>NC_090934.1:673076483-677876483 GCF_040938575.1 Ambystoma mexicanum
AAAGGGGAGAGCCTTGAACTGATTGAACTTCCCTTGTACGACGAAGCGCAGGAACTTGCAATGTTTTTTGTGAATGGGGACATGGAAGTACACGTCCTCTAGATCCAACAATGACAGAAAGTCTACCTCATCCAGTTGGCCGAGCACGTGCTGCAGCGTGACCATCCTAAATTTTTGGGACTTGATGTACTTGTTGAGTCATCGTAGATCGAAATGGGCCTCCAGCCCCCGGTCTTCTTCCTTACTAGAAAGAATCTTGAGTAAACTGTGGAGCCCCAGATTCACTTCGGAACTAGCTCTAGCCCCCCTTTTTTTTTTTTAACATAGCCCGGACCTCCAGTAGCAGCTGAGGGATGTGTTGCTCCTGCGGGGCCACCGGTGGTATCCACGGACATTTTCGATGAAACTCCAAGGTGTGTCCATTGGCGAGAGCGTCTGGCACCCATTGATCGGTGGAGATGTTTTCCCACTCGCTGACGAAGTTCGCCCGCCGGCCTCCCACCAAGTTGCAGGGATGGGACCCAATGTCTTGGCCTGTTCAGTCCTGCTGGGAGGCCAGTGCACTGCCTTCGATATCTTGACGATGACGGCCACTTCCAAAGGCTTTGGAGTGACTGCTCTAGGCTTCATGGGTCGTGGAAAGGGAGGGCTGGCGGTAAGAGGGCGATCTGCCGCTCAAACCCTTCAAAGATCTGACGACTTCCCTCCTTAGGAACGAAAGGACGAACAGTGCTGTTGCAGCATGCCATGGGCACGGGCCATCTCTGTGTCGGTCTTGATTGCCTGAAGAGCCTTCATCAACACCGTTTGCGAAGAGATTGTCTCAGTCAAACGGCATGTCCAAGACCCTCGCCTGGACCGCCTGCATGGTATTGGTGGCCTTCAGCCAGCCATGGCGACAAAAGAAAACCCTGTAGCCCATATGGCGGAATCCCGTGTCCGCAATGTCCAGGGCCAGGGTAATGCCATGGGCCGATGCCACGTCGCCCTCCTGAAAGATCTCCATCATCTTGACCTGCTTGTACTCGGGGAGGAAATCCAGGATCGGAGCCATCCTGTACCAGAGCTCCCGGTCATACCTGGCTAGGATAGCTAAAGCGTTGGCCGCATTGACCATCGTAGCCGCCTAGTAGATGACCTTTCTACCCATGGCATCCAACTTCTTCCCCTCGTTGTCTGGGGGAACAGAGGCTGAACACGACGGGTTGACGACTTCTTCCTCGCAGCAGCCGAGACCACTGAGACTGGTGATGGTTGTGTCTGCAAACACTTGGATGCAGACTCCGGGACACAGTATTTCTTTTCAAGCCGGTCCCTTTTTGGCAGAGCCAAGGCAGGGTTTTTCAGCAGTGCCAGCCCCTTGTCCCAGATGTCATCCAAAAGGGGCACTGCCAAAATGATCTTCCTTTTCGCCTCCCATCGTTGATACATGAAGCCCTGCTTCTCAGTCTCCTCCGGTGTGAGCTGGAAGAGCTCCGAAGCATGGGCAATCATCGAGTGGAAGGAACCCACTTTGTCTGGTGGAGAAGCCCTTGGTGACGGAGAAATACCACTGTGGTCATCGGTGTCAGTTGTCGCTGTGTCCGCTCCTGTATCCCTAGAGGAGAAAGATATTGGTTGTTGGAGCGGAAGGCAAAGGGGGCCTCTTCCTTTTCTTCGGAGGTGGTGGCCCCAGTGTCAATGGCGTCAATGCTGTTGGAACGGGTGGTGGTCCCACCGGAATCCTCTTCTGAATCTCCAACACCAGTATGTGGAAGGTCAAGAGAATATCACGAAACAGATCTCTAGGAGGTGCCTGGGGAGTAGGGATGCTGGGCCAAGTGCCTATGTCGGCATCCCCGCCAACATCGTTGTCATCGCCTACAGCGGGTACCTCGACGTTCCTGTCGTCCCAAACATCTTCCGGGATGGTGTGGATGGAACCCTTGTCCTCCACGTCAGAAGAAGAAATAACCATGCCTTGGACTTCTTCCACCCCCCCCTTTTTTTGGGTCCTGAGGGGTCGGCTTTGGGCTAAGGGACGGCATCCTCTTTTCCAGTGTCTTTTCCACTGGCTTGGTCGAAGCCTCCTTCCTAGGAGTTAGAGCCACCCTGGCCACTGCAGGGGTACCCTGGACCAGCTCAGTCCATTTTGCCATCAAAAGGGTAGCCGACACCAGCTCGATAGATGCAGAGGATTTATCCTCTATCACCTGGACCTTCACGGGCAGGTCGGCCAGATTTTCCTGCTACTTGGCCATCTCCAGTTTCTCCCCTAGCTTCCCCAGGGTAGCTGACTTTCTCTTCGACAAAGAGCGGGAGTGATGAATGGAGATTGAGCCCACTGGAGATGATGATCGCGTCCTGGCTGCCGTGGGACCAGCTAGCACGGTGACCCCTGCGGAACCGACTCTCGGTGCTTGTACTTGTCTTGGATCCCCACGGATGGAGCGCCCTCAAAGGACTTAGAAGCCTGCTCTGGCTGGCTAGATCCAGAGGAGGCATGCCCCTGTGAACCACACAGGGCAGGGGCCTTAGATTTGAGCCAAGCTACGCCGACACAGCAGATCTCGCAGTCTTCTTCCTTGTGCGTCGGTTGAAGACAATAAAGACACTGGGAATGCTTGTCCTCCACAAAAACATTCTGCAAACCGCAGCTATTACAGAGCTTGAAGAGGGAACCCCCGTCCTCCTTCTTCTCTGACATAATCTGGCGTGCGGTGTAGGCCCAATGGCCTTCTGGAAACTTCAGAGAAGAAACACTGATTTCGTCCTTGACGGGCGATGAAAGATGCCGAAAAACAGATCCCCGTTAGTCAGATGTTGAAACAGTAAAGCACACAGGCTCGATAGAACAAAAATAGGATTTTCCTAGCAAAAAAGCAGAAAGCTCTAAGAGCGAAACACGAGGACTCCCAACACTTGGACGTGCGGTAAAAATATGAATATGGCTGCCAGAGGAGGGGGCTTAAGGAGATGGCAGTCATTGGCTGGGGGCAGTATGACCCAGAGCTCAGTGATTGGTTTATAGGAGAAAGACAGTTTGTAAACAAAAGTGGAACTGTTTTTTTTTTATTTTACAGAGAATTCCAGCCTGATGAAGGGAAATATTCATGAGCATGCAAATCCATACCAGACCCCATGCTGGAGAAAGAGCCTCCTGCTGTGCCTCCTCTGATCTCAGCCCTATAGGTAGACTCTTACTAGAAAAAAATTCAAATATATCTTCCGGAATCTCTTATTTTCTCGGTGATCCTCTACCTTGTCTGTATCCATCGCCCCTTCCTGAACTATCTGGGGGCACAGTCAGGCCCCTTCCGTTCCTCTTATGCCCCTCAAACTTTATTTGGCCCCTCAGTCGTCTAGTTTTTCCACCATTCCTCCTAGCTGTTGGCTTTTCCAGCCACGTGGTGAACTCTCCCCTCAGTGCTGCTGGTATATTAGTACCTTCTGCCTCCAAAGCCCTTTTAAAGGCTCCCAGTTTATCCAAGTTGTCCCAACAATTGAAAATGGAGTCTGTCAATTGTGTCGAGTCAAATAGTGCCATGAATACAAATAATCACAAGAAAACTGCTAAACTGCCTAAACATATAATAGGTGGGAGAGCCCTGCGGGGGTTCCTCCACCTGTTTCAATTTCCGTTTTCCCAGTTTTCTTTCCCTACTTAAATCTGCATTCACTCATCACCTGCTCCATTTGTGGTCCTGTAAGGGAAGAGCTTATATTTAACAACCAGAGACCCTGCGGAGTGATCCTGACAGGGATAAGGACTCTCACCATACACTCATCTGCCTGTCCCTACTTAATTCAGGGCTTTACCTTGTCCCCAAACCGTTACCCTAACCAGTACCCTCAGAACCCTGTGCCGCCATGCATGCACTCTCAACAGCCCAGATGTCCACTTCCAAAAAAAAACCTATGGAGGTTTGAAAGTAGGTCTCCTCCCTTATGGACATGAGCACTTGCAATGGTGTCCAGATGGAGGCCCACAGGATTCGGTGGCTTGCAGCACTGCGGGACAGGTCTGAGTCGCAATCACCATCTATCAACACAAATCAAAAGAAAAGGACTAAGGAGTCTTATTGGAAATGGAAAAAGGCAAGACCCTGTTTATTGCTACAGCACCTCATTAATCTACCACCCAAGCTAACCCACCCACCTCTAATTTGCCTTCCCCTTATGTCTCCCCCATGCTCTGGCCCCTTACAATATACGTCACTTCTGTTTGACCTCTCCCGCCCCCAAGATAGACAATAGCTCTCCTTGTATATTAACACAGTCCATCTTCCGTTTCCATCCAGTCTCTCATCATCACATGATCCCCTGGGTCACTCTGGACTGACACTATTCAGTGTCCACCTCCTCAGGTGAGGGGCATAGGGTGACCGGCCCCGGACATACTTCTGGCAAGGACTAATGTCCCATTGTCTGAACTGGCATAAGCCGGCGGAATCAGACGATGGCGGCTGGGTTTCCTTTACCCATTCCCCACGAGAGCTCCTGAAAGTGCTGCCTCAGCAGTCCTACACCGCATGTCCCTTTAGGGAGCCCTCGGGGAAACTGTTCGCTCAAGCCAACAAGTGGTGATTTGCCTTTCCAACGTCGCCTAGGATTTCAAAGAAAAATAATACTCAGGCACATATAAAAAGAGGGACACTTCAAGTATTCAAATACATTTGCACATTTCTCCCTTATCATTGTTTTTCTCATTTATCATCACTCGTCACTGCATGCCTTTATGGCATCATATCATAAATCTCGCTCCCAGACGCATATCAAGAGTTCAAGTGAGCAGTAGAACAAGTTACACAAAGGACCAACTAATACAGTGATTCAAACAAACACTCAAGTTTTCTTGGTAAATGAATATTCATTTATTTACTCAGTCAGCTAGAAAACATTACACTAGCATATGCAGTTCAATATCACACACCAATAAACCACAAAAATACAACTGGTAAGTAAATGAACAAGTTTAGCTCCCTTGAAGAGGGAGCAAAATGGCACTTCAGATACTTAATAAAGGGGTAAAAAGACAAGGTTATAAGAATAGTCAGCCCAAATACATTCATAGGCAGGGCAAAGGGTTTCAGTTAACTACAACCAGCAATTCTGCTCAATAGACCTGGGCCAAAGTCAAGGGTTCAGAGTCTTTGTATAGGATAGTACAGTTCTGGTAGATAACGGGTAAGTCTTTGTCACAGAGTTTAGAAGAATTTGGCTAGGAGAATAGTTTGACGAATGTTTAGGGAAGGACAAGCCTTCGAAGTTGAGGAAAGTATGACGCACTTTCTCGATGGCTGAAAAGATTTCCGGACCGCGTTTGCACAGTACCTTGTTAATGAAGAAGAGCTGTAGCTGAGACAGATGTTCCTGGCAGTTCGAGCAGATCTCGCTGGTCCTGAGCTTCAGTCATGGGAACAAGAAGGAGGACATCGCAAGGTTCCTGCACTGTGCAGGGAAGAGGCCAAAAGCTTACCAAGACATCGGTTTAAGGTATGAGTGCCTTAAAGTCCACTGGCTGGTTTCCTTCCCTCTGGCTATCCGGTTTTCAACAGCACGCTGATGAAAATTCAACCAGATGGGGAAGGTGTCCAGGTGGCTTGCAAGTTGGTTGTTCCCACCAAATTCAAGGGAAAAAGTTAACCTTGAAAGGCTTCTCTGCCAATGGAGTTTCAGGCAATTTGGACCTGCAGCAGGACTTCACCGGTCGTCCAGGAGTTGCAGCAGTCCTCTTCCTTCAGCTCGTCTTCAGTTCTTTCGTTCCAGTCCCAGAGACCTGCTTTTAAACAGTTTTCTCCCATTCATTCCAGCCTGGCTGTCACTCACACAACAGGGTGGCTGTCCTTGCTGGACAGCCAGCCGGCCAATCACGCCAGAGTGGATTCAGGTCTCCTATGAGAGCAAGCACAGGGAGTTTCGGGCACCTCCCTCCTATCCTGTCCACCCCAGACACTCAGGCGCCAGAGGAGGGTTTCAGCACTGGAGCCCTGCAAAGGCTAATGAACAAAGGGACCAAACCTGGTTTGGTGCGCAGAGTTAAACACAACAAGGACTTTTCCTAAAAGAAATGGTGAAAAAAGATGACCAGTCTGTTTTTACATATAGGTCTGGGCGCGCCATATTGAAAAACATGACTGACCCGATTTTTGGCTACCGTTGTTAGCGGTCAGGAAAAAATCACAGTAATTGATCTAAACTACTGCTACCAGCCATTCAAAGTAGGAAAAGGTGACATTTGACTGTTACACAAGTGTTTTGACTCGGGGGAAGCTAGGCAACCCCTCCAGCACTCTACAGGAAGATGGTATGTGCTGGGTCTGTAAATTTAAAGAGACTAGTAAAGTCAATTTAACTTTACATGCTCTTGGAGACAGTAGTCAGTCCCAGAGAAAGTATTTAAACCTTGGGAAGTCTGAAAGACATCCCTGTGTCAATGCACTGAAGGTGCTGTGTGATACAAAGAAAAAGATGCCGCCACTGGAGTTGTTTTAAAACTCCATAACCAAAGAACACAAAAAGAAAAACACACATCAAAATACATGGAAAAGCGGGAAAAAAGGCTCTCCCTCTTCCCAGGTAGAAACATAAATCCTAGAAATCCAGCAAAGTTACTGGGTGTCTCAAAAGGTAAGGGAAATTAGCACATTTTGAGAATTCTCCCTAACAGCCGCTATTAGGCATGGATACGCAAACAGGTCTCAATCGACAATGCTCTCGCTGGCAAAAGGCTCTGGCTTGCTGGTGATGGACAGTGCAACAGTCCAGGTTTTTCTGCTAAATACTGCACTTACCACTTCCCAAAACATGGGAACCAAAACAATAGTGAGTTCAGTCGTTGTGCAATTATCTGAATGTACATCGTCTGTTGCCATGGAAAAATATGGCTTCATTACATCAATTCAACTTCTGCAATCCAGAGGAATGCAAATAGACCTGATAGCCACTGACAGGCACGTGTCAATAACCAAGGCCATGCAAGAGCATTTCCAAGACATATAGCATCAATATGACGTATGGTATGTCGCAAAATCTATTTCGAAAAAAATTACAGCTACAGGGAAGAAAAGGCTACAGAAAACATTTTAAATTGGTCACCGTCCATCAACAACCATCTTTGGTGGAGCTCCAAAACTTGTGATGGATCTGTAGATAATCTGCTTGGAAAATGGTGATTGATGCACCATTGTTATAATATACCCTCTTGAACAGAAAACAAGCATTTCCATGAATGTGCACATGGACCATTGGGCAAGGAGCAGGAGCATAAGAAAAGGTGGTTGGTTCCAGGCTCCCCTACTCACGGAGCACTTGGGAAGATTGTGTATGACTAAACACTTTCAAGAGACATGAGGGGACTCGCAGAGTTCTGTCACACTGCAGATTTGGTGGTGTTCCATAATATGTGTGTAAAGTACAGGTCTAAAAGGTTGCATTTTGCCATAGATGGTATGGAGGCCAGAACAAGACTGGCCATACTTGCACACAGAGAGAACGTTGGAAGGGAACAAGCAAAAACTGCAGGAATTTTCAGGATGCCTCATTACAACAAGCAGGTTACCAAAGTGGGTGTTAAAGCCAATCTTCCAGCAGATGGCTTTTGAATGTGTGAAAGATCTGAAATTGAATTGCTGGCCATGCTAACGCATGGAATGGCTCCAGATTTTGTTTCCAGGGCCCAGTCTATGCCACAGAACATCACAAAAGAGGTTTGCCCGCCCAAACTTGAAGTTTTTGAAAGGTTGACTTCAAGATTTGAATGATTTGTGGCTCTCTTCACAATGTTTAACAAAGCCAGTAAGAAGTTATTTTACAGTGTTTGGAAACTGTTTTCATTGTACAATAAATGGAGCAGTACGTCACTTGAGATGTCATTGTCAAATAATTTATATTTAATTACTGTTTGTGAAATAATGCCACTCGATAGGCTTTCACATTTCTGTTTTTCTTTAATTTGTGTATTTATTGCCATCAATATAAATCAATTAATGTCATTCTGATTATTTCAAGGATGTGAATCAAATCAAATGTAGAAGAGACTGATGAGCTTAAAGCCAACAGTCATCAGGAGCTACTTTTGGCTCCCCCATGCCAACTAATGTAACGCTATAAAATAGCTCCTTGTTCCATAGTGGTAGCTCCCGGTGACCAGTTACTGCTGGCTACCCAGGCACTGCTTGTAATTCAAGATTATCCAATCCTAATTTAGAGCCCTCTTTGTAATTAACTCATAATAGTTGAAGAATCAAAGAAGGAAATTGGAGCAGCAGACATACAGAAACTCAATGTCTCCAGTGCTCTGGTCCTCTCCAGGCTGGACTACTGCAACAGCCTCTTCCTCAATCTGCCTAAATTCTCCCTTCACCGGTCACCCCCTTCAACTAATAAGACTACAAAACTTATCCTTGACCTCAAGCCCAGGGACCACATCTCTCAAGCACAAAAACAGCTGCCGGTGGCTGCACAGCTCAAGTTAAAGACCCTCTACATCATCCACAAGGCGGGGACCGGGACGCCACTACATCCGACTCTTTCCCTAAATACCTCCCTCTTAGTGAACCTTCGGTTATCTAGCTGCAATTCTCTGCTGACCAGCCGCTATTCCAAGCAGAGAGTTTGGGGAAGGTCTCTTTCCACGGCAGGAGCAACCCTCTGTAATGGCCACCCTGCCCCATTCAGGCTTACACCTGATCTCCTTAAGTTTTAGAACATTCTCAAGACCCAACTTGTCTCTTCTTCATTCCCTCCCCCCACTACTAAAGCCCCCCTCTGTCGCATTTACTGGCTGCCTGGACCCTTCTGAGCTCCACAGGGCACCAGGTCCTCCATTCCCAATAAACCCCAGCACCCTGTCTTCCTGCCCCCCAACCTGCACTTGCTCTTTCCCCTAACAAGCCTGGCGGGGTTTGCATCCCTACCAAGCCTGGTCCTCCCACTTCGCATTTTGTCATCACTCCCTGCTTCATCCTGGCACTTGCCCACCAGGCCTCTCATTAGCACTTACCTAGACCCCCTGGCCCTCTTCTTCCCCTCCTCCCTCCCTGCACTTTTATACCTACTCTTGTCCGTACCTCCCTCCCACCCTAGTATTTTCCCATCTTCCCCAACCTACGCCACCCACCTCCCCTCTCCGACCTGCACTTCTTGTTACTGATCTGATCTTGCATGATCCGAATGACAAGGTCTAGTAGGACGATTATTGTTTTGTGGTGCCTTGAAACACCCTTTTTTGCATAGGCGCTTTAAAAATAACCAATCAATAAATACAATAAATTAAGTCTACCCTTGCTGGAAAGTAGAAATGATAAGTGGCTGCAGATATCAATAGACAAACAAGTTACTTTCCAACTGGTAACATTCTTTCGACTGGATGTTCCTCCAACGTATTCCAAATCTTTGACATGTAATGTCCACAGCAGTGCTACTTCAGAAATTTTTCGTCAGAGGGCGTACTGCGTCGATGGCGTCGGGTCAATGTCCCTCAAAGGCCTCAGTCAAGTGCGGCGTCACCGGATGTTATAAATAGGATGCACAGCGCCCGTAGCCTCAGTTTATGTTTTTCCTCCATAACGTGTGACCTGCTCGTACACAATGCCTGCTTGACTGCACATAGCCTTGAGGGAACGCAAGCTGCAATAGCATAGGAAATTCTCCAGAGGGGCAGGACGGGAGGGCAAAGTGGAATACGTTGGAGGAACATCCAGTTGAAATAACGTTAACAGTTGGTAAGTAACTTGTTCTTCGAATGGCTTGTGTCCTCCAATGTATTCCACATCTTTGACATACTCCCAAAGCAGTACCAGAAAATGGAGGAGGGAGAAGAATTTAGAACACCCAACCAGATGGCTGAATAAAGAACCGCTTTACCAAAGGCCATATCTTGACCATGGAGCGTATCCAGGGACTAATGTTTGACAAAGGTGTGGATAGAAGCCCATGTAGCTGCGTCACAAATATTTCTAATAGGAACTCCCCGCTGCAGGGCTGTGGAAGTAGCCACGCCCCTAGTGGAGTGAGCTCGCAACCCTGCAGGAGGGCCCTTGCCCGCCAATCTGTAACATTCAGTAGTGGTGAGGATAATCCACCTGGACAAGGTCTGTTTGGTAACAGTCAAACAATTAGTCAGGGGTGCCCCTCTATGAGAACGAACATGACACAAATGGCCTGCTCTATGGGATGGTACCCACTCTAGAGTCCGCAGCAACATTTTAGCTCACTGTACCTTTCACAGATGGGAAATATCCATTTGCATATCAGCCTTTGTCCCGCCCACATGGGCAGTCCAGCACCGAAATGCTATGGCAATTCCCCCCTGAACAAGAGTACCAACAGCAACCCCATACACGTGTTTCAGCCTTGTTGGGCATCATCAGTGAGGTGGAGCTGTGCCTCTCTGAGCACAGTGAGCAAGTGGTCCACGTCTGGATGGCACTAGGACACTTAGGGTGACTAAACCTAAGGCCCTTGAAAAAAAATCAAACAATTTGTCATGGGCGCCCCCCCCTATGAGAACAAACAGCAATAATTGCCTGTTCTATGGGATGGTACCCACTCTAGAGTCTGCAGCCACATTTTAGCTCACTGTACCTTTCACAGATGTGAAATAATAATTTGCATATCAGTCTTTGTTTGGTAATAGCATGGCCCAATCGGTGTCCAGCATACCCCACAAAGAGTTATTCGTCCACTCTGACCCTGGACATCCTAGAAATATAAAAGCTCAGAGCTCTCCTAAGGTCCAACCTATAGATAGAAAGGATAGAAAGCAGGAAGTACCACTTTCTGGCTTAAATGAAACTCGGACGCTATTTTAGGTAGAAAGGATGGACGCACCCTCAGTACAACCCTATCCTTGTGGAACATAGTAATGGATGGTTTAGATGAAAGTGCAATTCACTCACTCTTTGGTTACCAGTTGCCAGCCGCCTGGCCGAAAGCAACACCTCCATCACGTCATCCGGGAGGTCCCAATCCTTATATCTCAACCTTTCAGAAACCAAGCATGAAGGTTGAGAGTCTTGACCTCTGGATGGAGAGCTCGACCACACTGTGAGAGAAGATCCTCTCGGTAGGGAAGACGGGGTGGAGGAGAGATGGACATCTCTAGTAGGTCCGGGGACCACGCTATCCTGGCCCAATCCGATGCAATGAGGATCAAGTGGGATCCGAACCTCCACAACCTCCTTAGCACTTGAGGAAAGACGCGGACCAGAGGAAACGCGTACAGAAGTGGGAATGACCAATCCACGACAAATGCGACCCCTAAGGCTCCTCTTGGAGGAAATTCCCTTGAGCAGAATCTCTCGCCCTTCCGGTTGGCACTGGTCACGTACAGATCCACTTGTGGGGATCCCCAAAGGGTGAAGATCTCCCAAAGGACTTCCAGAGCCAACTCCCACTCGTGAGACATCATGCTCTGCTTGCTCAGAGCGTCTGCCGCAGCATTCTCCTCTCCGGCCAGTTAAACTGCCAAGAGTACAATTCCTTGCTGGATTGCCCAGAACCAGAGCTGCATTGCTGCTCTGCACGACGGGAGTGAACCTACCCCCCTTTTATTTTGAAGTAATGCATGGCCACTGTGTTGTCCATCATGATCAGGACATTCTTCCCCTGCACAGACGGCAGAAAAGCCTTCAGGGCCAGCCTGATGGCCCTCAGCTCAAACAGGTTGATGTGGAGTCTGGACTCCGACAGAGACCAACGACCGCTGGCAGTCAGATTGTCGGTATGAGCCCCCCCATCCAGTGAGTGAGGCGTTCGTCACCACCGTCACCTCCGGCCAAGGTTCCCAAAATGGCTCCCCCTTCATCAGATTCCCTTCGCTGACCCACCACAGAAGGCCCTGCGAGACTGAGAGTGGAACCTGAATGGGATCCAAAATCTTAACTGAGAATTGGGACCACTGCATCTTGAGGACCCATTGCAGGGATCTCATCTGCAGTCTGGCCTCTGGCACCAGAAAAATGCAGGATGCTATCAGGCTGAGCAAATTTAAGAATACGAAAGCCGGAAGACTCTGGGCATGTTGAAACTTGTCCACCATCTGTACAATGTGATGAGCCCTCACCTTGGGAGGCAAACACTTTCCCAAGGACGTGTCCAACACAACCCCGATGTACTGGAGCTGTTGAGGTGTCAGATGCAACTTCTTGAAATTGAGGGAGAAGCCCAGCTTGTGGAGGGAGCGGCAGGTGAGACTGAGATGATCCAGAGCTTGCTCGGGAGAATGTGCTCGGATCAGCCAGTCGTCCAGGTAGGGGTAGATGTTAATCCCCCCTCGCCTGAGATACACTGCCACGACCACCATTAGCTTGGTGAAGACCTTTGGGCGGAGGCCAATCCGAATGGCAGGACCCGAAACTGAAAGTGCAAGCTGCCAGCTGCAAACTTCAGGTACTTTGTCTTTGGATGAATCAGTGCATGAAAGTAAGCATCCTGTAGGTCCAGAAACACCAACCAATCTCGAAGTGGAAGGGCCTGAAGGACTTGAGAAAGAGTGACCATCTTGAACTTGTCCTTCCAGAGGAACTTGTTAAACCAACGCAAGTCGAAGATGCGTCTCAGTGCCCAGTCTTTCTTTGGAATAAAAAAATATGGGGAATACCATCCCTTGTTCCTCTCCGCTACAGGCACTAGTTCTATAGCACCTTCCTCCAGCAGGGTCAAGACTTCCTGCACAAGGAGCGGATCTGGAAGCTTCAAAGAGAGACTACCCAGTGGATTGTCGTGAGGCCGCTTCAGGAAGGGAAGGCAGTAGCCGTGGGCTATTGTCTCGAGAACCCACGCATCCGAAGTAATAGACAGTCTGCCCTGACCGGCGAATAATGGAACATGGCCTCATAGCTGTTTTGGAGTGGCTGTTGCAGCACCTGAAGGCAAAGAGGCTGCTGTTTGAGCGGCTTTGGCACCTCTATTTCCCCGACCACCACGGGTACTTTTACGGTGACCCCTTTCATTGGCGGCTCCTCTCGTCCTACCAAAAGAGGAGTAGTAACGAAAGGAACTTCCCCTCCACTGTTGTCCCCTAGGACGAAAAGTTGGAGGTTGACGCACTGCTGCATTCAAAGATTTAGCAGCAGCTTTGGAGGTCTGCACCTCTCAAGGCTCTCGTCAGCCTTGCTGCCAAACAAATGAGGGCCATCAAAGGGCATGTTCAGAAGACAGGGATGTACATCCGGATCAAAACCCGACTTCCTCAACCACGCAAACCTGCATATAACGGTGCTCGCAGCCATTAACCGGCTAACACTGTCAGCCTTGTCCAACCCAGACTGAAGGGATTCACACATGGCATTCTTGCCAATACCTAATACGCTTTACTGTTTGCTCTGAACTGTGGCATACTAGGGTGCTTTTTCTCCCCTCGCAGGATTCTCAAATTTAGGTGGCCCGGTACCTAATACGCTTTACTGTTTCCTCTGAACTGTGGCATACTAGGGTGCTTTTTCTCCCCTCGCAGGATTCTCAAATTTAGGTGGCCCGGTACCTAATACGCTTTACTGTTTGTTTGCTCTAATTGTGGTAACGTGTGCTTGCCGCTCACTTCCTGTCTGCGTGCTCTCGTTTAGTCTGTCTCCCCCCCTCCCTCCTACTCCATGGTGCTCTCTGTCTCACCTATCTTCTCTAACTGCTTCTCCATCGACTATCCTGCTCTCCTCACTAAATCTGGTAGGAAAAAGTTTAAAAAGGACATCCTGGTCTCCAACCCAGGCCTCCCTATCGCTGACACCTACACTAATGCCTGCTCTAAGGAAACTCTCACTGACATCCTCTTTTTCGTGCCTTCGCCCAACCTATGGACCCTTCATATGGTCTCTGTGCTCTCTCCTTTCTCCTCCTCTCCCATTAATGGTGGCACCCGTTGGGATGTCCTATTGGCCCCCTTCCGCTCCTCTAAGGCCATCATTAATGTCTACGCTAATGGGACCATCTTGGTCCAAGGCCCCCAGGCCAACCTTCACCTCTTCGATAGACGCTTCCCACACCTCATCAACTTCCTCCCCTCTCCTGCTGTCCCCCCTCCTCTATCCTTGGCTACCTTGCCTCTACCCTCCCTCCCTGCCCCCTCTCGTGCTCCTTCACCTCCTTCCTCAATACCTCTGCAGGGCGTACCTCTGATCTGTACCCCTCCCCGGAAGTTCTTCAAGGATGGCAGCCTTCTCCACATTGCCACTCTAAACACTCACTCTGCCATCAAGCACTCCTCCGATATCTGTCACCTTCTTGAGGAACTGGACCTCGACGTCCTCTGTCTCACTGAGACTTGGTTCACAGCCTGCTCTGCCACCAGCTTTGACACACTCCTACCTGACGGTTACAAGATCCTCTCCATGCCCAGGCCTAACCGTGCAGGGGGTGGTGTTGCCCTTATCTTCCCTGAGTGGATTCCTGCCACTGTCACTCCCACTCAGACCTACTCCTCTTTTGAATGTCTTGTCTGCCGACTCTCTCTCTCTCCTAGCCATTCCCTTACCGTGGCTACTATCTATCGGCCACCTGGTCAAATTTCCTCCTTCCTCTCTGAGTGGGCTGACCTCTCCTCCTCACTCCTGTCCTCAACCACTCAACTCCTCCTTCTTGGCGACTTCAACATCCACCTTGATGACTCCAGTCCCCCCACTTGTCTCTTTCGTGACCTCTGCGACTCTCTCTCACTCTCTATTCTCCCGTCTGGGCCTACTCACTCTGCTGGGCACACTCTTGATGCTCTGATCTCTTCTGACCTTCCCCTCTCTGTCCCTCTCTCCACTCCTCTCTCCTGGAGCGATCACTTTCTCCTATCCTCCCACCTCACCCTCCCTACCCCTCAGGCAAAGCCACCCTCTTCACTGCCACCCACCTTCTCGGTCATCCGACCCATGAAGCGTGTGTCAGTTGAGGCTTTTGCTGCTACCTTCTCTCCCCCCCCTGCCCCTTCGGCTCACTCCCACCCTGACACAGCCCTCTCCATGCTCCACTCTGCTATATCTGCTACTCTTGATATCCTTGCCCCCGTCATGAGAATCCGCCTGAAGCCCAAAGCCAAATGTAACTCCTGGTATGACTCGGATCTCGTCACCCTAAAACGCAAGTGCAGGGTTGCTGAGAGGAAATGGCGTGCTTCATGTTCATCCTCTGACAAACTGGCCTGCCGCCTGCTTCAAAGGCAGTACCGGCTCTCCGTTCTCACCAAGAAGAGAGCCCTTATCCAAGCCCGCATCTCTGCGGCATCAAACAACTCTGCCGAACTCTTTAAAATCTGCAAGGAGCTGGCCAACCCTGTTGCAGTCTCTACCTCTCCTGTCCCCTCCCAGGCCCTCTGCACTGCACTGGCCTCTCACTTCATCTCTAAAACTCAGGACATCCTGTCCTCACTCTCCTCCTCTCACCTCCCTCCCCCCCTACCCGGCTCTTCCTCTGGCCCTTCTGCGGTCAACCCTCCTCCCTCTTTCTCTGCCTTTCCACCCTTCTCTGCTGACGAGGTTTCCAGACAAGTCCGATCAATGAAAGTCTCGTCTAAACAGGTTCACCCCTGTTCCTCCAAAACTATCAAGGACCACATCGACTCCCTGGCTCCTGCCCTGGCTGACTTTTGCAACCACTCCTTCGCCTCTGGAGTCTTCCCTTCCCCCCTCAAGCACTCCCTTGTGCACCCTCTTCTCAAGAAACCCTCTTCCGACCCCTCCTGCCCGGCTAACTATCGCCCTATCTCCATCACTCCCTTCCTGGGCAAGCTCCTGGAGAAACTGGCCATCTCCCAGCTTAACCTCCATGCTGAATCTGTTGGTAGTCTTCATGACCATCAATCTGGCTTCAGAGCTGCCAGGAGCACGGAAACTGCTCTTCTGAACATCCGTGAAGACCTGCTCCTGAACCTCGATTCCAACACTCCGTGTGTTCTCATTCTGCTCGATCTCTCCTCTGCCTTTGACACTGTCAACCATGCCATCCTGCTCAACCGTCTCCGGGAAAACCTGGGTATCACTGGTCAGGCTCTGGCGTGGCTGACCTCTTTCCTTTCAAATCGACCCTCCCAGGTCCAACTGGGGTCCTTCCTCTCCGACATCTTTTTCTCCACCTGTGGTGTCCCCCAGGGATCTAATCTCTCTCCCTGGCTGTTCAACCAGTATCTGGCTCTCCTTGCCCACCGCATCGCCGCTCTCTGCCCTAATTTCCAGTGCTATGCGGACGATACCCAGCTCATTTTCAGGCTACCCTCAGCCTCCCCCTCTCCTTCCCTCATCTCTGACTGTCTGTCTGCTATCCAAGAATGGTGTGCCGCCAATGACCTCTGCCTTAATGCCAGTAAGACTGAGATTCTACTCATCGGTACTCCCACTCCCTCCTTCCCTGCAGCTCTCTGGCCTGCCTCCCTTGGCCCCCTCCCTGCTCCTACCTGCAAGGCAAAAAACCTTGGGGTCATCTTCGACTCCACACTCTCCTTCTCTCCTCATATTTCTGAAGTCGCCAAGAGGTCACACTACCAGCTGCACCTCCTCAGAGGTATTCTTCCCTTCCTCTCCTTCCCCCAGAAGCTCACTGTCTCCCGAGCCCTGGTTCTCTCGAAGCTGGATTACTGTAACAGCCTCTATCTTAATCTGCCTGCCTCCACTCTCCGCCCTCTGCAACTCATCCAGAACAGAACTGCGAGACTTGTCCTTGGCCTCAAGCCCAGGGACCGTATCTCTCCAGGACTGAAATCTCTACACTGGCTCCCAGTGGCTGCGAGGATAAAGTTCAAAACCCTCTGCATTGTCCACAAGGCCTTCTGGGGCCTGGGTCCTAAATACCTTCAACTCTCTCTTCCCAAATATCTTCCTCCCCGAGCCCTTCGCTCATCTGCCTCCAACTCCCTCATGGTCAGCCGCTTCTCAAGCAACGAGCTGGGGGTAGATCTCTCTCCACAGCAGGGGCCTCCCTCTGGAACAGCCTTCCTGCCTCCCTGAAACTTGAGGAGAACCACCTCCGGTTCCGGAAGCACCTCAAAACCTTCCTCTTTGCTTCTGCTTTCTCTCTCCCTCTCCCCTGCTGAACAGCTAATTAAATTCTTCACTAAACTGCACTGATCCTGCAACTTGACCACTCTAAACTGCCTTCGGTCCTGGTCCCAGTCACTGATCCCCTGGAACCCCTCTGCACTACGGGACTGTCTCTGTATCCCTACAGCCCCCCCCTTCCCCAGCACTTGCTCTGCACTTACCTTGCACTTGCCACTAGCTGGCCCTTTTTTATTTATTACTTACGCCACTTACCTTTACTGCACTTCCCCCCCTCCCCTTCCCCTTGCACTTTTCCCCCCTCCCCCACCCCTGCGCGATCTGAATGACACCTGGCCTAGTAGGATCGTTGTCTGTCTCCCCTTGTTCCTCCCCTCCCTGCCTCGTCGCGCCTTGAAACACCTGTGTATAGGCGCGTTACAAATGCCAGATCATATCATATCATATGCAACACTTTCACAGCCACACGTTTTCATAAGCTATAGGCTGCCATGTTGCTCCTTATAAGTGCAACCACAAAAGGACAGATTGGTGTCTGGCCATCGTCCCAGATAATGGTTATCACAGATGCATTGTTGATGGTTATTGTTCAATTGCGGTTAAAGAAGCCATCAACCGGTAAACTGTACCCATGGCAGGCGCACATCGCTATAATATAACTATGGAAAATCGAGAATTCAAAAATATATTTCAGTACCCAATTCTTAATTGTATATACACAGTATATATATATTTTTTAAACAGTTTTTATAGAAAATTGTCAACATACAAAACAGACAGGTTTCCACTGTGTCAAAGTGACCCCCTTAAGCACACATATCAGGGTATGGTGCAGAAGCCGCCCCACTTTTCCCCCACCCAAAGCCCACCCTCTGCTTAAACAGGCACTTCCTCCACCAAACATCCCCTCTTGCAATGTCCAGTACCAATAAGAGCATGTCTGTTTCCACCCTCATCCCCTCCCAACTCATACGTTCACCTGGAGGATTCTCCATCATGGGGTGCAAATATTGTCTGCGTTGACTCACCGCCACCTCGCTCCTCCCCTGTCGCAGCGCTCTGTGCCATACAGTGGTTTCAGCCAGTGACAAGCGCTTCAAGTCCTAGGTCCTGCAGCTGATTTCCAGCCCATTGCAATTCTGTGCTTTGCCAACACACAAATCAAATCCTTCATCCTAGAAAAATGCATAGTATGCCTCCTTCCCCTCGGGAACATCCCCAGCAAACAGAACTCCGTGGGTCATGTGTGCATCTGAATCCCTCCTCTGGATGCTCTCTCCACCACCTCATACCAGAATTTCCTAATCACTGGACAGGACCAAAACATGTGTATCATATCCACCCTCATGAGCGCGCCTTGGGCAGCCTGCCGCTCCCGCTCCACCAAATCTTGATACCCTGTGAGGGATCAGATACGCCCTGTACGGCTGATTGGTGTAACCCTCATAGTGAAAACCAGCACCCAATTACTTAATAAATTGGGGTTGATGCAGGACATTTTAATGGTCAATCCCTCTAAAGTAAAACATCTACATTACCAGCAATATTGGGTTCAGACTACGGAAACTGTGCATGGTTATTCTTCCCTAGAACATTTACAAAATGAGCATAAATTATTAGGGCTAGTGGCTCCCTCTTTGAATATATACTGCTCTGTTAAGTTAAGAAACAATTATATGCGATTCCAATTTGATGTCCAATCCACCAGGAAGATTTTGGCCCGCAGAGGAATCATTCAGAGGGAGGATGCTTACTTTAGATTCTGCTGCATGAAAACTGAGATTGCAACATTGCAGCCTCTATATTTATTTTGTAACACGTTAGTCTTACCGAGAACTTTGTATTTTGAAAAAAACTGTTGTCCGGCTCAAGACTACTGAAAGTGTGAAAGTTTGGTCAAGAATATTGAGTGGTTCACCAACCTCAGTGGTGGTGGCCGTGGTAGGTTTCTTGAGTTTTATAACATTAGGAACTGAATCTAAATAGAACAAACCTGAAAGTGATATGGGTTTCTTCTTCTTTTTTTGTATAAATGTGTGACTTACTTTTATGTAAGTAATACTTTAGTAAAATATGTATTTTAAATGATTAACTTATTTGTGAATTTTTATTTCTACTTTTTATTTTCGCTTTGGAGATCGCAAAAAGTTGAAATGTAATTTAAACAAATGCTAATAAAAAGAAAATTCAAAAAGAAAAAAATACAAACTTTGTGGCATTTTAGCCAATTATTCTCAAAAAGTGTGCTGTATAATGCACCATTTTAACCAATTATTCAAATTATTTTCTCGCGGGAACACCGGCCTGAACCCTGCCTTGTCGGTTGCTCCTTCATATTTGTTGTACATTTCTGCGCATCCCCAATTAAGCTGCCACTGGCCTGCGGGCTACCACGCATATAGCCACTGAAGGTAGAGAAACTTTGCTACAAGAAGAATGCTCCAAAAATGAGACAGAGTGTTAAGTAGGGACCCTAACGAAGCTTGCTGGTGCATAGTATTAGCATTCAGTGCATCCTTATTAGGCAATTAACCATTTGTGCTACAAGGTACATCCTGGAGCAGAGAAATCGTCTGTGAGGAAGAGGAGATACTCTGAGCTCTGTGATTACAGCAACTGTATGAGTATTGGCCTTAGGAGCCCCCACATGTTCATCCTCAACTAGAGTATGAAAAAAAAGTATCATGCAGGGGGTGTCCTTAATGCCGAATGGAAATACCCTGTTCGGTTTTACTTAGCAAGTCGTATATTTCCTGAGTTAATCAAGCAGGGGATTATAGATTCACTTACCCTAAGTGCTTGCATTGCTCCTATTGCTCCAACTTCCACAACTGCACTTGGAGAACGTACTTTGCAAGCCGTGGCTGTTACAAACTGTGCTTCCATAAACCTCCAGTCATAGGTGGGCGATCACACTGATCCCAGCTCCCGGTCAGCTTGCAGAGAAACAACGCCACAGGCAAGTGCATTTCATCAGTGTAATCATCATCACAACCATTTCATTTCAATGGAAATGTTATTCTGTCAGGCGATCCTTTCCGGGTTCTCATGTCCGGAACATCTTCCTCCGTTACTGGTTGAGGGAGCATAATGTAAATTCCACATTGATGCCCTGTTTCGTTGTGGTGAAGCATGATTCCTCTGGAAAATGTAGTTTCCCTTACATCTCCGTTATCGCAGCCAGAGGAGTTGCTAGGTCTGGAAAAGACCCGGGGCTAAGCTGATGTCGGAACTGTTGGGACTGGGGGCTAGCTAGTCTTTTGGCTGTAGCTCCTGGGATTCTATCCGGGGCTACAACCAAAGGATCAGGGGCTATAGCCCCCTTAGCCCCCCCCTAGCAACGCCCCTGATCGCAGCCTCCACTGCAGGTGCCAGCGGTTATGCAAGGATCTGCACCTTGCCATCGGCTGGCTGCCATTGACAGACACATTCATGAAGAGAAACAATTGTCAATAATGATTTCAAACCAGCAGTTGAAAAATATTAGTGGAAAATTCTATTAGGCTGTTCAAGAGAAAATTATATCAGAACCTGTATTGGATTGAGAAACAAAAAAGAAACGTACGTGGTTTTGATTTATCTTTTAAGATAAAAGGTGTTGTTACTCATAGAGCATGAACAGAAATTCGAAAAGGTTTAGGTTTTCAAGTTGTAAATAATTGAGAATAAAATGTCAAATGGTTTGCTTTCCTTTTCAAAGGACAGTGAGGTTTGTAGGAGCTGAACTACTATAAAACAGGTTTCTAAAAGTAGCATTTCCTATCAAAGTCTTAACTCTGCTGTTTTCCATACTTGGAAAAAATATTCCATTACATGACATTTATTCGTAAAAGAGAAGTTTCAGTATGTCAAGCTTTTTTATTTCTTAGCCAAATGTGTGACTTCTTATGCATCAGAGGTTACTGATTCCAGGAGTTTATCTGTTTTGACAGACACACCCATGAAATTAATATGTTTTATGTGGTGAGAGAAATGCCTCCATTTTCACAGAGTTGCGTTGCAAGGGGAGATATAGTTAAATACAACGGGACATTGGTTCACTTACACTTTTTTAGTAGTCAGGTTAAATCTTGGAAGTAGCAACCAACTTCTGAAAAAGGTATCATAGGTACTTGTGGTGCTTTCCACTGGATGGAAACTGGAAGGGACTGGACTTCTAGATCCAATTATTCTCTTCAGTTCCTTGGATCCCGGTGACGAGATAGCCCCATGCTCTGGTCATCTTGTGGTCAAGTTTATAAATACTTCTGAGCCTCGTGTCTAAATCCATTCTGCTATTTTCATAGAACTGGTAGCCAAATTGTGTGGGTAGAAAGGTAGGAAGAAAAGTATTCAGTTCCTTTTTTTCTCTCATAGAAACATTACTTTTTACAGTAGGCCGAGTCCACCCTTAGCATCAATCAATTTGAGACTATGATTTTGATCAAACAGGTTCTGTGATTGTTTTCCATCACTGTCTCCCACCCAAAAGAGCCCCCCTCCTTGTTTTCATTGGACAGTTGGACCTGTTGCGTCACACAAGGGCTTTGTCAGCTACAAAACTGTGCTTGGATACAATATTCATTTTTGATACAAAATTTTCGGTACATTTGTGACAGTGGGAAAAAAAGATTTTACATTTAATGTACAGTAGACAAAACTATGACTTTTTACATATATCCCAAACAAAATAAAATACAAAAAACAACAATTAAAACATTTTACATTGTCCTAACCAATCCTCGGTTCACCTATTGTTCCAAAGTTATCAAATGAAATCAACCCTAGCTCATTCAACAACTTCAACAGTTCCATACTTAAAAAAGTCTTCTGAGCCGAGGATAGTCTGTGCCAAAATTCTACAGGATTAAGCCAATACACCTGATTTACAAAATACCAAGTGCCAGATCCTTAGTTAGCCGGTCAGATAGCACAGCGAGTGGAGCGCTCCCTTTGACATCCGTGCACCCACCGACGCAGGATCAAACTCAGCCTTTCATCCTTCTGAGGTCGATAAATGAGCACCACACACCGTGGGTAATAATATGCAGCGCTCAGATACCCGAGGGTTCGTAGCGCTATGCAAATGCTAAATTATTATTAGTTCTTGGACCGCCAGGCACTTAATCATAATGTGACGTAATGTCTGAGTCAACTTTACTTTACACATGGAGCACAAATTATATATTCAGATTTGTGAGAATATGATGCAGTTATGTAATTTACTTTGTCTCACTAAAAGGATGGTGCTGTTCATAATATATGTAAATCACACAAACAATATATATTTTGGGATAGCGTTTTCATGTGTATTTTATTCACCTGATCAAGCCCTTTTCAGAACTACATTCGTTTTTAGTGAGATGAAGAACTAAAAAGATATGTAAGAAACAAATATTAAAAAACGGGGTACTGTACTTTTGAATTTGTGGATTCTTGTCTTCACATGTGAAAGCTGATCACTTATCAGTTACCAACCAACTTTTCTTAAAAGGGTAATTTATGGTTTCTTCAGCACATTAGAATGGTCCATTAATCAAATTAAGACCTCATTCCAGAGCCATGGGAGGGACAGTCTCAATCTTTTTACTGATTGAAGGTGGAGACTCATCAATGTATCTTTTCCTCAATTTGGCATTGTTCTTGGATGCAAGAGAACTTGCTGCTCTCTCAGGGGACGCATTATGTGGACACTATGGACTGTATTGGTGGAGGAGCAGGGAAGGAAGGAGTCAAAACCTGAGGTTATGGAACTTGTAGGCTTTCGTTTTTCTTGCTGCTATTTATATTAAAGATAATAGAAATGCATAAGAGGAGCCTCTATGCCATTCTCATTAAAAGTGTTCATGTGTTTATTGTTGGCATACGCCTTTCTTGTCAAAATGCAAGAGTGCATTCCCGGCAGATGTGCATTATTACACCCAACCACATTAGCAAAACTGGTACACTGGCACAGTGCATTGCACGAGGTCAGGCATGTAATGCCACATACTTTCCATAACACAAGGACAGGAACTTGGAGATGCCAAGACATACATGAGCGAATTTGAAAAATCAAAGCCCCTGCATCTTTGTTCAACAGAAACAGCTTTGCTTCATTTCTCACACATTCAAAGGTAAAAAGAATCAGACACTGAGCTACGTCCCTTGATATGTAAATGCGACATAAAAAGTTGGAGCTGAAACCAATACAATGACGCTTAGAAGGTGACTGCCATTGTATGTCACCATGGGAACAGGCCTTGTTGATCCATTAATCAGATGGCGATTTAGCCAACATTCCAGCTGTTCTAAAATGAACAACTCGGTTACCAGGGGACACTACTGGCCAAGTGTAACTACTTGGCATGGGATTAAAAGTAAATTCGCAACAGCAAAGTCGAGATATAAGCTAAGGGCCAACCCAAAAGGAGGGTGAGCTGGTTTGGAATTTCCTTTTTCTTATTTATCAATGTGTTGTAATTTGCATTGGTATCAATGAGTTATTAAGGTCTGAATAGAATAATCAAGATTAAACACCTTTGTAAAGCCATAATGGAAAACAGTTCTCCAAAACCGGTTAAACTCACTCTGGTTTCAAGTTTAACATGTATGGGAACAGAACGTTCATTACACTAATGCAAGTGTAAAGCAAGGTAGCCCAACGTTCCGACTGCCAGTTTTATGAGTGCCTGAACCATCCCTGTGTGGAGATCAAAGTGCTGTATAATGCTCCACCGTGTACTATATGCGTAGAAACAGAATTAACAGTATGGCACGTACGCTATGAAGTATGTATTTACCAAATGAACAGTGTCAAGTCACACAAACAAACTGCGTGCCTCTGCGGTCCAAGGATTAACTGCCTTTGTTGTTACTGTCAAACAAATGTAAGAGTAAACCATGAATTGAAGAGCGGTAAACTCCTGATTTGCACGTACAGAAATGTCACTCTAAGCCAAAAACAAAGGTAAAGGTTCATTAAAACGTGCCATAAAGTTTAGCACACAAACCACATTTACAAAACATTGATCAGTTGGGAATGGAATTCTTCTTTATGTCCCAAATCAAAAGGTGATTCTATGTTTGGACAAAGCCAAGGTTGACGGTTTGCATACTTGCTCATGCAGCAAAAATGTGCGCTGAAGAGCTGAGGTTTCCAATGTCTATCCGTCCACCCGCCAAATGAAAATAATAAGGAACCAACACATCAAGAAAGTCGGTTTTGTGTTCATCAGTATGCATGGGGACATTCCCTTTGGTTGGGGGAAGTTATGAAGGTCATTGCAATAAAACGAACCATGTGGCAGTACAACCATTCTCATGAGGAATCTGGCTGTCTTGGACGATCACGAAAAACAGGAGATGGGAAAGAATCATGAGAACAGAAAAGTTATTAAGGTGGTGTGGTGCACGTGTGTAAGGTGTGTGTGTAAGGGTGGGTGTGCGCTTAGGGTAAGTGTAAGTGGGTGGGTGTGCCTACTTGGTAGAAGGATATGGTTAGTTAGATATGCCGGACACCTAGCTAAGGTCTATGTGAGTGATTCGATGGACTGTGAGCCATGTAACACATGTACTAAATCCACTGGGGTTATTAAGCAGTTTCTTGGTCCAGTACGCTGAAAAACCCTACATTTAGGGTCAGTGATCTGCTAGCTCCTTAAAAGTGAACTCTCCAGGCTGCAGTGAGCAGATCATGGCTGAAGGTGGGCTCGGCACTGGACCTCATTGTGAAAGAACTGTGGTACATGGTACAGCCCTATTTTCTCAGGCCCATTTGCTCGAGGCCTATTTTCGCCTCTTGTTTTTACACAGTTTGCTGCAAAAATAAATGGAAGGTTAGGTTTAGGTATATATCAGGGTGGGTGGGGTTAGAGGGGCTGCAGGGGTCTCACCCCGCTTTTTCTGCAGTGAAATGTGTAAATAAAACTCAAGTTAATGAGACTCAAACAAATATTCCCGAGCAAATATTGTGGCTACACTAGGCGACAGGTTGGCTAGACCCTGGAGGTTGGGGGCTGATTGCCCTTAAAAACGGCATGCAGGCATATAAGGCTATAAAGGACAAGCCTGACAGGGAGAATAACTTAAGCCGAGGTGTTTTTGTGAGACATGTTCCTTAGATAGACCAGAAGTGCTGCAATTGCTGCCTCTTGATGGCAGTCAGGAGTTTCAGGTAGGGAGTGACTCTCCCTTCTGGGTCAACTTCCTCAAGTCAGAGAAGGAGATCCACATAGAACCCTGTCCAGGGAGCTCCGGTGACCGTGTGCAAGACTTCCAAAAGAAAGAATGAACCTCCAGCAGGGAGACCAGAACTTCTGGCGGGATGTGGACTCAACAGGTCAGTGGCTTATAAAGACTGGAGTAGGGATGCCAGAATTACTCAATTTTTAGTGTTAGATATAACTAGATGTAAGGCCATCCACTGTACACAAATCTGCTCCTGGAATATCAGTTTTCCTAGTAACACAGGTGCTACTGCAGAGAATCCAACATCTCCCAAAAAGGGATCATAAAGTACCTTTTCCGACTCTTGGCTTTGGGGATCTCTGAAAGGTGATTTCGGAAATGACAGGTCGCCCACATTTATAGGAGAACTCCAAGAGGGAAAACACTAAAAATTACTTTTTTTTGCTACAAAGGAAATGGGGAAGGAGGAGATGGTAAGAAATGTGGGGCTGCAACGCGGAAAGGGATAAATTCAGCAGTGGTACCTGGCAGTAAGGAGCAATCAGCTGGTAGGGAAGTAGCGAGGTCACTACAGGAGTCGCCTGGGAAAGGTGTCCAAGGAACATTGGTGCAGCAGGCAACTAGGAGGGCAGCAAACTCGAGAACAAATTCAGATGTGAATTAATCAAGCCTAGAAAGTGTGAGCCTTCAAGCAACGTGTGCAACACTGATCCCCCTACTTATATTTGCATGCCAGTTGAAGCAATTATGCTAATCACCACATTCAAACCCTGCTTTCCCAGTGTTCTCTCTATGGCCCCAGAGCTTCAGATAGAGAAAGCACTGACCTGGTTCAAGTAGATGGTTCAGAATACATGCTGTCATCTTTGGAATACTTTGGCTTATTTTGCATTGCAGGTTTGCACCAAGTCAAGCTAATTTGGTACATGACAAAGTCACACACAGGGTTAACCGCACATCCTATCCAGTCTACCTGAGATCAGGGTTGACAGCACGCTGATATGACCACCAACCCAATTTGCTAAGCATCCTGAATATCATCTGGTACAAGGTGAAATATTACTGCATAAAAAGGGGAGAGGCCCATGCAGAATAACACAGCAGAATTCTTCCCAATGACCCAATGAAAGAGTACCTCTAAATAACATCCAGGATGTTAGGTGGACATGCCCTAAATTATTGCCAAGCACCCTGAGAAAGCTACTAGTTAGAAACGTCCAGGTCCCCAAGAAACAGTAGTTTGGTATCAAGTAGTCCAAACGTAGTTTGGTATCAAGACT
Organism: Ambystoma mexicanum; assembly: GCF_040938575.1. Taxonomy (NCBI): domain Eukaryota; kingdom Metazoa; phylum Chordata; class Amphibia; order Caudata; family Ambystomatidae; genus Ambystoma; species Ambystoma mexicanum. The sequence goes on from NC_090934.1 coordinate 673,102,867, forward strand.
CCATCTCCCTGGATGCATCATGTTTACAGCTTTAAAACCCAGAGTGGATTTTGGAATGTCTACCAGGGATTCAGAGGGAGATATGCTATGGGGAAACACTAGCACATTCCGAGATACCCCTTAGACAACAGGTGCAGAACCTTGAAAGGGAAATCTCTTTCCAATACCCCCATCCCCAGCAGCACTGCTTGTAAAGGTGAACACCTTTCCCTCCCCCCTGCAGATGCACCATTTCAGGAGAGAAAGGTTTCCTTCCCAAAGGCAAAGCTTTTTGCACAGGTAGGACTTTACCAGAGGTTTTCCTGTACCGTAAAATAACTTTTCAAACACCAGAAACCCACACAACGAACTTCTGTGCAGGGGGATAGCCACAAGGCAAGACGGGAGCAAAGCAGCAAACACCAGCTCCTGCATTGGAAACCAACAGAAGGAAATGCAAAATTGCATCAACATTTTAAAAACGTCCTTCCCCTGGTTTGGAATAGGAAGCCAATTAAGCAAGAAATTCAAAAACGTTTGTCTCAATCAATTGGAGAACAGTGAGGGCTTTAAAATAGAGGCTAGAAAACACAGTGCCTTTTGGGCTGGGCACTGACAGGATTTAACAGAAAGCTGGAGATAGCCAGAGAAGGGGAGCGCTTTGAGCCCAGAAGAGGAGTGTGCTCCAGTGAGCCAGAGGATAGCATCCTGAACCTCACAGTAGGGTTGTGCTCCAGTGAAGTGGGTAAGAGCCCCTTGAACACCAGAAGAGGGTTGTATTCCAGTGAGCCCCTTGAACCGCAGAAGAAGGGTGTGCTCCAATGAGGGGCAAAAAGGCCCCTTGAGCCCCAGAAGAGGGGTGTAACACTGTGAAGAAGAGGTGAGCCCAGGTACTTGGAAGAGGGGTGAGTTGTAGTGAAGAAGATGCGAGCATATGAGCCAGGGGCAGACTTGGAATGTGTGCAAGGTGGCAATTACTCCAAGGTTGACTGGGCTGTTGCTTCCTGGGCCAGAGCTTCGAAATGTAAAAGAAATATTTGAAAAAGGTGAAATCTTTCAGAATCTAGCTTGCCTTGAAGGAACCGAATGCTCTCAGGCCTGCTTGTTTCTGTTTAGATAGGGTGAAACACTTGTGTTGATTTCAGCAGTATTGCAGATGTGCCTGGGTGGCCCCCGCACATAGCACTGCACAGTGGGTGAGAGCGAGAAGAGCCTAGTCACAGTGGTATGTTCATATCGGCCAGCAGCAATGCAAGCATTTAAATGTCAAGATTCTATGACTGGATACTAACATTGGCACCAGTGCATGCTATTCACCATTGGTCTGTTACAATCATCATCAGCGTATCACGACTGCTTCTTGTCAAGGAAGTAAGGGTCCACATTTCAGAGTTTGTCCCCTGTGAGAATTGTTCCCCCTTTCCTCTGGTGATTTTTTTTTTATCCCTGGTGAGCTCATTGCAAAATGATTTTAATAGCATCCTGATTAGCACTGATGGAAATATCTATGTGGGGCTTATAGAAGTGGCTATTTTGATTGCTTGTGGTACTCCCTATTGGGAACAGTTGGGAGACACACACAAAAAGATTTAACATTCAAGTATTCATTATTAGTAGACCGCAAACCTAGGGGGCAATTCAGAGTTGGGTGGATGTTTTCATGTAATACCCCTGGAGAAAGTTACCACCTCACCATATTTGTGAAGACCTGTCCAATTCAGATCTTACCACAGGTGAAGATGTATTTTTTAATACCTCTGGAGGTAGTTTTGAAATACCACCTATGCAGGTGGTAACATAGAAAAGGAGTTTTAAAAAAGTCAGTCATTTACACCTTTAAAATGCATGTGTAAATGGATTATATACATTAATGGTTTATAACACTACTGTACATTTTTTATGCATAAATGGGTCTATTCTGATATTGATGTGCAAAACCTGGGTAAGCTGGTGAGGGAGGGCATCAGAGATGCCCACACCTTTTTGCCTGTTTACCATGGCCCTTTGTAAAAGCATGTTGCACTGGATTCAAAGGGCCTGCACCTCCCATCTGTACAGGGATTTTTTTCTTTTTAAAAAAAAAAAATGGGTCTGGAGGTAAAAATGTTCAGATTCTCAGCAGAAAGACTGCTCAAAATACTGCTGTTGGTATTCCCAGGGAATACTGCTGCTGGTATTTGATCAAACCCTGAATTGGGCCAACGGTAATATTGGTGGTATTTGTCCAACTCCACTGATTTTACCATTGCCACCCAACTCTAAATGACATGCCCCCCTACGTTTTTCATTTTCTGTCTTGTCTAGAAATTCTGATCTGACCAACTAAAGTAACACGTACAAACCAACATTTTCACATATATATTACACAGCCACGCTAGTGGCTGTGTAGTTATGGTTAAGTTGCTAATTCCATAGGAAGAGCACTTTTTGGGCAGCTTATAACTTCGCTCCACCTGGACGAATCCTAACCAAACTTTGCAAGAAACGTATATGGCCCACTCTTTTTTTTGCAAAGTTTGGTGAGGTTTGGTCCAGGGGGGGCAAAGTTATAGGGGGGGTCCCAAAATTTCTTTTTTTCCCACAGAGTGAATGGGGAAAAAAACTTTGCGCACGCCTACAGCCTAATTTTCACCAAATTTGCAGCGGGAGCAGCGGCTTGGTCCCGAAAGCGTGCTTTTGTAAATTTGGTGAAAATCCGTCCGGTAGTTTTTTTTAAAACGATCAAAAAGTAGGTCTAAAAAAATGTGTGATATCTATGTCTGCTCTGCGGACACACTTCCCTGTTCGCTCTGCGGGCAGGAAACCGATTGGCTAATCGGCTCGCATCATGTCTGCGGACATGTGACGCGTTCGCTGATTGGATGTTGAAGAGCGTGAAGTGTGTCAGATTGTTCCGATGCGCCCGCCATCTTGGATCCGCCGACAGCGCGGCGGCGAACAGAGGCGAAATGCAGTTTTGGGGAGTGTTTTGGTGTGCAAGAATGCTTGGGGAGGTTTGGGGAGTAAGAGATGGGTCAAATACTGTATTTGTTTAGGTTGCAGGTGCTACTGATGTATTTGCCATGCCCGAGCTGTCCGGGATGTTCATAATTAGTGGAAATGAGGGGTGTCCTAAGGACAGTATTCCCGTCCGTGCTGTCCGCAGGCAAGTTGAAACAGTTCTAAGGACACGCACAGTGTCAGCGGACATAAAAATTGACCATATGCTGCAGTTAAAATGTTTGATTCTATGGGTGTGATATGCTGTGGTGGTTGTGGCCAGGGCCTAGAGTCTTGGGTGCATGGCCGCAGGCCGTATGCACCCAAGACTCTAGGCCCTGGCCACAACCACCGCAGCATATCACACCCATAGATCACACCCATAGAATTGAATATCTATGAAATATTTGCAAATCTACAGTTTGTGTACTGTTTGATTTGTATAGTTTGTATGTTAAGTTTTGGCTACGTCATGTCACTAAGATTGTAGAGTTTGGTAACAAGCACTGTAGTATAACATATCCATGGAAGTAAACATTTTGTATTGTGGTGTATGGTTAGATGTTTGCTTCCATGGTTCTGTTATGCAGCAGTATTTATGCGTTCTATTAGAATATACTTACTGTTTAATTTTTTGAGATTGGATATATTTTTTTCATGAGTTGGGTAACAGGAGCACATATTCTTTTTCAATTTCTGTGATAAAAGAAAAGAGAATGTTAGTGTATTTATTTTATAAAGACTTATTAGATTGCATAATAGACATTTCAGCTTTTTTTCGACCCTCATATTTAGTAATTTCCAAACCAGTGTACTGTGCAATTTGCTCAGTTTCTGTGTTTGTTTTTCAAATCATTGGATCTGTGGGAAAAAAAAAATCCATGTCGGATTAAAAAAAACCTTTTTTGTTATGCTACAGTCTATTTGTTTGTTTGTTTTCAGTGTTCACTTGTTGTTTCTGGCTAATGTTCTATCTATTGGCTTGTTGCATATTTTTGGAGCAGTTAGATAACTGTTGGCGTATTCTGTCTATTTTTTGTTATCATTCAGTGGTATTGATTTATCTGTTTGGTTGTTGCAAAATCTTGGGGCAGTTAGATACCTGTTGGCGTATTCTGTTTATTTCTTGTTATAATTTAGTGGTATTCATTTATCTGTTTGGTTGTTATAGAATCTTGGGGCAGTTAGATACCCATTGGCGTAGTTTATAGTTTTTTAATGTAAGTTTTATTAATGTTTAAGTATAGATTAGTTATTAAATTTTGGTTTTAAAAAGATTAAATAAGTGTTTGTAAGATTTGCTGGTAATCTCTGCTTTAGAGTAATGGTACTATCATTACATTTGAACCATCCACATTTCTTTTTTATATATGCAGTGTAGTGACCTGCATTGGTTGTGGCTCCTGCGTGGTAGATTATAGCTATTGTTGTGAAGGTTTTCTTACCAAGTGATAGTTGAACATGTGTGAATCCAGTCAGCTTGCAGTTCTTTTTGGTACCATCTGCATTGTAACGTAGAAGCATTAGTATTACATATTTACTAGGTGTTTGTATTAGTAAGGTGGAGCGATTATCTGAATTGCAGGTAGTAGATAATCTACCATGGTTTGCATTTTGTACAAGTTGCTGAAATGGAACGGATTCACAATTAGGTATGGATACATACATGAAGCGCTCATTAGGGATTTGTTCCTGTGCCACATTGTTGCAGAGAGTGCATGTATGTTTCCACATATATGAAATATGGAAGATTTCATTTATAGGTATGTTTTTGTTTTCCAGTACTTGTAGTAAGTACATTGGAAATTCTTGTGGATCTTCTTGTGAGTTTATAGTGAATTTCACCATTCCAGCACAGTAGTCCAATTCTTGTCTCATTCCATGAACACTATATGAGTTGTCATGATTGTTGCTTGCATTTGTATGAAGAACTAACATTTGCAAACACAATTGGTCTGTACTGTGTAAGTAAATGTTGTCAACAATTGGTGGCAATTGAAATAGAATATTCATTGCTACATTTGTATAGCAACTTACACCAGTTACATTTGAAAATTTGAATAGACCAGATAGTTCTGTGTCCAAGTCATTTTTTCAGAGTGTGTATTGCTTCTTTGAAGAAGTACCTGAGTTACTTTGAGTAATAGGTTCTTCTCTGGTTGTGGGAATTGATGAAGTATTAGCTTCTTTTACTCTCTTTGGAGGATTTGCAGTGAGATCCTGCTGCATTTCTGTTTGAATTAGTTTTCTTTTATGTTTTTCTATTTGTGGAATAGGATATGTTTTTAGATGGGGGTGTGTAGTGAACCTAGTCTATTGTATTCTAAAATGCAAGGAATATCAGCGTTTACTTTACTTGAATCAAAGTTGATTAGAAATAGACCGTCTACTGTACGTAAGTGTGGGACGCGCTGTTGCGCGCGAGAGGAAATGGTCGCTCTTGCGTGAGCTCTGCAGGCATCCTGGGCTGTATATCAACTAACTTTGCCAATACGGACCAAATCTGCACAATAATCAGCACTAATGATCCATTATGGTTAAGGAGTGGCCCTGCAAAATTACAGTCTAATCGGACCCATGTTTGCTGAGTGTCCGAAATACTACGCTGCAGGCGAGGGAAGTTTCCCTGAAGGAACCGTCGTGCGGGGGGAGGAGCCCGGATGTGTGGGACTCGAGGCTCGGAGACTTGACAAGGCGGCCTGTTGTGCACCGGTAAGGGTCGTGGGCGCTCAGATACACGTTGAGCGCCTGCTGACCAGGAATATTCACCATCCAACAGACAGGCTGGTGAACGGTAAGAGGGGCACTGCGGAAGACTCTAAATGACGCCTGGCCCGCACACCAACATGGGCCTGTGAGAGCTTGTCTCCGCCCGACGCCAGCTTCCCTCCCCCCCACCCTCCCAGAACCTCGCATACACTCCTGCAGATCAGACGCTGCGGACAGGAGAGGGGGCCATCAGTGATTCCACAAACCCTCCCCCCCACCGCTAACATAAGCGCGCTGCGCCACGGAGCTTGAGGCACGAAGGCGCGTATTAAATACATTGTGCACAGCGAGGGCGTGATGTAGACTACACAGTAAATACGTGTCTCTCAAAGACCGTCAGTTTGGCCTGCATACGCTCCGGGGGCTCTTATGCAACAGACTACATAAAAAGTTATGAGCCAGCAGACAATTTATTACAGCACGTTACAGGGATCGACAAAAGTACTGAGGAGCAACCCCCTTCTTGAAACCCCCGCCCGCGGATATCTCTCCCTGCATTCCCTGCATTGAAAAAACTAACTCAAATGAACTCGAACTGCAAATAAACCCACTACGAAAATCCACAGGCATTGGCCCCAACATCAATCCACTAGCTGTTACCATAACTAGGTGAAGGCAATAACAACAAGAGACATCGAAAAGAGGAGGAGCAACTATACACTCCTTATGCAAAGGCATACCACAGATACCTCTGAGTGGGAAGGACAACATACAAACAAGGTCTTCCTGCTTTAAGAACGCAGAAACAAGCCAATCCAGCTCCTGATACAGCAGTATCTATAACTGAAGCAACAGGTCAGCCTCCAAAACTACCAAACATAAAATACCAGTGCCCACCCTGTGAGACACCGACCCCAGGTTAATAGCAACTCAAGGAAAGGTGGACAAGTCAAGACATACTAGGCCTCATCGAAGGGAGAGGGGTCTCACCTCGGTATAGCGGGAGACTTGCTTGTAGCCAACTCAGAGATATGCTAATCTAAGGGCACACAGGGTGGAATCCACGGCAATGAAGACATAAGACCCTAAGGGGCTTCCCAACTTGAAGGACTGTGCCTGGTGCATATAGTTACATTTTCAAGACAGACCTCAGGAGCGGGGAAGGAAACGCACAGAGAGCACCCTTCATCTACCTATAACTGGAAAGCCCTATTGAACATATCCCACCACTCTGACTTCTTGGAACTAGGCCCCCGGTGGAGGGAGAGCTCCCAGGTCACCCAAAAGGTCTGACATTAGCGCAAGACGGCTGCGCTCCCCCACCCTCCGGCCGCAGAGAATCGCAAAATATAACAAAGACACGCTAACAGTGCAGGAGCAAAGTACAATGCCTAAGGGCTTTGGCCCCAAGAAAGGGAAGGGCGCTATAGAGAAGTACACGACTGTGACAAGGAAAGAAGTGGACGCCATGATGTACATGGAAACAGCACCACAAACACAAACGCCTGTACCCTCCCCAGTAATGGACTCACGGGCAGTCTTCTTGGCCATGCAGCAGGGATTCACCTCACTAAATGAGAAACTAGATGGAATAACTGCTAATGTTGCTTCCATCAAGACGCAATTGGATAAAACCACAATCCGAATTACAGAGGCAGAGACACGAATATCTAATACGGAACATGGCCTGGAAGCATTAAAAAACACAGTTACGACAATGGCAAAGGAATTAGGCATGGTTAAAATCAAGTGCGAAGACTTAGAAGCTAGGTCCAGACGGAACAACATCCGTATAAATGGGCTGCCAGAGGAAGCCATGAAAGGGCCCTTAGAACAAGCAGTGGAAAAACTCCTACGCAACCTACTGGGAGACCCCGGGTGGTCACCCATGTTCATGGTGGAACGAGCACACAGATCTTTGGCACCACGACGCAAACCTGGAGCATACCCGAGACCCATTATAGCACGCTTGATAAACTACAGGGATAGAGACTTGGTGTTGAGAACTGCCAGGGACAAACAGGAACTTGGGTGGGAATCCAATACTGTCCGTATCTTTCCGGATTATACCCTAGCTGTATAGCAAGAAAGACGTCTGTTCACAGGGGTCAAGAAACTACTACGCGAGCGACAGGTCTCCTATGCTATGCTCTACCCAGCAAGTCTTAAAATACATCATGAGAGCAAAACCTACTTCTTCACTTTTCCGGAGGAAGCGGAAAACTTTGTGGAGAGACACATCCCCATACCTACCCACCAACCGAGAAATGGAGAAGACTCATAAAGTGGACTCTCCCTAGACAGGGAATAAACATGAGGAAGGATCAATGAGGTGACAAATTAGGCCTCCCTACCGAGGGAGCCCTGTGAAGGGGAAGGGTTAAGCCACTACATTTCATATACGAGAAAGGAATAAACACCCTGCTCCGCCAATGACGAGTTAAAGTAACAACATGAAGAACTGGCCGAGACATAAAGAACCTAAGAATCTGCGGCCCAGGATGTCACTTCAGTCCCCCCTGTAGCAAGTGCATTTTGAGTTTATGGGAAGGGAAGTGGAGGGACATGCAGACATAGTTAAAGTTCGGGGAACTATGAGGGTGAGGGAGGGAGGCTGGGGGAGGTTGTTGGGGTACAGTTTTTTGTTAGGGTTCAGCTACGTAAAGAAAGGTTTCAAAACAAAAAGCACACAGGTACTTAGCACCACTGTTGTCAAATGCACAACAGGAATAGACCATGTACTATATTCTTCATCCACTTTTTAGATGATGGCTAATGCAGGCGCGAACAATATAAAAATATTGAGTTGGAATGTTCGGGGTTTAGGATCCCAAATCAAGAAAAGGAATATACTAGCTTATATAAACAGGCAGACCCCTAAAATAATTTACCTTCAAGAAACACACTTAGGACAACAGCAGGGTGGACATCTTGTCCCTAACTGGGGGTTGCTTCAATATTACACAACATACTCCAAAAGGGCAAGAGGGGTGGTGATTCTTATACATAAAACTCTGACTTTTAGCTACCTTAGCCACATAAAACTCTGCCTTTTACCTACCTTAGCCACAAATGTGATCCCGGGGGAAGATACGTGTTGCTCCATGGCACATTATTCGACAGGGAGCTGGTCCTACTCAACATATACGGTCCAAATATTGATGATCCCGATTTCTTTTCTGCATTATTTGAAAAACATGCGAGCTACCCCACTACCAATTTGATATGTGGTGGAGATTTCAACACCATCCTAGATGTACACTTAGATCGTACATCAACACAACCTAGAACACTCACCAAGGCAGCAAAGCAGATACTCCTACACATGACAGACCTAAACCTAAAGGATGCATGGAGGGCACTGAACCTTACAAAAAGAGAATACACATATTACTCCACGGTACACGACATGCACTCAAGAATAGACCTATGGCTGGTGGCCAGCGAGATATTGAGCTGGGTCACTAGTGCCCATATCTATCCCAGAACATATTCTGATCACTCGCCAATACAGCTAGCACTACGAATCCCCGATAGCACAGTGAACAGGCCACCTTGGAAATTTAAACCCGCAGCCCTGCAAGATTTGATCCACAGAACAACAATGGCCCAACAGATACAGGATTACTTTAACATTAATGAGGGCTCCGTGTCTAGTCAGGCATTATTGTGGCAGGCATTTAAGGTCTATATAAGAGGTAACTCAATATCCGCTGAATGCGGAGTCCTCAAGGATACCCGTCGTAGTTTGGCATGCTTAGAGGTACAAATAGCCTCTTTACAATCTCAGTACGCACATTCCCCGTCATCACAGCTAAGTTCTGAGATTAAAAGTAAGCTAGATGAATATAAGGAAGCGGCGGATCGTGAGATCCGTTACTTTGATAGACCGGTGGCAGCACGTCGATATGAGAGAGTGAACATCAAGGGAGACTGTTGGCCAGAACGGTGCCGGGTGAATGGGGCTTGACAACTATACCGTGCATAAAATTGCCTGACGGTACAGTCACCACGGAGAATAGTATGGTGAAGGATACATTCTATGCATTCTATAAAAAGTTATACTCCCCTCAGTGTACTACCAACGACGAAGAGATAGATCAATACCTCTCCCAAATACCAATGACATTATTAGCTGACACCACTAGAGAGTCTCTAGAAAGACCGATCACTGAAGCTGAGATAGCAGAGGCAATAAAAACACTCCTTAATGGGAAAGCGCCAGGTACAGACGGTCTCGGGGCGGAATTTTATAAAGAGTTCAGTCACCTGTTAGTCCCCAGACTACATGCAGTGTGGGTGGAAGCTTTAGACAAAGGGAAGCTGGCCGGAACCACTAGGGAGGCAGTAATCACACTATTGCTTAAGCCAGGGAAACCCCTGGAAGAATGCGGCTCATACAGGCCGCTGTCCCTAATAAATATGGACGCGAAGATCTTCGCAAAGATATTGGCAATTCATTTAACTCCATTGATGCCCTACATGGTCCATGAAGACCAGGCTGGGTTCATTGTAGGTAGGTCCACAGCAACGAACATAAGGCAGTGCCACAAAATTTTAGCGACTATTCTCCCCAAAACTCAAGGGGTAGCGCTTTCCCTCGATATGCAAAAAGCATTCGATACAGTCTACTGGCCCTTCTTGTTTGGGGTAATACGAAATTATGGATTTGGACCCAACATCATTAAATGGATTCAAATATTATATGCACGCGCCTATGCTAAGGTAAGAGTAAATGGCACTTTAACGGACATGCTAGACCTACTGTGGGGCACCCGACAAGGCTGCCTGCTGTCACTGCTACTATTCGCCCTAGTGATAGAGCCCCTCACAGACATTCTCAGGGCTCGCTACAGCTCACACGGACTGTGGCTTGAGGGTAAACTGCAGATAATAACATTATACGCGAATTATATTCTTCTGTATCTACGGAAACCAGATCGTACATTAGGCAAAGTACTGGCAGAAGTTAAGAAGTTCGGCGACTACTCTGGTCTAAGACTCAATCCCAACAAATCTGAGATATTCCCACTTACAAAAAAAAACAGTAGAACCCCAGGACCTTCACGGTCTTATCTGGAGCCCCATTCAAATACTATATCTTGGAGCACATGTGGCTAGGACAGCCCAACTTTCTCGAGCCTTAAACTACAGCACATTAGCTGATACCCTGTGTGCAAAAATTAAACGTTGGAGCGCCCTGCCCATATCAATGATGGGAAGAATAGCCCTTATCAAAATGATAATACTACCAAAACTGTTCTACCTATTTAATACAGTGGCGGTCTGGCCAGGTCGCGCGCTGTTCACTAAAATGAATAGTGCTTGCATCGCATTTGTTTGTTGAGGACATCCTAGGATAAATTGGAGGGCATTAACGGACACATATCCATGGGGAGGGTTGATGGCACCAGATCTAGAGCTCTACTACCTGCAGCGCAGGCACACTATGCCTCCCACTGGGCCTCGGACTTTCTCGCCCATGGGAATCCACCTCATGGGCGGCAAACACGAGAATCAATCATGGCGCTGCATAAACTGATGAGATCACGCCCTAAACACCACAACTCAATAGACCCTACGCAGGTAAACACCACAGCTTGGGCCAAAATTGCCGACATGTTTGAAACAGACAGATTATACCACCCGAAAAAAGCCAATCTGGGGTGACCCCCATACTCCATTCACCCTAGACGGAGAGGTGGCCACACACTGAAGTAGTAGATCTATTGTTCAATGGGGGCAGTTATTCCCCGACAAACGCTTCGCGACATGGGAAGATTTTAAGGATATAGTGGGGACTACAAACACGTATAGGCTGCAATATATGAGCATAAAAGCAACCATAATAAGTGTATGCCCCACCTTCCCAGAAGAACAGGAGATAAACTTGGGGTTTGGATATATATTTACAGGTGGGACACGGAAAATCACAGCCTCCACACTATATAAAATCATAGTTCAGACACGCCCAACTGCGACCCACACAGCCAAAAACAAATGGGAACAGGATCTGGGCCAGCAAATAGAAGACCACGAATGGACCCAGATATGCATGTTGACCAAACACATCTCATGTAACTCTAGATATAAACTAATTCATTATAAAATAGTGCACAGGACACACTATACTCCAGTAAGACTTAAACGCATCTACCCCACTGTTACTGGAACATGCCTGAGATGCCAAACTGAAAACGAAGATATTTACAATATGCTCTGGGCATGCATAAAGCTAAAAGACTACTGGGCAGAGGTGTGCACAGCTCTGGGTGAAATGGCAGACCAGCCTGTGGAATGGACACCTCGTTTATGCCTGTTGGGCGCGGTGGGGAAGATGAACCCGACATGGCGAAAACTTTTGAACTTGAGCCTGTTAATCGCCAAAAGAGCGATACTAATGAAATGGAAGAATGCTGCCCCACCAACCAAGGCAGACTGGGACAGAGATATGCTATGGACTAATGGCACAGAGGAGCTATACATAGACTCAGTACTACCCACCTCCAGACTCAGAAACATAAGGGCCAGATACAAACAGTACTTATCGGACAAAGCCGAAACCGAAAACCCAGACACGAACTGAAAGTGATAGCGTGCGATTTATTGAAAGAACATTTATATATGTATGTATGTGCTATTCCTGTGTGCAGTAATAAATAAAGTTGTTTAAAAAAAAGAATACAGGTTCAAACAATTCCTTGCTAATCCTACTCTATCAGGGAATTCCCAACCTAGTCTAAAGGGGGAAGGGAATAACTGCTAACACATACTAACTGGCCCTCACACTATAACATTCAAGGTAAATCATAAACATAAAAGAATAAACAATTAACCAGCATTTTGGATGACCTTTAACTGTCCTGGTTAAATACCTTCCCCAGGATTGTCCCAAATCAACTTCCCAAAAATGTTCTAAAAGGAAAGTCTTGAACCAGTTCTTGTAATTTCCAAATGAAAACAAAAGTTCATCAAACAAAAATCCACTGGTAACAGTTCCTCAGCTTTCAGTTGAAAAGATTCCCTTCCAATTCCAGCCAAGAAAATAGCACCAATGGTAATCTTGGATATCCTCTTTCCTAGATTGTTTTGCCGCAGTTCAAAGAAAAGATTAACAACTTCTCCTTCTACAACTTCACAAGTGGTTATGACCTCTGCAGTGTATTTGGGATAATTGTCAGGATATTTCTTCTTGGGTTGTTGCTTTCCTCTTGACAACCACCCTTCTACTACTATTACCATGGAAACAAACTCCTTTGTTCCACAGTATTCCACTACATCAACCAACTTCAATATTAAATACAATGACAATATTATACACAACCACAGTTCTGGTATTTCGACTTCAACTTTGTACTTCAGAATTGTTAGGCATTTAAAGACAAGAGACTTCAACCTCTACAGGTAGGCAAGGCACTCTTCCTTCCTATGCTCCAAGAAAAGGGCAGCCTCTTCACCTCTTATGTCTGTCTAACTGTCACAAGTATAACCTGCCTCTGCTTCAAGACTGACTTTCTCTCAACTTCAGCAGTCTCAGCATTACAGATTATTTGATCAATCTTCTTACACGCACCCAGCTCCCTTCCCCAGCTTTATTCACACCTTCTTGGTTCCAGTAACTACCCTGAAGCTGTATTGCCACACTTTCAACTTCGGGTAACAATGTCACACTTATATCAGAGGAAACTGGACTTTTAACAACTTCACAAATCAGGTGGCTAGATTTAAACAGGGTTTGCTTCACCATAGAAAGGGTTCACCTTTTGGCTTGGGTAATGCTGGTTCTTCTAATTAGTACAACAACTTATAGGTTTAAAGAATACTTTAGATTTTGCAATTTGCAGCCTTGCTGGTGATAGCTCAAAAGTGGAAAACGACAGACCCACCTCTTCTTACACATTAGTTCTTCAAAGTTTGGAACTTTGTGGCATTAGAATAGATAACGTATGCCATACAGGGGAAACAACTGATATTTGCTAAAGACTGGAAGATGGTGTTGGGCTTTCTACAAAAAGACTATAATGTTAACTATTGTCCCCACAAATTGTGCATAGTGAGAATCGCTTGAATATTTGGCAAAAGTTAGTATTTGGAGTCAGACTTATTAAGTGCTAACTCTGAATTCTTTAAGTTCTATGTATTTACAGCAGATATGGAGGGTGGGGAGGGTCGGGAAGGGGACGGAGAGGTTTAGGGGGAGAGAGTTTGATGTGAAAAAGGAATGCCAATAAAAATAAGTTTAAAAAAAAAAGTGTACGTAAGCGTGATAGTTCTACGTAGCTCATGCCTTCTTCAAAGACAGTGTTACCAATATCTATCAATGCTTTGTCTAGAGTAAGACCTTGTGATTTGTGAAAGGTGACTCCGTATGCTAGAGTTAGAGAAAATTGTTCTCTGCGCACAACCATATCTTTGAAGAGAAGGAATCGAGCTGTTGAGCGCCCTATCCTTTTTACTTCTGAAAGTTTGTCAAAGAGAATATAGACAAACTGAATGTTGTTGTCACGTGGGTATGTTTGAAAGCCAACAACTGTACCCAGTGTTCCATTAACTAGTCCTTGCTCCACGTCAAGGTTATGTTTAAGCATTACTCTACAGTTTAAGGATAATTTTAATCATTTCTCCAAACCAGCTCTGTTGGAGATAGAATTTTCTAAGGTATTTAGTCTTGTTGTGGCTTGTTGACACATGGGTAGTGTCATAGCATGTACGTCCAGTTTGTCTGTGGAGCAAATTTCAATTATTGGTTGCATTTCTTTTTTCAACATTGTTTCATTGAATTTGGAACAGCTTGCAAGAGTTGGCATTAAGGACATACAATTGACATTTGTGTCTGCTAATTGTTCCATAACATCAGTAGCACATGAGTTATGGCCATAAAGTGCATGGCTGTGCCGGGTTTTTAATATTGCTTGTGCTTCTTGAGATAGTACACTAACTCTAATACTTTTTAAAATGTTGGCGTAAGTGAGGTCTGCAGATTAGTGCATGTTTTCTGTTAATTCTCTGTTTTGGAAATGTTGCCAAAAGTTGACATTTCCTATGCTGCCAACAGTTTTAGGGCAGAGTTTGTCTTCTAAGGTTTTAAAAATAGGTTCACCTTTCACTGGTGTTAAATGAAGATTTGGAGGAAAACAATGTGTTTTCCTCCAAAGAGATCTTCGTAGTTTGTTTTAAGTACTTCTTGCAATCTGAGGTGAATCAAAGCCAACATTAGGTTGGAGACCATGCTCACTTCATCTATTAGTAGCATTTTCATTTGTTTTAACACTCTGTGTAGTTCCATTGCAGCTTCTGTAGAAAGTTTGTAATATTCAAATTTGTTTTAGTGTTCTACTGGAAGGAGTAGTAATCGTTGTAAAGTGACACCGCCTATGTTGTAGGCAGCTAAACCTGTGGGGGCAGTTACAACAGCTGACAGTTTGTTGTTTGTCAATTGTTGAAGGAACTTGCTGATGATTTTGATTAAGAATATTTTGCCTGAACCAGCTTCACCACTGACGTATAGTAGTATAGGTTTGTAATTTTGGCAGGTACATTCTTTATTTTCATGTTGTACACCATGTGCAATTTCTTTTGTTACTTCTTGAAAAATGGTACGCTGCTCTTTGTTCAGTTTTGATTGTAGTACAGTTAAGTCTTCTGTATCTTCTTCATAGTGACAAATGGTGTTCTCTACTTCTGTCATAGCTAATTCTGCCTCATTTGCTATTAGTGGCTCTCCCAGTGGTTCTTGACTTCCTGTTACGGAAGGTTGACTACTGTCGGGCGTGTCCTTATCTAGTTGGGCCTGGAGTTATTCTTCATGTTGCTGTTCATTGTGCAACATTGTTTTGTGTTGCGTAAAGTTTACATCGGTGATAGTGCTTTCATTTGCTTTGAAAGCGTCTTCATAGGAGTCATAGTTTTCTAGTATCTCTTCTTCTTTTCTCCATGGTTTAAAAAGTTGCAGCAGGTACATGTAATATAGTTCTTTTTGTTGAGGAGTTTTTAATGACAATTTGATATGATTAATTAAGCTTCGTTTCTATCTTTTTTTTCCATCGGGTTTTATATTATTTTTGTATGTGAAGTTTTGGGCTATGTGGTATAGACACATGGTTTACAAAGTGGTACTCCTGTTCGGGTAGTATGTGTCTAATAAATTGTTTTTCAAATGCCTTGGCTGTTGGGATCCTTTTTGGCTATTGTTTCTATTCTGTTGTATGATTTGAGAACTCTTTTTCTAGATTTAGCAGGACCAAGACTTAGCCATACTATATTTTCAGATTTTCCATACAAAGCAGTACCGGTTAAAGGATCTGTAGCTTCATAGGAGCCACATTCTCTATGAGAGAGCATTTTTATGCCTAAGCTGTACAATTTCTGAGATAGTGTTTTGTCTGATGATAGTTCATGCCAGAGGTCTTGAAGCACTGTTTTTTCTGCTTTTGTTAAGTAGGCTGTAACATATCGTGCAACTGCAGTGGATTGTCTACAATGTACTGCACATCTATGTTTGCATTCCATAAGAGGGCAATGATTGCATTGTAATCATTGATATATTTTGCTTCTTCTGTTCTTTTTATATAATATGTGTTCTTAGGTGATTTACCTTTAACACTATGTCTAATTGAAGACATGAAGTTGTTTACTTGACCTTTTGCTGTAAATGGTCTAGGGAAACCAAAGCGGCATTTGGTGTAGTATTCCCCTTTGTTTTTGTATTTGCAACGACAATATTTGCCACATTTGTGTCTTTCAAATTGTACAATTTGTGCATGCAGATCACTATTTGTTGCTTCTGATGGAATTTCACAACTGACATTTTTCGATAAACTGTAAAACAGTGGTATCACTGTGTTGACCAAATTTAGGAGCATCTTTAATCCATAAAAGCATGTGGATATGTGGTGCTCCTCTGGCTTGGTATTCTTAACTCCAAAAGAAGTGTTGCACTTCTCCGAGGGGAGGAACAGTTTTATTACAAATAAAGTGTAGTATAGCAATGAAAGGATGATGGAAATATCTTGAAACATTAACAGGATCTAGAGAGCAAAGTTCTCCAGGTGTTACTATATCAATGTTTGTTTTGTTTTTGTTTGATATGCGTAGGAAATCATGTAAATCTTCCCATGCATATTCTGTACAACTTAATGTAACAAGCCAAGTGGGTGGGCCAACGTTTCTCATACAACGTACATCTCCGTGACGTCGGAACCAGTACTCTTTTGTACCACGCATGTTTGCTTACAGATTTGTAATGCTTGATTGTAAAACCTCATCTTTTTCTTGGACTTTTTGTATTAATTGCATAGCTGACATATTTTGAAAGTGGGTTCCTGATTTCAATATGTGTGCAACTCTGTAACATAGAGTTGCTAGTTCACTTTCAAAGAATAGGTGGAACATGTATTCCACATTTTGTCTAAATCTGGGATCTTCAGAATACATTGGTAATGAGCGGTATTCTGATGCGATTATCTGAATAGGTCTATCATTGTACCTTCCTCCTTTGCCAGTAGGAAAGAGTAGAGGAAAAGCACGTGCTTCTATACTTTTTTCCATATGCTGATTGGTGATCCTTTGGTTTGTCACATTTGGTACGTTTCTAGTGCATCATCTATGGTGTCATTAGAGTGTAATGGATGAATTGTATAATGGTCTAAAATATTGGATACTGTAGCAGGATCTAGAAGTTCAAATTGACCAGTTTCTGGTGACTCGTAAATTATTTCAGTTGTTTCCCTTAAATTTCTTCAATATTTATTTCTTTATAGAATTCATTATTGTCTTTTAGATATTGCAAGGCTTGTCTAACTTTATTTAAGTCTACGAGTTGTTGCCAAATTTTTTTGTCTTTTGTTGGTACACCATTTACTAAGACAATTAAAGATTGCTCTATTGGACGTTGCACTCCCAGAGTGTGCACATTTTCTTTCAGATCTAATGGTAAATAAACTACTTTGCCACAAATGCCTTTCACCAATTCAGAGGGACGTAATTTTGCTGTTTTTGGTTGAAGGTGTATTATTGCTTGAAATGGGTGCACTGTTTGAATTATGATGCTCCTATATAAACTGAGTTGTTGCAGGGGGTTTGGTAGTGGAAATAATTCCAAGTTATTTGTGATAGCACGTGAAGGAGTTTGGTTGTTGTCAAGCTTTGTAATGCAGTAACTGCAACATATTAAGGGGTCAGTTATTTCGTATTTGTTTTCTGCTATAAGGTAGAGAGCTAATTCAAACCATTTGGAATCTTCATTGTCTTCTATTTTCGATGTTACGTCTATAGTTGTTGTGTTACTTTTATAAAAAGTTATGTGGCAACACACACACACACATGTTTTGGTTCTTCAGCGGATGTAGTTTTAAATTTTAGTATTTCTTTTTTGTATGTGTGTAGTAGAAGGTTGCCATGTGTGGAATTGTTGCTAGTCTGTTGTAAAGATATTGCATTTTGTAAGTGGCTTTCACTTCCAAAATATTTTCTCTGGATATGGTCGATTTCTTCGAGTAGGTCTTTGGGTGTACCATGTAGAAGAGTGTTATTTAAATTGGCTAGTGCTAAAGCAGGACTTTTAGCATAGTACAGTTCATAGACTAGATTTCTTATAGTTGAATGATGTGTTGACATCATTTTGTTATGATGGAAGGTGCTTTTGCAAATAGGTCCTGAAATGCAGGCTAATGAATGTCCTTGTAGTCCTGTGTATTTGCACACTGGACAGGTATACATATTTTGCAGCACTTTCATTTTGTCTTTGCCTTTCACATACTGATTGAGGAACTGGCATACAGATTTGAAAGATTTTTTGGGAATGTTACACATTGATGTGCATGGCCATTTGTATACTGGACGTTCTGGTTCAGTCGAATGGAGAGGTAATTCTGAGTTTTCTGGGAATATTTTTGTAAGCAGTATTTCTTGTTGCATTATGGTATTATACATTTTTTCATAACCTCGTCCACTGCTATGGATGGCAAATGTGTTTGTTTGGTTTTGTTTGTATGCTTCTTGATTAAAATATGGTTCTGTGCTCGTGGTGTGACTCCATTCACCTCCATAGATATTTAAGAAGTAATTTTTGTTGACATTCCGTTTATTTAGAAGTTTTTTTGTAATTTAGTAGTTAGTTTTGTTAGTGCTTTCATTCTGGTTAACACTAAAATGAATAACTTTCTTTTGAGAAGGATTGCACTGTCTATCAAAGCTTCTAAGATCAATTCTCTATGGTAGGTTTGAAGGGTTGTGCATGATTTGTCTCCTGTTTTTATAAGATTCTGAAGGGCTCTGTGGTGGAACATTTTTGCTAAAATACTTCTTTTGGTATGGTTACTTGCTAGTATATCAAGATTTATAGGAGCAGTTTTAGCAGTAGTGGTAGCCGAATTCTTGTTAATCATTTTCTGTTTCGTTTTACATTTTGATAGAGGAGGCAAAGTTTCTGTACTGGAAGCTTGTTTTGTTTCGCTAAATGAATGTATTAGCTGTTTTGTTTGAACTTTTAGTACAAACTCTGGTAGAGATGGATGCTTATTTTGGACACTTATTTTCATTTGCTCTATTTCTGCCTTGCTTTCTACGGACTTGCTTTTTGGTAGGCATTCTTTAGGGTCTGTTGAAAAAAAAAGAAGGTATGGGTTGGGCCGTTCTGCAATGTATGTGTGCTGTGTGCATGAGTGTCTGAGTGTCCGAGTATGATGGGAAAGATGTATGTGGTGGTGTGTGATTGTGCATTGGCCAGCTACAATTAGTTGGGAAGG
Organism: Ambystoma mexicanum; assembly: GCF_040938575.1. Lineage (NCBI taxonomy): Eukaryota > Metazoa > Chordata > Amphibia > Caudata > Ambystomatidae > Ambystoma > Ambystoma mexicanum. The sequence goes on from NC_090934.1 coordinate 673,122,279, forward strand.
CTATTCTTCTATTTGTGTGTTACTAAACTGCGGTTCAGATGAGAGTAGAAAGTGAGCTAGTGGTGAGGAGAAGCATTAATAGTAAACCTGATGGTATAAAATTAAAACAGTTCTTTGTTTTGTAGTACTAACATTCTCAGGGCTGAGTATGTTATTTGTGTTCCAATATAACAGGGATTTGTGTGCCATTCTGCCTGCTAATACCTGTTTAATAAATGGGGATTTGTGGGCAGAATGGTTCAGAAATCGCTGTTTTTCTTTGGTGTGCAAATTACATGAATGAACCACACAGTGCGTTTAAGGAACAGTAAGAATATTAAGGTAGTATTCTACTTACTCTTATTTTGTGGAATGAGCAGGTTTCTTCGGATATGTTGTTTGTAGTTCAGATGCTGCTGATTTTCGGGAGAGTGGTCTTCACTGCAATTGTAAAAGAAAGAAGTTAGTAATTTTTTGTGTTTATAGCACTGATGTTAATGTAGACTTTGATTTTTATGTTTTTGTGGTAGTATTCTTGTTTGATATCTGAACACAGTGTATGCATGCATTTCATTTCACTATGTGCAGCCTTTATATTTTATTTACAATATGTTAGTTCAACATGCTTTGCAAATGAGTAGAATTTTAAGTGCAGCTGTGTTGTAGATAGCAGACAGGTTTGTAAGTGACAGTTGATTATAGTAGATGGGAAAAATGTCAATAAGTTCATTTTACAGGTAGACATGCCAACAATCAGGAGCCCCTGAGAGGGAGATTTCACCACAGCAATCGGGAAACATTTATTTTTCCCATAGGATTGCATTCGGATTAGCGTTAATTTAGGCGGGGAACAGTAAAAAATAGTGCAATTTTTCAATAAAAAAATCGTGAGTCTCGCGCCTAAATCGGGAGGGTTGGCATGTATGTATAGGCTATGCAGGTTTAGTGGCATTACTCTGTTTATATGGATTCATAAGAGTTGTACATGTGCTGTGAATAAAATATGCATACCTGTAGTTTGTATTCATGCATGTGGATATGCATGCAGCTGTAAGTAGAAATCTTGGAGACTTGTAGAGTAGTTTTTGTAGTAGGTGCTTTCCAATGATGTGAGACTTGTACTCAGAGTGATCAACAGTACATTTGAAGTGCGGAACTCTGATGATGGAGTTAGATGTATAGGTCTTGGATGTGATTGGTGGATGGTTGTGTGACTGCTTAGCTGTATCCAATGAAGGAATGGCACTGAGAGTGATGTGGAAAGGGTAGAAGGGCTGGCTAAGGGTTACACGCCGCACAGACACTGCGGCTGTCCACGGATAGGGCGTGCCACATCCGGGATTTTCCAGCAAATCCAGTATGAAAAGGGGACTGTAGGGATCAGCTAATCAGATGTTGACGTTGGATAAAAAAGAGATCACAAAATGCACATTTTAAGACGCATCTAAGTTTGAGAATCCTGAACAGAGGGAGAAGGTCTAGGTTTCACAATGCAATTTCTTTTTTATGGTACTCAGACAGTTACATGTAAACACACGGTGGAACAACCGCCAGCCTCTGGAGGGGAGGGGGATGTAAGCAGGGCAATCCGGGGAGGGTGAATGGCAGCTGGCGTCCCCTGCGGACACCTGCAGACACTAACAGGGAGCCGTCGGTAGGAGCCGCCCTTTGCCTAGGGGCCCTTAGCCGTGGGGCCGCCGGGCAGGGGGCTGCCCTGGGAGGGCCTGTAAGTAGGGAGGGAGAGGGAGGAGAGCCTTCAGGGAGGGGGCCAGCTGCAGCACCCGCTCAAGCCAAGATGGTAATGGCCAGTGCGGTGCGTGAGAGATCAGGAACACCAGCACAAGGGAAGTTGAGCAGCCAATCAGGGAGGGAGTGGGCGGGTAGGCAAGGAGGGAGGAAGAAACAACAGGGGAAAAACACAAGGGAGCACAGAGCTGGGGGACAGGGGTCACCAAGGAACAAAAATCACCAAAATAAGTCCCAGGAGGGTCTTACCTGCGCATAAAAGGCAGCTGCAGCACCCGCGCAAGCCAAGATGGTATTACGGACAATGTTGCATCCATGAGGTCACAGCTTGCCAAGGAAGCTGTACGCATCACAGAGGCTGAGACAAGGATTGGGGGTGACAGAAGATACTGTGCAAGGCCTCGACAACATGGTGGCAATCCTGGAGAAAGACATGAAAACCTTAAAATCCAAATGCGACGATTTAGAATCACACTGCAGGAGAAATAACATCAAAATTGTTGGGGTCCCTTAGGATCTGGTGGCATGGAACAGGCAGCGTAAACCCTACTGAAGGATCTCCTGGGTGCCCCAGTGCTCTCCCCCTTCTTTGCGGTGGAGCGGGCCCTCCGGGCACTTGGCCCCAAACCTAAACCAGGCGACTTTCCACAACTCATCATTGAGAAGATCCTCAGTTTCCGCGACAGAGAACTCCTCCTGCGCCTCGCCAGAGAGAAAAAGGATCTAAGATTGGGCTCCCAGACAATACAGATTTTTCCGGATTTCTCTCTCTCGGTTCAGCATGAGAGACGCCAATTCATTGGAGACAAGAAATTACTCTGAGCCCGCAACATCTAATATGCAATGCTGTTCCCAGCCCGATTAAAACTTCAATTCTGGGGCAAAATGTACTTTTTTACGGTTTGGACGAAGCTGTTAAATTCATAGAGGCTCAAATATTGATCCCAGACAACCGAGAAGATGAAGATAACACACCAGCAGTTTGAAGGAACTCCTTAGAACGGCACCATCAACTACCTTTACTTCTATGATGAGCACATAGTACCCGAGGCCTAACCCACCACCACCACAAGCACATTTGAATATATGATCCTGCAATGAACTTGTGGAGCGGGCCGCAGCAGCTTACCCCACAGCAGCTGCTAAGTTAATATTGTGTTAAGATAAGGAAAGGTGGCCATATTGGGGTAGGCCATGGGTGGGGTAGGTAGGAGGAAGAGGGATTTACACTGCTAGGTTGGGGGGCAGTGAGGGCGTGAGGGAAGGGGTGGGATCTGTGTTACCACCAAACCCATCCTGAGGTTTACGCGCTGATTGCGCTTCTGAACCTAACAGGGGAAGAAAATGGGAAAATCATTTGGCAGAAGAGTACAAGGTTGGAAATGATGGAATTTTGAAAGACGAAACTTGCGAGTAGAGGTTGGTGGGGCATTCACCCAAAATTACAATACTACCACAATGGAATTGAAAGTGATGACCTGGAATGTTATGGGTATAGGGAACTTCACTAAATCATGCAAAATCATGGCTTATGCAAATAGGCACAAGTTGAAGATGCTTCTTCTACAGGAGACACATACCAAGGAAGGGGCATCCACAAGCATTGCACCAACATGGGGGACAAATAGGTTTTTCACCTCAGACTTTTACCGTTCCCTGCACGCTTCCGAGCAACAGCATGATGCACATGCCATACAGTCGCTCCTCGAAGAAATCCTCTTATCATGCTTAAGCACTCAGCCCAGGGAAGATCTCGAGGCCCCCATGTCATTAGAGGAGATTCTAAAGTGATAACTGATCTGCCAAATAGTAAGGCCCCAGGCCGGATGGCCTCACGTCTGAATTCTACCAAGAGAACTTAGCCCTAGTCTCCCTGCAACGTCTTGAGTATTAGAACAAACCACTTTGTGACACCATCCTTCCTGCTTCCTTGCGAGGTGCTACTATAACTATCCTCCTCAAACCTGACAAGCCAACTAATGAATGCGGGTCTTACAGATCCCTCTCCCTTATGAATGTGGACACCAAAATCTTTGCCAAAGCTCTCGCAAACAGACTTCTCCCACTGATGCCCACATTATACACAACGACCGAGGGGGCTTTGTCCCTTGTAGGTCGACATCGCTGAACATTAGGCTGCTATTTGAAGTCATGGCAAGCATTGACCCGGCGGCAGAGGCAGTGACACTTGATGCTCAGAAAGCCTTCGACATGGTCTCCTGGGAATATCTGTGGGTGGTCCTCGAGAAAATGGGAATCGGCCCAAAAAAGCTTCAACACATTAAACTTCTCTACATATGCCCCACAGCCAGTGTCTTAGTGCATTTTTGCAATTTGTTACCCTTTAGTCTAAGCAGGAGCACGCAACAGGGATGTCCACTTTCTCAGATCCTCTTCGCTCTAGCCATCGAACCAATGGCTGACATGATTGAACTCCATCATGGTCACCAGGGCATCCGCCTCAAGGGCCAGCCGGAGATAGTATCACTATATGCAGACGAGGTCCTGCTATACGTAAGGGACCCTCAAGAAAATCTTGACCCTATCCTTCGGGATGTGATCCAATTGGGAGGTTTCTCCGGGTTCACAATAAATTACACTAAATCAGAAATATTCCCACTCACTAGCAACACCAAGCAACTGAGTGACATATTCCCCCTCTTCTGGTGCCCCAATGGAATTAAAAACCTAGGAGTAAGGGTGTCTGGGACGATGCCATCTCTTCTGTCAGATAACTACAGCGCTATGGAAACCTATGTGGAAAGCAAACTGACCAGGTGGCGTGCACTTCCAATCACAATGGCTGGTAAATTATCTCTGGTGAAGATGGTGCTAGTGCCAAAACATCTATACATATTTGCTAATGTCCCCATCTGCCAAGAAAACCCTTTTTCTCCAAAATACACAGACTTTGTGCGCAATTCCTGTGGCACGATGGGCCGGTAGGGGAGAAATGGTTGGATATGACTGCCATACAACAAGGGTGGCTTTGCGGGCCCCAAACTCGAATTATACTGGTTGGCGACACAAGCCCAGTATGCCTCCTGCTGGTATGGGGAAACTCAGCAACCACCACATGTCAAACTTGTGCACCTGGCAACCGGCGTATCTGATCTTAAAACACTCATCATGAATTGCACATATAAAGATGACTGCATGTACGGCCCAGTCTCCGCCACTCTACTAGCCTGGCGCCACATACTAATACCAAGTATCGAAGTACGTCCATACTATAAATGGCTTCCCTTATGTAGTTTGCCTGGATAGGACGCCACCTCGGACACCGCACTGGCGACATACTGGAGAGGGATGAGCTACGGAGCACTCGCAGACCTATACCCAGACGGGAAATTCATTACACCACAGTCCTGGCAGGGGGAGCACACTGGCTTGGGACTAGAACAGTTGTAATACTACAGGCTGCGTGCGGCAACACACTCACTGTGGCCCTGACTCCCATCAGAACCCCTGGAAACTCAAGAGGTGATGTACATAGCTAACTCCTATGGCACCCGCAAGATTATGTCAACAGGGCACGCACAAATGGTCCGGCAACCTGGGGGTGGATCTATCTGATTCCCAATGGAAGCACATGTGTAAACATATTAGACGGGACTCTCTGAACTTCGGGTTCCGATGTGTGCAATATAAACTGCTGAACAGATTGTACTACATCCGCCAAAAGCTCAACAAAAACTCCCAGGGCACAGAACACCTCTCTCCCAGATGCCGAGCAAACTCGGTCGACCATATGCACATGTTTTGGTCTTGTGTCCAGCTAGGGGCCTTCTGGGACAATGTGCTGCAAACTCTCTCAGACATAGTGGACGTTCGTCTTGGACGCTCCCCTCTGCGAGCTCTGTTTGGTGTATGGTACAACATACCGAATAAGAAAATGTGTGCATTTGTGAATATAGGTTGTATGATTGCTAAGAGATGTGTACTACAGAGATGGAAACACGCCTCTCCACCTAGGAAAGTCTGGATGGCCGCACTAACCTGGGCCCAGGACTGCAAGGAACAATATGTGAAGTCTCTGCCCCCCACGTCCTGCCCCAAGAATATATGGTCCAAGTTTCAGGCACACCTGTCTAACCTTCCCCATTGAATGCCATTAAACAACTGCTATGAGACCACACCACTAATCAAACCCTTTATAGTGAAATGTAATTTATATATGTTGGAAGCCCTCCAGCCGAAACCTACTGTAAAGTAATTCATCTGTCTACCTATGTGCTTTGAAAATGACATGTAAAACCACTGTACTGTGACGTGTTTGCCAATAAATACAAGTTTTTAAAAAAAGGTAATCTTTTTTGTTTTGGGGCAAAGCCATCCAGTGTTTTTTTCTTTTTATTTGGCACAACGCAGTGTACTCCTGTAGCCAAAAAGTTAGTCATAGCTCCCATGTTGCATTGTTGTTGCCAAGCTTGTTCAGTTATGAAAGGCGGCTATTATGCGCTTCGAGAATCAAGTTCCATATTGACATTAAAAGGTGGCCTAAAATGATTTAAAGGGCCTTAATTAGTGATGTTTGAGGGCAGGGAGCATGTGGCCAGGGTGAGGAAGGATGATTGGTGAAGGCTTCGGGATAGTGTCATTTTGATTTGTTTTTTTCAGCCGTTTTGCCGAGATTGGGAAGCAGCATGAATGGGGAAAAGAAAGAGTAAATACTCGTAAACTATAATACATTGAGATGTGGTAATTGGTATGTTTACTACTTGGGGGAAGATGAGTATTTCAAGTAAATTTACGAATTAAAAAATATATTTAAAAAAATGCCTTCCAAATTATTTTAAAATGTGTAAGGGAATTTTATTACAGTGATTTAACATCTCGCATTTGTGTATTGAGAGTGATAATTGTTTTATTTAACTTTGATTCGTGAATTTAAAGTGCACCAGTGAGACGTGTACATGGGCGAGCAGTGGTTACATTGTGTTTCGCTTTGATTAGGTGAGGTTTTTACGTGATGTGAAGGAACGTTTCTCGATTAATTGGGCCTCATTACAAGTATGGCGGTCCGGGAACTACTGTACCGGTAAGCATACTGGTACCGTAGTTCCCGGACCACCATACTGCGTGCTCTGCTCGTGGATGCCATTTTACCCACCAGATTTTTCCTAGTGGGTGTAACGGCACCCGTGAGCAGAGCACGTTGGATGCACCGGCACAACTCTGTATGTGCCTGTGCATCCAACCTCCCCATTCTCATTCAGCCCTATGGGGCAGAATGGGGATCGGAAGGCCCTTGATTCAGGCACCCGCAAATGGGCAATTACCGGGTCCACCAAGCTCGGCACGACCGGTTCTTGCCCATTCGCGGGTGCTGGGAAAAAATGCAACTCCGGCGGCAGCCGTGCCCTTAATAAGGGCACGGCTACCGCCAGAGTTGTAATGAGGCCCATTGTTATCTTTGGAGCAGTTCTAGAAATCTGGATTTGTATAGAAGTTGTAAAAGTTGATTTTAGGTTTAACATTTGATTTGTTTGAAGGGAGGATTTGAGGGGTTTAAAGGAATTCGATCAGTTGTGTGCATTTTGGGAAAGAGGTCATGGGCATGATGATAAATCTGCTCTATCTTGCATGATTTCTCGATTCATAATACTTGAGTGTAAAGAAGAAGTTTATTTTCTGGAAGTAAAAGATGTAAGAGTAGTGGTTTTAATTCCCAATAAAACACCTTTAGAACCTGAATGGTGTTAAGGGTACTTAATATATATGTATATATCAGTGAAAAACTTTGGTAAAGGGCCTTTATGGTTCAGTTGGCCTAATAAAAACCAATCAAATTCAGTGCAAAGACTTTGTGAAAGGGACTTTATAGTAACTTTGCACTAATAACAACCTATCCATATTATGGTTACAAGTAAAACCGAAAACTCCCAGAAATTCGCCAGTTATGTAAGCTAAGCAACCATAACTCGTGCCACCACTGTGCACTGCTAAGACTAACACCCATGACATCAAAGATGACATCACAAATGTCATTGATGACATCACTGATGACATCACATGTGCATTTACTTTTCATGAAAAGCCTCTACAAGGGATTGCCATTATAATGTTGGCAAAAAAGCTCAGAGGTCATTGGGAGAAATATCTGAGCTACATAGTTCATTAAGCAATGCATTGCTATAAACACCACTGTATTACAGAGTTATTTCTAGTATAGCAACCTACTTATGTAGAAACATAGGCATTATCTGCAGCATGCAACATAGAGGTGCAATATTCATAATCTTGCCATGTTGGTTAATAAAATGATAAATGCTATAGTATCACAGTTTTGCGTACTGTGAAACATGTAATAAGTCGCTAATAATACCCCACATACTACATAATTGTACGAATACACACAAAACAAAGAGACCACAACGAATACAGATATGAGCATATACAGGGAAAGTAAAGTAAGCAAAAAAGCAGCAGTTTTACCACAAAGTGTTCATAACCTCACTGATTATTTTCATGCACAGAAATGATTGCTGTTTCAGCCCTGATTTTTTTTATATATATATATATATATATATATATATATATATATATATATATATATATATATATATATATATATATATATATATGCATCATATGATGCGACTGACCCCAAAGGAAAGTAGTGTAAGAATATATGAGAAGGGTAATGTCTACAAATATAGTACCTTTTGAATTTTCAGTTGATGAAGAAAAGCACCAGAACTAGATATGTCAGTGAACAAAAAAGAGGGAGTCAGACATGTGATGTCATCATTGAAGTCATCAATGAAATTTGTGATGTCATAGTCTTAGCAGTGCACAGTGGTGGCGCGAGTTATGGTTGCTTAGCTTACCATAATTGGCGAATTTCTGTGGTTTTTCGGTTATACTTGTAACCATAATATGGATAGGTTATTAGTGCAAAGTAACTATAACGTCCCTTAAACAACGTTTTTGAAATGAATTTGATAGGTTTTTATTAGGGCAACTGAACCATGACGTCCCTTTAACAACGTTTTTTCACTGAATATCATAGGTTTTTACCAGGATACCCTTAATTTGTACAGATGTACCATACAGCAGAATTAACCCCCATGGCTCCATGCTGATAACCTCAGGGTCCGCGGACAATGCGAATGTTCGCAGACCTTGGGCAGCATCCACACTACCCAATAGCGCGGGGGTTCTTTCACATTATGGTAGCATACAGCAAAGAAACTGAATATCTTTGAAGACCAACACATAAGTGAATTGTAAGGCAAAATGAAATAGGTCTACAAACTCTGTACTTATAAAAGCAGCAATGCAATTGCACAGAGTGTCCAACATTATGGAATGCACCAAGCAGGAAAATAACCTTTGCTTCCATTGCATACAAACTGAGAAGCAAATGTCAGAGGGACAACAGCAAAGTACTGACAGCAGAACTGCACTAGAAAGTGGTAAGTACACTATATTTTTTCCCATAACTGTGCAGTTGTTTTGTGTACAATAGTAGTAAAAATAGTTTGTTTTTTTACACAGAAATGGTAAGCACCCTGGAGTGGCTCGACGAAAATGTCCCTCATGATGAAATGAGTGAAGACAGTAACTCCAATGGTACACAGTGCAGTTTGAAGAGTAAGAGAATGAATACACATTGCTTCACATGTACCTAAGACATCTTTTTTTCTTTAACAGTACATATGGGAAATGAAGGGAATGGCCCAGAAGCAGCAGCTCCTCCACAAGTGCATGGGCAAAAAGAAAACCAAACTAACAGTGTGCAAAATAAACTAGTGAGCCTGGAAGCAAAAATTGATCAATTAATGAACAGTTTTGGCGACTTAAAAGATTTTTTACAGAGACCTATATAATGGACAATATTAAATACCACTGCCCCACCTGCACCTGTACCCCTTGCCCCTGTCCCAGCCAACCATCCCCTCAAATTAAGCAAAGACGTTATGATGAGACCCCAATCCCTTCCTCCCCTGATGCCCAACCTGTGGAAAACCCCAATTCCCATGTATATGTTTCCATTTCTGCTACCCCGTCCCTTTCCTAATTGTGTGTATTTATGTGTGGAAATAAAGTTCTATCTGTATACTGTTGCTGTGAGTGTGTTTTTTTCTTTTTTAAAAGCCCGGTTTGGATTCCGCAGAGTGCGGTACTGTCCGGGATGTCCGCAATTAATCAAAATGGAGGTGTCCTACGGGCACCGCACCTGCTGGGAAGTCCACATTCAAAATGGAGGTGTCCGTAGGACTCCCAGCCTGTCCGCAAAGCTGTTATGTACCTTTAATTAGTTTGTGGACCCCACCCATGTCCGGCAGACAGCTGGGCGCATGTGCATCTCTTCCCCCGGGTCCGACGAACAACGGGCCTGTCCGGCATGTCCGCAAAGTGGTGGCATACTTCAATTAGTCCGGGGACCCCACCAATGTCCGTCGGACACCTGGGCGCATGCGCATCTCATTCCCTGGGTCCTACAAACATGTGCCTGTTCGGAATTGTCCGCTGCACGTGTGTCGCACTTTTAATTCCCCAACCATGTCCGTAGGACACCTATGCGCATGCACACAATGGATCCCGCACAATAGGTGTCCTACGGACAGCCGCCCATTGGTGAACGTTTGTGACATCATGTGACCGCACCCACGCCTAGCGTAGCCCTTACTCGCAAACACTGTCTGAGCCCCCGAACATCAAAAAAGTGCTTTTTGGGCTAATCCAAGGTGTTTTACTGTGAGACTTCAGCCTTGCAGACGTCCCAGACCATGCCCCTGGCCGTCTAGAGACTTTTTGGAACTTTTCAAGCCCAGCTTGGGATTTGAAGTGTCCGCAGAGCACGTGACTGTCTGCAAAGCTCTCTCCAGCATCCCTATAAAAGGCCACACCCCAGTGCTGCTCCTCATTCTGTTTTTGGATTTCCAGGACAGAACACTTGGTGTCATTGGCATTGCTACTGCCCCCCCCTTTTGTTACTCCTAAAGTAATGGATACCCTCCTCCAGCACTTCTACATTCCTCTTCTCTTTTTACAGCTCCATTCCATGCAGGTGTACCCTTTATCTGCATCCATGCACGGCACACACTTCTTAGACTTTCCCCATGCCGCACATACTCCTCAGGAGTACACGTCATATACATGCACCCTCAATCCCCCTGCTAGGTCAACCCACACCTCCTTGTTGTTTTCTCAATCCCGGGCCTGTTTAATAGTTGTGTGTATCTACTATATCCCCTGTGTTGTAAATGGCCACCATACGATATTTGGGTTTGTCACTTTCTCCTTTTTGTACTTGGTTGTCCCTAGTATCATGAGGCATTTTCCAGTTTCTATTTGGATTGCCCATGGTCCCCATCATCATCACACTATTAGGAATCCCATCTGCACAACATCGTACTCCCAGTTGGCACACACAGAAGATCAGCAGGAGGAAGACAATAACAGGGACCAGTAACTACATTGCAGTCCCGAGCCATGATGGTATCCAGTCAAATGCTACACTAAACCAGTCACTAGCTTCAACGCCACCTTCTTCTTTCATCCGCACTCCGAGTTCATGCACTGCTGATATTACATAAGGGTGTCCCATTTGCAGCATTTGAAGAAGGCATGAATGTGTAACATGCACTCCCGATTTTTCGGCAAACACTGCCTTTCATAGCTGTGAGCAGGTCGTGCACATCATTGTCATCAGACTAAGTGCTCTTAGTTCTACCTTTATCACATGAACCCTTGTTCTGTGTCGTTGGCCAACTGGATCAGGTCCCAACGTACAATATGCCTGGATGCTGGGGATAAGTGATGCAAAACATTTCTCTGCTGAATTTAATAGTTTGTACTGATCAGGTATTTGCGCCAATCGGTTTGAAGAGTCTTTTGAAAGGTAATCAGATGCTCTCTTTCTGCGAGACACTTGGTATTGTAGCTTGTCTTCTGGTAGTATGTCATAGATGGGGAGGCTCTTCACTTGCAGGTTTCGATGCCAGTTGCAATGGGTTGGGCACCCCCTCCCCCTTGATATGGTCTTCTGGAATCACCAGCAGTGCAGAGTGCAGCATTGCCAGAACACAGTGGCCCCCTCCATGATGACAGGAGGTGCAGGCATGCCTGTTTATCACACACCTGTTGTGTTTCTTTTCACGTGTCAGATATTACGAGAGTTCTGTTACAGCATCTGTTGGAGCCCATAGGTACTCTTCCCTCCCCCTGGAAACACACTATCTGCTGACAGTGTAGAGGTATCGGTTTCATTTTCTCTAGTGAATGGTGGGGCTGTTTGTTTTAAAATCACTCGTACTGCCGTTGTAAACTGCGTGAGGTATTCCTTAAATTCCTCTCCCAGCACTGTGGCACTTCTATCGGCATCAGACATTCTTCTTGCCTCAGACACGGGTGTTTGCATGCGTTGCCCAGTTACTATCCCATGGGGGACGAAGGTGGTCCTTACTGGGTTGAGTATGCAATTGAAATAAAGCCAGCGGGTGTCATGATCACATCCAGGGTTCATAGCCTGGATTCAGGAGTTCAGGGTAGGCGGGATTCCTTTTATAAATCAGTAGGTTTTAGGTGGGTGTTAGCTTGGCACACTTTTTCTCAATTCACAGCATTAAATAACCATAGACTTCCATAGGGATTCAGTAGCTTTTCAATAGCCATAAAATGGCTGTCCAGTGGGTCATGGACAAGTTTCAGCAGAGAACTAGATATTGAACATTGAGGGCTACTTAAGCCCCGTCTCTGCTTGTAACGCGTGCTTTGAGTTTTGCCCGCTGACAGCAGTATAACACTACCAGCGCTGCTTCTCACAGAACCTGCGAAATCAAAGAAAAATGCCTTTAATAGTTTGAATAGTTCACAGAATATTTATTGACTACAGACAAGAATTACCTGACCAAAGTTTTCGCCGCAGTAGTCTTCCAGTAGAAGAAATATCTTCCTTCAGTGTTCCTCTTCAGTCATCAGTCTTCGTTCACAGCCGCAGCAGCAGTCCGAGGTTTTTATCTCCGTATCCGAAGAACTGCAATACAATGGTACCTTAGTTAAAAATGGACATTACAGAATTAAGAGTGAAGATATAATTCCAAAGCACATACGTACCTGAAGCTCCATAGAGTTTTCTCCTCACAGTTGTTAACAGCACTTCACAGCAGAAGGTTGTAGTTTTTCTCAGACGAGAGGAACTTGCGCTGTGCAGCGTTTTCTTTTCCTAATTACGTGCGCATACTTCCCTCAGTCAAAATACCTTCAGGATACTGAAGACCCCTTCATTTTCTGCTCGCTTCCTCATACCAAGTGTGCCAACTTACCACAAGAAAAGGCTTTCACATTCCTTTTTCTTGAAACCCCAAACTCTTCAGTTTAAGATTTTCCCTCCGAGAATCTGCAAAAAGGACAGAAGAAATCATTAGTCATCAAGAGTGATATCTCCAACTTAGAAAAAACGTTTATTCCCCAGAGACATTTGGCCTCATTACGACCCTGGCGGTAGAGTGATACGCCGTTATCACTCGACCGCCACATTACGAGTTCTGCTTGTGGGGCCGCTCTGTACGCCTGGTCAGACCAGACATGCAGAGCGGCACCCTCTAGCAGAACAGGATGGTAGCAACGGTCTCGTTATTAACAGGACTGTTTCCAACCTCCCCATTACCATTGAGCTCTATGGGGGCTCAACTGGGAATGGGGACATAGCGGCCCCGGGTCCCGCGACTGGGAATTACCGGGCTTGCAAAGGTCAGAATGGCCCGGTAATTCCCATTTTTCAGGACCCGGACCCGAGGTTGGGGATAGCCATGCCGGTAAAAACGGCATGGCTACCTCCAAACTCGTAATGAGGCCAATATTTTTTTCATCTTGGTTCTGTCAAGAGACTCATTTACATTTTAAGACACTTGTCTCCAGAGGTTTCCTAAGTTCAACATCATCACATTCTTGAGAACATCAAGGCCCCCCCTGTATGATAGCCGGATGGAGAGCTCTCTAAAGAAAAAACACAGGTGAGGAGAGTGTGGTGATAGAAATAGAGGGGAGTCATTTTCTGGGTGAAAGGTAGACATAGAGCTCTAATAGTTTTCACCATTCTTATCACTTATAGCACCTCATATCTTATTACTTCTCTTCCGGACAGGAGAAAACCCTTTAAGCACCAGTATAGCAGGTCAACAGTCTGTGGGAATCATTACGCTCCTGTGGAGACAAGGTAAGCGTTACAGAATGCGAAGCCATGCTTAAAAAATACTCTGCCTGAGCGTAATGGAAACCACAGGTATAGATAATTTGTCCCAGCTGTTGGGGGAGTTATGGGCAGAAGTCCATGCAGCATGGTCAGAAACCAATTCCCTGAGGAGGGAGTTAGTGGTTAATAGGGAACGCACTGATGAATTGGGTCACCCATTATTACAAACACAAGCAGGGCAAGCCCCACTTCCCAGTGCCCTTTCTCCAGTTCAAAGTTCCTCTCAAGGGCCTCCTCTTCAGGTGATTTTACCTGGAAACATTCCATTATCCCCCCCAGAACGATTTATGGGGGATCTGAAATGTTTTGCAGTATTTATCAATGTAATTTGCATTTCCTGTGTAGACCCGGGGTCTTTCCCTCAGATCAGTCTAAGGTGGCATTTGTATTATCCTATTTGGGTGAGCATGCTGTGGAATGGTCCATCCCTTTGGTCAACCGGGACAACCCTTTATTAAGAAACTTTCCTGGCTTTCAGCAGGAATTGGAGAAGCTCTTTGTCCATCATACCCAGGGACAGGCCTTGGACAATGAGTTGCTTTCCTTACGGCAAGGCGGTCAAGAATTACTGGCATATGTAGCTTCTTTCAATTGACTAGTAGCGGAAACTAATTGGCCAGAGGAAAAGAGAACAACACTTTTTTATCAAGGTTAACAAGGAGAACTCAAAGACATATTGGCACAGGTTGTGAAGCCTCTTTCCGGTTGTGCGGAATTCATAGATCTCATTATTCAACTGGACCATGGGCTACAAGATCGAGGTATAAACCGTTCCAGATCAGAAAATAGATCACTCTATGTCCATCCAAAAGACCTTGGTAATCGCCATGCAATTGCGAGTCATCCAGTGCCAATGCAATTGGGGGTTGTTCGGGGCCCCATTTCAAATGAGGAAAGAGAGAAGAGAAGACAACAGAATCTATGTCTATACTGTGGTTCAGCTGGGCATCACCTTCGAAACTGTCCGGTGAAACCTCCCTGGAAACCGGGGGGGCGCGGGCTCTGGACAAAGCTGAAAAAGGTGAAAAGAAGGAAGAACTGATGGAAAACTCCAACGCCATTCAAGCTTAGAGGTTGGCTTGTCGAGCCAGAAGAAGGAATTTCAGATCTCTCATTTTGTTGTGCCCGTTATCCTAAGTAGTGACCTTCAACCTTGCAAGATACATGCTATAGAACCATATGTGGACAGTGGTGCGATTGGAAAGTACATGGATCACAAACTCGCAAGCAAGATTGGGATTGCTATGAACCCAAAGTCTGTGATGGAGAATGTCACAGCGGTTGATGGTACTCAGCTAATAGCAGGACCAGTGACGAAGTGTACTGAAGTCTGCACCTTGCTTTGCCAGCATGGACATAGAGAAAAGATCTTGTTTGACCTAATCAGTGCTCCGCAGTTCAAAATAATCTTAGTTATTACATGGTTAGAGAAACATAATCCACAGATTGATTGGCGCGCCAGAACCTTGGTATTCACCGAAGTATGCAGAAGCTCGTGTTACAGTCAAGAAGAAGATTCAGGAAACAAGGTCCAAGCAGTTTTTAGAGAAGGCCTCGCCTTATGGTTATTATGAATTTTACCACCACAGTATCAATATTTTCAGGAAGTATTTGAAAAAGAACAGGCCAACCTGATGCCACTGCATCAGCCCTATGACTGTCAAATTGATTTAATTCGAGGGGCTCAAACCCCATGTAGTAGGATTTATACCTTAACCGAGCAAGAGAATATACATTTGAAGACATATCAGGATAAGTACATTGCAAATGGTTTAATTCGGCCATCAAGGTCGCCTGTGGCCTCTCCTCTGTTCTTTGTGCCAAAGAAGGAGGGAGACCTTCGCACTTGCATTGATTATCATGCGTTAAATCAGATCACAGTAAAGAACAGATACCCACTTCCACTCATTCCAGTTTTAATGGACCAAGTCAGAGAAGCAAACATTTTTACAAAGCTAGATCTTAGGGGAGCTTATCATCTGGTGAGAAATAAAGAAGGGGATGAATGGAAAACTGCTTTTCGTACCAAATATGGATTATTCGAATTTCAAGTTATGGCTTTTGGCTTATGCAATGCCCCAGCTGCTTTTCAGAATTTCATGAACGATGTTTTACGCAAATTATTAGATGTGTGTGCCGTGGTGTACATCGATGACATCTTAATTTATTCAACCTCTGCCCAGGAGCATATAGCCCATGTTAGAGCAGTACTCACAAAGTTACGGCAATATCAATTGTACGTCAAATTGGAAAAATGCTCATTTCATGTAACCTTTGTAGAATTATTGGGAATTCAGATGGACAACAGAAAAGTAGAAGCAGTTTTAATTTGGCCTTGCCCTACATCGGAGAAAGGCGTCCAAAGTTTCCTGGGATTCACCAATTTTTATATGTGCTTTGTATTTGTATTTATTTTTGTTTATATAGCGCTTTATACCAAAGCGCTGCACATTATAACAGGATACATATGAAATAACATTATAACAGTAACAGTTGAAGCATTTAACAATTGAGAATCAGGCCAACAAAACAATAAGTAGAGCAATTAATTGGAGGAAAGAAGGAGAGTAGTGAAGTAGAACTGAGAGGGAGAGGGGGGAAGGTGAGAGTGGGGAAAGGTAAGAGGGGGAAAGGAAGGGGTGAAGGGAGAGAATAGGGGGTATGGAGAAGAACAAGGAGAAAAGGTAAGGAGAGAGGGGAGCAGGGAGGGGATTCAAGGCGGGGAATGTAGAAGGAGAGATTTGAGGGAAGTTTGGAATGAGAAAAAGGTGGAAATAGAGCAGAGTGAGAGAGGTAAGGAGTTCCAGTGTAGGGGGGGCTATGAGATGGAAGGAGAAGAAACAGGATGAGGCACAGGGGGAGGGAGGAACAGTGAGAAGGAAGTGGTTGGCAGAGCGAAGGGAGCATGAGGGAATGTAGAATGAGAGGAGGGAGGAGAGATAAGGGGGAGCAGGACCGTGGAGAGATTTAAAGACTAGGCAGAAATTTGAGATGGGAGTGAAAGGGAAGCCAGCCAAGGGAAGAGAGGGAAGCAGAGATGGAGTCACGGGGGGAGAGGAGACAGAGGGTGCGAACGGCAGAGTGGTAGATAGATTTAAGGGGGGCGAGATGGGAAGTAGGAAGTCCAAAGAGCAAGGAGGAGCAGTAGAAGAGGCGAGAGAAGATGAGGGAGGAGATTAAGAGTTTAGCATGGAAAGTGAGAGAGGGGCAGACTTTACGAATATTAAAAAGGTGGAAGCGACAGGCTCGAGACGTGAGAGAGATGTGATGGGTAAAGGTGAGAGAGGAGTCAAAGTGGATGCCAAGGTTGCGAGCGTGGTCAGAGATGGGGAGATTAGAAGGGGGAAAATGAATGAAAGGAGGAGGAGAGGGAAGGGGAAGAGAGTTGGAGGGGAAGAAAACTACTTCAGTTTTATCAGTGTTAAGGGAAAGGAAGCAAGAAGACATCCAATTTTTTTATGGCAGTAAGGCAGGAGGAGAGTTTAAGATGGAGGTCAGTAGAGAAGGAAGAGAAGGAGAGGAAGGCCCTCATTACAACACCGGCGCTAAACCATGGTGCTATTAGCACCATGGTTGGTGCCGGTGTTGTAACGGGTCCGCCATGGTTCAATGGGGAATTACCACCCCATTCCAAGGTTGGCGGTAATTTCCCATTGAACCATGGCCCTTCCCTATTCCCATTTTCACCCCATAGGGCTCTATGGGAATGGGGAAGGCGCTAAGTAAGGTACCACAAATTGCGGTACCGTATTTAGCACCAAGGTCCCTTTGCGGGTCCCTACTTTAACGGCTGGTCTAGACCAGCCGTTCAGATCAGGTCCCGCAAAGGGACCTCGTAGTAAGGCGCTAAGTGTTTAACGGCGCCGCAGCCTTTTACACTTAGTGCCAGGATCCTAATGAGGCCCGAAGAGTTGAGTATCATCGGCGTAGAAATGGTGAGAAATGCCAAATGAGGAGATAACTGGGGCGAGGAGGGAGGTATAGAGTGAGAAAAGGAAAGGGCCAAGTACCAAGCCTTGGGGTACTCCATATTCTAGAGGCTGGGTGGGAGAGGAGCGACCTCCCCAGGAATCAGTAAAAGAGCAGGAGGAGAGGTAAGAGGAAAGCCAGTTAAGAACAGAGCCTTTGAATCCAAAGGAAGAGAGAGTTTTGAGAAGGGGGTGATTGACAGTGTCGAAGGCTGCAGAGAGGACTAGAAAAATAAGGACAGAGGATTGCTTAGAATGTCGAGCTGAGAGGAGGGAGTTAAGGATATACATGTGGGCAGTTTCAGGAGAGTGTTTAGGACAGAAGCCAGATTGAGAGGGAGGAAGGAGAGAGAGATTAGTGACAAAGGTTGAGAGTTGCGAGTATCAGGCTATTCTCAGTTAGGCCACCCAATAACTTCACTACTTCGAAAGCGCAAAAGGTTCGCCTGGACTGTGGAAGCAGAAGAGGGTTTCCGGACTTTAAAGAGTAAATTTACCACCGCTCCGGTGTTAAGACATCCACAGCCAGATTTACCGTTTGTGGTAGAGACCGACACTTCTAGTGCTGCCATGGGAGCAGTATTGTCCCAAAAGGATATGGAAACTGGTCAATTGCACACAGTGGCCTTTTGGTCCAAGACATTCTCGGCAGTAGAATTAAATTACACCATCACAGATGAAGAATTACAAGAAATAAAGAATGCCTTTAAAGAATGGAGACATCATTTATTAGGGGCCCGTCACACCATCACGGTTCTTACTGACCATAGAAACCTGCAATATATACGCAATGCAAAAGCTCAGTCCTCACGCCAACTCTGTTGGGCATTGTTTTTTTCACGGAATATGATTTCGTTATAACCTACCACCCTGGAGTGCGTAATGTCAAAGCGGATGCCTTGTCACGTATCGGGGAGGTTGTCCAAGGTATTCTGGATCCAGTGAGTATTATTCTGGAAGAGAAAATGCTGGGAGTCACTGGATATTCTGAAGATCTGTAGTCACAGATTTGGCTTAGCATGACTAAGGCCTGGGAGTCAAAAGGATCTAAGTGTTCAATTCAAGAGAGTTTACCATACTTCCAGGGTTGTCTTTATTTACCCACACGGGAATTACAAACACAGGTCATAGCAGATTATCATGGAGCTATGCTAGAAGGTCATCCTGGAATTGCTAAAACCACAGCTAAGGTCAAAATACATTTTTGGTGGCCTACCTGCCGTAAAGATATCATAGATTTCATCCAAACTTGCGGCATTTGCGCCCAAAATAAAAGTTAAAAGCAGAGACCAGCAGGACTCCTTCAACTCTTACCTATTCCACCTTCACCATGCATACCATTTCAATGGATTTCATCACAGAGTTACCCCGTGTTCGGGTTATAATACAATTTTAGTGGTGGTGGATTTATTCTCCAAAATGGCTAATTTCATTGCCTTAAAAGGACTTCCATCAGCATCAGTCTTGGCTAAAGTTTTTCTGGAAAAACATTGTACGTCTTCATGGATTTCCGTCAGCAGTGATCTATGATAGAGGAAGCCAATTTGTATCACAATTCTGGAAAACATATTGTGAAATGGCTAAAATAGAAGTCTGTTTGTCTACTAGTCACCATCCACAAACTGATGGACAAACTGAGAGAATGAATCAAACTTTGGAACAATACCTCTGGTGTCTTCTCCACAGGACAGATCACTCCTGGGCGGATGTACTCTGGGTAGCAGAGTATGCTTACAACAATTCCAAGCACACTTCCACAGGTCATACTCCTTTCTACATTCTTAATGGTTGCCATCCACGGACCTCTACCTTTGATCCACCAGAACCTTTAGAGATGCCAGCGGTGCAGTATCAAGTGGGAGGCAAGGCGTGATTAGCTTCCAAACGCATTGCTCTTAAGGGGCAGCGTAAATTTCAACCCAGAGTTTGGGCCCGTTTCCAGGGGAAGCAGACATCAATCCTGTAGAATTAAGATTAACACTACCACCTCACATGCTTATTCATCCTGTATTTCACGTTTCCTTAATAAAACCAGTGAACCCAGGAACCAGGATACAAGAATCTCCCAAGTCCGTGATTCTAGATGGAGAACCTGAGTTCCAAGTGAAAGAAAATTTTGGATTACAAGATTGTCAGAAGGAAACTTTTTTACTTAGTGGATTGGAAGTGATTTGGTCCACAGGACAGAACATGGGAACGCAGTTCTAATATTCATGCCCCCTAATTACTTAAAATATTTCATCAGAATCATCCAACCAAGCCTGTGCCGGAAGGTCCATCCTTAGGAGTGGTCTGGGGGGGGGGGGAACTGTCTTGATCACATCCATGGTTCATAGCCTAGATTCAGGAGTTCAGGCCAGGTGGGATTCTTTGCATTAATCAGTAGGTTTTAGGTGAGTGTTAGCTTGGTACACTTGGCATTCTCACAATTCACTGCATTAAATAACCATTGACTTCCATAGGGATTCAGTAGCTTTTCAATACCCATAAGATGGCCACCCAGTGGGTCATAGACAAGTTTCAGCGAGAACTAGACATTGAACATTGAGGGCTACTTAAGCCCCGCCTCAGCTGTAACGTGCGCTTTGCGTTTTGCCCGCTAACAGCGATGTAACGCTATCAGCGCTGCTTCTCAAGGAAGCTGCAAAATCAAAGAAAAATGCTTTTAATAGTTTGAATACTTCACAGAATATTTATTGACTACAGACAAGAATTACCTGACTGAAGGTTTCACTGCAGCAGTCTTCCAGTAGAAGAAATATCTTCCGTCACAGTTCCTCTTCAGTCATCAATCTTCATTCACAGCCGCAGCAGCAGTCCGAGGTTTTTATCTCTGTATCCGAAGACCTGCAATACAAAGGTACCTTAGTTAAAAAAGGAACATTACAGAATTAAGAGTGAAGATATAATTCCAACGCGTATACGTACCTGAAGCTCAATAGAGTTTTCGCCTCACAATTGGCAACCGCGCATCACAGCATAAGGTTGTAGTTTTTCTCAGACAAGATGAATTTACGCTGTGCAGCGTTTTCTTTTCCTGATTAGGCACGCATACTTACATCAGTTTAAGATTTTCCCTCTGAGAATCTGCAAAAAGGAAAGAAGAAATCTTTAGTCTCCAACTTAGAAAAAATATTTATTCCTCAGAGGCATTGGGTCTCATTCCGATTATGGTGGTAGCCATGGAGCAATTAGCTCCATGGCTGCCTCCCATACTGGTACTGCCTCAGGGTTGGTTCAATGGGGACTTACCGGTCCATTCCGACCTTGGAGGGACCGGTAAATCCCCATTGAAAAAAACATTCCCCATTCCCATTTCAGCCCCCATAGGGCTCAATGGGAATGGGGAAGTAGCTAATAACGGTACCGCAATTTGCTGTACCGTTATTAGCTCTAAAGTCCCTTAACGGGTCCCGTCCTTAACACCTGGTCAGACCAGGCGTTAAGGAAGGGACCCGCTAAGGGAACTCGGATTAGGGCGCAAAGGGATTACCGGCACCAGTGTCCTTACCGGTGCCGGTAATCCCTTTGCGCCCAACTCAGAATGAGGCCCATTATCTTTTTTCATCTTGGTTCTGTCAAGAGACTCATTTACATTTTAAGACACTTGCCTCCAGAGGTCTCCTGAGTTCAACAGCATGACAGTCTACAGAACTTCAACTTCAACGCCCTTCTGTATGATAGCAGGATGGAGAGCTCTCAAAACACAAAACACAGGTGAGGAGAGTGTTGTGATAGAAATAGAGGGGAGTCATTTTCTGGGAGAAAGGTAGACAGAGCTGTAATAGTTTTCACCATTCCCATTCACTTATAGCACCTCCTATCTTATTACTTATCTTCCTGACAGGAGAAAACCCTTTAAGCATCAGTATAGCTGATCAACGGGCTCAGGAATCATTACGCTCCTGTGGAGACCAGGTAAGCGTTACAGCAGGAGACAATAAACCCAATTCTTTTTGAGAGTGTGGCACAGTTTGGACAACCTACCTTTAAGGAGATGTTGATTTCTCTACCACCCCATTCGCTTGCGGATGGTAAATTGAACACATTTTATGCTTTAATCCCAATAGTGTGGTCACTTCTTTCAAGAGGTCATTCACGAAATGTGTCCCATTGTAGCGTATGACATCGCATATGCCCCAACGTGGGAACACCTCCCTCACTAGAAACTTAGCTGCACATTTCGCATCCGGGTGGGCGCAGGGTCCAGCCTCCACCCAGTGAGAAAAGGGACAAACCACTACAATAAAGTACCTAGCCCCATTGCACCTTTCTCCCATGTCCGCATAATCAATGTGCAGCTCACGGAAAGGTGGTCCGATGGGGCGGGGTAATGTTCCCTGCAATGTTCTGAGAGTTATTCCAGAAATTAATGTTTGGCATGTTATGCATTTAATTGTCAATTTAAATATGTGTTCCTAGAGGTGCGGGATGAACCAATCCTCCTGGATATCTGCCGCAATGTGTTGTTTTGATGTGTGAGCTGGAAAGTGCAACTGTGCAAACCCTATTTGCAACAAATCTACAGGCATCACTACTTTCCCTGTTGTGTCCTGTCTCCATAGGAGGTCTGTGGGTGACTGTGTGCAACCTCGTTTTGCCCATAATTCTTGTTCTGACTGGGGTGCTTTTCTTTGGAGCTCTAATATTTGCACTATCGGGAGGGAGTTATACCCACTCTCTTTGGGCTCTTCCACTCGTTCTTTTATCACACATTCAGTTGCTAAGTCTTTCTGGAAGTATGCTGCTTGTTTTGCGGTGGTATCTGTCACCGCATTTCCTAATGATATTTAATCTCTGTCATTAGTATGGGCTTGGCATTTTACCAGGGCTACTACTGATGGTTCTGCAAGAGCCTCTATCAATTTGAGTAATTATGCATGTTGCATTGGTGATCCATCTGCTCTCCTGAACCCTCGTCTCCTCCATCTAGATAGTCCAGCATGCACCGTGGTGGTTGCATATGCTGAATCTGTGTATATTGTCACTGCACATGCGTTGGCTGCATGGAGTGCTTCAATTAATGCTACCAATTCTGCTGCTTCAGCTAAAGAATGCATTGGCAATCTCTTTTTTATCAGCACCTCATACTCCCCTTCCTCCAATCTCACTACTGCCACCCCAAATGCTTTTCACCAGTCTCTGGACAAATGGACGCTGACCCATCGACAAAATACACTTCTTCACCCAAAAGAATCTCACTTGCTTTGGGAATGTCCTCTCCTTCTCCTTCATATGTGGCACAGTCATGCGTTTGCATATCTTCCAATGTACATAGCTCTGTGAGGAATGTGGCTGGTTTCACTGTTTTACAACATATCACATGAAGGTTTGGGCTTGAGATGATGATCTCATAGGCAGTGGCCCTTTGTGTGGTGAGTGTGGACTTCGATCGCTCAAGTATGGCAAACAGAGTGTTCAACAAACAATGTTACTGATCATCTCATCACAATTGTGGAACTTTTTTCAATTGCAAAGGCAGCTGCAGCAAGAGCCTGTTTGCATGCGAAGTGACCTTGCATCACTGAATCGAAGGTACCGATGTAGTAAGCCCACTGATGTTTTTTGTGTCAATACCGCAGTCATCAATGTTCCATTTGAATGTGAGAACAAGAAATATTTTCGTTCATAATCAGGTGTGGCGAGGACGGGTGCTGTGCATATCAGTTATTTTAATGCCGTGAAAGCAGTATGCATTTCAGGGGGCCGAGATATGGCTGTGTTTCCTTTCTGTGCTTCCTTTAAAGCCTGCAGTAGTGGCCTTGTGTAGGCGGCATAGTCTAAGATCCATGCCCTGCAATAATTGCATATGCCAAGGAATTTTTGCATGTCCTTCACAGTGTGGGGTCTGGCTGTTGCCCGTACTGTCGTCGCTCTGTCAGTAATTATTCTCTAACCATCTTTAGATATTAATTGGTCCAGATACAACACATCTGCCAAACAGTATTGTAATTTGTTCTTATATACCTTATACCCCTTGTGGGCCAGTAATGTTAACAAGGTTACGGAGTCTTTACTGCAGATCTCCTCCCCTTCACTGCATACTAGGAGGTCATCAACGTATTGAATGATAGTGCTTTGAACAGCAATATTGCTGAGATCTTTGTGCAATATTCTGTTGAAAATGCTTGGGCTTTCACAGTACTCCTGGGGCCATCGGCAATGCTCATATCTTTTCCGCCCTGGAGTAAATGCTGTCAGGTATTGAGAGCCTGGATCAAGGGGCACTGAGAAAAAGGAATTTTTCAAGTCTACTACAGTGAAGTGGGTGGCCTGTTTCAAAATACGGCACAAAATGGACACCGGGTTTGGGACAAGAGGGAACTCTTTTTGTTCAATATCATTAAGTGGGCGGAGCTCCTGCAACATCGTCCACGACCCCCCCTTTCACTTTCTTAATTGGATAAATTGCAGTGTTACATGGGGAATTCGAGGGTACAATGATGCCCTGTTGTACTAAAGCGTGTATAGTCTCTTTTATACCCTCCTCTGCTTCTTTTGACAGGGGGTAGTGTCTTACTCTGGGCAACACTGCTCCTGGTTTGATCTTTATTTTTATTGGGGTTACTTCCTTCAACAAGCCTACATCATGGGGGTTCATGGTCCATAAACTGGGTGGCGCTAGTTGCAAGTCTTCATCACAGAAAGACAGCGGTGAGCTGACAATGGCCATGAGGGTTTTTTTCACCCGTCTGTTTTGTACCATTATGTTACAGGGCATACATACTTCCAGTATTATTTCCCCATCAGTGTCATTGTCAGTGAATAGCTCTTCATCATTTAATTCGCGCAGTGCTATGTTTGGGTCAATGCACAATACTGTCCTCCACTCACAGCTGTGCATGTCCAGTCCAATTGCCACAATTCGTTTTGCAGAGACCTGAGCCCCCTGCAAATCAAGAGACAAAATGGTGCCAGGCTCTATTTCGGGGGTCGCTACAGGCGGAAAATAGAATCAGAGAGCACTCTCCAACCCTTGCGTGTAATCTCTGGCACCACCCTTGCTTGTACCTGTATAACATAAACAAACACCCCTCAGACAACCGTTTTGTTGGCTATTGTTTGCATGAGAAGCATTGCTCGCATGGACCACGTACCCGGGTTGGAACATACAACCCCTCGGTCTGTAAATGCAATGGACATTTTCAATCTGCTTATTAAGTCTCGTCCCAGTAAATTCATGTGCGAGTACAGTACATAGTACATGATACAGTAGGGGTGATCATACTATTCTTCCTCCTATTTTGCCATCTAGCTCTTCTGTGTAAGTAACCGTTACTACAGCCCCAGAAACTCCCTGCGTCTCGAGATTCCTCCCACATAACAGAAAATCACCTTCACATAAACATGATTTCTCTGCCCCGAGTCCACCACAAAAATGAACTGCTCGTTTCCTATCTCTGCCCCCACCAGTGGTTCCTTGTCTGTCTGGACGTAAGGTAGTGGATAGGACTGGACTCGCATCGGCTCTCTTTGGGCTGTCCTAATCTGGGTGGGTGTTCGTTCCTGGGCAAGAGAAAACATTTTCCCTTAGCACACACTTTCCTTGATAAGGTGCTGGTGCACCGTTAGCTGTGGTGGTGAATGGGTATGCATGTGTGGGTACGATGCAATTTTGCTGTATTGGATGCATTTGTGCAGTATACCCCAGTGTCGACCTATTGTCGGGCTGCCCGTCCTGAGTGAAGGGGTCCATGATAAGTCCATACGGGCTACCTGGGTGTGGGAGCCCATACTGCTGTTTGCTGCCATACCTCTGGGTGTTCTGGTAATTTGCTGCAGGTCGGATACGACATTCCCTTGCAAAGTGTCCCCACCTCCAACATGACCAGCATGGTCCAGGTCCACCCCCCTTGGTCCTTGCCCTCCATATGCATACCCTCCCCCTCTTCCTTGGGGCTCTTGATACACAACACTACCTCTTGCCGGTCTCCCTTGCCATTGAGGTCCTCTCCGCCCCATTGCGCTTGACCGTTGTCCACCCATGTAGCTGTCACCCTAGCCTGTAGCACTAGCAGCCCCTTGTAACGATCCATGCCCCTGACCCCCTCAGGTATAACAGCCCCCTGGCAGCAGTGGGGCTAAAGCCCTTCACACTGGCCCCAAGGGCCTTAAAACTCCATCAGAAACATACATGGAGTCAGTCCTGGCACCTTTGGTGCCAGGCTCATTATCAGGAATAAAGCAATACCAGTTTTAGACCTTAATCCAACATGGAGGCATATTACACAGCTCAGTTCTTTAGAACCAAGCCATGCGGTCTAGTGTTTTGGGTGTGGCTGGGCCTGGAACTACTTGGCCAGGAGCTACTTTACCTGGGCTATTTAAACCACACCCAAACAGCAGAACACGCTTTGCGTTATTCTGCATTCCTGCAGCGTAATGCTCACTGTGTCCAGCTCCTGCTCATCTGCTTCTCCGCTGGCCTGATCCTGAAGCCCTAGATCAAGATTCCATTAATAACCTGGACGAACAAGAACAGCATTAGCAAGCAAGAACACTTACCTGTGAAGTAACCGGTCTTGAATCCATCCTGCGCTTCGCTTACCTCGCCCATCTCTGGAGTTCGCCGCAACCTGCAAAGGTAAAGAAACAAGGACAGCATTAATAACAATACTTACCTGGAGAAGCAGCGCTTCGATCACTCTGCACTCCGGAACATCACCGCAACCTGTACAAAGAGAAGAGAACACATGTTAGTAATTAACACAAATAAACAGCACAGCGCTCCGTGCATCAATAACTCACTGTGGTCTTCGCCATCGGCACAGCAACTCCGAGATCGCAACCATCCCTGTGAAAACAAAAAGAGACATTGTTAGGGAACAGAGTAGTAGAGCAAGACACCAAGAAGACAGAGAAAACTGAGGGAAAGGAAGAGACAGAATAAAGACGGAAAAGACATTATAACTCACCTGGAAGACAGCAACCAGAGTCACAGCCGGTCTGGACCCGATATAAGGGCACACGGACCAGTGAAGCAACTAGGTCCATGAAACGCCCGCACCATCCACGCGCCCCTACACAGAGACGCAGGACGGAGAGTTCAACGCACAAAAACCTAAGGTGAGCAATAACCCCAAGGGAGGGGATTTGGACCAGAGGGAGGTGGGAGTCCACCCATCACAGAACCAGTATCTTGACCCTCCATTCTCCTGTTATAGGTGCTACCCAATGTCTGGCACATAACCAAGCATAGAGGGGGCCGGGATAGCGCTTAAACCTCCATCCAGTTTTGCATGGCGCCCCATGGATATCAGGTGAGCGTAACATCCCTCCCCTTCTTTTCCCTGCCATTCTGAGGGAGATGCAGTTACTGCCGCAACCTTCACTAACTTACTCTGTACTAGCTTTGCTTCGTCAGCTAATCTCCTCTGAACTATTTATTTTTCCCTCTCTTTGACCTCCTGCAATGTTGCACTATAATGCTCTGTATTTCTGGCCACCCTTTGGCCTCTATGCCAGCAATTTTATCAAGGGCCTTCTGTACCTTCTTTGGGAGGCCCCGCTTGATGATAAAATAGAAAAGGGAGGTAGACTGGTCCCAGGCCGTGCCCGTCTCCGCCCGCCACAGCTCCTGCACCCGAAGAATAAACTGCGCAGCATCTTCCCCATCCCCCATGGTACATTGCATTACTGAGTGTAAATCTGGGGTGTCGGGGAAGGTCCTCCACAGTGCATCCCATACTCGCGCCCGCACATGGTTAAAGGACGCTGCGTCATGCATGTCATTCCCCATAGTCACTCCCGGGAACCGTGCCTTCACCCACACTGTGTCTGCCTGATCTCCCACTGCAGATATTAACAGGCTCTTTATGTCCCCTATTGCTAAAGGCATTCCGGCTGTATTCTTTCAAATGCATATATCCATTTCCTCTCACCCCCTGAAAACTGTGGGAGCGCTTTGAGAAGATTGCTCTTGTCCATCAATGCCCAAAGTATATAATGAGGTTGTCCCACTCCTTTGCGGATGAGGGGCATTTGTAATTTTGATCTCACCTTCTCCTTACCTTCAGTACTTTCTTTTTTGCCAATGCCATTCTTTCTAGCCTGTTTCTGAGCCTTCCCTCCCATCCTTCCTGTTACTTGCGCGGTAGTCCATTGTATTGGCTGTACCCCCCCACTGACTTGTCATCGGCCTCATCAAAGTGACTCCGACATTCCTCGTCCCTTTCTGATGCTACTGAATCATATCCCACACTTTCTGCCTCGCCTTCTCATTCCACCCGTACTGCTTTTATTGGGAACTGTGTGATTTATTTGTGGCAAAATTTCACGCGGGGGAAATGCCTGCATTTAAAAATTCTGTTTTCTTTCTTTTTTGGGTCAGCTGAGGGGGTGTCCCCCTCAACCCACACTCACTATACTGTAAAGTATGGTGAGCGGGGTGTTGCGGGGGACACCCCCCCCAGCCTTTTTTTTTTTTTTTTTTTTTTTTTTTTTTTTTTTTTTTTTAACAGACCCACCAAAACATACATACCACCAAAGGTTTGAACTTTTAGTAGTTAGAACTTTTGCTGGTATGCTTTTTAGGTCTTTTGACGTGGTCAGTAATTTTAACTGTAACTATAAAACTCTAATTTTATAGAATTTCGTTCTATACCTTTTATTGCGGCACTGTCTAGTGTGAAAAGTAAATCCCTGGATTTACATTCATTTTCAGGTAATGCAGTGGTACTTATTGACATGTGTGGTAATGATGACTGCCCACCCCCGGACAAGGGCAGTGTTGTTGTGCATAGTGTTCGTAATCAGGCCAGTTCTGCTTGGGTGGATGTTAATACTACCTCTAGATCTCGAGTGGTGGGCCCGGTGGGGGCCGGAGTAGTGCTTGATGGGACATATGGAGGAGGCGGTGCAGTGGCCGGAGTCAAAGGCATAGTGGCCCCTGGTCGATACACCGGGTCCACGTACCCTTCTGCGGTTCTTCTAAGCAATGGGTATATTTTCTTGGGTTCTTCCCTTTCTCTCCACTTTACCCCCACCTTCATCGTTTGACAATACTGTGTGCTCTACTTCCTTTTCCTGTTTATTTGTAGGGGGTGTTTCCTCAAACATTCTCCACAAATCTAACACCTCCTGTCTATTTTGAAGCTGTTTCCCTTCGTATTTTTCCATCAACTAGGTTGCTACATTGTCCAACATCCTTTTGTAATAAGACCCTGCTTCTGGCGAAGTATGAGGTGATCCCTCCCCTTTTATTTCAGCTACTGTATTGGCTGTACCCCCCCACTGACTCGTCATAGGCCTCATCAAAGTGACTCCGACATTCCTGGTCCCTTTCTGATGCTACTGAATCGCATCCCACACTTTCTGCCTCGCCTTCTCATTCCACCCGTACTGCTTTTATTGGGGATCTGTGTGATTTATTTGTGGCAAAATTTCCCGCGGCGGAAATGCCTGCATTTAAAGGTTTTTTTTCTTTTTCCGGTCAGCTGAGGGGGGGGTCCCCTGCAACCCACACTCACTATACTGTAAAGTATGGTGAGCGGGGTGTTGCGGGGGACACCCCTGCAGACTTTCTTTTTTTTACAGACCCCACCAAAACATACATACCACCAATGGTTCGAACTTTTAGTAGTTAGAACTTTTGCTGGTATGTTTTTAGGTCTTTTGGCAGGGTCAGCAATTTTAACTTGCTATCATACTAGGTCCAGGGACAATTCTGATAGAGTAAGTATACCGACTGGCCATGGTATTTTTTTATCCGATCACTATACAAGGGGAGATGTTTGCAAATGTGTTTAAGTGGCGTATTTAGAGCCATATTTATCAAAAAGATTCTTTTCCCTCTCCCCTATTGTGTCTGTGCTGTAACACCTCAACCTCTAATGCATCAATCTTAGTCTCCAATTTATTCGCTTTTCAATACATTAGTCATACATTTTCGTGTCTGTTACATAGAACACAAACCAGTAAACATTTGTACAAGACAAACCAACAATTACATCGACAACATTGAACAAAGAACATGAAACACTCTAAAATAAACCCCTAAGACCCTAGTTCGCTTTTTAACACCACGTTGGGTTTTTCTTCCACACCCTCAACACTCACATCACCCTCGGCCCTCCTTCCGGGCCTACCTCCACAAGAGTTATAGAACAATATACATGCTAAATATTACTAATTTCCAAGCCTGCTAAATATATGAGGCTTTATTCCATTTCCTCACTTATTTCCAGCACTGGTCGGGACAGTGCTACGTGGCGCAGCCTTCCAGACCCTTTCGGAGTTAGGTTCCCGTATCTCCTCTTATTTTCTCACTGTACTCTTTTATATAAAAAACCTAATGGCCATGAAAAAGAAAAAGCGCTTTGTTCTCAACAATCACTCCATCCAGTCACACTAAACCCAATTCTTGTGTATTCCCCTTTTTAATCTGCTCCACACCTTCCCTTTCCCTCCTTTACCTCCCTTTGCAATCAATACTCACGTGTCTGTGGTATTCTGAGAGCCTCAGTTCGTGGTCTATCCACAAGTGGGGGCCTCCCCATCGTGGCCCTGCCCGGCTCCGGTGAGCAGTTGGGTATTCGCAAAGCTGGGACCCACAAAACCTGCCTCGTTGTGTACGCGTTTTTGTTTGAATCTGGTCAGCCGTAGGTGGAGGTTGGCCTTTCGGGGGAAGCCCTGGATCTCGCCGCAGTACAGGGACGTCAGGGAATATCACGTTGGATGATCACCAAATGAAGGCGCCCACTCCCAGACACAATATCCAAAAATCAGAATACTGGACACACCCTAGTAGGGAATGAGACTAGGAGATAGATTGCAAATTGAACAAAGTTTATAAGGTACATAGTGATATGATATGATAGTTTATTTATATAGCGCCTATACACAATGTGTTTCAAAGCGCTTCAGGGCAAGGGAGGGAACAAGGGAAAATACAATGACATTCTTACAGGCCATGAACAGTAAGGATGTGAAATTAACTAGCGTACTCGGCCTGACGACATTTCAGATAGTGCAAGAGCTAAGACATAGATAAGGAAGGGAGGGGGGAGAGTGGGAAGGAAATGGAAACAGACAGGTGACTACCGTTCTAGGCCTGATGACATTTCTGGTAGAGCCGGAGAAAAACAAAAGGTGAGGGAGAGGGGTGCATAAAGGTAGGGGATGAACAAAACAAGCGACTATCATACTAGGCCTGACGACATTTCAGATAGTGCTGGAGGCAGGGTGGGGAGGAAAAAACCAGTAAGGGAAGAGGGGAGGAGACAGACGAGGTTGCTATCATACTAGGTCCAGGGACAATTCTGATAGAGTAAGTGCATAGAAGAAAGTAAGGGGGGGAGATAGGGAAAGGAGGAGAGAACAGAGAGTTAGCAGTCAAAAGAGTGGAGAAGCAAGAGGGGAGAGTGAATACAATTGCAGAAGTCAGTAGTAACACATAATGTTGCAAGCCAGGATACAAGATGAAGATGGGAAAAGCATGATTCAGGGCCACCAGTACAAGATGCAAAGGAAGTTCAGCATGAGAGTTGAGAAATGGTGATGCACCGTGAATGAACGAAGTCCATAAAAGTCAAATCCAGCATTGGCCACAAGAGGGTGATGGTGAAACCAGAATTTATCAGGACAGACTCCTGCAGAAGTAGGTTTGAGAAGTAGTGCATGCAGAGACCTCTGCCAAACATTACAAGAGCAGCATATTAAAAAGGAACCAAGCATCATGAATGACATCACATTACAAATGCACAATTCTGCACACACAATTGGGTCGAGTCGTCGGTGCAGTATGGATCCATAAGTGTCGACAACATGGGATTGCTGGGTGCTGAGACATCACTGCCACAGCACCTGGGTCCGCTGGGCTCATCTTTGTGAGGTGAAGGTCAGGCCAGCAAAAATGACACTTTCCCTGACTGATCTTGAAATAACAGCATTTGAGAGCATGAGACAAATGATACTCGTAAAGTCAGGTAGGAATGTGGGTGCTTCCCAGAGTTCATAAACAAGTTATAGGCATGGCTTGTTCCCTCTGCACCCCGGTACCCATAAACCCAGAATCTCCAACCCAGGTGCCCACCTTGGAGGTGTTTGATCTACCTGATGCCGCATGATAGGAATAGACAAGTGTTAGGATTAGAAAGAAAATGTGTGTCTGGGGTCTGGGCCCTCGGGGGTGTCTTTGTTTGACCACTACAGAGGGTCAGATGTGTATCTGTATCAAAGAGCAGAGGGGAATGGGCCTGGTAGTTTATAGTTTAGCAGAGTAGGGGTTAAAAGGGACACAAGTAGGTTAGTGGAGATGGATGGACTCTCATGCGGGGGCCTGTTCTGGTCTCTCACAGTGCAGTGAGCTCATCTGCTCTAAGACGGCACTGAAGGTTGCAACAATGAATAGCTAGACTTCCGTGAGAACAGAGTTTGCGCGAAGCTGGCAGGAGCAGTGGGGTGGGGGCCTTGGCTGGTAGTGTGAAGTGCAGGACAGAGGGAGAGACAAGCTTTAGAGATCATTTTTGGGCCTAGTAAAAGATGGCATCTGGCGAGCTACCTAAAATGGAGTCTTTGCACGTTAGTAAGGCCTAATTACATGATTTCTTTGTTAGTAATTAATAGGCGAGTAACACATATTACAGTTGGGAGGAAGGGGGGACGTCTCCCACCTTCAGCGCAAGTGAGATCCATGATGCGGGAGTGGCGAGAGGGGCGGGATAGACCACCTCTCTCCCAACAACAGTTATGGGACTACCTCCATGCGGCGACACCTGCGATCCAGCCACTATACAGCAATTCTGAGGGTCGTCCCCTTCAAACAGGCTAGTAGGTGGTGTTCCACTACAGCATCCTCGACATCTGCTCCTGTCACCACAAGGGACACTCCTGTGGGACAGCGGATCCCTCCAGCAGCCTTGCAGGCCATATGCAATGCAGTAGATCCTTACCTTTGAAAGGTCACCGTTTTGTGTGTGTACTGCAATGCAGTACTCTGCAGGGGTGAACAGTTCCAGAGTGGTTTCAAGGCTGCGGTCCGGGACCATGAAGGAAAGTGCCCCCTACCTCCATGAAGTGCACCAAATATCTTCCTCTCTCCATCTGCCCTTTCTTATCCCTATGGTTGGTGCCCCTCCCTACCCTCCCTACCCTCCCTTGTGTGTCATGTTTAAAAAAAATAAAAAAAAAGATTCACAAAACACAAAAAAACAAAACCAAAAACTTCTCTTTTCAGAGCCACGTTTCACGGTTTAAAAATAGAAGTGCCAATGAAATGGTGCAGGTCCCCGCCCAGTCCGCAAAGTCTGCGGACTCCAAGAGCATGCAGGGGATGGCAGCATGTAAACCTTTGCATTCTTTTCCGTGACAAAGTAGTGGCTCTGAAAAGAGCCTTCTTGGGGGTGCAGGTTTTTTTCCTTGGAGGTTTTTGAAGTGGCCAACACTTACTGCACACATGCATGCTATGCCTGCAAGAACGGCTGAAAAGCATTTTGGATATTGCACAATATTTTCTATTTTTGGGGGGTTCTCTTCTTTTCCTCCTTACTGGCTTACATCAACCTCTGCAAAGCATCCCTTAGATTCCCCAAAAAATTAGCATTTTCAAGAATGGACAACGAAACGCCATATGCAGTAAAATAATGCACACCAAGGGAGTCAATGTTGTCATTGGAGAAAACAGACATCTCAGCACGTTGCAAAACTATACCCATGCCTCTATTAACAAGGCACCTTCCAACATTTTGCTGGGAATTGAAGACATTGGGGTTTTTCCATTGTACTCTTGGTAGTATTTCAGAAAAAAAACACCTTTGCAGTAGGGAAAAGCAGCATTAGTTCTTCCACCAACAACTTCAATACAGGAGCCAGAATTGGGGCACTGATGTAGCCCAAATGCTCTCCTCCACAGTACACCACCAAAACATCAGGACTACCAAAAGTAGCCATGTTTCTGCAAAGCAAGCAGTACCTGCAATTTGCCGCCAGGCACACTGCACCATAAAACCTACAGGCCTGGAAAACGAAGATCTGCAGAAACCCCTCTTGCATTTGCATACCTCTCCAAACAACATAATAAGGAATCTCCCACTATAGATACAATAACTCCAGCCATCTTCACTACATAACTAACATAGCAATGAAAACAAGTATTACCCTCCCTTCCTGTACAGCTCACCCTGAACACCTGATTGGCTACTCCCCACAGTCCCATTTCCATGCCAGGCATGCTGTGGTACGTGCAATCCATGAACTACTGTGGTGTTCGCGGACCCTGTAACAAAGGGGTAGCCCTTCTTCCCTTTCCATTTCACTTTGCAGCACTCTCTCATTGGCTACTTGTAAGCAGTCCCACAACCGTTCACCAATCATATCCAAGATCTCTACATCTAACTATCAAATCAGTACAACACTGCATATATACTGTTCAACACTCAGAGCAGAGGTCGCCTATGATTCCCAAGCACCTGCATCCAAAAGTACTGTTAAACTCTTCAAGATTTCTACTTCCAGATTCATCCACATCTACATCCATCAACACAAACAACAGGTATGCATATGTTTTGTACTGCACACATAAAATAAAAACTGCATGCATGTTACCAAAGCATTGCAAGTAAATAGATTCCATGCATATGAACAGGGTGCCTGCCACTTGCCCCGCATCACCTACTCAATAATCATACTGATGTACCATCTCCTCAAATTAACTGACAGTTAATTACAATGCTGTTTGCTATCACAGTTTTCTTGTACTGCCCACTAGCATAACAGCTACAAACCACATATTTCAATTTCTGCACCACTTCCTGTGATTTTTTTAAACCACACTGGAAACATTTGCACAGCACATTCAAATGCCAGATCCTATGTAAAATGCCCAGAATGCACACAAAAAAGGGAAACTGCATGTATGTTAGGAAAGCATGGCAAGTACATGCATTGCACAATTGACAAAATAAACCATTGGAAACAGTGTTATCTGTAAATTAGGATAAATAAATTAAGCAACAGAAAAGAATTTCTGCACTCATGTAGTGGGAATCTATGTGTAACAAAGTTAACAAAATTCCACACATAGTAACATTCTCCTTTCCAATCTCTACATCGTTCTGCCCTTTTTCTCACTATACTATGACTTCCTCTAATCCATTTCCAAAACAAACAGTGGAAAAATACCCCACACACTTCAAAAATGCAGCCCCATAGGCCACAATTATCACTGCAGCACTGGCCACCATACCAACAATGCTAATACTCCCAAGTCCCCACTCTAAGTCAGTACTGTATAATTGCATGCACGCACTAACTCTTCCTGCCAACAAATCCTCCTAGAATCTAAAACAATGTGTTCTATTACTGCTATTACTGCACCATTAACACACATACCCACTCGCTTCATTCTTTTGTAATTGTAGTTAAGAACTGCCTCCTAAAAGCCAGTGACGTCACTGCTGGAAGCTAAAACCCAGAAGAAACCGACTCTTCACATCAAAAAAAGTAAGTGCAGTACTGTTGTGGTGTTCTGCCTTGTACTTCGACAGTGCAGTGCTGTTTTAATGTAGCCTAGACAATTGTATCAAACCCCAGAGCACTCGCTTCAACCTTACTCATTGCACCTTGCGAGGTGCACTGTTTCTATTGTCATCAGAACACTTGTATGTTAATGCACACTAGTTTTATAAAAACATTGCAATGTCCTTATTTCTTCAATCACATTACACTGCCATACACACTGAAGCAAACCTTTCCCACAGGAAAACACACACATACCAGTACAACCTTCCCAACCAAAAGTAACAGACCTTTGCACAATCACACTCCTCTACGTATACCTACCCTCATATTCAGACATTCATGCACAGTACACACAAATACATTGCACAACTTCAAAACCCACAGTTTCCTTTTTTCTCCAACAGACACAAGACAATGCCTACCAAAAAGCAACTCTGTAGAAAACAACGCAGAAATAGAGCAAATAAAACACAAACCATGCAAAATGTCCATCCACCTCTAGCAAACTTTGTACAAAAAGTTCAAACAAAACAACTAATACAGGCAACAGAGCAAAACGGAACCAGGTAGAAGGAAAAAAAAGTGTGACTTCTCTTCCAAAACGTACAATTAAAACTAAATGTATTAAGAAGAATGCAACTACCAGAAGCTCTCATAGACAGTGCAATGATCCACAAAAGGAAATTATTTATATTAATTTTAAACATAATGAAACCACTAACAAAATGAATTCGTAAACTACAAAAAGTACTTTGCAATATAAGCACTATCAACAAAGATAACTTGCAAATGTCTGTGCAGGTGAGCGGATTCACACAACCAGCACAGAGCCATATTTCAATGAAGAGGCAAACAAACCCAATTGCCATACATAGCCGTGGCCTACGCTATGAAAAGGTAGACTGTACCATTATGGCAGAAGAAACACTGATTGCAAGAATATGCCCAACAATCTTACAATCAACTCTCCATTCCACCGAACCCGAACCAATCCGCCCCGTCTACAAATGGCTGTGCACCTCAGTGTAACATACGAAAACAATACTTCAAATCTTTGCGGCAGTTTCTCAATCAGTATGGGAAAGCCAAAGCCAAATGAAAAATTAATATATTACAAACCATGGACTCCTGTCCCGTGCGCAAATACACAGGACTATGAGGTCATTCATTAGCCTGCATTTCCTGGCCTGCTTGCAAAAGCACCTTCCACCACATAAAAATGTTAGCAACACACCATTCTAGTATATGAAATCTTGTTCAGAGACTTTACTATACAAAAAGTCCTGCTTTAGCACTGTAGCATTTAAATCACATTCTCCTACACGGAACAGCCAAAGAACTGCTGGAAGAAACAGACCACATCCAAAGCAAATATTTTGGAAGTGAACAGGACTTACAAAATCCAGTAACTTTAGAGGAGAGTAGCGATAACCTTGCAGATTCCAACCTTCTATTACACACGTACAAAAAAGAAATAGCAACGTTTAAAAGCACATCTGCTGAAGTACCAAACCAGGTATGTGTTGTCGCAGAACATTTTATACAAAGAGCACCAAAACTGTAGACATAACGTACAAATAGAAGACAATGAGGAATCCCAATGGTTCCAATTAACTCTCTATTTTATAGTAGAAAACAAATACGAAATTACTAACCCCTCAATACTTTGCACATACTGCACTGGAAAACTTGACAATAACCAAAATGCCTTAACAGGCTATCACTAATAACTTGGAAGTATTCCCACTTTCAAAACCACTCCCTCCAACAGCTTAATTTGTATGAGAGCATTGTAATTCAAACAGTGCACCCATTTCAAGCGATAATACTCCTTAAACAGAAAACAGCCAAGTTGCCTCCTTCTGAACTACTGAAAGGCCTTCATAGCAAAGTAATTCATTTGCCATTAGATCTTAAAGAAATGTAGACACTGTGGTAGTGCAACGGCTCATAGATCAATCGTGATTATCCTAGTGAATGGTGTACCTACAAGAGAAAATAAATTGGCAGCAACTAGTAGACAAAGTTAGAGAAGCCCTGCATTATCTTAAAGAGAACAATGAATATTACAAAGAAATAAACATTGAAGAAAACCTGAGAGAAACCACTGAAATAATTCAGGATTCCTCATCAACTGGCCAATTTGAACTTCTAGACCTACTACAGCCTCCGATATTTTAGACCAGTATACAATTCACCCACTGCACTACGATGCACTAGAAACATCAAATGCGGCAAGCCAAAGGATCTCCAATCAACATATGGGAAGAAAGTATAGAAGCACAAGCCTTTCCTCTACTCTTTCCTACTGGAAAAGGTGGATGATATGATGAAAGATGCACACAAATAACAGCATCAGAATACCGCTTTTTACGAATGTATTCTGAAGACCCCAGATTCAGACAAAATGTTGAATACATATTCCACCTCCTCTTTCAAAGTGAACTAGCAACTCTATGTTACGGAGTTGCACACACATTGAAAACAGGTTCCAATTTTTTTTTTAACATGTCTGCTACACATCAACTTCAAAAGGTACAAGAGAATGATGAAGTTTTACAGTCAAGTATTACAAATCTCTTGGCAAACATGCGTGGTACGAAAGAATACTGGTTCCGCCGTCACACAGATGTATAGTGTGTGCTAAGCAACCTTGGCCCACCCACATGGTTTGTCACTAAGTTGTGCAGAGTATGCATGGGAAGACTTTCACGATTTTCTACGCATAGCAAACAAAAACAAAGCAGGGATAGACATAAAAACAGCAGGAGAATTCTGCTCTCTTGACCCTGTAAATGCGTCAAGGTACTTCCATCACTGCTTTATTGCCATACTGCACTTCATCTGTAATAAAACAATTCCTTCCCTCAGAGAAGTGCAATACTTCTTTGGAGAAAAGAATATCAATCCAGAGGAGCACCACCACACATCCACATGCTTTTGTGGATTAAATATGCTCCTAAATTTGGTCAAGACAGTGATGCCACTGTTTTGCAGTTCATTCACAAATATGTCACTTGCAAAATCCCTTCAGAAAACGCACATAGTGACCTACCAGCACACATTTTGCGGTTTCAAAGACACAAGTGTGGCAAGTAGTGTTGGCACAAATATAAAAACAAAGGCAAATACGACACCAAATGCTGCTTTGTTTTCCCTAGACCAGTTTCAGCAAAATGACAAGTAAACAGCTTCATGGCTTCTGCTAGACACAGTGTGAAAGGCAAGAACACATACTGCATAAAAAGAACCGAAGCATCAAAGTGCATCAATGATTACAATGCAATCATTGCCCTCCTGTGGAATGCAAACAGAGATGTGCAGTACATTGCAGACAATTCCACTGCAGTTGTACGATATGTCACAGCCTACTTAACCAAAGCCGAGAAAATAGCACTGAAAGACCTCTGGGATGACATATCATCTGACAAAACAGTGTCACAAAAATGATACAGCTTTGGCCTAAAAATGCTCTCTCAGAGAATGTGGCTGCTACTAAGCCGCAGACTGTTTAACCGGCACAGCCTTGTATAGGAAATCTGAAAACAGTCTGGCTAAGCCTTGGTCCTGCTGCATCCAGAAAAAGAGTTCTCAAATCATACCAAGACATAGAAACAATAGCCAAAAACAATCCCAACAGCCAGGACATTTTGAAAAACAATGTGTTGGACACATACTACCCAAATAGGAGTACTGCTTTGGAAACCATGTGTCTATACCACATAGCCCAAAACTTCTCATACAAAAATAATATTAAACCAGATGAGAAAAAAGGTAAAATACATAATCAAAAGTTGAGGGCAGCCTGGTTAAACTTACCAAACGCAGCCTGATTAATCATATGACTCTATCATTAAAAACTCCTCAACATATTACATTTCCCTACTGCAACTTTTTAAACCATGGAGAAAAGAAGATTTATTGGACACCCATGCCTCCTATGAAGAAGATTTCAATGCAAGTGAAAGCACTATAACAGATATAAACTTTAAACAGTACAAAAACACGGTTGACAATGAACGCCAACAAGAAATAGACCTTCAAGCACAACTAAATGTAGACACTCCTGATAGCAGTCAACCTTCTCTTACGGGAAGCCAAGAACCACTTGGAGAGCCACTCATAGTAAATGAGGCAGAATTAGCCATGACTGAAGTAGAAAACACCATGTGTCAGTATGAGCAATCTGAAGAAAACTTTACTCTACTGAAATCACAACTCAATAATGAGCAGCATAGCATTTCCCTAGAAGTAACTAAAGAAACTGAACATGGTGTGCAGCACGAAACTAATACGTATACCTATCAAAACTATGAACCTGTACTCCTGTATGTAAGTGGTCAAGCTGGTTCGGGCAAAATATTCTTAATAAAAATCATCAGCAGGTTCCTCCACAATTGACAAACAACAAGCTTTCAGCTGTTGTAACTGCCCCCACAGGTTTAGCTGCCTACAACATAGGTGGTGTTAATTTACACTGATTGCTACTCCTTCCAGTACAACACCAAAACAAATCAGACTACTACAAACGTTCAGCAGAAGCTGCTATGGAGCTACGCAGAGTTTTGAAACATATGAAAATGCTCCTAATAGATGAGGTGAGCATGTGTCATGATCTCTGCTTCCAAAAGGTCAGGGTTTTCCCAACTCCCTTGGAAGCAGATCCATAACCCAGGTTCCGAGTGCCAACCAGTCCCAATTGGGACCTTTTGGACCCAGTCCTGGCGCCAGTGGCACCAGGCTCATAAATATGCCCAGTCCCAGCGCTGGAAGCGCCGGGCTCATAATGCTTGGGTGGACTTACCTGCAGCAGACCATGCTACTTACTTGCCTGCCAGTTGAGCGTCTGATCCTCTTCTGTTTGGAACTACTTTTCATGTTGGGTGGGGCAGGAGCCACTCCCTAGATTCAGAACACTGGAACTCTTCTGGAAAGCAGGAACTCTTTTCTTACCTAGGATTGGCTGTGGAAGGAGACACCTAAGCACTACAGGAGGCTATTTAAACCACACCCGATGGATGAATCTTGCTTTGCGTTATTCTGCATCCTCTGCAGCAGAACGCTCATCGTGTCTTCTGCATCTGATCCTGGGCCTAAGGAAAAAGGCTTACCATCCTGAATCCAGTCTTCAGCAACACCTATAAAGACAAGAAAGAACAGGTTAGCATTACGGTCTTCAGTGACAGCTCTTCACTTACCTGGTCCATCGGCTGTCACCAACGCCTCGCGCTGCATTCCGGCATCTGAAAGACAAAGGCTTACCTACTCTTCGTGCGCTCCGGAGGTCTTCACACTGCATTCCGGCATCTGAAAGACAAAAGCTTACCAACTCTTTGCACGCTCCGGAGGCCTTCGGCGCTGCATCCCGCATCTGAAAGACAAAACAAGGTGCGTTTAAAGACATTGGGGAACTTTAATACTCACGTGCCATTACTCCTTTCCACATCTAACC
Organism: Ambystoma mexicanum; assembly: GCF_040938575.1. NCBI lineage: Eukaryota > Metazoa > Chordata > Amphibia > Caudata > Ambystomatidae > Ambystoma > Ambystoma mexicanum. The sequence continues at coordinate 673,163,086 of NC_090934.1, forward strand.
CAGTGGGTATTCCGGCACCCTGCAGCCGCTCGGAACTTGTACCTGCAAAATAAAAAGACAGTTAGAGCGCATCGTGAAGCAGCCAACAAGCGCTTACTTACGTGCTTCCAGGCGCTTCTATTCATCACACGGGCTCCATCTTCAACTCACTTCAGCCCGTCATCCGCCATCGCCGGAACCCTGCAAAACAAGAAACATCATTACTAAAGACTTTAAAGACATTAGAATTACTCAAAACTTACCGTTCCTGCAGTAAACGACGGACAGCAGTCCTCTGAAGTCAAGAGGCCTGCTCCCCTTATCCAGTGAAGAAACTGGTTACAGCACCCTGCCCCGAGGCAGATGGAGAGCACGGCGTTCACTTACCTAAGGTGAGAGCGTTAACCTTTGGGGTTCTACAGGAGAAGAGAAAGGGAAGAAGAGAGAGACATTCAATAACCCAGTTCCTTAATCCCATATTTTCTATCTGCAGACATCTTACCCTTCGAGTCAGACATACAGTGCACAGAGGTCCAGCCCAAAGAGCCAGCCGTGTGTTACACATCACCTTTGAAGATACGGTATACGCCCAGTCAAGACCGGCGCCTCTACGGGAATCAGGTGAGCGTTACAGAACGCAAAGCCGACCACAAAACTCCCGACCAGGCGCTATGGAAACCTCGGATACCGACCAGCTAGCCCAGTTACTTGGGGAACTAAGGGCAGAAGTGCATGCAGCCCGTCAGGAAACGAACGCTCTAAGAAGGGAACTGATTATTTCCAAGGAGCGAACAGATGATCTCGCTAGACAATTGCTACAGTCACAAGCCGGACAGACCCCGTTACCCGCATCTGGGGGAAATCTTCCTTCTACATCCTCTATGAATCCAGTGCAGATCAACCTACCTGGGAATGTACCTCTGGCTCCGCCCGAACGATTTTCTGGTGACCCAAAGAGGTTTGCAGTATTTAACAATCAGTGCCGGTTGCATTTCTTATGCCGGCCAGCAGCCTTTCCAACTGATCAAGCTAAAGTAGCTTTCGTGCTTTCGTACCTTAGTGGCAATACGGCAGACTGGTCGATCCCTCTAGTAAATCAAGATGATCCGGTCCTCCATGATTTTCAAGCTTTTCAGCTCAGTATGGAAAAACTGTTCGCAAGACATTCACAGGGGCAGGCCTTGGACAATGAGCTTCTTTCATTGCGACAAGGTAATCAAGACCTTTTGGCTTATATTGCGTCTTTCAACAGACTGATAGTGGAAACTCAATGGCCTGAGGACAAAAGGATTACACTGTTTTATAGAGGTCTACGTGGAGAGCTCAAAGATGTGTTAGCCCAAGTAGTGAATCCCCCACAAGATTGTTCGGACTATATAGACTTAGTCGTTCAAATAGATCACAGACTGCAGAACAGGAAGGCCGATCGTTCCAAGTTTGATGCTCGAGTATTTTCCAAACCGCCAACTCCTTCCAAAGGAGTAGACTCCGGGGAACCCATGCAAATAGGGGGTCTGAAAGGTCCTCTAACACAAAAGGAGCGGGAAAGGAGAAAACAGTTGCAATTATGCCTCTATTGCGGAAACTCAGGGCACTTTCTTCGAGACTGTCCGGTGAAACCTGCCAAGAAGGCAGTAGGAGCTGCAGTTACCAAAGTTAAAAACTCTGAGCAGGGAAACGACCTCGCCCGACAAGAATAGAGGTCCTCTTGCCGAGCGTGAAAACCAGTTCCGTGAACTCGCATTTCGTGATACCTATGGTCCTCATTAGCCCTGATAATCCGGATCGATTACATGCAATTGAAGCTTACGTCGACAGCGGTGCCATCGGCAATTATGTGGATCATGAAATGGTTTTGAGGATGAATCTAACTCTTTGTCCCAAGGCTGTAAAGGATGTCATTACTACGGTGGATGGTACGGAGATAGCCTCCGGGCCAGTAACGCATACCACTCAAGAGGTGACGCTAGTAAGTCAAGATGGACACCATGAGAAGATCGTGTTCGATGTGATCAAGGCCCCTCAGTTTCAGATTATTCTAGGAATACCTTGGTTAGAGAAACACAATCCTCTGATCGATTGGCGAGCAAGAACGGTCCAGTTTCCAGAATGTGTCTCTACTTGTCACCCTCCACCTGGTGTTGCACTGGCAGCAATTTCTTCAGAGACTCCCCAGTTACCTCCCGAATACCTAGAATACCAAGATGTTTTCCGGAAGGATCAGGCTAACTCTCTACCTCCTCATAGGTCTTATGACTGCCAGATAGACCTGATACCTGGATCTACTCCTCCTTGTAGTAGAATTTATGCCCTCACCGAGCCTGAGAACCTTCACCTTCGACAATACCTGGATCAATACCTGGCAAATGGGTTTATTCGTCCTTCCAAGTCCCCTGCTTCTTCAGCTTTGTTCTTCGTTCCAAAAAAGGAAGGAGACCTTAGAACTTGTATAGATTATCGCTCCCTGAACCAGATCACCGTTAAGAATAGATATCCGTTACCTTTGATCCCTGAACTCCTGGACCAAGTCAGAAAAGCATGCATATATACAAAGCTGGATCTTAGAGGAGCTTACCACTTGGTACGAGTAAAAGAGGGCGATGAATGGAAGACGGCCTTCCGCACCAAGTATGGGCTATTTGAATATCAGGTCATGCCCTTCGGACTTTGCAATGCCCCGGCCGCCTTTCAATATTTTATGAACGATGTCCTCAGAGAGCTCATAGATGTGTGTGTTGTTGTTTACATTGACGACATCCTCGTTTATTCTTCATCGGAATCTGAACATCGGAAACACGTGAAAATGGTCCTCGAAAGATTGCGTCAACACAAACTTTTCGCAAGTTGGAAAAATGTGTTTTCAACGTGACTGAAGTTGAATTCTTGGGATTCATATTATCACCTGGCGGAGTGCGTATGGATTCAAAGAAGGTCGATGCAGTTCTCAAATGGCCATCACCATCCTCCGTAAAAGGTGTGCAAAGCATGTTAGGCTTCGCTAACTTTTACCGCAGGTTTATCCCCGAATTCTCTCGAATAGTCCAGCCCATCACTGCCTTGTTAAAGAAAAACAAACATTTTGAATGGTCTACCGAGGCGGAACAAGCTTTCCAGGATTTGAAGACTAAATTTATCTCTGCACCAATCTTAAAACACCCTCGCCCCGAACTCCCCTACATCGTGGAAACTGATGCTTCAAGCCTTGCCATGGGGGCAGTTCTATCACAAAAGGACCCGGTAACCAATCAGTTGCATCCCGTGGCATTTTGGTCCCGCAAATTCTCGCCTCCTGAAATCAATTACACGATTACTGACAAGGAACTTCTGGCTATCAAGTCTGCCTTTAAGGCTTGGCGGCATTATCTGCTGGGGGCCCGACACACCGTTACTGTGATTACGGATCACCGAAACCTGCAATATTTGAAAACCGCAAAAGCCCAATCCTCTAGACAACTCCGTTGGGCATTATTCTTTGCCGAGTTTGACTTCATAATTACCTATCGACCTGGTACAAAGAACGGTAAAGCTGATGCCCTTTCTCGGATGGGAGTGGAAGAACACTTGATCAACCCTAAACCTGTACCAATCATTCCCGAACAAAGAATTCTGGGTGTAATCGCCACAGAATCCATAGAGGAAGTTAAGGATAAAGCCAGGCAACTTGTAACTCCAGCAGACATACAGAATTGGCATCTGCAGGGAAAGGACTTTGCAGTAAAGGACAACTTATTGTATTTCCAAGAACGATTATACCTACCCAGCACAGATTTACAGAAAAAAGTAATCTCTTGTTATCACGATTCTTTAATGGAAGGACATCCCGGTATGGCCAAGACCTCAGAAAAGATCAAGCGCTACTTCTGGTGGCCGTCTTGGAAAAAAGATATCAGAGACTTTATAATGTCCTGTGGAGTATGCGCCCAAAACAAGAGTCAAAAGGAAAGACCAGCAGGCCTCTTACACCCTATTGACATCCCACCTCGCCCTTGGCATACGCTTTCTATGGACTTCATCACCGATCTACCTCCATGCTCCGGATACAATACGATTCTAGTAATCGTGGACTTATTCTCCAAGATGGCGCATTTCATTCCGCTCAAAGGCTTGCCAACAGCAGCAACTCTGGCCCGAGAATTTCTCGAAAACATCGTCCGACTGCATGGTTTTCCTTCGGTTCTAATTTCGGATCGAGGTAGTCAATTTATTTCTCATTTTTGGCGAAGTTGCTGTCGGTCGGCTCAAATTGATGTGAGACTATCGACCAGTCACCACCCTCAGACCGACGGACAAACCGAGAGGACCAATCAAACTCTGGAACAGTATTTACGCTGCATGCTGCAACAAACTGAAAAAACTTGGAAAGACATCCTTTGGATAGCCGAATATGCCTACAATAACTCTGTCCATTCGGGAACTGGGAAAACCCCGTTTTTTCTTTTGTACGGCAGTCACCCTCGAACCTCGGAGTTGGATCCCCTCCAAGATCTTGAAACACCAGCAGTAGACTACCTGCATTCTACAATCACCCAAGCCTTTAAGGAAGCTGTTTCTCACCTTCAAAGGGCTAAAGAACAATACAAGAAAGGAGCAGATCAACATCGGAAGGAAGCCCCTCAATATCAAATAGGGGATCAAGTCTGGTTATCCACCAAATATCTACCTCTAAAAGGGCCACGCACATTCAACCCAAGATACCTTGGTCCCTATTCCATCACTACCATAGTAAACCCAGTAGCGGTCAAGTTGGACTTGCCCCCGCACATGAAGATACATCCGGTCTTCCACGTCTCTCTATTAAAACCCGTGCAACCTCAAACCCGACTAACTAAATCTCCAAAACCTATCCTAGTTGATGGAGAACTCAAGTTTGAAGTCAAAAGCATTCTGGAATCCAAGATCTCCAAATCTAAACTATTTTACCTAATTGACTGGAAAGGCTACGGCCCCCAAGAGAGATCCTGGGAACCTGCTGAATATGTCCTCGCTCCTCGCCTAATCAAAAGATTTCACCGAACATTTCCTGACAAGTCAAAACCCCCAGAGAAGCCCGGTTTGGGAGGGGCCTTGAGAGGGGGTACTGTCATGATCTCTGCTTCCAAAAGGTCAGGGTTTTCCCAACTCCCTTGGAAGCAGATCCATAACCCAGGTTCCGAGTGCCAACCAGTCCCAATTGGGACCTTTTGGACCCAGTCCTGGCGCCAGTGGCACCAGGCTCATAAATATGCCCAGTCCCAGCGCTGGAAGCGCCGGGCTCATAATGCTTGGGTGGACTTACCTGCAGCAGACCATGCTGCTTACTTGCCTGCCAGTTGAGCCTCTGATCCTCTTCTGTTTGGAACTACTTTTCCTGTTGGGTGGGGCAGGAGCCACTCCCTAGATTCAGAACACTGGAACTCTTCTGGAAAGCAGGAACTCTTTTCTTACCTAGGCGTGGCTGTGGAAGGAGACACCTAAGCACTACAGGAGGCTATTTAAACCACACCCGATGGATGAATCTTGCTTTGCTTTATTCTGCATCCTCTGCAGCAGAACGCTCATCGTGTCTTCTGCATCTGATCCTGGGCCTAAGGAAAAAGGCTTACCATCCTGAATCCAGTCTTCAGCAACATCTATAAAGACAAGAAAGAACAGGTTAGCATTACGGTCTTCAGTGACAGCTCTTCACTTACCTGGTCCATCGGCTGTCACCAACGCCTCGCGCTGCATTCCGGCATCTGAAAGACAAAAGCTTACCAACTCTTCGCACGCTCCGGAGGCCTTCGGCGCTGCATCCCGCATCTGAAAGACAAAACAAGGTGCGTTTAAAGACATTGGGGAACTTTAATAGTCACGTGCCATTACTCCTTTCCACATCTAACCCAGTGGGTATTCCGGCACCCTGCAGCCGCTCCGAACTTGTACCTGCAAAATAAAAAGACAGTTAGAGCGCATCGTGAAGCAGGCAACAAGCGCTTACTTACGTGCTTCCAGGCGCTTCTATTCATCACACGGGCTCCATCTTCAACTCACTTCAGCCCGTCATCCGCCATCGCCGGAACCCTGCAAAACAAGAAACATCATTACTAAAGACTTTAAAGACATTAGAATTACTCGAAACTTACCGTTCGTGCAGTAAACGACGGACAGCAGTCCTCTGAAGTCAAGAGGCCTGCTCCCCTTATCCAGTGAAGAAACTGGTTACAGCACCCTGCCCCGAGGCAGATGGAGAGCACGGCGTTCACTTACCTAAGGTGAGAGCGTTAACCTTTGGGGTTCTACAGGAGAAGAGAAATGGAAGAAGAGAGAGACATTCAATAACCCAGTTCCTTAATCCCATATTTTCTATCTGCAGACATCTTACCCTTCAAGTCAGACATACAGTGCACAGAGGTCCAGCCCAAAGAGCCAGCTGTGTGTTACACATCACCTTTGCAGATACGGTATACGCCCAGTCAAGACCGGCGTCTCTACGGGAATCAGGTGAGCGTTACATTGCAGGATTTTGCTCATGTGGACATGCTACAGATTTGGGCCTAGGGTGTCGAAGCCACCAAGAAACCCCATGCATTTCAAAAAAGAGAATACCCGTGGGAATCCGCAGAGGTCTGACTTGCATGAATCGCCCCAGAATTTCTTACCCACAATCCCCGGCAAAGTCCGAAATGTTGCAAAGAAACAAGAATTTTCAAACATTTCCCTCTGCCCACCCACCGAAACACGCCGCCCTACACCACATATCCAAACTTCCTGCATTCCCACAGGTGTCCCAATCCACAGAGGTTCTACTTGCGTGAATCGCCCCAGAATTTATTACCCACAATCCTCTGCAAAATCCAAATTTGGCAAAAAAACCCACAATTTTCAGACATTTCACTCTGCCCACCCATCGAAACACGCCGCCAACACCACATGGTTTACCTTCACGCGTTCCCACATGTGTCTCGACAAAAACGGTACCTCACATGTGTGGGTGCACCTACCAGGCGCAAAGGGGAAAGGCTAAACCACTTGTAACCCCAAGTCTTTTGGCAGAACAGAATTTGCAGGATTTTGCTCATGTGGACATGCTACAGATTTGGGCCTAGGGTGTCGAAGCCACCAAGGAGCCCCATGCATTTCAAAAAAGGGAATACCCGTGGGAATCCGCAGAGGTCTGACTTGCATGAATCACCCCAGAATATCTTACCCTACAATCCCCGGCAAAGTCCGAAATGTTGCAAAGAAACAAGAATTTTCAAACATTTCCCTCTGCCCACCCACCGAAACACGCCGCACTACACCACATATCCAAACTTCCTGCATTCCCACAGGTGTCCCGACGAAAACGGTACCTCACATGTGTGGGTGCATCTAACTGGGTGCAAAGTGAAAACGCTAAACCAATGGTAACCCCCAAAGGGTTTGGGGAGACAACCTACAGATTTGGGCCTAGGGTGTCGAAGCCACCAAGGAAAACAGGGCACCCGATGCATTTCCGAAAAGAAGACACCTGTGGGAATCCAGAGGTCTGACTTGTGGAAATCACCCCACAATTTATTAACCACAAGCCCCGGCAAAATCCAAAATTTGGCGACAACAAAATAAATAATGTTCCAACATTTCCTTCTGCCCACCCATCGAAACACGCCATCAACAACACATGTCCTACCTTCCGCGATCCCACAGGTGTCACAACGAAAACAGTATCTCACATGTGTGGGTGCACCTACCTGGGTGGATAAGAAAAAGTGTCGACCGTTCACAAGTTCTACAGCAGTTCCAGGGAGCACCGGCAGGGTCCCCAACCTTTCCCGGAGGGAGAAGCTGCAACATAGGCCAGCTAGAGCTCCAGGATAGTCGGGGGTAATGTCCCTGGCCTTGGTGGGCTGTCTCCCATATGGGGTGACCATCCCAAAGTGCAGCAGCGGTTCCAGGGAGCCCCAGCAGGGTGCCCCTCCGTTCCCAGAGGTAAATTCTGTAACGCATCCCGGCTAGACCTCCAGGATGGTCAGGGGTGAGGTCCCTGGCCTTGGGCACTCATCTCCCATGTGGGTCGACCATCCCCAAGCCCAGCCTGAAGCTCTGGCTAGGCTGTGTTACAGCCTTTGCCTCTGGGAAAAAATGGGGACCCTGCAGGATCTGCCACTGGACATGGGGACGGTTGACCCACCTGGGAGACAGCCACCCAAGGCCAGGGGCATTACCCACGACTATCCTGGAGCTCTGGCTGGCCTGCGTTACAGCTTCTCCCTCTGGGAAAGGTCGGGGACCTTGCCAGGGCTCCCTGGAACTGCTGCTGGGCTTGGGTTGGTCAAACCACATGGAAGACAGCCGCCCAAGGTCAGGGACATCACCCCAACCATCCTGGAGTGCTGGCTGGGTTGCGTTACAGCTTCTCCCCATCTGGGAAAGGACGGTGACCCCGCTGAGGCTCCCTGGGAGTGCCGCTGCACTTGGGGATGGTCAACACACATGGGAGACAGCCACCCAAGGCCAGGGACATTACCCATGACAAATCCTGGGGCTCTGGCTCAGCTGCGTTACAGAATTTCCCTCGGGGAAGGGAAGGTGGCACATTGAGCAGCACTGGGTATAGCTCGCAATGGGATGGAGATGTATATGCAGAAAACAAGGAGAAAGATATTACGGTTTCAGGTTGTATTACAGACAGATGTTATAAGTAATCTGAGAAAATTACTGATGGAAAAGCAAACACAGTGCCCACGAATAATGTTTACCAACTGCGCAGAGCCCCGAACTCAGACTTTATGAGTCTGGAGGATACAATGGTATGTTCCATGGGACAAAGCGGTTTACATAGTAGTACTCTGTATACCAGTGGTGTTTGCGGGACGTAGATGATGAATAGTTACAATACGCTATAGCTAACAACCCAGAACAAGAGCAGTTTGCACGTTGTTTAATTAGTTATTATGCATGTAGCATTTTGGTCGTTTTTAATTTTAATAATAATAATATGTAAACTTCAACTTACATAATTTCGGGAAATTCCATTGTGCTGGTGTGTCATGAAGAAGCGCTCTGATGAACAGATCGCAGAAGTGTAAGCTAACTTTTCGAATGTTCACTCTCAATATAGTAAATGTTAACATATTTTGTGGCTATTGGACAACTTGTGTCTTTCGAACTGTTGCTGACTTGCGCTGAAGGCCAAATAACAAAAGGAGCTTCTTCTCATTCATTGAAGATGGAGACGGTAGGTTTCGATTTCGTAAATACATGCGACTAAAAAAAGGAAAGGGGTATAGTTCAAGTCTTAAATAGCTTTTTAAAATGGGTTACGTCATGTGAACGTGTGAACATTCCAGATTGGTGTGTTTTGGTGGAACGGTCTTGGATATATCAACCCTGCAAGGAAATTGCATAGAAACCGCAGCTCACTCTTGTCTAGCACTGTTTATGGCAGCAAACGCAAAAGAGGTTGGTTATTGTAACTGTATGTATTCCACTGTTTAACCATTGCGGTATCCCACGAACATTAAGGGTGCATTCTGTACTGATGTAATAGTCGGATTATCATATTATCATACTTTTCACAATGTAATTTGTGAGAGTGAGAGACTTAATATTCGCTATATGGATAGATTAGTCCAGTTTACCACGCTGGAATTAAGAGATGGTTGAGCAACAAACAAATTGTAGTCTGCCTGCGAAAGTGTGTAGACACAGGGTCTTGGGAGGCCATGTGAAGAATGGTGTTTTTGCAGAAGATCATTTTGAGGTGCACACGGTTTTTGGTAACTAGAGTGTTTCCATCCTCCCAGCCCCTTGGAAGGGCAGGGCCATAGCTGTGAACTGCTATCAATAGTGGAGGGGGGATGGATGGAGATGAGGTGAGAGAAAAGGGTAGCAGGCCTACAGGGTACTGTGCAGATTTTCTTGGAGTCCGTTTGCAGTCTGGGCCTGTTTTGTATTTCATTTTCACATTTTGTCCTAGGAAAACTGTTGAGGTAGCTCAAAGTGTGTAATATGGGGTCACTTTGAAAATTATTTCCAGGGCCTTCATTGGTTCACAGTCTATCCCTGGTACCAATCATTCTTTGATGACACAGAGTATTGAGCGTGTTTTTGACTGACTCAGAAACTGAAAACAACTATTTGTATATTGAGTGAAAGAACTTTGTTAAAAGGACGTTATGGTTACTAGTAAAACCGAAAAACCACAGAAATTCGCCAGTTATGGTAAGCTAAGCAACCATAACTCACGCCACCACTGTGCACTTCTAAGATTGACATCACTGATGACATCAAATTTGCATGTACTTTTCATGAAAAGTCTCTACAAGGGATTGTCATTATAATGTTGTCAAAAATAGAATTCTCTATCAGTTAAGTTGCACTAATAAAAAGCAATGAAATTCAGTGAAAAAGCTTTGTTAAAGGGAGGTTACGTTAGAAATAAAACAGAAAAACCTGTGAAATTCGCCAGTTATGGTACGCTAAGCAACCATAACTCGCACCTCTTCCGTGCACTGCTAAGACTAACACCCAGGACATCCAAGAGGACATTACAAATGTCATTGATGATATCAGCAATGACATCACATATGAAATTGTGATAAAAAGTCTCTAAAAGGGGTTCAGTTTATAATGTTAGTAACAACACATCAGGGGTGATCGGGAGATTTATCATGAACTACTTAATGTATTAAGGAATGTACTCATCTCAACAAAACATAATACTGGTTATTGTTGTTAATACAGGAACCTAATCACACATACACATAGGCAATGTTATGAAGTTATGTTATGAATACTTGTAATGCGCACGTACGCCCGAAGGCACCTTGGCGCGGGGAAGTACATAGCAATGCCACACAGAAGAGGAGGAAAAAAATCAGCAGAAAAGAATAGTCATAAGTAAGCGACAGAAGGTTAGGTGGTTCTCAGTGGATTTTCGCTTAAAAGGAAGACTGTTCCACAGCTTACCAGCCATTACAGAGAAGGCACTGCCACCCACTCTCTGAATGCAAAACTTAGGAACCACCACCAATCGCTTGCTACTAGAGCGAATATTCCGATTGGGGATGTACGGCTGAAACTTACATTGAAGAACTCCGGTCCAATCTGATAGACCGCCCATTGAACAATACACAGAGATTTAAACGTGCTCTGCTGCTGCACTGGGAGCCAGTGCAGATGGCTCAGTACTGGACTGATGTGGGCGCCCGTAAGGGGTTGCATAGCAACTCAAGCAGCTAAATTCTGGAGCAGTTGCAGGCGGCGAATCAGGCCAGCCGACTGGGCCAAAAAAAAAGAGCATTACAATAATCAATCCTGCTCAAGACCAGTGCGGCCACCACCAGCGGGCAAAGTCAGGCAGGAAGAAAGGGCAGGATTTTACGAAGAACCTGTACCAAAAAATGATCAGGCTGGCAAACTGCGTAACTTGTGCCACCATAGAAAGGGACGTAGACAGATGGACCCCCAGGTTCTTCACCACTGTCACCGGAATGAGAAGAGCACCCAAAGAAGCAGGCCGGAAGGACGAGGACCACGAGTCAGACGTGGCCCAAGATCCCACCACTAGGACCTCCGTCTTGTCCCGTTTAACTTGAACCAACTGGTGCTTATTCAATCACCCACGGCCAAGAGGCAATCATACAAACAAGACGACACACTGTCCCAGTCAAGATCTAAATGAACCAGGATTTGCGTGTCGTCCGCGTAAGAATAGCACCTAAAGCGGTGGGATCAGATAAGTGCAATCAGGGAACAAATACAGATGTTAAATAACATCGGGGACAAGGCGGAACCCTGGGGAACCCCACAGAAAATAGAGTAATCAGAAGACAGAAAAGGAGGAAGAGAAACGGACTGGCCTCAACGTCAGAAAGGAGGTGAACCAGGCCAACACGGGACCCCTATATTCCTAATCCCGGCAGCTGTGAAAGGAGGAGAGGGTGACCGACAGTATCAAAAGCCCCCGACAGGTCGAGTAAAATCAGGGCCCCCAATCCACCACTATCAAAAAAACGTGACGAGGTTGTCTATGACAAACTAAAACACTCTCTGTACCCCTTCCTGGCCGAAAACCAGACTGAAAAGGGTTGAGAATTGCAGACGACTCCAGGAAGGAAGAAAGGTGAGGAGAAATCAGAGCTTCAAGAATCTTCATGAAGAAATGAAGCAAAGAAATAAGAAAATAACTGCAGTGAGGCCACTAGTTCCAAAAATGGCTGTAGAAAGAGAGAATAGGCCTCCGGTGGAAGGTAAACCAAAAGGAGGTGAACCGACTGTGATGCAGATAGCGTTACATTGACTAATAGGGACTCCATCACCAATGTATGAGCCAGAGGTACCAAACTGGTTTTTAACATAGATTTAAAAATAATGGCCATCCCCCCACAGGGTGAGCCGCAACTCTATCTACATGCAGGATATTAAACCTATCAGCTGAGAACTGTGGAAACATAGCAGCCGAAGAATCGGTTAACCATGTTTCTGTTACACATAATACGTTAAGCTCACCTGCTGAAAGTAGGTCATGGATATAGTTTGAGTGCGCTACCATTGACCGGGCATTAATTAATTTAATCCCTAGAACCGGTCTAGTACCATCCGAAACCAGCCTGGTGACTGGAGGGGCCCAAAACAGACCAGTAGGTAGCACCGTGTTTGCAGGCGCCAGTTCCAGTAACAGGCTGTGTGTATAAGACATTGGGACAGCCCCACCGGGCCTGACTGGAACCCTGACAGGCCAAGACGGGCTTAACTTTGGCGTACATTAGGCGCGCCTGCTGCACCAGACCACTGCGCTGTCTGTGAAAGTGGCGCATAAGTGTCGTCTCTGGAGTCACTTGACTGCGTTAGTAAGGGCAAACAGAGAACGACTCTGCTAGAAGTGGCGTATGAAGAAAGACTACACCCCGCCAAAATACACTGAGGCACAAATAGCCTATTAATTAACTTCATGACACGAGCAGCATTTGGGAAGTTTAGGGAAAAGGGAAACATGCATACAAAAAAGAATTAAATGAGTGTTGTGATCGACCTTAGCTGGTTGTAACCTGTGTGTGTCTGAGCATGGAGTGTTGGGTCTTTGTAGAATGTTATGATGCAAGGCTCCTGGGGATTCCACCAGAGTCAGTTGGGATCTGGAGCTTGAGCACAGGGGGACCGGTGGATGCTTCTTTCTAGCTATGAACTATACTTCTCTAGTTATGAACTTGTCTTAAATGTGCTGACTTAACTCCTAATGTACTTACCTGAGTCTGTGAACCTAAGTAAAGCTATCCATGTCACTCTGGGCTCCTGAGTGATCTGTCTTACCCAAAGAGCCCATCTCAACAATGAGCTTTAAAATCAGGCTGTTTAAAACTAATAATAGGCAGCGCTTTCAGCAGCAATACCGCGTGTACAACATCAATGTCTGCAGCATGCACTATAGAAGTACAATATCTTTAATTTGGTAAGTGATGATAATAAAATAAGGAATGGTACCTTGTCAGAGTTTTCAGTAATGATAAACATGGAATAAATAGCTAATAATTGAAGACTTACTACATACTTGTGTTAGTACAAACCATACACATCACGACCTACAATAGATACAAATCTGAGGCACACACAAGGAAACTTAAGGAGCAAAGAAAGAATTCCACCAAAAAATGACAGTGGGCCTCATTATGATCCAGGCACTAAGTGTTTAACGGCGCCGTAAAAGGCTGCGGCACCGTTAAACACTTAGTGCCTAATTACGAGGTCCCTTTGCGGGACCCGACCTTAACGGCTGGTTTTACCAGCCGTTGAAGTAGGGACCCGCAAAGGGACCTTGGTGCTAATTACGGTACCGCAATTTGCGGTACTGTAATTAGCGCCTTCCCCATTCCCATTGAGCCCTATGGGGCAAAAAAGGGAATGGGGAAGGGCCAAGGCGGCATGGGGAATTACCGCCCCACCAACCTCGGATGGGGTGGTAATTCCCCATTCCGCCATGGGGGACTCCGGCATGGACCATGGTGCTAATAGCACCATGGTTTAGCGCCGGAGTCCTAATGAGGCCCAGTAACATTAGGCTTCATCATGAAGTACACAAATGATTTGTGTGTTTGAGGCTTGCTTATTTCGCCATGTATGTGTACCATGAAGTGGGGCCAAATCCTAAGGAAAGGGCCTTAACAACATACAACATACTCACCCCCTCACTCCACTCTTCCTCATCGTGGGGCGAGGGCAGGAGCCCCCCCAGCACCCCAGCCCAGCAGAGGAACCACGAGGAACACGGACAGGGCCTGCCTGACCCTGTCCCCACACGCCGCCTGACTCGCGCATGCCGGGCGCAGCGCGGCCTGAAACCGAGGCTGAGCCTCGTTAACATCAGCTGTAACCGCCGGCAGGCGGATCACGCCGGCGGCCAGCTCCAAGGCCACTCTAAGGCCTGTTGGGTGCCTGTTCGGAGCCACAGGAGCCAGGGGCCAGGAACTCTGCCCTTACCGCTCCAGCCGCAGCAGCACACCTCGGATCAGGGGCAGGAGCTCTAGCCTCCTGAGCCGAGGAGCATCTCCAGCTACACACGGCTCGGCCGTGCGTCTGATCACCCTGCCTCACCGATTTTCCCTCAAGGGCTAGGGTTGCCATTGATCTCCAGTTGCTCGCCGATTGCTAAAGCGCAACGCTTCTTGGAATCGACTGACTCCGTCAGACTCTTCCGCCTGGCCCAGCAATGGCGGGCGCATCGCGGCACCAGAGCGAGGCTCTGGCCGCACGAATCAGCTGTTGACCTCCCCATTCATAATTAGCCCCTCCGCCGGCAGGCGGGAACGCCGGCCTCTCAACAAAGGCCCGCACTAAGGCCCCTGTTCGCCTCCGGAGCCTTGGAGCCAATGTCTACTCGGACCTCTAATCCATTGTGAGTAGAGGGGTTACCCTCAGTCTACACTACTGTACTTTCTGGTATGTCTTCTGCTACTCCGCAATCACATACATTTAGACTCGGTTTTTCTTCACCTCGATAACTGTTTGCTACATACACTTATGCCGCCAACTCTGTTGCCTCTTTGCGTTACTGCCACCTCTCATTAGTTCAGTCACTTTCTGCCCCTAATGTGGTATGTCTCATGACTGATACTGGCTGTGCCCTTTGGTCGTTAACCAACCACTGCAACTGTGTTGTGCCTTATGGTCATTAACTGACCACTGCCATTGTGTTGTGCCTTATGGTCATTAACTGACCACTGCCATTGTGTTGTGCCTTATGGTCGTTAACCAACCACTGCCATTGTGTTGTGCCTTATGGTCTTTAACTGACCACTGCAATTGTGTTGTGCCTTATGGTCATTAACTGACCACTGCCATTGTGTTGTGCCTTATGGTCATTAACTGACCACTGCCATTGTGTTGTGCCTTATGGTCATTAACTGACCACTGCCATTGTGTTGTGCCTTATGGTCTTTAACTGACCACTGCAATTGTGTTGTGCCTTATGGTCATTAACTGACCACTGCCATTGTGTTGTGCCTTATGGTCGTTATCTGACCACTGCAATTGTGTCGTGCCTTATGGTCGCTAACTGACCACTGCAATTGTGTTGTGCCTTATGGTCATTAACTGACCACTGCCATTGTGTTGTGCCTTATGGTCATTAACTGACCACTGCCATTGTGTTGTGCCTTATGGTCTTTAACTGACCACTGCCATTGTGTTGTGCCTTATGGTCATTAACTGACCACTGCCATTGTGTTGTGCCTTATGGTCGTTATCTGACCACGGCAATTGTGTCGTGCCTTATGGTCGCTAACTGACCACTGCAATTGTGTCGTGCCTTATGGTCATTAACTGACCAGTGCTACTGTGTAAATGTCATATGGTCGCCCTCGCTCTCCCTACCATACTACGCGCGCTTAGACTCTACCAGGTCAACATGCCCCCCACCAACAGTCTAACTACTGCAAACTCACCACTGTACTCTTTCAGTACACTACTGACCAGACTGCTGCCTACCCTTCTCATCCTTATACTGCACCCTGGCTGCACCGCACCATACCATACCACCACCTCTATTTACTACTCTTACTTGCATCTTACCTCAACTATGCCATCCCACACTCACCACACCAACCCTTATCTTAACAACCCAGCCCTCTGGATCCAGCACTTCGCCACCAGACCTTTACCTAACCTACCTTGCTCTATCTCCTTGAGAAATGCTAGACTTGGCTCGCGTCTCACCCACGCTTCCCATCACTCAGCTCACCGCATCAAACTGCCTCTCCCTCTGTCACCACCTACACTTTCACCTAATCTACCACCATCTTCCAACTCCCCTAACTTAAACAACATCAAAGGCGCGCTAATCAACGCCAGATCACTCCCGGCTCACGCCCTAGAAGTAGCTGACTTGATCCTCAACCTTGACCTCGACTTCTTAGCAATCACTGAAACCTGGCTCCACCCAGCTTCAGGTCCTCTTCTCTCCCTCGCTATCCCTCCTGACTACAACATTATCAGACATGACCGTAATTCCATCCAATCTAAAGGAGGTGGCATCGCCATCATCCACAAAAACGCTTTGAACTTCCACCTCTCAGCCACACATCACTCCTCCACTCTGGAAGCACTGACTGCTAAACTAGCTCTCACACCCAACCATTCTATCACCTTTCATCTACTCTACCGGCCACCCGGCCCACTATCTACCTTCGCGGAGGACCTCTCCAACATCTTCACACACAGCACCAAAGTTACCTCCCAGGTTATGATACTGGGGGATTTCAATTTAGGCCTCAACGACCCCAAGGACACCGCTGCTTCGTCTATTGACAACATCCTCACTAATGCTGGATTCACTCAGTTCCTAAACCAACCTACCAACAACAAGGGCAGAACCCTTGACTGGCTAGCCGCCCTCAACTGTCCCATCAACATCACCTCTAACCAACAGTGCGCCTGGACAGACCACAACTTAATTACATTCAATATTGAGTCCAAACCTATCAGCCTCCCTCACAACATTGCCCCGGCTATGACCACCCATAACAAACGCAACATTACCTGCGATAGACTCCTACCCCTCCTCCTTCCAGCTCTTAATGTTCTGGATCCATCATGCTCTGACCCTACGGCCCTGGTCGACACCTTCAACCGGGCCATGCTTACAGCCTTAGACACCATTGCACCCTCGAAACTGAGAAAATCTAAACCTCGAGCCCACCTAAACTCCTGGTTTACTCCCCATCTCAGAGCACTACGCAAAGAAAAACGAATTGCAGAGTCCCACTGGAGAAGCAATCACTCTCTAGCTAACAAATCACGCATACTCCTGGCCACCCTTAACTACAAGGAAGCTATATTCCAGG
Source organism: Ambystoma mexicanum (assembly GCF_040938575.1). Taxonomy (NCBI): domain Eukaryota; kingdom Metazoa; phylum Chordata; class Amphibia; order Caudata; family Ambystomatidae; genus Ambystoma; species Ambystoma mexicanum. Next base: position 673,180,341 of record NC_090934.1, read on the forward strand.
CAAAAAAAGACACATATAACAAACGCATCGAGCAAGCCAAATCTAACACCAAAGAATTGTTTAAAATTCTAAAAGAACTTGAAACTCCTGTTACCCCACCTGACACATGTACCAAAGATAGCACCTGGTGCTCCAAAATCCAAGAAGCTCTCCTAGGTAAGATTGCCACTCTCCAAATTAAAATTAACAACAAACAATCTAGCCTTCAATCCAACCCTCTACAGATCCCTATACCTACCACAAACCCCTCTATCACAGACTCTCTGACTCCTTTTAGCTTCTCTCCACTCTCCATTCTCGAAGTGGAAAAGATTATCACTAGCCTTAAACCGTCCAATTGTCAGGGTGACCTCTGTCCTGCACCTATTATCAAGGAAGCTGCTCACGACCTAGCACCTTTCATCACTACGCTCATCAACTCCTCCTTTAGCTCTGGGATTGTACCGGACAATCTTAAGGATGCATGGGTCATCCCGCTTCTGAAAAAACCTACCCTCGATCCCAGTATACCCACAAACTACAGACCAATTACCACTGTACCTTTTTTACTAAAAATCCTCGACCGCGCGGCCTACCTACAAATTCAGGAATACCTTGAATCTAATAACCTTCTGGGACTCAGGCAATCAGGCTTCCGGCCTCGCCATGGCACTGAGACCGCCCTTATTGACTTAAAAACGCAGATCGAAGATCTCAAAGACAAAGGCAAACTGGCATTATTACTTCTCCTGGACCTCTCTGCTGCTTTTGATCTCGTCAATCACAAAATTCTCTGCCATCACCTCAAATCAGCCGCACACTTCTCAGAAAATGCCGCCACTTGGATCAGATCCTTCCTGGACAATAGATCTATGCGTGTATTCTCCCCACTTGCGGCCGCACCACCCGCTCCGGTCGCCTGTGGTGTGCCTCAAGGGTCTTGTATCTCGCCCACGTTATATAACGTGTTTACCAAACCCCTTTTCGATATTTTGGATCACTTGGGCGTCACGTATACCAATTACGCTGATGACACACAGATACTCATCCCCATCACAGGCGATTACACAACTGACTCCCTTGCCATCAACGCCATCTACCAGGTCATCCAAGCGTGGATGGCCCAGCACGGCCTCTGCCTAAATGATGAAAAGACAGAGCTCCTCATTCTTGGTTCACCACAAAAACTCACTAAACTTAACCCTGCCTTCAAGTCTTTCACCATCGATGGGAATACCATCCCGATTGCTAAGGACACGAAAACCCTTGGGATTTACATCGACTCAACCCTATCCTTGACTAGACAATCCAACGCAGTCTCATCTGCAGCAGCGCTTACTTGCAAGCTCATCACCGCCTGTCGCCCGTTCCTAACCACTGCCAACTGCGTAACCTTGGCCAGGACCCTTGTTCTATCCAAGGTTGACTACTGTAATGCCCTCTATCTAGGTACTAATCTCCGCAACTTAAATAAGCTACAAATTGTCCAAAACAATGCGATCAGAGCGGCCCTTAACATTCCTAGGCGCCAGCATATATCTGACACCAGGCGCAACCTGCACTGGCTCTCTATCCCACAGCGCATCTCCTTGAAGTCCTTGGCTCTCACACACAAATGCCTCCACAACCAAGCCCCTCGCTACCTGGCTAACAGATTCTCTTTCCACAATTCCACTAGACCTCGCAGAGCGGCCCAAGCCAACTGCCTTGTCATCCCGCGCTTTAATCTCCTAAGATCTGGTGGAACCAGCTTCCCCATCCTGGCAGCCAAACTTTGGAACTCACTCCCCAATGACCTTAGAGCAGAACCCTCCTTCCTGAAATTCAAATACCTTACCAAAGCATGGCTATCCGCCCAAGACTGCTAACATCAGCTTACTGCCCTACTTGCACTTTGACCTACTCGGCATCCCTTATTAACTATCCTGTAAATCACTGCCTTATCGATATTCATTTGAATGTATATGTTGTAAATTTTGTATATCTTCCTGTAATAATCTTGTAATACTCTGTCACATTGCCTTGTCATGCTTTCATCTTGTTGTAACTAAGTTAAGCGCCCGGATGCCCCTGGGCCTGGTGCGCTATAGAAATAAATAAAATACTAAATACTAAATACAAGAAGGTTAATGTATACATATGTAACACCTCTTAATTTGTAAAATTCTGTCTATCAGTGAACAAAATCACGTGGCCTACATATGTCGGAGAACAAAAAGTGGCCTAGATATTGGATGTCAGTGATGTCATCGCTGACATTTGTGATGTCATCTTTGATGTCCTGGGTGTTCGTTTTATCAGTGCACAGAGGTGGCATGATTTATGGTTGCTTAGCGTACCATAACTGGCGAATTTCAAGGTTTTTTGGTTTTACTTGATACAATAACGTCCCTTTAACACTTTTTTTCAGTGAGTTTCATACGTTTTTACTAGTGCCCCATTAATCTGCTACAGGTTCCTTATAGTTCCCCCGCCCACCTGGTGCCTTCCTGGTTGCCACTCTTATTCCCCACTTAAGGAGCCCTCCAGCCCCTTTTCCTTTGCAGATGGGAAGCAGGTGCAAGTGGATCTTGGTCACCTGCCCTAAGCACCGCCCACCTTCTTACCCGTGCCTCTTCCTTCCTGCTCTTAACTCTTAGATCAAGGGCGTCTCTTGCTCGGGCGTCCGAAGCGAAGGACAGTCGAAGAAAAGGGCAATTTCTGTTTGGACCTGTTCGGGCCAGGAGGACCCAGGGCCCGAACCCCTGCTCAGACAGCAGGTAAGCATGCACCAACATGTGTTTACTCTGTCCCCACAGGCCGTCCCCACGCCTATGGTCCCCCCGTGATGTTCCCTTGTCCCCTCCCCCTTCTCGCACAAAGGTCTTGCCTGTTTTACTCGATTCTTCTACCCTGCTCCCCCTCCAGCCTACTTCTGCAGGGGTCTGTCCTAATATATTTGGTTTCACCATCACCGTCTTGTGGCCAATGCTGGATTTGACTTTATAGACTTCAATGATTAACGGTGCATCACCCTTTCTCATGGTGGCCCTGAATCATGCTGGTCCCATCTTCATCTTGTATCCAGGCTTGCAACATTATGTTTTACTACTGACTTCTGCAATTGTATCCGCTCTCCTCTCTTGCTTCTCCACTCTTTTTCACTAGTTACTCTCCGTTCTCTCCATTTTCCTATCTCCTCTACTCCTCCCCTTACTTTCTTCTATGCGCTTACTCTATCAGAATTGTCCCTGGACCTAGTATGATAGCAACCCCGACTGTCTCCTCCCTCCTCCCCTTAATTGTCTCCATCCCAGCCCCCACTCCAGCAATATCTGAAATGTCATCAGGCCTAGTACAACAGTCGCTTGTTTTGTTCCTCCCTTCAGTTTCTGCACCCCTCTCCCTCACCTTTTGTTTTCTCCGACTCTACTAGAAATGTCATAAGGCCTAGTACGGTAGTCACCTGTCTGTTTCCATTTCCTTCCCACTCTCCCCCCTCCCTTCCTTATCTATGTCTTAGCTCTTGCACTATCTGAAATGTTGTCAGGATGAGTATGATAGTTAATTTCACATCCTTACTGTTCATGGCCTGTACGAATATCATTGTATTTTCCCTTGTTCCCTCCCTTGCCTTGAAGCGCTTTGAAACACATTGTGTATAGGCGCTATATAAATAAACTATCATATCATACCCTCCCTGCTCCCTAATATGTCAGATATGGAGTCTGTGGACAGCGCAGTAGTCTGCGGACGTTGGGTGGCATCTACAAGGCTTAGAATCCTAGGGGACAACCAAAAAGGATGTACCCAGCAACCACCAAACAGATGTACATAAAATCACAACTAATGTTTACAACATTCAAATATACCTTTTATGACAAACACGTTAAAAATAAATTTCTATTTAACACACATTACAATGGAATGCACCAATCACATCCCATAACTGTACACTTTATCTAATTTCCACACTTTAACTCTGCATACAGACTGAGAAACACCAGGTGCTTATTGAACAGCACATTCTCACTAAATAGTAAGTGCATTGTATTTATTCTCTTTTAGCTTTCACTATATAAAGATATTATAAGACAGAAGCCCTTTTTGTTCTCACAGAAATGGCAAGCACACTTAAATGGTTAGAGGAGAACTTCCCAAAAGCAGAAATGAGCGACGATAACATTTACAATGGTATACAATAGATATTTTAATGTAAATAAATAATGTATTTTGTACACACCGTACTAAAATAATTTCTTTTTCCTTACAGTACATAGTTTTCATGAAGAAACCAGTCCCCAGTGTAATTATAACCAATCCCGAGATTCACGAACAGAAGCCCTATCCCCAACTGTAAATATTAAAATCATGAACTTGTCCAACAAATTAGACGTACTTAGTAATGATTTCAAAGAACTTTTACAGTATGCGAAAATTCATATGCTTAAAAATTTTCCCGAATCACTGTCCATCTTGCACCTGTCCCCCTTGTACCCAGCAATCATTCCAAGCAAATTCTGAAAATGTTAATGAAAGACGCTTTGATTAAACCTCACTCCTTTCCTCCCCTCACAATTATTGTACAAAAGTTCCTGATTCTCGCATGTATGTTTCCCATTCTGATACCCCATCCCTTTCTTGAATAGATATTTGTTTAGTACTATAAATGTTTTGTTTACCGTTCTGTAATGTTTCCCATTTTATTTTTAAACTCCCATTATGAGTCCGCAGATGCAATGACTGTCTGGGGTATCCGCATTCCAAATCGAGGTGTCCCTGGACAGGCGCGATGTCTAGTTTTGCATGATACACTTTTAATTAGTCCGCGGACACCGTGCCTGTTCTACGGACACCCAGCGCATGCGCCCTACGATTCCCGCCCCATGGTTGTCTGCGGATGGCCATCAGGGCTGCGGACGGCTGCAGACGTCATCCTGTGACCGCATCCGTGTGGCGTGATTGGGGTGTCCGCGAATGGTGTCTGTGACCGCGGACAGTTTAAAAGTGCATTTCCCACCAATCAAGGTTGTTTTAAGTTGAAACTTTACCCTTATGGTTCCTCAGAAGGGACCCACCCATTACTTTTCCTCATTCTCAATCTGGCTATCCAGGGGAGAGCATCTTCCAGCACCCGCTTTGTAGAACTTTGCAGAACTTTCTTTGTGGACAGCATCACGGCATTTGCTAGGCCACTTGTGCTCCCCAACCACCCGCACCATCATCACCATCTGGAGGGCCTTGACAGGGGGAACAGGCGTGATGATGTAGAGGAGGATCAAGAATAAGACAAAGATGAGGTAGTGGAAGTGCCTACCTCCAGTAAGTCCTGGCTGTGGCAGTTCTTTAAGACCGTGGGCGGGGTCCCGAAGGCGAAGGCTGCCTGTGTTGAATGCATTGAGCGTGGGGTGAAACTCAGGGGTGGACAATAGGGGTACTACTCCTTCAGGACACATCAATGCACCGCCACCTACATTCTAACCACCTGGTTTGCACTGAGAAAGGCTGTTCCTTTCTCAGGGATGAGCAGGCTATCTTCCTCTGTGCCATCTTCTTAAATTGCTCCTGGCAGCACACTGCATACTCCTGTGGGGCAGAGTATCCTACCAGCCGCCTCGCAGGCCATACAGGATGCTGTAGATCCTTACCTTTCGAGGGTCACAGTGATCTTCATGTACTGCGATAGACCGCTCTGCAAGGGGGAGCAATTTTGCAGTGCTTTTGAGGCAGTTGTCAAAAGCACGCGAAACAGTGCCCCGACCTTAAATTTAAGGCACGCCCAACATCTTCCCCTGTCCACCTGCCCCTCCATCTCTGTGTTTGGTGCCCCTTCCGTCCCTTCCCCACCGTAACTTCCCACTTCTGCACAAAAAAAATGGAAAAAGCCAAAAGAAAATACAAAACCACAAAAAAAAGGTTCCTTTAGGAGACACCTTTCACAGTTAAAAAAATAGAAGTGAGAAAAAAAGCCACAGGCCCCTGTGCAGCATAGTCAGCGGACACTGTCTCATTCACTTACATTACACTATACACCACATCTATTTCATGATAGTTCGTGGACTTCTAAAAAGATTCCAGGTGTGGGACAGTTTGAATCATTTTAATTGTTTTGCGTTCAAAAAGGGTGGCTCTTAAAATAACCTTTTTTGTGTTTTTGGCTTTTATATTTTTGTTTTAATTTTTGGTTTTACAAAACATTTCACAGAATTTAATTATTTCTTCTGATTGTCACAAAAACTGCTTCAATGCATTTTTAATGTGTTCCACAAAAATCTTATTACCAACATCAGTTAGATGGACTCCATCTCGCCCAAAAATTTTGGCCCGATCCACTGTAATGTTCTCATTATGAAACAATGTCATGGCATCTCGAACAAAAGCACACACAGCTTTATTGACGTTGCGCCTAGATTTTTCCATTTGTGGACCAAATGAATTGGAATGCATACACATCTGTCTCTGGGAAATGTGTGAAAAAATAATTTTCGAGTTAGGGAATATTTCCTTCAACTTTCCCAATGCCTCCTTCACTTACATTACACCACGCTGTCATGATCTCTGCTTCCAAAAGATCAGGACTTGCCCGACTCCCTTGGAAGCAGACCCATAAGAGTGCCAGCCAGTCCCAATTGGGACCTTTTGGACCCTGTCCTGGCGCCAGTGGCACCAGGCTCATAAAGATGCCCAGTCCCAGCGCTGGAAGCGCCGGGCTCATAATGCTTGGGTGGACTTACCTGCAGCAGACCATGCTGCTTACTTACCTGCCAGTTGAACCCCTGATCCTCTTCTGTTTGGGACTACTTTTCCGTTGGGTGGGGCAGGAGCCACTCCCTAGGTTCAGAACACTGGAACTCTTCTGGAAAGCAGGAACTCTTTTCTTACCTAGGCGTGGCTGTGGAAGGAGACATCTAAGCACTACAGGAGGCTATTTAAACCACACCCGATGGATGAAACTTGCTTTGTGTTATTCTGCATTCTCTGCAGCAGAACGCTCATCGTGTCTTCTGCTTCTGATCCTGGGCCTAAGGGAACAAAGGCTTACCATCCTGGAATCCAGTCTTCAGCAGCACCTGTAAAGACAAAGAAAGAACAGGTTAGCACTACGGTCTTCAGTGGCAGCGCATCTCTTACCTGGTCCATCGGCTGTCACCAACGCCTCGCGCTGCATTCCGGCATCTGAAGACAAAGGCTTACCTACTCTTCGCATGCTCCGGAGGTCTTCGCACTGCATTCCGGCATCTGAAAGACAAAAGCTTACCAGCTCTTCGCACACTCCGGAGGCCTTCGGCGCTGCATCCCGCATCTGAAAGACAAAAGAAGGTGCGTTTAAAGACATTGGGCAACTTTATTACTCACGTGCCATTACTCCTTCCCACGCCGAATCCAGTGGGCATTCCAGCACCCTTCAGCTTCTCTAAAGCTCCGAACTTGTACCTGCAAGATAAAAGGGACAGTTAGTGCGCATCGTGAAGCAGGCTACAAGCGCTTACTTACGTGCTTCCAGGCGCTTCTATTCCTCACGTGGGTTCGATCCTCAACTCTCATCAGCCCGCCATCCGCCATCGCCGGAACCCTGCAAAACAAGAGATATCATTACAAAAGACTTTTAGGACATTTGAAGTGCCCAGAACTTACCGTTCGTGCAGTTAACGACGGACAGCAGTCCTCTGAGGTCAAGAGGCCTGCACCCTTATCCAGTGAAGAAACTGGTTACGGCACCCTGCCCCGAGGCAGATGGAGAGCTCGGCGTTCACTTACCTAAGGTGAGGGCGTTAACCTTTGGGGTTATACAGGAGAAGAGAAAGGGAAGAGGAGAGAGGCACCCAATAACCCCAGCTCATTAATCCCATATTTTCTATCTGCAGACATCTTACTCTTCGAGTCAGACATACAGTGCACAGAGGTCCAGCCCAAAGAGCCAACCGTGTGTTACACATCACCTTTGAAGATACGGCATTCACCCAGTCAAGACCGGCGCCTCTGCGGGAATCAGGTGAGCGTTACAGAACACAAAGCCTACCGCAAAACTCCCACCCAGGCGCTATGGAAACCTCGGATACTGACCAGCTAGCCCAGTTAATTGGGGAACTAAGAGCAGAAGTGCATGCAGCCCGTCAGGAAACGAATGCTCTAAGAAGGGAACTGATTATTTCCAAGGAGCGAACAGACGATCTCGCTAGACAATTGCTACAGTCACAAGCCGGACAAACTCCGTTACCCGCATCAGGCGCAAATCTTCCTTCAACATCCTCTACGAACCCAGTGCAGATCAACCTACCTGGGAATGTACCTCTGGCTCCGCCTGAACGATTTTCTGGTGACCCAAAGAGGTTTGCAGTATTTATTAATCAGTGCCGGTTGCACTTCTTATGCCGGCCAGCAGCCTTTCCAACTGATCAAGCTAAGGTAGCTTTCGTGCTTTCGTACCTTAGTGGCAATGCGGCAGACTGGTCGATCCCTCTAGTTAATCAAGATGATCCGGTTCTCCATGATTTTCAAGCTTTTCAGCTCAGTATGGAAAAACTGTTTGCAAGACATTCACAGGGGCAGGCCTTGGACAATGAGCTCCTTTCATTGCGACAGGGTAATCAAGACCTTTTGGCTTATATTGCGTCTTTCAACAGACTGATAGTGGAAACTCGATGGCCTGAGGACAAAAGGATTACGCTGTTTTATAGAGGTCTACGTGGAGAGCTCAAAGATGTGTTAGCCCAAGTAGTGAATCCCCCGCAAGACTGTTCGGACTATATTGACTTAGTCGTTCAAATTGACCACAGACTGCAGAACAGGAAGGCCGATCGTTCCAAGTTTGATGCTCGAGTATTTTCCAAACCACCAACTCCTACCAAAGGAGTAGACTCCGGGGAACCCATGCAAATAGGGGGCCTGAAAGGACCACTAACACAAAAGGAGCGGGAAAGGAGAAAACAGCTGCAATTATGCCTCTATTGCGGAAAGTCGGGGCACTTTCTTCGAGACTGTCTGGTGAAACCAGCCAAGAAGGCAGTAGGAGCTGCAGTTACCAGGGTCACAAACTCTGAGCAGGGAAACGACCTCGCCAAGAATAGAGGTCCTCTTGCCGAGCGTTAAAACCAGTTCAGTGACCTCGCATTTCGTGATACCTATGGTCCTCATTAGCCCTGAACATCCGGATCGATTACATGCGATTGAAGCTTACGTCGACAGCGGTTCCATCGGCAATTATGTGGATCATGAAATGGTTTTGAGGATGAATCTGACTCTTTGTCCAAAGGCTGTAAAGGACGTCATTACTACGGTGGATGGTACGGAGATAGCCTCCGGACCAGTAACGCATACCACCCAAGAAGTGACGCTAGTAAGTCAAGATGGACACCATGAGAAGATCGTGTTCGATGTGATCAAGGCACCTCAGTTCCAGATTATTCTAGGAATTCCTTGGTTAGAGAAGCACAATCCTCAGATCGATTGGCGAGCAAGAACGGTTCAGTTTCCAGAATGTGTCTCTACTTGTCACCCTCGACCTGGTGTTGCACTGGCAGCAATTTCCTCGGAGGCTCCCCAGTTACCTCCTGAATACCTAGAATTCCAAGATGTTTTCCGGAAGGATCAGGCTAACTCTCTACCTCCTCATAGGTTTTATGACTGCCAGATAGACCTGATACCTGGATCTACTCCTCCTTGTAGTAGAATTTATGCCCTCACCGAGCCTGAGAATCTTCACCTCCGACAATACCTGGATCAATACCTAGCGAATGGGTTTATTCGTCCTTCCAAGTCCCCTGCTTCCTCAGCTTTGTTCTTCGTTCCAAAAAAAGAAGGGGACCTTAGAACTTGTATAGATTATCGCACCCTGAACCAGATCACCGTTAAGAATAGATATCCGTTACCTTTGATCCCTGAACTCCTGGACCAAGTCAGAAAAGCATGCATATATACAAAGCTGGATCTTAGAGGAGCCTACCACTTGGTACGAGTAAAAGAGGGCGATGAATGGAAGACGGCCTTCCGCACCAAGTATGGGCTATTTGAATATCAGGTCATGCCCTTCGGACTTTGCAATGCCCCGGCCGCCTTTCAATATTTTATAAACGATGTCCTCAGAGAGCTCATAGATGTGTGTGTTGTTGTTTACATTGACGACATCCTCGTTTATTCTTCATCGGAAACTGAACATCGGAAACACGTGAAAATGGTCCTCGAGAGATTGCGTCAACACAAACTTTTCGCCAAGTTGGAAAAATGTGTTTTCAACGTGACTGAAGTTGAATTCTTGGGATTCATATTATCACCTAGCGGAGTGCGTATGGATTCAAAGAAGGTCGATGCAATTCTCAAATGGCCATCGCCATCCTCCGTAAAAGGTGTTCAAAGCATGTTAGGCTTCGCTAACTTTTACCGCAGGTTTATCCCCAAATTCTCTCGAATAGTCCAGCCCATCACCGCCTTGTTAAAGAAAAACAAACGTTTTGAATGGTCTACCGAGGCGGAACAAGCTTTCCAGAATTTGAAGACTAGATTTATCTCTGCACCGATCTTAAAACATCCTCGCCCAGAACTCCCCTACATCGTTGAAACTGATGCTTCGAGCCTTGCCATGGGGGCAGTTCTATCACAAAAGGACCCACTAACCAATCAGTTGCATCCCGTGGCATTTTGGTCCCGCAAATTCTCGCCTCCTGAAATCAATTACACTATTACTGATAAGGAACTTCTAGCTATCAAGTCCGCCTTTAAGGCTTGGCGGCATTATCTTCTGGGGGCCCGACACACCGTTACTGTGATTACAGATCACCGAAACCTGCAATATTTGAAAACCGCAAAAGCTCAATCCTCTAGGCAACTCCGTTGGACACTATTCTTTGCCGAGTTTCACTTCATAATTACCTATCGACCTGGTACAAAAAACGGTAAAGCTGATGCCCTTTCTCGGATGGGAGTGGAAGAACATTTAATCATTCCTAAACCTGTACCTATCATTCCCGAACAAAGAATTCTAGGTGTAATCGCCACACAATCCATAGAGGAAGTTAAGGATAAAGCCAGGCTACTGGTAACTCCAGCAGACATACAGAATTGGCATCTGCAGGGAAAGGACTTTACGGTGAAGGACAACCTATTATATTTCCAAGAACGGTTATACCTGCCCAGCACAGATTTACAGAAAAAGGTAATCTCTTGTTATCACGATTCTTTAATGGAAGGACATCCCGGTATGACCAAGACCTCGGAAAAGATCAAGCGCTACTTCTGGTGGCCGTCTTGGAAAAAAGATATCAGAGACTTTATAATGTCCTGTGGAGTATGCGCCCAAAACAAGAGTCAAAAGGAAAAACCAGCCGGCCTCTTACGCCCTATTGACATCCCGCCTCGCCCTTGGCATACGCTTTCTATGGACTTCATCACCGATCTACCTCCATGCTCCGGATACAATACGATCCTAGTAATCGTGGACCTATTCTCCAAGATGGCGCATTTCATTCCACTCAAAGGCTTACCAACAGCAGCAACTCTGGCCCGAGAATTTCTCGAAAACATCGTCCGACTGCACGGTTTTCCTTCAGTTCTAATTTCGGATCGAGGTAGTCAATTTATTTCTCATTTTTGGCGAAGTTGCTGTCGGTCGGCTCAAATTGATGTGAGACTTTCGACCAGCCACCACCCTCAAACCGACGGACAAACCGAGAGGACCAATCAAACTCTGGAACTGTATTTGCGCTGCATGCTACAACAAACTGATAAAACTTGGAAAGATATCCTTTGGATAGCCGAATATGCCTACAATAACTCTGTCCACTCGGGAACTGGGAAGACCCCGTTTTTTCTTTTATACGGTAGTCACCCTCGAACCTCGGAGTTGGATCCACTCCAAGATCTTGGAACACCAGCAGTAGACCACCTGCATTCTACAATCACCCAAGCCTTTAAGGAAGCCGTTTCTCACCTTCAAAGGGCTAAAGAACAATACAAGAAAGGAGCAGACCAACATCGGAAGGAAGCCCCCCAATATCAAGTAGGAGATCAAGTCTGGTTATCAACCAAATATCTACCTCTAAAAGGACCACGCACATTCAACCCAAGATACCTTGGTCCCTATTTCATCACTACCATAGTAAATCCAGTAGCGATCAAGTTGGACTTGCCCCCTCACATGAAGATACATCCGGTCTTCCACGTCTCTCTATTAAAACCCGTGCAACCTCAAACCCGACTAACTACATCTCCAAAACCTATTCTAGTTGATGGAGAACTCGAGTTTGAAGTCAAAAGCATCCTGGATTCCAAGATCTCCAAATCTAAACTATTTTACCTGATTGACTGGAAAGGCTACGGTCCCCAAGAAAGATCCTGGGAACCTGCAGAATATGTCCACGCGCCTCGTCTAATCAAAAGATTTCATCGAACATTTCCTAACAAGCCCAAACCCCCGGAGAAGCCCGGTTTGGGAGGGGCCTTGAGGGGGGGTGCTGTCATGATCTCTGCTTCCAAAAGATCAGGACTTGCCCGACTCCCTTGGAAGCAGACCCATAACCCCGGTTCCGAGTGCCAGCCAGTCCCAATTGGGACCTTTTGGACCCTGTCCTGCGCCAGTGGCACCAGGCTCATAAAGATGCCCAGTCCCAGCGCTGGAAGCGCCGGGCTCATAATGCTTGGGTGGACTTACCTGCAGCAGACCATGCTGCTTACTTACCTGCCAGTTGAACCCCTGATCCTCTTCTGTTTGGGACTACTTTTCCTGTTGGGTGGGGCAGGAGCCACTCCCTAGGTTCAGAACACTGGAACTCTTCTGAAAAGCAGGAACTCTTTTCTTACCTAGGCGTGGCTGTGGAAGGAGACACCTAAGCACTACAGGAGGCTATTTAAACCACACCCGATGGATGAATCTTGCTTTGTGTTATTCTGCATTCTCTGCAGCAGAACGCTCATCGTGTCTTCTGCTTCTGATCCTGGGCCTAAGGGAACAAAGGCTTACCATCCTGGAATCCAGTCTTCAGCAGCACCTGTAAAGACAAAGAAAGAACAGGTTAGCACTACGGTCTTCAGTGGCAGCGCATCTCTTACCTGGTCCATCGGCTGTCACCAACGCCTCGCGCTGCATTCCGGCATCTGAAGACAAAGGCTTACCTACTCTTCGCATGCTCCGGAGGTCTTCGCACTGCATTCCGGCATCTGAAAGACAAAAGCTTACCAGCTCTTCGCACGCTCCGGAGGCCTTCGGCGCTGCATCCCGCATCTGAAAGACAAAAGAAGGTGCGTTTAAAGACATTGGGCAACTTTATTACTCACGTGCCATTACTCCTTCCCACACCAAATCCAGTGGGCATTCCAGCACCCTTCAGCTTCTCTAAAGCTCCGAACTTGTACCTGCAAGATAAAAGGGACAGTTAGTGCGCATCGTGAAGCAGGCTACAAGCGCTTACTTACGTGCTTCCAGGCGCTTCTATTCCTCACGCGGGTTCGATCCTCAACTCTCATCAGCCCGCCATCCGCCATCGCCGGAACCCTGCAAAACAAGAGATATCATTACAAAAGACTTTTAAGACATTTGAAGTGCCCAGAACTTACCGTTCGTGCAGTTAACGACGGACAGCAGTTCTCTGAGGTCAAGAGGCCTGCACCCTTATCCAGTGAAGAAACTGGTTACGGCACCCTGCCCCGAGGCAGATGGAGAGCTCGGCGTTCACTTACCTAAGGTGAGGGCGTTAACCTTTGGGGTTATACAGGAGAAGAGAAAGGGAAGAGGAGAGAGGCACCCAATAACCCCAGTTCATTAATCCCATATTTTCTATCTGCAGACATCTTACTCTTCGAGTCAGACATACAGTGCACAGAGGTCCAGCCCAAAGAGCCAACCATGTGTTACACATCACCTTTGAAGATACGGCATTCACCCAGTCAAGACCGGCGCCTCTGCGGGAATCAGGTGAGCGTTACAGAACCCCATCTATTTCATGGACTCTGTGCTTGCTCTGCATCTCTCTCAGTGCAGTTTTTGCCATCTATTTCTTTGTCTCACTAAAGGATGGCCCGCTAACAGATTTCAAGCACATCTTATTCTTAAAAGAAACCCCCCAAACGTTGGCTGTTGCACATATGCAGGACGACACACATAGGACCATTCAGCTTAGGGGCACTACATGTGGCATCAAACTTGCTGCCAGGCCCTAATATAGCCTCTCTCTGCAGTCTAGACCATTTCTGTGTGGCTGTATGCCTATGTGCCTCTCACACTTTCAGTCTTGATACATGTACTCAATTTCATCTACAATTAAACGTATTCCAAGGTGTTCTGCTAGGATGCTGTGCTAATATATTTGAAACACCTTGTTTATGGTTATTTTTGAAGACACCCCCAGGAGTTTTCTGTAGTCCACTTACAATAAGAAAACGTTGGAGGCACCATGCGCCGCTTGATGGCATTTCACGTGGCACATACCTTGCTGTCCAACTGATAATATGGCCTCTCTCTCTCTCTCTCTCTCTCTCTCTCTCCCCCAACTGTGTTCACTCTGCCATCTCTGTGTGCCTGTATGCACATGTTTCCCTATGTCTCGCTAAGTTCACTCAATGTCTTCTGGAATGTAACCAACTCCAATTTGTTCTGCTAGGATGATTTGCTAATATATTTCAAGCACATTGTTTTCTTTAAGAAAGATCCTCCATAGTTATACATTGACAGCACCATTGAGATATGGGGCATTACACAATGAAAGTACCTTGCTGTCTTAACCACTAATGGGTCAATAAATACACACACACACACCCACCCTTCTCTAGGTCCATCTCTTCCTCCACTCTCTGTCGGGATCTCCCGTATTCATTTCTATATTCCTTTCCCTCTTTATCCCCTTCGTCTCATCTTCTGTCACTCAGCCTATGTCTCTCGCAATTTTGCTTTCTCTCAGGTCTCTCTCAATATTTATCTCTCTCTCACTCTCTTGCTTACAGTATGCTTAATTTTCTTCACTGAAGCACTGCAGTTGGATGGCCTTCAAGTACAGAAGCAGGTAATGGACTGCACGATATAGGGGGAGGGCCCAACCCCAGGATAGTCCCAGAGGACCAATAAATGATTGAGGAACAAGACCCACTGAGTAGACTAAAGACCCCCATTTACCTCCTCAGACCAAAGTGAGTGAACTTTCATTACTTGTTTAACAAGACAGGCCTTTCCTAGCATTGAGGTCCACCACCCTAACTTTTCTTCATGTAAGCTTCGTGGGTGATGACACCTAGCTGTGTAACAACAAAAGAAAATTCTTGTAGATACTAAGGCAGAATGCGTCTCCCTCCAAAACTCGCACACCATCCCACCTCTACTCATATAATCCCCCAGACCAACGACTAGGCCACTGGCAGCCTTCAACCTTCTCCCTGTATCCCATCCTCCCCTCTAAAGTAGGCAACTTTTGGACCTACTTCACTATACTTGTGTCTGCTTACGAAGTACACATTTTTGCAACAGTTCTAGTATGGCTTAATTAATTGAATACACCGAGTTACTGGCATAGCATTAAAGCTCAGTAGCGTATCATAACTGCATTAACAGGGTCATACAGTCCAATCACATATTGGTGTTGGTCCCATTGTGCTTTACCACTATGAAGAGCACCTTCGTTATGTATGTTATCATCCTTGCACATATATCTTGGGTCATGAGTTGCTACCAAAACTGCAAGAGTTCTGCTTTGTTAGTGAACATGCTTTAAGTACCCCTAAAGCTGTGTCCATATAACTCTTAATGCAAATAACAAGGGGGGGTCCTGGGAGACTCTCTGCCAGACATGAGTCCTGGTAACAAGAGCCTTACGCAGAGTCTTTAGCCCACTATCTTTCACAGTGGAGAAATATTCCAAACATATCAGTCTTTGTCCTGCGCCCTGGGGCAGTCCAGCACTGAAATGCTAGGCAATTCTCCTCCGAACAAGATTACCAACAGCAACCCCAGACACGTGTTTCGGTCTGGTTGAACCTCATCAGTATGGTGTAGCTGTGCCTCTCTAAGAATAGTGAACAAGGAGTCCACGTCTGGATTCCCTTAGTAATTTAGGGTGAGACCCAAAGTTACTTAAAATATGCAAATAACAAGGGGGGTCCTGGGAGACTCTCTGTCAGATAGGAGTCCTGGTTACAGGAGCCTTACCCAGAGTCTTTAGCTCACTAGCCTTCACAGAGGAGAAATATCCCAAACATATCATTCTTTGTCCTGCCCTATAACTCTTAATAGCGTGTAGGTTTGGAGTTTCTGAGCAAATATGACCCCCAGTGAGCCCCTGATCCTCCTGTAATGAAGTCCCCTGCCTGGCACCGAGGACAAGTTGATGACTCAGTGGGCCAGGTGACACCTCAAGCCAGCGGATATTGGGCTGGGGAGGTATGGGGAAGATTCACCAGATCACCCCACCTTGCTCCACATCACATGGCACAGCACAATCCAAGTCCACACTAGAGGCCAGTCTTGGGTGTCTAAAATTCCACCTCCACAGATTCAGTAGCGCCGGCTGGGTCTGCAAGCGGGGCCCCTGCCCCAACTCTTTTTGAGACTATGCAGTGTAATCCTAATGTACCTCATCCCATTAGGGGTGTGGCCTTGCAGGAGGCTGATGTGAGTCCTAGAATCTGTGAGCTCCTCAGCCCTGCCAATAACTATCCAGCTTTGTTGACGTCCTGTGGATATTCTAGACCTTCAAAACAGCAGGCCCGACACAGTGGACCCTAGTGCAGGTCTGGCAGAATTTTGTTGGCAGGGGAGCGGCTACAACAGGTGTCTCTCAGAACCTCCCAGTGCGAGGGGTAAACCCAAGATGTCAGTTTCCCCTTGATCGGCAGCGGGGATGGCAAGCCCGCCTTCAGTGGCACTCGGCCGTGATTGAGCCTGAGGAGACCGAAGCAAGCTGTGGGAGTCAAAGGGCCCAGCCCCACCCCCCCTTCTGGAGACAGATTGAGGAAGGAGCAGCCACCCGGAGCAGATGCAGTGTATGCTGCAACAACAGCCCACAGCCAGCAGGTGAATGTAGGAGGGAGGCGCTGTTGGCGTGCGCCTCCCTAGGAGCTCTGCCTGTGGGCTGGTGCGCAGAGCGATGGAGGACCTTCTCCTGCGGCCCCTGCAGTGAGGTGCGGCATCAGTTGGGCTCCGGCTGCCCTAGCAGTATTGCATGCATTTTATATATATACAAAGGGACAGCAGCAGTGCCACGCGTGCTGGGTGTGCAGGGTGCCAGTGCTGTAAGCACCTGCACCAGATGGTCCGGCAAATCGTTTGAGAGCAGCAATACTACCGGCACCATGTGTAAGAAAGTGTGACTACACATTATAACCTGTGCTATGTATTTCCTGTCATAACAGTAGTGCCATCTGTACCGAGCTACAGACTGGCTGAAAGCAGTATACAATTCTACCAGGAGTATGGACAGGTGGCAATAGTGCTGCCTGCATCGGGTGGACATTGTGGAAGTGGCAGTACAAATTGAACCAGGTATATAGACAGCACAAGTGTGGCAGTGCTGCCTGCAGCCAGTGGCCTCACTACATCTGCATGCCTGTATGAAGTCACAGCGCAGCAGGCCTGTATAGACAGCGTGAGTGGACTCACTTGTCTGGCGAGAGGGCCTTGGGAGCTGTTCTGTCACAGTGGAGTACCGCAGACTTGGTCACACTGGGATGTTTGATCCTGTCTGCACAGCAAGTCTCATGCATGTCCTACAAGTGAAAGAACCCCTGCATTAATCTCATTTGTAAATCCTGGTTGGCACGTTGCCTCTGGTGCTGCTTGCATGGTGAACAATTGATCCACTCATTCTACAGATTGTACTATGTGCTGACACTGTCCTTAATACTCAGCTAGGAGATTGTTGGGCCCTCGCGGCTCCCACCCGTGAACTGCTTATTCAGTCGGATTTAAACTGTTTGTGGGGCACAAGCTGGATTTTAGAGGGCCATCTGGCTGACACTGGGTTTGCCACCTTCCCCCTCCCTGGCTTGGTGCTTGCATTTGTGGCGTGGTGAGCTGAGATCTATGAGGCGAACTTGAGGAGCACTGTACAAGTGTTATTTGACCAGGAAATCTGTCAAATCCAAGGAGAAATCTGCTACCTCTTCAAGAGACTTACTGCAATCATCCAAGCCTGCCACGTCTGGGCTGAAGGGTATGGATCTGCCCTCTGCGTCAAACCAGGATTCACAGCCAGCTACCAAAGAGGATATTGTGCAACTTTAGCAGTCCATTCGAAAAGAGATGGTGTCCACTTTGCAAGAATTAAAGGGATCATTCCAAAAGTTATCTCACAAGGGCCAGCGGGCAGAGCACCATTTGAGTGATCTTGAGAATGCCTTCAGTGATTAGGCTAACTCCCAGGATCAACTTGAATAGCGAGTGGCAGCGTTGGAGCAGCATAAAGCGGCTTGAGGATACCGAGAACCGTTCCCCAAGAAATAATCTCCGGATTCGTGGGATCTGATGGGAGATTTTGGACCGAGATCTGGAGGCTTATGCTAGTGACCTCTTTCTCAGTACCCTGGGAGAAACTGATCAAGCAGGCTTGCTTCTAGACCGCACCCATAGAGTGTATTTGAACATTCAACAACGCCAGAATCTCCTTCCAGATGTGCTGTCTAGAATTCATTTCTTCTGTACCAAGGAGCTCATTTTTCAAAAAGCCAGGGCTCCGCATAGCATTACATTAAGGGGTGTCGAACTACAAATATTCCAGGACCTGGCCCAGGGGACGAATTAAAGGCGCTGGCATATGAAGCAGCGTTCTCGATGGTTGGTGCAGAAAGGTGTTCAGTACTGATGGGGGTACCGCTTTCGTATTATGTTTAGCTATGAGGGAGTCCCGCACCAATTTACTTCATTGGCCGCAGCGTTGGATGTGTTAAAGATCCCTTGTGCAGAGCTACAACTCCTGTAGGAGTCCCAATGTGATACCTACCAGACCGAGTGGTCCAGGGCTCGCTCTAGAAAAAGCAGATGCAAGGATCACAGATGGCTCTCCATGGACACGCGTGAAAGAAGTGGGGACTCGGAGGATCCAACATGACTGGGTGTGATGGCCTGATTTATGTCTAATCTTCCCTCTGTTGTCTAGGTTCTACTGGTTGAAGGCTGTTTTAATGTTGATAATTCTTTGTTGATTTCAATTGGAGGCACTCATGAAGCTGCTTAATGTTTTTGCGTTCATGTATATATGGGCAGGGCAACAGGAGAACCTGCCCTCCTTGGGGTCATTGGTGACCAGATGTATGTCCCATACGGGATAGTGTTTCTCTGTTTTTGGTTTTCTGTTTAGTCTAGGCTATTAGGTGGCGCTGAAAGCGTTACGTTAAAAACCAAAACTATTGTCATTAACATAAGAGCTTCAAATATAGGCTTTGAAAGTGGGTCTGTAATGCTTTTCCAATGGGGGACACAGTTGTAATCCCACCCATTCCATGCCACTAGCCAATGTAATCCCTATGGCTAATCCCACCCATTCCTGCCCATCTCAGAATTCTGATTTTGAGTGAGCTCTACCATAGAGGCAGCCATCTTGGATGACTGTCTCTAAGGAAGCTCTCTGGAAAAAAGCGGGCCATCTTTGAATGATAAAAATGCCATGTATCTTAGTGGATGATTCAGTAGTATGCAATGGTCAAATATTGGACATGAAAGCTTTCAACCTGATGGTATTTTCCTGTTTTGTAATTAAAACAAAAGAGAATGTAATGGTCTATTTCAAACTGACTGCATTTCCCAGTTTGTCATTATAACAAAAGTGAGTGTAACAGCCCATTTCCACTTGGTCGCTCTAGATAGGATATTGCATTTGTGTTGCCACAATTTTGATGGCTGCTATATCTTGATTATTTTACTTTTTTCATTAAATAAATTAATAAATATCTTATTGATACACACCGGCCTGGTTCCTAGTCCATTTTTCTATGGGGTGTTTGTGGAGGTTGGCTGCGAGACGGGTTGGAGGCCTCCTCAAAAAAAGAATCTGTGGTTTATTAAAAATAAAAAGCATTTTTTGTGCACCACATTCACTGTTGGTGAAGGAGTCCCTGGCTGGAGTGTTCCGTGTAATAAACCGTGACACAGTGGCGTTATTTGGGCTTTCATGTTAGGGTTGGGGATGTAGACCATACCTTTTTTTTAATTTATTGTCCTAATCAATTACAGGATGCATTTTACGCTCAAACACTCCCACACATTGCTGAATTCCAAGTGCGCGGGCTTATCATGGGTGGATTTGAATGTAGGCCTGACCTGGCCAAAGCGAGGATGCGGCCAGTTCTGAATCACTTCGGCAAGCCATTGACGACTTACTATTGGTGGACATCTGGAGGTTGCAACACCCTCAATAAAGGGATTATACTTCCCATTCCTGCCCATCTCGGAACTCTTTGATTTTGAGTGAGCTCTATCATAGAGGCAGCCATCTTTGATGACTGTCAATAAGGAAGCTCTCTGGAAACAAGCCGGCCATCTTTGAATGGTAAAAATACCATGCATCTTAGTAGGTGATCCGGTAGTGTGCAAAGGTCAAACATTGGATATGAAAGCTTTTATTTATACCAGTGCTGCATGTTAGTTCTCATCAAATACTAGCAAAGTGGCTTCCAACAACTCTGCGTTAACATGTTTGCAAAGGAAAGGATCAAACAAAATGGCACAGTAGATTTAAATCCTTTCACCCAGCGCTGCCTTACATAACTGCAGTGGTAAAACACTGTAAACCGCCTCTATGTGCACTGCCTTTCTCATAGGGTACCATTTGGATGGCTACCAGCATAATGAAGCTGTGTGCCACGATGATGGGAAAACTTCCATTAAAACGGAAGCAACACACACCAGGTCCGCCTGCGTCCTCATGTAGGAGAACTTTAGTGGGGCCTTTCCTGGGAAAGGACCCCTGACATGACAGACAGGCTCTTGTTGCTTTTTACACAGCTTGCAGCCCCAGGGAGTATATTTCTGACAGGGGAGAAGGAAAGGTAAGTGCAGCCTGAACCTGTTGTCCTTTTCTCTTACTATTGCTGTGAAGCAGAACGGACATGCGCTAGAACACAGAGGAAAGTACCTGCTACTGTTAGTGAGAAGCCGTTACTAGGATAACTTGTGTGCCACGGAATGGGAATGTTCAGTGAGCCTGTGGAAAATAAGGGGCTCAAGTCTGCAAGGAATACACATTGTGGGTGCTTGATGGGAGAAGAGCGCCTTCCAAAACCCCAAAGCCCGGAAGAGTCGTTAGGCAGAAACCCTGCCTTCCCCCATCCGAAACACCCAAGAAGAAGGAAAACCAGGGGTTTGGCAGATGCGCAGCCCAACACCGTGGGGAACGCTGACCCACCTAGTGCGCGAGTCAGCCTCGGCGTGCGCTAGTGCCGATTCACTGTAAATGCTTGGTCATGGGTAACAGTTCATGTAGGCGTCACTACAGCGATAGGTTATATACAGTTCTGTCAGCATTGAAACTTTCAAAAATGTATTTAGCCGGAGCAGAAAAAAGCAACGGGTCCATTTACTTTGGCAACTTATACCTGGCTTGATGTGCCAACAAAAACATGATGTGCATGCAGGATTCTTGCTACGAGGTTTGAAAGGTGAATGAGCCCTGTTAACCCAGGGGCAGGGGGCACTCCAGCAGGAACTGCTCCTGGCTGCCTGTGTGCACTCATGACCACCGCTGGGAACAGACTGGCAGTGAGAGCTCGGGCATAGACTATATGAGAATGAGACTTACTCAATTAAGGTCACAATTTACTTTGAATTAGGATGGACCACCGATTCCCTTTCACTGACATTAAAGCTAACCCCGGACCTCCTTCACTAGTGTAAAAGCTAACCATGGCCCGAGCCTTCAATTGCTCTAAAGCTAATCGAGGCACACCTTTCACTGAATGTAGAATTATCCCTAGACCCCCTTTCACCAGCACTAAAAACCACAGACCTCTCAATAATTGTAACTAAAGTTATTAACTGGCACCCTTTACTTAATACTGGAATTACTCATGGACCTGGTGTTAAGGCTAATCATGGACCCTCTTTGCTGGCACTAAGGTTAACATCTGGCCTCGATTTTACAAAACACCTCTCATGGGAATTCTTTCAGCTTGCAGGTCTGCCTTCAGTCACTAGTTATAAGCACCATGAGTGTCCTTCATTGAAGTGTTGTTAAAAACCAGCATTGACATTTACGACTTGTGTTTAAGTAAAAGGCATTTGCCAGGCACTGCTATTAGATGCCAAGACATTCACACCAGTTTGCACCTGCTATCAATGGCCAGTTGATACCTAATGGCCTTTCCAATGCCTACAAAAAAAGCCTGAACAATTGGCATTGCCAATGCTTGTTTTTGACCATTGCAGCACTGGGGTCTTTTTTGTGGCTCCCCTTTTGTCATGTGGTTTGTACTAAGCAGGGGCTGTTGACAAGGGGTGGGTTTGGGTTCTTGGTTTGGAACTGGGAAGAAGTTGAGTTGTGGAACGACTGGGTGAATGGGTGATCTTAAAGTGATTTCACTAAATGTACAGGGGCTTACCTCCCCCAAGAAGAGGAATAGCGTATTGACTAAACTTGTACAACTAAAAGCCGACGTTGTCCTGCTACAGGAAATGCATCTACTGAGGGCAGACTGGGCCAGGCTTCGGTCAAATGGTTCACTTGCCAGTATTTTGCTTCTCCCCCAGCTAAACAGGCAGGCGACGCTATTCTATTTGCTCACTCTCTAAATGTTACAGTGGTTAAGTCACAGTTGTGGGGTACATTTAAAGGCCGTAGATAGAAGCCCCCTCACCTGAAAAGCAGCAGTTAAACACTGCCACCAAAAGCTGCCTTGTTTTGCTTTTATTTCATCTGAATGACACAAACTTCTACATTGCAACCAAAAACGGCCCTGTTTTGCTTTTATTTCCCCTGAATGACAAGATGTTCTACATTGCAACCAAAAATTGGCCTTGCTTTACTTTCTTTTCCTTTGAATGACAAGAAGTTCTACATTGCAACAAAAAAACGGCCTTGCTTTACTTTCTTTTCACCTGAATGACCAGAAGTTATACACTGCAACCAAAAACCGCACTGCTTTACGGTTATTTCACATGAGGGGCAAGAATTTCAACACTACAAAGAAAAACGGCTTTTCTTTTCCCTTTCACATGAACAGCAGCCCTTTAAACACTGCAAACGAAAAACGGCTTGGCTTTTCCTTTGGGTTCATGTCAAATTAAAGAACCATGGGAAAACGGGGCCTACCCATCATTATTAATGGAGTACCAGCAAATGGAAACTTACTCAAAAAGGAGAAATCAATTAAAGAATTGTGTGACCTGCAAGACAGGATTTTAAACATTAGAAGCAAAAAGCCTGCACACGTATGAAGAGAAAAACGGCTTTAAAAAGCCACAGTGAAAAGATGGCACTGGTCATGCAGAAATTGGCAAGGAAATATGATGTGGGGGGGTTGACCAGAGCCAATGTACATTATGTTCCAACCCACAAAACTCCAGTCACCTTTGCAGAGGCACGCATAAAAATCTGGGGAGACAGTAGAGGGAGGAGGGAGAGAAGGCTGCTGAAACTTACCATCTTTGAGAGTGCAGTGACCAGACCCCTTGCCCTAGCTGTCCAGAGTATCCGGAGATCCAGCTGGCTGTCCTGAGTCCTAAACCAAGGCTTGCTTTGTAAGTAGCAGATACCCAGCCCTAGATTGCATAAGCCCTTCATTTTTGTAGCATTGCATCCAATAATTCTCCCATTGAAAACCCCAAATTGCCAGTGTAATTCAGTCACCTTCCCATAGAAGAATCTATTGTTAGCCTTTGTATGTTAGCATCTTCAGTTGTCTGTGTAAATCCTTAGTATTTTTTTAAAGTAAATCAATTAATTTCCCTATTTGAAATTCACAGTGCAAATTCGTTGCCCTTCGAAACCAACCATCTTATCACGGGTGTTCTATTTAATTTTATAGCCATTAAAGTGTGGCCTCATAAGAATGAGTCTCCTTATAACTGAAAACCGAATTTGTCTGTGTATTGTGTGCATTACCCAACAAATTCCCTGTTGCATCTGTCCTATTAAAACCCAAACCATTGTTGCATTGTGAGCAATCCCTTTTGCCTAGAAGTCTACCTGTATGTGCCTCTGTCCTTCTCATTAAAAAACGATTTTCCTTTTGTGAGCTAAACCCCTTCCTGAGCTGCCTGTCATTGTAAACCTCAGTATAAAAAAATGTCCATTTGCCTCTGTGTTTTCCCTTTTGCATTTGCTTTCTCCCAAAACCGATATTCCCATCTCATTTTTACTTTGCTCTGGTGTGCTGAAGAGTATTCTCTAACCTTTCCCTATCGTCTACAGTGTAAACAATTCAAATTTCCTTCTATTCTGTCCACAGTTGTGAGTAAGAATCAAAATCCCATTGTTAGGCAGAATTATATGCAGTACCCTTTGGGAACACCACACACAATTAAGACTACAAGTGACAGTACAATTTCACGTTTGGTACAAGCCTGTACTACACAGTTAGAGTGGTAGCAGTAGAGGAGCAGCCAGCCTTATCTCAAGAGTAAGCGAGCAGTATTCAGGCAAACACTGACTCAAGGTTTTTTCAAGTAAAAAAAATATACATTTATTTCACTCTTCAGTTGTATAACATTACACTATTATAAGCAGTCTAAAAATGTCACTCTTAATATACCAGACCACTTCCCTTAAATTCCAGACAAGTTAAGTTCACAAAATGAAGTGGGAGTAAAATGGCACTCCAGCAATTTAAAAGGGAGGGAAAGACAAAAGTTAACAGAAATGAATCCACACCAACAGGTCAGTACTCAGGGCAAGCGAAAAACAAGAGACTACAATGATAAAATCAGATAGAAAAGGCTTAGGGCCAAAGTCAATGATTCAAAAGTCTTTTGCTCAAGATAATACAGTTCAGGGTAGTTTGCAGTAAAGTACGTGGCACGGGTTCTGGACGAGGTTGGTTGGTACAAAAGTTAGGTCAAAGAGAAGAGAAAGACAAGCCCTCGGATTGGAGAAAGATTTCAAAAACTTTCACCGCGCTGAACGAAATGCACAACCGGATTTGCACATTACCTTAAAACGGAGAGGGGGCTGTAGCTGAGGAAGACGTTCCTGGTAGTTCCTGCAGGCTCACGGTTCCTGAAGCGACTGTCGGACTGATCAGAAGTAGGAAAACTGGAGGGTCCTGCACTACCCAGGGAAGAAACAAGCAGCAGCGCCAAACAACGAATAAAAGGTGCGCTCCTTAAAACCCAAGCAGGGTCCGACCTTCCTGGCTATCCGGCCCACTGTAGCTCTGTACAGCGAAATTTGACCAGAGGGGACCTGGCTTGCAGTTTGGGGGAACTGGTTGGTCCCACCAGCTCATGGGAAGAAGTTTCCTGGAGGATCTTCTCTGTCGTCGGATTCTGGAGATTCGGACCTGCAGCAGAGCTTCCCCGTGCGGTTCAGTCATTGTAGGGGTCCTCTTCTTCCAGTTCCTCATTGGTTCTTTCGTTCCAGTGGCGACTCTGCTCTTCTCGTCCAAGAAACCTGCTTTTTATGCAGTTTTCCCCCATTCAATCACCCTGGCTGTCAATCACAGAGCAGGGTGGCTGGCCTGGCAAGGCCAGTCCTCTTAGCCAATCAGACAGGAGTGCGACTTGTGTTACCAAGGGAACCCATGGCAGGGGTCCTACAACCCCTCCCTCACATACTGTCTACCCAGACTCTCAGGCGCCTAAAGGAGGGCTTCTGTGTGGAAGCCCGTGAAAAGGCGATGAACAAAGGGACCAAACCTGGTTTGGCGCGCAGAGTAAAACACAAGAAAGACTTTGACAAAAAGAAATGGCGAATAAACCCGGCCGGAGCCAAAAGAAAATGTATTTGTCAAGCGGGTTTATGTTCGAGGCTAATATAATAGCCTAAAACATTACCACGTTTATATAAGATAATCGCGGTAGGTAAGTAAGGGTAGATAACACTCCACCAGCCAAGTCTTAATGTAAAGGGAGCGAAACAATGCGCCAAGTGGCAAAGACAAAAAAGGGATAAGCGTTAACCCTTTCCAATACTTCATGGAAGATGGGGTGTACTGGGTCTGTGGTTTAAATTGACTAAGGTAAAGTAAATGGCAACTTTACCCTTCTCTGGGGGACTGTAGTCAGCCCCAGAAAATGGAGTTGGTGGGAAGTCTAAAAGACAACCCTGTGTCCCTGTACTGAAGGTGCTATGTAACACACATGAAAAATAGGGTGCCCTGGAGTAGATGAGGCTCCAGTGCCCAAGATCACACAACAAGTAGAAATACACATAGCAAAACACATGTAAGAGTGGGGAAAAAAGGTTCACACTCTTACCAGTTGAAAAAAATAAATCCCAGTAATCCAGCAAAGCTGCTGAGGGACTCAGCAGGCAAGGGAAATTAACCATTTATGAGAATTCTCCCTAACACCCATTATGCCATTTTGCTCCAAAAACGGCTTTTCACTTTCTTTGCTGGCTTCCCATCTGGGGGAGGAGGAAGAGGGGCTTTACCCCAAATCCAATTTTCTCTCCCTATTCCTACTCCTTGCCACTGCCTTCCATTAAAAAGAATCAAGTTTAATTGATGTTTGGGGTGAGTGTTGCAGGGGGGAGTACCAAAACTGTGGCGCTATCAATTTCAACCTGATGGTATTTTCCTGTTTTGTCATTATAACAAAAGTGAGCTTAACAGCCCATTTCCACTTGGTCACTCTAGATAGGATATTGCATTTCATTTGTGTTGCCACAATTTTGGTGGCTGCTCTATCTTGATTATTTTCCTTTTTTCTTAAATAATAAATTAATAAATATCTTATTGATACACACCGGCCTGATTCCTGGTCCATTGTGACACAGGGTGTTTGTGGAGGTTGGGTGCGGGACGGGTTGGAGGCCTACTCAAAAAAAGAATCTGTGTTTTATTAAAAATAAAAAGCATTTTTTGTGCGCCACATTCATTGTCGGGGAGGGAGTCCCTGGCTGGAGTGTGCCGTGTAATAAACCGTGACACAGTGGCGCTATTTGGGCTTACATGTTAGGGTTGGGGATGTAGACCATACCTTTTTTTTTCGATTTATTGTCTTAATCAATTACAGGATGCATTTTACACTCAAACGCTCCCACACCTTGCTCAATTCCAAGTGCGCAAGCTTATCATGGGGGGGATTTTAATGTAGTACTTGAAGGTGGGCTGGACAGGTCTGACCTGGCCGGAGCAGAGGATGCGACCAGTTCTGAATCACTTCGGCAAGCCATTGCAACACCCTCAAGAAAGGGATTATACTCATTTTTCCCATATATGCTGCACTCACTACCGGCCGGATTTCTTTTTTGTGTCCCGCTTCCTGATCCCGAAAGTGGCAGATACTACTATTAGTTTGGCAGTGATTTTTGACCATGCTGCGGTAACTCTCCAGTTGGATATGGCACCAGGGGGCCAGGAGGGCTCCTCTATAGAAGATAAATGGCCCCTTGCTTACCAATGGGGCCTATTGCACTGCCATTCCTGAATGTACAGATTGTATTTTCAGGAAAATCTTACTGGGGATTTGACAATTTCAACCGTATGGGGCGCACTGAAGCCCACGCTACGGGGAGAGTTTAGTACCCTGGCCTCCACTAGGAAACAGCTTTAAGTGGCCTAACGTGAGGAAATTGAGAGGCAGATGATGGAATTAGAGACTTTATATAAAAGGGCAGGGGCTCGTAGGGTCTACAGGCAGCTTCAAGGTAGCTAGGGCTGAGCTCAAAGCTTTATAGGCGTAGAAGATTTTCTACAAATTACTCCAGGCCAAATATTTTATTAGCACCTCTAATAAGGCCTCAGGTCTTCTGTTGTACAAATTGAAGGCTCAGAGGGCTAGAAATTCTGCTAAACTGCGGGACAATGTAGGGCAGTTGAAAGAGGATGAGGACTCTAAAATGCGTGTACAGCGCTTTTTAATAAGAAATGTATAGACCTTCTTGCCCCCCAGGCTGGTTTCTCTGTTTAAGAGCTTTACCGATGCAGCGGCGACTACACCCACTATGGGTGAATCCTTTCTTTCGCTTATCGGCAAGCCGTATAAGAACCCCACCCTCTGCACGTCATACCGCCCTATTGCAGTTCTGAACTATGATTCCCGAATCTATTCTAAGGTCCTCATGGCCCGCTTAGCAGCTGTTCTTCCAGACATAGTCCAGATAGATCAAACAGGCTTCATCCCAGGGTGTTAAACTTTTGATAATGTTCGACGAACCCTGGATGTGATTGAGTACGCAAAGAGACATGACCAGGAACTGGCGGTGTTATCTATAGATGCTGAAAAAGCATTTGACTGTATGGTCTGGTCATACCTCTTCAAAGTGCTGGGTGGTTTGGGGAGTTTTTAATCTAGAGAATGCAAGCTAATTTTGCTCATCGAACCACTCCTATAAAATTAAATGGGTTTTGTCTGAGCCGTTTGACTAGTAGAACTCGCCAGGGATGCCCGTTCTCCACTATTATTTGCGCGAGCCATTTCATCAGGTTTTGGGGTTCAAGATTAACTACTCTAACTCCGCTTTTTTTAATGTTTCGGTGGGTCCTGAGATGAAGCAGGAACTTCAGACGGGGTTTGATTTCCAATGTACCGGGACCTCCCTTAAGTATTTGGGGATCTGGATCACGTCTTCCCACTCTGTTATATGTGCAGAATATTCCTGACCTTTTCACCTTTGCCAAGGCTGACCTTCGGTGGATACAAACTAATATCTCATGGTTGGGGCGGGTTGCAGCCCTTAAAATGCAATGATTACCACACCTACTATATGTGTTTCAAGCTCTTCTGGTTTGGGTCCCCAAGCAGGCACTCAAAGACCAACAAACCTCTATTTTTAGATTTGTCTGGGATAGAAAATCCCTGAGGGTCTTCTGCTGTACTTTGATGACAGCATAGGATAAAGGGGTTCTGAGGGTCCCAGATGTAGAGAGTTACCTTTATGTGGCACAGTTAGCCCCTCTGTTTGATACTATGACCGCTGATCATAACCATAAGCATTGGTTAACTCTTGAGCAGCCTAGGCTACCAACTCCCTTGCACGATTGGTGTTGAAAGTCTCCCCTAGTGCATAATAAGGAGGCTATCATATTTGGTGGTCTTGCCCTGTGATCCAGTCCTACTGGAAAGAGGTCTTGGCTCCAATTAAGGGGATTACAAGATAGATCATCCTATGGCACCTTTGACACTACTCTTGGGGGATGAAGACCTTGAAGGGCAGTATAAATTGTCTGCCATGTCAGCCAGGCTACTGAAGGCAAGCCCTGCATGCTTGCACCAGAAGAAATATAGACCACTAGGGAAAAAGGCCCAAGACACTCTTGCAAGAATAACAAGTATATATTTTTACAAAATATAAATCCATCAGCAAAGAACTCTGCTGCCGCCGAATGTTCTGAGCTCCGTAGTGTCGTGCAGCACATTATAATCACAAACAACGTCACTAATGACTTAATCAGATGTAGTACAATTCTACAATCCTAACTGGATGAACGCTATACATGTAGGGCCTGCTCCACATGGGATGTCAGGGCATTGGGTCCACCTTCATCTGTTCATCTCTGCCACATGGGTTCTGCTGGGCTCGTCATCCGAGGTGAGGTTGGCCTAACAATTAATTGCACAAATCATGTGATCCATTTCTGAAGGCGTGTCAGCCTTGCCTTTTGATCCTAGTGATCGATCAAGGAGTGTGAACGTTTTCTGGTCGGTGATCTGGATTTGGACAATGCCATGGCACGCGGGGGGTCATGGGATGAAAGCATGGCAAAGCTGTACTTCTCGTGTGGGGATCGTTGGGGGCAGGAGGGTCTTGCTATCTGTCCAGTGGGATGGTGCTGCCAAGAGGCGCTCTGCACCCTTCTCATGCCCTTGAAGAGTGTACTCTTTCCAGGACGCAATGGCCTGTAACTTTCTGAACAATGGAGAAGGTTGTGGATCTGTGAAACATGGCTAGGGTGGGGGTGGTGTTCGCGTTCATACAAGGGGGTCTAATACTAACATGCAAATTGCTTTCTGCCGTGCTTGGGCCTAACTTCTAAGATGGCTGCTGCTTGCCAAGATGGTGTTTACTCCTACATCTACCATATAGCTTGTAATGCAGGCACTAAGGTGATTGCGCAAACACCTTTATGTGCACCCCACACTGGCCTGCTCCCTGGATGTGCTCTCTTGGGGTTTATTTCTCATTCGGTATCACCTAGGGGGGGGGAAGACCCTCTCTCCTTCCCAACATTCCCGCCTTTCCCTGCAGTCAGTGGTGGCTAATGTAAGGAAGGCATAGTATCAACAGTAAGACAGACACAAGTGATCACAGCTCAATAGTGTTTATTGAACTTAGAAAAGAGGGTTTGAAAAACGCTCATCTAATCCTAAATCTACAAATGGGAGCAAGCTACGACCATCAAATAATAATGCAGTCCTAGTAGTGTCTTGTCAAAATAAAAGGGCCTATACTAATAATCCTATTGCTAGTCCCTACCTCTAAATACAAATAGTGTGGGAAACCATGTTACGAAAAGAAAGAAGTGTTCACAAAATAATATGTCAGGATGTTCAGGCTGTTGGCCTCCCAACCCCATGTTTTCAGAATGGGACAAGGCGTTGCACTCAAGCTTAGCACAGTCTCTGGCTTCTCTAGCATGAGGATACCATTCAACCATTAGCATCGGGGCCTTCCGTGCCCAAGTCTCTTTGTCATTCAAAGTCTCTTCATTCAGAGGACCTGATGCAACAAACAAACAAAACAATAAGTTATTTTCCTCTTTCAGTTCTTAGGTGATTCCTTATTCACCTCGGGTCCCCTTTCACCGGGCTCAGACTCTCTCAACACAGTGTTTGTCAATTTTTTATATATCCAATTTCTCATAGGATATTCTTTCGGGTGACTCACGGCTCACCCGGGATGCCCCTCAGTCAGGCTCAGATCCCAGATCCCCCTCAGGCGGGCTCAGATCAACTTCATATATATTTCCAACAACTATCGAAGAATCTCGAATGTGCACAGGGTTTTGCTTGACCCGGTGCAGGACCACTTCGACTTCACAATTCAATTCTGTATCACTCTTCACATTTGCCACTATTCAGCTGGATACCCAACAGACTTTTGAATGAGCACCCAGCACCCACGTGGTGTCGGACCATTGTCTACAGTATCAGATCTTGGCTTCAAAGTTCAATCACTCATCTGCAGATTAATTGTGTTCGTGTCTCTTGCCACATACGCTTCACACACTGTTCTCTTGTTTTCACTATACAATGTTGCTGCTTGCAACCTTGGCTTCAACACAGGCCGTCTGGTATCCGTCTGCCCAACTCTGTGCTGACTCAGATGGTGCTGCTTTATTGTAGGAGCCAAGGACAGTACCACAGCAGCAAATGATTCTCCCCGCCTTGACTATCGACACAGGAGAGCCCCGGGTACCTCAAACGCACAATACAGGATTCTTTAGCCTCGATTCCTGGTCTTACGTTTCCAATTCTCGAAGGCTCCTGAAAGTAACAAGCTTTCATTGAAAAGGTCATGGGCACTTCCCTCCTTGCAATCCTCTTCGGTTCTGCAGTCTTTCACCTTGTATTAAACTGCCATCTTGGAACTCCTGCCTCCTCATGTGCTTTGCCTCGCTCAGAGTGTGCTTTGTGCTCCGCCTTTTATCCGAGTGGGGAAGTGTAATGGAAGTTAGGTGTGTGTAATGGTCAGAAATTGTTTAACCCTGGCTGACCATTGTATTGGGACATGTCAGGTATACGGTTCGGGTGTTAGTCTCTTTTCTCTCACAGTGGGCTGTCCGTGAGAAGGTGTTTGTGTTGGGAAGCGGGGGGGGGTGAGTTCCTAAGTATCCTATCTGGTAGGATGGGGAAAATGTGTTACAGGGAAAGGGATACCGTTTCTGGCCATCTGGTTTCCCCACTTCCACTCCCCGAAGACCCCTCACCCAGGTGATCCTCCCGCACTAGTCCACCACCAAGAACTGGATCCAAAAGCGATGGCTGTGTCCTGGCCACCTGGATGACAGGTCCCCGGGCACTAGTGGGTGAGACACCTTCAGGTTTCTCACACTAAGTTCTAATACATGTTCTCCTCCCCCTCAGCACTCTCTCTAACCTTTCGTATTCCAGGAATGGTGGAGACCCGTCCTTTGGAACCCATGCTCTGCAAATACCTTGCAAGCTTGCCCCAGAATGGGCATATTCTTCTGGGGTACATGTCATGTAAATACAACCCCCATCCCCAGCTATGTCGACCCACTGCTCTGTGTAATTCTTGGGGTCTGGTGGGGGTGTAATGATGTGCCCGGGGGTGTAAGGGGTGAGAAAGTTCTACATAAAGGGTTTGTTTAGGTCGTCTGTTTGGGTACCGCTCTCTGTAGTACCACAAAGTGCTTTGGGTGCTACCCCAATTAGGACCATCATTATTGTGCTATTGAGCACTGCTTTGGCACAACATCAGAGTCTCATCTTGCATGTGCAAAAAATGACCAAAATAAAGACGATGACGGGTACCAGCATCTTCACAATTACCCCCAGACAGGATGGAGACCAGGAAAAAGTCAGATCAAACCAGTCTTCATTTTGTATTCCAGCTTTTTTCTTCATGCGCACTCCCAGGTTTTGCATAGCCTCGCTTATGTGTGACAGAAAGCCATTCTCGGCATCTTCCATAGGCACGAATGTGCAGCAGGAATCCCCGATTTTCTTGTACATGCATCCTTCCTTTGCAGTAAGCATATCTAGGATGTAGCGATTCTGCATCATCATCAGCCTTAGAGTGCAGAGTTCCACCTTTATGACATTGAACCCTTGTTTGGTGTTAGCCAGTTGAATCCGTTCTCAGTGGACAATTTACAGCCATTTATCATTGGCCGCAGCTTGCACACCAGGTAGTAGCAATGAGGCAAAGAAAGTCTCTGCTTTGCTGAAGAGTCTGTAATCGTCTGGGATTTCATCAAGCAAATTGGATGACTCTTTAGAAAGAAAGTTTGCCCTCTTCTTCCTCTGCAAATTTGTCACGTTTTTCTTTCCCAGGGAGGGTGTGGAACTCTGGTGCTGGCAACAGGTTTTTCATTTCTTCCTACGGGGATGAAATGGTGGTGGGGGTAAAAGCCTCTGTTGGCCCACTTTGCAAATGTACTTTTGGGATTACAAGTAGGGCAGAGTGCAGCATGGCCAGCAAGCAATAGCCCCTCCATGATGATGGGAGGTGCAAGTACGCTTGTTGGCCACACACTCAAAAGTAATCAATCACTGCGACTGTGCCTTTCTTAAGGTCAGGAATAAGCAAAGTCTTATTGCAATGTTTGTTAGACCCTACATGTATCATTCCAGCATCGTAAAAGCAAAGTTCATAGGTTTCTTGTCTGTGCACATTCACTGGTTTCTCTATTGCTTCAATCTAGGTTAGTTTTGTGATGTGTTCAGTCCAGAACGGTGCACATGCTGCTTCTACCCATGCCAGAACTCCTCCTTCGTACCGCATTAGACCCTCTGCCATGCAGCTCACCATTGCTATTTTGCCATTTGTTAATTGTAGTCCTTGTATCACCAGGTAGGGTATTTTCAGGCATTGGTTGCTCTTTGGATTGTTGTTGCATTGCATGTGTAGGCCTGGACCTTTTGCTCCACCCATTTACCCAAATTGGCCCACCTCTAAAATTAGTGAGTGCGCCTTTTGTCCATGAAGCAAGTTTATTGTAAAACAGCCAGGAGGGGGATTAGAGGACATCTAACAGTCAAACTAACCCTGGTCTCCCTGAACCACACAAAGAACACACATTATATACAGTTTGCAACAGTTAATATACTCCCCCATATACCGTTACAAAGGCGTCTCCCCAAACACAATTGGTTGCCCTGTACAGAGAAATCTAAAATGCACACAGTTCACTGGACACAAACATAACACAATCCCCTAAAACTTATAATTACAAGGTTTACATTTTCAAAACACCCCTTCCCAAAAACCTCTCCATATTTGGTGGCAGCCTTGCCTCTTAGTTACAAAATAACAGAATTACTATCAATCTCGCACACGGACCTGCCCCAAAAATACCTAAGCACATGAAGATGAGAGAAAGACGCGTAGATTCCCTTTGACGTATTTGTGTTTGCTAGACGCATTGGCAAAACCTGTCTGGTGTCCGATTTTTATGACCATTGACCATTCCTGTTCACACAAGTTCCGCCCACTCTCTGACAACACAATTGCTCTCCTGAAATGTATTACTACTGATCTCCCCAAGTGTCCTGGGTGAAGCCATCTGTTCAAACAACCCCATGGGTTTCATAAATGCCTATCCCTTACAACAATGAACTCTCCTGTTTACCAGAGATCGTATCTTCCCTTCACCTTCAAGGCACTTGAGCCATCTGAAAACTGGCCGCAACCACCCCGGTAACCAGCTTATAAAACCTGTTCCTTCACTGCTGACAGGCCTTTGTCGTGATTGCGAGAAACAAAAAACTGATACATAGAGCAACCGCACCTCATATATTTAATATATTTTACTAAATTTGAAAAATACTTCCCATAAATGTATACCATTACGTTTGCATTTTATACCTATTATGATCTCCTTTCATGACAGCCATTCATACAGCTAAACTCCACGTGCACATATTGATCAACTGCTTCACCTAAGTGTGGAGGGCCCCTTCGTGTGACAATGTTTCATCGTTATGTTTCTGTGTGCATGCAAATCTACAAATGTATTGCCTCTACACAAAATAACACAAAGTAACCTAAATGTAACACTTATACTATTTATCATAAATATTGTAAAATGTGTAGCAATTTGCAAAAGTGACAGAAATTACGATGATGTGTCCAGCCCCCAGTCACTGATATGGCGCGCAAAGTTCACACTTCTCCAATTTCCCAACAATTTCAAGTCTCACTTTGTGTGCCTGGAAAGTGCCTCTAAGCCTACCTAGCACAAGATGTACTAGGCATTGTGCCTTTAAAATTGGTACTTCCTGTGGCACTAGGACCTTAGGTGCCACTGACGCATGCAGTATCAACGAACACACATACCAACTGTCATTCACTTTATTCCTCCCCACCAAACTCATGTCTGTATACCCACTATTAGAGTGTTCTGGGTGACGCACATCTTCTATGGCATCAAGACCAAGCCTGGGGTAGGTGTCATATTTTGCCTTTTGTGCTCGTCTCCTTGTATGTTTGGGTGTACCTATATACCCATTAATAACAGAACTCATATTCTTCACATTAGTAGAGGTCGCACTGTGAAAGGTATTGAGCAATCTTGGGCACAATAGGGACCCGGCAATATATTCTAACAATCCAGTGCAAGGGGGTTGATTATTACTGTGTACAGAATCGTTGACATGCTGGTGCGTAAAGTTTGGCCTTGGGGAAAATGCATATTCAGTTTCATTTGAGTGTACAGTTGCCCTACCATTTACAGTGAAATTGTAATGTTCTCCTATCCCTCCACCCAACCTCTTTTATATGACCCTGTAATATAAAAGCAGTTCCTGAATAAATCCCTAAAATAAACATTGAAATAGCAAATAAACCTGCTATATAATGCATTACACACATATACGAATACAAAAACCTAGACATAATATTGCAATTTGTAATCTTTCCTGACATATGAGTGGCTTGAGAGCGCCGGTTCCATCTTCTTTATAATCTGAAAAGTAAAATGTATGCACACAAAGAGGGAGAGCGAGAGAGAGCCGCAAAAAGCATCTATGTTTTCTAGCAGCACTGCAAGTGCATGTGTTTGGGGTGGGTGGGTCGATATTGTAGTGTAAGGGAAAGTGAGGTAGATGTACACTATCAGTCTTTTAAAGTGCTTGTGCAATGTTCGACAGTGACTTCCAAACGTCAGACAGGTGGATTCAATAATGGAGCCCCTTAACTTTCACTGCAAGAGGAGTGCAATAAACTACCTCAAACGATTTATTGAATCTGGAGCTGCTCCACCTGCGGACAAAGGACTGCACATAGATGAATTCTCCTAGCAGCAGAGGTTGATTGGGCAGGGAGTCAGTCATGGAGTCAGCTGTGGCGCCTGAACATCATCTGATCATGGTGGTGCAATCGGTCGGCAAATACATTTGAGTGCTTGGGTTAGGGCTGTCAAATACTCTTTAAATTCATTGCCTAAAACTGCTGCTGCCCTATGCGTGTCAGATACTCTTGTAATCCGAGATATTGCTGGGTGCATGCAGCGACCAGTTACCACCTCATGGGGTGATAAATGGTCGTCTTTGCTGGGTTGTGTGTGCAAACTTTACAGGGCCAAGGGTAAGCAGTGCACCCAGTTTTTCTTCAATGTGGTGTGAAGCTTACTTTTGAGGAGTCAGTTGATCCTCTCCACTACTCCGTTGGCTTGGGAGTAATACATTATACACATTCAGTGTTTAATGCTAAGTAGTGCAGTAATCTCTTTAAACAACTAATTGAAAAAGTGTGTGCCATTATCTGACCTTAACACATCACACATGCCCCATCGGGGCACACTTGGTGGACCATACATTTTGCCGCACATTTGGCATCCAGATGTTCACAAGGACCTGACTTCACCTAACGTGAGAAGGGGCAGACAGCAACGATCAGATACCGGGACTCACTGCATCTCTCGTCCATGTCCACGGAGTCGATATGCAAATCGTGGAACGGTCCAGTGGGGCGGGGCAGAGTGCTTCTCAGTGTTTGTAATGTCATTCCTGTGCTCAAACTTTGGCATGTTGTGCAGCTGATAACCATACTTGTTAAATGTTCCCGAATGTTTGAAATGAACCAGTCCTCTTGTATATCAGTTGCAATGTGGTGCTTGAAGCTGTGGGAAGGGTGGTGGAGTCGATCGAATACTGTTATGAACAGTTAATTTGGCATGACTGCTTTTCCTGTGCATTCCTGCCCCCACAATAAATCAGTAGGGGATGGTTTGCACCCCCTTCAGAGACACAACTATATCTTCTCTTCTGGGGCCCTTCCTTGTACTTCAATAATTTGCACTATAGGCAAGGCGTTGTAAGAGAGGGGGCTGGTCAGTGGCAGGTGTGGTGAGAACCTGTTCAGCTGCAGTGGGTACTGGGAGTTATGTCCCTAGTTTGGCCGCAGTGTCTGCAGAGCCGTTTCTGAGCAATACTTCATCAGTGTTGTTAGTATGGGCTGCGCATTTAATGACCCCTACTACAGAGTGCGAAAATGTGCTTGTCCAATAACACGTCAGGTTGTACAGGGGACCCATCTGCCCTCCTGAAACCCCTCCTTTTCCATTGTGAAAGACTGGCATGCACTGTGGTAGTGATGTATGCCAAGTCGAAATAAATGGTCACGTAGCACCTCTGTGATGCTTGTAGCATTTCAATTAGTGCAAGGAGTTCTGCTGCACATGCAGAATATTGCATTGGTAGTCTTTTTAGAATTAGCGTCTCATATTCACCGTCCACTAGGCGCACCACTGCTGCCCCAGTATGTGTGAGACCTGTGTCCTGTAGAAAATGTTGCTGAACCACCAACGAAGAGGACCTTCCTCCACCCCCTCGAATGGCCTGTTCTTTGCCTTGGGGATGTTCTCCTCCTCCCCCTCGTATGTTACACAGTCGTGTCTGGCCAAATCCTCATCAGTGCACATTTCTGTTATGAATGTTGCAGGGTTCACTGTTTTACATCATACAATGTGGATTTTTGGGCTGGAGAGAATTAGCTCATATGCTGATGCTCTTTGGGTGGTCAGGGTAGATTTTGATCTTTCTAAAATGGCATTAATAGGAAGTTCCACATAAAGTGTAATTGAACAACCCATGACAATTGTGGAGCTTTTCTCAATCGCAAATGCTGCAGCTGCAAGTGCTTGTTCGCAAGCAAATTGTCCTTGCATCATGGAGTCGAGTGTGCCACTGTAATAGGCCAATGGCTTGTGGCCCATTGTGCTTTTGTGTGTTAACATGGCTGGCCATTACAGTGCGAGAATAAAGAGAATTCCTGTGTATAATCTGGCGTTGCTAGCACGGGGGCAGTTGAAATCACCATTTTTAGCGCATAAAAATTCTGTAACATTTCTTCTGGCCATGCTATTTTGTTGACTGTCTTTTTTGCTTCTTGAGGGCCTGTAGAGGTGGTCTTGTGTATGCTGCGTAATCATAAATTCATGCCCTACAGTAATAGCACAAACCTAGGAACATTTGCATTTCTTTTACTGTCATGGGTTGGGGCGTGGCACGCACAGAGGCAGAACGGTCAGGTATTATTCTTTTGCCATAGGCTGATATTAACTGTCCTATGTATAAAACTTGTCGACAATATTGTAAATTTGCCTCGTCAACCATGTACCCCTTGCGGGCCAGGAGCTGTAAGAGTGTGATTGAGTCGTGTCTGCAATGTTGTTCAGAGTCGCTGCATACCAGCAGGTCGTCCATGTACTAGATGATTGTGCTGGACACTTGGATGTTCCCTAAATCTGCGTGGAGTATTCTGATGAAAATGCCGGGGCTTTCACAGTATCCTTGAGGTAACCTTGTGTGTTCGAACCTCATTCCCCCATGAGTGAAGGCAGTGAGGTACTGCGAGTCTGAGTGCAATGGCATGGAGAAAAAGGCATTTTCTAAGCCAACGACTGTGAAGTACGTTGTCTCTTTGGGGATACTACACAAAACTGTGGCAGGGTTAGTAACCACAGGAAACTCTTGGTGCACATCGTTTAGGGGGCACAAATCCTGAATCATCCTACAATTACATGCGTTACCTTATTTATGGGAGATATTGCAGTGTTGCATGGGGAGGTCGATGGTACAATTATCCCTTGGGTAAGTAGGGCACTGATGGTATCCGTAATTCTCTCCTCTGCTTCCCTGGAAGGTGGATATTGTTTCACTCGGGGTAACACTGCTCCTGGTTTCAATGTTATGTGTACTAGGGTCACTCCCTGTAGGAGCCCTACATCATGGGGATTAGTTAAGCACAGTCTCTCGGGCACCTGCTTTAAATCTGCATCAATGAACTGGGGTGGGGCTGCAAGAGCAATCATGGAGCACTGGACCTTCTGGTACTGCACCATTATCTCACAGGGGATACAGATTGCTAGCATTATTTCTCTGTCCTCTGGCTTGTCCTCAAACAATTATGCATCAGTCACCTCTTTCAGAGGCGCTGTGGGGTCAATGCAAAGTACTGTGCAACGTTTGCGCCCGTCCTGGTCAGTCCATATTACAACAACCCATTTCGTCAATATCACCAATCCTTGTAATTCTAGGGACAGTATTGTACCTGCCACCAACTCAGGGGACACCACAGGGTCAAAAAATGAAAGTCTTTGGGCACTCGGCAACACCCTTTGCCAATCTCAGGCACTGCCTACACAGGTACCGTTATTCCATAGTCAAACATGTCCGGGTCTATAGGAATTCCACAAACCACCACATCTCCTCCCATCGCATGTATTATTAGCATTGCCCTCATGGCGAACATCCCTGGTGTGGCACAAACCATTCCACTGCGTTAGTGAAATCGTCCTGTTGAGCTTGCAGAGCAGATCCCTACCCAGCAAGTTCACTGGCAAACTTTCAGAATACAGTAGGGGGGCCCGCACCCCTTTCCCCCTTATTTTGATATCAATCTCAGTGTATGGAACCATGGAGACAGTCCCAGAGAATCCATGCATGTCAAGAATATGGGCTGATAGTGGGAAGTCTCCCTCACTGATGCATGATTTTGTGGCACCCGTGTCAACCATAAAAAGTAAGCGTTTGTTTCCTATCTCAGCACCCACCAAGGGTTCTCCCATCAGGGTGAACTGTCATAGATAGTACTGGGCACGCAAGCGCGCTCTGTGGGCTGTCGTAATCTGGGTATGTGTTCGACCCGGGGAACGTTAACGGGCTATTTCCCATCACGTTCACCCCTCGTTAAGGCACTGTGGTGCCTTTAAGTACATCGTTGGGTGTGTGCATGTTACCATTTCCATGCTGGGGCATCTTCTGCTGGAGTATTGCTTTTGTTGGTGCGGCTGTTACTGAGCTTGGACCCCTGGGGGTCGGTGTGGGAGCTGTGTGTATGCTTGGTGTATTTCATAGGGTATGGAGGTCATTTTTGGTGTCGACACCTGCTGTGAATTCTGCAGCGGTGGGTGGTAATTATTCTATGCGTTATATCTGAGTCCTGTCCAGCATTCCCTTGAAAAGTGTCCCTACTTCCCACAGTTCCAACACTGAGGAACCCATAACTGCCACTTTGTCCCATTCCTCCAAAAGCCCCTCTTCCCCCTGAATACGCCCCTCCCATGCTGCTGACCTCCTTGTTGCCACTCCTGAGTAGGGTACTGCTGGCCGCTTCCCTACTGCCGTTGGCCTCCTGACCAAAACGCTGCTATTCAGGCATCCATGGACCAATGGGTGCTCCTTGTCCCCCTCCGTCCGTGCAGGCATTTTAGCCAATTCCCTCTGTACCAATTTGCCTCATTTGCCTGCCGTTGTTGTGCTGTTTCCCTTTCGAATTCCTTTATTAATTTGCAATGGTGTACTATTATTCTCTGGATCTCCACCCACCCCTTCGCTTCAATGCCCACAATCTTGTCTAGCACCTTCTGCACTTCCTTCGGTAA
Source organism: Ambystoma mexicanum (assembly GCF_040938575.1). Lineage (NCBI taxonomy): Eukaryota > Metazoa > Chordata > Amphibia > Caudata > Ambystomatidae > Ambystoma > Ambystoma mexicanum. Next base: position 673,220,877 of record NC_090934.1, read on the forward strand.
GCCCCTTTTAATAACGAAGTAGAAGAAAGGAACTGATCGGCCCCATTGGTCCCCCATCTCTGCTCTCCACAGCTCCTGAACCTAAATAATGTAATGCGCAGTGTCTTCATCATCCTCCATAGCATATTGTATAATCGACTGTTTGCCTGGCGTGTCAGGGTAGGTACGCCGAAGCACGCCCCACTCCTGTGCTCTGATTATGTTAACCTCACTCCTGGGTATACAGCTTTAATCCACACATCTTCGGCCTGGACACCCACCATTGCCACCAATAAACTTTTCATATCCCCTACGGCGAGGGGTACATCCGCAGTTTGTTTTTCAAATGAATATATCCATTTCCCCTGTCTTGCTGTTAACGGCAGGAGCGCCTTGATCAAATTGTTCTTGTCCATCTGTACCTAGGGTACATATTGCGGCCTGCCCACGCACTAGTGTATCAAAGGCATCTGTAAGCCTGCTCTCTTCCCTTCTTTCCTTCCAGCACGTCCCTTTTTCTTTGCCAATGTCATCCGGCAAAAGCTCCCTACGCTCTCATCCTACAAACATTCCACATGAGGTGTTCTCAGTTGCCTGTTGTGCTTCCTCCTCACAGTCATCTTCAAACTGATCCATGGTAAACCACCCATCCTCTTCCGGATTTCCAACTAATCCTATTTCTACTCTGTCAGACCTTACAGTTCTGTACCCTGCGCAGCAGCTAGCCCGTCCTCTTTTTTCTCTATGTGTAAATCTTTTATTGATGTGCTGTCCAATCTGAACAAAATGTGCCCCGCTCTCCACTCATCTAGATCGTTTGAGTTGCCTCACTCTCTGCTTGTGCCGATTCTAGGGCCCCTTCTAATTCCCTCTGACTTGTGTACTCTTGAAGTAAAGTGGTTGCTGGAGTGGGGTTAGGGGACTTTGGCCCATGTGGACACATAGGTTGGGTACACCATCGCGGGGAGCACTGCCAATGGATATATCCCCTTGTGGTCTGTTCGGGTCCCACCCCCCCCCGCTTCTGTGTGCTTGTCCCCCTTGTGTGAGCCCCGTGTCAATCCCTCACTGTTATCTTCTATGGCCTCGATCATCTTCCACAAATCTAAAATTTCCTTTCTTTTCTGCAGTTGTTTACCCTTGTATTTCACTGCTAGGAAAGTGGTCCATATGTTCCATAATTCCCTTGTTATGGGTGCCCTTCAGGCCAGGATTTAGGCATCACCCCTTGTATTTCTGTCACCAACTATTTGTGGTGCTTCTCAATCTTCTCCTGGTATAAGGGCACGGCCTTGTACATGTATTCTAAAGGTGTCTCCCCTCCCATTGCAGTGATGCATGCGCTGTAAGGCATCTCTATGCTCCTAATCGTACGCTGCAAATGTCAGTCAAAAAAATCAATATGTTGTTCCCTCGTCCCCGTCAGCCCGCGTTACTTTCCCTCCCCTCCCCTTTAAGCACACCCACTCTCATACTCTACAAACTGAAAACACACCACTATTTACACAATGCCCCTCCTCTGGCCTCCACTCTAGACAATAAAAGACACAAACGCAATAAGCTAAAATAACTAACGAAAATAACAAGCACTACTGTACCCTAGCCCCCCAATTATGCGGGGCTCCTATGTATTTCGTTTTTTCTCTGTTACACAATAACAGTGGTACCACCTTCTCCCCTCACTCAGGAAGGCTCCTAACACTCCGTTTCCTTTCCATAAAGTTCTCCTTAAAAAAATCAATACTAATAACAGCAAACAAATCATACTCATACCATACAAACACCCTTGTTCTCCACTTACAACTTGGCAACCCACACTTGGTTCTGAGCTCTGTAGAGACATGCAGCACATTATAAGCACAAATAACATCACTAAGGATGTAATCTAGTAGGACAATTCTACAATCCTAACTGGATGAGCTCTATACATATAGGGCCTGCTTCATATGGGATACCAGGCCGTTGGTCCTTCTTCATCTGTTAATCTCCGTTCACGTGGGTGCTGCTGGGCTCGTCATTTGAGGTGAGGTTGGCCTAACCATTAATTGGCTACTAACACAATGGCCCTCATTACGAGTCCGACGGAAACTGTACCAGTAAAACCAGCAGGTAGGTGCCGGACCCGTAATGAATTACCACCGCCTGACTTGCCGGAATCACCAGGGCATCACAGCCCCGCCGGTCCGTTAAGTCAAGTGGCAGTAAATGTTAATACCCATTCCCATAGAACTCAATGGGAAAGGGGATCACGGAAGAGGTACTTCCGTGAAAGTCTGCGGGCGGGTGCCATTCCGCCCACCTGGTCAGCGGGCGGGTCCCATTCCGCCCACCTGGTCAGACCTGGCGGGCGGTACAGCACTCGCACGCAGACTCGTAGTTTGCCTGTCTGGGAACAACGGTGCCGGTAAGCTTACCGGCACTGTTTCAGGACTGGCAACTTGGAATGAGGGCCAATGTTATTTTATTATTAGAACGAGCACCTGGAAGATACAAGGATGGGCTTGGGGAGGAGAGCCGAAGTGTCACTAACTCACACACTTGACTCGCTCCCAGACAGAGCAGCAACTATCAAGGTCCTCCACTTTAGTTTTAGGCTATCATTTGTATGCTACCCTCCACCTCACTGCACAAATCACGTGACCCATTTCTGATGGTGCAGCAGCCTTGCCTTCTGATCTTAGTGATCTATCGAGGGGTGTACAAGTTTTATGGTCGGTGCACTGGGTTGGCACGGTGCCATGTAATGCGCGGGTCATGGGATGAAAGCAAGGCAAAGGAGTATTTCTCGTGTGGGGATCGTTGGCGGCAGGGGGGCCTTGCTATCTGTCCTGTGGGATGGTGCTGCCAAGAGGTGCTCTGCTCCCTTTTCATGACCATGCAGAGCGCATTCTTTCCAGGGCGCGAGGGCCTGTAACTTTCTGAACAATGGAGAAGGTTGTGGATCTGTGAAATATGGCCAGGATGGGTGGTGGTGTTGGCGCTCATGCAAGGGGGTCTAATACTAACACACAAAATGCTGTTCGATGCACTTCGGCCTAACTTCTAAGATGGCTTCTGTTTGCCAAGATGGAGTTTACACCTGCATCTACCATATAGCTTGAAATGCAGGCACTAAGGTGATCCGCGCACCCTCCTTTATGTGCACCCCCTCCTTGCCCTGCTCCCTGGATGTGCTCTCTTAGTGTTTATTTCTCATTCGGTATCGCCTAGGGGGAGGGAAGACCGTCTCTCCTTCCCAACACTACTTGCGCATTTCCTTGACACTGTCAGAATAGTGTGGGCATGGAATTGGAGGTCTCCCACTGCGCCAAACATTAGTGAGTGGTGGGCTAAATTGTGGTTTATTGTCACTATGTACAAAATTGAAGCCACTCTTAAAGGCAAAATCTCTGAATTACTTGATGAATGGGAGGCTTTATTCCAGTTTGTGGCTCAGAACGATAATCCTGGACTTTATCATAAACCACATGACATGATTTTGTTTTAATTGCTGTGATATTCCTGCTTTACTGCGTCACCTTCACGCGGCTGTCAATTTCCTCAGTGCTGAATACTTTGTATTGGTAAGATTTAGCATTGTTTTTTCCTTTTTTTCTGTTTGGTTGTTTCTCATTTCAATCCGTCCTGTAACGGTTTGATGTGTTGTTTATTCGGATTGGAAATAGTTTCATGATATTCAAGGACGATGTTTAAATGGATGTATGTTGCTCTAGAGTTATGTATCCGTTCGTTATTCTTGAGGGGAAGGAGTTGTATACTAATCCGTAACTTTGTGCTCAATCAAATTTGAATGGCAAAAAGAAAAAAAAGAAAATGAAATGTCTTACCTGCAATCAACGATGGTAGTGCTTGTTTGGATACTGTAGCCATTTGCACAAATTCTTTACCCAGAAAGTTCCCGGAACCCACACATACACAATGTTGTCAGCTTGTGACGTCCCGAAAGCTGAAAGTTCAGCGACAATTATGTGCTTCAGAGGTGTTGTTCCCTAGAAAGACATTCTCATGCCACTATTTCCCTGCATAGTCAGTGAAATAAAGTATTCCACAAGCTTAATCAGTGTATTCCAATATAGTAAATCACACAATGAAAACTGAAGACAGCTCAAGACAGCACAGTCAGCATCCAGGAGAGCCGGGGAGAGAGCGATAACAACCCAATATGGTAGACATGGCAATTATAGACTTGGCCCAGTCCTTGAGCTCCAAGCAGCATCAGTTGGAGTCAGGGATTCAACAACAAACCTACACAATATTATTAGCAAGGGGTGCAGACTTTCACTAAACGGCCCAACCAGGGTAAGGATGGAAGATTTCGAAAACACCCAACACCAGTTAGGAAGTGGGGGTTTGAGCAGTGGGGCAGTGTTGGAGAGTATCAGGAGGAGCGGTAACTAAGTGCTGAGGGCAAGTAAAGAGAAGAAGGTAGCAGGTCCATCAGAGGAGGAGTTAACAGTAACAACAGAGGAGGAAGGGGTGACAGTAACAGTGTAGGAACTGGACACAAGATAGAAGAACAGCAAGACAGTAGAAGTACCAGCATCTGAGAGGAGGGCAACCCTTTAGCTGGCAAGTACAGGCAGGTACAAGGAGGCCAGGTTGGCCCAGGGCAGGCTGAGGCAGCATGAGGAGGAATGAGACTAAGACAGGGAGGACATAGGAGGGGTAGTCAGGTTGGTAGCAATGGAGCCCTGAGACTTGAGAAACAAGTAGCCATAGGGTTAATGAAGGACTAAGGCCCTCCTTGCTCTATACCAACAGCTAGTCAACAAGACAGTATGACTATCAGACTTTTCACTTGGTTGGCGAAACCCTGGGATGCCTGGATCCCCACTGGGGGAGGTGAAATGTTGTTAGATTCAGTGCAGGAAACTTGGTTGAGTTTATTTTATTTTCCACCCTGGTCAGATGACTTGAATAGAAATAAAAGAATTGTGAACACTAACTGAGATCAGTCTTCTGTGCAAGCCAAGGCTCAATGTCTGTTGAAATCAAGTCAATGTAGGGTCAGAATAAGATACAATTTATGAGAAGGTACTTGGATGCAGCAGAACAACAACACGGTTAGGAAGAAAATGAACACAAGATGACACATAACGGAGAGCCAACGGAAGTGAAGAATGACAAAGGAACAAGTCTGCACTGTTCTGGAGGATACGGAGCAACAGGGAGATGTATATAGTTCCAGGGTAGCATGCAGATGGCCAAAACGGGAGCTTAGTAGCACTTGTTGAGGAGATTGGAACACCGTTTCTCATATCCTAAAAAGGGGAAAGACCACATACACGTTATGTGGCCAGTGTGTTGCTGGTTAATATAGTGTTTCCGGCTTCTACCGTTAGGTGCCGCCAATGCCAATTTGTTTTCATCCTCTGTGTAGGGACAGATGATGTTTGGTGGAATTTGGGACATAATGGAGCATTGAAAGTTATGAAAATGGGACAGGGACTCTTTGAAAGGGTGTCTAGCTCTCTTGGAAGGAGTGGGGCATATTAGCAGAGCCTGGCTGAAACCAGGGATGCATACCTAAGACTGCAAAAGGGAGGGAAAGGACTACATATATCTACAAGGGAGGAGCCATCAAATCCACTCTGGGATGGAAAGACACAGGATGGAAAATCTTGAATGGCATCTCCTCTGAGTTGGAAAGATCAATCTCCTCTCGAGAACCCAACTCGGCTGCAGAGGATAGCTCTGAACTAGAGCTTGAGGGGACATGTTCCAATGGTTGCCCATAGCTCTGCCCAGCAATGCAAAAGATTTTGGGTTGGCACACCTCCTTTGGGTTCCATGAGATGGGCCTGCCTGTGATCTCCCAAGTTGCGACATACCCCAATGTTATGTGGGTTATGGGTGGTGTGCACAGTAACTGCAGGCAGGTGGCACTGAAGTAGTGACACAGGATAGGCATAAGTAGGTTGGCATGTACATCTGTGAGGAGGCCTCTAAGCACTGAGCAGGACCTTTGGGCCAAGTAAGGGAACTATGTATAGGCCTACTACAGCCCTTCAGTAAAGTACTGGTCAAGATCCCAGCTCAGAGGCAGAGAGCAGATGTTCTGCTCTACGGCCAGTAAGCCAATGCCTGTTTGGTGGCTTGAAGGAAACCCAAGTAGAATACTTAACCGTTCTGATAGGCCTATACTCAAAAGGCACCTCAGACACAACTCTTAACCTATCTTTGCACCTAGGGAAGGGTTCAGCGTGCCAGTCCTGCTTAGGTAACCAGTCGGAAGTGAGTGCAATTGACTCTGTGTGCTCTAGTCCCATGTGTATAGAGAAAATGTTGGAGCAGGGAGCAAATGGATGAGAAGTCCAGAGTAGTGGCTGCTTTCAGGAATATGCCCTGTACATTTTTAGATTTAATTTATTCCACTGAACTTCATTCCCCGTTTTGGTATGTATCCCTTTCCCTTTTCCAGGGATTACATCTTAAAAGTATGGAGGAAGAAGAATGGGACGAGACATGCATCCGATACCATAAAAACGGTTTTACCGGAGGACTATAGGGCTTGCTGATTCTGACACCACTACTCACAGAGCATCCAACGTTTTAGAAAAGCATCTATGGTGTGCGGTAGAATTTCACAAAAACCATCTCATTCATAGAAGACTCCTTTTTAAGTGACCCACAATCTTCAAGCAAAGTTGGAGCATGCTGTAGAGATGTCAAAACCTGAAGTTACACAGAAGACTTAAAGGCCAACCACATACATCTCACTACATCATCTACGGAAATCTGGAATTCAATGATCAGAAAGATAAACCACCAAAGGCCCTAGCTAAAGCTCTACAGGAACTTGGCTTCCACCAAAAAATCTTCTAGCCCACCCACTGCAAAGGGTGCACCCTAGATTAGGTAGTAGACCATAACTGCAGTGTCTACGTTAGCTCCAATACTCCAACCCCTTGGACTGAGCACCACTTTATCCACTTCTTCATCCCGACCAGCTCCAACACACCAAAAACAGTCATGCCTGTCCCACCTGCTGTAGCTAGATGTGCACGTAACCTAACCAAAGAAAGGATCCATCATTACCTAGATACTCCAGCGCTCAGGCACCCACTCTCATCAGACCCTTCTGTGCTGGCTGATATCTACACCACCACGCTGGAAACAGCTATTGACACCATTGCACCAGTAGAGAGCAAAAAAAAGAAAACTCTAATTCTTGGTTTTCCTCCGAACTCAAAGTACTACGTGCGCTGAAGTGCAAAGCCCTGTGCAAATGGCAAGGATCCCCACAGGACTCTACGCTAACCGCCTACAGAACTCTAGCTACTCAATACAAAAAAGCGATAGTCCTAGCAAAATCCTCATCTTGCAACGATAGGATTACTAACGCTACCTCAGAATCTAAAGAGCTCTTTGCCATCTTAAGGAACTGTCCACACCAGTCACCAACTCACAAGAAGTCGTTGAAGACAAAGCCTGGTGCACCAGTGTACAAACAGCCCTGATTAATAAAATGGAACTGTTACAGAAGATGATCAATGATCATCACAAGGACCTCTCCAAATACAACATGACAGCGTCTTATACGACTAGCAAGGACGCAAAAGAGAAAACACTCTTCTCGTTTAGGTAAGTAACTGAGTCCGAAGTACTGGACATCATATGGAAAATCAGACCATCCAATTGCAAAGGCGATGCTTGCCCAGTCAAAGAATATGCAGACACCTTAGCCCGATTCCTTAAAACTTTCATTAATGCCTCATTCAACTCTAACAGTCCCAGCATGTCTAAAAGAGGCATGGGTTCACCCACTTCTGAAAAAACCTTTGCTAGACCCTGAGATAGCCAACAACTACAGACCTATCACCACCGTCCCATTCCTGCTGAAAATTCTGGACAAAGTTGCTTATACCCAAATCCAGCAGTTTTTGGAAGCAAACAGCATCCTAGGCAAGAGGCAATCGGGCTTCTGCCCGGGCCATGGGACAGAATATGCCCTACTTGATCTTAAGATACAACTCGGTGACAATATGGACAAAGGAAAGCCAGCACTTTTCTTGCTGCTAGATCCATCAGCTGCATTTGATCTCGTTAACCATGATACCCTTTGTAAACAACTCAAAAATGCTGCCCACTTCTCCCCTGAAACCATAGCTTGGATCTCGTCTTTCCTCAAAGGGAGACTTATCAGGGTCTTCTCGGACACTGCTTGTGCAGCACCCACTACCATACACTGTGCAGTCCCGCATGGCTCCTGCACTGCACTCACCCTATATATTATTTTCACCTTACCACTCTTCAATGACTTGGAGAATTGCAGCATAGCGTACACAAACTATGCCGATGACACCCAAATATTACTCCCCCTAACCGACTCAGCTGCCCTAGCTAGCATTTACTCAGACATGGATGGCAGCAAATGGTCTTTGTCTCAATGGAGAAAAAACAGAGATCCTCTTGGTAGGCATCAAACATACATCCCCAACACCCATATCCCCAATACCCATACCTACCCAACTCCCTAAAACATATACACACCCACCGCCCCATACCCACCCACCTGCCTCATGCCTGGTGAAATAGTATGAAGTAACAATGTTATTTCCTTGGCCTCTTGCCCTTGCCAGGCTGTTCCAGCTGTGGATGTGCAACATTTCACAAAGAGCGGCGCAATGGGCTGCCAACTGATGATCCCTCTGTGGTAGTGACTGAAGTCAACAAGCCAGACTCTGAGCCCCTTATGTGCTGGAGGGTCAGGGGCATGCTGGCCTGCATTGACTCCGAAAATGCTGAGATTCCCTCTGCCAGCTCGCTCACCCTCTGGCCCAAAACAGTTAAGGCAGGAGTTGACATCAATGATTGCCATCACTCCCGGTCCAAGGACCTTGAAATATTCTGTGAGGCGCCCTGCACAGTCATGGATAGCTTGCCAATGCTGCACCTGGGTATCCGCTATGGTCTCCCGATTTATCTGCTGCCGCTCCATCGCGTCCACCCTTCTCCAGATTGTATCAAAGGAATGCTGTGTAATGGGTTGTGGGCTATGGGGAGGGCTGGGGCTGAAGCAGGGGGGGGGGGGGGAAGTGTTGCAACTGTGTGAGCCAGCAGTGACATAAGCAATGATTGTGTTTGGGGCCCTTGGCTCACCGGTGGGGACTGTGGCAGTGTCTCTACTTCTTGCAGCTGGCATGGAGCTGCTGGGCCGTGGCGCCTCACCCCTGCCTTTCCTCATACTGTTCCCATTACTGGGCGGTGCAGGAGTGGAGATTGATGTGGTCATCAGTGGCCCTACCATGGGATGTGTGAGAAACCTGAAGGTGTCTCCCTAGTTAGTCCCCGGGGATCTGTCCTCCAGGTGTCCAGGACACGGCCATCGCTATTGGATCCAGTTCCTGGGGGTGGACCAGTGAGGGAGGATCACCTGGATGGGGCGGGGGTCCTTGGGGAGCGGGACAATGATGGGTGAGACACAGTATCCCCCTTCTTCCAATACCTTTTCCCCATCCTACCATGTAGGACGTTCGAAAACACTGCCCCCCCCCTCCCTTTTTGACACAAACACTTTCCCACAACAGGAAATACAACAAACTAACACCAGAGCTGTTTACCTGACATGTCCCAATACAAGAGTCAGGCAAAATCAGGCAATTGACCAAAATCCCACACACCCGACAACCCTTTCCCTTCCCCACAGAGATAAAAAGTGGAGCACGAAAGCACATGACTAGAAAGGCAGACCGCACAACGGACCGCACAACGTGAGAACTAACTCAGAACGGCAGTTCAAGAGGAGAAGAAAGACAGCGCATACCAAGGGGGTGACAAGGACAGAAGTGACCTTGCCCTTTCCGACCAAGGCCCATGAACCCTCTGCAGAAGGAAACGTAAGATCGGGAACAATAGCCAGCGTGTGTTGAAGTAGATGTCAACTGTACATGAGACCCTCCTCTGGTGATAACCAAGCCGGGGAGAGACACTGTTCTCCGTAGTATCGACCTTGACTCTAGATTCTCCGAACAGCCAAGCGGTTCATCACAGCCAGTGAATTGAGGGGAGAACTGATGAAAACCGAACTGTGTTGAGTTAAAGCCACAAAGTAGCAAGTTGAGAGAAGTTCAAAGAACTGTTAAGAATAAAGGGGAGACCAGCTGCAGAGGGATTCTGCACGGCGTGGGTGCTCACTCAAGAGACTCTGGTCTATCCCGTGTTTAGTGAAACTGCAAAAACCAGAAGGCCTTGTGAAGGCTGTAAAGAAGCGGTTAAAGTGGTCGTACAGGGGTCTTGCAAAATCCTCTGCCTGCCCCTTTGTGCCCATTGCCGATCATAGAAATCCCCATTTCAAGAATTGGTATGGATATAATAGGACCGCTAGAGACATCTAAATTGGGCAATAAATATGTCCTGGTGATTGTGGGTTATGCGACCTGATTGGGTCACTGACTACAATTGCACAATTACCATAACCAATAATTCAGCCCACCCATGGACGGACCACCATTGCTTACAATTTACTATCCCAGCTAAGCCTTCCACAAAGTACTCTCGTACGCCCCTCCAGCCGAAGTCAGAAGTTCTAAGAAATTCAACAAGGACAACCTCCTCCCCTTTCTAGACATTCCCGAATTCAAGCCTTCCTTCACCAACAACCCCACTGTACTCGCCAACATCTACTCCCACATCCTTACCAATGCTATCGACACCATAGCTCCGTTAGAGGACAAGAAAGAAAAGAAGTCTATGCACACTAATTCTTGGTTTACAGATGAATTAGTACTCTTACGCAACCACAAATGCCTAGCCCTAGCTAAATGGCAATCTTTGCCCTCTGCTTTCACCCTAGAGGAATTTAAAGCTAGAGCCTCTACTTACAAAAAAGCTATCTACTATGCCAAATCCGAATCCTTCAATCGCAGAAACACATGCCAACTCCAAAACTAAGGAAATGTTCAATATCTTCAAAGATCTCATCTCCCCTCCCACCAAATCAGACGAAATATTGAAAGATGGAGCCTGGTGCTCCAACATTCAAGCAGCCCTCCTCAACAAAATCAAGCTCCTTCAAGGAAAAATCCACTCTCAACGCAAAGCCTTACCCAACCAGGGAAACTCACCCCCGCACACCCCCCTCCTCATCCTGACACTCCAGACTTCTCCTTCAGAGACGTTACAGAAAGGGAAGTCCTTGATCTTCTCTAACACATCAAACCCTACACTTGCAAAGGAGACATTTTCCCTCCCACCGTCATCAAAGAGTGCGCTGACACTCTTACCCCCATCATTATGGCATTCATCAACGCCTCCTTCACATCTGGAACTGCACCACAAAGCCTCAACGAAGCGTGGGTCCGCCCCCTCTTAAAGAAACCCTCCCTAGACCCCACCTGCCCCAACAACTACCGCCCCATCACCAATGTACCCTTCCTCCTAAAAATTCTTGACAAAGGCGCCCATTCCGAAATCCAACACTAACTAGAAACCAATGACATCCTGGGCAATAGACAATCAGGCTTCCGGAAAGGTCACGGGACAGAAACAGCCCTACTAGATCTTAAAACCCAAATCACCAACATCATGGACAAGGGCAAACCTGCTCTCATACTCCTCTTAGATCTCTCTGCAGCGTTTCATCTCGTTGATCATAACATCCTAACCTCCATTTGGAGGAGCACCATAGGCGCCAGGCTCATACATTAAAACTTACCTGATGCAGACCATGCTGCAAACTCACCTAATGCAGACCATGCTGCAAGAGCTCCAAGCCAAAGGAGGCTTGGAAGGGACTACTTTACCTAAGGGACTATTTTTTTTACTCGGGTGGGGCTGGGGAGGAATACTTACCTGGGACTACTTTGGAGGCTATTTAAACCACGCCCGAAGAGCAGCACACGCTTTGCGTTATTCTGCATCCAGCAGCGTAACGCTCACTGTGCCTACAAGTCTGCATCCAGTGTTCTGCAAAGCCCACCTCGAGTCCGGAGCTCCTAGAAAAAGGGGAGAGAAGGAGAAAAGGTTAGAACAAGAGCAATACCTTTGATCCTTACCTGAATTCCCGATCCATCGCGCCTTCGAGCTGGAAGAAAGAAGTTATTTTATGCGCGTCGCCTCGCCTGCAGCAGTGCCGTGCTGAACTCACCGGCCTTCGCAGCATCTTCACATTCCACCGCATCCTTCTGCATGCTCCCGCCGCACTCCGGCACCTAAGGGGAAGACAAGAACAGCAAGGTGAGCCAAGGGAATACACAGAGGCAATATTAGTTAACCTCCATAGACTTACCTGATTTTACCACCGGGGGTACTATTCCTCTTCACGGGTCGGCGCAGCTTCCACTGCATCCTCGCCGAACCCCGCCCCCTAAGGGGAAACAAAAGGACAGCAAGGTGAAACAAAGGGACAAACAAGGGGAAACCTCCTCAACACAAGACTTACCTGATTTTACCGCCGGAGGCATTATTCCCCGAGACTTCATACGTTCTCTCAGCGCCTGAATAAGGGAGAAAGCAACAGGTTACATATTGACATTATTTTATCGAACTGTGTTGGATAATACAAATCCTTACCTGAATATTACCGGTTGCCATGAGGAACTCTTCGCTAGGGTCAAGCTACAACCTGCAAGGAATCGGACAAGAGTGAAAGTCAGACATTTGAACTCTTACGAACTACATACTTACGGCGTCTTGCCGGGAATCTCAGAGTCAATATTGTTCTGGAACTCACCAATTCCTTCGAGCCAGTGAAGCAACTGGTTATCTACGCGCCCCTGCGCTCAATGCAGGATGGAGAGCTCATCTTTTCAAACCATTAGGTGAGACTTTAAGAGGGGACACCAAAGGTGATGAGTGGGGAGAACAGCGGGAGTGGGGGGGGGGGTTAACACTCAACTCCACGGGTGGTTAATTCCCTTTCTCCATTTGCAGAAGAATATTCCTATGGGCCAAGCAAACGAAGCTGGGTGGGCCAGTCCAGTCCGTCATCTCGGCACTATGCGTCACATTGGTGGAGACTGCAGCTGTCCAGTTCAGATCGACGCCCCTGTGGGAGCCAGGTGAGCATAACAATAATAGAACGGACGGGAACCTGCACATATAAAATAGCCCAACCCGACAGAAAACAGAAAGTCCACTTATATCACATAAACCTCCAGAAAGAATGGAAAGAGAACCCATCAGCCACCCATGCCAAAGTACTAGCCTGCCTGGTTTCCGTAGACAAGACATAGATAACTGTTGCCTAGGGATCTAGGCCCAATGAAGGACGCACACACGGAGAGATAGGAGGAACTTCTTTATTCTTCTACAACCAAGCAGGAACTGGCGCTGGCTGCGCACGTGCCCCATAACTCCCTTGCCCACTCTAAACTCCGCCTTTACAACGGAGGGGGCTCATGAGCATTAACCCCTTGAGCCCCGGGTAACACTACCCCCGGACAATATGTCCAAACATCAACTTGACACTCTGTGTCCAAACAATAACTCAGCACTCTTCAACAAGTCTCATCGGCTTCTTTATGAGTCGTCTCGGCCTCTCACCTCGAGTCCCAAGATCTGGCTCCTCTTCAGTCGCCCCACTCTGGCCCATGTCCCCGGGATCTCCTTCCGGGGGAAACCACTCATCATCCCTCTGCCTCCATGGTTCTGGTGAGAGTGCCCTCTGAGGTCCTTCTGTGTTTTCTCTTCTTGCATATTGCTTGAACAGCTGACAGTTTCTGGTGACGGTCCTATTCTGGTCTTCAGCCGTCAGCATTGTACCTTTCACTGCAACGATCCTCATGGGGCTTGGAGCAAACCGCGAATCTGTCTTTCTATTCACCGGCTGTTGCACCAGAACTTCATCTCCTACCTGGAGCTCCGGCGGCACCGCTCCTCTCCGTGCATCGGTACGGAGCCTTGCATTTTCCTTTGCCGCCGCGTCTCTCTGGAGTAGATCATGGTCGGCCGGCTCTGCCTGCGCCGTACTTCTCGGGATGCGGGTTCGCACCTCATATCGGAACATGAGCTCGGCAGGCGTCTTATTTGTGACCTCATGGGGAGTGTTCCTGTAGTCTCTTAGCAGGCGGCATAGCGCGTGGTGTGTATCGACTGCGTCAAGCCGTGCCCTCTGTAGGGTCTTCTTGATCGACGCCATGAAGCGCTCCGCCATTCCATTTGCCTGGGGGTGGCGTGGTGTGATCTTCATGTGCCTGAACCCCAGGTGCTCTGCCAGTGTTCCAAACTCGTGTCCACAGAATGGTGGTCCGTTGTCGGACTTGACCCACTTGGGGATCCCCCACTCACTGAAGACCTCTTCTATCGTCGCCGCCACTTGAGTGAACGCCGTGGAATTGACCACCTTGGCAATCGGGAACCTTGAGTGCTCATCTATGAAGAGTAAAATGTAGTCACCCGCTTCAGTCGGCCCGTAGAAGTCCATGGCTACTCGTTCCCATGGGTGATCAGGTATTTGAGTATGTTGGAGTGGGGGCGGACGTTCTGCAGGGGCTGTGCACTGACAGGCGTGGCAGTTCCTTACCCACTCGTCAACGGCCACATCCAGGAGGGGGAACCACACGTGGCACCTGAGCTGCTTCTTCGTGTTCTCGGCTCCTCTGTGACCTTCGTGCGCTATGCTGACCACCTCGCTCCTGAGTGTGGCGGGGATGACGATCCTGCATCCTCTGAGCAGGATATTATTGTCCTTCACCGCAAGTTCACCATGTACACGGGCTAGCCGTTCGATTTCTTGTTTGTTCACCCCCGGGTGAGCTAGGATGGCTCTGTGGTGATCTTTCCACTTGCTGGCCGTCGTGAGGCTAATCGCCAGGGCTGTCGTTGGGTCTGCTGCCGATGCGGCCGCTACCCTTTCAAGGGACAGCGCCGGAGGCAGCGCCTGGGCCGCCACGTACTGCACATACGCGACGTCGCCCTTCCGTGCAAGCGGGGCCCCTACGGGGTGTCGGGAGAGGTAGTCTGCGGGGTTGAGGTCGCCCCCCGGGCGGTGTACAATGTCATAATCATATTCCTGGAGGCGGATGCCCCACCTCTCAATCCTCGGTGGCATCTTGGTGTGCGGGTTCCCGAACAGTGATAAAAGTGCCTGGTGGTCGGTGACCAGCGTGAACCTTTTGCCGATTATGAAGTTGTGGAAGTGCTCACACGCCCAGACCGCTGCCAAGCTCTCCTTCTCGGCCTGGGAGTAGGCTAGTTCAGGCGTCGACAGCGCTCGGCTCGCGTATGCAACCACGTGTCTGGGGTTGACATCCGCACCACTGGTCTGGGCCAGGATGGCACCGAGGCCTACGGGGCTGGCATCCACTACCACCTCGGTGTGCCACAGCGGGTTGAAGTATGCTAGACGGTGAGCCTCCGCAAGGGCTTGCTTGATGTCCGCAAAGGCCTGTTGGCAGGCCGGTGTCCATTCGAACGACGACTCCTTCTGCAGCAGTTTCCTCAGCGGGTCTGTGATGGAGGCGTAGTGGGGGATGTACCTCGCACAGTATCCTGCCATGCCGAGGAACGAGCGGACGTCCGCCACCTGCCGGGGCTCGCCGAGGTTGGAGATCGTCTCGACCTTCTCGGGGTCGGGCATCATGCCATCCTTGGAAAAGATGTGTCCAAAGAATTTGAGTTTCGTTTTACTGAACCGGCACTTCAAGATGTTAAGCGTGAGGCCGGCTCTCTGAAGGGCTTCGCAAGTGTCGTGTAGTGCCTTGTCATGGGCTTCCTTGGACGATCCAAAGACGAGAATGTCGTCGCTGTAATTAAGCGCCCCTTTTATAGGTCGGATGATCTGGCGTATTGCCTCCTGGAAAATCTCAGCGGCCGATGAGATTCCAAAGTTCAGTCTCCGGTATCTGAAAAGCCCATCGTGGGTCGCAAACGTGGTTATGGGCCGGGAATCAGGGTGGAGCTCCAACTGATGGTATCCCTGATTTAGGTCCAGTTTGGAGAACATTTGGGCACTGTTCAGCAGCACAATCATGTCCTCGATACATGGTCCCGGGTGTCTCTCCCGTTGAATCGCCGTGTTGGCCACCCTCATGTCCACACACAACCGGATCTTTCCCCCTTCCTTGGGTACTACCACGAGGGGGGACACCACGGCGTCGGCCCCGTCGCCGGTTCGATGATGCCGTCATGGAGCAGTTGCTGGAGTGCCTCCGAAACAGTCTCCTGGAGGTGGAAACCAACCCTTCTGGGATGTTGCGGCACTGGCCGTACGTCGGGGTCGATGTGGAGCCTGATGGGGGGTCCCCGGAGCTTTCCTAGCCCCTCGCATAGCTTGGGGAAAGCACCCACGATGTCTTCTTGTGAGACGAGCGATTGAGTCTGATGAGAAGCTATCGATCCTACAGCGTTCCCCAGGCTGGGGTAGGCCGCTGCGGCGGTGATTACGTCTCCCACATTTACGTGGATCTCGATCAGCCCCAGAAGCGACGCCGTGTGGTAGCTGAGGAGGCATCGACTCCTGGCGAGAGACCGTATCACGTGAATGGTCGCATCCACTTGCCGCCCATTCAGGAGAAGGCATTGGGTGAATTGGCCCACCGTCTGTAACGGGGTGGCAGCTCCCCACTGGAAAATTCTGGAACGGGACGGATTGAGCTGTGGTGGGCATGGTATACGATCATAGTCTTGTTCACCCATGATGTTCACTGTGGCCCCGGAGTCAATCATAAATTGAAATTGGCAGTTCCCCATCTTGAGCGGGATTTGCGGGGCCTCCCTGGCCTCTTTGTTATCGAGTATGAGGTTCACAAACTCGTCGTGGTCGTATTGGTCCTGCGGTGCGTAGTAGGCCATCGCCTGGTCTTCTTGGTAGAGGGTCTCAGGCCTGTAATCTGCAGGAGGGTTGTCATATTCGTCTGTGAAGTGTCTAGGCTGATCAGCCTGATCGTACGGTGGGGCGTATCCTGCCGCTTGGTATTCATCCATCGCTCGAACGTAGCGCCTCTGCCCGAAACCCTGTTGGTATGGTCTAGGCTGACTGTACTGCAGGGGCTGCGGCCGGAAAAGCATTCTGGGGGCCGCCTGGGGTCGCATCGGAAAAGGTACGCCCTCCCTGCAGACGGAGTGAAAGTGTCCTTCTCTCCCGCAGTTGGTGCATCGCTGGGACAGGGCTGGGCAGGACCCCGAATGGGGGAAGGACATCCCGCAGCGGTAGCACTGTCTTTGTAGACGCGGGGTGGACGTCGAAGAGGGTGTCGGCGGCCTGTATGGCTGAGGGCCTCTGTCGCCTTGACGGGGGGGCAGTATGGCGGCCACAAGTTCCCCCGTATCTGCTTTAGGGTTGCTGGAGTGTCCCATGGCTGAGGCCTGCGCATCCACTCTCTCGTGAATGCGGGCAAGTTCGCTGACCTCGGGCATGGTGAGCGGTTTTTTGAGTAGCTGTTTCTTGAGTGCGGGGGAGAGGCACCCTTCGATTACCCTCAGTCGAATGACTTCCTCTAGCGAGAACGCATCAAATTGGCAGTTCGCCCCTTTCACTCTCCTTCTGAGTTATTGTAACGCTCACCTGATTCCCGTAGAGGCGCCGGTCTTGACTGGGCGTATACCGTATCTTCAAAGGTGATGTGTAACACACGGCTGGCTCTTTGGGCTGGACCTCTGTGCACTGTATGTCTGACTCGAAGGGTAAGATGTCTGCAGATAGAAAATATGGGATTAAGGAACTGGGTTATTGAATGTCTCTCTCTTCTTCCCTTTCTCTTCTCCTGTAGAACCCCAAAGGTTAACGCTCTCACCTTAGGTAAGTGAACGCTGTGCTCTCCATCTGCCTCGGGGCAGGGTGCTGTAACCAGTTTCTTCACTGGATAAGGGGAGCAGGCCTCTTGACTTCAGAGGACTGCTGTCCGTCGTTTACTGCACGAACGGTAAGTTTCAAGTAATTCTAATGTCTTTAAAGTCTTTAGTAATGATGTCTCTTGTTTTGCAGGGTTCCGGCGATGGCGGATGACAGGCTGAAGTGAGTTGAAGATGGAGCCTGTGTGATGAATAGAAGCGCCTGGAAGCACGTAAGTAAGCGCTTGTTGCCTGCTTCACGATGCGCTCTAACTGTCTTTTTATTTTGCAGGTACAAGTTCGGAGCGGCTGCAGGGTGCCGGAATACCCACTGGGTTATATGTGGAAAGGAGTAATGGCACATGAGTATTAAAGTTCCCCAATGTCTTTAAACGCACCTTGTTTTGTCTTTCAGATGCGGGATGCAGCGCCGAAGGCCTCCGGAGCGTGCGAAGAGTTGGTAAGCTTTTGTCTTTCAGATGCCGGAATGCAGTGTGAAGACCTCCGGAGCGCACAAAGAGTAGGTAAGCCTTTGTCTTTCAGATGCCGGAATGCAGCGCGAGGCGTTGGTGACAGCCGATGGACCAGGTAAGTGAAGAGCTGTCACTGAAGACCGTAATGCTAACCTGTTCTTTCTTGTCTTTATAGGTGTTGCTGAAGACTGGATTCAGGATGGTAAGCCTTTTTCCTTAGGCCCAGGATCAGATGCAGAAGACACGATGAGCGTTCTGCTGCAGAGGATGCAGAATAACGCAAAGCAAGATTCATCCATCGGGTGTGGTTTAAATAGCCTCCTGTAGTGCTTAGGTGTCTCCTTCCACAGCCACGCCTAGGTAAGAAAAGAGTTCCTGCTTTCCAGAAGAGTTCCAGTGTTCTGAATCTAGGGAGTGGCTCCTGCCCCACCCAACAGGAAAA
Organism: Ambystoma mexicanum; assembly: GCF_040938575.1. Lineage (NCBI taxonomy): Eukaryota > Metazoa > Chordata > Amphibia > Caudata > Ambystomatidae > Ambystoma > Ambystoma mexicanum. The sequence goes on from NC_090934.1 coordinate 673,239,483, forward strand.
GTAGTTCCAAACAGAAGAGGATCAGAGGCTCAACTGGCAGGCAAGTAAGAAGCATGGTCTGCTGCAGGTAAGTCCACCCAAGCATTATGAGCCCGGCGCTTCCAGCGCTGGGACTGGGCATATTTATGAGCCTGGTGCCACTGGCGCCAGGACTGGGTCCAAAAGGTCCCAATTGGGACTGGTTGGCACTCGGAACCTGGGTTATGGATCTGCTTCCAAGGGAGTTGGGAAAACCCTGACCTTTTGGAAGCAGAGATCATGACAGTACCCCCCCTCAAGGCCCCTCCCAAACCGGGCTTCTCCGGGGGTTTTGGCTTGTCAGGAAATGTTCGGTGAAATCTTTTGATTAGGCGAGGAGCGTGGACATATTCAGCAGGTTCCCAGGATCTCTCTTGGGGGCCATAGCCTTTCCAGTCAATTAGGTAAAATAGTTTAGATTTGGAGATCTTGGAGTCCAGAATGCTTTTGACTTCAAACTCGAGTTCTCCATCAACTAGGATAGGTTTTGGAGATTTAGTTAGTCGGGTTTGAGGTTGCACGGGTTTTAATAGAGTGACGTGGAAGACCGGATGTATCTTCATGTGCGGGGGCAAGTCCAACTTGACCGCTACTGGGTTTACTATGGTAGTGATGGAATAGGGACCAAGGTATCTTGGGTTGAATGTGCGTGGCCCTTTTAGAGGTAGATATTTGGTGGATAACCAGACTTGATCCCCTACTTGATATTGAGGGGCTTCCTTCCGATGTTGATCTGCTCCTTTCTTGTATTGTTCTTTAGCCCTTTGAAGGTGAGAAACAGCTTCCTTAAAGGCTTGGGTGATTGTAGAATGCAGGTAGTCTACTGCTGGTGTTTCAAGATCTTGGAGGGGATCCAACTCCGAGGTTCGAGGGTGACTGCCGTACAAAAGAAAAAACGGGGTTTTCCCAGTTCCCGAATGGACAGAGTTATTGTAGGCATATTCGGCTATCCAAAGGATGTCTTTCCAAGTTTTTTCAGTTTGTTGCAGCATGCAGCGTAAATACTGTTCCAGAGTTTGATTGGTCCTCTCGGTTTGTCCGTCGGTCTGAGGGTGGTGACTGGTCGATAGTCTCACATCAATTTGAGCCGACCGACAGCAACTTCGCCAAAAATGAGAAATAAATTGACTACCTCGATCCGAAATTAGAACCGAAGGAAAACCGTGCAGTCGGACGATGTTTTCGAGAAATTCTCGGGCCAGAGTTGCTGCTGTTGGCAAGCCTTTGAGCGGAATGAAATGCGCCATCTTGGAGAATAAGTCCACGATTACTAGAATCGTATTGTATCCGGAGCATGGAGGTAGATCGGTGATGAAGTCCATAGAAAGCGTATGCCAAGGGCGAGGTGGGATGTCAATAGGGCGTAAGAGGCCTGCTGGTCTTTCCTTTTGACTCTTGTTTTGGGCGCATACTCCACAGGACATTATAAAGTCTCTGATATCTTTTTTCCAAGACGGCCACCAGAAGTAGCGCTTGATCTTTTCTGAGGTCTTGGCCATACCGGGATGTCCTTCCATTAAAGAATCGTGATAACAAGAGATTACTTTTTTCTGTAAATCTGTGCTGGGTAGGTATAATCGTTCTTGGAAATACAATAAGTTGTCCTTTACTGCAAAGTCCTTTCCCTGCAGATGCCAATTCTGTATGTCTGCTGGAGTTACAAGTTGCCTGGCTTTATCCTTAACTTCCTCTATGGATTCTGTGGCGATTACACCCAGAATTCTTTGTTCGGGAATGATTGGTACAGGTTTAGGATTGATCAATTGTTCTTCCACTCCCATCCGAGAAAGGGCATCAGCTTTACCGTTCTTTGTACCAGGTCGATAGGTAATTATGAAGTCAAACTCGGCAAAGAATAATGCCCAACGGAGTTGTCTAGAGGATTGGGCTTTTGCGGTTTTCAAATATTGCAGGTTTCGGTGATCCGTAATCACAGTAACGGTGTGTCGGGCCCCCAGCAGATAATGCCGCCAAGCCTTAAAGGCAGACTTGATAGCCAGAAGTTCCTTGTCAGTAATCGTGTAATTGATTTCAGGAGGCGAGAATTTGCGGGACCAAAATGCCACGGGATGCAACTGATTGGTTACCGGGTCCTTTTGTGATAGAACTGCCCCCATGGCAAGGCTTGAAGCATCAGTTTCCACGATGTAGGGGAGTTCGGGGCGAGGGTGTTTTAAGATTGGTGCAGAGATAAATTTAGTCTTCAAATCCTGGAAAGCTTGTTCCGCCTCGGTAGACCATTCAAAATGTTTGTTTTTCTTTAACAAGGCAGTGATGGGCTGGACTATTCGAGAGAATTCGGGGATAAACCTGCGGTAAAAGTTAGCGAAGCCTAACATGCTTTGCACACCTTTTACGGAGGATGGTGATGGCCATTTGAGAACTGCATCGACCTTCTTTGAATCCATACGCACTCCGCCAGGTGATAATATGAATCCCAAGAATTCAACTTCAGTCACGTTGAAAACACATTTTTCCAACTTAGCGAAAAGTTTGTGTTGACGCAATCTTTCGAGGACCATTTTCACGTGTTTCCGATGTTCAGATTCCGATGAAGAATAAACGAGGATGTCGTCAATGTAAACAACAACACACACATCTATGAGCTCTCTGAGGACATCGTTCATAAAATATTGAAAGGCGGCCGGGGCATTGCAAAGTCCGAAGGGCATGACCTGATATTCAAATAGCCCATACTTGGTGCGGAAGGCCGTCTTCCATTCATCGCCCTCTTTTACTCGTACCAAGTGGTAAGCTCCTCTAAGATCCAGCTTTGTATATATGCATGCTTTTCTGACTTGGTCCAGGAGTTCAGGGATCAAAGGTAACGGATATCTATTCTTAACGGTGATCTGGTTCAGGGAGCGATAATCTATACAAGTTCTAAGGTCTCCTTCCTTTTTTGGAACGAAGAACAAAGCTGAAGAAGCAGGGGACTTGGAAGGACGAATAAACCCATTTGCCAGGTATTGATCTAGGTATTGTCGAAGGTGAAGGTTCTCAGGCTCGGTGAGGGCATAAATTCTACTACAAGGAGGAGTAGATCCAGGTATCAGGTCTATCTGGCAGTCATAAGACCTATGAGGAGGTAGAGAGTTAGCCTGATCCTTCCGGAAAACATCTTGGTATTCTAGGTATTCGGGAGGTAACTGGGGAGTCTCTGAAGAAATTGCTGCCAGTGCAACACCAGGTGGAGGGTGACAAGTAGAGACACATTCTGGAAACTGGACCGTTCTTGCTCGCCAATCGATCAGAGGATTGTGTTTCTCTAACCAAGGTATTCCTAGAATAATCTGAAACTGAGGGGCCTTGATCACATCGAACACGATCTTCTCATGGTGTCCATCTTGACTTACTAGCGTCACCTCTTGAGTGGTATGCGTTACCGGCCCGGAGGCTATCTCCGTACCATCCACTGTAGTAATGACGTCCTTTACAGCCTTGGGACAAAGAGTTAGATTCATCCTCAAAACCATTTCATGATCCACATAATTGCTGATGGCACCGCTGTCGACGTAAGCTTCAATTGCATGTAATCGATCCGGATTATCAGGGCTAATCAGGACCATAGGTATCACGAAATGCGAGGTCACGGAACTGGTTTTCACGCTCGGCAAGAGGACCTCTATTCTTGTCGGGCGAGGTCGTTTCCCTGCTCAGAGTTTGTAACTTTGGTAACTGCAGCTCCTACTGCCTTCTTGGCAGGTTTCACCGGACAGTCTCGAAGAAAGTGCCCTGAGTTTCCGCAATAGAGGCATAATTGCAACTGTTTTCTCCTTTCCCGCTCCTTTTGTGTTAGAGGACCTTTCAGACCCCCTATTTGCATGGGTTCCCCGGAGTCTACTCCTTTGGAAGGAGTTGGCGGTTTGGAAAATACTCAAGCATCAAACTTGGAACGATCGGCCTTCCTGTTCTGCAGTCTGTGATCTATTTGAACGACTAAGTCTATATAGTCCGAACAATCTTGTGGGGGATTCACTACTTGGGCTAACACATCTTTGAGCTCTCCACGTAGACCTCTATAAAACAGCGTAATCCTTTTGTCCTCAGGCCATTGAGTTTCCACTATCAGTCTGTTGAAAGACGCAATGTAAGCCAAAAGGTCTTGATTACCTTGTCGCAACGAAAGAAGCTCATTGTCCAAGGCCTGCCCCTGTGAATGTCTTGCGAACAGTTTTTCCATACTGAGCTGAAAAGCTTGAAAATCATGGAGGGCCAGATCATCTTGATTTACTAGAGGGATCGACCAGTCTGCCGCATTGCCACTAAGGTACGAAAGCACGAAAGCTACTTTAGCTTGATCAGTTGGAAAGGCTGCTGGCCAGCATAAGAAATGCAACCGGCACTGATTGATAAATACTGCAAACCTCTTTGGGTCACCAGAAAATCGTTCGGGCGGAGCCAGAGGTACATTCCCAGGTAGGTTAATCTGCACTGGATTCATAGAGGATGTAGAAGGAAGATTTCCCCCAGATGCGGGTAACGGGGTCTGTCCGGCTTGTGACTGTAGCAATTGTCTAGCAAGATCATCTGTTCGCTCCTTGGAAATAATCAGTTCCCTTCTTAGAGCGTTCGTTTCCTGACGGGCTGCATGCACTTCTGCCCTTAGTTCCCCAAGTAACTGGGCTAGCTGGTCGGTATCCGAGGTTTCCATAGCGCCTGGACGGGAGTTTTGTGGTAGGCTTTGCGTTCTGTAACGCTCACCTGATTCCCGTAGAGGCGCCGGTCTTGACTGGGCGTATACCGTATCTTCAAAGGTGATGTGTAACACACGGCTGGCTCTTTGGGCTGGACCTCTGTGCACTGTATGTCTGACTCGAAGGGTAAGATGTCTGCAGATAGAAAATATGGGATTAATGAACTGGGTTATTGAATGTCTCTCTCTTCTTCCCTTTCTCTTCTCCTGTAGAACCCCAAAGGTTAACGCTCTCACCTTAGGTAAGTGAACGCTGTACTCTCCATCTGCCTCGGGGCAGGGTGCTGTAACCAGTTTCTTCACTGGATAAGGGGAGCAGGCCTCTTGACTTCAGAGGACTGCTGTCCGTCGTTTACTGCACGAACGGTAAGTTTCCAGTAATTCTAATGTCTTTAAAGTCTTTAGTAATGATGTCTCTTGTTTTGCAGGGTTCCGGCGATGGCGGATGACGGGCTGAAGTGAGTTGAAGATGGAGCCCGTGTGATGAATAGAAGCGCCTGGAAGCACGTAAGTAAGCGCTTGTTGCCTGCTTCACGATGCGCTCTAACTGTCTTTTTATTTTGCAGGTACAAGTTCGGAGCGGCTGCAGGGTGCCGGAATACCCACTGGGTTAGATGTGGAAAGGAGTAATGGCACGTGAGTATTAAAGTTCCCCAATGTCTTTAAACGCACCTTGTTTTGTCTTTCAGATGCGGGATGCAGCGCCGAAGGCCTCCGGAGCGTGCAAAGAGTTGGTAAGCTTTTGTCTTTCAGATGCCGGAATGCAGTGTGAAGACCTCCGGAGCGCACGAAGAGTAGGTAAGACTTTGTCTTTCAGATGCCGGAATGCAGCGCGAGGCGTTGGTGACAGCCGATGGACCAGGTAAGTGAAGAGCTGTCACTGAAGACCGTAATGCTAACCTGTTCTTTCTTGTCTTTATAGGTGTTGCTGAAGACTGGATTCAGGATGGTAAGCCTTTTTCCTTAGGCCCAGGATCAGATGCAGAAGACACGATGAGCGTTCTGCTGCAGAGGATGCAGAATAACGCAAAGCAAGATTCATCCATCGGGTGTGGTTTAAATAGCCTCCTGTAGTGCTTAGGTGTCTCCTTCCACAGCCACGCCTAGGTAAGAAAAGAGTTCCTGCTTTCCAGAAGAGTTCCAGTGTTCTGAATATAGGGAGTGGCTCCTGCCCCACCCAACAGGAAAAGTAGTTCCAAACAGAAGAGGATCAGAGGCTCAACTGGCAGGCAAGTAAGAAGCATGGTCTGCTGCAGGTAAGTCCACCCAAGCATTATGAGCCCGGCGCTTCCAGCGCTGGGACTGGGCATATTTATGAGCCTGGTGCCACTGGCGCCAGGACTGGGTCCAAAAGGTCCCAATTGGGACTGGTTGGCACTCGGAACCTGGGTTATGGATCTGCTTCCAAGGGAGTTGGGAAAACCCTGACCTTTTGGAAGCAGAGATCATGACAGTTATCTATCCAACAGAGAGAGGATCTAAAAGATGTAGTGTTTTCATTTCCTGATGTATTCTCAGAAAAACCAGGAAGAGTGAAAGGTACATACCATTATATTCAAACAACGAAAGGCAAAGTGGTTCACTTAAAACCATATCGTCTACCAGAAGCACGTACAAATAGAGTGATCGAGGAAGTCAACAAACTGTTAAAATCTAATATTATTGAGCCCTCCTCAGGTCCATGGTCCTCTCCTATTGTGTTGGTCACTAAACCTGACCGTTCCCGGGGGTTTTTGTATAAACTTCCTTCAAGTTAAGACAATATCAAACTTTGATGCCTATCCCATACCACGCATTGATGATCTAATTGATCAACTTAGGACAGCCACCTTTCTATCTACCATAGATTTGACAAAAAGGTACTGGCAAATACCCGTATATGGGCCAGACAAGGAAAAAAACAGCGTACTCAACGACCCTTGGATTGTTCCAGTTTAAAAACCTTCTTTTCTGCCTACACAGTGTGTCAGATACGTTCCAACGCTTTATGGATAACATCCCAAAACCCTACTCTGATTTCTGTGGAGCTTATATTGATGACATCGTCATTTATAGTAAGACCTGGGAGGACCATCTCTTCCATCTTTATACCATCATGAAGGTCCTCAGAAACGCTGGCCTAACTGCTAATTCAGCTAAATGCAGATTGGCCCAGTCAGCTGTAAAATATCTTAGCTTCTTCGTACGGAATGGGAACGTACAGACGCAACATGAAAAGGTAAAGGCAGTCTTCGATACATCAACTCCTAAGACCAAAAAAGACCTGAAAGCATTCCTTGGGTTAATAGGATACTACCACAGGATTATCCCTAACTTCTTGGACAAAACGGCCCGGCTGACAGATAAAATTAAAAATGCCGAACCCCACAAGCTTCATTGGAACAATGACGAAGTGTGCTATAACATACTAAAGCAGACGCTATGCCAGAACCCAATCCTGAAAGTAGGTGACATCTCAAATGCGTTTGTGTAACAGACGGATGCCTCCCTTACAAGGTTAGGAGTCCTGTCCCAAATTTGCAACGGACTAGAACATCCCATACTATACACCATGTTAAGGATTTCAATCGGGTGACACACACCTTGGTCTCAGCCTAGTATGTAGTGCACAACTGAGGTGCCTTTTTCATTTTTCTAAGTGAATTCAATTTGAGATGGTACACAACTCGTATCACACACCCTTTTTCAAATACCCTGAGTCACAATGGACCATGAAACAGGCTGGTTGGTGAAAATACAATATTTATTTATTTTTATATTCAAATGAAATCATACAATTTATAATACAGGACAGCAATCACCAATGAGGTGATAATTATAATGGAAATGGAAGCAATTAACCTTCACCTAGAACATGTAAAAAGCAAAGTGAATAGGAGCACTTTTAGAATTAGGAGAGATAGCACCCAAGATAAGGTTTCCCCCTGCAATGTACCCTCAACCCACATTTCTGGATAGAAAGAAGCAGCAGGCAGTAAGGAATAAGTGAGAGAAAACAGAATCAAAATCTGACCTTCCCTCACAAAATAAGAGGTGAAAAACGGATACTTTGAAGTAAATATGATTTCTCACTAAGGCGACAATGCACAAACACTTGCAATCACAAGGCAATGGGTCAACAAGAAGCATACAATTCGAAAATGAGTGGAAAGTTTAAACATGCTGCAGCCAAATGACACGTTGGAAAATTTTCTCAATTCCCACCTTAAATTACCCAAACGTTTAATAAAAATGGATGAAATACTCTGATTTGGAGTGTGGTCTTTGGGCTAGGGGATAGATGTATATCACTGGGATATTACTGAAGTGAAAGAATGGTATTAGTTTAAGGTTTGGATGAGCTTTTCGGGGTGGAATGGGGTTCAGTTTTAGTGAAATAGAGCAGTTAAAATGAAAACTTCGGTTTTAAAAGAAAGACAAAGGTTACTTAAAACGCAATTATCTAAACTATATTGTTAAAGAGGAACACAGTAAGCTCCAAGGTTGATTCGCGAGGTCAACCTTGTCCCTCCAGGGCTCAACCCCAACAATAAAATATATGGAAATTAGTTTGATTCCTCCAAATATAACTAAGGGCTTATAATTTACACCTGACAAAATTGAAAAGAGATGGCGCTATCACTTAAACATTAAGGACAGGATACAAGGTAATTCTAACAGTTTCAACAAGTTACTAGAGTATAAATATGACTACTTAGAGAGTGGGATAAGGACACAGGGAAGACAAGATAGGCTATGTGTTTCTATGGGGTGGGGATTATACTCACAGTCCACTTTTTAGTTTTGGGATTTTTGGACATCAACAGGGTCTGGTCACCACATGGTGGCGTGCCAGGCAAAAGTCAGCTGGGCAAGGTCTGGTCACCGGGTAGCGAATAGCTGGGCAATTCGGGACACTGGAGGGCACCGGTACCGCTGGATGCAGTCAGTGGGCAAGCAGTTAATGGGCAGCAAGCCAGGCTGGTCTCCGGGTGCAAATGGGAGATTAGTGGGTTTTTCTGGATCAATGGCCTTGCTGGAGTAGGAATCCGCTATGCTTGGGTTTTGCAGTGGGCTCTGGAGTAGGGTCAGCAATGCTTAGGCCTGGTAGTTGGAATCAGCAAGATTAAAGGAGCAGATCAGGAACGCATCACAGGAACTTCAGGAAGAGAGTGTGTGTAGAGTCCTGTCATGGACTCTTAATTATAATGAATAGTGACATCATAGAAGTATATGGCTGGGCAGGCTTAGCGAAACACACCTCTAACCCACTGGATTGGTCAGGGGTGCTAGTCCACACCTCGCTCTCAGTTGGTAGGAGCTAAAGGGCAGGATGGCAGATTTATGATGCAAGTTTTACAATGTTCGAAAACCTCCCACAGTTACTTTAGCTACCATCCAATTATGCCACAAATGGTACATTTATACAGTTGAAGTGTCTTAGCAAATTACATAAACAGGTTGCATATATTATGTAGACCATTACAGTCCAACTCTGCAATCTGTGAGACATTGTTTTGTACATTTAATAATCTTTGGTCATTTTCAGTGTGAAATGTTCGGCCTAAAATTCTGTAACATTACACGTGCGTACACACTATCATAGGGCCTATTTCTGTTCATTTTTAATGTTCCATCATATGTCCTTTCCCCATGATTCACATTCTTCTGGCTTTCGTGTCCCATACATGCTATTGACAGCCAAGCCCTCATATTTGAAAGCCACATAAATCACATTTAAACCACTAAATCCTGCTGCAAAGATAACAGTCTTTAAGGTTTATTTATAAAATAGTCTCTGGAAACAGATGGGCGGTCCTTTGTCCTGCACTGGACCATTTTTTTTTTCCTTTTCAGCTATCACCAACTGTCATTTCCTCCAGAGTAAGGTGGGGTTTCCCAGCTTGATTGAAGGTTTATTGCCCCTTCTCCACTTCACACTTCCATGTCCTGGAAATTCCATTGTAGAGGGCTCAGCCCAGACCAGATTCTGTCCAACCTAGTAATTATCACTGGGGTGTTGGTATCTACTGAGGGGGTCCCTTTTGTTTCTGTCATCCTCTCAGCAGAAACCTGTTTTTGGCCGACATCTTCCCCCGCAACCACTGGAGTTTGATTTAATTGGATTTATTTTTGTTCTGAATTGGAAGAAAACCTGTTGAATAAAACCATTTCATACATTGGGCCTCATTACACGGTAGGCGGTAAAGTAATGGTCCTTACCGCCATGGCGCTAATAACGTGCCTGTGTAGTAAGCAGCCCGCTAATTGCGTGGCATTACGAGTACACGGGCACAAGCTTTGCGCCATGCCAGTAAGGACATTACCGCCATGACGTAAAACGCCCTAAAAAGTCGCTGCATTAGAAGCGGTGACCGTAAATAAGCGGAACCGGAAGTAGCGTCATCGCACAGGAACGGGAAAGAGCACGGCTGCCATCTTCAAAAACATGATCCATTGCCATCCTCTGCCCCCAGGACCTGCCGCAACACTACAGCTGGCCAAACTTATCCCTACAGCACCTGAGAATGCCCAAGGCCGTAAAAAAAGGTGCAGCGCAAGGAACGCTTCTCCAATGAGGAACTGACAATGTTAGCAGACACACTTGCTGCTAATGCAGAGGTTGTTTTTGCAAACGACATGCAGCGTCCTGCACCGATAAAGAAAAAGGAGATCTGGGCAGAGGTGGCCCGGAAAGTCAGTGCGGTGGGCTCCACCCCCCGCACTGTAAAGGACGTACGCAAGCGGTGCGACGATCTGTGCCTCCGTGTACAGAGTATACTAGCAGACAACAGGAGCCTGGCCATGGGTACAGGAGGTGGAGGAGGATCCCCAATCAAGTTGCAAGAGTGGGAGGAGACATGTGCCAGCACCATTGGCATCAAATCCATTGAGGGAGTGGGTGAAATGGAGCGCGGTGTGCCGTCATCGTCAGATGGAGGGGAGTGTCCACACAAAACACTGCAATGCAAAGCATGAGGTACTCCCCCAAATGTGACCTGGAAATTAGCTCATGGATGGGGCCATCACACACACATGTACACAACGCTGCCCATACGCTGTGCACATCCCCACACAACCACATGCATGCAGCACCTCAGACACGTGTCACCCAGACTCATGCCTGTATGACCCACCCATCTGTCTAACAACCTGTATGGCCAAACTTGAAGTCCAAATGCATATAACTGCAGCAACAACAACATCTGCATGATGCGCTTGACCCATCACCGATGCTATCCCTCTCTTTGTCCCCCACAGGCTCACAATCTGACAGTGAGGAGCAGGACTCTGCGACGCAGGCCCCACCACCAGAGAAACAGGCCAAGGGCATGGAAATAGGCACCAGGCCCAGCACATCAAGGGGCACTGGGAAATCTGCACTGCCGCAGGGGGCCAAAGCCACACATTCACCCACGTCACCAAGGCGTGAAAGGCCGTCAGACAATGTGGTAGCACCCACTCCAGCCATTCCCACCACGCAGGATCCACTTGCGGAAGGATCACTGTCCACCGCAAACAGCTCCATTGGCGAGGCAGCTGCCACGGCACCCATGTCAGATGTGGAGGAAACGTGCATTTCACCCATGGAACACCACACACCCAGCCCGCAGCAGTCAGCCCAACAGAGCCCACGCCCCACATCAAATGCCAGCAGCCATGAGCTGTCTGGTGGTGAGTTTGAGGCAGGGAGCTGGAGTCCCATGGTGACAACACCTGATGGCGGACACATGTCACAAGCTGCGTCAGGTACCAACAAACGCAGGCACAGAGGCCATGACATGAGCATCATACAACAGCGCCAGGAAGACCTAACTGCGCTGGTTGGCCAGCATGTGGGTGAGGGTGCCCTGGCGAGTCAGGAGTGCAGGGAACATGCCAAGGGCATTAAACAAGCCATTGAAGCCAGCACCAACCGCATTTGCGAAGAATGATCAGCTGTGAGGCAGGTCCTCACACGCATCGCAGATGCTATGGAGAGGCAGAACCCTGCCCAGGGACCGGACCAACCAAGTACCTCCTCCTCTGCCAGCTCAAGGCAGACCAACCGCCTGCGCAGGTCCATGCGGGCTATGCGGCGCACAAACTTGCAACACCCAATGCTGGCAGAGGAGGTGGGAAGTAGGTGCAGCCTGATGTTGGTGACTCGTGTACGCTAATGCTGCACTGACATGCAAGCCATGTTTGGGGGAGTTGTGGGGGGAGAGGGGAAAGGGTGTTTGGGGAGGTGTGGGGGGAGGGGGGCAAAAGGGTGTTTGGGGGGAAGAGGGGAAAGGGTGTTTAGGGGATTTGTGGGGGGAGGGGGGAAAGGTTGTTTGTGGTGGAGGGTCCATGCACTTCATATTCTTACACAACTTAATACACACTTGTGTCATGACAAATCACATGAGTGGACATTTTTCATTGTGTATGTGTGCTTTATTGCCGGACAGTGCACTTTGTTCATTTCCCCACAACACCCAGTGCCCTGATACCCACATCCATTGCACCCTCTTCATCCATGTGTATTAGAAATATTGGTCTATCAGATGCTGGCGCACAGCACGTCCCTCCTGTGCATCGCCACCTGCATGACGTGCAGCCCCATCTTCTCCCTTCTCATCATCATCCTCACCAGGTGGTTGCATTTCAATGTCAGGGGGCAGAGGCACATTCCGTCTGATGCACATATTGTGCAGCATGACACATGCCATGGTGATCTTGGCCACCTTCTCATGCCCGTACAGGAGTGCCCCACCCGACCTGCTGAGGCACCGGAACCGTGTCTTCAAAAGGCCAAATGTCAGCTCAATTACCACACGAGTACGGGTATGTGCACGATTGTAGTCCTCTTCGTGCCTGTTCTGTGGGTTCCGGACAGGGGTAAGGAGCCACCTCTTCAAGGGATAGCCAGCATCACCTGCATGGGTGCAACAATGGATTTGTGCAAGTGATTACATCAAATGGAACCAGTACCTATCACACACGAGTCAACTTGTCATCCACATATCCCTACATGCATGGAGGTAATCATAGTAACTGCAATGTGGGAAGGTGATCTAGTCCTTGCAAGTGTTCATGCACTGTGCATGCCTACGGCAGTTTTTGCCATGTACTAGGTGATGTTTAGTCATTTGTATCCTTTGGTCCTGTCACTGTTTCAACCAGACTCCTAGTGATCTGCCATTCCAAACTTGATGTCCCCATGCTGGCATGCAGCACTTCTGTTGTGGTGTACAGGTGAGATTCAGTATAATAGCTACAGGTGATCCCTTTGTATGCACTCAAGGTCGCATTTCCGTTGTGATGATGTTCAGCGGACATTTCCATTGTCCATATTGGCAGCATGTTGCTGCATTGTGTTGTAGAGGGTACGGTCTGATGATTTGCAGTATGCATGTGGATGGATATGGCATGGTTGCGGTAATGGCTTAATGTCATTGTTGCGCAGCTTACGGCTTGCATGTAGTTTTCATGTGTCAGGTTCAGTCTGGCCTGCCTTGGGGGACAGTGGTGTATTTCTGTATGGGCATTGTTTATTCTGTCAACTGATCTCAACCAGTTGGATTATGCATCCCCCCCAATCAAACCCAGTTGGAGTATGCATCTCCCCCCCACCCAATCACACCCAGTTGGAGTATGCATCTCCCCCCCAATCACACCCAGTTGGAGTATGCATCCCCCCCAATCTACTCCCCACATCACACTGCCATGTGCTTGCCATGCTACTCACCGAGTAGCCACGAACGGTGTCCGGCATGTCGCTCCATGTAGCGTGGTATCGTTGAGTTCCGCAGGACCATTGAATCATGGGTTGATCCGGGATATCGGGCACAACAATGTGTGATGATCTTGTTAGAGTCACATACCATTTGGACGTTGATGGAGTGGTATTGCTTTCTGTTTCGGCACACTGCCTCCATGGCATGTAGGACCACCAATTCCACATGGGTGCAGTCGAGGGCCCCGATGCAACTTGAGATGCCTGCCAGTGAATGGAAGCCAACTTTGGTGTTTGAGATCTCCTGGGCAGCCCGTGGCAGGGATATGTGTTCACTTGTGTGCTTCAGGAGGGCATCGAGTACCTGGTTCAGCGTGCGTGAGAATACTGGTTGTGATATGCCATGCATCTGCCCTACGTGTGCTGGTAGGTGCCTGTGGCCAGGAAGTGGAGCACAGAGACCACCTTCAGTAGAGGGGGGATGGCAGTACGGATGTCTATGAGGCTGACAATGTTGTTGTGTATCATGTCCACGATGGTGTTGATGGTATCCCGGTCCAGACGGTACAGGGTGTGTATCTGCTCAGGGGTTAGGTTGGATGGTCTGGCTCTGATTCTGGAGATTAGTGGCTGCCCCTGTGGTACAAATACCTGCACTGGTGGGGCTTGCTGTGTCTGTCTCGCCCTCCTCCTCCTGCGTCTCCTCTGTGCTGCCTGTTGTTGTTGCTGTTGCAATGCAATCATCTCCTCCAGCCCCAGTAATGCTACTAATATTGGAATCATTTGGGTGTGTGAATGGGTGTGGGAAGGGGTATGGTGTGCCCATACACTGAAATTGACATAGCCCAGAGCTGGAGTTTCTTTGAATTACTGATCATTGACACGTTGTAACTTAAAAAGTGAAGCTTTTCCTGTGCAGTGGAAAATGAAGTTTCTTTGTTGATTTTTCTCAGATTTGGTTTGACAGAGCCTGTCATTCAGGGGTCATACTTGGTTTTGCTGAAGCACAATGGGGATATGAATGGGCATGGCAGGGCCTTATTAATAACAGTAGTTTGAGGAAGAACAGATAAAAATAGCGTTAGAGCAGCATCCTTTTAAGGTAAAATACCCACTTTTCAATGGGGACTTTGGGGCTGGCAGCAAAGCAGCGATGCTTTTTCACTCTATTTCTTTTGTATATGTAACAACACACTAGCAAGCTCCCTCAGTGTGCCGCCTTGTTCCATCCTGCCCAATATGTGCTTGGAAAGATGGTGCAGCCAGTGACTGGGCCGGTGACTGATCTTGGTTGCAGCGCCCTTGGGGGATTTGATACTCCCATTGGGGGCAGCCACCAATATCATACACCTGAAAACAGGATTGAATCACAAAATAGTGCAATTCCATGCATTGCAACAAATAGCCCCATAAAAATAATGAAATCCAACTTGTTTTTCGTCAAGCTCTTCCTAGGTGACCTTCGTGTGCCAGTTGGAGTACTTTTTTTCTGAGACTCGTGCATGTATTACCATAACAGAGGCACTGCTAGATACATCGCAGGGGCCTGCGTAAAGGGGATAGTTACATGTGCACTCTCGAGGGGAACTGCAGTCTGCTACACAGTCAGCGCATTGCTGGGGGAACTGGCAAGGAGCAGTGAAGAGACAGCACGCAGTCGGAAGTGCAAAGGGAGGACAGTGAAGGAGGCCCCCGCACCGCCTAGCAGCGCTCCTGCTGCCAGGAGCCATAAAAGGGCTCCTGGCATGAATCGGCCTGGCTGGTGTCCTACATACGGGTGCCACATTGCCCTTAGCAGGGGGCTAAAATAACGATGGCCTAAAAATCACCCAACGAAATAAACGGTCATCTGTAACTCAGGCGAAACACCCCTCATCAACATCATCCAACAAGGGGTACCATCGTACCAGAAGCAGCAAATCAGGAATTGGGACTGAGTTTTTACAGGCTCTGCACGTGCCACCCGGGGGTTACTTATGACATCTTATATGAGTCTATTATGACTCCACAATGGGTGCTAATGTCCAATACGATTACGTATTGCGACACAGAGCTTGTCCTCCTGCGGCAGGCCATTTGCCAGTTTCTAAATGGTCCCGCTTCGGGATGTGTGTCCAGGATCGAACAAGTTTGCCAAGGAGAAAAAGCTGGGGTCACAGCATGGGTCAAGATGTTTTACGCCGGTACTGTGCGCCTGTTGTGGTTGTTGTCCTGGGGTAATGGCAAGGCCGGGTAATGTGTGCCTAGCTGCCCGAGTTCCACGATTCACCCCCAAATGATCATCCTGCGTCTGCATGGTTTCTGAAAAGGTGCTGCATCACGTGTGTACATGATGATGATAAACAGTATTCAGGTCACTGCACTAAGTAAAAAAAAACAGCTGTATCATTTTAGGGACTGCTAAAAAATAAGTACATATCCCCTGAGGAAATGTGGCGCTCTGACTCCCCACACCACGTCATCATGTAACCCATGCAAGGTGCCACGTCTTCCTAAGGCGCCTTGTGTCCTCAATAATAAGGCACACTTTCCATTCCCTGCGCGATAACCTCCACAGTAAACGCTTCACAGCTGACCAGGCCACTTAGGTTCATAAGGTCACTCACAGCAGAGAGTTGCTAAGTGAAACATTCAAGCAGACTGACCCTAATCGCTGTGGTAATTTCAAAGAATCAAACGAACTACTCCGCCCACTGTCATATTTCTGCCATGATCCAGCCCATTCCTTTCTGTCGGTGTTGCTTTAAAATAAAAGGTGAACACCTTTTATTCTGCTCACAGTCGACCTACAGGCGCCTGTTGTCACGCAGGCATTCTTTAAGTGCATATATGGAGCTAGACCCAGACACTGTTCTCACGTAGATGATGGGGTTGCCGTGTGCACCTCTTTCACTTACTTGGCTGAGGAACAGATGCACCTAATTCAGTGCGGTGATGGTGATGTGGATGTGCGCCTGGTGTGCAGGAGTCAGGAGATCAACACACATTTCGTACAGCCAGGCTTCTGAAAAAGGGCCGCATTCCCTGTGCTTCCTTTGGGATCCAATGCTTTGTGAATTCTGCTCTTGGTGTTGGGACTGTGGGCTCGGTTAACCTGATGCACGCCGAATTCTCACAGAAACACACCTTTTAGCTACAAAGTCCTTCTCTTCCACCTCCTGAGTCATGACTTCCAGGCAGAGTCCCAGAATGACCAAACACTGGTGGCCATCTCCACTGCAATGCATCACATGTCAGAGTTTCATGCACACATTCATGGATATCACGAACACCTGAATGGATCTCACAAATGATAATTTTGACCATTTGCAAACTGCTCGCTACAAATTCGATGGCTTCTTGGCACTTACACTACAGTTGTTTAAAGTTTTTGTTCGAGACGAGTGTATCATTTTAGTGGTAATGTGCACTGGTTACATTCCATAAAACTTAACATACAACAAAAATATAAAAACGGCCTCAACTGGAGTCTAGGTGCCTTTCAGTAGTAGCAAGGTCTAGCGCTTTGAGGCGATGGTGATTTCACGCAGCACTGCCTGCCAAATCAATTTCTGATCAATGCAGGATTTGTGTGCCCTGAATATAGGATACTGGCTGCTTTGCATAAAATCAAAGTGCATTTTGGGAACATAAGAATGGCCACTAATTTATTGAACATGGCTGCGCTTGTAATTCAAACGTTCATTTCTCCCGAGCATGCAATGCACACTTACTATGCTGCTCATCATTTCCCCTGGCACAGTAGTCGCTCTGACAGTATAATATGTGCAAAGCAGGAGACATATGTACAGTTTTGGATGGTTTCATTGTTTGAGCTTGGGCTGCTGCTGAGCAAAGGATTACTTTCACGTGCAGTCTTTGAATATCACTGCTCGGCTGAACACATGGAAACACTGTGGGCCTGATTGACAAAATGTTTTCCTATGGGAATGCACCATTATAAAACACTTCTTTGAATCAGTCCCTGATATGTAACAAGCACCATAAACCCTCCCAAGTTGAGCAAGCTCACTGCTGCTCCCTGGCTGCTTGGGAAGAGAGCTTCCTCAACTTGAGGGCGGGTTTGGTCCTCAAGTCTACGCAGAACAGCGCTCTAGGAGGACAGTTTTTGCTGGAGCACTGTTCAGTCTTGTTCCATCCCAATTCCTACCCTGATAATCGTATACTGTTCCACTTTCTGAAAATCGTTTACAGAAGCACCCATGGACTTGCTTGTCCGCATCTCTCTTCTCTGCTCTCACTCTATATACCTTCTGTGTCTCTTCACTCTGCGAATCAGTTCTTACTTTCTAGCCCTAAACCCCCTTGTGCAGTCGGTTTAACTACATATTATCCCCACCAAAAATATATGGAACGGCCGTAGGCGATATTTTTAGGGGGGATAATTGTTTTTTTCGGGAGCAGGGGTTGCGGGGGTGTCCCCCGCTCCTTTAAAAATAATGCAGGGGTTGCTGGGGTGTCCCCTGCAGGTTCCATGCCTTAATAGCGCCACAAAAATATGGTAATATTTTTGTATGGCAATATTTTTTCGGGTATATTAACAAATGGAACCGCAGGGTCCTGTTTCCGTTGCTTCCCTCTCCTGGCGCCCACGCTTTGAACCTCGCCCCCCCTGGTGTCAGATCCTCACCATCATTATGCCTATTTTTCATACTCGCCTCAAAGCTTTTCTCCTGAACCACTTACTCTCTGCTCCCCTTGATCCTCTTCCCCAGAGGTGCAGACAGCATTATCTAACAAGTGGGGCCTGAAGCTAATGTCGGTGGGTCCACCGCAGTGACATTAACATCTGTAAATGCCCCCACAGCGCTGCTGACTGGGCATTTACAGATTTTGGGTGTGCCTTGCCCGCTCAGGCCTTACCCTGTCTACGCCTATGCACTTCTCCATGGTCTGTTTTATTATACCTGAATGTTGTACCATCTGCTGAACCAAGAACTTGCCTCCAATCAGCAGAGCATAAACCAACACAACCAGTAGGATTCTTTAAAGGTGTCCGCTATTTAGCGCGTTTTTGATTGCAAATAACAAAGTGCACTGATTTGTGCCATAGAGTGGCGACATTTGGATTCAGTGCCACTGTTTCCCTTGGGGCGGAGAGTCTGTTAGTATTTGTGCATCAGTCCAGAGGCCTTTTCTGGCTCTGAACCATTTACCATGATGCTTTAGTCCTCTTTCCTATTGAGCATACAGGGATCATGCCAGCGGTTTGCAATTTAATTGACTTAGTGCCTTTGCCCCCCTTTAGGTTTGCAGTGAGCGACTTCATCAGAGGTTCGTTCATCGTGGTGGCACTGGTGACAGTCAGAGTCTGAGAGTCGCAGGCTGCTGTGTGGTACCGTACGCTGCATCCTCATCCCTGAAAACAGGGTAAGAAAGACATACATTACCAAGCATAAGTGGGGTGTAATTGTTTTACTGACTCAAGGAAAGTGGGTGTTTTTTAAAAATGGAGACGGCATGGGTACTACACTACAGAGCGACATTTCAAAAGTCGCAAAGTTGTATGTTTCAGTGTGGTGTGTTGGGGGATAAAAGCAGGCAACTGGCACTTTGCAGCCATTTACAAACCACCCACATGGTATTTCTTGTTAGATTTCTTTTTGCAATGTTCTCTTCAGCCAGGACATGTCAAACGGGTGCACATTTGTATTTATTAGCCCAGCTCTAATGGAAAGCGCATTCCGTGTGTGCTCCATCATTATATGGGTTTGTTCTTAAACATTTGCTGTTCACCAGTCCTTGATTCCATTTGAAGCACTTAAGAGGTCTTTTGTCCTGACCTGACCCCTGGCCTGATCATTGTGTGTAGCGAAACTTGGAAGGAATCCCATGATATCGATTACCCCTACTTCTCATTTCCTTCCCTAGAATGTCTGGAGCCCAGAAGAAAATGTCTTCATACTTTTCAAAACCTTGTAAAAAATGCAACACAGATGAGCCTACAAACAAGCGAAGTAAACAGGAATCTGGTTCCAAGTCAGATAATGTTTGTGAAGAACCAGAAAAAACACTAGATGAGACCACCAGCACTACTACTGTCAACATCCATACAGAAATCCAGACAGCAAGCATTCCACTCGGAGAGGAACTGGGTGGCACTGGTACTTATGAAGATCGTGAACTACCGAACGACAGCGACACAGGAATTCCAAGTACTAGCACGCCGGAATCTGGTCAATTATCACTTCTGCAACGTTTAGCTCCCTTAACAAAAGGCCCACTCCCTAAAGGCTGGAAGCTGGACAAGAAACAATATTTTCAAACCAAGTACCCATGGTTAATTGTTAGAGGACACGCTCTTGGATGCACCATATGCCGTCAAGTCAATAGCTTTGGTGCAGAGAAAAGTCATGGGATGAAATTGTCTAAAGAATGGACAGTGTACTGTTCGCTCATATGGTACCAACAAAGACAAGCAACAAAGATCCTTACGAAAGAAGATTACCGAACATTTCTCAACAAAGGCACACGTCACAGCATCAAAAATAATAGAGCAGGCAAAAAAAATACATTGCTTAAAGTAACTTCTAGACCCCAGGCAGGGAAAATAGCAACAACTGCCAGAATATTCCAAACGGCTTATAATGAAACAAAGCGGAACAGGCCAGCCTATGGTTTTGAATCTGAGATAGACTGCCAGCAATTGAATGGGCTAGATATGGGATGCATTTTACATTCCAATGTGGCTTGCTCAAGTATACAGCAACACATTTCATCGGAAATGAAACGAATGACATTTGCCAAAATAGTTGCCTCTTCTCCTAAGGTGAGCCTTTTGCTGAATGATAAATAAAAAAAGTGCTTTAATTGTGTACCTACGTACATAGCTACAGGATATGGAGTCTCCAGCTAATATTTTTGTTGACCTTATCGAGCTCAGTGATGTGTCTGCCGAGGGTATAGTGAATAGTTTGCTGTCTTCGCTCCAAAAGGATACAATTAACATTAGTGCAGACTTTCTCACCAAATGTCTGGTGTCAGTCGCTTGTGATGGAGTATCAGTAAAGTTTGGCCGCAATAGCGGGGTTGTGAAAAGGTTACAAGAAAGAATTTCCCCAAATATTGTAGCCTGCCACTGCTCAGCACACCGCTTAGAACTTGCAGTCAATGATGTCATGAAAGACATTGGAGCTACAAATCATTTCAAAGCATTGCTGGACAAACTGTATCCTCTTTTTAGCACATCTGTGAAAAATCGTTTGCAGCTAAAAGAATGCGCAGATGCTCTTGACATTCAGCTTTGTAAAATAGAAAGAGTGTTAGACACTCGCTGGGTTGCCTCAAGCTACAGAACAGTAAAGGCTGTCTGGAATGCTTATCCTGCGCTTTACAAACACTTTACATTGGCATCTAGTGATGGCACAACACAAAACATGTATACTGGACTATGTAGGCGCCTTTCATCTGTGCGTTTGTTGGTAA
The DNA here is from genome assembly GCF_040938575.1 of Ambystoma mexicanum. NCBI lineage: Eukaryota > Metazoa > Chordata > Amphibia > Caudata > Ambystomatidae > Ambystoma > Ambystoma mexicanum. The sequence goes on from NC_090934.1 coordinate 673,260,302, forward strand.
TCTTGGCATTATGTTTGATGCACTTCAAGAGTTATCAGAATTGTCTCTTGACTTACAAAAGCGTGATTACACGATCATTGATGCACATCGTGCTATTTGCCAACAAATATCAGTGTTTGAGGCAATGGCATCTCTGGGTTGGCTCCAGGCCTTCTAACTATATCTTTTGAATCACCCCAACCTCTTTTGAACACTCTGCAAAGACTTTCAGTGCACTTTAAACCTTGTGATCCTGGGCACATTTCGCTTTGCTCCATTTAAAGCGGGCCTGGCCTATGAACTTTGGCTCTACAGTATAACCTGCCTTTCTCCCCTTGCTCGGAACTCTTAAAAGTGTTGGGAACTGTTTTATTGTTATGCTCTGCCTTTTTCTCTCCCTTTAACTACATTATCAGAGTGCCATCTTGGTTAAGCGCTCACATCTGTTCTAACAAATAGTAGTGTTTTAACCCTGACTTGTCTGATAACTATTAGGGGAGGTGTGTATACTTTACCTGACTGTGTTTTAAGTTGCTTTTGATTGAGAGTGCTAGTACATTCCATAAAGTGTGTTTTAAATAAATAATTATGTACTTTTTATACAAAGCTCTGGTCAGTGTTTGTTTGCTCTACTGTGTTTTGGCCCTATTGTGTATACTCTACATACTGCCATACTCTTCTTGAGAGAAGTCTGACTGCTGAGCCATAGCTACCAGGTAAATCTGGGTGGTGCAGACTGCTACCAATTGGGTTTACTGCTTACTCCTGTAGTCTTAATCTTTTTGCGGTGTTCCCCAAGGGAACTGCACAGGATTCTGCCTAACACTTTTCCCAGTGCCAGAAGACCATAGAAGAAAATAGTTTCCAAGGAGTGACCCTTCATGAAGGAAAGGCATGCGACAAAAGAATTGAACATGGACAGTTTTTTCGCAGTCTTGCATAAAATGTACGGAGTCGTTTGTTGTCTACAGGAGGTTATGATGCTTCTGAAAACAGTTGCGTACAAGAAGCTAATAAGCAAACTCAAGGTTTTGTGCAAGCAGTACTGGTCAGATGAGTTACCACCTATGCATGGAGAAAGTGAGATAGAGTCTCTTTGTGAAATATTTGACATTGGTGACACTCGTCAAACCATTCGGGCTTACAGGAAACATAGGGAGACGGGTGGAAAAGAAGCTAATAGACACTACAAGGAACTTTTGACAGCTGTGAACACTATTGCTATCTCCACAGCTGAGTGTGAACGAGGGTTTTCACAAATTAATCTTGTCTGCACATCAACAAGAGCATCCCTGCATACTGACACCATTTCATCCTTATTATTTATTAATCTCGTTGGCACACCATTGAAGAAGTTCAACACCATCCCCTATGTCAATTCATGGATTGCAAAAGGACGAAGAGCTGCTGATGACCCTAGGAGTAAGGAACGAAAAGAGGACATGGACAGGTCAGATTTAGACAGTTTATGGGCTTTTATGACGAATAGATTCAACTATGCACACTATTGCACTTGTAATTATTTGATATATTATTTATTTGTACTTTATTTAGTAACTGCTATTTGCATTTGTTTGTTTTGTTCATATATTGCTATTTGCACTTTGCTATAGCAGCTTAGCCATGGTGATCCCAACCAGCTTTTGGCAAAGTTGTAATAGAATCTGGAGTTACCATGACATTTTGTGAAATGTTATACAGAATATTTTGCCATGTTAGGCTAAATACTGTGGCTGGCAGAATGTTAATTACTTCAAACAAACAGAACATTTAAATAGCATCTGACAGTCTATTTAATTGATATAGATTCAATGCCTTCTCTACCTCCTTTTCTAAGTTTAAAATGAAAGCCAAACATGGCACCTTGTACTTTCTTGTTTGGTTCTGTTCTATATACAATGTTTTTATTTATTCTTAGTGTTTTATTTATTATTTATTCAATGTGTGAGGTTAAATAAAAAAGTGTCTTTGAGGATGTCTCAGATGTGTAATTACTGCAACATCTGTTAACATTCATTCAATCAAACCTAATGCTTTAAATACAGTCTATTATTTTTCCTAGTGTACGTCAAACCAGAAAGATACTCTCACTGTGAGTCTCACAAGAGACCCCAGCTCCACTCAGAACCATTTGGCAAACAGGGCGGTGGGAGGGGGTGTGCAGTGGGGGGGGTCATTCTACAAAATTGACAAATAAGATAACATCCACAGGTTTGCAACAATTTTATCAAATGCATTACACTTCAAGGACAGCAAGTATGGTTCAGACGTCTAACAAGTGTGGTCTAGAACTTAGAAGTGTGTTCAAATGCACTCTTTTGCCTCTGGGGTTGCTGGAATGCTGGAACCACTACACCTACGATAACAAGTGTTTTCCAACTTTAAAGCATTACACTTTCTCAACCCATGTGTGCCCTTCCCCCCATCCATCCCACAACCAGCCTGTGCCAGCAGTTGCTGTAGCACATGTGACATGGAGCATCAGCAGCAGTGTGATGGACTGGTGGTGGGCCGATCTAGGTCTAGCATTGAACCGCGCCCGGCATTATGGAGCCAATATTTTTGGGGCACTGCCACTTATTTATTTTACAAATTAAGCACTGCTTTCCGTGACTACCTCGCCTCCCACTTCTGCCTCCTCCTCAGCTACCTTGCCTTCTCCCTCCCTCTCTGCCCCCTCCTACACCTGCGCAGGGCGTACCTCTGATCTGTACCCCTTCCCGGAAGTCTTTCAAGGATGGCAACCTTCTCCATATTGCCACTCTAAACTCTCACTCCGCTGTCAACACTGTCAAACACTCCTCTGATATCTGCTGCCTTTTGGAAGAACTTGACCTTGATGTCCTCTGTTTCACCGAGACATGGTTCACGGCCAGCTCTGTCACAAGCTTTGATACGCTCCTACCCGACAGCTACAAGATTCTCTCCACTCCCAGGGCCAACCGCTCTGGGGGGGGGGGGGTAGCCCTCATCTTCCCAGAGTGGATTCCTGCCTCCGTCACTCCTACGCAGGTCTACTCCTCCTTCGAATGCCTCGTCTGCAGGCTCTCTCTCTCTCCTAGCCATTCTCTTACTGTGGCTACCATCTATCGGCCGCCTGGTCAGACTTCCTCCTTCCTCTCTGAGTGGGCAGACCTCTCCTCTTCCCTCCTGGTCTCAACTACCCAACTCCTCCATCTTGTAGACTTCAACATTCACCTGGATGCCGCCTGTCCTCCCTCTGGATTCTTTCGCGACCTCTGCGACACTCTCTCACTCACTATTCTCCCCTCTGGCCCAACTCAATCTGCAGGGCACACTCTGGATGTTCTCATCTCCTCAGACCTTCCCCTCTCTGTCCCTCTCACCACTCCTCTCTCCTGGAATGACCATTTTCTCCTCTCCTCCCACTTCACCCTCCCTACCCCTCAGGCCAAGCCACTTCCATCGCTGCCACCCATCTTCTCGGTCATCCGACCCATGAAGCGCGTGTCAGCTGAGGCTTTCGCTGCCACCTTCTCATCCCCTCCTCCCCCTTTGGCTGACTCATCCTGACACAGCCCTCTCCACGCTCCTCTCCGCTATATCTGATACTCTTGATATCCTTGCCCCTGTCATGAGAATCCGCCTGAAGCCCAAAGCCAAGTGCAACTCCTGGTACGATTCCGACCTCGTCACCCTATAACAGTAGTTTAGGGTGACCGAGAGGAAATGGCGTGCTTCATGTACATCCTCTGACAAACTGGCCTACCGCAAAGGCAATACCGGCTCCCTGTTCTATCCAAGAAAAGAGTGCATATCCAAGCCCACGTCTCTGCAGCCTCTAACAACTCGGCCGAATTCTTTAAAATCTGCAAGGAACTGGCCAATCCTGCCGCAGTCTCTTCCTCTCCTGTCCCCTCCCAGGCCCTTCACATTTCATCACTAAAACTCAGGACATCCTGTACACCCTCTCCTCCTTTCCACCCCCTCCCCCATTCCCTGTTTTTCCTCTGGCCACTCTGCAGCCACCTCTCCTCCCTCCTTCTCTGCCTTTCCCCTGTTCTCTGCAGACAAGGTTGCTATACATAGTCCCATCTATGAAAGTCTTGTCGAAACAGGTTCACCCCTGTTCCTCCAAAACCATCAAGGACCACATTGATTCCCTGGCTCCTGCCCTGGCTGATTTCTGCAATCACTCCTTCGCCACTGGAGTCTTCCCACCCCCCTGAAGCACTCCCTTGTGCACCCCCTCCTCAAGAAACCCACTGCCGATCCCTCCTGCCCGCCCAACTATTGCCCAATCTCCATCACTCCCTTCCTGGGTAAGCTCCTGGAGAAACTGGCCATCTCTCAGCTCAATCTCCACACTGAATCTATCTGCTGTCTTTGTGACCACCAGTCTGGCTTCAGAGCTGCCAGAAGCACGGAAACTGCTCTCCTGAACATCCGCGAAGACCTGCTCTCCAACCTTGACTCTAACACCCCCTGCCTTCTCATCCTGCTTGATCTCTCTTCTGCCTTTGACACAGTCAACCAAGCCATCCTGCTCAACCGTCTTCGTGATAACCTGGGTATCACCGGTCAGGCTCTGGCATGGCTGACTTCTTTCCTCTCCGACCGACCCTCGCAGGTCAAACTTGGGTCCTTCCTCTCTGCTATCTTTTTCTCTACCTGTGGTGTCCCCCAGGGGTCTAACCTCTCTGCCTGTCTGTTCAACCAATATCTGGCACTCCTGGCCCACTGCATCGCCGCTCTCTGCCCCAATTTTCAGTGCTATGCGGATGACACCCAGCTCATCTTCAGGCTACCCTCTGCCTCCTCCTCCTCCTCCATTTCCCTCATCTCTGACTGTCAGTCTGCTTTCCAGGAGTGGTGTGCTGCCAATGACCTCTGTCTTAATGCCAGTAAGACTGATTCTCCTCATCGGCACACCAGCTCCCTCCTTCCCTTCAGCTCTCTGGCCGGCCTCTCTTGGCCCTCTTCCTGCTCCCACCTGCAAGGCTAAAAACCTCAGGTCATCTTGGACTCTAAACTCTCCTTCTCTCCTCACATCTCTGACGTCTCTAAGAAGTCACACTACCATCTGCACCTCCTCAGAGGTATACTTCCTTTCCTCTTCTTCCCCCAAAAGCTCACTGTCTCCAGAGCCCTGATTCTCTCTAAGCTGGACTATTGCAACAGCCTCTTTCTAAATCTGCCTGCTTCTACTCTCTGCAACATATCCAGAACAGGACCGCGAGACTTGTCCTTGGCCTCAAGCCCAGGGATCGTATCTCTCCAGGATTGAAATCTCTTCACTGGCTCCCAGTGGATTAAGTTCAAAACACTCTGCATCGTCCATAAGGCCTTCTGGGGCCTGGGGCCTCAATACCTTCAACTCTCTCTCCCTAAACACCTTCCCTCTCGAGCTCTTCGCTCATCTACCTCAAACTCCCTCAGAGTCAGTTGCTTCTCCAAGCAACGGGTTGGTGGTAGATCTCTTTCTTCGGCTGGTGCCTCCCCCTGGAACAGGCTCCCTTCCTCCCTGAAATTTGAGGAGAATCATCTTCGATTCCGGAAGCACCTCAAAACTTTTCTCTTTGCTTCTGCTTTTTCTCCTCCTCTCCCTTGCTGAATTCATGGCTGACACTGAATTGGCACTGGTTACCTGGTCACCCACTGATCTCGGGCCCAGGTCCCTTCCCCTGCCAGTCGCACTCCTGCACTGCCTTCCCGGCTTCCCCGGCACTTGGGGACTGGTTCTGTATCCATACAGTCCCACCACCAGCACTTGACACCTGATGGCTGCACTTTCCTTGCACTTGCCACCTGTGGGACATACTTTTACTTACTATTTATCTTTATTTATTTATTTAGTTTGGTTCTTATCCCATGTACTGCACTGTCCTCTCCCACTTCTCCCTCACACTTCTCCTCCTTCCCCTTCCCATGCACTTGCACGATCTGAATGCCACCTAGCATAGCAGGATCATTGTCTGTCTCCCTTGTCCCCCTCCCATGTCTCGTCGCGCCTTGAAACACTTGAGTATAGGCGCGTTCTAAATGCCATATATCAGATCATCATATTGTCCTCGGTCTTACGATTCCCTCTGCAGAGGTTTTGCAGGTATGTGTCGGAAAGGGGAATGTCGTGTCCCTCCATGCCACCCTCTCGTTATTAGCAGCATTTCTCCTCATCTTGGACTGCCTGACCTGGATAGGTATCTCGTCATGCTATCTGCCTTGCTCATACTGTGCTCTCTTGCTCCACCTTTTATCCCTGTGGGGAACGGAAAGGACCGACAGGTGTGCGTGATTCTGATCAATTGCCTGACTTTGCCTTACGTGGGTGCACTCTGGCGTGCTAAAAAACACAAGTTCAGCCACTCGGGGCTGTCCAAGTGTCTGCTGCTTTTCGGATGAAGCAATTCTTAGGATTTTAATGGGTGTTCTCTGTCTGGCAGGTGCAGATATGTTTTAAAATTCTGGAGGGTAGACACTTTCTTCTCCAGTGGATTCCTCTTTTTCAAATTTGCATTTAATACAAATTGCAGAATTATCTTGGGCCCTTAGTGTTCAATAGTCAAGGGTCCTAGTTTGGAAGAACAATGCCTGTGCTTGATCCATACGCACTAGGTCAGGTCTTCCAATAGCCGACTGGTTTCTGTGGTAAGAAGTATTGACACCACATTCCTCAGGGCTTATTGGAGGCAGCTATGTAGGTGCCTCCTGAGTTACAATAGCAGCATGGTCTGCATAATTCAATAGCCTCTCCCTGTAAGGATGACCGGAGGGGTAGGGGGGAGAAAAACAAGAGGGGGAGGGCATATTAATGAATAAAAAGGTACCCACCTTTCTGTTTTTAACTTGTGGTTACTATTAAACACACTGCACATGAGTGATATAAAGTAAATGGAAGGGCTCTTACCCTATCCATGTAGCTGGTAGATTTGTGCACGGGAGGGTGAGGCAGCCTGAGACCTAGGGGCCAAACATATTTGTCAATATCAGCTTAAAGTGCGTTCACTCGCATTTGTAGGCATAGGCATGATGCATATTGGCATCCTGACATCTTATTGAAAGTACTTCATTAACCAAGATTGTGAGTAATTTGCCGTGGAGAGATGGCCGTACACTAACGTGCCATCTCTAACAGCAAATATACCAAAAAGACGGGTCCTGAACGTGCGGTCCCGTCTGTGTCTTTATTCAAGGGGAAAGGAAAAGTAAAGAACAAGGGCAAAGGCAACTGGCAACCCCGTGTCCACTGGCAGAACCAGTCATCAATTGTAACTCGCAGCAGAGGCCGAGGACAAGGACAACCACACCAGGACCATCAGTTTAACAAATCGAATGACCACAGACATGAGAAACTCCCAGACAGATGCAGAATCTGAAATACCAAATACATATCGAGAAAGCTTAGTGATGAATCTATCGAAACATAACCTGACTGTAGACGAGCTAGACGTACTTGAAAAGGGTCTGTCTTTCGTTCCATCAGCAGACCATGACCCGTTCCAGACTCGCATAGAAATGGCACAACTAGTCAGGAAAATACGTTTGAAACAGTACTTTGGCTCAATAACTACCACCACCAGAGAAAAAAGTGCGACCAACCTGAGGGGAAAGTCTACCTTCTACCCCCCACCTAATGGCATTTCACCTGAGTCAATTACATTTGAAAAGGCGCTGCTTAAACAGCTCGAGAAACTGGGAGCAGAACTTATCCCCGGCTATAAAAATGTCTCAAACAAAAACAAGCTAGCACTTCAGTCACTAGCATCCAATGAACTTATTACAATCAAACCAGCAGATAAAGGCGGAGCAACGGTTATAATGGATACTGTGGCATATGATCTAATGGTACAAACACTCTTACAGGATACCTCCAGCTATAAACGACTAGGGGCTGACCCAACAGAATCAATTAGACAACTTATAATACCTATCTTGGAAGAAGCCAGCGCCGTAGAAGTAATCAGCAACAAAGAATATGACTTCCTCAACCCAAGGACTCCGAGAAAACCAGCTTTCTACGCACTTCCGAAAGTGTATAAAGGAATCACTCCACCACCAGGCAGACCCATAGTTTCCGGGATTAACTCCATTCTGGAACCATTGTCACAATTCGTAGATTTCTTCTTAAAACCTGAAGTAACCAAAATGAGGTCATATCGGAAAGACACAACGGCAGTCATTGAACTGATACAGGACCGACCCTTCACCTCAGCCCACAACCTTTTAGTGACACTGGACATTGAATCTCTTTATACCAGAATTCCACAGAGGCTACATTAAGAGTGATAGAAAAGATCCTACAAGAAAAAGAACCACCACTTCCAATCCCGGTTAACTACTTGATGCAACTAGCAGAGATTGCATTGACAAAGAACTTCTTCATCTATAACAACAACTACTATGAACAAATATCGGGCACGGCGATGGGAGCTACCTTCGCACCGAGCCTTGCCAATCTCTATGTTGCCAATTTCGAGGAGAAAAGGATCTATCAGTCCAACAACCCTTGGCTGAACAAAATACAACTATGGGCAAGGTACATTGACGATGTGCTGCTGATCTTCACAGGCAACGATGTAGACCCGATTGCCTTCATGGAATGGCTCAACATGCAAAACCCTTCCCTGAGATTTTCTGAAACACACACTACTGTTTCAGTACATTTCCTTGACTTGACATTACAGATAAGCAATGAAACCATTACGAGTACCATCTACAACAAGCCTACGGACAGGAACTCATTGCTCACATACAAGAGTTACCACCCGTCGAGCCTAAAAAAGAACCTACCCTTTGGCCAGTTCCTTCGATATCGCCGGAACTGTACACAAGTGACTGCAATCGTCAATCATCAGCACTGGCCACTAAATTGAGAAATAGAGGTTACCCAAAACATCTAGTGAAACAAGCAAGAAAAAGGGCTAGAAACATCCCAAGAGAAGTAACTCTGGAACATCACATCAAACGGAATGAACCAGCCGAGCAAATCACAGCCGTACTAAGCTTCTCACCCCTGACCAACAAAATCAAGAAGGAAATTCTCAAACTATGGCCCATTCTGAATGTCGGGACCCAGAGCCTGGTCACCCCAAGATTTGCCATCAAAAGACGGAAAAATCTGAGGGACTCCCTGGTACATTCATACAAAGATACAACACCCAGACCCAACACCCTATGGGGTACAACCCAAGCGACTGGGCACACACCTTGTGGATCGTGCAGCGCATGCTCCAGCACCAGAAGATCAACGAGCATTGAAATTGGCTGGCATTTCCCTTCGACACAAAAGAACTTTACAAACTGCAATAGCTGCAATGTAATTTATATCATAACTTGCCCATGTGCCAAATGCTACGTGGGTATGACGATGCGACCTATTAGAACACACCTCGCGGAACATAGGTCCTGCATCTGTACAAAAAAGTTAACCGCACCTATGGTGGACCATTTCCTTGAGGACCAACACAGCCCAGCAGACTTCACATGGTCCATTATCGAGAAGATGGCAGTGCCCATAAGGGGCGGCAACATCCATGATCTTCTCCACAGAAGAGAACTATGGATCTACAGGTTGAAAACTGATAAGACTGGACTTAATGAACCGACCAGTTGGCAAACATTAGCTACAATATAAACAGCAGGAGAATCAGATGGTCACACCATGACATGTCAGCTGTGAGCTATCGAGCAGTGTGTGTGTGTGAATGGAGTGAACTATTTGAAAACCAACCTACTTTGTATGATCTGTTACCTTGCTTGCTATTGTGTGCCATCGGAATTAATTCTGAGAACCAGAGGACTGTTAAAGTGCAGATGGTGAACCAGGACATTGCAAGAAATTTCATTCTGTGCAACTGGCACACTGTGGTTTGCCAAATGCGAGATACCAATGTTGAAAGATTGGGCATAGATTCCCCCACATGTTACCTGCTTGAAATTGTTTAACCATACATGACTGTCAGTATGTCACGGCATCACACATTGATCAGGTCACCCATAGGTGAAGTGTGACATTGCAGACAGACCCGAGTTATTTGGTCATGTACATTAGAAGATGGGTATCCCATGTAACAACTATACACCATCCGCACCTCGTAACTATATTTGGATTTTCAATGTCTTTATCGATCCTATCTCAGACCAGACAGCGGGTCTTTATGCTCGCCACCATGTCAACAGTAAACAGAAAATGGCAACCCAGTGGTAACGCGCCTGCCATAATGATGCAGGAGCTTGACTGACTCTAAAATGGCCGCCCATGGGACATCCGAGGTCGGCCATTGCTCGCCGCGTGCGCTTCGCGCAGCGGCCTCCATGGAAACTATAAATAAAGAGGTCCGGTGGCCCGCGACGCATAGAATAGCTCGCGCGCAGCCCGCCAGACCACTTTCAGATGCAAACAAGAGGTAAGCCCTTGTCCGCAGACATCTGCCGAAGCGCGTAGCCGGTTCTCCCCGATTAAAGGGGAGACAGACTCGCGCATATTTTGAATAAAGACACAGACGGGATCGCACGTTCAGGACCCGTCTTTTTGGTATATTTGCTGTTAGAGATGCCACGTTAGTGTACGGCCATCTCTCCACGGCAAATTACTCACAATCTTGGTTAATGAAGTACTTTCAATAGGATGTCAGGATGCCAATATGCATCATGCCTATGCCTACAAATGCGAGTGAACGCACTTTAAGCTGATATTGACAAATATGTTTGGCCCCTAGGTCTCAGGCTGCCTCAAACTCCCGTGCACAGACCTACCAGCTACATGGATAGGGTAAGAGCCCTTCCATTTACTTTATATCACTCATGTGCAGTGTGTTTAATAGTAACCACAAGTTCAAAACAGAAAGGCGGGTACCTTTTTATTCATTAATATGCCCTCCCCCTCTTTCTTTTCTCCCCCCTACCCCTCCTGTCATCCTCACAGGGAGAGGCTATTGAATTATGCAGACCACGCTGCTATTGTAACTCAGGAGGCACCTACATAGCTGCCTCCAATAAGCCCTGAGGAATGTGGTGTCAATACTTCTTACCACAGAAACCGGTCGGCTATTGGAAGACCTGACCTAGGGCGTATGGATAAAGCACAGGCATTGTTCTTCCGAACTAGGACCCTTGACTATTGAACACTAAGGGCCCAAGATAATTCTGCAATTTGTATTAAATGCAAATTTGAAAAAGAGGAATCCACTGGAGAAGAAAGTGCCGACCCTCCAGAATTTTAAAACATATCTGCACCTGCCAGACGGAGAACACCCATTAAAATCCTAAGAATTGCTTCATCCGAAAAGCAGCAGACACTTGGACAGCCCAGAGTGGCTGAACTTGTGTTTTTTAGCACGCCAGAGTGCACCCACATGCACTTGTGGGCTAAGATCAAGATACGTACTTACCTTAATCCACCCCAGCAAAGAAACTGTGTGTTCCTAAGTGTGACTACAGTATTGGGTGACCCACAGTAAGAAAACCCACAACAGTCCCTTGTGTTTTGTAAAAAACTGACTTTGCCTTAACCTTGTATTGGGACATGTCAGGTAAACGGCTCTGGTGTTAGTCCGTTCTCTGGTGTGTCGTGCAAAAGTGTTTGTGTTGGAAGGGGGGGGGGGCGCACTGGTTTTGCATGTCCTACGTGGTAAGATGGGGCAAAGGTGTTGAAAGAAGGAGGATACTGCATCTCAACAGTCGCATAGTCCCACTCCCCAAGGATAACCCCCTCCAAGTGATCCTCCCTCACTGGTCCAGCCCCAGGAACTGGATCCAATAGCGATGGCCGTGTCCTGGCCACCTGGATGGCAGGCCCTGTAAACTAGCTAGGGAGATTCCTTCAGGTTTCGCACACCACCCTGCACCCACCACTGTACCAACATGTCACAGAAATGGTAATTGCATCGTCCACAACCCCAAAAATACCACAGGTGTGTCCCCCCACCCTCCAAGAAAACAACATTCTGTGTGCATACATAGACATACACCCTCCCCTACAAACTATGACCCATCCCAGTAATACATATATAACCCACACCTGGCACCCTGTACTGCCAACTGAACATGCATTTCCGTGAAGACCTGCTCGCTAACCTTGATTCTAATCTCCCCTCTGTCCTCATCCTACTTGATCTCTATTCTGCCTTTGATACGGTCAACCGTGCCATCCTGCTCAACCAGCTTTGTGATAACCTGGGTATCACTGATAAGGCGCTGGCCTGACTGACTTCTTTCCTCACAGACCAACCCTAACAGGTCCAACTTGGGCCCTTGCTCTCCTCCATCTCTCTCCACTTGTGGTATTCCCCAGTGGTCTAACTTCTCTCCCTGGTTGTTCAACCTATACCTGCCACCTCTCGCTCACTGCACTGCTGCTCTCTGCTCCAATTTCCAGTGCTATGGAGATGACACCCAGCTCGCCTTCATGCGCCCCCCTTCCGCCTCCTCTCCCTCTCTCATCCCGGATTGCCTGATTGCAATCCAGGAGTGGTGCATCACCAATGATCTCTACCTGAATGCAAGCGAGACAGAGATCCTCCTCATTGGCACACCCGCACCCCTCTTTCCTGCCACTCTCTGGCCTGCCTCCCTTGGCCCTCCTCCTGATACCACCTCTGAGGCTAAGAACCTCTGGGTTATCTTTGACTCCTCTCTTTCATTCTATCCTCACATTTCTGACATCTCTAAGTCGTCGAACTACCAAATGCACCTCCACTTCCTTTCCTCTCCTTCCCCCAGAAGCTCACTGTATCTAGAGTTCTTTTTGTTTTACAAAGGTAGCGGGCGCCCCTCTCTTGCAAGAACAGACATGATAACCTGTTCGGTGGTTATTAACCACTTGAGAGTTCGCAGCCACTGCTTTTACTCACTGTGCCTTTCACAGATGGGAAATATCCATTTGCATATCAGTCTTTGTCCCGCCCAGGGGCAGTCCAGCACCGAAATACAATGGCAATTCCAATCTGAACGAGAGTACCACCAGCAACCCCATACACGTGTTTCACCCTTGTTGGGGATCATCAGTGAGGTGAAGCTGATGCCTCTCTAAGCACAGTGAGAGGGAGACCACGTCTGGTTGCCCCCAGGAGACCTAGGGTTACCAATCCCAGGTTCCTTAACAAATAGTTTTACAAAGGTAGCGGGCGCCCCTCTCTCGCAAGAACAGACATTATAACCTGTTTGGTGGTTATTAACCACTTGAGAGTTCGCAGCCACTGCTTTTACTCACTGTGCCTTTCACAGATGGGAAATATCCATTTGCATATCAGTCTTTGTCCCGCCCAGGGGCAGTCCAGCACCGAAATACAATGGCAATTCCAATCTGAACGAGAGTACCACCAGCAACCCCATACACGTGTTTCACCCTTGTTGGGGATCATCAGTGAGGTGTAGCTGATGCCTCTCTAACCACAGTGAGAGGGAGACCACGTCTGGTTGCCCCCAGGAGACCTAGGGTTACCAATCCCAGGTTCCTTAACAAATAGTTTTACAAAGGTAGCGGGCGCCCCTCTCTCGCAAGAACAGACATGATAACCTGTTCGGTGGTTATTAACCACTTGAGAGTTCGCAGCCACTGCTTTTACTCACTGTGCCTTTCACAGATGGGAAATATCCATTTGCATATCAGTCTTTGTCCCGCCCAGGGGCAGTCCAGCACCGAAATACAATGGCAATTCCAATCTGAACGAGAGTACCACCAGCAACCCCATACACGTGTTTCACCCTTGTTGGGGATCATCAGTGAGGTGAAGCTGATGCCTCTCTAAGCACAGTGAGAGGGAGACCACGTCTGGTTGCCCCCAGGAGACCTAGGGTTACCAATCCCAGGTTCCTTAACAAATAGTTTTACAAAGGTAGCGGGCGCCCCTCTCTCGCAAGAACAGACATGATAACCTGTTCGGTGGTTATTAACCACTTGAGAGTTCGCAGCCACTGCTTTTACTCACTGTGCCTTTCACAGATGGGAAATATCCATTTGCATATCAGTCTTTGTCCCGCCCAGGGGCAGTCCAGCACCGAAATACAATGGCAATTCCAATCTGAACGAGAGTACCACCAGCAACCCCATACACGTGTTTCACCCTTGTTGGGGATCATCAGTGAGGTGAAGCTGATGCCTCTCTAAGCACAGTGAGAGGGAGACCACGTCTGGTTGCCCCCAGGAGACCTAGGGTTACCAATCCCAGGTTCCTTAACAAATAGTTTTACAAAGGTAGCGGGCGCCCCTCTCTCGCAAGAACAGACATGATAACCTGTTCGGTGGTTATTAACCACTTGAGAGTTCGCAGCCACTGCTTTTACTCACTGTGCCTTTCACAGATGGGAAATATCCATTTGCATATCAGTCTTTGTCCCGCCCAGGGGCAGTCCAGCACCGAAATACAATGGCAATTCCAATCTGAACGAGAGTACCACCAGCAACCCCATACACGTGTTTCACCCTTGTTGGGGATCATCAGTGAGGTGAAGCTGATGCCTCTCTAAGCACAGTGAGAGGGAGACCACGTCTGGTTGCCCCCAGGAGACCTAGGGTTACCAATCCCAGGTTCCTTAACAAATAGTTTTACAAAGGTAGCGGGCGCCCCTCTCTCGCAAGAACAGACATGATAACCTGTTCGGTGGTTATTAACCACTTGAGAGTTCGCAGCCACTGCTTTTACTCACTGTGCCTTTCACAGATGGGAAATATCCATTTGCATATCAGTCTTTGTCCCGCCCAGGGGCAGTCCAGCACCGAAATACAATGGCAATTCCAATCTGAACGAGAGTACCACCAGCAACCCCATACACGTGTTTCACCCTTGTTGGGGATCATCAGTGAGGTGAAGCTGATGCCTCTCTAAGCACAGTGAGAGTATCTAGAGTTCTGGTTCTCCCTAGGCTTGACTACTGTAACAGCCTCCTTTTAAATCTTACTGCCTCTACTCTCCGACCTATGCAACTCATACAGAACAGGACTGTAAGACTTGTCCTTGGCCTCAAGCCCAGGGGTCGTATCTCTCCAGCACTGATATTTCCATTGGCTCCCGGTGGCTGCAAGGATCAAGTTCAAGGCCCTTTGCATTGTCCACAAGGCCTACTGGGGCCTGGGACCAACATCTCTTCAGCTTTCTCTTCTGAAGTATCTTCCTACAGAGCATTTTGCTCCTCCACCTCCAAATCCTTGAGGGTCAGTCGTTTTTCCAAGCAACAAGTTGGGGGCAGATCTCTCTCTTCGGCAGGCGCCTCCTCTGGAACAGCCTCCCTTCCTCTCTGAAACTTGAGCAGAACCAACTAAGGCTCCGGAAGCAATACTTTCCTCTTTGCTTCTGCCTTCTCCTTTCCTTGTTGATCTCCTGTCTGCCAATGCGCTTGTTACCTGGATACCGTCAGAACCTCGGACCCAGGTCCCTGCCCCCCAGTTGCACACCCGCACAGGGCTGTACATCAGTACCTCCCCCAACCTCCCCAGACCTGCTCAGGCAGCGGAACCTTGCCTTTAACAGGGCAAATATCTGCTCAATTGTACAATGTGTCCTGATGTGAGCACGGTTGTATCCCGACTCGTGCTGGTTCTGTGGTTGCCTCACGGGGGCATCAGCCATGGCATCGAGGGGTATCCAGCATCACCTGCACAGGAGGGACAGAAAGGGAGAAAAATCATTGTAGGGCCTTATCTTGGTACAGTCTGAATATTGGTTAACTAATGCAAGTTATTACATGCAATTGGCAAAAAACGTAGCATAAGTCATAGATGAGCATGGTAACATGCGCATAGTCAATGGCAATTGATGTGTATGCATTGTATGGACAGTTTGGTGTAGAATCTGTGATTTGACTGATTTCTGTCTGCATTCATCAATGTCAATGGAATGACACTGGCAAACGCCAAATTTGGCTTGTCCGGGTTTATGAGTGCCGGTGCCATTACCAGGTGGCATGTATCTGGGCCTGCAAAATAGAAATCTTCCTGCCACAGCCAGTGTGCCCGACAGGTCAGACCCTGCTGGGGGCCGCAGAGCTGTCACAGGTGATAATGTTTCTTTACATGCAAAAAAAATTGCTCTTGTTTAGAGATCGAGTACATGTGTGAAGGCATACTTGCATTTTGATGTACATGATGTGCTGCATGGGAGTGTTGAGGAGCATCTATGAAAATGGCAAAATGATGGATGTGGAGGTATACACAGAGGGGTACCATAGAAGGAATTGATTGGATTGGGAAGGTGATGACAGGCTTGGTGGATGGGGTGGTTTGCTGTCACTTTTGCATCGCCCATTCACATCCACCTTGCCCTATGACAATTTGACTACGACGCACAACTCAGACTAATGCGTTTTCTGATTTGGACTCGATTTGAACGTCCTATGATGGTCGTATCACCTATCCATTCATATGTGCTGCTATTTTAGTGCAGTTCAGGTAACAGTGTATGTGCACTTGAAACAGGCAGGCAACCTGGCTACATTGTATGATAGGTTATTTATAAGGAACAAGTTAGTTACCTGTAACTGTTGTTCTCCAGCATGGGTCTGGCACGGATTCACATGCTCATGAATATTCCCTGTCATCAGGCTGGGAATCCTTGGTAAAAGAAAAATCAGTTTCAGTTTCGTTTCTGAACTGTCTTTCTCCTAATAACCAATCACTGGTCTCTGGGTCATACTGCCCCAAGCCAATGACTACCCTCTACCTAAGCCCCTCCTCAGGCAGCCATCTTCAGATTTGGTAGCATGTAAAGTGGCAGTATGACCAAGAGAAGAGCCGCTGAGGGGTAGGCGGGAGGGTTCGCATGTGAATCCATGCCAGACCCATGCTGGAGAACAGTTACAGGTAAGTAACTTATTCCTTCTCCAGCATGGGGTCTGGCATGGATTCACATGCTCATGAATACAAGAATACATAGCAGTACACACATGCACAACCATGGGAGGCGGCAAGGCTCAACATTAAGCATTTCAACAACTCAACATTAAGCATCTCTTACCTCCTTCACCAGGCTCACCTTCAAGCGAACAGGTTGCACAGCACTGCTTGGCCGACTCTGGCTCCTCCCTGGAATCCCGGTCTATGCAGTAGAATCTTGTGAAGGTGCACGTCGACCTCCATGTAGCAGCCCTGCAGATGTCCAGCAGGGGCACACCAGACAGGAACGCCATAGTTGCAGCGATCCCTCTGGTCGAATGGGCTCTCGGACGGCCAGGCAACGGCCGGTTTGCCAACCAGTGACAGGTGTGATGCAACCAGAGAGCCACCTGGAAATGGAGGCCTTGGAGAGGGCCCTCCCCTGGTTCAGAGGGCCAAAGTTCACAAACAGCTGTGACGTCTTCCGAAAACTCTTTGTGCGGTCCACGTAGAACTTCAGCGAGTGCTAAGTCCTCTCAGCCGGCGACGAAGGCGACGGGAAAAAAACAGGTAACACCAAGGGCTCGTTGAGATGGAAGTCAGACGGCACCTTGGGCATGAAGGAGGGGTGCGTCCTCAGCACGACCCTCGTTGCGTGGAAAGTCAAGTACGGAGGCTTACAAGAGAGGGCCTGGATCTCTCCCACTCATCGTGTGGAGGTGATGGCCACCAGGAACGCCGTCTTCCATGGCAGGAATTTCAGAGGTGCTTAATGCAAAGGCTCGAACGGGGGGACCCATGAGCTTAGTCAGCACCACATTGAGCTCCCACGGCGGGGACAGAGCCTTCACCGGCGGGAACGAGCGGAAAAGTCCTTTCATGAACTCCTTAACCAGGTGATGCGACCACAGCGACGATCGCCCCAGAGTTCTGGTGTAGCAGGAGATAGCTACCAGATGGATCTTGATAGAGGCGTGTGCCAGCCCGCCTTGGCCAGCGACAGCAAGTATGGCAGCACTTGAGGGGAAGCAATCCGTAGAGGGTTTATCTTCTGTGCACAGCACCAGACGGTGAACTCTTCCATTTATGTCCATAGCACTTAAGAGTCGAAGCAGCCCTGGCCCTCGCAAGCACCTCCTTGCAGTCCACCGGGATCTCCTATCCACCAAACTCTAGTGCTGCAGGAGCCAGGCCTGCAGGTTCAGCGACGCCGTCCGTCCCCGTCGTCACCGTCTCATCCCTCGGAGGAGGGGATGGAGGTGAAGGATGGAAGGGTGGGGGTGGATGGACTCTCCTCCGCTTGGGCGAAGGGCTTCCCGATGGTCCAGGTGCCGATGGATCGTCCGCCGGAGGCAAAGGCATCCTTGCTCTTATTTCTGAACACAGGGTGTATAGGGCCAGCAAGATGTCCTCCGACCTGTCAGTCGGTGGTTGCAGCGGTTGCAACGGGAGCATCGGCAGCAGCGTGGTGTCCGGTTTCTCATCAATCTGCCGTTCGTCATCGGCTCTCCTGTCGCTCTCCACGTCCGCCTCGTCGGGGTCCTTCCCGTAGGACCTAATCTCGACGAATCTCTTGTCCAAGACTGACTTGAGGCACGCCAGCTCATCCTCGGAGGAGATATCTGTGTCCGGTAGGACTATTGCGCCCCCCCTTCTTCTCGGCCAGCGGTTTCACAGGGGTCTTTTCGATGGCCAGGAAAGATAATTCCCTCCAGGAGGGCAGGGAAACTCTTGGCTTTGAGGTCGTCTCCACTGGGGCCGCATCTGCGGGTTTTGCCAGGGACGCTGCCACTTCCTCAATCGAAGTCTTAGCCAGGTGAATTTGGGCCTTCACGACCTTTGGCACGTCTGAGGCCTTCACCGTGGGGGGGGGATCACCACCTCGCTCCCCCTTGGCTTTCTCTGTCGGGGTCGACCGGGGCTTTTCCCGAAGCTTACCCGGGTTTTTGGACTTCCCCTTCGTTAAGCCGGAGCGTTGGCTCGTGCTTGACGGCGTCGGCGATGCTGCGCCCCGTCTGGCAGCCGCAGAGCCCGTACCAACGGCACTCCCAGTGCCGGCGGACTTGCAGTGCTTTGCCTTATGTTGGGCCCCCGTCACCGGAGTGCCCTCAAAGTTCTTAGAAGACCGCTCAGACTTCTTGCTGGGCTCACCTGCTGCCGGACTTTTCACCTCCAGCCAGTCAGCAAGCCGTTTGCGACAGTCCATCATGGTACGGGCGGACATGTCCTTGCAGAACGCACAGCCTTCCTCCATGTGCGACTTGTCGGAGTGCAGCCAGTAGAGGCACTGGGAGTGCTCATCCTCCTTGAAGACGTTCTGTAGTCCACATCCTGGGCAGATCGTAAACAGCTTGGATCCAACAAGTGTCAAGTCTCCTTTGTGTTCGGTCATGTCCCGCGGGGTAGGCCTCAAAGATCTTCCGGAATCCTCCAAGAAGTGAAATTCGATGAAAATGTGCCCTTTAGGGGTGTAGAGATTTCCGAAACAGGTCCCTATTAATCGGAAGAAGAATCGGTGGAGCTTGAGGCTCGATTTGACCGAAGTAAGAGTAAACTCTTTGAAATATGCAATATGCAGTAAAAGTTTGAGAGCTAAGCACGAGGACTCCCAACACTTGAATGTGCGGTAAAAATCTGAAGATGGCTGCCTGAGAAGGGGCTTAGGTAGAGGGCAGTCATTGGCTAGGGGCAGCATGATCCAGAGACCAGTGATTGGTTATCAGGAGAAAGACAGTTTAGAAATGAAACAAACTGATTTTTCTTTTACCGAGGATTCCCAGCCTGATGACGGGGAATATTCGTGAGCATGTGAATCCATGCCAGACCCCATGCTGGAGAACGTGCTTAATACCCAGAGGTTTCTAAGCGCGGATCCCGGGATTGAACCTGTGTTGCTCCATCTCGTCTTGCTTCTCCAAGGCGAGCACATTGCCCCTAAGCTATCCTCCCGGTTCATGCTGTGGGGTACGCTAGTGGTTTGGAGTTGGGGTGTTGTGCTGCATTTGAATGATTTGTATGTGCTACAGGCGGCATGGGTTGTGCCCAGTGTGTTCTTGCAGGGATTTGGGACATTGGGGTGATGCATTCTGGTACCTGTAGTGTATTTTATGTTGCAGTCCAGCTTTGATGTTATCATGCATGTGCATGCTCCATCTGGCCATTTGACAAACGCGAGCCATGCCCTTCAACTCAGGCATGTTATTTGTGTGTAAGACATTGCATTGCAAAAGTGCACTGCACACAGTTGTGCCCCAACACCTCAATTCCACAGTGCACATGCTTTGGTAATTACACTCACCCAACAGCCAGTTACGCTCCCCGCTGTGACGTGCCATGTACCCTAGCAGCGTGGAGTTCCTCAGCACCATGGAATCGTGAGTTGATCCCGGGAATCTTGCACAGCAATGGGTGATGAGAGAGTGGTATACTTTACGGTTCCTGTACACTGCCTCAACGGCATGCCTGGCCACCCGCTCCACATGTGTGCAGTCCAATGCACTGTGGAAAATATTTGAATTTGAAAGGAAAATGCTAGCTTTCACCACATGTGTCAAAATGGACTCTTGCAAACCAAGGAAGACAATGCCTGTTTTTAAAGTACAAATGTTGAATAAAAACGTATCCTTGCCTAGCAATATGAAGGGGTTTTGTGCTGTGAAACAGATGGGGGATGTTTTATCCAACAGGCTTGTTTTTGAATCAGGACAAAATAACAGAAAATAAAAGAATTAAAATATATTTGCTGGATTTTGCAAGCCCCAAAACAGGTTTTTCCTGCTGGCCAAGCTAAGGCGCCTCCCAAAAGAGAACCACCATAAACTTCCAGGACACTAGGCTGATAATTACTAGGTTGGAAAACTTTGACTGACCAAGACGAAGAAAGTTCACATACTCATCAGACTTTCGTCTGGGCTGAGGCCTCTTACAATGGAAATTCTGGGACACCAACCTCTGAAGTCATAAACCTTCAATCAGACTGGGAATCCCCCTCTCCACAATGGACTGAAGTGAAAGTTGGTGGTAGCTGAAGAGAAGAAAAGTGTTTCAGTGAAGGACAAAGGATGCCCATTTGTTTCAGAAGACTATTTTATTAAGAAACTTTAAAGACGGTTACTTTTGCAACAGAAATTTGCAGGAATGTAAACAGTTCACAGTTTTAATGTACTTTTGTGGGTTTTAATTTAAGATGTGGTAGCCTTCAATGCCATATAGGGAACAGAAATGTCAGAGAATTGGGTATTCCACGGAAAGGGTACGTGATGCCAATGTAAGATGTAATACTGACATACCTAATGATAATCTATACACACGTGTAAAGTTATAGAATTTTAAGCCGAATATTTCACATTAAAAATGACAAAAGATTATTAGAAGGGCAAAACAATGGCTTACAAATTGTAGAGTTGGACTGGCATGTTCGGCAGGAAATATGTAACCTATTCATGTAATTTAAGATGCCCAACCATACAAATGTACCATTCATGGCAAAACTGATTTTTGGCAAAAAAGGACTGTGGGAAGGCTTTTCACCTCATAAAATGCAACCTCATAAACTGAGACTCCTCCTTGAGGAGGCGATTAACTTAGGCTGACCTATCCGAGGCTTGGAGGTAGGCCTAGCTCAGTTCTGCCCACCCATAATTCTGTGATGTCACCATGCTTTATATAAAGGGTGGTTGCCAGAACTCCAGACACACATTCTTTCCTGAATTTCCAGCGCCTGCGTTCCTGATCTTCCACATTCTTCTTGCCAGACTCCAGATCCCACTGCAAAGCCAAAGCATTGCCAGACTCCAGATCCTAGCAAGGCCAAAGTATTGTTGACCATTCCAGCAAGGCCTCAATCCTGAAACCCCACTAAAAATGCCAATACCCAAAGGGAGAAGCTGTGGTATTCTTATTGGAAGCATCCTGAAACCAGACTAGCTTTTTGCACAATAACTGCATGCCCGCTGCAACCCTGTCATCCAGTTGTCCCGATTATCCGGTGACCAGACCTTTGCCCAGCTGTCTTGCCAGGAAGGTCCGCTATCCGGTGACCAGAATCATTTGTAACCAGAACCGGTTGACTGTCCAATATCCCAGATTCAAAAGTGGACATTGAGTATCCCACATCCCATGACACAGTCTACCCCAACTTGAATTTTGTCTTTGTTCCACCCTCTCTAAGCAACCCAATCCATACCCTGATACTTGTATAGACTGTTCTAATTCTCTGTGCACCCTGTTCTTGTTTTCTAGTGTTAGCGCAATTCTTTCATTCATCTTCTTGAGCAACTCCTTAGTCATATTTTGAGTAATCAAACGAATTTCCACATAAAGTTGTACGCTGGGGTGACAAGATTGACGTCACAAATCAACCTTGGATCTTACTGCGTCCCTCTTTAACAATATAGTCTAAATAATTTATTTTAAGTAAAATTTGCCTTTCTTTCAAAACCGATTTTCTGATTTTTAACTACTTTATTTTCCTAAAAATGAACCTCGTTCCACCTTCCAAATCTCTCTCAAATCACCAGCTATACCTCCCTCCTTTCACCTCTACATTGTCCCTGTGATATACATCTATCCCCCAGCCAAAAAACCGCATTCGAATTCAGTGTTTTTCACCCATTTAAAAAAAAGTTTTTAAATTTAAAACTGCTTCTATGTAAAAATGCAACTTTACAACGTGTGATTTGGCTGCACTGGGTTTTCAATTTCAATCTGTTTTGTGAACTGTATGCTTTTGTGATACTTTGCCTGATGGTTGATAGTGAGATAACATACTGTGACAAAACATATGTATATCATTATTTAAACAAACTTATAATTAATTATCTGACAAAATCTGAGTGTCATGTTAGGCCTTTGCATTTTTATTTTGTGAGGGAAGGTTGGATTTTGATTCTGCTTGCTGCCTCTTATTCCTGACTACCTGCTGCTTCTATCGATCCACTCAGAATTTGATTATTTGTGGGTTGAGGGAAAACTGCAGGGGGAAACCTTAACTTGGGTGCTATACATCCTAATTCAAAAAGTGCTCGTATTCATTTGTGCTTTGGATATGTTTTACTAGAAGGTTAACCAAATGCATTGCTTCCATTTCCATGGTCATTATCACCCCATTGGTGATTGATGCCTAATATTAAAATGTGTGATTTTTGTGGATTTTAAAATAAATATTGTATTTTCACCAACCGGCCTGGTTCATGGTCCATTGTGACCTGGGGTATTTGTAAAAGAAGGTGTGAGACGGGTCGGGTACCGCCTCAATTTGAATTTGTTGAAAGAAAAAGCATTCCTATTGAGCACCACATTCCAGGCTAAGACCAAGTGTCCTGGTCCAGTGTGTGACGCCCGATTGGTATCCTTAACAGCATCAATCACATTGGGCATGCCAGCAAGGGCATGGAATGCAATTTTCATGGCATTAACCTGGTCAGGTGTTCTAGGTAGGCCTATGTGATCAGACACGTGCCTCAGGAGGGCATCAATAATCTAAAAGAGGACCCGCGAAAAACAGGGTTGGGATAGCACATGCAGTTCACCCACAGTGTGTTGGTAGGTGCCGGTGGCAAGGAAGTGTCGCACAGACACTACCTTGAGCAGGGGGGTCGTGGCAGTATGGATCTCAATGAGGCTGACAAGGTAATTTTGGATCAAGTCCATAATGGATGCAATGGTGTCCCTGTCTAGAGGGAACAGGGTGTGGATCTGTGTTTGGCTGAGGTTGAAGGGTGAGGCCCTTATGCATGGTATGGGTGGCTGCCTGTTGGGTGCAACCAGCTGCCCATTGTTATTTTGCATGGCCATGATGGTCCTCCTTCTCCTCCTGAGCCTGTTCTGCCTCTCTGCCTCTTCAATGTGGGTATCCAGCTCAATTACTGTTACTGCAAGCATGGTAGTGTTGGAAGGGGTGTGGGATGGTCCATTTGTGCTTTTGCAGTGCTCGTGGTGGTCACCTCAGCTGATTTGGGCCACCTGTGGGCCGTTTCTGCACACCTGAGACTGTTTAACGCCAGGTCAGCGATGTCTGTGTTTCCGGCACGGTCATCACGGTGCTACCGCCATTTTCATGCCAGTGTTTCTGTGTATGTGGTGCTCGGAATGTGCACATACTATCGCCATGCGGGTGTCTCTGGTACGGCCGACGCGTTATTCCGCAGATTCCATTTATGGTGCTGATGGACATGGTAGGTCACTTGGGGTGACTGTTAGCGGCATCGCGACTCGCGGTATGCCGGTCCAGAACGAGGTACCGGTATGGAGTGATTGGCACCGCTATTTCCGAAGCGGCATACTTGTAATAAGGCCAAAAGTCCTGCTAACAAAATGTGCATGCTGCAATTGTCCATGCAGACCTTGCCAACTGTGTCTTCCATGTCCTAATCATCAACCTTGTTCTTTTACTACATGCATTTGTCCCTGGAGGGCACAGCATTCATATCAACTGCACAGGAAAGCCTGAAAAGGACTTGCGATCATCCACTTGTCCCCCAGGACTTGCACTTTAGAAAAGTCATCTCACTTCTCCTTCATGGAAACTCCTTACCTGCCTCTTCGTGACCACATATTTCTTTTGTGCAAGCACCACATTCAGATGCACTCATGCTTCAGAGGGCACTAGAGAAAAGAAGTAGGCTACTAAGAAAAGTATCAGAAAGCAATAGGAGGAGGCCGGGACACAGCTTCCCGTTCGAAGACACATGCTGAATGCAGTCAGGAATGTTTCACAAGCAGCTGAGACAGTCAGTAGCATTGGCCAATAAGCAATGTCAAAAAGTGTCTGCATGGAGAATGTCTGAGGAACATTTAGAGGGGAAAGTTTGGAATCTGTCACCGAGAAGATCTTTATAATTTGGGTTTTAAGTGTTGACCATGTCATGGATGTGGTCGTAAACTAGGTGCCAGGATTTTGCTCTTCTTTCGTAGACTACTATTCTCCCTATTCCAACAGTCTCCTTATTTGATGAACTGACTTGATCACAAAAGCATCTATATAACAATACCAAGACTTCCACTTACAAGCAACTCCTTCTAGCAGCACAATAATGAAAATATTCCTTAACAACTTAATTGGACTCAACAAGAAACAAATCGGAGAACCAACACACATCAAAAGAAGATTTAAGTTACTTACCTGTAACCATTTTTCTCCAGCACGGGTCTGGCATGGATTCATATGCTCATGAACCTTCCCCGTTGTCAGGCATCACTTAAAAAATGTATTTCTCCTCTAAACCAATCACTGTCCTCTTGGTCATACTGCCTGTATCCAATGACAGTCCTCTCCCTAAGCTGCTCCTCTGGCAGCGATCTTCAGATTTGGCAAGCACATAAAATGGCAGAATGACAAAGAAGAGCCACAGAGGGGATGGAGGGAGGTTTTGCATGTGAATCCATGCCAGATCCATGCTGGAGAACAATAGTTACAGGTAAGTAACAAACCTTCTCCATCCATCGGGTCTGGCATGGATTCACATGCTCATGAATAACGAATACATAGCAGTACAACATTACACAACCACAAGAGGTGGCAAGGCTCAACAGAAATAATCAATTCTTACCTCTGGAACAGGCTCGCCTCAAGTGAACAGGTTGCGTAGCACTGCTTGGCCGACTCTGGACTCCTTCCTGGAATCCCTGTCGACGCAGTAGAACTTCGTGAAGGTGTGCATGGACCTCCATGTAGCAGCCCCGCAGATGTCCTGCAGGGGCACCCCAGACAGGAACGCCGTCGTTGCAGAGATTGCTCTGATGGAGTGGGCTCTCGGAAAGCCAGGCAGCAGTTGGTTCGCCAACCGATCACAGTGAGTGATGCAGCCGGAAAGCCACCTCGAAATGGAAGCTTTGGACAAGGCTTTCCGATGGGTCACAGGACCAAAGTTCATAAACAGTTGTGAGGTCTTCCGAAAACTCTTTGTGTGGGTCATGTAGAACTTCAGAGCATGAGCAACGCCCAGCGAGTGCAAGGCCTTTCCCATCGGAGAGGAAGGTTTCAGGAAAAAAACAGGTCACACTAAAGGCTCGTTGAGTGGAATTCCGATGGAACCTTCAGCATGAAGGAGGGGTGCGTACACAGCACCAACCTCGATTCGAGGAAAGTCAGGTATGGTTGCTTGCAGGATAGGGCCTGGATCTCACCAACCCTTCTGGCAGAGGTGATGGCCACAAGGAAAGCCGTTTTCCACGAGAGGAACTTGAGAGGGACCTGATGCATAGGCTCAAAGGGGGCCCCCATGAGTCTTGTCAGAACCACGTTGAGGTCCCACACTGGGGTAGAAGCCTTCACCGGCAGGAAAAATCGAAACAGTCCTTTGAGAAATTCCATGACTAGTCGGTGGGACCAAAGCGTTGATTTTCATGGAGACCTGGTGTAGTGGGAGATAGCCACCAGATGTACCTTGATAGATGCGTGCCAGAGTCTGGCCTTGGCCAAGGATAGCAAGTATGGAAGGACCTGCGGGCCGTGACCCTGAGAGGGGTAATCTTCTGAGACCAGTACCATGTAGCGAAACGCTTCCACTTGTGACAGTAGCACTTGAAGGTCAATGACGCCCTGGCCTTGGAGAGGACCTTGCTGCATTCCGCAGGGAACTCATATCCTCCAAACTCTAGGGCTGCAGGAGCCAAGCCCTCAGGTTCAGCGATCCTGGGTCGTGATGAAGGATTGCACCTCCTTCTCTGGTGAGAAGATCCGAAACCACTGGTAGCTTGACTGCAGGCGATGCCGACAGGCTGAGAAGGTCCAGATACCAAATCTGCCTCTGCCACGCTGGGGCGATGAGTATCATCTTGCATGGACATTGTCTGAGCGTGTTGCTGACTCGTAGCAGGAGCGGGAATGGAGGGAACGTGTACAGGAACAGTCCTTCCCACAGGAAGGAGAACCTGTCACCCAGGCTCCTTGGCTGGTGGAATCTGCTGGCAAACTTCTGGCACTTGGAGTTTGCCACTGTCGCAAACAGATCTATCTGGGGCCTGCCCCATTTGACAAATCGGTGGTCCACCTGATCCTGACAAAGCTCCCACCCATGCCAGGAGCACAGTTCCCTGCCGAGGGAGTCTGCAATGGTGTTCTTGACTCCTGCCAGGTAGAGAGGGACGATGAACATCCCCTGTCTGACAGCCCAGCGCCACAAGTCCTGCGCTTCTTTGGAGATCGCTGGGGATCAAGTGCCCCCCTGCTTCCGGATGTAGAACATGGTGGTGGTGTTGTCCGTGGAGATCCTCACCACCTTGCCTTTCAGAGATGGTAGGAACTACTTGAGGGCCCAGAACAATGCCCGTAGCTCTAGGATGTTGATATGAAGATCCTTCTCCTCCAGCAGCCATAGACCTCTGGCATGTGCTCCCCATCCATCCCGGGAGGTGTCCGTGGTGACCGTCTCCTGGCATGGGGGTTTTGAAAACCTGTGCCTTGGGCGATGTTGGAGTGGGTGCCCCACCATCCCATCACCGACAACACTCGTTGAGAGAGATCTTGTCCGGGAAGCTTCCAGACACCTGTATCCAGCAGGCATCGAGGAACTCCTGAAGGGGTCGCATTTGTAACCTGAAGAGGTAGATGCAGGACGACATGTCCAGTAACGACTTGATGGCCTGCATCATGGCCGTCTTCGTCGACAACAGCCGCTGCAGCTTTCCTTGAATGGCTGCTACCCACTCTTCCGAGGGCAACGCCTGGCAAGACATTGCAGTGAGTCTGGCGCCTAGGAACAGCGTGTTCTGCGATGGTGTTAAGAAGGGCTTTGGATAGTTGGAGAATCCCAGATCTGTCAGTAGCTGGATGGTCGTCTCTGTGTGTCTGTCGACCAGCTCCTGGGAGCGGGCACGAATCAGCAAGTCGTCCAGCTACAGGTATACGTGTATGCCCTGTAGACGTAAAATGGGCCGCCAGCGGTCCCAGGCATTTCGCGAACACTCCGGGGGCCGACTTCAAGCTGAAAGGTAGAGCCTTGAATTAGTAGTGCTGTCCCTGCACTATGAAACGTAGAAACTTCCAATGTTTCTTGTGAATGGGGAGGTGGAAGTAGGCGTCCTCCAGGTCCAACGACGTCAGGAAGTCTACTTTTTTCAGTTGGCCGAGCATGTGTTGCAACGTGACCAGTCTGAACTTTTGGGACTTTAGGCATTTGTTGAGATGTCGTAGGTCTAGGATGGGCCGCCAGCCCGCTCTCTTCTTTCTGAACAGAAAGTATCTGGAATAGACTCCGGAGCCCCAGAGCCATTGGGGAACTAGCTCTATCGCCCCTTTTTTGCAGCATGGCCCGTAACTCTTCCAGGAGCTGAGGGATGTGCTGCTCCTGACTGGTAACCGGAGGGATCCGCGGACACCTGCGGTGAAACTCCAGGGTCTGTCCTTGGGTGAGAGCGTCCAGCACCCATCTGTCAGTGGTGATCTTTTTCCACTCTCTGATGAAATTATGTGAACGAGTGGGGGCCAGACGTCCCGGATGGTTCAGGCTTGCTTCAGAACCGGCGTACTGCCCTGTGGGCGACGCTGTCCTCCGCTAGTGTAGGCCTGGGAACAGCCTCTGTAGGCTTCCTGCATTGAGGATCTGGAAGGCTGTCGGTACAAGGAGCAAAAGGACGAGCAGTTTTGCTGAAGTATGCCCAGGGAACGTCTCTGTGTCCACCATGAATGGCTGGAGGGGCTCATCGACAACCTTCCCAAACAGTTTCTCTCTGTCTAAGGGCATGTCCAGAACCTTCACTTTGAACTCCTGAGGGAAATTCATGGCTGTTATCCAACCTTGGCAACGAAGGCAAACAGTGTTCCCCATTTGCCAGAACCCTGTGTAGGTGACATCCAATGCCAATGTGAGGGTGTGATCCGACGCCACTTCCCCTTAGAGCGATTACCTCCATCTTCTTATCGTCAGGGATGAATTCCAGAATCGGGACCAGCTTATACCACAGTTCCCCGTCGTACCTGGCCAGGATCGCCAGTGCGTTGTCCGCCTTGATAGTGGACGCTGCAGTATAAATCAGCTTCTTTCCCATGGCGTCCATCCTTTTCCCCCTCGCTGTCCGATAACGAGGATGGGTTGGCCGACCATTTCCTCTCGGCTGCACCAGGAAATAGCCCATAAAGCCACCCAAACGCCACAATCCACCATTCCACTCATTAGAAAAGTCCACAAAAGCAACCTCAGAGAACGCCTAATCCACATAGCAGCCAACTCGAACCCATCCAACATCAGCACTCTTCTAAATACAATAAATAACATTCTATCACAAACTGTGAACATCCATGTGTCAGGTCTGTCAGGATCTGCGAGAGTCGCTGCTTTTCCCCTCAAACCTTAACTAGGCCAAAAGACTGCTGCAAAGATTTAAAATACTTGCAGCGCACAGTGCCCCTTCCAGGATGAGTAGATATGGACCTGTACACCATTTTCCCCCAGGTAGCTGCAAAACACAAAAACACCATCAGTCACAGGAATATATATATGAAATTAGTCAGGTATGCACTATGAAATATTGTTGAAATAGCAAATAGTACCTGTATCCAACGTGAGAAAGTCTAGATGCGAGATCCTGGAAGACATTGAGAAGCACCGGGTTACAGATTAGCTCAGTGATATACCGTTGGGTGTATCAGGTGCAGACGACGTAGAACGTCATGTTATGCGTTACGTGTGGATGTCATGCATCGCAGAATGGAGGATACAGGGAAATGCAGTTCTCGCTAACATAGCTAGTCTGCGTATGCTTCATGCACCAAGTCTCCAATGTTGGTGAGGAACTAACATGTGTCATACTCGAGTACGTAATATGTGTTTGATTATAAACCTTTCTAGTTCCGACAGTACCCTTCCTTAAAGCTTGCTTCCCAAGCGGGCCATTCGGGAAGCAACAATGAAACCGCACTACTATGTCTGGTGCGTGCACATTATTCGTGGGTTCCCAGGAACGATCTTCTGGACCATAACCTTTCCAGTCTATGAAATATTGTAACTGGTTTCCATAGAAATGTGAATCGAGGATATTAGCCACTTCATATTCAGTGTCAGAAATGGAATTTCAATCAACTGGTCTCGGGTTAGCACAAGTGCTTGGATAGTATCTTTTAAATAAGACTGCGGACGTGTTGTTGGAATCGAAGTAAACGAGATGGCACGAAATGAATAAATTGTTTGAAGTTCCTGGGTTTAGAATCTAGAACTTGATGTGGCAAATGAACAACCCAAGATGGAAGAGCTTTACTTTTTGGGGATTAGAGGAGGCAAGCATTTATAATCCCAGCTCAGCCGTGGAGCAGAGCTGACTTGTGTGCAGTCGGTGCAGGCAGAAGTGACTTTTCCCTTTCTATCCCACTGCAGAAGGAGAAGGAGGAGAAGGAGGAGGCAAGCATTGATAATCCCAATACAGCCGTGGAGCAGTGTTGGAGAGGAGGTGTTTGGAGTTTGGCGCAGTCAGCGTAGGAGTGCCTGTGCTTGTGTTTGGCTACAGTAGTGCCCACTTACACTGACCTGATATAATGATACGAGCATGCCAGGGCAGTTGACATGCAAGTCCTTCAACGCAGCAGAATGCAATTTTTTTGGGGAGTGTGTGTCGGAGTGTGGATTCGCTGTGCAAGCAGCGATTTCCATAGCCTACCATAGTACAGTCTGGCGACTGACTGTTAGCTGCCAATTTAAGGTATTTTTGAACACTTAAGTGTTTTGGAGATTGATTGGAGAATGTTTTTCTTGTGACTTGTTAATCTGTGTAAGTCTTGCCTGGAAATTGATTGGAGCTGCAGCAGGGGCCTCAAACTTGTTGGTCCATAACATTTGACTGAACGCTTTGGCATTGCCGGTTTGCTGCGGGCAAGAGAGTGATTCTTCAAACTGTTGTATTTGCTGGTGATTGGAGCCTTGTTAACAATAAAAGTGCTTTTGCTGGAACACCATTTACATTGAAATCAGAAATGCCTGGCGAATTGCGCCTGGGTTCCAATAATTATAACTTGAGGAAAAATGCACCATATACAAAGGCACAGGTTGGTTATGGTGCTCGAGAACGGGCATGGGTAAACAAGGGGGGCTCTTTGAAATTACAAGTTACCAGCTCGCTTAGCAGTAAGCACACTAAGGAAGGCAGGTCTTGTACAATTGATTTGTATTTTCAACCAGAAACGGTGGTACACCCTCCACCTCTTCCCTCAACTGTAAATGTAATGACTGTTAACGCGTTACCTACCAGGGTGAACATTTCAGCTCACTCAGATCTTTCGTTTCCACGATGGACAATAACCATTCTTTACTGGCCTTGTGTTTTTCTTTGCGGGACTCTCTGGCACCTGAACCACAACAAGTACAATTAGCACTGCATGCGCAGGAAGATATGGATATTGTTTTACCTAGCCTTAACATGACAGTAGGAATGGTGCCATCCGGCCTCGCACATGAACATAAGAAGGTCAATGAAAACGGGCACAGATTGTCGGTCTCACCTAAGTCACGCCCGTTGGAAGAAGTTGGGGTAATAATTAGCCCTGCCGCTGATTATTCATGGCATCTGGTTGACACCCAGGCCCAATTGTCGGTCTTACAATTTGCAATGAAAGTCGTACTAAAAATGTGTGGTAAGATTCTGGATGAAGTCTCTGTGTTGGCTAGCAAACTGGATGATCTCATTGCTGCTGCAGTCCCTTAAACCTCCACTAATCTGAATTTACGGAATGGAGTAGCTTTCACTGTGGTGGTCAGGTCAGCATTATTGATGCTGACATTACCTCAGAGACTGATGAATATGTTGAACTCTAGTGAAAAAACCACAATGTATTTTCCACAATGTAAATTTCACAACCCATAAATGGCAGAGAAAAAAAAGGCAAAATCGTATTGTAGCAGCATGCAATTTAGCACAAGAACTTCAATTTACTCTTAAGTTTAAGACGACTTACCTGATGCAGCTATGCAAAAAATGAAAAACATTAAAACAAATGGCAAACGTAAGAAGGTGGCTAGGTCTAAAGGCACGTTAACCAGTTAGGTTCTTAATGATAGGTGCCAACCAGAGGTGAATGAGCAAATAGACTAGAATATCAGCTTTGTGTTGCCTATGCCCCCTGCCTTGTCTAATAATATAGCTGCACAACCTAAGCATCATACAACTGCTGACCTATCTGAGCCGCCGTTAGTAATTCAGGCACTAAGTGAGAATATCATCTCAGATAAAACATTGGTGGCAGCTTCGATTGAGCTTCCTCGGATGATTACCATTAAGAAGCTAGCACAGGAGAAACCTAGATCTAATCCCCATATTAATAGACCTGATTTTCTGCCTTTGACCCAAAAAATCCTCCCATTAAGAGTTCTTGATGGTAAGGATTTTGAATTTATTGAGCCAATTAACAACTCAAAACATCACATTAGTCCACTGCTGTATGAATGAAACTGTGCAAATGGTAAGATCTTTTAAAGATCATAGGCAGCCATGCAGTGTGGATGTGAATCTGGTGGCTCCTGCTGATCCGTAATGACCCGGACCGAGAAGAGCAAGCTTATGCATAAAGGAGAGTCTGCAATAGGATCAGTGGGTACATGAAGGTGCTGTGCAGAATAATAAGAAAACCGCTCAGAGATTATGCTGTAAGAACCTGTTGAAGTTGGCGACCTGACACGGGATGACGAATCCAAGATGGCAGAGGCCGCGAGGCTGAGATCTGCTTATAAGTGGCAAACAAAGGAGCAGTGCGATTAACGGCTCGCCACTGCAAAAGAAATGGTACCAGTGCCTGCAAGGGGTATGCCCTAAAATCGGAGAGGAGCGAAGCGATAGCAACTGAAATGGTAGGTACCATGGTGAAGACCGCGGCTATAGAGGCTAGCGTAGAAGGATATCGAGATCCGGATGTCTGTGCCGTCCGGGATGTGAACTGCCCCTTAAAAGAAGGGCCAGGTTGGCCTTGGCGGAGGGACAACGTAACAGTAGCTGCCCCTGGTCGATTGCATGTACACTGCGCATCGAGCCATCAACCGTGTCCACAGTAAGCAGAGCGAGGCATGAGCATTGGGCCAGTATAATTAGGAGCGAAACCATAGGCGCGACTCCAAAAGGGCACCCGACCTCCCCACTGAGACATTTAACTGAGCTGTAGGTGCAAGCACAATTATAATTGTTATAATACATGCAGCGGACTACAGTGATAAACTTCCCCGGTCGCTGAGAGCAGGCGGACCATAGGGGAGCTGGCCCCGGTTAGATACGTGTAGGCAGACCACAGTGGAAGCAGGCCCGTGGAGCGCATTGTGCGAATGGACGGACTGCAAAGGCAGCAGGCTGCTGTTGATGGGTGGACCACAGTGGAAGCCAGCCTTGTTGCTACGAGGAAGCGGACCATTGTGGAAACTGGCATGCAGAGAGAACAAGTTGTAAGGGCAGACCGTGGAGGAAACAGGCTTGAGGAAGAGCACCTGAAACATTGTCTACAAACTGTGTAGGGGCCATGGATTCTGCAGCAGCAAGACAAGGCGGATTTAAAGCCGTCTCGGCTAGGTGATCATTAGTACACCCAGAAACATGATCCACAATTGCATGGCCAGAAGCACTGCCTGACGAAGTGCCAGGGGCGCCCGAGCAAGAAGGCAGCAAGCAAGTGTGGCGCATGGCCACAAAATAGGGACAGTTTTTCACAGACACACAGCAGTGAGCCTAAGCAAGGCCATGATTCGGGTGTGAAACGGAGCAGAGGCCAACACCTTTATGTTATCGCCCGAAACAGAAGCATACGTGGCATGAACCAGTGACAGACTGATGAGGACCACATGATGGATGCTGGCATCACCCGGTAGCAGCGTAAGATACCTAAGCAGGCCAAAACGAATAACACAGTCTTCCCCCCCACCTGAAAGTACATAACAGTGTGGTGTACAGCAAAACTGTGGGTCCATCCTGGTAACAAAGAAGGCCAAATACTGTAGGCCTATAGCTGCAGAGCCCTGGAAAACCGAAGGTCCTGCCAAGCAAGAGTCAGCCACAACACACACCGGCACCCAGGGACAATTGATACTAGGTCACACAGGCGATAGTAAGGTGCAAGCACTGAATGTCAAGGTGGAAGTGGCGCAGATGGCCCACAGCAGATAAAGACTGAATATTCAGACGTGGCTGATACTGTTCGAGGGACTACAAGTAGTACCTAGCAGATACAGCGAAGTACTCCAGGGAGCAAGAGGTGGGATAGGGGCAAAACCCGCCTGTAATACCTGACTGGCAAGTAGCAGGATCTATACGCCCGGCCTGCACAATTAATACCACAGGTGCGGATGAACGAGACGGCAACAAGCCAAGCTGTCTAAACCCCAAAAGAGCAAAGGGAAGCAGCTCACTTTGGAGGCGTGCACAAAAACTGCACACCCAGCGTAGAGCCCTGCCCAAGCAACCTTAACACCTCAAAGGGAGCAGACGCTCGTGGAATGAGATAAACAGATCCTAGCAGCCCTAGCATCTCGGAAGGAGTGTCTTCCAGCTAAAATAGACGTCATCAGCAGAGATGTGAGGTAACTCGCTGAACGCACTGGAGCACTTCAAAAGACAGTAGCAGAGAATACCAGTGGCCTTAAGGACACCTCTGAAGAAGTCAGGGTAGCGCAACAACAGGTGCGTAATCTGGAGGACATGGCCGAGGATGCAGAAGGCAGGGCTAGATGCAATAATGTAATAATTATTGGGCTCCTGGAAGGAGAAGAAGGAGCAAACCCGACGGAATAGAAAGAGGCCTTGCTACATCAAGAAATCAGTCGAGGCGCCCTCACTCAAGGCTCCACGGTCGAAAGGGCGCATAGGTCGCTGAGGAGGAGACCACCGCCTGGAGCCCTGCCGAGGCCTATAATAGCCCGAATACTGAACTACTGAGATAGGGAAAAGATCCTTGCACACTTCTGCAAAGGCGGAACGATCAAATGATTGTCTGACACAATAACTGCATATTCGGATTACACCCTACAGGTAAAGAAGCAACGGATAACTATACTATACTATACTATCGGTCAAAAGAAGACTGCGAGCGGCTAACCTGAAGTACATGTTGCTGTGTCTGGCTAAACTGAAAGTGATTCACAAGGGTTGCACCATTTTCTTTTATAACCCTGAAGAGGCGAACAAATGGATGGACGTGCAGAATTTGCCAACCAGAGCACAGGTTGGTCCGAGTAGGGATGACTAGCCACACACAGTAGACCACAACAATTACAAGGCAGCAGAGGTCTATAATTATAAGCCTCAGAAAATGAGAGTTGCTAAATGCAGGAGCCAATAATGTGGTGCATATTTAAGATCGCACTACGGAGGAGCGTCCTACCGAAGATTGGATTTGTTTGCTCGGATACTAGTGGTTATGTATCCGCCTACTACGCCCCATGCACCAGGACATGACCTTGAGCGGAGGCGCTAAGTGGGGAGGCCTGAGCAGAAGGGACAGAACTGGGCAATTGTTGGCGGGGGAGATCAGGGGATTTGGGGTAGTTAGACAGGAGTTAGCCTATGAGTCCACACTGTATATGCTGAACTTGAACGTTTGACCGATGGTAAATGTCAGAATTTTTAAGTGTGATAGGGGAACTTAGAATAGTATCCTGGAATGTCAGAGGCCTCAGCAGTTACATTAAACGTAACATGATTATGACTTACTTAAGGCGTCAGAAAATTGACATTGCGCTCCTGCAAGGAACGCACCTGATGTTAGGGAGAATTCTCAGAAATGTGCTAATTCCGCTCTACCCTAGAGACCCCCAGCAACTTTGCTGGATTTTGAGGACTTCAATTTTTAACCCGGAGAGAGTGAGACCCTTTTTCCCACTCTCTCATGTATTTTAATGGGATTTTGAACACTGTTTCTTTTGGTTATGGAGTCTGACAAACTCCATAGCCATCATCCTTTACATTGTGTCACACAGCACACCTTCAGTGCAGTGGCACAGGGAAGTCCTTCAGATTTCCCCAAGGTTTAAATACCTTCTCTTGGATAACCTATTTTCAAGAGCAGTAAAGTGAAATTGACTTTACTTACATTTGTAACTTTCTAGACCCAGCACAAAATATCTTACAATAGGATGCTGGAGGGGTTACTTATTATCCCCTTTGTCTAGCTTCTCATGTAACAATTTTATGTTACCCATTCCTCGATGAATGGCTGGTTGCAATGGTGTACTTTTTACTACCGTTTGTGTTTTTACCACGGGCTGCATTTGCAGCCACGGTAAAGCACAGATGGGTGCCATTTTTGTCAAAATGGCCTTGGTCTTCTTATTTCGCAATTTCGTCATGGAAATTTCCTTCTTGAGATTTACTCTACGCGCCAAACCAGGTTTGGTCCCTTTGGTAATTTTGTCTTTGGCACGATTCACAAGTAAAAACTGCCTCTGGCTCCAGGGTGTCTGGCATGGGCAGGAAGCGAGGGAGGTGCCCAAAACTCCCTGTGCTTCGTCTCCTAGGAGACAGGAATGCACTCTTAGGTGATTGGCCAGCTGGCTGTCCAGCAAGGACAGCCACCCTGCTGGGTGACAGACAACTAGGCTGGAATGAATGGGACAAAACCTGCATAAAAGCTGAGGCTTTTTGGCTTGGAAGGCAGAGTCGACCACTGGACGAAGGAATATGAAGAAGAACTTGGAAGAGACGCCTGTTGCAACTCCTGGACTGTTGATTTGCCTGGTGAAGCCCTGCTGCTGTGCTGAAGCTCTGAATTTGTATCGCCTGAGAAGCCCTGCAAGGACTTCTCCCCTTGAGTTGGTGGGACCAATCAACTCCAAAGTAAGCCACCTGGACATCCTCTCGAAGCTGGTTGAATTTCCACTGCAGTCGCTGCTGGAACCGAATAGCCAGGGACAGGAACACCAGATTGTGTCGCTTTTAAGCTGGCCAAGAGCTCGAGGAAGATCCTCCGGACTCCCAGGAAGCCGAGTGCTGGACCCCAGATGCAAGGAAAGCCCATCTCGACAGCCAGGAACTGTAGTGTTGCTATTTGCGGTAGACGCAAGGAGCTGAAACACTGAAGCGACACTTGTTTGAAGATTGCCGGTTGCGGTTGGCGACTGTCCCATTGCAGTCCAGGAGTCCCCAGAAGCCTTCCCTTTTGACCCCACAAATGAGGCACAGGAACACCAGGATCTACAGAGCTGCACAGGAACAGAAGCCATCTGCTGCACTTTTCTTCAACCTTAAGGTACTGTACAGTCTAAGAGAATTTACCTCTTGTTGTGCCACCTTGCTTGATCTCAGTTGGGACTTGTCTTGGTTGCTCCTCTAGAGCTGCTTGTATCTTCTACTACTCACAGGCCTTACAGCTTGTGGCCCTACATTTGATTCTACTTTTGCTACAAAGATTTCTAAAACATTGTGCAAGACTTTTACTTACCTGCAAGAAGTGCTTCAGTTCACATTGACTTTTGCTAACTTAACATTGGCTGGCCTGGCTCCCTGAATGACTCTTCTCTCCTTTGCTTATGTGCGTTTGCCTTCCTTCCAGGAAAGAGTTAACTGACTTTGCATTGTGTTTTTTTTTTAAAGTACTTACCTGATTAAGAATAATTGTGTGAACACGTCTTATTCTGAAACCTCTTTTCTTTGACACTCCTCACAATAATAATCTAAATGCAACAGTGATATATTAATGTCCCCAGCACCCTAACTATTGAAGTCACCGGAGGGTGTAGGTAGTGCCTGTGGGCCATTCCAAATGGGTATTTGCTGATTTAGGAAACTAAGAGTGTGTATTTTGAAGTATATTTGTGTGTTGCTTTATATTGCTCCCTTCTGAAGAAGGCTTATTCAAACTGACTGTTACATCAATACTTGTTTAATCAAGAAACCTTGTGTGTAAGACTTTATTTGAATACTTGTCACTGTGAATCTCTGTGTAACTCCCCTACAGCTCACATTGACCCCTCTTGAGATAAGCCTGGCTACTAGACCACACTTCCAACCTGTGTAGTACAGATTTATACCAAAGGTTGGGATCCTATTGCCAGGAGGTCAGGGTTGTTGTAATACACCCAAAGGGTACTGCATACAATCTTGCCTAATACCTCACAAAAGAGAAAGAGATTGTTCTTGCTAAATAAATGGAGAGGCACAGCGCTGGGCTCTTCATACTCTGCTTATGCCAGGGACGTAATAATATGGGTGGCACCATTGGTACCTTTGAGCGTGCTCTAGACTTTCCAAGATGAAGAGGGGAGGATGTTCATATTGCAAGGTCGGGTTGATCACACAGAATTTTGTATTATCAACACGTACGCCAAGATGGCACATTGATATCGGGAGGGGATTTTAATTGCATGCTCAACCCTACACTGGACAGATTGGATGACACATTTATGCATCCTGCCCCTTCCGCCAAAGCCCTGTGCACATTGCTGCAAGCATTTAAACTCTCAGATATATGGCAGACTCTACATTACATATTCGCATTACACCGCTCCCCAACACCTGTACAATAGATTGGATTATATCATTACAGGAGAAGACACCCTGGGCGAATTTGAGAGGGCGGAATATAAAGCATGGGTGTTTTCAGATCAGGCGCCGCTTGTGGTCACAGGGCGAGTTCACCCCCCCCCCCCCCCGAGAGC
Source organism: Ambystoma mexicanum (assembly GCF_040938575.1). NCBI lineage: Eukaryota > Metazoa > Chordata > Amphibia > Caudata > Ambystomatidae > Ambystoma > Ambystoma mexicanum. The sequence goes on from NC_090934.1 coordinate 673,298,600, forward strand.
ATGCATCCCGACATGAGGACTTAGGAGTGAGTCTCTGAGGGACGAAGCATTTCGAGAACAGTTAAGAGAAGGGGTGCAGTATTACTTCATGTACAATACAGGAAGTGTAGTGTCAACAGGCACGTTATGGGAGACCTTCAAAGTCGTGATCAGGGGGAGTGCAATCGGTAAGGCGAACAGGGTTCAGACCGCAATAGAGAATGACTTACATAAGGCGTAAATAAAATTAGAAGCAATAAACGGTCAGAGTTCTACCCAGTGAGAGCCCCCAAGAGGCCATTGCCCTGCATCATGTGGTACACTGGGATAGTTTAGGTATGTTGAGAAATAGGAAATATGTGGAACGACAGCACGCCGAAGGGGACAAACTGGGACGCTTGGTAGCTTGGTTGTACAAAAGTGAAACAGAACGGAGCATGATTCGGGCAATCACAGCGAGTAATGGGGAGATCTGTTAGACACAACAGGACATAAACTAATGTTTTTATGATTTTTATAAGAGGTTGTACGAGGAGACGTCAGAAACCCACGAGTCAGGGGGCGCGCTGTTGAGCAGCCTGCAAGGATTGCTGCCTAGCTTTCAAGCTCCGTGCCCGACTGCTGCTTATCCGCCCGCATCAGCGGTTCCCTGCACCATCCGACGCTGGGAGGGAGCGCATCGCGTTTGCCGTCCTTGGAGCAACATATTGATCCATGTCGGGGTGGAAAACGTAACTTTATCATATCACTGAGCAGGACCCCTTTTGCTGCAGACCCTGCCCCCCACTCATTGAGGCCTACCGGGCCGCGTGTTGCTGCTGCGTGCCCGGCCCCTGTATCCTGCTGTGATTTTGACTTCCTGGACCCAGAGGAGCGCTTGTCTGCCTTTGGCGCCCGAGACGCTGCACGCTATCGCCGCGGGGTCTGCCCGCTGGAGGCCGCAGGAGCGGCGGACTATATTTCCTCATTGCCTGCCCGCCTGCGCACCTGACCCTCTGTGCGTCGCTTGGGCGGCGCTTCCCTCCCGGTCCTGTCCCCCCTGGGCCTGTGGGCGCCTGAGGTTACTGCTGTCCTGGGCTGCTTCTTGTTGCTGGCTGGCCCGGGGGACGGGCTGGCGCAGTGGATGCGACCGGTGGTGTGGGGCCGACTTCGGCCGCCCCATTGACTCATCCATCCATGTCGAGGCGATACCACTCCCCCGGAGATAACACGGCCCCCCCGCCTGTGCCCAGCCCGCTGTCCACCGCCCACACAAGGCGCATATGATGCGATGCTGACTGCTGCCACCCGCCACGAAATTGAGCGCTGCGGCCCATCCGCATATCTTCTTCTCGATCCCCTGAGAGCGGTCTGAGGTGGCCGAGGCCTCGGCCGCGGCTGAAAGACTTGAACGCTTGCCAGCAGGTGAGGAGGTGGGGGGCTGCGGTTGGTGAGTTTAACCCGCGCTAGGCTGGCCTGCAATGTGAGTCCCACCGGATCTGGGGTCCCTATACTAATCAAACTGCTGCGGAACTGAAGGCCCGGGTCGATAAACTGGACTGTGGGGCCCTCCCGGCCAGCAACTTGGCACGACTCCGCCCCTCCCTGCATGACCCTCTATGCGGCTGCGGATCCTGACCTCCTCCTAAGGACCCAACACCCTTGGGGACCAGCCCTGGCCACATCTGGCCGCCCACACTCGGGGCCTTCCCTGCACCCTCTGTCTACGCCTTCTTCCCGCCGCAGCTACTACTAACGAGGTCTGTGGCCCTGCTCTGGAACATTGTTGCCCGGCGGCAGCTCAGCCCTACCTCTATATCCTCTATTAACTGTAACCTGTTAAGGCTCCCTGTATTTTACTAATTGATATCGCTGCATGATATACGGTGTGTTGCACCAATCTCACACTTAAGTTGGGTTAACGGCAACAACGACCCCCGCTGCAGCTGCAATGCCGAGTTTGGCATGTTATGACCGTTGTATGCGCCTCAGTTGGGCGTGCAAGCACGTGTGCCCCTGTCCCGTTGGGCGCGCCTTTGTTGGGTCTTGTGGCGGGTTCTTGTGCACTGTTTGGTTGGGGAGGGCAGTGAGAGTGGGGGGTGGCAAGGTTGGGGGATGTTATCTTAAAATGGCAAGGCGAGTGTGGCTTGTAGGATGAAAGGGTGTGTCACTGCATTGATAATCACTACATGGTCAACAGTCAAAGCTACGCGATGCTGGGATGTCCCATAAAGACGTAACATGGCTATTAGGCTAATGTCATGGAATATTCGGGGGCTCAGTAATTTCACTAAGGCTCGCAGGATAACGGCATACACCCAGAGACATGGAGCCAATATTCTCCTTCTACAAGAAACCCACGCACTTGCGCATCTCTCCTCCTCTCTGGCGCCGGCATGGGGCGCCAATAAATTCTACACCGTATATTCCTCTTAGTCCAAGGGAGTTCTAACCTTGATTCACAAATCAGTGGAATTTTCCTTACGCACTAGCCATATAGATCGAGAGGGTAGCTATGTGATCCTCCATTGTCTATTAGCTAACACGGAGTGCCTACTGGTCAACACATACGCCCGAGCATAGACACCCCCGACTTCTTCGATGATATCAATGTCCTACTCCTGAGATACATTGGGATCCCGGTTATTTGGGGGGGGGGGACATGAATCTCATATTAAATACTGAACTTGACAGATCGGGCACTGCACACAGGACGATGTCCAGAGCCGCTCGTCGGCTCCAGGCACACATGGGCCCAGCTGGCCTAATTGACGCCTGGAGATTTCTCAACCCACTGGCTAGGGAGCACACGTTTTACTCTTCTGCACACGACAGTCATTCCAGAATCGATCTCTTCCTTCTGTCGGCCGGGCTGATGGGGAAGAACCTCAGCATGTAGATATTACGACGCACACTCTCAGACCACTCCCCAGTGACACTCGACATTACCCTGCAGCCTGCACTACCTCGTCACTCCAACTGGCGCTTTAAATTTGAGGCACTACATGACATGATTTTTAAGGCCGACATCCTTGTGGATATCAATTAGTTCTTTGACAACAATAAACGTCATGACACAACTCATGGGGTCCGGTGGGAGGCTTTCAAGGTGTTCATCAGAGGGATGTGTATCTCTAGGGAAGCAGGGGTCCTGAAAGACATTAGGAACTCTTTAAAATGCTCCGAGTCAAAGCTCATGGAACTGGAGCATGAATACGCCTCCGCGCCCTCCCCGCCCAAGCTGGCACAGATACGTGCGGAATTGGAGACTTTTGAGGCGCATCCCCTCAGGGAGATCAGATATTATGCACGACCCATTGCGGCACGTAAGTATGGTGAGGGGGAGAGACCCAGTCTGCATTCCTAGTTCATGCTTTCCTGTTTTTAACTTGTTTCACTTTTGGGGCTCTTTGTGTTTCTGGTAAGAGTTTTATGGTGTCCGCACCCGTGCCTCTGTGCATCCTTTTGCACAGAGATTGGCTCCTATACCCTAGGAGGTAATCTCTGCCCATTCCTTTGTCTCGTTTTACCTGTAATCTATAGTGTATTTCATGTTAGTAGTGTGTTGCGTGCTGTTCCCACAAAAGGCATCCACGGTATGTTCTAGCTGGACTCACACCGGCTTGTCTTGTGTAAGCGCACTCCTTGCTTGTGCCGTAGGGTCCAAATACAGAAGCCACTCTTGCTTTCCCCTTCCATGGGCTTGCAGGGTGTGATGCCTATAAGAGTAACTTGCATAGAGGCATTGAGCCCCTCTTATTTCTGTGGGTAGTCTTCAAGTCCAACCTGTATGTACCCCTAGCGGGAGACCCCATTGTTTGTCTAGGGCATTGTGCCCATGCTTGCCTGCTCACCAGGGAGGTCTAACCTTTCTTCCTGTTCCGTTGTTCTGATATACCTTGTCTGTTCTTCCTTCTGCTTTATGTGCTTGCTTGCCCCCTTACATAAACAAAGCCACCCCCAAACCTACTTGTGTGCCCTGTGCATCACCTTTAGGAGAGACATCGCAGCAGCCACCATGACCCCACAAAATTCCATCCAACATGGAGTGACAGTTCCTGACTGGAACAAAGAAATGCATATCTTCCCAGACCTGAGAGAGCTGCATTGGCTCCCAATTCAAGATTGCACCACCATCAAGGCAGTAGCACACAGATCTGCATCACATGTGGCTGACAAATTCCAGGTTTTGGGAGGTGCAAGTATCTCCCTAAGTAAAGCGACCCCCAAACCCCATGTTTAAAGCCAAGTTCTGCAGGAATGAAAAAAAAAGAGGGAGAAGGTTTTCATCCAATGCGCATTGTCGAGAATAACCTCCCAAACAGGGAGAGGCATGCACCCTCCATCCAACACTTCAGGAAGGAACAGAAAACCATGCTTCACATAACAGATCATTGTTCCACGATCACGTCAATCACTACATTTATATTCATGGCCCTCTGCTGCTTGGACGCTACAGTGGCAATAAATAATGCCCTATATGTATCAACATCAGAACTTAGTCTACCTCACCCATTTTGTGTCTTTCAGAGTTCCAATTTGAATTTCTGCTTGCTGAGCAGGAATTGGAAACGCATACAGAAATCCTTTACACCAATTTAATGAAAGGATTTACCATTCTAATGCTCCTTTGGTAGCTTGGAATTGCAATAAGAATGTTTGTGTTCACCAAAGAAGATAAAATGTTGGCACTGGGGACAGGATCACACATTGCACCAATGGTGGGTATTTTTGTGGAAACATTTGTACTGATCAACTAGTGCATAAAGACAACATTGTCAATAACTAAAGGTACCAATGTCGGTGCAATTTATCATAATTTTAAGATCGCCTAAAAACAGTGGCTTTTCAATGCACTTGGCGCCAAACCAAAAGTGGGTTGATCCAATGAAGAGGGCATATTTTATTTCCCTTATTTTTTCTACATGGAACATATGTCTATGTTATTATCGCTGCAAATCTGACCAGGTTTCCCTTAAGGACATGTATAACTGCAGATAGAGTTCAAAATGTTGCTTTCCTGTGTAGAAAAACAGATCACTTTCAGTATTTATTTTTTTCTGATTAACATTGTATGCTTATCACAGATTCATCATGCATTAAAATATCCCCAGGCACAGCCAGGGTTCTAAAACATTTCATAGTCACCAGGGACACCATATGTTTCAGTCATGTTGACATTGATGTCCCTGGAAAGGAAAGCGGCATGAGCTTCAAATAAGCAGTGCTGCACGAACCCCATGACCTCAGTTCCACCTAATTTTCCCTGCACAAAGACACGGATGAATGGACAGACTTACAAAAAAAAGTTATGAGTAATGTTACTGAGGGGATGCCTTTATATGGAATCTGCCGGAGGAATACCGTACGCATCAGAATTAACATTTCCAAAGATAAGTGACTTGTTATTTTAATGAAGACCTTTTCCCCAAAGCAAGGCAACCAAGGCAGCACCCCCCTTTGCAACACAGATAGCAACCGACACCTGGCAGAATATTCCCCAAAGTCAGGATGCACTAATAGGTCCTGATGCAAAAACAGAGTATTAAGGAAAGATAATGTATTTGGTCTGAGTCACACCTTTCCTAGGACCGGCAAATCCAACATAAATCTGGGCATTTACTTGAAACGTTTTAGTCCTGGCAACATAAAAGTTTGGGCCCATCTGTGGAAATGCTACTACGTTTTGGAAGGATGCAGAGGTGGGAAGTGTGAGGGGTCAGTAATGCGAGGCGGCCAACAGTTTGAAGTTCTTTCAAAATAAAACCATTTTATTTTTAAAGAAAACATATCAAAACACCTCACTGTCGCATCTCTGCTCGGGAATACCCTGCTTAGTATAAAAGCTAAGGGAACACACTAACACAGGATAACTGGTCCTCACACTAGACAAAAAACACAGAGAAAAGGTATGGCAATTCAACATGACATAAATAACATTTACATTTCCTAAATTACCTTCTTATATCCTGGGAGATTTCCCCTCCCAGGGTGTATAGTCCATCATGAGAATGTTCAATCATAAAAAGAAAATGTTTCAGTTCTTGATGATTTTTAAGGTCAAAGCACAAGTTCAACAACACAGGTTTCCACTGGCAACAGATCTTCCTTCTTGGGTAAACTCATCCACTTTCCACTTCTAAGAAAATAGCCCCAATGGTAATCCTGGCCACAATGCTTTGTCACTCCCACTAGAAGATTTGCCACAGTTCAATGAAAAATACAATATCTACACTGTTAATGTTACATAGTTCTTGGTTAACAGGACTTCTTGATTTATGGTTTAGACAGTCAAAAGAGTATATTTTTCAGGATGACTTCTTAATACTGCTACTTCCACTTCAACAATTATACTTCTGTTGGCTTCACTATGAGAACAGTCACTTTGGTGCCACAGCATTTCACCGTGATTTTGACAACTGCAATGTAGCATGTACTGACTACTAGATATACCTCTTTAGTTACAAACCTTTGGATTACTGACACAGCTTCAATGACTTTCAGATTGTGACAAGATAGATTTTTTAAGTACTTCAACCTCCTCAGGTAGGCAAGGCACTCTTCCTTTGAATAGATTTCTTCAAAGGGGCATCATCTGTCTCTTCTTGTCTAACTGCCACCATAGTAACCTGGGTTTGCCTTCAAGACTCTCTTCGCTTTGGCTTTGGTACTCTTGGCCTTAAAGGTTAAGTCTGCTTCAAAATAGTTGGTACAAGCATCAAATTCCCCTTCCCCAGTTTTAACTTTGCCTTTTTCCCAGCTATCAGCCCAAACAATTACCCAGAAACCTTGGTGCCACTCTCTTAGCTTCAGGTAATACTTGTACACTTGTATCTTAGGCCTTTTTATGGTTAGTAACTTCACAATGCAGCTGGATTGCTCTAGACTTGAGAAAAGGTTCAGCATCACAATTAGCATGGGGTGTCTCTTGGCTTGCGGCAATGCTTGCCCCTGTTAGGGAGAATTCTCTGTTTAGGCTGAATTTCCTAACCTAGTGAGTCCCCCAGCAGCTTTGCTGGATTTCTGGAGTTTGTTTTTTTCTCCTGCCAAGAGTGAGTCTCTTTTCCTCACACTCTTGGACATGATTTGAGGGGTTCCTTTGACTGTTAATGTGTTTTATGGGCTATGGGGTCTTTTACTCCATAGGGTCTCATGTGTTTTTACTATGTGTGTTACACAGCACCCTCAGTGCCGTGACACAGGGGTGTCATAGTGACACCCCACCATAGACTCTATACCCTGGGACTGACTACTGTCTCCCAGGGCATGTAAAGTCACCATTGGCTTTTCAAGTCCCAAATTATGAATAGAAACCAGTACAAACCATCATATTGTGGACGTACTGGTCGGGGCAATTCGATTGCCCCGGGGTCTGTTATTCGAGGGGGCACGTCTCCGTCCCCCCTGATCGAGTTTTGGCTGGTGGCAGTGGATACTACTTTTTATATTCAACTGCGAATATATTTCTCTATGGGATTTTCCCATTGTTCGAGGCTACCAACTTTAGTTATTTAATTCGTATAGCCTCGAACATACCGCCGGTTTATTTATTTAATATTAATTCGCCGGTTGGTATTTTTTGCCAGAACTCGATTCTAAAATGGCGTTTGTGTTCTCTTCTGTGACTCCAACCCAAGTCGAGCCTTTGTTCCACTTTTTGGCGGGCTTCTCCACAGAAGCCTCGAAAAGTGGTGCCACTCTGTCTGGGTACCACAGGGGGTGTGGGAGGGGGTTTAGGCACCCTGGACTGAGTTACCTTGGTAACTCAAGTCACACTCTGGTGTGATTGGCCCAAGTGGTGAGCCGGCCGGCTCATCACTTAGCATGTTTGATTGACAGCTATGCTGAGTGAATGGGGGTGTGCTGCATAAAAGCAGGGCTTTTGGGACTGGAACTTTAGAAGTCGCCACTGGACCTGAAAATCTGACGAGGGAGAAGCTGAGCCGACCTGCTACGATGACACCACCGGTGGAGCCCTGCTGAACCGACTCACCACTTCCCAACGACAGAGAAGATCTCCCGGCTGGAGAGTCTTCCTCCCCTGACTGGTGGGCACAACCAGTTTACCTTCTTTTTCTCGCATCCCAGGACGTCTTGTGGTCGAATTGCCCATGCCAAGCACCCTGGTAACCGGAAAGCCACTTACCACTGGACCGCAAATAAAAGGACCGCTCCTTTTAATTGAGAACTCTGCAGCTGGTTTCTTCCCTGGCAGTGCAACGGACTCCTGCTTTCCTCCCCGACGAGATCCTCTCTTCCTCCGGACGAAGCACCGACTTGCAACCGCTGCCAGGAACAACTGCCCCCGCTGGAGCGTTCTCACCATTTTAAGGTACCGCGTCCGTGAGGCCTCCCTTTCTAAAGATTGCTACAAGGTAATAATAATCCCTTAACCTTCTGGACTGGGCTGGCCGCCTTGACCAATCTAACTGGTCCCTTTCTTTTTGGTCCAACTCTTTCTGAACTTATTGCGAGACTTTTGGGCACTTTTGAACCGTGTGACCTTGGAAACATTTCGACCGGAGCCTCTTAAAGTGGGTCCGGCCTTGTTAACTTTGACTTTATGGTTTTAACCTGCCTTCTTCTCCTACTGTGTTCTTCCAAAAGTGTTGGGATCTGTTTCTATCTTTGCTCTGCCTTTCTCTCCCTTTTAAACCGATTGTGCCATCTTCGTTAAGTGCTCACCGCTGTCTGAAAATAAGTGTTGCTTTCCTTGAGACTTGTCTAACTAATCGTTGAAGGGAGTGTATATCTTTTAGTGGCTGTGTTTTTGAACTGCTTGATATTAGTGCCAGTGTGTTCTATTAGAGGTGTTTTTAAATACATAATTATATCTCTTTTACACCAAGCTCTGGTCAGTGTTTGCTTGTTCTACTGTGTTCTTTTGACCTATTGTGAATACTCTGTATACTGCCTAACTCTTTGTGAGGGAAGTCTGACTGCTCAGCCACAGCTACCAAGTGAATCTGTGTGGTACAGACTGCTACCAAGTGGGTTTACTGCCAAACACCTGTAGTCTTAAATCTTTTGCAGTGGTCCCAGAGCGAACTGCACAGGTTTCTGCCTAACACTGGTGTACAGCGGTGGGATTTGTATTGAGTATACACTTTAGTGTGCTTTTTGAATACTTAGCACTAAAAAAAGCTGATTTTCTAACTATGTCTGCTATGGAGAGTTATACCCTAGAATCATTGTCTGCCAAAACTGCTGATTGCTTAAAAGTATTATGTAGACATAAGAATCTCTCTGAGAAGGGCAAGAAAATGGAACTTATAGAAAGATTGTTAGAAAACCAAAGTCTGGGTGGTACAGAGGAATCTACCCCCCCCAGCAAATGTAGAAAACAGTGATGGTATTGATGTGAATCAAAGTCTTGATAATGAGTCAGAAGAGAAAAGTGAACCTAATGAAGTTAGCCACTCTGAGCCTCTGCCTGCCTTACCTACTGTACCTACTGGGCCTATACCAGCTCCTACATGTAACCCTGCTTATTTTGAACTTGAAAAAATGAAGCTTGAATTAGAGTACAAACGTTTTATTGCTTAATCTGAACGAAACCAAGAGCTAGAGTTCAGAAGAATGAATGCCCAGGCTGAGCAGAAGCAAGCTGAGTTAAGACTCAGAGAAATAGAGCTTAATCATGAACTAGAAATGAAAAAGTTGTGTGTGGAAAATGCTTCTCTCTCCTCTGGTTCCTCTAGGAGTTCCAGTCCCAAAAGACCCCGGATGCCTAAAGAATTAGTGGGTATGTATGAACCTAAGTTGGATGTGTTGGATTGGTTAAAAATGTCTGAGTATAATCATGGGCTCCAGGACATCACAGGGAATGAGTTACTTCCCTGGTTGCTCTCTAGGCTTCCCCCTGTTGCAACTGATGTGGTAATGGAGTTGGGGGAGGTGGATAAGAAGGATTATGAATGTGTGAAACTAGCTTTAATAGCTGGATTTGGGAAAACCCCTTCCCAGTACCTTAAGAGGTTTAGGACCCTCAAAAAGCATGATGGTACCCCTTGGGCTACCTGGGTGAGTGAAAGTTTGAAAAACTTAGAGGGACGGATTAAGGGTTACAGGGTTAACACTTATGAAGGAATGAAGAATCTTGTAATGCTGGAGTCAATTTATGATGCCTGCTCTCCTGAGCTCAGACAGCACTTGGCTGATTCAAAGGAATTGGATTCCAGGAAGTTAGCTAAGGTTGCTGACTTGTGGTTTGCCAACAGGGCCACTCACAAGGATTCTGGGGCTACTCAGAAAAAGGATGAGGGAAAACAGCCAAAAAAGGACTCCAAAGAGATTTCTAATAATTCCAATTCCAAAGAGGGCCCCAAACAAAACCAAAAGGGTAAGCCACAAGGGAAACCAAATCAGGCTAGTGTACCTTCTGGTGCCAAACCAGAAGGAGGTCAGAACAAGCCACCATTCCAGAAAGCATTTGGTAAATGCGTTGTTTGTGGCTCTACTGACCATGTGAAAGGAGATCCCAGATGTAAGGGTAAACCTTCAGGGGTCCAGTTGGTCTCCTTAGCCTTCGCTCCAGAGGAGGAAGTACAAATGGCAAGTGGAAACTTTCTATTGCTGGCTGATGAACCCATTGGAGTCTCAGCCAGTGTTCATTTAGTGTCTCTGGGTTTGTGGGAACAACAGAACTTAGATGTCTATAATTCTATCCCAGATAATACTAAAGAGTATTATAAGGACAGTGTCCAGGTGAATGGTCAGGAGACTCCTGCCATTAGGGACACTGGGGCCAGCATAACTGTGGTGGACAAATTGTTTTTTTCAGGCTGAGGATGTTGATAAGGCACCCAAACGCCTCACCAAGTTAGCTGGAGGGCCTGTGCAGATGCTTCCCCAATTACCAGTTTTCATCCAGTGTAATGACATGACTGTGAAGATACCTGTCAGCATACAAAGTGAGGTGCAAGGAAGGGTTCTGTTGGGTAATGACTTGAAAACTCTTGGAGTAGTGTCACATACCCCCAGACCTCCTAGTAAAAGGTTACAGGAGCTCACCAGACCTGCAAGGGAGAGAACCATGAGAAATGCTCCCAAGGAGATGAAGAAAGAGATCACTCCTGCTCCACTGGAGATGCCAGCTGCTGTCTCTAAGAAACTAGAAGAAAAAGGGAAACCTAAAACTTCTAAAAAGAACCCCACAGCCAGCACTTCAGTGCAGCCAACAAGGACTTCCCCTAGGTTGTCCAAAGTTACACCAGTAACTCCCCCTCCAGCTGAGGCTGAGAGGGAGGTACAACACTGTGTGGTTGAACTAGACTCTGAGGAAGAGCTAGTGGAAGGCCAGGAACTCATTGGAAATCTGGATCCTGTTGACCATCCTGAGCTGCAGTCTTTACTGGCAGAAGGTGGACCCAACAGGGCAGACTTCAGTAAGGGACAGAGAGAATGTCCAACTCTGGAAGGTCTTCGCCACCAGGCAGATGCTCAGGCTGAAGGGCAAGAGCCTGGGAAATATAGGTTACACTGGGAAGATGGCCTCTTCTACAGTGAACCAACCGAGTCTGCACCTGGGGACAACAAACGACTTGTAGTACCCCAAGAGAACAGACCACAGTTCTTGCAGTTAGCCCATGAGATTCCTTTGGCTGGTCACTTGAGTTTCAAGACGACTAAGGAAAGGCTCTCACTCTACTTTTATTGGCCAAAGATGGAGGCTGAAGTAGATAAGTACTGCAGGAGCTGCCACACCTGCCAGACTTCTGGTAAGGTTGGCTCCAAGAATGTGGCACCTTTAGTGCCTCTCCCTGTAGTGGGAGTCCTATTTGGGAGAGTAGGGATTGACATTGTTGGTCCCCTTGATCCTCCAACCTCCTCAGGCAACAGGTTTATACTTGTTGTAGTAGACCATGCTACTAGGTACCCTGAGGCAATTCCTATGAGGACTGTTACAGCTCCGGCTGTGGCTAAGGCCTTCCTTGGTATTTTTACCAGGGTTGGGTTTCCTAAGGAAGTAATCTCTGACAGGGGATCGAATTTTATGTCCCACTACATGAAAGCCATGTGGAAAACCTGCAGAGTTACTTACAAGTTCTCAACCGGATACCACCCTCAGACAAATGGGCTGGTTGAAAGGTTCAACAGAACCATGAAGAGCATGATAGGTGCTTTAGAGGACCCCTTAAAAGAAAGTGGGACCTTCTACTGCCATGCCTTCTCTTTGCTTGTAGAGAAGTCCCTCAGGAGGGAGTAGGTTATTCTCCCTTTGAACTTCTTTATGGTCATCCGGTCAGAGGTCCATTAGCCCTGATCAAGGAGCGGTTGGAGAGTGCTTCTTCCCCCAAGCCAGTCAGAGTGACTGACTATGTGATAGGTCTCCGAAGGAGAATGTCGCAAATGATGGCAGAAGCAAGTGATAACTTGAAAGCTGGACAAGCATTGGTCAAGGACTGGCATGATCAAAAGGCTAACATGGTTGAGTTTACTCGGGACCAGCTAGTTCTCGTTATGATTCCAACAAGGCAGAGGGCCTTGCAAGACAAATGGATGGGACCCTTCAAGGTTGTGGGTAAACTTGGAGAGGTCAACTATCAGGTGGACTTGGGCAATCCCAAGGAGGCTCCAACAGTCTTCCACACCAACAGACTAAAAGCGTAGGTCTCCAGACCTGATGTAGGAGCTTTGCTTCTAGCATCATTAGAGGAAGAAGAAGAGAGTGAAGCTCTTCCTGATCTCCTCAGAGGCTTACCTTTAGACGAAAAGATCGAAGGAGTAAATCTCTCTTCAAATCTGACACCTGAGCAACAGGAAGAGTGCAAATCTATGTTAAATCAATTTGCCTCCCTGTTCTCACTTTCACCAGGATTGACCCTTGGGGACAGCATGACATACTCACTGGTGACTGTCTGCCAGTCAAAAGCAGAGGATATTGAATGTCGGAGAATGTAAGAACCCACATCAAAGGTGAGGTCAGCAAGATGCTTGATCCCGGGGTAATAGAGCCCTCTACTAGCCCATGGTCTAGCCCAGTTGTGTTGGTACCCAAGGCAGGATCTAAAGAACTTAGATTCTGTGTGGATTACAGAGCTCTGAATGCAGTCTCTAAGACTGATGCCCACCCTTTGCCAAGGACAGATGAGTTGGTGGATAGACTTGGTGCAGCCAAGTTCCTCAGCACATTTGACTTGACGTCAGGCTATTGGCAAATAGCCCTGACAGACCATGCCAAGGAGAAAACTGCATTTTCTACCCCAGTTGGCTTATACCAGTTTAAGGTTATGCCCTTTGGATTGAAAAATGCACCTGCTACATTTCAAAGGATGGTAAACCAGGTTCAGAATGGGATGGAGGACTTCTGCATGGCATACTCGATGACATAGCAGTGTTCAGCAATTCCTGGGAAGAACATGTGGACCACCTGAGATATGTTTTGCAGGCTCCTGGAAAGGCCAATCTGACCATAAAGGCAGTTAAATGCCAGATTGGACAGAGTAAAGCGGTCTACCTTGGACATGAGGTAGGAGGTGGAGAAATAAGGCCTTTGCCCAGTAAGATTGAAGCTGTGCAAAATTGGACAACACCTACTACTCAGACCCAGGTGAGAGCCTTCTGGCCTCACTGGGTACTACAGGAATTTCAGAGAGAACTATGGGTCCATAGCTTCTCCACTGAATGTGATCTCCTCTCCTAAATTCCCTAAAAAGGTTAGGTGGAATGAGGAATGCAATCAGGCCTTTGAAACCCTGAAAAAGGCTCTTTGCCAAGCCCCAGTCCTCAGAGCTCCTGACTACCACCAAACTTGCATTGTGTAGACAGATGCTTCAAATGTATGAATAGGTGCAGTCCTCAGTCAACTGGATGGGAAAGGTAGGGAGCACCCCATTTGCTTCATCAGTAGAAAACTGAAGGATCCTGAAACAAGGTGGGCAACCATTGAACAAGAGTGTTTTGCTATTATGTGGGCTCTGAAACAGTTTAGGCCATACTTGTATGGTTCTACTTTTGTCATTCAGACTGACCACCAACCCTTGAGATGGTTAATGCAAATGAAAGGGGAAAACCCAAAACGATTGAGATGGTCAATCTGCCTGCAAGGGTTTGATTTCACCATTGAGCACAGGTCAGGGTGTCACCACCAAAATGCTGATGGTCTCTCTAGGATGTATGTCATCGACTAGAGGTATGAGATTCATCCAGGAGTGGATTAAATCCTCCTGTCCCTTAGTCGGGGGGGGAGAGAGTGTTAGGGAGAATTCTCTGTTTAGGCTGAATTTTCTAACCTAGTGAGTCCCCCAGCCCCTCGCGCTCCCCCTCTTAGTGGGCACTTCAATGCACACCCACCGGTGAGCCAGGGATTGGCCTCTCCCAGGGGGTTATTCAGGCAAATCAGCGGCCGCGTAGGGCGGGCTAGTGGGATGCAGGGTGCAGGGTTCGAGGGGCTGATGAGGGGGGCCGCTGTGCCCAAGACAGGAAATAAACCGGCACGCCGTACAGAGTACGAGGAGCAGGGAGCCTTCGTTCAATATTTAGGAGTCAAGCCGCACCTCGCTATTTCCAATTACTACTAGGTACCTACAGAGGCCGCTTCCGACAGTCTCACACTGGACAGAAAAGGAAAACACTTCACAGGCCACCACTCACAGGTGTTCTTGTTTGAGCATTTCATTTTGTTTTTTGGAGGTTCTAATATTTTAAAGAAATGTTGTCTGTTTTATTATATATTTTCATTTGTTTATGATATTTGTTGATTTGTCTCTTAACGAGTTAATATTAATGTATGGAATTTGTATTATGTGTAAAGTTTGAATTTATTTTCAATCTGTATCACATTAAAAGAATTTGAATTCGAGTCCGCCAGCAGCTTTGATAGATTTCTGGAGTTTGTTTTTTTTCTCCTGCCAAGAGTGAGTCTTTTTTCCTCACACTCTTGGACATTATTTGAGGGGTTCCTTTGACTGTTAATGTGTTTTATGGGCTAGGGAGTCTTTTACTCCACAGGGTCTCATGTGTTTTTACTATGTGTGTTACACAGCACTCTCAGTGCAGTGACACAGGGGTGTCATAGTGACACCCCACCATAGACTCCATACCCTGGGACTTACTACTGTCTCCCAGGGCATGTAAAGTCACCATTGGCTTTACTAGTCCCAAATTATGAACAGAAACCAGTACAAACCATCAAATTGTGGACGTACTGGTCGGGGCAATTTGATTGCCACGGTGTCCGTTATTCGAGGGGGCACGTCTCCGTCCCCCCTGATCGAGTTTTGGCTGGTGGCAGTGGATACTACTTTTTATATTCGACCGCAAATATATCTCTATGGGATTTTCCCATTGTTCGAGGCTACCAACTTTAATTATTTAATTCGTATAGCCTCGAACATACCGCCGGTTTATTTATTTAATATTAGTTTGCCGTTTGGTATTTTTTGCCAGAACTCGATTCTAAAATGGCGTTTGTGTTCTCTTCTGTGACTCCAACCCAAGTCGAGCCTTTTTTCCACTTTTTGGCGGGCTTCTCCACAGAAGCCTCCAAAAGTGGTGCCACTCTGGGTACCACAGGGGGTGTGGGAGGGGGTTTAGGCACCCTGGACTGAGTTACCTTGGTAACTCAAGTCGCACTCTGGTGTGATTGGCCCAAGTGGTGAGTCGGCCGGCTCACCACTTAGCATGTTTGATTGACAGCTAGGCTGAGTGAATGGGGGTGTGCTGCATAAAAGCAGGGCTTTTGGGACTGGAACTTTAGAAGTCGCCACAGGACCTGAAAATCCGACGAGGGAGAAGCTGAGCCGACCTGCTACGACGACACCACCGGTGGAGCCCCCCTGAACCGACTCACCACTTCCCAACGACAGAGAAGATCTCCCGGCTGGAGAGTCTTCTTCCCTTGACTGGTGGGCACAACCAGTTTACCTTCTTTTTCTCGCATGCCAGGACGTCTTGTGGTCGAATTGCCCGTGCCAAGCACCCCGGTAACCGGATAGCCACTTACCACTGGACCGCGAATAAAAGGACCGCTCCTTTTAATTGAGAACTCTGCGGCTGGTTTCTTCCCTGGCAGTGCAACGGACTCCTGCTTTCCTCCCCGACGAGATCCTCTCTTTCTCCGGACGAAGCACCGACTTGCACCCGCTGCCAGGAACAACTGCCCCCGCTGGAGCGTTCTCACCATTTTAAGGTACCGCGTCCGCCAAGCCTCCCTTTCTAAAGATTGCTACAAGGTAATAATAATCCCTTAACCTTCTGGACTGGGCTGGCCGCCTTGACCAATGTAACTGGTCCCTTTCTTTTTGGTCCAACTCTTTCTGAACTTATTGCGAGACTTTTGGGCACTTTTGAACCGTGTGACCTTGGACACATTTCGACCAGAGCCTCTTAAAGTGGATCCGGCCTTGTTAACTTTGACGGTTTTAACCAGCCTTCTTCTCCTACTGTGTTCTTCCGAAAGTGTTGGGATCTGTCTCTATCTTTGCTCTGCCTTTCTCTCCCTTTTAAACCGATTGATTAGAGTGCCATCTTCGTTAAGCGCTCACCGCTGTCTGAAAATAAGTGTTGCTTTACTTAAGACTTGTCTAACTAATCGTTGAAGGGAGTGTATATCTTTTAGTGGCCGTGTTTTTGAACTGCTTGATATTAGTGCCAGTGTGTTTTATTAGATGTGTTTTTAAATAAATTATTATCTCTCTTTTACACCAAGCTCTGGTCAGTGTTTGCTTGTTCTACTGTGTTCTTTTGACCTACTGTGAATACTCTGTATACTGCCTAACTCTTCTTGAGGGAAGTCTGACTGCTCAGACACAGCTACCAAGTGAATCTGTGTGGTAGAGAATGCTACCAAGTGGGTTTACTGCCAAACACCTGTAGTCTTAAATCTTTTGCAGTGGTCCCAGAGGGAACTGCACAGGTTTCTGTCTAACAGCCCCCTTATTCAATTGTTTATAGTCTTAACTTCTTGTGAATGAACGGTATGTTACTGGTAAACAAACTATAAGGTTCAGTCTTTCGGTAGAAACTACAATTAGGCACACACAACCAATCTTTGATGTAGTTTTCAAGCTTTCAAGATGTATATGTAATTGTATTCCCATAAAAGAAAATGATAGAGGGAATCCATATATTTGTTCGAAGAAAAAAAATAAACGAATGGGAGATTTATTTGAAAAAATGGCGTACGGAAATTACTACAGCCGAAATCTTTTTGAATAAATCCCCGATTCAGTGTCAGTATAGTGAAAAAGGGCCGTGGAGGATGCGGGGGTGCCTCGCCACCGTTGTTCATTATATTGCCATCCTAAATTGCAGGGGTGTCCACCGCTCCCTATTGAATAATATTTGAAAGAAAAAGAAAAAAAAACAGGATCCTGTGGCGCTGCCTCCCATTCACATACGTGAAGGGAACCGGCATTGCAGAGGGAAGCAGGAGACGGCAGCACACAAGGAGATGTGCCACCAAGAGGTAAGAGGATGGGGGGGGGGCACTAGGTTGTCAAAAATGTTCAGGGAGTGAAAACCAAAAGTAATTTTTGTTCAAATGACTCATTTTTTTTCTCCGTCAGGCATTACTAATTCGGTAAATTCACAGTAATCTGGAGAGAGTTCAGGCTGTTGGGATGTTGGGTGTCTTGACCCACGTTCAAGTTATTATGCTCCAACATTTGGTGCTGTGGGCTTAGAAAATCCAAGATGGCGGAAAAAACCACATTTGCGCCAAAATCCAGGAAAACCATGCAGTTTGTGCGCACACCAAAACGGTCGCCTGACCTGCCACCCACCAGTGTGAGCGTGAGGGGCCAGAAGTGCTAAGGAATATGGTGCTGTTCAAAATCTGTTGTTATTAATGTCAAAAATGGGTGCAATACTGGTGCTCACCACTACCAGAAAGCCGGCGTTTTAAAACCACCAGACACTTGTGTAAAACTGAACAAATGAACCCAAACCAGGCCAAAGAAAGACTTGCTAAGAGGTGGATACAATGTAAAACTATATTCTGAAATGACGGGAAGGAAGTAATTGTCTAATGTATGTATTGAAAATAGCTGGGGATGTCAGCAGCTTAAGTGAATTTGGGTTTAAAGCCACTAAAATCGAAATGTTTAGAATAAATGAGTGACCTACTTTTGAGTTGCACATAGGTTGCAATTGTTTAAATGTCATAGTTT
Source organism: Ambystoma mexicanum (assembly GCF_040938575.1). Lineage (NCBI taxonomy): Eukaryota > Metazoa > Chordata > Amphibia > Caudata > Ambystomatidae > Ambystoma > Ambystoma mexicanum. The sequence continues at coordinate 673,316,671 of NC_090934.1, forward strand.
TGAACTTGGAATCAGTGTTCTAGCTGCATGTGTAAAAATTGCAAGTTTGGTTTGAATGTAGAAAACTGGGAACCAAAGTGACATTTAGCTGAAGCCTGGCTTAAAGAGATTGAATTCTGCCTGACAACTACCCCCGACAGGAGTTGAAACTTGATCAGCAGCTGTGTTCCCAGGCCTGGCTACATTCTGTTGCCCCTGCCAAAAGGAGATGACACCTCTCTGATTGAATTAGGGGAGTGGCACCTGGGGACTGCAGGAAACTGAACAATGAGCCTTCCTTGGCCAAGGCAAATGTTAAATTAGGGGGGTCATAAATTGCTTCCTCTTGGAAGGAAATGGGAGGGGCGCTGCATCTGTGAGCAACTTAAGTTGGAGGAAGTGGACAAACCAGAAATTCCACCATGTGCTTTGGGAAACCACACCCCTCTGGGCCAGAGCATAATTTTAAAAAGATGGATAATTCATAGTACGGACTTGCCAAAATTATATAATTAATATCATTATTCTTGTGATTTTTCTGTGCACATTTTAAGAGGTGTTAGAACTCTACCATGTTCTGAGGCAAAACCCCATTAATTATGGAGATTGCAGACACGAGGTTCACGCAAGAAAAATGAAAATTTACTGGAATATGTGTAGAAAGGCGGTGTACATTTGTGCCATTTTTGGTAAACGTCCGATATTGGTAAAACAACTAAAAATGAAAATAAGTTGTCATTTTTTAATGCAAGCTCTTAGGAAGATCAGAGTTGAACAAGAATGTACCTTAAATCATCTGCAATCTGTACATGTAATGTCAACCACTTGTGTATCTGGGAAATATGTTTAGTTATGAAAAGGATTTTCTAAGGTAAAAGGAAAGGGGCGTTTCTTCAATAGACTGTAAGACTCTGACTCACTGCTCCCTTCTCAAATCAGGTCAAAGAGAAATCCTTGACCTATCAAATCGTGAGTGGGTTGGGCAAAGAAAGTTAGCATCCACACCCATTTTCAAAAGACATAAAAAGAGCCACTGGAAGCCAGACAGGGACATTCACTTTCCACTTTCTTGTGGGACGCTTTGCCGGGAGACTCCAGACTTCAAATCCATCAATCTCCAGAGACCAGAACTTTGAATCCAGACTCCAGAACTTGTAGCAGAGAGGCCTGAATCCACAAGCTGAATCCTTTTTCAGCAGGCCTCAAAATCATTTGCAAATTATTCAAACAGCCGGGCTGAGCTGTCGGATTCTGGCCTAGAACCCTGTGCCAGAAACACCCAGAAAGCAGAGCTGTATACAGATGGACCAGACCAGATCGCTGTGGACAGAACCAGAGATCCAGACCAGACCAGCAGAGCAGAGCAGAGCTGACCCAGATAGCTGTGACTTCAGAACCAACCGCCTGGAGTCCAGTCCCAACCTGACCAGACCCTGACGGCCTATTTCAAATTCATAGTGTGAGTACTTTGCTAGAGCTGTGCAAAACCAATCTCTTAGCTTAAAACAATCTGATTGAAAACATTTAACCTGTCCAAAACTGCATCATAGAATCGTGTGTCCCTTCTCCGATTTTAAGCCTGTAAAAGTGTCATTTTGCCATTTTGAATCATTATTTCATTTCTGAAAATCTACCTTCACGAAATCGTCCGTATCCCTTGAACCGTTTGTGCTAGAAGCGAGATTTAACTTTCATTTTAAAGCTCAGATTCTAGGCTTTCCAACGAACCCAGAACCGACTTCATTATACTTTTTCTGTAATCGCACTCGACACACTCGGAAAAAGTGCCGCGATTTGCGATTTGACTCAAATTTCTTCACTTGTCAAAATAGCAGCTTCTTGCTTTCCTTTGCTGAAATTCGTTTGCAACCTGACAATCATTCATAGAGCATTGCTAAAGTGATCCTGAACTAATTTAAAGTAGCTATCACCCACCCTGAATCTCTTATAAGGAATTAAAAACCATTTTTAGCATATTTTACTTCATTGCCACCACATTTAAAAGGATTTTGCCTGTGTTTGAAAATCATCCCTGTGATCTAAGCTTGCTAGGGGGGAACTGAACTACATGTGATTGTATTCCTGAGAACTGTGTGCTCTCCCTTCCATCTTCTATTGCATAGGGGGGAGTGAATTGCCACCAGGGGGAAAGTGAACATATTATCTCTTGTGAAACCCTACCAGTTATTTCTGTACTGCATTCTTTCCATCATTGTTTTTCCTTGAAACCATAAAAGCATTCTCAGTTACCTTTTCCTCCCTATACTAACTCTTAAGTAATTAAATCGGTGTGCTAGTGTAACATCAGCCAGTGTTGATCACTGTCATATTCTTAAGTGTGATATCAAATACTAATTTATTATAAAAGTGTAATATATATATATTGTTTAATTTTTCCAATAAATCTTTTAAATTGCAAAACAAACCTACTTCTTGGCTCAGTGAGGTCAGGGGGATTCAAAGAGAGGGGCGTTATATAAGGGTTTATCATCCAGAGTATAACTTGTCATAAAAATATATAAATAAGGGCTTCCCTTGGGCGTCCCAGACGAGGCACTGACTTAGTGGGATTGCTGAATTGAAGTCATTTAACAAGGCTTCATGAACTCTATCCGGATTGTAACTTTGATATCGTCACAGTGAAATATTCTGCAATGGTCTTCGCAACTTTCCTTTTCCTTAATTAGGGACACGCGACCACTTTTTGTACAGTTTTAGTCTTTGAAAATGGAACAATGGGTTTTAACAGCGTTGGCTTCCTACGCGAGTAGGAAGCTCTTCACTTATACGCGTGTGTTACTGTTCCATTGTTCAGAGTACTTTTTAATATAATGGTCAACTTCTACTCGCTTAGAATTCTCACGCGAGTGGTAAAGGAGCTGGTTACTGTTACTGGCAAGGATCGTGCAATGTTTTAGAACGCCGTGCTTCACTCACCGGCTTCTGAAACACTTGCTCTGTGGGTCGCACTGCTTTCCAGACTTCTGCTACACTTTTTCTGCTACTGGCTTGCTGCGGTCCCACACCCTTCTCCTGAATAGATGTCTCCGGTCCAGCCACACGTTTTGGGAGTCTCCTCTGCTCCCAAGAGCCTCAGCTTGACAATTGCTTCTGACTTTAGTCTCCGGCATGCCAACAGCTCGGCAACCACAGCAATCGGGCTCACATCGAAAAAACCATTTCTCCTGCATGTCCTCCGCTGCGCACTTCAGAGTTTGGGAGGACAGGACTTGCTCAGAATACGCAGGTGAAATCTGCTGTCTCCACGTTCCGGCGTCCCTCTTGTTCTCTGACTTCTCCTTAATTTGCCAACCTAGTATCTTCTTTCTGCTTCCACTGCTACATTCTGCACTCGAGATAACGTTCCAGCTCCTTCCACTCCTTCCTCTCCCTGCGAGGGCCTTTTATACCTCCCTAGTCATTTCAGGTGTAGGCTATTGGGCTCAATTGCCTGACTGCTGCAGCTGCATGCCTCTTCAGCCGTCTTCCTCGTCTCAGCTCCTCTAGAATTCTGGGACTTGTAGTTTCCTTCAACAAAGTTTGTTTCTGTCATTTTTAAGTTACTTTTAAAGGTAGATGTAATTCCCTTAACGTTTCTAAGATTGGGGCTATGAGAATTAGCATTTACAGAGGAAGCTAGTTTATTGAAGACAACATTTCCATATTCCTGTGTATTGTACTCTTGGGTTTGAGGAAGGTGTTTAGTTTGGAATACCCAAAATGATCTATCTTTTGGTAAAGTTAGCTCAGCCTTCACAACATTAAGGCCCACAACTTAGATTTAACATGAGGGCTAGGGACATTAAAATTACAAGAAGCCATTACCCTCTTTGGGTGCTTTCGGAAATTTCTTCCTTACAAAGGTAAAATACTGTCTCATATTCCACGGAATCGCCTCACCACCCTAGGCCCCATATCCTCCCAGGTGATCCTCCTGCAGAACACCACTGCGACAGGGTTGGGATCAGGAAGCGTCTGCCTTCCCCTGGCCACCTAGGGGAGACTTTAGGCAGGGTTTCAGTTTAGGGATCCATAGGATTCTTCATAGAACAAACACAGTTAGGTGAACCAGTTGCTGAGGATGACATATAAGCACTAATTTAGACAAAAAAGGGACCTGGAACCTTAGAAAACCTACGCAGTTAATGCCTGCAGCTCATTCACCAGGCTGGCCGAATTTACTGCAAGCAGGAAGACAACCTAAAAGGTTAGCCAGCCTCACCAAACAGAAATTCAGAAAACAGGTCAACAAAAGACTTGAGGGAATAAAAAGGGCACACCTTTCACCAAATTGCAGCACAGTTGGAATACAAAATAGGATCCATTTTCAGGCATCAGTAGTAGAAGAATCATTGCCAGGCCACTTTTATCCGTGGCAACAATCAAAACACAGCACCATAACAAACCATTTCTTCCACCTGCATGCACCTCGCAGGAGTGATGTGGCTACAACATCTGGCAGTTGCAGCCATTGCATGGCTTAAAATCAGACATGACATTACATGATCCTGATATGACCCTGCCGTGATAAAAGCCCTGTTTTGTCCTAGTGTCTATGCACTATGTCTAAAAAATGGAGTAAGTACTCTGGGTCCGGCTCTACCTATTCACAGTGGTTGTAATTTCCTGTAATAACACTGCTGTGACAAGTTGGGTAAAAGCCGTGCAGCACCACCCCTTGATTATGAAACGTTAATTCCTGCAGGCTGTGTCTGGATATATTTCAAAAGATGAGGAATTTTGTATTTGTGTTTTACAAAGCGCAAGCCTAGCTTGCCAACAACAGGGGGCTGTAGATGCATTAGAAGGAACAAGATGGGTGAATCAGTAAAAATAAGAGCCCAATAGTGAACTTGGACTAAGGGAATTTGTGATAAAAAATATAGGTCAATATTGCCACTTCTGACTTGACTCCGATCAGGGAAAAGAGGCATGGTGATACTGAAGGTTGTAAAATGGTACTTTATACAGGAATCTCTTGTATGCAGGCCTCTCGAAACTCAATAGCATAGATGGAGCAGTTGCAGTTCCATTTAATCTCTTAGTTGGAACTGTGGATCACCTGAGAAGAGCAATTATAATCGACAGATCATACCATGGCATCGATGTTCACTTCATAATAAGCCACAACAATACTGAAGAAGGTCATAGGGAGGACATCTTTTAAAGTGCCTTAAGCTCTGCCGTAAACAATATACTGTGTTCTGATATATTTCTAAAACATTGCATGACAGTGCCCACAACCCCGGTGTCCCTGCACACAAACACACCACCCATCTGACATTACCATGTTGTGCAGTGCTACAAAGTGTACTACTCCATACATGCAGAAACCAAACGCATTGAAGAAAAGCTGCAAGAAAAAGTCGAGTTGCCTTCAAAGTTAAAAGATGTTGGATCACTAATAGAAGGATCTACACATTTAGCAGAACAAAAAAAGGCAGAAAGCTGCCGGATCTGGGACTTTGCTGTCCCTACATGTCAACCGGTATTCTTACTAGTTGTTGCACCTTAATGTCATAACGGTACATCGAAATTGTTATGGATTCTCCACCAATCTCTACCCCCCCTGGGTTTTAGTAGTGAGGGGTTTTCCAATTCTCTGTGCTCCTTGCACCTATCTTTTGCTCTTGATTAACGTCCCTGTTTGAGAATTGGCCCCCCGAAAACAAATATTTGTTGGGACTTTGCCTTTTTCTTGCATATCTTCTCCACTTGATGCCATGGAACAACGGTACATGTTGATGTCTCCACCCAAGAACCACTGTAGAGAACGTAGAGTATAAGCAACCAGTGTCTGCTACAGAGGCGTTGCTGGGGAACGAGGGGGGCATAGCCCCGGGTCTTTTGGCTGTAGCCCCGGATAGAAGCTCAGGGGCTACAAACAAAAGGCTAAAGCTAGCACCGAGTCCCGCCAGTCCCGACATTAGCGTAGCCCCTGATCTTTTCCAGACCTAACACCCCTGGGCTGCTACATGTTCTGTGGATGAGGCATCTTCCTGCACTGAAATGGATTCAGTTAGTGAGCACAACACATTTAATCTAAATTAGCTGTATTAATATTAATTAATATCCAAACGATTAAACAAACAGTGTATTTTGGACTGTGGTTCCTAACGATGAGCACATATCCTGTACTGCAGAATTAACCCAATTGCATTCATAAAGAGAGACCACACAATTGCCTGCAAGCACAGTGGCTCTTATGTGTTCATGTAGAATGGTGTGACTTCTTTGACCTTAATATAACGTTTACCTTACTATATAAAAGAATGAAACCCTAAAACACCGGAAACTTCAACTTGCTCATTCTCTGTCATTTAAAATACAGGCAAGGGTACATGTTAACTGTCAGAACATTCAACATGGACTGAACCCCGGGTGTTACTAAAAGCATGAATTCAATTTTGTTTAGATTCATTTAGAAAAATGCACACTTGAGAAAACAGGAACATCATTTTAAGACAATTCACGGAATTCAAAACAACTTGAAAAGCAGCTTTACATGGAAACATTCGTCACAATTTCCAAAATAGAAGCGTGTTAGCATCAACGCATAATAAGCTGGTTTAGGGAAATCTAAATTATCCGATAATAGTCATTCATTGGCTTGAATAAATACAAATGAAACTGATTTGAACGGTAACTGTGGCTTGCACAGTAGTGTAGCTAAATTGGAAATAATGTGAAAAAGAGGAATAGCTTGTTTGAAAACAATGTTAATTACCTTTCAAGCGCTTTCATAAGAATGACTTTCACAAAGTTCCCAGAAGGCACTATGATACACTTCGATATATTTGTTTTAAGCTCGGAGCCATGGACCAACATTCTCTGGGAATTATAGCAAGCATAGGAAAAGCTAACAGTTCGGGATTTTCTATACATTGAGATGATTTTAACATTAAATCTACTCTGTGTGCTTTATTGCTTAGAAACCAAGTGGCTCAAAGCTCATTTTGTTAAAACGTTTTTACTCCATAAAGGAGCTAGCTTCTCGTAGTTGCAGTTAAGGAAATGCCTTGCAGTTTGGTGCTTTTTCTTGCAGAACTCTTGTTTGTAAAATCAACTTACTTTGATAGGAATTTTAAATAACGGGCATTTTATGGGATGCAATTTACCATTTAATGATAACCCTTTGAACCCTTCAGACAGATGGTTTTTCAGAAAGATGTAGTGGTTCTAAATCACTGTGGCAATAATTTGACAGGAAAGATGATTTTTGTCAAACATCATGCTGCTGCTCTAAACGTTTCCCCTCCAGACGGCTTAGGAGAAAAGTGCTTAGCCCACATATACCTTCTATACCAATCGTTTTTTTTCTCATGAAGGAAGCGAACACCACCTTCAGGAGGCAAAACCGAAATTAGAAGACTTTCTAGCACATAGTTCTAGGAGCCTATCGCAACTTCTCCTGCCTGGGACTGGGGAAGCAGCCTGCACAATACAGTATACATGCAGAGGTAGGAGGGCAAGAGCAATACCTGGGCATTTGATAGCACTGGGAAAGAGGTGAGATGAACGATTTGTGGGTTTAGCAATGGCTAGCAGTAGAAGACTGGGCGGATATGTGATGGCAAATCTAATTTGGTTGAGCACCATGGCATTTTATCTCAACTGAGCCACCATTACCTGGGCACTTCAAGACATTACCTGGAAACCAGTTGATTACATGAATATTTGATGGCAATCGTTGTCAAATGGTTACATACCTGGGGATAAGAGGACAATGCTTGACAATATGGGCTTCACACCCAAGATTACCTCCTGCGCCAGGTCCCTCAGGTTTCATATCGACAAACACCTCTCTTTAAAGACACAAATAGCTAAGAAAACTCAGGCAGCTTGATATCAGCTCTCCCTCCTACAGTAAGTCAAACCCTTCCTCTCTCCGGACAGCTTTAGATCCTCTGTTCAAACACTGGTCCCGTCACACCTAGACAGGCCTCCTTGAAGATGTCCAGTCACCCTCCCTGTGTCCTATATGCAGCCACACGCCTCAAGAAGGGTCCACGCAGATACGACCACATCACCCTGACCCTTACCAACCTTTTGTCTCCCACGCACGCATGAATCTCTCCCAAGTCACCCAGCAACCTTGCGGAGAAACTCTGCATCACCGGCAGGCAGCACACCACCAGAAGCCAGGAAATGTGCAGACTTGAAATCCACTGTTGCAAAAAGGAAAGGACCAGAAAACAAGTCTTCTCTGCCTATGCCCCAAGACTATGGAACTTCCTCCCCAGTGTTCGACTCGCCCCTACAATTCAGAAAAGAACTCAAGACTTAAGTATCTCCTCCTCAACACCTAGGCCATCACGTCTCCCCGCTAGCCGCTGTCTGCCCCTCCGATCCCTGCCACCCTGTACAGCTGTACCCCTCCTCTGTGTCCCTCTGTATCCTACCCCCGCAGTAAAGCTGCTCTGTTGTATACCTCTGTAAAGTGCACCATTGCTTCTCAAAGCTAAATCTGCGCTCAATAAATACCATAATAGTAAAAATAGGTGAGTACCATGGTATTTAAATTTCAGGAACTTAACTGCGAATGCAAGCTTTTCTTGGGCTAGTGGAATAGCATCATATCATAGAACATAATATGCAACCCTGCACAAAGGAATGATTTGTCCAGTTTCAGAGCCCTCATACGCACGGATTTTGAGGTTTAGAGAGCACACTTAAGCAAAGGAATACTAGGAGGGACGCAGAATGATGTTTCACAGAAGACGTTTATTTATTTGCATGGACATGCTGCATTTATACATAAAATACTGTTATGTAACACCACACTAAATAAAATGTATATACACAAATGCAATGAATAGACACCTGTTCCGTAAAAAAAAGTTGTACAATAAATATGTTGCAAATTATACATCTACTAATTTGTATATACACACCCACAGAGCGTTAGCAAATATTACATAAAATATATCATTAAACATAGATGGTGTGTTCAATTGAAAGGCACTGAGGGAGGTTTGCTTTCCCTTTCCTGTTATGAAACCTTTGGGGGTATAATTTCAAAGCGAATCCAAAGCGAATGTCTCATTGGCCCCCATGGATGGTGGTAAAACATCCTTGAACACAGGTAATCTGGTTACCAAGACTTGGTGTCATTCAGTCTCACATACATAAATGATCAAAAGCATACTAAATCTTGATCATGACAGTGGTTTTAAGATGACAAAGGTGTCATTGAAAACCTCTGATGCCTTTGGAGTGGCTACTCTAGCACTTCTAAACTAACAGGGAGTCAGAGACCAGGCTAATGGATGAGGAACAGAGGTGTATGGCCAAACAAATGTGCACCACGTCGAAGATGAAAACCTGAACTTAAAGATTGTTCCACCTCCAAGGGCCAAGTCAGCACCTTAACTTATTATTATTATTATTATTATAGGAACCAAATTTACCAGTGTGCATATTAGAAAGATCAAACCATAACACAAATTTACAATCTTATTCAAGTAAGGAGTTTACCGTATGCTCCACAAAGCCTTCTGTGCACGTGAGGTACCGTTATGAATGTTTCACAAACTTCTGGTTAAAGATTAAAGTCACTGGGGTAACAAAGTGTGCAAAGTCCCAAAAATTAAAAGGTGTCTATTTCCCCAAAATTAAAATGTCAGTTTCAATATCTGCCTCCATCTTACGGTCTATGTCCTAATCCTGTAAAATCGTAAAAATCGTAAAAGAGTACAACTTTCAATAAATATTGATCGTTTTACATCATTTAAATAATATGTTACACTATCACATAAAAGAGCAGCTCTGAGGAATTTTCTGGAAAACCCATGAGTGGGACAAACATATTAAAAGCAACCGTAGCTTCTGCTTCACAGAGGAATGCCAAAGCAACCCAACCAAAGATCTACTCTCTAATCAATTGCTCCAGGTCCTTCACTAATAAAGTAACAATGCAAGATGTTGGGGAGCAGAGACTATGGTGTTGATCATGGTGCAAGTCACACAGTGAAAAACAAAAGGGCAAAAGATAGAACATTGAAATCTCAGCATCTCGTTACAAGATGGTCAACTATATTATTTTGAGAAGGCCCAACACATTCAAAGCAGTTATATTTAGCTGTAGATGTCCGAAACAACAGTAGGCAACACAGAGTCCCTTTTAGGTGAGTGGTCTACCTGCTATCATGTAAATTATACTCCTAGCGGTTTCCAAAATCTGTTCAAGATCTCGTTAGAACATACACAATAAATCGGCCATGGCTCATTTTGCAATTATATTGACATTTTTGTAATACTAGTTGGTAGTGAAGAATCGGCATGGAGACAGAGGTATCTATGAGAAGCATCAATAAAGGCTATAGCTCCTTGTCGATGCAACTCATTTAAGATTCATCACTTCTCAGGAGATATTGCCTTATGTGTGGTAACAAGAGGATCCATAAAACCAACCTTAATGGAAAGTGCCTGAATTCTTCCAGATTCTTCTAAGATCTAAGATTCTTCTTAGATCGACTGCAAAACTTGGATCTCCTGAAAAGAGCACTTTCTACTAATTTTGAACTAAGGGCAAACAGGTATGCGAAGCATCCTTTAGGATAGGGAGTACTTACACTAGCTTATAAGCGATGTCTGCAGAGTCAGGTGAAGAGTCTAAATTCTATGCAGATTAACCAGGGCCAATGTATTTAGGCACCATTTCCAACAGGCACTTGGAGAAACAGAAATCCAGAATATTGTCTTGCTTCAACAAGCCATGTAAGTCACAGAGGAGTCATCGTTTAAAGAGGAAAGCATTTATAGAAGTGAAGAATCTACAATGGAAAAGTGCCCAAGACAAAGTATGTATGCCACACCTGTTGATGTTATAGCTATGTATGCTTCATCTTAAAGATGCAACATAGCTGTAAACTGTCCATTATGTACACAAGGCACAGAAAGTATTCAGACTAATGTGCTAAAGTATCAGTTAACTAGTAACCATTAGTTATTGCTTTAATTGGATAATACTATAAAAAGCTATAACCAGTTCCATGTCAAAAGTTAACCATTTTTAAAGTCTGTGTGAATTATCCTCAATGTCTCAACTGTTGCAGCAGGTCCTTAAACATCAGTAAATTAATCACTCTTCAGTCTAAAGAAGCAATTGGTTTCCCACGCCCTCAAGTTGTTGGAGCCAATCTTAAAAGAAACACTTTTGAGTGTCATAATAGAAAATGAAATAAGCATCCTAATGTATGTAAGTTGGCCCAAGTCTCCCAAAATGCACATTGAAACCATAAGCCTTTGAATAAACAAACATGGCTCAAAAATATGAAGGGAAGAGGAAGCACAGCCCAACAACAAAAAGGGGTGAACAAGAGAGGCCAAAAAACAAAGAAGCAGACAACATGGCCCAAGACTGATTGCATCACACTTGGACTACTGCAATGTGTGCTTGAAGTAGGTTTCCTTAAATATGTGAACTGGCTGCTGGATTGATTTACAAACTGAAGCTCAAAGAGTACATCTCTCTCGCTCTTACTATCCTCAAATGGCACCCAACTGTTAAGGTGAAATAAACAAGACGGTGTACCCTACCAAAAGATGGCAAATTCCTCACAACAAGCATTTATATTTGAGAATCTTGGAAAAGACTGTCCTACTCTACCTTTGCGTTCCTTAACTGCATCTTTTTGGAAGTACCTCAGTTAACAAGAACAGAATGGACAGAAGACAATTCTATTTACAACCATCCAGTATATGGAACACACAACCTTGTCACATTATGGTCCTTCTATTAGACATGCTCTAAAGCTTGGCTATTCCCACAACTACCTTGCCTGAAAAAACATATTTGGGACCTATTTAGCCCTGCGTTGCCTTTGGGTCTCGTACTCTCTGACCTCGGTATTATCTAATCTGATAGCACCAAGATACTTTAAGTGACAACATCAGCGTTAAAATAAAATATTAAAATAATAACCTGAAGGGATGCCCAAACGTGTCCCAAAAACAAACAGTTCCAGTTTTATTTCCAGCAAATGGACTGTGCAAACACAATAAGTGTTCAGGCTATGGACTTCTCTCATCAAAATGAGTTAAACTATTCTTTTGTACGCACTGGACTTCCCCAAATCTGCAGCATGACAAATGCCCCACTGGCATGAAAGTGGAGGCTGACTAGCATTTATGTGGAACAAGTAAAATCAGTTTGGCTACATTTTACAAAATGACCCAAGACAAAAGGTTCATATTATTATCCAGATCAGCCACTTTCAAGTGGAATACAACAGCTCATCCAATATAAAGTGCTGTAGAAGATGCTTTTAGTGATGCCCAATTAAGTAGAACAGTTGCGCGCATGCTGTGAATACTCCTCCAGATAAATGACCCAACTAACTAGAATTATAATAATTTATCTGGTACTTCTATTAATATGCATAATAAGAGGTCATGCTTACACTTACTGTAAAACAAATGTAGTGTTGTATGTAGTTAATGTACATTGCCAATCGATGTGTTGACGAAGTAGGTCCACATTCCACCTAAGTGAACACATATCTGATTCATGTAAGGTAACAGATAAGAGACCTACGCAGCTACATATTATGGAAATGCTTTTGGTAGTCATAGTTCGTATTTCTTTCAGAAATAGGTTTTGCTATGGTTCCTGCATTCACAGCATTCAAATAGACCTACAGGTAACAATGCAAAACGTAGCACAATTTGGTGAGTCAGTCTTCATATGCAGAAATTGTACACAAAAGAGTCCTCTGGAGAGTTCTAGATCAGTTTTCCAGTGATTTTATGAAGTGTGTGCAGTTTTTCATACCTTGCAAACAAGGCTTCTACAGGTCTCTATGGTGTATTGTATCCCGAAAAGGCTGCGCTGCTGGTCTTTATGGCTGCAGAAAACTGGTTAAGTAAACTATGGGATTGTAACATAAGTATTCCTTGTCAGTCTTTAGCTACGATAACATATCACATGCACGTTAAAAGTTTATAATTTAAAAAAAGGACAGTAAAACTTGTTATATCATTCACACTTATGAGCACTGACTTACATCCTAAATATTTGTTATGTTAAATAGGTAAGCAAAAATAAGCTACTCCTAGCACTGGCTCAGTATTATTGGTAACAGGTTGCATGGAAATGTAAGGTCAACAGCAACTGAAGCTGCAGAAATTAAAAAGAATTGGCATGGAAAGGAGATAATTCATGGCCAAAAACAATCAAGGTTAATGAACAATTATGTTTAACAATTACTGTATAATGTAGCAAAAATAAAAAATAATTTCAAAATTGAGATCAGGCGTTCAATAAAAAAAGGCAAAGAAACATACGTAAATGTCCTTTCCTTACAGACATACTTAATTCATCTTGAAAAATACCACTGTGATTATGATTCTACATCTGTAACATTCACTGTAGTAGAGAGTCGATGACAGCTTCTGGTTTGGACGACCGCTTCCTGTTTAGATTTAAACACAGTGCATTAACATAGAGGTCAAACTGATTTGATAGGAATACGTGGACACTTTGTGATCGTTAAAAGGTTTGCAATGCTACAGCAATGAAAGGAAATTCAGCCACTGAAATATCTGAAATTACACATCAGCAAGAAAAGATAGCTTGACCCCTACTAACACTTTTTAAATTAAATCACCCAAAACTAAATTTTTGAGGTCATTTCCTTAACCAGAAATACATTTGATGGTGAATAAAGCCTGAAGCCACACTCCCCTGGTTTTGCCCATCTAATGCTCACACCTTTTCCCTGCAAGTAAAATGTAAAGGCTACTGCAAAGGCTAGCAGCGTAGCGGACAGTTACAAATATTTGTAGAGGAGGTGCTCAATCAGCACTTCTTTCCCGTGGTGTTCGGTCCTCCAACATGCAATTTTACCAGTTTACAAAAAAAGGACTGAAATGAAAGAGTACATAGGCGAAATTGCCTTTACTGTTTCGTTTTACGCTGCATTTTGTAACGAATGTAAATGCTACCTGCAAATAACGCTTTCCAGTTGGCATTTACCAACGGATTCCTATTCAGCAGGCACTTAATCAAAGTAGATTGCAAAGGAATCCATTTGTTTTACAACTTAATGAAAATCTCATGCGGGTGTAAAACAAACTGAACTATGAAGATGGAGAAGGAAGATATCGAGGAAATGTTATTTTTATTTATAAAAACGTTGACTTTATTAGCATTACATAAGGTGAAACGGAATAAGCAACACCACAACAACCCACATCCTCCCTTATTACCAACACCCCCGTCCATCCCCACCCCCTCCCACCTATTAGCAAGGTCATGAATAATACTTCCCATACACAAGAAGAGATTGAACATAACGTTTTGATGCCTACCCTGTCACCTTAACAATCCCATAATTCAACATTATACATATAATCACCCCTTCCTCCCACCCTTCCCGCCCCTAAACTCCTAAAACTGCTCATTGTCCCAAATTGTTCCAAACCTCCCTATCTCATCCTTAAAATGGGCTAAAGAATCTCCTCCTCTCAAGCATTCTTGGTTCTGGTTGTAATAGCTACCATGGCTCAGCCCTCCCACCCCCTCTCCCCGGGACCCTCGACTTTTGCATCTGCCGGCAATCAATCATTCCCCCTCCTAATCATCTCTTACTGCCCATTCCCATTTGGCTATCAAAGGTTCCTATTACTCCCTGAAGAGACTCAATTTGTCATTTACCACCGCTGTCAATTTTTCCATAAGCAGCATACCCCGTAATTTCTGCTCCTATTCCTTCTTTGAAGGTATCCTCCCATTCTTCCAATGCCACCCTATCGCCACTTGTCCAGCTCCAGGCGGTGCTTCCCACAAGCTAGGGAGCCTATGCTCCTCACTACCCTTTAGGAGTACGTCCAAGAGCAGTTGGAGCGGCTCTAGACTCATCTGCACCCTCATGATGTCTTTGATCCAACTTAATACCTTGTCTCAGTAAGTACGGACCTTAATGTAGTGCCACCACATGTTTGAGAGCGAACCCACCTGTCCACAACCCAGTGGGAACAACAGGGAGAATCCAGTAAACATTTTTGAAAGCTTTAATGGGTCCCCATGCCACCCCAGCAATACTTTGCAACTATGCTCCATCGTGGACGTGAAGAGATTCCCATGGAAGGTGACTTGAAAAATCTTCAACCATTCCTCCTCTGTAACCTCCCTGCCCTCAAGCTCCACCCAAAACCTCTTAACGGACTATGTCCCAGACAAGCATGATGTATTCAGGACCATATATATTTTTGACAGAATGCCCTTCCTCAAGGTCGAGGAGTCCAGCACCTTCTCCATCATGCGTGGTCCCAGGACAGAGCCTCCCGCACTTTGGGTCGGAGAACATACCGTTCACTCAAAGGAAGTCAAAAATCGAGACCCTATCCTCTCCCAAGACCTTTCGGAATTCCTCGAATGTCAGGAAGCTACCTTCTTTGAATAGTTGACCAGCCTTTTTGAGAACCCTGTCCAACCACTTTTGTGCAAACTTCAGAGGTCAGATCACCAGTGGCCCTACCTTCCAGAGGACCCATTTTTTCAAACCTCTCTAACTTCTGAACTCCCTCTCTCTCTCCCCCTCAAATTCCACCTCCCCCTCCATCATCTCAACCTCCTCACTGCCCACACAGAGGTCACCGACAGCCTCCCCCAAACGCAGGCACCCAAAACTGAACACCTGCATAATTGGGGACCACCAGGCTAAAACATCAAACACCCCCTCTCCCCCTCCCCTTGGAGGGGGCATTACATTTCTTACATTTCCTCAGTCCAGGGGATCTTCAGTCGGTCTCTTGACAGTCCTGGCTCCGACACCTTATTCCCTGGCCCTTGTGGGCCTCTCAGTGGCTCCCGAGAGCTCGCCAAGAGTTCCGCGCTGACTCTCCTTACATGATCTTCTGTCACCAGCCTATATCTGTAACTCTCCTCTTCAAAAGAGATCCAAAACAGGAAGCCTAGACAGTATCGTATCCCCTTATCATTCAACCATCTGGTGAGGGGAGCACACTGCTTTCTCCTCGCCAGTGTAAATGCACAGAGATCCTAGTAAATTGGTATTCTGGCTGAGCCGTACTCAATCGGATCTGAACTCCTTGCCCTGTCCAGAATTTTCATTTTCTCTGCAACGTAATGGAATCTGGCAAGAACCGTTCTCAGGCCCCTTGGAGCACTACCCGTCTGGTGTGCTCGATCAATAGTTGGTTCATCCAACGTGTCTGTTCCAAAGAGGAGTCGCTACACTTCTATAATGTTTCTTTTAATGTCACTTTAAGTTTCCCCATCTTTCTCCGGGAAGCCACAGAACAAAGGTTATTCCGTCGCTCTCCATTTTCAAAATCTTGAGTGTGATTTCAGATTCCCTCCTCTCAAGTTCAGCTAATTGCATGTCAATTGGGGTTTCCATGGTATCCCCTGAGGACAAATTTGCTTCCAGGCTTTGGACCCTGTCATCGAGAGTGTCAATTCTATGGTCCATTTTATCCAATCTTTGTCCCAGGGTTATCCTCAGGCTCCTAATCTTCTCCATGTGCGTAGCAATGTTCTTTTTTGTTGACACTGGGTCTTCCCCCATTGTTGTGCCTGGGGAGGATTCTGCTGTGTCTTCTTGTGCACCTGAGTCATGATACTGGAACTGTGACAGCAAGTTCTTCCGGGACATCCAGCTCTTGGGGTCTGACTGAGTTCCTGCCTACGACTGCTGCGTGGCTATTCGCACTCTCCACTGTTTGACCTATGACGTGATCATTTAGGTGTCCTGTGAACTTCAGAGTCTTGGGACATCCCTGACATCTCCATTCCTTCAAGTCTCCAGCCTGCGATGTGTGTGGGGTGCCCGATGGGGGGTGGCACCTATTCCTGAGCTGTCGCACTCCAGCACAGGGCCTTGTGCTTAGGGTCTCTTGAACTCCTCTCTGGGACCCAATCGCCAGAGACTGCGGCTCAAACTGTATCCTGGTCTGTTATAGCACTTTAACCACTGGTCCCTTGCGCCATATAGTCGTATCCCCTCACAGCCACTGACTCCTCCCTGGCGCACCAAAGGCCCCTTATCCCTCACCAAGGTGCAGGCCCGAGGAGAAACTAGCACGCCCCACTAAAGTCTAACCCAGCCCAATCGGGGCGGGCCTTGGGTCAAGTCACCACACTGGTTGCTTCCCAGGGTACAATATGGTGTATTCCACCCGGGGCACCAGACTAGGCGGCCCGGGTCGAAACATGAGAATCAATTCACCTGAAACACCTTGGGCTCTCCCCACTGATGGTGGACCATTTAATATCCCTTATCTTCTGTCTGACGTGGGATGGGCCTTTTCCAAATCCTGGGTTCTCTGGTGGGACTCCACTGCCCTGGGATCCTCACCTCTGTTTTCACTCACTCCGGTCCACTGTGGCGGCACACTTCACGGGGGGGGTGGGGAGTCTTTGCCACCTTCACTTGCACCAGAGGGCCCCCCCCTCGCTGCATGCTCCTTCACTCACTCCTCAGCCACCACTAACTTCGGTGCAAGGGCCCACGTGGGGGAATCTCGCTGCTGCAGGGTGCCAGAGGACACCTGCTGCACTTGGCCTAAATCCTGTGTACAATGCCACTTCACCGGCGAGGCAGCAGGAGGCGGAGGAAGCCCGCCAGCAAACGCATGACCACGATGGGGGTGCAGGGGAAGGGACTCGAACCCCCTCGATTACCTTGGCATGGATTGTCCCATACAAGAGCGCCCCCTCCCCGCCGACTGCCCTGACTCCCCCTATTTGTGCCACACACTGCACTCATGTGCCAGCACCCATCAGGATTCACTGGCTTTGTCGCCAGTCATATGGTGGTCTTCTTATGGGCTGCCCAAGGAGCAGTGTCTGCTGTCAGAGGGCTGGATCACTCACGGACCCTGGTGGGTCGGCCCTCAGGGCTCCGACGTTTCATAGATCACCCTGAAGCTCCATCCTCAACCACCAGGACGGATCCAGTAGCCATCCCAGCCGTACTCACGGTTAATTTGGAACCGGAGCACCAAGCAGCACCAGACTTGGGCTGCCTCTTCTCCATCACTTCCTCCCTGGGGGAAGTTGGGGGGTGAGGGGGAAAGCATCGACTTCAGGATCGGGGGGGGGGGGGTTTGAAGTAGGGGCTCGGGACCCTTTTATGTACTCTGGTCTGGGAACCTGTGGATTAGGCAGCCATCCTTTGTGCGCCCCGTGGTGGCCACCCAAAATGTTAATTTTAATTTTTTTATTTATTTTATTGTGTATTTGTAAGGCACTTATACAACAAGTAAATTGTGTTTTCAAAGCACCACTTCATGCCCCTTCTTTCAAAAGGGATTGAAAAAGTGCTGGAGAGGTAAACCAAATGGTAAACTCATTATGCTTTCACATCTTGATTTACAGCTCTTCCCCATTAACAATTGATGATGATCTAGCTTTGTTCGAGATTTTTGCCATCAAAGCAAAATACATTCCATACAAAATTTTATATGAAATGAATTATCCCTCTAGTCTAGGCCCATTCCTGCAAATGACCTAGAATGACTTTTGCTAACTATTTCTCAGCCCCATCTAACAAAGAGACGGTGCCATAGTTCTCTGGGGAGTCTTTAGCTCCCTTCTTAAAAATAGGGACAATTACAGCCTCCCACCAAGTCTTGGTTATGACACCCAGCTTTATAGCTGCATTAAAAGCTCTAGTCAGTAGAGGACCCCATATATTCAATCAATTGTTTATAAAATAAACTTGTATACAAATCGGGGCTTGGCGCTTTCCCCTTTCCTAGAACTCCAATTGCTTTCTCCACCTCTTCCATACTCACAACGAGATCAATAGAATGCCCAAGTTGATCACCCTCCAATGGTACCTCACTCACTGGATTAACAAGCACCTCGGGATATTTGTATAGGTCTGGAAATGTTTATGCCAAGCATCAGGTTCTATACTGCATTGGAAGTCATGCGAGGCATCTGATGCAATGCCAAGAACAAGCTTCCAGAGGCATCTTTAAAATCTGCAAACAACTGGCCAATCTTGCTGCAGTCTCTACCTCTCCTGTCCCCCTCCCATGCCCTATGCACGGCTCTGGCTTCTCATTTCACTCCCTTGTGCACCCTGTTCTTAAACCCTCTGCTGACCCGTTCTGCCCGGCTTACTATCGCCCAATCTCCATCACGCCTTTTCTGGGCAAACTCCTGGAAAAGCTGGCCATCTCCCAGCTTAATCTTCACACTAAATCTGTTGGTGGTCTCCATGACAAACAGTCTGGCTTCAGAGCTGCCAGAAGCACGGAAACTGCTCTCCTACATCCGTGAAGACCTGCTCTCTAACCTTGATTCCAATACCCCCCGTGTCCTCATCTTACTTGATCTCTCTTCTGCCTTTGACACGGTCAACCAGACTATCCTGCTCAACCGTCTCTGTGATAACCTGGGTATCACTGATCAGACCCAGGCTTGGCTGACTTCTTTCCTCTCTGATCGATCTCTCCCAGGTCCAACTTGGGTCCTTCCTCTCCTCTATCTCTACCTGTGGTGTTCCTCAGGGGTCTAACCTCTCTCCCTGGCTGTTCAACCAATACCTGGCATTTGTTGCCCATCGCATTGCTGCGCTCTGCCCCAACTTCCAGTGCTATGCGGATGACACTCAGCTCATTTTCAGGTTCCCTTCAGCCACCTCTTCTCCTTCTCTCATCTCTGACTGTTTGTAGGCTATCCAGGAGTGGTGTGCCATCAATGATCTCTGCCTTAATGCCAGTAAGACTGAGATTCTCTTCACCAGCACACCTGCTCCCTCCTTTCCTGTCACTCTCTGGCCAGCCTCTCTTGGCCCTCTTCCTGGTCACACCTGTGAGGCTAAAAACCTCAGGGTCATCTTGGACTCCACACTCTCCTTCTCTCCTCACATCTCCAACGTCTCTAAGAAGTCCCACTAGCAGCTGCACCTCCTCAGAGGTATTCTTCCTTTCCTCTCCTTCACCCAGAAGCTCACTGTCTCCAGAGCTCTGGCTCTTTCTAGGCTGGATTACTGCAACAGCCTCTTTCTAAATCTGCCTGTCTCTACTCTCCGCCCTCTGCAACTCATCCAAAACAGGACTGCGAGACTTGTCCTTGGCCTCAAGCCCAGTGTCATGATCTCTGCTTCCAAAAGATCAGGACTTGCCCGACTCCCTTGGAAGCAGACCCATAACCCCGGTTCCGAGTGCCAGCCAGTCCCAATTGGGACCTTTTGGACCCTGTCCTGGCGCCAGTGGCACCAGGCTCATAAAGATGCCCAGTCCCAGCGCTGGAAGCGCCGGGCTCATAATGCTTGGGTGGACTTACCTGCAGCAGACCATGCTGCTTACTTACCTGCCAGTTGAACCCCTGATCCTCTTCTGTTTGGGACTACTTTTCCTGTTGGGTGGGGCAGGAGCCACTCCCTAGGTTCAGAACACTGGAACTCTTCTGGAAAGCAGGAACTCTTTTCTTACCTAGGCGTGGCTGTGGAAGGAGACACCTAAGCACTACAGGAGGCTATTTAAACCACACCCGATGGATGAATCTTGCTTTGCGTTATTCTGCATTCTCTGCAGCAGAACGCTCATCGTGTCTTCTGCTTCTGATCCTGGGCCTAAGGAAACAAAGGCTTACCATCCTGGAATCCAGTCTTCAGCAGCACCTGTAAAGACAAAGAAAGAACAGGTTAGCACTACGGTCTTCAGTGGCAGCGCATCTCTTACCTGGTCCATCGGCTGTCACCAACGCCTCGCGCTGCATTCCGGCATCTGAAAGACAAAGGCTTACCTACTCTTTGCATGTTCCGGAGGTCTTCGCACTGCATTCCGGCATCTGAAAGACAAAAGCTTACCAGATCTTCGCACGCTCCGGAGGCCTTCGGCGCTGCATCCCGCATCTGAAAGACAAAAGAAGGTGCGTTTAAAGACATTGGGCAACTTTATTACTCACGTGCCATTACTCCTTCCCACGCCGAATCCAGTGGGTATTCCAGCACCCTTCAGCTTCTCTAAAGCTCCGAACTTGTACCTGCAAGATAAAAGGGACAGTTAGTGCGCATCGTGAAGCAGACTACAAGCGCTTACCTACGTGCTTCCAGGCGCTTCTATTCCTCACGCGGGTTCGATCCTCAACTCTCATCAGCCCGCCATCCGCCATCGCCGGAACTCTGCAAAACAAGAGATATCATTACAAAAGACTTTTAAGACATTTGAAGCGCCCAGAACTTACCGTTCGTGCAGTTAACGACGGACAGCAGTCCTCTGAGGTCAAGAGGCCTACACCCTTATCCAGTGAAGGAACTGGTTACGGCACCCTGCCCCGAGGCAGATGGAGAGCTCGGCGTTCACTTACCTAAGGTGAGGGCGTTAACCTTTGGGGTTCTACAGGAGAAGAGAAAGGGAAGAGGAGAGAGGCACCCAATAACCCCAGTTCATTAATCCCATATTTTCTATCTGCAGACATCTTACTCTTCGAGTCAGACATACAGTGCACAGAGGTCCAGCCCAAAGAGCCAACCGTGTGTTACACATCACCTTTGAAGATACGGCATTCACCCAGTCAAGACCGGCGCCTCTGCGGGAATCAGGTGAGCGTTACACCCAGGGATCGTATCTCCCCAGGTCTGAAATCTCTGCACTGGCCTCCCAGTGTCGCAAGGATTAAGTTAAAAACCCTCTGCATTGTCCACAAGGCCTTCTGGGGCCAGAGGCCTCAATACCTTCAACTCTTTCTTCCTAAACATCTTCCTTCTCGAGCTGTTCGCTCATCCACCTCCAACTCTCTCAGGGTCAGTCACTTCTCGAAGCAAAGAGTTGGTGGTAGATTTCTTTCTTTGGCTGGGACTTCCCTCTGGAACAGCCTCCCTGCCTCTATGAAAATTGAGGAGAACCATCTCTGGTTCCGGAAGCACCTCAAGACCTTCCTCTTTGCTTCTGCTTTCTCTCCTCCTCTCCCCTGCTGAACTCCTGGCTGGAACTGAAACTGTACTGGTCACCTGGCTACCCTCTGTCTTGGGCCCAGGTCCCCTCCCTGCCAGTTGCACACCTGCACTGCCCCCCTGGCAACCCTTGCACTCTTGGGCCATTTCTGTATCCCTACAGCCCCCCTACTAGCACTTGACACCTGATGTCTGCACTTACCCTTGCACCTGCCAACAGCTGACCGCACTTATTTACTTTTCTTATTTATTGTTTTTATTTATTTACTGTTTATCCTATGTAATGCACTTCCCATCCCCCTATCCCCTCGAACTGTTCCCCTACCCCTCCCCTACACTTGCGCGATCTTAATGTCACCTGGCCTAGTAGGATCGTTGTCGCTGTCTTCCCTCTGTTCCCCTCCCTTGTCTTGTCGGGCCTTGAAACACTTGTGTATAGGTCGCGTTATAAATGCCTTATCATATCATACATGTATCGTTGTTCTTGCATGCCTCCCGCATAGTCTCCAATTTTGCCTAAACAAACCATTTTTTTTTTACATTCTACCAATATTAATGTTCTGCAGAAACATAGATCTACCTACAGGTCGATCTATGTTTCTGCAGAACATTAATATTAACATTTGTACCCATTTTAAGGCATGCTACAATATTAACTTTGCACAATCAGCACTCCTCATCGTACCATCCTGGGGCTGTTAGAGCCTTGTCCTTTTTCCCTGGCTTGGTGAAGAAAGGTTGTAGCGCTGCATCCAAGTCAGCATAGCCATTCAATACTACCAGTCAAGTCACAGATTGTTGATATGTGCCATACAATTAAACTATACATCTCTGGCAAACACTCTTTGCTCAGCACCTCAGTCTACTTCACCATTCTTCTTGAATAAACACTAATCTTCATTGGAATTACTTGTCGAAAATCATTTGCCTGAGCTAGGTCTCCTAGAACAGTTTATAAGCTATACTTAATTGGCTTATGATCTCACTCTCTGCGATCCATCACCACAAAGTGGTCAGATCCCAATCTTTTGCTCCTATGCGACAATCTATTCTGCTCGAGCCGTTGTGCCCATAAAAGGTTTTCTTTGTTGGCTGGTCCATTGCACAACAGCCATTACAAGCCCCAAGATTAAGATCATTCAGGAGTCATGCTACCTCGACAGCTAACGGATGTGTTTTTTGTATGGGTAGTCAGCCATTAAGGGTGGAATTCCCCAGGCTACATCCTGGTCTTCTCACATATCTCCAAGCACTCGGAGAGGTTAATTTTGGAGGTTCAGATCACCTACTACCATGGTTACTGACTGGAAACTCTCAGGGTGATCACAACACATAATGATCTCATTCATCATTTGCAAGGATTGTATTGGCGGGGACCCCATGATTCTATCATAAACATTGAACAAATGCACTTTAGTTCCCCCAGTGGTTCTAAATTTCATCAGCTGCAAATACGGCTAAACTGGGAACTTGAGCAACCCGTCAATTTAGTGATGAGGTAACCCAGGTCAACACACCTCCGCTCGGTCGAACCCTTGCACCCTTTTTCGCCAGAGTCGTATAAACCGAGAAGCCTTGTAAATCAATTGGATCAGAGGCCCATGTCTCATGGAGACAAATTATGTCAAAACCCTGGATAAACTTCTCCAGCCAGGGTCCACCACATGATTAGCCAATCCAGCAATGATCCAAGAAAGGCAGTTAATATCTTGTGGAGCTCGGGCTTCTGGTATGTTCCGGGGAAGTAAAGGTCAACCCACTTCATTCAGGCCAGAGTGCATCTGATCCTGGGTTATTAACCGCCTCTGCTGACCCGAGGCACTTCTACTGAGTCCACAATCAGGATAAGCCGACCTTATTGAAATTTTAGTGCCATTTGGGGGGTATGAACGCCATTATATTGACAACAGGCCATTGACGAATTAATTCCTTAGGGTTAGACGGATGAAATCAGTACTGCCTGCCGGCATCCCCACCCTGGTACATGACAGGATATCCTCTCTAATAAGGGAAGTACACCCCTGTGTACTTCTGATCCAATGTGTCACTTTATTGACTGTGGTGCTTTAGAATGTTGGCGCCTCCTACATGGATTAGCTTTTGCAAATCTGTCAATTGCTGCTGAAATCGCTGGGCTGGCCCTGCTATTGTATATTGTTTTCCCGGGCTGCTTGTAGGCTTTGGGCCAGAAACACCTAGCCCACTTTGAAACATTTACCCTATCTTCAATTTTGTATTGTAGAATTGATTTCTAGGAAACCACAAACCATCTAGTAGCTCTTGTTACATTTAGGCCCTTTGTGCCCGTTCCACATCTCTCTGGGTCCAATGCAGCCTTTTTCGGCCTTTCATTAATGAGGCTGGATCTGCTTTGGGTCCCCCAGCAGAGCCCCCCTGAGCAAATGCCAGTTCTGTACCCACAACCACAGGTCAAGCAATATGCATCCTTGGATTGCTTTGTGAGGCTTGTATTCCCCTGGGCTGCAGCATCTTTAAGCAGAATATTTATTTTCCCTGCTATAACTTGAATTAATGTCCTAATCTCCCCCAGTTCTTCCAACACCTGCACGTTAGTCCTTCAGGGCAATGCTCATCTATTTTGTTAGAACCAATATCACTTTTCTTGCTTGGATCTAATTGCTAAGGCTCCAGTAGATCCACCAGAGGTGCATGTCGGTCAGATGTCGCTAAATTGCAGACACACTATTCTCTGCCATCTCTACTTCCGATGCCCTGCTACTGTCATTTATGCTGGTTTTGGGACACACTTTTTTAGCACTCTGACAGATTTGCCCCACCTTTAAGATGCTTGTGCCAGTTCTTGTACACAAGCGGGTACCAAGTCATTAATTGCACGTGTATATGCCACAAGTTCACTTGGTTCCCTCAGGCGCTCTGTGCATTCCACAGTTGTCTTATGAGCCAGTGGGCGTGTGGAACCATCGAATGGATTGCTAGGGTATGTTTCCTCGGCCGGGACAACTAAATAGAGTGGCTCTTTCAACTCAATCATCACCAATGGACCACTTCTTGTTGGCCCTGATATTCCAGTGGGTCCTCGTCCACCCACAGGTATTAAGTAACTCTTTCCCTCAATTTGACCGGCCCTTTATCCACTTCAAAGTCAAAAAGAGGGTCAGACAGAACCCTAATCCCCCCGCCCCCCACCCCTTGGCCAGTATTGCTTTTAATACCCTGGCTACTTACGATGTCCACCACATGATCGATACTGTCCAGCCCAGCGGAACTAGTCACATAATTTGCTGATTCTCCTTCCATCACTCCTCCCCTTTCTGGGCCTGCTTCCTTGATGCCATCTATATCTTTTAAAAAGTTCTTAATCTCCTTGACAAGGACGTTAACTTTAGCGATAGGTTTGAATAGCTTAAATAGTTTTTTCCATCCATCTATGGGCGAGATAGTTTTGTTGGCCTTCTGCTTAGTCATTTTAAACTTTCACCCTTACCAGCTTTTAAGGCCTCCCAGCAGACAAGCTTTACCTTAATGAAGCAGAACCTTTCCAAGGGTCGTCGCAGCAGTTTGCAGCAAATCCTCTGTTGCAAGGACTTCTGGTGGTGCAGCCTCTCCCACTTTGCAGAACACCTGCAGTGCCAAAACACTGCGCCCTTAATCCTGCGCGGGCTTCACCCGTGCAGGTCTGGTGTTGCGGTCTTCTCTCCTTGGGGGCAGGGCCTACGCTCAGCTCCTCTAGACAGGCACAGGTGGAGGGAGAAACAGGCTGCATATAAAATTACCCCCAGGTTCTGGTTCATACAAAAGGTTTGTATCTTGCTCACCTTTCAGGAAGAGGTAATCGCTACCAAAATATCTACCTTACAGGAGAGATGTTATAAATGAGACTTAGGCTTAGGTTTGGCCGAGGTTTAAAGGCTTGAGGACAATGTTTAGTTCCCAATCAGGAGAAAGTCCCCTCCTTTATCAGAAAAATGATAAATGAGCTAACCGCCTTATATATTAGCAGAGAGCTGCCAAATGAACTTTTATGGAGTACATTTAAGGCCCTATTTTATCAGATAAACTAAGCAGAATAACAGTGTTTCTTAATGCCACGTGTTGGGTTAAAGCCTTTCTGTAGTTACCAAAAGTGGAAGATCTTCCTCTTAAAGGAGCACGTTGTTCTAGTGCAAGGCATTTTATGCTCTTTCAGGATATGCATGCAGTCCTCAGCTAGACGTAGGAATTATTGCAGGTATTAAGGAGCAAATCAGCCAAGTCCAGCGATATGGGGTTATGCTATACGCTGCCCTTCATTGCGGACATCATATTCAGCATACAAAGACGTTTTTGTGCGCCTCTTGAGAAAAGGACATAAGGTCCCAAGTAGCCATTCTGGGGCACAATAGGATCATCACTGTCCTTGTAATACTTTGATGTGATTAGGATATTGGGAGGAGAGTAACTGGAACAACCTGTTTCAATGGACTGCACTCCAAGATTGTAAACTCTAGATATTATGAGATTACTTGTTAGCAACCAGTGCCAGATTGCCTCAGCCTTCCAGAACAGACGCTCTGGGCCTCACTTTTGTTTGTTCAGGTGCTATTTTGTTGTTGTATTGTCTGCTTGAACAAGAAGAAGAGTTTGTGATTTTGATGGTTGAGAAAAGCCTGCATTGTTAAATGCATCATGGTCAGCTCCAACATGTTGATGTGAAAAAAATTCTTAAGGGATCTGGTCCGCGGGAGTTGAGAGTTGATGTTTATGAGCTTCTCTGCTTTTTAGCGAGGCATCAATCACCAATGACTGTACTGAGAGGCTCAACCTAATTAAATTTGGCTGTTTTCAACACCAATCTAATAATTGCTTCATGCAACATGTCATTTTACTCTTGCACAAGTCTGATGCATGAGACCATTTATCAATCACCTAATGGGAGCCTTTCATCAGGGACAATAAAAATAAAACCACCAAAGAAACTAACAAAGAGGATATGTGTTTCACTGATGAGTGTGGAATTTTAGACTGTTTTATTTCCTTTGGATTGATGCAAGTTTCTCATCTGAACGAGACAACATGCCACTCCTCTTTGCAACCAGAAGAGTGCCCAAGTACTTGGGTTCTTTATAATGGCGTAGATTCATTTGCTAGGTTCACTTGCAATCCCAGACTCTACAGGAACTGGCAAACAGTCTAGCAATCCCTCTTTTTTGTTTGGAATGAATTTGCTTTGATTAGCCAGTACCAGGTAGTGATACACATATCTCCTCAACGTCTCAAGACCATTGTGGTTGCTGCTCACATTGAGATTGAGTGCAGATACATTTGGGCTCATTACGAGTTGGGCGGTATATGGTAAAAGCGGCAGTAAAGGAATTACCACCACTATTATACCATACCCTGAATTATAAGTCGCAGTAATAAAACCATCAGAATTAGCACCTGCATAAATACCGCCGGTGGAATTACTGCAAACACGTGGCTGACTGCACCCCCAGCGCCAATACCACTGGTGGAATTACCGCCCAAACCCAAAACAGTATTTCTGCGGTATTACAAATCGAAATACCACCAAAACGGGTGGTCATTCCACCAAAAACACAGAGCAGTTACCTCCACCTAAAAGGTGGAGGTAAATGCAGATAGGTGCCAGAAATGAAGCCACAGGTGCACCCAATACACTCAAGGCTACATAAGGCACGCACCTTCACCAAACACACTTTCCAACACCATGCTGCCACTAGCCATTGCCAACTGGGAATTGCAGCTGTTCATGCTGCACATTGACCTACAGGAAGAACAGCACATGGCACAGGTTGCAAAGAGGAGGAGGAGACACCATGTAAGGCGAGCGCCCATACCCGGGTCAGGCCTAGGCCCTGGACCTTGACTGACAACCAGCTGGTCATCCTGTACCGACTGAACAGGGAGACCACAGTTGAGCTGCTCACCTTAATCCAGGATGACCTAGACAACAGGATAAACACAAGAACAGCCGTACCCCTGTTGTGTTTGTTGTGCAATTCCTGGTGACTGGCACCCTCCAGCACTCCATGGCCATGCTGCACGGCATGTCACAGCCAACATTCTCCAGTGTGCTGGTGCAGGAAGCCCTCCTATGCCATGTGTCAAAGTACATTACCCTGCCCACCACTCCAGCACCGGAGTATGCAATGAAGGCACAGTTTCATGTGGTAGCCTACATGCCCAACGTCATTGCTGCCATGGACAGCACACATGTGGCATTGGTGGCCCCTCCAAAGCAAATGAAGAGGTATACCGCAACAGGAAGCAGTATCACTCCCTCAATGTCCAGGTGACCCACGATCCTGACCTCTGCATCACACACAGCTGTGCCTGCTTCCATGGATCCACCCATGAGGCCATGGTCCTGCGCTACAGCACACTGCCTGCATACATGTAGAGGCACAGAGGCAAACATGCATGGATATTGGGTGAGTACAAGTGCCATCACACAAATTCATCTTGCAACACTACAGAGAAGAAATGTGAAAAGAAGGGTGGGGGCTTGCATAGACAATTGAAAAATGCATCCCCTGATATAAGGCATTTATAACACTCCTGTACACAAGTGTTTCTGGGCACCACAAGACAAGGGGGGTGGGGGGAGGTCAAAACAAACGATCCTATTAGGTCTTGTGTCATTTGAATCGTGCAAGCCCGACAATAGAAGCGCAGGGGGAAGTGCAAGGGAGAGGAAAAGGAAGTGCATCAGGGCAGCATGGCTCTGGGTAACTGCACGCAGGCAGGGGGGGTGTAGGGTTACAGTTACAGCAACTAAGTGCATGGTGGGCCGGGAGGCAGTGCAAAGAAAGACTGGTTGTGGAGGGTCCTTGTTAGGAAGAATTCTCTGTTTAGGCTGAATTTCCTAACCTAGTGAGTCCCCCAGCAGCTTTGCTGGATTTCTTGGGGTTTATTTTTTTCTCCTGCCAAGAGTGAGACTCTTTTACCCTCACTCTTGGACATAACTTGAGAGTGTTTCTGTGACTTGCTATGTGCTTATGGGCTAGGGGGTAATTTTCCCCATAGGCCATCATTGGTTTTTGAATGTGTGTTACACAGCACCCTCAGTGCAGTAGCACAGGGGTGTCCTAGAGACCCCCAAACATAGACTCCACACCCTGGGACTGACTACTGTCTCCCTGGGTCTGTAAAGTTGCCATTGACTTTACTAGTCTTAACTTGGGAACTTAACCAGTACAAACCATCTTACTGTGGAAGTACTGGTAGGGGCAATTAGATTGCCCCTGGGTCTGTTGTCGAGGGGGTACTGTCCCGTCCCCCCTCGCCGAGTTCTGGCTGGTGGCAGTGGATACCACGGAAATATTCCACCGGAATATTTCCCAATGGGATTTTCCATTGTTTTTGATGCACCACTTTTTGGTGCAATGTTAAAAGATACCGCCGGTTAATTTATTTAATATAAATTCACCGGTTGGGATTTTTGCCGGAACTCGCCGCCAAAATGGCGTCTAGGTTCACTTCAGTAACCCTGAACCCGAGTCGAGCCTTTGTTCCACTTTTGGCGGGCTTCTGCACAGAAGCCCTCCAAAGTGGTGCCATTCTGTCTGGGTACCACAGGGGGTGTGGGAGGGGGTTTAGGCACCCTGGACTGAGTTGCCTTGCCAACTCATGTCGCACTCTAGTGTGATTGGCCCAAGTGGTGAGCCACCCCGCTCACCACTTAGCATGTTTGAGTGACAGCTAGGCTGTATGAATGGGGGTTTGCTGCATAAAAGCAGGGTTTTTGGGACTGGTTCTTCAGAAGTCGCCACAGGACCTAAGAAGCCGAAGAGGGAGAAGCCGAGCCGACCTGCCAAGACGACACCACCGGTGAAGCCCTGCAGAACCGTCTCACCACTTTTCCCGACGACAGAGGAGATCTCCCGCCGGAGAGTCTTCTTCCCTTAACTGGTGGGGACAACCAGTTGCTGCCTTCTTTTCGCCGTCCCGAAGCATCTCGTGGCCGCCTTGCCTGTGCCAAGCACCCTGGCAACCGGGATACCACTTTTTACCTCAACCGCGAAAGAGGGGAAAAATCCTTTGTGACCGGAAAACTCCACGGCTGGCCTCATCCCTGGTAGTGCAACGACCTGCAGCTTTCCCCTACGTCGAGATCACCTCTTCCTCGGGACGACGCCGCGACTTGCACCCACTACCAGGAACGACTACCACCGCTGGAGGAATCTTTCCACTTTTAAAGGTACTGTGTTCCGCCCGGCCTCCCTTGCCACCGATTGTACGGGGTAGATTTAGCCCCCGGCTCTCGAACCTGGGTAGGTCTGGGACACCCTAACTAAACTTTTCAGAACCGTAGTAAAACCTTTTCTTCTCACCTGCAAAGACTTGTGACATTGTGTGATCTTGGGCACATTTTTCGCCTGGCTCCCTCTAAAGCGGGCCCCGAACTAATTCTCCTTGTTCCACCATTGACTGTCTTTGCTAACCTTATGTGAAAAGTGTTTTACCTTACTGCTCTCTTTATTTCTGCCTTTTCCCTCCCTTTTGGTAATACTTGTTGGAGTACCATCTAATGTTAAGCGCTCACCTCTGGTTGGAAATAAGTGGGGTTAACTTAGAATTGTCCAACAAATGATTAGGGATGTACATATGAGTAATAGTAACTGTGTTTGACTTTCTTACCTTTTCTAATATGCTAGTGTAATTTATGAGTGTACCTTTAATAAATAAGTTTATACTTTTACACCTAGCTCTGGTCAGTGTTTGCTTGTGCTACTGTGCCTCTGTACCTATTGTGTATCCTCTGTATACTGCCTAACTCTTCTTGAGGGAAGTCTGACTGCTCAGCCACAGCTACCACAGTGAATCTGTGCGGTGCAGACTGCTACCAAGTGGGTTTACTGCCAACACCTGTAGTCTTAAATCTTTTGCAGTGGTCCCAGAGGGAACTGCACAGGTTTCTGCCTAACAGTCCTGGTAACCAGTGAGAGCCTGAGGGAACCAAGCAACCAGTCAGTGCAGAAGACAAGTAAGCTAGCAAAAGAAGCGAGAGAGAGAAGACAGAGGAGGAAAGGAGGGCCTTGAGCTGCTTCCGGAACTTCAGGTGGTCAGGCTCAAGTCAGAGGGGCAGGGAGGCCATTCCAGAGGGAGGCACTGTAGAGGAGAGAGATCTACCCCCCACTCTGCCTGGAGAAGCGTCTGACCTTCAGAGAGTTGGAGGTAGCTGAGTGAAGGGCTCTAGAAGGAAGGTATTTTGGAAAAGAGTTGGATGTAGTGCAGGCCCAGGCTGCAGAAAGCCTTGTGGATGATGCAGAGGTTCTTGTACTTGATCCTTGCAGCCACCGGGAGCCAGTGGAGCGATTTCAGCGTTGAACAGATACAATCCCTGAGCTTGATGCCAAGGATAAGTCTTGCAGTCCTGTTTCTGATTAGTTGCAGGGAGCGAGACTAGAGGTAGGCAGATTGAGAAAGAGGCTGTTGCAGCACCCTGGAGACAGGGAGCTTCTGGGCGAAAGTGAGAAAAGATAGAATACCTCTGAGGAGCTGCAGCTAGAAGTGGGTCTTTTTGGAACGGTACGTGATGTGAAGAGAGAAGGAGAGAGCGTAGTGGAGGATGACGCCAAGGTTTTTTGCCTCACAGGAAGGAGTGTGGAGGGCCAAGGAGGGCGGCCAGAGTGAGAGGGTAAGCGGGAGCAGGGGTCCCAATGAGAAGGATCTCTGTCTTACTGACATTCATGCAAAGATCATTGAAGGAGCACCAATTCTGAATCGCTGACAGACTGTTGGGAATGAGCGAGGGAGGAGAGGAGGCTGAGGGAAGCCTGAAAGAGAAATGAGTGCCATAGGCAAAACACTGAAAGTTAGGAGAGAAGGTGGAGATCAGGTGGGCCCAAGGGGCCAGATAGACATTGAAGAGTCAGGGTGAAAGATTACAACCCTGGGGGCCACCATATGTGGAGAAATAGGTGGTGGAGAGAAAGGACAAGTTGGACCTGGCAGGGACGGTCCAGAAGGAAGGAGGTCAGCTACGCCAGGGCCTGATCCGTGATACCCAGGTTCACACAGAGTCGGTTGATCATGGTGGTGTGATTGACCGTGTTGAAAGAAGAGGAAAGGTCAAGGAGGATGAGGACAGAGGGAGAGCTGGAGTCGAGGTTAGAGAGCAGATCTTCATTGGATTTCAGGAGAGCAGTTTTCGTGCATCTAGCTACTCTGAAGCGAGACCGGTGGTCATGGAGGCAGCCAACAGATTCAGTGTGGAGGGTAAGCTGCGGGGATGGCCAGCTTTGCAGGAGTTTTCCTAGGAAAGGAGTGATGGAAATCGGGCGATAGTTTGCCAGATATGTAGGATCGGTAGAAGACTTTATTAGGAGTGGGGTGCACAAGGGGGTGCCTGAGGAGAGATGGGAAAGATCCAGTGGCGAAGGAGTGATTGGAGAAATCGGCCAAGGCTGGAGCAAGGGTGGCAATGTGGTCCTTGATGGTTCTGAAGGAGCCTGAGAGCACCTGTTTGGAGAACACTTTCATAGATCAGACTTGTCTAGAGACATTGTCAGGTGTTGTCAGTTAGGAGGAGGAAAAAGGAAGAGGAGAGGGAGAGGCAGTCAAAGGGTGCCTGAGAGAGGTAGAGGGAGAGGAAGAGGAAAGCAAGGACAGAATGTCCTGAGTTTTAGTGGTGAAATGGGGGGCCAGAGCCATACAGAGGCCTGACAGGGAACAGGAGAGGTGGAGAGTGCAGTAGGATTGGCCAGCTCCTTACAGATTGTAAAGAGTTTGGCCGTCTTGTTAGAGGCCGCAAAGACGCAGGCTTGGATATGGACCCTCTTTTTGGAGATGATCAAGAGTCTGTATTGCCTGTGGAGCAGGTGGCAGGCCAGTTTGTCAGAGGATGCGCTTGAAGCCCTCCACTTCCTCTCAGCCACCCTGCACTTGCGTTTCAGGGCAGCGAGATCAGAGTTGTACCAAGAGTTGCACTTGGAGGTAGGCTTCAGACAGATTCTCATGACAGGGGCAAGGATGTCCAGAGTGTTGGAGATAGAAAGATGCAGGTTAGAGAGGGCTGTGTCAGAGTGTGAGTCAGCCGCAGGAGTAGGAGGAGCAGAGAAAGTAGAGGCAAAGGCATCCACTGACGTACACTTCACGCTCACGGGCCGAATGACCAAGAAGGAAGATGGCAGTGCTGGGGTAGGCTTTGCTTGAGGGGAAAGAAGTTTCAGGTGAAAGGAGAGCAGAAAGTGGTCAGTCCAAGAGAGGAGTGGTCAGAGGGTTGGAGAGGGGGATGTATGTATGAACATCCAAGACCTGTCCGGTAGAGTGTGTTGGGCTAGAGGGTAGAATGGAGAGGGAGAGAGAGTTGCATAGGTTGCGGAAGAGCCCGTCGGAGAGATCAGAAGCAACCAGGTGGATGTGGAGGTCTCCGAGCAGGAGAAGTTGAGAGGTCGAGGCAAGGAGAGAAGAAGAGAGGTCAGTCCATTCTGAGAGGAAGAGGTTGACCTGGCGATGTGGCCTGTAGATGGTGGCCACAGTCAGGGAGAGGCCAGGAGAGATAGAGAGCCTGCAGACTAGGCATTCAAAGGGGATGTATTTAATCTGGCCGCAAGCGTTTTGTCACGGGCAGACATCTTGCAGTAAAACTGCTGGGGCCCCAGTTTTGAATGCTCATTGAAAACGGGGGCCCAAGCAATTTTTGTTCCCCACCTCCATTGTTAAGGATGCCGGGGACACCCCTGTAACCACGAGGACGCAGGTACTTGAACATGAGGAGCGGGGGACACCCCTGTAACCCCGCTCCTCATGTTCAAGTAATAAGGTCAAAAAGAAAGACGGTCAAAAGTAAGACCTATAATTAGGTCAAAATTACCCAACAACCAAATGTAAACAGTCAGATTGGGTAATTCCTTTAAAGGAGGAGTAGGCCTGCACAGCAATGACAGAAGCAGGGACCCACTCCGGAAAGATCAGGGCCACTCTACCTTCGAGTCAGTTATTCTGGGCTCTGAAAGGATCTTGTGGCCCTCAGGGAGGAGAGTGTCAAAAATAGTTACATAACTGGCCGTGAACCATGTCTCGGTGAGAGCAAGGACAGCCACGTCAAGGTCTTCGAGGACGTGGCAGATGTCATAGGAATGTTTGACAGCAGAGCGAGAGTGGAGTAGCTACGTGGAACATGTTGCCACATTTGAAAGACATCCGGGGTGGGGTGCAGGAGTGATGTACACCCAGCAGAGGCAGTAAAAGGTCCTGAGAGTGGGCAGAGGCCGTAGACAGAGGTGGCATAGGGGCCAGAGTGGAGGAGGAGGTGGGTGCCAGAGAGGCGGCGGAGGAAGGAGGGGAGAGAGGGGCCAGAGAGGTGTTGGACGGAGTGGTAGAAGGGAGGAAATTGATGAGACGTGGGGGACACCTATCAGGAAGGAGATTGGGCCGAGAGCCCTGGACCATGACGGTACCATTTAGATAGACATTGATGATGGTCTTGGAGGATTGGAAGGGTGCCACGAGGACCTCTCACCGGGTGCCACCATTAATTGGAGAGGAGGAGAAAGGAGAGAGAACAGAGACCATATGAGGGGTCCATAGGACTGGAGAGGGACCGACCGATGATGTGAGAGTCTGTCTAGAGGAAGCACTGATGTGGGTATCAACAATAGGGAGGCCTGGGTTGGAGACCAGGATATCCCTCTTGGATTTCTTCCTTTCAGACCTAGTGAGAGAAATAGGAGGTAGAGTAGCAGTTTGAGAAAATGGGAGAGATTGAGAGCACCATAGAGGGTGCGAGGAGGTGGTGAGGGAGGAAAAGAAGCACAGGCCAGAGCCACGCAACACAGTAAGCACTGAAGGGTCCACACAGAAGTAGGCACACAGGAGGCAACAAGCAGGCAACACACCACAGGGGAATTCAGGAGCAGTGTGGATGGAAGACGTGTTGGGGGCGGCAAACTGAAAAAACACCTAAATTCGACTTTCCTAAAAGGCGCAAAAAAGGCCTAGTTTTAACACAACAGCAATACAAAAACACCAAGATTCGACTTTCCTAAAAGGAGGGAAAAAGGAAAAGTTTTAACACAACAGCAATCAAGAAATGCGACTTTCCTGGAGAGATGTGAGAGATGGCTAAGCAATAAAGTTCACTGAGATGCTTAAGGGTGGTGTGATGAGAGAAATAAGAATTGGACGGGTGGGTCAGTTTAGTAGGGTGCAGTGATTGTTGCCCCCCCTCTGACTGCACCGCACCTACCTTGTCAGTCGCAGCAGGTTGACAGCTGCAGGCGTCTTGCTTCCCCTGCTGACACAGGCATACACCATCTGGAGCTGCTTCTGTGGGGGCTGTCCTTTGCCTTGCGGTCAGTAGCCGTATGGGGCTGCCCGGGCAGTGAGGCTGCCCTGGGAGTGTCGCTGATGAGGTGTTCCAGGTCAGGAGGGGGGCTGCAGAACACCAATCTGCAGGTGGAGGGTAGGAAGGGAGGCGGGCGGGGAGCGAGGGAGGCAACGAGGAGGTGGCACTGAGAGGGAAGCAGGAACTGAGTGCTTAGGAGAGTGGGAGGCAGATCAATTTGAAAAATCCATGGAAAAGGAATTTTGTGTGGAGACAAGCGAAAAAAGGCAGCGCACAAGCCTGCTGGTGAACCTTACCCTATTGCGCACTCTGCTAAAGTCCTGGGGAGCAGAGATGCAGAGGCCTAGGCTAGTCGCAGCTTCTGGTGTTACAGGCCGGAGGGAACACAAACCTGCAGTTGAAGGGTGGAAAGGGAGGCAGGGGGAGCGAGGGATGCAACAAGGAGGCCCTGTACACACAGGACCTACCATCTTACAAATGGAAGCCTACAATCCACAGGACTTGTACATGATGGACAATGCTGTATGAATTTGCAAATGCACACTGCCTCAACAGTCTACCAACACACACACACATGACTACAGATACCACAATGCAACATCTTACACCCCTATTCATTGCACGACAAAGTACAACAATGCACCAAGAAAACTAACACTGACAGTAGTAATGCCATGTACTCAGTTATATGACGCCATTATGGGATAAACAAGGCCAACAGAAACCTGCTGAAGTACAACTCACCAACCATCAGGGCACATGCATGATATGATATGATATGGTATTTGTAACGCGCCTATACACAAGTGTTTCAAGGCGCGACGAGGCGCGGGGGGGGAAACAAGGGAAAGACAGACAAACGATCCTACTAGGCCAGGTGTCATTCAGATCGCGCAAGTGCCGAGGTAAGGGGAAAAAGGAGAAAGTGCAAGGGGAGGAGGTGGGGGGGAAAGTGCAGTACAAGGTAAGTAGCGTAAAATAAATAATGAATAAAAAGGGCCAGCTGGTGGCAAGTGCGAGGTAAGTGCATAGCAAGTGCTGGGAAGGGGGCTGTAGGGATACAGTGACAGTCCCACGGTGCAGGGGGGGCCAAGGGAGGCAGTGCAGGTGGAGAGTGGCTGGGCCCTGGACCGAGGTCGCTGAGAGTGGCCCAGATGCAGGTTAAGTGCAGAATTCAGTGGGGAGTTAAGCAGGTTTAGCAGGGGAGAGGGAGAGAGAAGGCAGAAGCGAAGAGGAAGGTTTTGAGGTGCTTCCGGAACCGGAGATGGTTCTCCTCAAGTTTCAGGGAGGCAGGAAGGCTGTTCCAGAGGGAGGCCCCTGCTGCGGAGAGAGATCTACCCCCAGCTCGTTGCTTCGAGAAGCGGCTGACCATGAGGGAGTTGGAGACGGATGAGCGAAGTGCTCGTGAAGGAAGATATTTAGGAAGAGAGAGTTGAAGGTATTTAGGCCCCAGGCCCCAGAAGGCCTTGTGGACAATGCAGAGGGTTTTGAACTTAATCCTCGCAGCCACTGGGAGCCAGTGAAGAGATTTCAGTCCAGGAGAGATACGGTCCCTGGGCTTGAGGCCAAGGACAAGTCTCGCAGTTCTGTTCTGGATAAGTTGCAGAGGGCGGAGAGTGGAGGCAGGCAGATTTAGATAGAGGCTGTTACAGTAGTCCAGCCTTGAGAGAACCAGGGCTCGGGAGACAGTGAGCTTCTGGGGGAAGGAGAGGAAGGGAAGAATACCTCTGAGGAGGTGCAGTTGGTAGTGAGACTTCTTAGAGACGTCAGATATATGAGGAGAGAAGGAGAGTGTGGAGTCGAAGATGACCCCGAGGTTTTTAGCCTTGCAGGTAGGGGCAGGAGGGGGGCCAAGGGAGGCCGGCCAGAGAGCTGAAGGGAAGGAGGGAGTGGGTGTGCCGATGAGTAGAATCTCAGTCTTACTGGCGTTAAGGCAGAGGTCATTGGCGGCACACCATTCCTTGATAGCAACACACAGGCCCACAGCAGGCATTATGCATCCTGCCATGGCAATCACAGACCCTGAAAGTGACAACTGCTGGCTGTGAGCTGGGTGCATGGTGTTACACAACAGTGCAAATACTGAATGATTCCACATTGTAGTACTGCGATTGTTGGATGTTTTGTGTGATAATATCTGTAGAATGCCTCCACAGAATTTCCATCAACATGCCAGTGTAAAAGGCAACACATCCACAATGCTCAGTGACTGACAACTTTGCCCTTGTAAGTGAGTCTGGATACCCCCAGCTAACATGGCAACTGTGCTGGATCCACAGACACCACAGGAGGTGGCCTACAATGTGAGACACGTCTGGACTAAACTCTTTATTGAGTGCCTACACCGGACTGGAGGGGCACTGATGAACAGGCTTGAAAAAGTTGGAAAAATGGTGCTTGCTTGTGCCATATTGCACAACATATGCCATAGTTGGAATATCCCTCTATCCCCCCCTCCCCCCCGATGTGGAAAATGCCATCCCCTTAAGAGGAGGACAGACTGCCTGTGGGTGATGCAGTGCAATGCAGTGGGCGGGAAGAGGGCAGGGATGGACGTCGTATGGTTCGTCAAGAACTGGAGACAATGGTTTTGGGCACATTTAAATCCACATGCTATGCAACACTGTAAATACTGTCAATTAAAGAATCAAACAAATGTACACAAAAAATGAATGTCCTAGCATTGCTTCAAGTGAACTCGTATTTAATGATGAAATGTGCAAACACCCTCACTCCCTACGCCCCACAACACGATCCCCAACATACCTTCCCCAAAACACCATCCCCAAAACCCCCTACCCCACCATTCGCAACACATTGTCACCCACCCCACCCCACACCATCCCCAACACTCCTCCCTGGAGCCTATTATATACAAATTGACAGTCACTTGCGTGGCCTGTTGCCCCTGCCTGCCAGTGTCCTTCAGCACCTTTGGAGCCAGATTGCACACAGAGAGGCACCTTGGGGTGCTGGGCAGTGATCCCTCTGTGGGGGCGACAGAGGTGGATTGCTTAGATTCAGACCCCAGGTTGCGTTGCACGTCCAGGGCCCTGCTGGGCTGCAATGCCTCGGTCATCTCCCTCACCCTCTGTCCGACAACAGTCAGGGCGGAAGATGTGGCTGACTGCCATCGGTCCCACGCCATAGCACTCACTATCCTCTAAGAGGCTCCCTGTACACATGGCCTGTAAATGTTGGACATGTCCTTCCACAAGTGTCTCTTAGGCGCACGTGGCGCTGCTCCATATCCTCAAGCTTCCTCCATATGGCTTCCTGTGATGGATGGATGATGGATTGGGGGCCTCTCTCTTCCTCTTTCCATCACTGGGCGGTAGAGGGGTGGTGGCTGTTGGCATTGCCCTGGATGCCCGGTTGTGTGATGTGGATGTCCCTCCATCGTCATCCTGCGTCGTCTATGAACCGGTTAGGTGAACAATGAGGACCAAGTTACTTAACCGTAACTCTTGTTCTCCAGCATGGGTCTTGCATGGATTCACATGCTCCTGAATATTCCTTGTCCGGCTGGGAATCCTCAGTAAAAAAAAGCAGTTTAGCGTTAAACTGAAAGTGCTCGTCTCCTCTATAGCCTATCGGTGTCCTTTGGGTCATACTGCCCCAAGCCAATGACACTCATCCTGCTAAGCTCCACCCCTGTTGGCCATCATCAGATTTGGTACGCACGAAAAGTGGCAGTATGAACCAAATAGAGCCAGAGAGGAGAAGGAGGGAGGCTTTGCACGTGAATCATGCAAGACCCATGTTGTTAAACAGGAGTTACTGGTAAGTAACTTGTTCCTTCTTCAGCATGGGGTCTTGCATGGATTCACATGCTCATGAATACGATTACAAACCAGTACATCCTGCGAAGAATCAGCAATGTGAGGCAAACATCTTTGGTGTGATTTCAAAGTGTGCCGTTTTATTAAACAATATAGGTTATTAAACGCCTCACTATCCCTACTCTGATGAGGATTTCCTGCCTAACAAAACTAAGGGGAAACACTAACATAGGATGTCTGGCGCTCACACTTAAACATCAAATGCACAACAAAAATATATGGCCCTTCAAATGACCAACAATTATATTTACTATTCCTTGATAACCTTTTTGTAGCCTGGGTAAAGTATTCAAAGAAAATTGAACTTCACTGTTCAACAAAAATAAATAAGGAAATCCATGTGGACAGCACAGGCTCATTTCAGTTCCTGATGGTTGAATGTCAAAAGTAAAGTTTGGTTAACCAAATTTCCAACAACAGCACAGCTTCTTCTCTTGGTGAGAAGACGTTCCACTTCACCACTATAGCATTAATGTTATTCCTAGCCATAATGCTTTTCCACAACTTCCAGCTGTCCAAGAAGAAAGATCACAATTCAAAGTAAAGACAACTTCTGCAAATGTTAGAGAAACAGTTATTGATTAAAAGTTATTATGTCTCTTTGTCAGGATGACTTCACAGCACTTCAACAACTTCAACTTCTACAATAATATACCATGAGGGCATATTCTTTTGCCTCATTGTATCCCATATCATTTGTGCTACTGAAGGCTTGCATCTACTGACCACCAAATACACCACCACAGCTTCAGTACTTTGTGACGCGACTACAGCTTCAGTGACTTTAAACAAGTTCTTGGTTAGGACGAGATTCACTTTCAGGTACTTCAACACCAAATAGGCAAGGCACTCTTCCTCTAAATCCTCCTCTGAATATCCTTTTCCAAAGGGGCCGCCTCTTTGCCTCGCTTGTCTATCTGTTACCAACAACAACAACCTATAATTGCCTTTAGCACACACGTCTCTCTTTCTTCTACAGTCTTTGGTAATGTAGGTTGAAACTATTTTAAAGAATAAAAATCAAGTTTCCCTTTCCCAATCTTGCCTTCATCCCTCTGCCACATGTTAGCCAGAACAATTACCCCAAAGCTTGGTGCGACCCTCTTGGCTTCAGGCAATGATTGCACACTTATCTTTGATAGTGCTAACGTTCTTTGGCTTACAACAATGTTTAAAACGCTCTCTGGCTCTGGGAAAGGTTGCTTTCAATCTCAATAGGGGAATACTATTGGCTTGGGCAATACTAGCTCTCTCCAACTTCAAAAATACAATGGTTTAAACACTTGACATCTCTTCAGATACAATTGTTGTCTGTGTGAATAATAATTCAAAGTTCACTCTTCCCTTGAGAAACTTGAAGTAGCACACTACTGCATAGATTTTTACAAGCTTTACATTTTAACAATTACTTTTTCGTAGCTTTTACTCTTCACACGAGTAAAATGGCAATACTTTCGATCACACGCGAGTGCTACATTTCAAGTGTTCCCATTGTTATAGAATGAACAACTTCGCCTAACTTAAACCCACTGACTTGTGTTTTCCTTTCTCCACGTGTTGCAC
Source organism: Ambystoma mexicanum (assembly GCF_040938575.1). NCBI lineage: Eukaryota > Metazoa > Chordata > Amphibia > Caudata > Ambystomatidae > Ambystoma > Ambystoma mexicanum. The sequence continues at coordinate 673,357,206 of NC_090934.1, forward strand.
CACTTCTACTGCTTAAGGCTTCATTTGAGGCCCACACTCTTCCTCTCTGAAGGAGTCTCTGGTCCGGCCCCTCTCGCTCCCGAGACCCACAGCTTCACGACAGCTGCTCACTCTGGTCTCTGTCATGCTTCAAATACATCATAATGACAAAAGGTCATAACCTGTTCTGGCAAGTCCAAAATGTTCTCCCTTTTATAAGACAAACACTGTGCCTCTTCCCACAGGATCTCCTCACTACCCTGGGCCTTGTCTCCTCCCAGGTGATACTCCTGCAGTACACCGCCGCCAAGGTCAGGATCAGGAAGCGTCTGCCTTTCCCTGACCACCTGGGAGCAGACTTTAGGCAGGGTTTAAGTGAGGGATCCGTAGGATTCGTCACAATATACACAACTACAGGAGGAGGCAAGGCACACAGAAGAAATACACCTACCCCTGGAACAGACTCACCTCAAAGAAACAGGTTAGATAGCACAGCTTGGCCGACCCAGGACTCCTCCCTGGAACCCCTGTCGACACAGTAGATTTTCGTGAAGATATGGGTCAACCTCCACGTATCAGCCCTGCAGATGTCGAGCAGGGGGAACACCAGAGAGAAATGCTGTCGTTGCTGTGATGGTTCCGGTGGAGTGGGCTCTCAGCTGGCCTAGAAGAACAAGTTACTTACCAACTGTAGCGATCTTTCGATTGGTTGTTCCTCCCATGTATTCCTCATCTTATGATATTCATATCCCAGCTCTGCTGCTTCGGAAAAAATGTTCACCAGAGGGCGCTGTGTTCGAGGCCGCGGAGTCGAAGTGTGATGGAGTTTCCTCCCTTGCTTGCAGACTCTCCTCACCTGAGCTTCTGGAGTGGTCGGCTTCTTGCAGACGTCGCCGGGTGAGATAGTCTCTTTCTTTTTTATGATGCACGTGCTTGTCACGGAGAGAAGCCACAGCGGCTGCCGGAAAACAACAGCCCTGCGGCTCCCCTTCCGGAACCAGCCGATTCAGTGAAAAACCCAATAGGGAAAAAACCCTTGATGGAATGTTGACAAGTTCCCACGTAGTGTAGACTGGATGCAGTGAAGATGGTAGACATAAAAGAGCAGCCAGGAGGAAAGTCAAATTTGAGCTTGGAGAATAATTGCCGTCAGAAATGGAGTGAGCGTAGAAAACTAACAGCGCCCAGCGGGACGAAAAACAGAAGGAGTAGAAAAAAGGAAAAACCGGAGCACGGCCAAGGACTGTGAGCGGGAAGTGGAAAAATACAAGAGCAGAGCTCGTACAGAGTGTACGGGAGGAAAAGGAAACTACTGACAGATCCCAGAGGTGAAGTCAGGAGTTCGAGCAAGGAAACCCGGAACAGGAAGTGTCCGTGTAGATGGGTTGCAACGCAACGCGATGCCGGGGGCGGAGAATTAAATACTGCCCGCGGCACCGTGTTGCATCAATGGAGCCGTGAGTGAAGACACAAAGAAAGGACTAAATCCTTCCTCGCCAGCTCCAATGCAGAAGTATCCGCCGGTCTCGACTTTGGCCGTAACGGCGGATGACACGAAGTCCCTCGAGAGCTGTCGTTGAGCGTCAACAACATCCGCTGTATAAAGTGCTCGAGCAGCGCCCGTTACCTCAGTTCTGTTTTTACAGTGTTCATGGTCGCATCAGCTGATCAGGTTTAAAGGCTCTTAAGGAAGTTAGAGTGCAATCTATACGGAGGGGTAGAATGGGAGCGTCGATGAGGAATACGTGGGAGGAACATCTAATCGAAAGAACGTTACAGCTGGTAAGTAACCTGTTCTTCGAATGGATTGTATCCTCCCACATATTCCTCATCTTATGATAGACTCCCATAGCAGTGGTAATTTTGGTGGTGGGAGTACTAGAAATTTTAATTATGGACTGAATGAAGGACAGCTTTTGCAAATAGTCCCCCTTGATATAAAGTAGAGTCCAAGCAGTAATGCTTTACAAAGGTGTGCATTGACGACCAGGTGGCAGCAGCACAAATATCCTGCACCGGGACACGCCTCTGAAGAGCCGTGCAAGTCGCCATGCCTCTGGTTGAATGAGACCATAATTCATCGGGTGGCTCTTTCCCAGCTAATTTATAGCATTCAGAGATTGCTAGAATTATCCATCGGGATAGAGTTTGTTTAGACACTCCAAGGCATAATTTGTGCCAAGTGTACCCAACAAATAGTTGGTCACATTGTCGAAGATTTGCCAATCCGGAAATATAGAAACTGAGAGCCTTTTTTGGGTCCAGTCTATGCAACCTTTCCTCTTTCTTACTAGCATGAGGCGGAGGATGTCACGACCCTGGCCCACTTGGGATCAGGGCTTGGGTCTCCATAAAGGCCTTGAAGGCCTGGCATGCACTCCCAAGGCTCTCTTGGAGCCAGTCCTGGCGCCTATGGCACCAGGCTCATACACCTTGAAGAACATGTGTGCAGGGGACTACTTTTTCATTTGGGGCCTTCAGCCAACATGGAGGCACCCACATAGCTTTGCTACTAGGAACCAAGCTATGCGGTATAGTGTTTTGGGTGTGGTGGCCTAGGGACTACTTTACCTGGACTACTTTGTCAAGGCTATTTAAACCACACCCAAACAAGAAAGCATGCTTTGCGTTACTTTGCAGTCTGCAACGTGACGCTCACTGTGTCCTGTGATACCCACGAGCCTCGGAGAAGCAAACCTGCAAGGAGACAAAAGGAACATCGTTAGCAGCATCTTACCTGCAATCTCCATCTTTTTATCCGCTCCCAGCTCCAGTGAACAGCTTCCTCTGGATCCGCATGCCTACCGGACCGAAAGACCTGCCAGGAAGGAAAGGACAAAATGAAAGAAGGCATATTAGACATTGTGAGCTGCACAAGAAGCTTACCTGGCTGGTCGCCTCCCGGCCGGCATCGCTCTGAAATTCCACAAACGGTGGGGAAACACTGTGAACTGCAAGGAAGGCAGAAAACAGGTTAGCAAAGGCAAGACAATGCAGCGCAGCGCATAGCGCTTACTTACTGCATCGTAGCGCACATCATGCGCCATCATTTACTGGCAAGACTCAACCCAGCCAGTTCGCCGCGCTGAAGCTCTGCACACCTAAGGGAGAAAAAAGAGACATTATTAAACAAAGAAAAGCATGCAAGAATAACAACGCTATCCAAAACAGCTGCAATAAGACCTACCTGAAAGACAACAAACGGGCCCGCACCAGTGAAGTAACTTGGCCGCACACCCCCACAAAAGACAACGCGCCCCTGCCAAGAAGGCAGGACGGAGAGCACGCCTAATTCCACAACAAGGTGAGGAGAGGGCCCAGAGGGGCTGAAGTCACATGGGGTGGTGGGAGGATTTTTACCTCAGCCGGCCAGTCTTGAACACAGTCCTCCTGTATTTTCAGGCAGAACATTCCCCGCAGACCACATCTGGGAGAAAACTTGGAAGAAGATATCAGCAACCAACCCGGCAGAGTGGCGTCCCCGTGGATACCAGGTGAGCCTAACAGAGGATAAAAGGGAAGGAAAGATAATTTTTTGTGACGGATGAAAATCAGAAACTATTGCAGTGCGTAATTTGTGCTGGTGTTTACCGGTCCCCAACACCGGCACTCTTTTTTGGGCACCGGAACACTAGTGGCCGGACCGAAATCATGACGAGGCCCTGGGGGCTGGTTCCTGAAGCCCAGGCGTGGGCTTCAGGAACCGGCCCCCAGGGCCTCACCTGACGCGGGACACCTACGTTGCAAAGGATCTGTAATTTACAGATCCTTTGCGGCCCTGCCGGCGCCTGCCCACTGCATTCATCAAAAAAAGATAACACTGAAGTGTTACCTTTATTTGATGAATGCGGCAGGCCGCGACACCATGGCGTCAGCAGTCAGTGTTACAAACCACTGGGAGGGAGCGGCAGGGCTGGACGGGGCTGCCTCAGCCCGGCCTGCTCCCTCCCAGTGATTTGTGTCTGTCTCACAGCAGAAGCTGCGTGAGCTCCACGAGCAACTAGGTCCAAGGAGCAACCATTATCAACTGAAGCATTCTCCAAAGCAGGTCAGTAGGTTCCAAAAAACCTATGACAGCACCTAGAGCAAATGGGCACATTTTTAAATACAATTTCAGTCACACTTGTATACGTGTACCACAATCTTGGGATGGGACTCCAAAGACAAAATGCGCCCGCTCTCATCTCCCCTCCCCTCAAAAGGAAAACAATTTGACCAACAAGCCTCCAATACCCCCCTCACCCCACCCCCAAACTCATCCAGTCCCATCTCCTTTCTACTTGTAGATCTCGGCAGAAAAGAGGAGTTGCTTTATAGTTAAACTGAAAGATGCGCCTGAGTCTTCACGTCATTACGGTTCCCAACCTTTTTACAACAACATGCGGCGGGGCTGGTAAATGTTGAACTCAATCAGGCTGTCTTTTTAGGAGACTCCAGGCTAGGAGGTTTGGGGGTGGGGAGCAGGGACGCGAGGATAAATCAAACAATGGGCCTATGTTTCTTTTTTTTTTTTTAACTTGAAAGAATTAGGCTGTTTTGTTCTCGTCGGGTGACGGTGGCTATGTACGCACAGTTTAACACCTGTGACGTGACTTGGTACTGGGGGAGGAGGGGGGCAGACTGCTTAGGTGTTATTGCTTCCAGGAGCTAGAATTTACTATCAGTGCAACCAGATTGAAAATGCATGAGTCTGGGTCGGCACCCTCAGCTCGGGTTCCGCTTGTGTGTGGTCTGTGGGTGTGGGGTATCTGTAATAACAGGCCACTGATTACGTTAGGAAGGGGTTATTATTGTGCTTCATTTGTAAAAAAAAAAAAAAAAAAGTAGTGCCAGTGCCCAAAAAATCTTGGCCCCATAATGCTGGCCCCGGAGCCAGCGGGCAATGCCTGCAGCGTGGGCAGCCCGGGTCAGTTCAGTGGGATAGACATTTGCCAGGTACTGCCATAATGGTGGTACCTGGCCATACAATGGCAATAGCTGGGTAATGGTGTGAGTACCTGTGTTGGTACTCATTTATCGACCTCAGAAGGATGAAAGGCAGAGATGGCCTTGCTGAGGGTTCGAAGCTGCAACCTGCAGATCACACACACATTGCAGAAGCGAGCGCTCAACTGACTGAGCTATCATATAGGCTATATTAAAATGAGTAATTATTCTGTAGTGGATACCATTAAACTACTAACTGAGATTTAACAGCAGACCAGTTAAGTTCATCTAGGTCTGGTGCAAAGTTGGCACATGCCAAGCCTGCATGCAACTACTTTCAGGCTTCAGAGGTTGGCAAAATAGGGAAAGCAGCGCACTCACAGGACATCCCATGCTAGGAGCACTACCTCATACATGCAAACAAACATCCTGCTCCAATCCACTAACCATGCCCGCCACAGATGGGGGCATGGCTACATGGCCCCGGACTAGGACGCACTTTCGTGTGCTCCTGCGATCCAGAGATGATTCGTCGTCAATAGGTTCTCTAAAGCCGATCAAGAAACGTGGATTTCAAGCTAGAGCACCATGAAGTTGGCGGGCATGCTATGGTGCAAGGTCCGACTTGAAACGCGCAAGAGGGAGAGAGTGCAGAGGCAGCGAAGTTGGAGCGCACCCTGGGACCGAAGTAACAAAATGGCATCTATCGGAAAATAAAGAGAAGGGCTGAATGGTGCGGCGCCGATGATGTAACGGAAGGATTCGCCTGCATGCACAGCAAACCCAATCCTACGGGAAGCCGACATGGTAGAACAATAATGCGGCTGATCGGCGAGGCGCAGATGGAATAAGGTGAAGCTCGGTCTTCCGAGCTAAGCAGACCCGGCGCGGAGAAAGAGGTTAGCAAGATTGTAACAATGGGACACTGCAGAGTTCAATGACGTGGGAAAGCGTACGAAAGAAGCAGAGAACACAGGGGCTCAGCTGCAACATTGTGATTATATCACGGCGCGTCAGCATACATGCACACTGCATGAACCTCATTGTGATTCCATCCATTTTTCGTGAACCACAACGCGAGCGCTGCCGGCAGTACTCAGAAACCCATTAATGCTTATCACGCAGTGGAGACTTGCGCTCCCAGTGCGCTCCTGGCTTGGATTTAGCAGGTGATCACTGTCACCTCAGCAATATAGACTAAAGCTGGGTTGTGTATTTCACCCACGCAAGCAGTACAGCATCTGTCCACTGTTCAACCACCTCTGCCTCAGCTGGGATTAAGCAGCACTTCGGAGAAACGAAACAAAAGCACTCCGCAAAGGCCACGAGGAAGCAACTAAATGTAATCCTGAAACTGGCTACAAGCGTCAGCTGGAGCACAACGCATTGCAGCACCAGATAACATAATCACGTTGGAGATAAGGCAGAGTGTGTCTATATCACAAGAGACAACACCTTGCGGGTCAGACACGTTTTGGGCAAGGATTGCGCACAGCCCTGGATACGATAGATGCAACCTGCTACTTGAGGACTTACTGGTGAAACAGAGGCACGTAACTGCGGGCGAGCGAAACACTATCGTTGCATAGTGTTGTATGTGGCGTGGTGCTGTGTGAGACGCTGCGCAATTCAGACCCAAACGAGCAAGGCCTGGCGATGGGACGTGGGAACACTATATGAATGCCACCCCAAAACACGCTATTGGGACACTGACTACAGTAGTCAGAGGAGAGACGTGGGAGGATGCAGCCCACTCGAAACGCAACTTTACATGCCACCACACAACGCAGCCCATCGTGGATGGCGCTCCAGCACCTGGCTGAACTGGTGAAGACACAACAACACTGAAGAGCTGGGATCAGACAAGTAGGAAGGATAGCAGGATGTCAGTGAAAGGGGAGAGGGCCAAGAGCAAACAACCTACAATTGAAACCTTTGCAAAGGCACAGAGGACCCCCTCGACCGCGCTCCAAAGTGCTGTGGCGGCTTCCGGGGATGCTACCCCAGAAGGAGAAAACCATCAGTTCCTAGCAGCCATAAGAGAACTGAGCGCTAAGTGGGGTACAGCAATGGCGGATCTACGGACGTCCCTGGAGAACAAAATAGATGCTGTAGGAATCGAAGTCACCCTGCTGCGACAAGACGTTAGGGCGCTGGCAGAAAGGACAAGCGGCCTGGAGAGTGCGGTGAAGACTAACACAGATGTAAGAACAAATAATGTGAAAGAGGTCCACGTACTAAAACAGCAGGTTGCTAACCTTGAAAATCGAGTGGAAGAGGCAGAAGGAAGAGCGAGACGGAACAACATCCGGGTGGTCAGCCTGCCGGAGGGAGAAGAGGGCCAGGACCCCACGGACTATGTGGAGAACATGATCGTGCAAGAGATAGGGGCAGACAAGCTCTCACAAGGGTTCGCGGTTGAACGTGCGCATCGGGCCCTGATGAGGAAACCACGGCCTGGGGCCCCACCGCAGCCGATAATTGTGAAAATTCTGAACTATAAAGACAGGGAGAAGGGAGACCATCCTGGAGTATTTTCGTAAGGGTGGAACGATAGAAAGAGCGTCCACCAACATCACGGCATACCCTGACTATACTATGCTGGTGCAAAGACAGCGGTATAGCTATGTGGCGGTCAAGCAAAGAATGCGTACAGGAGGTATCAAGTACATGCTTCTGCACCCTGCGGAGCTAAGTTTTGTACAAAAGCAGAGCGCTCTTTTTTGATACCCCGGAGGAAGTGGCGTCATGGCTGGATTTGCAGGGCTGCCCGGAGCGAGGTGAGGAGCAAGATCACCAGGCACACGATAAGTGAGGAGACTGTATCACGAACACTGAGGGGATAAGCAGGGGGGGGGGGGATTTGGGGAGTCCTAGTATGACACTTTGGGACATTTGATCGGAATTATGTAGCCTTTGGACTCTATGACCCTGTTGGACTGGAATATAGTGAACTAAATGCATAAGGGTGCTGGGTAGCACTAAGCGTAGCAAATTGGAAACAAACCGGAGCAACAGGAGGGAAGCAACCTACCCCCGAGAATTAGTATTAAGGCGGCCACTAGGGTGACTTCACCCTGCTGAGCCGTGAGTACAGGCTTTTGCCAGAAAGGGCTAGATGCGGGGGTGCCTGAGATCCAGGGATGGAGCTGGGCAACAGTTGGGGAGGGTGTTGTTGGGGAAGAGCAGGGAGGTGGGAGAGGTTGTTGTGTTTATAGTTGGAGGGAGTTCAAGTTGGGGTACAAACCTACATAGAAGAGTTAAGCAACTGAAATTGGACTGCATAGATGTTAGGGAAAAAAGGGCTCTGACATGCCACGGGGGATCTTAAAATAGTCACTTGGAACGTCAGGGGGCTCAATAGTTACCTGGAGAGAAATAAGGTTATGCTATACTTACGGAGACAGAGGATAGATATTGCCTTGTTGCAGGAGACGTACCTGACGCGAGACAAGATAGAGATGATCAGGAGGAAATGGAAGGGAACGGTGGTGGGTTTGCCATATTCGGCTTATGCCAGGGGAGTGATCATCTGCGGGGCGCCACAAGTCCCGTTTCAGCTGTTACAGACGCTGATGGAGACGGACGGGAGGATGGTCGTGGTGAGGGGATTGGTGGAAAATAGGGAAGTAAATATTGTAAACATGTTTGCCCCGAACCAAAATACTGCGGCATACTTTAAAACGTTGTGCAACAATCTCAGCATGTGTGTGGGCAGCGCGGTGATCTGTGGGGGGGACTTTAATTGCGTATTGAACCCTAAGGTGGACAGGTCAGATGGAAAACTGGATAGGCCTGCCCCATCGGCCAAGGCTCTAAAGACGCTGCTGAATATTTTTGGATTAGAAGATGTATGGAGGGCACGCCATCCTCATAAGAGGCAATACTCGCATTATTCTGCCCCGCAGCAGCTACACACAAGGCTGGACTATGTCTTCGTCACTCCAGAGATATTGACAGAGATTACGCAAGTTGAATATAAAGCGAGGGTCCTCTCGGACCACTCGCCTCTGATCCTTAGATGGCAATGTTGTCCCCCGAGAGCAAGAATTCCGACGTGGCGCCTCAGGGCAGAGGAGCTCAGAGACCCCCTTTTTAGGAAGGACATGAGGGAAAAGATAGTTAGCTACTTTGAGACAAACACGGGCAGTGTGGATTCAGCGGGCACATTGTGGGAGGCCTTTAAAGTTGTGATGAGGGGAGTGGCTATAGCAAAATCTAAAGGATTGCAGGGAGGGATACTGGCAGACATGCAGGATGCCGAGGGTGAACTGGAAAGGGCACTTAAAGGAGAAAACCGTACCAACCAAGATAATGATCTGATACTAAGATTGCAACAAAAGTGCGCAGGGCACTGGGAAAGATTGTGTAACCTTAACTATAAAAAGTATATAGAGAGGCAGCATGCGGGAGAAGATCAACCAGGAAGGATTTTGGCATGGCTACATAAGAGTGAAACCCCTAGACCCCCGATTAGATTGATAACGAGGGAGGACGGAAGGGTGGTGGATACCCAAGAGGGAGTTAATTAGGAGTTTGCAAACTATTATGGATGGGGATGATGGGGAGGATGATAGCGCGATGATAGTGGAAACACTGGAGAACATAGGATTGCCGCAGATCAGTGCTGAGGAAAGAGAGGAGATGGACGGCCCGATTACTTTAGAGGAGCTAGAAGAGGTGGTGAGACAGTTGCCAACTAGTAAGACCCCGGGAGCTGACGGACTCCCAAGTGAGTTTTATAAAATATTTAAAGATGAGGTGCTCCCCCCGATGCTAGACATGTTGAATGAGGCGTATGAGGTAGGCAGACTGCCAGAGTCACTCAGAGAAGCGATTATAATACCACTTCCCAAACCTAATAAACCAGGCCATAGCTGCAGTTCTTATAGACCCCTGTCAATGTTGAATCAAGACAGTAAAATTTTGACTGCCGTTTTGGCAAACAGATTAAGGAGAGTCATAGGCAAATTAATACACCCGGACCAGACGGGCTATGTCCCTAATAGGAACATATCCAATAATCTTAGAAGGCTCCACAGAGTCATTGAATATGGAAACGAAAGTGAGGACGAACTGGCAATTGTGTCGCTGGACGCAATAAAAGCCTTCGACTCGGTCAAATGGCCATGGCTGTTGGCGTCCCTGGCTGGCTATGGGATGGGCCCAGGATATCTACAATGGGCTAAAATTTTATATAGTGAACCGCTGGCCAGGGTTTAAACAGGGTCAGTGGTATCGGAAAGGTGGAAACTTCATAGGAGAACCAGGCAAGGCTATCCATGGTCCCCTATGCACTACATATTGACTCTGGAACCCATAGCGATCTACTTAGGGCAACAATATGACATGATAGGCATCCCTGTGGGTGGTGAACTACACCGGATATCATTATATGCAGATGACATACTACTGTACTTGCGATACCCCGAGAAAAACCTCCAATATGTTTTGGAGGTGATGGGAAGATATGCAGGAATGTCCGGTATAGCAGTGAACCCTCAGAAGTCTAGCATGTTCCCACTGGGTGGATACAAAGGGATCCCCCTGAAACAATTACCGGTGTTACTGGTATCATGGGCAGCTAGCACATTTCGCTATCTAGGATTAGATATATACCACGCAGTGGAGGAAGAGCATAAGCGCAATACAGAAGTAGCCATTACTAAAATTGAGAATTGCATGTGGTTCTGGATAAAACTGCCCTTAGCAATGATGGGACATAGTGCAATGTTAAAGATGGTGGTCTTGCCTAGGCTCCTGCACTACTTCGGGAATATCCTGTATTTGATGCCTAAGAAGTTCTTTAGTAGACTGGACAGCATGTGTAGGGACTTCCTGTGGCATGGTACGTGAAACAGAGTGGCCCTCTGGAAACTACAGAACACTTACGAGAAGGGGGGTATAAAATTGCCTAACTATGAAGTTTACTATGTTGCCAGTCAGCTACAATATGTGGCCAAATGGCTCTCAGAGGATGTGACCTCTGAAACCAGGCTGTTCAGACGAGACTGTGTCCCATTTTACCTGAAGGAGATTATGTGGTTGCCCCAGGCTGTAATTGATGGGCGCCCAAAGATATTGGTACTAGGATGGAAGATGTGGCGTAGGGCGTGTCAACTGATGGGGAACCCATGCCCGTGCTCCCCTCAGGTACCACTAGTTGCACTGGTGGGTGGAGAGGAGCAGCTAAGGATGGTAATCAGAAATCACTGGGAGCCGGCTGGTGCAGCAACAATGGGGGATATCTGGCAGGAGGGGACCATAAAAGATTTCGGGGAGTTTGGGGCGGAAACTGGGCTACACACTGGCCAGTATATCACGTACCATAGACTGGTGTTGAAGAATCAAGAGAACGTGGTCCGAATTGGTGCTGGAGGAAGAACCAGATGCTACTATAGACATAATATAAGATATAGCAGAGGGGGGACACGAGATATCCAGAATATACTAGATGATGATGTCCAAAGTAGGAAAGGAGGTGGTGCAATTGAGACTAGAATGGGAGAGGAAGTGGGTATCCCGATGGAGGATGGGATGTGGGAACTAGTCCAAGAGTACCACAAGAAGGTGTCAAGGAACGCAAGACTGAAGCAGATGCAATTGTATATCAAACATAGGGCGTATCTGACACACCAAAGGATAGCCAAGTTCAAAAACGCAGGACGGCAGGCATGCCCTAGGTGTGATGAGGAGAACGCGGGCATGGTGCATATGTTTTGGTCATGCCCGGTTTTTGAGTGTTTCTGGGGTGAGGTCACGCATAAATTAGCAGAAAAGGGTATTAAGATCGTGGTGGATACTGTGTGGGCCTGCCTGTTAGGAGGGTTCCCTAGGCCACGGGAATTTAGGCATGTAAGCAAACTGAAGGAACTGGCATATGCGCTTGCAAAGAGGAGAATTGCTATGGGGTGGAAGACATGCCACAAACTTCGATTGGAGGTATGGTGGAAAGATCTGCAGAAATGGGAGGAGGCGGAAACCATGGTATGGCAAGAAGCTAGCAAGGCTGGGGGGGAGGAGGAAACTGCGACCCTGATGGCCTGGAAACTGCTGATAGTAGAACTATTTGGGTCAGTGCATGACACGTCGGATCCCACAGAAAGGAATACCCCATCACAAGATGCAGGAATAGAACATTAGTGGAAGTAGGCTCGTAACGAGGGTTGGGAAAAAGGAAGCAGTGAATGCAATTGACTGATGTATAATTGAAATGTTATTGTATACACTGCAAGTTTGATTTGTATTGTGTGTTTAAATATTCAATAAAAATGTTTTTAAAAAAATAAAGAAAATAAAAAACCATGCCCGCCACAGCATGTCCGTGTACTTGGTCTCCTTGATGTGATCCGGGATGAGCAGGCGCTGCAGGTCCCTCTTCTGGATCCTGGGCACCTCGGGCAGCCCCAGCTTGTGCAGCAGGGTGTCCCTGACCTCCTCTGGGGTGAAGGCGCTGGCCAAGCAGAGGGCGCAGAGCAGGACAAGCATGCACGCTGGGGCTGCCATGGTGCTGCTGTCAGGCGTGCGGTGTGAGCATGGGGGCCGGAGCAGCTCTGTCTTCTCTGTCACCGGGGTCTCAAGCTGTCTGCACTGCCCCCGGCTTATAGAATGGCAGCCTCTCGCTGGCAGGAGCCGGAGGGGATGCCAAGGCACATCAGAGAGGGCTGCCTGAAAGGTGACACCCCAGGGACATGAAAGCCAGGCAGCCTCACACCTCCCGCCCCTTGAGCCCCAGGGGTGCCGACGCTCAACGGCTCTCTTGGACTTACACATTGAAGTCCAGTCCTTTGCACACACCCCACTTTCTTCCGCACACTGGCCCGTTTCCCGTGTCTGAAGCACCATGTGCTGCTGTTCCTCCATCCCGAGTCATCCCAGACATTTTTTATGGAGGGAGCGGAGTGGGACTGCTTCCCTTAGGTACATGGTGCAGCAGCCAAGACCTTCAGGGGGGCGGTGGAGTGCGCTGGAGGTTGAAGGTGCGAGTTACAGCACCTCGACAGCAAATTAAAGTGTTCCAAGCCGCTGGCGTTAAGTGGCAGTTCTCTAGCACGTGCCAACTGGAACGTGCTCTGCACTTTTTAACATCTCGACTGGACAAAAAACTCCTGCTTAAAGCGCTTAGCATTCTAAAGCAACTCACAAAGCACTGTAAAGCTGTTTATTAATATTAGTGGCAGTGCAAGAAAATGCGCACGTGAAGACCCGAAGGGCTTGAGTACCTACAGACAGTGAGTTTTAAATTCCCTGCTAACTAAGACAGGTACACTCAGATGAACTGTGGTGCCCCGCCCCTCGCCCAAGCCCGCCCCTCAACCCCTGCAGACTGATGGCTCTTTGTGTTATATCTGGCCCACGGACAGCCCCCTACCCTGGTCTCGCCCTCAACAAGTTGTTTTCGGAAGAGAAAAGACTCATGACCCCTGCTGCCTGCAACTCATCCTGCGGGCTGATGTTATAGCCACCAACAGAATTGTCTTAAGAGTGAGAAGTCTTAATGGGCAAGAATGTAAAGGTTCGAAAGGGGCACACATGAGAAATTTTAAGACTCAATTAAAATCCCAGATGGGCACCTGAAAAGGTGTCCAAGGGTACACATTTGTCAGCCCTTTCAAGAATTGAATGACTAAGGGCATTTTAAAATAGGACACCTCTTCAGAGGAGCGCTTAAAGATAGATAGCGCTGGCAAATATCCTTTTATAGTACCTACTTGGAGCCCCAAATTGGCTAAGTGTAAGAGAAAAGAAAGTACTCTTTGAGTACTACAAAGAAATGGATCTGCATTCTTATCCCTGCACCAGTTACTGAACTTATTCCAACAACACTGATACAGGGATTTTGTTGCTGTCCTTCTGGCCGAAAAGCAAAATCTCCATTATGTCATCAGGGAGGTCCCAATCGTAATATCTTTACCTCTCAGAAGCCATGCGTGAAGGCTGAGTGTTTTGACCTCTGGATGGAGAACCCGACCTTCCTCTTGCGAGAGAAGATCCTCTCTTTGTGGAAGACGTATTGGGGGGCAGATGGACACGTCCAGAAGGTCTGGGTACCTAGCACGTCCTCCTGGCCCAATCTGGGGCAATTAGGATCATGGTTTTTCTGAACTTTCTCAACCTCCTGATTACTTGAGGAATCACAGGGACAGGAGGAAACGCATAAAGGAGTGGAAATAGCCAGTCCACTACGAACGCGTCCCCTAGAGCTCTTCTTGGGGGAAATTCACTTGAGCAGTACAGTTCACACTTCCGGATGACACCGGTCGCGAACAGATCCACCTGAGGGGCTCCCCAAAGAGCAAAGATCTCTTGAAGGACTTCCTGAGCTAGTTCCCACTCGTGGGAGACTGCTCTGCCTGCTCAGAGTATCTGCCGCCGTGTTCAGCTCTCGGCTAGGTGAACTGCCGATAGAAATATTCCGTCTTGCATTGCCCAGAACCACAACTGCATTGCCTCTCTGCACAGTGGAAGTGATCCTACGCCTCCTCTTTTGTTGAGGTAGTACATGGCAACTATGTTTTCCGTCATTATCAGGACATTCTTTCCCTGTACAGAGGGCAGAAAAGCCTTCAGCGCTAGTCTGACTGACCTCGGCTCCAAAAGTTTGATTGTCAGATCGTTGGTGTGGGCTCCCCACCCTGTGAGTGAGGCATCTGTCACTACTGTTATCTCCGGCCATGGTTGCCAAAAAGGTTCCCCCTTGAGGATATTCTCCTTGCAAGCCCACCATAGGAGATCTTGAGACCCTTTGGTCGAGAATTGCAGAAGATCTGACATCTCCCCCTAAAACTGGGACCATTGAGTCCTGAAGGTCCATTGAAGGGATCTTGTCCTCAATCTGGCCAGTGGCACCAGAAAAATGCAGGATGCCATGAGGCCTAGCAACCTTAGAAAGTCGAATGCCGGTAGATGTTGGGCATTTTGAAACTTCATTACCATCTGCAGAATGTGGTTAGCTCTATCCTCGGGAGGCGAGGCTTTCCCGGAGGAAGTGTCCAGGATTGCTACAATGAATTGGAGTTTTTGGCTTGGAATCATTTGTGACTTCTTGTAATTGAGGGAGAAGCCCAGACTGTGTAAGAAGTGGCATGTCAAGGCCAGATGTTCCTGGGCTCGTTCAGGTGAACTTGCCCTGATTAGCCAATCGTCCAGATAAGGTTAGACGTGAATCCTCCTCCTGATACTCGCTGCCACCACCGCCATCAGTTTGGTGAAAACCCTCAGGCGGAGGTCAGTCCAAATGGTAGAACCCGAAACTGATAATGAGAACCACCAACTGCAAACTTCAGGTACTTTCTGTTCTTGAGATGGATTGGCACATGAAAGTATGCATCCTGAAGGTCCAATGAAACCAGCCAGTCCCTAAACTGAAGAGCCTGAAGGATCTGAGAAAGGGTTACCATCTTGAACTTGTCCTTCCTGAGGAACTTGTTCAAGCTTCTCAAGTCCAAGATGGGTCTCAATCCTCCGTCCTTTTTGGGGATGAGAAAATAGGGGGGAGTCCCCACCCTTGTTCCTCTCCGCTACAGGTACATGTTCTATTGCAACTTTCTCTAGCAGGGTAAAATCTCCTGCACAAGGAGCAGGTCTGGAATTCTTACAGAGTTGGCTCCCGGTGGATGATCTTGAGGTATTTGAGGAAAAGGAAGACAGTAACCATGGGTCACAATCTCTAGTGCCCAGGCATCTGACGCAATGCCCCGCCATTCATCCAGATACCGAGTGATTCTGCCTCCCACCAGTGTTTTGTGGGTGAAGACCTCAAAGTGGCTTTGCAGCAGCTGCAGAAGTGGCTGAGGAGGTATTAGTCGCTGCTGTGGCTGTTCTAGCACCTCTCCCTTTTCCACCACAAAAGGGTTTTCTCTGTTAGCCTCTCTGACTGGCCTTCCCCCTCCCTTTTCCAAAAGAGGAATAGAAGCGAAAAGGGCGACTCTTCCAGGAAGACGAGCCTGCGTAAGAGTCTTGTTGAGGTTGCCTTATAGCGGCACTAAGTGATTTTTCTGCCGCTTTTGTGTTCTGCAGCTTCTCCAAGCTTTCGTCCGCCTTGCTGCCAAACAACCTCAAGCCGTCAAAGGGCATATTAAGTAATCTAGATTGCACATCAGGTGCAAAGCCAGATTTCCTTAGCCATGCAAATCTGAGCAGGACCGTGCTAGATGCCATAGACCTGCTTACACTATCAGCAGTGTCCAGTCCTGAGTGAAGGTATTCCTCCACAGCCTCTTTACCATCTTTTACTATAGCCAGGAAACCATCCCGTTCCTCACCTTCCGGGATGCGTTCAGCCGCTGATGACATGCAGCCCCACGGGGTATATGTAAATCTTGCTAATGTGCAAGTGACATTAGTCGATTTAAGGGCCATGCTGCCCGAAGAAAAAACTTTCCGGGCCCAAGCAACAACTTTTTTTATCATCCCTGTCTGGTGGTATAGATGGGTAAGCTGATTGCATAGTGGAGGTTGCAGCTTGAACCACTACACTCTCATGGGAGGGATGTTTAGATAAATACTCTGGATCTGATAAAGATGGCCTATATTTTGGTACAAGTTTCTTATGCACTGCTGAAATTGAATCAGGAGTATTCCAATTTACCATTACCCTTTTTTGCAGTGCTTTATGGAATGGCAGAACAGGATCTTTTAAAGGACCTTCACTCAGGATGTCAGTCATGTCATCCTGGTCGAAATCTGGGGAAGCTGCTTTCCAACCCATAAAATCAATGCCCCTTCCCATAAGGTTCCTATAACTAGGATCAGCATGATCTGTAGGGTCTGGTCTTTCAAAATCCACTTCAGATGAAGTGTCTAAGCCACTGGCATTTTGGAGGCAGTCAAAGATCTGTTTTTTTAGAATTTGGGTCCACTAGTTCTTCAGGGACCGCTCTTGTTCCAAACCAAACTCCAGCTGAAGTGACATTCTCTTCAGAGGAGTGTTCAATATATGGATGACATGGACCTGAAAAATTCCTGTCTAGGTTGAGGGTGGAAGGTCTTTTCAGGTATAGAAGGTGGAATTTACCTAGGTATGGACAATGGCGTCGACTTGGGTCTTGGAATCAAAGAAGGCCTCGACAAAGGCGTGGAAGGTGTCGATAGAGAAGACGCTGGCTTCAACGTTGTCGAAGGAGACTTTGATGCTGTCGTAGAAGGCTTCGATACAGCCAAAGGTGTCGAAGTCATTTTCGTCAGCAGCTTCGACGCTATGGTCGTCGACTGTGTGGAGTCGAGTTAAGGCTTCAACGTTGATGTCGATTCCGCTAACCTCGATTTATGCACCAGAGGCTTTGACTTAGTAGGAGGCGTCAGGGAACTTTCCCTTGAAGATACTCTCGACTCCTTTTCAACTCACGCGTGTTTAGATCTTGATTTTCCTCTGTCACTTTAAGAGTGGGTAGAGGCATGATCACCATGTGGCAACTTCGAAGGGGTCTGGGCCACATTTCTCAAATATTTTAAGCATCAAAGCCCTGAAGGCCTCCCATTTTTCTGGGGAATCGTGCTTTGATGGGTAAGTTACTCTACTCTCAGAGGAGGATGAGGAGGAAGAAGACGACCTGTGACGTCGCTTTTTTGACAAAGACAAGGAAGATTTCCCCGAGCGACTCTTCGATCTCGACCACCTCGACTCATGATGAGATTTTCGACTGGATTCATCCGAATCCTTTTGTCTTTTAGAAGACTTATACATTTCCTCCCGCACCGCCAGATTACCTCTACGTTCCCAAAGAGCCTTATTGGACATCGCCTGACAGGAACCGCACTTGTCAACCAGATGGTCTGGGCTGAGGCACCAGAGGCAATTCCAATGGGGGTCAGTTATCGACATTTTCCTACCACCCTTCTGACATTTTTTTAACCTTGTCTTGGGTGTGGTGGGAGTAGATGATGAGGACATCGAAGAAAAATCTGATGCGCTGTTCGTAACACGAAGCAGTTGCGTCGGAAAAACGGAACTGAGGTAACGGGCGCCCTCTGGTGACATTATTTTACAAAGCAGCAGAGCTGGGATACGAATATCATAAGATGAGGAATACGTGGGAGGACACAATCCATTCGAAGCGGTCTGTTGACCAACTGATGCCAATGCATGATATAACAGGGGAGTCACCTGGAGAAGCAAGCCTTATACACAGCCTTCCCGTCTCCCACAGCTTCAAAATTAACAAAAAGCGGAGACGTTTTCCGAAGGTCTTTCGTGCGTGCCACATATTTAGGGCATGAGCAATTTCCAGTGAATGCAATGCCCTTTTTCAGCAGTGGAAGACAGGTTTGCGAAGAAAACTGGTATAACCAAAAGCTTGTTGAGATGCAGTTCCGACAGAACCTTCGGCATGAAGGCAGAATGAGTTCACAGAACCGCTTTTGTGGCACGGAAAGACAAATACAGCTGCTTACAGGAAAGTGATTGAATCTCCCCGCCCGCCTGGCTGAGGGGATAGCCACTAGAAAGGCGGTCTTCCAAGACAGAAACGTCAAAGGGGCACGATGCATTGGTTTAAACTGCGGCCCCATGAGCTTAGACAGGATCACATTCAGTTCCAAAGACGGGGCAGAAGCCTTCACCAGTGGAAATGTCCTGAAGAGACCTTTGAGGAACTCCTTAACAAGCCTGTGCGACCACAGGGAGAGTTTGCCTGGAGACCATGCGTACCGGGATATGGCGGCCAGGTGGACCTTGATAGATGCATGAGCAAGACCAGCCTTGGTCAGAGAAAGCAGGTATGGGAGGAGCTGCAGAGCAGTCACGGGCAGCGGTGCAATTCTCTGCACCTGACACCACACTGTGAAGCGCTTCCACTTGTGGCTGTAGCATGTCAACGTAGAGGGAGCCCTGGCCTTGGCTAGGATCTTCTTGCATTCCAAGTGCAGCAATTAATGAGCAAATTCTAAGGCTGCAGGAGCCAGCCGTGAGGCTCAGTGACGCTGAGTCATGGTGCTGGATTGGTCCTCCTTCTCAGGAAAGGTCAAAAGTGGAGGCAGTTGGATGACCGGAACCACAGAGAGATGGAGAAGGTCCGAGTACCAGATCTGGCTTGGCCATGCTGGTGCAATGAGGATCATCCTGCAGTGACAAAGTCTAAGTGCGTTGATCACACGTAGCAGAAGCGGAATTGGCAGGAAGACGTACAGGAAGAGCCCCTCCCAGGGGAACGAGAAGGTATCCCCCACACTCTGCAGTTGAGGGTATCTGCTGGCAAACTTCTGACACTTGGAGTTGGCAGCCGTTGCGAAGAGGTTCATCTGAAGAAGACCCCAATTTCTGAAGAGGCACGACACATGGCAGGACTTAACTGCCTGCTGAGTCCGCAATGGTGTTCTTGACGCCTGCCAGGTGAAACGGGACGAGAAACATATGTTGGAAGAATGGTCAAGTGCCATAGAGACTGTGCTTCCAGGGAGAGCATGGGGTAGCCGGTCCTGCCCTATTTCCTGATGTAAAACATGGTTGTGGTGTTGTCCTTGAAGATCTGCAGCTCATTTGACTGCAGCTGAGGCTGGAAAGACCCAAAGGACCAAAAGACCTCCGCATTTCCAGGACATTTATGTGTAACTCCTTTTCCTCTGGGTGCCAGAGTCCTCTGGTGTGAGAATGTCCTGTGTGGGCTCCCAACCCTTCAGAGAGGCGCCGGTCGTGACTGTAGCCTGGTGTGCAGGGATCTGGAAGGGAGTTCCTTGCTTGAGGTGGGGCCGAACTGATCACCATTGGAGAGCTTGATGGAATGCCCGATTGAGGGCGATCTTGTCTGTTTCTCTGCCAGTGACCTGCTGCTACCTGCCATCCAGAAATTCTTGGAGGGGGTCGCATTTGGAGCCTGAAAAAGGGAACCAGATGGATACAGGAAGACATCACTGCAGGGATATGATGGACTGGACTATTGCAACGGATACTGTCGACAGCTGCTGGATGTTTCCCAGGATGGCCTTCACTCTCTTTTGAAGGAGTTGCCAGACACAATACTGTGTAGAGCCAAGCACCCAGAAATAGTGCATTCTGAGATGGCACTACGCAGTACTTCGGAGAGTATCCTAGCAAAGTCAGAAGTTGGATGGATGCTGTGTGCTGGGCTGCCAGTGCATGGGAGTGGGACCAGATGAGCCAATCATCCAGTTAAGGGTAGCTGTTGATTCCCTTGCGGCGCAGATGCGCTGCTACCAGGGCCAAGCATTTAGTGAACACCCTCTGAGCCAATTTCAGACTGAAGGGAAGGGCCTTGAATTGGTAATGCTGCCCTTGGACGACAAAACGTAGGCACTTCCAGTGCTTTTGATTAATGGGGATGTGGAAGTACGCGTCCTCCAGGTCGAGAGTTGCGTGAAAATCCCCTTCTTCCAGCGGGTCGAGCACATACTGCAATGTGACCATCCTGAACTTATGAGATTTTAGGAACTTGTTGAGGCGTCGCAAGTCTGGGATTGGTCGCCCACCTCCTGACCTTTTCCTCACCAGAAAGCATCTGGAGGTGCTGGGGGACTGATTCTATTGCCCCTTTGTGTAGCATGGCCTGAACCTCCTGCAGCAGCTAGGACATGTGTAGTTCTTGTTGTACGACAGGAGACATGCAGGGGCACCTGTCTTGAAATTCTAAAGCATGCCCCTGCTGAGGAACGTCCAGCACCCATTTGTCTATGGAGATCTTTCACCACTGATCGACAAAGTCAGATAGTCGGCCTCCCACTGGGGTGCGAACGTGGAGGCACAGGTCCATGGCTGGTTCAGGTCTGCTTGGGTGTCTGCCTCCTGGATGGGGAGGAGGGGGTGACGACGACACTGGGTGCCACTGTCGTAGGCCTGGGAGCAACCCCTATAAGCCTACTGGGTGATAGAGCGGAAGGGCCGATGATAGGGGTTGTGTACCCCTTGGACGATCTGGAGACTCTCCCCTTTGGGGAACGAAAGGACAATCTTCTCTGTTGCAGGGTCCCAAGAAAGTGTGCCGTCTTCATGTCGGTATTGATGGCCTGGAGGGTGTCATCTACCACCATCCCAAACAGGTTGTCCTCATCGAACGACATGTAGATGACTTTGGTCTGTGCAGAAATGAATGGCCTTTAGCAACATTGGTGTCGGAGGGCCACTCCATTCCCAGTCTGGTGCAAGCCTGAGTCTGCTATGTTGAGCGAAATAGTGATGGTGTGGTCTGAGCTACCGCTCCTTACTGGAATAGAGCCAAGGCTTTGGCCTTTTTGTCATCAGGGAAGAAGTCAAGGGTGGGCCCCAGCTTGTACCACAGCTCCCTGCCGTACCTTGACAGGATGGTGAGGGCATTGGCAGTCTTGATGGTGGAGGCTGGTGTGGTAATGATGCGCTTGCCAACATCAAGTTTCTTGCCTTCCTGGTCTGGAGGCATCATGGACGATGAAGAGGGGTCGACCTCTTCCTGGCAGCAGCTGATACCATCAAGTTCAGCGAAGGCTGAGATCTGAGGTAGTAAGGAACTGTATCTGGAACCCATTATTTCTTATTCAGCCAGTCACACTTGGCAGGTGTGGTATTTGGAGCCTTCATGACTGTCAAGCCATACTCCCATACGCCATCCAACAAAGGGACCGATACAATGGTTTTCTAAGTCTCCGCTGGAAAAGGAATTTCTCCTCCTCCTCTTCCTGCACCAGGCTGAAGAGTTTGGAAGCTTTCGATATCATTGAGTGAAAGGAGAATATTTCCTGATGGCTCGAGTGGGTGGATACATTCCTGCAGGGACTCCAAAAAAAAAAAACGATAAATATCTAGGAACAATAAACTAGTTATTCACAAAAATAAACTGGCAACCAGATTTCTCACGTGGAACAACCTATGTAAAACTAAAAAAAGTGTTCTTGAGGAAATTAACTCAGTGGGACTGGTTAATGCAATTACACCCATTTGGAAACGCTGCAGGGGTATGTTCAGGTATCACAAGTTTTATAAACCTACAGCCATATCTTTTGATCTGCCCTGATCCTAAAGTAAGAAGACTACGACTCCTGACAAGGATCAACCAACTCCCGGTGCGTTCATCAACGGGTGGCCGATTAAAACGTAGTCGGGAAAGCCGATTCTGTAGGATGTGCAAAAATCCCAGTAATGTGGAAACGGCAAGACAAATCTTCACTGAATGCCCACAATTAGGCCACCTATATATGGTTCGTCTAGGTCATCTGGTACACAATGAGACAATTCTGAATGAAGACTTCTGGGGCCATTGTTTAAATACAAATTCTACATCGATACATATTGCCTTGTACCAAATTTGGTTAAATATTAAGAAATATTTTGAAAAAAAGCATTATGGCATTAGAGATAAAAGGAAAACTTATTGAAGTTAATTTTTATGGAGCTGTTATGCACCATTTAGAAGAATGTTAGACATTATATGTAATATATAAACTGTTTGATCGATTGAATGCATGGAGTAAGAAGGAAGATGAATTTTTATTGTAATTTTATTTTGTTGATGAATGATTTTGATAGATGTATTTGAATTTGCAAGTAAGGTAATTTGAATTTATATTTGCATTATGTATAAACTTTATGCATGTATTAAGGTTTATGTTTGATAAATGGAAGTATACAGAACATCTTTTTGTTTGTAAAATATAATCCGAGGTAGCAATGAAAATCTGGCATATTTAGCATGAATGATGGTTGCTTGAGCTCCTGTAGTTCTTATTTTTTGGGATGTCAAGGCAGTAAGGAGTATAAGATGTCTGGCCATTTACATTGAGGTCCAGATACTTTTATTCATGTACTACTTCCAAAGTTTTTTTTTTTTGCAGTTACTATTTGAAACAATTTTTGTTCACTACCTGAGTAATTGCGCTAATCATAATTTTTGATTTTTACATATTGATTGTGAAGTGATTTGCATCTGAATAATTATCAAGTTGCTCCAGTAGTGACTGCAATCCCCTGGGAGTTTTAGCTAATATAACTAAATCATCAGCGTAAAAAGAACCAGGGGATTGCATACACACCCAATCTTGGGGAGTCCGAAATTGTGTTAATGAAGGCCTGATTAATATCTGAAATGAAAAAGTTGAAGTGTTGATGCCAAAATGCATCCTTGCTTGAGGCCTCTAAAAGTTGCTATAGGACTTGAGAGTTTGCCATCTAGTGAGAGCCGTATTTGAACTGATGTTTTGGAATGGAATTGTATTATCCAGTGTTGTAAGAAAGGTGGACATTTTGCTTTAGCCAGTTTGAAAAATAGGAGCTCTCTAGATACAGAATCGAATGCGGTTTGAAAATCGATGAAAGCCAAGTAAAATGGCTGCTTCATTTCCTATTTGTGATGTTCAATAGCATGCAACGCGTGCAAATTAATCGCAGTGCCCAGGCCCGGCACAAAACCCGCTTGGAAAGGGTCCGGTTTATTTTTTTTTGCAGACCATTGTGAAAAATATTTTAGAACCAGGCATGCAAAAAGCTTGTCCGGCACATCCAAAAGAGCCACAGGCCTCTAGTTCTTATGGCATTGGCGATCTCCCTTTTTGTATATCGGCACAATGACTGATTTTTGCCACGACAGTGGAATTTGACGGGTGTAAATCACTTGCGCCCACGCCTCAGGATGTGATTTTAACATCTTGTTGGATAAACCATCTGGGCCGGGTGCTCTGGAGGAGCTCAATTTGTAGATGTAAAAAATTAGATCTTGTTCATTTACTAAGATGTCACGCCAAACCTGAACTGATGACAAAACAGAGCAGTCTAACCACTGGGTAGATGCATAAAGACAGCCATAGTACCTGATGCATACTTACTCCAGAACTGCATTTATCTGCATCAGTGTCTGCTCTTTATTAGTGGCTTTCTTGAGTAGGCCCCATATCAAAGCTGAGCATTTTGCTTATAACATTTGGAGCATGGTCTGTACATCAATTAAGTTCATTTTTGCCTTTCTTGCTCTTAATTTTTATATTTGGTTTTAAGTTTGTTCAATTTTTGTATTATTAGATGACATGAGAAGTTATTTAAACGCACTTCTCTCCGCCCTAGTAGTTGTTTTTTTATCTGAAGCTCTTTATCAAAACTATGAGGATGAAATAAACTTCGCTTTAGGGGGTGTCTACTATTGGTTTTAAAAAATGTGAAGAGCTGCCACATATATTCGATCTGTGTAGATAAGTTCCGGGTTGATGTATGCCAGCAGGATAAGTAACTTTCAACATTAGTTCATGGAGCATATCAGGTGTACATCTAAAGCTTTTGCTTTCATTTGAAATAGCTAACTGGTATCTGTAGGAGCCATGTATAGCTCTCTTGTCTAGGCCCGGCCAAGACCATGTACATTCTAAAGGATCGTGTTCGCTAAAGGTTTGGGATATATACTGGAAGCTAACCATGACAGCAAATAAATTGCGCTCTACATAGACAGGAACTTTGGTATGTTGAAGTATATAATGTATTGTAGTTTGTGAATTGTAAATAGATATACGAAAAGTTCTATGAACTAAAACGTATAATAAATAAATAAAGAAGATTTCGTCTGGGAAAGACGCCCTGGCAGGCTCATCAATATCCGGGGGTTCTCCATCCGTGGGAATGTAGTTGTCAGTGCTGGCGGTGTCGACACCTATGTCGGTATGAAATAGTTGTTCTGCCACAGGAGGAGTGGAGGAGCAGTGGAGTGGCCGAGGAGTAGCAGGTGTCTTATGAGGCAGTGTCGGCTGATGCCGAGGAGGCCTTGAAGGACTCTTGGCTGGACCAGGCACTGGGGCAGTGGGCTGCTGCTGCTATATCTCCGCCACCAACGTACGCAAGGTTGTTAGGTTATCCAGGGACATGTCCTTTGGTGCAGGAGTCAGTGTAACCGGTGCAGGAGTAGGATCTGGCTTGTGCCCCTTGGAGTGCTAAACAGCCAGGAAGGCCAATGGGTCAGTGACCCCCGGTGAGGCATAGGCAGAATGGGGTCAAGTTCCTCATGGTTTCCCTCCTCATTTGAATTAATATCTTCTGGCTGGTCCTTCTCAGAGCTGGTGTAGATGGTTTGGGGCCTTCTGAGCACCCCATTTGAACCAGGGTAAAGAGCGACCGAGCTCTGGTGAGCCTGGCTAGGAAATCCAGAGCCTGAGGCATATCTCTCACTAGGTGAGAACCCTTCAGAAAAGAGGGTATGACAGGAGCCTGTGGATCCAGAACTGGAGCCGTCAACGGGATCGTCGTCGTCCCCCTCCCTTGCCGTGTCGCGCCTTGAAACACTTGTCTATAGGCGTGTGATAAATGCCATATCCTATCATAACAGTTGATGGGGGTCTGGGAGGCAGAGAGACCCTGGGTGTTGTGACCGCTGATGCAGTAAAGCTGCTGGCCATTGACAAACTTGTTGTCGCTGAAGAAAGACTTGTTTTTGACTTCATTGACGGGGGGCTAGTCGATGGGGCGACAGTCCTGGTGGACAAAGTCCTCGTCCACGGGGCACCTGTCGACAACAGAGTTGCTGAGGATGGGTCATTAGAAGATCTGCTCTTCGATGCTGCTCGGATGGCATCAGCGATTTGCTAGCGGACGGAGGTAACCCACCAGCCGATAGGCTAACCGTCGACGGAGCCAGCAATGGTGACCAACCCTTTCCAGTACCTGATCCCGCAGCCATGGAGATCATTCATGAGGATGCAGATGGAGCGTGGGATATCACCTTCTTTTGGATCTTCACAGAGGAAGCACCCTCAAAGTACCTCAACCTCTTCTTACTAGAGCAAGTACGCTCATGAGACCTGTCAGTTCTGGAAGAGGCATGACTGCGCTTGGAGGCCGCGTCAGAGTCCCTCCCTTCCTTGACCCAAGCCACTAATCTCCAGAGACGATCCTTCTTGGTCTTCGAAGGAAAGGATTGACGGATGGAGCTTTCAGAGCCCTTGAAGAGGCTTTTCTTCGTGGCATTGGCCATGGTCGAGGTGTAGGCCCAGGGCTGACCTGTTGGCGCCATGGGTTGAAGATCCAACAGTGGAATGAAGATCTTCGACGACAACTGGTCCTAGCTGTCGAGTGTCTCCACATGACGGTTAACGAAGAAGAGATGGAATATTTCTTCAAATAAACAGCAAAAACAGGGAAAACTCCTTCCAATTACGAGGAGAGTAGCACGTGGTCTCCCAACATTAGAAACTTGCAGTAAAATCTGAAGATGTCTGCCAGGAGTGGAGCTTAGTAGGAGTGTCAATGGCTGGGGGTAGTATGCCCCAAAGGACAATGATAGGCTATAGTTGAGACAAGCAGTTTCAGTTTATAGCTAAACTGCTTTCTTATTACGGAGCATTCCCAGCATGACGACGGGGAATATTCACGAGCATGTGGATCCATGCAAGACCCCATGCTGGCAAACATGTTGTTATTCATCATGCAAACTTGTACGTCGGCTTGCACATGCTACATGGTGGAGGGACATCCTACACATGTGGTCTGAGGGGTATGGTCGATTGCAGGATTATGTATATGGCCACTGCAAGGTAGGGGTAGTGTCTACTGAGGGTATACCAGCCATTGGCATGTGGTGGCATATTCCTCTGTCCATTGGCCCATCTGTGCTGAGGACACATGCTTGGGATGGTAATTTGTTCTGTGAACTGTCAGGGGTAGATGACATTCAAACTTGCCAGATCCAACTTGACTGCTGGCCCCGGCCTCTTCACTACTGACTCCCTTGATCCTGTGCATGTGGAGGATGGAGCTCGTCTTCTCCTCCCACGGGGTCAGGACTAGGGAGACCATGCTGCTACCTCCTGAGGCCAATGAGTCCTGTTGATGTCTGGACAGGAGGAGGCGGACCCTGCTCTTGAGGTCATTCCACCTCTTCCTGCAGTCCTCTCCATCCCATGTGACTCTGTCTACAGTTGTCACCTTCTCGCAGATGTCAGCCCAGATGACAGCCTTAGGGTGCACCAAGGTTTTGTGGTGCTGGGAGCCATACAGATCCTCTGCATCGGCTAGCACCTCATCAACGAGGACCTGCAGCTCCACCTCGCTGACTTTTTGTTTTCTTAGCCTGTGATCAGGCAACTTCCCCTTTTCTTTCTCCTGTAACATCTGTTCCCTCTCCTGTGTGTTTGGATGGAAAAAGGAAATGGGAAATTGAGAATGGATTGTGTTTTTTAGGATGGCCGCCTCCATGCTTCCCGCTCTGGTGATTACACTATTACCGTTGGCGGAATTACAGCTGGCAGAAATAGTGGCAATTGTACGGCGGTAACGGTAATTCTGCCAAATATGGATGGGATTACCGTTGTGGGTCTAGATTTGGCAGTAATTCTGCCAGGCGGAATTACTGTTACCGCCGATGGTGTGTGCGTGCTCCCCCAAAGTTGTAATGAGGCGGTGATTCCACCAGACACCACAGCGTTAACAGCAATTCCGCCAAAGTGGAATTACTGCCATATTACCACCCAACTCATAATGTGCTCCATTGTATTGCAAATGTTATTAGATAT
Organism: Ambystoma mexicanum; assembly: GCF_040938575.1. Classification (NCBI taxonomy): domain Eukaryota; kingdom Metazoa; phylum Chordata; class Amphibia; order Caudata; family Ambystomatidae; genus Ambystoma; species Ambystoma mexicanum. The sequence continues at coordinate 673,384,515 of NC_090934.1, forward strand.
TCAGAATTAATCTCAGAAACTGTCAATATTTGGAGGCTACCTATTTGGGGAAGATTGTGTCCTGAAGATCTATGCTGTACATCCAACCTCCCCTTTGGAGTTGTGGAAAAAGTGTGTGAATAGTGAACACCCAGCAGCTTTATTTCTTCACCTGCTTATTTACCATACTAAGGTCTAAGATTAGTTTAAATTGATCAGTTACTTTCTTGTGTATGGAGTACTATTCAGGGTGAATACATTTTTCTAAGTCACGTGCAGTGACTGATTGACCTCCAGGACAAGTCAGTCCAGCACTTTGCATGGTAGTACTTTGGGTGGAGCACGAACAAACCGTAGAACTGTACATTTTGAACGATATTTAAAACAGACTTGCCTTTCCAGAGCTGACAAGGTCTTTTGAGATGCTTCCACCACATCAGTGTTGAGATGTGGGAAAGAATGTAAGGGAGTTAAGTCAGTGCAGGTAGATCTTACCAAAAGCCACAGGTGGATGTTCTCCATCTCTTTCTCTGTTGTATTGCTAAAGTTGTTTGAAGGGTCTTTCAATACATAGTGATATTAAACCTGTTTGACTAGTGACGATAAAAAGATGTTCTGTGATTCTTCTTTAGTCTCTCCAAACCCACTGCCAACTTTAGGGTGGCTATCTCAGTCTCCATGTGCATATCCTGCTAAATCAGTGTGGGCACCAAAAGTGTTGAACCTGAGACAGGAGCATTCAAGACGTTGTAATGTGCATTCAACTGTTAAGACTTGCACATGAATATCTACTTAACGTGAAGCGATTGGTCCAAAAATATACAGCTTGCCTTAGCCACCTACAGTAATCTGCCCTTTTCATCTTCAGCGAAAAAGGTATCATAATACCTGACTTGAGTGGCATGGGCCTCTATCATACCTAAGAGAACTACTGAACTGGTCCCCATCAATCTCCTGGGCATCTGGGCGGAGGCTTTCTTTCAAGGTGAACTAGACTTCTGCTTTCCTTATCTGGAAGAGCTGTAGAGTGAGATGTAGGGCATGTAGGGGCCCCTTTACTTACTTCTGAATCCTCCAAAAAGCCAGTGATGGGCGTGTTTCCAGAGGAACCGGGGTTCTGAATCATGTGCTCTGTACTTATCATGCTTCTGGAGCTGGGTGAATGAGCCCAGACTGAATAACTTTAATTTTCATAGTGGGTTCCAAAGTTTCCCAGTAGCAGCAGTATTAGGTGGCAAAAAGTGTAAACGCTGTTGTCAGAAAAGTCTCTTGGTGGAATGGGTCCAGGGGTGACATGAACACTCACTCCAATCCTGATTAGGGGTATCGATGGTCTAGCCGGTCATGCATATGACATTGGATCTTTTTTGTGTACCCGTTTTCTCTTTTTCAACTTTGGTGTATTGTAGTCCTTTCTTGGTGACTTGGGCTTAAGATGCCAACAGAAGCAAATTAATCTTCTGTTGCTAGAGGATAAAACTATTTTTCTCTGTCAAAATATTCCTCCAAGGTTTGTCTGGAGCTTTGTTGCGCCTGTATGAACTGAGCATCAAATAATCTTTTCCTAAATTCTTTGAATGACAGACCATCGTGCTTACTCACGAATATCGCAAGACAAGGGCATCTGATTATGTAGACCACATTTAAATTTGAACAATTAGCACGTGGGCAAATTTGCCACTGAAAGAAAAAGAAAAACATACAGCAGATGGTTTATTCTTGTTTGTATTACAACAAATTGAGAGGAACGCACGAGTTGAACAAGAAAGGATATACCATATGAACGCAGTTCATATGACTTTAAATTTGTGGAGTGGAATAATCTCATTGCTCAATTATCTATTGGTCTGGGGAGCTTGTGTTGAGATACCCCAATGACATGATGGACATGATATGAGACCCAGGAGATATAATTGATGTGGTCTCCCTTGTTGGGAACAATTTATGAGGTTGATAGTTTTCCCTTGTGTTGGGCTCCGTGGACATATTCTATTCAATGCACCTCCCTAAAGGTTCTTGTTTGAACTTTCATGAACTTCTTTTGTTTAAAACATTTTTTGAATTTCAAATTATTGATATGGCACAGGCAGTTTGGATATCCACCATTTTAACTCTATGGATTGAATGACTAGGCACACGTTGAACAGTTTAGTTTTATAGGTCTTAGTGGGTACAAGAATTGTTGTTTAATTACAACCATCTGTTATGTCACAGGGAATGACCTCCATTGAGATTCCTTGAAACATGTTGAACAGTCCAGTTATATAGACAATGAGCCTGGCATGCATTACTGGTATGGATGCAAGTTGTCCACTTTGTCACTCAGCTTTCTACATAGAGTGCTTGTCCTTCTACATTATTAGATGAGCGTGTAAGCCTCTGGACATACACTGGCCATGGAGTCGGGCACCATCAAGTTGAATCACGGCTTATAATACACAGATATATGGCCTTGATAGGATGCACACACAGAGATTGTTCTTTGGTGTCCTATTAGAGTTACAGTCATTTTGAGCTAATAACTATAACATTTGCACATAGGGAAGTCTCAAGGGACATGAGAAAGTAGCATGGAAAATGTTCTATTTTGGAAGTTCTCAACCAACTGTAAGTAATATTAGTACCCGGCGAGAGCGCAATCAGAATGAAACAAGCATTCTGATTGGCCCTCGCCAGGGTACTACCAACCGGCAGGGAATCCCTGGATTGGCAGCCCCTAAGCCAATGAGGAGGCTCGAAGCGGGGCCATCCGCCGGGGACCGAGGTACTCCCCCCCCCCTTTTTTTTCTTCCCTCCCTTCCTCTCTCCCAACCCCACTTACCTTCTTCTCTGTCTTTCGGAACGGATGCGCTGGGTACACTTCTGTTCCCAGCGCGTCTGCTCCCGATGGCCGCCATGGAAAGGGAAAACAGACTGACTCCGTTTTCCCTTTCCCACCAGCCATTTTCTTGGTCTTTTTTTTTTTCTGTCCCGGAACGCTGCAGCATTGCTTTTAGTGCCCTGGTCACACAGATCTTGCGGGTCGGGTACTAATAACTATATGTCCCTCGTGCCGGGAGCATTACCGACTCTGGTAATGCCCCAGGGCCTTCGTTAAGGCCCTCGCTTTGCTTGGGCCTATAAGTATAGGTCCCGGGGCATTACCTGAGTCAGTAATGCCCCCGCCGCTCAGGGGATATTGCTTAATTAAATAGTGGGAAGAACATCTGTTTGTTCAACTGAGGCTCTCTGGTATGAATTGTATGGCTTATATTGAATTAAGAAATATAAAAAAATAGCTTAGGTTAAAGAGATGAACATACCACAAATGGTTATGTCGATATAAAACAGTGATGGATATCCAATGGTCTGAACCTGGTGTCCCACTGATGAAGGTATCTGGAGGTACAATGTTGGGGAACCAAAGCATCTATAGTCATTTATCTTACATTTCGGTAGTTCAGTGGGTAATTTGGCATTTCATCTCCTGTCTTTGTGTTTGATTTCTTTTAAAGAATAGACTTTTGACAAGGTGTCATCGCAGCAACGTAAACAGATAGGGGGGGGGTTAAACTCCCCATGCCTTTGAGATATTAATATCCTTCCTCCCCATTTCTCTTATACATGTGTATGAGAGTATGAGCTTGCACTGAGACACCTAAAGTGAGAAATTCTCCTTTTGTTTATTCACAGGCAGTCCTTTGGGTGAAGGATATCTGAAGTATCTACTATGATCATACTTGCATTAGTCCTGATGAAAGCAATTTCCTCTAAAAAGAAGACCAGCAACTCATTTATTTAATGTTGAACTACAGACTAGACATGTGTATGTTTTAGAGCAGAATGTGGACTGATATACCTTAAATGGTGAACCACCCAAGTCAGTAGATGGGGGGTCAGGATGATAATAGGAATACAAAGATGTTCACCCTATGGCAATTTAGAGTTATGAACCCAGTAGATTGTTTTTTTTTTATTGATTATTTGATCACCTATTCAATAACCTGACTGTGGAATATGTATATTTGTAGTTCACGTGATTATCTGGCATTTTTTTCCTTTACACACAGGAAGATACTACACCAAATTAAAACGTGTATGTTTTTCTGTGTGTGTTAAGAAGGAATTGTTACCTTGATGACCTATTTGAGATGAGATAGGTATGTGTACACATTGCATAAAGAGGACAAATTATAATCTCAGACAGACAGCCTTACGATTTATAGGAGATATGCTGCGCGCGCTGGTGACAGCCTGCTTCCTTGGTTACCACTCCTGCTAATTATTTGGCTGAATGTTGTACATTTTGTACATTTGATACATTTATTTTTCAACTTTGCCTCATTGCGGCATGTCCTGAGCACGACACCTCAGTGGAAAGCTCTTCCTGATTCCCTCACTGCCGCCCTTCCCCTGACCCCTGATTGGGCCTGCATTGTACTGAGGGTGTAAGCTGACATTCACACGAGGGGAGCTCCACTTCATACCAAAAACCAACACTCACCTCCTCCACCCCTTGCACTCATAACCTCTCTCCCATGCATTTCTGACCCGTCCCAACGACTCCCGAATCCCACTTCCAAGAAATTCCAGCAATGCAGTGACAGCCATAACCCACACGCATCACTCTGCACCTCTGCCCCAACCGGCCTAACATCCACTTCACCTGCCCCGTTCACACCCCCACCTACAAACATGCCTCTTCCGCTTATCCTCCCCACCCCCAACCTCCAACAGCAGAGTACCACTGGCCACTCATTTCCCCTCACTCTGTTTGCCAGATCTTGCCATTTCCAGATCCACCGCCTCAACCCCTTCCCCTCAGACCTCCACCCTCTCTCACACACCTCTAGCACCCAAGCACAGAGCCAGAGACTGCCCCTCGTCCTCTCCTCTACATACCACCCACGCATCAGTCCACCCAGCTCACCTTTCCTAGGCCCTCTGTCAGGACCACTGCTACGGATGACCACAACCACCGCCCTCTTGAACACAACCTTTCCCCTACAACACCTACACCACCATTCCCCTGGGCATGAATCCCATACAGTACCAAGCCCGACGACAACCACCACACTGGATCCACACACCAACCCCCCCCATCCAACCTCTGATCCCACGCCATTCCTCTGCAGAGAACTGCCACTGACTGTTCCCGTTCCGATCCACCTCACATACTTTACACTCCCATCAACAGAATCCCTTAACCCGCACAACACCATCCCTCCAGTCACACTGACTGACTCAGTCCAACCGACGAGACTGTCCTCCCCAGTGACCTACACCTGCCCACCAGCCACTCTGTCCAAACAAGGGCCTCATCACAGCCTTGGCGGTTCCCTGGCAGTAATTGTTCTGTGATACCGCCAACGCAAATAGAATTACTGCAACTCAGTCCGCCGATATTAGCGCTGGATCCCTGAGTTGTGTTAAGGCTGTAATTCCCCATTTTGTTAAGAGTCTATAGGACTCTATGGGGCTTTTCGGCAGTAATAGCACCAGCTAAAAGCTGGCGGTAAATCTCCAGCTTTCTGCCCAAACTCAGGATTGGGCGGAGCAGTAAAGCAGCGGTAATAGCGTTTCCGCCACATTTTTGCAACACCGCACAACCCGTGATGAGGCTCCCAAGTCCTTCCAGCCCCAGACACCCAGGGAAACACTGCCCGCACCAGTTCACAGTTCCCATCAAGACACCTGCCTCCTTTTTAATGCCCGCTCAGTGGCCAAAAACAGACACAGCATCTTTGACTTCCTAACCTCCAACAATCCTGCTCCGATTTTCATCACTGAAACATTGTTAGCGGACGATTTCAAACCAAATGCACACAAAGCATTCCCTCATCTCGCACAATAGACCCTACAAAGGAGGCAGATTAGCCATCCTCCACAAAACACACATTTCCATCACACTTACCGAAACTCAGCCCTGCACAGCTAACTACAAATCCCTTCCAGTCAAACTCTCTCTGCTGCACAGCTTCTTACTCGACAACAGGCCACCTGGATACTGCAGACACTTCGCCAACAGCCTTTGCTACTCACTAGCAACCACACTATTTAACCACCCAGTACTCACCCTACTGGGGGACTTTAAAATCTGGTTTGACATGCCCAACAACCCATTGACTCAACCCCTGGTCGACATTCTAGAAGCACTCAACCTTGCCCGGCATATCATAGGACCCATCCACATTGCAGGCCACACCCTGTATGCCATTTTCAGGTCCTTCAACCTTGTTTTGGCGTTCTCCCAAAATCCCTCATCTCGACAGACCACTCAGCCATACCGTTCTCTCTTCGCACACCACCGCACCTCCCAAGGCCTCCTCTGTCCTTCCATCCGATCTCAAATGCTAGAACAAGGTCAATGTATTACCTGACCTGGCTAAAGCCCTGCTACGCACCCTCCCTTCCCTCATGGCCACAGATAGACCTGTATCCACTCAATCCTTTGACTCCTGGCTAAACAAGACACTCCTTCCTCTCACCCCTTCCAGCTCTTCTCCCTCCCACAAAGGACCAATCCTCAAGTGGTTCAACCCCCACCTGAAGAGGTTCAAAACAATCGCTCCTTCAAGCGTAAATGGCAAGCCTCCAGAACCCCTCAAAGCAAGTCAGTGTTCGATGGCCATCACTGAAACTACAAATCAGAGATCCTAATGGCCAAGAAAGCCTATGTGGAAAACCAGAGGGTGTTTAACAACCCAGTCCCCGGGGATCCTGTACTCAGATGGTCTGGGAAGGGCCATTGTTTTTGGATCGTGACCCTGGGGGCGGACAAGAGAGGGAGGATCAACTGGGTAAGGGGTCCTCAGAGAGTGGGGGAGAGACACCTGATGGCAAGACATGGTGTCCATCCTTTCCCAACTCTTATCTAACTTCGATCCCTACCTACTTTCTGGGACACTACAACTCCCATGATCCTTATCCCTTCTATGCTAGCAGAAACACAGACAAGGAAGATAAGGACTGAGGCTCGAAAGACCAACTCTAGCACTTTACAATGGCCCTGTCCCACTAATGAGGCCAGGCAGGGTCAGGCACTGAGTTTTAATCACATACAACTGCCATACATTAACCAACAAGCTGACGATAAATGGTGGAACACTGAGAAGGCCAAGGTACGAGAAGCAGAAGCTCAGCCAGGGCTGTGGGGAACCAGGCTACAGAGAATGGAAGGCCAAGGGGCTGTTTGACTGCAAAAGAAAGCAAGAGGAAGTCAGGCAAGAGATCTGCGTTTCCAAAGGGCCCGAGAGGTTCGCCGTAAGAAGCCAGAGGGATGAAGGGAATATTCCCTGTATGTGCTTCAAAGTTTCCAGCTTCCCTCACGTGATAACAAGAGGGTTGGGGAGGAACCGAAGGGCTGATGTTGGAGGCCCGACCTTGTAAAGACAAGAGGGAAAAGACGCTAAAGCGGAATACAGCCAGTGAATTCTTGAATGTAGCAAGAGCTCGGTAGATGAAAGGCGGATAACAGTAACAAGCAAGGTTACGCACCTGAAGTAAAAGCAAGAAGAGAAAGACTATTGTTCTGAAGCGATACAAGTTAGCAGAGTGGTCCTGCAAAATTAAGCGCAATGCAGAAAGTCTCTGTGAATCATAAAAGGTATCTCCCGGTGAAGAGAAGTGTTTATGTTCTTTAAAGGGAGCGCAATGAAAGTAAATCAAAGCAGGAGGTTGTAAGAAAGTGAACCGTGGTCTCTAAAAGCTTGTTAAGTGTTTCTGAACTTTAATTTTCTCGTGAGGAAAACCAAGCCAAGCAGAAGGTTGCCAGAAAGTGAAACTACAATACCCTAAAGGCATTTCACGAGACAGGCTCGAGCACAGCACGGGGAATCCTACAGTGGAACCAGGTTGGTTGAAGTGGTCATGCAGAGGTCTAGCCAAATTCTCTGTAGATTCAAAAGTCTTCGACTGATGTGTTGAACTGAACAGACTTGAGCCCAACTGAGGGAAGTCTGATGGTGTGTTTTGTGTAAACGCTTGGGGAAGAGAACCCCAAGAGAAAGGACAGGTTCGAGCCCGACAGAGGGAAGCCTGTACTTTAACTGTATACCCGATGTGTGTAAAAACTTGGGGAAGGGAACCCCAAGAAAGAGGAGGCTCGAGCCCGACAGAGGGAAGTCCGATTACCAAAGGAGGAGGAGACCCGGACTTGGGTGAGAGAAACCCAAGGGATCGAATTGAACTGTAAACTGTTGAAAGACCCGACACCTGCTCCTAAGGCATACCTGCAAGTCAAAGTGTAGCACCCTGAAAGAACGTATGCTTACCACAAATCCCGAGACCCTGTTCTTTGAACGTGGGGAAGGGAGATTTAACCAGTTCACATAAGACATTCTGACAATTATTTTTGAAACACCATATTCCTTTGCAAACATCCCTTTTTCACATTTGCATATTGAGAGCGAGGGCAAGTTTAGGCTTCTTAAATATAGGCCCCTTTTTGTTTTGACAAGACTATCTAGGACTGTTTTCTTTTAGTTGATGGTTGAGATTACTCCCATTTTAGCTATAGGGCCAGAAGTCTCCAACCCCAAAACTTACATTACTTGTGTCTAACTGTTGATACCATGCCTGCCTCACACCTATTACAACAAAAGAATTCTGAGCTACTGCAGTATCAGCAAAGAGCTCCACATGATCATCAAAGACTTCCTGAACCCTTCCCTGCACCTCTGACCCGACCACCTCCACGCAGACGCTCTGCAACTCCCTCTCTGACCATTTCCACAATACAGTTCCAGACAGGACAGCCACTCTTAATGACAAACTCTGCAACCTCACCCCACACAAAACCCACTAGTCAAGAATCCACCTTCCTCCCCTTCGTTCTGCTCTTTCAACCCTATCTTGGGTGCAGAATTTGTCAAACTACTATCCAGCAGCCGACCCCCCATATTCCCCATTGACCCTTGTCCCGCCTCTCTCCTCAAAGAAATCTTCACCTCCACTTGTACAGAAGAACTGGTGCAGTCCATAATCAACACTCCGTCACCTTCAGCATCTTCCCAGAACCCTTCAAAATCGTACATCACAAACCCCTTCTAAAGAAAGCATTCCTCGACCCTCTCTCCAAGCTATCAATTATAGTCCCATCTCCAACACCTGATTCTTGGCAAAGCTCATCGACCGCACTGCCTACTCTCAGCTGAACTGTTTAGTGGAATTCACCAACCAGCTAGACCCCACGCAATCAAGCTTCCATCCGTGGTACCGAACAGAAACCACACCAATCTCGATCTGGGATGATATCAAGTCTCTGCAGAATCTGAAGGATGCGCAGCACTTGTTTGACTTGACCTCTCGGCAGCATTTCACACCATTAACCACACAATCCTCCTTGACAGACTACACTTCTAAGAAGAGATTTGGCACTCAACTGGATCGTCTCATTCCTCAATACCAGACAGTAAATCACTTTCCTACCTCCTTTTCTCTCCACTGCATGCTCAATAAACACTGGGGTACCCAAAGGCAACTGCCTCTCACCTCTTATCTTCAACCTTTACATAATCCCTCTGCCAGGGATCATCCGCTCTCACAACCTCAACTGCTATAACTATGCAGACGACACACAAATCATCCTGAGAAAACCCAAATCGACATCTGATCCTCACCCTGACCTAGCAGCATGTCTCACAGACATCGACCTCTGGATGACAAGTAACCATCTCCTTCTGAACCCAGGGAAAGATGAGATCATGGTGTGCGGCAATACAGCTCTATTCCCAAAACAGTCTTCTAGCCACCCTCTGTCTGCATACCCCTCTGCCCCCATATCCACCACCGTCAAAAACTCTGGCTGCATATGGACTCAGGCCTAACCCTGTCTCACCACATCAATAATGTATTGAAATCCTGTCACTACCACCTTAGGCTTCTGAAGCGCATCTTTCCTTACCTCTCCTACCCTAACAGAATGCCTGCAATTATGTCCATTGTCATGTTGAGACTGGACTATGCGAACTCCCACTACCTGGGTGCACCAGCCTACCAACTAAACAAACTGCAAAGAGTCAAAAACGCAGCTTCCAGAATGATTCTCGCACTGGGACCAAGGGATCACATCTCAGCTGCTCTCCGTACCCTTCACTAGCTCCTAATTGAACGAAGGGCCACCTTCAAAATCCTGTGCAATACTCACCAAGCGGTGCACAAGCAGGCACCAAATACCTACAAGCAAAGGTTATGCCTCACCTTCCAACCCGTAATCTAAGGTCAAGCATAGCCAGCCTCCTAGTGGATCCCGCCTCAAATTCAGCCAAGATTGGAGGGTCTGCCTACTCAACCCTTGTGCCAACATTGTCATTGCCTCCTTACATGTGACACAGTCAAGAGTACATGGCTTTTCGGAAAGCACTCAAAATCTGGCCTTTTCCCTAAATCGGGTAAGGGAACTCTTTGAGCCACTCGGCCCACCACCAATGGACAGAAATGGCAGTTACCACATCAACACTGGGAAGAGGTGAGAATAATCGGGACACACAAGTCGGTTCTAGTGATCAATTTATGCCAAAGCTAGGAAGCTGCTGACTCGGCCGGCAATCAATGGCATAGTTGCTCCCATGCGCCAATATGCTTACTGAGCCACCCCAAATCACACTACAATCTTAATTCCCACGAAACCTGAGACATAATAGCACTTATGCTCTTACGCTATGACTGGGCTCGCTCACTACCCTCGACCTGAAATGTACTACACTCCAAGACCAGGGGAAGTTTATCTCTACCTATCGATCCGGAAACTAATACCCTCGACTCCTAACCCGAGTCCTAGTAGCACTTCTGTTCTTCGCCACGACTGACCTTACTCATTATCTTCTTCCAAGTATGCTTTGCATCATCAGTCCACGAGATAGCAACCTCTGTTAACCTTACTTATCTGTAAATAAATGCACAGAACTACCACTTATGTTCAAACAATACAATTGGGCCTTCTCTGGTTAATCTGTGTCAATCAAAAATATCTGGGAACTAATGCACAGAACTACAATCCCAGAGCCTAATAGCACTTACCTTTCAAACATTATGACTGGGCCAGATCTTGTCATCCACCGAGTATACAAAGTGGTCTCTGATCAAGTCATGTTACCCTGATCTGCCTGAAAATAGATGCCATGAACTCCTTCACCCGGTGCACAGTATCAACTATGCTTTGGTTATCTCTTGCGGATATGCACTACGCTCTGCAATCAGATGAGCTCTATAGCACTTTTAGCTCTTGCAAGGGACAATGATGCGGTATAATTCCACAATTCAAACCATAAACTACGAAAGGAATACCCATTCACACTATGTAAACAATTACCATGGGCCCACTAGCACTTATAACCCAGCTTCAGAAATGGACTGACTCTGTTGCACCTCAAGGGAATACGCTCTGAATCAGGCGAGAAATCTGGCAAGGCACTATAAGTGATATAGACGTGCTGCTGCCTGTCATCAATACTCTAACCACACACACCAGATCAAGAACTCCCTAACCCTTGCTAACAATGCCAATCAGACACAACACTAACATCACAGCCTGATCTGTTGCCGGACCTTCAGATTCACTGAGTTCCTGTCTTCATACCTAGGTTGTACTTGCATGTCCGATAGAACAGAACTGAAGTAACATGCAGAATGGGAAGGTGCCATTGTATAAGCAACTGCAGTCTCAGTGAGACACAGGGATGACCATAGCCGCTGATGCTGGACCTCGGATCCACTGTACACCAGTCATTGAATCAAGTTAGTACTCGTAAGTCCGGCAGAACAGAACTGATGGTAACTGCACAAGGAGAAGGTATCATCCAATAATGAATGGCAGACTCAACGAGACACAGGAACGACTATAGACCTGCAAGTCGCTTAACCTAATAAAGATTAGGAATAGGGCAACTCAACACCAATGACACTGCCATGCAGGGAAAGACATTGTCAAGTCTGGTAATAAACACAAACTCCACACTAGGCCGAGCATTCTCTGAGAACCAATGTTCCGAATTTCTAGAATAGTTACAGTCAGCTCAGCAGGCACCAGAAAGTAATCGGGAATAGGGGTCTCCCACCAATCCGCAGTGACACTCACACAACGATATGCTCACTCTCTCCTCTACACCAACAAACAATAGAATGTGGCTTTATCCCTCGATCAGTTTCGGCCTAACTGCACACACATAGCTACACACTACCATGAACACCTTAACAGTCTTTAGAACAAAGAGATACCCCACGATAAATCGGACTAGCTGCATACATAATCTCATACACAAGCTTCACCACCCCCAGAATGCAGACTCTGATGTCAACTGCCTTGCTCTAAACAGTCTACTAATCTCTCACAACCACTGCACCACACCTAGCATTAGAATGCAGCTACACCACGTAAACTGCACTGGCTGCACACATACTGAGTGCCCCCAAGCACCATTTACTACCCTACTCTCTCCACTGACCTGGACTATGGTCCCTGAGAGCGTTCAACCCACAGCACTTTGAGATCATACCAATGGTTTATAAGGTGCTATACAAATGCACACTAACATTGCATAACATAAGTACCACGTTGATAGCCAGCCATTGCTAAAATGTTCTTGTAGTGATTAATAATCCAGCATTTAGGTATGAGTACCAGATACTCTGATTCAAAATTATGAAAATCAAGACAAGGCACTCACCGTCTACCAGTTTTCGGTCTAGATTTTCCTTTAGATGTTCTTGGTCTCTCCAGCTTCATCAATGACTGCCTAAGACTTTCCTCTGTGTAAGCTAGATATACATGCGATAGATCCACCTCAAAGGGCTAAAAAAAACAAAACGAATGAATCGTAAGGTCAGATTGGCTCACTCATCTTCGAACAACCAGAGGTAAACCGTTGCATGAATAAAGTGACTGTAGAACAAAATTACAGCTAAATGCAACACATTATATACCTGTTACAGTGGTTCCTGATGCTTCTTTTCTCAATTAACTGTTTCGTATTGTGCGCATCATGTAGAAACCAGGTTTCCCAGACATGTGAAGACCAAATAATATCACTTGTAGAGGGGTCTGGCAATCTCCTAAAGAAGTTCATGATACACTGCCCTGGCCAGAGTCCTACGGTCAGCATCTTCCTTCTCTCTCACACCCGCCCAGTTAGGGGAAAAAAGTTTGGAGGCAAACTACTAAACACAGCTGGAACATCACTGTGGACGAACCTTCCGGCTAATTAGAGAGTAAGGGAGGACCACTTAATGTTTCAGAAATGACGCACTTTTTCAAGCTCTCCTCTGCCCCATAAAGGCCTTCACCGCCCTACTTGCCAATCTGTATAGGTCACTGTACTTTATGCTCCCCTCCCCCCACAGGGGGTTTGTAACACTGTTCAGTCTTTATTTTCAAGGCATTCTGTAACTACATAAACCATGTTTCCATGTTCTGTGCCCCTTCTATTCTTTTTTCCCTGAAAGTCATGTACGCTGCTGGTCTACACATACGATACCTTGTTTTTACGTACAGTCTTGCTCCTTGTCATGAACTTTCTCTACGGCCCACCTACTCATATCACTTAACTGTTGGTGACTAATACAAGGCTTTTAAGGTTCAGAACTCCCAGCTCTCCCTACCACTACACCATTTCCAGTTGGGGTGCATACAAAGCGGCTGCGCTCAAGGTTGACGTTTTACAAAACAATACATACACTGCTTTTCGTATTCTCCCCATTACCACACCACCACAACCTTCACTGGGCTTTGGAATTATATTTTACATAGATGACTGAAATATGGCATTACCATTATACCCATCAGGAGTGCCAGGAAGTTATTCAGTCCAAGTCCTGTTACACATAATAGGATTGGCATTAACTAAAGGTTTATATTGCTTTCTTAGGCAGTCTTTGGTGGTGTTGAAGTAAAAAATCTCCAGACTGTAATTTTGGTAAGCAACATGCACAGAGTCCATTTATTTTCATTGTACTGCAAAGAAATAATCTGACAGGGTATTAAAATGACTCTGGATCTTTTGAAAACTGGCATTGAAGTATCTTTACTTCGACACTTTGGTGCAGTGGTTCAGATAGGAGTGCCTGGTGAACAAGAATCAAGACTGCAGATCACTTTCATCCAAAGCCACCGGCACATCTGAGAAGGAAGAGACCTATTTTAGTCTAAGACACCTTTATTTGTTCCTTGCACAATGAGTGATGGTCAACATACATACACAAGACTATATAGGCAGGGAATGCAAAAACAGGGTTTTAAAGATAATGCACCTGCAACCAACGGATACAAAGCAACTAGAAATGCCCTGAAAATGAGAGTGATCTAACATGTAGTGCTGATTATTAATCAACTGTTTAACAGGCATAGTATGTCATATGATAAATGGAGGAGGAGAAAGAACAAAAATGAGGTGAATGAGGTGTGAGAGGGGTGAAGCAGAAAGGAGAGGAGATGGTGGAGAGGAGAGAGCGAGGCTAGGAGGTTGTTTGTCGAGATGGATTTTCAGAATCAGCCCTGGCGGAGGGTTCCGAGAGGCCACCTTAGTCATTGAACAACATGGAAAATGAACACTTTGGTCTAGCCAAACTCAATCAAGGTAGAGTAGCAAGAAGTATGGCCTACTCTTCAGGAGTTATGGGTGAAGGGTAGTAACCATAACTGAAGCAAAACCATATACTTAGATGAACAAGTTACTTACCCATCAAAACTTTCTTTCGACTGGTTGTTCCTCCCACGTATTCCTTATCTTTGATATTTCAAATATCCAGCTTAGAAGTTAGTAGAGGGCGGTGTGCGTCGATGACTGGTCGAGTCGATGTCGCTTTGAGGCTTCCGTACTGACGTCAACATCATCACTGGTGTAAGTAGCCCACGCAGCACCCGTTGCTCAGTTCCGTTTTGAAGAGCGAAGCTTTGTCTTGAGTGGACGGGAACTACCCTTGAGAGAGCGCAGGCTGTAACCACCAGGGAAGTTTTATTGCTGGTAGGATGGGAGGGCGATAAGGAATACGTGGGAGGAACATCCAGCCGAAAGAACATTACCATGGGTAAGTAACTTTTCTTCGAATGGATTTTGTCCTCCCACGTATTCCTTATATTTGATACATTCCCAAAGAAGTTATATTATTTGGAGGAGGGAGTACAATTGAAGTAATCAAGAATTCATTGAGTACAGAACTGCCTTTCCAAAAACAGACTCTTGGGTAGTAGAGGAATCCAGATTGTATTATTTTGTAAAGGTGTGTGCAGAGGACCATGTGGCAGCTGCACAAATGTCTTTTATGGGACCTCCCCTTTGCAAAGCAGACGAAGTTGCGATACCCCTGGTGGAGTGAGCCCTTAAATGTTCTGGCGGATCCTTTGTAACATTCTAAAGCTGGTTTGTTTGGTGATGGCCAGGCACAATTTATGACATGTGTAGCCCACAAACAACTGCGAGACTGGTAATATAGAAGCTCAATGCACGCTTGGGGTCGAGTCTGCGGGAGGAGGCCAGGCCCTGAGGCCTGAGAGCTGCAAGGAGACACTACCAAGTGCTAACTGCCCAATTAACTACTGTTATTACAAGCCATGAGTACCCAGGAAACACAATCCATTGGGACATGGGGTACACAGAGGTTGCAATCCGCTACTGGGGGCTACGCACTACCCAATGAGGTAACACCATAAGTCCCCAAACTGCAGCACTGGCTTTGATACCCTAGGGAGTCCTAGCGATATCAGGTCGCACCACAGCCCGACCACTGAATAGCGCTTAAGGGCGAATCAGAGACGATTACGGCCACAGGCCACAGACTACATAGCAGAGACACTCACGGGATGAGGTAAGCCAGGCTAACCACACAGACTGTTAAGACCAAGCGCACAGCGGAAGCAAGATACACAAAGAACCCAGCTGGGCCCCGAGGGCAGCAGTGAACTGTGGGAGGCGGTTTTGGACACTAGACCACATAACAGAAACACTGCGACTCACAATCTGAGAACTGAAGAGCGACTGCAAATCGAGCCTACACAGTCGCCCGAGAGCACCAACATGTGGCATCGGTAAGCGCTGAACTCGCAGCAGAGTGAGAGAAGTTACTGGACATGACCAGAATACGCATAAGACTACAGCGAGGCAGTGGCTGGTCAGCAAAATCTGGTCGGTGGTTGCTGTTGCCGCAGGGGTACCGGGAGGAAATGCTCACAACAAAGGAGAAAAGCAAGAAGTCAATCATCGACTCGTTTGCAGCTGCCAAAATAAGGAATCAGCCCCAGACCAGCAATGGGTCCACACCGGCGCAAGAAACCCCAAAAGAAGAAATCAAGGATAAACAAGTGCTGGACACTATAGCAGCATTGCGCGTGTTTATAGACACCAAAATATGGGAGGTCAAGGAGGACATGCAGCTTATGAGGCAGGATCTGCGCAATCTGACGGAACAAGTGGTAGCTACTGAGACGGGACAGAAGGAAACAGCAGAAACATTAAAGAATCTACAGTCCAGGGTACAGGAGCTAGAAAGATGAAATACTGTCCTGGAGTGGAGAGCGGAAGACTCGGAAGGCCGGGCCAGGCGCAATAGTGTGCGTCTATTGGGAATTCCGGAGGGAACGAAAGGATCCAAGCCTATGAACTTTGTGGAGACGCTGCTGCAACAAGAAATTGGCGCTTGACAACTCTCACAGGGCTTTGCGGTGGAAAGGGCCCACAGAACGCAACAGAAAAGACCTCTACCTGGATCGCATCCTCGCCTGATGATAGCCAAAATCCTGAACTTCCAAGACAGAGAAATCACACTACGGTACTCAAGGGAAGGAGGAGAGATAAAGAGGGACAACGCCAAAATTGCCATATACCCGGACTACACGCAGTCAGTACAAAGAGCAAGTAACTCTTTCGTCCCGATCAAAGCAAAGCTGCGACAAATGAATCTCAAGTACATGCTAATGTACCCATCGCGACTCAAGGTGCTGTACAAGGGTTGTGCAGTGTTCCTGGAGACACCGGCAGCGGCCACTATGTGGCTGGAGCATAATAACCTGGACAAAGGAGAAGAAAATGTAACATAGCCTAAGGACCTGCACCTAGAGACAAGAATAGGCAGCTGTGACAAACGGATGGAGCGAAAGGAGGTGTCTGTATGTGAAGCTAGCGTAACACATTGCTGCTAAAATATAGAATTCAACATCGACAGGAGCACTACTGGGCCACTTGGCCTGGGCTAAGGGACGCACCCTGTGAAAGGACTGGTGTCGGTCTGTTGTTGACACTACAAAACCAGCGCACAATGACCCGGAATGGCCAAGAAGGCGCGGGGCGCCTGAACGTTGCTTAGATGGAGCAGCTGACTGAATTTGTTTTGTTGTTGTTTGCAAAGTTGTACACTCGTAGTAGACGCAAATATGATGTGGAGGTGCACGATTGGTAAAAAAGGAGGCGAGTGTTGTTGTTTAAAATGTTTCAGTCTTCATGGTAATTGACGCTAAGAGACAATGGGCACATGCTAGGAATGAGACAGTGGGCGATGGGGGTGTGAATGGCGGGGGAGGCTGCGCTGGAGGACTCCAAAGATGGGAGAGGAGAGTAATTGGGTTGCACTAAGGGGTGATGGCAGCTGACATAAAAGTGCTGACATGGAATGTCAGAGGGATCGGTACTTATATGCGCAGGGACAGGATTAAATCCTTCCTGAGGAGGAAAAAGGTCTCCACAGCATTGCTACAATAAACACCAGGGGCACCAGACAGGGCTGCCTACCCTCACCAATGCGATATGTCTTGGACTTCAAGCCGATTTCTATATACATTAGGATGCAATTCTTTGATGTTGGCATTAGGGTGGGAGGAGTAAGTCATGTTGTGTCTCACTGCTGAATGCAATGGCAAAGTTGTAAGGCACTGGGGGCGAGGGGCAGGGCTTCGGAGCAGCATATTCTAAATACGCAAGAGGTGTATACACATGGATAAACAATACTGTCCCTTTTAGGCTGCTGGCTAAGGAGGTGGACACAGAGGGGAGGTATCTGGTACTTAGAGGGAGCATTGAACAACTAGAGATGTGTATAGTTAATTCCTACCTCCCTAATTGCAGGACCTCCGCAAACCTGAACAAATTGAGCGCAAAGTTGGCTCCATACCAAGATTGCTTTTTCATCTGGGGAGGGGACTTTAACTGTGTCCGGGATTCCACCCTGGACAGGTCCAACCCGCCGGCTCAAGGAGCAACACTGGCCCTGTCAACATTAAATGAGGTGATAAGGAACCTAGACCTGGCAGAGGTATAGAGGGAGTTCGACCCAGAAAGAAAGGAATTTACTTATTTTTCGTCGCCTCATGATCTATATACCAGGATAGACTACCTACTGATAGGCAAAACACATCTACCCCAAGTAGAAACGGCGTCATACCTGGGTAGAACAATATCAGATCACTCCCCCTTACTCATGGAGTGGAAGAGGAGGGGCCCTAGGCCACCCATACCACTATGGCGTATGCCAACAGAAACACTGACAGACTGTCTTCAGAGAAGGGCTCCAGAGTAGAATTGCAGAGTATATGAGCAACAATGTGGGGAGTGTAAAGGGCTGGGATACAATTTGGGAGGCACTGAAAGTTGTGGTCATAGGAGAAGTCATTGCTAGTGCTGGGGGCATCAGAAAGACGCTGAGAAGTGAACTGGAGGAGGGAGAGGGGAGGATTAATGAGATAGAGGCCTACACCCAGAAAACCAGAGAAGGGGAACGGGAACGAGCAACAGCCAGGGAGGAATGCCAAAATGCCTGGGCCAGATTAGCAAAGTTTGATTATGTTGCAAAAACCACTAGAGCACACTCAGAAGGCGATAAACCAAGCAGGTTGCTGTCGTGGCTGTGCAAGAGGGAAAACCCAAGACACTTGATCACAGGAATTAAAGACGAGAAAGGAGTGAGACACAACACAGTCAGAAATTAACAAAGCATTTAAAGATTTCTATTCCCAATTGTACAGCCCCGATACGCTGATACCCCAGGGTGACATACTAGACACGCTGGAGGAGATAGGTCTAACTTCATTCGATAGCACTCAACAAGAAAGGTTGGATGAGGAAATAACGGTCGAAGATATAAACAACGTAATTACATCACTGGCTACCTGTAAGACTCCTGGAAGCGACGAGTTGCCTCCTGAGTTCTATAAGACATACGGCTCGGAATTAGCTCCGGCCTTGCATGAAGTATTTAAGGAGGCATACAAAATGGGGGTACTCCCAAGGAGCATGATGGAGACACTAGTGGTTCCCATACCTAAACCGGGGAAACCTGCAGATGAGTGTGGATCGTATAGACCACTGGCGATGTTGAACTATGACATCACAATATTAATAACCATACTGGCCAAACGGCTGTCGAGAGTCATAGGGGGCATATTGCATGGGGACCAGAATGGGTTTATACCAGGTCGGAAACACAACAATGAATCTCCAAAGGCTGCAGCACATTATTGCGCAAACGACAGATGAGCAGGAACAATACGCAGTGGTCTCCTTGGATGCCATAAAGACGTTTGATTCCATATAATGGGAATGGCTGATCGCTGCCCTTAGGCAATTTGGGTTGGGGGAATACTTCATTGGGTGGATTAAGATTCTCTATGAAGCACCAGTGGCCATGGTAAAAACTGGGTGGATAGTGTCAGCACTGTGGGACATCTGAAGGGGCACCAGACAGGGCTGCCCACCCTCGCCAATGCGATATGTCTTGGACTTCAAGCCGATTTCTATATACATTAGGATGCAATTCTTTGATGTTGGCATTAGGGTGGGAGGAGTAAGTCATGTTGTGTCCCTGTATGCAGACGATGTACTGCTGTACCTAAAGCACCCGCACCTCAATATACCAGTGATCTTGGAGGTGCTGCGGAACTTTGCGCGAGTATCTGGGATTTCCTTCAGCACTGAGAAATCGTGCATATTCCCGCTGGCCAGGCTTGCAGGGAAGGAGGAGGATGATGAAATCCCGAGGATGGGGCTACGGTGGAAACTGCCCACGTTCAGATACTTAGGGGTAAATATCTGGCATACACCTGAACAGATGCACATAGGCAACACAGTAATAGCAGTGCAGGGGCTCAGGAAGTCCATGAAGTTTTGTTCCGGACTACCACTGTCGGTTATGGGCAGGGTGGCTGTTGTTAATATGATAGCCCTGCCGAGATTCCTGTACTTTTACCACAGTGTACACTACTACATACTGACCTCCTTCTTCCGTCTGCTGGAAATGTTACTGAGGGAATTGCTGTGGGGCGCTGCCAGACATAGGATATCCTTGAACACTCATGCTACCATACAAGGCAGGAGGGGGTCCAGCTCCCAGATTTCAAGAGATATTTTTTGGCGGCACAACTTAGCTTCGTGGCCAAATGGCTGGCAGATGACACCACCTCAGAAACAAGGCTTATCGAAAAATTGGTAGCACCTGCGCATCAAAAAGAAACGCTATGGGTCCCGCTGGGATGTTTGTGTGAGGCTCCAATGATAATATAGCTGCGCAGGAAAGTCGGGGGCAGAACCCTAAAACTACTGGGACAAGATCGCCCTTACTCTACTGACACTACGATCGCTGCTGACGTTTGCATAGTTAAAGCAGACCTGGCAAGGGCAAGGCAATGGGAACGATATGGCATTTACACTTGGGGGGACGCATATGAGGAGGGCGTCTTCAGGGAATTCGAATCCATGGGGGGGAAAGAGGGACTTCCCATCGGCCAGTTCCTATGGTACCAGAAGGTTAGGAAGATAGTGAATGGTAGATGGAAAGAATGGCTGGAAGAACCAGAGAAAGACCCATTACTAGCGCTACTTCACAGCCTGGGAGATGGGTGGTAACCAGTGTCTAGACTCTATAACCAGCTCGCAGACAAACCCAACCCTAAACATTGGTATGTTGAAGCAATGGTGGGAGTCAGATCCGAGCACCAGCATAACAGAGAAGGAATGGGAGAGGATCCTAGCATACCCCCAGAAGTGTCAAGAAATGCATCCAACTCAACGTCCTCTATAGGACCTACATGACGCCAAGCAGAATAGCTAAATTTAACAGCAATGCAAACCCACGGTGCCACTGGTGCGTGTTGGAAGGTGCGGGCATGTTGCATATGTTCTGGGGGTGTCTGCGGGTACAGCGCTTCTGGGCCCAGATAGAACAAGCTTGCAGGAAGGCCGGTGTAGTTCGGTACGAATGGACGCCGAAGGAATGTCTCCTGGGGGCTTACTCAAGAATAGGCAAATTTAGGCACCTAATTAAATTCATGGCCATGGTATGTGTGTTGGCCAAGAGGGCTATTGCAATGACATGGAAAAAGGCGGGTGTCCCACAATATGCCAGATGGCACAGAGAACTGGAACAGTGGATTGGGGCTGAAACTAGGGTATGGGGTGATGGAGTGTCTAAGGCGGGAGGAGAGGCAAACCCTGCATTGTAGGCCTGGAAGGCACTCATCTGGGACATGTTTCATCCGTTCATCCATAAACTTACTCCCGGGGTGGATGGAACTTATTAAAAACTGAGCCATTAAAGAAAGAACATTCTGGACTGCCATCCACTGGCCCCCAAAGCCCCTAGCGACCAAGTCCCGAAGTTTCTCTGGAAACAAAGTAGAGTGCCCTTAAGTGCATACTTGGAAATGCAGACTGGTTGTTTGTTGTAATTACAGGTATTAGTTGTTGTTCATTTGTTTTCTGTACGCAAGCAATAAGGATAGCAAATTAGGTAGCAATGATTGTTGTACATTATAAATGCCAATAAAACCATTTTAAAATAAAAAATACGGTCGAGTCTGTGGAGCCTTTCTTCCTCTTTCCCCAGGTGCGGCGGAGGATAAAAGGATGGTAAGGTTATTTTCTGAGTGATGTGAAATTCAGAAACCACCTTAGGGAGAAAGTTAGGCATCACATTCAATACCACTCTGTCTTTATGAAAAACAGTATGAGGTGGCTTGCAGGATAAAGCCTGTAGCTCACTCATACTTCGGGTAGATGTTATAGCCACTAAGAAATCTGTTTTCAAGGTGAGCAGTCTTAATGGGCAAGAATGAAGAGGCTCAAAAGGAGCACTCATTAGATAGTGTAAAACCAAATTGAGATCCCATAGTGGGACTTGAAAAGGAGTTGGAGGATAAACATTAGTTAATCCTTTTAGGAATTGGATTACTAGAGGAATCTTAAAATAGGAGACTTCCTCTGCCGTGCGCTTGAAGATGGATAGCGCTGCCAGATATCCTTTGATTGTTCCAACCTGGAGCCCCAGAGTTGCCAAGTGTACAAGAAAAGATAACACTATTGGTGTATTGTATGAGAAAGGGTCAACATTCTCTACACCAGCTGCAGAATTTATTACAACGGCAGCAGTATAAAGGTTTGGTTGCTGGCCTTCTAGCCGAAAGCAAAACCTTCATTAACGTCATCCAGGAGGTCCCAATCTTTGCATCTCAGCCCTTCAGAAACCATGCCTGAAGGCTGAAAGTCGTGATATCCGGATGGAGAACCCGACCCACCTCTCTCTAGAGAAGGTCCTCTCTTTGTGGAAGACGAATTGGAGGGCAGATGGACATGTCCAGAAGGTCTGGGTACCACATTCTGCTGGCCCAGTCTGGGGCATTTAAGAACATGGGTTTTCCTAAACCTCCTGAACCTTCTGATTACATGAGGAATGACAGGGACTGGAGGAAATGCGTAAAGAAGTGGAAATTCCCAGTCCACCATGAACGCATCTCCTTGAGCTCCTCTCGGGGAAAATTCCCTTGAGCAGTATCATTCGCACTTCCTGTTGGCACTGGTCGCGAACAGATCCACTTGAGGGGTTCGCCAAAGGGTGAAGATCTCTTGAAGGACTTCCTGAGCTAGCTCCCACTCGTGGGAGACTGTGCCTTGCCTGCTCAGAGTGTCCACCAATGTGTTCTTCTCTCCGGCCAGCTGAACTGCAGATAGATTATCTCTTGTACTGCCCAAAACCAGAGCTGCATTGGTAGTGACTCTACACCTCTTGTTGAGGTAGTGCATGGCTACTGTGTTGTCCGCCATTATAGAGACATTCTTTCCCCGTACAGTGGGCAGAAAGGCCTTCAGCGCTAGTCTGATTGCCCTCAGCTCTAAAAGGGTGATGTGTAGTTTGGACTCCGATGGAGACCAACAACCGCTGATGGACAAATCGGTGGTATGGGTTCAATATTCCGTGAGGAGGCGTCCGTCACTACTGTTACCTGCGGCCATGGATGCCAAACGGTTCTCCTTTCAAGATGTTCTCCCGACAGGCCCACCACTGAAGATCCAGTGAGACACTGGAATTTGTAGGAGATCTGACATCCTTCCTGAGAATTGTGACCATGAGTCCTGAGAGCCCACTGGAAAGATCTCATTCTCAGGCGAGCCTCTGGCACCAGAAAGATGGAGGAGGCCATGAATCTGAGCAACCTTAGAAAGTTGAAGGCCAGAAGATGCTGGGCATTTTGGAATTTTGTCACCATCTGCAGAATGTTTTGAGCCCTCACCTCTGGTGGCAAGGCTTTTCCCCAGGGATGCATCCAGGACTGCTCCAATGAACTGGAGCCTTTGTGATGTTATCAAGTGGGACTTCTTGAAGTTGAGGGAGAAACCCAGCTTGTGGAGGGAGTGGAGATTATAGCCAAGATGATCTTGGGCTTGTTCTGGGGAACTGGCCATGATCAGCCAATCGTCCAGGTAGGGGTAGACGTGAATTCCCCCATCTCCTGAGACTCGTGCCACCACCGCCATTAGCTTGGTGAAAACCCTTGGGGCAGAGGTTAGCCCAAATGGCAGAACCCAAAACTGAGTGAGTTGCTAACAGCGAACCTCAGGTACTGTCTGTGCTTGTGATGGATTGGCACATGAAAGTAAGCATCCTGGAGGTCCAACGATATCATCCAATCCTGAAGCTGGAGGGCCTGAAGGATCTGCGAAAAGTTACCATCTTGAACTTGTCCGTCATGAGGTACTTGTACAAGTCTCTTACGTCCAAGATGGGTCTCAATCCTCCGTCCTTCTTTGGAATTAGAAAATAAGGGGAGTACCAACCCTTGTTCCTCTCCGCCACAGGTACTGGTTCTTTAGCACCTTTCTCTAGCAGGGTTAAAATCTTCTGCCACTATTGCGCCCTGATGAAGATGACCTAAATTGTTATGGTTATGAAGCCGGTCGACCTTTTACAGCATGAGCTGGTCTCATGCTACTGATGATCTGTGTACTGAGTAACCTGTCATAGACATCACAAGTTTAGTAAGACCTGATTGACAGATCGGGTCCTCTATATATCTCTTGTTGCAGATCTTTCTCTGCATTTTTAGGCACCTATAGACAAAGAGCCATACATGTGTGTTTGTATACCAGTTCAAGTTTACGGAGACATCTAGTAACTGGTTAATAAAGAAGGATACATTACAGTAAACAGTGAGCTCTAGTAGACCCCAGAATTGGACATTATCTAATGTAGAATGTCCAAACACTTTATCAGCTACTTGGAACTGGCTTTTTAATTGTGGTAGTTTGAATAGGGAAAGCTTCTCCACTCTATCCTTCTTAGATAGACGGTGCTACACCTGACCTCTAGGGCAAGCTTGCCATAGACAGGGACAAGGTGTTCTTCTGGTAGGGACAGCCTGTTTTGTGTGTATGACGTATTAGTGAAACAACACATATACAATATGTTTAGTAGAATGTTTTTTCTCCCTAAACCGTGATAGAGCGTTACCACGAGGAATGATGGGATCCACTTCGAGAGCGGGAATGTTTAGGTTTTTTATGACGAGGAGACGAAGGCCTCGACTCGTCAGATGAAGACTTACGTTTAGACGGGGTAACAGATTTTTTAGGCCTACCTCTCGCCAACTTTCCTCTGCGCTCCCTCAAGGCCTTGGCCATCATCGACAAGCATTTGTTGCACTCCGAGCACGGATGCTCTGTCTCTAGGCACCAGTGACATACCCTGTGCGGGTCCGTCATGGACATTTATGCCCTGCATTTTTTTAAACCGGAGCAGGGAATAGACTGAGCTGATGAGGAAGCCATTTTGTCGAAGATATTCTCTCAAGAAAACAAAGAAATTCGAAGATCACACAGAACGAAGCGTTACGTTACCGAAGCTGTGAAGTGTGGAAAACAGAACTGAGCAACAGGCGCTCTGCGAGCTACTTATATCAGTGATGACGTCAGGACGGAAGCATCCGAGCGACATCGACTGAACCAGTCATCGACGCACAGCGCCCTCTACTGAAAAGAATTTCCAAAGCAGCAAACTGGATATTGGAAATATCAAAGATAAGGAACACATGGGAGGACACAATCCATTCGAAATTAAGATTTATAAAGAAATATTTTAGCAATAAAAAAACGAAACAGTAGACAGTAAAGTGAATGGAAAACAGTTGAACACTGTAAACAATACAGTGCGTAATAAATAAGGCCCCTAACACTTTTAAAGTCCTTCCCTGCTAAGTTAAGAAGGCCCAGTGCCTCATCAACTATCCCAGACAAGTACCTATTGTTGGGAGTTGGAGGTCTGCATAAGTGAAGAAAAAGATAAGTATTGGATTACGCCCTCCGACCTCTGCTTCTTGGGGAGAGTTGGGTTTACTGATGGCACTGGCACGGGGGGGTGGGGGACTTACACTGCAAGTTGGGGGTGGGCAGTGAGGGAGGGGGGCGGCACTGTTGGGGTTTTGAGAAATGTTATCGGAAAAGGCAGAGGCGGACCGGTAGGCCGCATCACATCGGGTCTTCTACACCCGAGAAGGCTCAATCTCACATTTGGACTGCGGCGACGGTGGTGGGAGGGCTACCCCCTATGCGGACTCTTCTCACTTAGGACGTGGTCCCGGCTGCGACTGTGGGATGTACCCTAGGCCTTTGAAATGTCCACAATAGTGATGTCCTGGAATGTCCGGGGTTTAAGCAACTACACTAAAACGCGCAGGATCATGGCCTATGCCAACAGGCACGGCTGTAAGATTCTGCTTTTGCAGGAAACACACTGTAAAGGCCGACTGGCCAGGAGCATGGCACCCTCTTGGGGCCCCCACAGATATTCTACCGCTTACTCGACCCGCGCCAGAGGGGTATTAACGATGATCCATAGGTCACTCAAGTTCGTGCTCCATAAGAGCTACATTGACCCGGAGGGGAGATATGTTATCCTACATTGCGCAATAGCCAACAGGGAATATCTACTAGTTAACACATATGGCCCCAATGTGGACTCCCCCGACTTTATTGACCAGGTGGCCTCCATATTGCTGGGATACATCGGGGTCCAGATCATCTGGGGGGGGGACATGAACTTCATATTAGACACCACACTGGACCGAACAGGCTTGGCCCCTAGGCTCCTTTCCAATGCAGCTCGCAGGCTCCTTGCGCGCAGCACAACCCTCGACATCCAAGACCCATGGCGGGTAATGCACCCGCAGCTGCGTGAATATACTCACTATTCCTCGGTCCATGATAGCTCTTCTAGAATTGACATGTTCCTCCTGTCCAGTGCCTTGCTGGGGAGGGTGGTAGAAACTCAGATACTGGCGCGCACCCTATCGGACCACTCGCCGATCCGATTATCTCTCGACTTGGGTGGGCCCCCCCCCCACGATTAATACATGGCGCTTCAAGTCCTTGGCTTTACAGGACATAGTCTTTAGGGCTGACATTCTATCCGATATCCAATCTTATTTCGAGCTCAATACACCCCAGGCTACCTCTCTGGGGGTCCGGTGGGAGGCTTTCAAAGTCTTCATCAGAGGAATGTCCATTGCCAGGGAGGCGGGAGCCCTCAAAGCCATTAGGGCTGCCCTTGCTCGCTCTGAAACCAAGCTGCGCGAACTTGAGAGTGCCTATCCTGCATCCGTTGACCCTGCCATTCTGTCCCGGATCGGCGAGGAACTCCAATTCTTTAACGAACAGGCTACGAGGGAAGTTCACTACTTTAGTCGCCCGCAGGCTGCCCGTAAATATGGGGAGGGAGACAGGCCCGGCAGGACGCTGGCGACGTTGGCCAGGGGTGAGTGGGGCCAAGCCCAGATACCTTGTATCAAGGACCCCAGGGGGTCGGAACTGTGGTCTGACCAGCGTATTTTGGAGGTCTTCACGGACTTTTATTCGGAATTATACACCCAGCCCCCCGAGCATAGCGAGGTCCAAATGCGCAACCTCCTCGAGCAGATCCCCACGACTATTATTTCTCCCGCAACCAGAGACCAATTAGATTCCCCCATCCGTTTGGACGAAATAACTGAGGCTATATCTAAATTCCCTAAAGGGAAGGCACCTGGTCCGGACGGGCTGACAGCCGAGTTTTATCAGGAGCACGTGGCCATTCTGGCACCCAAACTACTGGAGGTTTGGAACGAGTCACTCCGGCTGGGTTCCCTTCCCCCGTCATTACGTGAGGCTGTCATCACTGTCCTGCTTAAGCCTGGTAAACCTGCTAACGAATGCGGATCATATAGGCCCCTCTCCCTAATGAACCTGGACACCAAAATCTTTGCCAGGGTGATTGCTAGTCGCTTCCTCCCGGTCATGTCGTACATGGTCCATGACGATCAGTCAGGGTTCGTCCCTGGGAGATCAACATCCCATAACATAAGAAGACTGTTTAATATAATGGCACGCATTGACCAGGGAGTGAGTGCGGTTGCGGTCACACTGGATGCGCAGAAGGCGTTTGACATGGTGTCGTGGAAATATACTTGGTTGGTTTTGGAGAATATGGGCATAGGACCCAAAATGATAGCATACATCCAGCTACTATACACTTCACCGGTGGCCAGAGTTCGAGTTAACTCCCAGACATCCGGTCTGTTCCCCCTCTTCAGAGGTACTCGACAGGGTTGCCCATTCTCCCCGATTCTGTTTGCCTTGGCCATAGAGCCGATGGCCGATTATGTCAGGGAAAGACATGCGCGCAAAGGGGTGCGGCTGAAAGACCCCCCTGAAATTATCTCGCTTTATGCGGATGATGTATTGCTCTTTGTAAGAGACCCAACGGCCCACCTAGACCCAATTCTGCGTGACATCACCCGCATCGGTACGTACTCTGGGTTTACTATAAATTATACTAAGTCTGAGATCCTCCCCCTCACCAGCTCCACGACACAGCCCACCACCGAATACCCGCTCCGCTGGTCCCCGGATGGAATCAAGTACTTGGGGGTTCAGGTGTCCCTCTCCAAGGACTCACTCCTGGCAGACAATTACCGGGCTGTTGCTGAGCAGGCCGAGACCAAGGTTGCACGCTGGCGTGCTCTTCCACTGTCATTGGCCGGAAGACTCTCGCTGGTGAAAATGATACTGCTCCCCAAGCTGCTTTATGTATTTAGTAACGTCCCCGTCTGGCCAGGAAGAAAGTACTTCCTGAACCTGCACAAACTGCTCGCTCAATTCCTATGGCACTCGGGTGCTGTGCGTAAAAAGTGGTCGGCTATGTCATTACCCTATGACAAAGGGGGATTTACAGCTCCGGACCTGTTGCGATATTGGACTGCCTCGCAGGCGCAGTACGCATCCCACTGGTATCCGGGGCCTCCACCCCGTCCCCACGTCAAACTAGAGGTCCTGGCGGCAGCGGGCACCGATGTAATGTCCCTGATTCTAGACCAGCGGTATGTGCCAGACTCGCCCATTGACCCGGTCCGGACTACGGTGCAGGCTTGGGGCCAGATATTTGAAACCTGCGACGAGCAACATCCCTATTACAAATGGCTCCCCGTCTGGAACTTCCCCGGGCTGGAACCCACACACGATACCACCCTGGCGCGACACTGGGAGGCCCTGGGCTACCGTGCCCTCACTGACTTCTATCCGGAGGGACAGTTCATAACACCGCAAACGTGGAGGCCGGGACACTCGGGCTCGGTTCTGGAGCTTCTGCAGTTCTACAGACTTCGTGCCGCCTTTCGAAATGCCTGGCCTGTCTTCCCCATTGAGCCCCAGGACTCTCCTGGAATTGCTTACATTGCTAACTCGGGTGGTGCTCACGGGGTAGTCTCTTCACTGTACAAGCTCCTCCTGTCCGCCGCTTCTCCCCCTCCATCCAGGGCTCGTACTGATTGGGCCTCCGAGCTAGACCTGGATCTCACAGATCAGCAGTGGGAGAAGATGTGTTCTCTCACTAGCAAGGTGTCCCTAAACTTCCGTTACCGCACCATACAATATAAATTACTCAACCGGTTATATTACACTCCAGGTAGAATCTCGAGGTTTGCCCGCTCTGATCCTAGACTGTGCCCCCGCTGCGGTGCGGAGGGTGCCGACCACCTGCATATGTTCTGGGACTGCCCGGAGCTGGTGACATTTTGGAGTAAAATCATAGAGACACTGTCCGCAATCACTGATACTGTTGTTGACCCAGATCCAATGGGGGTTCTGTTTGGGGTGTGGCGGACTGGGGGGGCTGGAGACACTGTTAGGTTCCTAAATGTGAGCTGTGTCATAGCCAAGAAATGTGTTTTACAAAACTGGAAAAACCCTTCTCCCCCTACATTCCAAAAGTGGTTAAATTTGCTTACGTGGTCCCGAAACTGCGAGGAGGAGTTTCTGTGTATGCTCCCAGTACGTTCTCGACCTCGTAACATATGGTCGGCCTTCAACAGTTACTTGCTCAATTCAAATGACACTTCTTCAACGGATGAATCCTCCTAGTCCCTCAGTCAGAGACTCCGTGTTTCGGCCACCTGTGATATGCTCCTCCCTTTTTTTACTGTCGCCGCATCTTTGCTAATGTGTTCTGTATGTGTATGTACAAGCCACAACTTTATTCATATGCCTCTGATGTGTCTGTTTGTGTTTGCCTCTGCCAGCAAAAATAAAAGTCTAAAAAAAAAAAAAAAAAAAGAAAAAGATAAGTAAAATGTTCCATTTGGAAGAAAACAAAGTTAAGTTCAGTAGGTTAGGGGAACTCTCCCAATCCAAACACTCAAGGGGAAGCACAGGGGCTGGAGGGAGTCCATGGCCAGGACTCCACGGATCACAATCTGGCAAAGAAGAGTTAGTTTAAGGACATTAAGGGCCATACAAACCTTTGGTGGGAAGAGGGGTGGAAACTGGTAAGCCAGCTCCCCCCTTGCGCCAATTCACTGAGAATCCACCCCTATTCTCAAATTCACTATGCCCACTTATTTCGGTTGTTGGTTCCAATGCAGCGGGTCTATTGGCTGCAGGTCAGTGGTAGTGTTCAGGTTGGAGTTTCGTTAGACAGAGGTTTCACACTACTATGAGATGGATCCCAGTGTCGTGAATCAGGCACCATGAGACGGCCATCACCAGTGGTTCCACAAAGGCAGGAGATCCACATGACACGACATACTGTCAGAAATGAACACCACCACAATGAAGGGGTAAAAGGTGAAACTTGTGGAGACAACAAAGACTGCTCCACAAAGGCACCTCCGTGTTGGAGAGTGGCAGCTGCAGGAGTGGTCTTGGGCCAAAAGCTGGCAACCAGTGAAGTTCCAAGATAAAACTCAGAATGGGGACTGATGCACGTTGTTGAAGATGGTCAGCTCAAATGAGTGTTCAAGGATCCCACCAGCCCAACAGTCAAAGCACTGACGAGGGTCTTCAGGTGATCCATGCAGAGAGAGGGCATCACCAGAACTTCACTGGTCTCACTTGGGTCTTCAGAGGGCTACAATGCTGAAGACCAGAGGTCAATGTGAACAACAACTTAGGATGACTCCTTTTATCCAAGGTTCGCCCCAGCCCACCAACGGTAAGGATCTGTCCTATTCAAACTAGCAGCCTCTTGGCCCAGTAACAGACATGCACCCCGACTGAAGTGTGGATTGGGACTAGACAGTTCGAGCCCACACAACCGGCCAGATGTGAACAATGCTGCTTTGCCTGGTAAACTTGAGAGTTTGCCAATGAAAGGGTTAACCTCATATGCAATTTCCTGATTTGAAAGGGCACAAAAAAGGCCAAAGCACAGCATGGCAAAAGGACAGGGCAAAGAAAATATATGGGAAGATCATTTTGAGTACATGGTACTCAAAATGGCATATTGCAGTAGAATGCAAAAGTGCATGTAGGAAACATGAAAAATACGGTTGAAAAATATCCACTGCCACCAGCCGATCTTCAAGACATCACCCAAATAACAGGAATATTACTAAAAGAAAAAGCAAAAGGAATGCAAAGTATCCTGCATCACGTAACTTGTGTGCTGCATAAAGACAACAAGGACTCTCACAAGGTGGGACAGGTTCCTTGAGGACTAACCATTACCCCAAAAAAGATGAGCTGAGCAAGAAAAGTAATCCAAGAAGGCCTTGCTTATCTACAAAAGTCAGGACAGTCAAATTAATACAAAAATGTGGGGAGCTCCATTGATGTCAATGGATGGAAAGCTGCAGAAAGAAAATGTTTCCTGCGAGGTGAAACAGGAGAGAGGTTGAAGACAAGGAAGACCAACAAGTTAGCTACTTTCCAGTAACTTCAATTGGCCAACATGGGTATCTTTCACAGATTCAAACACTACATATAATTCCCTGCCATCAAGCCAGGGATCCTCAATTGCATATTCCCCATTTGTTATGATAAAGAAAAAGCAGCGACTACTGCAGCCTATCTACCTCATTTTGGGTAATTTTCCCCTCAGTTAATGATATGATATGGCATTTATAACGCGCCTATGCACAAGTGCTTCAAGGCGCGACGAGGCAGGGAGGGGAAACAGAGGAAAGACAGACAACGATCCTACTAGGCCAAGTGTCATTCAGATCAGGCACGTTGGGACGTTGAGTGCTCAGTTCTATCCCTTTGAGGTCATGCTCAGATTCTAACCTGTCAAAGTAGTTCCTTGGAACTATTACAGCTTTTACGGAGGTGGTGGCTGTAACATGTGAATCTATGAAAAATACAAATGCTGGAGAACTAGTTACATATAAGTAACCAATTCCTTCTCCAGCAGAAGGTCTTGAATAGATTTGCAAAGCAGTACATGCATGTAAGGTAATAACCGTATTACAGTGTTGACATGTGGTAGGCAGTTAAGGCTCTCCGTATTGGAACAGATGCTGCAGCATTGCTTGCCCACACTAGCATCACTTAGATTGCACTTCTGAGCAATAATACTTGGTGAAGGTGTGCAGCATTGGCCGGGTACCTGCTTGTCAGATGTCCTGCAGAGGAATACCTGTCCACATGGCACCACATGTTGCCACTGCCCTAGTGGGATGAAGATGGACATTGCTGGTCAGAGGCACCTTAGCCTTTTTATGGTACAGAGTAATAGCAAAAGGGTCTAAGAAGACCACCCTCCTCAACTGGTTACATACGGGTCAGTGATGACTGTTTCCTGGTGCAGGTGCTCTCAAAGTGGTGCTCACTTGTGAGATTTCCTCGCAGGTTCCACCACTGGAGTTGTCTGAGAATACGGTTTTGAACTGCAATCTTGTCCTCCATTGAACGTTCAGTGGCAACCACCTGGTGCTGAGAAATTCCTGGAATGGCCTCATTCAAAGTCTGAATTATGGGAATGCAGGATGACTGGGTTCTTAGCGTTGACACACACATGGATTGCACTCTTTCTTTGGAAGGATTGAGCAGGGACTCCATCGTGGAAATCAAAGCGCCAAGGAACATGAAGGTTTGCATAAGCTGAATGGGCAATTTCTTGTAAATGACAGAGAAGCCCAGCCATGTGCATCAATATCTGTACTGACTGCAAAATCTGTTTTGAGATTGCCTCCCACACCGCCAAACAATCCAATTGTGGTAATATGTATAGATGTGGTGTCCCATTGCATCTGAAGTGGGCTACTACACTATCCAGGGACTTTGTGAATACTTTGGGCACCGACCGGAGTCCAAAAAGCAGTCCTTTAAATTGGTAATACTTTGCCTTCAATACAAAACTGAGGTATTTCCTTAGGGTTTTGTATACTGCTATATGGAAGTATGTGTCTTGAAGGTCTAGTGACTTCAATTAGTCACTGTCTTGAATTAAGGTGATAATGTCTCGCAGGGTGATCATTTTGAACTTTTCCTTTTGTTGAACTTGTTCAGTTTTCTCAAGTCCAGGATGGGTCTTCAATTTCCGTCCATTTTTTTCCTAGAAAATACCTTGAGTAAACCACCTTGCCTCACTCTATTTTGGAGGTTTTCTCAATTGCGCCCTTCTTTAGCATGCTTCTAACCACCTCTTCGAGTAGAATTCAGTATCCCAGATACTGCTTTTGCCATGGTATATCTTGAAGTTCAGACCATTTTTTACAATTTGTTGCACCAATTTGTCTGCTATTAATTTAGACCATGAGGCGTAAAATGCTGCTATGCTCTCTATGGAAGGAGAAGTGGGCCTTTTCCAGATCAAGCCTTTGATTGTGTGGAGCCTCTGCTTCTTGCAGTGCAGTTGTAATCGTTCTCTTTCCTGCACCCTTGGTATTGTCTCAGACAGCCTTGGGTATGGACGGTCTGACCATGATACGATTGGCCAGCACTAGTTTCAGAAGAGGACCTCCCTGTTGCACCTCAAAAGGGACAGTAGCTTTTTTGTGCTGCAAAGAGCCCAGGGATCTTGCAGTGTCTGTGTCCAATTGTACTGCTTTTAAGCCCTCATCGATTTTCTTTCTGAATACCTAGTCTCCCTTAAAAGGAATGTCTGGTACCGTGGCTTATACATGTGGGTGGCCATCCATGTAACATAACCTTTGTTGTCTTGGAGAACTGCACCATTGGACATCTGATTAAACGCAGTATCTGAAATTTCTGAGAAGGTCAGTGATTTGGCCTGGTCAAGAGGGTTTGAGACCCCTCTCAGTCTGGGGTGGGAGGTCTATCAAAGTTGAAGCCAGGGAAGATGGCAGTTGAGAAGGCCCCAGTTCCTGTCCTTTCTCCATGTGCCTGCATGTATATGAAGAGTACCACTGTGAATTAACCCATACCTCTTCACCCAAGTGCTGCGTCAGTTTCCATTTCAGACAGCAAAAGCCTGGGCTGACCGCCCGCAAGTTTAAAGGTCATCAGAGTCGCCAGGGAGACTACTCCAGTCATCTGATCAATCCGGCAAACTAGGACCAGCGCAGCGCCAAACAGAGTAGCTGCAAGGAACTCTGTTCACTGCCAGATTACATCAGAACACACCATGCTCCAGCATCCACACCAGAGCTCCACAACAATAACTACTACAAACAGCAGATCAGTATCCTCAAAACGCCAAAGAGGGTGCAAATAGACTGTACAAAGAGAGAGGGAGACATCAGGGGAACAAAAAAAGAATAACGAGGAGAGAAGGTGGGGGCTGTTGGAAGGAGGACAGCAACGGGAGAAGGGTAGAACAGCAATGAGAAACAGGGAGAGGAACATCAAGGCGTGAAAGGAAGGAGACAGATTGGGGTTGGAGTACCTGGAGGGTACCACTATACAACCGCTTAGAACTACCTCAACGGTAGTGTAGTTCCGGTCTAGAAAGTCCCAGAGGGAGGTTAGACAGATAAGGAGATTGCCTTTACTGACAGGGAGGCCCTTCCAAAAATGTCTGATAAAAACCCTTGAACCATCTATGGGAGTTGGTGTGTTTTTAAGCCATCTGTGACAAATGTTGACTACAGTGTTTATAATGTGATTAGAGGCCCATGAAGACAAACCCTGCTGAGCTGCGAAATCTGTGTAAATATGGTAGTCCCATATTTGATCTGGTATTACCTCTGGGATTACGGCGACACCGGTTTGTGTTGTATCAGGGTAACTTGATCTTGAAGCAACTCTTTTCTTCTTCAAGGAGAGGAGTGGTGACTTTTCTTTGAGAGCTTTCCCCTCGTCAATGAAGTCGCTGAGTAGGGTTTTTTGGTTTAGGGGCAAATTGATCGAATACATTGGGTTGATGGAGAATTCATCTTTTTCTTTTTACAGATAATTTTGATACACACATATGTGGGGGAGACCTTCCCGTGCCCCCTTAAACCCACCGCAATAATTATTTCCCTAAACCCACCCCCCACATATATATGCAGCACATTTTGTCTAAAAACCTGCAACAAATTCTCCTTCAACCAAATATGCTGCGCAGTAATCTGTCGAAACAGTTTTCTTTTTGCTTTTCCTTCCATAACAACATTCATTTCTCTTTCGTGGACGATGATGTGGTAGATGATGGGACCGTAGACGGTTACTAATGGTGTTATTAATCTCATTGATGACAGTGTCAGGCTTTCGCATTTTGTACCTCACATTGGCAAGGGCTCTATGAGAATAGGTTGTTTTAAATATAATTTCAGGAAAGTTAGAAAAGGGGGTTAGTTCAAGTATTTTACAAACCCTGGGTAGAGAATTAAAAGATTTCATTTTTTTTTAAGCTCACTCTTATTTCTTTTACTCACTTTCATTATAGAAAGATGAAAAGCTCCCTAGTCAAGATGGTGGAACACCTTGCCAACAGTGATTGGTTTAGTTCACAGCAGGCAGCATTGTGTTGTCATTGGAATGTTCTAAATAGTTCTAAACTGCCTTTCATTAAAGTCTGCATCTGAGTAGGTCATATATTTTGTAGCTCTAGTAAAAATAAAGTTATAGTTTTTAATTTGAAAGGTTAGAATTTCTCATTCAGTTCTTAAGTTAACTATTAGAAATACAAGTCAAGCAAGAAGAAGAAGAAGGCTACAGAAGAAGATTTCCCATTCATAACAGTTAGCTTGCAGCAGAACAGTTATAGAAGACACAAAGACTAAGCTAAGTGTATTTTTTTTAGCATTTATTTGAGAAATACTTAAGACTGTCGATCAGAAGATGATTGAGGTTGAAGGAGCTATTAAGATGTTCTTTTTGAAAAGGAATATGTAATAGTTTTTGTGGAAACAACACTACTTTTGGACTCACAAGAAATAAGGCTTCAAAATGTTTGCTAACCAGTATTTCTGAACTAACAAGGCGAGCGGATCATTTTTTCGTTGTGAATCTAACAATATTAACGTAAACATTGTGTGTGTCTAATAGTAGCGAGTGAATAGCGCGTATCGTTGATGTTAATGCGCGCGGTTTCGAAAAAAGGACCTTGCGACGTAACGTCGCGTCGTGGCCATTTTAGGACGTTGGATTTGCCTCGCGTAGCATCGTGGCCATTTTAGGAAGTAGTTTGCCTCATGTTTCATTGCGTAACGGACCGTAAGGAATTAGAGACTTCTTCAGAAGAAACAATTCGGAATTTATAAACGACTCAATTTCTTTTTCAAAGAGAGAGCTTCAACTTAGTCTATATGGAACTTATTTAAGGAAGCCTACACTTCTCAACATGTAGATTTGTCAGCAGATATTTTTTAAAAGAGATCTCAGAAGAAATATAAGGTAATTAGATATATCTATAAATATATTTGATAACTAAAAAAGAAGATAAACACAGAAGTATAGCATTCATGAATAGAATGATAGTAATAGCAACATTTTCTGAATAATATTTTTAAAGAAAGAAAAAGCCAGAAGTTAAGGAGAGAAGAGAGATGAAAGACAAATAGAAGATAAGATTTACACAGCATCTTTAGCAGAAGCAGTTTTCTTTCTGAAGCAGCTTAAGGGCAAATCAAGTTTAGGCAACAGGTAATTTGAAAACACATTACATAGAGAGTGTAGTTAGATAATAAGTTATTACACAGTACTTATTAAAGGTTGTACTTTCCTTTTAGGAACCCTACTGATTCAAATACGTTCCAGAGGAGGCATTCTGAGTCTGAAGTACCTGCAGTGGGAGTTGTTGTCTTTTGTTGTTTTATCCATTCCCCTTTGCCCTTGGGTTTGCCTGGCCAATAGTTGTTAAGTATCTGGATTGTTGGGCTGGCAGGCTTAGGGGGTTTTGTGGGCCAGCTTCACTCCTGCAGGATCCAACTACTTCAGTTCGTGACAGACAAGACTGCTGACTATGAGGAGTCTCTCTGCAACAACATTGTTTTGTTTGATGATGTCTTTCCTCCCGTCAACAATATCGTTGACGACATGGTCATCGACATCGTCTTTGCTTGGGCAGACGACAAAGACTCTTTAGCGTGTGTAAAACTACTCAGACAGTATTGCAGATGAGGTTGTAGATTTCTTTTAGCTATGCTCTTTCTCGCCCATCTACTGTGCAGTTGGAGACGACTGCTATTTCTTGGATGCACTATGTTTTCTGGCCATAGACAGCCTGTCTTGTAGCGGCTCCCAAGTACTCCAAGGCCTGAGATTTTTAGAGTTGTGTGAAGAATGCAGTCCTTGAGCCCAGGATCACTGGTTTTTGTAGGTATTTCTTCTGATCTGGAGGTTTATGACTTTGGTGTATGTTTTCCTTGAAAGAGGGTAGGCTGCCTATTGGAAGATTTTCCCCTCAGAGGAAGGATATTTGTGCCAATTTAGTCAGCATACCAGAAGCCTGTTCCCATCTTTAAGAGTTTATGTGCTAAAACCTTGACATATCTTGCAGTCTTCCATAATACTAGCCATTCCTGGCGTAACATACGCTGTTCTAGCATATCTTAAAGGTCAAAATCAGTCGGTAATACATAGGGTCACTTCTGTTCCCCTTCTTAAGTATCGGAATTACCACTGATCGCTTCCAGTAAGGGGGTGTTAAGTCCCTGTGACTTATTAATGGTAATTGAAAAGGCTAAACGTATAGGTAACTGTCTTCTTTTGCATTTGAAAGGCATATTTGTATCAGATAAAATGAGAGGTATGCGTGGCATAAGGACAGTATCTTAGTTCCATCGATTACACGGGCCTCTATGATGTGTCTTTGTAGACGCGTAATTGTCAACCTTGCTCCATTGCAGAGTCCCTGTGATGGCATAAAATGCATAGTAGCATAATTACAGCACCTACTTTCAGTTTTAGCTTGTGTGGAGGCATTCGTCCTACATCGTTTCACTCTTTAGAGACTGAAACGTTGAGACAGTAATTAACTGCTCATTCACACTGGAACTGCTGTGCCCTGTGTGAAGAGAAGCGAGGTTGGAAAGAAGTAACTTGAAATTATTTTGAATGTTTGCAATAGCAGAAGTTGAAGGTAACCGCATAGACCCGTGCTCATTCCGTTTGTTAAAATGATAGCTGTTGTTGACTTGAAAGGCAACACAGAGATGCACTTTTCCATTTGGACAGCACAGTGCAACCTAACATTGATAAATTGTATCAGCTAAGTACGGAAACATACCAGTGTTTCATATATACAGAGATGAGAGTGAAGGCAGTAAATACTGTGTGTGTGGAAAGAAATCAACTTCCAGCCAATTTCTCCACAAAACAGTAAAAGGTTTCTCAGTAAACCTATCTACTAAGCAGAAAAAATGTCCTTCTTTCTTCAAATTCAGTTTTCCCGAGATGATCTCGTCATTAAATTCAGTTTTTTCTTCAGTGAAAGTCAAGGACTCCTCTCAGCATGACTTGCATTTAAAATCTGAACATGGCCATTGGTTGCTGGGAAAAAGGACGCAACATTAGCGAGATATGCTGTAGTAGTCACTGCTTTTTCTTCTTTATAACAAATGGGGAATATGTAACCAAGAATTTCCAGCCTGACGACAGGTACCTTTTTCAAAGCATGTGAATCTATGAAAGAACCAATGCAGAACAAATGATGTGAGCTTGTTGTTGCAGTAAGGAGATGGGACAGCGGAAAAGAAACAGAGAAAGGGAGAAGTGAGACGGTGAAGACAGGAAACAAAGACTAACAGAGGGGAAGCAAGGATGAGGCAAGGAGGAGAGCGGATGAAGGGGAGAAAAGATGCAAACAGAGGAAAAGAGGCGAGAGAACAGCAAGGAGGGCGCAGGCAGCAAGTAGGGAAAAGAGGGATGGAAGGTGAAAAGAGAAAGAAGAAAGAGACAAACACCCACCCTTGATATTGGGAAGGATCATCCAGTGGTGTGAAGTGCTTAGCTGTTAGCCACACACACCGGGAATTGAGTCTGCTCATTGCAGAGAGGAGGAAAATCCTGACAACTTCTTTAGTACAACTACTTTTAAAATGTAGGACACCTGACCCCTAACCAGATTATCCAAGATAGCAGGGGTGACGGTAGTGCCAGGCAAACACAGTCTCTGAAACACACTGCAACATCCTGACAAGACCAGAGTGATACAAGAAAGACAATGCAAAAGCAAAGAAAGAAGTATGGGACACTATAAATCCCAGAGATTGTGAGTGTTTTCTGCCACAAAGATGGTCCTCCTTTGAGTGGGAGGGGTAGAAGCAGAAGAGGAAAGGACTGAGGTCCACAGTCCTAAGGAAGCCTGGATAACTTGTAAAAATCCTAAAAATCACCACATGTCCTTAGTTAGGACCAATTCCAGTGTTGCTTGGTAATCGAATAATTAAACAAGAAAGCAAATTCGCATTTGGGTTCGACATGTCTGTTGATGATCCCTTGGCCACTTTAGCACATGTCCCAACAGCATCCTTATATGGATGCTGGTTTGGATCTCACTTGTGGTCAACTCTGGGGCCCAGTAAGTGGGAGACTCTGGCAGAAGACATGAGATCAGCTTTTGTATCAAATTGAGGATCAGAAGCATTCCCTTTATCAGGATCTAGTAGATCTGTACAAGATATGCATGGGGGAGATGAAGGGGCAAGCAGAGCAGGGTGAAGGAATTCTGGTAAGGGTGAGACTGTTAGAGGATTGAGAGGCCTTGATGCAGCTGGCATTAAAAGAGGCCCACATTGATTAAGTCTGTATAATAAATGTTTGATTACTTGAGAAGGCATCAGGTTCTGAAATTTAGAGAAGACTCTCCCCTCTCCTGATGAACGGGGTGAGCAGATTCAGGGAAGCTGCCTGTTTTGCGGGTACCATACTGGAAACTTAGCAGAATTTGCTGATGGTTTTGTATGGTGAAAATGTCCAACCGTCCAGAACTTGTAAAAACAGCCTCACTGGGTACTAGGAGTAAAGTCTACCACAGTGCAAAATAATTTCTGCCCAGGGAATCTCTGAGCTTAAGTAGAAACCCTGACCTTGCAAAGGAGTGAGCATTCCTTCTTGTAATATCCAATAGTGAAGGACTCGATTTACTTCTTCATCCTGAGGCTTTTCCGCAGACGCACCCGTTATTCCAGCGCATCTTCCATAAAGGGGGCCAAAATGTCACCTTAAATCTTCTAAGTACTTTTTGAGTGGATGATAACTTTAAGCAGCATGTGCAACACAAACGAGAAGTGTGAATTGAGCATCAACTATGCAATCATCCTCCCCGGCCGCATCTACTTTTGATGCAGGCAGAGAGAAAAGCATCCCTGTGGACTCCACCTGCATTTTACACCCACAAAGAAGAATGCAGAAGGATTCAATGTACTGCTGATCATCATGCATGTACATGACAGATCCATTACCACTTGTTTTGTGCCAAGGGTGTAAAAAAGGCACAACACCCAGGAACCCACAGATTGTTATGCCGTTATTACAGCCCTGACAACAAGGTATTACACAGAGAAAGCTGCAGACACCCAAGTGTCAGTGACCATAGCCATTTCCATGTAATAAGCACACTATTGAAAATGGCTCTACAAGCACTGGCACAGGAATGATTCCTAAATGTGTACAAAGTCCTTCAAACAGTTTATGATGTCCAACGCTGATTTTATGCTGATGGGGGGCTGTGAGGGGTTGAGCAATAAAGAGGTCCAGTTCACCCAGTCATCTAAACAGAGATGGTTGCTAATCCCTTGATAGTAGAGGTGAGCTGTGTTCATCAACATTGTATTAATAAAAACACTGGGGAGAGGAGCGAGCAGCTTATGTTAAGCCTGAATTCATATTTTCTTTTTTACTAATGTCACTATACCAACCCCACCAGCAAAACAGTTGTTCAGATACCCATCTATGAAGACAATTAAGTTGGGCCAGTGAGCGTTTTGGCTATATTTCCAAATCTCAGCTTGTGTTGTTGTCACCATCAGAAATCTCAGATTTCTTTTAGAGGTTTCCTAATCAAAGGTGTGATTGAGATGGGATGATAACTGGCTGGGTCGTATGGGTCAGCTCTGGGCTTTGTAAGCAAAGGTCTGATGTATGCAGATTTCAACAGTGATCAGACTCTTATGGTGCTGATGGAGTCATTGAGGAGGTATAGGAAGATGGGTACCAAGCCTGGAGAATTCAGGATTGATTTGTAAACATTGGGAGGACATGGATCCTCAGGGGATCTTGATGGGTTGCATGAGTCAATCGTTGGTTGAAGGTCCACTGAAGACCGAAGGCTGAAAAATAAATAGGAGAAGATAGTGGGAGGTGTTGGTGTGATCTCATTGGTAGCATGTGGGTGGGAGTGTCTATTTTCAAAGTGATCCTGGATGCTGAGGATCTTTTGGTTGAAATGTGCAGCAATCTCACCATAGAGCTCAGGTGTAGGGGTAGGGATTGTGGTGCAGGCTGTCAGGTTTTTGAATTCCCTGATTTTATACATTTCACTTTCGCTATGTCATACCAAATCAATGAGTTTGGAGTAGTGTGCTTTCTTTGCTTTGAGTACTTCAGCCCCATAAAGTCATAACTGTTGATGGTGGGCAAAATGCCAGGTGTCTAGATTGTACATTTGGATGCTTCTAGTCTTTCTAGCAGGGGATTGATGTATATTTATTTTCACGGTCTGGTCATGGTTGATGGTGCTTTTGAAGATCCTTGAGGCACGATGTCTCTGAATATTGTAAACGGGATAGATAAGTAGGGAAGGTAAACTGGGGAGAAGACGGCAATTATGTTTTCATTACAAAAAATGCCATCCATAGTGTACCCAGGTATGCGGTAGGGACCCTTCACTATACGTTTGAGGCGTAATGCAGAAAGGTTCGCTCCAAGTGACTTTGTAATAGCGTTGTCTTCTTTTTTGAGAAAATTTTTAAATCTCAAAGTACAGTTAGTAATTGGCAATCTACAGGCAGCATTGAGGAAGCATCAGCAGGTTTGTATGCAAATTGTGGGCTGTAAGAGGGAGGTCAGTAGATTAAGAGGAAGCTTAAGCTAACTGTGGGAGAGACGGAGCAGGTCAGCACAAGTGATTCACAGTCTGGCATGATGTCAATAAAGGGTATTGAGATTACCCTGGAGTCTCGGCCAGTTACCACCTGCTGTCCTATGGTTGGGATTAGCACAGATGATCTTGAAGCCTGGTGGGATACTTTTGTGGATAACCAGGGACTGATCATTTGAGAGCCAAGTTTTTCTGATGTAGAGCAAGTCTATCTGGTCTTTGGAGAGAATGTAAAAAATGTCAGAGGAGTACTTGGAGACAGAACGTGCATTGATTAGGAGGTATCTTGTGCCTGTCATTTTTGGGTGGGTTTAGCAGCTTGGACCAATGTTTTCGGGTGGTTCAAGGTTGCTTTTGTTAGTTTCCCAAGGCTCAACGTTAAGGTTTTCAAATTCAAAAAAGGCATAGCAGGCTCTTCTTGGGGTTTGGCACATCTCTCAGTTCCAGTTGCGCCGTTGTGGTGGGTGGTGCAGGGTGTCTAGTGATGAATGAAGTAACAAGTATTTTTTCTTGCAAGCCCTGTCTTCTGGTTGGTTAAATGGCTGTTGGGGTAAATGCAGGCAAGGATGTTAGGTCATTAGTGAGTCCTGTTTCTCGTACCAAGGAAAGGCCACAGTAATGAGACTCAGCTGGGTGCAGGTATCTGGAGATAAAAGCAGTCAATGGTCTCTTGAGATGAGGTAGTGGGAAGCCTGTAGAATCTTGGAGGCCTGATCGGAAGGAGTAGTGAGAGCTGCTTCCGACTCTCACCCTTTTTCTTTCTTCCTTTTTGATTCTGCTATCTTTGCAGTTTCTAGGCATCTAGTTACTGAGTTTTCACCCTATAGTTGATGAGGATTGGGGGATAGAGGGCGATACCGTCGGTGGAGATGTTAAGGGTGATATTTACCTTTTGATTTTTTCAGGCCTGCGTTTGTAGTTGGTTCATTTAAGGATTCCATATC
This sequence comes from Ambystoma mexicanum, assembly GCF_040938575.1. Lineage (NCBI taxonomy): Eukaryota > Metazoa > Chordata > Amphibia > Caudata > Ambystomatidae > Ambystoma > Ambystoma mexicanum. The sequence continues at coordinate 673,427,336 of NC_090934.1, forward strand.
CCTCTGTGAGATTATGGAACTATTTTGAGAAAACTATAGGCCAATTGGCTTGTAGACTATACAGATGAGATTTTTTTCCAGGGGTCCATGGAAATGGAAAGAGCTCCTTCGGTGTAGCAGTGCATGTGGCTATGGTGATTATGATACAAAATTTATGAGGAATTGTTTGCGTTTGTTTCTCTGTGTGAGGTTCCTAGTTTCAGTGAGACAGGACTAAATACGACATAATAGGTATAATAGGTGTGTTGATTTAGTTTGGTGCTAGTTGTTCATGCAAAGATGGGGAGACCAACCAGTTATTCATAGGGGTGTAGACGAAATACCATGAGCTATGCAATTATTATGGGAATATGAGGGTGAGTTAAGGTCTGTAGTTAATTGGTAACCATAGCCTGCATGTGTTCGATACGTAGGTACTAGTAAAACTAATCTAGTTATGTACTAAGTATATAGGTAGCAGTAATATGTTTGCAGCTATTGTGGGGCACACACACTGATTCAACCTCCCTAAATGTGAGGGATGCAGACACATGGCGGAGCCATGAAGTAGTTAAGAAGTGCAAAAGTGTGTAAATCTATCACGCAGATGTTATGAGCAAAGCACTATGAGAAAGGCTTCTAACATGTTTGGTGTACAGGGAAGTACAAAGAATCAAATCTGGCTCTGCACTAGGTGGTCATGTATCGATGCTAAGTTAAACAGTTGTTATGGATGCGTGTATAAATCCAATCAAGTTAATCTAGCTATGTGCTAGGTACCAGGCAATTCAGTGAGTCAACTATGCAGCTGTGGTCTAATATAATTCAGTTGTATTCTTTATATGCAGGCTATAGTATAAAAGAGCCATATAAGAGTGGGGCCAAAACAGTGTTCATTCTAGCTCTATTGTGTGAATGTGCACATCAATAGAATCTATGTTGCTATGTGCTTGGTATGCAAGCAATTACTAAGAGTGAAATTCAGCTGTGTGTTCAGTATGCAGTGAACAGTATGTTGAGATGCAAAATTGTTGTGATGAATAACTCAATAATTAGCAGCTTATGTGTTGGGTATGGATGCAGCAAATATATTTAGTTGTACAGATGTAGTGGATACTAACAACAAATTCAGTCTAGACAATTGCTAGCCATGTAGTCTAACACAATGAGTCAAGACTTCTAGCTAGGATTTCAGCCACAACCAGAATTAAACTAGCTTAGCGTTATTGGGTCAGCGGTATTAATAGCTATACCAATTAAAATGGTTGTGCAGGCTAACACAATGATTCAATATAACTATAGAGCTAGGTGTTCAGGGATGGATATCAAAAGCTAGACAGTTGTAGTGCGCATAAATAATAAAATCAGTATATATGGCTATGTGTTAGGTATGAAGGCTGAAAAACACTGAATCAGGCCAGATTGTGTGCCAGATATGGACTGCAGTGTAATTAACCATACAGATGTGGGCAGCATAATGATTCAATCTAGCTGTGTGCTAAGGTGTTCATGGATAGCTATTGGGATCCATACAGATTTACTGCTGCAGAGACAGTGTCAGTAGATTGAGACAAGTTATGTACTAGCAGTGCAGGGAGAAATCTCTTCACTCAACCCCAATTCTCCCCTCTGGAGCTCAACTGCACCTTCCCCATCTATCTATTTAAGTTATTCTGCTATCCCTGCACCCTTATTTGTAACCTGCAGGCTGAGTCACCTTTGTACAGCGCTCCATTTCTTCCCAGCTAGGTGTGTGCTTTATATAGCCAATACATACATATAGACAGTACCTCCCCATCTCGCTCCCTCCCCACGAGTGGCAGGCTACTACATCCATCCATGTGCTTTATTTGCATGGCAGCCAGTGCTTCTTGCCTCTTTGCAAGGGCGCATCTCCTGTGCACAATTAGTGTTTTGTTTCTATACAGAGCACTTTGGGCTCTGCAACAAATGTAGCGCAGAATAATGAGAGCTGGCCGGCGGTATCTCCCATTTTTGCACTAGCAGCATAGACACACTGCCCGACAGTAGAGAAAGCTCTCCTGTCAGCGTGTTCACGTTGCGGAGACCCGCAATCTAAACACGCTGAATGACAGGAGAGGCCTCCTCTCCTGTCAGGCAGCATGTCTATGTCCCGGAGAGGAGGGGAGGGCCATCCAGTCCTCCCTGTGGCTGCTCGGGCTGGTGTGATGGATGCATGCAGGCATGTGTGTTTGTTTTTTAATGTAGTATGTATGTTGGTGTGTTTGATTTTATGAATGTGTGCATGAAAGGAGTTGTATGAATGATGTGTTAATGCACGGATGGAAGTGTGTCTGTGCATTTGTGTTTTGGCCCCAAGCCCTAAATGTACAGGTGGGGGCTACTCAGGGTATAGTATTGTTTTTGCCTTATCCTTGATGCACAGTACCGTGCATAAAGGGTAAAGCAAGCAATGTGATAAGTAAAGTGTTATCACGTGACTAGACTGGACTAGATTGAATGTAGGCCAATCTAGCCACGTGATTATGCTTCACTTATGTTGCTTTACCCTTGATGCGCGATACAGTGTATCAAAGGTAAAGCACCCAAATGATACATTTTATTACGTGGCTAGAGTGGCCTAGATTTAATGTTGGCCGGTCTAGCCAGTTAATAACACTTATATTTGCTTTAACCTTGATGCACAGTAACTGTACATCAAGGGTAATCCAAACCTTGACTTAACTGTTAGGTTTGCTTTATCCTTGATAAAGTAAAGTATTATTGATAATCCTTTATTAAGTAAGTTGTATTATCTGGCTAGATGTAGGCCAGTCTAGCCAGGTAATAACACTTATGTTGGCTTTACCCTTGATGCAAAGAAGAAAAATGCCATGGTACGTTAAGAATGTATATGCATACTGGCACTACTAGTGGCAGTCTACATATGCTTTCTTAATGTGACATGGCAGTTTTTACATTAGTAGTGTCAGTCTGCATTTACTGTCTTAATGTGGCATGACATTTATACTTTGCAGCAGGGATAAAACAAACATGAAGAGTGTTATTACATAGCTATACTTGCTTACATTGGTGGCTTCAGTCTAACCATATATTCTTTGTGTATCATGGCATTTTTGTACTTTGCAACAAGGGTAAAAGCAAAAATGAGTGTGATTGTGTGATACACTGGCCTATCTTGATATAGCCAGTCTGGATATACTTTCTGTTGCATGAAATTGTTCTTACTGGCTGGGAGGCCTTATGCGGTAATACTGGCATACATCACTGCAACATTCACGCACATGTATTGGCACTGCCAGCATGAGCATGTTTTATATACTGGCATACGTTGCAGGCAAAGGCATCATGAAAATGTGTTGCAAAATGGTCCTCTGCACTGTTGGTGACTTGCATTTATTGGGGTTTTCATGTGCTACCAAACAAAACTGATTGCTAACTGTGCAGCTTTGTACCCAATTTTTCACAGAAAGTACCTTAAAATAGACAATTTTAGGCCATTATTTTAAAAACAAAACTCTGGGGTGGGCGGGGGGAGTACCCACCAAGCCCCTTTGTTATGCACATACATTTACGCCCTTCCAGTTAAAAAAAAATCACCAGACACCACTGCATACAGCGTGAGCAGTTTAAGTGTTCTGCAGGGCATGTGAACTACATTCACAGCGATCCTCTCATTCAGTAGCGATGGGGAGAGGAGCTAAACTAACCATTCATTTTCCTTAGTGGCCCTAGATCAGTACTGAGTATAGTACTACACTAACTTTGGACTATTCAACCAGATGAGGTTGTGGCAGCTAATCATTTTTTAATGTTGTGTCCAAGAAGCAGGAGGCACAAGGAAAGCAAATATATAAAGCAGCTCAAATCAAATGCCTGCCGTGTGGAAACTAAGAAATAGCTTGTGAAGTAGAGGGTATGAACATGTTTAAAAAAACCAAACTGAACAAGCAACATATTGTAATACATTCTCTTACATCTTTCTCCTTTTTATCAGGCACTGGTGTCTGCTTTCTCATGTTGTTTCCAGTATAGGCAACACATTTCTTAAATAAAAAAGAAAATAGTTATTTACCAATTATGTTCATAAAATTAAAAGTCATTGCGTTTGCGTTTTGGTAATAATTGCTTAGAATATCATAAAATCTAACTTACCAACTGCCATTCTCCGATATCTTCATTCCAGTGAACATAATTTTCAACCATTTCCTAAAAACAAAGTATGACACAAGTCACTCAACAATTGGATATCACTTTCTGAGAGCTCAGGTTAGTGAACATTATTCCAAAGTGATCATCCGTGCTAAAATAAATGCCTATAAATTATACCCACATACTGTACATTATTTGATTACGATAAGGCATCTCCATGTCGTAGGCTGATTAAAACCTACACAAGCCCCTACAATGGATGCAACACTCATAACGCTAACCTCAGTGGGGATTCCAGTATTCCTCGATCTCCCCATCCTTGTCAACTGGTTTGCAATGACAGCTGCTTAAGGCAGGATTAGAAAAACATTCTAAAAAAAGTGTCCACTTTCGAAATATGAAGAGGAATCCCTGTGCATGCATTTTTGCTCGCTCCTCCCGAGCAAGATCGGAAGAGATAAGTACACAGGGCAGAGGAGATGGCACATGCAAAGCAGGCATCAGAAAAGAGGAACACTATCAGATTTCTAAGATGGGCATGCATGTCTTTGAAAAGGGTACTGATTGTTGCTGGTGCAGACCCTCCTCCTAGGCGTCATGGCACTATGGCAGGCTTGCTGCTTAAATGTTTACCTGCAATGTCAGTGATAATTGTATAGGTGTGAAGGCGTGTAATCAATTTCACCTATGTGTTGGTGGCTTAATTTCGTTCAGAGCTATGCTTGTTGTTGGAAATGCTATGCTCTGCCCTGAGATTTAAATATCGCTAAAATCTGCTCATTAAAGGCAACCCATTCCTCTGGAGTCGAGGACTTTGTCAGGCATGCCACTTTCCTCGAGGCACCATCCTCTGAGGAGTACGGGGAATGCGACCGGTGACAACGCTTCCTAGAGTGCCGGGACAAGGAAGAAGAATGGCCGGAAAAACTCTGGGAACGAGATCCCCGGCCACCTCCCGATGCAGAGTGTCGCCCCCCGAGTCGTCAGTGGAAACCCCCTTGGACGATTTAGATTTCCGGGACCTACTAGGGCTAGAGCTCCTACCTACCTGGATCTTCCCCTTACGCTCCCACAAGGCCTTGGCAGTCAGCGACTGGCATTTAACAGTCGTCGGTGTCGTGCGACTCGCCCAAACACCGCAAACAAATGCGATGCGGGTCAGTGATCGACATTTTCGACTTGCAGTCCCGGCAAGTCTTGAAGCCAGACCGCACAGTCGGAGGGGGTCGAAGAAAAAGACATTCTCAACGATGAACACACGAGGCACGCCGAGGTTCACGAAGCAACACGTTTGCGGAAAAAACAGTAACTGAGGCTACGGGTGCCGTGCATCCTATTTATAACCTCCGGTGACGTCACCCTAAACGGGGGCCTTCGAGGGACATCGAACAGACGTCATCGATGCAGGATGCCCTCTGCTGAAAAAGTTTTCGCAGTGCACAGCTGTGGACATTACATGTCAAAGATGTGGAATACGTTGCAGGACACAATCCATTGGAAATAGACTTTTTAGACCTACGTATTTGTACAGAAGACACCAAGATTCATATCAGGATCTTCAGAAAACCCAGAGGAGAATTGCACATTATTTGTCAACAATTGTCACAAGAGAAGCACAATCAAGAATATTCCCATTGGGGAATACATTAGAGCTAAGAGGAACTGTAGTGATCAAGTAAGTCTTGACAGAGAATGTGTCCTAATTATTAACAAGTTTTTTTAACGTGGCTATTCAGACTCTACTGTGTCTAAAGCTTATGATGGAGTCAAGTTGATCCGTAATAAATCTATTTTGATGCCAAAAACTAAATCACAGGATCAATACAAACACCTAACCAAGTTGATTGCGGGTTGCTGTAAAGATGGGCACAAACTATATTCCATACTGAATAAACACTGGCACACACTAAGATTTATAGGAATTTGTTGATCCCATACCGGGGATCATATTCACTAAGGCACCGACCCTTAGGGATAGATTCAATCCATCATTTAGGTCAACTACCAAAGAGATATGTCAAACTAGAATCTCATGGTTAACACTGCTAAGCCTGGGCTTTTACAAATGCGGCAACTGTTCAATGTGTAAATATGCAGTTACCAATACTAAGGTTTTTACCAATGACTTAGGCACATACATTATTATTTGAGACTTGATACATTGCTGCATGAAATAAGTGGTATATGTAGTTGTTTGTGTGTGGGGTAAGGTATATATTGAGAGCACAACTTGAGAACTTTGTGTGAGAATACGAGAACACGTAGCCACCATAGGTGTAAAGACTGTGTAGGGGGTGGGTATCTGTCTTCCTGCCCTCTATATGGCAGAGTGAAAGCAGAGCACCCAGACAAGGTTCTCTATAGGGTAGCGAATGGACGAGCAACCAAAGCTTAAGCTCTCAAGAGGTGATGCGGGTTGGTTCTTAAGTACAGTGTAGTCCCCAAGCCCCCCACAAAGGAATGTCCACACACTATGTTATGTGCAAACATAGTTCTTTATATATAAATAAGGTCCAAGATATATAAATCAATTAATAGCACACTTTGTACTCTGGCAATTCTAATATTGCAAATATATACAATGCCTATGTGGTACCACACTTAGCTATTGACTCCTTTAAAATGCATCAACTGCTGACAGTTACAATGGCATAGAAATCATACAGCAATGTCTATCAGCATAGAGCATAGGAAGGAAGACAAGTTGGGTTAAACAGTGGCAGAATGCTTCTTTAGCTACTAAGAGACAATTCTGTTTGAGGATCTCCCCCCACCTGGACAACCTGTAATAAAAAGTATTAACAAGCCCAGTACATTAATGTTTTAATAGTCGTGTTTCCTGGTTAAAATGTTCAACTACACCAATGTACCCGAGTTAGAAGAGTTTCTTCAACGGTTCGTGAACGGATCCCTCGAGAGTGGACTCCCTTTAAAGCAGGAGACACATGGCATTGAGATACCTCGAAGAGATGTGAATACTGGCATTGAAACAATAGCCTTGTTCTCTGCGGTGCACCTCGATGCAAAGTGTTCGGTGCCACAAAGAAGACTCGGCGAAGAACGTAGGCCCACCGTCGGATGTTGGTGTTGACAATAGGGATTAGACCACGGCTGGTGGAATCATCACTTTTTTGCGACTTTGTGGACTTCGGGTGCCGGGAAACCCACCGGCTGCCTTTCCTTGGTCGTCGATGACCTCGATTTTCTACAGCGGGACAAATTGGTCAACTGTGATGGCAAGGGAGCCCTTTGTTCAATGTTCTTAGGCAAGGTGGAGCGGTGCGGGTCCGGTCGTCGAGCAGCACAGTGTCAAGCTGTCCCCGCTTCAGGGGAAAAATGACTAATGGGCTTGCAGCAGTTACAGAAATCCGCCGAACCCCGGTTGACGGAGAGGGACTTCGATGGCCTCAATGGCCTGGTGCTTTACTTCAAAATATCTCGGCGGACCCAATCTCCCGTCGACAGTCTTTTGGGACTGGCTTCCAGGGTGCCCTGATGAAGATCAGCTTCTGCACGATATTCCCTTGTAGCTTGGGAAAAGTCTCCTAGCCAGGTCCTCTCTCGGATCAGTCCTCGACAGACTTGCCAGCTTTTAGATTGGGTTGAAGGAAAGCAGCAGCAATTCTTCTTCCAGCTGGGCTTCAAGGGTAAGCAGCTTTAAATTTCAACTTCAGCTCCTGAACAAATTGGGAAGTCAGAGGTCCCCAGATAAACACATCTGTCCCTCCTACACACTTCATTCAATCACACATAAGGGCATTCATGCAGGCAGGCAGGCAGCCAGCCAATCAGGCTCACAGGCATTCAGGATATTCACTTCCACCCAGACATCCATAACAAGGAATGTGGATTGAGGCAAGCACCCAGCCTTTCAGCACCCCAAACTGCATTCATGTCAGTTTCAGGAAGGACTGTCTCATTCATTGTGTCATCCACACAGGAACCAGACATCCAGAACATAGAATGCATATTGGTCACACACTCTATTCACATAAGGCCCACCCCAAGGGTGTACCCACAGCACACAGTCGCTGGGAAGGTGTAGTGTGTGTGCAAAATGAGCTAGAAAACATGGTGCCGATGCGCAGCCTTCTTGGACATTCACTTCCATTTACCGCAATGAAATAGCAATGAAAGCCTACGTTTTCACTGGCTGAGCAGGTAAACTGCAGCGAAGACAAGGTCACATATTTATGTCAGATGACCAAGCCGGGAGAATAGTTGTATTGTCCAGCAAAGGACAAGCCAGAAAGGGAGTCAGAGAGCTCTGCAGGTACAGTGATAAGGGGCAATGGGAACGAAATCAAGGAGAGAAGCTGTTTTTTTTCGCTTCTAGCTGGAATATTCCATAAGGGTATCCCAAGGGTCTCTGTTCACCATGACTGAAAGAGGAAGAGCTGCACTGCCAGGAATCCCAACTGGACTCCTGTGCAGAAAACACAGAACACACATAAGGGAGTACAGGACAATGCATTTCCAGCATCACACCCCTCCCCCTCCCCCAGACTGAGGTTAGGGTGGTCTAATCTCCCATGAGATTGACACCCTCATCCAGACAGTCAACATACCTTCTGGAAAGGTGACCTGCATTATCATGAGTCTTCCCTGGTCTAGCCCTTGCAGGCTAATGGACCACCTGAGCAGCAGTTTAGGGTTTTCACCCTTCATCTGCATAAGCCACTTTAAGGGCTTATGGTCGGTTTGGACCTTGAAGGTAGACCCAGAAAGGTAAGGCCTAAAACGCCTAAGCCTCAAAACTAGACTGAAACATTCCTTTTCAACAGAAGCCCACCTAAGTTCTTGACCTTTGAGTTGCCTACTGGTAAATCCGATGGGATGTTCCCTCCCTTTGTCATCTAACTGCGACAAGACCGCTCCAATTCCAGTGTCACAGGCATCAGTTTGAACAATAAAGAATTTGCTGTAATCAGGCGCACAAAACACAGGTGCCCTACACAGACTTTCTTTCAAGCCAACAAAGGCCCTCTGACAGTCATGAGTTCAACTAACCTTCTTCGGTTGCTTGGGTGATGTCAGAGCTGTCAGAGGGGCAGCTATGTTTCCATAGTCTGCCATGAAGTTCTGGTAATAACCAGTGAGGCCCAAAAATGCTCTCACCTGGGTTTGAGTAGTGGGAGACTCCCAGTCATGTACATCCTGTACTTTACTGGGGAGATGTTGAATTCAATCCTCTCTTTTACCTCATGACCAAGGTAAGTGACTTTCCCCTGAGCTATCTGGCACTTGATAGTGAGGTTAGCCCTTCGCAAGGCCTGCAACACTCTACACTCTATCCAAATGAGTCAAATGCTCTTCCAGGTGGATCTGTAGACAAGAATGTCATCTAAATAGGCCACACAAAGGGCTTCCAGTCCACTGAGCACAAGATTGACCAACCATTGGAAGGTGGCAGGTGCATTCTTCAACCCAAAAGGCATGACTCTAAACTGGTAGAGACCCTCAGGTGTTGAGAACGCAGTTTTTTCCTTGGCCTGGTCCGTCAGAGATTAGCCTGAGGTGAGGTCAAAGGAGCTTACAAATTTGGCAGCACCTATGGTGTCCACAAGCTCGCCAGCCCTGGCCAATGGGTGTACATCAGTTTTGGTGAGAGCATTGACGCCTCTGTAGTCCACACAGTACCTCCAAATCCTTTGTACCTGCCTGGGTACTTGCCTTGGATACAAGGACCATGGGACTGGACCAGGGACTTGTTGAGGTTCAATAACACCTAGATCCAACATCTTGTCAACCGCAAGACTTAAGGTCTCAGTACTTGTTTAATTCTTGGCTTGCCCTAAGATTATTTGATACCTGGCCCATCATCCGTGACATCCTCCGTCTGAGGGCTAACACATAACCCTCCACTTGCTTGGCAGGACCTGGAAGGGTGGCTTCCAAACCTTCTCTTACTAAGGCAAGTGGCCTTATGGGATGTCCAAAGAGAAGCTCAAAGGGGCTGAAACCAACACCCTCTTGAGGCACTGCTTCATAGGCAAACAGCAGCCATGCTAGGAGGCGATCCCATTTCTTCCTTAGGTGCTCTTCCAAAGCACCCATCATGCCCTTGAGAGTCTTATTAAACCTCTCAACAAGTTTATTGGGCTGGGGATGGTAGGAGGTGGAGAACGTATATGTTACCCCAAACTCCTTCCACATCATGCATGTAACTAGACATGAAGTTGGATCCTCTGTCAGAGACCACCTCTTTCGGGAATCCAACTCGGGTGAAAATACCCAAGAGAGCCCTGGCAACCACCGTGGCAGTAATGGTCCCAAGGGTATAGCCTCAGGGTACCTGGGGGCATGATCAACCAGGACTACGATGAACCGGTGTCCACCTGATGTGTGAGGGTCTAAGGGACCGACAATGTTGATGCCAATCCTCTCAAATAGTGTGCCAACCACTGGCAAAGGATGCAGTGGGGCAATGGCACTGCCTTCAGTCTTGCCAGACAACTGACAAGTGGGACAGGTCCGGCAGTGGGACTGCACTTCTGCTCCCATCCCGGGCCAGTAAAAATGTGCAGAGAGCCTTTGCTTAGTCTTCTTGGTCCCAAGATGACCAGCTAGGGGTACCTCATGCGCCAACTGCAACAGGAAGAGGCTGTAAAACCTGGGTACCACCAACCTCTTGAGGGCACCAGGTTCAGGCTTAGTGGGCTTACTACAAAAGAGCTCACCCTCCCAATAAATCTTGAATGCACTTCACCTCATGCCTGGGCCTGTTTTCTTAGACCCTTGAGAGAGTGGCCCTCTCTCTCACCCCGGCAGAAGTCTCTGCTAGATGGCCCCTATTCAGCCAGCAGGCATTTTTTTATTTTTTTTTATTTGTGTGTGGTTCAAAGACCTTTACAAAATAGGACATCAATACATTATTACATATCACAATACAAAACAATTCATTATTAAAGAATAAAATTAAAACAGATTTTAAAAAATCTATCTGATCCAAATCAACAATTGTATTACTTAATAAAGAGAAAAAAATGTAACACTAAAATAACAAAATCTCCTTTTCTATTACTTTCAGAAAATCAACCAATGCAAAGATTAATGCTCTCTCATGTCCTTGCATGAATCGATTCCAAAGAGATTCCATGCAATCTTCATAATTCACATTTACAAATCGTAAAAAGAACTTAGTCCTTACATCTCTAAAGTATGATCATTCTAAAATAAAATGTTTTAAAGTTTCATTTTGTTCTGGACAATTTAAAAAACGACATTTAGAAGTACCCTGATTTCCATTTAAAGCTCCCCAGTATTTTGTTCGTTCAAGAGTGTTAGGCAGAATCCTGTGCAGTTCCCTTGGGGACCACTGCAAGAAGATTAAAACTACAACAGTAAGCAGTAAACCCAATTGGTAGCAGTCTGTACCACCCAGATTTACCTGGTAGCTGTGGCTGAGCAGTCAGACTTCTCTCAAGAAGAGTTAGGCAGTATACAGAGGATACACAATAGGGCTAAAAACACAGTAGAACAAGCAAACACTGACCAGAGCGTTGTATCAAAAGTATATAATTATTTAACACACACTTTAGAAAATACACTAGCACTATTAATCAAAAGCAAGTTCAAACACAATCAGAAAAGTATTTACACATCCCTTAGCAATTACTAGACAAGTCTAAGTTAAAACACCACTTTTTGTCAAAACAGAGGTGAGCGTGTAACTTAGATGGCAGGTTAAAGGGAGAGAAAAAGGCAGGTCATGAAAATAAAACAGTTCCCAACACTTTAAAGAGACAAAATCAAGTTACTGAAGGCAGGGTATACTGTAGAGCCAAAGTTCATAGGCCAGAACCACTTTGAATGGAGCAAGGCGAAATGTGCCCAAGATCACACGGTTTAGCTATGCATTCAAGTCTTTGTAGAAATATTCAAGAGAGGTTGGGGTGGTTCAAAAGACAAAGTTAGAAGGTCTGGGGGCCAACCTAGTTGGTAAGCCAAGGATTTAAGGGTCACCTTGGGCAAACCGAAGAAAGGGAGGCCAGGTAGAACACAGTACCTTCAAGAGTAAGGAAGCTCCAGCGGTGGCAGTCGTTCCTGGGAGCGGGTGCAGTTCGTGGTTTCGACCAGGGGAAGAGACGATCTCGTCGAGGAGGAATCTTGGAGTCGTTGCACTGCCCAGGGAAGAAACCAGCCGCGGAGTTCGTCGGTGAAAAGGTGCGTTCCTGGTATTGGCGGTCACAGTGGTGAAACTTGGCTATCCGGCCGCCGGGGTGCTTGGCACGGGCGATTCGACCAAGAGACGTCCTGGAAGGCGGAATGGCGAACTGGTTGATCCCACCAGCTCAAAGGGAGAAGACTCTTCCAGCAGAAGATCTCCTCTTGTCGTCGGGAAAGTGGTGAGGTCGTTGAGCAGGGCTCCACCGGTGGTGTCGTCGTTGCAGATGGCTCAGCTTCTTCCCTCTTCGGATTTCTTAGGTCCTGTGGCGACTTCTGAAGTTCCAGTCCCAAAAGCCCTGCCTTTATGCAGAAAAACCCCCATTCAACAGCCTGTCACTCAAACATACTAAGGGCGGCTCACCACTGGCCCAATTAGAACAGAGTGCGACTTGAGTTGCTAAGGCAACGCAGTCCCGGGTGCCAATTCCCCCACCCACACATTCTGTGGAACCCAGACAGAGTGGCACCAGTTGGAGGGCTTCTGTGGAGAAGCCCGCCAAAAAGTGGAACAGAGGGCCCGACCTTGGTTGGAGTTACAGAGATGGACACGAACACCATTTTAGAAAAGAGTTCTGGCAAAAAGACCCAACCGTTGTTTTAATATTAAATAAATAAACCGGCGGTATCTTTAACATTGCACCAAAAAGTGGTGCGTTTAAAATCAATGGGAAAATCGCATAGGAAATATTCTGGTGGAATATTTTGCGTGGTAACCACTGCCACCAGCCAGAAACTCGACAAGGGGGGACTGGACAGTGCCCCCTTGGAAACAGACCCAGGGGCAATCGAATTAACCCCTTCCAGTACTTCCACAATATGATGGTTTGTACTGGTTCTGTTCACAATTTTGGACTAGTAAAGTCAATGGTGACTTTACATGCCCTGGGAGACAGTAGTCAGTCCCAGGGTATGGAGTCTATGTTTGGGGGTCACTATGACACCGCTGTGTTACTGCACTGAGGGTGCTGTGTAACACATACACAAAAACAGATGATACCCTATGGAGTAAAAAAACCCACAGCCCATCAGCACACAAAAAGTCAAAGACGTACCTCAAATCATGCCTAAGAATGGGAGGAAGAGAGTCTCACTCGTAGCAGGAGAAAAAAAACAAACCCCAAAAATCCAGCAAAGCTGCTGGGGGACTCACTAGGTTTGGGAAATTAGCCTTATGGAGAATTCATCCCTAATAAAGAGTATGGTACTGATTTAGTCTAAATCTCATATAATACATTCTAGTTACATTACATGGAAATATAGTAGGATAACCACAACAGCCATCTCTTTTATCTGGAAATTTTGCATATTCTTTGTATGTTCTCAGTATTTTTATTTCATCTAGGGTTTTGCACCAATCGTTTTCAAATAATTTATGTTTAACATAATTCAGACGGATATATAAATCATCTAGGTCAACACCCAGATTATTCATAGTTTTTGCCATAGATTCATAGTAACCAGCAATGGAGCTAGAGGAGCATCCCTTCCTAAATTCAAAGAAATCTTGATATGACAATGCATTACTTACCGTAAAAGCATTTCTGATGATTGTATCTGCTTAGATTCACATGCTGTGCATAGGTCCGACATCCAGTGGTCACTGCGGAGTATTGCATTTTGTTTTTCGTAGTCGAAAAGGGACGTCGACAAGGCGTGTCTGAAATACTATCCCTATAGTGACGTGTGTTGTACCCACAATCCCTCATGCGTCGAGGTCCCTCTGTTTGTATTTTTCTGCCCTGAGGGAGCCTTCTAGACGTGAGTGAGTACAGAAAAGAGAGATATAAAAGGAAGTCTATGTTCCTTCCATCCGAGCGGGGAGGAAAGGTGGGCGCATGTGAATCTAAGCAGATACAATCATCAGAAATGCTTTTACGGTAAGTAATGATGCTTGTTAATCTGCTTAGAATCACATGCTGTGCATAGACTAGCGAGCAGTACCCGGAGTTGGCGGTGGGTTATGAGAAGGAACAGTAGTGAAAAGATGTCTTAATACTGCCTGACCCACCTGGGAGTCAGATCTCGAGTGTGCATCTAGACAGTAGTGTTTTGTAAAGGTGTGCACAGAACTCCAGGTAGCCGCTTTGCAGATGGACTCAAGGGGAACATTTGCAATGAATGCTATGGACGCCCCCGTGCCTCGAGTAGAGTGTGCTCTAGGCTTAAAGGGCAGTTCTCTCTTAGCAAGAGTATAGCAGAGAGTGATGCATTGAACAATCCATCTAGAAATAGTGGACTTTGAAACTGCATCCCCTTCTCTTCCTGCTGCCACCAAGACGAAGAACTGATTAGTCTTCCTCAGTGGTCTGGTTTTTTCCATGTAGAACATGACCGCTCTGCGCACATCTAGTGTGTGCAGAGTTTTTTCTCCCAAGTTGGAAGGATTTTGAAAGAACGTTGGCAGTTCTATAGACTGGTTTACGTGGAATTTCGATATGAACTTCGGAGCAAACCTTGGGTGCGTGCGTAGAACCACCTTATCTCTGTGAACTGTAACGAAGGGGTCTAGAGCAGAAAGAGCCTGTAGTTCACTTACCCTCCTGATGGAGGTGATAGCTATTAAAAAAGCAGTCTTAAGAGTGAGGTCTTTAAGAGATGCTTTGTGCATGGGTTCGAAAGGTGAGCCCATGAGTCTGGTAAGTACCACGTTAAGGTCCCATCCGGGAGCTGGGTCAGCTATCGGGGGGTGTATTCTCTTTATTCCCTCCATGAAGGCCTTTATAACAGGGATCTTCCACCACGACACCTTGAGTTGGGAAGTGATGTATGCAGAAAGTGCCGCTAGGTGGACTTTAATGGAATTGAACACTAGACCTGAATCCAATAAGTGGGTCAGGTATAGAACAATATGTGTGGGAGAGCAGTCAATTGGGTTGATGCCTTTCCCTCTGCACCAGATAACAAATCTCCTCCACTTGCTAGAGTAGCAGTGGCGAGTGTTAGGTTTTCTGGCTTCCCTGAGAATGTCCATACATCTCTGCGGGAGCAGTAGATATCCGAATTCTATGATCTCAGGAGCCAAGCTGCTAAGTTCATGTTCTGGGGGCATGGATGCAGAGTCCTGCCCTTGTCTTGTGACAGCATGTTGTACGGGCAGGGGAGTTTCACTGGGGGAGATAGAGACATCTCCATCAAGTGAGCGAACCATGGCTGTCGTGCCCACATTGGGGCCACCAGTATCATGGTTACTTGTTCCTGGTGCATCTTGTGCACCACCTTGTTGAGAAGGGGAGTCGGGGGGAAAAGCGTAAACAAATTTCCCTGACCATTGCATCGACAGACCGTTCCCCTTGGATTGGTTCTGGGGGTACCTGGAGGCGTAACTTAGGCATTGTGAGTTCTCCAGGGTTGCGAATAGGTCTATTTCTGGGAATCCCCATTGTGTGAAGACGTCCAAGACGATGTCTTCGTGCAGTCGCCATTCGTACTCTTCGGGCAGGGGGAAATCTCTGCTGAGTTTGTCTGCCAGCAGATTGAGTTCCCCTGGTACATGTTCTGACAGTAGGAACATGTTTTGTTTGAGAGCCCACTTCCATATATTTTGGGCCAGTTTGGACAGTCCTGGAGAGTGGGTGCCCCCCTGCTTGTTGATGTAGTACATGGCTGTGGTGCTGTCTGTAAGGACCAACACAGTTTTGCCTTGTAGGTGTTCCTGGAAGGCTTTTAGCGCCTTGAACACAGCTAGTAGCTCCAGCAGATTTATGTGTTTGGATGCTACGTTCGGAGTCCACACTCCGTGAGCAGTCTGATGGGATAGGTGAGCCCCCCATCCTGTTAGGGATGCGTCTGTGGTTAGAGTGGTTTCTGCCGCGGGTGTGGCAAAGGGTTTCCCCTTTTCCAGGTTTTCCTTTGTCCACCATCGTAGCGAGAGAACCAAGGCCTGCGAGACCACCACTGGATCGTCCCATAATCCGCTGGCCTGACACCACTGGCTGTTGAGCCACTCTTGCATAGGGCGCATGTGCAGGCGCGCGTGAGGTACCAAATAAATACACAACGCCATCATGCCTAGCAAGCGCATTGCCTTACGTACCGTCACCTCTCGACCGGTCACATATTGAGGGATCTGAAACAGCATGTTTTGGACCCTCTCGTTGGAGGGGAAGACGAGGCTGTCCTTTGTTTGAATTAGAGCCCCTAGGAATTGTTTGACTTGGCTGGGGTCTAAGCTGGACTTCTTTTTGTTGATGGAGAAGCCCAACTGGAATAAAAGGTCTACCGTCTTTTGGGTATTGGAGAAGCATGTTTCGTAAGAATCCCCTGTTATGAGCCAGTCGTCGAGGTAAGGGTAAACTGGGATGGACAACCTGCGCAGGTGGGCCGCTGCCACTGCCAGTACCTTCGTGAATACCCTTGGTGCTGATGCTATGCCGAAGGGTAGCACTCTGAACTGGTAGTGTTTGCCCTCTATCATGAACCTGAGGTATCTTCTGTGCGCTGGCAACATTAAAATATGAAAGTATGCATCTTTCATGTCCAATGATGTAATCTCCCTGATATAGCAGTGGGATCACTTCCTGTAAGGTCACCATACGAAACTTCTGGGGTTTAATAAACTTGTTCGCTGGGTGCAGATCTAATACAGGGCGCATGGTTAGATCCTTATTGGGTACAAGGAAGTACACTGAATAAATACCTTCCGTTACCTGAGATAGAGGCACGACCTCTATGGCTCCTTTTTCCAGCAGTTGTTGTACTTCTTGGAGAAGGATAGCAAGGTGTTCCGGTGTCATGCGTCGCCCCCTCGGGGGTCTGTATGTTGGGGAACTGTTGAATTCGATGCAGTATCCGTGGGCTACGGTGGAAAGTACCCAGCGGTCTGACGTTATTCCCTCCCATGCTGGAAGAAAGGATGTTATCCGGCCCCCGACCGGTGTTGCATGGGAGGGGACGCGAATCTTCGTGTCACTTGGTGTTGTTGGGGGCTTGGGAGCCTCTGGGGGTGGACCCCCGACCTCTCCCTTTGCCCCTGCGCTGGCCTCTTTGGCTGTACTGCCCACTATTGGTCTGGTAACTGGTGGCAGGGTACTGTTGCTGCTGATTCTGCTGTTGGCGTTGGCCACGAAAAAAGCGTTTGTTGCCATAGCCGCGTCTGGTAGTGGGCTTAGAGGTATCTTCTGTGCGCTGGCAACATTAAAATATGAAAGTATGCATCTTTCATGTCCAATGATGTAATCTCCCTGATATAGCAGTGGGATCACTTCCTGTAAGGTCACCATACGAAACTTCTGGGGTTTAATAAACTTGTTCGCTGGGCGCAGATCTAATACAGGGCGCATGGTTAGATCCTTTTTGGGTACAAGGAAGTACACTGAATAAATACCTTCCGTTACCTGAGATAGAGGCACGACCTCTATTGCTCCTTTTTCCAGCAGTTGTTGTACTTCTTGGAGAAGGATAGCAAGGTGTTCCGGTGTCATGCGTCGCCCCCTCGGGGGTCTGTATGTTGGGGAACTGTTGAATTCGATGCAGTATCCGTGGGCTACGGTGGAAAGTACCCAGCGGTCTGACGTTATTCCCTCCCATGCTGGAAGAAAGGATGTTATCCGGCCCCCGACCGGTGTTGCATGGGAGGGGACGCGAATCTTCGTGTCACTTGGTGTTGTTGGGGGCTTGGGAGCCTCTGGGGGTGGACCCCCGACCTCTCCCTTTGCCCCTGCGCTGGCCTCTTTGGCTGTACTGCCCACTATTGGTCTGGTAACTGGTGGCAGGGTACTGTTGCTGCTGATTCTGCTGTTGGCGTTGGCCACGAAAAAAGCGTTTGTTGCCATAGCCGCGTCTGGTAGTGGGCTTAGAGATCTGGTCAAGAGTTTTGATAGTATCGAACTCTTTTTTAGCCATTTCCAGAGCCTCATCCACCGCTTTCCCGAAGAGGTTTGAGTCTTCAAAGGTTTATTTATTAAAGACGCCTGTGTCTCCGGTTTGAACCCTGAGTTGCGCAGCCATACATGGCGTTTTAGGAGTATTCCCTGAACCAGGGAACGTCCCGCTGTCTCAGCAGCATCCAGAGAGTTCTTTACAATACTCTGGTTGACCTGGGTTCCTTCGCCAATAGTTGATAGCAGGCGTGTACGTAGTGGTTCCGGCGCTTCTTCGGCGTCCTTGCGCAGTTTGGCCCACTGCGCGTCCGCGTAGCTAGCTAGCAAAGAATTGTTGTTCGCAATTCTTGCTGAAAAGGCAGCCGAGGATGTGACTCTTTTAGCAAGGGCATATAACCTCTTGCCCTCCTTGTCAGGTGGTGCCTCACAGGTGGACAGCGGCACCCCTGCCCTCTTCCTTGTATTAGTTACTACAAGGGAATCCGGAATGGAATGTCCCCTGATGTACAGCGGGTCTGAGGGTGAAGGAGTGAAAAGTTTTTCAATCCTTGGATTAACTCCTCTGATTAGTGCGGGTGTGGATAGCGAAGGGATGATTCTTCTCTTCACTGAAGCGAGGAGGGGAATGGTCTGGCTGACTGGGGGTTTCTCCTTAATTACTCTTTCCACAAAGTCTATTTACGGAGAGATCTCCCCAGTGTCCAGTTCGAAATGTGCTGCTGCTCTGCGCAACAGGGCATTGAATGTGGGCTGATCGTCAATGGGAGACGTGTTTCTAACAGGTGAATTGTCAGGAGGATTTAGGTTCAAGACATCAGTGTCCGAATATACTGATGGGGATTGCCAGGGATGAGAAGGTCCTTCTTCTGGATTTTCTCCAGAGCCTTCTCCTACCATGTCTGGGCTGTCTTCCAGACCTTCCTCTTGGTTCTGTCCCTCTTCATTGTCCACAAAATCATCCTCCTCTTCTAAGTATTGTTCCTCACCAGTGAGGTCATACACATTATGGAAGTCTAAGGCTATGTCCTGCCTCGGGTATTTGGCCCTGGGGTCCTCCTGAGGCCCTTCTCATGTTCTCTTGGGAGTGGGAGGGTTCTGGGTGTTCATAAACCTCTCCATTCTCTCCATGCAGAGATGGAGCCTTTCCATGGTTTCATGGGGTACCCCTGAGCGGTCTAGCGGGGGAAAATTGGTGTCATCTAGCTGAAAACGGCTCGACCTCTCCCATAACGTCGAGGAAAGTGTCCCTTCGCCTTCCGAAAAGCCTTCCGGAGTGCTCGGGGTCCCCCCGACTGAAGGGGGTAGTCCCTGTCTGTCTTCGGGCTTTTTCGTCGTGTCTTTCGACCTCTGCGTAGCGCTCGACGTGTCCTTCGGCGTACGCTTCTGGGCGTCGGCTGCCACGATCCTCGACAAGCTCTCTGCGACTCGTTTGTCAGCGGAGGGCTGTGGTTTCGACGTTATGGGTGTCGATCGTTCTACGGCGGCGTGCGCTCTCTGCTGGTGCGCGCCGGCCGATGGTTTGGGGGCGGCGCCCTTATTTGCCGAAAGCCCAGCCGCTGGTCGCGGCTGCGAGAGGGGCTTCGAACCTGAACGGTCCGAGGAGGCCGCCGGTGTAACCTGCGTCTCTTTGGGCGCTGATGCTTTCTTCGTCTTCGACGAAGAAGAGCTATGGGTTGTGTGTTTATGTGTTGTATCGTGTGCGTCAGTGTCGCCGGGGTGTTCATCCCCATAAGCAGGGCGTGAGCCGAGCCCGTCGGGGCCGGGGACAGATGACGAAGAGCGCGAGCGCTCTTTAGAGGGGTGTACGACTTCCGTAGCGGAGGTCGTGTTATCACGTTCCTCGTCACTGTCGGTGGTAGCAGCGGCGGGTGAAGACCCGGCCTTCAACATAGCGTAGGCCGCCCACCTCTTGACCCTACGGTCTTTTAGAGTCTTTGGCTTTAGAAGCCGACAAGCCGAGCAACCCTCCTCTTTGTGATAGAGGGGCAAGCAGCGGTTACACCGTGAATGCTTGTCCTTCCAAGTAAACTTGCCCTTACAAAGTGGGCAAAACCTAAAGGGTGTCCTCTCCATAGCCGAGGCAATAAACCGTGATAACTACCCCAAGGGAAAGGAAGGGTAAAAGGAAAGGCATTCTCAGAAAAAGAATCAAAGATGTCCCACGACCCCACTCTCCCTACTGTATTTGGCCTGCGAGGCCAGGCCACGTGTTCGGCAACGCCGAAGGAGCTCCTCCGCTCGTCGCCTCCGTCGAAGATCTTGCTCGGTGGAGACAGCTTCACAACTGCGTCGAGGGAGGGATCGATATATTAAATCTTTAAACAGGAAAAAACGACCAAAGGTCGAGGAGATGGAATCTGCAATGTCTCTCGAGGAGCTCCGCGTAAAGGCGACCAGTAGCTGGGCGGAAAAAAACAATCTGAGGGACCTCGACGCGTGAGGGATTGTGGGTACAACACACGTCACTATAGGGATAGTATTTCAGACACGCCTTGTCGACGTCCCTTTTCGACTACGAAAAACAAAATGCAATACTCCGCAGTGACCACTGGATGTCGGACCTATGCACAGCATGTGATTCTAAGCAGATTAACAAGCATCAGAAATTGAATTATCGGGGCAGTTAAGAATTTTACAGTAGTTAGATAGAGCCCGCCAGGTTAGTCTAGTAGATAGAGAGAGCAAGCCCATCTCATGTCTGATAACACAGTTAGGAATTGCTGGAGACAAACGCAAAGCTTCTTTCACCAAACTGCCCTGTATAGAATCCAATTGTTTATGCAGATTGCATATACAAATATCCAATGCATATATAAGAATTGGTTCTACTTTTAGGGTGAGGAACTCGAGTAAAGGTGTCACAGAAAATATGCTAAATTTAGTAAAAAATACATTTCATTTGGCTTCTGAGAGGTCTAGCTTTTTGCTTCAGAAAATCCACCCATGAATTAATAGAGGTCACGTTGCGCAGGCGAAATCCTAGGTAAATATTTTCTTGTAATTCGTGTATGGAAATGGCCTTGATATTCCAACTATACTTCTTAAGTTTCTTACTGGATTTGAAGATCATTATACTTGTCTTAGAAGGATTAGGTTTGAGATTGTGTCGATAAGCAAATTCTGAGAATATATTTAACTTAGATTGGAGACCAGCTGGGGTTAGATAAAAAAAAATAAGATAATCTGCAAAGGTTAGCCAGTGTAGTCTTCATGAGCATAGCCTTGCAGGAACAGTAACGGTGGACTTCCAAAGTTCATCTATATCGGAGAGATAGAGGTTAAAGAGCAAAGCTGCAAAATTGCAGCCTTGCTTTAACCCAAGATGTAAATGCACAGGGTCAGTCAGAGAACCCTCTTGAGTTAAACGAATTCTACACGATGTATTGGTGTGAAATTTGGTAATCCAATATAGAAGAGAGTGAGGCATTACCAATTTACGCATTTTAGTCCATAGTACATTACGGACGACAGTGTTGAACGCAGAAGACATATCGATTGAGGCAATGTAAATGGTGCTGAGTTCCTTTTTTTAACTCTGGCAATCAAATGCGCCATTATTGTAGCATTTAATGTTGTTCCAATCTGGCATCTAAATCCCACTTGGCATTTGGAGTAGATCTTATAGGTCGGTAGATGTTTATCAAGCTCATAGATAACTAAAATAGAGAAGACCTTGGCTGCTGCATCTGTCAAAGAAATAGGTCCATAATTCTCAGGTAAGCTAGAGTCACCTTTTTTATAGAGCGGGCTCAGAATAGAAGTAACCCAGGACATAGGAATGGTACCACTTACTAAAATGCTATCAAACTTAATTTTTAAGATCGTACTCCAGAAGGTTGGATCAGACCTATATACACACGATGGAATCCCATCAGGGCCTGGAGCACGAGAATTGGATAATTTTTTTATGGCCCACATGATATCAAAAGTGGACCAAACAAATTGAGAAGACGGAGGAGGCAAATCCACATCGTCTTGTAATTTAGCAAAACGAGCAGGTAGCACATATTTTTTCTTGACATAGGCAATCCCTGTTTCTGCGTTGATTCTAGACTTATTTTGATAAACTGGAGCATCTCCTTTCTTAAGCGCGGTCCAAATATCTTGTGAATTATAACTGCAGATAGCTTTGATCATTTCACAATTTTGTTCATTATATTGTTCGATATGTACTCCTTTAATTTTAGATTTATATTCTAGGATAATACGCTTCTTTTTTAGCAAATATTGTTTTTAATTGGTAAATGCGCTAATTCAAGCTTTCTTATATCTCGATTTTTAGATCTTTTCAGAACTTTAATTTTATAATTAGATCTATGTTTATGATTAATCGCAAAAGGAGTTTGTTTAATTATGAAATGATCAAGAGCCTCTTTAATATAGTTATTGATGATCAAATTTAGATACTCAATAGAATATAATTCAGGTGTGTTAAAATTAATACTGCATTTAAGATGTTTTGATACATGCTCTGCTAACCTCCTACATAAAGTGGGATTCCATCTAAGAGAAATATTATCCCTTTTGATCTCAATTGCTCGTATACAGTGATCGGTATGCCATTGGTTGGCATCAATGAGAGTATTGAGAATAGGGGTTTGATCACTATAAACAATATCTCCAATAATAGCAGAGTCAATGGATCATAACAATGAATCGGATACACAAAATAAATCAATTGTAGAACTAGTGTTTCCTCTTTACCAGGTATGAGTATTAGAAAGTTCACTAAACTTAACAAATGACATGCCCCAGTCCTTGAAGTAGGCACAAAATTCAACCCCTCTCTTAAAACTGTTTGTTTTGGCTTGTTTAGAGGCACTGTAATATGCAAGCAATCCTGTACATTGAGAGTTAAAGTCACCACCGACAATAGTATCATAATTGGAGTAAAAGGTTGAGGCTTGATCAAAACAACAGTCTATATCATCAAGAATCTTCATTAGTTTATATTTCTTGGGATTGCAGTACAGGTTATTGACTAGAATCACTTTTGTATCATGCTTGTTCAAACGCAAAAATATCATTAAGACATGAATGGATGAGTACACCAGAGTTACATTGCAGGCAACAGAATTGTTAACTGAGATTGCTAGGCCACCATAGGGCCTGCCTTCCACACCTTTACTGGCAAGAAAACAATATGAATGATAATCAGGGATAACTAGTGGGTCTATTTTCATTGTTTCTTGAAACATAAAAATTGATGGTAGTTTGCACTTTTCAAGAGTAGATAGCCAAATCGGAATATTACTGAATCCACAAGAGTTCCATGACAGTACAGTAAGTACTGTCTTCACCTTAGCTTATGATGCAGATAAGTTAGGATTCGCCGCAAATATTGTTTTTAGTAGCGGTTCAATCCATGCCATTTCACTATTGGTGCGAGCAATCATCAGTAATTGGGAAATACAGAGCTTTTCATTTTTTGCACTAATTGTTAAGTCACCATTCATTCTTTGCTCAGAAGATTCAGAGCTCTGATTATCATATAAAAATTCTCTTGCCAGCTTTTCATCATTGAATGTAAATAAAGATAATCCCATTAGAGATAGCTCCTTTCTATAAAACCATATAAGTTTCAATACAGGTTCAGAGAACAGGTAGCATGTCATACGATAGTTATTAATTGGAGCTAGTGCAATATGTTCAATATCACTAGATGAACAAGTTACTTCTTACCTTGTAACGCTCTTTGGATGGGATGTTCCTCCGACGTATTCCTTATCTTTGATGTTACCCATCCCAGCTTGCTGGCCTCGGACATTTTTTCAGTAGAGGGCGCTGCGCATCGACGTCCTTCGAGTTTATGCCCCTCGACAGCCTCGGTCTCAGCGCTGACGTCACTGTGCGTATAAATAAGACTTGCGCAGCGTCCGTTGCTCAGTTCCGTTTTGAAGCTTGAAATTAGCTGTGCCATGAATTGGTTATTGACCTTGAAGGAGCGTAAGCTGCAACCACAAGGGAAGTTTTACTGCGGGGATGGATGGGAGGGGCGATAAGGAATACGTCGGAGGAATATCTCATCGAAAGAATGTTACAAGGTAAGAAGTAACTTGTTCATCGAAGGGATTGTGTCCTCCGACGTATTCCTTATTTTTGATAGACTCCCATAGCAGTTGTGTGAAAGCGGAGGTGGGAGTAAAATGTAATATTCCCTTTAAGAATGTACAGAATGTAACACAGCTTTGCCAAATCTTGTCTCCTGGCTAGAGGAGGAATCCAGGCTGTACATTTTTGTAAAAGTATGTACGGACGACCATGTGGCAGCCGCACATATGTCCCGAATTGGAACTCCTCTCTGGAGAGCCTAAGAGGCTGCGATACCCCTGGTTGAAGGAGCCCTAAGATGTTGAGGGGGCTCTTTCCCTGCCAATTTGTAGCATTCTAGAATGGTTAAAATAATCCATCTTGAAATTATCTGTTTCGTGATTGGCATTCCTAGTTTGTGTCCTGTATAACCTACAAACAGTTGGTCTGCTTGTCTTATTCTAGCAAGTCTGCTGATATAAAAACTCAAGGCACGCCTTGGATCCAGCCTATGTAACCTCTCCTCCTCTTTCCCTGGATGGGGAGGAGGGTAGAATGAAGGTAAAGTTATTTTCGGAGTAATGCGGAATTCAGAAACCACCTTTGGGAGAAAATTAGGCTTCACTTGTAAGACAACCATGTCTTTATGAAAGATTGTATGAGGAGGTTTGCAAGATAGAGCTTGTAATTCGCTCACTCTTCTGGCAGATGTTAGAGCCACTAGAAAAGAAAGACTGTTTAAGAGTGAGAAATCTTAATGAACAAGAATGGAGTGGTTCAAAAGGAGTACCCATCAGAACATTTAGGACTAGATTTAGGTCCCACAATGGAACTTGGAAAGGCTTTGGGGGATAAACATTAGTTAACCCTTTCAGAAATTGGACTACCAGAGGTAATTTGAAATATGAAGGCTCCTCTTTAGTGCGCTTAAAGATTGATAGTGCTGCGCGGTAGCCCTTGATCGTACCAACTTGAAGACCTGAATTTGCTAAATACAGTAAGAAAGATAACACCATAGGTGTACTGCATGAAAAGGGTTCAATATTCTTTTCTCTACACCAGCTGCAAAATGTGTTCCAACGGCAGTGGTATAAAGTCTTTGTTGCCGGCCTTCTAGCCGAAAGCATCACCTCCATGACGTCATCCGGGAGATCCCAATCCTTGTATCTCAACCTTTCAGAAACCAAGCGTGAATGTTGAGGGTTCTGATGTCTGGATGGAGAACCTGACCTCCCTTCTGCGAGAGAAGATCCTCTCTTTGCAGAAGATGAATTGGAGGGCAGATGGACATGTCCAGAAGGTCCGGGTACCACGTTCGCCTGGCCCAATCTGGGGCAATTAGGATTATGGTCTTCCGGAATCTTCTCAACCTCCTGATCATTTGAGGAATGACAGGGACTGGAGGAAACGCGTACAGGAGTGGAAACTCAAAGTTCACTACGAACGCGTCTCCTAGAGCTCCTCTCGGGGGAAATTCCCTTGAACAAAACTGATCGCACTTCCTGTTGATGCTGGTGGCGAACAGATCCACTTGAGGGGTTCCCCATAAGGCGAAGATCTCTTGAAGGACTTCCTGAGCTAGCTCCCACTCGTGGGAAACTGTACTCTGCCTGCTCAGAGCGTCCGCCGTCAAGTTCTTCTCTCCGGCTAGGTGAACTGCCGATAGAAAGATTCCTTCCTGAATTGCCCAAAACCAGAGCTGCATTGCCTCTCTGCACAGTGGCAGTGATCCTATGCCTCTTTTGTTGAGGTAGTGCATGGCCACTGTGTTGTCCGTCATTATCAGGACATTCTTCCCCTGTACTGATGGCAGAAAAGCCTTCAGCGCTAGTCTGATTGCTCTCAGCTCCAACTGGTTGATATGTAGTCTGGACTCCGATGGAGACCAACGACCGCTGATGGTCAAGCCGTTGGCATGGGCTCCCCACCCCGTGAGTGAGGCATCCGTGACTACCGTTATCTCCGGCCATGGTTGCCAAAACAGTTCTCCTTTCTAAATGTTCCCCCGACAGGCCCACCACTGAAGGTCTTGAGCTACTGTGTCCGGGACTTGAAGGAGATCTGACATTCTTCGGGAGAATTGCGACCATTAGGTTCTTAGTGCCCACTGGAGGGATCTCATTCTCAGGCAAGCCTCTGGCACTAGGAAAATGCAGGATGCCATGAGGCCTAACAACCGCAAAGAGTCGAAGGCTGGAAGACGTTGGGCATTTTGAAACTTGTTGACCATCTGCAGAATATCTTGAGCCCTCACCTCTGGTGGCGAGGCTTTTATCAGGGAAGTGTCCACGACTGCGCCAATAAACTGGAGTCTCTGTGATGGTATCATCTGTGACTTCTTTAAGTTGAAGGAGAAGCCGAGCTTGTGAAGGAAGTGGCAGACATAATCCAGATGGATCTGAGCTTGTTCCAAAGATACTTCTCTGATCACCCAATCGTCCAGGTAGGGGTAGACGTGGATCCCTTCCCTCTGTAGACTTGCAGCCACTACCGACATTAGCTTGGTGAAGACCCTCGGGCAGAGGTCAGCCCAAATGGCAGATCTCGAAACTGATAATGAGAGTTGCCATTTGCGAAACTCAGGTATTTCCTATGTTTGAGATGGATTGGCACATAGAAATAAGCATCCTGAAGGTCTAGAGATACCAACTAGTCCTGAAGCTGGAAGGCCTGAAGAATCTGAGAAAGAGTTACCATCTTGAACTTGTCCTTCCTGAGGAATTTGTTCAATTCTCGTAAGAACAAGATGGGTCTCAGTCCTCCGTCCTTCTTTGGTACTAGGAAGTAGGGGGAATACCAACGCTTGCTCCTCTCCGCTACAGGTACCGGTTCTATGGCACCTCTCTCTAGCAGGTCTACAATCTCCTGCATAAGGAGCGGATCTGGAAACTTCAAAGAGTTGTTCCCCGGGGGATGACTCTGAGGGGTGTGTAGGAAGGGCAGGCAGTAACCTTGGGCAACTTTTTCCAATGCCCAAGCATCTGACATAATAGCCTGGCATTCTGCCAGATGTTGAGTTAACCTGCCCCCTACTGGTATCTTGTGAGGGAAGACCTCAGAGGGGTTTAGAAGCGGCTGACACAGCTGCCGAGGGTAAAGTGGCACCTGCTGCAGTTTTTGTACCTTTTCCCCATCCACCACGGGTGAATCGTTTCTGGCCCCTTTGAGCTGGCTGTCCTCTACCTTTTCCAAATGAGGAGTAAAAGCGAAAGGACCTACCCCTCCAGGTGGTTCCTGAGGGGTGATTCAGAGTCGCTCGGTTTGCAGCCCCAAGAGATTTTGCTGCTGCCTTGGATGTTTGTAATCTCTCCAGGCTGTCATCAGCCTTCTTAACAAACAAAGAAGTGCCGTCAAAGGGCATGTTCAAAAGTCTAGCTTGTACATCTGGAGCAAAACCAGACTTCCGCAACCACGCAAATCTGCGGATTGTGGTAATTGCCGCCATGGCCCTGCTGATACTGTCAGCAGAATCAATGCCTGTTTGAAGGGACTCGCACATTGCATCTTTTCCATCCTTGATGATGTTTAAAAATGCTTCCCTTTCTTCTCCTTCTGGGAGACAGTCAGCCGCTGATGAAGCACACTCCCAAAGGGTATGGCTGAATCTTGCAAGCGTGCAAGTGGCGTTAATAGATTTAATAATAATAATAATTCTTTAATGTGGTATAGATTGAAAATAAATTCAAACTTTACACATATTACAAATTACAAACATTATGCATAATTCATAAATATACCAAACGCATGAATTAATAATCATATCGCATAAAATCAACTAAAAAGGACAATTCAACAACTTTCCTTAAGCTATTTACATAACAATTCATATCCAAGTGTGTTACATAAGACGGCCTGCATCTCGGATGTAATTAAATTAAGTATTTTTAAGCCTTAAACAATATCTATCTCATGCAGATTACTCAGTGAGTTCCTTGGCACCCCTAGTGTTTGGAATAATTACAGTTCACGGGCCAGGCTAATCTCTACCTGTTGCCAAACGTTATATAATGCAATGAATAGATGCATATTGCAGGTGTTAGTGCAATAACGCCAGAATGTTATTTCGCATATAGTTTTAGGGTCGTGCGCAAATTCCCCCAGATAGCGTAAGATTGTATTCTTCATAGATATACATTCCGTAAGAAGATGTCTAGCTGTCTCTAGACATTCTGAGGATTTACACAGACGACATATACGCTCAGCAACCGGAATATTGTCCCATGCTCCTCTGATATACAGAGTAGGCAATTGTTCCAATCGGAACAAAATAATGAAGCGTCTGAGTCTTCTAGAGGGGCATAGATATAGATAGGCTTGTGGTTTCATAAAATTGAATAATCTATATTTCACAAATTGATATGTCTTCAGACTGCCTATATGTGTAAAATTCTCGAGCCAATCCCAGAGGTCTCCTTTTTTCCTTAGCGCATTTAGGGTTTCCTTGGTAATAGTAGCCCCTCTAGGTGTCCATCCGATATCTGCCAAAAATGTGGTCATATCTTTATGTAGGGGAGATGTAGTGTATTTTTTGGTCACCTCCTGATGTATCACAGTTAGTAAGGGGTTCATAGTGCCACCTATCATCTTAAGGTAAAACCCTGCTCTTTTCTTCATTACCATAGCCTTCAAAGAGGGAAGGCCCAGTTCCAGTCTAATCAGGGCCATAGGTACCCCAGGGGATAGCCCGAATATCCGTCGCCAAAACTTGCCCTCCAGCACTTGCAGCCATGCTAGGTCTACTGTGTGCAATGACTCCAGGCCATATATAATCATGGGGGCAAACACTTGGATATAAAGGTGGCGCGTTCCCCAGAGGGTAAAGCCACCCTGCTCGTTTGTAAAGGCAGAAATAAATGCTATCGCTTGCAACGCCCTATTAAT
The DNA here is from genome assembly GCF_040938575.1 of Ambystoma mexicanum. Classification (NCBI taxonomy): domain Eukaryota; kingdom Metazoa; phylum Chordata; class Amphibia; order Caudata; family Ambystomatidae; genus Ambystoma; species Ambystoma mexicanum. Next base: position 673,456,348 of record NC_090934.1, read on the forward strand.
GCGACCCTGTCTGCATAATAAGTAATCACCAAGGGGTTCAATTTCGACTCCAAGATAGCGATAGGATGGAGCATAGGGTATAAGATTATGGTGTACTATCAAATTTACTCGGGAAACTATTCTTCTCGTAAATCTAAGGACTTTTGTTTTGTCCAGATTGATGGACAATCCGTTTATCCTGGCATTATCCCATAGGGCAGTGGCGGAACGCCTCAAACCACCTATGGTATTGTCAAATACAACCAGATCGTCCGCATATGCTAATACAGCGCACGATGCATCACCAATTTTAGGAGGGCAATTGTCAACCTCAGCTAATACTGCAGGGATATCGTACACATATAGGTTATAAATAAGGGGGGCAGTGACACATCCCTGCTTTACTCCCCTATCTTGGGACACATTTCTGGTCATATTTCCGTCCTGATCTAACCTCAGGTGCACCGTAGTATTTTGATGGAGTAATCTAAGGTAGTATAATAACCCAGGCGGACATCCCAATTTCTCTAGCTTAATCCATAACCTCTCCCGTGGAATGGAGTCGAATGCGGCCTGGAAATCGATGTAAAGAGCGTACAACGGGGGCTGCCCCTTACTAAGCGCCCGTGTTCGAAGTATTTCCATGACCAAGAGGTTATGTGAGTTGGAAAAATCCTGTCTAAAGCCACATTGGAATCTGCTGAGTATTTTGGCATCTTCTACCCATTTCTGCATCTCACAAAGCAAGTGTGAGGCAAAAAGTTTACCTGAGATATCAAGCATGGATAGAAGCCTGTAGTTATTAGGATCAGAACGGCTGCCTTTTTTAAATACAGGAATGAGAATCGCTGTCTGCCAGGACCGGGGTATTATCCCCTGCGCTAGGACCTTATTGAATAATAAAGAGAACAAATCGGCCCAGAAAAGAGGATAGTTCTTAATCACTACATTAGCTAGGCCATTCAGGCCAGGGGCTCTGGAGGACTTGAGGGTAGCTATTTTATTCAGAATTGCCTCAGCTGATACATCAAAAGGCGGATGGATAGGAGCCCTCTCCAATACTCTGCTCATGGGTTCCACTTCCCCTGAATTTCGACTTAGTAGGAATTTTACCCATGTCTCCTCACATATAGGGTTAATTAAAGGGCCTTTTGTCTTCTCTCTATTCTCATTGAGTAATGACCAAATACTACGAGAATTTCTCGTACAAATCGTTTGTATCAGCTGCTGATATCTGGTATTTTTCTCTGTTGTCTTAATGTTCTTAATATTCGCTTTATAGCGGTTTTTGATATTTCTTAATTTTTCGCGGTATAAAGCTCCCGATAAATTCATGTGTTTCAGGCCTCTGATTAACTTTCTTAGCTCTCTCTTGGCATCCCTGATTTCCCTATTAAAGGGGATTATTGCACCCCCAATTTTTAGCATATGTTTTTATTGGCCGTGGCATGCTGACCTGAGAACCCCGATATCCAGTCTTCAATTTCATTTGCCGTCATAGGTTTGAAGTCACAGGAGCCCCGGTCTAATATGGATTCCAGAGCTTCTGTGGCCAATCTTATGTTCTTCTCGGACAACACTATTCTAGATCCTGCCTGGTTAGCTTGGATGGTACCCATGTTAGCAGGGGAGGGAGATGATATAGGTATATTAAATATACACTGTAGCGACGCATGATCGCTCCATTTATTAGGCTTGACTATCATGTCGCTTACTCTGCTCTGCATCACAGGGCACATGAATATATAATCCAATATGCTCATGGATGTCCCACTCGCCCACGTGTGTCTCCCCGGCCGATCTCCTGATGTACGGCCATTAATCATAGCCATATCCCAGGCTTCAAACAATTGCAGCCAGCCTAATCCTTCGGCCTCCCTCTTTCTATGGGACATCCAACATCTTTCATTGAGATCAGAGTTAGAAGATATAAGAGTCTCGTCCGTCATATGGCAATTAAAGTCACCCATAACCACAACCGCAACATTGCCCGTTCTTAGCAGCCATATAGACAATAGATCTTGTATTGCCTCTTGCAGTGAGTCCCGAAACAATTCTCATGGAGGGTTATACAGATTAATTAAAAGGAACCTTCCCGAGCCATTTTCCTCATGATGTTCGACCTCTACTGCCAATAGCAGCTCCTCAGATTTGCATTGAATCTTTCGGGACATAAACATATTCGATACCCCCGTAAGTAAACCACCATATGGACGCCCCTTGCTGCCCCATTTAGCAAACGCTTGATGTATAGCAAAACCATCTAACAGTAAAGGGTCGAGAGACCATGTCTCTTGTAGACACATACAGCATGTTGGGACAGTAAGTCTACTGAGCCTTCCGACCTCAAGAGATGGGAAAATCCTCTGCAGTTCCAAGAAAGTAAGGACAAACATCAGTGGTTCTGTAGTAGCTGCGGGATGGATTCTAAAAGTGACTTCAGGACTTGCTGTATTTCCTTTAACACAGGATTGTCCCCTAGTCCCGATTTGAGCACATTAGCCACAGGAGCTGTTACCATAGTGTCCTCTGGTTGATCCAAGGGTACCTTCTCCAGCAATTCCACATCAATGTCAATGTCCACTGCATTCAGATCTTCTTTATATTTTCTGATGAGTTGCGCCGTAGTCGGAAAAATGCAATGTAAGGCAGAGACATTAGGGTTGGGGCCCGACAGGGGTTCTACAAACAAGAAATCCTCAGATTTTAGGACACGAAGTTGAGGTATATGATATAATCTTGTTAATAGTTCCGAGCGTGATAACCAGGGATTTTTGCCGCTTGGGTACAAATTCTTAATGAAACGAATACGAGACGTATTTATGTCCTTCGCTTCCTTCTTCTGGCCCAATGGTAAGGGCTCGGTAGGTTCTTCCACCGCCCGTATTTCAGGGAGAGGCTCCGGCTGCATATGTATACTGGTTTCCAACTCAGGCTCAAAAGGTCAAAACTGAATCATCATCTGGGTCCATTCCCATTGTCTTCTCTTCCGCTATCAGCCAGTCTATTAATGGTCCCTTAGCCTTTGCCGCCCTTTGAGCTGCTCTCACCAGTCTTTTCCTAGCCTTTTTTGAGCGGGTCTCAGGTGCCGGTTTGGGCACTGTTATAGGTGGTTGGGCCCCTTTTGCAGCTGACTTGTTTTTAAGTGCCTTTTTTGCCAGTCTTTGTTGTTTCCGTGAGGGAGGGCACCGGGGGCTTAGCTCATGCTCTGGATCGTCAGCCTCCACAGGGATTTCCTCAATTATGCTCTCACTATTGGGCACATATTGTGCTTCACCCCCCTCCACCACATCTTCCTGTTCTTCAATCTCCTCAACTGTCTGTAAAGCATCAGATAGATTAATTTCTGCCTCTTCTCGGAGGAGATCCTTCTGCTCTAAAGCCAATGTGATGGTATTAGTATTGGCCAAAATTCGCCCTGACATTTGTAGTATTTTGAGGGCAAATTGAAGAGCAGCCACTGATGATTGTAGCTCAGTTATCTGTAATGAGCTTGGCTGTGATTCGATATTCTCTTCCATCACATTATCTGGTTCGTCCTCCATTGACGCCATTACCAGATTCGGAGAAGCACACAGACGTCCGCTAATTCCCCCACCGGTATGCACCCCCGAGACACTATTCATGCTGTTTTCTTTTAATGGCGTTATGCCACTGGGTGACCTCAGGGGCGTTTGTGTTCGCTCCCTCTCTGTATTGTTAGACAAAGGTCTAAGAGGGAATTATTGTCAATGTCTTTCGAAATTGGAGGTATTTAAAGAAATGCCGCCACTCTCTATCGGTGCCGGTGTTTCCTCAATTACAGTAGAATTCGTGGCCAGGGGAGGGTTCACAGGAAAGAACTCAGTTATAGCCCCTTGCGCCACCGGGATAGCATATTTGGCATTCTTTTTGGATGTGCCCCCTTTCTTGTGGGATTCCTTAGGTTCCTTTATGGGTTGAGATTTATTGTTACGTAGATTATAAATCGAGTGGGGTGCTCTTCTTCCCCGCTGCATGTCTACGTTAAGGCTCACTTCACTTTGAGAGTTTATTTCCCAAAGGTGCAGGTTAGTCTAGGCAGGTAAGGTAGTAAGGGCTGCTACTAGAGGCCAGGAAAAGTTTTACCTCTAGAACTGCCCTGGTGAGGTGACTATGTAGAGTTCTCGACCTTTTACTGGTACCCCCCCCCCCCACCAGTATAATGACCCAGGAGGCTTGTAGGCCCGGATCAAAGGCTACAGTCCGCAGTCTCCGGTAAAAATTGCAAGCCCGGATCAAAGGCTACAGCCCGCAGTCTTAATAGATTTAAGCGCCGTGCTACATGCTGAAAATACTTTTTTTGACATAGCATCAAATCTTTTATCATCCCTATGGAATAGTAGGGTGTGCAGATCTACTGTTTGATGAAGTTGCTGCTTGTACAACCAAACTCTCTGGAGTTGTATGTTTGCTCAAATATTCAGGATCTGTAGCAGATACCCTGTATTTAGTAGACAGTCTCTTGTTAACTGCAGGGATAACTTCAGGAGTTTCCCAATTTGCAGACACTTTTCTTTGCAGAGCAGAATGAAGGGGACACAAGGATCCTCATGTGGACCTTTATCTAAAATATCAATAAGGTCATCCTGCTGAAAAGAGGGTGTAGGTGTAGACCACCCCATGAATTCAATTATTCTGGCCATCAGAACCCTATAAGGGGTCTCAGCATGTTCCCCACATTCTGGTTTAGCAAACTCTACTTCTGGAGAAGTATCTAAACCACTTGCCTCATGTATGGAGTCTTGAAGGTCCTTCAACCTATAAATAGTCAGACCTAGGATGTGGTTTAAACCCCATTTCTAGAGCAGGAGTCAAATTTGTTGTCACTGGTTGTGAAAACATTGAGGTTGTCGACGTGGAAGTCACAGGCTTCGACAAACTCGAAAAGGGCATCGAAAAAGTTTGAAGAGACCTCAATGTACTCGAGAGGATCGGAATCCTACTCAGTGTCCTCGAAATAGTCGATGGCATTCTCGACGTCATGGTCGAGGTCCTCGACACCTCTACTGTAGTGACAGTTGTACGTCTGTCCTTTATCGGAGTCGACAGTGGCGTCGAAGACGGCGTCGACGCAACCGATTTATACGTCGAAGGGCCCTTCGACAACAGCGTCGATGACGCAGATTTATGAGTCGAAGAAACCTTTGACGACAGTGTCGACGACGCGGTCTTACTGCCTTTACTCGAGGGTTCATGACGCTCTTGGGTAGTTTCTCTCGCTGGGTGCAACGAGTCGCTGAGTTTTGATTGTTCGGGTCTTTCACCCGGGGTATCACCTTTAGATGTCTCCGAGGGGGTTGAGGCCGCTTTCTCAAAGACGCTAAGCATTTTCTTACAGAATTCCTCCCACTTAGCTGGAGGGCTGTGTTTTGTGGGGCAGGTGACCCTTTTCAGAGAGACAGAAGACAAAGAAGAGGGAGATCTACGACACCTCTTCTTAGAGTGTCTCGATCTCGAAGACTGATGGGAACCGCTTCGAGATCTTGAACGGGAATGTTTCTTATGACGACGAGGAGACGAATGTCTCGACTCTGCCGAAGAAACTTTGGAGGAAGTAAGAGATTTAAGAATCTTACCTCTTTCTAGCTTCCCCTTACGCTCCTTCAAGGCTTTCGCCGTCCTGGAAAATACAGTCCTTGCATTCTGAACAGTGATGCTCCGATCCCAGGCACCACAAACAGATCCTGTGAGGATCAGTCAACGACATTTTCTTCCCACAGTCAACACTTTTTGAAGCCGGTCCGAGGGGTCGATAGTTCGGATGAAGAAGCTATCGAAGTAAGATGATATCTTCGAAGAATAAGTCTGAATCTTCTTGAAGAAAGAACTGAGCAACACGTTTCCGAGGGCCACGAGGCGCGGAAAAATGGAACTGAGCAACGGATGCTGCGCGAGTCTATTTATATGCACAGTTACGTCGGCGCCGAGACAGAGGCTGTTGAGGGACATCAACTCTAAGGACGTCAACGCGCAGCGCCCTCTACTGAAAAAATGTCCAAGGCCAGCAAGCTGGGATGGGTAACATCAAAGATAAGGAATACGTCGGAGGACACAATCCCTTCGAAGCTAGAATTCTCAATGGTGGAATTGCATAAAGGAGATCCAGGAGATATCTTCTGTTGATTCGTGCATCACCTAGGATTTCCTGTTTTCCTTCCAACCCTAACATGTTAATACCTTTCTTACTGTTGTCTTTAACGGGGCAAGGACGGGCATCAACAATTTTGCCTTGCTCATCCAATGAGCTGCTTCGAAGACTTTATCAGAATTATTTGCCCCAAACACAGGATCATCTAGATTCAGGACATTTTTCAGATCAGTTAGGGTTGCATGAAGGGGTCTATCAACAGGTTCTGATGAATTAAGTTGTTTGCACGATGAAACTGTTTCAGGAGGTATTTGAGTTATGTTATGCTGTGCAATAGTTACACTTCCCGAAGATTGTGTATTTAGGAACTGATTAATTATCTCAAGAGGTGGAATTCCTGCCTTTAAAGCATTAAGGATGGAATCATACACATTTGATACATCAATATTAGTACTCTGCAATGATTGTCTAACTGTTTCCTGTACAACAAAAGCAGGGGCGTTAAAATCCCCTTGATTCTTTGAGAGTAAATTTACATTGGATGATTCATTTGGTAGAATAGTAAGCTTCCCTCTCCCATTTAAAGTAATAGGTGCATTAGTGGTATTGGTTACTGGATCCGTGTCAGGTTTTTTCAGTAGAGTTTTGGAATACAGTAACGGTGCCCCTTTTGTTAGTACAGCAGAGGGCGGTTTAGATACTTTACTTAGTCTGTAGGTAGTTTGGAAGATAATGAAGACCTATTGGAGGTATATTTCCTTCCAACACTTTGAAAGTAATTTGGGAGTATTTTTTGAACTTTCAATACTTCTCCTTCGTCTTCAATCACACTGTCAGAGGCAATCTTTGAATCGTGCATGGCTGAAGAATTTGCGCATTCAGAATGCACTTCGGCAGTAACTATTTTTATGTTACAGCAAGAATTTGATGGTAAATTGGCTTCATTTGTCTTTGGCATCTTCTCGCAGTCCGTGCCAAGAGGCGATTGACATTCCACAGAAAGTTGTGCTACATCGATTACATCTTCTCCGCCACTGTCAGAGATCACCAAAATTTCTTTTTTTGATTTTTTCATTGGCAGATCTCCATTTTTTTTCAGCACGTTTAACACAGCGTTTTTGAATCTTCTAGAAGAATAGCCTATATAATCAGTTTTTCAGTCGGCAGATCCTGCGTCTTGTTTTTGTTCATCCATAAGTTTAGTTGTGACTGGGACTGAGGGACTACCAGCAAGTAACTCCCTTTTTTCTGGTAAGATATTGGAAGTCGTTGGGCCAAGATTATTTCTAAGTTCAACTAGAGAAGAGTTGATGGTGCCTAACTACAGCCAATCAAATTCTTTAGAAGGCTGATTTACAGGGCCATAAGTATTAGCAAAATAGGACTCATTGGATTGAGTACCTTGTTCATGTGCGATCTTAGCTTTGGCCTCATGGGGATTCTTTGCACCTAGATGGAACCCCTCTAATGCAAGAATAAATCCTTCCATCCTCGTGACTTTGGACACAATATCACTCATGGTATGTTTTATGTCCCTTAATTCCAAATGAGTGACATCGTGGCCTTTGTCTAACAAGTCCAGTATCCTTATCACCGGAAATGTAAACGGTTCTTGATCTTTAGGAGTAAGCGGCAAACTGGTTTCACTACCATTAGTCTGTGAATAGGGGACACAAAGATCAGGACTTTGTGGAGGTTCTGAATCAGAAACATTACCTGTCACAGTATTGTTTGCAATTGGATTAGGCAGAGGAGGACTGGACGGCATGTAGACTCCATTGCCGTATACATTATCATGCAAATCTCGATTTTTAGGTATGAGGGGGGTCAGTAGGCCAATAGATAACCTAATGCGAGAATCAAGGTCAGACAATGCTTTGATATCGAAGTCGCTATTTGGCAAATTCGATTCACTGGCTGAGGTTGGAGACACAACAGTTGAGGCATTAGGTTTTGCATTTAGATCTAAATGACTTGCCTTGACAGAGTCTTCACTACTTGAAGAAGGGGCTGCACAATTATTGGTATGATTAAGGCTAGTAGGCATCACCGTACCAGAGCACTTTCCACTTCTCAGACCACTGGCCATCTTCTAAGGTATTAGGTAAGTGCTAAAGCAATCATATAAAGGTTAAACCTAACAGTAGTTATTTTACAGTGAATACACAAAGTAACATACGGCTTACAATAGCAGGTCCTACCTCAATTCAAAATGATAGTTTCCGTATAACGGGACTTGCGGACCTTATGAATGAATTAAATTAGGACTGAGTTAGCCCACCAGCCCAGCCAAACAGCCTGTTGCACTTCCAGGCACGTGTGGTGCACGCCCTGTGCGCGTGCCCGAGTATTTTCCAAAGGAAGGAGCGCCAATCACTGTGGTGAAGGGGCAGGGCTGCTGGCGGCACCGGGGATTATGGCTGAAATGAGAGAGGTAGGCAGTGAGTGGGACAGTAAAGTAACCGGCAGCACAAGGACCAACTCCCAGTAACTAACTCCCAGGGAAAGATAGATTGTACTATCAGGAATTAAACAGGGCTATTTACTTAACGTGGTTCAAAAACAGCGCGTTGCGAGTGGATGGCTCTTCCTCTTGCTGAAGGCGTCCTGGTGGAAAGAGTGAAGCTTGCATAAGTCCAAAGTCAAATGGGTCCAGCAGCAGCTCCAGCCAAACAGCCTGTTGCACTTCCAGGCACTTACGGCAGGCATTGAAGGTCAGGGTGATCCTCTGGGTTGAGTACTTCTCCCACAGGAGGGTCTTCTCTCCAAGGAGTTCAGTCTCGGGTTACAACTGGACCCAGCCAGTCCAGAGCCTGAATCCCAGGGGGTACTGCTGAAACAGCAGGAAGAGAAGGAGCCCCCTTCACAGAGGTAGTCCTCTTGCTCTTCCTTCTCACTTTGGGTCTCCCCTTTGGCTTGGGGACCTGACTATCAAGCAGACCTGGTCTGAACTGAGACCTAGTGACTGCAGCAGCAGTCAGGGGTAGTCCATCAGAAATCAAGCCCAACCCTACTCGATCATTTCACAACAAGATGGGGGCAGGTACATTGTCCTGAACCAGGACAGGAAGCTTTGCCGTCTTGTCCGCAATCATGATGGTGACTAGGACTCCAGGAGATAATATGGGAAGCCCACCAGCTAACCTGGTAGTTATCAGAGGAGCACCTACATAGTCATCCGGCATTAGTAGGGTCTTGTGCACCACTGTCATACTTGTCCCAGTGTCTCGCAAACCAGTAGAAGGCTGGCCATTCAGGAGGACACTTCTAAAAAATCTGCAGGTATTTTATGGTGTACTGATCCCAGGCCCCAAGGGATACTAGGGAAATCTCTGCAGGAGCACCAAATTGGATTCCTGTAGAGGAGGGGAGAGCAATGGTCTCCACCTCAGGCATGAAGCAAGGGTAGTTCAGGCTGACAGCCTGGACTCCAAGTGCCTTACCTTTACACTTGGCGTCACCCTTCTTGTGGTCCAGAACCACACAGTCCCAACAAGCTCCAGGAATGTGAAGTACGGTACTGGGTCCACTCGGAGCCTGCTACACAGCTGGAGAGCCGCTACTCTTGCTCCCACCCCCATAAGACTTATCCCCACTAGAATTTTGGTTCTTAGCAGAGGATGGTTTAGGTTTATTCGACTGGGATTATTTTTGGGGCTCCTCAGACTTCTGAGAGGTCCCATTTACTTTGTCCTTGTCCTTCCCACTGGGTTGCTTAGGGGACACCCGGTGGGAGACCCACTTGTCAGTCAGCCTGGCCACCTTAAAGGGATCCAAAATGTTCTGGTCAGCAACATACTGAGCAGGTCTGGTGAACAGGCTTCTGAAAAAAGCTCAAAAAACAAAAAGGTGGGACAATTCAACAAAGGTTTTCACCTTGTATCCATCAATCCACCCCATCATGTTCATATGTGCAGCACTCACCCAGTGAACCCAAGACACATTCTCCCTCTTTCTATAATCCCTGAACCTTTTAAGGTATTGGGTGGGTGTCTTGCCAAACTTGGCAATCAAAGCAGCTTTCATGCACTAATACTGACCCCTTTTTTCCACACCCAGTTTCAGAATACAGTCATAACCAGTCTGAGGCACTTTACTTAACAGTTAGCCCAATCTCTTATCAACACCATGGATTCCACAAGCCATTTCAAATGCTCCTATCCATTGGAGGATATCAGAACCCTCCACTGGTGTCCAGTCAATTCGTCGAAAAAAAACTGGTCGACTGCAATTTGATCGACGCAATTTGGTCGAAAACCAAACGGTCGAATTTTTTTATTTATTTATATATTTATTTTTCGGGTTTTCGTTTAGTAAAAAAAGGGTTTTTTAGAGAAAAAAAGGGGGCTGGGGGGGGACCCCCCCAAAAAAATTTTAAAAAAGGGTTAAAATAAAAAAAAAAAATTCGACCATTTGGTTTTCGACCAAATTGGTTCGACCATTTGTCTGGTCGACCAATTTTTTTCGACCAAATGTCTGGCAACCCCCTCCACTTATGGACCAACCAAACTTGGTGGCCTTGGACCAGACATTCTCAATGGGTTTGGCTAAAGTGCCCACTCTAGCTTTCTCTAGTTGGATTCTCTGACATCCAGTGTCCTTGTTTTTAAGTTCAAGATCACTATCTTTGAGTATCACTTGCTGAGCCAACTCTTCCTTCTTTGGTTCAGCTTCATTTTCCAACTTTTTAAATTCAAAGGCCAATTTCATCCTTAATAATTCAAGTTCCAAGGTATTCCCTGAAGAAACAATGCTGGGTTTTGGAATAGAGGTGATAGGAGAGGTGGTAACCCGAGAAACAGATTCAGTAATAACCCCAGGGGTAGGATCCTCAGTGGTTTCATCCTCCCCTTCGTCAAGAGCATCACAATCAGTCTGGTAGTCCACCAGGGCACCAATCAGCTCAGCCCAGCCGAATCTTCAAAGTCTAACTCCCTGGCTTCAGAAGCACTCTGCAGAACCTCTAAACTCATCCGGGTCCAATTTGCCATTTGCAATAGATCCCATTGCTTGTAATGTAGTTATCCTAGTACACAACCAAAACCTCAAATTAACAAAGTGTGGATATTTTGTAGGTGGCAAGGTTACACACTGATTCTTAAAACCATTAGCATTCCACCGCTGCTACCAGTGTAAAGACTGGAGGGGGGTATCTGTACTCCTGCCCTCTATATGGCAGAGTAGAAGCACAGAGCACCCCAGCCAAGGTTCTCTATAGTGTAGTGAATGGACGAGCAACCAAGGTTTAAGCTCTCACGAGGTGATGCAGGTTGGTTCTTATGTACTGTGTAGTCCCCAAGGCCCCCACAAAGAAATGTCCACACACTATGTTATGTGCAAACATAGCTCTTATATATAAATAAGGTCCAAGATATATACATCAATTAATAGCACACTTTGTACTCTGGAAATTCTAATATGGCAAATATATACAATGTCTATGTGGTACCACACTTAGCTATTGACTCCTTTAAAATGCATCAACTGCTGACAGTTACAATGGCATACAAATCATGCAGCAATGTCTATCAGTATAAAGCATATGAAGGAAGACAAGTTGGGTTAAACAGTGGCAGAATGCTTCTTTAGCTACTAAGACACAATTCTGAGGATCCCCCCCATCCCCACCTGAGCAACCTGTAATAAAGAGTATTAATAAGCTCAGCCCATTAATGTTTAAATAGTCTTGTTTCCTGGTTACAATGTTCAACTACCCCAATGTAGAAGAGTTTCTTCGATGGTTCATCCTCGAGAATGGACTCCCTTGAAAGCAGGAGACGCATGGCGTAGACATTCCCTGAAGCGATGTGAACGCTGGCGTCGATAGCAGCTTCGATGTCTGCGGTGCACCTTGATGCAAAGTGTTTGTTGCCGCAAAGAAGACTTGGTAAGAACGTAGGACCGGCAGTGGGCGTCAGGTGTCAGCCTTGATCGGGACTCGACCATTGCTGGATTTCAGATCTTCACTTGTCGGCGTTTTAGCGGATTTCGGGTGGTGGGAAACCCACGGGCAGATTTTCCTTTGTCGTCTACAACCTCGACTTTCTACGGTGGGACAAAGTGGTTGATGGTGATGGCAAGGGAGCCCTTCGTTCAATGTTCTTAGGCAAGGTGTTGCGGTGCGGCTCCAGCTGTCGACAGCACGGTGTCCCCGCTTCTGGGCAACACGACTCAACAGGCTTCCAGCGGCTACAGAAATCCTCTGAACACTGGTCGACGGTGAGGGACTTCGATGACCTCGATGGCCTGGTGCTTTACTTCAATATTTCTCTGCGGACCCAATCTCCAGTCGACAGCCTTTCGGGACTGGCTTCCAGGGTGCCCCGATGAAGATCAGCTTCTGCACAAAGTTCCTGCATAGCTCGGGAAGAGGTCTCCTAGCCAGGTCCTCTCTCTGATCAGTCCCCGACAGACTTGACTGCTTTTAGATTGGGTCGAAGGAAAGCAGTAGCAATTCCTCTTCCAGCTGGGCTTCAACGATAAGCAGATTCAAGTTTCAACTTCAGCTCCTGAACAAATTGGGAAGTGAGAGGTCCCCAGATATACACATCTGTTCCTCATTCACTCTGCTGAGCCAAGCTCAGTCAGCAAATCAGACAGAAGGGCATTCATGCAGGCAGGTAGCCAATCCGGCTCCGGCTCACATGCAGTCAGGCTATTCACTTCCACCCAGACACCCATAACAAGGAATGTGGATTGGGGCAAGCAGCCAGCCTTTCAGCACACCACACTGAATTCATGTCAGTTTCAGGCAGGGCTGTCTCATTCATTGTGTCATCCACACAGAAACCAGACACCCACACGCTCTATGGACACAGGTCCCACCGCAACAAGGGGTACCCACAACATACAGTCACTGGGAAGGCTCCAGCCCGTCTGGCCTGGACTTCCCCACAATACCATATATGGTTCTTCCAGCCAACAGCCAGTCAGGGGTAAGGACAAGGTAACAGGTCATAGAAACCAAGAGGCCACAGGGGCCATCTTGCCTTCTTTCAGGAATCCATTGATTCCTATGGCAGGGCCTCGGTATCCCAAAATGGAGGATACTCAGAGCACCTGTCAAACTCAGCATGTAGCTGCCACCAGCCCGTACCCTGCTCTGTGGGCTACACAGAGGTGGCCAAACACATACACTAGTGGTACAGGGTTGTACCCCCACTCATGGGTACCATATGGGTATCCCAAGGGTCTCTGTTCACCATGACCAAAAAGAGGAAGAGCTGCAGGAGTCCCAACTGACTCCTGTGCAAATAACATCACAGAACACACATGATAAGGGAGTACAGGACAAGGACATGGAGGCCCTGCCCCGCCAATGCATTTCTAGCATCAAAATAGGCAATCTGGAACAGAAGTTCCCACTGTCAATTCATTGGTAAGAACACCATCAGCTACTAGACAAGGAACGGATCAGATTCATTGGGATCTGGAAAGCATTGATTGGCAAAAGAGAAGGCAATCTGGAGTTCAACCTCAGACAACTAGAGTCAAGGCATAAATTAGCAGTCTTGCATAGCAATTTGCTATGCAATTCTGTAGGTTTGCTAATTAAATTGACACTTGTGAAGCAAAACTAGCTATTTCCGTTACCATGTTCAATGAAGGCCTGCTCACCCTGCATTCAACTCTTGCCCTCAGGGCTCTCGCCACCCTATTTTTCTCTGTTCACTGCAAACTCAAAGAAGCTAATGGAGAGAGTGCAGCAGTAATGCCAAAGGCCTGTGTGGGAGTCCAAGGGAAGATTTGTCATTCTTTTTCTAATAATTGCAAAACAGACATAATTGGGATAATACCTTTATTAAGCTAACTATATCATGTCTAGAAAAGTCCAGTATGTGTTAACTTTGATTTGAAAAAAAAGACAGTCATGCAATTCTTTCTAAAAATGTAAATTGACACATAAAACATAATTACAGTATTGTTACTGTAAAATATTGCATTCTCTCCATGCTTTACAATAAAGTTTAGGTTAGTGTATCTAAATCTCATTGTGTCAACTATATTTCATTTTGTTGAGGAAGATTCATCAAATTAATGAGTTAACACTTGAAAATGAACTTGACTTCTCGTGGCATATAAAAATTATTTTATTACAACATTGTCAATCAAATGGGTTTGTTTGCTAATCAAGACAATTTGAATTAGCAAAGTCTGCTAATCAATTTTTTAAAACGAATTTATGCCCTGAGAGTCTAAACTCATTTGTAAAATGTGGATTACACATTAACACTGAGCAGGAAATGAGTCGCTTTCTGTGATTATGGATGGTGTTTACTTTTTATAAATGTTCAGGCTTTTATTTATGAAACATATGGCTCGAATTACACTATTGATGACGTTTACTCTCGTCTGGGTACTTCGAATGACAGTACATTGTTATAAGAATTGTGTATGTGATTAGCAGTGGAAGGTCTATATATAAATACTTCGTATGTAGCCAATACGTGGTAGTGTGATGGCAGTGGCTGCTACCATGATGCCTCACACCATGATGTAATTACCAAGCTAACGTTACTAACTGCAACAATGCAAATGACCACCCATACTATAGCTCTTTCATAATCGCACCTCGTACACACTGATTCTGCTAATATCGTTTCTTACATCATCTAGTGAACGTGACTAATAATTCAGCTCTCTTTAAAATGGGGCCAGGTATAGATTCAATATTTACATTAATGGTGCCTACATGGCTATTATATACTCTACAAAAATAGATAGATGTACCAATAATCTGTCTGTTATTATCCATTTGCATGGACAACCACAGCACTTATAATGCTTTTGAACATCACTGTAGATTTTTCCCAATGAAACCACTTATTTGTACATAATTTCTATCCATGCATCCACTTTGGGCTGTTACTATCGATACTGAAGAGCCGTCAGAAAGTATTCAGTTGTAAGGACATTTTCTGCATTTGTGATTAGTATTGTAGTTCTCTCCTAATGGAACCAGGTATATATCCTTTAATTCTATTAACACAGCCAATGTGGGCCTTTTACTTTTAGCAAAATCAGACTGCTAACTTGTTTATTCATGAGATGGCAGTGAAACCATTCATATAATTTCTATCAAAGCAGTCAATGCACGCACTATCAGACCGCAAACAACTGTAATCACAAAATGCCAATACATATTTAAAAGCACGGAAATCTTCCAGCACCACGTGACAGTAGACCACAACGCATTACGATGTACGTATCAATAATACATCTCCACCTCCAACAATGAGACGGACTTGTTAGGCCAACATGACATTACATGTTTTTGTGGCCACTTAACGAGCATAAAAGTAAAGATCTCACAATAGGGTATATTATAGGATTTTTTTTCGTGAACCTCATTTTTATGATGTATTTATTTTTCACAATGGCTGCAACTTTGAATCTTTCCACCTCCGCAATGTGGGGGGAGGGTTATTGTATTAGGACAATGGCTTCATCAATTCCAAATTGGCTCCTTTTTTTCATTTTTCTCTCTGCAATCGAGTGTCATCATATTTACTGGAAGTGAGACGCGGAAGTAAAACGTCTATGTCTACATAAAAACTACATCAAAATAGCGCCCGGTGCGAAAGCACAAGGCCCGCCATTAATGGCAGGAGATCCTGGAAAACGGGAATCCAACTAAAAGGGGAATGAGCTGAGCAAATTATAGCCTGACGACAAAACAATAGGTAAACTAAAACATAAGTATTTATGACGGCATTAGCACAAAAGGCAATAATTGGTACTGGTTTTAGCCGTTTACAGACGCCTTTATGAATATATGCCTGATGAACACAATATGGGCAGAACTAAACAGAAGTGCATCACAACATTAGAGACAAATTGTATACATTTGTTTTCACAGCTGTGCAGGCAGTGACCTGGAGTTGGTCTACCCATTTTAATTACACGTTCGTTCAATGTGAGCCCAGCAGTCATCAGAAATGGATACATGACTCGAAATAAAAATAGAATCACGTATTAAAGGGTTTTTTGTATCTCTTTGGTTTTGAACTATATATATATTCCTCTCAACTCACATGCTTTTGGTGGGTGTGACCCGCCACTTAGGCAGCTCTCTCACCCGCCAACCTCCCTCCACGCCCATAGGGATAAATGGGCTTTCACCCACCAAATCTAAAATCGTGTTTTTTCACCCGCCCAGGGGCCATGAAAGGTTGAGAGCTATGCTATAGTCAATAACATTGTTCAAACATTCTAAGGGGTACTTGAAGACGACATTTATGGAGCATTATTAATGAGATGCCAATACACCAATTATTAACAATTGCGCACACTTGAGAACACATAGTTGCGAACGAATCATTTGATTTCAACAAAATACACATGCTCAAGCCTGACCCTCGCATAATTTTAAACTCTTTTTGAAAATGGGAAACCTGGGGACAACCCCATGC
The DNA here is from genome assembly GCF_040938575.1 of Ambystoma mexicanum. Taxonomy (NCBI): domain Eukaryota; kingdom Metazoa; phylum Chordata; class Amphibia; order Caudata; family Ambystomatidae; genus Ambystoma; species Ambystoma mexicanum. Next base: position 673,472,848 of record NC_090934.1, read on the forward strand.
GATATAATGGATTATAGTGACTGGTATTAAGGAGAGCAGTCACATGCAGCCACACAAGCAGTTTAACATTTGTACAATTACAACCGATACGTTGATAATATCTTGCGCGACATGTTAAGATGCTACCTTCCACATTTTGACACAGAAGTGCTCAACGTTTAGCTGCTATGTAAAATAGATTACTCTATATACTGATGTAGCATTTCTTTTAACAACATTGGATAAGCGGTTATCCGAATCTGTATGAGTAATAGGCTAATGGTTTGCTGCACCTGTTGAAATATATAACACAATCACTAACATAGTATCCAATCGGCTCAATGATCATCAATGTTAATTCCCCTCTCTCTTTCTCTCTCCACCTCCCCTCCTTTTTTGACAAATGTATCAACCAATGGACCTTCTTTAATGTAAGTTTTGGTTATTTGTTCAACAACAATGGCTCTCATTACGACCCTGGCGGTAAGTGAAAAACGATGCCGGTCAAGGATTACCGGCATCGCTTACCGCTACGGCCGATTATGACCTGAGATAGCGCTAATAATGGCACCTTAATCAACGGTGCCCGCAAAGGCGCCAAGGGCGCGGGCACGCGACCCCCATGCGGTAAATACCGCCATGGCGCGAAGTGGGGAACATTACAAGTCACGCGGATATGCAAATAACGCCTTTGAGAAGGCCGTAAAGTACCTTACCGACATGGTGCTAATACCGCCATTGCGAACCAACCGTAAATGGCCATGTGCAGTGTTCCCAGCTGCCACAGGTGCGCTCAATCAGCACAGGTGGAGGCAATACAGACTGGGCAAGCACAAAAGGAGCACACCCCACCCCACCCCTTTCCACACCCAGTCACACTCCACAATGAATGCAATACTACTAGCAATGCTGGGGCTGGAGGACCCGATTGCAGTGGAAGTGCTACAACAACAACTACAAGAAGAACAACAACAGGCAGCACAGAGGAGACCCAGGAGGAGAAGGAGAGCAAGGCAGGGCCAGCATGCCCCCCCTAGCACAGCCAGTGCCACCACGCAGGCAGCCCCCAATCCCACGCATCAGAGCCAGTCCATTCAACCTAACCGCTGAGCAGATCCACACCCTGTACCGCCTGGACCGGGACACCATCACCACCATTGTGGACATGATACATGACGACATTGTCAGCCTCATTGAAACACGCACCGCCATCCCACCCCTACTGAAGGTAGTGTCTGTGCTCCATTTCCTGGCCACAGGCACCTACCAACACACAGTGGGGCAACTGCATGGCATTTCACAACCATTATGCTCACGTACGTTGAACCAAGTGCTTGATGCCCTCCTCAAGCACACAGACAAACACATTTCCTTACCACGGACTGGCCAGGAGATCTCAAACACCAAAGTGGGTTTCTATTCACTGGCCGGCATACCTGGTTGCATTGGCGCCATCGACTGCACCCATGTGGAATTGGTGGTCCCACATGCCATGGAGGTAGCGTACCGTAAGCGTAAGCTCTACCACTCAATCAACGTGCAAATGGTATGTGACTCAAACAAGATCATCACACATTGTTGTGCTCGATACCCCAGATCAACCCATGATTCAATGGTCCTGCGGAACTCCACGATTCCATGCTACATGGAGCGACATGCAGGGCAGAGATCCTGGCTTCTCACTGAGTCGCATGTTAGGCTCATGGAAATGTGATGTGGGTAGGTGATTGAGGCATAGATGCATACTTCACCTGGCTGAGATGGGGGAGGAGGGGAGAGAGATGCATACTTCACCTGGCTGAGATGGGCGGGGGGAGAGATGCATACTTCACCTGGCTGAGATGGGGGGGGGATGCATACTTCACCTGGCTGAGATGGGGGGGGGGGGGATGCATACTTCACCTGGCTGAGATGGGGGGGGGAGATGCATACTTCACCTGGCTGAGATGGGGGTGGGAGAGATGCATACTTCACCTGGCTGAGATGGGGGGGGGGTGCATACATAACCTAGCTGCGAGTGCCAGAGGGAATGGAGCAAGCTCATACCCCAAAAGCAGCCCAGACTGGACCTGACACCTGACCAAATAATGCATGATGTAAGCAGCCCTACAATGCGAATGAAGCAGTGTCCCAACCATCCCACAGACATCTGTATGTGCACTGTACCAAATCAGACCGCATTCCCCTCAACAAAATGCAGCTACAAGCAACGACTATAGCCAATACACAGTACAAAACACCATGAACTGAAAGGCCAGTCCCCCATTACTGCGTACAAAGGAGTCACATGAGGGTCAAATACATCAATAAACCACCACACTGACACAGAGGCCCGACGAAATTGCATGACACCATTTGTTGTGCGTAGTGAGTGCATCATGAGGCTGACATCAACGTTGCCAGGATGAAAGCATACAAATAACTGGACATCTGCAAGATCACAGAAACAACGGTCGTGGACTGACACAGTGCATGTGCACTCACAAGCCACTGGACCCCCCCAGCGCACACTAATCGATGACATGCAAAACAGTCCATTAGAGGAATACACATATAGCAGTCACATCGTGTGACTCCATTCATGCATGGAAATGGAGTTGAGATGAAGAAATAAATGCATGCCATGGCGTCACTTAATGAGGTCAAACATGATGAGTTGACTTACACACACATTGTTGCCCACATGCAGGTGATGCAGGCTATCCCTTGAAGCGGTGGCTCCTTACCCCAGTCCGGAACCCACAGAACAGGCACGAGGAGGACTATAATCGTGCCCATACATGAACCCGTGTGGTGATTGAGCAGACATTTGGCCTCTTGAAGGCACGGTTTCGCTGCTTCAGCAGGTCTGGTGGGGCACTCCTGTACCGCCAGGAGAAGGTGGCAAAGATCGTCATGGCATGTGTCATGCTACACAATATGTGCATCAGACGGAATGTGCCACTGCCACCTGACGCAGGACAGCAACCACCTGACGAAGAGGATGAGGAGGGTGGGGATGGGGCAGCACCTCAGGGAGGAAGCGATGCGCAGGAGGGACGTGACATGCGTCGGACTCTGATCAACCAAATCTTCTAGCACACATGGATGGGGGGGTGTCACAACTTGGGGCACTGGTTGTATTAGGGACATGGACACTGTAGACTGTTAACCAATAAAGCACACGTACGCAATAAGCAATGTCCACACATGTGATTTCTGCATAACCAAAAAGTGTATTGAAAAGGTAAATCTAAGTGAACACACCCACCACCCCACACACACCCACTCCCCCCTCTACTCCCCAACACACCCACTCCCCCCTCTACTCCCGAATATACCCACTCCACCCACCCCATCTCCCCCCTCTACTCCGCAAACATGGTGTGGATGACTGTGCACAAGTGCATCATGTGGCACCAGTTCACAGGACTGCGCCTATTGGCATCCCCTGCTCCCAGCACCCGGTGCACCCCTGTCGGAACGCCGCAGGTTCCTGTCCGATCTGCGCACGGCGCTGGTTCTGGTTGAACTGGCAGCCGAGGAAGAACTGCACAAATGTCCTTAGAACTGGACTCGATAGCAGACCTAAGAGTAGCAGCAGAATCACATTTCCTCCCTAGTGCTGGTGCATTCTGTGACATGCTGTGTCAACAGGGCTGTAAGTTGCTGTTGGCGCGTAATGATTTCCTGCATTGCCTCTTGGGTGTTGTGGCCTGTGGCTGATGGTTGTGGCGTGTCCATTATACTGCTTCCCTCCTGCACATGTGCGGTTGGTTGGGCTGGGAGTAACCGGCAAAGAGTTTCCAGGAGATAGACCCTGTATGATGTTGTCATGCTGGCTGCACGGGGACAGGTAGGGGGAATGCAGGGGGCCAGTGGGGGGACTCACAACATTATCAACATCCCTGTCCTCATTGTCGGAGATCGCTGCGGTGGCAGCAGTTTCACCGATGGTGCTGCTTTCTGCGGATCCAGTGCCTTCGGCGGACAACACTGGGCAGATGGTGGATGCCGGTGGCGCCGAAGTGGTGGACTTGGTAGCCATCGGTGCCCTGGTCTGTGCTGTGGGACATTTCCTGTTGTTGGGGTTTCCTCGTTCCCCCTGAGGTGGAGGGACGGTGTTGTGCCTGTTCGGCCCTGGCCCTCTTGGCATTGGTTGCACCTGTGTCATCATCAGCGCTGTCCGAATGTGAGCCTGTGGTGGACCAAAGGAGGGAGAGGGTTAGTGATGGGTCTACGGGCATTGAGCAGGCATTGTGATGGCTGCATTCATTTTGATTGCTGGATGGTTCACATTGGAGGTAGTGACATAGAGGTAGTCTCACTCTTAGGTGGTCGATGCATGAAGGCATGTGGGTAGCTACAGAAACGGGGAGCATTATGCATGTGTACAAGGTGGAGGTCAGCACTGCCTGTAGGCAGTCTTGTGCTAATGTGTCCGGTGGACCCTGGTATGCATCATTGCACTTCCCAATCATCTGGACATCATCGTGGTGAGATTGGCATAGTTGGACTTGAGGCACCTACCTGCATCGCCTGATGTCGGGGCTCCTCTCTCCATGTCCCCAACTCCCTCAATGCTCTCCGTGCCTATGGTGGTGGCACATATCTCCTCCCACGGCTGTAGTTTAAGGGGCGACTCAGCACCTCCACCAGTCGCCATGCCGAGATTCCGATTTGCCGCCAGTATGCTTCTGACGCAGAGACGTAGATCGTCCCACCGCTTGCGGCATTGTTTGGCAGTGCGGGGTGTTGTGCCAACGGCACTGCCCCTCTGGGCGACCATGGCCCATATTGCCTTTTTTCTCTGCAGCGCCAGTCCGGTCATCTCCGTGGAGAACACAACATCAGCATGCTCTTGGAGTGTTTCGGCTAACATGGTTAGCTCCTCCCTTGAAAAGTGCTCCTGGCGCAGCCAATCTCCACTCTTTTTCAAAACTTTAGGCATCGTGATGTCATAGGGGTGGTGTAGGAGGTTTGTGGACGTTGTGGGGGTCAGGTGTCTACTGGTAACAGAGGATGGCAATGGATTGTGTTTTTAAAGATGGCTGCCGTGTTCTTCCCATTCCTGTGCGGTGACGCTACTTCCAGATCCGCTTATTTACGGTGACCGCTAATGTCGATGGCTAGGGTGGCGGAGGTGCTATTTGCACGGCATACGATGCTGGTAAGTGGGATTTTACGCCCTTTAGCGGCATGGCGGTGATTCCATTACCGGCATGGCGCAATTCTCGTGCCCGAGAACTCGTAATGTGCCGCTTTTAGCGGTCTCTGGCCAGCACGGACACGTTATTTGCGCCATGCCGGTAATGGCCGATACTTACCGCCAGGGTCGTAATGAGGGCCAATATCTCTAATCTTGCCACATCAGACTTGAAAAACACCATCCATAGGTCGAAACACGTGTTGGCTCTATAGCCATTTTTGTTCAATATCTTATGGGAAACCATTAGGCCAACTGCCATTTTGCAATTTGAAGTTTAAGATTATTATGCTAGAATGGCTCCTATGTTGTACTCTTATGTTCAGTAAAACTACCCTGGTATCCAACCAAAACGACAATTTCTTGGCCTGCCCATTCTTCGCTTAAATAGATGTTATCTAATATGTTTGAAATGTAAACAATTGCTAACAAAAGGCATGCGCAGGGACCAGGGTGTGACATAGATCTTTACAGTTATTGGCCATAGGTTTGGGCTTAACCTATTGAAGGCAAGCGTCCCCAACCAGCACGATCCTCCCCGCAATGCGAGACAATGAAGGACTCTCCCAGGATGGGAATAAGGCCAAGGCAAAGTGCGGGTGAGCGTAAATGGGAGTTTATCAATCAGAATAGGGCATGCAAAGAACTCTGCAAACTCCGAGAGCGCTCCGTCTGACAATAGCAAAGACAGGCGTATATATTTACAAAAAACGTCATCAGACCCTACATTCTATAGGGGGCACAAGTTCAATGGGATTGGGTGACGACGACTAGCTATAGGTGCTGCTGCGATGTGGTTGGCCTTGGCTGGAGGACGTCACTGGTCAGCCTCGTGGGTTGGGCTGGGCCTGGCAGGTCTGCTGGGTTCATCCGGGCGGTGTCGTTGTGCCACTGTGGCCAGTGTCAGAGATTAATTTCTTTTCACGACTTATTTGCCCTAGGCCATGCACACAGCAGTCATTCAGTTATTGCAATATTATCTTCTTTAGTAAATCTTTCAATAGGTTATTCTACAGGTTAATGCAACACAGGAGGAATGCACCTTGAGAGGGGTTTGATGACGATTCATCAGTACATGGTTACCAGTGTCCTGTTGACCGGGTACCATAGGTCGTGGGGCTAGGTCTCAGGGCATGGGACAGGCGGTACATGTCTTTTTGTCTTGTTAGAAGTCGTTATGAATGTGCTGCTGTATGTTGCCATAGTATTGGTGTCCTAATTTTACAGGGGCCATAAACCTAAGGTGATCCGGTGGGTTGTGGGGTTTAAGAGAGGGCGCCTTTGGATTTGTGTATTCAGGCAGAGGTTTACTACTGGGCTGTAAATAATGCAGGTGGCGGGCCGTGGCCTTGGGTGCTGCAGAGGGGACTACAAATCTTTGAAGCGGCTCCAGCCTAGTTGGAGGAGGTGGAGCAGCGCGGCACGGGCCTCTGCCCTCTCGTCTGGCAGGCTCCACTGGGTGGGAGGGGGAATGGCCTTGCATAAACTCACAAAGGCATCTTCCTCGTGTGTTGCCGATTTGCAGTGAAAGCATCATAAACATTCAAACAACATACAATACTAATTGAGTCATTTTTAAAGCTCACATCTTAACATTGCTAATGCCTCTCGAATTTAGCCAGTCCGAGCACATTCTTTGTACACTATGTTTTAACAACTACAACATTGTGTTATATGCATATACATTTGCAGTTAGTGAGGTAGTAGTGAGGTTGGTGGAGCACATAGGAAATGACTTGCCACCGTACATGACGGTAGTGGCACATAAGGGGCTTGGACTTACACACATGGAGGGTGCATTCTCGCGTGTCCTTCACATGAGCCCTCAGTATGGTAGCATTTGTCTTTCTTTGCACTCTAGCAGCATTAGTTCGGTTGTGGCGCGGGACCGTGGGGTGTAGCTTTTCAATGAGGCACATAACAAATAACCCCCAGGGACACTTTTATTATTTGCACACAACTGCAGTGGTGGGGGTGCTTCATTGCTTATGCCATGTGAACATGTATTCTGCCATATCTGTACGTTTTACACATTTTCTAATCAAAGGGGTTTGTGGAGAAAATGCACGTATTGCAAGTAGTTTTGGCATTAGTATTTGGGAACTTTTGCTTTTATTAAAGGACCATTTTTCAGTTCTCTTTCCACCCAGGCTCTGCTGGCCGGGTCATGCTGTCATGCTGGGAGCAGCGATACACTGCGGAAGGTGAAATGTTACAGTGTTGGTATCTTACACTAGCTCATGTCCGTCTCGTTCGTGGGAACGGGCTCACAGCGGATCTGCCAGGGAGCTGCGGCCACAGGGATAATTGAAACTCTCCAAAGGTGGGGGCCGCGCTACAGTGTGCCGAGCTCACACCATCTTTATTAGACAAAATGGTTTCTGGGCCTAGCTAAATTCAATACGTTTGGGCAATGTCTTCAGCAGGTGAGCCATCCACCACCTGGGCCCTGGTGTTAAGGAGGGGACGCCCGATGAGCCATGGCCCTCACCTGGGGAGGGGATGTAGGCAAGGGGGGTCTTTTGGACCAATCCTCCCCTATACTATACACAACTGTCCAAGCAGAAACTAAACGTCTTCATCATTATTCCCCATGCGCGGTGCAACCAGGCTTGGCCCCAGTAGCTTTTCTTACAAAACTGCAAAGCAAAAGATGGCAAAAGGGGGGAAAACACTAAGCAAGTGGGCATTTCCACATTAATGAACCAACCCAACTCTGAAAGAGCGAAAAAGGGGGATCAAGCAGAATCACAGCCTGCAGAGCGATCAGGGGCATCAAACAGCCCCTCCCTCACACAATCTGTGACAAAATCAGACCTGAAGGATTTGCTAGCAGCCATGATGAGGGAATTCCAAAAGGGCACAGAGGAACTCATGAGCAAAATATCTACACTGTTATCCAGTGGCGGGTGGCAGCAGTTGAAAGCAGAACAGCCCATATCGAGAATACTCTTGGTGAACAATCATTCCAAGTCGGGGAAAATAGGGACAGGATCACTGCCCTTGAGGCTAGATGCCAGGCGTTGGAAACTAAACAAGAGGACGCCAAAAATTGATCAAGGCGAAACATATGCCTACGGGGAATCCCTACCTCGGTTGCCGATGCAGACCTGGAGAGTTACACGAAGGACCTAATCACGCTACGAGATGATGCCCCGCTTGAAATAGACAAAGTTCACCGTACAGGAGCCTGGAAAACCTTCTCTGCTCCTCCGGACGTCCTAGCAATAATTCATTTTTTCAAGGTGAAGGAGGAAATAATGCGAGAATCCAGGAACTCTAAACACATTCAATTCAGGGGAGCGACCATATTAATATTCCAGGACCTGGAAAACGCTACTCTCCTAAAACGAAAGGCGCTGAAGCATCTTACTGAGTGGTTGAGAGAAAAGAAGGTTCCTTATCGCTGGGGCTTCCCGACCTCCCTAAATTTCACCTGGGAAGACAATCAGAAACAAATACACTTGTTAAAAGAAGCAGAGAAGTTCCTGGGGACAGGAGCAGATAATGGAGAATTGCAGAGAGAATCAGCCTCCCAGGATCCGACAGAGAAACCAACTACGAGCGCTTGGACGAGAGTAAACAGGAGACGCTGCATTCGGGGCCCACGCCGGAAAAACAACAAGAGCCCGGACAATTGTCGAGCCTGGATCCACCTTGGGGTTTCCCATGGGACAGAAATCACTGGAAGAGATATAGGAGTAAAACAGGTGGTGAACTTCCTTCCCTGCAGCGGCACCCGAAGTGATTGATTTTCTTATAATTAAAAGCAATGGGAAACCACCCCAGTCCCAGTTCTGGGATCCAGAGGTTCAAACAATGGTAAACACTAAGCCTGTAATTTGGGTAAATTCCTTCCCTGCATTATGAAGTTATGCCATTTAATTTGCATCAAGCCCTGTTGGCCTTCAGTTTGTCCGTGGCCGGATTGAGCTGGATACCTCGTTGGTGGAGGGCTGCTCCCGACCTTGATTTTCGGGCGAGGGGAGTGTTCGGGGATGGGCAAGGGGGGGGGGATCTCTTTCAGAAGGACTCAGGAAATCAAGGGGAACAAAACATCAACACACGACAATCAGACACAAATGGTCAAAGCAAACTTCTCTCCGACACATGGAAGGGTATCCCTGTAAACGCAAGTAGAATCATACACAACAATGGGGACCATGGGGTCTAACGGTGAACGCGAAATACGAATGCTGACATGGAATGGTCAGGGACTTAACTTCCCGGGCAAAAGGTCAGTAGAGCGGAGATTAGGCCAACTCTCAGGCGACATTGCATACCCGCAGGAGACCCATTTGCTTCAGGCCAATGAACACTGAATTAAGAGGTTCAAGAAATACTACTTTGCCACATTAGGGGTGGGGGGAGCAAAGGGGGGGGATTGGTCATCCTGCTTAGTGAAAACATTCCTTTAACCCAAATTACAGTGAAAAGGGACCCCCGGGGCAGATTTCTCCTGGTTAAGGGCCATTTTCAGGAAGAGCCACTCACCATAGCAGCCATTTATTCCCAAAACACCATGCAGGAGAGATTCCTGCTTGATTTAATACCAAAGATTTTAGCATTCGTGGAGAGACACCTCCTATTTGGGGGGGGGACTTTAATATAGTCCCAGACCTGCAAGTGGATAAAACCCTCCCACCTACTAGAGCGGATTTCTCCCGGGCACTGGGGCTTGCTAATTTCCTCAGGGAAACAATTTATATTTGGCGGCTAGCTAATACGGGCTTGGCGGACTTCACCTTCTACTCTAATGCTCACAAAGGCTTTTCTAGAATAGACTAGATCTTGATGCCAGGCGTCCTATTCCCCTGTCTGGAGAAGGTACAGATTCACACTAGACTTCTATCAGATCATGCCCCTGTCACGGCAGATCTGCGGATATAGGGTTCCCCAGCACCCCCCCCCAAATAAAATACTGGAAATTACAAGACTCTACCCTACTAGATGCTGTCATTAAAAGACAACTGGGCGAGACCCCTGCCCACTATTTTAGTGACAATACAAATCAAAGAGTCCCACATAGCCATGATGTGGGACGCTGTGAAGCCGGTAATCCGGGGAGTACTGATCAGTGCAATTGCAGAGCAAAGAAGGGTCTCACGACTCCAGGGCTCCAAACTTGAAGCAGAAGTCGCGGATCTTGAAAAAAGCTATAAAAAAACGACAAACGAGGAAAGGGGAGAGGGACCTCAAAAAAGCCAAGCGAGCCCTAGAAATACATTGGGCAGATAGATCAGTCATGGCCCTGGAATATACAAAGCAATACTACTACATTACTACTACATTATTGGGAACAAAGAGAATTGCATCTTGGCATACAAACTAAAAAAGTTCCACAATAGAAATAACATTTTAAAGCTTAAGTGGGATGATGGTAACATGCGATTATGAAAATGGAAATCATGGTTGAGCACCACTGGGAAATCATGAAGGGAGCCCCTATTACACCTGAAATTCAAGCGCATTACTTGCATCTCAGTAGCACCTCTTCCCCACGGGCCCACCTGGCCCCACGAGAGCTGCCGATTTTGGTGAAGAAACTGCAGATGCAATTAAATATCTGAAAAATTCAGCCCGGGCCCTGACGGGCTCACAGCCAATATAAGACATATTTGCATATCCTATCCCCACAGCTGACAGCCTTATTTAACTCGTTTCTAGCTACAAAGACTACAACCCCATCTATGGCAGAATCACTAACCATTCTAACCCCTAAACCAGGTAAAGACCCAGAGCTTTGCTCCTCCTATCGGCCAATCACATTGATGGACTGATTTTCTCAAAGATTTTGGCTACTAGGCTGAGCAACGTGATCCCAAAATTAATAGATCCAGATCAGACAGGCTTCATCACTGGTAGAAGCACCCATTATAATATTAGACGCACAATTAACCTCATAGAATCCGCGGCCAGAAAGGTGGAGAAACTGGCAGTTATTTCACTAGATGCCCATAAAGCATTTGATCTACTGGATTGGGGATACATTGGGGAAACACTCTCACTCTTTGGGTTTGGCCCTAACTTTGTAGCTTGGGCAATGTCCAATTATCAGAATCCCTTCACGCAATTAAGAATTAACGGTGCAAGATCAGACAAGATTCACATAACCAGAGGCACTCGTCAGGGATGCCCACTATCCGAAGTGCTTAGAAAGTAGTGGGTCCAGATCTCTAGCGACCATCCTGGGGTTGAACCGCTTGGGGAGAGAGGGAGAGAGAGAGAGAGAGAGGGAGGGAGGGAGAGAGAGGGAGAGAGAGGGAGAGAGAGGGAGAGAGAGGGGGGGGAGAGAGAGAGAGAGAGAGAGAGAGAGAGAGAGAGAGAGAGAGAGAGAGAGAAAGAGAGAGAAAGAAACTTTAGTCAGCCCCTTTTCAATTTCTTTAATAAAAATCCTTGAACTGTCTTCAGCGTTGGTTTGTACTTGAGGCCATCTGTGACACGCAACAACCCTTAGGTGTCACAGCGCTCGATAAGCAACTCACAAATAACTCCAAGCACTGAAACAACAGCCAAGAACAAGAATCGTAGATCTTTAAAGAGGAAAACGTTGACCTTTTGCCTGAATATTATTGCTATTGGTAGTACGAATCTCCATAGGTAGTCCATTCCTTATTTTAGTTGCAATGACGGCGCTGGACTTGCCCAGTCCTTTAGATAGTGTAAAGTGGTTTAAGATCATAGTATAGCATGAAGTTCCTCTCTGCAGCTCAAGGCATCCTGAACATAAGTCGGGGCTTGTTCGAAAACAACTTTGTGCGCAATGGTAAGTAGTTTAAAGGTAATCCTGTTCGGCACAGGCAACCAGCAAACATTTTTTAGCACAGGACATTCTAGGGATACAACAAATGCAGCTAGATTTTGAATTACCTGAGTCTGTGGAGAATAAACCTTAATGAACCGGTATCTAGGGTGTTACAGCAATGTAAACTGTATCCCATTATGGCCCTCGCTATAGTAGAGCAATGCTTTTTGAAGACTAACAGCCTAACCTGTTTGAGGAGCATCAGCTGAAAGTTCGAAGCACTAAGTACTTTATTTATCGGAGTATTGTGAAAAGAGTGTAATCTAAAATAAATTCTAATGTTTTTGCATAGAGTTAAAGTTTAATAGTGTGCCCGGCAAGATTGAATTCTGGATAAGTAGTATGAGGTGCCAGGAATGAGATGCAGACACAGGAGTCATGGTGGTTATTATAGACTTTTACTGAAATTATAAAATTCTAAAAAAAGAGGTTGGAAAATGTCTCCCTGTCCCTAATTTAGGAGGTATTGGCCTACCTCAACCAAAAAAGGGTCAGTCAAGTGTCAAGATGTCCAAATCAAAAAGTAGGTCCTGTGTCCAAAATCCTATCCTAGCCCTCACACTAAAAACAAACTTTAAAGTGCTAAGCATATTGTCTCTGATTCTTTAAGTGCACAAATGTTCATATCCAACAAAAGGGTATAAATCCAACAAAGGTGTCTCTGTGAACACTATTCACAGTTCACGGTCTCTCCACTCCAATGAAATACAACAAAGTTCCAACAAAGAATAACCAAGCTCCTTGTAGCCCAAGAGGGTCACTCCTTCCTCCTGGTGCATTCATAGTTGCAGGGACCAAGTCCCTTCCCAGATTCCTTCTTCTATGCAAAACAATTCACAATCCCAAAGGTAGGCAAAATACCTCTTAGCATAGGGATAGAGAGGCATTTTACAACCCCTTTTTCATTTAATAAAAATATATAAGCAAAACCATGAGTCCTCTGTGTCTGCATCTCATTCCTGGATTTTATGTTGCAATCTCTTTCTCATTCAGTACAAGGGGGAATGGGTCTTCCCCGAGTTACTTTATGGCAAAGTGCTGTGACAATGAAGAGGACACAGATTCCAATGAGGATTACTCCCTTACCCCCACTCTGGCAACTAATTCACTCTTTCAGGGTCTCTTTGCCTCAGTTTTGGTGTTCCCTTCACCCATCTGGGTTCATCAACATCTGTGTTCTCTCACTCCAATCATACACATTCCGGATACTCGTCTCGGTATCTGATGGACTTCTTGCATCGAAAGAAGCCCGTCCTGGCTTCCTTTTCCTGCGACTTCCTTCTTCCGACGCCTCTGCGGTCAACCGGCACCACTTCCAAACGTGGACGGTCTGAAACTCACCTCTCTGTTCATCTTCTTGCTGTTAGTGCTCTGCAGCCACGGCTTCTTCCTGCCCAACCGGCCAGGAGTGCTTGGGTCGGCTCCCTCGCTCACTGCCTCCACTCGCCTACCTTTGGGGTACGCTCCCAAATTGGGACACGTCTGCTCTGCACTGCACCCTGTGTGTCTCTCATCGGTCTCCAAGCTGACTTTTGGAAAAGGAAGGTCTCTCGCAGCAGACGATTTAAACGCTTGCCTGCAGGCTGGAAAGTGTCTTGGACCAATCACATTCTTCAGAACACTAAAGGGCGCATTATGGTTCACACTCTTGCTCATTGCAGTCCTCTTCCTCGTCTCAGTATATATTATTTCACAAGGTGGTAAATGTTCATGAGGTCTGTCAGCAGCTTTTACAGGATGTTGAGAGGGTTTGTCACAATATGCCATTAAGGTATGGGGAATGGAGGGGGTATCCCTAAAAGGAAAGTTTGGATACCATGCCTCATCTGATGAATGTACATCCCATCCGATGGTCACCCCCGATCATGTGATCCTCCATCGCATAGCCACCCTCAGGGTCAGGATCAGTAAGCGGCTGCCGTCCCCAGGCTACATAAAGAGAGGCTACCCCTGGGAAACGAGTGATGAAATCAGATTCATCACAGTAGCCAAAGCTTTAGAGCTCTGATAAGCAGAAGCAACAAGCAGGATTTCCGTTTTTTTCTTAGTTTAGATCCAGCCAATTCCTGATCATCCAATATTCTATTTGATTGAATATATGTTGCATGCAAGCAATATTGGTCTCTGGGTCCTGGTCAAGGTAGAGGATGATCTGAGTATCATCTACATAGTCCTGAAAGACAGTTCCAAGATCGACTAATATACATATATTTGTATGAGCAATGAAGATATGCAAAACACCTGGGGTACTCCACATTCAACCAATTCCAAAGGAGAAATATGGTTCTCAATCTTCTCTCATGAAGTCTATTGCTAAGAAGTGAAAATAAATAAATGGATAGTGGCCAACATGTAAATCTAGCTCTGGCCGTAGTTAGTTTTTTAAAGCAGAAACAATGAGATAAAAGGTATATCCAATGCACAGTTCCAGAAAATACGCAATCACATCAGAATATGGAACCAAGGGTCATCTGCCTGTATGCAGGGTTTATTGGTCATAAACAGCCGACACGTGTTTCGACCAATCTGGTTGTTATCAAGACGTGAATCCAGTAGTACAATGAGCAATTGCTGTAAATGATTAGAAAGTAGTAAAGCAGGATAAATACCAACAATTGGTAAAATCTTAGAAAAAGTCAAATGGTAAGGAAATCTGAAATAGCATAGATGCTAATAGCAGTCAAGGGGTCCAATCCCCATAGTAACATTAATGTGTATACCCGAATAGTGAAAAAAAGCATTTGGTACTTGTACGTTACAAGTAATTTAACCTGAAGCTCGAAAAACAGGAGGCCATCCCCCTGTTGTTCCCCTTTTAGCATCATTTTAACTTGATAAATTGTTTTTAAATAGATTAACTATTCATTTTAAATTTTTTACGCGTTCTGGAGTAATAATGAAATCTAAGTTAATTATATGAATGTTGCAATCTATTTTGATATTTCCACTTTATTTACTTTTCATATTGAAAAGATGTATTTTAATGTAAAGGTTGAACTAAGTTTAGCCATACGCAATTATTAAATAATAAAATTAACCAACCTGCTGCACTTTCTGATACTATGGATGACAATCTGAGAGGCTGAAATAACAGGTAATGGTCAATGGTATCAGCCGATATATCATTGAGCATCAGCTCTTTGCATGGCCTTTGTCCATGAGCTACAAAATAGAGATATGTACAAGATCACCAACCCCGTAACCCTGCATGGATGGATTGGCAGTATCTTAACAGGCGATGAGATTCAAGATGGGCACTGAAGCTGCGAAGTAGTCACTCGATCCATAATCTCCAGGAGAATATCTAAAGCTTCTCTTGACATCTAAAGAAACTAAAGACCTCACCATTATGTACCATTTAGACATTGAATATTGCAATGTGTGGGGGATTTCAATATCTAATACATGCCTCTCTGAGCAAAACTCCAAATCATGTACAAAGACAAGTACAGATAACTGGGTATTTCTAGGAGGGGTTTTGTAAGCTTTAATGCTGCAGTATTTGTCAACGGCTTCATTCCATCCCTGCCTGAGGAAGTGGAGGAATTTCATGAAAACTTGCAAATAAGCAAAATAAATGATGGTTAGCCTAATTAAGGGATCGACTCGTCATTTTCTTTTGGATCACTAACACTTCCCTTTTGAACATAGTTTGAAATACTGTTCAGTGTCCTGCATGTGAACAAAGAAACAGAACCAGGTAAGAAATCAGGACTTTGAGAACTAATAGGTTGAGAAGAAAGACAATGGCAAACACCATACACAAACGTAAAACTAAATTCTGACCTTAAAAAGTCTTTCACTAGCTAGAAAGTAGAGACCCAGTGCCCTTAGATTCACAGGTCCCTACCCAATAAAAGTCTTTTCAGGAGAGTAGGGTTCCCTTTTAGGAAGCTGCACAAGTGTTGGCTGGAGCCAACAAGAAGTTTTACGTGGTTCAAAGTTCAGTAAAAACAAGAGGAAATGCTGTAAATGACCGTCTCACAATCCAACCACCTTAAGGGAGACCCAGGGTAGGATACCAGGCCAGAACACCACCGTTCAGGGTAAGGCAAGGAAGAGATAAGGGGCTAGGACTTTACGCCCATAGAACCCTATGGAGACAGGGAGCCAAATCAGGCATGTTTTCTCACCCCCTGTACTACAATTCACTCAGTTCCTGAAATCGCTGGGCCTTGTGGATTCATAACTTGGTTCCGTTGGAGGAAGTCATGGGGTTGTGCATGCAGAGGTCCCTTTAGGCGTCTTGTTTGTGTGGTCTGGCTAGTTCCTGGTTCCGTGCTCTGTTGGACCAGCTTCTGGATTACAGACAGCTAGACACTCACGACTTCCAGACCATCACTTCGGCACCTACCTCTGGGGACTCCCAGGACGTAATGCAGGTGATGTGCAGCGAAAACCACTTCAACAAAATGGCAGAAGATGACCCTCATGGAAGTAACAAAGAAGCTGGTGCTGCAAGGCCACTCTGTGTGGTGTAGAGCTGCAACCTCAAGGAAATGCTGCTTGTTCCACAAGCTGAGGATCTGCAGAGTCCCTAGGCTCAACTAGGTACGGTGACCGCTGCAGTGAAGTAGCCGATGACTGGCTAGCCCACGGGATGGTTCCGGGACTGTTTCAAGAGCTACGAACGGCTGGTGCGGGGCTTGAAGCACCAGCAAAGGTCTTCTTGAGATCTTTAGAGAAGCAGGGCTTTGACACGCAAGTGAAGTAAGGGCTTCTGGTGATCTTCCAACAATGAATCCCTGGTCTTCAACAGGCTTTTCTAGGAGGAGTTTTGGCTCATACAAGGTTCTAAAGACTGGTTGCTAGAGGAGCCCTTTTTTCCAGGATCTGGGCTAGAGTTGCCTCAAGTCCACCAATGGCAAGGATGTGCACCATTTAAATTGGCAGTGGCTGTCCAATCATGGAAATCCTTTGGCCACTGCATCTGCCCAGCAACAGACACCTGGCAGGAATGAACTGGATCCAGACAGACACAGCCCCAACATCCGGCCCCACATGCTGACTGCCACTTTGCCCACAAAAGCTGGATCCTTCCCTGGAGGGGCTTACAATATATGAAAAACCCGCCACTCCATGGCAGGTAGAAGGTTAAAAGGCAAGATCTCGCTTCTCCAAGAACTCAACACCACACTCACAAACAACATCAACCACCATGCCCCAGTGTAACCGCACACCCTCTAAACCATCCGCACCATGGTCCACTCAAGAACTCAACCACAACAAAAGAGCCATCAGAAAACAAGAAAAGGATTGGGGAAAATCCTGCAGTGCCTCCAAATTCACACAGCTCAACGAACTTGGTGCTACACGCAGGCAACTAATCAACACTGCCAAGGCCACTACCAAAACACCATAGCCAGGGCCAACAATGAAAGCAGAGCCCTCTTCAAAGCCATCAAGCACTGAGTCAACCATCTGCCCGAACCACACATAGCACACCATCGGAAAATCCACTGCCATCAACTCTTCATCAACAAGAATCAACATGAACCGCCAACACATAGACACCAACGCCATAACTGACAGAAAACTACACATCCCATCTCACAAAACCACAACTACCTGGACAACTTTCAAGATACTAACTATGAAAGGCGTCACTGCCACCTTAGCATCCCTAAAGGCCACATCATATTCGGATCACACCCTCCCAACCCCCTTACTCAAGACCCTTCCGACTGAAGCACTCCGCTCTTACCTGACAATCAACAGCTCCCTATCTCAAGGCACCTTCCCCTCGACCCTCAAGACCGGACACAAACTGGTGAGCTTCTTCATGGCCTTTACTTAACTATTTATCATTTTCACAAATGTAAATGATTCTTCCTTTTTTTAATATTCCAATGCATGATGAGCCAAAGAAGGTAAGTTGATGATGCACCCTTGACTTGAGGAGGTACTAGCACCCATGTTGTGACCACTGCCAGTGAGGGCTGTGGTATCACGGTAACTGTGGGGTGAGTGGTGGTAAGGGAGAGGGTTATGCACCCTATAAATGTATTTTTGCCATCAGTAAATGATATTCTGAATGGCTGTCATCCCCAGCAAGGGTACAGCCTTTACTTCTGGATCCCATACCTTATTTCATCCAAAATCCACTTTAAATCGGGTCCAAGAACTCCCCTCCTCTATGTCTCCTCTTTTTTCTGTTAGTTACTTCATCCACAGTAGCCCTGTCTATCAGATAGACAATACTTCGATGAAGAAGAGTGAGGAAAGTATGAGAGTAGATGGCTCCACAAGTGCTGACACGAAGAAGAGCAGGACAATGAAGAGTACTACGCAGAACCAAGACAAACATACTAGCTATCCAAGATTCCCGAGCCAACTAACCATAAAAACTGACGAATGACTTTCCTCAGAGGAGCATCGAGCTGGGAAGTGAGGCCGCGAAGAGAGGACATGCTGCAGACCTGGACACCTGGAAAAGGAGGTTGGTGTCCAAAAAGGCAGAGGAGAGCAAAACTCATCTGAAGGCTGGGAAACCAGATGTCCGGTGGCAGGAAGCAAGACAACAAAGTGGTCAATGTGAGACCCAACGTGCGAGAGAAAGAGTGGCGGAGCTGCCAAAAATCAAGAGCAGACTGTGAGAGCCAAGGGGAAGCCAGAGAAATGTGTTGGTGTGGCCGAGGACCGTTGTCCTTGCGCACCAAGTTATAAGGTACGCAGCAGTAGACCGGGAAGGCACAGGAAACTCCTAGAGGCTGTGGTCTGGAGGATGTGTGGAACTCTCTTCCTCGTCCCAGTGTGACCAAACAGAGAAATAAAACAGACATGCAAGACAATGCCTGGCAGGATAGTGAACCGGGGCGGATTACGAGACAACATAAACCTGAGAAGGGGGTCTGGGACCCACATGATGAGAAGACAAGGGGGGGAGGCTGGGGGGGGGAGGAGAAATATCCTTTGGCAAAAGTCAGAAGAAGACCAGGGAAAAAGAGAAATATCATTTGGCAAAAGTCAAGAGAAGACCAGAGGAGGGAAGATATAGGGCCTCATTACACGGACGGCGGTAAGGGTTTACCGGTATCGGTAAGGGCACCGGTACCAGTAAACCCTTACCGCCTTACTACGAGGTCCCTTTGCGGGTAGGTACTTTAACGCCTGCTGTTTAGCAGGCGTTAAAAACCATCCCGCAAAGGGACCAGGGTGCTAATTACGGTACCGCAATTTGCGGCACCGTAATTAGCGCCTTCCCCATTCCCATAGAGCCCTATGGGGCAAAAATGGGAATGGGGAAGGGCAATGGGGGAAGGGGGAATTACCGCCCTGCCAACCTTGGAATAGGGCGGTAATTCCCCTTTCCACCAAGGCGGTGCCGGTATTTTACCGGCATGGACCAAGGTGCTAATAGCACCTTGTAGGATTTATACATTTGGTCATCTATATCACAGAAGAAGTGTGCACGTTCTCCCCGAATTAAGTACCTTTAATATTGGTTTTGAAATAATAAAAAAAGACATTTGGCAATAAATATAAAAAAATAAGAAAAACCTCAGCAAGAGGAAATCCTAGTAACGGCCCAAAAGGATCATAAAAACATTATCTAGCATCCGAGAAAATTAAAATCCATATTCTCAATAACTTAAACCAAAAAAGGAAAGGCAAAACAGAAGCCCCTTGATTACCGTTCAGGCATACAGAGCCAGAATGTGATTGGGCCACAAGCAGATATTATCTTATCTCATCTTAAATAAACTTACAAAACGCACATCCGCCCGAAGACATCTTGGAACTGGGAAAAGGTACATTCAAGAAGCAGGGTCCCTACCAGAATCAATCAACAAAAAAGAAAGGTCTTCGAAGACCGACGTAAAGATAAACGGTAAACCATTGCCCGAAGATTAAATGGGAGTGAGTTCCCCAACTTTGCAGCGGCAACAGAGAAGGCACATGCACCAACCCGACAGAGCCGCACCCGAGGAACTGAAATAGTGCAGAACTCTAGAGAGCAAAGTGGGCGATTGGGAATGTAAGGGCGAAACTTGCACTGTAAAAAAAGGCCTGATGCACAATGCACATGGAATAATTCTCACATTTCTGAGGTCAACTGTTTACTTTGGGGAATAACCTGAGGCAGAAGAATCAGTACTGAATGAATTTTTCAATCTGTAATCAAATTCTTATACTCAGCTATGGGCCTGTTTTTCCGGCTTGCAAGAATAGGCAAGAATGATGACGGGCAATGTACAAAGGGAACCAAACGAAGGCGTAGCAGAAATATGAAACATGGTTATAAACAAGGACACATTTTTTTACATTGGTTCTTTGTTGGTAATGAACTATTTCAAAGAGTGCACAGCTTAAAAGTACCAGAGTAACTACGATTTATCAATTAGTAGAATTACAGTACCTAAAAATTACAATTGTGTGATTTGGTGGGTCAGAAGGAGACAAATATGTACCATTTTGAAAAGGTATATTGGAAATAAAATAAAGAAAACGCTTACCTTTCCCTATCCTAAGGGTTTCCCTACCTAACACAACTAAACTAAGCTTGTCATCAGGAATGTAGTCCAAAATCAAAAGTTTGTCTTCCCTCCAAAACTGACCTAAACTGACCCTACCACTATTAGTACAGAACAAAAAGGCTAGGAGACTTGCTCCCTTCTCCTGGATTGCTTCTCAGCAAAGTTCTTCTCAATATGGAATCTTCAAACAGTCTTTTTTTTTATATGTGGCGATCCTTCGGTTGGCATCACTTCTCCCCAGAGGGGAGCCCCTTTCCATGAGGCCCGGGAGGTGCAGCCGCTTAACCTGTAGTCCCCCTGGGCGAGGTATAAAGCGGGGGGATATCATGGGGAGGTGCTCCCCCTCTGGGCATAAGACAACCATCTGGGGTACAGCCCTTATGAGAACATCACAACCCCACATACTCTAGCCCCTCCTTCCTCTGCTATGTACTGTTATAAGACATAATACCTTAAGGTTCTTGAAAGTACTCGGACAAGGAAGAACAACTGGAAACTAGGTAATCCAAGTACTGGGACGAGTTGGCTCCATGGAGCAATGAAGATGGAACCAGTAAAAGAGACAAAGGACTTATACAATGTGCCCAGACACTGCTCGCAACATTGTATAAAGATCGACAATGGACTAAACACTTGTGTTCGGGCAGCCACCGAAGACTGTAGGTGTGCTGCGCAAGGAACGTGGGCGCTTCAAACCTGTGTCACTGATCCGAAAGGAGAGCGCTCCAAGGACGCTGGACAGCAGGGGCAGACACCCTACAAACATTCTCCTACTCAGTGCAGTGGAGGAATAAAGCCTGTTGACCAGCAGGGAAGGGTCGAGTACCCCAAGCACTGTAAAGAGAACTTGAAAGGGAGAGACCCTCATGACAGTGGAGGAGATACGCCCAATGCCAGCCAAAGGAGACTCAAGGACCCTAAACAGAGTATGAGTCATCTCTCTCGTGGCAGTATTTGGCAGGCAAGCGAACCAAGTGGGTCAGTTCAAAGAAGAAGAGAAACCAGGGTCTCAGACCTAAAGTAAGAAAGTGATACGAGTCATCTTCCTCGTCGCAGTGCTCACCAAATTAGTGAACCAAGAGTCAAATCAAAGAAGAGAAGCCAGGGTCGAAAAGCCAAAGGAAAAGAAGACCAGGCGAAAAGAGTCATTCTTCTGCTAACCCGGACCGGAAGTAAGGTGGAAAAGCATGGTTAAGGGAGTAATTTCCCCAGACTATGTGAGACCTTTGTGTCAGCCTACTTCTTCTGCACACTTGCATATGTCTTGTAATAATTATTTCAGTTCTTTCAAGGGACTTTTTTAGGCTCTTGTATATTTATTCCCTGTACTCTTTAGACACATTTCTGGGCTTTCACTGGTTCTTGACTTAGTCTCTGAGGATGCGCTATGCTTCACAACCCTTCTTTCTTCATTAGGATACAAACAAACATTCTCAGTCCAATCCACTTTCCTTATACTATTCATCTTCTCACTGAGATATGTAGAAAGAGTGCCTGTTTGACTCTTGCGCTTCTTATGATTTTGCCATTCACTGGAACAAGCATGTTGTGTCCATGAGCGACTCTCACTCTTCCGGTAATCTCAGCATTCACTGGGACACGTGGGTTTCTTCCAATCGTTATATTCAGTGTCCTTATTGGCTCGAATTATCACGGTCACCTTTTTCCTCTATGCCCCATTCTCCGGGTCCCCAGCTCGCCCAGTTACTTGCAATGTAAGGGGTTCTCTTTCCCTTCTTCGTACTTGCTCAGGACAACTCTTCAGCTTTTCTCTTGCCACTCTTCCAACACACTTCCGCGTCCTATGATGGTATCGGCGATGAAAGGGTTCTTCACTCGTTTCCCCTCCACGCCACCACCTCTCGCCTTTGGTTCTCTCCTTGGGTTGTCCTTCCGTGAAAGGACTCCCTCGGGTCTGTTCTTGGCGTATTGCCACACCCGTATGTCATTAGGGCTCTTCTCTGGCACTGTTCTAATGCCCATCCTGGGACTTTGACAAGCTTCCTCTCAGTACCTGCTTCCGTGGGTGTAAAGCAGCGTCTTCCTCAGGTTCCCAGCCTCCTTAATCCGACCGGTTTGAAACTTCTGGGTCTCACTTCTTGGTTCTCTCAGCGCTTCTCTTTTTATTACACACTGCTGGGTTTTCCCCTCAGGGAAGGAGGGGAAAGTCCCTCCTTTGTGATAGGGACATGTTCGTCATAACTCCTTTTGGCATCCCAGTGATTGCCAGACAGGCATTCTATATCACTCCTGTGTTCTTACTCTTCACAGCACCAGGCTGATACTTTTCTTCTGGCATTATATGCCAACAACATATGTAAGAGGGGTCTAGTTGTCAAATAAGGATGTACTGGGTTTTTGAGTATAATCAGAAGGGAGTTCCTCATTGGAAAGGGAGCCCTTATTCCCAAGAGGGGAGACACTCCCTGTGAAGTCCTGTTTACCGCCACCCCTAGGGGGAATGTTGTGTAGAGGGCTCACCTCCCTAATCTCAGAGGAAGGGGCTCCCCTCTTGGGGAAAGTGAAGGAATCCCACGATTTGTCACAGTGAGTAGTGTCTATATCATGAATACATTTGTAAAATTATGTGACACATATAGCTTTATTGCTACAATATATTGTACGCAAGGGTTAATTTTGAAATATTCTCAATATGCCCATATATTGACAGAGTTTGTATACAAAAAAAAGTATATCAAACATCACAATACTACCAGCATTACAAAATGGTTGGTGCATGCACCAGAGCAGAAAATGTTTTTTAAAAAAAGACTCCGTATCCATGATAGGGACAGTTGATTAAGTGTTAAAGGACATTCAGTCACTTCTTCACATATACATTCACAATGTAATCCATGCTATGTCAATATTTGGGCCAAGAGGCAAGGAACTGAAACAAAGAACAAGTTACTTTCTTACCTGGTAACGTTCTTTCGATGGGATGGTCCGACGACGTATTCCATATCTATGACATGTAATCACCACAGCTGTGCTGCTTCGGAAACTTTTTTCGGCGTCTGCGTCCTGCGTCGATGAGCCGTCGTCGAGGGCCTCCTCCGACGTCCGACGTCATCCGATGTGATAAGTAGGACGCACGACGCCCGTAGCCTCAGTTGTAGTTTTTTCCCCCAGAACGTGTGACACTAGTCAACTGCCAGTCAGACACAAAGCCTTGCGGAACGTAAGCTGCAATCGCAAAAGAAATTCTGCAGCAGGGAAGGCAGGGCGGGAGCGATATGGAATACGTCGTCGGACCATCCCATCGAAAGAACGTTACCAGGTAAGAAAGTAACTTGTTCTTCGAGGGGATTGGGTCCTCCGACGTATTCCATATCTATGACAGACTCCCAAAGCAGTACCAGAGCAAGGAGGAGGGAAAGAATTTAGAATCAAAATTTAGAATAGCCAATCAAATAGCAGAGCAAAGGACCGCCTTGCCAAAGGCCAGATCCTGTGCACGGATGGAATCGAGGGAATAGTGACGTACAAATGTATGTACTGAAGCCCAGGTGGCTGCATCACAGATGTTGCGAATAGGAACACCCCTCTGCAGGGCAGTAGACGCAGCCATACCCCTGGTAGAATGGGCCCGCAAGCCAGCCGGTGGGTCCTTATCCGCCAAGCGGTAGCACTCCGAGATGGCCAAAATAATCCAGCGAGACAAAGTCTGTTTCGTCACAGCTTGCCCCAAACGCTTTCCAGCGTAACCAATAAAGAGTTGATCGTCCACTCTGACCCGGGACATGCGTGAAACATAAAAGCTTAAAGCTCTCCTAGGATCAAGCCTATGGAGCCTCTCCTCTTCCTTACCAGGATGCGGAGGAGGATAGAATGCCGGAAGAACAACCTTCTGGGCCAAATGAAATTCCGTCACTACCTTCGGAAGAAAAGAAGGACGAACTCTAAGGACAACCCTGTCCTTGTGAAATACAGTGAAGGGTGGCTTAACTGAAAGTGC
The DNA here is from genome assembly GCF_040938575.1 of Ambystoma mexicanum. NCBI lineage: Eukaryota > Metazoa > Chordata > Amphibia > Caudata > Ambystomatidae > Ambystoma > Ambystoma mexicanum. Next base: position 673,497,252 of record NC_090934.1, read on the forward strand.
CTGTAACTCACTCACTCTGCGAGCGGAAGTAACCGCAACTAAAAACACAGTTTTCAGAGTTAACAGCCTCAAAGGGCAAGAATGTAAAGGCTCAAACGGAGCACCCATAAGAAACTTAAGAACCAGGTTTAAATCCCAACCGGGCACCAGGAAAGGTGACGGAGGGAACACATTAGTGAGCCCTTTCAGAAACTGTGAAATTAAAGGGATTTTAAAGTAAGAACACTCTTCAGACGACCGCTTAAAGATGGACAGCGCCGCCAGGTAACCTTTAATGGTACCCACTTGCAAGCCACGGTGGGCCAAAGAAAGTAAAAAGGACAGAACCATGGGGATGTCACATGCAAAAGGATCCACATTCTGAACTCTGCACCAGTCGCAGAACTTACGCCAACGGCAACGGTACAGAGACTTTGTTGCTGGCCTTCGGGCCGAAAGCAACACCTCCATCACGTCTTCAGGGAGGTCCCAATCCCTATACCTCAACCTTTCAGAAGCCAAGCGTGAAGGTTGAGGGATCTGACCTCTGGATGGAGAACCTGACCCCCCTCCCGTGAGAGCAGATCGTCTCGGTAGGGAAGACGACGCGGAGGGCAGATGGACAAGTCGAGAAGGTCCGGGTACCACGTCCTCCGAGCCCACGCCGGAGCAATGAGGATCATCCGGGAACCGAACTTCCGTAACCTCCGCAGCACTTGCGGGATGACGGGGACTGGAGGAAACGCGTACAGCAGCGGGAACGACCACTCCACCACGAACGCGTCTCCCAAGGCTCCTTTTGGAGGAAATTCCCGCGAGCAAAACCTTTCGCACTTCTGGTTGACACTGGAGGCGAAGAGATCCACTCGAGGGGTCCCCCAAAGGGCGAAGATCTCCAGGAGAATCTCCTGAGCCAACTCCCACTCGTGAGAGATCGTGCTCTGCCTGCTCAGAGCATCCGCCGTCACGTTTACGTCTCCGGCCAGATGAACTGCCGAGATCGAAACTTCCTGCTGGATGGCCCTGAACTCGAGCTGCATCGCCTCCCTGCACAGAGGAAGTGACCCTGCCCCCCCCTTTTTGTTGAGGTAGTGCATGGCCACTGTGTTGTCCGTCAGGATCAGGACACTCTTTCCTCGCACAGTCGGCAGAAAAGCCTTCAGGGCTAGCCTGACGGCCCTCAGCTCCAACAGATTGATATGGAGTCTGGACTCCGACAGAGACCAACGACCGCTGACTGTCAGCCCGTTGGCATGAGCTCCCCAACCCGTGAGGGATGCATCCGTCACGATCGTCACCTCCGGCCAGGGAAGCCAAAAAGGAGCCCCCTTCATCAAGTTGCCTTCGACAGCCCACCACAAAGGTCCCGGGCGACCGAGGGCGGCACCTGAACCGGGTCCGACATCCTGCCGGAGGACTGCGACCATTGCGTCTTGAGCGCCCACTGCAAAGATCTCATCCGCAGGCGAGCCTCTGGCACCAGAAGAATGCAGGATGCCATGAGGCCGAGCAGCCTCAAGAACACGAACGCTGGGAGCGTCTGGGCATGCTGAAACTTGTGCACCATCTGCTGAATGTGAAGAGCCCTCACCTGGGGAGGAAAACACTGCCCCAGGGAAGTGTCGAGCACTGCTCCGATGTACTGGAGCCGCTGTGTTGGCGTCAAATGGGACTTCTTTAAATTGAGGGAGAAGCCCAGCCTGTGAAGGGAGTGGCAGGTGACGGACAGATGATCCAGGACTTGCTCGGGAGAGCTCCCCCTGATCAACCAATCGTCCAGGTAGGGGTAGACGTGAATCCCCCCTTGCCTGAGATGCGCTGCCACCACCACCATGAGCTTGGTGAAAACCCTCGGGGCGGAGGTCAATCCGAACGGCAGGACCCGAAACTGAAAGTGCGAGTCGCCAACCGCGAACCTCAGGTACTTCTTGTGCTTGGGATGGATCGGCACATGGAAGTAAGCATCCTTGAGGTCGAGTGACACCAACCAGTCCTGAAGCTGAAGGGCCTGGAGGACTTGAGAGAGAGTAACCATCTTGAACTTGTCCTTCCTGAGGAGTTTGTTCAAACCGCGCAAGTCCATGATGGGTCTCAATCCCCAGTCTTTCTTCGAAATCAAAAAATAAGGGGAATACCATCCCTTGTTCCTCTCCGCTACAGGCACCAGTTCTATGGTGCCTTTCTCCAGCAGGGCTTGAATTTCCTGCGCAAGGAGCGGATCCGGACTCTGCAAAGAGAGGTTCCCTGGTGGATTGTCGCGAGGCCTGTGCCGAAAGGGAAGACAGTAGCCGTGGGTTATGATCTCCAGAACCCACACATCTGAAGTAATGGCTTGCCACTCTACAAGATGCGGTGCCAGCCTTCCCCCAACCGGCGAACCATGGGACATGGCCTCATGACTGAGTGGGAGCGGCCGCGGCGTTACCTGAGGGCAAAGAGGCAACAGCCCGAGCGGCCTTGGCACCACGGGTACCCTGTCGTCCACCTCTGGTACCCCTGCGTTGGCCTCTTTGACTGCCAGCTCCTCTCGCTTTACTGAAGGACGAGTAATAGCGAAAGGAACCACCCCTCCACTGCTGTCCCCTAGGACGAAAAGGCGGAGGTTGGCGAACTGCAGCGCCCAACGACTTCGCTGCAGCTTTCGAGGTCTGCAACCTCTCAAGGCTCTCGTCAGCCTTGCTGCCAAAAAGGTGTTCACCGTCAAAGGGCATGTTGAGGAGCCGAGACTGCACATCAGGAGCAAACCCCGACTTCCGCAACCACGCAAACCTGCGTATCACGGTGCTCGCCGCCATGGACCTACTGACGCATTCAGCTAAGTCCAAACCCGACTGAACGGACTCACACATGGCATCCTTACCATCCTGGACCATAGCAAGGAAACCATCCCGTTCGTCCCTTTCGGGAATATGTTCAGCCGCTAACGCAACACAGTTCCACAGAGTGTGTGTGAAACGAGACAAGGCACAAATGGAGTTGGCCGCCTGAAGCGCCATACCACCAGAAGAAAACACTTTCTTCGCCCAGCCATCAAAACGTTTGTCGTCCCTATCAGGAGGGATGGTAGGGTACGACGCCTGCTTTGCCGGGGCTGTGGCCGCCTGCACCACCAAACTCTCCGGAGTGGGGTGCCTGGTCAAGTAGCAGGGGTCGCTACTGGCTGGACGGTATTTCCGCGACAAGGATCTGCCCACCGCCGGGAGACTCTCCGGAGCAGTCCAAGCCGCCGCCACCCTTCTCTGTAAAGCCATATGGAACGGCAGTACCAAATCAGTTGGGGGACCAACATCAATGATGTCAGTCAGATCATCCTGCACAAACTCCCCAGGGGGAGCAGACCATCCCAAGTACTCAGAAACCCTAGCCATAAGGCGCCGGTACGAGGAATCGGCATAAGAGCCAGGCTCAGGCCTACAAAACTCCACCTCCGGAGAGGTGTCCAGTCCACTGGCATCATGCAGTGACTGTCTCAAATCGTCAAACTGACTATGGCCCGAGACAATTTCATCTGGAACCTGACTAGGAACCAGGCCATCAGAATCCTCATCCGCCTCTGAAATATAGTCCAGGTGGCGAAAAGAAGGCACCCGAGAGTGCTTGCTCTTAACCAGAGCCTTCCTAGGGGGTTCTCCCGTGCCACGGGGTACCTCCGACACGGCCGGCGTCGAGCGAATCGGCGCCGGCGTCGAGAGAACCGGCATCGGCGCCGAGAGGATCGGCGTCGAGGAAATCGGCGTCGACGTCAGATGCAGCGCCTCCAGCATCGGCGGCGTCGACACAGCCCTCGAGGCCGGAGCCACGAGCGTGTCCCTCGACGACTTGAGCGTCGACGACTTCCTCGGAGCCGGAGCCTCGAGAAAGCCTGTCGACGCCCTCGACGCCTCAGACGTCGATGTCTTCCTCGAAGACCTCACAGGTGCACACGGTCTCGAACGCGTCGAGGACCGGGACCTGGAACGGGTACGTCGAGAACGAGTCCCCTTGTCCGAACGGGACCTCTCCCGTGACTCGCGCCGACCACTCTTGCGAGCGGTGTCTCTCGACCTCTCACGACCGACCCCACTCGGGGGCGCGGACGGCTTAGTACCCTGCGACTCAAGAATCGCCAGCATTTTCTTCCCGAAGGAAGTCCATTCCTCCGGCGTCGCACGGCTGGTGGGGTAAGCGACGTGCCGGGGAGAGTCCTCCGAAGAGGACCTGGAAGACGACCGGTGTCAGCGCTTCCGAGCATGCCTCGAAGAGGCTGAGGAGTGGCGAGACCGACTCTTAGAAGGAGACCCACGAGACTTCCGACGATGACGCGGAGAGTCACCCCTCGAATCATCCATCGAAAGCCCCGCAGACTTCGACTTCCTGGGCTTGGACACCCGACCTACCGACAACTTCTTCTTACGTTCGCGTAAGGCTTTGGACGTGAGCGACTGGCAGTCGATACAGTCATCCGTGTCATGGGCCTCCCCGAGGCACCAGAGGCAGGCGTCGTGCGAGTCCGTCACCGACATCTTGGACCCACACTCCCCGCACTTCTTGAAACCCGGACGCGGGGTCGAAGACGAAGTAGAAGACGAAGTAGAAGACATCTTCACACGAAGGATTTTCACAAAACGAACAGGTTCGAAGAACCAAGAAGAACAGAACTCCAAAGAGTCGAGGCGTGAACCGAGAATCACGAAGCAACACGTTCGCGGAAAAAACTGAACTGAGGCTACGGGCGTCGTGCGTCCTACTTATCACATCGGATGACGTCGGACGAGGCCCTCGACGACGGCGCATCGACGTCATCGACGCAGGAAAAAGTTTCCAAAGCAGCACAGCTGTGGTGATTACATGTCATAGATATGGAATACGTCGGAGGACCCAATCCCCTCGAACTATTATTTCTGAACACCTCACAAATGCCAACACATACACACTACCTGATATTCTTGAGGAATGAAATTATCAATGATAAGCATCTGAAGACGGAGTTCTCGGCTTAGCTGTCTTATATTCTCGAGAAGACCTTCAATTTCTCGCTGATGTTCCTGCTGTAGATCTGCCATCTAACAAAAGATTCACAGGTATAAAAAGGGTGCACTAATTCCACATTTTCATTGTCACGTTTATTTAACATAAATGTCATTCACTACACACACACTCGGGACCATAGTGCTTTCCATCCAAACAGGGAAAGAAAAGTAAAAGATAATAAATATATCCAGATATATTCTATTGATATTAAGCCTTCACATTATCTGTTGTTCTATATATGACTGAGGTACAATATCACAGTAGCCCAGATTATATTTCAGGCCTCAGATTTCTCATTACTTATTCTGACGAAACATCACTGACCTTTGTTAAAGAAAACATTGCACATATTCTTCCACAGGTCTATGACCTTATTTAAACAGACAATCCCACACAGAACAGGATGTCCATCATGTTGTATCTGTCAGATCAAGTTCATCAACCTTTCTCCTCTGCATTTTGCTTCCATGACCCCAACAAATTCACAAATATAAGAGTAGGGCAAACAACAACCACCCTTTTACCAGTTCTGTTGAGGATTGGTGGCCCCGGTGGAAAACACAAGCCTTAGTTGTGTGGCAGGGAGGTAACTGCATCATGGCGATGTGGAATTACACACTACTTCAGGATTTTCACCAGAGCTAGTATATGTAGGTATGGCCAATTGGCGTCAAGTTGCAGACCTCACCTGGACTGTGTCCCAAATGATTGGGAAAGAGGCTGTAAAGGGCAGTAGTACACTTGGGGCAAGAAAAGAGTGGCACCTAAACTTTAAAGGTTTTCTCCAAAATGTATAGAACAACTGTCAAACTGGGCAAACGCGCCCGACACAGAAAACTAACCGAACCTCTTATTTTTCAACCAATCTATATTTTCTAGAACAAAGACCTTTCTATAAACGAGTGATATAACAGATGACTGATGAAAATTAGAGAGTAGTAAAGCAAACAGTGATGGGGGGCAAATGGCATAATATGAAAAGTTTGAAGTAACCCCAGGGTACCGTCTTCCAGACCAAGATCAAAGTAGGCAAAGTAGAAAGTGCTATATGTTCATGCACAAAGTATAAAGTGAGGACATTGTTTCGCAATGAGACATTACCTGCATAGATTTGATTTGTATGTCATGAACTGTTTACACCTTATCCAATGAATACGTTACTGCCCCACACCAACCCCCAAGAATGAACTATTAAGAGACTCTTACGTTGAAATGCCAGAAACACCGGTACAGAGCTTGGGTAATTGGTCACGCCCAGAGATGGACAGTAGTTATCGTATTAGGATCAATGCAATTCTGTCTGCCAATAATGACCCTTCAAATGACATCTAATTTTTCAACAAATTGTTGTACAGGAGCAGCAATATGCCTGGCACAGCAGGAAATGTTGATGGTTAAAAGCAGGAAGCAGAGAGATATGAAGTCTTATACAGGATTGGGTGAATTAATTAGCCTTTGCTTGGAGCATGTACAGTGGACAGATGTGTGAAGAGAAGTTGGGTCAGTTAAAGAAGTGAACAGGACTATTAACTGGGGGCTCAGCTATAAAACAAAGATGCAAGCGTGGGGGATCTCCATGTGAACAGAGATTTGAGTAGTGTCAAACAAAACTTTCATTTAACACTACATATGTAGGTTGAAGAATCGAGTGGGATATTCCATGCGCTGAAGTCCAATATTAAGTGAATGAGCAGTTAGGGTTAGAGGCCATAAACCAGAGGCACTGGATGAAGTTCCAGGAGTACCAGAGGTGATGTGGCAATGGCACAACCTGTGGAAGTTTTCCAGCTGGCAGTATGCCTTCGAGAAGGCGCAGTAGTACCCCAATGCCTATGGGTGTGTAAAGGGAATAGTTGCTTCAACGTATCAGATAGTACTTGGCATGTGGGCAGATTGCAGATATGACTGGGTGATACACTGGGATGTCAGAGATCTAAGCCCCCAAAGAACTCACCATCGCTATGACTGAGGTGACCCTGATGTAAGGGGAGAAATGTGGTTCAGAACAGGAAATTAATATAACTTGTGGCCAAAAGAACCGCCACAATTCCAATGCACGGACAAAGTAAAGCCCTGCCAGGTAATGACTATCGAAGCACTAATGTGCTGGAAAGGAGCAGGAAAAGGCCTGATTCTCAATGGAACCAAAACATTTATTGGAATGTAGAACTATCTCCATCTTATTGCAGAACGGTTAACTGATGTGAACTTTGTATTAGTCACCAAGATCTACTTAGCAAACTATAGAGCCATATCAATTTGAGAATTGGTTAGACTAACTTCCCCAAATACAGAAGATTGAAGATTCAAAGAAGGAACTTTATGTACTGCAAACAACACATGAGAGGGGAAAAACATGCCTTCAGATTAGCCCATCGAACGGTTGCACTCTGCACAACCATGGACATATTAGGGCATGCCACCCAGACAGATGTTTAAACTAGCTGACCCAAATTTATGGGCAGTACTTATTACTGTAATCATTTCCACTGTGATTGCTTCCCTCCTGTGTTGGTAGTTTCGCTGGAGAACCAATAGTAAACCTCTTCATGTACATATAGAGGAAATGCTGCCCATGCGTGTGAATAGCATGGAGATCAGGTTTATAGAAGAGATTTAATGTGATGAAAACACAAATGATGAAATAAAGAAAATGTCAAACATTTTGTTTAAACAATACACTAACAAAAAAAAATGTGAACATAACAGAAGAGGTTTTATTTACGATATTGTAAGCAGAAGCCCATGTGCAAGCTAGTTTGTGTTTACTATTCTCACTTTTCAGCATCCTACAAGCATTGTGCCCGTGTTCCCAGATTATTTAGTCCATGGCCGTGGCACAATGCTGTAACTGGAGAACAAGGAATTATCTGAGTGCTCTATGTACATTGAAACCAGAAAAAAATGGCATTGTTATGTAAGAGCTGCGTCTCTGAGCTCTAAGATCGAGCCAAACTATCAGATGTTACAATCAGGTACATCCCCTAAAAAGAACTTTTTTATTAAACCTTGTGACCTATTTTTAAACCAGTCCCTGCTTTATGCTAAGGAAGTATGTTTTGTTAGTTTTCATATTCTAAACCCAGTAGTACCAAGTTGAACATTTTAGGTAATTGTCAGTTCATGAATGCATGCTTTTCTTTCATATTCCTTTTTGGCCATTCTTGGAACTACAAGAACTATTTTGAGCTGACTCCATCTTCAAATTTAGCAGAGAATAGGTTTTTGCTGCAAAACCAGGAGACAAAGTGACATCAGGAAGCCAAAGTCCCCCTATTTCAGTGAAGCACTAAACACAGCGTAAATTGGTGTTTCAGCTTAAACCTCTCCCCTTGTAACAGAATGACCTTTAATATGCTTACAAGGGGAAGGTGTACACAATAGTTCAACTAAGCCAAACATAATTAAGGAAAAAGAGTAACTGAATTGTGCTAAAAAGGACGTTCACATTGGTGAGGTATAATTTGTATGCAGTTACAGCTAAAATCATAAGCACTCGCAATTTTTGTGTTTTCTAAAGTCAAAGTTTAATTGCCGACTTGCCCTTTTTCAAAATGTCGGGCGCGATGCGTCCTCAGAACGAGGCTTGGCTTCCACTCCGTTGCTAGGCAACGTGGGGAATGTTGGGGGTCGCCTGCCATGGTCATCCGGCAGGCGCCCCTGGGTGCTATCTCTGTGAGCACAACACAGGCCCACTATCTGTGGGGGTTGGGGCCTGCCCTGGACATCCGGCAGGGCGCCTGGTGCTATGGGACATCGGCACCATGAGGTGGGGGTCACAGCCTGCCAGGCCTCTGACCGTGCGGACATCGGCTGCCATCCTGCCATGCGGGTCCCACGGCATCAGGGCGTGCAGGCCTGTGGCCTACATCGATAATGAGACACAGACTCAGTCGTTCCTCTTTGGGAGTCTGCAGCCGCTCTGTCTCACGTGCCTGCAGGAGCTCCTTTTATTAGCTTGGGCCATGACACAGTCATGGCCCCTCTTAAAGGGGCAATACACGTGGGAGGGACACATCCCCTTAAAAGGGCAATGCACATTGGGAGGGTCACCCATCACACTCCTCCTTTTTCAAGCGTGGCTGAACATACTTGCGTCCCCCTGGTTACAGAACAACAAACTACTTCTTACTTCAGACCCTGCTGAAACAACCAAATGCTAAGCTAGAACAGGGCCACATACATATATAACTCAAAATGATTACAAACATCACACCAACCAATTCTAAACCTGCTCCGTGGGGAAACAGTCGCGGGGTGAGCTGCCGGTGGAATGTAGGCAGTTCCCCACAGTTTACAAGACCCTTTATTAACCTGGGGTTCGAACCTGCAACCATTAACAAAACGCCATGGTCTGCGACTGGCGCTATGTACGCCTCGTAACTGCGGGGCCACCGCTTCACCTTATGGTTCATTACTGAGACCACTCTAAACACGTTACTAATATACAGGTCCACAGCGGCAATGCACCGGATTACAGAGTCCTCTTTCAGCAATCGCAGGACAGTGATAGTACAGTCCATGGCCGGCAAAGCCGCACCTGGCGGGTGCCAGGGGCCACATCGGCCTCATTCCCTGATGTTCAGAGCAGAGCAGTGGGACACCGGTCACCAGGCATCCGCGCTTCTCCTCGGGCTGTTGGTGGGGCACGGTGCTGTTGATCGGGCACGGGGTGACAGGCCATCACCTGCCCCTTCTCCGGCGATGTTCCCCAGTCCGAAGTGTCTCAAATGTCTCCTTCTACCATGACCGCACAAGGGCGCACCAGCACTCATGCTGAGCTGCGACCCACTTCTATCCTGATGCACTGACCCCTGGGGTTGGGGTCCAGGGCTTTCTGGTTTGCTGGTCAGTCACACAGACCTTCGATGTCGTAGCATGCAGGGTGTCCTTGGTGACACACGGTCCTTCGATGTTGTAGCATGCAGGGTGTCCTTGGTGACCCGCGGTCTGGGCCCACCAGTCTGGCAGGCAGGGTGGCTCTTGTTCTGCTGGCACTGTGCCGGGAGATGACCACCTCACTGTGGGTCGGCCTTCCTTTGTTCTTGTTGTTACAGTGCCCCTTCCTTGTCCGGCTGGCATCACTGCTGGATTTAGCGTCGCTGGTGCATAATGGGAGCCACCATTTCGGATCACCTGACAGCACCTAGCGCCCCTTCCTCGGAGTTGGGGCACCATACTTTGTTCAGTTCTGCAGCACCCAGAACACTGGCCGTCCCGGGACTCACAACTGTGACCCGTGAGTGGCGTGAGGGTGAAAGTCCCACATTGGCCATGGTGAGGCCATGGTTGGCGCTGGGTCGATGCCAGACTCCAATGGTACAGGGCAGTCATTGATGCAGTCATTCGTCCCTAACGCTGTGGTGCTGGCGGATTACTACTGCCCCGCGGCTAGTGTCGACATGGCCTATATGATCGCTCAGATTCCTCTGGACTGAATGGACTCATCCCGACCTGCCCAGGGCACCACTTCTTCATGGGAGTGTCACGGTCAACCTCCACTCCTTGGTCCTCAGATGGTCCAGTGGGGACTTACGTGGCAAGGTGTCGAGGCCCCTTGCAGGGCGGGCACAGAGTCTTCCTTGTTGGTTTGTCCTCTCACTCGGTGGTACGGTTATTCCGGTGCACAATGCACAGGGCGTAGGACAGTGAAACGATCAGGAGTACACTGCACAGGGCGTGGGATGCTGAACTGTTCCTGCTCAGGTTCTGATGAGCATGAGGGTGGAAGTCCCCGGTTGAGCACAACATGGCTATCCAGTTGCCACGTATGGTGTACTGGGGTAATTTCTTCTTCAGGCAGGAGCACGCACCTGTGGCAGTGCAACACTCCTGACTGGATGAGGCCGGTAACGCGGAGCCGGACGTGGTGTGGGCAGCCACATGTTCCTTGTTGGCCCTGATGGGCTGGGCTCTTTTAACGTGTCCTGTCCTCTCCCAGAGCTCCGGCGCTGGAGCGCCACTGCAAGTCACCACCCCGGGACCTTTAGGAGTTTCCTGCAGTGCAGGTTGGGGAGTGGTCATCATGCTCTCCTCCTGCTCATTGTGAGCCAGGGAATCCACCTCCTGTCTCCTGCTCCCCACCGGAGCACTTCGCTCAGTTAACCGCGAGTTAACGGAGCCGAGAGTACATCATTTCCTCCACCGCCGGGCCTGTGATGAGTAGGGGTGTTTCAGTACTGCCAGGGCCACTCGGATCTACTCCTACCCAGGGCGGCAGATGCCCACGGGCGTCGCACGCTGTTTCCTTTTTTTTTTGTTATATATATTTTTTTCCCCTGCTCGGCCTGGGATCCTAATGGACCCCAGCGGATGGCAGTATAGCACGGTGCAGGATGGTGCCGCCGCCTGCGGGTCATTGTTCCATCTCCCTGATGTTGCGTCTGCAGGCGCTTTATTCTTTACATTGTGTGATGGCAGTCGGGCCCTCCCTTTTTCTTTCCACTCTTGATGACCATGCCAGGATCCTGAGGCCTCACGAACACCCTCTTGTTGGAGGGCCGCATCCATGGAGGGTCCGCCATCCGGTTCCGCTACCTGATTGTCCTCGCCGCCGTGGGTGCCTCCCGGTTTCTTATGTTGTGCTGTGGGCCAGACAGGCACTCCCCTCGGGGCGGGCACACTCGGGATGAACACATCGGCACCCCCGGCGGGGTGTGCATAGCCCACCCTCCTGCGGGCGTATGGCACTGCCGTCCAGGCAGCCCTGCCGCATCAGGCGCTCGTCTCTTTTCCTTTTTTCTCTTTTTTTTTTTATATTTTCAGCTCCGAGCTTCGTTTCACCGCCGCAGGGCCCAGAATCTTCGTGGGGCTCGAGCGGCGGCTCCTTGCGGCCTTTCTGCTCTGCACCGGAGCATTAAGTCAAAACTCCTTTCCTCTCAGCAGAGGGCCAGAAAAGGTCTGTGGGCGACCCCCACCCCGGCCGCACGAACACCCTCCTCAGAGGGCCGCGGCCTGGGAGATCGCGGGCAGGGCTCCTCCTTCCCTCCCCCGTTCTCTCCTTCCCCTTTTGACTGGGACCAGAGAAAACGAGAGAAACTGCACAGGGCAATCACCTTCGTGGCCGCGGCGACCGCCACAGCCCGGTACTGCTGTCTTGCGGCCAGCACAGGGAGAGGTATTCACACCGCGGCCGCACGAGCACCCTCATCTGAGGGCCGCGGCCGGGCGATCGTAGGTCTTCTTCCTCCTTATTTTCGTGGCAGGATGCTGCCTCACCGCCGGGTGGCCCGGGCCTTCGCCGCAACAAACGGTGAGGTGCAGGCCAAATCCTGGCAAGCGGTGGGGGTCGGGCACTGCCTCTCTCGCTCTCCCCTTTTGTGCGGCGATGGGTGCCGCAAGTCGCCTTCATCATGGCTTCGCGGCGGAACGCCGCCAGATGTGAACCTCATCACGGGGCAGCCCAGGTCTCCAACGCGGCGGTGAGGCGCAGGCCATGCTGGACCGCGGTGAGGCCAAACGCTCCTCTCCCCCCCCCCTCACCACTCACAGGCAGCATGGGGGTAGGGCGGCTGCGTGGACTCGTCTTCGTCGCCATTGTTGGGGGTCGCCTGCCATGGTCATCTGGCAGGCGCCCCTGGGTGCTATCTCTGTGAGCACAACACAAGCCCACTATCTGTGGGGTTTGGGGCCTGCCCTGGACATCCGGCAGGGCCCCTGGTGCTATGGGACATCAGCACCATGGAGGTGGGGTCACAGCCTGCCAGGCCTCTGACCGTGCGGACATCGGCTGCCATCTGGCATGCGGGTCCCACGGCATCAGGGCGTGCAGGCCTGTGCCTCCACGTGTAGGTCTGCGGCCTACATCGATAATGAGACACGGACTCAGTCGTTCCTCCGCTCTGTCTCACGTGCCTGCAGGAGCTCCTTTTATTAGCATGGCCCCTCTTAAAGGGGCAGTACACGTGGGAGGGACACATCCCCTTAAAGGGGCAATGCACATTGGGAGGGTCACCCATCACAGGGAATAAGATCTGGGAATATCCGCCGGCAGGCGGAAGCCGGCAACATCTAAGGCCAGCATAAGGCCTGTTGGCTCCTGTTAGCACTCTGCTAGCGCGACGGCCTCAATTAACCTCCTTATCAGGAGGCAGTAGAACAATTTCTGATCAGACGCCCGTGCACAAACCCACTTGATGTCCATCTCTACAGAACGACAACCACAAACTTTCCCATTGAAAAAGAACGCCAGTGCAGTCATCCGGGCCACACGAGGATCACCGATAATTTACTACTTTCTTGCTTTTTCACTAAGACTGCCACAATAATCACACAAACATTTATTGAGTCTGTAACCCTAACAGCAATACTCGCGCGTCCACAGTGCTGAGACCACGCTTCAGAATTCTCCCATATTGTCTCCCGTTACGCAGCCATTCAAGTAATGGTTCACATGGCCACTATATGACACTGCTGCTTTGCTTCTATGAGTTGCCCCAGTCATTCTCCTGCCGATACTCAAGCTGACTTTGCACTCGGCACATGTCTCGATGTCCTCGAAATCCGAACTAGCCTACTCTTAATTTGCATTCAAAATACATCACGCCACCAATGATGTACACCCTGCTGCCCTGTCAACATGTACCTAGCCTTTTCTTGTCCATTAATGTGATTTTGCCAACTTGCAATAATTGAACTAGCCTATTCCTGTCTATCAACGTGATTTTGCAGACTTGCAACAACTTGAAATAGCCTATTCCTGTATATTAATTTGTTTTTGCGGCCTTGCAACAATTTGAACTAGCCTATTCTTGACCCAAGCGCGGATCCGCCGCCCTGTTGTAACTACTTGAACTAAATCACCCGGCAGAGCTGGAACCTAGCTTTACTCTATGCATGTGATATTATGTGAATGTTTGCATGGACTAGCCTATCCCATTCCTAGCATTTACCTGCTCCACGATCAATTGAAATGAACCTTTGTCGCCCTGCGAAATTGCCCACTCTTGAGCCCTAACAGGAAATTGCTGCCCTATGTCAACTTGAACTAGCCTATTCTGCTGAGCTGAAATTTAGCCTTGTACCTTGCACCTGTCTTCACAACTAGGCTTGTGCACGTTCATTTAATCTAGCATCAGCCCGCTAGCACTAACTGACTGACTACTGTATTAATCACCACTGCTGCACATTTGCTACATTACAGTATCTCCAAGCATATCGTGCCCAGGACTGCGAACTCACAGTTCCAACACCTAAAATGAGCATACTAAAGAACTCTTTGCTCCCATTCACCACACTAATAGCCATAGCTTCTCTGTATAGAACTCCTTCAGCACCTTACCACCACATTGCTCCCGTCGCTATAACAACCCAGCCCACTTCCCTTACAAACAACATAACTCATACACAATGGCTAGTCAAACTCAACAACACTGCGCCTCAGCAGCCTCCCATGCATGACTCCTAACCTTGTAACACCATCGCCAAAAATGAAAGGCTCCGCTCTAGACTAGCAAAAATATTTGAACCATTAGCAAGAACCCTCAACTTCCCTAATATTAGGGGGGTCAACTCATACTCTAAAACCCCTAATATCAGAGAAAACAGCCTCCAACGCCCCATGACAGCATACGCATCCTTCTATCACACCACCGCTAAGACCCATATGACAAAAATCTCTTCCTCTCCAATACCATCCAACCCAAACCTGAAAGCCGCTTTAATAAATGCCAGATCTCTGGTTGCACACGCAACTGAAATATCTGACATTATCCAGTCAGAAAACCTTGACCTCCTAGCAGTCACCGAATCATGGCTACACGCAGCAGCAGGCCCAGCCCTCTCACTGGCTATACCCAATGGCTACAATATTCTAAGATCTGACAGAAATGTAGCACGAGGAGGAGGCATAGCCCTTATTGCCAAATCGAATTTACCAATTAGACTAGCTCCACCCCTCGACATCAAATCCTGTGAAAATCTCACAGCCAAGCTCACTATTAACTCCCAGACCCTTACCATCCACATTATATATATAGACCACAAGGCCATATCGGAAACTTTGAGGAAGATATCGCCAATATCCTCTCTAACAACCTAAAAAACTCCTCACAAGTCCTCCTATTAGGGGACATGAACTTAGGATTCAATGACCCCAAGGACACACATGCATCTAGCGTGGCCAACACCTTAACTGAATTAGGCCTCACCCAGCGAGTGCTCCACTCTACACACAACAAAGGGAGAATACTTAACTGGGTGGCAGATTATAACTGCAATGGCTCTATCACATTCATTTCACCCCAGATCTGGACTGACTACCTCCTCGTAACCTTCTCCTTAGCTACTGACAAACCTATCTCGAATCCCATACTGCTAGTAACACCCATACCCACAAGGAACAAAAAGAACATTACCTGTGACAATTTACTCCCTCTCATTCTCCCCACTCTCAATGCACTCACTGAAAACCTGGGGCCTGATGCTTTGATCAAGAAGTATAACAAAGTCATGTCCTCCTCACTTGACTTAATAGCAACACTTAAAATGAGACAAAGTAAACCCAAAGACCACCTCAACTCCTGGCACACACCACATCTGAAAACTTTACGAACTAAAAAAAGCCAATGCGAGGTATCTTGGAGAACAATAACATCCGAAGAAAATAAAACCAACCTCAGCACCATAACTGCTCTTTACAAAAGCGAAATACTTCTAGCTAAACGCGAAATGTACCATTCCATAACATGTCACAAGCTAAATCAAGCATGAAGGAGCTCTTCGTCATTTTAAAAGAGTTAGAAGACACCATCCCAGTGCTTGACAACTGCGTAAAAGACTAACCTTGGTGCTCCAACATCCAGCAAGTTTTATCCAATAAAGTCACGACCCTACAATCCGAAATCGCCAAGAAAAAAGCCTCACTAACCTGCACCCCCCCCATAGTCACCCCCTCTCCTCCCAATAACACTGCCAATCCCCCTCACTTTAAGTTTTCTAAAGCACCATTATTGAGACAGAAAAAACGATCCTATCACTAAAACCTTCAAACTGTCAGGGTGTTCAATGCCCTCCCCAACTCATTAAGGATGCAGACAGGGACCTGGCCCCTTTTATTTAGAAACGTATCAATGCCTGATTTTCTTCAGGCACTATCCCAACCAACCTCAACGAATCATGGGTGCTCCCATTACTTAAAAAACAGACTTTAGACCCAGCTAGGCCCACTAATTACTGACAGATCACAACCGTGCCTTTCCTTCTGAAACTTTTAGAGGAGATGGCCTATACACAAATCCAAAAACACCTGGAATCCAACCACTTACTAGGAGCACGCCAGTCTGGCTTTCGCCCACAGCATGGGACGGAAACAGCTCTATTAGATCTAAAGGCCCAGATTGATGAGCTCAGGGATAATGGTAAATCAGCCCTCCTTCTCCTCCTGGACCTATCGGCTGCATTCAACCTCGTGGACCACAGGGTCCTATGCAGCCATCTGGATTCTGCCGCTCACTTCTCAGCAGAGGCCATAGCATGGATACAATCTTTTCTAAGCAATCAGACTATGAGAGTCTTCTGCCCCACTGCAGCTGCGGACCTTATCCATATCACCTGCGGAGTGCCTCAGGGATCCTGCGTCTCACCTACCCTATACAATATCTTCACAAAGCCCCTTTTCGATTATCTGGATCATCTGGGTATCACCTACACTAACTATGCAGATGATACTCAGATCCTCCTACCACTTTCTGGAGATTATGAAAAGGATTTGGCCTTGGTGAATAGGGTAGATCTCATTATCCAGGCATGGATGGCTACACATGGACTATGTCTGAATGATGACAGGACTGCGATCATCATCAGCATAGGCACTACCTCAATCCCCAAAAAACTAGGCCCTAAATACTCTGCCTTTAACATAGACAACAACACCATCAATGTCGCCACGGAGGTGAAAACCTTGGGGTTCTACCTGGACTCTACCCTATCCCTCAACAAGCAGGTCAACGCCATGGCTTTGGTCACGGCATATACCTGCAAACTGATTAGAGCAGGTAAACCCTTCATGTCCAATGACAGCCGCATTACCCTGGCTAGAGCACTCCTCTTGTCAAAGTTAGATTACTGTAATACTTTGCACATAGGGGCTAACAAACAAACCATTAGGAAAATCCAAGTCCTACAGAACAACGCCTTGAGAGCAGCACTTGGAATACCCATGAAAGAACAGATCTCCGAGCTCAGAAGATCAAATAACTGGCTCTCGACACATGACAAAATCAAGCTTAAAGCTGCCTCACTGACCTACAAATGCCTCAATAACACAGCACCCTCCTATCCAATCAGAAAACCTTATACAAGAACCACCGATTATCCAGCACCAACTGCATCTTAGTACCAAGATTTAAGCTGTCTAGAGTCGGGGGCAGTAGCTTCTCGGTCAAGGCAGCTCAACTCTTGAACTCCTTACCCCTCCCATTGAGAGCAGATTAGCCCTATATAAACTTCCGCCAGAACCTTATAAATTGGCTCAAAGACGCTGACAAGTAAAGCCTCCTCCAGGACACCATTATCTAAACCTCACCTCTTCTATGTAAATAATTTAGATAGAATATCTTCCTGAATGATCGTGACCATCACTAGCTATATCTTTGACTGTCCCCCGCATTTCTGCATATTTTTAACTATGCTACGTTGCTCCCACTCAATCTTTTCTGTTCCCACACCCAGTACATTGCTGTGACCTGAATAATTCTTATGTATTGTATTTCTGAATGCATTGTATTACCCTCATGTGCAACTAAGCTGTGAATCTTCTTATGCAATGCGCCTTGATACCCTTGGGTCGGGTGCGCAATACAAGTAATAAAACAAACAAACATAATACATATGGTTCTTATACAGGAATCATTCACACTTGGCTTTATTTACTTTTAAATGTGCATCTACTCCTTACCCACCACGCCTTACCCCACCAGACATCCCTATTTTTCCCTTTCTCATTATAAAAAAGAACATAAAATAAACAAAGAGAAATCCATATTTCAAAAACAAACCTCTGACTTGGCAGCCATAAGCATAGTCCACACTTTCTTCAGCTTCTTGGTTTTGCCCTGGGCTTCTTCTTGTAAACTGGTATACTTCTCTTCGATATCTAGACGCTCTTGCTGTACAAAAAAGAACAGATGAGGATTAGAATATACAAGTTGTACAACAAATTCACAAAGTGCAAACCAGATTGTTTATACATATTGGCATAAGAGTTGTTTGCATTGGTCAATATGTGCCAGAATGCCCAGCAGTCAACACAGGTTTAGTGCTGAAATGTTAGAATAAAGGCAACAAGCACACACGTTTGATGATTGCATGTCTTGATGGAAATCTGTTGGCATTCAAGCATGAATGCCTCTTTAGAACATCTGATCACCAAACAGTACACGCCATCATGCACCTAGGATAAAAGCCATCACCCTGTACATGAGCTCTTTGACACCAACAAGTACACGATGTCCCGCCCACTAGTCGGCGAACACAAACACCAAATGCTGTAAGAAAAGAATAAATGAGCATGGTACTCCTTACTACTGCCCATTCAACAAGCCACCACTGCGCACTGTGGAAACACCACCAACTTGGACTTTCCACCAACCAGTCCATGCACCATGAACCTGATGTTCCAACGGACCTTCACTGAAACCAAAAAGTGCTGATATCCAATTAGGGGAGAAACATGCCTCAATACTGCTCATTCAACTAGAACAGCAACAATGTAGCATTCTGCCCATGGAAACCAAATCCAATGATTCACAGAAAGTGCAAAGACGTAGGAAGGGACCAGAATCTGCTGACCTTTAACACTCCAGGTAACCAACACCCCAGATATGGACTTTAGCATCCAAACTTTCCAATCATCATCATCATAATCGTTTCGCTCATTCATGGCCCATCATTTCATAAAACAAGACACTTCCCATTAATAATCAGTTCTATCTTTCAACCAGGTTACAATTCAACAAATAAGTGTTTGCCAGGCGAATTCTCATAAGTATGCAACAAAGCACCTTACCTGCCAGTCCGGAGCGGAACCGAGGGAGACAGCAGATCAACGCCCAGCCCAAGCAGGATCGGAGCATCACCCGACCGGCAGCGAGACAAGGCACCGACGGCAGCAACAGGAAGAGAAGCCCGAGACAGCACTACAGAAACAGCGCGACACCAAACTGGGAAGGAAGAAGGCGTCGAGACCCACGGACAGGAAGCGGCCCACAGATCGGACCGAAGAAGAACCCTTCCCTGCCGACGCAGAGGTGACTAGCAGCAGCGAAGAGCCGGCAAAGCAGCGGGAGATCCCGAGAAGGGAGGTAACGCCGAGACACAGGAACCAGGCCCAGGGAACAAGAGACAGACCGCGGGGCAGGTCAGGAGAGCCGAGACCTAACAGAGACGACATAAGAGAAGAAGGTAGCCGCCGTCGTAACGAGGAGAGCAAAAGAATTACACATAGACCCGGACACCACCCCAACCAGCTGCCTCACAGATAACCAGCAAGCGGGGGAGAGAACGTAACCGTCACTACGAACCACAAATCCATCCAGCACAAACAGACCCCCCCCACACAGGCAGAAACTGGGGGATGAGCCGCCTCACGCAAGGCACAGACTCCAACCACCCAAAAGCGAGAGGGAAGAGAACACCGGAGAGAGACACGGCAAACGGACAACGAGGGTAAAGAAACAGAGAGAAATCGCTTATTAAAAAGGCAACACACGCAGGAAAGAGTGGAAGCGAGTGTGAGAATTGAGCAAGGACCCACTGAAGCACAAACGAAACCTGACTGAACAGGGCCCAACTACAGGCCAAGAGCAGTGGGTACTAACATGCCAGACAAGCCTAAAAGCGGCAGAGGGAGACAAACAGTCATGGAGACATTCACCCGGAAGAACGACGACCAGCAGCCAGAGGCTGGGGAGAAAGACACGCCAGAGTCATACGCCACGCAAGGAGAGATCAGGCAAGTGGAAAGCAGCATACTGGAAGCCATAGGGGCGTTAAAGACGTCGATAGAAGGCAAGTTGGACGCAGTGATGGTAGATGTGGGACTCCTTAGACAAGATACGAGAAACCTGGCGGAAAGGATGACAATAGTGGAACAACAAGCACAGAGCAACTCAGTGGAAGTGTCCGCCTCGCGAACACAAATGTCGGAAGCACTGGAAAGAATTAATATACTAGAACGCAGAGCTGAAGACGCAGAAGGCAGGGCCCGGCGCAACAACGTACGAATAGTGGGGCTGCCAGAGGGGGAAGAAGGAAGGGACCCCACGAACTACATAGAGAACCTCCTGATCCAAGAAGTGGGAGCAGAGACCCTATCCCAAGGCTTCGTGGTAGAAAGGGCACACCGGGCGCTGACTAGAAGACCGCGCCCAGGAGCACCACCAAGACCAATGATCGCAAAAATTATGAACTTTAAGGACAGGGAAAAAATCCTGACTTTCTCGAGAGAAGGAGGGAACATCACAAGGAACGGGGCCAGGATAACGATATATCCAGACTATACGGTACTTGTGCAAAAGCAGAGAGCCCAGTTCTGGCAGACCAAAGAGCGCCTTCGAGCGGCAGGGGTGAAATTCATGCTGCTGTATCCAGCCAAACTAAAAATACTGCATGACGGGAAAACACAGATCTTCGAGACAACGACCGACGCCCAGGAGTGGATGGACCAGCGTGGGATTCCACAGTCGGCAGAGAGGAACGAGCGAAACAGAAACCACCCCCGGCAAAATAGAGACTAGAACCGGGCACGACAAGTGCACCCAACGCTACAGGAGCAAGAACAAGACGGTAGAGATGCCCTACCGGGAAGTAACGAAAAGGAGCAACCGACAGCCTCCAAGTTGAAAAGCCCACAGTAAAGAGACTTACAAAGGGAGCACAAGACTCGGGGAAGGGGAACCGCCAAGACCCACAGAGAAGCCCCAGTAAAAACAATGTTTATAGTGTCAGTTTCAAGACACTACGCCGCGACAGGCAAGGCCGAGGAGGAAAAAGCGGCACCTGGAAAGCGGTGGAGCCCGAGCAGAGGAGGGGAGGCTGGGCGTTTGTTGACGTTATTTGGGTTAACAGTTATAACAGTTGGGAAGTTAAGGCAAAGCCCGCAAAGAAAGGAGGAGAGCGGAAGAGGAACTAACAGTTGTCACACACAAAGAATCGGCAAGGAAAACAAATTCAGGGGACAGTACCCACAAACAAAAAGCTGGCGGAAAGCACGAGGCAAGACCGCCCACAACAAAGAGCGGCCAACAGAGAGAGAAACGACCCGAGAGAGAAAACGAACGGACGATTCAAAACTCAACAGCCAGAAGAAGGGACACAGATCCCCGGCAGGAATACACCGAGAGAATAAGACACTGAGCGAGCCCATGGGAAAGAACAGGCCGCAAGCGCTAGTCCCCACAAGGACCAAGATGTCTTAAGAATTGTCACGTGGAATGTCAGGGGGATGAACGCATATGTCAAGAGGCTAAGGATTTATACCTGGTTGAACAAAACAAGGACCCACATTGCACTGTTGCAAGAGACGCACCTGACGGCGGAAAAACAGGCCAAAATAAAGAAAAAATGGGGAGGCCAGATGTATAGTGCAACATACTCCAACTACGCTAGAGGAGTCATAACCTGGGTCGCCCCGGGCGTCCCATTCCAGCTCATCAACCAAGAGAAAGACGCGGAAGGGAGAATCCTGGTAGTCCATGGGATGCTAGAAAATCGGGAGATATGCCTCGTGAACACCTATGCCCCTAACCACGACGCTACAGCCTTCTTCAGGACGCTCCCGCCCCGGCTGGCCCCGTACAGGAATGCAACGATGATTTGGGCAGGCGACCATAATTGCACACTGGACCCCCGGCTGGACAGGTCGGACAATAAGCACAAGAGAGCGGCGCCGCCAGCGAGAGCACTACAACAGATACTGGACCGGCTCGGGCTCGGGGACGTCTGGAGGAAGGTACATGGGGAAGAGAGGGGATACACGCATTATAGTGCCCCACACAAGACATTCACACGGATAGACTACTTGTTTACGGGCAAGGAGACACTGGGGGAATTCACTGAGGCACACATACACGCGCGAACCCTATCTGACCACGCCCCCCAGACGATCACATGGGCGCACACACACAGGAGAGCCCCTATACCAACATGGAGATTGAGGGCAGAGGCATTATTGGACGCGGGCTTCCAGGAACACATCCAAAGCGTAATAGAAGATTATTTTGAACATAATGAGGGTAGTGTGGAAAGCACAGGAACGGTCTGGGAGGCCTTCAAGGTGGTAGTCAGAGGGGAGGCGATGGGGAAAATGGGAGGTCTCAGACGAGAAACCCTAGCACAACTAGATGAGTTAGAAAGGAGAATCGAGAAGGCTGAGAGACAAGCGGGGGAGAAGGAGGCGGAACAAGAGAACCTCACCACCCTGCGACAACAGTGCGTGGAGACCTGGGAAAGATTGGGACGGCTAGACTATGGGAAATATATACAGAAACTACATGCTGAGGGGGACAAGCCTAGCAGACTCCTGGCCTGGCTAACCAGGCAGGAGACTAAGCGGGAGCCAATTAATGAAATTCAGAACAGAAAGGGAGAGGTGATAAGATCCCAAGAGGGAATAAACGAGGTGTTCTCGCAGTTTTACGAGGACTTATACTCCAGGGTCCAGGAGGCAGAGGAGGGGGACCTGAAGGAAGCCCTCGCGGAAATTAGACTCCCACAATTGACGGAGGAGCAGGCCCAAATATTAGACGCCCCTCTCACTGTAGAGGAACTAACGGAGGTAATCGCCCAGCTCCCGACAGGGAAATCTCCGGGGCCAGATGGGCTCCCGGGGGAATTTTACAAACAATATAAAAATGACATAGTCCCGAGACTGCTAGAAACACTAGAAGAAGCATACGAGAAAGGAAGACTCCCGAGTAGTATGTCAGAATCTATAATAATCCCGATCCTTAAACCAGACAAGCCCCCCCTTGAATGCGGTTCCTACAGACCGATTTCCCTAATAAACCAGGACTCCAAGATCCTGACGGCGGCACTAGCCAACCGCCTGAAAAGAGTGCTACCCACCCTGATCCACACGGACCAGACAGGGTACGTGCCAGAACGGAACACGTCCTGGAACCTGCGCAGACTCCACTATGTTATAGAAAGGACAAACCAGGAGGGAGGGGAGTGTGCTGTAGCCTCACTGGATGCAATCAAAGCGTTCGATTCGGTGGGATGGGACTGGCTCCTGGGAACGCTCACCCACTATGGGATTGGACAAGGGTTTACAAGATGGATAGAACTACTATACAAAGACCCGAGAGCGAGAGTCAAGACGGGTAGACAAGTTTCTAGGGAATGGGGCATAGAGCGAGGCACAAAACAGGGATGCCCCCTGTCCCCAATGTTATATATCCTGGCCCTGGAGCCGTTCGCAGTATTCCTAAGAACAGATTACAAAGACACGGGCATAGAGATAGACGGGGAAACACACCAGATATCCATATACGCAGACGATATACTCCTTTACATACAGAACCCACGCACCCACCTGCAGGACTTACTAGAGGCGCTGCGCGCGTTTGGTAGGTTATCTGGAATAGTGGTCAACAGAGAAAAATCCTTGCTGTTTCCCCTGGCAGGCCTACGCGCAGTGCCGTCAGATCAATTACCGCCTCTGGGCATCACATGGGCCCCGAACACCTTCAAATACCTGGGAGTGGACATCTATCACGACACCATGGAAACACACGCAGGTAACACACAAGTAGCTTTAGACAAAATTGAAAAGGCTATGAAATTCTGGCAGACGCTACCGTTGGGCATGATAGGCCGGGCGGCACTACTAAAAATGACAGTCCTACCCCGACTCTTATATTACTTCACGAACATCCCATACAACATACCAAGGCCCTTCTTCAAGCGCCTACACACTATGGCGAGAACCTTCCTATGGGGAGGGGGGCGAAACAGGGTGGCACTAAGCACACTACAGAGAAGCTATGAGTGGGGGGGCATCAAACTCCCAGATTTTGAATATTACTATTTGGCAGCACAACTCCAATTTGTGGTGCGATGGCTGGGCGAGGAGACCTCAATAGATGCAATAATTATTGGGCCAACACTCCGGAGGTATTACCTGAGAGAATTATTATGGGTCAATGCCGCCCAAGCCAAAGACCTACCCAAAATAGCCCAACTAGGCCGAACACTATGGAAAAGAGCCTGGAAGACACAGGGCATACGAGACCCCTGCTCAAGACATATCCCACTGGCGGGGCTGGTGGACACCCGAGTGGCCAGCCTGACCACGTACAGGGCACAATGGGAAGACAAAGGTGTGGCCCAAATTGGGGACCTGTGGCGTGACGGACAGTGGGCTGAATTCCAGACCCTGATGGACGAACAAGATGTACACAGGGGCCAATTCATCCTGCACAATAGCCTAGTTCGGACAATAAAGAAGAGGTGGAGCACTATGCCAGAGCCTGAGGACACCGAAGGGGTACTAGAGGCATGGTACGATATATCCGAAGGAGGTCATACGGTGTCCAGACTCTATGAGCAAATACTGGGACACACCAACAAAAAGACACTAACAGCACGGATGAAGTGGGAAGAGGAACTGCAACAACCCTTCGAAGACGAGGAATGGAACAAAGTCCTCATGTACACAAAAAAGGTGTCCAGAAACGCCAGGTTTTCAGACAACTGCAGATATACATAGTACATAGAGCATATCTAACTCCCAAGAGAATGTCAAAGATGGGAGAAGGACAAACCCGGAGCTGCCCGCGGTGCGGAGACGAACAGGCCGACATGGTGCACATGTTCTGGTCGTGCCCGCAAATAGCAGACTTCTGGAACACGGTGAGAGAAAAGGCGTTGACAGCAGACATACGGATGCCAGCAAGAACGCCAGGAACATACCTATTGGGCCTGTTCCCAAGGGGGCACCGGCAGATGACACACGTGGCAAAAATGAAGGATTTAATGACAATACTAGCGAAACGCCGCATAGCGATGGCATGGAACAAGAGCGAAGGCCCCTCGAAGGAAGGATGGTGGGCCGACCTACAAAAATGGGCAATAGCAGAGACGGCAGTCTGGGCGAGAGCTACACAAAGGGGAGAGAGCGACAGCGGAGCCAGACTACAAGCATGGAACTCCCTGGTGCAAGACCTGTTTGGCAGCGGAGGCGAGGATGATACGACTGACAATAGCGATCCAGGCGACTCAGGAAACGATGAAATTGAACCGCCCACGTCGGGAGGCACTACATAATTCAGAGGAAGAGAACTAACGGGAAGAAAGAGACGAGGTCGTGACCAGCGCGGACTCTGAACAGTGCAAATCCAACTGGGAAAGACCAGCAAACACATGCAAGGACAGGACCAAGGGAAACTCCCAGGGAAAGGAGGGAGGCCACCGGGAGACCGGCCCCTCCGCTACGAACTTGACAACGGCCGGCGCCGGCCCCGAGGCGGCAACGGACCACGAACATACTGCGGCAGCCTTTGGGGAGAGGGAGGGGGGGAGGAAGGGGGAAAGGAAAATGGGAGGGTGACTTTTGTTTCTGTTTTGTCTGTTCTCTCCCATTCCTTTTATGTTGTAAAACCAATAAAAAGAAGTTAAAAAAAAAAAAGTATGCAACAAAGCATAACATATGGGAACACAAAGCTCGCATGCTCCATCTCAAGTAGAATCTCACAAGCACACAGGCAGCGGTTTAAGAAGGGCCAGTCTTTAATATTTATGATTTTCCTATATTAGTTTGAATTTAATTACATTTTTTATTTGATTTAACTACTTTGATGTGGATTTCATCTTTAGTATGTTACTTATAAATGAGGAAAGATACAAGTAGACATTGGGTCTCATTACGACTATGGGGGGAGCCGTGCCAGTAATTTTTTCTGGCACCCGGCAATGGGCAATTACCGGGGAATGGGGAAGCAGGTAGCGCCGGCATCGCCAATAATGGTGCCGGCGCTCCCGGGTAGGTCTGCTTGCGGGTGGCGTTCCGCATGACAGGTCGGACCTGCCGGGCTGACAGGTACCCGCAGGCAGACCTCGTAGTTTGCTGGTCCGGTAACTACAGGCAAACTTATAATGAGGCCCACTGACTCATCCTTGGGTTGGACTGCCTCCTCCTTGAAAGGAATTCTGGTGCAGCACTCAATGTATTCCCCAGCCCTCATTCTAATTGAACACTGGGATAAATCCTCACAATACATTTGTACAGTGCACATTGTTCAAGTGTTGCGCCCTTACCCATATTTAATTTCCGTAAGACAATTCCATGATCCATCAATCTCAAATCAGAGTGAGCAGTGCTCACAGCTGCTGTGTTTATACACACTTCTTCCACTGTGATAATTCTAATTACCTATGGCATCTTGTCTTGTGGATGATGCTGCATAAAATCATCAGCATCTGGTTGTCATAACGTGCAGTAAATGCTAGAGCATTAGCAGAGCTTAAGGATAAAGAGCCAGCAGAGGAAACTGACCCACCTTTCCCCTGAGAGTTTTTAAAAAAGATTCAATCTGTCACCACCATGATCCCCCCGGGCTGTTTAAAAATACTCCTGACCAGCTGTGTGTATATATCCTTCACACTGAAGTGTAGCATGAGGCATCTGTGGCCATCTCTGTCTTTCATGGGAGAAAGGCTTGTAAAGAGAACACTCATTAGGCTTGTGATCCGGATGTGGGTTGCAGCTTCAGTCCTAATGTGGCAACCTCAGGAATAGATGTTCCCCTCAGATATTATACAGTTCTTAAATAATGCATCAGTATATGCGATGAATTTAGGGAATTCATCCATTTGCCCCAGAGGGGAACCACCCCCTTGGAGGCCAGGGACGTGAGCTGGCTAAGCAAAACACTCACTAGGGGTTTGAGAAAGCAGGACCTCACTGGGAGTGACTCCCCTCAAGGGGACAAGGACTCCCATTCCTATCAGGAACTCCCTATAAGAAATACCTTGTCTGCCTATATTGGAGTAGAAGACACTGATGTTATATCCGTCAATAGAAACTCAAAACATACAGATATTGTTTCCGTACCTTTGACACAAGGTAATGCTGAACTGCCCGAAACAGCTCATACGAAGCAACCCGCCTCCTGGACGTACGGTGGCGAGAATAAAGGAATGACCAATCATTAATGGAGAGGGGAAATCCTATGCAGAGGTTATCCTCAGATGATACAACATCCTGGAGGGACGCCGGCATCGAGAAGTGCAATATTGCAGAGACGATAATGGGAGAGACTCTGTAGTACCTAGTGGTGCGACTTTGCTGCAGCCGTGATGGGCCTGAGCCCTGCCAACAAGCCCCAAGACCAGATAGCGACAGTCGAACAGATTCTTTGTTCCTGGTGCAAGAAGCGAAGAAAGCACTGAAACGAGGAGCGTGGCCAGGCCAAGTGGCGAGTGGAGCAGATGCAGCCGCTGTGAGCTCCTGCTGCCTGGGGCATTTAACCCCTTTTCCACGCAGAGATACCTCGCCCCACCGGGACATAATGGTGGGGAAGTGCTGGTGACTTACCCAGGGCCCTGAGATCCACCCAGACCTGACAGATCCCCCAAATATGTGCTGAGAACTCATCCCTAACCGGCCTCGAGAGATGTATGGCCAAGATGGCGGCTCTAGCAGTGACTGCAGTGACAGATGAGTCGGTGTGAGACGGCAGGGGTTGACTGCTTTGTTTCCCTCCGCACCCCCGGGAATTGCAGTGGAGCGCCAGTGACAAGTGGAGTGGCCTGAATGAGCTCCGTAGATGGGAGAAGGTAATGCACAGTGCTAAAGATGTGTGCAGAATGAGCCTCAGTGGCGGAGCCTAACAAGTCAGTCTGGCGGTGCTGAAGGAACTGGGAGAGCGCACACCCTCTCAGTCGGTGGTACGGGCTCCAATGCAAGCACTGCACAGCACCCGGGAGGGTGCCGACTACGGTAAAGGGGGCCGGTCCTGAGAGACTGCGGAGCCCTGTGGGGCCGGGAGGCTTCAGGTTCCTCCCCACTGGGGCTGGGAGCCCTGTGCAGGCATTGAATAGCACCCGGGAGGGTGTCAGTGTTCCTTTGCCTCCCCATGATAAGCTGCAAACAACGGTGGTGCAGATGGGCCAGGGAGAGAGGGGTGGAACAGAACCACGACGAAGACAGCCCGAGCAAGCTGAGTGCTGTAATATCGACAGAGGCGTGGAGAGTAGTGGCCCTGGGGCCCCAGTGTAAGGGCAGAAAAGTATGTTGGTGTGCAGGCACCTGGGTCCCTGGGATCAAGAGCTTCTGACCGCCACAAAAGTGGTTTCCAGGACTGCCCCCCTTTAGGAAGCTGAACAGGCAGCGCTCACCTATTTAAAGGCTACTGGGTTAAACCAGATTCAACTGATCCCAAGGGAGGAGGGTGCAGGAGACAGAAGGCTGAAGAACCTGAAGAAGGAGGGACAGTCTCAGCGTGTTACCTGTGTCCAAGGTTATTGAATTACCCACTATTCCACAGGCCAGACTTTGAGGCAGGTCTTTCTGTGACCTGGGCCGGGAGGCAGTCTTCCAGGGATATACAGGCAGTCCAGATCAGGAAGAAGCCAGCAAAAAAGACATCATTAGTGGGAGAGCTTTCCGGCCTGGCAGAAATCTGTATTGAGGGCACAGAAGGAGGTTTAGTAGAGGAGCTGCTTTGACCATCCGGAGGGGCGGAGAGCCCAGGAAAGTGGGGAAAAAGAGGGGGGAAACCCCTGACGAAGGTTGTACCTATGCTGAAGGCTGAGTGGAGAGGCCTGTCCAATTATTAGTTGGAGAACATGGCATCGGGTGGAGGGAAGCCCAGAGCACCAGCTTCGGGCAACATAAAACAAATGTTATCAGCCCAGGAGGGAACAGCCAAGAAATCCCAAGAAGTCAGTGCGAAGGTCCACACACCAGCCTCACCGTTATCGGGGAATGAGGACCGCCCTGGAACACCAGCCACGAAGGAGGACATTAAGGCTATGCTGGTGAAGCTGAGGGGGGAACTCACCCAAGAGATGCTGGGGTGGATTGACATGCTGGCAGGAACAGTAGAGGACTCACAAACTAGCCCTACTGGGGCAGTCTCATGAATAATGGTACTGGACATCTTGGCAGCATAACAGCCTTGTGAGCAAGCTGTGCTCTCGGAAAATGGAGGCCCTAGAGCAACGGAATGAAGTGGAGGCAGTCAGGCTCTTGCAGAAAATCGCTCAAGGCTTCACAATATCAGGATATGAGGCATCCCTAAGCAGGTACAAGATCAAGAACAACCTGCATATGTGGAAGTCCTGCTGTGCACCATATTGGAGTTACGGGAGGGCCAGGACCTAGTGCTAGTCCACTTTTTCGGTCAGAAGGAACATGCAATGGGGGAGGCCCGGCAGCAGAAGGTGGTGGACTCTCAGGGAGCAGACCTGCAGTTCATCTAAGACTTCTCCCAAACTATGCTCTTCAGACGCAGAAATTTAGCGTGGTGAAGTCATGGTTGCGTGACAGAGATATCTCCTAAAGGTGGGGATGCCCATGCAAGTTGCTCTTTGAGGTGAAAGGGGAGAAGTACACAGTGACCAAGGAAGAGGATGCAGCGAGCCTGATGGAAAGAGACGAAGTGCAGGAAGGAGAACGGCAGGAAGACCACATGGATCCAACGCAGCACAAGGGAAGAAAGCGACCCCGACCGCGCGGGACCAAAGGCAAGGCCAGGATGCATAAACAGGAAGCTGCAACCTAAACTTAACAGCTTAAATGACCATAGTAAGAGGGAGGAGGAAGTGGGGCAAATGGAAGCCTAGTACGGGTCGGTCACATCAAGAGAGGGTTTGTTGTTTGGGTTAAAGGGTTTAGTAGGATACACAACAAAACTCGAGCCGAAACGGTAAAGGAGAGGTGGGTCGATGGGCTCGGTTTAACGCTCAATAGGAGGGCCTTAGTAGCGGGCTAAGTATGGCCAACTTAGTTTGGATGACACTGACACTGTGGGTGGGTACGTGGAACATTAGGGGCCTTAATTCACCCATGAAATGCAAGACAATCATGTGAAGATTGGGGACACTGGGATGGGATCGGAGTTCAAGAGACTCATTTGTTACCCCAAGATGAGAAGAGACTTAAAAGCAAAGGGTTCCCACGCGGGTATTTTATTTATTACATTTGTATAGCGCACCTAACCCTCAGGCATCTGGGCACTTAGACTTATGGTTACAAGTAATACTTAGTTGTACAAGTCAGTTAGAGGTAGGTGTCCAGTACAGTGATACAATACAGTTGCAAGGTCAGTTAATGTCTTCATACAAAAAAAGAGTAACACCTAAGAATAAGTTGACAGCGCTAGGTACAGGATAGCAAATGACCAGTCCGTGGGGCAAGACATGGACTCCTATGGGTAAGGGGGATGCTGCTTGATGTCCTGTGTGAAGAGCCAAATTTTTAATTTTTTGCTTAAGGACAGGAATGAGGAATCCAACCTTAGTTCAGTAGGCATGGCATTCCAGTAGTTAGCTGCAATGATGGGGACGATGGAGCTGTCTGCTTATTGTCTTTTAAATCTTGGTGTGGTTAATTGCCCTATGTAGGCTGAGCGGGTAGGTCTGGCTGGTTGGGCTTTGGCGATCATACTGGACAGGTAACGGGGAGCCGTGTTAGATAGAAATCTGTGAATAAGCATGAGTACTTTGAATTTAATGCAGTCTTTAACTGGTAGTCAGTGAATGTTTCTTCTGAAGGTGGTTATGTGTTCAGACTTCAGGATATTGAGTGCCACTCTGATAGCGTTGTTTTGAACAATCTGGAGTTTCTCAATGTTTTTGGAAGAGGATCCTGCGAAGATGGCTTCACAATAGTCTATCCTGGAAAGGATTAGTGCTCTAGCCAGAGTAATGCGGTTTTCCACAATAAGATAGGGTCCGCATGGAGTGATGGGTTTAGCAGTTTATGCTGATGCCGAGGTAATGGCATTGACTTGCCGAGAGCGGGTAAGTGAAGAGTCAAGGTAGACTCCTAGTGTCTTGAATTCTTTGGCTGTCATGATGCAATTTCCGTCTATGTCGAAGGATTGGTAGGAGGGTGGAAGGCTTTTGAGTTTCGCTGGGCTGCCTAAGATCAGGATCTCCGTTTTAAGACAGTTTGTTTTGAGCCATCCAGGCTTGGATGGTGTGGTAGATAGCGCTTAAGACTTGGGTGTCGGTATTGTAGTCTCCTGTATTGGGAATTAGTATTTGGGTGTTGTCAGCATAGTTTGTATATGTGACACCCAAGTTGTCTAGTTTGTCAGAGAGAGGTTTTGTGAATACATTATACATTGTAGGGGATACGCATGATCCCTGGGGCACTCTGCATGTAACTGGGGAAGGGCTAGCAGCCGCTGTGGATGACAAAACTGTCATCGATTGGTTAGAGAGGAACGATTTAATC
Source organism: Ambystoma mexicanum (assembly GCF_040938575.1). NCBI lineage: Eukaryota > Metazoa > Chordata > Amphibia > Caudata > Ambystomatidae > Ambystoma > Ambystoma mexicanum. The sequence goes on from NC_090934.1 coordinate 673,528,645, forward strand.
CAAGCTATGGCGTCATTGGAAAAGTGGGCATCGCTAGCTAGGTGACGGCAGAGGATGTTGTGATTTACTAGATCAAATGCCGCAGAAAGGTCCAAGAGGACGAGGATAGCTAGGTCGCCTATGTCTTTTATCTGATCCATTTGTGTTTTTAGGTCTACCAATGCCGTTTCTGTGCCATGACCTGGATGGAAGCCTGATTGGCGAAGGCCCAGCAGGTTATGTGTTTCTAGGTAGTTCTGAATTTGAATATATGCGACCCTGTCAAGTATTTTTAGCAGGAACGGCACCGTCATGATAGGTCTGTAATTGGTCAGTACGTTAGGGTCTAAGGAAGGTTTTTTCAGTAAGGGCAATACCCATGCTTCCTTTAGGTTATCTGGTACTTTATTGGATGCAAATGAGTTGTTTGTAAGTGAAGTGAAGAATGGCGCCAAGTTATCCGCGCAGTCTTTGAGTAACGTTGCAGGACAGATGCCACCTTGGCAGCGCAAAGGTTTAAGGCCTTTTATGATTTTAGTAGTCTCATCTAAGGTAATGGGAGAGAACTCAAACTTTGGGAATATTTTAGGAGGGTTGTGTTCCATCAGAGGATGAGCAGGGATGGTGAGTTTTTTTTTTAATTGGTTTTAAATTGGAGGGACGAATTTTAGTAGTGATGGGGTCAAAAGGAGGGGGCTGCAATACTTATTAGAAGAGGAATCCCCCTTTATTGTGGGGGAGTTCAAGGGAGAGCCAGTAGGGAGATTATTAGCCTTGCAGGGCTCATACTGTTCAAGTATCTTTGTGACTTCTGGACAGGAGCGAACCAGATCTCCTAAATACACCAAGAGGTAATCTGCGTATAAGGAGACTATCCTCTACACCTTCAGGCAAGCGGAAGCCTTTCCATGAGTTCGTTTGATCTAGTAGAATGGCTGAGGGTTCATTAATTAGTGCGAAGGTTAATGAGGACAGGGGGCACCCTTGTCCTCTTCCCTTCCCCAGCAGAAAGACTTGTGAGGGCCACCCATTTATTCTGACCTCCGCCACCGGAGACTCGTATAGGAGTCAGACCCATCCCGTAAAGGATTCCCCAAATCCCATTTGCAACATGGATCACCCAGAGGGTTTCCTAGAAGACAGAGTCAAAACCTTTCTCAAAATCAATGGCTAGAAATGCCAGAGATTCTTGCAGGGTAGAGGCTCTTCCCAGTATAAGCTAGAGTCTACGAATATTCATACGTGTGGATCTTTGTGGCATAAATCGACACTGGTCGGGGTGGACCAGTGAAGATATTACCCTGTGCAGCCTGTTTGCCAGGACTTTTGCCAAGGTTTTGTATTTCGCTGTTGATTAGAGAGATCAGTCTGTATGAGCTGCATAGCTGCAGGGGTTTATCTGGTTTTGGGATGACAATTATACTGGCTTTGCGTAGATCAGGGGATAGGGTCCCTTGTTACTTATAATGCCAGAACATATTAAGCAGTTGTGGGGCCATTTTGGTCCCTCCCAACTTCTTTCATATGTCAATTGGGAACCCGTTGGGTCCTGGTGGTTTCCATGATTGCAAATGCGATATTGCCAACACAATTTCTTACCTCTGCAATATCATTGTCTAGGAGAGCTTTTTGTGTTGGGTTTAGACAGGGGAGCGTGATATCTTCAAGCACGGTAGTGCTGATGGGTTCACTTGCGGATTTGTATAAGTCAGCATAATAGTCGGCAAAACCTTCCGCAATATCACGATCAGATTGTAATAATTCCGGTTGTGTTGTTCTAATTTCTCTGACGTGCCGGTGGCCGTCATCCCTACGTTCCAGCCAGGCTAGGATCTTGCGAGCCTTGTCCCCAGTTTCGTAAAATGTCGTGCACATCTCTGAATGTGCCTATTTGCCGTTGTATAGAGCCACATTACAGAGATGTTCTTTAGACACCAGAAGGACTCGATGTGTGTCACGCGACCTACTAGCTAGGTCTTCCTCTTCCTTTTGCAGCACTTCCTGCTCTGCCTCTACCACAGTTTGTCAGCTGGCTTTTCTGTGAGATGAGGTCCAGGAGAGGATCTCGCCTTGGAGAACTGGTTTATATGCTTCCCATAAAGTTGCAGGGTTGTCCACCGTTCCGGTGTTCAGTTCCAAGTATGTGGTTGTCATCTTTTGGATATGTTCAATGAGTTCAGGGAAGCCGAGATAGTAGTTATTTAGGGGCCATGAGGGAGGGGGGAGTGGTCTATTCATTGTCAGTAGCAACATCAGGGGTGAATTGTCGGATATGCCGCGTGAGAGCAAGGTACCACTAAGTGCTCTGTGTGCGTCTATTGCTGGGAGGAAGAAGTAGTCCAGCCTTGAGAGAGAGTTGTTGACACCAGAATGATAAGAGTATCCCCAATCAGTCGGGTGTAGTTCTCGTCATATATTCTTCAGCCCGAGCGCTGATGTGAAGGAGGCAAGTTTGGTGCTTGCTTTAGGGTTTCTACCACGCAGGTGTGTGCGGTCCATCGCTACATCCATAACATCATTGAAGTCCCCCCCTCATATATGTCAGCTGTGTGTGCTGTGATTACGGGAGTGATATCATGGATCAATGCAGTGATCAGCGACGGTGGTGTGTACACTGCTAGAATGGCAAGGGTTTCGTTCCATAGTGAGACCTGTACAAATACAAATCTTCCTCCGGTATCCTGTACCAGTTTAGTTAGTTTGAGGGGGGAGTCTCTTGTGTTATAATAACAGAACCCTCCTGGAGGCCATGGAGAAGCCAGCGTGTAATGCTGTACGGTAATTTGTGCGTCAGAATAGGTTGAAAGTCATGTCTGCTAGATGTGTTTCTGTGAGGAAAACAATATCAGGGGGGTGCCTATTAAGAAATTGTGTGACTAGGCTTTGTTTTATGCCATGCCCAGGCCATTGACATTCCATGCTAGGATTTTCGAGTTTTTAACACTGTCTTCAGTCATTGCTGTCTAATTGGTCCATGTGCATCCGTGCGTGAGGTAGTGTTGGGGAGATGGTGTATGCGTGCACGTCAGAATGGAATGTTCCAAGGCATAACATGTGTTCATACTTTAACTGGTGGATTTGAAGACAAAAACAATAAAACTTCTAACTTTCCCCTCCCCCTCCCTATACCCCATCTCAACCTGAAGCATCTGTCACCCGAAACTTACTGACAGATGAGAACAGTCGGCTACCAAATGAACAAACAAAGGTCATACAAACTAGCTGCGTTGCCGGTCCCGGGAAACACGAATGAGACCGGCAGTGCAGATAAAGTACGTCTGGGGAAGGGGATGAGGTGCGCCTGGGCCGCACAGCTTAAATTTCAGGTGTGGCTGGTGTGGGCGCTTTTCCGTACACAGTGTGGGCATCCTTACCCTGTAGAGTTAAATCCAGTTAATATATATGGCATCCCATTTTGGAGGTTTAAGCATTAGTCATCCACCACAGGTAATGTTGGGTCTGGCTCTTGTTCCTGTGGTAGGTGATTCAGTGGGTTGCGATCGGGTCGAGACCAGGGCTTTTTGTTCTTACTCGTTTTTTCCAGTCTCCAGTCTCCTTTAATGTGTTGTTCCGCCCATCTCCAGGAGTCTTTGAGGTCCGTGAAGTGAACTGTTGTGCCTTTGTGATATATCTTAAGTTGTGCTGGGAATGAAAGACCATATTTCACATTCATGGACTGCAGCTGTTTCTTGAGTTGATCGAAGGATTGTCTGGCCCGTTGTACTTCTCTCGTATAGAGTCTGGGAAGAATGCAATTCGGGAGCCGTTGTATGTTTTATTGTTCCTTTGGCGCGGGCCATCTGGAGTAGTGCACCACGGTCCCCGTAATTTAACAATTTTGTAATCACTGTGCGTAGGGGTGCGCCAGGTGTTGGACGTACGTACCGATGGCATGCGATGGACTCGTTCAATTGAGAAGAATTTAGAGAATGTTTTGGGCTCACACATGTCAAACAGCCACTGCTCCAGGAACAGTTCAATTTTTGGCCCTTCGGATTTCTCTGGTAGGCCAGTATGCGGACATTGTTACGTTGCGATCTTCCTTCCCCTTCATTCACGCTTTCTTCCATCGTTTTCAGGCGTGCCATGACTCTGGACATCTGTTGTTCCATGCCTCAGATTCCATCTTCTGCCCCGAATATGCGCTGTTCTGCTTCTACCCTACAAGATGTCAGCTTTCGCATTCGTAACATCCTTCAGAGAGATGGCATTGTCTGTTTCTGCCATGTTGTCTGGTTGCTCCTGGCCAGCGGGGGTAGTCGCTGCGGGTGTGCCGTACTGGTCTATTTTGCTTTGAGTGGATATCTTCTTGGATTTGTCCTTGACCATGGTAAAGGGAGGCTCTGGATAGGTCGTTGGCCGGTGTTCCGTTGCTTGGAGCGGGGTGTAGGTGGTCATGACAAGGGTGACGTGTTTCGGTTTTAGGCTCAATGTGGATTGCCAGGCTGTTGTTTATTAGATCACTTTCGGTTGCTATCTTTTCGGACTCCAAATAGTTTGGAATTATCCGGCTGCTGTGCCAAGGTGTCCAATGGATCCTTGGTGAGAAGTCCCTTTTGGTTACAATGCAGGAGTGTTACTTCTATGGCGGTCACCACTGCTTGTCAGGTTTGTTGTTGTTTGGCCACTTTTAGTGAAATCAGGGCACTATGTTGCTGCTGTGGGCCTTGTTTATCCAGGGGCAATGGTTGTTTGGGAAGGTGTTTGCCAGTTTTGCCCCTGGATTTCTTCACCAGGGGTAACACGTCTTTGGTGGATCCAGCCCGGACTGGGTCGTATCAGTCGTGGGGGTAGGATCAATGAAGTTGCACTATCGGCGGGTCTGTCAGTCTCCCTCCTGGGCGTGCTTTTTCGTTAGCTTCTTTGTTATGTGTCTGTTGCTGCAGTTTCTCCCACTCCAGGGGTGGTTGCTCTGGGTCCCTGCAGCCCCAGTATTCTATTACCACATAGGAGTCATGTGGTGCAAGTCACTTAATGTTCCATTATGCTGATCTTGTAGCAGAAAAGTACCGGTCCCGCCGCATCTCCTGCCAATGTGGTTGTGGTTCAGCACATAACACCATCCCCATAGGAATCAACACAGTTGTCTTGGGCTGGTTTGATTGGCCAGCTCTATAGCGAGAGTGTAGAGTACCTAAGGACGGTATAGCTGCAATCCGGTCTTCGCTGCAAGGGGGTGTATTCCTATTGGCACCAGCACTGCCTCAAAGCAGCAGCACAGGAGCAGGCCATACCTGGTCCCAAAGGGGCATGTCTTGGGACTCAACGCTGTATTGCCTTGGTAGATAACTTGCGTTACGGTATTTACAGCCGTTTGCAGCTTCTCAATTATCAGTCACATGGTGCACCGGCAATCGATGCGCAAGGTCGCACAACGCAGCGGGGTATGAGTCTTCCCACGCCACTTGGGGCGTGCATGTAATTGTGCTCCTTGTAGCTGGGGCAATCAGGCCATGTGCGCCGTTTCCACCAAGTGGGTACTTTCAGTTTCGGGTGGCAATCAGTAGCTGCTCAGCTTGCAGACTATGGTTGTGACATGTATGTCTGCTGCGCTTATGCCAAGTTGCCTGGCTGCCGCTGCAGGCCCCACGTCATTGCCGATTTCCCAGCCGCACTTACCAGGGGGGTGGTGTGCTCCAATGCTGCTACGGTTTCTGTCTTTTTCCTCCCGGTGGGTGGAATCTGTGTTTTGAGGTTGCCGGGAGTCTCTCAGTGCTTTTCGGGCTTACATGAGGTGGCTGTATGTCAGGCGAGGTGCCGGGGGCCTCTCCTGGTATTCGCGCCGTAGGCTGCTGGGGGTGCATTGCTGCTCAGTGCTCATTCCTTCCAAGGCCTCTTTGGGAAGTCCCAGGGCTGTCGGTCCCACTTTAGCCCACTCGTTCCTGGGCTGGGTTCTGGGTATGGCTCACTGTCTGGTTTTGGACAGTATGCGGTCTGCGCGGTCACCAGTTGCAGAAATCTCTATGGGTCCGCAGCAGTAGTGTACCTCTGTAAGCCTCGCCCATTTGGCAGGGCTTGGTTCTGTCCCCCGTCGTTCCGTGTATATCACAGGTTGATTCTTGGTCCGCTTTGCTGGTCGTGGAGCTCCACTGGTTCCCAGGCTGTACTTTTGTTGCGGCGTGCCTGCTGTCGCAGTTGAAGCCTGTCTCCAGTGCGATACAGCCCCGGAGGCCATTTTGGAAGCAGTTGTCCGCGCCAACGGCTCCGTTTCAGCTCGGATATATTTGTCGTTATGCAGTTTGTTGCTCACAGAGCGCCCAAATGTGCCTCACACTGCGATAAGTTACCAGGTGTCTTCTTCGCCACTAATCCTGGATTATAACACAGGATGTCTCGGCGGCCGCAGGAGCCTGAGAGGCTCGCGTCCTCATCGCTTGCTCGCTAGCCACGCCCCCAGTTGAAATAGTTTAAGTAAAATTATTTCAATTGTTATGCTTTTTAGAATGCACAAATAATCACAGTTTCTGCTTTAGTAGGTAACTTATGCATGCACTGCAATGCCATTAATCATACAGACTTCTGACAGGGAAGAAGACAGTCACTGAGGGCTACCTTTTCAGTGTTTGTATAGTCACAAATCATCCAGAAAACAGATCTCTTCCTTCTATAATACAACCCCTTTACAGATTCCCATGTATATTATCAAACAAACCTGCAGTCCCATCTGTCAAAATAATCAATTGGTAAAGAATCAGTCAGTATGGCTCAAGGTTAACATCATTTTAGGAACATATTTTTGGAGAAGGTTAAGTTTAGCTCACTGTAATGTGCTACTGATACGCGGCAAAGAGTGATTCATCATATCCTTCTTTGACGAATAGGAGTAGTCGTAAATCTGGTTTGCCGACGTATCTGCACACCGAACAGAATCAGCTAAAGTGTGTTCAGCTTTCTATGATACTGTGCGGTGTGCCGAGGAGAAGGAAGCAGAATGGAGAGGTGTAGAAGAGCAGGTAAGGAGAGAATGGTAGAGGAGTGGGCAGATTGGGTTGCACAGAAGGGGAAACCGTTAAGAGTGGGGTAAGGGTAGAGGGCAAGGGCGACGGTGGCCCTAGGCTTGAGTGTGCAGCTGCTGGGGGTTGGGGTATAGGGCGTTGAGCACCACAATTAAGTGTTAAGATGGGAAAGCAGGGGAGTAGGACGGGCAGGAAGCAGGAGAGAGGAAAAGGAGCTGAATACATTTGGTGAAGAGGGATAGTCTGGGGCTAGGATTCGATGAGTCAGCGGTCTGTGACTCTGGATTTGGGGGCTTTGCGCTTTGGCACAATCACATAGAACCCACAACACATGGGCATTAAATCCCAAAATAAATTCTATTTATTTATTACTGATGATCCTATGTACTGAACTGGACCCCTCCCTTAACCCCCTTTCCCTCCGCGCCTTCCCTTTCCCCCTCCCCTGCACTTGCGCAATCTCAATGTCACCTGGCCTAGTAAGATCGTTCTCTCTTCCCTCTGTTCCCCCTCCCTTGCCTCATCACACCTTGAAACACTTGTTTATAGGCGCATTATAAATGCCATATCATATCAAAAGATAATTGACTGTCAAAATATTTGTCACATGCGCGAACAGCCAGAATCTGGATGATTTATTAAATGATGTAAACAAGTGTCAAAGTTATACAGTCAGTAATTTAAATTGTAAGCAAACCATATTTGCATCTATGCACAGTAGTCAACAACACATACTTCAAATGCTGCCAAACACTATGGTGCATCCTAATGCAGTACAGGTTTTGTTATCTGGCACCAGAACACTCAATTAAAAGGTAATTCATATTGCCGGCAATACAACTGTTCAGATTAAAAAATGCTCGATAACAATGTAATTTATTTATTTATTGGACATTTGTATGGCGCCTATAGACGCGTGTTTACAGGCGCCACAAGACAAGTTGGGGGGATCATGGGAAAGAAGTAGAACAAAAAACTGTTATTTTGGCCATGTGACAATCCTTCCGTGCAAGTGCAAGACAAGGTGTTAAGTGCAGGGGGACAAGAGAGAAGTGCGGGAGTGGGGTGCCCAAGGGAGGGCGGGTGTGCAAGTGCTGGGGGGACACGTTGGCAAAGTGCCAGGGTGAAGAGAGAGAGAAGGGAGGATGAGTGCAGTGGACAGGCAGGACCAGTTTAGGGCTAGTCCGGGGAATGGTGCCCACAGGAAAGTGCTGGCAAAGGATGCTGGTGGTACTGGTAGGGAAGGTGCCTTGGCACCTCTGACTCTGAAGGGACCAGGCCCCAGTAGCAGCAGCAGAGGAAAAGTTGGCACGGGAGGGGTAGAGGGAAGCACGAGGAGAAAAGGAAAGTGTTGAGAAGTTTCCGGAATGTATAAAGGTCCGGCTCAAGTCTATGGGGGGCAGGGAGGCCGTTCCAGAGGGAGGAACTAGCCAAGGAAATGGATCTACCTCCCACGCTCAGCTTGAACAAATGGTTGACCTGCAGAGAGTTGGAGCCAGGCGACCTAAGGTCTCTGTCAGGGAGGTATTTAGCAAGGAAAAGCTGGATGTAGAGAGGTCCCAGGCCCCAGAAGGCCTTGTGGATGATGCAAAGGGGCTTGAATTTGATCCTTGCGGTCACCATGAGCCAGTGGAGAGATGCAGTCCCTGGACTTGAGGACAAGGATACATCTTGCAGTCCTATTCTGGATTAGTTGAAGGGGGCGAAGGTAGGAAAGGGGCACATTGAGGAAGAGGCTGTTGCAGTATTCTAGCCTAGAGAGAACCAGGGCTCTGGGGACATCGAGCTTCTGAAGGAAGGTGAGGAAAGATAGAATGCCCCTGAGGAGGTGGAGCTGAAAGTTGGACTTCTTGGCGAGGTTTGTGAAGTGTGGAGAGAAGGAGGGAGAGGGGTCAAAGATGATCCCAAGGTTTTTTGTCTCACAGGTAGTGTCATGATGCCTGCCTCCAAGGAGCCAAACCAGGCCCGGCACCCTCAGAGACAGACACCATGCATTCAAGGGAAGTCCCAGCAGCCCCAGATGGGGGCCCTTTGGACTCAGTCCTGGCGCCGTTGGCGTCAGGCTCATAGTGGACATCAGTCCTGGCGCCATCGGCGCCAGGCTCATACAGAAGTAGGTTGGGAGTAGTGCTTGGTGTAAACTTACCTGTGCAGACCATGCTGCAACTTCCAAGATTGGAAGGAACTATTTTTCTAGGGACTACTTGATCTCTAGGGTGTGACCGGTGGAGGAATACATATTTCTGGGGGAAGAATACATACCTGGAACTACTTGAAAGGCTATTTAAGCCACACCCAAGCAGCAGACCACGCTTCGCGTTGTTCTGCACTTAGCAGCTGGACGCTCACCGTGCCTGCTCCTGCCTTGGTCCTCCATCACGCCTGCCAGCATCCTAGAAAAACCTAAAGAAGAAAAGGGAAGAGAACAGGTGAAAACAAGAACCTTACCTGATACATCTGCACTCCGGATTCTGCACGCCGACGATCCTGCAAAGAAGGCAAACATTTTAAACGCGCATCTCGTCGCGCGCAGCACGCTGCATTTCACTCACCTGCACGTGGCGTTTTCGAGTCCTGCGACGTCCATCCAGAGCTTCCACCGCCATCCAGCACCTATTGGAAGGAAGGAGAAAGAGAGGTGAGAAGGGAAACACGAATCTAAGTAGAACTTACCTGTGGTTCAATTCCCTCTCCGCCTTCGGGTTTGTGCCATACCTTCGGCATCTCAGCACCCCGGCCCCTAAGGGGAAAAGAAACAGACATTGTATTAGTGAGAGCATGTGAGAACATTAGCAATACGCTCACTCAAGACTTACCCATTTGCAAGAGAGACACAGCAGCTCTTTTCGAGTCGGCGCCTTACCTCCGGCATTGCCGTACCCTGGCCCCTTTGGGAAAAAAGACATTGGACATTAAAGGAGATACTTAAAACTGCAAAGGAGTCTCTCATCGGAATTCTTACCAGAATTTGGCTTCATCCAAATCGCCTGCAGCCCGGAATCTTCTCCAGCACCAGCGAAAGAAAAGAACAGATGAGTGAATATGAACCCAAACTTGCCATAAACATTTGCGGTATGAGGGGAATGGACAAACTAGTTTAAACTCATCAATCCAGTGAAGTAACTGGAATCACAACGCGCCCCTGCATCAGAAGCAAAATGGGGAGCTCGTCATTTTGGTCCCTAAGGTGAGTCTTCGCAGGGAATCCCAAAAGGGTTTCACGGAGGGAGAGAAGGGAACTGGGAGGTCGGAACATCACCCGCAGACTATTAACCCTTCCTTTTCACACACAGTGGGATATTCCTCCGAGCCAGAAAAGCCAGGTTGGGGAATCCAGTCCAGTCCATCTTCCGGGTCTTACGCATCTCTGCAGAAGAGGTCACAGCAGTCCCAGCCACGCCCGCGCCTCCGTGGGAGCCAGGTGAGCGTTACAGGTAGGTGAGGGGAGGGGACCCAAGGAGGCTGGTCAGAGAGTGGGGGCCGAAAGGAGCAGGCATCCCAATGAGAAGGATCTCTGTCTTACTGGCATTAAGGCAGAGATCATAGGCAGAGCACTATGCCTTTATAGCAGTCAAGCAGCCAGGTATGAGGGAGGAAAGGGAGGAGGTAGAGGATGGCAGCATGAAGGAGAGCCGTGTGTCATCTGCATAACACTGGAAATAAGGGGAGAAGGAGGAGATTAGGTGAGCCAGAGGGGCCAGGTAGATGTTGAAGAGTCATGGCGATAGGATAGAGCCCCAAGGGACGCAACAGGTAGAGAGTGCGGTGGAGGAGAGAAAAGGACCCATTTGTACTTTTGAGGGTTTGAAATTAAGGTGTTCAGCCATGCCTGTGCCCCGTCTGTGATTCCTAGGGTATCATGGAGACTGTTTATGATGATGGAGTGGTTGACTGTGTCAACGGCAGAAGAAAGATCAAGGAGTATCAGGACAGAGGGAGTGTTTGAGTCCAGGTTAGAGAGTAAGTCTTCACAGGTGTTCAGGAGAGCAATTTCTGTTCCTCTGGATACCCTGAAACCGGACTAGTGATCATGGAGGCAGCCAGCCATTTCAGTGTGGAGGGTCAATTGGGGGATGACCAGCTTCTCCATGAGTTTTCCCAAAAAAGGGGTGATTGTGATAGGGTGATAGTTAGGTGTGCAAAAGAAGGGTCAGCAGACAGTTTATTTTAGGAGAGCATACATAAAAGTGCTGAAGGAGCCAGTGGCAAAGGAGTGGTTGCAGAGGTCAGCCATGGCTGGGGCAAGAGAGGTGATGTTATTGTGTAAACCTGGATGGCTACCAATGGCCTCTGCTTAAATGGGGATAAAACTGAGATCCTCATAGTAGGGACCAGCGAAACTCTCAACAAACTCCCTCCACAGTATAAATCCTTTAACATTGATAACTCCATCATCACAGTCTCCAAGACTGTCAACACCCTAGGTGTTCACCTAGATGCCTCACAATCCATGTCCCTCCAGGTCAACGCCATAGCCTCCTCCTCAGCGCTCACCACCAAGGTGATCAATGCAGTCAAACCCTTCCTCTCCACCAAAAACTGCCTATCCATCGCCAGAGCCACAATAGGTACCAAATTGGACTACTGTAATGCCCTTTTCCTAGGCACCTGTCTCAACAATATAAAAAAACTCCAAATCACGCAAAATAACGCGCTCAGGGCAGCGCTGACCATTCCTAAAAGGGAACACATCTCTCAAGCCAGGAAAGATGCCCATTGGCTACGGTAAAAGAACGCATACTCTTTAAAGCCATGGCCATCACACATAGGTGCCTTACATCAGATGGCCCATCCTACCTCTCGGAAATAATCACCCTTAACACCTCCAACAGACCCACCAGAGCACACCGCGCCAACCAGATCTATGTGCCCACATTTAAAAGAACTAGAGCTGGAGGGTCTAGCTTCCAACACCTTGCACCCAAAAACTGGAATGCCCTGCCAACCTCACTAAGCTAAGGAATGAAGAATCATACACCACCTTTCGCAAAAACCTAAAAACCTTTCTATTCCGCTAATGTTTTCAAACCAACATGCACAGTTATGCTTGCACTGTAACCAAAGCAAAGTATAACCTTTCGGACCCTCTGTCTCTTAACACCTGTCATTGTACTACTGCTACAGACTGTTACAGCCTACTTATGTTAAGCTCAAGCCTTCTGTAACAGCACCACGATGCCTCAGGGCAGCACTGTGCGCTTTATAAATGCAAATAAATAAAACAAAATCGTTGATGTTCTGGAGGAGGACGGGGCACCTGTTTAGAGGAAACTTTCATAGAGCTGACAACTCTAGAGATCTCATCTGGTGCAATGGGAGAGGATGAGGAGGTTATTGGAGGGGGGAGGGGCCAAAGGAGACAAGAGAAGGGGGTGGGGTGGGAGCAGATGACAGAAGACAGAATGTCCAGAGTTTTGGAGGAGAAATGGACGGCCAGTGCAGTGGGACTAGGAGGGAGGAAGAGAGGAGGAGACTGCAGTAGGATTGGCAAGTTCCTTGCAGATTTTAAAGAGCACAGCTGTGTTATTGGTGGCTCCAGAGACGTAGACTTGGACATGAGCCGTCTTTTTGGAGAAGATGGTGAAACGGTATTGCCTTTGGAGTATGCGGCAGACCAGTTTGTCAGAGGGTGAGCTAGAAGCCTGCCACTTCCGCTCTGCAGCCTTGCACTTGTGTTTCAAAGCTGCCAAGTCGGAATCATACCAGGAGTTGCATTTGGAAGCAGGCTTCATGTGGATCCTTACGACGGGGGCAAGGATGTCCAAGATATTAGAGATGGAGGTTAGCTAGAACAGAGTCAGAAGGAGAGTACAAAGAAGGGGGAAGGAGGGATGAAGGAAGAGGCAAACGCAGCAACTGACACGCATCAGTCGAATGTCGGAGAAGGAGACTGGCAGTGCTGGCGGAGGCATCATCAGGGAACAGGGGAGGTCAAGGTGGGAAGAGAAGAAAGAGGGGTCAGACCAGGAGAGAGGGGTAGTAAGAGGGGTTGGAGAGTGGGATGTCTGTTGAGATGAGCGCATCCAAGGTGTGTCCGGCAGAGAGGACTGGGCTAGAGGGAAAGATAGTGGGGGAAAGTGTCGCAGAAGTTGCAAAGGAGTGCAGTAGCCACAACCAGAGCCTCCAGATGGATGTTAAAGTCCCCAAGGAAGATACGTTTGGGAGAGGAGGCAAGAAGAGAGGAGGACCGGTACACCCATTCTGAGAGGAAGAGGGAAGTTTGTACGGGGGTATGTAGATGGTAGAAAGAGTAAGAGAGAAGGCAGGCGAGACAGAAAGCCTGCAGACTAGGATTTCAAAGGATGAGTAGGTTTCGGTGGGGGTGATGGAGGCAGGAAGATCAGAGCCACTCCGCAGCCAGGCCGGGAGGGCCTGGGATTAGACAGGATCTTGTAGTCCTCAGGGAGGAGTGTGTCAAAAGCTGCGACAGAGCTGGCCTTGATCCACGTCTCAGTGAGAGCAAGGATGTCCAGGTCTTCAGGGAGGAGACAGATGTTATAGGGGTGTTCAATAGCAGAGCAAGAGTTGAGGGTAGCTTAGTGAACCTGGTTGAGCCCTTTAAATGATTTGCAGGGGGTGGAGGACAGGGGTCAGGAGGCACCATTGGGGGGTGAGGGAAGGAGGGGTGGCGAGAGGGGGGGGGGGGTTGAAGAGAGATGGACGACGTCTGTCAAGAAGTAGGAGATTGGGCTGGGAGCCCTGGGCCATGATAGTGCCATTGTAATAGACATTAATGGTGCATTTGGAAGACGCAAAGTGAGCCAAGAGCACTTCTCCCAGGAAGGACCATCAAAGAGAATGTCAGTGATAGTCTACCTGGAGGAAGCATTGATGTAGGTGTCTGCAATGGGCAGACCGGGGTTGGAACTCAAGAGTGCCATTTTAAATGTCTTTCTTCCAAACTTCTTAAGAGGGAGGATAGGTAATGGAGAAGCAATTAGAATAGATAGGGGAGATGTAGAACACCATGCTCATGAACGGCTTCATCTTCCCCAAAATCTCCTCCAACCAACAGCTTGAACTCATTCCTCTGCAACAACTCCCTAACCTTCCTTCAAAATCTACTCACTCAGTACCAAGGGAACTCTCAACCTGGTCTTCCTCCCCTCCCTCATCTAATCTCACTATGGACTCCGACCAATCTGACCCCTCTGCCCTCCACTTCAGCACTGCTGTTAATCCCCTGCTCGTTCCCCCTCCCTCATCCCTCGTCTCAAAATGGAAACACAAACTAGACTCTTAGCTCGGTCCTAACTGAAGTCTAAAAGCTGTTTTTTTCTTTTGCTCCACCTTTGTCCCCGTCCGCTGAAAAGGCCTTCTGCCAATTCAATATAGCTCTCAGCTCCCCTTCAAACACTGCAATCCCTCTCAAACTTCCACTACCTCCTTCTCCTAAAGCTGAATCATCCCTCAGACCTGCCTTCTCAAAACCGAAATACAACACCACCTATGCTAGATTTGTACTCTCCTTCTTCCCCTTGCCTACAAGGATACCATCCTTTCCTTCACTACCGCCCTCGACTCTGGCAAACCATTCAATTTCATTAATATAAAAATGACTACTCTAATCCGCACAAATTCTCTTCCACACTCCAAGCTATGGTTGCCCCACAACACCCTAATACTAACTCATCAACATTCACTGCTAACTACTTTGCTGTGTCCTTCGGGTACAGGATCTCTAAAATGTTCACTTACCAAGAGTTTTTCAGACTTCAGAATCACATGTTAGCATCGCAAAATGTCCTAGACACACACACACACGCAATAATAGAAGGGCTTCTAGGGGAAAGGTGGGAAACACAGACCCAGCCATTGGACTTCTGAAATTCAAGATAGTGGCAGGCCTTCATGTGCTCTCAGAGCAGCCCCCTTCCAAACCACATGACACTCAAGAGGGCCCAACCAAAGAGAGGCACAGCAATAATAGTAAGCACTGCCCTAGTCTGACAGTGTGGGGAACTCAAGTAGGAGTTGGAGTAAAGAGATTGGTGGAAAGTGGCACAAGAGGAGTATTGAGAAAAAAGTGGGCGAGAGTTGAAGGGTGCGTCTGAAGTAGTATGGAGAAAGCTGCGTAATCAAGAGGGGGATAGTCATTGAGAATTTAACAAGTTTGGGAGAAACATTATCTTCAGGAAAAAGAAGTGCGAGTTGAGGAGAGGTTTTGGACATATATATCAACCAGGTAGCATTATAGCATGGCATTGGGTTGCATTCCCCTGTAAACTTAAGCCTTTCATCCATCCCAGAGTTTCAGAATAGCTATCCAATCCCTGTCCATTGCCCAGCTGGATGCTGGCCACACCCTACTCGCAGGAATTACAGATACCATCTCGGCACCTCATGCTGCAGCATGCCTGTGACTAAGAAAAATTCAACCACATCATCCCCCTACTAATAGAGCTGCCCTGGTACCTGGCACACCTTCAAGTACACACCATGTTCAATACTTTCTGCATCATTTACAGAGCAGTCACAACAAACACACCACTCTACTTGGCTGAGAAAAATCACCATCTCTGGAGGCCAATGCATCACCACCAGCCACATTGTCACCCAACGGTAAACAACTGCAAGAGGGACAAAACAGTAAAAAGCCCTGTTCCTTGCTATGCACCCTGCCTATGGAACAAGTTACAAATGCAGATAAGACAGGCTCCCCTCCTTCCTACACTTCAAGAAGGACCTGAAGAGTGTACTTTTCAAAGAATACCTCGCCAATCATTCAACCCTTTCTCCACCTCTCGAGTGCCCTCCTCTCCTTTGCTTCCCCAGTCATCCTAATTCCTTTGCTAGCCCCGCACACTAAATGTCTCCAAAGGGAGAGTCCCATTGGTACAGCACTCCGTTTCTTCCTTGCTTGGTTTGTGCTTTATAAATCACTTACATAAATGCATACAAGGAGGTTGGCGGTAGAATGTCACATCAAATAGAAGGGGCATCGCCCACAGGTAAATAAGTTGTACGACGGTTAGAGGGGAGTTAACATCAAGAGAGTGTGCAGAGGTAGAAGGAGTGCCCTCTAAGAGACTGCAGCACTGGGAGAGGGAAAGTTTGAAGGCCGTAAACAACAGTCGCCAGGGGGGAAGATCTAGGAGGGGGGGAATACATGTATGAGCTCTGTGGATGTGAGAGCAGAGCATTCATCCCCTAAATAGAAAAACTAAGGTGGCTCCGGCAGACCAACCTGGTCAAGGGCAAAATCTAAAACAAGTGGAAGCAGGTACGAGATGGTGCAATCTCACAGAGGGTCAGGGGGTATATCGTAGGTGGAGACCAGAACATTCTGGCAGGGAGCAGACCAGTGGATGGAGACCTTCCTGAGACGTGCTTCTTCAGGTGTTCCACCAGCATTAGACCTGTTGCCATGGATGCCTAGGCCAATGTAGTCTACTGAGAAGTGTTTGGAAAACCCACGAAACGTGCAATCTTACGGAAATGATCATGGTCATCTTCTGGATGGCCACACACGACCAGGACAAGGACAATCCCTAGAACTTTGTGAGAGACTAGTACGTTTTAGCTTTCATTAAAAAACTAATACCCAAAGTACACCAATAACATTCCTTTGGTTATTAAAGCATTGTTCACCCATCTCCTTTACTTCAAGAGAACTCTGGAATTGGCCCCAGCAGCATTCAGCTAAGTTGTGTGATTTTGTTTTTTCCTGTATGAACACACATCCTACACTTAGTTACTCCCTTATGCTGGCCATTCCTGAACTATGTTACTCCCTGTATGATGCTATGTATAATTCTTTTTTTTCTAGTCTCCACGTCTTGGTACTGGTTTTCTCCACATAAGCAACACAAATTAAATTCCATAGACATCAAGGAATGACAGATGGCATACCTCTTTTTCCTCAAGTTCTTTGCGTAGCTGCTCTCCCCTTCTTCTGCGTTCCTCAAGCTCTTTATTAGATTCATCCAGAAGTTTCTCTTGCTCCTCTGCTTTTGCTAGCAAGTCCACACCCCCCACAATGACTTTCTTCTCCAGTGCAGACAGCTTTTCCAAGAGAGATTGATGATCTTGTCTTTTAAAAGAAATTAAAACACAAAATTGGTCTTAAGAAAACAAAAAGTTATCTTTACACATGTTATTAAAATGTAAAGTAAACCAAGTATGGTTTAACTAATTGCATCTCAAAATAAAATTCATAGATAGAACCGTTCAACAGCCCCTGAAAGACAAGATAGATCTCATTGATGACAGAACAACCAAATTATCACAACAGAGAGCTAGGGCTGATAGTGTTTATACTTTCAACAATGGACCGATTTCTCCAAATTCGAGCAGGAGTGTCGATGAGCCAAAGTCCTCTCCCAAACAAGTTTCCAGTAGTTCAGGGTGTTTAAGGTGTACGGGGTGCTGTGCAATGGAAGATGAGTTGATGGTGATGAGGGAGGCAACACTTTGTGACAAATGCTTGGAAGACAAGTTATCTACAAACAAAAGGCAGACCATGCGGAATGCACACTTAAATGAAACACACTGTTATTTATTAATGAACTCACTTCTGCTAGATTTCCAAACAAAATCAATGTGCTTCTTTAATTTTTTAATCCTTTTGTTTCTGTCATGTGCTCACCTTCAACTTCTTAATTGTGAGCCATAGTTGAATTATCTTTACCAATTATCAGAAGTAGTACTGGTTATTGTGGTAACTGTACTAGAAATAGGATGACAATTAGTAAAATATTAGTTGTCACAGGCTTGCTAGCTGTAATGTTTAATTTAGTACTATTGTTAGTAAGAGTCGTAGCACTAAAATTACTAATATTATAGATAGGTAGACGTGCTAACAGTACCAGTAGAAGTAGCAGTACCAGTAGTAACATCAGCAGTTGTAGCATTAGCGATAGTCATGGAAGTACTAGCAGTGGTACTAATAATTGGATTACCAATTACAGAAATGTACCTGTAAATCACTAGAGGTAGAACTGGTAATATCAGTCTCTGTTGTAGCAACAGCAATACTAAAACTACTAATAATAGTAGTACCAGTAATATGTGTAGAACTACTGGCATTACTACCAATAGTACCACCACCTGTAGAAGTTCTAGTAATCATGGTAGCAAAACCACTAGTAGTAGTATATATCAGACTAATAGTAAGTAGTAATATGGGGAGAGAAACCATCTACACAGAGACACACATATATAAATATATATACACATGTGACAAACATTACTTACCCAGTAACTGTCTTTCTGTGGTGTGTATCGGCTTGGAATCACATGCTTTGCATAGGCCGTCATCTAGTGATTTGTGCAGAGAATTACATGTTGTCTTTATTTTGAAATTTGAAAAGGGGGCATCGACAGGGTTGTTCCTGTCACACTATCCCCATTCTACACGTACAGGGGATGTGGCAAGAGGGGACATGAACAACTCTCAGCGGGTGGGGAGGTGGCCGAACAGGGGAAAATCCAGAGCTACCGAGGTGAAAGGTAGTAGTTGAGAGGGTCAACAATTCCTGCCCTTCCGTGTTCTATGATCAGTCCACTTTTGTCTCAAACCACACCTCCTCCACAAGTGTCAGTATTTCTCGGTTCATTCTGGTGACCAATCAGCAGAGCAAGAAACCACCCAGAAACAGCGAAGGACAGCCTGTGTCCAGCCCTGCACAACCGCTGTGGAAAGACTGAGACCCAACCCCAGCCAGCTACTCTGCAGTCTCCCGCAAACAGGCACTGGCAGAGAAAGACCAGTGGGAGGAGGGATGTGAAGCAACAACCACACGTAGACACTGCGTGGAGATGCAGAGTGACCACGTTGAGTATGCATTGCCACCACAGAGTGGCCTAGACGACCAGGCATCAACACCACCTCAACCATGGGACTTGCCTTAGGGGTGCCAGAAACACGGCCACATAACATGAACGAGGACTTTCAACTCTACAGGTTGTCATTACTGTTAAGAGATGGAGCAGTCCAGAGAAAGTGGGTAGGGCTTAGCCCAATATTTATAGCTTTACGTGAATCACAACGTCCCTGGTGGGGAAGAAAGGGCCAGGTTGGCCAGGAACAAGAGGATAAAAGAGAAAGGAGGAGGGGTGATAAAAGGAGACCACAGTAAGTAGGACGTGTGGGTTGTGAGGGTGAGAAGAGGAGAAGGTGGATGATCAAGTAACCGGCAGGAGGAGTAAGGAGCAGCGGACTGTGGAGGTGATTTCAGTACAAGGTGAGGTATTGCTAGTGAGTGACAGTGGTACTGCGCTGTGAGTGTGCGTGGAAGTGTGGCAAGTGTGATTAGGAGAAGGAGAGTAGAAATGTGAAGTGAGTTCGGGAAAGAGGGTGTCTAAGTAGTGTAGTGGGAGGAGTAGTAGTGTGGGAGGAGGGAGTTGTACTAGTGTGAAGGAGGGAATTGTAGTAGATTCAAGGAGGGAGTGGTAGTCGTCGCATAAATGGTGGAGTAGTAGTGTGGCTGCAACTCCTTGCAGAGGTCAGATGACTCACAAGAATGAACCAGGGGTGAGCTATGGGCTAATCACATCACCATTGACCCCAGAACAGCCTTTCAATCCTCAGAAGCGGCTTCCACTGGGAAGAAGCCCGATCTCAGCCAAACCCCACCAGAGGCACTCATTCCAGATGCCTTAGGCTGCTTGGAGAGGTCAAGTGACCCAAAACAACAAAGCAGGATGATCTATGGGTGACCCCTAACAGGCTCTGTTAAGAAATTCACTTAGGGCTGTCCTGCCCGAGGCTTCCAGTTAAGGAGAGAAGGTAAAGAGCATCATTTATGTAGATCTCCAATGCTGAATAGCCTAGCTTGCCACTAACCCAAGGTTGTGTGTTTGTTTTCTCCTTTGTATTAACCTGTACCATAACTCCTAATCCTATGCTCCTCTCCCCCCACAATTACCACTATGTCCCTCCCTCACTGCCTACCAATGCCTGAACACAACAATCGTCTTAAAAAAAATACCTGTAGGAAACAAAGAAAATATGTCCTTCAATGAACCCAGACACCACTTACTCTGATAGCTACTATACCAAATTATCCAAAGAAAAAGTAACAGACATCATACTATTCTCCTATCACATGTGCAAGTGGGAAAGGTTGTGGTGCCATTCTGAACAACTGCTCTATTGCCAAAAAGTAATCAATGACCATCCTTAAAGGACATATTAAACCAAAGCTAATAATAACATCCACTTCTATGCAACTGGATTGGATCTATGCAAGACAAACCAACCGATGCTAAGAAAGTTTGCCACCAAAATTCCAACTATATTATACTGTCCCAATCTACCCAATACCACACTTGCCAACTAAAAAAAAAAAAAAAAAGATTCTGGCCCCTCCACCAGCACTCTAAATCAGCCCAAGCGAAAAATACTCAGACAAGACACAAACCTAACAAAACTCACACTCTACCTAACCAGTACCAATCTCATGCCTCACCCATTTGTCACTCATCACCAAGAACTAGAATATACAACTCCACAACACAAACCACACACCACCCCAAACACTCTACTACATATTACCACACCTTTTATCAGCCATTTCAAATCTACACAGCAGCCCCACCACCCAGCACACATCGCGCGCACACACACACTCCACAAACCACTTTAAAGACAGACAGCCATTCCAAATCAACAATAACTACATCGATCAACAACACAACTCTCCACTCATCACTACAACATTCTTATTCTACATACACTACACTGCATAGCATTTCGGTGCTGGACTGCTCAAAATGGTTATTCCTCCTTTGTGAAAGGTACAGTGAGCTAAAACATGTGGCTGCGACTCTGAGTGGGAACAGGGTGTGTACCTTTACTCTTTTGAAGTAACCACAAAGTTTCAAAAGAAACAGGCCAACCGGGATGTTTGGCCTGTTCTCTTGAGTTGTTTAAAGACGACGAGACATGTGTTGCCTAATTTTAGCAATCACGGAATGAATTAAACATTTGGTATATATTACCATAATCTCAAAACAAAACTTTTATACAATTTGTAAAGAAATAAGATGTACGAGCAGTACATAAACTATATTTTACTGCTTTGTGAAGTGAGTGGCTAGAATATGTAGGTACAGAAAATACAATAACATAAATCTGTTCTGAATGACTGTTTACATTCGAGAAAGGGACATTCAACACATTGTGAGGGCAAATTGAGAACAATTAACATGTGAAAACAAATTAATAACAATTAGCATCTGCAAACAACATAATGCAAGATAATTAAGTCCAATATCTCTAGAGGAGTAGTGCTTCAAAGTTTGTCCGCAAGTAGGGAACAAGTTATAGATGCATATATACTTTTACTAGTGCTTTGAATGCATCATAAGTTCCCATATTTAGTGTTCGAAAATTATTTAGTTAAGAATTATTTCCTTATTGAAAAGTCAATGAATGATGCAGGGTCTTTTGACACAAGATATCCGATCATTAGCCCCTGCGACTCTGAGTGGGTACATTCCCATAGAACAGGTTATCATGCCGTGTTCTTTCTTGCAGAGGGGCGCCCTGACCTCTTTTTGTTCCATGCCAAATTCACATTGGTTCAATCAATGCTAGATCAGCAATGTAAAATGCACATCACATCTCAGTTTTTACAGAAGACTTTAATTTAGACGTATTGGCCATCACAGGAACATGGTTTACAGACAATTACATTACAACTCTTGACAGTCTTCTTTCCAATGACTTCAATATCAAAACACACAACAGGAAATATAAAAAATACAGATGCACAGCACTCCTTTACCACAAAACATACTCTAAACTTACTGTCACCACCATCCCAACAACCACCTTTGAGAGCCACATAATCAAACGCATCATCAACCCCAACACTGCCCTAACATTTGTTGTTACATACAGACCTCCTGGCCACAACCCACACTTCCAGAATTAAAGGGACTGTCATGCTCCTTCCAAAACAGCTTATCTGCCCATAATATGAACCTCCTCTCTCAAGGCCCTACAGAGCAGAAAGGGCACTCAATTTCCAGTATCATATTTTCAAATCTCCCCTTCTCCTGAAAGCAACGTCTATTGCACTAGCTTTGACTGACCATTACCTTCCTCACTACCAACTCGCACAAAACAAAAAACACAAATGTTCCTCTGCATCAATGAAAATCTTCACCCCCCCCGAATTCAGAAAACCTTCAACAACTAATCACTCTCCAACTTCATACAGTCCCTCAGCACACCCACAGACATCTTGCAAAACACTTAGCATGAACGTACCATCACACTTGACACCCTTGCTCCGATGAGAACACATCGACCCAAACCACCAGATAAAAGATCCGACAAATGGTTTGACTGATCTAAACCTTCATAAACGTGCACTTAGAAAAACAGAATGCAAATGGAGAAAAAAACAAATCAGGAAAGCACAAACTTGATTTCAAAAGCCTCTCCAGAGTATATAGCTTGATGATCAAGAGAAAACAATGGCCTACCAATCCACTATCACCAGAACTCAATTCCAAACAGCTCAACATCAACATATACTGAAACCTTGAACAACCTCCCCATTCCTACTCAAGACTGGGCTGACAATGTAGCGTTAGCTTTCGAAAGAAAGATTTAAAAAAATCCAGAATACTATGCATAATTTCAACCTTTACAACCTTATGGCAACCCCAAAGCTCAACCCCTGAATCAGTCCACCTGCATCCAAAGCCTTCACCCCTACTTCATCTCCAGTCTCCACAATCAAAGAAAGTAGATCCATAATTACCCCCCACGCATCTCATCTCTGCAATGCCGGTCTCATTCTCAAGTGCATCTGACCTCACAGAGCTTAAAAGAAAACAATAGTTAGACCACTATGGCAAAAGACTAATCTTGATGAAAAGAACCCATACAAGTATAGACCAACCTCGACTCTGACATTCACAGCAAAAATCATGGACAAGCTAGCAAGCAACCAACTCTCAGAAGCGCACAATCTCCTCCACAGCAATCAATCCAGTTTCAGACACCACTGAAGCACTTAAACAGCACTTCCATACATTTCAAAAAATTCAAACTCACAATTCAAGGATGCACAGAGGCCCAAAACTGGCCTTCTCCATTTCACCAAACATTGAATCCAACAGCTCCATTGGCCAATGCCTTTGAGCCGTACGAAAATGGATGTCCTAAAACGTATGCATCAACCCCATCAAGGCAGAGGTCATAGCCTCTGACACCCAACACATTCACCACCTTCCTTTTATATGGCCCACTGACCTAGGAAGCCCCTCCCCCTCTTCACCAACCTCATACCAGTGTTCCCTGTAAGGTGTGGCATGAACGCTTTCCCACCGAACATTGCCCAGCTGCGCATTGCAGATTCCATGGGGCTCACAGACAGGCCAAAAAAAATAAAAATAATGCAGGGCAGTCTTTGTATGCATGTCTTCTCCGCATTCTGCAGTCAGTGTGCTCCACTCCAGATTCATTTTCACCACCGCTCCCTGCTCAGGCTGTGTCCAGGAGTCGAATAATTGAAATCCAACAAGTTAAATGTGTTAGACAAATGTGTATTTCCCTCTTGAATGGTTTGTCGGTGCCCCCATTGTGTACATTGTATCCCAGGAATTTCTAAAATTGTTTAACAGGTGACACTACTGTCCACGCTCAGTCCAAGGTGCATAACGCCCTTTCGTTATGTATTTACACAGCACATTCAGGTTGTATGAGAATGTAATCTTTTTCCAGCATGATTTTCTTTAGGTTGTTCGATACAACACACGTCTTATAGGGATTACACCACATTAGGGAAAGCATAATGTAGTAATCACCACTGAAGGCATTTCTAGCAATTAAAAAGATGCTGCAGATCTTTAAAATCATCAGCCTGAGAACTTGTTCAGTTTAATTCCTCTGGCTATAGGTGGTAATTTTAAGACTACGCCCACTGTTTCCCTCGTCTAGATGTCATAATATTGCTATTTTTAGCGCCAAGACAAGGGAGCAACAGGCAGTAAGTAGACAGGTTGTACAAACGCAAAGTACGGTGGGGTGGGAGGAGGAGGAAGGTTTTAAATATTCAAAATAGGCTTCAGTACTGAAAAAAACAGCAGTCGTTAAGGTATCTAATACAGAAAGACAGAGTACAGAAAAAGACAAATGGAAAAGGTAGGACACAGAAAAAAGAATCAAGGTGCCAGGAAAGGAAGGGTGACAGACAGAATAAACTGGGATTCCGGGGGGGAGGGGGGGGGGAAAGAGAGAGAGAGAGAGAGAGAGAGAGAGAGAGAGAGAGAGAGAGAGAGAGAGAGAGAGAGAGAGAGAGAGAGAGAGAGAGAGAGAGAGAGAGAGAGAGAGAGAGAGAGAGAGAGAACACAGGAAGCCCAGGGGGCACAGAGAAAAACACTGGGGCACTGAGAGAGCCAGAGAGCGAGAAAGAGTGCGATGGAGAGGGAGAGAGAGACTTGGTGGGTAAAGAAAGAAAGAAGAGGCATGGACACAAATAAGCAGTTCCCTAGAGTGAGACACAGGCACCGAGATTGGAAGGGTCGCAGAGGGGCACACAAGACGTAGGAAAGTTCCAGTGAGAATGGGGATGTAGTAGAGCCAGGACACAGAGGAAAAGACAGGTGGCTGCAGAGAAGATAGTAATCTAAGCAGACTGCAAAAGAGCCAAAGAGTGGCAGGAGAGGTGGGTGTAGTGATAGATACTGGGAAAGAGAAGAGGGGTAGATAACCAGAGAGGAAATAAAACAGAAACACCGAAAAGAGGAAGACTGAAAGTCACAGAGAGAGACAAAGAACACAGAGATGGGTAACATGGGTTCACAGACAGTGTGAATAGAGATATGCTACTGGAGAGAAATTGGCAGAGACTGGGACACAGAGAGCTGGGACATAAACTAGAAGGCATGTTTAATCAAATTCTTTGTTAGTGTTCCCAGCAGTTTGTTTCACTATTTTCTGGATGCAATGGGCTTATCACTGGGAGCAGAATTTGGGTCACCATATTCTGTAATGCAGGAATGCTGACAAAACCATTGTTTTAGAACACCAGTGCTGATGGGAACCATCTTCTAGCACATTCATTTTTATTCACATATGCTATTGTACGATTGTATGTCCTTTTTTGTTTTCTGCTAAGGATGCATAATGAAAACCTTTTTTCATATACATGATGTCATGTCCAATGTTTGTGCACCTGGTGGGTTTAATTGTTTTGATGATCATGACCTTTTGTGTGCATAACATATTTTGGTGTGCCACTGGCTTGTATTTGGTGTTCTACAAACAACCAGCATGCATTAAACCCATTGTTTACACTGAGCAATATTTGCATCTAAAGGAACATTTTGTGGCAAAAAACACAAGAGTCAAATCTGTCTCTTGCATTGCCCCCACTCTATTGTACAAACTACCAGACTGCATCTCACAAAAACCCAAATTCAACACCTTCCAAAACTGTCCAAAGACTAGTATGCTGCCAACCTACAATCACAAACGTAAAGCACACACTACTTCAGGCTTCATGTACCTAACACTTCACCCGTGTGACTCCACTCCCACCTTCATCTGGATAATCCCCCTTTTCAAATGCATAAGCAATTTGACAGCCCAAACGCCCCTGCCCACTTAACCTTGATTAACACTTTCCGACCACCCCTTCTCTCCCTTCTTCCATCTCCCTTTTACCACAATAGCAATTACCGGAAAAGCACTTTCAGACACAATAGCAAGTTTACCTCTTCAGTAAACTGCACTTTAATTCCAATCCTACCCTCACTTTGTCGCTCCTCTTCCTGCCCACCCACTAGACCCTGCCTCCTTAGTATCCCCTTAGCAATTCTGGAATGTACTCTCTTGTGCCTTTAAAGTATTTGCTTACTTAATGAGACAGGCATGGTATTAAGAGAGACACAGACTCAAAGATGTTAGTTTCAAAACCTTTATTTACTAACGTTCCTGGTTGGTGTAATGCCTAGCTGGCCCTGACTCTAAAGGGATGGTTCCCTTAACTGATGTTTCTAAGGGCCGTCGATGTCAAAGAATCCAAAACAATAATCCATATGTGCCTAAACCTATGCTTGCCCTCACTCTTTACAAAAATGTGTTGGGAAGTCTTCAAAAATGAAAAAATATAGTTCAAAAGAAAAGTGACTTTCTCATCAGGTGCAGGGTGGTCAGCTTCACAAAAATGAGTTCAATCAACAAAGGGCTCTTCATCAGACTTTCTACATAGTTCTTGTCACATTCTTACACTTTCAAAAGTTCCTTGGGATTCCATTCCCCATGCAAGTCCAAAATACAATCAAAAATAAGTATACACAGTTCCTTTCCAAGCTCCTCGTGCTTCCCTTCCCCAAGCTTTAACTCCTTTAGCATCAAAATCAATAAGTATTTAACTTCGTTAGGCCACTCAGCATTCCCTTCCCCAAGTTTCAATTTCTTCAGTGTCATAAAATAACAGGTATTCCACTTTGTTAGGCCTCTCAGGTTTTCTCTTCCCCAAGCTTAGCCCCTCTTGGATTCAACCACAAGTGCAGTTTGTCAGGATGTACCTTTGCTTTATTGTCAGTTCTTTCATACACACTTCAAGTGTGGGTACAATCGAGACTTTCGAAACCGCTGGATTCTGGGCTTTTCCTAGGTGTGACCACTCTGATCTGTATTCCCTCTCTTTATTCCTTGCTCTTTCCTTTTGACCTCTCACCTTCAGGTGCCTCCGGGACCCTTTTCTTGCTTTCCTTTGTTTCTTTTAATTTCTTGCTTTGCTTTGTTCTATCTGTATTATGCCTCTTCCACACTTTCCTTTCTTTAACATGCACACTTGCACCTGATTATTTTCTTCCTGTGTCTCTGCACACTTTTACACACTTTAAAAGTCTTTACTTTCCTTCTGCGTCGGTAGCGCCTTTTTTCTTCTTTCTGCTTTCTTTAAACAGCTTTCTTAAGCTTCCTCTTCCTTTCCGCTCTGTGCCACTTTAGAACCTCTCTCTTTTCTGTGCCTCTTTACAAACTGTCATTCTCCCGCTCCGCTCCAATCAACCGCACACTCCCGAGTTTCTCTCTCACCAACATGAAACTTACCGGGCAGCGTTGTGTTGGTGAGCGGTCTCTCTGTATACACAGAGTCAGAGTCTCACTAGCTGTCCCTCAGACACCCTTAGAATGAACAAGTATTAAGTCGGACACCAACAGCAGGATACAGGCTGCCTTGCTCCAGTTCCTTGGAGGCACAGCTCCCTAGCCACGCTTCAGCCCCTGACAAACACTGGGCCAGCATCTCAGCACGTCGTTCTCCTCCAGGCTACATGTCATGCTGCTCTCTGCTCCTTGGCCTCTCTGGTCCGGACAACATCCGCAGCTCGCACTCTCCTCTGTGAAAAACCACACCTTTTATAGTTGAACAAACAGTCAAGTGGAGTCAGGTGTGAATGGTCATTATAAAATGCCTGACACTGCCTGACTATTAGTGGGACAACTTGTGTTCTTTCTATAGCAGGTTATCTTACTTTCCCAATGTTTATTCTATGGGTAATCTTCACTGATCCTAGTTGCATCCTCGTCTCAGTGTTTGCTGGAAATCGGGAGGGGAAGATCGGGTGAGATTGAAAATACCCCATGAAGGGTGAGGGAGTGTGGGTTGGGGTATTGATGGGAATGGAAGAATACCATGTCTCAGCCTTGGGTATCCTACTCCCAATCCCTTGTGACCCTCCACTCACATGATCCTCCCTTGCTTGTCCACCCCCAGGGTCAGGATCCAAAAGCGATGGCCCTTCCCTGGCAGACCTGAATGGAAGATCTCGAAGGAGTAGGTGGGGGAATACCGTCAGGTTTCTCACATAACCCTAAGTAAATGTCAATGGTCTGCACACGCTTTTACATCCAGGCTGTGACCAGATGAATTTAGTGCCTTGAAGCACTCATGTGATCTGGCACCTGTATATAAAACACCAATAAAATAAATAATGTGAAAGGAGTAGTAGTAATGGGAGGATAGGTGAGTAGGCAGGAGGAGTGGAGTGCAGGCAGGCAGAACTAGTGAAAAGGGAGAAGTAACATCAAAGGGTGGAGTCAAAGACTAGAAGGTAGGAGCAGCATCGTAGGACAGAGGAAGGACAGAGTGGAGGCAGGTGAACATGGAGAACGAGTGTAGCAGAGAGGCGAAGAGAGGGAGAGGAGAATGGGAGCATGAGAGGAAAAGATCCAATCAAGCTTGCAAGGCACACATTCCTATATCCCTTTAGAACTGGTCTGTTTGGGGGCGTGGCCTGGAGCGCCAGCGATGCGGCTGCTCCTGTGATGGCCTCCGTCCGGGACCCGCGGCATCTAAGGATAACTTAACCTAAGAGGATCGGACTGCAGCGAACCTCGGTCCATAGGCAATGCGAACCTCTGAGGCGTCGGCTGCTGCCTAGGGGGGCTTCATTACCACCCCAGGTGACTTGATCCGGCCCGATTTCTTCCGCGCCCCCCGCCTTCTGGTGGCGATTCCAAGATGGCAGGCGAGGAGGGCTGATCCCACCGATCGTGGAACAAGGTGAAGTGAGCCTCCGCTCGGGTGCCCTGGAGTTGGTATGGGCTTGCAGCACCCGGAGCGGATGAGTGGCAAACCTCCCTGAGGCGGGTCGAGCGGAGGCCTCGAGACAGAGCAGCAGAGGCCCCCTGTCCCCCTCCCCCCTTATCCGCAGTGTAGCCTGCCGCACGATGGAGGAGAGCCTGTGACCTGGGGGAGACAGACCTACGGGATAACCAACGATCTCGGCTCCTGCTGCGTGGACCATGCGGGGGCCCCCTCCCCCCCGAGACGGCGGCTGGAGCGGGGACGCCGGTGGTCCGCTGCAACGCGATCCCCTACGACATCCCGCCTGGAGGCCTACAAGGTGAGAGCATGGCGGAGTCCCCGTGGAGCTGTTGAGGGACAGACGCTCCCTGAAGCGAAGGGCGGCCGACTGCTGTGCTGGAGCTGCATTACTGAGGCCTCCCAACACGCCCTCACTGGTCTCTGAGCGGCCTCAGGCCAGTCAACAGCGGCGGCACTGTCGGCACCTCCTCTGGGGACCCCGCGGGGGCCGCTACCTGCCCCGCTCTGCCTCGCCACCCCACGCCAGAGTGCCGGCGCTGGCGTTGCTGTGATTCCGGAATCTCCTCAGCCTCGCTGGCCCCTACTCCATCTGGCGGCCCGGCTCCTTCCACGGGCGCCCCTGCCCACTCTCCCTCAGCCAGCCTTCCCGGAGCCAGGCCCAACGCTATTCCTGGAGGACCGACGTGAGAGTGTCCGACGGACGGCTTCTTCCCAGCACCTGAGGCCTACCCGGTGGCGGAGTCCGGGATCCTCTGGGCCCCGGTGAGGTAGGAGCATGACTGGGGCCTGAGGGGGTGTTGGCCGGCCGTCTGCGGCTGCTCAGAGGACCTTTTCATTTCGCGACCTGAGACCCAGCTCCGGAGGCCCCCTGCCTGGTGCCACCCACCCACCCTCCTTCAGTGCACCACACTGGCAGCATCTCTACTCTGGCCCCTTTCTAACGCTGCGGAGGCCCGGCCTTGTGATCCTCATTGCGTCTAGCTGGCTGACTGTTCACTTGGGTCGCCCCTGCCCATAATCCGCATTTACCCCCCCTGATATCCCGGCCCCCTGCCCTTCTGGCTAGTTCCCCCTCGCCATGCCTGGTCGCTGTTGGTCTCGAAAGAGGGTTGATCTCCCCCTCTCTCCCCTTCCCCGCGTGGCAAACCCGGGGAGTGGTGCAGTGGATTCTCCGGGGGTCTTCCCTTCCAGGCAGCCGGAGAGCTCTGGAACAAGCTATCTCCCCCTGCACTCTGGTGGATCTCCACCCCCTCCGTCCCCCGCTAAATAAGGGGACCTCTGGAGGCTGACAGCCCATCTCAACCTAAGCATTGCAGTCACAGCAGTCCAGAACCCCTAATCTCGGCAGGATGTCGAAGCCAACGAAAACAGCCAAATCTTCGGACATCACCACTATGCTGATAGCAGCGGACAGGACAAAGAAGTCGGACCCTCCCCCTAAATTAACCCCACAAAAATCCCCAAAGGAGCAAGGAAAATTAGCCACTAAGGGACACATCCAGGCCTTTATGCAGGACATCAAGGCGGAGTTCCGATCATGCATGGCAGAGCTTACCACGCGGATGGAACAGACCGAACAACGACTTACTGAAGCGGAACAGAGGCTGGGTGAAGTGGAGGACCTGACCCAGAGTCATGACACCACAATCCTAGACATGAGACGCGAGATCCAGGCGTTGCAGAGCAGGAGTGAAGTGCTGGAGTTTAAGCAGGAGGGCCTAGAAAATAGGACGCAACAAAATAACTTGCGCATCCGAGGGGTCCCGTAGACCATCCCAGACAAAGAGCTGCCAGAATACATCGGCAATTTCTTCCAAGCGCTCCTCCCGAATATGGATAAAGCCCAACTTATCCTGGACCGCACTCACAGGTTGCGCCTGAGACGGGGGGTGGATTCGGATGCCCCCCCAGATGTAATTACCAGGGTTCATTTCTACGCTACTAAAGAGGCCACCTCGGCTATAAACCGCACCAAAGACTAACTTTCGTTCATGAGCACTCAACTGCAGATATTCCAAGACCTCTCGTTGACAACCCTACAAAAAAGAAGGGCCCTTAAACCCCTGACTCTATTCCTACAGAACCAGCAGATACGCTACAGATGGCTGTTCCCCTCCAGTCTTCAATTCATGTTTCAGGGAACCCAGTGCAGAATCAGCCACCTAGAGGACGCAGAGTCCATCCTGCACCCGCACTCGCCGGAGGCCTCGCCCGCTCATAGTCTTCAGCACTCGCCAAGGGAGTCAGAGCAGCTACCCCAGACAAAGCAGCAGCAACCCTGGTCGAAGGCACAGAGACGCCGAAAGATAAAATGATACTGCCTGAGCCGACGGTCGTGCGTTGACCGATCCTAGGATGGAAGTAGGAACCAGTAAAGCCGCGGGTCCCGCGCGGCCATTCCCCACTCCAAGGAGTATGTCACCAACTCACCCTTGGAGCCTAACCCAACGATGTGGTTGGATCCTAGCCCCATTGGCTGGGAGAACATTTACGGCCCAGTTGGCCGTGGGAAGGCTCGCTTTGGAAATGCCGGCCCCCCACTCATTTAAACGTTTACCCTCCCGTTGGAGGATACAGAAAACCCAGCAGCAGGAAAACCACGTTGAATTTGAGTCACGAGATGAAGACTGAGCACCCCGATCCTCCCCGCTATGAGCAGAGCCCCATTCCAGAGGACGCCCAGGGAACTCCTCCTCCACACCAGAAACTAAAGTTCTTGACACTGAATGTCAGGGGCCTCAACGCCCCGCAGAAGCGGAAAGCGATTCTGAGACGCATCCAGAACGACAAGGCCTCCATTGTCTTCCTCCAGGAGACACATCTGACTCCAGCTGATTTCACTAGGCTCCGGGATCGGCAATTTCCACTGCAGTTCCTGGCGTCGAACGGAAAGAAGAGGGGTGGCACAGCAATCTTGATCGCCAAGGGCCTTAAGCTGCAAATCCTGGACTCCATGCTTTGCCCAGAGGGCCGCTTCATGGCGGTAATATGCCGAATGTTCGGGCCAACTGTACACATTGATCTCGTGTACGCTCCTAATGAAGAGCAAGAGGTATTCTACTCAGCCCTAGAAAGCGCTCTCCTACCATTTGCTGAGGGCCAAACCATCATCGGGGGAGATTTTAACAGAGTGTCTGATCTTTTAGCAGACAGATCACATCCTCCAGCCCGCAGAGACTTTGGCTTGGCGACAGCGCTACTTAAAATATTTCGAACCTTAGACGTGGTGGATACCTGGAGAGTCCTTCATCCTGAGGAGCGAGACTACTCGTGCTATTCTTATGTACATAGAACATACTCGCGCATCGACCTCCTTTTGGCATCTCTGCAGATCCTGGCATTCACAGATGAGGTCCTCATTGGACCTAGAATCCTCTCAGACCACGCCCCCATAACGTTAACGCTCAGAGCCCACGATCCTGACCCGCCCCTGCTATGCAGATGGTCTCTCTATGACCCGATCCTAGAAGATATGGCCACGAGAGACGTGGTGGCTAAAGCAATGAAGCAGTTCTTTGAAGAAAATAAAAATGAAGATACCTCCCCTGCAAACATGTGGGACGCAATGAAGGCTGTGGTGAGAGGGGTGTTAATCTCCCAAGGAGCAGCCTATCACAAACAAAAATAGACCCGCCGCATCCTAGAGGACAAGGAACAGGAGGCGGAGACGGTGTGTAAGGCCAGAAACTGGTCCCCGAGAACCTGCCAAGCCTTGCAGACGGCTTGAAAGAAATTGGAGGCCCACTAAGCGGAGGACACAACCCAGCTTCTAGCCAAAACAAAACGAAGTTACTACGCCAGAGGTAATAAAGCAAACACATTTCTAGTAAAAAAATTGACAAGAGTCAAGAGGAGGAATACCATTATAGGCCTCCGGGACCCCCAGGGTGCAGTCCAGTTCGTTGATCGGGATAAACTAAGAATCGCAGAGGCCCACCTGACCGATACAATGTCGGCAACCCCGAGATCTAGCGGAGAACAGCATTCCTACCTGCAGGAGGCCGCCTTACCCAATATCACAACCCCAAGAAGAGAAGAGCTGGAGGCCCTGATCACCAGTGAGGAGATCGACAAGGCCATTACAAGCTTAAAATCAAGAGCCCCGGGACCAGATGGGTTCGCACCTCGATTTTTCAAACTCTTCCCACCCCAGCTGCTGGCCCCCATGACCACTCTCTTCAATTCCTTCGCCACCTCAGAATCGGTAACCCCGTCGATGCAAGAGTCGATTACAGTTCTAGCGCTGAAATCAGGAAAAGACCCCAGGGATATTGCGGCATATCGACCCATCTCTTTGTTAAACCTGGATGCGAACATTTATTCAAAGGTCTTGGCAAACCGCTTAGCGAAGGTACTCCCGGACATTATAGATCCAGACCAGACAGGATTTATTCTAAACAGGGCCACCACAGACAACACACGTAGGGTCCTCAACCTGGTCGAGATTGCTAGGAGAGACTCACAGAAACTTGCCTTGCTGGCCTTGGATGCGACCAAGGCCTTCGATAAAGTAGATTGGTCGTTCCTTCATCTTACCTTGGAATCATTCCGCTTTGGGCCCTCCTTTTTGAAGCTCGTCTTGGCGAATTATCAAGCTCCGACGACTTTCCTCCGGGTGAACGGCCTACTGACCAGCCCGATCTCCTTAACATGCGGCACCAGACAGGGGTGTCCCCTCTCTCCCCTCCTTTTTGCCATGGTAATGGAACCCCTGGCCCAGCGGATTCGCCTCAGCGCTAGAATCAAAGGCCTCCAAGTGGGCCCCACCCAGCATAAGATTGCGCTTTACGCTGATGATGTGATGCTGACCATAACAGACACTTACCAGTCCCTGAGCGCTGCCCTAGTAGAAATCCATAGATTCGGAAAGGTCTCGGGATTTGCCATCAATTTCGCGAAATCTACAGCCTTGGGGATAGGCTTAGACCAGAGAGACAAGGAGTTCTTCAGATCTCAGTGCGCGATCCCACTAAGCGAAAAGTCTATCCCCTACCTCGGGGTCCAGATCCCCGCTTGTCCTGAAGACACCTACCGGATAAACTTCCCGACTTTACTTAAGGCCTTAGAAAAAGACCTGGACAGCTGGCTCTCGCAGGAAATATCGCTAATAGGTCGCAGTACGGCCTGTAAAATGAACTTACTACCACAATTTCTTTACGCCTGCTCTGCCCTCCCCACCATAGTCCCTCGCCCCCCGCTTCAGCGACTTCAGAGGAAGATATTCAGATTCATATTGAAGGGGAAGAAATCGCACATTCCACGAAAAACCATGTTGTGTGCCCCGAACCAGGGAGGCCTCGGGGTCCCTGACCTCCAAAGATATCAGATGGCAGCGCAGATAGCTCATACTCGAGCCTGGACCATTGCATCTGGGCGTCCCCAAGTGGATGGACATAGAACAATCCCGATTACCGCTCCCCCTTCGCTTTCTCCTACACCTGCCTGCCTCACTGCGGCGGACGTGGCCATCCATCTTATCATCGATCAGACAGACATTAAAGGCATGGGATTGGGCACGCAAATCCAGAGGCATCCCGAGAGACCTGAGCCCGTCCACCCCAGTGTTCCACAACCTGGCCTTCTCACCCGGGACCTGCCCCTCGAACTTTAGAAACTGGATCGCTGGGGGCCTTAGCTCCCCGAGTCAGCAATTTGAAGGAACACAACCGTTGACGTTCACCCAATGTAAAAGCGTCTTTAATCTCTCGGAGTCCGATAGGTTCTCGTATATCCAAATCAGGCACTGGTGCTCACATCCCCAGACTCATTTGGCAGCCACACGGGATCTGGATGCCCTTGAACTAACAAGGGCAGATCCTCCGGCCCGAGGGTGTATTTCAACGCTCTGCAGACTGTCCCAGATGAACCTATTGGCAGCTAGAGCAACGTATATGTCGCAGTGGGAAAGAGATCTAGGACATCCGATCCAAGATCAAGCTTGGGCCGACATCTGGTCACGTACACACTCGTCCTCTTTCTGCATTACCAATCGGGAATGTGCGCATAAACTTCTCTTGAGATGGTATTACCCGCCGCTTCGACTGCACCACTTCAATCGGTCCCGGGACCCGCAATGCTGCGGCTCGCCGGGCTCTTACCTACACATGTGGTGGACTTGCCCGAAAGTGGCAAACTTCTGGTCCCAGTGTATTACCACCATTGCAGACATTACCCAGATCACGCTGCCACTGGAGCCGGAACCACTCCTACAGGGAACCCGATCTCGGGCATCTTTCCGAGATCGGGCTCGCTAGCGGCCCTCATCACGCAACTGCTCCTAGCCACGAAAATCACAATAGCCCGGGTGTAGAAGTCCCCGGAGGGCCCCTTGAAGGTGATGTTGTCATTGCAGAAATAATCATGACGGCAAACAGAGGCCGCCTCCACCGCTTCACAAACATTTTGTCACCTGTGATAGACTATGACCAGCGCTTCCCAGCCCTAACACAAACCACGTTTGGTGACAGATGCCCAGCGAGCAGTAGGCTGAGATCGGACTCAATTAGTAGAGGAGCAGGTCCCGGAAGGTAGCCAGAATTAAGGTGTGGGGGCGGAAACTCGGGGGTGTATGAAGAGGACTTAATGATGTACGATATGCTGAATGGATGTGAGGCGGGGATCGGACTCAATTAGTGAAGGAGCAGGCCTCAGGAGACAGCCAGTATTAAAGTGTGGGGGCGGGTACTTGGGGATTTATGATTATGAGTTAATGCTGTAAATGTGTGCTGAATTGATGCAATACATTGTTTTCCTGTGTGCTAACCAAAATACACAAGTTAAAAAAAAGAACTGGTCTGTTTTTCTTAGTTGCTTGGTTCTGCTGAGGTAGTACGTGCGGCCCTTTGAACGTCCATTGCATGAACGGCTCTTTCCACTCTACTTGGAGGATTCTGGAAGAAAGCTGGTGATTCTATTGACTGACTGACTGACTGACATGGAATTAGAAAATGTATTCCGGTGAAAAACTTGGGAGTATATTTAATACTACTTTCTGCTTACGTACTGTGGCAAAATGTTCAGGGGCTGAAAGTACTTGTTACTCATTTAATCTCCTGAATGAAGTAACTGGAATGAAAAAAGCAACTTTGATAGTCCGTTGTTTAAAAGGTGCTTTATGCATTGATTCAAATAGGGGCCCATTAATATATGCAGGACAGTGGTGATATCACATCCCGGTAGAGGTACACTACTGGTGGGTCCATTACGCACAGGTACTTTCCACTAAGATAATATGTATTGAGAGGTGGTTTATGCTGCCAGTGTAGTTAAGTGCACTTTGACAGACTTATAGACTAAACCAGAGCCCAACAAATAGAAAAGGTAAGTACAAATGTCTGCTGGAGAGCAGTGAACGTAGTTGATTAGCTTTGGGGTACACTACAAAACAAAGTGCTTCCATTTATTGAATTGTTTAGTTTCCTTGCCTCCAATAAAATGTCCATGCATCTTGTTGGCAGATTTAAAATGACCCAACTACGAATTCAGAAACCATGCTGCCAAGTTGGCTTTGTATGGGTTTGCATGTGTTATTTGTTGGCACTGCTGCATGAGCAGGTCTCGTGATGGGATATGTTTTATCGGTCGACATAATGACATGCCCAGTAGATGTGTGTACCACCGCTGTCTCACCAACATTGGTGTGACGAGTATCATTGTAAGGTGTTGCTAAAAACATTTTTGTACTACTTTGCAGATTAATGGTGTTGGAGAAAAGTGTATGAAAATATCCCAGACCAGCTCATCCATAGAGTGTTGCCTAGTGATCCCTGTTGAGAGTACCTGGAAGTAAAGCTTGGACATTTGGAGTTGCCCTTGGTTGCAAAGAGATCCACCATTAGTTGTCCTCATGTTGCAAATATCGGTTTGAGTGTATTTGCGCCAAGTTCCTACTTGTGATCTTTTCCAAGGACCTTGCTTAAGCCGTTCATGAGACGACTGTGCGCCCCATATGTATTGTGCTTGAATTTATAGATCCCTTTTGTGGAACCAGTCACAGTTTTTTTGTGCAAGAAGAGACAGTATTTTGGAGTGTGTTCCGCATAGCTGGATGAAATAAAACAAGGCAGGTCTGTGTTGATGAGCACACGTTTGTTTGCAGGCAAAGCCTGAAAATAATGCAGTTTTAATTGGACAGCTAGTTAGTAATTCTAGCACATTTATCTGCAGCTTTCCTTGGCGATTAATTTGTCGATTTGCTTTGTGGGGCGAGGTCTATACAATGCTCTCCCCATCCCATGAGCGAAGCATCTGAAGTTATGGCTACTTTTAGCATACTTGCATTTGTCCAATATTGTACTACTTTTACCACTTCTTGCGGGATTACCACTAGATCATACCACTCTCCTCTCTACTGAGACCATTGTTTGCGCGTCACACTTGTATTGGGCACATGTTGAGAAGTGCGTGGGGGAACGATGAATAAGCCCGACGCCATTATACCTAGCAATTTCATAACTTTCCTGACTTATCTTGTTACTGGCTTTGTACCATGGAATTTACAAAATGTGTGTTTAAACTCTTTCTGGGGATGGAGAAGACATTGCTTTTTGTGTGTTTAGTTGGGTTTCTAGGATTTGTTTTATTCTGACTTAGAACCCAATGACTTTCTTTCATGAATTGAAAAACCCAAATGTTGGACAAGGCACATTTGTGCACTTTCCCCTGTTATTAGCCAATCATCCAGATAAGGGAATACTGGGATGTTGACCACCATAACTGAGAGAACCTTTACGAAGACACATGGTGCCAATGATATTCCAAATGGAAGCACTGCAAATTAAAAAAAAAAAAAACATTTGCCCACTTTGAATCTAAGGTACTTGCGATGACTTGGTGTAGTGCGTGAGCTAAATGAGCCAGAAAACATGGCACCGATGCAGAGCCATCTTGGATATTCACTTCCATTTACCGCAAGAAAACAGTAATGAAAGCCTATATTTTCATGGGCTCAGCTAGCAAACATGTATTTCTGCTCCGGGGACAAGGGCACATATTTATGTCAGATGGCCAAGCTGGGGAGAGTGGGTATTGTATTGTCTGCCGAAGGACGAGCTAGAAAGGGAGTCAGAGCACTCTGCAGGTGCAGTGACAAGGGGCAGTGGGAACGAAAGCAAGGAGGGAAGATGGGTTTTTCCGCTTCTAACTGGAATATTCCACTCTGTTCATGCCTCATGCTTATTGTCTGCTCTTCAGCCGAGGGCAGCATGGTAACCCACGAGTGGCAGGGACCGAAAGTAGCACCCATAAGAGACGAGGATTTTTCCTCTTGGAAATTCAGAGTTAGACGTTGGACCCCGGGTGTTGCAGTCTCGCTGAAAGGAGGATGCTCCACTCCAGATCCCGTTAGAAGGATTGATCTCTTTGCCTACCTGCTGTGGGACTAAGCAGTGTTGTTGTGGCCGAGATGAGAGGTGTTGCCTGTGGCGATCTTAACTTTGAAAGTCTTTTCTTTCTTTTGTTTATATATAACTGATTATGTGCTTATTGTTAAGTTTCATGCACAGATTGTCCACACTTTGTGTTTAGTTATTCTGAAGGTTTATTTATCAAGAGAGTCCCCCTTCAACTCCCGGTGCAACAACTGTCTTCTTCCCGTGTGGTTCCCTCATAGGTTCCAGAACCACACGGGCAGAACACTCCTTGCTGGAACCGTGCAACAGTAATATTCTAACTTACAACAGATCTACATTATAACACTTATTCTTTTGGTTTGTATATCATGAGTGAATAAAGGGCCTATAACGCGCCATTTTCTTATAACTATCACTGATGTGTATTGTGTAATTCTGTGCCTATCTGAGTACAATGATTACTTTTGCACGTGACCGGAGAACGTAAGTACAGAATCTCCACAAGTGACCACGATAAAGCAAAACCATTGGCGCTGTGAGCAGGGTCTTTGTGCTATTATTAATGCCAAAGTTCCATGCCTATATATTTTGAGATATATGATATTGGACTCAGTGAGGCAATCTTGGAAAGTGAGTAGTGTCTGGTGAGGTATTGACGCTACCTGACGTGCAATATTCAGTTGATAACATGAGCTCTATATTCAGGAAAAAAGGAAGCTCCGCAGGCGGAGGCTGTCCTGAGGTAACCATTCTGGGGTGGACCAAAAGTGTGCATGATAAAGTTGCCCAGACCTGGGCATGTGGGGCAGGTTTGAGTGAGGAATGGGACACCAGCATAGGGGAGGCGAGTCCGGAGTGGTCTACAAAAGGTGCTGGTGGAAAAAGGGAAGGAGTGTTCGGCCCTAGGTAGGAGGGGTTGGATCTTGTCACATGCCTTCCGAAAACTACACCAGCAGAATGTTGAATTACTGGCGAATGTTCTGAAATTAGAAAAAGAACTAGCAGCTGAGAAACAACTAGCATTAATGCAACATCTCCAGATGAAATTATATCATGATAAGGCAGACAAATATCAAATGATGGCAAAGCGAGCTGCTGTAAGAGTGGCTCGTTATAAATATAAGAGAAGAGGGAGAGTGAATTCTCGC
The DNA here is from genome assembly GCF_040938575.1 of Ambystoma mexicanum. Taxonomy (NCBI): domain Eukaryota; kingdom Metazoa; phylum Chordata; class Amphibia; order Caudata; family Ambystomatidae; genus Ambystoma; species Ambystoma mexicanum. The sequence goes on from NC_090934.1 coordinate 673,567,602, forward strand.
AAGGTGGCAACTGTGATAGCCACTCCGGGGAAGGATTGGGACCCCGATCACTGGGATGGTGATGTATTTGATAGCACTAGTACTGAGAGCGGATCGGATCCTGAAACCAAACCCACATCAGAACCCAATCGTAAAGTGGTAGGGGTTAATCCGGTGATATGAGAATGGGCCGTAAACCCACCAATCCCGGGGGACGGGTAGTTGATATGACCGCATTGGAGGATTATTCCCAGCAAGAAATTGGGGAAATAATTGGCCGGTTGAAGCAAAGGGCGGAAGAACCATTGCTAACTTGGATGGTCAGGTTACTTGACGGTGGGGCAACGGGTCTTCATGTAGATGCGACAGACTCTGCTCAGTTTTTGCCGTTGATGCCGGAAGTCCAAATATAGTTAATTCTACGGGTAGGTCCTCCGCGAGAGGCTGACGGAGGAGAGTCTCATATGTCTTTATTGCAAATGGTGGGCCAGGGCTGCAATCTCAAGTATCCCATTGCATCAGATTGGCAAAAGGAGGAAAATAAATGGTACACACTGAAAGAGGCGATTCAAAGGGTGAGAGAACATGCCATGAAAGAGGCAATCCATTTAGATGATCCCGAACATATGGGGCTGGTAGCATTATCTGTTTCAGCTAGAAATACTCTTATCCGCACCATCCCTCCAGCATACAAGAATGTTATTATTTTATTAGTGGGTATGACAGACAAAACAACGGATGAACTGGTAGACGCCATTAGACAACTGGCGGATTTAGGAGAATGGGAAAAGGCAGAAGAAAAACCCTGAGAACGAGAGAGGGGCGCAGTGAAAGGCGCACTCCTGGGTGGAGGTTTGACAGCCGCTATACGTCCGTGTCTAGAAAGGATATGTTCCTAGCGATACAAAAAGGTAGGGTACCGTAGGGGGGAATCGATGGGATTGAGACACGAAAAATGTATCAATTATACAAAAAACAGGGTTTAGACGGAAAAGAGCGTTATAAACAAGTAAAACGGCAGAAAGTTCATAAACAAGAGACAGGGGATCCGTTTGCATCATCACCCCCTGAGAAGGCAGACGATATGTCTTCAGATACGTGTAAGCAATCTCCGCCAACGTATGCTGATTTGAGGAAAATGGTGAGTGCCATAGTGGAGGTGGAATCCAGAAACCTGCACTCCAAATATGAGTAGGATGATGGTCAAACTCTGGTAACAAATGCCCAAATTAAAATAGACAGAAGACCTCATGTAAAAGCTAAATTATTTTGGCAATCAAGTAACATACAAGAAGTAAATACTTTAATTGATACCGGGGCGGAGGCCTCATTGATACATGTGACTCCTTGGAGATTTAAGGGGAGACATTTTACAATAACTGGAAGGGGGGGGCAAAGAGACCCCTGCTGTACAAACAGATATGTAAATTGGAAGTTTAAAAAGAGACCGCTATCAAGTATTCGTGGTCCCGATTCCCGAATATATTATTGGATTTGATATTCTGGAAGGACTGACCCTCGGATTGGGAGGAAAACTTTACCAGGGTCAGTGCGCTCACTTGTAGCCCTGTGATGGTGGGTAACTAAAGATGTCCCCGGTGCAGGTACCGATAGCCACTAAAATGGCGTCTATGAAACAATATCGAATTCCGGGGGCAGCGGTCAAAAGGAGATTACAGAAACCATTAAAGGGTATGTAGAAGGCAGTGTGTTACGCCCAGCATGGAAGAACCTGATATGGCCTATCAAAAAAACCGGATGGAAGCTACCAGATGACAGTTGATCACCGCGAATTGAATAAACATACTCCTCCGCTTATCCGGATTCGGAGACTCTAATTGAAAATGTACAGAAATTTGAGGGAACATGGCACGCCGAGTTAGACTTTGCTTATGCCTTCTTAACTATTCCGATTGCTGAAGAATGTCAGGAGCCGTTTGCATTTTCCTGGAATGTGAGGCAATATACATTCAAACGTCTCCCAGTTGGATATATGCATAGCCCAACTATCCGTCAATGGCTGGTGGCCAAAGATTTGGATAAAATCCTGTGCAAACCAGATGTGCAAATCGTACATTATATTGACGATATACTAATCCAAGGGAAAGATGAACATAGTGTCCAAGTGCACTTAGACCTTATCATGGATGAGCTAAGAAAGGAAGGCTGGGAAATAAATGAGACTAAAACACAAGTTCCATCAGAGACTGCGATTTTTCTGGGAATTCAGTGGCACAATGGACACTGAGATGGTGCCTAAAGCCAAACAAAAAATCCTTCAGTTCTCAACTCCGAGAACTAAAAAACAAATTGGGTTGTTTGGATTCTGGAGACAACACATACCCCATCTTGGGCAAATCCTGGCTTCACTGTACAAAGTCACACGTAAGAAATTCAATTTTGAATGGGGTGAGGAACAAGATCGAGCATTTCAGTTAGCCAAGGATACCATTCAGAAAGTGCTAGATTTATGGCCATTGAGAGAAGGTGAGGTTTATTTATTGCATTTGATTTTACGCCCAAACTCTTGGGTATCACGGTGTAGGTTACATATATCTTCGTTTTCATGTCAGGGTTACATACTTTTTGTTTTACTGAGATGGTAGAATCATATATACAGCTCGGTTATCATTTGACTTTGTGGTTAGCTAGTGATACTGAGAGGGGTGGCCCACTCTATTGAAGAGCTGGTGCAGGAGTATTTGTATTTTTTGAATAGCCTTGTTTTGAGTTGTTTTTTAAACTTAGGTAAGGAAGATTTGTTGGACAGGTGAGGGGGGAGTGAGTTACAGATGCAGGGGGTTAAATGCAGGTTGAATTAAATGTGTCCGTCCAGGATGCATATGCCAACTGGAGTTTGTAGCAAAAACAGGATAGAAAAAGAGTGCCATTAGAGTTTTGTTGTCGAAAGTTGCCTGAAGCTGGTGACAGATTTACTCCCTTTGAAAAGCAATTGTTAGCTTGTTATTGAGCACTAGTGGATACCAAACAAATGACGGTGGGTCATGATGTTTTGATCTGGACAGAAATACTTATTATGAAATGGGTGCTAAGTTCACCTAAAACACATCGAATTGGACATGCACAGGAGGGGAGCATTATTAAGTGGAAATGGAACAAGATCAGGCCAAAACAGGCAAGGGTGGTGTGGCCAAATTGCACGAACAAGTGGCAGGTTTTTCGTTAGCTGACTTGGGACAAGATGAGGAAGGGATGATTGGTGCATCTCCTGTAAAATGGGGATTCCCTTATGGAGAACTGTCGAGTGAGCAAGTTGAAAATGCCTGGACCATGGATGACTTAGCTAAATATCTGGGGGTTGAACAGCATTGGAAAGCAGTAGCCTATAATCCCAAATTGAAAAAGGTGTTAACCGCCTCAGGAAAAGGGAAAAGTAGTCAATTCGCCGAATTGTATGCAGTGTATCAGGCTTTAAAACAGGAGATGCCCGGGAGTTGTTACATTTACACAGAGTCATGGTCCGATACCAATGGCTTGGTGATGTGGTTGCCTATGTGGCAAAAGAATGGTTGGAAGACCCATGCCAAAGAAATATGGGGAAAAGAAGTGTGGCAAGACATTGCTGACATGCTAACTCATATTACTGTGACAGTAACATGTAGATGCACATTGTGCAACAGATTCATTAGAGCAGTGGTTCAATTCTGTTGCAGATGAACATGCAAAAATTGCAAACATTTACGAGGAAAATGAAGAGGAGGATCTGAAAGGGATTGCTAAGTGGGCCCATCAAAAAAGTGGGCATCTCGGAGAGAAAGCTACTATCAGGTGGGCACAAGATAGAGGAATTAGCATCCCACTAGAGATTGTGAAAACAATAATATTGCAGTGTCCTATGTGTCAGCATCAGAAACAATGATCTATCCCACATATCGTTCATGGTACATTGAGAAGAGGCAAATTGCCCGGACAAATTTGACAGATCAACCATATCGGTCCAATGCACATTAGTAGGGGATGTCAATATGCATGCGCTATTGTAGACACATATGCTGGTTACTTAACGGTATTACCATGTAAAAGGGCCACACAATTTGGCACTGTTAAATTGTAAGGTCAAGTGGCAGTGTATTACGGTGTTCCCTTGCAAATACATAGTGACAACGGGTCCCATTTCAAAGGTAAATTGGTTTCAGACTATTGTCAGGAATAAGGCATTGAATGGATCCTTCACGTCCCTTATCACCTGGAAGTTTCCGGGTTAATTGAGAGAATTAATGGATTGTTAAAAGCACAATTAAGCAACAATGAGGAGGGTACCTTGAAAGTGTGGCGTGAATGCGTGGTGGAGGCTGTGCAAACACTTAACAACCATCCCATTGCGAACGGTGAGACTCCATTAATCTAAATGTTGACACCCAACTTGCAATTCAGAACCCATAGAGATGTGAAAACATTATTATACAGAGAAACGTTGCCTGGTGCATTAGCCCCTTACTGTGCCACTCCTGAATAGGCAGGGGTGGATTTGCATGCAAGAGAAGAAATCGGACTTGAACAAGAGGCATTGTGGTAATTGGTACGGGTTTTGGGGTACAAATTCCTTCCCAACATATGAGATTAATTGCCCCTTGATCCGGACTGGCTTTGAAAGGCATTCAAGTGTTAGGTGGTGTTGTGGAGGCAGACTACCAAGGAGAGATCAAAGTCATCCTTGTTAACAGTGGTGATAATTTGTTACCAATTCATAAAGGAGACCGAGTGACCCAATTAATATTAGTGCCTGTGAAATTATTTATGGTGAGGAAAGGTGATCTGCCCACAGTGTTAACAATTCATGGGGACAAGGGTTTTGGCTCATCAGATACCATGGTACCGGGTGCGAAGGTTTGGGTCAACAAACCTAGGCGTCCGCCCATTCCGGCGGATGCGATTGCAGCAGGGGAGGATCAGGTGGTTCTTGTGAGGGAACCAGGAAAACAGAAATTGTCGCATATACATGCTGACAAATGTAATTTGCGTGAGTTATGTACTTCACTGATATCTTTTTTTTTAAATTTTGATTCATAGATCCTGTGTATGTTGAGTGCTGGTGTGAGGGACGATGGATTGTATTTGGGAGGGTCCAGGGAAATCTCAGGTTAAGTGGCAAATATCTCCATTCTGCCGATGGACTCAGGGATCTGGATCAAGACTGACACGCCTGCTGTTACTATTGGACCAACTGATGCATCTATTGCAGCCTATCGCAGTGTCGTGAGGAAACAACATGGACGACAGCGTGATGCGTTACACATTTCTGCCCTCTCGATAACTTCAGTACAGAATAAGTATTCCACACTGGTCGAGCAGACTGATAACATATGGATTTACCTGGCACAGCGAATACTGAACGCTTCACATTTTTGCATGTCGGATGTACATGATTACAGTACTTTGGTTTCCACATGCCTTGTGGCAATACCAACGCCCATTCCGGTTTTGCAAACCTGGTTTGTGGTCTTGCACAATGATCATTTAGTTGAAAACTCTGATGTGCGAGGGTCCTTTTCTGTGTATGAATACTGTAAATTTTGTGCAGACACTGACTGGAAATGAAGAAATATGACCAGTATCATTACCCATAATATCGCCCCTGCTGATGTTTGCTACCAAATGACATGTGTTCTGAACTTTGTTGGCAAATGCCAAAAGTTGGACTTAAACCAGATACTGATGGGGTCAGATAAAATCAAGGTATGACTTTTGGTCCATATTGCCCAGCCGTACATTCTATATTGCTACAATCGGGTGCCCCGTGGAGCGGTGCCTCAGATATTTCCCCTGACTTGGATTAACTGCGGGAGGGCGGTTCCTGGGCTGGTGGACCAGCCACCTTCCCCTTCCAGGGTGGGGCGGCACTGGTGGTGGCTGGTGCCTTGTGACGTCCAGGTGGGAGGTAGTGCCCCCTGGGAACAGCTATCTTCGCGGAGGGCTAAGTCTGGAGGCCCGCGGCTCAATCAGAGGACTTGTGGAGGTGCCTGCCGTAGCTGTGGGGCAGCTGCAGAGTAGCGAGGCCGCCCGTCATCTACCCGCTATCCACCCAACGCTGGGCTCGGGGGAGCCTCTGTCCCTGCGGGGTGAGCTACACTCTCGTCCTGCGGTGCAGCCCTGTGGCTCTGTATGTAAACCGGCCTCACGCTGTGGCATGGATCAAGGACCGAGATACCCCCTGCTTTCAAGCTCTGAATCCTGGTAACGCGGGCCTCTCTTTCTGTCTAGAGGCAGACTTGTTGTGACTAATTCATCACTCGTTCATTCAGTCCTTTCTTTCATAAGTGACCCTTCTGCTCACATACTCATTGTAAGCCAGCGCACTCACTGACCAACCCATTCATGTATTCATTGATTACGGTGATACCTGCGGCGAAACACCTCAGCTGGCACCAGTTACTGCTCTGCTCATGGTTGCAGGGCATTGTCTACTTTACTTCTGCATGCAACCTTGCCGGATCTCAAGGCATAATAATTTGTTTCCAGAACGCTGACACTTGCAATACAGTAGGCTTTGTTGCCCGTTACATGCACTGGTAGCTTTATATCCGGTATATATATGCTTGGAGGGGGCTGCAGTCTTGTGACCAGTCTGCCGGACAATTGGTTCCTTGGCCCATCTTGGGCGTGTCTGGCCAGTGCAGCCCAGCCGGCTCCCTATTCTTCACCAGGGTGATGACAAACGGTGCAGGGAAGAAACAGGGCAACCTGGATGCCTATGCAAGAGCACTGCCGGAAACGACCTGATGCCCCACCGGAGGGATCCGAAGATGATGCAGTGCATGCAGGAGGGATTCTTTGCTGTGAGTGTCAAGCTGGATGGATATCACAGCTATATCAACTCCTTTAAGGCCCGGTTGGAAAAGACGGATGAAAGGACGACAGAGGCTGATGCGCGGGGGAGTGTAGTATTAGATGAGGTGGTGGGTCGGAAGGCTGATGTTGCGCTCCCCACACAAGTTTGCACGGTCCTTAAGAAGTGCAATGAGCTGGAATCCCGATCACGCCAGAATAATATCTGCATTGTGGGTACCCCGGAAGATAAAGTTTAGGAAGACATGTAGTCTTTTGTAGAGACTACTTTCGATTCTCGATAGCCTGAAGGCATCTCCTAATTTTGCGGTGGAGCGTGCACACACCAGGACATTGGCCCCCGAAACCCAAGCCTGGAGCCTGCCACACTCTCCTCGAGACCGATCAATGCCTACCTGTTGAATTACAGGGACATTATCCTGCGAGCAGCAAGGGAAAAGGGGGATCTGGTTCTTGGCTCAAGCACAGTCCATATCTACCCAGATTCTTCAGTGTCAGTGCAGCAGGAACAGAAGTCTTTCCTGGGAGTGAAGAAACTGCTGTGCAAAAAGGATGTGAAATATGAGATGCTATTCCCCATGAAACTATGAATCGAACTGAACCAGAAGGTGTACTTCACTTTGCCAGAGGAGGCGATGGCCTCTGTGGAAGCTAATTTTGCGATTCCTGGCCCTAGTGGTGCCTCCCCCCAGAATGCAACCTGATGTCTGCAAGTTATGCTAAAACTGTATTTCTCAATGCTCTCTCTCACTGTTTTATGGTATAGGCTTGTCTCTTAGGGTAATAGCATGTGGTGGCTTTATGTGTTCCCTAGACAATGTGCTTTTGTTAGCCATCCTTTGGTATATTTGCTCTTCCCCTGACTGTTGCATTAGCTCTGATTTGGCCTGTGTGATTCGTCTCCCCTATGTAGAGTTGCAGATTCTTGTTGGGGGTATGGGTTCTACTCCCTCAGTTTATAGGGTGGTGGGGGGGGGGGTACGTTGAACAATAAAAGTGTACATGGCTACTTTTGCGCTCCATAATGCACAAACGTTATTCAATACAGGAGCAATGCAGGGAGAACCGAGGAATGGGATGCATGTGGTTCGTGATCCTGGTGGTGGTTCTAGTCCGATGGCTGAGGTCACTTGCTTGAGCTAGAATTTTAGGGGACTGGGTATCCAGATCAAGATGTACAAATTACTCCTGCATGATGAGCGCCACAAGGTTAAAATACTTTTCCTGCAGAAAACCCTTGCACTGGCTGGGCAAAATGTGCGCTTAGCAAGAAGCTGGGGTAAGCATAAGTAATTTACATCTTACTCGTCTCAATCATGCAGGTTATTAACCACATTACTTAAGGCACTACTTTTTCACCAAATTAAGATGCATGTTGACACCCAGGGGAGATATGCGATTGTGTACGGTAGGCTTTTGCAAAAAGAGATGTTATTGGTGGATTCCTGAGGCCCTAATGTGGATGACCCACAGTTCTGCACTGAGATTACTGATATTGCGGGGTCCTACTATCCCATGGTTCCTGTACTGTGGGCTGGGGATTTTAACACCATTCTGGACACGGGTCTAGATCCCTATACTACCTCTCATAAGGGTCTGATCAGGGCTGCTCGCACAGCGTTGCAAGAGATGAGCAACATGGAGCTTGTGGAGGGTGCTTCACTCCGGGTCCAGGGAATATATGTTTTACTCCTTGGTGCACGACTCCTTCTCGAGGATCAATCAGTGGCTAGCGTCCTCATCTCTAATTAGTGATATATCTTCGGTTCAGATCCTTCCCAGGACCTACTGTGATCATTCCCCAGTTGTGGTCTCCTCAAGTCTATCTGATCACCTGTCACGACCCTCGCCCAAAACCCCCTATGGCGCCAGGCTCATACACCGTGAAAAACAATGTGCTTGGGAACTACTTTATTGTATTGTCAGCCAACATGGAGTCATCCACATAGCTTGCTTCCTAAGAACCAAGCTATGCAGTCTAGTGTTTTGGGTGTGGTAGCCTAGGGACTACTTTACCTGGACTATTTTGTTGAGGCTATTTAAACCACACCCGAGCAAGACAACACGCTTCGTGTTACTTTGCAGCTTGCAACGTGACGTTTGCGGTGTCCAGCTATTCCCTCGAACCTCTGAGAAGCAGAACCTGCAAGGAGACAAAAAGAACATCATTATCAGCAGCATCTTACCTGCAGTCTTCATCTTTAAACACTCGCAGCTACTGAGAACAGCTTCCTCAAATCTGCACGCCTCCCAGACAGAACGACCTAAAAGAGGAAGATAGAATTAACATTAAAGAAAGCAGTAGAGACATTTACAAATTACGAACTGCTCAAAAGGCTTTTCTGGCTGGTCGCCTCTCGGCTGGCACCACTCCGGACATTCCACTCACACTGAAGAACACATCGACCTACAAGGAAGGAAAACACAGGTTAGCAAAGGCAAGACTTAGCAGCGCTGCGCATAGCGCTTACTTACCGCATCATAGCGCTCTTAATGCGCCATCATTTACCAGCGGGGCTCAACCAAGCCAGTTCGCCGCGCTGAAGCTCCACATACCTAAGGGAGAAAAAATACATTTTAAACAAAGAAAGGCATGCAGGATAGCAACAAAACTATAGAACAGCAATAAGACCTACCTGAACAATATCAAACGGGCCGGCGTCAGTAAAGTAACTGGACCGCACTCGCCCATGAAAGACAAGACGCCCCTGCAAAGAAGGCAGGACGGAGAGCACGCCTAATTCTACCACAAGGCAGAACCTTCCCCGCAGACCACATCAGGGCAAAGCTGAGAAGCATACCAGCGAGTAACCCGGCTGGGTGGCGTCCCTGTGGATACCAGGTGAGCGTAAAATCACCCTGGCCATTCCCGTAGTTGGAGATTTAAGCTGCTTGTGCTGCAAGAATTAGTGTACAAGTGTAATATTTGCGAGGGCATAACACTTTTTTAGATACTAATACTGGCTTGTTGGATCAGATGGGCATACTTTGACAAGTGTTCAAGGTGTATTTACGGAGAATCACCATGTCCACCGAATTTGAGGTCCTGAGGGTAATACATAGGGACATTAATAAAAGGGAGGAAGGTCGCTGCATTCTCGACGAGGGCACGACGGCACATACTCCTATGGCCACCTTTGCTCAAGTTTAAGAAGTGTGACAGTTTGCCAAGTATCGATACTTCTCCCCAAGGGGGTGGTGGAGCCCTTTCCCATGAGACTAGGGAGGTGTGGCCACTACCCAATAGTCCCTCTAGGGGTGGTTTAATGCGGGAGCACCCCCCCTGCATTTGAAACCACTATATAGAGAGTACGCCAATATATTTTCTGTAGTGTCTGGGATACAGCCAAGCCTGAAAATACTAGGACAAAGAAGAGCACAGAAAACATGGTATTACGTAGATTGATGGAAAAAATGGGAATGAATGGTAGATTTGACCGAATTAGGTCACTACCACTAGTTTAAATTTTTGCCATCAATTTGAAGCAGAAAATACCGAACATGAAGAGCAGGGGGTCGGGGGTGTCCCCTGCTCTCCATGCTCGGTATCTTCTCCCTCAGGGGTTGCAGATGTAGTCCCCCGCACCCTTAACATTGGCGGTATGGGAACAAAATTGCCTGGGCACCCGTTTTTAATGAATGGTCAAAACGGGGGCCCGAGCAGTTACACTGCAGGCAGTCCAAAAGCGAACAAAACGTTCATAGGCAGACAACCCAGATCCAAAAACATGAGGAATACTGACTGTGCTGGTACTGAGTGAGGGTGGCTCACAGGAGGGATGAGGAATACCAAGGAGCCATTGACAAAAGGTGTTGACATTACGCTGAGAGGAGCAAGACCTATGAAGTGGAAAGGGAAGAAGGAATCTAGGTCTTCCATTCTCATTGGAGAACCTGGGAGTTTCGAAGTTTGCATTCAACCCAAAGAGAGGGCTCTGCAGAGAATGCCGGCGAGTGGCTGAGTGAGTCCGTGACAGTGACAGGTCCTGCGGTGGTAGGACCAAGACCAGCGGGAAGCAGGCGAGACAGTGGCACAACCTCCAGGAGGAGGTGGACCCTGCGGCCCCCTAACAGTGCTGAGACTACAAGGGGCCACATTACGCTGAGCCGCAGAAGCAGTAACAAAGCGACTGCAGGAAGCAGGAAGGAGACCGACCACAGTTCCCGGACAAACAAGCGCCATGCAATCAAGTCCCAGAAGATAACGGGAAGCACGGCCGACCGGTAAGGACATTGGGGGGTAAGGGGGGAGAGGGAGGTCCCTGCTTCATGCCGGGGCAAGCATAAGGCCTATCAGAGGGCCGTCAAGGGTCTTGGACCCCAACAGAAGGGAAGAGTACATCTGAGGAAATATTCCTCATAGTAATGGCAGGGATAAGCCCACTGACCTCCAGAGAAGGGTCTGGGACCTGTGGTGAATCCTTGGATGTTGTCTCTTCTCCCATTGGGGGGAGACCCTTCCCATGAGGCCAGACAAGTGAGGCTGCTACCCATTAGTTTCCCTGGGGGTGGTACTCAGTTGGAGAATCTCATGGGGCGGGATCCCCCAATGGGACTAAGGGTGACTATCCAGGGAGAATGCAGTATTTGTGTACCTCAAACAGAAAATATATACAACACACTCCTATGTTCGGATATTCTACTTAAGGTGTCCAACTAGTAGGTTGTGAAAATTCAACAGTTTAAAGTGCAGCTGAAGGTACCCAGTCTTGGAACATGGACTGTACAAATATGCAATACAAAAGAGTAAGTCCCAATGGTGTGGGAACTCCCGTCCCCTGCACCCTATCAAGGGCCAAATACTAGCCAAAACATTACTATGTATATTTAAACATGCGGTTTCACGAAATGTCCAAAATATCTCAAAGTTAGTGCTCACACAGATGATCTTCAGGAAAAGAATTCCCCACTCTCTCTTATCTTCACAGATTATGGTTTAATGTAAACCCCAATGCGTTTCGAGATATAACACTCATCAGGGGTACGGTACTGTGACGATTGCTGCAATGTAACATAAAGGAGGGCCAATGTAAACATTTAAAGATATTCTCTTAAGATGCATATCATTTTGTGAACCCCTCAAGTGCAGGCAGTAGTGGGAGGGAGACACAGAGACTCAGTTCACGGACAAGCAATGGGTACTGTGGTGCGAGCGATCACACAGCAGGGCGTTTAACACACAGCGCCAACTGATTCAGTTTAAAACTCTCCATAGGGTATCCTCGGCACCTGATCGCATCAATATGTTTGACCGCACTAGGGCGAGTAATTGTCCACGATGCATCGCTGAGTCTGCCAATTTCCTCCACATGCTGTGGATGTGCCCCATGCTAAGGGAATTCTGGCAGAAGGTGGTGGAAACGGTATTTGCTATGTTGGGGATTGTGCTTCCATGCAAGTTAATGTGCTGCATGTTTGGTTGGTTGCCCGGTGAGCCTAAACATACCTGGAAATTGACTACAACATGTATGATAATGGCTAGACAGTGCATCTTGATGAGATGGAATAGTGTAACTCCTCCTGATATTCATACCTGGGTCAGAGATACGATTAAGCCCAGGGATGCGGACACAATGTGGGCTACTGTGTGGCAGCAGACCAAACCGAAGAACATATGGGGCCCCTTTGTCTCTTATCTTGTATCCCAGGGTGGGGAGTCAGCTGAAATCTGACTGACAACTACCTCCTAGAAAGAAGAAAGTCACCTGCCTTGTACCGTGTTGCCATGCTATTTCCGTCTGTCTGTACCTCTACCAATGTATTTTATGTGGATAATGTGAAAGTGCTGCCTTGTGACGTGTACCAAACAACGTTTTTTTAAAGATGCATATAATTTTTTAAATCACCTTAAGCTTGATAAATCACCTTTTAAATAAGAAATCCAGAAATCCTTTGGTGGCATGTGTAGCCAATGTTCAAATATCTCCTAACTGGTGTAAACAACGAGTTGGTAAAATAAGGGTAAAACATGTGTAACCCATGCATGTATTTATTGATTCATTGGTTCCATTCAAGATAGGGGCTCATTTCATTGGTTCCATTCAAGGTAGGGACTCATGTCCATAATTATACAAGACAAAATTACCACTATACTTATAATGTGCAAGTGTGAGCTTTATAGTGCTACCAAGTTGATTACATCATCTTCAAAAGATAGATTCCAAATCTGTGGAGAACTAAATGATGTAACCTAAATCTCACTCTGAACACCAAGGGTTAGTATCACCTTATGAAGAACAAGTTACTTCTTACCTTGTAACGTTCTTTCGATGGGATGTTCCTCCGACGTATTCCTTATCTTAGATATCTCCTTCCAGCTCTGCTGGCCTCGGAAATTTTTTCTCTAGAGGGCGCTGCGCGTCGACGTCCTCCGAGTCGATGTCCCTCGACAGCCGCCATATCGATGTCGACGTCATCCTGCCTATAAAGGCCGCGCGCAGCGTCCGTTGCTCAGTTCCGTTTCGTAGCCCACAGTATTTCTGTCTGGACTAGACTAATCACCCTGAAGGAGCGTAAGCTGCAACAACAAGGGAAGTAGAACTGCGGGGATGGATGGGAGGGTCGATAAGGAATACGTCGGAGGAACATCCCATCGAAAGAACGTTACAAGGTAAGAAGTAACTTGTTCTTCGAAGGGATTGTGTCCTCCGACGTATTCCTTATCTTAGATAGGCTCCCATAGCAGTATTCTATTATTGGAGGTGGGGGTACTGACTTCACGCTGTCTTCTATTGATGAATAGAGTGCAGTACAGCCCTTCCAAACCTAGTCTCTTGACTGGAGGAGGAATCCAAGTTGTAAAATCGTGTAAAGGTATGGACAGACGACCATGTGGCGGCCGCACAAATGTCTTTAACCGGCACACCTCTTTTGAGGGCCGATGCCCTCAGCTGCAATACCTCTGGTCGAATGAGCCCTAAGGTTTTGAGGGGGCTCTTTCCCTGCCAGTTTATAACATTCCAAAATGGCTAGAATGATCCATCTGGAAATGGTCTGCTTAGTTATTGGTAACCCCAGCTTGTGACCTGTGTAACCTACAAACAGCTGCTCTGCCTGTCTTATCCTGGCTAGTCTACTGATGTAAAAACTTAAAGCCCTTCTAGGGTCCAGCCTGTGTAACCTCTCTTCCTCTTTCCCCGGATGAGGAGGAGGATAGAAAGATGGTAGGGTAATCTTCTGAGTGATATGGAATTCAGAAACCACCTTTGGGAGGAAATTAGGCTTCACTTGCAGGACAACTTTGTCTTTGTGAAAGATTGTATGAGGGGGTTTACTAGAAAGAGCTTGTAATTCGCTCACCCTTCTAGCAGATGTAAGTGCTATTAATAAAACAGTTTTAAGGGTAAGGAATCTTAACGAACAAGAATGGAGTGGTTCGAAAGGTGTGCCCATCAGGAAAGTTAGGACTAAGTTTAAATCCCATAGGGGAACCTGGAATGGTCTTGGGGGATAAACATTGGTTAACCCCTTTAGAAACTATTACCAAGGGTAACTTGAAATAGGATGGTTCTTCCGCAGTGCGCTTAAAGATGGATAGCGCTGCGAGATAGCCCTTAATGGTGCCAACTTGAAGGCCTGAATTCGCCAAATAGAGTAGGAAGGACAAAACCATTGGTGTACCACATGAAAAGGGGTCGATATTCTGTTCTCTACACCAGCTGCAAAATCTGTTCCAACGGCAGCGGTATAAAGACTTTGTTGTTGGCCTCCTTGCCGAAAGCAACACCTCCATAACATCATCAGGGAGGTCCCAATCCTTGTACCTCAGCCTTTCAGAAGCCAAGCGTGAAGGTTGAGGGTTTTGATGTCTGGATGGAGAACCTGACCTCCCTTCTGTGAGAGTAGGTTCTCTCTGAGTGGAAGTCGAATTGGAGGGCAGATGGACAAGTCTAGAAGGTCTGGGTACCACGTTCTCCTGGCCCAATCCGGGGCAATTAGGATCATGGTTCTCCGGAATCTTCTCAACCTCCTGATCATTTGAGGAATGACAGGGACCGGTGGGAACGCGTACAGAAGCGGAAACTCCCAGTCCACTATGAACGCTTCTCCCAGAGCTCCTCTCGGGGGAAATTCCCTTGAGCAGAACAGATCGCATTTCCTGTTGACGCTGGTGGCGAACAGATCCACCTGAGGGATTCCCCAAAGGGCGAAGATCTCTTGAAGGACTTCCTGAGCTAGTTCCCACTCGTGGGAGACTGTGCTCTGCCTGCTCAGAGCGTCCGATGTCAAGTTCTTCTCTCCGGCTAGGTGAACTGCCGATAGAGAGGTTCCTTCTTGGATTGCCCAAAACCAGAGCTGCATCACCTCTCTGCACAGGGGTAGTGATCCTACGCCTCCTCTTTTGTTGAGGTAATGCATGGCCACCGTGTTGTCCGTCATTATCAGGACATTTTTCCCTTGTACAGCTGGCAGGAACGCCTTCAGCGCAAGTCTGATGGCTCTCAGCTCTAACAGGTTGATATGTAGTCTGGACTCCGATGGAGACCAACGACCGCTGATGGTCAAGTCGTTGGCGTGGGCTCCCCACCCCGTGAGTGAGGCATCCGTGACTACTGTTATCTCCGGCCAGGGTTGCCAAAACTGTTCTCCTTTCAGAATGTTCTCCTGAAAGGCCCACCACTGAAGATCTCGAGCCACCCTGTCGGGAACCTGAAGAAGATCTGTCATTCTCCCTGAGAATTGTGACCACTGAGTCCTCAGTGTCCACTGCAGGGATCTCATTCTCAGGCGAGCCTCTGGCACTAGGAAAATGCAGGATGCCATGAGGCCTAGCAACCTCAAAAAGTCGAAGGCTGGGAGACGCTGGGCATCTTGGAACTTGGTAACCATCTGTAGAATATCTTGAGCCCTCACCTCTGGTGGCGAGGCTTTTCCCAGGGAAGTGTCCAGGATCGCTCCTATGAACTGGAGTCTCTGCGATGGTATCATTTGTGACTTCTTTAAATTGAGGGAGAAGCCCAGTCTGTGAAGGGAGTGGCAAACGTGATTTAGCTGGATCTGAGCTTGTTCCGAAGATACAGCCCTGATCAACCAATCGTCCAGGTAGGGGTAGACGTGAATCCCTTCCCTCCTTAGACTTGCCGCCACTACCGACATTAACTTGGTGAAGACCCTCGGGCGGAGGTCAGCCCAAATGGCAGCACTCGAAATTGATAATGAGAGTTGCCAATTGCGAACCTCAGGTATTTCCTGTGTTTGAGATGGATAGGCACATGGAAATAAGCGTCCTGAAGGTCCAGAGATACCAACCAGTCCTGGAACTGAAGGGCCTGAAGGATCTGAGAAAGAGTGACCATCTTGAATTTGTCTTTCCTGAGGAATTTGTTCAATTCTCGCAAGTCCAAGATGGGTCTCAGTCCTCCGTCTTTCTTTGGAATGAGAAAGTAAGGGGGAGTACCAGCCCTTGTTCCTCTCTGCTACAGGTACCGGTTCTATGGCACCTTTCTCTAGCAGGTCCAAAATTTCCTGCAAGAGGAGTGGATCTGGAGCTTTCTGAGAGCTGATCCCCGGTGGATGACTCTGAGGTATGCGTAGGAGAGGCAGGCAGTAACCTTGGGCAACTGTTTCCAATGCCCAAGCATCTGACGTGATAGCCTGCCATTCCGCCAGATGTTGAGTCAACCTGCCTCCTACAGGTGTCCTGTGAGGGAAGTCCTCAGAGTGGTTTTGGGGCGGCTGATGCAGATGCCGATGGTAAAGAGGCACCTGCTGTTGCTGCGGCTTTTGAATATCTACCCCGTCCACCTCGGGTAGTTCTTCTTTGTCCCCTTTGAGCCGGTCGTCCTCTACCTCTTCCGAATGCGGAGTAGAAGCGAAAGGGCTTGCCCCTCGCAGAGGTTCCTGTGGGACGAAAAGGTGTCTGACGGATTGCAGCGCCTAGGGATTTTGCTGCTGCTTTTGAAGTTTGCAGTTTCTCTAAACTGTCATCCGTCTTTTTCCCGAACAAAGAAGAGCCATCGAATGGCATGTTCAAGAGCCTGGCTTGCACATCTGGGGCAAAACCAGACTTTCTCAACCAAGCGAATCTTGTGGTTGTTGTACTTGCCGCCATTGCTCTGCTGATACTGTCAGCCGAATCAATGCCCGTCTGGAGGGATTCGCACATAGCGTCTTTACCGTCCTGTATGATATTCAGGAACACCTCCCTTTCTTCTCCCTCCGGGATGCAGTCAGCCGCTGTAGAAGCATACTCCCAAAGTGTATGGCTGAATCTAGCAAGGGTGCAAGTAGCATTAACAGATTTTAACGCCATGCTACATGCCGAAAAAACGTTCTTTGCCATAGCATCATATTTTTTATCGTCCCTGTCCTGTGGGACGGTAGGGTAAGCAGTCTTGACATCAGTAGAAGATGCTGCCTGTACCACCAGACTTTCTGGGGATGGGTGTTTTGACAAAAACTCCGGGTCTGCAGAAGATACCCTGTATTTTGTAGACAGTTTTTTATTTACTGCCGGGACGACATCTGGGGTTTCCCAGTTCGTCATAATCTTCCTCTGAAGAGCTTTATGAAAGGGCATTACAGGATCCTCCTGTGGGCCTTTGTCAAGAATATCCGTGAGGTCATCTTGTTGGAAAGACTGTGAAGGTGCAGACCACCCCATAAACTCTGTGATCCTGGCCATTAAGGCTCTATAGGGGGTTTCAGCATGCTCCCCCGGGTCGGCCTAGCAAACCCCACCTCAGGGGAAGTGTCTAACCCACTTGCCTCATGTAAGGAATCATGAAGATCCTTTAACCTGCGTTCTTCAGAGGATAACTCCTCTCTAACTGGGGTTGCAGGTCCCTGCAACTCAAATGTGTCTTCCTGTTCAGACAATTCACCCTCTTCCATAATTGAGGGCATAGTTCTCAATTGTTCTGAACTCATAAAGGGTGTAAACCCCATCTCCAAGGCAGAGGGTGCCAAACTTGTCATAATCGGCCTCGAAAACGTTGATGTCGTCGACGCCGAAGGCTTCGGGCGTGGCGTCGAAAACAAAGGCGGAGGCCTCGATGACCTCGACAGAATTGGGATCTGCTCGAGGAAGTCGACAACCTCGACGCCATAGTCATCGAGGACCTGGGGATAGCCACTGGGTGTGTCGTAACCGTGACTTTTCTTGGCGTCGACGCCGGTGTCGAAGATGGCGTCGAGTCGACAGACCCGTGTATCGAAGGTCCCTTTGACAACGGCGTCGAAGACACCGACCTCGGCGTCGACGGAACCTTCGTCGACGGAACCTTCGAAGAAGGTTTTGAGGTCATAGCCTTACTCGAGGGTTCGAGACGCGCTCGAGAAGCTTCCTTCGCCGGGTACTGCGACTCGCTGTGTTTTTGACCTTCGGGTCTTTCGACCAGAGCATCAATCTCGGCAGTCTTCGAGGGGGTCGAGGCCGGTTCTCGAAGACGCACATCATATTTTTGCGGAATTCCTCCCATTCAGCCCGGGAACTATGTTTTGTGGGGCAAGGGATTCTCTTTGGAGAAACAGAGGAAGAGGAAGACGGAGAAGGGGGATCTTCGACGTCTCCTCTTCGAGTGCTTCGATCTCGAGGAGTGATGGGACCCACTCCGAGACCTGGAGCGCGAATGATGACAAGGAGACGAATGTCTCGACTTCGTCGAGGAAGAAGAAGCTTTAAAAGTCTTACCTTTCTCCAGCTTCCCCCTACGCTCCTTCAGGGCCTTAGCTGTCATGGACATACAGTCCTCGCACTCCGAACAATGGTGTTCAGCTCCCAAACACCACAGACAAACTCTGTGAGGGTCAGTCAGCGACATCTTTTTCCCACAATAGCGGCATTTTTTGAAGCCGGACCGAGGAGTTGTCGGTTCCGACGAAGAAGCCATCGAGTACGGATCGAATATCTCGAGGTAAATAGGATTAACCTGACAAAACTGAGCAACGGTATTCCGAGGCACTGAGTAAGCGCAGAAAAACGGAACTGAGCAACGGACGCTGCGTGCGTCCTTTATAGGCAGGATGACGTCGACGTCGATACGGCGGCTGTCGAGGGACATCGACTCGGAGGACGTCGACGCGCAGCGCCCTCTAGAGAAAAAATTTCCAAGGCCAGCAAAGCTAGAAGGAGATATCTAAGTTAAGGAATACGTCGGAGGACACAATCCCTTCGAATAATGGTTTCTTACCATTTCTCTAATCCTGGAATGTTAAGCAGTGGGGTAGAGTGCACTTCATATGGTGCGATCATTTTCTCCAGCATTGGATCTTTCATAAATTCACATGCTGTAAGATTTGGAGACCTTTTGGTCGGTCATATTTTTTGACACTCTAGTGGGACAACTTTAATCAAAACATGTTAACTTAAGTATTTTAGGATGCTAAGGCAAAACATACCTACATATTGTAGGCCTTTTTACCCTTACGACATCCAGATTGTTACACACCATTAGGAGACTCAGGTGCGATTCTTTGAAACTTCATTTGCAGCATGGCTACATTATCATATACGCTATTGCAAACCGTGCATAAGCACATTTTTGTCAACTACAATAGACCTATTCTTTTACCTCTAGATAACCCCCTATTCTACATACTAGGAATATCACACCATATGAAGTGTACTCTAGCCCACTGGTTAACATTTCAGGATTAGAGAAATGGTAAGAAACCATTGGTATTGTGACAGTTTACAATGATTATTCTTAGGTGATAATAAACCTTGGTGTTCAGATTGAGATTTAGGTTGCATCATTTTGCTTTCCACAGATTTGAAATCTATCTTTTGAAGATGGATGCAATAAACTTTGCAGCACTATACAGCCCACACTTGAACCTTATAACATTTAACAAATGCTGGAGAACAATAATTATAGGCAAGTAACTTGTTCCTTTTCTCCAGCATGGGGTCTAGCATGGATTCACACACTCATGAATAAAGAATACATAGCAGTAAAACATTACACAACCACGGGAGGTGGCAAGGCTCAACAGGATCAATTATTCTCATCTCCGGAACAGGCTCACATTCAAGCGAACAGGTTGCGTAGCACTGCTTGCCCGACCATGGACTCCTCCCTGAAATCCCTGTCGATGCAGTCGAATCTTGTGAAGGTGTGTGTGGACTGCCATGTAGCAGCCCTGCAGTTGTCCAACAGATGCACACCAGACAGGAACGCTGTTGTTGCAGCGATTGATCTGGTAGAATGGGCTCTCGGATGGCCGGTTTGCCAACCGGTGACAGTATGTGATACAGCCGGAGAGACACCAGGAGATGGAAACCTTGGACAAGGCCTTCCCATGGGTCACAGGACCAAAGTTCAAGAATAGCTGAGACGTCTTACGGAAACTCTTCATGCATGCCACATAGAATTTCAGAGCATGAGCCACATCCATTCTCATAGCCGGCAACAAAGGTTTCGGAAAGAACACAGGCAACACCAAAGACTTTTTGAAGTGGAATTCCGACGGAGCATTTGGCATGAAAGAGGGATGCATCCGCAGCACCACTCTTGTGTCGTGAAAAGTCAAATAAGTTTGTTTGCCGGATAGGGCCTGGATCTCACCTACCTTCCTGGGAGAGGTGATGGCCACAAGGAAAGCAGTTTTCAACGAAAGGAACCTAAGAAAGGGCTGATGCATAGGCTCAAAGGGAGCCCCCATGAGCCTTGTCAGCACCACGTTGAGTTCCCACGCCGGGGCCGACATCTTCACCGGCGGGAACAAATGGAACAGTCCTTTGAGGAACTCCTTGACGAGACGGTGGGACCAAAGAGAAGACCGTCCTGGAGACCTGGTTTTGCGGGAGATAGCTGCCAGATGCACCTTGATAGTGGTGTGCGCCAGCCCCGCCTTGGCCAAGGACAACAAGTATGGAAGAATCTGCGGGGCCGGGACCCTCAGAGGGCTGATCTTCTGCGTCCAGCACCACTGCACTAAACATTTCCACTTGTGCCCGTAGCACTTCAGAGTCGACAACTCTCTGGCCCTGGCAAGGACCTCCCTGCAGTCAGCCGGTAGCTCATACCCTCCAAACTCTAAGGCTGCAGGAGCCAAGCCTCCAGGTTCAGCGATCCTGGCTCGTGATGTAGGATTACACCTCCTTCTCTCGTGAGCAGATCCACGACCACTGGCAGCGTGACCGGGGGCGACGTTGACAGGCTGACAAGATCCAGTTACCAAATCTGCCTCGGCCATGCCAGGGCGACGAGGATCATCCTTCATCGGCACTGTTTGAGTTGACTGATGACTCACAGCAGGAGAGGAAACAGAGGGAACACATACAGGAACATGCCTTCCCACCGGAAGGAAAAGGTGTCCACCATGCTCCTCAGTTGGTGGAACCTGCTGGCGAATCTCTGGCATTTGGAATTCATCGCCGTCACAAACAGATCGATCTGGGGTCTGCCCACGTCCACTTGATCTTGACGAAGTTGCCACTCATGGCAAGAGCGCGACTCCCTGCTGAGGGAGTCAGTGGTTGTGTTCTTGACTCCCGCCAGGTGAAAAGGGATGAGGAACATCTCGTGGGTCGACGGCTTAGTGCCACAATCCCTACGCCTCTCTGCAGAGAGCTGGGGATCTGGTGCCCCCCCCCTGCTTCCTGATGTAGAACATTGTGGTGGTATTGTCCATGAAGACTCTCACCACATTACTCTTGAGGCATGGAAAGAACAACTTGAGGGCCCAGAACACTGCCAGCAGCTCCATGACAATGATGTGGAGATGCCTCTCCTCTGGCAGCCACCTCTGCTGGTATGGGGGACTCTGGAAATCCGTGCCCCCGGCGATGTTGTACAACACGCCCCACCACCTTATTGTTCAATGGAACTCCTCGTCGAGTGCAATCTGGTCTGCAATACTTCCAGACGCCTGGATCCAAAAGCGTCCAGGAATTCCTGAAGGGGTCGCATCCGCAACCTGCAAAGACGGATCAGATAAATACACAACATCAACCCAAGCAGCGATTTGATTGTCCGCACTGTGGCGGTCTGTCATGACGCGCGCTCCATGGAAGCTATGGAGCCAATGGAAGGGCTGATTCCGTACCTCCACCAGCGGTCTAGTCTCCCACGCACGGCACGTTACCGTCATGACGCATAAATAGGCGTCACACGCGGTAGTCGATGCGTTGCAACCTTGCTTTCCTCGCCAGGTTCGTACGCTAGTGCTCCTCTCTGACTCCCCTCGTGAATTCCCGCTTGTTTCCTCTTCTCCGTCCTCAGTAATTGCCCGCTCAGCTCCTATCCTTTGATCTCTCATGGTGCCTCCTCCACTCCTCTGTTCCTCCCGCCTTGTAGTCCTAGTTCCTTCTGCCGCTATAGTGCTTTTCCCTACCTTGTTGTACATATTTCTACGTTTGTACGCTCCTTCCCACCGCAGCCTTCTGCAGACCTTTTCCTCGTTCCTCGGCTACAAGCTGCGCTCCGGATATGCACGCTAGCCCGACTCCAGCAGTGTCTTCTGGGAATTGAAGTCCTCTTCTACTCCAACGGAAAGTCTTCAGCCTTGATATTCGTAGTGCTACTACATCCAAGCACACCAGGGTTTTTCAGCCACGCTTTTCCCTGGTATTGGGGGCAGACTCCCTGAGGGCCCCTTCTGCCTTGCTGTCTGACAGCGGGCAGGGTGGCTTCCGGTGGAGCTCGTCCCAAACTCAACAAGAAAGGACTGGACCTCTGGAGAGAAAGGAGAGCCATAGACACGGACAGTTCCTCAGGAGAACTCAGTACAGGTGAGGAGGAGGAGGAGGAGGAGGGAGCCAAGGAGGGTATTTGTCAAGCAACCAATACTCCATCACATGACACGGTCTTAAATGCCAACAGCCATTGCACCTTGTCCAACATGGCCACTATCCTGTCCTTAGAGGGGGCCGCCAAGCAGGAGACCGCGTTGAGCTATCAAGCAGGACTTTGGATAGTTGATGGAGAACCCCAGATCTGTCAGTAGCTGGACGTCCTCTCTGTATGTTCGATGGCTACTGCCCTTGACTTGGCCCGGATGAGCAGGTACTCGAGGTATGGGTACACATGTATCCCTTGTAGATGCAGATGGGTGGCCATTGATGCCAGGCACTTCATCAACACCCTGGGCGCCGACTTCAACCCAAAGGGGAGGGCTTTGAATTGGTAGTGCCTCCCCTGTACTACGAAGCACAGAAACTTCTGATGCTTCCCGTAAGTGGGGACATGGAAGTATGCATCCTCCAGAGCAGCAACGCCAAGAAGTCTCCTTCCTCCAGTTGGCAGAGCACATACTGTAGTGACCGTTCTGAATATTTGGGACTTGAGATTTGTTGAGATGCTAAAGGTCTAGAATGGGCCTCCAGCCCCCGGCCTTCTTTACCAAGTAGTATCTGGAGTAGACTCTATGCCGCTTTGGAACTAGCTCTATCGCCCCTTTTCTGATCATGGCCGTAGTTCCTGCAGGAGCTGAGGGATGTGCTGCTCCTGCCGGGCTACGGTAGGTATCCACAGACACTTCTGTTGGAACTCTAAGGTGTGTTTGTGGGCAAGAGCGTCCAGCACCCATCGGTCGGTGGTGATCTTCAACCACTCACTGACGAAGCCTGCCAACCGGCCTCCCACCAGGGTGCATGAGTGGGGGCCCGACGTCCTGGCCGGTTCAATCTTGCTTCGGGGCCTGCGTGCCGCCTTGGGAGCGACAACGACATCAGCCACCTACATCGAAAGCCTTGGAATGGCCGGGAGGGTTGACGGTATGAAGAGGACCCTCCGCCGAAACCCTTCGATAATCTGCCAGATTTTCCGCCAGAGGCACGAAAAGATGGGCGGTGTTGAAGAGTGCCCAAGGCATGGGCCCATCTCAGTGTCGGTCTTAATGGCCTGCAATGACTCGCCAACGGCCTTCCCAAAAAGGATGTCCCTATCAAAGGAACCCTCATCTGGACCTCCTGACAAAGGTTGGTGGCTTTTAGCCAGTCACGACGATGGAGGCAGGCACCGTTCCCCCCTGTGTCTGTGGTGTCCAGGGCCACCGTGATGGCATCATCCGATGCCACCTCCCACTCCTGGAGGACGGAAAGTGCTTCGGGCCGCTTGTCATCGATTAGGAACTCCAGCAGTGGGGCCATCTTATAGCACAGCTCCCTGTCGTATCTGGCCGGGATAGCCAGGGCGCTGGCCACCTTGACTGTGGACACCACAGAGTAGATTACTTTCCTTCCCATGGCATCCAACTTCTTCCTCTCTCTATCCGGAGGGGTGCAGGATTAAGATTAGGGGTTATACTACTTCTTCCTTGCTGCCGCCGAAACCACTGAGTCCAGGGAAGGCTGCAAGCCTAGGCACTTGGATGCAGACTCAGGCACCCAGTATTTCCTCTCAAGCCGATCCCTCTTGGACGGGGCCGTGGCTGGATTCGTCAAAGCCAGGCCTTCCTCCCAAATGTTGTCCAGGAGAGGTACCGCCAAGATGGTCTTCCTCTTGGCCTTGTGTCGTTGAACCCTTCCTTCCTTGTCTCTTCCGGTGTCAGTTGGAAGAGTTCCGACGCCCTGGTGACCATGGCATGGAACGGCCCCACCTCGTCTGAGGGAGAGACCCTCTGCTGCAGCAAACCGCCCGCCGTGCCCTTGTTGTCATCCGTGTCCATCGTTGTGTCCATCACCGTGACCTGGGGTGGGGGGGGCACGTGAGCGGGATGATGCCGCGGCGTAGGGTGCCGCTTCCTCTTCTTCGCAGGTTGGTCCGGGGCCACCGGGGCCGAAGGTGTCGTCGGCATACGTTTCTGAATCTCCGACAACAGGGTGTGCAGGGTCGAAAGGATGTCCAGCTAAACATCCCTCGGAGGGGTCATGCAGTAGGCCCACTGTTCCCTGTTCCGTCGTCAGGTCCGCTGTTGTCATCTCCGTCATCGTCCCCATCGTGAATATCGCTGTTGGCGTCCCCCACATCCTCCTGGATCGTGTGGACAGATGCCTGGTCCTCCTTATCCGAGGAAGAACTATCCATGCCCTGGAGTATGGTTGAGGCCTCCCCCACCCCTTTTTTGCATCCTGGGGAGTCATGTTCAGGCTCGGAGGGCATCCTCTTCTCCGGTGTCCTCTCCACCGGCTTGGCCGATGCCTCCCATCTCGGGGGCAGGGATGCTCTGGCCACTGCTGGGGCTACCTTGTCTGGGTCAGCCACCTTGGTCTTCGAAAGGGCGGCCGCCACCAACTATCGTTGACCATTTCACCTGGGGCAGGTCGGTCTTCTTTTCCTGCACCTTTGTCTTCTCTGGCTTTTCCTGCAGCTTTGCCGGGTTAGCCGATTTCCTCTTTGAGGAAGAGCTGGAGTGATGGCTGAAGATGGAGGCAAATGGTGAAGATGAGCACGCCCTGCCCGTCGCGGGACCCGCCTGCGTGGCGCCCCTGACAGAAAAGGATTTGCAGTGCTTGGCCTTGTCTTGGGCCCCCACGGATGATGCACCCTCAAAGGACTTAGAAGCCCGCTCTTGGGTCCGGCCGGTCCTGGGTGAGGCATGCCTCTGCTTCCCGCACGAGGTAGAGGCCTTGGCATTCAGCCATGCTACCAGCCTACTGTGACGATCCTTCACAGTTTGCTTGGAGATCCCAAAGCAGATTTCCCAATTCGCTTTCTTGTGATCCGGATGGAGACAGAGGCGGTATTTGTCCTCCACAAAAAGGCTACGCAGTCCGCAGCTGGAGCAGAGCTTGAAGAGGGAGCTTCCCCCTTCTCCTCCGACATGGTCCAGAGTGCGGAGTAGGCCCAATGCCCTTCTGGAATGTTCGATGAAACTTCAACGATATTGCCCTTGAGGGGCGTTGAAATTCACCAACAAACGGGTCCCCGCTGGTCGGCCAATGTTGAAACGAGCACACAGACTATACCTGTGAAAAAAACTAGCTTTTTACCGAAAAACTGTGAAAAAACATAGATCAGCTCACAAAGCAAAACGGACTCCCAACACTTGAACGCGCGGTTACAATCTGAAGATGGCTGCCAGTGGAGGGGCTTAGGGAGAGGGCAGTCATTGGCTGGGGGCAGCATGACCCAGAGCTCAGTGATTGGTTTAGAGGAGAAATACCCTTTGTAAGTGAAAGTAAAACTGTTTTTCTTTTACCGAAGATTCCAGGTCTGACGACGGGAATATTCATGAGCATGTGAATCCATGCCAAGCCCATTGCTGGAGAAATATGTTAATTGTCCTCCAACTGGAAAACCATGGGAGGGAACTACTGGCGCAAAGTCATTGCTTAGAGGCAAAGGTCGATCTCCTGAAGGTATGAATACTTCCACATTAGTAAAACTTCATGGCTGTAGTGGTAGGTCAGAAGAAGGAGGCAGCGGCATTTCTACCTGTGATTTTATTCAAATAATAAACAAAATGTCCATATATCCCTAAGAAAACTGGGTTTTGCGTACTGCGAAGGCATCATCAAGTAAGACACAGACAACGGGCTTGAAAGTTAAAATAAAAGAAGTGTATTAACTTAAAGGTCGGGATGGTAGAAGGTCTAACTTGCCCTATGCTAGGTGGGAGTTCCCTACCTGAACAAAACTAAAGAAGGTCTGAGTCAAACAGTTCACCTTAAAAGTCTGTGTGTCCAACACCTATTCTTGCCCTCATGGCTAAATCTAACCAATATGTAGGGATGTTACTAACATAAGAAACAGTGTTTAACTCAAAGTCTGAGCTTCTTCCAGCTCTCCGCTTTCTTTCAGCTCCCCTTCCCCAAGTGCAAGAAAGTTCCACAAAAAGTCTCAAGATTACCTTTTGCAAGTTCAATGCAACAGTTCCAAACAATCCTCAGGGTTCCCTTCCCCAAGTTCCAAGCAACAGAGATCGAAAAGCAAAAGGGGTCTTGAGGCTTCATCATCAAGACAACACATACAGTTCCTTAAGTCTCAGGGTTCCCTTCCCCAGGACTTTAACTCCACCAAGTTTACTTCAGTCTTTTCAAAAGTATAACATAACTCTAGGCTTACTTGACCCTCCTTTTGGTTTGCCTCACCAGTTCACTCGCAATGCTTCTTCTTGGTTTCTTTCACAATGTCTTTGATTCCTCCTAATTCACGGCTCACTGATCTAGGCGCAGTTGTCAGAGCACATGGTCCACCCATCACAGGTTGCGCAACCAGTATCCCTAGGTTCTAGGCTAGAGAGGTACTTCAGCTCCTGCCACTGCGTACTGAGTTACTTTCACTTAATTCCTCTTTGTTGGCCTTTTGGCATTATGTGCAGATTTTACACTTCTCTGGCTTCTCCTCGTCAACCTCTTAGTTCTGACATCACTTGTCATACACCTCTTGCCAGTATTTGGCCTTGCCGCACTGCATTCACTAATAAAAGTTAACCTTTGTGGGGTTTTATTCATATCCCACCTTCTGTGGCACTCTTTCACACGTATGCCCTTTTCCGTAGTTTATTTTCATATTGACATTTTGGTTGTACTTCAAGATTTGCTTTACCCATAACGTTTTTATTGCATTCAGTATTCAAATATATTCAACTTTAAGGTTTCATTCAGTTTGGTATTCAATATGCCTCTGTTATGTTTAATTTCACTTTTTCATTCAGTTCGGTATTTAAAGTGCATTGACTAGGCTTAATTTTTAAGTTTCCATGCAGTTCGGCATTTACGATGCAATCGTTAAACTTAGTTTAAATTTCTGTACCGTTCGATTCAATAGGCATTTGCTGAACTTGTTTTCAAAGATGTTACATATTCACGGTCTGTTCGGAGGCACTGGTGCACAAGTGCTCTCCTGACACTCCCCAGCACTTTGCAGCTCCTGCCGATGGTCCCTGCAGCTTCCGGTCCGACTCGCAAGCCCAGCGGGCTGTCTAGTGAGAGCCCTGCTCGCATGCCGGGCATTCTTCTCTGCACTCCAGCAATTGGAGAGGTTTCTCTTCCGACGCGGACGGCACCCTCTCTCCTCTTGGTTCGCTTGATTCGCCCGCAGCTCCTGTGCCTCTTGTTCTGTACTGGAGGCTCCCACGCCTGTGGCCTCGGCAGTGCCCACTTGTCTTGAGCCGCACAAGATCCCTTGGTATATGCCGGAGTCCTGGCTCTCTGCTGGTCTCTCCCATGCAGGAACTTTTGTTTTATCGTTTACAATGCATCAGGCCCTCTGATGTAAGGGAATTCGCTTGGGGGGCGTGGCCAAGAGTGCCATCGATGTGGCTGCTCTTTTAATGGCCTCCGTGGGTAGCCCGCTGCAACACAAAAATATGTGGTCCTAAGCAATCTGAGTCAACATCGCTGCCCAGGGCAATCGGAACTCCCAGTGAACAACTGATCCCAAGATCTCCGGGTGGTTTATGCTTTAAACGCCCGAAATTGGCCCCTGGAGAATTCGGCCCGACCGCGCTCCACAAACAAGATGGTGGACGGACGGATGCCACGGGGGGGGGGTCGCTGAAGACCTACTCCTGGATGCCGCTTGAGGACTGAAGACGCCGGGCGCAATGACAGCGACACCAGAGACCCACTGCTAAGAGTATCCAGAGGGGGTCCGGTGCCCTCCGGGCGCCGGATGCAGTGCCACAGGGAGACGCTACTCCGTCTAATAGCAACGGTGATGATCGGCACCATAAGGGCGGTCCATTAAGGCACCCCCCCCCTGACTGTGAGGGGAAGGCCACTGGAGAAGTTCAACGACCTCATCAAGCCTCCTGAGGCACCCAACACCATTCCTGGGGCGCCCAGGCCCACTCAGCGATCCCCTCCCCCTCCACTGAGGAGATTTCTGGACCCCTCACGATGCTGGGGGAGGAAGCCTTCCTCTTCCCACCTTCTTCGCCTCTGGGAACCAAATACAACTCTCCGGAATCCTGGCACAAGTGAACAGAGAGTCCGAGGGCCTCCTGCCTACCTACTGCTGCTTATAGTGTATAGGGCACCTTCCCTTTACCCTCAAAAGACCGGAGGGTCCAACACCTGCTCATACCCCACTTCGAGTCATGGACTAACTGGCATCCAGAGGTACTCAACACCACTCCTGGGGCGCCCCAGCCCACCGAGCGACCCTCTGTCCCTTCACCAAGGACTAACTAACCAACTCTCCTGAAGTCAGGCTCTGCATTCCTGCCCAAGATAGGGGGATTATGACCAAGCAACCTAAACCCACGAAGAACGCAGACATTGCCACAATGCTGCTGACGGCAGACAAATGGAAGAAGCAGGACCCTCCCAACTCTACGCCACAGATGGATCAGGAGGGCAAAGAGACCCTTGCAACCAGAAGCGACCTACTGGCCTTTATGGTCAACATGAAATCTGAAATTAGGTCCTGCATGGCCGAAATTTCTACTAAATTGGAGCACACTGACCAGAGGGTGACGGAAGCGGAGCAAAGATTGGGAGAGGTCGAGGACCCAGCCCAAGACCACACAACGGCTGTAGACGGAATCCAACACTCCATCAGAGCTCTACAAGATAGATGCGAAATCCTGGAATTTAAACAGGAGGACTTAGAAAATCGAGCCCAGCGTAATAACCTATGAATTCGAAGTATTCCTGCCTCGGTCCCGGATCAAAAACTAACGGAATACGTAGGGGATTTCTTCCAGTGCCTTCTCCCAGACCTAGATAAGGCCCAACTCCTATTAGATCGCCCACCCCGTGGAGTGGAGTCGGATTCTCCCCCCGATGTCATTACCAGGGTACACTTTTTCACCACTAAAGAAGCCATCGCATCGATCTGTCGCACCCGGGACGACCTAATCTTTCAGGATCCCCACTCCAAATTTATCAGGACTTCTCCCTCCTCACTCTGCAAAAAAGGAGAGCCCTCAGACCATTGGCTCTTTTCCTCCAGGCCCAACAGGTCCGCTACAGGTGGCTCTTCCCAACAGCACTACAATTCACCTACAAGGGCACCCTAAGGAGAATCAGCCACCTCGAGGACGCCGCACAAATTATGCATCCACTCTTGCCCGGGACCACTTCTCCAGAGGCTTCTGAGACTACCACAGATGGGGATCCTATGCCCCCGCCAAAAGAAAAGCGAAATACATGGACGAAGGTCTCAAGGGTCAGGAGGAAGAAATGACCAAAGGCTACAGGGAGGCACATAGACAAGAGACCAGGAAGCCGTCACTTCATATACAGATATCCCGCAACCCCCACCCAGCCAAGGCCGGAACTGGCGTGACCCTATTCTCCCTCGGACCCAGATCTCCTCGACCCTGGCAGGACACCATACACTGAAACGCTGCTCAAGAACCGTATTTCGTATATAGCAGCGCCCCCCCCCCCCATGGCTCCTGCCCACTTCCGAGGTATGTTACATCTACAAATCCTTGGAATGCCAGACACAGTCTGGCCGCAGGTGCCAGCCATGTTGGCTGACCACAGTTGCCTAGCCCAGTGCCAGCCCCACAAAGCTGCCCCCCCATTAGTTAACTCTGGGCCTCCCTGTTGGAGGCAGGGACTAAAATCCCAAGAGCAGGATAACAAGCAACCACACCTGTTCAAGCAATGGCTGACTCCAACCCGATCCACGCCTCTCACCTGAACCCACCAGCGGCTTCTCCCCCCCGCCCGGGATCATGGCGTCCTGAGAGTTATTTCCCTCAACGTCATGGGGCTGAATTCTCCCCCCAAACGTAAATCTATTCTACAGAAGCTCCAGGATGAGGAAGCAGCAGTGGCCCTGCTCCAGGAAACCCACTTACTACCAGCAGACTTTGGGCGCCTGCACTCAATTCCCAAAGCAATTAATTGCCTCGGGTGGTAACAAGAAAGGGGGCACAGCAATTCTATTTTGGAAGGGGTTAAACCCCCATATCCTGGAAACCAAACACTGCCCGGAGGGAAGATTTGTGGCAGTGAAATGTCTCCTGCTGGACCAGCTGTATACCTTCATCTCGGTATACGCTCCAAATACAGGACAAGTTGCATTCTATGAAGTCTTGAGCGCCGCCCTGGTTCCCTTCACAGAGAGCCAGATTGTGATGGGAGGAGATTTTAATGGAGTGCCAGACCCCACAAAGGACAGGTCACACCCGGCCTCCTCCGGAGACGTCGCCCTAGCCCTCGGTTGCTACGGTTATTCAGAACCCTGGAGGTGGTCGACTCATGGCGGTACACCCCTCAGAAAAGGACTTCTCTTTCTACTTCTATGTCCATAGAACTTTCTCGAGGATTGACCACCTCTTGACATCACCAAAGGTCCTTGCCTTCAACAACAAGGTCTCTATTGGATCGAGAATACTGTCCGATCATACTCTGATAACCCTGGAAATCCGCATTCATAACCCGACCCCCACAGCCCGCCACACATGGTCATTGTACGACCCAATATTAAACGATATGCCAACACGGGACGCATAGCACCGTCAATCTCGAACTTCTTCCGGGAGAACCCAACGAAGACACCTCCCCAGCCAATACCTGGGACGCCATGAAGGCAGTCGTTCGGGGGGGGAACTGATAGCCCGTGGAGTGGCATACCATAGGAACAAGAGGCAGACTCTTATATCCCTTGAGGAAGAGCTTCAGGAAGCGGAAGCTATCCATAAGGAGAAATGTTGGTCTCCCAAAATACAACGAGCGCTCCGGACAGCACGGAAGAAAATCGAGGCGCACTACGCCGAACATATTAGCAAAGGTCAAACAATTTTACTACGTTGGGAATAATAAAGCGAACAAGCTAATGGTAGCAAAACTAGCCAAAATCAAGAGGAACAACACCATTATTGGACTACGAGACCTCCAGGGCACAATCCAATATTCGGAGCCAGAAAAACTACGACTAGCGACCAACCATGTTATGCAAGTGATGTCCGCGCTGCCCCGAAACCTGCAGCAACAGACAGAATGCCTACAGAAGGCCACCCTCCCTCAGCTGAATTCCTCAGCCCGAGACATCCTGGACGCACCAATCTCAGAAGAGGTGGAAGAGGCTATAACAGGGAATGCGCTTATAAAATGTTGCTACGCTGGTACTACTCCCCCCTGAGGCTCCACTACATGAACCAATCCCTGGACCCGGCATGTTGGAGACAATGCGGACACACAGGGTCCTTCCTCCACATGTGGTGGATGTGCCCACAAGCCCAACAGTTTTGGAGACAGTGCCCGAGTATCACTGAAGATATTACCCAAACGGCGCTCCCCTTAGAGCCTGAACCCATTCTGCTGGGTGCGCCGGTTCATGGAATATACTCGAGGTCTGGAGCTAAAGCCAAACTCCTCTCCAAATGCCTTCTAGCAGGTAGAATAACAATTGCCCGCTCCTGGAAAGATAGGGAAGGACCACTTTTACATCTCTGGTGGACCAAAATATGGGATATCCTCATCGCAGAGAAGGTGGCAGCGGCCAAGGCGGGGACTCTGCACCGCTTGCAAAACATTTGGGGCCCATTTCTCGATTACGACCAAAAATTCCCAGCACTCACATACAAGCCCCAGCAGGCCAAGCGGATCCTGTGCAGCGGGAGTACACCCAACAAGGGGGGCAAAGCATAAAAAGGGAGGGAAGGGAGCCCCAACCCTCAGGACCCTAACCCGGACAGACATCCATAGTGGGGGATGGAGGAAGGGGGGAAAATGTGACTGGAATGTTGAAGTTATGCATAACTGTACTTGTTTCCTGCCTTGTTTCAAAATAAACATATTTAAAAAAAAAAGAGACTTCGCTTGAAGGAGTCTTGGACACAGAAGGTCCGGGCATTGTGGAAAGGAACTGTAACCTCGTAGTGTTTTATGCTTAAGAGTCCCGCATTTGTCCAAGGCTAGAAAACATGGGGAAGGGAGACCCTGGCCGTAATATCCTGACTTATTATTTTGTGAACACTTTGTTCTATTTTTATGAACCCTATTGCACACTGTTCTATAACTTCGCAATAAGGATTGGCAATATTTTTTTTTATTTTTTTTAAGCATAGGCCCTTTTATTTTGACAAGACAACACTAGGACTGCCTTATTTTTGTTTGATAGTTGTAGATTTCCCCCATCTCAGATTCAGGTTTAGGTTAGGTGTTTTTTCTCACCCATTTATATAGTTTAATAAACATCCTTTAAATGTGAACACTTGTGTCTGCCTTTACTGTTGCCACCATGAGTTCCTTACAGTACCTAACATAAATCTAACTAGGGTGCTCGTCATCAGTGAGGTAGTCCGTCCTCCATCCAAAAACTACCTTACGCTGACCCTACCTTTGAAAAGGTTGCAGGAGAATGACTCCCTTCTCCTGGTCAGGCCGTCTCAGCCTTAATAGTCTACGTTGAGATAGTTCCTTGTGAAGCAGTTAATCAGTTCCTTTAATTCCTCATGGGGACTCTTCCACCTTCTCTCAGTTATCTCGTCTTGACATATTTATAGCTCCTGGTTTTCCAATGCGAGCGTGTTGGCCTCAACTCCTCTAGATTACTTTAGCATCAATATCTCTCTCACTTGTATTTGTTTAACAGTCTCTACCAGTGACCCTTTTACCACTTTGTTATGTTCTAAGCCCTTTCATTTATGGGAATCAACATGTAGGTTCTTCTGCTCCTCTATGCTAAAGTATTGTTCTTCCCAACCACAGAGACAGGTATTACCAGTCTTGACTTTCTCCACTATCTTTACTATTTTTTTAATCACTAGGATGAGTGTTGGGAGTCCCTCTGTATTAGTTATATACTCTGCTAATGTCATACTTACTGGCGCTAGTACGAGTCCCTTGGTATTCATTATATGCTCTGCTGCTTTCATAGTTACTGGGATGAGTATGATGAATCTCTTTGTGTTCGTGAGACTCTCTGCTGTTTAACGCCTGCCTGTGCCCCCTCCCGGGTCTCCTGTCGTCCTGTTACCTCTATGTTGTTGGGATGGCATCACTGGTTATTCCTGTTGGGTCGGGATCACAATGTGTATGCATAGTCTCAGTAGCGTCGGACCACGCCGTCCACCTCCTCGAGGTCACGTCACCACCTGGCAATGTTTGCCACATATACGCACGAGTCGGCTCCCTGCTGGCTCCTGTACCGCTTTCCTCGTTTGTCCTCCACATCCTGTAAACCGAGGACATCCCGGAAACCAAGGTTCGAACTTCCTGGCTTCACCTGCTGGGTGAACACGACTTGCTAACGAAAGTCCTTCTTTGCTTTTATTGATCTGAGCTGGGTCCTCCTCAGCAGAAGATCCTTGTCCTTCTCTTTCCCTGAAGTTTTCTTTCTTATGTAGAGCAGCCCCTCAATGCTCACACCAGAAAAAATACAACCCACTAAGGAAAAAGGCACACCTCTTGCAAGGAGAACAAAGTTTGATCTCACAAATATACAAGTAATTGCCACCAAAGAACTCTGCTGCCATGGAGCGCTCTCACAAAAACAGCATAAGCAGTGGGTTTTAAAGTTACAGGTCACAACTGACATACATCACATGGGTTACAAATCCATGTAGCTGGTTGGTGTGAACCTATACACGTATAGCCTGCTCCATACGGGATGCCATGCGATTGGTCTCAACATCTTCTGTCCATCTCCTTCCACCGTCATCGGGCACAAAAGCTCTAATTGGCAATTAGGTTACACAATTCATTATTTCATAGCTCTACAGTGCACTTGGTACCAAGGACATGAGCAAGGCGGTTACTGTGGAGGTTGTGATAGCTTCTCAGAACTATGTGAACCCCTGCTCCATCTCCGAAATCCCAGCGCCGCCACAACTTTCCCACTCGCAGCTTAAATTTGTTACATTCAACCCTGCCACCTCGCAGCACAAATTAAATGAACCAATGGTGGGGGCAACTCGTCACCTCTCTTTGATCTTCCTAATAGATCAGCCATTGTACGGTGCACCCAAATGCTTGAGGTCCTCGGCTTGGGGGTGCCTTGCCACCGTAACTTTAAGATCTGGAATGTTGAAGGCCCAATGCCCTCACCCCCTTCAGTCCCCTTCTCGTGGGATAGATCTTCAAAGATCAACTCTGGCTCTCTCTTGGCCTTGCAGGGCACATTCTTCTAAGTAACATGCACTAATGATATTACACAACAGAGAACTGTGTGCCTCCACTGAATTAACCTTCTACTGGGCTGCAAGCAGAAAACGCATGCACACCCGTCTAACCCTCAGGATGTAATTAAGCATACTGGCATAGCTATGACACTAGGCCTAAATTCTAACTTCTAAAATGGAGTCTCATTCCACACATACCTTGTGCTTTCGAAAGACCCCTTACCCTCCAATCTATTAGTTGAGCCAGTTCTCTGGTCCGATCATTTCCTAATGTCCTTTTTACTCAAACTTCCATGTGCACGTCCTAGGCCGGGCCTCGTGCAAATTTTGCGGCGAAACTGGGGCAGGTTGACAATGACTACAGCTACAGTCAACAACAGCTGGGAACGCACCCTTGAAGTGGACCTGGAGTTCCTAACTCAATCTCTTGAAACAGCAGCTGGTCATGTTGCCCCTCCCAAACAGACTACACAACGCAACGGCCATCGGAACCTTGGTTCTCGGCTGAACTCCGAGCCGCCCGCCTTCAGTTTCATCATGCTCAACACGGGTGGTGTCGCTCCTATGGGTCTGCTAGCTTACAGACGCAGCGCTAGTCACCACCATACTCTAAAGAAGCTAAACAACCGTTTTTCACCTAAAAAATGGATCAGGCCCTTAATCATTCTAGGGAGCTCTTTGTTAGATATTTTTCCTCCACCTCTGAGCTCAAAGCGTCGATTATACCACTTGAGAAATTTGTGACTCTCTGTCCCTCTATTTTGTTACCAAAATTGAGGCCATTCATTTTAACATCAGTTTGGTCATCTCTGTATGCCCGGTTTCCACCCCAACTAATGAGGACTCTTACCAGGAATGGTTATCCTTCCCGGTCTTTACCACAGATGCTGCCAGTAAGACAACTGTCCTGAAATCCGCTGCCCCCTCGCATCCCATCACTCGAGCTATCTTTAAGGATATCTGTCCAGGTATTATTTCTTGGATCACCCAAGCTATTAGCCTGTCTTGCCAATCTGGCCGTATGCCAGTAAAACTGAAACATGCTAATAACATTCCTCTTGAAAACACCCTCCCTTGATCCTTCACTTTCTGCTAGTTCCTATTTCTCTTTGACCTTCCTTTATGAAATTGTTGGGAGGCTTTGATCTCTCCCCTTTTCTCTTCCTTTTTGGTGGCCTCTGATGCCCTCGATCCCTTCCAGTCTGGCTTTTGCCCGGGACAAGGCACTTAAGGTGTTCTGGTGTCGGTTCAGGGTGATCTGGCCAGACTGGTAGACAGAGGTGGGGTGGGTGCCTTGATCTTATTAGATCTTTCAGCATCATTCAATACTGTAGACCATCTACTCTGATCTCTTGCATGGCCAAGATTGGCCTGGCTGGGCCAGTTGTTGCCTGGTTACCTCGTTCCTTGCCAGATGCGTTCTCTCCCCTCTTTTTCTTCAGCCCCCTGCTCAATTTCCTGTGGTGTTCCCCAGGGCTCTGCCTTGTCGCCAATGCTGCTTAATATCTATATGCAGCCTCTTGTGAGTCTTGTCTTCTCCTTTAACCTTTGTTGCTACTCTTACGCTGGAAACACCCAGATCCGGGTCTGCTTAGAACTTGACCAGGCTGAGGTGTCCTTGCGTTTTAGTCCATGTTTGGCGGCCACTGGAAGTTGAATGAAACACAATTGGCTGAAGCTCAACGGCGACAAGACAGAGGTCCTTGTGGTTGGCGCTCCACCCTTCCCTT
This sequence comes from Ambystoma mexicanum, assembly GCF_040938575.1. Lineage (NCBI taxonomy): Eukaryota > Metazoa > Chordata > Amphibia > Caudata > Ambystomatidae > Ambystoma > Ambystoma mexicanum. Next base: position 673,603,973 of record NC_090934.1, read on the forward strand.
CACTTCAGACTGCCTCTTTCTGGCCTCCTTCACTAGGTGTTGCTCCCTCATCGGTGTCATTGGTTAGAAATGTAGGTGTTATTTTCTCCTCCACACTTTCCATGGATGCCCAGGTGGCTGTCTGCAGAGCTGGACATTTTCATCTGAAGATCCCGAAGGAAGTCCTTCCATTGCTTCCTCCTCAGGTCCGCCCTCCCTGAAGGTGACGGAGTGTTTGACTTTCGGAAGCTCTTGGTCCTGTCCAGATAGAACTTCAGAGCGTGTCTGACATCCAGAAAGTGTAATTGTAAGTATTTATTCATTTATAGTGTGTGCCGGGCCCGTGGGCATCTGGGCGCAGAGCATGTTACAAAGTTACATATGACATGATATAAATGTCATATACATTGTGTAGAAATGTACAGGTCATAGTGGCATCAGTGTACATATATACAATAAATAGATTACTTAGTTACTGTTTCTTATTTAGGCGAAGTCTGCAGAGAGAGGTACCTTAAAACAGACCAAGAGGTCAACGGTCTAGGGAGTGCAGCCACTTCTTGACATTAGTCTTAAAGCAGTGGAAGGGCGATATGGCTCTTAATGAGTCAGGAATGGAGCTCCATAGTTGCACAGCCAGGTCTGGAAAGCTAGCACCTCCAGTTTTTTTAAGCATGAACTTGGGTATTCTGAGATTGTTGGATTATGCTACTCTGGCAGATCGTGTAGAGGTGTGTTTGGTAAATCTGTCTGTGAGGTATAAAGGAGCCTTCTTGGACAGACATTTATGAGTAAGGTTGAGTGATTTGAGCTTGATTCTGTTATTTATGGAGAGCCAATTGATATCACGTCTCACATGAGAAATGTGCTGAGTTTTGGGTATGCCTAGAGCCGCTCTTAGGGCATTATTCTGGATTGTCTGTAGTTTAGTGGTGTTGTGTTTGCTGGTGCCTAGATATAAGGCATTGCAGTAGTCCACTTTGGAAAGCATTAAGGCCCTTGCAACTGTAATACAGCTTATTGTGGCCAAGAATGGTTTGCATGCATAGTTGTTGGCAGACGCTGTGGCATTGATTTGTTTGAGGTTGAGTGCCGAGTCTAGGTAGAAACATAGGGTCTTGACCTCCTTAGAGACTTTGATCTTAATTCGTTAGTTTTTTTGGTCACCCAACGATTAAGAGCTCAATTTTTTCGTCGTCGAGACATAAGCCGTGGGTGGCCATCCACGTTTGTATAATTAGATTAATTTTGTTGATCATGGTTACGTCTTGGTCATAGTCGCCTGGGATAGGGATGAGAATCTGGGTGTCGTCTGCATAGTTGGTATACGAGATACCCAGATTGTAAACTATGTCAAACAGGGGCTTTGTAAATTAATTATACAAAGTTGGGGAGACGCAGGAGCCTTGTGGTACTCCCCATGTAATACATACTTCGTCTGCTGCGGAGGATGTTGAGACCGGTTGTCCAAGAATGAGCTTATCTAGGTGGTAGCTTCTGTAGAAAAATGATTGACAAGGTTGAACGCAGCGGACAGGACCAGCAGGAGAAGGATGGACGCTTCACCTTTGTTTTTCCGGTCGTCTAGTTGATTCTTCAGGTCAATGAGGGCTGTCTTGGTTCCATGTCTGGGCCTGAAGCCTGATTGGCGAGTGCCCAGTAGGTTGTTGATCTCCAGATAAGCATGAATCTGGAGATAGGCCGCTTTATCAAGGATTTTGAGAAGAAAGGGTACGGTTGTGATTGGCTTGTAGTTGGTGGGAATATTGGGGTCGATGTTTTTTTTTTTTAGTAAGGGTAGTACCCAGGGATCTTTGAGATTGGTAGGTACTGAGCAAAATTTGAAGGCGGTGTTCATAAATGTGGATATGAACGGGGCCAGGATTTTAGCGGCTTCTTTAATAGGAGCTGGGCAAGTGTCCTCTAGGCATTTAGACGGTTTTAGGGAACAGATGATTTTTTTCAGCCTCAGCGGTTGAGATAGAGTTGAATTTAAATTGGTGACTGGGTCTTGTTTGTTTGGAGGAAGTTTCTTGCAAAATGGCTTCTTGTGTTTCTAAGGCAATCTTATGTAGGGTAGCTTTTTTGGCATTAATTCATTCTTGGAGCAAGGTTATTTTGTTGCAGAGGGCGTTTTGAATGTCTGTACACCAGGATTTATTTTTGATGCAGGAATCCCTGGGAGTGACCGGGGTTTCTAATTCTCTTAGGATAGTGAAGATTTCTCTGGTGTTAGAGCTGGCTTTTACTATTCTATCATTTTGTTTGAATGATTTATTTTTTGTACTTCACGGCCAGGGACGTGAGAAGGAGCTTGTTCCGAGTTGTCGGGTTGTTTTTCCTCCTAGTCTCAGCAAGTCTTTTGTCAATACGTAGGGCTTTTAGGCTGGGAGTAAACCACATGTTTAGGTGAGCTGTAGGTTTTTCTTTGCTGAGTTTAAGTGGTGCAATGGTATCAATAGCTGAGTTAATGGTATTATTGTACAGGTCAACCAGATCCATAAGATTGGAGGGTAGGTTTACAAAATTGATGATGGGTTGTAGCAGGGGCAGGAGGTTGGGGACTGTGATGTTTTTTCTGTTTCGAGTTAGGGCTGGAGGGTCATGGGTCTAGCCGAGTTAGTTTGATGACCGTCTTGGATGGTGAATGAGATCAGGTTGTGATCTGTCCATGCGCATGGTTCAGAATCTGTTATGGAGGACAGGCAGTTGATGTTTGCGATCCAATCCAGGGTGCAACCTTTTGTATGTGTAGGTCTGTTGTTCGTGAGGGTAAGGCCTGCTTCTATGATGGCATTGGATAGGATGGTGGCATTTGTGTCATTAGGGTCATTCAGGCCTAGATTGAAGTCTCAGAGTAAGATAGTTTGGGAACTGGGTTTGGTGCTGGTGTTGAGGAGGGTCATTATTTCTTCTTCAAATGTCCCTAGTGAACCTTGGGGAAGGTATAACAGGTGCATGGAAACAGTACAGGATGCAGATAATCGTAGTTTGACTGATAGCAGTTCAGCGGAGTGAAAAGGGGTAGATTCCGTTTCTCTCATATCAAGGCTGGATTTACATATGAATGCCATGCCTACTCCTTTAGAGTTTTCTCTGTCTTTTTAGATTATGGTGAAATTGTCTGAGATAGCTAGGGAGAGGGCGGGCCAGCTGCTTTGTGGAGCCATGCCTCTGTGACGGCAAGGAAATCGAGCTGGTTAGTTGAAATGATGTCAGCGATTTCCGTGGCGTGGGCTACGAGAGATCTGGCATTGATGAGTGCAACGCAAATTTTGTACGTTTCCTTAGTCTTTTTGTTAGTAGGGATTCTTTTGGGGGGTGATGGATGGATGGGTTCCTGAGTGGGTTTAGAGTTGTGGTTGGTGGTGGTGCATGTCTTAGGCTTTGAGACCGCCAGGTTGGTGAGTCTGGAGCCTAGTCTGTGATTTCTCCAATTGGTGGAGCAAGGTTGGTTGGTCTTAGGCTTGCTTGCGAAGCGGAGGATCCATTGCGCTGGTGATAATATCTCTGCTATGTGTTGGGTGTCTTTGTTGATTGGGTGTGTTGTCTGCTGTGTAGGATTAATGGGTGGTAGGAAGTGGGTGGGCCTGATCTGGTCCGATGGTGGTAGTGGTTTTTTCATGGATAGGAGTCTGGGAGTTGAGTTGGTGAGGGCCACAGTGGTGGCGAAGCGAGGTAAATCGGTTTGAGCGTGGGGTGGGTGTTAGTGTTAGTGTTAGCTAAGAGATTGATCATTAGGATGATAAAAATTTTGGCTAGGACAAGATCCATGACTTAAGATAGGCACTGTGGGCTAGATATAGGTTTCTAGGATCAGACACAGTGGGCTAGGCACTAGATAAAATGTTCCAATATAGGGCACAATGATAAGGCACTATGGGCACAATACAATTTACCCAGGCTAAGGCAAAATGATAAGGCACTGTGGGCTAAATACAATTTACCCATGTGGGGACAGTGATAGGCACTGTGGGCTAAATACAAGTTTCCAGGATAGGGCACAATGATAAGGCACTATGGGTACAACACCATTTTCCAGTATAGGGCACAATGATAAGGCACTATGGGCACAATACAATTTTCCCAGGCTAAGGCACAATGATAAGACACTGTGGGCTAAATGCAATTCACCAAAGTAGGACGCAATGATAAGGCTAAATGATGTCTAAATGATGCTGTGGGCAAGATATAGTTTTCCGATATAAGTTGCGATGTGCGGTACATAGGGCTGAGTACAATTACTGAGAGCAGGCGCTGTGGGCTGAGGTCGTTAGCATTGTTAGTGCACATGGGCAAATACGCTTAGCATTAGAGGACGGAGGTAAACAGGAGGGGGAAGGGTAGCAAATATTACATGCATATTATTAGCAGACATGGAATAGCATGGGGACCGGCAGGATGAACATGCCCGTGCTGAGTTGGCAGACAATGCAGTAGCAGGCGGCTCGGAGATAATAACTTACACTTTCCGCGTGGGGCGCAAGATCCTCTGAGCATCGTCCTTAGGATCAGAAAAAATATTTGTAACACTATCTCCTTGCTTAGATGGAAAGCAGAGACTACCTTAGGGAGAAACGCGGGGTGCGTTCTTAGGACCACCTTATCTTTGTGAAAATTAGTATAGGCTTCTGATGTCACCAGAGCCTGGATCTCGCTGACTCTGCGAGCAGAGGAGAGACCCACCATCAAAGCTGTTTTAATTGTGACCAATCTGATGTCGGTGGACGCCATTGGTTCGAAAGGTTGGTGCACCAGGGCGCCCAACACTACATTGAGATCCCACACAAGGTGTGGCTTCTTGATGGGCGGGTAGAGCCTGGTGAGGTCCGCAAGATGCTGCTTAACCACCGGGTTGGAGGAGGAGAAGATCTCCACCTCAGAATTCCTGTAGGCCCCTATGGCTGCCAAGTAGGTGCAGCAGGTGTCTATTTGCACCCCTGAGTGAGCAAGGTGTGCCGAGAATGAAAGCACATCGTCCAATGTGCAAGTAAGGGGGTCGATCTCCTTAGAGTCCGCCCAGTGACAGAACCTGGTCCATTTACTCCTATACTAACTCCTAGTAGCTTTGCTCATAGCACCCTGAATGATGTCCAGGTTAGCCTGAGACAGGCTCAGATGCTTCATTGTGACCTGTTCAGGAACCACGCTGCAAGGGCTAATTTCTGTAGAGCGGGGTGGATGACCCTGCTCTCCTATTGCAAGAGGAAGTGAGCTGGGCCCAGCAGCAGGTGAATGGGTGGCCTGTCCGAGAGGCTGATGAGCTCTGAGAACCACAGTCTTGCGGGCCACCACAGAGCTATCAGAATGATGCGGAGGTGACAATTCCCTTATCTTGCAGATCACCCTGTGGATCAGGGGTGTGGGAGGGAAGGGATACACTGTCATGCCATTCCACTGTATCTGGAATACGTCACCCAGGGAGCCGGGGCCGTGCCCCTGCCAGGACGCAAACTGCTGGCACTTCCTTTTGGACCAGGAGTCAAAAATGTCCACCTGAGGATGCCCCCATATGCTGAAGACCCTGAGCAAGACCGGATTGTTCAATTGCCATTTGTAATTGTCTGCTCCCAGTCTGCTGAGCCGGTCTTCTTCCAGGTTGGATTCCCCCGGGAGCTGGATTGCAGTCAGGTAGATGTTATTCTCCAGGGCCCACTCCCACATACTCACTGCTAGGCTGCACAGTGGAGGGGACCTGGTGCCACCCTGCTTGTTGACATAATACATGCTGGTGGAGTTGTCCATCTGGATGAGGACAGCCTTGTCCCCAATGAGTGGAAGGAAAGCCTTGAGCGCTAGCCAGAAAGCTTTCAGCTTCAACCAGTTGACATGAGATTCCTGCTCCTGCAGGGACCAGACTCCATCGACACTGTTTGTCCAGCGTCGCACCCCAGACTTCCATGGGGGAATCATGGGTGCCTGTCAAAAGGGCCTACCAGTCTGCAGGTTGCCGTCCCTGGACCACCAGGTGAGGTCCGGGTGGAGAGAAGGAGGAATGCTGACCAGCCCCGCTCCTCATTCCATGAGGCTGCAATCTGTAATCTCCTCATCCTGAGTCTCGTGTGGGGGATGGCCAGTAGGACCGCTGCCATGATCCCAGTAGATGCTGGTACCACCAGGACGAGGTCACCTCTCGGCTGAGGAAGTGACTTACAGCCCTCTTGATGGCCATAATCTTGTCCTCTGAGGGGAAAACTCTCGGAGCTGGAATCCCATGTGAGGCCCAGAAAGGGCAGGCTCCAAGTAGGCTGCAGCTGAGACTTCTTGAGGTTGAGAGAGAATCCCAGCTCATGGAGAGTGGTCATAAGAGCGAAGGAAGTGTTATGCACCGCCTCCATAGATCTCGCCCTGTCAAGCCAGTCGTCCAGGTATGGGTAGACGTGGTGGTCCTCAGCCGAGGAGGGCCGCCACTGCATTCATTAGTCTGGTAAATACCCTGGGGGCTGAGTTGAGGCTGAAAGGTAAAACCCTTTATTGGAAATGGCAGCCCATGATCATGAACCGCAGGAAGGATCGATGAGGCTGCCAAATAGGGACATGTAGATAAGCGTCCTTTAGATCGAGGGAGCACATCCAGTCTCCCTTGCACAGTGTCTCCGCGATGAGTGCTGGCATAACCATCTTGAATTTTTGAAGGAGGGAGAGGTGAGGGTGGAGAGGTCCAACATAACTCTCAGGCCAGCCTGGTTCTTCTTATGTATGGCGAAAATACTGGAGTAGAACCCAAGCCTCGTTGGGGTGCTGGGACTTCTTCCACTGCCTAGATCTCGACGAGCGACTGAATTTCTGCCAACAGAGTTGCTGTCCCGACTGAATTTCCGCCAACAGAATTGCTGTCCCAATCTGTGGGAGGAGTGGAGGAGGGAGGAGAGGGAAGAATCAATAGACGGTACCCCATGGATACTACGGATAGGTCCCAAAGCCTGCAAACCTCTGATTGAAAAACTGCATGAAGGGCAAGCCTGCCCCCCACCGGAGACACGTGGACCCGAAGGGGCGCGTCATCCCTTCTTTCCCTCTGAGGCTGTTGCTGAGGAGGGGGACTGAAAGAAGCCTTGCCCCCCCCTTTTGTTGTTTGTGCCGGTGCTGAATCGGAGAACGGTCAGGCTGTCTAGACCCACATTCTTGGAAGCCCCGGAACACGCCAAACGCCCGACCCTTATCGGATTGTTGATGCGACTGGGTGTACGCCTTGGGCGTGGCCTTTGTAAGGACAAAGACTTTGCAGTTTGGGAACTGTTTTTCTTTTTATCTAGCTCCTCAGCAGTGGTGGAATGAAAGAGGTCGCCACCCTTGAATGGAAGGTCCAATATGCGTTCCTGGACGTCTGGGTTGAATTTAGTAGCCCATTGCGAGGCAGTCCTCATGTCTCTGGCGATGTATAAGGCCCAGCCAGAGGGGTAAATGTGGGCCACAGTGGACTCCATGATGTCCTGTGCCACCAATTTAGCCTCTGCCAGTCCCGCCTTTAAACGTGCATGGCTCTGCACTGGAGGTTCTGGAAGGAAGATGGCTATTTCCCGCCAAAGCCTCTGGTTAACAGCTGCCAGAATTGCATCTGCGTTGGATTGGCGAAGGTGCAATGAGGCGTTGGAATAAAGCTTCTTTCCGTAAGCCTCCAAGATCATCTCCTCCTTGCCTAACAGCGCTGAGGTCGAGGTGGTCGAGGACAACTGAGGCTTTCAGTAAAGTGGCGCAGCATCAATCACTGAAGAGTGCAGTTGAGGGTATGCCGACAGCAAGAGTAGCTCTCCCTCCATCTGCCTATATTTGGCGTTGAGGTGCCGATTGATAGGCTGGGCCGAGTGGGGATTACCCAGGCTGGGCCGAGTGGGGCTTAAGGCACCCCTTTTTGGCCATGGCGACAACGTCCTTTTGCATCGGGATCCCTGTTCTAGCCACAGGGTGTAGAGTGAGCACCTCGGCCAGGACCCCTGCCTCCGGTTGTTCGACCTCGGGTTGAGGAAGCCTCAAGTACCCTGCCAAACCTGCGAGCCGTTCGTGGAAGGCCTTGGCTGATGACAGAGTGTCAGGGTCCTCGTCCTAATCAATGTCCACCAAGGAGTCCGGCTGGCCCGGAGTGGGTGGAGGAGTGCTGGGCGCCAAGGGCTGCAGTGTGGGGACCAGAGCTGCAGGCTTCTGCGGAGGCTGGTATGGAACCACCTGAACTGTTGGAGGCAGGGGAGCCAAAATCGAAGGAGCCGACGAGGGCAGCAGGGGCTGCACCAGGGCGTACAGCGCTGGAGCCATAAGAACAATGACTATAGGAGCAGGTGGAGGCGCCGGAGGGAGCATGTCCCTGATCACATCACGAAGGATGGCCCCCATCTGAGGAGATCTCATGAGCGTGAGGAACTTTTCAAAGAACCTGTCCTCACAAGCCGGTAGGGTGGCGTTGACGGGGTAGCGGGCGGCTGCTGGGGCCAGTGCATACTCTGTCTAGCCGGTTGTGGGGTAAACATGCCCTGCGATACTGATGGATAAGCTGTATGCCACGTACCTGGTTGACACCAGTCCCACCTTGTAACTCGTTCTCCCACCTGCTCCGTTCCAAGGGGCGGTATCAGATGAGCGGTCATTTTGTCTAGTGTGGCAGTCATCTTGTCGAGCTGCCTGCCACGTGCCAAAGTCGTGGTGCTTGGCTCACTGGGCCCAGCCTCCTCCAGGACTCTTGGGGGGTGGATCATGAGACCTACCCTGCACCTCAGGATGGGGTCTGGTAGATGTGTTGCTCTTGGCAGCATCGCCGTAGTGCTGTGTGCAGGCACCCCCTCGGACATCTGGCTGGTACTAGGGCGTGGCCCCTCAGGTGTACACCCGGTTAAAGAACCTTGCGGTCCATCAGCACGGTCTCTGGAAGGATCTACTGACCCCCTGGTCTGGCGGCCGGTAGCTGAAATAGCCTTGTTACCAGTGCTGGTGCGAGAACCTAAAGGTTTCCTCCCGCTCGGGCGTTTCTTCAGGAAGGAGTCGCCCTTGCGGGGTTGCGATGGAAAAAAGTGGCCCTTCCTTGGTCCTTGACTTATGTCTGAAAGTCCATCAGGTCCTCTGGAGGCAACTTCTCAAAGAGTTCCCTCCACTGAGCTAGCCTTTTGTTCAGAGCATGCGGTGTAAGCGCGTTGCATGCGGTACAATCCTCCCAGCCGTGGTCGGGCCAAGGCAGCGGAGGCAAAGAGCGTGGGGATTGGACGTAGGGAAGAGCCAATCGCAGGCTGGACACCTGCTGAAGCTGCTGATGTCGACATGCGCCGGGGGGGCGTGGCACCAGAGGACCGAGTACCTGATTGATAAAAGGAACAAGTTACTTACCTGTAACTGTTGTTCTACAGCATGGGTCTGGCATGGATTCACATGTCATGAATATTCACTGTCATCAGGCTAGGAATCCTCGGAAAAGAAAAAAATCAGTTTCAGTTTCGTTTCTGAACTGTCTTTCTACTAATAACCAATAACTGATCTCTGGGTCATACTGCCCCCAGCCAATGACTGCCCTCTACCTAAGCCCCTCCTCCGGCAGCCATCTTCAGATTTGGTAACATGCAAAGTTGCAGTAGGACCAAGAGAAGAGCAGCAGAGGGGTCGGAGGGAGGGTTCGCATGTGAATCCACGCCAGACCCATGCTGGAGAACAATTACAGGTAAGTAACTTGTTCCTTCTCCAGCATGGGGTCTGGCATGGATTCACATGCTCATGAATACAAGAATACATAGCAGAACACACATGCACAACCACGGGAGGTGGCAAGGCTCAACATTAAGCATCTCTTACCTCCTCACCAGGCTCACCTTCAAGCAAACAGGTTGCGCAGCACTGCTTGGCCGACTCTGGACTCCTCCCTGGAATCCCGGACGACGAAGTAGAATCTCGTGAAGGTGTGAGTCAACCTCCACGTAGCAGCCCAGCAAATGCCCAGCAGGGGCACATCAGACAGGAACGCTGTGGTAGCAGCGATTGCTCTGGTTGAATGGGCTCTCGGCCGGGCAACGGTTCGTTTGCCAACTGGTGACAGTGCATGATACAGCCGGAGAGCCATCTGGAAATGGAAGCCTTCGAGAAGACCTTCCGTTGGTTCACAGGTCCAAAGTTCACAAACAGCTGTGATGTCTTCCGAAAACTCTTCGTGCGGTCCACGTAGAACTTCAGCGCTCTAGACACATCCAGCGAGTGCAAAGTCCTCTCAGCCAGCGACAAAGGCGACGGGAAGAAAACAGGCAAGACCAAGGGCTCGTGGAGATGGAAGACCGACGGCACCTTGGGCATGAAGGAGGGGTGCGTCCTCAGCACTACCCTCTTCTCGTGGAAAGTCAGGTATGGAGTTTACAGGAGAGGGCCTGGATCTCTCCCACTCGTCGTGCGGCGGTGATGGCCACAAGAAACGCTGTTTTCCACGACAGGAATTTCAACGGTGCCGAATGCAGAGGCTCGAATGGCGGGCCCATGAGTCTGGTCAGCACCACGTTGAGCTCCCACGCCGGGTGTTAGGGAGAATTCTCATAAATGGCTGATTTCCCTTAACTAAAGAGTCCCCCAGCAGCTTTGCTGGATTCCTAGGATTTATTTTTTCACCTGGTAAGAGTGTGAGCCTTTTTCCCACTCTTACATGTGTTTTGCTGCATGTATTTTTACTGTTTGTGTGATCTTGGGCACTTTAGCCTCACCTACTCCATGTGCACCACTTTTTGTGTGTTACACAGCACCTTCAGTGCAGTGACACAGGGTTGTCTTTGAGACTTCCCATTGACTCCATTTTTCTGGGGCTGACTACTGTTTATAGTCACTTTAAACCACAGACCCAGTACACCCCATCTTACATGGAGTATTGGAAAGGGTTAACTATTATCCCTTTTTGTCTGTGCCTCTTGGAGCCTTGTTTCGCTCCCTTAACATTAAGACTTGGCTGGTGGCAGTGGTAACTACCCTAACTTTCCTCCAGCGATTATCTTATATAAACGTGGTATTGTTCCAGGCGATTTTAGTATCCTCGAACATAACCCGCTTGACCAAATACATTTTATTTTGGTTCCGGCTGGGTTTATTCGCCATTTCTTTTTGTTAAAGTCTTTCTCGTGTTTTTGGGGGTGATTCCTTTGTTTGCTGTCTTTTCGCGGGCTTCTGCACAGAAACCCTCCTTAAGGCGCCTGATAGTCTAGAGGGCCAGGATGTGAGGGAGGGATCTTCGGACCCATGTCATGGGTTGCCTTAGTAACCCAAGTCGCACTCTTGTCTGATTGGCTAAGGAGACTGGCCTTGCCAGGTCAGCCACCCTGCAGTGTGATTGACAGCCAGGCTGTATGAATGGGGGAAAACTGCATAAAAAGCAGGTCTCTGGGACTGGAAGAGCAGAGTCGCCACTGGAATGAAAGAACCAATGAAGAACTGGAAGAAGAGGACCCCTACCATGACTGAACCGCCCGGGGAAGCCGTGCTACAGGTCCGAATCTCCAAATCTGACGACAGAAGATCTTCCAGGAAACCTCTTCCATTTAGCTGGTGGGACCAACCAGTTTGTCCAAACTACAAGCCAGGACCCCTCCTCTGGTCGAATTCGCTGTACAGAGTTACAGTGGGCCGGATAGCCAGGAAGGTCGGACCCTGCTTGGGTTTTAAGGAGCGCTCCTTTTATTCGTTGATTTGCTCTGCTGCTGGTTTCTTCACTGGGTGGCGCAGGATCCTCCAGTCTTCCTACTTAGTGTCAGTCCGACAGTCGCTTCAGGAACCGTGAGCCTGAAGGAACCACCAGGAACGTCCGCCTCAGCTACAGCTCCCTCTCCGTTTCAAGTTACTGTGCAAATCCGGTTGTCTGTTTCGGTCAGCCGCGGTGAAAGTGTTTGAAATCTTTCTCCAATCCGAGGGCTTGTCCTTCTCTTCTCTTTGAACTAACTTTTCTACCAACCAACCTCGTCCGGAATCTGTGCCACGAACTTTACCGCAAATTACCCTGAACTGTGTAATCTTGAGCAAAAGACTTTGGCCCTAAGCCTTTTCCATCTGATCTCCTCACTGTAGTCTCTCTTGTTCTATTGCACTGATTACTTACCTGTTGGTTTTGCCTAATTTCTAATAACTTTGTCTTTCCCTCCCTTTTAAATTGCTGGAGTGCAATTTTGCTCCCACTTCATTTTGTGAGCTTAACTTGTCTGGAATTTAACAGAAGTGGTGTGGTGTATTTATGATTGTGATTTTTAACTTGCTTAGAATAATGAAATGTTATACAACTGTTGAGTAAATAAATATATATTCTTTTACTTAGAAACCTTGAGTAAGTGTTTGCCTGAACCATAGTAACTGCTGCCCTTTGTGTAACTCTTGTACTGCTCACTTACTCTTTAGATAAGTCTGGCTGCTCCGCTACTGCTACCACTATAACGGTGTAGTACAGGCTTGTACCAAAGGTGAAATTGTACAGTCACTTGTAGTCTTAATTGTGTCAAGTGTTCCCAAAGGGTACTGCATATAATTCTGCCTAACACCGGGGCCGGGGCCTTCACCGGCGGGAACGAGCGGAACAGTCCTTTCATGAACTCCTTCACAAGGCGATGAGACCACAGCGATGACCGCTCTGGAGTTTTGGTGTAGCAGGAGATAGCTGCCAGATGGATCTTGATGGAGGCATGCGCCAGCCCCGCCTTGGCCAGCGATGGCAAGTACGGCAGCACTTGAGGGGCCTTAATCTGTAGAGGGTTGATCTTCTGTGCACGGCACCAGACAGAGAACCTCTTCCATTTATGTCCGTAGCACTTAAGAGTCGAGGACGCCCTGGCCTTTGCAAGGACCTCCTTGCAGTCTGCCGGGATATCATAGCCTCCGAACTCTAGTGCTGGAGGAGCCAGGCCTACAGGTTCAGCGATCCCGGGTCGTGATGCAGGATGGCGCCTCCTTCCCTAGCGAGAAGATCCGCGTCCATCGGCACTTTGACTGGGGGGGACGCTGACAAGTCCAGAAGGTCCAGGAACCATATCTGTCTCGGCCACGCCGGTGCGACGAGGATCATCCTGCTCCAGGACCGTCTGAGTTGACTGATGAGTCGCAGAAGCAACGGCAATGGTGGGAACGCATACAGGAACAGGCCGTCCCAGGGGAAGGAGAATGCATCGGCCATGCTCCCCGGCTGGGGAAACCGGCTGGCGAACTTCCGGCACTTGGCGTTCGTCGCCATCGCGAATAGATCTATCTGGGGATTGCCCCATCGTCGGAATAACATAGCAACTTGATCCTGCCTGAGTTCCCACTCGTGGCATGAGCGCAGCTCCCTGCTGAGCGAGTCGGTGTTCTTTACTCCTGCCAGGTGGAAGGGTACCAGGAACGGCCCAGTGCCACAGATCCTGCGCTTCCTTGGATAGGGCTGGGGATCTGGTGCCCCCTTGCTTCCGGATGTAGAACATCGTTGTGGTGTTGTCGGTGAAGACCCTCACCACCTTGCCCTTGAGGGACGGGAGGAACGACCTGAGGGCCCAGAACACGGCTCAGAGCTCCAGGACTTTGATGTGTAGTGACCTCTCCTCCGGGAGCCAAATGCCTCTTGCGTGGAGATCTCCAGTGTGCACCCCCCATCCTTCCAGGGAGGCGTCCGTCGTCACCGTTTCCTGATGTGTCGGGGTCTGGAAGTCCATACCCACCGCTAGATGCGCGCGGTTGGCCCACCACCGGATTGCTTGGCAGAACTTCTCGTTGAGGGAGATCTGGTCTTTGAAACTGCCCGCTGCTTGCATCCAACGGGCGTCGAGGAACTCCTGTAGTGGTCGCATCCGCAAACTGCATAGACGCACAAGGTAGATGCACAACGACATCATGCCAAGTAGGGACTTGATGGACCTCACCCTGGCCCGTGCCCATGGTCAACAGCCGTTGTACCTTGCCCAGGATGGCCTTCGTCCTTTCCTCAGACGGCGAAGCTAATCGCGCCACTGTGTCGAGTCTGGCTCCCAGGAACCGGGCATCTTGCAACGGTACCAAGTGGGATTTCACGAAGTTGATCGAGAATCCCAGATCCATGAGCAGTTGGACAGTCTTCGCTGTGTGATCGACGGCGAGTTCCCATGACTTTGCTCGGATGAGCCAATCGTCCAGGTAGGGGTATACGTAGATCCCCTGCAGGCGCAGCTGTGCCACCACCGGTGCCAGGCACTTGGTGAAGACCCTGGGCACCGACTTGAATCTGAAGGGCAGGGCCTTGAACTGGTAGTGTCGTCCTTGCACCATGAATCGTAGCAACTTTCGATGTCCCTTGAGTATGAGGATGTGGAAGTAGGCGTCCTCCAAGTCCAGCGACGATAGGAGGTCGCCCTCCTCCAGCTATCCCAGCACGTGCTGCAGGGTGACCATCCGGAATTTCTGGGACTTGATGTATTTGTTTAGATGACGAAGGTCCAGAATGGGCCGCCAACCGCCGGTCTTCTTTCGGACGAGGAAGTACCGCGAGTATACTGAGCCTCTTCAGGATGAGTTCTATCGCGCCCTTTTTTAGCATTGTTCATACCTCCAAAAGTAGCTGTGGCACATGGTTTTCTTTCCTGGCCACAGGTGGTAGATGGGGACACTTTCTTTGCAATTTCGGAGTGTGTCCATGGGCCAGCGCCTCCAGCAACCAACGGTCAGTGGAGATGGACTCCCACGCGCTGACGAATTCCGCCAGCCGGCCCCCCACCGGGATGCTTGGGTGGGGGCCCGACGTCATGGCCAGTTCAATCTTGCTTCGCCGAGGCCTTGCCGCCTTGGCATCCTTGGCGACGATGATGTCCTCTGCCCTTGCTGTGGCCTCTGTAGGCCTCTTGCGACGATGAGCGGGCTGCTTGGCGGTACGACGAGGAACCGTCACCAAATCCTTTGGAGGCACCTTGAGACTTGCCTCCGGGGGTCTGAAAGGACGGCTGTCGTTAATGGAGAGAACCAAAGGCCCGGGCTGTCTCGGTGTCCGCCTTGATGGCCTGCAGTGACTCGTCCACTGGCTTGCCGAACAGGTTGTTCCCGTCGAAGGGCATGTCTAATACCCTGGTCTGAACGTCCTGACGGAAATCAGTGGCCTTGAGCCAACCGCGTCGGCAAAGGCAAACACTGTTGCCCATCTGTCGAAAACCGGCATCCGCGATGTCCGTGGCCACCGTGATGCCGTGGTCCGACTCCACCGCGCCTTTCTGTAGGATTTCAAGGCCCTCCGCCCTCTTGTCGTCTGGCAGGAAATCCAGGAGGGGAGCAATCTTAAACCACAGCTCCCTGTGATAGCGCTCCACGATAGCGAGGGTGTTGGCCGCTTTGATGATCGTCGCCGTCGACGAGATGACTCGTCGTCCCATGGCATCCAGCTTCTTCCCCTGGCTGTCCAGTGGGGAAGTGTAAATTGATCCCCGTCGCCCCTGCCGATTTCTTTTTGGCCGCTGCGGAGACCACTGAATCCGGGGACGGCTGAGCTCTAAGGCACATTGGGGCGGAATCTGGGACCCGGTACTACTTCTCATACCGGTCCCTTTTCGCAGGAGCCATGGACGGGTTCTTGAGCAGCAACAGTCCTTCGTCCCATATGTCGTTCAGTAACGGTACTGAGAGGACGGTCTTCCTCTTGGCCTCCCGTCGTGAATAATCACACTGTGTCGTCGGACTCAGGAAACATGCACATTCTGATATATAGGTTCCTACTCTCCTGAACACCTGTGAAGACTTGCTCTCAAACCTTGACTCAACTCCCCTTCTGTTCACATCCTCCTTGGTCTGTCTCCGCTTGCAGCCTCCCCCAGGGCTCTCTACTCTTGCCTTGGCTTTTCAACATTTAGCTTGTCCTTCTTGCCCACCCTGATCTGCACCTTCTCTCCTCACTTCCAGTGTTATGCAGAGGACACTCTGCTCTCCTACAAGCTTTCCTCCTCTTCCTCCTCTCCATTCGGTCTCATTCCCGATTGCCTGATCGCTATTCAAGAATGGTGTGCTGCTAATGTTCTCTGTCTTAATGCCAGTAAGACCAAGATCCTTCTCATTGCAACCCCTCTTCCTTCACCCTACCCTCTGGCCGCCCTCCTTGGGCCCATTCCCCTCTTATGAGGCAAAAAACCTGTGCGTCACCTTCAACACCTCCCTCTCTTCACTTCATATCGTGGATCTTGCCAATAAGGCTCACTTTAAGCTTAACGTCGTCAGAGGCATTCTCCCTTGCCTCATCTTCCCCCAGAAACTCAATGTCTCTAGAGCTCTGGGTCTTTCCAGGCTGGATGTCTGCAATAGCCTCTTCCTCAATTGGCCTCTTTTCACCCTCCGCCCTCTCCAACTAATCCAGAATAGGGCTTCAAGACTTATCCTTGTCCTCAAGCCCAGGGACTGCATCTCTCCAGCCCTAAAATTTCTCCACTGGCTCCCGATGGCTGCAAAGATCAAATTCAAGACACACTGCATCATCCACAAGACTTTCTGGGGCCTGTAACCATGCTACATCTAATTTTCTCTCCCTAAATATCTCCCTGCTAGAGTCCCTTGGTTCTCTATCTCTAACTCTCTGCAGGTCATCCAAGCAGAGTGGGGGCAGATCTCTTCCTTCAGCATAAGCCTCCCTTTGGAATGGCCTCCCTGCCCCTCTCAGACTTGAGCCAGAACTCCAAGTTCCAGAAGCTTCTCAAGGCCTTCCTTGTCTCCTCCTCCTCCTTCCTTCCTCCCTCCTCCCTCCAAGCTAATTCCCCTCGCTGTTGCTGTGACTGGCTACCTGGTGCCTGTTGAGTCACACAGGGACCAGGCCCTCCCTCGACCAATTCGCTTCAGCACCCACCTCCCCTACTAGCAATTGCTTCGGGAACCCTTCCCCGGCTAAAATACTGAGCCTGGTCCACCCCCCACTCGCACTAGTTGACCCTTATCCCATCCCCCAGCGCACGTGTCCTCCAGGCTCCCCTTAACACTTAGACAGCCCTCTGGGCCCCCTTCCTCCTGCATTCCCCTCCCCTTTACTTCTCTTCCCTTCCCCCTGTCCTGCCCCCCACACTTCTTGTCTGCTGCACTTGCACGATCCGAACAAGGCCTAGTAGGCCGTGAGCGCTAGGCAATTTATATGCATGTCTAGCTTGCAAGGTGACCATTGCCTTTAAGGCTTACCAGCTAGGTGTCCCCGTAGAGGATATTATGGAAACTGCCAATTGGTCCAGTGAATGGGTCTTTAGAGATTTTTATCTCAAGCTTAATGAACAGCTGTTTGGGGTGATTAAGCTTTAATAAAAGTCTGTTGGAGGCGAGTATGCTTTAAACAAGCATAAGCTTAAAGTAAGCATAATGTTCACCTCTAGTCTTGACATAGAAGAACAAGTTACTTACCAACTGGTAACTTTCTTTCGACTGGATGTTCCTCCCACGTATTCCTTATCTTTGATATAACTATCTCGCCAGCTTCGCTGCTTCGGAAAAAAGATTTCTTGGCAGAGAGCGCTGTGCACGATGTTGTGGTGTTGATGTCCCTCCCCTCGAGAGCCACCGTGGCATGTCGACGTCACCAGTAGAATAAATAGCTTTTGCCGCTCCCGTTGGCTTCAGTTCTGTTTTTTCGTTGTATAACTCAAGGAACCATCCAAGCGTGCCCCAGACTGTAAGCTCTTCGGAAACGCAAAGTGTAAATCACGTAAATTGTACATAGGGGTAGGATGGAAGGGGCGATGAGGACTACGTGGGAGGAACATCCAGTCG
The DNA here is from genome assembly GCF_040938575.1 of Ambystoma mexicanum. Lineage (NCBI taxonomy): Eukaryota > Metazoa > Chordata > Amphibia > Caudata > Ambystomatidae > Ambystoma > Ambystoma mexicanum. Next base: position 673,621,601 of record NC_090934.1, read on the forward strand.
AAAGCACTTGTTTCTAAGTAACTTGTTCTTTGAATGGATTATGTCCTCCCACGTATTCCTCATCTTTGATAGACGCCCAAAGCAGTGATCATTTTGGAGCTGGGAGTACTATTTAGTCTTATCATGAATGGAAGGAAATCCTGCCTTTGCAAAAAGGCCTTCTTGGGAAGAAGAAGAGTCTAAGCAGTAATGCTTAACGAGAGTATGAATTGATGCCCAAGTTGCAGCTGAGCAGATGTCAATTACAAGGACTCCCCTCTGAAGAGCTGCGGTAGTTGCCATGCCCTTCATGGAATGACCCATAAGCCCTTCCGGCGGTTCCTTTCCAGCTAGCCTGTAACACTCTCCAATAGCTAGAGTAATCCAGTGGGGTATAGTCTGTTTTGTCACCGCCAATCGCAATCTAGGACCGGTATAACCCACAAACAGTTAGTCATCCTGGTGTAATTTTGCCATTCTTGCTATATAAAAACTCAGAGCCCTTTTTGGGTCTCGTCTATGCAACCTCTCCTCCTCTTTGCCCAAAAGAGGAGGAGGGTAGAAAGTTGGGACTGTTATTTTTTGTGACAAATCAAAGTCAGAAACTACTTTCGGCAAGAAAGATGGTTTGACTCAGTAGTGTACGGAGGTTTACATGAAAGAGCCTGCAACTCACTAACCCTGAATGCTGATGTTAGTGCCACAAGAAGGGCAGTTTTTAGTGTTGAAAGTCTTAACGAGCAGGAATGTAAAGGCTCAAAGGGTATGCATGCTAAAAACTTCAATACAAGATTCAAATCCCAAGCAGGGACATGAAATGTTACTGGAGCGTACACGTTAGTGAGCCCCTTCAAAAAATGGACAATCAATGGAATCTTGGAATAGGAAACCTCTTCTGAGGAGCGCTTAAAGATGGAAAGCGCAGCTAGGCATCCTTTTATTGTTCCAATCTGGAGCCCCAGATCGGAAAGATGCAGTAGGAAGGAAAGCACTGCAGGAGTGCCACATTGAAAAGGATCCACATTCCTGTCTTTGCACCAGTTACTGAACTTATTCCAACAACACTGGTACAAAGACTTGGTTGCTGGCCTTCTGGCCGAAATCAAGATCTCCATTACGTCATCCGGAAGGTCCCAATCCTTATATCTCAGCCCCTCAGAAACCATGTGTGAAGGCTGAGTGTCTTGACCTCTGGATGGCGAACCAGACCTTCCTCTTGCGAGAGAAGTTCCTCTCTTTGTGGAAGACGTATTGGAGGGCAGATGGACATATCCAGAAGATCCGGGTACCACGTCCTCCTGGCCCAATCCGGAGCAATTAGGATCATTACATGGGGAATCACGGGGACTGGAGGAAACGCGTACAGTAGTGGAAATTTCCAGTCCACTACGAACACGTCTCCTGGAGCTCCTCTTGGAGGAAATTCCCTTGGCCAGTACCAATCGCACTTCTGATTGGCCTCGGTCACGAACAGATCCACTTGAGGGGTTCCCCAAAGGGTGAAGATCTCTTGAAGGACTTCCTGAGTTAGTTCCTACTCGTGGGAGACTGTGCTCTGCTGCCTCCAATAGAGAGATTCCTTCTTGTATTGCCCAGAACCAGAGCTGCATTGTGTCTCTGCACAGTGGTAGTGACCCTACGCCTCCTCTCTTGTTGAGTTAATACATGGCAAGTGTGTTATCCGTCATTATCAGGACATTCTTGACCAGTACAGAAGGCAGAAAGGCGATCAGCGCTAGTCTAATTGCCCTCAGCTCCAAAAGGTTGATGTGTAGTTTGGACTACGATGGAGACCAACGATCGCTGAACGTCAGTTCGTTGGTATGGGCTCCCCACCCCATAAGTGAGGCGTCCGTCAATACAGTTATCTTCGGCCATGGTTGCCAAAAAGGTTCTCCCTTGAGAATGTGTTCCACGCAAGCCCACCAAATTAGGTCCTCTGCAACCCTGCTCGGAGCTTGCAGAAGGGCCGACATGCTCCCTGAAAATTGGGACCACTGAGCTCTGAGAGCCCATTGAAGGGGTCTCATTCTCAATCGGGCCTCTGGTACCAGGAAAATGCAGGATGCCATGAGATCGAGCAACCTCAAAAAAATCGAAGGCCAGCAGATGCTGCACATTCTGGAATTTTGCTACCATCTGCTGAATGTGTTGAACTCTCACCTCGGAAGGCGAGGCTTTCCCTAAGGAAGTATCCAAGACTGCTCCAATGAATTGGAGACTCTGGAATGGTATCATGTGGGACTTTTTGTAATTGAGGGAGAAGCCCGGTCTGTGTAGGGAGTGGCAAGTGATTCCGAGGTGTTCCTGGGCTTGATCGGGTGAACAAGCACTGATCAACCAATCGTCCAGGTAGGGGTAGACGTGAATCACCCCCCTCCTGAGACTCGCTGCCACTACTGTCATCAACTTGGTGAAAGCCCTCAGGCGCAGGTAAGCAGGAAAGGCAGAACTCGAAAACTGATAGTGAGAACCACCAAACGCGAACCTCAGGTACTTTCTGTGCTGGAGATGGATTGGCACATGAAAGTAAGCATCCTGAAGGTCCAATGATTCCAACCAGTCTTGGAGTTGGAGAGCTTGAAGGATATGAGAAAGGGTTACCATCTTGAAATTGTCGTTCCTGAGCAATATGATTCAAATTTCTTAAATCCAGATGGGTCTCAATCCTCTGCCCTTCTTGGGAATGAGAAAATACAGGAAATACCAACCCTTGTTACTCTACGCTACAGGTACCTGTTCTATTGTACCTTTCTCTGGCAGGATTAAAATTTCCTGCACAAGGATCGGATCTGGAATGTTGACAGATCTGGTTCCCGGTGGATGATCCTGAGGCCTTTTAAGAAAAGGAAGGCAGTAACCTTGAGCTACTGTTTCCAGTGCCCAAGCATCTGAAGTAATGCCCTGCCATTCGTTCAGATGCTGAGAGATTCTGCCTCCCACCTGTGTCTTGTGCATCAAGGCCCCAGAGTGGCTTAGAGGTGGCTGCAGCAGTGGCTGAGGGCAAAGATGCCGCTGCTGGGGCTGATTTAGGCCTCCTTCCTCGTCCACCGCAAGGGAATTTTCTTTGTCCTTTCTGTACGGCCTGTCCTCTTCCTCTACCAAATGAGGAATAGTATCGAAAAGAACAACCTCCCCAGGAAGATGAGCCCGAATAAGGTTGCTGAGGTTGCCGAACGGAGGCGCTAAGGGACTTAACCGCTGCCTTGGAGGTCTGCAGCTTCTCCAAGCTTTCATCCGCCTTGCTGCCAAACAACCTCGAGCCGTCGAAAGGCATGTTGAGTAGTCTGGCCTGCACTTCTGGTGCAACCCCTGACTTTCTCAACCACGTAAATCTGTGCAGTACTGTGCTTGCAGACAGCCATGGATCTGCTAATGCTTTCAGCAGTATCCAGTCCTGATTGGAGACACTCTCCCATCGCCTCCTTGCCATCCTTAACTATATTCAGAAAGCCTTGCCTTTCCTCGCCTTCTGGAATATGTTCAGCCGCCAACTTAACACAGTCCCACAGGGTATGGCTAAACTTGGCTAGGGTACAGGTTACATTAGTGGACTTTAGGGCCATACTGCCCAAGGTAAACACCTTGCGAGCCCAAGCGTCCACTTTATCATCTCTATCCGGGGGAATAGAGGGATAGGCTGACTGTCTGGTGGAAGTCGCAGCCTGGACCACCAAATTCTCAGCGTGGTGGAAGTCGCCGCCTGGACCACCAAACTCTCAGGCGTAGGGTGTTTGCTGAGATAATCATCAGTCACTGCTTGCTGGTTTATACTTCCTGGCAAAGTTCCTATTGATAGCCTGTTAGGGAGAATTCTCATGTTATGGCTAATTTCCCTTACCTACAGAGTTCCCCAGCAGCTTTGCTGGATTTGAAGGGTTTGTTTTTTTCTCCTGCTAAGAGTGAGACTCTTTTTCCCACTCTTAGGCATTTTTTGCTACGTGTGTTCTAGGCTATTTTTGTGTTTAATGTCTATGGGGCTTTTCTCACCCTCATACGAACCATCTTTATACACATGTGTTACACAGCACCCTCCGTGCAGTGACACAGGGGTGTCGTAGCGACCCCCAAACATAGACTCCATACCCTGGGACTGACTACTGTCTCCCAGGGCATGTAAAGTCCCCATTGACTTTACTAGTCAATTTTTAAGAACTAAACCAGTACAACCCATCTTACTATGGAGGTACTGGGAAGGGTTAATAGTTTTTCCCTGGTGTTAATTTTCAAGAGGGTACCGTACAGTCCCTCTCTCAAAAGTTTCTGGCTGATGGCAGTGGTTACTACCGTAAATATTTGACTGCGAATATTTCCCTATGGGATTTTTCCCATTGTTCGAGGCTACCACATTTTCTGACAGCCTCTAACATACCGCCGGTGTATTTTAATATTAACTTTACTCCGTTAGGTTTTATTTGCCAGAACTTTAATATAACTTCTTTCTCGTGTCTTTCTCTAAACTCCTAACCCAGGTCGGGGATCCTTTGTTCGTTCTTTTGGCGGGCTTCTGCCAAGAAGCCCTCCTTTCGGCGCCACCGAGTCTGGGGTAGGTCCATTGTGTGGGAGGGGGGAGTAGGACCCCTGGACAGGGCTGCCTCAGCAACCCATGTCGCACTCTGTCCTGATAGGCTGGAGAGTCTCCAGCCAAGATGACCACTCCACTGTGTGAGTGACAACTAGGCTGTATGAATTGGGATCCTTTTGCATAAAAGCAGGGTCCTGAGGACTGGAAGAGCAAGTCGTCGACACTGGAACTAAGAAGCCGAAGAGGAGAGAAGCCAAAGACACCTGCAACGACTGAACCACCGATGAAGCCCTGCTGCAGCGTCTCACCACTTTTCTCCACACGACGAGAGAAGATCTTCATCTGCAAGAGCCTTCTTCCCTTGAGCTGGTGGGGCCAACCAGTTTGCCAATCGCCTTCCTGGACCTGCCTTGGTCGAATCGCCAGTACCCTGTACTCGGAGACCGGATAGCCAGGCACCCGTCCACCCGGACCGCGATTTAAAGGAGCGTACCTTTTATTTGTTGGGCAGCACTGCGGCTGGTTTCATCCCTGGGTAGTGCAGTAACTCAAACCTTCCTCCACGAGGAGAGCCTCTCTTCCTCTGCTGGATCCACCGAACTGCAGGAACTACCAGGAACAACCACCATTGCAGGAGCCACTTCTTCATATTAAGGTACATTGTTCCGCCAGGCCGCCCTTTTCGCGTGGTAGTGCTAATGGTGTTTTAAATCCTTTACCTACCTGTTGGGTTGGCCGCCCCCATCTTCTAAACCTTGTCTTTCACCTTCTGCATCCACCTTTTTGAAATCGTTAACCAAAGAATTGACTGCAGCTACAAGAACATTTTGCTTCTGGGCCTTTGCCCTGTACCACTGACTTTGGCACAGGCCTATTGACTCTGGCTAAATTTGTTAGAACTGCCTTCTCTAGATTGCTTCTCAACTAGAACTGTGTTGGTGCACCTACTTATTATAACCACCTTTTCCTTCCCACTTTTTAAACTTGTGAAGTGCCATTTTGCTCGGTTTTCATTTAAGTATTCTCTATGCTAAAGTACTGCCTTGCCTAAACTTGTTAAACTTATGGGAAGTGTTGCTAGCGTGTGTAAGAAGATATTTCTGTATAACTTGTGCTTTCCCTCCCTTGTGAGAAATTGGTAGAGTGCCATTTGTGTTTGGTTTTCACTGTGCCGTTTTGCTCAGTTTTCACTCTTGCTCAAACTTGTCTACAATTTAACTAGGAAGTTGTGCATACTTTTCTTGACTGATTTTAACTTGCTTTATTAACTGTGATTTATGTGTTGAACTAGAAGTGTGTAAAATAAATATATATATTCTTTTTAATACAAAGCTTTGGTCAGTGTTTCCTTGTGCCATAAGTACTGTAGCCCTATTGTGTAAACCCTGAATACTGCTCATCTCCCTCTTGAGATAAGTCTGACTGCTTAGCCACAGCGACCAACTAAATCTTTGTGGTACAGACTGATACCAAAGGGGATTTATTGCTCATACCTGTAGTCTTAATCTTCTGTAGTTCTCCCTAAGGTAACTGCACAGGATTCTGCCTAACACAGCTGAACCAGATTCAAGAGTCTCCCAGTTAGCTACCACCTTCCTTTGAAGGGCTTTATGAAAAGGAAGAACTGGGTCTTTTTGGGGACCTTGATCCAGGATGTCCGTCATGTTATCCTGTTCGAAGGTTGGTGAGGTCCTACTCCAACCCATCTAGCCAGTGACCCTGTTCATTAGATTCCTGTACCCTGAATCTACATGGTCTGAAGGGTCAGGTTTAGCAAACTCCAACTCTGGTGATGTATCTAGACCACTGGCAGAGTGGAGGGAGATGCAGAGATCTTTCATTCTTGACTCGGGGTCAATTAATTCTTCAGGCACTTCTCTAGTGCCAAATCTGACTCCCAAAGGAGAAATATCCTCCTCTGAGGCACATTCCTCCACAAAAATAGAGACCATTGACTAAAAGAAGTCTGACTTTGGTACAGGTCTGTACATTTTCTCTTGAACCGAAATTGTCCTCGAGGGAACCGAAGGAATCGTCTAAGGCATCAACAACGTCTTCGATAAAGGAGTAACTGTCTCCTTTGACTTTGGCGTCGAAGCGATCGGCGCTGTTGAAATCGTCAAATGTTTCGACTTATGCTTCTTTGCCGGTATTGGAGATGGACTCCACTCTCGGTCGAAAACCCTCGACACCTTAATGTCAGGTCGAGAACGTTGAGTTTCCAGTTTACTACTCGATTTAGCCGAAGTAGTTTTTGACCTTCCGGCATCGTCCAAAGCAGCGACCGGGTTCTGGCTCATGCGAGGCTCTTTTGAGGGGATTGTGGCCGCATTCTCAAAGATTGGCAACATTTCCACCCGAAAAGCATTCCACTTGCTGGGGGAATCCGACTTAGCCGGGCATCGTATAACCTCAGTGGAGGTGTCTGATGAAGAAGTGGGAGACCTTTCTTCGCCTTCCTGAAAGAAGACGACGAAGATTGTCTCGACCGACTCCTCGAACAACACCTTTTCGAGTGCTTATGCCGAGTGGAGCCCTTGGGATCATCAGATTTTTTATATTTCTTCGAAGAGCCCTCCCGAAGCATACCGCCCCACTGCTAATTTACCTTTGCGTTCGCAAATAGATTTTTGAGTCATAGACTGACAGGAGCCGCAGTCGTCGGTCCGATGGCCGGAACCGAAACACCAAAGGCAGACATGGTGAGGGTCTGGTATCGACATTTTTGCCTCACAGTCGTGACATTTTTTAAAGCCCGATTTAGGGGTAGAATGGGTCGAAGAATACATTTTTCCTTGAGGAAAAAACAAAGCGCGCCTTTAACTCGATGCAAAGCTATCGGAAAAACGGAACTGAAGCCAAGGGTGCTGCACAAGCTATTTATACTACTAGTGACTTCGACACGCCACAGCACACTCGAGGGACATCAACACCACAACATTGTGCAGAGCGCACTCTGGCAAGAATTATTGTTTCCGATGCAGCGAAGCTGCGAGATACGTATATCAAAGATGAGGAATACGTAGGAGGACACAATCCATTTCAATTAAGATTTTCCAAGATAGCTTGCAGGAAAGCCTTGATTCTGTTACAGACACTGAGACTAGCAATATTCCTGCCCTAACAGAATGCATGCGTTCGGAAATTGTCTTTTTGCACCTTTCCTGCCACAGATTTCTATAGAACCCTATTCTTTTCGATTATTTTAAACCCTGTCCTGGCATTTTGGATGTCAGTAAAGCACTCTGCTTTACTTCCCTTGCCTGTTTTGCTCATTCTTATGGGGAAATTGACTAGTAATGTGGGCCTCATGACATATTTGGTGATATCCGACCAGCAAAATCCGGTGGGATACCACCAAACTGAACTACCATTACTGGCACCTGGTCTGCTGGAATTAACGGCAGATTACAGGTGCCAGTAAGGGTAGGTTAATCCCCATTCCATGGGGGTGGGGGGGGGATTGCCGGTATTAACGGTTGTTTTTTGCCAGTGGTGTGCCTGACTTACCCTGAGCTTGTGGCTGGAGGTATTTCAGACCAACCCACAGGCAAACTTGTATTATACAGTCCGGAAACGTGCCGGTAAACGGAATTACCGCCACGTTCATTCCAGGCCGGCATACTTCTAATGAGGCCCTATGTCTCTGTTTGTGAATACTTGTATTTTTACAATTGCACACATCACTTTACTGTGAAGTGCAGTTCAGATACTTGTATCCTTATAACTTTTTATATAATGGCCTTTTGGTTACTTTGACCATGTGCCTAAAACAAGCTTGGGGAAGCAGTGTGATCTTTACAGTTTTTGCCTTATTTTACTAAAGGTGGGTTGCACACCAAGATTGCCATGCCCCAAGATGTTTCGCTTGTTCTTTGGCCACATTCTTCTTTGGCCTTCCTGCCTTCTCAGGTTAGGGAATGCCTTGTATGAAAATCCCTTTCCCGGGGGAATGCTGTCACTTTCACAGGCTAAGGGGCTGTGTGTGAGAACCAGAGGAGTTGGCTGGGACTTTTTAGTCCCAATCCACAAACTCCCACTCCACAAAATCTGTTGCTGGGCAGATGTGGTGTCAAGTGTTTGTTCAGGATTGGATAACCACTGGCTGTTTGAATGGTAAAGATCCTTAGCTTTGGTGGCCTTGCTCCCAACCTGAATCTTGGATAAAAGGGGGACTCCTTCCACAGTTCATCAAATCACTGTTGGAGTCAAGACTTCTTTGAAGACTAGCAGCCCGAGGACAACTGCTGCAGCTGACCAGCACGGACTCCAGTGATTAGCCCGGTGAAGCCCTGCTCTTCTGGAACAAACCGGTGGGCTGACCAGCTCTCTCTGGGGGTAGCTCGCTGGAGTCATTTTGGGATTTCAACTGGAAGCTGACTGGAACAGATTCCTGTGCACCACGACAAACTAAAACCAGGCGCAGAAAGCAACCTCTGCACCCATGACCCCATGGATCTTCCTTGACCTGACCAAACTCAGAAGGTTATGTCCCCAATGAATTCCAGAACATCTACACTGGTCTCTGGAAGAATCAGAGGGGTAAAAAAACATACCCATTTCTGTCCCCCCTTTTCTCCATAGGGCAACATTGGGCATAAAGTCTTGACCCCCAACTCACTCTGAACTGACATCTGGTGGCGGTAATGATCCTTCCCAAGGCCTATCCTAGTGTCTTGGATTGAGTGAAGTACTCACCTGAACTTTACTGAATACTTAAACTTTGGAAACTTTTTATAAGCACCACAACACACTGCATCCTTTCTAAATAAAACTATCTGAAGAAGCTGTATTATGGAACTTGTGACATTTGGACACAGGGCCCCATACAATATCAAGGTTAGATTTATTAAGATCGAGGGAAACTGTTCTTGTGTTGGTTTGGAAGAGTTCAGCCTATTCTTCCTTCCACAAGGCTACTCGCGTGTATTGCACTGGTAATTGATTCATATGCAATTCTTTTTTTTTATTTGGTTTTATTAGTTTTGACAAAAGAAAATTCCACATTATATATAACACACCCTTATTAGCATATGGTTGCATAACAAAAACAGAACATGTTATATCATTTTGCTTTCACACCTTAGCATACACTCCATATTTCTGGGTGTATCTTATTAACAAACAAACAAAAAACTTTACCTACAACCCCCCCCCTTCCTTCCTTGGTTTAGCACACATTGTGAGAACATTTCTTTAGCGTGTGAATTACAAAGTCATAGTGAACATAGTTCTATTGTTTGGTCGTTCTATCATCACTTTATATGAATCATCATCCATGAAGGTCTATTGAGTCTTATATCTGGCATCGGGTCTCTGTGGACTCCCCGGGTTGGGGGGAGTCCACAGTTTCACATTGTGCGGCCTTGCCGTGTAGAGAGGCAGTGATTGTTTCCATTGAGTAAATGTTTGAGGCTAAGTTGATTCATTCGTTCTTTCCTGGAAGAGTCGTGTATTTCCATTTGATCACCAGTAAGGCCCGAGCCGCTAATAATAGTTGGGGGGGGGGGTCAATCCTTTCACTCTGATCCAGTCATCTTTGTCTCTTTCTAGGCTAAATAGTATTAAATAGGGATCGGCGTCTCTTTGAATACTGTCTATTTCTTTGATCCACCCCAGGACCTCATCCCAGAACACTTTAATGCGTGGGCAAGTCCACCACATATGCCAGTAATTGGCAATCTCTCCACATTTTCTCCAGCATCTTGGGCTCGTTGTTTGGGACATGTTAGAGAGTCTGAGGGTGTCGGATTACCACCTATGTAAGAGTATAATGGCATGAAGTTTGTATTGACTGGATATGGAAGTAGTAGATGCTGCTCTACACATTATCTCCCACTGGTCGGGGTGTATCTCTTCCCCAATGTCCTTTTCCCACCTAGCTCTCAGGGGGTCCGTGGATCCAGCTCCTGCCGCCAATAGCTCTTGGTACATTGCAGATATGAGGCCTTTCATTTCGGATTTAGAGTAAGAGTTTCTCGAATGGGGAGAGGTCTCTTTTTAGTTTGTCTTTCCAATCAGGTTTCGTTAGCACACCTTTTAGTTGAATATACTGGAATGTGGATAGAGTGCCTATACCCAATGCTTCCATCAACTCCGGTAGATTAATATACAAGTCTTTCATCTGCAACTGCCCCACCCTTTCCAGGCCCGCCTCATACCATGATTGGAACCTTTCCACGTTGGGGATGTGGTCATTTATGCCAGGGGACCATAGGTGGCTGAGCGGTGACGGCCAGGTAGTGATTTTACGCATTTCTTTACCTGATCGCCATATACTCCATATGGTGCTCAATATGGGCTGGCCTTTAATTCTCTGTTGGACCCTTTTATGTGGGGTCCATAGCCATTCAGATACTGTGGCTGGGGACAGATAGGGGTTGTCCATTTGGACCCATTGGAGGTTTTTACGATCTCTGAGGTGTGGGATTAGAATGCGCAGTTGGGCGGCTTTGTAGTAAGTTCTCAGGTTGGGGAGCCCCACTCCTCCTTGTCCTTGGGAAGTGTTATTGTACTATACAAGATTCTCGCCTTCTTCCCCTGCCATATGAACCTTATCAAGATCTTTTTGGCCTCAATAAAGAACCCTCTTGGTATCTCAACTGGTAACATCTGGAAGGGGTACATATGCAATTCTAAAGGTAAATATCATCATCATCTTAAGCTTTACTGTGACAAGGTCATACAAGCACAAATACATAAATATTCTGGAGTCTAAAACAGTTGTAAGGGTTATGAGGAGTCAGAAATGAAAGCTGGACACAAGGTTGTCAAGTTCTTACTCTGATTTGGGGAGGGGACTTCAATTGCACAATGACCCAGCCTTGGATAGGTCTGACACTAAGCACAAGCGGCCATCCCCCTCAGCGAAGGTATTGAACTCATTAGTGGACCACTTCAATTTATGCGATTTACGGAGGACTGAGCATGGAGAAACGAGAGGGTTTCCTATTACTCAGCACCCCATAGAGTGTCCACCAGAATATATTACATGTTCACAGTGGGGCGGGGGGGGGGGGGTGGACCTGAATTCTCGGAGACTGAGTACCTAGAAAACTTTCAGACCACTCGCCGCTGGTGGCAAGATGGAGTGTCTGCCCCTAGAGCGCCGATTCTCATGTGGAAACTGAGGAGCGAAGTGTTGCAAGACACTGAATTCGCCGAGCACGTCAGGAAAAACACTGTCGAATACATAAACATCAATGAGGGAAGAGTACAAAAAGTGGGCACAGTTTGTGAGGCTTATAAGGTGGTCATCAGGGGAGTGTTGATAGTGGAATCAGGAGGGGTGCAGAAGATCTTTACAAGGGAACTACAAAAGACATAGGGAATTGAAGAGGTGGTAGGGGGAGGCATCGATAGAGCAGGCACAGCTAGATGAGATGATGGCGCTAAAGCAAGCAGGCCTAGCACAATGGGATAGGCTTGGGAAGTTCAATTATGCAAAGTTCCTCGAGAGGAGTCACACGCAGGGAGATAAGCCAGGGTGGACACTGGTGTGGCTGTGCAAATGCGAGACCACCAGGCCACCGATTTCCTCCATTGAGAATACAGAGAAGGAGGAAGTTGGCACGCAGGAAGGGATAAATAAGGTATTCTCGGAATATTATAAGGCATTATACGTGGCCCCTAGAGGTGGCACGGAGGAGGACATACAAGATGTGCTTGCCCAGATAGAACTACCCCAACATAAACAAAAAATGTTTTAAAAAGGTTGGCAAGTTCTTGGTTAAGGACATTTTTATTAAATATAAATGGGCCTCTGTGGCCCTATTTTAAAGAGAAACTTCCCTACCTAGAAACAAAAAACTGAGGATCTGTCTGTGTCTGGATGTCAGTAACTGAAAAGCTATCCTTGTGTCCAAAATGCCCTATCCTGACCCTCACAGTACAAACAAACGACAAAGGGTGCAAAGAAATATCTTTAACTTGATATTAGATAGTTGTTCAAAACCAAAAGTTAAAAAAATTACTCCAAAGAAAATACTATTCATGGTAAAGACCCTTGGAGCCAGAGGGTGAGCCCCTTCCCCAGGATTCTTAAACAGGATGGCAAAAATGTCTCTTTAGTTAACAGTTCCTTTGTGTCTTCGCTGGACTCGCAAAGTTCTTGTTCAAGCAACAAGTTCTGTAACAATCTTTCTGTAAATGCTTTTGTACCTTTGCAGATCACCTTGTATACTGCCAGGAATCTTTAAACAATTTCCGCTGCCTGGTATACTCGCCGGCCAGGATTTCTCTTAAGGGTTTTTCCGATCACCTGGTATACTCTCGTGTCAGGAAACTTTATCCAATTTCAAAAGCCTGGTGTACTCAGCTGCCAGGTCTGCGTGTATGTTTCACAGTTCTTTAATACAACTTCAGCTGCCTGGGGTATTCGCCTGCTAGGAGTTCTTATGCGTTTTACAGTCCTTTAGCGAAACCACAATAGCATATACCGTGAGGTGCTTGGTATATCTATCTATGGTAATATGTGTTCAAACACAATTGCACAAACTTCTCCCCCATACCGGCATCGCATGCATCGGTACTTCATTGGAGGTTGCCTTTGTAAATTGCATTGATTGCATTATTTGTGCATTAGAGCACCAGCAATCTCGCACCATTCAATCACTTGTTGGTGCCCTTGTCGGAACGCCACCGGGGTCCCCAGCTGCTTTGGGCATTGTCACTGGTTCCTTCCAGTGTCCCAGAAGCTGCTTGTGCCTCTGTGGTGTGGTTATTCAGCTGCTTTCCAGTTTGGAGTGTGCAGACGTTCCTCCAGCATCCCACGCAGCTCTGCAGCAACACAACAGCTTTCCTTGTCGGCCAAGGCTGGAGAACGCCACCTCATCGAGTGGCCCAACCTCCAGGAGCTCATGCACGGCTTCCAGCGTCTCCACGGCCCTTTTTGCTCACACGCAGAGTTTCTCTTCCTGTCCAGGCAGCCTTCTCCGTTTCACCAGCCTCGTTAGTGAGCCTAGTCAGTGAGCCTCAAGTTTGTGAGCCTCAGCATGGATGGTAATGATGCTCTTCTCCATAATGTGGTTGCCATCTTTAAGAGTCCTGTGCACTGAAGACTTGGATAGACTAGTCTGCATGTTGTACTTTGAGCTCCAGTCACTTTGCACAAACTCCCTTGTCGTCGTCTTCCCTGTCGTCTCAGTACCTGGGTGATTATGGGAGTAGGAGTTCATGGTTGTCTTTGGACTTAACTCTTAGGTGGTTTTTCTCATGGCTTCTAAATAAAGGAAGAGAAGCATTATGCTCACCTGTGTATTTAACAGAATCAAGACTATCCTGCAAGCAATCTTGGAATATCTTAATTCTTAGATATGTAAATGTATTTGTGAAAAGTAAAAGATAAATACAAATAAAACATCTTTTACTTAGCAGTTCTTCTTTCCTCAACTTTATTTTCCCAATTTTTAACATTCCAAGACAAACAAAACAAGAAAAATAGACAAATTAGGCCATGATCAAACAGAGTCCGATTAATTAAATGAGGTGCCAGGAAAAAATGACTGGATAATACAAAAGAACCCCTTCTATCCAGCATCCACCACTGTGTAGGGTCTGCTAAACATAAGGACCCTATCAAGATAACGTGTTATAGTGTGTGAGGTTTTGACATACTGCAACTTCATGATTAACCCTGGTCGGTTATGGCATGGGAAAGTGTTGAATAAATCGATGGCTTCGACTGAATGTTTAATGTTTGTTTGTTTATTTATATACAGGTGGAACAATGCTCTTTTGATCACAAAAGAACATAGGCAGGGAATAGATATGACGGGAAGCAGTGAGCTTCTTGCAATGGGGCGAGTTTGAAGGGCTTTCTGACCAGGTTATGGAAGGGAGTAAATGGAACAGTCAACGAGGACAATACTTAAGTGGACATACATAGATTAAGGACAACAAACACTGCACATTTTGAAGTGCAGGTAGGAGGTACGGCAGCACTGCTCAGGATGTGACCATGATGGGTGAGTTGAGGCACAGGAAGTGAGGGTCAGAGGCAGGTTACAGGCAAGTGAAAAATGCTAGGTAGGAGGCATATGAGAGGTAGTTTAAGAGGGTAACTTGGAGGCAAGGAGCTAGGCTTTTAGTTTGGTTTTGAACAAATCCATTTGGACTGTTTCTCGGGGAAGAAAATTCCATACAGTGGAGCAAGAAGAGAGAAAGAGCAGAAGCGAGAGGAAGTACAGCGAGGGCGAGAAGCCACAAGGGTAGTCAAGGAGGCAGAGAGGAGATTACAAAAAGGCTTGTAGAGTTTGATAGAGGAGGATAGAAACAATGGTGCCTTACCATGGATTGATTTGTAAACCAGGAGAAGACATTTAAATATGGCCCCGTTTTGCATCGTCAGCCATCAAGTCTGATGACGGTACAAGGAAGTAGGCGTGAAGTGAGGGAGTTCAAAGAGTCCCGATAGCGAAGTTAATGATCTTGTTCAGAGGACAGAAAGCATAGTCGAGGAGATCAAAGAGGATGTTGGCACAGTAGTCCAGTTTGGAGAAGACACAAGTGGTTAAGAGATGCTTGGTGGTGTTGAAAGGAAGGAGGTGACTGATTATTCTAATATGTGGGAGGTTGAGGCAAGCTGCTGTTCCAATGTTGGAGATGAAAGGAGAGAAGGTGTGAGAAGGGTCATAGATGCAGCAAGGTTTCTAGCTGTAGTGGAGAGTCGGGTGGGAACTGGACAGGCAGAGGAAGCGATGAGAGAGCATATTTGGCAGGGAAGAAGAATGTGTGGGGGCAGTATTCGACTAAGGGATACCAAATGTGAAATGCTAAAGAACTTATGAGAGGGTCTTTGGAGGGTTTCCAAGCTTGTGGCAGGGCTACCGTGACTGCAATAAGAAAGTGGGTAGTTAATTTCCGTACGTGGACAACACCACAGATAACCTAACAAGCCAAATACCTCCTCCCCCGCAGCAGAAGAGAGAGCAGGCAGCCTTATGAAGACTTCTTTCTTTAGTGTGCATCTTCAACCTTTTTGAGCTCTTGGCCAAATGCATGCCCAGGATTCGATGGGGATCTCAATCTGAAGCTCCTTCTCCTATTGGAACATGTATGGCATTCCTTTGTCTAGATCACTTCTATCGAGAAGCTTGTATAATCGTGACATTCTGTTTCTCCTGTGTTTTAGTATGAATCATTCTAGGGCAGTTGACTGCCCTGTGCTGGCTGAACGTAATAAGGGGTTGCAGATTCAGTGGCGAACTTGGAGGTATCGCAATCTCTTCAACCCCGGAAGCACACATTTAAAAGTCTTCAAAAAGTAGGGGCTGCCGTAGTTGAACGAGTCTCGTAGATTACCCATACCTCCTCCGAACCAGAAACGGAATGCTGCTGGTCCTCTGAATTTCTTAGGATCGGAGAGCGTGGGCCAAGCACTGGTTATATTCCCCACATCATTTGCACCTTGTCCCAGTAATATAGGTACACTAACAAAGCTTCCAGGGGTTTTCCTCCACTTTTTCCAGATTGTCTACCCAAGAGTAGAAGAGAAAACCGTGTCTGCTTGTTCCAAATGTGTCCAGTCCGTGTGGGTAAATGATGGGAGCCCTTTATGGCGATGGGCCAGCTGCAAGGCCACCAATTATATCCAGATGTTAGGCACATCCAGACCATGCATCGCCTGTGAGCAGCATAGTAAGTCGAATTTATATTGCCATGCTACTGAAGAAATAGAGAAGTCCGGGAACAATACTTATCTTGGTTTGCTAAATTCAGCCTACCCTAGACACATCGACATGGTATCAATTTCTTTAAATCTTGAAGGACATTTTTTTTAATGAGTGGTTTAACGTTAAGCTTCAATAAATCTTTATGGCAAGGAGTAACGGTAAAGCACAAGTATTAAAGGGTGGAATTAGACCATTTCAGCGGGTAATCTTTTTTCAAAGTATGAATCGTTGTTTTAGATGCAGAGAGTTTAAGGCCACGGCATGTGGAGTAGTTGATTATATAACATGCCACCTTGGCAAACTGGTTAAGTTCCTCTATAGCTGGGTGGAGGGAACTCTGCCTGTTTGAGGAATATGAGAGCATCGGCGGCATAAATTGTGATTTTGCAGGGGCGTGATGGCCAGCTGATGCCCTGAATACCTGTGTTAAGTTGGATCTGTATTTCTTCAATGAATCCTAATCCATCCTGTCAAATGCCTTGTTGGTGAGTTGGATCCCTCTTGCGTTCAGGAGTGGATCTGGGGTGAGCAGCGTATGAATCTGGGCTTCCGTTCTGATCTCATGCTTTTTCATCCTGTCTGGTGTAGCAGCCATCAAAGACAGAATATCAGAGTTTTTGCTGTTTTTAGATTGTTTTGGCTCTTCCTGGGAATCAAGCTTGCTGCTTCAAAACTCAATATTTGTCACAGTTGTATTTGTTTAATCCATAAATTGGGGGTCAGAACAATATTACAAGCTGAAAAGCCCCTTAATGAAATCGGTCAGTGGCAGCAGATGAGGATGTGGCCGTTCCATTGTCACCGCACGCGACACGCTAAAAGAAAAGGCCTCTCCAAGATCAGGAGAGATCCAATCCAGCACCGCTACAGCATGCTGGACGAGAGGGCTCTTCCCACCACAGCAACTGAGACCCGGTGGTGTGGCTTAGGCACTGCGACTGTCCGCGGTGGCCTCCCATTGAAGCAGTCCTCTTTGATCTGCTTGTTGGGTCTGCCAAGCGCTGCTTGGCCCATTATTTGGCCAGTAGACAGAGTGCTCCTCCACGCAACTATGCTTGGATTTGGTATCTTATTGTTTCTTCAGACTAAGAGTATTAACTCGGCCCTTCTGCATGTCTGATCCCACAGGGATTTGGTGTGCATCCCTAGATGCATTATTCATCCTGATGTCAGGGTGTCCAGGCCCCTAGCATGCCCACTGGAGCTAAATCAAAGTGCAGCTGCCATGTTCACCGCCTGGCCATGTCCCCTTACTTTGCATTTCTACTACTGCAATTGTTCTGATGAATGCACTCCTTGTCATCCACCTCTGATGTCATGTCCTATTTATTGGTGTTGAAGGGTGTTCACACATTGGTAAAAAAACTAAAATAAGACAAATGCTTACTAAAGTGCAAAACAAGATGAACGGTAAAGCAAAAATAACAAGGTCAATAATAGGAAACAAGGTATTTATATTGGATAAAAAGGCATGTCTCCTTTCACCAAGGTCATCACTCTTTCAGTGCAGGCAAATGCCATGAAGCAACTTCTTATTTCCCGTAGACAATTGGAGCAGTCTGCTCAAATAAAAGGGTTTTTATTTTGTAAAACACATATCCATCAGTACAGCTCAACATCTTCTCAAACTGGAATGTCTCCGAATTTAACTGAGCATGAAATGCTGTGAATTTATGAAGTGATTGACTAGTGGTCGGCAATGAAATCATGCATCGAGACAGAGGGGAACAGACTACATTCCTTTCCACGAGAGTATCAAACTGTGTGGTTTGGCATAGTCAAACTTCTGTTGGGTTCGATATCACTACCATATCCACAGTGCATGTTGTATTATTAAGACAGGTCTGAGCAAGGTAAATTCCATTTGGACATAAGAGTTTCAGCATCCAGTTTAGAACTATTGGGGCACCCGTGAAGCAGAAAATAACTACGATAAGGAATTTAACAGTTGCACTAAGCTATTAACGAATGATTATTGAAGGGCATCCATGGAAAAGCTGAAGTGCTGCACATTTCAGTCATTTTGCCTAGATCGAGGCATCACTAGAGAAGGTCTGAATTCTTTGCAGAGTTCAGTACTGAACCATGGATGAGGACCGTTTCCTCGACTACCGATTTCTGTTCATAATGATGCAGTTTACATTTGAATCTGGGATCCCAGGCCAACTGCTACCTCAGTTTGACCAGCATCTTCGATAAAAGTATGTTTTCATGTGTTTCTCTCAAGAGCACAATGTCATTTGTTCCCAGGTTTATTTTGTCTGACAAATGTAAAAATTCTGCTCCCAACAATGTTTTATCGATCAGAACAGACATCGTTGCTAAACCCATGAGCTCTAAAGGTTCAGATACTGCAAGAACAGTAGGATGACATTAATACATTGTAAACTGAAAAGTAATTTCAGAAAGGAAACTATCAAATCTCCTAACAAGGTCAAGAAAAGTTATGTTTTACTTCATAGCTTTGGAACTTTGGGTAGCTTGCTAAAATACTGATTTGCTGAAGCTTGAGATTGCAGGTAATTAACTTTTATTAAAAATGTATTTAAAGCTTGATTAAAGGATTGATAGTTGGTTATTGGAATACTTGTTTTAAGCATAGCAGGATCAGAGCGTCCATTAGAGCTTCCTTAGTGCACAGCATTAATCCAGAGGAACGTATTATGGAACTTCCAAAATCAGGAGTACCATACCCATGAGGCGGTCAAGAATTCCTCTTTTTGTTAGCACATGGCTATTTCTGAGGGTTCCACAGAAACCAGAATCTTTTATGAGCACGAGTCTGGAGCTGAAAAAAATAGCTTGTTCCAGCATCACATTTACAAGGTTTCCTCCTCTATTCTAAAACCTGATACATTTATAATAGAGATTTCCACACAAGGCATTTGTATTGTGCACTGCAGTTAATCAAACATTTCACAAACTACGATATGATTTTCAACAAGCAATGACCCCTTACGTGCCCATGGACGCTCCGAATTCCAATACATCTAGAAACAATTTGACAAACCTATGTAAATCCGTAAATGCAAGGCTTCTGCAAATCCATTCACTAAGTAACATGTTTCTTTACCTAGTCTCCACATGCTATTCCTATGCCCGAACACTACTGATACTTTACCTTCCACGGGACCACCTTCCTTTTCACTTGATTCTTTTCCCCAACAGCTTTGCTGCAAGGTGTCCCTGGTTTTTTCCTTTGTTGCGGAATTCTGTTAATTTTATCTGTTTCTATTTGCCTTTCATGTAGCCGCCTTCTTTCAAGTTCTTTTGCCGTATTCCCAGTTTATGTAATCAGCCTCTTCAATTCTGCCTGGATCCGGAGTGGTTTTTCCTCAGCAAACTGTGTGCCCCATATCGGCTGTTTGCAGCATTGCAATGTTTGATGCCTGCTGGGTACTTTTTATTAGGACAGTTCCTCTCTGCCATGTGCGTAGAGGCTGAGGGACTGACCTACAGCCAGTTATCAGTGTTTGATACAAATAATACGTAGCCCTGTATGTCCATTTGATCTGCTTCACATCGCACATCTCTCTGCACGGATTCCATTGCGAAATGTGTTTGCCGTGTGTCCAAAACTTTTTGCAGTTTCCTCTTTTTTGCCCGAATCTGGCGAGAACCCCAGAACCCTTGACCCGGCACCAACTCTACCCACCTCTAATCTGGCGTTCCCTTATATTCTCCACCAGTCTCAATATTGCTCCGTTTACCCTGGCAGTGGCCACTGCAGCTCGGCTCCCGCACTGCAACGCCTCTAGAGGTCCCCGCTTTCCGTTTCCACTGGTGCACTCCGCTGCACATCCTTCCGTATAAGCAATGGACACATGCATAATGGATGTTACACGCACATAACTAGCTGAGATATGTTTTTTCGGTCTGATCACTAAGGAGGAAGTAGACTTGTTTATGCTATGTTACTTGTATTTCCATTCTTTCATAGCTCAGGATCGTGACCCTACCCGTTAACAGGTAATGTGCAGAGTGAAAGGGGTCTTTCATTCAGTACCATGTTTGGTTCACAGTAACACACAGCGACTTTGGGGTCAACATACGTTCAACTGGGAGTGTCTCTCTAATACAAATCAACGTGTCAGGTGGACTAGCTTCCGACAGGCTGAGCTGGATACTGGTCCTGATGTTGCAGTAATATCCACATTATGAATAGGCCCACTGTTAACAATAAGGCTGCAGTTCGATGGTATTTGGCTGCCTCCCTGCAAAGAGCTGAAAGTAGTGGTACCTCGCAGATGGAAACCTATAACTTTTCCTGATCAGTTCCCAACAAGGCAAGCCTTTCATTGACGGTTCCGGTTTCTAGTGGTGTAGTAACGGATGCCGTGGCAGTAAAGGTGATCTGCGGGTAGAAGAGCCACTGAAGAAGATGCTGGGCAGAAACAACTTTAAACTGATGCTGCTGGGGATCAATGCGACTTATCCAGCAGCAGTCGGCATTTGGTTTAACAGAAAGTGCAGCCAGACTTTAGCATTTACTGTCTTTGTAGGAACAGGGGTTTTTTTGGAGCCGAAAAAGTAAGTATTTTTTTTCATATTGACATGTCTCTGCCCTTAACGGCTCCAGTTGTCCAGTGAATCCAATTCTTTGCATCTCTCACTGGACTGCACCCGATGGGTAAACAGGAAAGCGTAGACAGCTTAGCTGCACATGCTTGGACGAGGGAACGGAGTGTATGTTACTCTGTTCTGTGAAAAGCCAGGAACGAGAAGCGGAGGAGTCATGGCTTTTGGTTATAAACTTTTATTCAAAATAAGAAGGGGATGGAAAATGCCTCACTATCGCTAATCTGGGACATGGTTCCCTACCTCAACCACAAACAAAGTCTTCTGTCCGTTGTCAAGATGTCCAAAGCAAAATATGTCCTGTGTCCATTATTCTATTCTGGCCCTCACACTCTAAACTAACTCTTATTGTTTCAGAATCTCAAAAGTGTTCAAATCCAACATAAAGGGTACGATTCAATCCAAAATGTTCCAAATGGACATGGTTTATAGCTCCAGGGAATGCCTCCCTTTCCATCAATATGCAAAAGTAAAAACAATGAATAGGTTCCCTGTAACCAATGAAGGTAACTCCCTCCTCTTGGTGTTCACAGTTCCAGGGAATGAATTACTCCTTATATTCAAGACAACTGAAACTCCCAAAGGCATGACTCCATTTCTCTCTCCAATATTTACAATTTGAGTGAGGGTCTCAGACTCGCAGGTCACCTGGTATAATCACCTGCCAGGTTTTCTCTCCACCTTGAAAACAAAGCACAATCCCGAGGGTATGGGTCTTCATTGAGATTCTTGTCCACTGTAGTTTGGTACACACTTTGTGACTTTGCCTGGTGTGCTCCCCTGATAGCTCAGGGGCAACATGTTTGTCTTGGAAACAAGACAACACAATGGAACACAAGTTCAAATCCCGCACTTTGAAACCACCAAGTGTGTTATAAATGAACAATTATAATTATAATTGGTCCCCTGCCAGGATTTTAACACTTAACTTTTTCTGGTATACTCTCCAGCCAGGACTTGTATGCATATGCAGTTATCTTTCCTTTTGCCCACAAAGTGATGTTTGCCCACCTTTGGCTTATCACCAACGGTTTTACAAAGTTTGTTTCAACATTTGTACTTGTATTTGTTATACTTCCTCTTTTCAGGTATGGGCCCAACAGGGCGTTTGTGGTATCGTTTAAGACCAGGCTAAACCCCCTCACAGGTTTCAATCAGTGTTTCACTTGCTACTTTCATGGAGCAGCATGCATTCTTAGGCACCCTTGTAACCTGTCTGTCTTCCCTGGGCTTACCGGGTGCTTTGAATGCTTCCCGCAGCTTTTCATTTCTACTCTGTGCAGGTTGTTGGCTCAGCGTGCGTACCATCAGCTGGTGTAGCTTCGCCACATTCGGTTCAACTCTGCGCGGATCCCGCTGCCTCTCCAACACAGGTGACAAGCCCTCAGCCACTCCTCTCACGGTATTGGGTTCGTTTTGGTTTCATTTCCCACGGCATACTCTCCTGCAGCATTTTGTCCGGTCTCTGTGTGGCTTGCAGCATTACCCAGCTTCTGCACTTCCCCCTCACGCCATCTGTCAGCTTCCGCAAATTTAAACTTCTTGGCAGAATGGAGCCACTTCCAAAGACTAGACCGCCAAGGTTGCTTATCGGTCTCCATCATCTTCATTGCTCTGTTCCTCTTTTTCATCTTAGTTACAGTCACTGTGTCTTTAGTATAATGTTGCAGAAGTTGGCAATGGATCTCACTGGGAGTAATCTCTACTGCTCCCTGCCTCTTCCTCGTCTCAGTTATTGATATACCACTCCCTGTCTGATGTTGAGGTCTGAATAAACTGGACCTGCCAAGGGTTTGAGGGAAAGGGCTACAATATGCCATTAAGGCACGAGGAAGAGAAGGAACATTCCTAAAAGGGAAGGGACTCGGGGGCATGTGTCTTTATCCAACAATGTCTTGTCAACCCCCTCAGTGCCGCCTCTGTGAGGTGTCAGAAATGAAAGCCAGACACAAAGTTGTCATATTTTTGGTTAAAGACTTTTATTCAACTTAAATGGGTTGGAAACATGCCTCTCTGACCATATTCTAAAGAGGAGTTTCCTTACCAAAAAAACAAAAACTAAGGATCTGTTTGTCAGGATGTCATAAATCAAAAGCTGTCCTTGTGTCCAAACATTCTATCCTGACACTAAAACACAATAATAAAGTGACAAGGGAAATGTCTTTAACCTGGTATTCTAAAAAGTGTTTGTAAATAAAAATAGAATAGCTCTAACATAAATGTTCTCTAAAAATGAAAAAGACCTTAATTCCAGAGGGTGATTCCCTTCCCCTGGATTCTTCACCCAGAGAAATTTGTGATACCAGTGAACAGTTGTTTATGCCTTTCTTGCTCACAAAAATCCTGTTGAATGAAAACTTTTCAACATTTTAAGTTCTTCTGTAACACAAGTTCCTTCCTTGTTTAATAAACACTGTTTCTGCTTGACAATCATTGTAGGTTTGCAATTTGTCTGGTATACTCCCCTGCCAGGACTCTTTATACACTTCCAACTGCCTGGTGTACTCTCCTGCCAGGACAACTCTTGCGCTCACAACTGCCTTGAGTACTGCCCTGCCAGAACATATCTTATAGTTACTCTTTATATTCTAGTAGCATATACCTTTCTTGGTCCTTTGGTATATCTACTTGTCTCCTTGTTCTTTTAAGCTTTCCCCACTTTTACATTAATTTCTTATTGGGGTCTGGCACTCTGCCCTTTCAATTCACAAACACTCTTCTTGTCATTTCACTTTCCATAGCTTAACAGTGCTCTATTTCTCTTTGTCACAGTTGCCAAAACACCCCAGGGTCCCCAATCTGCTCTGGCAGACTCACCAGCTCTCTAGCTTGTTCAGGCTTGCTCACGCTTAAGTGGCTTACCTTTGCTGCTCGCTTCCCACTCTGGGCGGCTGGGACGTCTCTACAGGCTCTCTCGCAGCTCCGCTCTTGCACTCTGGTTTCTCCTCTCTCCAACGCTGCTTCTCCTCCCAGTAAGGACAAAGCTGCTTCTCCTGGCTGCCAGATGCCCAGGGACCCTCTCAAGGTTTCTAGGG
The DNA here is from genome assembly GCF_040938575.1 of Ambystoma mexicanum. NCBI lineage: Eukaryota > Metazoa > Chordata > Amphibia > Caudata > Ambystomatidae > Ambystoma > Ambystoma mexicanum. The sequence goes on from NC_090934.1 coordinate 673,645,390, forward strand.
TCTGCACGGCATGCCTCACTCCACAATCCTCCCTTCTCTGCCATCAAGCTCCTTCGTTTCACCACACCGGTTCACACCTCCAGCTTCCGCACTTGGCTCGTGCCTCCAGCCTCTGTTCGCCTTCACTGGAGATGTCACGTCTTCTCCCGAGCGCTCTCTTATAGCTCGGTTTCCATTTTTACAGGTCTCGCGTACAGGTATTTCATCCAACAACTAGCACGCTCATCACATTTGCAGCTCTGTATCCATTCCTTCATCCTCCTCGTCTCAGTATTTTGCTGATGTGGGAATTGCAGTCCACTGATATTGAGGATTTAGGTGGTTGTGGGAATTAAAGTCAATTGATGGTTTCTGATGCATAATATTTGGATAGTTTTTCTCAATTATTCCACATGGAAGATCAGTTCTACATGAAAGAAAACTGGAACTGAAAGGGGTTCTTTTGAAGCTTTTACTCATCAGGCTATCGATGGGAGTTTGGCTTAAAGTGTGTTGGGAAAAAGTTTATTTACTTTGCCAATAGGGGATGGGGGGAGACAGATGTATGGCAATAGGCCATTAGGGTATTGGTTAACAAGGAGTCTTCCTCATGGTGGAATGAGGATATTGCGTCTTATCCAATGAAGCCATGACATCTCCCTGTGCCTATCTCCTCCCATGTGATCTTCCCTCATATAGCCGCCGCCAGGGTCAGGAACAGTGGCTGCCGTCCCCTGGTCACATGGGAAGAGGCTATCCCAGGGAAAAGCATAATGACATCAGATTCAGCGCAGTTCACTCTAGTTGGTTGAAAAGTTCAGTGGTGTTGACAATGCCATCAGATCGGTCTTGACAAGATGCATTCACAAAAACCTTACACATGGCCTTCTTTAATTTGGCATCATCTTGTCCCCCCCATAAACTCAACTTCCATTATTTGACAAATCACATATGCAGACCCTCCCTTAAAAATCAAACCAGGAAGCTGAATGTAAACTTAGCTTCAAAACTATACATTGGATCTTTTCAAAATGTTAGGGCCACTCAATCCCTGTGGTGCTGCCACACACAAATGTCTGGTGACTTCTTCCCAAGAGTTCTCCCGGGTATGGATTCCATCAGGCTTCAGATACTCAGTCACACAACACAACCAGTTGTATCAATTTTTGGGCACAGTCATTCTCGCTCTCGGAGGCGAGCAGAAGCCATAACAGTATAAGGCTACATCTCTATACCACAAAACTCTCGCCAAGGAAGAAAGGATAGCTACTGCACTGTTTCCCAAAAGGAAGGCCCCAGAGTAAAGCACGTTTTGGCTAACTAAAAGGTATATACACACACACACACACACACACACCACAGACTGCCCCAAACCAGTGGAGTCGATACAGCTAAGCGCACCACGAGAATGAGCGACTCTGGGGCAACCTATGAGCGGCTCAGGTTTCTTGGGAAGAACAACACAGAGTTGCATCGCTGATGAGGCCTAGAACTGACTCATCAGAGGACAAATCAATAAAATACTCAAAGGAAAAAGTGTAGAAGCCACTTGACAAAGACAGTTTAGAATTTTCAACTTCAAGGACAGAACTGCTTGTTCTGCTCATTTTAGTGCCAACGGGGCATTGCTTGTTTCAATCTGTTTTATGTCAGATGGGAACAGTGTTAGTATACCATCTGGTTAACATATGTTTCTACATAGTGTGTGTGCATGCATCTATTCAATGTTTGTTCTTCTATTCAGATTAAGAATCTTTTCTCTTTATCAGATTTGCTTTGCTGTTCAGTGCATCAACGATCATTGCTCGGAGTTAGTCTCCTTATGTTGCCTCTGCTTACCTACATATAAAGATTTAAAGTAAGGTGACCAGGTGCATCCATGTCATGTGGAACACAATGTCTTAGTACTCAGCTTTCACTTCTCCATACACTGCTTTTTGAGCATTGGATCTTAGGTCACTTCAGTCGTATAAAATGGACGAAAGCAAAAGTTGTAAAGACAAAGGCCAAGACTGAATCAAGGTGTTTCCGGTAATATCGTAATCTGGTAACATTAATTTTTAAGGTCTTTGTTTATCTAAGAGCATTGTCAGCTCCGGAAGAAAACCCAGAATATTGATTTGAAATGTTCCATTCCATAGATGCTTCATTAAATCAAGTATTACCTGAAAACTGAATATGACATGGAACATTAAACAGGGGATGATATCATTTGACACAAGGGAGTCATTTTCCAAAACACTGTGAACCAAATGTGTAAAGGGAATACTAACTGAGCCTTCAGGAGGTCTTTTTCCCGTCTTTCGAGTTCTGCTCTGGCTTTGTTCCTCTCTTCTTCCTCCATGTCAAGTTTAGCTTCAAGTGCTTTCCTTTCCTCATCAATTTTTGCTTGCATTTCTGCCATCTTATCAGGGGAAACCTTCTTTTTGCCTACATTTTAAGATGAGCCATTTGAATACCATTAAATTACAATCACAAATGTTAGTACACAAGTTCAGATAAAATGTGAATTGCTTTTGAAGATCTGGAACAATAAGCAATGTTTCAACTCTTGCATACAGATATTACACTATGGGTTATTACTTTGCCAAAACTGAAGTCATTGTTTCTAAATCCTTTTTTTACATAATTTAACAGTTCCAATAAAACAATCAAACACATACATTCATATAATGAGATAATGAAATCAAGTAAAGAAAAATATCATATTAAATTACAATAGTAACATCACCATCTTGGTATGCCATTCACAGAAAAGCAGGATGGAAAATTACTTTATTATTGACATGGGTGTATATTATTATAACCCCTTCAAGAACAAAGCAAGCATAAACATAATTTAACAGAGCAACTCCATCCATACACAAAGCTGTTCTCACACAGAATGTCTTCAAGCAATTTGTAACATAAAATGCATCGGTGTGTTGAAAACGTATCTTAAAAATCATCACCCATCAATTACTGTTGAAGCCACTAAGAGCCCAAACAAGGATGCTGTGCCTCTTAGGGATCGTTAAAAAAAAAATAGTAGTTGGGCAGAGTGTGGAACGAAGACTTCTTTGTGATGAACCCAGCACTAGCTCTGTGTGGCCAGAACAATCTCCTTCGATGCACCTAAAAGCCACTTTTGCTCAGACTCTTAGCAGAATCTCTGTGGCACTGCCCGAGATCCATAATTATGCTGAGGGGGCTTTTTGGCTGGTAGAATAAAGCAGCAAGCTACAAATGCCAGTCATTCAGAGTTAGTGCCAGCAACTCTGAAATGGCACTTGGACGTGTAGCAGCAGAAATCTCCAGATCCTGTGTAAATGGAAAAACATGTAAAACCACGTTTGCAGCAATCGGTGAGAGGTGGGGGTGTCGAGCATGGAAGACAGAGGGGCTGAATTCAGTGGGAAGCAGCTGTACCCAGCAAGATCTTCCACTGGATTCCTGCTGCACTGTGGCTGGACAGTGGTGGGTTGTGGATCCCCAAAGCACCATGGCATTCCATGGGGCTAGCCCCATCTGCTCAGAAGGTTTCTAGTGTTAGTGTGAATGCATTCCAGAGGCCTAACTCTTGGTATAAGGGATGGAGATAACTATTAGGGCCGGGAGCCACTGCCCAAAAAGCGATACTGGGAACAGGAATGGTGCAAGGAGGGTCCCGGGCGCACACAAAATCATGCCCTCGTCAGAGGATAGGGGCCTACCAGAGAAAAATGGAATCTACCACTGCCCCTTTAAGATTTTGTAGCCTGTAGCCAGCACTCAAGCACCATTGTGGATCCATGCCCCCAACATGTGTGTGCAAGAGCCAAGCCTTATGCACACTCCCAGTGCAAGTCTAACCAAGGCTAATGTTCAGGTGCTCTCAAAGTGTGAGCAAGAGCAGTGCCGCGCCAGTCACACTAACTGCGATTCGCCATGTCTGAGCAGACGCAGACCCAGAATTCAGAGAGAGGAAGGTGCGTATGAGCTGTGTAGTCTGCTCCAGGCAGATCGCAGTTCCTGAATCCAAGATGAGGACGAGCCATATATTTATATTTTTTATAACAATTTTATTGCATATTCAAACAAACAAAACCAATACAAACCAAACACGCAGTGCAGATATCAATTGTTCAATGCATAATTTCGGTCACTGCTCCCCTTATCCCACCCCCCCTTACGAGCCTATTTATTACACACACTCTGTATCTGCCTCGCATGGTGGGGTCTCATTTTCCGTGGATTCTGTCAGATCTTGTATCGTTCCAAACAATTCTGCTATTAATGATTTCCATGCCATCAGGGTTCCCCGCCTCTTCCTCTCCCCCTATATTGCTTTCCTCTTGCCATACCATGGTCTCCGCCTCCGCCCACTTCTGCAACTCTTTCCACCACACCTCCACCCGTGGTCTATGACATGTCTTACATCCCATGGCAATCCTAGATCTTTCAATTTATTGACATGCTTAAGTTTCTGAGATCTGGGGAACCCCCCCAGCAAGCAGGCCCAGGTGAATCTATAGTAATCGTGACCCCCTTTTCCACTAGTTACCGCGCTACTTCACCCCAGAAGCGCTCAATTACAGGGCATGACCAGAACATGTGTACCATGTCAGCCTTTTCTTCGTCGCATTTGGGACATGTTTGTCGTCCGGCATTTTCAAACATCGATATCCTCTGAGGTGTCATGTATGCCCTGTGCGTGATATATAGTTGCATCTGTTTTAGTCTTGCATTCCTTGACACCTTCTTATGGTACCCCAGGGCGCATTCCCACAACCCATCCTCTATCGGGGCTCCCACTTCCGCTTCCCAGTCTAGTCTCAATTGCGTTAATTCTTTCCCGACCTTAGACGACATCATCTCATACAATCTAGAGATCTCATGCCCCCCCCTCCGTTATATCATATATCGTGTCTATGGTAGCATCTGGTTCTTCTTCCAGTACTGTTTCGGGCCATGTTTTTCTAATTCTCTGCACCATTCTGTGATATACTGGCCCTTGTGTAACCCAATTTCCTCTCCCAGCACTTCAAAATGTATGATGCTCCCCTCCCACCAGACATCTCCCATCGTTACCAACCCCACCAATTCCCAGTGGTTCCTAATTGTCATCCGTAGCTGCTCATCTCCCCCTGCCAATGCAACCAGCGGTATCTGCGGGGAGCATGGGAATGGGTTTTCCATCATCTGGCATGCCCGGCGCCACATCTTCCACCCAAGCATCACCATCTTAGGGCGCTCTTTCATTTCCGTCTTGGGCAGCCAGATCATCTCCCTTAAATAGAATGGGGCACAATCTTGTCTAAACAATCTGGATTGCAGGTATATTGCAGTTGGCTCGCTACATAATAGACCTCATAATTAGGCAGTTTTATAAAGGTTCTGCAGCTTCCATAGTGCCACCCTATTCCAGGTGCCATGCCACAGGAACTCCCTGCACATTGTTAGGCAGAAACCTGTGCAGTTCCCTTTGGGAACACTGCAAAAGATTTAGGACTACAGGTGTTAGCAGTAAACCCACTTCGTAGCAGTCTGTACCACCCAGATTTACCTGGTAGCTGTGGCTGAGCAGTCAGAATTCTCTCAAGAAGAGTTAGGCAGTATGCAAAGTATACACAATAGGCACTCATATACAATAATACAAGCAAACACTGACCAGAGCTTTGGTATCAAAGTATATAATTATTTATTTAAAAACACACTGTTTGAAACACTCCAGCACTCTTATTGTAAAACACTCTAAACACAGTTACTATTATAATATATACAACCCTTATTCCTTATCAGACAAGTCTTAGTTACCACCACTTATTTCCAGACAGAGGTGAGTGCTTAACTATAGATGGCACTCCAATAAGATCATGAAGAAGGGAGGGAAAAATACAGAATATGGAAAGATACACCACTCTAAGATTTAGGAACACTTTTAGCTAGGCAGAAGAGCAAAAGTCACTTGTGTGCCAAAGTCCATAGGCTGGGCCCACTCTTAGAGAGAGCAGAGCACAAATGCGCCCAAGATCACAAAGTTACACTAGGCTTTGAAAGTCTTGCAGAGAGTTTGAAAAGAGTTTAGAGAGGCTCAGAAAAGTTTAGCCAGGGTGTCCCAGGCTACCCCGTACAGTCGGTGGCAAGGGAAGCCAGGTGGAACACGGTACCTTAAGTGGGAAGGATCCTCCAGCAGGGGCAGTTGTTCCTGGCAGCGGGTGCAAGTCTCGGCGTCGTCCAGGGGAAGAGAAGATCTCGACTTGGAGGAAAGCTGAAGGTCGTTGCACTGCCAGGGAAGAAACCAGCCGCAGAGTTTTCCGGTTAAAGGTATTACCCTTTATTTCGCGGTCGTGGTAAAACGTGGTATTCCGGTTGCTGGGGTGCTTGGCACAGGCAAGGCGGCCACAAGATGCGTCGGGAAGGCGAAAAGATGGTGGAACTGGTTATCCCCAGTCAAAGGAAGAAGACTCTTCAGCGGGAGATCTCCTCTGTCATTGGGAAAAGTGGTGAGACGGTCCAGCAGGGCTCCACCGGTGGTGTCGTCGTGGCAGGTCGGCTCAGCTTCACCCTCGTCGGATTCTTAGGTCATGTGGCGACTTCTGAAGTTCCAGTCCCCAAAGCCCTGCTTTTATGCAGAAAACCCCCATTCACTCAGCCTAGCTGTCACTCAAACATGCTAAGTGGTGAGCCGGACGGCTCACCAATTGGGCCAATCAGGACGGAGTGTGACTTGAGTTGCCTAGGCAACTCAGTCCAGGGTGCCTAAATCCCCCTCCACCCCTCCTAAGTACCCCAGACAGAGTGGCACCACTTTGGAGGGCTTCTGGGGAGAAGCCCGCCAAAAAGTGGAACAAAGGGCTCGACTTGGGTTGGAGTCACAGAAGAGAACACAAACGCCATTTTAGAACCGAGTTTTGGCAAAAAAACCAACCGGAGAATTAATATTAATTAAATAAACCGGCGGTATGTTCGAGGCTATCGTAATTAAATAAAGATAGTAGCCTCGAACAATGGGAAAATCCCATAGAGAAATATTCGCGGTTGAATATAAAAAGTAGTATCCACTGCCACCAGCCAAAACTCGATCAGGGGGGACAGAGACGTGCCCCCTCGACTAACAGACCCCGGGGCAATCGAATTGCCCCAGCCAGTACGTCCACAATATGATGGTTTGCACTGGTTCTGTTCAGAATTCAAGACTAGTAAAGCCAATGGTGACTTTACATGCCCTGGGAGACAGTAGTCAGTCCCAGGGTATGGAGTCTATACTGGGGGGTCACTATGACACCCCTGTGTTACTGCACTCAGGGTGCTGTGTAACACACATCACAAAACCACATGAAGCCCTATGGAGTAAAAGACCCCATAGCCCATTAAACACATCTAGAGTCAAAGGAACACACTCAAATCATGTCCAAGAGTGAGGGTAAAAAAGTCTCACTCTTGGCAGGAGAAAAAATTAAACCCCAAAAATCCAGCAAAGCTGCTGGGGGACTCACTAGGTTAGGAAATTTAGCCTAAACAGAGAATTCTCCCTAACACGCATGCTGTTCAGTTTAGTGAAAAACCTCTTGGATATCAGGTATGGAATATTCCCAAAATAATGCAGGAGCCTGGGTAAGACCACCATTTTAAGCATTGCCCCTTGTCCCATCATTGCTAGAGGCAACTTCCCCCAGAATTTCATACACTTCTCAATTTTCTCAATGGCTACCTCGGTATTGTGCCTGTGCTCTTCTTCCACCGTGTGGTACACGTCTATCCCAAGGTACCGGAAAGTACCAACAGCCCAAGGTGTTTGCCGCACCGGCAACCGTCTAACAGGGATTCCCTTATAACTGCCTAGCGGGAAAATACTAGATTTCTGAGGATTCACCGCTATGCCAGACAGCCCCGCATACCTCTCCATCACCTCCAGGATGTACTGGAGATTTTCCTCTGGGTGCCTCAGGTAAAGCAGCAAATCATCCGCATATAAGGAGATCAAGTGTCGTTCCCCTCCCACCTCAATGCCTATAGTATCGTATTGTTGTCTGAGGTATATCGCCAAAGGCTCTAAAGCTAATATGTAAAGCATAGGGGACTATGGTCACCCCCTGTCTGGTGCCTCTGCCTAGTTGCCACCTTTCGGATATCACTGATCCTGTTCTGACTCTGGCCAGCGGTTCACTATATAGCATATTTGCCCATCTTATGTATCCAGGCCCCATACCATAGCCCGCCAAGGCCGCCAGCAGCCATGGCCACTTGACAGAATCGGAGGCCTTTACCGCATCCAAGGACACATTTGCCATTTTGCCCTCGTTCCTGCTCCCCCATTCAACAACCTGATGGAGTCGTCTATGATTATGAGTTATAATCCTATTCGGGACATAGCCCGTCTGTTCGGGGTGTTTTAGTTTACCAATAACTCTTCGCAGTCTGTTTGCCAAGACAGCCGTCAATATCTTGCTGTCCTGGTTCAACATTGACAATGAACTATAGGAGCCACAGCTATGTCCAGGCTTGTTGGGTTTGGGAAGCAGTATTATGATCGCTTCTCTAAGTGAATCTGGCAGCCGTCTTACCTGAAATGCTTCATTTAACATATCCAACATTGGGGGGAGCACTTCCTCTTTGTACACTTTATAAAATTCACTTTGAAACCCGTCCGCTCCCGGGGTCTTACTAATAGGCAGCTGCCTCACAACTTCTTCTTACTCCTCTAAAGTAATCGGTGCATCAAGCTCCTCACTTTCTTCGGCACTTATCGTAAGCAGACCTATGTCTTCCAGTGTTTCTATTATTTCTTCATAACTGCTTCCCTCCTCATCCCCATATAGTACCCTGTAGTAATCTGCAAACTCCTGATTAACTCCCTCTTGGGTGTCAGCTATGCTGCCATCTTCTCTCGCTATCGTTCTAATGGTGGGTCTGGGGATCTCACTCTTGTATAACCATGCCAACAGCCGTCCTGTTTTATCTCCTCCCGCATGCTGTCTCTCTATATATTTATTATAGTTAAGGTTGCACAGTCTGTCCCATTGCTCCGCACATGTCTGCTGCAGTTTAAGTATCAGCTCCATGTTTCTTTCAGTGTCATCTCTCCCCCTCAGTGCCTTTTCCAATTCCCTTTCTGTTTCTTGTAGATCGGCCAGGATCCCACCTTGCAGGCCTTTAGATTTTGGTATGGCTATGCCCCGCATCACCACCTTGAAGGCTTCCCATAGCGTGCTCGCAGAGTCCACGCTACCCGTATTCACCTCAAAGTAGTTTATAATCTCTCTTATGTCTTCCATAAAAAAGGGATCTTTAAGCGCCTCTGCCCGGAGACGCCATGTCGGGATCCTTGCTCTCGGGGGGCAATATTGCCAGCCAAGAACCAGGGGCGAGTGGTCCGAAAGGACACTCGTCTTATATTCTGCCTGCGTAATCTCTGTTGTTACCTCCGACGTAGCAAAGACATAGGGCAAATCGCATGGTATGGAAACAACGGTGGCGGTAAACCCGCCGCCACCGTTGTTTCCATACCGGGCGATCACAACTCCTGCAGGCTGTTGGGGGTCCTGACCCCCCTTTGAGCTATCATGCTGCAACATTTGGTGCTGTGGGCTTAGAAAATCCAAGATGGCCAAAAAGCCCACATGTGCGCCAAAATCCAGGAGAACCACGCAGTTTGTGCACACTAAAATGGTTGCCTAACTTGCCACCCACCAGTGCGAGCAGGATGGGCCGGGGTGCCATGAGTGAAATGTGTGCCAAAGGAAAAAACGCACTTTAAAATCACCTTTTGTTTCTCTGAATGCCAGCTCAAAATGCCTATTTTCAAACATTGCAACACATCCAAAAATCTCACTGAACACCAGCGGACATCTGGCAGAATGAAGTATGTGTGCATACTAAATCTGGGAAGATGAAGAGCCCAAAACAATGTTCATAACAAAACTGGCTGAGCTATGCATGTCAGCAGCCCAACTGAAACTGGATTAAAACCACCAAAATCGAAATGTTTAAATTAACTGAGTGACCTACTTTTGAGTGTCACATAGTTTGTAACTGTTAAAATGTCATAGTTTTGAACTTAGAATCAGCATTCTAGCTGCATGTGTAAAAATTGTTAGTTTTATTTGAATGCAGAAAACTGGGTAACTAGAAGTGACATTAGCTGGGGCCTGGCTTAAGGAACTGAATTCTGCCTGACATCTACCCCCACAGGAGTTAAAACCTGCTCAGCCACTCTTCCCCTTGCCAAAAGGAGTTGTCACCTCTCTGATTAGATTAGGGGTGGAGCAGCTACAGGGAGTTGAACAAAGGCCTGTCCTGGGCCCAGGCAGATGGTTTATTAGGGTGGTCGTAAATGGCTTCCTTTTGAACAATGGGCCTTCCAGGACCCAGGCAGATGGTTTATTGGGGGAGTCGTAAAATAGCTTCCTCTTGGCAGAAGCTGGGAGGGGCAGGGTCTCTGAGCTTGGCAGAAACTGGATAAACTGGTTTCTACACCATGTGACCTGGGAAGACACACCCCTGTTGGCCAGAATATGATTTTAAGAAAGATGTATAACTCATGGTGCAGACTTGTCAAAATTAGCTAAATGATACCATAATTCTTGTGATTTTTCTGTGCACGTTTTAAGACGCGTTGGGAATTTGTGTGATGTTCTGGGGCAAAACCCTGCTATTTATGGATACTACAGACTCTGTGTTTAAGCTAGAGACATGGGAATTTACTGGAGTATGTAAGGACAGGCTGTGTATATGTGTATAATTTTTAATGAAAAACCAATAGTGCAAAACCAGTTAAAAAACGCAAAATGTTGCCGTTTCTGAATGCAAGCTCTTAGAAACAGAGTTTGAACAGAGTATACCTCATGTGATCCGTGATGGGTGCATGTAATTTCAAACCACTGTGTATCTATGAAATATGTCTTTAGGTCAAATATAGATTTGTGTGTAATTTGACAGGGGAGTGTCCTTTCTGCAAGCCATTAAATGACATCATTCTGACACACAATCCTGTTCTCCAGTGAGAACGCAAAGAATTCTCCAACCTATCAGAACTCTGAAGGGGTTGGGCCTAGAAAGCTAGCCTCTCCACTCACTTTCAAAACACATAAAAAGAGACTGCTGGGACAGGTAGAGACATTCAATTCCATTTGCTGCGGAGCATGCTGACCGACGACTTCACATCCAGAGATCCTACACTTAGACTTCCAAGCTAAACAGAGACTACAGAACTTTGAACCAAGAAGGCCCACTGCAGGGGCGTGGCCAGCGAGCACGGGATGAGGACGTGATTCCTCGGAGCTCCCGCGGCCGTCAGCCAAATCCTGGAGATATCCTGTTATTTGGGCACCACAACGGCGGAAATTATATCCAGGCGTAGCGGAACCTTGGACGCTCAGGTCGCTATACTACCGACCCGAACCGCAGCACCAGTCGGGCGCAATTGGTCCGGGAAGCCCGAGACGCCGACAACGGACAAGATGGCCGCCGGAGCAGCGGACTAGGAGAGGACGCGTAATACGGCGCCAACTGCAGGAGGCAGACACCCTGCCCCGCTGGTGCCTGGAGCAGCCACGCAAGACAACAGCAGAGAGCGGAGGGGAGAGACGGGCCCGTGGACTCCTGCCGGGCGGAACGAATCGTACAAGCGGGAGCTGCCTGCGATTGGGAAGGTAGGCGGTCCCCGCTGCTTGCGGCCAAATCCTGCCGTGTGCTTTCGGGCGCACACGAACCCGTCCCCCGCAGCCCCCGCGGATGCGCTTGGCCGCCGGAGCGGCAGACGAGGAGAGAACGCGTAACACGGCGCCAACTGAGGAAGGCAGACACCAGGCCCAGCTGGAGGGCGGAGGGGAGACACGAGCCCGGGGACCCCTGCCGGGCGGAACGAGTCGCACAGCGGGAGCTGCCCGCAAGTGGGAAGGTAGGCGGGCCCCGCTGCTAGCGGCCACATCCTGCTGGGTGCTTTCGGGCGCACATGAATCCGGCCCCCGCGGAGGCGTTGTCTCACCGGAGGCAGGCATGATTCCACACCCCGCCCCGCGTGATAGAGACTGAGCGGCTCCGGGGGGAGCGAGAAAGTTGTTGGAAGTTTGGGGCCCTGGGGAGCGGATTTGGGAGAGCGGTACCGCAGCGCCTGAAACGACGCACTAAGCCACAATACCAATGTGGTGTCCATCAATAAACACTACATGAGCAGCGATTGGAGTGCCTGCAGACCTGAGGTGACCTGAGGTTGGGTGCTTGAGACACAGTCTGCAGACTGACCTCTCAGCAGTGCCACAACTAGAGGCCAACAATCAAGCACACATTGCTGCAATAGAGAAGTAGAGTCCTTGCGGAGACACCACACGGAACACACAAGGAAAGGGGCGTATGGGGGGGGGAAAGGGGGGCAATCCCCAAGTGCGCAAACCAACCCACCCATCAACCGTTGGGCGCCAACATAGCCTACCAGCTCCGGAACGGGGTACCGTACCTACCCGCCCTACAAACCGTCTTAACAAACATACGTCGCAAAGCCTTATAAACAGTGCGTGAGTGGGGCCGACCTGCCGCGGTCCACTATATACCTTCAGATATGGGGAAGGATAAGGCAAGGGGCATGACAACGCAGAGCAAAATAGAGCAGTATACGACCCCCGCCCAAGCCCTCCCGCCGGAGCAATCCAGTACTAGCGCAACACCAGAAACAGAGGAGAACATTTCGCTGAAGGATGTCATGAACGCCATAGCAAGCTCGAGAACCTCCATGGAAAAGAAAATGGATGGCATCAGCGCAGAGGTGTCATTATTATGCCACGACCTCCAAAAACTCACAGCCCGTACTGGAGAAGCCGAAGGTCGAATATCTGAAACAGAGGACAACTTAAGAACAATGAACCAGCAAATGTCAGGAGCACTAGCCCGCCTCAAAGCATTGGAGGAAAGGGTGGAAGAGGGGGAGGGCAGGGCAAGACGAAACAACATTCGGATCCTCAGTCTGCCGGAAAAAACGGAAGGAGCAAGCATGGAATTGTTCCTAGAGCAATGGCTCGCGGACATCTTTGCCCCCAAGACCTTGTCGAACTTCTTCTCAATTGAACGGGCCCACCGAATGCCAACTGGCAGGCAAATCCCAGGTGCCCCACCCCGCACAGTGATCGCGAAACTCCTGAACTATAGAGACCGAGATGCAATACTCCAAATGGCCAGAACCAAGGGCACTATAACGTTCAACGGCTCCAAGATAGGTTTCTTCCCGGATTTCACTAGAGAAGTGCAAAGAGCTAGACAATCCTTTGGCCCTCTTAAAAAACGTCTCCAGACCCTCAACGTAAAATACGGACTCCTATTCCCGGCGCAGCTGAAAATATACTTTAATGGAACAACTGTGCACTTCACGGACCCAGCTGAGGCATGGAATTGGGCGGCAAGACACCTGGAGGGTGACTGGAGGCCAGACGGAAGGCAAGGTAACGGTAGGAATCGCCCGAGACGAGACAGGGTACCTCCTGAACTCCCGCAACACCAACCCCAGGCACAGCCAAACAGGGACAATGACTGAAATGGAGAACAAGGTACCCATTCGCAGTTACGCTTTAAGACCCGGCACCATGTTATTAGACCATGTTAACAGCGAATTAATTGTGAACCCGATGTCTGTATAACTGACGGCCCAGACCACGCAACCCCCACGGCCGGAACAAGGCAACTTAAGACTAAGTAGAGTTATACCACTTGAGGAATAGTTCTAGGTTGAGGAGTTGACTGTCCCTTGACAGTCGGTTGTATTGGTATGTTCGGGCGACAGGTACTTCAAGTTGGGGTGGAGTATAGGGTGGGGGATGAAAGGGAAAGTTTTAATGTTGCTTTGTTAGTCTGGATCCAAAGCATGTCCAACCACAGACCTAAGTGCAACCCTCTGCACATTACACCCTGCTGTACTATGTATTGGGACCATGTTCCCGACAGACACACCAAAGGGAGGCAGCTCTCCCGACTCAAGTATCCTGCGTGCCCTCTAACGGGAAGCTCTAGATGACACACCCACAAACATACCCACCCCCACCCGATCGCCCCAGGTCCCTTAAGCTGCTCAGTTGGAATGTGAAAGGAATGGGCTCTGGGATTAAAAGACGTCTGATTAAACAACTGTTGAATAGGCACTCTCCCGACTTGGCCCTTCTATCAGAGACGCACCTAGCGGGAACACACTGCACCCTTTTCCAGAGAACAAATTACAGGACCGCATTCCATGCAGGGTACACGATGGGATCCAGGGGCACCCTTATTCTTATACACAAGAGGCTCCCGTTCTCCCCACAAGTTGTGGAACTGGACCCACGGGGTCGCTATGTACTCATTCTAGGTTCACTCTGGGGTGAAACGCTGGCCATTGTGTCAATATATTCCCCACCCGGACTGGGCCAGGGATTCTTGGAGGATATCACCACTCTCCTAGGGAAACACCACCCAGATCGATGGGTCCTGGGGTGAGACTTTAACGATGTCATGTGCAATGCTATGGATCGTACCCATCTTAGAGGGCGTAACCCGGATGTTCCCACGAAACTCTCCAACTTTGTGTCCGCCCTAGGCCTCCGAGATGTGTGGCGCGAATTACACCCCCAAGATAGAGGCTACTCGTTCCACTCTGGAGCCCATGGCTCCCTCTCTAGACTTGATTACCTCCTGGTCCCGAACACAGACCTATACAGGGCAATATCCGCAGAATTCCTCCCTCGTGGAATCTCGGACCACTCCCCCCTATTGATTGAAATACGAACGCACTCTGTAACCCCCTCTAGAACGTGGAGGCTAAACAGCTACCACCTTGGCTTCCCAGAATTGGTAGACCGCCTTACGGAGGTGTCCGATGAATACTTTGACATAAATATACCAGCAGTGGATGACCCGGTGGTGGTGTGGGAGGCTTATAAAACGGTGCTGCGTGGGGAAATCATCTCCTGGGTAGCAAACAAACAGCGGGAGAGACTCCAAAAAATAGTAGAGGCAGAGGCTGAAATGGTCCAGGCCGAAAGCACGCATATTCTTGACCCTACCCCGCAGACTCAAGGGTCCCTCAAACTAACCACAGAAACCCTCAGAAATATCATGCTAGATAATGCCAGGCAGGCCCACTGGGACACCAGAGCGAGGATATACGAGCTGGGGGACAAGGCGGGCAAAATGCTGGCCTGGCTGGAGAGGAGGGAGGAGGGGAGACGTCATGTCAGGGAGATTGTTGCCCCGAGTGGTGTTGGATACCAGCCGGATGCTGAAATAGCAGAGGCATTCGCCCAGTTCTACGCGGAACTCTACCGAGTCCCGACAGCACCTTTCGACCCGACCCTACTGGATGAAATTACACTCCCAGCACTGACACCACAACAACGGGAGGAGCTAGAATCGGATCTCTCTGAATCCGAAATAGCCGAAGCCCTAGCGCAACTCCAAACAGGGAAAACACCGGGCCCTAATGGTTTCCCGGCCGAGACCTGGCAAAAACTTGGAGGGAATAAAATGGCGACCCCCCTTTACAGGATGTTGCTTGGCGCCCGCGACCAGGGCACCCTCCCACCTGACCTATGTAAAGCCACCATTGTGGTCATTCCCAAACCCGATAAGCCCCCGGAACAGTGTGCCTCTTATCGGCCTATCTCGTTAATTAACAGCGAAGCCAAGGTTCTTGCTAAGCTCCTTGCTAACCGGCTGCAATCAGTGATCCATACCTTGATCCACCCGGATCAATGTGGCTTTATGCCACACAAATCAACGCGTATGAACCTGCGCCGGCTCCATCTGGCGCTGGAGCGGGCCCCGATCATTGACACCCCTCTCGCCCTACTGGCAGTAGATTTTGAAAAGGCCTTCGACTCGGTTAGGTGGGACTGCCTTTGGGAAGTCATGAGGCGTATGGGGTTCGGAGACAGCTTCTTGAAATGGGTGAAATTACTCTACACTAACACTCGAGCGGAGGTCAGGGTGAATGGTTGGCCGTCCCGGTCCTTCCCGTTGGGAAAGGGCACGAGACAGGGCTGTCCCCTCTCTCCCCTTCTCTTTGCCCTGGCAATTGAACCTCTAGCCCTTTGGCTTCGCCAAGACGCTGCATGGACGGGGTTCAGATGGCCTGAAGGACATGAGGACCGCGTCTCCTTGTACGCAGATGACCTCCTGATTTACCTGGGGGACCCAGCTCGGTCCTGCCCCACGGTGACGCAGATGCTTACCCGTTTTGGTGACCTTAGTGGGCTTAAAATCAATTGGGGAAAATCAGTTCTCTTCCCGGTGAAAGGCAATGTGCAGGCTGACCCTCGGGAATGTCCGTACCGAACAGAACCGCAAGGTTTTCGATACTTGGGGATCTGGGTGACCACAAACCTGAGTGAATACACACTACACAATTTTCAACCGGTCCTTGACCGTTTTGTCAATGACGTCCACCACTGGAGACTTCTTCCTCTTACGCCCATGGGAAGAGCCGCACTCTTTAAGATGATGACTCTCCCAAGGTTTCTCTATGTCTTACAAAATGCCCCACTAAAGATCCCAGACTCCGACTTTAGGCGGGTTGAATCCCTTTTTCGGGAACTAATATGGGGGGGTGGTCAGCCGAGGATAGCGCTAACTACGCTCCAAAGATCGGTCTGGGAAGGTGGGATAGGAGCTCCACGCCTCCAAACATATTATTGGGCTGCACAGCTGGCAGTGGTCAACGACCTGCTTCATGGAGATAGGGAACTCCCCCACATCAAGGCCGAGGTTGCAGCCATGCACGATACCGACCCATGGCAACTGCTATACCAAACTCTTCCGAGACCCCTTCCACCAACGACCACGATTCATACTATTGTGGTTTGGAAACAGGCGCATAGATTCGTTGGGTGGGAAAATAGTGTAACTGTGGCACAACCCCTGTGGAGAAATTGTAACCTGCCCGAGATAAAGAAGCTTCAACCATGGCCCCGATGGGTAAGGGCTGGGATTCTGAGGGTTGGGGACATTCTTGAGGAGGGGGACATAGCCTCGTTTGAAACTATCCAGCAAAAATTCCAACTCCCGGGCACTGAGCGATACCACTATGTACAGCTGGCCCACGCCCTAAGAAACCACATACCTGCAGGCACCAATATCCCGGATTACACACCAATAGAGCGTAACATATTACCAGCTCTCATCCCCACCAAATGCACCTCCATCCTATATAATGCTATTACATCCTTTGCTACGCCAGAACTCACGACCCTGAAAGCTAAATGGGAGGTGGATGTAGGGGTGATAGATCCAGAAGACTGGATCCAAGTACTAATGCACCCAAGGGAGGTGGCCGTTTCTTCCAGGATTCGGCTGGTTCAATTAAAGATCCTGCACAGGGTCTATTACCCCAGGACGATACTATATAGATGGGAGAGAGCCTTGAACCCGAATTGTCTCCGCTGTGGGGATGAGGAGGGGACCTTCTTCCACATCCTGTGGGCATGCCCCCAAATCCGCACCTTCTGGAGTGAATGCTGTACTGTACTCGGCAATGTCTTGGCGTGCCGCATACCACTAGACCCGAAGATTCTCATTTTGGGTGTTCCGGATGAGATTGGACTTACTAAATGGGGCAAGCTGCTCCTGAACACAGCAGCGGGACTGATGAAGCGCAACATAGCGCAAAAATGGGGAGCCCCGGAGTCCCCAACGATGGAGCAATGGGCAACAGATATGAACATTTGTGCCACTATAGAGCACCGAGTATATACTGCCAGAGGATGCCCTACTAAGGCGGACAAGATATGGGGAAGGTGGGAAGAGAATGGACCCTAGAACCGGCTGGACCCTGTTGTGTGCAGTGAGGGGGATATGGTCGGATTGCACTAAAACCTGGGGTAATGTCATGGGTGATTGATACTTGATCTGTTAATGTTTGAATTTTGGAAGGACATGCTAATCCACAGAAGCTGTTGTTGTGTTGTTTTGAATGTAAAACAATAAAAAATGTTTTATTAAAAAAAAAGAAGGCCCACTGCAAGCAAAAGTATTTGTCAGCAGGCCCAAAAATCATTTGCAGACTATTCACAGCCGGACCCAGGTGTTGATTCTGGCCTGAAACCCTGTGCCAGAAAGATCCAGAAGCAGTGCTGTACCCAGAGAAAGCAGAGCAGTATCCAGAACCAGAGGCCAGAGATCCAGAGTGACCCAGACCGCTGTTAGCAGAACCAGAGAGCTGATCCAGATCACTGTGAAGTGCCGAGACCAGAACCGGAGTCCAGTCCAAAACCTGACCAGATCCGTGGCGAGGCCTAATTCAAAAATATATTGTGAGTACCTAGCAGAACTGTGCAGAACCAATCTCTTAGTTAAAATAATCTAATCCAAACTATTTTAATCTAACCAGAACTGCCTCCTAACTGTCACCTGTCATTTTCTAGCTGCAAGCTGTAACCTGTCGCTTTGAACTTTTAAAATTTCAAATCCGAAAAACAACCTTCACAAAATCGTTCATAACTCCGTAACCGTTTGGGCTAGGAACTTGGTTTAACTTTCCTCTGAAAGCTTAGAACCGACTTGCTACTCCTTATACTTTTGCCGTACTCACGATTCACTGACTTGCGAATTTTACCACGATTTGCGATTTGGTTAAAAATCCAGCCACGTGTAACCATCAGCAGACATCTCTTTCCTTGGTAAAAATTTGTTTGCCTCTTAATCACCATCTCTGAATCATTGCTAAAGTGAGCCTGAACTCATATTAACTAGATACCACTCACGCTGAACCTCCTGAAGGGAATTAAAAGTATTTTCAGCATATTTCTCGCTGCATTGTCACCATATTCAAAGCATTTTGCCTGTGTTTCAAAACTCCTATTGTTGTATAAGCTTGCTGGGGTGAACTGAATTACATTTGATTGCATTTCTAAGAACTGTGTGCTCTCCTCTTCATTTCCTTACATTGCATAAGGGGGGAGTGGATTGCCAGAGAAAAGTGATTACATTGTTTTGTTGAAATCATATCGAGTATTTTCTGTATTGCATTTTCATTCAACATTGCATCCATCTGAAACTAGATAAAGCATTCTCTACCACCTTATTCTTCTGTTCCTATTCCCAAGCGTGCTACCTCATCCTTTATACTACTCCTGGGTAATCAAATCAGTTTATTAGTAGAACATTACCCATTGTTGTTAACTGCTCATGTTCTGAAGTGTGATATTAATTATTAATTTATTATAAAGTGTGATGTATATATATATTGTTTACATTCTCAAATAAACCGTTTAAACTTGCAAAACAGAACTACTTCTTGGCTCAGTGGGGCCGGGGGGTTCCAAGAGAGGGGTGTTATATAGGGGTAGTCATCCAGAACTCATGAACTGGACATAAAGATATATCAATAAGGGTTTCCATTCAGTATCCCAAACTAGGCATTGATTTAGCTGTAGTGCTGGATTGAATCCTCTTAGAAAGTTGGGACTCGAGCCGGATGTTTGGGTTAGATCTATCACTTGTGCAGATTAATACAGTGTGCCAGCTGACCAGATACACATATCCGGTCGGATCACCACGCTGTGTTACGCTGTAAAGCACTCCTCAAAGGAACGCTCTAAGGAAAAGGTCTGTTTTGCAAAAATAAAATACAAACTTCTGTAAGTCAGGAAGGAACTCAAATTCCAGAAAGACGACCTTGGTATATATGAAAATAGCCAGAGAGCACTTCTTACATAAGCTATTTGTGAGAGGTGAGTGGACTAATCAGGACCAGACGGTCTGGTTGCAGGCAATCGCACCCCAGATCACTGAAACAGGGTCAGATACATGGAGAGACCAGGGTCCCTTACATGTGGCCCTGAGTGAACTATATATGTCCCCTAAGGCCAAGGATGAGCACAACAAGATTGCCAGGGTAGCGGCATATTTATATTTACATATGGGAGCCATGCAGGACAAATGTGCTGAAGGCCAAGATCTGGCGAGTAGGCAACTGCTGGCATTACAGAAGGCCCAATCTGATCTGGACTCTTCTGAGCAGAGGCTGCAGAGGAGCCAGGAGTCAGAAAATGATAGTAGGCAGTATATCATTAAAATAAAAGAGGACATGGATATACTGCAACAGGAAAAGGCTGACCAGGATACCAGAATTCTGGCCTTGCAGAAGGAACGCCAAGACAGTTTGGACTCCCTACTGCAGAGCCAGAAAAAGCTGGAGCAACAGATCAATTTCAACAGGGCATGCACAGAGCAGGTAGCCACCCTGCAAATCCAACTAGACAGAGAGAAAGAGGAGAGCAATAAACTGATCCTGAAAGACCTGGATACCCAAGCAGAGTTTGATCAGGAGCGCCAGAAAGCTGGTGCCTTCCAAAGGCAAAGGGACGACCTGACGGTACAGATGCAGACTCTTAGTCAGGAAAGGGACACCTTAGGCCAGGAAGTCTGCCACTTAAAAAGAAAAATGGAAGAAAATCACCTGGCCCTCCAGGGACTGGGTGACCTCCAAAAAGAACACCAGAACTTGTTAGAGCACACCAGGAGGGTGGAGGATGCTCTGGCAAGAAAGGAGCAGGCCAATAGGGACACAGCTCAGGAGGTAACCCTCCTGCAGCAGAGACTGGCCCAGTACTCCAGGACCAATCAGGAGGCACAGAGAGAAAATGAGGCTCTCTGTCAGCACAATGATAGGCTCCAACAACAGATAGCGATGCAGGAGCGACTGATAGAGTCTAGTAAGGCCTTAACTGAGGAACTGAAAGCGCAGGCCCTTGCATTGCAACAGGGAGCAGGGGCGGATAGAGACCAGGTTCGCTGGGAAAGGGAAACTCTTGAGCATAACCTCAGGAGCCCTAGTACCAGAGGCCTTTATCTCTCTCAGTCCCTGGACTCTGCCACCCCCATGTCCCCTGGCGCACATGAGCACCGGGCCACAGGGATGGCAGATTACTATCCAGCCAGAAGCATGGGGCTCATAGGCCAGTACCTCCCAGGAATGGATGGGCGGGCATCCGGGTATGGGCTCCCAAGCACAGTGCAATTTAGTGGGGAACCCCAGGAGAATAGGCCCATTAAGGGCATCCTGAAAACTTCTGCCCAGTTAGGTCAGTGGGGGGGGGGGGTACCCATCAAATCCTGGCAGCAAGGAGGAACCTGAAGACTCCTCTGAACGGCGCAGGACACAGAAGACCAGGCCCCCACATTCTGCCAGCCATTCCCAGGCTCGCAGAATCCGGGAAAACCTGGAAGATCAGACAGGAACCTCTGGGAGCAGTGCCTCTGAGTCAGTGGATGAATGGACCAGGGTTACCCGAACCAAAAAGGCCAATAAGGCAAAAAGGGCCTTGCTTAAGGACCCATTGAAACAGATTAAGGCAATCAGGAGTGTCATGACGCCTTATCATAAGAATGCCAAGTACTCTGTTTGGGAACACTTGGAGCTCTATGAGCAAATGATGGAGACTTTTCATTTGAAGGACAGCCAAAGCTGTATCCAATATGTAAAGTGGACATTCTCCCCAGAGTACTCCAGTTTCTTTGCGGGGCTGGAGGACCAAAATCATTCAAGGTGGTCCACCTATAGGGCGGCCATATTAAAACATTTTTCTGTTCACAGAAATCCCCAAGAGGCTTGCAAGGCAGCCTACAATTTGCAGTGTGTGGAGGATCAGGCCCCACAAGAGTTTGTGCAAGAATTAAAGCGTGCTTTTGCGCTGACCACCAGAAGGGTGCGCACAGACAGCAGAGAATTTATCAATACTTTTTTCCATGCCTTGCCCAAATACATCATGACCCAGCTCGTGAGAGATTTTCACGAGAGAAGATCTTTAGACTGGGTCATTGAACAGGCTACCCGGATCTATGAGGTGCAGAAGCCTATCGAAAATAAAAATAACGCGCCGAAATACCCCAAAACCAACAGCACCCCTGCTGCTGCCAAGGTGGCAGAGGTAAAGGTTGCCCCGTTTAAGATTTGGAGATGGGGGGGCCTAAAAACCTGCCTGCACCAAATAATTCACAGCCCAGAAGGCCCTCGGGCCAGTCACAGACGGGGAGTCGAGGAGGTAGTCCCACAAATGGGGTCCCCCGCTCCCCTGACTATGTAAGTCCCCGCTACAAGGGAAACCGACCAATCCTGGGTTATGTGTGGACTCCTCCAGCCCAAGGGGGGAGGGGTCCAGCCAAGCACCTGACCCGGGGAACTTCCCTCCTAACTTCCCCCAGGAGGGCAGAAATTCTCCAAATCCTGGGCAGAACTTTTTCCCCAGGTATCCGCCCAATTTCCAGCCCCAAAATCATCCATCCTTCTTTCCCCAATTCCCTGAGCCCAGACAACCTAATCCGGGAGAGGGGAGGCCAAGGGTGGAGGGGTACCCAAATCTTCCCAACCAGGGGTACTACCAGAGAAGGGATAGCTACCCTTCCCGGGATCAGCCCAGGGGAGAAAATAGAGCCCCGTATCAGCCTGAGCGGGTTTCACAACTTGAGCGCCAGGTCCAAAATATGGCACGGGATCTGGGTCACATACTGAGGGCTCAACAGAACCCTCAGATAAGCATGCCACCGCAGAATGCCCCAAACGCTGGACCTGGTGCTCCAGAACAATGACGGGGGCAGCACCCCGATAACACACCGGTTCCCAGGGAGGAGGCACAAGGGGAAGGGGGGTATAAAGCCTTGGAGGAAGCTTCCTTCCCAACTTGTAAACAGCCCCTGGAAACCCAGGAACCGGAAACAAAATCTCCTGCCCCTGAAAGCCCGCCTCCCAAGGAGCAGAGGGGGGGTAGGAGAAACAAAGGACCCAAACAGACCCACTTTGTGGAGGAGGTACAGGTCTTCCCATTTGAGGGAGAGGGATCCTCAGAAGATCCTGGGAAAAGGATCTTCTCCTTCAGAGATGGGGGAACTCCTCCCAAGGAAAAAAGGGTCCCAAGGGATGTCAATTCAGACTGGGGAGATATGGAGACTGAGCTACCGCCGCCCATCATCTCATCCCAGAACCCACAATACCGAAATCCCCTGGTTCAAACCCATCCTGGTGACTGCCTCCAAAAAGGGGGGGGCGGCCCAGAACCGGAACCAGGGGAACCCACAATGGCTCTGATCTCCAGTTGCCAACTTTTTCCAACTTTTTCCAAAACCAGAAAGTTAGCCCACCAGTTGTCCAAAAATGTGCATTATCTGTGCCCCCTTGAGGAGAAGGAGGGAAGATACCATGCCCCGGTACAAGTACAGGGGCGGGGTACAATTGTGGCACTGGTGAACACTGGATCCCAAGCTACCCTTCTGTCCAAAAGGGCCTTTGATGAACTAAATGCAGGAAGGGGGGAGAATTACCGAATTCCTCTCACCTCTCTTCCTGGACAACTGCAGAACTTTGACGGGAAGGAAATTACTGATGAGGGGACTGCAGACTTGAACATTAAAATTGGGCGACACAAGGTGAAACACCCGGTCATAGTAGTGACTCCCGAGGGCACCCCTTGTTTACTAGGGAATGACCTCCTGAGAAGATTGTCACCCCTAATAGATTGTGTAAACAAGGTCCTCTGGACCCAGACTAGCCGACCAATAAAATTAAAACAGAGTGTCAACCATGTTAGTTTAAACGGCACCTGCCACATGGTTGAACAAAAATCTGACCAAGTAGAATTTCACTTCCGGAACAACCAAATTCCAGACATGACAGTAATAGCAGTAGGACAACAGACTGGTGATGGGGGGTCCTCTCTATTTCTGAAAATCAACCTTCCTTCCAGTTTAAGGTGGTATTCCACACTGGAAGGAAACACCCTGAAATTCTTTACTAATCAACAATCAGAAACTCTCACTCCTATAGTCCAGAAAGAGGTGAAGTCAGCTCAGAGCCTGGCTGATATTCAGCAAGTTGGAGAGCAGTTGTTCATCCCTGTTCAGTTAAATGATGGGAAGGACTCTGTTCCCGCTAGAGTGTGCGTGAACAATGGTAAAAGCTTCATCAGCGAAGCCATGTTCCGCCAACTCCCAAAAGATCCAGCCATTCCCACATTCAAACTGATAGACAAATGGGAAATGGACCTGGAAGCACCCTATTCCAAACATCTCCTGCCAAGCAGGTGTATGCTCAAAATCTCCATTGGCAACAAGAGCATAGTCCACAATTGTTGGGTCGTGCGAGACACTGCCGCTTTTTACTTAGGCAGTGACATTCTCAATCGCTTTGCCATTAGTTTGGACCTAATAAACTTCAAAGCTTGGTCCCGATTAGCGGATAATCCCATGGGCTTTGATGATCCAGAAAAAGCATTTAGGTCAGCTCAATTGCTAACTTATGCAGTTGAAATTCAGATGAAAGAGGAAGTCACCATCCCAGAAAGGACCCGACAATTCTCCTTGGTAGTGAAAGTTAAAAGAGGACAATATTTGCAAAACCCTGATGCTTATATACATCTAAATGCTTCTCTCCAACAGCAAGGGTTGGGGGTAAACCCAACTCCATTAGTCAACATAGAACATGACACCATTCCAATAGAGGTGGATAACAGCGACTTAAAGAGTATTAATCTAGCCGCAGGCACCATTATTGGAATGGCGGTTGATGACCGACATTTTTCCATTGATCTAGGAAATGAACTGTTAGGACCAATCCCCAAGGACTGTTTTGACAGTGACAGTGAGGACAATACAACACCAGACAGGATTTTTACCCGGCATGGGGGGAACTTCCTGGTGTACACTTCCTGCCCCTATGGTAAGGAAGATGTGACTTGTGACTTCAGGAGGGATGAGGTGATTTTCCAGGTCCATGAGGGTTGCCTTTCCCACCTGAGGCCTCCAGTCCAAATCAGCACTCTGACCAGGGACTTCTCCACCCAGCTGTAGGAGGCCGCTGAGATAGCCAAACCAGAAGTCTTTCCAGGCTTCAGGCAGATGGTGGAAGAGAGAGTCAACCTAGCTGATGCCTGTGTGACTCTGGAACAGAAGCAAAAGTTGAAACAAGTTTTCTTGGATTTCCAAGATCTCTTTGCGGTAGACTCATATGACTGTGGCCGCACCGACATCCACACAACAACAATCCCCATGGACCCTGGCATGACTCCAGTGTTTGTGAAGCAATATTGCTTGCCTCTCGCATCAACGGAGTCCCTTACTGAAATAATTAAGAACCTTGAGTCCCGGGGAATAATCCGTCCAATACACAGCACCTTCAATAATCCGGTGCTGGGAATATTGAAGTTAAACGGCCAGTGGAGACTCTGCACCGACCTTAGGGAGCTCAACAAACGGGTCCATACTTCCCGATGGCCTCTGCCCTACATTGACCAAGGGCTGGCCCAGATCCAGGGGTCACAGGTATTCACTGCAATAGACCTGACCAATGGATACTGGACCGTGCCTGTCAGTAGGGAGGACCAATACAAACTGGCTTTTACCTTTGGGGGCCAGCAGTACACATGGACCCGGACTCCCTTCGGATACCTCAACTCCGGCAATGAATTCAACATTTTCCTACACAAGGCCATGCCCGACCTGGGTGCAAGGGGTAACCTGGCTTATGTAGATGATGTCCTCATCAAAGGTTTATCTGTGGAGGAACACATAGCGGAGATCCATTATGTTCTGACCCAGTTGAGGGCCGCCGGATCAAAACTTTCCTTTCAGAAAGCAAGGTGGTGTAGAACTCGTGTTAATTTCTTGGGGCATGAGATTACTCCTCAGGGTCTCTGTCCCCAGGAAAAGAAAGTGGAAGCACTTCAGAAACTGAAAGACCCCACAACTCTGCGGGAACTAAGGAGCCTCCTTGGACTGACTAATTACAGCAGAAAGTTCATTGAAGGCTACGCAGAGATCACTAGACCCCTGATTCATCTCTTGAAGGGGGGGTGAAGTGGGAATGGAGTCCAGAACAATCCGAGGCGGTAAGACAACTCAAAAGAAGCCTCTCACAAGCGCCTTGCCTAGCTTACCCTGTCAGAAACAAGGAGTTCTTCCTGGAGACAGGGTTCTCTAATACGTGCTTGACGGCAGTATTATACCAAAAGCATGACAAGGTCAATAAAGTAATCTCCTATGCGAGCAAAACTTTATCCTCTGTGGAGGAAAAATTCAACGATTGTGAGAAGGCACTCCTGGCAACGGTGTGGGCATTGAAGAATTACCACCTGTTATCCAGGGGGAACACATCATCGTGGAGACTCCACACCAGCCTCTGCAATATCTCCAAAGTGACAGAATCCGGGCCGGAAATGTGAGTAATTCCCGAATTACTTCCTGGATTCTGTCAATGCAAGGCTTTCCTGTGGAGGTCAGATATGGCCAAAACAAGAAGAGTCCCCTCGCGCAAGGTCTGGCTGACTTGCATGATTGTGCCAGAGAAAACTGTCTCGAGGACGAAAGTCTAAAAATCAAGGACAACATGGAGGCATACCTTAATTCCCCACACTAAGTCTTTGAAGAGGACAAGTGTGAGGGAATGCCCACTGTCTATGTGGATGGATGCTCTTACCATGTTGACAACAACAGGGAGAAAGAACTGGTGGCCGGTGTAGGGAATGCATGGGTGAATGAGTCCCCAGAACCCTCCGCTGGATACAAAATTGGTCCCCGAAGTAGTCAGGTGGCAGAATTGATGGCTGTGCATCAAGCCATCCTCACTGCTGTCCAACATCAACTCCACGAACTGGTCATAATCACAGATTCTGATTATGTACGGAACGGGTTCGTGGAGCACCTGGTTAATTGGAAAACCAGAGGCATGTTATGTGCTAATAACAAACCCGTGAAACATGGGAAGTTAATTCAAAACATTGATGATCTGGTCACCTCGAATGGGATGACCATTTACTGGAAGAAGATCAAGGGTCATTCCAAAGTAGAGGGACCAGACAAAACTGGAAATGACTTAGCTGATCAGCTGGCCAAAACCGGGGCCATCCAAGGGGATCTAATTGAGATTGAGTCCCTGTTGGGGGAAATCCAGGTCACTGCTATCACTAGGTCCCAGACAAATGCTCACAATGATCTTTCAACTTCCCAATGGAGCAAGGAGACCCCTGATGCTGATTTGATTACAGCTCAGAAGGGGGATCCAATTATTGGTAAGTTTTACCAACACCTTGAGGACCCTGAGAACTTTCCCCTGACGGATACCGATTACATTGGGAAAGAGGACCTAAGAGTGTTGATGAAATGTCCAAAAATGTTCCGAATCCAAGACGGTTTGCTGGTAAGGAACTCCAAAGCTGGCCACGATCAGTGGGTGGTTCCTACCTCATTCCGAAGCCTGATGTTAAGTCACGCCCATGATGCGGCCACCGCCGGTCATAGGGGGTTTCACACAACACTGGAAATCTTAAGAGAGGTTGCATACTGGCCACACATGGGGCAGGACCTTGACCAATACTTGAAGGGGTGTCTTGTGTGTGCACAATTTCAGCCATCATCCCTCAATCACTGTGCACCCCTCCAAAAGAGGGGGTTGACACTGCCATGGTCAGATTTGCAAATCGACTTTGTAGGCCCTGTAATCCGCTCGTCTAGAGGAAACAAGTGCATGTTGACCTTTACATGCTTGTTTACCAAGTGGGTGGAATGTCTCCCAGCCCCAAACTGCAAGGCAGAAACAGCAGCTGCCCTGATGATTAACCACATCTTTTCCCGTTTTGGTCTACCTCAAAGGATTGAGTCAGACAGGGATAGCCACTTCACCAGTGAAGTAATGACAAAGATGTGGGAGATACTGGGGGTCAAAAGGAAGTTACATATTGCTTACAGGCCAGCTTCTTCTGGAGCAGTGGAACGCTACAACCGGACAATTGTGAGCATATTAAAGAAGTTTGTGGCAGATTCTGGGCCAAGTTGGGATATCCGACTACCGCTGGTCCTAATGGCCATCAGATCTACCCCTTCATCTGCAACCAAAATGTCACCATTTTAGTTGATGACTGGACGCAAGATGGTGCTTCCTCAGCATTTGCTCTACAGGACCCAAGAGCAGACCTTAATAAATGCCTCCACTACTCATGAGTATGTGGAGAATTTAAGGAAACACCTTCAACATGCTTTTGCCTATGCTCAGCGGAATCTAGAAAGATCAGCTGAGAGTATGAAGACCCACTATGACCTGAAAACTTCCAGGAAGGAATATCAGGTGGGGGACCGGGTCTATTTATACAATTCCCAAAGGAACCAGGCCAAACAGCGAAAATGTTTGCCTACATGGAAGGGACCGTTTGAAATTATAGACAAGATCTCCCCTGTGGCCTACAAGATCCGCATCCCCAAAGGCGGTTTGGCAGAGGGGGAAGACAAGTGGGTCCACATAAACCAGTTGAAGTGTTGCCATCCAGGCACACTTTGCAGCAACTGGAGGAGTCCTCTGCAATCCCAGAGGGTACCGCTCCAGAGTAATTCAATTCCAACCCTAAAATATCCTACATATAACCTATCAAATTCTGTGTTTCTCAAGTTTATGTGTTTCTGTCGCTTAATTTAAAAAATGTGCATGTTCATATCTGTTGAGTTCTAAAATATATATGCCACCCCACTCTATCAATGGTGGGGGAGAAATGTCCATGAACTTTTGAGTGTCACATAGTTTGTAACTGTTAAAATGTAATAGTTTTGAACTTAGAATCAGCATTCTAGCTGCATGTGTAAAAATTGTTAGTTTTATTTGAATGCAGAAAACTGGGTAACTAGAAGTGACATTAGCTGGGGCCTGGCTTAAGGAACTGAATTCTGCCTGACATCTACCCCCACAGGAGTTAAAACCTGCTCAGCCACTCTTCCCCTTGCCAAAAGGAGTTGTCACCTCTCTGATTAGATTAGGGGTGGAGCAGCTACAGGGAGTTGAAGAAAGGCCTGTCCTGGGCCCAGGCAGATGGTTTATTAGGGTGGTCATAAATGGCTTCCTTTTGAACAATGGGCCTTCCAGGACCCAGGCAGATGGTTTATTGGGGGAGTCGTAAAATAGCTTCCTCTTGGCAGAAGCTGGGAGGGGCAGGGTCTCTGAGCTTGGCAGAAACTGGATAAACTGGTTTCTACACCATGTGACCTGGGAAGACACACCCCTGTTGGCCAGAATATGATTTTAAGAAAGATGTATAACTCATGGTGCGGACCTGTCAAAATTAGCTAAATAATACCATAATTCTTGTGATTTTTCTGTGCACGTTTGGAATTTGTGTGATGTTCTGGGGCAAAACCCCGCTATTTATGGATACTACAGACTCTGTGTTTAAGCTAGAGACATGGGAATTTACTGGAGTATGTAAGGACCGGCCGTGTATATGTGTATAATTTTTAATGAACAACCAATATTGCAAAACCAGTTAAAAAACGCAAAATGTTGCCGTTTCTGAATGCAAGCTCTTAGAAACATCAGAGTTTGAACAGAGTATACCTCATGTGATCCGTGATGGGTGCATGTAATTTCAAACCACTGTGTATCTATGAAATGTGTCTTTAGGTCAAATATAGATTTGTGTGTAATTTGACAGGGCAGTGTCCTTTCTGCAAGCCATTAAATGACATCATTCTGACACACAAACCTGTTCTCCAGTGAGAACGCAAAGAATTCTCCAACCTATCAGAACTCTGAAGGGGTTGGGCCTAGAAAGCTAGCCTCTCCACCCACTTTCAAAACACATAAAAAGAGACTGCTGGGACAGGTAGAGACATTCAATTCCATTTGCTGCGGAGCATGCTGACCGACGACTTCACATCCAGAGATCCTACACTTAGACTTCCAAGCTAAACAGAGACTACAGAACTTTGAACCAAGAAGGCCCACTGCAAGCAAAATTTGTCAGCAGGCCCAAAAATCATTTGCAGACTATTCACAGCCGGACCCAGGTGTTGATTCTGGCCTGAAAACCCTGTGCCAGAAAGATCCAGAAGCAGTGCTGTACCCAGAGAAAGCAGAGCAGTATCCAGAACCAGAGGCCAGAGATTCAGAGTGACCCAGACCGCTGTTAGCAGAACCAGAGAGCTGATCCAGATCACTGTGAAGTGCCGAGACCAGAACCGGAGTCCAGTCCAAAACCTGACCAGATCCGTGGCGAGGCCTAATTCAAAAATATATTGTGAGTACCTAGCAGAACTGTGCAGAACCAATCTCTTAATTAAAATAATCTAATCCAAACTATTTTAATCTAACCAGAACTGCCTCCTAACTGTCACCTGTCATTTTTTAGCTGCAAGCTGTAACCTGTCGCTTTGAACTTTTAAAATTTCAAATCCGAAAAACAACCAAGGAACTTGGTTTAACTTTCCTCTGAAAGCTTAGAATCTGAGCTTTTCAACAAGCTTAGAACCGACTTGCTACTCCTTATACTTTTGCCATAATCACGATTCATGCACTTGCGAATTTTACCGCGATTTGCGATTTGGTTAAAAATCCAGCCACGTGTAACCATCAGCAGTCATCCCTTTCCTTGCTAAAAATTCGTTTGCCTCTTAATCACCATCTCTGAATCATTGCTAAAGTGAGCCTGAACTCATATTAACTAGATACCACTCACCCTGAACCTCCTGAAGGGAATTAAAAGTATTTTCAGCATATTTCTCGCTGCATTGTCACCATATTCAAAGCATTTTGCCTGTGTTTCAAAACTCCTATTGTTGTATAAGCTTGCTGGGGTGAACTGAATTACATTTGATTGCATTTCTAAGAACTGTGTGCTCTCCTCTTCATTTCCTTACATTGCATAAGGGGGGGAGTGGATTGCCAGAGAAAAGTGATTCCATTGTTTTGTTGAAATCATATTGAGTATTTTCTGTATTGCATTTTCATTCAACATTGCATCCATCTGAAACTAGATAAAGCATTCTCTACCACCTTATTCTTCTGTTCCTATTCCCAAGCGTGCTACCTCATCCTTTATACTACTCCTGGGTAATCAAATCAGTTTATTAGTAGAACATTACCCATTGTTGTTAACTGCTCATGTTCTGAAGTGTGATATTAATTATTAATTTATTATAAAGTGTGATATATATATATTGTTTACATTCTCAAATAAACCGTTTAAACTTGCAAAACAGAACTACTTCTTGGCTCAGTGGGGCCAGGGGGGTTCCAAGAGAGGGGTGTTATATAGGGGTAGTGATCCAGAACTCATGAACTGGACATAAAGATATATCAATAAGGGTTTCCATTCAGTATCCCAGACTAGGCATTGACTTAGCTGTAGTGCTGGATTAAATCCTCTTACAAGGCGGGAGGTGATGTTCCCGCCAGGTCTGACCTGGCGGGTTTAACACCGCCCGCCTGCAGGCGGACGAGGAAACACCGGCAGCATTACGAGATGCTGCCGGTGTTTCCATGATCCCCATTCCCATCGAGTCCCATAGGACTCGATGGGAATGGGGATTAACACCATTCCGCCTCCGTTATTCCCGGAAAACCGGGGTTGTAATGCCCCGGTAATTCCAGGAATCACGGAGGCGGAATGGTAATACGAGTCTGGCGGTAACCAGGCGGTTTTACCGCTGCGGTTACCGCCGGACTCGTAATGAGGCCCATAGTCCAGCCTCGTATGCAACTGCTGCGGGGCGGAATAGTGCGAGTATTGCCTTTCTTGGGGGTGTCTCGTTCGCCACACATCCGTCAGACCAAAGTAGTCTAGTAGTGTCTGCAGCGCTTTAGCCGCTGGGCCGGGTCTATCAATCTTCCTATCTGATCTATCCACCCTGGGGTTTAATACACAGTTAAAATCCCCACCCCAGATCACCGCACTCCCCATAAACATGCTAAGATTAGTACTCAGAGTTCTGAAATATGCTGCTGTATTCTGATTGGGGGCGTATGTATTTACAATGCTTATCTCCCTATTTTCCACCAATCCCCTCAATATGACCATCCTCCCATCCGCTTCCGCAGTTTCCTGCAACAAGTGAAATGGGACATGCGGCGCCACCCAGATGAGCACTCCTCTAGCATAGGCAGAATATGTCGAGCCTGCCACGACCCCTTTCCATTTCTTCACAACCGTCCCCAACTTTTCCCGTGTCAGGTGAGTCTCCTGCAACAGTGCAATATCTATCTTTTGTCTGCACAGGTACAACATAACCTTGTTCCTCTTTAGATAACTATTGAGCCCCCTGATATTCCATGTAATTATTTTAAGGTCCCTCATGGCCCATTAGAGTTTCCATTCCCCTCCCATCGGTGCAGTCCAGATCCCCTTTCCGTTTCAGGCTCGTTCCCCAGTTCAAACTTCCCTTAACTACAAACACCCCAAACACCCCTCCCCCTTTCCCTCCCGCCACCCTTCCCTTCCCCAACTTTACCCCCCCTGCCACCCAACTGTTGCCCAGCTTCATCCCTGGATCTCAGGCACCCCCGCATCTAGCACTTTCTGGCAATAGCCTGTACTCGAAGCTCAGCAGTGTGAGGTAGCCCTAATGGCTATCCTGCTACTTCTACTACGACTTGGGGGGTAAGGTGCCTGTGTTCTGCCACTCCCGTTTGCTGCAATTCAACCACATATTAGTATCCAATTTGATCATATATTCAAAGCTCTATATTCAAGTCCAATGCACATCAATACAATCAGGGATATCCTGAGCTAGCTTCCGCACCACCCATCCCTACTCATCTATTAATGTCTCTATCAAGTCTCTACTGGGATACCTCACAGTGTGATATACCAGTATGCATAAAGTGTCTTAGTCACTTATCTTGTTCTCCTTGGGCCCGTTCAGCATCTTGTTCCGGGCAGCCCTGTAGATCCAACCATGTAGCAGCCTCCTCTGGGGTGTCAAAGAAGAACATTCAACTCTTGTGCAACACTTTCAATCTTGCAGGGTACAGAAGCATACATTTGATGCCAGCCATGCGCAGCCTTCTCTTCACCGCTACATAGCTATACCTCTGCCTCTGGACCAGCATTGTATAATGAGGATAAACTGTGATGGTAGCCGAGGCTCTGTCTATCGTTCCCCCTTTCCTGAAATACTCCAAAATCTTCTCACGATCTATAGTTCAAAATCTTGGCAATTATTGCACGGGGAGGGGCTCCGGTGTTACGCTCACCTGGTATCCACAGGGACGCCACCCAGCCGGGTTACTCGCTGGTATGCTTCTCAGTTTGCCCAGATGTGGTCTGCGGGGAAGGTTCTGCCTGAAAATACAGGAGGACTGTGTTTAAGCCTGGCTGACCGGGGTAAGTATCCTCCCTCCACCCCCGTATGATTTCAGCCCCTCAGGGGCCCTCTCCTCACCTTGTGGTAGAGTTAGGCGTGCTCTCTGTCCTGCCTTCTTTGCAGGGGCGCGTTGTCTTTCGTGGCCGTGTGTGGTCCAGTTACTTCACTGACGCCGGCCCGTTTGATATCATTCAGGTAGGTCTTATTGCTGTTCTTTAGTATTGTTGCTATCCTGCATGCCTCTCTTTGTGTAATAATGTCCCTTTCTCCCTTAGGTATGCGAAGCTTCAGCGCGGCGAACTGGCTTGGTTGAGCCCCGCTGGTAAATGATGGCGCTTTAAGAGCGCTATGATGCGGTAAGTAAGCGCTATGCGCAGCGCTGCAATGGCTTGCCTTTACTAACCTGTTTTGTCTTCTTTCCTTGCAGGTCGCGGTGTTCTTCAGTGCGTGTGGAATTTCCGGAGTGGTGCCACCCGAGAGGCAACCAGCCAAGTAAGCCTTTTAAGCAGTTCGTAATTTGCAATGTCTCTTCTGCTTTCTTAATGTTGCCTCTATCTTCCTCTTTCAGGTCGTGCAGTCCGGGAGGCGTGCAGATCGAAGGAAAGCTGTTCCCATGAGCTGCGAGTAACTAAAGATGAAGACTGCAGGTAAGATGCTGCTGCTAATGATGTTCCTTTTGTCTCCATGCAGGTTCTGCTTCTCCGAGGTTCGGGGGTATAGCTGCACACGGTGAGCGTCACGTTGCAAGCTGCAAAGTAACGCAAAGCGTGTTGTCTTGCTCGGGTGTGGTTTAAATAGCCCCAACAAAATAGTCCAGGTAAAGTAGTCCCTAGGCTACCACACCCAAAACACTAGACCGCATAGCTTGGTTCTGAGGAACCAAGCTATGTGGATGCCTCCATGTTGGCTGACAACACAATAAAGTAGTTCCCAAGCACATTGTTTTTCATGGTGTATGAGCCTGGCGCCATAGGCGCCAGGACTGGCCCCAAGAGGGTTTTGGAAGAGGATGCCAGGCTCTAGAGGCCCGAATCCTGACTCCACCTGGCCAATGGGTTTGCCAGAGGGAGTTTTGGGCGAGGGTCGGGACATCCGGGCTTCGGTTTCTTCATGAGGGCTCTATGTGCTCGCTCCACTGTGAATCCTTGTGAGAGTTTGTCAGCTCCTATTTCCTGCAGGATCATATTCTCCACATAGTCCGTAGGGTCCTGGCTTTCTTCTCCTTCCTGCAGACCAACCACTCGAATGTTGTTCCTTCTCGCTCTCCCTTCGGCCTCCTCCGCGCGGTTCTCCAGGTTAGCCACTTGCTGCTTTAGTATGTGGACTACCTTTGCATTATCAGTGCTGGTGGTCGTGTTAGTTTTGACGCACTTTCAAGGCTGCTCGTTCTGTCTGCCAGCGCCCTGACATCTTGTCGCAGCAGGTTGACATCTATCTCCACCGCGTCTATTTTAGCCTCCAAGGAGGTCCTTAAGTCCGCCATTGCTATCCCCCAAGAATCTCTTAGTTCAGTTATGGCTGCCAGTATCTGGTGGTTTTCAGTTCCCGGGGAGCTTTCCGTGGGCCCACATGCACCCGCCTGCGCCGGCGCAGTTGGAGACTGTGTCTTAGCAAACACATCCATCGAGGGTTGTTTGCTCTCGCCTTTGATCACTCTCCCCGCCATCTTGTGATCTAGGATAAGTTTCCTACGCCGCTCCGTCTGTGGCGCAGCAATTCTGTTATTCTGTTTCGCTGTGATGTCCGCTGGTCCCTACTGGTCCGGGCTGTTGTCTCGGGGGGTCCCGCATGGAGTTTTGAGCACTGAGCTATATGCTCAAGTGGGTTATGTCCTCCCACATTCCAGTTGGCTTATCTGCCACCCAGTGCAATTTCGTACCTTGTGCTTTTCAGTATCAGCTCTTGATGCACAGCCCTTGCGTTTTGCGGGCTATCTGCCTCCACCCGGTGCCTCAGGGATTGTGTGGCGCGGAAGCCACACAGTCGTATGCCCCAGACGGAGCGGGAAGGTCTCCTCTCTCTCCCTCCGCCTCCCACAATTCCACCCAATGAGCACAGTGGCACAGTCCATCTATATTAGGTGCTCCATGGGCACCTCATGTCCAATGGCTGCCACAGTTAGTGTCTGGCCCCAGACTCCAGGTCCCTCCTGTGCCTATGCCAAGTACAGCCCCCGCGCTTGCTTGCCAGCAGCGCTTCGCTCCAGTTGTTTCCCCTTCAGTTTTGCCTGTCGTGTGGGAGAAATGTCCGGCAAGTAGCGCCGGTCCCTCTCTTCATTCGGTCCAATTGCTGCTGATCATTGGAGGCAGCAAGCCCCTGCACCTCGCTCTCACAGGCGCGGGTGCCTTCACTGCATGATGGTGGCGCTTTGTCTCGAGATGGCAGCCCCTCCCCTCATTCACCGTGCAGAAGAAGCAAAAGAAATGTCCTTAGAGGAGCCGCGCAGCTCCTCTATTCCAGTTGGTCCAGCACCCAGAGAATCACTGGACTCAGCAAGTCTCGTCAATGCAGTCCCGCACACATGGGTGCTCTTAATTTATGAGGCGCCCGACATGCACACGTGGGACCTCCGCTCCCGGCACTCGTCACACTCGGCAACTGTTCGCTGCCCGGGCCATCAGCCAGAACCTCCACATTTGCTCTGCGGCACCTGCGCCTCCGACTTGTTAACACTCGCGGGCGGCAGGAAGCCACTCGCACGATATGCTCACGCTGTTGGGGGGGGCTGCGCAGGCTCCAGTCACCGGCCCCCCACCTTCTCTGCATACGGCCATCGCACTCATAGCCTGGGCTCACCCGCACCTCCGATCCCCACACGGTAGCGCGACCTCGTCCCCAGTCGCCGCTCACCGTTCCATCGGCAGGGGTCCAATCGAACTCCAGGCAACAGTGTATTCTTGTTCACGACGCGCCTAGGTCTAGTCTACGGATCCTGCGTTCGTGGCCGCTCGCCCATTGTTATCTGCCATTTTGGATACTTTGTCAGGGCCGCCGAACGTTGAAATGTCAGTTTCACTGCTGCTGCTCACACGATCTGCTCAATATTTCCAGTAGTGACAGGGCATCTCTTCACACGCCCGCGTTTCCATTATTAGAGTGGGTTGTCCATTTTCAGTGCGTGTTATTTCAGATCGATGTCGGATCTCCGGAGCAGCTCTCATCAGGCACGTCTTGTTACATGGCAAGTTAGCCACGCCCCCCCGACAAGCCATATATCAACTCGGTTCATAGGTAAAACAGAAAACTTGGGACAATCCAACGCAGAGTCAACTGAGTCTTGGAGTCCTGTGTCCTAACTCGTCGCTCCATTGTTTTGCCTGGAGGCGGGGCTCTCACTGCTGCTACTGGCTTCAAAGACCCCTGACTCTCGCGGAGCGAACGCGGAGTCAGATGAGGAAGGGGCCCCTGGGAGGAAACCTGAAATGCGCCCCACCCTGCCTTCCACTACGCACTCAAAGACGCGACTACTTAAACAGCCTTCCACACCCCTGCAGTCGAGGAGGGGATCCGCCGGGTCGGTTGGCTCGGACCACATAGTTGAACCTACAGGCGTCAACAAATCGTGGATGGTGCTTTCCTATTCCCTCAAGTGCTGACGCAACTATCTAGGGAAACAACTTTGTTCGCACGCAGGATGGTATCCCCTCTTCCCCAATTAAGGAGAAATCCCCCTCACAGCCGGTGATGTTTACAAACTGTACCCTGCATAACCAGAGTTCTGTGTCTAACGCCCACAATGTGTATACTTCTAACTCTTCGCAGAGCTACAAAACGATACCCGAGTCTCCCCCCCCTTTCCTACAAGCAAGGATTGCGAACAGGTCAGAGGTGGGAATCGAGGTGGGGGAGTGTTTTGCTGGACAGCTGTTGAGGCCGTTGATGATCCCTGCCCCGCTCAATTGCTTGTCCCAAACAAGGAAGGTCGAAGACCTTTTCCCTGCCTCTCTCTTAGCCTGAAGATGCCAATGCTGCATGTGTTGGCATGGCGCACATTGGCTACACGGCAAGCAGAGGCAAACGCGGATCTGACTTCAACTACACCATTCTTTTCTGCGTCGGTAACACTGACATTCAGCGGGACGTCCGCCTTTAAAGACTTGCGAGAGACTAGTGCGTCTCTTGCACCATATGCTAATTTAAACACATCCTCTATGTCTGCTTACATAACTGAGACTGACAAAATCCAGCATGCAGGTCGCAATGAGCAAGTGGCAATAATCACTGATTGTCTTTTGGGGGTGCGCGCAGTCAGTGCCTTCTCGATGGCCAGCTTGGCAGTGTTTGTGGGCCCCCAACCCACGAGTGACTCTCACAGAAATTGAAAGCGGGCAAACGCAAATGGGCCCGGACGACGTGTTTGCGGGCACAAAAGAGCCGGTGCTTGCTGAGCTACAGCCGGACACGAAGAAACATGGGATGAACAACACTACATTGGGTTCAACAAAGGTAGCAGATGCCCCTCTCTCGGAGGAACAAGGCATGATAACCTGTTCAGTGGTTATTAACCACATTGAGAGCTCGCAGCCATCTGCTTTTTGCTCACTGTACCTTTCACAGATGGTAAATATTCATTTTCATATCAGTCTTTGTCCCGCCCACAAGGGCAGTCCAGCACCAAAATTTACATTGGGACCTGAGTTGGTTCCCCCTGTCCTGACGTTTACAGGGAACCATGAACTTTCTTCTCTTGTTGAAACGCCCACACGGAGAAACTCGCTTGACGTCGTAAATAAACCACTAAAAGACCTAACAAATTTAAACACATCAAGAAGCGGAAAAAAAACACTCGACTTGCTTACTCTCAATAACGCCCAAACCATAGATGAGAAACACACTAAACTACCAACTGTCTGGGTGTTAGTGGGAAACGTCACCGGCTTGAAGACAGTGACTCTCCCGGACTCAACTGTTCTCAACAAAGAGTTCATAAGAAACGGTCTCTACAAACCCCGATCCTAATCAGCCTTCTGTGTTGACACCAGTCACTACACTTGCACCAAAGTCTCGACAGCCTCACTCTGAGGAAACATCATCAGATGCCTCCTCGAGCGATTCTTCCATCATTGAAAGACTTTCCTAAAATAAGGTGCACACAAAATAAAACGCATCTTTCAAGGTCTGCTACCTCCAGTCTACTGGAAACAATTGTAAAAAAAGTTCATTCAAGACATACAACCAACTTTGATTTCATCGATGTCTATGACGATTTGTCCTTTTCTGAAAATGTATGAACAACGTAAATGATTTGAGTACGCTGGTTGCCCTCTTGAACTGTAAGATGACGAATATACAAAATGATAACCTTTTTAAACAGCTGATTTATGACTCAAACAATAAAATTGATCACTCACTAGCTGTGCTTGCAGAGCCAAAACGGAACAACAGTGAGGACAGAAAACTATTAGCAGAAGTTGCGAAAGAGGCCCTTGGTCTATTAAAACCACATAATTGTAACATAAAACCCATCGGCTGCCACAATGAGTCGCATACTCAAATTTCATGCAGAAAAGTCAACAAGGATACCTCGCTAGAACTTGTAACAACACATGTGGCGACACAGCAATCTTCAGAACAGGTAAAGAGCGTGTACAGAAATGAGATAACTAGTTTGACCTCTTACACCTCGCCCACCACAGTACACGGTAATTGAACCAGTGACTATGACCACAGTCTTCCAGCAAGAATGCAAGCAAATGTCTCGCCAAACTTAGGGATGGAAACTTAAAACAGCACTCCCGTGGCAAGGACATAGGGAGCTTTTCGGAGGCTGTCTTAAGCTCAAAATCAGAGAAAAACAGTGCAAATGCTGACATCCAACTCCCGAACTGTTCAGGAGTAACTAAAGGCCAACTTAGAGATCCAGACAATATAGATGAGGATGTGGTGTCACCAGAGGCCCCAAACCCAGTTGATTTCCCGATATTTAACTTCAAACTCAATAAGAGGCACCACAGGGTCCTATGAAAGTGGCCCAGCCTAAGAAATATAAAAATGTCAAAACCAAATCTTCCAAAATGCTAAACAATTCAAGAAAGTTCCTGCGAAATATCAAAGCAGTTTATATGAATTTACAGTCGGCGACTGCTCCAGAACAGACCAAGGATACAGCCACCAAGGACGGTCCTATTGTTGATCTCACTCGAGGTCCTTACGAGAGTGGAGCCACACATGAACCCGAAGTGACAGTTCCGAAACAACATGAAGAGCCAAACTCTTTAACTATGTCCCCTGAAAACTCAGTCAACTTACTTGACTTGTCAACCTATAACGAGGTAGTGGAACTTGAAATTCAAACTCCCAAACCAACTGTGGCCACCTCATTGATAGTTAAACTGCCGGCCACGACACTCATGCTGTCGGGTCTCGGAGGAAGTATTAGAGTGTGCACCTTAATCGCGCCTGTTGCTCCATCTGAAGATGCTTTGCCTGGTCCAGCTAGCCCACCATTTCTGACAATGTGCCAGAAACGGGACCGGTTAGCCGAAGAATTAAAACCCTTGCATAACCAGTCTATTCGGGCTGAAATCTGGACAAACTGAAGCACCCAAAAAACTGCAAATTTCTCAACAGAACTGAATGAAAGTGGGCATAGTGCCCATAAAAAAGCTTCAGACAAGCTGTCCTATGACTAAAAACTATAAAACTGGCGCAAACGGGAAACCATACTCCAAATACGGTTTGGCGTTGGAACGCATTGAAGAGAATGATGACGCCTTAGTGCTTAATCGTAAAAATGTCCTACGCCTGCTCCACTATGTCCCCTCATTAAGAATGATTGAGAAAGACGACCTAAAAGTCGCTGACTTTCAAAACGACGAACGCCACGACATGGTGAGGCTCCATATTGATTCAAGAATTGTATGTACTACACTGTTGGAAGCAGCTCCAGTCTTGATATCAATGGGCTTCGACATCATGGAAATTCATCTAAAGAAAGGGGATACATCGACAAAACCTGAAATCAAGGCAAAAGAGCCAGTGAAAAACTCAACAATCATTCACAAAAGTCTTGTACAAAGCACTGACTGAGGCTCAATAAAATTCAACCCCGTGGACTACCCGGAGAAACGATTAAACACAGCTCTGGCCGTCAGTCCTAACTTTCAAATGAAAACATTACTGTTGCATCCCTGCGACCAAATCAAAATCACTTTTGCGCAAACCATCAGTTTACCTGTGACAAATGCAAACTCTGCTCCTTCAGGTCCGCTTGATGGTTGCAACAAAGATTGGAGCTGGCTTTCGAAAGCGCTGACTAACCAGCATGAAAGTTAACGCCTAAATTCAAACCTCAAGTTGGATATAACCGTAGGTACCTGAACACTTGAGGCTATGTGCACCTGCATAAACTAAACTGGCTAGAAAACACCGACATCATGTGTGCCCAAGAAACCTGGCTGACAACATCAGTCAGACTGTTTCGAAATAGCTTTCAACTCTGCCCCTAAAAAAATCTGCGGGCAGACCAATGGCTGGACTTTTCACACTAGTTTGCAAAAGCTCGGGCCACAAGATTATTGAAACCCACAATTATAATCCATATATTCAAACAACACTGGTGCAGTACATAAACTATGGGAGCCAGAAAAAGGATCACTTGCATGGCATTAACCTATACTGGCAACATAAAGCCACTCCCGTCCCTGACTTTATTGACCAAGTAACAAATATCATCGATTCCATTTATGAAGTAGACGGGGCAGCTAAAATCTTGCTATGCAGGGATCTAAATATAAACTGTTTGGCTGTACCATCTTTAAATCTAAAAAACTCAGCCTTGTCGAAAGTGACGCAACTATGGTCATCGGAAATGGAGAGCAGAAACATGCATATGCTGAACGGGAACACTATAGGCTATATAACGCCCAGAGCAAAGTGGAAGAGAGATTCACAGGAATCTATTCTGGACTACTTCTTTGACTCGGGGGGTGTGCATACCAACATGCAGAAATGACAAGTCAATCATATGACAGAAAGTGACCATAATTTAGTGATGCTCTCAATTGCAGTGCCTACACGAAAGAGTCTGAGAATTGGTAACACAACTTAGTTGTAGAGTCAAGCCGAGTCCGCTTATGTTTGACTGAAGCAGAGACGAAAGAAATAAATGCTGCCTATCAAGAGGACAAACTCCAACTTGAATACCAACACATTTTGGAAAAATTCATAGAAAAAAAACAAGGACTCAAAAATCGTTGTTTCAAGAACCTGCATGTTTTCGACTTGGAGGTCCTTAAGAAAAAATGAGAAGTGACATCAGAGCATGTAACAGTAGCTACTCGAATGAAACCGCCAAGAAGATCAAAAAGATAAAACAAGCCTATAAAAACTAGCTTAAGCTACACAAAATTGCCATGATGCAAACCGACGCTGAAGACATGCTGTCAAAATTGGGAACTAACAACACACGCGGTTTCTGGAGTCTCAAATAATCTTTCAGGATCCCAAACTGCTATGCAAGCAAACATGGTCA
The DNA here is from genome assembly GCF_040938575.1 of Ambystoma mexicanum. Lineage (NCBI taxonomy): Eukaryota > Metazoa > Chordata > Amphibia > Caudata > Ambystomatidae > Ambystoma > Ambystoma mexicanum. The sequence continues at coordinate 673,686,863 of NC_090934.1, forward strand.
CTGAAAACAACTGGGTAACTCATTACAAGGCCCTGTACAAGAAAAAAGTAACCTTACCAGACTTAACTCTTCCACATTTAGATCATTGGGACTTCACGTTCTCTAACGGAGACACCTTGGAGACAATTAACAACTTAGGTACTTCTAGAGCGCCTGGTCCTGACGGACTTACCAATTTCATGCTTAAAGAAAATCCTCAAATTTGGGCGGACTTTTGTTACACTCTGTTTAAGAAAAACACGACAGATTGCGTCACACCAATATCATGGAAGAGTGCAATTATTGTACTGGTGTTTAAAAAGGGAAACAGATCAAACCCCAAGACTACCAACCGATTGCACTGCTCGATGTCTTGAGCAAGGTATATGCAAGCTTGTTAAAAGATAAACTGATAAAATGGACTTGGCGGAACAACTTTATGGATCTGAGACAATCGGGCTTTGTAAAAGGAGTTGGCTGTAGTCTGAATCTATTCATCGTCAACATCATGAAAATGGAAGCAATACGAACTGGGACCAAGATCTACCTCGCTGTAATTGACTTATCCCAAGCTTTTGACAGCATAGATCGAGAACTGTTATGGGCAAAATTCATCAAAGGAAAGTGTCCCCTGAGCCTGCTTGCTGCTATAAAAGATCTGCACACCAAGACTGATATCAGAATACGTCTCGATCGTCTGGGGAAACTTTCCGCTTCAATTCCAACGCATCGCAGCGTGAAGCAAGGTTGCACCCTTGCAGCTATCATCTTTAATTTATTCCTCTCTCACATCGATCAAACAATTAACAGTGAAGGTTCCTTCTCCCCCAAAATCAACAGGTCACATGTAAGTCATCTACTTTATGCAAATGACTTAATTCTGCTAGACTTAACACCAGTCGACATCCAACGGAAACTGAATGCACTAGAACAATACGTTGTGGAAAACGCTTTGAGCATAAACATAGCAAAATCTGAAATACTTGTGCTAAGAGATCTGCGTGGGTAAAAAAATCTTAATCGACCAACCTTTAAATGGCATATAGAGAAAATACAGCTAAACTCTATAACATATACAAAATATCTGGGGATGAAGATCAGTTCCAGTTTGAACGACGCTCCATGGGTCGAAGCTATAAAACGATGTGCTGAATACTGGTCACACAGGCGATGGTACTAAATAAAAAATACGGCCTGTACTCATTATTCCCCGTTTTGGCCTTTTTCAAACAAAAAGCGATTCCCGTGTTAACTTACAGTGCTGAGTGTGCCTTGGGTTGTCCAGCAGATCTGTGGAACACGTTAGAAAACAACTTTTGGTCCAAAGTTCTTGGATTACCAAGAGGTACACCATCACTGTGTATAAGATATGAACTGGGCCTTATATCCATCAATGCAAGACTGTCTTGGAACACAATTGCCTTGTTTCGTAAAATGACTCTGAAAGACACCAATCCTCCATTCAAAATTATCGAAAAGGCAGGGGAAACCAACAAGAACTCTGTGCTGTACCTATGGGCACAACGATGTCAAATCTTGATTGCAGAATTAGAGACATACACTGATACGCTACATAACAATCCGGATCAAGTTAAACAAAAAAAAAAAGACTATATGGAGGAGAGATTGGTACGAGACTTGCGACATCAGACGCTCTTACAGACTCATGCAGGACGTTCCTTGCGAAAAACGAGGTCTAAATGAGATACATACTCCTTGGAAACCTTTTCCTGATCCAAAAAGAAGACTGTATATGATGTTTCGCATGAACATGCTTAAAACAAGAGAAATAACTAATTTATGGTCAACAGACAAACTAACACCAGACCAATGCAGACTGTGCAGTGAACCGAAAGAAACCCTAAAACACCTCGCTTTATTTTGTGTGGCTCTTAACGAAGAAAGAAAACATCATTTTGGAAATCTTATGAGCGAGAGAGCCACCTTATGTGCGAATGACTGGTGGCAGCTAATGTTTGACGCGACCGATCGGAAACTAATCGTGTCCCTAACCCTTTTCCTAGAATCAATGGTCAAACGACTAGACTGTGTTGACGAGGCGACGGCCCCGGTGGCAGAAGATCCAAACCACCACTGAAACTGACCATGATCTACTAAGAGGATGGGGGGGAAGTGTCAATTGCGATATACGGCTACCTGTTGGCCCTCGCTTAGCCCGATGAACGAGGTGTTGACTAACATTAACATGCAGTTCTGCTTCTTCTTTTGTATCAGATGTGAAATTTCTTCTTTTTAAAGGTAATAAACCAAATAAAAATTTTAAAAAAAAAAAAACAATCCAACCTTTTTCATGAATGTTAACTCATTTACTGACACAGAATGCTTTTTATTATGCATTCCTTGCGTGTGGGAAGAAGACAACCTTCAAAAAGGACTCAGAACAAATTCCAAAGTAAGATGTAGCAAGACAACAGAGGCAGTTTCTTAGGGTGTTGGTGGCGTATACATTTCTATGGAAGGAGACAAGTTACAGAACTCCTGAAGACTTGTTATTCTTTAAATGTTTTCCACAACAAAAATTGCCTGAATGCTGCAAGTAACGTAATTGTCTTGTAAAATACAAAAACGTGTATTGTCAAGGGTTGTATGCAAGGGGAAAAAGAAATTCTTCTTTTTCCTGTCCCTTTAGAATTTTTAGTTTCAGGTTTTTGCATACACAAAGTCTGGTGGAGAGGAGTATCAGGAAGGTTCAGGGGGTTGAGGGGGACGCCCCTCCTGGCACCACCCTGGTGCCCGATGCGCCCCCTAGCCATTGCAGGGATAGCGCTTCACAGTTTAAAAAGAAAATGTCATATCAGTGCTGGATGGCTAGTAAAAGCCAGCCACCGCTGATATTATAAAGAAAAAAAACTGCGAGTGGCGCACCATCCTGTGCCGTGCCACAGCAACCACTTTGTTTTTACCCTGAGCGGCGGCAGCCCGCCCCAGGGACTCAAGCCCTTCTGGGGCGCACCTGTGACCTCTAAAGTCTGTTACTTTCATGAGTCTTGGAAATTAAGAAACCGAAGACCTTGAACTAAGGCTGATCAAACCTGCAAATTGTGTCTGAGGTACCTGGGCTCGCCTGTGTCGATAACCTAGGCAGGGAGGAGCGATTGCCACCATGGTACTGTCCATGGCTCCTACAACAAAGCAGTGTCAGAGAAGACAGCACAGCTGGTGAGTCAGAGAGACTGATACAAAACCAGCTTGTGTTTTGAACCAAGGTTGCAAGCGGCAACATTGTTCAAATTGAAGCAGGTTTTGAGCCCAGCCGAACAGGCAAATTGACAGAGACCCTGAATGGGAGGTGCTCGGGAGAACGCAAAGGTGTAAGGGCTCAAATCAACAGGGGGGGGGGGCATTCTGACGTTGAGTGTTGAGAGTGTGCGGCGAGAGCAGACCGAGTGGCAATCTATTGGTTTTAAAATAGTGGCCAGAGCAATGTCCTCCAATGACAAAAGAGAAGAGCAGAAAAGGGATACCCTCATTCAAGAGGGAAGGCAGCACTGCAAGTAGAGTAGTGGTCCATTATATGGAGGGCCAGGGATCCCTCCTCCTGGCACAAGGGGGCGTGAGGGGGGGAAATTCCCTCATCTCGAGGCAAGGTGACAGATGAAGGGTCTAAACGATTTAGTAAATAAACGTTTTATTTTTATTTTTTATGTTGTTTTTGGTATTCATATTGGTTGAATGTGTTTTAAGGATGTAGAAGTAGGGTACTGACACACAGGTGGCATTCGTTTAGCTATAGACTTAATCTTTAAAATAAAAGAGAAAAACCTATCTGGCCCTATTACTAAGAGGGATTTCCCTGCCTCAACCAAACACTAAGGACTCAATACTTTTTACAGCACCAGGATGAATGACCTCCTTCTCCTAGTCGTTACCGTGGCCGGGGGACTGACTCCCTTCCCTTGGTTTTTCTGGGGCTTCTCAAAATGCCAAGGGATGACTCGCTTCTCTTGGATTCCCACACAATGCTCACAGGTCGGAACAGTTCCCTTCCCCTGGCCTTTCTCAGACACTCCACAATGCCGAGAAAATGACTCCCTCCTCTTGGCTTTTTTCACAATGTACATCAACACTAGGGGGATGGACTCCCTTCCCATGGCTTTTCTCAGAATGTTCAGTGTTCACAGTGCTCACAGCCCACCTGGTCCACTACCCAAACAAGAAATGTGACTGGTTCACTATCCTGACAGGTTTTCTTATGGCTCCAACTACTTCAGGTAGAGTCTCTGTAACTTTCACCAGGTCCCAGACCCTCGTTGTTAGGCTTTCCATGTCTTTCAGGCTTCCCCCAACAACCCTGATACCTTTGGGTTTGTGCGCAAGTCTGCTCTACCCATACGGAAGGCTTTGGCTGCTTCATTCAGTTCCCCGCGCTCTTGCTGGTTCGTGGGTCCTTCGCAGGCTGCAGCGGCTCCACAGGGGCGATGGCCGGGCAGCTGGAGGCTATCCATGTCCGCACAGTGGCTTGTTTCCACCTTCATTCCATCTCTTCAGCTTTCTGACAAGTCTGCCGCTTGCAGACTGAAAGAGGATGGCCCTTGAGCGCACTCGCGTCCCAGTCCACAGCCCCCTCTCTTCCGATACAGTCTCCTCGCTCGCAGTCCCTGGAGGGAGAGCTTCCCTTCGCGTTCTTCCAAAAAGGGTTGAACATGGTAATGAGTCCCTCCTTAGTTTTTATGCTCACACAATGTCTATGTAGACTGGTACACTTACTTTGGGTCCGCTGCGCGTCCTTTAAGGCTCAGCACATCTTCTTCCTCCCAGTATGAATATGGTCATTCTACTGTGTTTGCTGGACTCATTCTCGTCCCAGTTTTCCAGCAAATTTCAAGCAAGTAGTCCCCACACTTACTAGTCTCAGTTCTCACAAGGGTTGGACTATCCACTCTACACAAGTATGCGGAAGTGTGGGGGACTACTGTACTGTGCCCATGGAATAAGTATGAGGGAGTATGGGATGTATTGTGGACATACTGCGTTTTCCCCAAAGAGTCACCGCTAGTCCCATCGGGGGATCGCTCCCCATTAGATCCTCTGGCTGAATACTACCCCCAGAGAGACTATCGGGTAGCGGCCTCACCTCCCTGGCCTCATGGGAAGGGGCTCCCCCTAGGGAAGAAGGGACGACATCTGTGGATTCACCACAGTATATATATATATATACACAATTGTTGCATGGGGTGATGTTTACCCAGTTGTGCGAATAGGGGGGGGGGAGGGGTTTGAGTGGGAGGCGATATTGGGAGGGGACGCATTAAGTGTGCGCAGTGTTGGGAAGGTGGGGTAGAACAGTGCTGCTGGATCGGTTATCAGAGGAACTCGTATTTTTGGTAAGGTGGGAAGAGTTATGAGTATGCCACTCAAGTATGTATATGCGTTTCGCGGTGCCCAGAAAAGATTCTCAAATACTATTGTGAGTGGGTGCGGATACCTAAGGGGGAATGTACAAGCCATGGTTGCTAGAGGGCTCAATTAACAAGGATGTGTTGGGACATATGTATACATATCTGGTTAAATGGAGAAAGGTGAAAAGTAGGCAAGAAATCCAGGAACTCTGGAGAATGATCGAGGATTTAGAAGATGCCCTGGAGGAACACAAAGAACAAAAGGTGGTAATACGTACACCTACTGCTGTCCCCAAGGCCCCACATCCATACGGGTGCTTCCCCTTGTATCCCGCAGCAAGTTATACCAACCCCCGGTATGTACCCCATCCTACACCAAGGCAGGAATCTCCCGGTGCCAGCGAAAATGCCGCAACTCTGTGGCTAATGCTACACGAGACCCACTGGTTATAGAAGTAAAAAAATAGAGTGCAGAGATAATTAGAAACAGCGCTCCACAGGACAGAGGCAGAGCTGGCACAAGCAGCGCAGGAGCAAGGGGAAGGGACGGAATGTGATGATAGGCTCAGATAAATGGAGAGCAGGTGAGATCTGTTTCGAATCAATAGAGTGATTAAGGATGTGCATGTAGCAGCAAGCAAAGAAAACCCCATGCTGGGGTGCATCTGGAGGGTCCATTGTGTGCGGTCAGCGTAGATTATAACGTGACCAGCTAGAGACGCAGAGGAGTAAGATGAGTGGGCGAGTAGGGGGAAGAGTCAGGAGGATGAGATACCACTGGTACCATTATCGAAAGGTATAGAGCCAATGGGGGCCAAGGCTTAGGACATGACTAGGTTGAATGACTGAAGCAAAAATCAAGAGAGGAGGGAGAACTGCACAGGTTAAACAGGCAGGAACACCATCCATTACTACACAACGGACATGGGAAGACACAATATGTACCTTGGCTACACATGGACACAAACAAATTAATCTAGGCATTACCCACACTCCCAGCGGAGGCAGGTAAATGGATACATGCATTAGAAAAACAGACTGCAGGGATTACATTGGCGGTGGGGGACATGAAAATGTAATTTGCCGCGCAGCTAGGAGAACAGGCAGATGACATTTGGTGGAAGGCGGGGTATCCAGGGGAACAGATAAATAATAACAATCATGATGGAGCACAGTTTAATGACTGTCAAATGAGAGGATAGCCTTGGGGTCAGCACACCCAGACACTCCAGACAAATTCAATTCTGGCTCATACCATGAAGCTAGATGAAGACCCCATTGCATATAAAGAAGATTCAAGAAATGTGGAGTGCGGAGACAGGGGAGCCCTGGAACAAGAATATAGCGATATTCTATCGGAAAGGGACTCCCCAAATATGTGCCAAAAGATTTAGATACGGTAATAGGAATAGAAGCAGGCGTTGGCAGGAGCTGGAAAAGGATACAGTTGAGCAGACGCAGACGGCTGAAGCGAAGTTAATACAGAAGAAGTTGGCAAAGTTAAGTTTCGAAGGAGCGCTGATTACCAGGTCCCCTGAGGGGCAGCAGGGCACAAGGCAAGCACTGGAGTGGACGGAGCATTACCAAGGGTACCCAGACAATAGAAGTGATGCAGGAGGTTATCAGAGACGAAGAGAAGGTTTCCAGGGAGGACGAGGAGGTGGACTTCGGGGGAATGAGGCTACGGTTTAGGGGATCTGTGCCGTGTTGGACCTTTGGCATGACGAGACACTTTGTATGAGAGTTTAGGAGCAGATCAGCATATTCTTAGGACCCCTGCGTTTATCCCAGCGGACCCACTTATGCACTCACATACCACCTGCCATCAAAGACGATGTCCCCAATTGACCCAGGCCCACCATAAGCACCTAAACCTGGACAATGACCACATTGTCAGTATTAGACACCTCAATACCAGCAAAAGAAGAATGCAGGTCCAAATCCCGCACCAGCATACATACAGCAGCAGGTCCCACAGCCCCCATCTCAGCCCTGGGACAAGAACCCCCTGTCACAGGTTACGGCAACCAATTACAATGGAGCAAGTCTACTAGGAGGGAGCATTTTTCCACTCCTGGGGTCGAAAACCTATCACCAACAGGACAACCCACATAGAGCCCTGACGTGCCATGCCCTGTCTGTCACTGCCGAGCCCGAAGAGGAACCCAAGGTAGGGGCGGGGATAGGTAGTAAAACATTCACCTTCGTGGCAGACACTGTAGTAAGGAGGGTAACTTCCCCTTATGAGCAAAAGTAATGGGCACACAGGTTCTCTGGGGCAATAATGCTGGTTCCATTTCAGAAGACCTATCAATCAAGGTACCCAAGAGGTGGTGGCCCCATTATTTTCAAAAGATACCCTGGTGAACTTGCTAGGTAGGGACCTCCTGAGCAAGCTAAACTTGCATTTACTGAGAACGGTGTAGTGTGCACAACCCCAGGAATATATCAGGCTAAGGCCGCTGTGATAATACGATCACTTTATAGTGATGCCAATACATCCAGATTTGTTCCTATATGGAGTAACAGTGTTGGTGGGATGGGTGCCAGGAATGAAAGACAAAACATGGAGCGTGCCAGTGGAGTTTCTGGTGAGGCCAAAAGTCCCTCAAGAACATGCCTAGGTACCATCCTCACACTAGGTCTAGAGGCAGCAATAATATTTTTAAAAGAAGGTAGTACTGTTAAGGACTGAGGAGGAAGGAGGTGAGCAGTGTACAGTTTTGTGTATAAATCCCACCCGGCCATTAAGGGGGTTGTCTGATGAGTTGTTTGACGATGGACGATGATGGAGACATTATTTTTGAAATATCTTGTCAGGCCATGGTGCAGCACAGAGATGTACCACACACTACAATTATTGCTAGACCAGTACCCACTCACTTACAGGAAGACATGTCAAAAGTACCCAGCACCTTGTGGACTAGTACCCCCATTGTGTAGGCTTATAGAAGAGCATAGAGGCCATCCATATAAAGTTGAAGCAGGTTGCAATATTACCTAGAGTATGACAATACCCATTATCCCGGGAGGCAGTTGAAGGGATTGATGACACCATCATGGCATTATGGCAGCAGGGCATAATAGTACCATCACAATCCCGATGCAACGCACATATATATCCTGTCAAGAAAGCGAAGGGCTCAAGATTGGAGAATGATCCATGATCTCTGCCCTTTGAACAAAATTGTAGAAGCAGAATTCCCAGTAGTACCGAATCCCGCCATGATCCTTAGTAACATACCCACTAAGGCCACATATTTTACTATAAATGATTTGGCACCCTTACTTATTGAGGCCAGGGATTTCAACACACGAGGCTCCCTAGTCCCCAAGTATTTTTAACATCCAGTATTATGTATGGATTTAGAAAACAAACGTTCAGAGCATCAACATACAGTACATAGACAACCTAGTGTGCAGTAACACCAAAGAGCAGAGAGGACTCAGTGGTACCATTGGCATTACTTGAAGACAAAGGGGTACAAAGAGGATGAATACAAAATGCTGTATTGTCAAAAGGAAGTGGTATATTTAGGGCAGATTATATCCTCGCCAGGAAAAAGGGTAAGCCCAGAGAGAGCAACTGCTGTACAAAACCCACCACAGCCTACCACCATTAAAGAAAGGCAACAGTTTCTTTGATCGTGTAATTATTGTAGACCATGGTTTTTTGACTACTCTAGCTACAGAAATCCCCTGTTGCAAGGCTTTAAGGAAGCACAGAAAGTTAAAGGATCACTCACGTGGACAGGAAAAATGATCATATGCTTCCAAGAACCTATGGATGCTATAAGTAAAGCTCTAGTGTTAGCAACCCCTGATTACACAAAGGAATTCTATTTGTTCTCACATTCTAATGGGGAAGTAATGACAGCAGTGTTGACTCAGGCAACACCTATGGGACAAAAGCCATTGGCCTATTAGAGCGTGACTCAGTAATGCAGTGTCAGTTCCCTTGAAAAAAAAGGCGTTGCAGCTGCAGATTTTGCGATTGAAAAATCATCCACAATAACCATGGGGTGCTCAGTAACGTGTGGAGACATGGTTTTTGTCATTCTGGAGAGGTACAAATCAATGCTCTCTATCCAAAGAGCGTCAGTTTATGAGGTCATATTATCCAATCCTTCCATTCACATTGTAAGGTGTTGCACAGTGAACCCTGCTACATTCATTGCAGTACTCATTCAGCCAGGGGAGGAGGTACATGACTAACAAAGGTCCAGAGGATTACCTAATTCAAGCAAAGGTGGATGCACTCAAAGAGGGGGAGGTGCTCTTTGTTGATAGTTCATTGCCGATTGATCAGGAGATTGGCCAAATGCATACAGGTGCTGTGGTGGTTCACCTCATTGACGGGAAGTACAAAGTAGCAGTTAAAAAGAAGTTACCAACACATTATTCCTCACAAGCAGCAGAATGGATTGCACTGACTGAAGCCCTAGAAGCATCACATGGGTGCCTAGCAACAATATATTCTGATTCAGAGTATGTCACATCCACAGTACATTCAGGGTTGTACAGATGGCGAAGGAGAGGATTCAAGAGGGCCGATGGGACACCAGTGCAGCATGCAGCATTGCTAGAAAGATTGATGTATGCCTTATCCCGCCCATCAGTATTGGTGGTGGTGGTGGTGTTGGTGGCGACAGCGGTGGTGAAATGCACAGCTCACACACAGGACACAGACTTTGTTTGACTCAGTAATGATGCTGCAGACGGGGCTGCCAAAGGCGCAGCGTTTTTAGAAGTGCCGGATATCACGACATATCCTGAGGTAGCCATACAACAATTGAGGCTAGCAGTAGCTTACAAAGTAGTCAGCAGCGGAAATTGCTTATGGTTGCTCATGAGCAACTGCATTACCCTACGCATATGTCTAAACAGTATATTGCAGCAGAAATACAGGAGTTCTGGTTTGACCTCCAACCTTCAGGAATATGTTGATAAATGTATGGCAAATTGCACTACCTTCCACCTCTACAGTACCGGACCCTCAGGAAGTTGCGTGGCACATTGCCCTATCCAACAGGACCTTTTCGGGTGCTCCACAGAGACTATATGGATTTGATAAAAAAGGTGCAGTAACTACCGTTCTCTTATTGTTGTGTGCTAATTTTCTTGTTGGATTGAGACGGGCCCTTGCGCACAACCAGATACCAAATCAGCAGCAACATTTTCAGAACGCAAGGTCTTTCCTCGCTGGAGAATAGGTGATGTACTAAAGTCAGACAATGGGGCTCAAATTGTGTTCTATTTACCACCTTAAAGCCAACGGGATTGCAGAACGTCTCAATGGTCTATTGAAACAGAAATTGTCAAAGTTGTACCTGTAACGCTCCCCTGGTATCCACTGGGACGTCACTCAGCCTGTTCTGACCTCTTACAACCTCAAACCCTTCTCTGGAGTCTACTCGACTGGAGACTGGGCCTGAAACACAGGATTGGTAGAGTTTAACTCCCTATTGTCTCTGTGTGCTTGAACCCCTTCTTCCCCGGGGTCCAACCCTTACCTTTGATCCACAGCTCACCTTGTTTTCTTGGAAAGTGTGCTCTCCGTCCTGCTTTCAGCGCAGGGGCGCATTGATTGATGCAGGCTCGTTGCTGCCTAGTTACTTCACTGGCAAGAGTCCGACAAGTAAGTATAAGGAGTCTTTTGAACAGTTCTCTAACTTTGTTCCTTTCCTTCCTTAGATGATGGCCGGCGTCCGGGGATGGCGACGTGCTGCTGAGATGAGTAGCGCTGAAGGTGAGTGAAAGCGCGATGCGACCCTTTCGTATTTGTATTGAACTGAGTTCTTTTTCTGTGTCTTTTAGGTGCCGCGACGTTTTCAGCGTGGATGCCGGTTATGAAGAAGAAATGCGTTGAGTAAGCGCGGTATGCGGCGCCTCTAGATGTTTCCACGCTAACCAGGAGTGTCTTTTCCCTCTTGCAGATGGATGAGAAGTTCGGAGACAGAGTTCCCCCAGAGCGGCTGGGATTCAGGTAAGCGTTTGAAACTCGTACAGTCTTTAAAAATAAGCGAAGATTTCCTGAATGCTTACTAATGCCTTTTTTCTGTTCTTTTCCCTTTTCCTTAGGAAGCGGCGTGCCGGGATGGGAATGACACCGCCGAAGATGCCCGCAGAACAGAAGAAGCGATGAATGATGGGCAAAAGCGCTGCAAGGTAAGGCTGTTCCTAACAGTGTTCTTGTTCTTGCAGGAGCTGAGCACAGAAGAAAGATGCAGGCCTACTGGAGACCGATCCGAACACGGTGAGTGTCACGCTGCAGGTGCAGAAAACACAAAGCATGTTTCTCAGCCTGGGCATGGCTTAAATAGTCTCTGGGTATCCCAGGTGTCTCTGGGCTGAACCACACCCAAACGACTAGACTGCACATGCAGTTCTGGGAACCAAAATATGTGGGGCATCCATCTTGTCCCCATCAATGCACTACAAGTCCAATCCCCAATGTTATCCTATGGGAGTAAGTGAGTCTGGTGCCACAAGCGCCAAGTCTGACTCCAAGTGGGTCTTTGGAGGGATGGAGAGGCCCTTGAGGGCCATATAGGTGATCGTGGCCTGGCTCCAGTCTGACATCTTGGAGGGCTGGGGACCTGAGGGGCAGGAATCATGACAGTACCATCCGTTAGGGAGGAACTGGCTGCATTGTCTTCCTTTGGCTCTGTTCAGCCTTACGAACCAGCCAGGAAAGGACCAACACTTGTCGCCACACCAGATAGGGACAGGGAGAAGGCTGCACACACCACTCATACCTGCATGACCTGCATCAGATGCATAGAGGGCAGCTGAGATTTTGGGGGACGAGTTTCAGAAGTATCTGAGGGATTTAACAAAATGTATAAAAGTAATCGCCCAACAGCTTGTTCCCAGGAGAGACGAAACAGCTGCCACACCTATGGTCAAACAAATATCTGTACAGGCGCCTCGGGAAGTAGAATGACAATTGGTATCAAAATCCGTACAAGGTCATCTGTGCCAACCCGTCTGCTGTATGAGTGAAGGAACGGACATATTGGATAGATTAGTCTGACGTCTGAGGCAGGAATGGTATCAAGAGAGAGACAGACTCAAAGATGTTAGTTTCAAAACCTTTATTTACAAGGGTTCCTGGGCTGGTGTAATGCCAAACTGGCCCCAACTCTAAAGGGATGGTTCCCTTAACTGACGTTTCTAAAGGCCGTCGATGTCTGATAGTCCAAAAGAAAAGTCGATGTCTAAACCTATGCTTGCCCTCACACCTTACAAAAATGGGTGTGCAGTCATAATGTCGACATCAATAATGTCGACAGTCAAAATGTCGACAAATTAATGTCGAAAAACAATAATGTCGACAAACAAAAATGTCGACATTTTTCGATATTTTTTCGAAATTTAATTTAGTGTATGCATAAATAAATAAATAAAAATATATATGATGTGTTGAGTATGAGGGGTGGTTGGGGGGGGTGGGGGGGGGTGGCAGGGGGGTGTTGGGTGAGGGGGGGTTGGGGGGGGACCCCCCCATAGTAAATACAATTTTTATTTATTTAATTATTGAATAAATAAATAAATAAATAAATAATTGGTATGTGTTGAGTATGAGGGGTGAAAGGGTGGTTGGGGGGGTGTGGGGGGGTGGCAGGGGGGTGTTGGGTGAGGGGGGTTGGGGGGGGGGACTCCCCCCCCATAGTAAATGATCCTTTTTTAGGTTATTTATTTATTGAATAAATAAATAAATAAATAATTGGTATGTGTTGAGTATGAGGGGTGAAAGGGTGGTTGGGGGGGTGTGGGGGGGTGGCAGGGGGGTGTTGGGTGAGGGGGGGTTGGGGGGGACCCCCCCCATAGTAAATGATCCTTTTTTAGGTTATTTATTGAATAAATAAATAAATAATTGGTATGTGTTGAGTATGAGGGGTGAAAGGGTGGTTGGGGGGTGTGGGGGGGGGTGGCAGGGGGGTGTTGGGTGAGGTGTTGATAGTTTTAAGGGTTTATAGTCATAATGTCAACAAAAAAAATGTCGACATTTTTTTTTCGAAAAAATGACTTTTTACATTATAAGTATAGGATGTCGACATTATTATTTTCGACATTTTTTTTCCGACATTTTTGTCTGTCGACATTTTTTTTTCGACATTATGACTATAAACCACAAAAATGTGATGGGAAGTCTTTAAAAAGAAAAAGAAACTGTGGTACAACAGAAAATAGGAAACCAAGGTTGGTTTTAGGTGGTCTTCTCACCAGGTGTAGTTTGGTCAATGTCACAAAGATTAGTTCAATTAAAAAGGGCTGCTCGCAAGATCTTCTCCACAGAGCCCTTGCAATATTCTCAAATACTTTGGGTGTCTTTGGTTCCTTGGGGTTCCCTTCCCCTAGCTTCAACTTGTCATAGTTCCCAACACCACAAAAGATATACAACAGTTTCTTTTGAAGATTCTCAGGGTTGCCTTCCCCAAGCTTCAATCCTTTCAACAGTACAAAAAAATCATTTTTTTTATTTGCATATAGTTACAAAAACCTTTTATAAAAGAACATTCAATGAACAAATATCAAAAGTAGAACGATAACATTAAAAACATATATAAAACATACAATCGAAATAGCAAAACTACCCAACAAATCTCTCTACAATGAATAAAATGTATAGTAGAAGCGAGAGAAAGAGCAAAAATCAGTTTCCAACTTGGCTAGGCCACTCAGGGTTCCCTTCCCCAAGCTCAGGCGCCTTCCATTTTCCGACACTAAATTCAGTTTTATCAGGATGTACCTTGCTTTTCCTTCAATATCATGAAATAATAGGTATTCCACTTTGTTAGGCCTATCAGGGTTCCCTCCCCCAAGCTTTGGCGTTTTTTTTATTTCAAACAAAAGTTCAGCTTGTCAGGATGTACCTTTCCTTTTAGATACAGTTCTTTCACACACTTCACTTGTGGGGGTACAACCAGAGAGGTTCGAAACCGCCTGGCTCTTTGCTCCTCCTAGGCGTGACCACTCTGATCTGGAATACCTCTTTATTCCTTGCTCTTCCTTTTGGACCTTTCACCTTCAGGTGGTCCCCGCACCCCTTCTTGTTCTCCTTTGCTTCTTCCTCATGCACCTTCCTATACTTTCTTATCGTACATACTTTGTTTTCCCTCAACAGGCACACTTGCACTTTTTTGTTTCTTTCTCGTGCTTCCTGCACACTTGACAAACTGTATTCACTTTGCCGTGAACACTTTGCACTCTTTAAAACCTCATATTCCACTTTTCCTGCTTGGCATGTAGCCATGCACAGTTCAAATGTCTTTCTTTCACTTTACTTTTGCGCGGCTAGCGCAGCTTCCTTCTTTCTCTCTCGCAGAACTAGCGCAACTTCCTTCTTTCTATTTCTCTTGTTCGGATTATCTCTTACACTTTCTGTCCATTATACACTTTATCTCACTTTCCGCTCCATGCCGCTTTAAAACAGTTTTTCAAAAAAGGTAGCAGGCACCCTTCTCCAGAAAGAACATGGCATGATAACCTGTTCTGTGGTTTTTCTCCCACTGTGAGAGTTCACAGCCATTGTGTCTTGCTCACTGTACCTTTCACAGATGGGAAATAACCATTTGCATATCAGTCTTTGTTCTGTCCACATGGGCAGTCCAGCACCGAAATGCTATGGCAATTCCCTTCTGAACAAAAGTACCAAATGCAACCCCATACACGTGCTTCAGCTTTGTTGGGCCTCAACAGTGAGGTGGAGCTGTGCCTCTCTGAGCAGCTTTAAAACTGTGTCTTTCTCCTGCTCCGCTTCAGTCAAACGCACGCCCCCGAGTTTTTCTCACTCACCAGGCAGCGTCACAATGACAAGCGGTCCCTCTGGATACACAGGGTGGAGGTCAGGGTCTCACCACCTGCCCCTCAGCACACGCCCTATGCGAACAAGCATCAGCGTCTCGGCACGCCGGTCTCCTACAGGGTTCCACTCCTACAGCTCTTTCCTCCTCGGCTTCTCAGGCGCTCGCATCCCCAGCTCACTCTCCTCCTTGTGAAAAACCACACCTTTTATAGTTGGAAAAAAAGAGTCCACTGGTGTAAGGTGCGAGTGGTCATTATTAAGCGCACCAAGCCGAGTAACAGCAGAGTACTGACTGCACGTCTGCACCGGACCCTGCTGATTGCTGCCTCCGTTTTGGAAACTATTTACTTTAACACTTTGGACATTGTGGACTTTGGGTAACTGTTACTATACTGCTACATTGCTATATTGCCCTCAAGTTTACCCTCAAGTTAGCTAAAAACACTGAACTTATGTTTATTTCTGCATTTTAGAAATAAGCCCCGCCCCCTGCTGAGGTCCACCTTTCAAATTCGAATCTCGCGCGCACCAAGCCGAGTACCAGCAGAGTACTGACTGCTGACCGCTGCACCGTGGCACAGCGTCAGCAGATTACTCTGCCGGCTGGAGGATTAAGTAATTTTTCTTTTTCTTTTCTACTTTTCCTTTTTCGTTGGCCCCTTATTAAGACCTTTCAATTTATTACCCCTTGTCATACCATTCTTATGTTAAAATAGTTGTTATTCCCAATCGTATAAAACCAACTTTACTCCTACCAATATGAATAGGCTCACGTCTGGTATGCCACATGTGCCAAGCCTAATATCTCACCGGAAGAGTCTACCAAAGTCTCCGGTAAAGGCTTATTCATATAAACTGGGAACAACTGCGAAAAAAAATATTGTGTTTTCCCCTGACATTCAGTATTTTTTAGAAAATTGCAATCACACTGAACCAACTAATGTTGACAATTTTAGCAAAATTAACAGTTCGCGAGCATTAGTTAATCTAGTGCTACTTGAGCAACGTGGACTTAAGGACACAATCCAACCTCCCTGTGTGTCTGATGCTACGTTGCAACACTGTGTGTCAACGGTATCTAGTTCCTTGTCTGCTGAACAATTCAGTACACCTGCTTATTTTCCCGAATTTTCTATCCCGCCACTTACACAAAAATGTGACCAACTTCCCCAAGCACCTATGCCTCCACTATTGTATTCGCAAATAGCAAACCCTTTATCTACTAAACCTTCAGGTGCCAGGTGTCTGACCCATACTGGGCAGGAAATATCGGAGATTCCGTTCCCAATTCCTCCCCCTAATTCTTCCTCTACACAAGTGGTAGAGGTACAGGCTATTAATGTGCTTTCTCCTAGTACTTCTAATGCTAAAGACCCGAACATTTCAGCTTTATCTAAAACTCCTGAGCTTTACACCACGGATGTGCCTGAGGACATTATTTCACCTGATAATTCGCAATCATCATTAATAGCTTCATTTTCTAAGCCATTTCCACGACCATCGTTTGGATTTCCTTCCATTTCAAATACGGCTTTAGAAGCGGCGTTAACTGCTATTAATACAAGTATCTATTCGGTTGTCAAACTCTTTGAGGCATTGGATCTTAGATCCTCAGTCCTACATGAGTCTGTTCTATTTCTTCATAAAAAGATGGATTGGATTGCTTCATGCACAAACAATTTTCCTACACCTGTACCAATGGTTGAATCTTCATGTGTAATACCCTTGGAGAACTCAACAATAGATGAAGTAATCGATGTAGACCATCATACAATCACTCCTCCACCGCCTATTAGCCCCACAGAATCAATACCCAACTCTCCTGAATTACAAATTATGGAAAAACCTCTGTATGATGTATTTACCAAACCTTCTCCCATTAGCAAGCGAAGAAGGAGAGGTAATAGGAAGCGCACTTCCCAAAATTTTGATACATCTAATCGTAATCAGGACATCGAACAAAGACCCCCAAAGAAATCTAAAAAAACGTCCTCTCCGTCAAAAATTAAAAATTCTAAATCAAAAACCAAAAAGCTTACCGCCAATTTGGTTGCTGCTGATCTCTCGTCCTTAGAGTCATCCAGCAAAGCATCAGATCCAAGCACTAAGGATCCAACTCTGATAATGAAGAATTGCAGAACTCTCAGGATCAACCTTATGAATGTATCTGTTTACCCTAATGATCCAATCATTGATGATGTTTATTATGGCCTACACAATGGCCCATCTTCTTTACAACAGACAAAAACAAGGTTTCATGTGAATTTTGACATTCCTCCAAACCACTTCCAAACTCTAGATCAAAGGAGGAATTAATTATTGTCAGGTACATCAATTTCAAATAGAAATCTTTCGTCACCAAAATTGACTCCTGTGACTCTATATAATAATATATCGAGTGCACCACAACAGCACCCATCCTTGGAAGAACCCATAGTTAACGGTACTAAACAGATTTCACATAACACGTTGGCATCTACATCTAGCTCGACACCCTTGGACATTATATAAGAAGAACAGAGACCAGAGGTATACTTACCAGATCCTCCTACGTTACAAGATGAACATATTAGAGTTACTATGCTTGACATGGTTTTTTCAGATCCATTTCCTAACCGTTCAACGCTATTGTTAATTCTAAATTCAGTTCCATCTTTGTGCCAAGTAAATTCTGACGATATAGCATTAGTATGGTACCCGATTCCTGCTCACCAAGACATTAGTGCTATAAATGTTAATTCTAGAATCGTGAAGAATTTGATATGGAATGAAAGACAAGAATTATATAACAGAGGTTTATGTCTAGAAGCTTTTTCTTCCCCATCTGTGCAAAACGATTCGATATCAAAAAACCAAAATAGCTCTTCTAACCAAAAAGACAATAAAGAAGCTCCCTGCTGTTCGTGCAAGAATGACTCTAGACCAATAGTCGCGCCTCCACCATCAAGATGGAGCTGGTTAAGTCATAAAATAAAGAACAGTCAAAGCCAGACGAATCACTAGAATGAATCATTGGGGAACTCCAAAGATGTTCTTTGATATCATGGAACACTAGAGGTTTTAGCCATCTTTTATTCAATAACTAGTCAAACTTAAATAAATACGATATAGTGATCTTACAAGAGACGTGGCACCGCTCTACTCCAGTTTGGGAAGACCACCAAATTAACATTGTTCTGGCGTCTAATCCCACAAGAGGCTGCCCTGCTGCTGGTCTATTGATAGCCGTTCGCAATGACTCCCAGTTATCACTTAGCTACTGGCCATCACCTGACGCTGGAATTCAAGTTACTGAACTGTTTACCTCGAATAATGGTCATCCTTCATTCCCAAGCTGTTTAATAATAAATATTTATTGGAACCCAGTTTCTCCAACAGAATCACAGTTCATTGATAAAATTGACAATCTTTTAAATCTGGCCTTATCGAAACCCAACATCAGGACGATAATAATAGCTGGTGATTTCAACCTTAATTGTTTGTGTCCGAATAGTAAATATGACTCCAGACCATTTAGATGGCTAAGACTAGTCTCACTGAGAAATCTCACAATGTTGAACGGCTCAACGCCAGACGAATTTCCAGCAAAACCGACTTGGAGTCGGAATGAGAGCAAATCCACTTTAGACAATGGGCCTGATCACGACTTCGGCGGTAACCCTTAAATCCGGCGGTAGCACTAATACCGCCGGATTTAAGGGTCCGTCGAATCAGGGCATCGGCAGATTTCGCCCCAGCTCTGAGCTGTGGGGAAATCCGCCGAAAATTTGTGCTATTACCGCCGGCGGGAAATCCACCAGCGGTAAGAGCGCGAAAATTCCCCATTGAGCCCAATGGGGAATGGGGCATTCCCGAATGGGCTCAATGGGGAATTACTTTACCGCCGAACTTGTGATCCGGCGCTATTAGCGCCGGGGAGTTCGGCGGTAGGGCTATTACCGCCGGCGGTAATACCGCCGGCAGTAACGCCCAAGTTGTGATCAGGCCCAATGTCTTTATCACTTCTGATGCTAACAAGCTGATAGCAACCTTTCGGGTAATAACAACAAAACTTAGTGATCACAACATGCTCGAGGTGTCTTGGTCCCCCCATTTTGTTGGTAACAAAGATTACTATACGCCACCTCTTGATATTAACAATGCAGGTAACCGTTTGAAATGGTATCCTTCCATGATAACTAAATTACAAACCAAGATATCTGAATTACGGCACCTGACTTCTAATCCAACTGATGTATTCTACAATGATTGTATTCAGATATTGAAACAAGAAAACAATAAAACATCTCGTCCATCTTATACACATAAATATCCACGGCTGATTTTGATCTCGAATCTCAAAAAAGAATTGAGACATATTCTACGGAACCCTTCAAATAAAGGGTGCAAGGTGCAAAAAATCAATTAAAAAGACAATATAAGAGACAAATTATACAAATTATACAAAATTACAAACAAGAGCAATCGGAAAATATGTTAAAAGCATTAATGACTAAATCATCAGGAGAAATATGGAAAGTTCTTAATTCCTCCCCAGTTGATGCTCGTAGATCGATATTACTGAACCCCATCTCGGAAATTGTATGGATGACTCACTATCAAGCACTCCTCCAGAAGCCTATAGAACATGACCATGAAACCATTTCTGTGCCCTTTCTAACTGATTTTAAATTTGATGGATTGGAAATTTTAATTAAGAAATTAAGCACATCGAGAGCTCCTGGACCCGACCAGCTTACAAATGCTATTCTTAAAGCAATTCCTGAGATGTGGGCTTCTGTGCTTAACAAGATATTTATCAGAGTTATTAAGTCAGGACAAATATCTCCCTCGTGGCAGCAGGCCATAATAATTCCTATATTTAAAAAAGATGATCGGTCGGATCCGAATAATTACAGACCGATAGCCTTACTTGATGCCCCGGGCAAGATATTTGCTAAATTAATTCTGAAAGAGTTCTCAAAATGGCTCTGTGATAACAACCTCTTGGATGTTAACCGGTCGGGATTTGTACCGGGAATTGGAACAATGCAAAATCTATTCATTTTATCTCTTTTAAAGGAACAAGCAATTTTATCAAATCATCCCGTTTTTATTGCTTTTATAGATTTTAAAGAAGCATTTGACTCAGTGTCAAGACAGGTTTTATGGAAAAAACTTCTCGCAGTTGAGTGCCCGTCGTATATCAGATTTTTAATATACAAATTTTATTCAAACACAACTATAAGAGTGAAATTGACATCCAACGGCCTGTTATCACAACCAATCCCAACTAATTCAGGATTAAAACAAGGATGTCTGTTTGCCTCAATTCTATTTAATTTCTATATTAATAATCTTCACTTCGCTTTTAATTCAGTTCGCTCATTTCCACCAAAATTAGATGATCAAGAAGTTTCATATCTGTTGTATGCTGATGATTTGATATTAGACCAAACCCCAATTGGTCTTCAAAGAAAATTAACTGCTCTACATAAATATGCCCAGTCGAACAAATTGATAATTAACTCCTCCAAATCGAACATATTAGTATTTCGACACAAACGACCTATAGGTGATTTTTAATTCAAGTGGCCTTTTGGAACTAGCTGTCTAAAACAAGTGCATGAGTACAAATATCTAGGTGTGAACATAAATGCTCATCCGTTAGATCTACCATACATAAGTGAACTCACTGCGCGAATGAGACTACTTGCTATCCAGGGTAAAGCACTACAGAGAAAATAGGGGAACTTTTCTATTATTCCTGCAAGAACTTTTTATCTACAGAAAGTGTTACCAATAATAGCTTATGGTAGCCAAACAAAGATAAATCCTATGGCAGTGAACTGGGATGTGCTTGAAGGTATATTTTGGAAACATATCCACCCGGTACCCCGCTGCACTCCCATTTCTTTAATAAAACATGAATTGGGTCTTATTTCTCTGAATGCTTCAGTGTCTTGGCTGATGTTAGCACTTTACAGAAAGTCCATAGTCTCGACTAATGCAAGTAAAAACTTGTTTCCTTTAATTAAAAAAGTGTTAATCAAACCATCGTTTACACCTCTGCGAGAATGGAATGAGAATCTGTAACCTAATTTTACAGCAAGCTGACATTTCTTTAGATCAGCTAATCGAATTCCCGGAAAAAGCCAAATTGAACTTATGGAGAAGTGATTGGATAAACACCATCGATCAAATCAAAGTATACCAAGCGGTTAAGTTAGGTGCCTTTGAATTGCGTGCTATGAATGTGTTACCGCAATACTTGATCAAATTTCCAGACAGAAGATACGCGGATGCTTTTCTACGTTTTAGGTTCAACCTACTTCCTACGAAAGCTAAACTTGCCTCACTGAACAAGTCTCTTAAACTATCTAAAGTATGTACTTACTGTGAAATGCCTGATTCAATCGAGACGACGAGACATCTTTTGATTGATTGTACAAAGCTGTTAGATATGAGAAAGCGGTACCTCCATAGACATTTTAAACACCGTCACTTGGTAACTCACGAATTATGGGAAGCAATATTTAACACCTCTAATACTTCCTTAATCATAGACATCATAGAGTTTTTGAACGAACTGAAATTAATACAACTCGTCTACACTCCAAAATGTTCTAAAATCTATGAGAATGGTCCATTTTGAAGATGAATCCGATAAATTGTATTTTATTGATGAAAATAAGTTTTGTTGATATACCTAATTTGTTGTGCATGTTTATCTTTATTACTACTCTATATCCATTACTATGTACTGCACTACATGTGATGTCATATTGTTGTTTAATTGCTGCCTTAATCGCTGACTTATTAGTTCATCGTGACATTGTGATGAAAAGAATAATGTATAATTGAAAAAGTTTATTCAACTGAAACAATTTGCTGAATAAAAAAATAAAAAAAAACAAAAATTTAAATGCTTGTGGGACAACTCGAGTTCTTTCTACAATAGGTTTCCCTTACTTTCCCCATATGTTTCTATGGGTAATCTTCACTGCTCCAGGTTGCCTCTTCCTTGTCCCAGTATTGATTGAAAATGGGGAGGGGGTGATGGAAGGATTTTGGACGATAGATCTATTTCCTGCTACTCTATCAGGGAACCGACAATGGACACAGCAAAATCCTCCAGTCTGGTTTTCCCTCAAGGGGATGGTTGCCCCCTTACAGGTTCCTGATGGTTGATTATAGTGTTAGGGAGAATTCTCTCTTTAGGCTGAATTTCCTAACCTAGTGAGTCCCCCAGCAGCTTTGCTGGATTTCTGGAGTTTGTTTTTTTCTCCTGCCAAGAGTGAGACTCTTTTTCCTCCCACTCTTGGACATGATTTATGGTGTTCCTTTGACTGTTAATGTTTTTTATGGGCTATGGGGTCCTTTACTCCATAGGATCTCATGTGTTTTTACTACGTGTGTTACACAGCACCCTCTGTGCAGTGACACAGGGGTGTCATAGTGACACCCCACCATAAACTCCATACCCTGGGACTGACTACTGTCTCCCAGGGCATGTAAAGTCACCATTGGCTTTACTAGTCCCAAATTATTAACAGAAACCAGTACAAACCATCATATTGGGGACGTACTGGTCGGGGCAATTCGATTGCCCCGGGGTCTGTTAGTCGAGGGGGCACGTCTCCGTCCCCCCTGATCGAGTTTTGGCTGGTGGCAGTGGAAACTACTTTTTATATTCGACTACGAATTTATCCCTATGGGATTTTCCCATTGTTTGCGGCTACCAACTTTAATTATTTAATTCTCATAGTCTCGAACATACCGCCGGTTTATTTAATGAATATTAATTCGCCGGTTGTTATTTTTTGCCAGGACTCGATTCTAAAATGGCGTTTGTGTTCTCTTCTGTGACTCCAACCCAAGTCGAGCCCTTTGTTCCACTTTTTGGCGGGCTTCTCCACAGAAGCCTCCAAAAGTGGTGCCACTCTGTCTGGGTACCATAGGGGGTGTGGGAGGGGGTTTAGGCACCCTGGACTGAGTTACCTTGGTAACTCAAGTCGCACTCTTGTGTGATTGGCCCAAGTGGTGAGCCAGCCGGCTCACCACTTAGCATGTTTGATTGACTGCTAGGCCTAGTGAATGGGGGTGTGCTGCATAAAAGCAGGGCTTTGGGGCCTGGAACTTCAGAAGTCGCCACAGGACCTGAGAATCCAACGAGGGAGAAGCTGAGCCGACCTACCACGACGACACCAGCGGTGGAGCCCTACGGAACCGACTCACCACTTCCCGACGACAGAGAAGATCTCCCGGCTGGAGAGGCTTCTTCCCCTGACTGGTGGGCACAACCAGTTTACCTTCTTCTCTTCGCACCCCAGACCGGCTTGTGGTCGAATTGCCCGTGCCAAGCACCCCGGCAACCGGATAGCCACTTACCACTGGACCGCGAATCAAAGGACTGTTCCTTTTACCTGAGAAACTCCGCGGCTGGTTTCTTCCCTGGCAGTGCAACGGACTCCTGTCTTCCTCCCCGACAAGATCCTCTCTTCCCCCGGACGAAGCACCGACTTGCATCCGCTGCCAGGAACAACTGCCCCCGCTGGAGTATTCTCACCACTTTAAGGTACCGTGTCCGCCAGGCCTCCCTTTCTAAAGATTGCTTCAAGGTAATAATAACCCCTTAACCTTCTGGACCGGGCTGGGCGCCTTGACCCTCTAACTGGTAACCCTTTCTTTGGTCCAACTCCTTTTTGAACCGTTACAAGACTTTTGTGCACTGCAACCGTGTGACCTTGGGCACATTTCGTTTTGATCCTCTTAAAGCGGATCAGGCCTACTGACTCTAAACTCACGGTGTTACTTTGCCTTCCTCTCTTGTTGTGTTCGTGAAAAAGTGTTGGGATCTGTTTCAATTTATTCTCTGCTTTTCTCTCCCTTTTTAAAACGAATTATTAGAGTGCCATCTACGTTAAACGCTCACCGCTGTCTGAAAATAAGTGGGGCTTTACTTAAGACTTGTCTAATATTCTTCTAAGGGAGTGTATATCTTTTAGTGACTGTTTTTGAATTGCTTGCTATTAAGTGCCTGTGTGTTTTTCTAGATGTGGTTTTAAATAAATAATTATATCTCTTTTACACCAAGCTCTGGTCAGTGTTTACTTGCTCTTGTGTTCTTTTGACCTATTGTGAATACTCTGTATACTGCCAAACTCTTATTGAGGGAAGTCTGACTGCTCAGCCACAGCTACCAAGTGAATCTGTGTGGTACAGACTGCTACCAAGTGGGTTTACTGCCAAACACCTGTAGTCTTAAATCTTTTGCCGTGTTCCCAGAGGGAACTGCACAGGTTTCTGCCTAACACATACAAACATGAGTCTTGATGGTATGCCATATGATCTAGATTGGTAAAGGATGAATGGATATGAATATCAGACTTCTGTCTTTGTTTTAGTTGTTTTTTCTTCCTTCCCCACCCTGGGCAATTGACTCTTTCCTTCCTCCCCCTTGGGTCATGGATGATGCGATTGGAATTAGGGGAAATGAGACCTGGATTAGAGTGACGGGAATCAATGTATTCCATGAAGGCGTCCAGGACTTTTCCTCCTCTTCTATCACCCTGTCAGAATACCCAGTCTCAGCTGGGGGTATTCCCACAAAGAGAACCCTGTATTCACCTACCCAGGTGATCCTCCCTCGCTTGTCCACCCCCAGAGTTGGGATCCAAGAGCGATGGCCCGAACCCTGGCCACCTAAATAGAGGACTCTAAGGATCTAAATGGGAGAACACCCCTAGATTTCTCACACGTCTGAAAAGCAACTTGCACAGCCCCACCTTCCGAAGGCCCTCAAGAACAGTGACATTAAAAAATGAATGTACTTACCGTTCTAGTGACATTCTTGCTACAGATGTGCTCCCGTGGGGACTAGGACACCAAGTTTACTTCTTCCCCACAGCATCCAGGATTAAGAAATTGTGCAATATATATATTGTTCTAAGTAGGATGCTTCGGTTTGTCTTCTTCTTTCCATTATTGTAGGTAATTTTATATGGTTTGTGCATATAAAGAGGGGTATGGTAATGACAAAGAACTATTAAGTATAGGGATAGCAAGAAATAAAAGGGAAACAAAAAATGAAATTGAATATAATATAAAGGTGTTATTTTTAGATACAGTGGTGGATGTGCACCACCCCGAAACAGATAATATGTGGTACAACCACATGAGGGAGGGGAGAAGAGAGAAGTCAAATCAGAGCCGCTACATTTGAGCCCTTATGCCCCCATGCAACAGGCATGCCCAAACAGTTCATCCCACAGGAAGTGCCACCTCTTATAGCCCAATATTTAGTGCGCCTGGCTCTTAGCAGAATACAAAGCTTGTTTCAAGGACACTCGGTCCAGGCAGCAAAAATGGACCGAAATGAAAGCAAGTGTGCTTAAAACATAGAGCAAGTACGGTGTCCATTAAAACCACTAATGGAATTGGTAGATGAGCTGTTATACAATGACAGATGGGGGAAAGAACGAGTGAGCTGTGCAGCAGGGGGTCTACTGGCGTTCTTGGAGGATGTAGTGGCATTTGTCGACCATAAATGTTCTAAAACTTGGAGAATCTTTATGTCAAAATTCACCTGGATCGAGTTGAACGAAAAGCCTGCTAAGGTGCAAATACTGGCCCACTTCTCCTTTTGCTTCAGAGGAAATGGCACTCTACTCGTAGGCACAAACGAAAGGCGCAATAAGAGTTTATTTATTCCCGAACTGACTAATGGCACATTTGCATTAATGGATTTCTACTGGGTGTGTACACAATAGGCTTATCTCCACATTCCCCCATCCTGGGGAGGGTTCTGCTTGCTCACCACCTTGCATTAGTCCTTTCTCATAGTGCTCGACTCGGATGTGAATGTCATAAACATGCCACCCCCAGATGCAACTGAACCCCCTCCCCATCAGTGTGCTCGAAGATTGATGACACAAGAAGTCGAATTATTGGTCCCAAGACTCCTCTGAGTATGCTCAAAGCCATCCCAGAACAGTTCTGTCTGTTGACAAAGATGGAAGCATTGTTCAACTCCCTCTTTGGGTCTGGTATCTGAACTGCAGCCAATGAGAAGCGGTTGCAGATAACAAGGTGGGAGATGCTCCAGACAGCGAACCAGACAGAGCAGGGTCTGAATTCAATAAAAACAGAATTGCAGGCTATTCATCTTAAGACCCACTAGAACTGGTATGTTCTGGATTTACTTGTGACAATGGAAGGGGGTGTGTGTAAGAAGACAGGTTGTGCCTGAAACACTTCATGCACTTGCACTAGGAGAAATGCCTCCAAGACTAGTACGTTAGTTACTTTTTGTTAGATCATTCGGAAACTTCCAAGTCCTAAGAATCACTACTGTATTCCCTTGCTCCCTTCCCGCCTTGAAGCACTTTGAAGCACTTCACTTGGGTATAAGCACTGTACAAATAAACAATACAATAAATAAAAATAAAGATAGGGTCCTCTTGCGGCACATACATACCCCAAATGATGCATAAAATGGATCTTTAACCCATGCCATG
Organism: Ambystoma mexicanum; assembly: GCF_040938575.1. Lineage (NCBI taxonomy): Eukaryota > Metazoa > Chordata > Amphibia > Caudata > Ambystomatidae > Ambystoma > Ambystoma mexicanum. Next base: position 673,713,511 of record NC_090934.1, read on the forward strand.
GGGCCCTCCACAACTTGCAGATTACCATGGAAAAGGAAGCTGTAGTGAGTGTTTAAGACTGGTCCGATTCAACGTTCTCAAGTGTGGGTACCCAAAGACGATGATTATAGAATGGAAGCTGCTGGGTTAGTTAATGGAGTACTAACTAAAAGGGGGAAGTGTTGCGATGCAAGTGCAATGTCCCAGGAAGGCAAAGAGATTTAGACTGCACAAAACATTATCAGACGGCCTAGTGCTAGCAGTTTTTCGTTGAGCGCGGCAGAATGCACAGGTATCAATTTGTAGTTAGCTTTGACACACATTAAAAAACCATTGAAGTGCAGACACCACCGTCTGCACAATCTCCACTAGATCGTATCAATTGCTTTGCGCCTGCGACCATTGTTTCGCTAACCTTTTTTGTCCTGGACGCATGTGTAGTCTTGGTACAATGAAGATGCACGAAGGTGCACCAACTTTCTGACTTATCCGACGACTGACTACATAACATGCAATCGGGTGCATAATGTTTTGGACGCTCCCGTTGGAGGGGAAGACTAGAGCATCTTCAGTTCAACTTATTGCCCCTAGACACTATTTTAACTAACTGGTAACTATGGTTTCAAAGCAGTAGAAGTTTATTGTCGGGACAACCGGTCCCCTGCGCACCAGATCTTAGTGGTCTGCGATTTTGCCTGCAGCCTGGCACATGGCTTGTCTGGAAACCAACTCCAAGGTTCCCGAGTGATTTGATGCTTGGTGGAGTGACAAAACCTTGTTTGGTGTGGGCGCTGGCAGGATTAGGAGTCCATAATTTGCAATTTTTTGCTGAATATTACAATCCAGTGATAATCCAGTCTTGAGTTTTATTGCATGGTGTTTTATTAGTGTTCAGATACAACATAACCAATGTGGCATCTTGTGCCAGGAAAAGGTGAAACAAAAAGCGGACGCGAGTTTCGATCGTAGTCTTTATCAAGGCAAGGTGGGAGTGGCAGCAGGCTCGAGTGGAGCTGGTAGGCTCATAGTGGAGCTGGTAGATGATTGGCCCGGGTTAAGGTGCCTGGCGGAGGCTTGTTGGCCTCATCTGATGCCGGGAGTAGCATAATTCCGGGTTGGTTCAAGTAGACTGGATTATCACTAGATTGTAATATTCAGCAAAAAATTGCTAACTGGGAACTATGCTTGACTTTTTCATCATGTGTATTCATCTTAAATATCCAGTGTCGCCATATAGTCTACCCTTTTGAGCAAAGGAATGACTTCCTGTAATGTTGTCATTGTGGACTTTTGGGGTTTGACATATGTGTTTGCCATTCTTAAATCGAGTACTGGCCATTTGGTTGTGTCTTTCTTTGGAACAAGGAAGTACACATAATAAATACCCTTGATTACCTGTGGGGATGGCCAAGCTCTTTGGCTTCTTTTTGCAGCAGAGCTTCGATTTCTGCCTCAAGAATTTTGTTGGTGTTCTTGAGACATTTTCTTGTATCTTGGTAGATAAGCATGCGGTATGAATTCCACGTAGTATCCCTCTTTCACAGTGGACAAAACCCACTTGTCTGAGGTGATCCCCCTCCCATACGTGGGCGAATAGTGTTATGCAGCTCCTACTGGGGTGATGGGGGGGAGGGAGGGCTGAAGTAGAGAGTCATTGTTTGTCTAGTGGTTTGGCCTATGCGTCCCTCACCTGAACTGACTCTGGGACTATTGGGATGCTGGTAATTGTCCCTGATTGGTGTACCAAGAGCTGGAGCCAGCTCCTGATATAAAAGTTGACTGGGCTGGAGATCTTGCTTATCCCGGTCCATGAAAAGTGGTTGCCATATGACCCCATTTGTTTAAAGGGTCAATTTTCAATCTGCCCTACGATGTTAAGTGTTTTGTATTTTTTCTTGGCGCTTTTGCTGGCATCTACCGCCTTGCCAAATAGGGCATTATCCTCAACTGGCATGTTAATTATCATGGCCTGAGTCTCCGGTTTAAACACTGAATTTCTGAGCCACACGCTGCATTTTATAAATGTTCGCTCTGACACTACCCTATGATCTGTGTCTGCAGCATCAAGAGTATTCTTTATAATGGCATTTGCTGTCTGCTTGCCTTTAGATAAGGTCTTAAGTATTTAAGACTGTAGAGGCTCATGGACTCTGCTAACCTGGTCCTCCATCTGGTCATGAGGATTCCAAGATGGCACGGACTCTGGAACAGATGTAACCCATGTACCTCCATCGGGGGACCGCCAGCAACAAAGCCGTTTTCTCCTCCCCCAGACGCTGATCCATGATCGATCATGCCACAAAGCGGAGGCACTTGCTAGGGAGGTCCCATGGATCCTGCTTTTTTTTCGCGGATGTGAGTCCCATGACATGGAGCGGAAAGTTGCACCAACCAGCAGCTGCAGAGGGCAACGTGGCGCGCAGCAGCTAACCTAGAGACAAGCGCAAGGTGTCGGCATGCAACCTTAACACGCTCCAGGCATTCCTGGAGAGACTTGATCAGGGGATCAGCTGCCACAGGGAAACTCAGCAGGGATCACTAGAAGACGGAGAAGAGGTACTGTCATTTGTGGTGCCAGCCTGGCCCGCCCCACCCGCATCAGTCTCGACATCTATGCAGAGACATCCAAGCCAGCAGGCAGCCCTGCAACACAGCATTAGTAGAGGCCCACGGGGAAGAAATGCTGACGGTTGAGACGTCTTTCAGTGCAGTGGCCTCCCACTGGGTCTTAACCTCTATCCCCCGCCGACAAGGGTGGGCGCGAAGCCTAGGTGGTTGATCCAGTGGGAATGGCCCGAGGAGATCAGCAATTGAAGAAATTGGCAGGGGTAGCATTCCAGATGCATACACCAAAGAATAAGGAAGTCAATCCCCATTCAGGGTCACAGACTACACTGGACAAGGGTAGTCTTCAGCACTGTACTAGCCAGAAAGAACCAAAACAGGTTGATGGAGAACACCTACTGAAGACTGAGTCTCATGTGTTTCCAGGAGTCGTTCAAGGATCAGTTCCACTCGCTTAAGAAAGATTTCCAACAATTTATAAAAGAGGTCAAAGGTGACCTCGCCCAACTGGGACAAAGGACCGACACCAACGAAAGGGCCAACCAAGAGGTAGCGGAAGAAGTCTGTTTCAACAGTGGTTTGCTGGAACACTTACACAGAACATATGCTAACTTGGAGCTGCAATGTGAAGACCTTGACACCCGCTCCAGGCATTCCAACATCTAGATAAGAAACTTGTCGGAGGATGTGGGAGAAGGGGGACCTCAAAGGATTATCCAGACTATCTTCAGGGACTTATTAGGATCTACCCCAGTGGAAGCAATTCTGACAGTGCTCATCGGAAAGGCCCAAAGAGAGGAGGACCTAATCCAAGATCAAGAGATGTTCTTGCAGCCCTGGCCTCTTACTCTCAAAAAGAATCGATACTAGCAACAGCCAGAAAGGAAGGCCCTATTCTGGCGAAGGGAGCTGAGATCCAACTATACCAGGACTTGGCCTTAGTTGCTCTCTAGAAATGCTGAGACATGGAGCCTGTAACGACAGAACTCACTGGAAGAGATATCCAATACCGTTGGTTTGCTGTTCCCGTTGGAGGGTGCTCAACACTGCAAAGGAAGATCTTACACACTGCTGCACTTGGAAGAGGATGATTTAGACGGTAGCATGGCAGCACATATTCACAAGACTCAGAAGAGTTACTCTTGTGAGTGGTTTCGAAAAGTGAAGGGCCCGCGGAGAGGTGACACAGGATCTCCCGGCGAGATTGGATCAAACCTGAATTTACCCCCTCAGGAAACAGACCTCTGATTCTGGTGTACTGGCCTAATGTTGCAGGGCATAGCCAGCTGGGGATATCTGCAAATGACAAAGGGACCTGCCACCTTGGTTCCGGTGTGGGGAGCAGGAGATGGAATTGTGTGACCATAAGTAAATCCCAGAGGTGAGGTAAAGGGGTTACGAGATCTGTCCCCACCTTCTTGAAATCAGTAGTGGGCCATAGGGTGCTCACCAAGTTTCTGTTTTACTGAAGTAAGTTTGGTTGACACCCAAGTGTTAGTTGTTCAGGGAACCCCGGGGCGGAACAATGGCAGTTTGAAGTTCTTAAGTGTGTATTGTTTCGTGAACATTTTTGGTGGTGGGGGCAGGGACAGAAGGGATTCAGCAAGGTCTGTTATAAAAGTTACACAAGAGTAGCAACACGTTCGATGCTGAAGAGGGAGGGAGGCAAAATTGCAAAGATTCACAATGGATGTTCAATCTATTCCCATGTCTTAACACAACATATCAGGGGACTTAGAGCCCCCAGTGAAGAGAAAGAAGGTGGAACACGACCTCCAAAATTGCAAACCCGAACTAATGGCTCTACAAGAAACGCACAAAAGGGACAGGCAAAATGTAAAGCTCAGATACTACTCCCATATATTTCAATGCAACACAGCCAATAAAACAAGTGGGGAATTTATAGCCCCCGGGGACAACCTTGAATTTACAGTTTCAAAAGTGAAAGATGTGGATTGCTGCATCTTGTTTATTAGCAGACTACTGAGCCACCTGCAACTCACTTTTGCATCACTATACACCCCAAACACAGGTCAAGATGGTTATGTGATAAAGGACCTTAGCAAATTGGGAGATTTCGCAGGTGAGACTTTACCTTGGCCTGGTCCATGACCTCTGACAGGAGTGGGGACAGATCTAGAGGCACTGGGATTGTGACAAAACACCTGATTAAGACAATGGAGAGAATGAATTTTAGGGACACCTGGAGAATGATTCATGAGCAGGAACGAGAATATACCAGTTTCTCTGGAGTGCATCACACTTTCTCCAGAATAAATTACATTTGGATGACCCACATCCTAAAGGGCAGAGTAGTCGAAACCAACAAAGGGAGAATCGATATTTCAGCCTATGCCCCCGTTGGTGCCAGGATACACCTCCCATACAGAGGTAGTTGGCTGTGGAGGTGGAACTTCCCGAGAAAAATCCTCAAAAATCCAATTTGAACTCAGGGAGTAAAGAGGAAAATCTTGTCTTACTTTGAGGACAACTCCCCAGCCCAAACCTCAGAGGAAATCGTGTAGGATGCTTTTGAAGCAGTCATTGGGGGTGGGGGAACTGATTGGCCTGAAGACTCAAAGGGAGGGCAGTTAAGGGGAGAACAGAGCCTTTAAAAAAATTAAAAAATACAAAGTTAAAAAATTGCATAAAAGCCATGGCCAAACACACCTCTAAAGCTAACCTTAAGACTTCTAAAGGAATAACAAGGCAGCTGGAGCTTTTACTGACCAAAAGGGCAGAGAAGGCCCTCTTAGGTATGAGACAACTTTATTATATCAAGGGGACTTCTGGCCAGAGCCTTGCATGATGTGAGATACTAGAAAGTGTCTCACCCGCTAGTCCCCAGTGATCTGTCATTCAGGTGGCCAGGAAAAGGCCACTGCTTTTGGATCCAGTTCCTGGGGATGGACCAGTGCGGGAGGATCACATGCATGAGGGGTCTTCGGCGAGTGGAAGTGAGACACCGGATGGTGAGATGCGGTATACCCTTCCCTGTAACACCTTTTCCCCATCCTACCAGGCAGGATAACTAGGAACTCAACCCCTCTCCTCTTTACCAACAAACACTTTATAACAGACAGCTCACTGTGAGAGAAAACGGACTAAAACCCTAACAGTATACCTGACATGTCCCAACACAATGGGTCAGGCAGAGTCAGGCAATTACTGATAATTACACACACCTGACTTCCATCACACTTCCCCACACACGGATAAAAGGCGGAGCAGGAAAGCACATGCTAAGCAAGGCAAAATACACAAGGAAGCAGCATTTCAAAGATGGCAGTTTAATACGAGCAGGAAGGATGGCAAGACCAGAGAGGGTTGCAAGGAGGGAAGTGTCCTTGACATTTTCGGAAGAAAAAAAACGCTTCTTTCACGAGCCTTCGAGAGTACGAAAAATAAGACCGGGAATTAAAGCTGAAGAAACATGCATTGTGCGTCAGAGGTAACCGGGGCTCTCCTGCGTCGATAACCCAGGCAGGGAGGAGCGTTTGCCGCTGTGATACTGTCCTTGGATTCTACAACAAAGCAACGTCAGTAAAGTCAGCACAGCCGGAGTCTGATACTAGACCGGTCAGTGTTAGAACCAAGGTTGCAAGCGGCAACATTGTATGAAGCAATCTGAAGCGAACTGTATGTGAAGCGTATGCGATGAGCAATGCGAATATAATTGAACATCCAAGAAGTGACTGAACTTTTGAAGCCAAGATAGATACCATATACAGAGTGGTGCAGCACCACGTGGGTGCTCATTCGAAGGTCTCTGTTGGATATCCAACTGAGAGGTGGCAAATGTAAATTGTGAAATCAAAGTTTTCCTGCATTGGGTCAAGCTAAACCCTGTGCACATTCGAAAGTCTATGATAGCTAATACGAACTGCAATTGGTCCAAGCCCAGCTGAGGGAGACTAATTGTGTAAGAGAAAGAAACTGAGCCCAGCTGAGGGGGTTCTTGGGTCAACTTTGAGGCACCCGAGAAAGAATATTCTCTGCATGTTGTAAAGGTGGATCTGGGCCCGGAAGAGGGGGATCCATGGTGAAGAGCGAATCATCCAAATTGAATACTTGTGAGAGGAAAAAGAACTTTGTGTTTTGTTTTTGATACATCAGGCCCTCCGAATCAAGAGACTTTGATAAATAAAGAAGCTTGGTCACAGAAGGCCCCGATGCTGCTAATGGAACTGTATCCATGTGCCGAAGAAGCCACAGTGTGTGCTTTACTCGAGTGAACTAACTGCCTTGTCCGGTACTGAAAACATGGGGTAGGGAGGCCAATGGCCTGAACATCCCGACATAATTTTGTGAACACTGCATTCTTTTTCATGAACACTTCCCCCACACTATTTGTATTTAGCAATAGATGTTTTTAGTATAGGCCCTTTAATTTTGACAAGACTCCACTAGGGCTGCATTATTATTATTATTTGATGGTCGTAGCTTGCGCCCATCTGTAGATTTAGGATTAGATGGGTGTTTATCACACCCTTGTTGAAGTTCAATAAACGCCCTTCAACTGTGGTCACTTGTATCTGTCTTACTATTCAAACCATGCCTACCTTACAATGACCATAAATCCTCTAGGGTGATTAAAGAGTAGGTAGACAACAGGGAGTGAGGATCATTCAGATGGAGGCAATCACATCTAGATTTGTTGAATATTATACAGCGTTACACGCCTCCGACTCACCCTTGACCACCTCTCAAACAAATTACTTAAACTCTCTGCCTCTCCCACAGCGAACATTAGAAGACAAGGAAAAGCTGGAAGCTGGCATAACCCAACAGTAGGTACTCAAAGTGATTGAAAATCTACTGATTAGTAAATCCCCGAACCTGATGTTTTTTATAAAACGTTCAAAGCAACATAACAAATCTTTTCAACTCATTTCCCAAACCACAAAAAGACCAGCCTAAGTGTGGATCGTACCGTCCTATCACCTTGATTAATAGTGACGTTAAAATATACAATAAAGTCCTGACCAACAAGTTAGATGGTCTTTTACCAGGACTCGTAGCAGAGGACCAATGTGGCTTTGTGAGGGGACCGCAAACTTTCCCTAACATTCGGAGAGCGGCCCACCTCATTGAAAAGCAATGCAGGGCCAACACCCCGGTGGTTCTGCTCTTTTTAAAAGGCATTTGATCATGTCCAATGGTACTTTGTCTCTGCCACTCACAAGAGAATGACAGACTTTTTAAAAAAAAAAAATGGTGCATGCCAATTTAGTCCCTGCAACGGCCCGACTAGTGGTAAATGAGAAACTTTCAGACAGGCTCAAGGTTCAGAGGTATGAAAAGGGTTGCCCCCCCTGTCCTCTCTTCTGTTCACAATATGTCTTGAGCCCCATTTGATCTGACTAAGGGAAGCGGGCAATGTCAGAGGGATAAATAAAAACCCAAAAGCCCAAAAACATGTACCTTAGTCAGATTACGAGACTGGTCGGGGACACTTAAAACAGATTGATCCAGAAATAGCAAATATCTATCTTTCCCTCTCCGTTCACACCACTGTTTAGGAACCCACAATTCACACCCGGCCTTGAGGAACCAGCCTTTATAAGATGGCGGGAAGCAGTCTGCAAGTGGGTGACAGGACTAATATATGGGCACTTCTATACGTTTGTTCACAAACTGCAAAGAAGCCTTCCAACTATTGGAAGGTGATTGCCAGCAATATTATCAACTCAGACATTGAGTTTCCAATCACGCCCTAGGACAGCAGCCACTAGGGACTTTACAACTTTAGAGAAATGTGTTCTAACCCATTCAGGTTCTAAGCATCTAATTTCATCGCTGTACAATTTACTACTAGAGGGGGGTTCAGACGTTCAATTCGACTACACCACTAAATGGGAATCCCGTCTCTGCACGGCGTGTTTCCAAGGAACATTGGGAAGGAATATGGAAAAAGATTCTGAAACTAGCCAAAGCCATTAAAATTAGGGAAATGTGGTACAAGATGATGTTGCAATGGCACTACACTCCCACTAGACTTCACAAAATGTATACACACTGTAAGGAAGGCATGATATCGAAGTAAGACCGGCACAAGTGACCAAAGTTCAAGAGTCTTTGCTGAATTTTCGAAAGGGTGTAACAAACGCCTATCTAAACCTAAATTTAAGATGGGAGCAACCTACGACCAGCAAAAAATAAAGAATGCAGTCCTAGTGAAGTCTTGTCAAAATAAAAGGGCCTACACGAAAAAACCTATTGTCAATACTTACTGCTAATTTCCAAATAGTGTAGGGAAATGTTAATGAAAAAGAAAGAAGTGTTCACAAAATGATAAGTCAGAATGTTCAGGCTGTTGGCCTCCCTTCCCCACGTTTTCAGCACAGGGCAAGTCGGTTCACTCTAGCCAAGCACACACTTTGGCTTTCTTGACACAAGGATATAATTCCAATTCCAGCATTAGGGCCTTCTGTGCTCAAGTCTCTTTTCCATCAAAGTCTCTTGATTCGGAGGGTCTGGTGTACAAAACAAAAATAGAAAGTTCTTTTCTTCTTACAATTTTGTGACTTGGGTGTCTCACCCTGGATCCCGCCCCCACTCAGCCGGGCTCAGACCCCCTTTCCTTTACTGCGGATCACCCTCTTCCGGGCTAAGATCCCTTCAGTTTAAGGTTCCGAAAATATTCTCTCAGGTGACTCACGGTTCCCCCCGGATATCCCTCTGCCGGGCACAGATCCTCTCTTTATATCCAATTATTCTCCCTAAGCCGGGCACGGACCAGTTCACTTTACAGTTATCAAAAACATTTGAATGTGTACAGGGTTTAGCTTGACCTGTCGCAGGACCAGTTCGATATAAAGTTATTTTACAATATAGTTACCATTCCGCTGGTTACCTAACATAGACCTTCGAATGAGCCCCCACGTGGCGCCAGACAACTCTGTACAAGCTATCTTATTTTGCCTTTCAAAGTACAATCATTTTCCACTTGTTCACGCCTCTCATCACATGCACTTCAAACACTGTTCTCTTAGGAGTTCTTCATACAATGTTGCCACTTTGCTTCAAATATAAGCTTATTTTGTATCGGCTTCTCCGACTCAGCGGCTGTGCTGCTTTTACTGGCACGGCTTTCTTGCAGGAGCCAAGGACAGTACCACCGCAGCAATCGTTCCTCCCGGTCCTGGCTTATCACCAAAGTAACGCCCCGGATACCTTTGATGCACAATGTCGGATAGAGCGGCATCAGTTCCCGGTCCTAGGCTTCTCACTTTCCAAGGCTAGTGAAAGGAACCGTTTCTAGAGGTCAAGGGCACTTCCTTCCTTTCAACCCTCTCCGGTTTCTCCGACTTTCTCCTTGTGTTAAATTGCTATCTTGGAACTGCTGCTTCCTCGTGTGCTTTTCCTCACTCAGAGTGTGCTTTCTTGCTCCGCCTTTAATCCATGTGGGAAAGTGTGATGGGAGTCAGATGTGTGTAATGAGTAGTAATTGCCTGACCTTGCCTGAACAGGCTGTTGGGACAGGTCAGGTATACAGCTCTGGTGTTAGTCCATTGTAGGATGGGGAAAAGGTGTTACAGGGAAAGGGATGCTGTGTCTCAGTGTCCCACTTCCACTCCCTGAAGACCCCCCCCCCCCCATCCAGGTGATCCTTGCACACTGGTCCACCCCCAGGAATTGGATCCAATAGTGATGGCCGTGTCCTGGCCACTAGGATGACAGATCCCCAGGGACTAGTGGGTGAGACACCTGGTTTCTCACAGAGACAGTGGTTACACATGCAATATGTGTGTCTCTTCCAGGGAAACCTTCGATTACAAGACGGGCAGAATTTAATCTTCTCCATTTTTAATGCTGGGGGACAGTGAGATGAAACTTGTTATGGGGTAAATGTGTGGAGACATTCTCTATAAAATGTTCTAAATGTTTGCTCTCCCACTCTCCCTGCTGCGTAGGCCGAAGCCTGAAGAGTTGTAGGCTGTCGGCGAGGCTCCAGAATACCTGGCGTTGCGAAGAGGCTGTCGACAGCCACACGTTGCGTTGAGCACAGTCACCGAAGACAGTAATGTGAAGTTTTATATTAATTTTCTTTTTAAACTTTCTTTATTAATGCACTTGGTATCATATCACATAAACAATGTGTAGATAACATAGCAGCATCCAGCAGCAATAGAAGTAAAGACGACAACAGGCAGGGGAAAATTAGGAGACAATGTCGTTCAACTTCAAGGGGTACAATGGGCACGCTGGGGGACCAAATCAAATAAACACATAGCGTTTTGCTTAAGGGTCATCATGAGTGCATAATAGAAAGGCACAAAAAGGCTGTCACACATCCCTGGAGCGGTGGCCTGCTGGTTGCAGGGACGCCAGTCGATCCGCATTATTATTGGCCCAGCTGACGGCTCGCAACCACTGCTTGGATGTCCGAATGGTGGGTTTAAGTCAGTACAGTAGTATACACTTCAACGCTAGCAGTAGACATTTAGAAACAAGTTTATGCTCCTGTCCAGCTACATCATAAAACACGTGAAATAAGCAGTACATGGGGGTGGTCTCTAATCTGCCATCGATCATATCTGTCAATGTAGCACACACCTCTTCCCAATACTCACCGAGTCTTGGGCAGCACCACACCATGGAATAGCCAGCATTATCCTCCCTACATCTGGGGCAACGGGCCATAGTGATACCTGTGCAATAACTTAAGCAGTATTAAGTATAATCGGAAATTGTAAGAAACCGCCCGGGTTTGCATGCTCATATCCCCCCAGGTTTCGTCAGTTATGTCAAGATTCATATCTCACGCCCATTTGAACGGAAGAGCTTTACAGGCACCAAGACCCCGGCCCTGGATCAAGCTGTGTATGCTGGAAACAATGCAGCGAGCGCCATGTGCAGTTATAATGTACCCTAGTATCAGGTCGCTCTCAAACTCCACTGGGAATTGGCCCACCGCCCCCTGAATGCTCTACGCAGGCCAACGTATCAAAGCCACTGCAAGGACGTATGCTGCACAACTACAAGGATATCATCCACAGCCACAAAAAAAACTGCACCCACTGTCTCTCCGTGACAGTATACACTCTGGGGAAGGTCGGTATGCAATTCCATAAAGGGAGGTCACTATTTTAAGGATGATCCACCCCCAACAGTTTCCATATTTTCTACCAGGCCAGAACAGACACCCTTGCAGGGTCAAATGAGGGAGCACAAGTTAACTAATATCACAACTCTGCGCTGAATATATTTCGAGTTTAACATGCGGGTTGGGTGCATCATGTATAAACCAATATGCCGCAATCTGTGCCTGCGCCACCAGCCAATACAACCAAAGGTCGGGGAACCAAGCCCCCCATGTGTGTAGGGTACCAACAAGTTTCTTTATTTAAGGTGCACTGCACCAGAATGCTAAACGTATGTGTTGATACAGATTTCCAGCTTCTTAAAAAAACTATGCACCAGGCCATAGCGGTATGTTCTGGAAGAAATAGAAGAATTTGGGGAGAACTACCATTTTGAGCAAGGCTATTTTACCCACAACAGACAGTGGGCAGTCGAGCCCATGTGTGTAGCCTGATAGCGAGATGTGACAGGACAATAAAGAGGCATGTTGTCTAGTCACTACTATCCCCAGGTATCTCATCTCAGATGGGGCCCAGGAGAAGCCGAGCAAATCGTGTGGCTTAGTCACAGCATCAGTCAGGTGGAAAACACCTGCCTTGTCACAATTTCACACAGACCGGACATCTCCTCGAAAGCAAGAATATTGTGCATTATTGGCGGCAGCTGAATCTGTGGGTCTCTGACATACACTATCGCAGCATAAGCATAAGGGGATATGATTTCAGGTTCACCGGTCATCCTAATGCCTCTGTCTAGGTTTATACCTAATGAGATCTGCCAGTGGCTCTATTGTGATGGTGAATAATAGGGGTGATAAAGGGCAGCCCTGAGGCTTGCTCCTGGCGATGTGTAGCCGGGTTGAGAGCATCCCATTTCAGCAGACTCTCGCGAATGGAGATGTATACAGTAGGTGTACTCCTACTGTGAAATTAAGGCCGAAATTACATTTCTCTAAGGTGGCATACATGAATTGCCATGAGTCCGAATCAAAGGCTTTTTCTATGTGGAGTGTGGCCGCCATTGCTTGCGATTCCTGGATTATCTGTGCAAGGATATTAAAGAGACTGCGTAAATTGAGCAGCGTCGACAGTTCAGGTATAAAACCTGACTGATCAGGATGAATTATATGGGACATGTATGGCATCGGGGCATAACCAATATCTTAGCACATATTTGGCATCAATCACAACGGAAGAGGGTGGTAAGAGCCACAGTCCTCTCCTGGCTTGTTGGGCTTCAGGGTTATAATTATTAAGTAATCGAAAAATAAATGCTTGGTGACGAACAGTAACTTCAAAATCTGGAATCTGCGAAATGCAACCAACACAAAATGGGGGGACAAAAACAATCTGAGGACCATGGTGCATGAAGGATCACGGGTACAGTACATGTCACAGTAGGGATAGTATTACAAACAAGCTCCGTTGACATCTACTAGATGTCGGCCGATGCAAAGCATGCGATTCTAAGCAGATCCACAAGCCTCAGGAATATATATTTATTTAGAGAGAGGGACACACAGAGACACACACAAAAACACAATATGAAAAAATGTCCTGCCAGGCAGTACAGCAAAGAACCTAATGAAACTCCAAATAATCCAAAACAACACACTTCAAGCTGCTCTCAGAATTCCCAAAAGAGAACACATTTGCTGCCAGACGCAAAGCCCACTGGCTCCCCATCAAAGAACACGTCCTATTCAAAACTCTCACCAACACTCACAAGTGCATCACTCTAACAGCACCCGCCCCCACCTTTCCTTGAACTGAGTGAGAACAGGCTCTTCCAGACCCCTCGAGAACACCCTACTTCCACCGTCTCATAATTCCCAGAGTCAAACAAGCCAAAGCAGGTGGCGCTAGCTTCTCTTTCAGTGCTGCCAGATAATGGAATTCCATGTCACTCACAGTTAGAAACGAACCATCACACCTTGCATTCAGCAAAGCACTAAAAACTTGGTTGTTTAACTAACCAACATTAACTAACCTCTACTGCACCCCCACTCTGTCCTCACGCCTGCATACTCATGTTCCCCTGTAACCCTTTGAACTGTGTACACCTCAGCTCAAACCAAACCATAAAGACCTGCCAAAAAAGTTGCCAAGCAAGTTCTTCCCATTCACCCTCAGTCTTCATTTTTATTTTATTTATTTATTTATGCAGCGCACCTAGCCCATAGGCATCTGGGCGCTAAACGTAGTAGGTTATCATTGAGCTTACGAATATGGTTACAGGTTTACAAGCTTTCAATACAAATAATACAATGAATGTCATATTTACCTAATGTACATGGCAACATTTTTATTCAGTGCTGCTATAGGTCCTCCTTATAGTATGTAGCTGGTTACAGTAAGCTATTGCTGGAGGTCGCAACTGAAAGTTTTTAACTTTTTTCTAAATGACCAGAATGAGGTGTCATTTCTCAGGTGGTGCAGGAGGACGCACCAAAGTTTAAGCGCTATTACTGGAAAGCTAGAACCTCCTGCTTTCTGTCTCCGGAATCTAGGTATGCTGAGCACGTTAGTGTATGCAGTCCGGGTAGGTCTATTAGAACCAACTTGACAAATGAGGTCTTTAAGATATTTGGGCGCCTTCTTTGCGATACATTTTTGAGTCATCGTTAGGATTTTGAATTTAATTCTATCCTGGACAGGAAGCCAGTGGATGTTCCTTCTGGTGGAGGAGATGTGGTTGTGTCTTGGAATATTTAAGGCAGCTCTTATAGCATTGTTTTTTGTATTGTTTGTGGTTTAATGTTTCTAGTACTGGTTCCAGCAAAGAGTTGCAATAATTAATCCTGGACAATATCAGTGCTCTTGCCAGTGTGATAGTATTTTCAGAGGAAAGAAAAGGGTGGCTAGCTCTTATCAGTTTGGCTGTATACGTGGCTGAAGAGACCACAGCATTGATTTGTCTATTTAGCGTAAGCACAGAGTCAATGTAGACTCCAAGGGTTTTTATTTCGCTAGCCACTGAGATAGTATTGCCATCGATGATGAAAGATTTATACAGATGAGGGAGGTTACCAAGTTTTGTTTTATTGCCGATAAGCCCAGTCTTGTCATCATTAAGGCAATTCATTGCCTGCCATCCAAGATTGGATTACAACATATATTTTATTTAGATTTTTAGTATTAGTTTCATAGCATCCGGTGATTGGTATGAGAATCTGGGTATCGTCCGCATAATTAGTATACAAGATACCCATATTGTCAAGTTTGTCAAATAAAAGTTTGGTAAATGCGTTAGGTGAAACAAATGAACTCTGTGGTACCCTGCAGGTTACCGGGACAGGCTGGGCCGCTGCAGTGTCTGAAAAGACATAAGAATGATCTGATCTAGTTGATGGAGAATTGGGCTGCAGTGTCCAGATGTGGGCATAGAATATCATGATTAAGTCAAACGCAACAGAGAGATCTAGTAATAGGAGGATGCATAGTCCTCCATTATGCTTATAATGATCCATTTGCGTCTTCAAATCGAGCAGGGCCATTTCTGTACAATGGCCTGGTCTGAAGCCAGATTGTTTTAAGCCTAGGAAGTGATCGTCCTCAAGATATTTTTGAATTTGCAGGTAGGCTGCAGATGTAGTATTTTAAGTAGGAAGGGGACGGTTGTGATAGGACGATAGTTGGTTGGAATATTAGGGTCTAAGGTAGTTTTTTTAAGCAGGGGTAGAACCAGGCTGCTTTTAAATCATTAGGGACTGTGTTAGTGGCGAAAGAATTATTGATGAGGTTAGTGACAAAAGGTGCAAGTTCCTTCGCACAATCTTTGACCAAGGATGGTTATCTCCTTTGCAACCGGAAGGTTTTAAGCTTTTGATGATATTTATTTTGTCTAGCGTAGTAAGTGGAGTAAAAGAGAATTTGGAGACCTTAAGGGTATCTCTGTAGGTGGGTTTGTAGTTGATAAAGTTGGGTTGAGATTAAGTTTGCTTTTTTTGTTGTTCAATTCTACCCTGTAGGAGTGAAATTCTATCAGCAAGGGCATTCTGGATATCAGAGCACCATTGTGCATCTTTGATCGTATGGTCATAAGTGGAGGCTGGGGATTCCAATTCTCTGAGAATAGTAAATACCTCTCTAGTGTTGGATTGGGCATTTAAGATTCTAGGATTGTGGACTTCACTTTTAGATTTGATAGTTTCGAGCTTATAGTTATTGGCTATAGTATTGAAAAGGGTTTTGATCCATTAATTTTCTGCTGATCTTTTTTGAGCTCGCAAGGCTTTAAGTTCAGGGGTAAACCATGGGTTGATATGTGCCAGAGGTTTGGATTCGTTACTTTTTAGTGGTGTTATTTTCTCTATAGCTGCTGTCATAGTTTCCTTATAGTGGCTAACTAGTGTTGACGGGTTACAATCCAAATACGGTGAAGTTAGGATGGAAGTGAGTAGAGGTAATATGTTATCTCAGTTTAATATTTTTCAGGTTTCTGGATGGGGCTATTATAGTTGAGAGGTGCTTTTTCAGGTCTCTGGTGATAATAGTAGTAGTGAATGAGATAATGTTGTGATCAGACCACGGTGAAGGGGTATTGGACTGGATGATGGTTGAACAATTAGTATCAGCTAGCCAGTCCAGGGTGTGCCCTTTATCGTGAGTTGATGTTGTGATTCTTTGTGTACATCCTTGGGCTTCTAGCGAGCTCGCTAAGAGATTCGCATTTGGATCTAAGGGATCATACAGTCCTAGGTTGAAATCGGCCATGATGATCACTTTAGAATGTGGTTTCAAATGATGGGCTACTAGTGCCGTAATATCATCTTTGAAAGTGGGAATAGCGCCGGGGGGTCTATAGATGATGTGAAGTTTGCATACAGGTGAAAGGGACATTTTTGCAGTCATAACTTTACTAGATGTGCAAGGTAGTTCATAGTTCCAAATAATCCCATAACCCCAGAGTTATTTGGGTTTAGACCCGAGACCTGATCTGGAGTCATCCTGGAATGGTGTGAACCTCATCTAAATACTGAAACCTAACAGGATTTACTACCCATGTGTCTACTCATTTTACCAGTCGGTTTCCACTAATGCCAAACCTTCCATCCTGGACCTTGCCTCATTCTGATATTTCCTCTTGTCCCTTAAATCCTGGAACCCTACCACTAAGGACATAAAAGCTAAAGCAACACTCACTGTAAGTACTCTTCTATTCTGAACTTCAATCTCCTACATTCCCAAAGTTTGGGAACACTTTAAATTGGGAATTGCAGTGTGTGAGGACTGAAGAAATAAAGTGGATCAGGTAAAGCATTTCTGAGAACTTCCTCCGAAATGAACATCTATGCAGTTTTAAAAACATTTCATAGCTCTACTGATAGCCAAGTTATAAACAGTGACTATTATGTAAGATTTAATGAGCTCAAGTAAATTAGTAAAACTGAGGAAGTCCATGATTATCATATAAATTAACTAAGGGGGGCTGAGGAACCACCATGTCCTTGTAACAACGTATATGGCTGTAATGGCCAGACATTAGATGGCAGCAAAAAAAGACTAGATAATATTAATACACTACTATGGATGCATGATTGTTTCTAAGAATTGTGATGAATCGAGGGAATTCGTCCCTTCTCCCCAAGGGGGAGCCCCTTCCAGTGAGGCAGGGGAGGTAAACTCGCTTCACAATACCATTCCTAGGAGTGGAGGCAAGTGGGACTTCACTGGGAGAGACTCCCCCTTAGGGGACAAGGACTCCTGTTCGCAAGAGGAGCTCCCTCGAGTTAGATATACCATAGCCTACGTGGGATGTATTAAAAACACAAGAAGACGTGAACTGTTAAAACTGGGATGAAGAAACAACTAAAGGATATAATTATCCTATGGAAAATGTGAAGAAGCCTATGGATACCTTACTGAAACCCTACCTAAAGTCTCCTCCCATGTGGCCAGTGTAAGGAAGACGCTTCCTGATCCTGACCTTGGGGGTGGTGTACTGCCGAAAGATCACCTGGGATCAGACAGTGCCCAAGGTGGTGAGGAGATCCCGTGGGATGAGACACAGTATTTGTCCCCCGAGAGAAAGTGCCTTTCTGGAGTGCCAAAACAGGAAATGGAATATTGCAACTATCATGTACCTGACCCATATTTAAGATCTGTGACCGGGAGTACACACACTGTTAAATATAAGCAAGCCTTGTCCACAGAAAGATCTTTTAAGAATAAATACCCTCCTTACTCCCTAAGGTTTATACAAAAGAATCTAGAGAAAATGCCTTAAATCAAATGTCTTCCTCTATAACAACCAATTCTGATAGTCCATCTTTTAATGTGTTTAAGCGAAGTAAATCTGCCCTTAAAATTGACTAAATTCTTAAAAGGGCTCACTTGGCTGAAAGGTACTACAAATCCTATAATCACAGGAGTACTGGGATGAGAAAGAGGGTTGAAGATGCATGCTACAGGAGTAGTCCGGCAATCAAGCCCAAGAGCCCACACCTGAAGGAACCTGGGAGGCAGAAGGAGCTAGAACAGTGGCTGGAATTCGAGCTGTAGTGGCAAGAGGAAGAAGGCACAAGGCTGGCAAACCAAGCAGAAGTGGGAGAACAAACGGGACGCCGGAACGTGGAGACAGCAGATTGCACTTGTTTGTTCTGAGAGGGTACTGTTCCCCGAAACTCTGAAGTGCAGAGGCTGTGCAGTGGAAGGAGTGCAGGAGAGCTGTCTTTCCCCATGTGAGTCTGATTGCTGTGGTTGCTGTGCAGTGAACGTGCTGGAGACCGAGGCGAGGAGCAGTTGTCAAGCCGTGGGTGTCAGGTGCGAGAGGGGCTCCAGAAACATTTGCCCGGGCAAGACACATACACAGAAGAAGGGTATGGATCCCCAAGAAGCCAGAAACAGTAGAGTTTGTTGCATAATTTGGGGAAGCAGTGCGACCTGCAGAGCAAGTGTTAAGGGAGCTGGTGAGCGAAGTACAGTGTCCCAGTACCTTGCATGGGCATTGCCGGCAACAGTATCCAGTTCCATATTCACTTCACTTGCATATGGTTTAAAGCGAGTAGAAGTTGTCAGTGGAAGTTGAAATACTGAAAAAAAAGGAAATCTTAGCACTCCCATATAATCTGAAAGTCCCTTTTACTCGCGTAGAAAGCTAACACTACTAAAACCATTGTTCAATCTCTAAAACACTTACTGTCTAAAGGAGTGGTTGTGTGTCACAAATTAAGAAGCGTCAACAACGAAAGAGCATTACTGAATGCCTAACTTTGATGAGACTATTTTTGAAACCCTTACCTTATGAAAACTACATTAAGAAGTGGTTGTGTGTGCATTTGTAAGAAGTCAAAAGTGTATAAACTATTGAAGAAGAGAACAAACATTGCCCAGGCCAAGAGTCCCCCCCCCCATTAACATGAAACACGCCTTTCTCAGAGTTAAAAAGCAATCTAACTGTACTGTGAACAGTTCCCTGGCCTAAGATAAAAGTGTGCAAGCATTAACCTGAAGCTAAGAGAGTGGGACCAAAGCTTATGGGTAATCACTTGGGCTGATAACTGACAGAAAGGTGCAGGTAAAGTTGGGGAAGTGAAACTGGCTGCTTGTAAGGACTATTTTAGAGTGCCAACCTGTAGTGCCAAAGACTAGAAGACAGAGAAGTGAGTCTTAAAAGCAAAGCCAGGTTGTTATTGTGGCAGACAGACAAGAGAGGCAAAGAGGTTGCCCCTTTTGAAGAGAGTTATTCAGACGAAGAGTGCCTTGCCTACTTGAAGTTGTTAAATTACTTTAAAGTATGTCTGGAGGATTCTAAGATGGCGGCCGAGACGGGTAGACGTGCGTGAGCGTAGCTCCGTCCCCAAGCTCGGGCCGCGACAATAAAGAAATGAAATAAGCAGGCGCTGTGCCCTTCAAGACGAACCTTCCTTCATCGGACAGAGGAAAAGGGGCGAAGAGGAGCCGGGACGAACAGACTGCGGGCGATCGAGAAGTGCCCCCCGGCCCTGACCCAGGACAGTCTTCCCGCCGGTGCAGGCCCGAGACGCCGCGCTGCCAGGCCAAGGAAAGCGCCTCCAGCATGGGGCCAGTGAATACGCCGGAAACAGAGGAGCGAGCCCTGGAGGGGACATCCGGACCTCCGCCGGAGTGCACCCCTAAGCGAATCTAGGCCGCGGTCCCCGCCCCGCAGGGAAGCAGTGAGAGAGGAGCAGGCGGACTCGGAAGCCAAGGGAAAAGGAAGGGACCGGACCGGCGAGCGACCGCCTGGGAGAGGGAGGCGCCAGGCGGAAGGAACCGCACCCCAGAGCACACCGGCGGGGAGCGGACGGCAAGGTGCAGCACACCGCGGTGGATACAGACGGAACCCAGAGATCCAGGCGCGATAAGCAGGTACGAGGCGGGGCAGAGTTCCGGGGACAGATGGGGAGGGCCCCCCCGCGCACCCAGCTATGCGGCCCCAGCACACAGATAAGGGGCCGAAATCAGGAAACCGATCAGGCACCCGCATCCCCTAGGCGGAATCAATTCGGTGGTCCCACTAAAGCAGGCCACACTGGGAAAGGACCGGGACCACCACCACACAATGGACCCGTAGGGAACATTTTGGCGCCCAGACCCCAGGCACTCATAAGAGACTCGCAACTCTGAGAGCAATAACAGAGGCGGAACCCCACCAGCCCCCTGAGAAAAAGACCTCACACCTGAGACACGGTGGGGCACAAGCCCATGCGGGGGCGAAAACGTCCCTACACAAAAGTATCCAAACCCGGGAGGCCCAAGGAGAGAAAGACGCAGGGATAGTGCACCGGGCAAAGAAGTCACACACATGTCCAAAGCCAAGGCGAGGCAGGGGTCACAGGCTGCAGCGACAAACAAAAAAGGAGCCAAGCAGGTACAAGATCTGATGCACATTTGGGGAACGAGAAATGCAGGACAAAGACAACAAAATAAACAGAATAGTAAAGAAGCAGACCCAATAGAGCGTAGCGAAGAATTAGACATGGCCACTCGGGAAGACATGAAAACATGGTTTAAAGAATTCCAAGACCAGTTCATTGCCTCAACTCAGTCACAATTTGAAGCAGGCAGTACAGGAGCTAAAAAGAGAGACATTGAATCCCTAGAGGAGAGGACGGACAACCTGGAAAAGACGGTCTAGAACATGGACGAGGAGGCGACCCTACAAGCTGAGGAACAAGACCGCCTTGCACGTCTGGCGATGGAACTCGAATCACAATGCGAGGACTTGGAAAATAGATTGAGGAGATCAAACATTTGCATCAAAAATATGCCGGAAACAGTAGAGGATAAAGATCTCCGCTCAGCAGTGCAACAAGTATTTCATGATATTCTGGGGGACGATCCCGGAGAAGACATCTGCATCGATAGAATACACAGGGTAGGCCCCCGGAAAACAGGGGATCCAGGATCCCGTCCCAGAGACTTTCTAGTGGCCATGATTAGCTACACTCAAAAGGAACAGGTATTGAGAAAGGCCAGGACACTGGATCAAATAAGAATGAATGGCAGAGAAATACTACTGTTCCAGGACCTGGCTCAATCCACGCTCAGAAAGAGAAGAGAAATGATGTCAACTGACCAAAATCCTATCAGAAAAACAAATCCGGTACAAATGGACATTCCCCTTTGGCCTTCTATTCTCATGGGAAGAAAGGCAACATCAGATCACAACATGCGAAGAGGGCCTCAGGATTATGGGATGTCAGGAACACGAATCCGATCCTACAAAAACAAGAGAACCCCCAAAACAACAGAGACAGCCAAGGGGATGGCAAACAAAGAAAAGAAGGACACGACTCCAATCACGCAATCCAGAATAAAATCAACGCACCAGGAACAGGAGCTCCTATGCAGACTAGGAGGGAGAACTAACATTGGCACGAACATCCTAGCAAGGGCCAGTGCCGAAAAGTAGGCGCGGCAGAGTCACGGGACACCAGTGGAATTCGCACCACAAGCAGGGATTAGGATCCCCTGCGAATAACTGCCCCGAGACTTTAGAGGGCATGGAGCAAAGGCACCACGCCGGAGCAACCATAGGGCCCAGAGCCCTCCTCAGGGACAATGTTGGGGGGGGAAGGGGAGGGAGTTCAAGGGAAACTTCGGGGGGGGGGGGGGAAGACTCACACTCCGGTTCAAATGCATCCCATGGCAACCCACAGGAAGGTACCAATAAGAAAACCCAAGTTCACATGAAAGAATGGGGCTGAAAATCCTAACGTTTAACATTCGAGGGCTGAACACACCTGTGAAGAGGAAGAAAACTGAACACTTCTTACAAAGGGAAAAGTTCGACATAATATCGCTCCAAGAAACCCACATTCAGCAAAAGAGGAAAAGCCTACTTCGGATAAAAGGCTACAAACAAATCATCCAATCCAACGATGACGAGAAAAAAAAAGGTGTACTCATAGCCTTCGCCAACCATCTGCAGGTCCAAATCAAGGAGACATTAGCGGACAAAAACGGCCGATACGTATTTGTGAAGGCCCAAATAGACAACCGTAAACTAACCATTGCAACCCTTTACGCCCCGAACACGGGCCAGGAAGGATTCATCAAAGCAACAATAAACACACTAGAAAATGTTGCGGAGGGAGAGGTGATCCTAACAGGAGACTTCAACCTAGCGTGGAATCTAACAGGAGACCGTTCAAATCCCAAAACCTCCCAACAAGGAGCTCTGTCGCACGCACTCAGACAGACAATGCAGAACCTGGCATTAGAAGACGTGTGGAGAAGACTCAGAGGATCAACTAAAGGATATACGTATCACTCACACGTACACGATACAAGCTCTAGGATTGACTACATATGGGCCACAGCAGGCCTAGTCGGAGAAATACAGGACATAGGAAAAGGCACAATCTCACTATCAGATCATGCCCAACTATGGGTTACCCTTCCTAAACTGCGAAAACAATCAGGCCTATGGCGCTGGACTTTCCCTAGAGAAATGATTCAAGATATAGCGGCAAAAGAAATAATCAGAGAGAAAATTGAGGAATACTTTGAGAATAACGTTACCCCAGACGTCTCCCCGAGCACCACGTGGGAAGCCTTCAAAGCGGTGATAAGGGGACATCTAATAGCGTTAAAAGCTCAAAAAGATAAACTTTTACACAAATGGGAAGACGAGTTGGGGGTCAAACTGGAAGAATTAAGGGAAGAAATGACCAAGAACACCTCAAGGAAAATGAAGAGAGCTTACTGTCACATCCAGAGCCAGATAGAACTGATAAGGACAAAGAGAGCTGAAACGCAACTACTTCAGACCAAACACTGGTACGCGATGAAATCGAATAAAGCAGACAAGCTACTAGCACGACAACCAAAAGGCAAACGGCAAGAACAAATAGTGAAAACCCTGACGGACGGACAGTGAGTTAAGAGAACACAAACAAAGGATATAAAAGAGATTTTCTGAGAATTCTACCAGAATCTGTACACGGCACAGCGTCCGAGCGAAGAGGCACAGGCGGCATTTTTGTCGGGGATAACATTACCTACAGTGGCTCCGGCAGAAAAGGAAGCTCTCGATCAACCAATCACAACAGAGGAGGTGCTGAAGGCAATAAGAGACCTTCCTAAGAATAAAGCTCCAGGGCCGGACGGCTTTATCGCAGCATTTTCCAAAACATACACGGAAACCTTATCGCCCTATCTAACTACGCTATTTAACACCTTCAAGTCAACGCGCAATATAGCCACTTCTATGAATGACGCCAAGTTTCTAGTCTTCCATAAGAAAGGGAAAGATCCCGAAAGTCCGGGCTCATATCGACCAATTGCCTTAATCAATGTCGACGCCAAACTCTATACAAAAGTCCTAGCCAACAGGCTTGCACCCCTGCTCCCCAAATGAATTCACCAAGAACAATCAGGCTTCATCCCCAACAGAAAGACCCACGACAACATAAGACGAATAATCCACCTCATAGAAAAGATCGGAATCATGGAAATCCCATCGGCAATAATAGCACTGGATGCTGAAAAAGCATTTGACCGGGTAGAGTGGTCGATGCTATTCGCTATACTACGGAAAATGGGCATGGGGGGAGGATTTTATCGGCATGATTCGTGCAAATGACAACTCACCGAGGGCCAGGATTGCAGTCAACGGCGAACTCTCGGACCCAGTCATAATAGGCAGGGGAACAAAACAGGGATGCCCCCTATCGCCCCTACTCTTTGCAATCTTCTTGGAACCCCTACTACCGAAGATCAGAGCGGCCCCGGACATCAAGGGCATAGAAATGGGAGGGCACACGCACAAAACGGCGGCATACGCAGACATGTTGCTGCCCATATCAGACCCAAGCAACACACTTCCCCTCCTTATCCAGCAGATAGAGGACTATGGAGTGATATCGGGGCTGAAAATAAACAAGCAGAAATCGTCGGTAATGGCCCTGGCGGGAGACACAGAGGGAATATACAAGACAACTAAAGACTTAAACCTCCTAAAGGCCGAAGGAGGAGTGAAATACCTGGGAGTAATCCTGACCCCTAAGATAAAAGACCTCTATAACGGAAAATACCTTAAACCTATAGAAGACGTAAGAACCAACTTAAACAGATGGAACCCTCTATCAATATCCTGGTGGGGCAGAATAACGGTCATCAAAATGACAATATTGCCCAGGCTCCTGTATTACTTCCAAGCTCTCCCCATCCGAATCCCGGCAACATTCTTCAAGACCCTCTCTAAAATCATTACAAAATACATTTGGCAAAATAAAACACAGAGAATGTCCCAACAGGTGCTTACTGCACTTAAATCAGATGGAGGAATGGCGCTCCCCCACTTAAAAAAATACTACGAGGTGGCACAACTGTGGGTCTTACATGAATGGATCACAGACAACTCAGAAAAATGGTGGGAGGCACAGGACAGAGCCGTCGCAAGATCAAATCTGCACCACCTTCTATGGAGGAGACCCGAGCACAGACATCACAACATCAAACTTAGCCAAGTTATGAACACCACCATGGAAATATGGAACAGAGAAACCAAGAAGGAAACCCTAATGAAGGATCCCACCCCCTTCCTACCACTGTTCGACAATCCAGACTTCCCCCCCCGGACTGGTGAAAGTATCCTTCAGGAAATGGCGCGAGGCTGACTGCACAAAGGTGGGTGATATGATAGAAGGCCAACAGATCAGAACCTTTTCAGATTGCCAGGAGCTACTGGGCCTCACGGAAAGGGATAGATATCTGTACGAGCAGCTCCACCACTGGCACTCAACATCAAGAATAACAATAGCATGGACAAGGGACCTCATCCCATTTGAAACATATGTTGACCCAAACGGGGGGGGGGGGGAATTAGTCTCCGCACTCTACAAGTTTATAAACGCCCAAGAAGAAAACATAACGTGGCAGTACATGAAAAAGTGGGAAGTAACCCTAGGGAAACAAATTGCTCGGGACCAATGGACATACCTCTGGCTAATAATCCCAAAATGGACACGTGCAGTTCAAACGAGGGAAGCCTGGACGAAAGTGATGGTCCAATGGCAATATACGCCAGAGAGAATTCACAAAATGTTCCCAACAACGCCAGGGAAATTCTGGAGGGGATGTGATTCCTTGGGAACCTGGAAACACATCTGGTGGGACTGTATAGTACTGCAACAATTCTGGACGGAAGTGAAAGCACAGATGCAGAAAATCTTCGAGGGCGCGGCCAACTTAGGAGAGGAGATATGGCTGTGCGGTATGTGGGCCCCCCCGAGATAAGTCCTTTACGAAAACTCAAAAACTGAACTTTATGGGATTCCTAATAGCAGCATGGCTAGCCATTGCGCAAAAATTGAAACTACACAAGAATGGCTCAGGGGGATCTGGATCTATGTAGCCATGGAGAGGATCACCTATAACCTTCAAGGAGACAGACATAAGTTCACCACAGATTGGGGAGACGCCATAGACTTCCTGCAAAGCGATTATATACTGCAACGGTGCCCACACAACATCCGCATTCTTGATATGTTTACAGCTTAAAATGAACACTTCCAAGGGTTGCAAAGACAATGCATAGACGTTTAACCGGAGGGGAGGGAGGGGGGTGGGATGGAGGGGTTTGTGGGACTGTGTTTGTCCCGATGTTTAAGTTTGAAGAAATGCCAATAAAAATATTCTTTAAAAAAAAGTATGTCTGGTCGAAGCCTGTCTAGAAGTACAAATCACTGAATCTGTGGTAGTAGTCCAAAGTACTGAAGCTGTGGCGGTGGTATAGCTGATTGTCAGTAGATGCAACATTGTAGTAGTGTAAACAAAGTGGGGTACTTTGAGAAAAAGGTGATTGATCTCAGTGAATCAAGTAAAAGTGAAGTTGTTGAAGTGGGAGCAGCAGCACTGAGAATTCATCCTGACAAATATACCATTGTGAATTCTACAACTGTAACTTAGAAAATACTGTTAACCAATAACTGCGTATCACTGACAGTTGTGGATCTAAAATTTTCTTTTGAACTGTGGTAAGTCTTCTTGAAGAGGTAACAGAGCATCGTGACTGGGAATACCATTGGTGCCATTTGGTGGTAGTGAATATATCACAAAGGAGAAGAGATTTGCAATCATTGGAACTTTGGTTAACAAAAACTTGACATTGTCTTTGAAACATGAATAACTGATTTGAGACATTTCTTCCTTTGGTTGAACACTAACCAGAATTAACCTTGAATCCTGGGGAAGGGAAATCACCCCTGAAAGCAATTAATTAGAAGGTTATGCAGACTGAATGTTTTTCATCTCATGTTGAATTGCCATATATTTCCTTTGTGTATGTGTTGCTTAGCGTGAGGGCCAGTTATCCTGTGTTATAGTGTTTCCCCTTAGCTTTGGTTAGGCAGGGAAATCCTCAGCAGAGTAGGGATAGTGGGTGTTAGGCAGAAACCTGTGCAGTTCCCTCTGGGACCACTGCAAAAGATTTAGGACTACAGGTGTTTGGCAGTAAACCCAATTGGTAGCAGTCTGTACCACACAGATTCACTTGGTAGCTGTGGCTGAGCAGTCAGACTTCCCTCAAGAAGAGTAGGCAGTATACAGAGTATTCACAATAGGTCAAGAGGACACAGTAGAACAAGTAAACACTGACCCGGGCTTGGTGTAAAAGATATAATTATTTATTTAAAACCACATCTAGAAAAACACACAGGCACTAATAGTAAGCAATTCAAAAACACGGTCACTAAAAGATATACACTCCCTTAAAAGAATATTAGACAAGTCTTAAGTAAAGCCCCACTTATTTTTAGACAACGGTGAGCGCTTAACGTAGATGGCACTCTAATAATTCGTTTATAAAAAGGGAGAGAAAAGCAGAGAACAAGTTGAAACAGATCCCAACACTTTTACCAGAACATAACAAGAGAGGAAGGCAAAGGAAAACCGTGAAGTTAGAGTTCAAGAGGCCGGATCCACTTTCAGAGGATCCAAACGAAATGTGTCCAGGGTCACACGGTTGCAGTGCACAAAAGACTTGAAAAGGTTCAAAAAGGAGTTGGACCAAAGAAAGGGACCAGTTAGAGGGTCAAGGCGGCCAGCCCAGTCCAGAAGGTTAAGGGGTTATTATTACCTTGTAGCAATCTTTACAAAGGAAGGCCTGGCGGACACGGTACCTTAAAGTGGTGAGAACGCTCCAGTGGGGGCAGTTGTTCCTGGCAGCGGGTGCAAGTCGGTGCTTCGTCCGGGGGAAGAGAGGATCTCGTCGTGGAGGAAGACAGGAGTCCGTTGCACTGCAAGGGAAGAAACCAGGCGCAGAGTTTCTCAGGTACAAGGAGCGGTCCGGTGATTCGCGGTTCAGTGGTGAGTGGCTATCCGGCTGCCGGGGTGCTTGGCACAGGCAGTTCGACCACAAACCGGGCTGGGGTGCGAAGAAAGAAAGGTAAACTGGTTGTGCCCACCAGTCAGGGGAAGAAGCCTCTCCAGCCGGGAGATCTTCTCTGTCGTCGGGAAGTGGTGAGTCGGTTCTGCAGGGCTCCACCGGTGGTGTCGTCGTGGTGGGTCGGCTCAGCTTCTCCCTCGTCGGATTCTCAGGTCCTGTGGCGATTTCTGAAGTTCCAGTCCCCAAAGCCCTGCTTTTATGCAGAAAAAGCCCCATTCACTCAGCCTAGCTGTCACTCAAACATGCTAAGTGGTGAGCCGGCCGGCTCACCACTTGGGCCAAATCACACAAGAGTGTGACTTGAGTTACCAAGGTAACTCAGTCCAGGGTGCCTAAACCCCCTCCTGCACCCCCTGTGGTACCCAGACAGAGTGGCACCACTTTTGGAGGCTTCTGTGGAGAAGCCCGCCAAAAAGTGGAACAAAGGGCTCGACTTGGGTTGGAGTCACAGAAGAGAACACAAACTCCATTTTGGAATTGAGGCTTGGCAAAAAAAAACAACCGGAGAATTAATATTAATTAAATAAACCAGCGGTATGTTTGAGGCTATGAGAATTAAATAATTAAAGTTGGTAGCCTCGAACAATGGGAAAATCCCATAGGAAAATATTTGCGGTCGAATATAAAAAGTAGTTTCCACTGCCACCAGCCAAAACTCGATCAGGGGGGACGGAGACGTGCCCCCTCGACTAACAGACCCCGGGACAATCGAATTGCCCTGACCAGTACGTCCACAATATGATGGTTTGTACTGGTTTCTGTTAATAATTTGGGACTAGTAAAGCCAATGGTGACTTTACATGCCCTGGGAGACAGTAGTCAGTCCCAGGGTATGGAGTCTATGGTTGGGTGTCACTATGACACCCCTGTGTTACGGCACGGAGGGTGCTCTGTAACACATTTAGGAAAAACATATGAGACCCTATGGAGTAAAGGACCCCATAGCCCATAAAACACATTACCAGTCAAAGGAATACCATAAATCATGTCCAAGAGTGGGAAAAAAAAGAGTCTCACTCTTGGCAGGAGGAAAAAACAAACTCCAGAAATCCAGCAAAGCTGCTGGGGGACTCACTAGGTTAGGAAATTCAGCCTAAAGAGAGAATTCTCCCGAACAGTGGGGCATTTTGAACATATTTCTTTTTAGAATAAACTGGTCGACGGGTGCGCAGCTAGCCATCGGATGCCTCTTCAGTGAGCTCCAGCAGCCGAGCCGTTCAACGGGCCCCTATCCCCTCTGAAATGCTAGATTTCCCTGAAATGCGAGGTAGTGGTGCCGGAACCAGTCACAGTGGACCCCTGTAAATCTAGGGGTATTTCACCCACAGGGACGCATAAATGAAACCTCGGAAAAGTGCAGCCCTACTGATCCCAACATGGCGGCCCTGCACGGCTACTGAAGATTTAACGGGCGCACCGCTGCGTGAATGTTGCCCGTCAGCTTGGAGCTGACCCCGCAGCCAGGGGGCATTGGCAGGGTCCCAAGCAGTTACTGGAGCAGTGAGCGCAGCGACCCGCCACCCTGTTACTGACAGCCGGAGGGTGCAAGATCGAGTGGCACAGGACCCACACTTGCAGTGGACTGGCTCTGGGCAGTCAGAGTGTTTAGAATGCCCACCGGAGCAGACATAATTGGCGAGATCCTGCCGGCGCGTTAGTGGGAGTCCTGAGCCAGTGGTGAAGTGCCTCCCATGCAGACAGCACTGGTCGGTGTGCGGCAGTCGAGGAGGCCACGGCTAAAAGTGTTCTGTAGCGGGAGTGCCTCGGCGAGACGCTTTCTCGGGTTGGAGGTGGCAGTGCCCGCTCCTGCGAGCCCTGGGTGTTGATTCTGGCCACAAGAGGTGAGGAGCAGAATGCTGCAAGGAGCTGCTAGCAGCTGCTAGCAGAGAAAGCTTAACCTGGAGGAGTTGCAGGTAAGTGGAAGGCTGTTGAAGGGGAACCTGACTGGGTGTCCTCGAGCACCCTAAGGCATGAAAGTTGCCCTCCGAGATGAGAGCACACTGACTCCTTTTAAGAAGATTTATAACAGACTGCTGGAAAGTGGATACATTGTGAGAGTATTGCTCTGCTTGGAGGCAGCAGAGTTGCAGTGCCCTCCTAAGCTTTGCCTGTTCTCCCTCAGGCCTGCAGTGAGCCTTTGTGCTCCTTGGGGGCTTCAACGGTGATGAAGGTATTCTAGGACTGGAAGGTGTAGGGCGAGGCAGGTGGAAAGGAGGCATGGTTGGTCCGGAGTCAGGGGAGCTGGTTGTCTGTGGTGCATCCTGCCAGGCAGAAGACTTGGGAAGCCCCAGCACATAATAAAGAACATATGTCCCTGTGGAGGGGAGTGGGGTTGGATGGAGGGGTCGCAGCAGGTAAGCGTACGATTTTGACAAGGTGGTGCAGAGCAGTGGCCTAACTGAAAGGTCACAGGAGCATCCGCTTATAATCCTTCTGTGCTTGGTATATCTTGACCCGCGGGATCTGGCATGGCGAAACAGAAGGAACCAATGTCAGGGGATATAAAGGCACTAATGCAGGGGCCTTATGTGCAGAAGCGCCCGCAGCAGCTGAAGGTAGCTCAGCATCATTCACACCCACTTTCCCGGCAGGAAATCGATGACACACCAACAAAGAGATCTAATCTAATGGCAATGCTGAAGGAACTCAAGAAAGACATTAAGGACAGTGCAGCTGATCTCACTAAAACCATTGCGGATCTCAACAAAAAAATCCATGCGGTGGAGAGAAGGGTGGACGAAGTGGAAACTTCATCATGCAGGGGCACGATCATAATGAATTAGCACAGCAAGTGGTTATCTGGGAGCAGCAGATGCAGTTGGTCCTTAACAAGCAGGAAGATGCCAAAAATAGATTGCGGCAGAACAACATACACATTCGTGGGATTCCTAAATCAGTGCCGGATGCTGACCTAAAGGAATATCTTGCAGTGTTCCAACATCTTCTGGACTGGATACTACGGTAAGACTTTTTCCAGGACTTGGCCCAGGCGACACTGCTAGAACAAAAGCAATTGTGGATGGTACATGAGAGCAGTACACGGCCAGGGAGCAGAGTTCCTAAAGAAAAAAATAACCATCTACCACCCGACAAGATCACTCAGATCAAGCAACAACATTCGCCTAGTTACAAAATCTTGCAACAAAAGAAAACTCAGAGGATCATCTATCACTCACCTGGCAACCTCAGCCTGGAATAACCTACTACGCAACACAAGAGGTCATTTGCAGTTCAGAAAACTACTCAAAACATGTCTCTTTGCTCCAGATTCAGGAATAATCAATTAGGATGAAAGGACCAATTCTAAACTGAATACCCCAGTAGGAAACCATAATCCCTAAGCTTCCCCTCTATTATAAAATCAGGGGTGGATGCGCACCGCCCACACGCCACCACTCCTAAAGGGTACTTGGATAGGTGGGGACAACCAACAAGATGGAGAATAAGGGACGAGTCCTGGACCAAAACTACAACTGACACAGAGCAAGTTAAGTAGCAGGAATGAGAGAGATACACAAGCCATTAGAGCCACACAAAGAGAGCTCCGACCACGCAGCATGCCTGCCAACTAGACCGTCAAGTCGGAGTACCAAACACACAGGATGGCCGTGGAGGTTGGGCGCAGAAATGCGATGACAAAGTGGTAAGAAATCAAAAAGAAACTTGAAAACCATTATAACCATACCTAAAAAATTTCAACTTTCTGCATAGTCAAAATACAGAAACTCAGACAATCACCTCTCTGCACAGCAATCCGCACGCACTTCACAACATTGCAACGACAAACTAACACCACATAACCCTCCAGAACAGCAAATGGGATTCCTGGCAACAATCGAAAAGCGCGCTTAAGCTGAGTGACAGGTGCATACCAAACTGAAGCGGCCAACAGGCCATCACAACTCTCACTTTCCTACTCCTACTACACCCTACTAACCCCCACCTCCCCTGCTCTGGACACCATCCTTTTCAGATCTGTCAGAGCGCCTGGGGACCACAGCAGTGGTGACAGTGCGCAATATAAATACCTTTAACATTAACATGGTCACTGGCTGGCTCAACCTCAAGGATGTACATTACCAGTGGACATTCCCATGTGGCCTGCCCTTTGAGTGGCTAGGCCAACTATACATTATTTCCAGGAAGAGGAGGGCACAGAATTGATGGAGGGGGAAGGAGAACCATGTCCCACTGACCCAGAGGCTGACCCTGACAATAACTGAAACACAATACCACTTACCAAAAGGGAGAGATGGAAGATGGGACATCCACATCCAAAAGGGAGGAGTATGGGAGGCCGAAATGCAGCTCCCACCAGATCAGCAACAAATAGGGACTGGTGTAGCAATGATGGTGGGTCATCCATATCTGAATGTGGCAAAGGAGGCCAACTTGTGTATTGGTCAGAAAATGGCTGGCACCAGTCTACGATAGGGTTATTTCAGGGGTTCTTCATAAAATGGAGGTAACTTGAGGAGGACAGGGGGGGGGAACGGGTGGGATGCTGAAAAATAGTAAAACTGGAGCCACCAGGGGGCGCTGAGATGTGTTGACGCTTCCCAGCCGATCTCCTCCCCAGGGCGCTGCATTTATGAGCTAGGAGCCCCCCCAGCCTTCATGTAACCAGGCCGTAACCCCCCCTGGAGGCATCTGACGAAGTCAGGAATTGGCAGAGTGAAATCCCAGTGTTTTTCGGTGCCGGAATCATGGAGATTGCAGCACTGTCTCTGGAGACGCTCGGAGCCTGGTGAGCGTCTCCATTGTGAGACCCGCGGGGCCCTGGCCTGCCGCGCGGTGGAGGAGGAGCGGAGGCCTGCGGATCGCTGTGGTCTCTCATAGCGCTGATGAAGACTAATCCCCAGCGAAGTGTTGAGCCATAGCAGGAGGTCTCCCGCTCCGCAGGGGGCAGATTTGGTGGCCGGAGCCTACAAAGAGAATCGGCGCGGGAAACACCTGAGGGAATTCGGCCTTTGCAAGGCCTGTGCTGTCTGACCTGTTCCCTGGGACTCGGCAGGGACAAAGTGGAGTTTGGACTCGGGGGAGGTGAGAATCCTGGAACTGTGGGGGGTGTGGATACGGGGGCTGCTGAGGGGAGCAGTTTGCCGGCGCCTGATTGTACTCGGCCGGTGCCTGGGCTCGGTGGCGGCCCACTCCCCCAGCTGTCTGGCCTGGCATTATAAGGAGCGCACCGGAGTGCTTTCACCCCCCACCGTGAGGGTCGTTGCTAGATGTGCATCTCCATTGTTGGGCAACAGGGGAGGAGCGGATGCCTGTGGTTGATCGCAACCTGTTGCAACCCTCTGGAGGACCCTTGTCCTACGTTGCGTCCAGTCGGGCGGCAGAGGGGGGACCCATGGGCTGCTGGCTGCGGAACATTTACTTTTGTGCTTAGGGTCCATGGAGCCTGAGACAGGAGTCTCCGGGCTGGTGCTCGTGGACCCAGAGTCACGCGGGCCCGATGGCTGGGGCGTTCTGTTCACCTCTTACATTGCTGAACAGTAATACACTTCTCCCTTCAATTGAACAGTTTTCTCGCATGTAATTGAGCTTTCCCGGCTGCAACCGGATTAACAAGGCATCTGCAGTTTCATGAAAGAGTGGCAACGTGGTGGAGTAGGTATATATTATACCCAGAGGAGTTGGGCTAGCAATCTTAGAGGGCCCCTATCAGAGTGGAGCGGGCCGGCTCCACTGTCCTTGGGAGTTGTCCACCTGGGTCTGAGGAGTGCCCGGAGGCACTAGTTTAATTGGAAGTGGTGTTCTTGTTAGTGCTTGCTCCGACACCATCCCCCCTCTATTGGAACAATACACCCCTGGGGAGATTGCATAACTCAGCTGGGCCGGTATCCTTTTTGGCTGCGAGGGTCTCGCTTCCTCAGCTCTTCATACTCGGCTGGCTGGAGGGGGGTTCAGGCACTCCACCTTGGTCCCTTGATCGTGCGCCTCCTTCTGCTGTAACTGGGTGTCCGTATGCTTACTGTAAATGGAGGGGGATCCTGGGTGGTACCTAGTTTGTGGCTCTGGAGGGCGTACCACCCAAGGTGTGCATTGTGTCCTGAAGTACAGAAGTTGAGCGGCTGATCCCGGTGTCATTTTTGCTGAGAACCCGAGGGGATAGGGCATACCAGATTGGATGTTGCTCTGGAATTAGATGCTTGGGGTGCAGGCGCTGCAGAGATTCAGGCGATCTTCCCCCTCAGGATACTATTCCCACCATGCAGGATGCAAATCAGCCTGGAACAATGGACACCTCTGATATGAGTCGTAATATGGTGGCTTTGTTGGAGGAGATTCGCGGCTTTCGCGTGGATATAAGCAAGAGACTAGACTCCCTTGATAAGAAAGTGGACGATGTGGAGGACCGCGTCCAGGCTCTTGAAGCTAACCAATCCACCGCCGACCTTTTTGAAACACAATTTGACCTGCGTCTTGTGGATCTGGAGAGAAGGGAGGAAAAGATTTTGCTCAAATTGGATGATTTAGAAAATCGAGAGCGACACTCCAATCTCAGATTCCTTGGGGTTCCGGAACAGGAGGGGGAGACACAGGCGGACATTAGGCAAAAGGTCAAGGAAATAATTAGCTCCTTATTTGCTCTTGTATCAGAAGCAGACATCGGGAGGGCGATGAGCGAACTGCTGAGCGACCCCCCTATGGAGCAGGAAGCAGTTGGTGAAGGATCCAGTGAGGGTATTCGTAAAGAATCCTCAGGGTTTCAGGGGCGGTGGCGTGTCCGGGGACACAGGAAGTATAGAAAAATGACGCCCCCCTCTCTGGGACTTTCAGGGACCTAGCTGGGGGGTTCCCGCTGTTTGTGTTTTTCCCATTACTCGTTGGAGGGCCTTGATGTTGGTTTTGGGTTTGTATCATGGAACCTGACTTTGTAAATTTGGTTTGGCTACATGTCCGTATTTTTTTTTTTTTTATCAGCCGGGGGGCTCTGGATAGGATGAGTTCTCTTTGAGGTTGTTTCGCCCTGGTGGGGGCGATCCAAGGTGGCCTGAAGGCTCGACGAGGTGATGTCGCAGCCTCTTCAGGTGCTCATAGACTGGGGTGTTGGGGAGGGGGGTTTGGGGGGTGGGAGTGGTGCTAGAGCTACTGAGTTTGTGAAGTTGAACTGTTTCTCTTTGTTAGGATGTTGTGCACAAGGGTTCCTGAGCTAAGCATATACGTTGGCCTCCAGCAGAAGGTGGGTAGAGCACTTGGCTGCTCTTATGGGTGATTCTATCTATTCATTGTCGGTGGGGTCCCTAAATGGGCGAGGTTTGAAATCTCCAACAAAGAGGTCACTTATTTTGAGAGAGTTTACCAGACCTAAGCTGCATTTCTTCTTTGTTCAGGAGTCACACTGGATTAAGGGGAGGGAACCTGTCTTTAAATCCAGGGCGATTCAGTATCTGTTCCGAGCTTCCTATGAAACTAAGAAGAGAGGGGTTGTTCTTTTGGTTTCCACAGATGCACATTTTACTCCCAAGACACATAGGTCGGATCCGGAGGGGCGCTATATCATGGTTAAGGGAGAGGTGAAGGGTTGTTTGTACACTTTTGTGGGTGTTTATGCCTCTAACGAGGCCCAAGACGTGTTTTGGCAGGTTTGGGGCGGAAGATTAGAGACTTCCCAGAGGGAACGATAATAGTCGGGGGAGACTTTAATATGGTATTATCCCCAGATAGGGACAGGAAATAGACCAGACCCTGCCCAGACCTTAGAGCCCAGCAGAAGTTAGCAGATACGTTTGCCCAGGTGAACGACGAATTGGGATTGGTTGATGCTCCTCGCCCTGCTGGTAGTAATTTAGATCCTCTCTACACTTATTATTCCTCTGTACATCAGTCCCTTTCCAGGCTTGATTATGTGCTGGTAGATTCCTCAGTTCGGGACTACATCACGGATTTTGGTGTAGAGACAGTTCCATGGTCCGACCATGACCTAGTTAGAGTCACTTTGGGAGTGCCGCTGAATGCTCATAGAGCATTGCAATGGATATGCAATGACTCTGTTACTTGACAAAGAGCTGCGGAAATCTGTCCTAGCTTCTATCAGTGATTACTTCACTCTAAACTATACAGGTGAGGTTGATATTAGAGGGGTGTGGGACGCATTTAAAGCTACCATTAGAGGTGTTTTAAACGAAATGGGGGCTAGGAGGAAGAGGATCCGTTCTAGAGAGGAACGTAGCCTGAGGGAACAAATTCTTGCTATGCAGCCGGGAGGAAAGTTAAAATCGTAGATGAGTCCTGTTCAGCGCGATCGCCTCCAAAAACTTAGAGCTAAGCTGTCTGCACTGCTTGTTGGACAGACAGAGAAAAAATTGGCGTTTTTGAAACAGCGCTACATGGAAAGGGGGGAAAAGGAGGACAAGATTCTGGCCTGGAAGTTGAGAGAACTTCACAAGAGTGGGAGAGTCCACCGCATTATCGATCAGTGGGGGGAAAAATGGTTGGAAGATGCCCAAATTGAAGAAGCAGTTTAAACTGTACTATGGAAAGCTTTATGCCACCGAGTATTCGGGGGATGGTTCCGATGTGGACCGATTTTGTGATTCGCTCCTGCTTCCTGGTCTTTCCCGAGAGAGCGCTGCCTCCCTAGAGCAGTCCTTCACACCACAGGAAGTGGTTGAGGCTATCGCTTCTTTGAAGAATGGAACCACTCCAGGGGATGATAGGTTTACTGTCCGATTTTTTAAGGCATTTCGGTCCACTTTAGCCCCGTTTTTAGCTAGGGTGTACAATAGTGCCTTGGATTCAGGCTGCCTTCCACCCTCCATGATGTCAGCCCTCATCGTAGTCATTCCTAAGGAAGGAAAAGACCCTTCGGTTTGTCAATCTTACCGTCCTATCTCTCTCTTGAACGTTGACGTGAACATTTTTGCTAAACCTCTGGCGAACAGATTGTCTGGGCTTCTCCCTACTTTGGTTCATGGGGATCAAGTAGGTTTTGTCCCCGGTCGCCAGGGATCTGATATCAGGAAAACGCTGGGCTTGATGTACGAGGTGTCCAGGCGAGAGTCAGAGGCTTACCTCCTCTCGCTGGACTCCGAAAAAGCTTTTGACCGCGTCAAGTGGCCATAGATGGCGAAAGTGCTCCGGAAGCTGGGTTTTGGCGACAATTTTTGTGGTTGGGTTTCGGCCTTGTGTAACAGTCCCTCTGCTCGGGTGTTAGTGGATGGCTGTATGTCATCTAGTTTTTCTCTATCCAGAGGAACACGTCAGGGGTGTCCACTCTCCCCCCTGTTGTACGCACTTGCTATGGAGTCATTTGCCACAGCAGTCAGAGCCGATTAGGGAGTGACTGGGGTGCAGTGTGGTGACCATGAGTTTAAATTATCCCTTTTCGCGGATGATATTCTGGTGTAATTGACTGACGTCTACGCCTCTCTTCCGCGTCTGATTGAATTGATTCATTGCTTTGGGTCGTTTTCTGGGCTTAAAATTAATATCTCCAAGTCTTGTATTATGCCCATGGGTGAGAAGGACCAGAATATTAAGGGTAGGACGGAACTACGCGACATGCGAGTCGAGAATGTCAGTATTAAATATCTGGGCACCAACCTACCGAGGGATCTGAGTAAGATCTTTGAGTTAAATTTCCTTGCCCTGCAGGCTAAACTTTATCAAGATTTAGCGAGATGGGCTCCCCTCACTCTTTCGTGGGTTGGACGTATGGTCTCCATCAAGATGAATGTCCTCCCCAGGCTTCTCTATCTGTTTGCCTCTCTCCCTTGTCTTATTCCGGACTCCTTTTTTGCATCTCTCCGGTCGCGAATTCTCCGCTTTGTATGGGATGGTAAGAGATCAAGAGTTATGTTTGATTTTCTAACCCTTCCTAAGGCGCTCGGAGGGTTCGGCCTCCCCGACTTTAAATTGTACTGTAAGGCAGCTCAGTTGCGGGTTATGTTAGAGCACTTACGAGATGACCTTAGGACATACTGGTCATATGTAGAGGATGTGCAGGTTGACCCTTATAAGGTCAGGGACTTGCTTTGGTCCCCTCCCTGATCTCGTCCAGTGGCTGTTCGCACCCACCCGATTCTATCGGTTCTGTGGGCCTTGTGGAAACTGAACAGGGAGAACCGCCTGCTCTCATCTTGGCCTCCCCCCCCCCCCCCTCTTCTTTGTGGGGCTCCCCCAATCAGCTTAGGGAACAAAGGCTTTAAAGGAACTCAATCATGGTCGGACCAGGGGATCGAGAGGGCTGCCCATTTGTTTGCCCAAGGGAATTTTATTGACTTTCCTCGACTAATCGGGAGTACTGACGGAGAATCCCCCTTCCATGTTTGATTACTTGCGGATTAAGGGCATGCTCACTAAGGCTAGCTGGGGAACGTCCCTTTCCCGCCCACTGACTCCGTTTGAAACGGTCCTTGTGGAAGCCGGATCCAGGAGAAGGTCTCTTTCTAAGATCTATGATCTACTTATTGCAGCTAACCTAGAGGGTAGACAATCATTCAGACAGGTGTGGGAGGAGAGAATGGGGATGTCCATTGATGAGTCTACATGGGGCTCTGTTTTTGGGTCTATCTTTAAGGGGAGGCTCTACACAGCAGCGATGGAACATAGTTTCAAAATTCTCCATTCCTGGCATCGGTCTCCTGTCACATTGTCTAAGATGTTTCCCAACGTGTCCCCTATGTGTCCTAGAGCCTGTGCTGGTAGAGGAACTTGGTTCCATAGGTGGTGGGAGTGCCCAGTCATCCAGGTTTATTGGGCGGAGTTACTAAGTTGGATTAAGGGCATCGTGGGGACATGTACCTCCCTCCACCCTCTGGAGATCCTCTTGGGTACCCCCTTATCAGAGAGTAATGACTCGCCCTTCTCAAAGGTGGAGGGGGTGATGCTGAGGGCCGGGAGAATGGCCCTAGCCCAGAAATGGAAGTGCCCTCCGGCCCCTACAAAAGCGGAATGGTTTAATAAGCTCTTGACTATTTTTACATACGAGAAGCTAGCTGCTATTGTCAATGATAATATGTCATCTTTTTTACAGGATTGGACAGTTGTATTACTAAGTGAGGACTGCAAAGCCTTAACCCTCTAATTGTTCTTGTGCTCTGCTGAGAGTGTATACATGTGAGGGAGGGGATCGATCGGTGGTTGTGATATATGTTTCCGCTGTTCTTGAGGAATTCACTGATAGAAAGGGATCACTGTTAAGCCTTTTCTGGTATAATGCTGTGGCTCTTCCCCATGTGCACTTTTGTAATCTTGAAACTTTTCTTTTACAGTTTTGTTGACTCCTCTGTAGTTCGCCAGTTGGGGGGTGGGGGGGGGGGGAGGACAGGGGGAGGGGAGGGTTGGGTGGGGCGGGGGTGTGGGTTCTTTTTTGTCAATTGACTTTGCCCCGTGGTGGGTCAGTTTCTTTTTGATTCTCCTGTTGTCATTGAAAAAGTTTCAATAAATACAAAGTGGGAAAAAAAAATAGTAAAACTTACCCCAGGCAGTGAGATAGAGCGCGGTGGCTGGAAATGATATCTTCAAGTTTGGTTTTGAAAGTTGAATGGGAGTTGGGGGGGAGAAGGGAGCGGTTACCTGTCTTTTTTTCAACTTATGGTATGGCTGTGGTATACAAGAGAAAACCAACAAGTTCCCAACTCGGGAACTCACGTCCCCTGCACACTAT
Organism: Ambystoma mexicanum; assembly: GCF_040938575.1. Classification (NCBI taxonomy): domain Eukaryota; kingdom Metazoa; phylum Chordata; class Amphibia; order Caudata; family Ambystomatidae; genus Ambystoma; species Ambystoma mexicanum. Next base: position 673,752,614 of record NC_090934.1, read on the forward strand.
CATTTGTCTGGAAAATCAGACAAGTAATTCATGTTATTTAAATAATCGGTGATTCAGGTAAATATCTGTATTACATATATTTAGAAAGAAAGCGATTTTGGAAAAAATGCTCATTCAATCAGATTAGGTCACAAGGAACAATCTTCATTTTATTCATGATGATGTAGTCGAAGAGGGCCCAACGCGTTTCGAATGATACACACTCCAAGTTTAAAAAAATAATTTCAAGTCAAAACAAAGTTTAACTAAACACATTTGTGAAACATACTCAATTTCATCTTCTAAGTATCAGACCTCAGGTTTTACCGTTTTTGTTGCAATTGTGTTACAGTACATATTTTACTTGAATATCAATACAATAGGAAACATCTATAACCGATTCGTAAATCCATAGGTCATATTGTATCAAGAGTGACAAAAAAGTGAATTTAAGAGGAGGAGCCTAGAAGAATTGTCATGTTCTCCTTAGTCTCAGTATGCCTATAACAAGCTCTGAGTAGAGAATTCAGTGTTCTAACCTTGTGTTCTTTTCTTTAGATAAAAAGGTATTCAGGATACTTCTGGATTGGAATTATTTCACTTATCTCCGGACATTATAAGATTCGCTCATGGGGAGAAAAATGCCTTATCTCACTCAATTCTGGAAACAATGTCCTGTGTGTTAAATAAAAGCGAGTACAATAAATGTACAGCTTGCTTTGAAGGCTAAAAGGGGTAATTGGATGGCAAAAATGCACTTACAATAGTTTGAGGGAAGTCTCCCTTGGATGGTGGCCAAAAGATGGCGGTCAAACAGTTGCTTGTCTTTAGTAGTAAGCGAGATCTAAAGGAGAGGGATAAACCCAACGATTAGCGACTCCCACTTAAGAGACAGTAGTACAGTCACAGAAGCAGTAAAAGGGCAAGCCTTCATTTGTAATTATACATGGGGGGAGCATTCTTACCTTTAGAGTGCAGTACTGCAGATCGGAATCAGGATACCCCAAGGGATGTCCAACTCCATTTGCAGAGCCGCGTCATCCTTTATGCAGAGTAATATTATGACGTCAACATGCGCATGCGCGTGTGACGTGTATGTAGAGATGTCCGTGATGAGATTGCGGTAGGAAACTAGTTTAATAATAAAAAGAGCAGGATTCTAGTAGGGTCAATGGTGTAAAATATACAGGGGATGACATTAGAACAGGTCAGAATAGAAAAGGCAGGTAAATATATAGAATGATATGGGACGTGTGCGTCTGGGTCAACGTTTACACAGTGACGTCATCACACGCTGCTGCGGGTGACGTCATATGTAAACAATGCTCCACACGCCTATAGAGAAACTGATACTAGCTGTAAGTATCAAGTGTACGGATGTGTAAATGTTCCTAACCCAGAGAAAAATGATGTGCATCATTTTTAATCAAAGTAGTGCGACCGTATGAGTTGCCTGGGCTCTCCATGTAAACTCCACGATAAAGGACCTGAAAATACTGGGCTCTCCATGTAAACTCCACGGAAAAGGATTGGAAATTACTGGGTGTTTTCCAGGCATATGATAGTGTGCAGGGGACGCGAGTTCCCGAGTTGGGAACTTGTTTGTGTTCTCTGTATTAAGTGCAACCTAGGTGTCAAGGTTGCATCTCTCTCCTCTGCACCTTTAACTTATTCCTAAAAATATTAATCCATTTGATAATACTACCTATACTACACTAATGTCTGACAAAGGGTGTGCTTTTGGTGTCCATATCTCTCTTTGTGGTATACAAGAGTCCTGGTCACAACTATGGGAAGGGGTTTCTGTTGGGCTTTATGTGTTACGAAGGACTGGATGAACAAAAGCAGAGTTCCTATCAGTGATGGGAACTCCCGTCCCCTGCACACCATATAAATGGAAAAGGAATTCCAATCAAAATTCAAATTGTGTTTTCCTAAATTTAATGGTTTCAATGTTGGTTTTAGAAAAATAAAGAGGTGTGTACAAACCAGTACACATAAACTTAGTATAGGTAATTAGTGTTTTCGTGGTTGTATACTCTTTTTCAAGTAGTAATCAAATTTCTCACACAGTTTATGTATCAATGAGTTCAGTTTACTCAAAGCAATTGTTATTATTCGAAGAATAGTAAAATAATACTTTTTTATACAAAACGTGTTTGAACAAACATCACATTGTTGAATATCAATATAAAGCTCTACGTGTTTCGACAGTCCATTACTCTCTTCTTCAGGAGCAAAGTTCATTCAAGAAAATATTCCAAAATGAATTTCATCAAGTAACTTTTTACAAATAAATTGCATCAAACAACTTTCTACAATTGAATTCCGAGAGTGAATTTTGGTGAGAAATGCAATATCGTTGTGAGTTCATGGGAACGTCATCTGTTGGCGTCAGGGTTCATTTGTGTTAGATCTGTGAATCACATTATATTTGTGTTAGTGTTTAATGTTTTCAACAACGTTAATTTGAATTTTGATTGGAATTCCTTTTCCATTTATATGGTGTGCAGGGGACGGGAGTTCCCATCACTAATAGGAACTCTGCTTTTGTTCATTTAGATGTTGACTTACGATACCAGAGTCATTTATTTTCTCCCCCGCACCCTTTGAATTTAGAATAAGTTCAGTAGCCTGAGGAGCTCTATATTTATAAAGAACAGACTTTTTGCGTTCCTTTATATATTCAGAACTAATAGGGTGTGCTTTTCTCTCCTAAGTGTTTTGTGCAATTTACGAAGGACTGGAGCCAGATGATGGCTGAGGTGCAAATGGTTTCCCTGAATGTCCAGGGCCAAAACTTGCTATCAAGAGACGATCAATCTTGAGGCGTTTGACAGAGTTGTGTGCCTCGGTGGTCTGGCTACAAAAGAAACATTTACTCCCCAAGGATGTGCCCCGTATGAGACACACAGCTTTCCCCAAATAGTTTTTTGCAAAGGACACAGGGTTCAGTAAGCAATTCTAGTATAAAGATCCAGAGGGGTGCTATTTGGTCCTGGGGTGGCAATTGCTGGGCCAGTTGGTTACTTTGATAGTGATATATGAGAAGCAGGACCATTTTTTAACAGGTCTGTTGGGTAAGCTAACAGGATGGTGCGTGGGTATGGTGTTAGGGGGGCAGGGGGGTTTAATCGTGTAATGGGCTCTTCCATGGATAACACTCTTCCTCCCACCCTCAATTATGGTAGGCATATATAGGCATTGGCGCGCTTTCTTAGAGAGCTGCACCTCATTCAAATGTGGGGATGTTTTCAGCCCCAGAATCGGCATACACGCACTATTCCGCGGCGCATAGAGGGTTCTCACAAATTGATATATTAGTGTCGGACGCCTTTATCGCACAGGTGACAAACCTAAAGATTGAGGCATGTGACTCCTGCTTGGGGATTGGCCTCAAGCTGATACATAGCCTGCCACCTATCACCGACAGGCGAGAGCCGGCCAATGCGAGGGAAGGCCTGAGAGAAGGCTACCCTCTGACTGAGCTGACCGAGCATCACCGACATGCAACGCTGGAGCGGACGATCCGTATCACGGTACTATTGAACATTGCTCCCTGATCTAGACATCTACTTATTCCTGTATTAATATGACTAGCTTTGCCGGGTGCATGTGCTAGCAATTTATTTGTCCTCGTTTATGCTGCTTATAATGTGCTGCATGTTAGGCCACAAGCTTACAATACCGCGAGTCCCGGAGATTCTCCCCCACGATACTCAGAGTACTTGTTACTGCACCTTCCCAGTTTTATCCCTAATCTACAAAATCTAATTAACTGCGCTGCAGCTGCAAGAGCCGACGTCTGCTATCCTGCGTTCACGTCTACTCATACGAGCCGTCCTCCAATCTGTCCTCGCTCCAAGTGTCATACCCGCGTACCGCGCACTTGCGCACTACACATTTTACAAAGTACTCTCATTACTGTATGACTATTACAACATGCGTTATCTCGATGCCACTAGTCTTGCCGCCTCGCACCTCGGCCTTATCAACTTAAGCAATCTACTCACCAGCAGAGACATGCTGTATGGCATCTGAACTATCTACTTGTAGACCCTCAACTAGCCTCGTATCCCACTACAATCTACCTTGGATGCGCTTTGAAATACACTATCTGCCATCACGCTCGCACTTGTGCAATACTCAGCTACCAGTCTTGTTGCTTTGCAATGTACCATATTTATCAAATGTGATCATCTACTGGATGGAAGTATTCTTGCTCACAATGTATGCGATGTACAGTCAATGCTGCCACAGTTTGTGAGCCTGTCATTACTCTAGCCTACGTGAATAGTTAGTCATTAGCCTTGCTGTATCTCAGTCCTCCTTACATTAATTAGCGTGATTTACCAGTCTGAAGTATTCAGCTCACTAGGTTTGTGCTGTATAGATAATGTGGCCACAGTATGCGACCCGCTATTACCTTAGCCTGCGCAATTGCTTAGTCTTTAGCCTCTACTGCAATATCTGCTAGATTTAAGCCTATGCACCTTTCACCCAGTATCTGAATCTAGTCGATTATCTATGCATTCTTACCAATCAGACCCATGTGAATCCAGGTGTTTATCCATGCATTCCCGCCAAACCGCCTAATCTTGATGCTAGGCATCTATCTCGCATTTCTGCCATACTGCCTCATCTCATTCTTAGGTGTTTTCTATGCATTTTAGCCTAACTGCATCATTCTGACTGTAGTTGCTTACTCCTGCAATTCAGATCAACCACCACAGCTTGATGTTATTATCTAGTATGTATCTACTTACTACCTACCTGCTGGCCTATATCCTGATCAGCCTCAATATTGCACTACCCACTAAGATGGCTCCACAACTGCCCAGCATGCCAGCTTTATCTAGATTTAATAACCAAGTACCTTATTTAGATTTAACTGACCCTCAGGTACGGCCACCCTCCAGTCACCCTCGCATCACTATAGAAAGGAACCTTGGACTTAGAGCCAGGCTAGCCAAAATCCACGAGCCTCTGGCCCGCTCATTGCCCAATAGACAAAACCGTAGAACGCAACCACTCCGACCTAATCCCGCTACACATTCCAGTAACCTATTACAAAAACCTCACTCCTCACCCCCTCATAACTCCTTCAACTTGGGCACTCCTCAACCCTTACAGGACAAGCGCCACACTACTACCTCAGAAAAGACAGACTCCACTCCCAAAAACATAGTTAGTCCTAAGATCAAGGGAGCTCTGATCAACGCCAGATCGTTGGTAGCCCATGCTATAGAAATCGCAGACTTAATATTGATAGAAGACCTTGACTTCCTCGCCATCACCAAAACCTGGTTACACCCAGCAGCAGGCCCTATGCTCATGCTGGCAATCCCAGATAATTACACCATCTTGAGACAAGACCGACTCAACTCGAGAGGAGGTGGTGTCGCCATTATCCATAAGTGCTGTCTTACCATGAGACTAGCCACCTCCATAGATGCCCGTTCCTGTGAAATATTAGCAGTAAAAATACCTCTCACTAACACCCAAACCCTCAACATCTATTTGATCTACCGCCCACCAGGCCCCATTGGTACCTTCGATGAAGACCTCAATCCTATCCTATCCAGCAACCTTAAAAGCTCCACTCAAGCACTCACCCTAGGAGACTTCAACTTGGGTTACAATGACCCGGAAGACCATCCCGCCAACATTATAGCCAACACTCTATCTGAATTAGGCTTCGCGCAAAGATGCACATTACCAACACACTTGAAAGGCAGAACTCTCGACTGGGTGGCCGACCATAACAGCCTAGCGAATATTACAAACATCTCTCCTTTAGCCTGGACTGACTGACCATCTGATATCATTCACGCTCTCCACTGATAGATCACCACCCCTGCCTACTAATAAGGCCCCACCTACCCTTACCAGAAACAAGAAAAACATGACAGCAGAAATACTTATCCCTAATCTACTCCCCACTCTCAACACATTGCCAGACGACCTGAACCCTGAGTCCATGGTCGAAGAATATAACAAGATTATGGCCACCGCGCTGGACCGCATCGCCCCACTCAAACTCCGATCTAGCAAACCAAAAACACACCTCAACAAATGGTATACACCATTCCTCAAAAACTTAAGGCAGCAAAAAAGAAGCTGCAAGGCTATTTGGAAAAAATCCCCTTCAGACTCAAACAAACTCAAACTCTCCAAATTAGCTGCACTGTACAAAAAAGAAATCTACCTGGCCAAACGTACCTCATTTGACTCCTGTATATCCCAAGCCAAATCCAACATGAAAGAACTCTTTTCAATCCTTAAAGAAATAGAAATCCCCATAGCACCCCCTGATAGTTGTACCAAAGATAAAAACTGGTGTTCAGACATTCAAAATGCCCTAGCAAATAAGATTGTGACTCTTCAAAGCAAAATTTCCAGCAAAAGAGCCTCCTTGAATAACACCCTCAACTCAAAAACTCACGACAAACCCATGCACACTGCCCTAGCCCGTTTCCAGTTCGCCAAAGTCAATACTTTGGGAGTGGAAAAAATCATCTTATCTCTGAAACCGTCCAACTGCCAGGGAGACTTGTGCCCTGCTCAGCTCATCAAAGATGCTGCCCGGGACCTCTCCCCTTTCATCACAAAATTGATCAATGCCTCCTTCGCCTCTGGATCCATCCCTACAAACTTAAAACAATCCTGGGTACTCCCATTACTGAAAAAACCCACTCTCGACCCTGCCATACCCACCAACTACCGACCCATAACGACCGTTCCCTTTCTCCTAAAAATTCTGGACAAGGTGGCTTATGTACAAATACAGAAGCACCTGGAAGAACACAACCTCCTAGGATCTAGACAGTCTGGGTTCCGGCCCCAACATGGGACTGAAACCGCTCTCATTGACCTGAAAGCCCAGATCGATTCGCTCAGAGACAACGGGCAAGCTGCCTTACTCCTTCTCCTTGACCTATCTGCAGCTTTCCACCTGGTCGATCACTCTGTCCTATGTTCACACCTCCACACTGCAGCTCACTTCTCAACGGAGGCCATCACATGGATCACATCCTTCCTTAACGGTAGGACCACAAGGGTCTTTCTCTCCCACGGCTGCAGTAGACCCCATACCCATCACCTGCGGTGTTCCCTAGGGCTCCTGTGTCTCCCACACACTATACAACATATTTACCAAGCCCCTTTTCGATGATTTGGATCATCTTGGTATCACCTACACTAATTATGCAGATGATACTCAGATCCTCCTTCCGCTTCCTGGAGATTATGGAAAGGATTTGGCCTTGTTAAATAGGGTGTACATCAGCATCCAGGCATGGATGGCCACACATGGACTATGCCTCAATGATGATAAAACAGAACTCATTATCCTAGGTACCACACTCAATATAAAGAAACTTGGCCCGGCCTACAAGTCCTTCATGATTGACGGAAACAACATCAAAGTTGGACAGGAGGTCAAAACACTGGGATTCTACCTAGACTCCAATTTTTCCTTCAAAAGACAAGTGAGCTCCCTTGCATCCTCCACGGCCTACACATGCAAATTAATCCGCGCAGCTAAACCCTTCCTGTCGGATTCTAGTTGCCTGACACTCGCCAGAGCCCTTATTTTGTCTCGCCTTGACTACTGCAATGCCGTATATCCGGGATCTACCAAGGCTACCACTAGCAAATTGCAAACCCTTCAGAACAATGCTCTAAGAGCAGCTCTAGGCATTTCCAGAAGGGAACACATTACAAATCTCAGCCAACAGAACAATTGGCTAGCCACTAAAGATAAAATACTATTAAAAACGGCATCACTCACTCATAAGTCCTTGAACAATGCTGCACCAACTTACCTGATCAACAGATTCCACCGACAGTCCTCATTAAGACCCACCAGAACCACATACAAAAATTGTCTATATGTTCCCTACTACAAGCGGGCCACCATAGGGGGCAACAGCTTCCCAGTAAAAGCTGCTTTGTTGTGGAATTCCTTGCCTCCAAACCTTAGAATTGACATGCCTTACCAAAATTTCCGCTCACTGGTAATCTCATGGTTGAAACTCGAGACCCACTAAGACTTTGAAGTGCCTAGCTCCTCCCGCACAATCTGGAACCATGTGTGCCCTCTTGCTTACTTGCCCGTGTGCCTCCTGTTTACCTGTATATAATGGCCTGTTGGCCTACTACTGATTTGTATATAACATTGGTGTACTTTATTCTTGTATTATGTATACTCTGTGTATTGTAACTAAGTTTCGAAAATTCTTGTAAAGGCTGCGCCCTGATACCCCCGGGTATGCTCGCGCATTATAAATAATAAAAACAAACAAAACAAACAAACATGATATCTGACAGACCTAGAGATTGGGGAACAATATCTGACAGGCCATGTCCCAGTTGTCCTCCCGGCTGAGCCCTTGGCAGTTGAATGACCTGATCCTAGGAGACCTTCCCCTGAGATCCCATATGGAAACGGCTATGAGACACTACATTCGGGAAAATGATACTGGTGGGATCAGGGATGCCGGTAAGGCCGTTCTAATAAGAGGGGAATTTATCAGCCATGCTGCTGCCTTCTTGAAGGAAAAGGAACTCCAGAGAGTGCGGTTCGAAGGGGAGGTAAAGGAGGCAGAGGGCTTGCATAAATCCCGGGGGTCTCAAAAAGCTTGGCGTACTTCGATGAAGGCTAGGGCAAAATTAGAAGCGCATTTGGCAGGCAGGGTGGCGCAACTCCAAATCCAAACTAAGCAATCTTATTATATTAGAGGGGACCAAGCCAACCGCTTCCTCGCAGCAAAATGAAGGAAGCAAAAGGCCAAAAACTATATTGCACAATTACAAAATTGGCAGGAGATTTATTAAGGGGGCTGGGGGGGGTGTGAGGGTGGAAAAGTGGAAATTATGCCGACTTTCCATGGCCAGTTTCTAAGAAAAGGATACCACGGCCAAGCAAGCTTTTCTGGGGAAAATAAAATTACCCTGAATAACAGCAGAAGATAGATTGCTGTTAGAAGCCCTGATTACTGAGGAGGAGATGGTTCGGACCTTACCGGGATTTAGGCCCTAGGGGCAGATGGGTTCGGGAGTACTTACTATAAAACATTCGGAAATATATTAACTTAACTGCCCTAACAAAACTGTTCAATCGTATTAGGGACACAGGTGTAGTTTCTGGAGATATGGTACACTCTACAGCCACCATAATACTGAAACCTGGAATGGACTCAACTGAGTGTGCCAGTTATCACCCCATATCTTTCCTTAATGGAAATGCTAAATTCTATGCAAATGTTTTGGCTCAGAGGCTAATGGGGGCGTTACCAAAGAAAATGCATCCTGACCAAGCAGGGTTTATTATGGGGAGGCATACCCAAGATAATATCCGAAGGGCGGTGAATGGGGCAATATGGGGGCATAAAGCAGCCCAAAAGATGTACATGCTCGCGCTTGATGCTACCAGAGCATTTTATAGCCTAGACTAGGGCTTCCTGAGGCTTACTCTAGAGAGGTTCGGATGTGGGCCAACCTTCACACGTATGGTGCTGGCCAACTTTCAGATTCCCATTATGAAGTTGCAGATTAATGGGCATCTTTCAAACTCAATCCCAGTGAGAGGGGGCACCCGACAGGTTTGCCTGCTGTCACCACTGACATTTGCCATGTCCATGGAGCCATTGTTCCAAGCGGTTAGTTAAGATCCAGAAATGTACGGGGTCACAGATAAATGGGACACACAAGATTGCACTATATGCAGATGATATATTGCTGCTCCTCCGTGACACTGCATCCTTGCTCCCAAATGCGATGATGCTCCTGGAGGAGTTTGCGGAGGTGTCTGGATTCTGCATCAATTACTCCAAATTGAAAAGCACTTAATATTACGTAAGACCATAAATTGGTATGCTTGTTGGCGCAGGAGAATGCCCCCTGATCTGGGAGCAGGCCGAAATAGAATATCTGGGTGTAAAGATGACCCCGATTTATGAAGGCCTGCTTGCGGCTAATAACACTGGAATTTCCATGCACATTTATAACTGCTCCACATATCATCCAAATGCAAAGATGTTTTGGGATCTATTGAATTTGATAATGCATTTTGCAATTAATGATAACAATAAATGTGTTAAATAAGATGGATGAGGCACTCCAAATGTTCACACATTCTGAGATACTGCTTACAGAAGCAGTAAATGACTTAAAATGATCAGTAATATTACTGTTTATTAGTGGGTAGGGACCTTTCTGGTACTATAGCCACTCACACATAGTTAAATCCCCAATATGGGAGGATTTTTTCCCACAACTTGGTTTCAAACTTGGAGTGCAGGAGTGGAGGTCATACTTACTGCACCACTGCACATGATGACTCTTCCCTCACCTTTAGCCCACACCAGATGATAGTATTTAGGTGCCTTAAGGATCAACAAATGATAGTTAACATCCTTAACACATAGTTTTCCACAGCAGATAAACGTACTTAACAAGCCCATCAAGTACCCCTACTGAGTCTGAACCAGTGTGTAGTGTTTTCACTGGTGACACATCGGCACGTCACACGTTATTTATGTACGACGTCACACGCACGCCTTGTACATAAGCAAGATTTTCAAAATGCCGCCTTTGTGTATCTAACATGCGGTCGCCACTCACAGATGCCCTAAAACGGCACCTCAATTTATTAGTAGGTAAATCTCACTTGTGCTAGCCCAATTCTGGGTTTGAGACAATCTTACTACAATTAATGGAGTCTCGTGTTAGCACACAAGCTAAAGACCAATGAGAACGCGTCCTGTCGAGATAGATGCTTAACAATACCTTTGCTGCATTTTAAGCATGTCAATCTTAATTCAAATATAATCTGATTTTTGCTGAGGGCCTTCTGGCAGATTTTCAATTAAGTATACCAGCTTGCCTCCTAGACTTTGACATTAAGACACATGGTCATTATGTTCCCTATTCATAGTCCATTTCGAACTTTTGCAGGCTTATAAATTGATGCTGGTTCAACCCACAGTAAACTGGCTGGTATATTTCTATCACTCAAGAATCAGAGGTGAGTTTGTGGCTCATAGCAATTTAGAGGTGAGACAGGCTTGCGTCTCACATCAGGCTAACTTTCATGCACCATGGTATCTTACAGCAAAAGCAGTCGGAATTAGCCAGGAAACTTGACCACAACAACTCATTTATGTTTAAATTTGAGAAACAGCACACAGGTAAGTGCCAATCCGTATCTGCATGGCTCACATTGATTGACAGTTATTACAATGTACAATCATTTATTCACACTTGACAGATACCACTATTCACCACTCCATAGGCGAGTCCTGGAGCACACATTCAAATCCAACATTGGAGCCCATGCAAACCCTGAAATAGGGAAACTCATGTGTGACACAGGCATTAATGGGAACTTATGCATGACACTGGCATACATACAACAGGTTATTTGGCAATCCTTGCATTAATGGCCTCAGACTTAACACTGCATGTTCACATTTGGAAGGAGATTTTTTACTTTAGTTATGAAATCCTTTTGGGTGCTTCACCTCATAGACTAAAAGATAGTTGAAGCTTAACATAGTGAAACTACGATGTATTCAGACTTTGTGCCAACTAACTAGGTCTGTTCGACGAAATTGAACTACAGTATTATGTACCTTTGCTTGCCTTGCTTTTTTGTTTTTGAAAGTTTCTTCTTTCCTCTCCATTTGTTCTGTTATCACTTCATCAAACCATGATATTGGTATGTATAATCTTGCCCCAATTTTGGGATTGTGACCACTATGACTGACATTGTTATGATTTTCAATCTTATAACTCTTGTTTGGAACATGCCTTTACAACAGCCTTGATAAAGACTCTGTGTTGAAACATGTGTTGGTTGGTTATAAAGGACAATTAATCATGTACCTAATTGAATTCAAATCCGTGGACATATATGTGCACAATGATTTTTGCTAATATGTACATTTTTAAGGCGAGCACGAGTGATACATGTATTTGATTTTATTAGTATCACATATGAGGTTAAGGGTATAACCTCATCACACCAGTCACCCAGCACGCTTCAACATACACTAGAGGACCAGAGTGCACCCAGTAAGCGGCTATACCCCGTTTCGGGTATATCGCTTGTTAGATGGGGCTGTTCCCGGGGACATCCTATTTTACATGACCAAGGGGGAGCAAAACCTGAGGGCTACCATAGCTGGGGAGGAATGGGGCCAGATTTGGTGTCTAATGCTCAAGAGTTCCAAATGCACAGCCATCAAACAATCAGTGTATAACATGTGCTTCTGGCGGTGTATGACTCTGCAGCGACTGCACTCCACTAATCCCGAAATGTCTCCCCTTTCCTGGTGGAATTGTGGCCAGGTTGGGGACCTGGGTCACATGTGGTGGTCTTGCCCAAAGGCCCAAATTTTTTTATAAAGAAATTCTGAGCTGTATTAAGGACATATTGGGCATACAACTACCTCATAGCCCGACGGTGGTGATACTGGGGTCGGTTGCTAAGGGTTTATACAATGCTAGTGGCCCCCATTGCTCTTATTACTCACATGCTCACAGCAGCAAGGATTACACTAGCCCATGGTTGGAAAACAGAACATGGTCCAATAGTGGCTATGTGGTGGTTAGAATGTGGGGAATCTTGGCAATGGAGAGGTGTGCAGTCTGGTCAAAGGCAAATATCAAAAATGCCTTGCAGTATGGCTCCCATTTCATGGATATGTATCGGACGGAGAACAGAACTATTTCAAGCCTGTTCCGTTTCGACATTTCTCGCTCCTCTGAGGGTGGAGGTTGTTGCAACACCGGCCATGGGGAGAGTCCTCGGACGAAAAACTGTTAATTGAAGGATCTCTGTTACACCACCACTGGTTTGTTAGAGTTTAAAGGGTGGGGAGATAGCGAGGGATGGGGGGAAATGGGTTGTTAATGTAATGATTAACATTTATGTTAACTCAGACCTCTACAATACTCTATCATACAGCAAACTATCTGTCTTTTGCGTCCAGGACCTGTGGCTGTAAGTTAATAATGCTGGTCTGGAATTCACAAACTAAAAGCTTAAAAATAAATAAATAATAAAATGGCATATGTGGATGAATCCCCAAACAGTTGTCCACCTCACAAAAAGGATCATGTCCCTTTAATTCAGGACGTTCCCCATACTGGGACCAAGTACGTTAATAGACATACAACCCGAGAATGGATGTCCATGAAAACTTCAAAAGGAGAAATCACTATCTTTTTTTAAATTCTATAATAAATCGGGTGGAGACTCACCCCACCCCTCTCTCCCCTCCACCTTAACTATTACCCTTGCCCCACCCTACCACTATATTTTTAAAAAAAGTCCCAATACTTTGGAAAAAAGATGCAGTCATTTCTCCATTCAAAGTTTTATTAGCAATCATTTCTGCAGATACCCCTGAGAATGAAATTAGCAGCAGCTAATGCAGAGAAAGTTGCAGACGCAAGTTGAGTGGGGTACTCTGTTGTAACTGCTGATGTGGAGAAAGTGGAAAATTGAGTTTCAAACTTGTTCACAAAGGCAATACGGGACCCAGAAATCAAAGCGGTTCTGAACGCTGAAGAAGCAGCAGGACAGTAGCCCAAAAAGAGGTGGTGGCGAGAGCACAAGAGCCAATCCGTAGGGGACAGCAAGTCCGAGGAACGTCGATGACACCACTGGCAACAGGAGGTCTCATGGCATCCAGTCTACCACTGGATCCGAAGAGAGAAGGAGAGAGAAACCAGAGCCAAATGCCCGACGTCTACAGAGAAACAATCCCTGAGAGAGAAATCTTCCATAAGCATCCTCCTGCAAGACTGAAGGTAATCAAGGGGGGAGGGCGGGGCGCTGTTGTGCGCCGAACAAGATGGCCGCCTAAGCTGTGAGCTCTGTGGCTGACAACATCCTATACTGAAAAATCCTGCGTTGCTACTGTCGAGTGCCCACTAATCACGTTCTTGCTGCGGAAGACTCCATGACCACTCGGTCCAAATCAGGGGCGAAATCGGAGCCTGGAGCCCAGAGAACGAAAGCCTACACTGCCGCAATCCTTCTCCAACGGCTGGGACACTGCGTGCCAAAACCAATCCTAGATTGGCACCATTGCGCTGGGCGGGGGAGGGAGTGCGCCGGACGGCGATCGGAGGACCAGCCTGCCAACACCCCGGAAGATCCAACGGTGGGCAGATACCCACACCGTCACAACCTGGGGGCCGGACCCTGTGGTGGGCACGCGAGCGGGGGGCTCACGGGCTGTGGGTGAACTGCAGTGTGGCCCACCGGGACACGGAGACCATGGCGGATCCCCCCTCAGGGCCCGGGCCAGCACCCGCAAGGGAGGGCGAGACAGCCCCCCACCGCAGCGGACCACCCCCCCATAAGCATCCACAGAGAGACACTGCCTGCACGAGAGGGCTGGATCGTGGTGCGCCCCCTCCCCCCATTCACCAGCGAGACAGCAACACCTGGGGTAGAGGCACAGCGCAGTAAAGAGATCTCAGTGCCGCGCTCCCCCGACAGCGAAGGGCACAGCAAGCCAGACCCAGCATAAACAAGGTACGTGCAGGGGAGGTGCCCCCCCCCCCCCCCGATAAAGCCACATACAACCAACAGGGCAACCTGCAAAGCAAACACTGCCCACCCCCCTGAAAAAGACTGAGGGACAGTCAGACTCCTCCCGACTGGAGGTTCGATTCCCTGTCATAGCTTTGTGCTCCCAGGTTTGAACTTCCCGGGTCTGTCGGGCTTCACGCCTGCTTCGCTTCTTCTTTCTCTGTTTTTATTTCCTTCAGCTGGGTCCTCCCCAGCGGAGTGTCACATTCATTTGAATCGTCACAATACCTGTTCTGCCCTAGTGCTGTAGCAAGCAAAGTTTGATCGATATCTTTGTTTCAAGTTGAACTCAAGACACAGCAGTTGTTCCTCCTCAGCCCAGGCAGACAAGGTAAGGAATGCATTCATACTCCTTCAGCATGCATGCCAGCTTTTAGTCAGCTTGAGATCAACATTGAAACTGGAACTCTGTTGCACAAACACAGTAGAACAGTGCCTGGAGACTTTTTGAGGTAGCATACTATTGAAAGGTTTGATTAATTAATGTAGGAGATAATACAAAAATTACTGGGTGCTACCAGAGTGGTATTGGTTCAGTTTTGAAACCGGATATATTTTCTTATGCATTAAGAGCTTTGACAAATGAAGTTTTACAACTGTACCATTTCCAATATATCTTGAGGGGTGTAATGTATACAATCAAAGTAAAACCAATCTCTATGAATCACTGACCTTTGGAAATGTTTCAAAACAAAGATGAATGATGAAAAGGCTTACTTTTACAGCTACATACGCTTCTTAAATCCCTACAGACAACAAGGGTGTGCATGTTAGAAGGTGTGGAACAAGCCAAGTGAAACCATAAAAAAAAAGTCAGTTTCAGAACTAGAATTAGAAAGTTGGAGTTATAACCCAACCTATGCAAGAGGTCACTGCCAACATAGAGCTGGTGCTTCGTAAGTTTGTGGCATGCCAGGGATATTATTGTCATATTTTGGTGGTGAACAGATTTATCGACATAGTAGGATAATGTGCCAAACTGGAGTCAAAAACTCAAGTGGACTTAATCACATCTTAAAGTATTTTGTAGTAGAATTCTGTCACCTTAGAGATGGTAAAGCAGAGAGATTGTGTACGAGTTGACAGCCGAGGTGTGAATCAGTCAAGCTTCATTTCTCGACTTAAATGCTTGGTGCCATTTCCTAGGGGAATGAGCTTGGTCTTCATTGGGTTGAGCTTCAGTAGGTGCTCATCTTCCTAAATTGGATGAGGAACAGACTGTGCTTGAGTAGATGGATGTTGCTGATGTAATTGATCTTAAGGTAAAGCTATGTGTCATCTTCCTGTAGTAGTGCATTGAGAGCTATGTGCAGGATTTGAGTTATGATCATGGGCAAAGGAGCCTTAATCTATAGGAAAGAGGGGGAGAGGAAGGAAAGAAAAGAAAAAATATGAACACATGAGAGAGGGAGAATGACAATCATGTCGAAAGATAGGTATGATGCCGCACATGGCTCCCACGACTGATAGCTTTCATTTATGTCTTTGAGGGGCTCTGGAGATCATGAATGCATGCAAAGGACGTCTTGGAGGT
The DNA here is from genome assembly GCF_040938575.1 of Ambystoma mexicanum. Taxonomy (NCBI): domain Eukaryota; kingdom Metazoa; phylum Chordata; class Amphibia; order Caudata; family Ambystomatidae; genus Ambystoma; species Ambystoma mexicanum. The sequence continues at coordinate 673,768,738 of NC_090934.1, forward strand.
AAACTGAACATTTCACAGAACCATGTCCCTGCACTAGTCCCTCTTCTGTAATGTCTGCAAAAGTGCCCTTCTGAGAAAGCAGGCCGTCCCCCCCTCCGCCTCCCCTCAAAAAGCCAAGGCAGATGAACTTGTGATCAGTTATATGCAATCTCTTCCAAATAAAGTGTTTTGGAAACTGCAATGCCTGATTCTAACTACATCATTTCAACTCTCAGGCACAGCATTTTGTGCAGCATCCTATGAGGAACAATCAAATTCAACTCGTCCCCGGATTTAGTTTCAGTACTGCACAGATACAGTTACAGTGGCCTGGACTAATTAAGACTAACTGCCCATAGAGAAACAATTGGGAACAGGTCTGAAGACTTATTAAAGAAGGGGAAGTGGCTGGGGAGAGATGAGAGTGAAAGGAGACTAATAAAATGTGAAGCCCAGACAGGTTGGTGGCAGTGGCGTCTTTATTTTTACCCCCTGTGTGGACAGGAATACACCTAGTCCCCTTTTATTTTTTTTACTACATGGTAGCCTCTTGTGCAGTACAGTGCTAAAAATGGCTGGCCATATAGTTTAAGCCCCGTCTCTGTACTTTATTGTACTTTTGACTAACTTCCCTGCAGGGAAAGTATATGGCCATATATGGGGATTCCTTTCGCAGGGTCTGGCCAAAGGCCATGTGCATGTGACCGGCTCTGGCTGGATAATAGGCTGCAGAAATAGCCCCAATGCACCTACTTTACTGTGTGGGCTTTACCTTGGCTGACTGTCCACGATTGGAGAGCTTCCCAGAGTTTAAATGTTGCAGGCCTTTGATAGGTTATGTTGGGGGTTCCACTAGACCAAGATTTATATATGGAGCTCGTCAGTTGACCAATAGAGCCAAGGAACCGAGCCATGTGAGGTTGCAGAGGGGTGCTCTGTTATTGCTGCTGTTCCTCCGACATTTGTTCCTAAAGTAGAGATTCCAGCGAATGTGGTGACAGGCGCGGCAGCCGCTACTATTGATGCTCATTATGTTTCACAGTTTGTTCATGTCCCATTCTCTAGACAGGAAGTGAATACCATTAAACAGATGATTCCAGATACTATCCAACAGGGTTCCAGGAAAAATCCAACAGGGTTTTACAAAGAAATAGAATCTGTTTTGCATTTGTCAGTCTGCAATTTGGGTCATATAGACTTGTTGTTCCCTCTGATCCTACCTGCCGAATTATGGAAACAGATTAGGACTGTAGATGATCAGGCAGGGCTGGGTGACACATGGGTTAACTTGGTACGGATAGATGGAGAAAGGAAAGCTGGTGAGAATCCACCACAGGTGATACTGACACTGCCAGACAGAATAGTAACTAAACTGAAGACTCTAGTTCCAGAGAGAATAGTTTGGGACAAGCTTATTGCTTGCACTCCGGGGAAATCTGAAGGTGCTACCAAATTTTTTAATCGGTTCGAACAAGTATTTTCAGATTTTAGCGGTCAGGATTTAAGCACTGAGTCAGGAAAAAGGCTGTTCATGGACAAATTTGTGTGTGGATTGTTGCCTGATATCCAATCACAAATTCCGAAAGTACCTGGCAAGCTAAATCACAGTCCAAAGTATTGCATATGGCTCAGTATTATGAAAATAGAGTCAATACTGAAAAAGAGAAGATAGAAAAGAAGAAGGGAGACTTGAAAACCAAAGTATTGTTGCAGCAGATAGTAAGAGGGACTAGAGGTGGAAGTACACAATTTAGGGGTCAGTTTGCTCCACAGAGTAATGTGCAGATGGGTCCTGTACACATGAACCAATGTGCTTATTGCAGACAAGGTCATTGGCAAGCACAATGCCCGATCCTTCAGCAAAGATCGAATAACACATATGGTACCATGGGTAGACGATCCAGAGGCCGCCCTGGGATAGGGGGTCCTGGTAGAAGTCAGTTCGCTCAGAATCAACAATCATTTTCACAGGATAGTCAGTAGAAGAGTGCTTACCTTTCTGAAGATCTCGCATTTGATATATTGTTCCGTTAGGACAGCCCGGAGCAGAGTCTGGAACCAGTGCCTATTCCCATCGATCAGAAAGGGCCCTACGTAGAAATGAAGGTGGGGAATAGGAAGCATCTATTTTTGATAGATACGGGAGCACAGAAGTGTTCAGTTGATCATTCACGGGTTCCAGATATTCCAACGTCAGGGCAGAAAAAACATTTCTGTAGGGTTCTCTGGTACACCAGTGGTTAGTCCGGTCTCTCAGCCGGTACCGATTTCACTGGGGCCATTCACCAATATTTGTCCATTTCTCTTGACGACGAATTGTGGCGAAAATTTGTTGGGGTTGAATCTGTTAAAAGAATAAAATGCGGTAATTCATTGTTCTCCGGATGGAGTACATTTGACGATTTCACCTCAGCGAACTTCTGATTCACAAATTCGGACTAGGCCTTTACCGACTAAATTGGATAAGGTCCCGGCATGTTTATGTGCAGTTGATGATAATGACGTTGGTATTTTACAAATTGACCCTGTTCAAATTGTTTTGAAACCAGGTGTTAAGTTGCCACGTATTCCACAGTATAAGATTTCAGTTGACGGTGAGCAAGCTTTAAACTTCCCGGCTACCCTACCTTCCACACCTCTCTAAAATCTTATCTATTCCATTCACCTCCCTAACCCTTCCACTCTACTCCCTCCTACCGTACTTCCAGCATCTCTAATTCTTATCCCTTCCATTCTTCTCCCTTTCACTGTTTGCTTCCTCTTTACTTCAGCTTTTACCAATACTCATTCCTCTTTTTCCCTCTCACGCCTTGTTCCTTCTTCTCTCTCACCAATCCTCATCTATAATGTAAATTGTTTCTTGTACTGTTTTCTGATTTGATTCAATTTGTTATCTAATGCTTGTTGTATCTAATGTTTGTTGTATCTTACTTGTTCCTCTTGTAAAGCGTTTTGGATTAAAACGCTATATAAATTAAATAAAATACCATGGTGGAGGTGGCTTGCCTGGAAAACGCTGGCTAACAAATGGCACTGGCAGGTAGAAGGGAGTAGCTTGCCACGGTGCCCTGAATAATAACACTACCGGACCAGCTGCACACGTTAAAAGCATACGAGGGAGATTGTGCACGTGCGGACGTGCACCCAACGCAAGGCAAGACAGTTTCCCCCCTATTGAACTGCCAATGGGAGGAGGTCTGAAGAGCGAAACGGGAATCAGCGGGACCTAACAAGGCAGCTGTAACCCCCACAACATTGTGACAACGGACAGACCGCAATCTCTAATACGGTCTCACAAAGCTAACGAAAAGGGACATAAGCTGCACACCGCATGGGGCAGGACCTGCAAAGTAGCAGGTATCACAGAACCCACAACACGAGAAAAATTGGAGAGGAAGACGCTGCAGAACAGCCCGGCAGCCCCATTGAGTGCAGCGCTAAAGAAGACGTGCGCGGGGGCACAAATCGGCTGGGAAGCCACTCCAAAGACTGACAGAGGTGGCCTCACCCCATAACTTATAAGCATTAACCAAACCGGACAGTGATACGTGATCACTGGATCAAGAATTGAAACTCAGTTGGGGCTCAAAATACAAAAGCACCCAGACAATCACAGCCAGTGCCCCACAGGGGAGGAGAAAAACACGGCAGAGGCAGATGTGGCACTGGGGTGTAAGAAAGGGACTGGAGTTGTGCAGACGTGCATTGACCCATAAAAAGCACGGGCGGATACTAACTGAAAAGAACAAGGACTGATATCCTCCCTGGAGCAACAAAAAACAGAAAGTGCACGTGCCACAGTGTAACCAAGGCGAAGCTAGCGAAGGTGGAAGTCCCTGGAAGCCGTACTGAGCGCATAGGTATCCTACACCCAGGGAGAGGCACCTTGACCCCAGTCAACACATTGGGTATCCCCCACAAACGGAACAGAGTACTGGGCAGGGGAGGGTAAGCACAACATACCCTGGCCCCAACGGCATTGAACTGTAACGCTGGGATATAGTACAATGGCAGCCAAACCACCCAAGACAAAGGGGAAGCAGGCCATCATGGAGGACTTCACAAGGACACCACAAATAACGGAGGGGGGCAGGAATAAAGAGAAGCGTGCACAGGCAGAAACATCTACAGCACGTGGCGATCAGCAAATTTTAGAGGCCATAGCAGACTTGAAAATGACATGGGAAACGAAACTGGAGGCTGCCATGACTACACTTAAGGAATCACTAGAGGTGAACATTGATGCAGTACATGTGGATGTTAACCTACTAATTACAGGATGTAAGATCAACTGCGGAAAGAACAAGCGAGCTGGAGAGAGATGTAAAATCAAACACAGTTGCCTGTGCATCGCATGCCTCAGAGATCCACGCATTGAGACAGCAAGTAAGCAACCTGGAAAAGAGGGCTGAGGAGGCCGAAGGACGCGCACATAGAAATAATATACCTATCGTGGGACTCTCGGAGGGGCAGGAAGGATCAAACCCCACTGAGTATATTGAGACCATGCTGTTACACAAGATAGAAGGATTTGCGGTGGAGAGAGTGCACACGGCTCTGACAGGAAGACCCCCCAGGAGTTCCCCCAAGACCGATCATCGTTAAGATATTAAATTATCGCGACAGAGAAAGGATCCTGGAATATTTCCGCAAAGGAGGTACAATACAAAGGGCATCCATGTCTATTACCACATATCCAGATTACACACTCCATGTGCAAAGACGGCGACTACATTTTGGAGACTGCGCGTGGCTAGTTACAAATACATGGTAATGAACCCGGAAAAGTTGAAGGTGTTTCACAGAAATCAAGAAATATTTTTTGAGACCCCGGAGGATGCGACAGAGTGGCTGGACGCACAGAATTGCCAGACGGGAGCAGATGAACAGAAGGAGAGCGGCACGGAGTAACGAGAAAATGGTTCCAGATGCCGAGGTGCTGTATAAACTGTGACATTGGGACTTGATTATAGACATAGGATGTAAGGCAACGACGGGCAGAGGTGATGAGGCATTAGAGCGGGAGGGAAAAAGATAGGTTAGTTGGGTTGCTGGTAGTGCGGTAACCCCCTGGTCTCCTAGCACCAGCTTAGCCAGGATAGGACCAAATGCAGGGTCGCCTGAGATCCAGGGATGGAGCTGGGCAACAGTTGGGGATGGGACGGGAGGCAGTAGGGAAGGGAGTTGGGGAGTTTGCAGTAGATTTAGTTGGGGAACGAGCTTACACCTGCGCAACACCGCTTGTGACTCGATGGATGAGAAGAGTTAGAGGGGGGACAGGATACGGCTGAAAATGGGAGACCTTAAGATAGTGACCTGGAATGTTAGAGGACTCAACAGTTACTTAAAAAGAAACAAGGTTATGATGTATTTGCGGAAGCAGAAGATAGACATAGCCCTATTACAAGAAACCCGCTTCACGCAGGACAAACAGGAGGTGATATGGGGAAAATGGAAAGGGACCACCATAGGGGCAACATACTCGGCATACGCTAGGGGGGTTACCACCTGGATTGCTCTGCATGTACCTTTTCAGCTATTACAGTCCACAGAGGATTCAGACGGGAGGATGGTGGCTAGAAGGGGATTCATTGAAAACAAAGGTGAGCATTATTAACACATATGCCCGCAATCAAGACACTGTTGTCTTTCTTAAAACCCTATATAGCAAAGTCAGCCCCCGTACCTCGGAGGATTAGTCGTGTGGAGGGGTGACTTTAACTGTACGCTGGATCCAGGTATGGACAGATCGGATGGGAAACAAAGCAAACCCACCCCTGCTGCCAAAGCTCTGAGGAACCTGGTGGGAGGTGTGCAACTAGAAGATATATGGAGGCTGCACCACCCACAAGATAGGCATTATTCACACTATGCAGCTCCACAAAACTTGTACACAAGGTTGTATTATATGTTGGTTTCTTCAGTGATGACTGAGGAGATAGTGTTGGCGGAATACAAAGTTACACATTCCCCACTGATTTTAGCATGGCAATATTTGCCCCCCCAGAGTGAAGATCCCCACATGGCGGCTCAGAGCTGAGGCATTAAAGGATAAAGTGTTCAGAGAGGACCTGAGAGAGGATATTATAGAATATTTCGAAAAGAAGACTGGTAGCGTAGACTTGGCGGGCATTCTGTGGGAGGTGTTTAAGGTGGTGGTAAGGAGATCAGCCATATCAAAATCTAAAGGCCTCCAAGGTGGAATAACCCGGGAACTACAAAAAGCCGAGGAACTAGAAGTAATTATGAATAAGGGGGATAGCTCCCCAAAGACCGCCGATGCCATAAGTAAATTACAGCAGGCGTGTGAGGGACACTGGGAGAGGCTCTGTAACTTAAACTACAAAAATTACACAGAAAGGCAACATGCGGGTGGAGACAAGCCAGGGAGGCTGCTGGCATGGTTATATAAAAAGGAGACGCCCAGACTAGCTCTCAGAGCAATATAAGGGAAGAATGGTCAAATACTAGACATCCAAGAGGAAGTGAACAAAGGGTTCCACGAGTACTACCAACTCTACTATGCATATACGGATGGGGGAGAATGGAGCGAGATAGTGGAAACATTAGAAGATATAGGCCTACCAAAGCTGAATTCGGAAGAGAGAGAATCTAGACACCCCCAGTCACACTGGAGGAACTGGAAAATGCAGTCAGGCAGCTACCTACTTGTAAGGCCCCGGGAACCGATGGACTACCTAGCAAGTTTTACAAAATGTATGGGACAGAGATGCTCCTCCCCCCCATTATTGGATATGCTGAACGAGGCATGGGAGACAGGGAGACAGGGAGATTGCCGGAATCCCTTAGAGCAGCAATCATTATCCCGCTCCTCAAACCCAACAAACCTACCACGGATTGCGGATCATATAGACCGCTATCCATGCTAAACCAGGATAGCAAGATCCTCACGGCGACGCTAGCAAACAGACTGAAACAGGTCATAAGCAAACTCATACATCCAGACAAGACGGGATATGTGCCGCATAGAAGCATATCTGACAATCTTAGAAGGCTTCACCGCATCATAGAACAATCAGATAGGGACACGCAAGAAATGGCAATTGTCTCACTAGACTCGGTGAAGGCCTTTGACTCAGTCAGATGCCCTGAAAGAATACGGAATAGGGCCTGTGTACCTAAAATGGGTTGAATTGCTGTATAGCTCCCCATTGGCTAGGGCCAAGACGGGGGCAACTATTTTGGATAAATGGCAACTCAGTAGGGGCACCAGACATGGATGCCTCTAGTCCCCGATGTTGTACATCCTCGCACTGGAACCCTGAGCAATATATTTGAGACAACAATACGAAACTGTGGGAATTTACACGAAGGGGGGACCACATCTCATATCATTGTTAGCCGATGATATACTGCTATACCTGAGATATCCCGAAGAAAATCTGCAATACATTCTGGAAGTAATGGAGCGATTTGCATCGCTCTCTGGGATCGCAGTTAATCCCACGAAATTGAGCCTGTTCCCCCTGGGAAGATATACTGGGATCCCACAGGAGAACCTACTGGTGTTGCAGATACCCTGGGAGACCAGAGCTTTTAGATACTTGGGGGTTGACCTTTATCCCAAAGTGGAAGACGAACATACACACAACACAGAGAAGGCAGTAACAAACTTGGAGAATAGCATGAGATCCTGGGCAAAGCTCCCCCTGGCGATGGTAGGGAGGGTGACGCTGTTGAAGATGGTCGCACTGCCCAGGCTACTACACTTTTTTGTGAACATCCCCTTTATGATACCTAAGCATTTCTTTGGAAAATTTCAAAGCCTATGCAGAGGATTTATCTGGCACAACACCAGGAATAGGATAGCCTTATGGAAATTGCAAATCACGTATGATAGGGGGGGTATAAAGCTGCCCAACTTCAATATCTACCACTTTACTAGCCAACTACAATATGGGGCGAAATGGCTAACGGAAGACCCCCACAGCGGAATCCAAATTGTTAAGGCCTGAATGTGCCCCATTTTTCCTGAAAGATTTGTTATGGGTGCCAAAGCCAGAAATGAGGAGGCGATCGAAGCTATTGGAACTAGGAAGTGAGGTATGGCGTAAGGCCTGTAGGGCTATGGCGAACCTGACCCCATGTTCCCCGCAGATGCCGCTAGTGGCACTGGGAGGTGTGGAGGAGCAACTAAGGAAGACGATCCGCAAGCACTAGTATCCCGTGGGTATAGCAAAATTGGGAGATATATGGAAAGACGGGGGAAGTAATGGAATTTGATGAGTTGGTAGATGAAACTGGACTACACCCGGGGCAATATATCATCTATACCAGAGTGGTCCTGAGGGTGAGAGAATCATGGCCCGAATCAGTGCTCATAGACCAGCCTGATATAGCTGTAGAAACAATCTATGATATCTCGGAGGGGGGACATGAAGTCTCCCGTATCTACAAACTCCTGATGTCTAGAGTGGGAAAGGAGGTGACCCATTTGAGACGGGATTGGGAGGACGAAGTGGGGGAGCCCATACATGATGGGCTATGGGAAAGGGCCCAGAGATATCACAAAAAAGTATCTAGGAATGCGAGGTTGCAGCAGATCCAACTATATGTAACCCATAGAGCATATATATAACCCCGCTGAGGGTCACCAAATTTAAGACCACAGAAACACAAGCATGCCCTAAATGCAGAGAGGTGAACGCTGGGATGGTGCATATGTTCTGGGCATGCCCAGAGATTGGGAAATTCTGGGGTGAAATCGCCCACCGGTTGACTGAAAAAGGAATCCAACTAAAGGTGGATTCTGTATGGGCTTGCATGGTGGGGGCTTTGTAAGACCTCGCAACCTGAGGTACGTGAGCAAACTGAAGGAACTGGCCTACATACTAGCCAAGCAAAGAATTGCCCTGGGTTGGAAGGCAAGCCAAAGACCTAAAATAGAGGTGTGGTGGCAAGATCTCCAAAAATGGGCAGATGCCGAAACAGTGGTATGGTATGAGGCAGCCAACAGGGGGTGTGGGTGGAGGACGAAACGGAAACCCTAACGGCCTGGAGACACCTAGTAGCCACACTGCATGGATCCACCCAAGGTCGCCCAGATGATCAGGACTCCCCTGGAAATACAGAGGAGGATGAACCTCTAGAAGGAATTAAGGTGGGAAGCGAGGGAGAATAAGCTTGAGTTAAGGGGGGGAGGGTTAAGGGAGAACAGTGATCACTCTGCGATATTTGTCTGATGCTAGTAAACTGTGATATGCACTGTTGGAACTGTTTTGTTGATTGTTGGTGTTTTAAAAAATGAAGATTGTTTAAAAAAAATTCAATAAAATACAAAATACAACGGATCACGGCGTACAAAATCAACTTATTCCCGCGCTTCCTCTATGCCTGTGCCGCCCTCCCGATCACCATTCCACTTCCCCCCCCCCTTGCAGCGGCTCCAAAGAAAGATGGTGGACTTTATCTGGAAGGGGAAGAAACCGCGCATCCCGCAGAGAACAATGATGGCCAGCACGAGATTGGGAGGCCTGGGGGTCCCCGACCTCTGCAAATAGCATATGGCGGCACAGCTGGCCCACCTCCAGGCATGGGGACTTGCTACGGGTCGACCGAAATGAGTGGAGATCGAACAATCCTGCCTCTCTCTTCCCCTTCGCTTCCTCCCGTTCTTACCCACAGCTTTACGCCGCAGCTGGCCGGGCACTCTCACAGCTACAAAACATACAATTAAGGCCTGGGAGCGGGCCTGCAGACACTGGGGCGTCCCAGGAGACTTGAGTGCGCTCTCCCCAATCTTCCTCAACCCAGCTTTCTCCCCCGGGGCCCGTCCCCAAAACTTCAGAAACTGGGTTGCATGGGGCCTCGCCACTTTAGGACAACTTTTTGAAGGGGACTCCCCCCTAACCTTTGAACGATGCAAGATGACTTTTCAGTTAGCGGAAACGGATAGGTACTCCTACGCTCAGCTCAGACACTGGTGCTCTCACCCACAGACCCGAGCGGCGGCCACAAGACCCCTTACCTCACTGGAACTGACGGTGAGCGACCTACCGGCCCGGGGGAAAATATCGACCTTGTATAGGCTGCTCCAGGAGGACCCCCTCCGGTCCAGGCCTTCCTACATGTCCCAATGGGAAATGGACCTCGGACACGCCATCGAGGACCATACATGGGTAGACATTTGGACAAGAACGCGGACGTCTTCCCGCTGTATAACCAACAGGGAGTGTGCCCATAAACTACTCCTGCGCTGGTATTACCCCCCTCTACGCCTTCATCACTTCCAACCAGCACTAAACCCTCTCTGTTGGCGACTTTGCAGCCTCCCAGGATCCTACTTCCACATGTGGTGGACCTGCCCCCGGGTGCAGGAGTTTTGGTCTCTCTGTCTAGCCACCATTAAAGACGTCACCCAGGCGATCATTCCGCTCACGCCCGAACAGGTCCTTTTAGGGATTCCATTGTCAGGCTCAAACCCGCGGTCGGGGAGAAGAGCGGCCCCGATATCCCAGTTCCTATTAGCGGCTAAGATCACGGTGGCCCGCACCTGGAAGTCCGCGGACGGACCCTTGATGGCCCTTTGCTGGGTCAAACTTTGGGATATTTTAATAGCTGAGAAAGTCACAGCAGCCAGGGCGGGACTGCTTCATCGTTTTCGGGATATCTGGGAACCAGTGCTAGACTATGACCGGAATTATCCGCCCCTGACCCACAAACCGCCCCTGATCGCAAGGGCCCTTCACGCTATGGAGGACCCACCAGTGGCGCCGAGCCAGTCTGACTAAAGCCGAGAACTATGCTTGCCGGGGAATGTGCGGGGTGGGTGACGGGGACTCTGGGTTACATGACCTGAGATACTATATGTAATGTTTTTGTATAATCTCTCCTGTGTGTCGAATGATAAATAAACATTTTTTAAAAAAAATACAAAATACAAGAGTATAGTTTTCCGATTTTGTACATCGAGGAGTGATTGAGGAAATTGCAGGTATATAAGAAAGGGGATAATGCGATTCCTTTCCATTTTATTATTCATCTGCGTGCTATCAATAAGATTGTTGCTCCACAATTTCCAATTGTGCCTGATTTGACCACACTAACGATTATTCCAGCTTCTGCTACTCATTTCAGTGTTGCGGATCTTAAGAATGCTTTCTTTAGCATTCCTGTACATGTTGACAGTAGATATTTGTTTGCGATCACCCTAGGGGGACAGTCGTTTACATTCACTCATGTGCCACAAGGGTTCACTGAGAGTCCAAGTATTTACAGTAGGGCTTTGAAGGAGCAGTTTGATACACTTGAGTTGCCTTCCACTTGTACATTGTTACAGTATGTTGATGATCTTCTTTTAGCTGCAGACTCAGAAGTTGCTTGCAAGGAGGGCACTGTGTTGCTGCTTAGCCACCTAGCAGAGCATGGGCATAAGGCTTCATTGAAAAAGTTTCAATATTGTCTACAGGAGGTCGCCTATTTAGGCTAATCTCCTGTCAAAGGAGAGAAGAAGACTGACACCTGAATGGATAAAAATCATCTTTAGCATGTCTGTCCCAAATACACAGAAAGAGGGCAGAGCCTTGATAGGCATGGCTTCGTACTGTGGACAGTGGCTCCCGAATTTCTCATTAATGATAAAACCAATGTTGGCACTGACAAAGAAGGGCATTTCTTTGCCATTACCACGGAACTTGGATTGCCAGAAAGCTTTTGATCTGCTCAAGGCTGTGTTGTTTTCAGCACCAGTTTTGGGCACACCAAATTATGACAAGGCCTTTTTGTTGTATGTGCATGAATGTTATGGATGCGCTTTGGCTGTGTTAACACAGGAACATGGAGGGAAGATTAGACTGTGCATTAATTTTTCCCCCACGCTTGACCCTGTTGCATGCGCTTTGCTGAGATGTCTGAGAGCTGTTGCATCGGTAAAACAAAGTGAGGGTATGGTTTTATGTCACTCTTTAACCGTGATAATACCCCACTCTGTAGATGTTCTATTGAACAGAACGCAAAATATCACATCAGCTCGATTAATGAGATACAAGCTGATTTTATTAGCACCGCATATCCAAATTAAGAGATGTTGCGCATTAAATCCGGCCAAACTATTGCCTCTTCTGCAAGAAACTGCTTGCAGTGACAAGATGTCACATGACGTCCTCTATAACAGAGCAAGAAACCAAAGGCAGAATTGATTTAAATGATATACCATTAAAAGATCCACAAGGGGTGGCCTGGAGCGATGTGGCAGCTCCATTGATGACCGCCGCATGGGTCAGCGGCCATAATCATGATATTGCCGGTTCCTGCCATGCTAGCCACTAGCACGTCATGAGAGGAGACACCGGAGCTTCCCCTGCATCACCGGCTGCAACCTGGGTGCTTAACGGCTCCAGGATCACAGAATACGCGGCGAGGGAGAGCTCCTCCAGTGCCCGCACTGCAATTCAAGATGGCGGCTGCAACTCTGTGTCCCTGCCCCCGCGGCCCATCGGCCTTGCCTCACCTGCCTCGGCCCAGCTCTGGGGTTTGGATTCCCTCCGGCACGCACTAACAGTGCGCCGACACCGCCTGCTCCCAGCCGCCAGCTTCACCCAGCACCCGTGTGATTCCGTGTGGATGAAGCTCCCGCCCGCACTCCCAGCCGGCCCTGATCCCTTGGCCCCGCATCATCAGCGCTTCCACCCGGACCAGGTTGCCCACGTGTGCCGCTGCAGGGGCCCCATAGTGCCAGTGCAATCCCGCCTGCCTGGATGAACGGCTGGAGGGGCCCTGACCCGTTGGTGCTCTCCACCCAGACCCGTCTGCCTGATTGAGCCGAAACGCCCTGGCGCCTCTTCTTGCTGGTGCCCAGGGGATCCGCTGGGTGCAGGTGGCGCACTGATTTTGCCTCTTCCCTTTGGCCCGCCAGCTTCACCCAGCACCCGTGTGGGGGCCGCCCGCACTCCCAGCGGGCCCTGATCAGACTCTCCCTGCCAGCCATCAAGAAGGCTCTGGGTGCCTGGGGATATTTCGTGGACAGGAACAACAGCAGAGTCAAGCTTGCCGTCGAGGGCCTGGTGAACGGGGGGCCCTAGCCAGCTCGGGGGCACTGGTGCCTCTGGATCCTTTGAGCTCAGCGGGAAGCGGTCGCTAGGCAAGGAAAAGGCGCCCAAAAAAGCGGCGGTGAAGAGCAAGACCCCGGCAGCAAAGAAGCCTGCCGGTGCTGCCAAGAAACCACAAAAGGCTCCCGCCGGAGTCAAGAAGAGTCCCAAGAAGGTGAAGAAAGCAGCAGCAGCCAAGAGCCCCCAAAAAAGCCCAAAGCTGCTCCAGCCAAGAAGACCGTCAAGAGCCCCGCAAAAGCCAACCTCACGGCCGTGACATCAGCGCCCCGCCCCGGCTCTTCCCCCTGGTGGGGCCTCTCAGCCCGGGGGACCCCGTGGGGGCTGCTCCCGCCCCCCCCTCTCCTGAAGCCAGCCTCCCCACTACAGCCTGAGTTCCGCCGGACCCTGCCAGCAGATCCATCACCCCTTCCCCCTGGAGGACAGGCTGCTGGCTATCAGCAGCAACGTGGCCGCAGCGCCTGGGAGGGGAGACTCGCTTTACTCAGGTAGGCCCTGGCCACCCCCTGCTACAGCGCCTGGGGGTCCTGCCTCCTTCTCACTCTGGCGCAGGGTCCTCCGCCCTTAATTCAAAAGGAATCCTGGTAGTTAGTGGTCCACTACAGGCGGATTAGAATAACCTATGTTATCAAATACTAACCAGAAACTGAAGTACATTGTCATTTGTCTGTTGAATGTACTGTATATTTATGTGTCACCTGACCATTTGATGGAAATTGACGAAATCCTTGTTTTTTAGTTGTTTTTAACTATAATTGTAGGAAACAGTGTTTGTTATTTGTAGAGTGATTTAGAATCCTTTTATGTGTACTATATTAAAGATTTATAAGTTTTTTTATTTGTAGAGTTCAGTGTACAACCTGTCTTTTGAGCTCGGTCTCATATATATTCACGCAGGGTCCTCCGCCACCAGCCCCTTCACCCAAGGACCCCTGCTGCTGGGAGTGAGCTGGTTTCTTTGAGGTCCAGCCACCTCATGCTGACTAAGCCACCCCACCGGCTTCCTGGGGCGCCCCTGCCCACCCCCCATCTTTGCCAGCCGGAGGGAACCTGCCTGCATCACCTACAACCTAGCTTCATACAGCAGAGGGCAAATCATAGCCCCGCAGCCATCTTACCCTGCGTGCCTCCTCCACTAAGGTAATCTCGTCGCCCGTTAAGGGAGTAGAAGCACTTCCCACCCACGCAACCTCCTGGGCCGCCCCGGCCCACTTCATCCCCCCGGCCACCGCAGTTATTAGCCGAAGCCGCCAGACGCTGACACCGGCCCAGTTCCCCTGGAGGCGTCCCTCACTTTAGAGTCATGACTAAAACAATGTCCTTTTCCAACTCTACTCGTACGGAACAAGCTATTGGTCTTGTGGCTGACAAAGAATCTGATCATCAAAGATCATGGTCCCTGAGGACTCATTGTTTTCTTGTCACAGTACTAATTGGTCTAACAGCTGTATTTTCCCTTGGGTTCTGGTATTTGGAAGGGGTTTGTCCACTTGAGACTTTGTTACCTGCTGAAATTGTTCCTACTGTGTCTTCACCTTTCGTGCATCTGCACACTCTACCTCCTAGGGACTCCCAAAATAGACAGAATTACCAAAGTAACACTCTCTTACTGATAATGAATGCGACCCATGCAATTCTAAACTAAACTAATTGCTGGGTGTGTTCACATTTGCCACAACACGGGGAAAAGGGGTTGGGCTGGTATCTTCATCCTCTTCCTTTGACTACTGCATGCTATGCTTCACTAAGAGCACTGTTTTTTGGTCGTTGGGATGACAGTATTTCTGGGAACTTCGATGGGACTAATCTGAATGAATTCGAGAAACGAGTCCCGACACCTTTGGGATGTTTCCTCTTTGCAAATAGGAGCAAACTCGATGTTGCTTCTATTAGGCCTTCTGATAGACTTTTCAGACCTTTTCAATCATTGATTTCTTCCAAGATGGCTCCCGTAGGCAATCCTATACTATCAATCACAGCCCCAACTCTGTTTCCTTCTGTATACAAAGGGATGGGTCTCAGCCAATGGGTACATTTGAGGGTTGCACCAACATTGCAAGCCTAACCAGTGAGGACAGACCTTTGTATGTTGGTGATCCCGTTTATTTTGTTTGTGGCGATGAAAACTATCCTTGGTTACCTAGAGAATGGCAGGGTACTTCTTACTTACGTATCTTGTTAACAGGGGTATATGTGGCTAGCACCTCTGAGGTCTCTAGAGCTCGACCAAGGGGGGACGAGAATGGTGATACTCCTTAACAGGTTATGGGTGATGTAGCAAAATCCTTTAAGCCATTTTGGGGACAGATAATGAACTCTGAGGATATCAGGAGACTGGCAAGAGTGTTGGAGAAAACTATCAACAGAACCACAGATATACTATACAATATGACGCTGGAACAAAAAGCAATTAGATTAGTGACTCTTCAAAATAGGATGGTGTTGGACGTCATCCTGGCCGAACGTGGTGGGGTATGTAAATTGGTGGGATCTGCTTGCTGTGTTTTCGTACCTGACTCCTCCCCTACTCTATTCAAGGCAAAACAAAATCTACATACTTTGAGTAATGATGTACATATCCCCTAGGGAAACTGGGATCTTAGTGCTTGGTTCTGGGACTTTCTACATTCATGGGGTTGGAAGCTACTTGCAATTCTAGTGGTAGTTCTTGGTGTTCTATTGTTTTGTTGTTGTTGTATACAATGTCTTCCTGCCATATGTTCGATGTTAGGAGGATGTTTTGCACAAACTAAGTACATTAGGACCAATGGTACATGCACCCGAGAAAACTGCTAGCGCCTTTGTAATGAAAGATATCACTATGAAGGATCTTATGGCAATTGATATGTCTGAAAAATGTGATTCAGGATATATGGACATTGAGGCGTGGGGTTTTGAGTAACATGAATGTTTAAGTAAATGCTCTTGGCTTAGGCCAAAAGGAGGGTTTGTTAAACCGTATTCGCATATTACTGCCTTGTTATGAATATTGGCCTAAGCCCATTCGTGTTACACAGAAAACCGCATCTGAAATGTTCCGCTTTTCGATCGATGTCGCCGCCATTTTAAGAATCGTCCGCCATTTTTATTTCAACTCTGGTTTCTGTGTTTTAAAATGGTGGACTGTTTTTAACTTGCAGCCGAGCCAAACGACCTTTGAGTTCTGTTAATGTTTAGGCTGACCGAGAGCAGACTGTTTGACCAATGTAAAGAAACCTTGTGACTCAAATGAATTGCCATCCAAGTGTTGTCTGCGGTCACAAGCCTCATCCTCATATAAACAATGAGGCAATGGAAAACAAACTCAGATCGTGTGTTCTAGCTGAACTGCATTGTAACGATTCTTGGAACAAGGCTTACCATGGATCAGAAAACCAACAGCACTATTGTAACTTCATGGACATGCAAACTTGTTTAATTCCTTGTACAATATTGTAATATTTGACATGTGAACTGGGCACGAACTCTAGCATGTAACTTATTAGATTGAAGAGAGGCTGGACAATGTTTCGAAAATAGTATAAATATGTCTGTGTTTAGATGTCCAGCACTCTCACCCCTCACTGTGTCTGCTGGTACACACTGTGAGGCGTTGGGAGCCAGATAGCTATCCGTTTTGCTTTGACTGTACAGTGATAAAAGATACTTGTATCTTTTCAACCCGTGATTGGCGTATTTCATTTGTGGTACTAAGCCTTGATATTTCTTTGGTCTTTCATCTGTGGAGCGCTGGGGATCTGGTGCCCCCATGCTTCCTGATGTACAACACTGTGGTGGTATTGTCCATGAAGACCCTCGCCACTTTGCCCTTGAGGGACGGAACGAACGACTTGAGGACCCAGAACACTTGCCGCAATTCCAGGACATTAACGCAGAGATCCCTCTCCACCGGTAGCCAGAGGCCTCTGGCATGGAGACGTCCAGTGTTGGCTCCCCAGCCCTTCAGGGAAGTGTTTGTGGTGACCATCTCCTTGTAGGGAGGGCTATGGAAGTCCGTGCCCGCCCCGGCAATGTTGGAGCACACGCCCATCACCTTATCGCTCAACGGAACTCCTCGTTGAGAACAATCCTGTCGGTGAAGCTTTCTGGACACCTGGATCCACCGGGCATCCAGGAACTCCTGGAGGGGTCACATTTGCAACCTGCAGAACCTGATCAGGTAGATACACGACAACATCATGCCGAGCAATGACTCGATGACTCGCACCATGGCGATCCTCAGCGCCAATAGCCGTTTTACCTTGCCCAAAATGCCCACAACCCTTCTTTCTGAGAGGGCCGCCAGGCAGGAAACCATGTTAAGCCTGGTCCCCAGGAACAGAGCATCCTGTGATGGAATCAAGCAGGACTATGGATAATTTACAGAGAATCCCAGATTCGTCAGCAGCCGGACGATGCTGTCGGTGTGGTCGACAGTGATTTCCCTTGACTTGGCCTGGATGACCCAGTCGTTGAAGTACGGGTACATATGTATCCCTTGCAGACGTAGATGTGCCCCACTGGTGCCAGGCACTTTGTAAACACCCTGGGCGCCGACTTCAACCAAGAGGGGAGGGCCCTGATTTTGGTAATGCTTTCACTGTATGAACAAGAGCAGGAACGGCCGATGCTTCTGGTGAATGGGGACGTGGAAGTAAGCGTCCTCCAGATCCAGCGACTTTGTTAGCCGAGCATATGTAACCATCCTGTCCTGAATTTTTGGGACTTAAGGAACTTGTTTAGTCGCTGCAGATCGAGAATGGACCTCCAGCCCCCGGCCTTCTTTCTTACTAAGAAGTATCTGGAGTAAAAGCTGGCGCCTCAGAGTCGCTTTAGATCACGCTCTATCACCCCTTTTCTTAGCACGGCCCGTACCTCCTACAAGTGCTGAGGGATGTGCTGCTCCTGCCAGGCCACCAGTGGTATCCGCGGACACTTCTGCTGGAATTCTACAGTGTGTCTGTGGGCGAGAGCGTCTAGCACCCATCAATCAGTGGAGATCTTCCACTCACTGATGAAGCCCACCAGCTGGCCTCCCACCGCGGTGCATGGGTCGGGGCCCGAGGTCCTGGCCAGTTCAATCCTGCTTCGGGGCCTGCGTGCTGCCTTGGGAGCGATGAAGACCGCAGAAAAGCCTTGGAACAACCACTGTAGGCCTCCTGGGTCGTGGAGTGGGAGGGTTGACGGTAAGAGGACGATCCGCCACCGAAACCCTTGAACGATCATCCGGATTTGCCTCCTGAGGCACGAAAGGAAGAGCGGTGTTGCTGAAGCGTGCCTGAAGCGTGCCTGGGGCCCGGGCCGACTGTCGATCTTGATGGCTTGCAACGAGTCATCGACAACCTTCCCAAAGAGATTGTCCCCGTCAAATGGCATGTCGAGGACTCTCGTCTGAACTTCCTGCCGAAAGTTGGTGGCTTTCAACCAGCCACGACGACGGAGGCAGACACCGTTCCCTATCTGGCTGAACTCTGTGTCCGAGATGTCCAGGGCCATGGCACCCGCTACTACTCCTCCTGTAGGTCTCTTTTGCTGGGGTTGAGGCGAGATTCTTCATCAGCGCCAGACCCTCATCCCAAATGTTGTCTAGGGGAGACACAGCCAGAATGGTTTTCCTTTTAGCCTCTCGGCGCTGGTACAGGAACCCTTCTTGGGTGACCATGGAGTGGAATGATCCCACTTCGTCTAGTGGAGAAGCTCTCAGTGGCAGGGACAAGCTGCCATCGCCGTCCGTATCCGTCGTCGCCATATCCGTCCCTGTATCCCTGGGGGTGGGGGTATGTGAGGTGGTTGATGAGATGGCGTGGGGTCCGGCTTCCTCTTCTTCGCCGGCAGTTGGGCAGGGGCGCCGTCGGCCTCCTCTTCTGTATCTCTGATAACAGCGTGTGCAGGGTGGACATGATTTCCAGCAACACGTCCCTGGGAGGTGGCGGGGGAGTAGGCTTGCTGGGCACAGCGCCTATGTCGTCATCGGCTCCGCTGCCATCATCGTCGTCCCCCTCGACGATTACATTGTTGTCCTCCTTGGCGTTTTTGCCATTGTTGTCGTTCCCCGCGTTCTCCAGGCCCCTGTGAATGGACGCCATGTCCTTTTCGTCTGAAGAAGAAATATTCGTGCCCTCGAGCTCTGTAAAGGCCTCCGCTGTGCCCCTTTTTTGCATCCTGAGGGGTCTGAGCTGGGCCCAGGGGCCGGCATCCTTTTCTCCGGTGTCTTCTCCACCGGCTTGGCCGAAGCCGCCTGCCTGGGAGGCAGGGCCACTCTGGGCACCGTTGGGGGGGGGGCCCCTGGTTCGGGTCAGCCCCTTTAGCCTTTGAGAGGGCAGCCGCAAGCAGCTGGTTCGTCGAGGATGATGTAGTCTGGGCCACCTGGGCCTTCAGGGGTAGGTCAGACACCTTACCCTGCGCCTTGGTCTTCTCTGGTTTCTCCCACAACTTCCCTGGGTTAGCCGATTTTTTCTTCGAGACAGAGCTCGAGCGATGGCTAGAGATGGAGGCTGATGGTGATGATGATGATCCCGCGACTAGCAGGGTGCGATCTGCTTGTGCGGCGACCCCGACCGAAACGGACTCACGGTGCTTGGCGTTGTCTTGGACCCCCACGGATGGGACGACCTCAAAGGACTTAGAAGCCCATTCCTCCAACCAGATGGTCCTGGGTGAGGCATGCCCCTGCTTGCTGCACGGGGTAGAGGCCTTGGCCTTGAGCCACGCCACCAAACTACTGTGTCGATCCTTGATGCTCCTTTTGGTGAATCAAAGGCAAATCTCGCAATCCACTTCTTAGTGATCCGGAAGAATACAGTAGAGGCACTGGGAGGGTTTGTCTTCCACAAACACGTTCCTTAACCCACAGCTGGAGCAGAGCTTGAAGAAAACCTCTGTCCTCGTTTTCCTCCGACATGGTCCGGCGTGCCGTGTAGGCCCAATGGGCTTCTGGAATCTTTGATGAAAACTAACAATTCTTTCCCTTGATGGGCGACGAAAGATGACAAAAGGGATCTCCACTTGCCGGTCAAAAGAACGAAAGAGCACACAGACTCTATTTGACAAAAATTGGAAATGTTTACCGAAAAAAAACGCAGAAAAGCTGTCGGAGCAAAACACGAGGACTCCCGACACTTGAACGTGCGGTACAAATCTGAAGATGGCTGCCAGAGGAGGAGCTTAGGGAAATGGCAGTCATTGGCTGGGGGCAGTATGACCCAGAGCTCAGTGGTTGGTTTATAGGAGAAAGACAGTTTGTAAGTGAAAGTGAAATAGTTTTTTCTATTACCAGGGATTCCCGGCCTGACGACTGGGAATATTCTTGAGCATGTGAATCCATTTGTGATATCTGGGGGTAATGTGTCCCTCTTTTTGATAAGGGGGCCTAAGTCAAGAGGGGTTGTGGCGAAGTAAAGAACAAAGAATTTAGGCTTCCCCACCTGTCTATCACTGGCCTGGTTGTGGACCCAGCACACTTCTTACAGATCACTGCACATTGCCTGTACATATGAGAGGCACCCAGTGTTTTTTTGAATTACAAATACACTTTTTTAATTAAGTGGTAAAAAATAGCATCACATCGCTATTAACAGAGAAGAGAAAAACACACATGTTTTTTTCCAGTTGGACCACATTCTAAATCACTATTGTTTACTAACCCCACCAGAAATCAGTGATTGTAAAGAATTAATGTATGAGGTTAACTAATATGCCTTCAATACCTAACAACCCCGGTCATCACGGGCA
Organism: Ambystoma mexicanum; assembly: GCF_040938575.1. NCBI lineage: Eukaryota > Metazoa > Chordata > Amphibia > Caudata > Ambystomatidae > Ambystoma > Ambystoma mexicanum. The sequence goes on from NC_090934.1 coordinate 673,789,491, forward strand.
AGCAAAACGTTTGTGTTGTTTTTCTCTTCTCTGTTAATAGCGATGTGATGCTATTTTTTACCACATAAAAAAAAGTGTATTTGTAATTCAAAAAAACACTGGGTGCCTCTCGTATGTACAGACAATTTGTAGTGATCTGTAAGAAGTGTGCCGGGTCCAAAACCAGGCCAGTGATAGACAGGTGGGGAAGCCTAAGTTCTTTGTTCTTTACTTCGCATGTGAATCCATGCCAGACCCCATACTGGAGAACATTCTTTTAAAAAAAACTTTGAGTGCTTGACATTACAATGAAACATTAAATAACATTAATAGTGATAGCAGGTACCTTGCGTTACAACAGTCGGTTCTAAACCTACAGTGACTAACATGGTGTGCAATGGATTAGGCTTCGTGATGGCATGCAGGCCCTAAGGCTAGAGGAGCATTGTTGCAAAGGATGGGATGAAGATGTAAAATTCACAGAACAACTGCATGCAAGTTTACGTAAGCCTTGCTGCAGGCCATTGAATAGATGAAACAAACAGTTCTGCGGGTTGGGTTCTATACTACAATTTAACATCTCTGACATGAAGGCGCAGATCCCATACCAGTAATTTTTTAGCCTGGGGCAACTCCAGAGCATGTGAAGATATCCCACCTCGTTTGCATAGCATCTGGACAGTGCGGTAAGTATGTGTGTGAAAACAGGTGCAATTTGAATGGCGTAGGGTGAAACCTGTGCAATACCTTAAACTGTATCAATCTAAACCTAGAGTTAAGGGAAACAGCACACGTTTGCAGGCACATAGCCTCCCATATTTCATCAGTAATATACAACTCCAGGTCTTTAGCCCAGGTTTCACAGATTTTGCATAATGCTTTATTGCCCCAGTTTTGCAGCAGGTTGTACAGCCTGGCCACCCCGCCACACGTGGAAGACCCACCCATGATGATTTCCAGTAACGGCTCGTCTGGCGGTTGCACCGGGAATGTGCCCCATGTTTTTTTAACCATGTGACAGAGTCCTGCATATTGTAACCAACGCGGTGATTGTCTACGTGAGGCAAGCTTTGGAACGCTACAAAGGATTACATATCATACACATCCACCATAGTCGCATAACCATCCGTCGCCCACTTCTGCACTGCCATTTTACTCATTTTAGAATGGAGTGGAAAGAAGTTCCATAGAGGCAGATTTCTGGGGTATGGTTGGGGGTTGCCTACTATTTCCCATATCTTACTCCAGGCTAATGCAGTCGTGAGTATTGGGTAGTTTGCATTTGGGTCTGACCATCGCGGCGGGAGTAACAGCGACCAGACATTGCAGACGCCAGCTGCATACCGCTATATTTCCAAATGGGGGTCCCTCGAATCGGTGTCGAACCAGTACAGTGCATGATGTGCTTTGGCTGCAACTCAGTATTTTTCAAAGTCCGGGCAGCCAGGTCGCCCTGGGTATAGGTTTTGTCAAGGTGTCCCATTTAAAGCAGACTGTGCCAGGATGCCATATGAAACAATTGATCGTCGTTTTTAGCTCATCAAAGAATTTAGCCTCAGGCCACAGTGGTATGTTTAGAAAGTAGTATAGCATTTTTGGGAGAAAAACCATTTTGAGTAATAACACTCACCCGGCTACTGTGAATGGGAGTCTCGCCCAGGACAGCAGCTTGTTTATCAGTTGCGGAAGGTATGCACCATAGTGGCAAGCGTAGAAAGAGGCCCTATGTCGTGTCACAACCAACCCCAGATATATGAGCTCCAATGGGGTCCAGGTGAAACCCATAAGGTACAGTGGGGCGGTGGTTGCATCGGTAAGCAAAAACAATTCTGATTTGGAGCAGTTCACACGCAGTCCAGACAGGGTTCCAAATGAATGCACCTCCAGCATAATTTGTGCTAGGTGCCTCTATGGGTTGCGTATGAACAGCAGTGCATTATCCGCATACAATGAAATGATTTCTGGTGCCCCCGTCAGTCGGATCCCACTATGAGAATGTCCACACGAATAGCATCTGCAAGTGGCTCCATGATAATGACAAACAATAGTGAAGACAGAGGGCAGCCTTGCCGGGTCCTGCTGCCAATGTCGATGGGGGCCTTCAGGTACTATGAAGAACACTGTTATGCTCTATTCTTAATTTTGCCGAGTAGAGCATGGAGTACTTCACATTATGATCACGGAGCCTCTTCTTGGCAGCCATGAAGGTTTTACGTTCTTGTTGCAGTGATACTGAAAAATCTGGGTACAGGTGGATCCTATTGGAGCCCAGTAATAGTTCTCCCTTGGTTCTTGCCGCCCGTAGTAGTGCATCCCTATCGTAGTTCAGCAACCAAGCAATTATTGGGCGACGCGGAGTGCCAGGTTTGGGTGCAAGAGAACGGTGAGCCCATTCTATGGTGAAATGTGGCGATAGCTTCGGGTTATCTAATGGGGACATGAGGGTGCGCTCCACATATTCTTCCATAGGGCCCGTCACATTATCCTCTGGTATTCTTATTCGCAGATTATTGCACCGGGATTTGGATTCTAGATCATTGTTTTTCCTGCTGATGCATAGCACCTGTTTGGCGAGTAAGGCAACGGCTACTCGTTGTGCCTGGACTTCGTCTTCAGCCGTACCCACTCTGCACTCCACCTCAGTCACCTGTGTATCAGATTTGTTCATGCGTGCTTTTATCGAGCTGATGGTGCTGTTCATGCCATCCAGTTTAGTGTGTAAGCTAGTGAACCCCTCACGCATATAGTCCATCATCTGTTGCATTTTGCTGGGTTCACGCGTCTCAGTCACGTTGTCCGAAAGGTTATCATTGCCGGATCCCTTCACCAACAGCCCTGGGGGAGGGTTTCGAAATATGTTGATTGAGCTTTGCTTTTTCCCAGCACTTTTTGGCATTGTGTTATTGGGGCACCGGGGCACCCGAGGAGGTTGGGGTTGCTTCAGACTGGTGACCTATGAAGCGGCTAAGAGGTTACCTGCAGGTGATCACAGAACACAAGCCAGGGATTTATGTATCGTCCTCCGTACCTGCCTGCCAGCCCACAGCTTCAGCAGCTGGGAGGGGCCGCTGTACCGGCTTGAACAGTATTTCCCCCAAGGAAACGGCATACCGTGGTGTCCAATGAGATCATAACGTGGTTTATCCTGGACTGTGGGTGGTTCTGGGCAGAATGCACAGTATCCTGTTGTAGTGGTGCAGTGTCTGGCCTTTAGGTATAGTGCAGTACTGTGCATAGACTTCCTGCAGCAGGAGATGATGGCCGGTATCGTATGGGGCAGTAAGTGGAGGTATAATTAGTATAGCGTTAAATGGATATCGCTGTCTTCCCCAGCTCGTGCTACAATGAGTGGTAGGTGTGCAATGCAGTCCGGTAGGGCCAGCCTCATTCTGTATCAAGGTTCACACCTGTGATTAACTGTATAAGCTTTGCTACTGTATGGTGGTGTGCCCAATATGAGTCCAGTGTGCAGCTGAATTATGATTATTGTGTCATAGAGCAAGAACTGTGGGTGTATGCATCTGTTCCTGCACCTGCCTGCCAGCCCACGGCTTCTGCAACCAAGGGGCTACTGTAATAGCTTGACCAGTTTCTCTGAAGATATGGTGTACCCTGGTGTCCAATAGTGTCCAACGTGGCTTAACCTGGGCTGTGGGAGGCTCTGGGCAGAGAGTCTATTATCCCACTGCAGTGGTGTGACTCCCCACCTTTTGTTATAGTGCAGAAACGTGCTGAGGCTTCTTGCAGTAGAGAATTGAGGCCGGTACCATATAGGGCATTAAGCAGAGGTGTGATTGGTCTAGGGCTGCCTGGATGTTGCCTTCTTCCCCAGCCCGCGCTACATTCAGTGGAAGGTGCATAGGGCCAGTTCAAGGGTACACCTGTAATTAACAATATGGGTGTTGTTTCTGGATAGTGGTGAACCCAATATAAGTCCAGTATGAGGGAGGAGTATATATATTCAGAGGGGTGCACCCCACGCTAAGTGTCTCTCTGGTGCCCCCAGCACGCAACCACCACCAGACATGCAGCGCAGGGGGCCTCAGGGCACCAGTAGCGGGAAATCTAGCAGTCTCAGTAGTGCAATAAGGTTGGAAGTGAGGACAGGTTTAACGGGCCAGATCTGCGCTGTCCTGCCCCTGCCAGGCAGCCGCTGGTTCCCGTAACGTGAAGCAGGCAGAGGGAGAGATCTCACTGTAAGCACAGCTGGCAGCAGTAGAGCCGGGGGCCGCTGGTGGATGACGCCACACGGCCCTGGTGGTGCGCAGAATTGACCAGCTCTCCGGGCGCGCAGGCAGTGAGAATGGGGGCGACGGCACAGCCCAAGGGCAGTCTGTCAGAAGGGGGGACAGCACACTCACCCTCGGAGTGGCCCTCACTGCAGCAGCCTGCAGATCTGACACGCTGGCGGCGAGCGGCTGCTCCGGAGGATGTAAGTGGCACAAATCGGGAGCACCGAGGGGTCCTTCCCCTTATGGCTGTTGTCCAACCTGTGTTCTAGGTCCGTGTCGGCACAGGCGGCCCGCGGCAGTGTGCTCTTAGGTAGCCGTGTAGAGGATGCTGCCTCACCGCAGGCAACAGATATCCCCGATGGGGCAGGATGCACTGCTGGGCTGCTGCCAGGGCCGCAGTTCGTCACAGCGCCACCACAGGGTGCCAAGCTCTGTACACATGCTCAGCGTCTGTTCCCCCAATCAGTCGATTGTATTCTTCTGCACCTGTGAATGCAGGATTTATGAAGCACTGTAGTGCCGGGTTGAGGAGCTTCACACACAGGCGACCATCTTAATCGAGCGCAACAGCGCCCCTCCATGGTGGAGCACATTTGTTATTAGGCTAGGTATTGGGCACATTACATTTAGCTACTGTGACCTAGTACTGCCTTTCAAATGTCAAGGGCTGTTACAATTTGGGTGACACCCCCCCTCCCACTCGCACTTCAGGTTAAAATGGAACTGTTGTCACGCTCACTCAAGCAGAGGGGTCCATGCAGGCCCTATGGCAAGTGCTGGAGGAATTCAGAGAAGCCTCTGGGTTTACGATAAACCTTGCAAAGTCCACAGCCAAGGGCGTCAACGTGCTGGAGAGCCTCAAGGAACTCCTGAAGCAGCACTCCCGATCCCTTGGGCTAAAACACAGATAAGCTACCTGGGGGTGCAGATCCCAACCAAGTCAGAGGATATCTATAAAGCATACATCCCCCCTCTGATCAGAGAACTCAGATGACCTGGGACGCTGGCGCAGCAGGAAATCTCCTGGTACGGCCATCTCACAGCGCTGAAAATGAACCTGCTCCTGAGGCTGCTCTACTACTGCATGGCGCTCCCCACAACCTTCCTCAAGAAAGCCCCGCAAAAACTGCAAAGAGACATTCTGAAATATGTCTGGGAGAACAAAAAACCACAAATCCCGAGACACATTATGTTCCGCGGGCATGCCACGGGTGGCCTAGGGGTCCCAGACGTGGCCAGGTACTGCCTGGCGGCCCAGCTCTCGCACGCTTTCGCTTGGAAAACAACCACCAGCCGGGCCAGATGGCTGAAATTGGAGGAAGACTGGAGCATGACACCAATTGAGGTGCTGCCACACATAAAAGAACACAACACGTTCCGTCTGGCCCCGAATAACTTCAACAAATGGCGGGAAGGCGGACTGAGAACCATGGCAGACTTCTCTGATAACGGGAACCTGCTAAACTTTGAGGCATGTAAGACCAAATTCCTGATCCCCGAGACGGAAAGAATCCGCTACACCCTGCTCAGGTTTGGCTATCCAGCGAAGCGGCCAAGAAACTCAGAGGCAGGGACCTAACCGCCTTAGAGCGTACACTCACACCGACCCTCCACCCCCACGCCCCTCCCCGAGGGAAAATACTGGCCTTCTACAAAATGCTCGACAGATCGGACCCGTCCAAAAAAGAACCGTATATGCTCAAATGGGAAAAAGACATTGGCAGAACCATCCAGCCGGAGGAATGAGGCAGATCTGGTCCCACGCCCACAAGAGTTCTCGATGCACAACAAATAGGGAGGGTGCCTACAAGGTCTGTTACAGATGGTACCGTACCCCAGAGGCCATGAACAAATTAAATCTGGCTATACCCCACAATGCTGGCGGGGCTGCCCCGACCCGGGCACGCTGTTTCACCTGCTCTGGTCCCGTCCGAAATCCACTCTGTTCTGAGGGCGGTCCTTGAACAAATCAAGGGGATAAAGGGCCTCACAATTCCCTGGGACCCAGGAATTGTCCTCCTGGGGGTCACGGGCGAGGGACAATTCCCGCTTACAGGCCGCATAGCGGACTTATGCAACCAGCTCTTGACGGCCGCAAAGATCTCCCTAGCCAGGCTTTGGAAGAATCCCAGGATCCAGTTATACAAATGTGATGGTCGAAATGTTGGGAGACCGTGGCAGTGGAGAAAATCACGGCCATAAGATTCAGCAATACCTCCAAATTCGAACAGATCTGGTCCCCCTTCCTGGACTACACAGGGAAATATCCAGGCCTAACGAGACAACCCCCCAGCCTCCGCTGGATGGTCCCACAGGCATAGAAGCGCACAGGCCAAGGAGGGCAGAACAGGCCGTGGCCCCGCCACCAGCAAGCAGACGGAAGCCTTGCCCGGCCGCCTCTGGCGCCCTGGACTCCCGTGGACAGGGGGAGAGGGGGGCGGGGGGAGTACCAGGCCGGACCCCTAGACCGGCACAAGTGGAACGTTCTGCCCCCTAACCCGTTAATCTAAGAAAATCAGCCCCCCCCCGACTATGCTACTGATAATGCTCCCCCCAATCCCTCTCTGCCCCCAATGACTTGCCCACCGTTGGGGCTTTTCTTGGTTCTTTTGTTTCTTTGTTTTACCTATATGCACGCCTGCTGTAAAAGGCTAACTTGAAGATGTTTTGTCAAGCTTGCATGCACAAAAAACAATACATATCTGAAGAAAAAAAAATGGAACTGTTGAAATCCTAAAGTGTGGGGCGTGTGATTTCCATTTTGGACACCTATGGTTGGCTTCTAAGAACCCTAGTCTAGTAGATTTCTGAAAAAGTCCCAAGCAAAGGAATCAGACAGGCACTTCGATTTACTGTTAGGCAAAACGTTCATAGTCACACAATGGAACAGTCTATTACTGGGGAGGGAGTTACTTCTAATTAACTCTAAGGCTGGTTTCTCGTGAGTCTTGTAGGTTTTCTGGTGTCCCTGTTCTCTTGGCCACAATAAAGTGTGTGGTCTTTGATGTCAGGGGTTTTAACTTTAAAACATTGGGGACTGGAAATCCGCGATGACTGAGGCTTGTGACGGACTCGGGACGAGGGGACCCCCCCTGTGTACCTCCTATGAGCCTTATTTCACAAAACAGGTGGTGGCACCCACCTCTACAGTCACCTGTAGAGAATCCTGCGGATCCCTCACTAAAACCCGCCTTAGAGTCTCCTCCCAGGTGGCCAGGAGAGGGCAGACGCTTCCTGATCCCAATACTGAGGGTGGTGTACTGTGGGAGGATCACCTGGGAGGAGACGAGGCCCAGGGTAGTGGGGGAAGAGTTCACGGGATGAGAGATGGTATGGTTCCTCAGATAATTCTAAGGTCATTCCGAGAGAGGTCATGGCTTGTTGCCATTCTGATCAAATTCCACTTATAATTAAAACTAAGCTAACAAAACGTAGGCTTAGGAAGTCTGAAACCGTCATATTCCCAGAACCATTCTTTATTCTCCCCAAGTGTCCACTTCCAAATCAAAGGGATACCAAAAGGGTTGATGGAAATATGGTCTTTCCTGTCCCATCTATCTCTAAAAATGTTAAGCCCTATAAATCTTCTTCTAAAATATCAAGGGAAATGAAATTGTAGTTAAGACCATTAAAGCAGTAGGAAAACCAGATTTCCCTGGAAGAGACTACATGTCTCAGAATCCTTCAGGGACTGTGACGAAGAAGAGGGCTAAAGAGGCTTGCAGGAGTAGAGATCAGGCAGGCAAGTCTAATAGCCTATGGCAAGGTCAGACAATTGAGTGAAGGTCTGCACCTAAAGCCAATTAACACACCAGAGCGCCATAACAGGCTGCTGCACGAGGCAGCTTCACAGAGAAGCTGGAAGGTCGGCAGCATTAGTAGAGGAAGCAGAGCAGCAGTTCACAAGGAAGTGTGACCACAGAAGAGACACCAGAGCAAAGGAAGAGCAGATTTCACCTACAGGCTCCGAGTTCGTCCTGTGCTCACAACTCCTGTTTGGCTGTGGCTGCATTGGAAGAGACTGGAAAAAGCTGGCAGTCTAACTGTTGTGAATGCAGAGCTGAAGTCCTGAGTTTTACCTGAGGCCCATGTTCAAAGGCAAGACAAGTGACGCTGGAGAGAGGAAGACTCTCCTTGAACGAGGCCCGATGTAAGACACCTGTGCTGATGAGTGGTGTGGATGCTGAGAGTGCCTGTGTTAGCAGTAGCAGAGGAAAAGAAGAGGGGAGTGGAAGAGGCCGGCAGCAGCTGTAATTCTGGTACTGGTAAATGAAGTGCCGTACTCCAAAGCAGCAGAAATTCCTTGCTGGTAACTATAACCAGCTGAGGTTCACTTGCGTAGAAGGTAAAGCGAGTGAACTCATTCATAGTTGTGGGAAGTCTTATTGAACAAAGGGAAATGTATCACAAGCTTATCCTGCAATTGTTGAAGTGCTTGTGTGTGAAGAACATTGTTACACTAAAATCATTAACCAGAGAAGTTGCGTGCCTCCCATCAACTGAGAGCACGGTTATGATTTACCAAGTCGTGGCAGACTTTCCCAAACAGTTACAAGAATATTTCACATCAAAAAGGCAGCATATGCGTGCTTCCAGATCATTGTTAAAGACGTATGCTATCGATATTAAAGGGAATGCAAGTATCAAGTTGGATTTTACCATCAAGAAGCAATCGCCAAAGCCTACATCTGATTCGGAGTGAACCTTGACTCTTGTAATGTTCTACATTTAATTGTTGCAGAAGTTGTTGAACTCATAAGTAGTACAAACGTTGCCCAAGCCAGTTATCAAAGTGGAAGTGCCATTTCTGTTTCAAACATTATCCAGGCATACCATTGAAGCCGTTTTCTTTGTGGAGCTTTAAAAAGGGAGCTTTTCATCCAAAAAAGAAGAAAATTATCTGTGGATTTTTGTTGGAGTGACTTTTTCTTTCTTTTGAACTTTTCAAGAACTGATTTTAAGACTTTGGTTTTCCTTGGGAGAAATTAACTTTGGACATTTCTTGGGGAGCAGAATCTGCCCAGTGCAAGTAGAAGACATCCAAGACCTTAATTATTTGGTAATCTTTTATTTATGTTGTTTATATTCTACTTTAAATGTTTTGTTGGTTAGTGTGAGGGTTAGTATTGTGTATGCTAGAAGTTCCTCCCTTAGATCCATGAATAGGTAGAGAATCCCCTGGTAGAGTAGGTTTGATAGGGTTTATTTATTGTTTCTGTTGCAAATAAAATGTCAAACCTTGAGAAAAATAAAAACAAACCCCAGTCCCACCACCCAGCAACCAAGATGGGAATTAGTCGCACCTTTTAGTGAAGTAAACTACATAATGTAAATACCAGGGATCTTTGCTAATTTCAGCCAGATCTAAAAAGGCGCCATACTTGTGTCGAACTAGTCATCAATATCAGAGTCCAAAGCAGAGCTAGTTTGAAGCTCAAGCATGTGGAAATTTAGTTATACAGTTATTATACCATACACTCGTCAGGGGTATTTGAAATTAACTTCTTTTTATTTGATGTGCAAACATTAAAAAAGTCAGCTTTACACAAACAATGAATAGACAAAAGACGCACGTAAAACAGTATAGTACTTAAAACTATCCATAGGGAGAAATTGGCATCAATCTTAATTATTTCACATCAGGTAAAATCTTTTTAACCAGATTAATTATAGCTAAAATCATAGAGATTTTTTTGCCTGCCCTGATTCTACAGCAGAAGGCCTGTTTGAAATGACTCAGTCCTATGAAACTGTCCCTGATAAGCTATCAGGCAGGCAGGCAGGATATTTCAATGGCGAAATGCAACTTGAAGGACTTGTGTTACACTGTTACCCTAAAGCTCGTTGCTTTAGAATTCAGCTTTTTTTGTGGTGCTGTACCTACTGTGAGGGAGCTTTGCCTTTTTGAAACTGCTTTAGAGAATCTGCTAACATTTTACATTATATATGGAATTGGCAAAAAAAGGGCAAATCACATATCACCCAGCTATACTCACCTTCATAATTCAGAAACATTTTTATTGGAACACTCAACCTTCTGTGAAATCCTCTTCATAGAAGCGGAAATGAAGACTCAGTAGTCACCAAACTAGCCAGTATGAACTAGTTCACCTTTTCGGGAATGAACAGTGTGGGTTATTTAGGGACATTTGGTAAATTCTTCAGATACCTAGAATTAAAATACATTTTCTTTCAATGCCTTTTTGCTCCAGGACAATGTGTGCCCTTTTGATAATACTGGGACATATTAGCAGTACAGCTGATGTTGTTCTGGTGCAAATATGCATTGAAAGAATAATACTTTTTTTAAAAATGTCTTTATTGATTTTACAACAAGGTGTAACAAACAATCACCTGTTAAACGTTGCTATATACTTAATCCCCCAGAACTGTCCCCGTCCCTCCCAACCCTCCCTCCCGTTCCGAGACCCCAGTTGAAACCACAGTCATCTTTGGGCTATGTGCCGGGCCAGGACTGTCTGTACTGTCCGAAGCATTGTCCAGTGCTGCAAGGTGGAGCAATGGTACAGTTAACGCAACCCAGCGGAGTAGTTCCTCGCTGGAGTCCAGTCTCTGCACCTGGATCGCTGTTTCCCATGCGGCAGTCTCAGCGGTTATCCATCTTTTAAAGTCCCCCCACCAACTGGCCTCACTCAGGCCCCTGGCACTTTTCCATCCCATGGCTATGCATCTTTTCGCTGTAATGTATATCAAGTCTTTAAGTTTATTTAGGGGCTTATTTTTACTGTTTCGCTTATATCTGCCCAGGATACAGGCTGCTGGCTCGTGAACTTCCACGTCAATCTCTGCATATGCCACCTTTTCCTTCACCCGGGCCCAAAACCCCTGAATTATCGGACAACCCCAGAACATATGGGTCATTCCCGCCTTTGGCTCGGTGCATTTAGGTCATGTTTGGATTGCAGCACCTTTAAACCTCGATATGGCTTCGGGTGTGAGGTAAGCCCTATTGGTGATATATAATTGGATGAGTTGTAGACGGGCATTCCTAGAGATTTTATTGTGGTAATGAGCTATATCTTCCCATGCTTTGTCTTCGAAGTCCAGGCCTTATTCAATCTCCCACACCCTTCTGCATTTAAGTTCGTGTTTGGTAGTACCCTGCATCAGAGCTTCGTACAATCTGGAGGTTTTGTGGCCGCCTTCGGCAGAGTTTAACATTGTTTCAATGATCTCGTTCTCAATTACCTGATCGGCAGCCTCTGGCCATCTGTCCTTCAAGGCCTGTATTACCGCTCTGTGGAGCAGAAATTGACCTGAGGGCAGTCCTGTGGCCCCACTGAGTTCAGAAAAATACATAAGCTCCTGTTCTTGAAAGAATAATTGTTTTTGCAAAAGTTCAACGTTTGCCATAGTACTAATACCGTGCAAAATTTCACTTGCACCAGTACCAAGTTTTCGTATTGAGGCCCCCAAATGTTTTATGGTTCTGGCGTATATATTCTATACAAGCAAAACAAGTCATTTTTTTATTTTTTATTTACTTGTCTGTAATCAAAACAAAATTTGATTTTTACAAGAAATCACGTCTCACATCTCACAAGCGAAAAAGAACAAAGTTGCACGTGGAAAAATAGAATCAAAATGAGGAAGACACAATAAAACAAAGAAAAACCAGACATAATGATAGAGGTTTGTTAATTGATACTGAGTAAACTATCACTTTCTGTTGCTAGTTTAAGTGCAGCCTCCAGTATCTTTACCGCCGCAGTAGACCATTTAGTCTTTTCACCTGCGACCAGGCGACACCACCATGTGTCTTACTCTCGAAGCGTCATATCGTATATTAAAGGTAACAGAAACGCTTCTCGCAGATGTGCTGTTTTTACGCAATTCAGAAGTAAGAGTCTTAAAGTTTCCACCTCTTGCGTTTCTGGGCATAATCTGCATGTTTTGGATAATGATTTTGTCTGAATGGCTTTGATTTCTTGAGTTAGCATTAAGTTAAATCTCATTTTCATGAATGTTTTCTGTAGTCTTGTCAGGGAACATTATACAATAGTTCAGAGGTATCGTGAGCTTATTTGTTGTCGGTGGTAGGTGAGCAAGTAGCTTGTTTGCCATTGTTGCCTCACATGTTTGTATCCAGTCCTCTTGAGCTATTTTTCTCTTCATCTTGTCAGGATTTTGCATTAAGTCCTCTGGAGTGCAGGCCAAGTCTGCCAGGTTGTTTTGTAGTTCTTGCTCCCATTTGTTTAGGGCGATGCAATGTCCTTGAATAAGTTCCTTCTGAATTGCTTTAAATAATGGTAAAGCATCTGGTGAGATGATTTTCCGCAGTAGTCTTAACTGACTTTGTTTAACAGACGCTTTCAGCGATAGTAGGCCCAATTTGCGTCTGATGGCTGACATTGATGTTGATTTTGGGAGGCCCAATACTGCTTTCCACAAGAAACCTTCCAGTTTTGACCATATCGTGTCTTGAATGTTCAGGGCCGCGTCCATTGCATAAATTATCCAAGGACCCACCTTTTGTTTGTAGAATTGTATCGCTGGTAGTAAGGAACATTTTCCATATTTCCGGTCTACAAGTTTAGTCTGGGTGGTTAGTGTTTTTATTTTTAACCACAAGGCCAGATGGATAGCTTTTTCTGAGCGAGTAGCATCGAACATTATTCCCAAGTATTTTATGCTGGTGACAGTTTCAATCTTGTTGTTCAAAAACCAGCGTCCATTGTTGTTTGCGGTCGATCGATTTTTCCCCATGATTAGGATTTTGGATTTGGTGGTATTTATTTCCAGATCATTTTCATCGATGTACTTGGCTAGGTTGTTGAGTTGGCGCTAGAGCCCTATTTGGGTCTGATCCATAAGGATCAGGTCATCCGCATAGAGTAGTCTGGATATTAGAGTATTTCCTACTTTTGGTGGGAAAGCTCTTACCGCCGGTTGGCTATATTGAAAGTTGCCCAGAAATGCAATGAAGAGGGCCGGGGCAAGCGGACACCCCTGCTTCACGCCACGTTCAGATGGAAATTGTTCGGACATCATGCCTTGTCTATTGAGACGAACTCTCAACTTTGTGTCCGTATGGAGAGCAATTACCGGTTCTAGGATTTCTCCCGGGCAATTCCATTTTGATAGTTTTGACCATAGCTCCCGTCGACTGATTTTATCAAATCCTTGCGTCAAGTCATTGGACGCTATGAATACCCTTGGTGCACCATTCTTCACAATTTCTTTTATGATATTTAGTATCATGATGTTGATACTTGTACTTGCGTTTTTAACAAAGCCCGTTTGTAATTCATCCAGACATGGAGCTGTTCTTGCCCATCTGTGAAATCTGGTGAGGAGAAGAGTTGCAAAGATCTTGCCCATGATGTCTAAAAGGGCAATAGGACAGTAGTTCGCTGGATTGTCTCTATTTCCCTTTTTAAAGATAGGCACTATCAGTGCTTCCGTCCATGTTTTGGGGATTTGTTTCTTTGCCTGGCATTGGTTGAAAATGTTGGTTATTAAAACTGACCATTCCTGAGGATGTTGCTTTAGGTCCATGTTAGTTAGGCCATCCGGTCCCGGTGCCCTAGATGTTTTCAGTTTCAATATTGTGGCCAAAATCTCTTCTTGATCTGCGAGATCAGCCCATGTTGTCGCCATGGGAGATGTATAGTTTCCAGTAGTTTCAGGCAATGTTGCGAATTGGGCTGCAAAGAAGGTTATCCAAGTCGATTCCGATATTACATTTGATAGTTGATTGGTTGTCTCGTTGCGTTTGTTTTTAATCAGCGCCCAGAAATCTCTCGAGTTTTTTGATGTCAAGGTTTTCAGCATTTGTTCGGCATCATTCTGATACATGGCCCCTTTATGATGTTTCAGCCATGCTCCGTATGATTTAGCGGCAGCTATGGCAATTTCTTTTTGTTCAATATTGTCGGAGACTCTGGACAAACGCCTCAGTTTGCAGACTTCTCTTCTTCTCAAAACCAGTTGAGCATTGTATTCGTGGGTCTTATGTTCATTAGATGGAATTTGGTTTCTCTGCTTTTTCCTGTACTTCACTAAGAATGGGAGATAGTTTGGTCTGATTTGCGAGGACGTAGTGGATTCGTCTTCCTCAGCAAATTTCTGGGAGATCTCCTTGATGTTTATTGCAGTGTGTTGGATTCGCGAAGACTTACGTGCTACCTCCACGTCAAATGGATAGGTTTCTTTTGGAATGCTCACTGACTCGAAAGTCATTGACAGCAGATTATGGTCGCTGGCTTTAGTTCTGAAGACTTCATAGAGATCTACAGACGATAGAAGAGAATGTGAAATGAATATGTAGTCCAGCGTTGCTGAAGTGTCAAGTCGTTCCCAAGTTGGAATCATTGGAAGGTGGCCTCGAAGTGTTGCCACGTTATGAAAATTTCTGGAGTCCATAAACTCTAACCATAGTAAACCTCGTTCTAGAGATGGCGAAGAATGGGTGCTAGCCAGGGGTTGCTCACACCTAGCGTTTAAATCTCCGCAGATGACAATGTGGTCAGTGGTCAATTCGGTGGTAAATTTGTCTAGGGTGTCCGCGACGGCACTACAAAAGTTGGTATTTGTTCTTTGCGGATTCCAATAGACGTTTATGATGGCTAGATTGGATTTTGTTTTCCCTCGTGATGACTTTTCTGGGTGAAGCCGCTCTGTTTGTAGAGCCAAAATGCCATAGGTTTCTGTCACTTTCTTTTTGATAGAAATGCCTGATCCAAGTTTGACTGCGGTTAAGAGGCCTGATGATGGTCTGCCAAACATGCCGTTACTCGCTGGAGAAGAACAAGTTACTTCTTACCTGGTAACGTTCTTTCGATGGGATGTTCCTCTGACGTATTCCTTATCTTGATAGATCATCTCCAGCCTGCTGACCTCGGAATTTTTTTTTCAGTAGAGGGCGCTGCGCGTCGACGTCCCTCGAGCCGATGTTCCTCGACAGCCTCCGTATCAGCGCTGATGTCATCATGCCTATAAATAGACTCGCGCAGCGTCCGTTGCTCAGTTCCGTTTTGACGTTGACAGTTGTTTTACATGAATTGGTTAGTGACCCAGAAGGAACGTAAGCTGTAACCACAAGGGAAGTTTTACTGAGGGGATGGATGGGAGGGGCGATGAGGAATATGTCGGAGAAACATCCCATAGAAAGAACGTTACCAGGTAAGAAGTAACTTGTTCTTCAAAGGGATTGTTTCCTCCGACGTATTCCTTAACTTGATAGACTCCCATAGCAGTGGTGTGTAACTGGAGGTGGGAGTAAAATTGTCATGTTTTCCTTCAAGAGTGAACAGAGTGCAACACAGCTTTGCCAAATCTAGTCTCTTGGCTAGAGGAGGAATCCAGGTTGTAAAATCTTGTGAAGGTATGTGCAGACGACCATGTGGCAGCCGCACACATATCTCGAATCGGTACCCCTCTTTGGAGGGCCGAAGAGGCTGCGATACCCCTGGTTGAATGAGCCCTAAGATTTTGAGGAAGCTCTTTCCCTGCCAGTTTGTAACATTCCAGAATGGCTAAAATAATCCCTCTGGAAATGGTCTCTTTTGTTATCGGTAATCCCAATGTGTGCCCCGAGTAACCTACGAACAGTTGGTCTGCTTGCCTAATCCTAGAAAGTCTGCTGATGTAAAAGCTCAAAGCCCGCCTTGGGTCCAGTCTATGCAGCCTTTCTTCCTCTTTCCCCGGATGGGGAGGGGGATAAAATGAAGGCAAGGTAATCTTCTAAGTGATGTGGAATTCAGAAACCGCCTTTGGGAGAAATTTAGGCTTCACTTGTAGGATAACTTTATCTTTATGAAAAATTGTATGAGGGGGGTTACAAGATAGAGCCTGTAATTCGCTCACCCTCCTAGCAGATGTCAATGCCACTAATAAGACAGTTTTATGGGTGAGAAACCTAAGTGAACAAGAGTGGAGTGGTTCAAAAGGAGTACCCATTAGGAAATTTAAGACTAAATTTAAGTCCCATAAGGGAACTTGGAATGGTCTTGGAGGATAGACATTGGTTAATCCCTTCAGAAATTGTATTACTAAGGGTAACTTGAAATACGATGGTTCCTCTGCAGTGCGCCTGAAGATCGATAGCGCTGCGAGATAGCCCTTGATAGTGCCAACCTGAAGGCCCAAATTTGCCAAATAGAGTAGAAAAGATAACACCGTTGGTGTACCACATGAAAAGGGGTAGGAATTCTTTCCTCTACACCAGCTGCAAAATGTGTTCCAATGGCAGCGGTATAAAGTCTTTGTTGCTGGCCTTCTTGCCGAAAGCAACACCTCCATGACGTCATCTGGGAGGTCCCAATCCTTGTATCTTAACATTTCAGATACCAAGCGTGAAGGTTGAGGGTTCTGATGTCTGGATGGAGAACCTGACCTCCCGTCTGCGAGAGAAGATTCTCCTTGAGTGGAAGACGAAATGGAGGGCAGATGGACATGTCCAGAAGGTCCGGGTACCACGTTCTCCTGGCCCAGTCCGGGGCAATTAGGATCATGGTTTTCCGGAACCTTCTCAACCTCCTGATCATTTGAGGAATGACAGGGACTGGAGGAAACGCGTATAGAACTGGAAACTCCTAGTCCACTGCGAACGCGTCCCCTAGAGCACCTCACGGGGGAAATTCCCTTGTACAAAACTGATTGCACTTCCTGTTGATGCTGGTGGCGAACAGATCCACTTGAGGGGTTCCCCAAAGGGTGAAGATCTGTTGAAGGACTTCCTGAGCTAGTTCCCACTCGTGGGAGACTGTACTCTGCCTGCTCAGAGCGTCCGCTGTCAAGTTTTTCTCTCCGGCTAAGTGAACTGCTGATAGAGAGATTGCTTCTTGGATTGCCCAAAACCAGAGCTGCATCGCCTCTCTACACAGAGGCAGTGATCCTACGCCTCCTCTTTTGTTGAGGTAGTGCATGGCCACTGTGTTGTCCGTCATTATCAGGACATTTTTCCCCTGTACAGGTGGCAGAAAAGCCTTCAGCGCTAGTCTGATTGCTCTCAGCTCTAACAGGTTGATATGTAGTCTGGACGCCGATGGAGACCAACGCCCGCTGATGGTCAAGTCGTTGGTATGGGCTCCCCACCCCGTGAGTGAGGCATCTGTGACTACTGTTCTCTCCGGCCACAGTTGCCAAAACAGTTTTCCTTTCAAGATGTTCTCCTGGCAGGTCCACCACTGAAGGTCTCGAGCCACCTTGTCCGGAACCTGAAGGAGGTCTGTCATTCTCCCTGAGAATTGCGACCACTGAGTTCTCAGTGCCCACTGAAGAGATCTCATTCTCAGGCGAGCCTCTGGCACAAGGGAGATGCAGGATGCCATGAGGCCTAGCAACCTCAAAAAGTCGAAGACTGGGACACGTTGGGCATTTTGAAACTTGATGACCATCTGCAGAATATCTTGAGCCCTCACCTCTGGTGGTGAGGCTTTTCCCAGGGAAGTGTCCAGGACCGCTCCAATGAACTGGAGTCTCTGTGATGGTATCATCTGTGACTACTTTAAATTGAGGGAGAAGCCCAGTTTGTGAAGGAAGTGGCAGACATAATCTAGCTGGATCTGAGCTTGTTCCGGAGATACAGCTCTGATCAGCCAATCGTCCAGGTAGGGGTAGACGTGAATCCCTTCCCTCCTTAGACTTGCAGCCACTACCGACATTAGCTTGATGAAGACCCTCGAGGCGGAGGTCAGCCCAAATGGCAGATCTCGAAATTGATAATGAGAGCCGCCAATTGCGAACCTCAGGTATTTCCTGTGTTTGAGATGGATTGGCACATGGAAATAAGCATCCTGAAGGTCCAGAGATACCAGCCAGTCCTGGAGCTGGAGGGTCTGAAGGATTTGAGAAAGAGTTACCATCCTGAACTTGTCCTTCCTGAGGAACTTGTTCAATTCTCGTAAGTCCAAGATAGGTCTCAGTCCTCCGTCCTTCTTCGGTATTAGGAAGTAGGGGGAGTACCAGCCCTTGTTCCTCTCCACTACAGGTACCGGTTCTATGGCATCTTTCTCCAGCAGGTCTACAATTTCCTGCAAGAGGAGCGGATCTGGAACTTTCCGAGAGCTGTTCCCCGGTGGATAACTGTGAGGAATGCGTAGAAAAGGCAGGCAGTAACCTTGGGCAACTGTCTCCAATGCCCAAGCATCTTACGTAATAGCCTGCCATTCCGTCAGATGTTGAGTTAGCCTGCCCCCTACTGGTGTCTTGTGAGGAGAGTCCTCAGAGTGATTTAGAGGCGGGTGATGCAGGTGCCGAGGGTAAAGAGGTACCTGCTGCTGCGGCTTTTGTATTTTTACCCCGTCCACCTCGGGTGAAACCTTTTTGACCTCTTTGAACCGACTGTACTCTGCCTTTTCCGAATGCGGAATAAAAGCGAAAGGACTTACCTCTCCAAGAGGTTCCTGAGGGGCGATATGGCGTTTGACGGATTGCAGCACCCAGGGATTTTGCTGCTGCTTTGGATGTCTGTAACTTTTCTAGGCTGTCATCCGCCTTCTTACCAAACAAAGAAGAGCCGTCAAAGGGCATATTTAAAAGTCTGGCTTGTACATCTGGAGCAAACCCAGACTTTCGCAACCACACAAATCTGCGGGTTGTAGTACTTGCCGCCATGGCCCTACTGATGCTGTCAGCAGAATCAATGCCAGTTTGAAGGGATTCACACATTGCGTCTTTACCATCCTTAATGATGTTTAGAAACGCTTCCCTTTCTTCTCCCTCTGGGAGGCAGTCAGCCGCTGATGAAGCACACTCCCAAAGTGTATGGCTGAACCTTGCGAGCGTACAAGTAGCGTTAATAGATTTCAACACCATGCTACATGCAGAAAAAACTTTCTTAACCATAGAGTTGTATATTTTGCCATCCCTGTCCTGTGGAACAGTAGGGTATGCCGATCTACTGCCTGATGCAGTTGCTGCTTGGACAACCAGACTCTCTGGAGTTGGATGTTTAGACAAAAATTCAGGGTCAGTAGTCTGTAAGGTCATCCTGTTGGAATGCAGGTGATGGTGTAGACCAACCCATGAATTCTATGATTCTTGCCATTAAAATTCTGTAAGGGGTCTCAGCGTGTTCCCCTGGTCTGGTTTGGCAAATTCTATTTCTGGGGAAGTATCTAACCCACTTGCCTCATGTAAGGATTCTCTAAGGTCCTTCAACCTATTTTCCTCAGAGGTAAATTCCCTCTGGTTCTGGTGTTGCAGATCGCTGCAACCCAAAGGGTCTTTCTTGATCTGAATCCTCCCCTTCCTCATAGATTGAAGACAAAGGTCTGAAATGATCAGACCTTGGAAATGGCTTAAATCCCATTTCCAGAGCAGAAGGGGCTAAATTTGTCATAATCGGTTGGGAAAACATCGACCTTGTTGACGCGGACTTTAAAGGCTTCAAAAACACCGAAAAGGGCGTTGAGAAGATTGGAAGTGGCCTCGAAGAACTCGAGAGGATCGGGATCCTACTCGAGGTTGTCGATGACCTCAAAGTCATGTTAGAGGCTCTGGGTATGACCACTGGCTGTGAGGTAGTGACGGCCGTGGGTTTGCTCTTTTTCGGCGTCGACGTCGAAGACGGCGTCGATTCGATCAACCTATGTGTCGATGAGCCCTTCGATAATGGCGTCGATGACGCAGATTTATGCGTCGAAGGGACCTTCGACGCTGGCGTCGATAACAGTGCCTTTTATTGAGGGTTTGTGACGCTCTCGAGTAGTTTCTTTCGCCGGGTGCAACGACTCACGGCGTTTAGATTTTTCGGGTCTTTCACCCAGGGTATCACCCTCAGCTGTCTTCGAGGGGGTCGAGGCCACTTTCTCGAAGACGCTAAGCATCCTTTTACGGAATTCCTCCCACTCAGCCTGAGAACTATGTTTTGTGGGGCAGGTGACCCTTTCCGGAGAAACAGAAGAAGACGAGGAAGAGGAAGAGGATCTTCGACGTCTATTACTTGAATGCTTGGATCTCGAAGAGTGGTGGGAACTGCTTCGAGACCTAGACCGAGAATGTTTCCTGTGTCGGCGAGGAGACGAATGTCTCGACTCTGCCGAGAAAACTTTCGAAGGAGTTTTAGCTGTCTTACCGCTCTCAAGCTTCCCCTTACGCTGCTTCAAGGCTTTCGCCGTCATGGACATGCAGTCCTCGCACTCCGAACATTGGTGCTCTGATCCCAGGCACCACAAACAGATCCTGTGAGGATCTGTCAACGACATTTTCTTTCCACAGTCTCGACATTTTTTGAAGCCGGACTCTGGAGTCGTCGGTTCGGGTGAGGAAGCCAGAGTGTAAGAGTTGGTTTATTCTCGAGGAATAATGAAGAATATATTCTCTGATTAACGAACTGAGCAACGCGATTCTGAGGCCCACGAAGCGCGAAAAAACAGAACTGAGCAATGGACGCTGTGCGAGTCTATTTATACGCATGATGACGTCGGCGCCGATACGGAGGCTGTCGAGGGACATCGGCTCGAGGGACATCGACACGCAGCGCCCTCTACTGAAAAAACATTTCCGAGGTCAGCAAGCTGGAGATGATCTATCAAGATAAGGAATACGTCGGAGGACACAATCCCTTCGAAATACAAGTTTCGTATCCGTCGATCATTGGTTGTTCCATCAACCAGGTCTCCTGGAGGCAAATAATGTCAAACTGCGCCAGGTCAAATGCATCTAATTTGGTCAAATGTTCGTGGCCTCTCGTGTTCCATGAACACATAGAAGTTTCCTTAGATTGAGGCTCTTGGAGAGGTTCAGAAATTATGTGGCAGGTCGACGTCGCTGAGACATTTCGTTGTTATTTTTGAGGATTTGGATTCAGCACCTTTTTCAACCATCTCCATGGACCTGAAGGTTCATGTTTTTTGTTGTGGAACCATTCAGAGCTTTCATCGCTCGAAGAGCCATTTTTTCGATTTTTCTCCCATCTGTCGTTCTCTCTTATATTTTCTGTATATTTTGGTTTCTTGTAATTTGCGTTTTCATTCGTTGCATAGTATTTTGATTTGAATCTCCCTCGCCGGCTATATCCGTCCTCCTTATACATCTCGCCTCTTTTCTTTATGATCTGGACTTCTGTGTTCGTTCGATGGTCAGTCTGTTTTTCTGTCAATTTACTCAAGGCATGTGTGCTTTTGTCCGCCAACACTGGTGTTGTTATTTCCGTGAGGGCAAAACCCATTTCGTTCAAGGCGAGAATAACGTCTTGTTTTAGCTCAGTGCTTGCAGCCTTTGTAACATGGAGGTACGCTTTAGCCTTCTTGTGTCTGTGATATGGTTCGATCAACACCAAATCTGCCGTATCTAAAGATTTCAGCTTTGCTATTTTGGCTAAGATTTTGAGGATTGTCTTTCTATTTAGTATTAGAAAGTTTTTCCTGGCCGTCAATTGCTCCATCTTGAAAATTCGTGTTTGGGAAAGTCTCGTAGCCGTTAATAATCCAGTCCGCGGCTTGGCCATATTTTGTTCCTTAATTGTCTTCTGTCTTTGTCCCTGGATTTCAATTGTTTCTGGACTTTGGTTTTCATTTTGTTGTGTTTTCTTTAATGGGTCCAATGGAGGTCTTTCCACTTCTTCACAAACATTGTCTTTGGGGCTCTGAAACCGTCAGTTTTTAACTCCTTTGTGCCAAACGTCGAGATTTGCTCCATTTGGGCAATCAAGTGTGATTCTCGTAGGCGACTTGCGTTGAACTTGGTTTCAATTAAGTTTGCAAGTTGTGCAAGTCTTTCGTCTTGTTGCCTTTCCTTCTCGATGTTTTGTTGGGTTAATGCTGTGATAAAACCCTCTAAGAAGGTTACTTTGGTGTTTATTGTGGCTGATAGAGTTAATGAGTCTTTCATTGAGTCATTTATTGACTCGTATAACTTTACAAAAGGGGCCAGTCCCACCTTAATTGCTGATATGATCGTAACGAGATCCGTTTTTTTTTGTTGGAGTCTCTTTGGGGAGGTTCCCAAAAGTGTCGCTGGGTCTTCCATTTCTAAATGGGGTTGAAATGTTGTGTGGATGGTCACTTTGGGTTGAAGATCTCCTGGACGGCGAACCAATGTTGTTCCTTGTTTGTCCCAACAGGGCCAACACTGGCTGAGCCTGCACTGGTTGAAGTTTTTTTTCTTTGATCCCGTCCACTGATTACCGTGGAGTTGACTGACGGTATTAGTAGATCATTTCCTAGTCCAGACCTCTCAACACGATGAGGTGGGACATCGTCATCAAGCAAGTTGATTTGAGCCGTGGATAAGCCTCTAGGCAGTAAGTTGTGGACTTTGTCCCTCTCATTTACATCGGTAGAGTTTTCTGGGCCTGGGACAATGGCCTGCACACAGGAAGCCTCTTCTGAGACGATTTGGGATGGAACCGGTGTGGTTTTTCTTTGTTTAGGGGCTGGAAGAACTGGGGGAGCTTAAAGAGAAAGTTCTACCTCAGATTCTGATTTCCTTTTAGTTTGTTTGAAAAAGAAGTATTTTAGGGAGTGAGACGTCAGAGGATTTTGCAAAAATAACTTTCCTGCTTCTCCCTTTTGGGCTGTAGCTAGTCTAGGGCCTTTTCTTTGCTGTTGGCGATCTTGATACAAAAGTTCCCCCTGCTCCTTGAGGATCTTTTTTGTTAAAGCTCTTTTTTTTTTAGCAATGCCATTACTATGTCCCTTTTTTGACAATTAAGTCGTTTGTTGAAACGTTCGATGGACTCTGGATAGATTTGCGATCTAAATCCGAGTCCATAAGGTTGTTCCCCTCTAGATTGTGAGGGGTATTTTGGAAGTTTTCCCTCGTTTTGTTTTGTGGGTGAGTCACAGGGCGGCCGCCGAGGCAGCAGCGAGCGCCTCTGGAACTGCACTGTGTCCATTTGATGTTTTGCCAGTCTGGCTGGTGATGGATTCCACCAGTGTACTGAGGCGTGGAGCCTCTCCCTCAGCTACTTTCGCCGAGCCAACCTCCACAGCCTGGGCCAAAGACACACCGTCCCCAGCCGTATTCTGCGCATGGTCGAATGAGGCGCCACCCGACTCTCCCCCCGCTAGCATCTCCGCGGTCCGCGAGCTGAGGTCGGCCTCGCGGCGTCCTTCGACACCGCTCAGCTCCACCCCACTCACCGCAGCGGCGGCCCGCGGACCATGAGCAGACAGCGGCAGGGGAGATCGGGCCTCCGGGAGCGCATCCACCGGCAGCAGAGGCGGCCGTGGAAACGGTGTAATCTCTCCAGGCCGGACCTCCACGTCCCGAGGTAAGAACTGGGCTGGCGGCAGTGAAAGCAACGTCAAGGAAGGGGGTGAGAGAGACAGAGTGTCAGGAGGGGGGGAAAGTTGTTGGAGTGGCGGGTGTATCGTCCCCGCTACTTTCCTCAAAGGTCTCCTCTGACTCTCTGATCAATGCTCCCTCCTCCCCAAAGTCAGTGGTCGGGTCCTCCATGTGGCAGGAGGCCATTTCGCTAGGAATTGGGGACATTTGTGCAAGTATAATAAATGCTTTTTTCTGTGATGCCAGGCTAGAGTTGGAATTGTTGCCACCATTTGTCCCGGCACTCGAACTTTTGCGGATTTCTTTCCGATTTTGTAGTCAGGCGTGTTTGCTCCTCAGCACCCTGTCGAAGGACTTTTTTGCTGAGGCTGGGGCTGGGGAGTAGGATTGTCCGTGCTGAGTGGGTTATCACTGTGTAAGTATGTTGCTCTGAGGAGCAAAGGCAGAGTTTTAGGGTTAGCTTGCAAGACTATATCTCCTCACCTCCGATCCTCTGTAGACTGCTGTTGACTGCTCGCACCTCAGCAGCCAAATCTGCGTGCCGCTCCGCGTGGATGCTGGGGTTTTAACCTGCAGGCACTGTAGAAAGACTCCCAACATTAAGTCATTATATTTACTTACTGAGCTATTTTGAGCAGAATTGTATTTGGGGGCCTTACTAAATGTATATGTCAAAAAGTTGTTCTGGGTCAAAATGGTGCAGAAGCAGGAAAACATAGCTATCACACCCGACTTTGGGGGCGTACAGGAAGGTAGCTGCCTGCTAGCCCAAGCCTAAACAATGGCCTCGGCAAAGATTAAGAGGCACACGGGTCCTGTTTGACAACTAGAACAGGGGGTGATAGTTATTCCGGAAACATGTTTTTTTGTTTTTCGAAGGGTTCTATGTGTACTGCATGGACCCAATCGCACATCAAAAAAGAAAAACAAATATGTACATTTAGGTCCCTTTGGAAAAGCAAACAAGAGGAAAACTGCCATCAAAGATGGAACAGTTTAGCCCGCACTCCAGGCCATGAGACAAAAAACCAGGGAGCACTGTTCAATCAAAAAAGTGAGGCAGAAACTCGTTGTGGGAACACTTACAAGTTTAATTGTTTACAAAAAAAAATTATATTTAAAAGCCACCATTGACAGAAACAACAGAGGCAGGACACCAAAAGAACAATCCAGGATGGACGCGTTTCGCGCTTTCCACAGCGCTTGTTGTTTAGGTCCCTTTATTTAGGTAAATGGGCCCCTTTTCTATGTCTATGGTGGCCGGCATAGATGAGAAATGAGTGTGGTCTAGCATGTAGGTTTGTAGCACAAGGAAGGAGATGCAGGATATCATTGAGGTCCTGTGTGTGGGTTGCAGGGGCAGAGGTAAATAAACACACAAAAAAAGGCGGCACACGGGGAAGGGGAGCAGATGGCTGTGAGAACACCACTAGCAGTGTCCGCTCATGTTCCCAGCCACCCGAATGGCTGAGCTGCCCTTTCCTGGGTTTGCATAGGCTGTTTTTTTTCACACACTTATTAAAATGAGGATGCAAATGGGAGGGGGACACACGCTGTCTCACATTTTTGCAGACCCCATGAAAACGCTGTTTATGTTTAAGGCTGGTAATTTCCAGCAAATGCTGGATGGAAAAAAGACATGATAAAACAATTGTGTAAACGGTTTCCAAGGCTACGAAAAAAAGAGAAAAATAGAGAAAACAAGTCTATTATAGGGATAACGGAAAGAAAAGGGATTACATGTCACGTGATCGTTGAGGCAAATAACCTCTTTTAGCACAAATATAGGAAATTGGTGATGTATACATGTGAACATGGAACGCATGTCTGACTGATAACATCTAATATTTCAATATAACAAATTACACTTCTATCAACAAATACAGCACAGAGGTACCCATTCCTTCTCTCTGCTTGAAGGTAATTCACCAGCGAGCCTTCAGAAGGTGCGTCAGCCATTACCCATTACGAGAAAAAGTACTGACCTATACAAGCTTGATAAATCATGCCACTGAACTATATGTTGGGCAACTCAATCTCACCAACCTGCTAGATCTTGCATTTAAAGACGGAAGTAAGCAAATTGCAGAAAGGCAGCAGGTGCATGAAAAGGAGAAGAAAAAGAACATGATTATTTCTTGATCTGTGCTGGCTTTATGTAACAAAATCAATTTTCAGTAGGCATTCACTCAACAGAATTGTAAAGTTAATCGAATACTTAACACATTCAAATCAATGGTAATACTATCTATGAGAATTCGGACACAAGTTTTTAATGTAACATCTGTGTTGCGTATGCGTCCAGTAAACGATCTTTGTTTTCAAAGTAGCTTAATCAGTTCAGGCTTTTTATAGGCCTCATTCATCAAGTGGATCCTTTGCTATTTTGCATTGACAGGAAACACTGTGTGCATGTACAGGGCTCAGGCTTTAATGTTTTTAATGGTTTGCTTTAATGTTTTAAAACAAACCATATGGCAGACTGCAGCTCTGTCTTAAGCGCATACTAAAAATCCATCAGGTGTCTGCAATATGTATTGTGTTTTATGGGTTCATGCTTTCATTTTTGGCAATCATTTCACATTGACTGTTTTATGTTACGGATTCAAATAATGGTTCAGCTTCCCGATTTCTCAATAATCAAATTGTCATCTTCATATACTCTTGTGTCACACATTTAAAGTGTGTTCATTTGTATCACTTCTCAGGCTTCCATAAAGTCTAAATTCCATTTAAATCAAAAGGGCAGGTCCCACCACGATGGAACAAGTTAAAAGCGGTTAATGCAAAAGGATGCCAGTAGGAGGGTGAGGAATGCATGCATAAAATAAAAGAATAGGCACATTCCAGGTCAAAGCGCAAGTACTAGTTAAATCCTTCAAATGCTAAGATCCCTAAATGTTCTTTGCAGTAATCGGGGGCCATTTAAGTTTTTCTTTTTTTTAAATATGAAATTGCCAACTTAAAGAAAGGTTTCTGAATCCAAGTATAGAAGCAGCAAGGTTCTGATCGTCAATAACCATTTGGATAAAGACAGAATTACAGCAATGATCTTGAAATGTACCAATATCTACATACTGTTACATACATACTGATTTACGAACACTCTGCACCTTTTGTAGGACTTGTTTCATTCTCGAACTCCAATCCTTGCATATTTGAGGACCAGCCCTGGATGCTCATGCCATATCATGTCAGTTTAAAAAATAGGAGACCACTACAAATCAGCGTAAAGGAACATATGGAAGTGGGAAAATAAATGGAAAGCAGGAAGTAGGATATAGAGAGTACATGAAGGGGGGACTGACCAAAGTTTTGTAATGCCGGTTTTATGGCATACAGATACGATGTGCATGTCGAGTGTCTGGCTTTATATATTTTTGATTTTGGGATATTTAGTGGTCAAATTATGACTTGATAACCACCTTTTCACTATTTTTACAAGTAACAATTTATTGGAATACCTTTACTAAAACTTAGTGAACATGTAAATGTCTTTTGCCTACATTCAAAATACATATTATTCTACACCCACTAGTTTGAAAACCGATTTCAAAGTGTATAATTAGCTTTACATGGTACCTGAAGAAATCTCAAATTGTTTGAAGGGAGAACTCTTACTTATTAATTAAAATGAAGGCCTTAATAGATTTCTCAAAAATGCTATCTGTTCATTTTGGGCAGGCTAACGGATATTTATTTGAAACAAAAGTCCCAACAACTGTAGCTGCAACCACATAACCCGCTGCAGACAATCTACCTAGTTTCAGGCAAGTATAACAACACTATTTAAGTCCACATTCACATCAGCGGGCTAACAAGTGCTAGACGTTTAATGCAGTAAGTAGGATGGATGTATCAAGAAGACAAATGCTTCATTCAAACCAGGCACGCCTTTAATGGCTCTCTTCTTAGGAGATGGTCATCTCAAAAAGTATTCAGACTCGGTGTTCCAATTTTGTAACATTTGAATGCAAGATCAGATCATTTTACAGGGAACATTACAGTACCGGGTTAACTACCACTTGTAAAAACACAAAAAGAATGGTTCTGCAATATGTTTTTTTCAAATGCAATGCATTTTTTATTAACTGGTGGAAATCTAGTGTCAATGGATCATCTACAGACTGATGTCACAATGCACAAGGAGTTATTTTAAAAAATGCGACATTCTGGAACCCTTATTGCCGATCCACTTAGGTTAAAAGAGAACTGAAATAGGCTGAAAGCCCCTGAAGCTTCAGGCCATGCACTAGCAAACGTTTGTAATTATGCAGCACTCACCTGTGTGATCGCAGGACCCTCCCCTGGCATGAAGCAGTGTTTGAGTCAGGAGCTCCACATAGCCGGCAAGAGCAGCGCAGTGCTGGAGGTCGAGGTGGCGTGAGAAAGATGGTGCAGGAGACGCAGCCTTTGGCTAGGTGGGAGAGTTCCTCCCAGACGGCATACAGACGGCACAGGGAGACATATCCAGGCTGTGCCAAATAACCAAATTCTTTGATGATCCTCAGGACTTTGAGGGGTATCTGAAGGTGTCTTGAAGTGATCAGGCAGGCGAGGGCAAGGAAATCGGTTACTCTCCCAACATCCAGGTCCCTGGAGAAGGAGTCAGGAGCAGCGTGCCGCCTCTGCCGGTTTAAATTACAGAAGGAACCGCCCTACAGGGTCAGGTCAGGGTCCCCGGCCACAACCCCCAGGGAGGGTTGGGAGGGGGCTCAAGATAGGGATAAGTCCCACTCTCCACTGAAGTCTAAGCAGCTGCCCTTGGAGGCCACCTGAAACAGTTTTTCTCTTTGGTGAGGTGATCTAATCGGGTTGCAAAGGGTGGCGGGGGGGTGGTGGTTTGAGCTGTGGCAGTTATGCTGTAATGTTCTGGAGTCTTTATAGCTGGAGCGGGAGGCAATGCTACCCCCCATTCCCTTTTTCCCTGCTGGGTCCCAATGTTTGAGGTGTGGGCAGGGAGGGCCTGTTTCGTCGGCTCTGTTTATCCTCAAGGTCGCCAGGACGGGGGCCGGAATGAGCCCTAGGGAGGAATGGGCCATAGCGACACTGGTTCTTGTTACTGTTAAACTTTGCCATTTCTTTTTTCCTTTGCTTTGACACCTGGGGGACATACTGGTGGGGAGATGAAGAATGGGCATACATTTGGGGAGTCTTATGGGAGGTGGGGGGCAGAGGGAAGACTACTACTGGAGAGGCTATTGGGCCTCACCTCAGGGGGTAGGGTCTGTCGGAGCGGGCCAGTAGCATACAGGGTGTACAAGGCGGTATGGTGAAGTTTGGATTGTGGAATGCAATGGCCTGCACTATCCCATTACGAGACAAAGTGTTGACACATGTACAGAGGATAGGGGTTCAAGTTGCCCTCATACAAGAAACATATCTTTCGAAGGAAGGATGTAATATGTTGAAGAAGCAGTGGGTCGGGCAGGTGGTGGTATCAGAGCCTGTGGTGTGTAAAGGGGGTTGGCGATATTGATATATCAAAACTGTCCATTCGAGGTGGAGGGGTCACAGGTGGATGTGGAGGGGAGGTGGTTGATTGTGGAAGGTAAGGTAGAAGGAACCCAGCTAATTCTGGCAAGTGTGTATGGGCCGAACCAGCAAGATAGGGGGTTTTGGGACGTCTTGAGCTGGGACTGCAGCAGGTGCAAAGGAAATCACTCATTTTTGGAGGGAACTGCACCCTGCCTCTGGATCTGGATAGGGAATCTCACTCTCCGATTGGCCAAATCAAGATGCACAGGGCGTTGGAGAGGCTGGTGATGGACAATGAGTTAACTGATGTGTGGAGGGTGTGTAACTCTGAGGCCCGAGAATTCACCTTTTTCTCCCACCCCAATGGGTCACACTCCAGGATTGATTATATCTTCATGAGTAAAGGCCTGCTGGTCCTGGTGTGGGTGCAGGTGGCAGACATTTGCCCAATCCTTATCTCGGACCATCACCCCAGAGGTGGCAGAGTGTGAGTGGGGGGGAGCAACAGATGGCGGTTGAATGTGGATCTTTACAGAAGTGTTTTTCTGTAGGAATGCAGTGGACGACTATCAGCTGGGTTGGTTTGGGATGCTTACAAGGCTGCACTCTGGGGGCACATAATTGGGTAAGTAACGAAGGCTACAGCCTGTAAGGCACTCCAGGCGATAAAAAGGAAGGAGGTGGAATACATTTGATCCCCAACTCAGGACAGACTGCTAGCCTTGATGCACAATAATAATACAATAAGCAGTGCTCCAATAAGGCGTCCAGGATATTGCTCAAATACAACTCTAAATGATATGGGGAGAATGGGGGGTGAATAAGGCAGGGACACTCTTAGCAAATTATTTGAAGGCAAAGCAGCAGAATAATCGCATGGTTGCAGTGGTGGGGGCTAATGGGACTGTTACAGATGAGAGGATTTCCCAGCATTTTGCGTCCTTTTATCAGGAATTATACACACCGGAATATGAGCCTATGAACAGTCAGATTGCCCACTATTTAGGGGGTGGGGGTCTCCCTCAAACAAGGCTGTGGTACCGGAGGAAATTCTTGAGGGTTTAGGGCGGGATATCACGAGGGAGGAAGTTGAACAAGCAATATCCAAGTTGACAAAGGGTAAAGTCCTGGGTCCCGATGGGTTGCCGATTGTCTTTTTTCGTACTTTCACCGGGTTGATCATCCAGAAGTTGATGGAACTCTTTCGAGAGGATATAAACGGGGAGCACTGACAGAAGACTTTTTATGAGGCAATGAAATACGAGATACAGAAGCCAGGGAGGGATTCATTGCTAGTAAAGAACTACAGGCCAATATCATTGATCAATACGGAAGCAAAGATATTAGCCAAGGTGTTGGCCCTAATACTTGAACCAGTCTTACCGGTGTTGATCCATAAAGATCAGTCTGGGTTCGTGAAAGGGAGGCTATTGGGAGCAAATATTCGCTTGCTGTGTTCTATACTGGACTTGGCAGAGTCTGCAGCTACCCTTGGGGGTGACTATGCTAGATTCCGAAAAGGCATTTGACAGGGTGGGGTGGCCTTTTTTGATGGAATCCCTGAGTTGACATGGGCTGGACACTCGTTTCATTGCGCTGGTGAGCTCCTTGTATCGGCACCCAGATTGTAGTGTATGTTAATTGCTGGTGTTAGGCAGAAACCTGTGCAGTTCCCTCTGGGACCACTGCAAAAGATTTAGGACTACAGGTGTTTGGCAGTAAACCCACTTGGTTGCAGTCTGTACCACACAGATTCACTTGGTAGCTGTGGCTGAGCAGTCAGACTTCCCTCAAGAAGAGTTAGGCAGTATACAGAGTATTCACAATAGGTCAAGAGCACACAATAGAACAAGTAAACACTGACCAGGGCTTGGTGTAAAAGAGATATAATTATTTATTTAAAACCACATCTAGAAAAACACACAGGCACTAATAGTAAGCAATTCAAAAACACGGTCACTAAAAGATATACACTCCCTTAAAAGAATATTAGGCAAGTCTTAAGTAAAGCCCCACTTATTTTCAGACAGCGGTGAGCGCTCAACGTAGATGGCACTCTAATAGTTCGTTTTTAAAAAGGGAGAGAAAAGCAGAGAACAAATTGAAACAGATTCCAACACTTTTACAAGAACATAGCAAGAGAGGAAGGCAAAGTAAAACCGTGAATTCAGAGTTAGTAGGCCGGATCCGCTTTAAGAGGATCCAAACGAAATGTGTCCAAGGTCACACGGTTGCAGTGCACAAAAGTCTTGTAATGGTTCAAAAAGAAGTTGGATCAAAGAAAAGGGACCAGTAAGAGGGTCAAGGCGGCCAGCCCAGTCCAGAAGGTTAAGGAGTTATTATCTTGTTGCAATCTTTAGAAAGGGAGGCCTGGCGGACACGGTACCTTAAAGTGGTGAGAACGCTCCAGCGGGGGCAGTTGTTCCTGGCAGCGGGTGCAAGTCAGTGCTTCGTCCGGGGGAAGAGAGGATCTCATCGTGGAGGAAGACAGGGGCCCGTTGCACTGCCAGGGAAGAAACCAGCCGCAGAGTTTCTCAGGTACAAGGAGCGGTCCGTTGATTCGTGGTTCAGTGGTGAGTGGCTATCCGGCCGCCGGGGTGCTTGGCACGGGCAGTTCGACCACAAACCGAGCTGGGGTGCGAAGAAAGAAAGGTAAACTGGTTGTGCCCGCCAGTCAGGGGAAGAAGCCTCTCCAGCCGGGAGATCTTCTCTGTCGTCGGGAAGTGGTGAGTCGGTTCCGCAGGGCTCCACCGGTGGTGTCGTCGTGGTAGGTCGGCTCAGCTTCTCCCTCGTCGGATTTTCAGGTCCTGTGGCGACTTCTAAAGTTCCAGTCCCCAAAGCCCTGCTTTTATGCAGAAAACCCCCATTCACTCAGCCTAGCTGTCACTCAAACATGCTAAGTGGGAAGCCGGCCGGCTCACCACTTGGGCCAATCACACAAGAGTGCGACTTGAGTTACCAAGGTAACTCAGTCCAGGGTGCCTAAACCCCCTCCCACACCCCCTGTGGTACCCAGACAGAGTGACACCACTTTTGGAGGCTTCTGTGGAGAAGCACGCCAAAAAGTGGAACAAAGGGCTCGACTTGGGTTGGAGTCACAGAAGAGAACACAAACGCCATTTTGGAATTGAGTCTTGGCAAAAAATACCAACCGGAGAATTAATATTAATTTAATAAACCGGCGGTATGTTCGAGGCTATGAGAATTAAATAATTAAAGTTGGTAGCCTCGAACAATGGGAAAATCCCATAGGAAAATATTCGCGGTCGAATATAAAAAGTAGTTTCCACTGCCACCAGCCAAAACTCGATCAGGGGGGACGGAGACGTGCCCCCTCGACTAACAGACCCCGGGGCAATTGAATTGCCCCGACCAGTATGTCCACAATACGATGGTTTGTACTGGTTTCTGTTAATAATTTGGGACTAGTAAAGCCAATGGTGACTTTACATGCCCTGGGAGACAGTAGTCAGTCCCAGGGTATGGAGTCTATGGTGGGGTGTCATTATGACACCCTTGTGTTACTGCACGGAGGGTACTGTGTAACACATAGGAAAAACGCATGAGACCCTATGGAGTGAAGGACCCCATAGCCCATAAAACACATTACCAGTCAAAGGAATACCATAAATCATGTCCAAGAGTGGGAGGAAAAGAGTCTCACTCTTGGCAGGAGGAAAAAAACAAACTCCAGAAATCCAGCAAAGCTGCTGGGGGACTCACTAGGTTAGGAAATTCAGCCTAAAGAGAGAATTCTCCCTAACAGCTGGATGCGGTCGTTTTTCCCACCTCAAATAAGTGACAAAGCAGGGCTGCCAACTATTGCTGCTCTTATTCATGCTCTCATTGGAGCCCATGTAGCAGGGCATTAGGACCCGAGAGGACATTCGAGGGGTGAAGGCCACCGAGGTGGAGGTTAAGGTGGCAGCATACACAGATGATATTCTGGCCTTGCTGCAAGATCCACAGAAGTCCTTACCCCCACTTTCTGCAGGAAATCTAGCAATACTCAGAGGTCTCACGTCACAAACATAATCTGCAGAAATCTGAAATCATGCCCTTGCACTCTCTGTGCCTCCAGTCTCATTGTGCAGAGGTGGGGTTTGTGTGAAAACCAGGCAGGGTGAAGTATGTGGGTATCAAATTTCAGGGGGAGACGGGGAGCACAGTAAAGGCAAACACAGAAGAGGTTATGTCGAAGGTAGAGACCCTTCTCTCGAAATGGTCCCTCCTCTGCTTGTCATGGTGGGGCAGGATGGAAACAGTTAAGATGTCCGTAGCCCCGGTGGTCCTTTATGCCCTGATGTTGCGGGTAAGGTGGTCTCCAGTCTCCTTTAAGAACCTCAAAATGCTGTACAAATTTCTCTGGAGGAAGGCAAGACCTAGAATCTCAATGCAACAGTTGACTTTGCATCTGGCGCAAGGGGGGGTGAAGTTCCCACACTTTCTGAGATGCCTTAATGCGATTATTGGAAAACAGGGACAGGATTGGTTCTCGGAGATCCCCCCCACCCCCCAATCGGTTTACACCTCGATGGCTCAATTTGGAGTTTGCCCTGACAGCGCCTTATGGGGCTAGGGAGATTTTGTGGCTTGGAGGGAAGAAAGGCTACCGGGGTGCTCAGTCATTGGGGCTACAAGGGAGGTGTTGAGGGCATGGTTTGAAAGGGCTGATTCAGGAAGAGGAGTTGAGGGGGTCTAGACTGCTGATGTACAACAGACATCCGGTAGAGGGGGAGGCAGTGTATTGGCCCGAGTGGCAAGTTGCAGGGTTGATGCACACATGCCAGATATGGGAAGAGGAGGGCGTTCTATCGTTTCAAGCGCTTAGAGACCAGTACAGATTGCAGGCAGGAGAGTGTTTGCGATATAGGCAATTGTTGGCTGAAGGCATTCAGGCTGGCTAGGGACAGGTGCTAGGTGAGGGTGGTTTGGGGGGGCCGTGGCGGGATACCGCAACCACTGCCATGGTGCACCGGATGATGATGTCTCGGGAGGGAGGGCAATCTAACAGAGGGTAGGGAGGGTAGAGTGAGTTTGGGCGAGAGCGTGTGGCAGGGAATTTCCAGGGGACAGTTGGAATGACATAAGGATGAAAATGAGGCAGAGGTCTCAGCTCAGTCAGATCCAGTTTATGATCTACAATAGATCATGGTTTACCCCATCGAAACCGGGAGGAGGGCAGGGAAGGGAGCAGGATAGGACATGTTGGTCATGTAAAGAGGCAGAGGGCACGTTGAAGCATATGCCCTTTGAATGTAGGTACACCGCTGGATTTTAGAGGCACATCTCCAGATACTGCAGATGTGTGGGGTACAGCTGCCTTTGTTCCTAGATTCTATATTCTGTGGTAGTGTGCACCTGGGATTCATGGGGGAGGTGTCCCAAGGGCAGCTATTGGACATGCTTACTGCCATTGCTCTCAAGCACGTTACAACTAACTGGAAGTCCTTGAACTCTCTGTCCAAAAGGGGTTGGTGGAACTTGGTAGCGTACACCCACAATGGAATACTTTCTGCTACTGAAGGAGCGGGGTAAGGAGTAGAAGAGGGAAGACTTCAGCGCTTCTTGGAGGTTTACGAAACGGGGCCACTGACACATTGATGCCACAAGGGAAGACTATGAGCGATTGTATCAGGTCTATATTTCCACAAAGGTATACTTTTATTATTTTATTCTTTTATTCTCCTACTCTTCTGTTCCTCACTCCTCTGTTCTCTTTACCATCTCCCTCTCCTGTTTTCCTCCCTCTCCTCTATATATAAGTAGAGATATTTTCAGGGGAGGTGAGGTTTAGTCAGATCTTGTGGGTTAGCTAATTTAATTGTTAATGTATTGTTAATGAACGGTTAATGAATTGTTATTTGGGATGGATTAGGCATTAACTTCATGTGCTGCAACGGCCTTTATCTGTACTGAGTTTTTTACGTCTCTTTTAGGGCTATGAATTGGTGATGGACCTGTACGTACAAATTTGGCAATTCTTCTGAATAAAAATTTTGAAATCAAAAAAAGAGAACTGATGGTTTGCACTGGATGGCCCATTTAAATCGGTTGGTTAGAGTAAAGTTTGGTATTCTTTTTCCATAGGTTTCACATTACTGACCTGAAGGAATGGGTTGGTAAACCATGCATCCAGTTTGAAAGAATGTGGCACCAGGGGCCTTGAGAGATCAGACTTGCAGGCATCTGGCTTTGTGCCTCTAAACACCTTATCCTCAGTTCAAACAAAGCATTTAGCCAGTTACGCCCTCAGTGCTCTGCCTGGAGATGGATATTGGCGATTTAAAGGTGTAATTCAAGGAGTACTTTTACACTTTTCAACTCTTTGGTAATAGATTATTTCGATTTCTATTTGTTAGAACACTGCAAACAAGCGTTAGAACCATAGGTTTCTCAGCATTTGACCGAACAAGGATACATGAAAATTAATACGGATAAGGATAAAAATGATCAATGAGATT
Source organism: Ambystoma mexicanum (assembly GCF_040938575.1). Taxonomy (NCBI): domain Eukaryota; kingdom Metazoa; phylum Chordata; class Amphibia; order Caudata; family Ambystomatidae; genus Ambystoma; species Ambystoma mexicanum. The sequence continues at coordinate 673,824,841 of NC_090934.1, forward strand.
CAAACAACCAGGATTTCAGTTTCTTTCTAAATTCAAGAAGAGTCATCATCTCCGTGATTTCCAGAGGTAGGTTGGTTCCATAATTTGACACCATCTATTGTGCTGGAACGTCCATATGGCGTGTATTTACTAAACCTAGGGATGGCCAGCTTCGGACTGACACTCTTGACACTCTATTGATACGGCACAAGGAAGTGGAGGTCAAGCCATAAATGGTCTTATGGATAAGGGACGAAAGTTTAAACTTAATCCTGGCTTGCCAATGGAGCCTTTGCAATACTGGAGTAATGTGTGCTTTTATACTGCTATTCAACACCATGTCAGCAGCCATGTTCTGAAGCATTTGTAAATGTTGAATGGACTTTTTTGGGTAGCCCTGCATAAAGGCATTTGCAGTGGTCTAATTTGGCCTCTTTAATAGCCCATGATAAAGTAACACAGGTGTCTTCTAATATGAGTCGTTTTATTTGTTTTACAATCATTAAATAAGAATGGATAGGGCTTATAAAAACAAAGCTCATACCCAATCATATACTTGATCCGATATTTGAATTATGGAACCAGAGCCGGAAAGAGACACAGCCCTAAGAAGTTCTTTTAAAAGAGCAAAGAGTATGTAATGAAGATTACTTTGAAGTGGTGAATGTGTAAAGCCAACCGAGACATCAAATTAACATGCTGAGAAGAAGGCTGCTCCGTATTTCTAATCCAAATTGTTAATCTTTCAAATTCAAGTGAAGTAGAAATTAAAGTGAAATAGACCCTGTGCTGCATTGCAGATCTCTTTGATGAGGAAAAATGCAAGATATTTCAACTATAAGATTATCTCAACAGGAGCAATACAAAGCTCTCCCCTCATTACCTTCTGGGGACTACATCTACTGCTTCGAGATTTAACATGTTGAGAACATCCATGAAAAGTTAAGATAGTTGTTATCCAATTTTGTGAACTTAGAAAAGCAGCCTAAAAAGAAAGAAATTGGGGGTGGGACTATTTTAGCTGTACCCAACAGCGTACAACGCAGCACAATATCTTGCCATTCCCGAAGCAAAAGAGACAGTTGACCACAAATTAGGAAGGTGTAAGCATGAGTCAGATGGAGGCACCACCCTGAAGAAAAAGCAAAAGGCATTAATCGGAATAAAAATAAAAAGGGAGTGAACAGCATAAAGTGACGCCCCAGAAAATGGTTTGTCACAGAGCACAGCAAATCCGACCTGCCCAATAGGCCGAATAAACAGGAACTGAGTGTGGCAGTTGGTGACATAGGGGTGAAAAGGGAGACATGCGTGCGAAGGGATGCATGCACGTAAAAGAGTCTCCCATAACTTTATTACATTTCAAAGGGCAGCTATCTTTGGGAACCAGCTTTTTCCAACCTGCCACCCAATGCAGGCGATCCTAACCAGATGGAAAGGAGGGAGAGCAGGGCGACAGAAAAATGTATGGCATGTGAAGGAGCAGAAAGAATGTGATGGTGGTGAGGATTAATTCGTTATTGGGTAGTAAAAGTTGGTTATTTGTGCCCATGTCTGGGAGGTAGGCTCCTTGAGACATTGTAAAGTTCAGCAGGTCCCAGATTGTTTCCTCCATCATTGAAGTTAAAATGAATTGTTGCATCTGCTTTTCATAGGTGCAGTTGTGTGATGTGCATTTTTGCAGGTCCAGAGTGGTTGATTTTGAGGCACGTCTGTTGTAGCCCGTGTTCACGGCATATTGCCCGTTTGTGGGATGTAATCAAAGGCACGCTCTGGTGTGTCTTGCCACCTCAAATGTTGAATAAACAGTTAATTTTTTAATACTTATTCTTGGTTACAAAGAGTGGAATATGTAGTTCATGTCGGAGTTGAGGGGTGTTATACTAGGTGTGTCGTGCCAAGTACTGCTGTCCGTCCGACCAATTGAATAGGCGGTACCAAAAAAAGCTGGCATGTTTATTTGCTATCTGCAGTTCTTTGCAGCAGGGAGACAGATAGGATATTTGGTTTCCAGAGGTGGGGTATTCTTATATTTTATCTAGTGCGCAATGATGTTCGCTAAACTTCAACAGATCAGTAAATGCAGATACAGTGGGCCCAAGTGAATCCATCAGGTGCTGCTTCACATGAGGTGGCCATTGTGTAATGGCTTGAAAAGGAGACAGGATTTTAGCAATTTACAATACGATGAGTGGTCCCCTTCTATAGCAAGCGTTCTGGCCATGGCATTCCAGAGGTTAGTGGCCATCATTGCAAAGGCATTTCCTCCTTGCCTTTTCCTGTTATACCAGGAACCATCACAAACACAGTCTTGTGGGATCCACAGTGACCTTACAGAACTCCTCCGAGTAGAATGATGGGCCGGAAGAAGGAGGCAGACACTTGGACATTATTACTGGTGTTTATTGAAATACTAAAGATAAGGCTTATCTTTCTCTCCCGTTAGATAGGTATCCCTGCATATATATATATAACTCAAGGTGCTCATCAGTCATCAGGATGTCCCCTCACCTGGTTATCTCTTATGGCAACGTCTCTTCTTAGGTTCATAGTTCTCTTCAGTTATTTATCTTCAAATAGCCTCTTGCAACCTTTGTGACAAGGTCTGTAACTCTTTTACAATGTACTTGGCTTTTGTCCCCCCTTTAGGGACAGTTGTTCCACGGTCCTTTTTGTATAACTCTTTCTTATAGTTTGAGCCCGGCTTAGATGCCTTTCTGACTCTTGTAACCAAGGCCTTCTTAGGTTGGTTATGCCTTTGTAGTGTCTTTACCTTCTCCCTCAAATGGGTTTGCTCAGTTTGATTATTTCTCCTCTTACCTGGTTCACTTGATTTCACTTCCCATTTATATTTATAAACTACTCTCTCTGGTTTCCTCCACTATATATTTCTTATGCTATGGGGTGCTTTGCCCTCTTCCGAGGGCGTTTGTGCCCAGTTCTCTTTCAGACTTATTTGTTATTCTCTTGGTCATGTCAACACAGTTCAACTTTAATGGCTCTATATTTAGTATCTTGTCAATTTCACTGGAACAAGTTTCTCCTGCTCCATAACGATGCCCGGGTGGCCTCCCGGTACTCTTGTTCTCCCAGTTACCTCAGTATATGCAGGGGAATGCTCTATGGCACGGCGCTCGCTCGGGTTCTCTTCATCTGCTCTGGATCTTGTGCTTCTCCTTGTTGTTGGTGTACCGCACTCGGTCCTCTATCTCCTTGCGACCGGGTCTGGATGTGACTCTCACGGCATCTTGTTGACTCATGTGCTGAGTGATTTTGGCACTGTTCAACAGGCTCACGGCCCACCACAAAGTTGTTGTTGTCATGTCACCACCAGGATTAGAATTCCCTGCTCCACAGGTTCTCTCTGCTCGGAAACGCTGTTTCTTCAGCGTTTCCCTCTGATGCTCAGGACTCCTCTGAAAGTTGCGGGCCCTGCCTCTCTCCTCGGCTCCAACTTCTCCAGTGTTCACCTCATCAGGGGGCTTGCCTTGCTTATGCCCTTCTCTCTGTGTTTCATCTCTCCTCTGGGTGCTCTCCCTCTTCCCGGTGTTTTTGCTCTCTTCCAGCCTACTCATCTCAGTTAAATGTAAGTCTCTCCTTATAGAGACAGATCCTCCTCCTTAGACACAATGGGGTATTTTAGTTTGGTCTTCAGCCAAAGGGGAGTCTCTCCCAGTGAGGTCCCACTAGCCCAGACCCATAGGGAGGGTCTTGAAGAGCGGGATCACCTCCCAAGCCTCAAAGGGGGAGGATCCCCATTGGGGAAAAGGGACAAATACCCTTGATTCATCAGAATAGCCTCAATCTGTCAGGCTGCTGTAGAGATGGAATCGAACAGAGTTGTTCCTTACTATGAACATACATAAAACCATTTTCTGGAAGGCAGTGGTTGCTCGGGTGTTTGGCCCGCTGTGATGAGCAGTCTCGCTGATCGGGGTGGATACAGCATCTGGCTTTTTTAATTGACTGCTGTGTTTTAAAATTCATCCAGAGTGTGTGTCTCTCTCGCTTACTCCATCTCTCTGAGACATAAGAATCTGGGAGCTCATTTAAATGATGTTGTACACTTTATATCCTTCTTACTCCAGGGACAGGGACAAATCTATAACTCGCGAAGAATTTAGGCCTGCTACAGATCATCGAACAGGACTAAACCTTTATTGTGTACAGTTTAGCAATTAATGTCCAGACCCATTGAGATTGCGGTCAAATCAGCATAGAACCTCATAATATAATGCAATATCATCAGGGTCCTCTTAACAGCCCTCACAGATAGTATATCCTCACTGGAGATAGATGGAGGGGTTGAGAGAGAGCGAGAGGAGAGGCATCTCTACAGATAGAATCAACAAACCAGCAACATAAGCCAAGCAACTTCAGATGTCTCTGGGTCAACAACATTGGTGCAGAAGGTCTGAACATTCATGTTCTTGGAAAAACGACTGCACTCTATGTTTTGGGGTCTATTTTACCAGTGTACTTTCAATGAACAGCCACAAAAAAATGCTGAGCCAGATCTTTAACAATAACAACGGCAGGGAAACACTCATTGCAGAGAAGCAAGAGATCCATGCGTCAGATGACCACTGGTTTCTTCGATCACTTCTAGGGTAGCACAAATACCCATCTGGATTTCTTTGACGCCTAAAGACAGACATTTTCAATGTCAGTCTATTGCCTTTTCAAACACGCCTGTGTTTTAGCAGTTTGCACTGGTGTTTTACTTTGTCACGACAGTAGCGTGACATAAAGTTTGAGAAGAAAAGGTCTGTCAAGATATTGATGCAACAAGATGTAGGGAATGCTTCTCCATTATGAGGGTAAACATCTTTACTGAAGAACTGCAGATGAAAATGTCAAATATGTCTAAAGGAACCGTTCAACAGCTGGTAAAAAAACTTACAAATTAAGTCAGGTAGACTATCATTTCATACGTATACAAAAGATTAAATACAAACTAAACAAACATGTTTTGTATAACCTTTTCATAATTAATGAAAACTTGAACAAGTCATATGCTTTTGTACCTGTCAGATACAATTTCTACAACTTTGCAGTAAGGCATGTTTTCTTTCCTCTAATTGAGGCAGGAATGCCATGCAGCCTTCGTCAGGGAAGGTGCATGTTAAGCAATATCTATTCTCAGTTCCTTCTCATTAACAGACATTTTTCCTTGGACTCACTCTGTAAATCTTTCCAGGAACAGAAAAAAATTCACATGTGCACCTCATATGTGGACAGAATTGTCGCTGCATTCAACAGGATATGCAACAGTTTCCTTCCTTCCCAGATGTATTTAGCTTTTTATTTAGCATAGCTGTGTAAAGTGATTCAGTGCCTTTCATGTAAATTGATGCTAGCTACCCTTTTGTTGCTAAATTGTTGCATCTATACTGAAGTGGCCTTTTGTTTTATTTCATCTATGTTAGAAGCATTTTCCGGCGAGTTTAAAACAATGCTACATTTGAAATGTTATGCATAAATGTTGTAATATGAACTGCTAGTGAATATTTCTTTACTGTTCATGGTGAAACCCAAATAAGTAGGTCTACTACTTCTACTGCAATTCCACTACTTCTAGCACTGTGAACCCCACCTCACAATGAACATGCTAGGGGATATGAAGACCAACTGCAAATGGAGCCAAATACCACTAAGGTGTGACCTCATTGCAGACCTTCTGAGCCAGCTGTGAAGGATTGTTTGCATCAGTCAATGCCTCAGCTCAGGACCTCAAAAGCAGCATGGGAAATATGGTAACATCCTTTCAAGGAGATGGGTTTGGCGCTTTGAAGGCCAGGCTCTCTAGAGCCCATCTTGCTACATAGTGTCATAGTGTTCACGTGAAGAATTAAATAGATTTAACACTTGCTCAGTATTAGCTTCACAGGTGTGCTCTCCTTTTAAGGGTGAGGGACTGGAAAGAAACCGATGATTCAGAATAATGACAGGTCACCCTTCGTGCTAGTACAATTACACTTTTGTAGCCTGCATACTGTGCCAAGTGCTGAGTTCTGCTCACCAAAATTCTGGACTATGATTATGTAGGATTAATTCAAACATCTACAGAAGAGCAGAATCTTAGTGTGGTGTTCGTTTTGAGGGAATTTCGAGATTAGCCCAAGCAGAGACACCCATGGAATCGACAGACTTCCTGGAGAACAGAGTGAAGCACAGTGAGGGTCATCAGTGAAAAACTAACACTGATGAAGTAGACACTACTAAAACCAAATATTATCCAGACATAATCTTGCATCACTACTGGTACATTTAAAAAGTGCCACCCAACAAAGTTTTTAATAGTATCCAGCTAGAAACAAAGTTATTGTGTGCAGATGAAGAACAGAGGCTGCTGCAGGGGCCATCAAAGGCAGTGCCTTTGGGGGCCCCATGGCAACACACTTTCAAACTTTTAAGGGCAGGCTTCCACGATCTTGCCAGATTGACACGTAAAATGTTGGAAACATTGTGATGCTGGAAATGCATTGGAGGGACAGGGCCTCCCTGTCCTTGTACTGTAGTCCTTTTTTATTTGTGTTCTGTATAGTTTTCTGCCCAGGAGTCCATGTGGGACACCTGTAAGTGCAGCGCTTCCTGTTTTTGGTTTGGTGTACAGACCCATGGGATACCCTTATGGCACACATGGGTGTGGGTACAATCCTGTGCCCCTAGTGTATGTTTTTGGATACCAGTGTGTGGCCCACACAGCAAGATGGGTATGGGCCGGTGGCAGCTCCATGTTGAATTTGACAGGTGCTCCGAGTATCCTCCATTTTGGGATACCCCGGCCCTGCCATTGGAATCAGTTGATTCCGGATAGGAAACAAGATGGCCCCTGTGGCCTCTTGCTCTCTATTGCCCGTTACCTTGTTTTCCCAAAGTCCTGGGAAGCCCTGACTCTGTCCCTTCGTCCTGACTGGCTGTTGGGTGGAAGTTCCATATGGTGTTGTTGTGAAGTCCAGGCCAGACTGGCTGGAGCCTTTCCAGTGACTGTATGTTGTGGGTACACCCTGTGGGTGGGACCTGGGTGAATGGAGTGTGACACCAATATGCACTTCTTGCTGTGGATGTCTGGTTTTTCTGGTGTTTGACACAATGACTGAGACAGCCCTGCCCAATACTGGTACAAATGCAGTATGTAGTGTTGAATGGCTGGGTACATGTCCCAGTACACATTCCTTGTTGTGAGTATCTGAGAGGGAGGAGAATGGCCTGAATGCGCTGTATGTCTGATTGGCTGACTGACAGCTGAATGCCCTTCTGAGTGATTGGTTGCCCGAGTGTGACCCAGCAGAATGAATGGGAGATCAACTAGTATATCTGGGGGCCTCTTACTGCTAGAATTCGTTCAGACGCTGGAGTTGAAACGGACAGCTGAATCTCGAAGCCGAGCCTGAAGAAGGTTGACTGCTGTCTCCCTTTGCCGAAATCCGAAAGCCGCCGATCCGTCGAGACTGATCCAAGAGAGGACCTGGGTAGGCGCCCGCTTCCCGTGCTCCGAAGGACAATTGAGCACCGCTAACCTTTGGTGAAGCTCCCTGGAAGTCAGACCCTCGACAGGCTGCTGATCGGAGACGGGGACCGCCAAGGAGAAGGAAGATAAGCACCGGACATTACGTCCACCGCCGTCGATCAGGGTTTGCAGGTTTGCATAACCGCTGGAGGCCCGTCGAAGCCATGTTGCCCGGAAAAGGGGACTGCTTGACCCCGTGCCATTGACGATCGGAGCGCACGCTCCTTTGCCTAAGACTTTTGATTCACGGATGCGCTCGTCCACACTGCCGCCCGCCTTATCCCGCTGGAGAAGGCCAGGCAATAGACGTGCTGAGGAGCACCCGCCGGTGGGTTCCCTGCCACCCAAAGATCGTAGAGACGACGGACGACTCAACGCCCTTGCTGGGCCATAGTTCTTCACAAACTCTTTGCGGTCGTGAACTATCAACATTGAGGTGCCCCGCACACCTCTTCCTTGCAGGATGTCTTCGCTTCATCGTCGCCGAGCACCGCTGGGACCCAAGCTGCCGCCTCGACACCAAGTTCACTTTCTTCGAGGGATCTCGTCGATCCGTGGCTCCTGCTTTAAAGGGAGCCGCTCAAGAAGAATCTGTCGTCGAACTCTGCTATTACAGGTACATTGGGGTGGTAGAAACATTATAGAAGGAAATAAGACTTATAGAACAATATAAGGACTGGGCTTGTGATATAGCTTTATTTTACAGGTTGCCCAGGTGGGGTGGATCTCCGCACAGAACTGTGTCTAGTTTTAGGGGCCAGTATTCTGCCAACTCTATTTGCAATTAGGAGGAGAGAAAACCTCAGGGACTCCTTGGTGCATAGTTACAAAGAAATCAGACCGTTACCCGACACAACCGCTCTCTGGAACACACAATGACCATTGGGCCACACACCGTGTGGAAATTGCTCCGTCTGTAAATTCACTGAACGCACTACATCCATTGATATAGGTTGGAAGTATCCCTGGGAACATAGGAACCTTACAAATTGTAACACCATGAATGTGGTTTATCTGTTCTAACCAACTGCTTTTCCTGCTATGTCTATTGCTGGTTACCTTTATTAAGTGATTTGTGTGACATTTAAACAGAGTACAGTTGATGCACTTTAATGAAATCTAATAATTGTGGTACCACTTAGAACTGTATATATTTGCCATTGTAGATTTACTAAGCACAACGTGAGCTATTGTGATTGTGTACATAACCTTGAACTTAATTATATAAAGACTGTGTTTTAACTGATAGTGTGTGGACAGTCCTTCGTGGGGGCTTGGGGACTACACTGTACTTAAGAACCAGCCTGCATCACCACCTGAGAAGCTAGGCCTTGATTGCTCGACTACGTTACCAATAATAGAGAATCTTGGCTGGGGTCCTCTGTGCCTTTCCTCTGCCATATAGAGAGCAGGAGTACAGACACCCCCCCCCCCACCCAACCCCCCAGTCTTTACACTAGTGGCAGCGGTGGGATGCTTATGGTTTTAAGAATCTGTGTATAACTGTGCCACTTACAAAATATCTCCACTTTGTTAAATTGAGGTTTAGTTGTGTACAAGATAACTGCATTAAAAGCAATGGAGTCTACTGCAATTGGTAAATTGACTAGGATGAGCTTAGAGGCTATCCAGAGTGCTTGTGAAGCCAGGGAATTAGACTTTAAAGATAGGTCTAGGGCTGAGCTGATAGCAGCCCTGGTGGACTACCAGACTGATGGTGAAACTCTTGAAGGGGGGATGCAACCAATGAGGACTCTGCCCCTGGGGTTGTTGCTGAATCTGATTCTGGGAATGCCACCATTCCTGCTGCCTCATTTCTGAACCCCAGCACTGCTCTTCAGGGGGAAGCCCTGAAGATTGAACTTTTAAAATTGGAGCTACAACAGGAACAGCTAGCCTTTCAATACAAAAAGTTGGAAACAGAAGCCGATTTGAAGAAAGAGGAGTTGGCACAGCAAGTGATACTCAAAGACAGGGACACTGAGCACCAGAGAATCCAGCTAGAGAAAGCTAGAGTGGAGACTTCAGCTAAACCAGTTGAGTGTGGCAGGTCCCCAGCCACCAAAAGTATGAAAGATTTGGTTGGTGTGTTTGTGGAGGGTTCTGATATCATCTAATGGATTGAAGCGTTTGAAATGGCTTGTGCAATTCATGATGTTGATAAGAAAATTGGGCTAAGTGTTTGTTAAGCAGAGTGCCTCAGACTGGATATTACTGTATTCTGAAACTGAGTGTGAAATGAAATGAAATTAAATATTTTATTCATATTGCAGCGATCTTACTAATGCGCAAGTGCATGGGAAAGGAAAATGGGGGAAAAGTGCGAAGCAGAGGAGAGAAAAACAAATAAATATTAAATAGAATAAATAGGAAATAAGGGCTTTAAACCATTGTAGTGCAGCCAGCAAGTGGCAGGTGAAAGTTAGTCAGAAAGGTATATCTGATAAGTGCAGATGAAACGTGGGAGGGGGACTGTATGGGTACAGATACAGAACCCTAGAGCAGATGGTGGCCTGGAGGCAGTGCAGGAGGGTGACAGGGTGAGCAGATACCTGGGCCCGAAAGAACAGAGGGTGGCCAAGTGCACAATGCAATGAGAAGAAACAGATCAACAGGGGAGAAGGGGGGCAAAGGCAGAGGCAAAGAGGAAGGTCTTGAGAAGTTTCCGGAACCGAAGATGTTTTTACTCAAGTTTCAAGGTGGCCGGGAGGCTGTTCCAAAGGGAGGCACCAGCCGAAGACAGGGATCTACGCCCAGCTCGTTTATTTGCAAAATGACTAACCCTGAGGGAGTTAGAAGTAGAGGAGTGAAGGGCTCGAGAGGGGAGGTATTTACGGAGGGATAGTTGTAAGGTATATTAGACCCAGGCCCCAGAAAGCCTTGTGGACAATGCAGAGGGTTTTAAAGTGTGCAAGAAAGGGGTCAGTATGAGTGCATGAAGTCTGCTTTGATTGCCAAGTTTGGTTTTACAAACAATAGGGCAGCACCTGTGTGCAAACGTGAGGCAGGGCAAAATATAGTCTTAAACACAGGGATGCTCACACTTTTGACAATCATCAATCTTGCCATTCAGTTCCAGTTATTTCTAATAGAAAAGAATGTGCTCTAAGATTCACATAGAAACCAAAGAGAAGGCCTTAGAGTGCAAACTTAATTTAATACAAACTTAATTAAATACAAAGAAGTATATATTTTTTTGAAATCAAACCATTTTTTACATAAATTTAGTACAAATATTGGAAAAGAAAGGGAAGTAAAAAGACAAAGTATTCAAAATATACATGAATCACAAAAGACAAACCATCATTACTAAACAATTAAAAATGTTTTTGGCCGATTGGCATGGTACTATGCATTAGACAGATGCTACTGCAGAAGGACTACCAGGGTGTATTAAAATTACCCTGGTAGATTAGTGGAGGGTATTGGAATGGTTAATTAATAAACATGGCCTTGTTATCTGCCTACGTGTAAGTAAAATCAAAAACAGTTGGCAATGCCGTTCTAAAAGGTAAATGAACCAAGCATGGAAACACGTTTCGGCTTGCCAATGTGTATGGCATCCGTGGTTGAGCCTTTCTCAGGGCAGGTATGGTGAATCACCCCTGTATCTAGATCAGGGACAGGAGCGGTCTGTGGTGCATTTCCCCAAGTGTGTTGGGATTATTTCAGTACTTGATCTGACATCAGTTATTAGGACCATCTGTGTGCTCAAAAGTCACTGTGGTGGTATTGTGTGGGAATCAGATAGTAGGGCATCAGTGTTGACCAAACAAAATGGGTGGGCAAAGTTGCGCTTGCCAGGACACGGGGGAGCTGTGTGTCTTGTCCGCGGTGAAAAAGTATGTCTGGTGCAAAAAAGCCAAAGCTGGTCTGCATGTAAAGAATGAATGCAGGGGAGAGGGAGAAAAAACGCTGTGCGCGGTTTTGCTTGTAATGTGTGCCGGGTCAGGATCAGAATCCAACGTCACAGCATCAGGTCCTCGCAGCATCTGAAGTGCTGGAGGAAAAAAAGGAGGATGGCTGCTCACCGTCGGGGAAGTTGGGGAATGCCAAGTTTGGCAAGACACCTACCCAATACCTTAAAAGGTTCAGGGAATTTAAGAAAAGAGAGAATGTGTCTTGGGTTGACTGGGTGAGTGCTGCGCACATGAACATGAAGGGATGGATTGATGGATATAAGGTGAAAACCTTTGTTGAATTGTCCCACCTTTTGTTTTTTGAGCATTTTTCTGAAGCCTGTTCACCAGAGCTGCGTCAGTATGTTGCTGACCAGAACATTTTGGATCCCTTTAAGCTGGCCAGGCTAGTTGACAAGTGGGTCTCCCACCGGGTGTTCCCTAAGGACTCCAGTGGGAAGAACAAGGACAAAGAAAAGGGGACTTCTCAGAAAGCTGAGGAGTCCCAAAAAGCAATCACAGTCCGGTAAACCAAAACCTCCCTCTCCTAAGACCCAAAAATCTAGTGGGGATAAATTCTCTGTGGGTAGGAATAAGAGTAGTGGGCCAGCTGCTGCAAAGCAGGCTCCCAGTGGCTCCAGTACCGTACTCCCCATTCCTGGTACTTGTTGGAACTGTGGGGCTCTGGATCACAAGAAGGGTGACCCCAAGTGTAAAAGGTAAGGTACTTGGAGTCCAGGCTGTCAGCCTGACCTACCCTTACCGCATGTCAGAGGTGGAGGCCACTGTCCTCCCTTCCTCTACAGGGATCACATTCGGTGCTCCTGTAGAGATTTCCTTAGTGTCCCTTGGGGCCTGGGACCAGTATGCAGAAGTACTGGCGACTATCCCACAGAACACCCGTAGGTTTTTGAGAAGTGTCCTCTTGAATGGCAAGCCGCCTACTGGTTTGAGAGAACTGGGGCAAGCATGACAGTGGTGGACAGGACCCTGCTCAAGCCAGAGGACTATGTAGGTGCTCCTCTGAGAACCAAAAATGACAGAAGGATATTTATTAAAAAGTTATTCCTCAAGCTGGATCCCTAGCGATAACTAATTAGTCCTGTAGATAAGTAACCTCATGCGCAGTCGCCGCCAGCCCTAGTGAGTGCTGGTGTGCCTACTAAAAATGGGGTGTAGAGCTCCTCTCCCTATCCTCTCTCACTACTTTCCTAATTTCTAAAAGTAAGTGCATACTTGGTGGGGGTCGGTCTCAGTCTTTAATATTGCCGCCTCTAACGCATACGTCTTATCACACAAAACGCTTTCCCTGTGATCAGTGGTCAAGGGATGTTAAAAATGATGCATTTCTGTTCGCCTGACATTGGGTTAGCTAGAACTAGCGATTACAATTGCTTCAAACAAGCCCCCTACATCTGTGTATATGGGGTATCGGAGTCTGGATAATCAGTCAGCACTACTTAGGAGTAGGTCAACCAGTTTCAGCGGGATTTAGTTAGTGGCCGCTTTATTCAGGACGAATACTTCTGTATCTGGTATTCTATATGTAATCTTCAATTTTGTGAAGGTTATGAGGATATCTTCGGGTGTCCAATGGGCTTAATAAATGGATCCCTGAATCCTATAGGATAAATGACAAGAAAGACAACAATATTGAGTTGGCGCCGATACATCGACGATATACTACTAGTGTGCGATGAAGATAGCGCCACATTGAACAACTTCAGTAGATGGATCAATGAACTCAACCCATTTCTCAGATTCACCCATGAGGCAAGCAAAACAGAAGCCACCTTTCTTGACCTCAAGATCATGAGAATGGGACACACCTTTGAGACTACCGTCTTTCAAAAACCAACAGACAGAAACTCTCTGCTTGACTACACTAGCTTTCATCAAAGGTCATTAAAAGAAAACCTACCGTTTGGCCAGTTTCTTCGGTTTAGGAGGAACTGTACCACCAGAAACGAGTATGATCGACAAGCAGAAAGACTCTCAAAGAACCTGAAGGACAGGAATTATCCACACAGAATAATGAAAAAAGCTAAAAAGAGGGCAAGAAATATACTGAGAGAAATAACCCTCAACCAACATGGCAAAAGGAACAGAGATGAAAATACAATTACAGCAGTATTCAGTCACTCTGCAGTCACGAATCGCCTAAAAAAAAGACATTCGAAAAGCCTGGCACATATTGAATGTAGAGGAAAATTTACTACCAGTACCTCTATTTGCAATTAGAAGGAGAAAAAACCTCAGGGACTCCTTGGTGCATAGTTACAAAGAAATCAGACCGTTACCCGACACGACCGCTCTCTGGAACACACCAAGACCATTGGGCCACACACCGTGTGGAAATTGCTCAGTCTGTAAATTCACTGAACGCACTACATCCATTGATATAGGTTGGAAGTATCCCTGGGAACAGAGGAACTTTACAAATTGTAACACCATGAATGTGGTTTATCTGATTCAGTGTCCATGCAATAAAAAATACATTGGAATGACAAGAGCCATCAAAATCTGCATTGGAGAACACAGGTCCAACATTAGGACCAAAAAAAGAACAGCTCCACTGGTTGAACATCACATTGAAATGAAACATACAGAAAATGATCTCGTATGGACTATACTGGAAAAGGTCAAAATACCTAAACGAGGTGGCAATATATCAGCTCTCTTACTGAGAAGAGAGCAACAATGGATCTTTAGGCTACGGAGCCATCAACTCGGCCTTAACGAAGAAATCTGTTGGCAAGCTCTGGCTGTCATGTAAGAGGATGATATTGTACCTAATGTGAGACTAAGAATACAGATATGGTCCTCTAGGTGACTGAACAATCATCGACTACAAGTGTTCTCAGGCAGAAAATAACTGTGGATCACATTGGGTGCATCAGCAATATCCAATTGCCCCCACTTGCAAATCCCCACTGAAACTGTATGGGAAATAACCATCCAAACACTCCTTTGGCCATAGCATATGTAATCACCAGCAGAATGCTGGGATGACACATATACATCATCCTGTATCAACAACACAGAAGAGTACATCGTACTATGTCTTCCAGAACCACTCTGGACTGACCAGCATAAAGTATGCAAATCTGCGCCGTCGTCATATTAATCACAGTGCAAAAAGGATTGTGAATGTAGACTACACTTCCCAGCATTCTTGGGACCAAATTGGTAGTCACGATGTAATCCTGCTATCTTCAATACTGTGAACATGGCAGGATCTATAAACATGGGTATGGAACTACCGTTACCCTTAGGCATGACCTTGCGCCGTTATTACAACAATCACTGTGCGAAACAAAAACGTGTGTGTACACTACACTTCCCAGCATCCCTGGGGCCAAATTGGTAGTCACAGCGTGTCTCATAGAATTGAGATAAGGTATGAATGGCTAATAATACGGAGACGCTGGAACATAAAAATGGAGACACCTCAATCGTGACCCAGCTCGAACCATAGGCATTATTTTGCGCCGTCATAATCACTGTGCAAAACAGAAACATGAGTGTTCACTACACTTCCCAGCATCCTTGGGGCTACAATGGTAGTCAGAGCGTATCTCATAGAACTAACAGACACAAGGTATGAATAGTTAACAACATGAAGACGCGGGAACTTAACAATAGTTTGATACCCCAATCGTGATCTATTTCGAACCATAACGCCATGAATTAGAAATAATATTCGCGGTTTAAAAAAACGGAGTAACTGGGTCACGTGAGCGCCACAACGCCATAAAAACAAAGAGCAATCCAAGATGGCGCCTTTCACAAACCGGCAAACGAGACGCGGCTTTCAAAAGAAATCAAGGTGAGCAATGAGACCAGCGGCCACAAAGTAGAGATAATGCATGAGTGTTTATAGTTGGGCTAAACGAACAAACAGCGTATTTAACTGTCTAGGAACCACGAGTCACGCTAACTTATTGACTATTGAGTAGAATGGAATATGTAGCACTGGCGGCTTACCACTTTTGAACGCATGAACTTTGAAATGTGCACAAGAGCATATGTGCAGATACACCTAGCTCTGAACGCGTGAGCTTTTAAATGCTCATAACCACGAGCCACGCTAACAAATTGACTAATGAGTAGAATGGAACATTTAGCACGGGCGGTCTTCCAGCTTTGAAAGCGGGAGCTCTGAAATGTGCACAAGAGCATATGTGCAGATACACCTAGCTCTGAACGCGTGTGCAGACACATAAACCTGAACACCCAAAATTCGATAAGATTGGCACTGGAAACACACTATTTAGAGTGGGCATCAGACAGATACAGGGCATTGAAATACATGTCCACAAATCAAAGGCTAAAACTAAAGGGTCACACACTAAGAAGAGTGGGCCCTAGACTTATACAGGCTATTGAGATGAGTGTCCTTCATCCAAGGTTATTACCAATGGGACCTTGTTTTTGTTCCACAGGAGTACTATTTTAAAGGCAGAGGAACGGATCCTATACCTTCTACTGTGCAAGACCCACCAGTGAAGACAGGTGAATAAGTTGCGCTGTTGTGCCTTGTTGTAGTTCACTTCCCCCATTGGAGTAGAAAATTAGAGTACAAGAAAACGAGATACCAGCATTGATCATTCATTTATCCACAGATTCCAGTATGGAACATACATAGTTGAGCACAAGAACCGCTCACTATAGAACAGGCAGCAACAAGAAAAGACTGCCCAACACAGGTAAGAAAGTACTTACCCCTAGAATATGTGGACAGATAAACCCACATACTGCATAGCAGCAACCCGTTTAGAAGCACCCGAAAACTGATGACTGTTCCACTTGTCTTTCTTGTCGTTTTATCCTATAGGATTCAGGGATCCATTTATTAAGCCCATTGGACACCCGAAGATATCCTCATAACCTTCACAAAATTGAAGATTACATATAGAATACCAGATTCAGAAGTATTCGTCTTGAAGAAAGCAGCCACTAACTAAATCCCGCTGAAACCGGTTGACCTACTCCTAAGTAGTGCTGGACTGATTATCCAGACTCCGATACCCCATATACACAGATGTAGGGGGCTTGTTTGAAGCAATTATAATCGCTAGTTCTAGCTAACCCAATGTTAGGCGAACAGAAATACATAATTTTTAACATCCCTTGACCACTGATCACAGGGAAAGCGTTTTGCCTGATAAGACATATGCGTTGGAGGCGGCAATATTAAAGACTGAGACCGACCCCCACCACGTATACACTTACTTTTAGAAATTAGGAAAGTAGTGAGAGAGGATAGGGGGAGGACCTCTACACCCCATTTGTAGTCAGCACACCAGCACTCACTAGGGCTGGCGGCGACTGTGCATGAGGTTACATACCTACAGGGCTAATTATTTATCGCTAGGGATCCAGCTTGAGGAATAACTTTTTAATAAATATCCTTCTGTCATTTTTGTGATACAACAGTTAAGGTATAGACAGGAGGTGACCACCTTTTCGACTCATTTGTTGTTGCTCCTCTGAGAACCACCAGGTTAGCTGGTGGGCCTCCCAAATTATCGCCTGTAGCTTTAGTCACACTCATAATTGGAGACAAGACAGCAAAGCTTCCTGTCCTGGTTCAGGACAATGTCCCTGCTAACATTCTGTTAGGAAATGATCTAGTAGAGTTGGGGTTGATCTCGGATGGTCTACCCATGACTGCTGCTGCAGTTACTAGGTCACAGGTGGCACAGATTCCGGCTGTGAGTCAGGTACCCAAGCCAAAGGCGAGGCCTAAGGCAAGAAGATGGAAGAACAAGAAGGCCACCTCTGTGAAGGGGGACCCTTCTCTTCCTGCTGTTCCTACAGAACCCATTGGGATCCATGCTCTGGATGGGCTGGGTCCAGTAGAAAACCCAAACTCAACTCCTGAGGGAGAAGAGATCAAAGACCCTCCTGCAGGAGAGGTTCTCAATCGGAGGACCACTCCGACCGTCAATGCCTTTTGGCTGAAGGGGGACCCTCCCGGGCAGACTTCTGTAAGGGACAGAGAGAGTACCACTCTCGAGGGTCTGAGGAAACCGGCCCCGTCTCAGGCACAAGGAGAAGTGCATAGGACATTCCAGATTTATTGTGAGGGTGAGCTCCTTGTTAGTGAGCCCACTAAGCCTGAACCTGGTGCCCTCAAGAGGTTGGTGGTACCCCAGGTTTACAGGCCCTTCCTGCTGCAGTTGGCGCATGAGGTGCACTTAGATGGTCATCTTGGTACTAAGAAGACTAAGTAGAGGCTCTCTACCCATTTCTACTGGCCTCGGATGGGAGTAGAAGTGCAGTTCCACTGCAGGACCTGCCCAACTTGTGAGTTGTCTGGCAAGACTGGAGGCAGTCTCATTGGCCCACTTCAGCCATTGCCAGTGGTTGGCATACCGTTTGAGAGGATGGACATCGACATTGTCGGTCCCTTTGAACCTCCCACATCAGGTGGACATCGGTTCATCCTGGTCTTGGTTGATCATGCCACCAGGTACCCTGAGGCTATACCCCTTTGGACTATTACTGCCAAGGTGGTTGCCAGGGCTCTCGTGGGCATTTTCACCCATGTTGGATTCCCTAAGGAGGATATCTCTTACAGAGGATCCAACTTCGTGTCTAGTTACATGAAAACCATGTGGAAAAAGAGTGCGGGGTAACCTACAAGCTCTCCACCTCTTGCCATCCCCAGACCAAAGGTCTGGTTGAGAGATTTAATAAAACTCTGAAGGTGATGCTAGGTGCTTTGGAAGAGCCCCTAAGGAGGAAATGGGATCTCCTCCTGCCATGCCTGCTGTTCGCTTACAGAGGTACCTCAAGAGGGTGTTAGTTTCAGCCCCTTTGAGTTACTCTTTGGACATCTAGTGAGGGGGCGCCTTGCCTTGATCAGAGAAGGTCTGGAGGCCACAACTCCAGGTCCCGCCAAGCAAGTGGGGGACTATGTGTTAGGCCTCAGACGGAAGATGACACAGATGATGGGTCAGGTGACAGCGAATCTCAAGGCCAGCCACAAGTTGAACAAGTACTGGCATGACCTTAAAGCCTCGCAAGTGGATTGGACTCCGGGACAGGAAATCCTTGTGATGGAGCCTACCAAGCGTAGAGCTTTGGCAGACAAGTGGACTAGACCCTTCAGGATCATCTCCAAGAAGGGCAAAGTCAATTATCTGGTTGACAAGGGAGTCCCTGTGGTAGCCCCTCAGGTATTCCATGTTAACAGGCTCAAGCCTTTCCACCGGCGAGCGGACGTCTCATGTCTCTTGCTAGCTTCTGAGCAAGAAGAGGATGAGAATGAGCCCCTTCCTGATTTGCTGCACAGCAACCCTCAGGATGGCTCAGTGGAGGGAGTACATCTCTCTCCAGATCTGCAGAGAGCCTGCAGGGCTTTGCTCCGGCAGTATGCCTCTCCGTTCTCACTGACACCAGGCCTTACACTGTGGTGCAGGCACAATTGACACTGGTGACAGATACCATTAAGAACCACATCCAGGTTGAGGTCCCCAAGATGTTAGATCTGGGTGTTATTGAACCTCAACCAGTCCCTGGTCCAGTCCCGGTACCAAGGATTGCAGGTTCTGTGTGGACTACCGAGGATTCAATGCCGTCACCAAAACGGACGCGCACCCATTGCCCAGGGCTGAAGAGCTTGTGGACAACATAGGTGCTGCCAAATTTGTGAGCACCTTTGACCTTACCTCAGGCTATTGGCAAATAGCTCTGACGGACCACGCCAAGGAAAAGACTCTGTCCCTTCCCCCTGACTGGCTGTTGGGTGGAAGTTCCATATATGGTGTTGTGAAGTCCAGGCCACACTGGCTGGAGCCTTCCCAGTGACTGTATGTTGTGGGTACACCCTGTGGGTGGGACCTGGGTGAATGGAGTGTGTGACCAATATGCACTTCTTATTGTGGATGTCTGGTTTCTGGTGTATGACACAATGACTGAGACAGCCCTGCCCGAAACTGTTATGAATGCAGTGTGTAGTGTTGAATGGCTGGGTACTTGTCCCAATACACATTCTTTGTTGCGAGTGTCTGAGAGGGAGGAGAATGCCCTGAATGCACTCTATGCCTGGTTGGCTGACTGACTGCTGAATGCCCTTCTGAGTGATTGGTTGCCTGAGTGTGACCCAGTAGAATGAATGGGAGATCAACTAGTATATCTGGGGGCTTCTCACTGCTAGAATTCGTTCAGAAGCTGGAGTTGAAACTGACATTGAAACTGAAGCTGAATCTTGAAGCTGAGCCTGAAGAAGAAGGTTGACTGCTGTCTCCCGTCGCCGAGCCGTCAAGACTGATCAAGAGAGGACCTGATTATGCGCCCTCTTCCCATGCTCCGAGGGACCATCGAACACTGCTAACCTTCGCTGAAGCTCCCTGGAAGTCAGACCCTCGACAGGCTGCCAACTGGAGACAGGGACCACTGAGGAGAGCGAAGATAAGCACCGGACATTCCGTCCACCGGCGTCGACCAGTGTTCGCAGGTTTGCATAACAAATAGAGGCCCGTCGAAGCCGTGTTGCCCAGAAGAGAGGACCTCTTGACGCCATGCCATCGACGACCGGACCCGCACGCTCCTTTGCCTAAGACTTTTGATTCACGGACGTGCTCGTCTGCATCGCTGCCCTCCTTATCCCACCAGAGAAGGCCAGGTCGATGAGCAGGTGGGTTTCCCGCCACCCGGCGATCGTAGAGATGCGGGACGACTCAACGCCTTTACTGGGCCACAGTTCTTCACAAACTCTTTGCGGTCCTGAACTATCGACATCGAGGTGCCCTGCATGCCTCTTACTTGCAGGACGTCTTTGCTTCGTCGTCGACAAGCACCGCTGGGACCGAAGCTGCCACCTCGACACAGAGTTCACTTTCTTTGAGGGATCTTGACGATCCATGGATCCTGCTTTAAAGGGAGCCGCTCAAGAAGGATCTGTCGACGACTCGTCGACGAACTCTGCTATTACAGGTACTTTGGGGTGGTAGAAACATTATTTAAGGAAATAAGACTTATAGAAAAATATATTAATTGGGCTTGTGATATATCTTCATTTTACAGGTTGCCTAGCTGGGGGAGAGGGGGGCTCCACACAGAACCGTGTCTAGTGGTAGGGGCCAATATTGTGCCAACTGTTCTAACCAACTGCTTTTCCTCCTATATCTTTTGTTGGTTACCTTTATTAAGTGATTTGTGTGACATTTAAACAGA
This sequence comes from Ambystoma mexicanum, assembly GCF_040938575.1. Lineage (NCBI taxonomy): Eukaryota > Metazoa > Chordata > Amphibia > Caudata > Ambystomatidae > Ambystoma > Ambystoma mexicanum. The sequence continues at coordinate 673,845,418 of NC_090934.1, forward strand.
ATACAGTTTTATTGCACTTTAAATCTAATAATAATTGTGGTACCACTTAGAACTTTATAAATTTGCCATTGTAGATTTACTAAGCACAAAGTGAGTTATTGTGATTGTGTACATAACCTTGAACTTAATTATATAAAGACTGTGTTTTAACCAATACAATGTGTGGACATTCCTTTGTGGGGGCTTGGGGACTACACTGTACTTAAGAACCAGCCTGCATCACCACCTGAGATGCTAGGCCTTGAATGCTCGACTACGCTACCAATAGAGAATATTGGCTGGGGTCCCTCTGTGCCTCTCCTCTGCCATATAGGAGTACAGACACCCCCCTCCAGTCTTTACAAACATGACCGACCATATGTAAAATTTTATAATCAGCACTTTGAAGGAAATCCACCATTGCTTGTTTCACCTTCATTATAGGTTACGAATGGTCTCTTAGTAAAAATAAATGAATGTCCCTTGGTTTTTGGAAAGATAATGCCCTGTAGTTGTAGCGTAAATATTCTCCTGCTGTATTAGCATCTCTACCTTGTCTTAATTGTAAGATAATTGTTTATTTTTTTTAAAGGATCATTATTTTTTATTCAAATGACACTCAATTATTACCTATCAATTGTAAGCATTTAAAAGTGTTAGCCTTTTAGCGTGCCTTAATTGTAGAACATCTACAACTACAACCTTAAATGTATGTTAAAGGACTACTATTAGTGGACGAGAAGTGATTGTCCAGAGGAGAAAATTTCATATCTTTACTCATTTCGTAAACAACTACACATTATACAAAACAGGACAATTCCTTTGTGACTCATCATTTTTTAATTCTGGCTATTTCATTTTTGGTGTGGTGCTAAAAAACCTCAAACAGGAGTATTTCTGTACCCACCACTCATTTTAACAAACTAGTATTCTTGTGAGCGAGAACAATATATTGCCTGAAGCACTTACTTGATAAAAGGGAGTGGTGAGTATACGAAATGGGAGAGCAAAGCAAACGGACACATGCTTTGAAAAAGTAATGGATAAAAGAATGTTGCCTTTGTTAACAGAGAGCAGTGCAGCAGTTACAAAAGGAATGGAGTGCACAGTGTATGGCAAAGCAAAAGCTTGTTCAAAACAATGGAAGAGCTCCCACTCACTAGTAAAAGACTTATCCAGAGGTTTCTCTATGACTGTTGAGTCTGAGCTACTGCTGCTGCTACTGCCTGGAAAACAGAAATACCCCAGGGAAAGCGCAAGAAAGAGGAATCAAGAGTGTAATGAAAGACAGGTCAGTTCCGCTGCACAGCAGGCACAAATAAAAGCCATCAAAGATAGGACACCGACTTAACTAAGTGATCATAAACAGATGAACAAGTTACTTACCAACTGTAACGTTCTTTCGATTGGATGTTCCTCCCACGTATTCCTCATCTTAGATATATCCTTACCTTCAGCTTGCGGCTTTGAAAAAAAAAATTCTTCTCTCCACCAGAGGGTGCTCCTCTCGAGGCTGCAGCGTCGATGTGCCTCGGCAGCATCCGTCGAGCACCGACGTCATCCACTGCATAAGAGCCTTGAGCGCGCCCGCTGGCTTCAGTTCTGTTTTTTCGTATATTTTAGCCCATGGATTATAATTAATGGTGTGCCTCTCTTGACCCAAGCCTTAAAAGAATTTAGAGTGTAATTCACGTAAACTGTACTGTGGGGTTGGTTGGGAGGGTCGATGAGGAATACGTGGGAGGAACATCCAATCAAAAGAACATTACAGTTGGTAAGTAACTTGTTCTTCGAATGGATTGTGTCCTCCCACGTATTCCTCATCTTAGATAGACTCCCAAAGCAGTTTGTCTCGGAGGTGGGAGTACAGATTTTTTCTAATCGTGTACATAATGGAGTACAGATTTAGCAAACAAACTTCCTTGAGAAGAAGTCAAGTGCAGGGCATAATGTTTTATAAAGGTATGCATGGATGGCCATGTGGCTGCTGCACAAATATCTTTTACAGGGACACCCCTTTTTAGTGCTGATGAAGTTGCCATGCCCCTGGCTGAATGAGCTCTCAGTCCATCTGGTGGTTCTTTCCCAGCCAATCTATAGCATTCGGTTATAGCCAAAATTATCCATCTAGATAATGTTTGTTTAGTTACAGCAAGTCCCACTTTGCGGCCAGTGTACCCCACAAAATGTTTATCAAACTGACAAACTTTTGCCAATCGTGAAATATAGAAACTAAGAGCTCTTCTGGTATGTAGTCGCTCCTCTTTGCTTGCATGAGGAGGATGGTAAAAAGTAGGTAAAGTTATTTTCTGTGACAGATGAAAATCCGAAATTTTTTTTGGCACAAAAGATGGTTTAACTCTAAGAACTATAAAAGATGGTGTGAGGAAGACCGCTAGAAAGCGCCTGTAACTCACTTACCCTATGGGCTGATGTCAATGCTACAAGAAGTATTGTTTTTAGAGTAAGGAGCCTTAGTGGACAAGAGTGTAAAGGCTCAAATGGAATGCATGTGAGGAATTTCAGAACCAAGTTCAAATCCCTCACTGGAACCTGAAAGGGTATTGGTGGAAATACATTATTTAACCTTTTAAGAAATTAATTATTAAAAAGGTATCTTGAAGTAAGATTCTTCCTCTGAAGAGCGCTTAAAAATGGATAGCGCTGCTAAGTATCCCTTTATCGTACCAACCTGGAGCCCCAGATTAGCTAAATGTAACAGAAAAGATAAAATTGTGGGGATATTACATTGAAATGGGTCCACATTCTTTTCTCTGCACCAGTTACTGAACTTGTTCCAAAGACACCGATTCAGAGATTTGGTTGCTGGCCTTCTGGCCAAAAGCAAAATCTCCATCACGTCATCCAGAAGATCCCAATCCTTATATCTCAACCTATCAGAAGCCATGCGTGAAGGTTGAGTGTGTTGACCTCCGGATGGAGAACGGTTGTCAGTCATTTTTTCGAAAAAAAAAGTCCAAAAAAAAAGTCTAATTCAGTTTTTTTAATTATATATTTATTTTTGGGTCCGGGAGTAAAAAAAAATGGGTAAAACAAAAAAATGTTTTTAAAAAAGGGGGGTTGGGGGGGAACTCCCCCACTTTTGAATAAAAAACGTATAAAAAAAAAATGCGACTTTTTTTCGACATTATATTTTTGAAAAAATGACTATAAACCATGGAGAACATGACCTTCCTCTCACGAGAGAAGATCCTCTTCTTGGAAGACGTATTGGAGGGCAGATGGACATATCCAGAAGGTCCGGGTACCACGTTCTCCTCGCCCAATCTGGGGCAATTAGGATCATGGTTTTCCTGAACTTTCTCAACCTCCTGATTACTTGAGGGATAACAGGGACTGGAGGGAATGCATACAGGAGTGGAAACTCCCAGTCCACCACAAATGCGTCCCCTAGAGCTCTTCTCGGGGGAAATTCCCTTGAGCAGTACAGATTGCACTTCTGGTTGGTAGCGGTCGCGAACAGGTCCACTTGAGGGGTTCCCCAAAGGGCAAAGATCTCTTGAATGACTTCCTGAGCTATCTCTCACTCGTGGGAGACTGTGCTCGGCCTGCTCAGAGCGTCCGCTGCTGTGTTTTGCTCTCCGGCTAGATGAATTGCCGATAGAGAGATCCCTTCTTGCATTGCCCAGAACCAAAGTTGCATCGCCTCTCTGCACAGTGGTAGTGACCCCACTCCTCCTTTGTTGAGGTAGTACATAGCCACTGTGTTGTCTGTCATTATCAGGACATTCTTTCCCCGTACAGAGGGCAGGAAGGCCTTCACCGCTATTCTGATTGCACTCAACTCTAAAAGGTTGATGTGTAGTTTGGACTCCGATGGAGACCAGCGACCACTGATTGTCAGATCGTTGGTATGGGCTCCCCGCCCCATGAGTGAGGCGTCCGTTACTACGGTTATCTCCGGCCATGGTTGCCAAAAAGATTCTCCCCTGAGGATATGATGTCTGCAAGCCCACCATTGTAGATCCTGTGCTACTTTGGCTGGAAACTGCAACAGATCTGACATTTCCCCTGAGAATTGGGAAAACTGAGTCCTGAGAAGGGATATCATTCTCAATCTGGCTTCTGGCACGAGAAAAATGCAGGATGCCATCAGGCCGAGCAACCTGAGAAAATCAAAGGCCGGAAGATACTGGGCATTATGGAATGTTGTTACCATCTGCAGAATGTGGTGAGCTCTCTCTTCGGGAGGCGAGGCTTTGCCCGAGCAAGTATCCAGAACTGCTCTGATAAACTGGAGTTTCTGTGCTGGTATCATGTTTGACTTTTTTAAATTCAGAGAAAAACCCAGTCTGTGAAGAAAGTGGCAAGTCCTGGACAGATGATCACGGGCTTGTTCTGGAGAACGTGCCCTGACCATCCAATCGTCCAGATAGGGGTAGACATGAATACCCCCCTCTCCTGAGACTCGCTACCACTACCGCCATCAACTTGGTGAAAACTCTTGGGGCGGAGGTTACCCGAATGGCAGAACTCGAAATTGATAGTGAGAATTGCCAATCACAAACCTCAGGTACTTTGCGCTTGGGATGGATTGGCATATGAAAGTAAGCATCCTGAAGGTCCAATGATACCAATCAATCCTGGAGTTGGAGAGCCTGAAGGATCTGAGAAAGTGTGGCCATCTTGAACTTGCCCTTCCTTAGGAACTTGTTCAAGTTTCGCAAGTCCAAGATGGGTCTCAGTCCTCCATCTTTCTTTGGAATGAGGAAATATGGGGAATACCAACCCTTGTTCCTCCCCGCTACAGGTACATGTTCTGTTGCACCTTTCTGTAGCAGGGTTAAGACTTCCTGTAACAGGAGCGGATCCGGATGTTTGACAGAGTTGTATTCCGGAGGGTGATTCTGAGGTTTCTTTAGAAAAGGATGGCAGTAACCTTGGGATACTGTTTCCAGTGCCCAAGCATCTGAAGTAATGCCCCGCCATTCTTCTAGATGCTGTGAGATCCTGCCTCCCACTGGGGTCTTGTGGGTCAAAACCTCAGAGTGGTTTTGCGGCAGCTGCAGCAGTGGCTGAAGGGACATATGCCGCTGCTGGGGCAGATCTAGCACCCTTTCCTCGCCCCCGAGGACATTTTCTTTGACCTCTCTGACTGGTCTGTCCTCTTTCTCTTCTAATTGAGGAATAATAACGAAAAGGACGACCCCTCCAGAAAGATAAGCCTGTGTAGGGGCGTTGCTGAGGTTGTCTTATAGTGACACTGAGGGATTTAGCCGCCGCCTTGGAGGTCTGCAGCTTCTCCAAACTTTCATCCGCTTTGCTGCCAAACAACCTTGAGACGTCAAAAGGCATATTAAGAAGCCTGGATTGCACATCCGGCGCAAAACCAGACTTTCTGAGCCACGCAAATCTACGTAGAACCGTGCTAGTTTCTACTGATACTGTCAGCTGTGATCCAAACCTGATTGAAGGCATTCTCCCGAAGCCTCCTTTCCATCCCTTATGATGGCTAGAAAGCCATCACGTTCTTCACCTTCTGGGATGAGTTCAGCTGCCGCTGACGTGCAGACCCACAGGGTATATGTGACCCTTGCCAAGGTACAGGTTACATTAGTAGACTTCAAAGCCATACTCCCTGATGTAAAAATCTTCCTAGACCATGCATCCACCTTTTTATCGTCCCTATCTGGAGGGATTGTAGGGTATGCAGCATTTCTTGTGGAAGTGGCTGCTTGTACTACCAGACTTTCTGGAGATGGATGTTTGTTCAAATATTCTGGATCAGAATTGCAGGGTCTATATTTAGACACAAACTTTTTATTTACTGCCGGGATGGCTTCAGGGTGTTCCCATGCAGAATTAACCCTTCTTTGCAAGGCAATGTGAAATGGAAGACTGGGGTCTTGCTGAGGTGTTCCTGATAGAATATCAGTCATATCATCATCTTGATAGACTGGTGAATTTCTACCCCATCCCATAAACTTAGTAACTCTATTCATAAGTTTTCTGTAGCCCGCATCAGCATGCTCTGATGGGTCTGGTTTATCAAACTCGTACTTTGGAAGGGTGTTCAGACCACTTGCTGTTTGCAGACATTCTTGTAAATCCTGAATTTTTGACCGAGGATCAATTAATTCCTCTGGAACAGGTCTTGTGCCAAATTTACCACCAGCAGAGGCGATTTCTTCATCTGCCGATGATTCTCTCTCATAGATAGATGACATGGTCCTAAAAGAGTCATGTCTACTCTCATGTTGAAAAACCTTTTCTGGTAATGTTGATTTTTCCCTTGTTAAGGTCTTGGGCATCGACGAAAGTGTCGATGGCGTCGATGCCGTTACCACAACCTTCGATGTTGTCGAAGGAACCTTCGATGACCTCGAGGTAATCGTCGAGGGAATTGTGGAAACCTTCCACACTGTCGAAGGAGTCTTCGAAGTTGTTGATCGTTTACTCGACACAACCTCTTTCGAATGAGTTGTTGACGCCTTGTACTCGAGAGCCTTCGAAGACTTCGATGGCGTCGATGTCGACTTCGATGGCTTATGGTGTTTTGACACCATTTTGTTTCCCTCTACCTCCGATTTATGCACCGGAAGGTCTTTTTCGTGAGGTGATCGTGAAGAGTCCCTGGATGACACCCTCGACAACTTTTTGTCGGATTTTCTTGTTTTGGACCTTCCTCTGTCACGTTTTTCGTGAGTAGGGGCATGGTCTTGTTTAGACTTTTTTGAGGGGGGAGGGGGGGGTCTGAGCCGCATTCTCAAAAATCTTTAGCACGGAAACTCGAAAGGCTTCCCATTTACTCGGGGAGTCATGCTTCGAAGGGCATGCTATCACCTCCTCCGAAGACGTCGAGGAAGAAGAGGGAGATCAATGTCGTCTTTTCTTTGTCTTTTTGGATACCGAAGAAGAAGACTTTCCCGATCTACTCCTCGACCTATATTTTTTATGTTTTTTCTAAGACTCGGCCGAGTCTTTCCCCTTCGAAGTAGATTTCGATGAACCCTCCCCCATCGCCAGTTTACCTCTGCGTTCTTTTAAGGCCTTATAGGTCATCGACTGGCACGAACCACAGTCTTCAATTCAGTGATCGGAACCGAGGCATCAGAGACAATTCTTGTGTGGATCAGTCAGACATTTTCTTTCCACATTTTAGACATTTTTTAAATCCCGTCTTCGGTGTGGAAGGGTTCGATGAAGACGACCTTGTTTTTCTTTTACAAAAGACTGAAGTGGCGTTTGAAACGATCGGATGCGAAGCTAATGGAAAAACGGAACTGAAGCCAACGGGCGCGCTCGAGGCTCTTATACAGTGGATGACGTCGGTGCTCGATGGATGCCGCCGAGGGACATCGAAGTCGCAGCCTCGACAGGAGCGCCCTCTGGTGGAGAGAAGAAAAATGTTTTTCCGAAGCAGCAAGCTGAAGGTAAGGATATATCTAAAATGAGGAATACGTGGGAGGACACAATCCATTCGAAACCTCAGCACCCTTGAGGTAAGTTGTGTTTAGTAAAGTCATTTGAGAGCAATCAGGACCGCACTGTTACAATTGAGCTGGAAATGTACACAAATATGACTAAGCATTTGGTTTCTCAGAACAAGTGATAAGATTGCGACTCTACAAAACAATTGAATATCATCCTGCACACAGTGTGATTATCTTTCAGAATGCTTGGACACGCATGCTAAACAGAGTATTTTACAATAAATGGCAAATCTAGCCTTTACCAGAGTTCTCCATCAATCCACACTTTTGATTTGTTTTCCAAATGGCTTACAACTGTTTAGTCTGGGTGAATGTGCGGGTTTATGGTTGTAATTAGAAAAAGGTGAGCCTGATGGTGTGTCATCAGAACCTATTACTAGATTAATAATGTCCATGGTGTCACTATATAGGGCGTGGTTTGTAGGATTGATGACATAAACAAGATGGCCATGAATATATACATGTCTTATTAACCGATCATAATTTCTATTGTCTCATTTCAAAGCTATTCAGGCCTAAAAAACTGGTTCTCACAACATTAATTCTTAAGTCAATAATGTCTCAAAAATGTCTGTATTCATACTATGAAACTGTTAGGAAAGATTTCGTTATTGTAGGGAACTTTCCTTCCATGTGGCAACCCCTAAACTTTTTGCTATTGTTTTCAACCTGTTTTCTTGACTTTGCCAGAGAAGTGCAGCCTTCTGCTGTACTCCTCTGGGCTTTCGCTCCTTTCTTACGGGGAAACTGACATGCCCTTAAGACAGTCAGTACCGGGGAACGCTGTTTCCCGTAGTTTCTTTTATCGTGTCGCCATTTTAGTGCAACACGACACAAGAGGGCACTGTAAGCTAAGTTACAGCTCTCTTGGGTCTCTAGCCTTCTACAGACCCTAGACACTCTTATAGGATGGTTTTTGGATCGGTGCAAGTCATTCAGGGACTGGGCTGGTGGCAGCGATCATTTGGTTTATTTTGAGCTCCTTTTGCCGTTCTGAGCACGTTTTTGCCGCGAACACAAAAGGGTGGCCCGGCTACACAAAATGGCCGGACCACGAGGCTCCTTTGTCTAGTCCACTGTCCGTCTTGCTCCCTTTACCTTCCCCCGGGTCAGGCGACCCGGGGCCTTCCTTATTTGGGCATGTAGTTTCCCGCGAAACACGGTTGCTTTCGCGGGCTTCTACATGTCGTTTGAGTGCCCCCAGGATGTGGGCTGGGCTGTCTGGTCCCAATACACATCCTGGGTGCCAGAGAGTCTAGGGTGGTGTGAATGCCTGGGACCACTGTGGTCCGTGATTGGTCCACGTATGGTATGTGTGTTGATGAGCGGATCTCCCATTGGCTCCCCTCCGTTTTGGCGCGAAGGGAACCGTGGATAAGAGGGAGCTGGAAACACCACTACCATGTCGATCTCCTGAGTTCTTACGAACCCAGGGATACAGGAGCCAAGTATCCTGCGAACACGAGGCTGGACCGAGGAATCGCTGGTGACCCCCTGAAGAACTTCTGCTCCTCATTGCTGTCGTCCGGTGAAGCCCTTTCCACCTAAGATCGAACAAGAAGGCCTGTACTGGCGCTTCGACCTATTGGAATAGCAGGACCAGCTATTCCCGGCACCTTCATCAACTCCTGCTGTAAGCCTTCGGAAGTGTCTCTGGGCCATCCAGTTGACTGACCAGCTTACTAAGGAGGCCTGCTCTGTAATCGCCGACAGGTTGGGTGGTATTCTGAGTCCGGGGCATGCTCACACGCTTCGTTTGCTTAGCAGTCCTAAGCTAGAGGTGAGCAGTGCTCGTTTGGCTTGAATACACCCGGCCGTTCCGTTGCCCTGCTGTGGCGACAAAACTGTGCTTGTTTCTTCGATCGGGACGTCTTTTTACTCTGCACGACGACGAGACGTTCCCTGCTCTTCAGAACCTGCCAGAAGCTGCATCTATCGAGGAGAAGCTCGGGCCTGCTTGCTTCGGGGACCGGTGAGTAGATTAGCTAGGATCTGGTCGCCCTCCTGCAGTGCCCTTTGCTTTTCCCCGCTGTGAATACAGCACCCCTTGTCCGTACTCGCGCCCTGCTTCTGCCTCACAGTGGAGGCTGCGCTAGAGTCGCGGACCGTGTTCTCCTTCATTAGAGCTCCCTACAGAGCTGTTCAACGTCCTCCGAAGAGCTTCACCTTCTGCCCATTGGCACCGGCGTGTGCAGGTACTTTTGAGCGCTAGGCTCCACTCTTCGTAGGGATTGGACTACCATCCAGTTAGGGGCCTCAGAAGGCGGACATATCACTCGCATTGGTTCGCACTGCCTGTTTTCCTTCCCCTGCAGGTGGATAACATATTTCGTGCTGCTAATGCTGTGAAACTGTGTATTCTGTATATATATTGGGTGGATAGTGTATGTGTTGGTTTAATATCGTTGTATATTGCTGCTTTTACTGTAGTTATTAGTTTCAAGGCCTTATAATAAATGTGTATCTATTTTTGATATAAACAACTGTTTGGAGTAGTTTGTAAGCGCTCTTGCTTTGTGTGCTCACTGTGGGCTTTCAGTCACCCTCACCCCTCTTGAGACCTAGTCTTGACCGCCGCGATCGCTACCTTGATTGGTCTGGCTTGTCCAGAGGTTACCCTGTTCCAAGTAATTAGGTTGGCCTTCTGAACCTCTGCGCCACCAGGACAGAGTTCAGAAATCCGTCTTAACAAATTGGTGTACAGCGGTGGGATACGACTGAAGGTATCCAGTGTTGCGCACGAGCTAAGGCGTTTTCAGGTTATTCCAACCAGGACACGCAGTAAAGTATTGAATATAACGTTAAAAAGGCCATAGTCCTATCAACAGTATGGAAACGAATACTTTATTAACCTTAAATGCTTCGAAATCTGAAACATTGAAGAAGATGTGTGCGGAGAGAGGGGTTTCCTCTCAAGGCACTAAATTGGAAATGATCCAGAGAATCGTGGCGTGGCAAGAAGCGCAGCTTGACGCTATAACTTCCGAGGACAGTGCAGAAGGTGGTGGGGCTGCTCTCACTGGCAGAACCGACGGTTCTGCCGCTGCACTGATCCATCACGACCACGAGGACAGGGAGGATGTAATGTCTAATGTTTCCTCTGCCAGTATTGATGGGGAGGCTATGCTTGAATTCAAGAAGCAAGAGCTGCGGTTTAGGCAGCAGGAGCTTGAATTCAGCATAGCCAAACTGAAAATCGACCAGGCAGAAAAACAAAAAGACAGGGATCACCAGTTGGAACTGGCCAAGCTTCAGTTCGCAAATGGGTCCAAGGGTCCTGGACATGGTTCTGGGGCTTCCTCTCATCCACGGTTTCCAAAAGATCTGCTCAGTGTGTATGAGGAACGAAATGACATTATGGACTGGTTGAATGCGTTTGAATATGCATGCGAGGTTCAAGAGGTTGATAATGCGGATAAGATTGCATGGTTACTCAGCAGACTGCCCCATTCTGGTTGCAGTGCCATTATGGAAATGTCGAAGGCTGAGCGCGCTGATTTTGCAATGTTGAAGCAGACTCTCATTTTAAAGTTTGGGAAGACTCCGACCCAATATTTGAAAAGGTTTAGAGAGTATAAGAAAAAGGAAGGTGGTACTTGGGTGTCGTATGTAGCTGAGTCCCTGAAAAACTTGACTGGCTGGGTTGAAGGTTATAAGGTTTCTACCTTCGAAGGCATGATCAATCTGGTCATGCTGGAACACATTTTTGCTTCTTCTTCCCCGGAGCTTAAGCAGCATTTGGCCGATTCGAAGGAGATAGATCCTAAGAAGCTGGCCATTGCAGCAGATTTATGGGTGTCACATCGAGTGTCCCATAAGGACAAAACTCATCCTGGTAAGCAGGAGGAAGGGAAAAAGTCCAAAGATGTGGAGGGTGGGGAATCTGCTAAATCTTCTTCCCATAAGGGCCACAAAAAGAAAAATAAGGGTAAGCCATCCGAGAACTCACAGGGTAGTGGAGGTTCGCCTCCGAAACAGAACTCTGGTTATAATAAGCCTCCCTACGTAAACAGACCCAATGGGGCTTGTTTTTCCTGTGGAGCAACTGACCATGTGAAGGGGGATCCCCGTTGTAAGGTTAGACCTTTGGGGGTCCACTCCGCTAATCTGGCCTTCTCCTCCTACGAGGAAGAAGAGATTACAGGAGCATCCTTCTCCTCAGACTCATTTCCCAGCGGAATAGAGGCTGAGGTAGTTTTAGTGTCCCTGGGTTCCTGGGAGCCTAAAGTCGCAGAGGCGTATGCTAGGATTCCGGATAATACCAAGCACTACTTTAAAGACAGTGTGCTGATCAATGGAGTGGATACTCCAGCTCTTAGGGATAGTGGGTGCAGTCGAACTGTAGTGGATTCTACCTTGGTAGACTCAGAGGAAGTTGCCAGAGCTCCTCTGATGCCCACTAAGTTGGCCGACGGCCCCCTCCGTATGTTTCCCGTGATCCCTGTTAATCTAACTTTAAATGGTACAGCAGTTAGGATTCCAGTGAGCATTCAGAGAAACGTCCCGGGAAAGGTCTTGTTGGGCAATGATCTCAGAGCTCTAGGGCTCGTAGGAGACACTGCCGAAAGACCCTACACACGGTCTCAAGCACGGGCAGCATTGGCCAAGTCCAATACGCCGCCCCAGCCGAAGGGGAAACCCAAGGCGAAAGGAGTCAACAAGTCCCGACGGGGGAAAGAGAATATTCCCCCGAGCTCGCCTACCACTGCGGTGGAGGGAGTTGGTCAATCGCCCGAGCCTGACGAGGAGGTGGCGATGCCTGAAGTGTTCGACCCCAACGACCATCCTGAACTAAAAGACTTGTTAGTTGAAGGAGGTCCTGATAGGGACGACTTCAGTAAGGGCCAACGTGAGTGCCCATCTCTGGAAGGCCTAAGGAGACAGGCCTGCTCCCAGCTTGAGGGTGAACCTCCTGGGTTGCAAAGGATTTACCAGGAAGGTGGACTCCTGTATAGTGAGCCCACAGAGTCTACAGAAGGAGACCATAGGAGGTTGGTGGTTTCCCTTGCTGTTAGGCCCTTCCTCCTGCAGTTGGCGCATGTCGTTCACCTTGCTGGTCACCTTGGTATGAGGAGGACCAAGCAAAGGTTATCCATGCACTTCTACTGGCCCAAGATGGGGGTGCAAGTAGAAAGTCACTGCAGGAGTTGTGCCTCCTGCCAGTTGTCTGGTAAGGTTGGCGCGACAATCCAAGCTCCGTTGGTACCGCTCCCAGTTGTGGGGGTACCATTTGAAAGGGTAGGGATCGACATGGTTGGTCCCCTTGACCCGCAAACATCCTCAGGCAATAGGTTTATCCTGGTGCTGGTCGACCATGCAACCAGGTATCCTGAGGCCGTCCCATTTACAACTGTAACTGCCAAGCCAGTTGCAGAAGCTTTACTCGGCATGTTTACTAGGGTTGGCTTCCCTAAAGAAGTTGTGTCGGATCATGGCAGCAACTTTATGTCGAAGTATAGGCAGGCTATGTGGAAAGAATGTGGGGTCACCTACAGGTTCTCTTCTGCATACCGCCCCCAGACCGATGGTCTGGGGGGGCGTCTTAACAGGACGTTAAAAAGCATGATTGGGGCTCTGGAGGAGCCTCAGAGAAGGAAATGGGATCTTCTTGTTTCATGCTTACTGTTTACCTACCGAGAGGTACCACAGGAGGGTGTTGGCTTCAGCCCCTTCGAACTTCTGTTCGGTCATCCCGTACGGGGACCCTTAGCCATCATCAAAGAGGGATGGGAGATGCCCACTCCCCCTGTTACTACCAATGTAGTTGATTATGTGCTAGGGCTCAGAAAACGGATGGTACTTCTGATAGGCGTGACTAGTGATAAATTGAAGGCAGGGCAAGCGCTGGTGAAACCTTGGTACGACCAGAAAGCTTCCCTCATCAACTTTACACTTGGTCAGCAAGTCCTGATCATGAATCTCATAAGGCCTCGAGCTTTACAGGACAAATGGTCAGGCCCTTACCCAGTGGTGGAGCCCCTGGGTGAGGTTAACTATTCAGTGGACCTTGGAAGGCCTGGACAGGCTCCGAAAGTGCTTCCCGTGAATAGGCTGAAGGCTTTCGGCCCAAGCGTCGAAATCGCAGCACTGCTACTGGCTTCAGATGTTGAGGAAGAGGAGTCTGAACCTCTCCCCGACCTGTTCCCAAGCAGTCCTTCAGTTAGCTCTTTTGAGGGTGTCCAAGTGGCCCCTCACCAAAATGGACAAGGCTCAGTGGTTTACCTTGGACATGAAGTAGTTGGAGGGAGGAGACAGCCTCTATCCAGTAAGGTACAAGCAGTACAAGACTGGCCTACCCCCACTACGCAAACCCAAGTGAGAGCCTTTTTAGGACTCACGGGTTATTACCGCAATTTTGTAGCAGACTATGGCACCATAGCTGCTCCTCTGACTGCCCTCACAACTCCGAAGAAACCCAAGAAGGTAACTTGGACTGACGAGTGTGAGAAGGCCTTCAATGGCTTGAAAGACTCCTTGTGCCAGGCCCCTGTGCTCAGGGCCCCTGATAATCAAAGACCTTTTATCGTGCAGACGGATGCCTCTGACACTGGGATAGGAGCTGTACTATCACAAGTAGATGAGAAGGGTAAGGAACACCCTATCGGTTTTATTAGTCGCCAGCTTAAGGACAGAGAGCTCAGATGGTCCACGGTAGAGAAAGAATGTTTCTCTGTTGTGTGGGCCCTAAGGAAGCTGCGGCCCTACCTCTATGGGACCCACTTCACTGTGCAGACTGACCATAAGCCGTTAAAGTGGCTAATGAACATGAAGGGGGAGAATCCAAAGTTGCTTAGGTGGTCCATAAGTCTACAAGGCTTCGACTTCACTATTGAGCATAGGCCAGGTGTCCAACATAGCAATGCTGATGGGTTGTCCCGAATGTTTTACCGACCTGAACAAGAGACTCATCCAGGGGTGGATTAGTTCCCCCTGTCCATAGTCTGGGAGGGGCGAGTGTTAGGAAAGATTTCGTTATTGTAGGGAACTTTCCTTCCATGTGGCAACCCCTAAACTTTTTGCTATTGTTTTCAACCTGTTTTCTTGACTTTGCCAGAGAAGTGCAGCCTTCTGCTGTACTCCTCTGGGCTTTCGCTCCTTTCTTACGGGGAAACTGACATGCCCTTAAGACAGTCAGTACCGGGGAACGCTGTTTCCCGTAGTTTCTTTTATCGTGTCGCCATTTTAGTGCAACACGACACAAGAGGGCACTGTAAGCTAAGTTACAGCTCTCTTGGGTCTCTAGCCTTCTACAGACCCTAGACACTCTTATAGGATGGTTTTTGGATCGGTGCAAGTCATTCAGGGACTGGGCTGGTGGCAGCGATCATTTGGTTTATTTTGAGCTCCTTTTGCCGTTCTGAGCACGTTTTTGCCGCGAACACAAAAGGGTGGCCCGGCTACACAAAATGGCCGGACCACGAGGCTCCTTTGTCTAGTCCACTGTCCGTCTTGCTCCCTTTACCTTCCCCCGGGTCAGGCGACCCGGGGCCTTCCTTATTTGGGCATGTAGTTTCCCGCGAAACACGGTTGCTTTCGCGGGCTTCTACATGTCGTTTGAGTGCCCCCAGGATGTGGGCTGGGCTGTCTGGTCCCAATACACATCCTGGGTGCCAGAGAGTCTAGGGTGGTGTGAATGCCTGGGACCACTGTGGTCCGTGATTGGTCCACGTATGGTATGTGTGTTGATGAGCGGATCTCCCATTGGCTCCCCTCCGTTTTGGCGCGAAGGGAACCGTGGATAAGAGGGAGCTGGAAACACCACTACCATGTCGATCTCCTGAGTTCTTACGAACCCAGGGATACAGGAGCCAAGTATCCTGCGAACACGAGGCTGGACCGAGGAATCGCTGGTGACCCCCTGAAGAACTTCTGCTCCTCATTGCTGTCGTCCGGTGAAGCCCTTTCCACCTAAGATCGAACAAGAAGGCCTGTACTGGCGCTTCGACCTATTGGAATAGCAGGACCAGCTATTCCCGGCACCTTCATCAACTCCTGCTGTAAGCCTTCGGAAGTGTCTCTGGGCCATCCAGTTGACTGACCAGCTTACTAAGGAGGCCTGCTCTGTAATCGCCGACAGGTTGGGTGGTATTCTGAGTCCGGGGCATGCTCACACGCTTCGTTTGCTTAGCAGTCCTAAGCTAGAGGTGAGCAGTGCTCGTTTGGCTTGAATACACCCGGCCGTTCCGTTGCCCTGCTGTGGCGACAAAACTGTGCTTGTTTCTTCGATCGGGACGTCTTTTTACTCTGCACGACGACGAGACGTTCCCTGCTCTTCAGAACCTGCCAGAAGCTGCATCTATCGAGGAGAAGCTCGGGCCTGCTTGCTTCGGGGACCGGTGAGTAGATTAGCTAGGATCTGGTCGCCCTCCTGCAGTGCCCTTTGCTTTTCCCCGCTGTGAATACAGCACCCCTTGTCCGTACTCGCGCCCTGCTTCTGCCTCACAGTGGAGGCTGCGCTAGAGTCGCGGACCGTGTTCTCCTTCATTAGAGCTCCCTACAGAGCTGTTCAACGTCCTCCGAAGAGCTTCACCTTCTGCCCATTGGCACCGGCGTGTGCAGGTACTTTTGAGCGCTAGGCTCCACTCTTCGTAGGGATTGGACTACCATCCAGTTAGGGGCCTCAGAAGGCGGACATATCACTCGCATTGGTTCGCACTGCCTGTTTTCCTTCCCCTGCAGGTGGATAACATATTTCGTGCTGCTAATGCTGTGAAACTGTGTATTCTGTATATATATTGGGTGGATAGTGTATGTGTTGGTTTAATATCGTTGTATATTGCTGCTTTTACTGTAGTTATTAGTTTCAAGGCCTTATAATAAATGTGTATCTATTTTTGATATAAACAACTGTTTGGAGTAGTTTGTAAGCGCTCTTGCTTTGTGTGCTCACTGTGGGCTTTCAGTCACCCTCACCCCTCTTGAGACCTAGTCTTGACCGCCGCGATCGCTACCTTGATTGGTCTGGCTTGTCCAGAGGTTACCCTGTTCCAAGTAATTAGGTTGGCCTTCTGAACCTCTGCGCCACCAGGACAGAGTTCAGAAATCCGTCTTAACAGAAACCTCATTCAAATCTTCAATTGGATGTTTTAATGGAAATAAAACCTATCATTATTACATCTGATAAATTGCGACTTTGTTTTACCCTGTGACTGCCATTTTATTTATTAATGTATTTATAACGCGCCGAAAGCTCGCAAGCATCAGGGCGCGACAGAGACACAAAGACGGAGAGTTCACAGGACAATACAAATAGAAAGGCGAAAGGGGAGAAATGAGCATTGCCAGAGGGCCAACCTGGTGGCGATGTTGATTATTTGAAGAGTATGGTCTTCAGCTGTTTCCTGAAAGATTGAGTATTACTTTCCAGTCTGAGGTTACAAGGTAATTTATTCCAGTGGGAAGTTGCCTTGCTGGGAAATGCTCGAACAAGGCCTGTGGATTTACCAGGCGGGCTAGATTTAAGTAGTCCTTGTTTTGTGGATCTTAAGCTCCAGCACGGCTCATACCAGCTAAATTCCTTCTTTAGGTATGCTGGGGCCATTCCGTAAAGACAGCGATGGACCACAGTCAACGATTTGAAAGTAATACGGTCCTTCACTGCAAGCCAGTGAAGGTCGTTTCTGTCCTTTGTAATATGATCACGTTTAGACTTTCTAGTGATAGACCTAACTGCATTATTCTGAATGATCTGGCACTGTTTTATGCAGTTGCTGTTGGCGCCAAGCATCAAGGCGTTGCCATAATCTAAACAAGACAAAAAAGTGGCCCTGGCGATTGTGGCACTATTTTTGATATTCAGTAGGGGTCTAATACGGCAGAGAAGCCTCTGGTAATATTGACAGTTTCGCTTCAAGTAGGAGGTTTGGGCCTCGGCTCCTAGTGATGATTGTAAGTAGAGGCCAAGGGTTTTGACCTTGTTTGACACTGTGATAGGACAGTCTTTTGTCTTTTATACGGAACGAGGAATAGTCTGAGCCTAGATTATTTAAGGCTTTTGCAGCGCCAAATGTCATAAGCTCCGTCTTGGAGCTATTAAGGCACATCCAATGTGATATCATCCAGTTTTCTATTGTATTGTAGATGGCGGATAGCCTGTCATTGTCGGTAGTATGGTATTTTGAGATTACTAAGCTGGAGATAGCCATATTATAGCATCCTTTAGTAGGTTACTAGTTCCGATCAATGCCATATTTTCTGAAATCCTCTTCACTGTCAAAGTCTGCCAAGTTTGGTACAGTATGAGATTCTATATCACATAGTTCATCATTTCCTTCACACTCACATGTTTGTACAATGTAGGTTTTTTGCTAAACACATATGGTTTACTGAATTGGTTGTTCACAACACAAACATCCTCTCACCTGCATAATGGAGTCTGGAGCATATGGCATTTCACTGAGAATACGAGCTATTTTCCGGTCCACCAAGTTTCATCCATGTCCAATAGGAGATGAATTCGTTGGCCCTGATTAGTTCTCTTAGTTCCAGATCATGACCTGGTAGTGGACTCTCCTCCTTGCAGATACAAAAACACTTCTTGTAAACCGTACATTTTCTCAGTGCGTCTGTTTCTTTGTAAACCTAATCAGCACAACCATGTAAGCTTTGTTATACTGGTTCTGGTTTTACAGACTTGGCAAATGAATACTTCCAGTTTATCTAGTAACTGTTCAGGAATGTATTCTTGTGCCCCCAATTAATTCAATGCGTCAGGGTGGCATTGAGTTCAACAGACAAGGCTGACCCGAATAGAAAGTGTACAAGGGTTTATTTGGGTACAAGTTGGAGAACTAATAACACACTGTGGATAAACGTACTTTTAAATGACCCCCTCATAGAGTCAGTATCTACTTCGTTAAAAGTCTCTGTGCAGGTTTGCTTCGGGAGGTCCTGAATCCCCTATACAGTCCTTCCTCACAGTGTCTTCAAGCAGTGGAGAATCTACCCCGTTCCAAATGCATAGTACCTGTACATTGGGAACTCACTGGCAGAGTCCCTGGTTAATGGATAGTTATCTTCCTGGGTCTGTCAATCTGGACGGAGCAAGGTCGTGGAGTAGCAGATTATGGGTGTTTGCTGACTTGCCCGAGCGCAGGGTCACATCTCCTTCTACTGAATGCCTCAGCTCTTCCTCCTTGCCAAGACACAAGCTTGTGCCTCCTCCCACCATAGGCCACTCCCCTCCAGATGAGGGAATAATCTGTCACTCTTGCTTTGGTTTCACACCTACTGATGTTTTCTGCCTCCTCCTACAGTACTTCACCTCACCCTGTGGTTCTTTCACAAAACATCCACCTCCTCCAGTTGCTTCAGCCATCCAGATGTATTGCACTCTCCTTTCTACTGTTCTCCAACCTCCTCCCTCAATCTTCCCACATCCATTTTTAAATTCCCACACCTCAACTTGTCAAACTCCTCCAACAGTTTTCCCACCACCTCATGTACCATAACCTCCTCTAATAACTTTGACCTCCTCTTTAGCTCTATCCTCTGCCAATTCTCCAATCTTTCTCTTCCTCCCATTTCCAACAACTCTCTTACTTTCGTACCCTTCTTCCCTTTCCTTAACCTCCTCCAACCCCCTTGATTTTACTCCTTGGCCTCCAATACTATTCCAACCTCCTTTTTATGCCACTCCAGCACTCTGTCCACCTCCGTCTCCCCCTCTAAGAAGTTACCTGTTCACCATCACCACACTGCTCCTCCTGCCTTCTCTCTGCTAAACTCTGACTCTTCTTCAACACTCTCCAACAACCTTCAAACTGCATGGGTTTGGGGCTGTTTTTATCGTGGCCGTGCCCTTGCCCTGGGGTGGTCTTCAAGAAAAGTGACTGTTAATGTAAGGGAGGGTCCCACCTGGATGGGATGCAGCAGCTTCCTTACTTCAAGTCCCTTTGCGGTGGACTCAAGGCAGAGGATATAAGAGGTGGGCCAGCCATCTAGGTTTCCACTACTCTGCTCTGCCTCTTCCTCTCAGACTGCTGCTTGCAGCTCTCACTCCCACTTTTCTTCTGGAAGTTGCTTCCCACTGCGGCGAACCAGCAGGAGGCAGACAAAATGGACATTTCAGGGATGTTTATTTTTAAATGATAAATATCTCACTACCCCTATTGCTACTAGGGTATTCCCTACCGACGAAACTAAAATAAAAGGGTGATTTGTCTGTCCTCAAACGAAAAAAGACATTGCCCTCTGTCAAAAGCTACATTCTATCTAACCCTACCACTATTGAAAATAACCTAAATAACCAGAGGCTTCTGCTATTGGGTGATGGGCCTTGCCTGACTAAGGCTTTGATCCCCACAAGCCGTTCTCAGTTTCAGCAAAGAAAAAAGTGTTCATTAGAAAAATATCACAAAAGTTAATTTATCAGTTCCAGGCGAAAATGTCTTCATCGGTTATCTCACAACAAAGTTCTATAATTGACACTCCTCCTGAGCAGTATACATTCTTAATAATGATTTCAACTTTAGGTTCTGTCTATTTGAGTGATTCTTCTTGTCTCCCTTTCCTGTCCAATTGTACAGTTCTTGTGTTTCAGATATTTGAACCGTCCTGGTTCGTCCCCACTTGCTACTTCAATGGGGTACTCCAGACTCTGTTGCTGCGGTTATCTATACTGTTCGCTTTGAGTTTCTTGCGTTTCTCGTAACCGTACTTCTATTTTACTTCTCTTTGTTCCAGTCTTCTTCCCCTTCCCTGAGCGATCCTGCTTCCTAAACCTACGTCGGGTCTGGTCCCTGGGGTTGGTGTGTCCATGGGGTAACTCTCCCATGTCTGCTTCTCTCTTCGGGCTGCTCCGACGGCTCCGCCGTTAACCTCTAGTTCTCTTTTCCATCCGGTTACTGCTCCAACGACCTTCCGCCTCAGCGTAGCCATGTCACCAGTGGAGACTACATTTCTGCCTCCAGCTCTGTAGTGGCTCACCAGAACATGTACTGCTGGCCCTCTGGCATCTTTTGTTCTCTGCTCCATGGTACTGCATGACTCTGCCCCTCCTGAGTCGAAACACCGGAATATCGCCTCTGCGCTGGATGCTCTCCCTCTCTCTAGGTTCTTCGTTCTTTTAGGTTCACTATGTTGTCTCAGGAAAGGGGTGCGTTGTTCCTTCTTGTATTCCGAATACGCTTCAGCATTGTCCAAAGCCAACGAGAAGGGTACGCTACTGCTCGTTATAGACAATATAGTGTTACTAGTATGAGTCTTAATTCCCATATAAGCAGATATTGGGGAGTTCATTTTGGGAAGACGAGACATTGTCACCTAGAGGGGAGTCAATCCCAGTGAGGTCTGCCTTGCCCAGACCCATAGAGAGGGTCTTGCTTAGCAGGCTCACCTCCCTAGCATTAAAGGGAAGGGCCAAATACTTCAGATTTGTCACGCCACCCTAGAGACGCTTCTGGCCTACTCCTGTTTTCCACAGCTTGGTCTGTTTATGGTATGTTCCCTGGGAGAGTGAGGGAGGTTGTACATTCTGTTTCTCCCTTTGTATTGCATGAGGGGAAGGGGGTTCACTGCCTCCCTTCTTGGTAGTAAGGGTTGTGGGATCCCCTGGCTCATCTTCCCAGGGGTTTCAAATGCCCTTCTGTTGGCTGACCTTCGTATGAGTATTTCATTATATTCCCAATACAACTTTAGATTTCGTTGCATGTCTCAATGCCTTTGAAGTTATCCCTACCATGCACCTCTGCCATTCCACCAGCCATTGTAACAGGTGAACAAATTACTTACCTCTGGTAATGTTTTTTCTGATGGATGTTCCTCCCACAGATTCGTCATCTTTGATATATCCAATATCCTGCTTGCAGCATCAAAAACATTTCAAAAGCAAAGGGCGCCGTGCATCGTCGAATTGTGGTACCTCTGCAGCTTCTATCCCACTCTGGACTGTGATGTCGACACTAAGTAGCACGCACCACGCCCATTGCCTCCATTCATGTTTTTCCCTTCTTTATGCACTGCAGTCCAAAGGTTACAGAAAAGAGACATTGATTCAGAGAGGAAGATGTAAACCATGGAAATGCTCCCAAAAATAGACAGGCAGGCTGGGAGGAACATCCATGAGAAAGAACATTACCAGGGGTAAGTAATTTGTTCTTCTAATGGATCGTGTCCTCCAACAGAATCCTCATCTTTGATAGACTCCCGTAGCAGTATACAGAAGGAGGTGGGAAAAGAGAAGTTACTTTTAATTTATGCTCTGGAGAACACCTATACCAAATGTAGCCTCCTGGCACAATTGTCACGCTCACCTGATTCCCACGGAGGCGCAGGTCTGGCTTCGAGTGCTGATGCTTCTTCAATGGTGAAGCGCAGGACTCTGAAGATGGACAGGTAGGGCCCCTCTATTCTGGCTTCTCTGGCTCGTAGGAATATTCCCCTGTGCGTGAAAAGGGAGTATTACCTACTGACGGAATAATGCTCAAGCCTCCCACTTCCTTCCAACCCTCCACGATACCTTTCCACGATTCCCCGTGAAGTCTCACCTTAGGGTCTGGAAGGATGAGTTCTCCATCCTGCTTCTGATGCAGGGGCGCGTTGAAACCCAGTTACTTCACTGGATTGAGGTTTGATGGAAGTTCAAATAAGCTTGACTATTCAGGTAAGGCGCTGTAAGAGTTCTGTTGCAAGTTCTAAAGTTCAAGCTTAATAATACTGTTCATTGTCTTATTGCAGCAAGCGCTAACGCTTATGTCTTTTTCCCCTTAGGGGCCGGGGTTCGGAATGCCGGAGATATGGCGCCGACCCGAAGTGAAACGTGCAGTTCCAATAAATGACAGGTAAGTTCTGGATGAGCGTTCGGGTAATGTCTTTGCATTCGCTCATTCAATGTCTTTGTATTTTTTCCCCATAGGGGCCGGGGTCCAGGAAGCGGCAGGACCCGAAATGAAATGGGAATGACCCAACTGGTAAGTCTTAGAAGGAAACTGAGCTTTTCCTATTCCCTTCCTTCTCTCACCTTGTGTTCTTGTCTTTTTCTCTCTAGGCACTGGGAAGTGGCTACGGATCCGGATGATCGCTGCTGAAGATGGAGGTGCCCAGGAAAGGTGAGTGAAATGCAGCGCTGCAGCGATCGAAGCGAAATGCTTTTAAAAATGATGTCTTCCCTTTCAGGATCGTCGGTGTGATGTCTCCGTGGTACAGCTTTAGCAGGTAAGGTCTTCTTTCTCCCCAATTCTCTCTTATTTCCCTTTGCAGGTGACCCAGGATGCTGACAGGCGTGGCTGAAGTCCAGACGCAGGAGCTGACACGGTGAGCGTCCAGCTGCGAGGAGCAGAACAACGCAAAGCAAGAGTTGCTGATCGGGCGTGGTTTAAATAGCTTTGGAAGAAGTTCCAGGTATGTATCCTTCCACCGATCAGGTATGTATCCTTCCCCGACCACACCCAGGTAGAAAGTAGTCCCACAGGTAAAGTAGTTCCATTCAGGCCTCAAGAGGGCCTGGATGTAGCAGCCTGGTCTGCATCAGGTAAGTGCACATTGAAACACTTGAACACATGTCTAGCTTTATGAGCCTGGCGCCTAAGGCGCCAGGACAGGTGTCCAACATGAGCCTGGCGCCTAAGGCGCCAGGACTGCGTCCAAAGGGCCCCAGCTTGGGCCCGCTGGCACTTCCCTGGGGGGAATGATGCCTGCCTCTGGGGTTGCTGGGTCGGACTCGGCTCCTTGGAGGTAGGCATCATGACACCAATACAGAATCAAGGCAGTAATGTTTTGTTAAGGTGTGCAGCGAAGACCAGGTTGCAGCACTGCAAATGTCCTGCACCTGCTACTCTCTTTGAAAAGCCGAAGTAGTAGCCAATCCTTTTATGGAATGTGCTCTCAGACCCTGAGGGACCTCTTTGTCAGCCAAAGTGTAACGTTCCGTAATGCACAAAATGATCCACCTAGACAGGGTCTGCTTAGTAAAAGCCTGTCCCCAACCTATGACCAGCACATTCCCACAAAGAGTTTATCCTCCTGTCTGACTTTAGCAAGCCTGCTAATGCAAAAGCTCAACAATTATATATATATATATATATATAGGGAGAGAGAGCGAGAGCGAATACATTACTCACCATAATCGTATTTCTGGTGCTTGTATCTGCTTAGATTCACATGCTATGCATAGGCCGATATCTAGTGGAAGCTGCAGAGTATTACAGTTGTTGTTTTGGAAACTCGAAAATGGACATCGAAATAGGGCGTGCAAGTAATACTATCCCTAGTGTGGCGGCCCCTGTACCTATGATACCTCACGCATGTAGGTCCCTCAGATTGTATTTTTCTGACATGAGGTAGCAGGAGGAGTAGCGCAAGTACAGAGTTCCCAAGCAGATAAAGCTCATAACATCTATGCACCTTCTCTCAGGGGAGGAAGGGTGGGCGCATGTGAATCTAAGCAGATATGAGCACCAGAAATACGATTACAGTGAGTAATGTATTCCTTCTGATGCTTGTGTAATCTGCTTAGATCACATGCTATGCATAGATTAGCGAGCAGTGTTATGAGAAGGTGGTGGGTTGTGAGGAGGAGTACCGGCAAATAGATGTTTTAGAACCGCTTGTCCCACCTGCATATCTGTCTTGGAGTGTTTGTCAATGCAGTAGTGCTGAGTGAAGGTGTGAACTGAGCTCCATGTGGCTGCTTTGCAAATGCTGTCTAAGGGGACATCTGCAATAAATGCTAGAGTAGCCCCAGTACCCCATGTGGAGTGGGCTCTTGGTGTAGAAGGCAGTGTTTTGTCTGATAATGAATAGTATAATTTTATACATTTGACTATCCATTTGGAAATTGCTCTTTTGGAAACATGTTCTCCTTGTCTGCCTGCAGCCATGGAGACGAACAGTTGATCAGTCTTCCTAAGCGGTTTGGTCTTGTCTACATAGTAGAGAACCGCCCTCCTAACATCTAGTGTGTGGAGTTTGACCTCAGCTGAGCTAGTTGGTTTCTAAAAGAAAGCCAGAAGCTCAACTGATTGGTTTACGTGAAATTTGGAAATAAATTTGGGGAAGAATCTAGGGTGAGTCCGTAAAACCAATTTGTCTTTATGGATGACAAAGAAAGGGTCCTGCACTGACAGGGCTTGGAATTGCTGACTCTTCTTATGGAAGTAATAGCCACTAAGAAGGCAGTC
This sequence comes from Ambystoma mexicanum, assembly GCF_040938575.1. NCBI lineage: Eukaryota > Metazoa > Chordata > Amphibia > Caudata > Ambystomatidae > Ambystoma > Ambystoma mexicanum. The sequence continues at coordinate 673,869,968 of NC_090934.1, forward strand.
TTGTAGGTAATGTGTCTAAGGGTAGCTTGATGCAAAGGCTCGAAGGGGGGGTCCTATGGGTTTTGCTAGTAACACATTTAGGTCCCACCCAGGTGGGGGATTTAAGATTGGAGGATGTAGTCTTTTCACTCCCTCCATGAACGCCTTAATGACTGGTACTTTCCGCCATGAGACTTTACTTTGAGAGGTGGTATAGGCTGGTATAGGCTGATACAGCTTCTAAACCTGAATCTAGCAAGTGGAGCAAGTAGGTTAGAATGTGTGATGGAGTACATTCTATGGTGTTGATTTGCTTAGATTGGCACCAAATGACGAATCTCTTCCACTTGTGGAAATAGCAGTGTCTGGTGTTAGGTTTACGTGCTTCTTTCAGGATATCCATACACCGTTGTGGAAGATGAAGGTTACCTCAGGAGCCATGCTGCTAGGTTCAAAGAGTGAGGTTGTGGGTGTATAGTTGTCCCCCCGTGCTGAGTCAACAGGTTGACCTTGTACGGGAGCTTGATGGGATCACACATCGCCAGTTCGCGCAGATGTGTATACCACGCTTGTCTCGCCCACATAGGAGCAACTAGGATGAGTGTCATCTGATCCTTGTGTAGCTTGTTCACTATTGTGCTGATTAATGGAGTTGGGGGAAAATGTCCCTGACCAGTCCATCCATAGGGCGTTCCCCCTTGGAATCTGGTTGGGGGAACCTGGACGCGAAGTTTGGGCATACTGTGTTTTCTAGAGAAGGGTAGCCCCAGAGAGAGAATATGTGGTCTACCACATCCGTGTGTAGCTGCCACTCGTGTCCTTCTGGCAAAGGGTCTCTGCTGAGCAAGTCCGCTAGAGTGTTGAGTACCCATGGAATATGTTGGGAGGACAAGGACATCCCTCGTCTGAGTGCCCACTTCCATATTTTCTGAGCCAGTTTGGACAGATTTGGAGAGTGTGTACCTCCCTGCTTTTTGACATAGAACATTGCAGTGGTGCTGTCTGTTAGGACTTGTACCAACTGGTTTGTCAGGTGCTTCTCAAAGGCTCGAAGTGCCTTGAAAACTGCCAATAGTTCCAGTATATTGATGTGTTTCTGTGCTGTTACTTGTGACCACAGGCCGTGTGCTGTGTGGTGAAGGTAGTGGGCCCCCCACCCGGATAAGTGATGCGTCTGTTGTGACGACCGCTTGCGCTTCTGAACATCATAGAATAACAACACAAGCAATCGTAGTTTGCACAGTCAGAACAAAACAGAGGCAAGATATTGTTCTTGCATAGTGATACTAACAAAAGACATAATACAGTTACTTACTGTCGCTACTCGAAGTAGACGACAGGGGTCAAAATTCAGTGAACAAATGAACAGCAAGTCTATAATAAATATCTTGAAAACAAACAGTTAACAATGGTGACACTGTATATTGGAGGGAAATGTATCTACACCCTGTTTTGTTCTGACTGTGCAAACTACAATTGGTTGTGTGGTTGTATTCTATGATGTTCAGAAGTATCTCTTAAATAATGTAAAAAGCAGATACCAAAAAACTATATAAACACAAGTTTTTGTAACCATAGGTGTGATTCTTTACACATCATTGTGCTGAAATTTCAAATGAACTAGAAGGGAGGAGGCTCCTCAATAATTTTGCTCCTTCTTTGTACCGACTTGAGTAGGGGTATAAACTGAGAAGTCGGTTTCTTATCCCCCAAGATGTTTTCTGCGAAATCCTTATCTTGTTGGGTTTCCTGTGTTTCAATCCCAAAGTGTTCAGCAGCCCTGAGAAGTATGTCATTGAGTAGGGGCTGGTTGTCCACCGGGGAATCGGGTAGGGTAGGGTCTTGCGGGGGTGGACAGTCCATGGCAAAAACCACCAACTCAGTGTCATCCTGATCTTCCCCTGCATCAACGTTGTTAGTGTCGATGTCCTCATAATAAGGGTTATCCTCATCTATGTACTCATCTTCTCCTGCATCCAGATCGTAAAGGTCAGAGGATATGCGAGGTGTCTTGTGGATTGGTTCATCATATAGTGCCCCTGGGGGGCGAGACCTTTTCCCCCCCGACGGTTGAGCAGCCAAATTTGGTTGGACAGACAGGCTTGACTGAGTGAACACACGTGTTATCTTTGAACTCGACGCCTGGGTAGTGGGAGGCGTGTTTGCCAGACTTTGGCTCATCAAAAAATGTGCTGGGAAAGTCACGCGCTGCATAACTATCTATATCTTGGGCAGACCATTTAGGTGAAGTGGGTATAAACCCCAGGTAGGTAGAGGCAGGTGTAGTGGTAGAGGCAGGTATCTCACTATATAGCTCCTCTTCCTCCAAATAGATAGGATCAGGCTGATGTGTGGGATCAGGCTCATCTAAAATGTCTTGGCCAGGAACATTATTAGGTTCCAGTGGGGTATTTGGCTGTTCCCTAGGTGTGTCCCTTTTATCCCCTGTGTTCCTGTCTTTAGGAGGGGAACTGGATCTGTGTTTGTCCCTATGATCTCTGCTCTTGTGAGAAGATTTATTAGAGCTAGGGGACGTAGTAGGGGTTTTGGGGACATTAGGTCGAGTCTCGACTACGGGGACGGCTTGCGACGTCACTATGCCGGGCGATGTCGTTTTGAGTCGGGTGTCCTTTATTTTCGTGGGCTTGTCATGAGGCGGCCGCTCGGGGCGCTCTGAGGACCGTACATCCGAGGATTCGCCCTTCACCATCGACTCTCTGCATGCGAGTACACTCACATAGCTGCGGGGTGTGTGCTTAGTGTGGGGAAGTGTGGTGCCTTTGTCGTTGGGTGTCTTCCTCATAACAGTACCGCCGACCTGTCTGTTAGGGTCGGGGACTGGCACTGAGGAACATTGAGGTTCCCCTTCACCCTTGCCGTCCGAGAGGACGGCGTCGCTGCCGTCGCTGGATGCCGCTTCTACGTCCATGGAGGCCTCTGCCTGCATGGCGTGATGGGCCCAATGTTTTGTCAGTCTATCCTTGAGGGTCTTGGGTCAGAGCAACTTACAGGCCCAACAATGAACCTTGTTGTGTTCTCGATGCAGGCAAAGGTTACACACCTTGGGCTTGTCGACCCATGTGTATTGTTTATTGCAGGAAGGACAGAATTTAAAAGGTGTACGCTCCATACAGGGCAGGCAGCCGGGTGACTCGGGGAAAGGGTGGGAAAATATATGATGTTATGACCATCCCCCACTCTCCCTACTGTAAGGCCAAGGCCCGGTGGGCTTTCCGCAGCAGGGTGGTGCCGTCGAGGTCTCCGGTCGACGGTCAGTCTCGTCCTGCCGTCGAAGTCTCCGGTCGACGGTCAGTCTCATCCTTTCTTCAGTCTTAACTGCATCGAGGCACAGCGACGGTAAAGGAAATAAAGGAATTCTAATCTTAATACTTTGTAATTTCAATGGCGTAAGCAGAAAATGCACTCCGCTTATATGCGACCGCTCACAATGGCGGAAAAAAACTATCTGAGGGACCTACACGCTTGAGGGATCATGGGTGCAGGGACGTCACACTAGGGATAGTATTACTGGCACGCCCTATTTCGACGTCCATTTACGAGTTTCGAAAACAACAACTAATACTCTGCAGCTTCCATAAGATGTCGGCCTATGCATAGCATGTGATCTAAGCAGATTACACAAGAAGCAGAAAAAAAAAATATATATATATATATATTTGGATATTTATAAAACGCGCTTAATACCCAGAGGTTTCTAAGCATGGACCAGAGGATCGAACCTGTGTTGCTCAGCGTCTTGCTTCCAAGGCGAGCGTGTTGCCCCCAAGCTAGCCCCCCGAGACGTAAACAGTGGTTTGTAACTCAAAGCCTGATGCTCGCTCACCCTGCGAACCGAAGTGATCGCTGTCAGAAAGACAGTGCTCAAAATCAACATTCTAAGAGGACATGAATAAAGAGGCTCAAAAGGAGCCCCCCATCAAGAATTTCCACCCGAACTATAAACTGTACCACTGGGAAGAGGTTTGTCAGTCCTTTCAGGAACTGGATAACAATTGGTATTCTGAAATGGGAGCCTTGTTCAGGCGAGTGCTTGAAAATGGATAGCGCCGCCAGATAACCTTTGAAAGTGGAAACCTGTAGCCCTTACTGGGCCAGATTTAACAAGAAAGACAACACTGATAGTGTGTCACAAGTAAAAGGGGCTATATTCTTAGCTCTGCACCAGTTGCAAATTTTGTTCCAACGGCTTTGTTGCTGGCCTTCTGGCCGAAAATAACACCTCCATTACGTCTACCAGGAGATCCCATTCTGTATCTTAACCTCTCAGAAACCAGGCATGAAGATTAGGTTTCTGATCTCTGGATGGAGAAGGCGACCTCCTGAGTGAGCAGGTCTGCTCTTTGAGGAAGACGAATCGGAGGGCAGATGGACATGTCCAGATGTTCCAGACACCACATTGTCCTGGCCTAATCTGGCGCAATCAGGATCATGGATTTCCTGAGGTTCTTCAACCTCCTTATGACAAGAGAAATGACGGGAACTGGTGGGAACGCGTACAGGAGTGGAAATTCCCAGTCAACTACAAAAGTGTTCCCCAGCGCTCCTCTCTGAGGAAATTCCCTGGAGCAGAACAGGTTTCATTTGCTATTGATACTGGAGGCGAACAGATCCACTTGAGGGGTTGCCCAAAGGGTGAAGATTTCTAGAAGGACTTCCTGAGCCAACTCTTACTTGCGAGAAACTGTGCTCCACCTCCTCAGAGCATCCGCTGCCATGTTCTCTTCTCCGGTTAGATGAACAATCGACAGAGTAGACTTTGAAGAGCCCAAAACCAGAGCTGCATTGCTTATCTGCACAGAGATAGTGACCCTACACCTCCTCTCGCTAAGGTAATGTATGGCCACTGTGTTGTCTGTCATTAGCAGGACATTCTTCCCCAGCATAGCTGGTAGTAAGGCTATCAGCGCTATTCTGATTGCCCTCAGCTCTAGAAGGTTTATGTGTAGTCTGGACTCCGATAGAGACCAATGACCGCTGATTGTCCGATCGTTTGCATGAGCTCCCCAACCTGTGAGGGAGGCATCCGTAACTACTGTAATCTCATGCCACGGTTGCCAAAGAGGTTCTCCCTTCATCACATTCTCCTTGCAGGCCCACCACAGGAGATCCTGTGCGACCTTGCTAAGAACCTGAAGAAGTTCCATCATCCTGCCGGAGAACTGAGTATTGGCATCTGGGGGCCCATCCTTAGACAGGCCTCAGGAAAATGCAGGATGCTATGAGACAGAGCAACCTCAGAAAATTGAAGGTCGGTAGATATGGGGCATTTTGAAATGTCATGACCATCTGCTGAATATACTGAGCCCTCACTTCGGGGTGGTGAAGCTCTCCCCCGAAAAAGTGTCATGGACTGCTCTAATGAATTGTACCTTTGGGAAGTTGTCACCTGGGACTTCTTGAAGTTGAGGGAGAAGCCCAGTTTGTGGGGAGAGTGGAAGGTGCTGCTTACATGTTCCAGGGCCTGTTCGGGAGAACGAGACCTGATCAGCCAATCGTCCAGTAAGGGATAGATGTGAATCCCTCCCCACTTTAGATTCGCTGCCACCACTGCCATCAACTTGGCGACGATCCTCGAGTGGAGGCGAGCCAGAAAGGCAGAACTAAAAACTGATAGTGAGAACTGCCAATTGCGAACCTCAGGTATTTTCTGTGCTTGGGATGCATGGACACATGGAAGTAAGCATCCTGAAGATCGAGTAACACCACCCAATCCAGGAGCTGGTGGGTCTGGGGGATCTGCGAAAGATTTACCATCTTGAACTTGTCCTTCCTGAGGAACTTGTTCAAGCATCTCAAGTCCAAGACGGGTCGCAGCCCTCCATCCTTCTTGGGAATTAGAAAGTAAGTGAACCACCATCCCAGATTCCTCTCTGCTACAGGTACTGATTCAGAGGCCTTTTTAGGAATGGGAGACAGTAACCATGAGCTACAATTTGCAGTGCCCAATCATCTGAAGTAATGCTTCACCCGTTCTTCCAAATGCTGTGCCTGTCTGCCTCCCACCATTCCTGTAGACTAAAGCCTCAAAGATGTTTTGGTGTTGTGGCTGCTGCAGACAACAAAGAGGCAGAGGTCGTGTTGTGGCTTTATAGCTTTACTCCCCTCGTCCCCCTTCCGTCCTCGCAAACCATGAGGCAGTCTCCTTTGGCCTCTGTAAGGAAGGCATGGTATCAAACAATGAAGACAGACACAAGTGTTCACAGTTCAAGGGTGTTTATTGAACTTCAATGGGTTGGTAGAACGCCTATCAAAACCTAAATCTAAAGATGGGAGCAAGATACGACCATCAAATAATAATAACAATCCTAGTGGAGTCTTGTCAAAATAAAAGGGCCTATACTAATAAACCTATTGCCAATCCTTACTTCTAAATACAAAATGGTGTGGGATAAAAATTAATGCGAAAGAAAAGTGTTCAAGAAATGATATCTCAGCGATTGAGGGAGCGTTGTTGTGCGCCGACGAAAATGGCCACCTGAGCGTAGAGCTCTGCACTTCACAAGATCCTGAATACAAAATCCTGCGGATAGAGGGACCATAGAAGCTAGTTATTGAAACGGCCAACCATCAAGACTCCACTGCCCTTGCAGGTGGCATCTGAAGAAGATCAGCACTGCGGGCGCATAGATCAGGCTCACCCAACTGACACCTGCGCAGCAGCCGTGGGACCAGTCGTGCGCCAAAAAGGAGGCAGAACATCCTGAAGCAGCTGCGGGCCCCCCGGAAGGCTAATCGCTGTCGAGCGAGTGCGCCGGGAACAGCAAGGGCTGCGCGACTCTCCAGGGGCAACCTGGGTCACGGGGAAAATTTGCTCATATCATCCAGCAACATGTGGATAACCGCCGTCGGATGGGAGACAGCAGCCATGGGCAGACCGGTGAAAAAAATCAGGTACATGGTTGTGCCCCCCACTTCCCATAAACTCCAGCACTGGTGCGGCTGATACATGGCGAGTGTCCTGCCTCAGGTTTCAGGAGGCAGGCACTGTACACGGTGGTCTGCTAGAACTTTAAACAGCTGCAGGCAATCTAGGCTGAACCGACGGGCACATGACCAGGGTACTCGCGGTAAAGTGAGAGTAAACGCTTCTTGGGGGAAAACTCCACCACCAACACAGCTTTAACAGCAAAAAGAGGAAAAGAGACACTACTGACAACCCACACTACTGTAAGGACACCACTGCCACAAGAAATAATACAGTTCTAGAATCTCCATGTTGGCAAGGTGCAGTGAATCACCAGAAATCCTTCCCACATGGTAAAAATGACCCGCAGTGGCTGAAAAGGAGGGAAAAAGGGACCTATGTATACGTACACAAACACGCCAAGACCTGACGAAGACGCTGCTGGCTCACAGGACCCTCCCTCCTACTACAACACAGGCACTTACAGACAAGGGAATGGATCCATACATGATGGCAATGCAGGCAGGGTTCGGGGCAGTGAATAAGCAAGACCACATAGGCTGCAACATAGCCTCAATAAGAGCGGCCCTACAGAAAGAAAGCGCCCGAATTACTACAGCAGAAAATAGGGTGGGTGATCTTGAAGATGCAGTAACAGTACATTGAAAATACATTGATAAACTTAAAAAGAACTTAAAGGCGGTCCGTGGAAAATGCGAGGACTTGGAGTCCCGATCCCGCCACAACAACATCAGTTATGGCTGAGAAACCCCTCAACGGCACCATGGAAACGTTCTTAGAGGAGGCACTGCAAACAATAATCGTGGAGAAACAATTTTCAGCCCAGTTCCTCATGGAGAGAGTGCATAGGTCCCTGGTCCCACCATCGACAATCATCGCCCGACTATTGAACTATCGGGACCGGCACCAGATACTCCAGCTGGCACGCGAAAAAGGCACACTGCAATTTGATTCAAATAGAATTCGCATCTACCCGGAATCATCCACGGGAGTACAAGCAGTCAGGTGTAATTTCGACCAAGTCAAGAAAGCCATCTGAGAACTAAAGATCCCCTATGCCATGATGTTTCTGGCCAAATTGAGGGTGCAACATGCCGGCAGAGCCCACTTTTTTTAATTCCCTGAAGATGCCATGGCCTATATTAAACAGAATATCCCGACACCACCGGGCAATGGTTAACACCAGTGAGGAACTTTCGTTTATCCTCGATCACTACCGAACAACCCTGTCAGACATAACCTAAGAGGGTCCTTCAAATTCGAATGAGCCATATTGGGCGGCTTGCACATTTTATATGTTGAATACTACCAGTTGGGGGGGTAGGGGTCGCACGTTGCCTACTATTGTTTCAGAACTGGGTGTTCAAGAAGGGGTATACACTGACGGAGGGGAGATTGAGGAAGGGCAAAAAGGAAAAGATGACAGTCAATCATGGAATAGCTGTATTAGTTTGGATTTCGTTTGGAATTACACTTCAAAACAAGTTTTACCGGGATGATGGTGAGCCTGAACCATACGTTTAGACTCCTCACATAGAGCATTAGGGGATTGAGCAACCCCATTAAAGCAAGGAAAATACAAGCCCATGCTAAAAGACATAATATTCGGGTCTTGATGTTACAAGAAACTCATGCTCAGCGTAAGGTGGTGGACTCCTTTGCCCGTAACTGGGGACCCTTGACACTCGAAACAGATTATTCAACACAGTCAAGAGACGTCAGGACCCTCATACACCATTCCTTAGGTATCCAGGTGACAAGTCCAAAATATACACAATGGGGAGATACGTGATCATATGGGGGACAATACAGGGACAATCCATTATCCTGATCAACACATACGGACCGAACATTGACGACCCGGACTTTTACCTACAAATAATAGAATTCATGACCCCGCTGGATAGCGCCAGAGTAATAAGGGGTGGTGACTTCAACACCATACTTAATCCACAATTGGACAGAACCTGCAAGGTCCCCTGTGCACACACCAAGGCCGCACACACTATCCTACAAGGCATGAAATATGTGCCCCTTGTGGATGCCTGGAGGGAGACACATTCCAGGGGGGAGCAATTCACCTTCCACTCTTCGGTTCACGACTCAGGCTCACGCATAGACTACTGGCTGTGCTCACCTGAATATGTCTCGTACACAACAGAATGCACAATTTTCCCACGTACTATATCTGACCATTCCCCGGTGCTACTAGAGATTCAATTAGCCCACCCAGATCATGGTCCGAAGTTATGGAGGATGCCACCGGCACTTCTACATGACACCATAATACTTGAACTATTGGGGGTATTAAATACTTTGCCCGCAACAAGGGATTGGTGGGGTACACAGCCACAGTGTGGGAATCCTTTAAGGTATGGCTGCATGCAATTTATTATCACTGGCACACAGGACGTGAAAAGGTCAGAATTACAATGCACTGAAAAACAATTAGACATTGGAAACCGTACACAACCTAGGAGGCATTGCTTGCTGCACTACAGGACCAACTAGAGGAATTTAACAGATTGGCGGACAGAGATCCTATAGATCACCACCCCTGCTAGAGCCAGGAGATATGGGGAAGGAGACAAGGCAAGTCATTTATTGGCCAAACTGATTAAATCTGAAGGCACACTTAACCTATTACCAGTGCATGCGGGAGGGATGGGGAAAAGACACACAGAAGAAAGGGAGATCAATGAAGTGTTTCTGGAGTTTTACTCCTCTCTGTATAAAAATAGGGACACAGTCACAGAACACAAACTCACCCAGAACATAAACTCAGTCCCTCTCACCAAACTCACACCTGAGGCCAGTGATGCATTGGAGCTCCCTCTGACAACAGAAGAGATAGGACAGGCGATAAACGATCTGGCCGCAGGAAAGGCCCCGGGCTGGACGGACTCCCGATTGATTTTTATAAATGCTACTTGATAGAACTTGCCCCCAAGCCATTAGCGGCATAGGAAGAAGCTATCGCAAATGGAACACTCCCCCCGTCATTAAGGGAAGCAGTCATCTCGGTTCTGCTGAAACCAAACAAACCTCTGCACAATGCCTCATGTTATGGATACCTCTCATTAATTAATGCAGGCACAAAAGTGCTTGCTAAAGCTATATCAAATAGACTATTACACCACATGACCCAACAGGTGCATCCCGACCAATCAGGATTTGTCCTGACAAGAACCACCTCTCTTAACTTGCATCGACTATTCGCAATAATATCCCAGCTGGATCCCAGGGCCAGGGTGGTCGCAGTCTCCCTCGACGCTGAGAAGGCATTCGATTCAGTGTCATGGAAATACATGTTAGCAGTGCTGAGATGCCTCGGGTTTGGTATCCAGTTCCTAGGCTTTATCCAACTTCTATACAAAGACCCTTGTGCCATGGCCAGGACTAATCACACCATTTCACCCAGATTTCCGCTGCACAGGGGCACACGGCAAGGCTGCCCTTTGCGCCCTCTCATTTTTGCTCTCACCATAGAATACATGGCAGCATTACTATGTCACTCTACTAGTGGGGTTACGGTAAGGAGCCCTCCTAAACTCATCTCGCTATACGCAGATAATACACTGCTACAAATCAGGGATCCCAAGGCCAACCTAGCCCCATCATTCAAGACATAAATTAATTTACCAGGTATTCGGGAAACGGAATCAAGCCTGCCAAATCCGAGATAATACCACCGACACGTGGGGTGGCACAGATGGACTCTATGATGGGCTTTCGATGATCCCCTCCCCCCCCTGCTCAGCTCAATATTTAGGGATGATTGTGTCTATAGACAACCGTACTCTGTACTCAACCAATTCTGAACCATATATAACTCAACTCTAAACAAAACTTAAACGATGGAACAAACTACCAATCTCGACCTACGGCCGAATACCGTTACTGAAAATGGTAGTGGTGCCTAACTTACTTTACCTCTTTACTAACATACCAATTTGGCCAGGGAACGCTTTCTTCACTAAGCTTTGCTCGATGGTGTCCACCTTTGTCTGGGGTGCGGGGCGAACAGAATGAGCTGCACAAAATTGACGGAGAGATACGACACAGGTGGACTTGCCGCCCCGGACTTCGAACTCTATTACAATGCAGCACAGGCCCAATTCGCAAGATACTGGTTTACTGACACCGGGAAGCATGCTCATCTTGAAAAACATGCAGCCTCCACTAATGATATACGCTTGGTACTATTCACAAGGGCATACGGTAAGACCACTGAAGTAGACCCTGTGTCAAGTATGATTGTGGCTTGATCCAATAAGGACAGGAGTCACTGACCCATACTTCAGCACATGCCCTCTTTGGCAATTCACTGGTTTCTCCCCCACATATGACTTAACATTACAGAGAACGTGGGACCCCCAAAAACAATTGACTATCAGGGATATGTTCCCCCAACTGATCATTTGTCGCTAGAAGAGGTCCAGGCCAAGGTGGGACATGGACCCATCAAAGCACTGCTATCACCGGATGAGGGCAGCATTCCAACACCTATGGCCCTCTTTTCCTTCATAACCTGAATCTCACCCATTCATAAACATTATGTCACTGAATGGGATTACATGTGGCACCTCTACACTGTACAAAGCAATACAGTCCCATACCCCTTCAGGTAACAACATGAAAGCGACATGGGAAGGGGACCTGGGTGTGGCACTGGATGATGCACAATGGTCTAGGTACTGCCAACTCACGAAAACTGTCTCCCTCAATGCAAACCAGAGACTAATATAATTTAAAGTCCTGAATCACCTACAGTTCACCCCCAAAAAATGGCGAGGCTCAGTAAGAGTATGTCGGACAGATGACCAAAGTGCCAGGCAGCAGCAGCTGACTCATTTCATATGTATTCGGCCTGCCCACCCATCCTCCAGTTCTGGGAAAAGGTGCGGACACCCTTGGTGACATACTAAACATCCCCATCACCCCCACCCCATTGAAAAGTGTGCTGGGTGATATTGGGAAGGTACCTATCACAGTGTGAAGATTTTCTAATATAGCATGTGTAGTCACAAAATGTAATATGCTAAGAAATTGGAAGGCTAGGACTGCCCCAACCACACAAGCATGGCTGAGAGACCGGACATATATATATATATATATATATATATATTTTTATTATTGAACATCACCTGGTTTTTATTAAACCTTAGACCAATACATACATAAAATTATTTACAAAGAATTATTTACGAAGAATTGTTTGTGAAGAATTGTTTGCGAAGAAAGGAGAAGAGGGAAAGAAAAAGAAAAAAAAAGAAAGGAGAAAAGCAAACACTTTTCCTCCTCAAAGGCCCAGTTCATCCAACATTCGTGTTTTCGATAGCTTCCATAGTGGTGAAGATTAACCTCACAAACTGAAGTACAGCTAACGACAAGGAGAGCCGAGCCCCCCCATCTGATGCAAGCCCACCATTCGTCCTGCGTTTTCGTTGTCGATTCCTCAAGGAATCTCCCCAAGTATTTGGCTCTTGTAGAGTTTAAAGGCTCACACACTAGCACAAGATGTTTCAGGGTCTCAAAACTTTTGTTGCACATCCGACAGGTTAGTACTCTCTCTTCCTGGGCCTTTGTTCTCCTTTCTGTGACCACCCGTGTTGGATAGAGGTCTAGACGAAATCTTAAAAAGTTTTGCCGCTCAGATGGTGAAGGAAATCTGTCAAGGTAAGATATTACCGAACCTGTACTGTAGTGTTCCGCTGGTTCATCCACATACAGTTTGTAACCTTTCACTTTTTGCTCTGTCCGAATCCAGTCAAGGTCCAGTAGTTTGTGCGTCACCTTCTTTGGGTTTTCAGTTAGTGTTTTGCCCGAAAGGGCTAGAGTCAACAATATAGAAGAGCAGGACTCATGCCAAGTTTTTAGAACTTCTACCTGATTCCCTTCCATGGCCTCCTTAATTATAGAAAACCTGCTGACACCTGGTGGATGAAGACATTTCCTCAGAAAGGATAAGGATTTCCATTCCATCAGAGAGTATAAGGAGGTTAAGCCCAATTCCCTCCAAACCCGTTCTATAGGTATTGAGTTTGGCAGTGCCAAAACCCTCTTCCAAAACAGGCCTTCCAAACGGTTCCAATTTTTAGGGTCCATAAAGAGGTTGGCCTCTGCTGCGTAAGTAAGTATAGGTGCTACTTTCAATTTGCAAAAGTCCAGAATTGGAACCATGGAAAATTTACAGTAGCACCCTTTAAGAAGCAACACTTGGGATGCCAAGTTGTTTACTTTACTTCTCAAGTGGACGATGCCGGGAACATCGCCCCAACTGTTGTTTAGGGTTATCCCCAGATACAACATCGATGCAACCACTGGTATTTGTTCTCCGTTCAGAGACCAACTACATTTGTTCCGCTTCCTGGCCCTGCCGCTGTCACCCAGTATCAGGATTTTAGATTTTTTGGCGTTTATTCTGAGGCCATTTTTATGAATGTAGAGAGACAAGTCTTTCAATTGTCTCTGCAGCCCAATTTCCGTCTGGTCAAGCAGTAACAGGTCATCAGCAAATAGTAGTCGTCCCACTGAGTGGCCAGCGATTTTAGGCAGAAAGCATCTCGTTTTTGTGAAAGCCTCAGCCAAGTCTGATATAAATAGACAGAAGAACGCTGAGGCCAAGCGACAACCCTGCTTTAACCCGTTTTCAGAAAGAATTTCGTTAGACAGTAGCCCCTTCCTGTCCAACCTGATTCTTAAAGTGGTATCACGGTGAAGGGCTTCCATGGGTTCTCTCAAGGCTTGGGGACAACCCCATTTCTTAAGTTTGTCCCACAGGATTCTGCGGTCCACAGAATCGAAAGCCTGTTCCAGGTCGATCGAAGCAATGTAAATCGACCGTATCTTTTTCTGGGTGACCAGGCACTTAAGTATGCTAATGATAAATATGTTTAAACTAGTGCCGATCCCCTTTCGGAAACCGGACTGCCACTGATCCTGGTGGTGGGACATCAAGCTCCATTCATTCAGGTGCCTCAGGATGATTGCCGCAAATATTTTGCCAACCACGTCGAGAAGGGTGATAGGCCTTTAATTACAGGGATCCGACCTATCCCCCTTCTTGAAAATGGGGACCACTATAGAACTGGTCCAGGATAGTGGCAGACTCTTTTCTCTTACCACGGTGATGAATAGTTTCAACATAAATGTTGCCCAGCCAACTGGATCTTTCTTCAGAATCTCATTGGTAAGACCATCTGGGCCTGCCGCCCTCAACACATTTGACTTCTCTGAGGTTGATTATTTCTTGGATGTCAAATTTGAAGTCCCAGGCGGCTTCTGTCTTCGTAAATGACCTGATGTGCTCCGGCCCTTTGGATGCGTATAAGCATTTAAAGTGCGCCTCCCACACTTGTGCAGATACTGATTTTTTTGTTTTTGATTCCTCAGGGGTGTTCAAGTCGTTTATTAGCTTCCACATGCCTGCTGTATTTTTCCGGGTAGCAAGCTGCAGCATTCTTTCACCGTCTTGTTGAATGATTTGTTGTCTGTGGTGAAATAACCAGTTCTTAAAGGTATTTTTAGCTTTTTTGAGCAAAGTTAAATTTTGAATCGTTTTGTGTTTTTTCACTCGTCTTCCCAGTCTGTTAATATCTCTCTTTCTTTCTGCAATCTGAATGTTGAAGGCATACTTCGGCACAAAGGTTGGCTTCATGGAAGTGGTCTGCTTTTCTCTAAAGGCCTGTAGGAAGTCTGGGTATTGCAGTATACTGTCACCTAGGCAAAGTGAGTCTGATTTCAAGGCCAGCAAGGAGGATGTTACCAACAACAAGTTTCTTTTGTTGATCCTTAAACGATTACCTCCCGAAGACACCAGGAGATTCTGATCTTCTTGATGGTACCTCCTTGGTAGATTTCCGGAGGCCCAGTCTGTGCATTCGAGTTCCAAAAGATTGTGGTCACTTAGCTCTGTAGGTCTCACTTTTAGGGAGGTCAATTTTGTTAGTAGGTTTTCTGTGGCGAAGATGTAGTCGATGGTGCTTGAGTGAGCCCCCCTCTTCCATGTTGCAGCCGCTGGTTTATCATCCGGCAAGTTACCATTGGCCATGTAGATGTTTCTCTCAATCAATTCCTTTTCAAAATCCAGTCCCCTTCTTATATTCTCTGCCGCCCCAGTTGGTAACACTTCTATTTTGCTGCCTTTCTTGTCGAAGCACTACATGTTGAGATCACCACAGAGGAGTACCGCCAGGTTTATCCTAGTAGACCTGGCCTCGTCGATTTCCCTTAGCAAGATGTTTTTAGTACTTTGCTCGTTTGCCGAACTGCTTCTCCAATAGATGTTACAAATTAGCAGCAACTGGTTCTTGGTTTCCCAGTGGGGGGGAAGTTATTTGTGCAAAGGTGAATTGAATTTCAGAATTAATGTTGATTGAGGTGATTACAATTAAGCCACTCGTTCTTTTTATTGCAGTTAGAAGGCCTGCCATTGGACGACCTTTCACCCCCTTCGTGGCCGGGTTTAAGTGTACCTCGTAGCCCTCCAGCACAGGTGTCTCCCTCAACCAGGTCTCCTGGAGGCAAATAAGGTCCTATTTTGTTAAGTTTATTTCACTTTTTCCGAATAGATGTACAAAACCCCTAGTATTCCAGCTAGTTATTTTCTTAGTCCTGAAGGGGTTAGTGACGCTCTTGGTCTAGCGTTATATTGAACCTGCCAATGTTCCAGCTAGCCAACTCCAGTCTTCTTCACTGTGGACCTTCTGTCCCGCCGTTTTCTTCAAAGTAACGCACCTACTACCCTTGTAGATGCCAATTTTTTATTCGTCTGTGCCCTCTTTAGAGGGGTTACCTGTGTTTTTTGGGGCAACAATCTTTGCTTGTGGGAGTATTCTTTGGCCTTCATCCTGGTCCTGTAGTGGGATCTCACTTGAGCTTGTTATATGATTTTCTGATTCCTTTAATGTAAACCCATGAGCATTCAGTTTTGACCCTTCTTTTACAATTACATTTTTGATGTTACGTGATGCTATATGAAGGATCACATTGTCAAAAGTGGATTCACTAGGAAACTCGATTAAGTCGATATCCTTTGAGTTTACTTGGTCTAAAGTTGGTACACATCGCAGTAACCTCATCACGTTGTTTCTATTCATGACGAGGTTGTCTGGAAATCCTAAAGTTCTTGTCAAGGATAATTGAAACACCTTAGTTTGTACAGTGTTGTTTAGATCTTGCTCCTTTACTTGTTTAGTTTTTGTGGCGACTCTCACCGGCTTGCTGGTTTCTGCCCATGTGACAGATCGTTTTGGGTCCCCCACGGAGGTGAACCTGTGGTAATTGCTAAGGTGTCTCTCATTCGCCTCTACTGGTGCCCTCTGTAATAGCATAGATCTTTGTTCCATTGTCAAAAAATATGTTTCGCGATCTGGGGAGATGGTATCTTCACCCACGTCCGTTGATTCGTCAGAAGTTTCCACCTTATTGGTTCGCTTCGACTTCCATTTAGGAGTTCCCTTGTCCTTTTTTTCTAGCAGGACAATGGACTTTAGTTCTCTACTCCTGAAGTCTTCCTTACCCACATTTTGTTTTTGCGCAATGTTTGTTTTTGTAGTGGCACTTGGATGCCCAGAGTCCCTTGAATCAGGTCGACTAGTTACCTGCTGCTGACAGTCGTTTGTCTCGAGTACCCTTAAGCTGTTGTCATCCGAGTAAGTTGACAAGTTCATTAAATCACTTTCTGTGCCACTATTTGACGATTCATATTCAGAGTCCTCTTCACTAATTGAATCTTGGTCTGTCCCCGTATAGGGTAATGGACCTTTTGTGTTCAGCAAGAACTTTGTACGGACAGCCCCTGGTCCTGAAGTTTGAACATTTCTTGGAAGAGTGGGTTTGCTGGACCTAATCTGTCTGCAGGCCCTCTTTTTAGTCACAACTGGGAGTGGTTTAATTTCTGGGGTTTTTGTTTCTCCGCTGTGTGTGTCAGAAAGGGATGGTTGTTTCTTCAAATAGGTGTTTGATCCCTTTTTATTGAGGACCATCTCAGGGCTGGATGATTCCCTCATTCCTTTTGATTGGATCCTGAACATGTCGTAGATTTTAATTTGAGACCTTATAGGGTCGGTCACCATTTCCCTAGGTTTGGCGGACTTGTTCTTTACAGGCAAAGGCAGGCTACAAGCCTTGTCCTTATTACTAGCTAGGGAAGTAGACACCAGGGTAGGTGGGGTAGACGTGAACTTGTATGTGTTGGTTGATACGTCTTTTGTTGGAACAACTGTGGAGTCCTCTCTTATTGGCGCAGTTGTGAGTGGTAAGTCTGTTAGAATTGAGGTTACAGGAGACTCTGCGCGTATGGGGTCTGTTTGAGCGCTTAGAGACAGTGAGTTACAACTCAACCTGTCAATTCTCCGTTTTTCTTTCTGAAGAATAATTGGGTCCAGTATGCTCTTAAGAATTTGCGTAATTTGGTCGGTGTTTTTGTCCAAATTGGACTGGAGTGCTGAAATGAACCCTACCACGAAGATCATCTTAGAATGCATCATGGCGAGTACCGTAGTTTGATCACGGAGTTGCTCGGTTTGAGTCTCAATTAATTTCATAAATGGAGACATAGTAATAGCAAAGGCTGGAATCATTTTTGCATCAATTTGCGCGGTTCCTTGAGACTGCTCCTCAACCTGTGCCGCTGCCAAGTCCAACAGAAGATCTTCGTCCGACAGAAGGGCTTTAAAGCATTGTTTTTTACTTGAAAATGGTGCCTGCTGACGTGCTTCAGCATGAGGAGGCCTACTAGAAGACCCCCCTGACCATTGTGGCACATGCCTTTGATGTAATGGGTTTTCTACAACATTTATGCGAGCCTTGAGACCCGCTCCAACTCTTTTTTGTTGATGAACCGGCGGTAGTAAATCCTGAATTGAGTGTGGCCCCACATTGCCTTGTGCCATTGTAGAACTTTGTCCGGTGCTAAAAATGTCAGGGTAGGGAGGGAGGTGAGGCCAGGTGGGTCCCAACTTTTAGCGGTTACATTGTACCGTAATGTTTTCTGTTTGAGGTGGGTGTCTGTTCCAAAGGTAAATAAGTCCCGTGGAGCCAAGAGAGCATCTGAGCTGCTGCTCTGGCCGACCACTTGGGGTGAATTAACCAGAGACGACAAGCCTCCTTGGTCCAGTGCTAGGCTGTCTTTTTGGGGGATATACGGGGCTGGTAGTGGACTAGCCGTTGGATTTAGTACCTCCTCACCCGTTTCCCCATGTGAAAGATTATCCTCCTTAGCCTCCACTTCCACGGCTGTGTTTTCCGGGAACAAGGGCTTAGTTGGTGTATCAGGAGTTAAATCAGTCGTTTCATTTGTACTTAGCGACGGGGTTGATCGGGCTTGTCGGTCCGTGGTGACCCTGTGTGGTTGGAGTTGGTTTTCATATGATAAAGTTACTTTTGAGATTTCAATGGAGGGCGATAACACAACCCTTGACATTGTTTGTAGAGTTGACTTGAAAGTCAGTAGTTGCCAAAAAATAGTGTTAGTAGTAAGATGTTGTTTACCTTGACTTGAAGTCGCTGGCGTTCCTTTCCTCTGGAGTCCCGTGCAGCCCGTGCAGACCTAGGTGCTGGTCACTACCCTTTCTGGCTGCTGGTGGTGGTACAGCGCACAGTGTCGTCCCTCTGCTAGCTCCGTGCAAATTGGGCGAGTCATGGGTGTGAATCCTGGTCACGGCACACGGCGTACGGCAAAGCAGCAAACAGCGAAACAGTGTCTTCGAAATGCAGACCGCCCTTAACTCGCATCGGACATATCAATGAGCGTGAAGAAGGATTTGTAATGCCGGTCTTGCCCACAAATAGACCCATAAACATATGGGCCCATTTCACTTATACTTAGCTGAACAGCGAGTAACTGCCCAGGTGGACACTAGAGCTCCCACACCATGTTCATTGTAATGATTGAATTTGTATGTTTTTCATCTATTTATGCACCAATCTATGAGATAAATGTCGTAAGAATTGTACTATGGTTTTAACCGTCAAGAAAATAAAGTAAAAGAAAAAAAAATGATATGTCAGGATAGTTGCGCAGTTCGCTTCCCTACCCCACATTTTCAGCACAGGGCAAGGCGGCACGTGCAGGCTTTGCACACACTCTGGCTTCTTGGCCATAAGGCAACAGTTCAACACATAGGCATAAGGGCCTTGCGCCAAAGTCTATCTCGCAATGACAGTCTCTTATTGCAGAGGGCATGATGTAACCAACAAAACACACAAGCTGCTTTCCTTTCACAAATTCAAGACTTGTCTCCCTCCTTTGTGCTCGGACCACCAATTCCCCTTGCTCGTCTCAGACCCCTTTTCTACAATGTTCACAATTTGGCCTCCCTCATTTGGGCTGACCTTGGATCCCCACCGTTCGGGTTCAGATCCCTTTTGGTACCAGAATCAAAGACTTTCAAATTTGAAATGGGTTTTGCTTAAACCTTCACAGGACCACTTCAATTCACTTCACACAATTTACACTTCACATCAATCTTCTACTTTCATTTCTCTTGTCAGGATACCGTACAGAGACTTTCGACGGAGCACATTCACATTGCCGGACCACTGTCAAAGGTATCATATCTTTCCTTTTAATGTTCAAATATTCACTAGCAATTTAGCTTCACTCGCATCTTTCATGACACACGTTTAACAATGTTCATTTTCACAATGTTGCCGCTTGCAACCTTGACTTCAACACAGACCGGTCAGGGATCGGCCTCACAAGCTCACCGGCTGTCTTGTTCTCTGTCGCTTCTTTGTTCTTGGAGCCAAGGAAGATACTACAGCGTCTGTTGCTCCTCCCCGCCATGGTCAGTTATGGGGAGGAACCTCAGTATCTCCAACACACAATGCAGGTCTCTTCAGCTTAGTTTCCTGGTCTTAGGTTTTCTGCCTTGAAGGTTTCTCAAAAGTAACGGCTTCCTGCCAAAAAAGTCAAGGGTGTTGCCCCTCTCGCGAACCTCTCGTGTCTGCCCGTCTTTCTCCCTCGTTCAACAGTCGACTTGAAACTGCTGTACCTTCTTTTGTTTTACCTCGCTCAGAGTGTTCTCTTGTGTGCCACCTTTTATCCGTGTGGGAAGTGTAATGGAAGTCTGGTCTGAGTGATTGCCGATAATTGCCTGACCTCGTCTGACCATAGTATTGGGACACGTTAGATACACGGCTCGGTGTGAGTCTGTTTTCTCCCAGAGAAGGCTGTCCTTGCAAAAGTGTTTGTGCAGGAAAAGGGGGCCTGGGGATGAGTTTCTAAATATCCCATCGGGTAGGATGGGGCAGAGGTGTTACAGGGAAGAGAGGGATACCGCATCTCACCATCAGGTGTCCCACTCCCAGAGGAACCAGAAATCCACAGGGACTAGTGGGTGAGACACCTTCTGGTTTCTCACACAACAGAGATTTGTCCCCTCATTCTTCCAATCAATGAATACAATCGAAAGGAACAACCCCTCCAATTCAAAGAGACCAAATGCTTCTGCTGTGGTTGACTAATTGCTACTCCCAGTGATTTTGCAGCTGCTTTTGAAGCATGCAGCTTCTCCAAGCAGTTGTGAGCTATCAAAAGGCATATCCAACAGCCTCGCTTGAATGTCTGGCGCCTGACCGGCACAGCCATGCAAATCTTCTGGTTATAGCTTTTGCTGCCATTGCACGACTAAGGCAATCCAAAGAGCGTAGACCTGATTGCAGAGACTGGCACAAAGCATCCTTGCCATCCTGCACATTATTGAGGAAGCCTTCCCTTTCTTCTCCCTCAGTAATGTGTTCTGCGGTCATTGCCGCAACCTCCCGTAGAGTGTATGAGTACTTGGCTAGGGCACACAGCATTAATGGCCTTAAGTGCCATGCTATTCGCTGAAAACACTCTTTTCCCACGTCGTCAAATCTCTTGTTGTCCCTATCTGGAGGGATTTTGGGATAGCCAGTCGCCTTTTGAAGTTGACGTGGCCGCCTAAACAATCAGACTTTCTGGAGTTGGAGGTCTAAATAGAAAATCTGAGTCTATAACCAATGGTCAGTACTTCGTGAAGTCCTTATTTAGTGCCAGGGTAGTGTCCAGTTTTTTTTCCAGTTTTCCAAGGCTCTTTCTTCATCGCCATATGAAAAGGCAATACTGGATCATTTAAGGGCCCTTATAAAATGAGATAAGCTATCTCATATTCTGTCACAAGTCTACTCCAGCCTAAATACTCTTCACGTTGCCCATGACAGATGTATATGAGGCATCAGCATGCCCAGTCACATTTGGTGTGGCAAACCCCACTTCTGGCAAAGTATCTGAACCACTGGTATCCTGCAAGGTGTAGACCAGGTCTTTTAACTTTGACTTCTCAGAGATTAACTCTTCTGCAGCACCATACTCCAAGCCAAACAGAGGGCTTCTTCTCTTCTTCCTCTTCATAAATCGGGCTCATCGACGTAAAAAAGTCCTTTTTGATAAGGGCTTATAAGTCTGATGAATCAGCTGAAGATGTTGTTTTCAACGTCGAAGATCTTGATGCTGAATCATTTGACCGAGAAGAGGGGGACGGCAGTGGCTTGGTCTTGTCTCGTGGAGTTGAATCCCTAGACACTTCGAGGAAGCTTCGAGGACTTACTGCCTGGGCTCTTAGGTGCACAAATAGAATATTTTGATGGCGCCCTGTCAGCCTCATGAGGTACGATGGGGTCGGAAGCCAATTTCGGTTCACTCAAAGGGGTGGGTGGAGCCGCCTTCGTGATCACCTGTAACATTTTGAGGCAAAACTCCTGCCATTATGCTCTTGAAGCAGATT
Source organism: Ambystoma mexicanum (assembly GCF_040938575.1). Lineage (NCBI taxonomy): Eukaryota > Metazoa > Chordata > Amphibia > Caudata > Ambystomatidae > Ambystoma > Ambystoma mexicanum. The sequence goes on from NC_090934.1 coordinate 673,891,649, forward strand.
TACTAGGGAAAATACTGGTTTTCATTTGCGCGAGGAGTCGGAGGAAGTTGATAGATGATGTTGCTTCCTAGATGTCTTATAATAGGACGATGACAAGTGTCGAGATTAGCTTCTCGAGCTTGAGCGCTTCGTTTTCTGTGCTTTTTAGTCCTCTGAGGTGAAATATCACTCTGGGTTGGACAACCTCATTTGAGACGGGTTAGTGGAAGGGGATTTGGAAAAAGGCCTACCTAGGGCCAGTGTCCCCTTCCTTTCTTGCAAGGCATTAACGGTCATAGATGGCATGAGCCACAGTCGTCGGCCTTACGGGCCATCTCAAGACACCTGAGGCATATTCAGAGTGGATCCATAATGGACACCTTTGACCCACAGTACGAACACCTCTTGAATACGGTCTTAGGAGTAGACCTCTCGAAGATTATGAAGAAACGCAGTTGAAATTTGAAAGGGAAACTGTTTCGAAGCGTGCAGTGCATGTGGAAAAACGGAACTGAGGCAACGGGCGAGCTGTGTGTTATTTATACCAACGTCAGTATTCATGGCTGAGAGCAGGAGGGAAGCCGCTTAGGGACGAGTCGACGACACATTGTGCCCTCTGCTGGTGAAACATTTCTAAAGCTGTAAGCAGAAGATCATATATTTCAAAGATGAGGAATCCGTGGGAGAACACGATTCATTAGAAATGATAATTTCATGTTTTAGTTATTGAACAACGACCTACCTCTTCAAGGAGTCTCTCCCTCCTCAACACCTAGGGCATCACATCGCCCCATGTGCCACCTGACTCACTAGACACTGTTCGCCCCCCTCCTCCCCACCAGCCTGTACAGCTGTACCCCTCCTCTGTGCCCCCCCCTCTATCCTATTCCCACTGTATTACTGTTCTGTTACCTCTGGAAAACACTCAGTTATGCATCTGTACTGTTGTATACCTCTGTAAAGCATTCTGTTTCTCGAAACTAGGTCTGCAGTCAATAAATACCATAATAATAATACTAATAATTGTTGTTCGAGTTGTTAATGCATTGTTTTTGCTGCTGCTTTTCAGAGGCTATGGTGGAATCGATGACAAGATTTTGATCAGTGTCTTTTTTTGCTGACAAAGATGCATAGTTCCATCATTATTAAATCGTGATTGTGGTACAGCAGAGGATTCATAGATTCCAATTTTTCACGCAATTCTACTTAATGCTGTGATCTGTTTGCATGTTGTTGGAGAAATAGTGATTTGCTTTAGATTAATTCTGTAACAGAACCTGCTACTCCATTTTTATTTTATTTTTAGCACAGGAAGGGATGCAAACCCCACCAGAGATGGACAAGAGAAGCCCAGGTGTTAGAGGACCTGTGAATAACCTGTATAAGGACCAAGGTGTCCCGAGAGACACGAGAACTCATACCAATATTGAAGGCCAAGAGAGCTATAAAAGGGAAGTGAAAAATGTAACACACAAGCTACCCCGGAAGGTGACGGCTCGAGTGAGTATGTTGCGCCTTTAGATACAGCATTGTTGGAGAGGGAGAGGTTGAGTACTCCGTTGGATCCAAGCATTAAAAATTCTTTTGAACAGAGTTATTCTTTTTGAACACTTTAAACCTTTCATAATCTGAGTGACTTTGTAACCAGGGAAATCAAGACATATTTGTATTTTGAACTTTACAGACTTGGACTTTGAACTTTCTGAATTTTTCTTCTGAAAGAGACTGTGGTGGACCCAGGCAAGGAACCATGTCCTGGGACAAATATTTGATTTTTAAGATTGTTTGCAGAAGAGGGGGACAGCTAAGGGGCGTCGACGACCTCAGTGCAAAAACACTTTCTCTCATTTTGTTTCCTTTTCATCTATTGGTAGGGCCAGTTAGTTGGACAGGTTAGGACGGAGGACTATTTTTTTGTTATTTGACCCCCCCTGACAAGCACCTTAGTTTTTTGGTTGTTGGGAAAGGATAGGGCTAGTGAGGCATCTTTCTTTTCATTTAAATTAAGACCTTATGTCGAATAATGTCCTCTGGTCGAGCCTTACTTCTTGTTTGCCACAGCCCTCATAAATAAGAGCTGGTGACAAATCAGCGGCCTTCTCACTCAAATATGCACTTTCAAACTGAAAGCCAGCTAACAAGCATTGTTTTCCCACTTTTTCAGCATTCGAAAAAGGATAACACTTATTGTGTTATTGCTTTTCTAACATTGTCATGCATGTTGGAATGTGTTAATTTCCACTTCTTCGATGCCAGAATGGTTTTCCATATTAGTTCAGCAGCCTTATTTTAAGTTGGAACTTGCTTCTGTAGGTAAAAGAACAGCATTAATTGAGGTTAAAAAAAATACACTGAAATGGAGACAGGATTGCTGAATATTACCGTCCATGTCATAAAATGTATTTTCAGTAAGCGTTTGCCCGGAGTTTCTTGATATCATATCGTCCTCTCTTACACATTTTAAGTAACAGATTTTCTTGTAGTGTCCTTTCCATCTGTCATACGGACAACCTAACCTTCCAAATGAACCTCTAATAGTCCAGGAATTCTGACATGCACATTCAGTAGTTTTTCAATAGTTTTTTCTGTACTTCAAAAGACGTGTACATTTTTTGCATAGCATTCTTTAAGATAAACTATGTCCAATTCATGAGCATCTTTTGCATTGATGCACCCACTCAACTTCAGTTTTCATTGGCTATGTTCCCGCAACTGAATAGCATCATACACACTGTGAACTGCATCTTCATTGTAAACGGTGTGCAATGGATGCCTCCTAGGTTCGGGTCTATCACAAAAGAAGCAGGTAATGTTTTTGTAATTGAGTACCAGTACTTTGGGTTCTCTACAGGAAGTTCCGTGCTACTCTGAAGAAGGCATGGCATCGAGCAATAGACGCAGACACAATGGATACAAGTTTTGAAAACCTTTATTAAATGATTTGCTTTGCATGCTAGAATTCCTATCTGGCCCCAACTCTAAAATGGGAGTAATCTCGACCTTTAAACAATACGTCCAAGTCAGTCTGGTCAAAATAAAAAGGCCTATACTAAGAAAACCTAACCTTGCCCTCCTTCTCAGAATAACAAAATGTGTGAAGGGAATACAAAAGGAAAATAGTGTCTCAAAGAAATGTCAGAATGGCTTCAGTACCCGCTCCCTTCCCCAGGTTCAACCCCACGGGTTCTAGAGAGTCCTTTAAGAAAACAAAAGATAGGTGGATGGCACAGTTCTCTCGGTGTTGCACACTTGATTCTAATTCAACAGTTCAATCTTAGGCTTCCAATTTCTGATAGTTCACTCACTTTCCTAAGCTACTTGCGCCTTGCCATCAGTTCTGCCCAGGCTTCCCTCCGCCGGGCTCAGGCCCGTCTTGTTTCTCTTTGTGGGGGTTTCCTTCCCGACATTTTAGCTAAGGTATCTCTTTTCACTGTCGAAGACTTTCGAAACTGCAAGGAATTTCCATAGACCTCTGAATGACCACTTCGACCGTTACTTTCACCAATCTTTCAATTCACAATCTTCTCTTGCAGCACCAATGCCTCTTAGTACTTGTAGTTCTTATTCTTTTTAATTTGCCTTTATGGCATTTTCCCCAAAGTTCTTATGTTTTGCTTTTGACCTCTTGTCGTATTCACAGTTCACATATTGCTTTTGCCCTTGTGGCACATTCACAGTTCATATATTTCAATCTTGGCCCTCAATGCATATTTACATCTTTCATCTTTCATCTTGCACAACTTTTTTTCCTTTGATCCCAGCTGCAACATCTTTCACAATTATTCATCACATTTCACAGAGACTTTCAAATGTGCGATTTTATCTTGCAGGACCACTCTGCTACTTTGTATCCTTAACTTTAAACAATGGTTCTCTTCAATCATGTTTTATCAGCACACGCATAACCTGGAACTTTTACAGTCACTTTCCCTTTATCAACCAGACTTTTGTTCCACTCGATAACTCACTGGTCATGTTAATAGGATAGCTTTCATCTTTTCTTGCAGCTTAAAGCCATTACCACCTCTGCACCTCCCCAACTCTGCCGTTCACCCGGGAGAGTTGCGGGCCGCTTTCTGGCACCCTGAAAGTTTCTTTCCTCTGTTCACTCAACTTTGCTTTTCGAACACTTATAGCTTCCCAAAAGCATGGAAATCTTGCCTGGCTCTCTTTTGAACATCTCAACTGTTGATCAACCCGTTGGCCCTCTAACTTCCACCGTCAGGTCCGCATCAGCCTTGGAAGAGCTGTTCCTTCACATACCCAGCCTCGCTCAAAGTGTGCATGTACGTGCCACCCTTCATCGTCACAGGGATTGCCAATAAGTGGCGGGTGTAAATCGTTAGAGCTACATGCCTGACCCTGCCTGGGCTCATTACAGGGACAGGGCCAATGCAAGTCAGGGGAAGCAGTCTGCCTAGCCTCATTCCTCATCTTCCTTGGTGCAGTACTTTTGTCAAGATAGAATGGGGAGAAATTATGGGAGTTGTAGTTTCCCAGAAAATAAGCTAGGATAGGGTTAGATGTGTTGTGGAAAAAGGGGGAAACCATGTCTCACCATTGGGTGCTTCGCCCCAAGTCCCCTAGTACCCCCTACCCAGGTGATCCTCCCTCGCTCCTCATGCTAGCTGGCCGCCTGGCTACCCTCTGAACTCAACAGGCACCAGGCTTCCTCTACAACCTGCAAGCACCTGCACTACCTCCAGATCTCTGCACACTTTGGGGCTGTATACGACAGCCCCCCCTTCCTGCACTTCCTTAGCTGGCTCTCCCGGCTGCACTTACTCAGAGCAATTGCTGCCCTGACCACATTTCCTGTCTCCCTCCCCCTGGTACTTCTCCAAGCCCCCTTTGTACTATTTGAATGGCACAAGGCCTAGTATGATTGCTTCGTCCTCCCGATGTCTCCCACCTTGTCTTGTCTCGCCTAGCAACACTTGTGTACAGGAGAATTATAAATTACTCATATCATATCACCCCCAGGGTTGGGATCCAAAAGCGATGGTCACCAGAGTATGGCATCCCCGGTGACTAGGCTGTGAAACAACATCTGGTTTTTCAAACTGCTCACTGTGATATCTCCAGAATCTTCATGATCTGCCCGTTTTTTGTATTTGGCCTGTTGTCTAGCATGATTACCATTGTGTGCACTTATTGTAATGGGGAAAAAGCCACCTTATATCACATTTGTTTATTTAGTCCGCATTTGTATTTTCAAAGAGTTCTGCAATGTTTTTGTCATCACTGTTATGACACCAACTTCAAATTCTTGCAGCTTCAAGCACTTAAAGTAGGTTTTGCTGTTAAACAACATTATTTAAGTTGGTTGCAAAATGAAGCACCATTACATGCATTGAGTTTAGACCATTGAAAGTGAACCACAGATAGCAGAAAACATAGGCACCCCAGCTCCCCCCGCCCAGATCTCTACCCCTCTCCCCAACCTGAGGCAATATAGAGGCTAATGCGCCTATAGAAATAGTTTCAGCAGTTGTGGCTTATAAGTTAACGCTGGGAACTCGGCATCATAACCCAGGAGTAGGGATCAGATATCAGAGAATTGATGTAGTCTACCCTCCTTTGCTGCTGTAGTTTTCTCTGCCACTAGAATGTCCCATAGTTTGATCCACCATACGGCAGAAATAGGACCCTAAGGAGATTTTCAGGCCCGGGCTATTGTAATCTTAGCAGCCAGCAGGAGTAGAGTAATCAACTTGGCTGTCCTCCCAGATCTGGGGTATATCCCCGGAACTCGTGCCACCAGCAGGAGCTCTTCAGGCTGAAGAGTGAGCCTACTGTGGTTGATATCCTCAATAAAGGAAATAATCTTTTCCCAGAATGATTGAATTAGGGGGCAGTCCCACCACATATGAAGTACAAGCCTTGTGCTCCACATTTTCATCAGCATGACAGGTCCAGGGCCCTCTGCATATGGTGTAACCAGCTTAAGGGCACACTCCTTGTTCGTCACACAAGTAGAAGAAGAGTGGCTCCTCGTCCAGACTTCCAACCACAGCTGGTCATCTATCGGATGATCCAGATCTTCTGCCCATTGGGGCATATGTTTGGCCGAGAAGCAAGCAGATCATCTGAATTTTAAGTAGATTTTGAGGTCTGGCATTGGCACAAAAACAAATGAAAGTTTATTGGCACTGGAGCACTTGCTTTTTTAGGACTATGGTGACCTATTTACACAACACTTTCAATAACCTCAGCCATAAGGTTATACCTGTAAAGGATAATACAAATTAATCAATGAAAATAATGAAGAACAGAACAGGTAACCCTATTGCCGTCATTGAATAACGATACTATATATATGGACATTCATTATACACTAAAGACATTAGAGAAACTGTTGTTAGGATAACTTTGTAAGGCCGTAAAACATCTTTGAAATTAGACCATAGAAACTAAAATCCATCCTTAAATAACAGAAATGTTGAAGATTTTGAGTACTTTGTAGGCAGACATCTTGATGGCATTAATACTACAACACCACACGCCATAGAGTGACACTATGGCCAATTTTCATGTATAGCTCTTCTTTGGCAAAAACCAGTCCCACCTTTTCAGCACTAAAACTGCAAAGGAGCATGTCTTTCTTTACATATGTTCCTTACTAATTATAGATATTTTAGGTAGAACTACTTTGCTGCATGGCATATGCCTGAAGTTGATCAAATGCTGGTTTTAATATCCTACAAAAGTAAACCAATTCCCACATTTTGAGCATGGCTATAAAGCAGAGTTTAACATGTGCATGATAACATACTTGTGGTGCTCTATGTAATGTTAATACTGAAATATTTATCTTGGAAAAAGGTGGTTTTCTCACATGTTAAGTGCCATGTTTACAAAAGAGACCCATGGATTGTGTAACATAAAAAATAAAGAAACCACAAATAGAATATCAATTAGATCTGTTGAAAATAATTACAGGGAAATGACCCAGACGCAAGCACATTAAGGACTGCGGATCACCAATAAACTGATTGTCTAGTTGCGTGTTATGGCCAAATAGTTCCAACTGACCATATAGTTCATGCACAGGAGTTTTTAAATTGTTTGTAGGGCTTTCTAAAAGTGTATGACTGTCTAATATATGTATTCTTTAGGCCTACGTTTTGAAATATTTTTTTAATTCTTTTCACGGGCGGCCTTGGAGCCGAAAGAGGGAATACATTCAAATTCATACAAAAGCTGTATTTTATATAATGTCTGGAATCAACACATTTTAGAATGCATGGGCCTCAGAGCCAAGAGTTGGAAATAGCCAGTTTTCTAAATGGGTAAGAATGGGTAATCGCAATGAAATAGTAGTTTGGGTACACTTGTACTTTACCTCTACGTCTCTTTTTCTTTTCTCCATCCTCGCCAACCTCTCCATCATCATCGTCATCTTCAGAACCGCTGAGGTCAGAACCTGAAATCTCTTCACCTGTGAATACACGTAGAATTCGTAAGAGAAATAATCAGAAAATGATTTCCGCACATCGCAACCGTCAACAAATTATGTTAAAGTGTTGTACAAGATAAATGTATCTTTATAATGTAGGTTGAGGAGCCTTCCACTAATATGAGGTATTACAATTTTTCAAAAACCTGATGACAGTGGAAGTTCTATGTTACAGATATAGGAGGCAATTGTGCTGAAAAGGAGGTCAACTATTACTATTATTATGCATTGCAAATTAATCAATAATGGTTAATTGTATAAATCATTCCATTAATCATACACAAAAACCATACAATAAAAGTATAAACTAAAAGATAAAAATCAAAATGTAAAAACAGAAATGTAATTATTCTACAGATAGCCAGGTTACAAGCCATAATTAATTAAAGGTCTATTTAGCAACGTTTGGGGGATATTGATTATGTATGAGGAGGGCAATTTAGGCACATCATTCACAATGCTCAAGATAAATACCTCTTTACTACAAAAACCATTGGACAATAAGTTGATAAACAATAGCAAAACGTCTTTAAGTATGCATCACTCACCTCACTTTTGTAATAAAGATTTCTCACCCTAAAATATAGACTAAAGAGAAACAGAAACTGTATCCCATCTTCCTGAATACCTAAACAGTGCAGGGAGTTGGCACCAACTCCCTGTTTCCACTGCACTGTTCTACTGGCTTAAGGGAAGGTTCCCAAAATTTCACATGCAAGCTTTTAGCAAAAGGTTGTTCATCAAGTGCAAATTGCTGCTCAAATTCAAACATGTCTAATTTCCAGGTAGGCGCTTAATAAGAAATGAGGTTAAAAACCAAAATCCATTAATTAAAGTAGCAGGCCTTAAGATTTGCTTTAAACCAAAGTTTCATTTATTAAGTCATTTGATGTGGGGGATCCCAAGCCTCGGACAATCCAAGTTCAGTGACCATCTCTTTAATGTATTTCAAGCAGGGGAAAAAAGGAAATAGTTGCAGGTAATCTAGCACATCACAAAGTGCTTCTTTAAATACAAACAATTGGGGTTTACTCCACAGCCTATTCCAAACAGACAATGGTTTTTGCTTGGGATCAATTCATACATTTCCCACTTCGAACATGACAGGGATATTTAGGCCCCAACAGGAGGTTTAAGAATTTTTTTAAATATGCAGTTTTCTATAACTTCTAAATGGGTGATTTAAGGAGGGTCCCAAATGTAGGCTTTATATGTAACATATGTAAGAGACACAGCCGTACAAAACTCCTAAGACAGGCAATGTCTTCATCCTCCATAATATTTACTAAAACAGGCGACTGCTTCTCCACATCTGCATTGCATCACAACACTTTTGTCAACGTGGGCATCCTTATGAAGGATTTTTCAGTAAACACATTCCTAGGTAATCGAAATGATTTACACGTACAACCTCATGGTCCTAAGTGTCAAACATACCTTAGCATTAGCATGTAAGTTATTACTGCAGATCTTTGCTTTTGTCTGTTGAATGTTAAAGGACAATCCCTTTAAGCTACATAGACCATTGAACTAGCACTGGAAGCTGCATGGTGTTTTGGACACCACTACAGCATCATCAGCAAACATTAATATTCAGGTTGCCGAGACTAGGTGCATCAGTCGCAAAAGTTGCTAAGTCAATCAGTAAATCATTAATTATTATTAGTACCCGGCGAGGGCGCAATCAGAATGAAAGAGCCATTCTGATTGGCCCTCGCCGAGTCGTTACCAGGCCGGGAATCCCTCCATCGGAATTCCACAGCCTTTGTCCCCGGCGGGGGGCGTGGCAGCCCCTCAGCCAATGAGGAGGCTCGAAGCAGGGCCATCCCCGCTCCGAGCCTCCCCAAGGCTGAGAGGCTACCTTCGCCCCCCGCTGGGGACAGAGGTAAGGCTTTTTTTTTTCCTTCCCTCCCTCCTCCCACCTCCCTGCCCTCCCCACCCCACTTACCTTCTATGACTTGGTCCCCGGCGGGGGACGATGAAAGCCTCCAGCCATGTGAAGACTGGGAGCGGGGCCATCCCCGCTCCGAGCCTCCACACGGCTGGAGACTTCCATCGTCCCCCCCGCCGGGGACCCAGGTACTTTTTTTTTTCCTTTCCCCTCCCTTCCGCCCTCCCAACCCAACTTACCTTCTTTTTTTTCAGGAGCGGACGTGCTGGAAACACTTCTGTTTCCAGCGCGTCCGCTCCCGATGGCCGCCATGGAAAGGGAAAACTGACTCGGTTTTCCCTTTCCATGGCGGCCATTTTCTTTGACGTCTTTTTTTTTCTTCCCGAAACGCTGTGGCGTTTCGGGAAAAAAATAAACCTTTTAGCGCCCCGGTCATGCAGTTTTTGCGGGCCGGGGTACTAATAGCAATATGCCCCCGCTCGGGGCCGATAACTATGGGCCCCGGGGCATTACCTGAGTCGGTAATGCCCCCGCTGCACGGGGCATATTGCTTAATTAAATTTGTTGAGTTTCATTGAAAAAAACTTTACAAATGTATATTACATCATCTAAAATCAACATAACATGAGGCAGTAAAATAGATGGAATATAAACATGGTACACATTACATTTGCATGTCCATTACCTTTGCATTTCACATGTTTACCATGGATTACTCATTCTCTCAATGTAGTCGTCATAACATTAATCAAGCAATTTCTTAATACTCATCGTTATTCCTTCTTTGTCCAGATCTTCGCAGCATTCGCAATTTTAGTTTACATCCTTGATTACCATAAAAAAACTTTTTATCATAATACTATATAATACTTTAAAACTATATGACATAGTTATTCTAAAATGCACTCTAAGTAAACTATACTGGTTTACATCTTAGTCTACCATATTTTATTTCCAGTTACCTCTTTCCTCTACCTAACCAGTGCATTAGCTACTACTGGGTACAGTTTAAAGTGTTCACGATAGTGCTTTTATTAAACCTTATTTTAATTCGCTGCCACAATTGGTACTGGGCAATATGCACCCCCTGGCACTCAGTATTCAAGCAATAAATCCAAAATGTATTACTTTTTATTGCCTTATAATCATGAACAAGGTGCCCCAGGGACGTCATATTCCGAACCCAAGACATGACACTCTGTTAATACACGCAGAGGAGTCTCCAAAATATCCAGCTTCTTGCAGATTCTACAATATCTTTAATTTCTTGAGATTTTTTATCTTGCTCCAATCAGTGCCAATAGTGGTAACTGGTTGGTGAGCAATCTTAATCGAAGGGATCTTGCAGCTAAATTTGGGCATTTTCTCAAATATTGCTGGGTCCACAGATACTTACGGGACACTCCAGTCACATATTTATAGGATGGGAAGGTCTCGAAATGCTCATGGTTGCGGTTCCAGTCCTAGGTTTTTATTTTCCTCATTAGTATCTGCCTTAATCTTTCATACAGATTCTTTCTTGCATAATCAGGCGACCATGCTATATACTTGAATAATGACTCTGCACGTTTTTCAAAACGATCGTTGACATGTGTTCTGTTTTCTAACAAGCGCCACAGTTCACATTGTATTTTTAGATGGAATAACCCACGCTTCTTCAACAGCTTGCCTTTCAACATCAGCCCCAGTGTATATTGGACTGATATTGACTGGTTTAGAGTCAATATTCTTCTCCAGAAGTGTCCCTTTATTAAGTCAAGCCATGATAAATCTCACATTGACAATGCTTCCAAACCATACAGTATGGTTGGAACAAAGCATTGTTTATAAAGTACTATAATCCCTTCAAAAGTAAAACCCAGTGTTTCTTTAGAAAACTTTTTAATCAGATGCATTAATCTAACGGCTTTTATCTTTTTAGCCTCTGATGTATTTATAGTTAGTGCCACAAATCACTTCCAAGACTAGGTAGGGATATGTTTCTACACATTCAATATTCCCTAAATCGGTGTTAAAAATTTGGCATTTCACTTTTATCGCTGATATGGCTATAATTTCAGTTTTTGACATATTTTAAGTTTGTTCTCTAGTGCATATTTATACAACTGTGTGGACATATTTTTTGTCCCCAAATACGTATAGTTCAACAAAATCGGATCGTTTGCGTAGAGGAGACATAGCACCAATGACCCCGCCACGCTTTGGGCAACAACCGATAAAATAATGCTGCCATTAAACAGCCCTGCCGCACTCCTTTATATATCGGAATCGGAATTGCCGCACAGCCTTTGTTAGTGAGACGTATCCGTGCCTGGATACCCTTATGTAGACAATTCAGTATAGTACTCAACCAGGGTGGGCACACCAAATTCCTAAGATTATTCCAAAGTCTCTGCCGGTCCACACTGTCAAACGCAGCTGAGAAGTCTATGAAAATGACATGCACTGTTGGACAAGCTGCATTACAGGTCTCTTCAATTATTGAATCTAATATTCTAAAATTATGAGTGGTCCCAGCCCCCGCTCTAATTCCAGTTTGGGCATAATGTAATATCTTAGAGTCATCCACCCAAGCCTGTAACACATCACAGACAAAAGATGTATATAGGTTGCCCGTGACATCAAATAAAGATACTCTGTAATTTTCTGGGAGGTTGCAATTTCCCTTTTTATATACGGGTAAAAGAATTACTTGATGCCATGACACAGGAATATTTTGGATTTGACTCACCCCGTTAAACAGGATACACAGAATTCTGGCCCATAAATCAGGATTTTGTTTAAGAATGATATTTGCCAGACCATTTGGTCACGGAGCTCAATAGTTTAATTTTAAAATGGCGTTTTAACTATATCTGCAGTAAATTTCAGGGGCCAACCCCCTTCTATGTATTCTTGTCTAACTTTCTGGCACTGCATAACAGAACTCTCTAGGGGGTAAACTACCCACACCTTTTCTTGAATGGGATTTATCAGCGCTCTTCCTACATCTCCTTTAGCTTTAGACAATTTTGACCAGATGGTCTTTGACTCATTACTGCCCAATATTCTAATAATTTCTTGCCACCTTTGGTTACTTATAGATCGCTTCCAATACCTTAGCCATTGTTGGTATTTTTGCCTAATTGTTTTCTTATATCTAGCGATTTCTCCAGGTTCCAGCCCTAAGCTATAAAGTTTGCGCAATTCTTTGCGCATTGCACGATTAGAGTCACAAATGGCTCTGTCATATTTGTATGGGGTTTTGTTGCATACTACCTGTTTTTGTTTCGGATTCACCTCGAACTTCTTAGACATATTGTAAAAAAAAACATTGAATATGATCCACATTTAATGGTTCGATTGTTGTCATAATGTCTTTGTATTCAACATCAATCATGTTATTAATTTTCGTTATGTTGTTAACAGTCCAACATACTGAATTACCTGCATGATTAACTGTGACATTTCTACACCCACTCAGATGGCCTGAATGTGTGTCAATATCTAGATCTAGTGCTAGAATGTCATGATCACTATGTTCAGTGGGGATAGTCGTCATGTTCTGCACCCTTTCCAAACAATCATGATTGCCAAACAGGTAATCCAGCGTGGCTACACACTCATTTCCCTTCCATGTATAAGACTCAGGTATGTCGCCCATGGTTCTTCCAGTCAACATCCATAAGTTCCATTGCCTGAGGAAGGAAACCCAATGACTCCCTGTAATGTTACCTTTACCTTGTAGCATTGTGCTTGTTTTAGTTACTTTTTCATATGCCGCACATTCTATATTATCTAAGCACCTTGCATTTAAATCACACCCAAGTATTCTTATTTGCGAGCTTCCGGTCTCATTAATTGAGGTCAGACAATTTTCAATTCCATCAAACAAATAGTCAAGATGGATCATACTAGGGGGAGCATACACATTTATCAAAAGTAAGCTCCAAGAGGAGTTGGAACGCGTTTGTTCTACTTCCACAGCCAACAGGTTTCAATTACTTATTTCGTTGAATACACATTTTGAAAAAAATGTTTGTTTGACAGCTATTGCAAGGCCACGGTGTCCAGTCAATTGGTCGACAGCAAACTGGTCGACTGCAATTTGGTCGACACCATTTCACCATTTGGTCGAATGCCAAATGGTCAATTTTTTTTGTTTTTTTTATATATATGTGTTTTGTGGGTTTTCGTGTGGGGAAAAAAAAAGGGGGTTGGGGGGGACCCCCCCCAAAAAAAACCAAAAAAGGGGTAAAAAAAAAAAAAAAAAAAATTCAACCATTTGCCATTCGACCAAATGGTGTCGACCAGTTGTCCTGTCGACCAAATGTTTTCGACCAATTGACTGGTAACCCAAGGCCACCATAGGTCTACCTCTCTCTTACCCTTGGTGGCTAATTTCTGATATATATCATACCTCCCAATACATCTCAATACATAGGGGGCAATCGAGCCCTAACTCTTGCAACATAAATATGTCAAAGGTTAATAAAATGTTCAAAGAAGGAGCTTCACCGAGTATATGACTATAGCCTCCAGTGTTTGTTCGAACTTGCGATACGCAAAGGTCAACATGATGACTGCAGTTCATGGTCAAGTAACATTTTTCTATCATCCGGCTCCCATGTCAGAGACTGCTAACACACAGAGGGAACATTGTTATTTGGTACATCATGTTTAACACTGTGCTTTGTTTATTCTTTACACACAGTCAATCTGAGACCCATGTTGAACAAGGCTTGGGCATTTGCCCACATTAAAGAAACAGCCATGTGAGACAAAACGGATCACCACCCAATTAGTAGGACTTCCCACCTGCGGTAACTCAATCTGAGCCATGTCCTTACTGGTTATTGTTATTAACCAAGGCATAGTTGACATAAGTTGTAATAGGGTTGATCGATTGAGAAGAACAAGTTACTTCTTACCTTGTAACGTTCTTTCGACGGGATGTTCCTCCGACGTATTCCTCATCTTAGATATCTCCTTCCAGCTCTGCTGGCCTCGGAAAATGTTTTCTCTAGAGGGCGCTGCGCGTCGACGTCCTTCAAATCGATGTCCCTCGACAGCCGCCGTATCGACGTTCGACGTCATCCTGCCTATAAAGGCCGCGCGCAGCGTCCGTTGCTCACTTCCGTTTTGTAGCCCACAGTATTACTGTCTGGACTAGACTAATCACCCTGAAGGAGCGTAAGCTGCAACAACAAGGGAAGTAGAACTGCGGGGATGGATGGGAGGGTCGATGAGGAATACGTCGGAGGAACATCCCGTCGAAAGAACGTTACAAGGTAAGAAGTAACTTGTTCTTCGAAGGGATTGTGTCCTCCGACGTATTCCTCATCTTAGATAGGCTCCCATAGCAGTATTCTATATTCGGAGGAGGGAGTACTGACTTCACGCTTTCTTCTATTGATGAATAGAATGCAGTACAGCCCTTCCAAACCTAGTCTCTTGACTGGAGGAGGAATCCAGATTGTAAAAACGTGTAAAGGTATGGACAGACGACCATGTAGCGGCCGCACATATGTCTTTAACCGGCACGCCTCTTTTGAGGGCCGATGAAGCTGCAATACCTCTGGTCGAATGAGCCCTAAGGTTTTGAGGGGGCTCTTTCCCTGCCAGTTTATAACATTCCAGAATGGCTAGAATGATCCATCTGGAAATGGTCTGCTTAGTTATTGGTAACCCCAGCTTGTGACCTGTGTAACCTACAAACAGCTGGTCTGCCTGTCTTATCCTGGCTAGTCTACTAATGTAAAAACTTAAAGCCCTCCTAGGGTCTAGTCTGTGTAACCTCTCTTCCTCTTTCCCCAGGTGAGGAGGAGGATAGAAAGATGGTAGGGTAATCTTCTGAGTGATATGGAATTCAGAAACCACCTTTGGGAGGAAATTAGGCTTCACTTGCAGGACAACTTTGTCTTTGTGAAAGATTGTATGAGGGGGTTTACACGAAAGAGCTTGTAATTCGCTCACCCTTCTAGCAGATGTAAGTGCTATTAATAAAACAGTTTTAAGGGTAAGGAATCTTAACGAACAAGAATGGAGAGGTTCGAAAGGTGTACCCATCAGGAAAATTAGTACTAAGTTTAAATCCCATAGGGGAACTTGGAATGGTCTTGGGGGATAAACATTGGTTAACCCCTTTAGAAACTGTATTACCAAGGGTAATTTGAAATAGGATGGTTCTTCCGCAGTACGCTTAAAGATGGATAGCGCTGCGAGATAGCCCTTAATGGTGCCAACTTGAAGGCCTGAATTTGCCAAATATAGTAGGAAGGACAAAACCATTGGTGTACCACATGAAAATGGGTCGATATTCTGTCCTCTACACCAGCTGCAAAATCTGTTCCAACGGCAGCGGTATAAAGACTTTGTTGCTGGCCTCCTTGCCGAAAGCAACACCTCCATAACATCATCAGGGAGGTCCCAATCCTTGTACCTCAACCGTTCAGAAGCCAAGCGTGAAGGTTGAGGGTTTTGATGTCTGGATGGAGAACCTGACCTCCCTTCTTTGAGAGTAGGTTCTCTCTGAGTGGAAGTCGAATTGGAGGGCAGATGGACAAGTCTAGAAGGTCCGGGTACCACTTTCTCCTGGCCCAATCCGGGGCAATTAGGATCATGGTTCGCCGGAATCTTCTCAACCTCCTGATCATTTGAGGAATGACAGGGACCGGTGGGAACGCGTACAGAAGCGGAAACTCCCAGTCCACTATGAACGCGTCTCCCAGAGCTCCTCTCGGAGGAAATTCCCTTGAGCAGAACAGGTCGCGTTTCCTGTTTAGGCTGGTGGCGAACAGATCTACCTGAGGGGTTCCCCAAAGGGCGAAGATCTCTTGAAGGACTTCCTGAGCTAGCTCCCACTCATGGGAGACTGTGTTCTGCCTGCTCAGAGCGTCCGCTGTCAAGTTCTTCTCTCCGGCTAGGTGAACTGCCGATAGAGAGATTCCTTCTTGGATTGCCCAAAACCAGAGCTGCATCGCCTCTCTGCACAGGGGTAGTGATCCTACGCCTCCTCTTTTGTTGAGGTAATGCATGGCCACCGTGTTGTCCGTCATTATCAGGACGTTCTTCCCTTGTACAGCTGGCAGGAAAGCCTTCATCGCAAGTCTGATGGCTCTCAGCTCTAACAGGTTGATGTGTAGTCTGGACTCCGATGGAGACCAACGACCGCTGATGGTCAAGTCGTTGGCGTGGGCTCCCCACCCCGTGAGTGAGGCATCCGTGACTACTGTTATCTCCGGCCAGGGTTGCCAAAACTGTTCTCCTTTCAGAATGTTCTCCTGACAGGCCCACCACTGAAGGTCTCGAGCCACCCTGCCGGGAACCTGAAGGGATCTCATTCTCAGGCGAGCCTCTGGCACAAGGAAAATGCAGGATGCCATGAGGCCTAGCAACCTCAAAAAGTCGAAGGCTGGGAGACGTTGGGCATGCTGGAACTTGGTAACCATCTGTAGAATATCTTGAGCCCTCACCTCTGTTGGCGAGGCTTTTCCCAAGGAAGTATCCAGGATCGCTCCTATGAACTGGAGTCTCTGCGATGGTATCATTTGTGACTTCTTTAAATTGAGGGAGAAGCCCAGTCTGTGAAGGAAGTGGCACACGTGATTTAGCTGGATCTGAGCTTGCTCCGGAGAAACAGCTCTGATCAGCCAATCGTCCAGGTAGGGGTAGACGTGAATCCCTTCCCTCCTTAGACTTGCAGCCACTACCGACATTAACTTGGTGAAGACCCTCGGGGCGGAGGTCAGCCCAAATGGCAGCACTCGAAATTGATAGTGAGAGTTGCCAATTGCGAACCTCAGGTATTTCCTGTGTTTGAGATGGATAGGCACATGGAAATAAGCGTCCTGAAGGTCCAGAGATACCAACCAGTCCTGGAACTGAAGGGCCTGGAGGATCTGAGAAAGTGTGACTATCTTGATTTTGTCTTTTCTGAGGAATTTGTTCAATTCTCGCAAGTCCAAGATGGGTCTCAGTCCTCCGTCTTTCTTCGGAATGAGAAAGTAAGGGGAGTACCAGCCCTTGTCCCTCTCCGCTACAGGTACCGGTTCTATGGCACCTTTCTCTAGCAGGTCCAAAATTTCCTGCAAGAGGAGCGGATCTGGAGCTTTCTGAGAGCTGATCCCAGGTGGATGACTCTGAGGTATACGTAGGAAAGGCAGGCAGTAACCTTGGGCGACTGTTTCCAATGCCCAAGCATCTGACGTGATAGCCTGCCATACCGTCAGATGTTGAGTCAACCTGCCTCCTACAGGTGTCCTGTGAGGGGAGTCCCCTGTAGGAGGCAGGTTGACTCAACATCTGACGGTATGGCAGGCTATCACGTCAGATGCTTGGGCATTGGAAACAGTCGCCCAAGGTTACTGCCTGCCTTTTCTACGCATCCCTCATAGCCATCCACCGGGGAACAGCTCTCTGAAAGTGCCAGATCCGCTCCTCTTGCAGGAAATTGTAGACCTGCTAGAGAAAGGTGCCATAGAACCGGTACCTGTAGCGGACAGGAACAAGGGCTGGTACTCCCCCCTACTTTCTCATACAAAAAAAGACGGAGGACTGAGACCCATCCTGGACTTACGAGAATTTAACAAATTCCTCAGGAAAGACAAGTTCAAGATTGTAACCCTTTCTCAGATCCTTCATGCCCTCCAGCTTCAGGACTGGTTGGTATTACTGGACCTTCAGGATGCTTATTTCCATGTGCCAATCCATCTCAATCATAGGAAGCACCTGAGGTTCGCAATTGGCAACTCTCATTATCAATTTCGAGTTCTGCCATTTGGGCTGACCTCTGCCCCGAGGGTCTTAACCAAGCTAATGGCGGTTGGGCTGCAAGTTTAAGGAGGGAAGGAATTCACGTCTACCCCTACCTAGACGACTGGTTGATCAGAGCAGTGTCTCCGGAACACGCTCAGATTCATCTAGATAATGTTTGCCATTTCCTCCACAAGCTGGGCTTCTCCTTCAACTTAAAGAAGTCACGGATGATAACATCACAGAGACTCCAGTTCATTGGAGCAGTCCTGGACACATCCCTGGGAAAAGCCTCGCCACCAGAGGTGAGGGCTCAAGATATTCTACAGATGGTAACCAGGTTTAAAAATACCCAACGTCTACCAGCCTTTGAGGTTGCTCAGTCTCATGGAATCCTGCATTGTCCTAGTGCCAGAGGCCCGCCTGAGGATGAGATCTCTCCAGTGGGCGTTAAGGAGCCAGTGGTCACAATTCTCAGGAAAGATGTCAGATCTCCTACTAATCCCAGACAGAGTAGCTCGAGACCTTCAGTGGCGGGCCTGTCAGGAGAACATCTTGAAAGGAGAACAGTTTTGGCAATCATGGCCTGAGATAACAGTAGTCGTGGATGCCTCACTCACGGGGTGGGGAGCCCATGCCACCTACTTGACCATAAGCGATTGTTGGTCTCAGAGTCCAGACTACACATCAACCTATTGGAGCTGAGAGCGATTAGACTTGCGCTGAAGGCTTTCCGACCATCAGTACAGGAAAAGAATGTCCTGATAATGACGGACAACACCGTGGCCATGCACTACCTCAACAAAAGAGGGGATGTAGGGTCACTGCCACTGTGCAGAGGGGCAATGTAGGTCTGGTTTTGGGCAATTAAAGAAGGAATCTCTCTATCAGCAGTTCACCTAGCCGGAGAGAAGAACTTGACGGCAGACGCTCTGAGCAGGAAGAATACAGTATCCCACGAGTGGGAACTAGCTCAGGAAGTCCTTCAAGAGATCTTCACGCTTTGGGGAATCCCTCAAGTGGATCTGTTCGCCACCAGTATCAACCGTAAGTGCGATCAGTATTGCTCAAGGGAATCTCCCCCGAGAGGAGCTTTAGGGGACGCGTTCGTAGTGGATTGGGAGTTTCCACTTCTGTACGCGTTAACTCCAGTCCCAGTGATTCCTCAAATGATCAGGTGGTTGAGAAGATTCCGGAAACCCATGATCTTAATTTCCCCAGATTGGGCCAGGAGAATGTGGTACACAGATCTTCTAGACATGTCCATCTGTCCTCCGATTCATCTTCTGCAAAGAGAGGATCTTCTCTCGCAGAAGGGAGGTCGGGTTCTCCATCCGGATATCAGGACCCTCAACCTTCACGCCTGGTTTCTGAAAGGCTGAGATACAAGGATTGGGATCTCCCGGATGACGTAATGGAGGTGTTGCTTTCAGCCAGAAGGCCAGCAACAAAATCTTTATACCGCTGCCGTTGGAACAAATTTTGCAGCTGGTGTAGAGAAAAGAATATTGAACCCTTTTCATGTAGTACACCGATGGTGTTATCTTTTTTGCTATATTTGGCAAATTCAGGTCTTCAAGTTGGCACAATCAAGGGCTACCTCGCAGCGCTGTCAATTTTCAAGCACACTGCGGAAGAGCCTTCATACTTCAAATTGCCCATAGTGATTCAATTTCTGAAAGGCTTAACTAATGTTTCCCCCCCCCCAACTCCTTTTCAAGTTCCAATGTGGGACCTAAACCTAATCTTGAAATTTCTAATGGGTACTCCATTCGAACCCCTTCATTCCTGTTCATTAAAGTTTGTCACTCTTAAAACAGTCTTTCTAGTGGCTTTAACTTTGGCCAGAAGAGTGAGCGAATTACAAACTTTATCTTGCAAACCTCCACATACAATCTTTCATAAAGATAAGGTTGTGCTCCAAGTGAAGCCGAAATTTCTCCCGAAGGTGGTCTCAGAATTCCACATCACACATCCCATCCAGGGAATAAGGAAGAGAGATTACACAGGCTGGATCCAAGGCGTGCCTTGAGTTTTTACATTAGCAGACTTGCGAGGATTAGGCAAGCAGACCAATTGTTTGTGGGGTATGCAGGACACAAATTAGGTTTACCTATTACAATACAAACCATTTCAAGATGGATCATATTAACCATTATAGAGTGCTATAAATTGGCAAGAAAAGAGCCCCCTCAACATCTCAGGGCTCATTCAACCAGGGGTATCGCATCCTCTTCAGCTCTCCAGAGAGGAGTTCCAATTAAGGACATATGTGCGGCTGCCACATGGTCGTCTGCTCACACTTTCACTAAATTCTACTGTCTTGATTCCTACTCTAGACAGGAAACGAAATTTGGAAAAGGTGTGTTGTACTCTGTTCATCTTTAAAGGGAAACATTTCACTTTCCTCCCGCCTCCTCTATATACTACTGCTATGGGAGTCTATCAAAGATAAGGAATACTTCGGAGGACACAATCCATTCGAAGAACAAGTTACTTACCAACTGTAACATTCTTTCGACTGGATGTTCCTCCCACGTATTCCTTATCGCCCCTCCCATCCTTCCCCGCAGTAAAACTTGCTTTGTAGTTTCAGCCTACGCTCCTTCAAGGTTATTAACCATTTCATGCAAAGCAAAACATCACCTCAAAACTGAACTGAGCAACGGACGCTGCGCGAGACTATTTACACCTATGGTGACATCTGCGCCAATACGGAGGCCTTCGAGGGACACCGACTCGAGGGACGTCAATGCGCATTGCCCTCTACTGTGAAAAAATATTCCGAGGCCAGCAAGCTGGAAGTGGATTTATCAAAGACCAGGAATACATAGGAGGAACATCCAGTCGAAAGAACGTCACAGTTGGTAAGTAACTTGTTCTTCTAAGGGATTGTGTCCTCCGACGTATTCCTCATCTTAGATATCTCCTTCCAGCTCTGCTGGCCTCGGAAAAATGTTTCTCTAGAGGGCGCTGCGCGTCGACGTCCTTCGAGTCGATGTCCCTCGACAGCCGCCGTAACGACGTTCGACGTCATCCTGCCTATAAAGGCCGCGCGCAGCGTCCGTTGCTCAGTTCCGTTTTTCCGCGCTTACTCGGTGCCTCGGAATACCGTTGCTCAGTTCTTAGTCAGATTAATCCTATTTACCTCGAGTTATTCGATCCGTACTCGATGGCTTCCTCGTCGGAACCGACAACTCCTCGATCCGGCTTCAAAAAATGTCGAGATTGTGGGAAAAAGATGTCGTTGACCGATCCTCACAGAATTTGTCTGTGGTGCTTTGGAGCTGAACACCATTGTTCGGAATGCGAGGACTGTATGTCCATGACAGCTAAGGCCCTGAAGGAGCGTAGGGAGAAGCTGGAGAAAGGTAAGACTTTTAAAGCTCGTCACCATTCGCGCTCCAGGTCTCGGAGTGGGTCTCATCACTCCTCGAGATCGAAGCACTCGAAGAGGAGACGTCGAAGATCCCCTTCTCCGTCTTCCTCTGTTTCGCCAAAAAGAATCCCTTGCCCCACGAAACATAGTTCCCGGGCTGAATGGGAGGAATTCCGAAAGAATATGATGAGCGTCTTCGAGAAAGCGGCCTCGACCCCCTCGAAGACTGCCGAGAGCGATGCTCTGGTCGAAAGACCCGAAGGTCAAAAACGCCGCGAGTCGCAGTACCCGGCGAAAGAAACCTCTCGAGCGCGTTTCGAACCCTCGAGCAGGACTATGACCTCCAAACCTTCCTCGAAGGTTCCGTCGACGCCGTCGACGAAGGTCCCGTCGAGGTCGATGTCTTCGACGCCGTTGTCGAGGGGACCTTCGACACACGGGTCTGTCGACTCGACGCCGGCCTCGACGCCAAGAAAAGTCACGGTTACCACACATCCAGTGACTATCCCCAGGCCCTCGACGTCGATGACTTCGATATTGTCGAGTAGAATTCCTATTCTGTCGAGGTCCTCGAGGCCTCCACCTCTGTTTTCGACGCCACGCTCGAAGCCTTCGACGTCGGCGTCGACGACATCGACGCTTTCGAGGCCAATAATGACAAGTTCGGCACCCTCTGCCTTGGAAATGGGATTTACTCCCTTTATGAGTTCAGAACAATTGAGAACTATATCCTCAATTTTAGAAGAGGGTGATTTGTCTGAACAAGACACATTTGAGTTACAGGGACCTGTAACCCCAGTTAGAGAGGAATTTTCCTCTGAAGAGCGCAGATTAAAGGATCTTCATGATTCTTTACATGAGGCAAGTGGGTTAGACACTTCCCCTGAGGTGGAGTTTGCTAAGCCAGACCCGGGGGAGCATGCTGAAACCCCCTACAGAGCCTTAATGGCCAGGATTACAGAGTTCATGGGGTGGTCCGCACCTTCACAATCTTTCCAACAAGATGACCTCACGGATATTCTTGACAAAGGCCCACAAGAGGATCCTGTGGTGCCTTTTCATAAAGCTCTTCAGAGAAAGATCATGACAAACTGGGAAACCCCAGATGTAATACCAGCAGTAAATAAAAAACTGTCTACAAAGTACAGTGTATCTTCCACAGACCCAGAGTTTTTGTCTAAACACCCATCCCCAGAAAGCCTGGTGGTACAAGCAGCATCCTCTACCGATGTCAAGACGGCTTATCCTACAGTCCCACAGGACAGGGACGGTAAAAAATATGATGCTATGGCAAAGAAAGTCTTTTCAGCATGTAGCATGGCGTTAAAGTCTGTTAATGCTACTTGCACCCTTGCTAGGTTCAGCCATACACTTTGGGAGTGTGCTTCTACAGCGGCTGACTGCATCCCGGAGGGAGAAGAAAGGGATGCGTTCCTGAATATTATACAGGACGGTAAAGACGCTATGTGCGAATCCCTCCAGACGGGCATTGATTCGGCTGACAGTATCAGCAGAGCAATGGCGGCAAGTACATCAACCAGGAGATTCGCTTGGTTGAGAAAGTCGGGTTTTGCCCCAGATGTGCAAGCCAGGCTCTTGAACATGCCATTCGATGGCTCTTCTTTGTTCGGGGAAAAAGGCGGATGACAGTTTAGAGAAACTGCAAACTTCAAAAGCTGCAGCAAAATCCCTAGGAGCTGCAATCCGTCAGACTCCTTTTCGTCCCACAGGAACCTCTGCGAGGGGCAAGTCCTTTCGCTTCTACTCCGCATTCGGAAGAGGTAGAGGACGACCGGCTCAAAGGGGTCAAAGAAGAACTACCCGAGGTGGACGGGGTAGATATTCTAAAGCCGCAGCAACAGCAGGTGCCTCTTTACCATCGGCATCTGCATCAGCCGCCCCAAAACCACTCACCTGTAGGTGTATTCCGTCAGATGGTGAGTTAACCTGCCCCCTACAGGTGTCTTGTGATGGGAGACCTCAGAGTGGTTTGGGAGCGGCTGATGCAGTTGCCGAGGGTAAAGCGGCTCCTGCTGATGCGGCTTTCTTTCCTCTACCCCGTCCACCACGGGTACATTTTCCTTGGCCTCTTTGAGCCGGCCGTCCTTTGCCTCTTCCACATGAGGATCCTGAGGGACGAAAATTAGTTTGGCGGATTGCAGCTCCTAGTGACTTGGCTGCTGCTTTAGATGTTTGCAGTTTTTCCAAACTGTCATCCGCCTTTTTACCAAACAGGGAAGAGCAGTCAAAGGGCATATTTAAAAGTCTGGCCTGTACGTCAGAAGCAAAGCCGGACTTTCTCAACCACGCATGCCTGCGGATTGTGGTACTTGCCGCCATGGCCCTGCTGATACTGTCAGCAGAATCAATGCCAGTTTGAAGGGACTCACATTGCATCTTTACCATCTCTGATATTTAAAAATGCGTCCCTTTCTTCTCCTTCCTGGAGGCAGTCAGCCGCTGATGAAGCACACTCCCAAAGAGTGTGGCTGAACCTAGCGAGCGTACAAGTCGCATTAATAGATTTTAAAGCCATGCTACAGGCCGAGAAGACTTTCTTGGCCATGGCATCATATTGTTTATCATCCCTATCCTGTGGATAAGTGGGGTATGCAGATGTACTGCCTGATGAAGTTGCAGCCTGGACCACCAGACTCTCTGGAGTAGGGTGCTTAGATAGGTACTCAGGGTCAGCAGCAGATACCCTATATTTCGCGGACAACTTCTTGTTAACCGCAGGGACAACTTCAGGAGTTTCCCAGTTAGTTAAAATCTTTCTTTGTAAAGCAGAATGAAAGGGTACCACAGGATCCTCCTGTGGACCTTTATCCAGAATATCTGTGAGGTCATCCTGTTGAAAAACAGGTGAAGGCGCAGACCAACCCATGAACTCCATAGTTCTTGACATAAGGGTTCTATAAGGGGTTTCAGCATGTTCCCCTGGGTCTGGATTGACAAATTCCACTTCTGGGGAAGTGTCTAGACCACTTGCTTCCTGTAATGCATCCTGAAGGTCTTTCAACCTTCTTTCCTCAGAGGCAAAAGTCTCTGGTTCAGGTGATGTGGTCCCCTGCAGCCCAAAAGGCCTTTCTTGATCAGAATCTTCCCTTTCTTCATAAATTGAAGTTAAGGGGGGGATGCTCTGGCCTGTGGAATGGTATAAAACCCATCTCTAAGGCAGAGGGAGCCATCATCAGTGGCCTTGAAAAGGTCGATGTCGTTGACGCCGATGTAAAAATCCTCAAAGGCGCCGATAAAGGCGTCAAGAAAACTGGAAGAGGCCTCGAAGAACACGAGAGGATCGGAATCCTGCTCGAGGATGTCGACGACGTTCTCGACGTCGTGTCGGAGGCTCTCGGTGTAACCGTTGGCTGTGGAGTAGCCGTGGGTTTTTCTTTTATCGGCGTCGATGTCGGCGTCGACTCGATCGACGGATGTGTCGAAGAACCCTTCGATAACAGCGTCGATGGCGCCGATCTATGCTTCGAAGGGGCTTTCGACGATGGCGTCGAAGATGCTTTACTTCCCGATGGCTCATGGCGCTTTCGGGTCGACTCTTTCGCCGGGTGCTTCGACTTGCGGCGTTTAGATATTTTGGGCTTTTCACCCGGGGTATCACCCTCAGCTGACTTCGAGGGGGTTGAGGCCGCTTTCTCGAAGACGCTTAGCATCTTTTTTCTGAATTCCTCCCACTCAGCCTGAGAGCTGTGTTTTATGGGGCAATGTACTCTTTCAGGGGAACTAGAAGATGACGACAAAGGAGATCTTCTACGTCTCTTTTTCGAGTGTCTATACCTCGACGAGTGGTGGGAGACACTTCGAGACCTAGACCGAGAATGCTTTCGACGGTGAGGAGACGAATGTCTCGACTCTACCGCGGAAACTTTCGAGGAAGTTAAAACTGACTTACCTCTCTCGAGCTTCCCCTTACGCTCCTTCAAGGCTTTCGCCGTCATGGACAGGCATTCCTCACACTCCGAACACTGGTGTTCGATTCCCAGACACCACAAACAGATCCTGTGAGGATCCGTCAACGACATTTTCTTCCCACAGTCTCGGCATTTTTTGAAACCGGACTGAGGAGTCGTCGGGTCGGAGGAGGAAGCCATCGAGTACAAGTCGGTTTTCTCGAGGAAATATGAATATATTTCGACTGACGAACTGAGCAACGGTATTCCGAGGCACACGAAGCACGGAAAAACGGAACTGAGCAACGGACGCTGCGCGATGCCATTTATAGGCATGATGACGTCGGCGTCGATACGGTGGCTGTCGAGGAACACCTACTCGACGGACGTCGACGCACAGCGCCCTCTACTGGGAAATATTTTTTCCGAGGCCAGCAAGCTGGAGTTACAAATATCATAGATAAGGAATACGTCGGAGGACACAATGCCTTCGAAAGGCCCACACTGTATCCACTACCATCTTGACCCCTTTTTTTTCCAGTTTCTCTTTCACTCCCCTCCAGAATCGCTCTATGATCGGGCATGACCAGAACATGTGCACCATGCCGGCGTTCTCCTCTTCACACTTGGGGCATGCTTGCCGCCCTGCATTTTCAAACCTCGATATCCTCCAAGGCGTCATATAGGCCCTGTGCGTTATGTACGGCTGAATCTGTTTTAGCCTCGCGTTTCTAGGCACCTTCTTATGATACCCCTGCACCCGTTCCCACATCCCGTCTCCCATCGGGGCCCCAACCTCCATTTCCCAGTCGAGTCTGTACTGCGTGACCTCCTTCCCCACTTTAGACTTCAGCATTTCATACAATCTGGAACTCTCATGACCCCCCTCAGCTATGTCATATATCATGTCTATGGTGGCGTCTGATTCTTCCTCCAACACAGTTTCAGCCCATGTTCTCTTAATCCTCTATACCACTCTATGATACGTAATATACTGGCCCTCGTGCAACCCCGTTTCTTCCCGCAGCCCCTCAAAAGTAATACTGGAGCCCTCCCGCCAAATATCACCCATTGTTGCCACCCCAGCCGGTTCCCAGTGGTTCCTGAGTATCATACGTAGCTGCGCGTCTGCCCCCGTCAACACAACCAGTGGCATCTGCGTTGAGCATGGGGACGGGTCCTCCATCATTTGACATGCCCTGCGCCACACCTTCCACCCGAGTATCACCATTTTAGGGCGCCCCACCATTTCTGCCCTGGGAACCCACATCATCTCTTTTATAAAAAGGTGCACAATCACGCCCAAACAACCTGAATTCAGAGGTCTCTTCGTCAGAGAGCCATTGAGCAAAATACTGTAACTGGCTTGCCACATAGTACGCCTCATAGTTGGGCAGCTTTAACCCTCCTTTGTCATGGAAGTTCTGTAGCTTCCATAACGCCACTCTATTTCGCGTGCCATGCCACAAAAAGTCCCTACACATGCTATTCAATTTGGTGAAGAACTTCTTAGGAATCAGGTACGGTATGTTCCCGAAGTAGTGTAGGAGCCTTGGCAGGACCACCATCTTTAGCATTGCTCCTCGCCCCATCATCGCCAAGGGCAGCTTTGCCCAAAACTGCATGCACTTCTCAATTTTTTTAATGGCTACTTCTGTATTGCACCTATGCTCTTCCTCCACCGTGTGGTATATATCTATCCCCAGGTACAGAAATGTGCTAACCGCCCACGGCACTTGCAATACAGGTAACCGCTCCGCTGGAATCCCCATGTACCCCCCTAATGGGAACAAGCTGGACTTCTGGGGGTTCATTACTATGCCGGACAGCACAGCATATCTCCCCAGCACTTCTAGAATGTACTGGAGATTTTCTTCTGGGAATCGCAGGTACAGCAGCATGTCATCTGCATATAGGGAGATCAGATGCCGCTCCCCTTTCACCTCAATGCCTATGGTATCATATTACTGCCTCAGATAAATTGCTAGAGGTTCCATGGCCAGTATGTAGAGCATTGGAGACCACGGGCATCCCTGTCTAGTACCCCTGCTGAGCTGCCACCTTTCCGATATCACAGATCCTGTCCTAACTCTAACCAGCGATTCGCTATATCACATTTTCGCCCACCTTACATATCCAGGACTTAACCCGTAGTGCTTCAGGGCCGCCAGCAGCCATGGCCATTTAACGGAGTCAAAGGCCTTGATCGCATCCAAAGACAATTGCCATTTCCTCCTCTCTTTCCCTGCCAAATTCAATGATTCTCTGGAGTCGCCTATGATTATTGGTAATGTTTCTATGGGGGACATAGCCCGTTTGATCCGGATGTATTAATTTGCTAATAACCTTCTTCAGTCCATTTGCTAAGACAGCAATTAATATCTTGCCGTCTTGATTCAGCATTGACAAGGGTCTATAGGAACCACAGCTGTGCCCAGGTTTATTAGGTTTGGGGAGAGGTATTATGACAGCCTCTCTCAGTGAATCCGGTAAGCGTCCCGTCTCGAACGCTTCATTTAACATCTCTAGCAGTGGCCGGAGGACCTCTTCCAGTTACACTTTGTAAAACTCACGTGGGAGTCCATCAGTCCCTGGGGTTTTACTAGTAGGCAGCTGCCTCACCACCTCCCCTAATTCTTCCAAGGTGATCGGGGTATCTAGTTCCTCTCTCTCCTCCTCGCTTATCTTGGGCAACCCCATATCCTCAAGCGTTTCTTCCATCATAGCGCGACTACTTTCCCCATCATCTCCGTATAATACTTTATAATAATCCACAAACGCTTGATTAACTCCCTCCTGGGTGTCCTCTACGCTACCGTCTTCTCTCTCTATAGTCCCCCCCTGACTCTGGGGGTCTCACTCTTATATAACCACGCCAAAAGTCTCCTCGGTTTATCACCTCCCGCATGCTGTCTCTCTATGTATTTTTTATAATTAAGGTTACACAATCCCTCCCAATATTCCGCACAAATTTGCTGTAGCCTAAGTGTCAATTCTAGCTTCTCTGCTGTATCGTCTCCACCCCTTAAGGCCTCTTCTAATTTTTCTTCGGTCTCCTGCAGTTCAGCCAAAACCCCACCTTGTAGGCCCTGGATTTCGCTATGGCTACTCCCCTCATGACAACTTTAAAGGCCACCCATAGTGTTCCCGCGGAATCCACGCTCCCAGTATTTGTTTCAAAATAATTTACGATCTCCTCCCTCAAGTCCTCCCTAAAAAAGGGGTCCCGCAACGCCTCCGCTCGTAGGCGCCATGTCGGGATCCTGGCTCTCGGGGGGCAGTATTGCCATGCGAGAATCAGGGTCGAGTGGTCCGAAAGGACCCAGGCCTTGTACTCTATTTGTGCGATCTCCGCTATCATTTCAGGTGATGTGAAGACATAATCCAGCCTCGTTGATAACTGCTGTGGGGCAGAATAATGTGAATATTGCCTTTCCTGGGGGTGCCTCACTCTCCATTCATCTTCCAACCTAAAGTCATCCAGCAATGTCTGACGCCCTGGCTGCAGGGGCCGGTCTATCCATCTTCCCATCCGATCTGTCCACCCTCGGGTTCAATACGCAGTTGAAGTCCCCTCCCCAGATCATCGCGCTTCCTACGCATACGTTCAAATTTGCACTCAATGTCCTAATGTACGCCGCTGTGTTCTGGTTCGGGCATACGTGTTAACAATGCTTATCTCCCTGTTCTCCACCAGTCCCCTCAGCATAACCATCCTCCCGTCTGTCTCAACCACCACTTGCAATCGCTGAAAAGGGACATGGGGCGCCACCCAAATAAGCACTCCTCTTGCATAAGCAGAGTACGATGAGCCCACCAACACCCCTTTCCACTTCCCAGCGATCGTGTCCATCCTCTCTCGTGTAAGGTGGGTTTCCTTTTTAAGTAGCTGTTGAGCCCCCGCGCGTTCCATGTAAGTATCTTAAGGTCCCCCATGGCCTGTTCCAGTTCCGTTCCCTCTCCCACAGGTGCAGTCTGACTTTGAATTCCAATCCAATCTGTATAGGCTCCCATCCCATTCTAAATTCCCTTTAACAAAAAACACACCAAACTTCCCGTTCCCCCTCCCTCCCGCCTCCCGTCCCTTCCCCAACATCACACCCCCCAACTGTTGCCCAGCTCCATCCCTGGATCTCAGGCTCCCCCGAAATTAGCTCTATCTGGCTCTCGCCTGTACTCGAAGCTCCGCAGGGTGAGGCTGCTCTAGTGGCCAACCTACTACTACAACTATAATTCGGGGGGTAGGGTGCTTTGCCCTGCTGCTCCTATGACGCATCAGACAGACTACACATTGCTATACAATTTGAATATATGTACACGCTACTATATTCCAGTCCTTCAAGTCCGTTACAATCAGCAGTATTTTATCAAAATATCAGCCTCTTACAGCATCGTCCATTGTTCTTAATCTTCGTCTAGGCACCCCTGGGGTGTTCACTCGACGCTTTAACAGTATGCATACCGTATCCCAGTCACTTATCGCGTCCCTCTTGGGTCTCTTCCGTGTCTTGTTCCAGGCAGCCCTGTAGATCCAGCCACGTCGTTGCTTCTTCCGGAGTGCCAAAAAATACATTTTGCTCTTGTGCACCACCTTCAATTTCGCGGGGTACAGAAGCATATATTTTATCCCAGCCGCACGCAGCCTCCTTTTGATGGTCACATAGCTGTACCGTTGCCTCTGGACCAACATAGTGTAGTCCGGATACGCCGTGATGGTGCTCGAGGCCCTTTCGATTGTTCCACCTTTCCGAAAGTACTCCAGTATTTTCTCCCGGTCTTTGTAGTTCAATATTTTGGCGATTATCGCCCGGGGAGGGGCCCCTAGTCGCGGCTTCCTCATAAAGGCTCTATGTGCACGCTCTACTGCGAATCCCTGCGAGAGTTTGCCAGCCCCAATTCCTTGTAGGAGTAGGTTCTCGACGTAGTCTGTCGGGTCCTGGCCCTCCTCACCCTTCGGCAAGCCCACCACGCGAATATTGTTTCTCCTCGCTCTCCCTTCTGCTTCCTCTGCTCGAGACTCCAAGTTAGCCACCTGTTTGAGTACATGGATCTCCTTTGCGTTGTTAGTGCTGGTGTCCGTGTTCGTTTTCACCGCATCTTCCAGGCTGCTTGTTCGTTCCGCCAGCCCCCTGACATCTTGCCTCAGCAGGGAGACTTCTATGCCCACTGCGTCTATTTTAGCCTCCAGGGAAGTGTGCAGGTCCAACATTGCAACCCCCCCAAGAGTCTTTCAGCTCCATGATGGCCTCTAAAATCTGATGATTATCAGCCACTGTGGTGCCCTCCGCTGGTACCATCGAGCCTTTGGGTGCGATGGCCGCAGGAGAATGTTGCGTTTTGGTGAAAATATCCATTGTGGGTTGTTTATTCTTATTCTTGCCCACGGCCCCACGCGCCGACATTCTGCGGCCTCCGTTGGGCCTCTCTATCACGATTCAGCATCCTCGTGCCTCCCCGACCGTCTTTTCCACCCTTATCAGCTGTTAGTAGTAATCTTCAAGCAGTCGCACCGTCCGCCGCCTCTCGCCGCAGCTTACTGCTCATCAATGCCGAGCGAGCGCTTCCCATGCCAGTCGTGGCAGGGCCTATCTGTTCGCACCCCCCGGACTCTTGCCTTCAGGGTCAGCACGCAAGCCGTCGCGACACAAGGCTTACCGCCACAGGGGTTTCGCTCCGTCTCCACTTCGCCATCATCATTCTTTCCCCGCGGCTGCCGTCTCTATTCTGCCGCTCCGGGTGCTCCAGTTTCGTTTCCTTTGTTGTCGGCCATCTTGTGCGACAATGGACCGAGCAGCCGCCGTCGTTCGCCGAGCAATTCCTCCAGAATGCCACTCACGATTCTCTCTGTCTTTATACAGCGAGCAGAACACACGTTCTCATGCATGTATGGTCAATCCTGGAACCAGTAGCGAGTTTTTGAAGGTAGTTTTCACGGATCATATGTCGGATCCTCCAGAGCTGCTCAGGAAGCACGTCCTACTCCATGGCTGCCCAAGCCACGCCCCCAACAGATGCAAAGTTATTGTAACACAGACCCTTGATAGTAGACAGATTTCTGTTATTTATATAGCACGGAGTACTGTGACAAATCTAGACAATTTGTCCCTTCTCCCCAGAGGGGAGCAGCCTGCTCAACAAGACCTGAGTCGGCAAATGGGACCTCACTGCATGCGACTCCCCTCACTGGGACAAGGACTCTTATACCGATAAGGAACTCCCAGTCTGGAATACACTGTCTGCCTATATGGGAATTGGTAATAGTTACTTCTGTTTTGACTAAATGAAACATTGACATTTCTTCCATCGCTTTTGTTTTAGGTAATGCTGGATCTCAACTGAGTGCCACAGTCAAAGAACAGCACCCCCCTTTTGTTTGTGAGGACGCACATAAAATCAAGAGGAACTTTGAATCTGAGAGAAACTCCTACGCAGGGAGGAGAAAGACTCCTAGGCAGAGGGGAGCCTCTGATGAGATGTCCTGGAGTGGCAGAGCCATACTAGACCACGGCGCCATCAGTGGCATGGAGAGTGAGCGAATAGCTAGCTGGATGCCGGAAGGCTGGCGTCTTAACCAACCAAGAAGCCAAGGTCAGGAAAGAGACAGAGACAGGAAAGCAACCATCTCATCTAGTGGTGTGACCACAAGGAAGCAGTGGCGGGCCTGGGGCCAGGTAACTGACGCCGAGTCCAGACTAGAGTGTAGCCTGGATCCCAACCTCCACATGACAAAAGCAAATGCTGCAGAGACGTTCAACAGAAGGAAAGCGAATGCTCCTCAGTAGAGAACACAATTGAGAGGCACCAACATTGATAATCAAGGCTGTGGAAGACAAGGTTACGGGAGCCTGATAAACCCGAGCAGAGAGAAAACAAGTCTACAAAAGGGTCTGAGGACTTCAGAGTTTTGTGAGAAATTGAGAGACTTTCAAGACCGGGAAAGTCAACAAGGTTACAGGAGCCTGATAAACCTGAGTGGGCAGAAACCCTATTTAAATCAAGTTGCAACAATGCTACTAGAAGGCCAGAGGACTTTGGGGAGTCCTGAGAAAAAAATAGACTAACATTCGAGGGTGGGAGAGCCATCAGGGTTGTGGGAATTGAGAAAACCCAAAGGGGCTGAGGACCCACAGAGAGAAAGCTTGTCAGAGGGCCAGAGAACTTTAGAGAGTCCTAGAACCACACAGTTTAATAATGAGAACTGTAGCGAAAAAGAAACTAGAGGATTTGAAGCATCTAGTCGAATTTGGAGAAATTGTCTAAAAAAAACCTTAATTTTCCTGAGGAAGAGGAAACCGTAGAGAAATAATGTAAAGGGACCCTGAGACAAGACAGGCCCTGCGTAATAAAGTCCTGGATTGGTTACGTTTGAAAGTGGGAGGGGGGGGCTGTATCGAAACCCAAGATCTTCTATTTCTCCAGAGAGTTCAAATTAAAAAATGGTCGTCAGAGAAGAGCACAGACTGCATTGTTATTGGATGTGGCCATTGCAATTTTCCACTCTTTCTTAACCATTATAACTCACTAGGGCACTGGTCTTCTACCACATTTCTAAGAATTGTTACAGAGTGAGCTTTTTTTAAAGTTTATTTTATGATTAGTGTTCCGTTATTAACATTGCTAGTTATGTTCCCATTGGCATTTAACATTTTCCTCCATGAATTTTAGGTTTTCCTTTGTTCTGCTTCTGCTCGTTTTTGTGTTGTGTGAATCTGTCATTGTCATAGTGCATCTATGCCCCAGGGCTTTTCGTTTCGCACATATAAATAAATAAAAAAAGTAAAAGATATTAACTGTTGACAATAGAACCTGCAAAGAGGTTGTGAACTGTTTTTTGAGACACTGGCGAACTTTTTGAACCCTTTCGAAAGAAATGCCTTGTGAACTGGGTTTTGGGACACTGACAGACTTTTAATAACATGCTGGAAAGAGAACCAAGTGATTGGGCCAGGCATAAACTGAAGACAAACACTATTGCTCTGGCCTCCTCTTGTTATTTTTCAGAGCGGTAGGACAGTTGGCTTCTATGATTTGGACTCAGGACTATTTAATTTCATGCTATGACAAGCACCCTTAGTTTTAGTTTCATTAGGCAGGAAACTTCCCTCATAGTGCAGGGCTAGATAGGCGTTTTAATTTTTATTTTATATAAAAACCTGCAAACTAGGCACTTTGTAGTCCAAGTCCTCCTCCTGGTTCGCCACAGTACTCCAAAGGCATTAAAGCGTTATTAGAATAGGTGATTAACAAATAATTAATAATTTGTAACCACATTCTTTTTAATTAGGTAGAATGCTTTCGAAGCAAGCAAGTCTTACATTGTTCCTTGTACTGACGATGGTGGGGCTGTTTTAGTGAGGATGATTATTCCAGATGAGGGCACTGTGTGCTGCCAACGACCTGTCACCAGTGCTTTTGTGATTAAATCTGGAAGGTATGAAGAGGTTGGCTCAACTCTAATTTCTGAAACGAAAATACCTGGTCACAAAGTTCAATGGCAAACAGAGGACTTCCCAAAGAGGCATTCATGCATAATAGAAGCAATTCAATGTTTAACATAATCTTATATTGTGATGGACACCAAGTTTTCTTAATATTAGTGAGATACTGAGATACGAGCAAATGGAGGGGAATTCATGACTATTAGAGCCATTTGTATTTGCAAGATCTGAAGATGAGCATTTTAAATATTGGTTCAACCCACAAAAAAGGGATTAACAGAAGTCCCATTTGGACCCAACATCACACCATATTTCCTAGGTGTTGCTCAGATAAGAGGGATTCGATTTTTCTAAAACGATGCATGGAGGCAGGGGACAAACAGATATTAGCCTGAGTGGACATATCCATGACTGGGTCAAAGAATACCCCTATTTCCTTTTTGCAGCAGCGGTAGTTGATGAGGGCAATGGAAAGTGTGGCGAATCAGAAGGAGTACTCGGACTGCAGTGGGTCATGATTCAAGATTGTTCCTTTAAATCAAAAGAAAAATGCTATTCTAGCCCTATCTCTATGAGATAAGGTACCCACCTTCTAAAACTAAGAATGCTTGTTGAAGTCCAAAATAAACAGTCTGGAGTCTGAATCCAAGGTGACAAACTGACCCTACCACTTATCAAACTAATACTAAAAGGGGAAGATTTCGCTACAGTCTCGTTGTGAGCTCCTGCCTTGCCCAACTCGTAAATGACTTGCTATCAGTCTCAAAGTTCCTTTAGAACATAATGAGAGTTGTCAGACTTTTTGCAAATTAAAATTATAAAATCTCCGAACTGTATTCTCTTCCCTCCTGAAAATTCTACGATTACTTTTTCAGATTTTTTACAAATGTTCAAATCCCTTCAGGATCACTTTGAACACAATTGTATGCGTCTCACCTGCGTGGCAAGTCCTGTGGCTCTTTCAAAAGTGTATTACTTCCCGATAGATTTACTAAACGTAGGTCATCTGCCCACTCTGGTATTTCAGGTTCTTGTCACCTAATTGACTTTGCCAGGCTGGTTGCAGAGTGTTCATACTCCTTTCAATCGGTTTCATGTAGGACACATGCTCGTTCTGCTTCATAAGCTTTATCAGTTTCTTGCACCTTTGTTCAGTTTCTAGAAGTCTCCTTTTCAATATGTGACACTTTTATTGTTTCAATTGGTATTAGTCTTTGTTTTTGACAGGTGCATGTAAACCTCACATGCTTCTTCTCTGCAGTAGGACTTGGTTTGTAATTTCCATTTAGTGTTCAAAGGCTCTATTTGGCTCAGTTCTTCGGGTCTGTTCCGTTCCCTGGATGGGATAACTTTTCGCAGTCACAGGTAGACCTGTGGATTCAAATTCAGGTAGCCGATTCTGGTTCTCTAGCAACCTTCTGTGGCTTTGGCCATCTGGTCAGTCCACGCCTTTGCCTCTCGGATATGTGTCTTCTTCAGGAAGACTACTTCTTTCACATTAACTCTTTTTTGGACTTTTTCTCGTCTTTATTCTTTCCCCTTCTAGGACATAGGTTTCTTGTTTACCCCTTTTAGGGATTCCTTTATCTCCTGGTTTCTAATAATCTCCTTTTTGGTTCAAGATTCTTGAACCTCTTTGTTAAGAGTTTATTTGCTCTTCTTCATTAGGCCCCCTTGGCCGGTAAGCTACTTGAATGGCTTTGTTACTCCAAGTCCCTCGTAAAGCAGCAGAGGTCAACTGCCCTCCTCCCTCTCCTTATTGTATACCGTGCATACCTGCTGTTCGGCAGTCTTCATGTACAGGGGAGGTGGTTGCTCAGTCTGCGGCAGAACCGTCTTGCAAGGGATGATGGTTCCTGACGCTCCATTGAGGCTGCCTTCTCTCTGGCACGCTGGTCTCCCATGTTGGACGTGGTCTGGTCTTTCTCCGGCTGAGACCTTGGAGCAGCGGTTCCCTGACATGCTTAGCCTCGGCAGCGTTGTGCAGACTCACCATCCACCAAGTAGCTGTTGTGGGCCTGCTTCCAGGCTGTGTCAACTCCGTACTGTAGAGGTGAGGTCCGCTCTGGAGAGCTTCAGGATCAGCTCCTCTCTCTGTTTCCAGGTAAGGGCTGTGTCCCTTATATGCTGATCTCTATGTTAAGGGATACAGTCCCATTGGTCTTGGGGCTTTTTCTGTAAGGAGGGATCAGCAGCCAAACCAAGCATGTGTGAGTGCCCCATTAAAGTAAAACCATCATCAGCTCTCATGCGTGCAGAAAATACATGGGATATTGGGGCTAAGGGAGATGTTACAAAGTTCTTCTATTGGGAGTCCTTGTCTCCTAAGCGGGAGTCACACTTAGTGAGATCCCGTTTGCCCAAAACCCTAGTAAGGTTTTTGCGTAGCAGGCTCACCTCCCTGGTCTCACAGGGGGTGTTTTCCCCCTTGGAGAGAACGGACGAATTGCCTGGATTTGTAATACTGACATAGCATTGATCAGAGTGCATTTAAAGTTGGTGGAGGGTAATGGATGTATATATTTTTTTGATAGGTGATTGAAATGGTTGCATCATTAAGCAATGAATTGAGCTAGTTCCACTCGAACAGATAATATAATCAGAGATGGGGAGGTGACGGACAGATCGATAATCAGAGTTCTCAGCGAGCTGGATCTCTGTCCGCAGATGCTTAATATTTAGTCCTGTTTATGTGAAGAGCAGCCACTATAGCAGTTCAATATACAGGATTTTGTCAGTTCTCCCCAGGGCGGAGCCTTTCCTTGTGAGGCTATGGAGGCGAGTTTGTTAAGCAATACCCTCCCTAGGGGTAGAGGCAAGCAGGACCTCACCGGGAGAGACTTCCGCTCTGGGGCAAGGGCTCCCGTTCTTATGAGGAACTCTCTAAATCACACATCATAAACCCACCTCCAGTGGCATCTAATGAAAGAAGACATGAAGAACAGATTAAAATCTGTTGTCAATCTAACACTCTGATTATGTCTATGGAGAATCATCCATATGGTATAGGGACAAAGAAGACCAACATAGAAATACAGAGTGTACGTCAGACAGAGAAAATTGACTTGGACACTATGCCAGGGAAATCCCACAGCAACATCATAAATATGAGAGGCGGAGACCTGGATAATGAGAGAGTCTGGGAGTTTCAAACCAACTGAGAGTCGAGTGCTGAAGGAAACCTGGTCACGCTGCGCCTTACTGGGGAAAGAAGCCTGCAGATAACCTCTGATGTGGGGAGGTGGAGACGGGAGAAGACGCATAGAGTAAAGCTGGATGCAAATCATCCTGAACTGAAGCAAGTGAAGGGTGGTGGCTTAGCCGTAAGCAGGTCACAGGGGAATGGACGTCCTTGATAAATGCCAAAAACACTTTTGAAAATGTATCACAGAACAAGCTGATAGAACGAAGAATGGTAGAAAAAGAAACCTACCTGAAAACAGATGGAAGGTCCAGAACCGTTGGAAGCCCGGGTGATGCTATCCTCAAAGAGTGCAAGTAATGGGGAAAGAGGAAGAGCTGCGAAGGGGACCAAAGATAATAACACTCATACTCATCCGAGTGAGAATCATATCAAGATTGTATGAGGAGACTATGAATTTTAACTAGTACGCTTTTACTCATTCTAGTCAAACACAAGGGTCAAGAGTATATGAAGAGAGCAACAATTATAATGGAGACACTAAAACTTATCCCAACCAAGATAAAGCACATTGAGAAAAGGAAAAATCTTGAATCAATATAAAGAGGGAGAGCACAATTTATTTAGAAGTGGAAAAGAAGGGGTAAGCCCTAATAAAGTCAAAGTAAAAGAAGTAAAAAGGAAAGAAGCCGAAAACAAATAAAAGACACTGTTGAGATCCTGAAGAATACAGTATCTAAACTGTATAATCTGATAGGAACAGTTCCCAAGAACTATCTGAGGACATGCTATTGAATTGAACATAGTGGAAGACCGCCATACAGGAAAAGGGAGGCATTCTCCTGTACTTTAGTTGTTATAATAGCAGTATGGTCAGAATAGGTTAGTTTGGACAGTGCACTGAACTTGGTTTGGACTCTTACTGATGGCGGACCAGTAGATTAGTTAGCTTTGTTAGGTAGGGAACACCAATAGTTTAGAGAAAGTTTTCACCTTTCATTTAATAAATCACCAACATGAGATGGAAAACCATAGTCTATGTTCTTCTTCTGACCCGCCACAATGTTTTCAGATATATTATCCAATAATTTCACATAATCTGGCAATAGATGTTAAGATATATGCAGGCCTCTTTATGTGAATAAAGACCAAGCTGGCAGGCATTTTAGTTCTATGAAGGGTGCAGCTGAGAGGAGCTAATTAAGTACTGTGCATATGTGCAGAACAGTAGGGTATACATTTTATAAATTATGTAATCATTTATTGTACGACAAGTTGACTGTACCTTTGAAGTAGCAGATCGAAGATGTTAGTCCTCTTTTTATGGCTGTGAATGTTTGCAGGAGATCAAGAGGAAATACAAAACCGGTATGCAGGCAGAAAGCAGAAGGAACAGGGTTCCTTGCAGGGCTGTGGATTTCACCACAGGCAGTGGACCTCCCCGAGCTGGGGCAGAATAGGAGGCAGGAGCCATACCACCCGAAAGAGAAATCAGACGCAACTGTCACAATCACCATTCAAGAGGCAGCATCAGTAGGCAGAGGTGGTGACCTGTATGGACCTCAGAGGGAACCATTTTGGAATCAGGTGGCCTCCATGACAGTGATACCCGACTTCAAGTTGGTGTTTTGGGTTTTTATGCACTTGGCAGATCAAGTGTCGGACAAATTACTTTCCATTACCAAATGTTAAAGCAGTTTTTGTACCACCCTTAGTTGAGGACACTACCACTGGCCTTAATGGGGAAGCTATACACTTGACAAGAAAGGGAAGTGAAACCTCTCTTAAGGTAAGGTAACGTGGTCAGAGCGGCAAGGATTAACTCTCAGGTAGGGGTAGTAGGTTGACACAAAGCTACAATGAATCCACACACTATCTCCAGAAAATACACCACCCGGGTATACAAACACATACTTTAAGTCACAAATATACAACTATCAGTTCATAATAAGACACTGCATTAAAACGATAACAAGTATTTTATAAAAACGGGTCTATCCTAACCTTAAATGTGTATGTGAGCCCATTACCAGAGGTAAGCATCCAACATAAAATAACCAGTGGTTGGGGAGAGGAAGAGAACCAGGGAAACCATAAAACCAAAGATGCAGGTGAGCCCTCTATGGGCCTTCACAAAATTTGTACAGTGTCCTAAAGACGTAACCCAAACCTAGTATATGTGAAGGGCCTAGACCTGGGGGTTAGCACCTAACAGATGGTAGGGTATGGGAGAAAAAACTACATTTTACCAGATGGAAAAATGTTACAAATAGCCTATAACATTTCTTTACAGTCATTTGAATCCCCTAGGCATTATGCTAGCATTAAAACATACAGACCTGGCTACCAACCATGAACTATGAGG
Source organism: Ambystoma mexicanum (assembly GCF_040938575.1). Taxonomy (NCBI): domain Eukaryota; kingdom Metazoa; phylum Chordata; class Amphibia; order Caudata; family Ambystomatidae; genus Ambystoma; species Ambystoma mexicanum. The sequence continues at coordinate 673,930,943 of NC_090934.1, forward strand.
GCTTCATAGCCGAGCTCGCCTCCTGCACTATGTCCCTCGGGTTCCATATCAACAAACACCTCTCCTTCAAGACACACATAGCTAAGAAAACTCAAACAGGTTGGTATCCGCACTCACTCCTATAGAAAGTCAAGCCCTTCCTCCCTCAGGACAGTTTTAGACCTACCATTCAAGCACTGGTCCTATCCCACCTCAATGGGGGAATGCACTCCTCGAAGGCCTCCCGTCGTCCTCCCTTGTGCCTGACATGCAGCTGCACGTCTCATCAAGGGTTTATGCAGATACGACCACATCAACCCGGCCCTCATCGACCTTCACTAGCTCCCAATGCACGCACAAATCACCTTCAAGTCTTGCTGAACCATATATAAGGCAGTCGCCCTCAAGTCATCCAGCTATCTCGGAGAAACTCTGCATCTCCCGTGGACAGCGCACCACCAGAAGCCAGGACTTGTGCAGACTTGAAATCCGCTGCTGCAAAAAGGAAAGGACCAGAAAACAAGCCTTCTCTGCCTATCCTAAGACTATGGAACCTCCTCCCAGTCAGCATCAGACTTCCCCCATGCTACTACAATTCAGAAAAGAACAAGGCCCACCTCTTCAAGGAGTCTCTCCTCAAGAATTAGGCCATCACGTCACCCCCCTCGTGCCACCTGATGCACTTTACACCGCCTGCCCCTTTCCTCCCGTCATGGTACGCCTCTTCTGTGCCCCTCTGTATCCTACCTCCCGCTGTATATCTGTTCTGTTACCTCTGAAAAGTGCTCTGTTATGTATCTGTAATGTTGTATAGCTCTATAAAGCGCCATGTTGCTTCTTGAAGCTAGTTCCACGATCAATAAATACCATAATAATAATAATTCAACACAGGAACGGATAATAATAAAATACAGCCATAGAATAGATGACACAATTGTAAAGCACAGCCAAAGGATTACAAGAAATAATAACAAAATGTAAACACAACTACCTTCCTTATAGATTTCAGGGCAAAATATACACATTGTTACAAGAATAAGTCAAAGTATTGAAGGTACATTATCATTACAGAAATACAGACTATTGTTTAAGGAAGCCGCAAAGTAAGCTCACAGTTAACTCAACATGTCTTTATTCAATTTTTAAAAGGTTAAGTATCCTTCATTCACTCTCCTCAACTGACTGGCAGATGTGGAGGCGTCAGACACCTATTCTCTTCCTGCCTCAGTGTCTCACAAAACTCCAACGCCACGTCCTCTCCTACCTCTTCTGAATTCACCATCTCTATTACTCTGCCTCACTCGGTTCACATCATCGCCATCTATCGCCTTCCTTGTCTCACTGGACCATTCTTGGACAACGCATTGATTCTCTTTCCACTAAACATCACCTCACTCTCTTATTTGACTTTAACATTCCCTCTCCAACCACTTCTCAGAAATCAGTCTTTTCTTAGTGACCAATCCATTCATAACCTACCTACCCGCACCGGGGGTAACTGTTTGGATCTCTTATCCATCTCCACTTCTCTCTCAGCCACTAATACTACTGTCACACAAGCCATATCTGATCGCTCAATTGTTTCCACTATCATCTCATTTCCACCCTCTGACTGTTCCTCGCCACTTGCTTTACAAGGAAATTTAAATCTTCTGCCATTCCCCCTTTTTCTCCGACCTACAGTTCTCACTCTCCTCCTTCACACCCAATACCTCTTCCACAAACACTGCCTTCCCCAGCTTCCAATCCCTACTGTGAGGGGTCAGCAATGTGATACGGAAAACTTGTGTATGTCTGTTCAACATTTGCCATTTTATAAAATTATAAATAGTCACTAGATGCCTCACTATCCCTAGTCTGACGAGGATTTCCCTGCCTAACAAAACTAAGGGGAAACACTAACGCAGGATGTCTGGCCCTTACACTTAAACATCAAACACAAAGAAAATATATGGTATTTCAAATAAACAATTGTGTGTGCAGTTCCTGGATAACCTCTTAGTAACGTTGGTGAACTCCCTTCCACAGGATTCAAATAAATTTCAGCTCCAATGTTAAAAAAAAAGAAATCCCTGTAGATAGAACAGTCTTAGTTCAGTTCTTGATGTTTCAATGTCAAATTAAAGTTGTGTTGACCAAAGTTCCAACCACAACAAAGCTTCTCCTCTTCCACTTCACCACAACATCAATGTTATTCCGGGCCACAATGCTTTTCCACAACTCCCGTTGTTCAAGAAGTATTATTACAATTCGAAGGAAACAACTTCTGCAAATGTTAGTGAAACACAGTTCTTGGTCAACAGTTATAATGTCTCTTACCAAGATTGGGATTTACAATAGATATATTTGTCAGGATGACTTCGCAGTGCTGCTACCTCTGCTTCAACTACTTCACCTCTACCACAGGCTACCATGAGGACATTCTCCTTTTTCTCAGAGTACTCCACCCCAATTGTGCTACTGAAGTCTTGCATCTACTGAGAACCAGATGTATTACTACAGCTTCAGCACTTTGTGATACAACCACAGCTTCAGTACTTTGTGACTCAAAACAGGTTTTGGTTCTGACAAGATTTACTTCAAGGCACTTTAATACCTTCAAATAGGCACGGTACTCTTCCTCTGAATATCTCTCTTCAACAGTGGTCGAAGTGTACAAAAAGAAGTAGTGGAACTATGTTCCCTGCTGTTCTGCCCCGCTCCCCACAAACCGCATTGCTGTGCATATCATGGACAGATGAATAAAACGTGCAGGCCCTTTGTGACCCATGTAGTGAGCGCCAGGCGTCCCTCAGACCCACATCTGTAATGTGTATGTATCGCGCCCGCTGCTCCTGTGAAGGAAATGGGGGTGGTTGATGTTCTGTCTAGGTCTACATCTAATATGGTGTAGAAATCCCCTCCACATGTGACTTGGGCAGTAGGATATTTAGCACATTTCTGAAAGACCTCTGTATAATACTCCGGGTCGCCAATATTGGCACCATATTTATTGATCAGAAGTACTTGGGCGCTGCCCAATTTACCATGCACAACATCATACCTACCACCTGGGTCACTCTGTCATATAATGGGTAAATGATAGCGATCCATGGGGGGCGTGGCTAACTAGCCATGCAGTAGGACGTCTTTTCCAGGCAGCTCCTGATGATCCGCAATCGATCCTCGCATTACACGTGCATATTGTTAATTGGAAGCCCTGAAAATAAATGAGAGAATGTCGGAAGGTGTCCTGCAGTGTACCCCCAAACTGCGTGAGTGAAATCCTGCTGAGGCGGAGAAAATCGTGTCGGGAGCCGCGGCACATTGGTAACAAAGAAACCAAGATGGCGGATCCAGACTTCAAAGGGACCGCCTGCAACTTCGTTTCGAATAAGAAGCCTTGTCATGCGAAATGAAGAAACGCTTCGCTCAGGCGGCGGCAGCAGAATCTGGACATTGGCAACAATTTCGGTGCCCACAGAGATTGGGACTACGGAGCGGTGCGGCTGAAGGATGCATACGGCCTGGGGATCGTGGACTCGACATAAAAAGGAGTGCGGCACTAGCAGTTATCAGAGAGCGCCGGCGGACCGTGTGCGGCGGTGGTCACGGTCCCTCTGCTGAGGCCATCGGGGCATGCACGGCCGGAACAAAGAAACGGGAGCAGCAAAGCTGAGAGCAGCCAGCCTGCTTACACCTAACCCTGCCCTTGCGCTCGCAGAACCAAGGCACCCTGAATGTACGAAGCTAGGCTGCAAAATACGACCGGAGGGGGGGGGGGGGCTGCAAGGATTACCACAAGACTGCAACAAAAGAAACTGGTGGAACCCAGTGAAGTTACAGCCATCTGCTATAGAGAACTGAGCCCTCGTTAGACATCTGCACCACCTAAGCACCCGAATGACTGATGTAAGGAGGGGCAGTGTCGGCGGGCAGAAAGTTGGTTACAGCGCGAGCCGCAAATGTAGGGGCTGACAGCGCATACATTGAGGAACCCCCATGGGAGGCAATAACAAGCAGTGGCCAGGGTGCCGAGGCGAGGATCTGGCTGATGAGCAGGGCCTTTGATGAGGGAGCACGGGATGGCCGGTGGGGAACGACAGGCGCTGCACTGAAGGTGCATGACAGTGTTCCATGAGGCGTGGAAGGCTATGAGCGAAGAGGCCTGTAACACTGTAGTGCAAGCGGCCTGGAAGAAGGCACATGACATCGCAGCAGCTCAGTTGGGGAATGCAGTGACAGCGACATTAATATCTGCACGGAGGGAGGTATTTGTGTAACCAAGGAAGCGCGAATTCTACATAACACAGACAAGCTGGCCAAAATATAAGAAGCAACTTGAAAGCTAGGCGACCACACGCAGTGAGACGTCTTGATACGGGGAGAGGCCATGGGGGCATGGTGCAAGGAACTGTTGTGCTTGTAAAGCACTGCTCAATGGTACACTGTAGTGTGATAAGACAGAGCCTAAGAGCAACGGGCATTACAGAGAAGCACGGCATATGGCAGTATGCGAGGAAGATTGCTGAAGACATACCCAACAGTGCACATTGTGCAAAGAGCCCAAAAGTCAGGTGCCTAGGGCAAAGGAAAGAATGATCTCTGCGATCAATAAAATGAGCCAATACGTGGGAGAGCACAACCCACTCCAGGAATAGCCTGGCAAACGCAAGCCCACACGGAAGCTCTCCTGGAAAACTTACTCAGACCTGTGGCGCAGTACTGGGTTTGCATCGAAACAGAAGTGCGGAGCCAACACGTCAGAGACCAAGCAACCTCAGACACATAGCTGCGGCCACAAGATGACGGGAAGAGGGGCCACGACCAAGAGTAAGAATAGACAGTCCACTATGGAAGCATTTGCCAAGACACAGTTGTCTCCTGCGATCATAGATCTCAAGGGAGCGTCAGCACCGATGGAGTGCACCACAATGACCGAAAACCACCAGATTTTGGCAGCTATCACGGAACTAAAAGATTCATGGGGGTTAGCGATGGTGGACTTGCGCACTTCCCTGGAGGCCAAGATAGATGCAGTGGGCATCGATGTCGCCTTGCTGAGACAGGATGTTAGGGCGTTGGCAGAGAGAACGAGCCGCTTGGAGAGTGCGGTGAAAATCAACACGGACACTAGTAGCAGCAATGCAAAAGGAGGTTCACAATCTGAAGCAACAGGTAGCTAACCTGGAGAATCGGGCGGAGGAGGCGGAAGGGAGAGCAAGGAGGAACAACATCCGTGTGGTCGGCCTGCCAGAGGGGGAGGAAGGCCAAAACCCTACAGACTACGTCGAGAACCTACTGGATCAAGAAATGGGGGCTGAAAAACTTTCGCAAGGATTCGCAGTGGAGCGCGCGCACAGAGCCCTTATGAGGAGACCGAAGCCTGGGGCAGCCCCCCGGCGATTATAGCGAAAATATTGAATTATAAAGATCGCGAGAAGATATTAGAGTACTTCCGCAAAGGAGGAACGACCGAAAAGGCTTCATGCACTATTACAGCGTACCATGACTATACAATGCTAGTCCAGAGGCAGCGGTACAGCTATGTTGCAGTCAAGAGGAGACTGCGCATAGCGGGAATAAAATACATGCTCCTGTACCCTGCAAAATTGAAAGTGCAGCACAAGGGCAAGATGCACTTTTTTGACACCCCGGAAGAAGCAACGACATGGCTGGACCTTCAAGGCTGCCCGGAACAAGATGCGGAACCAGCGCGAGCGGAACACGGTAAGTGCTGCGGACATTGAAAATATATTGAGGGGATGCAGAGCGAGTATCCCAGCGGAGACATTGATAGTGTTTAAAATTAAGGGAGGCGACTGAGCAAGCTCACACTCTGCTGGGACACCCTTGACATTGTTGATTTAAGAGCCTGGAATATAGTAGTGCGCATATATGCGCAGATTGTGTAGCAATGTGTAATTAAACTGTTGCATACAGGAGCGGCAGGACACAGGCACCCTACTCCCCCCCCCCCCTCCCCCGAGTAATAATTGTAGTTGTAGTAGGTTGGTCACTAGGACAACCTCACCCTGCGGAGCTTCGAGTATAGGCGCGACCCAGAAAGAGCTAGATGCGGGGGAGCCTGAGATCCAGGGATGGAGCTGGGCAACAGTTGAGTGGGGTGTTGTTGGGGGAGGGAGGGGATGAGAGAAGGGAGTTTGGGAAGTTGGGGAAGGGAAGGGTGGTGGGAGGGAGAAAGGGAGGGTTGTGTGGGGTGTTTGCAGTTATGGGTAGTTGGTATTGGGAAAAAAGCCTATATAGTCAGAAATGGAAAGAGGACCTGGTCTGCACTGGCGGAGGGGGGGGGGAGGGGAACGGGAATTCTAACATGCCATGGGGGACCTTAAAATAATTACATGGCACGTCAGAGGCCTCAATAGTTATTTAAAAAAGGAACAAAGTGATGTTATACTTGCGTAGACAAAAGATAGATATTGCACTGCTACAGGAGACTCCCTTGACGCGGGAAAAGCTGGAAACAGTTGTGAAAAAGTGGAAAGGGGTCGTAGTGGGCTCGACATATTCTACATATGCCAGAGGCGTGTTTATCTGGGTGGCACCGCATGTCCCATTTTACAAGTTGCAAGAAACTATGGAAGCAGACGGGAGGATCGTTACGCTGTCGGGACTGGTGGAGAATAAGGAGGTATGCATTGTGAATATTTATGCCCCCAATCAGAACACAGCGACATATTTCAGAGCCCTGAGTACTAATCTTGGTATGTGTATGGGAAGCGCAGTGATTTGGGGAGGAGATTTCAACTGTGTATTAAGCCCTATGATAGACAGATCAGACCAGAGGTTTGATAGACCTGCTCCAGCAGCAAAAGCGTTACAGACACTGCTAGACGACTTTGGCCTGGTGGACGTATGGAGAATAAAACATCCCCATGAAAGGCAGTACTCGCACTATTCTGCCCCACAGCAGCTGCATACAAGGCTAGACTACGTCTTTGTCACGTCTGACACTGTGGTAGAGGTAGTGCAAGCAGAATATAAGGCGCGGGTCCTGTCGGACCACTCACCCCTGGTAGTTGGCTGGCAATACCGCCCCCCAAGAGCGAGGATACCGACGTGGTGCTTCTGGGCAGAGGCCCTCAAAGACCCCCTTTTTAGAGAAGATATAAGGGAGGAGATTATAAATTACTTTGAGGTGAATACGGGCAGCGTGGACTCAGCGAGCACGCTATGGGAAGCTTTTAAGGTGGTGTTGCGGGGCATAGCCATAGCGATATCTAAAGGCCTGCAAGGGGGAATCCTGGCTGATCTAAATAATGCAGAAAGGGAATTGGAAGAGGCGCTGAAGGGAAGAGATGATACTAGGATAGACGTGGAGTTGATACTTAAATGGCAACAGACATGTGCGGAGTTGTGGGACAGACTGTCTAACCTTAACTATAAGAAATATGTTGAAAGACAGCATGCGGGAGGTGATAAAACAGGAAGGCTCTTGGCATGGTTGTACAAGAGTGAGGTCCCCAGGCCCACCATCAAGACAATAACAAGAGAGGATGGCAGTGTAGCTGACACTCAGGAGGAAGTTAATCTGGAGTTTGCTAACTATTACAGGGACCTATACGGGGATGTGGAGGGAAGCATTGGTGGAGAAATAAGAGAGACACTAGACGACATAGGTCTACTAACAATAAGCATTGAAGAAAGAGAGGAACTGGATGCATCGATCACCATGGAGGAACTGGAAGAAGTAGTGAGGCAGCTACCTACTAGCAAGACCCCGGGGGCAGATGGTTTTCCAAGCGAGTTTTATAAAGTGTATAAGGCAGAAGTGCTCCCCCAGATGCTGGACATGCTAAATGAAGCATTTGAGATGGGACAGTTGCCAGAGTCACTTAGAGAAGCGATAATAATACCACTTCCCAAACCTAATAAGCCTGGAACACAGCTGTGGTTCTTATAGGCCGCTCTCAATGCTGAACCAGGACAGCAAGATACTGACAGCTGTCCTGGCAAGCAGACTGCATAGGGTCATTGGCAAGCTAATATACCCAGACCAGACAGGTTATGTCCCGAACAGGAACATAACTCATAACCATAGGCGACTCCATCGGGTTGTTGAATGGGGGTGCAGGAATGATGGCGAAATGGCGATAGTGTCCTTAGACGCTGTGAAGGCCTTTGATTCTGTCAAGTGGCCATGGTTGCTGGCAGCCTTGGCGGGTTATGGTATGGGGCCTGGATACATAAGGTGGGCAGAGATGTTATATAGCGAGCCGTTGGCCAGGGTCAAAACAGGAGCAGTGATTTCTGAAAGATGGCAACTAGGCAGGGGCACCAGACAAGGGTGCCCATGGTCCCCTGTGCTGTACATATTAGCTTTAGAGCCTTTGGCGATATACCTTAGACAACAGTACGATATGATAGGTATTGAAGTGGGTGGAGATCGACATTTTATCTCCTTGTATGCGGATGATCTGCTGTTGTACCTGAGATACCCAGAGGAGAATCTCCAGTATGTCTTGGAGGTCATGGATAGGTACGCGAGGCTGTCTGGCATAGCGGTGAACCCACAGAAATCTATTATTTTTCCATTGGGTAACTACAAAGGGCTCAATACTGAGCGATTGCCGGTGCTGCAGGCCCCTTGGGCTGTTGATACTTTTCGGTACCTTCGGATAGATGTGTATCATACAGTAGAAGAAGAGCATAGCCATAATACTGAGGTAGCCATAAGAAAAATCGAAAAAAGCATGACATTTTGGGTAAAGCTCCCTCTAGCAATGATGGGGCGAAGTGCAATGCTCAAAATGGTAGTCTTGCCCAGGCTCCTACATTATTTTGGAAATATTCCATATCTAATACCCAAAAAGTTTTTTATTAGATTGAATGGCCTATGCAGAGACTTCCTGTGGCAGGGTACCAGGAATAGGGTGGCGCTGTGGAAGTTGCAGAACTTCTATGAAAAAGGGGGAATAAAACTACCTAACTATGAGGTTTATTATGTAGCTAGTCAGCTGCAATATGTTGCCGAATGGCTCTCGGACGAAGTGACACCTGAGTCTAGGTTGTTTAAAATAGATTGTGCCCCATACTATCTAAAATAAATGATCTGGCTGCCTAAAACAGAAATGAAAGCGCGTCCTATGTCGATGATGCTCGGGTGGAGGATCTGGCGCTAAGCGTGTCAGATGATGGAAAACCCAGCCCCATGCAGCTAAGAAGGACAATTAGAGACCACTGCGAGTCGGTGGTGTTGGTAACTGTGGGAGATGTCTGTAGGGAAGGGGCTATCATAAATCTTGAAGAGTTAGAAGAGGAAGTGGGGCTACATGTGGGTCAATATATTACATATTATAAAATGGTGCAGGAAATTTAAAAAACGTGGCCTGAGACAATACTGGTAGGAGAGCCTGATGCTACCATAGACACGATATATGATATAACGGAAGGAGGGCACGAGATTTCTAGATTGTATGAAATGCTGATGACCAGGGTTGGGAAGGAACCAACGCAATTAAGATCAGACTGGGAAGCGGAGGTGGGAGCCCCGATGGAGGATGGGATGTGGGAACGTGCCCTGGGATACCACAAAAAGGTGTCGAGAAACGCCAGATTAAAACAGATACAACTATATATCACGTATAGGGCATACATGACACCCCTGAGGATATCGAGGTTTGAGAACGCTAGTAGACAGGCATGCCCCAAATGTGATGAGGAAAAGGCTGATATGGTACATATGTTCTGGTCCTGCCCGGTGATTGGGCGCTTCTGGAGCGAAGTAGCGGGGAAACTAGCGGCAAAGGGGGTCATTATTGTCGTAGACTCAGTTTGGGCTTCTTTACTAGGAGTGTTCCCCAGATCGCAGAAACTTAAGCATGTTAACAAATTGAAGGATCTAGCATATGTGCTTGCAAAAAGGAGAATTGCCATGGGATGGAAGGCTTGTCACAGGCCACGGGTGGAGATGTGGTGGAAAGAATTGCAGAAATGGGCGGAGGCAGAGACCATGGTATGGCAGGATGCAAGTAATATAGGGGGAGGGGAAGAAATGGGAACCCTGATGGCATGGAAATTGATGGTAGCGGAATTGTTTGGAACAACACAAGAGTTGACAGAATCCACCGGAAAGGTGACCCCACCATGCAGCGCGGATGCAGAGCGGGAAGAACAATAGGCTCGTAGGGGAGGGCAGGACAAGGGGAGCAGCGGTTAATATTGAGTGTTAATAATGCGGAACTGTATTGTTGCTTGTACTGCGTGTTTGGTTGGTGTTTTGTTTATTTGGAAAATAATAAAAATTGTTTCAAAAATAAATAAATAAATGATAGCGATCCATGTACCATGACCATAACTTCCTGGGCTCTGGTGGAATATGAGGTATACAATCGGTGTTCTCCCCACCCTGGGGCGAATTTACATGCTTGATATTCTAGTAAATGTGTTTCCTGAAGAAACCGTATCTGTGCTGCCTGTCTATTTGCATACGCCATTACTTTCCTCCTTTTCACAGGCATACTGAGGCCCCTCACATTCCAGCTAAGTAGTTTTATCCCTGCCAACCCCTTATCAGCCATCATCTCTCATATATGTTCTTTGCGCCGTCACACTACAAAATCCTCTGTCAACATCGCAGTAACTCCTTGCTGTCTCTCCGTGCATTTTTTTCAACTTTAACCCCCCCCAACTCCCCACTCCTCCCCCTCCCTCATAGCTCCCCAAACTTCAACTATGCATTACTCCCCCCCCCCCCATAAACACTTCACTAAACTATGCACTCGCATGGGGGCGGCCACTGCAGTGGTAGCAAGGGTCTCAGGGTTACTTTCAATGCCATGTAATTTATGGTTTCTGTACTTTATAGTTATGTTACCAATACACATAATGAAGTACATTAGTCAGCAAGTTGCTAGCAGTCCAACACAGGGTCTTGACCAGTTAGTGGTTGTGTCCTTTGAGTGCCACATGTTTTCACAGGTCAGGATCAAGCCTCTAGTTCACCTCTAGAGCAGCCAGTCTCATTCCAAAACAGGATCCACTACTCATTCCCATTGTCAATCCCTGGCGGCTGCTTATTGGGCAGTGGAATGTTCGCTTCCACAAAGGTGAATGCTTCCTCTGGAAACGTAAAGAAATAGGTTTTATTTTTGTCCTGCATATGCAGCCTGGCCAGGTACAACATCGGGTAGGGTATCATGGGTTCCCTCAACATCACCTTCACTCCAGTGAATGTTCGTCTTTCTTTCTGGACTGCCTGGGTGTAGTCGGGAATATAGGGATCACACTGGAGGGGGCGTGGCCTGGAGCCGATGGCGAGCGGAGGCTGATTCGCCGAGCTCCGGCCGAGGCGCCGTTTCCGAATCTTTTTTCTCCGGCTAAAGTGGGACAGCAGCCCGCTGAGAAGTACGCAGCGGCGCGTGAGGCGATCCCGCACAAAACCTGCTCGAGAGGTCGGATTCTCCGGCCCCCTGGACGGCAGCGCAGGTCTTGGAACGCGCTCCCTCCCCCTGCCGCGCCTGGATCCAAGATGGCGCCCCACACAGCTTAGCGGGGCCTCCGCGCGGAGTACCCCGCCAGCACATTCGGCTGGGAACACTGAGGAGGAGTACCGCAGCGGAGCTGGCCTCCTTGCAATATCCGACTGTGGTCGGCACCAGACCCTCGCCCTTCTCCCCCCTCACCACGCCGGACGGCTCCGGTCGACACTACGTGCCGGAGCCTAGCACAGCGAGAGCCGCTGTATCCCCGGAGCTCCACTGCGGCACAAAACACATCCCGGAGACGGCGGTGAGGGTCTCCACGCAACTTCCTCTCCTCCGCCGGCGACCTACCAAAAATAAGCACGGCACACATCCCGAGGACGGGATCACGCGGAGGCATCATCGGCCTCTGCCCCCCGGGCCCACATCCATCTACAACGAGGCCGCCGCCAGGAGGCGGACCCGGAGGAGCAGCAGCTGCTGGGTCGCTGTGATACGCCACCTTACCCAAAGGATCGGATTCCGGCTCAGAAACCGGGGACGAGCCCTGGAAAAGAGGTACGTCAAGCCACGGAACAACTGTGAGTGCGGCCCCTGTTGCTCTCCCCAACCACAACCTGCATTATCTCCGCGGCTGGGCCACCCAACTGGACTCACACACCAAGAGGTGACAACTCCTGTCCTAAGCGCTCCAACACTATCACCCCCGAGTCCAGGGGCAGCGACATAGGCGCCAAGGTAACGGATAAAGCATCTGTACGCACAGTGGAATACATTACTCCAGAGCGTTGCGCCCCGGACAGCTCCTAACCACTGACAATAATAATCTTTCAGGGCACAGCCCACTCTAGAACTCCATTCCAGGCCACATAAGCGAGTGGCCCCGACTCCTACCCCACCAGTTTCAGGGCTCCAGGGCAACCGCTACTGCGCCTCTAACATGGCCGCTAAAAACAAAACCAGAGCTGCCACCATGGACTCCTTTGTCTCAGCCCGGGCAAAGACTCCCACCCAAGCCAGGGCTGGCTCCACCGAAATCATTCGCTCGCACGAGACGGAGCCCAATGATAATCACTCCCAGATAATGGACGCTATTGCCTCACTAAAGACTCATATAGACTCCAAGATAGATGAGTTCAAAATAGACATACAACTCATTCGCCAGGATGCCCGCAACTTAACGGAGAGGGTGACGGCCATGGAGAAATCCACAGAGGAAAAGTCCGGGGCCACAGCGGCCCTACAATCCGAAGTCTCGAACCTGAAAAGGAAGGTCGCATTCCTAGAAGAAAGGGCAGAGGAAGCCGAAGGTCGGGCTAGACGGGGGAACATCAGGATCCTGGGTATCCCGGAGGGGAATGAAGGCCTGAATACTACGTCCTATGTTGAAACCCTGCTGCTACAGGAGATTGGGGCCGGCAAGTTGACCCAGGGATTTGCGGTGGAGAGGGCCCACAGGTCCCTCCAGAAACGACCTCCCCCCGGCTCACATCCACGGCCAATAATAGCCAAGATACTAAATTTCCAAGACAGAGAAACTATATTAAGATACTCCAGGGAAACAGGCCCTATCGTACAGGGCGACTAAGATTTCCATATACCCTGACTATACCCAGAAAGTGCAGAGGGAGAGGAACTCGTTTGTTCCGATTAAAGCAAGGCTTCGCCAACTGAACCTTAAATACAGGTTGCTGTACCCGTCCCGCCTGAAAGTCATCCACAAAGGGCGAGCAATATTTCTCGAAAACCCGGAAGCAGCCAATATGTGGCTAGAGGACAATAACCTTGCCGACGGTGGGGATAACCCAGGAGAGGAAGACTGAACCCCGGGGGAGGAAAACTGGACCCCAGGGACCCTCCGCACCACCCACACATGAAGCATAAACAGCCGGACCCAAGAAGGTAATCCAATTAACAGTATGTCGTATGGAAACGACCCTCGTTCGGCCTCGCCGCCCACAGCAGCCCCACCCCCCGCGGAAGATCCAACCGGGCTAGTTCGATCTTTTTTGCCCGACCCAACTGTCGCCCGATTCCCGGATGGGTTTAGACGGCGCGGGAGCGCCTGAGCACCGCGACAGAGTTGTAGTCGCTGGGCGCACCAGTTTGAGTTATGTTATTAGTTTAGTTAGTTTCGTAGTCTTCGTCCCATTGATGCCTGAAAATATCGAGATGGTCACAAGATATGCTCCAGGAATTGACGAATCAGAGGTCCATCGCCTACAGCCTACCAACCACGCTTTGATGCCGCGCCAGGCCACCGTAATTGTCCCTCACGCCAAACCCAGAACACAGAACCAATGGCATCACAACTCAATGTGATGACATGGAACGTAAGGGGAATGGGCTCGTACCTCAGGAGGAACCGCATACAGTCTTATCTGAGGAGGAAGAAAGTCTTGATCGCGATGTTACAGGAGACGCACCTCACCGAGGACGCTCTGTCCAAATTGGCAGACCGATGGGAAGGGACAGTGAGGGGATCCCCATACTCCAAATACGCAAGGGGTGTGCTAATATGGATAAACCCGAATGTGCCTTTCCAGTTACACGGATGTGAATCTGATAAGGACGGAAGATACGTAATAATGTGGGGAACTATGGAACAGACCCCGATCTGCTTGGCTAACACATACTTCCCACAACATGGAATCCCGTCTTACCTCAGTACACTGAGTCCCAAGCTGGCACATCACCGAGGCCGAACCTTCATATGGGGAGGAGATTTTAATTGTGTCATGGATACAACTATGGACAGATCACTCCCTCCCCCCCAATCAAGAAATCCCGCAACCCGTACCATGGCGGAGACACTGGACCAACTCAATCTAGTGAACATCTGGAGGATACAACACCCAGCTGACAGGATCTACTCGCATTACTCAGCCCCACACAGCGTCTACACAAGAATAGATTATTTGTTCATTGATCGGGACCAGGTGCCGCTGGCGATAGCCACAGAGTACCTGGGGAGATCTATCTCCGATCACTCTCCGTTAACCATGCAATGGCGGCAGAGGGGACCCAGACCCCCGATCCCCATGTGGAGAATGCCTTCCGCGACATTAGAGGACTCACAGTTCAGAGAGGACCTTGCCGAGAGACTAGAGGAGTACGTCGAAATCAACAAAGGATCCGTGTCCACTTGGAGCACACTGTGGGAAGCCATGAAGGTGGTTACCAGAGGAGAAATCATATCAAGAGCTGGTGGCACCCGCAGGCAACTAAAGACGTCACTTGAGGCCCAAGAATCAGAGATCACTCGTCTAGAGTCCACTCCTGACGCCTCCCCAGAGGTCGAAACGAAACTGAAAGCAGCCCGAGAAAAATGTCAGCTCTCCTGGGACAGGCTGGAAAAATTCGACTTCGCCACGTACATCGCTCGATCCCACAGGGAATCAGACAAACCAGGTAGGCCGTTGGCCTGGCTGTGCAGAAGAGAGCACCCTAAACACCTACCAACGGAAATAATAGACACGGAAGGTGCATCCCACAGGACACAGATTGGGATCAACAAAGCATTTGCTGAGTTCTACTCAAAACTATACGCTCATGAAGCCCAGATCCCCACCGCAGAAATATTAGATACCCTGGAAGAGATTGGCCTACCCCAAATATCCAGCGAACAGAGAACTGAACTGGACATGGAAATCACTCTCGACGATGTAAGATGGGCCATCAGGTCGCTCGCTACCTGCAAGACCCCTGGCAGCGACGGACTCACACCGGAATTTTATAAAGCATACGAGCCCATCCTCACCCCCATCCTACACGAAGTCTACCAAGAAGCTTACGCAAACGGTATCCTCCCCAACACCATGAGAGAAACTATAATCATCCCCATGCTCAAGCCCCACAAACCGCCCACTGATTGCGACTCATATCGACCCCTGGCCATGCTCAACTACGATAGCAAGATCCTCACCTCAATACTGGCCAGCAGACTTGCTAGAGTGGTAGGGTCTATAATTCACGAAGATCAGAATGGATTTGTTCCAGGGCGCAACACCACAGCTAATTTGAGGAGGCTTCAACACATCATGGCCGAAACTCACGATTCTGAGGAAGACCTAGCGATATTGTCGCTTGACGCCATTAAGGCCTTCGACTCCATCTACTGGGAGTGGCTGGTGGAGGCCTTGCGGGCTTTTGGCTTCGGAAATGGCTTCATCAGATGGGTCCAGGTTCTCTACAACTCCCCAGTGGCCAGGGTCAAGACAGGCGGAATAGTCTCAGAACCTTGGGAAATACAGAGGGGCACGAGACAAGGATGCCCACTTTCGCCCATGCTGTACATATTGGGACTGGAACCGATTGCCATATACTTCCGTCAACAGCTCTTCGACGCCGGCATCAAGGTGGGCAATGTTTATAACATAATATCATTGTACGCAGACGACGTTCTCCTGTATTTAAAAGACCCCGAGATCAATGCACCGACAACACTGGAGGTACTCGACAACTACGCGAGATACTCTGGAATCCAATTCAGCAGACACAAATCCTCGGCATTCCCCCTGGCCAGATTGAGAGACGTTTTAGCAGAAGACCTCCCAAGTATAGGGATAAAATGGCAACCCGAGAAGTTCAGGTACTTGGGGATTGAAGTCAGCCACACCCCACAGCTCACACATGAGCACAACACAGAAGTCGCGGTCACCAACCTCCGGCGATCTATAAAATTCTGGTCCAAACTCCCACTGGCAATGGTGGGGAGAGCGGCGATTGTCAAGATGATAATCCTCCCCCGCTTCTTGTATTTCTTTGTGAACATTTGCCACTACGTACGGCCCCCCTTCTTCAAGAAATTGGAGGCCATCATTAAGGACTTTTTGTGGGGACCCCACAGGCACAAACTGTCACTAGCTACACTAACCCTGCCGCATAAAGAAGGTGGAATAAAACTTCCAGATCTCCAGCTCTATTACCTGGCTGCCCAGCTCAGTCACATCACGAGGTGGCTGTCAGACGAAGCTTCAGCTGAACTGGGGCTACTGAAGCAACCTCACACCAACTTAATTCCCAAGGAAGCCCTGTGGAACCCCCTTTGCCGCTCCCCGGAAACCCCTTTAGTTGTGGAGCTTGGCAGACAGATATGGGCCAGGACTTGCTACATTAGGAAGGTGCAACACCCGTACTCTCCAGACCATCCCATGATGGCAGATGTGTGCAAAACGGAGGCAGACCTTACCATAGCAAGGAGGTGGGAGGAAGCTGCAATATATACATGGGGAGACGTGTTCGAAGATGGAGTGTTCAGGGACTTTGAATCGATACAAGATATCGAAGGACTACCCAAAGGCCAGTTCCTCTGTTACCATAGGCTCAAACAAACCGCCAAGAAGCAGTGGCACTCCTGGCCAGAGGAACCTACCTCTGACCCTCTACTACAGGAAATGTATGACCTCTCCGATGGTTGGAGACCGGTCTCCAGGTTGTACAACAAGCTCATCGATAAACCTAACCCTAAGGGAACGGCGCTGAGGGCAAAATGGGAAGCGGACCTCGTAGCCCCACTCACTGATAAAGAATGGGAAAGAGCATTAATATTCCCCAAGAAAGTGTCAAGAAACTCCAGATTTGGCCAAATACAGCTGAATGTCCTTTACCGAACCTACATGACTCCCCACAGAGTTGCCTCGTTCAACGCGAAGGTCCCACCGGTGTGCCCATGGTGCAGGAACGACAGGGCAGACATGATTCACATGTTCTGGACCTGCACTAAAGCGATGACACTCTGGTCAAAAGCCAAGCAGTCCTGTAGAGACGCCGGAATGGAGAGATATGAATGGTCACCCGGAGAATGCCTACTGGGTACATACCCCAGACCAAGCAAATTCAAACACCTTGTGAAGCTAATGGACATTTCATGTATACTTGTTAAAAGGACCATAGCGATGGCCTGGAAGACACCCGCAGGCCCCAGGCACGAACGTTGGTTAAACGAAATGGCGAGATGGACAGCTGCAGAAACCAGAGCCTGGCAGGAAGGAACTACATCCAGTGGGGACGCCACAAGCGGCACCCTGGTCGCCTGGAAGGCTCTTCTGATGGACATGCACTTCGACGCGGACCATAAGCCCCCCTGAACACTTGTAGTGTCTTGTAGTAACAGGTTCCTATCAACACTATGCAGATGTCCCCTGAAACTGTTCCCCTCCACTCCCTGAGAAGTCATACCCTGGACTGAACCACCATCTCGAACCCCACATGTTACATCACACGAAGACTACTGTTGTTTAAGTTGTTTTTCCTTTTGTTTACTTTAACCCATAAGTTTGTATTGTCTCACTTTTATCATAAAACCAATAAAATACTTTGAAGAAAAAAAAAATAGGGATCACACTGGACACAACTTTCATTCTTGCTTATCCCTGGCGGGTCGTAATATCAAGTCCCTGTCCCTATAGTTCATAAGCCGTGCCATTATATGCCTCGGGTAGGCACCTGGCTTAGGACGCAGGGCTGATGATCTATGTGCGCGTTCAACGACGAACATCGCAGACCATCCTGGGAGACCCAACAGTTCTTTTAGTAGTTCTTCGACTGCAAGTTACATCTGGCCTTTGAATGCATCTTCGGGTACTCCAACAATACGTATATTGCACTTCAATTTAACAGTACCCAAATCCTTGGCCATGCTGGTCACAGTGTTCTGCAATGCTTCTTGAGTATCTTCTGATGTGCTGATTCACATCTCTGCCTCAGTAATACAGGTCGTGGCTTTCTCCAGCTGGTTGCGGATAGTTGTAACGTTATTATTAATGCCGTCAAGCTTGTCATTAGTAGCCGCGAAGCCTTGTTGCATAGATGTAAAGACAATTGGTGTTGTCGGGAGTTAGGATGGCACTGGAGGAACTTGTGCCACCATCTTCCGTGGCGTTCCTTTGGGGTTCAGTTTGGTGAACCTATTCATAGCTCCACTCTTGGAAGCAGCACCTTTAGGCATTTTACTGGGCACTCGGCACACCTTTCATATGTTACCGCAATTTGTGATAGTGCGTGATTTTCCCAGGCGACCTTTGTTGGTATGGATCTTCTGTGACAACCAGGGATCGGTGCTAGTGCTGCTTTTGCGGTTTTCTCACATGTCCAGTGCTCTCATAAGCTGGGAGTTTCTTCAGCCACCCTAGTTCCTTTGTGTGCAGGGCTGTCAATTTCTCACCTCAGTTCATTTCCAGCTTGCCTTGCCCAATGCCACATATAGGACCAGTTTATACTGCTGCGTCCCTCCCTGTGGCCTGCCCTCAAGCGTTCATGTACCTTGCGTCCCCAATATCTGGTAGCTTGCCACCAGAGTTCACCATGGATTGTCTCTGGAGTTGGGACTCTTCGAGTGCCCTCCCTGGGGAGTGCCAGATCCGGTGCTCGTTGAAGATCATCCACTGGGGGGGATGAGGTGAGTGGGGAGATACTATCCGCTGAGCCTGCTGCTGTCCTTGTCGTGTTCCTGCACAGTGCAACAGTATACACTATATCCGATGGTGCCCCCGGTTCTCTCTCGTGTCTTTATATACGTAAGCCTGCATCCATGGGAGGAGGTCCGTGTGCGGAGTATGTACCCTCTGCTTCCAATATCATGTGCTTGCCACCAGTGCACCCCGTAATATGTCTCCCAAGCTGTGTACCCTGCAGCGCTCTCCCTGGGGGAGATCCAGTGCTCGTGGTCATTGTGTAATGCCTCTGGGAAACGTGAGGGGAAGAGTGATGTTATCTGGCGAAAGCACAATGGGTCTTGTTATGCTTTCACTCACCATGAGGGTTAGCAATATGACCACTTTTGCCGCTAGATTGTTCTCGTGGCACGGTGTGCCTGAGCCCGTGTCTGTGGCATGTGCTCTGCATGCGGGTTTCCCTGGTACCCCTATGCAGTTAATGCTGAGTTGAGTGTTGCTTCTTGGGTATGGATTGGGGGAACCTTTTGTTTAAATGTCCCAGGGACAGATAATGTTGCCGCTGCTCTAGTGTCTGCACCCGAGGGTGCGGGTCGTCTCCGCCCTCCGTCCCGGCTTACTGTGTCCTTGGTGTTCGCCGGTGTTGCGAGGGACGTTAATCTATGGAGGGTGAGCAGTGGAGTGGCATTGCCCTCTGAGGCGTTGTGGCCTCGCCGTTCTCGGATCCCGGCAAAGTCTGACTCTGTATGTTCACGCCGCAGGGGGGATCCGGCGGGCCTCTCAATTGCTCCGCGACTTAGCTGTGGTCTGTGGTTGTTCTCTTCTGGTGCTTAAGAGGCTGGTCATCCTCTCCACTTCCGCAGCCTGGCATCAGCTATTATAGCAGTCGCCCTGCAAATCGGAGCAAGAGGGTTGTCCAGTCGATGGATGTCAGGCTCAGGTCTTGGATCTCTCAGACTCCACACAGATGGGTGCGTCGATCCTCGGCAGGAGTGGTCTGCGGGAGCACGGTGTTTCACAATCAGAAGGCTGCCACAGGGCCTCGCCAGAGGCTGGTCGTATCTTCTCATGCGCCGGGCCAATCTTTACGATTTCTTCTATGAGTGTGCTTTGAACCTTCATAAGCCTTCCTGTGCAATATGGTCAGAAACTGGACATATTTCAGCAAGTATATTGCTCAGGACTCGGGCTCGCCACAGAAGCTCACGCATGAGGTTGCCTCCAGCTACTTGCGCAACAGCGCCTCCCCGGGTCTATTCAGGTTTAAAGGCATTTGCATTCAGAGCCACAGATCATATATGTGGTCACATGCATCATAATGACAATAGGCCATTACCTGTTCTGGTAACTTTAAAAGGTTCTACATTTTAAAGGACAGATACTGTGTCTCATCCTACGGGATCTCCTCGCTACCCTGGGCCTTGTCTCCTCCCAGGTTATGCTCCCGCAGTGCACCATTCCCTAGGTCGGGATCAGGAAGCGTCTGCCTTTTCCTGGCAATCTGGGAGGAGACATTAGGCAGGGTTTCAGTGAGTGGTCCGTAGGATTCTTCACACTACTATATGACTGATTCTCCTTTCACTTCCCACTGCTTACCTTCACCCCTAAGTCTCAGCAGCCTCAACCATGGGTCACCCCATTCATACGCTCTCTCTGCACAGACATGTGTTGGCTGCTGTGCAAATGAAGGCGTACCCACTTGCAGGAGGACCTGCAACTCCACCTCTCTGCCCTGAACTCTCTCAAGTCCACTATTGATAAAGCTAAAAGGGAATTCAACTAACCTTGCATTGACTCTGACTCCAACCATCCTTGCTGGCTACAGGGCACCCTAAACTCACTCTTCCTAATCTATGACTATCAACTCCACTCTCAAAGCTAATGACCCAGCTGAATACTTCACTGCAAACATTTCCGAAATTAGAGACTCTCTCATTACCTTGCTCACTCTCCCTCCTACATTTTGCACTATGCCTACTCTACCATCATCCCCTACCTCAATCTCCCACTTTAGTCACACTAATACTGACCAAGTGCTATCTCTAATGATGAAGGCTAACCCCTCTTGTGCCCCATCAGACACTCTTGGTCTAGTGAATCCTATTGCCCTCATAGTCCCCTCCCACCTCGCTGAACTCTTCAACCTGTCCTTCCACTCCACTTGCTTTCCCTCAGTTTTCAAAACAGCCACGGTCATCCCTCTCCTAAAAAAGCAAGGGGCTGACCCCGAACCTGCCGGCTAATTTTAGCTCAGTCTCTCCTTCCACACTACTCTAAAGTGCTCGAGAGGATTGTGTTCACCCATCTTACCAATTTCTTTGGCATCCACAACCTTCAAAACCCCTACAAGCAGGTTTCCACTCCTGCCACTTCACGAAAACTGCTCTCATAAATGTGTCCAACTTCATCGCCTCAGCTAAGCACTGCAAACTATCCTCTATCCTAATTCTCCTTAAACTGTCTGCTACCTTTGACACTGTCGATCACTCTGATCTCCTTAATACTATTTCTTCCTGGGATTCACGATCAAGCCCTGGCCTGGATTGAATCCTAGCTTGCACCTCATCAATTCTCTGTCTCCTGGCGCAACAACACCTCTCGACTCACTCTTCTAACTGTTGGTGTTCCACAAGGCTCTGTTTTAGGTCTGCTCCTTTTTACACTCTACACTTCTGGTCTTGGGGTACTAATCTCCCCCTTTGGGTTCTTGTACTAACTTCACCGACGACACCCAAATCTTCTCTTTTCCCGAACTCTCCTCTGATCTCTCTATCAAAATGTCCAACTGTTTCTCTGACATTAAATATTGGATGGCTTTGCACTCTCTGATGTTAAGCTGGACCAAAACAGAGGAACTCTTCTTCACTGCCAAAAGCTCTCTCATATCTCTTCCTATGCCTATTCAGTTTCCACCTGACACTCTCTCCTACTCTTCTTCAGTTAGAAACCTCTGCGTCATCTATGACCCTTCATACTCCTTCTCTACTTTCAACTCCAAAACTGGAACAGCAGCTTCCCACAACCTTGTAAATATTGGGAAATCAGGCACCTCCTTTTTTTCAAAAGCGCCAAGAACCTCTTAACCACTCTTATCTTCTTGAACTGGACTATTTTGCCAGCATCCTCTTTGGACTCCCCAACTATGGCATTCTGTCCTCTTGACAATAACATTAACTTTGCTACCAGGACTCTGAACTCCCTCACTTGTCACCTACTACCTCATACCGTCACCATTCTGGATGGCTGATGCAAAACCAGACCAGATTTAAATGTCTTCTCCTGGTTCACAAATCCATCTACGGCAAGGCACCACTGTATCTATCCAACTCAATAAGGTTTCTCATAATCTCTGCTCTGCCTCCTCGACTACTTTTGTGGCTCCTTGCCCTCCCTTTGCTTCCTCTCACTTCCGCTCTCTCTTCTTGCTCCACTTGTATGGAATTCTCTTCCCCCAGAGATCCACGAAAAAGTCCACAAGGATTTGTTCAAAACCAAACTAAAAGCCTACCTCCTCCCCTCCGGGTTACCCTACTATCCTACCTCTCATCTGCCTGTGAGCTAACATTTTCCCTCGCCTCTAACCCGCCTCTGTCTCCCACTTCCTCTGCCTCCATTCTAGCACTTCACCCACCATGGTCACGTCCCGAGCACAGCTAGCCATAACACCTACCTGCACTTATAAATGTCCAATGTTGGTTGTCCTTAACCTATGTATGTCCACTTATGTATTGTCCCCGGAACCTGCTCCATTTACCTGGTAACTTTAGCTTCACCAAGTCACCAGATTCCACCTCAATTTCTCTGCAACACTCCTGGTGATCATACCTCTTCTTAGCTGCCACCTCATTCTCATGTATCCTGTTCCTCACTACTCATGTCCGTGTATTCTATTCCGGATCTCTCCATCCAACTTGTATATAAATATGAATTAGGCTTCTGCCTCGTCAAAACATCAAATGGTGACATCCCGTCACTGAATGCGGAGCCAACCGATACTGGAACACCGCTCCACTATTGCCCCAATCTCATTTCCTCCTCACAGCAATCCTCACAGCATCCATCAATATACGCTTAGAATATTTTTCTTTTTTTGTTTATGGTTCATCAAATAACCTTTAACAAGAATTATATTCATATATACATTATTTTGCAATAACAGAGTAAAAACAGTAAAAGAGAAAACCAATTTCAGAAAAATTCCTCATTCACAAAGTTAACAGCAATATACAACAATTCTTTTTAGATCTGTCGAGATAAAAGAAATTGCCATAATCTTCAATAAACAGTGTGAAGAGAAAAAGGATTAGCACAGACTTTGCTGAGCAGAAGTCAAAGAACAGATAGTCCAGTCCATTAGTCATCTCATATTTATTTCTCACAGCGAATTATCCTTAAGGGGAACAATCCCCAAGTTGCAACCTCTTTACAAATCCCACAATTGCAATCACGATTTATGTGTTTCTCCCAGCTAAGCAGTCCTTCAAGAATGTATCCTCCCATTCTGGACACTCATAATATGCATATTTGCTAAAATAGCATTGCCGGATCCTGCCTCCCCCCCACCCCAAACCCCCGGGTCAGAGCATGTAATCACCAAGTGGTTCAAGATTTCTACCGAGCCTCCCATCTTGCAGAATCTACCCCTTATAATCTCACTTTTGATGAGACAGTATCTGAATTTAATTTGGTTGGTAGGGAGCCATTTTCACCTGAACCTGAGGGAACTGTCTTCTCACCATTATGTTCGAATAAATGGTAAGAAAGGGAGCTACATATCCCAGTGTTTTATGATCAGACTTTAGATGCACCAATAACTTGTACTCATATTTCTCCAAAATCTGGATCCAGCCCGCCTCATGTAAGGTTTTCTTCACCCGCAAAGGGTTTAAGGTGAGATCTGCCCTCCGCAGCTCCAATGAATCCAGCCGACATAAGTAAAATGACCTTATCTGACTGAGTCAGATTATACAGCTCTTTATACAATGAATTATCCAAAGAGCAAATTATATTACAAAATAGTGACAAAACACTCCACTTTGCCCTGGTAATGACTGTGTTAAGCCTCAATTAATATTGGATTGCTGCCAACGGGATAGAGAACTGAATGACCAAGACCGTGCGCCATAATAATCCTTCTAGCACGGGGGGCCCCTCGATTGTGGTAGCACTTCAAAGCCGTAAAGCAACATTGCAAAAGAATCTCAGGGTTGGGAGTATCGAGAATTTCCCATAAAGGACATCAACCCGATGCATCTGAGCCGATAAGGCAGTAGCCCTATTTCTCAGTTACTCCACAAACTGGAACCTATAGGTTTTAGCCAAACTAGGGAATCCAAGATAGATTAAATTCTCAAACTTTTCTTTAGGTTCAGACAGTACATGGCACTTAAATGTTGAGCATTTTTTTCTCCAAGGTGCACTGCAATATCTTGGACTTCTGTGGATGTATTGCCAGTGAGTTTTTGGTGACAAATCTCAAGAGTGCTCTAATATGTTGCAAACTAATTTCTGTGCAATCAAAAATAAGAAAATCATCAGCATATCTCAGCCATGTAACAGCTAAATCTTTAATTTTGGGAGGAAAGAAACAGGTATTCACCCAGGACCGACATATACAGATTGAAAAACAGGGGGCCAAAATGCACCCTGTCTCACCCCTCTGTAAGTCGGATTTTCTTCTGGATAAAGTTGCACGCTGGTCCAGTCTCACTCGTACCACTGAATTCTCATGTAGCCCTACAATCAGCGTTAACCGCCCATGAGGGATTGCACAGCGCTTCAACTTTTACAATAAAAGACTTGTTAACTGCATCAAACGCTGTGCTAACATCAACAGTAGCGATGAAGACACATTCATATTTTTTGGTCCAAGATAGGGATTGGACACACTTTAGCGTGAAGCCCTTCAATGTTGTAGACATGTGCTTCCTGAACTTCGTATGCCACTTTTTTAGGATTCCAAAGTCATTGGTGCAGGTTTCCAAGTGATGTAGCAGATATGATGCAAACACTTTGCTTTCAGCATCCACTATAGCAATTGGTCTATAATTTTGAGATTCAGATCTTTCCCTATTTTGAGAATGGGAATAATATAGGCTACTTACGAGGAGTCAGGAAATAAAAATTGTCTTTAATAAATGGCTTAAAAGGAGGGTTAGCGCAAACTACCAGATCTCTGTACTGGTCTTAAAAATGTGTTAGAGAGCTTGTTTGTCCTGGTGCCTTTTGAGTAACTGAACCTCTTTACTATACTCTCCATCACACCTCCTCATCAATACTTAGATTGTAACTAGTGTTTTGTTTGTCTCATCCAATGACCATTCAAAATGGTTCACTGTAAAGGTGTCCATTTTCCACGTCGGAGTGGTTTCAACCAGACAGCCACGCAATGCAGCGTTTACTAATTTCATATTACGTGGATCCCACAAGATTTCCTGCTTGGTTGACCAACAGATCCGTGGGACCCTCGCAGTCGCATACAGCAATTTTCCATTTAAAGGTGGAAATTAACATACAGTGATCACTATGTGCATAATGTTTTATCTCCAAGGATTTACATTGGCTAAAAAGCCACTCTCCCACAAAGATGTAATCCAATTTGAGGCAATGCCCCCATTGTACCAGAGATGTGGCTGGGCACATCACGTTTCACTGCCCTATTAAGCATAGTTAGGCCCAGACCCTGAAGGTATTGCTGCCATTAACAACCAGCAAAAGTTTGGAATTTTATACAGCAGATTTGGGTGGGAGAGGTTTTCGCATCTGTCAATGCAAGCTTCCTTTAAATCACCAGCAATAATCAACCACTAGAGTGGTGTTTGTGATAGGAAGTGTGTATTACTCCTTGATTCTTCTTCCTCTTCTCAGTACTTGGTGGGTACTTACAGGGAAAATAGGGCATGAATGAAAGTAGCCCATGAAGGCTGAGGGAAGGGAGGGTAAGTCAGTGTTAGGCAAAGGGGGATACCATGTCTCACCGTCCAGCACCCTCTCCCCAATCCCCAAGGACCCTCCACTCAGGTGATACTCCTTCACTTTTCCGCCCCCAGGGTCAGGATCCAAAAGCGATGGGCCTTCCCTGGCCACCTTAGCAGAAGATCCCGGAGGAGTGGTTGTGAGAGTGCTTTCAGGTTTCTCACTGGTGCCAGTATACATTAGCAAGAAGCAGGTTCAATGTGCAGCCCTCGACAACAGGTTTGACTTGTTCCACTAGGATTCTCCTGCAAATATTTTGGCTAGATACCAATTCCCAACCAACTATGGATTTAAAAAGAGTAACAAACCCACCAGAAAGGCGAACTGAAGGGCCCTTTCCAAGGAGGCTGAAAGAGAATATTGTAACCATCAAACAAGGGATCCTACACTAGCCAGGTTTCCTGTGAGATAACAAAATGATGATTTTTCAGAAATGTTCCTAGTTCGGGGTTAGCTAACAAGTTATAATGACCCCTCGAGTTCCATGATATTAATGAGACATTTTTACACAATGTTACATCTACATGCAAGCTACGTATTCTTGGTTGAACTCCGATTATGAAGGGCACCTGTCAGCCATGTTTTATGTTAGCTTCACAACTGTAATCTCCTTAGCAACATGTATCTGTCTTTTTGACGCAGCCATGGGGTCAAAGGACACGTGTATCTCACTGGGTAATACATCTGTGACGTGATCTATACTTGCCATGTTATTTAAGGGAGATGGGCTCTCATACATTATTAAATCGAAACATTGTAGCTACAATATATGTAATTCCCCAAAGATGTTATTCAGCACTATTTTTTAGCTTATGAACAAGATAGGGTGGTCTGTTCTATGTAGATCAATAAAGTCCACTCTTTCCAAGTCTCTGGATAAAAGAGCCTTCACATTTCGTATATATCTCTTAATAGGTGTAATATATTAGATCTATTTATACAAAATCCCTGTCATCAGGTGGTCATAGGCTCTCGAGCAGGCCCTTGTATATAGTGTTCAGGGGAAGAGATGGATCAGTATGTCTTGTGTGCGGAAGAGACAACAACCTTTTGAATTCTCCTGCTCCACCCAGGACCTCTTCTAAAGTTCAGTCAGGGCCTTTTGAGCTTTTTAGAAATGCTGTAAACCTTGGGTTGGCCATCAGGTGCCAAATTCCTGTAAGTGCTGCATGTTGGCCCACACAAGGTGATTCTCCTGGAGTCTCCAAAAGAGAAGGGAGCAGGTTGAAATTACACCCTCATTACAAGTGGGTCCCGATCCTCAATGGACATGCCGTCTTCTTTGGTTGGTGATTGCTCAAATCTGATAGTTCTGGACATCATGCCCATGAAGCGTTCTCTTGTGTCCACTGCTCGTCTCCTGCACTTCACAACTGTCATCACACTGATGACAAACACACAGTATCAACTGTGCGCGGACAATTTGGTTTCAACATCAGTTGTTGTCTTGTGCCACACGCAGCATCTGTTGCCTTGTGCCACACGCGGCATCTTCCCCGATCTCCTATTCTGGGGCACTTCCTTTGCAGTGTATTTTTTCTGGGGTGCACTTCTGAGGGCCGCGATCACGGGTGGTTGCCTCTTCAGGGTTTGCAGGAATTTGTGTGAAGAATTCAGAGGTTGCTTTGGTCTTGGCTTATTTTTTCCTTTTTATCCTCTCATCACTTTGTTTTAGTTTAACTTTTCCAGCCTGATTTCTTCCCGTCTTCTTCAGTGCAGGATCCTGCTCTTTTTCCTCCGAGGCATTAACAGCTATCCCTGAAGCTCCCCGACCAGTTTCTCACTACAGCTTCATCAGTGATTCATCCATACTATCCCCAAAGACTGATTTCACCACTAACTATTTGGCATACTCCAGGTCCATTTGATTAATGCCCAGTATTCTGTCCCTTTTGGATAAAATTGTCCTCGATTTCTTCAGTCCGACTAGCAGCTCCTGCTCTTGTGATTTCAGGCTGGAAATTCAGGGCCACTGTAGAATGCTGCTTCTTGGACCCTAGGCATTTTGGCTAGGCGCCATAGTAGTCATATTTTTCCTCATGATTAATTGATGTTTCTCCATTAGCATTAACCAGCTTTACTGAATTTGGGGCTGCATTATTACTCAGAAAGTCCTTAAGTTTATTATGCACTCCAATATGATTAAACTTGAGCAACAAGGACTCCAGTAACAGCGTATGATTCCTTGATTCCATTGTAAGCCCCTCATACAGGTTCAAAAGGGCACAAAGGACTTAATTTTCTTGATTGGATCATCCAGGCCTATGCGCGTGCCTTCAGAGAGCAGACTGTCTACCTGCCGAAGCATTGCAGACAATCTTCTGGGGGGCGCAGGTGCTGGAGTGGACATAAAAGGAGGAAAGAGAAGTTTCTAGTTCATGCATTGAAACTACTAATAAGTCTGACGTGCTCTCACAGGAACCTTTCACGGGACCCAATTGCTCTTCTGTGTTATTCAAGACGCTTAACATGGCATCATCAAACTTAACTGTTGTGTGCCCCATAAGCGTAGATGGAGGCAGGGACTTCTCCCCTCACTGACTCGTAACTTAGCCATCCTGAAAACAGGTGCGATGAAGGGATTACTTCTGTCGTAAGTGGTTTGAAAAAAATATATTTCTGTTTTTAAATTGTTGTTTTTGTTGTTTCCGTTTCCTGTTTTGTCCTTATGGGGCTTACTACCCGGGTTCTTGGATTCATTGCGTAGCCCTTTATACTTGTAGGTCTCGATAACCGAGGGACCCTAATAAGGGTGAGGACGGAAGGGTTAAGATGATTGGAGATTTGTAGATAAATCACGCCTTCGCTCCAGCATCTTTTGTGCATTTTTCCGACTTATGAAATCATAAGAGATGCACGCCCTCAGCGATAACAGTAGCCACTCACCTTAAATCCTATGAGCCCCAACAGCAGCAGTACTTCACGAGGCAGGGACAGTCCTCCCTGTGCTTCTCCAGCCGACGAGCCCCACAGCCTCTGAAACTCTTTACACCCTGCGTGCACCACGCTGAGAGTGTGTTTTAACTCCTTGTTGGGTAACGCCTCCTTTCTGAAAATAGTAAGAACATACCTTCTTCCACAAAGAAAGGTAACAGCAGAAACAGAGTCTCCTGCACAACTGTCTCTGACACTTCAAACTAAAACATTCTACACATCCATTGCCTTGAGGATGATACAGAGCTGCAATTATATTGTACTAGCGGGGTACCCAGCGTTGCCCGTGTCCTGATCGAGTGGTGCCTCATGTGCCCTGGAGGATGTTGCTCTTGTCCTCTGGTCGTCAAGTCGTGCTGCTGTTTGTTGTTGTGTTGCAAAAGCTCTTGTTATTGACTTTCGCTTTGCATCAGATGGAGCTTTTCCAAGTGATGTTTATTTTTTGTGCAGCATGTTTCAGTCACTTAATAGCTTCAGCACATTTGAGAAAATCTCCAAGTAGGATTGATTGAGTTCTCTTCTTGTGAATTAAATTAAGTAAACTGTAACCTTTCCATTTCCCATATTTGAAGCCGCGTGATAAAAAATTAAAAATCTTTTCCCATATTTGAAGTGATGTGATAAAAACAAATTTAAAAATCTTTTTTTCATTCCCTTAAAAAAAGCTCTATAAACACTTTCAAACTGTATACAGTAGTAATACATTTTAAAGGAATAACCAACATATCGAACATTTTGCTTCAGACACTTTTCCAAATTTTGGCTCCTTCTATTACAGACTGTAGTGAATCGGGATGAGCATCAGTAAATGAGGGTGTCTACATAGTACATATTTTGCATCCAACCATAGACCACAATCTTGCCCCCGACAAAAGAGGAATCCATGCAAAATTTGGTAGCAGTGGGCTCCACTGTGTGAATTATTATAGCCGGACAAACATACACACACATACGTACAAGCTTTATATATAAAGATTTCCCATACCCATCAAGAAATTCTTCACACTCGCTCGACATACGATCTTTGTCTAAATGCCAACAAGACTGAGATCCTCCTCACTGGTACACCCGCACCATTCTTTCTCCTCACCCTCTGGCTGGCCTCCCTTGGCCCTCCTCCTACCCCTACCTGCGAGGCTACGAATCTCGGGGTCATCTTTGATTCCACACTTTCCTTCTCTGTAGACATCTCCGACGTCTCTAAAAAGTCAAACTTCTTACTGCACCTCCTTAGAGGTACTCTGCCTTTCCTCTCCTTCCCTCAGAAGCTCACTGTCTCTCCCAAGCTCTGGTTCTCTCTAGGTTGGACTACTGTAACACTCTCCGCCCTTTACAACTAATCCACAGAGGACTGCAAGACTTGTCCTTGGCCTCAAGCCTTGGGATCATATCTCTCTAGCTCTGAAATCCCTTCATTGGCTCCCAGTGGATGCAAGGATTACATTTAAAACCCTCTGCATTGTCCACAATGCTTTCTGGGGCCTGGGTCCAAAATACCTCCAACTATCCCTCCGTAAATACCTCCCCTCTCGAGCCCTTTACTCCTCTACTTCTAATTCCCTCAGGGTCAGTCGTTTCTCAAAGAAACAAGCTGGGGCAGATCTCGGTCTTCAGCTGGGGCCTCCCTTTGGAACAGCCTCCCGGTCACCCTGAAACTTGAGAACCATCTCCGGTTCCGGAAGCGCCTCAAGACCTTACTCTTCGCTTCTGCTTTTGCCCCTCTTCTCCCTTGCTGATCTGTTTTTCTCTCTCTGCACTGTGCACCTGACCACCCTCTGTCCTTTGGGCCCCGGTACCTGCTCATGCTGCCTCCCTCCTGCACTGCCTCCGGACCATCTCTTGCACTGGGATCTGTATTTGTACCCATACAGTCCCCCATTCTTCTTCTGCACTTATCAGAAATACTCTATCTGACTAATCATGCACTTGTCACTCGCTGGCTGCACTACCACTTCTCACTGCCTTTATTTATTTATTGCACTTGTTATTTATTCTGTTCTCTCCTATGTTCCGCACTTTCCTCCTTTTCCCTATTACATGCACTTGCGCGTTCTAAATGTCACTAGGCATAGTAAGATCATTGTTTTTGTTCTCCCTTGATTCCCTCCCTTTTGCTTGGTCGCGCTCTGAAACACTTGTGTATGAGCACGATATAAATAAAATATCAGATCAAAAACTGAGGTCCATGATCTGTGAACAACCGCTTGGGAAAATCTTCCATCCAAAACAAGGGTTCAGGAAACCGGATTATGCTGATGGAGGTCATATCCTTCACTATGCACACCTCCGGCCACTTGGACAACAGGTCTACAACCGACACTACGTGCACATTCCTTGTCCCTTTGGAATTAAAAGGACCCAGCAAATCCAGAGCAGTTTACTCCCATGGCACTTCACTGGTGCGGTGGATGTGCAAAGTCTCTTATTGCTCTCCGCACACTCATTATTTTCATTAAAGGCATGGTCTAGTAAACATTTTTATTTAAAAAATAGATAGGCAACATAAAAAAAAAAAATACTAGCATTCTCTTTTTTAAAACTTCCTATGTAAAATTTTGAGCTATTCAAGCTCAAAATTCGCAAAAGCAAGCACATGGGCGCATCCATTTTGTG
The DNA here is from genome assembly GCF_040938575.1 of Ambystoma mexicanum. Taxonomy (NCBI): domain Eukaryota; kingdom Metazoa; phylum Chordata; class Amphibia; order Caudata; family Ambystomatidae; genus Ambystoma; species Ambystoma mexicanum. The sequence continues at coordinate 673,962,261 of NC_090934.1, forward strand.
AAATGGATGCCCTCCTGTGCTGGCTTTTGCGGCACTAATGAAGGAAAAGCCAGCCAGCTGTAGTAAACAAAAGCTACCGCTGGGTGGCTTTCCCTTCATTAGTGCTGTACGCGGAGGACGGGGACCGGAGACCAGAGCAGGAAAGCTGCAGCTGAATCTCGGTAAGTGCTATTTATTTTTTTTTAAAAATAAGCACTAGCTGTTTTTTTTTTTCTAAGTTTTCCGGGCTGGAGGAGCCCAGAAAACTTAGAAATAAAACCGCAGCTTTAAAGACGTTGTATTTATGTTTGCGGTCGCTTTTGAAGCGACCGCAAACATAAATACAACGTTATTGTGTTGGAAAACGCTGCGGTTTTTCTTTCAGAGTTTCTCAGGCTCCTTCCGGCTCGGAGGAGCCTGAGAAACTCGGAAAGGAAAACCGCAGCGTTTTCCAACACAACCGCGTTGTGTTTCTGCCTGAATCTGCTTTCCCATTTGGGGCCCTCGGCCTCCCCACGGGGAGCCCGAGAGCCCCAAATGGGAAAGCAGATTCAGGCAGAAACAACGCAGCATTGCGGAAAACAACTGTGTTGTTTCTGCCTGAATCTGCTTTCCCATTTGGGGCCCTCGGGCTCCCCACGGGCCCGAGAGCCCCAAATGGGAAAGCAGATTCAGGCAGAAACAACGCAGCATTTAGCATTTTTCATTTGGGGCTCTCCGAGAGCCCCAAATGGGAAATCAGCTGTAGGCACAAACACTACGCGGCATGTAAACACAACCGTGTTGTGTTTCTGCCTGTTGTGGCTTTCACTTTGGGTCTCCGGTGCTCCGCTGGGAGCACCGGAGACCCAAAGTGATAGCCACACCAGGCAGAAACACAATGTGGTTGTGTTGGAAAACGCTGCGGTTTTTGTTTCCGAGTTTCTCAGGCTCCTCCGAGCCGGAGGAGCCTGAGAAACTTTGAAAGAAAAACCGCAGCGTTTTCCAACACAATAACGTTGTATTTATGTTTGCGGTCGCTTCAAAAGCGACCGCAAACATAAATACAACGTTTTTAAAGCTGCGGTTTTATTTCTAAGTTTTCCGGGCTCCTCCAGCCCGGAAAACTTAGAAAAAAAAACGCAGCTAGTGCTTATTTTCTTTTTTTTTAAATAAATAGCACTTACCGAGATTCAGCTGCAGCTTTCCTGCTCTGGTCTCCGGTCCCCGTCCTCCGCGTACAGCACTAATGAAGGGAAAGCCACCCAGCGGTAGCTTTTGTTTACTACAGCTGGCTGGCTTTTCCTTCATTAGTGCCGCAAAAGCAAAAGCCAGCACAGGAGGGCATCCATTTCACAAAATGGATGCGCCCATGTGCTTGCTTTTGCGAATTTTGAGCTTGAATAGCTCAAAATTTTACATAGGAAGTTTTAAAAAAGAGAATGCTAGTATTTTTTTTTATGTTGCCTATCTATTTTTTAAATAAAAATGTTTACTAGACCATGCCTTTAACTCTGCTCTCCATCAATTCATCCACCCCAGGCCACCAGAGGTCAGCGTTTATCAACGCTTTGGTTGCACTTATTCCTAGATGACCCCTATGACCTTGATCCACAACTTGATTTCTCATACCCTCAGGAACAATCAGACAGTGCCCCTTGCACAAATACCCTGCACTAATAGTCCGTTCATTTCAAACCATCAATTCCTCGCCCCCTGTTTCACCAATCCAGTTTGTATGTACAAACTCCTTCACTCTACTGCAAACCTTGTCCCGAGTCACCTTGCTTCACACTCCCTTGCACCAAAAAAAGTCTTAGCTCATCCTCCTCAGTTTTTCTTTCATCCCATCAGGTTCTTTAATTGCTACTTTAGACAATTCATCCGCCAATACATTGTTATTTCCCATGATTTGTTAAGCAGTAGAATCCAATCCTTACACACTGCTTAATGGGAGGGGTCAGACATGTGAGGAGGACAACTTTGTGAAGGTTTTTAAAAAGATGGAATTTTATTAACTCAAAGGTTTCGATAAACGCATCACTATCCCTACCCTGACGAGGATTTCCCTGCCTAAAACAAACTAAAGGAAACTCTCTAACAAAAGGTTTCTGTCCCTCAGAATTATACATAGAGTAACTCAATGGCAGTTCAAAAGCAACAAAAATATAACAATTAAGTTCACCATATCATACCAGTCTCTTAAAATCTGGGTGAATTTCCCTTCCCCAGATTCAAGCAGGGTTCAGTTCCACAGTGCCAAAAGAAATAATGAAATCCTGTTTTGTAACAAAAGTTCCAACACAGTTCTTTGGGACTCCAACTTGACAAAAAAAGTTCCAACACTTCAGAATTGTCCAACAAAGGATCATTTCTCTTCCATTTGTAAAAGTAAGAAGCAAAGCAATCTTCTTCGCATAAACCAAAGATATTCATTAGATAATCAGTTTTAATATAAATTCATCTGCCAGGATGCTTCTGCAACAAATTATGAGTTCTAAAAATATAGAACATTTTCTACAGTCGTTTTATACAAGTCTTGCTTCAGTAATGAACGTTTGTCAGGATAATGTGTTAAGACCACTTCACAGCACTTAGTCAACTTACACCTGATTTACTTCCATGCCAGGCCTACTACTTCATACTCCCCTGTCCGAACAGTATCATTTACAAACAAGGACCTATGTCAGTGAGATCCGCTAACAACAATTTTGCAACATCAGGTCTAAGCAATTCTTCAGGGAAGGCAAGATTCACTGTGGTGCTTTTTAGTACACTTTTGCAATTTCCAACACATCTCTAAGTTATGCTCCTCACCTTCTGAATAACCATTTTCAGAAGGGCTGCCTTCTTGCCACCTTTGTTTTCCCAACTCATTATCAACCAAACACTGACAGGTTTTAATCTGTTTCTTCCTTGGCTTTGGCAATTTGGATATTCGGATTTGTACCAGCTTTTTTTATATACAAATATGGGCAATAAAGCTTTATCAATTTCAATACCCTCATTTGCCCCTTTTCGACTTTGGCAATGTTTTTTGGTTTTAAATTACCCTACTGTAACTTTCTTTGGGCTTGGGTAATGGTAATTTGTCTTAAGTTCTAGAAGTATTGCCCCCATTGGATTGCGGGGTTTTAAATTACCTCCCTTGCTCAAAGTCACAGTCAGTAGGTTCTCTAAAATAAGTTTTTCTCTGTTGTCTGCCAGTTCCATATTCAAAATTGCCTTCTGGTTTACTTTTACACAGACACAAGTGCTTTTTAGCATTAAAGTTCCTGCAGCGGGCACACGAGCGATCACGCAATGCACCGATGTCACAATCAGTTGGTGGACTCTTAAGGATTTCAATCGGGCGACACACACCAGACCAGGACCCTTGCCCCTGGTCTTGGATGAAGCGCACAATTGGAATGCTTTCTCTTTATTTTCTACGAATTCAAATTGAGATGGCACACAACCCGTCTCACACCCCCTTTTACAAATACCCCGGGTCACAATGGACCATGAACCAAACCGGTTGGTGGGAATGCAATATTTATTTATTTTAAAATTCAAAGAAATCACACACATTTTAATATTGGGCAATTATCACCAATGGGGTGATAATTACAATGAAAACCACTGAAATACACTTGGTTAACCTTCTACAAGAACATATCCAAAGCACAAATGAATAGGAGCAGTTTTGAAATACGGGTGGATAGCACCCGAGTTAAGACTTCCCCCTGCAATACTCTCCCAAATCCCAAAATAAGAGGCAAAACGGATTGTAAAGCCCTTTGCAATGGCATGAAATAACACTCGGAATTTGACAAATAATTAATGTACAGTTAAATCAATGAAACAAACATGATTTCTCACAATAGCAGCAATGATATGATATGGCATTTATAACGTGCCTAAACACAAGTGTTTCAAAGCACAAAACAATGTATAAACACTAGCAACCACAAGGCAAGGTATCAACAAAAGGCATACAGTTCAAAAGCAAGTTGAAAGTAAGAACACAATGCAGCCGAATCACACGTTTGAAAGTTGCATGTTTCTCAATTGCAGTTTTAAATGTCAAAAACGGTTTTTGAGAAAAACGGGTGAAATACTCTAAATCAGAATAAAGATGCACATCACAGGGACAATATAGAAGTGAAAGGATGGCTATAGCTGAAGAATTGGATGAGATTTGCAAGATAAAAGGAGGTTCAGTTTTGGAAAAATAAAGCAGTGAAAGAGAGAAATCGATTTGGAAAGAAAAAGACAAAGTTTATTTATACTAGATTATCAAGAAGTACTGCCCATGAAACAGGTTAAGCGGCCGTTTTAACCCGCTCCACGCCGTGTTTCTCTTTATGTGGAAATTACTTAAATTATTCAAAATATTACTAAAGAGTTACAAGATGGGGTGAATGAAAGAATGGCGCTAGCACTAGAAATCAAGGACGGGGTGCACAGAAAATTATAACAGTTTTGGACAAGTTATCAGGTTATGGATAGGATTACTTGGAGAGTGGAACAAAGACAAAGGGTCGAGATGGGGTAGGCTATGTGTTATGGGATGGGGAATACCGACAATCCGCTCTTGAATTTGGGATTAGGAACAATCAACCGGGTTCTGGACTCAAAGGCTCCGGTCACTCGATAGCGGCGTACTCTCCTAGCAGAACAACAGCTGGGCTTGTCTGGTCACTGGATAGCAAGTACAAAGGGATGGCAGAGGTACAACGGGCATGCAGTTAATGGTCAAAAAGCCGGTCTGGTCACAGGATGCTCCCCAAAAGGGTACCACAGCTTTTCCCCTTTGTTCTGGGGATTTTAGTGGAATTTCTGGATCAATGACCTTGCTGGGATAGGATCTGCTATGCTTTGGCCTGGCAGTAGAGTCAGCAATCTTGCAAAGGTGGATCTGGAATGTCAGACTACGCAGGCGCTTGAAATTCAGGAGTGTGTGTCCTGTCCCTGTGAGCTCCCACCCTTTATAAATAAAAGTAGGTGACATCACTGGTTTATTGTTGGGCAGAACTGAGCTAGACCTACCCCAAGAACTGGATAGGTCAGCCAATGTTAGCTGCCCCCTCTAGGAGGGGACTCAGTTTATTGGGTTATGTTTTTATGAGGTGCAAAGCATTCCCACAGTCCTTTTTGCCAAAAATCATTCTTATCATAAATTGCACATTTGTACAGTTGTGAGGCTTTAACAAATTACATAGGCAGATTACATATTTCAGTCAGAGCATGGTGTTCCCACTCCCAGGTCTGTACACCATTGTTTCACCCTTCTAATAGTCTTTTGCAATTTTAGTGAAAACTGCTTCACCCACAATCCCACAACTTTAGGTGTGTGTGCATATTATCACAGGGCATTTTTCTATTCATTTTTAACGTTCCAGCATATGTACTTTCCCCATGATTTACATTCTCCTGGCCTTTGTGTCCCATACATGCTATGGACGGCCGCGATATCTTGTTTAGCAGCAACGAAAATCACATTTAAATTGTACACCTTTTACATTTCTGCGCTGTCCGGTTACAGAATTAACAGTCTTAAAAGTTTATTCATGAAATCGTATTTGAGACAGATGGTCAGCCTTTGTGCTTCAACTGGGACCATTTTTTTCTTCAGCTACCACCAACTGTCAGTTTCAGCCCAGGGTGGCAGTGGGGGTTTCCCAGTTTGATTGAATGTTTATTGCCACTTCACACATGGGTGTCCCAGATCTATTGTCTCAAGCTGAAGCCCAGACAAAAGTCTGACGAGCGTGTGACATTTCTTTGTCTTGGTCCATGCAAAGTTTTCAAAGGCAGAAGTTAACAGGTAGGTGTCCTAGAATCTAATGTGGCTTCTTTTGGGGGAAAGGCCTCAGTTTAGCCAGCAGAAAAACCTGTTCTGGAGCTTCCTCGGTCAAACCAATGCATTTAATTCTTTATTTTGTTTTGTTCTGAATCAGAAGCAAGCCTATTGAAATAAAACATCACATATATGTTTCCCAGCAAAAAAACCTTTACATTGCTAGGCCAGGACAGAGCCTTATCCAACATACACTTTCAAAACAGGTATTTTTCTTATTTTGCAAAAGCACATTTAAACATGTGGTGAAGGCTGTTGATATGTACCTTTCAAAAGGTATTCTCTTCCATTTGAATTTCCCACATGGTTTTTCAGCCCTAGTAAGTTTATCTCATACAGCAATCTGTTTAAAACGCAGATCCACTGAAATTGACATAGGCCCAGAGAGCCAGGGCCTCTTTTGATACAGTGATTTCTGACATTTTGTAGCCCAGAAGTCAAGCGTTTTTCCGTGCAGCTGAAATAAAGTTTGTTGTTTTTCCAGATTTGGTCTGACACAGCTGCCAATCAGGCATAATGCTCTCTCTCCTAGGGCACAATCTGAATAAGGATTCACACAAGAACACACCCTGGCAGCCTTTCTCCGTGTGCTATCTGTTCCAAATTGCCCAATAGTTGTTTGGCAAGATGGTGCAGAAATAATTTTGTAGCTGCAAAACGTTGTTTTGATGCGGGGCAATGGTGCTACAAAGATCCAGCGCAGCCGTTTTGCTGTTAACTGCAGAAGTGCAGCTTGATCATGAATGGGAATTCTGCTGAGTGGGTCAATGTACCCCACAACTCACCAGGTAAGGCATGCGTGTCCTTTTACCTCGCTGCTCATATGTCACTCATTTGAGTTGCTCCACGCGATCCAGCAACTTGCTGTTTTCAGTCAGCCGCTGACCGTGCCACCTGCACACCTTTGCTCCAGAGGCTCACCAGTGCTCGTCTGCCACCAGAGATAGCCTTATGGGAAGGAAGGCTTTCCACACTTTTGGTTCCCGCTGTACAGCCTGTGCAATCATGGCTTCTGGATGCAAAGACCCTCTCAGGACGGCTACCGCTCACCATTCGACAGTGGCCCCGGCGTCTTACCTCTCCTGCAGTCTCTGCTTCTGCTGCAATGTAGAGAGTTCCCAGCTCTTTCACACACTAATAGTGCTCTGCTGCGCCTGCATCCTCATCGCCTGCACCTGAGGGGGCCTTTTAAGCCTCCCAGTTGCCCTCAGGCGTGGGTCATTCCCATTAACAAGCTGCACTTTGCAGTTTTGCTCCTCTTCACGCAGCTTCTTCGTCCCAGTACTTCGGAAATTATGGGACTTGAAATCCCCAATGCAAAAATCTGTTTTTCTAACTTGATTTTTGTTCCCAATATGCTCTACATGAATATCAAAAGGAGTAACCACAAGTTTTGATTTTATAGAGGAGTAAAGGTTTTTAGAGTTCAAGCTGATTCACAGACTCCTTTTCAATGTACCTTTGGGAGTTAGGGGAATTTCTAACTCTATAAATCTCCATGGTTTTATAAGGGTTTTCATTTCTCCCACTGCCTGTGGATTTATGAATGTGTTAACCCTTTTTAGGATGTTCAACTTTGGGAGCTAAAAGAGTGTTCTGACAACAAGCCATTATATACCTTGGAATTGAGGAGAGGTCTTCCCTAGAGGAGGACACATACTGTGTCTCATCTAAAGGAGTCCTCTCATTTCCCTGGGCCCTTTCTCCTCCCAGGTGATCCTTCTGCAGAACACCACCCCCAAGGTCAGGATCAGAAAGCGTCTGCCATTCCCTGGCCACCTGGGAGGAGACTTTAGGTAGGGGCTTTGTGAGGATTCTGTAGTATTCATCACATTACCCATTTCAAAATTCTCCTGGATACTCCATCCAACCTGCTTTTGTTGAAGATACTAACCAAAGGACTATGGTCAGTCCTCAACACAAAAGACATTTCCCATAGGTTCACTTCGAATGCATTCATTGTGCAGATGCATGCTAGGCCCCCCTCCCAATAACTGAATACCTAATCCCTGCATTCTTAAGTATTCTTTAGGCAAATGTGATAGTATTGATGTGGCAGGATTGTTATGCAATGCTATGCTACCTTAGGCTCTCCCATACAGGTAAGCCTCAGACCCTCCATGTCACCTCCCTCGGCACACAGCATCCTGGATAGGCCCAAACCCCTGCTGGGGTTTCGTAGGGTTTCTATGAATGATGCTTATCCACAATACAACATGATATCCCTGCAGTACTGTGTCACAAGTGAATTGTTGACAGTTCTTGCCAAAGGTCTGCAATATCGTGCCAAGTAACACACCCATTGTGAAAGTGCTAGAACATATTAGTGGTTGCCTTTTATAAGCTATATAATCAGCACTCTAGGGGTGCCCCAGGGAGCTCCTTGTGCTGACTGCCTGACCACTTGCATTCTGTGTTCCCTGCAGATCACTCTTTATGCTGTGTATTTGTGATAGAAAACAAGAAGCTTCATTTACCACCTGTCTGTTTGATCTCCTTATTTGCAGCAAACTGAGGCTGGCCAAGGCAGCCTTTTCTTGGCCACCACAGAAATTGTGATGTAATCGCTTGTCAGCACTGCGCAGTCATTTTCTGGAGGCTGCCACCGACCACCGCTGCAGGCCGACTACATTAGGTCCTCATCATACTGAGGGTGTTGTTAAAAAACGAGGCACGCCTGTTATCTGCAAAGGTACCAAACTCAGCGATATGGTTGGAAAGTGGCCTCCGGGAAATCTCTGTTGCAGAGCATGACCGTGAACCTGTTTGATTTTCCTCAGAGTGGTAAATATCAACCTTCCACTTATGACACTATTTTCTTGTCACTGCATTCTCTCTCTCTCTCTTTTGTTTTGGGTATTTGTATGTGATAACTGCACGGCGGAGAGTTTCAGCTCTGCCGAGCGCACTCGTCATGTTTGTCTACGGTCTGTCTATTTTGGGATTCTAGGCACTAGTTGCTGGCTTCGGTCTAGAGCTAAGATTCTGAGAGTTAAATAATATTACAAGTTTGTGTACAGTTTGTGGCAAGTAAACGGACAAACATACAGTGTCTCATAGTATAGCAGAGCAGTACCCCTGTATTGGCCCACAACCCCCCTCTTCCCTGTATCAGTGCAGCAAGTTCCAAACACAGAAAGCGCTGGCACAGCTCAACATCAAAGCTGAATGTTTGATGTTCTGTGTTTAATGTTTTTGCAAATGTTCTCGACAAACATAAAACAATGATAAAGTCAAGCTCTGGACTACAGAATGCAGGAGAGGTGTAGTTCTTTTTGAAAAGGCCTTTCTGATGAACAACTGATCTATTGTGTAATGTAATTTCTGTTTATTTGTCATGTTCTGTGTAAGAATAAATAAAGTGCTTTTGTTTCTACTTCTGGTAAATTTGGTATCGCTTGTTGCATTGGTGTTTTGGATTATAAACATGTCATGTTAGGTTTAACAGTTTATGTTGCAGTTTGTTTTGCTGCTAACACTGTCTGAAGATGAGGTCTAGATACTCATTGCATTTTATTGTGATTTAGGAAAGGGGCTGTATGCGGTCACGGTTGATTGTTGGTTTTGGAGCTAGTGAGACATGATGTGGTCTCCTAGTTAAGTGGGTTCAGAGTCACTGTGTCCATGGGTGTGTGTGTGTGTGTGTGCCGCCGCATAAACACGGTTTGTGTGGGGGAGGGGCCTCCAAGTGTGTTGTTACATGGCTCCTGAGTTTGGCCACTGGGTGGCTATTAAGGGTGCTTTCTCAGATTGATTGTTGTGCATTCCTGTGAGGTGACGTTTCCATGATAGCAGCCGACAGTTTTTCTTGTGTTTTTTTTCCGACACCATGTTATTCAGCCATCAAAGGTTTGCTGGGGTATGCCATTACCACAAATCCTTGGCTTATGCCCGATGTCTTTAATATTATGCCTACAGGCCTGCTGTGTTTAGGGAATTGCCTTATTCCCTAGGAGTTCTTTGTGATTGGGATTTCTTTTGGATTCATGAAATTACTTTGCGTTTATTTTCTTGATTATTGTGGGCACTGTCAGAATTTATTTTGCTATTTTTCACTGACGCCACCCTGTCCATGCTACAGAAAACTTAATCCCACACAAATATCTACATGCTTTACTTCCAGGCACAGAGAGGTTTTGATTGACAAGGAAAAAGTCCCTGCTTAACTAAATTTGCGTGATTGGCCTCCCACCTTCATTTATCATAACACTCAGAGCCCTGCGGTCTATATCCATGTTCTTATATCAACTAAAAATGAGATGAGGATGGACTTTGGTAATTTGATAGTGAAGTCTCAGATGTTATTGCTGAGGCACCCTGAAACGGTTCCTTTGGTCTGTCTAGTCTGACTGTATCTTTATATTCAGCAAACTCTATCGATCCTTGCTTGCTCCCGTCTCCCTTTGTGCACCACCTCTCCGGTTTATCTTTCTGCTGTCACCACCAGTAAATACCAATTGACGGGAGGTTGTTTGCACCACCCCACTTGATCTGCAGTAACTGCGGGCCTACCTCCCTTTGTTTCTTCCCCGCTCTTTTGGACTTCTGGACTTAGCTATGGGCTCTGAGCTTTCCACAACACGACTTACTCCTGCATTAGGGATGAATGCATTCATGTTTTCAACGTATTGGGCATTCACCAATAAATATTTGAAGGAGTAGAATTCTGGGCCGTGGAGTGGGAGATGGGCTCTGGGAACGCATCTGCAGCAGGGCTTTTAAGACATCGATCTCCTGCCAATACAAGACACATGCTGTCAAACTTCTCCATAGGTGGCAGTATGACCCAATCACCCTCTCTAGGATGTTCCCGGACGTTGACCCGGAGTGCTGGTATGGATGTGGGGAAAAAGCCGACTACTGGCATATGTGGTGGTCATGCAGGAAGGTCCAAGCCTTCTGGTCCGAGGTCCTGAGCTGGCTTAGGGAGGCAGGAGAGGGGGTTTATACACAAGATCCTATCCTGTTAATGTTTGGCCTTCAGTTATGGGAGGAACACTGGGAAAAACTCCCGGACCTGACACTTGTTACTCTTGGCTGCCCGGGCAGCTCGGGCTAGAACATGGAAGAGGGCCGCCCTACCCACAAAAAGAGAATGGGTACCTGTCGCTAAAGAGATCTACTTCATGGAAAGACTAGCAGCGGCCATACAGGGCTCAAGCACCCAGATAGAGATGGACTGGCTGCAGTTTATGGAGACATTTGGCCACACAGAGGAAATGCCCGGAGAACTACGGGGTCCCATGACCCGGCCCGAAACCACCCTTCGCATATGACACTTTGCCTCAGTCTTGGGGGAGTTGGCTAACCACTGACGGCCGCTAGCCCGGTCAGAGTTGCCCCAGGAGAAGTGCTAGAGACAAGCATTGTTTGCTTCCCGAGTCAAAGGATTTGGGGGGAGTGGGGTGGGAGTGAAAACTTCAGGGACTTATGGTTTGATTGTGGTGTTATGATGGGCATCTGCCCAAAAGTTTACATGCTGTAGAAGCTCTCTGTTACAATTAAATAACAATAAAAATTGATTGGAGTGGTCGTTTCAAGCAGACTACCTTTTTGTCTGTCGCAAGGCTTTGGCACAAAGAAAGTACAAGGTGCCTGATGGTCATTGGTCATCTTATTTCACATGGTACAAAGTTTCCATGGACAGATTGTGCAACAGTCAGACTAGATCGCATAAGAACTCTCAGGTTAAGTTGGAGAATTAATTAGAGCAGTAGAGAACTTTCAAAAGCCGGCCGGCAAAACAATAGACACTATCGCAAAACAGGCCGCTACCAATGTGTTTCTGCAGACACCAGTAGAGATAACGGTTCAGAGGCACCTACAGCATCACCTGTAGACACTGTAGAGGAAATAGCACCATACTCGCCTCACCTGAGAGCATGCATACCTCCTTTTCCACCATCAACAGCTATGCCACTGCCAACTGTCACATTCACACACTACCCTCGCCTGCCTCTCACACCCCCGCCTGCTTCCTCGACCGATCCATCCACTCCGCAAGGAGACTTGACAACTCCCTGTCCCGCCTCCGCTTCCACCACCAGCAACCTCTACTTACAAGCACCCCTGCACCCGCTCTCAGCCAAGTAGGTTCCTGTATCAATGTACATCCACTCCCCTGCCTACCCAGAGTCCTACTGGCGCATGTCTGACTCAATTTGCCAGGAATACATGGAGGACCTGCAAGCACTGTATGGCTCCTACGCTTTAAAATTCAGGCCAGACAACTTACCAGGCAGGATATTCAATTGTCACATTCATCCATGTCTGAGCCTCGCTTGCTAGACACTATGGATGCCTCCACATCCTCTGCTGCGGCCACCACCATTATGCCTATGCACACCTTTCCTCAGGGAAATACCAATGTGGAACATATGATAATTTACACTCCCTGGAGCTCCATTGACTTATACCATACGGCACAGCAATTACCCATGTTGCCTGACAATCCCACTGCTTTCATGGAACATTTGAACCCAGTGATACCTGTTATGATCCCACATTTGGAGACCTTAAACAACTCCTACAGGCTGTGGTCAGAGACACAGTACCAACAAATTATGGACAAACTGCTATGGCCTGACATTCTGGCGGAGGGGGAGGTTATTACTGCAAATATTAGTGCATGTACTGCCCTCATTATAGAGAAATACCCGGTCAAAGTTGATTGGTCGAAGATCGCCACATGCAAACAAAAACCAGTCGGAATCTCCCTCTGACTACCTGTCTAGATTAACTGACTGTTTCACTGAATACTCCAATATTGCAAACGCTGGGGAACAAGCTAAACCTGCATTAGTTTCTCATTCTGTGAATAGTCTCCTTCCTGATATTTCAAACAATATACAGAATGTGCAAATTTGGTGCCAGGGTGAATCTATAGAAAAAGCACTACAAGCAGTGCAACATTTCTATGAAAAACTCTAAACGCCAGGTGCAAGATGGTGCTACACGCCTCATGGCTTTAAAAATGCAGCATGCTCAACAAAAGACAGCCTCTGGGGGCCAGGGATGCCTGGGTAACCCACATCGGACCTATGCCAAACAGATTCCTAAACCACCTTTTCACCTTGCCACAACAGACTTTTGCAAACCCATTTTTCCCAGCCCAACAACCTCTGCCAGGGAAACGTTTTTGCAGATATTGTAAGCAGCCGGGCCATCTCATCCAGCAATGGCCTACCAAACCTTCCAGACCACGGCAATATGGTCCTAACTACTGCTCGCAATGATTTAATTCCTCCGAACAGTTCTAATGGCTACACGGCACCCACAGATCCTGTTTCTCCACCTCCTCCTACCAGGACATTTAGATCTCTTATGGTCTACCATGACATTGCCAGAGGGACCCTGATATGCTGTCAGCTGCTTTGCTATTACTGGACCAGTCTGGTCCCTATCTCAAATGTAACATTCAGTGGAAGAGAGTGAACTGTTTGATACTGGGGCCAGGCACTCTACACTGCGAGCGGCTGAATTTCCAAATGTGGCTGTCTCAAAGGAAATTGTCAATGCTATTAGCATTTCTGGCACCACTATCCCACACCCAGTATCAAAGGAATTATTTGTATCTATTGGTCCCATTACTGAACACCATGCCTTCCTGTTAAAACCTTGCTCACCTGCTATTTTTATTAACATTTATTGTTCTCCTGATGGTATTTATCTAGACGTTCCACAATCTAGGCAAGCTGAATGTTTGTTTCTCCTCCAACAGCCCACTCACGAGGAGCCCCCTTACAGGGCCTCCTTCATTACTGATGCCTGCACAAGCTACACAAGTACAACACCTTATTGGCTCTGTGCCAGTGGCGCTCTGGGCAGCACATGCCAATGAGGTAGGACACACTGGGTCTCATTACAAGTTCGGCGGTAGCCTTGCCGGTAAAACCGGTAGGCTGCCGCCGAACTTGCGAATTTCACCGGCACCCGGGAATGGGCAATTTCCCATTCCCGGGCGCTGAAAAAAAAATGCTCCCCATTCCCATTAGAGCCCCATAGGGCTCAATGGGAAATGGGAGGTCCGATGCACTGGCATCATTCGTGTACGGTGCCGGTGCATCAGACATGGTCTGCTCGCAGGTGCCGGTAGGCGTGTTAGGCAAAGTTTGAATGCAGTACCCTCTGGGAACACTACACACAACTATGACTACAGGTATAGGCAACCCAACCTTTGGTATAAGCTTGTACTACACAGTTTTGGTAGCGTGTTGAGCAGCCAGGCTTATCTCAAGAGGGGAAATGTGAGCTGTAGTGGAGTTACACAAAGATTCACAGTTACAGGTATTCAAATAAACTCTTACACATAAGGTTTCTTGCATAAACAATAATTTATCAGTCAGTTATAAAGCCTTCTTTAGAAGGGAGCAATAGAATAGTAACACACAAATATACTTCAATACTGTACACTGAGTTTCTGGATCAGACCAGGCCCTTTTGGTGACTTCAGTAACAAGGGTGCTGGGGGCATTAATACCTTACTGTTAGCATACAGAATACTCAATAGTTTCTAAACGGCAAAGGTTATTAGAACACAAGACATACAAATATTCTTAAGCAGGGCAAATACTTTCAGATAACAAGAGAACAGTCATTCAATTTAATAGGCTAAACCAAAGTCAATGGCCAAAGGTCTTTGTATAGGATGCAGCACTTCAGGTAAGTAAATGGAAAAGTCTTTACACAAGTTCTTAGGAGTCTTTGATAAAAAGAAGAACCAAATGTAGGGCCACAAGCTGATTAGACTTGTGAGTTGCAGAAGTTACAAGCACTTCCACAGTAAGAGGTAAATTCTCTTGGGCTAGTTTTACAGTACCTTAGTAAAGAAGAAAAAAATGCAGCAGAAGACTTCTGTTCATGTACATCTCTGCAGATCTCACTGTTCCTGTGCCTCAGTTGTGGGGTCAAGAGGGAGGACGTCAGGTGACTCCTGCACTGTATTTGCACCGTCAAAGCTGGCAATGGACAGTGGCTGTTTCACGTTTCAGCTCCTTGCGGTACAGAAAATAGCAATAAGCGCCGTTCCTGGCTGTCAAGGTGGACTTTGCTCACATCTGAGGTTCCGCACTAAACTGAGGGGGGGGTCAGGCTTGGTCAGTCCTGCTTCATGGGAGTCCGGAGGATCTTCCAAAAGCTTTCGGCCAGCTTACAAGCAACGCACACAATCTGGTGTCCCTCTCCCTGGCTCTACGGTTTCCTGCAGCACTCTGAGGAAATGCAACCAGCTCCGAGATGGGTGTCCAGGTGGCTTACTTGGGAGTTGGTTGGTCCCAACAACTCAATGGGAGAAGTTGTCCTTGCAGGGCTTCTCTGTCGATGCAAACTTGGTGATTTGGTCCTGCAGCAGGGCTTCACCAGGCAAACCAACGGTCCAGGAGTTGCAGCACACATCCTCTTCAAGCTCTTCTTCGGTTACTTCGTCCAGTGGTCGACTGTGCCTTCCAAGCCAAGAGACTCGCCTTTTATTCAGTTCTCTCCCATTCATTCCAGCCTAGCTGCCACTCACCCAGCAGGGTGGCTGTCCTTGCCGGACAGTCAGCCAACCAATCGTCAAAGAGTGCATTTGGGTCTCCTAGGAGAATAAGCACAGGGAGTTTTGTGCACCTCCCTCACTTCCTGCCTACCCCAGACACTCTGGAGTCAGAGGCAGGTTTCACTCCTGAAGCCCACCAAAGGCGATGAACAAGGAGACCAAACCTGGTTTGGCGTGCAGAGAAAAACTCAAGGACCTTTCCACAAAGATATGGCGTAAAAAAAGAAGTCCAGGGACCATTTTAACAAAGGAGGCTCAGCGCCATTTTGAAAAACATGGCTACCGCGATTAAACGTTACCGGAGCTGCGAACAGTTCGCGGTCGGGGTAAATCATGGTAGTTCATTGCAAAACCACTGCCACCAGCCATTCTGAGAGCAAAGCGTAACATATGAATGCTACATGAGTAACTAGACATAGGGGATACCAAGTAACCCCTCCAGCACTCTATTGTAAGATAGGGTGTGCTGGGTCTAGAATTTTATAGGACTAAGTGAAGTCAATTTCACTCCACTGCTCTGGAAAACAGGAGTTGATCCCAGAGAAGGTATTTAAACTTTGGGAAATCTGAAAGACTTCCCTGTGGCACTGCACTGAAGGTGCTGTGTGACAATTGTAAAAGATGATGCCTATGGAGTTGGTTAGACTCCATAGCCAAAAAAGAAACAGTGTATAAAATCCCAGTAAAATCATGAGAGAGTGGGATAAAGGGTCTCTCTCTCTCTCTCCAGGTTAAAAAAAAAATGGTCCTCAAAATCCAGCAAAGTTGCTGGGGATCTCTAAGGTAGAGGGAATTAGCACATTTTTGAGAATTCTCCCTAACAAGGCACCCGCAAGCAGAACTCGTAGTTTGCCGGTCCGGTTACAATGGTACCGGCAAGCTTACCGGTACCGTTGTTACCGGACCCGCAAACTTGTAATGAGGTCCATTCTCTCTGCTAAACCTGTTCGCATCACTCTCAAAATGGAAGTTCCTCTCCCGTGAGTGCCCAAGTACAGAATATCTCCTCGAGCAGAGGAAGCTATCAAGCCATCATCTCTTCACTCATTGAACAGGGCATCCTCTACTACACCACTAGCCCGTGCAATACTCTGGTGCTCCAGATCAAGAAAAAGGGCACAGGCAAATTTCGTTTTGCTCACAATATGCTCGACCTTAATAAGGTGGTGATACCGTCACATCCTGGTGTCCCGGAATCCCTGACCATTCTCTCCTGTGTCCCGACCCACACAACATTTTTCATGCGCATTGATCTTGCCTCTGCCTTCTTCTCTGTCCCCATCAACCATGACTCTTAGTATCTCTTTGCGTTCACATACATGAGACATCAGCTAACGTACAGGTCCCTTCCGATGGGCTTTTCTGACTCCTCATCCCTCTTCTCCCAGATTCTAAAGGAAGACCACAGGATGTCACCTTCCCGGGGGGCTCCACTATGATCCAATACATGGATGACCTGCTATTAGCATCTTTCCTTTTGGGTCCCCCTCAAGTGCGCCTCACTGCCCTGGCAGCAAAAGGTCACAAAGATTTGGTCACTTTGTCGAAATTTAGCCAATCTGGAGGTATAGAAACTGAGAGGCCTTTTCGGGTCCAGTCCATGTAGCCTTTCTTCCTCCTTACTTGCATGCGGAGGAGGATAGAAAGAAGGTAAGGTAATTTCTGCGACAGGTGGAAGTCGACAATTTTTGGTAAAAAAGAAGGTTTGACCTTAAGAGTAACTTTGACCCTATGGAAAATGATGTGAGGGGGCTTACAAGAAAGCGTCTGCAACTCACTCACCATGTGGGCTAATTTAATTGTCACTAGCAGAATTGTCTTCAAAGTGAAGAACCTTAACCGGCAAGAATGTAATGGCTCAAAAAGGGATGCATGTGAGAAATTTTAGAACTAAATTTAAATCCCAGATGCGAACCTGAAAGGGTGTTGGAGGGTACACATTTGAGAGCCTTATCAGAAATTGAATAACCAAGGGCATTTTAAAATAACATACTTCTTCTGAGGAGCGCTTGAAAATAGAAAGCGCTGCCAAGTATCCATTTACAGTGACAACTTGAAGCCCCAAATTGGCCAAGTGTAACAGGAAAGAGCACCATAGGAGTATTAAATAGGAATGTGTCCACATTATTTTCCCTGCCCCAGTAACTGAACTTGTTCCAACAACACTGGTACAAGGACTTGTGCTGGCCTTCTGGCGAAAGCAAAATTTCCATCACGTCATCCGGGAGGTCCCAATCCTTATACCTCAACATGTCAGAGTCCATGCGTGAAGGTTGATGGTTTTGACCTCTCTTTTGCGAGAGGAGATCCTCTCTTTGTGGAAGACGCATTGACAGGCAGATGTATATGTCCAAAAGTTCTCCTGGCCCAATCAGGGGCAATCAGGATCATGGTCTTCCTGAACTTTCTCAACCTTCTGATTATATGAGGAATCACAGGGACTGGAGGAAATGATTTCAGGAGTGTAAATTCCCAGTCCACTACGAACGCGTCCCCTAGAGCTCCTCTTGGAGGGAATTCCCTTGAGCAATACTGTTTGCATTTCCAATTCACCTTGGTCGCGAACAGATCCACTTGAGGGGTTCCCCAAAGGGTGAAGATCTCTTGAAGGACTTCCTGAGCTAGTTCTCACTCGTGGGAGACTGTGCTCTGCCGGCTCAGAGTGTCCGTTGGCTTGTTCTTCTCTCCGGCTGGGTGATCTGCCGATAGAGAGATTCCTCCTTGTATTGCCCAGAACCAGAGCTGCATTGCCTCTCTACACAGTGGTAGTGACCCTACACCTCTCTTGTTGAGGTAGTACATGGCCACTGTGTTGTCCGTCATTATCAGGACATTTTTTCCCTGTACAGATGGCAGGAAGGCCTTCAGCACTAGTCTGATTGCCCTCAGCTCCAAAAAGTTGATGTGTAGTTTGGACTCCAATAGAAACCAACGACTGCTGATTGTCAGATCGTTGGTGTGGGGTCCCCACCCTGTGAGTGAGGCATCCGACACTAGAGTTATCTCAGGCCATGGTTGCCAAAAAGATTCTCCTCTGAGGATATTGTATTTGCAAGCCCACCATAGCAAATCCTGAGCCACTGTGGTCGGGACTTGTAAAAGATCTGACATATCCCCCGAAAACTGAGACCATTGAGTCCTGAGGGCCCATTGAAGGGTTCTCATCCTCAATCTGGACTCTGGCACCAGAAAAAAGACATGATGCCATGAGGCCGAGCAACCTCAGAAAATCAAAGGCTGGCAGATGTTGGGCATTCTGAAACTTTGTTACCATCTGCAGAATGTGGTGAGCTCTCTCCATGGGAGGCGAGGCTTTGCCTGAGATGTATACAGGACTGCTCCGATGAATTGGAGCTTTTGGAGTGGAATCATTTGTGACTTCTTGTAATTGAGGGAGAAGCCCAGTCTGTGCAAGAAGTGGCAGGTCATAGTCAGATGTTCCTGGGCTCGTTCGGGTGAACTTGCCCTGATTAACCAATCATCCAGGTAAGGGTAGACGTGAATCCCCCCCCCTCTCCTGAGACTCGCTGCCACCACAGCCATCAGCTTGGTGAAAACCCTTGGGCGGAGGTCAGCCCAAATGGCAGGACTCGAACCTGATAATGAGAACCGCCAATTGTCGAAATGGAAAACAATAACCGCGGGCCACTGTTTCTAGTGCCCAAGCATTTGAAGTAATGCCCCGCCATTCGTTCAGATACCGAGTAATCCTGCCTCCCACCTGGGTCTTGTGGGTCAAGGTCTCAGAGTGGCTTTGCAGCAGCTGCAGCAGCGGCTGAGGGGACAGTTGCCGCTGCTGGGGCTGATCTAACACTCTTTCCTCTTCCACCACGAGGACATTTTCATTGTTGTACTTTTTTTGACTGGCCTGTCCTTTCCCACTCCCAAATGAGGGGTAGAATCAAAAAGGACGGTTCCTCCAGAAAGATGACCCTGAGTAGGAGTGATGTTAAGGCTGTTTTACAGAGGCGCTAAGTGATTTAGCCGCCGCTTTCGAGGTCTGCAGCTTTTGTAAACTTTCATCTGCCTTGATGCCAAACAACCTCAAGCCGGAGTAATCTGGATTGCACATCCGGTGCAAAACCAGACTTCCTCAGCCATGCAAATCTGCACAGGATTGTGCTAGACGCCATGGACCTGCTTATACTGTCAGCAGTGTCCAATCCTGATTCGTGGCATTCCCCCATAGCCTCCTTTTCATCTCTGATGATTGCAAGGAAACTTTCCCGTTCCTCGCCTTCAGGAATGTGTTCAGCCACTGCCGTCATACAATCCACAGGGTGTAAGTGAACCTTGCAAGGGTGCAAGTCACATTCGTCTATTTTAAGGCCATGCTGCCGAAGAAAAAAACTTCCAGGCCCAGGCATCAATCCTTTTGTCGTCCCTATCCGGGGGGATTGAATGCCCAGTCGATGTGGCTGCTACACCACTACGCTCTCAGGCGAGGGATGTTTTGCTAGGTATTTCCGGGTCAGAAAAGGAAGGCCTGTACTTCCCCTACAAATGTTTTATTTATAGCTGGGCCAGGATCTGGGGTTTCCCATGTGGCCATGACCCTTTTTTGTAATTTTTTATGAAAGGGGAGGACAGGGTCCTTCATTAAGGATGTCCGTCATGTCGTCTTGATCAAAATTAGGGGAATTAGTGTTCCATCCCATACACTCAATGACTCTATTCATTAAATTTCTGTACCCAGAGTCTGCATGGTCTACAGGGTCGGGTCTATCTAACTTTACTTCAGGAGAACTATCCAGGCCACTGGCTGTTTGTAGGCATTCATACCATCTTAGATATAGGGTCTATTCATTCTTTAGGGACAACTCTAGTCCCAATATTCACTCCAGCCGGAGTAATGTCCTCTTCAGAGGATTGCTCCTCATAAATGGAAGACAGACCAGAAAAAGTCTTGTCTAGGTTGTGGTTGGTGTATCTTTCTGGGTGACTCAATAGCATCAACCTCAGCTTTGACAAAGGTGTCGATTATGGAGCCGGAATTAAAGTTGGCCTCGACAATGGCGTCAATGTCATCGTCGCTGGCTTCGACAATGTCGAAGGAGCCTTCGATACAGTTGAGGAAGGTGTCGACGCCATCTTCGAAGTCGGCTTCGAGGGCGCCTTCGATAGATGCAGAGTATCCTTCGACATTGACTTTGATGGGGGGTGGATTCCCGGCGCCATCTTGTTAGTAGTCGTGTCCGATTTATGCACCGGTAGGTCTGATCTTTCTTTACAAGGCGTTGGGGAAATTTCTTCCGACAACACCCTCGACTTGTCGGATTTCGTGAGTCTGGTCTTTGACCTCCCCCTGTCACTTCTGGAGTGAGATGGAGCATAGTCTCCACGCGGCTTTTTCGAAGGGGTCTGGGCCGCGTTGTTCATCATCAAGGCCCTGAAGACCTTACATTTTTTGGGGGAATCATGTTTTGAACGGTATGAGATAACCCTCGCGTCAGCAGACGGGGAAGAGGGCGAAGGAGATCGGTGACGTCTTTTCTTCGATTTTTTTGACGAGGAAGAGGAAAATTTTCTCGAACGACTTCTCGATCTCGATTTATTTCGTCGACCTATGCTGGGATTTTTGACTTGATTATTTTTTCTTTCTCGAAGAAGACTTCGAGGATTCCTCCCCCACCGCAAGTTTACCTCTAGGTTCCTTAAGAGCCTTGTTGTCATAGCTTGACAGGAACCGCACTCATCGTCCCGATGGTCAGGGCCCAAACACCAGAGGCAATTTCGACGGGGGTCATTGATGGACATCTTCTTCCTGCACTTCTGACATTTCTTAAAGCCAGTTTTGGGCGTGGAACGATTCGACGAGGAAGACATTTTGCAGAAAACTGAAGCACCGTTTTCGTGACACGAAGCAGAGCTATCGGAAAGACGGAACTGAAGCCAACAGGCGTGGCTTGAGCCCTTTATACTGCGTATGACGTCGACGCTTGACAGCAGCCCTCGAGGGACATCAACGCCACAACCTCAAGCACATCGCCCCCCTGGTGGTAAAAAAAGTCTGAAGCAGCAAAGCTGGAAGATACGAATATCTAAGATGAGGAATACGTGGGAGGACACAATCCATTCGAATAATAGTTACAGGTAAGTAACATGTTCCTTCTCCAGCATGGGGGTCTGGCATGGATTCACATGCTCATGAATAAAGAATAGATAACAGTACAACATTACACAAGCACGGGAAGTGGTAAGACTCAACAAAAAAAACTCTTACTTCCAGAACAGGCTCATCTTCAAGCGAACAGGTTACGTAGCACTGCTTGGCCGACTCTGGACTCCTCTCTGGAATCCCTGTCGAAAGGAACTTGAGAGAGGCCTGATGCATAGGCTCGAAGGGAACCCCCATGAGCCTCATCAGCACCACGTTGAGTTCCTACGCCGGGGCCGGCGCCTTCAACCGCGGAAAACGATCAAAACAGTACTTTGAGGAACTCCTCGACGAGGCGGTGAAACCAAGGAGAAGAATGTCCTGGAGACCTGGTGTAGCTGGAGATAGCAGTCAGATGCACCTTGATAGAGGCATGCACCAGCCCCACCTTGGCCAAGGACAAGTACAGAAGAATCTGTAGGGCCGTGACCCTCAGAGGGCTGATCCTCTGCATCCGGCACCACTGCACAAAACGTTTCCACTTGTGTCCATAGTACTTCAGAGTTGACAATGCTCAGGTCCTGGCAAGGACCCACGTGCAGTCTGCCGGAAGCTCGAACCCTCCAACCTCTAAGGCTCAGGTAAAGCGAACGATCCTGGGTCGTGATGTAGGATTGCACCTCCTTTTCAGGCAAGCAGATCTGTGACCACTGGCAGCTTGACCGGGGGCGACGTTGACAGGTTGAGAAGATCCAGGTATCAAATCTGCCTCGGCCACGGTGGGGCGACGAGGATAATTCTGCATCAGCGCCGTTTGAGTCGATTGATGACTCGCAGCAGGAGAGGCAACAGAGGGAACGCGTCCATGAACAGGCCTTCCCACAGGAGGGAAAACGCGTCCCCCATGCTCCTCAGCTGGTGGAACCTGCAGCCGAATCTCTGGCATTTGGAATTCATTGCTGTTGCAAACAGATCGATCTCGAGTCTGCCACACTAGCGGAAGAGGCAGTATACTTGATCGTCTCGAAGTTCCCACCCGTGACAAGAGCAGAGCTCCCAGCTGAGTGAGTCAGCGATGGTGCTCTTGACTCCCACCAGGTGAAAAGGGATGAGGAACATCTCTTGCACGATGGCCCAGTGCACAAGTCCTACGCCTCCCTGGAGAGTGCTGGGAACCTGGTGTACAACATCATGGTGGTATTTTCCGTGAAGACCCTCACCACCTTGCCCTTGAAGGACGGAAGGAACGACTTGAGAGCCCAGAACACTGCCTGTAGCTCCAGGACATTGATGTGGAGATCCCTCTCATCCGGCAGCCAGAGCACTCTGGCGTGGAGACTGCCGGCGTGGGCTCCCCGGCCTTACCAGGAAAGCACCTGTGGTGACTGTTTCTGGCACGGGGGCTCTGGAAATCTGTGCCTCCAGTGATGTTGGAGCGCATGCCAACCACCTTATCGCTCAACGGAACTCCTCGTTGAGAGCAATCTTGTCTGCAAAACATCTGGACACCTGGATCCACTGATCGTCCAGGAATTCCTGAAGGGGTTGCATCCACAACCTGCAAAGCCGGATCAGATAAATGCACAACAACATCATGCCGAGCAGTGACTTGAAGGTCCGCACTGTGGCGGTCTTCAGTACCAACAGCCATTGCACCTTGCCCAGCATGGCTGCAATCCGCTCCTACGAGGGGGCCGTCAGGCAGGAGACCGTGTTGAGCCTAGCACCCAGTAACAGGGTGTTCTGCGATGGTATCAAGCAGGACTTTGGATAGTTGACGCAGAACCCCAGAGCCGTCAGTAGCCGGATGGTCCTCTGCATGTGTTAGACGGCTACTTCCCTTGACTTGGCCCAGATGAGCCAGTCATCGAGGTAGGGGTACACATGTATTCCTTGTAGACGCAGATGGACCGTCACTAGTCCCAGGCACTTCGCAAACACCCTGGGCGCCAACTTTAACACGAAGGGGAGGGCCAAGAATTGGTAGTGCCTTCCCTGTACTATGAAGCACAGGAACGTCAGATGCTTCTCATGAATGGGGACGTGGAAGTATGTGTCCTCCAGATCCAGTGACGTCAAGAAGTCTCCTTCCTCCAGTTGGCCGAATACGTGATGCAACTTGAACATCCTGAATTTTTGGGACTTGAGGTATTTGTTGAGACGCTGCAGGTCTAGAATGAGCCTCCAGCCCCCGCTCTTCTTTACCAAGAAGTATCTGGAGTAGACTCCAGAGCCCCGGAGCCACTTTGGGCCCAGCTCTATCACCCCTTTTCTTATCATGGCCCGTACGTCCTGCAGGAGGTGAGGGATGTGCTGCTCCTACCTTGCTACCGGAGGTATCCGCCGTCACTTCTGTTGGAACTCTAGAGTGTGTCAGTGGGTGAGAGCATCCAGCACCCATCGGTCGGTTGAGATCTTCACCCACTCGCCAACGAAGCCCACCAGCCGGCCTCCCACCGCAGTGCATGCGTGAGGGCCCAACGTCCTGGCCGGTTAGATCTCGCTTCGGGGCCTGTGTGAAGCCTTGGGAGTGACGACGTCACCATCTCCAACAAAAGACTTGGAACGGCCTCTGTAGGCCACCTGAGTCGTGGATCGGGAGGGAAGATGGTATAAAGAGGACCCTCGCCAAAACCCTTCAACGATCTGCCAGATTTTCCACCGGAGGCATGAAAGGACAGGCAGTGTTGAAGAGTGACCAAGCCACGGGCCGTCTCAGTGTCGGTCTTAATGGCCTGCAACGACTCGTCGGCGGCCTTCCCAAAAAGGTTGTCCCCATCGAAGGGCATGCCCAGAACCCTCATCTGGACCTCCAGACAAAAGTTGGTGGCTTTCAGCCAACCACAAGAACGGAGGCAGACACCGTTCCCCATCTGTCGGAACCCTGTGTCCGCGATGTACAGGGCCACCGTGATGGCATGGTCCGATGCCACCTCCCCTTGCTGGAGGACAGAAAGTGCTTCGACCCGCTTGCCGTCGGGTAGGAACTTCAGCACAGCTCTCTGTCCTATCTGGCCAGGATAGCCAAGGTGTTGGTGCCTTAACTGGACGCCGCCAAGTAGATTACTTTCCTTCCCGTGGCATCCGGAGGGACATAGGATGAAGACGAGGGGTTAGACTACTTCTTCCTTGCTGCCGCCGAGACCACCAAGTCCAGGGAAGCCTGCAAGCGTAGGCACTTGGGTGCGGACTCAGGCACCCGGTATTTCCTCTCCAGCCGATCCCTGTTGGCCGGGGCTGGATTCCTCATCAAAGCGAGGCCTTTCTCCAAAACGTCATCCAGGAGCGCCACTGCCAAGATGGTCTTCCTACTGGCCTTGCATCGTTGATATAGGAACCCTTCCTTCCTGGTCTCCTTCAGTGTCAGTTAGAGTTCCAACGCCCTGGCGACCATGGCATGGAACGACCCAAACTCATCTGGGGGAAGAGGCCCTCGGCTGTGACGAACCGCCCGCCATGCCCATGTCGTCATCCGTGTCAGTTGTCGTGTCTGTCCCCGGGTCTCTGTGGGGTAAGGCACGTGAGGGGGTTGATGCAGTGGTGTAGGGTGCTGCTTCCTCTTCTATGTCAGAGGTTGGTCCGGGGACGCCGGTCCGGAGTTGTTGTCAGCATCTGTTTCTGAATCTCTGACACCAGGGTGTGCAAGGTCGAAAGGATGTCCAGCGATACATCCCTCTGAGGGGTCAGGGCGGTAGGCCCACTGGACCCGCTCCGTCATAGTCAGCAGGTCTTCCGTTATCACCTCAGTCGTCCTCATCAAGAATCTCACTGTCTGCGCTATCGCCCCCCCACTTCCTCCTGGATCGGGTGGACGGATGCCTGGTCCTCCTCGTCCGAGCAAGAAATATCCGTGCCCTGGGGGTACGAATGAGGCCTCCCCCGCCCCCCTTTTTGCATCCCAGGGAGTCGGGTTCAGGCTCAGGGATGGCATCCTCTACTCTGTTGTCCTCTCCACATGCTTGACCGTTGCCTCCCGTCTCGGGGGCAGGGATACTCTGGCCACTGCTGGGGCTACCTTGTCTGGGTCAGCCCCTTTAGCCTTCGAGAGGGTGGCTGCCACCAACTCCATCATCAAAGACAACTTCACCTGGGCCGCCAGGGCCTTCTGGGGTAGGTTGGTCATCTTTTCCTGCGCCTTGGTCTTCTCTGGCTCTTCGAAGAGGAGCTGGAGATGGAGGCTGTGAAGATAAGCGTGCCCTGCCCAGCACGTGACCTGCCTGTTTGGTACCCCGACAGAAACAGACTCGCAGTGCTTGGCCTTGTCTTGGGCTCCCACGGATGCAATGTCCTCAGAGGACTTAGAAGCCCCCTCTTGGGACTGGCCGATCCTGGATGAGACATGCCCCTGCTTCTCGCACGGGGTAGAGGCCTTGGCGTTGAGCCACGCCGCCAGCCTATTGTGACGATCTTTCACGGTTTGCTTGAAGAACCCGAGGCAGATTTCGCAATCCGCTTCCTTGTGATCCAGATGGAGACAGAGGCATTAAAGGTGTTTGTCCTCCGCAAACACGTTCCGCAGTCCGCAGCTGGAGCAGAGCTTGAAAAGGAAGCTTCCCTCACCTTTTCCTCCGACATGGTCCCGAGTATGCATTAGGCCCGATGGCCTTCTGGAATCTTCGATGAAACGTCGATGAATCTGCCCTTGAGGGGAATTGAAATTCACCAACAAACGGGTCTCCGCTTGTCAGCCGATGCAGAAAAGAGCATACAAACTTTTCACTGAAAAGGCGAGAAAAAACATAGGTCAGTTCACAGAGCAAAACACAAGGACTCCCAACACTTGAATGTGCGGTAGAAATCTAAAGATGGCTGCCAGAGGAGGGGCTTAGGGAGAGGGCAGTCATTGACTCAGGGCAGTATGACCCAGAGCTTAGTGAATAGTTTAGAGGAGAAATACAGTTTGTAAGTGAAACTCTTCTTTTACTGAGGATTCCCAGCCTGACTACGGGGAATATTCATGAGCATGTAAATCCATGCCAGACCCCACGCTGGCGAAACAAAGATTCTGTGTGTGTTAAAGAGGGGACATGTGCACGGTTGGGTTCAATACCAGTCCCAAACCCTTTTTCACCCGCTACGGGTACCTCAACAACTGACAGCACCTCCAGTACAGCACTGCACGATCCACTGCCAGGCGCATCGCCAGCTCCACAGACCACCCAGCACGCGTGGATGCTAGTCATTGCCACTCCAGTCACTGATCGCCAGCTGTTAAAGCAAGCCACATGGTAAACTCAGGGTTAAATCAACCTGTCTTCATACAATCTTTAAAGGGTTATAATCCTTTACAAACAGCAACAACCATCTTCTCACCTCCTGGCCCGCTCTCTCGCTCTCAACTGTCTTCCAGCAACATTCACATTTAACATTCTCCCTTCAGGATGATTTCCAACTGTCTTATGACGGCCTTTCCACAGGCACGCGTTTCCCGTCTTCTTGAAATACGCGAGGGTCCTTCAACCTCTCAGGTTCCCTGGCGGAGGAGACGACCCGGTGCCGGGCAGGTGCAGCCAACCATCGACTCTGCTACCAACTTGTTGGGGAGAGCTCCCACGTATGCCAGAGCAATACAGGAAGATTGGTGACTTGGAGGGTCCAACAACCCTCTCCCAGAATACACAGAGGACTCAGTCAACAGTAAGTTCAAACTGCAGTTTATTACAGCCAAACCCAACAGGGATCAATAAAAGAAATTCCAGTATGTCGCACAGTAAATGGCGCTCAGGCCACTTTTTTCTAGGGAATACGTCACTACTCTGACATTACTTGGCCCTTTCTCCAAAAACCTATCGCTACATGGGATTGGCCGTCAAGAGCATAATAACCTATATGGGTACATATTTATGTCATTCTACGGGCTCTTCCATGTCAGGTGGCTGGCCTGTTCAATCCCCAATTCACTATCTATAACATTGTTGCAGTGTTGTGGACTTATTGGTCCTTGCCCGTTGCTGCCCACCCCTAGGGTACTAGGCTGTGATTGGCTAGAGCCAACATTTCCAGGCCTGGGACCCTAAACGGTTCTCAGGTCACTGTGTACCTCTTCAAGGTGATGAGAACGACTATGTGACTGTATTGTAACTTGTGTGCACCACCTTTGCCTTATGAGAATATTCTCCTGCTCGACGCAACACAACACTTGTTGCATACTTGCTGCAGTTTGTGTATGTATGACTGGGATCGGCTCTCCTTTCTCACCACCGATCACTGTCCATTGTCTGCTTCAGCTGTATCATGTGTTTGGCGACCACGTAATTGAGACCTGTAGCTCCAAATTATGAGATTGTATTCCCCTTTTTCTGCAGCTAGTTCCTTTGTCGTCTACGGTTTGAATGTCATCCGTATCTCTTAACCTTGGCTGGGGGTCCTGTCTATCACGTCTTGCTCCCTGTCCAGCCTGAATCAGCTCAGCTCGTCCCTTGCTCACTGGTCTGAGGCCTGCTGTAAGCACATTATAAGGTTCCTAAATCTTATAATGTGTTTTCTACATTGTCCACGCTATACTACATTTTCCATAGGTTAGTCACACTGAGCTCTGTGAGGTCCCATAGATGCTCCTGCGGTCCCATAGAGTAATTTGGGTTTAAGCATCTGCAAGCTTTGCTCAGGATCTCTTGTGCCTTGCGGTTCTGCATTGCTGCACTTGGCTAATGTCAAAAATAATAAAAGCAATGACAGTATGTATTACACGGCCACGTTAGTGGCCGTGTAGTTATGGTTAAATTGTTGTTTCCAGAGGAAGAGAACTTTTTGGGCGGCTTATAACTTCGCTCCCCCTGGACGAATCCTTAACAAACTTTGCAAAAAAAGTATATGGGCCACTGAATTTTTTGGCAAAGTTTGGTGATGTTTGGTCCGGGGGGGAGAAACGTTATAGGGGGGGTCCCAAAACATCTTTTTTTCCCATAGAGTGAATGGGGGAAAAACCTTTGCGCACGCCTGCAGGCCAAACCGCTGAACGGATTTTCACCAAATTTGCAGCAGGACGACGACCTTGGTCCCAAAAGCGTTCTTCTGTAAATTTGGTACCAATCCGTCCAGTAGTTTTCTTTAAAATGACCAAAAAGTATGTCACAAAAAATGTGTGATATCTATGTCCGCTCCGCGGTCACACTTCCCTATTCG
The DNA here is from genome assembly GCF_040938575.1 of Ambystoma mexicanum. Classification (NCBI taxonomy): domain Eukaryota; kingdom Metazoa; phylum Chordata; class Amphibia; order Caudata; family Ambystomatidae; genus Ambystoma; species Ambystoma mexicanum. The sequence continues at coordinate 673,990,818 of NC_090934.1, forward strand.
CTCCGCGGTCAAGATACCGATTGGCTAAGGGGCTCGCGTCATGACTGCGGACACGCAAAGTGTCCTCCGATTGGGTGGAGTGAGGCGTGATGTGCTTCAGATTGTTTGTATGCGCCCGACATCTTGGATCCGCCGACAGCGCGGCGCCGACCAGAGGCGAAATGCTGTTTTGGGGAGTGTTTTGGTGTGTCAAAGTGCTTGGGCAGGTTCACAGGGTAAGAGATGGGTGAAATACTGTTTTTGTTTAGGCAGCAGGTGCTAATGATGTCTTCGCCATGCTCGCGCTGTCCGGGATGTTTGTAATTACTGAAAATGAGGGGTCTCATAAGGATAGTACTTCCGTCCGTGCTGTGCGCAGGCAAGTTGAAAATGTTCTAAGGACACGCGTGGTGTTAGCGAATGTTAAAATTGACTACATGCTGCAGTTAAAATGTTTGTTTCTATGGGTGTGGTACTGAATTATAAGCCGCCATCGGTGTGATATGCTGCGGTGGTTGTGGCCAGGGCCTAGAGTCTTGGGTGCGTGGCCATAGGCCATACTCCCAAGACTTTAGGCCCTGGCCACAACCACCGCAGTTTATCATCATAATAAATGCACCCGTAGTATCGAATATCAATCAGGTGGTTGTGGGGAGGGCCTAGAGTGTTGGGTGCATGGCCAAAGGCCATGTACCCAAGACCAAATTTATACGTAGTGATGTTATAAGCCACAATGGGTGTGATATGCTGTGGTGGTTGTGGCCATAAGCACTGGAGTTATAAGTCACCATGTGTTTTATAGTGCACGCCCATAGATTCGCTTATCTATGGCCACACACCTAAGACTCTAGGCCCTGGCCACAACCACTGCAGCATATCACAGCAATAGATACACCCGTAGTATCTAACATCGTCAGGTGGTTGTGGGGAGGGCTAAGAGTCCTGTGTGCAAATTGAGTATATGCTGCAGTTAAAATGTTTCATTCTATGGGTGTGGTAATTACTTTTTAGCCACCATGGGTGTGATAGGTTATTACAGTAAATGGGAAAAATTTGAATACTTTCATATTATAAGTAGGAATGCGAAAAAAAAGAGCACCCGAGAGGGAGATGTCACCACAGCAATCGGGAACGTTTATTTTTCTCGTACGATCGTATTGGAAGTAGCATTATTTTAGGCGGAAGACAGTAAAAAATTGTGACATTTTTAAATGAGAAATCGAGTTTCGTGCGTAAATCGGGAGGGTTGGCACATATGTATAGGTTATGTGGGAGATAAGAAATAGTGTGATTTTTCAATGACAAATCGGAAGTCCCACGCTTACAGCGGGAGCGTTGGCATGAATGCATTGGCTATGCAGATTTAGTAGCATTACTTTTTTATATGGATTCATAAGAGTTGTACATGTACTCTGAATAAAATATGCATACCCGTACTTTGTAATTATGCATGTGGATATGCATGGAGCTGTAAGTAGAAATTCTCGAAACTTGCACAGTACTTTTTGTAGTAGGTGCTTTGCAATGATATGAGAGTTGTATTCAGATTGATCAACAGTACATTTGAAGTGCGGAACTCTGATGACGGAGTTAGATGTAGAGGTCTTGGATGTGATTGGTGGATGGTTGTGTGACTGCTTATCTGTGTCCAATGAGGGAATGGATTTGCGAGTGATGTGGAAATGGTAGAAGGGCTGGCTAAGAGTTACTGGCCGCACGGACACCGCGCTTGTCCGCGGGTAGGGCGTGCCACATATGGGGTTTCCCAGCAAATCCGGTATGGAAAGGGGACTGTAGGGATCAGCCAATCAGATGTTGCCATTGTTCATTTGCGTAGAAAGAGAGTGTGTGTAGTGAAGATGGCAGAGGTGGAGACAGTCAGGGTGTTGGTGCTCGGAGATATTTTTGTCCATGGTTTACAGCACTATTCTGAATGAAGGCATGTGGCAAACAATTTCGATGTAAGAGGAGTGGAGGTGGTGTGGAGCGCTGCGACGGATTGCAATGTAGAGGCAATTCCCCAAGTTTGCAGAGATATGCGTAGGATGAACAGTCCCCATGTGATAGTTTTGCACTATGGTGCTTTCCATTTGGGCTACGCGAGTTCACCTACTTTGTTGGGAGATTTAGAACAGTTGGTTCAAGCAGTCATCAACATCTTTCCAACTGCTAAAGTAATTTTTTCTGGCTTACTCCCTCGGGCAAAATGGGACAACAGTTCTGTTTTTTGTCCTGATCAAAGTATTGCTAGGTGTGCAATCAATCGCGGCATGCATGCTTTCATGTTAAGAGCTGGTATGTTTTTCTGCAGCCACGAGAACATTGTTTCCAGTAATACGGCTTATTTTGAAGCAGATGGTGTTTCTTTATCATTTTTGGGAAATGCCATGTTCTTTTGGACTGTAAGGCTTGCTATGGAGAAGGTTATGTAATGATTGTAGGAGTAAACTAAGAAGAAGAAAAAACCCCAAAAGGAACAAGTTACTTACCTGTAACTGTTGTTCTCCAGCATGGGTCTGGCATGGATTCACATGCTCATGAATATTCCCCGTCGTTAGGCTGGGAATCCTCGGTAAAGAAAAAACCAGTATCAGTTTCGTTTCTGATCTGTCTTTCGTAGTAATAACCAATCACTGGTCTCTGCGTCATACTGACCACAGCCAATGACTGCCCTCTACCTAAGCACCGCCTCTGGCAGCCATCTTCAGATTTGGAAGCACGTGAAGTGGCAGTATGACCAAGTGAAGAGCCGCAGAGGGGTAGGCGTGAGGGTTCGCATGTGAATCCATGCCAGACCCATGCTGGAGAACAACAGTTACAGGTAAGTAACTTGTTCCTTCTCCAGCATGGGGTCTGGCATGGATTCACATGCTCATGAATAAAGAATACATAGCAGTACACACATGCACAACCACGGGAGGTGGCAAAGGCTCAACATTAAGCATTACATCAAACTCAACATTAAGCATCTTACCTCCTCACCAGGCTCACCTCAGGCGAACAGGTTGCGCAGCACTGATTGGCCGACCCTGGACTCCTCCCTGGAATCCCGATCGACGCAGTAGAATTTCGTGAAGGTGTGCGTCGACCTCCACGTAGCAGCCCTGCATATGTCCAGCAGGGGCACACCAGAAAGGAACGCCGTGGTAGCTGCGATCGCTCTGGTGGAATGGGCTCTCGGACGGCCAGGCAGCGGTCGGTTTGCCAACCGATGACAGTACATGATACAGCCGGAGAGCCATCTGGAAATGGAAGCCTTCGAGAGAGCCTTCCCCTGATTGACAGGTCCAAAGTTCACAAAGAGTTGTGACGTCTTCCGAAAACACTTCGTGCGGTCCACGTAGAACTTCAGCGCTCTAGCCACATCCAGCGAGTGCAAAGTCCTCTCAGCCGGCGACGAAGGCGACGGGAAGAATACAGGCAACACCAAGGGTTCGTTGAGATGGAAGTCCGACGGTACCTTGGGCATGAAGGAGGGGTGCGTCCTGAGCACCACCCTCGTGTCGTGAAAAGTCAAGTACGGGGCCTTGCAGGAAAGGGCCTGGATCTCTCCCACCCGTCGTGCAGAGGTGATGGCCACAAGAAACGCTGTCTTCCACGACAGAAACTTCAACGGGGCCGAGTGCAGAGGCTCGAACGGAGGTCCCATGAGCTTGGTCAGCACCACGTTGAGCTCCCACGCCGGGGCCGGAGCCTTCACCGGCGGGAAAGATCTGAACAGTCCCTTCATGAACTCTTTCACCAGACGATGAGACCACAAGGACGTCCGTCCCGTGGTCCTGGTGTATCGGGAGATCGCAGCCAGATGAATCTTGATGGACGCGTGTGCCAGTCCAGCTTTGGCCAGCGTCAGCAGGTACGGCAGAACTTGGGGAGCCGTAATCCGTAGAGGGTTAATCTTCTGTGCGTGGCACCAGACAGAGAACCTCTTCCATTTGTGTCCGTAGCATTTAAGAGTCGAGGACGCCCTGGCCTTTGCAAGAACCTCTCTGCAGTCGGCCGGTATGTCGTATCCTCCAAACTCTAGCGCTGCAGGAGCCAGGCCTGCAAGTTCAGCGATTTCGGGTCCTGGTGGAGGATGGCGCCTCCTTCCCTGGAGAGCAGATCCGCGTCCACCGGCAGCTTGATTGGCGGGGACGCTGACAAGTCCAGAAGGTCCGGGAACCATATCTGCCTCGGCCACGCAGGTGCGACGAGGATCATCCTGCACCGTGACCTCTTGAGCTGGTTGACGAGCCGGATTAGCAGTGGCAAAGGAGGGAACGCGTAGAGGAACAGGCCCTCCCAGGGGAACGAGAAAGCATCGCCCATGCTCCTCGCCTGGGGAAACCTGCTGGCGAACCTCCGGCACTTGGAGTTCGTCGCCGTCGCGAACAGGTCGATCTGGGGAGTGCCCCACCGTCGGAAGAGGCGATCCACTAGATCCTGCCGTAGTTCCCACTCGTGGCACGAGCGCAGCTCCCTGCTGAGTGAGTCGGCGATGGTGTTTTTTATCCCTGCCAGATGAAACGGCACCAGAAACATCCCTTGGGCGACTGCCCAATGCCACAGGTCCTGCGCCTCCTTGGACAGTGCTGGGGACCTGGTTCCGCCCTGTTTTCTGATGTAAAACATGGTGGTGGTGTTGTCGGTGAAGATCCTCACCACCTTGCCCTTGAGGGACGGAAGGAAGGACCTGAGGGCCCAAAACACTGCACGGAGCTCCAGGACGTTGATATGTAAAGATTTCTCCGTCGGGAGCCAAAGGCCCCTTGCGTGTAGATTTTCGGTGTGCGCTCCCCACCCTTCCAGGGAGGCATCCGTGGTCACTGTCTCCTGGTGGGCTGGGGTCTGGAAGTCCATGCCCGCCGTCAGATGCGCGCGGGTGTCCCACCACCGGATCGCTCGTCGGAAACTCTCGTCGAGTGTGATCCTTTCCTCGAAGCTGCCCGTCGTTTGGATCCAGCGCGCGTCCAGGAACTCCTGCAACGGGCGCATCCGGAGCCTGCACATGGGAATGAGGTAGATGCAGGAAGACATCATTCCGAGGAGGGACTTGATGGACCTCACCTTGGCCGCGTCGGCCACCAACATCCGTTGCACCTTGCCCAGGATGGTCCTGGTCCTCTCCTCCGACGGGGAGGCCAGAAGGGACACTGTGTTGAGCCTCGCTCCCAGAAACAGAGCGTCTTGCGCGGGTACCAGGTGGGATTTGGTGTAGTTCACGGAGAATCCCAGGTCCGTGAGAAGTTGGACGGTCCTTGCCGTGTGAACCACGGCGAGCTCCCTCGTCTTGGCTCGGATGAGCCAGTCGTCCAGGTAGGGGTAGACGTGGATCCCCTCGCGGTGCAGCTGCGCCGCCACCGGTGCGAGGCACTTGGTGAACACCCTGGGTGCCGACCGTAGACCGAAGGGGAGGGCTTTGAACTGGTAATGACGCCCTTGGACCACAAACCTGAGGAATTTTCGGTGCCCCTTTAGGATGGGAATATGGAAGTAGGCATCCTCCAAATCCAACGACGACAGGAAGTCTCCTTCCTCCAGCTGACCCAGGACGTGCTGGAGGGTGACCATCCGAAACTTTTGCGCCTTGATGAACTTGTTCAGACGTCGCAGGTCCAGGATGGGGCGCCATCCCCCCGTCTTCTTCTTCACGAGGAAGTATCTCGAGTACACTCCGGAGCCCCGAAGCCTCTTTGGGACGAGTTCGATGGCGCCCTTCCTGAGCATCGCCTTTACCTCCAGGAGAAGTTGAGGGACGTGAAGTTCTTTCCTGGCCACGGGGGGGACGCGCGGACACCTTCTTTGAAACTCGAGCGCGTGGCCCCGGGCCAAGGCGTCCAGCACCCAACGGTCGGTGGAGATGGACTCCCACACGCTGACGAAGCTCGCCAGCCGGCCTCCCACCGGGGTGCTTCGGTGGCGGCCCGACCCCACGGTCGGTTCAATCCTGCTTGGACGAGGCTTTGCCGCCTCGACCTCCTTGGCGACGACGGCGGAGTCCGCCAGACTTGCCTCGTCCTCTGTAGGCCTCCTGAGACGACGAGCGGGCCGCTTGACGGTAGGTGGAGAAACCGCCGCCGGAACCTTTGGAGGCGCCCTTGCCTCCGCTGCTCCGAAAGGGCGTCCGTCGTTGCTGCAGAACTCCCAGGGCCCGGGCCGTCTCAGTGTCCGCTTTAATGGCCTGAAGGGAATCGTCCACTGTTTTGCCAAACAGGTTGTCCCCATCGAAGGGCATGTCCAGGACTCTGGTCTGAACGTCTTGACGGAAGTCCGTAGCCTTGAGCCATCCACGCCGCCTAAGGCAAACGCCGTTGCCCAACTGGCGGAACCCAGTGTCGGCGATGTCCGTCGCGACGGTAATGGCGTGGTCCGAAGCCACCTCACCTTCCTGCAGGATCTCCAGGGCCTCTGTCCTCTTGTCGTCCGGCAGGAAGTCCAGCAGGGGAGCCAGTTTGTACCAGAGCTGCCTGTCGTAGCGGGCCACGATAGCCAAGGCGTTGGCCGCTTTAATCGTCGTCGCTGCCGACGAGATGACTCTGCGACCCATAGCGTCCAATTTCTTTCCCTCACCGTCCGGTGGGGAAGTCGATGTGGAGGCCGCACCCCCCCCGCTTTCTTCCTGGCCGCCGCGGAGACGACGGAGTCCGGGGTAGGCTGCGCCCGGAGGCACAGGGGGGCCGTGTCCGGGACCCGGTACTTCTTCTCGTACCGGTCTCTTCTAGCTGGCGTCGTGGAAGGGTTCTTGAGGAGGGTGAGGCCCTCATCCCAAATGTCGTCCAATAGAGGCACTGAGAGGACCGTCTTCCTCTTGGCCTCGCGCCGCTGATAAAGGAAACCTTCCTTCTTCTTCTCCTCAGGGCAGAGTTGAAAAAGCTCGGATGCCCTGGAGATCATGGAGTGGAACGATCCAATCTCGTCGGGCGGAGAAGCCCTGGTGGGAGGCGACGACGGTACATCCTCGTCGTATACCTCGTCGTCCGTACCCGTCGCTGCCGTGTCAGTCCCCGTATCATCCCCTCGGGTGGACGGGGAGGAGGGCTGGAAGGGGCGCGACGGCTGAAAAGGAGGCGGAGGGTGGATCCTTCTTTTCTTGGTAGGGGGAACACCAGAAGGTCCCGGTTCTGGGTCCCCCGACGGGAGAGGTTCCGTCGGCAACGGTAGTCTCGTCCTTATCTCTGAGCATAAGGACTGTATAGCCAACAAAATGGCCGCCGAGTTGTCTCGCGGCGCTGGCAGAGGGGAATCCGACGGGCGATCAGGGGCCCCGTCGGTACCCTCGACGATGTCGTCGTCACCTACGTCGGGATCCATCCCGACGGGTCGGTCTTCTTCCACGCCGAGGCCGTGGCTTAAGACTTCGATCAGCTCCTCCTCCGAGGTTGATGCCGAATCTACGACGACGCCCTGCCCCCCCTTTTTCTTCCCCACGGGGGATTTCACGGGGGTCCTATCGATGGGCACAAAAGATGACTCCCTCCGAGGTGGCAGGGAGACTCTGAGCCCCGAGGTCGCCACCACTGGTGTAGCCTGCACAGGCTGAGCCAGGGCCGCCGCGACAGTTTCGATAGAGGGCTTGGCCGGATGGATTAAGGCCTTCACCACCTTAGGTGCGCTCACCGCCTTATCCTTGAGGGGGGGGGGACACCGCCTCCCTCCCCCTCCGATGGGGCCTTCGAGCTCGACCGGGGCCTCTCCAGGAGCTTCGCCGGGTGCTCGGCCTTCCTCTTACCCAACCCAGAGCGTTGGCTCGTGGTTGATGGTGCCGGGGAGGGTGCGCCCTGCCTGGCGCCCGTAGAGCCCGACCGTTCGGCGCTCCCGGTGCCAGCGGACTCGCGGTGCTTGGCCTTATGTTGGACCCCCGTCGCCGGGGCGTCCTCAAAGGACTTAGAAGACCGCTCAGATTTCTTCTTCTTCTTCTCGCCGGACGGGCTCTTCCCTTCTAGCCAGTTGGCGAGACGTTGATGGCGGTCCTTCATGGTCCGCTCCGACATGTTGCCGCAAAACGCACAGTCCTTCTCCACGTGCGTCTTGTCCTCATGTAGGCAGTAGAGACAAAAGGAGTGTTCGTCCTCCTTGAAGACGTTCTGCAGCTGGCATCCAGGGCAGACCCTGAACAGTTTTCCGGGCGTCGAGCTTCCCTTCTCCTGGGCCATGACCGGGCCTGAGAAACTTCTGGAGTCCTCCAAAAGCGTAGCTCGACGAATCTTCACCCTTGAGGGGCGCAGACGAATCCGACACGGGTCCCCGTTGATCGGATAGTGAGTCGGTGGAGCTTGAGGCTCTTTTGACCGAAAAAACGAAGTTTTTTGAGAAAAAACGTGAAAAAATAGCACTAACGCTCGAGAGCAATAGCACGAGGATCCCAACACATGAACGTGCGGTAAAAATCTGAAGATGGCTGCCAGAGGCGGTGCTTAGGTAGAGGGCAGTCATTGGCTGTGGTCAGTATGACGCAGAGACCAGTGATTGGTTATTACTACGAAAGACAGATCAGAAACGAAACTGATACTGGTTTTTTCTTTACCGAGGATTCCCAGCCTGACGACGGGGAATATTCATGAGCATGTGAATCCATGCCAGACCCCATGCTGGAGAAATACAATATAACAGGTGTCTGTCAGGTGTCTGCAAAAAAAAGAAAAAAACGGCTCTTTTCAGAGCCCACCTTAAAGGGGAAAAGGGGAACACTATTTAAATGTACAGTCGTCACACTCAGATCCTCTACATGTCCACGGACATGGCAGTATTCTGCAGGCATCGCGAACTACATACAGGGATTTTGGGGTGAAGAGGCATGCAAATGAGAATGAGTGGAGCTAGGGATTGGTCAGTAAAGTACAGTTGGTGTGTTATGGACAGAGATTTATTGAGAACGTCTTTTCCCTGAGAGGAGTACAGACAGCTATGGCTGTGTGTGCTCGAAAACAGATTATCTGGATTTTGGGAGACTCATGGATACATTGGTTGAAGGTGCATGCAGAACGTTGCGGTATATCTGCAGATCTTGGATTCCCTCATGTGGAAGTGCACTGGCATGGAGTGCGTGGAATGAAGTGGCTGGACTTGGTACCTCTCTGTGTTACTTTACAGACAGAGTGTCATCCTGATATAATTATCCTTCATTGTAGAGGAAACAGTTTAGGGCATGAGTCTGGAATTTCTTTACAATTTGCAATGAAGGAAGGACTTGAGAAGGTAATGGACATGTTTCCAAATTGCCACGTCATTTTTTCACGTATTGCACAAAGACAAACGTGGCTGCGTTCTTTATATGGTTCACAAATGGAAAAAGCGAGGCGCAATGTCAATAAGGCTGTTTGTGCCTTTCTAAGAGATGTTGGCATGTCCTCTTTCCACAATGAAAATATTATGTTTCGTAGCACATACATTTTTCGCAGAGATGGCGTCCATCTTACATATGCTGGCAATCAGATTTTTCTTCGCAATCTGCGAAATGCATTGTGACCTTTTTTGCCATTATAGCCACCTATTTTGCATTACATGTTGAGGATTCCAAGTTTTTCAAACACACACACCACCACCAAAAGGCTCTTTTCAGAGCAACCACTTACTCCCACAGAAGAACAAGTTACTTACCAACTGTAATGTTCTTTCGACTGAAAAAGGTTTTTATTTTTTTCCTCGGCAGAGGGCGCTGTGCTCGAGGTCGTGGCGTCGATTGTCCCTCGATGGACTCTGTACTCTGTCGACGTCACCAATGGTATAAATAGCTCGAGCCGCGCCCGTTGCTTCAGTTCTGTTTTTTCGATTAAACATATAGGAGGAACACCCAGGCGTGCCCCATGACCGATACATTCTTCGTGAGAGGAAAGTGTAAGAAAACGTAAACTGTAGTGTGGGGTAGGATGGGAGGGTCGATGAGGAATACGTGGGAGGAACATCCAGTCAAAAGAACATTACAGTTGGTAAGTAACTTGTTCTTCGAATGGATTGTGTCTTCCCACGTATTCCTCATCTTGCGATAGGCTCCCATAGCAGTAGCAATTTTGGAGGTGGGAGTACTAATTTCAGTTTTCGTGGACAGAATGCAGAACTGCCTTGGCAAATAAACCGTCATTAGAGGAGGCAGTATCCAAACAATGTTTAACAAAAGTATGCATTGTTTTCCAGGTAACAGCTGCACAAATATCTGCTGCCGGGACTCTCCTCTTTAGAGCCGCAGAAGTAGCCATTCCCCTTGTAGAATGGGCACAAAGCCCATCTCGTGGTTCTTTTCCCGCTAATCTGTAACATTCAACTATGGCTAATATGATCCAGCGGGAAATGGTCCGTTTTGTTACAGATAATCCTAATTTATGACCAGTATAACCCACGAATAGTTGGTCATCCTGTCTCAGCTTAGCCATCCTTGAGATGTAAAAACTAAGAGCCCTCTTGGGATCTAGTCTATGTAAACTCTCCTCTTCCTTGCCCAGATGAGGAGGAGGATAAAAAGTTGGTAGTACTATTTTTTGTGACAAATGGAAGTCCGAGACTACTTTTGGTAAGAAAGAAGGTTTAACTTTAAGGACTACCTTATCCTTATAAAAAATAGTATTTGGTGGTTTGCATGAGAGAGCCTGAAGTTCACTAAGCCTGCGGGCTGATGATATGGCCACAAGGAGGACAGTTTTTAGAGTTAAAAGCCTCAATGGACATGAATGCAGAGGCTCAAAAGGTATGCAAGTCAAGAATTTTAGTACTAAATTTAAATCCCAAGTTGGTACATGAAAAGGTACTGGAGGGTATACATTAGCAAGCCCAATTGAATGATTAACGGTATTTTGAAATATGAAACCTCTTCCGAGGAGCGCTTGAAAATGGACAGCGCAGCAAGGCATCCTTTGATTGTTCCTATCTGGAGCCCCAGATTAGCTAGATGTAATAGAAAAGAAAGTACCATTGGGGTGCCACACTGAAAAGGGTCCACATCCTTGTCTTTGCACCAGTTACTAAACCTGTTCTAGCGACATCGGTACGAAGATTTTGTTGCTGGTCTTCTGGCCGAAAGCAAGATTTCCATTACGTCATCCGGAAGATCACAATCGTTCTATCTCAACCTCTCAGAAACCATGCGTGAAGGTTGAGTGTCTTGACCTCTGGATGGAGAACCCGACCTTCCTCTTGCAAGAGAAGATCCTCTCTTTGCGGAAGACGTATTGGAGGGCAGATAGACATGTCCAAAAGGTCCGGGTACCACGTCCTCCTGGCCCAATCCGGGCAATTAGGATCATGGTTTTCCTGAACTTTCTCAACCTTCTGATTACTTGAGGAATCACAGGGACTGGGGGAAACGCGTACAGCAGTGGAAACTTCCACTCCACTACGAATGCGTCTCCCAGAGCTCCTCTTTGAGGAAATTCCCTTGAGCAGTACTGATTGCACTTCCGGTTGATCGCGGTGGCGAACAGATCCACTTGAGGGGTTCCCCAAAGGGCGAAGATCTCCAGAAGGACTTCCTGAGCTATCTCCCACTCGTGAGAGACTGTGCTCTGCCTGCTTAGAGCGTCTGCCGCCGTGTTCTTCTCTCCGGCTAGGTGAATTGCTGATAGAGAGATTCCTTCTTGTATTGCCCAGAACCATAGCTGTATTGCCTCTCTGCACATTGGTAGTGACCCTACTCCTCTTTTGTTGAGGTAGTAAATGGCCACCATGTTGTCCGTCATTATCAGGACATTCCTTCCCTGTACAGAGGGCAGAAAGGCCTTGAGAGCTAGTCTGATTGCCCTCAGCTCCAAAAGAAGGACTTGAGAAGGTAATTGAATTGTAGTTTGGACTCCGATGGAGACCAACGACCGCTGATTGTCAGATCGTTGGTGTGCGCTCCCCACCCCGTGACTGAGGCATCCGTCACTACTGTTATCTCCGGCCATGGTTGCCAAAAAGACTCTCCCTTGAGAATGTTGTCGTTGCAAGCCCACCATAGAAGATCCTGAGCAACTGCGCTCGGGACTTGCAGAAGATCCAACTTATTCCCCGAGAACTGGGACCACTGAGTTCTGAGTGCCCATTGAAGGGATCTCATTCTCAACCTGGCCTCTGGTACTAGGAAAACGCAGGATGCCATGAGGCCGAGCAATCTGAGAAAATCAAAGGCCGGTAGATGTTGGGCATTCTGGAATTTTGTTACCATCTGCTGGATGTGGAGAGCTCTCACCTCGGGAGGCGAGGCTTTTCCCGAGGAAGTGTGCAAGACTGCTCCGATAAACTGGAGTTTCTGGGATGGTATCATGTGGGACTTCTTGAAATTGAGGGAGAAGCCCAATTTGTGGAGGAAATGGCAGGTGATCGAAAGATGTTCCTGAGCTTGTTCTGGAGAACTTGCTCTGATCAACCAATCGTCCAGGTAGGGGTAGATGTGAATGCCCCCTCTCCTGAGACTTGCTGCCACCACCGCCAACAGTTTGGTGAAAACCCTCGGGGCGGAGGTCAACCCGAAGGGCAGAACTCGAAATTGATAATGAGAATTGCCAATCGCGAACCTCAGGTACTCTGTGCTTTGGATGAATTGGCACATGAAAGTAAGCATCCTGAAGGTCCAATGATACCAACCAATCTTGGAGTTGGAGAGCCTGAACGATCTGAGAAAGAGTCACCATCTTGAACTTGTCCTTCCTGAGGAACTTGTTCAAGTTTCTCAAGTCCAAGATGGGTCTCAGTCCTCCGTCCTTTTTTGGGATGAGAAAATATGGGGAGTACCAACCCCTGTTCTTCTCGGCTACAGGTACCAGTTCTATGGCACCTTTCTCTAGCAGGGTTAAAATTTCCTGCAACAGGAGCAGATCCGGAATTTTGGCGGAGTTGGCTCCCGGTGGATGATTCTGAGGCCTTTTTAGAAAAGGGAGACAGTAACCTTGGGCTACTGTTTCCAATGCCCAAGCATCTGAGGTAATGCGCCGCCATTCCTACAGATGCTGAGAGATCCTGCCTCCCACTTGTATTTTGTGCAACAAGGACTCAGAGGGATTTGGAGGCGGCTGCAGGAGTGGCTGAGGGTACAGATGCTGCTCGTGGGGCTGATTTTGCACCTCTTCCTCGTGCTCCACGAGGGAAGTTTCTTTTGCCCCTTTGAGAAGCCTGTCCTCTTCCTCTACCAAAAGAGGAGTAGTATCGAAAAGAACGACCCCTCCATGAAGATGAGCCGGAATAGGGTTTTAGAGGCTGGCGCAAAGAGGCGCTAAGTGATTTAGCTGCTGCTTTCGAGGTCTGAAGTTTTTCTAGGCTTTCATCAGCCTTTCTGCCAAAGAGCCTCGAGCCATCAAAGGGCATGTTGAGGAGTCTAGCTTGCACGTCTGGTGCAAACCCCGACTTCCTCAACCACGCAAATCTGCGTAGCACAACGCTTGCAGCCATGGATCTGCTGATACTATCAGCAGTATCCAGTCCAGACAGGAGACATTCCCCCATTGCCTCCTTCCCGTCTTTAACTATATTCAGGAAGCCTTCCCTTTCCTCGCCTTCCGGAATATGATCAGCCGCCACGGAAACACAGTCCCACAGGGTATGGGTAAACCTGGCTAAGGTACAGGTGACATTTGCCAACTTAAGTGCCATACTGCCTGACGTGAAAACTTTACGTGCCCAGGCATCAACTTTTTTATCCTCTCTATCTGGAGGGATAGTTGGATAAGCAGTTTGTTTTGAAGTGGATGCTGCCTGAATGACTAAACTCTCTGGAGTCAGATGTTTATTCAAATATTCAGGATCCGTTCCAGCTGGTCTATATTTTTTTGGAAAGTGCTATCTGCAGCAGCAATACTCTCTGGTTTCTCCCAGTTTTTCTCCACAGTCCTTTGAAGGGCCTTGTGGAAAGGGAGAACAGGATCTTTCTAAGGTCCCTTGATTATATCCGTCATGTCATCTTGTTCAAAAATGGGTGAAGTATTACCCCAACCCATATACTCAATTACCCTGGTCATAAGACCCCTGTACCCAGCATCTGCATGCTCTGCAGGATCAGGCCTGGCGAACTCTAATTCTGGGGATGTGTCAATTCCACTGGTAGAATGTAGAGTATCACTCAGGTGTCTCATTCTAGATTCCTGATCAATAAGTTCCTCAGGAACTTGTCTTGTACCATAAGAAACTCCAAAAGGAGTAACTTCGTCCTCTTCTGAAGCAGATTCTTCATAAATTGCTGACATAGACTTGAAAAAGTCTGATCTGGGCAATGGAGTGAATCTCCTTTCTTCCTCTACTATCTGCGTCGAAGGAATTGATAAATCCTTCGAAATTGTCGAAGGGATCTTCGAAGACTTCTAAGATGACTTTGATACTGGCGTAGAGGATGTTTTTGGTTTTGGAGTTGAAATTATCGACGCCGAGGGCGTCGACGAAGTCGTCGAAGTCTTCGACTTGTGTTTTTTGCATGGCACTGGAGAAGTGCTCGACTCTCGAAGAGTCTTCGACGGATTTACGTCGACTCCAGTTCTTTTAGATTCCTCGACGCTACCGGTCTTTGCCATGGTAGTCTTGGACTTCCCTTTGCCGTCCAATGGAGCGACTTTAGGGGTATGGCTTTTTCGAGGGTCTTTCGAGGGGGTCGGGCCGCGTTCTCAAAAACCTCCATCATCTTTTTGTGGAATTCTTCCCACTTACTGGGAGAATCCGATTTAGTCAGACATCGAATTTCTTCGGTCGACTCTGAAGAAGATGATGATGATGAGGGAGATCTATGTCTCCACTTCATTTTTTTAGATGACGAAGAGTGTCTCGATCTACTCCTAGATCGAGATCTCTTTGAGTGCCTATGGCGATCCGATTCCTTCGAATCAGTCGCTTTCTTATGTCTTGTTGACATAGCCTTCTTAGAGGCTTCCCTCCCCACCGACAGTTTACCTCTCCTCTCAAGAAGAGCTTTCTCGGTCATGGATTGACAGGACCCGCAGTAGTCGGTTCGGTGACTGGAACCGAGATACCAGAGACAAATCTGGTGGGGATTGGTGATCGACATTTTAGATCCACAATCTACACACTTCTTTAACCCAGTCTTGGGTGTCGAAAGAGTTGAAGATGACAACATTTTCTTCACAGAAAATAGAAGCGCGCCGTTCTCGATAGCGAAGCGATTGGAAAAACGGAACTGATGCAACGGGTGCGGCTAGAGCTATTTATACCATTGGTGACGTCGACAGAGTACGGAGTCCGTCGAGGGACAATCGACGCCACGACCTCGAGCACAGCGTCTTCTGCCGAGAAAAAAAAAAAAATGTTTCCGAATCAGCAAAGCTGGAGATAACGAATTATCACAAGATGAGGAATACGTGGGAGGACACAATCCATTCGAAAAGTGCATTGGTTTTGCTATGTTTGCACCCTAAAATGTGTCTGTCGTAGGACTGTCTGCTGACTTTTTTAAAAAAATGCGCGCAGAGGCCTACACAGTTTACTTGATAGTTACTTTTTTACACTGAGAAAGGCGGCTCTGAAAAGCGCCTTTCTTTTACATCTTAGTTGTTTTACTTTTTTTTAATTTTGTACACACGACACTATGAGAGGAGGGGAAAGGAGGGTAAGGAAGGGACACCAACCACGGAGAGAAGAAAGGGCAGGTGGAGCGAGAAAGATGTAGGGTGAGCCTTATTTAGGTAGGTAGTACTTCTTCTGGTGTTCCTTGACCGTACTCTCAAAAGCACTTCGAAGACTCCCACCTGCAGAGTACATACACAATATTGTGACCTTCGAAAGGTAAGGGTCAACAGCATCGCAAATGGCCTGTGAGGCAGCTGGAGGGATGCGCTCTCCCACAGGAGTCTCTCTTGTGGAGAGATGATCGGACACGGAGGATGCTGCGGCGGAATTCAACCTTCTACGTTCTTTACATGGTACCACTTTGAGAATGTCCGCACCGTGGAACAAAGTTGGGTGTCGCTTCATGGTTGTCGTACCAAAGCTGTACGCACAAGGTTTCCCACGACTCAGCACCAAATTGCACTTTAAACAGGTGACAAGGTTCACACGTGCTTTTGGTACGTTTCCATAAACGGTAAACAACTGCCACACCAACGACTCCCGGCAAGTGGTGGTAGTATGCAGTTCCCCCACCTCATTCTCTTCATCCTCTTCTTCCTCGCTCTCTAAATCCTCACACGTATATTTCCCTCTGCAGGCCCTTGGGGAGGTGGTGGCGGTGGAGGGTTTGGGGGTGGTGCTGAGTCTGATGTAGCAACAGCAGCCATGGATGCCATTAGGGTTGGTGAGATAATCTCCACTAAAGGCAGCAAAACTCAATCTACAATCGCCAGAAGTACAATAAAGATGGGCTCGGGGATGTGGCCTTTTATAGGGGTGGAGGGGTGCGCCTCGTGACCATATCGATCACTCAAAAGCATTGTAAAAATTACAAACATTATGTGGAAAGCTAGGGCTATTGTATGGGACATGTGAAATGGCGATTTGGTATTGTAAAATAATTTGGCTTGTGTACATACGTTCTTTTGAAATGTTGCAGAAGCACACAAAGTGCTGAAATTAGGGCACACGCTCAGCATGGGTGCGGTCACATGATGACGTTGTGAACACATCCGCAAAGGAAATGGGTGCCCGCAGGACACCAAATGCCAGAAACGGTTTTGCGCATGCACGCGGGTGTTCTACGGACAGTCTTCGGGTCCTGAAACTAATTAAAAGTGTGACAAGTGAGAAGGGCAGTTACGGGCAGGCGCGATGTTCGCAGGACTTACGGGTGTGGTGTGCATGTGCGTAGATGTTCTGCTCACTGTACGGCCAGGTATAGTGTCCTTAGGACACCTCCATTTTGTTTGACTACGGACATGTCAGACACCGTGCCGGTCCTACGGACAGTTTCATCTTCGCTGCGGACGGTACGGAAAAGTATAGTGTCCTTAGGACATCCATATTTTATTAATTACGGAGAGGCAGAACAGGCGCTCTTGTCCGCGGACATTTTAACTCTTTTTTGAAAAAAAAATTGGACGCACACAATTCCATTCAAAGTAAGATCACTTTTTTTATTAAACACATATGCAACAATTAAGAGAGAGGGGGAAGCAGACACTGAAACAAATATAGGGGAATTAGGGCTTTCCACAGGCTTGTTATGAAGGGATGGAAGTTTCGTCGAAATGTTTATGTTGTTCTTCAGGGTTTGGGGATAGTTCACTAGGAAATGTAAGAAAGGGGGACAGGTACAGGTAGGACAGTGGTATCTTATTTTTCCTTTGACGTGGTCCTCCACCAATTGCCTTAACCCGTTAAAATTCTCTTTTAGCATGTCCACTTTTCCTTCTATGCATTTCAAGGTCTCTTGTACTGTGTCTTTTGGTGGACTTTGTTCATTTTTTACCTGGTCTGTTAAAAATAAATATATATATATGTTAAGTATCCATAAAGTACTGATTATTAATTTGCTTATGCAGAGAAGTGTGTACCATTATTATCACTATCTTCCGACATTTCGCCATGCGGAAAATTCTCCTCCAGCCAGTCCAAAGTACTGCACATTTCTGTGTGAAAACAACAGAAACACATTAATTGTTCTGCACCTCATACAAAAAGTGTACCAACATACACGAAAAATGAAGTTCACTTACTACTTTCTTGTAATGTGTATTCGTTCTGTTGTGTTCGTCTACTGTCGCTCGTAGCTGTACAGTTTCTGTGAGGTAATTACGTTGGAGGCATATCTTTTTTTGTTATGGTATAATCCATTTCATTACACATGGTATTTATATGGATGGGTTATGTGTGAGACGTGTAGGTTCCAATGGTTATTTATTACTACTTATAATGGTTTTATGTGCTGCTTTTTAACCTTCTGCAGTTTATATATGTCATGATAGAATAATTTCAAATACCCCCTGACTGTTGGGGTAGTGTTGCTGTCGTCCGTGCCCGTCCAGGGACTGACTCTCAGAAGGAGGTTCAGTATGTTCTATGTTACATGTACACAAAGTAAGGGAATCCTAGTAATTAACTCCCAATTTCACATGATGAATATGTATATTCAGTAAAATAACTTTGTTAAATGGATGTTACGATTAAGTTGCCCTACTAAAAAGCTATGAAATTCAGTAAAAGAACTTTGTTAACGGGACATTATGGTTAAGTTGCTCGACTAAAACGATGTGAATTCCGTAAATAAAACTTTGTTAACGGGACGTTATGGTTCCAAGTAAAACCGAAAAACCCTTGAAATTCACCAGTTATGGTAAGCTTAGCAACCATAACTCGCGCCACCACTGTGCACTGCTAACACTAACACCCAGGGCATCAAAGATGAAATCAAAATTGTCATTGATGACATCACATGTACATTTACTTTGAATGAAAACTCTGTAGAAGGTATTCTTACTATAATGTTCACCAAAAAGTGTCAAGGATGATTGCAAAACATATCAAGTGCTAATTAGTGCATTATGCAATGCGTTGATATACATAGCATTCTATTATGACGTTCTATGCAGTATACTAAGGTACTCATGTAGCAATATAGGCATTGTGCGCAGCATACATGATGGAGGCGCAATATTCATAAGCTTGCCATGTTGAACAGTGAATTGATAACTGTTTTCTTATTAAAGTATAGACACAACACAAAGAGACATCACATACAAATGAGTATATACAAATAAATTGAAGTAAGGAAAAAATCAGCGGTACTAGCAGTACGTGTTCATAACCTAACTGATGATCTTTATACAGAGAAATGATTGGTCTGTTTCAAAGGTGATACTTACCCTATGCATATGTATCACATGATTTGACTGGACCCTAAGGGAATTACAGTAAGAACATACTTGAAGGATAAGTCTGCAATTATAGTACCTTTTATATTTTTAATTCCTGACTGTTACTGAAGAAAACCATGAGGCCTAGATATGTTAGTAAAGGAAAAAGGGGGAGCCAGACATGTGATGTCATCAATGACATTTTTGATGTCATTTTTGATGTCCTGGGTGTTAGTGTTAGCAGTGCACAGTGGCGGCACGAGTTATGGTTGCTTAGCTTACCATAACTGGCGAATTTCAAGGGTTTTTCGGTTTTACTTGGAACCATAACGTCCCGTTAAAGATTTTTTTACTGAATTTCACAGGTTTTTAGTAGAGCAACTTAACAAGAACGTCCCGTTAACAACGTTTTTTTTTACCGAATATATATATCTGTCCTCTAATTATAGAATGGTACGCTTGTGTTCTTCATGTGTTTGAATATGTGTTTGTGTCACGAAGTGCGGATGGCCCGTGTGCTTCATGTCTAACGCTGCTATGTCATGGTGTCTCCAACGACGTGAAGCAACATGGCTTCTTGGTGCCTAGTCCAGGCTGTCCATATAGATGTCTCTAACCATGACCTGCGGCTCTTCATTCCCGCATTGATAGATTTGTACCGCACCTGGTCTGTATGGCTGGCTGAGGGGATACCTCAACCTATTTATTGATCATTGGTCTGTTAGGAATTTGTCCAAAATAAAAGGTGATTGCAATGTTTTCTGGCCTTCCGTCTTGTCATGAACTTGGTGGGAGGAGGGGGTGGTGGCATGATCCTGACTCCCTCTTCACTTGCAAGATGTAATTCCTAGCTCCCTGGTAACAAGAAATGATAACACATCCTAACAGATATGACTTTAATAATGAATATAAAATTAAAG
The DNA here is from genome assembly GCF_040938575.1 of Ambystoma mexicanum. Taxonomy (NCBI): domain Eukaryota; kingdom Metazoa; phylum Chordata; class Amphibia; order Caudata; family Ambystomatidae; genus Ambystoma; species Ambystoma mexicanum. Next base: position 674,010,388 of record NC_090934.1, read on the forward strand.
GTAAGGGCTAAAACTAATAAACCTGGTCCAAAATTCATTGGAATCAGAACTGTCATGAGGCAGGTAAGTACCCCAAAGTCAACATTCAGAGTTCCAGTCCAAGTTTGTAAGTTCCATTATGAGTGGGCGGGAGATAAAAGCACCCGTTTTAGTGGCAGTAAGTCTATTTGACGTCACAGGTGCAGATTCTGCACAGAGCAAGCCAGGAAAGGCCAATGGAGACCACAAAGAAATGTTCCAGAGGTTCCAAGATATAGCCATCCCCCCCACAAGAAGAAGCAGAACAGGAGAACCCTCAATCGAATTCTATTGAAATTGGGGTAAAGACTCGCTCCACGGAATATCTACCCTGATGGGGAGTATCTCGATTAATAGTCCACCCCAGGACCAAAGGAAGGTACTAACATTGGAAGTTTATGAGGGAACTGCTCTGGCAGCAGGAAACAACCTGGTGAGTAAACAGCTCTTTTCCACAGGTGTGCTTTTCAGGATTCAGTTGCTAGGGACTTAAACCATGGTCCAGCGACGATCCGAGCGATCCAAAAAAGGAACAAAGGTTCTTTCCAGTGCCTCGAGCCTGCATCGGATAGTTCTGTGAGGAGGACCTAAGGAAGACAGAGGAAGCCACAAAGATGGCTTCTGGCAGCGCAATGAACAAAAAGAAGGCAGCAACTCCCAGCATGGAGACAACAGTCTGAGTCACCCTCAGAAAGAAGGAAGAAACTATGGGGTATGAAGTCTCAGCACCTCAATGGACACCAGCAGTAATCCACAGCCAAGCAGATGACCCTGGCAGGAAACATACATAGGAAACCAGCCAAGTAATCTGTTCCAGATTAGAGGGTTTGACCAAATGATGTGTGGAATCCCTAGGAGTCTTCAGGGAACCCGGACTGAACCTCCTTTGCCAAAAAGACCCAAACTGGAATATACCCAAGCCACTGCACTTAGCAAGTACTGATAACTGAGGACTTGAAAAATGGCAAAAGCAGCTACATGCACTGGAAAAATCATTAAGCAGGCCTGTCACCTCCGAGTTGCAGGAACTAAACAAGAGAGACAAGTAGGGGTAAGAACATCAAAAACCCTTGCTAAAGGGGGCTGGCCAGCGAGCCAATCACTAAAAGGGTCTTGGGCTAACCGTCAGATGAGCAGTCATTCTAGTTGGTAACTAGATCTGCCACTTAGCCTAAGCCAGCCCCACCAGAAGTAAGAGGGATTGTCCAGGTACCCATGCTGGCCTAATTTTAGTTAAGACCAATTAGGAGGCAGCCATAATGGGCTCACCACTCACAAAGAGAACAGCCATTTTGGGCATACCTGGTGGTCACATTGAAGAAATGAAGCCCTGGAAAATAAAATGGCTGAGCGCAGGATATAAAAAACCACCAGTATCCCAATGGCTACCAAAAAGCTACATTGGGCTACCAATGCAGCAAAATGGCTTGCGCCCCTGGTAAAGCCAAAACTAAACCACATCTACCACCAAATCACTGCCCAAAACCCATGAAAAGTGACACAATCACACTAGTCCAAAAATGGAGTACCTGAGAGGAGACTCTAGTACTGGGAGTCTTCGGGCAGCCCAATACCATAAAGGGACGTAATGGCAGGGGGTGAGAGATCCCCATTTCATTTGCTCCTGCAAAACTCTTTTAGAATGCACTTCTTTCCGGTGTACCAGCGCGTATATGGTTTTATGCGATTGTATAGATTGGTTTAGGTTTGACCCTACATCATTATTCGTGATGTCATTGTGTTCTCCAGTGATGTCATGACAGTGTATGCACCCGCGCTTGGGCATTCAGTATATTTAGGTCGGTCGAAGAGATTCTCCCGTACGTGATACGGTTCATAAACACTACAGCAGCGTTTTTCCAACTTCACCCTTTTGGCCACAAGTGGCTTCATTGGGAATATATTCAGCTCTAGCACAATGGGACATGATGTTCTAGTGGAAAGGTAATTATCGGTTGTTCGTGTTTTTTTAGCTAGATACAGAATAATAGATCTGCATTAGAACCGTGATTCCCAGCAGGTAGAATAATTTTCCTTTGTTGACCAGAGTATGACTCCGGACTGGAGCACTTTCATGAGCTCATGGGTGTTCCTTTTAGGGTACACTTGGAACGTTTGGTCCTTGCCTTTGGTGACTAAGCAATAATGAGGGATTCTGCGTAATACACTCTCCATGTTCAGACATCAGGGTGTCCTTGAGTTTAGTACTGGGTGTAGGGGGGCAGACAGAACATATTGGGCCTCATTACAAGTAGGCCAAGCCGGTTTTAACGGTGCCGGTAAAACCATACCAGCACAGTTTACCGGACCGCTCATTCCGACCCGCAATCCCGGAAACACCATCACTGCAAAGCGACCCCTGCGGTGTCAACGCACCCAGTAGCTCTGTGTGCGGAAACAGCGCATCGACCCGCCGGTGCCTCCTAGTCACTGGCAATGCGCAACACCACTCTCATTACAAGTGGCACAGACACAGAAATACTGAACATTGTGGCGGTATCGCCGCCACCGCGGACATGGCGTTCAACAGTGGCAGGTGAGCTGAATCAGGCCACAGGTGTGCAAAATGAGGCCAGCTGCACCTCATAGGCCACTGGGAGCCTACAAAAGGGCCACACTCGCACCCAGGCCACCATCCAGCGCAACCATGCGGTCAGCTGCTGAAGCAGCATTTGGGCTAGGGAACCTACAAGCAGCTGTGCACATCGTGGCAGCAGCGAGGCAGAGGAGGCGGCGCAGGAGGCAAAACTTGAACCCTGTGCACATCCCAAACATAAACATGCAGCAGGCACCACCCCGCAGGCAGCCAGCAATACCCCGCAACAGGGCCTCACCCTGGAACCTGACCCCAGCTCAAATCCACACACTATACAGGCTTGACCGGGACTCAATCATATCCATTGTCACCCTGATTGAAGAGGACATCAGTAGCCACATTGGCATCCGGACTGCAATCCCCCCTACCCCCTGCTGAAGGTAGTCTCTGTGCTACATTTCCACGGAACCGGGACATATCAGCACATCCAGGTACTGGATGCGCTGCTGCGCCATGAGTCAGAGTACATTTCCCTACCCCGCACCCCTGCCCAGGTCATTGCCACCAAGTTGACCTTCCATGCCTTTGCAGGCATGCCCAATTGCATAGGTGTAACAGACTGCACGCACATGGAGTTGACAGTTGGATATGCAATCGAGGTGGTGTACCGCAATCGGAAGCAATTCCACTCACTGAATGCCCAGATGGTCTGCAATGCTGGACAAGTGATCGCCCATTGCTGTGCACGTTTCCCAGGATCTACACACAACTCCATTTTCTTGCGGAATTCTACATTACCATGCTACATGGAATGCTATGCCGGACAAAACACATGGCTAATGGGTGAGTACAACTGCCAATGCATGACCCCTGTGTACTGGGGAGTTTGGGGGGAAGAGGGGTAGTGAAGGGCCACAGTGTCCCAGGCATTGGGGTGAGTACAACTGCCGATGCAGGACCCCTGCTCAATGTAATGGACACGCACCAGATTCCACACAGTTCAATGCATAGAAAAGGAAATTGCCACAACAAGCAAGTACATGCCCTGCCTACATCCATGCAGATCCTAGCCATGTTGGGGGACTACATGCAATATCGACATGAGGCGGTGAGTTCCTTCCCCGCCCAATGTACCTGGGCCGCCTCCATGCACACGATGTGCGCTCCCCATGCAATGTACATTGCTCACATATGTACAGTGACCTGTGTCCGCCTGATGCAGGTCTACCCATCACATTGCCATAGTCACCCACCACATCTGTACCCATGGGCATTGAAATGTGCACAACATGTCGTTGCCCAATATCAATCCACAAATGTAACCATCACTGACTAAGTATCACCAGACTTAACTACCATAGCTGTACCATCTTGCATAGCCACGTATGTTTGTGACAACTATACTACAGATAAACATAGTCTAATTGTGACTTCTAAAGCTAGTACCTCCCATTGTAGGCACTCTAGTCATTGCTGGGGAGTGTCAAATCTAGGTGCCCTCTGATGTATGCATTTTAGTCATTGCTGGGGATTGTCAAATCTAGGTGCCCTCTGATGTATGCATTTTAGTGATTGCTGTGGGATTGTCAAATCTAGGTGCCCTCTGATGTATGCATTTTAGTCATTGCTGGGGATTGTCAAATCTAGGTGCCCTCTGATGTATGCATTTTAGTCATTGCTGTGGGATTGTCAAATCTAGGTGCCCTCTGATGTATGCATTTTAGACATTGCAGGGGATTGTCAAATCTAGGTGCCCTCAGACGTACGCATCTTAGTCATTGCTGAGACTGGCAAATATAGCTGCCCCTCTGTGACCTATCCCAACATGTACACTACTAAAATTGGCCTTATATACACACTCTGCACCCTACTCTGGACTCTCCTAACCATCACCATAACAATGGCCCTTACCAACTACACACCTTGCAACTTGCAAGATGGAAACCAACGACTTAGAGCGAGACTGTCACGCCTTTATGACCTCAAAAATAAAAGAACTAGACCAATAGGCCCTACACTAACCCTAACTGCGTCCGACTCTAATCCTCTTCCCCCAATGGCAGAAAGGCATCATAAAACACAAACTGATTTCCACCATCACCAGAAGAGGCCCAATACTCCCAATCCTAGACCCAACCAAGAAAAAACTACAACTCCCACCCTATCAGGAGCACTCATCAATGCGAGGTCCCTCATAGCACACAATACGTAAATTGCTGATATACTAGCTATGGATAACTTGGATCTCCTCGCAATCACTGAGACGTGGCTCCACGACGCAGCAGGTCCTGCACTTATGATTGCCATACCTGACAATTATAACATACTAAGAGTCGATCGGCCCAACTCCAGGGGAGGGGCCTAGCCATAATTTCCAAAATTTCCAAAATTAAGCTAGACTTACCCCTCACCCGGAAATAACATCTTGCAAACTTCTCTCGGCCAAAATACCTATTTCGAATAACAGTACACTAAATGTACTACTGGTGTACAGACCACCAGGCCCACTAGGCAACTTTGAGGATTACTTATCTAGCCTCCTTACTAACTATATCAAAGACTCTACCCAGCTCCTTCTATTAGGTCACTTTAATCTGGGATTTAATGATAACGAGGACAAGCAAGCCTACTCCATTCAATCTATACTAGCTGATCATGGCCTCATCCAGAAAGTTCTAGCCCCTAAGCATATAAAAGGACGGACTTTAGATTGGATAGCAAACCGAAACTGTGATACTACCATTTCCAATATCTTACCACAAACTTGGACTGACCACTACCTCATCTGCTTCTCATCCACTATAGAGCCTCCTAAACCAAACAATCAGGAAATAGTACCACCCATGCCAACCAGAAGTAAAAAAGAAATCACATCTGAAAAATTACTCCCACTCCTCCTACCAGCTCTCACTACTAGCGATATTAACCCTGACCCTAATATGCTAGTCGAGACATTTAATAGCGCTATGTCCAAAGCCTTGGATACAATTGCTCCTATCAAAATACGTAAAAGTAAACGAGCATCTCATCTCAACTCATGGTTCTCCCCGTACCTCAAAGAATTATGAATCCAAAAACGCAAACTCCCAGCTATCTGGAGGCATACACCCTCGGTAATGAATAAAACCCTTTTTGACAACCTTGCTAAAAAATATAAGAAAGAAATAATCCAAACCAAACAAGACTCATTTAATGAAAGGATTAGCAAAGCTAATTCTAAAGAACTCTTCTCTATCCTCCGGGAAATGGAAAACCCTATTGCTCCTACAGACAACGTCTCCAAGGACAAACATTGGTGCACTAGTATCCAAAATGCCTTAGCTTATAAAATTGCAACCCTACAAACTAAAATTTCAAAGAAGAAAGCATCCTTGAGCCCTACAAGAACCCATACCACCCACCCGACTGACACACCCAGAACAGTCACCCAAAGTAACTGCGAACCGTTCAGATTTACTAACATTTCCATTCTGGAAACCGAAAAGGTGATCTCTTCACTAAAGCCCTCTAATTGCCAAGGTGACAATTGCCCAGCACAAGTCATTAAGGACGCAGCAAGAGACTTAGCACCCTTCATCTCTAAACTAATCAACGCTTCCTTTACAGCTAGCACTGCACCCACCAACCTTAAAGAATCCTGAGTACTGCCCCTGCTTAAAAAACAGACTCTTGACCCAGCTATCCCAACTAATTACAGGCCTATCACCACGGTCCCATTTCTCCTCAAAATCATTGATAGAGTAGCCTACCTCCAGATCCAAAACTATTTGGAGACGAACCAACTACTAGGATCTCGCCAATCTGGGTTCAGACCACTACATGGCACTGAAACGGCAATCACTGACCTTAAGACACAAATTGACGAGTTGAAGGATAAAGGTAAAACAGCTATGCTCCCACTCCTTGACTTATCGGCGGCCTTTGACCTGGTGGACAATGCAGTGTTATGCAACCACCTAGCGTCTGCCGCCTATTTCTCAAGTGGAGCTATAGCCTGGGTACAATCCTTCCTAACCAACCGTACGATGAGAGTGTTCTCCCCTTTAGCATCAGCAGACCCAATCCAAATCACATGTGGCATCCCACAAGGTTCATGTGTCTCTCCCACTATGTACAACAACTTCACTAAGCCAATCTTCGACAAATTAGGCAGACTGGGGGTAACCTACACCAATTATGCGGACGACACGCAGATCCTCATACCACTATCTGGCAACTTTGTCGAAGACTCAGCTCTAGTAAATAAGATTTACCTCCTCATTCAGGCATGGATGGCCTCCCACGGCCTCTGCCTCAATGATGACAAAACAGAGATACTGATCCTGGGTTCCGACTCTAACCTCAAAAAACTCAGCCCTAACTATCTTGCCTTCAACATAGACGGCAACATAATCAAAGTGGCAACGGAGGTAAAAACACTAGGTTTCTACCTCGATTCCACATTATCCCTCAAAAACAAGTTAACTCCCTAGCTTCTTCCACAGCTTACACCTGCAAATTAATTAGGGCCTGCAGACCTTACCTTTCCAAAACTAATTGTATTACACTAGCCAATGCCTTAGTAATGTCTAAACTGGACTATTGTAACGCCCTCTATGTGGGCGCTAGCAAAACTGTCACTAACAAATTGCAAATACTCCAGAACAATGCCCTGAGAGCAGCCTTGGACATACCCCGCAGAGCCCACATCTCCGACATTAGGAAAGACTACCATTGGTTAAAAATTAGCGATAGGATAGAGTTCTCCTCAAGACGCTATCCCTTACCTACAAAGGTCTGAACACCACTGCGCCCCCCTATATCTCGGCCAGACAGACTAGAAAATCCTCTACTCACCATACCAGAGCCTCCAACCACCTCCTACTTGAAACACCCAGATTTAGACTATCTAAAGCGGGTGGAGTAAGCTTCCCTGTTAGAGCTGCCCGTGCCTGGAACGCACTACCCACTGCACTGAGAGCCAACCTACCATTCACTAGATTCAGATGTAACGTGAAAAGCTGGCTCTGGACTAATGATGACTCACACTTGGCGCCGTTGCGCTAGGCCCGGTTCTTTTTTCTCCTCAATTACCTTGATACCTCCAAAACCTGACAAGTCTTTCTCATGTAAGGGCCTGGCATTCTCCTTTGTATTTTTGCATCTTGTATTCATAATTTGTACACCGCATATCTGTATCGCAAACACTAATCGATAATTCATGCAATGTTCGCTCTGTATGTATCCTATGCATGTAACCTAAGCTTAAGAAACCTTGTATCTGCTGCGCCCAGCTACCTCTGGGTTTGGAGTGCATTATCAAATAATAAACTAAACTAAACTAAACTGACCCCTGCATGGTAATGTGAACCAAGTGTGCTGTACACATGAATTACACAATGGATTACCAAACAGGGCATCATTGTACTGCATCTGAATCAGACAGTAATACCATGAACACTAACATGTGCCCTTGCTTACACTCCCATGCAGGTGATGCTGGATATGCAGTCATGCCATGGCTGATGGACGCCCATACGAACGCAAAGGAACAGGCATGAGGAGGCCTACAACAGGGCACACATACGCACACGTGGCATGATGGAGCGTGCCTTTGGTCTAGTGAAGGCCAGGTTCCGCTGCCTGAGACGATCTGGTGGCTCATTGCTGTACAGCCCGGTGAAGACAGGGAAAATAGTAATAGCATGTGCACTGCTGCACAATCTGTGCATACGCAGGAACATTCCACTGCCCCCAGACAATGAGGCTGAAGAAGATGATGACGACGATGACAATGGTGATGGGATGGGTGCACTGCCAGCCCGGGGTGCCATTAATGGACAACATGCACGTGTAGCACTCATCCACAATTGTTTTTGATACACTTCTCATGCACATTCAGCACTCCATGTGGTGGCACAACATTAAATGGTTTGTAGACACAAGAAATCAAGATTGTCCACTCGTCATTTGCTTCTTCACAACAGTGTATTTACAAGTAAACAGGGGTGACAGGAATTGGATAGGAATCAAGTACACACGTGACCCCCCACCTCACCAAAGTACTCACCCACCACCCAGGCCCCAACTGACTTACCCCACTAAGGACCACCCACACTGCCCCAACATACCCACCCACCAACCACAACCCCATCACAACTGTTTGGACGATCGTTCAACAATGCAGTTTCTATTTGCATCCCTGCTTGTGCGCGTACATGTCCTTTCCAGATGGTCCAGACAGGCGTGAAGACCTCCTCCAGGGACTACTGGCCACCGAACTGGAGGGGGGGCTGCTGGCAGATGGCACTGCCGGGTTCACAGGTGGCACATTACCCAGGACCTTGTTGGGCAACAAGCATTGCCTCGGCGATATTGTCAATTGTGTAGGGTTTGTCAACAATAATATGTTCAGGATCAGTTAACTCCCCCTCCTCCTCCTCACCTGAATCCTTTGATGTAATCTCAGGTTCCTTGCCTCTCTTTCGTCTGTTGGTCTTTTTCTTTTGATAGAGGTACGGCCGTTCTCGAAAGGAAGCCACTGTGTCGCCGGACAAAAAGTCAGAGAACACAGGACCCCCTCCCGAGAACAAGTCAACGGCTTAAAAAAACGTTTTGGAGAGACCGCCGTGGATCCAACGGGTATCGAAGGAGGACCGATAAGCAACACTGAGCCTTCAGTTCAATTGGTGCCGTACCACAGAGCCAAGGAGCAATCTGAGGTAAATCGCACGTAAAGCAGAAGGAAATAAGCGGGGAGGAGAGACAAGGAGAATACCGCAAGGGTATGAAGCGGAGAAGGCAGCACGGAGGGATAACAGGTAAGCAAAGCCAAAAAGGACGGGAAGAACGAGAGCGAAAAAAGGAGACAGAACAAGAACAGGGAGGGAGCACTGAGGCAGGCAGACCAGCAGCACGGAGGGATAACAAAGCAGGGAGGACGACAAAAGCCAGAAAGGAGGAAAAAGAAAGGAAGGAAGGCAGCAGCAACTGCAAGCGGAAAACTAGGAAGCATTAACCCAAAGCAGAAAGCTAACTCAACAGGGTTGCAATGCACAGAACGAAGAGAAGGCGGGGCTAAAGTAGGAAGTAGAGAAAGGGAAAGCAACACACTAGACCGTAAACGAGAAAGCATAGGAAAACGTGCTGGAACGTTCAATGGCGGCGCAATCTCCAGGAAGACCATAAGCGCCAGGAAGGCAGGCGCGAGACAGTATGCCCCCTTCCAAGGGGTAAACCACCAGGTTTGCCCGGAAAGGACCGATGGAAGGAACGGACCAAAAGCGGGGCATGCACCTGTCTCGAAGGTTCCCAAGAACCTTCCATATGTGAATACCCCTTCCAGTGGATCAAATACTCTAGTCTACCTTTGCTGTATCTACAGTCCAGTATCTTAGCTACTTCAAATTCATCAGAAGTGTTGTCAGCCCTATGTTTTATGGGTGGCAAGCTCCTCCCGTAAGGATCGTTCAAGTATTCCTTCAACAAAGAGATGTGGAAAACCGGATGTATCTGCTTCATGCTTCGTGGTAACCGCAAACGGTAAGCAACAGGATTAAGCCTCTTAACTATAGGAAAGGGGCCCAAGAAGCGGGGTGATAGTTTAGAAGGATGTAAGCACCGTGGGAGAAACTTGGTGGGAAACCAAACCCGGGTTCCTGGGGTCCATATGGGCGCTTTGCGGCGATGAGCATTGGCTTGTGTTTGATAATGAGCTTGGCTCATTCTCAGTCCCTCTTTAGCAGTTTTATGGGCATCAGTTATGTTGGTGATAAATCCATCGACAGAAGGTACTGTGGTAGCACGCATATCCGAAGGAAGAAGTTCCAGAGGATGAAAACCATAATTGCAGAAGAACGGACTGACCGACGTGGCAGGATGTTTGGTGTTATAAGAAACCTCTGCGGGAGGCAGAAGAGAAACCCAATTGTCTTGTAGGTGGTTGGCATAACATCTGAGCTATTGTTCGAGTAAAGCATTCAGGCGCTCAGTTTGACCATTGGTCTGCGGGTGAAAACTGGAGGATAAAGCCCTTTCTATTCCCAATTTGTCACAAAGAGCCTTCCAAAAACAGGATGTATACTGACTGCCATGATCAGAGACTATCCTGTCTGGCAATCCGTGGAGTCTGAATAAGTCTTTAGAAAAAACGGAAGCCATACCTACATCAGTGGGTATCCCGGGTAATGGGGAAAAATGCGCCATCTTCGAAAAAGAGTCCACCGTGACCATAATGCAGGTACAACCTTCAGAGAGGGGAAGGTCCACAATAAAGTCTATAGAAAGATGACTCCAGGGTCGTGAGGGAGGAGGACTTTGTTGGAGTAAACGGAGAGGTTTTTGTGTACTATACTTGGCCCTACAACAGACAGGGCAGGAAGCCACATATGATTTGGCCTCAGAAGCCAGTTCTGGACACTAGAAGTTATGTCGCAGGAGGTCAATAGTGGAGGTTGTTCCTCTATGTCCTGCCAACCTACTGTCATGACACCATTTGAAAGCACTTATTCTGAGTGAAAGTGTAGAGAGGTATAGACTGTTGTTAACGAACACCAAGCCGTTCCGTCGTTGAAGGACGTGGCGGTTGCAGGTCTTGGGATCACTCTGCAGAAGCATCGTGGCATCAGTCACTTCCTGAAGAAAGGTTGAGACTGAGCATACTATTTTATCTGGAGACAGTACGTGTTCAGTTTTGGGTTCACTAGACAGACCAGGATATGGATATCTGGATAATGAATCAGCTAGAATGTTCTTGCTTCCGGGAAGATAAGTGACAACAAAATCATATTGAGTGAAGAAATGAGCCCACCTGGCTTCCCTGGAATTGACACACTCCATTTGTGGGATGATCTTTAGATTCTTATGATCGGTCCTGAGCTGGAAGGGGTGTAAAGAACCTTGGAGTATGTGACGCCATTCCTCACAGGCAGTCTTCATGGCCAGCAACTCCTTCTCAATTACAGAATAGTTAATCTGAGTGGGAGTTAAAGTGCGAGAGAGATAGGCTACAGGGTCTTCCACTCCTTCATGTTCTTGTAAGAGTGCTGCTCCGATGGCATCTGCAGAAGCATCAGTCTCTACGATGAACGGCAGCGATTGATTAGGTTGACAGAGAATGGGAGCCAAACAAAACATTTCCTTAAGTAGTACAAAAGTGTTTTCATTTTCCGTGGACCAGAGAAAGGGTAAGCAGGTCTTCTTCAAAAGAGAAGTGATGGGAAGTACCAATCCAGCGAACCGAGGAATGAACTGACGTTAGACGTTAGCTAGTCCAAGAAAACGTTGCACTTCCTTTACAGAGGTAGGTGAAGGCCAGTTGAGTACTACAGATAGTTTCCTGGGATCCATCTCTACCCCCTGTTCGGTAAGGATGAAACCCGGATAAGGACCAGAGGTGATCTCAGACAGACATTTTTCGAGATTAACCAAAAGCCGGTGTTGCTGAAGGCGTTGGAGTACTTGTTGAAGATGTTCTTGGTGGGTTTGCTGGTTAGGTGAATATAGCAGGATGTCATCCAGATAGACAATGGTATTGTGGTATAATAAGTCTGAGAATATTCGATCAATAAACCGTTGAAAGACGGCGGGGGCATTTAACAGGCCAAAGGGCATAACCCTATACTCAAAATGACCGAACAGAGTGCGGAAAACGGTCTTCCATTCGTCCCCTGCCCGGACGCGAAGCAGGTGGTAAGCTCGCCTTAGGTCCAATTTGGAAAAAATGGCAGCCCCATGTACAGCTTCAAGGACATCCCTAATAAGGGGCATAGGGTACCTATCTCTAATAGTAACGCGATTAAGGCCCAGATAGTGGATGCAAAGCCTTAACTCAGTGATGTCCTTAGGAACGAAGAACAACGATGCCCCTGCAGGAGAACGGGATGGTTGGATTAGACCGTTGTGAAGATTTGAATCCAGATATTTTCTGAGTTCATCCTTCTCTTTTAAAGAGAGAGAAAATATGCGCCCAAAAGGCACCAAGGCGTTGGGTTGTAGATCTATTCCGCAGTCCTCGGGCCGGTGTGGCGGTAGTTCTTGAGGGCCCTTTTCAATGAAAACCTCTCTAAACCAGTGGAGTTTGGTAGGTATCAGGTATACTCGAAGTGATTTCGGGGAGGGTTGATCTTGTACCACAAATTTCATTGTTTCATGTGTCTTTTCCGTGGAACAAGATTTACGACAGTGAGTAGAATTGAACGTTATCAGATTGCGAGACCAATCAATCGTGGGATTGTGCCTGTGAAGCCAAGATAACTCCAGGATTAATGGAAAGTGAGCTCAAATTGAACTGGATGACTTCCTTATGTTGTAAGATCGTCATCTCCAAGGGGGCCGTAGCATGATTGATCATACCAGAACTGAGAGGGGTGCCATCAACCGCTTCTACCTTTTGGTCCTCTTCCTTTTCTACCTGATCAATGCCGGTTTGGTTAGCCCAGATGATGTCCATGAAGCTACCGGCAGCTCCGCAATCCAAGAGGACCAGTGTGTCAACGTGTTTGTTTCTGACACAAAGTAGAATGGGTATCACTATAAGTCGGTTGTCCTCAACAGGGATAGCGCAGGCAACTGTAACAGAGACATAGGGACTGTCTTCCTGATCTCGTAAACCCGTCCCAGCTAGTTTCAAGGTTGCTCGTTTCCCTGAGCGCCGGGGCGGCACATCAGGACAGTCTCTTAATAAATGAGTGTCAGAGCCGCAGTATAAACACAAGTTCTTTTCCCTGTGCCTCTTTCGTTCTTCCGGAGTGAGTGGACCTCTTGTGGTACCGATCTGCATCGGTTCTTCCTTCGGTAGACAAGGGGTGGAGGGGAAGGCAGATAGGGTGTCAGAAGGTCTTCCCTTCTTCTTTTCGGATCTTCGCTCAGACAAACGAAAATCGATCTGAACTATGGTTGACAAAAGTACAGCCAATGTAGTAGGTCGGGGGGACCGAGCTAGCTCGTCCTTGAGTTCTTCCCGGAGACCTCTCCTAAAGATGGTGTACTGAGCAGGTTCAGGCCAACCTGCGTCGGCAGCAACTTTCTCGAATTGAGTAATGTAGCCGAGTAGGTCCATGGATCCTTGTCGAATGTCTAGCAGCTCCTCACTGGCCACCTGAGACGTTCCATGCCTCTCAAATGTTTGTTTGAATTGGGCCATAAAGGCCCCTTAATCCTGCAGAAAGAGGGCTGGCACTGGTTACAAGAGGGGTAGCCCAGGCCAAAGCATTGCCAGTTAGATTGGATATCAAAAACCCTATTCGGGCTTGATCGGAGGCATAGGTATGAGGACGGAAGGTAAGTGTATTATACAAGCCTCCATGAACTCCTTAAAGCGTCTGGGATTCCCATCAAATTTCCCGGAAGCTAAAGGCATGGGGGGTAACTCAATCTGAGATTGTTCTTGGGCAGGGACCATTTGTTTGAAGGTATCATTTTCTGTTTTAAGGGCGCGGACCTCCTGGGTCAAACCCTGCATGGCATTTACTAATTCCTGTATCTGAGTAGCGGTCTCCATAGTAGTTATTGGGTGGCGTTGCAAACTGTCAATTGTGTAGGGTTTGTCGGCAATAATATTTTCAGGATCAGTTAGCTCCCCCTCCTCCTCCTCCTCACCTGAATCCTTTGATGTGATCTCAGGTTCCTTGCCTCTCTTTTGTCTGTTGGTCTTTTTCTTTTGATAGAGGTACGGCCGTCCTCGGAAGGAAGCCACTGTGTCGCCGGACAGAAAGTGGGAGAACACAAGACCCCCTCCCGAGAACGCGAAGTCAAGAGGAAAAAAGCAAACGGCTTAAAAAAAACCTCTTGGAGAGACCGCAGTGGATCCAACGGATATCGAAGGAGGACCGATAAGCAACACTGAGCCTTCAGTTCAATTGGCGCTGTACCACAGAGCGAAGGAGCAATCCGAGGTAAATCACATGTAAAGCAGAAGGAAATAAGCAATGAAGAGAGACAAGAAGAATACTGCAACGGTATGAAGCGGAGAAGGCAGCACGGAGGGATAACAGGTAAGCAAAGCCAAAAAGGACGGGAAGAACAGGAGCGAAAAAGGGAGCCAGAACAAGCACAGGGAGGGAGCACCGAGGCGGGCAGACCAGCAGAACAGAGGGATAACAAAGCAGGGAGGAGGACGAAAGCCAGAAAGAAGGAAAAAGAAAGGAAGGAAGGCAGCAGCAAATGCAAGCGCAAAACTAGGAAGCATTAACCCAAAGCGGAAAGCGAACTCAACAGGGTTGCAACGCACAGAGCGAAGAGAAGGCGGGGCTAAAGTAGGAAGTACAGAAAGGGAAAGCAAAACACTAGACCGTAAACGAGAAAGCGTAGGAAAACGTGCTGGAACGTTCAATGGCGGCGCAATCTCCAGGAAGACCATAAGCGCCAGGAAGGCAGGCGCGTTACAGATATTTGACATATTATTATTGCCCTCCGTGATACTCCGTGAAAGGACTATGTTGGTTGTTGCAAATCGCCCGATTGCACGTGATAGCTGGCGCACTGAGGTGGCACTGCTCTCCCGTTGGACTCTAGCATCCTTGCGGTGTAGTCTGGCCTTCTCTCGTTGCAGCCTCACCTCCTGGAGTTGTTGCTCCACAAGCTGGTTTAGACTTGCCTGGTGCTCCTCAATGCGCAGGAGGCGGGCGCTGAGTTCCATGAGTGAAGGTGTGGGGGAGCGGAATGGACTGTGGGATCTCCCATGGGGCTGAATATGGGCACCTGTTCGGGAGTGATGTTGCCCCCGTCATCCACATTGTCGGGTGCATCTGCCCCCTGTTCTCCAGGCGCACTGTCGACGCGGGCTGCGTCACTGTCTCTTTGAGTGGGTCGCCCACTGATGGGTGCGACGGAAGTGGCAGCAGGTGTGTCCTCAGTTGCCACGTGCTGCACTTCGGGTGCAGCGGGGATGGAGGTGTCCGTAGCCACCGTCGGCGTGGCAGATGGTTTTGTGCCAGAGATGGTTTCGTGCCAGAGATGGAGGCAGTGGCATCCCGGGATGTCTGTGTAAGACGGCCACATGCAGTCACCCTTGTCGTTGGCTGTTGTGCCGAGTCACTGTCGGATGATGTGCCTGTGGGGGGACTGTAAAGCATGCTGTTAGTTGTGTGGCAGGATGTGAATAGGGCTATCGCATGCAACGCACTCCTCATACTTAGTCCACTTGCATGTACACACATTTAATGGGTGATGCACTCAGGTGTGTGGATCACAGCTTGCACACAGTTGCACATTGTCTGCCTGTCCTGGTGGTGTTGTCACATGGCCGTGTTGTGTGCTGGGAGGTGCGGGGGGTGGGGTGGGTTGTGGGTCATTGGTGGATGTGCTGTGTGACTCTAGGCCCTGGCGGGCAGGGGCGGTGGGTCAATGGTGGATGTGTTGTGTGCCTCTAGGCCCTGGCTAGGGGAGCAGGGGGTCATTAGTGGATGTGTTGTGTGCCTCTATGCCCTGGCTGGGGGGAGGGGCGTTGTGGGTGATTGGTGGATGTGTTGTGTGTCTCTAGGCCCTGGCGGGGGGGGGGGGGGCGGTGGGTCAATGGTGGATGTGTTGTGTGCCTCTAGGCCCTGGCTAGGGGAGCAGGGGGTCATTAGTGGATGTGTTGTGTGCCTCTATGCCCTGGCTGGGGGGAGGGGCGTTGTGGGTGATTGGTGGATGTGTTGTGTGTCTCTAGGCCCTGGCGGGGGGGGGGGGGGCGGTGGGTCAATGGTGGATGTGTTGTGTGCCTCTAGGCACTGGCTAGGGGGGCAGGGGGGTCATTGGTGGATGTGTTGTGTGCCTCTAGGCCCTGGATGCAGGGAGGGGGGTTGTGGGTGATTGGTGGATGTGTTGTGTGCCTCTAGGCCCTGGCTGGGGGCGGTGGGGGATTCCATCATTCGCACTCATGGCTTTGTACACTGTACTTACCAGCCTCGCCAGGTGTGCCGGCTCTGACCTCAACTCCCTCGATCCCCTTGAGGGGCACGACACTGCTGCACCTCTCCTCCCAGGTCTGCAGCATGAGGGGTGAAGCAGGTCCTCCTCCTGTGCTGGCGGTGTGCTGCCATGAGGTTACGTACATGCAGCCGCAGATCGTCCCAGCGCTTGTGGTAGTCTTTGACAGTGCGCACCGTCACGCTGAATGCTGTGCACTTCTGTGCAGCGGCTGCCCAAATTTCCTTTCGCTGCTGCTGGGTGCTGCGCCTTTGATCGGCGCTGAAGAGCAGTGGCGCACTGTCAACAATGTGCTCAACCAGCACTGTTAGTCCTGCCTCGCTGGAGCGGGGTCTACGCTACCATGTGGCTGGTATGCAGGATGTTATCTTCTTGCTTCTCTGGAACAAGTCACAGTAGGTGTAGGCCCAGTGGTTGCTGAAGATGGCAGTGGATTGTGGTTTAAGTAATAGCCGCTGCTCTCTTTCCGGTTTTCGCGATCACAGTGTTATCCGGGTCCGGTATTTCTGTATCCGGGACCGCGGGGCGGTTCATCCGTCTTAGTGGGTGTTAGCATAACGGCGGTGACACCATTTCCACAATGGCCTGGTGCATGCAACCGACAACCCGTAATCACACCTTTTTCCGCATACTTGCAGTCACAGAAACGATGTCACCGCCTTCACGGTAACAACGGATTCCGGACCGGCTAACTTGTAATGAGGCCCATTGTGCCTAATATGTAAATTACATTTTACTTCCATATAGGGATGGGAGCAGTTGCTTCCTCATGCTTCTTGGATGTCTTGGATGTTGAACAAAGAAGATGGGTAATGTAGACTTTACATGATTTACAGTGCTGAATAGTGAACGAGCTTGTACTGCACTATGTACTGAAGGTTTGTCAGTCTAATTCACATTTTTTTTCTTGTCTTTGTTTTACCCGTTTCTTTGCATTATTTTGTTTAATTTTTTGTTTTTTGGGTCTTGTTTTCTTGCTTTTTTGATTTTCATGTATAAGGCTATGAAAGACTCTGAAATAGATTGATACTCGCAAACTGAATCACTTAGGTTGAAATAGCAGCAAAGTCTTGCAAGGGATAAGGCAGCACCTCAGGGTTTATCCCCCTGGTCCAGGGTATTATTATGTAATGGCAGGGGCCATCAGGAGAAGTCCCTCTGGCTACCAAAATGAAGGAACCATAAAAGACAGAAAGTAAAGGAAAATGTTAAGGGGCATCCAAAAGGTGGCCTAGAATCCCCACATTAGGAATTCTGTCTTAACACCAATCATATAAGCACACCTGGGTTGGGAGTAAGGCCAATCGAGTGACCATTGACAAAGCATAAACAATAGGCCCAGCAGGTGCACACTAAATACTGAACTAATAAAATTAATTATGAGGAAGGAATAAAAAGAGATCCAAAGTCATCACTAGTGTGGGAGTTTGGCAGAGAAGAGAAAAACAAGACCGTCAAGAGCACATGAAATGCAAGAAGCCGAAGTTGGAAGAAGAAATGTTAACAAAAGGGAAAGAGGGCATTTGGAGATGAGAAGGATCAGTAAAATAAAGGTCCTAGATAAAGGAGGAGAAAGAAATGGTTATGAAAAACATTTTAAGGAAAGAGGAACAAGCAGGGGAAGGGAGAGATCAGGAGGAGGGAAGACTAATATCTAGAGAAAGAGAATGATACTTGGAGAAGAAAGTATAAAGCAAAGGAGGAGGGAACAAGTCATTGGGGAGCAGTAAGAGTCCTCAGTGTGGCCACGGAAAGAGGGTCAAGAAGTAAAGGGAAAGGCCGAACATGGGAGGTAGAACCAGTGGAGCCTATAGGGGAAGGGGTCTGATGCAACTGGGCAGAGAAAGTTGAAAAGGCCTGGTTCAACTCAGGCTAGAGAGTGGGCAGGACACAAACCCAAGTGCCTTCAATAAGTAGACCAGTGAGGGTAGCCACAGACCAAATCTGATGGAATTGGAAAGTCGGCCAACGACACCAAAGAACACTTGCCCAGCCATCCCGAAGCACTGGCTGCTAACCCGGGAGTCTCAATAGGTGTACCAAGATTGAGACTAGGTGAAGCAGTTCCAGAATTGCTGAACATGTGATGGGCTCCCACAGCAACAAAGAAAGAAGATTGCTATGAAAGCGTGTCATGCCCGTTATTATAATAGCCCAGGGCTATTATAAAAATGGCCTGAAAAGCCGCACAGCAGAAGGGAATAAATAGCCTGTTTATGGCAATGGCTCCAAAAATCAATATGGTGACCAACCGAGGCAGACTCTGGTCGCTTGTCTAAAAACCGTTCACCATGTCATTCAAGCTTACACAATGGTGTTAAGACATCAAAAGTGGCAAAAGCTTAAGACCAAAATAATTGTGATGAAAATATGCTAATATCGATTGGTTACAGAAAAAGAAATTCCTTTTGTATACACTGTATAGAGATGGTAAATCCCTGGTCTATGATTCAACCATTCATCCAATCATTCAGAACTAGTCTCAGACAAGTATGGACAATGACTTGGCTCTTGAACCAAATTAAATCATTCACTGCGTGATGGAAAGCACACAAAACATGTCCAATTGCCAACACGTGTTTCGATGTAGAAATGCCGGTGCTGTAGATCAGTTCATTCCTATTCAGTGGTCTCAGTTCGACCAAAACATGGTTTTAGGAAAGCCTGACTATGTCTCATCAGCACAAACAGTTTATTCAGATTCCTACAAATAAAAAGTGAAGTGACTATTGTCACTGATCTGTGAAATCACCTAATTAATTGATTAATCCAAAAGGTGCCAGAGTTTCAAGAAAATGGGAAGTTTAAAAGTATACACATATAACAACAAGGCAAACATGGCAGAAGGGTTATATTAACCCAATATATAATGAACCACACACCCAGTGTGGAAGCTAAAGATGGGGAGCAAAGTTGATGGAGGAGAAAAGGTCCCTCTCCGAAATAAACAAACACCAAAGACCAACAATCGACCAGCAATAATGGAACAATAAACCAACAATGGCCCAAACACCCAACTATGGTGGTGCACATGCAGTCCCTAGTGCAGTGTCTCTACGAAAGCTGGTAAGTGCAGGTCAGGAAAGATTCCCATTTAGTTTTCCCTCCAGTTGTGTACCCCCCCCAACTTTTTGCTGCTGTTAAAACACCATAGTCGGACTTTGCTAGTGAAGCACAGCCTTCAGCTGCACTCGACTGGGCTTTTGCTCACCTTGTTATGGGGAAAATGACATGCCCTTAAAGACAGTCAGTACTGGGAGAATTTGTTTCCCTTAGTCCTTTACAATGTTGCAACGGTTCTGCAACATGTAACAAGTGCACAATGTACCTTACAGTACAGTGTGCATGGGTCTTCCTTTCGTTTTGAAAGGCCCTAGACTCCCTCAAAGGATTTTTCAGAAGTACAGATGTGCCTTGGACAAGGCTGGTAGCAGCTTGTCTTTTTGTTTTATTTTAACCCTTTCTTGCCATGCAAACCGCGTTTACCGTGTTTGGCACAGGAAGGTGGCCTGGCTCCAAAATGGCCATGCACCAAGATTCTTTGTTCTGTCCTTTGGCCATCTTGCCCCTTTGCCTTCCCCATGTCGAGCCGACCCGGCGCAGTCCATATTTGGACATGCAGTCTCCCACGAAACACAAAGATTTTGTGGGCTTCTGCATGCCATGTGTGTGCACTTCCAGGATGTGGGCTGGACGGTCTAGTTCCAATACACATCCTGGGTGCCAGAGAGTCCAGTGTGCTGTGAATGACTGGGACCACCGTGGTCCATGATTGGTCCACGTCCGGTGTGCCTGTATGTGAGCAGATCTCCCACTGGGTCCTCTTCGTTGTGGCGCAAAGGAGATTCTGGATAAGAGAAGGCCCCAAACACCCACACCAGGTCGATCTCCTGAGTTCTCCCTGAACCTAGGATACGATCCAAGAATCCTGAAGATAAGAAGCCGAGTCGAGGAACCGTTGGAAGGTTTGGCACCCTGAGCCCACTGTCGTCCCACTGGACCCCTCTGCATCTGATCAAACTAGGTCTGCGAAGACGGTTCGACCCATTAGAATAGTGGGACCACCTATTCTCGGCACCTTCATCAAACCCTGAAAGTAAGCCTCCTCAGAAGTTTCCCTGGGCCAACCAGTGGGCTGACTGGCTTGCATATGACCTTTGCACTGACACTGCTGCCGTTTCGAGGAGACCCTTGAAACTTGGTACATCGCAAGCACTGTGTTCACGGCACTCTCACACCGAATTTCATACATTTAACATTCCAGTGTATCGCTCCTCTTCCTTTCCAGAATGAGGTGGAGGATAAAAAGACTGTAGTATACTTTTTTGAGTTAAATGAAAATCGGGCACAATTTTTGGTAAAAATGTGGGTTTAACCTTAAGGACATAAAGAAAATTTTGTAAGGAGGCTTGGAAGACAAGGCTTGAATTTCACTCACCCAATGGGCTGATGTAAAATATGATATGGAGGGGGCATGGCCAGGACCGCCAACGATGCGGCAGCTTCCCTGATGGCCTCCGTCCGAGGCCCGCGGCATCGAGCTAATTTATAGCTCTTTTCGGATCGGATTACAGCTACAGTCCGACTCATGGACGTCGGAAGATTCGAGGCACCAGCTGCAGCCTAATGGGGCTTCGCTAACCCCTATTCTGCCCTGATATGCCCTAAACTCCCTAACGAGCCCCGTCAAGATGGCGGACGGGACCCGCTGACCGCGGAAACGAGAACCACATCGCTGGGAGCCCCCGCCTGACTCGAGCTGCGGATGAGAAGCCTGGAGAGCGCCGGCGGGGGGCGCGGAGTGGCGAGGAGGGGCTTCCCGTCCCTCGGCTGAACCAAGCGGGAAAATCGAGTCCAGGTGGCGAGCCGCTGCCCCCCCCCCTCCGCCGCCTTTGCCTGCTTGCCTGGGACTCTGGCCGCGGCGGCTCCAGGAGGAGGAGAGCCCGCTTCCCCTGGCGGGACGACTCTGCTGATGTGGCGAAGAAATTCGGAGCTCGGTGCGGCGGTTGAGCGGGAGCTCCCGAGCCTGCGCCGGGCCCCCCTCCCTGGGGAGGCGCCCGGAGTCCTCCAGTCTCCAGAGAGGTGAGGGTGTACCAGCGGGGCCAGAGGGCCAATGGGGGGGACCAGCGGACTGTGGCAGCACAGAGGATTGAGGGCACATCTCCTGATCTAGCGAAGCATCCTCTGAGCACCCCTTGAGCCCCGGCCCATTCTTCCACCTGTGCCATCGGCGACATCCCCCCCCCCCCGGGGTCTCTGGAGTCCTGCTGAAGTCCTCTGGCGGCCGGGCCCTGCTCTGCCGCCCTCACTATCCTGCTGACACAGCGACCCTGGCATAGCCCTAGCGCCACAGAGGTCCGGGACTGAGGCCTTTGTCTGCCTGGCGACTTCCTTCAGCGGAGCCCCGGGGGTGCAAAACTCCCGCCACCACTTAAGGGGGCACCGACCTCTCTCTTCCTCGACTTGTGCTCTCCTAAGCCCCCCCTCTCTATTTGCAACATCCGGGGGTGCCCCGGCCCATTCACCCCCCAAGTTGAGCACAGCCCTGCATTAGCGACGGCCCCCCCTGGGACTGGACCCCGATAAGGATCTCCTGGCTTCCTGTTTCCCCCTTACCGTCCCCGGGGGCGGCGACGCAGCGACTCCAGCATTCCCCGGACTTTGAGCTGCGGGAGTTTGGGATTACAATTCTTGCAGCCCCTCCCTGCCACCCGGTGGCTTCCTGGGGCGCCCCGGCCCACTGATCCCCGCTGCCCCCCCCCCCCGAGAGTTCTGGGTCTTTATCACCGAGACGGGGGTGCTGCCCCCCCCTCCCATATTTCAACAGTTTCCAAGTGGTTGGCCCACTCCCCTCTACCCAGTTGGAGGCCCTCTGACTTGCACTCCGAACCCGCCCTCGGAACCCCAGCCTACCCCCAACGATCTGCTTGGGAGCTTTCTCCAGGGTGGGGGTCCCTGGCGATCCGGCTGACCCCGACACTGCCCGCTCAGAAAGCTAGCACACAATCTATGCAGAATGTCGAAGCTACCTAAAGCTATCAAATCCTCGGACATCTCCACCATGCTGCTAGCAGCAGATAAGTCGAAGAAGTCGGACCCCTCCCCGAAGCTGACCCCACAGAGGGCCCCCAGGGACCAGGGAAACCTGGCCACTAGAGATGACATCCAGGCCTTCATGCAGGACATCAAAGCAGAGTTTCGATCATGCATGACGGAGCTGTCCACTAGGCTGGACCAAACAGACCAACGACTCACGGAGGCGGAGCAGAGGCTGCGAGGGGTGGAGGATCTACCCAGACCCACGAGGCTGCACTAACAGAGCTGAGACGGGACGTCAAAGTGTTACAGAGCAGGAATGAGGTGCTGGAGTTTAAACAGGAGGACCTGGAAAACAGGGCCAGAAGAAATAACCTGCGTATCCGAGGGGTCCCATCATCCATCCAAGATAAAGGTCTGCCAGAGTACGTAAGCAACTTCTTCCAAGTGCTTCGCCCACATATGGATAAAACCTAGCTCATCCTGGATCGCACTCATATGTTGCACCCAAGAAGAGGAGTGGACTCTGACGGTCCTCCAGATGTCATCACCAGAGTCCATATGCTACTAAAGAAGCCATCTCGGCGATAAGCCGCACTAAGGATGAGCTCTCGTTTATGAGCACCCAGCTTCAGATATTCCAAGACCTCTCGCTGATGACCCTGCAGAAAAGAAGAGCCTTGAAGCCCTTAACCTTGTTCCTGCAGGACCAGCAGATACGCTATCGTTGGTTGTTCCCGTCCACTCTGCAATTCACGTTCCGAGGAGTCCAGAGTAAAATAAGTCATCTAGAAGACGCGGAATCGATCCTGCGCACGAACTCTCCGGAGTCCTCGGCGGCCCATAGCCCCCAGCATCCCCCGATGGAGCCGGAGCAACTACCTCAGAGACAGCAACAGCAACCCTGGTCCAAGGCACAAAGACACCGGAAAGTAAAATAACCTTACCACACATGGTGAGCATGATACCGCCGATCCTATAGCCACAAGAAAACACCAATGATGCCGCGGGCCCCGAGCGGCCCATACCCCACTCCAAGGAGTGTGACATCGACCCACCCTTGGAGACGAACCCAATATGGTTTGGCCCCACCCTTGTTGGCAGGGAGTTCAGTTCTGGGCCCGGTTGGCCTTGGATGGGACCATTCTGAAAAATGTGGTCCCCCACTCGATAAAAAGTTTATCCTCCCATTGGAGGGAATATAAAACGCAGCCACAGGAATCCCATATCGAGTTTAAGTCACTAGATGGCGGCTGAGAACCACCGTCCCCCCCGCTCAGTCCAGCTCCCCCCTCCCAGGAGCGTCCCAGGAGTCTCCACCACCGCACCAGAAACTGAAGTTCCCGACTCTGAATGTCAAGGGCCTCAACGCCCCACAAAAGAGGAAAGCGATCCTGAGGCGCTTACAGAATGACGAGGCCTCCGTGGCCTTCCTCCAAGAGACCCATCTGACCCCTACTGATTTCACGTGGCTTCGCGACCGACAATTTCTGCTGCAATTCCTAGCGTCAAACGGAACAAAGAAGGGTGGCACAGCAATCGTGTTCGCCAGGAGCCTCAGGCCACAAATTCTAGACTCTTTGCGCTGCCCAGAAGGCCGCCACGTAGCGATCAAATGCCGAATTTTCGGCCAACTTTATACTCTGATCTCGGTGTACGCTCCTAATGAGGGGCAAGAGGAATTCTACTCAACCCTGGAACGCGCCCTCCCACCATTCGCTGAAGGCCAAACCATCATCGGGGGAGATTTTAACAGAGTCCCCGACCCACTGACAGACAGGTCACATCTGCCGGCTTGCAGAGACTTTGGCCTGGCGACAGCGCTACTTAAGGACATTAGATGTAGTGGACACCTGGAGAGTCCTTCATCCTGAGGAACGGGACTACTCGTTCTACTCATACTTACATAGAATGTACTCACGCATCGACCTCCTTCTGGCTACCCCGCAGGTTTTAGCATTCACAGATGATATCCTCATAGGGCCAAGAATCCTCTCTGATCATAGCCCAATAACCCTAACGCTCAGAGCCCACGATCCTGACCCGGCCCCGCGATGCAGATGGTCCCTTTATGACCCAATCTTAGGGGACATGTCAACAAGAGACGTGGTAGCCAAAGCAATAAAGGAGTTCTTTGAAAGAAATAAGAACGAAGATACCTTTCCAGAGAACACGTGGGACGCAATGAAGGCAGTGGTGAGGGGGGTGTTGATTTCCCGAGGAGCAGCCCATCATAAACGAAGGCAGCAGCTTCGCCGTGACCTGGAAGACAGAGAGCAGGAGGCGGAGACACTATGCAAAGCTAAAAACTGGTCCTCGAGAACATACAGAGTCTTGCAGGCAGCCCGCAAGAGGTTAGAAGCCCACTATGCAGAGGATACGGCCCAGCTCCTATCTAAAACAAAACAGAGCTACTATGCCAGGGGGAATAAAGCCAACAAATTCCTAGTGGAAACACTGGTGAGAGTCAAGAAAAGAAACACGATCATAGGCCTGCGGGACCCCCAGAACATCGTGCAGTTCACTGACCGTGATAAATTGCGAGTAGCGGAGGCCCACCTCACAGATACAATGTCGGCAAACCCAAGATCTAAGGAGGAACAGCAGGCCTACTTGCGGGAAGCAGCCATACCTCACGTCACTTCTGCAAGGAGGGAAGAGCTGGAAGCCCTGATTACCAGTGAGGAAGTAGACAAGGCAATTAAAAGCTTGAAATCAAGGGCTCCGGGACCAGATGGGTTATCACCCTGGTTCTTTAAACTCTTTCGACCTCAGCTATTGGCCCCTATGACGACGCTCTAACTCTTTCACGTCCTCCGGTTGCACCACTCCGTCAATGCAAGAATCAATCACAGTGTTAGCTCTCAAACCAGGAAAAGACCCCAGAGACATCACAGCGTATTGACCTATTTCCCTGCTAAATCTAGATGCGAACATCTACTCAAAGGTCCTGGCGAACCGCCTGGCGAGGATTCTTCCAGACGTCATCGACCCGGACCAGACGAGCTTTGTAAGGAATAGAGCAACCATGGATAATACCCGTAGGGTCCTCAACCTGATCGAAATAGCGAAGCGAGACTCGCGAAAGCTGATCCTGCTGGCCTTGGATGCAACCAAGGCCTTTGATAAAGTGGACTGGTCGTTCCTCCGTCTTACCTTGGAATCCTTTCATCTGGGATCCCTCTTCACGAAGCTCATTCTAGCGAATTACCAAGCCCCGAATACACTACTTCGAGTGAATGGTCTATTATCCAGCTCGATCCCTCTAACATGCGGCACTAGGCAGGGGTGTCCTCTCTCTCCTCTTCTATTCGCCCTGGTAATGGAGCCCCTGGCCCAACGGATTCGCCTCAACTCCAGGATCAAAGACCTCCAAGTAGGCCCCTCCCAACATAAAATTGCGCTATATGCAGACGATGTGATGCGGACCATAACAGACACCTCCCAGTCACTGAGAGCCGCCCTGGCAGAAATCCACAGATTTGGAGGGGTCTCAGGATTCTCCATCAACTATGCGAAATCAGCAGCCTTGGGAATAGGCTTGGAAAGGGGAGAGAGGGAGTCCTTCAGTGCCCACTGCTCGATTCCATGAAGCGAAGAGTCTGTCCCTACCTTGGGGTCCAGATCCCTGCCTGCCCTGAAGACACCTACCGGATGAATTTCCCGACTCTGTTCAAGACCCTGGAAAAGGATCTGGATCGCTGGCTCTCACAGGAAATTTCATTAATAGGCCGCATTGCGGCCTGTAAAATGAATCTCTTACCACGTTTCCTTTACGCCTGCTCCGCTCTCCCCACTATAATCCCCCGCCCCCGCTTCAGCAGCTGCAGAGAAAGAGGTTTAGCTTCATTTGGAGGGGGAAGAGGTCACGTATCCCACATAGAACCATGCTATGCACTCCAATCCAGGGAGGCCTCGGGGTTCCCGACCTTCATAGATATCAGATAGCGGCGCAAATAGCCCATACCAGAGCCTGGACCATCGCGTCAGGGCGCCCCAAATGGATGGACATAGAACAGTCCTGATTACCTCTTCCCCTCTGCTTCCTGTTGCACCTGCCAGCCTCATTGCGACGGACATGGCCATCCCTCCTTTCGTCGACTAAACAGACTCTAAAGGCATGGGACTGGGCACGCAAAGCCAGGGGCATCCCGAGAGACCTGAGCCCAGCCGTCCCAGTGTTTCACAACCCGGCCTTCTCACCTGGGGCCACTCCTGCGAACTTCAAAAACTGGATCGCCGGAGGCCTCTATTCCTTAAGCCAGCTATTCGAAGGTCCTCAGCCACTGACGTTCGCCCAATGCAAAAGCACCTTTGACCTGACTGAGGCCGATAGATTCTCGTATATCCAACTCAGACATTGGTGTTCGCATCCCCAGACCCGCATGGCAGCCACGCGAGAACTAGACGCCTCGAGTTAACTGCCACTGATCCACCGAGCCGAGGGCGGATTACCGCGCTATACAAATTATTAAAGACGGACTTGCTCGCTGCTAAAGCGACTTATATGACACAGTGGGAAACGGAGCTGGGACACCAGATTCAAGACCAATCATGAACTGATATTTGGGCGCGGACACATTTGTCGTCTTTCTGCGTGACGAATCGGGAATGCGCGCGCACAAACTCCTGCTGAGATGGTATTACCCACCCCTTCGACTACATCACTGCAATCAATCCCTGAGCCCGCTATGCTGGCGCCGTTGCGGCATGGTGGGCTCCTACCTACATATGTGGTGGACATGCCCAGGGGTGACGAACTTCTGGTCCCAGTGCATAGCTACCATTGCAGACATTACTCAGACCACGTTACAGCTGGAGCTGGAACCAATCCTACTGCGGATCCCGATCCCGGGCATTTATCCGAGATCCGGCAAGCATGCGACTCTCATAACACAATTGCTCTTAGCTGCAAAAATCACAGTGGCCCGGACTTGGAAGTCCCCAGAGGGCCCCCTGCTGATCTTATGGTGGCTGAAGCTTTGGGACATCTTCATAGCGGAAAAAATCATGGCAGCAAATAGAGGCCACCTTCACCGCTTCACAAACATTTGGTCGCCGGCGATAGACTATGACCAGCGCTTCCCAGCCCTAACATACAAACCGTGCTCAGTGATGAATGCCCAACGAGCGGGGGATGGGGACCTCACGCAATCAGCGGAGGAGCAAGATCTAGAAGGCAACTGAAGGGGGGGAAGAAGGGATGGACATTTAGGAGATGATAAATATGACTTGAAATGTGATATATGTCAAAGGATTGTAATGTAATGTTTTCCTGTGTTCTGCTAAAAAATAAACAAGTTAAAAAAAAAAAATATGATATGGCGTTTATAACGCGCCTATACACAAGTGTTTCAAGGCGCGACGATGCAAGGGAGGGGAAACGGAGGGAAGCCAGACAGCGATCCTACTACGCCAGGTGACATTGAGATCGCACAAGTGCAGGGGAAAGGGGAGGGGCAGTGCAGTACATAGGATAACAGTAAAATAAATAAAGACAATAAATAATAAATAAAAGTGCGGCCAGCTGGTGGCAAGTGGAAGTGCAGACATCGGGTGTCAAGTGCTAGTAGGGGCTGTAGGGATACAGAAACAGTCCCAGAGTGCAAGGGTTGCCTGGGAGGGAAGTGCAAGTGTGCAACTGGTGGGGAGGGGACGTGGGCCCGAGATCAGAGGGTAGCCAGGCAACCAGTGCAGTTTCAGATTCAGCCAGGAGATCAGCAGGGGAGAGGAGGAGAGAAAGCAGAAGCAGAGAGGAAAGTCTTGGGGAGCTTCCGGAACCGGAGATGGTTCTCCTCAAGTTCCACATGGAGGCCCCAGCAGAAGAAAGAGATCTACCACCAACTTGCTGCTTGGAGAATTGAGTAACCCTGAGGGAGTTGGAGGCGGATGAGCAAAGCACTCGAGAAGGGAGATATTTAGGAAGAGAGAGTTGAAGGTATTGAGGTCCGAGGCCCCAGAAGGCCTTGTGGACAATGCAGAGGGTTTCGAACTTAATCCTTGCCGCCACTACAGAGATTTCAGTCATGGAGAGATACGATCCCTGGGCTTGAGGCCAAGGACAAGTCTTGCAGTTCTCTCGTTATCTCGTTCTCCCGTTCTCCCCCTCCTCCTCCTTCCCCCTTAGAGACACACTCCAGGCAAGGTGAAACAAGAGTACAAACAGAACTTCCAGACCAAACCTACAGGAGCAGAGTGCCGACCAAGGGATGATAGCAGCGAGTCGAAAAACACAAAAGTTCCCTACAGGAGGTCGTTGGCTCCACAAGGCCGCGAAAGACATGTGGAGAAAGCCAAATCTCAATATTGAAGACAGCATTGTGTTTCAAGGACGTCAGCGACCCTTCCGTGTGAACGACAGGGTTGGGAAGGCCAAGTCTGTGGTACTAACTTTGACTCGTGAATTGGAAATTGAAAAAGCAGAAAGAACCGTACACAGCCGATGAGTTGGCAAGCAACCTGAGAGGCCGATGTGTGCTAAGAAAGATTGAAGTTTACAACAATATATGGCAAGTGAAGGCTGGTGTGTGAAGGACACACAAGGAAATGCAGACGTGTGAAGGAACTTTAAGATAGACAGCTGTGGAATCAGTGATACTGAGTAACAGAGTGGTCGGCGAAAAGGAGTAGCCCACTCCAAGGCCTCTGTGGAAGGTGCATTGTTTGAGGTGATAAAAGTGAATGAATTGTAAAAGCAAAATTGAACAAAGTTAAACCAGAGAGAAGGGGAGAGGAAAAGCTGAACATTGAATTCTCAGTCGAAGTGGTCCTGCGGTGGATTGAAAAGGAAGGTCCGCGCATTCGGAAGTCTTCGACATCCGAAAAGCAGTCTGAGCCAGACTGAGGAAGCCCCGAAGTGTAAAAAGGCTTGGGGAAGGGAGCCCCGGCAAGTGTTGTTGAACTGTGAAAGGTCTGAGACCAGCAGAGGGGGACCAATGTTGAACTTTTCTTTTGTTATTGCAGGGAGACTGGAACAAGAGCCTTAAACGTGGAAGGCCAGGCGGGCCTCAATCCATGTTCTGAACTGTTTCAGTGTTAAAGCCCAAGCCAGAGTGCATCATCCTGCCTATAAAGACTGCTTTATTCCATACTGTCTAAACGTGGGGAGGAGATCTGATTCAGCCACATTTATTCTTCGTTGAACATCGATTTTCCCTTTATATACATACCTCTTTTACACATTTTTATGTACAAGAGATAGGGCAGGCATTAGGTTTTGCTAACATAGGCCATTTTGATTTGACAGACAAGACAGACTGTTTTCTTGATCATTTGATGGTCGAGACAACTCCCATCCTAGTTCCAAACCCCATGAAGTTAATAAAGAAAACAAATTGTATCTTGTGTGTCAGTCTCATACATGTGATACCATGCCTCCCCTATAATGGCCACCTTTTTGAACCGTTAAACAAAGACTTGACTGCAGCTACTAGAATCATTTGATCCTGGGCACTTTGCCTTGTACCATTGACTCTGGCACAGGCCTATTGACTCTGGCTATTTCAGTTACAACTGCCTTCTCTAGATTGCTTTTCACTAAGAAATGTGTTGGTGCACCTAAACTCTTATAACCATATTTCCTTAGCCTTTATATATTGTTGAAGTGCCATTTTGCTCGGTTCTCACCTAAGTATTACTTGTGCTAAAGTACTACCTTGCCTAACTTGTTCACAATCTTATTGGGAAGTGTTGCTGGTGTGTTTAGGAGTCTAACCCTTTCTCTCCCTCTGAAGAAATTGTTAGAATGCCATTTCTGCTTGGTTTACACTGTGCCGTTTTGCTCAGTTTTCACATTTGCTCAAACTTGTCTACAATTTAATTACTTTTCTTGACTGTTTTAACTTGCTTGAATAATAGTGATTTGTGTGTAGAACTAAAAGTATGTAAAATAAATATATATTCTTTTTGATATAAAGCTTTGGTCAGTGTTTCCTTGTTCCACAGTATTGTAGTCCTATTGTGTAAGCCCTGAATACTGCTCATCTCCCTCTTGATACAAGTCCGACTGCTCAGCCACAGCTACCAACAAAATCTGTGTGGTACATTGGGGATTTATTGCATATAACTGTAGTCCTAATCTTCTGTAGTGCTCCCTAAGGGAACTGCATAGGATTCTGCCTAACACCTGTGACGCCTTTTCTTTGTAAGTCATGAAGACGACTAGTAGTGAGACCCACTCCTAGATCGAGATTGTCTTTTCACAGAGTCGTCAAAAGGGATTTATGAGACCTACCTGCAGCTAACTTCCCTCTACGTTCTTTCAGGGCTTTCACCGTCATTGAAAGGCGGGATACACACTCCAATGTCTTCTGATCGGAACTGAGACACCATAGGCACACCCGATGGGGGTCCGTAAGGGACATTCTCACCCTGCAGTTGTGGCATTTCTTAAACCCTGATTTGGGCGTCGATGATGCCAATGAATATGCCATATTCTTTCAAATTAACTGTAGATTCACGAAGGAACTGAAGTGTGCCGATCTTCCGAAGTGATAGCTCTCACGGAAAAAAGGAACTGAAGTCAACGGTCGATGCACACACTATATACCAGTGATGACGTTGACATCGAGACAGATGCCCTCGAGGGACAGGCATTGTCGCGCAACACTCCCTGCTGGAAAATAATTCCAAAGCAAGTAAAGCTGTGTATGGATATATCAGAAGATGAGGACTACGTGGGACAACGCAATCCATTCGAAAGTGTTGTTGCGATCTGGGTGCCATGTTCCAGTGGAACATAGGCAACACATCCATGTGTCAAATTGCCTAGGCTGTATGATCTGCCACCTAGTATTACCTGATGGTATAAGCCATGTACATATTTTTGCATTTCAACTTGGCAGGCTAGGAAAAAGGATCAAGATTATAACAAAGTGTGCCTTATATATTTCTGCATTTAAACATGGCAAGTTCGGACAAAGGAACAAGAAAAATTGTGTTTGTTTTGAAACGGTGTGCTGTATTAAATAAGTTGCACACGTGATGATTATCATTTAACCTAACACCGGAGAAGTATTGCCAATTTAACTATATTGTCATGCTCATCTCCGGAATTGTATAGTTTACAATTCTGCTAAACCTGGCTGTCTGTTAGTCTAAACAATTCTTCTGCGAATATGCACAGGAGGTTGGTTGGTATGAATAGGCATTATATGTTGGTCACATATGCTATTTGTCTGTGTGTACAGGCAGAGGTAACTCCTCTCTCATATTCAGGCCTTTCCTCACTGAATCCGTTAAATGGATCCAGTATAGACATACTATACTGATTAGGGAGACCCCTAATCTTGTGCATTTTGATCGGGGTCACCCAGTCTACGGGACAGTCAGTTTCTAGATTATTGTCCACCGTAGTTCATTGACATTGTCACCCTGTTGTGCAAAATGTTCAGTAATTTTGCCAGAGGCTGTCTTTGTCCTAATGTGTGAACAATATTCTGATAACCTGGGGTAGATTTTTTCTTTTTAAACAATTTAGATTTTCACAACAAACTACAAACATTCAACAAACCAGCAATATACTTTATCGGTCTACAACATCTGATGCTTAACATTTAAGCTCTGCTGTTTACTATTAACCCTCCCCCCAACTCAAGCCTATTCCACCTCGCATTCCGCTGCTCCTCCGTTTCGAGGCAATCCTGTAACCTGCTCCTCAGCTGAGTCATTTTCGCTGAGGTCATTCTGGGCGGGCTTATGTAATGTGGCTACCATATGTCTCCAGGCCATCAGGGATTCAGCTTCCTCCTCCCCCCCTCTGTTGCTTGCTTCCTGCCATACTGCCATTTCGGCTTCAGTCCATTTCTGCAGGTCCCTCTTCCATACTTCTGCTTTGGGTCTGTGGCTTGCCTTCCATCCCATGGCAAGTCTTCGTTTGGCAAGTATGTATGCTAGATCCTTCAGCTTGCTTACATGCTTCAATTGCCACGGCCTAAGCCCCCACCATACATGCCCATACTGATTCTACATTTATCTTAATCCCTTTTTCCATTAACCGATGGGCTATCTCTGCGAAGAACTTCCCAATTTCTGGACATGCCCAAAACATGTGTGTCATTCCTGCATTTACTTCTCCACATTTGGGGCATATTTGTCGTTCTGCTTTCTCAAATTTAGCTATTCGTTGTGGGGTTAAATATGCTCTATGCGTTACATACAGCTGTATCTGCTGCAGCCTCACATTTCTGGACACCTTTTAATGGTACTCTTGGGCTCTTCACCATAGACAGTCACTCGTGGCCTCCCCCACCTCTTCTTCCCAGTCTAGTCTCAGTTGGGTCACTTCTTTCCCTATCCTCGACATCAAGAGCTCATAAATTCTAGAAATCTCATGCTCTCTGTCTGCCATGTCATACATCATTTCTATGTCTTCGTCGGGTTGTCCCTCTAGTATTATTTCAGACCATGTTTTATTAATTTGCCGTACCATTCTGGCATAGGTGATGTATTGCCCCACTTGTAAACCCGTCTCCTCCACCAGTACCTCAAATTCTTTTATCTTCCCCTCTTGCAATCCCCACTGATTCCCATCGTCCTCTGATCATTCTTCTCAGTTGTTCATCCCCTGCAGTGAATGCCACTAGCGGTATTTGCAGGGAACATGGGACTGGGTTTTCCATAGCCTGACATGCCTTTCGCCATATCTTCCATCCCAGCTCCAACATCCCCGGGCACCCTCTCAATTCTGACTTGGGGAGCCATATCATCTCTTTGAGGAAATACAGGCCACACTCCTGACTCAGCAATCTGGACTCTGACGTAGTGCCCTCGGATAGCCATTTGGCCACATGTTTCAATTGACTAGCCAGATAATAGGCCTCAAAATTCAGCAGTTTTATGCCCCGCTGTCGTACATGTTCTGCAGTTTCCACAGGGCTATTCTGTTCCTAGTACGGTGCCAGAGGAACCCCCTGCATATGCTCTGAAGTTTGGCAAAGAAACGTTTCGGTATCATATACGGTATGTTCCCGAAATAATGTAATAATCTGGGTAATACAACCATTTTCAATAGCGCTCCTCTTCCCCCATCATGGCCAAGGGTAGTTTAATCCAGAATTTCATGCTATTTTCTATACTGGTTACCGCTCTCTCGGTGTTATGCCTATGTTCCTTCTCCACTGTGTGATAAACATTTACCCTCAAATACCTGAATTTATCAGTTTCCCCATGGTATTTGCAAGACTGGCAATTGCTTTTCTGGGACTCCTATGTACCTCCCCAGAGGGAATATACATGATTTCTTGAGGTTAACCGCGATGCCCAATAGTGCCGCGAATCTCGCCATTATTTCCAGTATGTATTGGAGGTTTTCCTCAGGATATCGCAGGTACAACAGCATATCGACCGCATATAACGAAATTAGGTGCGGTTCCCCATTTACGTGGATCCCAATTGTTCTGTATTGTTGTCTTAAATATATTGCCTGGGGTTCTAGCGCTATTATGTACAGCATTAGCGACCATGGGCATCCCTGCCTGGTGCCCTTGCCAAGTTGCCACTTTTCTGAGATACAAGCCCCCGTCTTAACTCTAGCCAGTGGCATAATATATAGCAATCTTACCGATCTAAGGTATCTTGGTCCCATCCCGTAACTGGTCAAGGATGCCATCATCCAGGGCCACCTGAGGGAGTCAAACACTTTGACCGCGTCAAGCGATACAATAGCAATCTCGCTCGATTCACTGCTCACGTGCTCCACAACCCGGTGGAGCCGTTTTAAGTTGTCTGATATGCTCCTACCCGGGACATACCCTGTCTGGTCAGGATGAATTAAGTTGCCAAAAAACTGCTTCATTCTATTAGCCAGCACTGCGGTAAGTATTTTGCTGTCTTGGTTCAGCATGGACAGTGGTCTATATGATCCACACTCCATGCCTGGCTTGTTAGGTTTAGGAAGTGGGACAATAATCGCTTCTCTCAGGGATTGTGGTAGCGTTCCTATTTCGAATGCCTCGTTCAACAGTGCTAGCAGCTGGGGGAGCACCTCGGTTTTGTACTTTTTATGGAACTCGCCTGGCAGTCCATCAGTTCCTGGAGTCTTGCCGGTGGGCAATAGCACCACCACTTCTTCTAATTCTTCCATTGTGATTGGGGCTTCTAGGCCCTCTCTCTCTTCCGCACTTATTTTAGGCAAGCCAATGTCTTCCAGTGTTTACGCTATCTCTGTGCTATCGCCCCCCCATCCTCGTCCTTGTACAATCTCTTGCAAAATTCCAGAAACTCTCCATTTACTTCTTTCTGGGTATCCACTATGAGCCCGCTCTCACCCACTACCGCGCTGATCACTGGTCTGGGGGGACTCATTTTTGTATAGCCAGGCCAACATTCTCCCCGGTTTATCCCCTCCCGCATGTTGCCTCTCTGTATATTTCTTGTAGCTTAAGTTGCACAATCTATCCCAGTGTCCCACGCATTCCTGTTGCAGTTGGCTTATGGGAGCGGGAGCGCAGAGATATTCCAGAATTCGTTACTGTAGAAGTAACAAAAGGGGGGGAATGTTGGGAAGTGGGAAGCCCCCCTTAGAAGCTTTAAAGGCGAGATGCATTCGAGGCACTCTGATGAGCCACGGGGGGGACAGTGAGAGGGATGCCTTCCCGTCCAACAGGACCCCATGTTAATATAACCAATTACAATTTAACTACATGGTGTGGCCCAAGGCACGGGCAGCACTGCTATTTTGCATAGATATTAATAATCCTAAACAGAAGGGAAGGCCTGCGCGGTAAATGCGGCATTGCATGCACTAGGCCCAAATCCACGAGGCCACCGAAATCTCCAGTCATGCCCGAGCTCCTATGAGGACAGTTCGCACCCCCACCCGCCCCACTGTCTATTTATTGTTCCAAAAGTGTTGTAAAGATGTGTTTTTCACACAAGAGAAATGTGCCCTAAAAGGCCACGATCAGAGACCGGTGCCTGGTGTGCATGTTATCTACACTGGCCAAAGCCTGACCCGGCCAATTCCCGGGTGACCACGAGTTATAAGTTGCTCACCATAGTTACTAACGTACTCCTAGTCCATAGTCCTTTCCTGCATACTGTATGGGCGTCCCTTGCTAGGGATGGGAGATGGAACATTTCAGAAAAAAAGAAAAAAATAATCATCTTCCCCTTTAGATCTAGAGGCGCATAGGGGCACGGTCCTGGGAGCATGCGCTCCCCTGACTCCGCCCACCGGCACCACTCAGTCCCCTTTGACACATCAACAATATTAACATTGCCTAATGACACCAGTTTTATTAGGGGAGGATAGTGGGACGGATGGAGGAAAGGGGACTATGGCCTAGGATTAGGTTAGTCACTACGGTGAGTACCTTATAATTACTCCTACATCCCATCTCCTTTCCTCCATACTGTATGGGCGATTACAACTGAATGTAGCCCCAGGGTGGAGAGGTGCCCCTCTTAAGAAAACAAGTTCCTTAATACTGTCCGACCAAATGCTGCGTCCGACCTGGAGCTGGCATCCAAGCATTAGTACTTGCAGAAGGCTGAAGGCGTAGACCGTGTAGCCGCCTTGCTGATGACCTACCACGGAACGTACCTCTGGAAAGCAACCACTGTGGCATTGGCTCTGATAGGGTGGGCATGCATGTTTGCCGAAATGTGTTTGTGCTGCCCCTCATAGGCCTCCTTGATGGCCGCAACCATCAACCTTGCTATGGAGGCCTTGGAAGCCTGATAGCCTGGCTTTGACCCACTGAAGGTGACAAAGAGAGCCTCTGATTTGCGGAAGCTCTTGGTTCTGTCCAGGTAAAATTTCAAAGCACGCCTCACATCTAGACAGTGCAGTACCCTCTGAGCCTCATCCTTAGGATCCGCAAAGAAAGTAGGTAGCATTATCTTCTCATTCGGGTGAAACGAGGAGACTACCTTAGGTAAGAATGGGGGGTGAGTTCTGAACACCACCTTGTCCTTATGAAAAGTAGTATAAGGCTCTGAAGCCACCAGTGCTGACCCTGCGTGCAGATATAAGACCCACCAGGAGGGCCGTCTTAATGGTGACTTGCCTGATGTCCACGAATGCCATTCGTCGGAATGGTTTATGCGCCAAGGCGCCCAAGACCACGTTAAGGTCCGACACCGGCTGTGGATTTTTCATAGGCAGATAGAGTCTGATGAGACCCGCTAGGTGTCTTTTGACCACCGGATCAGAGGATGAAAACACCTCCTCTTCCGAGTTCTGTTAGGCTCCGATGGCCGCCAGATAGGTGCAGCATGTGTCTACCTGCACCCCTGAGTTTGCGAGGTGTGCAGAGAAGGATAGCACATCGTCCAACTTGCAGGTCAGTGGATCGACCTCCTTTGATTCCGCCCAGTGGCAAAAACCTAGTCCACTTGCTTTTGTACTGGCTCCTGGTAGCATCACTCCTAGCGCCCTGTATAATGTCTAGGTTAGCCTGTGACAGATGCAGATGTCTTAGTGTGACCTGTTAAGGAACCACGCTACGAGGGATAACTTCTGGGGGTCGGGTGGATGACCGTGCCTCCCTGCTGAGATAGTAGGTGTGCTGGGCCCAGTGGAAGGTGCAACAGGGCCTGATCTGACAGGCTGAGTAGTTCTGAGAACCATGGCCTTGCTGACAAGCACAAAGCTATCAGGATGATACGGAGGTGCCGGGCCTCCCTGATCTTGCAGATTACCCTGTGGACCAGGGGAGTGGGAGGGACGGCATATGGATTGATCTTGCCCACTGGATCGGTATTGCATCGACAAGAGAGCCCCAGCCCGGTCCCTGCCAGGACGCGAACTGAGGGCACCTCTTGTTGGACCATCTGGCGAAGAGATCCACCTCAGAATGACCTCATCTGCTGAAGATCCCCTGAAGGACCTGTTCGTCCAACTGCCATTCGTAGTTGTCCGCACCCAGCCTGCTGAGTCTGTCCGCCTCCAGGTTGGATTCCACCGGGAAGTGAATTGCTGCCAGGTGTATGCTGTTTACCAGAGCCAACTCCCAAATGTTGACAGCTAGTGTGCAGAGGGGAGGACACCTGGTTCCCCCCTGCTTGTTGATGTAATACATGCTGGTAAAGCTGTCCGTTTGAATGAGAATCGTCTTGCCACTGATCATAGGGAGGAAGGCTGTCTGCTCCTGATCGGACCATAACCCATGGACACTGTGGCTGTCCAGGGTAGCTCCCCAACCCTCTAGGGACGAGTCTGTGGTGATAGTAACTTGGGTAGCCGGTTGACGAAATTGCCTGCCTATCCGCATGTTGTCCTCCATTCTCCACCAGATAAGGTCTTGGTGGAGATGAGGTGGGATGATGGCCAGCTTTGCCTGGGAATCTTTCTCTCCTGACTCCATGAGTCTGAATTGCAGCTGCAATTGCCTCATTTGGAGCCTGGTGTGCGGCACTGCCAGGAGACATACCACCATGATGCCCAAGAGGTGCTGGTACCACCACAACGAGCTCACTGCTCTGCTGAGAAAATGCCCTGTGGCTTTCTTGATGGCTGTGATCTTGGCCTCTGAGGGGAAAATTCTCTCAGAGCGTGTATCCCAGATGAGGCCCAGGAACGTTAGACTCTGTGTGGGCTCCAGCTGTGACTTCTTGAGATTGATGGAAAATCCCAACTCGTCTAACGTATTCATGAGGGCAGAGGCAGTGTGGTTGACTGCCTCTGAAGACCTTGCCCTGACAAGCCAGTCATCTAGGTATGGATATACTGAATTGAATTGATATTTATTTTATTTTATTTATTTAGACATTTTTACCATGGGAAATGAGCTGGGCTGCCACCGCATTCATCAGTCTTGTAAAGACCCTAGGGGCCGAATTGAGGCCAAAGGGTAGAAGCTTGTATTGGAAATGGAAGCCCATGATCCTGAACCTCAGAAAGGATTGATGGGGTTGACAGATCGGGACGTGTAGATAAGCATCCTTCAGATCCAGGTAGCACATTCAATCTCCCATGCAGAGTGTCTCCGCTCTAAGCGCCGGTGTAACCATCTTGAACTTTTGAAGAGGAAGGGAAAGGTTCAGGGTGGAAAGGTCCAGCACAACTCTCAGGCATGCCTGGTTCTTCTTGTGTATGGTGAAAATCCGTGAATAGAAGCCCAGACCCCGCTGGGAGGCTGGGACTTCCTCCATTGCCTGGCTCTCTACTAGCGAGCGAATTTCCACCAACAGAGTTGCTGTCTCAATCTGTCGGAGGGGAGGAGAGAGGAGAGGGAGGGATAGGTAGGCGGAAGCCCGTGTACACTACGGATAAGATGCAGGCGTCAGCAAACCTTGCATGCCAGCGTCGGTAGTGAAGAGCAAGCTGACCCCCCACCAGAGACTTATGGATCCGGATGGGCATGTCATGCCTTTTACCCTCTGAGACAGAGGAGGGGGACTGAAAAAAGCCCTTGTGGCCCGCCTTATGCTGCTTGTGCCCGTGATGGCTCGGGAATCAGTCCGGTTGCCTGGACCGTCTCTCCTGGAAACCCCCCAGAAAACTCAGAAAGACTGACCTTTGTCTGAACGCTGATGCATCTGGCTATATGCCTTGGGAGTGGCCTTAGTGAGGATTGATAAGGATTTAGCTGTCTGTGAACTGTTCTTCATATCAAGTTCCTCATCAGTAGTGGAATGGAAGAGGTTGCTATCCTCGAAAGGAAGGTCCAGTATGAGCTTCTGGTTGAACTTGGTTGCCCGTAGCCAGGCCATCCTTCTCATGTCCCTCGCAATTTAAATGGCACGGCCTGAGGTGTCTATGTGGTCCACCGTGGACTCCATTATATCATGCGGCACAGTTTTTGCTTCCGTAAGACCCGCCTTGAAGTGTGCCTGGCTCTGCACCAGACTTTCTGGAAGGAAGTCAGCGGTTTCCCACCAAAGCTTTCGGTTGACTGCAGCAAGCATTGCATCCACATTGGATGACAAAGGTGAAGGGAAGCGTTGGAAGAGGCTGAAGTAGTGGAGGACGATTGTGTCTTGAAGTAGATTGAAGCCGAAGCGATCACACAGGCGTGTGACTGAGGGTGTGCCGACAGCAAGAGTGGATTCCCCTCGATCAGCCTAAACTTTGCATCGAGGCGCCTGTTGGTGGGCTGTGCGGAATGGGGTTTAAGCCAACCTTTTTTGGCGAGTGCCACATCGTCCTTTTTGTTATATGTTATCCAACTTCAGCTGCTTCGGAAAAGTAAATGTTGTCAGAGGACGCTGTGCATCGATGGTATCGACTCAATGTCCCTCAAAGGCCTCCACCTCGAGGATGATGTAATTGAAGGCATATATAGCACAGGCAGAGGCCGTTGGCTTCAGTTCTGTTTTTTCCCCTTACAGCAGAGGTACCTGCTAAAGCACGTGAATTATCATACTCAACCTTGAAAGAACGAAAGCTGTAAAATATTGGGAAATTCAACTGTGGCTGGGAGGGCGATGAGGAATATGTGGGAGGAACATCGATTCAAAAGAACGTTAGCAGGGGTAAGTAACTTGTTCTTCGAATGGATTGTGTCCTCCCACATATTTCTCCTCTTTGATAGACTCTCAAAGCAGTATTTGATTTGGAGGAGGGAGCAGGATGCCATGAGGCCGAGCAACCTCAAAATAATTGAAGGCCGGGAGACACTGGGCACTGAAATTCGGTGACCATCTGAAAAATGTCTTGAGCTCTCACCTCAGGTGGAGAGCTCTTTCCCAAGGATGTATCCAGAACAGCTCAGATGAATTGGAGTTTCTGAGAAGGAGTCATATGGGACGTCTTGTAATTGAGGGAGAATTCCAGTCTTTGAAGGGAGTGGCAGGTGATGTTGAGATGATCCAGGACTTGTTCTGGAGAACGTGCCCTGATCAGCCAATCGTCCAGGTAGGGGTAGACGTGAATCATCCCTCTCTTGAGACTCGCTACTACTAACACCACCACCACCATCAGTTTGGTGAAAACCCTCGGGCGGAGGTCAGCCCGAATGGCAGAACTCAAAATTGATAATGGGAACCACCAGCTTCGAACCTCGGGTATTTTTTGTGCTTTAGATGGATTGGCACATGAAAATAAGCATCCTGAAGGTCCAATGACACCAACCAATCCTGGAGTTGGAGCGCCTGAAGGATCTGAGAAAGTGTAGCCATTTTGAACTTGTCCTTCCTGAGGAACTTGTTCAAGTATCTCAAGTCCAAGATGGGTCTCAGTCCTCCATCCTTCTTGGGTATTAGGAAATAAGGGGAATATTAACCCGTGTTCCTCTCTGCTACAGGCATTGGTTCTATAGCCCCTTTCTGTAACAGGGTTAAAATCTCCTGCACAAGGAGCGGATCTGGAATTCTCAAAGAGTGGCTACCCGGTAGGGGTGTCACGGTATTAGTTTTAGGACGGTACAATAACCTTCTTGCCAAATGACGGTATATCATGGTTATCGCGGTATAGCAGGTGGAGTTAACTAATCTTAACAAATATTTTCTAAAAGGTCATAAATTGTCAGATTTATCATCACAAACAAAACCAGGAACCCAGGGCCAGAATTGGGCTTTTCAACATACTTTCCACTGAAATGCCACCCCTTGCTTCCACCAAACACAAAAACCTGTGTGGAGAGGAGGAGGGGCAGGGGGGGAGCCCTGCTGCGACTGGCAGAGCAAACTGAATAGCTTTTCTTAAGTGGTCATTTCGGCTTTTAGCCCCCCCCACTGGCTACTGGTGAAGATGAACATGTTGCCATCTTGATAACCTGCATGCCACAGATCAATGGAGTCTGATGGTAGTATACGCTTGTGCGCATACACACACACACGCACTCTCTCTTTACGTTACAGCCTTTAGTTTACTTGTGGGCCAAAAGGTGTTCAGTAATCACGGACATGTTACACTTTGCTATGGCAGCAGGGAATACCCACAGAGATGAGTACATTTCGCACTGTGACTTATTATATGTAAATTCAATGATGGAACCAGGGAAATCCCCCATTGTCATATGTTTAGAAAACATTATCCATTATAAATATATAAACCCCAAACCGCCAACCCAAAGTAAACCCTTTTCCTTCTTGGCACTGTATTTATTCTTCCTATTGCTAACATACTGATTTTGTGTCAGGCACGTGTGCTTTATGGAATGGCATTAAAAAATGCTCCAACTGAAACTACTTGGCAGACGGCACATTCAACAGTGCAAGACCAAGACTGCGCAGCACTTGCTTACTGCAGCCTTTCCAAATCAGATTGCAAAGCACACTTAACGGTATGAACGGTATACCGGTATAAACAATGTGACGGTTATTATTGTTCAATTAAGTGGTTCACGGTATCTTTAACGGTATACCGTAATACCGTTACATCCCTACTACCCGGTGGATTGTTCTGAGGTTGCTGTAGAAAAGGAAGGCAGTAAACTTGGGCTAATGGTTTCAAAGGTCCAAGCATCCGAAGTAATGTCTCACCATTCTTCTAGATGCTTAGACAGTCTGTCCCCCACAGGTGAACTGTGATCCAAGACCTCAGAGAGGTTTTGAGGCGGCTGATGCAGCAGCAGATGATAAAAAAGCCCCTGCTTAAGCTGGCTTTGCACCACTTCTTCGTCCACCATGAGGAAATCATCTTTGGCCCCTTTGACTGGCCATTCCTCTCGCCCTTCCAACTGAGGAGTAGTAGCGAAAAGATCTACCCCGTTGTCCACTAGGTCAAAAAGGCGGAGGTTGCCTAATAGCGGTGCCTAAAGATTTGGCTGCTGCCTTCGAGATCTGCAACTTCTCAAGACTCTCGTCAGCCTTGTTGCCATAAAGGTGAGACCCGTCAAAGGACATGATGAGAAGTCTGGACTGCACATCCAGTGCAAACCCGACATCCGCAACCACGCAAACCTGTGCATAGCGGTGCTGGTAGCCATGGCTCTGCTGATGCCATCAGCAGAATCCAAACGACTCGCACATGGCTTCTTTGCCATCTCTAACTATGGCTAAGAGCCAGTCTCTTTCATCCTCTTCGGGAATGTGCTCTGCCTCCATGGAAATGCAGTCCCATAGAGCGAACGTAAACTGAGCGGGCACATGTGAAGTTGGCAGATTTGAGTGCTATACTCCCTGCGGAAAATACCTTCCTTGCCCATCCATCTACTTGTTTGTCGTCCCTATCTGGAGGGATGGTAGAGTAAGCTAATTACTTAGATGTTGCAGTAGCTGCCTGCACCACCGGACCCTCTAGAGTAGGGTGTTTCGACAGGTAGTTGGGGTCACTACTGGAAGAGTGGTACTTCTTGGTCAAGGTTTAATTAAAAGCCAGATTGGTTTCCTAATTCGTCGCCACCCTTTTCTGCAAGGCAATATGAAATGGTAATATGGGATCTGACTGAGGACCTTTATCTAGGATTCCTGTTAGATCATCTTGTTCGAATACCAATTGAAGCCTACTCCACCCCATGTAGTCCATTACCTTAGACATGAGTTGTCTGTAGGACGCATCTGCATACTCCCCAGCCTCTGGTCTCCCAAACTCCAACTCAGGTTAGGTATCCACCCTACTTGTAGTCTGTAGATTATCATAGAGGTCTCTTAACCTTGACTCCTCTGCAATAAAACTGTCAGGTACATTCAGCGTACCAAATTGGAGGCCAAATGGAGCCTCTTCATCCGACTGCTCATTTTCTTCATATATGGAATAGAGACATAAAATATTCTTTTCTCTGTAGTGGCACATAGGTTTTCACAGTAATGGGAGTATTTGTAAATAATGGGTTCGATGCTGGAAGAGTCGTCAAAACTTTCTTCATTGGCGCCATAGATTTTAATGGGGCGCTCTGCATCGATGGCGCAGCTGGCAATGATGGCGCACCTGGCATCGATGCCTTCAGTGTCGATCTCAAGGTCAACAGTTTGACTGGCGTCAAAGGTGTTGATGGTGTCGACAACCTCAATTTATGGTTCTTGCTCGACTGACCTTTTGATGAGACTTCACCGGTTCGAGGCCTCGACGGCTCTTGATGCGGATCGGGCCTTCGACCCGGGCTTGAGGGCATGCAGGATTTAGGTTGAGCCCTTTCCTTCTCAGCTTCTTTCGAGCATAGCTTGGAGGCTTCTGTTTTTCAAATAATTTGAGCATCTCTGCTCTGAAGGCCTCCCACTCGGCCGGAGTGGATATTTTGGTTGGGAGAGAAACCCTCTAGGGGAAGCCTCTGGTGATGAAGTCGACGAAGGCAACCATTAGTGCCTTCTTTTAGATTTCTTCGAGGACGAAGAAGAGTGGTGGGGAGCCACTCCTCGATCCCGACCGTTTAGCTTCCGTCCTCCGAGGAGAGTCTGCTCGACTAGTCGGTCGGAGGTTTCTTGGTTGGGGTAGGAGATTTAGGGATTCGGCCTACCTTCAACTTCCCCTTTCGTTCCTTCAAGGCTTTTCCAGTCATGGACTGGCACTTGGAGCAGTCAGAGGTGTTATTGTCTGCTCCGAGGCACCACAAACCGATACGACGGGGATCGGTCAAAGACATTTTCGATCCACAATCTCAACACTTTTTGAACCCGGTCTTCGGGATTGTCGGTGTCAACGAAGAAGAAGACATCTCGAGAATAAGTTTGTCATGAAAGTGATGAAGATGCGCGCTGTATTTCTTCAAAGCTAAAGCTG
This sequence comes from Ambystoma mexicanum, assembly GCF_040938575.1. Taxonomy (NCBI): domain Eukaryota; kingdom Metazoa; phylum Chordata; class Amphibia; order Caudata; family Ambystomatidae; genus Ambystoma; species Ambystoma mexicanum. The sequence continues at coordinate 674,054,409 of NC_090934.1, forward strand.
TTGGGGGGGAGGGAGGGGGAACGCAACTGAAGCCAACAGACGCTGCGCATACTATATAGGCCTTCGTGACCTCCTCCTCAAGACGAGGCCTTCGAGGGAAATCGAGTCAACGCCATTTAAGCACAGCACCCTCTTCCGAAAAAAATAAATCTGAAGCAGCTGAAACTAGATAACGTATATCAAAGATAAGGAATACGTGGGAGGACACAATCTATTCGAATATATGTTACTGGAGTACCAAATGCATTTCAGTGCAGAGCAAAGGATAAGGTCGAGTTAAAAGGGATTCCTTGGAGAAAACCTCTAAAGAGGAGGGAAAGCCGAAAGAACTGGTGAAATAATTACACAAACTTGTACAGAAGGTGACATGAGACCATTTAAAGTTAACCTACTAATAAGAAGGCTGACGCAAAGGAGTAGCATTGCAAGAAAAGACAATCAGGAGAAGGGAGACATTCTCCTGGCCTTATTTTGTTTAGGAAAGTCATATGGTCAGTTCGATTTAGTTCTTGGACAGCGGACCTTTTCATTTTGACGACTTGCTGATGACAGACGTGCACCTTAGTTATTTATATAGGCTGGGAATACTCCATCGCAATAGGAAAAGTTAGCCCTTTTTTCTCATCATTTAATGAATGAGTGAAAATGTCACAGTGTCCATGTCCTAATTCTGACCCACCAAGGTTGCCAAAGAGTACTTCAGAGACCTGAATGAGAAACAAAGGCCGAAAGTCCATATTGGAGTGGGACCTCTGGAACAAAGATCCTGAGATCCACAAGAGACTTTCCCGGCAGACGACGGGTTTCAGAGGACCAAACCATGGGAATACAGAAGGACATCATTTTTCTAAACTAAAGAGACACCATTGTGACTTTGAACTGATGTGCCTTTTGTACTTTGTTTTCCAGAACACCAACGAAAAAAGGATTCCCCAAAACATGTGAATACCTCCCCCACTTATCATTTCTATTTCCCCCCACTACATTTGTGTAGATGTACCTTCTTTTTTCAATTTTGCTCCTCTTCCTTGCTCTCTTGTGTTTTACCTTGTTATCTCACATGCGCATCAAACCTTTATATCGTTGACCCGATAAAATAAGAGAGGGAAAATTACTGTTAAGTATTCAAACACCACAATATGTTTTGATAAAGCTATGACCAAAGTTTATGCATCAATGCTATACTTACATTTTTCAAATGTTTGCCTTCTTATTGGGTTCAACCATCTGAGAACACCACAAAATGTGATCTTGGGTTTCAGAAATGCAGAACTGGCTATTTAATAGTTGTGTATCAAATTAGGATATGGTTTATAGTACTAAATTAGATTCTTGAAGGAGGGTGCATTTAATCTACAGCAAGTGATGATGTAGTAAAACAAATACATGTATATAACTAAACTGTTGCAGTGAGTAGTAATTATAAAGCAAGATTTAATTACCAGCTTCAAGTTTTCTTTTGAGGTCTTCAATCTCCTTCTGAAACTGGCGCAAGAGAGCATCTTTGGGATCTTCATTAATCCTAGCTTTATTCTTGATATTTTTGGCACGGTTTGCATATCTTAATGTGCTGATGGTTTCATCATAGTTGTAGTCTGCTGGCCCAATGTTTGCACACTAAGTATACAAAAGCAGAACACAATCATTTGTTAATAGAGATCAGTTGGCCTACTCAAAATATAAAGTACATGGCAGTGCAGCAGAGAGAGAAGCAAATCACCAATCTCGAAGTCCAGGAAACCCTAATCCTAAAAATCTCAGGGAAAAAGTTTGATTACAATAAAAACTTAATTCCCTTCACTTTCATCAGCTTTAATTCCCTTCACTTCAGCTTGCCAAAATATACTGTGATCCACAACATGAATTGGTAATACAACTTGGCTAAAATGTTGGTGACAACCCAGCTCAGATTCTTGAAATAGTCAATGGACTGTAGGACTTCAAAACAGAATAAGGCGGCTATGTCTATGGGTAGAGGCAGCTTCTGGGTGGTGGATGAGGATGTAACATTGTATTTTGCCTTGTGGCTTGGAAGGCAGGCGCTCTTGGTGTTCCAAGCAACCAAGAGGCAGTGCAACATGAGCTGCAGAGTTTCCACTACCTTCTTCCAGCATTACCCATTTCAATACCTCGTGATAATATGGAATAATGACTATGGTCAGCTCAGAAGCTAGTGATAAGTCGGTCTACCATGACACATGGCAAAAACCAAGTCCCCAGTTCCAAGTATAATTACTGGAATATGTGCAGGAGGTTAAATGGTCATTGATTCCTATGAGAAAGGAAGTAGTTGGGAATAACTGCAGAACAGACCCCAATCTAGCAAAAGCACAGCAATGCATGTGAATGGTGGAGGAGAAGTATGAATTTAGAACATTCAATAACAGACGTGATGCGAGTTCCAAGCCAAAATCAGCCATCGAAAATAGCAGATGTGCTGGAGAACCCAGATGAACATTTGGCATTTTGGCACAGTGACAATGACATCATTGGTCCTGGGGACAATTGAAAGATTAGAAGGAGAAACAATATCAGAAGTTGCGATTGAAGAAGTGAAGATGGGGAGGAACAGCTCCGTGCATGTACTGGTATCCCTTTCAGAGGCAGTAGGAGATGAAATTAAATCCTGGGGAGCATCTGATGGTTTATTGTTCTCCAGCATGGGTCTGGCATGGATTCACATGCTCATGAGTAGTCTCTGTCATCAGGCTGGGAATCCTCAGTAAAAGAAAAAATTGTTCACTTTCACTTAAACTGTTTTTTTTCCTTTAAACCAATCACTGTCCTCTGGGTCATACTGCCCCCATCCAATGACAGTCCTCTCCCTAAGCCCCTCCTCTGGCAGCCACCTTCAGATTTGGTAAGCACGTAAAGTGGTAGTATGACCAAGAAGAGCCGCCAAGGGGTCGGACGGAGGGTTCACATGTGAATCCATGCCAGACCGATGCTGGAGAACAATAGTTACAGGTAAGTAACTTAAACCTTCTACAGCATGGGGTCTGGCATGGATTCACATGCTCATGAATAATGAATACATAGCAGTACATTACACAACCACAGGCGGTGGCAAGGCTCAACAGAAGCAATTACACTTATCCCTGGAATAGACTCACCTCAAGCAAACAGGTTGCGTAGCACTGCTTGGCCGACTCTGGAATCCTCCCTGGAATTCCTGTCGACGCAGTAGAATTTCATGAAGGTGTGCATGGACCTCCACATAGTAGCCCTGCAGATGCCGAGCAGGGGCACACCAGACAGGACCGCCGTCGTCGCATTTATCACTCTGGTGGAGGGGGCAGCCGGTTAGCAAACCGATGACAGTGCAGCCGGAGAGCCATCTTGAAATGAAAGCCCTGGACAAGGCCTTCCCATGGTTCACAGGACCAAAGTTCACGATCAGCTGTGAAGTCTTCCAAAAACATTTTGTGCGTGTCACGTAGAACTTCAGGGCACGAGCAACGTCCAGCGAGTACAAGGCCCTTTCCACCGGCGACGAAGGTTTCGGGAAAAACACAGCTAACACCAAAGGCTCGTTGAGGTGGAATTCCGACGTAACCTTCAGCATGAAGGAGGAGTGCGTACGTAGCACCACCCTCGATTCATGGGAAGTTGTGTACGGTTGCTTGGTGGATAGGACCTGGATCTCACTTACCCTTCTGGCGGAGGCGATGGCCGAAAGGAAAGCCGTTTTCCACAAGAGAAACTTGAGCAGGCCTGATGCAGAGGCTCAAAGGGGGCATCCATGAGCCTCATCAGGACCACGTTGAGTTTCCACGCCGGGGCGCGAGCCTTCACCGATGGGAAAGATCTGAAACGTCCTTTGAGAAACTCCTCGACGAGTCAGTGGGACCAAAGTGAAGATCTTCCTGGTGACCTGGTGTAGTGGGAGATAGCCGCCAGATGTACCTTGATGGAGGCGTGTGCCAGTCCGGCAATGGCCAAGGATAGTAAGTATGGCAAGATCTGTCGGGCCCTGACCCTCAAAGGGGTAATCTTCTGTGACCGGCATCACGTAGCTAAACGCTTCCACTTGTGACCGTAGCACTTCAAGGTCGACAACGCCATGGCCTTGGCGAAGACTTCCCTGCAGTGCGCAGGCAACTCATATCCTCCAAACTGTAGAGCTGCAGGAGCCAAGCCCTCAGGTTCAGGGATCCTGGGTCGTGATGCAGGATTGCGCCTCCTTCACTGGTGAGAAGATTCGGAACGACAGGCGGCTTGACCGCAGGTGATGCGGACAGACTGAGAAGGTCCGGGTACCAAATCTGACTCGGCCATGCCAGGGCGATGAGAATCATCCTGCATTGATACTGTGAGTGTGTTGATGATTCGTAGCAGGAGAGGGAATGGAGGAAACGCGTACAGAAACCGTCCTTCCCACGGGGAGGGGAATGCATCCCCCAGGCTTCCCTGGAATCTGCTGGAAAACTTCTGGCATTTGGAGTTTGCCACCGTTGCAAATCGATCGATCTGGGGCTTGCCCAGCAGGCGGTTCACCTGATCCTGCCGCAGTTCCCACTCGTGGCTGGAACGCAGTTCCCTGCTGAGGGACTCTGCAATGGTGTTCTTGACTCCCGCCAGGTGGAGTGGGATGAGGAACATCCACTGTCAGACGACCCAGCGCCACAAGTCCTGCACTTCCTTGGAGAGCGCCAGGGATTGAGTGCCCCCCCTGCTTCTTGAAGTAAAACATGGTGGTGGTGTTGTCCGTGAAGATCCTCATCACCTTGCCTTTCAGAGACGGGAGGAATGACTTGAGGGTCCAGAACACTCAAAATAGCTCCAGGATGTTGATATGAAAATCCTTCTCCTCTGGCAATCACAGGCCCTTGGGAGTGCAGACGTCCGACGTGTGCTACCCATCGCTCTAGGGAGGTGTCTGTGGTGACCGGCTCCTGGTATGGAAGGTTCTGAAATGCTGTGCCTTGGGCGATGTTGGAGCAAACGCCCCACCATACCATAACCCGACGGAACTCGTTGAGATATCTTGTCCATGAAGCTTCCGGACACCTGTGCCCCGCGGGTATCGACAAATTCCTGAAAGGGTTGCATTTGCAACCTGCAGAGCCAGACAAGGTACATGCAGGACAGCATCATGCCCATTATCGACTTAATGGCCCGCACCGTGGCAGTCTTCGTCGATGACAGCGTTGCACCTTCCCAAGAACGGCTGCTATCCCCTCCTCCGAGGGTGATGCCAGGCAAGACACTGTATTGAGTCTGGCGCCTAGGAATACCGCATTCTGCAATGTCGTTAAGCAGGACTTTGGATAGTTGACAGAGAATCCCATCTCCGTCAGTAGCCAGATGGTCGCCTCCATGTGTTCTTTGGCCAGCTCCCAAGAGGCGCGAATCAGCCAGTCATCTAGGTACGGGAATACGTATATATGTGCTGTAGACCACTGGTGCCAGGCGTTTCGTGAAGACTCTGAGGGCCGACTTTAAGCCGAAAGGTAGGGCCTTGAACTGGTAGTGCTGTCCCTGAACCACAAAACATAGAGATGGTCGATTCTTCTTGTGAATGGGGACGTGGAAGTATGCATCCTCCAGGTCCAACAACATCAAGAAATCTCCTCTTTCCAGTTGGCTGAGCATGTGCTGCAACGTGACCATCCTGAAGTTTTGAGACTTTAGGTATTTGTTCGGATGTCGTAGGTCTAGGATGGGCCTCCAGCCCCTTATCTTCTTTCTGACCAGAAAAAATCTGGAATAAACTCCGGAGCCCCGGAGTCACTGGGGAACTAGCTCCATCGCCCCTTTTCGCACATGGCCCTCACCTCTTCCAGGAGCTGAGGCATGAGCTGCTCCTGGCAGGTAACCAGAGGGATCCGCGGACACCTGTGTTGAAACTCAAGGGTGTGTCCTTGGTGGTGAGAGCATCCAGCACCCATGGTGATCTTTCTCCACTCGCTGACGAACCTCAGCCAGCATCCCACCATGGTGCACGAGTGGGGGCCCTGACGTCCCAGCCGGTTCAGGCTTCCTTTGGCACAGGTGTCCTGCTCTGCGGGCGACAGCAACGCGGTCATCCGCTGCCGTAGTCCTGGGAACAGCCTCTGTAGGCTTCCTGAGTTGTGGAGATGGAAGGCTGAAGGTACGATGAGGAGAATCCTTTTGAAGACCTGCTAGACTTTCCCCTGGAGGAGCGAAAAGAAGAGTGTTGCTGCTGTAAGGTCCCCACAGAATGGACCGTCTCCGTATCCGCTTTGATGGCCTGGAGGGACTCGTCGATGACTTTCCCCAAACAGGTTCTCTCTGTCGAAGAGCATGCCTAGCACCTTTGGTTTGAACTTCCTGGTGGAAATTTGTGGCCTTCATCCAGCCTTGGCATTGAAAGCAGGCAACGTTCCACATTTGCCAGAACCCTGTGTCTGCAACGTCCAATGCCACTGTGAGTAGACGCTACCTCCTCTTCCTGGAAGAGAGCTATTGCCTCCATCTTATCGTCGGGGAGGCACTCCAGAACAGGCCCCAGCTTGTACCACAACTCCCTGTCGTACCTGGCTAGGACTGCCAGTGCGTTAGCCGCCTTGATAGTGGACACTGCAGTGTAAATCATGTTCTTTCCCATGGTTTCCATCCTCTTCCCCTTGCTGTCCAGAGGGACCGAAGACGAGGACGGGTTGGCCGACTGTTTCCCCGCGTCTGGGGTTACCACTGAATATGGCGATGGCTGCAACCTCAGGCACTTGGGTGCGGAGTTCAGCACCCGATATTTCTCCTCCAGCCTATCGCGTTTGGCTGGAGCCCTGCAAGGGTTCTTCATGAGGGTCAGGCCCTCTTCCCAAACGTCATCCAGAAGGGGCACCCTAAAAGGACTTAGAAGACCGCTCCTAGGACCGTCCGGTCCTGGGTGAGGCTGGGAGCGCGGGTCAGAGGCCTTGTCGTTAAGCCACGCCACCAATTTGCAGTGCCTGTCATTCGTCGTCTGCTTGGAGAACCCAAGGCATATCTCGCATTCCACTTCCTTGTGGGCCGGGTGCAGTAAAGGCATTGAAGGTGCTTGTCCTCCACAAACATTACATAGCCTGCATTTGGTGCAGGGCATGAAAAGGGACCTTTCCTCCTCCTCAGTCATGGTCGGAGGGTGCAAAGTAGGCCCGATGGCCTTCTAGAATCTTCGATCTTCACCCTTGAGGAGCGCAGTACTTCACAGACAACGGGATCCTGTTGTCGGCCGGAAAAGCAAAGAGCACACTGGCTTCTTTGAAACAAAAATAGAACTTTTTCTGTCAAAAACAAGAAAAAACATACAAATAGCTCGGGGAGCAAACTCGAGGACTCCCAAAACTGAAACGTGCAGCAAAAATCTCAAGATGGCTGCCAGAGGAGGGGCTTAGGGAGAAGAATGTCATTGGATTGGGCAGCATGACCCAGAGGACAGTGATTGGTTTAAAGGAGAAACACAGTTTTTAAGTGAAAGTGAAACTGTTTTTTCTTTCACCCGACAGGAAATTTTCAGGAGCATGTGAATCCATGCCAGATCACATGCTGCATAATAATGGTCCTACTGGGCCTTGTGTCATTCAGATCGTGTAAGTGCAGTAACAAGAAATGCAGAGGTAAGGGAGGTGGAGTGCTGGTAGGCATACCAATGCTGTGACATCATATGACCCCTCCAAAGCATCTTTCATAGGTCTGCACATCAGAGTTCAGGGTGCGCCTGTCCTGGTCCATGTGCATGCCTATGAAATAAAATAGGAGGATCTAAACATTTTTTATTTATCTGCAAATACACAGATAAACTCCATTATAAAATACAAAAACAAAATATATTTTGTTAACTGACATTCATGAAATGGGACCCAGAGGAGGGACCCATTAATTTGAGCGGGGAGCCCTGGCGCCCCAATGGACAGCTCGGTCCTGCCCTTCAGTTGGCTCTATTCTCCTCCTTCTCCAAAACTCTTCACACAATCTGCTCTTCTGCTTTCCTGCTCCCCCTCTCTACCACCCTACTTTTCTGGGAACTGGCCTTAACATAGGGCATTCACATGGTGCTTACCCACTGTCTAGCTGGGGGTGATGGGTGTTTCTCTGCAGTTATTTGATTAAGAGCAAGGCTTTTTAGTCCTAGACTGTGAGAGGAAGGCATTTAAAAAGGGATGGCAGCCTTTTTGGGAACTGTGAGTGTGCAGTAGTGATGGATCGACATGTGCCATTTTTGTTGCTACAGACTTTTAATAAAGTATAAATAGAGTTGCGGAAAGGCCTTGCTAGCCCTAACGCTAAGAGAGGTTTCCTTCTAAATATAAATCTTAAATGGGTCCATCAGAATGTCAAAAATTAAGAATTGTCCACCGTCGTGTCGAAACCCTAACTCTAACCCTCACACTAACAACTTAACCAAAATGTGCAAAGGAGTGTCTTCGTAGCAGATCCTTCACAGTTCTTTTCAACAGCTCCAAATGGTGCAAAAACTAACAAAGTTGCACAGGGGACAAGAGCATGTCTCCCTTCTCTTGACCTTGCCACAATGTTCACAATCCTAGGGGTTGTCTCCCTTCCCCAGGTTTCTCTTCCTTTTACACAGCCAACCGAGTTCACTCCTCTCCCTGGTACTGTCACTAAGAAGAGTAGCTACAATTGTTCTTAAATGGGTGTGAGACCCAGACTTGCGTAACAAACACAGTTCTCTTCCCAGGGAGACTTGGTGTACTCTCCTGCCAAGTACTACCTATTGCACAGCCAACCTGGTACTGTGACTATGAAGATGAGCAACTGTAGTATTCCCTTCTGTCTTCCTCTTTCTGTGTAGGCTTGGTTTGCTCTCCTGACAAGCACTACCATGTACGACCAAAGATGTAACAGTTTCTTCACTATCACTTTTAGGGTACTAGAACCTAGTTTCAGGGTATTCCTCCCCCTGCATCGCTTGTCGCTACCTCTTCTCCTTATCAAGGTCCCAGATCCTGGGTTCGGCGTATCCTGTACCCCTTTTGGCTTGATATAACATATTTCAGTTATGAGGGCCTCAGTCCCTAGGTATGGAGTATTCTTCCCCCTTCTCTCTTGCCACAACTTCTTTGGCTTCCTAGCAGTTCCCTGCCCCTTGGCATAGCTGTGGGTTTGGTGCTGCAGCAACAGAATTCCAATAGGAAGTCGTCACACTTCCGAAATCTCGGGATCACCTGCCATCTTCAACGACCAGCTTGCAGTCCCAGCCATTATCTCTAGACCGGCTCCGTAGCTCTCTACCTCACCCTGGGAGTTCCGGCTTCATTCCCAGGTGCAGTAAACGTGGTCCTCTTCCTCGTGGCTCCTCCAGGGAGGACTGGTCTTCGTTTGGAGTCCTTCCTTGCTTTTTATTTATCGGGTTCAACCGAATTGAATAGGCTAGTTTGCTCACTGCGAATCCGCTGGGTGCTCTTCATTTTAGTACTAATTTTCATGATGTCATGACTGCTCTTCTTCGTCTCATAACGACAAGGCGGACAAACTTCTACCTTGCTTGCATACATAAACGTATTTTGGAGTCTTACATCATGGAGAGGGTATGGGGAGCTGGGATTGTGGACATGAGAAGGGTTTGCTCCCATGGGAGAAGGGACGACACCCACAGATTTGTCACAGAACAAACTATGCTCTTTTAGAGCTTGTTTGTGAGCAGCCTGTGTTTCTCTTGCTTTGCTGGAGTTTCCAATCTGCCATTTTCCCGACAAACTTAGTTTTCCCACCTCCTACATACACACAAACACACATACCCCACCACCCAAGTGCTGTGGAGGTCAATGTAAGGGGATGTTATATACATGCATTGATGCTGATTTGAGGGTGATGGTGAGCAACTCCACTGAGGTTTTTTTGGCTGAGTGAGGGTTATGTACTATACTTAAGTGAAGGGAGCACTGGTGTGTGTTTTTCTTCGTCTCCGACTGGTTCTTGGCTTGGTGTAACGCACCTCTTGGTACAAGGGAAAAAGAAAGAGCACTCGCTGAAATCATTGAGGATTGACCCTGCGGAATGCAGGACTGGGGTAGAGTGTGGGGTGTGAAGAATCTGAGGGGACTCTCCCCAGAAACTGGTCTGGGACCCTCATGTGGCTAGGGAAATGCAGGTGCTTTCTGATCCCGACCCTGGGGGCGGTGTACTGATGGGGGAATTTTATGGGTGAACCAGACCAGCAACACCGAGAGGAACCCCTTTTTAACTTTCCCCATAAGCCCTCCCTTTTGAAGGCTTTTTGGCAACTGAAAAAAATGGAGTGAGCCACTTGTGTTTGTGCAAGAGGCATTGAAATTACCTATTCCTGCTTACTGACAGCGTTTGCACAAGGAGTCCCTTTTAAATGTCCATCATTAAGGAGGCGGGCCTTTAGGCTCAAAATAGCTCACCACTAGCAGACCGCGGTGTTTTGTGGTCGTTGGTGCGGGGGGAAGCGTGCTCCCTACAATCGTTCTCTGTATAGCGGAAACTGGCTGGCTTCGTATGAGAACCGATCACCAATGAATAGTAAAATGCATATCTCAGCGACGCGGCCACTATTAGAAGTGGTTTCTGTATGCTGGCTCCTGGGCTCTCGCGCATTTCAGCTCTGATTGTAATTTGCTCTGCCGGGGCACGTGGGATCCGGTGGCCTCCTTTATTCTGTGTACTTTTGAATGTTGACATTAACCGGGCAATTGATTCACTTCCCCCTTGATTCTATAACTAATTGCAGGGTGGCAACTCCGGGCCGGGTGCCTCGGAGCTTCCCGATGTTCATCTACTTCGAAAAAAGACTTCTATGACATTTTATCCTGTTCTTGCTTTCTACTGGAGTGCCTGAAGGTGACTGCGGGCTAAGAGCCTTGGAGCCGTCTGATTGACCATCTCAGAGAATTTCTTTTATATTTTTAAACTCATTGATATTGGTCCAGATGGTGACCGTTGGCTTGATGCCTTGGAGCTGATGGACAGACTTTTAAATTACATTTTTATTTGTATTTTTATTTGAATTGTAGGGCAGCGATTGCGGGTCAGGTGTCTTTGAACTGCCTTACATTTATCCATTCTGAAGCCTCATCCTTTTATACATATTCAATATTTTATACTGTTATTGTATTCCTCTACAGTGCCCGACGGTGACTGTGGACTTAGAGCCTTTGAGACGTAGGAGAGGCACTAAACAGTGAACATCTTTTCCTGGTAACTTTATCTGAAGAGCAGGGTGGGGACTGTGGGCCAGTTGCCTTGGTGTTGCTGCAGTGATACTTGATTGTTAACAATCCTTTGAATTGTATGAATTTTATTGCCTGTTTCACCTTATCTAATTGCCCTGGTTCTGTACGATATTTAAAATGTGCATCTGATTGTTCTCACCAATGGGCATGGCTACTTAATGCCTGATGTGGGTAAGGCGAAGATACCGTGTAGAGAGCCCTTGGAGGATGGGGGTTGGGGGGGGGGTAAGACATGTTTTTGAAACCCACATTAGGGACCAAGTTAAAGACAGCCCACATAATCACCCTTCAAGAAACATAGTAAACACAACCTCCAGGGGGCCGCTTAACATTAATTAGCTCCTCTGGAGCAATAACAGTAAAGGACTCTACTGAAAGGCTAACAGGTACAAAACCACAAAGACGGCTAAGGCGTGAACGCAGGGCCAGGAGCACGCGGTCTACAACCCAGGGTGAGATGAGTTGAGAACACGAGTCTTGGCGGTAAAGGGAGGTAAAAGAAAGGGAAAGCAACCTACGATGGACATTTTCACCACGACGCATCAGACCACGCAGACGCCCATCGTGACAATGACTACCATACCGGATAGCGGATCAGGGACGACAAATTAACAACAGATCCTGGTAGCAATAACTGAACTGAAATCCTCATGGGGGGCTGCGATGGCAGACCTGAAGGCGGCCCTCGAGACGAAGATAAATGCAGTGGGGATAGAGGTGGGCTTGATCAGACAAGATGTGAGAGCTCTGGCGGAAAGAACTAGCGGCCTAGAGAGCGCAGTAAAGGTTAATACGGAGACCAGCACCACCAATGCCAAGGAGGTCCATATACTGAAACAGCAAGTCTCGAACCTAGAGAACCGCGCGGAGGAGGCCGAAGGTAGAGCAAGACACAGCAACATACGCCTAGTAGGCCTGCCGGAAGGAGAGGAAGGCCCTGACCCCACGGACTCATCCAGGAGATTGGGGCCGACAAGAACGAGCACACAGGGCACTGATGAGAAGACCACAACCCGGGGCCCCACCCCGGGCAATCATAGCGAAAATACTGAATTATAGAGACGGGGAAAGTATCCTGGAATTCTTTCGGAAAGGAGGGATGATAACACGAGCATCAGCGACGATCACCGCATACACGGATTATACTATGGCGGTAAACAAACAACGGTATAGCTATGTGGCGGTGAAAAGAAGATTGTGGACTACAGGCTTAAAGTATATGCTCTTGTATCCAGCCAAACTTAAGGTACTGCACAAAAGCAAGGCACACTTTTTTGACACCCCGGAGGAGGTGACAGACTGGCTGGATGCCCACGGATTCCTGAAAGGTGGAGGAGGTCAGAGTGGCGAGGAACGGGAGAAGTGACCCAACACGGGATCTGAAACTAATGGGGGGAGGGTAAAACTGCAACGCAGAACACTGAAACAATGATGGAGGCATGGGTAAAGTATTGATTTAACCAATTGACATGCCCAACAATATGAACATGCTGGACTGGAATATAGAATTGTATAATGAAACTCTGGATGGGAGTGCGCACCGATTGATGCCAATGCAGGAGACGCACAGGCGGAGAGCCTAACCCCAATAGGGAGATTAGCGGTAGCGCCAATAGGGCGACACTTACCTGCAGTGCCCAAGAAAAGATGGAAGCCAAGGAAAGGGCTAGATGCAGTTGTGCCTGAGATCCAGGGATGGAGCTGCGCTACATTTGGGAGGGGGGAGGGAACGATGGGAGTTGGGGGGTGTGTGGGAGTTGGGGTGGGAGGGAGGCTGGGAGAGTTGAAGGGGTTACAGTTAGGGGAAGTTTAAGTTGGGGAACAGGCCTACACGCGGAAAAGAAAAACCTGAATAGAGACTGTGCTTGCAGGAGGGGGAGAGCGATACCACTAGATAATGGGGGGCCTTAAAATTATTATGTGGAATGTCAGGGGGCTCAATAGCTACCTGAAGAGGAATACGGTTATGATGTATTTGCGCAGACAAAAAATAGATATAGACTTGATACAAGAGACTCACGCAAGAAAGGTTAGAAGTGATCCATAAGAAATGGAAAGGGACTGTTGTAGGCGCTACATATTCAGCTTATGCTAGGGGAGTGATCACCTGGGTTGCACCGCATGTCCCGTTCCAGCTACTACAATCCATAGTGGAAGCAGATGTGAGGATGGTCATGACAAGAGGGCTGGTGGAAAACAAGGAAGTGAGCATTATTAACACATGCACCCCGAACCAAGACACGGTGGCATACTTTAGGACCCTGTACAGTAAACTGGGCAGGTGCTTGGGGGGCAGTGATATGGGGAGACTTCAACTGTGTGCTAAATCCGAAAATGGACAGATCAGATAGCAAAATGGGCAGACCCACCCATGCGGCTAGAACGTTGCAGACACTACTGACGGACTTCGGGTTCATGGATGCATGAGGGAGCGCCACCTACAGGAGAGACAATACTCACAGTACTCGGCCCCACAAAATCTACATACTAGGCTGGATTATATATTTGTCACACAAGAGCTGATGGCAGAGATAGCACACACGGCATACAAAGCGTGGGTCTATCGGACCACTCATCGCTGGTTCGGGAATGGCAATACCGACCTCCAAGAACAAAGATACCAACCTGGCACCTAAGGGCTGAGGCGTTGAAGGATACAATTTTCAGGGAGGATTTGAGAGATGAAATAATAAGCTACTTCGAAATTAACACTGGTAGTGTTGAGACAGCTGGCATGCTATGGGAAGCCTTCAAGGTGGTGTGCGGGGATAGCCATAGCTAAGTACAAGGGACTGCAAGGAGGGATATTAATCGAATTACAGGAAGCGGAAAAAGAATTAGAATCAGCGTTAAAAAAGGGAGGAACCACCAAGGAAGCGAATGAAGTGATACTCAGGCTGCAACAAAAATGTGTAGGGTGCTGGGGGAGATTGTGTAATTTAAATTATAAAAAGTATATATAGAGAGACAGCATGCTGGAGGTGATAAGCCAGGAAGAACCTTGGCGTGGCTGTATAAGAGTGAGACCCCCAGACTTACAATTAGAACAATAACGAAAGAAGACGGGGGCATAGTGGACACCCAAGAAGGCGTTAATCGTGAGCTTGTAGATTATTACCAAACCCTGTATGGAGATGTAGAGGGATGCGATTGCAGGCAGATAAACGAAACATTGGAAGACATAGGTTTGCCGCAGATTAGTGCGGAAGAGCGAGAAGAGCTAGATGCCCCGATTACCCTAGAACAGAGGTCTTCAAACTGTGGGGCGCGCCCCCCCCAGGGGGGCACGGCCGCCTCCTAGGGGGGGCTCCAGAGCCCAGCATGATTGGAGGAAATGGGAGGGGGCAGATCACATGGACCATGAAACGGTCTTAGGCGCCAATGAAAACATGGCCAGCAGTTGCAAATGGATATTCAGTCCTTTAGTCACAGACTGAATAGTACCCAAGGGGTTGTTTTTTATTCAAATGTAAACAAATTGTGATATTTAAAGAATATATATTCAGCAACAATGGTCAAAACTACTAGCTGCATAGTGAAGCAACTCCTCAAACTGGCCCACATTGGCCAAAAAAGTGGCCCATTTTGATTGGCCTACACTAGCATTTTACATTTTTGGTACAGTCATCGCCCTATTGCCCTATAGGCCAGTCCAAGCCTCCCGACTCGTCCATAATGGGTGAGGAGGCATCCACCCACTGGCCACCTCACCCATTATGGAGGAGCCGAGGAGCCAGCACAGTGAAACACTGAGCACTCCCTCAGCTGCTTTATCCAGCTGAGGGAGTGCTCCTGGGCCAGCTGAACTGTCAAAGGGAAACACTGTTTGCCTTTGACAGTTAATTTCCCCAGCCGCACATGACCACTGAGCCATGCAACGTTGGGGGTGTTTTGCTTCGCCAGCCTTGCATAGCTCATTGGAAATGTGGGCTGGGGCACTGCATGTATGTATGTATGTATGTGCGAGGGGGTGCTCCTGCGCCTCCTCGCACATACGGGCAGAGCAACCTGGAGCGGGGCATTATAGCAACCACGCGCAGGCCCCTGCAGAAGGTACGTTTATGGCAATTTATTTTTTATTTAAATGTGTATGGATGTGTGTATGTTTGTGTTATGGGACTGTGGTGGGAGCAGGATGGGCGGCAGCACTGGGATAGTGGTGGGAGTAGGGTGGGGGAGAGCCCAGGGTCTGTACTGGGAGTAAGGTGCGGTGACGGCACGCAAAAGTTCATAGCGATTTCTACATACTGTCCATCCAGCAATTTTAGGGGGGCCCGGCCTGCCTAAACTTGGCTCAGGGGGGGCCCGAGCCAAAAAAGTTTGAAGACCACTGCCCTAGAAGAACTAGAGGAGGTGATAGTGCAGCTTCCCACCTGCAAGACCCCGGGGGCCGATGGCCTCCCGAGTGAATTTTATAAAATGTATAGAAACAAGGTGCTCCCTCCACTCTAAGCAATGCTAAATGAGACCCTAAGAGGCGATAATCATACCGCTCCCGAAACCCAATAAGCCTGGCAAGGATTGCGGGTCATTTAGATCCCTGTCAATGTTAAATCAAGACAGCAAAATACTCACAGCAGTCTTAGCAAGCAGGATTAGGAAAGTCATCACCAAATTGATACACCCTGACCAGACTGGGTATGTACCAAACAGGAACATAACCAACAATCACAGACGGCTCCTTCGCGTTATTGAACATGCGAATGGGGAGGCAGATGAAATGGCAATTGTATCGTTGGACACAATAAAGGCCTTTGACTCAGTCAAATGGCCTTGGTTGATTGCAGCTCTGACCAATTACGGGATAGGGCCTGGGTATCTTAGATGGGTCCAACTATTATATAGCGCGCGCCTGCTTAGGGTTAAAACTGGCGCAATAATATCAGAGAGATGGCAACTTAGTAGGGGTACTAGACAGGGATGCCCATGGTCCCCTATGCTGTATATTTTAGCTCTGGTGCCCCTGGTGATATACCTTAGGCAGCAGTACAATGTAATAGGAATCACCATAAAAGGGGAACCGCACTTGATTTCCCTGTATGCCGACGATATGCTGTTGTATTTACGCTACCCCGAGGAGAACCTCCAATATGTGCTAGAGGTAATGGAGCAATTTGCGTTACTGTCCGGTATAGCAGTGAATCCCCAAAAATCATGCATATTCCCGCTGGGCAGATACAAGGAGGTCCCGCTAGAACAACTACCTGTTTTACAGATACCATGGGAGGTCAACACGTTTAGATATCTTGGGATAAATATTCATCATACAGTAGAGGCAGAGCACCCGCATAATACAGCGAAAACGATAAAAAGCATCGAAAACAGCATGAAGTTCTGGGTAAAGCTTCCCTTGGCGATGATGGGGAGAGGGGCAATGCTGAAAATGGTGGTCCTGCTGAGGCTGCTGCACTATTTTTGCAACATACCATACTTGATACCAAAGCGATTCTTTGCTCGATTGCATAGCATATGCAGGGATTTCCTATGGTGTGGGGCGAGGAAAAGAAATGCCCTCTGGAAGCTGCAAATTTCACATGATAAAGGGGGAATAAAATTGCCAAACTACGAAATCTACTATCTGGCTAGTCAATTACAATATGTGGCAAAATGGCTATCAGACCCAACCTCAGAATCTGGGCTGTTTAGGCTGGAATGTGCCCCATTCTTCCTACAAGAAATGATGTGGCTGCCCAAAGCAGATCTGAGAAAGCATCCGAAGAGGATATTAGGATGGGAAATATGGCATAGGGCCTGTCAGGTAATGGAGAAGCCATCCTCGTGCCCCCCCCCCCCCCCCCCCCCCAAGTCCCATTAGTTGCGCTGGCGGGAAAGGAAAGCCAGCTAATGATGATGATCAGGAAGTATTGGGAACCAGTAGGGATAGCAACCATGGGAGACATATGGCAAGAGGGGAAGATCGAAGAATTTGCAAGGCTAGTGGAGGAAACAGGGTTACATACAGGACAATATATCACGCACCAGGGGGTGGTGCGGCAGATTAAAGAGGCGTGGTCTGAAAAAGTATTAAAAGATCAACCAGACGCCACATTAGACATAATATATGACATAGCAGAAGGAGGGCATGAGATATCTAGAATATATTAGATGGTGATGTCCAAAGTGGGGAAAGAATTGGTACAACTGAGGCAGGACTGGGAGGAGGAAGTGGGTGCCCCTATGACTGACGGGATGTGGGAAAGGGCACAAGGGTACCATAAGAAAGTGCCAAGCAATGCAACGCTTTAACTATACGTTGCCCATAGAGCTTATATGACACCTCGGAGGATAGCCAAATTTAGAAATGCAGGAAGACAAGCTTGCCCCAAATGTGACGAGGAGAACGCCGGAATGGTGCACATGTTTTGGGCGTGCCCAGTAATTGAGAGATTCTGGGGAGAAGTAGCACACAGGCTGGAAGAAAAGGAGATCAAGATAATGGTAGATACAGTGTGGGCATGCCTGATAAGAAGGTTCCACAGACCACGTAAACTTAAGCAGGTTAGCAAATTAAAAGATATGGCATATATACTTGCAAAGCGCAGAGTCACTATGGGATGGAAAGCTTGTTGCAGTCCTAGAATAGAAGTGTGGTGGAAAGACCTATAGAAATGGGCAGAAGCTGAAACTGCAGTATGGCAGGAGGCTAGCAATTTGGGGGGGTGGAGGGGAAGCTGAAACTTTGATGGCTTGGAAACATCTACTAGCCAAGATATTTACGCCCACACAACACTGGTTTAGCGATCGGGACCCAGTACAGAACAGGGGAGGAGTACCCCAAGTGCAAGATGAAGAAACAGAATGCGCAGGAGAGTAGGCTCGAGGGGGTGGGAGGGCACCAGGGAAGCAGTAGATATTGTTTGAGTGACATAAATCGGAAATTATATAATATGTATTGCAAGTTTGGTTTGTGTTTGTTGAAAATTAATAAAATTGTTTTAAAAAAAAAACAGTAAAGGACTCCTTTTCTATCGTTAATGGAGCCTTAGCCACACATCTAATTCTGGGGGGCACCAACCATGAGGAGTTCCTTGTGGTCAATGTCTATTGGCACGGAGGTATTGGGTGCCTGGCGACCTTCCTCAACGCTATTGTTTTATCTATCTTAAAATGGAAGTAAGCTGCTTGGGAGGCCGCATTGTGTTGGCTGGAGATTTGAAGTCCAACTGCTTTGGCGTGTGTCCTTTATCTACTTCTAAAGGGAGGAATGGCTCCAGGTGGCTTTCAATTATGGAACGATTGGGGCTCTGTTCACTTAATGAAGACTTATCCAATAATAAACCAGTCTGTCTGACTTGGACAAATGGTACAGAAAGTTAAACACTGGATTATAGCTTTGTTGATGAATGGTTTACGGCTCGCTGTTCAACATTGTCTGTACATTTTACGCAGTTTAGCGACCACGCCTTGGTAGAGGTGGACTTTGAAATTTTTTTCAAACTCACACTATAACTCAGGGTGAAACCGTGCCTCACTCTGAATGTCCTCAGGACTTGTTAATGAGCTCCTCAGGCCTTCCGATTAAATGGAATTCGGGTTAGATAGTGAGGGCGAGTACCCTCTTCTTCCACTGATCTCTGCTGAAATGTATCACCTTTATTCCAAACGAATTTGCGGTTTTACACAGCGCCTTCTTAAGGAGAGCGGGCCAATATCATCAGGAGCTGGGAGGCTACCTAGGATTCATCATAAGCACGTTTATAACAAAGAGGTGGCCGCTCGAAAGAGAGATGCGTAGAAATATAGCCCAGCTAAAAAAAAGCAACAAAGGCTTGAGGGCTGAATTATTAGCCGGCATTAGGAAAATAAGAGAGAGCCATCGAAATTGGGTCAAAAAGTCGAAAGCATTTAGAATCCAAAGGGACGGGAGGCGATGCTACACTGTTTGAAGGATAAGAACTCTAAAGCCTTTTGGCAAATATTTAATACTAGTGTTGCCCCTTAATCTCTCCTACAAATAAATGGAGTGGCAGAGTGGACTGGGTCTCATACTTAGGTCAGGTGTATGGAGATAGCCATGGTTCGATTGAGAATGTGGTTCCCTTAGTTTGGGACCCCAAACTCATCAATCACATGAATTTTGGTGAGGATGCAATTCTAAGAGTAATTACCTCAATTAGCTTCTACAAAGCTCCCGGGCCCAATGGTTTGGCCAACTGTGTATTGAAATCAGATAGGGTTGCCTGGTCTAGTCTGCCCATCTATTCTCTGTTTGCAAATATTTGGGCATTTGGACTCTTCCTGCCCTCGTGGCCAATGCCTTTATTGTTCCAATTTTTAAACAAGGAGACAGATCCAATCCAGCCTGTTACCTGCCGATTGCCCTCCTCGATGCAGACTGTAAGATCTTCACTACTATTGTACTCCACCATCTGGAGGCTTGGGTGGCAGGGTGGGCAAACTTTCAACATGGCAGACAGGATGTAGGAGACAGATGGGAATTACGTTGAATGGTTTGGTGATTAATGCCGTTCAACATCTAGCAGGGAGTGACAAATGCGAAGCTGTCTATGGAGCCTAACTGGATCTAACATTGGATCGAGGGCTACTGTGGAAGAAGTGAGCGTGTTGGGGAATTCCTGTGGGTTTGTTAAGTTTGGTTATGGCCCTACACTCTAGAAATGAGATTCAGGTTCGCCTGAACAATTCAGGGTTACTGTCAAGGAAAATCTCGACTTTTAGGGGGGTAAGACAAGGCTGTGTTGCTGCCCCTTCTATATTTAATATATACTTGGCAGATATTATGGAAGCCTTTCAGGAAGCCTCTTTGATTACCCCGAAACTGTCGCAATTAAGCTTCCAGTGGCTCTCTTACGTGGATGATTTTTTTCTGTTAAGTAAGATCGGCCTACAGCGTTTGATCTCGGCATTTGTTAAATTTATGGAAGATCATTAATTGACGGTGAACCCTTCCAAATCCAAAATAATTAGATTCTCAAACAAAAGGAAGAGATGTCCGCATAGGTGGTCCATTGGAAATTCGATCATTCCATGTGTCGATTCCTTGCTTTATTTAGGCTTCCCGGTCTACTCAAAACCCTCACTGACAAGTAGTGTTACCTGGATTAATGAACTTGCCAAAAAGCGGATTTCACAGTTAACAATGATCGATACAAAGTTTGGCAGTTTTTCCCCTCAAACCGGTGATCAATTACCACAAAGCTAAGCTTATTCCCAAGCTGCTCTATGGTATTGAGACACATCCATTCACTATATTAGAACACTTGCACGTGGTTGAGGCGAAAATTTGGAAGAGAATATTAAGCATACTGCAGAGTTTCCCTGGAGCTGTGGTTCAGTATGACTTGGGCTTATTTTCTCTTAAATCACATGCTGAGTGGTGTTAAGGATTTCAATCAGGCGATACACCCTGGTCTCAGCCTAGTATGCATGCACAACTGAAATACTTATTTTGTTATATATCTGTTCAATATTTGCGAGATACACCACTCATATCACACCCCCTTTTCAAATACCCCGGGTCACAATGGACCAGGAACCAGGCTGGTAGGTAAAGGTAATATTTATTTAGAAATTCAAGAAAATCACACACTTTTTAATATATGGGGCAGCAATCACCAATGGGGTGATAAGAACAATATGAATGTAATCAATGCACTTAGTTTAACCTTCTATTGACACAACTACAGAACACCAGGGGATAGGAGCATTTTTTTAATATTAGGTAAAATAGCACTGGAGTTAGAATTTCCTCCTGCAATGTTCCCTCAACCCACAAATAATCAATTATAAGTGGATGAACAGAAGCAGCAGGTAATCAGGAATGATAAGAAACAGAATAGAAATCCGACTTTCCCTCCACAAACAAGAGAAAAAAACTGATTTAAACCCTGGCCATGCTAAAATTACACTCGGAAATAGATGATAAACAATGAATGTTTCTAAAACTCTTGAAACAAAAACAATTCTTTACTGGAGCAACACTGGAAAGACACTAGCAATCACAAGCAATGATTTGAGCAAAAGCATACAATTAGAAATTGACTGGAAGATTGAAAACCGTTTATAACCAAAATGACAAGTTGTAAAATTACACACTTTTGCAAATCCCGCCTGAATTTACCAAAATGGTTTTAATAAAAACGGGTGAAATATTGTATGCGGTTGGGTTGTAGCTATAGATCCCAGGTACAATATGAAAGTGAAATGAGGTCTCTAGCTGTTAAATTGAGTGGGTTATGCCAGATAGAATGAGGTGCATTTTTGGAAAAATAAAGTCGCGAAAAAGGAACAGAAATCAATTTTGACAAGGACAGTTTTACTTTACGCTAGGGCATTCAGGCTAGGCTACCAGCTTGAGACACAGTAAGCTCTGGAGTTGATCCGCGCAATCAACCCTAGCACGGACCCAGTCCGATCACCCGAGGGAGGACTAAGGGCTTAGGATTTCACAAAACAAAATTATTAAAGAAATTGGCGCTACCACAAGGAATCAAAGGGAGGGTGTCAAGAATGATTGTGACAATATTGCAGTTATCAGCATAAGGATTGGATGGCTTAGAAATTGGGATGGAACAAAGCAAGGCAAGGTTTACTATGTTTCTATGGTTCCTATTGATACTCAGTCTACTTTTAGTTTGGATTTTGGACAGTCAGCGCTCTGGATCACCACATGGATCTGGTCTAACACAGGGCAGCCAGACAAACTCAGCGGGGCAGAGTCAGCTGGGCAGGGACTGGATACCAAAGGATAGTTCTTCTGGACTGGCCGTTCTGGTTACTGGATACTATAGAGCATCAGGATAGCAGGATAGTAGCAGCATGCAGTGAGTGGCAACAAGCCAGGTAAATTGAGGATGCTTCCCCAAAACACCACAGTGCTTCCCTTGATTATGGGGATTATTTTAGAATTGAGGCCTACCTGAAGCATGATCAGCAATTGCTCGGCCTTGTGGTTGGGATCTGGAGTTTAGATGGATAGATGCAAGATGAAGACAGGAACAGAACACCTGCGTAGGAATCAGGAATCAGTGTGTGTCCTGAGTGCTAGTCAGGGGCCCTTATTTATAATGCCAGATGACATCATTACAGTATATGACAGGGGCAGGATTCCCTACACCTGCCTCTGACAAAAGGATTGGGCAAGGGCATAGTCTCTGCCTTGCTCACAATTGGTTGGATATCGGAAAAGTGATCTCATGTTTACTTTACTAAAAATCTGATTTTTCCAAAAATACATACTTCTGCAGTTGCAACCTCTTAGTAAAGATACAGAGGTTACATATTTTTAGCAGCACAGATCAGTCCAAACCTCCAGTCTGTGTGACCTTGTTTCGCCTTTGACACATTTTGGTAATTTTACACATTAAAGATTTGGCCCACAATTCCCCAATTTTATACACAGTTGTGAATTGTCCCCCGGGATGTATATACACCATTTTGACATTTGCAACATGGATACTTTTCTGGTAATACAACATATATCACTGTTTCTGTCCAGAGTGTGCCACGACATTCTACTAAGTTTTCCAACATAGCCCACAATTCCACTTTTACGCTGTGAAAATTCCACATTTTCACCAATTTTGACAGCTGAGATATAAGTCTTTTTAAAGTTCTTTATAAAATAGTCTTAATACAAATGGGAGTCACTGTCTGTCATTTTTTTCTTCCCAGCTAACACCAACTGGAAGTTTCTTCCAAGCAGGATGGTGGGCCTCTCTCTTAATTGAAGGTTTTATTGCCCTTCACACTTGAAAGGTGAGCGACCCACGACTGCTATTGTCCCAGCCTGGAGCAAAGATGAATGTCTGATGAGCATGTGAACTGTCACTGTCCTATCCCATTTAATGTTTTTCAAGCTGGTACTTCGCACCCAAGTGTCCTGGATGTAGGGTGTACCTCCTTTCCTAGGAGGAGTTTCATATCTGATAACTGGACTTACAGGTTTCTGAGAGCTTGCAACTCCAGCCTATGCGTTTTAAACAGTTTAATTTCTTACTCTGACTTGAATTAACCCAACCTATGACAGAAGATATCCTATGCGTGTATTGTCACCACTAACATAACTCCTTTACATTGCTAAGTAAGCAGGCTTTCATTAACAACTGAGTTTTAAACAGGTCATTTTCTATTTAGTCAGCACAGCCCATTTTTCCATATGTGTCAAAAACTGCTATCATTTCTTTCTTTAATTCGGTTTGCAGCTCCTCAGATTGACACTGTCTTGGCAGCTGCAGTCATTTTCCTTGCAGCAGGACTCTTATCTAAAGTATAGATACAATTCTCCTTGACCTGGCTCAGAGGGTAAAAAGTCTCTTTGAACTGCTGCGCCTGGATACATTTTTTCAAGAAATAAATGTGTGTTTCCCATGCGAGTGAAAATGAAGTTGCTTTTGATTTCTCTGAGAGTTGGTTTTAACTGGGCCTTTTTACTCACAGTGGTTTCAGAATGACACATGGAATTGGCATCAAAGCAGCATTTTGAAAGGGTGAAAACGGTTTCATTTTGAAGAGGATTTTGGCTTTTGCAGCAATGGCAGGCTTTCCTTTTCACTTGATTCCATATATGTTTCAGAACACACTTGCCTATTTTTCAGTGTGTCCCCTTGTTCCATTTTGCCCGAAGTGTGTGAGGCAAAATGGTGCAGCCATTTTTCTGTTGTTGCTGCAAAAAGCAGTTTTGAGGTTGTGGTGCGCACAGGAGCCAGTGCAGCCAGGTTACTGTTTCTTGCGCACAGGCAGCTCAGTGATCTACGGCAATGCCGTTGAGTGGGTCAATATATCCCACAGTGGAGAATTGTATCCCTCTTAACGAAATGTTAATCGGTTGAGAATTCATCATATGTCGATTTTACAGTACACTACAGCACCGATAGTTGCCACAGAATGAGAGCTCTGAAAGTATTTTGCACTTTGGTTTTGGAAATAATAGACTGCACTGGGGAGGATTTGGTAGAGTATCCTAGCGTAATTAAAGTCCTTCTATATCGCTATGACTGGGCCACGGCTTTGGATCAATTTCACTCATACCCTACCCTATTTCATGCCGGGGAAGATCCTAAATGGAGGGGTGTATTGGCACCTTTATTGAGTATTTATCCAGATAAATGGACCTGTGTCATATTTGTACGTTTTCGCTGAAACTTGCAAAAAAACTAAAGAAATCCTGATAAGATACAAGGAGATCTCACCCAACTATCGAGGGTGCAGGTTTTGCATGTTACCTGGTATGGGGGAAATGATGAAGCATCCAGTAGTTAATTAGTCAGGGGTAACTGCTCTATGTACTCTTTACCTGGGTAAACTGTTTCAATTGGCCTCTTTTCACTCCGACTCAAATGCCTCCTGGAACATGTGTCTGACAGGGACAACTACATCTACAGTAATTAGCATTACCTCTTTCATTAGAGTGCTTAAATTAGAAGAGCCTTAGTATGATGCACAGTTTTGATATATGTTTTAGTGTACTATTGATAATTGAAAAATGAATTACTATATTACTGTTTTTAACTGCAAATGTAAATTTACTGTACGTTTCATTACTTCTAGCTTTTTATTAAAGGTTGATAAAAAAATTTTTACCTAACAGTCTTTGCCAAGGTCAGGCAATTAATCAGACCCTGCACCTGAAATCAATTGCCCCACCTAAGGAGCATAAAAGAATGCAGCAGGAGGGGGAAGTAGAATGGAGCTGGAGCAGGAGCTGGAAGGTTGGCAGAAGGAGAAGAGCACGAGGCTTGCAGTTCATGAGGAAGTGTGTTCACTTAAGGGACGCCTGGCCAAGAGGAAAGTAGATTTCACCTGCAAGTCCCGAGAGAGTCCTGTGTTCACAAACCCTGCTTTGTCGTGGCTGCACTGAGAGAGATGTGCCGAGGTTTAAAGTCTTCCCAGGTGCACTTAGTGGCTGTGATTGCAGAGCCGTGACCATGCTGCAAGCCGAGGGACAGAGGAGTGAAGGAGACTCCCTGGGGTTAATGCCGAAACAAGGACACCTATGCTGCTGATGACTGTGGGTCCCAAGAGTAGCTAAAGTAGTAGCAGAAGCAGAGGGAGTTGCGAAGTGGAAGCAGCCCGCAAACGCAGTGTTCCGGGAGCCGGTGAGTGAAGCTCCGTGTACTTTGAAAACCTTGCTGGTAATTGTTGCCAGCTGTATAATAACTTGCATAAGAGTGGGAGTGAGTAGAAGTTGATCACCGCTGTGAAGTGTCTTGCTAACAATGAAAATGTATCAAGCGCACTTCTAATGCAAGTCCGGGTGCTTGCGTATAAAGAAAAGCTTTAATTTTCCATTGTTGAACTGTTTAAACGTTACTGGAGTGGCCGCGTGTCTCCAATTAAGAAGGGGTACACTGATCAAATTATCAACCAAGCACAAAGAACAACAAATCAGGCAAACCGCAATTTATTGTTGAGTCGGGAGACGAAAACCAAAAGCGAATGTCCAGAATTGGTTAATTTTATTACAAAATATTGTAGTGAAAGTAGTCACATATTTAATATGTTAAAGAAACATTGGTACATCTTAAAATTGGATAAAGATTTCTCACAATACATCTCTGACAGACCAAGCATCATTTATACCAAATCACCCACACTTCGGACAAAACTAAGTCCCTCTTTCCTGAATTCTGACCCCATAAAACAGATCACCTGGCTCAGTAGCCCAAGTAAGGGCTTTCACAAATGTGGGACATGCAATTTCTGCAAGTTTGCTTTATCGCCTATCAAGACATTTACGTGCCATGGGGGACTTCGGGTAGAAATAACGGATTTCATTAATTGCAAAACGAAATATGTGGTCTATGGAATTGTATGTGTTTTTAAAAAAGTATACATTGGGAGCACCATTAGGGAGCTGAGAGTTAGAATCCATGAAAACCTGGTGAACCTCAACAATCATTATCCCAAACTACCTCTCGCTGTGCATTGGCAAACAGAACACCAACAAGGTAACAGTCAAGATATTTGTTTTGTGGGATTGCAGCTGGCCAAACCTCATGCAAGAGGAGGAGACCGTCCACTATACCTACAACAGTTGGAAGCACACACCATCTGTAAACTCAGATGTTTAAAACTTGGACTGAATCAAGAGCATGAGCTTAATGTCTTCCTTTGATCAAGGGTACATGCCTTAGTAATGTATGTGTTGGCTAATAGCAAATTAACAGTTTTGATTATTAAATATTAGAAGACATTTGTTGACATGATTTAAATTTGAGCAGTCTATTGTGACATCTAAGAAGAGGCAAGTGGTAAATAGTGGAAGCCTATTTGAAATACATCATGCATGGGTCCATTGAATTAACCTATACAGCCAATACAAGACTCAGGATAGTGTCAAACCGACATCTGATGGGGAACAACGTGTGGTGCCTCCTAAACTAATAATTATTATCCTTTATACAAGCAAAGCAAAATTAAATAATTGAGCATTGATGACATCATAGTATTCCCACATTCAACCAATGAGCTCATGAACAGGAGAATCTATCATGTTATAAGTGGAACGCTCCCCTTTATTGAGTTTGGTTTTAAGACACCAGTGGAACAAATATCAAAGTCTCAGTAGTTACCATATCACAATTGAAATTGGCAGATGAAGTCAGTTATAATAACTTTAAAAATCAAATAGTGCACATAATGTGGGCTTTTTTCAGCAAATTAAAGTTTCTGTATAGATGTAACTTTGTGCGATCGAAAAAGGTACCCAACAACACCATTGGTTGTGACAAGACCTCGTAATAGCAATGTCTTAACGTGGTCAGATGACTGATCACATGACTTGGAGCGGACACATAAAATAAAGGACCTAAGCACACACTGGGCTTTGCCGGTGCAGTGCCAGGACCCTCGCATTGATGCACGATATTCTTTTTGCATACTACTTCTACTCAGGTAAGCGTAACGATAAGACCAACTTTTCACATTCAGCAGGGCTAAAATAAACAATGCAACTATCTGCATAACGGGCGTTGCAAATAGTTTCAATTGTTTTACAGCTAACCCAGCAGTGACAGCATAATCGCACAACTTATAAATAGGTAAGCCTTTCTAATGAGAACGAATAATTAGAACCAAACCCAGTGTTAGATTAATGTACAGAATGTGGCAATAACATGTTGGTATAGTACAGACACTAAAATAGTGAGGTTTATTCAACAGAGAGGAAACAACAATCTTATAGACAACTAATGGCAACCTCCAATGTTGAGGTCACTACAATGCGCATAAAGCATGATCTACAGAATGCATTACAACTAGCACGTTAACAGGTAATTTGAACAATACATGAATCCCAATTACATGATTTTTAGAGGTTGTATGATATTGTCTGGCTAATGGGTGGGAAACGGAGGCTCACTTTGTGCAACCACCAGGTGTAGGATTCAGCAATATGAAATGTTATCAATGTATATCAGAAGCAATTTAACACTGCCTCACTCAGTCCATAGACTAAATACTATTGAAGTCAATTATTTGTAAATGCGGTTACAGGATTATTGGTGCAAGCATGGAGATAGCACAATAATCTAATCATATGTCTCCTTTGTTTGTCCACCTCCCCTTTCTTCTTACAGAGAAATCCTCACACGCGAATGATCATCATACAATATATATGGCTCAGTTCAAATATGGTCTGCATTTCAATTAAATTTAGCAGTAGTGGTTTATAAATTTGCCCTGATGACCCAAAGGGTCGAAACACGTGTTGGCATTTCTGTATATGGATTTGGAAAACCGCGTGTGGTAGCAATATCATGAATTCTACAAGCAAAACATGAATAGATTACTTTGATAGACAATATTTGAATGTGCAGATGTGCTAAAAGAACTTATACGATTTCACTAATAAATTAGAGCACTGAACACAGGCAACCGCCAATGTAGTATCATCTTTATGATGAACTCTTCCTAATTCAGAGGGCAGAGCGCGGAAGAGGAGAAACATTTTTGTTCTAATCAAGAAGGGTACCGCTTTCCAAATCACTCGGAAACCTAAAGCCAGCTTCCAGAAGTTGTTACAAGGCATATTGCATCAAAGAGAGGTAGTGTGTGAACAATTAAGTAGAACTGTGTTAATAAAAGGGGAATACAATTCTTTAGGGGTCTTTAAAGTTAAAGATCCTCCTTAAGGAGTGGTTGTGTGTACCTAAATCTGTTTCTCTTTTGAAGCTTGATCCTTGTAACACCCAGAACAAGTATTCTATAAATACAGATTTTGAACTGACGAGAAACGGCATTGCACAAGCCAGTAGGCGAATCCTTTCTATAGTGAAACCAGCCCTGTTGAGATCAATCTGCCCACATTCTGAGGTTAAAGTTGTTAAAGGTCCAGTATCCTTTGATACAAGCGTGACATTGTTATCCAAAGCTGGAAGTTTCAGGGTAGCTACTAAAACCATGAAGGTCTGAATAAAGCTGCGGAAAGGAAGCTGGGTGCTTTTAAGAGCATTAAGTCAACAATCTGTAATGCTGAGACAGTTGAACTCGGAAGAGGAGCAGTCTGGAAGCAGAGGCAGGTTATATTGGTGGTAATAAGAGAGACAGAAGAGGCAAAGAAGCTGCCCTTTTCTTATAGCCTAAGAACGAATAGTGCCTTGCCTTCCTGTGGAGGTCGAAGAGTCTTGTCTTTAAAACACCTTACAATTGTAAAGCATAAAGTTGAAGTTGAACTAACAGAACAAGGTTTGTGTATAATACTGTCAGCGCATCTTATCCTAAAGCTTGTTAAAGTAGTGGCATACTGTGGAACAAAGGAGCTTGTTCACACGGTAACAGTAGTAAAAAGGGGTTGTCAAGAGAAAAGCAACACCCTATGAAGAAGCATCCTGATAACTATACCAAATACACTGCCGAGGTCAGAAATACACAGGGAAGTTGTTCAAGCACAAGTTGTCACTTTATTCTTTGAACTGACAAACCAATCCCGGAACGAGGATATCCAGGATTACTATTGATGCTGTTTTCTTGGCCAGAATTGGAAGGGGAACTTTTCAACAGAAAGCTGAAGAACTGTTACCAGTGGATTTTTGTTTGGTGAACTTTTATTTAATTTGGAACTTACAAAGACTGGTTCAAGACTTCACTTTTCTTTTTAAACATTTGGGAGGAATTCACTTTTAGCAATCCTGAGGAAGGGATCTACCCAGGACAGATGAAGGTCATCCTAATCACTGGCTGTTGGTTATTCACTTTATGTTGTTTATGTTTTATTTTGAATGTTTCGTGTGAGTGGCAGTTTTGTTGATGCTAGGACTAACTTAGACTAGGTAGGTAACTTCCTGATAGAGTAGGTTTAGTAAGGATTCATTTGCACTTATCTTTAATAAAATGTTTAATTTGGATAAAAACACAAGCAGTTGTCCGCCTCACATTACTGACCCCTCACAGGGGGCTGAAGGGATGTGGCTCTCCCAGTGTGTAACTGGTTCCTTAGGCGTTTTCTTTCTTGTCCAGGGGACAAGGGGCAATGGCTTCATTGAAATAAATGGTTTTCTAAAGCTTCTATCCTCAAACCTTTCCCAACCCCTGTATCAGGACTATAGGGAGAGCAGTGAGTTTGCTAGGCTTGGGTCAGCACATGAACTCAGTCACACTATTCAACAGATTTCAAGCCATTAGCTCCTAAGTCATTGAGGTGCAGAGGACATATGGTCTGCCCAGGAGCCATCTTGTCACAATGCTAGATCAATAATAATACTCAGTCCATCCTATGAGGTGTGGCGCAACCTCTAGAATGCAGAGAATGTATATATTACAGGGTCAGCAATAGTTATGGTAAAGTTGCATATATGATACATTACTCACCGTAAGCATATTTCTGATGCTTGTATCTGCTAAGATTCACATGCTACGGATAGGCGGACATCTAGTGGAAGCTGCAGAGTATTACATTTTTTTTTCGAAACTCAAAAAGGGACTTCGACATGCCGTGCCAGTAATTTTATACCTGGTGTGACATCTCCTGTACCCATGTTCCTTCATGCGCGGAAGTCCCCCGATTGTTTTGTTTCTGACATGAGGTAGCATGAGTGTAGCGCGAGTACAGATGTAATAAAGCAGATAAGTAGATAAAGCCCGTAAACATCTGTAACGCTCACCTGATTCTCGCAGAGGCGCCGGTC
This sequence comes from Ambystoma mexicanum, assembly GCF_040938575.1. NCBI lineage: Eukaryota > Metazoa > Chordata > Amphibia > Caudata > Ambystomatidae > Ambystoma > Ambystoma mexicanum. The sequence continues at coordinate 674,084,656 of NC_090934.1, forward strand.
TTGACTGGGCGACTACCGTATCTTCAAAGGTGATGTGTAGCACCCGGTTGGCTCTTTGGGCTGGACCTCTGTGCACTGTATGCCTGACGTGTAGAGTAAGATGTCTGCAGATAGAAAATATGGGGTTAATGAACTGGGGTTATTGGGGTGTCCCTATCTCTTTCCTCTTCTCCTCTCCTGTAGACCCCCAAAGGTTAACGCTCTCACCTTAGGTAAGTGAATGCCGAGCTCTCCATTTGCCTCGGGGCAGGGTGCTGTAACCAGTTTCTTCACTGGATAGGTAGCGCAGGCCTCTTGACTTCAGAGGACTGCTGTCCGTCGTTTACTGCACGAACGGTAAGTTTCGAGTCATTCAAATGTCTTTAAAGTCTTTAGTAATGATGTCTCTTGTTTTGCAGGGTTCCGGCGATGGCGGATGACGGGCTGAAGTGAGTTGAAGATGGAGCCCGTGTGATGAATAGAAGCGCCTGGAAGCACGTAAGTAAGCGCTTGTTGCCTGCTTCACTATGCGCTCTAACTGTCTTTTTATTTTGCAGGTACGAGTTCGGAGCGGCTGCAGGGTGCCGGAATACCCACTGGATTAGATGTGGAAAGGAGTAATGGCACGTGAGTATTAAAGTTCCCCAATGTCTTTAAACGCACCTTGTTTTGTCTTTCAGATGCGGGATGCAGCGCCGAAGGCCTCCGGAGCGTGCGAAGAGTTGGTAAACTTTTGTCTTTCAGATGCCGGAATGCTAACCTGTTCTTTCTTGTCTTTATAGGTGTTGCTGAAGACTGGATTCAGGATGGTAAGCCTTTGCCTTTCAGATGCCGGAATGCTAACCTGTTCTTTCTTGTCTTTATAGGTGTTGCTGAAGACTGGATTCAGGATGGTAAGCCTTTTTCCTTAGGCCCAGGACGGATGCAGAAGACACGATGAGCGTTCTGCTGCAGAGGTTGCAGAATAACGCAAAGCAAGATTCATCCACCGGGTGTGGTTTAAATAGCCTCCTGTAGTGCTTAGGTGTCTCCTTCCACAGCCACGCCTAAGTAAGAAAAGAGTTCCTGGTAAGAAAAGAGTTCCTGCCTTCCAGAAGAGTTCCAGTGTTCTGAATCTAGGGAGTGGCTCCAGCCCCACCCAACAGGAAAAGTAGTTCCAAACAGAAGAGGATCAGAGGCTCAACTGGCAGGCAAGTAAGCAGCATGGTCTGCTGAAGGTAAGTCCACCCAAGCATTATGAGCCCGGCGCTTCCAGCGCTGGGACTGGGCATATTTATGAGCCTGGTGCCACTGGCGCCAGGACTGGGTCCAAAAGGTCCCAATTGGGACTGGTTGGCACTCGGAACCTGGATTATGGATCTGCTTCCAAGGGAGTTGGGAAAACCCTGACCTTTTGGAAGCAGAGATCATGACAGTACCCCCCCTCAAGGCCCCTCCCAAACCGGGCTTCTCCGGGGGTTTTGGCTTGTCAGGAAATGTTCGGTGAAATCTTTTGATTAGGCGAGGAGCGTGGACATATTCAGCAGGTTCCCAGGATCTCTCTTGGGGGCCGTAGCCTTTCCAGTCAATTAGGTAGAATAGTTTAGATTTGGAGATCTTGGAGTCCAGAATGCTTTTGACTTCAAACTCGAGTTCTCCATCCACTAGGATAGGTTTTGGAGATTTGGTTAGTCGGGTTTGAGGTTGCACGGGTTTTAATAGAGAGACGTGGAAGACCGGATGTATCTTCATGTGCGGGGGCAAGTCCAACTTGACCGCTACTGGGTTTACTATGGTAGTGATGGAATAGGGACCAAGGTATCTTGGGTTGAATGTGCGTGGCCCCTTTAGAGATAGATATTTGGTGGATAACCAGACTTGATCCCCTACTTGATAGTGAGGGGCTTCCTTCCGATGTTGATCTGCTCCTTTCTTGTATTGTTCTTTAGCCCTTTGAAGGTGAGAAACAGCTTCCTTAAAGGCTTGGGTGATTGTAGAATGCAGGTAGTCTACTGCTGGTGTTTCAAGATCTTGGAGGGGATCCAACTCCGAGGTTCGAGGGTGACTGCCGTACAAAAGAAAAAACGGGGTTTTCCCAGTTCCCGAATGGACAGAGTTATTGTAGGCATACTCGGCTATCCAAAGGATATCTTTCCAAGTTTTTTCAGTTTGTTGCAGCATGCAGCGTAAATACTGTTCCAGAGTTTGATTGGTCCTCTCGGTTTGTCCGTCGGTCTGAGGGTGGTGACTGGTCGATAGTCTCACATCAATTTGAGCCGACCGACAGCAACTTCGCCAAAAATGAGAAATAAATTGACTACCTCGATCCGAAATCAGAACCGAAGGAAAACCGTGCAGTCGGACGATGTTTTCGAGAAATTCTCGGGCCAGAGTTGCTGCTGTTGGCAAGCCTTTGAGCGGAATGAAATGCGCCATCTTGGAGAATAAGTCCACGATTACTAGAATCGTATTGTATCCGGAGCATGGAGGTAGATCGGTGATGAAGTCCATAGAAAGCGTATGCCAAGGGCGAGGTGGGATGTCAATAGGGCGTAAGAGGCCTGCTGGTCTTTCCTTTTGACTCTTGTTTTGGGCGCATACTCCACAGGACATTATAAAGTCTCTGATATCTTTTTTCCAAGACGGCCACCAGAAGTAGCGCTTGATCTTTTCTGAGGTCTTGGCTATACCGGGATGACCTTCCATTAATGAGTCGTGATAACAAGAGATTACTTTTTCCTGTAAATCTGTGCTGGGTAGGTATAATCGTTCTTGGAAATACAATAAGTTGTCCTTTACTGCAAAGTCCTTTCCCTGCAGATGCCAATTCTGTATGTCTGCTGGAGTTACAAGTTGCCTGGCTTTATCCTTAACTTCCTCTATGGATTCTGTGGCGATTACACCCAGAATTCTTTGTTCGGGAATGATTGGTACAGGTTTAGGGTTGACCAAGTGTTCTTCCACTCCCATCCGAGAAAGGGCATCGGCTTTACCGTTCTTTGTACCAGGTCGATAGGTAATTATGAAGTCAAACTCGGCAAAGAATAATGCCCAACGGAGTTGTCTAGAGGATTGGGCTTTTGCGGTCTTCAAATATTGCAGGTTTCGGTGATCCGTAATCACAGTAACGGTGTGTCGGGCCCCCAGCAGATAATGCCGCCAAGCCTTAAAGGCAGACTTGATAGCCAGAAGTTCCTTGTCAGTAATCGTGTAATTGATTTCAGGAGGCGAGAATTTGCGGGACCAAAATGCCACGGGATGCAACTGATTGGTTACCGGGTCCTTTTGTGATAGAACTGCCCCCATGGCAAGGCTTGAAGCATCAGTTTCCACGATGTAGGGGAGTTCGGGGCGAGGGTGTTTTAAGATTGGTGCAGAGATAAATTTAGTCTTCAAATCCTGGAAAGCTTGTTCCGCCTCGGTAGACCATTCAAAACGTTTGTTTTTCTTTAACAAGGCAGTGATGGGCTGGACTATTCGAGAGAATTCGGGGATAAACCTGCGGTAAAAGTTAGCGAAGCCTAACATGCTTTGCACACCTTTTACGGAGGATGGTGATGGCCATTTGAGAACTGCATCGACCTTCTTTGAATCCATACGCACTCCGCCAGGTGATAATATGAATCCCAAGAATTCAACTTCAGTCACGTTGAAAACACATTTTTCCAACTTAGCGAAAAGTTTGTGTTGACGCAATCTTTCGAGGACCATTTTCACGTGTTTCCGATGTTCAGATTCCGATGAAGAATAAACGAGGATGTCGTCAATGTAAACAACAACACATACATCTATGAGCTCTCTGAGGACATCGTTCATAAAATATTGAAAGGCGGCCGGGGCATTGCAGAGTCCGAAGGGCATGACCTGATATTCAAATAGCCCATACTTGGTGCGGAAGGCCGTCTTCCATTCATCGCCCTCTTTTACTCGTACCAAGTGGTAAGCTCCTCTAAGATCCAGCTTTGTATATATGCATGCTTTTCTGACTTGGTCCAGGAGTTCAGGGATCAAAGGTAACGGATATCTATTCTTAACGGTGATCTGGTTCAGGGAGCGATAATCGATACAAGTTCTAAGGTCTCCTTCCTTTTTTGGAACGAAGAACAAAGCTGAAGAAGCAGGGGACTTGGAAGGACGAATAAACCCATTTGCCAGGTATTGATCCAGGTATTGTCGAAGGTGAAGGTTCTCAGGCTCGGTGAGGGCATAAATTCTACTACAAGGAGGAGTAGATCCAGGTATCAGGTCTATCTGGCAGTCATAAGACCTATGAGGAGGTAGAGAGTTAGCTTGATCCTTCCGGAAAACATCTTGGTATTCTAGGTATTCAGGAGGTAACTGGGGAGTCTCTGAAGAAATTGCGGCCAGTGCAACACCAGGTGGAGGGTGACAAGTAGAGACACATTCTGGAAACTGGACCGTTCTTGCTCGCCAATCGATCAGAGGATTGTGTTTCTCTAACCAAGGTATTCCTAGAATAATCTGAAACTGAGGGGCCTTGATCACATCGAACACAATCTTCTCATGGTGTCCATCTTGACTTACTAGCGTCACCTCTTGAGTGGTATGCGTTACTGGCCCGGAGGCTATCTCCGTACCATCCACCGTAGTAATGACGTCCTTTACAGCCTTGGGACAAAGAGTTAGATTCATCCTCAAAACCATTTCATGATCCACATAATTGCCGATGGCACCGCTGTCGACGTAAGCTTCAATTGCATGTAATCGATCCGGATTATCAGGGCTAATGAGGACCATAGGTATCACGAAATGCGAGGTCACGGAACTGGTTTTCACGCTCGGCAAGAGGACCTCTATTCTTGTCGGGCGAGGTCGTTTCCCTGCTCAGAGTTTGTAACTTTGGTAACTGCAGCTCCTACTGCCTTCTTGGCAGGTTTCACCGGACAGTCTCGAAGAAAGTGCCTTGAGTTTCCGCAATATAGGCATAATTGCAACTGTTTCCTCCTTTCCCGCTCCCTTTGTGTTAGAGGACCTTTCAGACCCCCTATTTGCATGGGTTCCCCGGAGTCTACTCCTTTGGAAGGAGTTGGCGGTTTGGAAAATACTCGAGCATCAAACTTGGAACGATAGGCCTTCCTGTTCTGCAGCCTGTGATCTATTTGAACGACCAAGTCTATATAATCTGAACAGTCTTGTGGGGGATTCACTACTTGGGCTAAAACGTCTTTGAGCTCTCCACGTAGACCTCTATAAAACAGCGTAATCCTTTTGTCCTCAGGCCATTGAGTTTCCACTATTAGTCTATTGAAAGATGCAATATAAGCCAAAAGGTCTTGATTACCCTGTCGCAACGAAAGAAGCTCATTGTCCAAGGCCTGCCCCTGTGAATGTCTTGCGAACAGTTTTTCCATACTAAGCTGAAAGGCTTGAAAATCATGGAGAACCGGATCATCTTGATTAACTAGAGGGATCGACCAGTCTGCCGCATTGCCACTAAGGTACGAAAGTACAAAAGCTACTTTTGCTTGATCAGTTGGAAAGGCTGCTGGCCGGCATAAGAAGTGCAACCGGCACTGATTGATAAATACTGCAAACCTCTTTGGGTCACCAGAAAATCGTTCGGGCGGAGCCAGAGGTACATTCCCAGGTAGGTTGATCTGCACTGGATTCATAGAGGATGTTGAAGGAAGATTTGCCCCTGATGCGGGTAACGGGGTCTGTCCGGCTTGTGACTGTAGCACTTGTCTAGCAAGATTGTCTGTTCTCTCCTTGGAAATAATTAGTTCCCTTCTTAGAGCATTCGTTTCCTGACGAGCTGCATGCACTTCTGCCCTTAGTTCCCCAAGTAACCGGGCTAGGGGGTCAGTATCCGAGGTTTCCATAGCGCCTGGGCGAGAGTTTTGCGGTAGGCTTTGCGTTCTGTAACGCTCACCTGATTCTCGCAGAGGCGCCGGTCTTGACTGGGCGACTACCGTATCTTCAAAGGTGATGTGTAGCACCCGGTTGGCTCTTTGGGCTGGACCTCTGTGCACTGTATGCCTGACGTGTAGAGTAAGATGTCTGCAGATAGAAAATATGGGGTTAATGAACTGGGGTTATTGGGGTGTCCCTATCTCTTTCCTCTTCTCCTCTCCTGTAGACCCCCAAAGGTTAACGCTCTCACCTTAGGTAAGTGAATGCCGAGCTCTCCATTTGCCTCGGGGCAGGGTGCTGTAACCAGTTTCTTCACTGGATAGGTAGCGCAGGCCTCTTGACTTCAGAGGACTGCTGTCCGTCGTTTACTGCACGAACGGTAAGTTTCGAGTCATTCAAATGTCTTTAAAGTCTTTAGTAATGATGTCTCTTGTTTTGCAGGGTTCCGGCGATGGCGGATGACGGGCTGAAGTGAGTTGAAGATGGAGCTCGTGTGATGAATAGAAGCGCCTGGAAGCACGTAAGTAAGCGCTTGTTGCCTGCTTCACTATGCGCTCTAACTGTCTTTTTATTTTGCAGGTACGAGTTCGGAGCGGCTGCAGGGTGCCGGAATACCCACTGGATTAGATGTGGAAAGGAGTAATGGCACGTGAGTATTAAAGTTCCCCAATGTCTTTAAACGCACCTTGTTTTGTCTTTCAGATGCGGGATGCAGCGCCGAAGGCCTCCGGAGCGTGCGAAGAGTTGGTAAACTTTTGTCTTTCAGATGCCGGAATGCTAACCTGTTCTTTCTTGTCTTTATAGGTGTTGCTGAAGACTGGATTCAGGATGGTAAGCCTTTGCCTTTCAGATGCCGGAATGCTAACCTGTTCTTTCTTGTCTTTATAGGTGTTGCTGAAGACTGGATTCAGGATGGTAAGCCTTTTTCCTTAGGCCCAGGACGGATGCAGAAGACACGATGAGCGTTCTGCTGCAGAGGTTGCAGAATAACGCAAAGCAAGATTCATCCACCGGGTGTGGTTTAAATAGCCTCCTGTAGTGCTTAGGTGTCTCCTTCCACAGCCACGCCTAAGTAAGAAAAGAGTTCCTGGTAAGAAAAGAGTTCCTGCCTTCCAGAAGAGTTCCAGTGTTCTGAATCTAGGGAGTGGCTCCAGCCCCACCCAACAGGAAAAGTAGTTCCAAACAGAAGAGGATCAGAGGCTCAACTGGCAGGCAAGTAAGCAGCATGGTCTGCTGAAGGTAAGTCCACCCAAGCATTATGAGCCCGGCGCTTCCAGCGCTGGGACTGGGCATATTTATGAGCCTGGTGCCACTGGCGCCAGGACTGGGTCCAAAAGGTCCCAATTGGGACTGGTTGGCACTCGGAACCTGGGTTATGGATCTGCTTCCAAGGGAGTTGGGAAAACCCTGACCTTTTGGAAGCAGAGATCATGACAACATCTATGCACCTTCTACTCCGCAGGGGAGGAAGGGTGGGTGCATGTGAATATAAGCATATACACGCATCCGAAATACGATTACGGCGAGTAATATATCCCTTCTGAGGCTTGTGGATCTGATAAGATCACATGGTATGCATAGATTTTCAGGCACTGTCTGGAGAAGGTGGTGGGGTTGTGAGAAGGTACAGCAGCAAATAGATGTTTTAGCACCGCTCATCCCACCTGTGAATCTGCTTTAGAATGTGTGTCAATGCAGTAATGCTGAGTAAACGTATGTATGGAACGCCATGTAGCTGCTTTGCAAGTGGCGTCCAGCGGGACGTTTGCAATAAAGGACAAACTAGCTCCTGTACCCCTGGTAGAGTGGGCTCTTGGTGTGAAAGGCAGAGTTTTGTTTGATGGGGAGTATCAGAGCTGTATGCATTTCACTATCAATCTGGAGATGGCATTCTTTGAAACGTGATCACCTTCCATACCAGGTGCTAGGGAGACAAACAGTTGGCCTGTATTTCTTAGCGGTTTTGTCTTTTACATAGCAAAGAACCAGCCTCCTTACATCTAGCCATTGGAGGTTTTTCTCAACTGAGTTTGAAGGATTTTGAAAGAAAGCGGGTTGTTCAATTAATTGGTTAACATGGAACTTGGATATGAACTTAGGTAAAACCCTACGGTGTGTTCTGAGTACCAACTTGTCTTTGGGGATAACAAAGAAAGGGTCTTGCACTGATGAAGCTTGTAGTTCACCGGCTCTTCTTATGGAGGCGATGGCGACCAGAAAAGCTATTTTGTATGTTATGTGTTAAGGTTGGATTTGTGCACATGCTCAAAAGGAGGACCTATAAGCTTTGCTAGTACCACATTGAGATCCCACCCTGGAGGTGGGTTGGAAATAGGTGGTGGGGGAGGGAGTCTCTTATCCCTCCATGAAAGCCGTAGCAACAGGGACTTTCCACCAGGATACCTTGTTTTGTGAAGTAGTGTACATGGATAGAGCCACTAGGTGAACCATGAAGTTACCAGGCCAGATTCTAGTAAGTGGAGCATGTAGTGAAGAATGTGTGATTGAGTACATTCAATAGGATTCATATTTTTTTGACTGGCACCATATAATAAATCTTTTCCATTTGTTAACGTAACAGTGTCTGGTGTTAGGTTTACATGCCTCCTTGAGGATTTCCATACACCTTTGAAGTCGTTTTAAATGTCCAAACTGACTTCATGAGCCAAGCTGCCAAGTCCAGAGATTAAGGATGTGGGTGTAACGTTGTCCCCCCCGTGTTGGGCGAGCATGTTGACTGGGCACAGGAGCTTGATTGGGTTGCGCATCGCTAGTTTGAGCAAATGCAGAAACTAGGGTTGTTTTGCCCACATTGGAACAACCAGTATTACATTTGCTTGTTCCTGGTGCATTTTGTGCACTATTCTGCTGAGGAGCGGCGTCTATGGAAAATCGCAAGCAAATTTCCCTGACCAGCTCATCTATAGGGCGTTCCCCTTGGATCTGGGTTGGGGAAACCTGGATGCGAAGTCTGGGCATTAAACAAGTCTGAAGGAGGATAGCCCCAGAAGGAAAAGATATCGTCTAAAATTCCTCTGTTGAGCTGCCACTCGTGATCTTCGGGTAGGGGATCTCTGCTTAGAGAGTCTTCCAGTGAATGGAGTTCCCCTGGAACGTGTTGTGATACTAGGAACATGTTCCACTTGAGTGCCCACTTCCACATTTTCTGGGCTAGCCTTGGAGAGTGTGTGCCTCCCTGCTTGTTTATGTAAAACATGGCAGTGGTGCTGTCTGTGAGGACTTGCACTGTTTGACCTGTTAGATACACCTGGAAGTCTTGTAGGGCCTGAAGTACTGCCAATAGTTCTAAAAGGTGGATGTGATTTTGGGTTGTGATCTGTGTCCACAGGCCAACCGCTGTGTGGTGGAAGTAATGGACTCCCCATCCGGGGAGTGAGGCGTCTTTTGTACCCATCACTTGCACTGGAGGATTGTGAAATGGTTTTCTTTTGTCCACCACCGTAGCACTTGAACTGGGGTTAGGGATCGTCCCACGGGCCGCTTGCCCAAGACCACTGTTAACACTCTTGCATTGGGTGCATGCACAATCGTGGATGCGGAACTAGGTAAATGCATGAAGCCATCATCCCGAGGAAGCGCATTGCTTTGTGTCCAGTTATTTGGCAACCGGGCAGATACGGAGGAATTTGCAGCATTATGTTTTGTACTCTTAGGTTTGAGGTAAAATGAGAAATGCGACCTACTGGAGAGGCATGGGAGGGGATCTGGAGCGGGTGGTCATTGCTTTGGCGGGGTGCAGCCTCTGGAGGAGGATCTGCCTCTATTTCTTAACCTTGTGTGACCCCATTGAACATTTTGTTGGGAGGATTGCCCCTGCGCCGAGGAACCCCAAGTGAATTCTGCCTGCCCTGGTTGTAGTTGGAGAACCGCTGCAAGGTTTGTCCTCTAAACCGGCATATATTAAAACACACCTCTTTGTACAAAGGGTTTGTTTGTGAGCTTTCCTAGGGATTTGAGGGTGTTGTACTCCTCCTTAGCACTTTTGAGTTTATCCTTGACTGCTTTCCCAAATAAGGCGTTGGGTTCAATTGGCATATTTAAAAGGGTGGCTTAAGTTTCCAGCTTGAACCCTGATATGATCAATACATATTGATCAATATGGTCTGGAGATTGAATGATGTATACATCATCATCATCAGCATAATAATAATGGTCTGTATCGTCCATGTCCCGTTGGTCTGCTATCGAGCCAGGGTGCTGAAAACCTGTAGTGTCGTAACAATATAGGTCGTCAGACACGTCTTGATAGGTAGAGGTACTAGGTTATGTCACGTCTAGGTGGGGTATTTTGGTGTCGGGCTGCTTCGCCTTGAGGGGGCCCTGGATGGTGGCAAGTTGATCAGGGCGTTGATCAAAAAAGCTAACAAAACAAGACATTCTTCTCATAACTCTGGGTCCATTGAGAGGAGCTTGGTAGCACTGTGGGAGCAGGGGTACGGAAAGGCTCTGGAGCATGAGGCTGTTTTTGGAGAATTGCCCCCGAGAGGGTGTCCCTAGGGGCAGAGTGTTAGTTATCCTTTGCAACATGTGATTTTGAGGATAGTGGCATCGAAGATTTGAAGTTTATTGCAATTTTTGTTTGAGGAGTGTCTGAGATGTGTTTTTTTTAATGAGTTTACTCATCTTTGAATTCTTAGCAAGGACAGTCAATGTGTCTTTCGAGGCACGTTCACTGGTGCCCGAGGATTTTCCCGATTTGCTCGCAGTGTTGGAAACAGACTTCAGCGTCTGTTTTAGGGGCCTGTCATGTGGCGAACGCGATGGTCCAGAGGACAGGGATATTTTGGACCTTCTCTTCGACAGTGCGTATGGCTAATCAGGCGATGACACGGTCGACTGTCGGCCATGGGCGGTGTGTTTAGTGCAGCGTGCAGTGAGTGCCTGAGCCGCCGGGTGTCATCTCGGTAGCAGAACTGCTGGCCTGCCTGTAGGAGTCGGGGGCTCGCACGCAAGAATAAGTCAGGTCCCGATCGCCCTCTGAGTCAATAAGGACACGGATGCTGCCATCGCTGGAGGCTCCCTTAACTTTCATGGCGGCCTCGGCCTGCATGGTGTGGTGGGCCCAGCGTTTAGTCTTCCGGCCCTTTAGTGTCTTTGGTCGAAACAGTTTGCAGGACTCGCACTGTTCTTAGGAATGGTCCCTAGGCAGGCAGAGATTACACACCCTGTTTGAACCCTTCCAGGGAAACTTCCTGTTACAGGAAGGACAACATTTAAATGGTGCGCTTTCCATAGTATGGAAAGATAGCAGCTCAGCAATGTAAAAGGAAGAATAGGGAAATAGGCATTCTCTAAATGAGATGAATTATGACCTATTAACTATGTGTAAGGTATTCTGCAACTTGCGTCAGACTATGATGGCGGAAAAAAACAAGCTGAGGGACCTCGACGTGTGAAGGACCATGGGTACAGGAGACGTCACACTAGGGATAGTATTACTGCCACATCCTGTCGATGTCCCTTTTCGAGTTTAAAAAACAAAAAATGTAATACTCTGCAGCGGCCTATGCATAGCATGTGATCTAAACAGATCCACACGCATCAGAAATTATATGGGATACATTACTCACCGTAATCGTATATCTGCTTAGATTCACATGCTGTGCATAGGCCGACATCTAGTGGAAGCTGCGGAGTATTACAGTTTGTTTTTCGAAACTCGAAAATGGGCGTCGACACAGGCGTGCCAGTAATACTATCCCTAGTGTGACGTCCACTGTACCCAAGATCCCTCACGCGTCTAGGATCCTCAGATTGTATTTTTTCTGACATGAGGAAGCATGAGGAGTAGCGTGAGTACAGATAATCCAAGCAGATAGACAGAAAGGTAAGACTACAAGCAATCATGCGCCTTCTCTCGGAGGGGAGGAAGGGTGGGTCGCATGTGAATCTAAGCAGATACAAGCATCAGAAATACGATTACGGTGAGTAATGTATCCCTTCTGAGGCTTGTGGAATCTGCTTAGATCACATGCTGTGCATAGATTAGCGAGCAGTACCAGAAGAAGGAGGTGGGATGTGAGAAGGGTCATGAGCAAACAGGTGTCCTAGAACCGCTTGTCCCACTTGTGTATCTGTCTTGGAATGAGTGTCAATGCAGTAATGCTGAGTAAAAGTGTGAATAGAGCTCCAAGTAGCTGCTTTGCAAATGGTGTCGAGGGGAACATTTGCAATGAAAGCCAGAGTGGCCCCAATGCCTCTAGTAGAGTGGGCTCTTGGCATAAAAGGCAGAGTTTTTTCAGAAAGAGAGTAACACAGCTGTATACAGTTGATAATCCACTTCGAGATCTCCCTCTCTGCTTGTAGCTACGGAGACAAACAGTTGATCTGTTTTTCTTAGCGGTGTAGTTTCACCTCAGCCGAGCTTTGCGGGTTCTGGAAGAAAGCCGGAAGCTCGATGGACTGGTTTACATGGAATTTAGATATAAATTTAGGTGAGAACCTAGGGTGTGTGCGTAAAACCAGTTTGTCTTTGTGGATAGTAAAGAAAGGATCCTGCACTGACAGAACCTGAATTTCACTGACCCTTCTTATAGAGGTAATGGCTACTAAGAAGGCCGTTTTATAAGTCAGGTGTTTGAGACTACTTTTATGCATGGGTTTGAAAGGGGGCCCCATGAGCTTAGCTAGCACCACATTGAGGTCCCATCCTGGCGGTGGGTTCGAAATAGGAGGGTGAAGTCTCTTTACTCCTTCCATGAAGGTTTTAACTACTGGTACTTTCCACCACTATACTTTGTTATGGGATGTGGTGTAAGCCGAGAGGGCTGCCAGGTGTACTTTCAGAGAGTTAAAACCCAAACCTGCGTCCAGCAGGTGGAGCATGTATGTTACAACGTTGGAAGGAGTGCAATCAACTGGGTTGATTTGTTTATTCTGGCACCAAATAACGAATCTCTTCCACTTGTCAAAGTAACAGTGCCTTGTGTTTGGTTTCCTGGATTCTTTTAGGATGTCCATACACCTCTGTGGTAAATTGAGATGGCCAAACTCTATGACCTCAGGAGCCATGCTGCCAGGTTCATTGAGTTGGGCTCTTGGTGCACTGTTTGACCTTGTTGCTGGGACAGTAGGTTGTACCAGGCTGGGAGTTTGATGGGCTCGCACAACGCCATCCTGCATAGGTGTGGAAACCATGGTTGTCTCGCCCACATGGGAGCAACTAGGATGAGCGTCATCGATTCCTTGTTCATCTTGTACACCACTTTCCTGATGAGAGGAGTTGGTGGAAAAGCGTACGCAAACATCCCTGACCAGTTCATCCACAGGGCGTTCCCTTGGGAGTTTGGCTGGGGGAACCTGGATGCAAATCCTGGGCATTGTTTGTTTTCGCTTGTGGCGAATAGGTCTATAGTGGGGACACCCCACTGAGAGAAGAGATCTTCTACGATATCTCTGTGAAGGACCCATTCGTGTTCTTCTGGGAGGGAGTCTCTGCTTAGGGCATCCGCTAGGGAATTGAGCTCCCCTGGAACATGTTGTGATGACAGGAAGATGTTCCGTCTGAGTGCCCATATCCAGATTTTCTGGGCAAGCTTGGACAGATTTGGCGAACGAGTCCCTCCTTGTTTGTTCAGATAGAACATGGCTGTCGTGCTGTCCGTCCGGATCTGCACCGACAAGTTTAGCAGATGGGGCTCGAACGCCCGAAGCGCTCGGAATACTGCCAGAAGCTCTAGCAGGTTGATGTGGTTCTTGGCTACTGAGTGAGACCAGAGACCCTGAGCTGTGTGGTGGAGATGCTGAGCTCCCCACCCAGTCAGGCATGCATCTGTAGTCACTACTGCCTGTACTTCGGGATCGTAAAAGGGTTTTCCCCTTGCGAGATTCTCTCTTGTCCACCAGTGTAAGCTCTGTACGAGTGTTGGCGAAACGTCCCACTAGATCGTCCCACTGACCACTTGCCTGAGACCACTGTTTCGCCAACCATTCCTGCATGGGACGCATGCGCAGACGCGCGTGGGGGACCAGGTAAATGCATGACGCCATCATGCCCAGTAACCGCATTGCTTTGCGTACCGTTATTTGTTGACCTGACTGATAATGTGGAATTTGCAGTAGTATATTCCGAATTCTCTCTTCTGAAGGGAAGGTCAACCCTTTTTGAGTATCTAGGATTGCTCCTAGGAACTGTTTTGAGGTGCTTGGCACCAGACTTGACTTCTTCTCGTTGATAGAGAAACCTAATTCGTGGAGTAGGTCGATAGTCCTCTGAATGTTTGACCTGCAAATTCCTGGGGTTTCCCCCGTTATGAGCCAGTCGTCCAGATAAGGGTAGACTGGGATTGCCTCCCTGCGTAGGTGTGCAGCTGCCACTGCCAGTACCTTGGTGAACACCCTTGGTGCTGAAGCTATCCCGAAGGGCAGTACCTTGAATTGATAGTGGTGACTGTCCACCTTGAAGCGCAAGTATTTTCTGTGGGCTGGGAGCATGGAAATATGAAAATAAGCATCTTTCATATCCAAGGTTGCCATGTAATCCCCCTTTTTTAGGAGGGGGATTACTTCTTGTAGCGTGGTCATACGGAATTTTTGGGGCTTGACATACTTGTTGGCAGGCCGTAGGTCCAATACTGGGCGCATTGTTAAATCTTTCTTTGGCACAAGGAAGTAAGTTGAATAGATACCCTTGTTTACCTGGTGTCCTGGGACGAGTTCTATCGCGTCCTTTTCTAGCAGAGTGGCGATCTCCTCGAGAAGGATCTTCTGATGTTCTAAGGAGTGTACTCTTTGTCGTGGAGGGTGGTTCCGGGGACGCTGCAGTAATTCTATACAATATCCTGTGGACACTGTTGACAGCACCCATCTGTCTGAGGTGATCCCTTCCCAAGCCTGGGTGAAGTTGGAAATGCGTCCCCCTACTGGGGTTGCGTGAGAAGGGACCCTGAACTGAGCGTCACTGCTTTGGTGGAGGCGTGCCACCTCCCTTGTTGGGGCTGCCTCTGCCTCTTCCACGACCTCTTTTGTTACCCTTGCTGTAACTCTGGGTAGACTGCTGGTTGTTGTTCCATTGTGTACCCTGTCCTTGGGCATAGTTGCCTCTTTGTGAATTTTGGCCGCGTGGGCGACGAAAATTACTGTTCCCCCTCTGATTAGGGGGTTTGTTGGTAAGCTGGCCAAGGGATTTGAGAGTCTCGTACTCGTCCTTGGCATTCTTAAGTGCGTCTTCGACCGCTTTCCCAAACAATAGATCGGGTTCCACCGGCTTGTCTATTAATGAAGCCTGTGTTTCTGTTTTGAACCCCGACTGCCGTAACCACGCATGTCTCTTGATAACAGTACCTTCTGCTATCAATCTTCCTGCGTTGTCCGCGGCGTCGAAAGTTGCTTTTAATATGCAACCAGACACGGCTCTCCCTTCTGCCGAGATCCGAGCCAACTGGCCCTTTAACGGTTCAGGAGCAGAGGCTATGAGCGCCGCGACCTCTTCCCATTGATGGCAGTTGTAACTTGCCAATAGGGTGGTGGAGTTTGCAATCCTTGCTTGGTAGGCGGACGTTGAGGCTACCTTCCTGCCAAACCCGTATAGTCTTTTGCTCTCCTTGTCGGGAGGAGCTTCTGATGACGATAAGGGTGTCCCAGCCCTCTTCCTAGTGTTGGTAACCACTAGGGAGTCTGGTTTAAGCTGTCCTCTTATATAAAGAGGGTCAGACTGGGCTGCCCGAAAAAGTTTTTCGACTCTGGGGTTGACGGCTCTGGTGAGGTTTGGATTCACCAGGGATGGATCTATTCTACGTTGGATGGATTTAAGGATAGGGATGGTTTGTGCGACCGGCCTCCTTTCTCCCACCAACTCTTCTGCGAAGTCCCTTTCCTCCTGTACACCGTGGGTGTCGATGTGAAAATGTTCTGCCGCGCGAGCGAGAACTTCATTAAGGAGGGGCTGGTTATCAACTGGAGAGTCGGTAACTGGGGCTTCGCTTTCTACCGGGGAATCTACTCTGTAAATTTCCTGCTCGTCTTCTACCTCCTCCAGGTCCTCATCATCCGCATAGTATTCAGTCCCGGTTTGTTCCTCCATAATTGTAAACTCCTGGTCCCCTTCAGGGAAAGGCTGTCCTTGGTATCTGGGGTGTGGAGTAGAGTATGGAGTAGAGTAAGGCTGCACCTCGAAGGGTTCAGATCTTTCGAACCGGGCCTTTTTACTTAGGGGGATAGGATCAGAGGAGCCTGAGGGTGTGGCCCCTTGAGGGTCATACGAAAGGAAATGTTCTGGGTTCTTGTCATAAAAATCAGCTAAGGAAGACATCCTTGACATGACCCTTTCTATGTCTTCACTGGACCATTCTTTGGAACAGGGTATGGCTTTAGTAGGCAACTTAGAGGACTTATCAAGGGTAGCCTTGCTGGATGTTGATGTCCCAGTAGATTTAAGTCTGACTGTCTGCTTAGGGTGGAAGGATGGTCTTACAGGAGTGAAAGGCTGTGCTTTCCGTTGTTTCCCCCCCTCCCCGTGCGTGGAAAAATGTTTTCCCTGCCCCTTGGAGGCCTCAGAGACTTTCGACGCCTGGCGTCGAGGGTCGGGAGAGGTACCTTGTTTTGAGCGTGGGGCCTCGCTGGTGTTAACTGCGGCCTCGGTCTCCTGGAGCGCGGCCTGGGGGTGGAAGTCGTCCTCGTCTTCCGACGATCGAACTTCCGTTAATCTAGGGAGCGAGGCACTCTTGGCAAGAGTGGAGGATTGCCTTGCGTCATGCGGCGATCTCGATCGAGAGCACCCAGAGGACACCGAGTCGGACCGTTCTATCTGTGCCTCTTTCCGAGAAGTCGACGTCGTCGAGGTTCGGTTGGACTTAGTGTGCTTAGTGTGTGTAGGGTGTGTAGCGCTTGCGTCGCCGGGGGTCTTCCCCATAGCCGCCCTGCCGGACAACCTTCCGAGGTCGGGGACCTGCGCTCGGCAGTCTTTCGACGCCGTAATGCCCTCGCCGTCCGAAAGTCCGGCGTCGCTGCCATCGCTGAAGGCGCCCTCCGCTGCCATGGCTGCCTGCCTGGCGTGGTGGGCCCAACGCTTTGTCGAACGGTCCTTAAGTGTCTTAGGCTTAAACCTACTACACGCTCTGCAGTTCGCTTCGGGGTGGTCCCTCGGCAAGCAGAGATTGCACGTGGCGTGCCTGTCGACCCAAGGGTATTTGCGGTGGCACTTGGGGCAGAATTGGAAAGGGGTACCCTCCATACGCACCGGGCTGGTAAGTGTAGGAAATATATAAGGTGTACCTATATACTAAGAGTGAAGAGTATGTACCACCCCCCACTCTCCCTACTTGCAGGGCCGAGGCCAGCGGCCTACTAGGCCCGGGCCGAGGCCAGCGGCCTTCCGAGGCCCAGATCCGTCGTACAGCAGGCGACGGTCGATGTCTTCTCCAGCCGTCGTCGAGTGTCGATGGTCGACGTTGGGGTGGGGAAGGATGTCAATAAATAATTTTACTTCAATATTTAGCAAAAGTATGGCTAAGGCCAGGGAACTCCGCAAGATGCTTCCGACCAGTATGGCGGAAAAAAACAATCTGAGGATCCTAGACGCATGAGGGATCTTGGGTACAGTGGACGTCACACTAGGGATAGTATTACTGGCACGCCTGTGTCGACGCCCATTTTCGAGTTTCGAAAAACAAACTGTAATACTCCGCAGCTTCCACTAGATGTCGGCCTATGCACAGCATGTGATCTAAGCAGATTCCACAAGCCTCAGAAATATAGTTATGGTTAAGTTGCTGTTTCCATAGGAAGAGCACTTTTTGGGCAGCCTATAACTCTGCTCCCCCTGGACAAATCCTCACCAAACTCTGCAAAAAAAACTATATGGGCCACTCTGAATTTTTTTTGCAAAATTTGGTGAGGATTCGTCTAGGGGGCTGGGGAAGTTATAGGGGGGGTCCCAAAACGTCTTTTTTTCCCATAGACTGAATGGGGAAATACTTTGCGCGCGGCTACAGGCCAAACCGCTGGACGGATTTTCACCAATTTGCGGCAGGGGCAGGAGCTTGGTCCCGAAAGCGTGCTTTTGTAAATCTGGTGATAATCCGTGCAGTACTTTTATTTAAAATGACCAAAATGTAGGTTTCAAAAAATTAGTGATATCTACGTTTGCTCCGCGGTCACACTTCCCTGTTCACTCCGGGAACAAGCTACCGATTGGCTAAGGGGCTGGCATCATGATCACGGACACGTGACGTCTCTGCCGATTGGCTGCAGTGAGACGTGTTCTGCGTCAGATTGTTTGGATGCGCCCGACATCTTGGATCCACCAACAGCGCAGCGGCGACCAGCGGCAACATGCTATTTAAAAAAAAACGATTTTGCTGTGTCTTAGTGCTTGGCGAGGTTCAGACAGTAAGAGATGGGTGAAAAACTGTATTTGTTCAGGCGGTAGGTGTTAATGATGTATTCTCTATGCCCGCCTTGTTCGGGATGTTTGTATGTACAGAAAATGAGGGGTCTAATAAGGGTGTGACATGCTGCGGTGGTTGTGGCCAGGGCCTAGATTCTTGGATGCATGGCCGTAGGCCAAAGTCCATACTTCCAAGACTGTAGGCCCTGGCCACAACCACCGCAGCATGTCACACCCATGGATACACCTGTAGTATTGATTATCGATTAGATGGTTGTGGGGAGTGTGTATAGTCTTGGGTGCATGGCCGAAGGAGACTAAGCAGTGAGGTTATAAGTGAACATGGGTGTGGTGTGCTGCAATGGTTGTGTGCACGTTCTAGTGTCTTGGCTGCATGGCTGCAGACCATGCACCCAAGACTAAACTTTTAAGCAGTCAAATTAGAAGCACCATGGTTTTGATATGCAGTGATGGTTGTGGGTAGGACCTTTAGTCTTGGTTTCTTGGCCGTAGGGTGTAGGTGGTAGGTTATACATCGAAGATGCTAGGGCCAGCCTACAGCCACTGCACCACATTACTGTCATAGATTAGACGTGTAGATTTGCATATGTATGAAATGACTAACTATACATACTGTTTAATTTGTTCAGAATCCATATACGTCTTACATGACTTTAGTACTTGGCGGACTATCCTTTTTTAATTTCTGTGATAAAAGAAAAAAGCATGTTAGT
Source organism: Ambystoma mexicanum (assembly GCF_040938575.1). Classification (NCBI taxonomy): domain Eukaryota; kingdom Metazoa; phylum Chordata; class Amphibia; order Caudata; family Ambystomatidae; genus Ambystoma; species Ambystoma mexicanum. Next base: position 674,103,568 of record NC_090934.1, read on the forward strand.
GTTTGCATTTTATGAAGACTTATTACATTGTATAATAGACAGTTTAGCTTTTTTTTTACCCTCATATTTAGTTTACAAACCAGTGTACTGTGCAGTTTGCTCAGTTTCTGTGTTTGTTTTTCAAATCCTTGGGTTGGGGGGAAAAAATTCTTGTTGGATTAATAAAAAAAAAACCTTTATTTGCTATGCTACAAACTATTTCTTTGTTTTCTTTGAGTGTTTCCTTGTTCTTTCTGATTAATGTTATGTTTGTTGCCTTTTTGCCGATTTTTAACAACAGTTAGATACCTGTTGGTGTATTCTAACTGTGCATTTGTTGTTACGGTTCTGTGGTATTCATTTATCTATGTCGTTGTTATACACTCTTGGGCAGTTAGATACCTGATGGCGTATTTTAACAGATTGTAGTCTTTCACTTCATTTTTTTGTAATGTTGAAGTACACATTCGTTATTAAATTTTGGCTTTAAGAAAATTAAATACGCATTTGTAAGATTAGCTGGCAATCTCTGCTTTAGAGTAATGGTGCTATCATTACATTCCACCCATCCACATTTCTTTTTAATGTATGCAGTGTAGTGACCTGCATTGGTTGTAGCTCCTGCATGGTAGATTATACCTATTATTGTAAAGGTTTTCTTTCCAAGTGACACTTGACCGTGTGTGAATCCAGTCAGCTTGCAGTTGTTTTTGGTACCATCTGCATTTTAACGTAGCAGCATAAGTATTATGTAGTTACTATGTGTTTGTATCAGTAAGGTGGAGCGATTGTCTGAATTGCACATAGTACATAATCTGCCATGGTTTGCATTCTGTACAAGTTGCTGAAATGGAATGGATTCACAATTAGGTATGGATACATACACAAATCGCTCATTTGGGATTTGTTCCTGTATGACATTGCTACAGAGTGCATGTATGTTTCCACATGTATGAAGATTTCATTTATAGGTATGCTTTTGTTTTCCAGTACTTGTAGTAAGTACATTAGAAATTCTTGTGGAGTTTATAGTGAATCTCACCATTCCAGCACAGTAGTCCAATTCTTGTCTTATTCCGTGAACACTGTACGTGTTGTCAGGATTGTTTGTTGCGTTTTTATGAAGGACTAACATTTGCAAACACAATTTATCTGTACTGTATAAGTAAATATTGTTAACAACTGGTGGCAATTGAAGTAGAATATTCATTGCTACATTTGCATAGCAACTTACACCAGTTTCATTTGAAAATTTGAATGGACCAGCTAGTTCTGTATCAGAGTGCTTTTTTCTGAGTTTCTGTTCCTTCTTTGAAGAAGTACCTGGTTTACTTTCCCTAATAGGTTCTTCTTTACCTGTGGTAATTGATGAACCTTTAGCTTCTTTTGTTTTCTTTGAAGGGTTTGGTTTCCGAATCTGTTGCATTTCTGTTTGAATTAGTTTTCTTTTACCACGTTTTACTTTTTCTGGATGTTGCTTCAGATGGGGTGTGTACAGTGAACGCAGTCTATTGTATTCTAAAATGCAAGGCATATCAGCGTTGACTTTACTCGCAAAGTTGATTAGAACTAGACCGTCATGCGTACGTAAGCGTGATAGTGCTACGTAGCTCATGCCTTCTTTAAAGACTGTGTTTCCAATATCTAGCAATGCTTTGTCTAGGGTTAGACCTTGGGATTTATGAATGGTGACTCAATAGGCAAGAGTTAGAGAAAATTGTTCTCTACATACATAAATGTCTTTGAAGAGAAGGAATCAAGCAGTTGCTCGCCCTATCCTTTTCACTTCTGAAAGTATGTCAAAGCGAATATTGACAAACTGAATGTTGTCACGTGGGTACGATTGAAAGCCAACAACTGTACCCAGTGCCCCATTAACTAGCCCTTGCTCCACGTCAAGGTTAAGTTTAAGCATTACTCAGCAATTTAAGGATCATTTTAATATTTTTTCCAACCCAGCTGTGTTGGAGATTGAATTTTCTAAGCTATTTAGTCTTGTTGTAGCTTGCTCACACCTGGGTAGTGTCATACCATGTACGTCTAGTTTGTCTGTGGCACAAATTTCCATTATTGGTTGCATTTCTTTATTTAACATTGTTTCATTGAATTTGAAACAGCTTGCAAGAGTTGGCATTAAGGCCATACAATTGACATTTTTGTGCGCTAATTGTTCCAAAACATCGGTAGCGCATGCATTATCACCATAAAGTGCATGAATGTGCCGGTTTTTCAATATTGCTTGTGCTTCTTGAGATGGTACAGCAATTCTAATACTTTTTAGGATGTTGGCACAAGTGAGATCTGCAGATTGGCGCATGTTTTCTGTTAATTTTCTGTTTTGCAAATGTTGCCAAAGGCTGACATTTCCTATGCTGCCAACAGTTTTACGGCAGAGTTAGTGTCCTAAGGTTTTAAAAATAGGTTCACCTTTCACTGGTGTCAATTGTAGAAGATCTCCGAAAACGATAATGTGTTTCCCTGCAAAGATTTCTTTGTAGTTTGTTTTAAGTACTTCTTGCAATCTGAGGTGAATCAAAGCCAACATTAGGTTGGAGACCATGCCCACTTCATCTATTAGTAGCATTTTCATTTGCTTTAATACTCTGCGTAGTTCCATTGCAGCTTCTGCAGAAAGTTTGTAATAGTCTAATTTGTTTTGGTGTTCTACTGTAAGAAGTAGTAATCGGCGTAAAGTGACACCTCCTATGTTGTAGGCAGCTAAACCTGTGGGGGCAGTTACAACAGCTGACAGTTTGTTGTTTGTCAATTGTTGAAGGAACTTGCTGATGATTTTGAATAAGAATGTTTTTCCTGACCCATCTTCACCACTGACGTACAGCAGTATAGGTTTGTAATTTTGGCAGGTACATTCTTTATTTTCGTGTTGTACACCATGTGCAATTTGTTTGGTTACGTCTTCAAAAATGGTGCACTGATCTTTGTTAAGTTCTGCTTGTTGTACAATTAAATCTTCTATATCTTCTTGATAGTGACACAGGGTGTTTTCCACTTCTGTCATAGCTAATTCTGCCTCATTTGCTATTAGTGGCTGTCCTAGTGGTTCTTGGCTTCCTGTTACAGAAGGTTGACTACTGTCGGAAGAGTCCTTATCTAGTTGGGCCTGAAGTTCTTCTTTGTGTTGCTGTTCATTGAGCAACATTGTTTTGTACTACATAAAGTTCACATCGGTGATAGCGCTTTCATTTGCTTTGAAAGCATCTTCATAGCAGTCATAGTTATCTAGTATCTCTTCCTCTTTTCTCCATGGTTTAAAAAGTTGTAGCAGAGACATGTAATATAGTTCTTTCTGTTGAGGAGTTTTTAATGACAATTTAACATGATTAATTAATCTTCGTTTGGTAAGTTTCACTAAAGTGCCTTCACAATCTGTGACTCTATATCTGCCTTTACTTTCATCGGGTTTTATATTATTTTTGTATGCAAAGTTTTGAGTTATGTGGTATAGACCCATGCTTTCCAAAGTGTTACTCCTGTTCAGATAGTATGTGTCCAGTAAATTGTTTTTTAAAATGTCTTGGCTGTTGGGAACATTTCTGGCAATTGTTTATGTCCTCATATGATTTCAGAACTCTTTTTCTAGATTTAGCAGGACCAAGACTTAGCCATACTATGTTGTCCGATTTTCCATACAAAGCAGTACCGGTTGAACGATCTGCCGCTTCATAGGCCCCACATTCTCTATGAGAGAGCATTTTTATGCCTAGGCTGTACAATTTCTCAGATAGTGTTTTTTCTGATGATAGGTCATCCAAGAGGTCTTGAAGTTCTGTCTTTTCTGCTTTTGTTAAGTAGGCTGTAACATATCGTGCAACAGCAGTGGAATTGTCTGCAATGTACTGCATATCTATGTTTGCATTCCATAAGAGGGCAATGATTGCATTGTAATCATTGATATATTTTGATTCTTCTGTTCTTTATGTAATACGTGTTCTTAGGTGATTTACCTTTAACACTATGTCGAAATAAAGACATGAAGTGGTTCACTTCGCCTGTTTCTGTAACTGGTCTAGGGAAACCAAAGCGGCATTTGGTGTAGTATTTCCCTTTGTTTTTGTATTTGCGACGACAATATTTGCCACATTTGTGTCTTTGCAATTGTAAAATCTGCCTATGTAGGTCACTGTGTCCATTGTGAACAGATTTCACAAGTGACATTTTTGGATGAACTGTAAAACAGTGGCATCAGTGTCGTGACCAAATTTAGGTGCACCTTTGATCCATAAAAGCATGTGAATATGTGGTGCTCCTCTCGCTTGGTATTCTTTTCTCCAAAAGAAGTGTTGCACTTCTGCGAGGTGAGGAACAGTTTTATTGCAAATAAAGTGTAGCATAGCAATGAAACTATGATGGAAATATCTTGACACATTAACTGGATATAGAGAGCAAAGTTCACCATGTGTTAATAAATCTATGTTGGTTTTGTTGTTGTTTGATATGCGTAGGAACTCATGTAAATCTTCCCATGCATATTCTGCAAAACTTAGTGTAACAAACTAAGTCGGTGGTCCAAGGTTTCTGATTATACAACGTACGTCTCTGTGCCGTCGGAACCAATATTCTTTTGTACCACGCATGTTTGCAAACAAATTTGTAATACTTGATTGTAAAACCTCATCTTTTATTGTACTTTTTGTATTAATTGCATAGCTGACATATTTTGAAAGTGGGTTCCAGATTTCAAAATGTGTGCAACTCCGTAACATAGGGTTGCTAGTTCACTTTCAAAGAGTAGGTGGAATATGTATTCCACATTTTGTCTAAATTTTTGTGTACTGGTCCAAAAGAGCGGATACTCTAGCAGGATCCAGAAGTTCGAATTATCCAGTTTCTGATGACTCTTCAATTATTGCAGTTGTTTCCCTTAAGCTTTCTTCAATATTTATTTCCTTGTAGTATTTGTTATTGTATTTTAGATATTGCAAGGCTTGTCTAACTTTATTTAAGTCCACTAGTTGTTGCCAACTTTTTTTGTCTTTTGTTGATACACCATTTACCAAGACAATTAAAGAATGCTCTATTGAACGTTGCACTCCTAGAGTGTGTACATTTTCTATTAGATCTAATGGCAAATAAACTACTTTGCCACAAATGCCTTTCACCAATTCAGAGGGAGGTAATTTTGCTGTTTTTGTGTGAAGGCGTATAATTGCTTGAAATGGGTTAACTGTTTGAATTATGATGCTTTCTTACAAATTGAGTTGCTGCAGGGTTTTTGGTAGTGGGAACAATTCCAAATTATTTGTGATAGCATGTGAAGGAGGTTGGTTGTCGTCTAGTTTTGTAGTGCAGTAACTGCAACATATTAGGGGTTCACTTATTTGATATTTGTTTTCTGCTAAAAGTTAGAAAGCCAATTCAAACCATTTGCAATCTTCATTGTCTTCTATTTTGTATGCTATGTCTATATTTGTTGTGCTTGTTTTGTAAAACGTTCTGCGGCAACACACACACACATGGTTTGGTATTTCAGCCGATGCACTTTTAAATTTTAGTATTTCTTTTTTGTATGTGTGTAATAGAAGGTTGCTATGTGCAGAAATGTTGCTAGTCTGTTCTAAAACAATTGCATTTTGTAAGTGGCTTTCACTTCCAAAATATTTTCTATGGATACGGTCAATTTCTTCTTGTAGGTATTTGGGTGTATCATGCAGAAGAGTGTTATTTAAATTGGCTAATTCTGAAGCTGGACTTTTAGCTTAGTATATTTTATACACTAGATTTCTTACAATTGAATGATGTATTGATATCCTTTTTGATATCATGAAAGGTGCTTTTGCAAATAGGTCCAGAAATGCAGGCTAATGAATGTCCTTTTAGTCCTGTGTATTTGCGCACATGACAGATATACATATTTTGCAGCACTTTAATTTTAATTTGGTCTTTACCTTTCACATACTGATTGAGGAACTGACGTAAAGATTTGTTAGGAATGGCACACATTGATGTGCACGGCCATTTGTACACTGGACGGTCTGGTTTAGTCTAATTGAGAGGTAATTCTAGGAGTTTTCAGGGGATACTTTTCTAAGTAGTGTTTCTTGTTCCATGATGGTATTATTGCTTTTTTCTTACCCTCGTCTACTGCTATGGATGGCAATTGTGTTTGTTTGATTTTGTTTGTATGCTTCTTAATTAAAATATGGTTCTGTGGTTGTTGTGCGACTCCATTCATCTCCACAAATAGGTAAGAAGTTATTTTTGTTCACATTCTGTTTATCAATAAGTTTCTTTTGTAGGTCGGTACTTAGTTTTGTTAGTGGTTTCATCCTATCTAACACTAATATAAACAACTTCCTTTTGAGAAGGATTGCACTGTCTACGAGAGATTGTAGGATTCATTTTATACGGTAGGTTTTAAGGGTTGAGGATGATTTCGGTCCTCTTCTTACTGGATTCTGAAGGACTCTGTGGCGAAACATTTTTGCTAAAATACTTTTTTTTACTATAGGTTCTTGTTACTATATCAGGATTAATAGGAGCATTATTAGCAGTACTGGTAGATGATTTTTTGTGAAGAGTTTTGTGCCACATTTTTTGGAGGTAGTTGAAGCTTCCTTTGTTTCGCTAAACGAATATTAGCTGTTTTGTTCCAACGTTCTCTACAAACTCTGCTACAGATGGATGCTTAGGTTGGACACTTATTTTTTATTTGCTCTACTTCTGTGTTCCTTTCTACGGACTTGCTTTTTGGTAGGTATTCTTTGGGGTCTGTTAAAAAAAAAAGTCATGGTTTGTGGTGGTGAGTGAATGTGCATTGGCCTCTTACAATGATTTGGGAAGGGTATTTTTCTTTTTGTATACTACTACAATGTGCTTCAGATGAGAGTACAAAGTGGGCTAGTGGTGAGGAGAAGCATTAATAGTAATCGTAATGGCATAAAATTGAAACAGCTATTTGTTTTCTTGTACTAACATTCTAAAGCTTCTGTATGTTATTTGAGTTCCAAACATATGGGGATTTGTGAGCCATTCTGCCTGTTATTCTTTGTTTAATAAATGGGGATTTGTGGGTAGAGTGGTTCAGAAATCACTGTTTGCTTTGGTGCGCAAATTAAATACATAACCCGCACAGTCTCTTTGAGGAATAGCTAGAATATAAAGGTAGTACTGTACTGTACTTTTTTTTGCAAAATGACCAGGTTTCTTCGGATATGTCATTTGCAGTGTAGATGCTGTTGATTTTCAGGAGAGTAGTCTTCACTGCGATTGTAAAAAGAAGAAGTTAGTAACTTTGTATGTTTAAAGCAGTGATGTTACTGTACACGTTAATTTTGCATCTTTTTGTCAGAGTATTCTCCTTTGATATTTCAACACAGTGCACAGTGTTAGTTACTTTGTATGTTACTTGCAGTATGTTCGTTGCACGTGCTTCAGAAATGAGTATAATTTTTAGGTTATGAAAATGCCGTGTTTCTTTTAAGCTGTGTTATCTATACAGAGAGGTTTGTAAGTGATAGGTCATTATAGTAGATGGGAACATTTTCTCTACTTTCATATTATAAGTACGATTTCGAAAACTCGGGAGACCCTCAGAGGGAGATGTCACCACAGCAATAGGGAGCGTTTATTTTTCTCATACGATCGCATTGGAAGTAGCATTTATGTAGGCGGTACACAGTAAAAAATGGTGCCATTTTATAATGGAAAATCGAGTTTCGCGCTAAATAGGGAGGGTTGTAACGTATGTATAGGTTATGCGGGAGACAGTAAGAAGTAGTGCGGTTTGTCAATGAAAAATCAGACATCTTGCACTTAAAGGGGGAGCGTTGGTATGTATTGGCTATGCAGATTTAGTGGCATTAATTTGTTTAAATGAAATCATAAGGGTTGCACATGTTCTCTGATTAAAATATGCATACCTGTACTTTATACTCATGCATGTGCGCATGCATGGAGTTGTACGTAGAAATCCGCGACACTTTCACAGTAGTTTTTGAAGTAGGTGCTTTGCAATGATATGCGACTTGCATTCAGAGTGATCAGTAGTATATTTGAAGTGCGAAATTTTGATGACAGAGTCAGATGTAAAGATGTTGAATGCGATTGGTGGATGGTTGTGTGACTGCTTAGCTTTGTCCAATGAGGGAATGGATTTGCGAGTGATGTGGAAAGGGTAGATGGACTGGCTAAGAGTTACGTGCTGCACGTAGACAATGCTTGTCCGCGGGTAGGGCGTGTCACATACGGGTTTCTACAGCAAATCCAGCATGGAAAGGGGACTGTAGGCATCAGCCAATCAGATCTTCACATTGCTCTTGTGTGTCAAAAAACGGTGCGTATACTGATGGTAGGGTTTTGGTCCTTGGAGATATTTTTGTCCATGGTTTACAGCACTATGCCGAAAGAAGACATGTGGCATACAATTTTGATGTGAGAGGAGTGGAGGTGGTGTGGAGCGCTGAGACTGATCGCAATGTTGCGGCCATTCTCCAAGTTTGCACAGAGATGCGTATGATGACCACTCCTCATGTGGTACTTTTGCACTACAGTGCTTGCCATTTGGGCTATGTGAGTTCACGTACTTCGTTGGAAGATTTGGAACAGTTGGTTCAAGCAGTCATGAACATCTTTCCAACTGCGAAATAAATTTGTTCTGGGTTGCTCCCTAGAGGAAAATGGGACAACAGTTCTGTTTTATGTCCTGATGAAAGTATTGGGAGGTGTAACATCAATCGCGGCATGCGTGCATTTATGTTACGAGCTGGTATGTTTTTCTGCAGTCACGAGAACATTGTTCCCAGTAATGCGGCTTATTTTGAAGCAGATGGTGTTGCGTTATTTTTCCTTGGGAAATGCCATGTTCTTTTGGAATGTAAGGCTTGCTTTGGAGAAGGTTCTGTAATGGTTGTATGAGTAAAGTATAAATAACAGGTGTCTGTAAGGCATCTGCCCAAAAAAAAAACAGCTCTTTTCAGAGCCCACCTTAAAGGGGAAAAGTCGTCACGCTTTGATCCTGTACGTGTCCGCGGACATGGTGGTAGTTTGCAGGCAGTGCGTATTACCAACGGGGATTCTGGGGTGGAGGCGCATGCAAATGAGAATGTGGGATGGTAGGGATTGGACAGTAAAGTTCAGTGGGTATGTTCTGAATGGAGAAATTTAGTGAGTAGGTCTTCTCCCTGACAGCCATGGCTCTGTGTGCCCGAAAACAGATTATCTGGATTTTGGGAGACTCATGGATACATTGGTTGAAGGTGCATGCAGAAAGTTAAGGTCTATGTGCAGATCTTGGATTTCCTCATGTGGAAGTGCACTGGCATGGCGTGTGTGGAATGAGGTGGCTGGACTTGGTACCTCTCTGTGCAACTTTACAGACAGAGCGTCATCCTGATATACTTATCATTCATTGCGGAGGACAGTTTAGGCCATGTCTCTGGAATTTCTTTGTAATTTGCAATGAAGAAAGGACTTGCGAAGGTCATGGACATGTTTCCAAATTGCCAAATATTTTTTTCCCGTATTGCACAGAGACAAATATGGCTGCGTTCTTCTGCATTTGGTCCACAAATGGAGAAAGCGAGGCGCAATGTGAATAAGGCTGTTTGTGCCTTTCTAAGAGATGTTGGCATGTCCTCATTCAACAATGAAAACATTTTGTTTCGCAGCTCTTTCATTTTTCGCAGAGATGGAGTCCATCTCACATATGCTGGCAATCAGATTTTTCTTCGCAATGTACAAAATGCATTGCGACTTTTTTGGGATTCATAGTCACCTATTTGGCAATCCGTTTTTTCCAACCTACAGTTTTTGAAGCACACAAAAACACCACCAAAAGGCCCTTTTCGGAGCCACCACTTACTCCAAGCAAAAAGTCCATTGGTTTTGCTACGCTTTCACCCTCCATTTTTGTGTGCCTGACGACTGTCCGCTGACTTTTTCAAAAATGCACGGGGGCCTCCAACGGTCACTTGATAGTTCTATTGTTAAACTGAGAAAGGCGGCTCTGAAAAGAGCCTTTTTTGTAATTTTTGTTATTTTCCAGTTTACTGCTTTTGAGCACACGACACACTAGGAGAAGAGGGCAAATGAGGGTAAGGAAGGGACACAACCCACGGGGATAAGAAGGGGCAGGTGGAGAGAGAAAGATATAGGGTGGGCTTTACTTAGGTAGGGGGCAGTTCTTCTGGTGCTCCATGACCGTAGCCTCAAACGCACTTCAAAGACTCTTCCCCCTACAGAGTACTGCATCACAGTACATACACAATATTGTGACCTTGGAAAGGTAACGGTCAACAGCATCGCAAATGGCTTGTGAGGCAGCTGGAGGGATGTGCTCCTCCACAGTAGTGTCTCTTGTGGTGAGACACAGAGTATGCTGTGGAGGAACTCAATCTACTACGTTCTTCACATGGCACCAACCTTGCGAATGTCCGCACTGTGGAACGAAGTCAGGTGTCTCTTCATGGTTGTCGTACCAAAGCTGTACGCACCAGGTCGCCCGTGACTCAGCACCAACTGGCACTGGTTCCACCTGACCAGGTTCACACGTGCTTTTGGTACGTTCCCAAAAAACGGAAAACAACCGCCACACCCACGACTCCCTGCGAGTGCTTGCAGTGTGGAGTTCCTCCACCTCATTCACTTCTTCCTCGATCTCTACATCCTCACCCGTATATCCCTCTGCAGGCCCTTGGGGAGGTGGTGGCGGTGGCGGGTTTGGGGGGTGGTGCTGAGGCTAATGAAGCAACAGTAGCCATGGATGCCATAAGGATTAGTTGCCTAATGGTCGCTAAAGCAGTAAAGGCAGCATAACTTAATCTGCTATAGCCAGAAGCACAATGCAGATGAGCTCGGGGGTGTGGCCATTTTTATGGGTGGAGGGGTGCGCCTCATGACCATATTGATCACTCAAAAGCGCTGCAAAAATTCTAAACACGTTCACAGGTAGAGCTATTGTATGGGACATGTGAAATGGTGATTTTATACTGTAAAATTGTAACGCTCACCTGGCTCCCACGGAGGCGCTGGTCTGGTCTGGGTTGCTGTGGCCTCTTCAAGCGTGATGCGCAGAATTCGGACCACCGATTGAACAGGACCCCCAAATCTTGCTTGTCTGGCCCGTAGGAATATCCTTCTGCAGATGAGAAAGGGGATTAACTGTCTACTGAATAATGTGCTTGCTCCCCCCTTTCCCCCTTCGTTTTCCTCTGACTTCCTCCAAAACCCCCGGTTTAAGCTCACCTTATGGTTTGGAAGGATGAACTCTCCATCCTGCTTCTGGTGCAGGGGCGCGCGTTCGTCCAGTTACTTCACTGGTTTTCAGAATGGCGCTGGCAAATCCACTTGACTTTACTGAGCGATACGCCATAAGTATGAAGATGCAAAAGTTCAAGTGTGAGCCTCCTTTTATGTGGTCTTTTTTCTGTCCTTTATTTCAGGTGCAGAACAAAGGCGATGAGTTGAGGGGTTAAATTGCCGGGGTAAAATCAGGTGAGTCAGTGATGAGGGCGACCCCTCTAAATGTCTTTATAATTCCCCAGTAATGTCTTTTGTCCTTTCCCCACAGGGGCCGGGGTGCGGTAACTGCCAGAGATGTGGCGCCGACCCGAGATGTGGAATGGCTCACCAAGAATAGCCGGTAAGTAATATGGCTGAAAATCCGGCCTTCCTCTTGTGTTCCCTTGCTCACCTTTTGTCTCTTCTCTTCCTTAGGTGCGGTGCAGAGATGTGGCGACCGGCACTGAGAGCCGCGATGGAGCCGGGCGGCATCTTGGGAGCAGGTGAGTGAAGCGCGGCGCTGCAGCGAGCAACGCGGTGCTTTTAAATGGAAGTCTTCCTTCAGGAATGCTGGCGTGAAGATTCCGGATGCAGGTAAGAAGGTTGAAATAGTTCTTGGTTTTCACCTTTCTCTTCTCTTATTCCCTTAGAGGTGTTCCAGGTTCGAGGCGGGCGTGGCTGGAGTCCAGGTGCAGGAGCAGACACGGTGAGCGTTCAGCTGCTGGGATGCAGAACAACGCGAAGCACGTGTGGCTGTCCGGGTGTGGCTTAAATAGCCTTGGAAGAAGTTCCAGGTGAGTATTCTTCCACAGCCCCACCCAAGTAACAAAATAGTTCCTTCAGAAAAATAGTCCCTCCTAAGCCTCATTTGGCTTGGTTCTTCATGCAGCATGGTCTGCATCAGGTGAGTGTGCAGCATGGTCTGCTTCAGGTAAGTGCACCAAACACTTCCCTTTATGAGCCTGGTGCCTATGGCGCCAGGACTGATGTCCAACATGAGCCTGGCGCCAACGGCGCCAGGACAGAGTCCAAAGAGCCCCTATTAAGGGCCGCTGGGCTTTTACCCGGGGGCGTGATGCCTGCTCCCGGGGGTGCTGGGCCTGGCCTGGTGCTCCGGGGGTAGGCATCATGACAAAAATAATTTCCCATGTGTGTATAAGTTCTTTTACAATATTGCGGAAGCAGACAAAGCGCGCAAATTAGTCCACACGCTCAGCACATGATGACGTCCTGAACAAATCCGCGAGGGAAATGGGTGCCCGCTGAACACCAAATGCAGACTAACAAACGTGCGCATGCGCGCAAGTGTTCTACGGACAGTGTTCGGGTCCTGAAACTAATTAAAAGTGCGACACAAGTGAGACGGAGAGTTAGGGACAGGCACAATGTTTGCAGTACTTATGGGTGTACTGCCCATGAGCTTACATGATCTGCTGACTGTACGGCCAAGTACAGTGTCCTTAGGACACCTCCGTTTTGTTGGACTACGAACATGCCGGCCACCGCATGTTACGCGCACCTGGCTCCCACAGAGGCGTCGATCTAGACTGGACTGCTGGAGGGTATCATGATAACGGGAAATGACTAGCTCTTGTAGTTCCTTGTGTGGCAGAAATAGCCGAAATAGCCGCCCTTGGTAATAAGGCAGATCATTGGTGACAGAGTAGTCCGGGCCTTTCTTTACCCAGTCCTGCAGGGCTGTAGGATCAAAGAGTTGCTGGATCTTTATCTGAATGTCCTCTAGTGTCTGTAGAGTAGTCATGCCAAGAATCCTTTGTTCGGAAATTATAGGTACTGGTTCTGGGTTCACTTCTGCCTCTCCCATCCCTATTCGGGATAAGGTGTCTGCTTTACCATTCTTACAACCTGGTCGATAGGTTATCACGAAATCGAACTCGGCAAAGAACAATGCCCATCGGAGTTGACGTGACGATTGGGCCTTGGCTGTTTTTAAATACTGTAAGTTCCGGTGATCGGTGATCACAGTAATGGTATGCCTGTCACCGAGAAGATAGTGCCGCCAAGCCTTGAAGGCGGATTTAATGGCTAATGACTCCTTGTCGGTAACCGCATAGTTTAACTCAGGTGCCGAGAACTTTCTGGACCAAAATGCTACTGGGTGAAGCTGGCCAGTTTCAGGGTCCGACAGTTCCCATGGCTAGACTGGATGCATCAGTTTCCACTATGTATGGAAGTTCAGGGCGCGGGTGCTTTAACAGGTGCAGACGTGAATTTCGCTTTCAGCTCTTGGAAGGCATTTTCAGCTTCTTCAGACCACAAAGCGTTTATTTTTTCGCAAGAGTGCTGTGATGGGATGTACGACATGTGAAAAATCTGGGATGAATCTGCGGTAGAAATTGGCAAAGCCGAGCATGCTTTGTACTCCTTTAACTGAACTTGGTGATGGCCACTTAAGGATTGCGTCCACCTTCCGTGAGTCCATTCGAACTCCCTTTGGGGTCAGGATAAACACTAGGAATTCAACTTCTGTGGCATGAAAAACGCATTTTTCTAGTTTTGCATATAGTTTGTGCTGGCGCAATTTCTCAAGGACTGCTCGGACGTGCTTCACATGGTCAGATACTGAAGAAGAGTATACTAGAATATCATCGATATACACGACAACACAAACGTCAATGAGTTCACGAAGGACATCGTTCATGAAGTATTGGAAGGCTGCTGGTGCATTGCACAACCCGAAAGGCATCACCTGGTATTCGAATAACCCATACTTAGTGTGGAAAGCAGTCTTCCATTCGTCACCCTCTTTTACACGTACCAGATGGTATGCCCGCCGGAGATCTAATTTAGTGTATATACAAGCGTCCTTCACTTGGTCTAGTAGTTCAGGGATCAGAGGCAACGGGTATCGGTTCTTAACAGTTATCTGGTTCAATGCGCGGTAGTCTATGCACGTTCTGAGGTCACCTTCCTTTTTGGGTACGAAGAACAAAGCTGAAGATGCAGGGGACTTGGATGGGCGAATAAAGCCATTGGCAAGGTACTGGTCTAAGTATTGTCGTAGGTGAAGGTTCTCAGGTTTCGTAAGGGCATAGATCCTGCTACAAGGGGGTTGTGCACCGGGTATGAGATCGATTTGACAATCGTACGATCTGTGAGGAGGTAAGGTGTTGTCATGATGCCTACCTCCAAGGAGCCAGACCAGGCCCAGCTACCCCAGAGGCAGACATGTCCCCGAGGGAAGTCTCAGCAGCCCCAAATAGGGGCCCTTTGGACTCAGTCCTGGCGCCTTTGGCGCCAGGCTCATATTGGACAACAGTCCTGGCGCCATAGGCGCCAGGCTCATAAAAGATGACTGTGTAGAAAGGTGCTTGGTGTAAACTTACCTGATGCAGACCATGCTGCAACATCCAGGCCATCTAGAGGCCTGAATGGGACTACTTTATTTTTGGGGACTACTTAACCACACAGGTGTGGCCGGAGGAAGAATACATACCTGAGAGGAAGGATACATACCTTGAACTACTTTGAAGGCTATTTAAGCCACGCCCAAGCAGCAACTCACGCTTCGCGTTGTTCTGCATCTAGCAGCTGGACGCTCACCGTGTCTGCTCCTGCATCCTGACTTCTGCCACGCCCGCCAGCATCCTGGAACACCTGCAAAGGGAAAAGAGAAGAGAATAGAAGAAAGAAGAGTCCTTACCTGCTAAATCCACATCCCGGAGACATTTCGCCGACGATCCTGAAAAGGAAGACATTCATTTTAAAAGCACATCGCATCAATCGCTGCACCGCCGCATTCCACTCACCTTTACTGGGCGCCTCCATGTTCATCAGCGACCATCTGGATCCGCAGCCACATTTCAGCGCCTAGGGAGAAAAAGACAAGAACAAAGGTGAGCTAGGGAAGAGAATAAGAAAACCTTAATTTTCCATCATAAGACTTACCTGTTGGGTCATTCCCACTTCATTTCGGGTCAGTGCCGCATCCTGGCATTTCCGGACCCCGGCCCCTATGGGGAAAAAAGACACAAGGATTAGTGCATTAATGCAAGGACACTAAAGGAACCTCTCATCAAGCAACTCACCTGAGTTTCCTTCGTCGGTTCCATTGCTCATCTCGGAATCTTTGTTCTGCACCTGAAATAGAGACAACGGACAATATTATTTCGGGCTCTTACTTATAAACAGAATTCTCACAGTATTTTAAAGGGAAGGTCAAGCAAACTTGAACTCTCTACAATCCAAGATCCAGTGAAGTAACTGGATTACAATGTGTCCCTGCATCAGAAGCAGGATGGAGAGCTCGTCCTTTCAGACCCAAAGGTGAGACTTCACAGGGAATCGCAGAAGGGTTTCGTGGAGGGTGAGAAGGGAGTGGGAGTCTTACACATTATCCCGCAGATTGTTAATACTCCCTTTTCACACACAGAAGGATAATTCTGCGAGCCAGACAAGCCAGTCCAACTTCCGAGTCCTGCGCTTCACCATAGAAGAGGCAACAGCACTCCAAACCAGGCCTGCGCCTCCGTGGGAGTCAGGTGAGCGTAACAGGTGTTTGCCTGTTCCTTTTGGAAGACATCCTGAAATTCTTGGTATTCTGGAGGTAGTTGCATGACTGCTGTCGTTACTGTGGCCAGGCCTGCGTTCTGATTTTTCTTTGGGTAACAGGTTTGTGCACAATCCGGGAAGGTTATTCTCTTCTCTAGCCAATCAATACAAGGATTATGTGTTTCTAACAAAGGTATCCCCAGTATTATTTGGAACTGTGGGGCTTTGATTAGATCAAACACAATAGTCTCTCGATGCCCATCCTGACTCAATGTCATCTCTGCGGTGGAATGAGTTACAGGCCCAAAGGCAATTTCAGTTCCATCGACTGTGGTGATGACATCTGAGTTGGTTTTTCGGCAGAGAGGTAGATTCATCCTGGCAGCCAATTCATAGTCCACATAGTTTCCTATGGCCCCGCTATCAATGTATGCCCTTACTGCGTGCATACGCGATGGCTGCCCTGGATCTACGAGGACCATTGGTATGATGAAATGCGAGGTCTGAGTATCATTCTTCAAGCTCGGCAAGCGGACCTCTACGCTTGTCGGGCGTGGTCGTTTCCCGAGTCTGACTCCATATGGCTTTTATCAGCAGCTCCTACCACCTTCTTGGGTGGTTTTACAGGGCAATCCCATAGAAAATGTCCAGACGTTCCAGAATATAGACACAATTGCATTTGCCGTCTCCTTTCTCTTTCCTTCTTGGTTAAGGGTCCTTTAACCCCTCCGATTTGCATGGGTTCTGAAGCATCTGCTCCTTTGGGGTTAGCGTGGGTTTTGACCAACACCCGATTCTCAAACTTGGCTCGATCAGCCTTTCTGTTCTGAAGTCTGTGATCTAACTGGACCACCAAGTCTATATATTCAGCGCAGTATTGAGGTGGGTTCACGACTTGAGCCAAGACATCCTTGAGTTCTCCTCGAAGCCCTCGATGAAATAACAGGATCCGTTTTACCTCAGGCCATCCAGTTTCCACTATTAACCTATTGAAGGTCGCAATGTAGGATAGAAGGTCCTGGTTACCCTGTCGTAGGGAAAAAAGTTTGTTATCCAGGGCCTGTCCTTGGGAGTGCCGGGTAAATAGTCTTTCCATCCTAGTTTGAAAGCCCTGAAAATCCAGAAGAATTGGGTCATCCTGAGTAACTAGTGGAATTGACCAATCAGTTGCACTGCCGCTGAGATATGACAATACAAAGGCTACCTTGGCTTGATCGTTTGGGAAGGCTCCAGGTCTGCATAAAAAGTGCAAGCGGCATTGGTTCATAAACACAGCAAACCTTTTGGGATCTCCGGCAAAGCGTTCGGGTGGGGCTAATGGAATATGTCCTGGTAGGTTTATTTGCACAGGGTTACTCGATAACACAGGAGCTGGATTTCCCCCGGAACCAGGTAGGGGTGCTTGTCCAGCCTGGCTTTGCAATAGTTGCCTAGCAAGGTCATCAGTTCGCTCCTTTGATAAAATCAGTTCTCTCCTACGAGCATTGGTTTCTTGACAGGCGGAATGCACTTCAGCCCTCAGTTCTCCTAGTAATTGGGCCAATTGGTCAGTCTTTGAGGTATCCATAACGCCCGGGTGGGAATTTGTGGATAGGCTTTGCGTTCTGTTACGCTCACCTGGCTCCCACAGAGGCGTCGATCTGGACTGGACTGCTGCGGTCTCCACCAATGTGACGCGTAGGGCTGAGATGACGGACTGGACTGGCCCACCTAGCTTCGTTTGCTTGGCCCGTAGGAATATTCTTCTGCAAGTGGAGAAAGGGAATTTACCACCCGTGGAGTTGAGCGTAAATCCCCCCACCCCGCTGTTCTGCCCACTGATCACCTTGGATGTTCCCTCTTAAAGTCTCACCTGATGATTTGAAAAGATGAGCTCTCCATCCTGCATTGAGCGCAGGGGCACGTAGATAACCAGTTGCTTCACTGGCTCGAAGGAATTGGTGAGTTCCAGGACAATATTGACTCCGATATTCTTGGCAAGACGCCGTAAGTATGTAGTTCGTAAGAGTTCAAATGTCTGACTTTCACTCTTGTCCGATTCCTTGCAGGTTGCAGCTTGACCCTACTGAAGAGTTCCTCGTGGCAACCAGTAATGTTCTGGTAAGGATTTGTATTATCCAACACAGTTCGATAAAATAATGTCCATATGTAACCTGTTGCTTTCTCCCTTATTCAGGCGCTGAGAGAAAGTATGAAGTCTCGAGGAATGATGCCTCTGGCGCTAAAATCAGGTAAGTCTTTTGTGGTGAGGAGGGTTCCCCTTGTTTCACCTTGCTGTCCTTTTGTATCCCCTTAGGGGCCGGGGTTCGGCTAGGATGCAGTGGAAGCTGTGCCGACCCGTGAAGAAGAACAATTACCCCCTGTGGTAAAATCAGGTAAGTCTATGCGGGGTATTCCTCTGTGTATTCCCTTGGCTCACCTTGCTGTTCTTGTCTTCTCCTTAGGTGCCGGAGTGCGGTGGTAACATGCAGGAGGATGCAGTGAAATGTGAAGATGCTGCGAAGGCCGGTGAGTTCAGCGCGGCGCTGCAGCAGGCGAGGCGACGCGCATAAAATAACTTCTTTCTTCCAGCTCAAAGGCGTGATGGATCGGGAATTCAGGTAAGGATCATAGGTATTGCTCTTGTTCTAACCTTTTCTCCTTCTTTCTCCCTTTTGCTAGGAGCTCCAAACTCGAGGTGGGCGTGGCAGAAGACTGGATGCAGACTTGCAGGCACGGTGAGCGTTGCGCTGCTGGATGCAGAATAACGCAAAGCCTGTGCTGCTCTTCGGTTGTGTGGTTTAAATAGCCTCCAAAGTAGTCCCAGGTAAGTATTCCTCCCCAGCCCCACCCGAGTAAAAAAAATAGTCCCTAGGTAAAATAGTCCCTTCCAAGCCTCGTTTGGCTTGGAGCTCTTGCAGCATGGTCTGCATCAGGTAAGTTTGCAGCATGGTCTGCATCAGGTAAGTTTTAATCTATGAGCCTGGCGCCATGACTCTCCATATGAGCCTGGCGCCATAGGCACCAGGACTGCACCCAAATAGCCCCTAGCGGGGGTTGTTGGGCTTGCTTGGGGTAACTTGATGCCTGCTTCCGGGGTTGCTGGACTTGGTCTGGGTCCCCGGGGGTAGGCATCATGACAGCGTGCCTGTTCTACGGACGGTTCCATCTTGGCTGCGGACGGTACTGACAGGTATAGTGTCCTTAGGACACACTCATTTTGCTCATTTACAGACATCCCGAACACCTGGTGTGTTCTAAGAACATGTTTTATCTCGTTTGTGAGACGTACGGAAAGGTACAATGTCCTTAGGACGCCCCATTCTGGTCATTTACGCACAACTTGAACAGATGGTACGTTCTAAGATCAGTTCCATCTTGGTTGGCATTGGTGCTGTCATGATGCCTACCCCCGGGCATCCGGACCAAGCCCATCAGCCCCGGGAGCAGGCATTCAGGTGCTTACTAAAAACCAAGCAACCCCGGATAGGGGCTGTCTGGGTACAGTCCTAGCGCCATTGGCACCAGGCTCATGTACATTACTTACCTCATGCAGACCATGCTGCATTGAAGTCAAGCCAATGTGAGGCCTGAATGGGACTACTTTACTTCAGGGACTATTTTTTACTCGGGTGTGGTTCTGGGGGAACTTCTTATCTGGGACTACTTTGAAGGCTATTTAAACCACGCCCGGACAGCAGCACATGCTTCGCGTTATTCTGCATCCAGCGGCGTAACGCTCACCGTGCCTGCAGTCAGCATCCAGTCTTCTGCCATGCCCGCCTCGAATCCAGAGCTCCTAGAAAAAGAGGAAAGAAGAAGGAAAGGTTAGAACACAGACTTTATTTTAATTCCTTACCTGATTCCGGATCCATCACGTCTTCGAACTTAGAAAGGACATTATTTCTGCACGCGTCGCTTCGCTATCATTTTCCTCGCCGAACTTCAGCATCTAGGGGACAAAAGAAATTAAGGTGAGCCGAGAGAGCCAACAAATACAATCTCTTTTTACCACCATAGACTTACCTGATTTACCATCGGAGGCATTATTCTTTAACATTCCGCAACTTCTTACGCCGCACCTGTAAGGAGAGAGAAAACAACAAGTTAAATACACGCATCTTTTACCGGACAGTGTTGGGTAATACAGACTCTTACCTGAACGCCATCAGCTGCCACAAGACAATCTTCTCTTGGACCCAGCCGCAACACAAGAAGGGAACGGGACAAGAGTAAACATCGGACATATTGAACTCTTTGGACTTTATACTTACGGGTTCTCGCCAGGAACCTCGGAGTCAATATTCATCCAGAACTCTTCCAACGCCTTCGAACCAGTGAAGTAACTGGTATCTACGCGCCCCTGCATTCCACGCAGGATGGAGAGCTCATCCTTCAAAAACATAGGGTGAGATCACTGAAAGGGAATATCGGAGGTGATTAGTGGGGAGAACAGTGGGGTGCATTACTAGAATCCACGGGTGGCTAAATCCCTTTCTCCACTTGCAGGAGAATACTTCTACGGGTCAAGCAGACGAGATTAGGTGGGCCAGTCCAGTCTGTCATCTCTGTACTACGCTTCACGTTGGAGGAGACCGCAGCTGTCCGGGTCCGATCGACGCCCCTGTCGGAGCCAGGTGAGCGTAACAGGTACGGGTAGGTGTATTGCTGTTAGAACATCCATATTGTATTGCTTACGGCTAGCTCGAACAGGCGAGCTGTCTGCGGACATTTTAAGTCTTTTTAAAAGAAATTTTTTTCCTCAAACCCTTCGACTACAACTAATATAAAAAAACTTTTTTAAAAAAACACACACACATCAATCAACAGAAATACAGGGGGAAGCAGATACTGACACGAATATAGGGGAATTAGGGTTCAACACGGGCTGGTTGTGAGGGGATGATTTGTGAGGGGATGAAGGGATGGATGTTTCATCAAAACGTTTATTTTTATTTTCTTCTTGCAGATTTGGGGATGGTTCACTAGGAAATGGAGAAGGGGGACAGAGAAGGGGGACAGGTACAGGTGGGACAGTGATAACGTATTTTTCCTCTAACAAATTCCTCCACAAATTGTCTTAAACTGTTAAAATTGTCATTTAGTGTGTCCATTTTCAGCTCTATCCTTTTCAGCCTGTCTCTCTCTGTGTCGTTTGTTGGCCTTTCTTCTTTTTTTCCTGGTCTGTTAATAAATATATATATGTTAAATGCCCATAAAATACTGACCATTATTTTGCTTATGCAGAGCAGTGTGTACCATTATTATCGCGATCTTCGGACATTTCCCCATGCGGAAAATTCTCCTCCAGCCACTCCAAAGTAGTGCATATTTCTGTGTCAAAACAACAGAAAGAAATTATTTTTTCTGCCCCTCATACCAAAAGAAGTACACACACATATGAAAAATGAAGTTCACTTACTATTTTGTTGTAATTTGTCTTCGTTGTAGTGTGTGCGTCTACTGTCGGTCCTGGCTGCAGAGTTTCTGTGAGGTAATTACGTTGGAGGCATACTTTTTTTTGTTATGGTATAATCCATTTCATTCTACATGCTCATTAAATGCATGGTTATTGTTTCAGATGTTTAGGTTTCCCCATTTATTTACTAGTACTTATAATGTCTTTGTATCCTTTTTCAAAGTTGAGCATTTTTTGTGTAACAAAATAGTACAATTCCAGATAACCCCCTGACTGTTTGGGTAGTGTTGACCTCATCCGCGCCCGTCCGCAGACAGGCGCTCAGTCCGTGCCTTTCAAATATCAATAGAGAGGGGGTTCTGTATGTTCTATGCTACATGTATATAAAGTAAGCAAATCATACTACATATCTCCCAAGATCACGTAATGATAGTGTATATTCAGCAAAAAAACTTTATTAACGCAATGTTATGATTAGGTTCCCCTTCAAAAAAAAACCTGTGAAATTCAGTAGAAAAAAAACTTTGTTAAGGGGACGTTATGGTTAAGTTGCCCTACCAAAAACCTGTGCACTTCACTAAAAAACTTTTCAAACGTGCCATTATTGTCCCAAGTAAAACCAAAAAAAACCTAAAATTCGCCAGTTGTGGTAAGCTAAGCGACCATAACTGCCCGCACCACTGTGGTCTGCTAACACTAACACCCAGGACATGAAAGAAGGCATCACAAATGTCATTGATGACATCACTGATGACATCACCCCTTTGTTTTTGTTCACTGACATATCTAGGCTAGGTGGGTGTATTTACTGACAGAAAGTACATTTTCAAAAGGTATTACATTTATACACATTGCTATTCTCACATGTTGGTACAATACTTTCCTTACAATTTAATCGCATGTTATGATGTACATATATAGGGGAAGAAGCAGGCCTGAAACATAGCAATAATTTTTGTGCGTAAATACAATCATGTAGATTATACACTGTTGGTAATGATACTGTGTCTTGTATGCTTACTTTACTCTCCATATATAAGCCCCATATTTGTATGCATTGCAGTCTATTTATGTTTTGTGTGTTTTAGTAGAAATATGTGGTAAGTGATGCATTATTAGCAATTTAGTACATGTTTCACAGACCAGAAAAGTGTGATACAGAAACACTCAGCTTTTTATTATACAACTTTGGAAATAACAAACATAGCACCTCTGTGGTGTATGCTGCAGCCAATACGTACATTTCTGTATGAGTAGGTTCCTGTACTAGAGAGAACACTGCAATAGAATTTTCTTTAGAACACTACATTGCGTGATGAAGTATGTACACATGTCCCCATAATCCCTGATACTTTTTTGCTAAAATTACATTCACAACCCGTCCTCTGAAAAGTAAATGCATGTGTGATGTCATCAGTGATGTCATCAATGACATTTGTGATGCCATCTTTCATGTCCTGGGTGTTAGTGTTAGCAGAGCACAGTGGTGCGGGCAGTTATGGTCACTTAGCCTACCATAACTGGCGAATTTCAGGGTTTTTTCGGTTTTACTTGGAACAATAATGGCACGTTTGAAACGTTTTTTTAGTGAAGTGCACAGGTTTTTGGTAGGGCAATTTAACCATAACATCCCTTTAACAAAGTTTTTTTTATATATGATACATTACTCACCGTAATCATATTTCTGATGCTTGTATATGCATAGATTCACATGCTGTTCATAGGCCGACATCTAGTGGAAGCTGCAGAGTATTACAGTTTGTTTTTCGAAACTCAAAAATGGGCATCGACAAAGGGCGTGCCAGTAATACTATCCCTAGTGTGACGTCCACTGTACCCATGATCCCGCACGCGTGTAGGACCCTCAGATTGTATTTTTTCTGACATGAGGTAGCATGAGGAGTAGCGCGAGTACAGATTATCCAAGCAGAGAGATAGAAAGATAATACTAAAAGCATCCATGCGCCTTCTCTTGGAGGGGAGAAAGGGCGGGCGCATGTGAATCTAAGCGGATACAAGCATCAGAAATGCGATTACGGTGAGTAATGTATCCCTTCTGAGGCTTGTGGAATCTGCTTAGATCACATGCTGTGCATAGATTAGCGAGCAGTGTTAGAAGAAGGAGGTGGGATGTGAGAAGGGTCATGAGCAAATAAATGTCTTAGAACCGCTTGTCCCACTTGAGTATCTGTCTTGGAATGAGTGTCAATGCAGTAGTGCCGAGTAAAAGTGTGAATAGAGCTCCATGTAGGTGCTTTGCAAATGGTGTCAAGGGGTACATTTGCAATGAAAGCCAGAGTGGCCCCAGAGCCTCTAGTAGAGTGGACTCTTGGCGTAAAAGGCAGAGTTCTTTCAGAAAGGGAATAACATCGCTGGATACAATTGACTATCCACTTCGAGATGGCACCTTTAGAGACGCGATCTCCCTCTCTGCCTGTAGCTACGGAGACAAACAGTTGGTCTGTTTTTCTTAGCGGCCTGGTCTTGTCTACGTAGTAGAGGACCGCTCTTCCCACATCTAGAGTGTGTAGTTTCACCTCAGCAGAGCTTTTGGGTTCTTGGAAGAAGGTCGGAAGCTCAATGGACTGGTTAACATGGAATTTAGAAATTAACTTAAGTGAGAACCTAGGGTGTGTTCGTAGAACCAGTTTATCCTTATGAACAGTAAAGAAAGGATCTTGCACTGACAGAGCTGGAATTTCACTGACCCTTCTTATGGATGTAATGGCTACTAAGAAGGCAGTTTTATAGGTCAGGTGTTTGAGACTGGCTTTATGCATGGGTTCAAAGGGTGGGCCCATGAGCTTAGCAAGCACCACATTAAGGTCCCATCCTGGTGGTGGGTTTGAAATTGGAGGGTGGAGTCTCTTTACCCCTTCCATGAAACCTTGTTATGGGAGGTGGTGTAGATTGACAGCGCTGCCAGGTGTACCTTGAGTGAGTTAAATACCAACCCTGCATCCAGCAGGTGGAGCATGTATGTGACAATATTGGAAGGAGTGCAATCAATTGGGTTGATTTGCTTATTCTGGCACCATATAACAAATCTTTTCCATTTGTCAAAGTAACAGTGCCTCATGTTTGGTTTCCTAGATTCTTTTAGGATGTCCATACATCTCGGTGGTAAGTTGAGATGTCCAAACTCTATGACTTCAGGAGCCATGCTGCCAAGTTCATTGAGCTGGGTTGAGGATGCACTGTACGACCATGGTGCTGGGACAGTAGGTTGTACCAGCACAGGAGTCTGATGGGTTTGAACACTGCTAGTCTGAGTAAGTGTGGGAACCACGGTTGCCTCGCCCACATTGGAGCAACTAAGATGAGCGTCATCGATTCCCTGTGCATCTTGTTGACCACCTTCCCCATGAGAGAGGTTGGTGGAAAAGCGTAGGCAAACATCTCTGACCAGTTCATCCACAGGGCGTTCCCCTTGGAGTCTGGCTGAGGGAACCTGGATGCGAATCCTGGGCATTGCCTGTTTTCTCTTGTGGCAAATAGGCCTATAGTGGGGAAACCCCACTGTGAGAAGAGGTCTTCTACGACTTCTCTGTGTAGACACTATTTGTGTTCTTCTGGGAAGGGATCTCTGCTTAAAGCGTCCGCTAGTGAATTGAGATCCCCTGGAACATGTTGAGATGACAGGTAAATGTTCCGTCTAAGTGCCCATGTCCAAATTTTTTGGGCAAGCCTGGACAGATTTGGCGAAAAAGTCCCACCCTGTTTGTTTATGTAAAACATTGCTGTCGTACTGTCTGTTAGGATCTGTACTGACAGGTTCAACAGGTGGGGTTCGAACGCTCTGAAGACTGCCAGAAGCTCTAGCAGATTGATATGATTCTTGGCCACTGAGTGAGACCAGAGACCCTGAGCTGTGTGGTGGAGGAGGTGAGCTCCCCACCCTGACAGGGACGCGTCTGTAGTAACTACAGCCTGTACCGCCGGATCGTAAAAGTGTTTCCCCTTTGACAGGTTCTCTCTTGTCCACCAGTGAAGACTTTGTACAAGTGTTGGTGAAATGACCACTAGATCGTCCCACTGACCACTTGCCTGAGACCACTGTTTCGCCAACCGTTCTTGCATGGGTTGCAGGCGCGCGTGGGGACCAGGTAAATACATGACACCATCATGCCTAGCAAACGCATCGCTTTGCGCATCCTTATCTGACGACTGGGCTGATATAGAGGCATTTGCAGTAGTAGATTCCAAATTCTTTCCTCTGATGGAAAGGCCAACCCCTCTTGAGTGTTTAGGACAGCTCCTAGGAACTGTTTGGAGGTGCTTGGCACCAGGCTTGATTTTTTCTCGTTGATAGAGAAACCCAATTCGAAGAGGAGGTCGATCGTTCTATGAATGTTTGATCTGCAAATTACTGGGGTCTCCAGGTAAGGGTACACTGCGATTGCCTCCCTGCGTATGTGTGCTGCCGTCACCGCCAGTACCTTGGTGAACACCCTTGGAGCAGAGGCTATACCGAAGGGCAGCACCTTGAACTGCTAGTGCTGACTGTCCATCTTGAAGCGCAAGAATCTTCTGTGCGCTGGGAACATGGAAATATGAAAATAGGCATCTTTCATGTCCAATGTTGCCATGTAATTCTCTTGGAGAGTAGTCATGCGAAATTTTTGGGGCTTGACATACTTGTTTGCAGGGCTTAAGTCTAATACTGGACGCATTGCCAAATCTTATTTTTGGCACAAGGAAGTAAATTGAATAGTTTACCTGTTTTCCCGGGACGAGTTCTATCGCGTCCTTTACGAGAAGATTGATGATTTCCTCGAGGAGGATCTTCTAATGGTCCAGGGAATGTATTTTTTGTCGTGGAGGGTGGTTTCGGGGGCGCTCCAGCAGTTAGATGCAGTATCCTGCGGACACTGTGGACAGCACCCATCTGTCTGATATGATCCCTTCCCATGCTTGGGTGAAGTTGGAAATGCGGCCCCCTACTGGGGATGCGTGGGAAGGGACCCTGAGCGTAATGTCACTGCTTTGCGGGAGGCATACCGCCTCTGCCGGGGCTGACACTACCTCTACCGCGGGCCCTCTTGTTACCTCTGCCGTAACTTTGGGTAGTCTGCTGGTTGCCACCCCATGAAGTACCCTGTCCCTGTGCATAATTGGAGCCCCTCTGCGAATGTTGGCCGCGTGAGTGCCGAAAATTACTATTCCTCTTTGATTAGGGTGCTTGTTCGTCAATTGTCCCAGGGACTTTAGAGTATCATACTCGTCTTTGGCAGTTTTTAGTGCGTCCTCTACCGCTTTACCAAACAAGAGATTCGGCTCGACCGGATGTCAATAAGGGTTGCCTGGGTCTCGGGTTTAAACCCTGACTGTCTTAGCCAAGCGTGCCTTTTAATGACAGTGCTCTCTGCTATAAGCCGGCCTGCATTATCTGCGGCGTCAAAGGTTGTTTTCAGGATGCAACCGGACACGGCTCTACCCTCCGACGCGATCTGGGCCAACTGACCCTTTAGTGGTTCCGGTGCAGAGTCAATGAGAGCAGTTACTTGCTCCCACTGGTGGCAATTATAGCTTGCCAGCAGAGTGGTGGTGTTAGCGATCCTTGCCTGGTAAGCAGAAGTGGAGGCCACTTTCCTTCCTAACCCATACATTCTCTTGCTCTCGTTGTCTGAGGGAGCCTCAGATGAAGACAGAGGAGTCCCTGCTCTTTTCCTGGTGTTTGTAATTACCAAGGAGTCGGGCTTAAGTTGACCCCTTATGTAAAGTGGGTCTGACTGGGCAGCCCTGAACATTTTCTCAATTCTGGGGTTTACCACCCTGGTGAGATTAGGGGTGAGAAGGGAAGGGTCAATTCTCCGTTGGATGGACTTGAGAATTGGAATGGCTTGAGCAATGGGTCTCTTGTCTCCCACCAGCTCTTCTGCAAAGTCCCTCTCTTCCTGCGCCCCCAGAGTGTCTATGCGGAAGTGCTCTGCAGCTCTACCCAAGACCTCATTTAGAAGGGGCTGGTTATCTACTGGAGAGTCGGTAACCTGAGGTTCTTCGCGAACAGGAGAGTCTATCCTGTAGACTTCTGCGACGTCATCCTCCTCCCCATCCTGGCCCTCGTCATCTCCATAATAATCTACCCCCATTTGGTCGTCCAACATTACTAAATCTGGATCCTCATCATACTGTTGTGGATCCTAACCATACTGTTGGCAAGGTTGTATGTAGAACGGGTCTGAAATCAGGCCCTGAGTTGGAGTCTCAAAGCGAGGTTTCTTACTAGGGTGCTGAGGGTCCCTGGATCGTGAAGGAGTAGCGTTGTCAAGGGTATAACTGAGGAAATGTTCTGGGTTTTTAGAGTAGAAATCAGCCAGGGAGGACATTCTCCTCATTACCCTGTCTATATCTTCACTGCTCCTCTGGAGCTGGGAATGACAACCTCCTGAGAAGTTTCCCCTTCTACGATTTTGGACTTATGGGCAGGGTCAGGGGTCTTGGATTTTTGTTTATCTGAAGACTTCTGTTTTTCCCTATGTGTCTGTGGTGCAGAAGTAGTTTGAGGACCTCTTCTGTTTACCCCCTTCCCCTTGAGTAGAAGAGTGTTTCCCTGATGTTTTCACCTTCTCTGAACTTTTCGATGCCTGGTGTTGAGATTCGGGGGTACTCTCTCTCTCTTTCGAGTGTGCACGTCGGGGCTCAGAGGCAGACGCCGAACGGGCTGCCGGAGCCGACTTCTGGTGTGCGGCCTGGGGGTGGAGGGCGGATTGGTGTTCTGATGAACGTACCTCTGTGATTTTGGGAAGCGAGGCACTCTTGGCAACTGTGGACGGTTGCCTTGTGTCGTGCGGCGATCTCGACCTGGAACGCCCAGAGGACACTGATTCCATGGACCGCTCTCTTTGCGCCTCTTTCCGAGAACTCGACACGCGTGTCGAGTCTCGGTTGGAATTAGAGTGTTTATGTGTAGTAGTAGTGTGGGTAGCACTCGTGTCGCCGGGTGTGTTCCCCATAACTGCCCTGCCGGACAATCCTCCGAGGTCGGGGACTTGCACTTGGGCGTCTTTCGACACCTCTGTGCCCTTGCTGTCCAAAAGTACAGCGTTGCTGCATCACTGAAGGCTCCCACCACGTCCATGGCCTTGAGTTGCCTGGCATGGTGGGCCCAACGTTTAGTGGAGCGGTCCTCTAGTGTTTTCGCCTTTGATAGGCTACACGCTCTGCAGTTGGCCTCGGGGTGATCCCTCAACAAGCAGAGGTTTCAGGTGGCGTGTTTGTCAACCCAAGGGTACTTGCGGTTGCACTTGGGGCAAAATTTAAATGGAGTACTCTCCATATGCACCTATGGCAGCGGGATAGTGTGTGTTGGAAATAATAAGAGTGTGGAGTATGTTTCCACCCACCCACTCTCTCTACTTGCAGGACCGAGGCCAGAGGCCTTCCGAGGCCCGGGCTGAGGCCAGAGGCCTTCCAAGGCCCAAAGTCCATCATGCAGCTCTCGACGGTTGTTTGTTCTTCAGACCGGTGTCGATTTTCGATGTCTCAACGTGGGAGTGAAAGAACGGGGAAATTAATATTGATTCTTTGCAAAATGGCTGAAAGCCAGGGAACTCGCACAATGCTTCCGACCAGTATGGCCTGAGGGTCCTACACGCGTGAGGGATCATGGGTACAGTGGACGTCACACTAGGGATGGTATTACTGGCATGCCCTGTGTCGACGCCTATTTTCGAGTTTCGAAAAACAAACTGTAATACTCTGCAGCTTCCACTAGATGTCGGCCTATGCACAGCATGTGATCTAAGCAGATTCCAAAAGCCTCTCTCTATATATATATATATATATATATATATATATATATATATATACATATACATATACATACATACATACACACACACACACACACACACACACACACACACACACACACACACACACACACACACGACAGCCAAGCAGTGCCCTGGGTCAAGTGCAGAGAGGTTACCCTTCTCATGGAGCGAATTCAAGAAGTGCCGTAGTGGTGAGCAGAAGTGCAGAGGCCTGGGGGCAAGTGCAAAGACTGGCGGGGGAGCATGGGACCTGTGAGGCTCTGTAGGTGCACCATGTGACCAGTCAGCATAAAAGGAGCTGAGTTAAGGAAGAGAAGGAGGAGGGAATGGAGAGGAGGTTAGCGATGGAGAGTGAAAGAGGAAGAGAAGAGGAAGGTCTTAAAGAGTTTCCAGAACTTAAGGAGATCAGATTCAAGACCGAGAGGAGTAGTGGAGGGCTCTACAAGGAGAGTATTTAGGGAGAGAGAGAGTTGTAGATAGTGCGGGC
This sequence comes from Ambystoma mexicanum, assembly GCF_040938575.1. Classification (NCBI taxonomy): domain Eukaryota; kingdom Metazoa; phylum Chordata; class Amphibia; order Caudata; family Ambystomatidae; genus Ambystoma; species Ambystoma mexicanum. The sequence continues at coordinate 674,132,960 of NC_090934.1, forward strand.
CCTAGCCCCAAGACAACAAGTTACTTACTTCTGGTAACGTTCTTTTGATTGGATGTTCCTCCCAAGTATTCTTCATTTTGTGATATTATATCTCGCCAGCGTTGCTGCTTCGGCAAAAGAAATTCTCAGTAGAGGCCGCTGTATGCGATGCCGTTGCGTCAATGTCCCTCGAGGGCCTCCGTTGAGCATCGATGTCATCATCAGTATAAATCGCGCATGCAGCTCTCTTTGGCTTCAGTTCTGTTTTTCTGTTCCCCTTTTTCGAGGAATTAACCAGGCATACCAAAGACTGCAAGCTCTCAGAAAGCACAGAGTTTAATATGCGTACATTGTACGGCAGGGTAGGCTGGGAGGGGCGATGAGGAATACGTGGGAGGAACATCTAATAGAAAGAACGTTACCAGGGGTAAGTAACTTGTTCTTCGAATGGATTGTGTCCTCTCATGTATTCCTCATCTTGTGATAGACTCCCAAAGCAGTGACAATTTGGAGGTGGGAGTATCAATCAATTTAGTCATGGACCGAAAGGAGAATGGCCTTAGCAGAAAGTCTTCCTTGAGTGGAGGAAGAATCCAAACAGGAATGTTTGACAAATGTGTGAATGGACAACCAAGTGGCCGCTTAACAGATGTCACTTATTGGTACATCTCTTGGAGACGCAGAAGTTGCCATGCCCCTTGTGGAATGGGCTCTTAGACCTTCCGCCGGGTCCTTTTCTGCAAGTCTATAACATTCTCCAATGGCCAGTATGATCCACCTGGATATAGTTTGCTTGGTTACTTGCCTGGCCCAATTTGGGGCCAGTATACTCAATAAAAAGTTGATCATCCTGGGGGTTCCAAGATGGCGGCGTGGTAGAGAGGACGCGCTGCCCCGAGCTCCCGCGCCAACCACGCTGAAAAGCACAGAAAAGCTCACATAAAAGTGCAATAGTCCTCCCCGGGACCTGCTACGTGAGGTGCAGGAGCTCTGAGGACTGAGAGGCCCCTCACGTCAGCCCTGGTGAGGCCGCTGTAGTGCGGCAAGTAACGGAGAGCGCCGAGGCCCGCCGCCTGACGTTGAGGAGCCCGACAGCGATCCCGGGAGGCGTCAGGGCCCAACCCGGCTGTGGGGGCTGGTGCGATCCCCGTCGCACCGTGGCGGGGAGAGTAGGAGGGCTCAGCAGTGGCGGCGTCCCGCTCTATGGGTCCTGGGGGGCTTCGGCTCCCACGGCGGGTGAGAGGCGGCACCATCCCCGAGGACTGCTCTGGCACGGCCTCCCGAGGAGCGAGGGGGGCCTGCCAGGACCCAGGCGCAGATCCTGCCTCAGGAAGCCAGAGGCGGGGAGGCAGACCGCCCTGCATTGGAGGAGCGGCAACCGACCAGAGGCTGACCTGATATTGGGGAGCCGCATCGTACTCCCCGCTGCTGGAGGAACGTTGCAGTTCCGATTGCACCTCACACCGGAGCTCCAAGTAAGTGGAGAGGGGGCGGGGGGGCCACGGAGTCAACAGTCATGGTGGGGACCCTCAGCGCGGCGCCTACCCATACCTGTGCCAGTCAGGAGCCCGTGTGGCAGGCGGGAGGAGGACGCCCCAGGAGAAGCAGAACTGAGTAGAGAACTTAAGCTCCAGCGCCCCACACCAACACTAACCCCCACAGGGCAGGACATACGTGTGGGCAGCAAGGGGGCTCGAGGGCCCATGGGGAAGACCAACAACAACCAGGGATAGCGAGCTGGAAGGCCCAGAACAAGCACACCAGTGCACCCATTACCCAGACAACAAGAAGTGCCGCCCCCGGGTGGGCTGCTAAACTGGCCCTCCAAGGACGACTAAGATAGTGGAGAAGCCCTCGGGTCGCCTGATCACTGTCAGACATCAAAACACCTGCATCACCTCGGCTACAACAGTGGGGGGTGCCGGAACATGCAGGTTAGACCACCACAACATAGGCTCCGGTACCCCATGGTTGGGGAGCCTGCATCAGAAACATGTCTAGAAACAAGAGGGGTCGCTCGCCCAGATCTGGGCCAGGGAACGAGGGGAGAAGAGGCCCCAAGACCCTAAGGAGGGGACCATGGTATCAGAGCAGGCTGCCACCCAGTCAATGCTGAAGACCCTTCTTGGGGAGATAGTAGAGAAAATCACGGAAGCAGGGCAGAAGCAAATGGATGCGTTAAGGGAAGACTTGGCCGAAGGCTTACAAGAGATTAAAAGAGAACTCAACAAAATTGAAGAGAGGGTAGATACGAATAAGAGGGCCATACAGGAGTTGACCGAGGACGCATGAAAGGCGGATGTTCTTCTGGATACCCTAGCTACAGCCACTCCTAACCTTGAGTTGAGGGCCGAAGACCTGGAGAACAGGTCCAGAAGGTCCAATATATGGTTTAAATACTTGCCAGAAGCTGTTCAGGATCAAGAGCTGGTTGAAACAATGAGAGCAATAATTGGGGACCCATTAGAGGAGGACCAGAACTGCGACCTCAGATTTGACAGAATCCACAGAGTTGGGCCGAAGCGCCAAGAACCGGGAGCGAGACCACGGGACGTCCCGGTGGCGTTCCATAGTTACACACGGAAAGAAAGGGTCCTGCAAGCAGCCAGAAAGGCAGGCCAAATTTCCCACAACGGAGTAGAAATTCAGTTGTTTCTGGACCTGTCCCAAACCACATTGAATAGGAGAAGGCGCATGGCTCCGATTCTGACTCATCTAAGAGAAAATCAAGTCTGATACAGATGGCTCCATCCATTTGCCCTCAGCTTCATATGGCAGGGGAAAAACCATAAAATTACGACATGCGAGTAAGGAGCAGCTCTACACGGGTCCAGTTGTTTACTCACAAAGTGGTCATTTCGTAGTATGCAGACGACATGGTCCTCTTTGTCTGTCATCCGGAGGTCAATTTGGATCCAATTATGGTAGATGTTCAGAAATTCGGCGTGTTTTCGGGATTGAAGGTAAATACCAGCATGTCAGTTATATTCCCATTGACGGGAGGGGCGTGTCAATTTCAGGACTCTTGGGGATTTCAGTGGGAGCTACCCAGCACGCGCTATCTGGGGGATCACAGTGGCCCGGGAGGAGGAGGTGGTATTTCGTAGCAATTATGGGGGACGCTCTCGAGTCAGCCAGGTTGGCGATCTTGAGATGGGATTCCCTCCCACTCAACCTATACGGTAGGATCTCTGTAATTAAGATGACCATTCTGCCCAAACTTCTGTATGTGTTTCTCAATGTGCCTATAAAGGTGCCCAAAAAATATTTTCAGGAACTTCGCTCGCTGGTGACGAAATTTATTTGGGCCGGTAAGATGGCTCGTGTCTCCTGGGATAAGCTCATTGCGCCGGTTCGAGAGGGAGGTCTTGCACTGCCGGATCTGGAACTATACTACACAGTAGCTCAGACCAGTTTTCTCCGGTATTGGTATGGGATGGCGGCAGAGCGTCGGCATGTCGAGATAGAGAGGTCCATTGCATCGCCAGCATTGTTGAGGTCGGTTATTCTGACTGCCCCGAGCAGCTCGCGGCCGCCGCAGAATTTGGTGGAGTTAACATGCAGGGCCTGGTCTATCTTGGAACATGCGCCCGTGGGTGGCACTCTATTCGCCAGAGCTCCCGACTATATTCATCCCTGGTGTTCCCCTGTCTAGTGAGGTGGGGTTTGTGGCGTTGGTTAAGAGGCTGGGTGACACGAAATTTGGCGACCTGTTTCCGAATGGAAGGTTTATTATGTTTGAGCAATTGGGGGGGAGAGAGGGGCCCTTTCGGGCTTAGACATGTTCTTGTACTATAGGTTGTGGGTAATACTACAGCGGCTGTTTCCATCCTTTCCTGAATCGCCCCTAGTGGCTACAATGCTTGATAAAATGATAGGGGGAGGTATGGGGCAGCGAGTCCTATCGGAATTATATGCAATGGCCCTGAGGGTTAGACTTGGTGCCGCCGCGTCATCCTGGGAATTATGGGAGAGGACATTGGGTATGGACATACCAGAGGCCACGTGGAACTATTGTTGTGAAATGACTTGGAAGGGAGCGGTTAACACTAATTTCAGGCTGATTCACTTAAAGTTTCTGCATCAATGTTATTACACCCCGGCTCAGCTGAAAGAGTATTTTCCCCATAGGGCGGGGTCCTGTATTAGATGTGGGTGTGAGGAGGCGGATTTTCTGCATGTAGCTTGGGAATGTGTGGAGTTGGAGCACTTCTGTGCGCAGGTGTTTGTGGTGATTAGTGATATAGTGGGGCAGCAGCTCACGCCTTATCCCATGCTAGCTCTGTTGGGGTATACTAAGCAAATACCTAAGGAAACCAAGAAGTTGACGTTGATCCTGGCTAAACGCCGAGTGGCTATGGGGTGGGGTAGGAAACGGGGCCCGACGATCGCCCAATGGAATGAAGATGTTTTGTATTGTAATGATATGGAAACACGCTGGGGTGCTATGAAGGGGAAGTGTTGGGGCGACAGGCAGATGTGGGATGCGTATGTGTTGTATCTTCTCAAGAAGTCAGGTGGAGGGAGCTCCAGGCTCCTTTCACCGCAGGAATGTCTGTCTTGATTTATCCCACGGGACGTTGCTCGTTTCTTAACCAGTGATCCACTTAAGAACCACGGAGAGGAGGGCTGTGGGACGGGGCTGATGTTCAGACTTGGGACTAAGTGGAAGATGTGGTGCGACTGGGCGCCCCTGAAGATGTCAGCCGAGGGGCGTTGGGCTCGTCACTTATACTGCGGTGGACTCAGACAGCCGGTTGATAGGGGGTGTCTATTGTCAGTTGTCGAGTTTTCCTTTCCAGTTTTCTTTTTGTATTTGGAAAGATGTGTTGGGGACCGACTCCATGCCTTTGTGATTGCACCGGGGGGAGGGGGTTCTGTTAGTTGTCTGTATTGTTGTGTAAAATGCCAATAAAGAAAGGTTAAAAAAAAAAGAAAGTAGTATGAGGAAGCTTGCAAGAAAGAGCATGCAACTCACTTACGCTGTGGGCTGATGTTATTGCGATAAGTAGGACGATTTTCAATGTTAGAAGTCTTAAAGGACACAAATGTAAAGGCTAGAATGGGATACATGACAGGAATTTTAAAACCAAGTTTAAGTCCCAAACTGGTACAGGAAATGTTCCTGGGGGTACACATTAGTAAGTCCCTTCAGAAATTGTACAATCAAGGGGATTTTGAAATAGGAGACCTCTTCAGAGGAGCGCTTAAAAATAGAAAGTGCTGCCAGGTATCCTTTATGGTTCCAATCTGGAGCCCCAGATTGGCTAAATGCAACAGGAAGGAAAGCACCATAGGTGTGCCACATTGGAATGGATCACATTCTTATCCATGCACCAGTTACTGAATTTATTCCAATGACGGGTACAAGGATTTGGTTGCTGGCCTTCTGGCCGAAATTAAAATCTCCATTACGTCATCCGGGAGGTTCCAATACTTTTATCTACACCTCTCAGAAACCATGCGTGAAGGCTGAGTGTTTTGACCTCTGGAAGGAGAACACAATCTTCCCCTTGCGAGAGAAGATCGTCTCTTTGTGGAATACGTATTGGAGGGTGGCTGGACATGTCCAGAAGGTCTGGGTTACACGTCCTCCTGTTCCAATCTGGAGCAATTAGGATCATGGATTTCCCTAACTTTCTCAACCTCCTGATCATGTGAGGAATAAGGGGGACTGGAGGAAACGCATACAGGAGTGGAAATTCCTAGTTCACTACGAACGTGTCCCCTAGAGCTCCTCTTGCGGTAAATTCCTTGGAGCAATACAGTTCGCACTTCAGTTCGTACCGGTCGCGAACAAGTCCACTTGAGGGGTTACCCAAAGGGTGAAGATCTCTTGAAGGACTTCCTGAGCTAGTTCCCCACTCGTGGGAGACTGTGCTCTACCTGTTCAGAACGTCCGCCGCCGTGTTCTGCTCTCCGGCTAGGTGAACTGCCGATAGAGAGATTCCTTCTTGTGTTGGCCAGAGCTGCATTGTCTCTCTGCACAGTGGTAGGAACAAGTTACTTACCTGTAACTGTTGTTCTCCAGCATGGGTCTGGCATGGATTCACATGCTCATGAATATTCCCCGTCGTCAGGCTGGGAATCCTCGGTAAAGAAAAAACCAGTATCAGTTTCGTTTCTGATCTGTCTTTCGTAGTAGTAACCAATCACTGATCTCTGCGTCATACTGACCACAGCCAATGACTGCCCTCTACCTAAGCCCCGCCTCTGGCAGCCATCTTCAGATTTGGTAGCACGTGAAGTGGCAGTATGACCAAGTGAAGAGCCGCAGAGGGGTAGGCGGGAGGGTTCGCATGTGAATCCATGCCAGACCCATGCTGGAGAACAACAGTTCCAGGTAAGTAACTTGTTCCTTCTCCAGCATGGGGTCTGGCATGGATTCACATGCTCATCAATAAAGAATACATAGCAGTACACACATGCACAACCACGGGAGGTGGCAAAGGCTCAACATTAAGCATTACATCAAACTCAACATTAAGCAAATCTTACCTCTTCACCAGGCTCACCTTAGGCGAACAGGTTGCGCAGCACCGATTGGCCGACCCTGGACTCCTCCCTGGAATCCCGATCGACGCAGTAGAATTTCGTGAAGGTGTGCGTCGTCCTCCACGTAGCAGCCCTACGGATGTCCAGCAAGGGCACACCAGATAGGAACGCCGTGGTAGCTGCGATCGCTCTGGTGGAATGGGCTCTCGGACGGCCAGGCAGCGGTCGGTTTGCCAACCGATGACAGTACATGATACAGCCGGAGAGCCATCTGGAAATGGAAGCCTTCGAGAGAGCCTTCCCCTGATTGACAGGTCCAAAGTTCACAAAGAGTTGTGACGTCTTCCGAAAACACTTTGTGCGGTCCACGTAGAACTTCAGCGCTCTAGCCACATCCAGTGAGTGCAAAGTCCTTTCAGCCGGCGACGAAGGCGACGGGAAGAAAACAGGCAACACCAAGGGTTCGTTGAGGTGGATGTCCGACGGCACCTTGGGCATGAAGGAGGGGTGCGTCCTGAGCACTACCCTCGTGTCGTGAAAAGTCAAGTACGGGGCCTTGCAGAAAAGGGCCTGGATCTCTCCCACCCGTCGTGCGGAGGTGATGGCCACAAGAAATTCCGTTTTCCACGACAAGAACTTAAACGGAACGATCTGAACAGTCCCTTCATGAACTCTTTCACCAGACGATGAGACCACAAGGACGTCCGCCCCGTGGTTCTGGTGTATCGGGAGATCGCAGCAAGATGAATCTTGATGGACGCGTGCGCCAGTCCAGCTTTGGCCAGCGTCAGTAGGTACGGCAGTACTTGGGGAGCCGTAATCCGTAGAGGGTTAATCTTCTGTGCGTGGCACCAGACAGAGAACCTCTTCTATTTATGTCCGTAGCATTTAAGAGTTGAGGACGCCCTGGCCTTTGCAAGAACCTCTCTGCAGTCGGCCGGTATGTCGTATCCTCCAAACTCTAACGCTGCAGGAGCCAGGCCTGCAAGTTCAGCGACTTCGGGTCGTGATGGAGGATGGCGCCTCCTTCCTTGGAGAGAAGATCCGCGTCCCCTGGCAGCTTGATTGACGGGGATGCTGACAAGTCCAGAAGGTCCGGGAACCATATCTGCCTCGGCCACGCAGGTGTGACGAGGATCATCCTGCACCGTGACCTCTTGAGCTGGTTGATGAGCCGGATCAGCAATGGCAATGGAGGGAACGTGTATAGAACGAGAAAGCATCGCCCATGCTCCTCGGCTGGGAAAACCTGCTGGCGAACCTCCGGCACTTGGAGTTTGTCGCCGTCGCGAACAGATCGATCTGGGGTGTGCCCCTCCGTCAGAAGAGGCGGTCCACTAGATCCTGCCGTAGTTCCCACTCGTGGCACGAGCGCAGCTCCCTGCTGAGTGAGTCGGCGATGGTGTTTTTTATCCCTGCCAGATGAAACGGCACCAGAAACATCCCTTGGGCGACGGCCCAATGCCACAGATCCTGCGCCTCCCTGGACAGGGCTGGGGACCTGGTTCCGCCCTGTTTCCTGATGTAGAACATGGTGGTGGTGTTGTCGGTGAAGATCCTCACCACCTTGCCCTTGAGGGACGGAAGGAAGGACCTGAGGGCCCAAAACACTGCACGGAGCTCCAGGACGTTGATATGGAGGGACTTCTCCGTCGGGAGCCAAAGGCCTCTGGCGTGCAGATTTTCGGTGTGCGCTCCCCACCCTTCCAGGGAGGCATCCGTGGTCACTGTCTCCTGGTGGCCGGGGGTCTGGAAGTCCATGCCCGCCGTCAGATGCGCGCGAGTGCCCCACCACCGGATCGCTCGTCGGAAACTCTCGTCGAGTGTGATCCTCTCCTCGAAGCTGCCCGTAGTCTGGATCCAGCGCGCGTCCAGGAACTCCTGCAACGGGCGCATCCGGAGCCTGCACAGGGGGATGAGGTAAATGCAAGAAGACATCATTCCGAGGAGGGACTTGATGGACCTCACTCTGGCCGCGTCCGCAACCAGCATCCGCTGCACCTTGCCCAGAATGGCCCTCGTCCTTTCCTCCGACGGATAGGCCAGGAGCGACACTGTGTCGAGCTTCGCTCCCAGAAACAGTGCGTCTTGCTCGGGCACCAGGTGGGACTTGGCGTAGTTTATAGAGAATCCCAGGTCCGTGAGAAGTTGGACGGTCCTTGCCGTGTGCTCCACGGCGAGCTCCTTCGTCTTCGCTCGGATGAGCCAGTCGTCCAGGTAGGAGTAGACGTGGATCCCCTCTCAGCGCAGCTGCGCCGCCACCGGTGCGAGGCACTTGGTGAACACCCTGGGTGCCGACCTTAGTCCGAAGGGAAGGGCTCTGAACTGATAGTGACGCCCTTGGACCACGAACCTGAGAAACTTTCAGTGTCCCTTTAGGATGGGAATATGGAAGTAGGCATCCTCCAAATCCAACGACGACAGAAAATCGCCCTCCTCCAGCTGACCCAGGACGTGTTGGAGGGTGACCATCCGGAACTTCTGTGCCTTGATGAATTTGTTCAGTCGTCGTAGGTCCAGGAAGGGACGCCATCCTCCCGTCTTCTTTGGGACGAGCTCGATGGCGCCCTTCCTGAGCATCGCCTTTACCTCCAAGAGAAGTTGAGGGACGTGAAGTTCTTTCCTGGCCACAGGGGGGACGCGCGGGAACCTTCTTTGAAACTCGAGCGCGTGACCCTGGGCTAGGGCGTCCAGCACCCAACGGTCGGTGGAGATGGACTCCCACACGCTGACGAAGCTCGCCAGCCGGCCTCCCACCGGGGTGCTTCGGTGGGGGCCCGACCCAACGGCCAGTTCAGTCCTGCTTCGACGAGGCTTTGCCGCCTTGACCTCCTTGGCGACGACGGCGGGGTCGCCTGACTTGCCTCCTCCCCTGTAAGCTTCCTGCGACGACGAACGGGCCGCTTGACGGTAGGTAGAAAATCCGCCGCCGGAACCTTTGGAGGCACCCTTGCCTCCGCCGCTCCGAAAGGGCGGCTGCCGTTGCTGGAGAACCCCAAGAGCCTGGGCCGTCTCCGTGTCTGCTTTGATGGCTTGAAGGGAATCGTCCACTGTTTTCCCAAACAGGTTGTTTCCATCGAACGGCATGTCCAAGACTCTGGTCTGCACGTCTTGATGGAAGTCAGTAGCCTTGAGCCATCCACGCCGCCTAAGGCACACGCCGTTGCCCAACTGGCGAAATCCAGTGTCGGCGATGTCCGTCGCAATCGTAATGGCGTGGTCCAACGCCACCTCACCTTCCTGCAAGATCTCTAGGGCATCCGCCCTCTTGTCGTCCGGTAGGAAGTCCAGCAGGGGGGCCAGTTTGTACCACAGCTCCCTGTCGTAGCGGGCTACGATAGCCAAGGCGTTGGCCGCCTTAATCGTCATCGCTGCAGACGAGATGACCCTGCGTCCCATCGTATCCAATTTCTTTCCCTCGCCGTCCGGCCGCACCCCCCACCCCGCTTTCTTCCTGGCCGCCGCGGAGACGACGGAGTCCGGGGTCGGCTGTGCCCGGAGGCACAAGGGGGCCGCGTCCGGGACCCGGTACTTCTTCTCGTACCGATCCCTTCTAGCCGGCGTCGTGGATGGGTTCTTGAGGAGGGCGAGGCATCGTCCAGTAGAGGCACGGAGAGGACCGTCTTCCTCTTGGCCTCGCGCCGTTGATAAAGGAAACCTTCCTTCTTCTCCTCCGGGCAGAGCTGGAAGAGCTCGGATGCCCTGGCGATCATGGAGTGAAACGATCCAATCTCGTCGGGCGGGGAAGCCCGGGTGGGAGGTGACGACGGCAGATCCTCGTCGTAAACCTCGTCGTCCGTACCCGTCTCGGCCGTGTCAGTCCCCGTATCATCCCCACGAGTCGTGGACGGGGAGGAGGGCTGAACAGGCGCAATGGCTGAAAAGGAGGTGGAGGGTGAATCTTTCTTCTCTTAGGGGGAGGGCTCCCAGAAGGTCCCCCGTCGGGAGCGGTTCCTCCGCTGGTGGTAACAACAGTCTCGTCCTTATCTCCGAGCATAAGGACTGTATAGCCAACAAAATGGCCACCGAGTTGTCTTGCGGCGCTGGTTGAGGGGAGTCCGACGGGCGGTCAGGGGCCCCGTCGGCACCCTCGACGATATCGTCGTCTCCTACGTCGGGATCCCTCCTGACGGGCTGGTCTTCTTCCACGCCAACGCCGTGGCTTAAGACCTCGATCAGCTCTTCCTCAGAGGTTGAGGCCGAATCCACGACGACCTCCTGCCCCCCCTTTTTCTTCTCCGTCGGAGGTTTCATGGGGGTCCTGTCGATGGGCATAAAAGAGGACTCCCTCCGCGGTGGCAGGGAGACTCTGAGCCCCGAGGTCGCCACCACTGGTGTAGCCTCCACAGGCTGAGCCAGGGCCGCCGCGACTGTCTCGATAGAGGCCTTGGCCGGATGGATTAAGGCTTTCACCACCTTAGGTGCGCTCACCGCCTTCTCCTTGGGGGGGGGGGGGGGGACACTGCCTCGCTCTCCCTCCGATGGGGCCTTCGAGCTCGACCGTGGCCTCTCCAGGAGCTTCGCCGGGTGCTCGGCCTTCCTCTTACCCAAACCAGAGCGTTGGCTCGTGGTTGATGGTGCCGGGGAGGATGCGCCCTGCCTGGCGCCCGTAGAGCCCGACCGTTCGGCGCTCCCGGTGCCAGCAGATTTGCGGTGCTTGGTCTTGTGTTGGACCCCCGTCGCCGGGGCGTCCTTAAAGGTCTTAGAAGACCGCTCGGATTTCTTCCTCTTCTTCTCGCCAGATGGGCTCTTCCCTTCCAGCCAGTTGGCGAGACGTTGATGGCGGTCCTTCATGGTCCGCTCCTACATATTGCCGCAAAACGCACAGTCCTTCTCCACGTGCGTCTTGTCCTCATGTAGGCAGTAAAGACAAAAGGAGTGTTCGTCCTCCTTAAAGACATTCTGAAGCTGGCATCCAGGGCAGACCCTGAACAGCTTTCCGGGCGTCAAGCTTCCCTTCTCCTGGGCCATGTCCGAGATGGGCCTGAGAAACTTCTGGAGTCCTCCAAAAGCGTAGCTCGACGAAATCTTCACCCTTGAGGGGCGTAGACGAATCCGACATGGGTCCCCGTTGATCGGATGAAGAATCGGTGGGGCTTGAGGCTCTTTTTGACCGAAAAATCGAAGTTTTGAGAAAAAAACGTGAAAAAAATAGCACTAACGCTCGAGAGCAATAGCACGAGGATCCCAACACTTGAACGTGCGGTAAAAATCTGAAGATGGCTGCCGGAGGCGGGGCTTAGGTAGAGGGCAGTCATTGGCTGTGGTCAGTATGACGCAGAGATCAGTGATTGGTTACTACTACGAAAGACAGATCAGAAACAAAACTGATACTGTTTTTTTCTTTACCGAGGATTCCCAGCCTGACGACGGGGAATATTCATGAGCATGTGAATCCATGCCAGACCCCATGCTGGAGAAGTGACACTACGCCTCCTCTCTTGTTGAGGTAGTACATGGCCACTGTGTTGTCCATCATTATCAGGACGATCTTTCCCAGTACAGACCGCAGAAAGGTCTTCATTGCTCGACTGATTGTCCTCAGCTCCAAAAGGTTGATATGTAGTTTGGAATCCGATGAGAACAAAGGCCGCTGATAGTTTGTTGGTGTGGGCTACCCACCCCGTGAGTGAGGCATACGTCACTACCGTTATCTCCAACCATGGTTGCCAAAAAGATTCTCCCTTGAGAATGTTGGCTTTGTAAGCACACGATAGAAGGTCCTGAGCAACTCTGCTCGGAACTTGCAGTTGGTCTGAAATATTCCCTGAGAATTGGGACCACTGAGTCCTGAGAGCCCATTGAAGGGATCTCATTCTCAATCGGGCCTCTGGCACCAGAAAAATGCAGGATGCCATGAGACATGAGTGGGATTGGGTGGGTAACAGAGAACATCTCAGATTACTTCGATTCAATCTTCAAGCCAAAGGCCATGTTACTACATTCGTATTTGCAGGACTCTACTAGTCTTATACGGAAACTTAAAGAGCTCACCTGGCAAAACACTTTCCTTCTAGCAACACTAGATGTGAAGGCATTGTACACGTCTATACAGCATAAATGGGCTATGATTGCAGCGGATTATACTTTCAGGAACGAATCAGCCTCCTATTACAATCATATTCAGATGATTAAAGAAATGTTGCAACTCACATTTGATCTCAACGTTTTCACCTTTGACAACACGGTATACCAGCAGACCAAGAGAGTAGCCATGGGTACTAAATATGCTCCAGCCCTTGCGAACATTTTTATGGGAATGTTGGAAGACAAAGCAATATACTCGGAACCATTCTTCAGAAACAAAATTCAATTTTGGACACGGTACATCGACAATGTTTTTTGTATCATAGATGGCAGCACTGATGATTTTGAGCAATTTGTGACACTGCTCAATTTGAACTGTTATGACTTCAAATTTACAGGTGAATGCAACAACAACCAGATTAACTTTCTGGATCTGGCGATACACTCAGATGGCCAAACATTACAGACATGGACTTACAGAAAACCAACAGAAGTAAATTCAACGCTTCACGCGAAGAGCTGTCACTTTCATTCTACTATATCCAATATACCATTGGGGGAATATATAAGAGCGAGACGTAATTGTCAAGACAACATTAAACTCAAAGAAGAATGTAATTTGTTACAACAACGGTTCAGACAGAGAGGCTATACACAAAAAGTCATAGGCAGGGCCTACAAGAAAATTAAATGTATGATACAACAGGACACTCTGAGGTATCGGCAATTGCCTAACCAAGATTCGAGTAGGGTGATTAGTTTCATCACTCAATATTGTTCTGACCACCAAAGACTACGCAGAATTCTCAATAAACTTTGGCATTTATTGAAACTGGACAACCATGTCAGTGAGTTTGTGGGCGAGCATCCACGTAGGACTTTTAGAAGAGCCAGTACATTTAAATCCATTCTCAGTCCATCACTACTACCGGACATTGAACAAGAAAAACAAGGCACTTGGTTACACCAGAAAGAAGTGGGTTTCAAGAAATGTGGCATTTGCCCGCAATGTTAATATGCGCACAAACATGTGAAGGAATTTGAAGATAACAATGGGAAACATTGGACTATCAAACAGGGCATTAATTGTAAAACTAATTTTGTGGTGTATGGTATCATCTCCGTCTGTAATAAAATGTACATTGGCAGCACTAAGAGACAGCTTAGAATTCGGATACGGGAGCACCTAGCCAAAATTGGCAGCCAGGACCCATCAATTCCACTAGCGGAACATTGGCAAAAGGTACACCCATTGCAAAATAAATCAGAGTTAAGATTCATTGGGTTACAAGTGACCTTAAATAAGAGAGGTGGGGATAGACTGTAAGCTTTACGACAAGCTGAAGCAAAAGCTATTTGTTACTTGAATTCGACAAATACAGGCCTTAATACCGATAGTGAGATGGTTTCTTTCTTGTAGGGGATAACGCACTGCCACCCTGGGACTTTATTTAGGTTTATTTGGATTCGCAACCATATTTGTATATTTTTTGTAGTCCTAAGTTTATTTAATGACCGAACTAGTGTCATTACACTGTCTGAAGTTGCATTCAATGGGATGCGAAAAGGAGACCCCTTTTTAAAAAACTTTATTTGGTCTAATTAGTACCAAGTGTATGAAACGATGAATTTATATCAATCATTTAACATTGGGTTTTTTGCCATGTTTAATTGAACCTCTTCATGTGAAATTGTACTGCAAAGCCACCCATTTATTGGTGGGGATTAGACTAACACACTCTATTATTTATACTTTTACCCTGTATCCACATAGTGGAAGTTATATGCTTCCCCGGTGTTGGGGACTATTTAAAAATGGCGGCCGGGGAATACAGCATCAATGCTAGCCTGCGGCGTCTCTGAAACGACGCCGAACGCAAGCATACAATGGATTTTGAATGCGGGTTGCCACAGCGACGTGAGCATACGCTGTCATGGCAACCGCGCACGCCAATGACATAATATAAAATGGCGCACTGAGTCGGCATTCGTATTGCTTGCCGACGCCTGTGATTATCGAAAGGAGGAACAGAGGTAAGAACAGGACTGCGCATTAAGAATATAGTTGCTGTTTCTTAAAATCATTGATTAATAGTGCAATAGGGAGCTCGAGAGAGCACCAGGAAAATGCACGATTTCGTGTTTTGTCCCCTTTACTATTTTTTGTAATTTGTGCAGCACCACGATACTTTCGTACCACACCATTATACAGCAATGGTATTTAGGGCACAAAGGATATTTCTGTGCGATTGAATTATCCAGAGGATTACGTGTGTTCTGAACATGTAATGTTTGGGTAGCGTTTGATTACATTATTTCTTTGCATTTACACTTTCATGGCAATATGAGCACTGTTCGTTATACCATCATACCAAGATGGGACTTTATCACTTAACGAATAATTAGCATACTGATTTAGTATTCAAGTTGTATACTTTGGGTTATGGCATTATAAGTTATACCCATTTTTTTATCCTAACTTTATTTCAGATTGTAACTGGGGATAATACCCCATTATTACTACAGGCACAACAGTGCTAAGAATTGGTTACTTTCGATTTTGGGTAAGAACACCATAGTGTTTTTTGTTTGTTGAACCCTGGAATGGGTGATTAACGTGAATATGACTTGAGCCGTAATGAATAGAGCAACCAAGACTAACTTTCTGATTATCTTTTTTCTCCTTTTTCTTTTCATTTATGTACTTTACATACGTAATAATATACATGATATATGTTTGTCTCTTTCTAATACCCTTGAATCCTTCCTTTCGTCCATCCTTGTTTTTCTGTCTAAATTTGGTATTTATTTTGTAATATGTATTGATGCACATTTTCTGTGGCATGATGAAATAATGCATTGGCAATTTGTTATTGCAATTTGAATTGCACACAAATGGGGTGTGGTTGTTTGATTTTTGATCTTTGGGAATATTCAATGTTGTGATGATCATCGCATACACTATTATTTTGGGCTTGAATTGATAATTATGTGTATCCCGGATTTGAAAAAGGCTCAGCGGAGCCGATACATGTTATCGCACAAGAGCTCCATTATTTATGTATAACTGTGCTTTAAGAACAAATACACATGTATCTTGATGGCGCCGAGTCCTGCACTTCTTTTTCTTGAATACTGATAATGAGAACCGCCAACCTCAGGTACTTTCTGTGCTTGCGATGGATTGGCACATGAAAGTAAGCATCATGAAGGTCAAATGATACCAATCAGTTTTTGGAGTTCGAGAGCCTGAAGAATCCGAGAAAAGGTAACCATCTTGAACTTGTCCTGCCTGAGGAACTTTTTCAGGTTTCTTAAGTCCAAGATGGGTCTCAATCCTCCATCCTTCTTGGGATCGAGAAAGTAGGGGGAATACCACCCCCTTTTTCCTCTCTGTTACAGGTACATGTTCTATTGCACCTTTCTCTAGCAGGGTTAAAATTCCCTGCACAAGGAGCGGATCCGGAATTTTGAGTTGGACCCCGGTGGATGATCTTGAAGCCTTTTTTGAAAAGGAAGGCAGTAACCGTGGGATACCGTTTCTAGTGCCCAAGCATCTGAAGTAATGCCCCACCATTCGTTCAGATGCTGAGAAATTCTGCCTCCCACCGGGGTCTTGTGGGTCAAGGCCCCAGAGTGGCTTAGAGGTGGCTGCAGTAGCGGCTGAGGGTAATGTTGCCGCTGCTGGGGCCGTTTTATCACCCCTTCCTCATCCACCACAAGGGAATCTTCTTTATCCCCTTTGTCCGGCCTGTCCTCTTCCTCTAGCAATTTAAGAATAGAAATGAAAAGAACAACCCCTCCAGGAAGATGAGCCTGAATAGGGTTGTTGAGGTTGTCTAATGGAGGCTCTAATGGATTTAGCTGCCGCCCTGGAGGTCTGCAGCTCCTCCAGACTCTCATCCGCCTTGCTGCCAAACAACATTGAGCCGTCAACAGGGCATGTTGAGTAGTCTGGCCCACACGTCCGGTGCGGTTATGCTCACCTGGTCTCTGCAGAGACATTGGGGCACGGTTGCAGCGCTCCCGGGGGTGAGGTCGCTCGGGTCCAACTTCGCCCGCTGCGCTTATGTGGTGACTGGTGGTAATAGGTGATTCTGCTCTGGACTGCTCCTGCGTGGAGAATAGGGGGCGTGAGTATGCCAGCTTGTGTGCCTGATCCCCTTGTAGACCCCTTCTCCAAAACCGTGGGATGCGCTGTCCCTGGAATGCTCACCTGTTGATTCGTTTTGGCGAGCACTCCATCCTGCTGCTTCTGGCAGGGGCGCTTGAATGATCTGGACCGAGTTCCTTCACTGGTCCCTTGCACGTGGTAGTCCAGTCCTGCTGCGACTAAGCCACTATACTTCAGGTAAGTCTTCCTTTGCCTTTGTCTTTCCTCGTCTGTTTTTGTTGTATTGTAAAGTGTGTTGTCTTGTTTTGCTGTCCGTTCCACTTTTGATGTTTGCTCTTTTGCTTTCTTCCCTTGCAGGTGATGATGCCGGCCCGGCAGACGCTGCAGAGTGTAACGCTCACCTGGCTACCATGGAGGCGCTGGTCTGGTCTGGGTTGCTGTGGCCTCCTCAAGCGTGATGCGCAGAATTCAGACCACCGATTGAACAGGACCCCCAAATCTTGCTTGTCTGGCCCGTAGGAATATCCTTCTGCAGATGAGAAAGGGGATTAACTGTCTGCTGAATAGTGTGCTTGCTCCCCCCTTTCCCCCTTCGTTCTTCTCTGACTTCCTCCAAAACCCCCGGTTTAAGCTCACCTTATGGTTTGGAAGGATGAACTTTCCATCCTGCTTCTGGCGCAGGGGCGCGCGTTCGTCCAGTTACTTCACTGGTTTTCAGGATGGCGCTGGCACATCCACTTGACTTTTCTGAGCGATACGCCGTAAGTATGAAGATGCAAAAGTTCAAGTGTGAGCCTCCTTTTATGTTGTCTTTTTTCTGTCCTTTATTTCAGGTGCAGAACAAAGGCGATGCGTTGAGGGGTTAAATTGCCGGTGGTAAAATCAGGTGAGTTAGTGATGAGGGCGACCCCTCTAAATGTCTTTATAATTCCCCAGTAATGTCTTTTGTCCTTTCCCCATAGGGGCCGGGGTACGGTACCTTCCAAAGATGCGGCGCCGACCCGAGATGTGGAATGGTTCAACAAGAAAAGCCGGTAAGTAATATGGCTGAAAATTCGGCTTTCCTCTTGTGTTCCCTTGCTCACCTTTGGTCTCTTCTTCTCTCCCCTAGGTGCAGAGATGTGGCGACCGGTGCTGAGAGCCGCGATGGAGCCGGGCGGCGTCTCGGGAACAGGTGAGTGAAGCGCGGCGCTGCAGCGAGCAACGCTGTGCTTTTAAAAGGAAGTCTTCCATCAGGAATGCTGGCGTGAAGATTCTGGATGCAGGTAAGAAGGTTGAATAAGTTCTTGGTTTTCACCTTTCTCTTCTCTTATTCCCTTACAGGTGTTCCAGGTTCGAGGCGGGCGTGGCTGGAGTCCAGGTGCAGGAGCAGACACGGTGAGCGTTTAGCTGCTGGGATGCAGAATAACGCGAAGCACGTGTGGCTGTCCGGGCGTGGCTTAAATAGCTTTGGAAGAAGTTCCAGGTGAGTATTCTTCCACAGCCCCACCCAAGTAACAAAATAGTTCCTTCAGAAAAATAGCCCCTCCTAAGCCTCATTTGGCTTGGTTCTTCATGCAGCATGGTCTGCATCAGGTGAGTGTGCAGCATGGTCTGCTTCAGGTAAGTGCACCAAACACTTCCCCTTATGAGCCTGGCGCCTATGGCGCCAGGACTGATGTTCAACATGAGCCTGGCGCCAACGGCGCCAGGACAGAGTCCAAAGAGCCCCTATAAAGGGCCGCTGGGCTTTTACCCAGGGGCGTGATGCCTGCTCCCGGGGGTGCTGGGCCTAGCCTGGTGCTCCGGGTGTAGGCATCATGACACAGAGCTCGAGGCAACAGCCGGAGGGAATGGTACAGTAGCTGGTAAATTGTTAACTAGGGGGCGTGCAGGGTTCAAATGCGGCACGGCCCTATTACGGATGTTCTAACTTTGTCTTTCTTCTTCACAGGGTCTGAGTTCGCGGATGGGGAGTGTGGTGCTGCGGCTTCGGGATCAAGATCACTGGACGTCAGGAGAT
Source organism: Ambystoma mexicanum (assembly GCF_040938575.1). Lineage (NCBI taxonomy): Eukaryota > Metazoa > Chordata > Amphibia > Caudata > Ambystomatidae > Ambystoma > Ambystoma mexicanum. Next base: position 674,151,577 of record NC_090934.1, read on the forward strand.
GAGTCTGCAGATGAAGCGAAGCAGCACCAGTTTCCTGGAGGCGAGTATGCAGGAGAACGCCTGGTTTCAAAGGTAAGTAAACTGGTCCAAGCGGCAGTGAGCGTCACGTTGCACGCGAGTGCACAGTAACGCAAAGCAACGGCCTTAAGGATGGAGCAGCTTATATAGCTGAGCTTCTGAAGTCACGCCCACCAGGTTCAGCCTGACTGTCACACCATGCCACACCCGATGAGTCAGCACATGAGGATGTTCTCAGGAATAAAGGCTTTCAGCTCCTGGAAAGTTCTTGTAAAATAAAAGCACTCCTGCACTGAAATAAAGTGTTCCTGCTCACATCTCTATATGAGCCTGGCAGCAGGACTGAGTCCAGCCAGGGCCCTTGTGTTTATAGGTCCCAAAGGGACATAAGTGAGTCAAGTGACCCATTGCCCCCATCACTAGATGGTGTGGTTTTTGTGTTCTGGGGCCTGTGGCAATGACAGCTGCAAACCCCGACTTCCTCAACCACACAAATCTGTGCAGAACGGTGCTAGCAGCCATGGATCTGCTGATGCGGTCAGCAGTATCCAATCCTGACTGGAGACATTCTCCCATTGCCTTCTTTCCATCCTTAACTGTAGCCAGGAACTGTCCCCTTGGTCCTTCTCAGAAGGCCCATATTGATATTTTACGACCCTTTGCTCTGAAACCAAGTATCCTTGAACTATTGTGATTAATTACTTTACCGACCACCCTCATGTCAGTATCCAGAGTGCATCCCTTTTCCTTCTTGAAACGGTCTGTCCACTGCATTCCTTTACAGGGTGGGTTGTATTTTGTAGTGTGCTAAAACTGTCTGTTGAATAATAATAAAGTAGTTATTTTCATAAAACCTTGACTGGACAGTCCCTTTTATCATTGGGTAATTTTATTTTTGCTGTGTTGCAACTAACCAACGATCCACGACCTTGCAGAGTTAAGCCTGCAGTTCCGTCCACGATACCAAAATTGGACAATGAGGTTTATTTGCTTGCGTTTCCAATCTGTTCAGATTCCTGCTGGTGTACTAGAGGCGTGGGGCTGATGGTTTAGAAACCGATATTCATCCCTGGACCACTGCTGCCCCGGGAGTTGATTCATCACAGCCACATTTGGGGAATATCTATATACATTTATAATTATTCAGAAACTTTAAGACCCACCCCCTTTTTATACGGGAACAAAGACCGTCAACATTCCACACCATGAGGCATAACTTTTTACTATCCGTCCCATTCCCCATGTAGGTATCAAATAGGAGAGGTAGTAGGCGATATGTATGTCTAAATGATCTTGGGAGGGGCCACCCCTGCCTGGCCCATGCTTTAACTATCCCTGTGTGTCCCTCTGGGCTCCTGCGAACCTCAACACTGCCAACTACCCTCAACCCCCTACTGCCTCCCCCACTGCATACCCAACTAGAAGCATCTGTCGCCCAAACAGGGGACCAGAAGGTTAGAGAATCTTAATAACCAATTGCTAAGAAAAAGAAAACAAGATATTGAACAGTAAAATAAGAAAAGGAAAAAGCGTCTGTTGTGGGCGCTAGCCGCTCAGCCAGCTGCCTTCAGCAACTTGCGCCCGGCCAACATGTCAAAACATCAGGAAGTGTCTGCCTGCGTTTACAGTCTTTGCTGGAGCTCCCCTTAACACTTCAGGAATTTTCAGACGTCATTCCGCGACATCTATTCCTGGTCTTCGGTTTCTGTCAAAACATTTTCCATGGCATAGTGGGGCTAGTGAAAGTGCAATGTCTTGGTTCTGTAATGGGAAGCTATTATCGCCAACGGAGTCGGGCCTTTTCCCAGTGTGTACCTCCATCCATGTCCAGGCCTCCCGGGGTCAGTGAAGACCCATGAAATTAATCTTTAGTTGGGTTGGGAAAAAGGCATTATTTATTCCCTGCGCCTGGAGCTTCTTCTTAACTCCATCAACCGATTGTCTGGTTTTCTGCCCCTCCCTGCTATATAGTCCGGGAAAAAGGTGGGTTTTGCCATTGTACGTGATTGGCCCCCCTTGCGCATGCCATTTGTAGCAGGGCGTTCCAGTCATGACAGTTCAGGAGTTTAGCTACTATCGTTCGTGGTGTGCCTCCTGGTATAGGTGGCCCGATCAGCACCCGATGTGCTCTGCCAATAGAGAAAAAGTTGGAGACTTTTAGGTTTCATGAGTTACACCAACCACCTCTCCAAGAAGAGTACCATACTGGGGCCCTCAGACTTTCCATCAAGTTGTATCTCTGGGAGCGTATTTCGCCCACCTCCCTAATCAGGATATTATTAGGTGGCAGGATGGACATCTCCTAGTAATTCTGGGAGAATTCGCAGAGATACGGTTGGTGTTGGCCTCAGTCTGCTGTCCAAATCACGGCAGCTACCTTTCTGTCAACGGGAACTGAAGACAGTGTTGGCAGTGGGTGGAGAGGTGGTAATTGTGGTTCGGGACTTTAACTTGTGGGTGGATAAGGATCTCGACAGATGTTTGCTAAAAAGACCTAGAAGGGTGGGGGACACATCCTGACTGATTAGGGTTTGTCCGATATTTGGAGGACTGCTCACTGTCACTCTCACCTGAATCTTCGCAGGAGTGTTGGAGTCCGTCAGCCTCTGCCCTGCTTTCTCCTCACCCGGAATAGTGGGACCTTTATCTGTAAGGGAAACAATGGGTTAGTGAGTGGCATTACCTACACCCAGGGACCCTCTTCCCCAACTCCCTGTGTGCTGGAATACAGTGTCTAGGGGGCTCACCTCTTAACTTAGGATGGTGGGCTCTCTGTCCTGCATCTGCAGGGGTGAAATGGTGCGGGACCAGTTGGCTGATGCGCTGGTTTGGTACTGGTTTTGCTGGCTGATGCGCTGGCCCAGTACTGGTATTGCTGGCTGATGCGCTGGCGCTGTGATGTTAAACACTGCCGTTTATTTGGTTAGCGGAGTTCTGTGGTTCTCCTGAAGATTGTCCGCAGGGCCAGTTACCTCACTGGACCCTTTGCGCTGCCAGAATGGCAGATGTGCACAATTGGATCGCTAGAATCGGATCAGGTAAGTGCTGTATGTCTGGTTTCCCAGTTGCTCCACTGGGTTAGAGCGTATGAAAAGTTTCAGGTTTGTATGGCCTATGGAGATTAATGAAAACAATGCCCTTCAAGTTCTAACCTGTTTTTCCCTAGCTTTTCTCTTTTGCAGGTTGTCAAAAGTTGCTCGGAGTCGGAAATCCGGAAGCGGCTGCAGAGAAGACGAAGCGGGAGTGACTTGTCGGTCCGCGAACTGAAGAGGGAGTGGCAGAAACCTCCGGACAGCCGCTGGAAAGGTGAGTAGAAGACCGCGGGTCTTTTGAGCTAAACGCCTCGGTCCTTCTCTTTTCAGGTGCAAGTGTCCGCAGTGAAGAGGGTTGACCAGCCGGTCGTGGGAGCTGTGAAATGCTGTAGAACCCTCTGGAATCAGGAATAAGGTAAGCGTGTGCTGAAAGCTACAGAATGCACAAGAAGCATGGCTTGTTCATTGGGCGTGGCTTTTATAGATAGCCACGCCCAAAGACTAGAGCGTTTAACCTAGCTGCAGGTTGGCACTAAAGGACCCATATTAGTGGAAACAGGAAGTTTCATGTTACCCTATGGGCGCAGGGAGTACTAATGGGTGAAATGGGGATTAACCCTATGCTTGCTCGCCATGCTCTCACCCACATTGCTCCTGCCTGTTTTCCCCCCTTGCCATCATGAATTAAATATGAAGGCGACTTGGTAGTGCTACTTGGGCTCGTACCCATGACACTCACCCTCAGAAGAGTAGTTCGACTTTCTATTCTACCCCACACGATACATATACAAAGAGAGACTATTTATCAATGGAGAAGGGTCTAGTGAACAGGGTGCTTTGCAGTGAGATGAGACCAGTCAGGTGTTCCGATCATAAATTGGTTTACATGAAGGTGGAGATGGCTGGCCTCAACTGGTGGGACTCCGTGTGGAGGTGAAACGACTCCCTTTGGCGAGATCAGGTCTTTGCAGAGCAACTGGGTCGGTGGATTTGTGAATACTTTGAGTTTAATGACACGGGCGGTTGGGACAAGCACCGTCTAGCAGGCAGGGAATGCAACATAGAGGGGTGCGTTAATCTGGGAAGGGGCTAAGAAAAAAGTGCTATGAAAGATTTTATGTCCACCCATTTAAGAATGAGGGGGTACAACTAAGGAGGTGAGATGATCTCTGTGCGGGTGGAACTCCTGACAGTTTCTCGAGAGGAATCGAGGCAATTGGATTCCCCTATCATTACAGATTAAATCTAGGCATTGATTGACAGGATTCCCTTGGGTAAGGCCCCGGGAGAGGACAGGTACACGACTGGGTTCTACAAAAAACATGCAGGGCTATTGTTACATTTGACTAAGCTTTTCAATAGCATGTTGGACATGGGGAAGGCCTCCCCTTCTTTTAGCAAGGCCCTGATAACAGTAAGTCCCAAAGAAGTTAGAGATCCGACCAGATGTCAATCCTACCGCCCCATATCCTTGCTGAATGTAGACGAAAAGATCTTTACCCGTACTTTGACCTCTATGATGGAAACCCTGATGCCCCACAAAATACATTCCAATCAACTTGTTTTATACAGAGCTGGCGGGGGCTGACATGCTCAAGAAGACTTTGAATTTGATGGAATTTGCAAGGGAGGGTGGGGATGACCCAACCCTTCTAGCATTGGATGCAGAAAAGGCTCTTGATGGGATTGATTGGAGGTTTCTGTTGGCAGTGCTGGCGAAGGTGGGCCTCAGGGAAGGTATGTCGAGAGGAATCGGTGAGCTGTACTCAGAACCCCTCAGCCAAGGTGCAGGTTAATGGTAGGGGGGGGGGGGGTCTTTGACATTTGCGTTAATGAGATGGACGAGAAAGGGTTGCCCATTGTCACAACTGTTATTTGCCTATAAGGACTTATGGTGGGTGGGAAGGAATATAAGCTTGGACTGTTCTCGGATGACATCCTTTGAGTTAAGTCATCCCCTCACTTCTTTACTAGCAGTGTTCTGCTCAATACAGGAATATGGCTACTTGTCAGGCTTTTTTTTTTAAAAATATGTTTATTTATAGCAAGGCAGTATAGGTTACAAACAGTATCGGATGGCAGTATAACATAGCAAGAACAAGATTTAGGCTTTGTGTCCCTTTTCCCCTCATCATTCCGGTTTTCCCGGGCCAGAGATTCAGTTTATCACCCCCGCCTGGTGCGTACTCTCCTGGTCCCTCAGGGCCCAACGGGCGTTGATTGGTTTGAACGTCATTGCGGGAAATCGCTGATCATAGTCCAGCACTGGGGCCCATACGTTCTGGAAGCGGTACAGAGTCCCTGCTCTCGCTGCGGTGACCTTTTCCGCTATTAAAATGTCCCATAATTTTCCCCACCAGTGGGCAAGGCAGGGGCCGTCTTGTGACTTCCAGAAACGGGCCAGAACTGTCTTGCCCGCCAAGAGGCATTGTGTGAGGAGCTTAGCCCTATTGCCGGAGCGGGGGTAGATTCCGGGGATCGGGATCCCCAGTAGAATTGTTCCAGGGTCCATCGGGAGGGCGGAGCCGGTGATTTGTTCAATGGTCGAGAGACACCTGGTCCAGAATTGCCGGATCTTGGGGCACGTCCACCACATGTGAAAGTAAGAGCCTGGTTGATTGCAGCCTCTCCAGCAGGCGGGGTCCACTTGTGGATTCATGTGGTGGAGTCTGAGAGGGGGGTAATACCAGCGCAGGGTGAGTTTATATGCGCATTCTTTGTTGGTGACGCAGGTGGAGGAGGAGTGGGTGCGGGACCATATGTCTACCCAAGTTTGGTCATCAATCGGATGGCCTAGGTCTGCCTCCCACTGAGCCATGGATCGAGTTTTTGCCGCCAGAAAGTCCCTCGAGAAGCGTCTATATATGGCTGAAGTTCTTCCTCTAGCCGGCAGGTCCACGAGGGTTAGCTCCAGTGGGGTCGGGGGGCGAGTTGCCGCCTGGAGGGTCTGGGGGTGTGAACACCAGTGGCGGAGCTGGCAGTATGTGAATCTGTCCCTCTCTTGAAGCCGAAAAGTTTCCTTGCACTGTTCGAAGGTCCGGGGTCTGTTTTCGGAGTACATCTGCCCCAGGGTTTCAAGGCCCCCGTCTATCCAATTCTGAAAGTTGCGGGGGAGAGATCCCGGGGAGAAGTCGGGATTGTGAAAGATCGGCGAAAGGGGGCCCCGGCCCCTCGGGATTCCCTTCTGCTTTAGAGCCCAGTCCCAGGAGCTCAGGGTCTGCTTTGTTGTCAGTAGGATGTCCTTCCAGCGCGCCGTGAGAGAGGGTTGGATGTGAGGGAGGAACCGGAGGGGGAGCGGAAGCTGGGCTTGCTCCAGTTCCACCCATCTGGGGCGGGCCGTGCTCGACTGCCAGGCGTGTAGGTGTGATAGTTGGGCCGCTGTCCTATAGGCCTGCAGGTCCGGAACCCCCAGGCCTTCCAGCCTGGCGTTACCAGTCAGGGTCTTGTGGGGGATCCTGGCCCTTTTGCCTTTCCATATGAATTTCGATATCTTCCTCTGTAATTCTTGGAGGGTCCGGGCCGGGAAGGGCACCGATAGGGATGAGCAGGCATAGAGGAACCTAGGGAGCAGGTTCATTTTGACGGCTGTGATCCGGCCCATTAGTGAGATCTCTTGCGTGGTCCATCGCTTCAGGTCCCCCTCCAGCTCCTTGATCAGTTTGGGAAAGTTGGCCTGATAGGTCTCCTTTGGGTTCGCTGGGATGAGAACTCCTAGGTAAGGGATCGAGTGGTCCCGCCATTCAATCGGGCACAGACCCGTCAACGCCTCTTTTTCCTCTGGGCGGAGGCCGATTCCTAGGGCCACTGATTTGGCGAAGTTGACAGTAAAGCCGGTGACCTCCCCCAATTCCTTTATTTCGGCCAGGGCGTGCTTCGCTGAGGTACTGGCTTCCGTGAGTGTCAATAGTACATCGTCCGCATAGAGGGCGATTTTGTGGTGGGACGGGCCCACCTGAAGTCCCTTAATAGATTCATTCCGCCTGATCTTCTGGGCGAAGGGCTCCATTGTGAGGGCGAAGAGTAGGGGTGACAGCGGGCAGCCCTGCCTTGTCCCACAAGACAGAGGTATCGGGGCTGAATGGGCGCCATTGATCCGGAGGATGGTTTTGGGCTGTTTGTAGTTCGCCAGGATCCTGGCCCGGGCTATGGGGCCGAACCCAAATGCTTCCAGGGTGCATTCCAGATAGGACCAATCAACTCTGTCAAAGGCTTTGGTTGCGTCCAGGGCCATTAGGGCAAGGCCTTGGGAGTTGCGGTGGGCGATGTTCACTAGGTTCAGAGTCCGCCGGATGTTGTCCCCTGCTGCTCGGTGAAGAATGAAGCCTGTTTGGTCGGGGTGGATTATTTCCGGTAGGATAAGTGCCAGGCGGTTAGCCAGAATCTTCGAGTACAGGTTGGCGTCGATATTCAGTAGGGCGATGGGTCTGTATGACGCCGGATCTCTCGGGTCTTTCCCCGGCTTAAGCAGCAGGACCGTCACCGACTCTTGCATTGTGGGGGTCACAGATCCCGAGACCTGGAAAGAGTTGAAGAGGGCCACCATGTGGGGGATAAGCTGGAGCTTAAATATCTTATAGAACCTCGGGGAGTATCCGTCTGGGCCCGGGGCCCGCGGTTTGAGGGCCTTGATAGCTTCGTCAACTTCTTCATCTGTTATCGGGGCTTCCAACTGCTCTCGTGTGGATTCTGGGAGACGTGTCAGGGCTGCGTTCCGCAGGTATGCCTCCTGCCTTGACCGATCTCGGGGGGGTGCTGTCATGACCTGGGTTAAGTGGTCCGAAGCTAGTTGTAGTTTCGTCTGTTCGGAGTGGTGTATCACCCCCTGTGGGTCTCGGAGCCCTATAATTGTGTTGGTCCGTCTCGTTTTAGCTAGCTTGGCCACCAGCAACTTGTTGGCCTTGTTGCTTTTGGCATAGTAAAATTGTTTGGTCTTCGCCAAGAGTTGCGCAGTGTGTTCTGCATAGTGGGCCTCCAGTTTCTTCCTGGCCGAGCGGAGCGCTCTCTGTGTTCTAGGAGACCAGCCACTCTTTTTCTGGGCTTCCTCGGCTGCTCGCAAGTCCTCCTCCAGGGATAGGCGGACTTGTTTCCGGTTCCGATGGTATGCTACGCCTTGGGCTATCAGGGATGCCCTAACTACAGCTTTCATTGCGTCCCAGTTATTGGCTAGGGAAGTGTCCGCGGCTGAGTTCTCCTCAAAGAAGTTCTTGATGGTGGTGGCTATATTGTCTCTAATTGACAGATCGTTGAGGATTGGGTCATAGAGCGCCCATCTGCGTGTCGCCTTAGCGTGGGTGTTCTGAATGTTTAGTTCCATTATTATCGGAGCATGGTCTGATAGAATTCGCTGGCCTATAGACACTTCATCAGCGAAGGCGAGAGTTTGGGGGGAGGCTAGAATGAGGTCAATTCTGGAAAAAGTTCGGTGAACTCCCGAGAAGAAAGAGTAGTCTTTCTCGGTAGGGTGAAGCACCCGCCATGTATCCACCACCTCCAGGGTTCTGAAGAGCCGCAGCAGACTGAGGGCCTGACCGAACTCGCCAAGAGCAGGGGGGTTGGATTTGTCTTTAGTGGGGTCTGGAACCCCGTTGAAGTCCCCTCCGATTATTGTCTGACCTTCCGCAAAGGTTGAGAGGGAGGAGCCCAGGGAATCATAGAAAGTTGCCTGTCCCGAGTTGGGTGCATATGTCGATACCAAGGTGTAGAGGTCCCCCAGCAGGAGGCACTTGATGGCCACGAAGCGGCCCTCCGGGCACATCATGGAATCCAAGATCTGGGGGCGGAGGTCTTTCCGAAACATAATTGCTGTGCCCCCCTTTTTTGAGTTCCCCGAGGCGAAGAACTGGCGTGGATACAAGCTAGATCGGAGCCGGCCAAAGTCTGCCGGGAGGAGATGAGTCTCTTGAAGGAACACCACACTGGCCTCCTCATCTTGTAGCTTCTGGAGAATCGATTTGCGCTTAGGGGGAGAGTTGAGTCCGTTAACATTCCAGGAGAGGCATCTCAGCGTCTGGTGTTCCGGGATCGGGGAGCCAGAGGTTCCCCGCCTGGGGGACGGGGGGGGACTCCAGGTTGTACATTAGCTGCCATCGTGTAGAAGGTGTAGAGGTGATCTGTACCGCACTTGCAGTTTTAACCGGGGCCCCCAACGGGAGGCCAACTTTTCAACTAACGGGGTGGGAAACATTGTGGGTGTAACCCCACCCCAGGCCAACAGGGCCGATCGTATCTGGTAAAGTAACGTTTGCATCCAAGGACTCTAAGATGGAGCGGACCTTGGAGGGGGGCATAGGCCGTGAAGGAAGCCCGCCGCGCTGGGCGGGCGTAAGATTGTTGGGCCGGAGTTATTGTTTCTGAATTTAGCTGGGAGGGCGTTGGGCGCCCGGGACGCCGGAGGAGCGGAGGGCACCCAGGGCCGCCCGGACTCGGGCTATCTTCTCCTGCTTCGGGAGGTCTTGGACCATGGAGGGCGCCCGGGTTGGGGAGGGAGGGCTGACGCAGGACTCCCCGAGGCCTCCAAGTCTGGGGAGGTAGTTCCTTCTGGGGGGGAGGATGTCTGCATGATTTTAGCGGCATCTTCTAAGTGGGATATTCTCCGGAGGGAGCCATTATAAGAAAACTGCAATGCTGTAGGGAAGAGCCATCTGTATTTGACTTTACGCTCCTGGAGGAAGAGGGTTAAGGGTCGAAGAGCCCTTCTTTTCTGAAGGGTTGAGAGGGAGAGATCCTGATAAATCTGAAGAGGGTGACCTTGAAAAGAGAGTTCATCTCCGGACCGACTGATAGCGGAGATAGCTTCTTTTGTGGAGAAATAGTGAACTCTCGTGATGACATCCGGGGACTGGTCGGAGTCTACTCCCCGACGCGGACGCAGTCTGTGAGTCCGATCCAGCAGCAGTTGGGATTTATCTAGTTGTGGGAGGAGGGTTTGGAAGAGGTCTCCTATGTAGCCTGCAAGATTTTGATCGGGGACTGAGGACGGAACTCCCCGGATTCGGAGGTTATTCCGACGAGCTCTGTTTTCCAGGTCCTCTTGTTTGTATTCGAGGATTTCGCACCTGTCTTGGAGGGCTCTTACTGTTTGCTGAATATCCCCCATGGCAGCCGTTTGATCTTGGGAGCGATCCTCGATCTCACTCAGTCTCTGCTCCACTTCGGTCACCCTGTGGTCCGTTTGTTCCAATTTGGAGGTGAGTTCCGACATGCAGGACCGAAATTCGGCTTTGATGTCTGCCATAAACGCCAGTAGGTCACCTCTGGTAGCTGGGGTGTCACCCTCCTCCTGGGAGATCATTGGGGTGGGGGCAACTGAGTCCGGTTTCTTTCCCTTGTCAGGAGCGGTGAGCATGGTAGCAATATCCACGTTTTTAATAGCCTTCGACTGTCTCGACATGTTGGCGAGATCGTGGGTGGGGAGATGCTTTGGAAGGTCCACCCTGTGGATGGGTGTCAAGGCTCTTGATTGCGGGGGGGGAATGCTGGTTCCAAGCTTGGACGGTGCACAGTAGCTTCAGACAGGGGGGTAAGCTCTCCAAATCTTGATGGTAGGCAGATGTGTGGGGCGAAGGTTCCGGAGGGCAGGTAGATTGACGTGTGCCCACTTGGGACTGGGCCAGAGAGAACAGAGCGGGTGATGCAGTGGGCCGGGGCGCCCCAGGAAATATGCAGTCGGGTCGCTTCTGGAGCTAAAGGGGGCTACCCCTCCGGAGTCAGGGGTAGCCCGGGCTGAAAGTGCGGCTAGGCCCGGGGCTCCAGGTGGGCGGCGTTGGTCAGGCCTTCCTCGGGGCCTGCAGCTGTGGGTCCCTCAGCGTGGCCTGGCTAGGACCCCCCCTCCTCCGTGGACCCAGGCTTGGATCCCCTGGAGGGGATGGTAGTAGGAGGGGACCCCCAGGTCCCGGGCCCGAGCGGAGGCCCCAGATGATGTATGGGCCGGGGCGCCCCAGGAGTGCGGCGTAGGGGGTCTGGATCTCTGGGTCTTGGGCAGCGAGAAGTGGAGGCAGGAGCCCGCTGGGGAGGGGGGGGGGTGGAGATGGCACGTCCGGAGGGCCCCTCCTGTGCGGCCTCGGAGGGGCGGGGGACCAGCCCCCCACCCGGATCCACACCCCCAGCAACCCCTACCTGATGGGCACCGTCCGTGCCGTTCTTCGTCAGGCCGTCGTGTGCAGGCCTGAAGCGGTGGTGCGGGCGGCGGAGCTGCGCAAGGGGAGGCCACCGGAGGAGAAGTCCGGGGGGGGCCGACGTCGCTCCGCCGCGCCCCGGGCGCCCGAAGAGCTAAGCCGCGTCCGGATGCGGCCTCAGGAAGCTCTCCCCGCCCTCCCCGGCCGAGAGACGAGCACGGCCGCCATCTTGGGGAGTCGTCGCTGAGGACGGCTCGGGGATCCGGGGTGGATAACTTCGTCCCCGTCCGGCGTCACGATCTCCGCTTCGGCCTGCATGGGCCCCAGGTCCTCCGACGTCCTTGGGATCAGCTGGGCTCCGGTATCGAGGCGCGGGGCCGCATTAGGGGCCCAGAAGCGGCGGGCTTCGCACGGCGGGCCTCAGAGGAGCAGCCACATCGTTGGCGCTCCAGGCCACGCACCGCTACTTGTCAGGCTTTAAGGTCAATATGGAAAACCTTTGGCAGCCCGGGAGAGGACCTAGATGATTTTCACAGCTGAATATCCGGATTCAGAGTGAGGGTATTAAATGATTAGCGGTCCGGGTGATGAGGACTCTGGATGGGCTGTTTAAGGCCAATAACGCCCCCCCCCCCTTATCAAATAGTTTATATACTGAATGCATTGAAACACTTGTGTATAGGTGCGCTATAAATAAAATATCATAACTGGAGAAAGTGATAAAGTGGGAGTTAAAATAATGTTTAAAAAATCATTGGCGGCTGGGCAGTACAGGGAGGGGAAGAGCCCAGGGAAAGTTCTGACCAACTTAATATATGTGTAATGTTAAGGATTTCAAAGGCATGGTACACTCCAGACCAGGACTCTTTCTACTGGCCGGGGATGCAGCGCACAATTAAAACACTTATTTTAATTTATTACGAATTCAGTTTGAGAAGGCACCCAACCCGTCTCACACCCACCTTTACAAACACCCCGGGTCGAAATGGACCATGAACCAGGCCGGTGTGTAATACAATATTTATTTTTAAATTCCCATGAAAATCACACAAATTTAATAAAGGGCAGCAATCACCAGTGTGGCGATTATTACACTGTCAATTGATAGAATACACTTAGTTTGACCTTGTTACAGAAGATATATAATGCACAATCGAATAAAAACGAGATTACTTTTTGGGAGGTATTCTCTGATAGCACCACAGTTAGTATTTCTTCAGTATTTCTTCCTGGAACGCCCCCGCAAACCCCTGTTAACCAAATTGGGTGTGGGTAGAAAGAAGAAGTAAGAACACTAGCAAACTACAAGGCAATGTACTAACAATGGGCATACAGTTCAGAAAATCGACTTTGGCAGGAAAAACACAGTGTAGCCAAATCACGCGTGGAGAAATTGCATTTGCTTAGATTCACAGCTTAAAAATAGTAAAACGGCATGGAAAATGGGTTAAACAGAAAAAAAAAGAAAAAAAAAATCGGAATGCGGTTTTGATGCTAAGGGACAAAGGCTCATCACAGGTATAATATGAAAGTGAAAGGATAACTCGGGATGGATGACAGTATGCGATTCTTAAAGGGAAAGGAAACTCGGTTTTTAAATAGGAACACAATGTTTCAGGACAACTTGGCTTTGTTAGTAAAGTGATTAATTTTACTGAAACTATATTTTAGTGACTAGATTGTTAAAGAAAGACACGGTATGTGAGGAGGTTCCTTGCAATGGCAACCTATCCACGCCACGTTCAGCTCTATATGGGAATTAAATTATTCAAAATAGTTCTAAGGACTTACACAAGGACTGTAATGAGTTGGAAAGAATGGTGCCAACACTTGGAGATCACTACAGATTTTCCTAAGAAAAAGGTACACAGAGGATTCTGACAATTTTAAGGATTTTGCTAGGGGAGTTATAGGATCTCTACGGGATTGGACCCAATACAAGGTAACAAAGCAAGGGATGCAGTTTGTGGTTGCTGGGAAAGGGAAATACTCACAACAAGCACTTGAATGGGGTAACTTGGACAGCGGACCAGGTTTCTGGACAGCGAGGCAAGATCTGGTCACTGCAACAGCGGCAGGCTCTCCTAAAAGGGGACAGCTGGGCATAGTCTGATCACTGGATGGCAAGGTGCATCAGCTGGGCTCTCCATGAATTATTGGGATTTTTGTGGCTTTTTTCTAGATCAGTGGTTCTGCCTGGATAGGGTCAGCTAGATATGGCCTGGCAGTGGAATCTGGAATCTTGCAGGGTGAATCTGGAATGTCTGGATCTCTGGATGTGTGGGAGCTGGAAAAGTCAGAAGAGATTCTAGAGCTCCCTCTGCCTCCCCCTTTTATAAGGAGCATGATATCAGAGGATTTTACTATGGGGCTGAACTAAGCTAGACATAACTCTAAATCGGATAGGTCAGGCTGCAAAGTCGCCTCCTCCCTGGAAGCAGATTGGACTGAAGGAGGGGACACAGTTTTATGGTGGGTGTTTTTTACAATGTGCTTTGTTCTACCAAAGTTACTTTTGCCAACATCAGTTATGGAACAAAACACTCATATTTACAAATGTCATCATCAGGAAACTTATAAGGGCAGACTACATATTTTACAAGACACATGCTGATCCAAATCCCAAGACGATGCGATGCTGTTTAGTCATTCTGGCAATCTTGCCTGACAATGTTCCCTGAATGAATACAGGAGTAGACATACCTTGAATAGATTGGAGTACTACTTAGAGACTGTCAAATTATATTAAAAAAACACAATATATTATACCATTATCAAACAGACCATTATGTAGGTGGAATACCTCTTAAAACAGAGGGAGATGAGGGTTTGCAAGATGTTGGCCGGTGCACGATGACGTGTGAACGTCCTCATCTCGATCCTCAACGGGCCACACACAATGCAGACAGTAAAGCAATGTGGGAATGGAAGTAAGGAGAGCCGCAACATTAACGGGTAAAGTGAGGAAATGCGGGACCCCTCATGAGGGCATACATCAAGTGCTGTGAGTGGAAGGGGAGGAGTCTGCCGTGATGCAAGGGCACAAGCTTACCGAACCAGTACAGAAGGCCGAACGAGACCCGCAGACGGTGGGGAGGAAGAGGCTATAGAGCAGACTGCCAAGACCTGCGGCAGAAAAGTAGGGAAGCCAGTGAGCAAGGAAGGCGGCCGGTGTCAGCTCCTCAGCTGATAGTGACCGGCCCGCGCCGGGAAAATGAAAGCAGCAGCCACAGGCAAATCAGTAGCCGGAGTCGGCAAAGGGGAGTGGGGAGAACTCCTAGAGGACAGGCCCACACCGGAGGGGTGGTGAGAGCGACAAAGCGCCCGATATAAGCCACAGAGATGCAGCAGTTGAGTAGGGCAGAACTACATTGAGGGGAACCAGGAGATTAAAGAGGCATCTGGGGAGAAACTGGAGTCCGGGATACCTATGGGCGATAAGAGATAGCGCCGCCACCTTAGCCAGAAAGGTACTGTGGTGCACCTGCCACTTCCACAGGGACAGCAGTGGACCGGAACAAGGGGCACCCCAGGAAGCAGAGTTGGGGTATTTGGAAGGCCCCACCTAGTAGCGCATATATGTCTAAGAACAGTGGGAAAACTATGCCAGCAAGCCAGAACACTCCCCCAGGCACGTCAGGAAGGTAATATTAAGCACCTGTGGGGTGGGGAATCCTCCCCACGGACTAGAAAAGAGACAGACACTCAGGATCAGAGGAAGCAAGGCTCACAGGAAGAGGGAACTATGGCAGTGCGCAAGGAAGATATGCAGAACTGGTTTCAGGAACAATTCATGGCATCTTCTCAGTCCACATTTGAAATGCTGAGAGAAGAAATGAAGCAATCAGTGCAGGAAATAAAAATGGATGTGGGGAAACTGGAAGAAAGAATGGACACAGTGGAAAAGGTAGTCCAGAACATGGAGGACGAAACATAGAACAGTGCTGAATCACTGGAACACCCATCCCGCCTCTCGCATAACTTGGAAATCCAGTGTGAGGACTTGGTAAACCATCAAGGCAGTCTAACATTAGGATCAAAAATCTCAGAGTCAGTTTGAACAGGGACCTGAAAGACATAACCCAGCAGCTGTTTGCAGACATCCTGGCTAGTGGCACGGAGGAGGCAGTCCAAATTGATCGCATACATAGGGTGGGCCCAAAGAGAGCAGTAGAACCGGGCTCGCGACCAAGGGGCATTTTGGTGGCAGTAACACAGAAATAGCCAGAAGGAACAGATTCTGATGATGGCAAGAACCTCAGGCCTGACGAAAATTAATGGAGAAGAAGTGCAGCTGTACCAAGACTTGACCCAATCCAAAATAACAAAAAAGGAGGGCGATGGGCCCAGTGGTAACATTTTTGATGCAGAAACAAGTCAGATATAAATGGACATTACCATTGGTCTCCTATTCACATGGGAAGGGCGCCATAATACGATCGCATCATGCCACGAAGGGGAACAGATTTTGAAATTGCAGGAGGGAGAAGTGGAGGATCGAGAAGAACAGCCAAAAGGAGAAAGGGGGAGCAGGAAGACAGTATCAAGGGGAAAAAAAGGGAGGAGACAAGACATGAAGTGGAACAAGTTTGTTGGACAATTCACTTAAAGGAGGGGGAAAGAGTAGAAGTGGCAGGACATGGAACCCCGAAATGGGGTACGATACCCACACGTTTTGATGGAGCTTGCGCTCAAGGGGATCGGGGTTAGGGATGGGTGACTTGGAATCCAAAAGTGGGGTTTAGCATTCCCCACAAAGTATCTCTGGGACTATATGAGGGCCAATCGCGGTGGGCAAATCGTCCGAGCGATCCTAGGAAACTGGGCCCTCCTCAGGGGAAGGGATGGGTTTCGGGGGGGGGGGTACCAAGTTGGGGTTTATGGTTGGTAGTTGGGAATTGGGGGAGGGGATAAGGGGGGTAGAAGCAGAGAGATGTGGGGTACTGAACCAAAGAATAGGCAGGGAAAAGGGGAGTCAGCTTAAAAAATGAAGGCCCTTAAAGTATTAACGTATAATATAAGGGAACTTAATACCCCTATCAAGATGAAAACACTGGAGAAATTTGTGAAGGGGGATAACCAGGACATTCTTATGTACCAAGAAACGCACACAAGCAAAAGGGACAAAGGGACATTGCAACTTAGAGGGTTTACTCCACTATATCAGGCAAATGCGGGGGAGAAGAGGGCAGACGTGCTAATGGCACTGCATGATAGGTTGGAGGTACAGGTGCTCGAGACCCAGTCAGATAAGGAAAGGAGGTTCCTTATTTTAAATGCCTGAACACAGTGTATGCTCCAAATAGGGGACAAGATGAGTTTTTGAGGGGGGTGCTGTCAAGGCTAGAAGATTTTGCTGAAGGGGATAAAATCCTGGTGGGGGACTTCAATATAGCCTGGGTGCCCCTACAGGATAGGAGCACAAGAACCACACTGGGAGCGCAGGCCCCATCTAAGGCACTAAAATGGAAGATGACCGCGTTGGCTCTACATGATGTTTGGAGAGTAGGAAAATGAGAAGAGCAGGGATTTACTTATTCCCAGGTGCACTCATCCCAGCCCAGGATTGATTATATCTGGGCCTCCACAGGATTAGTGGAGAAGGTGAATGACGTAGAGTTGGGATCTATTTCTTTATCAGAACAATTACCTGCTTTCAATGACCATTACAATGGGGAATACCAGCGGGATTGGGGGTGGGAGGGAGCCAGGTTATGGAAATGGAAGTTTCCTGCAGAACTTCTACATGATCAGGTCCAAGTTAAATTAATCTGCGATAAAATAGAGCAATATGTCGGGGATAATGAGGCTGAGGCTACGTCCCCAGAAATGGTCTGCGTTAGGCAGAACCCTATGCAGTGCCCTTAGGGACCACTGCACAGAGTTAAGACTACAAGTGGTAATACAAGTTCACCTTTGGTACAAGCCTGTACTACACAGAGGGAGTGGTAGCAGTGACTGAGCAGCCAGACTTATCTCAAGAGCAAATAAGCAGTAGCAGAGATTACACAAAGGACTACAATTACTGTGACACAAGCAAACACCGACTCAAAGTTTCTGGTTAAAAAATATAAGTACATTTATTTTTAAACCATCTGTTCACAAAACACTTCACTTCTAGAAAAATAAAACCAAACTTCAAATACACTACACACAACCAATTCCCCTTGTGCAGAACAACTCAAGGTAAGCACCTTAGGATTTGACAGACCAGTGTTATGAAACAAGGACGTTACCGGGAATACATATGCGATCACTTTTTGACAGTAATTACAGTTCGGTCTTGCTAAAGATACGCGTACCCGCTGGAAGAAATGTTACCGGAGTTAAAACACAATTAGCACCTGAGTTAACACAAGACAGTTGGGGATAAATATCATAGGCAATACTTTTGTCAAGGCAGCCAGAATCAGGGAACACTTTCTAACAAGAAGATAAAAGTCAATTGGCCTGCTCCAGTGTCAAGTGGAACAGGGTTCCTGTTGTCGAGGATCACACAGTCAGACAGTTCACGATTCAAGGTTGCCAGGAGTACTTGGATATTGTCAGAAGAGGAGGCAAAAGTTATAAGAGGGGAGGAAGAAAAGGGGCAAGCCTTTAGTGAGGAGCAAAAGGGGTCCACCCAAGTTCCTCCAAGTCGGACACAGTACCTTATTCTTTGAAGAAGCTGGCGCCACGGCAGTTGTTCCTGGTAGTTTCCTGCAGACTCACGGTTCCTGGAGCTTCCGTCGTGGAGACAAGAAGGAGGACGTCTGGAGGGATCTGCACTACCCAGGGATGAGGCCAGCAGCAGCGACTGTGAATAAAAAGGTGCGCTCCTTTAAAACAGGAGAGGCTCTTCAGATGGCTATCCGGACCACTACAGCAGTGTGCAGCGATTTCGACCACGAAGAGGATCCTCTGGCTGTGGGAGATGAGCTTGTTGACCCCATCAGGCTCAAGGGAAGAAGACTCCGGACTGGATCTTCTCTGGTCATTGAAGGGTAGATCGCTAAGGACTGCAGCAGGGCTTCACCGGGACTCGGGGTTGCAGCAGCCATCTTGTTCTCGGTTTCTCTTGGGTTCCTTGCAGTTCCAGTGGCGACGGACTTCCAGCCCAAGAGTCCTGCCTTTTATGCGAAAATCCCCCATTCACACAGCCTGGCTGTCAATCACTCAGCAGGGGGGTTGTCCGGCCCGGACAACCACCTCAGCCAATCATCACAAAAGTGCGACTTGGGTCTCCATGGAGACCCTGTGCAGGGGGTGACTACACTCCCTCACATTCAGCCCACCTAGACATCCAGGCGCCAAGAGGAGGGCTTCTCTGTAGAAGCCCACCAAAAGACGGTGAACAAATAAGGCAAACCTGGTTTGCTGCGCAAAGTAAAACACAAGAAGGACTTTAACAAAAAGAAATGGCGACTAAACTCGACTGTAGCCAAAATAAAATGTATTTGGGCCAGCGGGTTGAAGTTTTAGGCTACCACAATAGCCTGGAACAGTACTACGTTTAAATAGTATAACCACGGTAGAAAAGTTAGGGTAGATACCACTGCCACCAGCCAAGTCTAAATGTGAAAAGAGCAAAACAAATCTCAGAGAGGCACAGACAAAAAGGGATAAGAATTAACACTTTCCAATACTCCATGTAAGATGCGGTGTATTGGGTCTGTAGTTTTAAATGACTACATAAAGTTAATGGCAACTATACATGTTTCTGGGGAACAGTAGTCAGCCCCAGAAAAATGGAGTCAGTGGGAAGTCGAAAAGACAACCCAGTGTTACTGCACTGAAGGTGCTGTGCAACACACACACACAAAGTGGGGCTCAGGGAGTGGTGTGCTCCAGAGCCCAAGATCACACAAACAGTAGAAATACACATGGCAAAACACATGTAAGAGTAGGAAAAAGGCTCACTCTTACAAGGTGGAAAAAATAAACACCAGAAATCCAGCAAAGCTGCTGAGGGACTCACTAGGTGAGGGAAATTAGCCATAAATGAGAATTCTCCCTAACAGTTTGTGATGCATTTAAGGTGGTATTGAGGGGACACCTCATAGCAATCAAGGCAGGGAGGGATAAACAGCAGAAACAGTGGGAATAAGAGTTAGAGGGGAAGTTAAAAGACATACAAGGGGAAATGTCTAAAAAAAAATAAATACAAAAAACTAAGGTGGGCAATGAGACACTTTCAGGGTCAATTAGAGACGCTTCAAACGAAGTGAGCCGAGAAAGTGCTGTTATACATGAAACTGTGGTATTATGTGAAGGCCAATAAGGCAGATAAGGTTTTAGCTAGGCAACTGAAGGATAAGAGGCGTACCCAGGCGATTATGAAGCTCCGGAATAGTCAAGGAGAGGACAAGATGATGAATGAGGACATGGGGGAAATCTTTAGGGAATACTCCCAAACTCTATATACATCAGACAGCCCAAAGGGGAATAAAACAGGAGGAATATCTTGCTGGGCTCACGCAAATTATGGAGGAGGAAAGAGCTGTTAGAGGAGGACATTTGGGAGGAGGAGGTAAGGAATGCTATCAGAGCGCTGCAAAAAGCAAAGCCACAGGCCCGGATGGGTACCCGGAGAGCTTTTATAAACAATACCAGGATATCTTGGCCCCAAGGCTTACGATGAATGATGCCAAAATGGTAGTGTTTCTTAAACAGGGTAAGATTCCCACATCCTCAGGCTCATATCGTCCAATAGCACTGATAAACTTAGATGCTAAATTATATACGAAGATCCTGGCATACAGGTTAACACACTTATTACTGAAATTAATTGGACAGGGTCAATCGGGATTTATACCATCTAGACAAATTTATGACAACACCTGCAGAGTATGGCATTTATTTGAGAAGACGGCCATAACCGAGAACCCTGCAATGCTAGTGTCTTTGGACGCAAAAAAGGCTTTTGATAGGGTCAAGTATTTTGAAACATAGGGTTTGGCACGGGGTTTATCCAAATTATTCATGCCAATAACAAATCACCAACAATTCGTATTTCTGTCAATGGGGTTTTATCAAAGAGTGCGACACTGGGGCAGGGCACCAAACAAGGCTGCCTGATATCCCTGCTGCTTTACGCTATTTAATTGGAGCCCCTCTTGGATAGGATTAGTAAGACAAACCAGATAAAAGGGATAGAAATGGCAGGAGAGGCAATCAAGGCAATAGCGTTTGCAAATTACATGTTAGTGGCACTGTTAGACCAGGAACAATCTCTGCCGGCACTGATGAGGTAATTGGAAGTATATGGGGCAGTGACAGGGTTAAAGATCAATAGGCAGAAATCAGAAATGTTTAATCTATCTGTAGACCACAACGGGCTGGATAGGCTGGGATCCCAAACGCATCTAAAAATCATGAACAAAGGAATTACATATTTAGGGGTAACCCTCACAAGAATGATAGAGCAAATGTATGGGGCAAATTACCCGCCATTTTATATTATTTCCATGCACTGCCTATTAGGATCCCAAAGACCTTTTTCAGATCCCTCACTAGAGACATATCTGGAAGAATAAACTCCCCCCACCCCCAAGGGTGGCGATGACCAAACTAAAGGCCACAAGGAATCAAGGGGGCTTAGCATTTCCACATTTCCATAGATACTTCGAGGTGTAGTCAAGGAGAGGACAAGATGATGAATGAGGACATGGGGAGAATGGTTAGCGGACAGTGAAAGTATGGGCCCGTCAGGGCAGTAGCGGGATCATCCCTATCAGGGCTCATGTGGCTGAACAAGAAACAGACACCCGAACATCAGGATTAGCAAAATAGTTGGGTGTGGGAGTGGCGGTATGGGACTCGGCAGTCAAGCGGGGGGCTTGAATGGATAGCTCCTCTCCATTTCACCCTTGGTTCGGGAATCTGGACTTCCCACCGGGGATGGAAACAGGGGCATTTAAAATGTGCATTAGGGTGGGATGCCAGAAGATACGGGATATGCATCAGAGTCAGACCTTAAGGACTTTTGAGAAGTGCACTCGGGATATAGGGCTAACAGAGAGAGATTGGTTTAAATATAACCAATTGAAACACTGGCTAACCGACCCAATAGTTAACGTGGCAGCTACAAGACAGCTGACCCCATTTGAGGGGTATATTGTGACCCATGCAGGCTCAAGGAACCTGGTATCAAACCTCCATAGATATCTAAAAGAGCACAAGGAGTTAGTGCTATGGAACAATATGAAAAAATGGGAAAGGACCCTTGGGGAGTCCATTCCAGGAATACAGTGCAAGTATCTGTGGTCAGCTATCCCCAATCTAATTCGTTCTATTAAGGTGAGGCAAATGTGGCTTAGATTGCTCATATAATGTCATTATACACCAGAAAGGCTCCATGCAATGTTTCCATCGGTGTCAGATCAATGTTGGACGGGATGTAATATGGCGGGGGATTGGGCACCCATTTGGTGGAACTGTCCAGGGCTCCAACCATTCTGGATAGGGGTGAAAACGCAGATGCAAATGATGTTCCAGGGGACGGAGCTACTGGGGAAAAGGGTTTGGCTGTGTGGGATGTGGGACCCAGGGTCAAAAATGCATACAAAGAACTCAGAAACAGGGATTTATGGCCCTGCCAATAGCACAGCATTGGAAACAGCAAATGACTCCCACGATCCAGGACTGGCTAAAAAAAAAGTCTGGAGTTCTGTTTCACTGGAATGGGTAACATAAAATCCAGGGGAATCAGGATATCTTTAAGCAAGAATGGGGACATGTACTGCCATACTTGCAAAGTGATTATATTCTCCAATGGTGCCCACACAAAATCAGAATACTGAACATATTGTGAACCTACAGAACTCATGATAACGAGCAGAAAAAGGCTCACTTCTGGCAAGGGTGTGAGAGGGGGAGGTTATATTATTTCATTTAAGCTCTGTAAAATGCACACTATTAAAATGAATAAAAATACAGAGGGAGATGCTGTGTGGGAAATATTCATGCTAAGATGAAAGGAGCAGGAAGCATTACAAGCTATTAAAGACCTCCCGAAAGCACCAATGTCAGATGGGCTGACACCCACATTTTTAAGGAATATGTAACCACGCTGGCCTCCTCAATCACTAACAGCCTGGGAAGAAGCGATGGAACTAGGAAGACTACCCTCTACAGGGCTTGTCCAATAGCATTGGCAAGTTGTTTGTTTGAAGCGCGAGTACCATTTGCATGATACTCAACCCTGCTGGCAAGTATGGCGATGTTAGAAACTTTTTTTTCATTTACTGCAAACACACGCTGTTTGCAGTAAATGGCAGATACAGGTTTCACTGGGCATGCTTGACAGCATTGCAGCAATTATTATTATTCCGTTTCTGGTAAAGAGCAACATGCCCAGAGGCCTCAGTGTGGACGAAAAACAGAAAACAAACTAACAAACAGAGCAGGATAAAAAGAGTTTGGGAAAAAAGATTGCAGGGAGGGGTGACCGTTTAGTCTTTGGAATTGAAGATGTGTGCTTTTACAGCATTTTAAAAATTAGGACATATTTTGCTTCTACATTGTTTTTTTAATTCTTGTTCATTTATAACGCGCTTATACCAAACAGTGGTATCCAAGCGTGGGATCGGGATTCAAACCACTGTTGCGCTGCATTGTTTTGCTTCCAAGACAAACACGTTGCCCCCCGAGCTATCCTTCCTCGAGGGAGCACACACGTTGAAGCTTATGCCTCCAAAGATTTTTTCATTTGTGTCTTGGGATGGCAAGCATGTTGGTACCGCTTGAATGTAAATTTCTGAGTTCAGGTGCCTTTTGTATACGCTTTTTGTGGTAAATCGGGAGCCTTGCCTTAAAACAAATTTGAAAGGAATGACTACATAGGCCAAAGATGAATTGAGAAGGCTGCAGAATGTCAGGAGACAAGGACCAGACAGGAGTTCCAAGACAGAGAGGCAATGGACTCAGAAGAGGAAGGAAACACAGAGGGAGCAAGGCCACTAAGAGCAGGGACAACTAGAGAGAAGGAATGAACTAAAGAGCCAGGAGCTATGGTGTGACAGATGCAGGCAAGGAACAGCAAGGCAAGCAGGGAAACTGCATTGTGGCAAAATCAGTTTGCAACACACACTGATTTACCAGTTGCTACATGTTTTGAAGACAAATTGAGTACTCCGGCTGACGTCTGCTTCCTGAATGTGAATGATGTCACAGACGCAGGGCTGTGTTTTTCTTCTGCCATCTTGCAATGAGCCTGCTGAACCCCTTCTGTCTCCATAAAGACCATGATGTGGGGCTGCAGCAGCGATTCCTAACATCATGCCCCTGTCGAAGGCTTATTTCCCCAGGTTTCCATGGGTACTTCAGATTAAACTTGTGGCACAGATCGGTTGCATGTACCTAAGAAGCAGATTCACAGAATTGATAACTCATGGATATCCTTTCCAGCCAGACAG
The DNA here is from genome assembly GCF_040938575.1 of Ambystoma mexicanum. NCBI lineage: Eukaryota > Metazoa > Chordata > Amphibia > Caudata > Ambystomatidae > Ambystoma > Ambystoma mexicanum. The sequence continues at coordinate 674,175,136 of NC_090934.1, forward strand.
GTATTGTGCAACCCCTCAATGATATCCAGATATCTATAGTCACAAATATTCAATGGCTGCTCCACATAACACTGCGGGTGGCAGTTTCCTGGGAGTACAGAAGCAGACCTCTTTGAGGTAAGGTTTCAATAATGAGTCATGGAACACCAGATGGATCCTTTTCCAACTGAGTGGGAGTTGTAATTTGGAAGCAACTGGGTTGATCTTTCTGAGGATACAGAAGGGACCAGAATATTTAGGGCTGTGTGGGCAAGTGCCAGGCTGAGAGCCACACCTGATCCCCCCCCCCGTTTGTAAGTCTGGGAATACAGAGCATTTGGAGTCAGCTTAGCATTTTCTGTCGTCTAAAGCCTTTTGTAGATTCTCTGAGGCCAAACATTGGGTGTGTTGTATTTGTTGTATTCTTTTTCCACTGCTGATACTAGAGTACAAAATTTACTTTTTCCTGGTATCCTTTGTGGATGAAAGCCATAAGAGCAACAAACAAAAAGGTGACATCCCAATTGATGTGTGATAATTATTGTTCTAAGAAAACTGTGAGGTGGGCAAAGGAGTATAGCAATTACCGTAGGTGGCTTTGGAGAAACAACGTAGGTACTGTTCTAGGGTTTGATTGGTTCTCTCCAAGTCTGTTGGTTTCGGGATGATAACCGGAAGAGAGAACGTGTGATGCCTAGAACTTTGCACACTGATGTTTAGAATTTTGAAGTGTACTGCGGTCACAATCAGATGTTTTGTATTGGGGTATTCCATGCAAACGAAAAATCACTTTTATAAATATATTGCTAATTTCTTCTGCAGTTGAAGAGTGCCATTCTAGTGCAGGCATCCACGTTAACCATAATTAACGTGTGGCCATTGGATGGTAGGAGATCCACAATGTAATCTGTTGTAATCCTCTGCTATGGTGATGAAGTCCATTCCAACGGTGTCAATTTCCCTACCGGATGCACGTGGAGGATATTTGACAGAGCACATGTTTAACATGTCAAAACATAAGTAGAAACATCCTGATTTAGCTGTGGCCACTGCAAATGGCGTTTGATAAGCTCTTTGGTGGTACAATGCCAGTAACGACCGGCAATCTTGGGAGTCATGACATAATTCCATTCCTTCAATGTGTAACTCTTTAATGGGGAAAATAAAGCTGTGCTTACTTGTATAGGAGATTGGACTGGTCATCCAGGTACCATTTCCTAAGGTATACCGATGGCGTGGGAGTCTTGACTAGAGAGTTTTTAACCTGCTGTAAGAGGTTTTCCACAACCAGCACAGTAGGGGCTTGTGGAAACATCTTTTGCCTCTGTGAGAGAGGATCTTCCAAAGTTCCATTACATTGAGATAGTAGGCTGGCCACCAAGTTTTGTGAGCCTGGAATGTGAGCGAGTTCAATGTTATAAAGGGAAAGAAAATGTGCTCATCGAGCCAGTCTACTGTTGCGACATTTGAAGTTCTGTAAGAGTCGTAGATTACGATGATCAGTGCGAATTAAGGTGGTTTGTTGGCTACTCAAAAAGAAGGTGTATCCACTCCTGATATGCCCCTTTAATGGCCAACAGCTCTTTCTCTATCCTGGAATAGTTATTTTCCACTGTGGAGAGAGTTTTAGAGTAAAAGGCCACAGGATGTTCTTGTTGGTCAGGTGGTTCTTGTTTTAGGACTGTACCAATGGCATAGTTGGAGGCGTCTGCTTCTAGTATGAACGCCTCATCAGGTTTGGGTTGACACAGGATAGGTGCTCTAGTAAACACCTTTCTTCAACAATGCAGTTATAGGTATCACCATATCAGAAAAATCGGGTATGAAATTTCTATAGAAGTTCACCGAACCTAAATCTTTATATGTGTTTAGTGGTGAGAATGGCTTTCACGTTTCACGGATCCATGGAAATGCCTTGACTAGGGAGAATGTACCCTAAATAGGCTACTAATGCCGGATCAAAAACGCATTTCTCAAGTTGGATTCTGAGTTAGTGGGCATGTAGATGTTGGAGTACTTTGAGGACATGCTCGTAATGTTCTGGAAGGTTTTGTGGCTGAATGCATTTGAAGATCTGATAACATGTGAGCATGAATCTTTGGAAAACGGTGGGAGCATTAGCTAACCCAAAAAGCATTACAGGATACTTAAATGTCCAAAGGGAGCGCAAAATGCTGTTTTCCATTCATCCCTCTCTTTGAGCCTAATGGGGTGTGTGAGGAGCCTGAGGGCGTCCTCACTTCTTTTCCCCCTGGAACCTCCTCTCAGGTAGCCAGGAAAAGACCATCACTTTTAGATCCCGACCATGGGGGTGGATATGCGAGGGAGGATCACCTAAGAGGAACGAACCTGGGGAGTGGGGAGAGGACGTCCTTAGGTGAGACATTGTATCCCCTTTTCACAATGAACCCTCTGTCCCGCAAGCCTCTGTAGGCTACTTTCAGCCCCTTCTCTTTTCTTCCCTCCAAACTGTCCCCCAGAAGCACCACCCTATTACTGGGACGAGGAAGAGACCAGCTAGGAGGACATATCCTCATCTGACTGAAACAAACACATATCAGCAACAACACAGAGTAATACATATAAGCCCAAACATCCCTCTAGTACTGAGACGAAGAAGAGGGCTCTGGAGCTATACAGGGGGAACAACCAGGGATAGCCACCTAATGAGAGCCGCCATAGCCAGGCAATTAAACTTAAGGACCCACATCTGGGCTCATTTAACACTCCTAGTGAATATAAGGCTTGCACCAAGGCAAGCAAGAGAAGCGGGCTGGAGAGAAGTAAACTGGAGACCCAGGTGGGGGGGAGAAGGGAGTTGGGGGGGTGGGGGGAGAGAGAGAAAGAGAAAAAGAGAGAAAAAGAGAGAGAGAAAAAGAGAGAGAGAAAGAGAGAAAAAGAGAGAGAACGAGAGAAAGAGAGAAAGAGAGAAAGTGATGAAGAGAGAGAGAGAATGGGGCTCTGAAGGTCCTGCTACCCTCCTGAACGGGTCTGCGCAGCAGGAGCTGTGGAGCTCCCATTGACCCAAGCCGCCGTGGGAAACCAGTAGAGTGAGCAGTGCTCTGTCGATGCTGCGAGGGAGAGGCAGAGTTTGGGGAAGCCGGAAAGTTGAAGGAGCGTTGAGAAGCCCGAGGCGAAGGACTACTAGCAGAAGGAAGTTGCTGCGTGACCGGTGAGTTAAGAGAAACACTCACACTGGGGCGTTTTGATAACCTGTAACAAAGACCTTTTTAATGCCGAACAAACTGAAAGTGATTTCAAGTACTTTTGAATGGCGAGATAAGCACTGTTGGAATACTGACCGAAAAGTTATTGTAAGCACTATTTGAATGCCGTACAGTTCGAAAAGCAAATGGAGCACTCGTGAAAGGAGTGAAAGAACAGTGGTGCATGTAGCAGATACCATGGAATGCATTGTACAAAAAGACAAGTATTGGCAAAGTAAACAATACCAAGGAGGATATGGAATGACAAACCAAGCATTGGCCCAAAGCAAAAAGGGGTCCCAAGAATTGCAGGTCAAGAGAAAACCGGTGTTGGCAAGAGCCAGAGGGATACGAAAAGTTAAATAATGTGCATGGTGGCCAACCAAGCCACGGTCCAGTATCAGTACAGTGTGACACAGTGGAATCAACGGAACATCATTGCCAAAGGGAAGCAGTGGCCAATTGTTGATGGAAGCCGTCAAGAAGAGGTATTGGTTGCGTTACCTGTAATAGGTGAACCGTATGGGCCAACAACTGCTTCTAGACCGAGTGGCCTGCATGGAAAAGCCAATGAAAGTATATATAAAGGAGCTTGTGTTTTGCAACAACCTTGTGTGTGAATTTAAACTCTAGAAACAAAACCGACAAAGTGAACTAGTGAAACGTATCGATTTCAAACTGTTATTTTGGAAAGCTGGAAGATTTGTACTCTTGGGTAAGGGAATCCTGATCTTTTGTGAAGGGTCTTGAAATTAGGGAAGGGGAAGCTGATCATAAGCCAAGAGCTGGAAGAAGCTCTGAACTTTCTTTTGTAACTTTTGAACACAATTCATTTTGATGCTGACATCCCTACACATTGTATACAGTTAGTTGTGGGGGCACGCATAGGTTTTGGACACAGACAGACATTTGATTTGGACTTCCTGAGACAAACTATCCTTAGTTTTATTTAGGTAGGGAAATCCCACCTTAGCATAGGGAAAGTTAGGCCTTACTCTATCCTGATTATTAAGTAAATAAAGCTTCTGAGAACCAATTTTATATCTGTTGTCTGTGTCTGCTTCATGATGCCTTCCCAGGTGATACGCTCCCCTCAAGTCAGGTGACTGGAATTATGTCATGACTCTGACTTTAGCAGAGCGTACCGCCTCCTGAATATTGGGTATTATAGGGAGGGGGGGCATTTGTCTTTAATGATGTTGCCAGTCTGTCCAAACCTTTTTCTGTAGTCAAGCCATGGGGCCTCATTACAGGTTTGCCGGTCCGAAATTAGGGTGCTGGTACGTCAGTTTACCGGCACATTTCCAGACAGGCAAACTACAAGTTTGGTGGTGAGGAGGGAGATTTACTGCTGGTCATTCCAGCACCACACCAGAAAAACATGCTGGTATTAACGGCACCAGTTTTATCGGTGCCAGTGTTACCAGCAATTCCCCCATGGAGTCCTACTGAAAATAATCTTGATGAGAAGAGTCTTGATTTCTGAAAAATGTTGCTAAGAAATGTAGCTCACTTAAGGACTACTTTGGCACAATGTGTAGTTGAGAATCCGAAGCTGGACTCCAGGGGCAGAGGAAAGCCACTCCACCTTAATGGCTAAAGGTCAAATGAACCAAAATAAGGCTGTACATAATGATGCAGTTTGTTTTCCTTACTGCTATTCTGCACTATACAGAAAGGTCATAGCCTGATCATAGGGAATATTGAAAACATGTGAATCTATGAAAGAACCAGTGCTGGAAGAAGTAGTAAATTGAAGTGTAAGAAGATTTGCCAATAAGATTTTACCAATTTGTTTTTACTTACTGGTGCTCCAAAATACATCACATGCCAAGCTGCTTCAAAGGGGCTCATTATCTACTTGTGCTAGAAAATGAGAACATCCACTTCCCCAGACAAAATCTTTACCAAGCTTGCAGCAACTACCTGTATGCAACAGGTCAACACCAACTGAACAAACACATGCTAGTAAGCACAACAACCATGTAGAAATCTTACCATCATAGTCTTGGAATTGCCACCTAAGGAATCCTGCAGCAGTCGAGTCAGTTTAGAGTTACGATATGGTACATGGGTACTTTTTCCATCCACTAAAGCAGAAATAACATTACCAAGTGTCGAAAGTGAAAGGTTAATTTTGGTAGCTTCTTTGAGACGTTGCCCAGTTGCACCAGTCTTCCCTTGCCTTTCTGAACCCTAAAATGAAAAAAAAACAATGAACAAATGTACAGTAAAGAAAGGCAAGTCATCTAATAGATGCAACAAACACTCCCATGCTCAGAAAGCAAATCTACAAAAGAGACATACAAGTTAAAAGTTACAAAAATAGGGGTGTGGCTTAGCCAGAGAGACATGTATATGGTCTCTGTTTTTCAGCTCCTGTACATGGGGAAGGCTACAGTGGCCTTTTATCTTCACCTCTTCGGTTGCAGTGTCAGCAGTGGTGCCGGTGAGTGGGTGACTGCCTGGGGCTTGAAGGTGCCCCCATTAATGAGTTGTCCTCCACCGCTGCAGACTTTGGTATGGTAACATCTAAGATGGCGCCGCCCAGGACATGCTGTGGATGAGCGGGCTACGATTTGCCCGAGAGTATTGGTGTTGCAAAGAGTGGCGGACCACTGGAGTCACATGTCCGATGCAGTGCGAATGGCGGACAGTGTGACGTAGCACCTGGGTGCTGGCCTGAGCATCGTATGACCAACAGCATTGTGGAGGAAGGGCAACCACACGGCCGAGCCCCGGGAGCACCAGGCTCAGCTGCAAACAACGCAGACATCTAACTTACTTGCGGGGAGCATCTACTGTTCGGCTTGGGTGACAGCCCCATTAATTTCCACCAGTGATGCAGTGCAGTAATTGACTGAAGAGGCTTGAGCAAAGTTTGTGGCAAATCCTCCTGACAGAGACAATTGTTCTTGTTTAAATGAAGAAGACAAAGGTGAACCTTGTTCTTGCTCCAGGAGGAGTTGGAACATACTAAATCTATAGGTACATTGTTGAGATAACTGAACTTTTTGTTATCAAGTTTAAATTTTCAAGAACTGTGTGGGAACATTGTGGCAAACCAGGATTTATGTATTTCTTTTGATCTGTGAAGCAGAACCTTGATGAGATCTGGGTAAGAGAAATTAATGCAGGTTATGAGAAGAGACATTGATCATATTGTGAATTCGATTGTATTATATATATATATATATATATATATATATATATATATATATTTGTTGAATTGATCTGCCTTGCATTTCCTTGTTGATTTATTGAATGCCCAGATGTGAGGGACAGATATCCTAGGATGTTTCCTTTAGTTTATTTTAGGCAGGGGAATCCTCGTCATGGTAGGGATAGTGAAGCGTTCATCCAACCTTTTGATTTATCAAAAAAAAATGGCTAATCTTGAAAATTCTTTATAAAGTTGTCTGCCTCAAATTTCTGACCCCTCGCACTACCTTGGCTTCCAGTTCCTCATAGGCATTTATTTCTTTTTAACTCCCATTCTTCTGCTTTTTGACAAATTATTTCATTTCCCCTCTTCCCAGGGTAGAGATATACCCACTTTATTATTCACTCTTTTGGGTATCTCGATTATTCGTTTTCTCTCATTGAAAGTATTCAGATTTGTTAATGTTGGTTTTAAGCTTTTCTTGCTTCCATTGAAAGAATTCTTGACTAATATTTCACTTTCATTCACCACCCTTCTAGGGAACGTTATTCTCGTACTCCCGTTATCACAGTTGAGATTTATCAAGTTTACTGTCACGTTTTCATCATTTGTAGCGAGACGAGTTTTCCGGTTCATATAATGATTGTCGGTTGGCTTCCCCTGGCTCCCATGTACCCTTTTACCTTCTTTATTATCAGGGAATGTCTCTGGGGTTCTCACGGGTCTTGCCTTGATTCCGTTCCTCTACGGCACTGCGAGTCATTCTTTGCCCTTCCTCTCAGATTCTCTGTATTTCAAAGGGGAGCCACACTGCTTGCGACGGCAGTATCGGCACTGTTAATAAGGCAGGCTGCCCACCACGACTCTCTCAGGGGGTTTCATGTGTTACTATCCCCGCAAAAATATCACCATACAAATAAATTGCCATATTTTTGCGGCAATATTGAGGCATGGAACCTGCGGGGGACAACCACTGCATTATTTTCAAATGAGCGGGGACACCCCCGCAACCTCCACTCCGAAAAACACCAAAAATGATCCCCCCAAAAAAATATCGCCTATGGCCGTTCCATACGACCATATATACGGCGATATTTATGGTGGGGATAATATGTAGTGATACCTCTCAGGGTTGCGTCACCACCAACTCTCAGGCCCCACTTGGCTCGGCTTCTCTCAGGCTCCCGGTTACCCTGGTCTCTCAGCGTTCTGTGTGCTGCTTCCCAGCTTCTTAGGTTTTCGCTGGCTCCATGTCCTTCTGTGTCTCTGTGCTTACTCCCAGGCTCACGTTCTCAGGGGGATCTCCCCTGCTTCGAAAAAAGGGGTTCCTCTCGTCACACTTATCGCTCTCTATCTGACGAGTGCTCGTCTTATAATCCACTCATCACAGTGAATTGGTTAATTTCATTTAAAGAAAGGTTTCTCTTTCTTCTGGATAATAACATCTGTTGGTTTCTTTCCTCAGCCCAGTCGTGGTCCTTAACATTATAGTTTTGACGGTCCCATACATGCCATTGTGTTTCTTGTTGCAAGGAGGTCCTCACAGGAACGGGGGTCCTTGTCCCATACGGTGCAGTCTCTCCAATTGAGGTCCCACTTGCCTCGACCCCTAGGGAGGGTGTTGGGGAGCAGGCTCACCTCACAGCAGGGGTCTTCCCCTCGGGGAGAAGAGACACATTCCCTCGATTTGTCACACTAATTAAACCAATGTTCAAATCACAAAGCAAGACACTGATTAGCAGTGTGATTACAGCTGATAAACACCCGTCACCCAAAAGGAGAAATAGAATGAAGTTATAATTAGTCATATATCGTTTAATTCCAATTTTAAGATATTTTCAACCTAGCCAAATACAGCCTAAAGCTGAATAAATACAGTAAGTTCAAAAACACTTATAAAAAATACAGTCAAACTAAACCTCTACAAAATGTACAGGAACATTTTCTTTATACTCTGTTCAGCATCAAACCTGGACCTAATATTTTAACAAGAAAACTCAGAGGCCACTTGGAGAATTTTTTCGGCCAGAAAAACTACATGCGAGTTCATCCAGTAGTGGTGGTGGGTAATTTGCTCAGAAGAAAAAAAGAAAATATATACATTGGGAAAATAAAATGAAAAATTTCAACTCCACCAATGTTGCAGACTGTAAGTATTACTTACAGCAAGATCGACGAGATGCAGCTTTCCCATTCGAACATGAATGTTCCCATCAACGCCCTTCTCACTGCATTCAACGGTAATTGTGAAAATCGCATGGGAGCGCGAGCTATGCTCATTCATATTAGTAGCACCAACCGAACCTGGGAAAAAACATATCAGATGTAATAGGCAAACACCAAAGAGCAAGCAAAAGCTTTTGTTAAAACCAGTTGCAATAAGGATGTAAAATAAACAACCTTGTACACCACCACATTCATTATTGGACATAACATCTTGCCATCCCCACCTCGACAAACCTTTGTCAACCTGGCTTAAAATTCCAAGTCACAGGGCTGGTCTAATCTGTCCTGTGATCGATTAACTCAGCCAAACCTATTGTGAAAATCTCTGATCTATAAAGCCAGTATCATAAATTGGTAGAGTGGAATACCCAGAGGTTGTATAAACTCATCACAATGATGGACAGTAATATTTCTGACAAAAAATATGGTTGACACTGAAAGAAGCAAAAAAACGTCGACTGCAAATGGCGCTCTTACAAGAAGACAAGATTATTTTCACTAGATAGGCTATACGAAATAAACTCATATTTTTTAATCAAAAAGTCAATCTATGAAATCGGACTACTTTCGCTTAGCCCCCACAAAAGTAATCATACCAAATATTTGATGATTTTTATAAATTTCACTCTCTCGCTGTATACTAAAAAATAAGGGCACGTCTTCACAAATTCTTGTACAATGGCACTTGTGGCGAGTCAGAAGGAGGACTCAGACTCAAATGGCACGATGTATAATATTTTATTAAAGTAAAACTATAAGGCCTATCTTACCCTATCGTTATGGGTGGTCCCTACCTATGTTACTAAGGTGCTCGTTTGTCAGTCGTGATTGTCCAAAAGAAATAAGTCTGCTGTCCAAAACCATCCTAACTGACCCTATCCACTTATGAACACGAACTTAGGGGAATTACTCCTTTTTCCTGAGTGTCTCTACCAGTCATTAATGTCCAATCCGCAAGTGGTCTCTCATGACTTTTTTGATCAGTCTTTGAAATTCCTCAATTATGTTATTGAGCTTTCCCTGTTCACTGGAGATCGATTTTGGGGTTTCTTTACTAGCTTTGTGTTCATGGGCCTAAACATATTCTTGGCAAGTAGTCTTAATTTGATATTCCTTCTCTCTTATACAATAACAGTTCCACTTATCTTGCTCAATTTGGCTTTGCATTTAGCTCAATGGCCTAGTTCCTCTGAACTCTGGTTCATCTCTTCCTTTCCTTCTATTATTATCTTTGTCTTTTACAAAATGACGAGCTATCTCCCCCTTTTCCCAGGGTATTTTTATGTATTGTTTCCTCTCACGCAGTTCAGTTTTTCAACAATCCTTTCTCTTGATTCACAATCTTTGTAGCTACTTAGTTTCAAAGTCAACTGTGTTTTGTTGCTTCTACTGTGACGAGTAAACTTGCATATAAGGATTCCCTTTGTTCATCCCAGGCTTCTCATTCTCCGAGTTATCTTCTTTCTTGCAGGGCAAAGTATTCGGAAGCAGTCTTCCTCAGAAGCTCGCTCTCTGTTCTTGAGACACTGGCACTCGAGCATCCGTCTCTTCTCCACTTTCTGTTTCATTACAGTGCTGCAGATTTTGGCTGCTCACCTGCGCACAGCTTGACTTTCTCTTGCCAGTGGTATCAGCAACATTATGCGGACCAGCTTTCCATCACGTACTTACCTCAGTGATCTTGCCACCACCTTTCCTTGGGCTTCTGCCTTGTTGGGTTCCCGTGCTGCAGGTCCACCACAAGTCTGGCATTCTGTTTTGCAGTTCCCAGCGAGTTTGAAACTTGCACGCTCCCTGGTTCCCGTCATCTCTAGGTGCTACGCAGGATGGTGCCTGCCCTTGCTTGCGTATCCGATTGTCTCCCTCTTCATTCTTCTCATTCTCCATCTTCTGGATTCACATTTTTTTATGTCCTCATCCCAGTGAATGCAGCTTAGTTAATTACAGGGAAATGATCCTTTGGCATCAGATAACAATATTAATATCCTATATAACTGGGGGATGTGCACTGTAAACGGCTGTTTTGTACTGATATCCCAGCAGGTTAGCCTTTTCTTCTGCACTCGGTAGCTCCACTAATATTTTTGTGTCCCAGTCAAATTTTGGGGTGAATTGATGGGGTTTAAAGTAGTGGATAATATCTGCAGTGACCACTTTCTTTGCTATTAGACTCAATATTGGATTAGCACACAAAGATGTTCCCTCTGAGCAGGTTTATTTGCATGAGGTGTTTTTGGACGCCCCCGGATGTAGGCTCAGGTGGAACCATGATAGGAAGGAGGAATTACTGAGAAAGGCTATCCAATCCAGTCCATGTGAACTGGCGAATTCTTTGTCTGGGACTAGGAAACAGAACTTTATCTCTATCATCTCTGCAATTTCCCTTTTAAAGAAGGTCCTGGCCATGAGAAAAAGGGCTATAGAAGGTGAGGCATGTGACACATGGATTAGAGCTTCTAAGGACAACAATGCAAAACTATTTTGGGAAATTGTGAATCATGGTCTGTTTTATAAATTTAATCAGAAAGTCCCGGTCTCCAATGTATCAGACAAGGCTTGGTAGGGACATTTTTCATCCCTATATAGTGTATGCCATGGAGAAGTGATTTGTAGCCCTGCTACCCTGGGCAGTATGGGGAATCTGGTGGAAGAGGGCTATGATGCAAGGATTGTATTTAAGGTGGATTAAATAACCTAAGCATTGTTGGCACTGTAACTTGGACCCGACAGTGTTCTGGACAATTTGTTTGCCATGGCTCTGGATCTGTGAGCCCCAGTTCTGACCCAGGGGTTCAATTCTATCTGTGCTGGGGGTTCGGTACCTCCATCCTGGTCTCGCGCCACCATCCAGAGAATATACAAAAAGGGGCCACCGGAAGCTCCTGCCTCATTATAGGCCTACATCGTTATTGGAATCTTTCTTTAAAATTTTCAGCCGTGTTATTTGTGCCAATGGGAGATGCATGGGTTCTTTTTCAGTGCAGTTAGGGATGCACCAGGGCTGTGTCCTGGCCCACCTTCTCTTCTTTTTGTATATCAATAGTCTGTATGATGCTGAAACCCAAGAACAGGCTTTATGTCTCCTGGTATACAGAAGAACAATTTACTTACCCGTGGTAACGTTCTTTCGACTGTATGTTCCTCCCACGTATTCCTCATCTTATGATATCTTCGTTTCCAGCTTTAGCTGCTTCGGAAAATGTTTTCTCTCAGCAGAGGGCGCTATGGTTCAAGACGGTCACCTATGTACCTCGAGGGCTTCCATCTCGGTTGACGTCCTTGTCGAGTACATATACCACGCGCAGCGCCCGTTGGCTTCAGTTCTGTTTTTTACCCACCCATATGCAGAATTACCGGGCTTGATAAGTGCCTTTAAGATTCCAAGCTGGCCGCCGGAGTGTGAAGTAGCACTGCCCTGCGCTCCGGGTCAGGCCACTTCAAAAGGAGACAATAAAGCAGGCTAATTGAGCAGTAAAACATAAGAAGTTCCCCCTCCTAACACAGCACAGTGTGCCGGAGAACAGCAGCGCAGCGATTGACCAAACCCCTGCAGGATATGGAGGAAAGAAAGGTGCACTGAAAGTGTGGTCGCCGGAAGCGGACGACTACCGGAGGTGTAGGGAGCAGACAAGGGCGCACTGCAAGACTGATGAAAGCTGTACTACAGAGATGATCAGCGGACCCCCAGGGGAGAAGGGGGACCTGCAACGCATCAGTGGGCGCCTCGGATGCAACAAAGAAGGCGGTCTGGGAAGTACCCCACAAGCGGAAGGTGCGACGCCGGAGAGACAAGGTGAGAGGAAGGGTGAGTTATGGACGCATCCATATTCCAATATAACCCTACGGTGTGAAAGAGCGACGCTGGGAAGGGCAGCGGTGCGGGCGAGGCCCTAGGACTACGTAATCGGGAAAGAGCCAGCAACAGTGGAAGGAAGAGGTCTGGACACCCCAGGCACACATCAGACCAAGATCTCAAAGACACCAGAAGGTGGATCGATCAGGCGGATGGATAGCGGGGCACGTGCGCGACAAGTACAAGTGCAGTGAAGCACCGGGACACACCTGCAGGGTGAAATAAACGCCAAGAAGTGCTGGGGTGCACGCAAGGCCCAGGTGCCACTACAGCAAGAGAAACAGATACTGGCAGTAAAGGGTGCCCCGGGTGCCCTGAGCGCAACCCAGTAATTTACAGTTACAGGCCCCCCGAAGCGCCGGCAGGAAGAGAGAAAACGTCCACAAACCCAGTGAATCCAGCCAACCCCCAACCCCCTCCGTTACCTCTCGCAAGCGAAGCAGGGCCACCAGGACTACAGAGGCTGTTAACGGGGCAAGAAGGGGAGAAGAAGGCAAGAGCACTGAAGCCTGGAGATACAGACACCAAACTTCTACGTAGAAGAGCCACACTGAGAGGCAGAAGCTATCTGTGCTACACACCCAGAACTCGGGGACAACATTTGTGAACCTGGAGGCATATGTAGACTCCAGGAAAACATAGCAGGGTGTGGCAAAACAACGGCCATAGGAAGCGACTGCAAGCAAAAGCCAAAGATGCATAGCACCCCTGTAACGCCCCTGTATAGCATTGCAAGAGGAGCCGGATACACATAAATGCCAATCAGAAGCCACAGGACGTAATATTTGACCATACAGAGCAGTTGACTGCCAAATAACCCCTTCAGGTGCCAAGGACAAAGGGAAGCTCACCCCAGCACTTCAGGGAGCACATTTGGTTGTTAAAGGGGCCCCACTGGAGCGCTGCTGGCAACACCTTGATGACACTCCAGTGAGTGGGACGGACAAGCAACACAAAGGAGGAGAGGGTGTCTGGGCTAGGCATACTGCTGGTACTGTTAGTCATGGAAATGCTATAATACATATGTATAGGCCCACATTAAGGTACTCTAGACGGATTCTTCATCGATTTTGCAGGGAAAGGGCCCACTGACAGAGAAATGGCCAAAGACTACATTTCCCAGCAGGCTGTGTGATACACGAGCCCGCTGGCAGAGGGAACACCACACACTCAACGATGCGCGCACACGCAAGCCGCGCCCATGAGGCTCCTCTCAAATTCCGGTTCTTGGAGGGATAAGACGTGTTCTGAAGAGCTCTGGCAGGCAAACCCTCACAGGGCGTTCACCCACCTGATTAACCACAGGCCCTGCTCACCCAAACAGATAAGTGGAAGCAAGCTCTTTGGTCCATGTGTTATTGCAGACTAACAGCTGACGCCGTATGCATGATTAATACACGGCTAAAACAGTTCTATGTAGCAGAGTGTTCCAAACTGGGGGAAAAACTAATCCGCATGAAACTGGCATGAAACCCGCATGCTCATGATCTGGGCAGTGTATGAAACATAGCGCTGAGGACGCTGCACACAGTAGGCTCGAGGTGATAGCAACTTCAAGCAGCGTGGTCAAAGAAAACACGATTGAGTGACCGCAGACTAGCAGCAGTAATTCTGTGTATACATAGAGAAACTGAATACTCGCTTCCGCTGCGCACACTCACAATTTACTTGGTATTTTCCAGCAGAACTCTCTGAACATTACCAAGCCAGCACAAACTCATCCCAGTGAGGCAGTGAGAAAGAAACCCACAGCTAAGTGCATTTTCTTTTGTTTTTCCTCAATGTGAAGCACTAGCAACATAGTATAGCCTGACAAGCAAGCTAGCCAGTTGCTTGCACACGTGTGAAAGTACCAATAAACAAAATGTTATGTGAACAATTGCTAGACAAGCCTGATTGGTGCTAATGCAGGGTGAGTGGGGAACTGGGAGTCTCTGGTTGGGCTCCAGGCAAAAGCTCAGCGCAGCTTGCGCACCCCAGGGGCAATTACCCTCTCCGCAGTGTAATTGGTTAAGAAGCTCCAGTTAAAGGCTTCCATGCAATGCTGGCAGTGGGAGTGTGGCGTGCAATGAGTGAAAGGGCGGAGTAGGACCACAACACACAGGAGAACAGCAGCAGGAGCCGAGGAGCATGTTACCCTGAATTCCCCAACCCATCCACAACCTCTCCCTAACCCGCTTTGCAGTTACCCTCGAAACGCTCTACCATCCAACCAACAGACCCTAACCCTCTTTCCCCAGCAGGTTGCGGTAGCCTGTGGTTACTACAGATCCCAGGTGCCAAAACCCAACGGGGAGGTAGGTGTTTGTGCTGCCTCTGCGCCAGTCAAGATTGGGCTACAGACCTGACAAGGGTCCCCAGTGGATTAGCCACAAAGTGCTCAATAAGGAAGATCTGAAAGACTTCAAGGGCCTGGAGGAACGGATGATGGCGACCTTTCAATATCAAATGGCAAGCCTCAAGGAAGAACTGAAAGGCTCCCTGAAGGAGGTCAGGAAAGAAATTAGCATCCAATGGAATGGAGTAGATGTCACGGAACAAGGAATGTGCAAAATCTCCAAAGATGTACAACAGAACTCTGACCTGCTAGAAGAGAATGCAACAGCTACGCAAAACTTGGAAATTCAGGCGGAAGATCTTGAAAATCAATCTAGAATGTCGAACATAAGGATCAAAGGCCTTGCAGAAACAAAGGCAGATGCAGATCTGAAATCAGTAGTGCAACAATGCTTTGCGAACCTTCTGTCGGAACTGTCTCCAGAGGACATTCAAATAGAAAGTATCTATAATGTGGGCCCAGAAGGTCCGTACCAGGAGACAGACCAATAGATGTGCTGGTGGCGTTGACCTCATATGAAAAGAAGGAACAAATCCTCTGTGCAGCAAGGGGACAGACGACCATAACAATAAACTGATCACACGTCCTCCTGTTTTAAGATCTTGCTGCGATAACACTACAGAAAAGAAGAGCAATGGGCCCAATTACAAATGCACTATCTGATAACAAAATCTCATACACATGGACATTCCCCTTTTGCATATTGTTCTCATGGGACAGGAAACAACAAAGGGCCACTAAATGCTCTGAAGGCCTCTCAATCTTAGGGATGGCGGAAGCAGACTCTAGAGAAAAATGGCAGGGAGCCCCCCGGCAAAGAACGAAGCCATGGGATTGGTCGGTGGCAACTGGTAAACGAGGAGAAAAGCTAAAAGGCCCTCTAACCAAACAGAAGGGAGAAGATCACTGATAAAGAGGCAGCGGAAGGAAGCAGAGGAACTGACTTGTAAGAAGTATCAGAGGCACATCAATGAATAGTGGTGAGGGAATAGAACCTGTAAGGGGGAGAGGAGAAGGACAGAGTGGGCCTGTTCGGGCAAATCGGCCCGGAAGGAGGCAAATACCTATATACCACTTGGAATCCTTAGGACGATAGTTAACCATAGCATATCCAGGTTAAAACGTGGGCCAGTTCCCAAGTTTATTGGGGTGAATCGTTGGATACTGTGCCTAGACCCGAGAGGGGGAAGGAAACAAATGGGTGTTTTGGGGTTCGGAGGCGGGGTGAACGGGGAAGGGGGGAGTACAGCGTTTAAGTCTAGGGTGGCGTCAGTGGAATCAGATGCAAGGCGTGCGCAGACAGAGGTATTACCCAAATTGTTCGTTTACAATTGGTCGAATGAACAATTGACTGAATTTAAAGGGTCACATGGGTTTTGGGGGGTTTGGCATTGGCTGGGGGGTTTCCCCCCACATATATGATACAATTGACCTTCACAATTCGGTCAATTGTGAAAAGGTCAATTGTCATTCGAGCAGTTGTAAAACGAACAATTCGTATACAACCCAGACAGAACGTTATTTATCAGATCAATGTCAGTGAAAATTTGATCACATAACATATGGGGCCTTCACACCCCGATAAAGCGGAAAAAATTTGAAGCACAAATAAGGAGAGGGGCAGCAGACGTTATTCTGGTACAGGAGACACACATTAGACAGATGAAGGATATACTTAGACCAGCTCCCCCAAATATACCAGGCAAATGCAAAAAAGAAAATAGCTGGGGTCTTGACAGGCCACAGAAACACGTTAGGAGCAAAGGTGCTACGCACCCTGCCAGACCCGAATGGAAGATAGATTTTCATCCGAATACTCCTAGAAGGCAGGATATTAACAAAAGGAACAATTTACGCCCCAAATACAGGACAGGAAGCAATTATTCACTGGTTCTGGGAAAGCTGGAAGGTTTCGCTGAAGGGGAGATTCTCCAGACAGGAGATTTTAACATGGTCTTGGACCATGGGAGGGATAGGAGTGCCCAGTCGACTTCCAGAAGCCAGGATCCGTCGAACACACTACAGGAAATGTTTACGACATGGCACTGAAGGATTTATGGAGAGCGAAAAAAGGGAGCGAGGTGGGATATACGCGTTTCTCTCACATACACTACACATTTTCCCGGATAGACTATTTAGGGGACCCCTGGGGTGCTGGAGTCGCTAATTGAAATAGAGGTATACCCAAACTCTTTGTCCGATCATGCTCCCATTAGATTTAAGATGAGGGGAGGGACAAGGGGTAGCCCATTGTGGTCATGGAGGGAAATTCTATACGACACAGTCAATCGAGAAAAGCTGAGGGAGAAAACCAGAGATTACTTTGAAATAAACAATACACAGGGTGCATGCCTGGACAATGTATGGGATGCCTATGAGGCAGTGCTCAGAAGGGAAATAATCTTACTCAAAGCACAGAGGTCCAAAGAGCGGGATAGGTTTGAAAAGGATATAGAGGGTCAATTGATAGATGCGCAAAGATAATTAGTAGTAAATAAGAACAGAGAGGATTATAAAAAGTTAAAAGACCTCAATATACAGATCTGCTACATACTGGCAGGGCAGAAAAATCATTACTTAATTTAAGGAGGTGGAAAGGATAAGGTAACTCCTGAATGAAAGCGCCGGGTCCTGATGGATATCCAGCGGCTTTTTGCAAAATGCTAAGCAAAGACATTACACCATTTCTAACGAAACTATACAACTCGTTCCGGCACAAGGAAAGCATAACACGCTCAATGTCGATGCGAAGGTGATCTTCAGGAAACCAAATACAGATTTAACAAATTATAGCTCTTATAGGCCCATTGTGATATTAAATGTAGATGCCAAAATGTACACAGGGATCTTGGCAGCCAGGTTGAAAGATATACTCCCCTATGTGACAGTTCAAAATCAGTCAGGCTTTATCTCAGGTAGACAAACCTGGGATAGTACTGGAAGGGTCATACACCTTATAGAGAAAATGGAAATGAAACAGTCCCCAGCGAGACTTGTATCCATAGACGCCGAAAAGGCATTTGATAGGGTAGAACGCCCATACTTGTTCACGGCAATGAAACACATGGGGCTTGGACCTAATTTTATACGAATGGTAGAAGCAAATTATAAGGATCTTGCAATACATCTATCTATCAAGGTACAACTATCCAATACAATACAAATAGAAAGGGGGACAAGGCAGGGATGTCCTTTATATCCCATCCTATATGCAATCTATTTAGAACCAATGTTAGCCACGATCAGACAAGAGCAAAATATAAAAGGTATCCCGTTCGGAGGGAGATAGATAAAACAGCGGTATAGGCAGACGATATGATGTTGTTAGCGGATCCAGAAACATCAATCCCGGCACTGGTAGAATTACTGAGGGCACAGGAAAGAATCGCAGGGCTAGAAATAAATATGGCTAAGTCAGAACTGCCAAAAATGGGCCCACAAAGGAAGCAATCAAAGGCTCCACAAAATTACTCCCCCTTTAGAACCACTGGAGGTAGCATCACATATCTAGGGGTAAAACCTACCAGTAAGATCGCACACCTACAAAGCAAACTACCCAGTCCGAATAAAGAAAGCACAAGAGGACTTCACAAAATGCACTCCTGAATTTCGTGGCTTGGACGTATAACGGTTAAGATGCTGACTCTGCCGAGACTCTTATATACATTTCAAGCCCTTCCAACTGCGGTCCCACAGAAATTATTTGAAACAATGAATACACTTATATCAACATTTGTTTAGCAAAAAAACACACCAGAGTTTCCCTAGATCTTTTAATGGCTCCTAGGCAATATAGGGGGATAGGACAACCTACTATGAACAGATTTTACTAGGCGGCTGGGGGGCGTGGCTAAGAAGCCATGCTGTAGGACGCATGGTGCCCACTGCGGTCCAGACATTGAGGAGGAACACATCTTAGCAAACGAACACAGGCCTTCGAACACGGCCTGAAGTACGGAAAGTGGATAGCTAGAATGGGCGCACAGCAGGAGGGCACATTTCCCCCTGGCCTGGCCAGGGCTCAAGAAAACGGATGCTGAAGGTAAAGGAACGCCAGAGGCAAAGTAGATACGTGGCAGGGGAAGCTGTTATACCAGCTGGTGAGGGAACGAGTCGCACGACTGCCGCAGCAAGGGCTTTATGTAGACTTATGTAAATATGAGGAACCCCGACAGGATGGAACTGTAACAGGTTAAAGGAATAAAGGAGAGTGGGGCAAACGCATCAGTGAACCCGGGACAATACACCAGAGTGTGTGTGCAGAAGCTTAACAACTGCCTGGCAACAGAGAAAACGAGGAGAAGAGTTAAAACATAACTCAGCCTAGGCAATCCTGCATACGGATACGTGGATTCATATCACCAAATACTACATAAACAAGAGACACGCAGGAAGGCCGTAGAAGCGGCATGAAATATTGAATAGCAACAAGAGCAATCCTACAGCCGGTAGCAAGTGTACCGCACACCTGCAGGAGCCTGGTGCTGTACATGCCGGACACCAAAGCACTTAGTCACCATGTATATGGCTCACCATCAAAGGACTGAACGGACCGCCAAAAGACTGCAGCAAAACCCCGGAACCATCGGCAGGAGGGCTGAAGGTCGAGACGGTAACAGATCATGGCCTCCAAAATACAAAAAAGCAAAGGGAAACAGCTAACCTTGGAAGCAGGCACAAAATCTGTGCACCCAAAGGAAAGTCTCGTCCAGGCAACTTCACCATCCCAAAAGGAACAGATGCCCGACAAGGGTAATCGACAGATCCTGGAAGCCGTAGCATCACTGAGGAGTCCCTGGAGGCCAAAATAGTATATTAGTATAAATGTGAATTGTTGCAACAAGATGTGAGGGCGCTAGCAGAAAGCACATAAACACTCGAGAAAACAGTAAAGGAGAATACGAGTGGCCTCAGAAGAAGTCGGGATACTGCAACAACAGGTGCGTAACCTGGAGGACAGAGCAGAGGACGCGGAAGGCAGAGCGAGAAGAATTAATGTAAGAATTATTGGACTTCCAGAGGGCAAAGAAGGTATGGATCCTACTAACTATATAGAGACCCTGCTGCAGCAAGAAATTGGTCCAGGTGTCCTCACACTAGGCTTCATGGTTGAAAGAGCGCACATGTCATTGACAAGGAAACCGCCGCTAGGAGCCCCACCGAGGCCAATAATAGCTTGGATACTGAATTACTGAGACAGGGAAAAGATACTCGAATACTTTTGCAAAGGAGGGACGATTTAACAAGCATCAGCCACAATAATAGCATAATTATACCCTACAGGTGCAGAAGCAGAAGCAGCGCATGAACTACATATCGATGAAAAAAAGGCTAGGTATGGTGAATCTAAAGTACATGTTCTATACAGCTAGACAAAAAAGTGATCCACAAAGGTCGGGCAATTTTCTTCGACAATTTTCTTCGACAATCCGGAAGATGCGATCAAATGGATGGACACGCAGAATTTGCAAACGGAAGTGGTAGCAAGTACGAATGGAGCTTAGTAAACGCCTTGGGAGACTGAGTTCACAGCATGGTGGCAAGGTCTACACATACATAAGATAACGGTAGCAAGACCTACGAGAGGAAGCCTCATGGAAACGTTAATGGCTGAAATGCATGAGGCATTCTCTTAAGATCACACCACGCGGGAGTGTCCTACCACTAAGAGTGGATTTTTTGGTTGGATACGGACAGTCCTGTAGCCGCCTTCGACGCCCAGCCACCAGGACAGGAGCCTGGAGAGTGGGCGAGAAGTGGGGAGGCCTGAGCACAAGGAATTGATTTGGGCTATTGTTGGGGGGGGGGGGGGAGAGAGGCAGGGGAGTTGGGATAGTAAGTTGGGAGTTAGCCTTTTAGTCCACACTGTATATGCTGTATTTGAACAAGGCACGATTGATGCATAGCAACAGGGGTAAGTGTGATGGGGAAACTTAGAATAATATCCTGGAACGTCAGGGGTCTCAATAGTTATATTAAATGCAATAGAATTATGCTTACCTAAGACGGCAGAAGATTGATATTGAGCTCCTGCAAGAAACACTTTACGAAAGAGAAACAAAGCGCACTTACTAGAAAATTGCGAGGTACGATGCTAGGCTGGATATATTTTGCTTATGCAAGGGGTGTGGTTATATGGGTGGCAGCTACGGTCCCTTTGAGGGTGCTTGGAACCTTCCGAGATACGGAGGGCAGGATGGTTGTGTTACGGGGTTGTGTTGACCACAAGGAATTCTGTATTATTAATACGTATGCACCCAACCAGGACACAGCGACATATTTCTGCAAGTTATACCCACTAATAAGTCCATATATAGATGGCACGTTGATATTTGATGAGGACTTTAATTGTACGTTCAATCCTACACTAGGTAGATCTGATGACTAATTTATACACACAACTCCCGCTGCTAAAGCCCCAACCACATTGTTGCAAGCCTTTAAACTCGCAGACGTACAGCGGTCTCTTCATCCGCAAGTTCGGGGTTACTCACATTATGCAGCGCCCCAAGATTTATACACAAGGTTTTTTTTAATAAACATATTTTATTGGATATTTCTACACTTTCATATAACATATCAATAGTTTACCCCCCGCCACCCCCTCCGCCCCCCATCCCGGGTTGATTCCTTAGGTTGGTTCCTGTCCATGACTCCATGCTTCACCTCCAGTAGTATATTGCTTATAATGTTCCCAATAATGCCCCTGTGCTCCCGACCGCTTTCCCCCCAATAAGCCTCAGGTGTCACGTTCTTCCCATTTTCCCCAAATTTGAATAGCTTTGGCAGGGCACCCCCGTGCCGTGTATATTCTATGTTCTTTCATCGCGCAGATGTCCATTTCATTGACCCATTGGTCGATTGTTGGGCATTCTGTGGCCCCCCCATTTCTGTGCTATGTCCCTCTTTATCAGGCCCATTGCCGTGGAGAGAAAGACACCCTCCCATTTGTTCGAAACGTTCTCATCCGGAGCGCCCAGTAGCATTATTGCGGGTTCTAGTGCTATTATCCGGCCCAGAGTCCTTGTGAGTATTTGTGAGCATTGTGTCCAGAAATCCCTGACTTTATCTGTTGCCCTTCCCCAACCGAAAAGGGCCACCCGGGGGTAGTAAACCCTGTGAAGTATCTTGAGCTGTACCAGTTTTATTCTGGAGTCTATTGCGATCTCACGAGGGTGCATGAGGACCTGTATCCAGTCCTCAGGGTCAATATTCCCAACATCCCGCTCCCATCTAGTTTTGAGGTTGGACAACTCCGGCGTGGCGAAATCATTGATGGCTTTATACAGTATAGTCGTTACTTAGGTGGGGATATGTTGTGTGAGCAAGTTACGTTCCAAGGGTGTATAATCTGGTGCATCAGCAAGTTCTTGCATGTGACCCCTGAGAGCGTGTGTTAGTTGTGTATAGTGATACTGTTCCGTTGTCAGAAGTCCAAATTTCTGTTGGAGCATTTCAAATGATTGGAAGGCGCCATTCGCTATAACATCCCCAACTGTTGTTATCCCGGCCCTCACCCACCGGGTCCATATGGTCAGCTTTTTGACCTCTGCCAGCATATGAGTACCCCATAGTGAGTGTGCCGTGGTAACCCTGTTCTCCCAGCCTATGTGCCTATGGGCCTGCCTCCAGACGGTCGTGATATGGGATGTAGTGGTTTGTGCGGGAGGTCTGGATAGGCTCTGGTACAGAATTCGAATTGGTGGAATGTCCTGGGCAATAGGTGATTCTGCTCCGATATGTGGAAGCTCTGGGTCCCCATGAAGGAGGTCGTTGACTATATTTAATTGACTGGCCCAGTAGTAGGACCTGAGATGTGGGACTCCCACGTGGCAAGTGCTATCCGGGGCTGCCCCCCCTTCCATATCAGTTTCCTCAAGAGGCCCTCTACCCTAGTGAATTCAGAGTTTGGTATGGCTAATGGGGCGTTCTGCAAGACGTAGAGGAAGCGCGGAAGAGCCATCATCTTAAAGAGGGCCGCTCTCCCCATGAGTGTTAGTGGCAGGAGCATCCAGTGCTGTATGTCCCCGGCAAAGCGGTCAACCAGCGGATGTAGGTTATGCAGCACATAGTTTGACAGCGTCCCTGTGACCCATATACCCAGGTAACGAAAACGTTCCCTCTCCACTCGATATGGGGCGCCCCGGGGGATTGCTGGATCGTCGCCTTTATCTGGGAAGAGGACCGATTTCCCCCAGTTTACCCCGAGGCCACTGAAAGTCCCGTAGGTCGTCAGCATTCGGGCTATGATGGGGCATGCCTGGTCCGGGTTACTTAGGTATAACAGTAAATCATCTGCGTAAAGGGAGAGTTTATCCTCCCGTCCGTTTGGCCATTGGAACCCAGACCATGTAGTAACCTGTCGGAGCCATTGGGCTAGTGGCTCAATTGCCAGGGCAAAGAGAAGGGGGGACAGTGGGCAGCCCTGTCGAGTGCCCCGGCCCAGTGGAAAGGTTCTAGAGGTCCACCCGTTTACCCTGGTTGCTGCCAAAGGGGCCTCGTATAGAAGTTGAACCCAGCTGAGAAAGGTTTCGCCTATGCCCATATGCCGCATTATTGCCCAGAGACTTTCCCACATCACCGAATCAAACGCTTTTTCAAAATCGATTGCCAGTAATGCCAGTGGTGTATTAAGGGTTGGGGCCCTTTCCAGTAACAGATGTAAACGGCGTAGGTTCATTGTGGTCGACCTCTGCGGCATGAAGCCGCATTGATCCGGATGGACCAGTGCCG
Organism: Ambystoma mexicanum; assembly: GCF_040938575.1. Lineage (NCBI taxonomy): Eukaryota > Metazoa > Chordata > Amphibia > Caudata > Ambystomatidae > Ambystoma > Ambystoma mexicanum. Next base: position 674,198,634 of record NC_090934.1, read on the forward strand.
ATATGACCGTTTGAAGCCTAGTGGCCAATACTTTAGCCAGGATTTTGGTTTCGCTGTTGATGAGCGATATCGGTCTATACGACTTACACTGGTCGGGAGGTTTCCCTTGTTTGGGAATGACCACAATATTCACGGTCCGTAGATCCGGGGGAAGGGTGCCCTGCGTCTTGGCGACTAGGAACAGTTTGCGGAGGGGGGCCGCCATCTTGTTGGTGCCCAGCTTCTTCCACGTCACGGCCGGGAAGCCATTCGGGCCTGGTGTTTTCCCCGATTGCAGCTGGGTCATGGCATCCGCGATCTCGGCTTCGTCTATTTCCCTATCTAGGTGTGCTCTTTGGACTTGCGACAGCTACGGTAGCACGATCTCCTCCAGTAGAGATAAATCTGTGGGGGCCATGGGGCGGCATAAAGCGCGGCATAAAAGTTGGCAAATGCCTCCGCTATCTCTGAATCTGTTTGGGCAGGTCCATTTGGGCTGTCCGTAATCAATCTAACGTGTCTGTGTCCCTCCTCCCGTCGCTCCAGCCAAGCCAATAATTTACCCGCTTTATCCCCCTGCTCATAAATTCTGGTTTTCGACTCCATGTGTGCCTGTCTAGCATTATCCAGCGCTTTGTTGTGCAAAGTAGCTCTGGCCTTTAACAGGGAGCAGTGTGTTTCTGGGGTAGCATCGGCAATGTAACTAACTTCCCATTTTACTACCTCAGCCTCTGCCTCCGATACTTTCCTATGATGTTCTCTTCTGTTATTACATATGCAGGCCGTCATTTCCCCCCTAAGCACTGCCTTATGTGCTTCCCAAAGTATCACTGGGTCCTCCACCGAGCCCGCATTAATTTCGAAGAATTTGTCTGACTTGAGAGTGGTATGTTCCACAAATTCAGGGAGGCCCAGGTAATAGCTATTTAGTCTCCATGTTTTGGGGGGTGGGGGACGCTTCATACCAAGCGTCATTTCCAAGGGAGAATGATCTGATATGCCACGGGGGAGGAGCTCTACCTCCTCTACCCTATATGCTTCAGGGGTTGGGAGGAAAAGTAATCTAGCCTGGATAGAGATGCGTGTGCTCCGAGTGGAAGGAGAATCCCCGCTCAGTGGGGTGTAGCTCTCTCCACACATCGCTCAGGCCGAGCGCCGACGCAAAAGTCGCCAGCCGTGTGGGTTGGCGCGGGTTTCGGTTGCGGATATGTGTTCTGTCGAGTGTATTACACATAACGTCATTGAAATCCCCTCCCAGGATCCACACCTCCACCTGTTGTTGCACGATCAAGGCCGTCACCTCCCCAAGCAGAGCCTCCCCAAACCCCGGTGGGGAATATATCGCTAGAATGACCACTGTCTCCCCCCAAAGAACACCTCGAATCATTACAAAACGGCCATTGGGGTCTTGCACCACAGCAGATAATACAAAGGGGAGTCGCTTATGTAGGAGGTTCAGGACCCCCCGGGAGCCCATCGTACACCCAGCGTGGTATGCCACTCGATAGTTGGATCTGCAAAAGAACTGGCAGTTTGAGCCCGCCAAGTGGGTCTCAGTTAGAAGAGCTACTTCAGGGGAGCGTCTATTAAGAAATTGCAAGATCAGTCGGCGTTTTATACTTGTGCCCATACCGTTCACATTCCAAGTGAGGAGCTTAAGAGACCCTTGGCATCCACTAGGCATTAAGGAGGCTTGCGTGATGTGGCTATCGGGGTCGCTGTGGTGTCGTATAGCCATTATTATCTAGGGGTTCAAAGTGTTGTGCTCTGCGGGTGTGAAGTATGTCTGATCGGAAAAACGTTGTCCGTATTTGGTGGGAGCGTGGGCAGCAAACATTGTGCGATCGGTGAGCTCGCCATGGACATTGCCTAATGTGAATCCCCGGTAACCAACAAACATAATACAACTCCCCTTCCCCCCTCCCAATACTCCACCCCAACATGAAGTATCTGTCGCCCGAACTTTCCTGGCGCTTAACTATGTCGCCAGGGTAACTGAACCTGAGTTGTTACTTCTTCTAGGGGGGTAGCTGCTGGGTGGCCGCCAGCCAGCCCGTGCTTCGTGATTGAATTATAGCGCGCAGCATAGGTTCCCTGGTTCACTTTTGCTACATGAAAATTTGCGTGGGTGGCATTGGGACTCATCATTCATTCATTCATTGCCCTCTTGCGGGATCACCGGATGTAGATGCTGCTGGGGTTCTGGGTCCGGCGGCCTCTCCGGCTGCGGTCTGGTTGGTTCTCTCCTCCTTCTCCCCTCGGCACTCCAGTCACCCTCTATATGTGTCTCAGCCCAGTTCCATGCTTCTCCCGGATCGGTAAAATGTACTGTCGTGCCCTTATGGAAGATTTTAAGCTGGGCGGGGTAGATTAGCCCATATTTAACTCCCAGTGACTGTAAGCGTCTTAAGCGGGTCAAAGGACTGGCGCGCCTTCTGCACCTCTTTGGTGAAGTCGGGAAAGAAAGCAATTTTTGATCCATTGTATGTGACCGTCCCCTTTGACCTTGCTAATTGTAGGACTGCATCTCTATCCCTGTAGTTCAGGAATCTTGCAATGATTGTACGCGGTGCCTTGCCAGGTATGGCTCTGCCACTTGGAACGCGGTGTGCCCGCTCGATGGAAAAAAATCTGGAAAAGGATTCCGCCTCATATATGCTCGTCAACCACTCCTCAAGAAATAGCTCCATGCAGTCCCCTTCTGCTTTCTCCGGAAGGCCAAGAATGTGAATATTGTTTCGCCGGGATCTGCCCTCGCTGTCATCTGCTCTCGCCTCCAGGGTTTTAATTCGGGCTAGCATGTTGGACATTTGACGATTCACCCCCCTCATATTGTCCTCAGTTTCGGATATCCGTGCCTCTGCTTCGCTTGTGCGTGAAGTTAGTTTCTGCAGATCATGCCGTAACAGGGACACATCCGCCCCAATGCTATCCATCTTCTTCTCCATCGATGTTCTAGAACTCGCAATGGCACTCATTATGTCTCTAAGAGAGATTTCCTCTCCCGTGCAATCCACCTCCGTTGATGACTGTCTCTCAGGGGAGCGAGACACGGGTGTTGTTGCATACTGCTCGATCCTGCTCTGTGTCGCCGTTTTCCTAGGTTTATCCTTCCCCATTTTGTCAATTTGGCAAAGCGATGTTGGAGTCAAAGCCCTGCCTAGAGGGGAGGGAAGGCAGCGGCAGTTCGTGTGAGCGCCCGCTACCGCTGCGACGAGGGCGGGTGCCCTCGGGTTTTACTGCCGTGTATTGTTAACCAAATTAATCAAAACCCCACACTACATCTATGTTCCGTCTACACCATGTGCGTAGGCCTCCACCTGGGATTTGACAGTCACAGATGCTCGGGGACACACAGTCCGCTTATGACGAGTAGCTAGTTGTGGGACGCACGTATCTGTTTCAGAATTGCCGAGTTACGGCAGGTTGAGCTGTGTGGAATATTGCAGCGTGTCTGGATCACTTTATTGTCTCTCACCGTTAGGGGAGAGGATGGTCTATGCTGCTTAGTTGTATATCCGTAGCAAAACAAGTAGGCCGAGTCTAACTACTTATAGTGTGTCCCAACGTGTGGGGGTGGTTCATTCTGTGAGTCTTGCGTTATCCTGGTAGTGTCCCAGGCTTCCCTGATCTCAGTTTAAGCTGCTCCGTGCTCCCCTGAGTGTTTTCCCCAGGCGTTACAGTAGGGCGCTGCGCGCCGAAGGAGTCCCGCCGTTTGCGGGCTGATTACTGGAACGGTCCCGTTGTATTTCAGTGGCAGTGGGGGCAGTTACTTCCGATGAACGGGTCTCCTTATTCTCCCAATCCGCCCTCTCTCCCCCCCAGTCAGGAGATTTATATCGGGTAGTTGCTGCCTGGAGGCTCACTCGGGGGTCTTTGTTCCCCCTCCCAATACGGTATCCAAGTCCGATTGTCTGCCCTTTATGTTAGCATGGGCAGTAGGCCGGGTGGGGGAGTGGGCGGTATAGAACTCCCCCACTTCTCACAGTATGGTGTCCACAATCCACAATCAGCCGCCGAGCCCCTCTCCCCCCCCTCCTTACCGGCTCTCAATGGCGTTATACACAAGGTTAGATTTTCACGGGAGAGGATACTCTGCCGGAATTCAAGGAGGTGGAATATAAAGCACAACTACTATCAGATCATGCCCGGTTGAGGGCCAAGTGGCAGGTCTTCCACCCCCCCCCCCGTACTCCCTCCCCGAGAGCATGCATTCCGACATAGAGACTCAGAAGTGAAGCCCTGAGGGATGCAGCAATCCGCGAACAGTTGAGGGAGGGGGTGCAGGAGTATTTTATAGATAACAGTGGAAGTGTAGAATTAACAGGCATGTTATGGAATGCTTTCAATGTAGTAATCAGGGGGATAGCGATTGCTAAAGCGAGCAGGGTCCAGGCCTCAATAGAGAGTGATTGACGAAAGGCTGAGATAAAACTAGAAGCCATAGATGGTCAACAAGATTTACAAAGCGGGATTGCCCAAGAAACAGTTGCAGAGTGCTTGTCGCTTTGGGATAGATTGGGCAAACTGAGTTATAGGAAGTATGTGGAAAAGACAACACGCGGAAAGGGACAAACCGGGACGCTTGTTAGCCTGGTTGCATGCCTGGTTGTACAAGAATGAAACGGAGAGGAGCGCAATTCAGGCGATCACAGCTAAGGGTGGGGAGATCTGTGAGATGCAGCAGGACATAAACACATGTTTTTATGATTTCTGTAAGACATTATATGAGGAGACATCAGAAACCCAGGAATCTGGAATAGAAGAAGCCTTAGCGTTGATAGACCACCCACAGTTCGATGCTGAAGAGGCAGATAGGCTTGAAGACCCCATAGCCCCAGGGAAGGCTCCAGGAGCGGATGGCTTGCCTAGCGTGTTCTACAAGGAGTTCATGGAAGAGGTCACGCCCTCGTTGTTGGCAATGCTGAACGAAGCACTAGATAAAGGAGCCTTGCCTCTGTCCTTAAGAGAATCAATCATAGTTCCATTACTGAAGCCCAACAAACCAGATACCGATATCAGTAATTCATAAAACGTACACCCAGATCAAGCAGATTATGTCCCAAATAGGAATATTACGTGTAATCTTAGACATCTGCACCATGTCACTGATCAAACCCAAGACAGCTCACAACTTCTGGCAGTGACCTCGCTAGATGCAGTCGAGGCATTTGACTCAGTTTGATGGCCTTGGCTACTAGCGGTATTGAAAGTTTTTGGTATAGGCCCCACATATATCAGCTGGGTCAAGCTATTATATAGCAACCCCATGGCGAGAGTCAAGACAGGGTCCACGATATCAGAGCAATGGAGGTTGAGCAAAGGCACAAGGCAAGGCAGCCCCTGGTCTCCCATGTTATTTATATTGGCTTTGGAGCCGCTGGCAGTATATATCTACAGAAGGAATATCAGAATACAGGCATAAGATCACCAGATGGCATGCACTTATTCTTCCTTTCTGCTAATTATATGATTTTTACCTACAACAGCCAGAAACCAATTTAGAATCCATACTAGAAGTGTTTGAGCGTTATGCGGACATGTCTGGTATTACAATAAATGCACAGAAGTCAAGCTTGTTTCCCTTAGCTGGGTACCGAGGGCGGGTTACCAAATGTACTGATTAAATGGGAAATCGATACATTTAGATACCTCGGAGTAAACATTTACCACAACCCTAAGATAGAACATATACAGAACATGCTCAAGGCGCTAAATAACATAACTCATTTTCGACCAGGCTGCCGCTTTCATTGGTGGGGAGGGCCACATTGTTGAAAATGGTAATGCTTTCAAGGCTGCTACATTATTTTATGAATGTTCCATATAAATTCCTAAAGCCTTCTTCAAGTCACTGAACACTATCTGCCGGGGCTTCCTGTGGCCTAACTCGAGATGCAGGATGTCGCTGGAGAAATTACAGAAACCTTATGAACAGGGAGGGAGACAATTTTCAGACTTTGACGGATACTTTGTAGCGTGTCAATTACAGTTTGTCGTGAATTACAGTTTGTTGTGTACTGGCTGTCAGAGGAACAGACCCAAGATATCGGGTTACTACAACAGGCATGCACCCCATTCTTTTTAAAAAAGAGATAGTTTGGACCACAACACTGCGGGATCCCAAACCACCCCTGCTGCTGAAGCTAGGCATGACGATGTGGCAAAGAGTCTGCCGGCTACTGGGGAGAGATACACCCTTCTCACCCCAGATCCCATTGGCTACGCTGAAGAGAGGATGAAAAACTTAGGCTGAGTGTTCAGAAATACTGGGAGATCAGAGGGGTGGTGACACTGGGAGACATAATGAAAGAGGGACGCCTGATGACCTTTAGTGAGGTCATTTTGGAAACAGGAGTACGAAAAGGGCAACACATAACTTAAGCTGCTGTTCTCCATAGGATAAATCAGAAGTGGCCGAAATCGGAAGGCACATGGGTAGAAGATGAAATGATCGAAACACTATGATATCTCGTAGGGTGGGCACGCAGTGGCGAGATTATATGAGACTAACGGTGCGTCCAGATAGTAACCTATAACAGACGTGGCGAAGTTGGGAAATGGATTTACAAGAGCAGCTGTCAGATGCAGCCTGGAGCAGAACTATGCGGTACCACAAGAAAGTGTCCAGAAACACACAATTACAGTTGATCCAATAATATGTCACTCACAGAGCATATTTAATTACAGAGAAGATTGCAACATTTGATAACGCAAAGGAACAAGCCTGCCCTGAATGTGGCCAGATTACATATGTTCTGGGCAGGTGGGTAGATATGCCAATATTGGGAGGGAGTGGCACGGTCCCTAACTAAGGTGGGCTTGATGTCAGAACCAATGACCCCCCCCCCCCCCCAAGGTGTACTTGTTAGGAATTTTTCCGAGACCAAAGAAAGTTAGACATGTGAACAAACTGAGGGATCTCAGCATACATCCCAACAAAGAGCAGGATAGCAATGGGGTGGAAAGCTCAACATAGTCCAGTATTAGTTGTGTGGCTGGGAGACCTCTAGAAATGGGCATTGGCAGAAACTGCGGTATGACAGGAGGCATCCCGTCAGGGACAAGAGGAGCAAAACACAGATTTAACGGCCTGAAACAATTAATAATGGAATTGACTCCACCTATACAGAATGTTACTCAAGCTCAGACAAACACCATCACAACTAGTGAGATGGGGATAAGGAGCGAAGTTCAAGTTGAATGATACAGATCATGAGTAGGCAGTCAGTGGAATAGGCTGGGGGGGAAGGGGGAGGTTGGTACAGGCAACGAGTCGATGAAACGGTGGAAATGCTGCATAACTGCATAACATTTGTATGCTGTTTTGTGTTTGGAAAATAAAATGCATTTAAACAATAAAAAGAAAAGGATATTACAAGGCGGCTCAGTTGAGAGAGGTGAGAGAATGGTTTTCTGACAACCAGGAAAAGATCTGGGCTTGTATGGACAGGGCAGTGGCGGGTGGACCGCTAGCAATGTTATTATAGCTAATAGGGAAGGATAGCCCCAGGGTGCTAGACGTAGCACAGTGCTCCGGACAACGTGTGACATATGGGATGGATGGAAGAAGAAAGGTCATCCATCAACACGCCCCTCTCCTTTTACCCCCATGTTTGAGAATCTCAGATTCTCCCCTGGTATAGAAAAGTGCAAATTCAGTTGATGGCGGGAACAGGGGTGCTTGAAGATTAGGGACATGGTGTGGGACTGCGAGGTAGCAGCATTTGAAGAATGCAAGGCACATATAGGAATAAAAGAAACAGATGGATTTGAATGCACACAGCTGAGACACTGGCAAAGGCAACCAGAGATACGCTACACAACAAGACAATTGACGAGATTTAAAACATATATAACTACACACTCAGGGGACAAACAACTAGTCTCAAATATTTACTTGCTCCTACAGGAAGGTATAGCCCTTAAAATCTGGCCATACCAAAAAGCTTGGGAGGGGACAATAGGTAACGCTATTCCATGGGAGCACTGGGAAGGGTCTATACAATTACAAGAGGCTTGGTACAAGATGATGTTACAATGGCACTACACCCCTCAAAAACTACACAGAATGTATAACAGTCTCCCAGGGATGATGGAGGGGATGTATAGGGGAAGGTAATTGGAAGCATATATGGTGGGACTGCCCCGGGATCAAAGTATATTGGGACGACCTTATGCGGCAGATAAAATGCATAATACCGGAACTACAGACCCTCTCTTTGGGAGAAAGCTTGTCTGGACTTTAAGACCTGCATGGCCTGTTAACTTCGAAACCACTAAAGAGTGCCTTGATGACGATGCTAATAGCAGGATGGCAGGTGACAGCCAAAAACCGTAAGCAAACAGATCCACCGACGGTGAAAAACTGGCGACATGAGCTTTGGGACATAGCGGCTATGGAATGAATCACATACCGAATACAGGGAGAAGCAGAGAAATTCAGGAGCGATTGGGGAGAAGGGATAGAATATCTGAAGAGCGATTACATACAACAATGGTGCCTGCAAAACATCAGAATACTAGATATGAAGTGACAATATACAGACATCAATTAGGGCCTCCTTAGGGCCTAAGAAACACCTACGACAATTGGGACTTTTATGCAAAGACACTGCGTGAACCTTGGGTGGGGCAGGGAGGAAGGTAGATTAGATGTTTTACTGTTTAAGAAATGCCAATACATTTTGTTTTACAAAAATGAAAACAATTATCAGATCTTAAAAGAGCGCAATATCTAAAGCTCGGAAATTCTACAGCGGGGTAGGTTAGTAGGGAGATGAGGAATACGTGGGAGGAATATCCAGTCGAAAGAATGTTACCATGGGGTAATTAACTTGTTCTTTGAATGGATTGTGTCCTGCCACGTATTCCTCATCTTGTGAAAGACTCCCAAAGCAGCATTAGGTTCTTTTGGAGGAGGTATTAAGAATTGAGAGTTAATGTTTGTCCACAATGGAGCATAGAACTGCCTTCCCAAATCCTCCTTCATTGATGGAGGGGACTAAACAATGTTTTGTGAACGTGTGGAAGGTGGACCAGGTACCTGCCTCGCAAATGTCCTTAATCGAAACTCCCCTCTGAAGGACAGAGGAAGTTGCCATGCCCCTAGTTTAATGAGCCCTTAAGCCTTCCGGGGATATTTCCCAGCTAGCCTGTTGCACTCCGCCATAGCCAGTTTGATCCATCTGGATAATGTCAGTGGTGACTGACAGACCTAGTTTGTGCCCTGTATAACCAATGAAAGGTTGGTCATGATGAAATATAAAAGCTTAGAGCTCTCCGCTGATCGAGTCTATGTAATCTTTACTCTTCCTTGCCAGGATGAGGTGGAGGATAGAAGGCCGGAAGCACAATTGTATGTGCTAAATGGCAATTTAATACAATTTTAGGGAGAAAAGAGGGTTTGACCTCAAAGACAACCTTATCCTTGTACAAAGTGGTAAACTGAGGTTAACAGGATTATGCCTGCAATTCACTCAACCTGATGAGCTGATGTTATCCCTACTAACAAAATGGTTTTGTAAGTTAGCAGCCTTAAAGAGCAGGAATGGAGTGACGCGAAAGGAGCGCACATCAAAACCTTTAAAACCAAGTTAATGTCCCAAGTTGGTATTTGGAATGTTCTAGGAGAAAACATATTTGTGAGTCCTTTAAGAAATTGAATTAAGGGTATTTTGAATTAGGACACCTTTTCCTAGGTGCGCTTGAATATGGAAAGTGCTGCTAGATAACCCTTGATTGTTCCAATCTGGAGCACCAGATTTCCCAAATGTAGTAGAAAAAAGATAACACTGTCGCATTGAAAGGGGTCTACATCATTTTCCCTACACCAGCTGTAGAACTTGCTCCAACCGCCGCGGTATAAGGATTTTGTTGCAGGCCTTCTGGCCGAAAGCAACATCTCCATTACGTCATCCGGGAGGTCCCAATCCTTGTACCTCTGCCTCTCAGAAACCATGCGTGAAGGCTGAGTGTCTTGACCTCTGGATGGAGAACTCAACCCTCCTCTCAAGAGAAGGTCCTCTCTGTGTGGAAGACATATTGGAGGGTAGATGGACATGTCCAGAAGGTCCAGGTACCACGTCCTCCTGGCCCAATCTGGGGCAATTAGGATCATGGATTTCCCAGACTTTCTCAACCTCCTGATCACGTGATGAATAACAGGGACTGGAGGAAACGCGTACAGGAGTGGAAACTCCCAGTCCACTAAGAACGCGTCTCCTAGAGCTCCTCTTGGAGGAAATTCCCTGGGGTAAAACAGTTTGCACTTCCAGTTGGCACTGGTCACAAACAGATCAGCCTGACGGGTTCCCCAAACGGTGAAGATCTCTTGAAGGACTTCCTGAGCTAGTTCCCACTCGTGGGAGACTGTGCTCTGCCTGCTCAGAGCGTCCACTGCCGTTTCCTCCTCCCTGGCTAGGTGAACTGCCGATAGAGACATTCCTTCTTGAATTACCCAGACCCAGAGCTGCATTGCTTCTCTGCACAGTGGCAGTGATCCTACGCCTCCTCTCTTGTTGAGGTAGTACATGGCCACTGTGTTCTCCATCATTATCTGGACTCTGATGGAGACCAACGACCGATGATTGTCAGGTCGGTGGCGTGGGCCGCGAGTGAGGCGTCCGTCACTACTGCTATCTCAGGCCATGGCTGCCAAAAAGGTTCTCCTTTTAGAATGTTAAACTCGCAGGCCCTCCACAGATAATCATGTGAGACTGCTTGGAATTTGAAGGTGGTCTGACATCCGGCCCTAGAATTGAGACCACTGTTCTGAAAGCCCATTGAAGGGATCTCATTCTCAGGCGAGCATCTGGCACCAGAAAAATGCAGGATGCCATGAGGCCGAGCAACCTCAAAAACAGGTTCATCCCTTTTCCTCTAAAACCATCAAGGACCACATTGACACCCTCGTTCCGGCCCTTCCCGATTTTTGCAACCACTCCTTTGCCTCAGGAACCTTCCCCTCCCCTCTGAAGCAGTCCCTTGTGTATCCTCTTCTCAAGAAATCCACAGCTGATCCTTCCTGTCGGCCCAATTTCTATTACTCCCTTTCTGGGATAACTCCTTGAAAAGCTGGCTATCTCTCAGCTTAACCTTCATTCTGTTGGCTGTCTCCATGACCACCAGTCTGGCTTCAGAGCGGCCAGAAGCACCGAAACTGCTCTCAAACCTTGACTCTAATATTCCCTCTGTCCTTAGCCTACTCAATCTCTCTTCTGCCTTTCAAACGGTTAACCATACCATCCTGCTCAACCATCTATGTGATAACCTGGGTATCACCGATCAGGCTCTTGGGGTCATATTTGATTCTACGATTTCCTTCTGCATCCACATCTGAGGTTTCTAAAAAGTCAAACTTCCTACTGTACCTCCTCAGAGGTACTCTGCCTTTCCTCTCCTTCCCCCAGAAGATCACTGTCTCCCAAGCTCTGGTTCTCGCTACTTTGGACTACTGTAACACTCTCTGCCTTTTACAACTAATGCACACAGGACTGTAAGACTTGTCCTTGGCCCAAGCCCTGGGATCGTATCTCTCCAGCTCTGAAATCTCTCCATTGGCTCCCAGTGAATGCAAGGATTAAATTCAAAGCCCTCTGCATTGTCCTCAAGGCCTTTTGGGGCCTAGGTCCAAAATACCTTCAGCTATACCTCTGTAAATACCTCCCCTCTCAAGCTCTTCACTCCTCTACCTCCAACTCCCTCAGGGTCAGTCGTTTTTCAAATAAACGAGCTGGGGTAGATCTTGGTCTTCGGCTGGGGTCTCCCTCTGGAACAGCCTCCCTGCCACTCTTAAACTTGAGGAGAATCATCTCCGGTTCAGAAAGCACCTCAAGACCTTTCTCTTTGCTTCTGCCTACCCTCCCCCTCTTCCCTGCTGATCTGCTCTCTCTTGGCACTGTGCACCTGGCCACCCTCTGTTCCCCTCGGCCCAGTTACCTGCTCACCCTGCTACCCTCCTGCACTGCCTCCAGGCCACCCCTTGCAATGGGGACTGTGTATGGGCCCATACAGTCCCTCACACACCCTTTTTTCTTCTTTTTCTGCACTTCTCAGACTTACCCAGTCTGCTGCCGTAAGCACAGCATTTGCCACTTGCTGGCTGCACTACCACTGTTTATTGCCTCCATTATCTATTTATTTTTTATTTATTAATATTTATTCTGTTTTTCCTCTGCGCCGCACTTTCTGCTCTCCCCCTTCCATGCACTTTTCCCACTTTCCCTTTCTCAAGCACTTGCGCGTTCTCAATGTCGCTGGGCATAGTAAGATCGTTGTTGTGTTCTCCCCGGTTTTCCCCTCCCTTGCCTTGTCGCGCTCTGAAACACTTGTGTATGAGCGTGATACAAATAAAATATCATAAGTCAAAGGCCGGAAGATGCTGCACACTCTGAAACTTGGTGACCATCTGCAAAATATCTTAAACCCGCCTCTCGGGTGGCAAGGCTTTTCCCAGGGATGCATCCAGGACTGCTCCAATAAATTGGGAGTCTCTGAGATGGCATCATGTGGGAGAAGCCCAGTCTGTGGAGGGAGTGGCAGGTGATAATGAGATCGGGTGAATGTACCCTGATCAGCCAATCGCCTAGGCAGGGGTAGACATGAATCGCCGATCTCCGAGACTCGCTGCCACCACTGCCATTAACTTGGTGAAAACCCTCAGGCGGAGGTCAGCTCAAATGGCAGAATGCGAAACTGATAATGAGACCCACCAATGGCGAACCTCAGGTACTTCCAGTGCTTGTAATGGATTGGCACATTAAAGTAAGCATCCTGAAGGTCCAACAATACCATCCAATCCTGGAGCTAGAGGGCCTGAAGGATCTGAGAAAGTGTGACCATCTTGAGCTTGTCCTTTCTGAGGAACTTGTTCAAGTATATCAAATCAAAGAAAGGTCACAGTCCTCCGTCCTTGAGGATTAGGAAATAGGGAGAATTCCCATACTCTGTTCCTCGCCATCAAAAGTACTGGTTCTACAGCACCTTTCTCTAGCAGGGTCAACATTTCCTGCAGAAGGAATGGATGTGGAACTTTTGGCGAACAGTTTCCCGGTGGATGATCCCGTGGTCTCTGTATAAAGGGGAGGCAGTAACTCTGGGCTGCTGTTTCCAGTGCCCATGCATCCGAAGTAATACATTGCCATTATTTCAGATGTTGGGACAGTCTGCCTCCCACCAGGGTGTCGCGAGTCAAGACCTCAGAGTAGTTTTGAGGTGAGTGAAGCAGCGGCTGATGGTAAAGTTGCTGCTGCTTGTGCGGGCTTTGCACCGCTCACTTGTCCACCACGAGGGAATCTTCTCTGTCCTCCCTGACCAGCCTGTCCTCTTGTTCTTCCAATTTAGGAGTAGTAGCAAAAAGACCTACCCCTCCAAGACGATCCACTGGGGTGAAAAGGCTGTGGCTGCCTGACTACGGCACTTAAGGACTTGGCTGCCGCCTTTGAGGTCTGTAGCTTTGCAAGGCTTTTGTCAGCCTCATTTTCAAATAAATTGGAGCCATCAAAGGGCACGTTAAGGAGTCTGGATTGAGCATCGGGTGCAAATCCTGACTTCCTCAACCATGCAAATCTGTGTATGACAGTGCTTGCCGCCATGGCCCTGCTGACGCTGTCAGTGGTGTCTAGACCTGATTGCAGAAATGGCCTCCTTGACATCCCTCATCAGGTTCATGAAGCTGTCTCTTTCCTCACCCTCTGGGATGTGATCAGCCGCCATCGCTATGCAGTCCCACAGGGTGAATCTGTATTTTGCAACAGCACATATAGAATTAGCAGACTTTAAAGCCATGCTACTAGCAGAAAAGACTTTTAGCCCAAAAGTCAATGCGTTTGTCATCCCTATCAGGGGGCATGGTTGGGTACGCAGCTTGCTTGGAGACAGATGTATCTGCTTGTACTACTAGGCTTTCCGGAGTTGGATGCATTGACAAGTAGCCAGGGTTGCTACTGGATGGCCTGTTTTTTTGTCAGATTTTTGTTTACTAAAGGGCTGGACTCTGGAGCCTCAAAGTTTGCCACAACCCTTTTTTTGAAGTGCCATATGGAATGATAAAATAGGATTATATTGAGGACCTTTGTCCAATATGTCAGTCAGGTCATTTTGTTCAAATGCGGGAGCTGGTCTACTCCATCCCAGGAATTCCACAACTCTTAACATTTGGCTTCTGTATGATGCATCTGCATGATCAGCCGGGTCCAGTTTTCCAAAATCTAGTTTTGGGGAGGTGTCTACCCCACTAGCTGTCTGTAGGGTGTCATCTAGCTGCCTAACCCTGGTATTTTCTGAAATTAAACATTCAGGTATAGGAGTATTTTTTTAAATACTAGAAGTACCAAATTGGAGACCACATGGAGGGGTATCATCTGAGGTTTCATAGCCCTCATATATAGATGTTAAGGATCTAAAAAAATCCTTCTTAGGTAAAGTTTTAAAAACCTGTTCCTGGCTTTTTTGTGGCAAAGGCGTCCAAGAAAGTACAGTCGGCTTCAATGTTTTTTGTATCAGTGTCGATGGTGTCAACGTCAGTGGCGTTGACGACTTGACTTTGGTCTTGGGCTTTGAGGGACTCGACCCACGAATCAACGGTTTCTTCTATGATTTCTCGTCTAGTCGGGTACTCTCAGATTCTCGACTAGTCTTAGATTTATGACCCGGGCGGCCCGAGGGAGCACAGAGTTTTTCCTTGGCCTCATGCTCATCATCGACCGTATCATTGCCACTTTTCTTATGCTTCGAGGAGGACGGGGCCTGATCCTAGAAGATATTGCACATTTTCTTTCTAAAGAGTTCCCACTCGTCTTTGGAGGAGGTTTAAGTCGGGCCTTTCATTAAAGGAAGAAGATGAGGAAGAAGAAGGTGATCTATGCCTTTTCGATTTTTTTTATGACAACGAAGATTAACTGCTACTCCAGTGGGACCATTTTTTGTATTTTTTTTGTGAGGAGAGATCGTCCCGTGGGATGCACCAAATTTAGATGGAGTTGACAGGGATTTGGGAACAATTCTACCCACAGAAAGTTTAGCTTTTGCGCCCTTTTCAGGCCTTAACTGTCATCGACTGACAGGATAAACAGTCGTTGGTTACATGCTCAACGCCCAGGCACCAGATGCATATCTTAAGAGGGTCCGTGATGGACATCTAGGCGCTGCTTTTTTGATACTTTTAGAAGCCCGCCTTTGGAATATTCGGAGCTGAAGACGAGGTCATTTCCGATACGTTTTCGAAGAAAACTGAAGCACGCCGTAATTCTTGAATCAATCGCATTCGCAGAAAAATTGAACTGAAGCCAACAGGGGCTGTGCGTGTTATATGTACTCGACTAGGACGTCAGCCGAGATGAAAGCCCTCGAGGGACATCGAGTCGACCGCCTCGACCCACAGCGCCCTCTGCCGAAATAAATATTTTTCAGAAGCAGCTAAAGCTGGAAACGAAGATATAATAAGATGAGGAATACGTGGGAGGACACAATCCATTCGAAGTATTTACTGTGGGCTGAGTCCCCAGCACAGTGTGTCCTCATAACAAGGACACGGTTTGACTGTTTTGCTATGGGCGGTGGTGGCAGCATGGTCTGGGGATGGTGTCAATCAGTCCTGCCTTCTGTGTGATGCCCCATATGAGAACCTTGCCCCTTTGATTTTGTTTTGCCCTTTGTATGCAAGCGAGAGAGACTCTGTTACAACCTTCATTTTGTGTACTGGGTTTTGCCCAGTATCTGCCTGCCCTGATCTATTTACTATGGGCTGAATCTCCACGCGTGGGTTGGTCTCTTCTAACCTATCTGAAATCAGCACTTTATACTTGAAAGCGTTTGCTTAGGAGTATGACATGATATGAGGATTTGTATGGTTGATAAACATTTTATGACGGGGCAATTTGTATGTTTTGTAAACATTCTATTCTTGTTATTTGCACTGATATGTAGTTTATCTTAGGGGGCGTGGTTTAAGGCCATGTAGTGAGGACGTGCTCTTCGAGAGCTGCTGAAAATCTGCATGATGATCGATTGATCCGGCTTATGTAGCTGCCTAAATCATTTTGAAACAATTGAAAGCAGCGTACGGCAGTGTGAAGGTACAGTGCGCCTCCGTGCTGCATGAAATTGCCCTGAAAGGATCGTCTACCGGGTGAGCTTTGGAGGAAAGTTGGGCGGCGGCATAGTCCAAAATGGACACCGGAGCTTAGAGGGCAGAGCAGATGCGAGAAGAGACGTGCAGTGCCTGAGTCGGGGAGAATACCTGGCCCCACCCGAAGAGGACTGAGGCACCCTACATCGAGGGACTGCTTTCGCCTGGTCTGTGGCGTGGGCAGCGTTTGCTCTTTCCCATAGGCGAGCAGAGGATTAAACTGTCTGGCTGTCACGGCGGACAAAGGCGACCTTGTACACACAAAGGCGCACGGGTGAGGCTATCTACTGCAGAGTGCTGCAAGACTCCCCCAGAGGACTCGGACACCGACCCACCATATGCGGGTGCGGAGACCTGCAAAGCAGGGATTGCTGGCAGGCGTAAGACTACCCAGCGCAACCACAGCGAAGCTGCGGGGAGCCTGATGGTGAAGATATAAGTGCGGGACCACCGCCGTTGGGCGTCCGGCCGGACACAGATGGTGCGCTGCCAGAAAACAGATGTTGAAGGAGCAGCCCGCGCCCGAAGACAGTGGTAAGGGGCAGGAGGGAGGAGGAAGCCCTGAAAGACATACAGTTATCCTTAAACAGTAGAGCCCCTTGCAACGACTACAAGAGACATCTCACTAAGGGGTGCCGAGGCGCCTTCAGCGGTTCCCCCGGCTCAAGAACGTGGCCACCCCTGCCAACCTGCCCCAAACTGGGGGCACCTGGACCACCGCAGCCAGTGTGAGTGCATGAGGCAGTGCCTGCACCCCTGAGCCACACCGGCAACGAAATTGTGTCCCAAACTGACAGAGACCAAATAGAGTCACAGAGCATATTTCCTGTTTGGGGTTTGGCCAGCTGAGAGCCGGGAGACCCACCCTGAAGCACTTGGGCGGCCAGGCCAACAACAGAGGAGCCCTGGAAAGAAAGGATGAAAGGATCATTGATAAGCAGCCAGCAATGGTCGGGGTGCCTGAACCTAAGCGTACAGGATTTATGAGGAAAACCACATGGCTCCTCACCCTCCAATAGCAACGCACATGCCCAGGTGAGACTGTCGAGAACCATAATGCAATGGCTACTGGCAAATTGATGACTGTCACTTCAAGTGCCCTTGCTGCCCAGACCCAGTAACACCACGCTTGGCCAAGGACCAGACGTTTCAGCCCTTGCAGGGGGTACATCCTAAAACAATATGGGACACAGTGGATGTTGCAAGTGATGGCAGTGAAGCAAGCCACCCAGCTGCCAGCCCAAGGCCTCCATAGCAGCTCAACGCAATATAGCCACACAATCAGGGGAAGAGGTTACACTTCTGACTGTGCACATCAGTACTTCCCTACCGGGACACAGACAACCCTGCAAGTTGGCAGTCAGCTGCACAGGCCAGAGACATCAGGTGATTAGAGACTAACTTTAGAGGTCGGGAACCCCAGCCTTAACACTTCTGAGTGCTGGGGCGTGGCCAAGCAGCCATGGAGTGAGGACGCTGAATCCATGAGCTCCGTCAGAGCCGCAGTAGTCTGATCCTGAACTTGGCGCACCGAGCCCAACTACACCTCCACGCGGTGCTCCAGCTGCAGCGGGGGCGAAGACCTTTGCTTTGCAGCCTATTCCGAAAAAAATCAGAGCGAGGGAGCCTGGTGCGACACTCCGGCCCGGCTCCCCTCTGCTCCGGACAGCGCACACAAAATGGTGGCCGCGGCGAGCTAGCGGTTCCGGGCCGCGCACAGGACCTGCTGGGCAGCGACGCCCGTGGCCGGCTGGGCACACGCACCTGCCGGCGACACCTGGGCGTGCGGCCAGACCATCGGAGCTGGTCTGCGAAGCCCACGGGGCGCAGCGGAGAATCGTGGGGGGCGCCCGAACTACACCGCGGGCGAGCTGACCTGCTGGTGCTGGGCACCCCCTGCAGCTGGGTAGCGAGACGGTGCACTATCGGTGCACGGCCGAGGCATTCGGTCCAGCTGCTGTGGACCGGGGCTTCCCTGAGAAGGAATCTGCTTGCCAGCGGTCTGGGCTGCCTGCCGCGACCAGACAGAGAGCCTCCCCCGCGGCCGCGACGAGGCATCCACTTAAGGCTGTGCCCCTCCCCTCCCAGGATCAGCAAGGTGAGGAGCTGGGGGAACCACAAGATACGGCAGTGAGTGCTGCGTGCTCCCCGCTAGTGGGTTGGCCTGCAGTGGTGACTGCGATAGACGGCGAGAGGGCGCTGGCCCTGACACTATCTGCGACACCGGTGTGGTGAGAGCCAGGCCACTGAGGAGAGTTGCTGCGCTGAACCCCTGCAAGGGGGACAGCGAGAAACTAGAGAGGGTTGCGCCGCTCCCTGGCTCGAGGGGGCGTACTGGACGTCTGCACCGCTTGACGGGGCCTGGAGACCCCACAATGGCCACCTCAAGGAGTAAAGCTAAAAACACCACGATGGATCCTTTCTTGACACCGAAGCCTCACCATGCTCCCCCTTCTACACCAAGAGGCACAGCAGCACAGGCCAGCCAAGAGGAAAACTCCAAGGACAATCAGGTGCTGGAGGCGATCGCAGCCCTAAGAACTTTTATATACACGAAAATAGGCGAGGTCAAAGCTGACATCCAGCTCATACGACAGGATGCCCGCAATCTGACGGAACGCGTTACTATCATAGAATCCTCCCAGAAGGATATGTCGGACGATACAGCGGACCTTAAGGCTGAGGTGGCAGACCTTAGGAGAAAGGTGTGTTTCCTGGAGGCGAGGTCGGAGCAGGCACAACAACATCAGGATACTCTGCATTCCGGAGGGGACAGAGACCACAGACCCGACAGCCTATGTAGAATCCTTAATACAGCAGGAAATAGGAGCGTAGAAGCTCTCACAGGACTTCGCCATAGAGAGGGCCCACAGGTCGCTCCAGAAGAAACCCCCTCCAGGTCCCTACCCACGTCCCATCATAGCGAAGGTCCTCAACTTCCGAGACAGGGAAGTCATCCTGAAATTTTCAAGAGAGGGAGGTGTAATAGAACAGAGTAACTCTAAAATTACCATCTACCCTGACTACACACAGTCGGTACAGAGAGCGAGGAACTCTTTCGTCCCAATCAAGGCCCGACTGAGAAAATTGAACTTAAAGTACATGCTGCTGTATCCTTCCAGATTAAAGGTGATCTATAAGGGACGAGCGATATTCCTGGAGTCGCCGGCCGCGGCCAACATGTGGAAGGAACATAACAACTTAGCTGAGGTCCCCGGGGAACCCTCCCATGAGAGTCACGGCGAAGAAAGTAATGAGCGGTAGACGGACGCCTCGGCATGGGCCCCCTCGACCCTTGCCTGGAGCACTAGAACAAGGAGGTACACTACCACCACTGAAGCAACACTACGACGAGAGAAAGCGAAACGACTACTGGGCTCGCACGGCCTCCTCCACATGTGCACAAACCACGAACCCACGAAAGACAAGTGCAGGCCTGTTGCCAGCATGCACCAACTTGCGCCAGAAACCCGGATGGGGACAGGCAGCGCAAGAGCGCCCGAGCACTGCGCCCTTATGGCAGAGGCTGGGTGCACCAGTTATAGTTACTGTTTTCATGTTACAGTTGAGACTGCCCTACTTCTGATGACCATCAGCCAAATTGAAGCGGACCCAGAAACGGACCCCGGAGCTTACCAACCTGAGCAAGCAGAGCGAGATGTGACGCCCGACAATGCATTGCCGAATCACAGATATGACGTGGAGTCCACCATGGCAAAACGCAAAGTCACACAATGGCAGCACGACCCAGGATAATCACATGGAATGTTAGGGGGATGGGATCCTATCTACGAAGAAACCGTATACATTCATACCTGAAGAGGAAGAAAGTATCAATCGCCCTCCTGCAGGAAACACACCTCTCAACAGACACTACGGACAAACTGGTAGATTACTGGGGTGGCCAGGGTGGCGGTGCATCCTACTCGAAATACGCACACAGTGTATACACATGGGTGAGCCCAGGTACACCATTTCACCTAATGGGTGTGGAAGCGGACAAAGAAGGTAGATATGTAATCATATGGGGCATGCTGGACAACTCTCAGCTGTGCATAGTGAACTCATACTTCCCCCAACACGGTATCCCTTCTCATCTCAAGAAGCTATGTGCCATAATAACACACCACAGGGAGGGCATTCTTTTATGGGGGGGGGATTTCAATTGCGTGGTGAATGTAGAAATGGACAGATCCACCACGCCACGTATCCTCAACACCCCCGCCCCTCGGGCACTTTGCAGCGCGATCGAGGACTTGCACTTAGTCGACGTCTGGAGAGACTTGCACCCCACCGATGGGTCCTACTCATTTTATTCGGCCCCCCACGACCTGCATACCAGGATAGATCTTTTCTTCATTGATAGTGGGCTAACTTCGCAAGTCGAATCTGCGTGCTACCTGGGCAGGTCAATATCGGATCACTCCCCTCTGCTAATATAGCTCTGCCTTAGGGGCCCTAGACCACCTATCCCGATGTGGCGCATGCCGATAGACACTTTAACGGACCCCGCATTCAAGGATGCCCTGGGTGAAAAGCTGGAAGAATACATAAATATCAACAAGGGATCAGTTGAGAAATGGAGCACGCTATGGGATGCCATGAAGGTGGTAACTAGGGGCGAGATAATAGCTGAAGCAGGAGGGATCAGGAGACAGCTGAGAAAGGAGCTGAAGTCAAAGGAGGAGGAGATCAGACACCTAGAGAACAACCTCCACCCTACCAATGAGAAGGAAACCAGACTGAAGGAGATCAGAGAAGAGTGCAGAATTGCATGGGAGAGGCTGTCCAAATTCGACTTCTCTGTGCGAACTCTTAAGGCACACAAGGAGGCAGATAAACCAGGCAGGATACTTGCCTGGCTATGCAGGAGGGAGCACCCGAGGCAGGCCCCCAAAGAGATCAAGGATAAAGACGGTATAACTCACAGGACACAGCAAGCAATAAACAATGTCTTTTCAGACTTTTATGCCGAACTACATGCCCACAGAGACTAAATCCCTGAATCAGACATCAAAGATACCCTGGCCGAAGTTGAACTGCCTAAACTGAGCCAGGAAAAACGAAATATGCTGGGAAAGGCCATCACTATTGAGGACATTTCAGAGGCGATCAGATCCCTTTCCACAAGCAAAACCCCTGGGACAGATGGCCTTACTCCAGAATTTTACAAGGCCTATGAGGAGATCCTAGCCCCCATGCTGCACGGAGTATATGTGGAGGCATATGAGACCGGGACGCTACCGAGTAGTATGAGAGAGACCCTCATTGTACCAATACTCAAACCAGGCAAACCAGCCGACGAGTGTGATTCATATCGCCCCCTAGCGATGCTAAACTATGATAGTAAAATATTGACAACGATATTAGCTAAGAGGCTCTCTAGGGTGATAGGATCCCTAATACACGAGGACCAGAATGGTTTTGTCCCAGGACGCAACACCACGGCCAACCTGAGAAGGCTCCAACACATAATGGCTCAAACAGCTGAGTACAATGACGACATGGCAGTACTTTCGCTAGATGCCATAAAGGCTTTCGATTCAATATTTTGGGAATGGCTGATTGAGACCCTGAGGGAGTTTGGAATCGTGAGCATTTCATCCGATGGGTTAGGGTGCTCTACAACAACCCAGTGGCGAGAGTGAAGACAGGAGGCATGGTGTCGGGGGCTTGGGCTATCCAAAGGGGAACCAGACAAGGGTGCCCACTGTCACCAATGCTGTATATCCTTGGCCTGGAACCGGTGGCAATCTATTTCAGGAGGCAGCTCTTTGACGCTGGCATCAACATTAATGGGGTAGATAACATAATTTCCTTGTACGCTGACAATGTCCTTTTATACCTGCGAGACCCCCAACTGAATGCACCAACTGCACTAGACATCCTTGATAATTTTGTGAAATATTCGGGGATAAAATTCAGCAGACAGAGATCTTGCTCCTTCCCCCTGGCTGGGCTTAAAGGGAAGGGTACAGAGGAACTACCCGAGATCGGGATTCAATGGCAGCCGGAAGCCTTCCGCTATCTTGGTCTCACCATTATGCACACCCCAGCCTCCACTCATGAGTGTAACACGGAGGCAGCAATGCGCGGAGTGCGCAGGTCTATCAAATTCTGGTCGAAGTTACCGCTCTCAGTGATGGGCAGAGCTGCAATCTCCAAAATGATTATATTACCGAGATTAATCTATTACTTTACCAACATAACATACTACATACCCCCGTCCTTCTTCAGGAAACTGGAATCCCTAATCAGAGATTTCCTTTGGGGCCGGGCCAGACACAAACTTACATTGAACACCCTTACGCTTCCATATGCTGAGGGTGGCATTCAACTGCCCGAGTTCAAGAGGTACTATTTAGCAGCACAACTATCGCATGTCGCTAAGTGGCTATTGGATGAACCCACTGCTGAGACAGGCCTCCTCCGACAACTAATCACACCTATGCATCCCAAAGAGGTAATATGGAGCACTCAAATAGGGCCCCCCTGACCCACCCATGATAGTAAAGCTCGGGAGACAAATCTGGAACAAGGTCAGATCATTGATTGGACTGCAACACTTATACGCACCGGATATCCCCATGCTTGCAGACGTATGCCAAATCCCCACTGACTTACCAACGATGAGGAGCTGGGAGAACTGTGGCCTCTATACATGGGAGACATGTTTGATGAGGGTCTGTTCAAAGACTTTGATTCATTACAATTGAAGGATGGGCTTGCCACAGGACAGTTTCTATGGTACCAAAGGGTGAAGCACGTAGCCAAGATAAATTGGAACACTTGGCCTGAGGAGCCAGAAACGCACCCTCTTGTGCAGGAAATGTACAACCTCGGCGACGGCTGGAAACCGACATCGAGGCTCTACACACGAATAAACGACAGGCCTAACCCGAGAAGCGCGCGCCTGAAAGAGAAGTGGGAGACTGATCTGGGGACTGAAATCACAGATGGCTAATGGGCGAGAGCCCTGCTGTACCCAAAGGTGGTGTCACGGAACGCCAGGTTTAGGCTGCTTCAGCTAAATGTCCTTTATAGGACTTACATGACTCCGCACAGGATAGCCGCTTTTAATGATAAAGTCTCCCCGACTTGCCCATGGTGCCCCTCCGAACATGCTGACATGATCCATCTGTTTTGGGCCTGTCCCAAATCGCAGAAACTCTGGCACGCTGCTGAGCAGACCTGCAGGAAAGCGGGAATGGAGATATACGAATGGACACCCAAAGAGTGCCTGTTGGGCACTCACCCGAGACTGAGCAAAGTCAGGCACTTAGTGAAACTCATGGACATGGCGTGTATACTAGTGAAGAGAACGATCGCTATGGCCTGGAAGTCGCCAGCTGGCCCCAGGTTTGAACCCTGGATCAGGGAACTGGAGAGATGGTCCGCCGCTGAAACAAGAGCCTGGGAGGAAGGGAACAACCGGGGCGGAGAAGAAGTGAGCACCACACTGGAGTCTTGGAGGGCCCTTATGAGAGATATGATCTTCTCCACAAGTTTCAAGCCCCCTTGAGTTGACTCTTCTGGCACAAACTGTAAGCTTGATACACTGACCAGGACGGTGGGCCTGGGCACTCCCTTGAGTCACCCCCATGTGGAGGCAACGAAGAGCAAAGGTGTCGGGCTCTGGGCTTGAAGTAGGAAGAATGGAGAACTGCAAGACAGAAGGAAGAGGACAGTCAGAGTTGTTACTACTGTTTTTCTGTTTTTTGTTTTTCTTTTTTCTCTTTTTTGTGTGTTTTTTCTGTTGTTCTTTGCAGTTTATTTGTCAAATAAGACATGCTAAAGCTGATATGACGTGCATATTTTGCGCAACTGTTTCTGGTATATCTATAAATGCCAATAAAAACATGTAAAAATAAATTAACACTTCTGAGTGCGCAAGCAAGGTGCCCCAAGGCCAAGTTCTGAGCGGGAGAGCACCCCCATTGTTGAGAGCACAGCACCTTAGAGGTCCAGTGGGGAGTGAGGTCCGTACAACAATGCTGTACAATGCCCACCGGGACGTGGGAATACCACGCATCATAGATCACATAGGCAACGAACCACCACGTGAGTTCGCAATCACCTGGTGGCATCAGCAGGCGAGATGTCTTCTAAAGGGGGCACGTCCAAAAATAAACACACCACGTTTGTTTGTTTGTATTATTACTTGTACTGCGCATCAGACCCAAGGGTATCAGGGCGCATTGCATAAGACAACTTGCTTGGTTACAGGAAGTACATTTACATAGGTGCATTAGTGTTAGGGGGAATTCTCATCTATGGCTAATTTCCCTCACCTAGTGAGTCCCCCAGCAGCTTTGCTGGACTTCTGGAGTTTATTTTTTCCACTTGGTAAGAGAGCTTTTTCCCCACTCTTACCTGTGTTTTGCTATGTGTTTCTACCTGTTTTTGTGATTGTGGACTCTGAAGTACACCACTTCAGTAGCCCCCTTCTTTTTGTGTGTCACACAGCACCTTCAGTGCCGTGGCACAGGGTTGTCTTTGAGACTTCCCTCGACTCCATTTCTGAGGCGACTACCGTCCCCCAGAAAAGGGTAAAGTTACCATTAACTTTACTTAGTCAATCTACCACAGATCCAGTACACCCCATCTTCCATGGAGTACTGGAAAGGGTTAATTTGTATCCCTTTTTATCTGTACCTCCTAGAGCATTGTTTCGCTCTTTTAACATTTAGACTTGGCTGGTGGCAGTGGTATCTACCCTAACTTTTCTACCGCGATTATATTAAACGTGGTACTGTTCGTGGCTATTATTTAAGCCTCGAAAATAAACCCGCTTGACCAAATCGTCTTTCTTTTAGCTCCGGGTGGGTTTATTCGCCATTTCTTTTGGTTAAAGTCCTTCTTGTGTCTTACTTTGCGCGGCAAACTAGGTTCGCCTTCTTTGTTCTCTGTCTTTTGGCGGGCTTCTGCTCAGAAGCCCTCCTCAAGGCGCCTGGGTGTCTAGGTGGGCTGAATGTGGGGGAGGGGTGTAGTCACCCCCTGCACAGGGTATCCTAGGAAACCCAAGTCGCACTTTGTTATGATTGGCCAGGGTAGTTGTCTGGGCTGGAAAACGCCCCTGCTGGGTGATTGACAGTCAGGCTGTGTGAATGGAGGTTTTTCGCATAAAAGGCAGGTCTCTTAGGCTAGAAGTCAGAGTCGCCGCTGGAACTACAAGGAACCGAAGAGAAGCGGAGAGAACGACGGCTGCTGCAACTACCCCGTCCCAGTGAAGCCCTCCTGCAGTTCTGAGCTATCTTCCCTTCAACGACTCAGAGAAGATCCAGTCCGGAGTCTTCTTCCCTTGAGCTTGGTGGGGATAACCAACTCATCTTCCAAAGCCAGAGGATCCTCTTCCTTGGTCGAAATCGCTGCACGCTGCTGTAGTGGTCCGGATAGCCACCTGAAGAGCCTCTCCTGTTTTTAAGGAGCGCACCTTTTATTCCTCTTCGCTGCTGCCGGCTTCATCCCTGTGTGGTGCAGACCCCCTTCAGACGTCCTCCTTCACAATGAAGCTCCAGGAATCGTGGGTCTGCGGGAAACCAACAGGAACAACTGCCAGGGCACCAGCTGCACCATTGGAACAAGGTACTGTGTTCTACTTGAGGAAACTAGGTGAATCCCTTTTTCTTCATTTCCAAGGCTTGACCTTGTCTTCCCTCCTTCTTATAACTTTTTCTTCCGAACATTGACAATATCGAAGTACTTTTGGCTACGTTGAATCGTGAACTGTCTGACTGTGTGATCTTCAGCAACAGGCCCCGGTGTCTTTCGACCCTGGCTCCGGCCCTTTGACTTTTGAACTCCTGTCTGAGTGTTTCTTGATTCTGCCTACCTAACCAAAATATTGCCTGTGATGTTTGCCTCCAACTCCCTCTGGGTATCTCAGGTGCCAAGAGTGTTTTTGCCCCGGTAGCATTTCATGTCACGGATACGCGTTTATTTAATAGACCGAACTGTCAAAAAGTGATCGCAATCGTATTCGCTGTAACGTGTTTTGTTCGTAACACCGGTTCATTCAAACACAGGGTACTTACCTTGAGACTTACTGTACAAAGTGCTTTGGTTAGTTGTAGTTTATTTAACGTGTGGTTTTTATGTAAGTTTAATAGAAGTGTTGTGTTTATAACGAATGGTTTAAAAATAAATGTACTTATATTTTTCTACCTGAAACCTTGAGTCAGTGTTTGCTCGAGTCATAGTAACTGTGGTCCCTTTGTGTAATCTCTGCAACTGCTCATATACTCTTGAGATAAGCCTGGCTGCTCCACCACTGCTACCACGTTGACATAGTAGTACAGGCTTGTACCAAAGGTAAAACTTGTATTGCACAAGGTAGGAGAGACGCAAGAACCCTGAGGCACTCCACAGGAGATGGGGATGGGGTCTGCGGCTGCAGTGGGGGAGAAGACTCTCATAGTCCTATTGTTGAGAAAAGATTCAATCCATACTATGGCTTCTTTAGAAAAGTGAGCTGCCGAGTACACGTGCCTGCAAAGCACCCCATGATCCACCAGGTCAAAAGCAGCCGATAAATCCAGAAGCAGGAGGAGGGCTGACTTCCCTTTAGCTCTGAGCTCGTGAATGTGGGTTTTTAGGTCTAATCAGGCTGTTTCCGTCCCGTCCCTCAGCAGGTGGTTAGATTCCAAGTGTTTCTGTATTTGTAAATAGGCCATTTTGCCTATGATTTTTAGTAGGAAGGGCACTGTTGTAATGGGACGGTAGTTAGTGGGGATGGCGGGATCTAGTGTCTGTTTAAGTAATGGGAGCACCCAGGATTCTTTAAGGTTGCTTGGAATGGTGCCGTAAGAGAATGAGGAGTTGATAAGTTTAGTGATGAAGGGGGCCAGATCTCTGGCAGCATCTTTTATCAGTTGGGCAGGGCCTTGATCGCCCTTACAATTAGAGGGTTTAAGCGATAGGATGATTTTTTCGGTCTCAGTGATGGAGACCTTGGAGAATTTGAAACGGGGGGGGGCAAGCTGTATCTGTGGGTGGTGTGAAAGAGTTTGTGGGGGAGGTGTTTGTAGATAGAGATGCTTTCTTTTTGGCAATTGTAGCTTGTAAAGTAGAAACTTTGTCAGATAGTGCTTGTATGATGGAGCACCAATATTTGTCTTTAACACAATTATCAGGTACTGGGATGGGGGCTTCTCGTTCCTTCACAATAACAAAAAGCTCCTTTATACTTGAATTGGTTTGCAATTCTGGAATTTTAAGTTTCACGTTTAGCTGCAATTATTTCACTTTTGTATAGGGCAGAAGTTGTAAGGAGGTTGGCTTTATTTTCCTTGGATGGAAGTAGTCTCCATGCTACCTCACATTGTCTTCTTATGACTCGTAGTGTTTTCAAGTAAGGTGTGTAACAAGTGTTAAGGTGGGCTTTAGGTCACATTTTAAGTGGTGCAATTGCATCTAGTGAGGTAGACATGATGTTACTATACTCATTCACCAGGGCCTCAGGACCTACATTTTCCGGTAAGGAATTGCGAGTGGGTAGAATCATCGTGAGTAGGTTATCGGGGGTAATGCTCTTTTTATTCCTAGTTGGTCTGGGAGGGGCAGGCTGGGTGGAGGTATGTGTTTGTCGATTAGTAGCTAGTGAAAATGTCACAAGGTGGTGATCTGTCCAAATTTGAAGGGAGATGGATGAAACTGAGGCATTGCAAGTATAGTCTGCCACCCAATCAAGAGTCCTCCCTTTGATGTGGGTAGGCTGGAGCACTCTGAGTGAAGCCGAGGTCAGTTAGGATATTAGCAACACTAGAAGCATGTGGGTCTTTAGGGTCCAGGTTAATGTCCCCTAGTAGGAGGACTTGAGAAGAATTGTTTAGGTCATTGGATAGGATGGTAGAGATATCCTCCTCGAATGTTCCAATGGAACCTGGGGGTCTGTAAATTAAATGGATAGCGATGGTCTGGGTATTGTTAATAGATATTTTGGCTGTATGGTGTTCGCATGATTTGATATCCATGGAGGGTGCTAACCTTATCGACAGTTGAGATTTGGCAGTAAGGGCTATACCTCTCCTCGTGCTTCATTTCTATCGGATCTTAAGATGGTGTAGCCATTGGGAATGGCCATCATGAGGGCAGGACCTGCAGCAGCATGAAGCCAAGATTCAGAAATAGCCAGGAAATCATAGTTTTCGGATTGGATAAGGTCGGATATCTCAGTAGCATGAGCGACCAATGATCTGGAGTTTATTAGGTCACCTGTAAGGTTGGGGCTCGAGACAGGGACTGTGCAGGGTATTTCTGTAGGCTGGACCTTAAGTATGATAGTGTGGATACTAGGCCTGTTGGGGGTAGAGGCTATGCCTGTCATTTTTCGGTTCAAGTGGCAATTGGATTTCGGATTGGCAAGGTGCATAGATCTTTTAGTGGGATTGTGAAGTTTTGTTAATCTAGAACATAGTCTGGCGTTCCTAGTAACAATGTTGCATGGGTACTTTGGGATTGGGCTTGAGGTGGGAGTACTCGAGTATATCATAGTCATACCATAGACATCTGTCCAACTTACTCAGCCCGCCTGTTCCCCAGCACGATTTCCGGTCTGCTATCTTCCCAACTACCTCAGGGATACTTCCTCTGCGGAGCCTAGGGACACTGTACCATGTGTAATATATGTAATTATTAAGATTGTTATTATGTTGTATTGGTATACTTTTATTGTAATCTATCTGCCTGTATGTTCTTTTCTTGCAACCCTGTACAATAATATAAATGTAAGTAGGCGACAAAGGGCGCAGATGTGATAGCAAGAAGTTAGCATACTGGAGCAGGTGGTCTATAGCTGGGCAGAAGCATTATGGAAATGCTTACAAAATTGGCTACATAGGCTAAGCTAGCAATAACATGGCTATGGGGAGATGTTTGGCCAAAATGTTTGAGAACAAGCATTACCAATACGGTACTAGTACAGGTAATAAGCATAGGCGATACACCAAACCAATAAGAAGTTAATACAGGTAATAGGCAGGGCCATGCAAAAAGAAGGAACAGTCATATGCTAGTGCAAAGTGATAGGCAAAGGCAGTGCAAAAAGCTAATATGATGTTAAAGCAAATAGCAGACGTGTGTCTGAGCATAGCATAGGTAGGCTGAGACAGTGGTCTAGAAGTTTAATCTAAACAAAGTCCAATCTAGAGTGGTTATAATGCATTTCCCGGCTAGGCCAGTTTAGTATTCACATGTATGAGGTAAGCCTGTGGACCAGGCAAAAAATATTGTGGTCAGGTAATAGTGTCACAGTAATGGTACAGTTTGGTCAGTCATGAGGCTTCAGAAGGGCTGCCTCGTGGTCTGGTTTGGTGTGGCACAGTCTACAATAGAACTGACAAAGTGCTCGTAGAATACTCTAACTCCCATTTAAAAAAATGCAAGAATTTAAGCAACGGCAGAGCATGACGGCAAAAAGACAATAGGGCACAGAACGGAAATCAATAAGTGTAGACTCCAAATATAATGGCTAGAAGACTGCAGGTGGTGAAGATCAGAGTTGATGATATAGTCACTGAGTAATGCGGTTGGCGCGAGGTAATGTAGGGTTAGGTCAGTGAAGCAGTTCATGTGGGATAGACAGTGTCAGGGCAAGTTTGTTGCCACCGCAATCAATATGTTGTTCAGACTTGTGCTCGTAAATTAAGTACGCTGCAATACGAAGTGACACTCTAAGTGGAGTGGATTTTCGAGGAGGGGGTTGGCCACACCACGCTGCATACGCAGAACAGGCCTTTTCCTCGAGGGCCTTTCCAGAAGAAGGCCGTCTGCCACCTACCGGCAGGGGCCTTGTGGGTAAATCAGAGGCGGTTGCTTAGCAACTCAAAACAGCCTCGGTTTCAATCCGAAAATAACGTTAAAGACCTTTACGCCAGGTGTGGCACACAGACCAGATACAGCTAACAGACACCAAGGAAAGGATCATACCTCGACATCTGCGAGCACGACGGAACCGGGTAATGAACATAGCCAAGAGGCCATTGCGGTGCTCCAGGCAACCCTGGAAAATAAGATAGACGCTGTGGTCATTGACCTGGGACTGCTACATCAAGATATCCGAACCATAGCGGAAAGGACGGACAAACTAGAGGCACAGGTCCGGGAAAACACTGAGGTGAGGGCGCAGACAACGAAAGATGTGGACATCCTCAGACAGAAAGTGAAGCTACTAGAAGATAGAGTGGAGGAGGCGGATGGTCGGGCGCGCAGAAACAATATACGAATAGTTGGCCTGCCAGAAGGAATTGAGGGAGCAGACCACAGCAATTATGTGGAGAACCTATTGATATAGGAAATTGGGGCGCAAGACCTTATGCAGGGGTTCCCGATTGAAAGAGCTCATCGCTCCCTTGTCAGAAGGCCCCCGCCGGGGGCTCCAAGACCAATGATAGCTAAAGGTGTTAAACTATAAGGACAGGGATAAAATCCTGCCCTTCTCCACATCTAGAGGAACGATCCCGAGGGACTCTGCGAAGATCGCTGTGTATCCGGACTATACATTTCAAGTCCAAAAGAGGCGTGCACAATTCATTTCCACGAAGGTGAGACTGAAGAAAGCTGGGCTGCTGTATATGCTAATATACCCTGCAAAACTAAAAGTGTTCTATAACAATAAAACCCTCTTCTTCGAGTCCGTAGCGGAAGCCCAAGAATGGATGGATACTGCACAGATACAGGATCTGAAAGAACAGAGTCAGAGGACTTGAAGAATGGTGCAACCGCTAAAGAGACTGCTACTAAAATTCTCACACTGTGAATATGATATTGCGATGTAGAGTTATATTAGTGCTGCATAATGTGAAAGTTGTATTAATAACATAGTGGTGGCATGCATAATCTGATAAGGAACACAGGAGCTATACAGAGAAGACACAGATTCCTAGTAGTGAGACGCTGATAGCGGAATACCACCCACTCGAGAAGTAGTTTCGATCACTATATTTCACCCGCCCATAGGGCACCTGGAGACTATTCATGGGACAGGGTCAAATGGAGCGGAAACAGGGAAGTCCTAGTTGGGGTTGCTCTGCTTGACAAGTTGTGTGTGTGTGGTTGGTTTGCAGTTGGGGAATGGAGGGGGGTTAAGGGTTTGTTGGGACAGGGGGGTAGTGGGGAGGAGATCCTGATACACCTTGGACTCCGTTACGTACATGGATTATTGAAGTCACTACCAGTTTCTCTGTCCACGTGATAATTTGGGTTTCCAGACGGGATGGCTGAAACAATCAAGATGACATGGAATGTCAGAGGGCTAAACAGTTATGGTAAACGCTGCAATACAAGTGCGTATTTTAAGAGGAATAAAGTGGGGATAGCACTACTTCAAGAAACCCACCTAGATGCACAGAAACAGCAGAACCTGGCGAAGGCATGGTGAGGTATACTGGTGGGTCCCACGTATTCCACCTATGCAAGAGGGGTTTTAATATGGATAGGACCGGCCATCTCCTATAAAGTTCTTACAACCAAAATGGACGATGAGGGTAGGCTGGTCCTGATACACGGTATGCTGGAGAATCGGGAGGTTTGCATAGTTAACACATATGCGCTGAATCACGATGCCACCATTTTAATTCCAGTCAATGTACACAAGACTGCACCCTTTTAGGATAGTCTGCTGCTGTGGGGCGGATTTTAATTGCACTATTGACCCCACCTGGACAGATCGGATACCAAACACCAAAGACCGTCCCCACCCGCCAAAGTGCTATCTTCATTGTTGCAGCACTTCCAGCTGAAGGACTTGTGGAGGGAGCAGCACGAGGATAGTAGGGAATATTCTTTTTACTCAGCCCCACACAAAGTTCATACTAGAATAGATTATATGTTTGTGGGGAGTAACATGAGACTATGTTCTCGGACGTAAAATACTTGGCGACGGTCCTGTCGGACCACGCTCCACTCATCGTTACCTGGACGGTGTCCGCCGCTAGACCACCCATACCCACATGGAGACTGAGAAGCATTTCGCCAACAAATAAGGAAAGGTACACTTGATTTTATAGCGATTAATGAGGGGAGTGTGGAGAAAGTTGCCACAGTGTGGGAGGCGTACAAAGTAGTTATTAGGGGGGAAATAGTGGCGGCCTCGGGAGGGGCTCAGAAGTCATAGTGCATACCCTCTTGGGCATCGAAGAGGAACTGCGGGTTTTGGAAACGGAGGCAAGGGCTGATCCGGAATACAAAGAAAGAGATTGAACTACGACAGGCATGTTTATTACAGTGGGATAGGCTGGGAAAGCTCAAATATGCACAGTATTTGGAACAGAGACATGCGCAGGGCGATAAACCCGATAGGATGCTTGCCTGTTTATGCAGATGAGAAGTACCCAGGGCCCCAATATGCTCTATCCTCGCTACGGACAATACTGTGGTAAACACGCAGGTCGGCATAAACGCAGTCTTCTCTGACTACTACCAGACACACTATGCAGACTCTCCGTCAGCGGCCAAAAGCGACATAGAAGATGTTCTAGACATGATAAAATTACCCAGGCTCAAAATTCACTAGTCAGAGTTACTAGAAGGGGCTGTCACCCTGAGGCAGTTCTATCTACCATCAGAACCCTCCCCTCGGGTAAGGCCCTGGGGTCCGACGGCCTTACGGGAGTGTTTTATAAAGTATAGGAGGACGCACTAGCGCCGCTCCTTGCCAAGGTGTTTAACGAAGCTTATAAAGAGAGGATCCACCCGGACACCATGAGGGAAGCTGTGATAATCCCACTCTTGAAACCCGATAAAGATAGCACGGAATGTGGATTGTACAGACCACTGTCCATGTTAAACCAAGATAGCAAGATCCTTGCGGCGTTGCTAGCGAACAGAATCAGGAAGGCGATCCCCATGCTGATTCATCAGGATTAGATGGGATACGTGCCAGGTAGAAATATCTCCGAAAACCTGCGTAGAATGCACCATTTTATTTATAGCACAAGGGATGGGGAGGTGCAAAGCACAGTGACGCCACAAAGCCTTTTGATTCAGTCCGCTGGAACTGGTTGTATGCCACCATGGTAAAAATGGGGATTGGGCAGACCTACATGAGGTGGGTTAAGCTCATATATACTGCACCGATGGATAGGGTCCGAACTGGAAAGGTGTACTCAGATAAGTGGCAGTTGTACAGGGACATGAGACAGGGTTGCCCCCGGTCTCCAATGCTATACATTATAGCTGCAGAACCTATAGCTGCCTATTTGAGGCAGGAATATGGCGATGCAGGCATTTAAATAGATGTTGTACCACACGTTGTGTCTATGTATGCTGTCGATATGCTATTATATCTGAGGGACCCAGAGACCAACCTGCTATATGTGCTTGACGGGGTTTAGTGCGTTCACAGGGATCTGAATAAATACAAGCAAGTCATGCCTCTTCCCGCTAGCATCGATGGTGGCAGTTGCAAAGAAGAATTTGACAGTTCTGCTCCTACCGTGGTGTGCCGACTCTTTTAGGTACTTGCGGGTGAATATTCATCACAACCCCAAGATCGAGCACGCTCTAAACACGACACGAGCTAGAGAGGGGTTGGAAAATATATATATATATATATAAATAAATAAATAATCGATGGATGTTTGGGGCAGGCTGCCGTTGTCCATGGTAGGGAGAGCTGCACTCCTCAAAATGGTGGCACTACCCAAGCGAATGCATTGCTTCAGCAAAGTCCCGTTCAATATCCCGAGGCAATTCTTCCAAGACCTTGATAAACTGTGTAGACGGTTCCTATGGCAAGGGGGAAGACACAGTAGCGCTAAATGTGCTACAGAGGCCCTACAAAAAAGGGGGATTGACAATACCAAATTTCGAGTTATACTTCCTGGCATGTCAATTGCGGCACGTGGTGCAATGGATGGCAGATGAGATCACCATAGAAACAACACTTTCAACCGGCCGTCAAAAACATGTACCTTAGGAATCTGCATTGGACTCCCGAGAATGTAGTGAAAGGACACCCATATCTAGTGAGGTTGGGTATCCAAATTTGGAAGAGGACCTTTAAGATTATGGGATTGGAAAACCCGATTTCGCCACAAATCCCCATTGCGGCAACAATGGCAGGCAGAGCATGTGTGGCAGCATAATGGTGCGGATCGAATTGGAACCCTTTGGGGGGGGGGGGTCTACGTAATGAAAAAGGGTTACTGACGTTTGCTGAATTACGGTAGAATTCTGGCATACCCGCAGGGCAGTTTTTGCTACATGGGGCGGTGCTGGTTGTGGTTACTAGGAGGTGGCCTTGTATCACTGGGGAGGTGATGGGGTGTGAGGACATAGAGAACCTGCTTAGTGTCGCTGAGGGTGGTCATGACATCTCTAGAATCCACAAAGTATTACTTGGGAGCACCTCGAGAGACGAGTTCAAGTGTAGGGGAAGATGGGAAGCCAAATTGGGGAAAGTTTTTGAAGATAAAGAATGTGGGGCCATATCTCAATACCATTAAAAAAGTCTCCATGAATGCCCCCTTGCAATGGATACAACTCTATATTACAAACAGAGCATACGTTACACCTGCGGCAATTTTCAAATTTAAAGGAGGAAGTACACAAGAATGTCCCAGATGTAGGGATGTGGGGGCAAATATGATTCTCATGTTCTGGGGATGCCGGGTGATACAGGGTTTCTGGGAGCAGTTAGCTCATAAAGCCGCCCTTGGCGGAGTAAATCTGGATGTACAAACCCCTGAGGCATGCATATTGGGCAGGTTTAAAAGGAGTTTGAAGAATAATCCGTTGAATACACTTAAAGATTTAATGTATATACTGGCCAAACGATGTATTGACATGAGGTGGAATGATGCTAATGGACCAAGTGTTGTCAGATGGTGGGAGGACTTGAAGAAATGGGTGGTGGCTAAAAATGGGTGTGTGGGAAAATGCACTAAGTGAACAGAAATTAGATATGAGCATAGACATACAGCAATGGATAGCTTTGGCCATGTCACTGTTCAGCCCAGACGAGGATGATGTGGACGCATCAGAAGATGCAAGTTGAATATATGGCGAGACGATGGACTCAATGTATAATATTATAAATATGTAGACAGGGTGAATGAGTTGGGAAGTTGGAGGGTGGGGTTAAATAAGAATGTTGATTTGGTATGTATGTAATATTGCTGTGATGTGTTGGTTATAGTCAATAATAAAGAATAAACATTTTTAAAAAATGTAGTTTATCTTAATTGTGTGCACTGTTTTATGGAATGTTTTGTACATCTCAAAAATAAACATGATTTGGTGATGATATCCATTAAGAATGTCTTCATCTCAGTTTATAGTTTCTGGCATGTTGAAACATCCAATATAGGCCATATTATTTATAGCTTAAGGGAGTTCCTCACAGGAAAGGGAGTCCTTGTCCCCAAAGGGGGAGGGGGGAGAAGTCTCTCGGTGAG
The DNA here is from genome assembly GCF_040938575.1 of Ambystoma mexicanum. NCBI lineage: Eukaryota > Metazoa > Chordata > Amphibia > Caudata > Ambystomatidae > Ambystoma > Ambystoma mexicanum. The sequence continues at coordinate 674,234,136 of NC_090934.1, forward strand.
GTCCCAATTGCCTCTACCCTTAGGAAGGGTATTGCAGAGCCAGCTCACCTGCCTAGCCTCACAGGGGGTCACGCCCCCTTGGGAAGAAGGGACGAAATCTCTAGATTCGTCACATACCCTTCCCCTCATCTCTGTGCCTTCCACTTCTTAATTGATGGGAAACCAACCCAGAATTTCCTGCCAGTTCGGTAATTTCGTATAAGGGGAACTATCCATTTTATGGCCAAGTCTTCCAATTCCAGGGTAGCATAGGCCTTGTGAGGGGCCAGAAAAGAAAGCCAGACACAAAGTTGTCATGTTTTTGTTTAAAGACTTATTAACTTAAACCGGTTGGGAAAATGCCTCTCTGACCCTGCTCTAAATAGGCGTTTCCTCTACCTAAAAACCAAAAACTAAGGACCCGTCTGTGTCAGGATGTCAGAAATCAAAAGGCATCCTTGAGTCCAAACATTCTATCCCGACAAAAAAATAATAAAATGAGAAGGGCAAAGTCTTTAACCTGGTATTGACAAAAAGTGTTCATAAACAAAAATAGAATAGCTCCAATGTAAATGTTCTCCAAGATGGAAAAGATCTTAGTTGCAGAGGGTGATTCCCTTCCCCTGCATTCTTCAATGTTATGACAATGTCTCTTGGATAAACATTTTTTTTGTGTCTTTCTTGGCCCACACAATCCTGTTCGGTAAAAAGTTATTTATCCTTGTAAATCTTTCTTTAACACAAATTCCTTCTTTATTAATCAATCAAACACTGTCTTTCTTGTCACTTCTTGTATGTTTGCAATGTACCTGGTATACTCCCCTGCCAGGACTCTTCATTCACTTCCAACTGCCTGTTGAATTCTCCTGCCAGAACTTCTCTTGTATTCTCAATTGCCTGGTACACCCTTGCTAGGACGTATGTATACAGTTCCTCTTTATATTCAAAATCGGTATATTTGTTTCAATGTTCATTTCTACTTGCCTCACATTTGCACTCCATGGTTATTGGTGTTTAGCTTTTCACTCTGCCCTTTTGACTCACAATCGTCTTATTGTTTCTCTTTCATCTTTATAACTTTCAACTTGTTGTTGGTGCAGTTGCCACCTCGCTTGGGCTGACTCACCGGCTCTGTGTAGTGTCTTAGGTCCCATATGTGCTCACACAGCATAGCTCTGCCGCTTGTTTCCCACTATGGGCTGCTCGGACGTCTCCCCGGCCGCTCTGGCACGCCTGTTTACTTATAGGTCCCGGTGAGGATCCTGCTGCCTCTTCGAGCATCTGAGCGCCCAGGAGTCCTCTTGCATCAGCTGGCGTCTCCACAGCACATCCTGCCCACGCAATGCTGCTTGCTTTCTCTGCTGGTGAGCTCCTCTGCTCCGCCACAATGGCTCGCGCCTCCACGCCCACACACCTCTGTGGGTGATCAGACATCTTTTCTGGAGCTCCCCCTCATTGTGTGGTAGACATTTTTAAAAGTCCAGCGCACAGGTGTTTTCACCAAAGGAGCACGCTCATCGAACTTGAGGCTCCTGCTGCCTTACACCAACTGTACTACAACATGTACCTAAGCATATTTGCTAATAAATAATAGACACGGTCGAATGTAATTTGACTGTCGTGTGATCATACCTGTACCATCAGGTTTTTGTCTAACGCTGTTGTAGTACAGTTGGTCGTTAGAGGATAGAGCATTTTCATACTGCCCCTTACTAGCAGAAATACATGTAGACTATGGAGACAGCATTTACTATCTCAAGATGGCGGCCGCCGTCTTTGTGCTACGGCCATCTTGTCAGGCAAGTTGCTGTAGCCATATCCATGACAACACAGTAGCTAAATTAGAGACTGGCATGACAGCTTCGGCTTCTGCTGCTGCCGTGCCCACATGCCACTCAGATGAAACAACGGTATGTGATGACCGCCACAGTGAGACTAGTGTTTCGTTATTTATTTTAATATACATCAAAGCTCATACTCATGTCATTCCCCAGATCACGTTGCATGGAGCAGCGCACAGCGGATAGCTGCTATTATTTAGTACAGGTTAGTCCTTATTTACACCGGGGTATACCGGGTTTGAAATTCACCTGCGATATATGAAAGTGCTTGCTTGCAAGAGATTGCATATTTATTCTAGACTGGTTTAATAGCCATCACGCTTTTTACTGTAAGCGTGGCAGCATTGTTTTCATCAAAAACATACTCCTCAGGCACGGGTGACCATGCCACATTGCCAACATGTACTAAAGCAAAATTAAGTCTTCAGGGTGTTGGTAGACACATCACTTTAGTAGCATGGATTTTGGATAGTACCAATTATTTTGACAATTTGGATGATTTTTAGAAATATACACGATGGGAAACCCGCAATTTCATTACTGTCTTACATGACCTTTGTTTAACACAAGCAATGCAAGCAACCATGTATATTGATTAATAGCGCAACGTGCACCGTTTTTTCTGTTATCTCTTTTCATATATGTTTTGTGTTAATGTGCGTCTTGTGCTACTTGGTGGGCGCCCTGTAAATGTATTATGAAAATGTAATTGTGAACAACAACCATGTGTCGCTCTATGTGATAATGGCATGATGTAATGCTATGATTGTATTGATTAATTTCTCTGTTTGTACAGCACAAGGATTATTTGTGACAAGCGAGGGTACAAGGCCCCGACGACGGACGCAAAGTTCCAAAATGCATAGGCCTATTCTCGGGTTTGCCTGCAACTTGTAACCATTTATGGTTACCTTATTGAATTAAACAATTTGTTAACTTACTTACTATTGAATGGGCAAATCTTTTTACCTTAAGAATTTTGAGTATCAAATGGATTTTCTTTTTTCGAAACAAACAAACCTCTTGTGAGTATTAGGGTGTGCGACCTACACCGTTGGCTAACAAGGCTTGGTCTCTTCTTTCTGCATAAACGTATAGTGCCCGGCACGGTGGCCCTTGACAGTGGGCTGCACCCCACGCGCAATCAATAAAAAATAACACGACAACTAGAAGATTAACTACCATATCTTGGCCACACGGTTTGGGTCCACCCAGGCCTGCCTAAGTGAACATGATTCCTCCAGAAATACTGAGGAGGAGATACCCCTAGAGGAAACAATGGCAGATGGCGAAGTGAAGTAGGCTCGTGTTTGGGGGGAGGGTAATGGGGAGACAGTGACACTTCACTATATTGTATATGATGCTTGCTTCACATGATATGCACTGTTGGGTTTGTTCCTTTTTTGTTGATTGGTTGTTGTAAAAGTTAATAAAAATTGTTTTTAAAAAAAACTACCATATCTAATATCAGCTGTGCCCACACATCCATCCAAATAAAGTATCTACCACTGCTGCACTTCTGTGCATGTTCTGAGTGAAGGCATGCTAACATGGTCATGTGAAGAGAGCAAATCTCACCAAACTTCGAGCTACATCCCTCGGTTTTACTACCGATGAAGCAAACAAGATCCTGGGCTTGATCAAAGAAACATCCTTGACTACCCAAAATATTAATCCTCAAAAAAGGATCAAACAGTTAGAATACACCATACGGAAATCAATCAATAGAAAGCTACACACAGTTACTCTAGGCAGATACTATAGTGCCCAAAGAATACCTTGTGGACTCTAAATCCTGCTCAGACCAAAACTATGCAAGGAGAATAAAGAAGGCAGTGGGAACAAATCCTAAACAAGTGTTCAGTTGATTTAATATTGTTAACGATCAAGGAGCTTTCTGTGAACCTGACAAAACTGGCAAAGGAAATTGATGAACTAACAGTTGAAATTATAGCACTGACTGACGCTGAAACCTTCACAGATATCCTAGCAGACATCAACAAACGTCTAGATGGGTACACAGCAGATAAAGAATAAAGAATGATCTGCAAGTTTTGCTGAATTAGATATGATTACTTGAATGACAAGGTATATACGTGGACAGATAAATATCAAGTACAACACACACAACCCAACAACCCTTCTTTGGACAATAGCAATTCCGACAAGGATTCGAACAGAGGAGAAACGGCCACTGCAACTCTAGAATAAGATGCAGGATCGTCGAGTGCAGGGACTGCACCTAACACAAACAAACAAAGCCAGAAACACCCAACAGAAGAATTTTTTTTTAGGAGAAAGATCAAATGGAAAAGAACCAGTCGCATCGGACATAGTAGTCAATCTTTCAAACCAGACTTTAACTGGTCAAGAAAATCGAACACTTCAAAAAGGATGAAATTTGTACCCACATACAGCACCAATCTGTTTAATAACATAGTCGAGCTACACCAATTGGATGCAAGCTTAAACTCAAGGTCTTCTTTGGGAAACTTCCAGCTCAAGATAAAAGACAACAAACCCGCTGAGTTTGTGGAATTCAGACTTAAGAGCACGTTTGTGGCGCCAATTAACGTGCCCGCGAGGATATGTTTGAGAAAATGGTACTGGCCGACCTTAAGGTATATTTTGGTAGACCAAAGAACAGCAATTTGAGCCGAGGCGAATTGCCCATCATCAAAACATTGTACACAGAGACGAGAGTATCGCCATCAGACCTGCTGATAAAGGAGTCCTTGTTTTGCTGAATACAGAGGATTACAGACAAGAATGTAAGACAACTAGATGATCAACAGTATATGCGAGGATCGACCATGACCATAAGAGTGATATTGCTAGCAATTTGGATTAGTTTGTGACAAGAGCGGAAGAAATGGGATTCTTCACACAAGACGAAAGCATATTTACAGACCAAACAACCACAGATTTCCCACTTCTACCTTCTTCCGAAAATGCACAAAAGCCTGATTGACCCACCTGGAAGACCGATTGTAGCAGCAACAGGAGGTATACGGCAACTGTTAGGGACAGATTGATAATTTTATGCAACCTATTATCCAAAAAAAACCACTTAAATCAAAGACAGCACCCATTTCTTGAATATACTTGAACACATCAATTTGACCAATTATGACATTCATTTCACGATCAATGTCAGTAATCTCTATACTAGTATACCACATGATTTGGGACAGGAGGCAGTAGAATGGCTATTACTCCAAGAAGGGGACATCGGAGCTGCAAAGGAGTTTATCATGACACTACTAACAATTTCAGTTAACTCTTCTTCCAATACACAGACACATTTTATTTACACATTTCTGGGACAGCTATGGGGGGGCACCATGGTCCCATCGTATGGCAATTGCTTCATGTATCAATTTGAGAAGAAACATATCATTGAGAACCTTTTATGAAGGATAAGATCAAAACCTGGGTTGGATATATTAACATTTTCGGAATTTGGCATGGAGACAGAGATACACTAATACAGTTCCTCACAGACATCAACAGTATAGACCAAAGGAATCAGTTCACTGCTGAAATAGGGGATCCAGGTATTCACTATCTTGATCTCAAAGTGAATATTAAGAATTGACAGATCACCACATCACTGTTCACCAAACCCACAGACAGAAACAATTTGCTACACCGTATGAGTTTTCATCCTCAAAACACCCTATGCAATCTACCTTATGGACAAAAAGACTGAAAGGATCATCAGCGCTCTAGAGAAGTGTAATGTCGAACTGGACAAACTAAGGAAGAAAGATAAAGGGTATCCGGATAAATATTTGCAGCAAGCGACTGAAAAGGTTGGTATACGGTCGCGCGAAAACCTTCTACAGACCAAGACAAACCAAAACCAGCAGCACCTACAGTAGTGTACGTCTCCTGTTTTTCAACCCAGAGTGCTCAAATCAAAACATACATCACTAAACATTGGAGGATCCTGACCAGTGATGATCGAACAAAGGAGTTATTCACACCACAACCAGTCTTTGCTTACCAAAGAAGCAGAAACTTCAGAGATCTACTATTCAGCTCAAGAGAAGCCAAAAAGAGCACCACCAAGAGTACCAGACAAGGAACCGTACCGTGTCTGAACTGTGGCAGCTGCCACAACATAATCAAAGGGAACATAGTTTCACATACTCGGACTGGGGAGAAGATAAAAAAAAAAATCAAAAAAAAAAAATCAGACTTTGCCACCTGCAATACTGAGAAATACAGTATATTGCATCAAATGCCGATGCAGCATTTATTACGTGGGAGAGATTGGAAGGAAAACTAGAAATCGCATGAATTAACATAAATCTTCTATCAGAAAGAAAAATTTGACATCATCAGTAGCAGACACTTTACTTAACAAAACCACAATGTAGCACAACTAAAATTTCAAGTACTGGAAGTAATCGAGAAACGAGGGCAACACCAAGATATGAAGAAAAAGACAGCAACACAAAGCTTTTTGGATAGACCGGCTCAACACAATGGTACCCAATGGCATGAATGAGGAGTGGGACCTCAACAGTTTTTTGTAGCGGTTTCCTATAGTTTTCACTTCAACAACCCAGCAGACCTGTCATTAATTAGGACAGCACCCGTGAACAAAAAACTGCCACAGAGCGGCACAATCCCGTTAATTACATGGGATATCCCTGGTGCTCAGCACTAAGCGATCATATTCCGAAAGGATGAAGGAATATGTAGGCTACATTAAACAATGCATATATGACTCATGAGAGCACCACTTGACTATGTCACTGCTAAATGTAATGTTGTTTGCTACCAATCTCTTTATTAATTACTTTTTATTTTACCATGCCATATGTTGTCAATGGGATACTCTGTAAGTACATTATAGCCAGAGAGATAGGACTCAGTATTAGACAAGCACATGGCAGTACAGACACGAGCACATGACACTATAAACACTTACTGATTATGTCACTGCTCAATGGAACGTTAGCTATCATTTCAACTTAATTTAATCACGCCATACGTTGCCAATGACACACTCTGGATCTATATTATAGCTAGCGAGATGAAACAGCATTAGACCAAAACATGATGGTACAGGTATGATCACATGACACTCAAATTACATTTGACTGTGTCCATCATTTATTAGCAGATATGCTTAGGTACATGTTGCACTACAGTTGGTCTTTAGAGGATGGAGCATTTTCACACTGCCTCTTACTAGCAGAAATACACGTAGAATATAGAGACAGAGTTTACTATCTCAAGATGGCCACCGCCATCTTTGCGGTACGGCCATCTTGTCAGGCAAATTGCTGTAGCCATCTCCATTATACAGTCGCTAAATTAGAGATGGGCACGACAGCATCGGTTTCTGCTGCTGCTGCTGTGCCCACATGCCACTCGGATGAAACACAATGGTAAGTGACGACTGCCACAGTGAGACTAGTGTTTTGTTATTTATTTTAATATACATTAAAGCTCATACTCATGTCATTTCCCAGATCGTGTTGCATGGAGCAGCGCACGGCAGATAGCTGCCACTATTTAGTACAAGTCTGTCCTTATTTACACTGCGGTACACAGGGTTTGAAATTCACCAGCGATATTTGAAATTCACCCGCGATATATGAAGGTGCTTACAGGGGCTTGCAAGAGATTGCATATTTATTCTACACTGGTTTAATAGCTATTGGGCTTTTTACTGTAAGCATGGTAGCATTGTTTTCATCAAAAACATACTCCTCGGGCACAGGTGACCATGGCACATTGCCGACATGTACTAAAGCGAAATTATGTCTTAAGTGATGTCGACCAACACCCATTAGTAGCATGAATTTTGGATAGTACCAATTCATTTGACAATTTGAATGATGTTTAGAAATATACACAATGGGAAAACCGTGATTTCATTATTGTCTTGCTTGACCTTGGTTTAACACAAGCATTGCTAGCAACCATGTATATTGATGAATAGCGCAATGTTCACAGTTTTTTCTGTTATCTCTTTTCATATAGGTTCCATGTTAATGTGCATCTTGTACCACTTGGTGGGAGCCCTGTAAATTTATTATGAAAATGTAATTGTGAACAACAACCATGTGTCGCTCTATGTGTTAGTGGCATGATGTAATGCTATGATTGTATTGATTGATTTCTCCGTTTGTACAACACAAGGATTATTTGTGACAAGCAAGGATACAAGGCCCTGACATAGGACCCAAGGTCCGAAATGCATAGGTCTATTCTCGGGTTTGCTACTAACTTGTATCCATTTATGGTTACCTTATAATTATTTGACTTACTATTGAATGAGCAAATCTTTTTACCTGAAGAACTTTGGAGTATCAAATGCATTTTTAACTTTTTTCGAAACAAAAAAACTCCTCGTGGGTATTAGAATGTGGGGCCCACACCGATGGCTAGCAAGCCTTGGTCTCTTCTTTCTGCATAAAAGTGACCGGCACGGTGGCACTTTACAGTGGGCTGCACCCTACACACAATCAATAAAGAATAACACAACAACTAGAAGAATGACTACCATATCTAATATCAGCAGTGGCCACTCATCCATCCAGATAACATTTCTCACAAGGGTACACTTTCCACTCTTTAAGGAAGTTTACATGATAGAGCTGTGCTTTCTGGGATCTATCTGGTTGTGCTATGAGATAGTTTAATGGACCCTTCTGTTCCAGAATTTTATATGGTCATACCATCGTGAAATCATTTTATTTTCTGACCCATGACAAAAAAGGGGACCAATACCCAGGGGCGTCATTTGGGGGAGGGGTCGCACATGCAACCCCTGGGTGCTCCCTTGCTACCCCTAAAATAAACATTTCATAAACAGCTGGAGTGGCTGGCTTTCGTGTCCAGGCCTCTTTAAACAAACAGGGGGTTCCACAAGTGTAACACTTTGAGCCATGACCCTAAATAAATAAGAAAGAATAGGAATACAAATGTGACTTTCTGGAATTCTATACAATAATTGCTAGACTCATTGAAGATTTATTTCAGGCACTCTTCAGGCGGTGAGTCACTGAATTAGTCTGTTCTTAAACACCTCAAATTCACAATGCAGACAAAAACATCCAAAATGCATTTAAAGTAGAACGGGCATCCATTTCGGACTATGTATTTTGCTTTTCGCAAGTTGCAGTTATAGCATGCTTTTTTCTGCTGTTGTCTCTGTTACGAACATCACAAGACATCCTATTTCGGTGTCCTCGGCCACTAGACAAAATCTGTGTGCCTAAAAGCTTGTGTATTGTCATGATGCCTACCCCCGGGCATCCAGACCAAGTCCATCAACCCCGGAAGCAGGCATCATGTTACCCAGAGAAAGCTCAGCAACCCCTGTTAGGGGCTATATGGGTACACAGTGCTGGCATCTATGGCGCCAGGCTCATATGGGGCATCAGTCCTGGCGCCATAGGCACCAGGCTCATATGTTAAAACTTACCTGATGCAGACCATGCTGCAAGAGATCCAAGCCCATGTGAGGCTTGGAAGGGACTACTTAACCTAGGGACTATTTTGTTACTCGGGTGTGGTTGTGGAGGAATACTTACCTGGGACTACTTTGGAGGCTATTTAAACCACGCCCGAAGAGCAGCACATGCTTCGCGTTATTCTGCATCCTGCAACGTAACGCTCACCGTGCCTGCAGTCAGCATCCAGCCTCTTGCCACGCCCACCTCGAGCCCAGAGCGCCTAGAAAGAAGGGAAAGAAGAAGAAAGGTTAGAACAAGAACATTATTGGGTTTCTTACCTGATTCCGGATTCATCGCACCTTTGAACCAGAAACAGACTTTATTTTAAACACGTTGCATCGCCAGCAGCAGCGCCGCGCCATACTCACTGTTCCTCGCAGCATCTCTACGATCCGGCACAGTCTCCATCATTATGTTGCCGCATTCCAGCACCTAAGGGGGACAAGAAAACAACAAGGTGAGCCGAGGGAACAAACAAGGACAATCTCTTGCCACCATATGCTTACCTGATTTTACCGCCGGAGGTATTATTCACCAGCACTCCAAATCTTCTTACACCGCACCTGGAAGAAAAGAGAAAGCAGCGAGTTAAACCTTGGCATCATTTAACCGACAGTGTGGGATAACACAGACTCTTACCTGAACGCTTTCAGCTGCCACAAGACCATCTTCTTTTGGGTCTAAGCTGCAAGATAAACAAAGGAATTGGACAAGAGTGATTATTCAGACATTTGAGAACTCTTAAGAACTATATACTTACGGTCCTTCGCCAGGAGGTTTGGAGCCAAGATTTGTCTAGAACTCTTCCAATATCCTCAAGACAGTGAAGTAACTGGCCATCAACGCGCCCCTGCGTTCCTCGCAGGATGGAGAGCTTATCATTCAAAACTATATGGTGAGCTTTGTGAACGGGAATATCAGAGGTGATAAAAGGGGATGCAGTGAGGGGCTATTACTCAAATCCATGGGAGGCTAATTCCCTTTCTCCGCCTTTAGGAGACTACTTCTACGGGTCAAGCAGACAAAGCTAGGTGGGCCAGTCCAGTCAGTCATCTCTGCACTACGCATCACGTTGGTGGAGACCGTGGCTGTCCAGTTCTGCTCGACACCCCTGTGGGAACCAGGTGAGTGTAACAGAACGCGAAGCCTTCCTACAAATCCTCACCCGGGTGTCATGGAGACCTCAAACTGACCAACTGGCCCAATTATTAGGGGAATTTAGGGCTGAAGTACATGCCACTCACCAAGAAGCTAATACCCTCAGGAGAGAGCTGATTGTTTCTAAGGAATGCACTGATGATCTTGCTAGACAATTACTGCAAAACCAAGCTGGGCAAACACCATTACCTGGACTCGGGGGGAATTCAACTCCTGTTTCATCGAGCAATCCTGTGCAAGTAGTTCTACCAGGGAGCATTCGTTTAGCCCCGCCGGAACGTTTTGCTGGGGACCCGAAAAAGTTTGCCGTGTTTATGAACGAATGCCGCTTGCACTTTTTATGCAGACCTGGACCCTTTCCAAATGATCAAGCCAAAGTAGCCTTTGTATTATCATATCTCAGCGTCAGTGCAGCGGATTGGTCAATTCCACTAGTCAATCAGGATGACCCTATTCTTCGGGATTTTCAGGGTTTTCAAATGAGCATGGAAAGACCATTTGCCCGGCACTCCCAAGGACAGGCCCTGGATAACGAACTTTTGTCCCTACGACAGGACCTTCTAACCTACATCGCAACCTTCAATAGGTTGGTGGTGGAAACTGGATGGCCCGAGGTAAAACGGATTACGTTATTTCATTGAGGACTTCGAGGAGAACTCAAAGATGTTTTGGCTCAAGTTGTGAACCCACCTCAAGACTGTGCTGAATATATAGACTTAGTGGTCCAGTTAGATCACAGACTTCAGAACAGAAAGGCTGACCGAGCCAAGTTCGAGAACCGGGTGTTGGTAAAACCCAACGCTACCCCCAAAGGAGCAGATGCCTCAGAACCCATGCAAATCGGAGGGGTTAAAGGACCCTTGACTCAAAAGGAAAGAGAAAGGAGACGGCAATTGCAATTGTGTCTATACTGTGGAACTTTGGGACATTTTCTACGGGATTGCCCTGTAAAACCACCCAAGAAAGTGGTAGGAGCTGCTGATAAAAGCCATATGGTGTCACTCGGGAAACGACCACGCCCGACAAGCGTAGATGTCCGCTTGCCGAGCTTGAAGAAGGATACTCAGACCTCGCACTTCATCATACCAATGGTCCTTATAGATCCAAGGCGGCCATCACGTATGCACGCAGTAAGGGCATACATTGATAGCGGGGCCGTAGGAAACTATGTAGACCACAAATTGGTTTCTAGAATGAATCTACCTCTCTGCAGAAAGACCACTTCGGATGTCATCACCACAGTTGATGGAACTGAAATTGCCTCTGGGCCTGGAACTTATTCCACCACAGAGATGAGACTATTGGGTCAGGATGGGCATCGAGAGACTATTGTGTTTGATTTAATCAAAGCCCCGCAGTTCCAAATAATACTGGGGATACCTTGGTTGGAAACACATAATCCTTGTATTGATTGGCGAGAGAAGAGAATAACCTTCCCGGATTGTGCACATACTTGTTACCCGAAAAAACCCTTGAACAAAGGCCTGGCCACAGTCACTACTCCAATCGTGCAGTTACCTCAGGAATATCAAGAATTCCAGGATGTTTTTAAAAAGAACAGGCAAACACCTTACCACCTCACAGATCATACGATTGTCAAATCGATCTCATACCCGGTGCACAACCTCCATGTAGTAGGATCTATGCCCTTACGGAACCTGAAAACCTTCACCTACGACAATACTTGGACCAATACCTTGCCAATGGCTTCATTCATCCATCCATCCAAGTCCCCTGCATCTTCAGCTTTGTTCTTCGTGCCAAAAAAGGAAGGTGACCTCAGAACGTGCATAGACTACCGCACATTGAATCAGATCACGGTTAAGAACAGATACCCATTGCCTCTGATCCCCGAATTACTAGACCAAGTAAAGGACGCTTGCATCTACACTAAATTAGATCTCCAAGGGGCATATCATCTGGTACGTGTAAAGAAAAGCGACGAATGGAAGACTGCTTTTCGCACTAAGTACGGGTTATTCGAATACCAGGTGATGCCCTTCGGGTTGTGCAATGCCCCAGCAGCCTTCCAGTATTTTATGAACAATGTCCTTCATGAACTCATTGACGTCTGTGTTGTCGTATACATAGACGATATTCTAGTGTACTCCTCTTCAGAATCAAACCATGTGAAGCACGTTCGTGCAGTCCTTGAGAAACTACGCCAGCACAAGTTATATGCAAAATTGGAAGAATGCGTTTTTCATGCTACGGAAGTTGAATTCCTTGGATTTATCCGGACTCCAAAAAGGAGTCCAAATGGACTTTCGAAAGGTGGACGCAATTCTCAAGTGGCCATCACCCAGTTCAGTCAAAGGAGTACAAAGCATGCTCGGATTTGCTAATTTCTACCGCAGATTCATTCCGGATTTCTCACATGTTGTACACCCTATCACAGCACTCTTGTGAAAAAACAAACGCTTCTTGTGGACCGAAGAAGCTGAAAATGCCTTCCAAGAGTTGAAAGCATAATTTACGTCTGCACCTGTATTAAAGCATCTACGCCCTGAACTTCCATACATAGTTGAAACTGATGCATCCAGTTTAGCCATGGGAGCTGTCCTGTCCCAGAAGGATCCTGAAACTGGTCAACTTCATCCAGTAGCATTTTGGTCCAGAAAGTTCTCGGCACCCGAGTTAAACTATGCGGTTACTGATAAAGAGTTATTAGCCATCAAATCCGCCTTCAAGGCTTGGCGGCACTATCTTCTCGGTGCCAGGCATACCGTTACTGTAATCACCGAAACTTGCAGTATTTAAAAACAGCCAAGGCCCAATCGTCACGCCAACTTCGATGGGCATTGTTCTTTGCAGAGTTCGATTTCGTGATCACTTATCGACCAGGCTGTAAAAATGGCAAGGCAGACGCCTTATCCCGAATAGGGATAGGAGAAGCATATGTGAACCCAGAACCGGTACCTATAATTTCAGAACGAAGAATTCTTGGCATAAATACTCTACAGACACTAGAGGATATTCAGGTAAAGATCCAACAACTCTTCGATCCAACAGCCCTGCAGGACTGGGTAAAGAAAGGCCCGGACTACTCAATGACCTACCTTATTATCAAGGGCGACTATTTCTGCGACACAAGGAACTACAAGAACTAGTCATCTCCAATTATCATGACCCCCTGATGGAAGGGCACCCAGGTATCGCAAAGACTGAAGCTAAAATTAAGAGACAATTCTGGTGGCCCACCTGGCGAAAAGACGTAAAGTCATTTGTAATGTCTTGTGGCATTTGCGCCCAAAACAAAAGTCAGAAGAAAAAACCAGCTGGACTTTTACAACCTTTGGATATTCCGCCTACACCATGGCACACCTTATCGTTAGACTTTATTACAGATCTACCTCCATTTAATGGATTTAACACCATTGTAGCTATTGTGGATCTTTTTTCCAAGATGGCTCACTTTAGTCCTTTAAAGGGATTACCTTCTGCTTCAATCCTGGCCAAGGAGTTCCTCGAAAACATTGTTCGAATACACGGATTTCCTTCCGTATTGGTCTCTGACCGAGGTAGTCAATTCATTTCACATTTTTGGAAGAAATGTCAATTGGCGCAAACCAACGTGAGGTTATCAACCAGTCACCACCCCCAGACCGATGGTCAGACGGAGAGGACCAACCAGACTCTTGAACAGTACCTGCGTTGTATGTTACACCAGACTGAAGGTAATTGGAAGGACATTCTATGGATTGCCGAATACGCATACAATAACTCTGTACATTCTGGAACTGGACAAAGCCCCTTTTATACCATATACGGGCACCATTCTCGAACCTCAGAACTTGACTCACCTCAACACTTAGAAATGCCCGCAGTGAACCATCTGCACGCTACTATTACACAAGCCTTTAAGGAAGCAACTGAACATTTGAAACAAGCGAAAGAAAAATACAAGAAAAATGCTGATCAGCATAGAAGTGATGCTCCACAATACCAGATTGGGGATCAAGTTTGGTTGGCCACAAAACACATACCTCTAAAGGGAACGCGGACCTTTAACCCTAGATATTTGGGACCTTACTCTATTAAGGCCATTATCAAGCCGGTGGCCGTCAAATTGGAATTACCTGCTAGTATGCGAATTCACACAGTCTTCCATGTGTCACTTCTGAAGCCAGTACAACCTGGAACAACACTAACCAAGCCCCCTGGCCCCATCCTTATAGACGGGGAACCCGAATTTGAAGTTAAAAGTATTCTGGACTCCAAAATGGTTAAGTCAAAACTTTATTTAATCGACTGGAAAGGTTACGGACAACAAGAAAGGTCATGGGAACCTAGTGACCACGTTCATGCACCTCTGTTGGTGAGAAGATTCCACTGGAATTTCCCAGACAAACCAAGACCAAGGGGAAGAACGACTTTAGGAGGGGCCTTGGGGGGCTGTGGGGGGGGGGGGGAGTGCTGTCATGATGCCTACCCCCGGGCATCCAGACCAAGTCCATGAACCCCGGAAGCAGGCATCATGTTACCCAGAGAAAGGCCAGCAACCCCTGTTCGGGGCTATTTGGGTACAGTCTTGGCGCCATAGGTGCCAGGCTCATATGTTAAAACTTACCTGATGCAGACCATGATGCAAGAGATCCAAGCCCATGTGAGGCTTGGAAGGGACTACGTTACCTAGGGACTATTTTGTTACTCGAGTATGGTTGTGGAGGAATACTTACCTGGGACTACTTTCAAGGCTATTTAAAACACGACCGAAGAGCAGCACACGCTTCGCATTATTCTGCATCCTGCAGCGTAACGCTCACCGTGCCTGCAGTCAGCATCCAGCCTCTTGCCACGCCCGCCTCGAGTCCAGAGCGCCTAGAAAGAAGGAAAAGAAGAAGAAAGGTTAGAACAAGGACATTATTGGGTTTCTTACCCGATTCCGGATTCATCGCACCTTTGAACCAGAAACAGACTTTATTTTAAACACGTCGCATCGCCAGCAGCATCGCCGCCCCATACTCACCGTTCCTCGCAGCATCTCTACAATCCGGCGCAGTCTCCATCATTATGTTGCTGCATTCCAGCACCTAAGGGGGACAAGAAAACAACAAGGTGAGCCGAGGGAACAAACAAGGAAAATCTCTTGCCACCATATACTTACCTGATTTTACCGCCGGAAATATTATTCACGTGCACGCCAAATCTTCTTACGCCGCACCTGTAAGAAAAGAGAAAGCAGCGAGTTAAACCTTGGCATCATTTAACCGACAGTGTGGGATAACGCAGACTCTTACCTAAACGCTTTCAGCTGCCACAAGACCATCTTCTTTTGGGTCTAAGCTGCAAGATAAACAAAGGAATTGGACAAGAGTGATTATTCAGACATTTGAGAACTCTTAAGAACTATATACTTACGGTCCTTCGCCAGGAGGTTTGGAGCCAAGATTTGTCTAGAACTCTTCCAATATCCTCGAGCCAGTGAAGTAACTGGCCATCAACGCGCCCCCGCGTTCCTCGCAGGATGGAGAGCTCATCATTCAAAACTATAAGGTGAGCTTTGTGAACGGGAATATCAGAGGTGATAAAAGGGGACGCAGTGAGGGGCTATTACTCAAATCCACGGGAGGCTTATTCCCTTTCTCCGCCTTTAGGAGACTACTTCTACGGGTCAAGCAGACGAAGCTAAGTGGGCCAGTCCAGTCAGTTATCTCTGCACTACGCATCACGTTGGTGGAGACCGTGGCTGTCCAGTTTCGCTGGACAACCCTGTGGGAACCAGGTGAGCGTAATATGTATAGTGTAGAAATGTTTGACCATAGCACATGAAGAGGTCCTTGATTTCATTTTGCCACAATTAATGCTTTGTTTCAATCCGTCTATCTTTCCTATCTCCATGGCATGCTGTTATGGATGTTTGTTTGCATGTATGAGGTAACGAGTGCCCAGATTACGGGATGCCGTGAGAGTGTGCTGTTATCCCTACGCTACTCTAAATTCTTTAATACACAGTTATGGACACTCCAAAATGGTGCCAACCTCTGATGCCTGAAAAGTAGTTCCACGTAGTTTACTGGTATCCACTACATAGTGTAATTTGCTTTCTCACTTTGAGAACATTCAGACATGCAATTGCTCATTTTACTATAGCCGATAACATAGCTATATCCGGTAAGATAGCTCAGTGGGTTGGACGTTCACCGCTGCGATGTGTGTGTGATCTGCAGATTGCAGGTTTGAATCCCGGCAAGGCCAAATCAGCCTTTCATCCTTCTGAGGTAGATAAAGGAGTACCAACACAGATTGGGTGATATTGTATGAATATATGTTCTATATAAAGCACTTAAGCATAAGTGCTATATAATAAACACATCATTTGGCCTTGGACGTCTGCTTGCATTCACAGTGATGTGGTAGTATGGGCCTTACACACTGATAGTAACGATACATATGGTGATCCATTCTTGTATGAAATGTATATCACATTACAGTGATATTGTAACCATATTTTTCATAGTGTACTTTGGAACAATGCAATGTGATGCCACTTCCTGTTTTGTCAAGAGGTGAAAGGTCATGTTCCATCGCTTCCGGTGATGTCACTTTGGGGTGGAGTTAAATGACATCACTTCCTGAGAGATCGTCATCAGAGGTCATGGGTCGTGTAATGTCACTTTCGCTACCCCCGACATGGCATTATGGTGAAATGACGTCCCTGCCAATGCCGAATGTCCAACCGAAAAGGTTGGAGTGACTGCACGTCTATTATAGACAGCCTGTTCCTGGGTCTGTCCTATATGTTTTTATTTTACAATTTCTTGCATGGCTTGCATTTACGCCTTTAACTTTTGAGCCGTTTGAGAGATTGGTAACGAGGCTTTGCTCTCCTCCTAGGTCTCCTTCAGCATGTCAAAGACATTGCAGGGTTCCCTTCCATACATATGTTCAAATGAAGAATATCCTAGGGAGACTAATGGTGTGGGGGGGTGGGGTCTGGTGGCAAAGTGGGCCCAAGATAGCATTACGTCCCAATTCGTTACATCTGTTTAGACCAACTTTGTTAATGTCCGTTTCAAGGTTTGCCTGAAACATTCTACAAGACGTTCAGACTGGGGATGATATACCGACGTTCTCATTGTCTTGATATTTAATATTTCCTTCACCGACTTGCATCAGGTGGGACATGAAGGTCGTACCTTGATCCGTAATCATTTCTTTTGGGAACCCCACTCTGGAGAGAAATGGTAAGAGATATTTTAAAATGTGTTGCTTAGTATTATTACACAGAGGGAAGGCTTCTGGGTATCAAATGGCATAATCAAGGATGACAACAATAAAGCAGTTTCCCAGTTTGGAGAGCTCTAGAGATCCGACAATATCCATAGCAATCCTAGAAAATGGGACTTCAATTACTGCTAAAGATTGCAAAGGGGCGGGTGGCACGAGTACTGGCCATCTTCTGACAAATCTCACAAGTGGATATAAAAATGTTAACGTCAGAAAAAACACTTGGCCAATAGACCTAGGTATTATTTGGTTATGGAAACTTTTTTAAAGAAAATGAATGGGCTGGATTGACTATGCTCTGCTTCTGCGGAAATTCCCTTGTTAAAGGCGTCTGGGAGAATGGGATTCTTTCACTGGGTCAGGTAAGGGAGCAATCCTATCTAGTTCTTTGTGGTTTTTTTCTGTGATGGGGAGGGCTGCTTCAACAAACCCTTCTGAACCCTGTTCTGTCTCTTTCTGTTCCGCTACTGCATGGGGGATGGGGAACAAATACCTTGAGCAATCTTTTCCCCTTCTCTCACATTATAGGGATTCTATTCATGATGATGTAAAAGCACTTTAGCATCACCCTGAAAATCATGGTCTATAACTCCGGCCATAACATCTAACCCATGTCTCCAAGCCAGCCCAGACATGGAGGTGCGCCTAATATAGGTTACTTTAGGAGGGGTTAGTGTTTGAAACGCGTAGGGATCAAATGCCTCTCACCTGGAGGTATTTCAACTTCTTCAGTGCTTTGCAGGTCAAACCCTATGGATTCAGCTGTGGCTACGGTGGGGTTTCTAGCATTGGAGCATCATTTTGTGAATTCTATGGGTCCCCAACTTCTATCAGCTGGTATAAATCCCAAACCTGACACCATTTGTGGCAAGTAAGAAGGACACAGACTCTCAAATTGCACGATGGATGATATTTTATTAAAGTAACACTATAAGGACTATATTTCCCCATCGCTATGGGTGGTCCCTATCGATGTTGCAGAGTGGCAGATGTATACGTCATCTCCACTGCCCGTCCTCTCCCCTCATCTCTATCATATTGGAAGAACAATAAAAAGGCACTGTGAGTGACACCAGGTGCCATCCCTATACCGGAAACCGACAGAGGGAGGGCCACGTTGCACAAAGGATCGGAGACGGACAGAGGGGGATCCGAAGGCAAAGAATAACCGCCCAGTGAAGTTTTGGTGATTGTACTACATCAGATCCTCTGAGGCAAGAGACTTTGTGTGAAAGAGACTTTGCCACAGAAGGCCCCAATATTTTGGAAACAAACTGTAACCTCGTGCTGGCGAGGCACACCAGTGTGCTGTGCTCAGGAGTCCCGCCGCTTGTCCCGTGCAAAAAAACATGGTGTAGGGAGACCCGCACCTTACCATCCCGACTTATCATTTTGAGAACACTTCTTTCTTTTCCAATGAACATGATCCCACACTATTTTGTAACTTATCAGTAAGGATTGGCAAAAGATTTTTTAGTATAGGCCCTTTTTATTTGACAAGATGCTACTAGGACTGCCTTATTATTAGATGGTCATAGCTTGCTCCCATCTTAGAATTAGGTTTAGATTAGGCGTTTATCTCACCCTGTTTGAAGTTCAATAAACACCTCTGAACTTCTATCACTTGCGTCTATCTTTACTGTTGCCACCATAAATTCCTTACAAATGTTTGCAATTATTCCACCCAAAGAGACTAATTTACTATACTAATTTAAGAAAATAATTGGGTGGCTCAATGTAGTTCTTGTTTCTAAACTACTTTTAAAGCCGTTAAAATATCCACAAAAACATACAAATTACTTCTCTCTCTGTAATGTTCTTTCTGTTGGCGCTGGAGATAGAATATCGGAGATGAAAAATCTGTGTGAAGAATATCCATCTGCCTTCGGAAACATTTTTAACACCAGGGATGGGGCGGGGGGCAGAGTAGCCTCAAGTCCACTCCACGCCATTCCGCACCCTATGCCAGACGTCACGTCGAGGACAGTATATACGGAGCTGCTGCACCCTATAATCTCAGTTCTATACCCTTTCTTGCTAGCACTCAAACTTATTGGAAGGGTAAGGCGGAGGAGGGAAGAAAAAACAAGAAAATCACAGAAAGATGAATCTTCTCAGATATGAAAGTCCAAAAACACCTAGGGGTGGGCTGTGTACAGCCCCACTGCCAAAGTAACCTTCGCATTGGAAAACACCAAGTAAGCAGGTTTAACAGAGCAAACAAGCTTGGTGGAAACTGGTTGCACAAGCCCTGCAGAAATGGCATAACAGTGGGGATTGTGAAGTAAAAGCCTTGCTCAGGGTTCCTTTTAAAGACAGATGGCAGTAATCTGGAGATCTAACCAGGCAAAAGAAAGCAGAAAATCCAGAACAGACGATGTAGGACAAATGAAAGGATCCAGTGTCACGGATTTAAAGACACGGCACACTCCAGACCAGGACTCTTTCTACGCCAGGGGTGCGGCGCACAAAAAAAACGCTTTTAATTTTATTGATTTCAGATTCAGCTTTGAAAAGGCAGCCAACCTGTCTCACACCCCCTTGACATACACCCCGTGTTGCAATGGACCATAAACCAGGCTAGTGTGTAATAATGAAATATTTATTTATTTTACAAATTCAAATGAAAATCAAACAGATTCAATATAGGGCAGCCAGTGTGGTGATAATTACACAGTAAAATGATAGGACACTTAATTTAACTTTCTAACATCAGATATATCAATGCAAAAATGAATGAAAGCAAGATTACTTTTTGGGTAATACTTTTAAATGGCACCAACGTTATGCATTCCCCTTGCAACACTCCCTCAAACCCCTGTTAACCAAGCTTTGTGTGGGTGGAGAGGAGTAGAAAGGAGTCAAGTATATTAGGCAAAAATTAGATTGAAAATCCGACCTACCAGCCCTGAATGCGAGGCCAAAATCTGATTGAACCCTTGAAAAATGAGCAAAATGGCACTAAGAATTACTCAATAGTTATTTTCAATGTGCGGTTGCATGGATAAAGAAGCAAGAAAACTTACAAGCTACAAGGCAAGGCAATAAACAACATGCGTAGAAGTTAGAAAATCGACTTTCGGAAGGAAAAACAGTGCAGCAAGAATCACACGTGGCAAAATTGCAATTTCTTAGTTTTCATGGGTTTAAAACAAGCAAACAACTTCAGAAATGAGCTAAACAGACCGAATCGGAAATCGGTTTTGCTGATGAGGTACAAAGGCACATAACAGGTATGATACTAAAGTTAAAGGGTGACTCTTTATGGTTGACAGTGAGGGATTCTTAACAGGAAAGGAAAAATTTGATTTTTAAAAGGGAAACACTTTCACTGGCAAACTCGGTTTTGTTAGCAAAATGACTTGTTCTGCTGCAACTATATTTTAAATGGCTAGATTATTAAAGAAAGACAGTACGCAAGGAGGTTAATTTGCAAGCTTAACCTATTCACACCGCGTTCCTCTCTATGGGAAATTAATTAATACAGGGATTTCTGTTGGGCTGGTTAATGTACCCCACACCAGACATTTCTTTTTTTTTTTTTTATTGGCTTTCCTGGTTACACAACATGGATAACCTTTTGCCACTTATCAAAAAACACAGATTAATAAAAACACAAATTTCAAATATGCAAATCAAACTATATAAAAATTGCCTTTTACCATTACCAGTGACAAACAGTTTTTCACCATCATTACTCATACGTTTCTAGTTCGATACATCACTTTACTTTTTACCAATGCTACTGTCAATGGGTTATGGTCTCCCCTAAGTAAATCATCCCACCATTCTTCCATCGTCCGGGAGCCACATTCTGTGGAAAATTCAGTCAATAACGTGATTCTTACATCCCTCATGGCTGAACAGTATAATACCAAGTGTTTCAAGGTTTCTTATGAATCCTCTTCTTTACACAGTCTGCACGAGGTCAAAGATTCATTCTGTTTCCCCCAGCTCAGTACTTCTCTCGTTGGGAATAAGTTTATCCGTAAACTTAGAAACTGGTCCCAAAAGTACCAATTTGTAAATTTCACTAGATATTTCAGCTGACTATTCAGCTTTCTTGCTTCCTGAATTGTCCACCCATGCAGTTCGAATTTCTGGCGTTCTTGTTGGGTAATAATCCAGTGTTGCGTATACCATTTTTTTTTAACCCTATATGGGTTCTCCCTTAGGCTTTGTTCTGATTTGTCTAGCTGATTAAAGATTCTTTGGCAGACTGCTTGCCATTCTGATAGTGTTTTATCTTAGTTGGCCACAAGCACTTTACCTAAGGCCGCAAAGCCACCCCGTTGAGTAACATCTGTGCACTTTCTGTACAAACAGATTTCCATACAACTATTGTACTCATTACTGTCAGGCCCAACTCCATCCTGATGGCTTGAACGGAGGTACTTTTAGGCATTCAGAGCACTCTTCCAAAATCATCCAATCTTTGCCCAGTTTTCTCCACCGAATGTAAAGGAGGTTTCTGCCCCATAGGTAAGTATCGGAAGGGCCTTCATACGGTAGAAGGTTATTAATGGTAACATTGAAAATCCAAAACATTTCTTCAGCAGTATTCTTCCCTGGCTAGCCAGGTTGAAGGCTTTAGCTTTAAGTAGTTTGACTCTTGGCAGATCTCTTATTTGTGTTCAAACACACACCCAGGTATATTAGAGAGTACACACCAGGATTTTTTGTCCTTGTATAACCCATGATTTCCCTTTCCTGGTCTGCCTCTTGTTGCCTGGTCGAAACGTCAAGATCTGTGACTTTGCTGGGTTAATTTTTAAAGCGTTCAACTCCACGTATTTCTGTAATGCGTCCAGTTGCCTTTGTAGTCCTACCGGAGTCTGATCCAGCAGGACCACATCGTCTGCATACAGCATGTGCACTATTGTTACAGTGCTGATCTTAGGCGGAAAACATCTGATGTCTTGAAAGGCTGTTTCTAGATCTGCAATAAACAGTTTAAACAATGGCGCCAACGGGCACCCCTGTTTGAGGCCTTTATTAGTTTGAATTTCTTGCGGTAACAGACCTGTTCTATCTAGCCTCACTTGCCATGATGTTTCGGCGTGTAGGTCTATTATTGCCTCGAAGATGTGTCCCGGACACCTCAAGTCTGTCAATTTGTCCCACAGTTTTGGCCGGCTGTTGGTATCAAATGACTGAGAGAAGTCTATGAAAGCCAAATAGACATATTTCTCTGTGTGCCTTTTTGTTTGGGCCTTTAAGATGTTTATAAGAAATATGTTCAATGAAGTTCCCACGCCCTTCACAAAGCCTGATTGCCATTCGTCTTCTCGATTCGTTTCCATACTCCAGTTTGCCAGAGTTTTGAGTAGGAGTGTGGCAAATACCTTTCTCGCAACGTCCAATAACGCTATGGGTCAGTAGTTGCCCGGGTCCGAACGGGACTTTTCTTATATATCGGGACTATCACTGCCTTTTTCCATGAGCTTGGAACTGCTTTGATTTTCATTATGTATTCAGAGAAATACATTTGAAATGTTGACCATTGGTCAGGATCTTTAAGTAGGGCATTTGTCATCCAATCGGGACCAGGAGCTCACGAGTTCTTTAATTTCAGTATCACATCATTTACCGACTCCAGGTTGATATCCAAGTCTTCCCATGGTTGACTGCTCTTTTCTTGTTTCCGTTGTTCCAAGAAGTTATTATCCAAAAACTTTAAGAAATGTGATGTCCCCCACAATGCCGAAACGGGATGGCCATCAAGGCTTTCTGGGGCACATCAAATTCATTAATCATAGTCCATATCTCAGCTGTGTTCTTTTGGCTTAATTTTTGTAGCATTCTTTCTGCATCTTTTCGGATTACATTTTTCCTATGTAGCTTGCACCAGTTTCTATACTGTGAGTTTCTTACTCTTTATTTTCGCCCCTGATGTATTTTGTTTCGTTAGCTTGTAAATCAGACTGTTAACTTCTTTTTTTCCATAACAGCTAAATCGAATGCATGTCGATTGTGGACAATAGGTTTATTAACCCGTTGTTTTTTGATTTGGTATGCCTCCAGGAGTTGAGGATAGTCTACCATATCAGTTTCATTTTCTCTTACTGCACGCTGCATTTCTTGCTTGAGCGAAGCTGTAAGGCAGGCTATTTTCCTCACTTTGATCTTCAATCTATTTCTTCCCGGTGTTACTTCTAGATTAGTTTGGCAATGCTGAGCTTCAACCGGTTTCACCATTTCCCAAGTCATTGTTAGCAAATTGTGATTGCTACTTTGTTTTTCTTCTACCCGCAATGTTTGTACTAACAGACAAATTGCGTGATACGCAGATATAGCCTATGATGCAAGTTCCTGCCTTTCCTGACCCGGTTACTTTCCCAGGAATATCACCTTTGGCTGCTCCGTTTAGAATTTGGATGTCTCTTGATTTCATGGCTGTAACCCAACGCTGACCTCTAGTTTCAGATTCTGTTTTGAGAAGCAGATCACCCAAAAATTCCTTTCCGTTCAAGACAAAGAGTTCAAATCTCCACACAATAAAAAAATGAGCATCTGTCCATTTTGATCTAACACCATCGATTAAACCCATTATTTGTTTGGGAAAGTTGTTCAATTCCTGTCTTTTGGGGTTCCAATAGAAATTTACAAGAATTGGGACCATTTCCGACCCATCCGACTTGGGGGGTAATCTCCCCACCAAAACTTGTATACACGGATTTAGGTTAAGTTCTTCAATTAGGATCAATTGCAGAGGTTATTTATGGCTATCAACAAACCAGACATGGGTCTACCTTTCATGTCTTTGATAGCTGGATTCAAATGAATCCTATAGCCATCCAATAGTGAGGGTTCTCTCAACCAGGTTATAGATTAAATCATATTTTCTTGAAAAAAAGGTCTTCTTTTGAAAACAAATGGGCAAAACCCAGAGTATTCCAGCTTGCAACCATCCTTATGCCATTATCTGTGCATTTTTGGCGTTAGTTTCCCCATTTTTTCAGCCAGAAGATTCGCCAATTGTCTTCTTCGCCATCCTTCCCTTTTGCTGTTTTTCACATTTCTTTGTGTAACCCTCCTGGTGTGGTCTGCCACGATGTAACTCGCCTATCATTGTCTGTCTGCCACAATGATCTTTTAGTGTTATTATCTTTTGGCCTACAGCCCCCGGGCTGATCCTGCTTTGCTCTGACTTGGGCCTGGAATTAAAATATTTCCGCTGAATACTCAAGAAGATCAAATCCCATTGGTCTCAATTGGGCAGCATCATCCAGGAGAAGTTTGGTTATCCATGGAGTAGCCAAATGTAGGATCACTATCAGTCCTTTCATCCTACAAAAATTAGATAATTAGTAAATCGTTCATAGTAAAGGGCCTCCAACAGGGTATGTGATGGAGAAGCGCGATTACGTTGGCCCCGTTTAAAATTAGACTATCGTTTATTGATAACATCCTTTCTAAAACCAACACTGTATTTAGCTATTTGTTTTGTTGGCCTCAGGGCTTGTAGACTTCAACTTCATGTTCTTTTCGTGCATCACTTGTTCCTTAATCTTCGGTTCTTGTGAGCACCTAGGCTTTACAAGTTTCAGGGGCAATAACCTGTACTGATCTTTCTGTCCGAGCATCTCAGCAGGTACTAAACAGTACTGAACTTTCACCTGCTGTTGTCCAGTTTCTTCCTCTATCGCTGGCGAGTTGTCTGTCTGTACTTCTTTAGATTGTT
The DNA here is from genome assembly GCF_040938575.1 of Ambystoma mexicanum. Classification (NCBI taxonomy): domain Eukaryota; kingdom Metazoa; phylum Chordata; class Amphibia; order Caudata; family Ambystomatidae; genus Ambystoma; species Ambystoma mexicanum. Next base: position 674,259,509 of record NC_090934.1, read on the forward strand.
TTGTTTGAGATGTTCTTTCTGGTTTCTCGTTGTCTTTTTGATGTGTAAATGTATCCCCTCTGCCCGGTATTTGACTAATCACTTGCTGTCTTGTTTCCACTGTCCCACAATCAACGTTGCAGGAACATGAACCGGCAGTTTTTGACAGTATAGCCGCTGCGATAGTTTGCTTGCTGTTTCTCAGTAACTTGAACCGGTCTTCAAGGGATAGCCTAGAATGTATGGCTTGTCCCTTCATATTCCACGATTTTCTCCTCATTTGTTTAATAGCTATTGGGCCAAGAGGTGCCTCAACCATCTTTGGTCTTGCATGTCATCGTGCGATCCCTTAGATTCCGATGAAGCTGGTTCCTGGATTAGTTCTTCTATTTCGGATGATTCTCTCTCATCGTTTTCATTTTCAGGGATAGTATACGTTGACAGATCTAATAAGTCGACTGAAGCTTCCTAGTCTTGGTCATTAGCCATTTTTGATCATTCCTCTGTAGCTTCATGTTTCTGTGTCTGTCTAGAGAGCTTGATAGCTGGTTCACAGACCTTTGTAGACACTCTTAATGGTGCCAGCGTGTTAATCAGTGGTAGAGCAATGTTTTTGGATGAATGTTCTACTCCCATTTGATTTTTCTTTGGGTTTTGGCTGATGATTTTTGGTCCTTTTCTCGACTATTTTTTTGTCCTTAGAACTGCCCTTCATCGTTGATTTCACCAAATTGAGTGACACTTGTTTTACGCTGGTTTTTACTTTTTCGCTGTCAGATTTTGGCCTTGTAAAGATCGCACACATTTTTGGCGGTAAATCCACTGTCTCACTGTCATGTTCACTCAGTGTTTCATCCACCATTGAGACAATGCTTACAGGATTTACCAAGACTGAATCCACGGATCTTGCTGTTTGCTGGTTCTCGAGAGCAGCCGCTTCAGTCGTCACTGGCTGTTTTGCATTCACTGTCGGCAAGTCATCAGTTTGCCTTGTTCTAGGCTCCTGTTTAGTACAACCAAGTTGTTGTAGGTGGTTGTTGTAGCAGTGAAGATTCAAAATATTTTGACAATCTCCTCTGTTTGTCCTTAATTATCGGATCTAGTATGTTATACAATAGACGTGCCACTTTTGCTGTACTGTTGTCAAGGTTTGTTTGTACTCCCAAGATAAAACCTTCCACATAAATCATTTTAGAGTGGGGCAAGGCCAGCATAGTTGTTTGATCCTTCATTTGATCTGTCATTTGTTCATGTAACTTCATAAAAGGAGTGATTATTGCTGTTAATGTAGCCATTAAAATGAAATTAGTATCAATATGTGATCATTAGGTGCGACCGATGGTGAGTCAATATCCACTTCTCTTGTATTCGGGATTCGAGTAGTCTGTGTAGCTGTGTCCATTGATATTATAGCACTCACGTACTGCTCTTCAGTACTTTCATACCTTCCTCTTTTCACAGCTCCCTGTCGATTGTTTGAGGGGGTAATTACCCCGCCTTGCTCTATTTGTTTGCTTGTTGGTAGATCACCTGGTTGTTGTCCCGTTATGGCTGGTGTCATTTTTTTTTTGACAGCTTCTAATCGATCGTTGTCGCACACCAAGCTTCCATTTCCGGTTTTCACCTGGGGTTGCACATTTTGTTCTACTTCGACCGTCCACAATGTTTCCAGCAGAAGCTTATCCAGTATTTTGTTGATAATGCCCATCTGCAGGGCCGACGCGCTTCTACAAGTACTTGAAGACACTGGGTTGCAGATTTGGTACCCTGCGCACCTCTGCCAAATCCGTAGAAAATGCTTGGAATCTTTATATCTTTGTAAGGATTTAAACGGGAAGACTTCCATATAGTTTTACCTGTTTCACCACTACTATTTGAGCTTTTGCCCCCTTTTCTGGGTTGTACTGTTGTTGTATAGATTTCCTTATGGTTTAGCCAGTCATACTGGTTGCATGTAGTCAGGCCCTCAGTTGGTATCATATGGGGGAAATGTTTGCGCTTTTAGGTTATTTGGAGTTATTTGGTTATTTGGAGTAGAGCTTCAGACTGTACCCAGACGCGTTCCCTTGGGGATGTTTACTTTTGCGTCCAGTGCTTTTACAAGATCTGTCTCGGCCTGTTTGTGCCCTTCAATTCTCTTTTTGGCAGGAGAGACGTGGGGTTGGCACGTTTCAACACTCTCCATCAGCCCACCCATGTTATGTTGTTTCATATGGCCTTCTGCAAAACTTGGCAAGGGGAGAGTACTGTCAGTGGGCTTGGGCACGTTTGCCGCCCACAGCAGTTCAATCGTGACCACCTTCCTCACCCCCACCTTCCCCGCCCCCTGCCCAATTAGTTCACTCCTGTGTACTGACGCTTCTGGGTTCCACCCGCGCCGACACAGTGCTTTTTCCTGTGCTACTGTTGGGGGTCAGACTCTCCTGCGGCCGCATCTGCACCTGACATGCTTCCATTGCATCATTGTATTTTGCAGTGCTCGCCGCAATGGTAACTTTCACATTCAAGGGTTGGGGGTACGTTTGTGGTAATCTCTCTTCTCCTCTTTGATTTAATTTCTCCTCTAGCTGCCTCCCCCTCCAACCCCCACATTAAACTTCCTCCTCTCACTCAGTGAATGTATTCCAAGCAAAAACAAGGCAAGGCATGTCTGCACGGCGATGATTGTAAGAGTTTGTTCCTCTTTAACAACGTATTGGCAATGAGTGCCTGTTGCTGGGTTGTCCTAGGGGCTCCCCTTTTAATCTTCTTTTGCTAACCTTGAGAGAACTACAGTTCCCAAAGGTAGAAAGGATCTTTGGATCCCTTTTACATTTTATTCTGTGAAGCCAGCACACCCCTCCTTATGTGGAGTGCCGGGGAGATAAGATGTATCCCCTTTCACACTAAAACTGTAACAATTCTGTTACAGGGACAAGCTTACCTTCAATGGCTGGTGGCAGTGATACCTTGTATTAATTTGGTGCACCTTTACCACAGGCTGTGTTCACAGCTGCGGTACAGGCACCTAAGGGTGCTCATTTTACCAAAATGGCCTGGTGCTCTTTTTTCGCCATTTTAGTATTTCTTGTAGTTTCTTGTTCCTACCCCTGACATCCAAGGTGGGAAATTCCTTTGTGTGATTTTTATCTCCGACAGGAGTCTCTGGACGCCTCCGCCCAGGGCTCCAGTCTGTCTGTCTGTGAGGGCAGGAAGCAAGGGAGCAGTCCAAAACTCCCCAGCCCTTTGTCTTACGCCTTGCTTGAATGGGGACAAATCCCAGAGGGGAGCTGGCTGACCTGAGTGGACAACAAGACTGCCCCTTCTTGTAAAATGCGGGGAGAGAATGCAGAGGTTGTGCTGTAGTTCCTGATAAATACTACAAACCTGGAAGCTGAAGAGAAGTCAACCACTGGAACCGAAACCGAAGAGGATGATGAAGGAAAAGTGGCTGCAATGATTTACAGCGACCGGAGCCTGCTGTAGCTCTTCCATCCAATCGACCTGGGGACTCCGAATATGGCGACCCTGACCCAGAGCCTGGTGAGACCCATTAGATTCAAGAAGACCCGCATTTGGTGCCATCCCACGCATTGCTGAGACCTTGCGCTGCTGCAATATCCCAATACCCTGGGACCTCAAGCCACTGTGCGGTGCACAGTCCGAATTACGAACCTCGCTGAAACTTCGTGGGCATCCTGGTGGATCTCCAGAGACACGAATCAAGTCTGAAAAAAAAGTCCCCTCAACCGAGTGCTGGACCTTTGTAATGACGAGAATTCAACCGCGATATTCGGTCTTCTTCTGTGCTCCTTGAAAAAGGCGCCAAATCTGCAGAACCGCATTCAGCAGCGAGGAAAACTTTGCCTAGAGCCTTCTTCATTGATGCCTGCTGCAAAGTTCCTTCCAAGGTCTTGTTTTCAGTCACCACAATAAGGAATCCACTGACCAGGTAATTTGGCTGCAGACCCTGAAGTCCTCCTGCTGCAAAATCTTCTTCAATGCTGAAGTACTGTGTTGGCTTTGGCATGTACTTACCATAAGTCTGTTAGGATTTCTGTGTAGCTGTGGGGTGTTTTCTGTGATGGGGAGGCCTCTCATCCAGTGCACCCAGGCCTACTGCTAGAATCCTGCTCGGGTGACTTCTGCGAAGACCCTGGACCCTCTTCTAAACCCTAGAAGTAAATTACTTACCTGTTTGCCCTGTTTTCCCAGGGAACTCTTACTTTTGCTACTAAAGAACCTATTCTGACACTGCCTGTTGGTCACTAGTCCCAGTGACCCCCCTTCTGCCACTGAACACTCATGCTCCAAGAATAAGGTAAAGACTTTGAAGGGCCTTTTGCCTAGAAAAGAAAATAAGTGTTTAAAAATTACTTACTTGTCAAGAGTTGTTTGGTAACTGTAATTTCAGAAGTGAACAGTTACAAACGTTCTTACTTACCTTGGATGTGTGATGCACTATTCTTAAAAAGCATGGTTAACATCTTTTCTTTCCTTATAAACTGTTTTGCCATTCTAATAGAAAATTGATGTGAAGGTATTTAATTCTCATGTGATTAGGTTGTGCCTCTTCCCAAAAGTAAAGTGTTGGTTTCACCAGATTAGTCCTTTAAGGATAATTGTATGAGTATCTCCCAACTGGGTCTTACTTCCCCTGACTTGCTGTTAGCCTGCCCAGAATAAGTCTGTATTAGGTTGTTGCCTACCTAGAATAACTGAGTCATTCAGTACTGTGTAACATTGGGTTTTACTTTCCCTGTGCTATCTAACCTAGAGTCAGTGGTTCTAACTGTCCCTGATAAGTCATACTTCAGTTATCCTTATAGCTGGGAAAGATCTAACCTAGACTGCTTGTGAGATATAAAAAGTATATGGGTTTTACTTACCTTGCGTTAGCTGTGTGCCTTCCCAAAAATATGTTACAAGAGTTACTGCCTATCTCTATCTGTGGTTCACTGATCTCAAAAGCACCTGTTATTGTATATTACATCCTTAGGTTTTACTCACCTAGTATAACTGTGTTATCACAAAAGTAGTTTTAGGTTTTAACTGCACCTGGATTTGTTCCACTATTCACAAAAAGTATATTGTCTAGTTGACTGATTAAGTGATTTGTACTGAGAGTGGGTGTATAACCGGTAGGGTCTACTGCCCTTGCATTGCTGAATGTAATTGTGAAAGTAATCATTGGTTTTTACCCTTCCCCCAAGAATAGGTGTGATCTATACTGAATGTGTATGAAAAGGTTTTGACTTCCCTAGAACTAATGTTAGGTATTTCAAATAAGGTCTATACTTGGGTCTGTGTTTGTTTTACAATTGTGATTTCATATAATGTTTTAGTGCTTATTTACCCCTAGATATTTCTGGGCCTACTTGTATTTAAATACATCCTTTATTTTCACATATAAAGTGTTTCTTTGGACCATTTGTATTACAATTTCATTTGTACTGATTCTACAGCCCTCTCTCCCTCTTAAGATAAGACTGGCTGATCTGTCTACGCTACCACGTACTCAGGTGGTACTGCCTTATACTAAGAGTGGAGTCTTGTACAGCCTCAGTTGAATGGTTTTACTAAACCCTTAGTTGGACTTCAGAAAAACTGTCCTAACACCAGGTATGAAGGCTTAGACTGCTGAGGGTAGGAATGGAGGGCACGTCCTGGAACTAGGAGAGTAGGCCCACTCTTGTCAGGAGGCGCCAGAGTGAGCAGATTGACATGCCCAAAAGCTCTGGGTACCACATCCTCCACGGTCCAGTCCTGAGTGATCAACAGTCCAAGTCTCCTGAAAACTAGCAGAATGACAGGGATCGGCAGGAGCACATAGAGGAGATCGAAGTTCCACTCGACCATCAATGTGTCCCTTAGAGCTCCCTGTCGAAGAAATTCACTGAATCAAATGAACGTTCACTTCTTGTTCACACTGGAAGCAAAGAGGTCTTCCTGAGGAGTTATCAAAACAGAGAAGATGTCCTCCAAAACTTCCTGAGTGGGCTGCAAGATGAGGAAGGCAACCAGGGCCAGACTGATCATCCCCAGTTCCAGCAAATTAATGTGTTATTGGGCTTCTGCAAGAGGCCAACGTCCACTCTCCATACGCTCGAGCAGGTGGGAATGATGTCACCTAAAACAGGGGAATCCTCCCTCTCAGTTCAGAGTGATGTCTAAGGTCTTCTTCAAAAGAGGCATTGCACGAGAGGCAGAAGTGGGCAGTGTCAAGTCCATGATTCCCCTCCCCCACCCCTTGAATTGCTTGCCCTCTTCATTGGTAAGGCACTTGGGGGGATTGAGGAGGTGGTTGGGGGGGGGGTGGCGTCGGGTTAGCTGTTGCCTGCCTGTGTGCAGCTGTCTCAGACCATGGTGGGCATAAGAGTTGAAGAGTGAAAACCTCCTCCCTCTGGCAGCTGGAGTGGAGGGTTGTTGACAGCTAAGCCCAAGGATGTTGCCGTACCCTTAGAGGTCTAAACATTTGAAGGGACTCATCAGCTTTTGTCCTGAAGAAGTTGTGTCCATCATAGGGCATATCCAGGAATGTTGCTGTGCATTTGGAGTGAACCCTGAGGTCAACAACCACAAGTGCCTCCTGAGGACTGTCCCAGTGACGATGGTGTCTGCCACACAGCCTACTGTGTCAGGGTCTGACTGCAAGAACCTCTCTGTCATCCTGCACTACGGTGTTGAAGCCCTCACTGATCTCACCAACCAGGCGTGCTTTGCTGCTACCTCAGAGACAACTGTCCAGAGGTCAAACGAGAATTAGGCCAAAGTGCAAGATGTATTCTCCGCTCAGAGCTAGACTTCCAGAGGCTGTCAAAGGGCAAAGAGGGGAAAGATGAGGCCTTGTGATTGAAGGTACCACCAAACTTGCCGGGGACACATGGGTGGAGAGGAAGGCTGGATCAGAGGGTGCTTGTTTACCAGGTCTCCATCCCCCATATAGACAGAGGATGGATTATCCGAACAGACTGTACCTTTTATCAATTTCCCTCTCCTTTCTTCACAACCTCCTGTCACGATGGGCCAGCTCCTCTTCGAACCGATCTTTCTCCTTGGCCCAGCCTCCAATCAAATCTCTCCTTGCTGGGCCTTCAAGGTTAGTCTACCCCAACCACCTTGCTTTCTCAGCTCCAGGCCCTCACGGTCGCTCTCTGCCCTGCCTCCTATGGGGTTCTCTTGCCAGCCATCTGTGCCTCTCCCTGTCCATTATTTGCAGCAACCCTCTGGATCCTTCTCAATCTAGGCCTTTGGGTTACTCTCTCCCAATCCATCTAGGTCCCTCAACTTCACATTTTTTGAGCCCTCTTTGTCCCAACCTCCAGAAACATTCCTTCACGATCCTCCTGGGTCTGTCACCCATTCTGCTGGGGCTACTTCCTTCCAGCCCACTGGGTCAATTTGTCCCCGGTCCCTTAAACTCTCACCTCCAGGCGTGTAGCCCTTCCTTAACCCAGTCTCCAGGGTCTCTGTTCTGGCCTTCTGATTGTGGCATTATCATCATTATTACTTCAGTTTTATAAAGCACAACACACCCGCGTGCCTCAGTGTGCAGGGAGGGGAAGGGGAAAGGAAACAAACAAGGTAAGCCAGGGGAACACTGGCATATGTACCCGTTTCACTCGGGACATGGTGCGGTTAACATACGGCCATTAGCACCCGTTACAGACATGGGAAAATGGAACAAACAAGACTACCAAAACGAAAAGCCCATTTTAGTCAATGCATTGGCTTTTGCTACTTCCAACATAGCTGCCGCCAATCCCCCCCGTTATGTTTCCATGAGCATTCTAGTGCTTGTGTGCCCTGTTCACTGTGCTGTCTGTATGCAGCTTCACGACAGAAAGCAAACTGCGTCACCAACGCAGTGATGGCATCATGCGGAAGCATTTAGAATGACAAGATGAGGTAGGAGGTCAGATGAAATGCGAGCTGAGATTGTCCATTCCAGCCCACGGTTTCACTGACCTGATTGGCTGAGCGCACGTTCCAGGGGGCTAATGCTGATTATACTAGCCTCAAGGACTCCACTCTAGCCCACTTCTTTCAGCTCCTGCACCTGCTCCTCTCCTCGCCAACTGTCTCTGAAATCCCTCAGTCTTCTGCCATAGGCCCTTCCTTATATAGGGTCTCGCCCTACCTTGTAAACTCTCATGTAAATGAGCTCTAGTTTACTTTAGGCAGAGGTGTTTGGGATTGCCGTACCCCTAAGGATGTCTTCCAGTTCCTGATGTTGGACTTGGGGCAGGCTAGGCCTTCCCATAAGGAAGCCCTTCCTTGGGATGTCTCACCTTGCCTCAGCCATTGTGTTGGACTCCCATAACCAATCTGTTCTTAACTGTATGAGGATCGAGGGCGTGACCTTAGGTAGGAATGAAGGTTTGACCCCAAGTACGACCTTGTCCTTATGAAAGACTGTAAAAGGTGTTTTAGAATATAGTGCCTGCAACTCATTCACCCTATGGGATGAGAGCGCTACAAACAAGATGGTTTTGCATATTAGTAGTCTTAAGGGACATGAATGGAGCACTTCAAATGTTGCACACATGAAAAACGTTAAAACAAGATTAAGGTCCCAAACCGGAAACTGAAAAGGGGATGGAGGGAACACATTAGTGAGTCCCTTTAGAAATTGTATCACATACAGTATTTGAAAATATGACGTTTCCAATGACCTACGCTTGAAGATGGAAAGAGTCGCCAAATATCCTTTAATGGTCCCAACATGGAGCCCCAGATTGGCCAAATACAGCAGAAAAGATAACACCTCCAGTGTTTTGCATAGCAAAGGGTCCAGATTCTTATCCCTGCACCAGCTGCAGAATCTTTTTCCAAAAGCAGCGGTACAAAGACTTTGTTGCAGGCCTTCTGGCTGAAAACATAATCTCCATTACGTCATCTGGGATGTCCAAATCCTTATACCTCAGCCTCTCAGAAACCATGCGTGAAGGCCAAGTGTCTTGACCTCTGGATGGAGAACCCAGCCCTCTTGTAGAAGACATATTGGGGGGCAGCTGGACGTGTCCAGAAGGCCCAGGTACCATGTCCTCCTGGCCCAATCCGGAGCAATTCCGATCATGGATTTCCTGAACTTTCTCAACCTCCTGATGACTTGAGGAATGACAGGGTCTGGAGGCAACACGTACAGGAGTGGAAACTCCCAGTGCACTACGAAAGCGTCTCCTAGAGCTCCTCTTGGGGAAAATTCCCTGGAGCAGTACAGATCGCACTATGACACTGGTCGCGAACCGATCCACTTGAGGGGTTCTTGGGCCAGGTCTTCCGATTACCCCATCCTGTGTTCAACTTCGCTGATCCTTTGCTCTGTTTGTTCGAGCTTTCCGGTAAGTTACGACATGCAGGATCTAAATTCTGCTTTGATGTCGGACATGAAAGCTTGGAGGTCCTCCTTAGTGGCGAGAGAACCTTTCTCTTCCAACGCTTTTTGGGGCGAGAGTTTTAAGGGATCCGCTTTCCGACTTAGCCATGGTGACGGGGTGGGGGGCGACTCCAGTGGAGGTAAGGGAAAGGAGACGCTCGTCAGCTGGTGGGTGAGGTGCTAGTTGGTCCGTGGAGGGTATCAAGATGCCAGGTGGAGGACTGTGCTACCCTGGTTAGCGGGTACAATCAATCCTGGGAGGGGCTGATAGTGTGACATTTTCGGCTTCTCTGCAGAGGTGTGGAGAGAGTGGTAAGCAGAAGCGGCAGGGCCTATGCCTCTGGTGGTGGTGAGTATGCTGCTTATCACCTGCCGGGCCCCCCGGAGGCCCACCGATCCTTGGCCCACTTCCTTGGGCCACTCCAGGCAATTAACGGAAGCTGGGCAGGGGCGCCCCAGGAAGGGGAGGGGGGTGTCGTGGTCAGCTGAGGCTGGAAAGGCAGTGGGGGGTCCGGGAGAGGCGCAGAGGAGCTGCTTGGGCTGTGGGAGAAGAGGGAGGCAGATCTAGTAGTCCTCGTAGGCTCACCTCCTAACACCAGCGATTAGATGCCCGGGGGGGGCTCTGGATTCAGACCAAGGTAGGGCCCCTCCTAGATCAATCCGTTGGTGGGTGCTTTTGGGCACCTAACTGCTTCCCACCACGGGGGGGGGGGGGCAGAGATGGGGAGTCCCTCCCCGTGTGAGGCCTTCCGTGCTTCTTGAATTGTGCGGCAGCAACGTGGGGCCCGCGGGGGCGCCCACCACCGCAAACCGCACCAGCCTAGAGCAGCGAGGGCAGTCCAGTGCCCCCAGCGGCAGCTCCCGGCCAACCGGAGGTGAGGACGCTGCAAGGAGCGTTCGCCGACTGCAGGTATGGGCTCCAGGCCGCTGCCCCCAGCGGCAGAGGGGTAGGCGTCCTGTCGTGAGCCGCGTCATCATGCTGCGGGGACTCCCTCCTCTCCACGTCCCTCGTGGACCAGGACTGCGTGTTGGGGACAGCAGAGGCAGACCCTGTGAGCGGGGTTCAGGGCGGTGGGAGGCACACCACGAGGATCTCTGCACCATGCAGATGGGTCTCTGGAGGGGCAGGGGGCCCCGGCGGAGACCAGCAGGTGGGGTGTGGGGTGCCAGTAAGCCTAGGATCAGGGGGCTGGAGGAGGAAACTTCCGGGTGGCCGCTCCCACGGTGTAAGCGATGAAGGTGCGGTGCCCGGTCCAAGTCAGGCACCCGATCGGAGCTCGCACTGGTTGCTGGGCGGTGCTGTCATGCGCTGCAGGCAGGCGAGTTGAGGAGAGCTTCCGTGGACTGCAGAGTGGGTCGGGATAGTGCACCCGCCATTTTGTTTTCCTTTGATGCCGCCATTGGATGCTACACCGCAGCTTGTTTCTAGGATCCCCTGAGCGATTTATGCCCAAATTGCAGGTGTTAGGGCTCCCTGGGTTCCGCCATCTAAATCAGCGGTTCAAGACTCCTGCCCATTGCAGGAACCAGTGTATTTTGTAAGGACGCTGCGGGTCCATGCAGAGGCCATTAAAGGAGCAGCCACATCGCTGGCACTCCAGGCCACGCCCCCAGTGAGTGTGTTTTGAAGGCAAATCTTTGGTTAATTCAGAGCCAATGTGCACTACGTCTATATTCTGAAATGTTGTTAGATCTCGGGACGTTCAACGCTGATCTGAGTGCGTTATTTTGTAGTATTTGGAATTTAAGTTCTGTTGGCTAGTTCCTGAATAGAGGGAATTACAGTAGTCTAATTTAGATAAAACCACAGCCCTGGATAAAGTATTGCAGTTGGCCATGGATAAAAAAGGCCTGCATGCATCAATTAATTTACAAGTGTAGGCTGCAGTCGAGGCGGTCGCGTTAACTTGTCTAGTCCATGTTAATGAAGAGTCAAGGGACATGCCTAGCATTTTTACCTCCTTCGATATTTTTATTTTGTTACCGTCAATATTGAATGAGTAAAAAAAAAAAATCTAATCTGTTAGTTTAGTTTGAGATCCTATGGGGAAAAGCTCTGTCTCGTCATCATTGAGCCAAAGCCATCCAAGCTTGTATGATCAGGTAAATGTCATTCAGAAGTTTTGAGTCGGTATCATAAATCGCCAGTGATGGGTATGAGAATTTGGGTGTTGTACGCATAGTTCTTATTGGAGACACCCAAATGATCTAGATCATCGAAGAATGGGCTTAGTAAAAATGTTGTAACCCGTAGGGGAAACGCAGGAGCCCTGAGGAACTCTGCATGTAGCTAGTGGATGTTAAGAAAAAAACCCACATGGGGGATCGAAAATGGAAATGCTCACAGGTGCCCTGTTACCATGAGCAGATGCAAGCTAATTCAAAGACATGTAGCCCAACATTACTCTAGGATATCGTCAGAGTAACATGAGGTCGACCAGTTTCAATGACTGGAATTTCTGGTGTCTTCTTCAGGACCCGATCATTGGAACTTTGGTATTACTCTATAGAAATCCGCAGATCCGGATTCAGCATTCACCCCTGCCGCCTGTGGAAAGGGAGACATAAGGCCAAACCCATAAACTCAAACTGCACTCAGCATTAAGGCACAGGGCTGTGGGTATGGTCATTCACCAAACCAAAAACAGGAAGAGCTGCACTGCCAGGAGTCCCACATGGACTCCTGGGCGGAAAACAATACAGAACACAATGTAAAAGGACTACAGGACAAGGACAGGGAGGCCCTGTCCCTCCAATGCATTTCCAGCATCACAGCTATCGAGATGCAAAAAAGACCGAAGTGGAAGTCCGACCGAGGTAGGACCGGCCAGATTGTGCCATTGGATAGCCTTGTTTAAGCCTTTGGTGCATGTCTTGAGACAAAATATCAATTTTTGCTCTCTTCTTAATAGCATATAGTTGAAATCGCCCCCTCATCAGGGATGGTTCTGTTTTTCGAGGATTGTCCAAAGGAAATCTTCTGGGGCGTGACCTTCCACCAGGAAATGGGATACCAGTGGAGCAGATACTTTGCCTGTCCTTAGGCATGATTTATGCTGAATTGGCTGCTTTTTGACAGGTCGATTAGTCATCCCTGAATAGTTCAGGTTGGAAGGGCATGTAATCAGGTGTATTACCCCTTACTGTTGGAGTTGGTAAAAGACTTTTGTAGCCATGGGGTCTGCCACCCTATGTCAATGCTCATACTTCCTTTCGTCTGTGCACACAGAGCATCTTACACAGGGCGCATGTCCATTGAGGGGCCTGGTGGTCACAATGTTCGCTGGGTCAAGTCATAGTCAGTACTCTGGCTTCCTTGAGGGAGTGTTTTTATATTCGGTCTTCGTTTCAAGGCAAAAAATGGGGATTGCAGGGAGTGTGTTCCGATGCTTAAATTTGGCCATAGTTTGATCTAATTCTTCATTCTGTTGAATAGGGGCGAGTAACTTAAGACCGCAGTTATATTGTCCCTTGTTAGAGGTTTGGGATGCTGTTGTAACGTGATCTCTCTGGGAATATTCCTCGCTCGCTTAGAAGTCGAGTTCACACCCTTTTTGGGGTAGCCTCTACTAACCAGTTGTTTTTTCAGAGCAGTGGCCGGAAAGGCTTAGTCTGTTGTCTGCGTGCATGCACGCCTGTACCTTAAGAACTGGTCATACGGGAGGTTATCCTGTAGTGCTTGCGGGGGTTGCTGGAGTACTCTAGATCCATTGTTTTTGTACACTTTGGACTTCAGACATCCTCCTTCCAAAATGATATTAAGTCGAGAAAGCGGACTGCCTCATTGCTTGGTTCGAGGGTAAATTTCAGGTGTTGATTGCGGGCATTAAGCCACCTGTGGAAGGCTTGTAATTCTTCCATAGTCCTTTCAAAAATCATGAAAATGTCATCTATACACCGTCGCCAAATCCCTATCTGGTGTCTAAATGGGTTGGTGATTGGGTGCATATATATGGCTTTGCTTGAACTGATACACATACAAGTTGGCTAGACTGGGAGCGAATACAGCCCCATGGCTGTTCCGGATATCCGTTCATAAAACTATCATCAAACAAAAGAAATGTATTGTCAAGGCAATCTCAGCCAACTGTATTATCAAGCTAGCAGGTACTTTGTCTAGTTCAATGATGGACTCCAAGAAATGTTGTATGGCGGAAAGAGTTGCCTGTTGTGGGATCTTGGTGGACAGTAATTCAATGTCCATAGCGACAAGCCATTGTGTGTCTGAGTCAAACTTTAAACCATTCAGTAAATTGAGCATTGCAGTAGAATCTTTAACGTACGATTCCATTTTGGGAATTTCGTCTTTAATAAAGAAATTCACAAATTGTGACAGTGGTTCTAATAACGAATGGATACCCAAAACAATTGGGCGTCCAGCAGGTGGATTGATGCCTTTGTGGATCTTGGGGAGAGAATAAAAGGCCAGTGAGCAAGGGTGCGAAGCAGTCAGAAAGGCTGCTTCCCGAGAGCTTATACGTCCTTCTGCTTCTTCAACTATAGAGCCTATCAAGGCTCTTCAGTTGCTAGTTGGGTCTGTTTGAAGTGCCCGGTAGCTACCGTTGTGCTCTAGCAATGCCTTGACCAGGTTGTTGTAATCATCAGTGTTCATCAGGACTGTTACCCCTCCTTCATCGGCAGGTTTTATTACAATGGAGTTATTCTTGGCCAGATCTGATAAGGCTGGAAGTTGCTCTTTGTTACAAATGGGGGGGGCATGGAGGGGTTTGTCCATCCCTCCGTTAGAGAGGGAGGGACAGCCATTAGACCTGTTGAAATAAAATAATGAAAACCCTTGAAGCTCATCTGGGAGTTGGGTTGTTCTTGAGGCCATCTGTGACACACGTCTAATACATTTGTGCAAGTAGCACAAGACTATAGCATAGTTTAACAATGCGATAAGGCAATACACAATGAGTAATTACTGGGAAAACTGAAAAAATAGGATTCCCAGACACATATTCCCAAAGATGACTTGATAAATGTTTTTCAAATACACATGGTAACATCATTAAAAAAAAATAATGAAAAACCGTACTTAACCAGGGCTTTTAGATCAATGAATAATAAATAAAATTTGAACAGTAATACGCAATACTACCAACACCAAGAATTTCAATTCTTACGGTTTTTGTGGCCTAACGTCATGATCCTGTCCATATCATCCGCATTGTTTACAACGTATGCCGACAGATCTTTGATATAAACGCCAACATCAGGTCTTTCTTTAACCTGTAAAATAATTTTATTTTAAATTACATTGTGTAGATGAAATGCTGATCTTATAAACATTGTTAATGTTGAACAAAAATATCTTTCCTGACCCACCAGATTTAGACTACTTATGTAATTATTTGGGGTATTTACAATTCCATTATTAAGGGTATTTATAAAATGTGGAACTGAGTGTAAAGAACAGAGTGCTATCAATGGAACTAAAAGATAACACAACAAATCTGATATGCATGTGAAGATTGTTCAACAGTCTTAAGGTGTTTACTTCCAGGGCTTTTTTTTTGTTGCCATGTGGCATTTCTCAATTTCTAGCTTTTAAAAAACAAAAATTTAATCTAAGATTGATGTTTCAATATATAGAAAGAACAGAATTACAATATTGTGCAAAACACATACATTCATTTTCATATAGAAAACACTTTAAATCTAGGGTCTCCAACCAGTAGATCGCAAGCCACTGGAAGCATACCCAAGACTTCCAAGTAGCTCCTCCCATCGGACACCAAAATGAGCACTGTTTATTTTGGTGTCTGAAGTCTACTTCCACTACCCTCTCCCTCTCCCTCTCCACTTCGTGCAAAGCAAACAGTCAAAATCTGTGTGCGCAGTGAGGGGCAGGGGGGGGCTGCATCTGGGCTTGAAGAGCTTCAGGAAGGGTCCCAACAAGGGGTTAATTATAACAAAAAGTAAATGAGAAATGTGTGTTCTGGCTATTGTCACCTAGAGGTGGAAATGATGGCTGATTAGAAAGGGAAGGGAAGGGGTGCATAAATCTGCATACATCCTGCAAAGTGCTATTTGATGCTTGTGAATGATGATGGTAGGTCCTTTCCTCTAGGCCCGTGACTGCTGCAAGCGTGGTAGAGAGCTGTTGGGGAGACCTGCAGTTTTAGACGAGGAGTGCCTGAGGAGGATATTTTACCTGGACCTTGCTAATCTCCTGATCCCCACTCTGGAGTCCTCCACAGGACAGTAGTCGACAGCTGATAGTCTAGGGTGGGGCTGGGTGAGCCAGGTGTAGTGTGTGCATGTGCGTGTGTGTGTGAGATTAACCAATAAGACAGACACAAGTCATCACTTTTCAAGGGCATTTATTGGACTTCAAATGGGTTTGAAAAACGCCTAATCTAATCCTAAATCTAACAATGAGAGCAAGCTACGACCATCAAATGATAACAGTCCTAGTCGAGTCTGTCAAAATAAAAGGGCCTATACTAATAAACCTATTGCAAATCCTTACTTCTAAATACAAATATTGTGGGAAACAATGTTATGCATATCAAGAAAGGATATGTCCGGATATTCAAGCCGTTGGCTTCCCCCTTTCCTGCGTTTTCAGCACGGGACAAGGCGGCACACTCGAGTTTAGCATAATCTCTGGCTTCTGTAGCACGAGGATGCAGTTCAAGGCTTCAACATCAGGGCCTTCTGTGCCAAAGTCTCTTTGGCATTCAAAGTCTCTTATTCCAGAGGGCTTGATGCACCACAACAAAACATTAATGTTCCTTTCCTCTCAGCTTTTTTTCAATGCAACAACTTCTCGGGTGATTTACTGTTCACCCCGGGTCCCCATCCGCCAGGCTCAGACCCACTTAAAAACAAAACCTTCAATTGGTCTCCCTCTGCCAGGCCAAATTCATGTACTTTCTCTATTTCCTCATAATCAAAGACTTTCAACTGTGTTAGGCAGAATTATATGCAGTACCCTTTGGGAACACCACACACAATTAGGACTACAAGTGACAGTACAAATTCCCCTTTGGTACAAGCCTGTACTACACAGTAAAGTGGTAGCGATGGCCGAGTAGCCAGACTTATCTCAAGAGTAGAGTGAGCAGTATCAATAGTTACACAAAGGACAGCAATTACTATGATTCAAACAAACTGACTCAAGGTTTCTGAGTAAAAGAATATACATTTATTTACACATCAGTTATAAAACATTTCACTATTATCAAGCAGTTGAGAAATCACAATCTTAATACACTACACCACATCCGACAGATTCTGGAAAAGTTAGGCTCAAAATGAAGTGTGAGCAAAATGGCACTCCAGTAATTTAAAAAGGGAGGGAAAGACAAAGTTAGACAAGAATTGAGCAGCACCAACAAGTAAGTAAGCAGGGCAATCTAGAAAAAGGAACTACAGTGATTACAGAGAGGAAATAAAATCAAAAGGCTTGGGCCAAAGTCAATGGACCAAAGACTTTGCAGAGGATCACACAGTTCAGGGTAGTTTGCGGTTAAGTCTTTGCCAAGAGTTCAGAACGAAGTTGGTCTGACGAAAAGTTACTTTAAGGAATAGAGAAGGACAAGCCCTCGGATTGGCGAAAGATTTCACACACTTTCACCGCGGCTGGACGAAACAAACAACCGGGTTAGCATAGTACCTTTAGAGCAGAAGAATGCTGTAGCTGAGGCAGACATTCCTGGCAGGTCCTGTAGGCTCACGGTTCCTGAAGCGACTGACTGACAATGAGGAAGACTGGAGGGTCCAGCACTGCCCAGGGAAGAAACCAGCAGCAGAGCAAAGCGACGAATAAAAGGTGTGCTCCTTAAAACGCAAGCAGGGTCCGTTCCTCCTGGCTATCAGGTTCACTGTAGCTCTGTACAGCAAATTCGACCAGAGAAGGGAGGCCTGGCGAGCAGTTTGGCGAAACGGTTGTTCCCACCAGCTCAAGGGGAGAAAATTCCTTGCAGATCGTCCCAGTCGGAGTTTGAAGATTCGGACCCGCAGCAGGGCTTCACCGGGAGGTTCAGTCGTGGTAAGGGACCTCTTCTGTCAGCTTCTCGTCGGCTCTCTCGATAAAGTGGCGACTCTGCCTTTCCAGCCCAAGAGACCTGCTTTTTATGCAGTTTCCCCCCATTCACACAGCCTGGCGGTCAATCACACAGCAGGGTGGCTGTCCCTGCCATCTGCAGAATTGGTAGGTATCTACCCAAGGGAAGCATGCACGATTTTTTGGGGTTAGCCGCTATACGGGAGAGTGTCGCGTAACGCTCCATCACCTCCAAAATATATTGTAAGTTTACCCCCGAGTACTGCAGATACAGCAGCACATCGTCTGCGTACAATGTTATCAAGTGTGGTCCCGGATCTCTTCATATTGTTGCCTTAAAATAGATTGCTAGAGGTTCTAATGCTAGGATGTACAGCATCGGGGACCATGGGCAGCCCTGTCTAGTGCCTCTGCTGAGTTACCATTTGTCTGAGATGATCTCTCCCGTTTTAACTCCGGCCAGTGGGGAGCTATACACCAGTTTCACCCACCTCAGGTACCCGGGTCCCATACCATATTCCTTCAAGGCCGCCATCAGCCAGGGCCATCTTACAGAGTCGAAGGCTTTCACTGCGACTAGTGAGACTATTGCTATTTCACATGGGTCGCCTTCCGCCTCTTCTATGATGTAGTGGAGCCTTCTATGGTTATCAGATATACTCCTATCTGGGACATATCCAGTCTGGTTGGGGTGTATGAGTTTATTTATTACCTGTTTAAGTCTGTTCGCCAGCACCGCCGTAAGGATTTTGCTGTCCTGGTTTAGCATGGATAGCGGTCTGTACGATCCGCAGTCTGTGCTTGGCTTATTGGGTTTCAGGAGCGGGATAATTATCGCCTCCCTCAGGGATTCCGGCAGTCTACCTTTCTCAAAGGCTTCATTTAGCGTTGCTAGTAGCGGGGGGAGCACCTCCTGCCTGTACGTTTTGTAGAATTCACTAGGGAGCCCCGTCTGCCCCTGGGGCTTTGCTGGTGGGCAGGTGTTTAACCACTGTCTGTAGTTCCTCTATCGTAATTGGGGCATCTAGGTTCTCCCGATCTTCTGTGCCCAATTTAGGTAACCATATATCCTCTAAAGTCTCCTGAATCTCCTGCTCCGCCATCTCCCCGGGTCCTCGTATAAGTGTTGGTAGAATTTAAGGAAGCTCTTGTTTACGCTCTATTGGTTGTCCCACATTTGACCTGTTTCTCCCCTTATCTCTCTAATTGCTGTTCTGGGTGTCTCGTTCTTATATAGCCATGCTAGCAGCCTCCCCGGATTGTCCCCCCCTGCATGTTGTCTTTTAATGTATTTTTTATAATTTAGGTTGCATAGTCTATCCCAGAACCCGCCACATTATTCTTGTAATTGGCTCATGGTCTCAGCTTCCTCCTGTGAGGTGTCCCCTCCTTTCAGGATTGCTTCCATTTTCTTTTCTACCTCTTGCAATTCTCACATTATGCTCCCTTGAAGCCCTTTGGATTTGGATATGGCCGCTCCCCTCACCACCACCTTAAAAGCCTCTCACAGAGTGCCCTCCGACTCCAAACTGCCGGCGTTATTTTCAAAGAATTCTGTTATCTCCTCCCTTAGGTCCTCCCGGAATGCATTATCTCTCAGTGCTTCGGCTCTGAGCCTCCACGTTGGGATCCTGGCTCTGAGGGGCTGGTGTCGCCACGCCACGACCAAAGGGGAGTAGTCCGATAGTATCCTTGCTTTATATTCTGAACTCTCAATCTCCCCGATGAGTTCCGGAGTGGCGAACATGTAGTCCAGTCTCGTGTATAGCTTTTGTGGGGCTGCATAGTGTGAATAGTGCCCATCGTTCGGGTGTTGCTGCCTCCATACATCCTCCAGCTGAAAATCTTCAGCAGGGCCTGCAGGGTTTTAGCTGCGGGAGTAGGTCTGTCTAGTTTTGTATCTGATCTTTCCATTTTGGGATTTAGCGTGCAGTTAAAGTCCCCTCCCCATATGACCGCTCCTCCCAGGTGGGGGCCGATTTGTTGTATAATGTCTTGAAGTAGGCCATCTTGTCTTGGTTTCGGGCGTATGTGTTGAATATACTTGGCTCTCTATTCCCTAACATGCCCCGCATCACCACCATCCTCCCATCCGGGTCCACCATGGTCTGCAGTAGCTGAAAGGGTAGATATGGCGCTATCCAGGTGATTACTCCCCTGGCATATGCCGAATAAGTTGCTCCAACGGTGGTCCCCCTCCATTTTTTTTTTAATCATCTCCTGTTTCTCTTTAGTGAGGTGGGTTTCTTGTAATAAGGCTATGTCTATCTTTTGCACCCTCAGGTACATCATGACCTTGTTCCTCTTCAGATAGCTGTTGAGTCCCCCGACGTTCCATGTTACTATTCTAAGGTCTCCCATCTTCATACATATCCCGTCCCATCTCCGCCCGCCCCCCCCCTCGTCCTGGGCCCCATGGTGTATGGGTGTAAGCTCGCTCCCTAATTATTAGCACCCCTTCAAACCTCTCAACAAATAACACTGCAAATCCTCCAACTCCCTTCCCTCCCTCCACCCCTCCCATACCCACCCACCCCAACTTCCCAAACAATTGCCCAGCTCAATCCCCGGATCTCAGGCTACCCCGCATCTAGTCCCTTTCTACGGCCTAGCTGATACTCAGAACCCAGCAGGGGGATACTTTACTACTAGAATCTTATCTAATTCGACTACCGGGGGTATAGATAAGTCTCCTCCGCTCCTGCATTAAAGCTACAGTTTGTAATACGTTTCTGTATGTTAGGCACTGCATACCTTCCACCACTCGGGTCCACTATCTTCCGTATATAATATAAATCTGGGGTACGGATCTAGTGCGCAATTATAATATAGTCCCAAAGTCAATATGCGTGCTGTACTTATCTCCATTGGGTCTATATGGACGCATGTGTGGCCTTGCGAAGGTGCCGATTCACTTCTCCTCCTCCCTCTCCGCCTGGTCTCCCGGTCCTGACAGGCAGTTCCTTGCGTCCAGCCATGCCATCACATCCTCTGGTGAGTCAAAAAAAAAAAAAAAGGCCTTGTTTTTATGAGCACTTTCATCTTCACCAGATACACCAGCATGTATTGGTAGCCCGCCTCCTGCAGCCTCCTTTTGGCCGCCACATAGTTCATACGCTGTCTCTGAACCAGGAGGGTGTAGTCCAGATATGCTGTGATGTTGCTGATGCTCTGCTTATCGCCCCCCCTTTGCGGAAATGTTCCAAGATCTTCTCTCTGTCTTTATAGCTCAGTATTTTGGCGATGATCGGCCGCGGGTGGGCTCCCGGTGGCAGCCTCTTGACCAAGGCTCTGTGCGCCCGTTCTACTGCAAATCCCTGGCTGAGTGCACCATCAGTTATCTCTTGTAATAGCATATTCTCAACGTAATTTGTCGGGTCTGATCCTTCCTCTCCTTCCTGAAGTCCAACAATGTGCGTACATTGTTACGGCATGCACGTCCTTCCGCTTCTTGAGCTCTGCTCTCGAGGTTGTGCACTTGTTGTAGCGTGTGGATCTCTTTGGCATTAGTCGAACAGGTGCCTGTGTTGGCTTTCATCTCCTTTCCCTAAGATCCACGTGCGCTCGGCTATCACTCGGACATCTTGTCGCAGCAGGTTAACGTCCACACTTACTGCGTCAATTTTGCACTTAAGCGCGGTCTTCAATTCCTGGATAGCAGCGCCCATCTTGCTCTCCCAAGATACTTTCAATTCCGCTATGGCATCTAATATTTGTTTGTCGCTGCGAGCTGTGATTTCTTCCTGTTGTGTGTGCTGTCCCCTAGGTCTGGCCCCTTCCACTGCTGGTGGTGATTTGGAGTACTCTTCTAGGGTGGGTTGTTTCCCCTTTTGCTTTGGGCACCTTCAATGCCATCTTTCCACGAGGAGGGCAAACGTTTCAGGTGCTGCTTTGTGATAGGTCACTCTCCGGTGGACATGCCCCCCAAGAAACGTAATTGTTGCAGTTCACCAAGTCCGTTGGGGGCGCTATGGCTATCAGTCTGGTTTAGGCTGTCGCGCTCCGGTAGCCTTGCTCTCTTCAGGGCTCAATCTGTGGCCACTGTGTTCCACCTGAATCATTTGCAGCTTTGTGACCACCTGAGATTGACTGTGTCTATGTGGCTCCCCTTCAACTGACACGCACCTTTTACATCTCACCATCTGCCCCTCAAGGCGCTTGGGTGTCCCTTGCCGCGCATTCCAACATCTACACACCTCAGATTTTCCACTATGCTGCTGCTCTCTGCGGGTGCCCTTTCTTAGTTGTGTAATGTGCGGGCGTCCCACTAGCCAAGGGACCGTCTATTGTCTACCGCACATTCAGTCCTGCCTGATTCTCCCTGCACCCTTCAGGACCTGCCCTATGGCAGCAGTGTCCGACAGTGTTATTGACAGGGCTATGTTGCGTCGGGCCGTCTTGTTTATCCGGATCTCGGCTTTTGCCCTCACTTGCTCCACCACTTTTATTTAGCCTGTATTATTCACATGTAATATGGTATCTCATGACTCTGCATGAGCGTGTCTTTACTGCCTTCTCATGCTTTGTGTTTCTGGGCCCCTTCTAGATAGTGTTGCTCCTTCACTTTGTTCCAGGCCGGTTCCCTGCCCAGCGTGCTCTTCGGGGCGCTTGTTCTGCACTGTAGTCTATAGCTGTATTTTCACAGTCCACCACAAGCCGCTGGCGCAGGTATTCCGTGGTCAGTCACTCTAGTTTCTATTCTTTCCTTATTGTCCTGCAGCAAGCCCCATCTTGATTCCAAGTATCAGGGTTCTCACACTATTAGTATACATGCCGCAATAACCAACATTCCACAAGGCCATTTCCACATTTGAATTGGGCTGGTGTGATGCTCTCCAGTGTTATACTACTAGTCCCTGTATGCCCCATACAATTCCTTCATGCCCTCAGTGTTTTAGATGGGTTTCCAATGTTCCCTGCTCAGATTGAATACCGACTTAGCTTTCAGCCTACACTTTAGCAGAAATTTGTGTGCTCCGGCAATGTATCGGGGTGCCCAGTCTGACTGTGGGTGTCACTTTCACTGGCTCGCGTGGTTAAGCACTTTCTCCAGTTGTCGATTGTGGCTGCACCTCGCATAGGTTCGTTGTGGTCCCAGGCGCCTGAGGGATTTCACTACGCGGCCTTCTATCAGCTGCTCTCCCCATCCGATTTGCGCAGATACGGCTCACACTTTCATTTATTTTGTTTGCTCCAGTAAAGTTCTGTTGTGGTCACATATTTCTCATCTTGTGGCCACACTACCCTGGATGCTTTTTTTCATTCCGTTCCATGCGGGGAAAATGACGCACATCTATCCGTCCCTCCGGTATCACTTTCAGCATTCCATGCCCCTCCAGCGCAAGTGGTGCCACCGGCTGACTTTACTTGCACCACCAAAGGTGTATTTCGTTCCGCTGCCTCGCCCGTAGTTGCAGCCACAATAGCCATGCTTCGGTTCAATCCTTTTGTGTGGGCGGTCGCATCACAGCAGCATTTCGGCAGGCTACACTGTAGCGATGCGGCACTCTGTCGGCTATTCCCTTTGTCTTGTAGCCGCCATCTCCGAGTCACAGATTTCGCCGGGCATGCAAGCAGTGCTGCCCACGCATATTCATACTTCTGAAGTTTCTTTTTGGTGTTTCACAGTTGGCTGAAAATGTACATCTTCACAGGATCTCTGGCGGATCAGCAGGAGCCCTCGGTAAACGCAGCCTATCCTATGGCAATATGGCCATGTAGCCACGCCCCGAGGTTCGGCTAAGTTATTAACGGATGACATGCATTACTTACCGTAATAGCATTTCTGATGATTGTATCTGCTTAGATTCACATGCTGTGCATATGGTCCGACATCCAGTGGTAACCGCGGAGTATTGCATCTTGTCTTTTGGGAACCGAAAGAGGACATCGGCATAGGCGTGTCTGTAACACTATCCCTATCGTGACGTGTAGTATACCCAAAATCCCTCACGTGCCGAGGTCTCTCCGATTGTATTTTTTCTGCCATGAGGGAGCCCAAGGCTATTGTGAGTGAGTACATGAAGAAGAGAGAAAGTAGTAAGACGTCGATGTTCCTTCCACCCCGAGCGGGGAGATAGGGAGGGCGCATGTGAATCTAAGCAGATACAATCATCAGAAATGCTATTACGGTAAGTAATGCATGTCTTCTGATGCTTGTTAATCTGCTTAGAATCACATGCTGTGCATAGACTAGCGAGCAGTACCTGGAGTTGGAGGTGGGTTGTGAGAAGGAACAGTAGAGAAAAGATGCCTTAGTACTGCTTGTCCCACCTGAGAATCAGACCTAGAATGAGTGTCTAGGCAATAGTGTTTGGTAAAGGTGTGTACAGAACTCCAGGTTGCCGCTTTGCAAATGGACTCTAGGGGAACATTTGCAATTAATGCTATGAACGCCCCAGCGCCCAGAGTAGAATGTGCTCTAGGCTTGAAGGGCAGTTCTCTCTTAGCAAGAGTGTAACAGAGTGTGATGCATTTGACAATCCACCTTGAGATAGCTGATTTAGAGACCGGATCCCCCTCTCTACCAGCTGCCACTGAAACGAAAAACTGGTTTGTTTTCTGCAGTGGTTTTGTTCTTTCCAGGTAGAACATGACTGCCCTGCGCACATCTATTGTGTGTAGGCTTCTTTCGGCCATGCTAGTGGGATTCTGGAAAAAGGTAGGTAGTTCAATCGATTGGTTCACATGGAACCTCGAGATGAATTTAGGCGCAAATCTGGGTTGAGTGCGCACAATTACCTTATCCCTGTGGACTGTAACAAAGGGGTCTAGAACAGAAAGGGCCTGTAGTTCGCTAACCCTTCTGATAGAAATTATAGCCACTAGGAAGACCGTCTTATAAGTAAGGTCTTTTAGACTTGCTTTATGCATTGGCTCAAAGGGAGATCCCATGAGCCTGGTTAAAAAAACACATTTAGATCCCATCCAGGAGCTGGGTGAGAAATGGGAGGATAAATCCTCTTAACCCCTTCCATAAAGGCCTTAATCACCGGTATCTTCCACCACAACACCATTTGTTGTGATGTGGTGTAGGCTGAAAGAGCAGCCAGAGGAACCTTTAAGGAATTGTAGACCAACCCTTTGTCCAACAAATGGGTTAGGTACAACACAATGTGTGTAAGTGAGCAATCGATGGGATGGACGCCCTTGGTATTGCACCAGATGACAAAGCGTTTCCATTTGCTGGCATAGCAATAACGGGTGTTAGGTTTTCTAGCTTCCCGGAGTATGTCCATGCACCTCTGAGGGAGCTGTAGGTGTCCAAACTCTATGACCTCAGGAGCCAGGATGTTAAGTTCAGAGTTTGTGAGCATGGCTGTACGGTCTCCCCCCTGTCCTGAGACAACATGTTGTACGGGCAGGGTAGTTTCACTGGTGGGGAGAGCGACATTTCCATTATATGAGTGAACCGGGGTTGGCGGGCCCACATGGGGGCCACCAGTATCATGATAACTGGTTCCTGGTGCATCTTGTGCACTATCATGTTGCGAAGGGGAGTCGGGGGAGGGGGGAAAGTGTAGACACATTTCCCTGACCGTGTTATCCAGAGACCGCTCCCCTTGGAGTGGTTCTGGGGGTACCTGGAGGCATAGTCTTGGCATTGGGCGTTCTCCTGAGCCGCGAATAGGTCGATCTCTGGGAAGCCCCATTCTGTGAAGATGTTGGACACAATGTCTTCGTGCAGACACCATTCGTATTCTATGGGCAGAGGAAGGTCTCTGCTGAGCACGTCTGCCAGAAGATTGAGTTCCCCTGGAACATGTTGGGACAACAGAAACATCTTGTGTTTGAGAGCCCACATCCAAATGTGTTGGGACAGCTTGGATAGCCCTGGAGAGTGAGTGCCCCCCTGTTTGTTCAGGTTATACATGGCTGTAGTGCTGTCTGTTAGAATCGGCACTGTCAACCCTTGTAGTTACATCTGAAAGGTCTTTAAAGCCATGAACACCGCTAATAGCTCCAGTTAACTTATATGGTTGGATGCTACTTGTGGGGACCACACTCGATGTGATGTCTGCTGAAGCAGGTGAGTCCCCCACCCCGTGAGAGATGTGTCTGTCGTGAGAGTGGCTTCCACTGCAGGGGTGGTGAAGGTTTTCCCCTTCAAGAGGTTTTCCCTTGACCACCACTGCAGAGAGAGAACGAGGGCTGGCGAGACAACTACCAGATCTTCCCATTGTCTGCTGGCCTGACACCACTGGCTGTTGAGCCCCTCTTGCATGGGACGCATGCACAGCCGCGCGTGGGGAATCAAGTATATGCATGATGCCATCATTCTTGGCAAGCGCATGGCTTTGCGCACCGTCACCTCCCGACTGGCAACATATTGAGGAATCTGAAAAAAGCATGTTCCTAACCCTCTCGTTGTTACGCTCACCTGGTCTCTGCGTAGGCGTTGGGGCATGGTTGCAGCCCTCCCTGGACTTGAATTACCCACTTTAGGCCTCTCCCTCAGTAGAAAAGCTGTGAGCGGTGGTACATGATAATACTGCTCCTGCGTGGAGATGAACAAGTTACTCTCTTACCTGGTAACGTTCTTTCGATGGGATGGTCAGACGACGTATTCCATATTCATGACAGTAATCACCACAGCTGTGCTGCTTCGGAAAATCTTTGGGCGTCTGCGTCCTGCGTCGATGGCGTCGATACGCCGCCCTCGAGGACCTCCTCTGACGGCGGACGTCACTGGATGTTATAAGTAGGACGCACAACGCCCGTAGCTTCAGTTGTAGTTTTTTTCCCCAGAACGTGTGGCACCAGTCTGACCACACAAAGCCTTGCGGAAACGTAAGCTGCAATCCCATAAGAAAATCTGTAGCGGGGAAGGCAGGGAGGGAGAGATATGGAATACGTCATCGGACCATCCCATCGAAAGAACGTTACCAGGTAAGAGAGTAACTTGTTCTTCGAGGGGATTGGGTCCTCCGACGTATTCCATATCTATGACAGACTCCCAAAGCAGTACCAATGCGAGGTAGGAAAAGAATTTAGAATACAGAAATTTAGAAGCCCAATCAAATTGCGGAGTAAAGGACCGCCTTGCCAAAGGCCAGATCCTGCCCACGGATAGAATCGAGGGAGTAGTGACGTACAAAAGTATGGACTGAAGCCCAGGTGGCTGCATCACAGGTGTTACGAATAGGAACGCCCCTCTGTAGGGCAGTAGAGGCAGCCATACCCCTGGTAGAATGGACCCGCAAGCCGACCGGTGGGTCCTTACCCGCCAAGCGGTAACATTCAGAAATTGCCAGACTAATCCAGCGAGACAAAGTCTGCTTAGTAACAGCTTGTCCCAAACGCTTTCCAGCGTAACCAATGAAGAGTTGATCGTCCACTCTGACCCGGGACATGCGTGAAATATAAAAGCTTAAAGATCTCCTAGGATCGAGCCTATGGAGCCTCTGCTCTTCCTTACCAGGATGCGGAGGAGGATAAAAGGCCGGAAGAATAACCTTCTGGCCTAAATGAAATTCCAACACCACCTTCGGAAGAAAGGAAGGACGAACTCTAAGGACAACCCTGTCCTTATGAAATACAGCGAAGGGTGGCTTATCTGAAAGTGCCCGTAACTCACTCACTCTGCGAGCGGAAGTGACCGCAACCAAAAATACAGTTTTAAGAGTTGACAATCTCAAAGGGCATGAATGCAAAGGCTCAAACGGAGCACCCATCAGAAACTTGAGGACAAGGTTCAAATCCCAACCGGGCACCTGGAAAGGTGATGGAGGGAACACATTAGTGAACCCTTTTAGAAACTGAGAAATGAAAGGGATTTTAAAATAAGAACACTCTTCAGACGAGCGCTTAAATATGGACAGCGCCGCCAGGTAACCTTTAACGGTACTCACTTGCAAGCCCCTGTGGGCTAAAGAAAGCAAAAAAGTCAGAACCACAGGAATGTCACATGAAAACGGATCCACATTCTTAACCCTGCACAAGTCGCAGAACTTTTTCCAACGGCAACGGTACAGGGACTTTGTTGCAGGCCTTCTGGCCGAAAGCAACACCTCCATCACTTCTTCAGGGAGGTCCCAATCCTTATACCTCAACCTTTCAGAAACCAAGCGTGAAGGTTGAGGGATCTGACCTCTGGATGGAGAACCTGACCTCCCCTCCCGTGAGAGCAGATAGTCTCGGTAGGGAAGACGACGTGGAGGGCAGATGGACAAGTCGAGAAGGTCCAGGTAACCAGGTCCTCCGGGCCCATGCCGGAGCAATGAGGATCATCCGGGAACCGAACCTTCGCAGCACTTGCGTGATGAAGAGGACTGGAGGAAACGCATACAGCAGTGGGAATGACCACTCCACTACGAACACGTCTCCTAAGGCTCCTCTTGGAGGAAATTCCCGCGAGCAGAACCTTTCGCACTTCCGGTTGATACTGGAGGCGAGGAGATCCAATTGAGGGGTCCCCCAAAAGGGCGAAGATCTCCAGGAGAATCTCCTGAGCCAACTCCCACTCGTGAGAGATCGCGCTCTGCCTGCTCAGAGCATCCGCTGTCCAGTTTTCGTCTCCGGCCAGATGAACTGCCGAGATCGAAACTTCCTGCTGGATTGCCCAGAACCAGAGCTGCATCGCCTCCCTGGAAGTGACCCTGCCCCCCCCTTTTTGTTGAGGTAGTGCATGGCCACTGTGTGGTCCGTCAGGATCAGGACATTCTTTCCTCGCACAGTCGGCAGAAAAGCCTTCAGGGCAAGCCTGACGGCCCTCAGCTCCAACAGATTGATATGGAGTCTGGACTCCGACGGAGACCAACAACTGCTGACTGTCAACCCGCTGGCATGAGCTCCCCATGCGTCTGTCACGATCGCCACCTCTGGCCAGGGTAACCAAAATGGAGCCCCCTTCATCAAATTGCCTTTGACGGCCCACCACAGACGGTCCTGGGCGACCGAGGACGGCACCTGAACGGGATCCGACATCCTGCCGGAGGACTGAGACCACTGGAGCTTGAGTGCCCATTGCAAAGATCTCATCCGCAAACTGGCCTCTGGCACCACAAGAATGCAGGATGCCATGAGGCTGAGCAATCTCAAGAACTCGAACGCTGGGAGACTCTGGGCATGCTGAAACTTGTGCACCATCTGCTGAATGTGATGAGCCCTCACCCGGGGAGGAAAACACTGCCCCAGGGACGTGTCAAGCACTGCTCCGATGTACTGGAGCCTTTGAGTTGGCGTCAAGTGGGACTTCTTTAAGTTGAGGGAGAAGCCCAGATTTTGGAGGGAGTGGCAGGTGACGGACAAATGATCAAGGACTTGCTCGGGAGAGCGCGCCCTGATCAACCAATCGTCCAGGTAGGGGTAGACATGAATCCCCCCTTTCCTGAGATGCGCTGCCACCACTACCATGAGCTTGGTGAAGACCCTCGGGCGGAGGTCAATTCGAACGGCAGGACCCGAAACTGAAAGTGCGAGTCGCCAACCGCGAACCTCAGGTACTTCTTGTGCTTTGGATGGATCAGCACATGAAAATAAGCATCCTCGAGGTCAAGAGGCACCAACCAGTCCTGAAGTTGAAGGGCCTGGAGGACTGAGAAAGAGTAACCATCTTGAACTTGTCCTTACTGAGGAGTTTGTTCAAACCGCTCAAGTCCATGATGGGTCTCAATCCCCCGTCTTTCTTGGAAATCAAAAAATAAGGGGAATACCATCCCTTGTTCCTCTCCGCTACAGGCACCAGTTCTATGGCGCCTTTCTCCAGCAGGGCTTGAACCTCCTGCACAAGATGCGGATCCGGACTCTGCAACGAGAGATTCCCCAGTGGATTGTCGTGAGGCCTCTGCCGAAAGGGAAGACAGTAGCCGTGGGCTATGATCTCCAGAACCCACACATCTGAAGTAATGGCACGCCATTCGACAAGATGCTGCGCCAGCCTTCCCCTAACCGGCGAACCATGGGACATGGCCTCATGACTGAGCTGAAGCGGCTGGGGCGTTGCCTGAGGGCAAAGAGGCAACTGCCCGAGCGGCCTTGGCACCTCGAGTACCTTGCTTTCCACCTCTGGCACTCCTACGCTGGCCCCTTTGACTGACAGCTCCTCTCGCTTTACCAAAGGATGAGTAATAACGAAAGGAACCTCCCCTCCATTGCTGTCCCCTAGGACGAAAAGGATGAGGTTGGCGAACTGCAGCGCCCAACAACTTCGTTGCAGCTTTGGAGGTCTGCAACCTCTCAAGGCTCTCGTCAGCCTTGCTGCCAAAAAGATAGACACCATCAAAGGGCATGTTGAGGAGCCGGGCCTGAACATCAGGAGCAAACCCCAACTTCCGCAACCACGCAAACCTGCGTATTACGGTGCTCGCCGCCATGGAACGGCTGACACAATCTGCCATGTCCAAACCCGACTGAACAGCCTCACACATGGCATCCTTGTCATCCTGGACCATAGCAAGAAACTCATCCTGTTCGTCCCCTTCGGGAATATGTTCAGCCGCTAAGGAAACAGTTCCACAGAGTGTGCGTGAAACGTGACAAGGCACATACAGAGTTGGCTGTCTGAAGAGCAATACCCCCTGAAGAAAACACTTTCTTCGCCTAACCATCAAAACGCTTGTTGTCCCCATCAGGAGGGATGGTAGGATACGACGCCTGCTTTGCTGGGGCCGTAGCCGCCTGCACCACCAAACTCTCCGGAGTGGGGTTATTGGTCAAGTAGCAGGTGTCGCTACTGGCTGGGCAGTATTTTCATTGCAAAGACTTGCCCACTGCCGGGAGACCCTACGGAGCAGTCCAAGCCGCCCCCACCCTCCTCTGTAGAGCCATATGGAACCGCAGTTCCAGGTCAGTTGGTGGACCTTGGTCGAGGATATCCGTGAGGTCATTCTGAAGAAAATCCCCTGGGGGAGCATACCAACCCAAGTACTCAGTGACCCTAGACATAAGGCGCCGGTACGAGGAGTCGGCATGGGTGCCAGGCTCAGGCCTATAAAACTCGACCTCCGGAGAGGTGTCCAGACCACTGGCGTCGTGCCGGGACTGACGCAGGTCCTCAATCTGGCTATGGCCCGAGAGAATCTCATCTGGCACCATATCAGGAACCATGCCATCATCATAGCCCTCATCCACCTCCGAAATGTACTCAAGATGGCGGAAAGTGGGCACAGAAAGGGGAACAAAGCCATGCTTGGCCTTGGCCAGAGCCTTTCTAGGGGGTTCCACCGTGCCCCGGGGTACCCCCGTCGAAACAGTCTCGAAAGGCATCGCGGGCGTCGAGTGAATCGGCGTTGACGCCGAACGCGTGCTAACAGCATCGACAGCGTTGACACAGGCCTCGAGGGCGGAGCCCCGAGCATGTCCCTCGAAAGCCTGGGTGCCGATGGCGTCAACGACTTCCTCAAAGACATCACAGGTGCACACGGTCTCGAGCGCATCGAGGACCGGGACCTGGAACGGGCATGACTAGAACGATTCCCCTTGTCCGAGTGGGACCATTCCCGCAAATCGTGCCGACCACCCGAGCCCGAAGGCGTACGAGCGGTGTCTCTAGTCCGATCACGACCGACCCCACTCGGAGGCACGGACGGACCAGTGTCCTGCGATTCGAGAATCGCTAGCATTTTTTTTACTGAAGGAAGCCCATTCCTCCGGAGTTGCATGCTTGGTGGGATAAGCGACCCGCCGACGGACAGAGTCCTCGGATGAGGACGGGGAAGGCGACCGATGACGGTGCTTCCGGGAGTGCCTCCACTCCAGAACCGAGGCCCACTGGACTTCCGACGATGATGCGGAGAGTCGCCCCTCGAATCGTCCGTCGAAAGCCCCGTGGACCTCGACTTCCGGGGCTTGGACACCTTACCGACCGACAGTTTCTTCTTGTGCTCCCGCAAGGCTTTGGATGTAAGCGACTGGCAGTCGACAATCATCCGTGTCATGGGCCTCCCCGAGGCACCAGAGGCAGGCGTCGTGCAAGTCCGTCACCAACATCTTGGACCCGCAGTCCCTGCACTTCTTGAAGCCCCGACGCGGGGTGGAAGAAGAGGTAGACATCTCGAAGAACTTTTTCTTCACAAACGAACAGGTTCGAAGAACCGAAACAACAGAAACTCCAAAGAGTCGAGGCACGCAGAGATCTCCGAAGCGAACACGTTTGCGGAAAAAATGGAACTGAGGCTATGGCCGTCGTACGTCCTACTTATAACATCCAGTGACGTCAGCCGTGGAGGAGGTCCTCGAGGGTGGCGTATCGACGTCATTGACGCAGGAGCCGAAAGATTTTCCGAAGCAGCACAGCTGTGGTGATTACGGTCATAGATATGGAATACGTCGGAGGACCCAATCCCCTCGAAAACAGTGTGTGAGTGCGCCAATCTGTGATTGTTGTACCTCTCGAACCCTTTCACCCCAAAGTACAGTTTCTATGAGCATACACTGGCCCATAAAGCTCACCTGTGAATTATGGAAGATAAGCTCTCCGTCCTGCTACTTCTGGCAGGGACGCATCGAATGGGATCTAGTTCCTTCACTGATCCCTGATTAGGATTAGTCCAGTCCAGCTGCGACTATGCTTCTCCTTATGATTGGTAAGACTTTCTTGAGCTCTTGTGATGCTGTTCGTTATGTTTAATGTCTTTATATGTTGCTCCTATTTATGCCCGCAATAATGTCTCTTCTGTTTTCTTCCCTTAGATGGAAATGCGGTCTCAATGCAGCTGCGGGACGCAGGACACAGCTGGATGTAAGATGGATGCTACCGCAATGTTCGACAGCAGGTAAGTGATGGTTTAAGGAAAAGCCCAAAGTATGGCAAAGCGCAACCTTAAACTGACCGTTTTTTCAATGTCTAACCTTGTCTTCTGTTTTTCCTCGCAGGCACTGCTGTCGACGATGGAGCGTGTCGTGCTGCGGTGCCAAGATGAAGATTTCGGCGTTCCGGAAAGTGTAAAGATGAATACTTGGTTCGCCAAAGAGATGTACAGGTAAGGAACAAGTTACTTACCTGTAACTGTTGTTCTCCAGCATGGGTCTGGCATGGATTCACATGCTCATGAATATTTCCCGTCGTCAGGCCGGGAATCCTCGGTATAGAAAAAATCAGTATCAGTTTTGTTTCTGATCTGTCTTTCTCAGTAGTAACCAATCACTGGTCTCTGGGTCATACTGCCCACAGCCAATGACTGCCCTCTCCCTAAGCCCCGCCCCTGGCAGCCATCCTCAGATTTGGTAGCACGTGAAGTGGCAGTATGACCAAGTGAAGAGCCGCAGAGGGGTAGGCGGGAGGGTTCGTATGTGAATCCATGCCAGACACATGCTCATGAATATAAGAATACATTGCAGTATACACATGCACAACCACGGGAGGTGGCACAAGGCTCAATATCAAGCAATACAACAACTCAACTTTAAGCAACTCTTACCTCCTCACCAGGCTCACCTTAGGCGAACAGGTTGCGCAGCACTGCCTGGCCGACTCTGGACTCCTCCTTGGAATGCCGGTCGACGCAGTAGAATCTCGTGAAGGTGTGCATCGACCTCCACGTAGCAGCCCTGCAGATGTCGAGCAGGGGCACACCAGACAGGAACGCCGTAGTAGCAGCGATCCCTCTGGTCGAATGGGCCCTCGGACGGCCTGGCAACGGTCGGTTTGCCAACCCGTGACAGTGCATGATGCAGCCAGAGAGCCATCTGGAAATGGAAGACTTCGAGAGAGCCTTCCTTTGATTCACAGGTCCAATGTTCACAAACAGCTGTGATGTCTTCCGAAAACTCTTCGTGCGGTCCACGTAGAACTTCAGCGCTCTAGCCACATCCAGCGAGTGCAGAGTCCTCTCAGCCGGCGACAAAGGCGACGGGAAGAAAACTGCCAACACCAAGGGCTCGTTGAGATGGAAGTCCGACGGCACCTTGGGCATGAAATAGGGGTGCATCCTCAGCACCACCCTTGTGTCGTGAAAAGTCAAATATGGAGGCTTGCAAGACGGGGCCTGGATCTCTCCCACTCGTCGTGCAGAGGTGATGGCCACGAGGAATGCTGTCTTCCACGACAGAAACTCCAACGGCACTGATTGCATAGGCTCGAATGGGGCCCCCATGAGCCTAGTTAGCACCACGTTGAGCTCCCACGCCGGGGCAGGGGCCTTCACCGGCGGGAATGATCGGAACAGTCCTTTCATAAATTCCTTCACCAGACGATGAGACCACAAGGACGCCCGTCCTGTAGTTCTGGTGTAACGTGAGACAGCAGCCAGATGTACCTTGATGGAAGCGTGAAATAGGCCAGCCTTGGCCAAAGACGGTAGGTACGGCAATACTTGAGGGGCCGTAATCCGCAGAGGGTTAATCTTCTGTTCACGGCACCAGACAGAGAACCTCTTCCATTTGTGTCCGTAGCACTTGAGAGTTGAGGATGCCCTGGCCTTTGCAAGAACCTCTCTGCAGTCGGCCGGGATGTCGTATCCTCCAAACTCTAGTGCTGCAGGAGCCAGGCCTGCAAGTTCAGCGACTCTGGTTCGTGATGAAGAATGGCACTTCCTTCTCTGGAGAGAAGATCCGCGTCCGTCGGCAGCTTGACTGGTGTGGACGCTGACAAGTCCAGAAGGTCCGGGAACCAGATCTGCCTCGGCCACGCCGGTGCGACGAGGATCATCCTGCACCGGGACCTCTTGAGCTGGTTGACGAGCCGGAGTAGCAACAGCAACGGCGGGAATGCATAAAGGAACGGGCCGTCCCAGGGGAAGGAGAAAGCATCGCCCATGCTCCTCGGTTGGGGGAACCTGCTGGCGAACCTCCGGCACTTGGAGTTCGCCGCCGTCTCGAAGCGATCGATCTGGGGTTCACCCCATCGTCGGAAGAGTCGGTCCACTTGATCCTGGCGCAGTTCCCACTCGTGGCACGAGCGCAGCTCCCTGCTGAGTGAGTTGGCGATGGTGTTTTTTATCCCTGCCAGATGAAAGGGTACCAGAAACATCCCTTGGGCGACGGCCCAATGCCACAGATCCTGGGCTTCCTTGGACAGGGCAGGGGATCTGGTTCCGCCCTGCTTCCGAATGTAAAACTCCGTGGTGGTGTTGTCGGTGAAGATCCTCACCACCTTGCCCTTGAGGGACGGAAGGAAGGACCTGAGGGCCCAGAACACTGCGCGGAGCTCCAAGATGTTGAGAGTCTTCTCCTCCGAGCACCAAAGGCCTCTCGCATGGAGACCCCTGGTGGGCGCTCCCCAACCTTCCAGGGAGGCATCCGTCGTCACCGTCACCTGGTGGGCCGGGGCTAGGAAGCCTGTTCCCGCTGTCAGATGAGCGCGGACACCCCACCATCGTATCGCCTGACGGAACGCTTCGTCGAGCGGGATCCTGTCCTCGAAGCTGCCCGTCGTCTGGATCCAGTGGGCGTCGAGGAATTCTTGCAAGGGCCGCATCCGAAGTCTGCAGTGGGGCACCAGATAAATGCAGGAGGACATCATTCCGAGGAGGGACTTGATAGACCTCACTCTGGCCACGTCCGTGGCCAGTAGACGTTGCACCTTTCCTAGGATGGTCCTTATCCTTTCCTCCGACGGTGAGGCCCGCCGCGCCACTGTGTCGAGCTGTGCTCCCAGAAATAGGGCGACTTGCGACGGGACCAGGTGGGATTTTGGAAAGTTGATGGAGAACCCCAGGTCCGTGAGCAGCTGGACGGACTTCGCAGTGTGCTCCACGCCAAGCTCCCTTTTCCTTGCCCGTATGAGCCAGTCGTCCAGGTAGGGGTAGCCGTGGATCCCCTGCAGGCGCAGCCGCGCCGCCACCGGTGCTAGGCACTTGGTGAACACCCTGGGCGCCGATTTTAATCCGAACGGGAGGGCCTTGAACTGGTAGTGCTGCCCTTTGACCACTAACCTGAGGAACTTTCGGTGCCTCTTTAGAATAGGGATGTGGAAGTAAGCATCCTCCAAGTCCAACGACGACAGGAAATCGCCCTCCTCCAGCTGTCCCAGCACGTGCTGGAGGGTGACCATCCGGAACTTCTGTGCCTTGATGTATTTGTTTAGTCGTCGCAGGTCCAGGATGGGACGCCATCCTCCTGTCTTCTTCCTTCCTCCTGTACTTTACTCAAGTATCTTGAGTAAACTCCAGAGCCCCAAAGCCTCTTTGGGACGAGCTCGATGGCACCTTTCCTGAGCATCGCCCATACTTCCAACAGCAGTTGAGGGACGTGATTTTCCTTCCTGGCCACGGGAGGAATGCGAGGGCACCTCTTCTGGAACTCGAGGGCGTGCCCCAGGGCCAGGGCGTCCAGCACCCAACGGTCGGTGGAGATGGACTCCCACACGCCGACGAACTTCATCAGCCGGCCTCCCACCGGGGTGCTTCGGCAGGGGCCCGACCCGACGGACGGTTCAATCCTGCTTGGAGGCCGCTTTGCCTCCTTAACCACCTTGGCGACGACGGCGGGATCCACCTGACTTGCCGCGTCCCCTGTAGGCCTCCTGCGACGAAGACCTTGCCGCTTGACGTTAAGTAGAGGAGCTGCTGCCGGCTCCCTTGGAGGCACCCTGTCTGCCTCCGGAGCTCCGAAAGGTCGGCCGTCGCTGTTGGAGCACACCCAGTGCACGGGCCGTCTCCGTGTCCGTCTTGATCGCCTGAAGGGATTCATCAACCGCCTTGCCAAAAAGGTTGTTCCCATCGAAGGGCATGTCCAAAACCTTGGTCTGAACGTCCTGGCGGAAATCCGTT
Source organism: Ambystoma mexicanum (assembly GCF_040938575.1). Lineage (NCBI taxonomy): Eukaryota > Metazoa > Chordata > Amphibia > Caudata > Ambystomatidae > Ambystoma > Ambystoma mexicanum. The sequence continues at coordinate 674,295,510 of NC_090934.1, forward strand.
GCCTTGAGCCATCCTCGTCGTCTCAGGCAAACGCTGTTGCCCAACTGACGGAAACCGGTGTCGGCGATGTCCGTAGCCACCGTAAGGGCGTGGTCCGAGGCAATCTCACCTTCCTGCAAGATTTCCAGGGCCTCAGCCCTCTTGGCATCCGGAAGGAAGTCCAACAGAGGGGCGATCTTGAACCACAACTCCCTGTCGTAGCGGGCTACGATGGCCAGGGCGTTGGCCGCCTTGATGGTCGTCGCTGCAGATGAGATGACCCGTCGTCCCATCGCATCCAGCTTCCTGCCCTCGCCGTCCGGAGGGGAGGTTGAAGTTGAAGTCGAGGCCGATGCCCCCCCGCTTTCTTCTTGGCCGCCGCCGAAACGACTGAGTCCGGGGTAGGTTGCGCCCTAAGGCACAAGGGGGCAGCGTCGGGGACCCGGTACTTCTTCTCGTACCGGTCCCTCTTCGCAGGAGCCGTCGCAGGGTTCTTGAGGAGGGCGAGCCCCTCATCCCAGATGTCATCAAGAAGCGGTACGGCGAGGACCGTCTTCCTTTTAGCCTCGCGCCGCTGGTAAAGGAACCCCTCCTTTTCCTCGGGGCAGAGCTGGAAGAGCTCGGATGCCCTGGAGATCATTGCATGGAAGGATCCAATCTCTTCGGGCGGGGACGCCTGGGCAGGGGGTGACGGGGGACCGTCCCGTCGTCACCTCCGTCGTCATCCGTACCCGTCGTAGTTGTGTCCATGCCTGTATCATCCCCCGTGGGTAGTGGACCGGGGGGAAGGCAGAGAAGGCCGCAGAGGCGGAAGAGGAGGCCTAGGATGCGTCGTCCTCCTCTTAAGCGGTGGGCTCCTCAAAGGTCCTGGCTCCGGCTCCGGTTCCTCCGTCGGGTCTGGCTCAGGCACCCCCGTCGGGGGAAGGGGCAACCTAGTCCTTATCTCCGAGCATAAGGACTGGATGATGACAAAATGGCCGCCGAGGTGTCCTGCGGCGCCGGAAACGACGGGAGCGAGGGCTCTTGAGGAGCCTCGTCTGGTCACCGTCGCCCTCGTCGGGATCCCTCCCGATGGGCTGGGTCTCCTCCACGACTTGGATGAGCTCCTCTTCAGAGGTCGTGTCCGTATCCACGACGGCCACCATCCCCTCCCCACCCTTTCCAACGAGGACTTCGTGGGGGTCTTCTCGATGGGCCTGAAAGACGACTCCCTCCGCGGTGGCAGGGAGACTCTGGTACCTGAGGGCGCCTCCACTGGCGTAGCCTCCACAGGCTGAGCCAGGGCCGCAGCGACATCCTTAGCAGGGTGAATTAAGGCCAACGTCACCTTCTGTACGCCTGGGGCCTTCACCTTGGGGGGGGGGGGTCCGAGCCTCGCTCCCCCTCTGCCGGAATCTTCGAGATCGACCGGGGCCTCTCCAGAAGCTTCGCCGGGTTCTCAGACTTCCTCTTACCCGAACCAGAGCGTTGGCTCGTGGTCGATGGCACCGGGGAGGTTGCGCCCTGCCTGGCAGCCAAGGAGTCCGACCGTTCGGCACTCCCGGTGCCTGCGGACTCGCGGTGCTTAGTCTTTTGTTGGGCCCCCGTCGCCGGAGCACCCTCACAGGACTTAGAAGACCGCTCAGACTTCTTTTTCTCGCCTGGCGGGCTCTTACCTTCCAGCCAGTTGGCGAAACGGAGGTGGCGATCCTTCATGGTCCGCTCCGACATGTTTCCACAAACCGGGCAGTCCTTTTCCTTGTGCGTCTTGTCCTCATGGAGACAGTAGAGGCATAACGAATGCTCGTCCTCCTTGAAAACGTTCTGAAGCTGGCATCCAGGGCAGGTCCTGAATAGCTTCCTGGGCGTTGAGCTCCCTTTCTCCTGGGCCATGTGCGGGGTAGGCCTCGGAACTTCTGGAATCCTCCAAAAGCATAACTCGACGAAATCTTCACCCTTGAGGGGCGTAGAAAGTCCGAAACGGATCCCCGTTGATCGGAAGTAGAAACGGTGGAGCTTGAGGCTCTATTTAACCGAATAAATTAGAAAATCTCCAGAAAAAGCGTGAAAACGCAGCAAAAGCTCGAGAGCTAAGCACGAGGACTCCCAACACTTGAACGTGCGGTAAAAATCTGAGGATGGCTACCAGGGGCGGGGCTTAGGGAGAGGGCAGTCATTGGCTGGGGGCAGTATGACCCAGCGACCAGTGATTGGTTACTACTGAGAAAGACAGATCAGAAACAAAACTGATACTGATTTTTTCTATACCGAGGATTCCCGGCCTGAAGACAGGGAATATTCATAAGCATGTGAATCCATGCCAGACCCCATGCTGGAGAAGAACAGCTTCCCCCAGTTGGCACGTATGCTGGCAGGAAGCAGGATGTCCAGGAAGCAGGATCTTCAAAGGTAAGTCTGACCTCAGGCGACGGTGGGCGTTACGCTGCTTGCAAGTGCAGAATAATGCGAAGCATCTGTCTTGAGGATCGGGGCAGCTTATATAGCTGAGATCGTGGGCACGCCCATTAGGGCCGGCTTACCAGCCACAACCTGCCACTCCTAGAGAATGAGCACGTGCAAAGGCAATCCATTAGCAGCCATACCCAAGAATACACTTTGTGCTGCTTACTGGATGGAATGTTCAAGATTAATGCATCCTGCTTAATGGATGAAATGTTCAGGGTTAATGCATCTGAAGTGCTATGTCCATAATAAAAGCTTTTTGGTGTTAAATGGATGTTCGTGTTTACTTTTGTTTATGAGCCTGGTGCCAAAGGCGCCAGGACAGTGTCCACCCAGGTCTCCTGTGCATGCGACCCCTGCCTGCCTGTGCCTCTGACTTTATGACCATGACACTCAGAGGGGAAGACGAGGCCGTCTTTCGTCTGTATTAGAGCTCCCAGAAATTGTTTTACTTGACTGGGTACTAGGCTGGATTTTTTCTCGTTGAGAGAAACCCAGACTGAACAGAAGGTCTACAGTCTTTTGGGTGTTCAAAAAACATGTGTCATACGAGTCCCCTGTTATGAGACAGTTGTCGAGGTAAGGGTAAACTGGGCCGGATAGTCTGCGCAGGTGTGCTGCTGCTACTGCCAGGACTTTGGTAAACATCCTTGGCGCTGAGGCGATGCCGAAGGGGAGCACCTTGAATTGGTAATGCCTGTCTTCTATCATGAACCTTCTATCTTTCCTGTGCGCTGTCAACATTGAAATATGAAAGTATGCATCTTTCACGTCCAATGTTGCCATGTAGTACCCCTGTTTCAACAGTGGGATCACCTCCTGTAGCGTTTTGAGGTTTTATAAACATGTTCGCTGGGCGCAGGTCTAGAACAAGACGCATGGTGGTCCTTTTTGGGTACAAGGAAGTACACTGAATAAATGCCCTTGTTTACCTGAAGAATAGGGACGGCTTCTATGGTGTCCTTTCCCAGCAGCGCTTCCACCTCTTGATTCAGGATCTCCAGATGGTCCGGTGAGAGGCGCAGTGAGTGCGGTGGTCTGAATTGTGGAGGTCGGGCGAATTCCATGCAGTACCCGTGGGCGACCATCTTTATGACCAACTGGTTATCCCCTCCCATGCCGTGAGGAAAGATGTTAAGCGCCCCCTGACCGGGGTGACATGGGAGGGGACCTGGATCTGATGGTAATTTCTGACCAGAGGCTGTGGCTCCTCTAGGATTGGGGCCTCTACCTCTGGATTTGCCACGTCGCTGACCCCTTAGTGGGTAGTATGCAGGGCTTCCTGATGTTTAACCAGCCTTAAAGTTTCCCGTGCTATAGTAGTTCTGATTTACACAGGACTGCACTCGAAAGGACCGACCAGAATTATTTCCCCTTTGGGGGGGAAAGGTTTTTGGGTAATCTGTTGCAGGGACTTAAGAGTCTCATGCTCTTTTTTTGGCCGTTTCCAGGGCCTCATCTACCGCCTTTCCGAAGAGGTTACATTCTTCAATGGGTTTGTTGAGGAGAGCGGCCTGTGTCTCAGGCTTGAAACTTGAGTTACGAAGCCAAGCGTGCCGCTTAAGTAAAGTGGCCTGGGCCAGAGACCTGACTGCTGTCTCAGCAGTGTCCAGAGTGTTCTTTAATATATTCTGGTTTACTTGCCTCCCTTCGGCCACAATGGTGAGAAGCCTGGACCTGACGGGTTCCGGGACCTCCTGGAGACCTTCCTGTACTAGGTTCCATTGAGCGTCTGCATAACTCGCCAGCAGCGTAGTGTTATTTGCTATGCGTGTGGTATATGCAGCAGCCGAGGTAACCTGTTTACCTAAGGCATACAACCTCTTGGATTCTTTATCTGGATGCGCTTCCCCCGTAGCAAGGGGTACTCCTGCCCGTTTTCGGGTGGTGGTCACTACTAGGGAGTGGGGGTGGCGTGCCCTTTCAAGTATTGAGGGTCCGAAGGAGCTGGCCGAAATAACTTTTCTACTCTTGGGTTCACTGCCCGGGTCTGAGCTGGCGACACCAGGGAGGGGGCCAATCTTCGTTTAACAGAATTAAGGAGGGGAATGGCCTGGCTAGAGTTGGGTTTCTTCTTGAGAATGTCTTCTACAAAGTCCTGCTCAGGTACCGCCTCATGAGTAGTGATTTGGAAGTGTTCTGCTGCCTTCCTTAACATGACATTGAAGGCCATTTGGTCGTCTACAGGCGAGGCCTGGCGAGCTGGGGTGGACAGAGGAGAATCCAGGCACAGAACATCAGCGTCCTGATCTTGTTGGGGGAGCGTCCATGGGTCCATCCCCACTTGCTGGGTTTCTTCCCAAATGTCTGTGGCATCCGCCTGGTCCTCATTGTAGCCCTGCAGGAAGGAAGGTTCTTCATCTTCACTGTAAATGTCTCGATAAGTATCCATCTGGACGATGTCTTCATGATGGACGGGGACCGAGGGCTGATCTTCTTGGAAAAGTGAATCCTATCTAAGATTAGGTTCTCCACAAGATCTTTTCGCGGAAGGATGTTCAGAAAAATTGATAATTTTTTCAAGACGATCCATACACCCTACAATTTCTCCCTTGTTCACTTAGAGGAACTAGAAGGGCGTACGGGTGGAAAAATGTCGTCTTCCGCCCCTTGAAGCCGAAATTTGACACTCAGGGTGTTGGAAAGAGGCTCCGGACTGTCCTTGTAGGTCTCGCGAGAATCGAGGCACCATGGCTTATCTATAGATTTGTCCACGGCCTGCCCCATGTTTTTCAACGGGATAGGTATCAGCCCAACCGCCGAAGTAATTCTTGCGATTCTGTGTTCAATCACCGCCGAATCGGCATCAGTTAGTGGGTCCAAAGGTCTATCGGGAGATTTACTGCCTACCGCTGCGTTAGAGGGCCTTGTGGTAGGTTTTTCACCTTGAGGCCTAGTCGTAGATTTTGGGCCTACTGGACCTTTCGGGACCATTGGAGCGTCGAATTTCTGCGCTTCGACATGTATACCTGATTTAGGGGTAGCTCCCTTGTTTGTGTTGGAATGCCTAGTCGCAAAACGCTGCTGCAGATGCGGGGAAGGCTGTTGATCTGAACGATCAGAGGAATCCGCCGAAATTTTCGACGGCCCTGCTGGCACTTTCACCTTTTTCGACGTACCCATCGAAATAGGAGGAGGGGTTGTGTGTTTAGTGTAATGCGTTCTTTGTATGCCCCTGTCGCCGGGTGTTGGCCCTGAAGCGAGACTAGTGTCAGGCCTTGAAGGGTCAGGGACGGGCATGGCGGACCTAGAAGTGTCCGCCTAGAGGTTTATCACATCCTCAACAGATGTTTGGTCATCGGAGGTGCCCCCGTCACTTTCTGCAGGTGTGGCGGTGGGGGAAGAGGATTCCGCCCGTGACATACCGTACGCGGCCCACCGCTTTACACGGCGCTCCTTAAGGGTCTAAGGCCGAAGGAGTTTACAAGCCACACACCGCTTCTCGTCGTGATCTAAGGGGAGACAGGAGTTGCACGTCCTGTGCTCGTCCTTCCACAGGTATCTGACCCTACACTTAGGAAGTCCTTTCCAAAGCGAAAGGTGTAAACAAAGATGACCAGACCTAGAGGGTAAAGAGGGGGAAGGAGGAAAGACATAATGAAGATATGGCCACCCCGACCCCACTCTCTCTACTGTTAAGGCCGGCCAGAGGGCCCAGCCACGTAGATGCTTCAGCCGCATGATCTTTGGCGCCAAAATCCGCTGCCGTAGACAAACTCCCCGCAGTCTTCGTTGAAGTTGTTCCTGCCGTCGAAGTGACTTAAAGGGGGAATAACCGATAAGTTGGTTTAAGATAAACAATGTCTCTTATGTAAGAGCTCCGCTATAGGGCGAGTAGTTCTCTGGGCAGAAAAAACCAATCTGAGGGACCTCGGTGCATGAGGGATTTTGGGTACACTACACGTCATGTCAGGGATAGTGTTACAGACACGCCTATGCCGACGTCCCCTTTCGGTTCCCGAAAGACAAGATGCAATACTCCGTGGTTACCACTGGATGTCGGGCCATATGCACAGCATGTGATTCTAAGCAGATTAACAAGCATCAGAAACAACATTGCACACCCAAATAGGATCTCTTCGAAACCTTTGCCTCCAGGATGAGGACTGGTACATTGGTGTCTGACCTGATCTCGGATGCCTCCTTAACTGAGTGTGCCTCTCTTATATTGGAATTTTTGCAGTAAGTGTTTTGTAATTGTTTATTTACACAGCGCTTATACATAGGGGGAGTGCTACCTTCCCCAAACTTTTTACACTTCAGTTCTCCCTCAGGCGGGCTCAGACTGCTTTTTGGATGTCGAAATGTGCAGGGCTTCCTTTGCAGACGACCACAGGACCACTACAACTCAGAATTCAATATTCAGCTTTTCCTCTCCCCTTCTCCCGAGGTTAACTTCATTCGCTTTCACTTTTACAGTTCATTCACTTTTATCCCCCTCAAACAATGTACCTTTTCACAGAGACTTTCGAGTAGGCTATTCCTTTTCACCAAACCACTCCGTTACTCAGTATCGCTGATTGCACAGCTGTCTTTTTAAAGTTCATTCTGAGGTCTGCCTTTCCTCACGTCTCATCCACATGCGTGCAGCCTTCACTTGCGATATATTGTTATAACTTAAATCTTTCTTAACACCCACCGGTCTCTCACGTCGCTTGCCAACTCACCGGCTGTGCGCAGTACTTTCTTGCTTTTTCAATTTCCAATTCACAAGTTAGTACTTCAGGCTTGACCTCACATTCCCAACTCTGCCATTAACCTGGTAGGGTTGCTGGCGTCCTTGAAGCACAATGCGGTCTTCGATACTGGGATCTGGCCTTCTCCACGTGTCTTTCGGGGCCCTGCGGAGTCAAGGACCTCCAGTAGGTAACTCCTGGGGTTCTCGACCCGCTTTTCTCGCCCCTTGGTCCATCGCTCTGCTCCAGTAGGATTGCCTTCGCCCCGGAAGTTCTGCTCATACTCGCGAGTGTCTCTCTAGGTTCTGCCTTTTATCCGTGTGAGGAGAGATGATTGGAATTAGGTGTATGCACTTGAAGTCAAGTGCCTTACTTTGCCTGACCCAATTAACGAGACATGTCCAGTACGACGTATAAGAGTTAGTCTTGTTACACTCAGTCGTCCTCTTCCTTGGCCTAGTGTTTGTGCAGAAAGGGGGCGGGGAGAGTTGGGACATCGGATACAAAAAAATAAGAGTGGTTTGGATGTACAAAAAAAAGGGTGAAACGTGTCTCACCCGCCCACTCCTCGAAGACCCTTCACCCAGGTGATCCTCCCGCACTAGTCCACTCCCAGGAAATGGATCCAAAAGCGATGGCTGTGTCCTGGCCACCTGGATGACAAGTCCCCGAGGACTAGCGGGTGAGACACCTTTTGGTTTCTCATACTGACAAAATAATTTTTCTGGTATATGAAAAAAATTCTCATTCTAATCTCAAGACAAAGTATTCAAATAAGACCAAACAATTCCATTTCTTTCACTTTAAAGTTAAAAATAATACTTCCCTACGTTCCAGCTGCTGGAATGGGAATTCATCCCTACTTGAAAACAAAAGTACTTTGCTCAAAAGGGTACTTTTTAAGCACAACATTGCCTTACATTTTATAACACAGTGCAAACAAAAAAAAAATGCAATTATTGGATTGATTCAAGTTAACGATTTCTGTATTTCTTACACAGATGGTACATGCTTGTGCACTATCGAGAGTTTACATGGTGCATTCACGGACGACTGATTGTGCCTTCGGCGCATAATTCCTGCCTGTGTGGTTAGAGCCATTTGTGAGCAATTCCCCAGTGACTCCTGTGATGAATCCTATGCACCCCTCACTGTACCCCTGCCTACATTCTCCTCTTAGGTGGCCAAGGAAAGGAAGACTCTTCCTGATCCTGACCTTGGACATGATGTACCACGGGAGGATCACCAGGGAGGAGAGAAGGCCCAGGTAGGTGAAGGGATCCTGTGGGACGAGACACGGTATCCTCCTTTGAAGGAATACCACCTTTCATATCTATCAAAACATGCAATGGCTTATTGTTATTATAAAGTGTATGATCCCCATGTTAAGTTGAGTAATATGGGCGAATGGCATGCAACATCTTTAAATATACCATTTAAGGAGGAACCAGTTACACCTAATGTGATTGAACATCCCCCTCTCTCCCAAAAGAGGAGAAAAGAAATCTGTAAATGGTGGCTTGAGTGAACTGCCTTTCCCTACAGTGATTAAACATGTAATTTTTAAAATGTGTAAACAAAATAGTTCTAATGTCAGGAATAGTAAATTACTACTTAAAACCGATTGTGTTGCTTGGGACTCTAAGTACCATAATGCCAGGAGTACTGGGACGAAGAAGAGGGCTAAAAGAGCAGTACAGGCCAGAAGGTCATGCAATTAGTCTTAAAAGCCCACACCCGAGGGATGCTGAGAGATTAAATAATCTCCCACAGATGCAGGCCAGTAGGAGCAGTTGTGGAGGAAGAAGTAGTAGCAGTTAAAGCAGCAGAGAACCTGCTGGGGAAGGAGGAGGTGGCAGAAGAAAACACGTCACTGGTGAAATCCACAGAAGTGGGAGGAAAGAAGAGACGCCAGGATTTACCATCCACTTATTCCAGTTTCCAATCCTGAGTTGGTCTTTTTCCCCCCAAAAGTCTGGATTGTAAAGGTTGTGCAGCGGGAAGCGTGCAGCAGACCATGCCTGGCAGCTGGCGTGCTCCAGGGGTTTGTGGTGAGCCGGAATCTGTGCCTGTGGGGTGGAACGGAAGGCAGCTTGCAGAGAGGAGCATGCCCGGTTGAGAAAACACCTGTGGTAGAAGATGTGCAGCCTGTGATAGAGGCTGAGGAGCCGGTGAGTATTGCTGAACGTTCAAGCCTTTAGACATTGCAGTTGGGCAACTGTAACAAGTTGCTTTTCACTCGCAAAGGAGTGAAATTGAATAAAAGCAGACCAGAGCGTGTTAGACAATGGAGTGCAAATAATGTAGCACTCGCGTATGAATGCATATACTGTAAAAGAAAGTTTAAACCCAATAAGTTTTCAAATAGCTTTTAACAACGTTAAGAATGGTTGTGTGCACTTACAGGTGACTGTAAAACAAATACCAAGACTCGGTAAAGACCGGACAACATTGTATCTAGTTATACAAGTAATGAAACTCTATATAATTTGAATAACAACAAATGAACAAGCATTACCTTAAGCCAAGAGGTGAACAAGTATTGCCCTCAGCCAAAAGAGACTGAAATAACAGACCTTGAGAATAACTATCACTACCAGAGGAAAGGGGACGGATAGCACATCTTTAAATGGTAGAGATTGTATATGAATAACTATGGTGTGGGAGACCCAGCTATTGGTCGAGAAATTACATTATCAAAGGTAATAGAGTTTGAATTGGAAGATACTTGTTTGGTGTATGAACCAGGAGGCAAAGAAATCGCTTGTCTGGTAGAGCTGAAAGAGCATTGGTGACATTTTTGTCTTCATGATAACGTTGTACAGAACTGTTAAGAGCTGTTTAAAGTGGAAATAGTTGTTGGATTTTAAACACAGAATAGTGTGTGGTTACACACTTGAAGTAGTTGGGTCTGGCAGGCGAATGACCCAGACAGAAGCATAGGTAGAAGACTAAGAGTGGGTCACCCCTGTGAAAGTTCAAGTTGTTATATTTCATGATGCCCGGAGAAAAGCACTGTGGAAAAGAACCATATGTTTCATTGTGCCAGGAGAAGAGCACAGAGAGGAGAGGTTGGAGCTGTGGGGTTTCATGGTGCCAAGAGAAGAACTTTGGTACCAAGAGCTGCGAATCAGACCTTGTGTTTCATGGTACCAAGGAAGAAGCACTGAGGCAATAACCAAAGCATCTTCAGAATTGATCGACAAATGTGTTAATGATCTGGACTTCACGCTTTCTACTGTGGAGGACATGTCCATCACCACCATCGAATCGCAAACTACTGTACTACAGGACGATTGGCAATTGCGGGAGCCAAAAAACCTTGTATTCGACTGCTGCCTGCCAGAGATGATCAAATGATTAAATGTGATCATACATTATGCAGGAGGATTTGTGGGGAGTGTGATGAATCCTACACAATCCCAGCCTAAACTATCCGCCTATGTGGCCAGAGGAAGGCAGACGCTTACCGATCCAGACCCTGGGGGTAGCATTAGCAGGGTGGATTACATGGTAGGAGAAGGCCATCAAGGGAATGTGAGGACTCAGTCAGGGGAAACGCAGTATTTGTCCTCTTCTGAGGAGCAAGGTTTCCCTAATGCCTGAATAGCTGATGGCTTGTTATCATATTAAGGCTTCCTCAACCTAAATTTCTCCAAGGCATAAAGAGTGAAAAACGCTATGGTAAACAGGAAAATTAAATATGTAAAAGTCAGGGAATTAATACTACTTCTGATTGTCATAATTCTACAGTAGTAGAGGGCGCTAGAGTGCCATCCAAGATGGCTGCTTAGGTCAGAGCTCCCTCATAGCCCCGGATCAATCCTGGAAAATCCTGCGGTTCCTGGCGTTGCTGTGTCCCAGTCTGCTTGTGCCTGAATAGCTGGCTTCCCTAGCTATAACCTTCTGAAATTTGGTGAAAAATCGGAGCTCCCTGCCCGATATTCAGCCCAAGAGGCCCGGCTGCCGAGCATCGCAGGACCGGCCTACACGACCCCACGTTCCCACCAGGGCCGAACACCTTCACTGCAGAGCCTGGCGCGCCCCTGTGCCACCCTCGAAGCGGGCGCCCGGTGTGTTGGCGAGGAGACGGCGGCGTTTCGAAGAACGCTCGCCGTTCAGTGGTGTGCCTGTGGGAGATCCTGACCCCCTCCCTCCCCCCGCCTAGAGCCTTCGCTGGAATGGAGGTAGCTGCCGTAAGACGCCCAGGCCGCCGGCTACATCAGCAGCAGAGACCGCGGCCCGAGGAACAGACTGCTTTGCCGGCAGCCCCCCCCCCGCAACCTGCGTCCTCTCTAACTGCTCTGGCATCTGGCTTCCCAGCCGAGGGCCGTGGAGCGACAGACGAGAGTCTCGGCCCCGCTTCCCCGCCCCCACTCAGAGACGGCGAGCGATCCTGAAAGAGCTACAGCGACGCGGTGGGCGAGCGGGAGGCTCTCCTGTCAGCGTCCACATCCACTGAGCCCGCTTACAGCCATAGAGCCTGCCCGGGCGGGCGGGCGGAGCTCCACCGGCGAGGTGCAGGGCGGAAGTCCCTTGCGCAAATCGAGCGCACACCGGGGTGGCCCCCCGCCAGGAGGAATCGATCCGGGGGTACCGGGAGGTAAGGAGAGGCGGGGAGACAGCGCTATTCCCCTGGTGGGGTTGGTCCCCCCCCCCTGCGCCTACAAGACTCAGCAGCGACCTCACCCGTATTGGCGGGGGCAAGCGGGCAGCACGGCACCCCCCCCGCAGAACATTGAGGCACAACTAGACCACCCGCAGCCCATTCCTGACGCTTCCATTCTCGCAGCCACGATGGGGAAAAATGATAAATCCCAGAGGAAGCTAAACTTTGAGAGTAGCCTGACTCCCTGGGCTCCGCCCCCCACCAAGAAGACCAAGCTTCATCGTCTGTATGCTCTCATCAGGACGTAGTGGCCGAGAACCCCTTTGAAATCAAAGAAATCCTTCTTGACTTAAAAGCAGGCATTGGCAGTCTGAGTAACAAAATGGACGGTCTCGCGTCCAAAGTCGATCTCCTGCAACATCGTATGGACTCCCATGCCAAACGCCTTAACGAGATGGAGCAGAGGGTGTCAAATCTCGATGACAGTTCGGCAACTCTAACCAACAGAGTCTCCCAGCTGGAATCGCAAATGAAACTAACCACTGCCAAGTGCGAGGACTTAGGTCGGTCGAGGAGGAACAATCTGCGGATAGTCAGTGTGAGAGAACATCAAACGCAGGAGAAAATGGAAGACTTCGTAGAATCCCTATGCACCAATCTATTCGGCCGCGAAGCCCTGTCCCACCTATTCATAATCGAGAGAGCCCACAGGATTCCCGCAACGAGACCTGCACCAGGTGCTCCTCCCAGGCCAATAATAGCGAGACTGCTGAACTACAGAGATTGCGACTCCTTGCTCCGCCTCGCCAGAGAAAAAGGCGAAATGAGCCACGACAGGGACAAAATCCACTTCTACCCTGACTTCTCCCCGGCAGTGCAGTCACAAAGGAAAACATTTGCTAGCGTCAAACAGAGGCTCCGCACCAGTCAACTGCTGTATTCAATGCTTTACCCAGCACGCTTAAGAGTCCAGCACGAGGGAAAGGTCCAATTTTTCCAAACCCCAGATGAAGCTAATTTGTTCCTGGATCGTCTGGGTCTCCCGGATCAGGACCGGGATCGCCCCAGACCGCAAAGAGATAGAATCCCCAGGAATCCTCCTTAATTGGTTTGCCATGGCTGAGTACAAGATACGGCCCAGCAACACAGAGTAAGCCAGATCATTTACAGCAGCACAAGTCGGGCTGGGTCACTTGGGAGGCCCTAGGTGCCCCCAGCACAGCTACTGTTTAGTTACTGTTAGCCTAAGTTGAGTCTGTCCGATGAGGTGTGGATCTTACGCCTTGGCATGGTGACTCCATGGGCCTTCTTGGTTATTTGTTGGGTAATTCAGAACCTCCCGGTGAGCCTGTTCGGGGTTGCCCACCCTTGGGAGAGTTACGTCTTGGGCCTGTTGGGGTTAGCCCGAAGTTTGAATATTCCGAAGTTAAGGGGAAAGTTCAGCGCCACCAGATCCCGAATGTCCGGCTCACCGCCTGCTCCTCACTCGCTGCCAAACCCGTCACCGCATCGGGACTCCCATCCCTTGCACAAAAACCCAGTCGTAAGTTCAAGCTCAACCAGACCACCGCTGCCCGCTAAATCGGAAATGTGGTCCGAAATAAAAGCAAAGTCGCCCCGTTCAATGTTTTAACGTGGAATATAAGATGCGGCAACATCCCGGCTAAATCTAGAAAAATTCTACACTATCTCAGACGTCACGAAGTGGACGTGGCCTTGATTCAAGAGACTCATTTTACTCCGGGGAGGGACCACCAGTGGGCCAAAAGCTGGGGCTGCCACAGATACTTTTCATCCTACTCCACGTACTCGAGACTCGCCGCCAACCTCATACACAGGCGACTCCGTTTCCGGCTACTACACACGGCTAAGGACGATGAAAGCAGAGCACTATTGGTGAGCGGCATCATCGCAGGTCAGAAAGTGACCTTTGTCAATTCATATGCTCCGAATGTAGATGGCCCTGACAACTTCGGCTGGGTGTTGACGCAGCTCTCCGCGCTCAATCCGGCTACAATTGTCTGGGGTGGAGACATGAACACGGTCATGGACCCTACGAGAGATAGATCATCGGCCGCACAACAACCACCCTCCAAGGCTGGTCTCCAGATAAAAGAAATTTGCAAAGCGTTTGATCTACAGGACACTTGGAGAGTCTCCAATGGGGAAATGCGCGAGTACACCTTTCATTCTGCAGTCCACAGTACAAGCTACCGGATTGACTACTTTTTCACCTCAAGAAACGGCCCCCTGGCGTGTGGCCGGTGCTACATCCAGCCGAGAACACTCTCAGACCACTCACCAATCTTCCTTAAGCTCAAGCTAGCTAGCCCCACCCCGCCGCTACAGCGATGGCGCTTCAAACAGGGATCACTTCGGGATGTGTCTTTGCCTCCGAATTAAGAGAGGAGATTGACGTGTTTTTGGAAGCCAACCTGGGTTCGGTGCCCTCGGCATGCATAATTTGGGAATCCTTAAAATGTTTCATCAGAGGAGTCTGCCTCGCCAAAGAAAATGGCATTCTCAAGCTTATTAGGAGCGAGCTTACAACCAGTGAAAATAAATTAAAACAGCTCGAAACCCAGAACTCGAATAAAGCCAACCCGGAGTCTGCAGCGGCTTTGAAGACGGAACTACAGAAATTCAACGATGCAGCGGAGCGTGAGGTTAAATTTCTACATCGCACCAGCCAAATCCGTCAATATGGCGAGGGCCAGAAACCAGGTGCTCTACTGGCAAATCTAATCAAAGCCGATAACAAACAGTCCCTAATCGAAAGGATCAGAACTAGGCAAGGTGAGGAGGTCCACACTGATGAAAAGATAGCGGAAGAATTCAGTCTATTCTACCAAGATCTTTACAGCGCCAAGCTGCCGAAAGACTCGAATCTCCCCCTGGAATATCTAGAAGACACAGAACACTACTGGGTCGAACATCAATTGTGTGAACCTCTAAACTAACTAATCTCACAGGAAGAGATTAGAGTAGCCATAAAGACCCTACCATCCTCCAAAGTACCAGGCCCTGATGGCCTAACGGGAGAATTTTACAAAGCCTTTGCAGAAACTCTGGCTCCTATACTGGCAGCAGTGTATGAGGAAGCGCTAGAGCTTGGATCCCTCCCCCACTCCTCTCGTGAGGCCAATGTCATTCTATTACACAAATCAGGAAAACCACCAGACGAATGCGCCTCGTATCGCCCGATCTCCTTGCTTAACCTTGACAATAAAATTCTGGCCAAGATCCTGGCGAATAGACTGATGCCCCTGATCCCTGCCCTGGTGCTGGCAGACCAGGCAGGTTTCATACCTGGCCGCAATACGACCTTCGGCATCCGAAGAATGTTTGAAATCATCAAGGCTTTAGACCCAACAGGCCAGGCAATTGCGGTCCTGCTTGACGCAGAAAAAGCATTTGACTCGGTGGAGTGGCCGTTTATGTTCATGGTCCTCACCAGAACGGGGTTGGGGGCCCGCTTCATCAAACTTGTCTCGCTCCTGTATACCAATCCACAAGCTAATATCGTAGTGGGCAAAGCAAAATCAGCTTCAATAAACCTGCAGCGTGGTACGAGACAAGGGGGCCCCTTGTCGGCACTAATATTCGCTCTGGTGATGGAGCCACTAGCCTCCAATTTGCGGGAACTCCGTCAACAAAAGGGACTCATCATAGGCCCACACAAACTCATCGTATCCTTATATGCCGACGATGTGGTTCTATTCATAAGGGACCCAGAAGTTAATCTGAACCCGGTCATGCGGGAAGTCATCAGATTCGGGGCGGCCTCCGGATTGAAAATCAATCATTCGAAATCAGTCGTCTTCCCACTGACCCGAGACACAAAACAATTCACTGATGACTTTGGACTCAAGTGGAGAACCTCCGGGGTCCGCTATCTGGGAATCCAGCTGTCACTTGACCCACAAGAGGTATTCCGGGACAACTATGAGGAAGTGTTCAAGTCCCTACAGGACAAGGTCACACGCTGGAAGATGCTCCCACTGACACTCTGGGGCAGGACCTCCTTAGTCAAAATGGTAGTGTTGCGAAAATTACTCTACCTCTTCAATAATATCCCGCTGCTACTACCAAAATCCTTCTTGAAAAGGCTGAAAAGCCTGGTCCTGGATTTACTGTGGGCTGGTAGACCAGCCAGAGTGGCGTACACAATATTGACGCTCCCCGTGTCCAACGGTGGTCTAGCTCTCCCCGACATGGAAAAATATTTCTGGGCAGCTCAAGCACAGTACCTCAGCCACAGGTACGCAACGCAAACGATTCGCCCTCCTGTACAAGTGGAAAGGGCCCTGGCAGCTCCCAACTTCCTGACTGCAGTGGTTTTCGGCCAACTCCCCGTTCCCAACCGCACAATGAACGTGATGCTCACGACATACAAGGTCTGGAAGTCTCTGGCTAATAAGATGGGGTGCAAATAAGGTACTCTCCCCTCTTGCCAGTCAAATTTATTCCTGGAATCCCCCTAACATCAGAGAAAGTGTTTCACCAGTGGGTCGACAAGCTGCACATACAATCCCTAGGGGACCTATTCACGGAGGAGGGCTTCCTGACACCTGACCAAGCCAAACAGAAAGGGGGCAACACTGCACTGGACGTGTTCCTCTACTTCCGAACTCGCTACACTATGCAGACCCATCTGCCTGGCTTCCCGAGTCAACCACCTACCTGGCAGTTACTGCACAATGTCATTCAGGCACAGGGGGACGGCAGGTTGGTGTCGCAAATATACAAAGTACTAACAGCTGGAACACCCCCCCGTCAACACTGGGGCGAAAACTAGATGGGAACGAGCGCTAAATGCAAGTATATCAGAGGTTGATTGGGGCTACATACTGAATCAGACTCAGAAAATCGCACTTAATTCCCGGCTAAAACTTATCCATTTTAATTTCCTCCACCAAACTTACTACACACCTGAAAAGCTAACAAACATCATCCCGACATCCAGGCTGAATGCAAGAGATGCGGAACCCTTTCTGCGAGCTTCATACACTTGGCATGGGAATGCCCTGAAGTAGCCCCCTTCTGGAACCGAGTGCTAGATACGACTACGGCAATCGTGGGAGAAGCAATACAACCGAGATGCACAGCAGCTTTGCTGGGAATGACAAGAATGCTATCCACGCCGTCGAGGAGACTGGCCGGGGTTCTACTGAAACTAGCTCGCAGGAGAGTTGCCATGGCATGGGGCCGCAGTCCCCCACCTTCCTACACCGCCTGGCGGAAGGACTTACTCTACTATCAGGACGTAGAAGCGGACTTCATAAAACTTCTCCCTCTTCACGCACGCCCGCCTGACATATGGGGCCCGCTGATAACTTTCCTGATAAGTGAAGCAGAAACCTCCTCAGAGGGAACATTGGAGTCAGGCAACACACCCTGATGCAGTCTGAATTCAGGCAGATAATCCTTTGTACAGGGACGCAGTGGGGCAGAATTGATGCACACCAGTGACTATGTTGAGGAGCGGCGAGGGTCAAGGGAGGCGTTCGGGGGGGCGGGGGGGTGGCTTGGGCTCTAGTTGTTGGCGCAAAGTTAATAATCCACCCTAATGTGGGTGTGTATTTGTATGGTGTGTTAAATACCAAAAATAAAGGTTTAAAAAAAAAAAATCTACAGTAGGTTTGAATTGTGAAAGCAAGAGACAACCATTAATTCCTTTGAGAACGTTCCCTAAATATATATCGTATAAATCACTAAACCAAAGTAAATTATATAACCCTAAAAGGAATATGAACATTATGGACTCCCAAGTCCCATAAGCTTTGAGGACTGAGACGAGTAAGAGGAGCTCAGAGTTACAGAACTGTAGTGTGCAGTCTAGTGGTTGAGGTGACCCACACCCGAGCAGGACCTTAAACAGTGAAAGGCCCTTTAGGTGCGAGCCATTAAGAGAGACGTTGCTGTTTTGAAAGCAGGGTACAGTGACTAAGAAGTGGCAGAGGTCTAACTGCTGGGTCTCACTCAGATAGTCCTACAAAGAAGTCTTCTGGCAGCATCAGCATACTTTAAATCTCTTAAGCTAGAACTGAATCACATAAAATAGAAATGTTACCATTTGGAAGGAAAAGATGTTTATCCAAATGGTTTATAGACTAAAACAGAGGTGGTAAAACAATACACATGTGGGTATCAGCTTTTCTTATAACAGGTCCTGGATAGCACAAAAACTGAAAATAAGGAATCTACCAACATAACCTTGGGAGGGGCTGCTGATGTTTTTATAAAGAGGATGCCCAGGTTCTTATGGAGGCATTCAAAGCTAAATTCTCACCCGGGGAAGGGCGCTCCGCCAATCAGGTGGCTGAAACAGTTGGAGAGAATACACAATCCCCGCCCACTGTCTCACCCATCCGAGGCCCTTTCCTGGGTGGTGCTTTTCTTTTCTAATTTTTTTATTGCGGGAGGCAACAGGGAGTGTCCCGCTGTTGCCTCCCATCCCCCTCCACCTACCTGTGGGACCGGAGCATTGCACTCCGTTCACGGAGCTCCTCCCGTCTGGCTGCTGCCATAGAGATGGAGATGGAAATGGAACCTTGTCCTTTTTCCATATGGTGGTGGCCATCTTTGTTTTTTTTGTTTTTGTCTTCATCGGAAGATCTGCTGCGCTAGCTCTGACTCTAGCTTGGACTAGGGCATGAAAGCCACAATCTCCTCAACAGCTCTGAACAGAGCTGAAGTTTGGGGACACACGGGCCCGGGACCCCTGGAAACAATGATGGTTTCAACTGCCATAGGTTTTCCCCCCCAGTGCCAAGGCCTTTTTTGGTGATTTTGGTACTGCACCATTCAATGCCGTCTAACGTTTTCTGTTTCATTAACCCCTTAAGTGCCAAGGACGAGAAATTCCGTTCTTGGCAACAGGGAGATTCTCCCAATGACGAGATACCTCGCCCTTCACACTTAAGGAGTTTTAAGATCTATTTTGGGGCTCCCAAAACATTACCCGGGTGTGCAATATCAGGCTAGAGATGCGGTTCCCTCCTCTGGCCTCTCAGTACACTGTCGCTCCACTCAGATATCTTCTTAAGAAATCGGGTGCTGGATTCCCAAATCATAATGTTAAATATGCAGTAAATGGTGTGGCAATCACTGGTTATTGTTTTCTTTTCTAGCTCTCCTGAACTGTATTCAAATGTTCTTTTTTTTGTTCATGTCATTCTGGTTGCACAATCAATAAAATCCTATGTTAAAAAATAATAATGCAGTAAATGAATTCACCAAAACTCTCTGGTTAGTGGTCATTTATTTTAATGGTGAGCAAGAAATGATATATTCACAATCTGATAACCTAACCTAACAAGAGTCCCTACATGATGCTCTGAGAAGAATACAAATTGCAACAGAAGCAGATTGGGGCGAAAATGATGGGACTCTGCAAATAAGCTCAACTCCTTAAAATTTTGGATTCCAATAAAAGACCCTCTGGTCTCTGAAGATAACCTAAGCTTTATACTCTCCTCAAGGCTAGATCTCTTAACCTGTATGCAGCTGAATGTTCTCCCAACTGGCGAAAAATCACTGGCAAATAACTCTAGTCAGGAGGTTAATAAGTGCTGTGACTGCGAAATCCGAGGAGACAACAATCTACCACAAATCCAGTTTGAAAATAAGCCGGCTAATGGATTATGTTTTGACATTATATTTATAAAATGTGTGAAGTTATGTACATCCAATTTTATAATTTTTTTTTTTAAACTGCAACAAATTGATGAATATTTTGTAATGTTATTTATTATAATGGCGGAAGCTAAATAAAATGTGTTGTCGCATGCCATGTGAAACAAAGCTGGGGCTGTGATTGTTTCAGTCTTACTGTGTTTTTTATATTTATTTATAGCACTACTTTGCAGGCTGGTTAATGTACGCTTTCAATCAGAATGGGGAATATAGAGCTATAGCCGCAATAGTTTTCCATGCGAGTCCCAGAAAAAAGGTACCTCTAGCGGTACGTGTACACATGGTTTAGTAAAAATAAAATGTAAAAAAGAAAGTACATTATTTGAAGATACCAAGTTCTCTGTTTTAAGGTGGTAGTACCTTTGGTAGGTCAGAAAAGGGATGCAGACTCTTTACAGACATGATTCACAAGTTAAAAAATAAATAAAAGATAAGGCTAACTTTCCTTGTCTCTGTGGGTGGTCCCTGCCTATATTTCTAACTAAGGTGCTCCTGTCAGTCGTGAATGTCCAAGGAAATAGTCCATTGTCCCAAAACTACACTAATCTGACCCTACCACTACAAATACTAAACTATATTCAGAGAATGACTCCCTTTTACTTGTGGGTACTCTAGTACCAGTCAATAAGCCTAGTTATCAAATTGAAGTATTCAGAGAGTGTCTTGCGATTTCTTGGATCAGTCTCTAATGAAGATACTATTCTTTCCCTTCGGGTAAAGTATAGCTCGGCTTACTTTGTTGTAATGGATTCCTTATTTGTTTCAATTGTCTAATTCCTCTGAAGTCTGATCCAGAATATTCAGCCCTTTTGATAGTCTCTTCCTCTTGTGGAAAATATCAAAAGGACTCCTCCCTTCTCCCAAGGTATGGTTATCTTTTGTTCTATTCTCTTAATTAAGCAATAAGCCCCTACCTGTGGCGGCCTTTACCGCTTCAGGTAATACCCCTGCCCATAATAACATTGGCCCTGGGGCATTGTCTGAAGTGTTAATGGCCCCCCGGGAAGGGCTTATTGCTATTAGTACTACAGCCCATTAGACTGGGGTAGTAATAGCTTATTTTTTCAGTTCTCAGGCGCTGCAGAGTTGAGCAACTTAAAAAAGAAAGAAAATGTCTGCCATTTAACAAGGTGAATAGTTTGTTCTCCCTTTCCATGGTGGCCATTTGAACATTGAATGTGCCGCGGGTAAGGGCTTTGACGGGCTGGTAGCGACTCGGCAAAGGCCAATAAGCTTGCTTGTTCCAAACTCTTTATCCCTCGCTGAGTACTAATGTTGTATATTTTCCTTGTATCCCAATCATTTAGTTCCCCTGCTTCAAGAATATATTTGTCTCATGACTTCTACTGAGACGAGCGAGTCGCGCCTTATAATGATTCCGATTCAGCTTTCCATGATACCTGCCCCAGTACCTTCTATAAAGAGGGTTCACATCCTCAGGAGCCTTGTCCTTCCGCAACCTTCTCTCAGGTGTCAGATCATGGTCTCCTTGCCTTTGTCAGTGTATTTCTCATTCTGGTCGCTCTTCTCTTTACAGTGTCTCAGTCGTCCGATGAAGGGCCGGACACCCTGGGGTTCTCTGTGCGCAATGGTATCGGCGACGGTTCTTGGAGCGACTGTCCACCAAAGGTCTCGCCACCACCTTCATTAGGGTTCTTGCCCTGTTGATCTCACGTGCTGGGGTTGTGCTGTGTCACTGGCGTGTATCAGGGGTCCTCCGATACCACCATACAAAAATCATGATAAAAAAGGAGCGCACACTGGGCAAGAAACTGTTTATTACAGCTGGGCGAGCACAAATCAAACGGAACGGTGGACTGGAACAGATTGATGAGAGCCAACATCTGGGCATACAGCAAACATTTGTTTTATACTACAAATACAATGGTCAAGAAATTAGAAACTGTTGCAGCTCAGGATGTTCATATTTTCAATATTTCTCAAGAAACTCATTTGCTAAACTATGTCATAGCCCTAGACCTAAACGTATGTTAGTGAAACGTGATTGGAGCAAACAGGTCAACATTATCCCAACTCATCGCCTCCCCATGATGCGCCACATCGCTTCCCACCCCTCCTGGGAACAGTTTGCAATTAGTAAAATAACATTTGTGCTGACCGCTGGGACTTTATTATTCTGCCATTGGTCAGCATCATTAGAAAAAGAACACAACTTCTGGTGGGAAGGGAGACATTCACATACCTGCTGGATAACGGCCTTCACAAACCTTGTAGTGTTTACTCTGAAAGCTGACCCCCCTTTCAGGGACATAGAAACTTACCATTTGATTGGTCCTGCCAGGAGCACCATTCCATTCAGTTTCCCATTCCCATAAGCATCTCCGGACTGGCACTTGTGGCCATATGAATGGTTCTCTGGCTAAGGTCCACTTCCCCTCTACCCCTTGTAGCCTGTAGGATTGGCTTGCCGCCCTGTCATTGCATCACCCTGTGTTGTCTTGGCTGATTCGGTATGCCTGTGACGCACAGCTTGAACTCTGTCTCCCTCATCCCTAACCCGTGGTGCGCTGATCCTGTGTTCAGAGCAGGTGCCCTGAGCGATGCCCAACCTGGGGGAATCCCTGATAAATGTGTTTACCTGGGATATTTCCCTTTCTCGTAATAACATACAAAAGCGTCCAGGGCCAATGGTATACACAGTGCATCCCTACCCCCACATTTCCCCACGCTGCTTTCTTTCATGGTGTGACTGCAGTTTGTGTACCTGTCCCCGTCCCCTCCCAAGCGCTGCCCCCTTCCCTCTTGCTTACTCCCATAGGTGGTATGTGTGCCCCCCCAACTGGCGCTGAATTAGCACCTTTAATATACCAGCTTGCAGTCTCTGGAGAGTTTGAAAATCGTAAGCCTTCTCGCTTGAGCAGTGTCTGCCTCAACCAGGTATTACGCAGTGCAAGGCCCTCTCTAGCACCCGTATGCATTGTTCTCTTGCTCTCTCCAGAATACGCCATTTAACGCACTCGTCTCAGTGAATTAAATATTCTGAGCTAAAGGGACATGTTCTTTTCCTAAAAGATACGGGCATCTCTGAGGAGTTTCTTTGTCCGAGTCTTGTATTTTAGAAACTTCAGATATTGGAGAGACTGACATGTAGGCCATAGTGTGTACGTCTCTATGGAGTTCCTCACAGGAACAGGAGTCCTTGTCCCCCAAGGCGGAGTCTCTCACAGTTGGGTCGCACTTGCCTTGACACCTAGGCAGGGTCCTGCTTAGAGGGCTCACCTCCCTTGCTTCATGAGGGGTCGGGGGGGTCACCCTTGTGGAGAAGGGGCGAATGTCGATTCCTCATATACCCCAATTGTATTAAAGGATAAGATGGAATTTGCCGTGATATGGAGGAGCCCACCACTCAGCGCTTGAATTCCTACATTGGGACACGCAAAGTGCAATTTTACATTTGAGTAAATATGGAATTCTAACTGCACTGCATTGCATTCTGGTGCTTGTCCACTTAAATTTAGCAAACTAACCAGGAATGTACAATGACATGTGCTATCAAAGCTATGACTTAAACATGATTTGAGAGTGTGGTTTCAGCCTATTCTTTACAAGGGTTTGAAATAAGTGATTAGAATAGAAAAGTGATCAGTTGTATGCATGTATATATTTTGAAACGTATAGGATTAAAATAGCTTAAACCTAGTTACTAAGTAATTTAGCACTGTACAGACCAGGGTGGTGAATACAGGGAGTGCCATGGGGTGGGAGAACAATAGGCTTGATACCCTTTGGCTATGTACACAAACCGGAAGATCTACAGAGATGTGTGGAACTGTATGCATAAATTGAAATCCTGCACATTTTCAGCCTTTCAATACTGGGTTGAAATAGTGAAATTTATGAGCATGGTTTTTGCTAAGATTTGAGCAAAATACCATACAATTTACATGTAATTCTCTAACACAGAGACATGTCCAATAGATGCCTTATCACCAACAGCATGCAGGATATGGGGGCACTGCCACTGTGAAACATATTTTGATGCAACTGCAAACAATATGTCATAATTGTCATTTCTTTTTAAAAAAAAAACTCTTTTTATTGAATTTTACAACATATTTAAAACATTCCCGCAACAAACCCTTCCCCTCCCCCCATCACCCGAGGCAACGACCCATCAGTTCCTGATTCGCTTTCCTCCCAACGTTCATTGTAGGTATAGCAGTCTCAGACGCTGCAGGCACCACATCACCCTAAAATCATCCTTAAGAAAAGTCAATAATTCCCCCAAATCCGTGGCAAAATTTTGTACTTTGTTATCCATGGCATACATCACCCATTCCAAAGCTACTATTTCCCAGATCTTTCGTAGCCAATCTTGTATCATAGGGGCCTCCGAGCACTTCCACCTTTAGGCTATTATCATCATAGCCGCCAAGGTTAGTATCAGTTTCGCTTTCTCCCTCGCCCTAAATTCCCCCATTCTCGTGGTTCCTCTAATGCCTAGGAGGATCTGTACCGGCGATCTTCCATCTCCAGAGCCAAAGGCCCGCTCCTGCGTCCTCTGCACCTCCCTCCAGAAAGGTTCAATTTTTGGACATTACCACCAAATGTGCTCCGCTGTGCCCACTAACCCACAGCCCCTCCAGCACACCCCTGAGGTTCCCGGATAAATCTTATGAAGGCGGGACGGTGTATAATGCCACCCGACCAATATCTTATACCAAGCTTCTTGCAGTTGGGAAGCTTTTGCCAGTTTGGGTATTTTCCTCCACAACCTCTCCCATTCTGCCACACGGATTTTCCTCCCCAGAACACGTTCCCATTTCTGCATATATGCCCACTGGTGACCTGCATTCGCGCTATCCAGAATCCTATAAAGATTGGAAATTAGGCCCTTCGTGCCGTCATTGGACAGAAGAAAGTCTTCAAATTTTGTTGGTTCTCTAGTAGCTGCCATTCTGATCCCCGGGTGTGTTAGGGAGAATTCTCATTCTATGGTGAATTTCCCTTACCTAGTGAAGTTTATTTTTTCCACTTGGTAAGAGTGTGAGCTTTTCCCCCACTCTTACTTGTTTTTTGCCATGTGCATTTCATCTGTTTTTTGTGATTGTGGACTCTGGAGTACACCACTTCAGTAGCCCCCTTCCTTTGTGTGTTACACAGCACCTTCACAGTGCAGTGACACAGGGTTGTCTTTTAGACTTCCCACTGACTCCATTTCTGGGACGGACTACTGTCCCCCAGAAAACGGTAAAGTTGCCATTAACTTTACATAGTCATTTAAC
Source organism: Ambystoma mexicanum (assembly GCF_040938575.1). Taxonomy (NCBI): domain Eukaryota; kingdom Metazoa; phylum Chordata; class Amphibia; order Caudata; family Ambystomatidae; genus Ambystoma; species Ambystoma mexicanum. The sequence continues at coordinate 674,320,160 of NC_090934.1, forward strand.
CACAGATCCAGTACCCCCATCTTACATGGAGTATTGGAAAGGGTTAATTCTTAGCCCTTTTTATCTGTACCTCTTGGAGCATTGTTTGTTAACATTAAGACTTGGCTGGTGGCAGTGGTATCTACCCTAATATTCCTACCGCGATTATATTACATAACGTGGTATTGTTTTAGGCTATTTTAGTAGCCTCAAACTTTAAACCTGCTAGTCCAAATACTTTTTATTTCGGCTCCGGTTGGGTTTAATCGCCATTTATTTTTGTTAACATCCTTCATGGGTCTTTCTATGCGCGGAAAACCAGGTTTGTCTCCTTTGTTCACCGACCTTTGGCGGGCTTCTGAGCAGAAGCCCTCCTTTGGCATCTGGGTGTCTAGGTGGGCTGAATGAGGAAGGGGTGTACACCCCCTGAACAGGGTCTCCTTCGAGACCCAAGTCGCACTTTGTGTTGATTGGCTGAGGCGGTTGTCCGGCTGGACAAACACCCATGCTGAGTGATTGACAGCCAGGCTGTGTGAATGGGGGATTTTGGCATAAAAGGCAGGGCTCTTGAGCTAGATGGCAGAGTCGCCTCTGAAACTACAAGGAACTGAAGAGAAGCAGGGAAGACGACGGCTGCTGCAACCCCGAGTCCCGGTGAAGCCCTGCTGCAGTCCTGAGCTTTCTACCCCTTCAACAACTAAGAGAAGATCCAGTCCAGAGTCTTCTTCCCTTGAGCCTGGTGGGATAAACCAGCTCGTCTTTTCTTCAGTCAGAGAATCCTCTCCTGGGTCGAAATCTCTGCTGTGCTGTAGTGGTCCGGATAGCCATCAGAAGAGCCCTCTCCTGATTTAAAGGAGCGCAACTTTGATTCATCGTTGTCTTTTTCGCTGCTGCTGGCCTCATCCCTGGGTAGTGCAGATCGCTCCAGACGTCCTCCTTGTCCCCACAACTGAAGCCACAGGAACCGCGAGTCTGCAGGAACTACCAGGAACAACTGCCGTAGCACCAGCTTTCTCCAACGGAATAAGGTACTGTGCACATTTGGTCATTCTCTCCGTCTGACCAGCCCGAATCAGGGTGAACCCTTTTCCTCCATGAAGATTTGTTCTTTCTTCCCTCCCTCTTATAACTTTTCCTTCCATTCGACAATCTTTATGAACTCTTGGCATCTCGAATCTCAAACTGTTCAACGTGTGATCCTCAGCAACTGAGCATCTGCTCCATTGACACTGGCGCAGGCCCCCTGACTTTAATCTGTATCTTTGAATAAGCCCTCGAGTCTCCTTGCCTTGAAAAAGTATTGCCTATGATTTTTATTCACTTTTCCCTTGTTTGAAATTCTTAAGTACAAAGTGTGTTTTAACTTCGTGAGCATTTCTATCCGCGGGTATGCGTTAGTATTGCAACACTGGTCTGTCAATTCCTAATGTACTTACCTTGAATTTGCTGGAACAAGTGGAATTGTTTGTGTAGTGTATTTTACGTGTGGTTTCGAAGTGTTGTGTTTTATAACAGATGGTTTAAAAAATAGATGTACTTGTATTTTTTTACCTGAAACCTTAAGTCAGTGTTTGCTTGAGTAACAGTAATTGTGGTCCTTTGTGTAATCTCTACTGCTGCCCATTTACTCTTGAGACAAGTCTGGCTGCTCCGCTACTGCTACCACTTTAACAGTGTAGTACAGGCTTGTACCAAAGGTGAACTTGTATTACCACTTGTAGTCTTAATTGTGTGTAGTGGTCCCTAAGGGCACTGCACAGGATTCTGCCTAACAGGTGTAACACCCAGTGCCTTATCTGTGCATACCTTAATCTTTCCCCTTCCTGTATTGCATATTCCCGTTTACAGTCCTCAAATGACAGCAATTCCCCCGCTCAGAACATGTCACTCAGCTTCCTACAGCCTCCACCCTGCCAGTGCTTAAATGCCCCCTTCTCCATTCCCAGTGTAAAGTCCCCATTGCCAAAAATAGGTGAGAAAGGCGATGGAAACGTCGTAATTCCCTTGGGTCCCGCCAATTTGTCCCAGATGTCTGCCATAAGCTTAGTTATATAGCTCTCGTAAAGATGTCTAGGGCTGTGTAGTTTAGGCAGCCATAAGACTTCCGCCAAGTTGCGATGTGCAACCGCCCTGTCCATCTTCACCCACCGCTTGTCTTGCATACCCTCATCTCCCTTCAACCATTCCCTAATGACCCTGAGCTGTGCCGCTTCATAGTACCTCCTAAAATTTGGTAACGCCAGCCCTCCCTCACCCTTGGATGCCATCAATAAGAGACTGCCAACCCTAGCTCTTTTCCCTTCCCATAAGAATCCATTAGTCAACGTTCCCAATGCCCCAAAAAAGCCCGGTGGTATCGGCTGCGGGATTGCTTGAAATAGGTACAACAATCACGGAAGTGTGACCATCTTGACTGCGGCAATCCGCCCCAACCACGGCACCCTGAGACATCTCCATCTCTGGAAGTCTCTTCATTTCCTTCAGGAGTGGGGGGTAATTGGCCATATACCAACCTGCCAGGGTTGCTGTAATCCTGACTCCCAAGTACCTAACCCCTCCCAGGCTCCACATAAAAGGAGTGCTCACCTTCAGCATGTCACGCTCCCCTGCCCTAAGTGTTAGGTTCAGGAGTTCGGATTTATTAGTATTAATCTTAAATCCTGAAACCTCCCCAAACTCCTCTAACAGGGTCGTGCTAACTTGGATCGAGTCGAACGGTGCAGTCAGGGTGAGCAACATGTCGTCGGCAAATGCCGATACCTTCTTCTGTTCTCCCCCAAAGGGAATGTCCCGTAGCCCCTCCGCCTCCCTTATTGCCTGTAAAAGAGGCTACAGAGAGATCGCGTAAAGTATTGGAGATAACGGGCAGCCTTGTTTTGTACCCCTCTGCAGTCTTACCGGTCTTGACGTTGTTCCATTCACCACTATTCTTATGGATGGGGCCTGATAGTTAGCTTGAACCATAGTCAAAAATTCCCCTCCAAAACCCAATTTTTGCATGACCCGGAACAGAAAGGACCACTCCACATGGTCAAATGCCTTTTCTGCATCTAGTGCCTAAAGGACCGCAGGAGTGTTCGTTCTCTGCACTTTTTCTACCAAGTGGGCCACCTGCCTGATGTTATCTGCTGCTTGCCTGCCCCTAACGTAACCTGCCTGATCGGGGTGTATCAGGTTTGGAAGGTGGATTTCAAGACTGTTTGACAGGATCTTTGTAAATATGTTGGCATCAATATTTATCAACGCGAAAGGCCTATAGGATGTTTTCTTCTCCGGGTTCTTATTTGGCTCAAGTATGAGAGTTAGTTTAGCTTCCTCCATGGAGGGGGCAATTCTGCATGTCTGCCGAAATGTATTAAAGAGCGAGGTCAATTGTGGGGCCAGCTGCGTAATAAACATTTTATAAAAAGCTGCGGTATAGCCATCTGGGCCCGGGGCCTTGTTCACCGGGAGAGCCCTAATCACCCTTCGTACTTTCTCCTCTGTAATTTCCTGATTAAGGGTCTCCCGCGTCTCCCTCCCAATGTTCCGCAGCTGCACCCTTTCTAGGAACGTTTCCTGCAATCTGCCCGGAGGATTCTGCGAGGCATAGAAGGAGTCGAAGTATTCCGCCAATACTTCCTGTAGTTCGCCCCAAACGTGTGACCCGTTCCCCTGAACCCGTTTTCTACACGATCTCGCTCCCCTAAGTAAGCGCGCTAATAGCGAGTCTGCCTTATTCACCTTTGCGTAATATTTCTGTCACAACGCGAGTAGAGCCCCATCTGCCTTTTTAGTTCGGAGAATTTCTAGTTGCCCCAGTGTCCTCCTGTATTCTCTCATAGCATACCTGGATGGAGTCATGCCCGCTTTCTGCCTAGCCACCTCCACCTCTGCTTCAAGTTGCGTTTCTAATGCCTTCATTTGTTTTGCTCGGTGGCCGGCTGCTACTATTAATTCCCCCCCGAGAGTGGCCTTGAACGCGTCCCATTTTACATCTTCTCCCATGTCCCCCTTCCTATTGGTGGCAAAGAAAATCTTGACCTTCTCTTCGATTTCACTCCTGATCACCGGATCTCTTAAAATGGACCTTGGATATTTCCATCGCCATACCCCCCTGTCCCTTCGTTCCAGTTCCAGAGTGACAGACACCGTTTTGTGATCTGCTATCCCTATCAGTCCCGTGCTCACCTCCCAAATTCCCCCCACCAATCCCACAGAGACCCAAATATAGTAGATTCTAGACTGTGATCCATGTACCCCAGATAAAATGGTGTATCCTTCCTCTTCCCCCTTCAGCCCCCGCCACGTATCTCTCAAACCCATCCTGCCAATCCTATCTTTCAGTTCCACCGACATTACCGCTCCCCCCCTCTTACTTGGCCACCAACCCTATCCAGTTCTCTATCCCAGGCGATATTGAGGTCTCCCATCAAGACTATCTGGCCCCAGGCTTGTTCCTCTAACACCCTCAGAACTCGCTGTAAGAACTGCTCCTCTCCAGTGTTTGGGGCATACACAACTGCTATTGTGTAGGGCACATCCTGGTACTTCCCCCTGGCCACGATATACCTCCCCGCCTTGTCCCTTATTACATCCCGGACTCTAAAATCCACCGTATTTTTAATAACCAGGGCCACTCCCCTGGTTTTGCTATGGCTGGAGGCGTGTAGAATCTGATCGAACCTCTGCAATTTCAACCACTCCTGGTCCTTATGCAAAAGGTACGTTTCCTGTAGCCCCATAATGTCTGGCCCTTCTTTCCTTGTAAATTGCTCCAGTTTTTTCCTCTTAAGAGGGGTGTTCAACCCTCTCACATTATGCGTTAGCCACTTGAAAGGTCACCACCCAAAGTTTGTTCCACATCTAGTGCAATTGCCCTTCCGCTCTCTCCTCTCCCGGTTACCTTGTTGCCCCAACCCCTTTGCCCCCCTCCCTCCCAACCTCTCTCCCCCCTCACCCCTCCCCCCCGGAAGAACAATTCTTTCCCGCCTACCCTCCATTCCTAACGTGGGCATTCCCACCCCTTCCATTCCCAAAATGGTTGCTCCTCCAGCGACCCCAAAGCCTCAATCCTCCTTTTAAAGGCCCACCACCCCTTCTACCACCATTTTGAATCAGAGGTCTTCTTGTGTCCCCTTTGTTTCTTCTGTGGTCTTATCTTTTCGTATTGTTCCGCAATCCTTTAATCCTCTTCTCCTTTTCTCATCAACTGTCGTCCACTCCCAGGGCCTCGGCCTAAACCGATTGCTCGTCCCTTGTGTGCCAGAGCCTGTGGGGGCCTCCTCCAACTCAGAGTGAAGTATGTCTGCCCCATCCTGCACCGAAGTGATCAGTTTCTGGCTCCCCTCCCACTCAAAGAACAGACCAAACGGAAAGGTCCATTTATACCAGATGGCTTTCTCATTCAATGCTTTTAGCACCGGGCTCATTTGTCTCCTCTTTGTGAGCGTGCTACTCGCCAAATCTTGGTATAATGCAATCTGCTGACCTTTGAACATAATGGGTTCCCATGTTCTTGCTGCTCGGAGGATTGCTTCCTTCTGGGCTTATCTGGTGAAAGCAGCCAGTACGTCTCTTGGCCTTGTTGTCTGCCCTTTGGCCAGCCTCCCCACTCTATGCACACGATCTAGTTCAATCATAATAATAAATAATAATAATAATTAGGCATTTATATAGCGCTACGAACCCTGAGGTGTCTGAGCGCTGCTTATTATTACCCACGGTGTGTGGTGCTCATTTATCGACCTCGGAAGGATGAAAGGCTGAGTTTGGCCCCGCCGGGATTCGAACCTGCGGTAACAGGCTCTGCACAGATGTCAAAGCGAGCGCTCTACTCGCTGTGCCACTTGACCGGCTAGATCATCTCTGGGTTCCCTTCTTCCAGAATGTCTGCAAACACTTCCTGGATTATCTCCAAGTTCTTTATCTGGCACTGATTCCGGTAGCATTTTTACTCTTATATTGATCCTTCGGGATCTATTTTCAATATCCTCCATCTGAATCTCAAGATTCAGAGTTGCTATATCCAGTCTCTCAATAGCTTCACTATTAGCCATAGCTTCCTTGTCCACTTCTTGGAGACCTTTTTCCAGGAGGTCGGTCCTCTCCCCTAATTGCCGCATCTCCTGTCTGATCTCCCCTAGGGCTTCATTTAAGTTAGCGCGCATGAGTTGAAATTGCTCCTGAAATGTCTGCCAGGTTAGTTTGTAGAGCATGCAGTTCGCCCAGGAATTCTTGTCTCGCCCTCAAGGTCGAGTCCTCCATAGCCCCTTGAACATTGCCTTCTCCGGTCTCTTCCTGGCTGTTCCTGGCCCCGTCCTTCATGTTTTGCACAGGCCACATTGCATGGAGGGTGCCCAAGGTGTCTCCTGGGGCTTGAGCCAGCTTGCCCCCTTTTCCTTTAGCTTTCGTGGCCATGATCCTCAATCTTCCTCTCCCCAAAGCAACTCAGTCTCTCCACCAGGCGTTCCTGGGGCCGGTCCGCTTCCCCCTAATCCTCCTTTGTGCTTCAAATAAGGTGCTTTGCTTTACCACCGCTGTGCCTTCCCCCTTTATCCGGCTGCTCAAAACAGTCCTCTTGTGCCTGCTCCTTTATCGCGCTATATGCCTTGCCCACCAGGGTGCCCCTTTTCTCAGCACCTCTTTCGCCTCAACGCCGGCCCAGATAATTCTGATCAAACTGCACAGTTTTCGTGCCCCCGGTGAAAAATGTCAAGGATGCGTAGGCCGCTGCCTGTTGTTGCTGAGTCAGATTTGTACCACCCAATAGTGCCCCTGGTAATAATCCCGCACGGCTACACAAGCCTGGGCCTTCTCATATACACGCAGCCCCACTAATTGTAGGGCTCCAGCAGAGCAGTCTTGCTGCACCCCTGGTTTAGGAGGGGGGGTTCTCTGACCCTCTGGCAAATGGGCCCCAACCCCCTCCTGTCTCGTGGTGGACCTCTTCCTTGTGCTACGCTGTGAGGTGCCCTGCCTTTGTTTTCTGAGATGGGGGCCCAGACCGGCACCCTCGCGAGCACCATGGCCCCCCCCACTGCTGGTCCACAGGCTCCGAGCCGCCAGGCCCCCCGCTGCTTGGGGTTCTCTGGCTTCTGTATATACTCATGGGACGTGCTGGCCGATGATGGTGCCCCCACTGTTCGCCACTTTCTGGCTCTTTGGTTTCTTCAGCCTCCGGAGTCCGACCGCTGACTTTCCAAACTTCCTTCGTCTACCACCTATCGCCGCCGGCCTCCTCTTCCTGCTGAGGTCCGCGGCTCCTGCTGCTCTTGGTTCCTCGGCGCCATACGCCTCCAATGCTTTCCCTCTTTTGAAGTGGCGTAGGACTGCTAGAACCTCCTCACGTCTCTGCTAGGTGTTCCTTTCCCTCGCCATCACTCGCCAGCTGGGTTCTCCCTCCTTGACTCTTTTGCTGAAGGCCGCTACGTCCCACCTGGGTGCTCCGCCACCCGGGTGCCAACAATGTCCTCTGCCCCCTCCCTGCTATTCATGCAACTCCCCCAGACCGCGGGGGCCCCTTTCACATCAATTGGGGACCCGCTAGTGGGCTGGTGGGCACCTCGCACCGATCGGGGTCTGGAGAGTGCCGTCAGCACGTCTACACTGTACTGGCGGCCATCTTGGAATCCATAATTGTCATTTTAAACCATTTTTGTGATGCTGGAGCCCTCAATATGTCAGAGCTGTAGTTGCAAGCCAGGCATGGCCAATTGGTCATGCACCAGAATGACTTGCAGGTTTCCTGCAGGGAGAGGCAGCGATCCTATGAGCTTCCATACTGCTTCCTTCATAAAGGGCAGACGGTTGTCAAGTCGCCACCCATTATCAATATGTTGCCCCTCGCTACAACCATAGTATCTTTGCTCAAAATGTTAATATGACAATTCATATATTTACATTTCAGGGCGCAATAGGTTGGTCAGTTAACTGAAATGTGTTGGATATTTTATGATTTTTGCTTATGAAGATAACACTTTATATCGTGGTCATTTGACAGTTGGTGTTGTGAGCAATAGAGGCATAAAAGCAACGGGTAAAGCATTATCTCCATTTCCCGTTCCAAACTATTTTTAAGCACTGACCAGGCGGATAAGGGGCACTAAGAGTAGGTATAATCTTTGCTCTTCTGACCTCCTCCATCTATGGCAAGTGCACTTAGATTTACGACTGCATGAGATTTTTGTTCAGGTGCAAAATGACTGGAATTCTATGGATTCCACCTCCATTTAGCACCTTCTAAAGGGCAGGCGGATTCTATGTGGATCCATTAATAAATGCCATCTGCAAGGCACAACTGGCAGGCATAATTATTTTTAACAATACTGAGAGGAAACTTGAAGATTAAACACAAATGCGCCTTGTTGCAAACTTCAGTTTTTCACTGTGGCTTGTAAATGTTTAAAATTGTATGCATCGCATAACAGCATGTAGGTTCTTATGTTGGAATCCCCACCCCCTCCGGAGTGCAATTCACATTTACCATATAATGCCACCCTATAACATAGGTATTCAAGATGCAACATCCAAGTTATTATTCTAGCTTCACTTCAATAGCAAGTATGAGATGAAGAGCTTCCACTAATGGTGTAATTAGTGAGGGTAAAAGGTACAGCAGTTGCAAAAACTCTTGACGTATCAAAGTTCTAAAACACATTTTTTCAGAAAGGCACCTTTTCACCAATGCAGACAATTTAAATATACTACCTCTGGCATACAGAATTGCATATGACCTGGTGTTAGTGGTACTCACAAACAGGACAGAAGAGTGGAAGGTCAGGCTTCTCAATGATAGACGGGACCGCAGACCATGAGATAGGGTCTCCTGTTTTCAGGGTGACCTTTCCCTTGAAGTACCACTCTGCCTATTTAAATAATCACAAGCCAAGCTGCAATTCACATGAAAGAGCAGAAAAATACCACCAGGTATGCGCCAGGCTGTAAAACAATAAGGGACAGTTTTGTACCAAATAGTAGCAGCGAAAAATACCTAATATTCACTTGAGGAAGGTGATACCAACTTGATAATGTGAACGCTAAGCTGTAATTGCTGGGAATCGTCTGGTGGCAGTAACTCTCCAAGAGCGTCGAGGGAGGTTTAGAAGGAAAATAATCAAATAATCCAAAGGAAGGACCTGGGTGTGAAAAGGGAAGGGGGTTAGTTTGGTTAGTATGGAGCTACCTCGGGCGGCACGAGGACGCAGCTAACAATTTTCTGTGCACAAATACTGCATAGTGTCCAGGTCCAGTGCACAATTCTAATCCCCAGTTATCTATGGAATCCAAGTTTCACAGTGGGCTTTAGACAGGAAGCAAATTAACCACCAAACAAAAGGGAATTTCAAATTCAATCCAGAGCTGATGCAAAAGGTTGCTGCTGTGTGAGCAGAGAGCTGAAGTTCAAAATCAAAAGCCAAAAGAGGCGGTCAAGAGGCAAATTCAGGGTCGCAGGAGAAGTCAGCAAGAGTTCAAGGAAGTAGACAAAACACTGCAGCATTAGCTTTGATAAGAAGCGCCAGTGTCTAAAGAATGCAGTGCTTTATGTGAAACAAGTAAGTCTAGCAACGTGTTTCTGTAGCGCCTCACATCAGGTAACCGAGGCGACCCTAGGTTTACCTGATTTGAGTGCAACAATGGCAGTACGTTGCATTTGTTCACAGCGTCTGTGTAGGCTCTATGACAACCGCCAACGTAGCAGAATCGAAAAAAAAATACGCCGTTTACGTAGACCATGTTTTCTACGGATCATGACAGTATCCTTCCCCCAAAGGACAGGACTCCCCATATGAAGCATGGAATTAAGCCAATAACAAAGTGGCATGTAGGTCCTTTACTGGTTCCCATGTGCTATGCTCAGGGCCGTAACCTTTCCAGTCGATGTATTGAAGATGCTTGCCATTCAACAGTTTCCTTTCCAATATGGCACTGACCTCATACTCTTTTGGACACGCCAGTGTGAAGGCAATTCCAGGCAAACAGTGGCCGGATTTTCAGACAAGTGCAACCGTGTATGGACCAACATATCGAAGCAATAATTCACGTTTGCTGGGTAACCCAAGGTTTTTTGTTGAAACGGTACTTTGCACCCCTGCACCTATTTATCAGGTTGTGATGAATGTGCGTCTGCATATTTCTTTGAACGACACTATGCTTGGACCAGAAGTTCTTTTACCTCTGTGTGCAGTGCAGTTAGATTTCGGATACAACTATGGGCTGCCAGGTTCTCTGCTGGAAGAGAAGGGTCTAGGGGTATTGATCTGGGATGCTGCCCATAAAGGGCATAGAAGGGAGAACATCCGGTTGACGAATGTATGGAATTGTTGTACAATAATTCAGCAGTAAACAGTACTGACAGCAAGTTGTCCAGGTGTTGTAGACATAGGCAACAAAGGTATTGTTCTAAGGTTGCATTCAGCCTTTTGGTTTGCCAATCCGTCTGTGGGTGGTAGGCGCTGGAATATCAGTCTTCAATATCCAACAAAGAGGTCAGGGCTGTGCAAAAATGGGGCATAAATTGAGAGCCCCCATCAGAAACTATGATTGTGGGCAACCCAAAGAAGCAGAAAATATGGTTGAGAAATAAAGCGGCCAATACTGGGGCAGACGGAATCCCATGACAAGGAACAAGTACAGCAATTTTTATGAAAAACTCTATTAACAACCTATATGGTATCATACTGTTGTACTGGAGGGAGTTCCACAATAAAATCCATGTATATCATATACAAAGGTTTATGAGGGTTGGGAGCAGAAGCACCAGGCCCATGGGTTTTTTATTCTGGCTTTTACATAGAGCACAAACAGAGCAAGTCGCTATATACTACTACTACACCGCGCGACATAGAAGGCCACCAACACCATCTTCATAACAGTTCCAATGTTTTCTTTCTCCCTGGATGTACGGCAATAAGCGAGTCATGACACCACTGTAGGGAATTTAGGCATGTTTCCTCTGAGGGAACATATATCTTCTCCTGGACATAGGGCAGACCATTAATGACTTTGGCATTTAACTCCAGCAGGTCCTCGGTCGATTGCAGAACCCACGGCCAAATTCTTTCCCCAAGAATCATTTGTGGAGTACAACCGCAGCCTACTTGTTGAGGTAACAAGAGACACAGATCCTCCTTCTGGAAGCGAGCGGTATCACCCAACCGGGACAGTCGATCAGCTTTGGAGTGCAACAAGGTCGGTTGGTAGGTGATAATGAAATTGAGCAGGGAAAATAATGAATGCCAACGTGCTTGCCGTGCTGTTACACATTTCACAGTTTTAAATTCCACGAGAGTACAATGGTCAGTATATACAGTGACGGTATGGCGTGCCCCCAGGAGATGTCTCCACTCAATGAAGGCATCTTTGACGGCCAACAGCTCGCACTCGGTGACAATATTATTCCTCTCTGAGGGTGTCAATTTGCAAGAGTAGAAAGCTACCAAATGGGTTTTGCCCATACCAAGCATCTCAGGGACAACACCACCGCAACCGCTACACCTGAAGCATCAGGCTCTACGATAAAAGGTTGTTGGGGATCCGGTCGTAGCACTGGTGCAGTCGTAAACGCGTGCTTGAGAGACTCAAGTTCTGTCTGAGCAGCCAGGTTCCATACAAATGGCAATTTAGAACTAGTGAGACTAGTTAGAGGAAATGCAATGGAAGAAAATGAATGCACATTGGCAAATCTCTTTACTGAAGTCGGAACGGGTCAGTCCAATATGGCCTTTACCTTAGCTCAGTTCGTTTTTACTCCCCTGTCGGTAAGATCGTAACCCAAGAACTCGACTTCAGTAGTGTTGAATACACACTTTTTCGGCTTTCGGAAACAGATGGTTGTCCCTCAATCTCTGCAAAACAGAGCAGACATTTTGTAGATGCTGATCATATGAATCAGAGTAAATAAGAATATCGACCAAGTAGATGACGACCTAATGATCTAGCATGTCCTTGAACACATTGTTTATAAAGAATTGGAAATTGGCCGGGTTGTTACAAAGCCTAAAGGGCATTACCAAGTATTCATACAAGCCGTAAAGTCTCTTAAATGCTGTTTTCCATTCATCCCCCTCTTGTATACGGACCAGATTGTATGCAACCCTTAAATCAAGTTTAGCAAATATTACAGAGGAACCCAACTGATTCAAGAGGACTGAGATAAGTGGTAGAGGGTATTGATTTCTTACGGTGATGGCGTTGAGAGCCCTGTAGTCTATACAGGCTCTTAAGTCTCCTTTTTTCGGTAGAAAGAACAATGGGGACGCGGCCAGTGATTTGAAGGGGTGAATAAATCAGGTTGCTAATGAACCGTCCAGATATTTCTTTAAGGCTTCATCTTCCTTGACAGTAAGGGAATACATCCTACCATTGGGTATTGTGGAGCCTGGTATAAATTCTATAGGACAATCATACAACCTATGAGGCTGCAATTGTTCGGCTCCTTTCTTATTAAAGACATTGGCATAAGAACAATTTACTTCAGGAATCGCGTTGTCTGAGTATTTGGTGACAGCATCCACTGAGGATTGCCCTGCGGATATGTTCTCAAGTATGGCTACACAGGGGGAATCGAGGAATAGAGGCATCAAGAGTGAAACAACGAACATCGCAGTAATCTGACGGGAAGGATACTTCATGTTTTTCCCCAGTCAATCTGTGGGTTGTGCGCCTGTAGCCAAGGCAATCCCAGTATGACTCCATACTGAAGTGCAGCTATGGGATCAAAGGATATATACTTGTGAAGTTCAGATTCAGTGGACATCTGCATACATTCAGTTTGTTCATTAACTAATCCCAAGACAAGAGCCCTGCCGTCAACTGCACTGACCACAACATGTTTTTTTCTTAGGGGTGATCGAAATCCCTGCCCATCGGGCACATTGTATATCCATATAGTTCCCCGTAGCACCTGAGCATAAGGCTGCATGGGTATGTAAGGGAAGAAGGTCAAATAAAGTAAATATTTTAGACAAATATTCTGGGGATAAGATAGATAAGGACTGGGAGTCCAGAGGACAACCACAAGCTGAATGATTCCTATGGCCGAGTTTTGCAATTTCCCTGCTTTCGGACAGGCCTTTTGGGGCAATCGCGTAAAAAAATGGTCTGCAGAGCCACATTACAGACAAAGGTTAGCCTTGCGTCCATGCTCCGTTTCTGCGCTAGATAAGGTGCCACAAACAGCCCCTCTTTGCATAGGCTCAGCGACAGTAATGTTTGCAACTGCTGGTTCGGTCCTTGCGGTTACTGCTGGTGGTTCTCTCTGTTCGCCCTTTCTTTCAGCCCGTTGGGCATCTATTTGCAGGACTAAATCTAATAATTCAGGAAACCCTTCCAGCACCACCAGAACCACGGCAAGAGTATCCTTTAAATCCTAAGAAAAAACCTTATAGAAGATGGCAGTCTTATCGTCTTCCGGCCATCCGGTTTCAGCTGGTAATTGATTGAATCTGGCTAAGTAGGAGAGTAGTGGAGTAACACCTTGTTTAAAGTTGAGGAATTCCAAATCGGTAGCTTGCATCTTGCATCCTGTATCAAAGACGCAACTCATGTCCAGGATCAGAGCACCACAATCATACAACATATAGCTGTCAGTCAGGAGTAACGGGTTAGCCGAAGCGGTGGCAGTACCCCCAAGATATGAGGGGACAAAAGCCGCCTTTGTGGTAGAGTCAGGAAACGATGCAGGTCGACACAAGAATTGCAACTTGCATTGATTAATAAAAGTCCTACAAGACTTGGGGTCGCCGTTGAACCTCTCAGGTGGTGCCAATGGAAACTGGGTAGACATTAATACTGGCAGAGTGTATGCGCCAGTCTGTAAAACAATAAGGGACAATTTTAGTACCAAGTAGTAGCAGGGAAAAACACCTAATATGCATTTAAGGAAGGCGTCACTAACCTGATAATATGGACGCTAAGGAACAAGTTACTTACCTGTAACTGTTCTCCAGCCTGGGTCTGGCATGGATTCACATGCTCATGAATATTCCCAGTCGTCAGGCTGGGAATCCTCGGTAAAGAAAAAATCAGCATCAGTTTTGTTTCTGATCTGTCTTTCTTAGTAGTAACCAATCACTGATCTCTGGGTCATACTGCCCCCAGCCGATGACTGCCCTCTCCCTAAGCCCCGCCTCTGGCAGCCATCCTCAGATTTGGTAGCACGCCAAGTGGCAGTATGACCAAGTGAAGAGCCGCAGAGGGGTAGGTGGGAGGGTTCGCATGTGAATCCATGCCAGACCCATGCTGGAGAACAACAGTTACAGGTAAGTAACTTGTTCCTTCTCCAGCATGGGGTCTGGCAGGAATTCACATGCTCATTAATAAAGAATACATAGCAGTATACACATGCACAACCACGGGAGGTGGCAAAGGCTCAACATTAAGCATTACATCCAAAACTCAACATTAAGCAATTCTTACCTCCTCACCAGGCTCACCTTAGGCAAACAGGACAGCACTGCTTGGCCGACCCTGGACTCCTCCCTGGAGTCCCAATCGACGCAGTAGAATCTTGTGAAGGTGTGCATCGACCTCCACGTAGCAGCCCTGCAGATGTCCAGCAGGGGCACACCAGACAGGAACGCCGTGGTAGCAGCGATCGCTCTGGTCGAATGGGCTCTCGGACGGCCGGGCAGCGGTCGGTTTGCCAACCGGTGACAGTGCATGATGCAGCCGGAGAGCCATCTGGAAATGGAAGCCTTCGAGAGAGCCTTCCCTTGATTCACAGACCCAAAGTTCACAAACAGTTGTGACGTCTTCCGAAAACTCTTTGTGCGGTCCACGTAGAACTTCAGCGCTCTAGCTACATCCAGCGAGTGCAAAATCCTCTCGGCCGGCGTCGAAGGCGGCGGGAAGAAAACTGGTAACACCAAGGGCTCGTTGAGGTGGAAGTCCGACAACACCTTGGGCATAAAGGAGGGGTGTGTCCTCAGCACCATCCTCGTGTCATGAAAAGTCAAGTATGGAGGCTTGCAAGATAGGGCCTGGATCTCTCCCACTCGTCATGCAGAGGTGATGGCCATGAGGAACACTGTCTTCCATGACAGGAACTTCAAAGGCGCCGAATGCATAGGCTCAAATGGGGCCCCCCATGAGCCTGGTCAGCACCACTTTAAGCTCCCACGCCGGGGCAGGAGTAGTCCCTTCATGAATTCCTTCACCAGGCGATGAGACCACAAGGACGCCCGTCCCGTAGTCCTGGTATATCTGGAGATGGCAGCCAGATGTATTTTGATGGAGGTGTGAGCCAGTCCAGCTTTGGCCAGCGACAGTGGGTACGGCAGTACTCGAGGGGCCGTAATCTGCAGAGGGTTAATCTTCTGTGCACGGCACCAGACAGAGAACCTCTTCCATTTATGAACGTAACACTTGAGAGTTGAGGATGCCCTGGCTTTTGCAAGAACCTCTCTGCAATCAGGCGGTATATCGTACCCTCAAAACTCTAGTGCCGCAGGAGCCAGGCCTGCAAGTTCAGCGACTGTGGGTCGCGATGGAGAATGGCGCCTCCTTCTCTGGAGAGAAGATCCGCATCAGCCGGCAGCTTGACTGGTGGGGACGTTGACAAGTGCAGAAGGTCCAGGAACCAGATCTGCCTCGGCCACGCCGGTGCAACGAGGATCATCCTGCACCTGGACCTCTTGAGCTGGTTGATGAGGCAGAGCAGCAACGGCAACGGAGGGAACGCGTATAGAAACAGGCCGTCCCAGGGGAACGAGAAAGCATTGCCCATGCTCCTCGGCTGTGGGAACCTGCTGGCGAACCTCTGGCACTTGGAGTTCGTCGCCGTCGCGAACAGGTCGATCTTGGGTTTGCCCCATCGTTGGAAGAGCCGATCCGCTTGATCCTGTCGCAGTTCCCAAACGTGGCACGAGCGCAGCTCCCTGCTGAGTGAGTCGGCGATGGTGTTTTTTATTCCTGCCAAGTGGAAGGGAACCAGAAACATCCCCTGGGCGACTGCCCAGTGCCACAGATCCTGGGCCTCCTTGGCTAGGGCTGGGGATCTGGTGCCCCTTTGCTTCCGTATGTAGAACATCGTGGTGGTGTTGTCGGTGAAGATCCTCACCACTTTGTCCTCGAGGGACGGAAGGAACGACTTGAGAGCCCAGAACACACCTCGGAGCTCCAGAATGTTGATGTGGAGAGACCTCTCCTCCGGGAGCCAAAGGCCTCTTGCGTGGAGATCTCCGGTGTGGGCCCCCCAACCCTCCAGAGAGGCGTCTGTCGTCACCATCTCCTGAAACGCCGGGGTTTGAAAGTCTGTGCCTGTAGTGAGGTGAGCCTGGGTGCCCCACCACAGGATCGCCTGACGGAACTCCTCGTCGAGAGGGATCCCGTCCTCGAAGCAGCCCGTCGCCTGAAACCAGCGGGCGTTGAGGAACTCCTGTAGCGGACGCATCTGAAGTCTGCAAAGGGGTACAAGGTAGATGCATGAGGACATCATCCCGAGAAGGGACTTGATGGACCTCACCCTGGCCACATCCGTGGCTAACAGGCGCCGCACCTTGCCCAGGATGGTCTTGGTCCTCTCCTCTGAAGGGGAGGCCAATTGCCCCACTGTATCGAGCTTCGCTCCCAGAAACAGTGCTACTTGCGATGGAACCAGGTGGGATTTGGGGTAGTTGATGGCGAACCCCAGCTCCGTGAGTAACCGGACGGTCCTCGCCGTATGTTCGACGGCGAGTTCCCTTGTCCTTGCCCGGATTAGCCAGTCGTCCAGGTAGGGGTAGACGTGGATCCCCTGCAGGTGCAGCCGCACCGCCACTGGTGCCAGGCACTTGGTGAAAACCCTGGGTGCCGACTTTAATCCGAACGGTAGGGCTCTGAATTGGTAGTGGTGTGAGCTGGAAGAGCTCGGATGCCCTGGTTATCATGGTGTGGAAAGAGCCAATTTTGTCGGCTGGAGACGCCCGCCGGGGGGCAGGGTGATGACGGGATGTCCGCTGTGTCATCGCCGCCGTCATCGTCCGTCCCCTTCGCTGTATCCGTCGCCGTATCCTCTCTAGGGTCCGGTGAGGGGGATGAGGGGTCCACCGGTCTCGCAGGCATGAAGGGCTCTCCTCCGCTTGTTCGGAGGGCTTCCCGACAGGCCTGGTTCTGGAACCTCCGTCGGGGTCCGTGGTAATCTCGTCCTTATCTCGGTACATAAGGATTGGATTGCCAACAAAATTGCCGCCGAGCTATCCTGGGGCTCGGGTAATGGCTGCAACGGACGGGATGGCCGCTCCACTGGGCCCTCTTCGTCGTCATCGTTGCTATCTTTGATCACGTCAGCAGGGACCGCCCCCTGGGATCGAACCTTCTCGAACCTCTCGTTGAGGCCTATGTACCTCTCGTTGAGGCCTATGGACCTTTCGTTGAGGCCCTTCTCGGTTTCCACCAGCTCCTCGTCAGAGGCTGATTCCGAGTCTGTAATGGCCACCCCCCCCCCTCTTTTTCCACCGGGGACTTCACGGGGGTCTTAACGATGGGCTGGAAAGAGGATTCCCTCCGCGGGGCCAGGAATACCCTGGGCCCAGAGGGCGTTTCCACTGGCGTAGTCACTGGGTGGATCAAAGCCCTCACCACCTTAGGTGCGTCCTGGGCCTTTGCCTTGGGGGGAGGGTCAGCGCCTCGCTCCCCCTTCGAGATCGACCGGGTCCGCTCCAGCGGCTTACCCGGTTTCTCGGACTTCCTCTTCCCCGAACCAGAGCGCTGGCTTGTGGTTGAACGTGCCGGGGAAGTAGCGCCCTGCTTGGCAGCCGAAGAGCCCGACCTTTCGGCGCTCCCGGTGCCCGCGGACTCGCGGTGCTTGGCCTACTGTTGGGCCCCCGTCGCCGGGACGCCCTCACAGGACTTAGAAGCCCGCTCAGACTTCTTCTTCGCCTTCCTACCTGCTGTGCACTTCTCCAGCCAGGCGGCGAGGCGGGAACGACGATCTTGTTTGGTCCGATCCGAAAGGTTCTTGCAGAACGCACAGTCTTTCTCCACGTGCGTCTTGTCCTCATGAAGGCAGTAGAGACATCGTGAATGCTTGTCCTCCTTGAAAACGTTTTGCAATCCGCATCCAGGGCAGCACCTGAACAGCTTGGATCCGGGCGTCTAGCTTCCCTTGTCCTGGGCCATGTCCGTTGAGGTAGGCCGCAGATCTTCCGGAATCCTCCAAGAAGTGTAAACTCGACGAAAACTTCACCCTTGAGGGGCGTAGAAAAATTCCGAAACGGGTCCCTGTTGTCGGAAGTAGAAAAGGTGGAGCTTGCGGCTCGATTAAACCGAATAAATGAGAAAATCTCCTAAAAAAGCGTGAAAACGCAGCAAAAAACTCGAGGGCTAAACACGAGGACTCCCAACACTTGAGCCTGCGGTAAAAATCTGAGGATGGCTGCCGGAGGCGGGGCTTACGGAGAAGGCAGTCATTGGCTGGGGGCAGTATGACCCAAGGATCAGTGATTGGTTACTACTAAGAAAGACAGATCAGAAACGAAACGGATACTGATTTTTTCTTTACCGAGGATTCCCAGCCTGACGACGGGGAATATTCATGAGCTTGTGAATCCATGCCAGAGAAGCTGTAATTCCAGGGAATCGTCTGGTGGCACAAAGAAAACCTCTCTAACGCTGAAGGAGGTTTAGAAGGAAAATAATCCAAAGGAAGGACCTGGGTGCGAAAAGGGAAGGGGGATTAGTTTCGTTAGTAGGGAGATACAGTGGGCAGCACGAAGACACAGCAAACAATACACAAATACACGAATACTGCATAGCGTCCAAAGTCCACTGCACAATTCTAATGCCCAGGCATGAACCCTAATGGTACCCAAGTTCCACAGTGGGCTTTAGCCAGGAAGCAAATCAACCACCAAACAAAAAGGAATTTCAAATTCAATCCGGGGCCGATGCAAAATGTTGTTACCATGTGAGCAGAGAGTTGAAGTACAAAATCAGAATCCAAAAGAGACGGTCAAGAGTCAAATTCAGGGACGCAGGAAAAAAGTCAGCAAGAGTACAAGGAAATAGACAAAACACAGTGGCATTAGCTTTGATCAGAAGCGCCGGCATCAAAGGGATGCAGTGCTTTATGGGAAACTCAGAAGTCTAGCAACTTTTTTCCATAGTGCGTCAGGTAACCAAGGCAACCTGAGGTTTACCTGATTCGAGTGCAAAAACGCCAGTACATCTAGTTTGTTCACGGCGTCTGTGTAGGCACCATGGCAAGCGCCAAATGTTGCAGAATCGAAAAAGAACTACGCTGTTTGCGTGGACCATGTTTGTGACACCTGGACATTTAAGAGTTATCATTACAGGCCAATGATTGTCCATATATCACTCTTCCAACTCCTGCCTATACATAACCATAGCATCTAGGAGCCTTGGCAGATTCAAACTGCTTTCACACTTGACTAACAGGAAACTGGCTCTACACATGAATATTTCTAGAAAGAAACTTTAAATAGGCTACACCTGTGCATTTTTACATAGCTATGCAAATATATGAAGTAATCTAGAGAGTGGTAAATTTATATAGGTTATGGCCAAGGTACTTCTTTCAAAAGGAAAAACAGTCCCGAGATACTAACTGTATCCCATGAAGGCATCATGAAGCAAGACAGAGACAATAGATTCAAATTCTAAATAAAAGATCTTTATTAACTGAAATGCCAGGCTGGTGTAAGGCCTAATGTTCCCTATACTCGTCAGTAAGTTCAACGTAAACGTCTTTATGTGTCCAACACCTACGATTGCCCTCACAACTAAAGATAGCCAATGTGTAGGGAAGTCAACAACCAAAGAAACAGTGTTCAAACTAAAGTTCTGAGTTCTTCCAGCTCCTGGTTTGCTCTTAGCTCCCTTCCCCAAGGTCGAGACAGTACAAACAAAATGGCCTTGGGGGTTCCCTTCCCCAAGTTCAATACAGTTATATCGGTTTCACAGTTAGATTCACATGTTTGGTTTGGTTTACCTTCTCGTTTGTGACTTGAACAATTTTAGGCCAACCAACCTTAGCCTATAGACTTCTCTTGGTCTACTCCAAGTAAGTGCTCCTCTGTCTAGGCGCAGTTGTCAGACCACACGGTCCACGCATCACAGGTCAACTAACCAATAAGTCTTGGCACTTTATAACAGTTCATTTTTTCTCATAGGACTTCCTTGCCAACACAGGTTTCATTTCTGCATTTATGTCATAAGTCCAAATATGCTTCTGGTTTACTTTAGCAGCTTCTTGCCTTTACCAACATGGGATTCTCACGCACCTTCCTTTGTGGTATTATTTCTGGTTACCACCGTGCTTCCACACTATCAATAGTGTTTTGCTTTTTATTCATTTCACTTTGTTTGCAAATACACATCACTTTGTTTCATTCGAGTGATATTCTCACATCTTTTCCTTAGTTTGTCATTCAACTCTCATTACATTTTTGACAACTTGTTCAATATTCAGTATTTAATATTGGGTCTATAAACCCCTTTTCGAGATCATTCAAAGCTGCTTTCATGCTTGACAACTTGTTCGGTATTCAATAGTTCAGATCGGTTCCTCAGACCCCCTTTCTATTGACATTTGCTTGACCGGCATCATCTGTTACACACACCATGCCCCTGGAGCAACCCGGCCTGAATTATGCTTCCCTGTCACTCACCGGTGCGCAGGCTCTCCTCCGGGTGCTTTGGTTTCACTCTCAGGTTCTCGCTGGCTCTGCTCTCTCGACCACTGAGCTCCAGCGAGCAGAGCTCACGCCTTCCAGACCTTCCGGCAGCGTTGAGCAGCTTCTCTGTGTTCCCCACTTCCACCAGGGAACACACAGCAATGGGCTCTACTCAGCTCCAGACCCTCTCACCGCACGCTCCGGCCTCAGCATTTTTTCTGGCTTCTCTGAGGTCAGTATCCTTTTCAAAGGCCCATACGCTGCCTGCTCCAACTCGGCTTGTCGCGCTCTACTGCCCCGCTGGTTCCCTGCTGTGTTGCTTTCTTCCTCTTTTATACACCTGCAACCATTTGGCAGGTGAGTTCTTAATTCTCATTGCCTGACCATAGTTATTGAGACATGGCTGACCCTCACAACAGTTCTCAGCCCTACTCATTGTCTCAGTACTAGAGTGGTGAAATAACATGTTAGTGTGCACTACTCCTAGATGCCTCTTACTCATCCCAATGATGTGAAATGGTTTGCAACAGCCTATAATCGCAGGGGGAGGGTAAGTTAGGTTCTCGCCAGAAAAGTGGGGATACAATGTCTCGTCTACAGATATCCTCTCACCAAACCCCAAAGACCCTCCAACCAGGTGATTCTCCCTCGCATCTCCACCGCCAGGGTCAGGATCCAAAAGCGATGGCCTTTTCCCTGGTGTGGAAAACCTGATGGTCTTTCTCTTCCTGCTCCCGGGGGATCTTCTGCAAAGGTGGTCAGGGGAGGGCCATCGCTATGCTATTGGATCCCAACCCTGGGGGTGGACGAGCGAGAGAGGATCACCTGGGTGGAGGGTCTTTTGGGACTGGGGAGGGACTGCCCGAAGACGAGAAATGGCACCCACCTTTTTCCAAATGACCCCCTAGCCAACATACCCTCCTATTACATGACCGCAGACTGTCCCCTTTTCCCATTGAGAAAACCTCCCTGCTCTGCTAAAACACATTGCAAAATCCAACTGAGGCACTTTTTCATTTCTATCAATGTCCCATTAACAAAGACAGGCAAAGTCAGGCACTGAATAAAAGAACAAACACACCTGAGAATAGTTAACACACCACAGGTGTAAAAAAGGAGTGAGCCAGAGAAACAGAATGAGCGAGCTGGAGCCCGAGGAAGTTCACGAGTCGGAGTACGAGACCACAGGTGAACTGGGACGCCCAGAGAACCCAAGACCTGCTGGGGTAGAACTGAGGGCTGAGAGCGTATGATGGGGCTAACAAAAGCGTGGCGAAGGAACTGTGTCTCCAAGGAGCCAGAAGGGGGTTAAGTGCAAAGCTGCTCTCCTGAGTAAAGTCTGTGGAAGGGTGTTCGTTATCCTGGGCCAGAGAAGCAGCCCAGGAGAGCTGGAGGGGCTGGCGAGGAGCCCTTGGTCTTCAGTCGATGAGACCGCAACAGTGACTTTAAAGAAATCACAACCGTTGAGTTCAAAGCCAGAGGGGAACCTGGTTGATGATAGCAGCAAAGCGCAAGTGATAAAATGTTACAAGCAGTACGATTATTACAATGACGGGCATAGGATAAGAAGTGCACTGAAGAGGAAAGCTTTGATTGTCCGTTGTGAAAGATGAAAGACGCCAACGTTTGCATGTACTTTAACACATGGTGAAAGGAGTTCTAGTGAACAGAATATTTTGAACAGTGTGAAGTTCACGGAAAAGAGCGAATATGGAAGCAAGTGAAGGGGGGGCTATGCTTGAGGGAAAAGGCATGCCAAAACCCTGTGAAAACTTGGTGATGAATTGTAAAAGGTGCCGTGTACATGATATTGAGAAAAGCTGAAGTCAAACTGTAAAAAGGAGCTGGGGGCACGCTGATGAAAGGAAGCCAAGATTTAAATTGCAAAAAGGTGCCAGGGGCACGATGAGAAGAGAAAACTGAAAGAGAGGCCAAAGTATCAGGGTGGTCCCACAAAGGGCCAAAAGTACTGTGTGTTGATCGAGAGTCTTTGATAAGCTGAACTGCTGAATAACTGTCAGGCGAGCAGAGAGTGGTCCCGACTGGGGGTGAGGAATACTGGGCATTGTCGAAAGGCTCTGATACACCAACCTGTTTTGAACTGTGAAACTCTTGTGAACTATTGATAAGTAGCAGACATCCTGGGGTGAGGTGACACAGAGGAATTGTTACCTAAAGGAACTTTGAACTTGTGCGACCAGAACTGTGTTAACTTTATACAGTGCCTTTGAAAGCCGAGGAACATACTTCCCCAAGTGGTTCAAGACTTGGAGAAGGGAGCTGTTGACCAGCTCCAATACTATCCTAGCCTCTACTTTGAAAAAAACTTTCTTTAGTCCAATCCCATGCACATTATGGTATTAGAGAGACTGAGGGCAAGCATAGGTCTAAATGCAGACTCTTGTTTTGACTAACTTGACTGACTTTGGACTTCTATTTTTGTTGATGGTCGAGACTACTCCCATTATAGACATAGGGCAGGTTAGGCAGTCTCCAAACCCCTTTCTTTATAAAAGAAATAAAGGTTTTCATAAACTTGAATCATTGTGTCTGTGCTTCTCTCATGTTACCATGCCTGTCTCACGCTGGCCACCTAAGAGGATCCAAGGGGAGTATGAATATTTATGATGCCCATAGAAAATCTGGTATCTCTGAAAAAATGTTATTTACATTTTGCATCAATCCTTCAGGGAGACACGATTATGAGGAGGAAGGCCAGAAGGGGTTGACAAAAGTTGCAATCCCCAAGGTCCCACAGACTATACACTTAGAGCTTCATCACAAAATGCTGGGTGCATTTATACTAAACTGATTATTAGTCACACATTGATCCAATTCAAAATCATTTTGTGACTTGGCGTCAAACCATCCAACGGGAGCTTTCAAAAGTCAAAAAGGTAAATATGCTTAAAGTTAGGTCTGTGTAAAAAAAATTCAAATACAAACTCAAACATGATAGCGGATGGCAAGCTCAAAATGTTGGTAGAGCATTCAGGTCTCATCGTCAGCTGCAAATACATTGTGCAGGGGCAGCATTCTTTGCCATTGAATCAATCTAGAGAGGGTACGGGTACGACCATGGAGTTGTAACAGAAACCTTACAATAAAGATAAAATGTCTGAACCAATATTCCCTCCAATTATTGTTCTCTAAGTTCAGAAGAACAAGTTACTTACCCCCCCTGGTAACGTTCTTTCGACTGGGTGTTCCTCCCACGTATTCCTCATCTTTGATATATCTCGCCAGCTTTGCTGTTTCGGAAAACAAAATTCCCCTGGCACAGGGCGCTGTATGCGATGCCGTCGCGTCGATGTCCCACAACGGTCAACATCATCGTTAGTACAAATAGCACATGCCGGGACTGTTGGGTTCAGTTCCGTTTTCCTGAAAGCTTTTGCCTCATGGACACACAACAGGCAGACCCGGTGAGGATCGGTAATAGACATCTTTGACCCGCAGTCATAGCATTTCTGAAATCCAGACTTTGGAGTCGAGGATGAAGACATTTTCTGTGAAGAAAACTGAAGCATGCCGTTAAACACTCGAAGCGAAAGCTTTTGGAAAAATGGAACTGAAGCCGACGGAGCTGCACGTGCTATTTGTACTAACAATGACGTCGCCGATCGACAGAGGCCCTCGAGGGACATCGACCTGTCAGCATCGCATACAGCGCCCTCTGCCGGGGGATTTATTTTTTTCCCGAAGCAGCAAAGCTGGCGAGAAATTATATCAAAGATGAGAAATACGTGGGCGGACACAATCCATTTGAAAAAGAAAATGTCTTTCGTGCGCACATTATTTGCATGTTCGCAACCAATTAATTAGGCAAGCCACTATGTAAACATACATAGTTAGTGAGCTAAACACTAATATCACTATCACCTCTATTGTGTCACATGTATGTTTCTATCAGTAGACATACAATAAAATCATAACTTCATGTCTATTTTAACTTTAACACAAACAGCAAAAACGAGATTAGTATTCTCCTTATATTGAATTTATTTTCTTCAATTTGACAACCACTTGGATCCACTTAGGGATTTTGACGAACAACCTCAAAGAAGCAGCAAACAAGAGAAGCAGTCTTGTTGACCCTGCATGGGTCTGCCAGTGATGATGAACAAAGAACACGAGATCCAGCAAAGCCACTGTACCTGGTGAAGACCAGCAGAATCTCGGAGTCCATGTCCCCTGACAAAAATTCCCCAGCAAGTTGCACAGCACTGAAAACTGCACTACATCCCATTGCAGAGTGGCCTCCCCTCTGGATGATGCAGGCCAGCTACAGACCCACAGGCTTCCATCAGCATGGTGGTGCAGGACTGGGAAGTGATTGTGTGCACCAGTTCAAGGAAAGCAAATGCTGTGCAGGCCTCCTCTGTTCAATAGAGAGCAGCGCTTCGCCATCCAGGAGCTAGCTTTAACAACACTTGCAACATCCTTCTGTAGCCTCTCATATTCAAATTACAAATTAGAGTGGAAAACCTTTTCAGTGGCTCCAGATCACCTCCTGTAGTATAGAAATCTGGACTAAGCGTGACGACAGCCCACCTATTAGAGAAACTGAAACATTCCACCCGTGAGTGACTATTCAATCATGGATAGATAGATAGGCCACAGTCAAACTATTGCTCTGGTTTGGATGTGGATTAGCGTGGCTAGGACCCCTTGCCCAGTTCAAACCAGTTCCCAGGCATGCAAAGGATGTTACCGGACTCCCACCACAGCCCCCGCAGAGTGTGCCCGTGTATGGTACATTTCCTAGCCTTGCCCGGAAGACAGACAGCCAACAGGGCGAGTGAGATCGGGCCTAAACAACAAGGTTGGAACAAGTTACTTACCTGTAACTGTTGTTCTCCAGCATGGGTCTGGCATGGATTCACATGCTCATGAATATTCCCAGTCATCAGGCTGGGAATCCTCGGTAAAGAAAACAATCAGTTTCAGTTTTGTTACTGAACTGTCTTTCTACTAATAACCAATCACTGGTCTCTGGGTCATACTGCCCCCAGCCAATGACTGCCCTCTACCTAAGCCACTCCTCTGGCAGCCATCTTCAGATTTGGTAACACGAAAAACAGCAGTAGGACCAAGAGAAGAGCCGCAGAGGGGTATGAGGGAGGGTTCGCATGTAAATCCATGCCAGACCCATGCTGGAGAACAACAGTTACAGGTAAGTAACTTGTTCCTTCTCCAGCATGGGGTCTGGCATGGATTTACATGCTCATGAATACAAGAATACATAGCAGTACACACATGCACAACCACGGGAGGTGGCAAGTCTCAACATTAAGCATTTCAACAACTCAACATTAAGCATCTCTTAGCAAACAGGTTTCCCAGCACTGCTTGGTCGACTCTGGACTACTCCCTGGAATCCCGGTCGACGCAGTAGAATCTTGTGAAGGTGTGCGTCGACCTCCACATAGCTGCCCTGCAGACGTCTAGCAGGGGCACACCAGACAGGAACGCCGTAGTTGTCACCCTGGTCGAGTGGGCTCTCGGACGGCCGGGCAACCGTCAGTTTTCCAACCGGTGACAGTGCATGATGCAGCCGGAGAGCCATCTAGAAATGTAAGCCTTGGAGATGGCCTTCCCTTGGTTCACAAGGCCAAAGTTCACAAACAGCTGTGATGTCTTCCGAAAACTCTTTGTGTGATCCACGTAAAACTTCAGTGCTCTAGCCACATCCAGCGAGCGCAAAGTCCTCTCAGCCGGCGACGAAGGCGACAGGAAGAAAACAGGCAACACCAAGGGCTCGTTAAGGTGGAAGTCCGACGGCACCTTGGGCATGGAGGGGTGCGTCCTCAGCACTTGCCCTCGTCTGGTGGAAATGTCAGGTACAGCGGTTTAGAGGAGAAGGCCTGGATCGCTCCCACTCGTCGTGTGGAGGTGATGGCCACAAGAAACGCCGTCTTCCACGATAGGAATTTCAGGGGTGCCGAATGCAAAGGCTCGAATGGTGGACCCATGAGCCTGGTCAGCACCACGTTCAGCTCCCATGACGGGGCCTCACCGGTGGGAACGAGCGGAACAGTCCTTTCATGAACTCCTTCACCAGGTGGTGGGACCACAACAATGACCGCCCCGGAGTTCTGGTGTAGCGGGAGATAGACGCCAGATGGATTTTGATGGAGGCATTTGCCGGCCCTACCTTGGCCGGCGACAGCAAGTACGGCAGCACCTGAGGGGCCGTAATCCGTAGAGGGTTGATCTGTGCGTGGCACCAGACAGAGAACCTCTGCCACTTATGTCCGTAGCACTTAAGAGTCGACGATGGTCTGGCCTTGGCAAGTACCTCCTTGCAGTCCGCCGGGATATCGTAGCCTCAGAACTCTAGTGCTGCAGGAGCCAGGCCTGCAGGTTCAGCGATCCTGGGTCATGATGCAGGATCGCGCCTCCCTCCCTGGCGAGAAGATCTGCGTCCGCCGGAAGCTTGACTGGAGGGGACGCTGACATGTCCAGAAGGTCCGGGAACCATATCTGCCTCGGCCACGCCGGTGCGATAAGGATCACCCTGCACCAGACCGTTTGAGTTGACTGATGAGTCACGCTAGAAGCGGCAAGGATGGGAATGCATAGAGGAACAGTCCGTCCCAGGGGTAGGAGAATGCATGCCCCCTGCTCCCTGGCTGGGGAAATCTGCTGGCGAACCTCCGGCACTTGGTGTTCGTCGCCATCACGAACAGATCGATCTGGGGACTGCCCCACCATCGGAATAGAAGATCTACTTGATCCTGCCGAAGCTCCCACTCGTGGCAAGACCGCAGCTCCCTGATGAGTGAGTCGGCGACGGTGTTCTTCACTCCTGCCAGGTGAAAGGGTACCAGGAACATCCCCTGGGCGACGGCCCAGCGCCACAGATCCTGCGCTTCCTTGGATAGAACTGGAGATCTGGTGCCCCCCTGCTTCCAGATGTAGAACATCGTGGTGGTGTTGTCAGTGAAGACCCGTACCACCTTGCCCTTGAGGGATGAAAGGAAGGACCTGAGTGCCCAGAACATGGCCCGGAGCTCCAGGACGTTGATATGCAGTGAGCTCTCATCCGGGAGCCAAAGACCTCTTGCGTGGAGATCTCCAGTGTGCGCGCCACATCCCTCCAGGGCGGTGTCCGTCGTCAGTTTCCTGATGCACTGGAGTCTGGAAATTCGTGCCTGCCGCGAGATGTGTTTGGGTGCCCCACCACCAGATTGCTCGACGGAAAGTCTTGTTGAAGGAGATCTTGTCTTCGAAGTTTTCAGCCACTTGCATCCAACGGGCGTCGAGGAACTCCTGCAGTGGCCACATCTGCAACCTGCACAGACACACAAGGTAGATGCATGATGACATGTAGAGTATGGACTTGATGGCCCTCACCCTGGCTACTTCCATGGTCAACAGCCATTGTACCTTACCCAGGATGGGATGACCTTTATCCTCTCCTCCGACGGTGCAGCTAACTGCGCCACCGTGTTGAGCCTGGCCCCTAGGAATAGGGCGTCCTATGATGGCACCAAACAGGACTTTGCAAAGTTGATCGAGAACCCAAGTTCCGTGAGCAGGCGGACGGTCCTCGCTGTGTGGTCGACGGCGAGTTCCCTTGACTTCGGTCGGAAGCGCCAATCGTCCAGATAGGGGTAGACGTGGATCCCTTGCAGGCGCAGCCGCCCCACCACCGGTGTCAGGCACTTGGTGAAGACCCTTGCTGCCAACTTCAAACTGAAGGGCAGTGCCTTGAACTGGTAGTGCCGCCCCTGGACCACAAAGCGTAGAAACCTTTGATGTCTTGTGTATGAGGATGTGGAAGTATGCATCCTCAAATTCCAATGACAATAGGAAGTCCCCTTCTTCCAGCTGTCCCAGCACGTGCTGAAGGGTGACCATCCGGAATTTTGGGGATTTTATGTACCTGTTGAGGCGGCGGAGGTCCAGGATAGGCCGCCAGCCGCCGGTCTTCTTTCGGACGAGGAAGTACCGCGAGTATACTCCGGAGCCCCGGAGCCTCTTCGGGATGAGTTTGATCGCGCCCTTTGCCAGCATCGCTCGTACCTCCAGAATTAGTCGTGGGATGTGGTTTTCCTTCCTGGCCAACGGTGGACAGTCTGGCCACTTCCTTTGGAACTCCAGAGTGTGCCCGTGTGCCAGGGCATCCAGCACCAAACGGTCGGTGGAGATGGATTCCCACACGCTGATGAATTTCGCCAGCCGGCCTTCCACTGGGGTGCTCGGGTGTGGGCCCGATGTCACGGCCGGTTCAGTCCTACTTCGCCGAGGCCTTGCCCCCCTTTGGCCCCTTGGTGAAGGCGACGATGTCCACCGGCCTTGTTGCGGCCTCTGCAGGCTTCTTGCGACGAGGAACGGGCCACCTGGCGGTATAACGAAGAGCTGCCGCCAAATCCTTTGGAGGCACCTTGGGACTTGCCTCCGGAGGTCCGAAAGGACGGCTGTTGCTGATGCAGCATGCCCAGGGCACGGGCCATCTCGGTGTCCGCTTTGATGGCCTGCAGTGACTCGTTCACTGCCTTGCTGAACAGATTGTTCCCATCGAAGGGCATGTACAGTACCCTGGTCTGCACGTCCTGACGGAAGTCGGTGGCCATGAGCCAACCACGCCGGCGAAGACAAATGCTGTTGCCCATCTGGCGAAACCCTGTGTCAGTGATGTCCGTGGCTACTGTGATCCGAAGCCACCTAGCCCTCTTGCAGGATTTCGAGGGCCTCTGCTCTTTTCATCTGGGAGGAAGTCCAGGAGGGGGGCGATTTTAAACCACAATTCCCCATCGTAGCGGGCCACGATAGCGAGAGCGTTGGACGCCTTAATGGTCGTTGCTGCCAACGAGATGACCCGACGTCCCATGGCGTCCAGCTTCTTCCCCCTCGCCGTCCGGCGGGGAAGTGGAAGATGATGCTGTCGCCCATGCCGATTTCTTCTTGGCCGCCGCGGAGACTACTGAGTCCGGAGACGGCTGCGCCCTGAGGCACAAAGGGGTGGAATCTGGGACCCGGTACTTCTTCACATACCAGTCTCTCTTGGCAGGGCCCGTGGACAGGTTCTTCAGAAGGGACAGTTCCTCGTCCCAGATCTCATCCCACAGCGGGACAGAGTACGGTCTTCCTCTTGGCCTCTCTTCGTTGATACAGGAATCCCTCCTTCCTCTGCTCTTTGGGGCATAGCTGGAAGAGCTCTGAGGCACTGGCGATCATTGCGTGAAACGTCCCAATTTCATCGGGAGGGGAAGCCCATGGAGGGGGGCGATGGGAGATCTGTTCCATCGTCTCTGTCGCCGTCCGTCCCCGCCGTCTCCGTCTCATCCCTCGGAGGAGGGGATGGGGGTGAAGGATGGAAATGTGGGGGAGGATGGACTCGCCTCTGCTTGCCTGGAGGGCTCCCCGACGGTCAAGGCGCTGCTGGATCGTCAGCCAGCGGTAAGGGCAGCCTTGTCCTCATCTCCGTGCACAAGGTGCGCAGTAACAGCCAGATGTCTTCTGACCTGTCGGCCTCGTTTGAGACGGCAGTGTCGGTCGAGGCTCCTCCGGTTCCTCCTCAACCTACTGCTCCTCGTCGGCTCCACCCTCGCTCTCTACGTCCACCTCGTCGGGATCCTTCCCGCAGGCCCTGGCCTCCTCGAACCCCTTGTCTAGGGCAGTCTTGATGAGAGACCGCTCGTCCACGGAGGAATTAACTGAGTCCGCTAGGACTACCTCACCCCCCCCTCCTTCTCGGTCTGGGGCTTCCCGGGGGTCTTTTCGATCGTTTGGAAAGACGATTCCCTCCGGGATGGCAGGGAAACTATAGGCCTGGAGGCCGTCTCCACTGGGGTCACTTCTGCGGGCTTCGCCAGGTACGCCACGACTCATCAATCGAGGCCTCAGCCGGATGAATCTGGGCCTTCACGACCTTATGCGCGTCAGAGGGGAGGGTCACCGCCTCGCTCCCCCTTGGCTTTCTCTGCCAGGATCGACCAGGGCTTCTCCCGAAGCTTACCCGGGTTCTCCGGCTTTCTTTTCGCCGAGCCGGAGCGTTGGCTCGTGGTTGACGGCATGGGTGACATTGCGACCAGCCTGGCAGCTGAGTAACCGGAACCAACGGCGCTCCCGGTGCCCGCGGACTCAGAGTGCTTTGCCTTCTGTTGGGCTCCCGTCGCCGGAGCGCCCTCAAAGGTCTTAGAAGAAGGCTGAAACTTCTTCTCACCTGCTGCCAGGCTCTTCGCCTCCAGCCAGTCAGTGAGTCATTTCTGACGGTCCTTCATGGTCCGGACGGACATGTTCTTGCAGAACGCACAGTCCTCCTCCACGTGCGACTTGTCGGAGTGCAGGCAGTAGAGACACCGAGAGTGCTCATCCTCCTTGAAGACGTTCTATAGCCCACATCCTGGGCAGTTTCTGAACAGCTTGTTGGATCCAACGGGCGTCAAGCCTCCTTTGTCTTGAGTCATGACCACGCGGGGTAGACCTCAAAGACCTTCTGGAATCCTCCATGAAGTGAGATTCGACGAAAGAAATCACCCTTGAGGGGCGTAGGAAATTCCGTAACGGGTCCCTGTTAATCAGAAGATGAATCGGTGGAGCTTGAAGCTCGAATTTGACTGAAAAATTAGAGTAAACTGTTTGAAAAAACACAACACGCAGTAAAAGCTTGAGAGCTAAGCACGAGGACTCCCAACACTTGAATGTGCGGTAAAAATCTGAAGATGGCTGCCAGTGGAGGGGCTTAGGTAGAGGGCAGTCATTGGCTGGGGGCAGTATGACCCAGAGACCAGTGATTGGTTATTAGTAGAAAGACAGTTCAGAAACAAAACTGAAACTGATTTTATTTCTTTAGTGAGGATTCCCAGCCTGACAACGGGGAACATTCATGAGCATGTGAATCCATGCCAGATCCCATGCTGGAGAAAGGCATTTTGGCCCCTGCATTGGCCAAATGGCAACTCATGGGGTAAACAAAATAAAAGTGTACAGGAGTGCATCCTAAAGGGACAAAATAAGCTTCCATTGCCGACAACTTGTCTGGGTTACAGTGAAGGGGAATCCCACAAGTAAAAAAGAAAGGGGACATGGTTTCCCTGGACTACTATCCTTAAGGGAGATGAGGTAGTAGTACTATATGTTATACATCAATTAGGGATGCTGGTAGCCTTGAGGACTAACCAATGTCACCAAAAATAAATGAGTTAGGCTAGTGAGTTAAGTTAAAAAAAAGCTTTCTCACTCACTAGCAGCAGATACTCTGGGGGTCCCTTTGAAAGGCAGGGGAAAGCTTCAAAATACAAATCTGTGCCAACAATATTAGTGTGAGGACTGAAGACCGCTAATTGAGCCAAAAGCAATGGCACATAGCAATCGACGTGAAGTTGACAATAAGCCTGTAGGATTTCTTACAACAATTAACTATGTGTCAAAAAGGTTAAAAAGAACAAGGTTCATATAGGAGAGTTAATTCCAGGGAGAGCTACTAATTCAGCTGCAGTGACATTTGTAAAGGGTCAAGCATAAAATGTTTGTAGAAATTTCAAGCGACCTTGTACTTGTACTTACAACACCTTTTTTTGCAGTCACTTGCCATAGCATCCGGTGCGGACATCAATTTGCAGGCCACTATGAACCAGGGCTCTAACTGATGCAGGAATGTAAGCACTGTGTCACAGAAGGCCTCAATTAACACACCAACTTCCAAGCACAACTGAAGGGTGTTTACTGACAGGTTGCACACTGACTGTAAGGGCCACCCCTCTCTAACTCGTCTAGAAATAGCAAGTCCTTCCCTAAGTCAAGTGTCCCTACTCCCCAGGTTAGTTTCTACCGATTATTGACTGCTACTGTCCAAGTTCTGTCTGGTCTGGTGATGATGGCTTAAAGGCTGATGGCCTTATCCATGCAATTCCTTCAGGGACATCCTAGGTGTGACAAACTCTGCTCCCCTGGTTTGTTCTAAAAAGTAATTGATGCCTTTCACACACTCAAGTCCCAGTCAGTCTTCTCCTTTCACGTCCTGATGTTCTTCTGCCTATGTATCAGTTTCTTTCTTCCTCAAACTGTCCTATTACTCGACCCACCGTCTCTCCACTCCCTCCCCTTCCTTACATTTCCTGTTCTATTCCTGGTGTTCCTTGCTCTACTACCTGGCTCCACCCTCCAATCTTACTCCCTACTACTCTTCTCCCGCCACAAAAAGAATTACTACTCTTCGATCACCACACTGTTACTACCCTCCCTACTCCACACCGCTACTTACTCTCCCCACCTTCTCCTCGACCTACCTTTCAATCGCCCATTCCCCACTCCCTACTTTTGTACTGCCCCTCTCGCTCACACACCTTCCACACCCAAACACAATACAGTACCACAGCTTTCTCTCACTAACCAATACTTCACCCTCTCTGTAAAGTTCCTCCACACTCCTTTCCACCATCCTTCCTCCTCCTGGGATCTCGCACAAAACTCACATCTTCCCATTTCTTGTCCCTCCCTATCCCTTTTTTGAACCTATTGGTTTTCTCATTCTGGTTCCACTGGCCAATCTTGCCTGCTATTCCCTGCCTGCAAACACAATTTCCAAAAAAGGGTCATAGCCCTGTCCCTTTCTCTCTTGGGCGTCTGCAGTGGATCTGTAATGACCGCCTGATTCTACAACAGTTCCAGTTTGCTTCCCCTCGCTGGGATAGCGGGGGTGTGGCAGCTCTGTTTCCCTGTTGCGAGCATTCAATCTCTCTAATGTGGCTTAATAAGAAGAGCCACATGGGTGCAAGTGCTGCGCGTTCAGCACATTGAGTGTCTCTGTGAGGCATGTATTGGGTGATCAACAGTGGTACTTGTTGTTAGGACAGTTTTTCTGAAGTGCAACTAGGGCTTATTAAAACCATTCAACTGAGACACTACAAGACTCTACTCTTAGAATATGGCTGTACCACCTGAATATATAGTAGTGTAGACAACTGCCAGATTTAGGAGGAAGAGAGGGCTGTAGAATCAATGCAAAGAAATTGCAGTACACATATGTTGTTTATGTGTTTATGTTTATTATTTCTATTGCGCACCGGGTACCCAAAGGCTTATGGGCGCATACAACAAAGAAACAAACAATACAAGCAATTCTTAGAGCAAGAACAAAAATGAGCAGCAGGGGAATGTGTCATCAACACAATACAAAGCAAGCAACAAAAAAAGCATAACGTAGGAGAAACCGCCTAAAGCCGAATAAATAATCAGACAATCAAATTACAACAAGTGGATCCCCTTGGCATATATCTACACAGTCTTAGGAAGGCAGGTAGGGAACTGGACCCACACCCCACCAAGACACAGTCTTTATTGTCATATGTATTCCAGTCTCTCAGGTCCATCCTAAGGAGGATTTTAAGATCTGATAACCTGACCACACCCGGCCACGTTCTTTGTCTAAGCCAGGCTAGGACTTTGAGTCGTAGGGCTTCTGGGTTCATGCCCCTTAACCTTGCTAATATTAGTGATGATCAAATTTCTCTGGTCTAAGACAAAATCCTGAGTGTTCGTGTCTTCTATCTTAGGCATCCGGCATTTTCTAATACACAGGATCTGGGAGGAGCCCAGCTTTGGAGGGGCTTTCAGTTGATTGTAGGCTTCTTGACCAGATTTCTGTGCCACTGATGTGATAACAGCAGCTGGTTCCGAGGTAGGAATGACAGTGAAGGACTTTGTAGATTGTATGTCCCAATTCCAGCATGTAGGCAAAAAGATTCATTAGTTTGTGAAGCCATATTCTTGCTCAAGGATCTTGGATCCACCACAAGTTTACTAAGAGAGTTCACTAAGAGTCCCTGATCAAAGGGGCTTGTACAAAGCAGCAACTCTTTGGCAATACTGGCCATAAAGTCCGGCCAATGATCGAGAATAGATTGGTCAAAGGAGGACGAAAAAGATCCTGGCTCCTCTTGAGAGCGCTCAATAGAAGACTTCAAAAACTCCATGTTATTTCCTATGGGGTTCTCACGCCCCTCGTGAACAGGGGGGACAGCGGAATAACGAGCTCTGTGGTGATACTATTCTCTTTTTAAACCAGACACTGGGGCTGCGAGAGCTATAGGCAGTTTAGATTCAGAGCGCATATTCTGCAATCTTCGTCTTCTCCGGGTGCTGAGGGACAGAACCTCCTGTACCCGATCTCTTGGAGGCGAGGATAAAGAGGATGCAAGGCCAACCTGACCCGATTCCATATCAAACTGACTTGTGGGACCTTAAGTACTACAGATAGAGGAAAAGAGGAGCTACTCCTGGCTCCTTAAAATTGAATAATGGAGACCCCCTAATGTACGAGTAACCAGAAAATGAAGTGTTCCTTCCACAGGTATTAAGGAACAAGTTACTTACCTGTAACTGTTGTTCTCCAGCATGGGTCTGGCATGGATTCACATGCTCATGAATATTCCCCGTCGTCAGGCCGTGAATCCTCGGTATAGAAAAAAAAAAATCAGTATCAGTTTCGTTTCTGATCTGTCTTTCTTAGTAGAAACCAATCACTGGTCTCTGGGTCATACTGCCCCCAGCCAATGACTGCCCTCTCCCTAAGCCCCGCCTCCGGCAGCCATCCTCACCTCAGATTTGGTAGCACGTAAAGTGGCAGTATGACCAAGTGAAGAGCCGAAGAGGTGTAGGCGGGAGGGTTCGCATGTGAATCCATGCCAGACCCATGCTGGAGAACAACAGTTACAGGTAAGTAACTTGTTCCTTCTCCAGCATGGGGTCTGGCATGGATTCACATGCTCATGAATAAGAGAATACATAGCAGTACACACATGCACAACCACGGGAGGTGGCAACAGGCTCAACATTAAGCAATACAACAACTCAACATTAAGCAACTCTTACCTCCTCACCAGGCTCACCTTAGGTGAACAGGTTGCGCAGCACTGCTTGGCCGACCCTGGAATCCTCCCTGGAGTCCCGATCGACGCAGTAGAATCTTGTGAAGGTGTGCGTCGACCTCCACGTCGCAGCCCTGCAGATGTCCAGCAGGGGCACACCAGACAGGAACGCCGTGGTAGCAGCGATCGCTCTGGTCGAATGGGCTCTCGGACGGCCGGGCAGCTGTCGGTTTGCCAAACAGTGACAGTGCATGATGCAGCCGGAGAGCCATCTGGAAATGGAAGCCTTCGAGAGAGCCTTCCCTTGATTCACAGTCCCCAAGTTCACAAACAGCTGTGACGTCTTCCGAAAACTCTTCGTGCGGTCCACGTAGAACTTCAGCGCTCTAGCTACATCCAGCGAGTGCAAAGTCCTCTCAGCCGGCGACGAAGGCGACGGAAAGAAAACTGGCAACACCAAGAGCTCGTTGAGGTGGAAGTCCGACGGCACCTTGGGCATAAAGGATGGGTGTTTCCTCAGCACCACCCTCGTGTCATGAAAAGTCAAGTATGGAGGCTTGCAAGATAGGGCCTGGATCTCTCCCACTCGTCGTGCGGAGGTGATGGCCACGAGGAAAGCCGTCTTCCATGACAGGAACTTCAAAGGCACCGAATGCATAGGCTCGAATGGGGCCCCCATGAGCTTGGTCAGCATCACATTAAGCTCCTATGCCGGGGCAGGAGCCTTCACCGGCGGGAATGATCGGAATAGTCCCTTCATGAATTCTTTCACCAGGCGATGAGACAACAAGGACGCCCGTCCCGTAGTCCTGGTATATCGGGAGATCGCAGCCAGATGTAGTTTGATGGAGGCGTGAGCCAGTCCAGCTTTGGCCAGCGACAGTAGGTACGGCAGTACTTGAGGGGCCGTAATCGGCAGCGGGTTAATCTTCTGTGCACGGCACCAGACAGAGAACCTCTTCCATTTATGTCCGTAGCACTTGAGAATTGAGGACGCCCTGGCCTTTGCAAGAACCTCTCTGCAGTCGGCCGGAATGTCGTACCCTCCAAACTCTAGTGCTGCAGGAGCCAGGCCTGCAAGTTCAGCGACTCCGGGTTGTGGTGAAGAATGGCGCCTCCTTCTCTGGAGAGAAGGTCTGCGTCGGTCAGCAGCTTGACTGGTGGGGACGTTGACAAGTCCAGAAGGTCCGGGAACCAGATCGGTCTCGGACACGCCGGTGCGACGAGGATCATCCTGCACCGGGACCTCTTGAGCTGGTTGATGAGCCGGAGCAGCAACGGCAGCGGAGGGAACGCATAAAGAAATAGGCCGTCCCAGGGGAAAGAGAAAGCATCGCCCATGCTCCTCGGCTGGGGGAACCTGCTGGCAAACCTCCGGCACTTGGAATTTGTCGCCGTTGCGAAGAGATCGATTTGGGGTTCACCCCACCGTCGGAAGAGTCGATCCACTTGATCCTGGCATAGTTCCCACTCGTGGCACGAGTGCAGTTCCCTGCTGAGTGAGTCGGCGATCGTGTTTTTTATTCCTGCCAGATGACGAGGAACCAGAAACATCCCTTGGGCGATGGCCCAATGCCACAGATCCTGGGCCTCCTTGGATAGGGCCGGGGACCTGGTTCCGCCCTGCTTCCGGATGTAGAACATCGTGGTGGTGTTGTCGGTGAAGATCCTCACCACCTTGCCCTTGAGGGACGGAAGAAAAGACCTGAGGGCCCAGAACACCGCGCGGAGCTCCAAGATGTTGATGTGGAGAGACTTCTCCTCTGGGAGCCAAAGGCCTCTCGCGTGAAGATCTCCGGAGTGTGCTCCCCATCCTTCCAGGGAGGCGTCCGTCGTCACCGTCACCTGGTGAGCTGGGGTCTGAAAATCTGTGCCCACCGACAGATGGGAGCGGGTACCCCACCACCGGATCGCCTGACGGAACGTCTCGTTGAGAGGGATCCTGTCCTCGAAGCTGCCCGTCGACTGGATCCAGCGGGCGTCGAACTCCTGTAAGGGTCTCATCCGAAGCCTGCAAAGGCGCACCAGATAAATGCAGGAGGACATCATCCCGAGGAGGGACTTGATAGATCTTACCCTGGCCATGTCCGTGGCCAGCAGACGCTGCACCTTGCCCAGAATGGTCCTGGTCCTTTCCTCCGACGGCGAGGCCAGCCGCGCCACTGTGTCGAGCTTGGCTCCCAGAAACAGGGCGACTTGCGACGGAACCAGGTGGGATTTTGGAAAGTTGATGGAGCATCCCAGGTCCGTGAGCAGCTGGACGGTCTTCGCAGTGTGCTCCACGGCGAGCTCCCTTATCCTTGCCCGGATGAGCCAGTCGTCCAGGTAGGGGTAGACGTGGATCCCCAGTAGGCGCAGCCGCGCCGCCACCGGTGCGCGGCACTTGGTGTACACCCTGGGTGCCGACTTCAATCCGAACGGGAGGGCCTTGAACTGGTAGTGCCGCCCTTGGACCACGAACCTGAGGAACTTTCGGTGTCTTTTTAGAATGGGGATGTGGAAGTATGCATCCTCCAAGTCCAACGACGACAGGAAATCGCCCTCCTCCAGCTGTCCCAGCACATGTTGGAGGGTGACCATACAGAACTTCTGTGCCTTGATGTACTTGTTCAGTCATCGTAGGTCCAGGATGGGGCGCCATCCTCCTGTCTTCTTTTTTACGAGGAAGTACCTTGAGTAAACTCCAGAGCCCAGAAGCCTCTTTGGGACGAGCTCGATGGCACCCTTCTTGAGCATTGCCCTTACTTCCAACAGTAGTTGAGGGACGTGATTTTCCTTCCTGGCCCCGGTGGAACGCGCAGGCACTTCTTCTAAAACTCGAGGGCGTGCCCTTGGGCCAGGGCGTCCAGCACCCAACGGTCGGTGGAGATGGACTCCCACACGCTGACTAACCTCGCCAGCCGGCCTCCCACCGGGGTGCTTCGGCGGGGGCCCGACCCCACGGTCGGTTCAATCTTGTTTGGAGGCGCCTTGCCTCCTTGACGACCTTGTCGACGACGACGGGCACCACCTGACTTGCCGCGTCCCCTGTAGGCTTCCTGGGACGAAGATCTTGCCGCTTGGCGGTAAGTGGAAGAGCCACTGCCGGA
Organism: Ambystoma mexicanum; assembly: GCF_040938575.1. NCBI lineage: Eukaryota > Metazoa > Chordata > Amphibia > Caudata > Ambystomatidae > Ambystoma > Ambystoma mexicanum. Next base: position 674,358,641 of record NC_090934.1, read on the forward strand.
TCCCTTGGAGGCACCTTGTCTGCCTCCGGAGCTCCGAAAGGACGGCCGTCGTTGTTGGAGCACTCCCAGTGCCCGGGCAGTCTGTGTCTGTCTTGATGGCCTGAAGGGACTCATCAACCGCCTTCCCAAACAGGTTGTTCCCGTCGAAGGGCATGTCCAAAACCTTGGTTTGTACGTCCTGGCGGAAATCCGTGGCCGTCTCAAGCAAACGCCGTTGCCCAACTGACGGAAACCGGTGTCGGCGATGTCCGTCGCCACCGTGATGGCGTGGTCCGAAGCAATCTCCCCCTCCTGTAGGAACTCAAGGGCCTCAAGGGCCTCAGCCCTTTTGGCGTCCGGAAGGAAGGAAGTCTAACAGAGGGGCGATTTTGAACCACAACTCCCTGTCGTAGCTGGCTACGATAGCCAGGGCGTTGGCCGCCTTGATAGTCGTCCCTGCGGATGAGATGATCCGTCATCCCATCGTGTCCAACTTCCTGCCCTCGCCATCCGGTGGGGAAGTTGATGACGAGGACGATGCCCCCCCAGCTTTCTTCTTTGCCGCCGCCGAGACGACCGAATCCGGGGTAGGTTGTGCCTGACGGCACTAGGGGGCAGCGTCGGGGACCCGGTACTTCTTCTCGTACCAGTCCCTCTTTGCCGGCGCCGTGGCAGGGTTCTTGAGGAGGGCGAGCCCCTCATCCCAGATGTCATCAAGAAGCGGTACGGCGAGGACCGTCTTCCTTTTAGCCTCGCGCCGTTGGTAAAGGAACCCTTCTTTCTTCTTTTCTTCTGGGCAGAGCTGAAAAATCTCAGATGCCCTGGAAATCATGGCATGAAAGGATCCAATCTCGTCAGGCGGAGACGCCCGAGCAGGGGGTGACGGGGGACATGTCCCATCGTCGCCTCCGTCATCATCTGTACCTGTCGTAGCCGTGTCCGTGCCTGTATCATCCCCGTGGGTAGTAGACCGGGGGGAAGGCAGAGCAGGCCGCAGATGTGGGAGAGGTGGCGTAGGATGCGTCCTCCTCCTCTTAAGCAGTGGACTCTCCAAAGGTCCTGGCTCCGGTTCCCCCGTCGGGTCTGGCTCAGGTACCTCCGTCGGGGGAAGGGGCAACCTTGTCCTCATCTCAGAGCATAAGGACTGAATCGCTTACAAAATGGCCGCCGAGGTGTCCTGCGGCGCTGGAAACGACAGGTGCGAGGGCTCTTGAGGAGCCTTGTCGGCGACACCGTCGCTCTCGTCGTCGCCCTCGTCGAATCCCTCCCGATGGGCTGGGCCTCTTCCACGACTTCGATGAGCTCTTCTTCGGAGGTCGTGTCCGTATCCACGATGGCCACCAGCCCCTCCCCCACCTTTTCCAACGAGGACTTCGTGGGGGTCTTCTCAATGGGACTGAAAGACGACTCCCTCCGCGGTGGCAGGGAGACTCTGGGTCCTGAGGGCACCTCCACTGGTGTAGCCTCCACAGGCTGAGCGAGGGCCGCGGCGACATCCTCAATCGAGGTCTTAGCACGGTGAATTAAGGCCATCGTCACCTTCTGGACGCCTGGGGCCTTCACCTTGGGGGGAGGGTCCAAGCCTCGCTCCCCCTCTGCCGGAATCTTCGAGATCGACCGGGGCCTCTCCAGAAGCTTTGCCGGGTACTCTGCCTTCCTCTTACCCGAGCCAGAGCGTTGGCTCGTGGTTGATGGTGCCGGGGAGGATGCGCCCTGCCTGGCAGCCAAGGAGCCCGACCGTTCGGCGCTCCCGGTGCCCGCGGACTTGCGGTGCTTAGCCTTTTGTTGGGCCCCCATCGCCGGAGCACCCTCACAGGACTTAGAAGACCGCTCGGACTTCTTTTTCTTCTTCTCGCCTGACGGGCTCTTCCCTTCCAGCCAGTTGGCGAGACGGAGGTGGCGATCCTTCATGGTCCGCTCCGACATGTTCCCACAAAACGCACAGTCCTTCTCCTTGTGCATCTTGTCCTCATGGAGACAGTAGAGGCATAACGAATGCTCGTCCTCCTTGAAAACATTCTGAAGCTGGCATCCAGGGCAGGTCCTGAACAGCTTCCCGGGCGTCGAGCTTCCTTTCTCCTGGGCCATGTCCGGGGTAGGCCTCGGAACTCCTGGAATCCTCCAAAAGCGTAATTCGATGAAATCTTCACCCTTGAGGGGCGTAGAAAACTCCGAAATGGATCCCCGTTGATCGGATGTAGAAACGGTGGAGCTTGAGGCTCTATTTAACCGAAAAATGAGAAAAATCTCCTGAAAAAGCGCGAAAACGCAGCAAAAGCTCGAGAGCTACAGCACGAGGACTCCCAACACTTGAACGTGCGGTAAAAATCTGAGGATGGCTGCCGAAGGCGGGGCTTAGGGAGAGGGCAGTCATTGGCTGAGGGCAGTATGACCCAGAGACCAGTGATTGGTTACTAGTAAGAAAGACAGATCAGAAACGAAACTGATACTGATTTTTTTTTCTATACCGAGGATTCCCGGCCTGACGATGGGGATTATTCATGAGCATGTGAATCCATGCAAGACCCCATGCTGGAGAATTAAACAATACACCAGCAGGGTGAGCGGCTCACTCAACGTGTGCGCAGCCCCTCTCTCCTGGGGGAACTACACCCTTGTGAGGGACTGCCCACCTCCTCTTAAACTGACTCGTTCCTCCCTCACTATAGCGCCAAAAAGAGGAGTATAGCGCTCTGTGCCTTTTTCCCCGGGGGCCCTGAATATATGGTCCAAAGAAACAGTGAAACACTTTGGATTGTAAAAATAAAGGGTGCATTTAAATACAAGATGACCAAGGTAAATCTTGGGTAAATAAGTACTATAACATTATATATAACCACAATTATAAAAACAGAACACTATGCTTTAAAGTATACAGACCAAAGCATAGGCCTTATTTCGAAAACTAACAGTATTCTAGGGAAGTCAAACTTTATCATACACATTCAGTATAGGTCACATCTATTCTTGGGGAGTAAAAACCATTAGTTACTTTGAGATTACTTTCTGTAGTACAAGGGTAGTAGACCCTGTCAGGTTTTCAGTGACACTCAAAGAAATCAATAGTAAACCAATCTGCAAGTATACTTTTCTGAACAGATGAACAATCATTTAAGGAACAGTAGAAACCTATAACTTCTTTGAGGATAACAGTTATTCTAGGTGAGTAAGACCTTTTTGTGTAATATGCATATTACAGCTGCTTTTCAGCTCAGTGGAACACAGTCTAAGATGAGCAAAAACTCTTTACACATGTTTTGGATGCACCAGGCAGACCAAGGTCAGCTACACCTAAAGAACACTTTTCAAGAATGGCACACAGCTATTTCTAAGCAGGTAAAACCTAATGTTGTAATATGCTATTACAGTTGCTTTTCAGATCAGTGCAACACAGATTGAGGTAGGATGGCACGCAGCTAACAAAAGGAAAGTAAAATCTAGATGCTTTTTAAAAGGAGCTATTCAGCAATTTAAGAGGCAAGTATAACCTTAGGCAGACTTATTCTGTACAGGCTAACAGCAAGTCAGGGAAAGCAAGACCCAATTGGGGACACTCATACATTCATCCTAACCATAATAGCAAAGTGAAACGAACAGCATTACTTTTGGGGTAGAAGCACAACCAATTCACAGGTGATTAAAGTAACCTTATATATACACGTTTCAGAATAGTGGAACACACATTCAAATTAAGTAAGAACTTTTGTAACTGTTCACTCTCAGAGTTACAGTTACCAACCAACTTCTTTTACAAGTAAGTAACTTTTGAACACTTGTCATTCTTTTCAAGGCTGAACCCGTTTCTTATCCAGTCCTTCCCTTATTCTATAGCATGAGTTCACCCAGAGGCAGTAGAGGGACCCTAGTGGTCTAGGTGCCAGCTGTAGGCAGGGTAAGATATGGTTCAGTTGCAGGCAAAATCAGTGTTCCTGAGGAAGAATTTTCTAATTTTAAAGTGAAATACTTACTTGTTTGTTGAGGTCCAGGGACTTCAGAGAAGACACCCGAGGAGGATTCCTCAGTGGGCCTGGGTAAACTGGATGAGTGGCCCCCCAATCACAGAAAACACCCCAAACCTATACATAAATCACAAAGGATTAAGTTAGGTAAAATACCCCAACCAACACAGTACCTCAGCACAGAAGATTTAAAGCAGGAAGACTTCAGGATCTGCAGCCAAAAAACCAGTCGATGGATTCCTTTGTCAAGAAGGTGGAAGACATGACTTTGGAAGGACTTTTGAAGCAGGGATCACTGGAGAAGGCACAGGCAAGAGCTTCCTCGTGGCTAGATGCGACTCTGGTTTTGGTACCCTTTTCAAGAGCCAGAAGACTAAATATCACTGGTCGGAATATCGTTTTTTGCAAGGTTCAGCACTCTGATGAGGGGATTTTTCGGACTGTATTCCTGTCTCTGGATTTCCAGAAGGATGCTTATAAAGTTTCAGCAAGATTTGGAATTCGTTAGACAGTGCATCACACAGTGCATCGCGCTCGAGGTCCCAGGGTACTGGGGCATTGCAGCCCTGCAAGGTCGCAGCATGACGTGGGATGGCTCAAAATGCAGGTCTTCCCGAGTTTAGTGGATCTCACCAGGGTGCAGGTCGGGGTCGTCCTTTTCGGAGTCCCCAGGTCGATTGGAAGGATTGGCCACAGCAGGCTCCGGTTACACAGCAGGCTCTCCGGTCGCTGGAAATCATCTCAACCGCGGTTTCTTCATCTTCCTCTTCAGATTTGGTTCCAGTGGTCGACTACCTCTTGAGCTTCTAGGATCAGACTTGTATGCAGCAACCCAGCCAATCAAACAGCCATGCAACATTCAAACTTGGGGGGTTGGCAGTCCTTTCAGGACAGGCAGCCTCCCAGTTTTAACTGGATTCTCGCAGTCAGGCTGGAAGAAATAGGCTGCAGAGTTTTGGGCTCCTCTCTAGCTTCCTGCCTTCACAGACACTCTGGACCTTGGACGGGCTAGACTGAGGTCTCCCGCCGAAGAAAAAGTTAATACAAAGGATTTTCCCACCCTGGAAGTCAGAGAATGGAAGAAAGGACAAGGAACTGTCATATCTGCCAAACCTGGCCTCTCCCCTACGCCTACTCGCACAGCTCAGAGGACAGCCAGGCCGTTTTTTACGCGCTGGCGTCTCTTAGGCAAACTTCCTGGCAAATGATTCCATTAACATTATCAGGCGTTTCTCTTACGCTTTAAGGGACTATGCATTCTTCATCCCTATTGCATAGAACATCCATTCTGCGGATGCGTAATGCTGGTCATGATCTGATCTATGGCATATGCGAGTGTCAGCTGATGTAACGTCATTACGTGCTACACGCAAACCTCAGCTGACATGTATTTAAATCAGGAGCTTCCGGGGTTCGGCGCTTCTGATCGTTGTTTGTTTTCGCTACGTTCCGGAGCTGGTGTTCTTTAAGAACTCCTTACCGCACTTCCTAGCGGAGCTTTCCGTCAGCTGTTCAGTCTCCGAGCAGCTGAATCCCGACCGCATTACCTTGCGGCACCTATTCACCAGTGGAGAAAGCTGTTCTCCCAGAGCTGTCTCCTACGTCGCTGCATTGCTGCGTTTCCCGGCGGCGCCTTCTCTTGTCGGCAGACGCTCTTGTTCAGCTTCCCTCAGCGGAGTATTGGAGACACCCAACTGCATTACCTTGCGGCACCTATTCACCAGCGGAGAAAAGCCGTTGTCCTTGGCTTTCAGAGCTGCCTCCTACGTCGCCGCATTGCTGTGTTACCCGGCGGCGTCTTCTCCTGCCTGCAGCCACTCCTGTTCCGCTTTCCTCAGCGGAGTGTTTGAGCCACAGCCATCCACCTACTTGCACCTGCTCCTGACCACCTGTATCCAAACAGGAGAGTTGTATACAACGGATTAAGGTGAGAGCAGGGACCTTCTGCATTTATTCTACTCCTTGTCAATTACCCAATACAGTTCCCATTTCATCTAAAGGACTACCAGTCTCTGCCTTATTCTGAACTCTTTGATCCACATACTTCAAAGGATACTCTGTTCTGCACCTCCACTCTTTCAGTCCAAGGCTACAGGATTCAGTGCACTGGACTTTATGGACGCTACCCTGTGTGCACCATGCCGAATCTAGTGTAGCCCTCGTTCCGTTCAGGTTAGTTTACTTACTAACTTCCCTTTCCTTTTCATTGGTTCATGTTTATTTTGTGTGGAGTTTCCTGAGTGACTTTCCTATTCCGTAGGTTAGTGTAATTCATTCAGCTTTATATTGACTCCAATCAATTCGGATCAGTTCCTAAAATTCCTTGTGTTTCCTTCAGCAGGCTGGTGGTTCCTTTTCAAATACACAGTCTTTCCACCGATTCCTCTCTTTTGACTGTTACTTACATAGTCGAAGAGTGACATCAGTTGGAAGGTCTGAATTCAATGGACTATGCAGTACTCATCTTCGGAAGAAGACTCTACGTGTATCCTTTGCATAGACTTCGTGTATCCTTTGAATACTCTGGTATCCTTTATTGGTGTTGGTATTCTTGAAAGCCTGACAGGAACACTGAAATGGCGAAAAAAGAAGACCGGGGCCATTTTGGTAAAATGAGCACCCATGGGTGCCTTTATCGAGGCTGTGGAAACAGCCCGCGGGGAAGGTGCACCGAATGAATAAAATATTTCATTGCCACCAGCCATTAAAGGTATGTTTGTTCCTGTAACATAAATGTTACATTTAGAATGAGAAAGGGGACACCGACATAAGGTGGGGGGTGCTGGTCTAACCTCAAAATATAAATGGGATCTGTAGATCCTTTCCACCCTTGGAAACTGTAGTTCTCACAAGGTTAGCCGGCGATAGTTAAAAGGGGAGCCCCAAGGGCAAGCCAGCAACAATAGACAGTATGTGCCAAAAGTTGTCAGAGGATACAATTAAAAAGACACTATGGAGAGTCTTAAAAATGACACCCAAAAAAATGTAAAAGACTGTGGAAAAAGGTTCCCACTCACTGAGGTATAGGGGAAAATAATCTACCACTCCAGCAAAAGGTCCTGGGGTCGACTCAGGTCAGGAAGATTTATCATTGATATGAAAATCCTACCCAACAGTACTACCCAAGCACACTAAGATGACTGGAACGGTCCCCTTAGCCCCAAGCCCCATAATTACTGCCATCCCTCTGGGGGCAGGAAAAGCCATCTTCCTCCCTGGTAGGTCTCCCACCCCAGGCTGAGAGGGGGCCCATCCTCCTCTTGACGTCAGCCAACTGACCTTGTTACAACAGCACAAATCCCCTTAACATGAGCTTGGTACATTTTAATAGTACCTTTTCAGTGCGTCTCATGGTTGTAGTGTAGGGTTGCCATATTTGAAACATCAAAAACCAGGACAGGACACAACATAAAACCACGACCACCATTTGAGAGTGGGCCATACCCACAAATATAGAAGGATTCGAGTGACTCACAAATACATTTTGCACTATGTCAAGACTAACCGATGTATTTGATCAATGCAGGTTTATATTGAGATGTGTCAAGTAGTAGTGCATTTCCTGAGGTGCAACCCCCAAATAGCTGCCCGCTATATGGGAAATTTGCTTATGTCCTTGCTGGCCCCATTCTCATTTGTTGTTCCAATGTCATGGGAGAAGGCTTTACAGATATCGCGCAGATTACTTTCCTCTATTTCACCAGTGAGAATGTTTAAGGGCAGGTTGCTGTGACAAATCACCTGTTTTTTTTCTTTTATAGCTGTGGTCCCTTGTTTGCAGCAAGTATTTCTTCATTTTGCAGAACATGGATTGCACCTTTTAAGCTACCAAATGTGTCCCACCACTGTTATGGGATGGTTGATGTGGCAACGCTGGAAGTGCTCCACTAGAGGGACGCTACATTCTTTACTATCGTTATCAAGTGTTCATGTTTTTTCCTGCTAACCTGCTATGGCGGCTGGCACTTCCGGAAGACGCTGCTTCATTACAGTATGCTTCAGTTCGATCTTGGTGTCGCAAACCCTCCTCAGAGGTAAGACGTTATGCTGCTGTTTGCTTTCAGGGATACCGCTCCCTTGTCTTTCTGTCCTGACCCTTGGCTGCCCTACAGTTTGCCGATTCCCTCCTTTCTGTTTCAGCTTCCTTGTCCCCGTAGCCTTCATAGCACTCCTGTTCTACTATTGCTTACTCTGACCAACGCCCTGCAGTCAGTCGCTACCTGCTTCCCACCGACTCAAGGGTGTTTGTTCCAACCTGCTTTTGCCTCCTCAATTGGGGACAATCCCCTCAGATAACCGTGTGCCCCATCCCGTCACCTCAGGTGGGTGGGTGCAGTGGCGCCAGGAAGGCATTGCCACCATTTATTATCACATTACCTGCACAATCTAATTAAAACATCAGGTTGGACCCTCAAGGAGTCACCAGAAATCAACCTTAAACCTACTACAGGTGAGAGAAGGTGATGCCAGCAACACAGACGTATGATGGTACAGATGCAGGAACCGATTACTGCGGTCCAAGCATTGATGATTGAGGTTCAAACCTTGAAGATGGAGAACCAGCCACTTCACCAGATGTCACCGCTAGGGAACCATCTCCTATAGACCCTCCATTAGGTGGACTCACTAGTGGTACATATGATGGTTTGCCTACGGGAGTTTATGGAAGCATGCCTAGACAAGTTTACTTTCAAGCCCCATGCTTTCGATACTCAACAAACTCGTACAGGATTTACGGTTCCCAATTTATTAAGTAATGCATTAGCATGGGCTACCCCATTTGTTACCTCCAAAATAACTTACTAGACGACTGTCAAGGCCAATGCCATGAAAGAAATGTTCGATAGAACGGAAACAGCGTTTTCTGCCCATGAATCCTTGCAAGTAGTACAAGGCACTCTGGATGCCCTATTGTTGCTTACCCATTACCCAAAGAATCGCAGAAGAGACTGGATGGCCAGACACATGATATATGATAGTTTATTTATATAGCGCCTATACACAATGGGGGTCATTCCAACCCTGGCAGTAAGGGGTTAACGGTGCCCGTAAAGGTGCCGGAGCCCATCAACCCCATACCGCCTCATAACGAGTTCTGCTCACGGGACCCGCTAAGGACACCTGGTTTTACCAGGCGGCCTTAGTGGGTCCCGCGAGCAGCCCAGCATTGAGCCCTATGGGGGCTCAAATGGGAATGGGGATGTACTGGGTCTGAGTTCCTTGAATGAGGAATTACCGGGCCCTCGGAATGGCCCGGTAATTCCTCATTCAAGGGGGCCCGGTACCCGTTAAGGGGTTATCCATGCCGCTAATAGCGGCATGGTTACCTCCTACCTCGTAATGACCCCCAATGTGTTTCAAAGCGCTTCACGACAAGGGAGGGACAAGGGAAAATACAAAAAATATTCTTACAGGCCATGAACAACAAGAATGTGAAATTAACTATCATACTCAGCCTAGCGACAAGTGCTAAAACACAGATAGGAAGGAAATGGGAACAGTCAGGCGACTACCGTACTAGGCCCGACGACATTTCTGGTAGAGCCAGAAAATTACACGAGGTGAGGGAGAGGGGAGGAGAAAAGAGGGAGAGGAACAAAACAGTGACTATCGTACTAGGCCTGATGACATTTCAGATAGTGCTGGAGGGGGAGGTGTGGTAAAACAAGTAAGGGGGAGGAGGAGACAAACATTACCATCATACTAGATCCAGGGACAATTCTCAGAGTAAGTGCATAGAAAAAAGTAAGGGGGGGGGAGAAAAGGGGGAAGAGAGAGGGGAAGAGAACATAGAATGAAAAAAGTGACAAAGAGCAGAGAAGCAAAGGAGACAGTGAATACAGTTGCAGTGGTCAGTAAAACACAATGTTGCAAGGGAACAGAAAATGTATGCAAGGATTCACAGTGACGATGGGCAGAGCATGATTCAGGGCCAAACTGTCACGATCCATGCTCCTGACCCCCTCAGGTATAACAGCCCCCTAGCACCAGTGGGGCTAAAGCCCTTCACACTGGACCCAATGGCCTTGAAACTCCATCAGAAACATACATGGAGTCAGTCCTGGCACCTTTGGCGCCAGGATCATTATCAGGAATAAAGCAATACCAATTTTGGACCTTAATCCAACATGGAGGCCTATTACACAGCTCAGTTCTTTAGAACTAAGCCATGCGGTCTAGTGTTTTGGGTGTGGCTGGGCCTGGAACTACTTCACCTCGGCTATTTAAACCACACCCAAACAGCAGAACACGCTTCGCATTATTCTGCACTCCTGCAGCGTAACGCTCACCGTGTCCAGCTCCTGCTCATCTGCTTCTCTGGCGGCCTGATCCTGAAGCCCTAGATCTGGATTCCATTAATAACCTGGAAGAACAAGAACAGCATTAGCGAGCAAGAACACTTACCTGTGAAGTAACCAATCTTCAATCCATCCTGTGCTTCGCTTACCTCGCCCATCTCCGGAGTTCGCCGCAACCTGCAAAGGTAAAGAAACAAGGACAGCATTGATAGCAATTCTTACCCGGGCAAGCAGCGAGTCCTGGCAGCACCCTGTGCTTCTCTTACCTCGCCCATCTCCGGGTTTCACCGCAACCTGCAAGGGAGAAGGAACAAGGTCAGCATTAACAAAGCACTTACCTGGGCAAGCAGCGCTTCGATCGCTCATCACTCCGGAACATCACTGCAACCTGTACAAAGAAGGGAAGAGAACACAGGTTAGCAATTAACACCAATAAACAGCGCAGCGCTCTGCACATCAATAACTCACGTGGTCTTCGTCATCTGTGCAGCAACTCTGAGATCGCAACCATCCCAGTGAAAACAAAAAGAGACATTGTTAGGGAACAGCGTAGTGGAGCAAGACGCAGAGAAGACAGAGAAAACAGAGGGAAAGGAAGAGATAGAATAAAGACGGAAAAGATATTATAACTCACCTGGAAAACAGCAAGCAGAGTCAGAGTCACAGCCGGTCTGAACCCAACACAAGGGCACACGGACCAGTGAGACAACTAGGTCCACGGAACGCCCACACCAACCACACGCCCCTGCACAGAGACGCAGGACGGAGCGTTCAATGCACAAAAACCTAAGGTGATCAATAACCCCAAGGGAGGGGATTTGGACCAGAGGGAGGTGGGAGTCCACTCATCACAGAACCAGTATCTTCCCCCTCCATTCTCCTGTTATAGGCGCTACCCAACGTCTGGCACATAACCAATCAGATAGGGGTCCGGGATAGCGCTTAGACCTCCATCTATTATCATGTGGCGCCCCTGTGGATACCAGGTGAGCGTAACACAACCTGAGTACGATATCCAGAAGAGTTTCAGAATGAGAGTTGAGGGGGTGAAGCACCAAGAGTCAATGTGTTCAAAAGTCAAATCCAAGCATTGGCAAAAGTCATTGATATGATATATTTTATTTATATCGCGCTCATACACAGGTGTGTCAGAGCGCGGCCAGGCAAAGGGAGGGGAACAGGGGAGGGAACAAAAACAACGATCTTACTAGGCCCAGAGACATTGATGGGGAACCCTTCGTGAATCAAGACAACTCCTGCAATGAATGGGAGGGGGGAGTGGAAGAAAGGGATAAGGGGTGGGGGAGGAGGGAGAACAAATCAGGGAAAGCAGGGTGGGGACATCAAGAGGGGCCAGAAGGGGGGTGGGGCAAAGAGGTGGGTGGGGGGCACAGCAACATCATGGGGGAACCAGAGGGGGGTGGAGCACAAGGAGACATCACAAGGGACCAGAGAGGGGTGGGGGGTACAACAAGCCATCACAGGGGACCAAAGGGGGTGGGGGGGCACAGCAACATCATGGGGGACCAGAGGGGGTGGGGCACAGGGAGACATCACAGGGGACCAGAGAGGGGTGGGGGTACAACAAGCCATCACAGGGGCTCAGAGAGGAGTGGGGGGGGCACAGCAAGATCACGAGGGACCAGAGGGGGGTGGGGGCGCACAGCAACATCACAGGGGAACAGAGGGGGGTGGGGGCGCACAGCAACATCACAGGGGAACAGAGGGGGGTGGGGGCACACAGTGACATCACAGGGGAACAGACATCACAGGGGACCAGAGGGAGATGGGGGTACAACAAGCCATCACGGGGGACCAGAGAGGGGGTGGGGGGCACAGAGAAACAGCACAGGGGACCAGAGGGGTTTGGGGGCACACAGCGCCATCACAGGGGATGTGAGGGGGTGGGGGCACACCGCAACATCACGGGGACCAGAGGGGGGAGGGGGATACAACAAGCCATCACTGGGGACCACATGGGCGTGGTGGATATAAAAAGCCATCACAGGGGACCAGAGGGGGGGTGAGGGGTACAACAAGCCATCACAGGGGACCAGAGGGGTGTGGGGGCACAGCAACATCACGAGGGACCAGAGGTGGGTGGGGGGCACACAGCCAGATCACAGGGGACCAGAGGGGGGTGGGGGCACAGAGACGGCACGGGGGGACCAGAGGGGGGTGGGGGCACAAAGACAGCACGGGGGACCAGAGGGGGGTGGAGGCACAGAGACAGCACGAGGGACCAGAAGGGGGTGGGGGCACAAAGACAGCACGGGGGACCAGAGGAGGGTGGAGGCACAGAGACAGCACGGGGGACCAGAGGAGGGTAGGGGCACAAAGACAGCACGGGGGACCAGAGGGGGGTGGAGGCACAGAGACAGCACGGGGGACCAGAGGGGGGTGGGGGCACAGAGACAGCACAGGGGACCAGAGGGATGTGGGGGCACAGAGACAGCACGGGGGACCAGAGGAGGGTGGGGGGCACACAGCAACATCACGAGGGACCCGAGGGGGTGGGGGTACAAGACATCACGGGGGAATAAATTGGGGTGGGGGCCACAGAGAGACATCACAGGCGAACAGAGGAGGGGAAAGAAGAATACCTGAAGCAGACAGGGGCCTTATGAGTGGGCCTTTGGTGGGAGGGCCGGCCAAGACTGCTGGCTTGTAATAGGCCGTTGAAGAAGCAGCAGCCAATCCAAGACCGGAGCAGGACAGAGCTTAGGGGAGGGCAGCCATCTTGGAATTGCAGGCCAACAAAGGAAGCAATAAGGAATAATGCTTCCACGAGTGCTTGCAGGCACAAACGTTCTCCCAAAATGCAAACAAACTGCAGAGTGGAACACAGCACAATGTGCTCAGGAATTATATTGCAGCAAGAAATGCGTGCAAATGTATGTGCAATATTTAGAGGCACCAGGGAGCTCATCTCACCAGCAGATCGTGAGTGAAATCTATGACGGCATCAAGTAGTAGTGTGGGGGGCACCAGCAGACCCACGGAGCAGGCTCATGCAGCAGGAGATGAAGAAAAAGAAGAAGAATGCCCCGTCCACTCCGTTTAGACATGCCCATCATTAAGACATTAAGGATGAATTGGCCTGTGTTGTTAAGGTGAGTATCACGGGAGTGTTGCGTACCTGTTGGTTTGGTTGCGGGTCTTGGTGTAGCAGCCAGACTGACAACTGTTTCCAGACGAGTGTATATGATGCGGGGTACCGGCCTTTCCCCAACCCAGGAGTGATACTGGGTGGAAGACTGACTGACTCCTAACGGCACGGGGCGCTCTCGCCCGATTTGCGTGACGTCAGGACAGTGCAAGCACTGGCAGGAGAGGCGAATGTTCTGTAGTCCTTCAATTGATGAAGATAACCAGAAGATGGTTCTTTTGAAGAGCAAGTCCGGGAAGCAATGAAGCTGATGCAGAGAATGGCTGATGATCGGATGCTGACCAAAGGAACCTGGCAGGGAGGTGATTGGCGCTGATCCAAAGCTGACCAAAATGAGTTGATGGCAGATGCAGGCAAGGTAGTAGATGAGAAGAAGTCAGGCAAGACTGAGGCAAACAACCAGGGTCCAGAAGGGCTCAGAACTGAGCAGGGGAGAGAGCTCAGGCAGGAGGAAGTGGAACTGACCCAGGGAAGGGGAACAGGCTACTGGCGGGAAGTGGATCCACAGAACAGTAACAGGGAGCAACCCAAGGGAAGCCAGCCCAAAAACAGAAAACTCAAAACTGCAGGAAGGAGAGCAGCCCAGAGGGGGGAGACCAGGTAAGGAAGGGAATCAGAAGACCCACAAGGGAAGCAGGAGCAAGGCAGGGACACAGGATCAGGAACAGGAGCAAGGTTCAGAAGCCGAGTGAGCGAGCAACACGATCCGAAGCAAACCGCGTTGAGACGACACTTGCTTCTAATCTCCACTCCTTTTATGGGCCGCCAGCACCCGAGAGGCTTGAGACGCAAGCCGTCTTGTTGCCGGGTGCTGAGCCCAAAACGAGGCTTGGAAAGCAAGCCCTGGCAGTGGCGAGGGCCCAGTCTACTGCGCATGTGCGGAACCGTGACCGTGGTCGCCCGCGCATGCGCAGAGGCAAGTCAATACGGATCCCTAACACCCTTTGAACGGCGGATCCCCAGGTGCAGAAGCGGGGATAGATCCGCCAAGAGGGAGAAAGCCGAACTGACGCAGAGAATCCCAGTCTCCAGGTAAGTGGCATGACACTATGACCCCTCCCAGGAAGGCCAGGGGCCCCAGGTTTCCAAGGAAACCGGCAATATAATTCATGCACAAGGTGGGGAGCGTGCACATGCTGGTGCGGTTCCCAAGTGCGATCACAAGCCGGGTATCCCTTCCAGTCCACCAAAAAATGAAGCACCCCCCTACGGAAGCGGGAATCACAGATCTCCTGAACCTCGAATTCGGGGACACCCTGCACCAGGACTGAGGCCGGACGGGGGCAAGAACGACCATAGGTGTCGTTGACATAGGGCTTCAAAAGGGAGACATGAAAAACCAGGTGCACATGCCAAGAATGGGGCACCTGGAGGCGGAAAGCCACAGAAGACAGGCACTTGGTTATCCTAAATGGACCAAAATACCGGCGAGCCAATTTAATGGATAAATTGCAAAGCGGCAGGTTCTTAGAGGACAACCAAACCCTGTCACCAACCTGGAAATCAGGTTCCACATTCCTCCTCCTGTCGGCCTGTGATTTCATGCGCTCCCGTGCCTCCATCAAGGTCTTGGGTGCCGTCTCATGTTGCCTCTGAATGGTCGTTATTAATTCATCAGCGGAAGGAACCGACTGGGAGGCACAGGACGGAAAGGCATCAGTTTCGGGTGTAGGCCTGCAGAACAGTAGAACGGACTGAACCCCATAGAGGAATGGACAGAATTGTTGTAAGAAACTTCAGCGAGATCCAGACAAGCCTTCCAGTTGGACTGCATAGTGTTGGCAAAACAACGAAGATAATCTTCCAAAGTCTGATTAGTTCTTTCGGTAAGGCTGTTGGTTTGTGGACGATAACCAGAGCTCAATGCCCTACGGATGCCAAGATGGCCACACACCTTGCTCCAAAAAGAAGAGAGGAACTGAGACCCCCGATCTGAAATGATGTTTTCTGGTAGGCCATGTAACCGGTACACTTCGTGTAGGAAGGCGAAAGCCATCTGGGAGGCCGTGGGTATCTTGGTGAATGGGATGAAATGGGCATATTTAGTGAAACAATCTACTACGACCATTATGCAGGTGTAACCGTCAGATGGAGGCAGATCAACAATGAAATCGGTGGTGATTGTGTGCCAAGGATATGGTGCCACCTCCGTAGGCACAAGCAATCCCAAAGGCCGCCTCCTGGGAGCCTTGGACAGGGCACAAACGGGGCAACTTTCCACGTATGTCTTGATTTCTCGGGCCAAACCAGGCCACCAAAACTGTCTGGATACCAGTTCTTGCGTGGCTCTAATTCCTCAATGCCCCCCAATAGGTGAATCATGAAAGCCTTGCAATATGCCGTAGCGAATGGACCCCTTGGGAATGTACAGTCTTTTCTGGAAAAACAGGAGACCCTCACGTTCAGTCACTGACGTTTGTCGAAGAAGAGTTGTCCGTTCTGGATCTGTTCGGGTCACATTCGAAATATACTGTAAATGGGGAAGACGACGACAACAAGAAATGGTTTGGTGAAATCAATGGCTGGTCCAGACTGAGGTTCCCCGTGTCTTTTTCCAGGGATCTAGACAAGGCATCTGCTTTCAGATTAGAAGTACCAGCGACATACGTCACATGAAACACATATGGGGAGAAAAAGAAGGCCCGGGGCGCTGTTGAGCAGCCGACTAAAATGGCTGCCTAGCCCAAGAGCTCTGTGCTCCACCGACCAAAATCCGCAAACAGCGGCATCCGACATCAGGGAACCCTAGAACTGCATCTACTGCATCCGGCGACTATAGAGCACACACGGCCAAAAAAAAAAAATCGAGGAGCAACGGCCAAACGGACCTGAGTTATGAACACCTGCGCAGTCCCCCGCGCGAAGCTGTGCCGGGCCTGCCCCCTGGACGTATAGTGATCAGGGCGCCTGTTGCGGCCCTGACCCGCGCTGACTGGCTGTGCTGGAGCTTGCCGCCGTGGCCCCTCTGGACCTGCGCTGGGACTCGGAGGCGCCGCGAGGAAGTCACAACCTGAATGGCTGCGCACTGAGGGAGAGTCATCCGCCCCCCGCCCCCCTCCAACGCTGCCGACGCGGGCCCTCGCCGACTGCGGGCGGTGGAGGTAGGTGCCCCCCCCAAGGGGAAATAGCAGCGAGCGCTCCTGCTGCCGACGGCTGTCCAGCGAGACCGGCCTCTGTGGGACCTGACAGCCGCGGGCGAAGCCGCGTGATCTCCCGCTCTCTCCCCTCCCCTTCTCAGCGTTGCGCTGACCTGCTGGACCGCTGCGGCTCTCTCCCTCCCCTGCTACCCTGCATTCCGGGCGGAGCAGGCTGGGGAGCACCGCCAAGTGGGGACCTGGGTGCACCTTCCACATCCCCTCCAGCCCCCCAGAGGAGCACTGCTGAACTATAGTGTGCTTTACACACTGACACACTGCTTTCATATTCAGCCCAGGACAGGGCTGAAGGTGCCGTACCCCCAGGTGTCAAGAGGCTAGGCTGGCCTGCGCCCATCATCACTACGCTCTAGACTACAGGAGACCCGTCTGGCGATTTCACTGGGCGGGGGGTGGGGGGGACGGAACATAAGGGCTCTGGCCCCACTTGGACACACGCACGGCATACTGCAAGACCTTGGTATCTGCAACACTAAGGAGCCTCCCCCAACCTTGCCCTGCTAATACTACGCAGCCCTGCAAGCTCCCAGGCCCGCACTTTGACCCAAAGTAGTATATTGAGCACACTGGAGACCGCCTGCTGATACAGGGCTCAGCGCTGACCGCCGTGGCTGGCGCTACTGGAATTTACTCGCCTACCTCCTCAAACCACGAACAGCTAGGCCCCCCACTGGGCCCACACTCCTACCACCCCGCCACCCCTGGGTCCTGGCCCCTCGACAGGGGTGGCCACCTACACCCTGAACCAGGACAGCTTGGCCTCTCAGGACGAAGGCGCTCTGCCGCATCCACTGTGAGCCCTCCTGACTTGCGTTCGCCATCTACCCTGTCCAGTGAGGTGCTGACCCCCCTCCCCTACAGCTGCAATGTCAAAAAGAGCGCAGGGGTCCACCAAGTCTGGAGCGATGGACAAATTTGCTAAGGCGACACCCAGGCCGGAGCAGGGCACAACCAGCGGAGAACAGGAGGAAATAGATTCGCCGCCAGCCCCCCTCAGCCGGATCTAACTACTATAATGGAATCAATGGCCAAAAACTTTGCAGCCTTCCATGAGAGGCTTGACGATATCAATGCGAATGTGGCCTCGCTAAAAACCAAATTGGACCAACACAGAGCCAGAATATCGGAGGCGGAGAACAGAATTGGAACCACCGAGGATGGCGTTCACACCCTACAAAATACGGTCACGGAGCTCGTGCGCGACATGAAACAGGTCAAGGCTAAGTGCGATGACCCAGAATCTCGGTCGCGAACAAATAATATCCGAATAGTGGGTGTTCCAGAATCGGCACTGAAGGGGCGGATGGAACTTGCAGTCGAACAGCTACTGAAAGATCTCCTAGACAATCCTGTCCTATCACCATTCTTCATTGTAGAACGGGCCCACCGTGCACTGGCACCGCGCCCAAAGCCAGGCGACTTCCCTAGACCGATAATAGCGAAGCTCCTAAGCTATAAAGACAGGGACCACATACTCCGCCAAGCCAGGAAAAAAGGTGAATTACGGCTGGACTTGCAAGTCATTGGGATTTTTCCGGATTTCTCTGTGAGTGTGCAAATGGAGCGCTGGCAATTTGTAGGGGTGAAAAAGATGCTACGTGAAAGGAAAATTGAATATGCAATGCTTTTTCCTGCCCGCTTGAAATTCACTCACTGCAACAAACTACTTCTTCACGGTCCCCGAAGAGGCAGTCAAATTCATCGAAGCTCAAATCCCGCTAGCGGAACCGGAGGGGGACCTAATGTTGAACGACTGAGGCTCTTCCCCCTCGACTCTTATGACGACCTGCTATCCATGGTGTCATGCGAGCCCACCCCCCCGCCCACTCGCAGCGTCCCTTTAGCTCTGCAGCGTATGGAGTCATTGGTACCAGACCGCCATCACCTGGATGACGCCACCAATAGAAGGGGAATATATCTCTAGCTCGCTGCACCACATCCCCACATAATGGGGTTGCATCCTAGCAGAACAGGTCGGACAAGTACCGATCACTTTTGGCCCTCATCTGCTCAGATCTCGCATGTCAATGATTAGTTTGTTTTGTAACTGATTGTGTCACTTGCTGTTTAAAGATGTATGATGTTTCATCTCAACACTATTGATCAAAGTTGGTCACACGGCAGCAGCGGCCCCCTTTGCAGCTGCAATGTTCTTTAAAGTGGAGCCTTTAAGGTCATGCCCCCGTTGGGCTACTGGTCGAGCGCTGCCAAGTTGGGGATGGCACGCAATTGGTTGCTCCTGGGGAGGGAAATTCTACACTGCTAGTTGGGACTGGGCGGTGAGGGTGGGGAAGTTGGGGAATGTTACATAAAATCTGGCAGGAAGGAGGCGACTGGTATTGTATGGTGGTACGTTCATGTTCCAGCAGCGCATAGAAAGATATGCCGAGACAGATCCTTCAGTTGGGATATCCCATAGGCTTCTTCCATGTCCATTGATGACGTGGAATATTCGGGGGTTGACTAATTTCACTAAGGCTCGTACGATTGTCACTTATGCACAGAGACATGGAACTAAGATACTCCCGCTTCAGGAGACGCACGCTCTGAAGCACCTGGTATCAAACTTAGCTCAGACTTGGGGCCCCAACAGGTTCTACACGCAATACTCCACTCAATCTAGGGGAGTTCTGACCCTGATCCACAAGTCTGTAAAATTCACACTCGACACGTCCCACATAGACACAGAAGGCAGATACGTAATCCTTCATTGTACTCTGGCCGGTGGGGAATGCCTGCTTGTAAACTCGTACGGGCCAAATATTGACTCCCCGGAATTCTTTGATGAGTTGGTCTCCCTCCTCGACAGATACGTGGGGGTCCCCGTCGTGTGGGCGGGGGACATGAACCTTATACTAGATAATACCCTTGATAGAACGGGCAGCACCCCCAGAGCCATGTCCCGGGCTGCAAGGCAACTCAAAACGCATATGACATCCCAGAATATGCATGATGTGTGGCGAACGCTCCATCCCCAGGAAAGAGATGACACTTTCCATTCCACAGTACACAACAGCTCGTCAAGAATAGACATGTTCCTGGTGTCCGGCTCCCAGATGGGTAGGATAACCGACGTCAGGATACTAGCGCGAACACTCTCTGATCACTCCCCGGTGCTGATGCAGATTCAATTAGGCCATGGTCCAACCACCCGCCATGCCTAGCGTTTCAAATCCGAGGCCCTGCGTGATATACTTTTCAAAGCCGAGATCCTATCGGATATGAACACCTTTTTTGACAGTGATAAACGATGCAATACTTCTGAGGGGACCCGCTGGGAGGCATTCAAAGTGTACATTAGGGGGATGTGCATATCTAGTGAGGCTGGGGTACTGAAAGCCATTAGACAGGCCTTGCACGCTTCTGAAACAAAACTCAAAGCGTTGGAACGCGAGCATGCCCTGTCACCCTCCCCGGCTACCTTGGCGAGGATTAGAGCCGAGCTTGAGCTGTTTGAAACTCACGCCCTTAGTGAAGTGCGGTACTATGCCGGGCCGCTGGCGGCGCGGAAATATGGCGAGGGGGATAGACTGGGCAGAACCCTGGCGACGTTGGTGCGTGTGGAGGGAGGCAGGACCCGCATAGATAGCATCATAGACGCGCAAAGCACAAGACACTGGTCTGATCGAGGCATCATCGACACCTTCGCAGACTTTTACACTGACCTATACGGCCCCCAGCAGGAACACACAGCCCACGACCTAGACGACCTTCTCGAACGTATCCCAATGACCCTCATCTCCCAGGACACAAAAGAACAACTTGATGCCCCATTCACCTTGGAAGAGATTGTTCAGGTTATCTCGGACCTACCCAAGGGCAAGGCCCCGGGACCCGACGGGCTCACGTCTGAGTTTTACCAAGAACACGTAGCAATCCCGGCACCTGTACTCTACGAGGTGTGGGTTGATTCGCTCCGGTTAGCCGCCCTCCCGGAATCCTTAAGAGAGGCTCTGATAACTGTTCTTCCCAAGCCAGGAAAGCCGCCAGAGGAGTGCGGCTCCTACAGGCCCCCATCTCTTATAAATACGGACATGAAAATATATGCTAAGGTTATAGCGAACAGGTTCCTTCCTATCATGCCGCATCTGGTTCATCCGGACCAAAGCGGGTTCGTCCCTGGCCGCTCCACTGCCCTCAATATTCACCGACTCTTCAACGTGATGTCTAGAATCGACCCGAAGGCCGACGTGGTAGCTGTCACATTGGACGCCCAGAAGGCGTTTGATATGGTATCCTGGCAATACATGTGGGCTGTGCTGGAGAAAATGGGGTGGGACCATGAATGCTCTCCTATATAAAACTGCTTTATACGGGACCTACGGCCATGATCCTGGTAAACTCTCTGACTTCTCCTCCCTTTCCGCTATATAGAGGTACCCGACAGGGCTGCCCATTCTCCCCGATCCTATTTGCGCTCGCCATAGAGCCCATGGCAGACAGCGTCAGGGACCGACACACACGCAAAGGTATACGCATGTGCGGCACACCTGAAATCATCTCACTTTATGCTGACGATGTACTTTTATACGTCAGGAACCCATCCATGTATCTAGACCCTATCATCCGCAACATAACCAAGATTGGCACGTACTCAGGTTTCACCATCAACTATTCTAAGTCAGAGATATTTCCTCTCACAGCGGCAACACAGCAATCATTGTGTGAGTTTCCCTTATGCTGGTCCCCTGGTGGCATTAAGTATCTGGGGGTGCAAGTGTCGTTATCCAAATCCTCCTTGTTGGCGGATATTTATTATTATTATTTTTATACAGCCACGGCACAGCTCATCGAATACAAAATGGAACGGTGGCGCTGCCTCCCACTATCTCTCACGGGAAGATTATCCCCGATAAAAATGATAGCAATCCCCAAGCTCCTCTACATCTTCGCCAACGTACCAGTATGGCCGGGGAGGGAATACTTCATGAAGCTTCACTCGGCGTGCGCTCAATTCCTCTGGCACTCTGGCGCGGTCTGCAAAAAGTGGCAGTACATGACCCAACACTATGAAAAGGGGGGCTTCGCGGCCCCTGACTTAACATTGTATTGGATGGCGGCACAGGCCCAACATGCCACACATTGGTACACGCACCCACAGCCCCCCTCCACACGTGAAACTTGAAAAGTTGGCCGGAGAGTGGAATAATATCATGTCCCTAATATTACATCACGCATATCAAACTGATACCCCTGCTGACCCAGTCGCAACCACGATCAAGGCATGGAACAAACTGTTGCAGTCACGACCGGAGCACCGCCCATACTATAAATGGCTTCCCATCTGGCAGTTTCCTGGACTCTCCCCCACACATGATAGACACCTCCTGCGACACTGGTCAGACTTGGGCTATCGAGCCTTAACAGACCTATACCCCGATGGGAAATTTATCACCCCTCAGACATGGCGGCCCGAGCACTCTGGCTCGCCGCTGGAAATGCTACAATACTTCAGACTGAGGGCGGCTGTCCGTGCGATGTGGCCCACCTATCCAGACAAGCCCCGGACTCACCTGAGATCCAATACACTGCCAACTCGCCGGGAGCCAGGGGCATAATATCCTCTCTATACAAAATACTGTTGGCGAGGTCAGGAGAGATACCCCCCCAAACCACGTGAGGAATGGGTGGGGGAGCTGGGTTTGGAAATCTCGGAGGGGATGTGGAACAAGATATGCGCGCATACTCGCAAAGTCTCCCTCAATTCCAGGTTCAGATGCATACAGTATAAACTCTTAAATAGATTATATTACACGCCACACAGAGTAACAAAATTTGCACGCACTCAGGCCCACACCTGCCCAAAGTGCAGATCAGAGGGGGTTGACCACATCCATATGTTCTGGTCCTGCGATGCAATTGGCGCGTTCTGGGCGAATGTGACAGAAGCCCTATCAGAAATAATAGAGACCCTGGTGGACCCCGACCCACTGGCTTTGTTGTTTGGAATGTGGACCGGGGAAGAATAAAAAAAAATGTCCAAATTCTTGAACATAGGCGCCATAGTGGCAAAAAAATGCATATTGCAATGCTGGAAGCGCCGCTCACCACCGACATTTGAAATGTGGCTAAAATCCCTCACTTGGACACAAATGTATGAAGAGGAATACATCGGTTCCCTCCCCGTGTCATCTCGACCCAGAAATGTGTGGACTGAGTTTTGCACCTATCTGAACAATAGGGACAGTGTTGAGTGGACATCCACCCCCTCATCTAACCTGCCTGGAGCCCCATAGGCGCTGAGCTCTATACACCTTACTGTACTGCTAATCTAACCCGCTCTCATGGTCCTATGTTCCAATGGATGTTAAAGTTTGTTGACAATATATTGCTGTTCCTCATGGTTAGCGCAATGTAATGCTTGTTGTACCTGTCTCAACTTCCTGCCAATAAATAAAAGTGTAAAAAAAAAAAGAAAAAGAAGGCCCACCTGGCCTGGCGAGGCGTACGGCATTGCAAGGAACGTAGGTACTGCAGATTACGATGATCGGTACGGACCGCCACAGAAAAGCGACCCCAAGTAAATGATGCCTCCATTCTTCAAAAGCAGTCTTTATGGCCAACAGTTCCTTCTCAATAACCGCAAAATTCCTCTCACTGGGGGTCAATTCACGTGAGAAGTAGGCCACTGGATGTTCAATGGATGTCTCGGGATCGCTCTGCAGAAGAACAGCCCCTAAAGCGAAATCTGAAGAGTCTGCATCCACGATGTAAGGTAACTCGTCTTGAGGATGACGCAATATAGAGGCTGTACTGAAGGCTGTCTTCAGGGAATTGAATGCCTGGGTAGCAAGAGAGTCCCATTTATACGTAACCCTGCTGCTGGTTAACCTGGTGAGTGGCGCTGTGATTTGAGAAAAGTGTTGAATGAAGCGACTATAAAAATTGGCGAATCCCAAAAAGCACTGTAACGATTTTACGTCATGGATTGCTTGAACTTTCTTGGGGTCCATTTGTATGCCAGTATGGTTGATCACATATCCCAAACATTCTATACTTGGTTGATGAAAGGAGCATTTTTCAGCTTTGGCAAACAATTGGTTATGTGACAGGCAACGAAGAACCTCACATACATGTCCTACGTGTTCCTCTAATGAACAGGAGAAGATCAAAATGTCGTCCAAATAAATCCAGACCGAAATGCCTATCAGATCACTGAAGATGTTATCCATAAACCTCTGGAAAACAGCTGGGGCATTGCACAACCCAAAGGGCATAACCCTGTACTCATAATGCCCAAAAGGTGTTTTAAATGCTGTCTTCCATTCGTCACCATTCTTAATTCGAACCAGATGATAGGCTCCTCGTAAGTCGAGCTTGGTGAAAATCCGAGCGGTGTGGAGAGTCTCCAGGATACTGCGAATTAATGGCAATGGATATCGGTCTTTTGTGGTAATATCATTCAATTGCCGGTAATCAACACAGGGTTGTAAGGTTGCTTCCTTCTTCTTAACAAAAAACAAAGGGAATCCTGCGGGCGACTTTGAAGGCGCTATGTATCCCTTTCTTAAACATTCAGATGAATAGTCCTGTAACACTTGCCTCTCGATCTGGGTTAGGACAAAGTTTCCCATGAGGAATCTCAAAGCCTGGCAACAAATCAATGGCACAATCAAAAGAACGATGAGGTGGCAGAGGTATGTCTCCTGGCTCAGAGAATACATGTTCAAAGTCGGCATACACTTGTGGAACTTGAGAAATGGAACAAAGACCAGACCCCTTGCCGAGGGATTCCAAGAAAGTCGAAGTAACTTGAGTCTGAGCTGGCAGGCTGCAATTCTGAGAACAAAAGGCGGAGGAAAATGACAGAGTGTGAGTCTCCAAATTGATGAATGGATTGCGACGCTGAAGCCAAGGTAATCCCAAAACCAATTTGTATGTAGGGGACTTAATCACATCTAAGCCAATATTTTCCTCATGTTCGGCAATACGAAGTATCAGACCCACAGTGTGCAGACGGACGGGTCCAGAAGACAGAGGAGTTCCATCGATGACCTCAACCGGGAAAGCTGTGTGTCTGGAAAGAAGCGGTATCTTGTTGATGGTAGCAAATGCTTCATCAATGTAATTACCTGAAGCCCCACTATCCAGCAACCCGTATACTTTCAAAAGATTGTCTGGCAGTTGTAGCTGGATCTTCAAGGTCATTAAGACGTCTGGTTGCATTGGGTAGAGCACAGAACAAGATGGGGAAAGGTCTGAAAATGGGGCAGGACCTGTCGTTGCCCTTCCATTACACAACAGGTCCTCTAGTTTTCCGCCGCCTTCTTCTGAGGGCGTAAAGGACATGTACCCAAGAAATGCCCAGCAGCCCCACAATACAGGCACAGGCGTAAAGTCCTTCTTCGTCTCTTCTCCTCTTCGGATAAAGGACCCCTCATGGCCCCTAATTGCATAGGCTCAGTTCCAGACTCCACGGAACCAAACGATCCGGCAGGTACACTGGTCATTCTGGGGTTTAACCTCTCAAACCGACGTTTTTCTGCCCTTCGTTCTGCTAGTCTTTGGTCTACCCGAAGCACCTGTTCGATAAGGAGTTGGAGGGTCTCCGGCTCAGGAATATGAAGTAACTCATCCTTGTACTCCTCTCTCAGACCTCGGCGCAACAGTCTTCTGCGTAATTTTCGGCCATTGTGAGTCGGTTGCCAGTTGATGGAAATGACTTATGGATGCTATTATATCTGCATTTCCCTGTTTTATATCCATCAATTGGTTCTGTGCTGGCGAGGCCAGGTTGGGCGTTTGGAAAACCTCCAGGAAAGCCTTCTCAAAGGCTACGAAATCATTCAATATGGGGCTATTGGTAGCCACTAAAGGTGTTGCCCAGGCGAGAGAATTTCCGGTTAAGTTATCCAGGATGTATCCAATCTTGGCCTTATCGTTGTTGAAATGAGTTGATCTGAAAAGGAAGTGGATCCGACAATGATTGCAAAATTCCGCCACTCGTCGCGGATCCCCATCGAACTTGATTGGAGTCGTATGAGCTAATGAACCTTCAGCTTGTGAAGCACTCATTGCCCCCTGTGTTACCATTTGGCATAATATGATATGATATGCTTGATTCTCCTGATGTAGTGCAGTCATCTCTGCTCTGAGAGCTTGTAGCTCATTTCGCAATTCTTGATTATCCTCCATCTCCAGGTCTGAAGGCAGGCGTCTCAATCTGTTAAGGCGAGTATCACGGGAGTGTTGCATACCTGTTGGTTTGGTTGCGGGTCTTGGTGTAGCAGCCAGACTGACAACTGTTTCCAGACGAGTGTATGACGCGGGGTACCGGCCTTTCCCCAACCCAGGAGTGATACTGGGTGGAAGATGGACCGACTCCCAACGTCATGGGGACCTCTCTCGTGATTTGCGTGACGTCAGGACAGTGCAAGCACTGGCAGGAGAGGCGAATGTTCTGTAGTCCTTCAATTGATGAAGATAACCAGAAGATGGTTCTTTTGAAGAGCAAGTCCGGGAAGCAATGAAGCTTATGCAGAGAATGGCTGATGATCCGATGCTGACCAAAGGAACCTGGCAGGGAGATGACTGGCGCTGATCCAAAGCTGACCAAAATGAGTTGATGGCAGGAAATGAATACTATTAGACAATCTATTCCTGATATTAGGAAAAATCCGACAGGATTCTATAAAGAAATAGAGTCAGTCTTGCAGTCCTCAGTGTTCACCCTAGGTGATATTGTTTTGTTATTTCCTGTACTCCTGCTCGTAGATTTGTGGAAACAAGTTAGGACTATAGATGATACCAGGATTGGGAGATACATGGGCGAACATGACTAGATTCGATGGAGAAAGGCCAGCTGGTGAAAGACCGCCCCAGGTGATACTAACATTGCCTGATAGAATTATTGCAAAATTGAAAACCATGATTCCTGAGAAAAGAATTATTTGGGACAAACTTACGGCCTGTGTCCAAGGGAAGTCTGAGGGTGCTACCGAGTTCGTTAATCGGTTTAAACAGGTATTCTCGGATTTCAGCGGACAAGACTTAGGCACAGAGTCTGGGAAAAGATTATTTGTGGACAAATTTGTGCGTGGATTGCTGCCCGACATCCAGTCACAAATTATGTCTTCTGAGAGCGCTTGACAGGCGAAGTCCCAATCAGAAGTACTGCACATGGCTCAGTACTACGAGAATCGTGTCAACAATGAAAAAGATAGAGTTGAAAAACGAAAAGGTGATTTAAAGCCTAAAGTATTATTACAGCAAATTGTTAGAGGCCCCAGAGGGGGTAGTTCGCAGATTAGAGGTCAGTATGTTCCACAAGGGAATGTGCACTTGGGTCCTGTAAACATTAACCAGTGTGCCTATTGTCAACAAGAGGGTCATTGGCGTGGACAATGCCCCATCCTTCGACAGAGGTCGAATAACACTTGGGAATATGGGTAGACGATCCAGAGGTTGCCCGGGTGTAGTGGGCCCTGCTAGAGGTCAGTTTGCACAGGATCCTCAGCAACCTTTCTCACAGGATAATCAGACTCCAAGTGTGGATACTAGGAACATATTTGATCATCCTTCTGCTGCATATCTATCTGAAGAGCTTCCTTTTGATGATATTCTGTTTCGTTAGGATTGCCCAAAGCAGGGTTCGGAACCTACACCTATTCCCGTCAATCAGAAAGGTCCCTAAATTGAAATGGTAGTAGGAAATAGGAAACATCAGTTTTTGATAGATACTGGAGCACAGAAGTGTTCCCTTGATCATTCACAGGTTCCAAACATTCAAATGTCAGGGCAAACCAATGTTTCTGTAGGGTTTTCTGGCACACCAGTTGTTAGTCCAGTTTCTTCGCCAGTACCCATTTCTTTGGGTCCCTTTACGGACCACTGTCCATTCCTTTTGACTTCAAATTGTGGAGAGAATTTGCTGGGTTTAAATCTATTGAAAGAATTAAATGCAATAATTTATTGTTCTTCCGATGGAGTGCGTTTGATGATTTCACCACAGCAACTTTCTGTCTCTCAATTCTTAACCAGACCTTTGCCGCCAGAATTCAGTGATGTACCAGAGTGCTTATGGGCTGTTGACGACAACGATGTCAGCGTTTTACAGATTGAACCTGTTAAGATAGTTTTGAAACATGGAATTGAGCTGCCACGCATTCCCCAGTATAAGATTTCAGTTGAAATGCATTGTTTCCGATTTTGTGCATCGCGGGGTGATTGAGGAAATTTCAGGAAGTTTGTGCAATAGTCCTATTTTACCCATGTACAAGAAAGACGATAATGCAATTCCATTCCGTTTCATAATTGATTTACGTGTCATTAATAAAGTCGTTGCTCCGCAATTTCCAATTGTGCCTGATGTGACGACAATATTGACCATGATTCCAGCTACAGCTACTTACTTTAGTGTTGTGGAACTGAAGAATGCTTTCTTTAGTATTCCTGTACACAAGGATAGTAGATACTTGTTCGCGTTCACCTTAGGGCGACGCTGGTTCACATTTACTCGTGCACCTTAAGGTTACACAGAGAGTCCTAGCATCTACAGTAGGGCTTTGAAAGAACAGCTTGATACACTTGAACTGCCCTCTACTTGTACATTGCTTCAGTATTTTGAAGACTTGCTTTTAGCTGCTGACTCTGAGAGCACCTGTAAGTAGGGCACTGTGTTGTTGCTTATACATCTAGCTAAACATGGTCACAAAGCTTCGCTTAAAAAGTTTCAATATTGTTGCCAGGAGGTCGCCTATTTAGGCTATCTCCTGTCAAAGGAGGGAAGAAAATTGACACCTGAAAGAGAAACACATTTCTGGCATGTCTGTCCCAAATACACAGAAGGAAGTTAGAGACTTGATAGGAATGGCTTCTTACTGTAGGTTGTGGATCCCGAATTTCTCACTAGTGATCAAACCGATGTTGGCTTTGACAAAGAAAGGCATTTCTTCGCCATTGCCGTGGAACGCGGAACACCAGCAATCGTTTGACTTTCTCAAGACTGCATTATGCTCGGCACCAGTTTTGGGCACACCAAACTATGAAAAGGCCTTTGTGTTGTTTGTGCATGAATGTGATGGATGTGCTTTGGCTGTATTAACGCAGGAACATGGAGGGAAGAATAGGCCGTGCGGTTACTTTTCTTCTGCCCTTGATCCTGTAGCATGCGCTTTGCCAAGATGTTTGCGAGCTTTCGCTGCTGCTGCTGCGTCTGTAAAACAGAGTGAGAGAATGGTCCTAGGCCATGATCTAACCCTAATGGTGCCTCACTCTGTAGATGTTCTACTGAACCGAACCCAAACGCAACACCTCACTTCCGCACGGTTGACGAGATATGAATTGATCTTGTTTGCTCCTCACATCCAAATTAAGAGGTGTTGTGTTCTTAATCCGGCTGAACTCCTACCTTTCCCGCAAGGTACTGCTTGCGGCGATGAAGAGTCACATGACTGTCTGCATACTACCGAACAAGAGACAAAGGGTAGAATTGATTTGAAAGACACTCCTTTGGACAATCCGCAAGGAGAGCTGTTTTGTGATGGCTCCTGCTTCAAACTTCTGGATGGTACATCCACAGCTGCTTATGCAATCACCACATTAAGCACGGTTGTGGAAAACAAGAGAATCACGCATAACTCCGCGCAGGCCGCAGAGATTATAGCATTGACCCGAGCTTGTGAACTTTCCGAAGGGCTTTCAGTAAACATATATACTGATAGTCAGTATGCCTTTGGGGTGGTTCACAACTTTGGGAGACTTTGGTCAGAGAGAGGGTTCTTAACTTCAGATGGCACCAAAATCCAACATGGCTCCCTAATAGTACAACTGCTCTCGGCGCTTGCGCTCCCTACTCAGTTAACCGTCATAAAATGTGCAGCACATCGAAAGATTACAGATGACATAGGAAATGACATAGGAAAAGGGAATGCTTTCGCTGATCAGAAAGCTAGACAAACTGCTACTGATCTCTGTACGGAGATGTACGTTTCAAGGGAGTCTGTAAATGCCTATGCAATGGACGAGGGTGTTGGGTCTGTACGGGATATCCAAGCCGATGCCACGTTGGAAGAATCCAAGAGGTGGGCTGAAGCCTTGGGGAAACTTGATGACGGGTGTTGGGTGGACATAGTTGAAGGGAAATGGCTACTCCCTGACGCTTATGTAATGATGATGGTCATCATGGGCCATAGTCCTACGCATATATGTGCCCAGAAAGTCACAAAAATGTTAGTGAAAGTTTGGCCAAATGACAACATTTCGAAAATTGCCCAGCGCTATGTTAGGACTGCATGATTTCCCTACAACACAATGTGGGAAAGGGGACAGCAACTCCAAGGGGATGTTTTGGGCCACCCTCTGTCCCCTTCGAAGTCATCCACTTTGATTTTACTGAAATGGAACGCTGTAATAATATGAAGTATGTGTTAGTCGTCATCTGTGCTTTTAGTAAATGGGTTGAGGCTTTCCCTGTCAAAGATGCTATAGCCATGACTACTGCGAAAACCATGTTAAAAGAATACTTCCCGCGGTTCGGGCTACCAAGGGTCATCTGGTCGGACAATGGTCCACATTTTGTCGCTGCTGTAATTCTGCAGATATGTGCATCATTACAGAACGACAAACGGTTCCATTCGGCCAGACACGCTCAGAGCGCCGGACTAGTAGAAAGAGACAATGGTATCATCAAGAACAAGCTCGCTAAGATGTGTGCCGGCACTAAATTAAAATGGCAGGACGCCTTACCGATCGTGTTATTAGCCATGCGTATAACCCCTCAAACTAAGACTGGGCTCTCTCCATTTGAGGTGGTAATGGGGAGACCTGCTAATATCTGGAACCTTCCTAAATGTAGATCTTTGAGAAATGTTGAAAATGTATTACTTTCAGACTATTGCAGCCGGTTGACTAAAAACCTGTATTTGATTTAATCACCAGGTGCGAGAGGCTTTACCTGTGCGATGCGAGGGCCCGGGCCATGGCATATGGCCTGGGAGTTGGGTGCTCATCAAGGCATTTGAGCGGTCTTCCTGCCTTGCCCCTCGCTGCCGGGGCCCATTCCAGGTCCTGTTGGTCACACAGACGGCGGTGCGGGTTTCTGGCAGAAAGAAATGGATCCACGCGTCGCATGTCAAGAAACTTCCTCACCCAGTGCCACACGATACAGAAGAAACAGAACCCCTCGCTAACGCTGCAACCAACGATCCCAAAGCAGTAGATAGCGCTGCGAGTGTATCGGAGAATCTTTCTGAGCCCGTGAGGCTTGGGAAACCTGCCATTTTGTCTCCACACTATCCCAAAAGTTTTGCTTCCAGAAGCTGCTGTTTCAAATTCGCCATCTTCACTTGTTTCTGATACGTTGCTTCCAACGGGAAGTGACGACACATTGTTTCCGGATCAATCAGTACCGGGAAAAGCAAGGTACAATCTGCGTCCAAGAAAATAAACTTACGGCACGGTTCGGCTGTGCATTCTGAGAAGGAAAGGATCATCGAGGGCTTGTTTTTGCCCAAATTTGAGAAAGGGGATTCTGTTGGCTAGGGTTGTGGAAGGACTAAGAAGTCACGCGGCCGGGAGGTCGCCAGCAACGAACATTGGGGGTTTCCGTTTGAAGACTACAATGCCTGCCACCGCTACCGCTCGTATGGGACTTGTAAATGATTGTGTGACCAGCCAGGATCATGGACAAAGCACTTGGGCCCCGAAAACGTATTTCTGTGTTTTTATAATATTTGGTTTTATAATAGTCAGTGTCTTAGGCTTATGGTACCTCGAGGAAACTCATCCTTTAGAGTCCTTGTTACCGACTGAAAATGTACCTATTGTTCCTACTCCCTTTGTACATTTGCATACTTTGTCCCCTAGGGACTCCCAGCATAGACAAAGGTACCACAATAATACTCTGCTACTTATCATGAATGCCACGCATGCCATTTTTAATAAGTCCAACTGTTGGGTCTGCTCACATTTAACGCAACACGGGGTTAAGGGGCTAGGTTGGTATATTCATCCGTTACCTTTGACAACTGCTTGTTATGCTGCTCTTAGAGCACTGTTCTTTGGCCGTTGGAACAATAGCATCTCGGGGAACTTTGATGGCACTAATTTAAATAGCTTTGAGAAACGTGTTCCGACTCCCCTGGGATGCTCGCTTTTTGCAAATGGGAGTAAGCTAAACGTTGCTGCTATTAGGCCTTCTGATAGACTGTCTCGTCCTTTCCAATCTTTGATTTCCTTTAAGATTGCTCCGATAGGCAATAAGGATGCCATGCCTCCTTCTTACACTGTTAACCATAGCCCCGATTCAGTTTCTTTTTGCATACAGAGGAATGGTACTTAGTCAATGGGAGATTTTAGAGGTTGTGCCAACGTTGCAAAGTTGACTGGGAAAGACAGACCTTTGTATGTAGGCGAACCTGTCTACTCTGTTTACGGTAATGTAGCATTTCCATGGTTGCCCAGGGATTGGCAGGGAACCTGTTATTTAGGGATACTGTTACCTGGGGTGTTCATAGCTAGTACAGTAGAGGTTTCAAAGACTCGTCCACGGCGGGATGAGAATGGTGACACTCCAGCACAAGTCTTGGGAGATGTAGCAAAATCATTTGTGCCGTTTTGGGGACAGATAGCGAATTCCAAAGATATCAGAAGACTAGCGAGAGTACTGGCGAGAACCATCAACCGGACCACGGACATACTCTATAATATGACATTAGAACAGAAAACGATAAGACTAGTAGTACTTCAGAACCGGATGGCATTAGATGTCATTCTGGCTGAACGTGGTGGGGTGTGTAAATTAGTGGGGTCCGCTTGCTGTGTTTTTGTGCCAGATTCCTCCCAACTATCTTCAAGGCAATACAGAATCTGCACGTCCTTAGTTCAAGTGCATGTTCCCGAGAGAAACTGGGATCTTAGTGCTTGGTTCTGGGACTTCTTGCGATCTTGGGGTTAGAAGGTACTTTCGGTCTTACTGATCATTTTGGGAATTCTGTTGTTCCTTTGTTGTTGTATCCAGTGTCTACCTAGTATATGTTCGATGCTAGGAGGATGTTGCGCACAAGCGATAGGTACTATAGGACATAAAGTGTATGCCCCAGATAAAACTTCCAAGGAATAGAAGTGTGCCCAATAGCCTTTGTGAAAAGTTGAATTTAGAACTGTGCCCAATAGCGTCTGTGAAAAGTAGAATTTAGAAGTGCGCCCAATAGCCTCTCTGAGAAAGTTGAATTTAGAAATGTGCCCAATACCCCCTGTGAAAGTAGAATTTAGAAGTGTGCCCAATAGCCTCTGTGAAAGTTGAATTTGGAAGTGTGCCCAATAGCCTCTGTGAAAGTTGAATTTGGAAGTGTGCCCAATAGCCTCTGTGAAAGTTGAATTTAGAAGTGTTCCCAATAGCCTCCTTAGAACATTTTAGAAAACACTTGAATGACCATATAACCCACCATATGCTTACTCTCTCCTTTACACCACCACTCAACTAGAACACAGAGATACTATGACACCATTCGGTATAACTGTTCTCATACCAACATTCCGTCTCATACTCCACATCACTCTATGTAAACACTGCTGGTTACACACCCCCAGCCAGGCGTTCTCCTCAGGCCTAACGCAGCCACATCCGGTCTGGATTAATCCTGCCAGAACGAACACATACCCCTGACCCCTCAACCACCACACCTACCGCTAAGAAGCAGCTATTACACGAATACCGCACAAGCTGCACACATACATGGTGCCCACACGCACCTTTGACTCTCTACTCCCTCTACTGATCTGAACTTCGGTTCCCCAAGGGCGTTCAACCTACCAGCGCCTTCAGACCATAGCAATGGTATATAAGGCGCTATATAAATGCAAAATAACAATAACAATAACAATACGTGTTAAAAGAAATCTTAGCGAATGACCTGATGGCAATAGATATTTCTGACAGCAATTCAGGGTGCATGGACTATGATGCATCGAGTTATTTGCAAGGACATCCGAAGTAGTTTAGCACTTGGCATAGGCCAAAAGGAGGGTTTGTCAAACAAGAAATTATATCGTGCCTCCTATTGAAACAAATATATGTATATTGGCCTACGCCAAGCTGCTTGTAAGCCACTTGCAAAGAAATCTGTGTTGCAAGGTCCTGACCTTAGAATCAATGTAAACCGCCATTTTAGGTCAATCCGCCATTTTAGGTTCTCTCTGTAAAGTCACCCTGTGAGTTAAAATGGTGGACGATGTCATTCCGAAATACAACATTGCCATCTTGACCTCTGTGTGTACTTAATATGTAACTTGCCTGCAGCCCACTTGTTGGGGTCATGAACTGAGACCTTGTCCTTCGCTGCCCTGTGTGTAAAGGATTACTCACGTCAATGAAACTAATCCGCGAGCATATGTTAAGAACAATGTATCCAAATACTGAACTAAGAACACTTGTTTAAACTACATTGTATTAATGTTTGAAAAGACCTTTATGAGACCCTAAAATACACAGGTGCAGTGTATGCTTGTTGGCGTATGTATTAAAGGCAAACTAGTTGCATGTGGATATGCGAACTCGGCATGAACCCTAGATCAGTAATGTATTAGAGGAATATTAACCCGAAGTAGGGTTGGACATCATGTTCGCAAATGGTATAAAAGAGCGACGAATTTTAATGTACAGCGTCTCTCACTGAACACACTGAACCACGCTGGAGTTCGTTGTGTTGTACTGAGGGCCGATAGCCATCTGTTACTTTTCTTGGAAAACTGTTCAGTATAAAATAAAGATCTCTTTGTATGTTCCTTTGTAACCTGTGTTCGATGTATTTCCTTTTGGGGTACTCAGCCTCGATATTTTGATTTTGTTTTCACAGCACCTCTCACTTCCCCTCCCCCGTGGCACTTCTCTTCCCTCTTCCACGCACTTGAGTGATCTGAAGAACACAAGGTAAGATAGTTGTTTTGTCCTCCCTTCGTTTCCCCCTCCTTGTCTTGTCGTGCCTAGGAACACTTGTGTACAGGCACGTTATTAATGCCATATCATGTGAATAGCTTCAGGGTACCTGATGGCATGGTCCACCACTGCCAATATAAATCACTTGCCTAAAGATGCGGGAGGATCTAGGGGGACAACAATGCCAATCTCAACCTCTCAAAAGGGACTCCCCCAGCAGGGAGAGGGACTACAGGTGCCACATTCTTGGCTCCACTCTCACCAGATAACTGGCAAGTGGGACAATGCCTACAGTGTTTTTCAATCTCTGCACCCCTCTTGGGCCAGTAAAAGTACAATGCGATCCTCTCCTTGGTCCTCTTAAAACGTAAATGGCCAGCCAGGGGGACTTCATGTGCCAACTGTATGAATTTGGGTCTCAATTCTTGGGGTACCACCAGTCTCCCGAGGTCCCCTGAAACAGACTCCATAGGTTCACTGTAGAGAGGTCCATCCTCCCAATATAGCCTATGCGTCCCAGGATCTTGCCCTTCACTCTGAGAAGCTGCCTGCTGACAGACCTTCTAGAGAGGGATCCTCTCTTTGTTCCCTACTGAAGTCGGTCCTGGAGGGACCACCTTCTGCAAGCAAATTCTGCAGCGCAGGACGGTCTTTTGGATCCAAATCTTCCAGAAAGAGTTGAATCTGCTCAGAAGAGGGTTCTTCAGGGGATTCTTCTGGCATAAGTGTGACCTATGTTTTCAACAGGAACCTTTTTCCTTGTGGAGGTTTTGGCCTTGGGTCCCTTCTTTTCTTTAGAGACTCTAGGTTTCCCCTTGGTCTCTTTTGAAGATCTCTTAAGGTGGCCTCTCTGGCTTTCCTGGTCAACTCACTTCTCTTACTAGAGAGGGGTTTGGGTGTGCTGAGACTACACCTAAGGCCTTCAAATCATTGCCCAACAGTACCCTTCGTGGTACTTCTGACTGATAGGAGAAACCGGAGGGCGTTCTCCCTTATAGATCCCGGGCATTGTTTGTTCAGGTGGCCAGGACAAAACCATCGCCTTTGGAAGCAGACCCTGGAGGTGGACCAGTGCGAGAGGATCACCTAATCAGGGGATCCTTGGGGACTGCTGCATGAATGCCTTCTGGAGGGATACATTATCTCCCCCTTAACATCATACCCCTACCTGACACTTCCTACACCTTGATAGGTAATTGTAAGTCCTGTCCCGTTACCCTCTCCCCAATTCCAACCTGTACCAAGACCAGAGGGAGGTATACGAGGACAAGGAAAAGGGAATTACACATTACCCAATCATTTACAACAAGGTGATTGTCCCCTTTTTCTAACAGCAAGTTACCCATTCTTTCCACCATCCCTAGAAAAGACTATGACTCCCATAATTCCTCCCCAGTGCATTTTTCAGAAACCACTGGGACGAGGAAGAAGAGAACAAGATCAATGAAGATTACCCATATGAACCTATGTACCAGGGGTTCCTACGGCAGTTGCCATTTTGTCCCATTAACAAGGCCAGGTCTCTCTTTTCAATCATTACCACCTGAAACCTGTTGAGCCTCCCAGACAGTATACAAGACACACATGCACACTCTGAGCAAGCTGGGGATGCTGGATGGAGCACAGAGGCCAGGAGGAACATTCGAGCTGGAGAGACCCTGGAAGGCCTGGAGGACCAAAGACTGCCAAATTGCTGGGCCTGTGAGTACAGGGTAGCCTGCATTGTGGCAAGGGCGTGCCAACTTCAGGGAGCCAAAACCAGAGGCAGCTCTGGGTTTCCTGCCAGTACCCAAACCAGAGCTCCTGCCCAGGGCAAAGTAGGTGAGCCAAAGCCTTTGAGGGAAGGTGGTAGGACCCTGACCTCAACACACATCCGCTTGTGCTCTTGCTGCACCCAAAATGTGAGAAAGGCGTTTTCGGAAAGCTTGCGAAGTGGGATCAAAATAAGAAAGGTGCATTCTGGGGCTGGAAGTCCAAAGACATTTATTTTGTGAACTTTGAGAGGGGTCTGAGCCCGACTGAACGAGAACCCTAGATAAGACAAGAAAGAAATGCACAGAGCAGGTGAATTGGCAAGCGACGTGAGACAGTTGTGTGCTAAAGAAAGATTGAAGTGGCAACATAATATTGCACAATTGAAGGCTACATGTGTGTGGATGAGACGTGAAGGCAGACTTGCAAATGAAACTTGAAGTAACGATAGCTGTGTAAAGAAACGCACTGGAGGCAGGTGTCTGTACTCCTGCTCTCTATACGGCAGAGGAGAGGCACAGAGGACCCCAGCCAAGATTCTCTATTATTGGTAACGTAGTCAAGCAATGAAGGCCTAACTTCTCAGGAGGTGATGTGGGCTGGTTCTTAAAGGAATAGTGCGCTCTGAAATATTATTGTCCCGAGGGTTCGGGCATGTGTTTTTAAGTACACGTTGATCGATCGCACAAACATTTCCAATGCACCTTACCTTAGTTTTCCTCTTTTGTACACATGCGAAATCAGTTGCCGCATGGCGCGGCCATCTTGTGATAATCTGATCAGTTGCCGCATGGCCCCAAGGTGGACTGCCCTAGCGGCACTAAATCATATCCCCGACCCTCGGGCTGACATCAACAAACCCAGTGATATTCGCCGCCTATCTCCATGACGCTACTGGGCAGCCTAGCCAAACTTGCCAAGTCATTGCCTACCTGACGTGACGCAGAACCCGGAAATCAACACACATCAACCCACAACACAGCACGTCACAATTCGGAATACAAATCTATACTTTAAAAAGACAAAACAGTACAATTTTTAAATTACTTTTATTTCACAATCAATGCTGCGAGAACATCCGGCGATTGCCATATTCAATGAAATAGGTCATTTTTTTTTTCTCGTTTTTTTCTCGGTCCACAAATGTTTATCACGAGTCACGTGGTGTTCCTTTTGGGTAGGTATAAGAAGCGCATCAGACGCACCGTGAATCACAAGGCTTGGGCATCAGCTTGGCGCAAGTCCACCGTAAACAATGTCAGGTTGCTCCTTATCGCTGGTACCGCGTAAGGGCATATGGGCCCGTGTCGATCATCCCAAAAAAGGGTCACTGTGACCCAGCCATTCAAATGTATCTGCAGCTAGCGGTTGAAAATCCCGTCTGTTGGGATCTGGAATCGTTAACAATCGCAGAAAGGCACGATATAGCTGTTTGGAAAACATAACAGAAATGTGTCTCAATAGCCGATATTTATTACAATTTATCATTTTACCGATTAATTCGCCCCTGCGTTAAAACTAATCATGAACACAGGCGTGAAACAATGGCAACACAGAGAAAACATGAATACTAGTCCACAATTATATTCAGAGGTTAGTGCTATAGAGTATGTTCAGCTCGAAATGGGATGCGGAAGCTGACGCTAAAATTTGAATTACACATAGACGGCCTTTTAATTAAATATTAGCGTTGAACCTGGGGGAACTGAGTGGTAGTCTACCTGCATCTCGATGCTTAACTCCCCATGTGCCCGGGAACAAAGACAAGTACACACACAGGTTGTACTTGTGTGTCATTGCAATATGCCACAAAGAACAACCCAGTACAATGTAACCTAGCAATAACGGTGGGCTAATGATAAATTGAGTCGTTGGTCTACATAAATGGTTGAAAGTAAAACTAACATTATATTTGGCATTTCCATTCTCTTGCCTAACGCACAGACAACGTTCAAATAAACGCCTTTTCATAAAATTAAATTGCATGATCCTTTGTCCAGTTTTGGAATGGTGAACCTTATCATATTTGACGTTATTACACCCCTCCCTTAATTAATTCCTTTGGGGATCATGCCTTTCTCTCAAGGTCAAAAAACAATTGAATTTTATACTGTGTGCGATGCGTGGGCTTGCTGAGCGCGCAAGCTAAAAATCAAAGCTGAGGACCTTCACTCAGAATGAAGATACAGTCTTAGTTTGCAACATCTTGTTTCGGCGCATCCATGAGAAAGGGACTTGTGAGGCATAGGCACAGGAAGAAAAATGTGGGGGCTGGCAGTGCTCGCTGTTCTTGGCGCTGCTGAGGGGTAGGGGAAACTTCGCAATGACGGAATGCGGCCTAGTCCAAAGTTGTAGTCGAGGGTACAGAAAATGGAGTCCAAGCGTGTCTAGCAATAGCCCCACCTGTGCTTATGTCAGGGTCTTCTTCCCAATGGCAGCAGAAGGGCAAAGGATGCGCCCCCCACGAGTGCAAGAGCAGGGTGTCACTTTCGCGTATAATGTATGGGGGCGGGGGCTCAACCGACCCACTCCTTCCTTACATTAGTAAAAACGCCCAACACATGCCTGTTAGGGAGAATTCTCTGTTTAGGCTGAATTTCCTAACCTAGTGAGTCCCCCAGCAGCTTTGATGGATTTTTGGGGTTTATTTTTTTCTCCTGCCAAGAGTGAGACTCTTTTACCCTCACTCTTGGACATGATTTGAGTGCGTTTCTTTGAAACTAGATGTGTTTAATGGGCTATGGGGTCTTTTACCCCATAGGGCTTCATGTGTTTTTGTGATGTGTGTTACACAGCACCCTCAGTGCAGTAACACAGGGATGTCATAGTGACCCCCCAGTATAGACTCCATACCCTGGGACTGACTACTGTCTCCCAGGGCATGTAAAGTCACCATTGACTATACTAGTCTTAAATTCTGAACAGAACCAGTACAAACCATCATATTGTGGACGTACTGGCTGGGGCAATTCAATTGCCCCAGGGTCTGGTAGTCGAGGGGGCACGTCTCCGTCCCCCCCTGATCGAGTTTTGGCTGGTGGCAGTGGATACTACGTTTTATATTCAACCGCAAATATTTTCCTATGGGATTTCCCATTGTTTTAGGCTACTATCTTTATTTAATTATTTACGGTAGCCTCGAACATACCGCCGGTTTATTTAATCAATATTAATTCTCCGGTTGGTATTTTTTGCCAAAACTTGATTCTAAAATGGCGTTTGTGTTCTCTTCTGTGACTCCAACCCAAGTCGAGCCCTTTGTTCCACTTTTTGGCGGGCTTCTCCACAGAAGCCCTCCAAAGCGGTGCCACTCTGTCTGGGGTACTTAGGAGGGGTGGAGGGGAATTTAGGCACCCTGGACTGAGTTGCCTAGGCAACTCAAGTCGCACTCCGTCCTGATTGGCCCAAGTGGTGAGCCGGCCGGCTCACTACTTAGCATGTTTGAGTGACAGCTAGGCTGAGTGAATGGGGGTTTTCTGCATAAAAGCAGGGCTTTGGGGACTGGAACTTCAGAAGTCGCCACAGGACCTAACAATCCGACGAGGGAGAAGCTGAGCCGACCTGCCACGACACCACCACCGGTGGAGCCCTGCTGGACCGTCTCACCACTTTTCCCAACGACAGAGGAGATCTCCCGCCGGAGAGTCTTCTTCCTTTGACTGGTGGGGATAACCAGTTTCACCGTATTTTCGCCTTCCCGACGCATCTCGTGGCTGCCTTGCCTGTGCCAAGCACCCCGGCAACCGGGATACCACGTTTTACCACGACCGCGAAACAAAAGTACCACCTTTAACCGGAAAACTCTGCGGCTGGTTTCTTCCCTGGTAGTGCAACGACCTTCATCTTTCCTCCAAGTCGAGTTCTTCTCTTCCCCTGGACGACGACGCAACTTGCACCCACTGCCAGGAACAACTGCCACCGCTGGAGGATCCTTCCCACTTAAGGTACCATGTCCCGCCTGGCTTCCCCTGCTACCGACTGTACGGGGTAGATTTAGTCCCCGGCTTTCGAACCTGGGTTAGCCTGGGACACCCTGGCTAAACTTTCCTAAGCCTCTCTAAACTCTTTTTGAACCCTCTGCAAGAATTTCTAACCCTAGTGTAACTGTGTGATCTTGGGCGCATTTGTGCTCTGCTCTCTCTAAGAGTGGGCCCAGCCTTTGGACTTTGGCTCTTCTGCCTTGCTAACAGTGTTCCTGAACCTTAGAGGGGTGTACCTTTCCATATTCTGTCTTTTTCCCTCCCTTTCTCACAAACTTATTGGAGTGCCATTTAGTTAAGCGCTCACCTCTGTATGAAAATAAGTGGTGTTTTACTGTGACTTATCTGATAAGGAAAAAGGGTTGTATATATTGCAATAGTAACTGTGTTTAGAATATTTTACAAAAAGAGTGCTGGAGTGTTTCAAACCGTGTGTTTTAAATAAATAATTATATACTTTGATACCAAAGCTCTGGTCAGTGTTTGCTTGTAGTAATGTATCTGAGTCCCTATTGTGTATACTTTGCATACTGCCTAACTCTCTTGAGGGAAGTCCGACTGCTCAGCCACAGCTACCAGGTAAACCTGGGTGGTACAGACTGCTACCAAGTGGGTTTACTGCCAACACCTGTAGTCTTAAATCATTTGCAGTGTTCCCTAAGGGAACTGCACAGGTTTCTGCCTAACAATGCCGCCATAAATATATTGGTCAGAGTGCACCTATTTCTCACCAACAACCCACTTTGATCAGTGAACGTTCCACAGTAAGTTGACGAAACTGGGAAGTGTGAAAGCACAGTGTTACATTGTATGGTATTTGTAAAAATGGAACTTGTTGAAAAAAAAAAATTGACAGAGGATAGATTTCAAAAGACAAAGTGGATGCTTTATATGGACACTTCATAAAAACATTGTTGATCAAAAAAAGAGACGGTAATCAATTGAACCTGGAAGTGAACTGTTCCACAAGCTCTCCTTTAGGTGGACAGGGCACGTTGGCAATGTTTTGTGGCAATGTATGTGTACTTGGAACAAAATCGTGCGCGATCCCGTGATTATGCATCTCCAAGACAGTCATAATAAGATCTTTCACCAAATCTAATTCCATTTCCTCATATACTGGCTTGACCACCCATTTTTTGCTTCTTTTCGTAAAGGCCATTGTGTAGCGAAGCATCTCAAAGTTTCCTGCAGTCTGCGATTGTTCATGCCCTACATTCTCATTATGCACTAATACCGCTAGTAATGTCCTATATTTCATACCGTCTATGCCGAAATGCAATCTCTTTGGCCTGTACTTTAGGCACATATTGTGGAACCTCCAATTCTCCTGTGTGACAGAATTCTGCGAGTCCCTTCTGATCTCTTTATAGAGTTTTATCAAACACAATCTTCTCAAGGGCTTTGTGTGGAGGTGAAGATGGAATCAACCACTTTTTATTCCGTTTCTGCTCCGGCGACAAAGGGCCATGTGCACATTGGTGGAAATGTTGGTTTGCTGCCCAAGAGTGAATGTTGGAACAGTGGTGCATTAGTGACCGCCATTTCTCCAGTCGAATTTCCACAGACCCATCACAAGTTTTGGAGCTCCGCCAAAGATGGTTGCTGAAAGACTGGGACCACTGTAAAATATTTTTGAACCTTTTTTTCCCCTACTGCTGAGATTTTTTTTATTGTTGGATTTGGCAATGTGCCATACATCAAATTGATAGCGAATATTTGGGAACTGCTCTTGCATTTTTTTGGCTATTGAAACGTGTCTGTCCGTGGCTATGAGGTCGATTTGCATTCCCCTCGATTGTAGATCTTCCAGTGATTTTATAAAACCAAGTTTCTCCATGGCCACTGAGGATTTACATTCGGACACCTGCACAACCACCAAACTCAATTTTTTTACTTTCCGTGTCCTGAAAGTGGTATGTGCAGTACTTTGCTGAAAATCCGGGGCCGTCACACTGTCCATCGCCAGCTAGTCTGAACTGTTTTTTTGGAGAATGTACATTTGTTCAATTTTCCAAGCTTCACTAATGGCAGGGAATAGATATTGATGTTGATATTTATAGTACTGCGTTTTAGAAATGAAAATGGAGTCCCAAAAATTCACAGAAACTGGACAACTTCTGAAACTAGACCCACTGAAAAGTAAAGCAGCTGCACACAGATTCCCAGCTGGCAGTTTCCCCAGCATTGGTTGAGTGGACCATGAACATTTTTCATGGAGCATTTCACAGATGGCAT
The DNA here is from genome assembly GCF_040938575.1 of Ambystoma mexicanum. Taxonomy (NCBI): domain Eukaryota; kingdom Metazoa; phylum Chordata; class Amphibia; order Caudata; family Ambystomatidae; genus Ambystoma; species Ambystoma mexicanum. The sequence goes on from NC_090934.1 coordinate 674,401,047, forward strand.
ATATTTTGAGGTTACTGCCTTGTGATACACGAGTCACATTCACCAATGGCTTCCCACATACTTCCCTTCTCACTAAATGCAGACATTTCAGCATCATTATAATCTCCATCAAGCAGCTGTCGAATACAATGTATTTGGGCTCCTTTATTAGACTATCATCCTGTTTTAATGTTGTTTCTGACTGAACTGTGGTTGACATATCAGCCAAACTGGACATACTATAGTCGAGATCTTGGTCTAGTTCCTCTGTCAATTTTATTGATGCTTCAGTCTCTGTCATTTCAGCGTCTGTTACTTGAACATGAATCCGAGAAAACATAAATGTCGATTGGTTTTTGGGTGGCCTTTGTTTGGCGGGTGTCGATTGTGTTATGTGGTCTGCGACTAATTCAAAAGCACCTTCATTACATTCAGTTTCATTTTCATCTGGTAGAGCAGTCGCACTGTAGCAATGGTCCAACAACGCTTTGCTGGCTTCGCCGGTCACAGTAAATTAATTTTCTGGCCATTGGACAAAACCATCTCGAGTCTGCTTATTGACTTGAACACGCTGCGCCTCAAATAATAGTTGCTCCATGGTGAAATCAGTTTGGCAAGCAGCATCTCTGATTTCTGTCGCGGTCTGCGTCTGCATAGTTCGTACACCATCGGGCAAATAGAAGATAGGTTTGAAAAACATGTTCAATGTAAATCCAACATACAGTATTGGACAATTTAGATTTTAAAAAAGCATGTTATGAAAGCACTAGCAAAAAACACTGTTTGAAAATGAAATTATAATTTACTGCATCTTTCTTGCTTTTCTGTGAAACCTTCTTCACTGTAATGACAGCACCAGCAAGCTGGTCCACTGACTCGGATCCACGTTCCTCCACTTCTATATACAGATCTTGTATACATCCCTACAAAAGAGTATCCATTAAAAATAAGTCATTCGTATTTGAAATCAAATTATTCCATCGCATACATGCCTTATCCAGATACCCTCGTACACCGTGTACGTCGTTTAGTCAAAATATACATTTCGAATTTCACCTAATTGATGGATAGTTTACTCGATCAAAGAAGACTGTGCAAAACACACTGATTGAAATGTTGCACTCAAGCAATTTGCAAAAGCTGCTTGTTTATAATAATGTCACTGTCTAATAGTATTAGATCTAGGACCTACTTTCCTTCATTCGAGGGAACTGTCAGTACGCATACCTCTTACTCCTAATCAAATAGGAGGGATGATGTAATTGTAGTAGAAGTATCAGCATCTCCCTGTAACATTACTTTTTTTTTTAGTATGGATGAAAAAATTTAAATGGTACACACACAGCTTGACGCAGACAATGGTACATATAAATAAAAAACCATGAATGAAACATTGTGTAAACGAACAACACGATACGTAAATATGATATCGCAAATTCCACGCATAAAACAATTCCGGAACTGAATAGCTAAATAAGTACCTGATACGCTCTGAAGGTTGTTGTTGACTCCAGGCATGACATGGATGCAGAATCTTGCTCTTTCATATTTAGTGCATAGTCATGGAGTTGTAAAGGGAAAATCTGATTTGATTCAGAAATGCTAATCTTAAAAATTGGCATGTAAAGAGACAGATTACGAAAACAATATGCTTATTTCAAAGGGCACTATAGCATAGTTATCTGTGCCCATAAATCGTTTTCTATGATGCTCCTAAAACCAAGGACAGATGTTTAGCAAAATGGGGTTTAGTTATAAAGCAATACAATCTTGCGAATAAGTATTATAAAGGACATTTACACCTAAAACACCAATCCGTCCATTTAGTTACCTGTTCACTACCCCAAGGGCTACAGCTAAATCCGAAACCGTGACTCACCTGAGGCGGCCTGTGCATGAATAGAGTCGGAATTGCATTTGGGAGCAATTTACGAGTCGTTCTGAATCGCTTCTTCTGTGTGTGCTTGGATTGGTTGTACATATTCGTGGCAAAGTGCAGGCTGCAGACTCGGTATCTATCACCCCTCGTGTCCTCCAAGACTTTATGGGCTCTACTTTCAAGCTCTTCCGGTGCAAATCCGCAATATCTGACCCATTCTCTTATTCGATCTATATTCCTCGGGAATACATGCATTGTAGTGCCTTTAGATTTGTTATGAGTCATAGAAGGGCAACCGAAAACCATACAGGCAGGCATTGTTGGAAATTCTGTAAAAAAAAAAAAAAATGTTAACAAATGTCAACAATGTTGAAAAATTACTTTGCATAAAAGCGCGAGAAAGACGGAATTATACCATACATTTGTTCTATGCAAGCTATGTTTTGGTCACCAAAGCAAAACCAGTGTAGCATAGCCGGCTGTATTATAGGATCATTTTCATAAACAATTCATTGATGTGACGAAAATCATAACATGTTACTCGTCCCTTGAATGTACTATCGAGCATCAAAAGGAAACATGCTTATAGACACGGTCCGCGAAGGATGCAATTCGATCCCAATTGACACTGATGACAATTGATATATATCGATAACATAACAAATTAAAATCAAGTCAATGGCAATGAGATGAACATAACACTACTGTGTACGTTCATTCGAAATAGACAGACATTTAGAGATCAAGGAGATACGATTAGGTGACCTGCCCTTACCTTGACCAACAAACAGTTAGATTCAGCAAGCAGGTTACTTAGTGGCAGGAGAACAGGGAGATGTCCACAGGTAGCACGACCACAAGCTGACTCGCAGTGGTCACAGAGGTTCTCGGTTAGCACGTTCGGGAGTTGACTTGCAGTGCTCAAAGATGTTCTCATGTTGAATATCAAGTGGTTTATAAAGAATTAGAAAAGAGGGTGTGTATGTGAATGAATGACATGCATATGGCGGGGTCTTATGTGGATAGCAGGGGGTGCGGCCTGCTTCAGGGGAGCATGCCTGGAGACACGGGGTCTGGCTAGGCCATGTGTACAGTGGGCCCTGGGCGTAATATACCTTTGAAGTATACATGGTGTTTGGCACCTTTGCTGTTCCTACCCCAGCCAGCCCCCTTTGGCAGCGCACATCCACTGGTGAGAAGTGCCTTTGATAATGGGGCGGGGGGATGGATGGGCATGAGGCGTGCAGGAAAGGGCCGGAACACCGCTGAATGGAGACACACGAATCACTGAAAAATGGAAACAACCATTGATAATAGTTCCGTTGTGTTTTATTTTGTTGCTGATTTTGATGGAACAAATGTACTACACATTAGGTTCTGGTTGCAGCACAGTGAGGGAAAATCCCCTGTACCGACCATTGTCACTCTGGAAAGTTTCTCTAATTGCACCAACGACACAGGCGGGTATTACTCCTCGAACGCGGTGTCCAAGCCTCCCATGAAGCCACCATGTAAACAAACGATAGGCCACCAGCCTGTACCACCTGTGAAAGAGAAAGATACAAACTGTTTCTAAATGAACAACATAAGTGTATTAAACCTTAGCTGCCAATGACAATTCTTGTATCCAATGGCATTGTTGCCAGTACAAATGTTACCTAGACACTGTACAATATTGAACGTCTATGTATTCCATTACATTTGGGACACAAAGAAATATTGCTTCATGACATAAACATAAGGAGACCACTATGATTTCCCCAAATTTAGAGTGATGTATAGAATTGCAAGACTACATTTGTTTGGCAATGATAGATCGAAGTTACGACAATACAGGAGACAACCATGAAATGGTAGTTGCCTATGTGACATCACAATAAGAGTACACTTACTCGTTGCTTGGATTGCGAGGGCGAACTGTTACGAAGTTCGTGCATAAGCACCATCATAATCCTCAACACGGTCTGTGTGAGGCAGGCTGCCCTGAAGTCTGTCAGCTCGGTAACACATTGCGGCCGTGTCTCGCCTTCCGATATGTAGGCCAAGCATTCAGAGTTTTCTCGGCAGCAGTTCTCCTCGGTTGGCATTAGCGTGCACCGATTGCAGGTACACCAGGTGGAAACCCCACCCATGCAACTAGGTTCAGTCTCTTGATCTGTTGAATCGTCCTCCCAACTGCCGTCCGAAGCTCCATCGTTTGTGCATCTCTCTCTTTCTAGTAATTCCTCCTCGAATACTCCGGCTCGTACTGGTAGGGCTGTATTGTTGCCATTATGTGGAGAAAAAAAAATTTGATAGTAATGGTACTATCTGTTCGCACAGGCTACAAGCAACGAATGGAAACTGACCAGAGCACAGAAACGAGGCACAGAATACTCAAAAAAAGACAGTGAAAGGAATGGAAAAGCAAATCTGATGTTGTCTGTTGAGAAGCGGTCTGTTTATACTTATTGAGAAAAGAGGCGTCCTGCCATTTCCATGGAGACAAGTCATTAGCTGAAGCACAGAGAACGTTGACACGAAACGTGCATTGGTGTTGTGAAATGGGCGGTACGCGTCTAGTGATCTCAGCCTGAGGGGCGGAGGATATGATTTAGTGCCGCCAGGCCAGTCCACTCCACCTTGGGCCATGTGGCAACTGATCAGATAATCAAAATATGGCCGCGCCATGCTGCCTGATTTCGCATGTGTACAAAAGAGGAAAACTACGGTAAGCTGCATTGGAAATGTTTGTGCGATCGATCAACGTATACTTAAAAACACATGCCCGAACCCTTGAGACAATAATATTTCAGAGCACACTATTCCTTTAAGTACAGTGTAGTCCCCAAGCATCCACAATGGAATGACCACACATTGTATTAGTTAAAACACAGTCTTTATATAAATAAGGTTCAAGGTTATATACACAATCACGATAATACACTTTGTGCTCCGACAATTCTAAAATGATAAATATATACAGTGCTAGGTGGTATCACTATTACTCCGATTCCAATAAAATGCATAAACTGCACTCAGTTCAAATAGCATCCGAATCAACACAGTAAAACAATATCAACCATAGACTTAAGAGGAAGATACGTTGGTTAGACAAGTGGCAGAGCCCCTACCTTTAGACAGTTCTGTATGGGGCTTCCCCCCACCTGGGCAACCTGTAAATCAAGATATATCGTACAAGCCTAGTCCATATATCGTCTATTAAAGTCTTATCTTCTTCTATAGTTCTGCAACCCAAATGTACCTTGCGTTGTAGAATTCTTCGTCGGGGAATCAATGGGCCCTTCTTGAGTGCGCTCCCTTTGAAGCGGGAGCCACGGGTCGTTGAAATTCCGAGATGAAGAAAGGGTGAACGTTGTCATTGAGGCAGCAGCTTCGGTCCTTGCGGTGCTCATTGACGAGTGATTGAAAACGTCCTGCAACAGGGGAGGCGTGCAGTGCACCTCAACGATGATGGGTCGTTGCCGCAAAGAGTTAGTGAAGGACTTTGGCCCAGCAAGGGTGTCGAGTCGTCGGCGAACGGGGCGTGACCATGGCTGGTTTCAGTAGCTTCATCGGCGTCTGAGGTCTTCGGGTGGCGGGAAACCCACCGGCGGATTCTCCTCGGTCGTCGATGATGAACAAGAGAGTCCTTGGATCAAATGTTTCTTAGGCAAACGGGAGCACGGTGGCTCCGGTCGGCGACGGCGGTCATCGACGGTGGATGGCTGTCAGGTGCTTCTCTTCATTCTCCTCAGCGGTGCCCTTCTCCGGTCGGCAGCCTTTCGTAGGTCTGTCTACCAGGGAGCTTTGGGAAAGATTAGCTGGTGCACGATGGTGCCTCGTAGCTCGGGGAGAGATCTCCTTACCAGGTCCTCTCTTGGATCAGTTCTTGAAGATACAGCAGCTTTCAGATTACACAGAAGGGACCAGCGGTTTACCTTCTTTCGGCTCGGCTTCGAGAGTAAGAATCAAGTATCAGGGGGAAGGGACAGAGTCGGGGCTTCCTGGGACTTCGGGAAAACCAAGGTAACATTCGATGGACAGCAAGAGGCCATGGGGACCATCTTGTCTCCATCAGGAATCCACCGATTCCAATGACAAGGCCTGGGCATCCCAAAACGGAGGACGCTCAGGGCACCTGTCAATTCAGCACAGAGCTGCCACCAGCCCGTACCCTGCTCTGTGGGCCACACACAGGTGCCCAAAAACATACACTAGGAGTACAGGGTCGTACTCCCACCAATGGGTGCCATAAGGGTATCCCAAGGGTCTGTTCACCAAACCAAATACAGGAAGAGCTGCAATGCCAGGAGTCCCACGTGAACTTCTGCACAGAAAACAAGTCACAACACATGATAAAAAGCAATAAAGGACAAGGAATCAGAGGCCCTGTCCCTATGATGTATTTCCAGCATCACAAGCTGTAAAGTCGGCGATACTGAGTAACGGAGTGGTCTGGCGAAAGGAAGTAGTCCACTCTAAAGTCTCTGCGAAAGGTGAAAAATGTATAGCGATAAAGTGAATGAACTGTGACATCAAGGTGATTGAAATTTGCCCAGAGAAAAGGGAAAAGTAAAAAGGTGAACATTGAACTTTGGTGCATAATTGATTGAACTATGACGAGGAAGCACAGGGGCAAAACCATAGGAGTGCGAGTTGTAAACCTGGAAAGTCAAAGTGATCCTGCGGAGGTCTGAAAAAAAAGGCCACGCAGATTTATTCAACGTCAGGAAACGGTCCAAGCCCAACTGAGGGAGACCAAAGGTGTAGTAAGTTATTTGTTTTGCTTTGAAAGGTCTGGGCCGGACTGAGGGAGACCGACGTGAACGTTTTGGTGAACTGTGCTGTGGAAATTGGAAAGTAAGACGTTAACGTGGAAGGCCAGGCTGGCCTCGATTCATGTCTTGAACTGCCTTTGTGTTAAGAGCCTGGGCCAGAGTGCGTCATCTTGCCTAAAAGGACCGCCTTACCCCATGCTGTCCAACGTGGAGAGGACAGCTGACTCAGCCATCTTGATCCTTTATGTTAGAACACTGTTATTCCTTTACATATGCCTTTTGCCATGCACCCATTTATTGTAATAGTCTAAGGGAAGGCAATAGGTTTATTTAGTATATTGATATTTTATTTCTATCGCGCTCAGACACGTGTTTCAGAGCACGACAAGGCAAGGGAGGGGCACAGGGGAGAACAAAAACGATTTTACTAGGCCCAGTGACATTGAGAACGTGCAAGTGCATGGGAGAGGGGGAGGGGAAAAGTGGAAGGAAGGGCGAGAAGTGGAAAGTGCAGGGCAAAGGAGAAACAGAATAGATAATAAATAACAAAATCAACAAAAGTGGTAGTGCAGCCAGCAAGTGGCAAGTGCTGAGTTTAAGGCAACAGACAGGGTAGGTCTGATAAGTGCAGGAGGAAGAAAATAAAAGTGGCAGGGGAGCTGCATGGGTACAGATACAGACGCCAATGCAAGGGGTGGCCGGGACGCAGTGTGGTAGGTGGCAGGACGAGCAGGAAATCTGGGCCCGGAGGACAGAGGGTAACCAGGTGCATGGTGCCAAGAGATTACAGATCAGCAGGAGAGAGGCGGGCGAAGGCAGAAGCCAAGAGGAAGGTCTTGAGGTGTTTCCAGAACCAGAGATGGTTTTCCTCAAGTTTAAGAGTGGCAGGGAGGCTGTTCCAGAGGGAGGCCCCAGCCGAAGACAGATCTACCACCAGCACGTTTCTTTGAAAAACAACTGACTCTGAGGGAGTTAGAGGTAGAGGAGCGAAGAGCTCAGGAGGGGAGGTATTTGCGGAGGGATAGCTGAAGGTATTTTGGACCCAGGCCTCAGAAAGCTTTGTGGACAAAGAGGGTTTTAAATGTAATCCTTGCATCCACTGGGAGCCAATGGAGAGATTTCAGAGCTGGAAAGATACCATCCCAGAGCTTGAGGCCAAGGACAAGGCTTGCAGTCCTGTTCTGGATTAGTTGCAGAGGGCGGAGAGAAGAGGCAGGTAGATTTACAAAGAGGCTGTTACAACAGTCCAACCTAGAGAGAACCAGAGCTTGGGAGACAGTGAACTTCTGGGGGAAGTAGAGGAAAGGCAGAGTACCTCTGAGGAGGTGCAGTAGGAGGTTTGACTTTTTAGAAACCTCAGAGATGTGGGCGGAGAAGGAAATTGTAGAATCAAATATGACCCTGAGGTTCTTAGCCGCGCAGGTGGCGGTATGAGGAAGGCCAAGGGAGGCTGACCAAAGAGTGAGGGGAAAGGATGGAGAAGGTGTGCCGATGAGGAGGATCTCAGTCTTGCTGGCATTCAGACAAAGATCATTGGCGGAACACCAATCTTGAATGGCAGTAAGGCAATCAGATATGAGAGAGGGAGAGGAGGTGGCCAAGGGCAGCCTGGAGATGAGTTGAGTGTCGTCAGCATAGCACTAGAAATTTGAGCAGAAAATGGCAATGCAGTGGGCAAGAGTTGCCAGGTATAAATTGAAAAGCCAGGGCGAGAGGTTAGACCCCTGGTGAACACCACAAGTAGAGAGGGAGATAGATGATAGAAAGTACCCAAGTTTGACCTGGGAGGGTCGATTGGAGAGTAAAGAGGTCAACCAGGACAGAGCCTGATCAGTGATACCCAAGTTATCACAGAGACGGTTGAGCAGGATGTTAGGGTTGACCGTGTCAAAGGCAGATGAGAGATCGAGTAGGATGAAGAAAGAGGGAATGTTAGAGTCAAGGCTGGAGAGCAGATCTTCACGGATGTTCAGGAGATCAGTTTCCATGCTTCTGGCAGCTCTGAAGCCAGATTGGTGGTCATGGAGAGAGCCAACAGAATATGAATGAAGGTTAAGCTGAGAGATGGTCAGCTTTTCCAGGAGTTTGCCCAGAAAGGGAGTCATGGAAATGGGGCGATAATTAGCTGGGCAGGAAGGATCAGCTGTGGGTTTCTTGATAAGAGAATGCACAAGGGAGTGCTTTAAAGGGGAGGGGAAGGATCCTGAGGCAAAGGAATGGTTGCAAAAATCGTCAAGTGCCAGAGCAAGGGTGTCGATGTGGTCCTTGATTGTTTTGGAGGAACAGGGATGAACCTGTTGTGACAAGGTTTTCATAGATCGGACTGGTCTAGCGACTTCATCGGGAGAGAAAAGAGGAAAAGACGAGAAGGGGGTAGGTGGCAGAAGGAGGGTCAGCAGGCATAGGCGGAGAGAGGAGAGGAGGGGAAGGGGAGGGGAGGAGAGGAGAGGGTGGACAGGATGTCCTGGGTTTTTGCGATGAACTGAGAGGCAAGGGCATTGCAAAGAGCCTGGGAGGCAACAGGAGGGGTAGAGAGGGAGAAAGGGTTGGCCAGCTCCTTGCAGATTTTAAAGAGTTTGGTCATATTGTTAGATGCCGCCGAGACACAGGCTTGAATGTGGACTCTCTTCATGGTGAGGACAGGGAGTCAGTATTGCCTTTGGAGCAGGTGACAGGCCAGTTTGTCAGATGATTAACAAGAAGCCCTCCATTTCCTCTCAGCCGCCCTACACTTACGTTTAAGTGTAGCTAGGTCGGAGTCAAGCCAGGAATTGCACTTGGTTTTGGACTTCAAACGGATCCTCATGACAGGGGCAAGAGCATCAAGAGTATCAGAAATAGAAGAGTAGAGAAGGGATAAGGCTGTGTCAGGGTGTGAGTGAGCCATAGGAGGAAGGAGGTTGGGGGGAGAGAAGGTGGCAGCAAAAGCCTCACCTGACACCCATTTCATCGGCCGGATGTCCGAGAAGGTAGGTGGCAGTGTTGGGGTAGGCTTGGCCCGGGGGGGAAGAGAGTGAGAGATAAGAAGAGAGGCGGCAGTGGTCACTCCAGGAGAGAGGAGTAGTCACAGGGGTAGAGAGAGGGAGGCCGGTGGAGATCAAGACATCAAGTCTGTGACCTGCAGAATGCATCGGGCCAGAGGGGAGGATAGAGAGAGAGGGGGAATCACAGAGGTCACGAATAAGCAAAGATGAGGGACATGGAGAATCAAGGTGGATGTAGAGGTCACCAAGGAAGAGGAGTTGAGTGGTTGAGGCCTGGAGGGAGCAGGAGAGGGCAGCCCACTTGGAGAGAAAAGAGGTGATCTGAACAGGGGGCCCATAGAGTAGCAACAGTAAGAGAGTGGGTAGGGGAGATTGAGAGCCTGTAGACAAGGCATTCAAAAGAGGGGTAGATCTGATTGGGAATGATAGTGGCAGGAATCCACCCAGGAAAGATCAGGGATATACCGCCTCTGGGCAGGGTGAATCTGGGTGCGGCAAGGATCTTGTAGCCATCAGGGAGGAGAGTGTCAAAGCTTGTGACAGAGCTGGCAGTGAACCATGTCTCCGTGAGACAGAGGACATCAAGGTCCAGTTCTTTGAGGAGGTGGGAGATGTCAGAGGAGTGTTTGACAGCAGAGCGAGAGTTGAGAATGGCAACCCTTCTGGGGAGGGGTACAAATCAGAGGTACACCCTGCAGAGGAGTGGAGGTAGTCTGAAGTGGGGCAGAGGAGGAAGGAGGAGTGGGCAAGGTAGCCCAGGAATGAGAGGCAGAGACAGCCGGAGATGAAAGGAAGTTGATGAGGCGAGGGAAACGCCTATCGAAGAGGAGGCGATTGACCTGAGGACCTTGGACCATGACAGTGCCATTTAGGTAGACATTAAGGATGACTTTGGAAGAGTCGAAGCAATCCATGAGGACTACCCAGCGAGTGCCACCATTAATGGGAGAGGAGGAGACGGGACAGAGCAAAGAGATCATATGGGGGGTCCACAGATCCGGCGAAGGAATGACAAAGAGGTATTCTGTGAAGGTCTGTCTGGAAGAGGTGCTGGAATAGGTATAGGCGATAGGGAGACCAGGATTAGAGGCCAAGATATCCTTTTTAAACTTCTTCTTTCCAGACTTTTTTTTTTTAAATTAATTTTATGTCAATCAACCAACAAACCACAACCAAACCTGCAGCACATATTACAATATATTCAATTTTATACAACACAATCTTGTTGTCTGCTTTTCCCTTTCCCTCCCGCCACCCGAGCCTACATCTCATCATGATCCGCTTCCACAGTTTGCAAAGGGATTTCCTCTCTTGTGTCCTCCTCCAGAACCTGGTCACTTGACCCGTTTTGCATGAGCCCAAATAGTGTGGCTATTAGGTGTCTCCAGCTTGTTAAGGTTTCTGCTTCTTCTCCCCCGCCACCTGTTACTAGCATCTTGCCACACTGCTATTTCGGCTTCTGCCCATTTCTGGAGGTCTTTCCACCATATTTCAATCCTAGGTCTGTGACACCTCTTCCATCCCATAGCGATCCTACGCATCGCCAGTATATACGCCAAGTCTTTTAGTTTGCTTTCATGTTTAAGTTTACGGGGTCATGTGAAAGCCCCCAGCAGACATGCTCACGCTATCCCGACAGTTATCTTGATCCCCTTTTCCACCAATCTGTGTGCTATTTCTCCCCAAAATTTCTCAATTTCTGGGCACGCCCAGAACATGTGTGTCATCCCAGCATCTTCCTCGCCACATTTGGGGCACGTTTGCTTCCCTACATTGTTAAATTTAGCTATCCTCTGGGGTGTCATATAGACCCTGTGAGTTATATATAGCTGTATTTGCTGCAACCTCACATTCCTAGACACTTTCTTATGGTATCTTTGGGCCCGCTCCCACATTCCATCACTCATTGGGGCACCCACCTCCTCCTCCCAATCTTGTCGCAATTGTACCACTTCCCTACCTACTTTAGACATAACCAGCTCATATATCCTAGATATCTCATGCCCGCCTTCTGCTATATTATATATCATTTCTATAGTGGTATCTGGTTGTCCTTCCAATACTATGCATGGCCATTTCTCCTTAATCCGCTGTACCACCCTGTGATATGTAATATATTGCCCTCTATGTAGCCCCGTTTCTTCCACCAGCGTCCCGAATACCTTTATCTCCCCTTCTAGCCAAATATCACCTATTGTCGCTATCCCAACCGGTTCCCAGCATTTCCTAATTATCTTCATTAATTGCACCTCTTTCCCCGCCAGCATAACTAATGGCACTTGCGGGGAACATGGGGTCGGAATTTCCATTCGCTGACAAGCCTTGCGCCATATGTTCCACCCCAATGTCATCATCTTTGGCCGCTCTTTCATGTCTGGTTTGGGCAGCCATATGATTTCTTTCAGGAAGTATGGGGCACAATCCTGTCTGAACAACCTAGATTCTGAGGTTGGGTCCTCCGATAGCCATTTTGCCACATATTGCAGCTGGCTCGCCAGGTAATAAATTTCAAAATTTGGCAAGTTTATGCCCCCCTTATCATACGCATTTTGCAGTTTCCGAAGGGCTACCCTGCTCCTTGTCCCATGCCAGAGGAACCCCCTACACAGGCTGTGCACCTTGTCAAAGAATCGTTTCGATATCAAATATGGTATATTCCCAAAATAATGCAATAATCTGGGTAGGACCACCATTTTCAACATTGCCACTCTCCCCATCATCACCAGGGGGGAGCTTTACCCAAAATGTCATGCTATTTTCGATGCCCTTGACCGCCTTCTCTCTGTTATGCTGGTGCTCTTCCTCTACCGTATGGTAGATGTCTATCCCCAGGTACCTAAACGTATTAACCTCCCACAGTATTTGTAAAATGGCAATTTCTCTCGTGTGATGCCGACGTATCTACCCATAGGGAATATACATGATTTATTGTGGTTCACCGCTATGCCCGACAGCGCCACGAATCGTTCCATTACTTCCAGAACATATTAGAGATTTTCTTCTGGGTATTGTAAATACAGCAGCATATCGCCAGCATACAAGAAGATCAGGTGCGGTTCTCCCCCTATGTTTATCCCCATCATGTTATATTGTTGCCTTAAGTATATTGCCAAGGGCTGCAACGCTAGTATATACAACATGGGGGACCACGGGCATCCTTGTCTAGTACCTCTGCTAAAATGCCACCTTTCCGATATTATCGCTCCCGTTTTAACCCTGGCCAATGGCGCGCTGTACAACAATCTAACCCATTTAAGGTACCCAGGTCCTATCCCATAACTGGAGAAGGCTGCCGTCATGGCCATTTAACTGAGCCAAATGCTTTAATTGTATCTAGCAATACAATTGCAATTTCCGATGTTTCCCCTTTTGTGTGTTCTAACACTCGATGTAGTCGCCTTAGATTGTTAGTTATATTTCTATGTGGGACGTAACCGGTCTGGTCAGGGTGTATTAGTTTGTTAATAATCCGTTTCATCCTATTTGCCAGTACCGCCGTGAGCATTTTACCATCTTGATTAAGCATCGACAACGGTCTAAATGATCCGCAATCTTTGCCTGGCTTATTGGGCTTGGGGAGTGGTATTATAACCGCCTCTATCATGGACTCCCGCAATCTCCTATTTCATACGCCTCATTCAACATGGCCAGAAGCGGGGGGAGCACCTCCTCTCTATACAGTTTTTAAAATTCACTGGGGAGACCGTCAGCCCCCGGGGTCATGCAACTGGGTAGCTGCACAACTACCTCCTCTAGTTCTTCCAGAGTTATCGGGGCATCTAGGTCCGCTTGCTCCTCTGCACTAATTCTCGGCATACCTATGTCTTCCAGTGTTTCCTTTATGACCCTGTGGTCACTTCCCCCTTCATCCCCATATAATCGTTGATAGTACTTTAGGAATTTGTTATTCACGCCCTCTTGGGTGTCCACTACTTGCCCATCTTCCTTCTCTATTGCCCTGATTGTTGGTCTAGGGGTCTCACGTTTGTATAACCATGCCAACATCCTACCTGGTTTATCTCCTCCCGCGTGTTGCCTTTCCACATATCTCTTGTAATTTAGGTTACATTGTCCCGCACATTCCTGTTGAAGCCTGCTTATGGTTTCAGCGTCTTTAGTGTTGGCTTCACTTCTCATCATTCTCTCCAGCACCCTTTCCGTTTCCTGCAGTGCTGTTAGTATCCCTCCTTGCAATCCTTTAGTTTTAGCTATAGCCACCCCCTCACTACCACTTTAAAGGCTTCCCAGAGCGTACCCGCTGACTCTACGCTACTGGTATTAATCTCAAAGTAGCTGACTATCTCTTCTCTCAAGTCTTCTCTAAACATTACGTCTGTTAATGCTTCAGCTCTTAGGCGCCATGTCGGTATCCTTGCTCTTGGGGGTCTGTATTGCCACGTGAGGGTCAGCGGCGAGTGTTTAGCATACAGTTAAAGTCAACCCCCCAGATCACCGCCTCCCCCAGGTGCGTGCTCAATTTGGTATACAGGGTCCTAAAGTATGCCACTGTGTCCTGATTTGGGGCGTAAGTATTTATGATACATATTTCTTTATTTTCCACCAACCCTCTCATCGCGACCATCCTCCCATCTGCCTCCACCTTAGACTGTAATAATTGGAACGGGACATGCAGTGCCACCCATATGATCACTCCCCTTGCATAAGCCGAATATGTCGCGCCGACCACCGTCCCCTTCCATTTCTTCTGAATGATCTCCAGTTTCTCTTTTGTGAGGTGTCTCTTGTATCAGGGCTACATCTATTTTTGTCTGCGCAGGTACATCATAACCTTATTCCGTTTCAGATAACTATTGAGCCCCCTAACATTCCAAGTTAACACTTTGAGGTCCCCCATTATCCAAAACCTTCCTGCCCCTCTTCACATAAATCTGCAGAATTTCCTTGAAGACCATCACTCATGGCTGTAGGCTCTTTCCCAAACTTTAACTCCCCCATCCCCCCTCCATGTCTACAAACTCCCCAACACCCCTTCTCCTCCCCCCACCCTCCCCAACCCCAACTGGTGCCCAGATCCATCCCTGGATCTCAGGCCTACCCCTATTTAGTACCTCTTCGGCAATGCTGATATTAGGACCCAGCAGGGGGTTGCCACCCTACTGGTAGCTTAACTTCCCAACTATTGGGGTTTAAGAGTGCTTCTCTGCGTCTCCCATTATCTCTCTCACCATGTCATGCACCTGCCGCACTATATTCTTAATCTGACGTTCCATAGGTTCCACACATTCCTACTCTATCGTATAATCAAGTCCCAAAGTCACAGTATATACAGCACTTCGGTCTCCGAATCAGGCTTCACTCGTCCGTGCTGTCCTTTTTCTGACTTTCCGCTCCTTCCGGACAATTTTGGGTATCCAGCCATTCTGTTGCATCTTCCGGAGTCTCTAAGAACAGTGCTTTGTTTTTATGGAACACTTTCAGCTTTGCTGGATACATCAGCATAGATCGTAAGCCCGCATCTCGCAATCTCCTCTTCACTGTGCCATAATTCAGACGCCGTCTCTGGACTTGGAGATTGTAATCGGGGTACGCCGAGATGTTTGCAGCTGCTTTCTTTATGGTGCCCCCTTTGCGGAAATATTCCAATATCTTCTCTCTATCTCGGTAGTTCAGTATCTTGGCAATTATCGGCCGTGAGTGGGCTCCCGGGGGAGGTCTCCTTGTGAGCGCTCTATGTGCTCTCTCCACCGCAAATCCTTGCGTAAGGGCCCCACCCCTATTTCCTGCAACAGCATGTTTTCAACATAGTCCGTCGGGTTAGGGCCCTCTTCCCCCCCCGGAAGGCCTACTATACGTATATTGTTCCTCCGGGCGTGCCCTTCAGCCTCCTCCGCTCTGTTCTCTAGGTTGCTAACTTGTTGTTTCAGGACATGAATCCGAGGCATGAGATGTTCAAGCTGTCGTGTTTGTGTTCAGTTCATTCTCCAGCTCCTCTGTGCGTTCTGCTATTTTCGGTACATCCTGTCTTAGTAGATTGACTTCCTCCTGTACTGCACCCACTTTGAGCTCCAGTGCTGCTTTGAGTTCAGCTGTAGCTGCTTCCAGCTTGCTCTCCCATGCAACCTTTAGGTCCGCAATTGCTTCCAAAATCTGCCGATCATCTTGCGTCGGGGTCGTATCCACCTGTAGGTTTTTGTCTTTAGGTCGTGGCCCCTCTGTCTGTTGTGGGGTTTTGGTGAAGTCCTCCAATGTGGACTGCTCCCCCCTGGCTTTAGGAAGTTTGGACGTCATCTTGGTGCCTATATTCACACAATCTCCAAACTCCTAGGGCGCAGCTAGGCGTTTCTTCACGACTGTGGTGATGTCTTCGGTTCTGCTTTCCAAGGGGCTGAGTAACTCCGGGTAATGTCACTGCTGGACAAGCCGCCCGTTGCGCGGATGGATTGTGTCCTGCCACCTTTTGAGCCGCCGCTCTTTTGCTTTTCTGTGTTGTCCCGGCTCTGATTCGGTCCCCCACCTCACACGCGTATCCTCGGGCCCGTGGGACCAACGTGGTTCTGTTGCAGGTCGGGACCCAGCCTGCCGCGCGGGAGCGTGATGCACCGTTGCCAGCGTGCAGTGGTGTGCACTTACGTCTTGTCCTGTGGTGTTTTCCATCCAAGTAGGATCTGTTAGTGCGCCCTCTTTCCCTCTTTCAGCCTCCTGATGCTGGAAGTGCAGTGCCTCCTTCCCTGCTACTCTGTATCAGGGCTCCTATTTCTCTTCCTCTCGTTGGGGATAGCTAGTGTTCTGTTAATTGCAGCCTTATTCAGGGCCCAGGCTGTGCTCGGTTGTGCTTGAGTACTGCAGCGGTCCAAGCAGACAGTCCCCCTCCCCCCCACAGTTCGTATGAGGGCTCTCCCACTTTGTCAGCAGCGCACACCACGCTTTCGGGGCACTGTACGCCTCCGAACTGTAGTCCTTAGATCATGCTTAGCCTTTCCCAGTGAATGTTCGGGCTCCACACCTCGCTACATGCTCTGCTGACATCCGCGTGACTCTGCTTTTACTGACCGTTGCTTTTACTCTCCCGCTGTTCGGGTAGCATCTGGGCTCTTCCACACCGTCCGCTGTTTATGGCTTTTTCGAGCTTCCTTGCATGCCACTCAGTACTTGTCCAGCCCCCAGCCCCAGCTATATCTACTCGCTTCCAGTCAGCTAATATCGCTGTGAATGTTCTTTATTGCTCCATTGTGTTGGGAACAACCTCTGCTAGCAATGTATTCCGGCCTTTTTTGTTTTTGTTTGCTGTTCCTTTGTCTTTAGCCGATCGCCATCTTGGATCCGTTTCTTTCACTATGCTGAAATCTTCTTCGTGTTAAATACACTTAAGCCTTTGCGTCATCCAGTGTTGTGGTTAAATCATGCCTCCAGTATATTTGAGAATTAATGTATCCTGTGTACCTTGGGACTATGATTTGCTACAACTGTAGCACGGCAGGATCTCTCATGCTGGTTAGAATGCAGCCAGTGTTTTGCGTGATTCACGTATCCCCCTGTGTGTCTCTGTGCTTCGTGTTAGCCCAGGCCATCAGGGTTCAGCCTTCCCTGCAGTAGCCTGTTTCCATCCTACGGTCTTGTGTGTGTGTGTGTGTGTGTGTGTGAGGGGGGGGGAGAAGGGGTGGGTGTGTCTGCCCCTATACTGTTTCGGTCCGCACTCCGGCAGCCAGCATTGCAGTGTTCGCTGGGGTGTCCGGTGCGTGCATCAGCCATGCCCGGACGCCGTGGCTCTCTTCTACGGCGTGAATTTGCTTTCATGTGAGTTGTGTGCCTCTGTGTCGGGGCATCTTATCCACGGAGCCCTGTCAGTGCAGCAGCACTTCAGTCACCATAGCCCCCCAGTCAATCCGGGCTCTCGTACGCTCTGTTTATCACGCTTTATGCTGCGTTGTTGGTGGGCATTACTTCCAGCTATCCATAGCGTGCTGCTTCACTACTCCATCTTCCGCTGCATCCGAGGTCAATCCCTTTGTTCGAGTGCCAGCGTCATTTTCTTTTTTCGTCCGCCGCAATGTATACACTCCACACTTCTGCTAATAACTTCTTCACTGCACTACGAATCCTCTTGAATCCACGGTCCCCACGCTCCCACTGCATTCAAACATCAGCAGTTTCAATTATAGCACTCTTGCAATGGTGTTAGTTCATTTAATTTCCAGGATCGACGGGAGACACGAAAAAACACGTCCTATTACATGGCTACTAAGCCACGCCCCCTTCTTCTTTCCAGACTTAGTGAGAAGGGAAGGATAGTTGATAGAGAAGCAGTTGGAATAGATGGGAGAAACAGAAAGCGCCATGGGTGCGAAGAGAGAGGAGGCAGAGGGAGGAGTATGCAAGCACAACGGTAAGCAACAGTCACTGGGCTAGCAGGTTACAACATGTTAAATGCAAAATACGCCCAAGTTTGACTTTCAAGTTAAATGTAAGGCCCTGTTAAGGAAACGGAGTGGGAGTCAGATGGTAAAGGTGAGTACAGAACAACTTAATTGAGTACATAG
Source organism: Ambystoma mexicanum (assembly GCF_040938575.1). Lineage (NCBI taxonomy): Eukaryota > Metazoa > Chordata > Amphibia > Caudata > Ambystomatidae > Ambystoma > Ambystoma mexicanum. The sequence continues at coordinate 674,419,147 of NC_090934.1, forward strand.
CACGGAGAGCTGAGAGTACAGGCAGAGATGGGGGTACATGGCAGTCAGGAGGAGGTAATGTACCCATCCAGAGTGAGGTAAGAGAGTCTTGGTAGTCCAATAGTCCAGGGATAGCAACCTCAAGAAGGTTTGAGATGAGGTGGAAAGTCTCATGTAGCAGCTTGTTAGCGGACAGTGAAGCAGACAGGGGCCTTAGAAGCGGGCCTTCGAAGAACAAGCCGGCTCCCGCCTCCTGGCAGATAAAATCCAAGGCAGCCAATGGTAGCGATCCAGCAGCAGGCTACATGAACTGCAGCAAAAGCAGTCAGCCATCTTGTAAGGGGAGCAGACCAATGCTGAATAAATCAGAAAGTCACACAAAAAGAACACAATATTAGCACACGCAGCTAGATGAAGGCCAAAAACACATGTTTTATTTTCAAATGCGGCTGGGTTTTAAATGCACTAGCACAAAAATTCACTAAGGTGTGGACATACAATTTCCCAAAAACAAACACGATGCAGAGTGGCCAGTGGCAGTGGATGGGGCCAACATGGCTTACCTAGGTGTGCGAGCGCTGCTGCAGAGTCACTGCTGTGGGCTTGTAAAGCAGTTGTTTCAATTGTGGAGGATCGCGGAGAGCGCATGATCAGCTTGCTGCAGGAGCAGGAATTTGAATGCAGGTAAAGCTGGAATCCAGATGTAGAGCTGCTCAGAGAGCGCTTGATCAGCTGGCTACACACGGCGAGGATAGAGGAATAGAGGAGAGAGGAAGTATAGGCCATTTTGTTTTGACTGACAACTAGTACTGTTTTATTTATTATTTCATGGTAGAGCGTGCTCCCATCTTTACAGGCCCGACAGGAGTTTATCCAGCCTGTTTGCTCCATAAACACCCTTGAACAGTGTATCTCTTGTGTCGGTCTTCACTTGTGATACAATGCCTCCCTTACACTGAACACTTGCAGTAATTTGATTACACTTAATGATAGCTGGCAGTAGTGTGCACATTTGGACTGGCCCTCCTGCTAACTTGGTAAGCCTTTTGGGAGCCTTAGCAACTTCCTCAGGTTGAAAGAAACTTATCTACCATAGTTATACTGGCCTCAGTGTCTCTGATGGCATGGGTGTCCTGACCATTTACAAGCACACCGTCTTTATAATACTATTTATCAGGAATGGAATTATAGACCTCAATGTTCGGTTGTTCCCACAGTCCCATAGATACTAAAGAAACTCTAGCATGAAAACTAAATGGTTCTTCAGCTTGAGAGTGAAAGCTAGCCCTCGTCATTGGTATATCCACATCATGTGTGAATGCTAAACTGCCAGAGGGGATTCCTGAAGGTTTACCCTTACATCTGGGATCTCCTTTCACAAGGACACCAGACCCACAAACCACACATTTCCCAAATGCCTTTTGGAATGGAGGTTTCGGATAACCTCCCTGTGGTTTGGATCCAGAGGTTTCACTAGCCCTATAAGGTTGCTTAGGGGGGATATTTACCCTTGTTAGGTTTGTGGCCCTCTTTTGGTGGGGGGTTATTGGAATGATCCTTCTCATCCTCCTTATGCTTGTACCCTTCTCTTTCTTGTGAGGAGCCCCATAATCCTTGTTAATAGCCCTGTTGGCCACCCACATGTCAGCAGCAACTGCTAGCTTCTTAGGGTCCAGTACCTTAGAGTTAGCAAGGTTCTGTCTCAGATGTAGAGAACAGGCATTAAAAATACTTTCCAGCATGAAGAGGCAATTCATGCCTTCATAAGAGCTCACATTGTAACCTTTAATCCACCCATCTAAGTGTTCCAGGCCTTCACACACTCAAGTAGACCACAAGTTACCATATAACTTTGTGTGGTCCCTAAACCTTTTTAGGCATTGGGAAGGGGTCTTCGCAAACCTGGCTATGAGAGCAGTTTTTACCAACTGGTAGTCTTGTCTATCAAAAACATTAAACTCCATCACAGCCATTCTGGGGAAGCCTAGAGATTACCCATGGCACAAACATACGTCCACATATCCCTTGTACTAAATTCAAATGTACTCAGCCAATCAAGAATATCAGTTTTCACATCATACATACTCGCCAAATCTTTGGGGAGACGAGGCTTCCTGCTTCTGGAGTGGTCTGGCAAAGAGGACTCTGAAACAGAAGTGGACTCCAGGGACAACTTTGGATCTATAGTTAATGCCGCATCTCTTTTTGCCTGAGTTGCAGTTCCTTCCACATTTCTTTGTCTTTCATTTCAGATTGGATCTCCAGTTTCCTAAATTCAAGCTGCATTTTCATTTTCCCTATCTCTAGAACCAGCTCAGATGACATGTTAAATACAGGTAGGGGTGAGGTTAGTGTCATGATCCATAGAACGCGTGCCTTTTGGACTTCCTGGTCCCTGACACAACAGGGCTTGCACTCCTTAGTACTTCCAACATGGCTGTCTAACGTGGAACGCTCTCCACCAGCCTCCACGTCAGACGTAGCACATTCTATAAAGAGACCACGCCCACGCGGCCCGGCGCATCTCAACGCTACTGCTTCTAGTGGCTAGACGTGTGCTCCGTAGTTTTCTGTAACTAATCTCTTGTTTCCTGGTTCCCGGACCCTCGATTTCCCCCTCTACCTTTCCTTCCTCCTTATTTTGCCTTAATTCCCGGATCGCGTGTACCGCCTCCGAGTACAACTCCCTCGTGTCCTGGACTTCCTGGAGTTTCCAGGTACCCCTGGACGTTGAACGCTGAACGCATGCTGGAACCAGAAGACGCTCACTCGAGGTTGTACAAAACCCGATCCATACGCAAGAAGACTCCTTCCAAGCATTCCAGCAAACATCGAAGTCAGGTGAGAAGGGGGGAAATCTGTAACAGAGGATTCGGAGGTGGATTAGCAATCACATTATCTTCCCATCTCATCATCTATCTCATTTTCTGAAAGTTGAGGGCTAAGAGTTCAACTTTGACCATCATTATCTTCTAGATCAATCCTGCAAGTAGGGGATACAGGCCTGCTTGCAGTTTGGTAATCCATCAAGTTTTGGATTAAGTCCAATGTTTTTCCTTTTGTACATTTCTTTCAGTTTTTCAACAGTAAGAGACATAAAAGCTTCTGCCTTATAGTTTTCCATAGTGGACATAGCTTTAGTATGTCACAGTATAGTGGCCTTGAGGATGGATTCTTTGAGTGCAATACAACCAGTAATCAATGTAATCTAACGTACACAAATCCCACCTCCGCCACCAGTGTTAGGGGAGTGTTCCTGAAGTCCTACTGATAGTAAGACCTTATTAAACTATCCCAGGGGTTTGCAGATCTCCACATCTTATTATCAGTCTGTACTAACTCAGGAGCTAGTGGCAGAGCAGTCAGGCTTTTTTTTAAAAGGAAGATGTGAGTAAGAAACAAAGTTACTTACCTGTAACTATTGTTCTCCAGCATGGGTCTGGCATGGATTCACATGCTCATGAACATTCCCTGCCATCAGGCTGGGAATCCTCAGTAAATGAAAAACAGTTTTACTTTCACTTACAAACTGTATCTCTCCTTTAAACCAATCAATGTCCTCTGGGTCTATTGCCCCCATCCAATGACAGCCCTCTCACTAAGCCTCTCCTTTGGCAGCCATCTTCAGATTTGGTAAGCATGTAAAGAGGCAGTATGACCAAGAGGAGCTGCAGAGTGTTCTGAGGGAGGGTTTGTATGTGAATCCATGCCAGACCCATGCTGGAGAACAATAGTTACAGGTAAGTAACTTGTTCCTTCTCCAGCATGGGGTCTGGCATGGATTCACATGCTCATGAATAACAAATACATAGCAGTACAACATTACACAACCACGTGAGGTGGCAAGGCTCAACAGAAGCAATTAACTCTTACCTCCGGAACAAACTCACCTCAAGCTAACAGGTTGCGTAGCACTGCGTGGCCGACTCTGGAATCCTCCCTGCAATCCCTGTCGACACAGTAGAACCTTGTGAAGGTGTGTGTGTGTGTGTGTGTGTGTGTGTGGACCTCCACGTAGCAGCCCTAGAGATGTCCAGCAGGGGCACACCAGACAGGCATGCCGTCGTCGCAGCGATCACTCTGGTGGAGTGGGCTCTCAAACAGCCGGGAAGTAGTCGGTTCACCAACCGATGACAAAGCATGATGCAGCCGACGAGCCACCTTGAAATGGAAGCCCTGGACAAGGCCTTCCCGTGGTTCACAGGACTAAAGCTCACAAATAGTTGTGAAGTCTTCCGAAAACCATTTGTGCGTGTCACATAGAACTTCAAGGCACGAGCAAGGTCCAGCAAGAGCAAGGCCCTTTCAACCGGTGACAAAGGTTTTGGGGAAAAAAACGGGTAACGTTAAAGTCTCGTTGAGGTGGGATCCTGGTGGAAACTTCGGCATGAAAGAGGGGAGCGTCTGCAGCACCACCCTCGATTCGTGGAAAGTCGGGTATGGTTGCTTGAAGAATAGGGCCTGGATCTCACCCACCCTCCTGGCAGAGGTGATGGCCACAAGGAAAGCTGTTTTCCACAAGAGGAACTTGAGAGGGCCCTGATGCATCGGCTCAAAGGTGGCCCCCATGCGGCTCGCCAGAACCACGTTCAGTTCCCATGCCAGGGCAGGAGCCTTCACCGGTGGGAAAGATCGAAAAAGTCCTTTGAGGAACTCCTTGATGAGTCGGTGAGACCACAGTGAAGATCTTCCCGGAGACCTGGTGTAACGGGAGATAGCCGCCAGATGCACCTTGATAGAAGCGTGTACCAGGCCGGGCTTGGCCAAGGATAGCCAGTATGGAATAACTTGGGGGCCATGCCCCTCAGCGGGGTAATCTTCTGCGACCGGCTTCACGTAGCAAAACGCTTCCACGTGTGACTGTAGCACTTCAAAGTCGACAACGACTTGGCGAGGATTTCTCTGCAGTCTGCAGGCAACTCGTATCCACCAAACTCTAGGGCTGCCGGAGCCAAGCCTTCAGGTTCAGCGAACTTGGGTCTTGATGCAGGATTGTGGCTCCTTCTCTGGTGAGAAGATCCAGAACTACAGGCAGCTTGATCGGGGGTGACAGCGACAAACTGAGAAGGTCCGGATACCAAATCTGCCTCGCCCACGTCTGGGCGATGAGTATCATCCTGCATTGGCATTGTCTGAGTGTGTTGATGACTCGTAGCAGGAGAGGAAATGGACGAAACGCGTACAGAAACAGGCGTTCCCACGGGAAGGAGAATGTCTCGCATACTCCTTGGTTGGTGGAATCTGCTGGCAAACTTCTGGCATTTGGAGTTTTCCGCTGTCGCAAACAAATCAATCTGGGTCCTGCCCCACTTGAAGATGCGGTCCACCTGGTCCTGCTGAAGTTCCCACTTGTGGCAGGAGCGCAACTCCTGACTGAGGGAGTCTACAATGGTGTTCTTGACTCCCGCTAGGTGAAGAGGAACAAGGAACATCTCTTGACCAACAGCCCAGCGCCACAAGTCCTGTGCTTCCTTGGAGAGCGATGGGATCGAGTGCCGCCCTGTTTACTGATGTAGAAGATTGTGGTGGTGTTGTCTGTGAAGATCCTCACCACCTTGCCCTTCAGAGATGGAAGGAATGACTTGAGGGCCCACAACGCTGCTCGTAGCCCCAGGATGTTGATATGGAGGTCCTTCTCCTCCAGCAGCTACAGGCCGCTGGTGCGCAGAGGTCCGGTGTGGGATTCCCCAGCCTTCCTGAGAAGCGTCTGTGGTGACCGTCTCCTGGTATGGAGGGTTTTGTAACCCCATGCCCCAGGCGAAGTTGGATTTGAGCCCCACCACATTATCGTCCGACGGAACTCCTCATCGAGCGGGATCTTGTCCGCAAAGCTTCCGGACACCTGTATCCAGCGAGCGTCCAGGAACTCCTGAAAAGGTTTTATCTGTAACCTGCAGAGCCGGATGAGGTAGATGCAGGACGACATCATGCCGAGCAAGGACTTGATGGTTCGCACTGTGGAGGTCTTAATCGACAACAGCCGCTGCACCTTCCCTTGAATGGCTTCTACCCTCTACTCTGAGGTTGACAACAGGCAGGACACCGTATAGTGTCTCTCAGGAACAGCGCGTTCTGCAATGGTGTCAAGCAGGACTTTGGATAGTTAATGGAGAATTATAGATCCGTCAGAAGCTGGATGGTCACCTCCGTGTGTCTGGCAGCCAAGTCTTGCGAGCGGGCCCGGATGAGCCACTCGTAGAGGTGCGGGTATACATGTATAGCCCGTAGACGCAGATGGGCCGCCACCGGTGTCAGGCACTTTGTGAACACTCTAGGGGCAGACTTCAAGCCGAAAAGTAGGGCCTTGAACTGGTAGTGCCTTCCCTGCACTACAAAGCGTAAAATCTTTTGGTGTTTCCTTTGAATGGGAACATTGAAGTAGGGTTCCTTCAGGTCCAGCGACGTCAAGAAGTCCCCTTTTTCCAGTTTGTCGAGCACGTGTTGCGACGTGTCCATCCTGAGTTTTTGGGACCTGAGGTATTTGTTCAGAAATCTTAGGTCTAGAATGGGCCTCCAGCCCACTGTCTTCTATCTGACCAGAAAGTATCTGGAGTAGACTCCAGAGCCGCGGAGTTGCTGGGGAACCAGCTCTATCACCCCTTTTTCACAGCATGGCCCATACCTCGTCCAAGAGCTGAGGGATGTGCTGCTCCTGACGGGCCCTCAGAGGGATCCGCAGACACCTGTGCTGAAACTCCATGGTATGTCCTTGGGCGTGTGCATCCAGCACCCATCTGTCGGTGACCTTTTTCCACTCGCCGATGAACCTAGTCAGCCGGCCTCCCACCGGAGTGCACGGGTGGGGGCCCCAACATCCTGGCCGGTTCAGGCTTTCTTCGGCGCCAGCGTCCTGCCCTGCTGGCGACCGCAAAGCTGTCCACCACTGTAAGCCTGGGTCATGGATCTGGAAGGCTGAGGGTATGATGCGGAGAAACCCCTGGAGGACCGGCTCGACTTTCCTCTGGAGGAGTGAAAAGAAGAGTGGTGCTACTGGAGAGTGCCCAGGGAACAGGCCGTCTCTGATTCTGCCTTGATGGCCTGTAGGGAATCCGTCGACGACCTTCCCGAAAAGGTGATCTCTGTCGAAAGGCATGTCCAGTACCTTCGCTTGGACCTCCTGGTGGAAATTTGCGCCCTTCATCCAGCCTTGGCCACGAAGGTAGACACTGTTCCCCATCTGCCGGAACCCTGTGTCGGCAACGTCCATCACCACTGTGATGGCGTGATCCGACCCTACCTCCCCTTCATGGAAGAGAGCGATTGCCTCCATCTTCTTGTCGTGGGGGAGCAACTCCAAAATTGGACCCAGCTTGTACCACAGCTCCCCGTCGTACCTGGCTAGGATCGCCAGTGCGTTACCCACCTTAATGGTGGCTGCTGCAGTGTAAATCACTTTCCTTTCCATGGCGTCCATCTTCTTCCCCTCGTTGTCCGGAGTGACTGAAGATGAAGAGGACGGATTAGCCGACCGTTTCCTCACAGCTGCTGAAACCACAGAATCCGGCGATGGTTGCGACTTCAGGAACTTGGGTGCGGATTCCGGCACCCGGTACTTCTTCGCCAGCCTATCCCGTTTGGGTGGAGCTATGCAAGGGTTATTCAAGAAGGCCAGGCCCTCTTCCCACATGTCGTCCAGAAGGGGCACCGCCATGATGGTCTTCCTCTTGGCCTTGCGCCTCTGGGACAAGGAACCCTCCTTCCTGGTTTCTTCGGGCACAAGCTGGAATAGCTCAGGAGCTCTGGCGATCATGGAATTGAACGACCCCACCACATCCAGTGGAGACACCCTAGGCTGTGGAGACCCGCCGCCCAATTGCAACGATATCCTCGTCGTCATCCATCGTTGTTGCTGCCGTATCTGTCCCCGTGCCTGGGTCCGTGGGGATGTGGGGGTGGAGAGAGAGCCTGATGCGGATCTGGAGGCTGAAATGGGGGCGTCGGATGATGCTTCCTCTTCTTCACTGGCGGTTGATCGGGGGTCTAGGGGGGTCCATTGGAACCGAGCCATGTGCATCCTCTTCTGGAGCTCCGACACCAAGGTGTAGAGGGTCCACAGGATGTCCAGAGACACATCCCTTGGCAGAGCTGGCGTGATCGGAACACTAGTCCCCTCTGAGTCGTCATCCTCTTCCACTTCCTTGTTGACCATGTGTTAGGACTCCAGGTCCTAGTCACACTTCCATGATTTGGGTCATGGCCTGGGACTGATCCGGGGACTCCTTGCCCCACCCCCCACCCCTTTTCCACCCTGAGGGGTTGGAACCGGGTTCTGAGACAGTTCCCCTTCTCTGTCGTACCAGAAGACTTCGCCAAAGTCGCTGCAGCGGTTTCGCGCCTCCTGGGCAGAGATACCTTCTGCGCTGCAGTGGCTACCTTCCCAGGGTCAGCCCCCTTAGTCTTTGTAAGAGCAGCCGCCACTAGCTCTATCGTCAATGAAATCTTATGTGCCGATTGGGCCTTCTTGGACAGTTCGGCCTTCTCCGTTCGCAGCTTCTCTGGCTTGTCCGGCAGTTTGGCCGGGTTGGACGATTTCATATTTTTTCGAGGAGGAGCTCGATTGCCGGCTGGGAATGGAGGCGGAGGGTGATGCCGATCGAGCCCTGTCCACTGCGGGTCCAGCTTCTGTAGTGAACCCGGTGGACCAAGACTTGCCGTTCTTGGCCTTGTCTTGGGCCCCCACAGATGAGGTGCCGTCAAAGGACTTAGAAGACCGCTTCTCAGACCGGCCGGTCCTGGGTGAAGCATGACCCTGCTCGGAGCACGGGGCAGAGGCCTTGGCGTACAGCCATGCCGCCAGTCAACTGTGCCCATCTTTCATAGTCTTCTTGAAGAAACCAAGGTGTATCTCGCACTCTCCTTGCTTGTGGTCTGGATGCAGGCAGGAGAGGCATTGCAGGTGCTTGTGCTCAACACATTCCGTAGTCCGCACTTGGTGCAGGACTTGAAGAGGGATCTTCCTTCCTTCCCTCTCCATCATGGTCGGAGGGCGCGAAGTAGGCCCAATGGCCTTCTGGGATCTTTGACGATCTTCCCCCTTGAGGAGCACTGAAATTCCCCAACAACGGATCCCTGCTGTCAGCAGATCGAGAAGAGAGCACACAGTAAGTGAAAATGAAACTGACAACGGGGAATATTCATGAGCATGTGAATCCAGGCCAGACGACATGCTGGAGAAGTACACTGAACCTTAGTTAGACATGCACACCAAAGAAACTCTTACACTTACAATTTATATTTAATTATATTATTTTATATTTACACCAGAATCACTTTAAATACCTTATACGTTTACACTAGAACACTCTGGAATATGTTAGAATACACTTCAAAGGGCGCTTTCACTTTTGTGTTCGTTTGCGGTTACATTTGTAGCAACATTAGAAAGGAAAAAGACTGCTATCGTATTATCGGTAATTACGCAAACATATAAGAAAGTCACTTCAAAGAAGAAAATGGTTATTTAGCCCCGTTTAAGGTTCAAGTTTCGCACAGTAAGTCTTTCAGTCCCAAAACCTAACTAAAGGCAGTTCAGTGAGGGCTCAGTCATGACAAGCAGCAGAATACGAAGAGCTCCTGTGGATCTCTTCCAAGTCTCTACTGTTATAGAAGCAACAAGTTAACAACTAACAAAGGAGACCCCATTATGGACTCGAAGGGACACAAGCAGCGGCTGGAGTTGGAGTTGGAGGTAAGAGGGGGTTGCCAATGACACCTTTATGTGCACTCTAACGCTCTGGAGTGACTTTCTGGAATCAGGTCAGCAATACCTTTTTCCCCATAGTACCTTAGGTAAGAAGAAAATGTTTCTGCTGGATGCTCTGCAATGTTGCAGCTATGGACCAGACCTCCTTGGTCTGATGACTGAAGGCAGGACGATGGACAGGATCTCTCAGCAGCAGTCTCGAGGAAGGACCTGGGGCACGACTTTAAGCAACTTCTTGGTTCACTCTGCTGTTTTGTTACCTTTTCTGCAGCACCAACAAAGGACTCGGATCACCCAGTCAATCTTCTTCGCTTCCTGTAGTCCCACGCTCTGATGAGGGGCTCTGATGAGGGGCTCTGGGCGAGTTGGATCGGATCTTTGGAATGTCCTTACGGGTTTAGCAAAGATTTGGACGAATTCAGCCTTTCCACGACCATGCACTCGAAATGGGTAGCAGGTCTCCTGGTATTGGGGTTACGCAGCTCTGGAAACTCCTAGGACCTCAGGAGATGGTTCATTTGTAAGTTTGTATTCAGACTGTTTGTTCCCACCAGCCAAAGGGAAGGAGTTGTCTTCTTCGGAGCTCCTCTGTTGCACATAAAACAGGGTCAGGACAGCAGTGGTCGCTTCACAGTGTTGCAAAGGGTCTGCAGGTGTCTCTGATCGTTGTCTTCTTCTGTTACTTCAGATTCCAGTGGTAGAATTGCTTTTCACTCCAGAAACCTCGCCTTTTATATATTTCCAGCTCACACTCCTCTCTAATCTCTCAGCATTTTACGGAAAGGGGCGTTTGGCTGTCCAATCAAGACAGCCAGACCCCCTGTAGCAGCTGGTCCTATTCAGGCATTCTGGCAGACAAAGGACAGGGAGGTAGAAAACTCCTCCCTCACTTCCCGCCTACCCAGATACTCTGGAGCCTAAGCGGGGACACCCAAGGGTTCCCGCCAAAGATAAAACACACACACACACACACACACACACACACACACTGACCTCACCCACCCAGAATGATAGAAGAAGGGCTAACAAAGAACAACCACACTAGTAATCGCAAAAAAAGAAGGGAAGCCCCAAGTTGGTGCCCCCATTGTGCACTACAGAGTCTATAGACATAGCATGCGGTACAAAATCGCACAATAGTTGGTAGAACACATCCACTGGCACCAGCCATAACTAGGAGATTGTCTATGTGACTAAAGAAAAATCACAGGAGCAGACAGAAGGGGGATACTAGAGATCCCTTTGGCACTGCACATAAGGTGGTGTGTGCCAATCTCTCAGGCTATAGAGTTTTGGGAGAGATGCTAAGTATTTCTCTATCCTTAAGAACTGCAGTTACTTAAAGATACAGAAAAAGAATATTAAAGGTTCCCCAGCAACACTGCCCCAAGGAGCTGTTTGCTGCAATAGGAAAATATTGATGTCTTTAAGAGCTATGGAGCAGACAGACGCCATAGTACAGGTAGGATACAAAGAGTAGAGTTCCAAAACACGGACCCCACAAGAATGAATGAGTGGAAAAGGGTCCATAAGTCCAGCAAACAGTGCTGGGGATCTCACTAGGAAAGAGGATGGAGCATAACAATTATAAAGCTCCCTAACATTATATATCACGCATTAAATTAAGATGACAAATCAATGACAAAAAGTCATTTAAATGCCTACTTCTGTGCACACACAAGTTACTCACCGTAGTGACCAACGTACTACTCCTAGTACATAGTCCTCTTTCCTCCATACTGTATGGGCGTCCCTCGCTAGGGATGTGAACGGAACCTTCTTCACCAGAAAAAAACGTCTTTGCCCTTTAAATGTAATTGCGCACAGGGGTGCAGCTCCGGGAGAATGCCCTCACTTCACTCCGCCCACCGGCACCACACTTCAGCCCCCTTTGACACGTTAGCTTTATTACATTTGCATAATAACACTGCTTTTTAAGGGGGAGGATGGTGGGACGTATGGCGGAAAGTGGACTATGGCCTAGGAGTAAGTTAGTCACTATGGTGAGTAACTTTTAATTACTCCTACATCCCTGTCCCCTTTCCTCCATATTGTATGGGCGATTACCACTGATCAAAGCCTCGGGGAGGAGAGATGTTGCAACCCCTAAGAAAACAAGTTTTTCAGGCCGCTTCTGATCTAGCACTAGCATCTAAGCAATAATGCTTTCAGAAGGTTGAGGGGGTAGCCCAAGTGGCCGCCCTGCTGATTTTTTGCCATGGCACGTGTCTTTGGAAGGCCACTGCTGTTGCCTTGGCTCCGACTACATGAGCGTGCATGTTTGCTGTTAACTTCATGCGCTGCACTTCATCTTTCGGATTTGGAAAGAAAGTTGGAAGGACTATTTCTTCGTTGAGGTGAAACTCCACCTTTGGGAGAAATGAGGACTATGTCCGGAGCATGTCCCGATGGAAAGCAGTATATGGCTTTGATGCCACCAGGGCCTGAATTTCACTGATCCTGCGCACCGAGGAAGGCCCCACCAGGAGCGCAGTGTTAATAGTGACCAATCTGATGTCTACAGGTGCCATGGGCTTGAATGGTTTATGCGCCCAAAACCATGTTGAGATCCCAGACCGGGTGCGGGCATTTGACAGGTGGGTACAACCTAGTCAGTCCTGCCAGGTGTCTTTTGACCACAGGGTTGGAGGTGAAGAAAACGTTATTGCCTGAATTTTTGTATGCACCTATGGCTGTCAGGTAGGTGCAGCATGTGTCAACCTGCACCCCAGACTCTGTCAGATGTGCGAAGAAGGACATCAAGTGATCGAGGGTGTACCGTAAAGGGTCTACGCCCTTTTCCTTGGCCCACAGGCAGAACCTGGTCCATTTGCTGCTGTTTTGATTCCTAGTTGAAGTGCTTCTTGCCCTTTGGATAATCTCCAAGTGGTCCTGCGACAAATGGAGGTGCTGCAAGGTTATGTGCTCATGAGCCAGGCTTCTAGGGTCAATTTCTCCATGGAGGGGTGCACGACCGCCCCCCACTGCTGGGATAATTGTGGATACGTACCCACTGCGAGGGGAAATGATGGTTGATTCGACAGTCGTAGGAGCTATGAGAACCATGGTCTGGCAGGCCACCATGGTGCTATCAAAATGAGGCATAGTCAATGTGTCTCTTTGACCTTATAGATGACCCAGTGAATCAGCCGAGTTGGCAGGAATGCGTACGACCACATGCCGTACTGAAACTGCAGGGTATCCCCCAGTGACCCTCTGCCCCGTCCCATCCAGGATGCAAACTGCTGGCACCTCTTGTTGTGCATGGTGGCGAATAGGGTCTATCAGGGGTTGCCCCCACTTGTTGGAGATCTCCTTCAGTACCCCCTCGTTCAGCTGCCACTCGTCGACCCAGTCGGCTGAGCCTGTCGGCCTCTAAGCTGGACTTGCCCGGAAGGTGAATCGCCAGGAGCCATATGTTTGTTAGAGCCCATTCCCATATATGGATGGTTAGGCTGCACAAGGGTGGTGATCTGGTGCCCCCGTTTTTTGAGGTAGTACATGCAGGTAGAGCTGCCTGAATGCAGACTGGGCTGTTGATAACCGGGAGGAAAGCTTTTAGAGCAAGCCATATAGCCATAATTTCAAGCCAATTGATGTGCTTGTCCTGGTCCTCTCTCGACCATAGGCCGTGCATACTAGTTGCCCAGAGTGGCTCCCCATCCCTTGAGGGAGGAATCCGTTCTAATGCTGTATGCCGGCCGGGGCTGTCCGAATGGTTTAACAGATGGATATGTGTTGGGAGGCACAACAAAATAAATTAGAAGTATTAATACAGTATGGTTCACAAGTTCATTAGTAATAAACAATTTCAGGGACAAAAGGGTAAGTCTCGAGGCCACTCCAGACTCTAAAATAAACAATGTAGAACAGAAACCGGTTGTTGCCAGCTGGTGGCCTTATCATGCACTCTTGATGGGACCTAAAGTCCTATGGTAATTCAAAGTCTAGAGAGATAGGAAACCTCCACTCAGAGATCCTCTCAACAGACTATAGTGGTAAGGCGTTACAAGAAGATAACTCAACATTTTTTTCTTAGCAACCATTTAAATTCGAAAGCAATTCCATGCGTAATGATCCTGTTATTCTCAAAGACAACAAAGTTACCAAGAAACTCCGAACTAGGATTTCCACAAAAAATGTATCAAGTTTTATGTTCATAACAGAACAAAAGTAGCACAAAACCATCTGTGTTTCATTAGAAGAATCTCAAATTGCTGTAACGTAAATCTTACAACTTACAATGCACGCTTCTCAGATTCTTAAGTGCCATGGAAACGATAAACATTGTGCGCGCTCGAGCAGCGCGTCCTGTAGACAGCTGGCTCGAGACGCACACTGTTGAGAGAATCAGTAAGCTTACTAGATACTTTATAACTCACACTTCGTGAAAACGTAGCGGCACCAGCTGTCTGTACAGGCAGCGCAGTAATACGAAAACTACAGCCGAGCTGCCGCTCCATTCGCAGTAGTGCAGCCTACAGTTCTTGACATCTAAACAGTAATAGCATGCCGCTGCGATACTACACAATGTCTCCACTTGGTCTGTACGGTCTGACACCCCGCAGACAGAGATGACCAACTTTTTGTTATCACGTGAGAAGATTCCTAACTTCATCTATTCTTCTCCTCACCAGCCAACACAATGGGAGAGCCTCCGCACTACGTCTTGTCACTATCCGGCATTTTGGCGCTGTCAGCTTCGCCGGGTAATTCGCTTAACTTTTCTTAGCGTCCATTCACATAATCACATAACTGGCTTAGTTTGGCCCGTCTAGCGTAACACTATTTTGCTATACAGGTAGGATCACTGAGTCATCCCTGACCCTACTATCTAAGGTCAGTAACAGATTACTTAACTAAGATGTATGCACGAGTTAGGAGAAACAGAACCTAAATAGTGTAGCTTCATTTCCTTAGGTTAGGTAAACCCTGGGAATTTAGGTCCCTTTAAGAGTGCATCATAGGGCCACCGGCTGGCAACAACTGGTTTCAGTTCTACACTGAATGGTTTGCAAGCCATGAGATTGGTGTCCATCATCCACCATAGTAGGTCCTGGTGGAAATACATTGTTATGGTGACTAATGCTGCTTGAGAACCAGCTTCCTGGCTCAATGAGGCTGAAAAATGTAACTGCAGCCTCCTCATTTTGAGCCTTGGATTAGGCACTGCCAGGAGGCAAGCTGCTGTAATCACTAGCAAGTGCTGGTATCACCAGAAATGCCCCGTTGCCGATTTGTTCGCTGCGACCTCATCCACAGTGGGGAATATCACTTCTGCTTTTGTATCCCATTTGAGACCCAAGTAGGTCAAGGACTGTGTAGGCTGGAGCGGCAAATTCTTGAACCCCAGTTCCTAAAGCGTATGCATTAGCCTGGATTCTGTATTCTCGACTTCCGCTGGCGATTCCGCGCGAACCAGCCAGTTGTCGAGGTACGAGTATATTTGGTGGCCCTCTGGCCAGAGTAGTGCCACTGCTGCATTCATGGGTCTCGTAAACACCTTCAGGGCTATACTGAGCCCAAACGAAAGGACTTTGTATTGGAAGTGCGAGCCTATGACCCGTAACTGGAGGAAGGAGCGATGGGGCTGCCAGATTGGGACGTGTAGGTAAGCATACCTTCAGATCCAGGGAGCACGTCCAGTCTCCCCCACACAGAAACTCTGCTATCAGTGCTGGCGTAACCATCTTTAACTTTTGGAGTGGTAGGTAAAGGTTTAAGGTCAGATCTAGGACGACTTGCAGGCCTGCCTGGTTCTTTTTCTGTATTGCGAAGTTACTAGAGTAAAACCCGAAACCTCCCTGCGAGGGTTGGACTTCTTCTACTGCCTCGCTCACTACCAGAGAGCAGATCTCTGCAAGGAGAGATGGCATCCCAATCTGTGGGAGGGAAGAAAGGTGGGGGACTTGTGACACATAGTAGCCATGGGTCTGCAAACCATGTCCGCCAGGACAAATTGAGAGCAAGCCTGCCCCCCACCAGAGAGCAGTGGATCATGATGACCCAGTCATTGCTTCTTTCTCTCCGAGGCTGGTGCCTTGGAGGGGGACTGGAAGAAGTCCTTGTGTGTCGTTTTCTGCTGTTTGTGTCGGTGTTGGATGGGGGACCTGTCGGGCTGCCTAGTACAGCGGTCTTGGTAGCCCCTAAAATCGCCAAAGGTGCGACCTCCGTCAGAATGAGACTGGACCTGTCCAAAGCTCTTCTTAGAAACCAGCTTTGCAAGTATTGCCAGTGATTTGGCTGTCTGGGAGCTGTTCTTTTTCTTGACCAACTCTTCATCAGTAGAAGAGTGGAACAAGTCCCCTCCTTCAAATGGGAGGTCAAGGATATAGTCTTGTACGTCCTGATTAAACATGGTGGCCTTGAGCCACGCCTTCCGCCTCATGTCCATAGCCAAACAGATGGCCCTGCTGGCTGTATCGATATGAGCCAAGGATGCTTCAATTAAGTCTTGTTCCACCATTTTGGCTTCCTGGGAGACTGGCCTTCAAACAAGCCTGTATGTGAACTGGCAGGCCCAGGGGGAATTCGGCAAACTCCCTCCATAGTCTCAGATTAGCAGCAGCTAGCATGGTGTCCGCATTGGCTTGCCGCAGGTGGAGAGTGGCGCTGGAGTACACTTTTTTTCATAGGCCTCCAGGACCTTTTCCACCTTGCCGAAGTGGATGCAGATGTGGATGTCTGAGGTGTGGCATACATTGATGCTGCTGCAATGACTGACGAGTGTGGCTGAGGGTGCACGGACAGAAGGAGGGAATCGTCTTCTGAATGCCTGTATTTTGCATCCAGCCGCTTGTTGGTTGGCTGTGTGGAATGGGGTTTTGTCCAGCCCTTCTTCACCAGGGCCTCCACATCCTTTTGTAGCGGTATACTCGATATGGTGGATCATCGGATGGTCAATGCATCCCACGCCTCTGGCTGCTCCTTTTGTGGTTGCGGAATTCCCAGATACTCTGCCAGTCCGGCTAATCTGTCATGGAAAGCCGTTGCGGAGTATGAGGTGTCTTGCTCCTCCTCATCATCATCCGTATCGCCATGGTCCGCTGTGTCCTGGGGGACAGCGGGAGAAGGAGACTTGGTCGTGCTGCTAGGCTGAGCATGGGCCGGGGGAACTCTGTAGGCTGCGACAAGGGCACTGCGATACTTGGAGCAGGTGACTGTACTGGAGCTAGTGGCTGTACTGGAGCTGTTTTTTTAACAGGAGCTAACAGCTGAGGGAGCATAGGCGGGATCATGTCCTGAATGATTCCAGATATGTGGCGATTTCACGAGCATGAGGAATTTGGCAAAAAAGCGTTCACATGCTGGTGAGGCATGCTCCTGTACCAGTGCGGCCGTCTTGATCAGCATGTACGGCTGAGTTCTTCCTGCGCTGTGTCGGCTCTGGGTGTAGCCTGCGTCCGTGTAGCACACTTGCCCTGTTGAGGTTGGGTAGGAGGTGCACCACATGACCTGCTTTGTAAACATGGGAGACCAGTCCGCCCCCACAGTGAAAACCGGCCTCTGGGGTTCTATGGAATAGTGCACTTCTGAACGTGCCACCATTTTGACTGGCTGCGCCACCATTTTGTCCTGTACCACCCCACGTGCAGCCTGCGAGTCCATGGATGTACTGGCTTTGGCCTCCGCCTGTTTGCCTGATCACATAGGCTCAGACATGCCTTGCACCTCAGGTGTAGACCTGGTAGGCTGTTCGCCTTCAGACATGGTGCCGGTAGTGCCTTTATTACCGCCTTCAGACGCCCCCTCAGGAATAAACCCAGTATCAGAGCAAAGACCCTCTGCAACTGGCCGGTATCAGAGCCGCGTGGCCCCTCAGCTACCGGAAGGATCTGTGGACCCCTTGGCCAGTAGCTATCTAAGCATCGGTGCCCTTGCTGGTAAAAGAGCCTATTAGGCCTCTCCCGCTAGGTCGCTTCCTGGCGCAGGAGTCATCTTTGCTGGATGCTTTCAAGAACGTACTCCTTTATATGGTCCAGAGGAGATCTGTCAAACAGCTCTCTCCACCTCGCCAGACGGTTCAGAGACTGGGGTGCAAGTGCATTATACATTGTACATCTTTCCCAGCCGTGGTCTTCGCCTAGGCACCGGAGGCAGAGCATGTGCGGTTCCGACATAGGGAAAGAACAGTCACATGGAGGGCACCTGCTAAAACCAGTCGCGGTCGGCATGCACCAGGGAGGGCCGAGGCACCGGTGGACAGTGTACACACAATCCTAAGGAAGAAAAAGAAATAAAAAGATACAATGATTGGGACAAATATCCCTGGGGTAAACTTAAGCCGCGTGGAATTAAGAGCCACAAAAAAGGCCACAACCACAGGGTTGATGAGGTAGGTCAGTTCCCATCACAGCGGAAAAGAGGACTGAGGTGTGATGCAGATGGGCGGGGTCAAGGGAGCACATGCTTCAGGGACCGCACACCTGCGCGTAATTGAACTTAAAAGGGAAAAGAAATGTTTTCTGGTGGAAAAAAGGTTCTGTTCCTGTCACTAGTGAGGAACGCCCACACAGTATGGAGGAAAGTGGACGGGACGTAGGAGTAAGGGATGTCTATCCTACCTGTATTTATTTGTCAGTATTGCCATTGTTGTTGAGGCCATGCCCTTTTAAATCAATTACAATTTTAGGATGAGGTTAACTGACAATTAATGTTAAGAGTTGTGCTTTGCATTTACCGTTAAGTAAATGTACTGTTGGCTTCCCACATGTAGTTGGCTTACAACTGAGCATTTAACCCACATAAATAATATTTAGCCCACAAATATAGAGATATGACTTTTGGTCCTGATCGTCCAGCCTCAGCGTGGGTTGCTCATCTCGTCCTAGATCATAATCTGCTGCTACTTCTCTGCTCAATTTACGTTCTTGGGCTAGCTAGCTTTCTTGCACACATCACAGGATGACTCATGTGATTATTGCCCGTTATATCCAGTTACTTCAAGTAACAACCATCTAGCAAACTTTTAGATTTGCCACATTGATGTTTTGGAGTGTGGGCTATCCATAACAGTAATCCGCCAGCAAATCTATTCTTCCCAGTTCATAAATCACTGTCGCTTAATTCTGAAATGGGCACTACCTTTGCTCCCATATAAGTGAGAAGTATAAATGAATTACATATTGCCTCTCTGATGCATATATTTTAGATCACTCAAACCAACTACTTGAAAATGAAAAGTAATTTAAAAAAATAGTCATACGCGCCCCTGTGCGAGAACAAGCACGGCTGAATTACCTGTTCTTTGGGAAGATACCCACTCGAGAGACCGCAGCCACACTTTAGCTCACTGTACCTTTCACAGAAGAGAAATGCCCATTTTCATATCAGGGTTTGTCCCACCCACATGGGCAGTCTAGCAACGAAATGCTATGGCAATTCTCTTCTGAACAATAGTACAAACAGCAACCCCCAGACACGTGTTCCAGCCTTGTTGGGCCTCATCAGTGAGGTGGAGCTGTGCCTCTCTGAACAAGACAGATATGCAAATTGATATTTCCCTTCTGTAAGCTAAAGTGTGGCTGAGGACTCTGGAGTGGGTACCTTCTCAAAGAACAGGTCATTTAGAGGTGTTCGTTCTCGCAGAGGGGCACCAATCAGTATTTTTTAAAGTAATTTTATTTTCGCCAGGAACAAAATGGCATCTTTCCTATTTTGCATAGAAGCGGTGTTAAAAGAAAGAAAAATACAATTAATGCTATTAATATCAATTAAACAATGTTTTCTAGAACCCAAGGGCCTAGGAATGTGGGAACAATACTGTCTTTGCATAAATCATTTTAGCAGTAAGGGACTTTTCCTTTGCTTTATTTAAATGACGTTTCATCGCAACATAGTAACAGACTTTTTTCTAGCTATGTTTTACATGATGAAATGGACGAGACAACATCTTTATCTGTAGCATCCAATAGCATAATATTGTGCCCGACTTTCAAGCATCAAAGTAACTACTCCAAATGTAATTCAAGTCAATCATCCAAGCTTGCATGACTGGCTTAACCAGTCATGTAGCAGATAGAAAAAAAAAATACTTCCCTGCAACTCGGATCCTTTTATTCATGAACCATGGAAGCAGCTTTAAAATATCTTGCTTGTCTGATGGCAGTTCTGATTCAGAACCAGGAGAAAACCAAGATAGAAAAGGTCATACCTGTCCAGCGAAGGAGCATTGGAGAAGGTTGTTGACTGTTGAGGACAACACCAAGGGAATGACCAGATAGAACGTTTTAAAAAAAAAGAGAAAAACTCTGCATGGTGTAGGAATGCAAATTTTCTGGAGTTAAAGAGTGTGTAAGGGATATCTCTGCTCGATCTGCAGAAAACAATCACCAGTCCTAAGGGAAGATCCAATTCAGTGTAGGATGAAATAAAATCTTTTGGTCTATAAATACAATTGGCAAAAATCATAGTACCTTGACAACCAGCTGTTGAATAGGAAATACGTCATATGGTGAAATAGGAAAAACGATCATGTTAGATGCCTCATGCCAATGTGGGCCCAATGAAGCGTCGATCAATAGCACATAGCAAGCTGTAATGTACTCAAACTGCCGAATTTTAAGGCCAAGTCTTTATCCACAATATGCAATTTACTGAACATACACTACAGCACTGGCATATTGATATAATATTGATCAAATGTTACCTTGGATTATTTTATAGTGTTGAGATTGCGTTTTTAGAAAAAAAGTTAGTACATGTCTATCCTTGATGAAGGAGGTGGAGGGGTGGGAGAATCTGCAAGAATATTATAACACTTTTGACAAATGAACTAATCCTCTGTTTCTAAAGCATTAGCTGGTCCGATAACACAGCGAGTAGAGCACTCGCTTTGACATCTGTGCAGAGCCTGTTAGGCAGAAACCTGTGCAGTTCCCTCTGGGACCACTGCAAAAGATTTAGGACTACAGGTGTTTGGCAGTAAACCCACTTGGTAGCAGTCTGTACCACACAGATTCACTTGGTAGCTGTGGCTGAGCAGTCAGACTTCCCTCAAGAAGAGTTAGGCAGTGTACAGAGTATTCACAATAGGTCAAAAGAACACAGTAGAACAAGTAAACACTGACCAGAGCTTGGTGTAAAAGAGATATAATTATTTATTTAAAACCACATCTAGTAAAACACACAGGCACTAATATTAAGCAGTTCAAAAACATGGTACTAAAAGATATACACTCCCTTAAAAGAATATTAGACAAGTCCTAAGAAAAGTCCCACTTATTTTCAGACAGCGGTGAGCGCTTAACGCAGATGGCACTCTAATAATTTGTTTTAAAAGGGAGAGAAAATCAGAGTATAATTTGAAACAGATCCCAACACTTTTACAAGAACACAACAAGAGAGGAAGGCAAAGTAAAACCGTGAAGTTAGGGTTCAGAAGGCCGGATCCACTTTAAGAGGATCAGAACGAAATGTGTCCAAGGTCACACGATTGAAGTGAACAAAAGTCTCAAAAAGGTTCAGAAAGAGTTGACCAAAAGAAAGGGACCAGTTAGATGGTCAAGGCGGCCAGCCCAGTCCAGAAGGTTAAGGGGTTATTATTACATTGTAGCAATCTTTAGAAAGGAAGGCCTGGCGGACACGGTACCTTAAAGTGGTGAAAATACTCCAGCGGGGGCAGTTGTTCCTGGCAGCGGATACAAATTGGTGCTTCGTCCGGGGGAAGAGAGGATCTCGTCGGGGAGGAAGACAGGAGTCCGTTGCACTGCCAGGGGAGAAACCAGCCGCGGAGTTCTCAGGTAAAAAGGAGCGGTCCTTTTATTCGCGGTCCAGTGGTAAGTGGCTATCCGGTTGCCGGGGTGCTTGGCACGGGCAATTCGACCACAAGACGTCCTGGGATGCAAGGAAAAGAAGGTAAACTGGTTGTGCCCACCAGTCAGGGGAAGAAGCCTCTCCAGCCGGGAGATCTTCTCTGTCGTCGCGAAGTGGTGAGTCGGTTCCGCAGGGCTCCACCGGTGGTGTTGTCGTGGTAGGTCGGCTCAGCTTCTCCCTCGTCGGATTCTCAGGTCCTGTGGCGACTTCTGCAGTTCCAGTCCCCAAAGCCCTGCTTTTATGCAGCACACCCCCATTCACTCAGCCTAGCTGTCAATCAAACATGCTAAGTGGTGGGCCAATCACACAAGAGTGCGACTTGAGTTACCAAGGTAACTCAGTCCAGGGTGCCTAAACCCGCTCCTACACCCCCAGTGGTACCCAGACAGAGTGGCACCACTTTTTGAGGCTTCTGTGGAGAAGCCCGCCAAAAAGTGGAACAAAGGGCTCGACTTGGGTTGGAGTCACAGAAGAGAACACAAACGCCATTTTAGAATAGAGTCCTGTCAAAAAATACCAACCGGCGAATTAATATTAAATAAATAAACCGGCGGTATGTTCGAGGCTATGAGAATTAAATAATTAAAGTTGGTAGCCTCGAACAATGGGAAAATCCCATAGGGATATATTCGCGGTCGAATATAAAAAGTAGTATCCACTGCCACAAGCCAAAACTCGATCAGGGGGGACGGAGACGTGCCCCCTCGACTAACAGACCCCGGGGCAATCGAATTGCCCCGACCAGTACGTCCACAATATGATGGTTTGTACTGGTTTCTGTTAATAATTTGGGACTAGTAAAGCCAATGCTGACTTTACATGCCCTGGGAGACAGTAGTCAGTCCCAGGGTATGGAGTCTATGGTGGGGTGTCACTGCACGGAGGGTGCTGTGTAACACACATAGTAAAAACACATGAGACCCTCTGGGGTAAAGGACCCCATAGCCCATAAAACACATTAACAGTCAAAGGAACACCACAAATCATGTCCAAGAGTGGGAGAAAAAGAGTCTCACTCTTGGCAGGAAAAAAAACAAACTCCAGAAATCCAGCAAAGCTGCTGGGGGACTCACTAGGTTAGGAAATTCAGCCAAAAGAGAGAATTCTCCCTAACAGAGCCTGACGACACAGGTTCGAATCCCGGCAGCACCAAACTCAGCCTTTCATCCTTCCGAGGTCGATAAATGAGCACCACCCACCGTGGGTAATAATAAGCAGCGCTCAGATGCCCGAGGGTTCGTAGCGCTATATAAATACTAAATTATTATTATTATATACAAAGGAGTGTCCCTGAACTGAATGCTCATTCTTGAAAATATTTAAAGAGACCATTTTAATACATTTTCATTTGTACATTGAGTTTTAAGCAACATGCTTGACAATTGACTTTACATTTGTTTGTATGCACTCTTGCCGAGAGAAAGCACAATGGGTGCAGTTCAACTCCTTTTGTTGGCCAACAGGATACTAAGGAAAGGCAGCAACAACATAAGCCGGATATGACTACATTCAACAGTGTAAAAGGTTTCAGGAGGACAATAAATACGTGAGCGAAATGCACTACCCATAATCTAACATAGGCCTGTAGTGCTCCCCATCTCTTTTGCTCTCCACACTACTCTCCAACTTATGCTAGGATCTAAGCAAGGACCTCTCTCCCCTTAACAAGTTGTGGGCCTCGTTCTCCTCTCCCCCCTTGCCCGTTCCAACACTTGCAAAGGACTTCTTTCAGTCCTGATGCCTCTTCATTTTCCCCTCGTTTCTTTTCTACCCTCTTCTCCGGGTTTCTGTCTGCCCCAGCTTCCTCCTTTTCTTGCTTTCTTTTTTCCTCCTTTCCTCTCCCCTCCAACTTCTCTTATGCTAGTGAATTCCTACTCCATCCCTTATCCTCCTAAATCTTTTCCATCTGCTCCCTTTCTTGGTTTCCATCCTCTGACGCCAACCTCTCCCAGATGTTCCTCAATTCCTCCTCTTCCATATCCTTCTCCTCCGTTTTCTCTCCCTCTTCCAATGCCAACCTCTTCCTCTCCTCCTTGCTCTTTCCCGTTTCCAACTTCAAACTTTCCATAGTTTTGTTCTTTTCCTTCTTCCTCTGCCTTCTTGCGGCGCTCTCTCTGCACACCTTCACCTCCATCGTTTCCAAACTCATTTAATGCTGGACTGGTTGGGCCTCCTTTTATGACATAGTGCTGTCTGTATTCATCCCCATTCTGTGTCATTTCTATACTTACCAGACACGCTTACTGCAACGTATCCTTGGTCCATGTCCATTTCCCCCCCAATCTCTACTCAGGTGTACCTTTTGATTCATTTATGTTTTGTAGTTGCTACTCTGAATTTCCACCCTGATTTGCTTCATGTAGATAATTGCAGAATTTGCTAACATAGCCAAATAACCTGCTCTCTGGGATGCTCCCCATTTAGCGGGTATACAGCCATGTTTTGGCTCACTGTACCTTTCATAGAGCAGAAGTACTATTTGCTTATCAGTATGATTCTGTCCTCGAGGACAATCCAACATCGAAATGCTAGGCAATTTTCATCTGAACAAGTGTCCATTCGGCAACCCCACACACATTCTCCTGCCTAGCTGAACTTCACCAATCAGGTGAAGCAGCATCTCTGTAGTGCACAGATTAAGGGGCCGACAACTGGATCACCCTTCTAATGTAGGGTGAAACCCCATGTATTCCAAATTTTCCAAACCTGTTCTCTGGGAGGAGTGTATATAATCGGCCTTTTCTTTGTTGGCCACAGCTTCAAGAGGGGCATGCACGATCTTGGGGTCTCTTCCTAAATATCTTCCTTCTCGAGCTCTTCGCTCATCCGCCTCCAACTCCCTCAGGGTCAGCCGCTTCTCCAAACAACGAGTTGGGGGCAGATCTCTCTCCGCTGCAGGGGCCTCCCTCTGGAACAGCCTTCCTGCCTCCCTGAAACTTGAGGAGAACCAACTCCGGTTCCCGAAGCACCTCAAAACCTTCCTCTTTGCCTCCGCTTTCTCTCCCCGGCTAAAATTACTGAATCTGCAACTGGGCCACTCACTGTTCTCGGTCCTTGGCCCAGCCACACTCCCCTGAACTGCCTCGCGGGCAACCCCTGCACTCCGGACTGTGTCTGTATCCCTACAGCCCCCCTTCCCAGCACTTGTCTGCACTTACCTTGCACTTGCCACCAGCTGGCCCTTGTATATCCTGTATGCTTTTCACCCTGTACTGCACTTTCCCCTCTCCCACTTGCATTTTTCCCTTCCCCTCTACCCTTGCACTTGCGCGATTTGAATGACACCTGGCCTAGTAGGATCGTTGTCCGTCTCCCCTTGTTTCCCCCCCGCCTCGTCACGCCTTGAAACACTTGTGTATAGGCGCGTTACAAATGCCATATCATATATCATATCAAGTGGACTTGTCACAGCTGCCGGATGACTGTTTAATGGCAGTTGTTTTTTTAAATTTAATAACATTTTTTTATTTGACAATTTGTTTATTTCAAACTTTTACCAACCTACTATTACAATCAATCGCATAAGAAATGGGGGGGGGGAGGAGGGGATGGGAGATTGGGGGGTAGGAAAACTACTAACTAAAGAAATTAGAAAAATTGTTTAAAAAAAAAAAAAAACAAGATATCTGATCAACTCAAAATTACTAGTTAATCACTGCGTAGTGACTAACATACCCTTTCCTCCATACTGCATGGGCGTCCCTCGCTAGGGACGGGAGACGGAACCTTTTTCACCAGAAAAACCTTCTTCCCCTTTAAATGTAGAGGCACGTGGTGGGGGCAGCCCTGGGAGCATGCGCTCGCTTGACTCTGCCCACCGGCGCCACTCCTCAGTCCCCATTGATGCGTCGACAATATTTAACATTGCCTAATGACACCAGTATTATTGGGGGGAGGATGGTGGGATGTGGAATGTATGGAGGAAAGGGGACTAAGAGTATTTTAGTCACTACGGTGAGTAACTAGTAATTACTCTTACGTCCCGTCTCCTTTCCTCCATACTGCATGGGGGATTACAACTGAATGTAGCCCCAGGGTGAAGAGGAGACCCTCCATAAGCAATAGGTTCCTTAGAACCGTCTGTCTGAAGGCTGCGTCTGACTTAGAACCGGCGTCCAAACAGTAATGCTTACAGAAAGCCGAAGAGGTGGCCGCCCTGCTGATGACCTGCCACGGAACCTGCCGTTGGAATGCAATGGCCATGGCCTTGGTTCTGACAGCGTGACCGTGCATGTTAGCTGGCAGCGGCTTGTGCTGCCCCTACTAGGTCTCCTTGATGGCCGCAACCATCCGTCATGCAATAAAGGCCTTGGATGCTTGATACCCAGGCCTGGAACCCCTGAAGTTGACAAACAGTGCATCCGACTTGCAGAAGCCCTTAGTCCTGTCCAGATTGAATGTCAGGCGCGCTCAGAAATTCTGACAGTGCAAGACTCTCTGAGCCTCGTCCTTGAGGTCAGCAAAAACATAGGTAAGACGATTTCCTCGTTTAGATGGAAAGCGTATGGTACCTTAGGTAGGAACGCAGGGCGAGTTCGCAGGACCACCTTATCCCTGTGGAAAGTGGTATAGGTTTCTAATGCCACCAGAGCCTGGATTTCGCCGACTCTGCGAGAGGAGGTAAGGCCCACTAACAAAGGCGTTTTAATTGTGACCAGCCGGATGTCCGCGGAATGTTTCTGGACTATCGGGTTGGAAGAGGAATAGACCTCCTCCTCTGAATTTCTGTAGGCCCCTATGGCTGCCAGATAGGTGCGACAATGGTTCCACCTGTATGCCAGAGTGCGCAAGGTGTGCCGAGAAGCAGAGCACATCATCCAGCGTGCACGTAAGGGGGTCAATCTCCTTAGAGTCTGCCCAATGACAGAACCCAGTCCATTTACTCTTGTATTGGCTCCTGGTAGCCTTGCTCCTGGCGCCCTGAATGATCTCCAGGTTAGCCTGTGATAACCTCAGGTGCCTGAGGGTGACCTGCTCAGGAACCACGCTGCAAGGGCTAACTTCTGTGGGGCGGGGTGGATAACCCTGCCGCCCTGCTGGGATAGGATATGGGCTGGGCCCATCGGAAGGTGAAAAGGTGGTCTGTCCGCGAGGCTGAGCAGTCCGGAGAACCAGGGTCTCACCGGCCACAATGGAGCCATCAGAATGCTGAAGTGCCAAGATTCCTTTATCTTGCTGATTACCCTATGGACCAGGGGTGTGGGAGGAAAGGCATAGGCTGTCATGCCGTACCACCGTATCTAATGCGTTGCCCAGGGAGCCCGGGCCCTGCCCCTGCCAGGACGTGAACTGATGGCACTTCCTGTTCTTCCAGGAGGAAATCAGATCCACCTGAGGATGCCCCCATCTGCTGAAGACCTCCGGCAGCACCTGGTCGTTCAGTTGCCATTCGTAATTGTCTTCCACAAGCCTGATTCCAAGTTGGCCTCCACCGGGAGGCGGACAGCCGTGGGGTAGATGTTGTTCTCCAGGGCCCATTCTCACATGCTGACCGATAGGCTGCACAGCGGAGGGGACCTGGTTACCCCCACCCCCTGCTTGTTGACAGAGTACATGCTGGTGGAGTCGACGGTCTGGCTGAGGACAGTCTTGCCCCCAATGAGCGGAAGGAAAGCTCAGAGCTAGCCAGATGGCCCTGAGCTCCAGCCAGTTGATGCAACTCCTGCTCCTGCCGGGTCCAAACCCCATGGATGCTCTGGCTTTCCAGAGAGGCCCCCCCTGCCTTCCAGGGAGGAATCCGTAGTGATGGTGACCTGCAGGGTCGGCTGCTGGAAGGGCTTGCCCGTCCGCAGGTTGAAGTCCCTGGACCACCATATTAGGTCACAGTGGAGAGAAGGAGGTAAGCTGACCAGCTCCACTTGGAAGCCCTTCTCCTGATTCCATAAGGCTGCAAAGTGCAGCTGTAACCTCCTCATCCTGAGTCTCGTGTGCAGCACGGCCAGTAGGACCGCTGCCATGATACCCAATAAGTGTTGGTACGACCAGGCCGAGGTCACTGCTCTGTTAAGAAAGTGAGTAGTGGCTCTCTTGATGGTCGTAATCTTGTCCTCCGAGGGGAAGAACCTCTCGGAGCTTGCATCCCAGATTAGGCCCAGGAAGGTGAGGATCTGCGTGGGCTGCATCTGAGACTTCTTGAGGTTGATAGTAAAACCCCAGGTTGCAGAGTGTATTCATAAGTGCGGAGGAAGTGAATAACCCCACTCCGGAGAGCATGCCCTGATGAGCCAGTCGTCAAGGAACGGGTAGACGTGGTGGCCCTGGGCACTGAGGAGGGCTGCCACTGCATCCATGAGTCTGGTAAATACCCTGGAGGCTGAGTTGGGGCCAAAGAGTTGCATCCTGTATTGGAAATTGCAGTCCATGATCCTGAAGCACAGGAAGGCGTAATGTGGCTGCCAAATCAGGATGTGTAGATAAGCATCCTTCAGATCGAGGGAGCACATCCAGTCTCTCTTGTCTAGTGTCTCCGCAATGAGTGCTGGCGTAAGTAACCATCCTGAATTTCTGACGAGGGAGGGAGCGGTTGAGGGTGGAGAGTTCCAACACAACTCTCAGGCCAGCCTGGTTCTTCTTTTGTATAGTGAAAATCTTGAAATAGAAGCCCAATCCTCTCTGGGAGGCTGGGACTGCTTCCACTGCCTGTCTCTCGACGAGCGACTGAATCTCTGCCAACAGAGTTGCCGTCCCAATCTGTGGGAGTGGAGGGTAAGAAGGAGGACAGGGAGGGACCAGTAGGCGGTACCCCAAAGATCCTACAGAGAGGATCGAAGGATCCAAAAAGTTCTTGCACCAAAACTGCACGTCAAAGGCAAGCATGCCCCAGACCGGAGACACGTGGACCCGAAGGGATGCGTCATGCTGTCTTTCCTTCTGAGGCTGCTGCGGAGGAGTGGAACTGGAAAAAGCCCTTGCCCCCCCCTTTTGTTGTTTGCGCTGGTGCTGACTCGACGAGCGGTCAGGCTGCCTCGACCTCCGTTCCTGGAAGCCCCGGAACCCACCCAACGGATGCCCCTGTCGGAGCGTTGACGCAACTGGGTGTACGCTTTGGGCGTGGCCTTCGTTAGGATAAAGACTTCACAGTTTGCAAGCTCTTCTTTTTATCTAATTCCTCATTGGTGGTAGAGTTGAAGAGATCACACCCTCGAACGAAAGGTCTAATATTGGTCCTGGACATCAGGGTTAAACTTAGTAGCCCAAAGCCAGGCTGTCCTTCTCATGTCCGTGGTGATGCATATGGCCCGGCCAGAGGTACCGATGTGGGAGACAGTGGACTCCATGATGTCCTGCGCTACCAGCTTGCTTCGCTCTGCACCAGAAGTTCTAGAAGGAAGTCCGCTAGTCCCCGCCAAAGCCTCTGGTTAACGGCTGGCAGCATGGCATCCGCGTTGGATTGACGCAGGTGCAGCAAGGCATATTACAGCTTCTTCCCGTATGCCTCCAAGTTCTTCTCCTCTTTGCCTAGCAGCGCCGAGGACGAGGTGGCTGAGGACGACTGGGGCTTAGAGTAAAGTGGCGCTGCAGCGATCACCAAAAGGTGCGGTTGACGGTGTTCCGACAGCAAGAGTGGATCTCTGCCATCTGTCTATAGTCTATCCTATCTGTCAATCTGCGCCTCAATGCAGAGTGTGGCTTGAGACACCCCTTCTTGACCAAGGCAACAACGTCCTTCTGCATTGGAATACCCGTTTTTGGTAGGGGGTCGTAGGGTGAGGACTTCTGCCCAAGACCCCCTCCTCGATCTGCTCGACCTCAGATTGAGGAAGGCCCAAATAGGCAGCCAAACCTGCAAGCCAGTCGTGGAAGGCCTTTGCCCACGACGGCGTGTCAGGGTCCTCCTCGTCTGTGTCCACCAGAGTGTCTGGCTGGTCCGGAGCGGGTGGAGGAGTGATGGGCGTCATGGGCTGCGGTGTGGAGACCGGAGCCGGAGGCTGGTGTGGAACCACCTGTACTGTGGGAGGCAGAGGAGCCGGAATCGAAGGAGTTGGCAGGGGCAGCAGGGGCTGCGTTGGGGCCTGTGGCACCCGAGCCATGGGAGGAATTACTATGGTCGCCAGTGGTGTGACCGGAGGGAGCAAGTCCCTGACTGCATCCCGCAGATGGCCCCCATCTGGGGGCTTCACATCAGCGCCAGGAACCTTTTCGAAGAACCTGTCTGGGCCCGGCCTCCTCCAAGACTCTTGGCAGTGGAGCATGAGACCTACCCTGCACCTCTGGCTGGATGACAAAAAGAAGACAAAAAGATAGAAGTAGCCGAGAAGAACGCGTGGTGTTAAATGGCCGAAACCAAAAACAGGAGCGCTGCTGAAATCGACCCGTTCCAGACGACGCAGAAAAGGAACTGAGGAGTGGCACCAGTGGGTGGAGTCAGACGAGCGCATGCTCCCAGGGCCTCGCCCCGCACCCCTCTAAATTTAAAGTGGAAGAAGGTTTTTCTGGTGAAAAAGTTCCTGTTTGCCATCCCTAGTGAGGGACGCCCATGCAATATGGAGGAAAGGGGACGGGACGTAAGAGTACCTCTCGTTAGCTGTGAATTAATGGCAAGTGTTAAGAAGAATTTCTGAACTCTGTCCAGGAGGGGCAGAGGTTCAGAAGGCCTACCTAGTTTCTTGGAACAGGGTAACCTCTGGACAAGCCAGACCAATCGAGGTAGCTATGGCAGGCGGTCAAGACTAAGTCTCAGGAAGGGTGAGGGTGAATGAAGGACCTCAATGAGCACACAGAGCAAAGACACAAATTACTCCAGACAGGTATTATATTAAAAATAGATACATTTAGGCCGAAATCCTTGCAGATATTGCCTCTTTCTTTGATAACAATAAACGTCACGACACAACCGATGGGGTTCGATGGGAGGCATTCAAGGTGTTCATCAGGGGGATGTGCATCTCTAGGGAGGCTGGGATCCTGAAAGACATTAGGAATTCCTTGCAACGCTCTGAGACCAAACTCAGGCAACTGGAGCGCGAATACGCCTCCGCCCCCTCTCCATCCAAGTTGGCACAGATACGAACGGAACTGGAAACCTTCGAGACCCTCGCCCTTAGCGAGATACGTTACTATGCCCGACCCATTGCGGCTCGGAAATATGGCGAGGGAGAAAGACATGCTCGAACCCTTGCTAGGCTGGCCCGGATCGAGGGGGGCAGAACCCGGATTGATAGTATCACTGACGAGAATGGACCAACCCATTCTTGAGACCTTTGCAGAGTTCTATGCTGCCCTCTATGCCCAGCAGCACGAGCATAGCCCGCAGGACCTGGATCTTCTCCTTGACCATATCCCCAAGTCCTATATATCTCACACCACTAGAGAGCAATTGGACTCCCCCGTCACCCTGGATGAGATTACTGCAGCCATCTTGGCCCTTCCCAAGGGGAAGGCTCCTAGCCCGGATGGCCTAACCGCCGAATTTTACCAGGAGCATGTTGCGTTACTTACTACACGAGGTGTGGATAGAGTCGTTACGCCTTGCCACTCTCCCCCAATCCCTACGTGAGGCCACTATCACTGTGCTCCCTAAGCCGGGCAAGCCTCCTGAGGAGTGCGGCTCCTATAGACCTCTCTCCCTCATGAATACTGACACCAAAATATTCGCCAAGATCATTGCGAACAGGTTCCTCCCCATTATGACATATTTGATTCACCCAGATCAGAGTGGCTTTGTCCCTGCTCGCTCCACTGCCTTAAAAATCCGGCGACTGTTCAATGTCATCTCTAGAATTGACCCCGGGGCTAATGCGGTTGCTGTGACACTAGATGCCCAAAAGGCGTTTGATATGGTCTTGGGGCAATACCTATGGGCGGTGCTTGATAAGATGGGGATCGGCCCGCACATGCTCTCCTACATCAAACTGCTTTATACCAAGCCTGTGGCCAGAATCCTGGTCAATTCTCATCTGTCTGCCCCCTTCACCCTCCATAGAGGGACACGCCAGGGGTGCCCATTTTCCCCCTCTGCTGTTTGCGATGGCTATAGAGCCCATGGCAGATAGTGTGAGAGACAAGCATACTCGCAAGGGGATCCGCCTGTGCGACACACCCGAAATGATATCACTGTATGCGCACGATGTGCTCCTGTCCTTCAGGGACCCCTCGGTCCATCTTGACCCAATCATCCACGAGATAATCATAATCAAAATAGGCACATTCTCGGGCTTCACTATTAATTACACCAAGTCAGACATCTTCCCCCTCACACCTGCAACTCCTCAACCGACATGCGGATTCCCGCTCAGGTGGGCTCCCGAGGGCATCAAGTATCTCGGGATCCAGGTATCCCTGTCAAGACCCTCCTTATTGGCCGACAAGTATACTGCTGCCGCACAATATGCAGAAGCCAGGATGAAGAGGTGGTGTAACCTCCCCCTGTCCCTGTCAGGGAGACTGTCGCTAATTAAAATGATTATAGTTCCGAAGCTTCTATACATATTTGCTAATGTCCCACTCTGGCCTGGGAAGCATTATTTCATGAATTTGCATGCGGTGTGCGCACGATTCCTATGGCATTCTGGTGCCGTACGCAGGAAGTGGCAGCATGACATGCATTACTTACTGTAAAAGCATTTCTGATGATTGTATCTGCTTAGATTCACATGCTGTGCATATGGTCCGACATCCAGTGGTAACCGCGGAGTATTGCATCTTGTCTTTCGGGGGACCGAAAGGGGACGTCGGCATAGGCGTGTCTGAAACACTATCCCTATCGTGACGTGTGTAGTACCCAAAATCCCTCACGCGCCGAGGTCCCTCCGATTGTATTTTTTCTGCCATGAGAGAGCCCAAGGCTATAGTGAGTGAGTGCATGAAGAGAGAAAGTAGTAAGAAGTCTATGTTCCTTCCACCCCGAGCGGGCCGAGCGGGGAGGCAGGGAGGGCGCATGTGAATCTAAGCAGATACAATCATCAGAAATGCTATTACGGTAAGTAATGCATGTCTTCTGATGCTTGTTAATCTGCTTAGAATTACATGCTGTGCATAGACTAGCGAGCAGTACCCGGAGTTGGAGGTGGGTTGTGAGAAGGAACAGTAGAAAAAAGATGTCTTAGTACTGCTTGTCCCACCTGAGAATCAGACCTAGAATGAGTGTCTAGGCAATAGTGTTTTGTAAAGGTGTGTACAGAACTCCAGATTGCCGCTTTGCAAATGGACTCTAGGGGAACATTTGCAATGAATGCTATGGATGCCCCAATGCCTCGAGTAGCATGTGCTCTAGGCTTGAAGGGCAGTTCTCTCTTTGCAAGAGTGTAACATAGTGTGATGCATTTGACAATCCACCTTGATATTGCCGATTTAGAGACAGGGTCCCCTTCTCTACCAGCTGCCACTGAAACAAAGAATTGTTTAGTTTTCCTCAGTGGTTTAGTTCTATCGATGTAGAACATGACTGCCCTGCGCACATCTAGTGTGTTAAGGCTTCTTTCGGCCATGTTAGGAGGTCTCTGGAAGAACGTGGGTAGTTCGATTGACTGGTTCACATGGAACTTTGAAATAAATTTCAGCGCAAATCTGGGATGAGTGTGCAGAACTACTTTATCTTTGTGGACTGTAACAAAGGGGTCCAAGACCGAGAGGGCCTGTAGTTGGCTAACTCTTCCGATAGAAGTGATAGCTACTAGAAAGGCTGTCTTGTAAGTCAGGTCTTTCAGACTAGCTTTATGCATAGGCTCAAAAGGGGGTCCCATGAGCCTAGTTAAAACCACGTTTAGATTCCACCCAGGGGCTGGGTGAGTGATGGGGGGATACATTCTTTTAACCCCTTCCATAAAGGCTTTAATCACAGGTATTTTCAACCACAACACCTTTTGCTGTGACGTGGTGTAGGCTGACAACGCCGCTAGGTGAACCTTTAAGGAATTGAAGACTAACCCAGAGTCCAACAGATGGGTTAGATATAACACAATGTGTGAAGGCGAGCAATCGGTGCGATTGACGCCTTTGGAACTGCACCGAATGACAAAACGTTTCCATTTGCTGGCATAGCAATAACGTGTGTTAGGCTTTCTTGCCTCCCTCAGTATGTCCATGCATCTCTGAGGGAGTTGCAGATGTCCAAACTCTATGACTTCAGGAGCCCGGCTGCTAAGTTCAGAGTTTGTGGGCATGGGTGCAGAGTCTCCCCCCTGTCCTGAGACATGTTGTACGGGCAGGGCAGCTTGACTGTTGGGGAGAGGGACAATTCCATCAGGTGCGTGAACCAGGGTTGGCGGGCCCACATGGGAGCCACCAGAATCATGATGACTGGTTCCTGGTGCATCTTGTGCACTATCTTGTTCAGAAGGGGAGTCGGGGGGGAAAAGCGTAAACAAATTTCCCCGACCAAGTTATCCAGTGACCGTTCTCCTTGGATCGGTTCTAGGGGTACCTGGAGGGGTAATCTGGGCATTGGGCGTTCTCCTGAGTAGCGAATAGGTTGATCTCTGGAAACCCCCATTCTGCGAAGACGTTGGATACAATGTCTTCGTGTAGACGCCATTCGTATTCTTCTGGCAGAGGAAAATCTCTGCTGAGTATGTCTGCCAGAAGATTGAGTTTCCCTGGAACATGTTGGGATATCAGGAACATCCTGTGGTTGAGAGCCCATATCCAGATGTTTTGGGACAGCTTGGATAGCCCTGGAGAGTGAGTGCCCCCCTGCTTGTTCAGATAATACATTGCTGTTGTGCTGTCGGTTAGGACCAGCACTGTCTTCCCTTGCAGTTGCTCCTGAAAGGCTTTCAATGCTTTGAACACTGCTAGTAGCTCCAGTAGGTTTATATGGTTGGACGCTACGTGAGGGGACCACACTCTGTGCGCTGTCTGTTAAAGCAGGTGAGCCCGCTACCCTGTGAGAGATGCGCCCGTTGTAAGAGTGGCTTCCACTGCAGGGGTGGTGAAGGTTTTTCCCTTCAAGAGGTTCTCCCTCGACCACCAGTGCAGAGAGAGAATGAGGGCTGGCGAGACAACTAACAGATCTTCCCATTGTCCGCTGGCCTGACACCACTGGCTGTTGAGCCACTCTTGCATGGGACGCATGCGCAGCCGCGCATGGGGGACCAAGTATATGCATGACGCAATCATCCCTAGCAAAACGCATAGCTTTGCGTACCGTCACCTCTCAACTGTCTACATACTGAGGAACTTGAGAGAGCATGTTCTGAACCCTCTCGCTGGAAGGGAAGACTAGACCGTCTTCCGTGCGAATTTGAGCCCGCAGGAACTGTTTTACTTGGCTGGGGACTAAGCCGGATTTCTTTTCGTTGATAGAAAATCCCAGGCTGAACAGTAGGTCGACTGTCTTTTGGGTGTTCGAAAAACAAACGTCGAACGAGTCCCCCGTGATGAGCCAATCGTCGAGGTAAGGGTAAACTGGAACTGAAAGTCTGCGCAGGTGTGCTGCTGCCACTGCCAGGACCTTGGTAAACACCCGTGGTGCCGAGGCTATGCCGAAGGGCAGTACCTTGAACTGGTAGTGTTTGTCCTGAATCACGAACCTTAGGAATTTTCTGTGCGCTGGCAGCATTGAAATATGAAAGTATGCATCTTTCATATCCAATGTTGTCATGAAGTCCCCTTGTTTTAGCAATGGGATCACCTCTTGAAGTGTTACCATGCAAAACTTCTGGGGCGTTATGAAATTGTTCGCCGGGTGCAGGTCTAGAACAGGACGCATGGTGAGCTCCTTTTTGGGTACAAGGAAGTATATTGAATAAATACCCTGGTTTACCTGAAGAATCGGGACGGCTTCCATGGCGTCCTTTCCCAGCAGCGCCTCCACCTCTTGGACCAGGATCTGCAGATGTTCCGGTGAAAGGCGTCAATGTTTCAGCGGTCTGAACTGTGGGGATCGGGCGAATTCCACGCAATAACCGTGGGCGACCGTCTTTAATACCCACTGGTTTGAAGTTATCCCCTTGAGGAAAGATGTTAATCGCCCCCCGACCGGGGCGACATGGGAGGGGACCTGAACTTGGTGGTCATTTCTGACCCGAGGTTGACGCACCTCTGGAATTGGAGCCTCTGCCTCTATTCTTTCCGTGCTTCTGACCCCTCTGGGGGTAGGAAGTGGGGCTTGCAGCCGGTTGACTTGCGTTGAAGTTGCCCGTGCCGAAATTATTTTGAGCGGCGCGGGCTTGTCTTCGAAAGGCCTTCCTGGAGTAGGTTCAATTGGGCGTCGACGTAGCTTGCCAGTAATGTCGTGTTATTGGGAATCCGGACGGTATAAGCAGCCGCCGACGTGACCCGTTTGCCTAAGGCATACAACCTTTTGGACTCCTTGTCCGGGGGTGACTCTCCCGTGGCAAGGGGAACCCCTGCTCTCTTGTGAGTGTTGGTCACCACCAGCGAGTCCGGGATTGCGTGTCCTTTTATATAAAGCGGGTCGGTGGGGGAGGGCCGAAAGAGTTTTTCGACCCTTGGATTCACAGCCCTAGTCTGAGCGGGTGTGAGTAAAGAAGGGGCCAGCCGTTTCTTCACAGAGCTCAAGAGAGGAATAAACTGGCTTGCCGGAGGCTTGTCATTAATAATGTTTTCTGCTAAATCCTGTTCAGGCAATGCCTCAAGCGTGGCAATTTTAAAGAATTCCGCTGCTTTTTTCAACGTGTTGTTGAAAGCCATTTGATCATCCACCGGGGAGCTTGCCGAACCGGTGTGGATGGGGAAGAGTCGAGGCAAACGATATCACAATTGTGATCGTCCTGCTGGGGGTCTTCCCAGTTGTCCATTGCGCCTTGATCTTCCCCATAATTGTCCAGAAAAGAAGTCTCCTCTTCTTCTGTATAGATGTCTCTATACGTGTCCTTCTGGACATCTTCTTGATAATCAACATAGTGTTGAGCATCTAGGTGTTGGGCAACTCGTGTGTGAGGGTTAGGGTCTACCCGAGCTTTTTTCGGCGGAGGTTGATCAGAAGCCCCAAAAAACCTGCTCCAGCCGATCCATATACCCCTCAAATTGTTCCGTAGTCCACTTGGATGACCCAAATGGACCGAGCTGAGCAGGAACAGGGTCCTTCGCCCTAAGGCGTTCAGAGGATCTCCTCAGGGTGCTTGAGAGGGGTACCTGGCTCTCTTCGTAAGAGTCCTCAGGATCGTCTTCCAAAACCGTGGAAAACTTTCGGCGGATTGGCCCATAACTGTGGGCGAGACCGGTACTAGGTCCCGTAGTAATCCTATTGATACTCTTACTGATGGTTACTGAATCTTCGGGGGACAAAGCCTCCGATGATGGTTTCTCGGGTAGAGGCCTACTGGTAGTTAAAGGCCTACTCGTAGTTTTCGGGCCTGCACGGGCCTTGGAAACCTTGAAACTCGTCAAAGTTTCTTGTTCAGAAACTTAGGCGTGTGTAGTTTGGGGAGTAGCACCTTTGCTATGTTTATTAAGCCCAGTCGTCATGCGCCGCTGCGGATGCGGGGAAGGCTCTGGATCAAATCGATCCGATGGCGCTTGCGCCTTCTTCGACGAGGCCGTCGAGGAGGGCGCTTGGGTTGTGTGTTTTGTGCAGTGCGATTGTACGCCCCTGTCACCGGGTGTGGTCCCTGTAGCAAGATCGGCGTCGAGCCTGGAAGGGTCGGGGGCGGGCACGGGCGTGGCGGCTCTAGAATCGTCCGCCTCAAGGTCTACAATGTCCGCGTTGGACGTTTGGTCATCCGATGTACCCCCATCACTCTCGGCTGGTGTCGCGGCAGGGGAGGGAGGCTCCACGTGTGACATACCGTACGCGGCCCACCGCTTCAACCGGCGCTCCTTAAGGGATTAGGTTTAGGAGTTTAACGCCGAACACCGCTTTAGTGCTCTAGGGGGAGACAAGCGTACACGAAGTGTGCTCGTCTTTCCACGGATATCTGACCCTTCACAGAGGGCAGAATCTAAATGGAGTCCTTTCCATAGCAGAAGGGAAGGGTGACCAGACCAAAAAGGAAAGAAGTGGAAAAGAGGAAAGACATCATAGCAGTATGGCAAACCCCGAGCCCACTCTCCCTACTGTGTATGCCGGCCAGAAGGTCCGACCACGTGGAGATCCGAACGCCGGATCTTAGGTGCCGGAATCCACAGCCGTAGACGGTACCCCCGTAGTCTTCGTCGAAGATGTTCTTGATAGGCGAAGTGACTTAACGGGGATTAAACCGACAATTCGGTAAGATAAACAATGTCTCATGAAGAGCTCCGCTATAGGGCGACCAGTTATCTGGGCGGAAAAAAACAATCTGAGGGACCTCAGCGCGTGAGGGATTTTGGGTACTACACACGTCACGATAGGGATAGTGTTTCAGACACGCCTATGCTGACGTCCCCTTTCGGTCCCCCGAAAGACAAGATGCAATACTCCGCGGTTACCACTGGATGTCAGACCATATGCACATCATGTGATTCTAAGCAGATTAACAAGCATCAGAAATTACATTACCCTACGAGAGAGGGGGCTTCAATGCACCGGATCTAACCCAATACTGGATCACTGCACAAGCCCAACATGCAACGCATTGGTATAAGCATCAAAATCCTCCTCCGCATGTTAAACTCGAGATCCTGGCGACTGAGGAGGTGAATGTCATGTCCCTGATCCTTTTCCACTCGTATCACTCCGACGACCCAGCTGATCCAGTGGCCACCACAATCATGGCATGGAAACAGATTCTGCAGCCCCACTCCGAATCCCGTCCGTACTACAAATGGTTGCCCTTATGGTCATTCCCGGGCCTCGCCCCCACACTGGATAAACTTCTTATGCGACACTGGCAGGACCTGGGATACTGTGCGCTTTCCGACCTGTTCCCTGAGGGGAAATGTATTACCCCACAGACATTGAGGCCAGGACACTCCAGTCATCACTGGAGTTACTGCAATACTTTAGGCTCAGAGCGGCAGTGAAAGACATGTGGCCCTCGTACCCAGACGAACCCCTGGAGTCCATCTGCTACATTGCGAATTCCGCAGGGGCTAGAGGCATAGTGTCAGCCTTGTATAGAATGCTAATATCACAAGTTCCAGAATCGTCCCACAAGGTCCGGGACGTTTGGAGCCGGGATCTGGGGTTGGACATTACTGATGACATGTGGGCAAAAATGTGTACACATACACGTAAGGTGTCTCTCAACTCTAGATTTCGATGTGTGCAATATAAGTTACTCAATCGCCTGTATTATACTCCCCATGTGGTTGGGAAATTTGCATGCGGTCAGCCCCACGCCTGCCAGAGATGCAGATCCAACGATGCGGATCACACCCATATGTTCTGGTCCTGTGTGATGCTGGCTCCGTTCTGGGAGGGTGTGCTTGAGGCTCTCTGAGATGGTAGGCTTCCGGATTGACCCTGATCCCCTGTCTGTGCTGTTTGGGCTGTGGGAGGGGGCGGGGACAAGGCGTGCTGCTAAATTCTTGAATGTGGGGGTCATAGTGGCTAAGAGATGCATTTTGCAACACTGGAAGCAGCGATCCCCCCCTCGCTAGAAAAGTGGTTAAAGGCTCTTACCTGGACACAGGCGTGTGAGGAGGCCTAATCAACTCACTGCCCGCGAAGGCTCGCACCAAAAACGTATGGACAGAATTTTGTAGCTATTTGAACGTCAGGGCGGACTTGGAGCTTCTGTCTGCTCCCCCATCACCGGACCAGGCAGTTGTGTAATCGGAACTGTGAGCAGCATTATTGGACTCTATGCACTTTTGTGAATGTACATGGGTTGTTGCTAATGCTCTGTTTGGATGTCAGGTTGTGAATCATGTAATATGGTTGTTGTGGGGATTTGTGACGCACCAGCTGCTGTTCCTTGCCAATAAACAAAAGTTTAAAAAAAAATAAAAAAAATAGACACATTTATTACAAGGCCTTTGTAACACAGACTATAGCAAAGAATCACAGTGACACTAATTAAACCAATACATCACACTCAATACAATATCTATACAAGACCAGGAGGGTCAAAAGGGAGGACTGCGCGAAATATGTTGACAACCTGAAGGGGACAAAAACAGGCAGTGCAGTTAATCTTTAGACCCAATTCAACATCAGTTATTCAACTAAGAGCCAGTCCAAACTCTAAGAAGAGTGGAGCCTAGTACATGTGTGCCAATGTATGCGGTTGTTTCAATGGAGAAAGTAGGGTCTCTTTAGGGGTCTCTAAAAGCTCGGGAAGGTGGATAAGGCGATGAAGAATAAGTTCCCACTATTCAAGAAGGACCTCCACTTGAAGGCAGAGGCAGTTCAAGAGTTCGGGATAGAGTCGCTATTTCATAATAGCAGTGGACAGGAGAGGGACCCCAGGGGCCACTCGTGCGTAAAGTTGGGCTCTAGTGCCAGGGGCCACCGGTTGGGGTAATGATTACTCACCGGTCCCTGAGGCAAGGAGACCCAAACTTCGGCAGGTTAGTTCAATTCAGTTGCAGGTTCGACGGCGGCAAAAAGGACGTCTCGGCACCTTTTAGTTCCTGAGGTTTTGGTGAAGGTGCCGAGAATAGTTAGTCCCACTATTCCAATGGGTCGAAGCGTCTTCGCAGACGTTCTAGGACGACCAGATGCAGAGGGGTCCCACGGGACGACAGCGGGCTCAGGGTGACAAACCTTCCAGAGGGTCACCAGCGGTTCCTCGACTCAGCTTCATAGTTGCAGGATACGTGGATCCTATCCTTTGTTCAGTGAGAACTCAGGAGATCGACCTGGTAGTGGTGTTTCCAGCCTCCTCTTATCCAAAGTTGCCTTCGCGCCAAAACGGAGAGGACCCAATGAGAGATCTGCTCACAAACACTCACTCCATACGTGGATCAATCACAGACCACGGTGGTCTCAGGCATTCAGGACAATCCAGACTCTCTGGCACCCAGGATGTGTATTGGGACCAGACATCCTAGCCCACATCCTGGAGGCGCACACACAAGGCATGCAGAAGCCTGCGAAAGCATTGGGATTCGCGGGAAAATGCATGAACAAATAAGGACTAGCCCGGGTCGACTCGACCTGGGGAGGGTGAAGGGGCAAGATGGCCAAAGGACAGGACAAAGAACCTTGTGGCATGGCCATTTTGGAGCCAGGCCACCCATTTGTCCCAAATGCAGTTAACGTGGTTAACATGGCAAGAAAGGGTTAAAAATAATGCAAAACTATAGCTGTCACCAGTCCTGTCCATGACACATC
Source organism: Ambystoma mexicanum (assembly GCF_040938575.1). Classification (NCBI taxonomy): domain Eukaryota; kingdom Metazoa; phylum Chordata; class Amphibia; order Caudata; family Ambystomatidae; genus Ambystoma; species Ambystoma mexicanum. Next base: position 674,459,745 of record NC_090934.1, read on the forward strand.
TGCACAGTTCATAAAAAGCCCAGCGAGTGTATCTAGGGCCTTTAGAAATGACTATAGAACCAAGTGTGCTGTATAGTAAGATACATTGCACACTTGTTACATGTTGCACAAAAGTTGCAACATGAGGAAAGGAGTAAGGGAAACAGTCTCCTAGTACTGACTGTCTTAAAGGAATGGTTTGGTCAGAAATATTATTGCCAAAAAGATGGCCAATAATAAAACAAATATCTAAAATATATATTTTTTTAAGTCCCTATGGACAGTTTTGAGCAAATGAAGTTCATACTTAAAAATTGCAAGCACTAGGCATTTTGTGAAATGGATGCCGCCTGTGCTTGCCTTTGCGTCAATAATGAAGCAAAAGCCAGCCAGCTGTAGTAAACAAAAGCTACCACTGGGTGGCTTTTGCTTCATTGGTGCCGGACTCGGAGGACGGGGACCAGAGACTACAGGCAGGAAAGCTGCAGCTGCATCTCGGTAAGTGCTATTTTCTTTTTAGAAATCCCACGGGGGAGCACCGGAGACCCAAAGTGAAAGCCAAGGCAGGCAGAAACACAACACGGTTGTGTTTCTGCCTAGAGCAGATTTCACTTTGGAGCTCTCGGGCTCCCCTGGGGGAGCCCGAGAGCCCCAAAGTGAAAGCTGCTGACGGGTGTTTAGAAATGCCGCGGTGCTTCTCACTGTAGCAGCTTTCGTATGAAGTCTCCTCGGCTCCCCCAACCCTGAGGGAGTCTAGGAGACTCCAAGCGAAAGCTGCCGCAGTGAGAAATACAACGTTTTTGTATTTGTAAATGCCGCAGTATTTACAAATCCAAAAACGTTATTCTGAATGCGGCAGCTTTCGCTGGGAGTCTCATGGACTCCCTCACGGTTGGGGGAGCCCAGGAGACTCCAGCGAAAGCTGCCGGTATCAGAATAACAACGTTGTTGTATTTGTGATTGCCGTGGTTTTCCAACCACGGCAATCACAAATACAACAACGTTATATTTTTAATTGGTGCGCCTCGTCTTTTTGCCTTCATTTTATGTTTTCTGTGCTTCACTGGGCTTGGGGAGCACAGAAAACATAAAATAGACGTGAAGGCAGCCTCCTCAGCTCTGCTCAGGCTGCTTGTTTAGTGCCGCAAGGGCAAAGCCGAGTAGGCTGCCTGAAATCACAAAATGGATGCCCCCTAGTGCTTTCAATTTTAGAGTTTGAGCTTCATTTGCTCAATACTTTCCATAGGGACTTAAAATATATATATATATATTTTAGATATTTGTTTTATTTTTGGCCAATAATATTTCTGACCGAACCATTCCTTTAAGGGCATGTCAGTTTCCCCATAAAAAGTGAGCGAAAGCCCAGAGGAGTACAGCTGAAGGCTGTGCTTCTCTGGCAAAGTCAGTCAGTGGTGTCTAAGCAGCAGCAAAAAGTTTGGGGGTTGACACATGGAGGGAAAATGACATAACATATGAAACCTTTCCTAACAGCAAGTTCATTTTGGACATTACAGCTGCTTACATTTAAAAAAAAAAAAAAATCATCTCTACCAATTTTAAAAGTGCACTTATCAGTCCAGCATTTGCCCCCTCACCCCATAGGGAGCCTCCCCACCATGCTTCTGCATCTGTTCCAAATTTCTCACGCATGCGTTTATACAGATGTAGAGTTCTCTAAGATCTGAATTCCGGGCAAAACCGTATCAATGATTTAGGGTTTCCGGATTAAGTGTGGCATAATCTACACCTATCGTCTCCTACTTCACCTCCATATCTGAGAAGAGTAACCTTTCAGTGCAAGATTTTCAATCGGAATCTTAGGTACAGTTCCCTATACCTAGCACTCGGGAACCTTCTCAGGTATTGAAATTTCTTCTTTTTAATACTTTATTTTTGATTTTCAATAACCAGACAAAAACATACAGAGTCCGATTCCCCTTGCTGCCCACCCACCCCTGAAAAGGAATGACAGAATTTGAAACATTACACATCGTCAGTACAGCTTTAACATAAATCCGCTAGTGTGATTAGGTATTGAATGTACGGGTCCCACATCTCTGGGGGACGAGCATGCAGTGGTAGAGTTTGTACAAAGGCAGTCTCAACATCATGACAATAAGCAATATCCAATAACCCTCTCTGTAAGCTGGGGGGGTGGCCTCTCCCCCAAGCCATGGCCACACTCCTACGCGCAAGCACCAGCAATAGTCCCGCCAACCGTCTCCTCACGGGCAGCAGGTCTCTTGTGCAACCCAGAAGGGCCAAGACAGGGCCAGGTTCCAGTTCCTCCCCCAGAATCAGGGAGGCCTTGGTGAACACCCCCGACCAGAACTTGAAGACCAGTGGGCACTCCCATGCCAAGTGAAGGAAACCAGCCAGGACAAAGTTACATCTAAAACATGTCGCAGGAGTAGCAGGAAAATGTTTGTGGAGCCTGGCCGGGGTGCGATATACCTGGTGTAGGAAGTTGAAGTGTATTAACTTATATTTGGAGTTCAGAGAGACCTTCTGAGTCGGTCTCAACACATATGCCCAATATTCATCACTAATAGTTCTCCCCAGGGCCGTCTCCTCGGAGCCCTCCCTCCCACGGTGTCATCGCCACCAAGCCATTGCAGATCTGCGAGACCAGGCAGCCCTCCCATGTGATTGAATCACCCCTGGCAATAGTGGCTATGTCGGGACCGATGCCAGGAGGCCCGAGAACGCATACCGTAATCGATAGTACAGGAAGACATCTAGTACCGAGTGGCACCCCCACTCTCTCGCCTGTTGGACCATGAGGAACACCGCATCCATAAATAAATTGCCAAGGTTTTCGATACTTAGTTTATTTGCCCATTGAAGTTACGTCCACTCACTAGTTATAGCCAGGCCAGGTATGTGGCGCACCAGGCGAAGAGGTGAATATAGAATGGAAAGACCTGCCCGCGCCGCCATCTTTTTCTAGACCGCACAGGTAATTTTTTTTTTTTTGTTCAGAATATTTTTATTAGATTTCAACTGGTAGATGCAATATTAACGAAAGTACAAACGGTTGAATTTTCTAATATACAAATCTCCCGTCACTTCCCACCAACAATTCATCAGTATTGTACATACATTAGCTTAAAATGACAGCATTTAAGTCAAACCATTAAAACTGCTAAATTCATTATACGGTTTCAATTGAATACCAGAGGGTTGTAGGGGAAAGTAGCGAGAAGGAGGAAAGGAAAATAGCAAGAAAAGGAGAAAGGGGGAAAAAGAATAAAAAAAAAAAAATATGAAGTTAAATTCATTGGGTCCGTCACCTACACTAAAAACACAAACATAACGTCATTGGAGCAACAAAGAGTTCATAAACGTAATATCAGCAGCCCTACTAAGGGTTCTTAAAGTGCTTTAGCAGTTGCAGTTGAAAGAACATCTGCTCTCCATCAGAAACATATTCTAGGAAAGGGTACCAGGTTTTCTGGAATCTCGGGAGCTTTCCTTCCAATATGGCTGTACGTTTTTCAAGGCCTAATAGCTCCCATACTTTGATCCACCAATAGGCTATCTGTGGGCCCTCAATCAATTTCCAGAATCGGGCTCTTGTGATGCGAGCAGCAGTAAGTAAATGCGAGATCAGAATTGCCTTATGCCCCGACATAGGGAAGGTCCCATTCTCCGATACATCTCCCAGCAAGCCCACTCTCGGGTCCATGTGGAGCAAAGAGCCTGTGATATCCTTAATTTTTGATCTAATCTCCAGCCAAAATGTTTGTATAACCGGACAATGCCACCACATATGAGTCAAATCCGCGCGTTCCCCACATTAATGCCAACACGTGTCCGGGTATTCTTGGTTGATTGAGTGGAATCTACTTGGAGGCAAGTACCATCTAAAACAAGTTTTAATGGTGCTTTCTTTCACAAGCGTGCAGCGGGAACTGGTCTGAGTTCTATGCCAAATCCGCTGCCAGGAGTCATCTGAGATTTCCAGCCCTAGCTCCCTTTCCCAAGTTTTCATATACTGGAGTTTCTCTTCTGCTGAGGCTTTTTCCAGTAGCTGATAACACAAAGATATTCTATGTGATTGTTGACCCTCAAGTATTTTAAGTTCAATGCCTAGTGGGGTCCTCCCACTCGCCTGACGGGTGCCCCCATTAGTGAGCCAATGTCGCAATTGTATATACTGGAAACGTTCAGTCTCTGGGAGACCACATTTTTCTTTACATTCCTGAAAGGTCAGGGGCTCTTGGTTAACAGAGGTCTCTCAACTGCAGCAGTACATCCTGGCTCCAAGCTCAGTGTGCCGCGGCTGCAAGTCCAGGGGTGAAAGCTGGGTTGTGGGTAATGGGAGACAACGGGCCCAGTCCCAAAAGGATCCCTCTCTGTGAACGTGCTTTGTCCCAACATTTAAGTGTACATAAAGTGGTTGGCAACAACCCCACTCCGTAATTACGAGCCTCTTTTAAAAGGAATGGAAAATGAGCTAGAGGGAGTGGGGCTACAGCTTGCTCAATCCTCATCCATCCAGGGGGATCTGGGGAATTCCCCCAGGAGTGCATTACAGCAACTTGAGCTGCCCGATAATAGCGTGGAATGGAGGGCAGGTCCAGACCTCCCATCATTCTACCCCTTTTCAAAATCTTCCCAGAAACTCGCGTTTTTTCCTCTGCCAGATAAATCTATACATCTCTTTTTTAATATTTAGAAGTTCGAATTCTGGGATAGAGATCTGCAAGGAATGGAATACATACAGCAGCTTCGGGAGCAGCATCATCTTGATCGCAGTAATACGACCTAACCAGGAGATCTCCTGAGAGTCCCAACGTTGCAACCATTCCCTTGCCTCTTTGAACAAGGGGGGGGGGACATTTTCCCCATAGAGAGCCGCATATGTAGGAGTCAATTTTATTCCCAAATAAGGAATCTCTGTTGTCGACCAGGGGATTTGTGATATTCCTCGTATTACTTCTAGTCTACTGGGGCTCTCAGTTAGTGTCATTCCCACCGAGTTGGCCGGGTTAATCTTGAACCCAGAAATCGTGCCAAACCTATCTAAGAGATCTAAGAGGGGTGAGGCGATCGTGGGGCATCGATCAAAAAGCAAAGCAGGTCATCTGCATACAATACTATTTTATGGCACTGGCCCATCCAGTCAAAGCCTAGGATATTAGGGTGCAGTCTAACATGTTGCGCCAATGGCTCCATTGCGAGGGCAAAAATTAAGGGCGACGGGAGACAGCCCTGCCTGGTGCCCTTGGCTAGTCTAATTAGTGGGGTCCAATCTTTATTCATTTTCACCTTGGTGAAAGGTATCTGGTAGTTGGAGAGTATTAATTTAATAAACCCCAGGCCAAAGCCAAACCCCCTCAGAACCATTTCTAAATATCCCCACGACATGCTGTCAAACACCCTATGGGCGTCCAAGGACAGTAACGATAACCTCCCTGGGATCTTCGGGGCGAGAGCGATCAATTCAATGGCACGACGCACATTATCATACGTAGACCGATTATGTATAAACCCTGTTTGGTCATTAACTATCAGGGACGGGAGAATTGCTTTCAAGTGACCTGCAATTATTTTCCCAAGCAATTTAGCATCCGTATTTAATAGCGCAATTGGCCTATAAAAGGCACGATTTGTAGGGTCTTTCCCAGGTTTCAACACTAATGTTGTGGCTGACTCTGCCATTGACTTAGTCACTACCCCGGTTCTCCACACGGAATTAAAAAGTTTTGTTAATTGAGGGGAAAGTTCTGCTTGGAAAGTTTTGTAAAATTTGTTAGTAAAGCCATCTGGCCCAGGGGCCTTACCCAACGGGAGGGAAGGAATTGCTGCTTCTGGAGTACCCCAATTCAGTGAAAACTTGCCTCCCCATCCGCCTCCCGTAAGGAAGCTATATGATTACGTTTAGCCTCTGTTTTTAGCTTAGTTGCCAGGAGCCGATTCGCCTTATTCCCTTTAGAATAATAATACTGTTTAGTGCGCATAATGCCATAAGCTGCCCGGCTCATGTGGTGGGATTCAAGTGCTTTTTGCGCGGTGCGAACTTCTCTAAGGGCACTCTGAGAAGCTCTCTTTCTATGCGCCTCTTCCGCAATCCGGAGCTGCGATTCTAAGTGGGCCTGGACCTGTCCCTGGGCCTTCCTGCATTCTATTGCCTGTGCAATGACTTCACCCCCAATAACAGCCTTATATCATTATCCATAAAATATTGATTTATACAATTTGAAATATTGGAGCGGGCTTGGGGATCCATCAGGATAAATTCATTTAAGCGCCATGGCTGGGGGGAGACTGTGGATTCAGTAAATGAAGATAAAACTGTTAGCACCGGGGCATGATCGGACAAGGTTTTCGGGAGAATCTCAATTTCTATGGTATGGGAAATAAGAGTGTCTGAAAGGAATAACATGTCCAGCCTGGAAAACCCCCTATGCACAGCGGAATAAAAAGTGTACTCCCGTTCCCCTTGGTGGAAAAAACGCCAGGCCTCTATCAATGAATTCTCCCGGAGGAGGGAAGTGAGTGCCATGAAATGTTTCTCATCAGTCGGGGTCGGAGGGAGGGATTTATCTTCCAGTGGATTAATTACATCGTTAAAATCTCTGCTGATTATAAGATCTCCCTCAGCTTGTTCGCAAGATTTTAGATATAGAGGCAAAAAATAGATCTTGGCCGACATTAGGTGCATATAACGATAGAAGGGACACCTTCTTCCCATATAACGTGGCCTCTACCAGAACGTACCTCCCCTCCCTGTCCCGGAGTGTCCTGTGGACTTTCAGTGGCGTCCCCCTCTGGATTAAAATGGCCACCCCACACCTTTTCACTCCCAAGGAAGCACAACATTTGGTTGGGTAGAACCTATCATATCATTCAAACGGAATTCATCTGATGACAATAAATGAGTTTCTTGTAAAAATAGAACTGTGGGATTATATGTCGCCAATCGCTGGAATAAGGCCTTCCGCTTAAATGGGGAGTTGAGACCCTGGACATTAAGGGTAAGACAGATCACATTCGGAGCAGTCATTTCAATATTTGCTCAAGTTTTGTACCAGCGTGACCCGGTTGGCAACTCCCATGGGGCATTATGCTCCCTCCCAGGACCCACATCATCCCACCCCAGGCTGCAAAAGGACGACACTTGATATCCAGCAGAGCATTGAACCCATTTCGGACAACCCAGCATATGCGATAGATTGCTACCATTTCAATGATAATAGAGACGTTACAGAAGTAGATCTTTTGACAACAAGCACCTTGTTCTTTCCAGGCAGACTCAAGATTGGAATTCCAGAGACGAGACAGGGTAAAGAAAGCAATCCAAAATGAAGAAACAGAAATAAACACTTTCAAAGAATGAAGTATGAAAGCTTGTAAACTAATGAGCGAAACACACAAGGCTTCCATAAGCCTCAACAGTAGATTCAACAACAACAAACCTTCAACAATGATGGGCGCAATCCGACTTGGGCGCCCTAGATCAGAAGCTGAATTAATCCTAGCAATTCATACTGGTGATGCACGGGGAGTGCGCTTCACAACAGGACAATGCCCCAGAATGGCTCTACAAATATGCTTAACACGTAAGATCGGCAACTTAAAACTACCCACTGGGGGAACAACCTGTTTATCAAAAAGCTTGATCAGCAAGATGATCCTGCCCCCTGCAGTATACATATTATTCAGTATGGTTTCATCCATGGAGGAAGACCCGTCTATGTAAGATGAAGTTTAGTCCTTGTGTATTAACATCAGGTGTCAACCAGAAGGGTGTCAGCCAGCAACTGATGGCCATCCGGGACCTTTGTCGAGAGGCATGTAGGCCCGCTATCAGACGTCCCCTCCTCTCGATGTTCGGGCCGCCTACCCGCCACCAACCCCTGGGTTTCCTTTTATCTTTCGAGGTGGGCTGGGAACAGAGGTCCCAGTAGATCCTTCACCCAACAGATCACATACCTCTGCTTCTGAGGATACTACATAGTACTGGTTGCGAAAGTCAAAAATCAATTTAAAGGGGAACCCCCACCGATAGCGGACCTTCTGGGTTTGAAGCCATGCAGTCACCTTCCGCAGCCGGCGTCGGCAAGTTAGGGTGTATGAAGAGAGATCTTGGAATAACCGAATGGAGGCTCCGCGAAACTGTACTACTTCTGTCCTCTTGGCAGCTGTCATAATTTCCTCCTTCTGGTGGAAGAAATTAACTCTTGAGAGGACATCTGGGAGTACATTTCTCTTCTGTTGAATGGATGAATATACGCGATGTGTCCTGTTTAGGACCATAGCTGCAGAAGGCGGAAGGCTCAACAAATCTCGAAACAGGTCACCCACATAGGCGGCCAGATCTGGTCCAAAATCTGCTGAGGAATGCCTCGGATGCGCACATTATTGCGCCTAGCCCTATTTTCAATACCCGCCTGTTTAGCCCAAATATCCGCCAGGTGCTCTTCAATTGTCCGCACCTGCTCCATGAGCACTTTAGTGTCGTGCGTTTGCTCACACGTGACATTCTCCAGATCATCTACTCTCGCTTCAAGACCCCCTAAGTGGGTGGTTAGTTCAGCCAGCGACCTGGCCAGAGATTCCCTAGAGGTATTTATTTCTGCCTTGATTTCACAGGTGATCTCCTGTTTGAAAGCCTTAAACAAGTCCAAGTCAGACCTAGAAAAAGCCATGTCTGAAATGGGGTCGATGGCTGGAGATGGATGAATGTCCACTGACACAGTGTGGGTTCGGGAAGCGGGGGACTCCTGCGGCATCAGGAAGGCCTTTATATCTTGCGCCTTTATTTTTTTCCTAGACCCAACTTTGGGCATCGCCAGAAGGACAAAGCAATGGACTGCAGTAACCCTAATATTGGACCAGGACTATGGAATATGTAGCAGGAGGGCAGGAGAGACAAGAGGCCAAGCAGGTATCTTGAAAAATCAGAAAGGTCCGTGACTTCCAACAATGCCGCCCAATCAGGAACCAGATAAATCTATCAAAGTGAACAGAAGCTGGAGAGGCACGTAGACGGCAGGTGAAGGCCAGTGCCAGATCGTGCTGAGGGGCCAAAGCGCCACGTATTATAAATTCGGGAACCAGATTCCCCCAGTACTCACGGTGCATAAGCAAAACAGGGTAGTAGCGAAAAGCGGAGGAGGGTCTTGCAGTCGTATTGGGGGGGTGGGGAACGCTCCCCTGCCTGGATTCCAGTCACCACTCCGCAGCCACAGCTACACCGCTGGGATAGGAGCAGCAAGGCAGCAGAGCCAGGCCAGGTCACTCCACCTCCCGCGGCGACTGACAGCTCCCCCTCTGGTATCTGGATCGCCAGACGCTCCACTCCAGCAACTCTCCTCAGCCTCCCCGCAGGCTCCTTTTCTCCAGCGCTCGCGTCACTCCTACCCCCGCTGCGATGGACAGCTCCTCCTCAGGCTCCTTTTCTCCAGCGCTCACGAGCAGTCCCCTACCCGCAGGGTCGTTCAAGCAGATAGGGCTCCTCCGAACTCTAGGGGCACCAGTGCTCACTTCAGCGGCGTCCACCTCTGGCACGGCAGGCGCAATCTCCCAGACTTAGTTTCATGAGACCAAGCGGGGGGGGGGGCTCAGTATTCAAGACTGCCTCCACGCAACACCAGAGGCAGAGCCCCCTCCGCAGCTCAAATCCGGAGGAGAGCCGGAGAGCCAGCAAACAAAATGGCACGCACCGCCATCTTGACTCTAACGGCCGCGGGGGGGGGGGGACCAGCACTCTCCCACAATTTTTGTTATAATTATGGCAGCATTCCTGCCCACTTGCGACCGAAGCACAGCTACAAAAACGCTAGGATCTTGTCATTTAGGGCACCCGACGGCGGAGCTCACAGCAGGCATGTCTTCATATTGCGCTGCCTAGCCACGCTCCCCCCCCCCCCCCGCACAGGTAATTTTAACCACATTTAGAGTGTTGGGTGATGCTCGATGCTCCCCGAGGATCATCGCCAGCAATAGATTAGGGGCCATGAATGCCCTTTCCACCTGTACATGTGGTCTCACAAAATGTGGAGCACATCAGTGCCCAAGGAAGTGTGCCTGTGCCGTAAGAACGCTCAAGGTCATGTAAAGCCAGACGCCCCCGCCCTAGTTGTCGGGAGAATCAGTGCTGTGTGCGCTACCCTAGCCGACTTCCCAGCCCAAAGCAGATGGAGAATAAGCCTGCCCACTCACTGAAAGAAGCTGCCCGAAAGCTGCCCGGAGGGTTTTTCTCCCTCCGCAGGATTTTCAAACTTAGGTGGCCTCTCCACTGTGTACCTGATACACCTTACTGTGTTCACCGTGTTCCGAATTTGTGGTAAACTAGGGTTTTTCTCCCTCTGCAGGATTTTCAAACTTAGGTGGCCTTTCCACTGTGTACCTGATACGCTTACTATGTTCTGAATTTGTGGTAAACTAACGCCTGCCGCTCTCTTCCTGTCCGCTTGCGCTTGTCCTGTCTTCCCCCACCCACTCCCTCCTATTCTATGGTGCTCTCTATCTCACCGATCTTTTCTAACTGCTTCTCCATTGACTATCCTGCTCTCCTCACTAAATCTGGTAGGAAAAAGTTTAAAAAGGACATCATGGTCTCCAACCCAGGCCTCCCTATCGCGGACACCTACACTAGTGCCTCCTCCAAGGAAACTCTCACTGACATCCTCTTTTTCGTGCCTTCTCCTGACCTATGGACCCTTCATATGGTCTCTGTGCTCTCTCCTTTCTCCTCTTCTCCCATTAATGGTGGCACCCGTTGGGATGTCCTCTTGGCTTCCTTCCACTCCTCTAAGGCCATCATTAATGTCTATGCTAATGGGACCGTCTTGGTCCAAGGCCCTCAGGCCAACCTTCACCTCTTCGATAGACGCTTCCCACGCCTCATCAACTTCCTTTCCTCTCCTGCTGTGCCCCCTCCTCTTTCCTCGACTAACTTGCCTCTTCCCTCCCTCCCCACCCCCTCTCGTGCTCCTTCTTCACCTCCGCAGGGTGTACCTCTGATCTGTACCCCTCCCCGGAAGTCCTTCAAAGATGGCAAACTTCTCCACATTGCCACTCTTAACTCTCGCTCTGCCGTCAAACATTCCTCTGATATCTGCCGCCTTCTTGAGGAACTTGACCTTGACGTACTCGGTCTCACTGAGACATGGTTCACGGCCAGCTCTGTCACCAGCTTTGACACACTCCTACCCGACGGTTACAAGATCCTCTCTGTGCCCAGGCCCAACCGTGCGGGGGGAGGTGTGGCCCTTATCTTCCCGGAGTGGATTCCTGCCACTGTTACTCCCACGCAGACCTACTCCTCTTTTGAATGTCTTGTCTGCCGACTCTCTCTCTCTCCTAGCCATTCCCTTACCGTGGCTACTATCTATCGGCCACCTGGTCAAATTTCCTCCTTCCTCTCCGAGTGGGCGGACCTCTCCTCCTCACTCCTGTCCTCAACCACTCAACTCCTCTTTCTTGGAGACTTCAACATCCACCTGGATGCCTCCTGTCCCCCCCTCTGGACTCTTTCGCAACCTCTGCGACTCTCTCTCACTCTCTATTCTCCCGTCTGGGCAGACTCATTCTGCAGGGCACACTCTTGATGCCCTGATCTCCTCTGACCTTCTCCTCTCTCCACTCCTCTCTCCTGGAGTGATCACTTTCTCCTCTCCTCCCACCTCATCCTCCCTACCCCACAGGCAAAGCCACCCCCATCACTGCCACCTTCCTTCTCGGTCATCCGACCCATGAAGCGCGTGTCAGTTGAGGCTTTCGCTGCCACCTTCTTGCCCCCTGCTCCCCCTTCGGCAGACTCCCACCCTGACACAGCCCTCTCCACTCTCCACTCTGCTATATCTGATACTCTTGATATCCTTGCCCCTGTCATGAGAATCCGCCTGAAGCCCAAAGCCAAATGTAACTCCTGGTATGACTCGGATCTCGTCACCCTTAAACGCAAGTGCAGGGTGGCAGAGAGGAAATGGCGTGCTTCATGTTCATCCTCTGACAAACTGGCCTGTCGCCTGCTCCAAAGGCAATACCGGCTCTCCGTTCTCACCAAGAAGAGAGCCCTTATCCAAGCCCGCATCTCTGCGGCATCTAACAATTCGGCCGAACTCTTTAAAATCTGCAAGGAGCTGGCCAACCCTGCTGCAGTCTCTACCTCTCCTGTCCCCTCCCAGGCCCTCTGCACGGCACTGGCCTCTCACTTCATTTCAAAAACTCAGGACATCCCGTCCTCACTCTCCTCCTATAACCTCCCCCCCTCTATTCCCTGCCCTTCCTCTGGCTCTTCTGCAGCCACCCCTCCTCTCTCCTTCTCTTCCTTTCCCCTTTTTTCTGCTGACGAGGTTTCAAGACAAGTCTGATCTATGAAAGTCTCGTCAAAACAGGTCCACCCCTGTTCCTCCAAAACTATCAAGGACCACATTGACTCCTTGGCTCCTGCCCTTGCTGACTTCTGTAATCACTCCTTCGCCTCTGGAGTCTTCCCATCCCCTCTCAAGCACTCCCTTGTGCACCCCCTTCTTAAGAAACCCTCTTCCGACCCTTCCTGCCCAGCTAACTATCGCCCAATCTCTATCACTCCCTTCCTGGGCAAGCTCCTGGAGAAACTGGCCATCTCCCAGCTTAATCTCCATGCTGAATGTGTTGGTAGTCTTCATGACCATCAGTCTGGCTTCAGAGCTGCCAGAAGCACGGAAACTGCTCTCCTGAACATCCGTGAGGACCTGCTCTCGAACCTTGACTCTAACATTCCATGTTTTCTCATTTTGCTTGATCTCTCTTCTGCCTTTGATACTGTCAACCATGCCATCCTGCTCAACCGTCTCCGTGATAACCTCGGTATCACTGGTCAGGCTCTGGCGTGGCTGACCTCTTTCCTCTCAAATCGACCCTCCCAGGTCCAACTGGGGTCTTTCCTCTCTGACATCTTCTTCTCTACCTGTGGTGTCCCCCAGGGATCTAACCTCTCTCCCTGGCTGTTCAACCAGCATCTGGCACTTCTCGCCCACCACATCGCCGCTCTCTGCCCCTACTTTCAGTGCTATGCGGATGATACCCAGCTCATTTTCAGGCTACCCTCGGCCTCGTCTCCTTCCCTCATCTCTGACTGTCTTTCTGCTATCCAGGAATGGTGTGCCGCCAACGACCTCTGCCTTAATGCCAGTAAGACTGAGATTCTACTCATCGGCACTCCCACTCCCTCCTTCCCTGCTGCTCTCTGGCCGGCCTCTCTGGGCCCTCTTCCTGCTCCTACCTGCAAGGCAAAAAACCTTGGGGTCATCTTCGACTCACACTCTCCTTCTCCCCTCACATATCCGACGTATCTAAGAAGTCACACTACCAGCTACACCTCCTCAGAGGCATCCTTCCTTTCCTCTCCTTCCCCCAGAAGCTCACTGTCTCTAGAGTCCTGGTTCTCTCTAAGCTGGACTACTGTAACAGCCTCTATCTAAATCTGCCCGCCCCTACTCTCCGCCCTTTCCAACTCATCCAGAACAGGACTGCAAGACTTGTCCTTGGCCTCAAGCCCAGGGACCGTATCTCTCCAGGACTGAAATCACTACACTGGCTCCCAGTGACTGCGAGGATCAAGTTCAAAACCCTCTGCATTGTCCACAAGGCCGTCTGGGGCCTTGGGCCAAAATACCTTCAACTCTCTCTTCCTAAATATCTTCCTTCTCGAGCTCTTCGCTCATCCGCCTCCAACTCCCTCAGGGTCAGCCGCTTCTCCAAACAACGAGTTGGGGCAGATCTCTTTCCACTGCAGGGGCCTCCCTCTGGAACAGCCTTCCTGCCTCCCTGAAACTTGAGGAGAACCACCTCCGGTTCCGGAAGCACCTCAAAACCTCTTTGCCTCCGCTTTCTCTCCCCCTCTCCCCTGCTCATACTACTGAAACTGCACTGAATCTGCAACTGGGCCATTCACCGTTCTCGGCCCAGCCACTCTCCCCTGCACTGCCTCCACGGCAACCCCTGCACTACGGGACTGTGTCTGTATCCATACAGCCCCCCTTCCCAGCACTTGTCTGCACTTACCTCGCACTTGCCACCAGCTGGCCCTTGTTATTTATCCTGTATGCTGTATGCTAATAACCCTGTACTGCACTTTCCCTCTCCCTTTCCCCCATGCACTTTTCCCTTCCCCTCTACCCTTGCACTTGCGCGATCTGAATGATACCTGGCCTAGTAAGATAGTTGTCTGCCTCCCCTTGTTCCCCCCCCTGCCTCGTCGCGCCTTGAAACACTTGTGTATAGGCGCGTTACAAATGCCTTATCATATCATATCATAACAGGGGAATGTTGAGAAAGATAGACATTAGGGAGTATGACCATATTAACAATAGATATTCGGCACTGCCTCCTGGAGTTTCCCAATTGTCTGACCATAGTTATAGTGGAACAGCTCCTCCCGACTGCCCAACACCAGCACCCCCAAATACCGGACCCCTGTGGTCTCCCACTTGAGGCCGAACTCGTCATTAAACTCTATGGATCCTTCCATAAGGGGAAACACCAAGGACTTACTGCGATTAATCCTCAGGCCCGGAAATTCACCAAAGCACAGCACCTCCCATTTACCGGGCATAGTTTGTCCTCCGGGTTGGTAATATAAAAGGGTAGAGAAATATGGGGCTCTAGATATGAACACTCCTGTGCTGAGCTCTGTTCATTAATTTTATGGTCTAGATGTGCCTGTGCAAGGTCACAGCTTGGTAGAGGTGAACCCACACCTCTAGTAGGGTAGACAGTCCTGGTTACCTCGCAGTTTTTGGTTTTTAGTGAATGTTATGTATACATTGATTCCCACACTAAATGCAGTATTTCTCAGTGAGATTTCTTTTTTTTGCAATGTAGACCCATGGTCTAATGGTGATCAGCCGACACGTGTTTCGACCCTGAGGGGTCCTTATCAAGGCAGAGAAAAATTGCAGGAGTGGGGATGCTGCCCCAGGATGAGACCTTTGAGTTATGAATATGGATTATCTCTCCCAGATTTGGGTCTAAAGTTGCCCGTTGCTGTGATTCACACTGCGACTCTGAACCACAGCATTGAATCTTGGAGGGGATTTCCACCCCTAATATTCCATGTTGCTACCCTAAATCCCAGCAGTCTTCCAAGATACTCGAGCCCCCCCCAACCTCCCTCCGTTTTGTCACACTTTACCGTGGGAAAAAAAAGAGTACACGTAGGCAGGTTTAACTTTTCCAACACAAATATTAAAACTCTATTATTTATGAAAAGGATACTGCAGCACAAAGTTTCTTTCAAAAGGGTATAGAGTTCTTCTCACATCAACATAGGGAATGCAGGTATCGGGAGTCAGTCACTTCCTTCTGGTGTTTTCCCCATGGGATGTGTTTTCAACAACAACAAAAAACAATATGTCCAAGTCCCAGTATTCTATAGACTGACTCAACTAGTCTCCTTAAGAATAAAAATTGTCCACTGTTTGGCTTAGGCCACGTTTGTTGACCATTCAGTTCCCTGTAAGAGTTTTCACCCTTAAACAACTGTAATGTACAACCTTCTCTATCCGGAAGTGGTAGCATAGTCCTTACTTAGCGTAAGAATTTCAACCTTGTAAGCTGAAGTAATAGAATTGCCCAGATTGTTGCTCTGAAACTACGTTCCCTTTCCAGTAATAATGTAGCAAGCAACCGACAATTTCTCTGCTATTTGCGGTGACTTCTCAACAGGACTCACCAGGGTACTGTTGTGTCCGTTTCTTGAAAGCCGTATACGATTCACTATTTTTCACTTCTGAAGCGTTGACGTGTTCCGCCCCCTTTTTCCTCCGCTCGATGTTTCCTTCAAGTTCTCCCTTGCCAATGTCGAGCCGCAATGTTGGCAGGCTCCGCCTCCTTCTCCACAGTGCGCGTCTCTGTCAGTTTCACAGCGTGGATCAAAAGGATTGACCGGCCTGCCTCCTTATTTTCTTTGCTCTGCAGCTCTGTCAGTTTCACAGCTGACAACGTCGAGGGGAAGGGTTAACAGATGCCCCCTCCTTTTTTCCTTCGCTCCGCGGCTCTGTCAGTTGCACAGCTGCTGGCAACGCCGCAAAGGGGAGCGATCACCTTACTTATAATAATAATTTACTTAAAACTATTCACTGTGGCACAACAGCGCAACGATCCGTCTCACTTCAGAGGTTACGGTGGAGCTCTGTCAATAAGCCCACTCTTAACTGACATTTTATTCTTCTCCAAGCACTGTTATCTCCTAGCAACCAAAGAAAACCAATAGTCATTAAAGAAAATCACCTCGCTGATCTTTCCTTATTGAACATTAAAAGTGTCAATCACCCGGGAAAGTCCTGCCCACCTAATATTAACCTTTTATCTTCTGTCTAAAGTGAATCCCGTCATTGTTGGAAAATATCATAGGGCCAGACCCATCACAGAGGGGTTATTTCCACCCCTAATATTCCATGTTGCTACCCTGAATCCCAGCAGTCTTCAAGATACTCGAGCCACCCCCCAACCTCCCTCCGTTTTTCTGGACAAAGTTCAACTGTCCGACAGGATGTGGTGGTGGGACGCTCTGACGAGAACCAGACTCCAAAAACCCAACCAAACCCAAGTCCCTCCCCTCCCCCCACCATCTATTGACCCATGCAGCCCCTCCCATCCCACGATTCCCCACCCATCCCATACCCTCACCCTCCCAGAACTCCCATCCCCATGGACAACACCCCCCAACCCGCCCACTGGATCCACCCTCCCCTCACCCCTCAACCGTGAACCAGAACAGTGCCGTGCTCGGGGCACTAGTGCCCGGCCAAGCTGGCAAGGCTCCACCACCAACGGGTGGTACATAAAGGTGAAGTAAACGGAGGCAGTTCGCTGAGGATTAGGGCACCGGCGGTTGTTGCATTACTATTCGCACAGCCCTCCTCTCATATTCAGTAGTCCAAGTCTCATCATCCTGGGTCTTTTCAGTCTCCCAAATCCCAGTCTCGATCGTCTCCAAGGGGCCTGGGATTGTTGCGGGGAGGGTGCCTGCCAATCTCGTCCAGGATCAAGATAGCCGCCTCCGGTGATGTAAAGACTTGTGTTTTGCCATCGTGCTGGATTCAGAGTTTCGCCCGGAAGAGCATGGAGTATGGGATGAGAGAATCCCTCAGCCGTCTCTTCACCCATGCAAAGGTTTGTCTAGAGGCCTGCACCGCTGCCCAGAAGTCTGGGTATAGCTGGACTTTATCCCTGTCATATTGGAGATCTCCTTTCAATCCAGCCAGGCGCAGAACAGTGTCACGGTCCCTGTAATTGAGGAGAGCAATGATGGGGCAAGAGGGGTGGCCTGGGTATTGGTTGAGGGAGTCCAACTTTGAGTTCAGCCCGCCGATGCCCACCTTGAGGTCGAGCAGTATTTCTCTGTTGTGCGGTTCAGGGAGCATGGCAACTTCCTCCACCATCGCTCCTGTGGGTTCCGATGTCTCTACCTGGTGCTGTAGTTTGGGTGCCCGGGACGAGGTTCCCCCCTCGAAGGAGTGTCTGTTGCAATGTATCCACCTTCCCCATATCGCTCGAGATTCGCCCTATGCACTACAGTGTTGGCGAGGAGTGCCCCGTCGGGAGGGCTATTTCCAGTGAAGCTACAAATGATCTCGGGGCGCCTCACCACGAATGTCCCCGGTCGAGCGCAATTCTCAACACCCGCCGGGCACTCAGATTGTGGAGTATGGCCTAGCAATGGTCAAGTGGAGCCTCCATAGTGGGTTCCCTGGGCTTCCAATGTCCTGCTGTCGCCACTATGCAATCCCGGAGGGGTGCAGGAGTGGGGGGACAGTGTGCCAATCCCTTGTTCCAGGAGAGAGGAGCAGCAATTCAAACCGTGAGAACAAAGCACCAGAGACCCTGCTATTGCCAACAGGGCACCCGGGGGGGTCTCCGCCAGGTCGCCTTTACTTTCGGGCTCTGCCTCTAGCCCCCCGCCTCGCATCTGCGGCATCTCTCTGGGGCCAGCCAGTGTACCTCTTCTTTCCAGTCTGTCTGCACCAGTGCCGGGGCGGTCTCTGTACCACTCCTCAGTGGTCCTCTTCACTGGACTGTCTGGACATGAGGAGGGGTGGTCAGCCCGGTGCCCCTGCCTCCGGGGTCCCCTCCCGGCTGTTGAGCCTAACAGCAATCTGGCCCAATGTTGCACCACACCGAGAGCAGGCTCCAAACTTTCCTCTGCTGTCTTAACTGTGCAGTACCCGTATCAGGCCATAAGAAGGTGCCTCCCTCACATGACTGTGGGATTTTTCCCCTGTGGAGCTCCTGTGAAGATGCAGCGGATCAACTGGGGGCTCGATCCAGGATTCGGGGCCAGGCCTCCCAATGCTCCCGCTGCCTGGCCGTGTCACTGTTCCCCGGGGCTCCGGGCCAGTCTCAGCTCCCTACTGGGAGGGCATCGGGGGTGGAGAAGGCGATCTTCTGTGCATCCCCGGGGGGGGGGGGCCCAAAGGTGGACCTCTCCGCTGTCCGGTGTCCCCAGTCGCTGCTCACCTTCTAGGCCCGGGTCGTGGGCTGCTGTGATCAGCACCGCCGGACCCAGATGGACAGGCTCCACACTGCCTCCGCTCCTCGGCCGGCAATGGGCCTCCCGTCATTCTCCCTCACACTGCCACCCGATCTGGACACGTCGCACCCCGGCGCTGCTCCTCGACACCAGCCGCATCCAACCCACACACGGTGCCGCCACCCCGGCCGGGCATGGAGTGCTCACCGCAGTCCGCCAATTCTCCCTCACTTCAGGCTCCCTACTGAACTACAAGGCGGGTGCGCCACCACTCGGGTTGCGGCCGGGATGGCCGCTGCCTTCCGCCGTCTCTCCCCCCACGCCGGTGTCCGAATAAGACTGGAGGGAGAGCGCATAAGGGGCCCACGCCAGATCAAATTTCAGCACACTGGAGATTTTGCCATGCAGCATTGGTGACAAAGCTGCCTCAGAAGGTTTAATGGGAGCCCTGCAAGGAGCTCAGTGAGAGACCTCCATCTTGGTTGGGCTCTCTAACGCCATCCGGGTATTGCAGAGTTACATTGGATAGAGACAAAAGTCTCTTGGAGATCCTATGTAGTTTAGAACTAGATCTTTTTATCTCAGTTTCCCTCCCGTCATCAGCCCATAAGATCATTTTTTTACATATGAAGGGTTTTTACAGATAATATCAACCGATCAGCCTATGGCGGTTAGCGAAGGTTCCAAATCTGATGTTCCCAGGGAGAAATTAATAGTTGTGGTGCCAAAGCATCCCCTTCTGGCCACATGTTTATCTCAATTATTCTATGGTTAAGCAGCTAGTCGAATAGCCGAGCTCGTAGACCGCATGTTATTGACTACGGTCACGTGTGTGCTCTGAAGAATATGTGCTGTTCATGTTTACGGACTGCGATGCCTTCCCAAATTATTTAGATACTTCACTCATAAAAAAGTGCTGTGGCAAGATTGTGGACTAGGTGAAGATTATGGCAGATAAAGAGAAAGCTCTAAGACCACCGCACACTGCCTCGGGGGTCAACAGTGCACAGCTTGTGGGTTGTCCCCACGTTCCCTTTCAGTAACCTACCATTTGTGATCATCAGAGAATATAGATTTCAAAGGCGGTTTTTTTAAATACATTTCTATCGGTAAGTATTTTGCAATTAAGCAGAGCTCTTTCGCCTATGTGAGCTTAATAAATACATCATGCGTTACAAATTACACATACATTCATACTTCACATTACAGATGTGATTCGAAGTATGATGAACACCATTAAAACATCTTAAATTTGGTGGAAAAAAAAACCTTTACCTCTAATCGCTGAGCTTGATCTTTTCCTAGCAAGTCTCGTACTTCTTCATTATAAATTTCCAAATAAGAAACTCGGACTAAAAACCTAAAAAAGTTAAAGAAAAGAAGTATTACTTTGAAAACAAACAAGCAAATGAATGATGTAGAAGAGTCCAATTATGTTTAATGATGTAAAAGAGCATTTGCCCCAATCTTGGTTAAACGGTTTAAGTACTATGACAAAAGCTATCCCAATGGACCGTTCCAGAAACATTACCTTTCAAAGGTTTGTGATTACTTTTAATCCATCCAATTGACAACCAACACACTGATCAAGCAGAGAGATTAGAAAATATATTAAATTACATTTATTTCCAACAATATCAATTACATAGCACTACATCACAATCGGCTTGCCACGGTGATATTGTAATAACTGAAAAAATATATAAGTATGTATATTTTCAGAAAGATATGCTTCTGAGACAGAGTCCATACTGTGAAATACCGGAGGGTATCTCACATAACGAACCTCCAGAAACCCTTATTCAGGTGGCCAATGAAGGGCTGATCTGCTCAGATCCCAACTCTAGGGGTGAAAGAGCGAGAAAGGCTCACCAAGATGGAGGAACCAAAGGTTGTACTCGGGTTAATAACCCAAGGGAAACGCGGTATTGTACTGAGGGAAAAGGAGAGGAGAACGAAATCTCTGAGGCTTTTGTAGGATCCAACACCTCTTCCTCACCTCCACCCATTACATCTCTCCTACCCAGATCAAAAGACCCCTCTGTCCAGAGCCAAACCCGAAAGTCCCCAACCGGCTTGCACCTGAAGATTATCCATCTCAGGCTCCCCGTTTCCCTACGCCTTACCAAAATACTCAGTCATTTTCTGTCCCGTCCCTGAGATTATTCTTTTCTGCACTCCCAACCTGCTCAGGCAAAATACTACCGTTCCCACAATCCCTCTGGTTTATTTCATGATCTTAGCTATTCCTGTTTGCCTCACAAACCCGAACACCTTTTTGCTCCACGAAAGAAGGGGACCGACTCAAAGCAGTTTACCTGACATGTCCCGATGCAAGGGTCAGGCAATTAATCAGAATCATACACATCTGATTGCCCTTTACTTTCCCTTCAGGGATAAAAGGTGGAACAAGAGAGCACAGTACGAGCAAGGTAGACCACACGACGAGCCAGCTACCCAGGCCCAGCAGTTCAAGAGGAGGAGAAAGGTGACTAATATTGAGAGGCTAACAAAGAGACACAACCTTGCCCTTTTCGACGCAGACCCGCAAAACCTCTGCAGAGGGAATCATAAAACCGAGGACAACAGCCAAGTGTGGTGCAACAGATGTTAACGGTACATGGAGCATGTCGATGTTGATAAGCGGGAGTGAGTCAACTCCTGCTACTGTGGTACCGCCCTCGACTCCAGTTACGAGGAAAGCCAAGCGGTTCATGGTAGCCGGTGAGTCGAGGGAAGAGCCGATCAGAGCCGGGCTGTGGTGAATGAAAGGCGCAAAGTGGCAAGTTGAACCGGCACCACGTGGGTGCCAAGTCGAGACACTCTGGTCGATCAACATCTGAATGAAACTACAGATACCAGAAGGCATAGGAGAGCAGCCAACTTAGGTCAAAGTGGTCATACAAAAGGTGAAGCAAAATCAACGTACAGGCGATAGCCTTTGACATAAGGACTGTAGCGAAAGTAAGTGAAGTGAATCCCACAAATCAATGAAAGAAAAATGAATGTGAAGTTGTTAAGAGTGAACCCGGAAGAGGGATGCTGGCGAGAAAGGGGGCAAAGTCCCAAGAAACAGTGTGTTGACAAAGGTGAACCCGACCAAGGGATGTCCACTAAAACTGTTTAAAAAGACATTAAGATTGATAAGTAGAAGGTCGAGAAGCCATAGTGAACCCAGTGGAGGGAGGCTGAAGATGTGAGAGGGGTCTGCGCCCAGAAGACGGGCATGCCGGGGTGTAGACCCATCACCCGAATACAGGGAAGAAACGTTTTTGAAAGAACTTTTTGCTTCGACACTTCAGAAGCTACCAGGCCCTCGGAACCAGGGGCAAAACCACTGAAGGCCTTAATACTGATAGAAACTGTTTTTGAAGAGTCTGAACCTGAACGAGGAAGATTGAGGGGTGGAGCCATCACCCAAAGTCCATTGAGAGAAGGAACCGTTTTGAGATACGATTTGTGAAGGGTCAGCGCCCGGTAGAGGGGGACCCAGGGGTTCATCCATCCCCTATAGAGAAAACATGAAAAGGAGCTTTGTGTTTGTTATTTTACTGATCCTCAAAAGGCAAGAGACTTGGTCGTCGAGTATTCTGAGAAGCTGAAACTGGAAAGGTTGTCTCGTGCTGGGGAAAGCTCGAGAACTGTGCTGTGCTTGAAGATCCTACCTTACCCTGTGCTCAAAACGTGGGGAAGGAAGACCCAAGCTACCGCATCCTGACATATTATTTGAGAACACGTCTTTCTTTCCTTGAAAACCATCACACACCTTGTTGTATTAGTTGTAAGGTTTGGCAATAGGTTTCTTAGTATAGGCCCTTTTACTTGACACAACACCACTAGGGCTGTCTTATTTTCATTTGATGGTCCACGCTTGCTCCCATCTTAGATGCGGGTTTAGATTAGGCATTTTCACAACCCGCATGTAGTTTAATAAACATCCTTGAACTGTGATCACGTGTATCTGTCTTTACTGTTGCCACCATGAGTTCCTTACAATACAGAACGATTGCCCCTTGGTGCATGCCAGACACAATCCATTCAGAAGAAACCTTGTCAGGGTTAAGAATGTAACACCTCCCGACTAATGGAAAACAGAAAAAAGATGTGGTGGTGAAAATTATTATCGATCTGGAAAATTCAATGGATAAAACGCACAGAGGATCTTCCAGCAAAATGATTGATGCCGATTATGCCAGCACCACATGTTAAAGGCGATCGCTTATTGGAGGATAATTATCCGTTTTACATTCAGATTCTTTTTGAATACATCTTCAATTGCTGCATAGAATCACTATGCTACGTTTCTCACATATGACATACAATAAAGCTAAAGTAGCTCTACAATCCTTGCAGCTACACTGATTAAGAAGGACTGACCAATCTGAGTGGCAATTAAGCACTTGAACTGTGTATTCAGCTCTGGGCAAGGAGGGGACACAGTTGTTTTCTGCAGATCTATTGTGTTCATTTGATATTCGGGTTGACTGTTCTTTTATAGGATTTTACATAACCTCATGTCCAGTTTTCTAAATTTAATATGTCTTATCTTTCTGTATAGGTGTTATATTTTAGTGAGATTGTATGCACTTGAAAATCTCGTTTTTTAAAAATGTTCTGTGTCAATGTGGCAAGATGGTTGATTTGATCTAGTTCTACATAATTTGTATCAATATAATTTGACAGAGAAATATATTTTCATGACTTTTGTGTTTAAATTTGGCTTGTTGGATGTCAAGACATTGAACTGAAAGTAATTGCAGCACATTGAAATATAAAAATAATTATTCTGGAATCGAACTCTGTGGTTTTTTATTATGCTCTGCGACAAAATTATGGAAATCCATCATTACATTCCAAGGGGGAGTCTTTCCCTCTGAGGCTAGTGAAGTGAGCCCGCTCGTCAATACCCTCCCTATGGGTAGAGGCAAGCGGGACCTCACTTGGAGGGGCTCCTCCTTTGGCGACAAGGACTTCTGTTCTGATGAGGAACTCCCTAACAAACACACCATCAACAAACCTATATAGACATCCAATGAAGAAAGGTATAAAGAACATACCCAAATCTGTTATTGGCATAAAGGTACACAGATTATTCCTTGAAGGCAAACACTACCCGATACTGAGTTGAGGAAAAAGACCTGTTGGTGAGATGAGGAGAAAGACCTGTCGATGAGATGAGGAGAAAGACCCGTCAATGAGATGAGGAGAAAGACCCGTCGATGAATACAGATCATGAAGCAAACAGAGAGAAAGGTCTGTAATGTTACTCTTGGGAAGGCCAAGGAAAGTGTAATAAAAGGAAGTAAGCAGATAATGGGAGTGAGAGAACCTGCTAGTTCCAAACTTGCTTTTTGAAGTATACCGAAGGAATGCTGCAGGCACGGCATCCTGTGCGAAGGCGAAATACAGTTGAGGTCTTGGACGCGTGGCGTTCAGAAGAGAAGGGAAGATAGAATCCGAAGGAAAAGTGAAGCGGCCTATCCCAGAACAACAAATAAGTGGTGACGCGACTCAAGTTACACAGAGGTGGACCCAGGAGGTTTGTGAACAACACAGATACCACTTTGTTGAATGAAAGAAGGAACAAATCGGTAAATTATAGACTGTGTGTAAAACTGCAAGAATTACGAATAACCAACCTGACCAAATCAGAAGAAAGTCCCAACCCGTCGAAAGTCCCAGTGATGTTGTCCTCGAGCATAGTAGTTAACAAGGTAAACGGGAGCCCCGGATGGGGGACTGGAGAGAATCATTACTGGAACGTTCATACTCGTCCCAGTCAGGACAAAGAATCAAGAGTGAAAGACTGAAAAGAACTATTACGGGAACACTCATACTCGTCCCAGTCAAGTTAAGACACTAATATGGAATGATAATCCTTACTGGAAGGTTTATAATACATGAGATGAAGGGGACATCCTGAGATACTGTGAGAGGGACAAGTTCAGAATACATATTGAAATAGAAAACCAGGGCTAAGGCCGAAGTGAAACCAAAGTCTGTGAAGTAAAGATTAAGAACTCAGGAAGCGAGGGAGCAGTTCCAAATGTTGGACAAAGTTATCCTATGAAAGGGAAAGGCTAATTAGGAGAAGAGAAGAACAAGTTACTTACCAACTGTAACGTTCTTTCGACTGGATGTTCCTCCCACGTATTCCTCATCTTGTGATAACTCGTCATCGCCAGCTTCGCTGCTTTGGAAAAAAACCTTTTGGCAGAGGGCGCTGTGCTCGAGGCCATGGCGTCGATTGTCCCTCGACGGGCTCCATACCGTGTCAACGTCACTGATGGTATAAGTAGCTCGAGCCGCGCCCATTGGCTTCAGTTCTGTTTTTTTTTAGGAAATACTCGTGGAACATCCAGGCGTATGCTGTGACTGATAGGCCCATCATGAGAGGAAATTGCAAGAAAACAAACTGTACTGCGGGGTAGGCTGGGAGGGTCGATGAGGAATACATGGGAGGAACATCCAGTCGAAAGAACGTTACAGTTGGTAACTTGTTCTTCGAATGGATTGTGCCCTCCCACGTATTCCTCATCTTGTGATATACTCCCATAGCAGTGATCAATTGGAGGTGGGAGTGCTAGTTCCTGTTTTCATGAACAGAGTGAAGTACTGCTCTGGCAAATAGCCCCTCATTGGAGGAGGAGGCATCTAAGCAGTAATGCTTGATAAAAGTATGCATTGATGCCCATGTTGAAGCCGAGCAAATATCTTTTGCAGGGACTCCCCGCTTCAAAGCCCCAGAAGTAGCCATTCCCCTAGTGGAGTGAGCACGTAGCCCATCCGGTGGGTCTTTTCCTGCTAATCTGTAGCTTTCCAATATAGCTAGAATGATCCAGCGGGATATAGTTTGTTTTGTCATCGCTAATTTACGACCTGTGTAACCCACAAAGTAATTTTGTCATTCTTGAAATGTAAAAGCTGAGTGCCCTCTTGGGGTCCAGTCTATGTAATCTCTCCTCTTCTTTTCCCAAATGAGGAGGAGGATAGAATGTTGGTAAAACAATTTTCTGTGACAAATGGAAGTTCGAAACTACTTTCAGTAAGAAAGATGGTTTAACCTTCAGAACTACCTTGTCCTTGTAAAATGTGGTATATGGAGGTTTACATGAGAGCATGTAGTTCACTAACCCTGCGGGCCGATGTTAATACCACAAGAAGGACAGACTTTAGTGTTAAAAGCCTTAATGGACAGGAGTGCAGAGGCTCAAATGGTATACATGTTAGGAATTTAAGAACTAAGTTTAAATCCCAAGTTGGAACATGAAATGGTATTGGTGGGTATACATTTGTAAGTCCTTTCACGAACTGTATTATTAATGGTATTTTAAATTAAGAAACCTCTTCTGAGGAGCGCTTAAAAATGGACAGTGCAGCAAGATATCCTTTGTCCCGATCTGGAGCCCCAGATTGGCTAGATGTAATAGGAAAGAAAGCACCATTGGTGTGCTACATTGAAAAGGGTCCACATCCCTATCTTTGCACAAGTTACTGAACTTGTTCCAACGACACCGGTACAGGGATTTTGTTGCTGGCTTCCTGGCCGAAAGCAAAATCTCCATTACGTCATCCGGAAGATCCCAATCCTTGTATCTCAACCTCTCAGAAACCACGCGTGAAGGTTGAGTGTCTTGACCTCTGGATGGAGAACACGGCCTTCCTCTTGCGAGAGAAGATCCTCTCTTTGTGGAAGACGAACTGGAGGGAGATGGACATGTCCCGAAGGTCCGGGTACCATGTTCTCCTGGCCCAGTCTGGGGCAATTAAGATAATGGTTTTCCTGAACTTTCTCAACCTTCTGATTTACTTGAGGAATCACGGGGACTGGAGGAAACGCGTACAGCAGGGGAAAATCCCAATCCACTACAAATGCGTCTCCTAGAGCTCCACTCAGGGGAAATTCCCTTGAGCAATACTGATCACACTTTCGGTTTACCGTGGTTGGTAACAGATCCACTTGAGGGGCTCCCCAAAGGGCGAGGATCTCCAGAAGGACTTCCTGAGCTACCTCACACTTGTGGGAGACTGTGCTCTGTCTGCTCAGAATGTCTGCCGCCGTGTTCTGCTCTCCAGCTAGGTGAACTGCCGATAGAGAGATTCCTTCTCGTATTGCCCAGAACCAGAGCTGCGTCGCCTCTCTGCACAGAGGTAATGATCCTACGTCTCCTCTTTTGTTGAGGTAGTACATGGCCACTGTGTTGTCCGTCATTATCAGGACATTCTTTCCCTGTACGGAGGGCAGGAAGGCCTTCAACGCTGGTCTGATTGCCCTCAGCTCCAATAGGTTGATGTGTAGTTTGGACTCTGATGGAGACCAACATCTGCTGATTGTCAGATCGTTGGTGTGAGCTCCCCACCCCGTGAGTGAGGCGTCCGTCACTACTGCTATCTCCAGCCATGGTTGCCAAAAAGATTCTCCCTTGAGGATGTTGTCGTTGCAAGCCCACCATAATAGATCCTGAGCAACTGCGCTCGGGACTTGCAGAAGATCTGACATATTCCCAGAGAATTGGGACCACTGAGTTCTGAGGGCCCATTGGAGGGACCTCATTCTCAGTCTGGCCTCCGGCACCAGAAAAATGCAGGATGCCATGAGGTCGAGCAACCTCAGAAAATCGAAGGCCAGCAGATGCTGGGCTTTCTGGAATTTTGTTACCATCTGCTAGATGTGGAGAGCTCTCACCTCGGGCGGCGAGGCTTTGCCCGAGGAAGTGTCCAAGACTGCTCCTATAAATTGGAGTTGTTGGGATGGTGTCATGTGAGACTTCTTGAAATTGAGGGAGAAGCCCAGGTTGTGGAGGAAGTGACAGGTGATCGACAGATGTTCCTGAGCTTGTTCTGGAGAACGTGCTCTGATCAGCCAGTCGTCCAGGTAGGGGTAGACGTGAATCCCCGCTCTCCTGAGACTCGCTGCCACTACCGCCATCAGCTTGGTGAAAACCCTCGGAGCGGAGGTCAGCCCGAAAGGCAGAACTCGAAACTGATGGTGAGAGCCGCCAACTGCGAACCTCAGGTATCTTCTGTGCTTCGGATGGATTGGCACATGAAAATAAGCATCCTGAAGGTCCAATGATACCAACCAGTCTTGGAGTTGGAGAGCCTGAAGGATCTGATAAAGGGTTACCATCTTGAACTTGTCCTTCCTGAGGAACTTGTTAAATTTTTTTAAGTCCAAAATGGGTCTCAGTCCTCCGTCCGTCTTTGGGATGAGAAAATAAGGGGAGTACCAACCCTTGTTCCTCTCCGCTACAGGTAAATGTTCTATTGCACCTTTCTCTAGCAGGGTTAAAATTTCCTGCAAAAGGAGCAGATCTGGAATTTTGGTAGAGCTGGCTCCCGGTGGATGATTGTGAGGTCTTTTTAGGAAGGGAAGGCAGTAACCTTGAGCTACTGTTTCCAGTGCCCAAGCATCTGAAGTAATGTCCCGCCATTCTTTCAGATGCTGAGAGATTCTGCCTCCCACTGGTGTTTTGTATGATAAAAACCTCAGAGTGATTTGGAGGCGGCTGCAGGAGCGGCTGAGGGCATAGATACCGTTCCTGATGATGGCTTTGTGGTCTTTCCTCGTCCACCACAAGTGACATTCCTTTTGCCCCTTTGCAAAGCCTGTCCTCTTCCTCTACCAATAGAAGAGTAGTATCGTAAAGGGCGACCCCTCCAGGAAAATTAGCCAGAATAGGGTTTCTGCGGCTGTCACATGGAGTCACTAAGGGATTTAGCTGCCGCTTTTGAGGTCTGTAGTTTTTCTAGGCTCTCATCAGCCTTAATACCAAACAGCCTCGAGTAATCAAAGGGCATGTTGAGAAGTCTGGTCTGCACATCTGGTGCAAACCCCGACTTTCTCAACCATGCAAACCTGCGTAGCACTGTGCTTGATGCCATGGATCTGCTAATACTGTCAGCAGTATCCAGTCCAGACTGGAGACTTCCCCCATTGCCGCCTTCCAGTCATTGACTATATTCAGAAAGCCTTCCCTTTCCTCACCTTCCGGAATATTTTCAACCGTCGCCGAAATGCATTCCCACAAGGTATGTGTGAACCTGGCCCGGATACAGGTGACATTGGTTGATTTCAGAGCCATGCTACTGTTAGGCAGAATCCTGTGCAGTGCCCTTAGGGACCAGTACACACAATTAAGACTAGAGGTGGTGATACAAGTTTTACCTTTGGTACAAGCCTGTACTACTATGTCATAGTGGTAGCAGTGGCGGAGCAGCCAGGCCTATCTCAAGAGTATATGAGCAGTAGTAGAGATTACACAAAGGGACCACAATTACTGTGACTCAAGCGAACACTAACTCAAGGTTTCAGTTAGAAAAATATAAGTGTATTTATTTTTAAACCATTCGTTATAAACACAACACTTCTATTAAACTTCAATAAAAACCACACGTTAAATATACTACAACTAACCAATTCACTTTGTACAGTAAGTCTCAAGGTAAGTACCCTGTGTTGGAATGAACCGGAGTTAGGCACAAAAACACGTTACTGCGGATAGAATTGCGATCACTTTTTGACAGTTCGGTCTACTAAAGAAACGCATATCCGTGAGATGAAATGCTACCGGGGCAAAAAAACACTTAGCACCTGAGATGCCCAGAGGGAGTTGGAGGCAAAAATCGCAGGCAATATTTTGGTTAGGCAGGCAGAATCAAGAAACACTCAGACAGGAGTTCAAAAGTCAAAGGGCCGGAGCCAGGGTCGAAAGACACCGGGGCCAGTTGCCGAAGATCACACGGTCTAACAGTTCACGATTCAACAGAGCCAAAAGTACTTCGATATTGTCAATGTTCAGAAGCAAAAGTTATAAGAAGGAGGGAAGACAAGGTCAAGCCTTGGAAATGAAGAAAAAGGGATCCACCCAGTTTCCTCAACAGAACACAGTACCTTGTTCCAATGGTGCAGCTGGTGCCCTGGCAGTTGTTCCTGTTGGTTTCCCGCAGACCCACGATTCCTGGAGCTTTGTCGAGAAGGGAGGACGTCTGAAGGGGGTCTGCACCACACAGGGATGAGGCCGGCAGCAGCAACACGGAATAAAAGGTGTGCTCCTTAAAAACAGGAGGCTCTTCAGGTGGCTATCCGGACCACTACAGCAGTGTGCAACGATTTCGACCACGGAAGAGGATCCTCTGGCTGTAGAAGATGAGCTGGTTATCCTCACCAAGCTCAAGGGAAGACAACTGCGGACTGGATCTTCTCTGAGTCGTTGAAGGGCAGATAGCTCAGGACTGCAGCAGGGCTTCACCGGGATGGGGTAGTTGCAGCAGCCGTCATTCTCTCCGCTTCTCTTCGGTTCCTTGTAGTTCCAGTGGCAACTCTCTGACTTCTAGCCCAAGAGACCTGCCTTTTAGGCGAAAAAACCCCCATTCACGCAGCCTGGCTGTCAATCACCCAGCAGGGGGGTTGTCCAGCCCGGACAACTACATTGGCCAATCATGACAAAGTGCGACTTGGGTTTCCTAGGGTACCCTGTGCAGGGGGTGACTACACCCCTCCCTCACATTCAGCCCACCTAGACACCCAGGCGCCTTGAGGAGGGCTTCTGGGCAGAAGCCCGCCAAAAGACAGTGAACAAAGAAGGCGAACCTAGTTTGCCGCGCAAAGTAAAACACAAGAAGGACTTTAACAAAAAGAAATGGCGAATAAACCCAACCAGAGCCAAAAGAAAGATTTGGTCAAGCGGGTTTATGTTCGAGGCTAATATAATAGCCAAGAACAGTACCACGTTTATCTAATATAATCGCGGTAGAAAAGTTAGGGTAGATACCACTGCCACCAGCCAAGTCTAAATGTTAAAAGAGCGAAACAATGCTGTAGGAGGTACAGATAAAAAGGGATACGAGTTAACCCTTTCCAGTACTCCATGGAAGATGGGGTGTACTGGATCTGTGGTAGATTGACTAGGTAAAGTTAATGGTAACTTTACCCTTTTCTGGGGGACAGTAGTCGCCTCAGAAATGGAGTCGAGGGAAGTCTCAAAGACAACCCTGTGCCACGGCACTGAAGGTGCTGTGTGACACACAAAGAAGGAGGCTAATGAAGTGGTGTACTTCAGAGTCCACAATCACAAAAACAGATGGAAACGCATAGCAAAACACAGGTAAGAGTGGGAGAAAAGCTCTCACTCTTACCAGGTGGAATAAAATAACCTCCAGAAGTCCAGCAAAGCTGCTGGGGGACTCACTAGGTGAGGGGAAATTAGCCATAAATGGGAATTCTCCCTAACAGCTACCTGAAGTAAAAACTTTACGAGCCCAAGCATCAACCTTCTTATCCTCTCTATCCGGAGGTATGGTTGGGTCTGCTGTCTCCCTGGAAGTAGTAGCAGCCTGAATAACCAGACTTTCTGGAGCAGGGTGTCTATTTTAGGTATTCTGGTTCAGAAGTAGATGTTCTGTACTTCTTTGGAAGATTGCTGTCTACTGCAGCAATGCTATCAGGCTTTTCCCAGTTCTTTTCAACTGTCCTTTGGAGCTCCCTATGGAAAGGGAGAACTGGATCTTTCCGTGGTCGCCGGACTATAATGTCCATCATATCATCTTGCTCAAAAGTAGGGGAGGCTCTTCCTCAACCCATATATTATATCGCCCTACTCATCAAATTCCTGTACCCCGAGTCTGCATGCTCTGCAGGATCAGGTGCAGCAAACTCCAATTCAGGTGATGTGTCAACACCACTAGCAGAATGCAGAGTTTCACATGGGTCTCTCATTTTAGTTTCAGGGTTTATAAGTTCCTCTGGAACTTGTCTAGTGCCATATTTTACTCCAAAAGGAGTGACATCTACATCATCTGAGCAAGATTCTTCAAAGATTGAAGACGTGGACCTAACAAAATCTGACTTGGGTAAAGGTGTAAACCTTCTCTCTTCCTCCTGATTTTTCGTCGAAGGAATAGGTGTTTTCGCCGAAGGGGCCGAAGGAACCTTCGACACACTGGACGAAGCTTTCGATAAGGGTGTCGAGGATAATGTAGGCTTCGTTGTCGAAGCGGTCGGTGCCGATGGCGGCAACGAAGTTGCACTCGACTTCAACAACTTCTGCTTTTTATGAGGGATCGGAGAAACACTCGATCCTCGAGGATCTCTCGACGATTTGTCGACTCGAGTTTTATGGGTACTACTGGGTTTTACCGCCTTAGTTCACGACTTCCCTGTGTCGTCCTGTGGAGCAACCGGGGCCTGGCTTTTCTGAGGTTTCTTTGAGGGGGTCGAAGCCACATTCTCAAAGACCTGCATAATTTTTCTTCTAAAGCTCTCCCATTTTGAAGGGGAATCCGATCTTGTTGGAAATCGAACCAATTCAGTCGATGCATTGGATGATGACGATGGAGATCCATGTCTGCTTTTCAGCTTTTTAGAAGAAGACGAAGAAGATCGTCTTGACCTACTACGAGATCAGGATCTCTTCAAATGTTTTTTATGACGTTCCGATTCTTTTGAATCAGACGATTTCCTATGTTTTTTAGACAAGGCCTTCGAAGTGCCTTTCGACACCTCCCGCCCCACCGCTAACTTACTTTTCCTCTCACAGAGGGCCTTCTCCGTCATTGACTGACAAGAGCCACAGTCGCCGGTTCGATGATCCGAACCCAGACACCAAAGAGATCTGGTGAGGATCGGTGATAGACAACTTCGACACACAGTCGATACCCTTCTTAAACCCAGTTTTGGGAGTCGAAGGGGTTGATGAAGACATTTTCCGACAGAAAATCTCGAAGCGTGCCGTTCACGAGAGCGAAGCAATCGGAAAAACGGAACTGAAGCCAACGGGCGAGGCTCTAGCTACTTATACCATCAGTGACATCAACACGGTACGGAGCCCGTCGAGGGACAATCAACGCCACTGCCTCGAGCACAGCGCCCTCTGCCGAAATTTTTTTTTTCCGAAGCAGCGAAGCTGCCGATAACAAGTTATCACAAGATGAGGAATACGTGGGAGGACACAATCCATTCGAAATAGAAGGAATAAAAAAGTAACCAAGAGGAAAGGAGGTGCTTGACACTTTGAAGAACCAGGCAGTAGAACTGTATGATTTAATAAAAGTACTTACCAAGAACTACTTTATTCAATGGAACTTGGTGAAAAATCAGCTCAAAGCAGAAGGGAGTCATTGTCCTGGCTTTTGTTGTTATAATAGTGGTAGGGTTAGAACACTTTTGTACAGGCGTACTATAAATGACCTATCATATCTTATCAATAGGTTTGTTTGGGCAGTGTACTGATCCAGATTTGGGCTCTCACGGACAACTGACCTGCACCTTAGTTACTTTTGTTAGGTAGGGAAACCCTTAGCGTAGGGAAAGATAGGCATTTGTTTCTTTCAGTTAATACAAGTACCAGTGAAATGAAAAGTCAGCGGGCCTCATTACACGGATGGCAGTAAGGATTTACTGGTACCGGTAAAATACTGGTACCGGTAAATCCTTACCGCCTTACTACGAGGTCCCTTTGCGGGTTGGGGGATTTAACGCCTGCTTTTTGCAGGCGTTAAAAACCAACCCGCAAAAGGACCCATGGAGCTAATTACGGTACCGCAATTTGCGGTGCCGTAATTAGCGCCTTCCCCATTCCCATTGAGCCCTATGGGGCAAAAATGGGAATGGGGAAGGGCAATGGTGGAAGGGGGAATTACCGCCCCGCCAACCTTGGAATGGGACGGTAATTCCCCTTTCTGCCAAGGCGGTGCCGGTAATTTACCGGCATGAACCATGGCGCTACTCCGCCATCTGTGTAATGAGGCCCAGAGTCTGTGTCCTCCTTCTAACCTGTAAGGCAAAAAGAATACCACAAAAACAGCTACCCGCCTACATACGTGCCAGGTGTGTCTAGCTGCACAACGTGCTGCCTTTCATGTCGATCAATTATTTGCGACAGAAAACAGAGAAATACATATTTTAACTCATGGATACAAAACACTTAGAAAAATGTATATTAAAACAAGAGGGACAAAAATGCATTTTTGCCTTACAGATTTACATTAGTCCTTTGCCACACAGCCCCCTAAAAAAAAGAGGACTCCGCAGCTCTAACTGCTTTATTTTACTCCTTCTAACCTGCCATATAAGGTGTCAAAAGTGGGATGTTGGTTTCCCGAAATAGAGGACACCCACCGAAATGTCTTTTTTCTCTCCTCATCTTTGTTCCCTCCCATCCCCCCCCCCCCCCGATCCCCATGATATATGGCTGCACCCATCAATAAATTACCCCCAAAAGGTTTGTAGGGGATAAAACCTTGTTTAGAAATACAACAGGCACATCTGTGGGTAAAAGCCACTCCCCTAATTTAACAGTTACAGGAGGATTAGGGAAGTGAAAGGGAAATAAAAGGAAAATTCAGAGACAGTGATAAACCAGACGTGAAGGAAGAAACTGAACATAAATACTGCCAAGATCATCTCTTTGACCAAAAGACAGATCCCAATAGGAGAACCTCAGAAAACTGCTTGGGATGCTTAGTAGACAATCAGATCCAGGCTAATCAATGCTTTCAAGAAGGGTTCGATCAAATAAGAACTGTATCTCAACACTGTATAGTGCCCGCACAGGGTATTACATCCCTATCAAGAAGGAGGGAGCCTGCAAGCATTCTATATAAACTTCAAGAGACTTGCTGCCCAGTTCAATTGGGATGATGGTGTAAAGACGTGCTACTTGGCCCAGTTATTGAAATGAGATTTACAAGCATTTTACCAGACAATAAACCCTCAAGGAACCACAATGTTACCAGCAATAAAAAAGGTACCGAGTGGGTAGGCCAAACCGTGGGGTTCTATAGAGAAATGTTGAGAGAGATATGTCTATTAAACAATGAGACTCCATTAAAGTTAGGTGTCCATGTTCAGAATACCCTTTCTCAATGGTTAGGGAAGAAAGCCCTTCTTGAAGTGCTTGAAGCCTTAGCTTAAGAACAGTTTAACGGCCTCCCTCCATCTTTACAAAGTGGAGTTCAACAACATTAACCCACGATTGAGACCGCAAATTAAGTAGCTCAGGCTCATGCCAAACCGCCAAATATCTGAGGTCTATAAACAAACCAGGGGAAGAAAGAAAGACAGCAAGCCCTCAACCAAATATACTCCCCAGAAAAATGGGTAAATGGAGATAAACTTAATTGCCCAGGTTTTAGTAATAAAGAAAATCCCCAAATAGATGAACTCCGGGTATGATATCCAAACTTCCTTCCATGACCAAAGAAGAAATGAAGGGAGAAAGAACCCACGTGTCCACCCCTCCAACCTGCTTTTTCTGCAGAGAAAAGGGGTGTATTGCTAGCGTTTGCCCCAAGAACAAGTCAGCGGACCGAAGGAACCTGGCTGGGCGTCAGCAGAACCTTGGCAAGAGAAAGAGGTAGAAATAGAAGACAAGAGCGATAGGACAGGGATCTATTATTGTAATTTCAATCAGTTTAAACCCCATGAAAGAATTTCTGTGAATGGAATATAGGATGTGGCCCTTATTGAGTCAGGTAGCAAGCAAACAGCAGTTAGCACAGACCTAGTGTTCGCTGAAGATCTAAAAGGGGGTCACCCAGTGAAAACAACATTTGCTCATGGGGATGTCGGAACATACCCCAAGGTTCCATTAACCCAAGGATGAAAATGACCTGAAAATGACCTGTACTCATAATGACTTGTTAAGACCACCCCTGGCATCAAAAACCAAATACTCACCACTATACTCATGGGAACCGTTGATCGATAACCTCTGGATCTGGGAAACAAATGAAAATATAAAACCAAAAGAGATATATATATATATATATATATATATTCAGTAAAAAAGCTTTGTTAAAAAGGGACATTATGCTGAAGATGCACTGATAAAAACCTATCATCATCAGTGGAGAAACTTTGTTAAAGGGTTATTATGGTCACAAGTAAAATCGAAAACCCTCAGAAATTCACAAGTTATGGTAAGGTAAGCAAGCATAACTCGTGCCACCACTGTGCAGACCAACACCCATGACCTCAAAGAGACACTCCTGTGGGGAAGAGGATCCCAGCGGAAGCCTCGCAAGCCATACATGACACAGTCAACCCTTACCTTTCAAAGGCGACAGTACTCTGTATGTACTGTAACACAACGCTCTGTAGGAGGGAGCAGTTGCAAAGTGCTTTCGAGGCTGCAGTCCGGAAGCATGAGAAACACTGTCCCCTACCTAATTAAGGCCCACCCAACATCTTCCTCCCTCCACCTGCCCCTTCGTTGGCCCAACTTGACATCCATTACCACAGCTGTGACGTCGATAAGCTCCCTCGAGGACCTCCTCCGACGGTCGACGTCACCGGATGTTATATGTAGGATGCACGATGCCCGTAGCCTCAGTTGTAGTTTTTTCATCCAGAACGTGTGGCACCAATCTTCTGCCAGTATTACTACAGAAAGCCTTGCGGAAACGGAAACTGCAATCACATAAGAAATTCTGTAGCGGGGCAGGTAGGGAGGGTACGATGTGTAATACGTCAGAGGAACAGCCCATCGAAAGAACGTTAACAGGTAAGAAAGTAACTTGTTCTTCGAGGGGATCGTGTCCTCTGACGTATTCCACATCTTTGACAGACTCCCAAAGCAGTACCAACGTAAGGAGGTGGGAAAAGAATTTAGAATTTCTTTTAAATTTTTTTTTAGCATGCCCAATCAAATTGCAGACTAGAGGACTGCCTTGCCAAAGGCTAAATCTTGCCCATGGATAGAGTCCAAGGATTAATGCTTCACAAAAGTATGGACAGAGGCCCATGTGGCTGCTTCGCAAATATTGCGAATCGGAACACCCCGCTGTAATGCAGTGGAGGCAGCCATATCCCTAGTAGAATGAGCCCGTAAGCCTACTGGAGGGTCCTTTTCCGCCAACCGATAACACTCAGAGATTGTCAAAATGATCCATCTAGACAAGGTCTGCTTGGAAACAGCCTGACCTAAACGCCTTCTAGCGTAACCAATAAAGAGCTGATCGTCCACTCAGACCCGGGACATCCGTGAGAGATGGAAACTCAAAGCTCTCCTAGGGTCCAACCTATGGAGCCTCTCCTCTTCCTTACCAGGATGTGGAGGAGGACAGAATACCAGAAGAATTACCTTCTGGTTCAGATGGAAATCCGACACAACCTTCGGAAGAAAGGAAGGCCGTACCCTAAGGACAACCCTGTCCTTATGGAACACAGTGAAGGGTGGTTTGGCGGAAAGTGCCTGCAACTCACTCACTCTGCGGGCAGAAGTAACCGCAACTAAAAACATAGTTTTAAAGGACAATAGTCTCAATGGACAAGAATGCAAGGGCTCAAACGGAACTTTAAAACAAAATTCAAATCCCATCCCGGCACCTGGAAAGGCGACGGTGGAAACACACGAGTTAGCCCTTTTAGAAACTGAGAAATCAAAGGGATTTTAAAATAAAAACATTCCTCAGACGAGCGCTTAAATAAGGACAGTGCTGCCAGGTAACCCTTAATGGTACCCACATGCAGGCCCTTGTGGGCTAAAGAAAGCAAAAAAGACAAAACCAAAGAAATGGAACATAGGAAAGGATCCACATTCTGTACCCTGCACCAGTCGCAGAACTTCTTCCAACGGCAACGGTACAGGGATTTCTTTGCGGGCCTTCTGGCCGAAAGCAACACCTCCATCACGTCTTCAAGGAGGTCCCAATCCTTATAGCTCAGCCTTTCAGATACCAAGCATGAAGGCTGAGAGACTTGACCTCTGGATGGAGAGCTCGACCTCCCTCCCGTGACAGCAGATCGTCTCGGTAGGGAAGACGACGTGGAGGGCAGATGGACATGTCTAGAAGGTCCGGGTACCACGCTCTCCTGGCCCATGCCAGAGCAATGAGGATCAGCCGGGAACCGAACCTCCGCAACACCTGCGGAATGACGGGGACTGTAGGGAACGCGTACCGCAGTGGGAATGACCACTCCACTACAAACGTGTCCCCTAAGGCTCCTGTTGGTGAAAATTCCCACGAGCAGAATTTCTCGTACATCCGGTTGACACTGGTGGCGAAGAGATCCACCTGTGGGGTTCCCCAAAGGGCGAAGATCTCCAAAAGAACTTCCTGAGCCAGCTTCCACTCGTGAAAGACCGTGCTCTGCCTGCTCAGAGCGTCCGCCGCGTGTTTTCGCCTCCGGCAAGATGAACTGCAGAGATCAAAATTTCCTGTTGGATGGCCCAGAACCAGAGCTGCATCGCCTCTCTGCACAGTGGGAGTGACCATGCCCTCCCTTTTTGTTGAGGTAGTGCATGTCCACTGTATTGTCCGTCATAATCAGAACATTCTTCCTCCGCACAGACGGCAGAAAAGCCTTCAGGGCTAGCCTGACAGCCCGCAGCTCTAACAGATTGATGTGGAGTCTGGACTCCGACGTAGACCAACGACCGCTGGCTGTCAGCTCGTTGGCATGAGCTCCCCAACCCGTGAGGGATGCGTCTGTCACTATCGTCACCTCCGGCCACGGTTGCCAAAAAGGATCCCCTCTGAAAAGATTTCCTTTGACGGCCAACCACAGAAGGTCCTGGGTGACCGAGGGCGGAATCTGAACGGAGTCCGACATTCTGCCAGAGAACTGTGCCCACTGCAGAGATCTCATCTGCAGCCTGGCCTCGTAAAATGCAGGATGCCTTGAGGCCAAGCAATCTCAAGAACTCGAACGTCGGGAGACTCTGGGCACGTTGAAATTTCTCCACCATCTGCAGAATGTGGTGAGCCCTCACCTGGGGAGGCGAACACTGCCCCAGGGATGTGTCTAGTACTACCCTGATGTACTGAAGCCGCTAGGTAGGTGTCACATGAGACTTCTTTAAGTTGAGGGAGAAGCCCACCTTGTGAAGGGAGTGGCAGGTGACATACATATGATCCAGGACTTGCTCGGGAGAGCGCACCCTGATCAACCAATCATCCAGGTAGGGGTAGGTGTGAATTCCCCCTTTCCTGAGATGCGCTGCCACCACCACCATCAGCTTGGTGAAGACCCTCGGGGTGGAGGTCAATCCGAACGGCAGGACTCGAAACTGAAAATGCGAGTCGCCAACCGCGAGCCTCAGGTACTTCCTGTGCTTGGGATGAATCGGCACATGAAAGTAAGCATCTTTGAGATCGAGAGACACCAACCAATCCTGAAGTTGAAGGGCCTGGAGGACTTGAGAAAGAGTAACCATCTTCAACTTGTCCTTCCTGAGGAGCTTGTTCAAACCACGCAAGTCCATGATGGGTCTCAATCCTCTGTCTTTTTTCGGGATCAAAAAATATGGGGAATACCATCCCTTGTTCCTCTCCGCTACAGCTACCAGTTCTATGGCACCTTTCTCTAGCAGGGATAGGATTTCCTGCACAAGGAGCGGATCCGGATGCTTCAAAGAGCTTTTCGCCATTCTACAAGATGCTGCGCCAGCCTTCCCCCAACCAGCGAACCATGGGACATGGCCTCATGACTGAACGGAAGCAGCTGCGGCAGTGCCTGAGGGCAAGGAGACAACTGCCCGAGCGGCTTTGGTACTTCGAGTACCTTGCTTTCCACCTCTGGTACTCCTACGGCAGCCCCTTTGACTGGCAGCTCCCCTGGATCTACCAAAGGAAGAATAGTATCGAAAGGAACCTCCCCCTCCATTGTTGTCCCCTAGGCTGAAAAGGCAGAGGTTGACGCACTGCAGCGCTCAAGGACTTCGCTGCAGCTTTGGAGGTGTGCAACCTCTCAAAGCTCTCATCAGCCTTGCTGCCAAAAAGATGGACACCATCAAAGGGCATGTTGAGAAGCCGGGACTGTACATCTGGAGCAAACCCAGACTCCCGCAACCACACAAATCTGCGCATCACGGTGCTCGCCGCAATGGACCGGCTGACACAGTCTGCCACGTCCAGACCCGACTGAACGGTTTCACACATGGCATCATTGCCATCCTCAACGAGGGCAAGAAAACCATCCCGTTCCTCCCCTTCAGGAATATGTTCAGCCGCCAACGACACACAATTCCACAGTGTGTGCGTGAATCTTGCAAGGGTACAAACGGAGTTGGCTGCCTTTAAAGCCGAACCCCCAGAAGAAAATACCTTCTTCGCCCAACCATCAAAGTGTTTGTCGTCCCCATCATGAGGGATTGTAGGGTACGCAGCCTGCTTTGCTGGGGCTATAGCCACCTGCACCACCAAACTCTCTGGAGTAGGGTGCATAGACAAATAGCAGGGGTCACCAATGGCTGCCCGGTATTTTTTCGGCAATTAATTATTCACTGCCGGGAGACTCTCCGGAGCAGTCCAAGCCGCCGCCACCCTTCTTTGTAAGGCCATATGAAATGGCAACACCGGGTCAGTGGGTGGACCTTTGTCCAAGCTATCTGTCAGGTCATCCTGCAGAAAATCCCCAGGTGGAGCAGACCACGCCAGATACTCCATCACCCTCGACATGAGGCGCCTGTATGAGGAGTCAGCATGTGTACCAGACTCAGGCCTGCCAAAATCAACCTCCGGGGAGGTATCAAGACCACTTGCGTCATGTAAAGATTGACAAAGGTCTTCCAACTGGCTAGGACAAGACAACAGGTCATCATGAACCTCAGGAGGCACAACCCCCTCTTCATCAGACCCTTCCTCTACCTCTGAAATGTAGTCCAAGGGTTGAAACAAGTCCACCCTGGGAGGAGGAACAGAGTATGGGTTAAATATAGGCCGCACAAACTTGCTCAGTGCCTTTCTCTGAGCTTCCACAGCTCTCCAGGGCACCTCTGGCAAATTTTCCACAAAAGGCGTTGAGGGCGCCGATGGGAGTGACGTCGACCGAAGCATCGACGACTTCCACAACGGCTTCGAGGCCGGAGCCCCGAGCGTGTCCTTCGACGGTCTCGGCGCTGATGGTGTCGACTTCCTCAGAGCCCAAGCCTCAAGCAAGTCCCTCAACGGACATGGCGCTGATGCCTTCTTCGAAGGCCTCACAGGCTCCAACGGTCTCGACAGCATCGAGGACCGGGACCTGGAGCGGGCACGGTGGCGATCATCCTTGTCCGATCGGGACCATGATGGTTCCCGATGATCGCGCGACCGCCCGAGCCCGAAGGCGTGCGAGTGGTGGCTCTAGCGCGTTCCTTGCCGGCTTCTCTTGAAGGTGCGGATGCAACGGTGCCCTGCGATTCGAAAATCGCCATCTTCTGCCGGCGGAATTCCTCCCATTCGACCGGCGACAAATGTTTCGTGGGACAGGCTGCCCGCAGTCTGGCTGAGTCCTCCGACGAGGACAGGGAAGGCGACTGGTGACGGCGCTTCCGTGAATGCCTCGAAGAGGCAGAGGAATGGCGGGTCCCACTCCTGGAACGAGACCCCCTGGACTTACGCCAACGCAGAGAGTCACCCCTCGAATCGTCGGTCGAAAGTCTAGCGGATTTTGACTTATGGGGTTTGGAAACTCTATCTACTGACAGCTTCTTCTCCCGCTCCCGAAAGGCCTTCGACGTCAAAGACTGGCATTCATCACAGTGATCGTGGCGTGGCTCTCACTGAGGCACCAGAGGCAGACATTGTGCGGGTCCGTAAGAGACATCTTGGAACCACAGTCCTGACACTTCTTGAAGCCCGACTTCGGGGTAGCAGAAGACGAAGACCTATTTCTCGTTAACAACAATAGAAGAACCGATTCAACAAGAGAACCGAGGTGCGCCGAGATTTCAAAGCGAACACGTTTGTGGAAAAAACAGAACTGAGGCTACGGGCGTCGTGCGTCCACATATAACATCCGGTGACGTCGACTGTCGGAGGAGGTCCTTGAGGGAGCGTATCGACGTCATCGACACAGGACGCTTACGCCAAAAAAGTTTAACAAGCAGCACAGCTGTGGTAATCAATGTCAAAGATGTGGAATACATCGGACGACACAATCCCCTCGAAAAGTGCTTAAGCATTTTGAATAATATGCAAAAAATGTGGATTACCAGAGTCAGTAAGATGTACTCCATCTCTACGGAAAATGTTCGCAGTGTCAAATTTAATATTTTCATTATGGAAAGACGTCATTCCAACATCTCCCAAAAATGTACGCAGCCTTGTTGACACTGCGCATCGTTTTCTCCATTTGCAGACCAAATGAACTGGAGCACATCCACATCGGTCTCTGGGCAACATTTCCTTCATTTTGCCAAATGTCTCCTTAATTGCAAACTGCAGTGAGATTCCAGTTACATAACCTAAACTGTTCCCTCCAGAATGAACAATGATAATGTCCAGATGTTGGAGCATGACCAAATTGACACAAAATGAGCAAGTCCACCCACTTTATGCCACACACTGCATACCATTCCACATGAACATCATGAAATCCAAGATTGTCATCCACTCCACACTGCTATGCATACATCTTCAACCAATGGATCCACGAGTCCCCCAAAATCCACACACTTTGCCTCCTGAAAGACAAAGCCATAGTAATCTGCACTCCTCTCAGCAAACACCTTCTGCCAAACTCTCCTTGCAAAGGAAACCCAGGAAACCTCATTGGCCAATCCTCTACACTGCACAGCCTCATTTCCATGCCTGGCATCCTCAAAAGCCCCGGATGTGGCACGTGCCGCCCGCAGACTACTGCGGTGTCCGTGGACAGATCGTCCAATTCAAGGGGGTGGGGAGAGAAATGAAATGCAAGGTAAGGTATTTACTCTTTAGTGGTGGCTCTGAAAAGAACCTTTTTGGGATGTATTTGCTATATC
The DNA here is from genome assembly GCF_040938575.1 of Ambystoma mexicanum. Lineage (NCBI taxonomy): Eukaryota > Metazoa > Chordata > Amphibia > Caudata > Ambystomatidae > Ambystoma > Ambystoma mexicanum. The sequence goes on from NC_090934.1 coordinate 674,501,886, forward strand.
TACTCGGATGCACTCTACATGATTTTACAAGAACTTTCTAAGTGCATTCTGAATATTGGCAAGAAAGATTACATTGCCACAATCTGTAAAAGTGATGCCATCACTAAACAAAGGACATCCACCATCTCCAGAATGTTTTCATTTGGGAACGATGACATCCCAACACTGTACAAAAATTAAAATACACCTCTGTTGACAAGGCACATTACTTGTTCAGGAGAAAAGACATTGGGGCAGGTCCATAGTGCCTTAGGTGGTATATGTGAAAATATCACCTTTCCACATGGAAAGAGCACCAATTCTTTCATATCACTATGCAAACTTGTTGCACTAATGTACCTCAACGGCATCTGGAGTTTCCAAGAAAACAGCCATATGTTTGCAAAGTGCAAATAAACCCTTCAAGTTTCTCCTAGGCACAGCAGAAAGCCTACACTCCCTCCAAATCCAATCCAAACCCAAATTTACCAGAAATACCTCATATTTCAATGTACCTCTGCATATTAACCATAAAACAAATCTCCCACCAGCCACACAGTCCTATGCTAAATATGCTACTACCTCACTAAGTCCACTAGTCTCCTTCCCAAGGACTCCTTAGTGGACGTAGCAGCAATAGATTGATACTACAAATATTCAAAATTTGTTCCCCACAAACTGGGTACTACACCTTGAAAATGCATATTTGCTGATGTATCTTCAACTTAAGTGTATCAAAACATTCACTGCAAATTAATTAAAATTCAGTTGCCGTTCACAGAATTGTCCCGTCACATATTTGTCAAACTATTCACATTAGTTGATATCCAGCACGTGAAGGTGGTATCGATTAAGGAGTGTGTCCACTTGGCTCTCAGCAGTCATGCCCTCATGACCTTACTCAATCCTGTCCTACATACGATATTACCCACTTGGGCAGATTAAGGCATCAGCCAGGTGCCCTTTTTTGATAATTGCCCTCATATTCACACATTAATTCACAATGCACACAAATACATTCCACAACTTTCAAACCCACACTTTCTTTTTTGCGTCAACACAACGCCTCCTAAAAAGCAATTCCCTATAAAACAAGGAAAAAATACAGCAGATAAAACTAAAAGCATGCAAAATACTCATCCACCTCTAGCAGTATTTATAGCATATGTTCTAACAAAACTGCTAATACAGTAAGTCAACAAAACGGAACCAGCTAGCAGTAAAAAAAAAAATATAGGGCCCCTCTTCCAAAAAGTAAAAATAAATGTATAAAGAAGAATAAAACTGCTAATAGTGCTAACACTATATCTACCAATGTTAACGTAGCCACAGTTCAATATTCCAAAAAATTAATTTTACAAAATATGTTCCACCACATAGAGTACTTCAAAATCTTATAAAAACAGCAGAAAAGTCACACTCAACCCTTATAAATTACAGCAGAAGGCTAATCCTGGAATCTCTCATTGACAGCGCAATGTTACTCAAAAGAAAATTTTTTATATTAATTTTAACCAGAATGAAAACACTAAAAAAATAGTCAGTAAACTACAAAAAGCACTTCTAAAACGTGCACAATGTCAACATCGATACCTTGGCGAACTTATGTGCAGGTGAATCGATTCACACAAGCAGCACAGAAAAATATTTCAAAGAAAAGGTGTATAAACAAGAGCAGAAAAACCCAACTGCCATACATAGTAATGGCCGAGGGTATCAAATGGTAGACAGCGCAATTATGGCACAAAAAACACTCATTGAAAAAACATCCTCAACAAACTTACAATCAACTCTTCATTCCACCGAACCAATCCATCCAGTCTACAAATGGCCCTGCACCTCAATGTGTAACATACAGAAACAATCCTTCACATCTTTATGCCAATTCCTCAATCACTATGTGAAAGTAAAAGACAAAATTAGAATATAAAGTTTGCAAACCATGGACTCCTGTCTAGTGCACAATTACACCGGACTGCAAGGACATTAATTAGCCTACATTTCAGGACCTGCTTGCGAAAGCACCTTCCACCACATCAAAATGTTAGCAACACACCATTCCACTATACTGAATCTTCTCCAGAGACTGTACTATGCAAAAAATCCTACTTTAGAACTGCAACATTTTAATAACATTCTCCTACATGGCACAGCCAAAGAACTCCTTCAGCAAATAGACCACAACCAAAGTAAATATTTTAGAAGTGAAGATCACTTTGAAAATGCAGTAACTTTGGAGAAAAGTAGCGAAAACCTTACAAATGCCAAACTTCTAATAAACACGTAAAAAAAGAAATAGCAAAATTTGAAAGCACATCTGCTGAAGTACCAAACCAAGTATGTGTGTTGTCGCAGAACTTTTTATAAAAAGAGCACCAAAACTGTACACATAATTTACAAAATAAAAAACAGTGAGGAATCCCAATGCTTCCAGCTCTATATCTTATAACAGAAAACAAATACAAAATAACTGACCCCTCAATACTTTGCACATGCTGCAATACAAAGCTTGATAATAACCAAATGCCTTCACAGGCTATCACTAATAACTTGGAAATAGTCCCACTTCCAAAACCTCTCCAACAGCTTAATCTGTATGAGAGCATTATAATCCAAACAGTACACCCATTTCAAGCTATAATATGCCTTCAACCAAAAACAGCCAAATTACTTCCTTCTGAATTACTAAAAGGCATTTGTGGCAAAGTAGTTCATTTGCCATTAGATACTAAAGAAAATGTAGACACTCTAGGAGTGCAAGGGCCAATAGATCAATCTTTGATTATCCTAGTGAACGGTGTACGAACGAAAGACAAAATAAAATTGGCAACAACTAGTAGCTTAAACAAAGTTAGTTAAAAAAAAGGCAGCAGACGCCCCTCTCCAGAAAGAACATGGCATGATAACCTGTTCTGTGTTTTTTTCGCCACTTTGAGAGCTCGCAGCCATCGCTTTTTGCTCACCATACCATTCACAGATGGGAAATATCAGTTTGCATATCAGTCTTTGTCCCACCCACATGGGCAGTCAGCACCGAAATGCTATGGAAATTCCCTTCTGAACAAGAGTACCAACAGAAACCCCATACACGTGTTTCAGTCTTGTTGGGCCTCATCAGTGAGGTGGAGCTGTGCCTCTCAGAGCAGAGTGCGCAGGGAGTTCCACGTCTGGCTTCCCGCAGGTAACAGTTAGAAAAGCCTTACAATATCTAAATGAAAACAATGACTGCTACAAAGATATAAACATTGAACAAAACTTAAATGAAGCCACCGAAATATTTCTGGGTTCCTCAGAAATTTGAACTTGTAGATCCTATTACAACATTTTAGACCAGTATACAATTCACTCACTACACTCCAAAGACACCAGACGATGCACTAGAAACCTATCAAATGCGTCAAGCCAAAGGATCTCCAATTAGCATATGGGAAAAAAGTGTAGAAGCACAAGCCTTTCCTCTACTCTTTCCTACAGCAAAAGGGGGACGATATGATGAAAGATGCACATAAATAACATCATCAGAATACCACTCTTTACGAATGTATTCTGAAGACCCCAGATTCAGACAAAATATTGAATACATATTCCACCTCCTGTTCAAAAGTCAAATAGCAACTCTATGTTACAGAGTTGCACACACATTGAAAACAGGCTCCAATTTTTTAAACATGTCTGCTACCCAACTACAAAAGATAAAAGACAAAGATGAAGTTTTGCAGTCAAGTATCACAAATCTCTTGCAAACATGCATGGTACAAAAGAATACTGTTTCCGACGTCACTCTGGCGTACAGTGTATGCTAAGGAACATTGGCCCACCCACATGGCTTGTGACTAAGTTGTGCAGAATATGCATGGGGTGACTTGCACAACTTCCTACACATAGCAAATCACAACAAAGAAGGTATAGACATAAAAACAGGAGAACTCTGGTCTCTTGACCCTGTAAATGTATCAAGATACTTTCACCACTGCTTTAATGACATGCTGCACTGCATCTGTAATAAAATATATTCCTCCCCTCTGAGAAGTGGTACACTTCTTTTTAGAGAAAAGAATATCAATCCAGAGGAGCAACACACATCCACATGTTTGTGTGGATAGAAGATGCTCCTAAATTTGGTCATGACAGTTATGCCACCGTTTTACAATTTATTCATAAATACATAACCTGCGACATCCCTTCAGAAACCCTACAGTGAGCTACGTACACAAATTTAACACTTTAAAAAAAAAAAACAAAGTGTGGTAAATACTGCCGACACAGATATAGAAACAAAGGTAAATACAACACCAAATGCCGCTTTGGTTTCCCTAGACCAGTTTCAGCAAAAGGACTAGTAAACGGCTTCATGTCTCCGGTTAGACACAGTGTGAAAGGCAAATCACCTAAAAGCACATACTGCATTAAAAGAAACAAAGTACATAATTGATTGCAATGCAAACATAGATCTACAACATATTGCAGACAATCCCACTGCTGTTGCAAGATATGTCACAGCCTACGTAACCAAAGCTGAGAAAACACAGCTAAAAGACCTCTGGGATGACTTATCTGACAAAACACTGTCACAAAAATTGAACAGTTTTGGGATAAAAATGATCTCCTAAAGAGAATGTGGATGCTACAAAGCTGCAGACCATTTAACAAGAACAGCCTTATATGGCAAATCTGAACATATGGTCTGGCTAAGCCTTGGTCCAGCTGCATCCAGAAAAAGAGTGCTGAAATCCTACCAAGACATAAAAACAATAGCCAAAAATTATCCCAACGGCCATGACATTTTGAAAAACAATGTATTAGACAAACTAGCCAAACAGAAGTACTGCTTTAGAAAACATGTGCCTGTACCACATAGCCCACAATTTCTGCCTCAACTTGTGAATGGAGCCTCATCAAACTTACCAAACCCAGCGTAATTAATCATATGAAGTTATCATTTAAAATCCTCAACATAGAGAACTTTACTACATGGAACTACTGCAACATTTTACACAATGGTGTGAAGAAGATGTATTAGGCATCCACGACTCATTTGAAGCTGCATTCAATACAAATGACAGCAGTATAACAAATGTCAATTTCAAGCAATACAAAAACATGTTGGACAATGAACAAGAGGAAGAGGTTCATGCATAACTAAATGAGCACACTCCTGAGGGCAGTCAACCTTCTGCTACAGGAAGCCAAGAACCACTTGGAGAGTAACTCATAGTAAATGAAGCAGAATTAGCCATGACTGAAGTAGAGAACACCATTTATCAATATGAGCAATCAGAAGAAAACTTGGCAGTACTGAAATCGCAGCTGAATGATGAGCAGCTTAGCATTTTCCTTGAAGCGACTGAACAAATTCAACATGGTTTGAACATGAAAGTAAAACATGTAGCTGTCAGAATTATAAACCTCTACTCCTCTAGGTAAGTGGTGAAGCTGGTTCAGGAAAAACATTCTTGATAAAAAATAAACAACCTTTCAGTAATAGTAACAGCCCCCCCAGGTTTAGCTGCCTACAACATAGGCAGTGTTACTTTACACCGACTACTGCTCCTTCCAGTAGAACACCAAAATAGAGTACTACAAACTATCAACAGAAGCGGCTACTGAAGTACGCAGAATTCTGAAACAAATGAAAATGCTCCAAATAGATGAGGCAAGCATGGTCTCCAATCTAATGTTGGCCCTAATTCACCTCCTAATACAAGAAGTCCTTAAAACGCACTACAAAGAACTCTTTGGAGGAAAACATATTGTTTTTGGAGATATCCTACAATTAACACCAGTGAAAGGTGGACCTATTTTTAAAACCTTAGGACACAAACAATGCCGCTACATGCTTGGCAGCATAGGAACTGTAAATCTCTGGCAATGTTTCCAATACAGAGAACTCAAAACATGCATCAGTCTGTAGACCTCACCTATGCTAACATTTTAAAAAGCATTAGGACTCGTCTGCTTTCTTAATAATTGACTCATCCATGAGCTATATGGGCATGACACATCTGCTCCTGATGTCATGGAACAATTGGCACAAACAAAATGTAAAATGTATGTCTTTAATGCAAACCCAAGCAAGCTGTAAGCAATTCAATAAGACAATGCTAAAATTAAGAAATGCAACCAGTAGTGCATATTAGCTCCACAAACAAACTGGAAGTGCACGGCATGACACTCCCTATGTGTCAACAAGCAACAGCACGACTAAATAGCTTAGAAAAATTCAACTCCAACACAGCTGGTTTGTAGAAAATTTGAACATGGTGTTTAAACTGCAGAGTAATTCTAAAACGTAACCTTGACATGGAGCAAGTGGTACAGTTGTTGGCTTCCAAACATATCCACAGGACAACAAAATTTGGTTTGTCAACATCCACTTTAACAAACCTTCAGAAGGTAAAAGGATAGGACGCTGAACAGCACGATTCCTTCTTTTCAAAGACATGTATGTACGCTCAGAGTGTCTCTCTCTCTCTCTCTCTCTCTCTCTCTCATATGCAGTCACTTTTCACAACAGACTACATGTACTCTACGCACCCCATCTCAATATGTACCCTGTTCCTCAAAAAGGGAAACTTCAAAAGAAAATGAATGCAAACAGAACTTAAAATATCTCCCAACAATACCACCAATCTAAAAACAATTGCTACTCCATCAAGTAGTACAACCCCAAAACTATCGAGAAGAAAAGTCAAGTTCACATCCATCTGCAGAAGAAAAGAGAAATATCTCTTTTCTAAAAAAAAAACAAGTGCATGCCCAGCAAACGACAGGGACAGAACTCACAGGTCCATTTAAATTTTTCAACACAACTGGTGTAAATTGCTATGCAAATGTAGCAATGCACCTTCTATTCTAATTGCCACCAATTGTTGAAAACATTTACTTGAACGGCTCAGACCAGTTGTGTTTACAAATGCTTGTCCTTCATAGAAATGCCACAAATAAACCTGACAACACTTACAGTGTCTCAGGAATAAGGCAAGAATTTGACTACTGTGCAGGAATGGTACAATTCACCATAAACCACAAGATCCACAAGAATGTCTAATGTACTTACTGGAAACCAACAACATACCTATAAATGACATCTTCCAGATTTCACATATGTGGAAACATATATGCACTCTCTGCAACCATGTTGCACGAGAGCACATCCCTAATGAACGATTTGTGTATGTATCTATACTAAATTGTGAATCCATTCCATCAGCTGGTACAAAATGCAAACCATGCCATATTATGCCCTGTTTGCAATTCAGACAATCGTTCCATTTTACACATACACTTACATAGCCAATATGTAATACTAATGCTTTTAAGGTACAACAAAGATGGTACCAGAAACAACTGCAAGCACAAAGATGGTAGCAGAAACAACTGCAAGCTTACTAGCTTCTTTTTAAAAAAAAAAGAAAATGTGTTAATTCGTATTTGGTTCACATGAACCTTTACAAACAGATCACATTTTGATAATTTCGATTTTACAGTAATGTAAAAACAGACAATTTGTTAAGAAACATAAAAACATAGAAAAAAATTGGATATAGCCAAGAATCACTTTTAAATGCATTTAAGTTACTATGTTACCTTTTACATTATGAAAACTGCAGAGAAGAATCTGCTTATAAATCATATGCTGTAATTAAAAGGACTGATGTACTTTTTGTACAAGAAGAAACATGTGCAACTGTATTGAGGGTTATTAAAATACAAAGTACAAATTACCTATGAAAGTTTGAGTGATAAAGTTTCCAACATCCAGTTACTGCCTACTGTTAATTTCATGTAGAACATTATGCAAAATACAGACAGTGTCCAAAATTGCATTAAAAGGAGCTTACATAAAATGTATTAAGATACCGTGTGATGATGCCTAATGAAGCCTTCAAGTTCATTTAAAATGAGTATCGCAAACACCTTGGAGGACGCGTCCATTAGTGCGATCGGCCTGTAGTTAGAGGGATCAGTGGGGGACCTTTCTTATGTATGGAAATAATAATAGAAGTTAGCCATGAATCCAGAATAGTTTTGGTTTTAAAGATGTGATCAAACTTTGCTTTTAAGATCGTAGACCACAGATGAGGATCATCTTTTAGAACACAAGCAGGAATTCCGTCAGGACCTGCAGCTTTTGAGTAGTTAAGTCTGCAAATGACCCATCAAACATCCTCTAGTGACCATGAGCATTGTGCCAAGAGTGCATGAGCCAGGTGTTGTGCGTTGACTGATGGATGATCCTGAGGCAATTGATACTTTGTCTTCATGTAACTAGTCCAGACCTCGCCCAAAACCGATGTTACACATTTCGAAATGGCTTTTGCAGTAGGATTTCTCATAATGGCACAAACATGTTTAATGTTGTGTTTACATAGATGACAAATCCTATGTTGATTGTCCTTCATATAAACTTCAAATTTAATTATTTTGAGCTTATTTTCATATTTCTGATAGATCTGTTTTTTTGATCTTGGGTATGAGGCATTATTCCTCACTGCCATTTTCAGTTGTCTTCGCTCTTTAATTTTGGAGCGTTTGAGTAAGAACACTTCTTTGCTAAATGTATTGCTATGTTGTTGAGGGATTAGTGATTTACGCTGTTGATTGGCTAAGCTACTTAGATGAAAATTAATCATGTTGGTGTTCCAAGCCTCTTTATACAGTAAGGGTAGTCCAAATCGAATTGCATCAATCTCAGAGAGAAGTTCTCGATTTACAAAGTAAGATTCCTACAGTTTGTTATTCCAGTGAATTTTTAAATTTTTTTTATTTGCATTTGTAAAGCGCTCACACAGCCCGCGGGCATCGTGGCGCTGTTACAGGAATTGTTTGTTTTTTAGTTGCATAATTGTATTTTTTTTGTTGTCTTAGTTGCGTATTTATAATGCACCTTAAATACGCAGAGGTTTCCGAGCACAGACCCAGGGATCGAACCGGTGTTATTTCGTGTCGTCTTGCTTCCAAGGCGAACACATTGCCGCTGAGCTATCCTCCCAGGACACAGCATGGCATTGCAATTCCACCAATGCAAATGCAGGCAAGTCTTGATGTTCCTTGATTGAAATATTTATGTTGAGTTTTAGAATCATATGCTCTCCTAATCCAGGATTCATTATAATGACCGGATCAGCGCTACCCAAGAGATTCCTAGATATGCCAAAATAGTACATGAAGGACCTGTTCTGACCCTCTTTGCCAAGAGAATGGCAGTTGATTCAACGCTATTGAAACAATTTGAATGTCCCAATCAGCTAAAAAGTTATCCACCAAAGTCCTCTAGTCAATGAGTTTGTGACAGGTGAGCCCCTTATATTTGGAGTTTGATTAAGTACCCCCTTCCTTAGTGTAGCGTTGAAATCACCTCCTATCAAAATTTCATAATCATGGTTTGCGAATATATGCCTCTTCAAGTACTGTGTTCAGATTTGCTAAGACGACTGCTTGCGCGGTCTTGTTGGGGTTCCAGTATATGCAAATTATTAAGAGGCTTATCTTGGTGTCTCCACTTATACTTAATTCAATAACGAGCAGGTCTTCAGAAGCCGAGATGAGCTTTGTGCAAACCCTCATCCTATTATTTATCAAGATGGCAAGACCCCCCAGAAGGACGGTGTCATGGCCACAGAACACAAAAACCACACCATCTAGTGATGGGGGCAATGGGTCACTTGACTCACTTATGTCCCTTTGGGACCTATAAACACAGCGGCCCTGGCAGGACTCAGTCCTGGCACCTTTGGCGCCAGACTCATATAGAGATGTGAGCAGGAACACTTTATTTCAGTGCAGGAGTGCTTTTATTTTACAAAAACCTTCCAGGAGCTGAAAGCCTTTATTCCAGAGAACATCCTCATGCGCTGACTCATCAGGTGTGGCTCCCTAGGCCTGGTCTTCATGTGCTGACTTATCGGAAGTGGCAGGGTGTGGCAGGCAGGCTGAACCTGGTGGGCGTGCCTTCAAAAGCTCAGCTATATAAGCTGCTCCATCCTTAAGGCCAAAACTAATCAACAGAAGCAGTCCCGAACAGCATCCCCTATTAACACCAGTCACCACATAAGTGCAGAGGGCAAAGTCAGACCTGAGCGACCTCAGCCCCGGGAGGGCTGCAACCGTGCCCCAACGCCTCCGCAGAGACCAGGTGAGCATAACAGATGGCCAAGATAGCCAATATTTGCTGATTGCATGAATGAGGAATAACCATATAGGTAGATATTTCGCAGTTTCATTGCTTCTTGCATTAAAACGATAGAGGGTTTATTATTGACAGTGAGAGAACTGAAACAGGTAGTTAGATTATTAAATCCACAAGAGTTCCAGGATTTTATGGAACATAAATCCTTGCTAAGTGAGGGAAGGAGTGTTGGTATCACTGATAAGAGTTTTCATATAGGGCTCCATCCATGAAAGGCCCTTAATTGCAGTGGCAAATGACGAGAGTTGTACCATAATTTCTTCCTTGGAAATTTTTGGGGATTCTAGGTTGGAACTTAGATCATCACTTCCATTAGTGGGGGTCATCTGTGTCTAAATAAACGTAAGTGATTCCTCCTTGGATTTGAATAAGTGCACATCAAGTCCAAGTAGTGCTAGATCTGAACACTGCTCCAAGACCATTTTGGCAATAATATGTGATTGTACTTTGCAAATCATTCTATTATTATTATGTACCGACAAAGTAACCCATTCTAAGTCGTCTGAGTGTAGATTTCTCAGCAAAGGAATTTGATTGAAGACTTTTAGCATGCAGGTACGGTTAAGTCTAGATCTACCATTGATGTTATCACTAACCCAACCAATGATGTTCGTCATGTCAGGAGCAAGTTCAACCAAGCTAGTGTCAATAGAAGCACCCTTGAGGGACATACTGTTACCGTCATTGTTCTCAAGAGTGTCAATGGAAGCACCATTAGGGGACTTGCCGTTGACATCAGTGTTTGTAGGAGTTTTACCATCATTAGAACTGTCACAGCTATTATCCTTAACAGGTTTGTCCACTTTGGGTACTGCAGTTACTTCTGTCCGTATGACCACATCTTTATTACATTCTTGATTTGAGCTAATGTTAGGTTGGGTTATTGCGCAAGCTTCACTCCCTCTCCCTTTATTCGTGGTACGATGTGGAAAAAATGAGATAACAGTTTGTTTGATGGAGGTGGCAGAGGTTGGCAAATGGTAAGGGACTTTTAGTCGATCAATCGATAGTTTAGTTTATTTATTTGTAATGGGCACCTAACCCTGAGGTAACTTGTCACTTATGCTTATGACATAGTTGTAGATACAGACATGAAATATAGAAAGCAGTGCTAGCCCACCGATAGTTACAGGTTTAGTGGGCTAGCATATCAAAACAAATAAGTGCAAAGAGTTGTCGCCGGTGGTTACTGATTGGTCGACTATGCAGGAAGTAGATACATTATGCAAATTGACTAAGTTCTGTCCAGGGGAGACCCAGGATAAGCAACAGGCCTGTTAATATTTCCTATCAAAGAGACAGTTCTTAAATTTGGCTCTGAACGACCAGAAGGAGTGTTCAGCTCTGATCATAGGAGGGAGGGAGTTCTAACATTTGGCAGCCAAGACTGGGAAGCTGGCACCACCTGCCGTTTTAGGTTTGTACCCTGGTATATTAAGGCAGTGAGCGTAGACAGATCTAGTTGGTCTGGCTGGTTTGTTTCTGGAGAATTTCAGTGCAGAATTAGCCAGACATTTATAAGTTATAACAAGAGTACGGAGTGTGATCCTTTCACTCACCGGGAGCCAGTGGGTATCCTTTCTGAAGTTTGATATATGGTGAAATCTCGGGATGTTTAACGCTGATCTCAAGGCATTGTTCTGTAAGACCTGTAATCAATTGAGGTTCTGTTCTGTGGAGCCTAAGAAGAGTGTGTTACAGTAGTCCATCTTTGATAGGACTAGAGCCCTGGCTAGTGTGATGCAGCTATTAGGGGACAGATAGGATTTGCACGCATTTATCAATTTGTTAGTATAAGCGGTGGAAGAGGCAGAGGCGCTCACTTGTTTAAGTTAGAGGGTAGAATCTAGGTACATTCCTAACGTTTTGACCTCCTTAGCAACTACGATAGTGTTCCCATCAATGTTGAAGGTCGTGTACTGTGGATCTAGTTTGTTTAGATGTGCAAGAGATCCAATAATCAGGAGCTCCGTCTTCTCATCATTGAGACACAAGCCATGCGCCGCCATCCAGGCTTGAATTTCTCAGTAGATGTCATTTATCAGATTGGAATCCTTTTCGTAGTCCCCCGAAAGCGTAATGAGAACCTGGGTGTAATCAGCATTATTTGTATAAGTGACGCCCATGTTGTCAAGACGGTTAAGAGGAGCTTAGTGAATATGTTATAAAGCATCGGTGAGACGCAGGAGCCTTGGGGTACTCTGCAGTTTATAGGGATTGGTTCAGCTGATGCTGCAGGCGCAAATACCCTAGTGGTTTGGTTGGAGAGGAAGGATTTGGTCCAGTTCGAGGGGGTTGTGGAAAAGCCAGCAGCTGTGGAGAGGTGTTCTGAGAGGATCTGATGATCGACCAGGTCAAAGGCTGTGGAGAGGTCCAGCAATAGAAGAACGGCCTGTTTGCCCTTATCTTTGGCTTCATCCATTTGGATTTTTAAGTCCAGAAGGGCTGTTTCTGCTCCGTTACATTTGATTTCACTGGTTTGGGAGCTTCTTCTGGCCTAGCTTTAAGAATTACATGTTGATGGTTTATTATTTGTAGAGGCAGAAGATTGAACTTCTTAGAAGCATTTTCCGGCTCTTTTAATTGCAAGTGAGCTTTACTCTCTTCATTTAGTTGATTAAGATCAAGAATCACGTCCTCATTGAGTTTTGGGATGTTAATTTCTTTTCTGTTAGCTAATTTTTGTTTTTCCTGAACAGCCTTCTTCTCCGTGCTCATAGTTCAAGGCGCTTGGCTCTACGGGATAGGTAGTGCTTTGAGCCATTGCACGTGTCGTGATCTGAAAAAGCTTCCAGGATTTCAGGAGCCGATACATTAGCAGTGGCCTTCTGCTCAATTAAATCGGTAAGTGGGGTGGGACTATCAGGAGCATCATATTGCGACGCCATGTCAACAGCCCCTCTCTGGTTATTTTCTTGCAAGTGTTTGTTATCAACATGCGAGAATTAGTGTACGGATTGTATAGGTTGCTCAATTACTAAGATCCTTTTGTGTATGTGAGCAAGATCGACAGGAGGATCCCCAGGTGAATGTTTATTATTTCTAACAAAGCTACCCACCACATTGGCATAAGACCTGTCCTTGGACCCCTCAAGATCATAGTTAAGTTGCGTTTCAGTGAACTTAGAGGATGCACTAATAGTAGTAGTTTGCGCTGTGCTCATGCTGTGGCGGACATGTTGTACCACTTTTTGCGATGAGGCATGCATCAAACAAAAGGATTCTTGAGATAACATAAATCCTTAAAGCCTAATTCATTTCGCCAGTATATCAGATAGAGATACTTTGATTTCTCTAATTTCATAATGGGTGGTATCATGTCCTTTGTCCAATAAGTTAAGTATGCGTGTTAGGACCGGAAAGGAGTAATTGTCAGGTGCATTGAGAACGTGAGACATATCGCTGAATGGAGAAAATGAAGTGTGTTCCTGACCTATCCTGGTGCGGTTCTTGTGCTCAACATTCGCGCCATGATGAATTGCGTCACCAGACAGTGGAGGCGAGTCAATGCCAGGCACAGCGTGGTTGACCAGGGTAGATGGCGAGCTAGCAGTCATACCAAAGTGGGCCGACAGGCCATACTACTAGGTGAATGGGGATGTTGCAACAATAAGGAGTGTGAATTACAATTGTTATGAAGGTGTACCTCTTCAATGTTTGAGGGAAAATGGACTACTGGTGTAGAGAGACCAAACGAAAGTCTAATTCGTTTGCCAAGTTCTGCCATGACGACAGGCACGAGCATGGAAATATATCCGAGATCGATGTATTAAAGCATTCATCTGAATTGGGAATCATCGAGTTGTTGGTGGATGGCAGTCTAGATGGAGTTTCTAGCAGCATTGGGGAAACATTGTCCGCCTCACGCAGTGTGAACCCGTTAGGCCCACGCTGGGAGACTGGTGCGGCATGCACTTGAGCAACTACCTGTGCAGTAGTGCCATTGTTTGGAGGGAGAGTGCATACAGGGGGACAAGGGACTTGATTTTCCGGGTCTTTGTCAGTATGCGTGATCCCTGTGTCTTGCTCAGCCTGTGTGGGTACATTACCTAGACCAGTGATGGCGAACGCGTGGCACGCCGAGCCGTCTCTGTGGGCACGCCGTGACTACAGTCATACACTGTAGTCACGGCGTCGGCTCCCACAGTTCTCTGGGGAGAACCCTGAAGCCACGCCCCCGCTAGGACCTAGACCCGTCTTCCCCCACCTCACGAGACTCAGTAGCACTGCGCATGCGCGCCGCTGGCTCTGAGCGCAGGCATGTTTAATGAGCCAGCGCGCGGGAAAGTTTAGTTTCTCATTATGTGCGACGTGCATCCTGCTGCAAGCTTTTTCGCCTGACAGACCTGACGCTTCGGTCGGAGTGGCAGTGCCTGCAGCCTCGGATCCGCCGAACTGTGTAGGAGTCTGCGCTACTGCTGCCGCCTTTGAATTCCGGCAAAGACGTGGAGGCGAGGATTACTTCAGGAAAACAAAGCCAGGTAAGAAAAAAGTGCCGTCAGCCCCACTACATACTTGCCAACATTCTGAGACCAAAAAGATGTAGGATTTTTCACGTTTCAAAAATAATTCACACAACAATGACATCACAGGAAAATACAAAACATGCATTGATTGTTGGCACCATTGAAGCATTCTAAAATACACAACCCATCAAACAGCAGCACAACATGGAAAGATGTTAAAATGTTAAAAATGTATTAATTGGCCAATAGTGATGAAGCGCTCATGAAAGAGACATTCCGCCGACGCTCGCTTTTTTTTTCTTCCTATATTAGGAGTAAAGAACATGAGACATCATGCACTAATTGGAATAGATCACTGGGTGAAATAGAAACAATATTCCTCTGTCTTCAGCCATAAAATTGATGTTTTTAACGCTCAATATAATTCATTTGGACGGGGTTTTAATTTACAGCACTCATTTCACAGGCACACACTAGGATGCCCATGAGGGGGTACAAAATGAAGTCATATATAACAGGCGAATTTAAGGCGAGAGTTATGGAATGGGAAAGGGGAAGGCTCTGGGGGAGGAGGTGAGATGTACAGATCTTCAGCCTAGAAAGTGAAGCAGCCCAAGCAGTACATAGTTATGACAAGTTGAACACTGAATGACATGGCGACTGATACCCCCCTCAGTCTGATAGGCAGATGCTGTGTGATGGTGTTACACTCTGCCAGTTGCCTTCACTGGTGGTTCACCGGGTTGTACCGGCAAAAGTGCAGGACTCAGTCAAGTAGCTGTCATGGCGATATGTTAACATTTTTGTGTGTTTCTGTTGCAGACCTGCAGCAATGAAACGGTGCAGTAGTATCTCTTGCCAAGCCTCTTTCCCCTGCCTAAGTGCAGTTGGTGAATGGGCCAGGGCAAGCTCAACGTGGGTAGCTCCACACTACCAACCTGTCAGCCCCATCATAGTGTTATTTCTATATAGATTTCTCTTCATGAGTTGTCTGAAGATCTCTAAAGCCTGTTATAAAATCTATGTGGACACCCTAATTTGTATATGTATTGCAATGTGAAGGGATGTCACCGCAAGTGACTTTGCAGTGGCTCTGTCTGTCTTCTTCTTGCTGATAGATTCTATCCATCAGCAGTGATTTTTGGATACGAGGCTTGAGCCTCATTACTCCATCTTCTCGGGTTGAGAATGTAGTTCTGTGTTGGGATTCTTCATGATCTGTGTGGATTTGTCACAGTTTATTATGTACCTTTTTTGTGAAATGTTGCAGTAATATTTTTGGTATAGGTAGCTAGGGATAGATTTGTATTGGGTGCTTCATCCGTCTTTATTTTGTGTTTTTTGTAGACTTGAACACCCAAAAATGAGTACATGAAAGAAGGCAAAATTAAAAACAGATAGTGGAAGATCATTCCAAGAGGCCTGGACACAGTCATTTGGAGTGATTGAACGCAATGGGAAAGCGTTGTGTGTTCTGTGTAGTGAAAGTGTTGTATCTCGCACATCAAGTGTCAGACGTCATTTTGATACCAACCATAAAAGTGTTGCGGAACTTGGTAAAGCTGAAAGAAAAGAGTTTCTTGATGGGAAATTAAGGAAATATCACTGCCAGTATCGTAGTTTTTGCAACTATCTTTCTAAAACAAATTATCTGGCAACTGCCAGCTTTGAAATTTCACTGTGCATAGCAAAACATGGGAAGCCCCTCTCTGACGGCGATTTTATCAAAACGGCCATGTTGGCTGTGAGTAATTCCCTTTTTCATGATTTCCCAAACAAGGACAAAATAAAGCAACGAATCTCTGAAATGCCACTTAGCAGAAATACTGCTAAAGATAGAGTCCTGCGTATGGCAAGTGATGTTAGTCAGCAGCTCACCACTGACTTACAAAAGGCAGCCTGTTACTCCATGTGCTTGGATGAAAGCACAGGTATAAATATTCATGCAAGGCTAGCAGTAATTTTGCGTTATGCTGTTGGTGACACCATGAGAGAAGAGCTCATGAAACTGGTGTCTTTGCCTGGAAGAACACAAGGGATAGATATCTATAATGCTGTGATGGAGGCTTTTTTGTCACAAGACATAAGGCCAGAAAAAGTGGTTTCAGTTACTAGTGATGGGGCACCTTCCATGGTGGGGGTAACATCTGGTTTCATACAGTTTTTTGTTAAAGAAGTAAAGCATCCAGTCATTCAATTTCATTGTATTATACATCAAGAAGCTCTTTGTGCCAAGGAAAGCAGCAAAAAAAATTAGACGATATTCTCAAGGATGTCACAAAAATGGTGTATTACATCATGGCTTGTGCTCTTAATTGTCGACAGTTTCAAGCACTTCTTGATGAGGTACAGGCACAGTATAATGCTTTACTTATGTACAATAATGTACGGTGGCTAAGCAGAGGAAGGGTCTTGGAGAGATTTGTAGCCTGCTTGGATGAAATTAGGCTGTTTATGAATGAAAAGGGGCAGGAATATCCACAGCTCACTGATATGACCTGGCTCACCAACCTCATGTTTTTTACTGATTTTACAATACACTTCAACGTACTGAACAAAAAACTGCAAGGTTTAGGGAAAACAGCAGAAAGGATGTTTTCTGATATCAGAACATTTGAGAGAAAACTGCAGGTTTTTGAAAGAGACCATGAAAGTGGGCAGCTGAAATATTTTCCAAATCTAAAAATGCATTTGGAAAATTCTACAACATTTACAGACAATCCAAACCATCATGAAATCTACAAGGAATTTTCTAGCATTATAGTAGTTGCAAAGGAGAATTTTAGTAACAGATTTTTACAGTTCCGTAAGATGGAGACAACCCTGTGTTTTCTTACATCTCCAGATAAAGGCAAATGTGAAGAACTTGATCTTTCCTGCTTACATTGGTTAGATTTAGAAAATCTTGAAATGGACCTACTGGAATTTCAAGAAAGCTCTATCTGGAAAAATAAATTCTATGACCTGCGTGCAACACTTGAGAAGATGGAGTGTGAAGGGATAACAGAGGACAGCACAGTTGCTAGTTCGGAAAAAACGAAATCCTTAAAGTGTGGAATTCTCTGCCAAATAATTTTAAGTCAATGAAAACACTTGGGATTGCTTTTCTTTCTTTATTTGGGTCATCCTATGCTTGTGAGCAGCTGTTTTCAGCATTGAATTATATCAAATGTGATGCCAGATAGACAGATGAACTCAGTGCTTTATGTGTTGCTCTTAAACTAACAGAGTATGAGCCAAGGTTTGACAAGTTATCAGCATGCATACAACAGCAAAAATCACATTATTTGTGCCCACAAAAGGCATCTTTAAAAAAAGTGTGAGGCGAAGATACCGGAGCCAGGAGAGGACAGCAAGTAGGTGAAGGCCACACAATGCACTTGCGAGCGGACGTGAAGGGGGCCCGGCACCGCATCGGAAGGTAACGGTAAGAAGAGGCACCGGCTATGGCCACCTACCATGGACCCAGAACCCAGCGAGAGAGCGCTGATCACACGGCGGGGCCTGGGTCGGCGTGAGGCAGTAGAGCGCTGCCCCGATCCAGGGAAGCGGGTAGAGGCCCAAGACCTGGCTCTGGCAAACAGTGAGTAAGAAAGGACGAGCGTCGGATCCCCCCCTCCACCCCCTGCTAACAACCAGGGCGCAAGTGCTTGGCTGGCCCAGCAGTCTATACAGTAACCCAGACAGTTGGGGGGGAAAGCGGACAGGACCAGAGGGCCTGGATCCGGGCTGAGACTCATTGAGTGAAGGCGAGTCTCCACAGAGCTCCGTCCCGATCCTGTCAAGATCCTTCTACACTTGCTAATTAAAGCAACTTACAGCCCTGCGTACGTAACCGCAAGCTAGCAGAAGCGGATCTGCAGCCTTGCTCCAAGAGGTGGAGAAAACCGGAGCGGTTCTCAACCACAACGGAGTCGCAGAAGTTGGCCCCCCCTCGCGCGCATGCTTGCGGCCTGAAAGACGTCCAAGGAGCGCAGGAGGAGGGGCACAACTGGGAATGGAGGCCGCGGTGCTGCACTCGAGGTGCCCCTGACAACACAAGCCTACAACGGAGGAAGCCCACGAATTGACCGGGAGCAGCCGACAAAAGAAGAGGCGCTCCGGAACACCAGCTGTGCCTGCTGGGCAGCGGGCTGCCCTTAAACGCAGCCCCCGGCATGCACGCGGCGAGGGGCCGAACGGGAGCCGCGGCCGGGAGCTGATCGATGACTGGGTCGGGACGAAAGTGGAGCCCGGCTCAACGCTGCACCGGCAGACAGCTGTGAGCGACAGTCCGCACCGAAGGGGGATACTGGAAAACAGAACAGCCTCCCGAATGCCCTTTTAAGCAGGAAAGAAGTCCCGAATTGAGCGCAGGGCTCGACCGCCTGGCCCCTGCAGCCCTCAATGTTCTCTATGAGGTGGCTGCCTTGAGGGCAGTACTGAAGGGCCGGCGGGAGGCTGGCTGCACATAACGCTTGGTGTTGGTGGAAGCTCATGGGCTGATACAGGGCTAGAACACAGAAGCCAAGAAAGGGCCCTGCTTTGAAAACATCACGCTGGGCTGGACTTGCCCATGACCCACAACCCCGCAAGGGACACCTTAAACAGGGGAAAGCAACGACTGCAACACCGAAACGTACTCTTCCTCAGACAAACAAACCATCGACAACAGCTGCCCGCCTCAGATGCCAGGTACCAAATCCAGAACGGACCCATCAAGAGCTCGGACCCCGGCCAGGCCCCAGGAGGGACAGCTTGAGAAGTGCTGGCGACAAAGAAGCCGTACGCAAGCGGACTCGCCCTCTCCTCCCCCAGCGCCACTGGCCCTCCCAACTAGCAATATGGCATCCGACAAAGACGAACTGTTAAATTGCTTGCAAGGTATGGAGGCCAGAATGACAAAAGCCTTCCATACTCAAATGGAACAACTTAGGGAAGACCGGAAATCGTCCCTCCAGGAGGTTAATAAGAAAATGGCAGAGATGGGCGAAAGAGTAGACATAGTGGAAAGAGGTCTCTCGAACATCACAGAGGAGACTAATCAAAATAGCCTGCTTCTAGACCAGTTGGCAACCGCAACAAACAATTTGGAGCTCCAGGCGGAGGATCTAGAAAACCGCTCGAGAAGATCCAATATCAGGATTAAGGGCCTGGCGGAATCAGTATTGGACAAAGACCTAAGAGACACTATGCAACTTTGCTTTAGTAGCCTACTAACCGATGTCCAACCTGAAACGATAGGCTTCGACAGGATTCATCGAGTAGGCCCGATACGCAACGAACCGGGGTCACAACCCAGAGATGTCTTAATAGCAATGACATTGTATGGTTTGAAGGAAGAGGTGCTACACACGGCAAGGATGAACGGGGATCTCACGATCAACGGGTCCCGCATACATCTATACCAAGACCTCGCCCGAATCACCCTTCATAAAAGGCGGCTAATGCAACCAGTCACGAAAGCCCTTCGGACACACCAAATCAGATATAGATGGTTGCACCCATTCGGCCTTTCATTTACATGGGAAGGCAAACAGAGGAACATTGGAAACTGTGCAGAGGGTTTAGCCCTCCTACACTTGGAGGACGATCAGCAGGAGGCACCCGAGCGCCCTCGGCCAAACGCATCTGGCCAGTCTAGCAAACCATGGGAATGGTCAACGGGGAGAAGGCATAGACGAGGAAGAATGGGTAGAATTGCTAACACCCAACCGGTTCAGGTTTGTGAACCCAAAAGCCCACCAAATCCGAAGGCAGCCAGACACACAGACAATGAGTGAAGCCCCACCTACAAGTGAGAAGACCGCAAACTGTCTCCGAAGCACCTTCACGGAGGTAGGAGGTCAATCATCTTGGAACCGGGTCAGAGTAGATCTACTTCTTACCATTGTGAACTGGGGGGACCCTAGAGGCCTTACATCCGTTGGTTCAGCGGAGGACCCCATGAAGGGCCCAGGTCTCATATTCCCCCAGGATGGGGAGGGAAGGATGGGAAGGGGGAGGGAAGGGGGGGGGGGGGGGGAGTGTTCAAAGTTGGGAAATGCAAGGAACCAAAAACAAGGAGCAAAGATAAGCCACCTCCACAGCTGGGTTTAACAGAAAGACTTCAGATAGAGGGTAAATTCTGTAGCAAGTCACAAGATCCAATAAGCCGAACCCCATCTCCTAGAGTGCAATGACAGAAGTGAACATAATCTCGCTTAACGTCCATGGTCTGAATTCCCCTGCTAAAAGACGATCGATTCTGAGTAGGCTGGAAACCATGCAAACGAAAATAGGGATCCTGAGGGAGACACAACTGCTCCAGCAAGATGAAAGAAGGATGCGTAGTAGATCATTCCCTCTCCAATTTTTTGCCTCAAGCCAGTCTAAAACGAAAGGGGTGACGATCCTTTGTAGCAGGGACCAAGAATTCCACAAACAGGTCATGGGGGACCGGAAGGGCAGATACTTGGGGTGAAGGGTACCATCTATGACCAAATGTACACAATTATAACAGTATATGTCCCCAATGAAAAACAGGACCAGTATATCCCCAAATTGCTCCAGAAGATAGGGAGCTGGTGCGAGGGCAGAGTGATAATAGGAGGAGACTTTAACTGCGTTATGGACCCAAAAATGGATAAAACACTCCCCCCCGACAGCCGCAGACCAGCGAAATAGGCAGGCCCTGGGAAAACTCTTCAGAGACTTGGAGGCGATAGAGACGTGGCGGTTCTTCCACCCAGAAAACAGGGAATATACACATTACTCGGCAGCACACAGAGGATATTCTAGAATTGACATGATCCTGGTGTCTTCCACCATGATCCCCCCATGTCAAGGATATAGAAATTGGGGTCCAATACCTCTCAGATCACGCCCCAGTGGTAGCCCGCATAGAACTGCAGAAAACATCGTACAGGCCCCGCCCACAATGGAGAATGAATGAAACAATCCTGCGAGACGTAGCGCTTAGGGCACATATGGAGGAAGTCATAAGTAATTACTTCCTGGAAAATGACAATGGAGAGGTGGATTGGCGGGTTGTATGGGACGCGGGGAAAGCAGTTGTTAGAGGCAAATTCATAGCTCAAGCAACGCAATACTACAGGGAGAAAGCCCTTATAACGCAGAAATTAGAAGAGGAGGTTAGAAATGCTGAAAAGCTCCATAAGACCCGTCAGACGCCCAGAGCCTGGCGAGACCTCAAAAAAGCTAGATCCAAACTGGAAAACCACATGGCGGACAGAACAGAGCAATTGCTTTTAAATACTAAGCAGTCATACTACATACACGGGGGGAAAGCGAGCAAATTCTTGGCAGCCAAATTACGCAAACAGAAAGCGCGGAACCACATTACCCGGTTAAGAAACAGTAGGGGAGTATTACAAACGGGAGATAATGAGAAATTAGAAACAATGGTCCATTCCACAAAAACCTGATGTCTAGTGGGAACCTAAACGCAGCGGATCAAGTGTCCTATTTGTTGGCCGTACAATTACCACAGATCTCCGAACAGCAGAAAGTACAATTAGGAGCCCCTTTCACAACACAAGAAGTGGGTGACGCGATAGCAGCACTGTCCAGGGGAAGGCACCCGGCCCAGATGGCTTGGGGAACAGGTTCTACAAAGTTTTCCTCACCCAGCTGACAACTCCCCTCGCACGTCTCTTCAACCTAATTAGGGATAAGGGAGCTGTCTCAAAAGACATGGGACACTCGGTCACAATTCTTCCTCTAAAGCCGGGGAAAGAACCGGTGGAATGCTCCAGCTACCGCCCCATTGCCCTCCTCAATACTGACGCGAAACTGTATGCAAAAATACTCGCAAATCGGTTGGCAACAGTATTGCCTGAGGTAATTCATGCAGACCAGGCGGGTTTCGTACTGGGAAGACACACTCAGGATGTCAGGCGGGTAATAGATATCATAGACTGGGGCACCAGAAGCGCTCAGAAATTCGCTATCGCTGCACTTGATGCCACACGTGCATTCAATAGCATAGACTGGGAATACATTAGGCAGGTGCTAGAAGGTTTCGGCTGTGGGCCAACATTCACCAAGATGGTGCTGGCTAATTACCAGTTTCCATCCACACACCTAATAGTAAACAGCTATACATCAGAAAGACTCAATATCCAGAGAGGTACTCGACAGGGGTGCCCCCTCTTCCCCCTTATATTTGCCATGGCAATGGAGCCATTTGCCCACAGGATTAGGGAGAACCCGGGTATTAGTGGAGTGCAAACAGGAGAGACCCAACACAAGATAGCCCTATATGCAGACGATATTATGCTTTACATGGCAGACCCAATGCACACGTTACCCAATATAATTATAGAACTGCAGAGATTCGAAAAAACATCAGGGTTCACAAATTACACTAAATCCAAAGCACTCAATATAACTGAGGGTAGAGGAAACATAACATACCTAGAGGAATGCTATCCCCTACAGTGGGGAAAACAGTCCCTGGAATACCTAGGAATCCGCATCACTAGATCCACAAAAAACCTGCTTAAAGCGAATATCACTCCCCTTTGGAAGCGCCTGCAAGAAGACTTACAGAGATGGGACCTCCAGGAATTAGCTTGGTTCGCTAGGATAGCGGCGATAAAAATGACCCTGCTACCCAGATTGCTGTACGTGGTCAGCTCCACCCCGGGGTGGTGATCCCCCCGAAACAGATTGAGCAACTCCAAAAAGCCGTGCTCAAATTTATCTGGGGGAATAAGAAGCCTAGAATCCAAAAAAAGATTATGATGCGCCCAACCCTTCTGGGGGGGCTAGGAGTGCCAGACATAAAGAGATATGTCTTAGCTGCCCAATTGGCACCAGCACTGAAATGGGCAGGCAGTGACCCCCTCCCAGGGTGTGGGGAATAGAACAGTTCGCTACCGACACCCCACTACGTGTGCTTCCATTCCTTAGACCAAAAGCACGAGAGAGGGGTGGTATCCTACTGGAAGTGACAAAAACGACACTTCACACCTGGGACACGGCGATCCATGGTAGGGGGATCAAACTAGGTCTGGATCCTATGACCCCTATTTTACATAATCCGGATTTCTCGCCTGGGCTCCAACTGAGATTCTGGGATGGCTGGCAGGGAGCAGACGCAATGTCCCTACGAGACTTGTACCAAGACGATGCCCCACTATCCTTTGATTTATGCAAACAAAGATTTGGCATCACTGAACAGCATAGATTTAAATATACACAAGTGCGTCACTGGATCTCGCACCCTGCAGTAAAAAGGGCTGGCCTACGCCCCCCAGTAGGCTTAGAACTCCCGACATGGGAGGGGGCACAAGGAAAAGGGATTACCAGACTGTACAAGTTACTAGACAAATCGCAAGCAGATGATTCCCTCCAATACATGAAGGATTGGGAGCGGGACATGGGGGAGGAGATTACTCAGGAAGAATGGAGTCAAATCTGGAGGAGGGCTCACAAATTATCCAAATCCACTGCAATCAAAGAATCAGCATATAAATTATGCTACCGATGGTATCTGCCCCCAAACAGAATACATAAAATGAATCCCACTTACCCCTCAGACTGTTGGCAACAGTGTGGTGAAAGAGGTGACCTTTTCCATATGTGGTGGTCGTGCCCAAAGATAAAGGTGTATTGGAAAGAAATTCTGAGTTTAATCAAAGACATGACAGGTACAGACCTACCACAATCCCCCAAGGTCATTCTGTTGGGGGCAGTGGCAGAAGGGACTTACGCAGCTTCAGGGAATAGAGCAGCCCTCATCACCCACCTACTAGCTGCTGCAAGGATGACAGTCGCCCAACGATGGAAAACAGTGGAAGGCCCTACAGCCCCTTGGTGGTGGATGAAAGTGTGGGGAGTTATGGCGATGGAGAAGATTTGCGCCACAAAGTCAGGGACACACCTGAAATTCCTAGCCATATGGGATCCACTTCAGGACTACGTGGGGGAAAGGGAGGTCCAATTCTTTAAACCCAGGATTTTAAGAAACATAGAAACATTCACATCAGATAATGACAGCAGAAGACATTGTGGAGGGAGAAGCTCAAGAAACTGTTTTGCTTTGGTTATCACCTTGATACAGTTTGGTTCTGATTTTCTCCAAGGACTAGAGGGTGGGATAGGGCGGGTGAGGGTGGGGGGTTCTCGGGAGGGAAAGTTGGAAGACAATAATAGTTTCAAGGCCAAAGTTCAGGTAGGCCAAAATAATATGTTTACACAGTCAATAATGGTTGTATTCCTGATGTAATCGAAAGCTAACTGTTGTCCTACATGCTAAAATGATTGAAAATAAAGTTGGTTAAAAAAAAAATAATACATGCACGTGTACAGTTGTTGTATTTTTTTGTTGTGTTTTTCTTTTTAAACAAAAGCTGTTAATTAGTTTGAAAAACTGTACGAATTGTTTTTTCTAAACTAAAACCTTGTTATTCAGGTTTAATTGCAGTGTTGGCACTTTGAAAAAAATAAGTCGTTTTGACATGTTAGGAGTTTTAGGTGGAGACTTAGGAGTTAGATCCTTAGTACGTTTACCACTTCTCAAACCCCTTACCATTGTCGGAACTTTTACCTCTTACTTGTGTATGAGTTATAGGCAGATTTAGCACATGTATTCGTTTTGATTCACAGTCACAGCGTCTTGCTGGATCCATGAAATCAAAGCCTGTGCAATTTAACCTGTGCATGTCTTTGTGGCTAATTCAAGTGTAACACAGAGCGGATGAAGTCCACAATGCGAGAATTAGCCTTCAGTTTTATGGTGGAAAAAAGCACCTCAACATACATGCTGTCCACTGCCGGAAGCTGCCCACCCTCCGAGCATTAATGACTGAGAGTGCGTATGTATCAATAGAGCACAAGGGAAATACCCATAATCCAACACAGACTGGGACGAAGCGACTCTCACCATATAGGAGCAATGGAGGAGAGTTATTTCTCTGCGAAACACATCTTGCAATATTGTTAAATTGGAATGGCCCCTCGACCTGCCGCACACGACAAACAGGCAAAACAGGCACTTAAGAAGGCACTTCTGGTGCGCATGCTCAAACCTAAATTAGGGCTGCTGGGAAGAGGTGGGCGGGGCTTGTGGCATTTATTAAATTAAAGGAAAATGTCACATATGTACTAAGAAGAGGGTTCTTTATCATTCTTAATGTCCAATATAATGTCCAGGGTATAGATGACTATTTGCTTCAGAGATCGGACCTTGATTTCACGAGCAGCAAAAGAAATGAGAGTGAGATCCAACAGCGTCAGCGTCCACAGTTGAAACTGGTACTTAAGAAGGCACTTCTTATGCGCTTACTAGCTTCACACACGGACACGTATCTTGAGGCAAGAAAACATTCACAACAGTAGGCAAAATCTACCCCACTGGTGCCACAACCACTGCAGGTCAATATACTGCATACATTAAAAGAAGATATGTTTGGTTGGAATGCAATGACGCTTCTGTTACTCTGAAACAGAGATTACCAGCAAATCTAAAACATGCCTACTTACTATTACTTAAACCTAAATTTGATCACGGACTTGTGAAACTATAAAGAGCCAGTGCACTTTAGGCATTCCCTTAAGTACTGCACAATTCAAACAAACAGTGTGAAAGTTAAATTTACATAAATGTACTCCATTTTTATAATGCTGTATAGTTTTTTTCCCCCAATGACCGAATGATTATACAAACTCCTCCAAAAAACACACAGTATTTTTGTTTCAACCATAGTACTTAGAACGTACGGATTATGAGGGTCTGCAAAGTTTAGTCACTGACCTGTAGAACTATCAACAGTTACAATTCGCCACCTGGTATCCAACTGCAGCCATACTACTCCAATGTGACTTTTGAATAGCAAAATAGCTGGAGTACACAACCAGGTATAAAACAGCCTCAAATAAATACCCTTCAGAACTATAAAACTATCAACAGTTAGAATACGCCAACTGGTATCTAACTGCATCCATAATACTGCAATGTTACTTTTGAGTAGCAAAATAGTTACAATACACCAACAGGTATGTAACTGCTTCAAAAAATACACTTTGGAACTGTAAAACTATGAACAGTTAGAATAAGCCAACTGGTATCCAACTGCACCCATAATACTGCAATATTACTTTCCAATAGTAAAACAGTTAGAATCCACCAACAGGAATCAAACTGCTTCAAAACATACCCTTCACATCTGTGAAACTATCAACAGTTAGAATACGCCCACTGGTATCTAACCAGACCGATGGTACTGCAATGCTCCTTTTCAAATAAAAAACTGTTTGAGTACGCCAAAAGATATTTAAATACTTCAAAAAATCCTTTAAAAGAAAGAGCCCACCAACACTTTAGAAAATCAAAACACTTACAGCATTACGATTTTTCCTGCTGCAACACTGCTTGTAACAACAAATACACTTTTTTGTGCACTGTTGTGCACCTTAACCATGGCACACTTCAAATAAACATACTGCGACACCTAACGTCAAATAAATGTACTAGGGTTTTTTAATCCTGTATGGATTTTCTTTTCCCAATGATTATACCAACAAAAACAGCAAGAGTGCAAAACGCACAGTAAAGTTGTTTGAAGTATAGTACTTGGAATGCGGGTCTAAAAAGTACATGAATATGTGGGATGAATATGTGAGATTGTATGCAATGCAACATTGTGAACTATCCTACCCAACATATTATGCTATGTTTTTTTCACAGAAAAAATAGCAAAGATTTCTCCTGCATTACCATGTACAACAGAGTTAACCTGTACCCCAATGGTACATCAATTATAAGTACCACTTTAAAAGTATTGTGTCACCATGTTACAAATACTATACACTGATGCCCACACACTATGAATAAGTACTATACACATACTATTATAATGGTGGTTTGGAATGGTCAGATTCCATTTCTATACACCTATTATTACAATGGGTGTGGGCAGTAGTCAGATTATGCTTAGGTGGTTGTGGCCAGTGCCTAGATTAATCTAGCCACTGGCCACATCTACCACACCACAACTTGCAGGTAACTTGCCAAGTCCAATTATATCTGCAGACATCAAAATACACCACCAACCCTATTTTTCACCTATACCAATATCCCCATACCATCTAGATTCCACTGCCCTACTCTAACCAAGCCCTCATGTAGGCACCAAATAACCCTAAACCTGTTTCTTAAACTGTCCGCCGAAGACATATTACTACAATGGTTGTGGGCACTGGCCAGATTCTTGGGTGCATGGCCGTATTATGATGTGGTGGTTATGTCAGTGCTTAAATTCTCAGGTGCATGGCCTATTTTTCACCTATGCAAATATCCCCCTATCATCTAGATTCCACTCCCCTACCGTAACAAAACCTACTTGCAGTCAGCATGTAAGCTGCCGGCCCAAGATGCTGTCTCTGGACTGGCGCGCCACCTGTATGCCTTTCTCCCACCTAAACAAATAGCCCCATATCATCTCTCTCACTCCCGCACCATTCCCAGCCCCTCTTTCGAACACCAAATGCCTTAAAATGTCTTTCCCAGCCTTTAGCCCCACTGCACTATCCGCGGACAGCGCGGCTGTTCCGCGGATACAACATGGCGGACATTTCGGAAAATGACACACCTCACACTTTTCACCATCTAATCAGCGAGCGCGTCAGATGTCACCTACTTTAAGCCGGTTTTAAAGACAACTACTGGATGGATTTATACCAAATTTACAAAAGCACACTTTCGGGACCAAGCCGCAGCTTCTTCCATAAATTTGGCGGATATCCGTCAAGCGGTTTGAGCTCTAGACGGGAGCAAAATATTTTTTACATTGAGTCTATGGGGGGAAACATTTTTGGGATCCCCCTAGAACTTTGCCCCCCCTTGATGAAACCTCACCAAACTTGCCAAAACATTCAGACGGGCCATATACTTTTTTTTGCAAAGTCTGGTAAGGATTCGTCCAGGGGAAGGGAAGTTATAAGTCTCCAAAAAAGTTTTCTCTCTATGACTTGAGCAACTTAACCATAACTACAGAGCCGCTACCGCAGGCCTTGTAATATATATACATATATCTGTTCCTTGGAACAGAGACGAGAATAATGAAGGAAGAAGGGTTAACCAGCAAAAGAATGCAAAAAGGTATGTGACCAATAATGGAAATTTTTCACTTCTCCCCAAAGGGGAGCCTTTCCCTGTGAGGCTAAGGAGGTGAGCCGCTCCGCAATACCCTCCCTAAGGGTAGAAGCAAGCAGAACATTACCGGGAGAGCCTGCTTGGGGCCAAGGGCTTCTGTTCTGATGAGGGACTCTGTAAGAAACACCACTAACTTACCTCCAAAGACATCCAGTAAAGCAAGGTATGAAGAGCATAACAAAATCTGTTATTGCCATTGAGATACACTAATTACTCCTCTAAGGGCAAAACTATGTGATACCGAGATGAGGGACAAGACCTGTGGAGAAATACAGATCATGAAGCATAGAGAAAGGGCTAACGTTTGGGGGAGGCCCAGGGAAGCGTAATGAAAAGGAGGTAGCCAGAGACTGGGAGAAGAGTGAGAGAACCAGCGAGTTACAAACTTGAGTTTTGAAGTATCCTGAATGTGAGCTGCAGGCGCGGCATCCTGTGTGAAGATGAAATACAGTGGAGGTCTCCGACGCATGGTGTTGGAGATGAGAAGCCAAAGGGAAGGCGACGCGTCCTAGCCCAGAACAAGAGTCAAGTGATGGTGTGACCGAAGTTACGCAGAGGTAGACCAGGAGGTCTGTGAACAATGCCAATACCACTTTGTCCAAAGAAAGAAGAAACAAACCGGTAAATCAGAAACCACAGAGACCATGGGTGAAACTGCAAAAACTATGAGAGACCAACCTAACCAGTGCAGAAGAAAGTCCCAACCCGTTGAAAGTCCTGGGAAAATGGAAGACTTGGGAGGAGGGCTGGAGAGAATAATTACTGGAGCATTCATACTGGTCATAGTCACGACAAAGAATCAAGAGTTAAAGACTGAAAAGAGAATTATTACTGAACACTCATATTCATCCCAATCGAGTTAAGACACTTATGTATTAAATAATAATTAAATATTATTTTATTTTACCGTGCATGGAGACCGCACCGCCTGGCAGTGCTTTCTATCACATCATCCTCGCTGTTGCCTGAATAGCCTTGTGGACTTATTATCTGGTGCCTGCTTTCCAAATTTGCCAATGCCATCTGCAAGATGGCTGCCATCTTTTTCCTTCTGTTTTAGGAAGTGTGCTTGAGCTGCCTTATCTCTCCCCTGCACTCTGATTGGTTGCGAGTGCTTCTTAACAACCAACTGGGGACCAGCGGGCTTTGGCCGGGCCCTTTACCAAAGGCCCACTCCTAAGGCCCCTGTCTGCTCCCAGAATGTTACTTGGCTGTGTCCTGCACCCCAGCACCTTCATCCACCACGATGCTGCAACCTCACTCTTCACTGAAATCTGGACTATCCTGACATTCCCTCTCAGTTACTATGGGTTAGTCCCCTCCCTCCGACTACCCCTACCTTCTTCTGACTTTCACTGTCCTTCTCTGCTTGTTCTCCCATGATTCTGTTCTCAAATGCATTACGTTTCTGCACCCTCCTTTAACATCTGATTACAGCTGCAATTCCAATCCAAGCTGTGCCTTGAATCTTATTTTGAAACGCAAATTTAGCTGTGCCTTGCGTTTTGCTTTAGGTTTAAATTAGCTGTGCCCTTTTCCAGATTTGCTGTGCCCTCTGCTTATATTTATTACTTCTATGTAACTTGCTGTCCCAGTGACTGCTTCATACCGCTGTACCTTTTCCACTCTACCCTCTGCTCCTCGCTCTACTCCCCCATGGCACTTTGTTTCTCCTATCTACTCAACTGCTTCTCCATCAACCATCCCTCCCTTCTCACCAAGTCTAGTTGGAAGAAGTTTAAAAAGGACATCTTGGCCACCAACCAGGATCTTCCCATCGCTGATGCTTATTCCAGCGCTTCCTCCAGACAGACCCTTACCGACATCCTCTGTCGTTCCTTTGCCAGATCTATGGCCTCTTCATATGATCTGTGGGCTCAGCCCCGTCTCCTCCTCTCCTATTAATGGTGGCACCCGTTGGAAAGCCCTTACGGCCCCTTTAGACTCCTCTCAGGTAATCTTTAATGTATACTTAAGTGGCACTGTCATGGTACAAGGCCCTCAGGCCATCTCCTCCTCTTTAACAGGCACTTCCCTCGCCTCAACAATTTCCTTTCATCTCCTTCTTTCCCCACCCCTCTCCCCCTTTTCCCTCCTCTTTTGCCCCACTTCGGGCTCCTTCCTCACCTCCACAGGGTATACCTCTTATCTGTAGCCCTCCCCGGAAGTCCTTTAAGGCTGGCAACCTTCTTCATCTTCACAAAGAAGGGACGGAAAACTTCCATCCCTGGATGAGCTCACTTTCCATTCCCCTGTCGGGTTTCAATCAATTTTAGAAGTAATTAGTTCTTTTTTAGGTAGTTATATTCCAAGTCAACAATCCACAATTCTTTGTAAGGTTTTATCAATTCCTGACCAGTCAGTGTCACAATATTATTGCCAATGCATTTCGGACCTCCGCGCTGGCATTCCTTTGAGCAGCCAGCGCATCATTGCAGCGAAGCAAGCATAAGAATACATGCTGCACAGAAGTAAATACAACAGAGGTGAACATACACTCTGAAGGATAGAAGACAAACAGTAGTGTTAACAGCCCTGATGATGGACGGAGGTCCGAAATGCATTGGCAATAATATTGTGACACTGACTGGTCAGGAATAAATAAGGATACTTGATAAAACCATACAAAGAATTGTGGATTGATGACTTGGAATATAACTACCTAAATAAGAACTAATTACTTCTAAAATTGATTGAAACCCGACAAGGGAATTGAGAGTGAGCTCATCCAGGGATGGAAGTTGTCCGTCCCTTCTTTGTGGATATTGCTATAACCTGGTGCCTAGGCTAAAGGGTGAGCCCCCATAAAAAATTGCGAAATAATGAGCGAAATTACTGAATTATCTTAAAATTAAGCGGTGCCCACCCTACCGCCTAAACCTTTTTCATCTTACCACTCTCAACTCTGGCTCTACTGTCAAACACTCCTCTGACATCTGCCACCTCCTGGAAGAACTTGACCTCAATGTCCTCTGTCTTACCGAAACATGGTTCACGGCCAGCTCTGTCATGAGCTTTGACACTCTTCTCCCTGACGGCTACAAGATCCTCACCGCACCCAGATCCACCCGGCCCAGAGGGGGTGTAACCCTGATCTTTCCTGAGTGGATTCCTACCTCTAATTCCCATGCAGACGTATTCCTCATTTGATTTTTTTTTCTCCCCTCTCTCTCCCCTCTCCCCTGGTCACATCACCTTCTCTGAGTGGGCAAACCTTTCCTCCTCCCTCCTGACCTCAGCCACTCAACTCCTCCTTTTTGGTAACCTCAATATCAATAGAGGCTCTCCTTGTTCCTCCTCTTTACTCTTCCGTGTCCTCTGCGATTCCCTCTCCCTTTCTATCCTCCCCTCTGGCCCGACTCACTCTGCAGGGCACACACTCGATGTCTTGATCTCCTCTGACCTCCCCCTCTCCATTCCTCTGACCACTCCTCAGAGATTTGCTAATTCCCTCCAACTTAGAGACCCCCCCAGCAACGTTGCTGGATTTTTAGGACTTGATTATTTTACGTGGAGAGAGTGAGACACTTTTTCCCACTCTCTCTGCATTGTAATGTTACATTTGAACACTGCGTTTCTTTTGGTTATGGAGCTTGACAAACTCCACAGGCATCATCTTTTACATTGTGTCACACAACACCTTCCAGTGCAGTGGCACAGGGAAGTCTTCCAAATTTCCCAAAGGTTTAAATACCTTCTCTGGGATAAACTACTGTTTGCCAGAGCAGTGAAGTGAAATTGACAAAATTTACATAGAAACTTTCTAGACCCAGCACACACTATCTTACAATAGGGTGCTGGAGGAATTACTTAGTATCCCATTTGTCTAGCTTCTCATGTAACAATTTTAAGTTACCCTTTCCTCAATGAATGGCTGGTGGCAGTGGGGTTTACTTTTAACTACCGTGGTGTGCATTTACTGCGGGCTGCGTTCACAGTTGCAGTAAAGCACCCAAGGGTGCGATTTTTGTCAAAATGGCCCGATCTTTTTTCGCCATTTCTTGGTGGGCAGGTCCTTCTTGAGATAGGCTCTGCACGCCAAACCAGGTTTGGTCCCTTTGTTCGCTTTGCCTCTGGCGGGATTCACAAGTGAAACTGGCCTCTGGCTCCAGGGTGTCTGGGGTGGGCAGGAAGTGAGGGAGGTGCCCGAAACTCTCTGTGCTTAGTCTCCTAATCGACCCAAATGCACTCTGTAGTGATTGGCTAGCTGACTGTCCGGCAAGGACAGCAACTCTGCTGGGAGACTGACAGCTAGGCTGGAATGAATGGGAGAGAACTGAATAAAAGGCGAGTCTTTTGGCTCGGAAGGCAGAGTCAACCACTGGACGAAGGAACCTAAGAACTTGAAGAGTACGCCTGCTACAACTACTGGACCATTCGTTTGCCCGGTGAAGCCATGCTGTTGTACTGAAACTCCAAATTCATATCAATAGAGAAGCCCCTGCAAGGACGACTTCTCCCCTTGAGTTGGTGGGACCAATCAACGCCAAGTAAGCCACCTGGACATTCTCTCAGAGCTGGTCAACTTTCCACAGAGTTGCTGCTGGAAACCGAAACATCAGGGAGAGGAACACCAGATTGTGTGCATTGCTTTTAAGCTGCCCAAGAGCTCCAGGAAAATCCTGCGGATTCCCAGGAAGCAGGACTGACTGAACCCGAGACCCCTCAACAGAGTGCGGGACCCCAGAAACAAGGAAAGCCCATCTCGACAGCCAGGAACAGAAGTGTTTGCGCATTGCGGTAGATGAGAGGAGCTAACACACTGAACAGCCACTTGTTTGAAGATTGCCTGTTGCGAGCGGTGACCGTCCATTGCAGTGCAGGAGTCCCAGGATGTCCTCCCTCTTGTCCCCACAACTGAGGCCCAGGAACAGTGTGATCTGCAGAGCTGTTCAGGAACGGAAGTCATCTGCTGCACTTTTTCTTCAATACAAAAGGTACTGTAAAAGTCTGAGAGAACTTCCCTCTTGCTGTAAAGTTGGTTGGATCTTCTACTACTCACAAGTCTAACAGCTTGTGGCCCTAGATTGATTCTTCTTTTTCTTCAAAGACTTCTAAAACATTGTGCAAAGACTTTTCTTACTTACCTGCAAAGAAGTGCTTAAGCTCATGTAGACTTTTTCCCATTGACATTTGCTTAGCCTGTTCCACTGAATGATTCTTATTGGAGGAACTGAAAGTAATTGCCTGCTAAATAATATTTGTGGTCTCTTGTATGTTCTAATAACCTTTTCCTCTGACTTACTCCTAAATTATTCTAAATGCAACAGTGATATATGAATGTCCCCAGCACCCTAGTTATTGATGTCACCTGAGGGTGTAGGTTGCGTCTGTGGGCCAACCCAAAAGGGTACTTACTGATTTAGAAATATTAAGAGTGTGTATTTTATGAAGTACATTTGAGTGTTACTGTTATATTGCTCTCTTCTGAAGAAGGCATACCCTAACTGAATGATAAATAAATTAATAATTTTTGATTCAAGAAACATTGTGTTTAAGTATTTAATTGAATACTTGTCACTGTGAATCTCTGTATAACTCCCCTACAGCTCACATTGACCCCTCTTGAGATACGCCTGGCTGCTCAACACGCTTCCAACCTGTGTAGTAATCCTCCTCCTTCTCATCCTCCTCTAGCTGACTCGCATCCTCCTCCGGCTGACTCAGCCCTTTCTATGCTCTACTCTTCCATTTCCGATACTCTAGATGCTCTTGCCACTGTCATGAGGATCGGTCTGATGGCCAAAGCCAAGCGCAATTATTATTTTTTCTTCTTTATTTAACTTTTAAGGAACAATTATCTAACACCAAAGTTATATTTCAGGATAACAAATCACTTCAATACAACAAAATAATGGATAGGCAATCAGCATGAAACGTATAATAAAATAAAAAAACAGATTGCATAAACAATAAGAAGAATATCCACAGGATGTTTAAAATGTTAAACAAAACTTTGATACAATATTGTCAAAGATCCCAATAATACACATACCACCACAAGACACACAACATAACACAACACTAACTCCCCCCCCAACCCTCCCCCTCTTCACTCACTCTTAAGGAAATGAAACAAACAACCAAACTCCGGCCAAATATTAAACATAAAATTCATTAAAAACACTCCAATGTTCATTATAAGCTTCATCTCTATGCAATTTGCCAAATTTGATCTTCTCAAAATGCGAAAGGAGCTGCACATGTACTAGCCATTGCGTGTCTGGAAAACAAGGAAAAAGCCAAGTGCAATTCTTGATATGACTCTGATCTAGCTACACTTAAACTTAAGTGTAGGGTGGCTGAGAGGAAATGGAGGGCTTCTTGCTCATCCTCTGACAAACTGGCCCGTCGCCTACTCAAAAGGCATTACCGTCTCTCTGTCCACACTAAGAAAAGAGCCCACATCCAAGTCTGTGTCTCTGCGGCATCTAACAACTCGGCTGAACTCTTTAAAATCTGCAAGGGCCTGGCCAATCCTGCTGCAGTCTCTACTTCTCTTTTCGCCTCCCATGCCCTTTGCACGGCCCTTGCCTCTCACTTCATCTTAATAACCCAGGATATCCTTGTTAGTGAGAATTCTCATAAATGTGCCAATTCCCTTCACCTTGGAGACCCGCAGCAACTTTGCTGGATTTTGAGGGCTTGATCTTTTTTACCTGGAAAGAGTGTGAGCCTTCTTTCCCACTCATGTATTTTGATGTGTGTTTTACACTTGTGTTCTTTGATTATGGAGTTTAAGATAACTCCATAGGCATCATCTGTTCATGTGTCTTACACAGCACCCGCAGTGCAGTGACACAGGGACGTCTTTTAGACTTCCCAAAGGTTTAGACACCTTCTCTGGGATAAACTACTGTTTTCCAGAGAATGTAAAGTGAAATTGACTTTACTAGTCTTTCCAAATTCCTAGACCCAGCACACACCATCTTACAATGGAGTGCTGGAGGGGTTACATTACATAGTATCCCGTGTCTAAATACTCATGTAGCAGTCAAATGCTACCCTTTCCTATTGAAAAGGCTGGATGCAGTGGTTTTACAATGAACTACCATAGTTTTTCCACGACCTCAAACACCGGTAGCTAAAAATCACAGGAGACATGTTTTTCAAGATGGCACCTTAAGTCCCTTTGTTTAAACAGGTCCTGGTCTTTTTTCACTGTTTCTTTTTGGAAAGGTCCTTCTAGTGTTTGTCTTTGCACGCCAAACCAGGTTTGGTCCCTTTGTTCGTATGCCTTTGGTGCGCTTCGAGACTGAAGTGAGGGAGGTGCCCGAAACTTCATGTGCTTAGTCTTCCAGGGGACCCAAATGCACTCTGGCGTGATTGGCTGGCTGATTGTCCGGCAAGGACAGCCACCCTACTGGGTGAGTGACAACTGGGCTGGAATCTTGGACTGGAAAGCAGTCGACCACTGGAACAAAAGAACTGAAGAAGAGCTGGAAGAGGACGGCTGCTGCAACTCCTGGACTGTTGGTTTGCCCGGTGAAGCCCTGCTGCAGGTCCGATTTGCCAAGTTCCTCTCGACAGAAGCCCCTTCAAGGATTACTTCTTCCTTTGAGTTGGTGGGACCAATCAACTCGTAAACCACCTGGATATCATTCTCAAGGCTTAGGATTAACCAGGGAGAGGGATACCAGCTTGTGTGCTTGAAGCTACAGCTACTGGAACTGAAGGGACTCATCTCGTTTGCTTTTTCGACGATCCCGTGCAGTGCAGGAGTCCCGACGTCCTCCCTCTTGTCCTCACGAATGAGACTCAGGAACAGTGAGATCTGCAGGAACTGCCAGGAACCAACAACTTCAGCTGCATTTGTTTCTTCATACTAAGGTACTGTGCCAGCCCGTATGAGAGAACGCCACTCTCGCGGCGAAAGTTCATGAAACTTTCCCAACTTGCAGGCCTAATCAGCTTTTGACCCAACAAATGATTCTTTTTCACCTAAACTACTTCTGAGAACTTTTGCAAAGACTTTACTGTTTGATACAAGAACTGCTCTTTCCCAGAACACTAGCCCATTGACTTTGGCCTGGCCGATTGACTTGAATTGAACTCTTCTGGTGAACTGAAACTAGAAAGTATACGTGATCTATTCTACTTATCTTGACCATTTTTCTCACTTCTAAGTAACTGAACTGCCATTTGGCTTCTATTTTAGGGGAGCTGAAACCGTCTCAAAATCGTAGAGTTTTGTATTGAAGTGTATTAGTGTATAATATTAAGTTGCCTCCTTCTAGTAAAATGTTTTCTAAATGATTGTGTAATAAATTAATACGTTTTTTACCAAGAAACCTCAAATATAAGTATCTACTTGAACCACTGTGATTGAAAGTCCTCTGTGTAATTACTTGTACTGCTCACATTCACTCTTTAGATAAGCCTGGCTGCTCAGCTCGCTACCAAAAACTGCGTAGTACAGACTTATACCAAAGGTTGGTTTGGCTAACACCTGTAGTCCATAGAGTGAAAGATTGGAACGAAGTTAATCATGAAGGAGGATGGGGTAATGGGAGATGGGGAAAGGCGAGAGTAGGATTGGGAGCATAGAATGTTTTTGGCGTAAGGTGTGGAGAAGAAGTCTGCGAAGTTAGAGAGTGAGAGAGGAGAGGCAACAGTGTGGTCAGGGGTAAGGGGAGAGAGAAGGCGAGTCAATGTTTGGAAGATTCGGCAGGGGCGTGAAGATTGAGAGTGGAGGAGGTCAGAGAAGTAGGATTGTTTGGCTGAGCTGATGCAGGTGTCGTAGAGGGAATGGTAGGAGAAGTAGAAGGCGTGGTTGGCTGGTGAACGATGTTAAGCCAATGTCTTTCAAGGCGTCGGAGAAGGCGGAGCATGGACAGAAGGTGTGAGGAAAGCCAGGGTTGGGTGAGTTTGCAGTAAGGGCAGAAGGGAGCGAGAGGGTATAGTTGGTCAAGACTGGAGGAGAGGTGGAGAAAAATCAGATCATACGAGAAGGGAGCCATTCTCACAGATTTTGTGGTTATAATAGTGGTAGGGTTATAATAGATTAGTTTGGACAGTGGACTGATCCCGATTTGGTCTTTCACTGACGAGCACCTAAGTTAGTTTTGTTAGGTAGGGAATCCCTGTTAGGGAGAATTCTCTGTTTAGGCTGAATTTCCTAACCTAGTGAGTCCCCCAGCAGCTTTGCTGGATTTCAGGAGTTTATTTTTTTCTCCTGCCAAGAGTGAGACTCTTTTTTTCCCCACTCTTGGACATGATTTGTGGTGTTCCTTTGAATGTTCATGTGTTTTATGGGCTATGGGGTCTTTTACTCCATAGGGTCTCATGTGTTTTTTTCTATGTGTGTTACACAGCACCCTCCGTGCAGTAACACAGGGGTGTCATAGTGACCCCCCACCATAGACTCCATACCCTGGGACTGACTACTGTCTCCCAGGGCATGTAAAGTCACCATTGGCTTTACTAGTCCCAAATTACTAACAGAACCAGTACAAACCATCATATTGTGGACGCAATGGTTGGGGCAATTCGATTGCCCCTGGGTCTGTTGTTCGAGGGGGCACTGTCCCGTCCCCCCTCGTCGAGTTTTGGCTGGTGGTAGTGGATACTACTCTTTATATTCGACCGCGAATATCTCTCTATGGGATTTTCCCATTGTTCGAGGCTAATACTTTTTAACATAGCCTCTAACATACCACCGGTTTATTTATTTAATATTAATTCACTGGTTGGTATTTTCTGCCAAAATTCGGTTTTAAAATGGCGTTTGTGTTTGCCTCTGTAACTCCAAACCAAAGGTCGAGCCCTTTGTTCCACTTTTGGCGGGCTTCTACACAGAAAGCCCTCCAAAGTGGTGCCACTCTGTCTGGGTACCACAGGGGGTGCGGGAGGGGGTTTAGGCACCTTCGACTAAGTTGCCTTGCCAACTCAGGTCGCACTCTTGCGTGATTGGCCGAAGTGGTGAGCCGCCCACTCACCACTTAGCATGTTTGATTGACAGCTAGGCTGAATGAATGGGTGTTTCTTGCATAAAAGCAGGGCTTTTGGGACTGGAACTCCAGAAGTCGCCACAGGACCTGAAAATCCAAAGAGGGAGAAGCTGAGCCGACCTGCTACGACGACACCACCGGTGGAGCCCTGCTGACCCAACTCACCACTTCCCAACGACAAAGGAGATCTCCCTGCTGGAGAGTCTTATTCCCTTGACTGGTGGGCACAACCAGTTTACCTTCTTTTTCGCTTCCAAGACGTCCAAGTGGTCGAATTGCCCGTGCCAAGCACCACGGCAACCGGATAGCCACTTACCCTTGCACCGCGAATAAAAGGACCACTCCTTTTAATTGAGAACTCCGCGGCTGGTTTGTTCCCTGGTAGTGCAACGGACTCCTGTTTTCCTCCACGACAAGATCCTCTCTTCCCCCGGACGAAGCACCGAATTGCACCCGCTGCCAGTAACAACTGCCCCCGCTGGAGCGTTCTCACCATTTTAAGGTACCGTGTCCGCCAGGCCTCCCTTTCTAAAGATTGCTACAAGGTAACAATAACCCCTTAACCTTTTGGACTGGGCTGGCCGCCTTGACCATCTAACTGGTCTCTTTCTTTTGGTCCAACTCTATCTGAACCTTTTGTGAGACTTTTGTGCACTTTTCAACCGTGTGACCTTGGACACATTTTGTCCGGAGCCTTTTAAAGTGGGTCCGGCCTCTTGAACTTTGACTTTACGGTTTTAACCTGCCTTCTTCTCCTACTGTGTTCTTCCGAAAGTGTTGGGATCTGTTTCTATCTTTGCTCTGCCTTTATCTCCCTTGTAAACCAAGTTATTAGAGTGCCATCTTCGTTAAGCGCTCAACGCTGTCTGAAAATAAGTGTTGCTTTACTTAAGACTTATCTAATAACCGTTTAAGGGAGTATATATCTTTAAGTGACCGTGTTTTTGAACTGCTTGATATTAGTGCCAGTGTGATTACTAGATGTGTTTTTATAAATAATTATATCTCTTTTACACCAAGCTCTGGTCAGTGTTTGCTTGTTCTACTGTGTTCTTTTGACCTATTGTGAATACTCTGTATACTGCCCAACTCTTCTTGAGAGAAGTCTGACTGCTCAGCCACAGCTACCAGGTAAATCTGGGTGGTACAAACTGCTACCAATTGGGATTACTGCCAACCACCTGTAGTCTTAAATATTTTGCAGTGGTCCCAGAGGGAACTGCACAGGTTTCTGCCTAACAATCCCTTAACATAGGGAAAGATAGGTGCTTGTTCTTTTCAGTTAATAAAGGTCTCAGGGAGATGGAAAGTGTTGGGAAGGAAATTAATCTTTCCCAGCCCCCTAAGGACTTTAGAGTGAGGTGAGTCCCATAGATAGACATGCAATGTACCAGGGGAAAGAGGGAGGTGCTAAGAAACCCTGCACAAACCCAATATTGCATGAAGTACAGATGTATAGACTAAATGCGCGCATATAAAAAGACGCTATTTTTGTAGTTATGGTAGATACATTCAATCCTGCATGGCAGCGCGGTAAACACAGACCCGATGATGAAATCCGAACAGGCCCAAGCACTGATGGTAGAAGGACCTGTGCTGCTAATTCCTTAACTGTATCAATTACATGTTATCCCGGAAAGGAATGTGACCTGCAAGGCCGCGAGACAGCACCAGGCTCCTCACTGTGCACATTCATTACAGCAAAGTGCAAGAAACCAAAAGGTGTCTCGCCCGCTCGTCCTCAGGAACTTGTCATCCAGGTGGCCAGAACACTGACATCGCTTTTGGATTCAGTTCCTGGGGGTGGACCAGTGCGGGAGGATCACCTGGGTGAGGGGTCTTCGGGGGGTGGGGGTGAGGCAGTCGATGATGAGAAGCAGTATTCCCCCATTTTATTTATCCATTCAACCCATCCTATGTTTTAGGATGGTCTGAGGTCACAACTCCCCCACTGCCATTTTTACACAAACACTGGGCTGTGGAAGAGGCTTACTGAGAGGAACAAAATTTACTTTCACTCATCATACTCGACATGTCCCACTAATCGGGTAAAGCAAAGTTAGGCACTTGATTCTAAGTGTATACACCCGATACCAATTAGCTCTCCTTACACGAATAAAAGGCAGAACCCAAAGACACACACTGAGTAAGGCAGAACACTAGTACGAGCAGGGCTTCCGGGAAAAGGGAAACCTACTGGAGAAGAGCGACGGACAAAGGGACGGAAACAGCGGGTCGAAAACCCCAATAGTTACCTACTGGAGGTCGTTGCCTCAGACAGGCCGTGAAAGACACGAGGCCAGATCCCACAAGTGAAGACTGTATTGTGTTTCAAGGATGCCAGCGACCCTCCGGAGTAAAGGGGAGAGTTGGGGAGACGAGGCCAAGCATGTTTTACTAACCCAGACTTGTAAATTGTGAATCGCAAAACCAAGAAGAGACGCAGAGAGCCAGTGAGTTGGCAAGCGACCAGAGAGACCGGTGTCTGTTAAAGTTTGAACTAGCAACATTATATCGCAAGTGAAGGCTGCACGCGTGTGAATGCAACGCGAATAAAGGCAGACCTGTGAATGAACTTTGAACTAAAAGACAGCTGCGAAAATAGTGATACTAAGTAACAGAGTGGTCCAGTGAAAGGAAGTAGCCCACTCAAAGGTCTCAGTGAAAAGTAACTTGTTTGAAGTGATAAGGCGTATAAACAGCAAAAGTGAAGTTTACCTCCTGGAGAAGGGGAAAGTGAATGTTGAACTGTAAACTGTCAAAGTGATCCTACAGTGGTCTATAAAGAAAAGCCATGCACATTCGAACGTCTTTGACATCTGACAAGTGGTCCGAGCCTGACCGAGGGAGACCTGAAGTGAAATAAGCTTGGGGAAGGAAGGGGCATGGTTTGGAGGCCATGCAGTGAGGCAGTGAATTCTCGGAGCTCCCAAAGATCCTACCAGAACATCCACAAAACTGGTCTGATTTTTGCAGAAATTTTGAGATAAGGTGTCGGAGTAAGGCAGGAACAGCTGTGCCAAAAACCGGGGACCAAAAGTGTCGGCACACAGCAGCCCGGAACGCGGATGGGGAGCGTGGGTGCGAAGATGGTGGGCGCGAAGATGGTGGGCAGCGACAGGCTAGCCTGACGTAGACGCGGAGAGCAGCGAGCAGACAAGCGACATAACCGGAGGGCCGGCACAGCTGCGGTGTGCGCACCCCTGCAAGCACAACATACACTGAGGGAGGCAAAGCTGATCTGCAGCGGAGCACAGCAGGGAAAGGAGGACAGCCCTGCAGAGGCGCACGACTCCGTCATAAGACATCAGAGTGAACCGCTGTAAGAAAGACCCCCTCCCCGCCCCTCGGTACAACAGGGCAGGGAGCAGGTGGGGCTCCCCAACAACCAGTAACCCAACCGGAAATAAGGCCAGAAGGGGAAACGGGTGCTCGACCTTTCAGAGTAGCAGCCCCTCCCCCACTCCCAACGGAATATTCACAAGCGGATTTGGAAGAGCCTGCAGGTGTAGCAGGTGACCGCGAGAGGGCTAGCACTAACACGGCATACCGGCCACGCCATCAGCAAGCAGGCCAGCACGAACACCACTGCTGGGCCATGGCGGAGGCCCCACACCAACCAACGGGGTGAGGAG
Organism: Ambystoma mexicanum; assembly: GCF_040938575.1. Classification (NCBI taxonomy): domain Eukaryota; kingdom Metazoa; phylum Chordata; class Amphibia; order Caudata; family Ambystomatidae; genus Ambystoma; species Ambystoma mexicanum. Next base: position 674,544,245 of record NC_090934.1, read on the forward strand.
GAGCTTCACCTCTCCCCGCAAGGCAGACGCGGGAGCACAGCTGCCCAGAGCAAGGAAATAGGAGAGGGGCCAACACAAGACACAATTGAGAGGTGGGAAACACAGCAGACACCGACCCACTTTCCATGACCCCCTGAAAGCGCTGCAAGAGCAATAAGGCACAATACACGGCCTGGAGCTTGGGGAGCAAACAAAACGGACAAACCACCTGTAATAGGACCCCAGTCTTGCACAGCACAACAGCAGCACAAGATACCTGGTAGTGCCCAGTGGGAGACCGTACTGAGTACTGGGGAGCAGCCATGCCAGCGCGGAGGGTAGGGTAGGGTAGGGTAGGGTAGGAGCAGCGTGGCACACCCAACAAAACGAGAGGGAGGCCAATACACAAAGTGCAACGGAGGTGGGAAGGCATGGAAAGCGCCTGCCCCTTCCCCTCCACCCCCCTTCCCTCTGCGGAAGCCAAGGAAGAACAGAGTGCAAGGCCTGGGGCACGGCGACTCAACCAAGACAGCTGGGCTGGGAGACTGCAATCCTAGGCTGCAAGCCCACTGACTTGACCAACAGGCGGAGCTGGGCAGAGAGTGCAGGGAACTGGGGACTGGCTCGGCACCCACGCTACCCCCAAAACACCTAGGACCAATCAGATCAGCTGTATCCGGCTGACTACAGTGACAACTACTGAAATAAAAGCAAGAATCAGGAGGACAGCACTATGCCAGACAAGCAATGTGGGAGTAAGGGTAAGCAGACCAGCATGGAGTCACATGCTCGCAAGAATGAAAACAGCCCACACACGCCTGCTGAAGTGAGCACAACGAGATCGGAGCAGCAAGCAGAACGTCAGGAAGACTGCCCCATCCTAGAAGCGACACTGTAGACAGCACTTGAGCACAAAATGGACGCGGTAACTGTGAATGTGGGCCAGGACGAACGGGCACAGCGGAACAGCAAGTGCAGGATAACGCAAATAGCATTGCAAGCGCCCAATCCCAAATCACAAGCATGCTTGGAAGAATACAAACCTTGGAGCAGAGAGTCAAGGACGCAGAGGGAAGGTCCTAAAGAAACAACATCTGTATTGTTGGCTTACCTGCAGGAGAGGAAGGCAGGGGTCCTACGAACTACAAAGAAAACCTACTGTTGCAAGAGGTGGGCGTGGGTACACTGTTGCAGGGCTTCACAGTAGAAAGGGCCCACAGATCCCTGGTCAAAAAGCCCCACCCCCGGGAACCCAGCTGAGGCCCATGATAGCCAGTATCATGAACTTCAAGGACCCAGAAAAGATCCTTAACTTTTCGAGGGAAAATGACGTGATTACTAGGAACTCCTCAAAACTTGCAATCTACCCAGACTACACTGTGCTCGTACAAAAGCAGAGCAAAGCGCACAGTTCGCGCCTCAGAAGAACAGCAAACCTACGATACATGCTGCTTTACCTTGCCAAACTAAAAGTGCTACACAACGGAAGATCCCACTCCTTTGAGAGCACGGAAGAGGCCCATGCCTGGATGGACCAGCAGGGTATACCCCAACCGAACCCCAGGAACCACAACAATGGCAACGCACCTCCACAACCGTGTGAGAAAACACGTTAAGTGAGATTGCGGAGAAAATAAAAAACTAATTTATGAACAGGCACCAAGAAAGGGGATCCAAGACCAGAATGATCAAGAAGCGGGAGACTGAGAAAGGGTAACTCAGAGGCTGCCCTGACAGTTGCCACAGCGAGCACCCCCCTCCCCCGAGAACGCTGAGAAAGTTTGCAATGCAAGTTGGAAGGCATTGCGCTGCGGAGGGCCATTCTCAGGAAACTGGGACTGTGCTAGAGAAGCAGCGGAGCCTAAGCAGGGCGAGGGAGGCCGGGCATTTGATGAAAGTTCAAGTTTGTTGGTTAAAAGTTGAAACAAAGGCGGAAGAACGCACCACTGTTAAGGAGCAACCCGAAGGCACACAGAGCAAACAAGTACACACACCACGGAGAGCCAAATCATATGAGACAACTGAGGATCAACAGAAAACACACCGGACTCCCACACTGGAAAGCCGACGAGGACAAGGAAGCGAAATCTGGAGCAATGGATACAAACGCGTGGATCCAAGTAGAAACAGGCATGGTTGGGAACATATGGAACAGTTGAGCCCAGAGGAAGTGACAGGCTACACAAAGAACACCCATGGCAAATCCTGAAGAGATAATCTTAGCCACATGGAATGTACAGGGACTGAATAACTATGTCAAAAGGCTAAGAGTGTACACATGGCTAAACAGATCGAAAGTGAAAGTGGCAATGCCATAAGAAACAGACCTGACTAAGGAGAAACTGTCCAAGATATCAATTAAGTGGGGGGCAGAGGGGGTAGTATATAGATCAACCCGCTGCACCTACACAAGAGGGGTATTGACGTGGATAGCCCCCTATGTCTCCTTTCAGATGAGAACTGTCGAAAAAGATAAGGTATGCAGGCTCATAATAGTGCATGGACAAAAAAAAAATATAAAAAAGTGTGCTCAGTAAACACATATGCACCAAACCACGATGCTACTGGGTTCTTTAGAACGCTTGCTTCCCAACTCCCCGCATACAGAGGAGCGGCATACATCTGGGGTGGGGACTTCAACTGTACACTCAATCCATCGTTAGACAGGTCAGATACCAAATACAAGAAACCACTGCCGCCGGCAAAAGCCTTGCCGACACTCCTAAGCCAATTGAAGCTGGCTGACATATGGAACCCCGCGGATACGCACTATAGTGCCCCACACGGCACGCACACACGGATAGATTACATCTTTACTGGGAAGGAAAGCCTGGGCAAGTTTGCAGTTCTAGAATTGAAGGCAATGACCCTATCGGACCATGCCCCATTAGCGACCACATAGTGGTACACAAACACAAGGGCCCATACACCAACATGGCGCCTGAGATCTTAAGCACTACTAGACAGTGAATTCCAAGAATACATGCAGGAGACCATAGAAGAATACTTCGAGCACAACACTGGCAGTGTAGCGAAGTCGGGAACCCTGTGGGATGCCTTGAAGGTGGTGATAAGGGGAGCAGCGATTGGGAAGATAGGGGGCGGGGAGGTCTCGGGAGGAGCATGCTAGAGGAACTGTCTGGTATTGAAATTGATATAGCAGAGGCTGAAAGGCAAGCCAGACTGGCCTGGGTGGAACCTGCCAAACTAATATTATTAAGGCAACAATGCACCACCATATGGGAGAAACTAGGGAAACTAGATTATGAGAAATGCATTCAAAAACTACATGCTGAGGGTGATAAGCCAGGCAGACTCCTTGCCTGGTTGACCAGTCAAGAAGCGTGAAGGGACCCGATTAACGCAATAAGGCATGAGACCGGGGAAATCACTAGAACCCAGGAGGACATTAATCAGGTGTTCTCACATTTCTATGAGGAATTGGACTCTTCGAATCATGGAGCAGAGACTTGGCAAATAGAGGTGGCCCTGGCCCAAATCGAATTGCCAAAACTAACAGAAGAACAGGCAGCGGTGTTAGACGCCCCACTAACAGTAGACGAACTTGAAACAGTAATTGAGGGCCTCCCAACGGCCAAGACCTCAGGGCCTGACGGACAACCGGGGGGAGTTCTATAAGAAATATAAAAAGGGATAATGGCACCTAAACTGTCAGAGGCCTATGAAGAGGCATACACACAGGGCCAACTACCGGATAGCATGCTGGAATCACTAATAATACCCATTCTAAAACCTGGGAAATCGCCCCTAGACTGCGGATCACTTTCTATGATCAACCAGGATAGTAAGATCCTCACCGCAACCCTAACCAATAGAATAAAACAGGTCCTACATACCCTGGTGCACCGGGACCAGACGGGATACGTCCCAGTACATAATAACACGTGGAATCTGAGAAGATGACACCACGTAATAGACAGACAAATCATAAACAGGAAGAGTGTGAGGTTTCCTCCCTAGACGCGGTAAAAGCCTTTGACTCAGTGAATTGGGACTGGCTCCTACATGTACTTGAACACTCTGGGATGGGTACGGGCTTCCTGCGATGGATCAGGCGGATATACACGGAACCCAGAGCCAGAGTCAAAACAGGCAGACATTCCTCGTCAGCATGGAGGATGTACAGGGGAACGAAACAGGGCTGCCCGTTGTCACAAATGCTCTACATACTGGCCCTGGAACCACTAGCATCCTTCCTCAAGAAGGAATTTTGCACTGCAGTAATAAGCATAGACACCACCACCCATCTAATTTCATTATACGCCGATGACATGCTCCCGTACGTCAACAACCCGGAAGACAACTTTCCACGCTTCCTAGATGTAGTAACAGAATTTGCTAAGCTATCGGGCATATGTATTAACAAAGATACATCTTCCTTGTACACCTTAGCAGCACTTAAGCAAAAAAATATAGTCTGCCCAGTCTGGGCCTGAAATGGGCATCAACCTCCTTCCGATACCTAGGAATAGATATACACTACGACCCAGCAACATTACACCGAGCTAACACATTAGTAGCATTAGGAAATACCACAAAGTCCACAGCGTTTTGGAGGATGCAGCCTCTTGGGATGCCAGGCAGGGCAGCCCTGTTGAAAATTATAGTACTCCCCTGCCTCCTGTATCATTTCACTAACATACCGAGTAAATTCTTTAAGCAACTGAACACAACCGTAAGGGAATTTCTGTATTTCTATGGGTATGGGGGTGGGGGGAGGGCAGAAACAGATGAGCATTAGGCACACTACAGAGAGACGACGCAGGTAGGTTAAACTACCGTACTATGAGGCATACTACCTGGCAGGGCAGCTGCAGTTTTATAGCGCAAGGGCTGGGAGAGGAGACCTCCATAGATACACTACTCCTACAGCCTGCATTGCAGCACTGCTTTCTTAAAGGAGAGTTCCGGGACTTTTTTTTTATTGTCCCTACGGTTCGGCCATGTGTTTTTAAGCATAACTCGGTCGATCGTAGAAAACTTTCCTATGGACCTTACCCGACTTTTCGTCCATTAACGCACTCGAAATCAGCCGCCATTTTCTGATAATCCTATCACTTGCCGCATCGCCCTGGCTCACCTGCTTTTGCGGCACTAAATCAAATCCCCCGCCCCTGAATCCGACTTTATCAAAACATTCATATTCCCCGCCTCTATCCGTGACGTGACTGTGCTGCGTAGGCAAACGCGCCCAGGCGTCTTCTACGCGACTCCACACAGAACCCGGAAATCAACACAGATCAGCTCACACAACACAGCGCGCCACAATTCGCAATATGAAACTGTACTTTTAAATCAAACCGCAAGATTGTAAATTTGGTAAAGTACATTTATTTGACATCAAATGTTTAGAGAATATTCAGCGATTTTCTTTTTTATTTGCTCGCGTTCCAAAAAGTTCGTTTTGAGGCACGCGATGTTCCTTTGCTGTACACAGGGTCTTAGATCATCTCACAATACAGCGCCACAATTCGGAATATGAAACTGTGGTTTAAAAGCAAACTGCAAGATTGTACATTTGGCAAAGTACATTTATTGGACATCAAATGTTTAGAGAATATTCAGCGATTTTCATTTTTATTTGCTCTCGATCCAAAATAGTTCGTCTTGAGGCAAGCGATGTTCGTGTGCAGTAAACAGGGTGTTGGTTTACGATAAAATAAGCTCTTCGGTCGCACTGATAATCGCATGGCTGTTCCAACAACGAGGCACTAGGCCACCACAACGGTCTGTATGTTGCATCTAGCCGTTAGTACCGCGTAAGGGCATACTTGTACTTGGCGATCGTCCCATAAAATGGTCAGGGTGGTAACGTTGTTCACGCGGAGAAGCAACTGGCGGTTAAAAAAGCCGTCCGCCGGTGTCCTACTCGTGACACATGCAGTAATGCATGATGTACCTGTTTGAAAAACATAAACAATGAAATTAGTCTCACCATCAGATCTTTATTAAAATTATTCATTTTATATATTCGGTCGGGAAATTATTTCATAGCTAGGACAGTGCAACTGGGTTTTAAACGTCAAGGGGGGCTGTAGGATACTGAGACAGTCCCTCAGTGCAGGGGTTGACAGGGAGTGCAGGTGGAGAGTGGAAGGGCCCAGGACCGAGATCGCAGACAGTGGACCAGTTGTAGCAGGGGAGAGGGAGAGAGAAAGCAGAAGCAAAGGTTTTGAGGTGCTTCCGTAAAAGTAGACGGTTCTCCCCAAGATAGTGCGCGGTACAAAACAATATGCCACATAGAACGAACAAGTACAACTTAACCCGTCTTTAAAGCTACTGTATAGTAATTAAATTGCGGTATAAACTCATCTAAAGAGTTACTTACATTATATTTGCATTTTCCATTGTGTCTGTGCGTAGGGCAGCCCCGAAATACCACTCCTTCTATGCCGACGTTATTTCTTCTAATGAACGAACATGAAATGGCTTTCGTTTCTGAAATTATATTCATTATCGTTTCTTACGTGGTCCCGAACTGTCAAGGTCAAAATACAATAGAACCTTATACTGAGTCGTGGGCCATTCTGGCACCCGAGAAAAAATCAAAGCAGCTGACCTTCACTTTGAACGAGCACACATTCCTAGTTAGCTACATTCAGTGTAAGGCATTCTCACAGGACTTGAAATTTACACTCCATCTTTGCATTTTGTCTGCGTGCTTTGCAGCCCCACAGAACCATAAATACGGAGACATTCTATATTTTTTGAAAAATGATTTATATTACTGTTTGGTTTAATTTAATGCGCAAATGAACAAGGTTGGATAGATACACATATTCAATGGGCCTGCGACATGAGGAGACTCGAGAGAACAGACAATCAAATTACAATCATTTAAACCGTGATGTGTATTTCTCAATGAGTTCTTCTTTAGGTGGACATGGAACAGAGGCAATGTTGGGTGGCAATGCAGTTGTCCCCTGCACAGGTTCGTTCACAACTCCATTTATGTGCCTATCTAGGACGTCAACAATAAGTTTCTCAATAAACTCATATTGCATATCCTCAAACACTGGTTTGATCACCCATTGTTTACTTCTTTTAGTGAAGGCCTTATTGTAGCGAAGCGTCCCTAAAGTTCCGGTCGTCCTACTTTGTTGACGGCCAACATTATGGTTATGTGCCAAGACCGCTAAAAGAGTCCGATTTATCATGCCCTCCATGCCAAAATGCAATCGTTTTGGCCTGTACTTGAGGCACATATTGTGGAACACCTCCAAATCTCCTGTGTGGCAGAATTCCGTGAGTCCCCTCAAAGCTTTTGTTATAGTTTTATCAAATACAATCTTTTCAATGGCTTTGTGAGTGGGTGATGAAGGAATCAACCACTTCTTCTTCCGTGCCTCCTCTGTGGACAAATGGCCATGTTCACAATTGTGGAAATGTTGGTTCGTGTTCCATCGGTGAACGTTTGTACAGTGTGGCATTACTGACCGCCATTTTTCCAGTAGAATTTCCAACGACCCTCCACATGTTTTTGAGCTCCACCAAAGATGGTTGCTGATTGACTTGGACCACTGTGAAATACCTTGCAATTCTTTTTTTTTACCTGCAGCCGACAATTTTTTATTGATTGATTTTGCAAGATGCCAAACGTCAAATTGGTGATTTATATTTTTGTACTGTTCTCTCATTGTCTTGGCAATTGAAACGTGTCTGTCCGTGGCTATCAGGTCGATCACCATTCCCCGCGATTGTAGTTCTTGCAATGATGCTACAAAGCCAACTTTCTCCATGGCCACTGAGGATGTACTTTGTGACACCTGCACGACCACCGAACTCACAATTTTCTTACTTTCCATGTCCTGAAAGTGGTAGGTGCAGTACTTGGCTGAAAATCCTGGGCTGTCGCACTGTCCATCACCGGCTAGCCTGAACCGTTTGCCCGCGAATGTACTATCAATAGACATTTTTTCCATTCTCCAAGCTTCGCTAATGGCTGGAAATAGATAATCGGTTTGGTATTTGTAGAACTGAGTTTTCGCAATGAAATGGATTCCCACAAACTGAAAGAAAGACTCTCACTTTATAAAACTTGAACCACTAAAAAGTGCAGCCGCTGCACAAAGTAGATTGCCTGCTGGCAGTTGCCCCAGCATGGGTTGTGCAGACCATGAGAAAGGATGATATTTTGTACAGGTGGCATGTATTTTAAGGTTAGTGCCTCGAATTGCACGAGTCACATTAATCAATGGCTCCCCACATACTTCCCCACCTACCAAATGCCCACATTTAATCCGAATAATAATATCAATCAAACAACTATCGAATACAATGAATTTGGCCTCTTTCCTTATACTGTCACTCTGCATCCCAGCTGGTTCGGCCTGTAACGTTGAGGACATGTCACTCACATGAAAGGTAGAATCTCTGATATCGTCTTCCGCTATGTTCAGTGATATTGATGGTGTTTCATTGTCGTCTACTTCATTCTCTTCCATTGCAACATCTGTTCCTTCTCCGGCGATGGGTGAATAAAACAATTTCTTCAACTTTCTCGCGGTCTTAGTTTTTGCGGGTGTGGATTCTGTGAATTGATCTCCGACTGCATCCGAACTACCAGGAGGACATTCACTATCAATGGCTGGTGGTGGTATAGCTCCGTTGTCAATCACTTCATATTCTTCCCATTGGCACGATGCTTCTCCAGTCTCAAGTCCCTGCCAAAAGGTTTGACAAGCAACATCTCTCGTTCGCTTCACTGTCTGTGTAGATCTAGTTCGTACACCCACTCGCAACTAGAGGACAGATTGGAAAAGGGGTGTTCAGTTTAAACACAACTTACAGTATTGAACTATTAACAGTGAAAAACAACATAATATAGTGACCAGGACACTAACCTTCTTTTGCTTTCTTTTCTTTGAAACTTTCTTGCCTCGAACTTCAACATCAGGACGCTGTTGCTCCGACTCGTGTGTGCATGTCTCCACTTCCTCTTGCGCTGCAACGACTATGTTTTCCTGATAAGCACATCCATCACGCACTGACGCTCCATGGACTCCCTGAAACATAGAACTTTCATTAGTATGTATAATAATATCGAAAACACAAAATGTACTTGGGGACCAATACCCACGTACATCTCAATAGCAAAACACGAATGAACGCTTTGTGTAGAACATTCAAACGACAATTATTCACGCATAGTTGATCTAGTTAGATGGAACTGTCAAGATCCATACCTCGGGCTCCTCATAGACTTCCATTGATGATATTATTGAAGATGATGCTTCAGTGACTCCCTGAAACACAGTAATTGCATTAGTATGGTTTTCTATTTTGATAAAAAGAACAGAAAGTTTGTGCAGGCGTGAACGGCTCATCTAAATAGACCTGCACAAATGATCAGTTGTCTAAAATAAATAATGGATATCTAAATATGATTCGATTTGCTCGATCGTTGGAAGTGTCACCACCCAGAAATCTGCATCAACTACTAGGGGTGATGTTCTTGTAGAAGAAGCTCCGTCATCTCCCTGAAACATAGTACTTGCGTTAATAAAGAAGGAAGTATAGCGGATGTAATCACGTCATATGATTTCGCTTCATCGAACTGTCAGTATCCATACCTCGAAATGCATAAGAACATCAAGGGACGATGTAACTGCGGTGCACACTTCTGCAAGCTGTTGCGCCGACCCGTAACTGCACGCTCCCCCTTCTTCTTGGACTAATGCTCCATCGACTCCCTGAAACATAGGACTTTCATTAGTAATGAACACAATATTGAAAAAAGAAGACACATAGGAGGGCGACGACAGGACATATCAATGGCTAAAAACGAAAGAAACATTGTGTGTAACAATCACGCTACAAGAATGCAAGATCTGATGATCTCCATCGATGGAACTGTCCTGAAACGTACCTCGAGCATCTGAGTGACATCAACGGTAGTCGTCAATACGTTGGACTCCTCAGCATCTCCCTGAAAGACAGTACTTGAATTATTTTGGATAACAATAATTATAACTGAAAACAAAGACTAGAGGACGAGTACAAGGGTGTACCATTAGGTAAAATAATTACACGATAAATTAAAACTATTGATTTACATGCCTAAAACAAGTCAGTGGCAGAATAGCCAAGTAAGATTACCCGATAGGCGCTTGAAGTGGCTGATGACTGCAATAACGACACGGATGGAGAATCTTCCGCCTTCATATTGAGTGGATACATAAATGGGGAAATTATTGTTAGCTAATGCTACACACTACCGCAAGGCCGAGAGATAAATACGTAAACTTGACTCACCAGTGGAGGGATGTGGACGAATAGAGTTGGAATAGCGGTTGAGAGCAATTTTCGCCTCGCTCGCGGTGTGTTCTTCTTTATTAGCAATGATGTGGAGTACATGTCAGAGGTAAAGTGCCTGCTGCAGATGCGGTATCGATCACCCCTCTTGTCCGCAAAGACTTCTAGGACTCTACTTTCAAGCTCAGAGGGTGGATATCCGCAATATCGGACCCATTCTCTTATCTGATCTATTGTCTTAGGGAAAACATGCATTATAGTACCTTCAGATTTATTATGGGTCTTCGAAGGACAACCGCCAATGGAACAGGCAGGCATTGTGGAAAGTTCTGAAAAGTAAAGATCAACAATTCTCTATGAATACCAATGTGTTAAAAAATTAAATGACACATAAAAGGTTCAATGCAAGGTATGTTTTGGTTCTTGGAACTATACACGTTATTCACATGCGGATAAGTATTTGAATAACTTTAAAAAAATAGAAAAATAATTTGACTAAACTCAGAACATGTGACTAGTTCCTTGCATGTACTGTCTTGAACGAAAAGAAATTGGACGCAAAATGAGTATGGTACATGGCCTTACCTTGACGAGCAAACAGTTAGATGCAGGGATCAGAGTAGTTTCTTGTCGTAGAACAGGGAGCAGTTCACAGGTTGCAAACTGACGAGTTTCCTCGAAGTGGTCACGGAAGTTCACAGAGACGAAGAGCAGATAACCAGCACCTTCACGGGTTGACTAGCAAAGTGCAAAGAAGTTCTCATTATAAATATGAAGTGGGTTATAAAGAATTCGAAACAGGGGTGTGTTTGTGAATGAATGACGTGTATATGTCGTGGCATTATGCGGTTTGCAGGGGGCCGTCCAGCGTGAGGGGGGATGCTTGGCAGGAGACACGGGGTCTGGCGGTAGACATGGGAACAACAACCCATGCTCTATAGACCACTTTGAAGTGTACATGGTCTTTGGCACCTCTTGGCCTTTATCGCTCCCTGACAGCTCCACTTGCCAGCGCAAGTACCCCGGTGCGAACTGCCTTTGATAGGGCGGGGGGTGGATTGGGGCGGTGGTCGTGCAGACAAGACTCGTTTGCCGCAGGGCCTCACCAAGGAGAGGCCATCTAACTGCATGTAAGAGGCAGGCTGCAGGATCTAGTACATGGAAGGCAGGGGGGTGAGTTTATAAATACCTCACCCTCCCAGGAGAATATATGGGTGCAGTTCACCCTGGAGACCCTGGATCCCTAGGCAGTTAGTCAGCAGCAGGCTGGCCTGTGGTGGCAAGGCGGCACGGGCCAGAGGGGGTCATCTCTGTACCCGGTGCCCAAAAGGATGATTTATTATGATCAACCATATTGATTATTTACCTATAACCATGTTTTGTATCAATAAAATCCAACGGCCTTCCTTTTATTGCCAACGCTTGAACAAAGTGGTGTGGTAAGTATTTTTGGGGGAGGAGGCAAGGCCGGGAGGCTTGATGCCAACCCGCAAAATAACATATGTATGTCTGCTGCATATGGGTTCAACGGTTATTTGGATTGAAGGTGGGCGGCCAGCGTGAGGGAGGATGCTGGCCGGAGACATGTGGTGTGACAAGACAAGGCACAGGAAGACTATTCAATGGAGACACACTAGATTCATTTAAAAAATCAAAACAACCATTGTTAAAATATATGTTGGGTTTTATTTTAGATCTTAATTTCAATTGAACATAAATAATAAACATTACACATTGTAAAGTTGCGGTTGCAGCACATCCAGGGAAAATCCGCGGTATTGTCCACTGTCGCTGGGGAAATGTTGTCTAATGGCAAGTACCGCACAGGCAGGTATTACTCTCCGAACGCGGTGTCCGAGCCTCCCGTGAAGCCACCAAGTGAAGCAACGATAGGCCACCAGCCTGTACCACCTGTGAAAATGAAAGATGCAAACTGTATTAAAATGACAACTTTCTTATCACTGTCGATTCAGGTACAAAAATGTCATTCTGCTTTGAAAAAAATTCTATCTAGAAAATGCACAACATGGAACCAATTTACATGCATTCGAATGATATGTAGATGTAGTTTTATATGTGGGAGACGACCATGAAATAGTAGTGGCATCACTGACATCACAACCAGAGTATACTTACTCGTTACTCGGATTACGCGGACGAACAGTGCCGCAAAGTTCGTGCATAAGCACCATCATCATCCTCAACACTGTCCGTGAGAGGCAGGCTTCCCTGAACTCTGGCAGCTCGGTGATGCATTGCGGACTTGGCTCGCCTTCCGAAATGTAGGCCAAGCACCCGGAATTTTCACGGCAGCAGCAGTTCTCCTCCTCAGTTGGCATTAGCTCGCACCGATTGCACGTGCACCAGGTGGAGACGCCGTCCATGCGACATGGTCCAGGCTCTTCATCCGTTGACTGGTCCTCCCAACTGCCGTCCGAATCCCCATCGTTTTCGCGTGCTTGCCTTTCCAGTAGTTCTTCCTCGGTGTACTCGGGCTCGTACATATACGGCATTATTGTAGCCATTGTGTGGTAAAGAAAGTAAAATAATTTATAGCGGTGGTACTGGTATCTGTTCACACGGGCTACAATCAACGAAGGTAGCTGACCAGAGCACAGAAACGAGTCACAGAATACTCAAAGTAACACACAGAGAGTAATGGAATCGAAAATCTGCTGCTGTGTGTTGTGAAACGGTGTGTTTATACTTATTGAGGAAAGAGGCGTCCTACCGTTTCCATGGCGACACTTCATTAGCTGAGGCGCAGCGATTGTTGACACGAAACGTGCTTTGGCGTTGGGAAATGGGCGGTACGCGTCTGCTGATGTCAGGCTCAGGGGCGGGGGATTTGATTTAGTGCCGCAAAAGCAGGTGAGCCAGGGCGATGCGGCAAGTGATAGGATTATCAGAAAATGGCGGCTGATTTCGAGTGCGTTAATGGACGAAAAGTCGGGTAAGGTCCATAGGAAAGTTTTCTACGATCGACCGAGTTATGCTTAAAAACACATGGCCTAACCGTAGGGACAATAAAAAAAAAGTCCCGGAACTCTCCTTTAAGGAGATCATATGGATGAAAAAGCCCATGCACCAGTTGCTCCCCTCGCTCATCGCACTGGGCCTCACCCTGTGGTGAAGAGTATGGAAAATCTTGAAAAGCAAAGACCCCTGTTCAGCATATGTCCCCCCAAACCCCCCAGCAGGATTGGCTAACACCCAACCAGATGCGCTTAAAGCATACCGAAGACACTGGGAGGCCAAGGGAATAGCTTAAGTAGGAGACCTATGAAAGGAGGGGGAGTGGGTGGAGTTCCAAACCCTAATGGAAGAGAACTATATACACAGAGGTCAATTCATGTTACACAAAAGTATGAAGGCAATGAACAAAAGGTGGCCAGGTCTACGCACCGGAGAAGGGATAAATGAAGTGCTAGACGCATGGTATAATGTGGCAGGAGGGCACACAGTGTTCAGACTGCTCCTAAACAACCAAAATGCCACAGAACTGCCAGCACGTGGGAAATGGGAATTGGAACTTCACAGACGAAGAATGTGCAAGGGACCTGATGCATACAAAAAAGGTTTCCAGGAATGAGAAATTTCAACAAACACAATTACACGTCACGCAGAAGACATACCTCACCCAGAACAGGATATCCAAGATGAGAAGCAAGACAAAACAGACCTGCCCCAGATGTGCAACGGAATACGCAGATATGCTGCACATGTTCTGGACCTGTCCAGTAATAGTGAAATTCTGGGACCAAATCAGGACAAAAGCTGCCGCATGGGGAATACAAATGCACGCTTGGACACCAGAATCCTACCTGCTGGGGCTATTCCTGAGAGGTGGTAGATAGAGGACAAATCTGGCTAAAATGAAGGGCTTAATGAGTATTTTTGGCGAAACGCTGGCTGGATAGCGATAGACTGGAAATCCAGAACAGGACCGAGGGTCAAAGCATGGTGGGCGGACATGAAGCTATGGCCACTGGCAGAGTCGACAGTATGGATTATGGCACTACAACGAGACGCATGTGAAAGCAGTGAAAAGAACTAGTTACTTACCCCTAGTAACATTCTTTCAACTGGATGTTCCTCCAACGTATTCCTCATCGCCCTTCCATTGTACCCCTGAGTAGAATTTCCCATGCTATTACAGCTTCGAATGGATTGTATGCTCCAACGTATTCCTCATCTTTGACAGACTCCCAAAGCAGTATCCAAGATAGGAGGTGGGTGAAGAACTTGGACAAGCAGATTCTTTTTTTCTTGTAAAATCAGAGTAAAGGACTGTCTTACTAAAAGTAACATCCTGAGCATGGGAGGTATCCAGAGAATAATGCTTAGTAAACGTGTGTATTGAGGACCACATTGCAGCATCACATATCTTTTTAATAGGGACACCCCTTTGCAGGGCAGTTGATGTGGCCATGCCTCTGGTGGAATGAGCATGCAAGCCCTCAGGAGGGTCCATTCAGAAATAGTGAGGATGATCCACCTAGACAAGGTCTGTTTAGAAACAGCTTAGTGCAGTTTGCATACTGTATACCCCACAAAGAGCTGGTCGTCCCCTCGCACTTTAGACATTCTGGAAATATAAAAGCTTAATGCTCTCCTAGGGTCCAACCTATGGAGACTTTCCTCTTCCTTACTAGGATGCGGAAGAGGATAGAAGGCTGGCAGCACAATTTTCTGACTTAAGTGAAAGTCTGAAACTACCTTAGAGGGAAAGGAGGGTTTCACCCTCAACACAACCCTGTCCTTATGGAATATAGTAAAGGGTGGCTTGGAAGAAAGTGCCTGCAACTCGCTCACTCTAGGTGCAGATGAAATAGCAACCAATAGAATCGTCTTAAAGGTTAACAACCTCAATGGACATGTGTACAAGGGTTCAAATGAAGCACACATCAGAAATTTCAAAACCAGGTGGAGGTCCCAAACCGGAACCGGAAAAGTAATAGGCAGGAACACATTCGTCATCCCTTTAAGAAACTGAGTGACCAGTGTCATCTTGAAATAGGAGCATTCCTCGGATGGGCGCTTAAAGATTGAAAGCGCTGCCAGGTAACTCTTAATGGTTCCAACCTGAAGACCTTTGTGTGCTAATGAAAGCAAAAAGGATATGACGTCCAGAGTTGTACACTGAAAATGATCAACATTCTTTTCCCTGCACCAGTCGCAAAACTTATTCCAGCGGCAAAGGTAGAGACTTTGTTGCTGGCCTTCTGGTCGAAAGCAACACCTCCATCACGTCATCCGGGAGGTCCCAATCCTTGTACCTCAACCTTTCAGAAACCAAGCGTGAAGGTTGAGAGTCTTGACCTCAGGATGGAGAACACAACCCTCCTCTCTCGAGAGAAGATCCTCTCTTTGTGGAAGACGTATCAGAGGACAGATGGACATTTCCAGAAGATCCAGAAGGGTATCACGTTCTCCTAGCCCAATCCGGGGCAATGAGGATCATGTGGGTCCCGAATCGTCTCCACATCCCGAGTACCTGAGGAATGAAGGGAACTGGAGGAAACGCATACAGTTTTGGGAATTCCCAATCGACCATGAACGCATCTCCTATAGCTCCTCTCGGAGGAAATTCCCTTGAGCAGTACAGCTCGCACTTCCGGTTGACACCGGTCATGAACAGATCCACCTGAGGTGTTCCCCAAAAGCGAAGATCTCTTGAAGGACTTCCTGAGCTAGTTCCCACTTGTGGGAGACTGTGCCCTGCCTGCTCAGAGCGCCCGCCACCGTGTTCTCCTCCCCAGCCAGGTTAACTGCCAATAGAGAGATTCCTTCATGTATTGCCCAGTACCAGAGCTGCATTGCCTCCCTGCACAGTGGTAGTGACCCCACGCCTCCTCTCTTGTTGAGGTAGTGCATGGCCACTGTGTTGGCCATCATTATCAGGACATTCTTTCCCCGTAAAGACAGCAGAAAAGCCTTCAGCACCAGTCAGATTGCTCTCAGCTCCAAAAGTTTGATGTGTAGCCTGGACTCCGATGGAGACCACCAAACGCAGATTGTCCGATGGTTGGCGTGAGCTACCCACCAGTAAGTGAGGCGTCTTACTACCGTGACCTCCGGCCATGCTTACCAAAAAGGTTCTCCCTTTGGAATATTTGCCTCGCAGGCCCACCACAGAAGATCCTGGGAGACTCTGAAGCCAGTCCGACATCTTGCAGGAGAAATGGGACCATTGTGTCCTGAGAGCCCACTGAAGGGATCGCATTCTCATGCAGGCCTCGGGCACCAGAAAAATGCAGTATGCCATGAGGCCGAGCAACCTCAAGAATTCGAAGGCCGGAAGACTCTGGGCACTCTTGAATTTTTGTTACCATCTGGAGAATGTCTTGAGCCCTCACCTTGGGTGGCAAGCACTTTCCCAAAGATGTGCGTCTAATACAGCCCTGATGTACTGGAGCTGCTGGGAAGGTGTCATATTGGACTTCTTGAAATTGAGGGAGAAGCCCAGCCTGTGAAGGGAGTGGCAGGTAATGTCGAGATGATCCAAGGCTTGTTCGGGAGAACGCGCCCTGATCAGCCAATCGTCCAGGTAAGGGTAGACGTGAATCCCATTCTCCTGAGATGCGCCACCACCATCAGTTTGGTGAAGCCCCTCGGGCGGAGGTCAACCCGAATGGCAGGACCCAAAACAGATAGTGCGAGCCACCAATGGCGAACCTCAGGTATTTCCTGTGCTGAAGCTGGATTGGCACATGAAAATAAGCATCCTGTATGTCAGATGACTCCAACCAATCCTGAAGTTGGAGGGCATGATGGATCTGAGAAAGAGTGACTATCTTGAATTTCTCCTTCCTGAGGAAATTGTTCCAAGCATCTCAAGTTCAAGGTGGGTCTCAGTCCCCGGTCCTCCTCTGGAATCAAAAAATATGGGGAGTACCAACTCTTGTTCCTCTCCGCTACAGGCACTGGTTCTATAGCGCCCTTTCTCTAGCAGGGTCAAGATTTCCTGCACAAGGAGAGGATCTGGAATCCTCAGAGTGCCTCCCCAGTGGATTGGTGTGAGGCTTTTTTTTTTTATATAAAAAGGAAGGCAGTAACCGTGGGTTATTGTTTCCAGAGCCCAAGCATCTGATGTAATGTCTCGCCATTCTTCTAGATGCTGAGACAGTCTGCCCCCCACTGGTGAGCTGTGACTCAAGCCCTCTGAGCGGTTTTTAAGCAGCTGTAGCAGAGGCAGATGGTAAAGAGGCTGCTGCTTGAGCTGGCTTGGCAGCTCTACCTCGTCCACCACAAGGACATTTTCGTTGGCCTCTTTGACTGGCCATTCCTCTCGCCCTTCCAAATGAGGAGTAGTAGCGAAAAGATCTACCCCTCCAAGGTTGTTCGTTAGGACAAAAAGGCTGAGGTTGCCAAACAGCAGCGCCTAAAGACTTGGCTGCCGCTTTAGAGGTCTGCAACTTCTCAAGGCTCTCGTCAGCCTTGCTGCCAAAAAGATGAAACCTGTCAAACGGCATGTTGAGAAGACGAGCCTGCACGTCAGGTGCAAAACCCGACTTTCGCAACCACGCAAACCTGCGCATCACAGTGCTCGTAGCCATGATGCAGTCTGCAGAATCCAACCCAGACTGAAGGGACTCACACACAGCTTCCTTGCCGTCGTTAATAGCTGGGAAGCCGTCCCTTTCTTCCCCCTTGGGACCATGCTCCGCCACCATCGAGACCCACTCCCACAGAGTATACGAAAATGTTGCCAGGGCACAAGTGGAGTTGGCAGATTTCAACGCCATACTCCCAGCCAAAAATACCTTTTGCGCCCACCCTTCCACGCACCTATCGTCCCTATCAGGGGGGATGGTAGGGTACGCCGCCTGTTTCGAGGTAGCTGTAGCTGCTTGGACCAGCCGACTCTCGGGAGTGGGGTGTGTGGACAGGTAGTCGGGGTCGCTACTGGAGGGGCATTATTTTCTTTTAAGAGATTTGTTAACCGCCGGATTAGTCTCCAGGGTTTCCCAATTCCTGGCCACCCTTTTTTTGCAGAGCCACATGGAAAGTTAACACAGGATCCGTAGGTGGACCCTTGTCCAAAATGTCCGTTAGACCATCCTGATCATAATGCACAGGAGGTCTAGACCAGCCCAAATATTCAACAACTCTAGACATAAGTTGTCTGGACGAGGAGTTAGCATGCTCCCCTGGGTCCTGCTTGCCGAACTCCAGTTCAGGAGAGGTGTCTATACCTCTCGCATTATGCAAAGTATCACAGAGATCCTGCATCCTACTCTCCTCTGAAATGAGACATTCAGGCACATTAGGGGTCCCAAACTGCAAACCAAAAGGGGCATCATCCTTATCCAAACGCTCCCCCTCCTCAAAAATGGTAGTGAGGGACTTTTTTAAAAAATCCTGTTTCGGTAGAGGGGCGTAGCTTTTCTCTGGTGTGGTACCCAGAGGCTTTGAAATTGTCAAAGGTGTCGACTTTGACTTAGTTACTGCCTTCTTTAGAGGGTCAACAGTCACTGGAGGCTGCGCTGGTGATATTGGCACAGCTGGCATCGACAGTGGCGTTGACGGCATCGATGACCTGACAGGGGTCGATGACCCGATGAGCGTTACTGACAACCTTTCCCTCTCTCCACGTCTGGAGTGATCCTTCGATACCTTGTCCGAACGAGGCCTTGATGGCTCTTGATGTGGATCACGCCGTCTACTCTGGCTCAAGGTCACGCGAGTATCCTACTGAGACCGGTCCTTGCTGGCTTCCACAGAAGGCGTGGTCGAAGCCCGGCCCCGTTTATCATAGATTTTAAGCATTTCCACATGGAAAGCCTCCCATTCTGCCGTTGTCTACTTTTTAGACAGGCATTTCATCCACTCTGGGGATTCGCCTGACGAAGATGGCGACCGGTGGTGCCTTCTCCTCGACCTCTTCGACGAAGAAGAGTGGCAGGAACCACTCCTAGACCTAGAGTGCTTGGCCTTCTTCCTCCGAGGAGAATCGCCTCTCGCCCCATCGGTCCAAGGCTCAGCAGGTCGGGACTTATGCGGTTTGGAAACCTTGCCTTGAGCTTCCCCTTTCGTCCCCTCCAGGCATTTCCGGTCATGGATTGACACTTGGAGCACGTATCCGTATCATGGCCCTCGCAGAGGCACCACAGACTGACTCGATGCAGGTCCGTGATAGACATCTTGGAGCCGCAGTCCCTGTATTTTTTTAATCCGGACCGAGGGGTCGTCGGAGTAGAAGACGAAATATATTCAAAAACCAACAGCAAATACTTTCACAAGTACAAGCCACACCGAGTTTCTCACAAAGCATACGTTTTTGCAGAAAAACTTAACTGAGCACCACGGTCACTGTGCGTGCTACTTATAAAATCCGATGACATCACCCTCGACGGAGGCCTCCGAGGGCCATGAACTCGACGACATTGACGCAGGATGCCCTCTGCCGGAAATTTTCCGAAGCAGCCGAATGCTGGACATTACATGTCAAAGATGAGGAATACGTTGGAGGACACAATCCATTTGAAAATAACAGCATGGAACACATTAGTGCAGGAGTTATTTGCACCAAATGCTGGGAACAATCAGGAGAGTCCTAGCGACTGAAGGCAATGCAAACACAAACCTGAAAGGAAAGGGAGGGCCTAACTCTAGCAGGAAACAGTAGGACGCTCTAAGCGGGAAGGCACGAGCCCAAAACCCCCTCCAAGGGAGGTACACCCGGATACCAAAGAGAGAGAATGGGAAAAACAAGACATGGCAAGATTTAAACAGTGCCAAAAAAAAAAAAAAAATACAAAAAAAACATATAAAATCAGGCTGTATGACGCTCCCGCAAATGCGTGTTGTATGATATGAGAAGTTGTTTGTTGGTTGAAATGTTGTATACAAAAACCTATTAACTTTTTACAAAATATACAAAATAAAAAAAATCTTGGGGAAGGAAAGCCCCCTTTGCAAGTTTGTGTTGAACTTTATTGTGAGGGGTCCAAGCACGACAGAGGGGCACCTACAAGAACTGTGTGATGAAAGGTCTGAGCCCGACAGAGTGCGCTCTTTGGGAACTTTTTGGTTGGAACATTATTTTGGAAGAAGGAAAGAGACAAACGTGGAATGCCAGACGGGCCTCGATCCATGTTTTGGAACTGTTTATTGTGTTGGAAGCCGAGCCAGAGTGTGTCATCCTGCCTACAGGGATAGCCTTACTCTGCGAGGTCTAATGTGGGTAGGAGAGCTAGTTCAACCACATTTATTCAGTTGAGCACTGATTTTTCCCTTTGCAAAGATTTCTCCTTTTTTGTACAAGAGATAGGGCAGGCATTAGGTTTTGTTAGAATAGCCCATTTTGAGTTGACAGACTCCACTAGGACTGCATTATTTATTATTTGATGGTCGAGACTACTCTCATCTTAGTTATAGGGCAAAATAGGAGTTTCTCCAACCTCAACAATTTCAATAAAAGTTTTACAAATTGTACCCATTGTGTCAGTGTCATACTTGTGATACCATGCCTCCCCTACTTGGGCCACCAGCAGACCTCCAACCCACACCCAGGAGTTCTGACCCCACACCTGACCCAGTACAAGACCCCTGAATTCCACGATAGTAGGCGACTTCAGACCACCAACCATAAAACCAGTGGTCATAAAAGATCTGCGAGGACACACCTCATCCCAGAATTATACACTTTGTAATACGAGGTACAGGGTAGAATAAATTATAGTCCAAAGCGAGGATGGAAATGTTGAGTGCGGAGAGTGCGATATGAACCGAGCGTGATCAGCATGATTATGATCCTCCCCATGTCCCAGTCCCTGAGTTTCCCAGGTGCACGCCATAATGATTGAATAGCATGGTCTTGCAATAGTAACTCATGAGGAAGATGACCTTCAGTCCCTGAAGATATGAGCCCAGCTGACCTCACGTGATGGAAGACAGACGGACGGGGCTGGGACCAATCGCAGCCTAGCATCCCCTATGAAGTAGGCCCATGTAAGGGTCTCTCCAACCAGCCTTGCATGTTTTTACTGTATGTTATGACTATGTACTGCCTTATAATCTTCTGCTTGTACTACTTTTCGGCAGAACGTTCTTTGCTTGCAGCCCTATTTTTGTGTTATTAAAACTTTTTATGCTCGCAAGAAATCTATTGGCCTTTCTTCCCTAGCGGAATGTATTTTTTCTGGCATGTCTGAGCCCACTGGATGGGGTTAGGGCCATCACAAATACCAATCTGTCTTTTTAGGACTGTAGTACTCAGTTATTCCCCTTCTCATTCAGAACCACCCCCTCCATGACCAAATTGATCACAGTCTCTGGGATTTTAGTGTCCCACCATTCTTTCATGGCCTTCACTGTGTCTTTCTTTGCTGTTGCTAAAGTCGTGGGCCAACGCAATGCACGGATATGGACTATACTACCATGTAGCTCTAACTGGTAGATTTGGTCCACATGGACTACCCTACCATGTAACCTAAGCTGGTAGTCTTAAGTTTTCCAATGGGGCTGGGTATCAGGCAACTGTGCAGCTTCTTCTTGTATCATCGACTTTCCCCTCCTAATTGTAAAATAAGTTTCTCTCTTTGTGACCTAGGCTGATGCACTCTGGGTTTTGGTTCAAGCCATTATTGAGGCTCATCCTCCACCACTCGAGTAATACTCTCATTCCAGTTTAGCCTTGCTTTCTGGGTTTACTCACATCCCCTACTGACCTAGATCTAGGGACTTTTGATTCAGCTTTCCCTCTTGCCACTCGTTTCTCAACACCTATTTGTCTGGCGATTCTCCTCTGTCTTTTCACAGATGTTTCTCTGCTTCTATTACGCTCTCCTTCACCTCTCCTTTCACTCTGGGCTCCCTTGGTGTTCTTCCTCCCATACCTCCTCTCTGGTCTTTATTAACCTACTCTGCCTCTCCTTCTCCCTCTAGTTTCTTCTCTTCTATTTCTCCTTCTCTCCACACCCTCTGTACTTGCTCCTTCTCCTCTCCATTCTTTCATTCCTATCCACAACTTGCTGCTCTGCCATGCTCTACTCTGAACTCTTTGCCTCACTAGTTGCTGTGCACTCCACCTTCTAATGCTCACACCTCCCTGTGGTGTGGATATGGGGACTAGTCGCCTGCAGACAGTACCAGGGCTCATGATTGCGCAGTTGGTGTCTGCTGAATGTGGGTTATACGAGTGGTTGGGCACGCACTGAATGTGCAATCGCCCTAGCTTATCAGCATTGCACAGCAGATCACCCTATGGCTCCGCTCAATGAAGTGATGAAGTGGCAGTCCACCATTTTGAATGTAGTTAGAACGTTCCCTGTTGGGACCAGCAGGTTTTCAGCCTGCAGTTTCTTTCCTTTTCTGAATTTGTGCTTACACCCACGGGGTCCTTGCGATTTGAAGTAAGCAGTGCCCGGGGTAATACCCGCAGGCATTGTGCACTATATCATGCCTCTGGAAACAACCAATTCCACAACAATTATTATGCAGCTTGCAGATTTCCTTAGATGCAGGTTCATAAGCATCTGTATCCTCATGTGTATTAAAACACTCACTTATAAGCTTCAGAGACAGTAGTATTCTAAGGTGGGTAGGGCAATCACATTCAAATTAGGGCAGGATGGAGGGAGAAACCCGAGGGGTACCCCCCATATCCGGCCTCTGGGGCCCGCATTATGTAGTGGGTAGTGATCCCCAGCCCTCAGTGTCACTGAAATCCCATCCCTTAGTCTTGTGCTTGTGACACACAATACACAGAGAACATTACTTTTGCTGCTCTTAACAGAACACAGACGTCTTCAATTTCAAATATGGTTTTAAACTTACCTTTTACATATCATGCAAAAGTATTGACTGTCACTGAAAGGCTGATATTTCATAACTAGCTGGCATGCATTAAGAGTCAACAAGAGGGGTGTCAAAGAAAAGCATGAATTGACATTAAAAGTCATGTATTTCCTTGGATTACCTTGTGTCCCCCTCTGCCTTTGCAATATGCCCAAATACATGAGCAAAGGAGTTTGGGATAATTCCTCGAAGTTCTGGCACTGCTCGAACACCTTCCATTGTAAACGTTTTGCCTGTTCCAGTTTGTCCATAAGCAAAAATGGTGCCTGTGAAATTGATAAAATAAATATATTATTGCACTGTAAGACAACTGTTTCAAAACTGTATTTCAAGCATAACAGGAAACCATGTTGTGGCAGTTCAGATTTAGGAGTCGGACGCAGCAACATGTTGTCAGGTTACGACTATTAGTTAGCAGTTAGCTTGGCCACCAAAACAAAAGAAACAAACTAAAATAATAAACTTTTCCTAACTTCAAAAGTCCATTCCCTAAACTAGTAACTCAAGTTCAAAACAGTTCTTTATTAGTATGTCGGAAATGATAAAGTCTCTGTTCCAAAACCTAACCTGAACAAACCACTTTCCCTCCTATAGTAAATGCTGACTTGGTTCTTGTCAATATCACTTGTGTTTTTTGCAAACCACAAAAAGATGTCTTTCATATGCTGGTCCTTCAAGATGAAACAGCAAGAGTTCCACCTTTGCAAAAACATGGTTCTCGGTCTCTCTTCTGAAATGCTCAGGACTACTAGGTGGAGGCTAAAGAAGGCTGAAAAGAAAAAAGGAAGACTACTATGGCAAAAGAAAGGAAAAGTGTGGGATCACATGGACAGCTATGGTTCCAACTAAGGTCAAATGTGATTGTGTTTTCTTTTGAACTGACCCTTCCCAATGGGAACCTGACTCGGATTATCTCACTTCCCATCCAACTGTGCATCATAAATCAGAATGAAAACCGTGGAGGCGCTTAACTAAAACCACTTTATCAGATAGAAAACTCGGAGATCAATGCATACTAACACTACAAAAATGGGTGTATGAGTAAAGCATAGGTCTCTGATATGCGAGCAGCCTGCATGTTACAAGTTCGAATCCCGCAGCAAGGGAGACTGATTTTAACCAGTCTGAGGTCGATTAAACCCGTCTCATAATATGGGATAGTAAATACACCGGTCATTGAACTACTTTTCAGCACAAGTCATCCTGCATGAAGCGGTTAGAAGCGCAAAAACCATTACTATTAATAAAGCCTATATATCCTGAAACTAAAGCTGCAAGGACTGCAGGCATTGCTGCTTAGCTTAGCAATGATGCAATATTCTTGAGCACTGTGACATCCAACAGATTGGAAATTATGGCAACAAATCTAGTGTATGCAGATCAAGCAGGGTTTATGTCTGGCAGGCACATTCTCTTGAACTTAGGACCACTATACCAGATGAGACCCAGGGGAACAGAACTGATGGAAAAGTGACTCTGGTGTGGATATGGATATGGATTTGAGCTTTACTCCATAATTATACTGGGCACGGGGAGCTTCTGAGGATTCACTTATTATATATGGCAAGGTAGCAGGGGTTGCAACAGGTCCTAAATTATCAGATGCATGGAAGTGCTGTCAGGGTACAAGAATGGGAAGCCCTCATTCCCATATAAAGCTGATAGACATGTTGGGGGTGCTACCTCAGAGGCAAAATATGTGATGCTAGTATAAGGATTAGAGGTAAGAGTTACCTTGTCTCTCTATTAGTGAATGGCATGCTCTTGATCATTAGTGACCATGCTTTGAAAATGCCCAAGCCCTCTGGATGGCCGAGAATGAAATCCACCCTGTAAGAGTGCAGAAGGAGGAGACTGACGCACAGATGGCATTGTGATTGTTACAGACGATATTTGAGATGAAAATAAAAGTAAACCTATCTCGCTCTATATCGATGAGGGGTTTCCCTGCCTCAACTAAAGTGCTAATGGGTTTGTCAGGATGACTGAGTAACTAAAAAAGTCCACCGACCTGTGTCAAAATGTCCCTCGCTGTTCCTTACACTTATGACTAAACTAAACAGTTGTACCAAAGCTCTTGGCCCAGGCCAGGACAAGGAGTCCCTCTTCCTGGACTGGGTGGCACAGTTCTGGTTTTAAGTTCTCCACCAGGGCGAAAGACTCCCTTCCCCTGGTTTCAGTACTTCATAAACAAACAACATTGTGTTGTTTCATCCCCAGCTGTTCTTTCGACGTCATTTTTAACAAACAAATGACATCGAAAAATCTAAATCGGGAAAAAATGGGGGTGGGGTAAGAGGTTAAAAAGGGGTGGGGGTGGGGAGAGTACGGTTAATAATATAGGGAAGGGGGTCTTGGGGTAACCCCCGAATGTATATATATATTTTTTTAATTTGTTTATTTATCAATCGACACACAGGAGAGATTATACAAAAACATTACATATAGTATCTCAGGTCATGTAACCCAGAGTCCCCATCTCCCACCCCATACGTTCCCCGGCAAGCATAGTTCTCGGCCTTAGTCAGATTGACTCAGCGGCACTGGTGGGTCCTCCATAGCGTGAAGGGCCCTTGCGATCAGGGGCGGTTTGTGGGTCAGGGCCGGATAATTCCGGTCATAGTCTAGCACTGGCTCCCAGATATCCCGAAAACGATGAAGCAGCCCCGCCCTGGCTGCCGTGACTTTCTCGGCTATTCAAATATCCAAAGTTTGACCCAGCAAAGGGCCATCAAGGGTCCGTCCGCGGACTTCCAGGTGCGGGCCACCGTGATCTTAGCCGCTAATAGGAACTGGGATATCAGGGTCGCTCTTCTCCCCGACCGCGGGTATGAGCCTGACAGTGGAATCCCCAAAAGGACCTGTTCCGGCCAGCTGCGGCGTAAAGCTGTGGGTAAGAACGGGAGGAAGCGAAGGGGAAGAGAAAGGCAGGATTGTTCGATCTCCACCCATTTCGGTCGGCCCGTAGCAAGTCCCCATCCCTGGAGGTGGGCCAACTGTGCCGCCATATGGTATTTGCGGAGGTCGGGGACCCCCAGGCCTCCCAATCTCGTGCTGGCCATCATTGTTCTCCGCGGGATGCACGGTTTCTTCCCCTTCCAAATAAAGTCCACCATCTTCCTTTGGAGCCGCTGCAAGGGGGGGAAGCAGAATGGTGATCGGGAGGGCGGCACAGGCATAGAGGAAGCGAGGAAGTAAGTTCATTTTGCACGCCATGATCCGGCCTAGGAGGGAGATCTCTAGGGGTTGCCAGCGGGTCAGATCCTTTTCTAGTTCCTCGAAGAGTGGCGGGAAGTTAGCTCGGTAGACTTCCGTTGGGCGTGCGGGGATATGAACCCCCAAGTAGGGGATCAATTTGATGCTCCATTGAAACGGACCTCTCTTCACCAGGGACTCCCGTTCAGCTGGCGTCATGCCCACTCCCAGCACCGCCGATTTTTGATAGTTAATCGCGAATCCCGAGACCATCCCAAAGTTGTGGATTTCAGTTAAGGCCTCACTCATGGATCTCTCAATGTTTGTGATGGCAAGCAAAACATCATTCACGTAGAGGGCCACTTTTTGTTGCGCAGAGCCGGTGCTCAGGCCACTGATTCGGGGGTTCTTCCAGACTCGTTGAGCCAGCGGCTCCATGGCCAAAGCGAAAAGCAGAGGGGGTAGAGGACATCCCTGCCTCGTTCCGCACGTGAGGGAGATTGGGTCCGACAAGCGGCCGTTGACTCTTAGCCTCGTCCTGGGGGACTGGTAGTTCGCCAGGATCATCTTCTGAAAGGTCAGGCCGAAGCCAAAGGCCCCCCAGAGTGAGGCGCAGATAAGACCAGTCCACCTTGTCGAACGCTTTAGTTGCGTCCAATGCCAAATAGGGCTAGCTGTTGGGAATCCCAAGTGGCGATTTTAATGAGATCCAGGGCCCTGCGGATGTTGTCTTTCGTGGACCTTTGGTTTATAAAGCCCGTTTGATCCGGGTCTATAAATATTAGGGAGGATAGGTGCCAGACGGTTGGCCAAGACTTTAGAGTATATGTTGGCGTCCAAATTCAGCAACGCAACGGGTCTATATGAGCTAATATCGTGAGGGTCTTTCCCGGGCTTGGGGATAAGGACTGTAATAGATTCTTGCATCGTTGGGGTGACCGTGCCAGTGGCCACGAATGAGTTGAAGAGGCGGGCCAGGGAGACCGCTAGTTGGGGCCGGAAGATTTTGTAGAAGCGAGTGGAAAATCCATCCGGGCCCACGGCTCTGGGTTTTAAGCTCTTAATGGCTGCCTCCACCTCCTCGATTGTAATCGGGGCTTCCAGGTCTTCCCTGGCCGTCGGGGTCAGGTGTGGTAGGGTCGCCTCTTGGATGTATGAGTGCTGCTTAATTGGATCTCTCGGGGCCGCCGTCATTATTTCCAGGTGGTGGGCTGTTGCTAAGCATATTTTCTCATGGTCAGCGTAGTGGATCACCCCTGCGGATCACGGAGGCCTAAGATAGTATTTCTGCTCTTCGCCTTTGCCAGTTTGCTAACCAGGAGCTTGTTGGCCTTGTTGTGAGTGTAGTACCATTGCTTAGACTTGGTTAGCAGATTCGCCGTAGCCTCAGCGTAGTGGGCTTCCAGCCGTTTCCTGGCCATTTGCAGGATCCTGTAGGATTTAGGGGCCCAGCCCTTCCTTTTATGTGTAGCCTCAGCCTCAGCCTCTCGGACTTCTGCTTCCAAAGAGTCGCGCAACTCCCTCTTCCTTTTGTGGTATGAGGCTCCCTGGGCAATCAGCTCGCCTCTGAGGATCGCCTTCATGGCGTCCCAGGTGTTAGCCGGGGAAGTGTCTTCGTCCCGGTTTTCAACGAAAAAGTTCCAAATGGAGTTACGATTGAGTCCCTCACTGCCATGTCTCCCAAGATAGGGTCATAGAGGCACCAACGGCAGCGCGGAGGGGGGGGGGGGGTCTGGGTCATGAGACCGCAGGGTCAGAGTAACTGGGGCATGGTCTGAGAGGATCCGGGGGCCAATTATCACATCATCAGTGAAGGACAGGATCTGTGGGGAGGTCAAGATTAGGTCAATTCTGGAGAAGGTACGATGCACATATGAATAGAAGGTAAAGTCCTGTTCGTCTGGGGACAGAACCCTCCAAGTTTCCACAATGTTTAGTGTGCGAAACAGGTGGAGCAAGCCAGCGGCCAACTTCAAATCTCTAGAAGTCGGGGGGGTGAGATCTGTCCTTGAGAGGGTCCGGAGCCCCGTTAAAGTCTCCTCCCATGACGACATGCCCCTCGATGAATGGGAGGAGAGAGACTTCCAGGTCCTCGTAGAAGCTCTCCTGATACTCGTTCGGGGCATACACCGAGATGAGGGTGTAGAGCTGGCCATGGATGGAGCATTTGACTGCAATAAAGCGACCCTCCTGGCACTGTAGTGAGTCAAGGATCTGAGGCTTCAGGTCTTTTGCGAATAAAATAGTGGTGCCCCCCCTTCTTAGTGCCGTTTGAGGCGAGGAATTGTAGTGGGAAGAGTTTGCTTCAAAGGCGTGAAAAGTCCGCTGGGATCAGGTGTGTTTCTTGTAGAAAAGGGATCGACGACCCGTTGTCTTGTAGCCTCTGTAGGATCGATTTCCTCTTCGGGGGGGGGGGGGGGGGGGGGGGAGTTCAGGCCCCTAACGTTCAAGGAGGTGAACTTGAGTTTCAGGTGAGGGGGTTGGTCCGGGCAATCCTCTTGCTGGGGGGACGGGGGTCATGGGGGGGTGGTTAGGTCAGCCATGGACGTGAGAGCATGATTGAGTTGAAGTCTCCTGTGGTCGAGGGTTTTTTAAAAAGGTCTAACTGGTCTCCAACGGGAGAAAACACATTCAAAAGTGACCTCCAACGGGAGGACCAAAGTGCTGCCAGGGGGGTCGATTTAGAACTATCGACATGGCCCCTAGGCAACAGGGTTGTCATTCGACAGCACCAACATGTTTGAAAGTCTCTCCAAGGGTAAAGTGGTGTCATCCGCCTTGGAGGGGGTTATGGACCGCGTCAGATCTGCGGCAAGATGTGAAGCTTAAGGTCATTACAGAGTCATGGTTCCAGTGCAGGCGTTAAGGCGTGTCATTTAGGTTTGCGATTTCTCTGCACTCTGGACCATGGGGTCTGTTTCGGTTTTGGGGAGATTGCTTCTGAGGCTGGGCTTGATCGGCCCGGAGCAGAGAGGTCTAAGGTCTCTGGGGAGTCCGGGCGGAGGATTGACGTCGCATCGTTGAGGTGGCTGATGGTGCGCTGAGTGCCCTTGTATGAAAACTGTAGGGCCGTAAAGAGCCATCGATAACGGAACTGCTGATCCCGAAGAAAGAGTGACAGAGGCCGGAGCATTCTGCGCTTTTGAAGCGTCAGCGGGGAGAGGTCCTGGAAGATCTGCATCGGGATTCCCTGAAATGAGAGCTCGTCCTTAGAGCGGCCAATCGCTGCTATGGCCTCCTTGGTGGTGTAGAAGTGGACCCTAGTGATCACGTCTGGTGGGGGGGTCCGTATCGACTCCTCGGCGAGGGCACAGTCTGTGGGTCCGATCCAGCAGCAGTTGAGTCTCGCCCAGGTCTGGCAGGAGGGACTGGAAGAAGGTGCTAACGTATTCCGGGAGCTCCCGGTCAGAGACTGAGGCGGGCACCCCGCGAAGACGCAAGTTGTTGCGGCGGTAGCGGTTCTCCAAGTCCTCCTGTTTATGCTCGAGGATTTCGGGTTCTTGCCACCAGCGATTGGACGGTGCGTTGCATTTCTGTCAGTGAAGCGGAGTGGTCCGTGGTCAGGTCCTCTACCTCGCCAACCCTCAGTTCGATGCCGGCGACTCTTTGTTCGGTCTGTTCCAGTTTGACGGTGAGTTCCGACATGCAGGCTCTGAATTCCGATTTGATATCGCTCATGAAAGCCTGAAGATCCTCCTTAGTTGCAAGCGTTCCGCCGCCATCAGACGTTTTCTGGGGGGTGAGCTCGAGGGGGTCCGCCTTCCCACAGGCCGGCAGCATAGCAGATAGGTCGGCTGATTTAGGAGGCTTTAGTGCTTTGGCCATCGCTCCGCGGAGAGGGGCCGTCCCCAGAGGGTGACTCCCGCGTTCACGTTTTGCAAGGGGTTGAGGGGGACGGCCAGATAGATGTGCGGGGTGGGCAAAGCCCGGGGATCCCAGGCGGTGGAGCGGACAGGTTAAGACTCCAGCTTCTCGCGAAATAGAACAGTTCCTCAAAGTTGGGCAGTCCAGCGAGCTGGGCGTCCACCTAGGAAGGTGGCGGTCGGCACCTCCGGCCGATGGTGAGCAGGCGTGGGCAGGGGCACCCCAGGAAGTCACAGGGGGGGGGACGCACTCCGTGTGGGGTCAGAGTAGGTGGAGCTCGAGGGCCCGCCCGGCGGGGATATTAGGCGCCCAGAGGGGGTGTTGTTGTAGGCCTCAGGGTAACCCCGGGGGGGGGCAGACAGCAGATAGCAGAGGGGCTAGAAGACACGGAGTCGTCCCAGGGCGGTGTGTGTGGTTCAAATCAGGGCCACGCTGTAGCCCACCTTACCTGTGTGTGGCCGACCCCCGAGCCGTGGCCACGCCGCAACAAGTAGGCCTTCGATAGTAGCCGGGGGAGGCAGGGCCCCACCCCCGAGAGCAGCAGGCCGAAGATGGGCAGGGACGCCCCAGGAATCGAAGAGGGTGCTGAGGTGGAGCTGAGGGGCCGCCCATCTCAGCCGGGCGACGTGTGTGGCTCTCACTCGAGCCGAGATCGCGGGGGGGCCTCCGGTGGTAGCCGGGAGAGGCAGTAGGCAGAAAGTGGGCAGGGGCGCCCCAGGAAGACGAGGGTGGAGGGTCCGCAGAGAGAGCAATCCCAGCGAGGCGGCGGTGTCGGAAACCGCCGAGTCGAGTGATCACAGGGGCCCCGGCAGCAGGCTTTGCACCGTCGAGGACCAGGCACGGGGGGGGGGGGGGGGGAACGCTCCGGTGCAGGGTGTCGGGCGGGATGAGCCTCATACGCGTTCATGGGCAGATGATGGCAGCCAGCCAGCCGCCAGCCTGGAGCGGGTCGCGAGGATGCAGCGGCCATTTTAGGTCGTGTTACGGGAGCAGGCCTTCACGCTCCCCGTCGCGTTTTCACCGTTAGCGAAGGCGTTATGCCCCCAAAATGCTGTCATCCACAGCCCAGGACCACAGCAGGTGAAAGCTCCCCATCACTGCCAACGGACTTAGCTGCAAACGGGTAAAATTAACGCTGAACCGCGGATCCGAGCGGAGGCCATCAGAGGAGCTGCCTCATCGCTGGCGCTCCAGGCCACGCCCACCATATTTTTTTTTAAAAAGTTTATGAGTTTTTTAAAAATAAGGTCTTCAAAAAATGTATTTCGAAAAAAACTCATGTCGGTAAAACGACATTGAACCAACCAACCAACAGGGTTGGTTGCAGATCCTCTGATACTCTACATCAGAAAGTTCAATATTTAACAGTTCACAACATCAGGGGGAGCGTCTGCCTTCCACTGGCCTTTCTCACAAAGAACATATCCAATTGTGATGAGGGTCCCAACCCATATCCTAGTTTCTCTTCTTCCCACAGGCGTACTGGTGCACTCTCCTGCCAAGTACTGCGACACAGAAGATGGTTCAGGACCTTTTCTTGTGGGTGTGGGTCCAAGACCCAATACTTCTCTGTGGCTTGGTTTTGGCAGACCAGGTTCACTCTCCTGCCAGGTACTGCCACGAGCAAATTGACTTTCAATTAGGCTTTAAATGTACGCTCTCTAACTGTTATCTCCATCAGTGGCTTGCGGCCAACCACTGCATGGAGGAAGTTGACTCCCTATGCACTCTGTCTTATGGTTAACTACGTTTATTTTTTAAAGTAGTGACAATGAAAAGAGAATTATTATTTTTTAAATGAAATTAGCGCTAATGGATAGCAATGAAGATTTGTGCTAGAAATAATGATGTTACTATGTTTATGAGAAGACATGTACAGTTTAGGAGAGGTAATGTTTAAGAACACAGAATTAAGTAGGAAATTAGTTATTTAAGTTTGGGATGTTTTTAAATAAAAAATGTGTAATTTGGTATTCACGGACAGAGCAGTGACTGATCAGCACTGCTCTGCCTAGTGCTAATTATCATCCCAAAGTCACCATATATTAAAGTGGCATCTGTATAGAGTTAAAGTGTAAGTTAGTGGATGTTAAGGTGTAGTGTACATGTTTTAAGGTGAAATGTACTTTTAGTGTGCATGTTTGAGGTGTGACTTGCATGAGGTCATCTGTGTAATGTGTTCCCACATTGGGGTTGTTTGCTTCTCTCCCTATTTCGAGGTCATTATGGTCACACCCCACCTTGGAGTCGACTGGTTCTCACACCGCCCTAGGGGGCATTAGGCTCTTAATCCACCCAGGGTTTGTTAGGCGCTCATCACACCTTGTGGTCGTTAGCATCTCGTCCGGGTGTTGCAAGCTTTGCACCCCGCCTTGGGTATGTTTTGACTTGCTGTCTCCTCCTGAATTCCCTGAGCAGCCATGTACCTTTTTCCTTCATGCAGTGTTCCTCCGATCTGGTGGGTTGGTTGGTTGGGGAGGTGGTGTGGTCTTCCTGCGTCTGCTTCATCAGAGCAGATGCTCCCTTCCCGCTGGCTCCCAGTGCAGTTCGCTGGCTCCATTTCTTTCCACTGGGCTTGATGACAACGACGCATCCAATGGATACAATTTGTTAAACCTTTATTAAAAATGTTGGGGTTGGAGAAACTTCTAGTTTGTCATATAACTAAGACGGGTGTAGTCTGGAACATCAAACGATAAACAAAACAGTCCTAGTGGAGTCTGTCAAATCAAAATGTCCTATGCCAACAAAAACCTAATGCCTTCCCTATCTCTTGTACAAAAAGTGTAAAAAAGGAAACATGTATGCAAAAGGAAAAAATCAGTGTTCAAATGATAATGTGGTTGAACCAGCTCTCCTCCCCATGTTTGGCCTCATGAAGTAAGGCGATCCTTTTAGGCAGGATGAACCACTCTGGCTCGGTTTCCAACACAATACACAGTTCAAAACCGTGGATCGAGAGCCGCCTGGCCTTCCATGTTAAAGTCTCTTTCTCGAACTTCCAAAATAATATTTCAACCAAAACGTTCACTAAGATCCCCTCTGCCAGGCTCAGACCTCTCACGATAAAGTTCAACACAAAGTTGCAGGGGGCTCCCTTACCCAACCTTATTATACTTTGGGTCTCCGTCAGTCGGGCCCGGCCCACTTTCGGATGTCAGTCTTTTGCATGTGCGTGGCTTTCTTCACAGACCACCGCAGGACCACTATGACCCAACGTTCACTGTTTTTCTTTCACTCTTCCCTTCTCTAGGAATTAACCTTCTTCACTTTGCGGTTTGTCCGCCTTTAGCTTGAAACAATATACCTTTCACAGAGACTTTCAAATGGGCTACTTCGTTTCAACAGACCACTCCGTTACTTAGTACCGCTGATCTCACATCTGCATTTTACTTTAAAGTTCATTCACAAGTCTGCCTTTCTTACCGTCTTATCCACATATGTGCAGTCTTCAATTGGGATATAATGTTGCTACTTCATTCGCTTTAGCACAAACCGGTCTCTCAGGTCGCCTGCCAACTCACCAGCTATGTGCGCTTCCTTCTTGTTTTGCGATTTCCAATTTACGAGCCAAATTTAGTACTACACGCTTGGCCTCGCCTCCCCAACTCTGCCATTCACCCAGGAGGGTCACAGGCATCCTTGAAACACAATGCAATCTTAACTTGTGAGATATTGCCTTCTCCACGTGTCTTTAGTGGTCTGTCAGAGGCAACAACCTCCAGTAGGGAAGCTTTGGGGTTTTCGGTCCACTGCTCTCGTGCCTTGGTCCGTTGCTCTGCTCCAGTAGGTGTGCCTTCGTCCCAGAAGTTCTGCTCGTACTCATTTTCCACCTTGTTCAGAGTTCGTCTTTAGGTGTTGCCTTTTATTTGTGTGAGGAGAGCTAAATGGTATCAGGTGTATGCACTTAGTGTAAAGTGACTGACTTTGCCTGACCCAATTAACGGGACATATACAGTACGATGTGTGAGAGAGTTAGACTGGTTACTCATAGTCACCCTCTTCCTCGGCCCAGTGTTTGTGTAAAAAGTGGAGGGGGGCAGTTGGGATCCCGGAGGTTCCTAAACAATAGGATGGTGTATATGAACAAAAAAAAAAAAAAAAAAAAAGAAGGTGGAGGAGAAATAGTATTTAGTATTTTATTTATTTCTATAGCGCACCAGGCCCAGGGGCAACCGGGCGCTTAACTTAGTTACAACAAGATGAAGGCATGACAAGGCAATGTGACAGAGTATTACAGGAGTATTACAGGAAGATTTACAAAATTTACAAAATATACATTCAAGCGAATATCGATAAGGCAGTGATTTACAGGATAGTTAATAAGGGATGCAGAGTAGGTCAAAGTGCAAGTAGGGCAGTAAACTGGTGTTAGCTGTCTTGGGCGGATAGCCAAGCTTTGGTAAGGTGTTTGAATTTCAGGAAGGAAGGTTCTGCTCTAAGGTCATTGGGGAGTGAGTTCCAAAGTTTGGCTGCCAGGATGGGGAAGCTGGTTCCACCTGATCTTTGGAGATTAAAACGCGGGATGACAAGGCAGTTGGCTTGGGCCGCTCTGCGAGGTCTGGTGGAATTGTGGAAAGAGAATCTGTTTGCCAGGTAGCGAGGGGCTTGGTTGTGGAGGCATTTGTGTGCGAGAGCCAGGGACTTCAAGGAGATGCGATGTGGGATAGAGAGCCAGTGCAGGTTGCGCCTGGTGTCAGATATATGCTGGCGCCTAGGAATGTTAAGGGCCGCTCTGATCGCATTGTTTTGGACAATTTGTAGCTTGTTTAAGTTGCGGAGATTAGTACCTAGATAGAGGGCATTACAGTAGTCGACCTTGGATAGTACGAGGGTCCTGGCCAAGGTTACGCAGTTGGCAGTGGTTAGGAACGGGCGACAGGCGGTGATGAGCTTGCAAGTATACGCTGCTGCAGATGAGACTGCGTTGGACTGTCTAGTCAAGGATAGGGTTGAGTCGATGTAAATCCCTAGGGTTTTCGTGTCCTTAGCAATAGGGATGGTGTTCCCATCAATGGTGAAAGACTTGAAAGCAGGGTCAAGTTTAGTGAGTTTTTGTGGTGAACCAAGAATGAGGAGCTCTGTCTTTTCATCATTTAGGCAGAGGCCGTGTTGGGCCATCCACGCTTGGATGACCTGGTAGATGGCGTTGATGGCGAGGGAGTCAGTTGTGTAGTCTCCTGTGATGGGGATTAGTATCTGTGTGTCGTCAGCGTAATTGGTATACGTGACGCCCAAATGGTCCAGAATATCGAAAAGGGGTTTGGTAAACACGTTATATAACGTGGGCGAGACACAAGACCCTTGAGGCACACCACAAGAGACCGGAGCGGGTGGTGCGGCCGCAAGTGGGGAAAACACGCGCATTGATCTATTATCCAGGAAGGATCTGATCCAAGTAGAGGCATTTTCTGAGAAATGTGCGGCTGATTTGAGGTGATGGCAGAGAATTTTGTGATTGACAAGATCAAAAGCAGCAGAGAGGTCCAGGAGAAGTAATAACGCCAGTTTGCCTTTGTCTTTGAGATCTTCGATTTGCGTTTTTAAATCGATAAGGGCGGTCTCAGTGCCATGGCGAGGCCGGAACCCTGATTGCCTGAGTCCCAGAAGTTTATTTGATTCAAGGTATTCCTGAATTTGTAGGTAGGCCGCGCGGTCAAGGATTTTTAGTAAAAAAGGTACAGTGGTAATTGGTCTGTAGTTAGTGGGTATGCTGGGATCCAGGGTAGGTTTTTTCAGAAGCGGGATGACCCACGCATCCTTAAGATTGTCCGGTACAATCCCAGAGCTAAAGGAGGAGTTGATGAGCGTAGTGATGAATGGTGCTAGGTCGTGAGCTGCTTCCTTAATAATAGGTGCAGGACAAAGGTCACCCTGACAATTGGACGGTTTAAGGCTAGTGATGATCTTTTCCACTTCGAGAATGGAGAGTGGAGAGAAGCTAAAAGGAGTCAGAGAGTCTGTGATAGAGAGGTTTATGGTAGGTATAGGGATCTGTAGAGGGTTGGATTGAAGGCTAGATTGTTTGTTGTTGATTTTAATTTGGAGAGTGGCAATCTTACCTAGGAGAGCTTCTTGGATTTTGGAGCACCAGGTGCTATCTTTGGTACAGGTGTCAGGTGGAGTAACAGGAGTTTCAAGTTCTTTTAGGATTTTAAACAATTCTTTGGTGTTAGATTTGGCTTGTTCGATGCGTTTGTTGTATGTGTCTTTTTTTGCCTGGAATATAGCTTCCTTGTAGTTAAGGGTGGCCAGGAGTACGCGTGATTTGTTAGCTAGAGAGTGATTGCTTCTCCAGTGGGATTCTGCAATTCGTTTTTCTTTGCATAGAGCTCTGAGATGGGGTGTAAACCAAGAGTTTAGGTGGGCTCGAGGTTTAGATTTTCTCAGTTTCGAGGGTGCAATGGTGTCTAAGGCTATAAGCATGGCCCGGTTGAATGTGTCGACCAGGGCCGTAGGGTCAGAGCATGAGGGATCCCGGTCATTGAGAGCTGGAAGGAGGAGGGGGAGGAGTCTATCGCAGGTAATGTTGCGTTTGTTACGGGTGGCCATAGCCGGGGCAATGTTGTGAGGGAGGCTGATAGGTTTGGACTCAATATTGAATGTAATTAAGTTGTGGTCTGTCCAGGCGCACTGTTGGTTAGAGGTGATGTTGATGGGACAGTTGAGGGCGGCTAGCCAGTCAAGGGTTCTGCGTCTCACCCCCAGTCTCTGAAAACCCCTCCCCCAGGTGATCCTCCCACACTGGTCCGCCCCCAGGGTCTGGATCCAAAGGCAATGGCTGTGCCCTGGCCACCTGAGAGAGAAATCCACAGGAACTAGCGGGCGAAACACACTCTGGTTTCTCACACTCTCTTCTTGGCTACAGCTTGTTCTTCCATGTGGCTCCGTGGGTCTCTGTCACCCCTCGCACCATTGCAGGTAGGCTCTCTGTTCATTGGCTAGGGGGAGGGCTTGCGTCTTGTTCTGCGGATCGATCTGAAAATGGTGTCTGGATAGGGACAGAAACCACACCAACCTTGGGTATATGCATTGGTAACACATTACATTTGTCAATCAGGATTTAACCAATGAACTTCTGGTGTTCTGGAGACAAGGGAGGATAATACATAGCCCTGTTCAGAGATTGCCTGTCCTCTAAGAGAGGGATCGCGCTTGCACTGTCCCCCGGGTGGGTGTTACGCTTAGCAGCCTCACATCCCTAGTCCTAAAAGGGGGTGGCTCCCCCTTGGGGAGAGGGGATGAAGTCCCTGGATTTGTCACACACCACATTCCTCCATGAGAAGAGTGTTACTGAAGGAACTGTTAGGTGGAGGATCGACTGGGGAAAGCACATTTAAAATTAGAAGAAGTTGCAGGACAAAGGGTCCTTCAGAGAATTTAAGGCTCTAACCAGTTTCTAGATGAGGATTTGGAAGGAGTGAAGGAATACCTTCTAGAAGACATCATACAACAGCATCACTCTTGCTTACACTCTGAAATACTGACTGTTCTCACACACATAGGGGCATTGTTTGATCCCCGGTTTTTTAAACAGTACACGAGTAGGTTCCTTGGAAGAAACCATTTCAAATAAGAGTTTGTCAATGTGAATATATGCAGTTAGTAGATGAGGACGTGCAAGAGATGTTCATAAAAGGTGAAATGATGGAGTTGCCCATAGAGCTGCCAAGTTCCCAAACCAATATTTTTCTGATAAATACAAAGCAGAAGGCAATTCGCAATGTCAAATATGAGAGAAATAGATTGGCAATTCATGAACCCACTTTGACAGTAAAATCAAAGCTTCTTTCAGTTTCTGAGAAAGGAGAAGTTCTAGTTTAACTTATTTTCAGATGTGTATTTTGTGAGATCTGGCTCCAGTGGGGCACATTTTAAGGTTGGATCCCACTTAAATAGGGCACAGAACATATGCTTTTGCTCATACAATAAAGGAAAATCGTTAATCGTTCTGGGGTTAAAGTGGAGCAGTCTTGAGAGCTGAGAGGGCCAGGATAGAAAGTGGCCCAGCGGAACCCAAGCTGCCTCTGACCTAAGATGGCCACTGCAGTAGAGCTGTGAAACAAAAAGGGTGATCTTGGTGCAGCACCTGTGGCAACGTGAGGCAACCTGATGGTCTTAATCCTGCAGCCCTTTCGGGTCTCCTGGGCTGCTGGCCCAATAAGGGGTCTTAGTGGTGGAGGAAGCCAGGTGAGTGCTGGTGCAGCAGGGAACTGGGGATCACAGTGTGCACTTCTTGACTTCCACTTTCAGTAGGTCCTGCTCTGGGGCCGAGGGGCGGCGCAGTGGCAGACTGGGGACCCTGGAAAGCTGAGCAAAATTTACGGAAGATAAATCCCTCCCTTAGTGATCCTAAAGTGCAGGGGAGATAGCTGCAGAAAGGCCATCAGCCTGGAAAGCAATGAAAATCATCTGATCTAACTTAGGACTCTTGAGGGACAAACAAACTATGAACAGACAGACAGGCTTTCAGTATTGACCTGCTCTCCTTTACCAAACATTGACCCTTTCCACAATCTTCAACTACATTAAATATGCAGAGACTCGTACAACAATTTCAGAGCGTGCAACCTGCGTGGCCCTGAGCTCTGAGGAGGTCTCTGTTACTAGAAGGAATAGAGACTTGACCAGCTGCTGTTCAAACGGACAACTCATGAATAATAAACTGAAACAAAGGGGACTAACATGGTTGCGTACAGCCAGATGACACACATACTGAATGAAGACGCAATCCAAGTACTATAAGAAGTAAGGCTCAGACACAAAAGAGTGGCATGTTTCTGGATATAAACTTTTTTTAAATAATGAAAGGTTGAAAAAAATGACACTATCCCTAGACCTAAGAGGGGGTTTCCCCACCTCCAAGGAAACTAGTCAAATTGTCAGGAAGTTCAAAAATAAAGGGTCAGACACAGTTATGTCCAGAAACTTGCTTCTGTCCCTAACACTAATTATCTAAAGTAACTGCTAAGATAATCTCTTCTTAAAGTAACATGTTCTTTGTGCTTTCACTGAACAGAAACATTCCCAGTCTTCCTGGTCAAATGAAAAGATGAAATAAACAATGTCCAAAACTGCAAGATTTCCAGGCTAGGGTTGTGCTCCTTTCCCTTAGTGTTCTTCTCAGTTTCCCTTCTTTTGAGGTATTGGGCCCCTTTATCTTTTAGGCAAAAGTCAATGGACAATCCACAAGGACCTGCTGTTTAGCTTCACAATCCTTTGTGTTGTCAACTTGATAAATTTTGTTATAGAATGTAAGATTCCCTTTTCCCAGTTCTGGGGTAATTGACCCTCTCAGTCACTCACGTGGGTGCGAGTCTCAGAGAGAGAGAGCGAGAAAGAACGCGCGAGCGCAGGGAAGGGAAGAGAGAGAGAGAGATAACACTGAAGGGAAGAGATAGGGAGAGAAAGAAGGAGGGGAGAGCACGCGCCGCTTTGGGGGCGGGGGGGAGCACCCACTGCCAGGAGGGGGTAGAGCGCGCACCACCGAGGGGGGGGGGGGGGGGTGTGCGTCGCGCGGGGGGAGGGGAAGAGCTCCTACATTCATGGGGGTTGCAAGCAATCTCACGGTTCAGTAGGGGGGCAGCAATCAAAATGAATATTTTTACTTTCAGGCTCTCCCAGTAGCCATCCCTCTCAAGACTTTAGCGAAGATGCATCAAGACATTATGGATGATGTCTGGAAAGACGTGAAGGCTAGGAAAACTCTGCTCATGTCCAGGGGTGTGGGTGGGGTGGCGGTGCAAGATATACGTCGATACTTTAGGGTGGCACAACGGAGGGTGCTCCAAGAATGCGTTAACCCTTTTATGACTAAGGGGTGGTGCCATATAGAAGAGGAAGTCTCGGGTAAACTCCTTCAGCACATGCCCTGGTTAGAGAAGCTGGACAGGCCAGTGAATGTGTACGAGTTGCCAGCGACTAGGGTGACAATAGTGGTCTGGGATAGGGAAGTAGGCATAACAATGTTTCCCTCCCCTCTTACGCCCATCCATTTTACCCTAACTTCTAGCCGGGGTACGACAGTTACGTGTTTGCAAATTGGAGGGAGGATGGATGTGAATTGTTGGCACATATGTTTATAGACTGGCAAATAAGGATATTTGAGTCATGCAAAGCCACGTTTGGAGTAAAAGAGAAGGACAGGTTTCAGTACTGGAAGCTGCGGCACTGGGTAATGCAATCCCCCCAACAAGAAGGCAGCCACTCAGAAGCGATCTATCACCTAGTGGCACCAAAGGGCTAATCTTGCGTTACACGCTAGCTTGGGTGGTTACGGGGGGTGTGGGGTTCGAGATGCATTGCTTATGTATGTGGAGGCATGGCACAGGGATTGGGGGTTGAGATTTCTACTTTGGGATGGAGGGAAGCCTGGAGGAGCCTAAAGAAAGCTACCAATAGTGTCCAATATGCAGAGAGAGACTTCAAATTCTGGGCCAGGGGATACTTAACTCTCGATAGAATGCAGCATGTGAGTGGGGGGAAAGAGAGGATGGAAGTGTTGGAGCGGGCGTGGCAGGGATGGAACTTACATGTATATATGGTTGGGATGCCAGATGTTGGTAGCTTATTGGTTAGAGGTGGTGAACATTCTTAATAGTATCACTGGGGCTACACTACAGTTAGATCCGGTAGAGGGTCTTCTCAGGATTTTTGAGAGTAGGGCCAGGGTTAAAACATTGTACGAACATCCCACTGTTTCGAACCATGCTTCTCATAACCAAGACCATGACTGCACCTTGCTGAAAGTCGCCAAGAACTCCTACAGCAGCCGACTGGTGGTCACGCATGTGGTCTATAATGGCGGCAGAGAAGGTGGCCTGTTTCTCGAATTGCTTTCCATCCTATGCTCACAAACCCATAACAAGGACTTCACGTGCCCCACCAGACTAAGGGTTATGGGGTTGTTCGATTACATGTAGATTCATTTTGGCTTCCTTGGCATGCAGAAGGTAATGGGCAACACGGGGCAAGCGGCTGGTGAACTGGGGAAGGGTACAAGGATTCTGCGTTAATGTTTGGTTATGTTTTGTTGTTTTATCTTCAACAATCAAGTCTTATTCTTCCCCTCCAATTCTCTTCCCCCTCCCTCTCCTCCACCTTTCCTTCACTTTCCTCCCTCTAATCTCCCCACGCTCGCAACTTAGGCATTCACTTTGACTCCTCCCCCTCCTTTTCCCCACATCATATTTCTCTCACCTCTCGCGCCGGTCGCTTCCACCTCTTTAATATTCGCAAAGTCCGCTCCTCTCTCACTTTCCATGCTACTAAACTTTTAATCTGCTCCCTTATCTTCTCTCGCCTCTTCTACTGCTTCTCCTTACTCTTTGGACTACCTACTTCTCACCTCGCCCCCCCTCAAATTTATCTACCATTCTGCCGTCCTACCTCCCGAGACTCATTTCCGCTTCCCTTTCTTCCCTTGGCTGGCTTCCCTTCCACTCCCAACTTAAATTTAATTTCCTCCGTTTGGTTTTTAAATCTCTCCATGCTCTTGCTCCCCCTCATCTCTCCTGCCTTCTCTCTTTCTACACTCTTTCCCGCTCCCTTAGCTCAGCTGACCACTTACTTCGCACTGTTCCTCCTTCCCTGTGTGCCCCCTCTCATTTCCGCTCCTTCCAGCTCCTAGCCCCCCTGCACTGGAACTCCTTACCTCTCTCAATCCGCTCTATACACATCTTTTCCTCCTTCCGCACTTCCCTAAAATCTCTCCTTCTCCATCCCCCTCCATGAAACCCTCCCTGCTTCTTGCTACCCTTCCTTCCTTTGTTCTCTACCCTATGATCCTCTACCTCCCCTTCCCTCCACCCACCCAATTCTCACCCTTATACCCCTTCGGTTTCCCTCCTCCGTCCCCTTCTCACCCTTCCCTCTCAGTTTATTGCTCTACTTACTGTTTTGTTGGTGTGATTCATAATTGTAAATTGCTTCTACTGTTATAAAGTTATATGTATCCAGTTGTGAAAATGTACAGTGTTTTGGAGTAAAGCGCTATATAAACATGATAAATACAATACAACAATCAGCACACCCACGAATGGTGGGTGCAACGCAACAGCTGAGGTATGAGCATTGTTTTACTGTCGTCATCTATTTTAATATGCAATACCAATAAAAAGATAACAAAACAAACACAAAAAGTGTTGCAGTGCCTTAACGTACGTCATGTCAGAACTAAAACGTGTAACAAATCACAAAGTACTGAAGCTGTGGTAGCATTGTAAAGTACTATATTTGGGTGTCAGTGGATGCACAACTTCAGTAGTATAAATGAAGTGGAGTAATGTGAGACAAAGGAGAATTTTCTCTTAGTGCAATTTAGTAGAAGTGAAGTTGTTGAAGTGGAAGCAGAAGTACTGTAAAGTCATCCTGACAAGCCTACTGTGAATCCTAAATCGTGAATAGCAAAACAAGCTGTTTAAACCAAGAACTGTATTCCTCTGGCAACTATAGAAGTAACATTTCTTTTGAACTGTGACAAGTCTTCTTGGATTGTCTGGAGAGGTGGCAAAGCATCGTGGCTAGGAAGTGGAAAGTCCATATTTCACCAAGAAGAACAGACTTGCTATTGTTCGAACTTAATTAACAAGACTTTACCTTGACATTGAAATATCAAGAACTGACTATCTGACCTACAGGTATTTCCTTGGTTTTTTTTTTTGTTCAACATTGGAGTTGAATTCACTTTGAATCTTGGTGAAGGGAACACACCCAGGTTATTTTGAGGTTACCAATAAACTAAGAATGTAGTTGATATTATTTCAGGTGCCATATATATTTTTCTTTGTATTGAATGTTTAAGTGTGAGGGCCAGACATCCTGTGTTAGAGTGTTTCCCCTTAGTTTTGTTAGGCAGGGAAATCCTCAGCAGAGTATGAGGCGTTTAATATTATTTGTACCTTAATAAAATGGCATGCTTTGAACAATCATCAAACAGTTGGCCACCTCACATTGCTGACCCCTCACAGGAGAGAGAGAGAGAGAGAGTGCCTGGGGAAAGAGAGAGCAGAGAGGGATTGTCTGTGTGGAGGGAGCGTCTGTGTGTGTGTTAGAAGAGACAGACTCAGTCTTACTTTGGTCTGTACTTCATTGGAATGTAAAACTTATTTTAAATTATAGTTGATGCTTGCTCGATTGATGGTTT
Organism: Ambystoma mexicanum; assembly: GCF_040938575.1. Lineage (NCBI taxonomy): Eukaryota > Metazoa > Chordata > Amphibia > Caudata > Ambystomatidae > Ambystoma > Ambystoma mexicanum. Next base: position 674,587,506 of record NC_090934.1, read on the forward strand.
CATTGTAAATCTGCACTCATACAAAGGAGATATGAAAAGATTTTGTTATATTCATAATCAAAATATAAGTGAAGGATACAAAAAGTCAAGTAGAAATGGAGACTAAGAAATATACCTGGGCCTTACAGATCTGTTAAAATGTGCCCATTTTCCATAACGTTTTTTACATATGAAACATGCATAATATCCTGTGCTTCGTGGTTAATACAATAATGCAGAATGCAATACTTCACAAAAAGATCACCAAGAAGTATTGTAACTAAAAATGTACTTTACCATTGTATCCCTCAAGAACCGAATCAATGATGGGTCTTGCAGTCAGGTTATAGACATCCAGCTGTTTACTGTCTAATCCAAAAACTGTGTCAAATGTAAATGTCTTTGGAGGGTCATTGGGTGAATCCAATTTATGGACAGCAATTGTTCCTCTCATTTCATCGACATGAACAGCTATCTTAGAGGACATGGCTTTTTCCCGTTCGTTTAAGGGACGACATCGTACCACAACCTTGACGTTATCATTTGATTCTGGCTTCTCATACTTGTTGACCTATAAGTGAAAAAAAGAATTAATGAGTTTGTGCTTAAAAGAAAATAAATAATCGAAAAACTGACATGGATGATCACAGGTCAAGTAACATGAAGACCAATGGTTTTCCACTGTTCCCCATTTTTCATGTCGGAATAAAATGTAGGTTAAGGAAATTAAGTACATTTTGTTTAAATCAGAGTTAGTTTAATTTGCCAAAAGTATTACATACTTCATTTTCAGCAGGTCATGCAGGAAGGCTAAGTTACAATCGGTCACAAATTAAGACACCTGGCATATGAATGTCGTATCCTCAGCATACTTTAATTTGATGCCGATATAAGCTTTATTCAGAATTTGTGCCATCAGATCATATTACAATGCATACAAAATTACACATAAATTCGAATAAAACTTATAAAAGCCATGACTTAATTCAATTATCACAAACTGAAAATACACATATCATATAAAAATAGCATTAAAAAAGTTATAAAAATGTTCCACTCCAATGCAGATCAGACTCAACCTTCTCAGCCATGCCCTGTGCAAATATCTGGCTACAAATATGGAAGATTAAGATTGTAGTTTTTCCTGCAGAAGTCCATTGCATCTGTAGCCCTTCCAATACCTTGCAATCTAAAAATTGGCTTACGGTACTTGGTTCCAAGGTCATTGTAACCGGGACAAAACAGTACAAAATGAAGAGCAGTCTCACATGGCACCCCACAGATCGAACATTCACTGCTATTTTGATTGCTCCGGTTTCTCTTGAATGATGCCACTAGCAGGGTCCCTGCTCTAAGATCATAAAAGAGCGACTGTGCATAGCTTGGAGAAATGACTCTAAACGTTCATAACCAAAACCTTCCTTGACCTGTAAATACGGTCATATCCTCAGCATCGTTTAATTTGAAGGCAAGCACGACATGACATTGCCCCCAACATTGCAGGCCTATCACCTTCAAAGGTGGTCGGCCAGGATACGTAAAAATTGCCTTTCAAGACAGCCAAACAGTTGAGTGGAGTACAAGACAACATTATTCCATAAATACAGGTGTGATGAATCCTGCAAAGTCATCACGAAATCCAAGACTTAAGTCCCCTCCCATGTAGCCAAGGAAAAGGCAGCTGCTACCTGATCCTAGCCCTGGGGGTGGTATTAGAAGGGAGGATCACATGGGAAAAGACGGCTGTCAAGGGAAAGTGGTGACTCTGTTCGGAGAAACCACCTCTCCCTTAATCACCCAAAGTGTAAAATATGAAGATCTTTGTAATAAACAAGAAAATGGTATACAAGGGATTCAGGAAGTTAATGTTATAACATCCCATAGTTATGATTCTACCTCTTAAATCTTAAGTTCAAGGGCAAAGCATCGACTCCTTTAGAACCCTCCCTGAACTGTAAATCTTCTCAATCACCTAATCAGAATGGATTAGTTTTTGTTTTTTTTAAACCTTTGTTTGATTCACATTTTCTTAATATAACAAACGGATTCATTGTGGGTACAGATTTAACACCTTCATCAAACCCAAGATCCCAAACCCCTTGCTCCCCCCATCCCCCACACCAACTCCATCCCTCCCCCCCTATAGAATGTCCAAACAGACCTTTAACCACAGGAGCTACCATGTGTCCACTTCATCTCAGTGCCTGGGAGCTGAACTATTCGTTGACATTTGTGTTGGCTCGGTTACGTCTGCTGTCCCCCGGGCCGTAAGCCACCCAATACACTATAGATCCCAAACATTCCCCTTCCCACCCCCCCTGAACCAAAGTGGCCGCATGTCGTCATTGGGCGTCCCAACCCCATGCCCGTCGCACACCGTACCAATTTGTTAGGAATGTGTCAGAATCATTATTCACCATTGCAGTCAGTTTGTCCATGAGGAACATGTTCTTTCCTTTTTTCAACCATTCCTCCTTAGAAGGGGTCACCGGACTCTTCCAATTCTGCGCAAGTGCCACCCTACCCACCCTCAACATTGTTTCCCACATTCTTGGGTACCTGTATATTTCCGTCTCCTCCGGGGGGAGGTCCAACAGCATCAACAGGTTTTGTGGAAGTAATTCTTCAGTGACTTCCGCAATCCATCCCCTTACGCTCTCCCAAAACTCCTGGACCTTAGGGCAGTACCACCACATGTGACCCCTCGTTCCCACCTGGCTGCATCCCCTTGGACATCTAGGTGACACCCGTGGGAACATTTTTGACAGCTTCAATGGGTCCCTATGCCACCCCTGCAGGACCTTGAAATTGTGCTCCATATCTGACGTGAATAAGTTCCCGTGGAATGCTATTTTGAATATCCTGGAACATGCGTCCTCACAGAGGGCCTCTCCTGCCAGATCATTCCAGAACTTGCGGAATCCCCTCCTCACCTTTAAGTTGTTGGTGTTCAATATTCTGTACATCTTGGACACTGTCCCCTTCCTTGTTGTCGCAGTGTCAAATAGTTTTTCAAAGGGGGTCATCTGTCTCCTCAGGTTTTGGCCCCATGACTGGTCACAGAGAATGCCCTTTAGGCGAAGGCATTCGACAGAATGGATTAGTTAATAAAAGAAAAAATAAATGATCGACTTAGTACTGAGACGAGGAAGAGGGGCCCCTGAGTTACTAAGGCAACATGAGCAGTCTAGTTGCTGTAATACTCAACACCTGAGAGGGACCTTTAAACATTTAAAGACCCTTCAAGTGTGTAAGAGTGGGAAGCAGTAGGGAGAAGCAGAAGATGCTGTTGTGGTGGCAGCAGGACGCGCTGCAGAAGCTGGGACACATGATATATGCAGAGGACGCGCAGCGGGAATCTGTCTTGAAGCCGACCAGCCCGTGAGAGAGAAAGAGGCTCTACACATGCTGTGAACTTGACAGTGAAAGTCCTGCAGAATGAAGGAGGTTTACCAGCGAGTCAGAAGGAGAAGTCAGGATAAACCAGCGAGTTGGCCTGAAACAGCCAACTCTGGGGTGATAAGAGGGAGCCCGCTAGGTAACAACTGTTATTGTGAATACCGAACCATTGAAGAAAGGCAAATCGGGCACATCTCTCCTACTGAGGGATTCGAATAGGGGACCAATGTAACCTGCATTGTCAAAGCCAAAAGGATGTGAGAAACAGACTAATTGGGTGCAACTCTCCTACTGAGGGATATCAAATAGGGGAACATTGTAACCCATATGGCTAAATCCAGAGAAAGCTGATAAATAAACCCAATGAGCTCAACTGTCCTAATCAGGGATATCAACTAGGAGATTCTTATAATCAACATTGTCAAGTTAACAGAAGATTGATTTCTAGACAATTTGGATGTGTAACTCAGAGGGAGAACATTATAACCCACATTACCAGCAGCCAAAATGTTGCATAAGTAGGAAGCAAAGACTGCAGGAGCAAAGCCCTCCTTGTAAACGGAGTCAAGGGGGAGTGAACTGTAACCTGCAGTGCCTATGGCAAAGAGAACAAGAGAATCACTGTCCTTTTGTGAAGTACACATTTGGAAGAAGATGTAAGCCAATTGTTTAAGAAGATAAAATACTGACTGGAGAAGCAGTTGTTGGTTCAAATCTCCCTTTTGATGATTGTAGTGTGGAGAGTTTGGAACAAGCCTTACCACAAGTTGTATTAGTAGTAAGAGTTTTATCCTGGCAGGCGAGTAAACCAGAAAAGGGACAAGTAATGGTTAGGCCTGGCAGATGAGTGGACCAGGAAGATGATTTAAAGTACTGTGGTTGTGGTAAAAGGTTGTGGTGGAAAAGAAGTATCAATTCCACCACCTTGATTTGATGAACTGTTGCATAACCTAAGGTGATTGTTGAAATATCCTGACTGAAGCGTTTCTTTTGAAAGAGCCATCTTCAAAAACATTTCCTATAAAGAAGTATGATGTGCTAAAAAGTTATTAGCTTGTTGAGAAAAGAAAATTGGTATTTGATCATTGAGGATTGTGGAAGTGTGATTAATTGGTTTTGAACTGTGAAGAAACTTCTGTAAGTGAGAAAGTTACTTTGTCTAGCGAAAGGATATAAATAATGAATGGAAAAGACTTTATATCACACATTAAGTTGAACTTTGTTTCTGAATCAAACTAACTTGAAATGTAAGTTTATTTGAAAGAATCCTGAATTGATCCAGGGGAAGGGAATTCATCTTGGTCACAAGGATTAATGGCTGTAACCTTTGAGTTTTAATGTATAGGTTATTTAGTTATTTCCAAGCAATTCCCATATTATTTTGTTGTGTAGGTTAGTGTGAGGGTCAGACACTTTTGGATACCAAGTCATTTTTCTTTCGTCTTAGTTTGTTAGGTAGGGGTATCCTTGTTAGAACAGGGTATGATAGGAGGTTGGTCTCACCCCTTTTTGATGAAATACAATGGCATGAGCAAAATGCACCTGTTTGTCCGTCTTGCATTTCTGATCCCTCACACAGGCGACTATGCAACACATGTAACACAATTAAAGAGGGAGTAATTACTGCCTAACACAAAGGTGAACTTTAAAGTAAACATGCATCTATTAATGTGCATAAACCTCTAGTTGATAAAAAGCATTGTTTACAAAAATCAGTTTTGGAATTGAAATATATTTTTTTTGGTTGCCTATACAACATTTGCCCTTTGGGAATTACTTTTTTACTCCCAAAGAAAATGCTTTTTACTCCTATTTTTTAATTTGGGAGTTAAATGATGTTTTAGAGTGAGAGAAACCAAAGGGTGTCCCACCTACTAGTCCCCGGGGATCTCCCTCTCAGGTAGCCAGGGCACGGTCATCGCCTTTGGATCTGGACCCTGTGGGTGGACCAGTGTGGGAGGATTACCTGGGTGAGGGGTTTTCGGGGAGTGGGGATGAGACAACCGAAGTTGAGACGCGGTATTCCCCCTTCCCCATGACCCATCCTATTTTATAGGATCCTCCAACATACCAACCCTCTGTCCCCTTTTCTACGCAAACACTGGGCCAAGGAAGAGGGCGACAGAGTAAAGAGGCAAACCCTTACATATCTCATTGGACATGTCCCACTAATCGGGGCAGGCAAAGTCAGGCACTAGACTTTAAGTCCATACATCTGATACCCATTAGCTCTCCCCACATGGTTAAAAGGCGAACATAGAGACACACTATGAGCAAGGTGGAACACAAGAAGTAGCATAACTTCTGGGGCGAAGGAAAACCTACTGGAGCAGAGCAACCGACAGAGGGACGAGAGCAAGGGGTAGAGAAACCCAGGAGATCCCTGCAGGAGGTTGTTGCCTCCAAAGAGCCGTGAAAGATACGCATAGAAGGCCAAATCCCTGACAAGAAGACTGCATTGGGTTTTAAGGACGCCCGTGACCTTCCCGGTGAAAGACAGCGTTAGGGAGGGGAGGCCAAGCCTGTGGTATTAACCTTGACTCGCAAATTGAAACAGGTGGTATTAACCTTGACTCGCAAATTGAAACAGGTGGTATTAACCTTGACTCGCAAATTGAAACAGAAAAAGAAAGGAATGCACACAGCCAGTGAGTTGGAGAGCAACATGAAAGGCTGGTGTGTAAGGAAAGATTTAAGATGCAAAAGTATATCTCACAAGTGAAGGTTGCAAGTATGTGGTTGGGACACGAAGGAAGGCAGACCTGTTGTGAACTTTAAATTACTGATAACTGTGAACCCTGTAATTACAGAGTAGCGGAGTGGTCTGGCGAAAGGAAGTAGCTGTAAGGAAGGCATGGTATCAACAGTAAGACAGACACAGTTCAAGGGTGTTTATTGAGCTTTAAAAACAGTGTTATAAACGCCCATCTAAACCTAAATCCACAGATGGGAGCAAGCTACGACCATCAGAATAATAATAAGGCATTCCTAGTGGAGTTTCGTCAAAATAAAAGGGTCTATACAAAACAAAAAAACTATTGCCAATCCTTACCTCTAAACATACATAGTGAGGGGTAGTGTTCATGAAAAAGAAAAGTGTTCAGAAAATGATATGTCAGGATATTCAGGTCGTTGGCCTCCCTTCCCCACGTTTTCAGAATGGGACCAGGCAGTTCACTCGGGCAAAGCACACACCCAGTCTTCTTCAGCATGAGGTTACCGTTCCATCACCAGCATCAGGGCCTTCTGTGCTGCAAGTCTCTTTGCTTTTCCAAAGTCTCCTGACTCGGAGAACCTGATGTACAAGAACAAAATAAACACAAAGTTCCTCTCCGCTATTGAGTTTCAATTCGGGTGTCTCACCCTGGATCCCCCTCAGCCAGGCTCAGATCCTTTCTCTGTCACAATCAGTCTCCCTCAGCAGTGCTTGGACCTACTGTAACACGCATTCAACCATCGACGACTTTCGAATGTGCACAGGATTTAGCTTGACCTGTTACAGGACCATTTCAATCTCAAATTTACCCTTTCAATAGTTGCCAATGAATTGAATACCTGACAGAGACCTTTGAGTGAGCAACCATATGGCGCTGGACCACTCGTCTATGGCATCTTATTTGGCCTCCCAAAGTTCAATCACTCCTCTGGTTTTCAATTATATTTGTGTTGTTTGTCTCATACGTTTCACACGCTATTCTCTTTAGATTTCTAAATACAGTGTTGCTGCTTGCAGCGTTGGTTCTAACATAAGCAGGTTTGGTATCAGTCTCTCCGACGCACCGACTATGCTGCCTTTACTGGCACTGCTTTATTGTAGGAGCCAAGGACACTAACACGGCGGCAGCCGCTCATCCCTGTCTTGGTTATTTGACGCGGAGAGCCCCGGGTACCTCCGACACACAATACAGGTTTGTTCAGCTTTAGTTCCCGGTCTTCGGTTTCTTACTTTCCAAGGTTCGCGAAAGTAACGGACTGAAAAAGTCAAGGTCACTTCCCTCCTTGCAACCTTCTCTGGTCTCGCCATCTTTCTCCTTGTATTAAACTGCCATCTTGAAACCGCTGTTTCCTCGTTTGCTTTGCCTCGCTCAGAGTGTGCTTTCGTACTCCGCCTTTTATCCGTGCAATGGAAATTAGATGTGTGCAAGGATCAGTAATTGCCTGACCATTGTATTAGGACATGTCAGGCTAGTCTTAACCTGGTTTCATGGTGAGCTGTCCGTGAGAAAGTGTTAGTGTCGGGAAAAGGGGCAGGGGTTGAGTTCCTAGGTATACTACTTGGTAGGATGGGGAAAGGGTATTACAGGGAAGGGGATACTGCGTCTCACCTTCCGGTGTCCCACTTTCACTCCCGGAAGACCTCACATCCAGGTGATGCTCTCACACTGGTCCTCCCCCAGGAACTGGATCCAAAAGTGATTGCTGTGTCCTGGCCACCTGGATGACAGATACCTGGGGACTAGCAGGTGAGACACCTTCAGGTTTCTCACACAGCCCACTCGAAAGTCTCTGCAAAACGTGAAATGTTTTGTTATAAAAGCGACAAAGTGAACTCTAAAATGCGTAAGGATCAGGATTGACCACGGGAAAAGGGGGACGTAAAAAGGTGAATGTTGAACTTTTGCGCTTGTGATAACAAACTTCCCAGACCAATAGACACTGGGGCAAATAACACAATAGTCGGAGCTGAAGGAAAAGTTGAAGTGGTCCTGTGAAGGTCTATAGTAAAAAAAAAAAATAAAAAAAAAAACACATTTGAGAGTCTTCAACATCAGGAAAAGGTCCGAACCCGACTGAGGTAGACCGAAAAGCGTGATAAATTAGGGGACGGGAACCCCTAAGGAATGTGAATTAAGCTGGTGGAAGGGAACCCCGGCCAGTACTATGATTAAAAGGTCCGAGCCCGACCGAGGGAGACCTAGGTAAACTTTTTGCTTTGAGAGGTCCAAACCCGATGGAGGGACACTTATGTGAACTTTTTGTTGAACTGTGAAAGAACTTTTGAAAACTGCAATAAGTGACTAACGTGGATGGCCAAGCGGGCCTCGATCCACGTTTTTGAATTGCCTTGGATTTGAGAACCTTAGAGTGCGTCATCCTGTTTACGGGGACCGCCTTACTCTGTGCTGTCCAACGTGGGAAGAAGTGCCGACTCAGCCACATTGATTCTCTATGTTAGGTCACAGATTTTCTTTTGCATACATATTCCCCTTTACACACTTTTTGGATAGAAGATGGGGCAGGCATTAGGTTTTGTTAGCATAGGTCATCTTTGATTTGACAGAGACGGACTAGGACTGTGTTTTCTTTATTATTTGATGGTAGAGACTACTCCCATCATAGCTATAGGGCATAGGGGGAGATTTTCCAAACTCCAAAAATTTAATAAAGGTTTTGAAATTTGATCTCGTGTCAGTGTCATGCTTCTGATACCATGCCTCCCTTACAGGACTAAAAAGAGTACATGAGAGTAAACATGTTTTCACTGTAAAACAGAAATGATATTGCAATAATTATTCAGGCACAGTAAAAGATACATTTTTACCTCTTTGGATAAGGCAGTAATAATAGTAGTTTCTTCAGTGCAAACAAACCTCTATGGAACTGTGTGGGGGAAGCAGGGGGATAAGCTTCTATGTGTTCGTTTTCCAATTGTTTGTAGGCAGCATTTGAACTCACTATTTTTCTTTTTTGGAAGTTTTTTCCTATTTTAGGGAATAAAACTGGCGGATGCAACCCTTATCTGTAGGGCTGCCTGTTATTTACAGCAAATGGTCTAAATCTCACATTTTGTGCACAGGTAATAGCTAACTGTGATACAGTCAATTGATGCCAATTTCAGGTGAGTTCAAACCATACTGTCATAACTGATCCCGCAGAGATTAAAGCCTTTGATTGAGAGAAAAATGGGAATGGGAAGCGTGCAAAGGGAGGAACGTGGAAAGGCTAGGCAACCCTCCATCAGCTTTGCTCAAAGCTCAAACCAAATCCAGACATCAGGATTCAGTGTTCCTGTGGGTGCTGGTACACACCAACAATGCATGTACTGTTAATGTGTAGTGGCTTGTACCCCGCAGGCATTGGTTATTGCCTGGTGAAATGTGGTGTGTTGCGAGAGGTTTAGGGGACCCAGAGAAGAACCTGCTCACCTTTACCTGCTCTTTGTGGGTTTTTAAAACTCTGTGATAAATCTGTTTCTTGTTGTGTAGGATCATCTTCCCATTCTTCCTGGCTCCACTCTGGTGAAGTAGATGGGGTATTAGGGAGGGGGGGTGCCAAATTGTGCCATATCTTGGTGTTGGCAGGGCCAACTGTCAGGAAGTCAGCAGTAAAAAATCTCAATTCGACCTTTCCACACGTGCTATGGATTGTTGCAGCGTGTGTGTGTCAACCGCTACTGTTAATTGTAGAGATTCTTTTTTTTTTTTTGAAAATCACTCTGGAGACTGCTGTTCACATGTGAACGGAAGCGACGCTCCCAGGGGAAGCAGGGAAACCTGGGCGGTTCCTGTTCCCCTGGGTCCTAACGGCCGCCGTGTTCACCGGAGCCGTAATGATTAATGAGAACGCGGGGCTCGGTGGCCTGAAGCGGGTGAAATTGCTCGCGGCCCCTGCCCCCGCTGATTCTATCCCTGTACTACGCGTACGCGCTGACTGGATAACACGGATTAACGCGAAGAAAACACAGTGCGCAATGCTCGCGCGCGCTATTACACAATGATAAGAACTCTGAAGAAATTAAAGTGAGCTATTTTATGTGCGAGTGCTAAAACTGGGTACTAATCCTATTCCCCATAATATTACTTGAAACCATAATCCTAATTACATAACATGACTAGAATGTCATACGACAGAAAATAATGTCACTTATCTGTTCATCAGCAAAAAGAAAGAGGAAAGGACCTGGGCAGAGGGGTTCTTATACAGTGGGCTGCCTTCTGATAGGTGCACGAGAGGGATGCCTGGACTACCAGAGACCCAAGGTTCATGGGACTAGTAGTTCATTAAGGATTACAGGAAAGACATGGAACAGTGGAGCTAAACATTTTAAAACTAGCCCATTTCGTTTTTTTCATATCTGTTTGAGAAAAAGCATAAATGTGCTGTATTAAAGTTAAGTTTTAAAGTGCTGATGTGGCAGCAAATAAAGAAAGTATAGCATAATGCAAGCCTCCTGTCTTGTCATAGAATGGAGAGTTTTCCAATGCCACAGGTGGAGGAGGCAGAGGATGAGGCAGGACTGGCAATGGAGGTTTTTCCACTGAGAGAGGAAGGAGGCAGTGGAGGGGCAGGTGGAAGAGATAAGGCCAGTGAAGAGAGTCCTTGTCCCAGAGTGGGTGGATGTACCTGCAGAGAACTGCAGCAATAATTCACTTAGTGAAGGTTGATGGCATTGTAGTGGAGAATGCACTGGATTTGCTGCTGAATACCTCAAAATGTTTGGTTTTCTTTCTTATTGTTTAAAGCATGGACCTAGCTCGAGAGCAGCGGAGCGTCGTGCAGAGTGTGGGTAGCTAGCATTTGAGCTGCCATCTTTTAACAGTAGCGCAGTACTGTGAGGTCTGTGCGTCGGTATGTGCGTACACTGGAATTATTCCTTGGTCAGGTGTTGGAAGAGCAATATTTTGAGAGATTTGCAAAATTTGAGAATTGTGGGTGCATGATAAGAGAAGGATGGTTTGCTGCACTAGGTGACTGTGCCACCAGATATGTGGAGCTTAGCCATCAGGTATGCTGGTTTGCTACTTGTGACTGCTTTGTAGGTGATACATGTAGTCTTGAACAGTATACAGGCTTGGAGTTGAAGCCAATGTATTTGCATAGGATGGGGGTAGTTCGGTCAAATTTCCATGCTTCTGTAATAAGACATGCTGCAGCTTGGTGGACTGCTTTTAATGGAGCCAAGTGAGCTGCTGGGAGCCCGGTCAGGAGAGCATTCTCTCTCACTCCCAATCGATGTGCGAGACCACAAGGGCCTGCACTATAGTTTGGAAGTCCTGCAGCAGGATGAAGGGTTTGATTTTTCGAAAGGTAGAGATTCTGAGAGAGGATATTTGGGCCTTCTTGGCTATGCGATTCTGAAAGAACAGGCTGCTGTTAATGGTGAAGCCTAAGGATTTTGCGGAGTCCGAGAGTTGTAGATCGAATCCTTCTAGGCGCATATCATTGAACCATTATTGGACTGGTTATTTCTTAGCGGGCAGACCGATGAGGACAAATTCAGCCTTGGATGGGTTTAGTTTGAGGTAGGCAGTCGACATCCAGGACTGGATGAACACTAGGTAATCGCGGAGACGAATGATGTCCTGCGTGCTATTTACTCTCATGTACAACCAAGTATCATCCGCGTTTTGCTGGATGGCTATATTGGGATCTTTGAGGAGAGTGCCCAAAGGCTCCATATAAAAGTTAAAAAGGATTGGTGAAAGAATGGAGTCTTGGAGGACAAATCAACTATGAAGTTGTAAATGGGATGGTGGTAATGCAGGGAGTGGGTGCAACAGAGGAGTTTGGCTGCGCGGAGACAGATCAAGAAAAGGGGGAGGTGGTGCTGGAGGAGAACAGCAACATCACCTGGACTAGGCAGAGCCCACTTTGTCATGGCCCTGGGACCATTTGAGCTTGCCAGAAGGTGAGACTTGGCAGCAATGCACTGCAATATGCAACCTATGCAAAACACAAGGGAAAAGTTGGTCCTTTGGAGCCACGCAAATGCATAACACATGAAAAAAAGTATACTTTAACAAGTCCCAACCAACCCTTCTTTCCCAGCATCCTCCAGTAGCTGAGACTGCCATGGTTTTAGTGTCTAGGTGTTCCTTGGAAAGACACCTGCTCATGGGCAGTCACAACCCTCTGAGCTGCCCCAAGTATCTCTGCCCTACATGCACGATCCACCAGTGGTACAACCCATAAGCTGGTCTTTGTAGCTCTATTGGTGTGCCACTATTTGGGCAGGCACTGAGGGACTTGATCTGCCATGCTGACCTTGCTGCCTATATTCAGATGCAAAAACAGAAGTAATGGCCGGAAGGTTGAGACTTAATCTTGGACATCTGGCAATTGCTCTGGGCAACCCTCCAGACCATCGTTCTTCACCTGCCAGGCCATTTCACAAAGGGGAAAGACCATATGCAAATCAGGCTTGGTACCACCCCCAAAGGGGAAGTTCAGCCTGAACTGCTAGGTCACATCTGGTTATTCCCAGATGACCATCAGTCATGGAGAGATGAACACCACAGCAGTGCAGAATGCTATAGAGTGGCACATGCACAGGCAACAGTATCCTCCCATACGTAACTGACATGGCATTAGGCAAGAGGGTTGAAAACGGACTGGTGGTGCGACTCCCTTCTCTTATGATCTCCAACTGTAAGGTCACAAACGTACTTGCACCACTGCCTGCACAGTTCAAAAGTGGGTGAAAAGAAAAGTAGTACCGAAAATAAAATCGGGGTTGCTAAACCAGGCTGGAATCAAATAGATGGACCAATGTCGGTGATAATAGCACATGGTTACAATTTGTGAAATTGCAAAAAATGTATCCGATGACCAATTCAATATATTCCACCTGTTCTTATTCCACATATTTGCCATTGACATACACAGCATGCAGAACACTGCCAGCTAATAAAGGGATCAGTGTGTTAATCCATATTTGTCAGGGATGGAAGCAAGGATAATGTGCTTTGATATGTTGGAGAAGTATGGAAAATGCTTCAAGCCACCACTGAATTACATGTCAATATAACCTTGGCTGGATAACGTAGAAGCCAAGCATAGTATTACACTTTAAACTCACGAAGCAGAGACTGGAATAGCCAAAGATGTAAATTCATATTTTTGTAGTTTTTGTTTCGCAGGGTGAACTGAAAAAGAAATTCCAAGACTACTGTGGGCCCTGCTACAAGGTGGATTACGGTAGTGGACAACTAGCAGGAGCAGGACTCAGTAACACTAGGACAAATGCTTACAGAATCTTACTACAAAGTCACCACCTCACCCAGCTCTCAGTCACTAGAGCAATAGCATAACAGCAGCAATGTTTTCTGGGAGGACAATACGGACTTGGGTGTTGTGGCGACAGGCTACAAGTGAGAGTAGTGCATTTCTGCACCTGATGTTGCACCATATGTTACCACAGAGATGGGCTATTGAACTTCGTCCCAGACTTTCTTTGACGTTGTTTTTTTGCAGAGTAGATAGCTGGCAAAACACAATCATTCTTTGTCCTGTCGTATGAAGAATGTCTGCACTTTGGACTTTCTTGCCTAAGAAATCAGTCCTCCTATGGCCTTCTGCTGCTGTGGTTGTCATACACTGGATCCTCAGCACCTGAATATAATCCCTTCAAAAACTGTTTTCCAGGACTATTCCTATCCAAATTACAAGCTTTTTGTTTGGCCACAAAATGTAGCGCATTCACCTCACTGCCGCCAAACAATTCTGGGATGTTCTCCTCACTATGGCAATAAGGTCCCATGGGTTTACATCATAGAAGGTGGTCACTGCGAAGTAGCAGGGGTACTCGCAAAGAGAAAGCCTATCTTATCTCAATCTCCTAACTCTCCTTCAACTAAAACCAATTCCTTCAACTGTTCTAACAATCTTCTGCCTAAGAAGCCTGATCCTGAAATCGAACCACACATGTCCTATTAAGGCTATTGTTGCCTTAACCCCTGATAATGTTTGGAATAGTTCAATTCACACAAATAAAAACGAATAGTGTTAGAGGTTATTGCCGCAGTTTGTCCAGGTTTAAATTGGAAGGAAGGGTGCAATTTAATGTGAAGACTCAAGCACACTGGCAAAATAGAGGAGTATGGCTGCCACTCCCAAGGAGATCCAAAACCAGAGCTTGTGTGCTGCTAAATCTGGATTTGATCTCAGAAAGAAAGATGCAGACACCAGAGAAAACTCACGCAGACAAAAACTCTGGCAGATTATACAAAAATGAGGTTTGCACGCAACTGACATAAGAGAGACGGAAGGGAGGATTTCAGGCATGGCACAAGCGTGAGACCACTCCGACACCGAGTCTTTCAGGGGGTGAGATAACAGCAGACGTGGAGTTTGAGAAAAATTCAAAGCTGCAGAACCTAGTAAGAAGCACACTGCAATGAGGAGATGCTGAGAGACGGAAACCAAGAGGAACAGTCTGTGAGAACACAGTAACAATAAGGGAAAGCACCAAACAGAAAAGAGATCAAAGGAAGCCAGGTACTCGGTCTTGCACACCAAAGGGACGCTGGTAGTGAAAACTAAGAGTGGGAGATTATGTATGTTAGGGACGGTAATCTGATGTCCTAATGTAAAGATCATTGAATATTGGAAACGCTGGGAACCGAAGTCCAGGCCAAATCTGATAAACGTTAAGAATGAGAAAAATTACCTATGCTGGGAAAGAAAGCATGTCTTCATGCAAAGAACAACAGAAGGGAAGAAAAGTGAGGCATGTTGTGAAATAAAGGCGTCTTACGTTTATTGACCGTAAGCAAAATGAAGCATGTTTGAAAATGAGGTCCATTCTAAGCTTTACAGTATATACTAGTTGTGCACTTTGTGGAGCGAAGATTAGCATCCATCTAAGAAGTATAAAGTGAAGTATATTGAGAAAAATTCTAATTTAAGTCTGATGATCAAATAAAGTATACTGTGAATAAGCCATCACCATACTATTAATAACTAAATGGGCAAAGTCTGATAACAAGTGGTGTACTGTGTGAATCTGGAGAATTGAGGGTATAATTAACTTTTTCTGAATTGCTAATGGCTTGACACTTGGAATGGCTTACCATGCCTGTCGTATAAACCAAGAATGGCATATCGATAAGGAGAGAATATGTAGGAATAACATCTAGCAAGCTTACTCCCATTTGCCCCATATTTTTTTTTTTATTTACTTTGCCGAGTAACCCTGTGCATTATAGATCTTTCTTTCAAGTGATGTCCATTTACTAACTGTGCCAAAAACCCGCCGAGTACGTGCTGGTGGCACAAGCTTTCCCACCATGGCATCCACCCTCTGGAATTCCCTTCCACCGCACATCAGACGACTCGACTCTCACACGGCCTTTCGCAAGGCCATCAAGACTAGTCTCTTCAATTAATGTGCCTGTTCTCTGTTTCGCTACCTTGGACCTATGTATCTGTAACTCTGCTTGTATACTCTAAGATCTCCTCTGGGGTGGCTTTTTTGTAACCCTTAATCAAGCCTTCTTAAGCACCACTTATCAGCGCCTCTATGCCTCAGGGCTGCAGTGCGCTTTACAAATGTAAAAATAAAAAAATAAAAAAAATATACTGGTGTCCACATATGAGCGCAATTAACTGAATTTGGGATTTTGGGTTTTTCCACACTTCATAGTAATGCTCGGTTTTATCAAAGCAATTGCTGTGCTGTGGACAAGAATATTTTTTTTTTCAAACCGATTGCATGAAGCTCCACCCTAGACTGCCAGAGGTAACAGCTTCAGATCATAGGGTATAGACCACTCCCCCCACATAACTGTAGTCAGTCTATCAATGGTTCGCTCCCAAAAGCGCAGTATCATTGGGCAGTCCCAACGAATATGGAAAAAGTTACCTTGATTGCTACCTCCTGTGGGAACATCAGCGCCTCCATCCATTCCTCAAGTCCAGGGAGCCCACCTCTCTTTCCCACTTAGGACTGACGTTGGATAGCTCGAGTTGTGAAGAACGTTATAGTCCAATATAGTGAGGAGATAACATTTGAAGGTATCTGCTCTGGTAGCATGTTCATCGCGAGGGGTAAACAAGGAGGGACATCCTGGAGGTTCTGTATCTGCACATGAAGGGATGGAGCAAATTGTGCATAATGGTATTGTTCCGCGTTAGGCAGGCCAAAAGTGTGTTGGAGATCATTAAATGACCTAAGGGTTCTCTCTTTCACCACATCTTTTAATGTCAGGATATTACAGTGTACCCAAGCTGCAAATGTGCCTATCTTCGTGTCAATGTCTCCTCTTCCCCCCGCCCTTAGAGAACCTGGATCCTAATCCCTTTCATCCATGCACACTCAGCAGTAGCATGGGGCAGTTGGACACCCCATGCATCAAGTCATTAACCAACACCAGTTGGCTCGCCCAGTAAGAGCGTTGGATGCTGGGTTCTCGGATACCTCCCTCCCACAGTGAATGCAGAGCAATTCGGGGTTGCAACCTCCCCCATCCCCATCACCCACCCCGTAGGAGATCCCCAAGAGCCGAGTCAACCTTATCAAATTCCGTTGGGGGCACTATGCATGGGGAATTTTGAGGGATGTATGTGTACCTAGGTAACATCAGCATTTTGAAAAAGGCAGCCTTTCCTTGTCAAGGGGCAGTTAGAAGGGATAGCCAGATCATCTCCCCCCCCCTATAGGGATGAAGCCACATTTATGCCAGTTCACCATGAGCCCGCTAAATTTGTCATATTGCTGAAGCCTTTGTGTGACAATCGAGCAGAAATGTGCTGGGTCCATCAAAAAATATCAACAAGTGGTCTGCACATAGCGATAATTTATCTTTATGTTGGATCCGATCTCGATAATATCGCAAGGGGGCAAGATGGCCAAGGTAAACAGGAGGCGAGAAAGTGGGCAACCCTGTCTGGTTCCTCGCGCCAGTGGGAATGATCTGGAGGTCATACTGTTCACCCTCACTTTTGCAATGGAATCAGTCTAGATCAGAAGGATCTACCAAAGGATGTTTTCGCAGAAGCATATGCGTGTGAATTTTCCAAATACACCCCCATAGCACGAGTGAAACCCAATCTCAAAGTCAACAACGAAGAGGAGCCCTGGTGGCCCCTGGATCGTAGAGGCCTGCCCGAGCGCCAAGTGTAAGCACATAATATTTGTGCTGGTGGATTTGTCCGGCAGGAACCCACATTGACCAGGATAGATCAGATAACCTTAGGTAATCGATTGGCCAGAATGCTGGCAAGTATCTTGGCCTCCCCATTTATGAGGGAAATCGGTCTGTAGGAAGAACATAAGTCAGGAGGTTCTTATTGTGATAGAAGAGGTTACGCAGAGGCACACCAATCCAGTTGCCCAGTTTCTTCCACAGTTCCATTGGGAACCCATTCGGTCCTGGAGTTTTCCCGAAAGGGAGTTGGGAAATGGATTCTGTTATTTCTTCCTCCTTGATCTCCTCCTCGAGTTCCCGTCTCTGTTGGATGGAGAGTTGAGGCAATGGGAGATCACATAGGAGGTCCGAGCCGCTAAGCATGTTGTGTCCAGAAGGGGCCGGTACAGATTCTCGTAATAGTCCGCTAACACCTCTGCTATTTTGATATCCTCCAGGATCATTCCACCCTTCCCCCGCCCCTGCCAGCTCTCCAACATGCCTATTCCCTTCATCTCTTCTTTCAGCCATGCAAGCATTTTCCCTTCCTTGTCACCAGAGTCATATTCTGCTCCAATGATCCCAATGTGCCTGCTTTGCGTTACCTAGCAAGATATTTCTAAGCACTTCCCTTGCCGTAAGGTGCGACCTATGCATTACGGGAGATCCGGCTGTGCGAAAATCAACCTAGAGACGTTCAGCTTCCTTGTCGGCTTCTTCTATAATTTGTATGTGAGCCTTTCGTCTGTCCGTAATTAGAGCTATCGCTTCTCCTCCGAATACTGCCTTGTATCCTTCCCAGAGTGTCACTGGGCTTTCCATAGACTCTGCATGAAGCTTGAAATATTCCTCTGTTCTAGACCATACCCTCAAATATATTGCGAACCCAGGATAAGAACTATTGAGACGTCACAGTGTTTTGGGTACAGTTCTGTTACCTTTAAGCTCCATAAGAAGCTGTGAGTGATCCAGGATTCCTCTAGGCAGGAATCTGACTGCAACTAAACTATGGGTCTCCTGCCGGGGATGAAGAAAATATTGATTCTAGACATAGATGCGTGTAACCCAGAACGGAACGAGAAAACTCGGTGCTGTGTGTGCAGTGTCCTCCATGTACCACTAAGACCGAGAGCGTTGGAGAAAGTTTATCATTTGATGAGTGTGTTAGGGTTTCTACCTCGAAGGTGTGTGAGGTCCTTGAGGGGATCCATTACATCGCTGATGTCTCCTTCCAGGATCCAGAAGTCTGCTTTGTGACTGGTTAGCAAGCCCTCAATGTTATCTAGGAGTTCCATGGATAGCCGCGGAGGGGCATACACTGTACGAATAGCTGTAACTGTACCCCAGAGTTCCCCGCACCCCGTAGAATGCACATCTGTCTTGGTAATCCTGTGCAATTGAAAGGATTTTTATGGTAGGCATTTGTGGATCAGAGTTAACATGCCCCTGGAGCGACGAGCGGACCCAGAGTGTATGGAGACCTTATAATTAGTTCCTTTAAAGAAATTATACTCAGAGTCCGCCAGATGAGTCTCTTGGATTGGGATCACATCAGGAGTAGGTCTATTGAGAGGTTGTAGAACTGACTTAATTGCCCCATAGGGCGCGATTCCCTGCCCGCACCCCTCGACCCTAGGTAGGGCTGTGTGGCGTGGGCACAGAAACAAAAGTCTTAAGTTATGATGAGGCGCCTCATGGGTTCCGGCCTAGCGCTTTGACAGTTTCCATGAGTGTTTGCACCTCTTGTCATAACTGACCAAAATACAGCCAGAAAATATTGTGTAGTTCATTTTGACTCAGAGACCTTATTATGAAGCATTACTCAAAAACACGAAGCGGACACTGGAAGGTAGCAAGTCAATATATTTAATATTATTTCTGGTCTCTACCAGATTTGATCATCATTACACCTGCTATGATTAGAGCTATAAAAACATAGCATACTGTCAGATATAGAGAAAGCATTATTGCATAAACTATAAACATGATTCGCATTTAACAAAGATAAACTACAATTCATCGTTTTAAAACACCAGCTTGAGCAATCATGGAGTTCATGTTATGTTTGTCTAAGCTATACTATGGTATGATCAGGAGTGGAGTGACATAATAAAACACGCCTTCAGTCGCATTATATGCAAAAAAAAAAAATACACTATTTCCTGGGCTTGCTGCTCTGACCTGCTATCGACTGCTCTCCCCAGCCCCCACGATCTCGTGGCCTGCTCGTGGCTGCCTGCAGGCGACGCTCCTTAGCCTGTTGTGCTTTTTATATTAACACGCGTGACTTAGCCTACATGTACTATGTATGTCACTTCCTCGGTCTGGAGAGAAAGTCTAGAGTCTGAACCTGCTCCTGTGCTTCGGTTTGCATTGCACACATGATTTACCTATGAGAAAACTCAATCGACATGTACCATCTTTGCCTCTTCAATATTTACCTTAAAGTGAATATGCTTCCTGTAGGGACAGGAGCAAAGCATGTCATTTGCTCGTTGACCCCTTTAAAACCTCATTCTAGTGAATGCCATTCTTTAGGGGAAACAGCTACACTTGCCTTCAGCCACTCTAACCGTGTATTTCTATTTTGGTATTGTGTTTCCTGCCTTTGGCTTCTTATCAGCGCAGAAGCATCTCTTGACTCCTACGAGCTCATCTTAAAACAGGAAGCTGCCACTTCTGGTTGGCTTTCTTCTGTTTGAAAGGGGAAACTGTTCACCTTTAGCTGACCCTAACGTCAAGTGCCTGTAAGTTTTCAGCTAGTGCCCGATTCTGTCTTTTGAAAGCCACGCTCGCATTGTATGTGAATGCGTGTTTTTTGCCCAAAGAACATCCATAGCTTATTACTATGATGGTGTCAAGACCACGTGTATTTTCAAGGCATTACGCCGTTGAAGACAAGAGGCTGCTATTCTGTGGTTAGGAAGAGGAATCTATCATGTCTTGTTAATCGCTTTTGCTAAAGCCACGGAACAGGCTATGCGCTTGCTTTCCGCTGAACCCACAAGCGTTGTTTATCAATGACAATATATGGTCTACAGTAAATGTCTAACTTTGTCTTCTGACACTAGCCCTTGTGCAATCGTGTACTTTGTATTCTGTGGCACAGCTGTCTTAGTGTCAAGGGTTTTGACCCATGTTGAATCCTTAGACTGGGTAGATGTGGGGATGAGCTGTCGCCGCCCATTATTCTATCCCAGAACAAACTAAATCAATAGACTGGGTGGATGTGGGGATGAGTTGTCGCCACCCACATTCACGCCAGAATCCAGGAGAACTGCGCAGTTGGCACGAGACCACTCCAAAGATACAACCTTCTTGTGGGGGGTTCCACATCACCACTCTACTGGAAGGATGCCATCAAACAATGTTAAGCAAGGGTCCTATACTATCAAGCAAAAGACCACTCCATTGAAATGCAGTAATTCAAGACAACTCAAAAATGGATGCAGTACCGACAAATTCCCCAAGGCGGCGCTTGCGGTCTAAACTCTGACAGGGAAACTGGATTACAAGTTGCAAGAGGGGAAGGGACTTCAAAGCTTGTTGGTTAATTGAAAATCTTAGCCACCTGCTGTTCCCAGAGGCCAAGAGGCTGAGAACTCTTAACACCCCAGAGACTCACCACAGGAGGCAGGATATCACATGGCCCTTCTGAGTGAGAGGGAGGGAGGGGGTTTCCCATTCAGCCTGGAGGAGAGAGACAATAGCCCCTTTCAGTTGAATGGGGTATGTTCATTTTGAGTGTTTCCTGTCAACAGCCCTCTGCCAGCAAGGAGAGACATGTGATCACTGACCCACCCAGACTTCTGGAGGCGGACCCAAACACTTTGGGGAGTTGAATTGCAACAAATATATATTTTATAGAAACAGTGATAACTTATTGTAACCAAATGACAGGAATGTACAACTTTGAGAGTCTTAGTATGGAAAATGCCCTCACGATTTGAGTCCAAACTCCGATTTGTACCATGTTCTGGGGCAAAACCCCGCTAATTATGAATATTGTAGACACTGTATTTAAGCTAGAGACATGGAAAGTTACTGGGATATATGTGGAAGGGAAATGTACCTTTGTATAATTTTTGATGAAAAACCAATGTTGCAAAACCCAGTAAAATCGAAAATAAGTTGCCATTTTTGAATGCAAGCTCCTACAAACGCCAGAGTCGGGACAGGGACTATCTTTAGTAAGATATGATGTGTGTATGTGATGTCAAACAACTGTGTACCTGGGAAATATGTATTTGGATCAGGAATAGATTTGTGTGCACATTGACCAGGGGAGTGTCATTTCTGCAGGTCATAAAAATGACATCACTCTGACACACTATCCCTTCCCAAATCAGGGACCAAAGAATCTATTGACCTATCAAATCAAGAGAGGGGCAGGCTTAGTGATGCTAGCCTCTCCACCCACTTTTTAAAACACATAAAAAGAGACTGCTGGGACAGGTAGATACATTCAATTCCATTTGCTGCGGAGCGTGCTGACCGATGACTTCACATCCAGAGATCCAACACTTAGACTTCCAAGCTAAACAGAGACTACAGAACTTTGAACCAAGAAGGCCCACTGCAAGCAAAAGTATTCTCAGCAGGCCTTCAGAATCCAGCAAACCTAACCAAACTATTCAACAGCCGGGCAAGCTGTTTGAATTCTTTGCCAAGAACTTGTGCTGGAACCGCAGACCAGACCCGGATCGCTGTGAGCAGAACCGGTGCCCGATTGACCCGCCGAGCAGAGAGAACCGCCGCTGGACGTGTTGACCAGATCCGTGACGAGGCCCATTAATTTCAAAATTAGGAGTGAGTATCCGCCAGAACTGTGCAGAACCCAATCTCTTAGTTAAAATAATCTAATCCAAACTATTTTAACCTAATTAGAACAGCCTCCTAGAAATCGTGTCATCTGTCATTTGTAAAGCTGTACAACTGTCACCTGTCAATTCTGCAGCTGCAAGCTGTCACCTGACATTTTGAGTTTTACTTTAAATCCGAAAATCTACCTTTTGTAATCGTCTGTATCTCCGTAACCGTTTGTCCTAGGAACGTGGTTTAACTTTCATTTTAAAGCTACTCCCTATACTTTTTCCGGAATCGCGATTTACGCGCTCGCGAAATTTACCGCGATTTGGCTCAATTTCTCCACTTGTCAAAATAGCAGCTCCATTCTTTCCTTTGTTAAAATCCGTTTTCAACCTGGTAATAACTCATAGAGCATTGCTAAAGTGAGCCTGAACTAATACCAACAAGCATCTCTCACTCACCCTGAATCTCTAGAGGGAGTTAACATCAGTTAGCACATTTTCCCATCCATTGCCATCACATTGAAAAGCATTTTGGGCCTGTGTTTTAAAAAGCATACCTGTTGTCTAAGCTTGCTGGGGGGAACTGAATTCCGTATTGTATTTGATTGTATTCCTGAAGACTGTGTGTTACTTCCATCTCCTTGCATTGCATAATGGGGGGGGTGAATTGCCACCAGGGGAAAAGTGAACATATCTCTTGTGAAACCATATCAGTTTATTTTCTGTACTGCATTTATTCCACCTTGCATTTCCTTGAAACCATAAAAGTATTTTGCTACCTTATCCATCCTATACTAACTCCTCATTGATTTTAAAGAACTGTGCTACTGTAGGATTACCTATTGCTGATTACTGCTCATATTCACAAGTGTACTATCCATTATCAATTTATTTATAAAAGTGTGGTAGATATATATTGTTATATTTCTCAAATAAACCTTTTAAATTTGCAAAACAGACCTACTTCTTGGCTCAGTGGGGTCAGGGGGATTCTAAGAGAGGGGTGTTATATAAGGGTTGTCATCCAGAGTACATGAACTGGACCTAAAAATATATCAATAAGGGTTTCCCTCAGCATCCCAGACTAGGCATTGACTTAGCTGTAGTGTTGAAGTGAAGCCGCTTAACATTAGCTCCTTCGTAACATTTGTAAATCATGACAGAACAAGCCCTCTTTTAATGCGGTCACTCAAGCCGTTCACGTTCCATGACAAGAGCTTAAGATTTTAGTGTGTCGTCCACCCTGTCTATCTGGCTAACTGGTGAACTGGTGAACTCGAGATAAGTTTCTGTATCTAGGCATCCAACCCTCACCAGACTCGTTGCTAGGCCGTGAAATGGAACTACCCCCAACCCAATACAAGTATCTGTCGCAGTAACTTGAAACCAGTTGCTCGGTGCGCTTTAACTAATAATGCTACAATCTAGCACTGAAAACAGCAGACAAAAGGTCCAGTGGACGAACAAGCAGCCCACCATCAGAGACTGGTGAGTCTAGCAAGGCTGTATAAGCAAAAATATAAAACTTAGTGTCCATAAGGTTCATTTGTCAGTCCCATGAATCAGCTTAGTAGCGCATATCCTCATCCCACGATATCTGTGGCTCTCCTTGACTCAGAATTAGGGCGGCATACTGTGGCCAGGCTGGTCATAGAGGGAGCGAGCAATCTCTTGTTGGCAAATTCTACTTACCATCGACTTGCAGGCCTCCATTGCTATCTGCATGTACTTCCAGCCATGCCCATGCTTCATGAGGAAGAGTGAAGAAGTGAGTCTTCCCATCAAGGTATATTTTGAGTTGTGCTGTAAAGAAGAGGACATATTTCATTCCCTGTGCTTGGAGTTTTTTCTTCACTGAATCGAATGATTAGCAACCTTTTTGAACTTCTTTATTATTATAGGTAATTGGTCCCTTAGATTGTGCCATTTGCAGCAGAGTATCTTGATAATTTAACAGTCTGGCAACGAACGTCCTGGCATAGGCACCTGGTATAGGTGGACCGGTAGGGGCCGGAAGTGCCCTTTCAACAGAGAAGTTCGAAGAGTCCCCTAGGTTTCATAAGATCTGCAAGCCACTTCTCAAGGAAGAGTTCCGTGCAGGGACCTTCTGTCTTCTCTGGAAGCCCCAGAATACGTGTGTTGCTTCTGCAGAAGCGCCATTCACCATCCTCCAACTGGTTTTACAGTCTGGCAACGAACGTCCTGGCATAGGCACCTGGTATAGGTGGACCGGTAGGGGCCGGAAGTGCCCTTTCAACAGAGAAGTTCGAAGAGTCCCCTAGGTTTCATAAGATCTGCAAGCCACTTCTCAAGGAAGAGTTCCGTGCAGGGACCTTCTGTCTTCTCTGGAAGCCCCAGAATACGTGTGTTGCTTCTGCAGAAGCGCCATTCACCATCCTCCAACTGGTTTTACAGTGTTTCATTCACTGTCATTGTTGAGAGTCTGCACACTACCGATCCAAGTGCATCTTTAGATTCCAAGATTTGCTATTCCACTTCTCCCATCCTCGATGAGATCTTGTGGAAATCATGGCGCAGTGGGAAAATGTCAGAGCCTAGTCCATCAATCTTCCATTCCATGGATGTTTGTCAGGAAAGGAAGAAGGCGATGGATATGGCAGGGGAAATGTGCACAAAATACACAGTAAACAACCTTGAATCTAACAACGTGCATTCAATACCCAAGACTCGTGTATACCACTATATGAAAAGGAATGTAGGGTAAGCACTTAGAACCTCCTTATGACTGAAAGGAAAGTCGGCAAACTCCTTACCCACTATGCTATTACAGATACTGACAGCGCTAAGCCCACGTAGAGGGCAAGCAGGGACAGAATCTGTAAGCTGACACTCTAGACGGTACTGAATAAAGAATTTGGAAACAGTACTCACGAGGACCGGAATGACCACATGAATGCCAGTACTCACGAAGACCGGAAAGACCACTTGGATGTTCGTACTCACGAGGACCGGAAAGACCACTCAAAAGTCTGTACTAAACCCACAACCCTGTAGATCAAACAAGAACCCAGAAGGCAGTAAAAGCAAAGAGTGAGGATAACTAAATACCTAAACCCAAGTCAAGAGGCAAGAAGGAATAGAACAGTGAGGAAAACAAAAGATAATCACACAGGAGCTAGTTACAACAGCTTCCCACACCTAATAATAAAATAGGAAATAAATGCAAAAGTGTAAAGGAAAACATGGCATGGATCCCAATAGAAGGTAAGGATCAGGAGCAGTGAAAACGATATCAAAAGGGAAACCTTCCCACCCATCCAAGGTGAAAAGGCAGGAAACTAAACCTGTAAAGGGAAGATTAATGCATCAAGTCTTTCAGTAGCAAAGGACAATTTCTAGGAAACAGTGAACACAGGCAATTGGGCTGCAGCAAAAGGAAAGCTCAGAGAAAGGCTGCCTGCAGACAGAGAAAGAGAAAGAGAGAAAGGGAATTCCAGAAGGCAGAAATCAATTAAGCATACAAATACGAATTCCAGGACAAGGAACAAGAAACACTAACTAGAAACTGGGCACAAAAAACTAGGAACCAGGAACAAGGGACCAGTCACGACAGGAACGCTGCAACAATGACCAGCGCTGGACTGAAGCAAACTGAGGCTTTTAAAGCTGCTTAACAAGCACACCTCTCAGGTGTGCCGCCTGCTGCACCTGCAGCCACAGGTGTTGCCTATCCTCCACCCAACCTTGTCCTGCAAGGGAGGAGGTGAAGCAGTGAGCCAGGCATTCTGGGAAGCATAGTCATTCTGGAAAGCATAGTCATTAGATTAAAGTAGCATGCTGGCTGCCAAAAACCTGGAATGGATCCGGAAGGGAAGTAACTTGGAAAATAGGGTTTTAGTGCTCCTAATTCATCACAGTACTGTAGAGTAAGGTTCGGAGGAAATGTCCAGTAGGGAATAAACCCCAAACTATGCCACCAAGTGGCGGGAACGGGAGCGAAGGGAGCGAGCCGTGACAATGTTCTAGATTCAGCTATGCCCCGCCGAACCCCTACCCCCCGCCCCCCACCTCTCACCCCCCACTCACATCTACGAGTGAAAGATTAACTATGGGAGTTAGGTTTTCTGGCAAATCCCCAGCAGGAGCACAAGGTTTGGGGGAAGACAGGGCCATATACAGGTCCATTTTGTGTTAAATTGAGTCCATGGATTCTTAACACTGCCTTTGGCCATGGTAGTGGGCTTGGTATAGTGGGGATGGCTGGAGCAGGCACCCGACCACCCCGCGTACACTGTTGCACAATGAAACACAAGCCTTGAGTGATGAGGCCACCCCTTGGAGGATGTAGAGAATGTGCCCATGCAGTCCATCTAGGTATTACAAGGTGCCCCCCTTCTCCCAGAAGCATATGAACAACCAAATCCTTGCAGGTGGTCAAAGCCTTCCTCCTCGTATCCCAAGACAACCTTGTGTTTGTTCTGGGAGGGGGTAAGGGGGAACAGCTTGAATGTCTCAAGCAACCTCCGTCTTGATTGCGCCTCTGTGAAACCGTTTATGGGCACCCAGAGTCAGCTTCCACCCATCCACTAGAGGCAACCCTACTAGGCCGTCCAAGGAAGGATCAAGTGGGCCTTTCACGCATCACTTGGTCCAGCAGGAGAAGAGTATGGCCCACACCAAAAGTGGTTCCTTCCTCTGCCTCACAGCCAAGCCCATGCCCCTCCGGCCCTGCTGGAAAACAGTCTACCATGGGCGTTGGTCCAAAGCGATCTTAACCGCCCCAGCAGCCGCATGCTCCAGCAGCGTGGCCGACTTTCTGGCAACGCCTCTGGCACAACAAGATGGCACCTAGGCTTGGGACCGTACAGCCCGCCTGCTGCTTTCTCAGTCCACAAAGGGCCAGTCTTCCCAGGAGTATGCTCAGCCCCTCCCGAAGTGATTAGCAGTTGTTCAAGCCTGGAACTGTATGTTTACTTTATGCAGAAAAGGATATTGTAGGCTGAGACAGAGCTCCACAGGCTCACACCTACATTAATTTGCTGCTCGACAGCACCCCCCTTCACCCAGTGTGTTAGTAACATTATTTGAAATGTACTTTACAACTTTAGTCTGCCTTAGTAAATAGTAGGTGTGACAAATCCTTGGATGCATGTCGTCCCTTCTCCCCTAGGGGGAGCCCCTTCTCATGAGACCAGGGAGGTGAGGTCTCTACCAGATAGTCCCCCTGCGGGTGGTACTCAGCAGGTGGATCCCCCTTGGGACTAGGGACGACTATCCAGCGAGAATGCGGTATATCCAGACTATACCACAACCTCCTACCCTATACAGGGGGTCCCCCACACTTCCATATACTTGTCTAAGGTAGATAATCCACCCTCCTTAAGAAGTACTGAGATGAGGATGAATATGGACTACCTATGTGAGTCATATGTAAAGACTGGAATGAAGAAAAATCCAAGTAACCCAGTTGAGAATGAGAACTTCAGTACCAAGACAAAGAAGAGGTGTGGAGCAATGAAGAATGTTCTGCAGAACCAAAACAAGCATTCTAGTAAATATGGACAGTATGCGAGCAACTGGAACATAAAAAGGGAAGAAAAACTGAAGATGGCGTTCAGCCCTCGCTTGAGGAGCTGCAAGTAGGTCGGCGGTACGGCGAACGGAAACCAGGAGAACTGAGAGGTGGGGCGAGCAGGTTAAGTATCCGAAAAAGGAGGACCGTACTCTGGACTAGAAGCAGGCTGCTGATACCGACTGAAGAGCCGAGACCATGCAGTGCACGTTGTGAAAGCAGGCCAGCGGGGGAACAACAGATACGGAGATGCCGTAGCTGGAGCAGACCACACAGCGAGTGTGGGACGGAAGAGTCCTGGGACCAGCCATAGCCGAACAGAAGCTCACTGAAAGAAAAGGACTTCCCAGGACTGGCTGGTGGAGACAGAAGGAGGGCCGGGGGCCCTATAAAGAAGGGTGGAAGTACCCTAGGGAACTGGGATGAGATAAAAGCCTGAGAAAGAAACTGTGGCAGAATATTTGCGCCTGAACTAAGGGTTGGGGACCCCCCCCCCCTCCTTCCCAATTACAGAAAACAAAGTATAACAATTATACGGATAATAGTTGTACCTGGCAGGATAGTGAACCAGGTCTGCTATGCGATCAGCAGAGAAGCCTGATAAAGACCAGGGGAAGGGAGTAAGTGCCCCTGGTGTTGCGAGAAGCTGGAGAAAAGTCATGGGAAGGGGAGTAAGCCTGAAAAGAACCAGGGGAAGAAGGGCATACCTCCTGGTGCTGAAAAGACATATATATAGTGTTGCGTAAAAGACACTACACAGAATAAAGTCTGAACAATATCCAGGGGAAGAGAGTCATACCCACTGGGATAAAAGCAGAACACCCGGAGAGGGGAAGCACGCTCCATGGATCCAACAGTAAAATCAGTAATCATGGTCAATAAGGAATGCGGATGTGTTGGAACGGAGTTGAACCAAGAACTTGTAGTTATCTTTAAGACTTTTTCCTTAGAACTTTGTGTTGTATTTTGTATTTTATATATTTATATAGCGCGCCTAGCCCGGAGGCATCTGGGCGCATGTTTTCACCTTGGAAAAGGAATGTGACCTGGGGAAGGGAGTCATTCCCTCAGGGAACAGTCCCTTGTTTTACTGGAACCAGAGTCCGCTCTCCAGAAGAGGGGAGCCCTTCTACTCTACGAAGACTCTCCAATCCTCTAGTTTAATTATAAGTGTATGGGAAGGAAAGACACAGAACAGTGAATGTTGTATGTTTCCTGGACATCCCTACAGACTCCTTCGTGTTTTGTTTGAAGCAGCCAAACCCCTCTGAGAAGATAAGAAAAACCCTAACTTTCCCTACTTTTTTTTAACCAATAAAAGTCTATAGTCAAAAGAATGCCCCCCGTGTGTCAGTCTCCTCCTTCCACACTTTTACATAGGGAAAATGATTAACTTGCAAGTGCAAGAAGCCCATTAATTAGTTTTACACTTTGACAGGGCCAGCGTTGTTGTCCTGTTGAGAGAGGGGGAGCACCGCAGCGGCAGTAGCAACGGATAGGTGAGGATGAGGACAGAGACGTAACATTACAGAGGGAGGTGCTCGCCCTGCAGCAGTCGGTCCGACAAGTGGAAACCAGGAATGACTACCTAGAGGGGAGATCTCGCCGCAACAACGTCCGTATAGTGGGTGTCCCAGAGTCAACTCATATTGACAATATGGAACTATTTGTCGAAAAGCTTCTTGTTGACATCCTCGACCATTCTCCTTTGTCCTCGATGTATTTTGTTGAGCCGGTGCACCGCTCCCTTGCTACCAAACCCCCTCCAGGAGCCCCAAACAAACCAATCATAGCTACAGGGACAGGGATATCCTTCTCAGAGCTGCTATGGATAAGGGCGACCTACGTTTTGGTACCTCGATTATTAGACTTTTTCCAGATTTCAGCCCTGGAGCAACGGAAGCCTTTTCAAGCAGTGAAAACAAAGCTTAGGTAGAACATCATTAAATACGCAATGCTTTTCACGGTAAAGCTCCATGTAGTCCACAATGGGAAAACTTGGTTCTTCACCACACCAGCTTCAGCGGGCAGATGTGTGTCAGAACTCCCCTGAGTAATAACATTCCTGTGACTTTCCCATGACGTTATGTGTCCTCCGAGGGAGGTTCCCAAGTTGTTGTTGCCCCTGGTTAACACACCACTAGAGCAAATGTGAGGTTGGAACTGGCCACTCGACCGTTACAGCTGCGCTCGGCTCCCCATATATGCAGTCACTGCGTACGATTATGATGTTTTTTTGGGATCCGGGGGGTTCGATGCTGGTAAGTTTGTGTTTCTGGCATGGGTGGGGGGAGGTCGGGGCTATCATAAGGTGTACACAAGTTCGTAGCTCTGGATGACCAACTGAGTTGCCCAAAATATACAATGTCAATCTGGGAATGCACAAATTTTGCATATTACTCATGCTTGTACTGGTCACCATGGTCGCATTCTTTGGTTTGAGTCACGATGTCCTTTAGTTCTCTTATGGTAATGTCCTGGAATATTAGAGGGGTCACCAATAGTAAAAAATTTAGAATGGTGCATAATCATGCAAAACTGCATGGCGCCAATGTGTTATATCTACAGGAGACACCTTCCTGTGGATGGCCCCCTCCCCGTGGATAAGGGCTGGGGGGGTACATCGATACAGAGCCTCCTACGCATCCTAATCTAGGGGGGTTGCGATTTACTTACACTAGTTTCTACAGTTCTGTTTACATGGGAAACTGTTGATGCTGAGGGGTGTTATTTGTACGTCACGGGAGTGTGTCTGGGTATGAAAGTTCTGTTTGTTAACGTTTATGCCCCCAATACCGACTGAATGCTTTGAAAATTGCACAGTGATAATTGGTAAATTCCCTACACATGAAATAATAAACTGGGCTGGGGACTTTAACATGGCATGAACATTGGATATGGATAGATCTGCCACTACTCAAACTATTCCCCCAGAGCGGTCCTTGCTTGGAGCTACATAGCCGAGTCCTTGGTTCTGGTGGACATATGGAAGCACAGCACCCTGTAGCAAGGGCATTTTCTTTCTTCTCTGGTGTACACAGCACTTCCTCCAGGATGGATTATATAATGCTCTCTTCCTCTTGCCCGCTCCACACAAAGCGCCAAAATGCTGCCAAGGACACTATATGACAATTTGCCGGTCTTATCGGTCATACCCATAGTGACTGCAGTAAGCCGCCCCCCCCGGTGACGCTTTCGCCTCTGTGCGCTGGAAGATGTTTTCCGAGATGGACTATGGGATGATATTATTGAATACTTTCTCACCAATGTCTCTGTTCGGGATGAACAGACTATCTGGGAAGCATGTAAGGTGGTCATTAGGGGTAGTTGTATTTCCAGGGAGGGCGGGGTCCTTAATACAGCCATGCTAGAATTCAAACGTATGTGTGCCGTTTGCACCAATATCTTTGGAGATTGACATACATGTACCTGGCCTCATGGGATGAACCTACTTTGCAGTAGTAAATGTTTTTTTATGCTGCACAATAATAATAATCTGCATGCAAAGTCATTGTTGCAGATGAACATTGCATAGCCCACTACAGTTGGTAATGCAGACAAGCCGCTCCTTGGCACCACTACTGTTTTTGCACAACAAGCAGATATCATTGACCAGTCGGCTTTAAAAAGTTGCAATTCGATCAATACTAAAACAAGCACTGATTGAGAAGCAAATGGGGGCTTTGAAACGCAAATGGTCCTACCGAGGGCAATGGCACAATTATTAACAAATAAGAAGAGGTCAGAATTCTTAGAGGAAATTAACACCTCTTACAACCTTCGTATTATCTGCTGTAGTTACCAATGGTAGGGTCCAATTACACACGTACTGTTTTAAACAATGTGGAGCAAAGGGATTTCTAGCACCTGCTGAGGCACTTTTACAGAGTGGCCATTAAAATAGCTGCAATGCGTTGCATGCAGGGCCATCATGATGGCTCTCAGATGCAGCAGCTTCTAAGGAAAATGTCCCGGGATCCCTTTACTGACACATAAGAATGCTGCAGTACACAATGCATTTTTAGTTTGGGCTATTAGGTGTCACTTGCAACACCTACAAGCCGAAACTATTGCATTAGAGTACAGACAGGGAGGAATGGCATATGAGGAGGGATACACAGCTTATATGCGTTTGGTGGTTTACCCACCCGTTTATTGCCCATGGCCATGCTAATCCCTATGGCCATTCCCACTCAGTATCTGCCGCTCCCCGCCCAAAACACCTCCTCACAGGAATGCTTTGCACTTGCTTTAATCAAGTGTTAGCATCAGACTTTGCACTTAAATGCCTGCTAGGGTTTTTTCAAAGAAGTCTTCTGAGTGTTAATGACTTAATTGGAGCTCTAAACCCGCTACTTGTGTAATAAGCGTCTTAACCAGAGTCTGCCATCAGTTACTCGATTTACAAGCACTATGCGTGCCCTTGACTGAAGTCGTGCTCAAAACTAGCATTGGCAAACCCAACAATTTTGGCTTGTGTATAAGTATTAGGCATTTGCCAGGCACTGATATTAGATGCGCTAGTTTTCACACCATTTTGCACATGCTGTCATCAATGGGCAGTTAATACCATTACAACAGTGCCTGGCAAGTGCCTTTCCCATGCCTACACAAAAGCCCAAACAGTTGACGTTGACATTGCCAACGCTCGTTTTACATGTCAGCACTCAATTAATAAAGCCAATACCATTCAAACTTCAATGGATACATCTGAGGTTCCTGTGAAACAGAGGAAGTCCAATGTATCTTTTGAAGTTTAAATGGGCCTGTCTTAATTCGGTACTGCACTACAAACATGGAAACAAATATATCTGTGAATGTACTTCCAGAATGTACTGCCAGTTTCCTGACAAATTACAACTCCTGTTATGCTCTGCTCCCATCTATTGGAGGTAGCCGGCAATTACTACAGAATCTTTTTTTTTTTTTTTTTTTTTTTTCAATTTCAATTTTGTTTGTTTATTTGTTTTGGTAGCAAAAATAAATTTACACCTTTACAAATTATACATAACACATGTAAAACATATAAAATCTCATGAAACACACATACTAACACACAAGTGATTGTACAACCAAACAATACTAAAATCAATAGCTCATTAAAACATTTCCTAATGCATCAGCAAGAATCCTCAAAGTCGCCAACTCACAAAGTCACAAGGTCACATAAACATCGCTGAATCGCAGAATCACCACATCACAGAGTCACGATGTCACAGAATCACAAAGTCACAGTAAAAATCAATGGTGCTAAATATCAAACCTAACCCATCCTAACCTACCCAACATGGTGGTGGTACTAGGGCATCGCAGGCCTCCACCAACATAGGACTTGCCACAAACAGACGGCAAAGACCACTAGTCATCGAGTATGCAAAATCTCACAGATTTAAAAGTTTACCCACTCCAGAAGGTCCTATTGAGTGGCAACAGATGTTCTTCGATTATTGCAACGAGTCTAACGGTTGCTAATATGATAGAGTTGGAATTTCCCTGCATACATCGCAGCCATACTAGATGACATTCAAACAGCGAGAACGAAGTAAGGTATGCAGCCAAACAGCGTTGTCTCTGCCTGGAAAAAAAATTACAGTACATGAAAAGATGAGACAGGGTTTCAGGCTCGGATGTAATTAGACAAAATCTGCAACCCTCCCATTTTGCCAGTGTCCTATAGCCATTCCAATTTCTGATGCGAGCACCCGTCTGGATGAGATCCATGCGGAAGCGCATATAATGCCTTCTTGCTCCTTTGTCTGGAAAAGCTAGAATATAAGGCAGCCGAGGTGCGACTGCATGTCTAAAGGAGGCATATATAGTGAAGGAAGAGTAGCGTCCAATCCGATCGCAATTTTGGGCCCAAGAATTTTTAAAAAAACGCCTTTTGACTTTGGCAGGGTTATTTACCAGGTCATTCTGCGTCATATTCAGAGAGATTAGAACCGCTTGTATCTTATCTTTCACGCTAGTGATCGAACTGGGACACTTTCCGGCTATCATTTCCTGGAAATCCTCATAGAGTGAGTTAGGGGGGGGGGGAAATCATTTTGGAAAAGGCAGATACCGTCCGCCAAATAAGTCTGTCTTCTAATGGATATAGACCCAATTCATGAATAATTAAAGCGTTCGGTAAGTAACCGGGCAACCCCAAGATGTTCTTCCAAAGTTTACCCTGTAAGGTGTTTAGAAGGGGCCCCAAATTCAACAGGCAGATGTCTAGTGCATAGAGAAGGATGGGCTCTATCTTCATGGTGTAATATTGTATCAGAGGCAAAAGAGAGTAACGACAATATTTGGTGAAGATGATTCTCATTTGGGCCAAAAGGGGATTAAACTTTGCAATCAATACGGAGCGCCACTTATTAGCTGACATTCCATTCGATATATGGTAGCCCAAATACTTGATCTCTTCTTTTCTCAAGATCACCTGAGCATTTATAGTAAAATTGAATCTCGGAAGCTTTTTTTTGGCAGTGAAAACCAATATATGCGATTTAATTGAGTTAATAGTCATGTTGTTGAGCTTACAATAATCTCCAAACAGATTTAATTTGTTTTGGAGTCCAAACGGCACTCTGTCAAATATTATAATGTCGTCGGCAAAAGCTAGCCAATGAAGCCGCATAGAACCCAGTATAACCGGAAAAGAGTTAGAACCCTGCCAGATCTCCTCGACGTCGGCAAGGTAGAGATTAAACAGGGCTGCTGCCAAGTTGCAGCCCTGTTTAACACCAATGAACGTCGGTATATTGTCAGACAGGAGCCCTTCCGCATTAATGCGGACTCGGTAAGAAGTCCTCTGATGTAGTGCTGCGATTAATGCAACAAGTGGAGAAGGAACGCCATAAGCCAACATCTTCTGCCAAAGCCGTGTACGGAGTACGTTATCAAAAGCAGCCGAGAGATCCAAGGCAGCCATGTATATAGTTCCATTTGCTTCGATGTGAGCGTTCCGAAGCAAATGGGCTAAGATCGTAGCATTTAATTGGGTGCCCATTGCTCTGCGGAAACCGACCTGTGATTTGGAAAGAATTTTTAGCTCATGTATACAGCGTTCCAATTCCACTAAAAGCAAACGTGCAAAAATTTTCGCAGCAGTATCTATAAGGGCAATAGGCCTGAAATTTGAGGGGTTGTTTAGCATACCCTTTTTGTGTATGGGAATAATTATAGCAGTCAACCATGATTCCGGGATCTTACCAGTTAAATAGATCAACTGGTAACAGGGAAGAAGATAGCTAGCCCAGAAATGGGGGTCGTCTTTTATGACGCAAGGCGGAAGCCCATCGGGACCGGCTGCTTTAGAGAACTTCAATTGGGAAATTGCCCATATGATGTCTTTAGTGGCCCATGGACAGACT
The DNA here is from genome assembly GCF_040938575.1 of Ambystoma mexicanum. NCBI lineage: Eukaryota > Metazoa > Chordata > Amphibia > Caudata > Ambystomatidae > Ambystoma > Ambystoma mexicanum. Next base: position 674,622,436 of record NC_090934.1, read on the forward strand.
CGCGGTATGGGCAAACACATATCTGAGCTCTCAAGAGTGTCGTAAGTTAAGGGCAGAGCATATTTTTGAGAGAAATACTTCTCCCGTTCTGAGCCCGAGATGATCGCCACAGATCGAGTCTCCACCTTACCATAGGGATTTCTTAGGATTGCCCATATCTCTCGGGTTTTTTTTTTGCAGAGCAGGCTAATCGTGTGTTGATTTGCGAGAGTAGAGGCAGCCTGAGAAAGAGACTTTATATGGTGCTTAAAGCACCCAATGATATGGTTTTTTTCACGATGGTAGGAAAGAGGGCAGAGGGCCTTTTTTCTTAAAATCGCCAAATCCCGGTTTTTCAAGCAGGCACATTTTACAGCTCCTGGCAGACTTAGTGGGAGGCCTTACCAGGAGCCAAATCACTCAAGTCAGGAGCCAATTAGCGCTCAGCACCTGGGAATTTCAAACCCTGAAGGTGTGCTTCCATTTTTGCATTCCTTATTGTGAAATGTTCCCCTAGTATGGGATCTGTAGGGAAAACATAAAAAGATGCTTACAGAACACAAATCTAAAATGAGGAATTCAGGCGTTAGGTTGCTATTTTTGTATTCTACATTCTGCCATCTTAAATTGCTCACATAAGCCTGAACAATGCTTTCACTCTGAACAATTATTTTTTAGAAACATGCTTATGACCACAGGCTGAAAAAAGATCAGAGGTCACTGCAGAGTTTTGCTGGCCAGCAGCTGATGAAAGCAGTGAGCCTTCCTTAAGCACGGTTTAGCCGAAGGCAGGACAGCTTTCTGTTAGATAGAAATGTGATGAAGTCTGGGTGGCTCGTAGGTTTTCTCTGAAGCAGCACAGTTCAGCCTAAAGCCAGGCATCGGTCTTTGATATAAAATGACACAGTCAGGGTGACTCGCATATTACGCCCTTCAGCTTATCTCCTTGGAGTAGGTTTTCATGTTATGGGCCCTGGTCGAAAAGGACATTAATCGTATCCAAAACATGTAAATTCCTTCTGCGGTTTTTGTGTATATAAATGGCTGTGAAAAATAAACCACAGCGCACTTAGCCTTTATCTGTGTGTGGTTGATATTACAAGATGAGTGCGTAGTAGTTTATCTAAAGAAAATTCCCTTCACACTGAGAATTGCAGAGAATTGAACCACACAGTAGTGCCATGACTCAGATAACACAGGCTGAGGCAAGTTGCGGCTGGGGGGGGTGAGGGGTGGGGGCCGGGGAGCAGGAAGGGCGGACTCGGGCAGGGTAAATCTCATATCTGCTGGCTGCCCATTTGCCATAATGCGTACCTTATTTTTTTAAATCCCTGCTATCTCCTATTTATACAACGCACTATCCAGTTTAAAAGGAATGCACAGGCTAAAAACAGGAGAAGTATTTTATAATTGGGTTTAATAGTTTATTACTGCCCATTTCTTCTCTGGGTGTTTCTTTCTTGCTAGTCCCTTCACTTGTTGTCTCTGGGGTGATTGTCGCCAGTCTCTTCCCCATCAACTATGAGTAACAGACATCCATACATACATACCTTCTACCCACTATCAGCATGACACTCCTGCTGGGCAGATGGAGACAGCTTATGGGGAGGGGACACAGTTAAATGTGTTGCTAAATGGAACAAACACACTGTTGCGGATGCACAGGGGACTAAAGAGTTTCCGCTGATGGGCACGTTTCAGGAATGCCTCGAACTCTGTTCGTGTTTTACTGGACTCCAAGGGGTAAAAACCGCATCCAAAGGAATGGTCGGTTTTTGTACTTTGGACCAAAGAGTCTGCATATAGGACACAAGAACTACTGTGCAAACAAAGAAGAAAAACAAACAAACAGAGAAGATTACCCAATAATTAGTGATAAAGCAGAACATGTCCTTTACCCTGTCCTAACATCCGCTAGTACATTGCCCAGTAATCATGACAGTGATCCTCCTGCTATATACTACCCACCAACAGCTACAGTGCAGTCACGTCGCCCAACAAGTGCCTCTACATCATCCCCACTATTGCCACACACAGAGGTTGCAACCCCTGACTCCACTACCCCCAACTCTCCAAGCACCGCATTTCTCACCAAGAAACAATCACCTAGCAAACCTGTCTAGGGACCAATCGCCCTTTCCAATGAGTCTACAACAGTTGACGGACATCAGAAGGAGGTGGGGGAGGTAGTTATAAAACAATATGATGTGCTCCAAAATAATCTACAGGCAAGTGCGTCACAGTTGGGTAAGGCCACTACTAATAAGGGGTTTAGAGATGTACTGTATGAGGTTTTGGATGAATTTCAGAAAGGTAATGGGTTAGGGAATACACCACACTTACGGGAACACATACCATCCCTAGAATAATAGTTTTTTCTTTGTTTACATAGCGCTTTAATCTAAAGCACTTTACATAGGACATAGAAAAAGTGGGAATGGGAGAACAAGCGTATCCGAATAGGATCATTCCTGTACCCAAGGGATTTCACACTGTGCTCTATGTGGCCTGAACACCAGATCAGATAAGGTCCTTTAAAAAGGAACCATTTCAGCCACTTCGTACAAACCCTAGAAAGTTTGGTAGAGAACTAGAAACGGTTACATTGCCTTTTATAGGCCTTCCATAGGTCTGAAGGGAGTGCCACTAGTAGAATAAAGCCTAGATTCGGCCCGCCTTTCCTTTCTATTTCCACACCGAACATCCCACCACAGAGAGTCCCTGGCTACCTCAAGAATTTCAACATGGGCGGGAACCATAGCAAAACCCAAGTTGGTGCCAGTGCCAAACTCACCAACAGGGGCATACACTGCCAAAATTACAGGGAAAGTAGGAAATGCATACAGCAGATTCCACGGTCACCCCACAGGAACTACATCCAGTCCTCAAGCTCCATCCCTTTGGAAGCCTGGAGCAGAACAACGGATGCTGAACATTTACCAGTGAGGCAAAGATGTCCAGGCTGGGAAACCTAAACCTGGTCCCAATTGTGTGGAATCCTCACAGAATGCCAGCCGAAAGTCCCCTCCCATGTGGCCAGGGGAAGGCAGCCACTATCTGATCCTAACCCTGGGGGTGGCAGTAGCCGGGTGGATCACATGGGAGAAGGCCATCAAGGGAATATGAGGACATGAGAAGCGCAGTATTTCCCTCTTCTGAGGGTGAAGCTTCCCTAATGCCCGAATATCTGATGGCTTGTTATCATAGTAAGGCTTCCTCTCCCAGATTTCCTCAAGGCATAAAGTATGAAAACCCCTATGGTAATAAGGGAAATTAAATATGTAAAAGGGAATTAATACTTCCGATTGTGATAACTCTACAGTATTTATGAATTGTGAAAGCAAGAAACGATCATTAATTCCTTTGAGACCGTCCCCTAAAGGTTTACCCTATAAATCATTAAAACAAAGCAGACTGAATAACCTAAAAGGAAACATGAACATAATGCCCTGCATACTGAGACGAATGAAGAGGGGCTTAGAGTTACAGAATTGTGATATGCGGTCTAGTAGTTGTAATGACTAACACCTGAGTGGGACCTTTCAACATTTAAAAGGCCCTTTGGGCACGGGCCATTAGGAGAAAGCAGTGGAAGCAGAAGATGCAGGAGGGAGAATAAAAATGCCAGAGCCACCGCTGCGTTGCAAGCGGGACACTCCGTTAGGGAAAGTAGCAGAGATTGGGAAACCTGTATGGAGAGGATGCGCAGCGGGAAGCGACACTAAGAGGAGCTGTCCCATGGGAGAGAGAAGATCTCCTGGTTCTACATGGTGCTCCATTGCATGGCGTTCACCGGAGTGCGAGCAGAGCCGAAAATCCTCCAGTTACAGGAGGCAAAAGCGACAGGAACTTTACTGGAGCTGTCGGACGCCTGTGCAAACCAGACGGAAGAAGATACAGGAGCAGCAGGTCTAGCAGAGACATGCAGAAAGATCAGTGAGTTGGCCTTCGTTAGGTGACCCCGGGAGCTCCGAAACAGACACTCGCTCCTAAGAAACCTTTTGAATACCAAACTAATGAACTGAGGCAATCTGGGCGCAACTCATCTTAAGGAGAGAAAATTAACATGAATATTATAACCAGTAGTGTCAAAGCCAAAAGGGGACAATATTTCAACCTGCATTACCTAAGCCAAAGAAAGGCAATTAAAAGGCAAACAAAGTGAATGTGATTTACAAAGATCACTTATAGAAGCAGAACAGAACATGCATTGTCTAAGCCAAATTAAAGAAAACCAAAGATGGCAGAATAGAAGAACTCCTTCTGACGATTATCAAGGGGGCGAGAAATGTGACCATGTACAAGTTTGTGGGGCCTCTAACCCCTGTTGGCGCAGCCATCAGTGGATCGCAAACAAATGTAGAGGACCAGCTAAATGCCTCTGCAGGATGCCCCGCCCCCATTTTGCCTATATATTGGAAGCCAGAAATCATGACACGCACAACGCTAGATTTTGCCAATTCCACTAAGAGTCTTCGAGAAAAGGTATCCATTAAGAGGACCCTACATGATGTACCTCTATATGATGTACCCTTGTAGAGATGCAAATCTCTTGGAGGAGGTCCCTGAAAGAATATGAAGATGAGGAAAAGAGGCTAGTGACGCCACAAGAAATGAGCGTGACGCAATGAGAAGAGTGGTCAGAGAAGAAGATGCATAGACCTCATCCAATCTGATGACGAAGTAAAGAATCAAGTAAACTTTCATATGCGGAATGAAGACTGCATGTGTGAAGAGCGCTGCAGAAAATGCAACCCATTTTTTAACTGTATAGATGCAGTAATGCAAGTAGATTAAGTAATCTTAAAGGCTGGCTATACGTAGCGAATAGACTGCAGGCGGTGCTACCATTATATAGAATTCTGGACATCGGTGTCCCACATTTAGTAATCTCAGACCTGTGAAGAAAGAAGCTGTGTCGCAGTAAGAAAAGCAGCTGAAGATCAAGGAAAGGCCTGGAATAGCTGTCTGGCCTGGTGTCAAAGGATGGAGAGGCCAAGAACCAGTTATCTATCCTTGAAGAACAGTGAACGTGAGAAACAATCAGCCCTCATCAATGTGCAAGAAAGAACATCATGAGTGCCAAGTTTATTAAATCAAGACAACCAAATGCTGCAAAAACAGGCCGAAATACGATCTCCTGTCACGTGAGTCAAGGATGGAAATAGGAGTTTGGCGTATTGACCTGAACTGCGATAACTATCTATACACCCCTTTTTTCTCAGGAGCAGTGATACTTTACATGGACAAGTTCAAAGACAAGTTCAAAGACAATCTGAATGGCAGAAGGCATGAGCGATGAGAGATCTTGGGCTAATTGGGATGGGGAGACACGGTCAAGTCCACCCGCTGGCACCTGGGGTACCAATTTACGTGCTGCTAGCGAATCGAATGTTTCAGAAGGGCACAAGCATGCCAACCAATTGTAGAAGGCCATATGACAAAGGGTAAATTAAGGCTTTAGTGGATTGGTAAATGAAACTATAAAGTTCTACACGCATCCATTACTGCGCCACCAAAAAAATATTGTTCAAAAGCAGTTATGTTTGTTCATTTTCAGCCTTGTTTATTTTTAGTTGCAGCCCATATTGATGACACGTGTTTCGGCACTCTAACTTTGCCTTTCTCAAATCTGGGCAATTATTCTTATACAAATTACTATCCAAACTGATCAGTAAAGAATCAGTAAAGAACCAACAAAAATTCAATTTTCACAGTTATTTTAGAAAAAAGAAAAAAAAGAAAAAAACTAAAAAAATTCAAAAAGCATTATTTTATACCATATCATAATGCAGAGATAAACAAATTTGTCATCATAAATGTCCATCATGAGAAAATAATAAAATAATAAAAAGAGCGCACATACCAATATATTGTCCAGTTGCAAGGTAGGTGCATGCGTGGTGATTCAGTGTTCTGATGGAGATGGAGAAAGAGAGGGGTGGGGTAAATTAAATTAAAAGAAAAAGAGAGAGTAGAAATAAAAGGGGGTTAAACGAAATTTTAAAATTGAATAAGAGGGGTCGGGGGCAAAAATAGTTTAGCAATATGGTTAATGTCGTTTGTCCTTCCAAGTATCATTTGTTTATTAAGTGCAAGTATTGCCTAAAATAGAGCTTACCGATCTTTTGTTGTTCATGGTTTCTCTAAATGACGTGGGTGATACAAATGGAGAGAGTCCCGTCAGACTCGTGGACGAGGTACGTCCTGGTAAGGTAAAAAGAATGAAATATTGGGAATGGGTTGGTTCCCTCATTTTCCCGCTCGCAATTCACCATTTACTGTTTTAGGGATTCGAATCTAGGCGACCGGTGCATTTAAGGGTTTTAGTTACAAAACGAAATTATAAATTGATAAAAATTGCAACGTTCATAAGTAATCCTTTTTCTATGTGTTCTGCCATTCACAATGCATTTTTTACATAGCATGGAGGCCGGCTACGGCACGTATACACTTTCACTTCTTAACAGCAGTTCATTATATATTTGACTTTTCATTCTAGAGTTAGTGCGGCTCCATGGGCCGTCTCGTCTCTTTTGCGGATCTGAGACTGATAGGAAGGTAGCAATGGGTAGTCTCATGCTTAGTTGGAGCTTACCTGAAAAGTCACAATTCTGGCATCAAGCGTCGTGTATTTACTAGGCGTTCGCCTCCTACTGAATGGGGAGTATGTATGCTGTTACCAAGGTAATTTGTTCGTCCTACTTCGCTTTCCACCTTCTCCCTGCCGTCGGCCATAGATTGGGATACTTTGCCTGTATTAACCTGTGTCATGAGGTTACACGAAGTTTAGTTCCATGATGCAATTTAAACGCATAGTTATGCATTTAGCTTTACAAACGGAGCCCTTTTTGTTGTTGGCTCGTGTGAAAACCTAATAAATCTTTATTATTGTGTGATAAAGTCACGTGTATCTCCTTCACCCATAGTCTCATGGGAACTGTAGTTTCTGCTATATTTAGTGGCTTTTAATCCCTTCACCCATAGTCTCATGGGAAATGTAGTTTCTGCTATATTTAGTAGCTTTTGATCAGTCCTTTAACTCAGTATGTATTGTTCTTATTTTTACATTGTTAGTGCGAGTCTATGTGGACAAATATACAGGGAAATGCAATTACTTACACATTCTGTGCAAACGGTAAATGCATAGAAGCTGTTGCTTGTGTATAACCACAAAGTTTAATAAATGGTTCAACACTATCAATGGCATAATTACAAGTTTTATTGCGTGGGTCCTTTTTGGTTCACACACTTTTTGATTATTATCATTAATGAAACCAATATAGTTTTTATATGTGGTGAATTCACGTGCATCTATTTTTCCAATGTCTTATGGGAATTGTAGTTACTGCTGTATTAAGTGAATTGTTCTGATTTTAAATATATGTCCACAAATATATACGGAAACCTCAATAGTTGCCAATTTCATACAAACAACTGGCACATGGAGCACTTATTTCAGTAAAAACACAAAGGTTAGTGTATGATTCAATCTTTTCAATGGCATGATTCTACATTTTCGGGCATAAGTCCTTTTCGGTTCACTCTTTTTGAGTTAATATTATAAAAAATTGGACATCTCATTGTCTGTGTTTAAACCTGTTTCAATACATCTGAAATACTTGATTAGCTTTGCTTCTTCTTGTCGCAATCTTAGTTCCTGGTTTCCACCTCTGCATCCCAAGGATACCTTTTTTAGACCAATAAACTTGATGTCCTGCTTACAATCCAATTGATGAAGACTCTGCCAGTGTTCTGCCAATGGTAGATTCTTATCTTGGTTTCCAATCACTGCCAAGTGTTCTCGTATTGTTGTGCGTATTTCTCTGATCGTACTTCCTATATAGATTTTGCTGCAAATGCATATAATCGCATAGATCACATATTTCGTGCGACAATTGATCTGCTCCCTTATTTTCATTTTGATGCCATCTTTATTCTCGAAGCAGTCTGTCATGGGAACCGCATGCTTGCACATGGTACATGTTCCACATTTTCTGAACCCTACTTTGGGATGTAACCAGCTCTCTGTTTTCTCCTCTTTCTCGTCAGGTAGTAATGATGGACTAAGGCTCAGTTTTAAGGTTCTCGCCCGTCGATACACTATCGAAGGGTAATCTTGTATTTGTGGTCCAATGTGTGGGTCCAATTTGAGCAGGCCCCAGTGTCTTCTGAGGGTTCTTTTAATCAACTGGTTATTGGTACAAAAGGTGGTAATAAATTGTACCTGTTTGTCTTGAGTAGGTTTATTGCGTTGTGAAAGAGTTTGTGATCTTGTTATTTGGTGAGCTTTCTGGTATGCCGTTTTGATGCTTGTTCCCGGATAGCCTCTAGCTTTGAATCTAGTAGACAGGATTTCACATTCCTTCTCAAAGTCTGTTTGTTCACAGCAGTTCCTTCTCGCTCTAATATATTCACCCTTGGGGATGTTGCGGATAACAGGTGCATAGTGACATAGCGACCAGCCTCCAAATTTTTACCACAGTTTCCTACAGACAACATGATTGATGCTTTTTATAAATCAGTAACAAAGGACCTGTATGAAATCGACAGAGAAAACTGGGAATACCGAGAAAACATGAAAATCTGACAACTTTGGAGAAAAATGCTTTAAAGAAACTGCAAGGAAACCGTGCAATTGTGATCAAGGAGGCAGACAAGGGTGGAAATATAGTGATCATGAACCGCCCCGACTATATTAAGATGGCTCTTAACCATCTAAATACACCTAATTGCTATGATAGACTACTTAAGAATCCCAAGACGGAAATTATACAGGACCTTGGAAATGCAATTGACGGATGGTATAGGCAAGGCCTCATAACTGATGAGGAGAAAAGATATCTCTTTATTCCAAAACCAATTCTACCGACGATCTATTTTCTCCCGAAAGTACACAAAACATTTGTAACAATTCCAGAAGGCAGACCAATACTTAGCGGAATAGGCTGGGCCACGGAACATATTTCGGAGTATATTGACAACCTATTAAGACCGAAAGTTACAAATGTACAAGCATATTTGAAGGATTCAACCGCAGCAATAAACATTATTGAGAGTATTCAATGGCAACCAACCTATCTACTCGCAACTTGGGATGTTAAGGCGCTTTATACGTCTATAGGATATGACCTTGCCCTAGATGCAATTGACCATACTTTTAAAAATGAATCAGCATCTTATCTCCCATTTGTTTGCATGCTTAAAGAAATGCTCATGGCTACTCTAGATAATAGTATCTTCATGTTCAATAACAGTTTCTACAAACAAAAACGAGGCGTAGCTATGGGGGTTAAATATGCACCGGCCCTAGCGAACCTAGTGATGGGCATGTTTGAAGACCTCAAGATCTATACTACAGAGACATTCGGCCTACATGTTGTTAAATGGACCAGGTACATTGACGACGTCTTGTTTATATGGCAAGGAACACCACAGCAATTAGAGCTTTTTCGACAAGAAATAAATGCCAACGAGTTGGGTATAGAATTGACAGGGGAATACAGCAACACTGAAATAAAGTTCTTGGATTTAACAATCTATGTATCAGGCAATAGCCTGAAGACTCGAACATATCGCAAGAGTACTGAAGTAAACTCCACGCTACATGCTACCAGCTGTCACTATGCACCTGTTATCCGCAACATCCCCAAGGGTGAATATATTAGAGCGAGAAGGAACTGCTGTGAACAAACAGTCTTTGAGAAGGAATGTGAAATCCTGTCTACTAGATTCAAAGCTAGAGGCTATCCGGGAACAAGCATCAAAACGGCATACCAGAAAGCTCACCAAATAACAAGATCACAAACTCTTTCACAACGCAATAAACCTACTCAAGACAAACAGGTACAATTTATTACCACCTTTTGTACCAATAACCAGTTGATTAAAAGAACCCTCAGAAGACACTGGGGCCTGCTCAAATTGGACCCACACATTGGACCACAAATACAAGATTACCCTTCGATAGTGTATCGACGGGCGAGAACCTTAAAACTGAGCCTTAGTCCATCATTACTACCTGACGAGAAAGAGGAGAAAACAGAGAGCTGGTTACATCCCAAAGTAGGGTTCAGAAAATGTGGAACATGCACCATGTGCAAGCATGCGGTTCCCATGACAGACTGCTTCGAGAATAAAGATGGCATCAAAATGAAAATAAGGGAGCAGATCAATTGTCGCACGAAATATGTGATCTATGCGATTATATGCATTTGCAGCAAAATCTATATAGGAAGTACGATCAGAGAAATACGCACAAGAATACGAGAACACTTGGCAGTGATTGGAAACCAAGATAAGAATCTACCATTGGCAGAACACTGGCAGAGTCTTCATCAATTGGATTGTAAGCAGGACATCAAGTTTATTGGTCTAAAAAAGGTATCCTTGGGATGCAGAGGTGGAAACCAGGAACTAAGATTGCGACAAGAAGAAGCAAAGCTAATCAAGTATTTCAGATGTATTGAAACAGGTTTAAACACAGACAATGAGATGTCCAATTTTTTATAATATTAACTCAAAAAGAGTGAACCGAAAAGGACTTATGCCCGAAAATGTAGAATCATGCCATTGAAAAGATTGAATCATACACTAACCTTTGTGTTTTTACTGAAATAAGTGCTCCATGTGCCAGTTGTTTGTATGAAATTGGCAACTATTGAGGTTTCCGTATATATTTGTGGACATATATTTAAAATCAGAACAATTCACTTAATACAGCAGTAACTACAATTCCCATAAGACATTGGAAAAATAGATGCACGTGAATTCACCACATATAAAAACTATATTGGTTTCATTAATGATAATAATCAAAAAGTGTGTGAACCAAAAAGGACCCACGCAATAAAACTTGTAATTATGCCATTGATAGTGTTGAACCATTTATTAAACTTTGTGGTTATACACAAGCAACAGCTTCTATGCATTTACCGTTTGCACAGAATGTGTAAGTAATTGCATTTCCCTGTATATTTGTCCACATAGACTCGCACTAACAATGTAAAAATAAGAACAATACATACTGAGTTAAAGGACTGATCAAAAGCTACTAAATATAGCAGAAACTACATTTCCCATGAGACTATGGGTGACGGGATTAAAAGCCACTAAATATAGCAGAAACTACAGTTCCCATGAGACTATGGGTGAAGGAGATACACGTGACTTTATCACACAATAATAAAGATTTATTAGGTTTTCACACGAGCCAACAACAAAAAGGGCTCCGTTTGTAAAGCTAAATGCATAACTATGCGTTTAAATTGCATCATGGAACTAAACTTCGTGTAACCTCATGACACAGGTTAATACAGGCAAAGTATCCCAATCTATGGCCGACGGCAGGGAGAAGGTGGAAAGCGAAGTAGGACGAACAAATTACCTTGGTAACAGCATACATACTCCCCATTCAGTAGGAGGCGAACGCCTAGTAAATACACGACGCTTGATGCCAGAATTGTGACTTTTCAGGTAAGCTCCAACTAAGCATGAGACTACCCATTGCTACCTTCCTATCAGTCTCAGATCCGCAAAAGAGACGAGACGGCCCATGGAGCCGCACTAACTCTAGAATGAAAAGTCAAATATATAATGAACTGCTGTTAAGAAGTGAAAGTGTATACGTGCCGTAGCCGGCCTCCATGCTATGTAAAAAATGCATTGTGAATGGCAGAACACATAGAAAAAGGATTACTTATGAACGTTGCAATTTTTATCAATTTATAATTTCGTTTTGTAACAAACCCTTAAAAAAAAAAAAAAAAGCAAATGCACCTGTCGCCTAGATTCGAATCCCTAAACCAGTAAATGGTGAATTGCGAGCGGGAAAATGAGGGAACCAACCCATTCCCAATATTTCATTCTTTTTACCTTACCAGGACGTACCTCGTCCACGAGTCTGACGGGACTCTCTCCATTTGTATCACCCACGTCATTTAGAGAAACCATGAACAACAAAAGATCGGTAAGCTCTATTTTAGACAATACTTGCACTTAATAAACAAATGATACTTGGAAGGACAAACGACATTAACCATATTGCTAAACTATTTTTGCCCCCGACCCCTCTTATTCAATTTTAAAATTTCGTTTAACCCCCTTTTATTTCTACTCTCTCTTTTTCTTTTAATTTAATTTACCCCACCCCTCTCTTTCTCCATCTCCATCGGAACACTGAATCACCACGCATGCACCTACCTTGCAACTGGACAATATATTGGTATGTGCGCTCTTTTTATTATTTTATTATTTTCTCATGATGGACATTTATGATGACAAATTTGTTTATCTCTGCATTATGATATGGTTTAAAATAATGCTTTTTGAATTTATTTGTTTTTTTCTTTTTTCTAAAATAACTGTGAAAATTGAATTTTTGTGGGTTCTTTACTGATTCTTTACTGATCAGTTTGGATAGTAATTTGTATAAGAATAATTGCCCAGATTTGAGAAAGGCAAAGTTAGAGTGCCGAAACACGTGTCATCAATATGGGCTGCAACTAAAAATAAACAAGGCTGAAAATGAACAAACATAACTGCTTTTGAACAATATTTTTTTGGTGGCGCAGTAATGGATGCGTGTAGAACTTTATAGTTTCATTTTTGACAAGCGAAGTGGGGGAACTCTGTGTCTTCGCTCTCTACACACATCATTGCAACACGATTGAGTTATTACATATGTATTAAGCCGCGGAGGTTTAAGAGTGCAGCTAGAAAAGTTCCCCAAATTTGCAAACTTTAGTGGATTGGTAGTTTGTCCTGTGCGCTATTCACCCAACCTATTATGTTACAATGATAAACAATATATTTGTAATTTATAAAACATCCAGCAGCGGGAGTCTCACAATCCGAGAACCCTCCACAAAAGATTCACACTTCAATAAGAATGAGTTATAAACTATTGCAAGACTGTCTCTGCGCTTGAAACTAGTATTCCCAGTCTGTAGTTAGTAACTATGTTGCAAATCAAACTGTTTGTTCAAATGATATAGTCCACACATTAGATCCAGAATGTTATTTTCTTTATGTTCTGGTCATGCAGTGAAGTAATAGTATAGTCGACACGTGTTTCGACCGGTGTGGATGTTCTTAAGGCCTTTTCCTGTGCTCGCTCTTCAGTATCTCATATTCTGCTCGGTATAGCCCTCGTTCGGAATCGAGGGATTGACCCATATCAAATAGGTTACAGGGAGTTATCCAAGCAAATTTCATGTCGCAATAGAAGATGTCTCCGATCTCGGATGCTATACCGAGCAGAATATGAGATACTGAATTATATATACGTAATATGACATCATGTATGACAAGTTTTTGCTAAATAAATGAGGTTTTTATGCAAAATGATTGAGAGCACAAAAACAAACGTCTGTTAATGTCCGTTGTAACTCCCTGTTTTAGACAATTGAATATAAAACAGTTGGAGGTGACATTGTGTCAACTTCCTGAGTTGGTCTTATTATTTGGTGCAAGTTATTCTGCATCCCCATCCTTGTATGAAGTGTTACTAATTTAAAAGGGCCCCCTGTGGGTTCACGTCGTAGCATTGTCGGATGGTTGCACAGAAGACCCATCGACCTGTTGGCTCCAGAGCTTTGGACGATTGTATATCCTTCGCAATCTAGCCAGAAGATTGCAGGGTTTCCTTTGGAGAGCGGCTGATTAGAAAACTAGCAATTAGAATCAAGACGGTGGGCAGGATCCCTCTTGACTAAATCCCACCTCGTTTCCACAGCCATTTTGCAGACGGAAGGCGAAAGTGGTCGATTGGAGGAGGATACGATACCGAAGGCTTCGGGCCGACTGAGCGAATAGTGAGTAGACTAAGGTGAATGGCAAACTGAGGGGATGGGGTTGTGGTAATTTAAAAAGTAATGAAAGTAACAGGGGTAACGGGAGATTTTTTTGGTGAAAAAAAAAAAAAGAGAGAGGGATAAGGAGATAAAGAAGGCCAGAGAGTCCCAAGGGGTTTTAGAAGAGATTGTCTCACACTCTGAACAGAGTAAACTAGGCCATGTGCAGGACAGGTCGCAAAAGGTGACAATCTAAACTTTGTAGATCAGGGTATTATTAGGGGAAGAGAATAAAAGTGATTACTAAAGTTTTTATGTAATGAGTCGACATATTTATGTATTTGTGTTGAATTAAGGTGTTGAGGAGCGACACAAACTGTTTTATGAGAACTGAGATGAGGTTACAAAGTTTTTTTTTTAAGCTCTTCATTAAGTTCGAACACTTAACAAACAAACATCAACAACAAACATTACACTACAACTGGCACTTCGTGTTGGGATCCGCACTCTATCCACCGTCTCCTTGGTGCATCAGCTTGGCTTTCTCCTCGTCGTTCCATCATGTTCAGTATTGATCGTCCCTGGCTCCCGCGTTAGGCACCTTGCGGCATGTCCACAGCCCCCTCAGAGTTCCCTCGCTCACATTGTCGCCAGGAGTTCAATCCTCCTCTGGCCCACTAGGGCCTGTCGGGTCTTGCCCATCCATGCTGTTAGTATGAGAGCGTTCCACGCAAGTAGTTTGGCCCCACTCTCCCCTTCTGCGCCTCCCTGATCCACACTGATGTTTCCGCTATTGTCAATTTTTTCAGGTCTGGCCACCACATTTCCGCTGATGGCCCTGTGCTCGAATTCCATGCCATCGCTATGCTGCATTTTGCCAGAATACACATTAGGTCTTTCATTTTCGATATGTGTTCTTTGTTTGCTGCCTCTCCGGAACAGTCTCAGGAGGTAAGAGTCAGGCGACAAGGCTTGCACGGATCCCTCCTGCCTCTGCCCTTGTTTTCACTGTGTCCCAAAAGTTGAGTATCAGCGGGCAGGACCAGAACATATGTGTCATATCCGCCTGTTCTATCTGGGTGTGAGGTACGCCCTGTGCATGAGGTACAGCTGAATTTGCTTGAATCTCGCATTTCTGGAGGTTTTTTTGGGCATACTGAAGTGTCCTGCTCCACTCACCATCAGTGAAGGTCTTGTGGAGTTCCTCTTCCCATCTACTTCTTGCTTGCAACGCCCTCTCATTATTGCTATGCAGGAGCTGTTCATAGAGTCTGGATATCATATGTCCTTCCTCCAACACATCGTACCACGCATCCAGTACTCCATACTATTGTACAATATGAATTGTCCTCTGTGTACGCCCTGTTCATTCATCAAGGTCTGAAATCCACCCACTGCCAATGTTCCCTCTAAGCTGTGCGCATGTGCGCTTGCCCAGCTTCCTTCTGGGTGCCGCTCAGAAGATTTTTAGCAGTGCACATAGAACTTTCTCACCTATTCAAAAAGATTTAATAAGGGACAAGACACAGCAATTAACTGAAATGTTCTCTTAAAATAAGCATTTAGTTTTGATATTCTGCTAATTTGCATTACACCATTATGCACCTAAAATCCCTAACAGCAAAATACAACACAAGAAGTTAAAACTAATATGAAAAACTGGCTCCATGAACAGAAGAATCTAACCAAGATATGCCTGCACACATTAACCAAAAATGTTCCCTCCCCACCCATGACTCCTAAACCTGACTCTACCACACTTTCACCTTGTGACTCTAACTTCTGCCCAAGAGTACATTAAGATCCTACCGGAAAACCTTGACTCTTCCTCTCTTGGCTCTGTGAAAGGTTAGCAGACGTGTACCTACATCCACTTGTTTTATGTTTGTTGTAACATGAATAAAAGTTCACGCGCTAGAATTTCTGTTACTCATAGTGCCTTACCAAAAGCGTCACCCACACTATAGAATGTAACTACCAGCTCAAATATCGGATACTGACTGTAAGTAAGCAGGCTACTTGGATATGTAACCAAAACCCATGCTTCCTCTTCTTTGTGCATAAGTGCTTTGAAGCGTCCCACTTGTAAGTTAACGCATTATAAAACTCAAATATTAATTTGCCCTCTGAAGAATTTGAAAAGACAAATGTGATGTTCAGCATCTCTTACTTTAGCATTACTAACATTACCTTATAAGTAGCAAGCAACATTGCAATATCATTTACTTAGCCTACAAGGGATAATGGGTATGGACTATGCCTGGGATTACTCGTCCATGGTATCAGGGCACTGGATATTCAGACAGGAGAATGCTTTTCACACAATCTGCACCATTTCCAAGTGTTAAGAGTTCCTTTGGGTATGGACTTTCACACATTATATGATAACTCACTTCTACAGAAAAACAGTTGCACTGAGCACTTGTGTAATCCTACACAATGATATAAGGGTGGGGTATGTTGCAAACAATCTTGCAAACAATCTTGTATGCACTGCAAGAGAATTGGTTACATGCAGAGTCATGACATTCTTAAAATGCAAAGACCAAGTCAGACGTTTCGGCAGTACACTGAAGGAAATATGTTGCCTGTTTGCTAAAGGATAGGAAATTCTAGTACCCATTTAGACAACAGCACCTTCTTTTTCTTGCTGAGGGCTTTTCAATATAACCATGTGTTCTGTGTGTGCAATCTCTAGCATCCCCCTGCATCTTATTTAACTGATCACAAAGAATTACAAAGGAGGGATCCATAGTTGTAGAAGAAGGCAATAAATCATTTGTATCTCTGATGTATTGATGCAATTAACTTAAAAGGCATATATGTGTGATTTTCTTCAACAGGGCTCCATAATAAACCTTGGTAAGGCTCTTGTTTAATTTTATCTAGGCTGTGGTGCGGAAGGGTGGGCAAAACTATACACTTTATTATGTGCCCTGTCATTTCACTCCCTATGTCAGGGGGACAAGCAGGGCTCTAATCAGATTTTGCTCCCTACTTGGAGTCAAATGATTTTTCAGGGAGTAAAAAAGTAATTTGCTTTGCCAATAGGGATATTTTCTGCTTATTAAAAGATGTTCTTTCCCCATAAAATTCCCTTTGAGATCGGGCATTAATATTATTGGAGTTCCTTCCTTCCTATGCCACTGCTCTGCTGGTCATTAATTCGAAAAAAATATCAATGGAGCTTTGTGGTTTGAAGCAATGATATGTTCATTGTTTCTCGTTTTTGTTAGGAACATTTTCCTTTTTTAGGGAGTAAAAATGCATGGTGCATATGTCTCTTACTTCTAAGGCTGGTGTTATTACTACCCACAGGAGAACGTAACGTGGATAGTAAGCAGAGGAACAGGAATTTTGGATCATCATATTCTAAGGTGCAGTTATTCTAATGCAATTAGCATCAATACACAAATTATCAGAAGCATGTTCTCCTGGTCCTTTAATTACTTCATTAAAGTGGCACTTGAACTCCTTTAGCATATTTTTGACACATTGCTTTTAATTGCCATTAATCCATCGGCAAATGTATTCTGTGCGAGTCACTTGACAGCCACATCACTTATGACAAGAGATATTTGAAGGCCACAACCACCAGGGTCATTGTTCACAGCAGTAACAGGCTGACAATCCAGCCTATTCAAGGAGTGGAAGCCACCTACCCCAACCCACGATCAAGAGCCAACCCACCTAACTGTCAAGGAACAATAACACACCAGCCTTGATAAAGACCACTTGGGTCGAAACATGTGTCGGCTGACCACGAGATTATCGCATCAAGAATAAAATTTCCTTTTTTGAAAAATCAGAATACAAAGAAACATTTCTTTAAGAATAAATATTGTTTGTGCGCAATATCCGGGTACACAACTAAGATATTTGTGTTTTTTAATACAAATTAGTGATTTTCCAGTGGCATAAAACATACAGGGCCTCATTAAGTCTTGGGGCGGTATCCCGGTGTAAATCTGCCGGAATACCGCCCTAACTAATTACTGTTACTGCCACTTGATCCGGAGGAATTTACACCAGATTACAATTGGTGGGTGGCAGTGTAATTCCCCATTCATATAGAGTCCATTGGAATAAATGTGGCTTTCTGGCAGGATTAGCGCAGCGGAAATTCAGACGATTTCAGCATTGAGTTGGAGGATTTACCTCCAGGATTTTCCAGGAGGAAAATCTTCCACTCCAGGCCCAAAATCGTAATTTGGCATAGAGGTAAAGTTGCTGGCAATGGAGTTACCGCCAACTTTACCACTTACCACCAAACTCATAATGAGGCCGACATTTTTCTCTGTGCAGAAGTACGTTTGCAAGGTACTGTGGCAGATATTGAAGTCTTGGACTGGTTTGTTGAGTTTTCTGTATAACCGCACATGACGCATTTTATTTTGGCCCATGTGTTTGGGAAAAGTATTGTAAGATTTTTAAAGAATTGCAGTGGCTGGGAAGAGGAAATTCCTTTCCAAACGCTCTTCTGCAACGGTAGCTCACAAACTGGCTTACCTCATTAGTCAGTTGCGCACATGGAAAATAATGTGCGCACAACAGCCAACCGGTTCCGCACATAGAGAAAAATAATTAGAGGGAACATTGCCCACTGCCCTAGGTCTCCAGTCTGTGCCACTCCCTTGTCTTTCCACTTTGTGCGGTAGATGGTCAGGGACGCTGTGTGAATGTCGACTAGTCCAAAGAGGGGGATTTGTCTTGAGTAGGGGTCTCACCCCCTTGTATCTTCCATGCTCTCCTCCAGAGTCAGTTCCAGTTGAACTATAGTAGTGAGTGGTTTGGCTAGAGCCTTGTCTATCCATGGGAGTTCCCGGAGGTAATAGTGTCGTATTGCTGGCTGAAAGAGCAATGCATCTATAGATGTGTCATCCCCCAACCATTTCACTCACAACGAATTGCAGTTGTCCCGCCACGTAGTAGCGTTCAAAGTCTGGTAGCTTGACCCCCCCCCCCATTCATAATCTCTCTGTGGTGTGTTCGGTGCTATCCTGTTCCTCCCCCCACCCCCACAGGAATTCTCTTTCCAGTGTGTGTAGCTGTCTAAAGAAGGGCCTGGAGATGTTATATGGGATATTAGTAAAGTAATACAGTAGGCGGAGCAGGACCGTCATGTTCAATAGGGCTGCTCTTCCTATCATCCCCACCGTCATCTTCAATAGGGCTGCTCTTCCTATCATCCCCAGTGTGAGTGTCTTCCAGAAAATTATAGCTTATTCTATGTTGGCTAGGGTCGCCTGTGTATTAGCCGCGTACGTCGCTGTGGTGTATGTCCACTCCCAAGTAGCAGAAAGTGGTTGGTGTCCACTTGAGTCCTAGACTCGGTAATAGTCAGGGGCGGCCTCCCTCAAGTCTGCCAGGGGAGGAGAGCGAGGATTTCTCCTTGTTGATCGTGATACCCGACAGTCTGGCAAATGCCCCCAGTGCTTCTAGTAGGTCTGGCATGTTTTCCTTTGGGTTCCCAACATAGAGGAGTAGGTTGTCTGCATCGAAATTGAAACACTTGTGTATAGGCGCGTTATAAATGCCATATCATATCAAGTGTACCACCCAGTCCATTTCTATTCCCGCGTTCCCGTACTCTGCCCTGAGGAAAACGGCAAATGGCTCCAGAGCCAGTATATATAGCTTCGGGGATAGTGACATCCCTGCTTCGTACTCCTGCCAATCTTCCACCCCTCCGAGATGTGCCTACCCGTTTTCACCCTTGCTCTGGGATCACTGTAAAGAAGCCGTATCCAGCAGAGGAAACCCTCCCCTATCCCAAAATGGGCGAGAGCCCCCAGGATACAGTCCCAATTCACTGAATCGAATGCCTTAATGGTGTCTAGCGACGCCACAGCGCATTCCCCCTGTTCCTGGTTTGTGCTCTCAATAACTTGGTGGAGTCTGTGCAGATTCCATGTCGTGTTTCTTCCTGGTACATATACCGTTTGGTCTGGGTGCACCAGCGTGGATATGACCCGCTTGAGTCGGTTCGCTAGGGCTGCGGTCAGGTTTTGGAGTCCTGATCGATCAGGGAAATCAGTCTATAGCAGCCACACTCAAGAGGCAGCTTCCCTGGTTTCAATATGGGTATGATGACCGATTCCGATAGGCTCTGTGGCAACCTTCCCTCCTCATATGCCTCCTGAAACATCCCTAACAGTCGTGGGGCCAAGGCATCTTTGTATTTCTTATAGAATTCCCCAGGTAACCCATGCGCTCCCAGGGATTTGCCTGTTGGGAGGTCGGCTATCACAGCGGTCAGCTCATCAAGCGTAAGGAGCGTATCCTATGTCGACACCTGCTCGTCCGTTAGCCTGGGGAGGGGAATCTCCCCTAAGGCATCAGTTATATCTTCCGTCTCCGCTTCCTGTTTCCTGGAGTACAGTTCTTCATTGAACCACGAGAACACCCCATTAATCCAGTCTTGGGTCCTCACTTCCTCGCCTCGCTCATCCCAGATTGCAGTTATTGGTTCGTGCCTGTTCTCTTGTTTAGTGAGGCAGGCTAGGAGCCTGCCAGGCTTGTCCCCTTCAGCGTTTAGTCGCTGTACATACTTCCCATAGTCCAATCTGCCCAGTTTTTCCCAGATTGCGCAACACCGCAATCACAGCGCTGGGAGCTCCTCCGGTTCTCCCCCCTCCCCCCCGCCCTTCTCCCCGGCCTGTGTTTCTGTCCGCTCTATCTTCTTTTCTATTTCCCCCAGATCAGCCATAATGGATCCCTCGAGTCCACCTGCCTTCCCTATCGCCGTTCCTCTGACCACCACCTTCAAAGTTTCCCAGACCATGCCAGTGCTGTCCACACTCCCCACATTATGATCAAAATCGTCTCTCTAATATATTCTTGGAAGACTTCATCTGTCAGTGCCTCTGCCCTCCGTCTCCAGGTGGGTATAGGGGCTCCTCTGTATGTGTATGTCCATGTTGCTACCATCGGGGCGTGGTCGGATAGCGTTCTTGCCTCAATATGTATCCCAGTGAATACCCTGCCTGTAAATAAGTAATCTATGCGGGTGTGTGTGCCGTGTGCGGCGCTACAGTGTGTGTATCCCCTTGTATTGGCATGTACCTTCCTGCAGACGTCTTCCAGTTCCAGCTGGTCTAGAGTCTTCTGTAGGGCCCTGGCAGGCGGAGCTGGTTTCTTCTGCCTGCTGTCGGATCTATCCACCTACGGGTTCAGCGTGCAGTTGAAGTCTCCTACCCATATGAATGACGCTCCTCTGTAGGGGGCTAGCCAGGGTGTGATAGTCTTAAAGAACTCTGTTGCGTCGTGGTTGGGGGCGTACGTGTTTATCAGGCACACCTCTTTGCTCTCCAACATTTCGTGTACGATCACCATTCTACCTTTCATATTAGTTTGAAGGGAACTCCCAGAACTACCCATGTCAGAACTCTGCTGGCACAGTTTGAGTAGTTTGAGCTATACATTTGTCCTCCCCATTTCTTAGCCATCTTAATTTGCTTTACCGCCGTTAAATGTGTTTCTTGAAGCATAGCAATTTGTACTTTTGCTCTATTCAGCCAGGCGTAGACCCTTAGTCTCTTGACCTAGGCGTTTAGTCCCCCGACGTACCAGGTGGCTACGACTGCTTTTTCTTGGCCCATTTGGGTGCATTCTCCCGTGGCCCATCTGTTCCCATAGGCTTGCCTGTCAGCTTATGTCCTCTGGTGGGCATTCTTGTTCCATCGTCTGCTGATTTCTCCCTCATGGGGGTGGGTCTGACCTTCCCCGTTCGTGCTGTGTCTTACACGTTTGTATTTGTTGCGAGTGGGCCGCCTTGTAGTGCCTCGCCGGTAGCAGTCATCGGGATATGTGTGTTTGCCTGCCATTTGCGCTTCGTTCCTGTTGCTTGGTGCTTTCTCCCCCACTCGTGCCTTCACTCCTCCTAACTAACCACTCATGAACCATAAATATTAAACAAACGCCCAGCCTCCCTCCCCATGCTCGGGCTCCGCTGTTTCTCTTGCTCCGCCCACCAAAGTGGGGCCGGCCTGCGGCAGCGTGATGCCTGAAAACTGGCATCCTGACTAACAAAAGTCTTGGGGTTGCGTGTCCTGTCGCCATCTGCTGCAATACCGTCACTCGTTGCTCCTTTAATTATATTCCATCTGACCTACGTAGTATTCATGGTGTCAGAACCATCTTTTCCATGGCAGTCTCACTCTTGTTGCCCCCTGGGTAGATTTGCGTCATTATTGGCATTCCTGGGTCTCCCTTGCGGGATACTCTGTTGGTCCATCCATGCTTGGGCCTCGTCTGTTGTCTCAAAGAAGTACGATCTGCCCTCTTGTATCACCTTTTAGTTTTGCTGGGTACAGCAGCATGTAACGTATACCCGCTGCTTTGAGACGTTCCTTGGTGGGGCCATAGCGTGCTTGTTGTCTCTATAGTCTGGGTAGATCATTATTCTGGGAGGAGTTCCTGGTTATCACCCCCCCCCCCCCTCTAGAGAAGGTCAGTATTTTTTCTCGATCTTTGAAGTTCATGATCCTTGCTATCATTGATCTCCGGGGGCTCCTGGTTGGGGCCTTCTGGTCTGGGCCCTGCGGGCTCTCTCCACTGCAAAGCCTTGGGATAGTACCCCTGCCCCAATCTCCTGGAGCAGGAGATTCTCAACATAATTCGTAGGGTCCTGGCCCTCTTCTCCCTCCAGTAGTCCAACAATCCGGATATTATTCCTCCGAGCCATTCCTTCTGCATCCTCTGCCCTTTGTTCCAGGATCTTGACCCTTCGGAGCACGTCCGACATTTCGGTCTGAGTGGTTGCAACATCAGTGGCGTTTTGCTGCACCTGTTCTGCAGTGCTCATGCAGTCTGCCAGGGTCCGTATGTCCTGTCGGAGGAAGCTCACGTCCACCATCACTGTGTTCATTTTGTTTTCCAGGGACGTCTTTAGGGCCGCTATGGCTGCATCCAACTTTTTCTCCAGAGACGCCTTCAGGGCCATTATAGCTTCCAATATCGGGCTCTTGCGTTCCTCATGCTGTACTGTGCTGGATGAGAAGTACATTTTTGAAGGGGGCTTGACTCAAGAGGGTAGGAATTACAGTAAGAGCAAAAGTGAGACAAAGCTACCCTAACCAGAGGTGTGACATAGGGTCACACGTTTGCAGCGGAGCTAGGTAACTACTAGCTCTAGAGAAAACACCTTTGGATACAAGAATATCAAAACAGGCTTTAATTTATACTAACAGAAAACAAGACATATTTACAAACTGCGCCGTAGCGCTGAAGATATGCATTATTGAGTACATTATGGTCTGCATATTTTGTGGGTTAGTAGGCAGGGTGACAGAGGCATTTCATGTATTGCTTTAAATGACAATACATTAACAATGTCAACACACAATTAGGTGTTTCTGGTTCGGTATTCAGATGGCAGGTGGCAGTGGCTGTATAGAGTAAAACAGCGCTGCTGAGTAGTACCGGACGGTCTTCAGGACAGTATGTTTGTGGTCGGGTCGATGTTAAAGTGCGTCCACCTATGGATGAAGGGGGACTGTGTTAGTGAAGCTAAGGTGGTGTCTGATTATTGAAAAGGAATGCTGCAAAAGAGTGGACCTACCATGTTCAGGTAAGTAGACGCCTAGGTTCAGGTCTTAATGGTCCAGTGTTTGATTTTGACTGGGCGGCTCGCTGCGAAAGTCAGAAGCCTGGAACTAAGTAAAGCGAAATAAATCAGGTAAGTGGGTGGTGGCCAGGTTACATGAACAGTTCAAAAGTGGTTAGCGCGGTGGAACCGTCGTGGTAGTTTGGACTAAGTCATAGGTGCAGAGGATGTGCTGCGCGTGATAACCATGCTGCTCTGATTATTTTGCAGTGAAGAGATGGCCTCATTTTTAGCGGTGCCATAGTAGTTTAAAATGGTGGATTACAAGCATTTTGAAGGAGGCAGTGGGTGGTGGGGCCTCGATGCAAAAAAGGTGGTAGCATTTACTAAAGGCCGGATATAGGTGCGGTCTAAACCCATAGTGTTTGACTGGTGATTGGGCCCAGAAGGGCCGAATTTACAGAAAGGTCAAAGCACGTTTACTGTGCTGATTGAAACTATATTTGGCGAGAGGCAGTGCAAGTGATTGCCCTAAACGTGAGCGAGAAGCAGTTGCCCTCCCCTGGTCCTCGGGGACAGGAGACCTTGCGCTGCTCCCTTTGTAACATGTCACCTGCCGCTGGAGTCAATCCAGGTTGTTGGGGGGGTGACCTCGTGTCTCTGGTACCCCTTCAGGCCCTCACTGTTACGCCTCCCCTGCACCTCCGGCATCAGGATCACTGTAGCTCTGTCCGTTCCATGACATGCTTGTCCTCTCCCCCAGTACCTCGAGGTCGCTGACGATTTGCTTTTCAGCACTGGCACCCTCTCACCTGGCGTCCTGATGGCCCAAACACGGCTCCAAAGCCAGCGTCCCCCTTGCCCGCAAAGCTGGTTGCCTCCACCATATGCCACACGGTCCGCCAAGGACTCGGAGGCAGCAGCACACCGTCCTCAGTGTTTTCAGTATGTGGCATGGCCATCTCGCTGATCTTGCCACCATGTGCATCTCTCTCCCGGCAGGGTTACCGTCAGTTTCTGTACTGCATGGATTCTCCATGGCGAGCCGCACTGCATGCTCCCGCCATCTTGGATCTGGCAGGGAGAATTTTCAGAGCTATTAGTTCCTGTTTCGTCTTCCGAATCTCAGCGGGAAGTTCCCCAGCCGTTCCCTGAGTATTACGGTGCCTTTCTGTTGCTTTTCAGCTGCGTTTGTATACAATACAGCCAGTTTGGTCGAGTTTCCATTAGGGTGGTATCGGAGCTTCTGAGCTTTTTGTCCTACCACATGGCCTCCAAGCCACGCCCCCCGAGGTTAAGAAGTCATCGTATCTATCTAGGGAAGCGATGTGTGCCGATCCAGAGGTAGACAGAGAGAATTGGAGAGATAAAGGATTTGAGCGGCGATTGTTGGAGCACGCTCATATTTGTTGTTTTTATAAAGGTATTTTGTAAACAATGGTACGTATTGACAGCAAATGGAGACTCGTCACAATGACATTACTCCTCTGATGCATTTATGTAAAACATTGCCAAAGCACATGCCCAAGCTTCAACAGTATAGTGCGGAATAGGTGAAAGGCACGGCAGATAATACGTTCATGACATGGTCACAAGGGGGATCACTGTCGAAAGCAGTACCGCAACACATGACTACATACTTACACGCTTCGTACACAGGAAAGAAGTTAGAAAAAAGATAAGCTATTTTAGAGCTCTGGAAGATGCATCAGGAAGAGAGGGAAGATCCACCACATGAAGAGTAGATGCTTAATCAGAGTAAGGAGGAAGGTGTCGAGCTCTCAGCTCACCAGAAGTAAACGGTGATAGTACGAATGACGTAGGATTGTATCCTTTAAAGGAACTGAAAGCGGCGACGAGGCATAGTAATCCAATATACAAACTGCCTGCTTATAGTAATGACGATAGTCCAGAGGAGAATAAGAGAAAAGAGCATCTTTTTAATATCTTACAGGATAAGGGGGAGAAAAGCAAGTGATCAAATATATCGATAGAGATAGAACAAGAGATGAAAAGATGGAAAGCACAGAAGGATAAAGCTGACTAGGTAACGCTCTTACAAAATGAATGGATGGGAGGACAGATATTGCTCAAGCTAGATGGGAAGAGCATCGAGGAATTAAGGCAAAAGGAAGATCAGGACGAACTGGATAGAAAAGACGGAACGAGAAGAGAGATTAAAGGAAGATGAGCATAAAAGAAAGAGCAGACAGTGGCAAGAACAGATGTATCAGGAGGAGCAACAAAAGAAGAAAGGGCAGAAGAAAAAAAGGAAGCATGACAACAGGCAGAGAGCCATAAAGAACGGGATAGACAAGAGGGGGAAGCTCATAAATTAAAGGATAGTATACAAAGACGAAAAGAAGAGGAAGAAAGGAGAGCAGGGTTAAGGAGAAAAGAGATAAGACAGGACGAGGAGAGAGTTAGAAGGGAGGCGAAAAAGCAGAGGATTAGATGAAGAATTAGAACTAAAGAGAAAACAGCAGGAGCGAGATATTAACCTAATTCAAAAGGAGCCGATGAAAACAACCCCAGAAATACAATGGGGCATTATAGAAGAGTTCCTACAGTTACAGGGAGCAACGTCAGGGCCATCTAGAGTAGCCTTAGAAGAGAACTTTGATAGGGGAAATATCAGAGATTGGATCGAAACGGCATACCACGAATTAAGGTATTGTAGAACATCAGGAAGCCGAGGGAAGGGAGATCATACGCTAGCCTTCCAGCAATGAAGCGAAGAGGAGAATCGGTTCAGTCTTGAGCATATGGCCTTATCCCTAAGCAGACTGACCTTAGATAAAGGCGAAGGGAATGAGAGTCACACTAGTTGGGGACTAGATATGTCAGACGAAGAACAAGAATCCTTCCATGGGAGGAGGGAGGAGGTGCATGTGCCCCCGACGGATGCCTGCAGACGGAAAAGGAAGTAAGATGGTCTGATCTAGAGCAACCAAAGGATAGGAAGCCAGATTCCATAGCATATCCAGAGCATCCTAAATGACGTTCGTATGGTGATAAGGGAGAATCGCCACCATATATGAGGAGGTTAAGATAGTTTCCAGGGAGGAGACTGTCGGGAACCATTCTCCATACTATGGATAGACAGACGAAGGGAGCCGATTGTGGGTTAGGGTTTACACAGTTTCCCTTATTGGAAAAAGGTGGACCAAGACCACAGTATATTCCATGGCCACAGATGGATAAAGATAATTTAAGGTGCAAGCTCCCGAGTTTGACATTGGGTGCGGGAAAATGGATTTTTGAATTGGAAATAAATGACAGGTGGAAACATGCTAGTCCTAGGGGACATTAAGGGTCTCTTAGCAGCCATTCTAGGGGAAAGAGCGGATGACATATGGAAGAGAGCAGGCTATTAGAGTGTGACAGCACAGAATACAGCACACGATGGAGCGCTGTTTAATAATTGCAGACGCTTTATGTGGAACATGCTTTGTTTGCCCTATTAGAGCAGCACAAATGTACATTGACATCCCAGAGACCTTTTGCTTATTAAGTGATCATCTCAAACCCAGCAATTAAAATTGTCAGATGTAAAATAGTAACCCCTGCCACCTTTGTAGCTGAGCCAGTGGCAGAGGGCATGACTGCGCAAATTATGTATAGTTTTATGATGACATACAGCGCATAAAGGAAAATGCGTTGTCAGGTTGCAAAATTATCTTTATTGGCAGTTCTTCGAAACTAGATCAAACAACTGGAGAAAGGCATTCTGGTGCAGCTGTAGTGAGGCACAGAGCAAATGGTGCTTTCAAAGTTGTAGCAAGTGCAAGACTACATCTCACTTTTCAGCGCAAGCAGCAGAATTGGTAGCGCTTATTGTCATGGGCAAAAATCATGAAGTGACCGTGTACAGTGACTCCGCCTATGTGACATCAACAGTACACCAAGGGCTAGCACGTTGCAAAAGGAGGGTCTACCTCCGTGCGGACGGCACTCCAGTGCAGCACGCATCTTTATTGGACAGACTTATTAAGGCACTAGAACTCCCAGTAGCCATAGTGATGGTTAAAATGTGCAGCGCATACTAAGCAAACCGAATTTATTTCTTGCAGAAACAGAGCCACAGAAGCTAAAAGGGTTGCGTATTTACCAGATATTTCACCTTTTGCTACTCCAGATGTTAAGGAAAAAGTAGTCACGATTAAGGTAGTGATGAAGGATTCAATCATTTACACAGAACACAATTATTGAGATTCAAGGAAGTACACCACAAGAAGAGCAGGAATTATAGAAGCGAAGGGGGTGTTCTTTATCCCCCACTGAAGCATTATAACGACAGAACAGCACTGGAAAGTCGCTGATGCCATTAGCCTTGTTAAGGGAAGCGCTTGAACAGCTGCAATACCCTGCGCACATAATTAGGGAAAGTGTTGCTGCAACAATTGCGGAAGACTGTTTGTTCCAAACCAGTTAGAGCATGCTGCATTGTATGTAGTAAACTGCATTGTATGTCAAATGTTTACTGCTGGGCATACACCGTGAACGATTAGAGGAGTAATTCCTCGACCGAATGTTTGTTCAGCTATACATATCGACTATGTTGGCATCTGCAAGTATGTAGTGGATATAGGTATGATAGTGGTGGTGTGTCCCTTCTCTAGGTGGATCGAAGCAGGTCCATGTACACACCCTCATGCCACTTGCGCAGCAAAGTTTTAGTACATGAAGTCTTTCCAAGATGAAATGTGTGAAGTGCTGACATCCAATAATGGGCCACATTTTGTCAATGAAGTATTCAAACAGATAGTGAGTGATATTGTTGCATATTAAGCACAAGTTCTCTTCTGCTTACCACCCACAAGCAAACGGGATATGTGAGAGACTCAAAGGCCTCCTTAAAGAAAGCATTGCCAAGCTCAAGTTGACACTGAAAAAGGGATGGCTATGTTGCCTGCCCTTAGATTTACATGCGCTAAGGATTCAGCCTGGTGCAGACCATCACCTCCCAACCCACAAATTAGTGACAGGAAGTCGCATGAGAACGCCTTTGACTCCTCCATTGAGGAGTAGAAGTGATGCCCAGAGTACAGAAATTTTTTTAGGAAATGAATTACGTGATTATTGGACATGTCTGACTGCTAGCATCTCTCTCATTTCAGATCAAATCAAGCGCTCTATCGGTCTCAGAACACAGATGAAAACAATTCAGCAACCGGATATTCTGAACTTTTATCAGCACTGAGACTCTCTGCTGGCGATAGTGCGCTGATCAAAGACTTCACTAGGAAGTGGCTAGAGCCAAGGTTGGATGGCCTATATGTAGCAGAGAACAGTACTCCCTCAACAATAAAAGTTCAATGCAGACATGCTTGGCTCCACCTGAACGACGTCAAGCTCTACACCGGCAAGGCCGCAGCACCCCAGCCATCGATCCAGAAGTAAGACAAGAAGAAGAAGAATTTCAGTGTGTGCAGACTCGATCGATGACAAAGAAGAAGGACGATAAGGCTACAAACTGACTAATGAATGCAGTTGCATATGGACTGTGGGTACACTTGAACACTCCTTATAGATATTATAGCAGGCGTGCAACTCTTTTACTTGAGCCACAGAGATCTTTGAAAATGAACTTTAGAGAAATGCTGATATATCATGATTATGCCTAAACGACAACATTTGGTTAAGAATTGGAAACGTGAACAGTACCCCGATTAGTTTCTTACTGAATATTTATTTGGCTGATTTATGGTCCTCCCAGAGAGTGATGTGCATCGAATTGTGCTCACTATTTTTGTGTTTATTCTTTGAGCTTATCCAGCCCTTGTTAGAAGAGACATGGACATCCATACTTTTTTACGTGATCCTAATAATGGCCCTGTAATCAGAAGGCTGCTTCTAGCGATAGCAGAAGAACTACTGTAAATACCTAATCCATTACAGGTACCTGAGTAGCGTTTTTCCTTCCTTAAATTGTAGTAAAGATGAGAAATGTTGAAGATAACATGATTTCAGAGAATAGACAAGCTCAACAAGTTCCAGAATGTCACAAATGGAGGGGATTAATATGTTGGTTTGCGATATACATCTGCACAGTTATGCTTTATGTCTTTTCGTTTCTCATGATTCCCCTTGTTTATACTTTTGATCCAAAAAAGGCAGAAGTCCCTTTGATTCTCCCCACTCCAGGAACTCTTGTAGATTTACCCATTACCAATGAACCAAGGTCCTGAGTGTTTTCTCCTCAGCATAGAGCTGCTTTAGAATTGTTTCCATGGGCTGCAAATCTTTTACTAAAGAGACACAGGAGAAATGCAGAGGAAGAGGATAATGGGATAAACACTTCATCTAGAAAGTACGGCACACTTGGGTAATAACATGCGGTATCAGCACATGAAAAAGGTGGGAGTGAGAACATCTAAAGGGGAGATGCTATGTCTGCGCTCATACCTTATGCCATGGGAACCTCTAAGATATTCATAGCTACAGAAGTACCAGTGCAAAGAGCCCATTACCCATCTTGCACACTGCACAGTTACAAGGCAGAACAGCATCCCTAATATGGGTAAATGGAAAGACATCTCAAAGAATAACTATGTGCAAGATTTGAAGACAAGAAGCAAGCCAGAGACAAGGAATCTAGGGATCAGATATGAACAGCCTGGAATGAGTGGAGAGGAGAAATCCGGATGGAAGAAGATGCTAGATTGTCAAGGCAAGAATAAATAAGAAATACAGAGATGCTGGGAAAGAAGTCAATTACAAATCAAAGGAACCGTGCGTTCTCCAGAAGCATAGGCTGAAGGCCCGATTGTGTGTAAAGCAGCAGCATTAACTGGATATTATGAACCAGTTATAGACACTGCAGAGAATGAATGCAAGAATCACTGGCCAAAGATTGTGAAGTTGTTGACATGGGTCGACGATAATGGAGGACCATTGTAGATCGTATTTCTATCAAGTGCATCCTTGTGTTTCAGAAATAATGGCACAAGGAAGGTTGGAGAGAATCACCAGTATCGCTGATTTTTGGATGTACAATGCATGAAGGAGGGGACAGTCATCCTAATGGATCATTATTGGGCTTGTGGGTCCAGAGCCTACACGAAGCTGCCCAAGGATTGGGGAGGATTGTGTTCCTTGGTGCTCATCTATGTTCTAGCCTTAGTGATTCCTAAAAGTGACCTGAACATTGGAGAATTTCCAAAAATGGACGCTCACTTGAGAAAAAGAAGAACACTCGAATTTCTCAATCAAACCAGAAGAGAGAATTACTTCTCAGCTAAATCAATAGAAGCATATGACTCCATTCCATATGAACACATCCTGTTCAGCAGGACTCCTTCAGCAGTCACGACTAGCTTTATGCCTAGGATTCAGACGATGGCCAATGCAAAGTGGTTGCAAATCACTCGCTGGGAGCTC
Organism: Ambystoma mexicanum; assembly: GCF_040938575.1. Classification (NCBI taxonomy): domain Eukaryota; kingdom Metazoa; phylum Chordata; class Amphibia; order Caudata; family Ambystomatidae; genus Ambystoma; species Ambystoma mexicanum. The sequence continues at coordinate 674,653,138 of NC_090934.1, forward strand.
CTGCAGACGATCAACACTATCATAAAGGGATTCAACGCTATCAAGGAAGAATTGAGGGCCATAAGATTGATGACCCTCCACAACACATACGTCCTTGATATGATCACAGCAATGGATGGAGGAGTTTGCACCAAAATCGGAGAATCATGTTGCACATTCATACCTTCTCATGATGACGAGAATGGGACATTGACAGAGGCCATAACGTTGCTGACAAATGAACACAACAATATGGAAGAGGAGACAGATGATATTGCAGTTGACAGCTGGTTTGCGTCCATCTTCTCATGGATGGCAAATATCTTAAGGCTCCTGGTAGTAGTACTGGTGATGATAATGTTTGGATTCTGTGCGATCAGTATAATTATTGCACAGTGCAAGAAGACAGCAAAGAAAGCAGTAGGAATGAAGGTCATGATCGATGTCGCGTCAGGGTTTGGACCCAAGGAATTGACACATGAAGAGATCAGAACATGTCTAGAGGCCAGCATTTTACCACCTGAGGAAACAAAGTCCCTGCATCTAAGAAATCACAAGAAGTATGTGGGACGAAGGAACTACTGTAATCTGAATGGTCAGTACAGCTATAGGACCTGGAGTGTTGCTGAATATGTAAAGTCAGCAGGATCCCTGAAGGGAGTGGGGAAAATCTGGATTCAGAAGAAGCACTTCTTCAAGAGAGGATACCAAGATGTGAAGACGGATGAAGGAATGGTCAATGAATCAACCAGGGGGAGGGGGGTGTAGAGGAGCAGCTGAATGCCTCTGCAGAAAGACCCGCCCCCATTTTGCCTATATGTTGGAAGCTGGAAATCGCGACATGCATGAAGCCAGTGATTGTGCCATTCCACAGAGTCTTTGAGAAAAGGTATCCATTAATAAGACCCTATATGATGTAACCTCGTAGAGATGACAATCACTTGGAGGACGTCCCCGAAGGAATATGAAGATGAGAGGAAAAGAGGCTGGTGACATCACACGAAATGAGCATGACGCATTGAGAAGAGTGGTCAGAGAAGAAGATGCATAGACATCATAAAATCTGATGACGAAGTAGCGAGTAAAGTTTCATAAGCGGAAATAAGACTGCACGTGTGAAGAGCACTGCAGAAAACGCAAGCCGTTTTATAACTGTACAGATGCAGCAAAGCAAGTAGATTAAGCAATCTTAAAGGCTGGCTATATGTAGTGAATAGACTGCAGGCGAGGCCGCCATGAATTCTTGACATTGGTGTCACACATTTAATAAGCTCAGACCCGTGAAGAAAGAAGGATCAAATGGCTGTGTCACAGCAAGAAACGCAGCTGAAGATCGAGGAAAGGCCAGTAATAGCTGTCTGTCCTGGTGTCAAAGGATGGTGCAGCCAAGAACCGATTATCTATCTTGAAGAACAGTGAATGTGAGAAACTGAATCAGCCCTTATTAAAAGGTGCAAGAAAGAACATCACGAGTGTCAAGTTTATTAAATTCAAGACAATTAAATGCTGCAAAACAGGCTGAAATAAGGTCTCCTGTCACGTGAGTCAAGGATGAGTTGGGTGTACAGACCTGAACTGCGATAACTGTGCGCCTATACTCCTTTTTTCTTAGGAGCAGTGCTACTTTGCAAGGACAAGTTCAAAGACAATATAAATGGCAGAAGGCATGTGCGATGAGATGTTGGGCTAATTGGGTGGGGAGACACGGTCAAGTCCACCCGCTGGCACCGAGGGTACCAGCTTACGTGCTGCTAGTGAATCGAATGTTCCAGAAGGGTATAAGCGTGGCAAGCAATTGTAGAAGACCATATAATGAAGAGCCTTATAGTTTGATAGCCAATGGTGTATTATGTATCTAGTAACTGATGAAGATGTCTTGCACTAGGGGTGGGCATGTTTTCCACCTGACTGTAGAGAGCCAATCAGAACCTGATCCCTTAAAAGAAAGTACACTTAGATCTTCCCCTTATGCCAATCACAACCTCCCGTAGGTTTTTCTTAGGTTTCCACGTAGTATGACGAATTGTTGCTATATAAATGTGTTTTTATGCAAAATGATCGCGAGCAGGATCGAACGTCTGTTGATGTCCGTTGTAACTCCCCGTTTTAGACAAGTGAAAATAAAACAGTCGGAGGGGACATTGTGCCAACTTCCTGAGTCGGTTTTATTTGGTCGAAGACTTATTCTGCATCCCCATCCTTGTAGGGCGCGTTACTGATTTAAAAAGGGCGCCCCGTGGGTTCGCAAACCTTCGCATTGTGGGTCTCTAGGCCCACAGACTTCGTTGTGACTACGATCACAATGATTGCCGGCGGCTACGTGCTTACTGCATGTGCCGCGGGGTCCTTGAAAAACTATGCACCTGCCCATGCGCCTGGCTACTTTTTATGACTTTGTGAGGCCCAGGCAGGTCACTGAACGAGGACGCCGGTATGGACTTTGTGGGCAAGGAAGGTAAAGCAGGAACCCACGGGGTGGGTGGCTCCGAGAAGCTGTAAACTGGCATTCAACAGAGCTCAAGGAAAGGGGGTTCTCGTGAGCTTGCGCAAGCCGCAGCTTGAGAGCAACAGACACCAATATTGGTGAAAGGCCTTCAGCAACTCGCTCAGAGATGCCTTGGGAGGCTCCCCGAGCCCAAGTTTAGTGCCTCTCCATTACGGAGCACGCATATTAATCTTTGTATGAACAATGGATTAACCCTTTTGTGTTAGTGTCAATATCTCAGTAACTATTAATTACTGCATGCAATTAGTGCTCTGTGAGGTAACAGAACAGCGTTGTGAAGGACATGGTACACCCTGCATGAATTCAGGTGCTGAGGATACACGCCAGGGGGTGTCATAGCAGCACCTCTTTATATGCAATTCTAAAGGCTTTCATTGTGTGTAGGCATCACTGTTCAGTGTTGCCATGTGTCCACAGTGAGATATTGAGTTTGTGTGTCATTTCATCATGGGTTACATTCCACCATGTGCTTGCGTTTTCACCAGCATTTAGAAGTTCCTTCATTTATGAGTGCAGTGGCAATTAAGCCTTTCAGGTGCAGCAAATCAGGGAAGGTAATAAGAAAATCAAGTTAGTTGGTCAATAAATGGGCAGGTATTTGCAACAGCAGGAGTCATCAGAAATGCTCACGCTCTAATCAAGGGAGTGCTGGGTTACCATGTGTTAAAGCATGTAGGTTGTATGACGGTGTGCAGTCATAATGTCGACATCAATAATGTCGACAGTCAAAATGTCGACAAATTAATGTCGAAAAACAATAATGTCGACAAACAAAAATGTCGACATTTTTCGAAATTTAATTTATTGTATGAATAAATAAATAAATATATATATATAAGATGTGTTGAGTATGAGGGGTGGTTGGGGGGTGTGGGGGGGACCCCCCCCCATAGTAAATGATCCTTTTTTAGGTTATTTATTGACTAAATAAATAAATATATAATTGTTATGTGTTGAGTATGAGGGGTGAAAGGGTGGTTGGGGGTGTGGGGGGGGGGTGGCAGGGGGGGTGTTGGGTGAGGGGGGGTTGGGGGGGACCCCCCCCGGGTGTTGGGTGAGGGGGGGGGGACCCCCCCCATAGTAAATGATCCTTTTTTAGGTTATTTATTGAATAAATAAATAAATATATAATTGGTATGTGTTGAGTATGAGGGGTGAAAGGGTGGTTGGGGGGGTGTGGGGGAGGGTGGCAGGGGGGTGTTGGGTGAGGGGGGGTTGGGGGGGGACCCCCCCATAGTAAATGATCCTTTTTTAGGTTATTTATTTATTGAATAAATAAATATATAATTGGTATGTGTTGAGTATGAGGGGTGAAAGGGTGGTTGGGGGGGGGGGGGGGTTGGGGGGACCCCCTCCATAGTAAATGATCCTTTTTTTGGTTATTTATTTATTGAATAAATAAATAAATATATAAATAGAATGTGTTGCATATGAGGGGTGGGAGGGTGGTGGTGGGGGGTGTGGGGGGGTTGCAGGAGGGTGTTGGGTGAGGTGTTGATAGTTTTAAGGGTTTATAGTCATAATGTCAAAAAAAAATGTCGACTTTTTTTCCGACATTATGACTATAAACCTTGTATGACCTTCCCTACTTCCCACTACTCATCCCTGTATAGTTTCCTAACCCTCTTTCAAGTGACCCTTTCTCCCCTACCTATCCACAACCTCTCCCTAACCCTGCTCCCCATCCCCCCCATTGGCTGCCTCGTGGTAACCTGTATAATTAACATCAGGGATCCGTAACAACCAAGATGGGAGAGTCATACTCCCTTTGGCTTCTGTGGTTAGGGAGGGGTTGTGGCTACTGTAAGGAAGGCATGGTATCAAAGTAAGACAGACACAGGTGACCACAGTTCAAGGGTGTTAATTGAACTTTATCAAGGGTGTGATAAACACCTATCTAAATCTAAAGATAGGCGCAAACTACGACCATCAGAAAATAATAAACGCAGTCCTAGTGGAGTCTTGTCAAAATAAACAGACCATACTAAAAAAAGCTATTGCCAGTCCTTATAGCTCATTTACAAATAATGTGGGGAAATGTTCATGAAAATGAAAGCAGTGTTCACAAAATGAGAAGTCAGAATGTTCAGGCCGTTGGCCTCCCTTCCCCACGTTTTCAGTATGGGACAAGGCGGTTCACTCGGTGGACATAGTGCCATCAACATCACAGCCTTCTTTGCCCAAGTCTCTTAAGTTATGAAAGTCTCTTGATTCAGAGGGGCTGACGTATCAAACAAATGAAAAGTTCCTTTCCAAGTATTCAAGTAGGGTGATTCACTTTTCGCCCTGGATCCACCTCAGCCGGGTGAGATCCCTTTTCTTCCACAATCCCTTCTCGGGTGACTCATGGTTCACCCCGGATCCCTCTCAGTCGAGCTCAGATCCCCTTTTTACAATTAGTCTCCCACAGCTGGGTTTGGACCAATTACAGTTTGTATATCTTTTCTCAGGTGACTCATGGTTCACCCTGCACCCCCCTCAGTCGGGCTTAGATCCCCTTTTTACAATTAGTGTCCCTCAGGCAGACGCGGGCTAATGAGAGTTTGTATAAACTATCAAAGAATAACCAAGAAGAGAGCCCTTATCCAAGCCCGCATCTCTGAGGCATCTAACAACTCGGCCGAACTCTTTAAAATCTGCAAGGAGCTGGCCAACCCTGCTGCAGTCTCTACCTCTCCTGTCCCCTCCCAGGCCCTCTGCACTGCACTGGCCTCGCACTTCATCTCAAAAACTCAGGACATCCTGTCCTCGCTCTCCTCCGCTCTCCTCCCTCCCTCTCTTCCCGGCTCTTCCTCTTGCTCTCTTGCAGCAGCCCCTCCGCCCTCCTTCTCTGCTTTTCCACCTTTTTCTGCTGATGAGGTTTCCAGACAAGTCCGATCTATTAAAGCCTCGTCTAAACAGGTTCACCCCTGTTCCTCCAAAACCATCAAGGACCACATCGACTCCCTGGCTCCTGTCCTGGCTGACTTTTGCAACCACTCATTCGCCTCTGGAGTCTTCCCATCCCCCCTCAAGCACTCCCTTGTGCACCCCCTCCTCAAGAAACCCTCTTCCGACCCCTCCTGCCCGGCCAACTATCGCCCAATCTCCATTACTCCCTTCCTGGGCAAACTCCTGGAGAAACTGGCCATCTCCCAGCTTAACCTCCATGCTGAATCTGTTGGTAATCTTCATGACCATCAATCCGGCTTCAGAGCGGCCAGAAGCACGGAAACTGCTCTCCTGAACATCCGCGAGGACCTGCTCCTTAACCTCGATTCCAACACTCCCTGTGTTCTCATTCTGCTCGATCTCTCCTCTGCCTTTGACACTGTCAACCATGCCATCCTGCTCAACCGTCTCCGTGATAACCTGGGTATCACTGGTCAGGCTCTGGCATGGCTGACCTCTTTCCTTTCCGGTCGACCCTCCCAGGTCCAAATGGGCTCCTTCCTCTCTGACATCTTTTTCTCCACCTGTGGTGTCCCCCAGGGATCCAACCTCTCTCCCTGGCTTTTCAACCAATATCTGGCACTCCTTGCCCACCGCATCGCCGCTCTCTGCCCCCACTTCCAGTGCTATGCGGACGATACCCAGCTCATTTTCAGGCTACCCTCGGCCTCCTCCTCTCCTTCCCTCATCTCCGACTGTCTGTCTGCTATCCAGGAATGGTGTGCTGCCAATGACCTCTGCCTTAACGCCAGTAAGACTGAGATTCTACTCATCGGCACACCCACTCCCTCCTTCCCTGCAGCTCTCTGGCCGGCCTCCCTTGGCCCCCTTCCCGCCCCTACCTGCAAGGCTAAAAACCTCGGGGTCATCTTCGACTCCACACTCTCCTTCTCTCCTCATATATCTGACGTCTCTAAGAAGTCACACTACCAGCTGCACCTCCTCAGAGGTATTCTTCCCTTCCTCTCCTTCCCCCAGAAGCTCACTGTCTCCCGAGCCCTGGTTCTCTCAAGGCTGGACTACTGTAACAGCCTCTATCTTAATCTGCCTGCCTCCACTCTCCGCCCTCTGCAACTTATCCAGAACAGAACTGCGAGACTTGTCCTTGGCCTCAAGCCCAGGGACCGTATCTCTCCAGGACTGAAATCTCTTCACTGGCTCCCAGTGGCTGCGAGGATTAAGTTCAAAAACCCTCTGCATTGTCCACAAGGCCTTCTGGGGCCTAGGGCCTAAATACCTTCAACTCTCTCTTCCTAAATATCTTCCTTCACGAGCCCTTCGCTCATCCGTCTCCAACTCCCTCATGGTCAGCCGCTTCTCGAAGCAACGAGCTGGGGGTAGATCTCTCTCCGCAGCAGGGGCCTCCCTCTGGAACAGCCTCCCTGCCTCCCTGAAACTTGAGGAGAACCATCTCCGGTTCCGGAAGTACCTCAAAACCTTCCTCTTCGCCTCTGCCTTCTCTCTCCCTCTCCCCTGCTAAACCTGCTTAACTCCCCACTGAATTCTGCACTAAACCTGCATCTGGGCCACTCTCAGCGACCTCGGTCCAGGGCCCAGCCACTCTCCACTTGCACTGCCTCCCTAGCTCCCCCTGCACTGTGGGACTGTCACTGTATCCCTACAGCCCCCCTTCCCAGCACTTCTCAGCACTTGCTCTGCACTTACCTCGCACTTGCCACCAGCTGGCCCTTTTTATTTATTATTTTATTACGCTACTTACCTTGTACTGCACTTCCCCCCCCACCTCCTCCCCCTGCACTTTCTCCTTTTCCCCTTACCTCTGCACTTGCGCGATCTGAATGACACCTGGCCTAGTAGGATCGTTTGTCTGTCTTCCCCTTGTTTCCCTCCCTCCCTGCCTCGTCGCGCCTTGAAACACTTGTGTATAGGCGCGTTACAAATACCATATCATATCAAGACTTTCAAATGTGCACAGGGGTTGGCTTGAACCGTTGCAGGACCACCCCGATGTCAGAGTTCACAATTTTACGTTCTCAATTGGATGCCTAACAGAGACCTTCGAATGAGCACCCACGTGGTGCCGGACCACTCAGTGAAGTGTATGGTATCTACCTTGGTTTCAAAAGTTCAGTCACTCCTTCGCTATTCAATTATATTTGCGTCGATCACATACGCCTTACATTATGTTCTTTGAAGATTTCTTCATACAATGTTGCCGCTTGCAACCTTGGTTCTAACACAGACCGGTCTTATCAGTCTCCCCAACTCACTGGCTGTGCTGACATTACTGGAGCGGCTTTGTTGTAGGAGCCAAGGACAGTACGACAGCAGCAATCGCTCCTCCCTGCCTATCGATGCTTGAGAGCACTGGGTACCTTCGCTACACAATGCACCTTTCTTCAGCTTTAATTCACGGTCTTAAGTTTCTTATTCTCGAGGACTTGTAAAAGTAGCAGTTTTCTTCCTCTGAAAAGGCCAAGGGCAATTCCGTCCTTGCAACCTTTTCTGGTCTTGCCGCCATTCTCCTTGTGTTAAACTGCCATCTCAGAAATGCTGCTTCCTTCTGCGTTCTGCCTTGCTCAGACTGTGCTTTTGTGCTCAGCCTTTAATCTGTGTGGGGAAGTGTGATGGAAGTCAGGTGTGTGTAATTATCCGTAATTGCCTGACCCTTGTGTTGGGACATGTCAGGTATAGGGCGTGGGCGTTAAACTGTTTTCTCTCACAGTGAGCTGTCCGTGGAAAAGGGTTTGTGTCGGGAAAGGGGGGGGGGGTGGAGGGGTTGAGTTCCTAGGTATCCTACCTGTTAGGATGGGGAAAAGGTGTTACAAGGAAGGGAATACTGCATCTAACCCTCCGGTATCCCACTTCCACTCTCCGTGGACATCTCATCCAGGTGATCCTCCCGCACTAGTCCACCCACGGGAACTGGATACAAAAACGATGGCTGTGTCCTGGCCACATGGATGACAGATCCCCGGGGACTAGCGGGTAAAACACATTCAGGTTTCTCCCAATACCCTTCCGGGTATGACATGCTAAGACAAACAAAATTATTGTGATTTTCAAAGATCACTTGTAGAAGCAGAACACAACCAGCATTACCTAAGCCAAAGAAGGGCAATTAAAGTACAAAGATGGCAGAATAGAAGCCCTCCTTGTAACCATTATCAAGGGGGAGAGCATTATAATCTGCATTGTCTGGGGCAAATGAATCAGGGGGAAAGACATTCTTAATGTTTACTGCATTCTTGTGGAAGAAGTTACAAATCCATTGTGGTTGTTGGAAATCCAAAGTGTTACCCACAAAGCCAGTGTTGATTTACCTTTCCCCACTGAGGATTGAAATGTGGAAGGTTTTGAAGTAAACCTCACCACAAAGTACTGATAGTAGTTGTAGGGGGTTTTATCCTGGCAGGAGAGTATACCAGGAAAGGGATAATTAGTGGTTAATCCTGGCAGGCCATGGACCAGAAAGAAAAGTTGAAGTACTGCAATGTGGTAGAAAGAAATTGGTACATCCACTGGTATGCTTTGATGAACTGTTGTGAAACCATCCTGACAAAACTTTTATGACCAAAAGATATGCCACAGAAATGACAATGGACTCTTACCTGGGTGTAGTATTTCAGCAAATGGGAGAACTTGGGGAGCCTTCCTCGCTCCTCACCGGTCCCCAACAGGTGAAAACAGGGCCCGGTGGGGAGTTTCATTCACAAAGCTCAGTGGATATGTTTGGACCAGTACGACAGGCAGTACCACAGGAAGAAAATACTATTATAACTGCCTGATCAGAAGAAACAAACGTGTATCTTTTTATTTGCATGAATAACTAGATGCAAAGAAATAGTTATTCATTAAACATTTCTGTTTTCTAGTTAAAATATGTTTACTTATATAATAGTCTCATTGGCAATTTGACTTACATTTGTACTGCCTAAAAAATCTATTTACTCCCAACTTTAAAAAATAGGCAGCAAAATAAACCCACTTCCAAATCTTATCTTCAGCACTGGGGTCAAGGGAGAAGTAACGTGCAGTGTTGGGTGAGTGGAAGCTATTTCAGCTGTGTCAAGAGTTCTTGACCCATGTGAAAATGCTGGTGGCCATTTTGGAATACACCTGACTGCTGAAGTTGGTTAACTTCAGAGTCTCTATTTGGCGCCATGTTGGAAGAGGGGTTTACATGTCCTATGCCTCTTCTTTTCCACTTTGCCCACAGAGACCAAGTGGGATAACGACGCATGACAAAAATGGTGTTGCTCATAAAGAAGAAATGTGATAGAATGAAGAGTGCTAATCTTTAGAGAAGAGGATAATGATATTGCATAGTAATTTGATCTTTTGGTTTGTCAAACGGCAGATTGTGAACAATTTGAGAGATCCTGGTTGTAAATGAAGACATTCCAATTGCCATGGTCAGGACGTATGCACTGTCTTAATTTTGGACATTTATTTAAAACATACAGAATTTATCCAGGGAAGGAGGATTGAACCCTGGTTACAAGAATGTATGTTTCTTTGTTTGAATATAAATGTTATTTTATGAAGTTTGAACAGCCAAATAATCCCTGTATGATTTTGTTGTATGTATAAGTGTGAGGGACAGAAATTCTTGGACATAAGGTCATTTTCCTTTAGCCTTAGTTTGATAGGAAGGGATGCCCTTGTTAGGCTAGGGAAAGTTAGGCTTTGTCTCACCCTTATTGGTTAATAAAGTGGCTACATGTGAGAAAGCTCTATCTACTGGTCGGTCTCGCATTTCTGACCCCTCACACAATCTTCTGAAACATTACCGGTTGCAGCCACATCATCTGTAAGGAAGCTGAGCTGATCTGCTGAGCATTTGTCCACTGTCCTCATATGCACCGCTCTCTAGAGGTTCCACGTTCGACTACAGCCACACCCCCTGTACTCTGGAAAAGTAACCTAGCGCTGAAGACCGAGTGCCCCGTGGCCTATTGTATTGTCCATCTGGACCAACATAGAACGCCCCTGTATCCTGCTTGAAAAGACCACCACCCCTGTGGCAATTGCTGCCATCTCCTTCCAATTGGAGAACCGTGACTCCTCCCTCGTAGTTCATAACTCCTGATGAGCGTGTTCCTTTAGAGCCCTGAGCAACACTGGCATGTGCGACCTGCATCCTGTGCACTTCTGTAACAAACCCTGAAGATGAACAGCTTAATCCAACAGGAGCAAGACTTGTCCCAGGTCTGTCTGAAATTGTGCCCCAATGAACAATGATAGATCCTGCAATGATAGCAGATCGGACTCCTCCCAATTGACCAGGAATCCCAGACCAATCATTCAAGAGCATGCAGATTGCACAACTTCCTCTGAGAGAGCTGTCGAGGGAACATTTACCAACCAATAGTCCACAGAAAGACCTGAACCCCCTATAGATGCAGTGAAGCTGCCAGCGGGACCAAGACTTTAATGAACGCCTTCCACGTTGACCGAAGACCAAATGGTAGAGCCTGTAACTGAAAATAATGCCTCCCAACTGAAAATCGCAAAAACTGCTGATGCGACCTACGGATCGGGATGTGAAAGTACACATCTGGAAGGTCTTTAGATGCCATGACATCTCTTATACGCGCCAGAGGGATAATTCTCTGAAGCGTCTCCATTTTGAATGGAAGTTGGGACACAAACTTGTTGAGACCCCTCAAATCCATCACCAAAAAAGTGGGTTTCTGCCCTTTGTTACCAGGAAGTTGATTGAACTGAACCCCTGACTCGTACAAGCCCTGGGAACTCTCCATATGGCCTGTCTGGCGAACAGTTCCCGGACCCCATTCTGCATAGCCATTCTTGGGTATCTGCCCGGGCCAAGGTGCTATCACAGCTCTCAAGTGCGGGGGAAAGACAGGATGTTGCTTTTGTAACACAAGCGCACCAGTGAATAGGCCCAATGATCAGACAACCAAAGGTCACGCAAGTCGCAAAAATAAAAGTCGTCCCGATCTCTGCTGACTCAGGACTTCTGCCCCTCCTGCGGAGATTGAAAGTTGCATCATCTCCGATCCACCCTTTCCTTTTGTCGCAGCTTGCGAAACCCAAGCCGTTTGGTTTTACGTCTGAGCTTAATCTGCGTGCTTGCCCACACTAAATACATTTTGAGCTTACTTTCTCTCCCAATCAGCTCCCTGCATAATTGCTGCATTCGGTCTCTGGAAATCCCCTCCCCCCCCCCACAAGACGGTATGGGCAGCATAGGGAGCATGTGTATTTGTTCTCAGGGCAGTGCCAGGTGTAAACCACGATAGGACTTTTTAAATGCTGCATGTGCCCGTTTAGTGACGGGATCACGCTATGCTGCTTCTTACACATCCATGGAGGATCACCCCACTAAGCTGGTCGAAGTGTTATCAATATCCACAACTTTTGTCAAGGGAACGTCTGTCCTTTCAAAGGATAAAGTTTAGAAATAAAACACAGCAAAGCGATACAATCTGGTTCATTCTGCTTTGACAACCCCTTGTTGTTCTGTTTATATCAGTCACCCGCTTTGTGCAAATTCAACTGCCAAACTTTAGGATCACCTCCCAACTCAGGAACCCCATGCCATCTGATACATGTGCTAGCACCTTTCCCAGTGCATCTTTATCCAAATATTTTCCTCTGGGACAACTGTCCTCCAAAACTTCAGTGACCCTAAACGACAAAAGAATCCTAAAATGGAGATAAAGATACATCCACACACTTGGATCTCCACTGATGCACTCTTGCCCAGCTCAAAGTCCACAAGAACATTTGTTTTAGAATTTAGAAGCTCTTGTCAGAAGCATTACACCTCTTCCCGTGCCTCCTGCTCTACCCCCATGACCGGGGGTGGGGGGGGGGGAGGGGGAGGGAGGGAAGAGGCCCACATAGCAAACCGCCTCAGAAACCAGCTATACTTGGAAGAATACTTTCTCCCTGCATGGGACACGATGCAAAGAACAAACACCACAAAAGGACACACCAACAGCCCACCATCCAGTGACAAACTAACAGTTCCCCCGTGACCTATTGAAATAGCACTGGCTTCCTGCATGTGAAACCAGTACCCTAATTAGTGCAAACAGCTGCCCGAGGCATACTCCCCCTCCGGACAGCAGCATAGTCACCCTGCAGCACTTTACTCATCAGGCTGCTCAGCACAAAAACACCCCAATTATTACAGCACCCATCGCTGTAGGGCACCTACGGTGTACACTCCCCCAACAGACCAGCCCGAGCAAGCAGCTCTGCCCGCATAAAAGGGACACTGAAATAGATGTAACAACGACCAGGCGAGTCCCAACTCCAGCCTGATCCCTGTATCAACACTCCCACGGAGTCCTTCCAACGTGGACCGCGCAGGGCAGAGAATGCAGAAACTCAGACCAACTGGGACTTCCCACCCACTCAGCACCCTTACCTTCATTGTACCAGGACAGTGGGCGACCAACCCCTGCACCTTTATCCTGGATGACAAGAAACATTCCCACACAGTCGAAGCAGACCAATCCAGACAGGCTGTGGAGCGTGCGAGGCCCACACCTAGCAGGACCCAAGACTTGTTTGGCAAGTCTTTAAGACAGCCAGGTTCTCCTCACCTGTGCCAGGGCACAGGTAGACTCCCCATCCCGGGACATAGACACAAATGCTCCGTGCAGCAACAGCCACACCAGAAACTGCATGAGTGATTTCTAACTCAACCAGGTGCCCTCTCCCAATAGGGATACCAAGCGAATATAAGCACATCGTTTTCCCCTCCTTTCGTCCAGGTGCAGGGAATGGTACACACCCGGCCACTAAATGATGTCCTTTAAAGTCCATCAGCAAGAAAAAAAAAGGTCCCTGTCAAGAGGGCAGGAACATTTTAACATGGGTGAAACAGGAACAGGAGATATTACACCTCCTTGGGAGGGGTGGGACATTTTTGTTATTGGAAATAAGTTCATGTCAGGGGTGGATAGGACTCAAAAGTAAGTACTGGGATGGTAAAGAGGGACCTGGAGGTAATTACCTATTTTTGCTTCAAACTCGTAGTCGCACATTTAATTATAGCCAATTACATAAAATACTTAGTTGACACAGGATATCACCTTTGCTGTGATAAAATACTGAGTCTCAGTAAGCTGCCTCCCACAAAAGGTAATTTTTTTTGGCGAATTACTGAGATGCCTAAAAGCAATCTAATTGGACCTCTCCACTGTGTGGTGTAAGAAGCAAACTACAGTAGGGGGCAAGCTTTTGGAGATTACAAATCGATAAGCTGTATGTTAACATTGACTGGTGGTGCACACAGCCTCAAAAAAGGTAATGAAGACCACAAAATATATATTCCCCAAACAAAATTTCTTTGCAAAATGAATAGGATTATACTTTTTATTATTAAAATATTCTGTCTTGGAATAGTAACCACATTTAACGTCTTTTGGTAAATTATATTTATAAAAAAAAAAAAAAAAAAGAGAGAGAAATCTGTAAAGAAACACAAGTCCCTGTGTAAAACATTTCACATCCATCATAAAGATACTGATTTTGGGAGCAATCAATAACTATGATCGAAGAGGTAGATTAATACTCTCATCAACTGAAGATTTAGTTATGCACATTTTTATAAAGTGCACTAACCCAGAGGCCTCGGAGCACTTTAAAACAGACCAGAATAAAAGAAGAAAGAAGAAGAAAATGAACTGACACTTAGCCTTTGGCCTTTGTCAAAGAGACAAGTTTTAAGTCCTTCTTAAACCTCAAGAGACAGGACAAATCCTGTAAAGTGGTTGTCATACCGTTCCAAGCTTTGGGTGCCCAAACAACGAAACTAATGCCTCCAAATGTATTCCATTTGAAGTGGGGCTGATCTAGAAGAGTACTGTGGTTTGATCATAAAATTCTCCTACAGATTTTCTTTTTGTGAAAGCAATCTTTCAGCTATTGGGGCTGTGCCTACCATACATTTGTGTGTAATTGTAATAACTTTAGGTTCAATTTGGTGGTTTACAACCAGTGAAGTAGGCGGCACTTAGAGGTGACATGATATCTTTGATTCAGCCCATAAACAGCTCTAACAGCACCGTTCTGGGTGATTTTAAGTTTCTTTACATTTCTTTTCAACGTGCCAGCCAACAGACTGTTGCATTAATCTAATCTGGAGTTTACTAGGCCAGTTGCTAGTACTGTTCTATTCCAACATGAGATAAGGTCTTATTTGTCAGAGTTGTCCGTTGATATACACGCATGAGGAACCGACAGAATTTACATGGTTAGTAAGGGTTAGCTGGGAGTCAAAATAGACTCCGTGCCTTTACGTATAGGGTGACTTGGATGGAACAGCCAGCAATGAAGAATGACAAAGTTACTCACCGTAGTGACTACCTTACTACTAGTCCATAGTCCCCTTTCCTCCACACTTGTTGGACATTCCGTCCTTCAGGGCGGGACCGGAGCACTTTTAAGCATCACTTTTTTGTCCTTTGATTTTTACGCAGGGCCACCGCATGTGACCCTAGCCCTGCCTTCCTAAGTTCGCCCCACGCATCGCCCTTCAGTCCTTTTCCATCGCAAGGTCCAGGACAATTTAGCAATAATAGAGGATATTTATTAAGAGGGGATGGTGGGCGTATGGAGGAAAGGGGACTATGGATTAGGAGTAAAGTAGTCAATATGGTAAGTAACTTTGTCATACTCCTACGTCCCGTCCCCTTTCCTCCATAATTGTGGGAGATTCCTAAAACCGACAATAGGTATTACAGGTGGATGGAAATTTCCCTTATTTGAACAAATTCTTAAGAACTGCCTGCCTGGCCAAATTGGGCATCAGCCTTGGAGCAAGTTAAGTATATCTATTTATTCAGCTGTTCATATAAGTATTGAGAAGGGCGTACGGCAAGGGTGTGTCCTGGTCCCGATAGTGTTCTGCATCTTTATCAACAAAGTCATCAATGAACTTTTGAATGCTCAAACAGATGCCTCATCTCTAGCCAGCAAAAAGTTATCGGCCTTGCTTTTTTGCAGACGACGCAGTACTCCTGTTCATGACACCCGCTGGTGCCCACAAGCAGCTGGAAATCTTAATTTCCTTCTGTAAGAGGAATGGGCTGTCACTTAATGTGAGTAAAACCAAGTCTGTGGTCTTTAACATCAATGCTAGAAGGAAGCATAAGGCCTTCAGACTGGTACTTGGCGAAGGCATTATGGAGTAGGTTCCCTCATGATTGTTTGGGGGTTAGGGTCATGGAATCTTGCGGATGGTCTCTCCATCTGGAAAAGGCAAGGCTTACATTGGCGAGGTATGGAGGTGCCCTCGCCAGATTTACTTATGAGCACAACAATGGAGCGGTTCCTGTGTCCTTGGAGGCATACAAAGCACAAGCTAGGCAAGCACAATTGTGAGCTGAACTGTGGGGCCACGTAAATGTTAGCCGTTTGGTGGTGACGGAGAACACATTTTTGAAAAGCCTCCCTGGTATCCCACACACTGCCCCAAATTAACTGGTCCTGTTAGAAACTGGCCTGCAATTTGTCAACTACGACGAGTGCTCTATTGGGTCAGATTGTGGACAAGTGTAAAGCTCCAAATATACAGAGAGGCGATGATGGACATCTTGACATAGCAAGGGGGCACCTCTCTGAAATGGGTGACCCATGTAAAAATGTTTTTTGGGGACGCTTGTCACTGGTACCTTTGGTCACATCTACTGTCACGGACCTTCGGAATCTCTGGCTCGCTACCTCATTATAAAAAAAAAACATGTGGGCTGCGAAGATTACTTGAATTATATTACCCCCAAACAAGAGAAGTCCATGTATTTAAAGTTCTGTTTAGGAATCCTACCTACCGCAGCCCCCGGGACCCTCTGCAAAGTGCATGTTATGCAGTGAATTCAATGAGGATCCTCCCCACCTAAAGCTTCTATGCCCGGTTACTAAGCCACTGAGGAAACACTTTTTGAAGCTGCTGTTTGTAAGCCGTGGCTGCAGGACTATCAATGAAGCCATGAAAATGTGTTAAGATTCTTCTGAGGTTCTCGTAGTATTTGCAACCAGTAGCTACCTAAAGTGGGTATGGAACTGCGTGAGAAGAAACAGAGAGACCTCCCATAGCCTCGTCCTGCAGCAATTGAGTGGCGCTGGCTTGTACTGGAAGGATGCACTGGATTTTATTTGCTGTTACACTGAGACTTGTTATGATGAACTGATACTTTTATCTAGTATTTTAAAGGGTGACTGCCATGTTTTATGCTCTAGAATTGTTTTATATGTTGTGGCTTTTGACTTCGCGTGGAAATAAAGTAGATTTATTGAATTGAAAAGAATTACACAAACGTTTGACCGATCGCTCGGAAGAGCGGGTCAGCGCCACCTGCTGGAAATTAAGTGCAAAATAGAATATATTGTTTGAAGGGCACAGTCACAAGTTAAAACTGTGTAGCTGAGCACTCAGCAACAATTTTGACCCATTGCAGCACATTCTCTACGTATTGTGACAATACATTGGGAACAGGCACAAGAAAATTATATATTCATTGTGAGCAATCCTCCTATTAACCACAGTACAAGATGTCCAGCTCAAGAGAGCAAGGAGAGGCTCAGGTTAGCCAAAAGGAGAGTCTAGCCCAGTATGGGACACATTATACAAAAAGCTCTGTGAGCTAGTTGGGACAGGGTTCCCACCAATTGTCCCTCATGGAGGGCATGAAGACCTCAGAGGAGCGAGCGGACATGGGAGAGAGAAGGGGGTGGGGGGGAGGAAGAAAGCCTGTAAGGCTCGAGAGGTCAAGACCCGTCGGGCATAAACACTGGAAATCGATGACCGGATGGTAACCTTTATGGACAGATATGTCAAGGAAGGGTCTAGATAGGTCCTGGCGGTCATGCTAAGACAAAATGCTAGATGAAGTCGGACCACTTGCAAAAATCTTATAAATGGATGAAGAAGCTAAAGAAAAGATTGAGGCCATCGACCGAGCGATCTTGACGGGTGTAGGGGAGGAGTGGTCCAAAAGACCCCCCCTTGCCTACACCTCCACCCCAGGTGAGGGCCATGGCTCATCGGGCGTCCCCTCCTTACCACCAGGGCCCAGGTGGTGGATGGCTCACCTGCTGAAGACATCGCCCGCACGTATAGAATTTAGCTAGGCCTCAGAAACCATTTTGTCTACTAAAAATGGTGTGAGCTCAGCGCACTGTAGCGCGGCCCCCACCTTCGGAAAGTTTCAGTTATCCCTGTCGCCGCGGCACCCTGGCAGATCCGCTGCGAGCCCGTTCCCACGAACAAGACGGACATGAGCTAGCGTAATACACTAACATTGTAACAGTTCACCTTCCGCAGTGTATCATCGCTCCCAGCATGACCCGGCCAGCAGGCCTGGGCAATGAAAAGAACAGTAAAATGGTCCTCAGATGGCAGAAAGTCTCTACATATTAATGCCAAGACCACTTGCAAAGTATGCTTTTCTCCACAAAATCTCTTATATTATAAAAGCCTGTAAAATGTATAAACATAAGAAAGCATGCTTCCATGATATAAGCAATGGCGAGCCCACACCATTGCAGTTGGGTGCTAATAATAAAGGAGCGTTCCAGGGATCTATTTGTTACGTGTATCACTGGGAAACCTACCCTCCATGGTTTTGCGCCATAACCGAGCTAATGCTGCTAGAGTACACGAGAAGCCATACTGTGGACTCATGTGAAGGATGCGCGAGAATGCACGTGTCATGTGTGTATGTCTAAGCCCCTTATGTGCCACCACCGTCACGTACAGTGGCGGGTCATTTTCTATGTACTCCACCAACCCGACTACTACCTCACTTACTGCAAATGTATATGCATATAACTAAATACTGTAGTTGTTAAAACATAGTGTACGAATACGGTGCTCAGACTGGGTATAATCGAGACACATCCAGCAAAGTTGAAATGCATGTTTTAAAGTGATTTGAATAATCATTATAGAGTGTTCAAATGTTTGTGATGTTTTTACCTAAAGTCGGCAACACACGAGGGAGATACCTTTGTGAATACGTGCAAGGCCATTCCCCCTCCCACCCTGCGAAGGCTGCCAAAACATGAGAGCAGAGGCCCGCGCCGCGCTGCTCCACCTCCCCCAACCAGACTGGAGCCGCTTCAAAGATTTGTAGCCCCCTCTGCAGCACCCAAGGCCGCGGCCCGCCACCTGCATTATTTACAGCACAGCAGTAAACCTCTGCCTCAACACACACTTCCAAAGGCGCCCCCTCGTAAACCCCATAACCCACCGGATCATCTTAGACTTATGGCCCTGTGCAATCAGGACACCCAACACTTTGACAACACACAGCGGCACATCCATAACAACTTCTAACAAGACAGAAAGACCTGTACCGCCCGTCCCAGGCCCTGAAGCTTCGCACCTCGACCTATGGCCCCGGTCAACAGGACACTGGTAACCATGTCCTGACGTATTACCATCAGACCCCTCACAAGGTTCATTCCTCCTGTGTTGCATTAACCTGTAGAATAACCTATTGGAAGATTTACTAAAGAAGATAATATTGCAATGACTGAATGACTGCGGTGTGCATGGCCTAGGGCAAATAAGTCAGGAAAAGACATTCATCTCTGACACTGGCCGCAATGGCACAACAACACCGTCCGGATGAACTCAGCCAACCTGCCAGGCCCAGCCCAACCCACGAGGCTGACCAGTGACGTCTTCCAGCCAAAGCCAACCGCATCGCAGCAGCACCTATAGTTAGTCATCGCCACCCAATCCCATCGAACTTGTGCCCCCTATAGTATGTAGGTTCTTATGATGTTTTTTGTAAATATATACGCCTGTCTTTGCTATTGTCAGACAGAGCGCTCTCGGAGTTTGCAGAGTTCTTTGCATGCCCTATTCTGATTGATAAACTCCCATTTAAGCTCACCCGCACTCTGTCTTGGCTTTATTCCCGATTTGGGAGAGTCCTTCATTGTCTCTCATTGCGGGGAGGATCGTGCTGGTTGGGGACGCTTGCCTTCAGTGGTGACCCCGAAAGCGTGCTTATTATTATTATTATTATTCTTTCCCAACCTAACATTACCGTCCCCTTTTGGCACGAGAATCTTCGGTCGAAAAGGGATACGCACGGTGAGCCGGCTCCGGGAGGCTGCCCGCCAACGGCGACCGGTACACTAAGAAGTGCGCACTCAATAGAGAGAGGGTACGGGATCCCGGTTGAAAAATCCCCTTTGAGTACCGCTCGCCGGAGCCGGGGCTGACTGTTGAGCTGACGGCAACACTGCCTGGACGGACCCAGTTTCGGAGACTATCGGTTCAAGACGGGCCCGTGAGTATTGAGTGCGAGCGATTGTAAAGGGAGTGGGGGAAGAAGTGTAGGACAGGGAACGAAGAGGGGGTACGCAGATCTACTAAGGATCATCCTAACATTTCCTTGCTTTTTCTTTGCATATGGCCATTAGGATTAAGAGGTGAATAAGAGATAAAAGTGACGGGAACCTAGCTCCGAAAGGGGGTGGAAGGCGGCGCTGCATAGTGCTATCTTGACTAGTACTGGGAATATATGAAGAAGTGGAATATAAGATGAAAGTGTTCAGCAAAAGGGGGCACTGAGAATATATTAGTGACCGCTATTACTTCTTTCTTTTCTTTAGGGTTAGGGGGAAAATAAAAAGTGAGATTAGCACAAACTTAGGGAGAAAGTAAGAGAGAAAGAGTCCTACTAGAAGAGGGAAGAGCAGACCAATATATATATATATATATGCGCATCCATATATCCGAGTAAGACGGACAGGGACAGCCGGCTAGGGAGGAAAGGGAGGGCAGCTTGAATTGTGAATAGAGTGTTACCAAGAGGTGTGTGCACCTCGTATGTGTCAGACGACAATTTGATGTTGTGAATGTGTAAAACGGCTATAAATATATAGTAGTTAAATGTTCATGGTAAGTGTGACCGGATAGAACTTTTTGAAGACAAAAATGACACGGTGAAGTGAGTGGGTACCTTTTTGATTTCCGGGTTGATATTGTCAAAATAAATGATGGTTTGCTCTTGTATGTGCCCCCCAAAGAGAATAGAATAGAAACTGTGTACAGCCAGTTTTGTATTGTGCAGGCAGGGGGAAGAGCACAAAGGAGCCCATTATTGATTGTGAAGTAGAAAACGAAAAATAATATTGATAATACACCTACATTGTAGTTGCAGACACACAGAAACACACAAGTACTAGGAGGGCACAGAGATGGGGGCCGAAACACCCTTATCACATATTTGTAAGAATCTACCAGGGTACGCGGAGCGGATTAAGAAATATCACGACCAATGGATAACAGAGCTGAAGGGAGAGGGGCTACCCCAGATATGGCCAGATGGAGGGTCCTTTGATAAAAGTGTTCTGGATATGGTGGCCACATGCATTTGTTTGAAATACAAGGGGAAGCCCTTGCATAATAGGAGGGAAATATTGGATCTCTGGAGGTTATTTGAAGAGATACCACCGCCTAAGGCACCAGCAGTAAACCCTGACCTACCATCCACCACAGACAACCCACTGATGATACAGAAAGATACTAAAGAATTGTCAAAAGTAGAGCCACCAATAGAGGTAATAAGTTTGTACCCGATATTGAACAAACCGTGCCCGCAGAGGGGTACAGTGACCCCACTTATGTGCCTCCCCCGACAACTACTACACCCCACCGACCAACGGCACCCCCGCCATATGAAAGTACAAGGGAGCGAGCCCAGACAAGTACACAAAGGGTGGACATAGAAAAGCTAACAGATGATTTACAATCAAGGCTCTCAATAGCGAAAGATGAGCTCTCAAGGATAAGAGACATATGTGAACAAACAGCACTTAATGCTGCAAGATCAGGGCGCACGTCTAGAGCGCCGAGTGAGAATAGAACACTTGAAGACGGGTGGAAAAAAGGTGAGATACTGTTCAGAATTGAGGAAGAACCAACACGAATAAATGAAGTAGGGGCACGAGAGGGAGGTATCGATAATGAAGAAAGGCCTATAGGGGACAGAGAGGAACTACTATGTGATATAAGGGACGATGTAGAAGAAAGCGACAGGTTGAGCATGGCAATGGGAGGGGGAAGTGAAGGGGTGGATGGTACATGTTCACTGAGAACACTGGATGATGAGTGGACGGGGCGATTAAGGAACAGGGTGGGGAAAATGGCATCACTGGGAACATCAGCAGCCAAAACAGGTGTAGATTCAACGACAAAAGGAAGGTTACAGCTCCCATTGATACCTAGGGGAGGAGGGAGGCCGAATTATATCCCATGGGCTCAGATGGATAAAGCCAATTTATTAAAACTATTGCCCCCGTTATCAGGAGGGGCAAGTAAGTGGATATACGCCTTTGAGAAACATACTGCCGGGGTACCCCTAGCAATAGGAGATGTGAAGAGCTTGCTCGTATCAGCAGTGGGAGATCAGGCTGAGAGAGTATGGGTTAAGGCCGGTTTCCCGGGAGTAACATTAGACTGTGACCGCCATGATGGGGCCTCCTTTAACACAGTGCGTGCCAGGGTGTGGGATGCCTTGCGCGAAACATTCCCAGATACGCCAGACTTACAGTCAGTAATGCAGTGTACAATGAATGACGGGGAGGAGGCTATGGATTACATTTTCCGGGTCCAAGAGATGTGGAGAGCAGAAACGGGCACACCCTGGTATCAATCGACATCTTTATTTTACTGCATTATAAAAAGAGGGCTCCCAAAGGAAGTGCAAAAGGCGCTCGACAAGATAGCAGGTATTGAAGCAAAGGGATGGCCTGAGATTCAGAGCATAATAGTACACCATTGTAAGCGAATAAAGGAAAGGGAGAAGGAGGTGGCGCAGAAAAGATTGGCAGACGAAGCGAAATTAGTACAGACAAAGTTGGTGAAGGTTGCAGCAGCAGTAGCCGCGCTCCCACACAGCAGGGAGGGAGATGAAGAGGAGGAGGGGCTGATAGCAATATAAGGAAGGATGGCAACTAATTGGGCGGGAACAGGACAGCGGCAGTGGAACGAGCAGGAGCAAGGCGGAGGTCCGCAGTGGCAAGAGTGGACCCCTCGAGGGGGACGAGGTGGGTACAGGGGCCGAAGGGGAGGTGGACCGGGGTACGGGGGAATGGGAGGAAATGGATGGCAAGGTCGTAGAGGTGCACAAGGAAGTTGCTGGAACTGCGGGAGATGGGGGCATTACTCTAGGGAGTGCAGAAGCAGACCCAACAACGGGTTCCAAGAGGTAGAACATTATGGCCACCCTCACACGGGGAGCCTATATGGTCTTCCGATGGGACAACAGCAACCGATAAACCCAGGCCAAGGAAATAATGAGCAACAACAGAGACACCAGTATAGAACACAGGGCCACCTACAAAACAATGACAATATGCAGTATACGCCAGGCAACCCTTTTGCGACAACAGCAAACGGGGCCCCCGCACCCGCACCCGCACCTTATAGCGGCGTATCAGTGGTTTCAGGGAGTGTCTTTAATGAAGGGGGGGCGATGAGACACCCCGCATAGGACAGCCCACAGAGAACACTTGCGTGTCCATTTCTATCTACCACCTACAATGCAGCAGAGGAACCATTGGTAGGGGCGCAGATAGGAGACAAGCAGTTCATATTCATGGTTGATTCGGGAGCGTAGAAATCATGTATCAGAGAGGGCCGGTTCCCGTTATCTAACCGGAAGTTAGAGACGCAGGGGTTCTCTGGGGCTGTAATTGAAGTTCCTTACACAGAAGCTTTGGATGTAACAGTGGGGGGTAAAACTGTAAAGACACCCTTACTGTATTATGAACACTCACCAATAAATTTGTTAGGGAGGGATCTCCTGAGTAAACTTAACATGACCATATCATTTACCGAGAGAGGAATAGTGTGTTCTACACCCGGGATATGCCCCTTGCGTGCGATGTTGGTAGTGCAAGCCTACACAACCACACAGGAAGTACGAGGGCTGCCGGAAAATGAGGAAATGTTTATTGAAGGGCTAAAGACTTTGGCCCTCATAATTCCAGAACTAAGAAGAATGGACTGGAGGATCCCAGCGGAGTTCCTCTTCCGCCCCATAGTGTGTCCCGACACAGCACCAGGATCAGTGGTATCATTAGACTTGCACGCTGTACAGGTGTCAGCGAAAAGGATCGCTGCGATTGGAATGGATAGGGAAGGATGTGAGTGGCGTACAGTGCTGTGTACAAATGCCAACATCGCCCTACGAGAGTTAACAGATGAGGATCTCTTTTTAGACACAGAAGGGGATGGTTAGATAGTAATGGAAATAGCGATGCCCTGTGACATTTTGATTCAAGCCAGGGAAACCCCCGTCCAATTGATGGCAGTGGTGGGAGCACCGCCGTCATTTTTTGATGACGACATGAGGCTCGTACCAAATAATCTGTGGACAACAGGCCCCCATGATGTAGGGCTGTTGCACGGAGTACAACCTGTGGTAATAAAACTAAAGCAAGGAGCAATTTTACCCCGAGTTAAACAGTATCCATTGTCCCGTGAAGCTGAAGAAGGGATAAAAGAGACAATAAATGCACTACTAGCACAAGGGATAATAGTGCCTTCAAACTCCCCATGTAACACATGTATTTATCCAATCAAAAAAGAAAAAGGAGGGTCTTGGAGGATGATACAGGACTTACGCCCCCTAAATGATGTAATTCAGAAGGAGTTCCCTCTGGTCCCGAACCCTGCATCAATACTATGCAGCATCCCGAAAGTGGCATCACATTTCACAGTAGTAGACTTGAAAAACGCATTTTTCTCAATACCCCTGGCTGAAGAGAGTAGATACCTTACAGCATTTACACTGGGGTGTAAAATATATGAACACTGCAGACTACCACAGGGATACTGTGAGAGCCCGAGCATATTCAACCGCATATTGCATGAAGACTTGGGAAACCTATCAGTTGAGAGTACGATTATTCAGTATGTAGACGATTTATTAGTGTGTGCACAAGACGAAGTAACATGTAGAAAGGATTCAACAACGCTCCTGACTCTACTGGCCAACAAGGGGTACAAGGTAGACAAGGAGAAGTTACAGTACTGCCTGACAGAGGTCTTATACTTGGGACAGCTGATATCAAAAGATGGAAAAAGAATAATTCCCGACAGGGTAGAAGCAATAAGATCAGTAGGAGAACCCACAACAGTGAAAGACATGCAGAAATTCTTGGAGATGTGCAACTATTGCCGAGCATGGATATTAGACTATGCAGCATACACGAGGCCCCTCCTACAAGCACTCAAGGAAGCACAACAGGAGAACAAAAAAATAGAATGGTCAGAAGAAATGAACACATCATTTCAATCATTAAAAGAGCTAATTTCAAGCGCTCCAGTGCTAGCAAACCCTGATTATGGACGCGAATTTTACCTATTCTCACACTGCAAGGGAACACTCATGACAGCTGTACTGACACAAAAGACGTCCCTAGGACACAAGCCTTTGGCTTACTATAGTGGTACTTGGATGCCGTGATGCAAGGCCATTTCGCGTGCGAGCAATCACTCGCTGCAGCCGCGTTCGCGATTGAGAAAAGTGCCACAATAGTAATGGGTTGCCCTGTGACATTGTTTGTGGAACATTCATTATTTGCAATACTTGAGAGGTCAAAAAGCACACTGACAACACAGCGAGCGACAGCCTACGAGATTATATTGTCTAGCGCCAACATCCATGTGGTGAGATGCAAGACAGTGAACCCCGCCACATTCATTACAGAAGCGTGCACACTAGAGGACATGCAGGACCACGATTGCGCAACCTACACAGGAGAAAGAGGGGAGGACACAGTGGTGTGTGAGAATGCTCTGAGCGAGGGGGAAGTGTACTTCGTGGATGGGTCTGCATCGATTGACGTGGACATGGGAGAAAAACATGTCGGTATGGCAGTAGTGAGGTTAGAAGACGGTGAGTATGAAACACTAGTACAATACCGCCTCCCATCATATTACTCCGCACAAGCAGCAGAACTGATTGCGCTCATAGAAGCACTACATGCAGCAAAGGGTTGCGCAGTGACAATATACACAGACTCAGCTTATATGACGACGACGGTACATGGAGGTCTAGCGAGATGGGGGCGGAGAGGATTTCGACGGACAGACGGAACACCAGTACAGCATGCGGAATTGTTGAAAGAGTTAATTGAGGCCCTACAAAACCCTACTGCAGTAGCAATAGTGAAGTGCCAAGCACATACATCCAACACAGACGTTGTGTCTTTGGGGAACGCGGCAGCGGACGCTGCCGCCAAGGAGGCTTCCTATTTTCAGAAATATGACGCAGGT
Organism: Ambystoma mexicanum; assembly: GCF_040938575.1. NCBI lineage: Eukaryota > Metazoa > Chordata > Amphibia > Caudata > Ambystomatidae > Ambystoma > Ambystoma mexicanum. Next base: position 674,678,805 of record NC_090934.1, read on the forward strand.
GAATACATGCTGCAGCATAAGACAAACGAAGAGCCCCCAGAAGGGTACAACATGATGCCCATATCACAAATACTAGAATTGCAGGAAGGAGCTAGTGCAGACGAAAAATTGATGTGGACAAAACGAGGGTGCAGCAAGTCGGGAACAGACTTGCTGTGGCGGCAAAATAACTCAGGGAAAGTGGTAATGCCCATCCAGTTACTAGAAATTGCGTTTCAACAACTACACTTCCCCGCACATAATACCAAACAGCACATTGCAGCAGAAATACAGGAAGAATGGTTCGTGCCCTGTCTCCAGGAGCACCTATCTCGATTAGCAATGGAATGCACAACATGTCAGATCTACAATTCAGGAATGACATTACGCACACTCCGGGGAACAATTCCTAAACCCATTGGCCCATTAATTGAACTGCATATTGATTACGCAGACATGGGGGAAAGGTGTAATGGCGCACGGTACATGATCGTGGTTGTGTGCCCATTCTCAAGGTGGGTGGAAGCAGGACCATGTGCACGACCTGATGCCAAAAGCGCCGCCAAGTTCCTAGTGAGGGAGGTGTTCCCGCGCTGGGGAATTTGTGACGTGATTCGCTCAGACAATGGCACTCATTTTGTGAATGAACTTTTCAAGGAAGTCACTACATTATTGGGAATAAAACATAAATTGTGTTCGATTTATCATCCTCAAAGTAATGGCGTAGTGGAAAAGATGAACGGACTGTTAAAGGGCAGGTTATCAAAACTATGCTTTTCATTGAAGAAGAATTGGATCTACTGTCTGCCCCTTGCGCTATTCGAACTGAGAAATCAGCCAAGTAAAGACCACCATTTGTCCCCGCACGAAATTCTGACTGGGAGACGAATGCACACAGCACACTCCCCACTGCGCGAACACTCAGATGCACACAGGAGCGCCGCGATATTGGGAGAAGAATTCACGGACTATTTGAAAAAATTAACAAGGGCAGCGCGCGCAATATCAAAGCAGCTCTCCCCACCCTTCACTAGAGAGGAGGGAAATCTAACAGGGTCTGTCACAGAGCCTGAGCAACAGCTACAGCTAATGCCAGGAGAACTAATTTATGTCAGGAGTTTTGTGCGTCGATGGAATGCACCACGGTTCCACGGCCCATACGAGGTAGTGTACTACATGCCCACAGCTGTAAAAGTGAAGGGCTTGAGGTACTGGGTACACTTGACAGATGTGCGAAGAGCTTATAATAATGTGCAAGAGGAGGCAGATGAGGAGGCACAGACAACAGCAACCAATTCAACTGAACAAAATGCATAAATATTGACTTGTGTGTGCGTCAGCAATGAACGTAAATGGGAAAGTAACTGATGAAGTATTGCTGCATTCTCTTTTTATATATTACTGGAAAAAAAAAAGAAAAGAAAAAAAAAGGTTTTTTTTTGGACTTGATTAATAAAGTGAACAAATTATGACATGTTTACACCCTTGTCTGTGAATACCCTTCCCTACAACCCTACCCGCTTCCATTACCCGTCAATATATATTGGCACTAATGGTGCCAACAAAATGTTTACATACATGCACTTAATGCACTTTCATATCTCAAACAGGAGCTACCATGGCATCTAACGGGCAGCCTGCAACGGATAGAATTAGTAGAATGAGAGAATTATTACATGAGAGATGCAGATATTCGTATGAGTGTGGATTATCTGTGTGCATTACGTTGTTTTTTATACTACTGTTTGGCCTGGTTACATATTGGTTTGTAGCGTTCATCTCTATCGAGATGGAGGGATTAACAGCACTACTGGGACCAATACAACTGCAAGTGTCAGTACTAGGGAAGGTGATTTTTTGGTGTGGGACGGAACTAAACTTGTATGGGGTTATCATACCACACCATCCAGTGCTGTCATCTTACAAAAAGAAAAAGCCACAGGGTGGAGTGCAAAACAACACAGTGTCTCCACCCGGGATATCTAATTACAATGCCCGCAGTTTAAATGACCGAAACCCGTCTGCCATATCGTGGTTGTATAACACCCCCACCAGCCAGCCTGCCCCCATCCTAAAAAAGAACCTGCAAGATAACGTCAGGGACGAAAAGGAAAAGCTGCTAGCAATACACTTAATATTATATGATGCATGGGCCACGGGGGGCGGGAATGAGAAAGGGGGGTCTATTTTATCCCCCGCCCGGGAAGTTGGGAAGTACATGAGGAACAAGAACAACAGACGGAAGAGGGAAGCAGGGAGAAGGAAGTATGATGAGTACTATGGGTTAGGTCTAGATAAGATGGAAGACCCACGACACCCCCACCAAACAAATAAATGGTATGCGGATAGGAGTGCCACAGCTAAACAAACAACAAACGAGAGCTGTTATGTCTGCTCCCTCATCCCTCACGCTTCAGGTACACCCAAAGTATTGCTACCCAAAGAGTTGCCAATTATAGATGCCCAATGTCTCCTTCATCTCACGTTATGCAGGATTAAGAACACCTTCCAGGCACATGAAGTTACTTTTGAAATGCTGCAGAACGAGAAAATGTGCTATCCAAAGACGGCAGGGGTGGTATGTCTGAAAGAACCGTTTTTTGTAATACAAGGGACACTTTTTTCTGATAACAAGTGGAAGGATGGAGAAGTAATGTGCAAAGCTGAAGCACTGAGAGGTGTGGCACCAGAGAAATTGCAGTGGATAGAAGAAACATGCACACCAGTATGGAAAGAACACATTTCAAAACTAACTTGGGTAACCGCCATTGAAAAACCTTTCAAACTACAGAACGAAATAGACTATGAACTATGTTTTAAAGGAGAGGGGAAGACCTCCATGGGAACAAACAAGAACTGTAACAAGACCCTCACCATCCCAGATCTGAGAAAAGGGACAGCGGCCCTTATGGACACGTACTGGGTATGCGGCAACCAGGCATACCTACACCTCCCCCAGTCATGGAGTGGCAGCTGCTCAATGGCCACTCTGCACTCAGCCCTAATGGTAATACCAGAAAGCCACATCGACGGGAGCAAAAAGACACAGGAACGCCTGCAACAAAGTGCAGCCCAGCCAACTGCGGAGTCACAAATGTATGTCCTGTCTTCCGGAAACAAGGGAGAAGTGCTGACCCGTAACAGACGTGCATCAAACTACATATCAAAGGAATCATCAGAACTATTGGCTCAGATCCCAGATAAATATCGATTATTCAGCTCAGCAGAAACATTCTTTGCCTCACTCGTCTCAAGTGTCCAAGCAAGAGCAAACGCAAAATGGCTCCAGATAACACGCTGGGAATTGATTCAGCTGGCGAACGACACTGAAGAAGGGTTCAACGTAATAAAAGTGGAACTAAGGGCTTTACGACTGATGACCATGCAAAACAGGTATGTCCTGGACCCGTTGACGGCAATGGATGGAGGTGTTTGCCGAAAAATAGGAAGTGCCTGCTGCACTTTCGTACCTTCTGAAGACGCAGAAAATGGCTCCCTGTCCCATGTGATCGAAGCAGTCCACAACCTAGGAGAAAAAATGAAAATGGAAGGTGGAGCAGAAGACAGTACATGGTTCGATAACATCTTCTCCTAGGTCCCCTCATGGTTTGGAACAACTGTGAAATTTTTGATGCCAGCTGTGGTGTTCCTCCTTTTAATTTTTTGCCTGCGCCAGGTGGGTCTTCGAGTTTGTGCTAACGCAGTACCAAATGGTGCAATGATGATGGTGACAATGGGCAACACCCGTGGGACAATACAAAACATGCAGGAAGTGCAGGTACAAACAGGAACAGATGACACACCAAGATATCAGCTAGTGCCTATCTATCACGACAAAGATATCATAGATAAAGCATGGCACACCACCATTAGAGAGCCCCGTGTACTAGAATGGTACCAGGAGGTGTGGGTAGATTTGGCGGGAGATGGCGGATGCATATACCTTGTACCCCAGATGAATATGCCAGAAGAGGGGAAAGCTTACGAGGAGTGTGCAGAGCATGGATGCCCATAAAAGGCACACCTGCATGGGATGAGGCAGTGATGGACGAAGAAGAATGTAGAAGGCTGGAGGACTTAAAGTATTCGTTACTTAAGTAACGAAAGGGGGGAAATGTAGGGGAGGAGTGGTCCAAAAGACCCCCCCTTGCCTACACCTCCACCCCAGGTGAGGGCCATGGCTCATCGGGCGTCCCCTCCTTACCACCAGGGCCCAGGTGGTGGATGGCTCACCTGCTGAAGACATCGCCCGCACGTATAGAATTTAGCTAGGCCTCAGAAACCATTTTGTCTACTAAAAATGGTGTGAGCTCAGCGCACTGTAGCGCGGCCCCCACCTTCGGAAAGTTTCAGTTATCCCTGTCGCCGCGGCACCCTGGCAGATCCGCTGCGAGCCCGTTCCCACGAACAAGACGGACATGAGCTAGCGTAATACACTAACATTGTAACAGTTCACCTTCCGCAGTGTATCATCGCTCCCAGCATGACCCGGCCAGCAGGCCTGGGCAATGAAAAGAACAGTAAAATGGTCCTCAGATGGCAGAAAGTCTCTACATATTAATGCCAAGACCACTTGCAAAGTATGCTTTTCTCCACAAAATCTCATATTATAAAAGCCTGTAAAATGTATAAACATAAGAAAGCATGCTTCCATGATATAAGCAATGGCGAGCCCACACCATTGCAGTTGGGTGCTAATAATAAAGGAGCGTTCCAGGGATCTATTTGTTACGTGTATCACTGGGAAACCTACCCTCCATGGTTTTGCGCCATAAACGAGCTAATGCTGCTAGAGTACACGAGAAGCCATACTGTGGACTCATGTGAAGGATGCACGAGAATGCACGTGTCATGTGTGTATGTCTAAGCCCCTTATGTGCCACCACCGTCACGTACAGTGGCGGGTCATTTTCTATGTACTCCACCAACCCGACTACTACCTCACTTACTGCAAATGTCTATGCATATAACTAAATACTGTAGTTGTTAAAACATAGTGTACGAATACGGTGCTCAGACTGGGTATAATCGAGACACATCCAGCAAAGTTGAAATGCATGTTTTAAAGTGATTTGAATAAGTATTATAGAGTGTTCAAATGTTTGTGATGTTTTTACCTAAAGTCGGCAACACACGAGGGAGATACCTTTGTGAATACGTACAAGGCCATTCCCCCTCCCACCCTGCGAAGGCTGCCAAAACATGAGAGCAGAGGCCCGCGCCGCGCTGCTCCACCTCCCCCAACCAGACTGGAGCCGCTTCAAAGATTTGTAGCCCCCTCTGCAGCACCCAAGGCCGCGGCCCGCCACCTGCATTATTTACAGCACAGCAGTAAACCTCTGCCTGAACACACACTTCCAAAGGCGCCCCCTCGTAAACCCCATAACCCACCGGATCATCTTAGACTTATGGCCCTGTGCAATCAGGACACCCAACACTTTGACAACACACAGCGGCACATCCATATCAACTTCTAACAAGACAGAAAGACCTGTACCGCCCGTCCCAGGCCCTGAAGCTTAGCACCTCGACCTATGGCCCCGGTCAACAGGACACTGGTAACCATGTCCTGACGTATTACCATCAGACCCCTCACAAGGTGCATTCCTCCTGTGTTGCATTAACCTGTAGAATAACCTATTGGAAGATTTACTAAAGATGATAATATTGCAATGACTGAATGACTGTGGTGTGCATGGCCTAGGGCAAATAAGTCAGGAAAAGAGATTCATCTCTGACACTGGCCACAATGGCACAACAACACCGCCCGGAGGAACTCAGCCAACCTGCCAGGCCCAGCCCAACCCACGAGGCTGACCAGTGACGTCTTCCAGCCAAAGCCAACCGCATCGCAGCAGCACCTATAGTTAGTCACCGCCACCCAATCGCATCGAACTTGTGCCCCCTATAGTATGTAGGTTCTTATGACGTTTTTTGTAAATATATACGCCTGTCTTTGCTATTGTCAGACAGAGCGCTCTCGGAGTTCGCAGAGTTCTTTGCATGCCCTATTCTGATTGATAAACTCCCATTTAAGCTCACCCGCACTCTGTCTTGGCTTTATTCCCGATTTGGGAGAGTCCTTCATTGTCTCTCATTGCGGGGAGGATCGTGCTGGTTGGGGACGCTTGCCTTCACGGGGTGGACCCAGAGAGCAGTCTGCCTGTTGGGTAACACCAACAGTGCGATTACTGCTGAGAGACGGAGATCAATGTTAGTAAAAATAGATCCAAAACTCAGCAAGTTGGCCACATCAGAGGCAGCAGTGGCGGCAAAGGGAAAGTTATTTGGTGACTCTTTTATAAAAGGATTTAACAAAGTTCACCAATTCCTATGCTGTTAAAACGGATTTCTGAACTCTGACCTGGTGGGCAGACGTTCAGAAGGCCAGCCTAGTTTCTTGGAACAGGGTAACCTTTGGACAAGCCAGACCCATCAAGGTAGCTATGGCAGGCGGTCAAGACTAAGTTTCAGGAGGGGTCAGGGTGACTGAAAGACCTCAATGAGCACACAGAGCAAGAACACTTACAAATTACTCTCAGGCAGATGTTCTATCAAAAATATAAACACATTTATGACAAGGCCTTTGTAACTCAGACCACAGCAAAAGAATCACAGCAATACTAAGTAAACCAACACAACACTATCAATACAATGTATATACAAGACCAATGGGGTCCAAATGGTTAAAGGCACGAAAACGTTCACAACCTAGATGGGGAGAAAACAGGCAGTGCAGATATTGACAACACACCTAACTAAGAGGCAGTCCAAGCCCTAAGTAGAGAGGAGCCTTGTGCTCAATAGTACATGCAATGCAAGCGCACACGGTTGTTCCAATGGGCAAAACGGGGTCTCATCAGGGGTCTGTAGCAGCTCAGGAAGGTGGATGAGGCGATGAAGAATAAGTTCCCACTATTCAGGGAGGACCTCCACTTGAAGGTAGAGGCAGTTCCAGAGTGCGGGATGGAGTCACTAGTTCGCACTAGCAGTGGAAAGGAGAGGGACACTCAGGGGCCACTCGTGCGTAAAAAGGGGCCCAGGTGGTAGGAGTCACCGGTTAGTGTTGGAGTACTCACCGGTCCCAGGCGCACTCGGACCCAAACTTCGCCAGTTCAGTCCACTTTGCTTGCAGGTTCGAACACGACAAAAAGGACGTCTCTGCGGCTTTCAGTTCCGAAGAAGCAGTGACGATTCCCAAACAGGGCAGTGGCGATTTCTCTGCTCCGGGTGGATGAATCGACCAAGTTTCACTGCAGCAGGCTTCAGGGGCAAGAGGGCCATAAATGCAGTGCACCTGCAAAGGTTGTTGCCGCGTCAGGGCAACACGGTAACCGTGTATGCTTTGGTCCGGGCGCACTAGTCTCACTTCAGACCTGGAAATGCCAAGTGTACGAAATTCAGTGTGAGGGTGCCGTGGACACAGAGCTAGCAGTACACCAAGTTTCGAGGGCCTCCTCCAAACGGCGGTGGTCACAGAGCAAAACAACTGGGTAAGCTGGTCTGCCCACTGGTTGGCCCAGGGACACTTCCAAGAAAGCTTACTTGCAGGTTTTTATGAAGGTGCCGAAAATAGTTGGTCCCACTATTCTAATGGGTCGAAGCGTCTTCGCAGACCTTCTAGGACAGTGATGGCGAACGCGTGGCACGCGTGCCGCTGCCGGCACGCCGAGCCGTCTCTGTGGGCACGCCGTGACTACAGTCATACACTGTAGTCACGGCTTCGGCTCCCACAGTTCTCTGGAGAGAACCCTGAAGCCACGCCCCCCGCTAGGACCTAGACCCGCCTTCCCCCACCTCACGAGACTCAGTAGCACTGTGCATGCGCGCCGCTGGCTCTGGGCGCAGGCATGTTCAATGAGCCAGCGCGCAGGAAAGTTTAGTTTCTCATTACGTGCAACGTGCATCCTGCTGCAAGCTTTTTCGCCTGACAGACCCGACGCTTCGGTCGGAGTGGCAGTGCCGGCAGCCTCGGATCCGCCGAACTGTGTAGGAGTCTGCGCCACTGCTGCTGCCTTTGAATTCCGGCAAAGACGTGGAGGCGAGGATTACTTCAGGAAAACAAAGCCAGGTAAGAAAAAAGTGCCGTCAGCCCCACTACATACTTGCCAACATTCTGTGAAAAAAAAGGATGTAGGATTTTTCACGTTTCAAAAATAATTCACATAACAATGACATCACAGGAAATACAAAACATGCATTGATTGTTGGCACCATTGAAGCATTCTAAATACACAACCCATCAAACAGCAGCACAACATGGAAAGATGTTCAAATGTTAAAAATGTATTAATTGGCCAATAGTGATGAAGCGCTCATGAAAGAGACATTCCGCCGACGCTCGCTTTTTTTTTCTTCCTATATTAGGAGTAAAGAACATGAGACATCATGCACTAATTGGAATAGATCACTGGGTGAAATAGAAACAATATTCCTCTGTCTTCAGCCATAAAACTGATGTTTTTAACGCTCAATATAATTCATTTGGAGGGGGTTTTAATTTACAGCACTCATTTCACAGGCACACACTAAGATGCCCATGAGGGGGTACAAAATGAAGTCATATATAACAGGTGAATTTAAGGCAAGAGTTATGGAATGGGAAAGGGGAAGGCTCGGGGGAGGAGGTGAGATGTACGGATTTTCAGCCTAGAAAGTGAAGCAGCCCAAGCAGTACATAGTTATGACAAGTTGAACACTGAATGACATGGCGACTGATACCCCCCTCAGTCTGATAGGCAGATGCTGTGTGATGGTGTTACACTCTGCCAGTTGCCTTCACTGGTGGTTCACCGGGTTGTACCGGCAAAAGTGCAGGACTCAGTCAAGTAGCTGTCATGGTGATATGTTAACATTTTTGTGTGTTTCTGTTGCAGACCTGCAGCAATGAAACGGTGCAGTAGTGTCTCTTGCCCAGCCTCTTTCCCCTGCCTAAGTGTAGTTGGTGAATGGGCCAGGGCAAGCTCAACGTGGGTAGCTCCACACTACCAACCTGTCAGCCCCATCATAGTGTTATTTCTATATAGATTTATCTTCATGAGTTGTCTGAAGATCTCTAAAGCCTGTTATAAAATCTATGTGGACACCCTAATTTGTATATGTATTGCAATGTGAAGGGATGTCACCGCAAGTGACTTTGCAGTGGCTCTGTCTGTCTTCTTCTTGCTGATAGATTCTATCCATCAGCAGTGATTTTTTGGATACCAGGCTTGAGCCTCATTACTCCATCTTCTCGGGTTGAGAATGTAGTTCTGTGTTGGGATTCTTCATGGTCTGTGTGGATTTGTCACAGTTTATTATGTACCTTTTTTGTGGAATGTTGCAATAATATTTTTGGTATAGGTAGCTAGGGATAGATTTGTATTGTGTGCTTCATCCGTCTTTATTTTGTGTTTTTTGTAGACGTGAACACCCAAAAATGAGTACATCAAAGAAGGCAAAATTAAAAACAGATAGTGGAAGATCATTCCAAGAGGCCTGGACACAGTCATTTGGAGTGATTGAACGCAATGGGAAAGCGTTGTGTGTTCTGTGTAGTGAAAGTGTTGTATCTCGCACATCAAGTGTCAGACGTCATTTTGATACCAACCATAAAAGTGTTGCGGAACTTGGTAAAGCTGAAAGAAAAGAGTTTCTTGATGGGAAATTAAGGAAATATCACTGCCAGTATCGTAGTTTCTGCAACTATCTTTCTAAAACAAATTATCTGGCAACTGCAAGCTTTGAAATTTCACTGTGCATAGCAAAACATGGGAAGCCCCTCTCTGATGGCGATTTTATCAAAACGGCCATGTTGGCTGTGAGTAATTCCCTTTTTCATGATTTCCCAAACAAGGACAAAATAAAGCAACGAATCTCTGAAATGCCACTTAGCAGAAATACTGCTAAAGATAGAGTCCTGCGTATGGCAAGTGATGTTAGTCAGCAGCTCACCACTGACTTACAAAAGGCAGCCTGTTACTCCATGTGCTTGGATGAAAGCACAGATATAAATAATCATGCAAGGCTAGCAGTAATTTTGCGTTATGTTGTTGGTGACACCATGAGAGAAGAGCTCATGAAACTGGTGTCTTTGCCTGGAAGAACACAAGGGATAGAAATCTACAATGCTGTGATGGAGGCTTTTTGTCACAAGACATAAGGCCAGAAAAAGTGGTTTCAGTTACTAGTGATGGGGCACCTTCCATGGTGGGGGTAGCATCTGGTTTCATACAGTTTTTTGTTAAAGCAGCAAAGCATCCATTCATTCAATTTCATTGTATTATACATGAAGAAGCTCTTTGTGCCAAGGAAAGCAGCAAAAAATTAGACGATATTCTCAAGGATGTCACAAAAATGGTGAATTACATCATGGCTCGTGCTCTTAATTGTCGACAGTTTCAAGCACTTCTTGATGAGGTACAGGCACAGTATAATACTTTACTTATGTACAATAATGTACAGTGGCTAAGCAGAGGAAGGGTCTTGGAGAGATTTGTAGCCTGCTTGATGAAATTAGGCTGTTTATGAATGAAAAGGGGCAGGAATATCCACAGCTCACTGATACGACCTGGCTCACCAACCTCATGTTTTTTACTGATTTTACAATACACTTCAACGTACTCAACAAAAAACTGCAAGGTTTAGGGAAAACAGCAGAAAGGATGTTTTCTGATATCAGAACATTTGTGAGAAAACTGCAGGTTTTTGAAAGAGACCTTGAAAGTGGGCAGCTGAAATATTTTCCAAATCTAAAAATGCATTTGGAAAATTCTATAACATTTACAGACAATCCAAACCATCATGAAATCTACAAGGAATTTTCTAGCATTATAGTAGTTGCAAAGGAGAATTTTAGTAACAGATTTTTACAGTTCCGTAAAATGGAGACAACCCTGTGCTTTCTTACGTCTCCAGATAAAGCCAAATGTGAAGAACTTGATCTTTCCTGCTTACACTGGTTAGATTTAGAAAATCTTGAAATGGAGCTACTGGAATTTCAAGAAAGCTCTATCTGGAAAAATAAATTCTATGACCTGCGTGCAACACTTGAGAAGATGGAGTGTGAAGGGATAACAGAGGACAGCACAGTTGCTAGTTTGGAAAATGAAATCCTTAAAGTGTGGAATTCTCTGCCAAATAATTTTAAGTCAATGAAAACACTTGGGATTGCTTTTCTTTCTTTGTTTGGGTCATCCTATGCTTGTGAGCAGCTGTTTTCAGCATTGAATTATATCAAATGTGATGCCAGAAATAGACTAACAGATGAACTCGGTGCTGTATGTGTTGCTCTTAAAACTGACAGAGTATGAGCCAAGGTTTGACAAGTTATCAGCATGCATACAACAGCAAAAATCACATTAATTGTGCCCACAAAAGGCGTCTTTAAAAAAAATACATGCACGTGTACAGTTGTTGTGTTTTTTTCAATAAAAAAAAAATGTTTAATGGAAAGCTCTGTTATTGTGTTTTTCTTTTTAAACAAAAGCTGTTAATTAGTTTGAAAAAACTGTAAGAATTGTTTTTTCTAAACTAAAACCTTGTTATTCAGGTTTAATTGCAGTGTTGGCACTTTGAAAAAAATAAGTCGTTTTGGTTTGCAGTTTGGGCACAAAAAGGTTTGCCATCACTGTTCTAGGACGACCAGATGCAGAGGGGTCCAATGGGACGACAGCGGGCTCAGGGTGCCAAACCTTCCAGCGGTTCACCAGCGGTTCCTCGACTCTGCTTCTTAGTTTCAGGATACTTGGATCCTATACTTCGTTCAGTGAAAACTCCAGAGATCGACATGGTATGGGGGTTTTCAGCCTCCTCTTATCCAAAGTTCCACCAAAACGGAGAGGACCCAATGGGAGACCTAATCACAAACACACACTCCATACGTGGACCAATCCCGGACCACAGTGGTCCCAGTCATTCACAGCACTCCAGACTCTCTGGCACCCAAGATGTGTATTGGGGACAGACACCCCAGCCCACATACTGGAGGAACACACACAAGGCATGCAGAAGCCCGCAAAAGCTTGGCGTTTCGCGGGAAATTGCATGTCCAAATAAGGACTGACCTGGCTCGACTCGACCTGGGGATGGTGAAGGGGCAAGATGGCCAAAGGACAGGACAAAGAACCTCGTGGCATGGCCATTTTGGAGCCAGGCCACCTATTTGTGCCAAACGCGGTTAACATGGCAGGAAATGGTTAAAAATAATGTGAAAAGGTAGCTGCCACCAGCCCTGTCCATGACACATCTGCACATCTCACAAAAACTCCATTGGGAGTATCTAGGGCCTTTGAAAAATGACCACAGACCCAAGTACACTGTACTGGAAGGTACATTGTGTACTTGTTACATGTTGCAGAAAAGTTGCAACATTGGAATAGGACTAAGGGAAACAAACTCTCCCAGTACTGACTGTTTTAAGGGCATGTCAGTTTCCCCATTAAAAGTGAGGGGAAGTGCAGCTGAAGGCTGTGCTTCTCCTGCAAAGTCAGTCTATGGTGTCTAACAGCAGCAGAAAGTGTGGGGGTGTCCAAATGGAGGGAAAATGACATACAATTATGAAATGTTTCCTAACATACGCCACCATAGATAAAGCTCAAACGTCCCTGAAAAGGGTATTCGGCAGGCACATTTTTGTGCGGGCTCACAGAGACAGGGGCCATTCTGCCAGCCGCTACACATACAACATGTCCTTCAATGATAGGCACCAAGAAGATCGGAAACTCTATCCCTCATCTACGGATTTCCTTGCCTAACCAAACTAAGGCGCTCGTCATCTGTTGTGAAGTCCAAAGTAAATTGTCGGTCCTCCATTCACAGCTAAGCTACTCTGTCCCTAACACAAAAAATAACAAAAGACCAGGAGAATGACTCCCTTCTCCTGGATTGGCTTCCTCTACCTTAGTAGACAATTTTGAGATACTTTTAGCTATCTATTGAATTAACTTATTTTGTTCTTCTAGGGGACTTTTCCAAGTCTTTGACTTCCCTATTTGTTCTCTTCTTCTCCTCAAATGTTATGGGCTTTGGATATTCTTGCACAATGGGCCTCATTACGAGTGTGCATGTCCGGTAACAACGGTGCCGGTAAGCTACCGGCACCGTTGTTACCGGACCGGCATTCTCCGAGATCTGCAATGGGCGCCTTTCAGCCTGCCAAGTCTGACCTGGTGTGCGGAACGGCACCCGCTCGCAGACCTTGATGGATGCACCGGCACCATTTATGAATGGTGCCGGTGCATCCATCCTCCCCATTCCCATTGAGCTCAATGGGACTCGAATGGGAATGGGGAGTAATTTATTCCGGTGCCCGGAAATAGGGAATTACATTGCCGGGAACCGGAAAAAATAAAAAAGGCTGGCGGCAGCCGTGCCTTTTTTACCAGCACAGCTACCGCCAGACTCATAATGTCTTAAGTTTCTCTGGAAGACTCTACTTCTCTGAGATTACTAGGGATTCTGAATCCCTCTTTACATGTTACATATCCTCTGTTTCTGTAGTTCTTTAAATCCTTATGAATAAGCCATTTAACATCTTGTTCCTCCTCCCCTGTTTCTATGCCTTTCTGCTTGAGATATTTGTTGCTGACGCATTAGTTATTCTTATTCTCTTGTGCAGTTCTTATGTTACTGAGACGAGTACAAGAAGTTTCATACTGTTATCACTCATCTTGGTTTCGTACCACTCACTGGGTGGGACAAGTATGCTGAATCCCAGAGTGATTTTCACTTTTCTCCGTTACAGTCATGTACGTTTCCAACCACTGAGCAATCAATATTACTTGCTCAGCATTCTTTTTCCTTCACAGTAGTTGTACTACATTGATACTCAGTTTGGATCTCGGGTCTTATGTCACAATAACAAACAGTGGCTTGGTTTCAGTTCTGATGTCACTTTTTCTAGAAGAATGGCCTCTAGGGAGTTCCTCTGTGGAACAGGAGTCCTTGACCCCAAAGGGGAGTCACTCCCTGTGAGATCCTGCATGTCACCACCCCACGGGGGGTTATTGCGTAACGAGCTCACCTCCCTAGCCTCACAAGGAAATGCTCCCCTCAGGGAAGAAGTGACTTAATCCTGTGATTCGTCACACAAGCCAGAAAAAAAAGTCACTTGCCAACTCAATTCTACAGAGAAATAGAACATTCTTTATTTCGGGCACATTAGACCCATAAAAAAATAAAATCACAAAATCGCATTACATACATCCATGAATCTGATATTCATTAAAAGTACACAGTAAAACAACAAATACTACATGAAATACTAAAACCACAATTTAGACTATTTAAACTGTAATAAATTATCTCTCAGTTCCAATGCAAGTTCAATAAAAATATAGAACTTAAGTGAGCAATTTACATTTGGAAGTGATAAAATCATATTAAAAGCTACAGATAAATGTCTTCTCCCAAAACCTTTTAACATCTGACAAAGGTATTTATGCCTCAAGTTCGCGTTGAAGGGGCACGCTAATAAATGCATCAGATCATCAATATCATGCCAGTCACAAAAGCATCTTCTCACTCCTTGTCCGTTTTATCCAATGCAGTGCCTTTCGTGAAAAGCAGATAAGATCTCAAGCCTAACATACATACAGAACACAATTTCTTACTCGCCAAGAGTCAAATATAACTAGCCAGTGGTGAGTGAAAATGTTGCACCCTGCCATTATGTACAGCAGTACCTAAAGGATTCAAAGAATAACTATTCAAATATGCAATTATCATCAACACTGTGCGCACAGACAGGTAAACAGAGCCAGAACTCACAGCAACATGGCAGTAGTCAAGCTACGGTGTTAGTAGTCTCAGTAATGTGATATGAATTATGACCAATTAAAAGATTTGATTTTCTCTTCATAGCTCCTGTTTTTCGATAAACCTGTGATCAGGTATTTTTTTCCCACTGATAAGGTACTGAGTGATCAAGGGTTTGAACGTACTGCCAGTGATTGAAGTCCTGCTTGCAGCCTAGAATAGTCTGGTTAGTTTTTTCTTGGGTATCTCATTTAAAAATGCAAATAGAAGTTAACAGTAGGTAGATGTGTACTGGTTCCAACTGATCAGTTTTCTGCTGTGAGCCTCCAACATGGCCAAAACTTGCACTCGCCACTGAAATGTGACTCTTGGCGAGTAGGAAATGGTGTGCATGTATAGAATTGAGGTGCCAAGTTACTTTTTTATGACTGGCCAGTAGCTTGCACCTTGAACTTTTGCCCCCAGACCTCCATTTTGCCCACACAGGCCAATGCATTTCCATATAGTTGAAAGTGTTCATTATGAGATTAAAAAAATAATAATCATAAAACAATCACAAACCTCTAGCGAACACTAATAACCTACACTAATTAATATGGTAGTTTACCAAATGTATGCGAAATCAAGATGGTATATATTCCATATAAAAAAATCCCATTGTTTTTCAAATTTCCCATTAAATTAATCTTAATGATTGCCGTCTATACGAAAAAAGACGTGCCAGATTATAGGTACACTACAAGGTGCAAGTAAACAAGGGAAATCGTATTAATCAAATAACATTACTGTATTCTGTAGCCATCTAGATAAGTCTGCCTGCCATCGTAGTATTTTACATCTTTGGTGCCCGACATATGTACAATGAGATATTTAAGTCAGCATAAACATTCTCTTGCGCAGCAGTTGTGAGTATCACGTACAACTTTTTTTTTTTAATTGTGCCTTTTGGTTAAACAAAATACCCTTAACACAAATTAAAAAGAACACTTACACTATCACATGATAAAATCCATTCTACTAGCAACATCATAACACAACACATTTGAAGCACATACATTATACCTCAGCACATTAACTATAGCTTATTTTGGGATCCAGAATAGAGCACAACAATGTAGCGCACACCAGCCGCCTTACAACTTCTTTCCAGACGTAATAGGCTGCCCCATACAACGCGGACCAGAATTAGTCACCTTGGACGTCTTCGCCATTGTGGACCAAACTCGAATATTCCTTGCGATATATATGGACGAGAGTGGGTCATTGGCTCAATATCTAACAGCTAGATTCAATTTGTTTATCACAAAGCCGCCACAAACGCTTCTCCAAAACCAAACCGGACCTGCTCCCAATATATTCCTAAATTGGTAAGATGTTTAAACGTAAATATATAATGAAGTCTCTTATTAGATGGTAACTTCTGAATAACAAGATCATATATGTCATCCTCAAAGATTTAGCAACAGGACAGAATAAAAAGAAACGAATCAAAATGTGCACATCATCTTTAGAGCGATAACACGAGTCACTGCCATCAACTGTGTTGTTCTTCATGATTGTCGGGTGGTCGTTAAGGTAGCGTTGGCCCAGGCGGAATTTTACATATAACCTCTTCCTTTTGATAGGCATTACATTGTCAAGCTGCTCTACTCAATTCCTAATTGTTAAGCATTTTTAATAGGCTGTTTATTATATGCCGGTCTCAGTATTGTTCCAGTATGAGCCAAACTGCTCCAATGGTCGGCTGCTGTGTAGCCGTCAGCAGGAAGCGCCTTACATTCCCTGGCAACAGAGCCTGAAAATTCTTCTTAATACAAACAGCAACAACCGGGCATTTAACACCAACAGTAAATAATAAATAGGATGTACAAACCGGCATTTTTGATGTCTTTATAACGCAGAACAGATCTGGGCACCCGAGCGACGCTTTCAGTGGGGTTGGATATGCAGCGCTGTGAATACAGGTGAAAGGGATGGCAGCTCGTGAAACCTTGCAGGGTTAGAGTACGGTACCCGGCGTGGTGAGATGGCTTCAGGTTGTGTTTCTTTAACCGGTGCAACGTCCCCGCTCCAGGGACATACCGTTGAGACATATACCCACCGATGCGGGGGTGGCAGGCAGATTTCGTCTGACAATCTGAGTCCTTTTGTTGACAGTTCCTGCTGTGAAGATCGACCCCGAAGGATGTTTGAAAGCTACAGACCCCGCCCTGAAACGGACACTAGGACCCCGTAGAGGGATGGGCAGCGACGAGTACTGCAAGAGTCGCTGTGGACAACAAACATGCATCTGAAGCATAACACTAGCCGCTCAGAGAGCTCCCTGCAGTTTGCAAACTAATGTGGTGGCCATCTTGGAATGGCACAGTTAATACTACCAAAACACGAGGTTTACAATGTGTGTGCTCTAACAATCACGATGATGGTTGATACATTTACCACTGGACAATAATACAATCTTATAATGCAATGCCACTCGAAGAAAATATTGTAATACGTTTTTAAATAGTTTACACTTTTTTAAACGTCCTGTTATTGTTTATTTAACGTGCCAACCCTATGAGTCGTAACTCCAATTAAATTACTCCTTAATTTGTCTGTAATCAGATCTCGCCAATGGTGAGACGGGGCAGTGCAACCCTTACGCCTTCCTACGTATTCACACGCTCAAGCCTCACGCAGCTGGTTAAATAACTGTGGTCACGCGACCATCTTGAACTGTCAGATTGTCTCTATCTGTGTCAACCACAGAGTGAAAGGGGAATAGATACCATGAGCAATTCAAACAGAAAGCCATTATTTTCATGTTATTTCTTTTTTTAAACTCTTTTTATTGTTTTTCACAACCAACCTTACAGAACAAAACAGTGGCTCAGTGAATCCGTGACCCTCCAAACCACGTCTCAAAGTCATTGGCCAGTATCATATACACACTGAGATCGCCTATCAACATATTGCCATGCCCCAACAGTCCATTTGCGGTACTTGTGTGTCTCCCCTCCAGCGGGTAGTAGTCAATTTCACATTAGGAAGGTCTGTACTAATGTTGTTACTTCTTTACTTGTTCATGGTGTGTCCTCTACAGAGTTGGGCATATCGCCCTCCCCTGTCCCCACCCACCCCCCAGCCTGCGAAAGAAGATATCGTTTATCAGGATACCAAATATTGTCAGGTCTATCACTAGGATGAACCACTCTTCGTATTCCATTTCCATTTCGTTACAATAAAGTATGTCCCCTTTCCACGCACCACAGTAGGAGTTTCAACCTGCCCCACACCATTGCCACGCTCCTCTTAGCTAGAAGCAATAATAATCCTGCCAGTTTCCGCACCCACCCAGTAATATGTCTAGTATTTCCTAATAGGACCACCTCAGGATCAGGTTCCGCCTTCTCCCCTATGATGTCAGTCAGCGTATCAAAACCCCCCTCCCAAAATCGTGGCACTGGAGGGCAGCTCCATGCCACATACATGAAATCTGCTGGCATGGCTACATGGAACACACCTGTCAGGTCGTCCCTCAGGGCTTGCAGCCCGCCCACATCATTGTGTGGGCAGACCGCCGTTGCGGTCTTATCTTCCCCGGGAAGGGAAGTGACGTTGGGTTAGGGTGGGGGCGAGGGGGAGTTCGGCAGTTCCTGCCTTGTTAAATAAAGAAGCAGTTGACAGTACGCCAGGCTCCCGCGTGATATGTTCCTCGTTCGGTTGGAGGGCCCGAGCAAAACCTCACAATTGGCGACGAGGGGTACAAGTTACCCGCCCGTGCCAGAAGGAGGCCCGCAGTCGAGCGGTTCCAACGCGTCGGCGCACCTCCGCTCCCGAGGCCTGGGAGGCACGCAGAGGACCGCGGTCGAGCGGCTTAGGCGCGTATGCGCTCCTCTTCTGAGCGCCAACCCGCCCCAAGAACCCGCAGACATGGCGGATGCAGGCCGCACACGTGGGTGCGCTTGTGAACAGTGTAAGAGGGCCCACGGCGAATGCAGGCCGCGCACGTGGGTACGTTTGTGAAACCTGCAGAGGGCCCAGCTGGCCCGCAAGTTGCCGTAGGCGGCTGCCCTATCCTCCCTCCTCCCTTTCTACCCTGCAGGCCACGGGAGGCCACGCAGCACGTGGAGGACCCGAGGATCATCCATAGAAGGACAGGAGGGGCACGCCACAGCCTATCAACCCTCGAGGCTACCAGACAGCTCGCGCTCCACGTCAAAGCTGCACGTGCGGAGTGATCGCAACGCAGCGACAACACAAGGCTTCACAGAGACACATCAGGCCTCATCCGGAGTGCGCCCGCCACCGCGGACATGTCTGCTCCAACAAGCCCAGCAGCATCCTCGTCAGGTGGAGCGGGAGCCGCAGAAGATGATCATCACAGGCACAAGGTTCAGGTACCGCCTCCCAAAACCTGCCCATACCTGGCCCATTCGATGTCAGGGACACCTCTAATCTGGGACCCAGATGGGTCATATGGCTCAGGGACTTCAAATTTTATACGGGGGCAATCGGCCTAACCGATGACGCAATGTTAAAAAACACACTATTCATGATGGTAGGCTCCGCCGTCAGGGACATAGTAGGCGAACTGATGAATGTGGACACCGTCACATACAGAGAACTTCATGGGAAGCTATCGGAATACTTTACACCCCACACAAACATCGACTACGAGCGCCATGTGTTCCACACCACGAGACAGGAAAAAGGGGAGTCGCTAGACAACTTTGTGATGCTCCTACGCATCAAGCTGAAATATTGTGAATTCCACAAATACTCCAACGAGGAAGCACTACGATCCCAGGTCATAGCTGGCTGAATATCTCAACCGTTCAGAAAACAACTTCTCCAAAAGCAAAGGTCCCTCGAGGAGATCCTCGCTCTCGCCAGAATGGAAGCGGCAGTCGAGTAGCAGCTAGACAGCCTAGGCAAGGTTACCATTCAACTTCAGACACCTAGCGCGGACACAATCAACAAACTATATGCTGCCCCCTCACAAGGTGGGAAACACTCAGACGCCACGTGCTACCGATGCGGGTACGATTACGTGGGCGACTGCCCAGCAGTTGGACAAAAGTGTGTTGCCTGTGGCGGAATGGACCATTACAGAGCGGTCTGCAAGAATGCACCCAGCCCAGGGCCCAGTAGACCGAGACAACAGGAGAGAAGGAGAAGCTTGCGACACAGCCCACCCGCCGGGAGAGGAGAAGAAGACCAGATGGGACCTCGGAGAGAAGACAGAACCAGGAGGAGCTCATATGCCAGGGATGACCGGAAGACGACGGACGGCTCTAGACGACCTCAAAGGAGGAGATTTGTCCGATACATTGAAATGCGATCCCCATCAGGCAGTGAATCCCAGTCATCAGAGGACGACCAACGGAAAAAGGGGTATGTGTGGGCACTCAACAACGCCACGGCCACCCAACACAGTCCAACGCTCACACTACAAGTCAACAACGCGCCTCTAGAATTCCTCATTGATACAGGGGCGACGGTTAACATAATAAGCGAACAAGCGTACAATACACTCAACAACCCACCAAAGATCCGAAAGGCAACAGTGGACATTTATCCATATGGAGCTACAACACCACTACCCTGCAAAGGGACCATCTCTGCGTGGTGCGTGCACAAATCACACGCAGCAAAGATTCCCCTACATATTCTGAAGACAGAAGCCAACAGTGGATGCATCCTCAGCTTTAAGACCGCTGTTGAGATGGGTTTGGTGCACATTATGTACCAGCTGTTGGCCCACAAATACTTCACCAGACCGGACGCAATAGAACTAACCTTTCCAAACCTGGTCAAAGGTCTGGGAAAATTGAAACACAGAAAGGTACATAAACCCGGACATAACGCCTGTCGCTCAAAACTATTGCGGGATACCTGTGAACATACAGCGCCAAGTCGAAGAAGAACTAGACAAGCTCATTAAACTCAACGTCATTGAACCAGTCTCAGGACCCACTCCATGGGTATCCCCCATTGTTCCCGTCCCCAAAAAGTCACCCGACGGATCAATTCGCCTGTGTGTAGACATGAGGAGAGCCAACGCAGCAATCGAAAGGGAGAGACATCAGGCGCCCAGGATCACTGACATGATCCACCTCCTCCACGGGGCGCAGGTTTTCTCCAAATTGGACCTCACAAAAGGATATAATCAAATTGAGATCGCACCCGAGTCCAGGTACATCACGACCTTCGTCACGCACCTGGGCTTATTCCAGTACAAGAGGCTCAGCTTCGGGATATCCTCCGCAGTCGAAATCTTCCAAGAGGAAATACACAGCGTTATCAGGCACGTGCCAAACTGCCTGAACTATTCAGATGATGTCCTGGTATTTGGCAAGACTAAGGAAGAGCACGACACAGCTCTTCACAGAGTGTGCAAAGCGTTACAAGCAACTGGGTTAACTCTGAATAAGTCTAAATGCGAATTTGGAAAAGGCTCATTACGATTCTTCGGCCACATCTTCTCCAGCAAAGGAATGCGACCAGACCCGGAGAAAGTAGCAGCGCTCAACTCAGCCACACCCCCGACGACCACGACAGAGCTCCGGTCTTTCCTAGGGCTGGCCAGCTGCTGTTCCAGGTACCTAAAGGACTACGCAACAATCAGCAACCCTTTGCGCCTACTAACGCGAAAAGACCAACCCTACACGTGGTCCACGGACAGCCAGAGAGCATTTGAGGCAATTCGGGACGCCATTACAAACGCTGAGGACATGGCCTACTTCGACGCCAAGAGACACAACGAAGTAGTTGTGGACGCCAGCCCTGTTGGCCTGGGCGCCATACTAACGCAAGTTGATCCGCATGAACCCACGAACGTATACATCATGGCGTATGCCAGCAGGAGCCTAACCCCACAGAACAAGCATACTCCCAGGCCGAAAAGGAAAGCCTGGCGGTGGTATGGGCATGCAAGTACTTCCATCTGTTCTTATACGGCAAGGAGTTCACCACCATAACGGATTACCAGGCCTTACTCACAATTTACGGGGACCCCAAATCAAGAATGCCACCGAGGATAGCCCGATGGGGTCTACGTCTGCAGGACTATAAATTCGTCATCAAGAACCGCCCGGGAAAAGAAGACAACCCAGCTGACTATCTGTCTCGCCACCCAACCGGCCCTGCCAACCCTCAACCATCCATCGCCAATGAATACCTCAACTACGTTGTCCATCATTTGCAACCCTTGCCCGTGGGGTGGGCAGACATAATCACACATTCAGAGCAGGACCCGGCGCTACAAATCGTACGTCACTGCATGCAAGAAGACAGAAGAGCGCACATGCGCCAACAAGCGAGACAGGAACCGGAAGAGATCCAAGAGGACATCAAGCACATAGACCAGGTCTGAGACGAACTCTCCATAGTCGACGGTCACGTCATACTGAAAGGGTGCAAAGTACTCCTCCCAAAATCGTTACGCGCCAGAACGATCCAAGTAGCACATGAAAGCCACCGAGGAGTGGTCGCCACCAAGAGACTACTAAGGCAAAAGTTATGGTTCCCCAGCCAGGACGCGATGGTAGAAGAAATGATAGGTCAATGCATGACGTGCGCGCAAGTAGCACCTCCTCCACACCCAAACCCACTTCACAAGTCACCACTACCAGGACATGTGTGGGAGAAACTGGCGATGGATTTCTCCGGACCCCTGAGAGATGGCATGTACGTGCTGGTGTTAATGGACGAACATTCAAGATTCCCAGAGGCGCTAATCATTGACAGCACCGCAGCCTCCAGCGTCATCCCAGCACTGGACCGCATGCTGTCTATATACGGAATACCCAGGGTCATCAAGTCCGATAATGGAGCGCCATTCATGAGCAAGGACTTTGAGAACTTTTCGAGATACATGGGGTTCCAGCACC
Organism: Ambystoma mexicanum; assembly: GCF_040938575.1. Taxonomy (NCBI): domain Eukaryota; kingdom Metazoa; phylum Chordata; class Amphibia; order Caudata; family Ambystomatidae; genus Ambystoma; species Ambystoma mexicanum. The sequence goes on from NC_090934.1 coordinate 674,701,397, forward strand.
GGAGAATAACACCACAATGGCCACAGGCAAATGGCATGGTCGAGAGATTCATGACCAACATCAAAAGAACATTACAAAAAGCGGCCATACTCAACAAACCTTTCGACCAAGCACTCTATCAGTTCCTTAGGGACTATCGCCACACACCCCACAGCACGACGGGCATATGCCCAGTTGACCTGATGTTCCGAAGACCGATCCAGACGCGACTGCCGGAAGACACACACTCGGCAGAAGCAACGCCACTTGAACAGAAGGCCAGAAACAAGGATGACACCGCAAAAGCCAAAATGAAAGAGACCGCGGACCACAAGAGGAAAGATCAGCTGTCAAACATTGAGCCCGGAGACCAAGTGTGGTTGCGGCAACCCAAACAAAGAAAGGAGGTCGCCACATTTGCACAAGACCGGCTGGTTGTCACGACCAGGAAAGGGACAATGATCACGGCCCAGAGAACCGACCAATCCTCAGTCACTCCGAATGTGTCGCACTACAAGCCCCGGAGGAGCCACACAGAGCATGAGCAAGTCGGAATTGAGTACAGCGACGATGACCTCAGTCAAGACACCCCCTACCTGGGAGAGTGGGAGGCATCGGAAAGTGAGGACAATCAGACGTCACAGGGACAGACAGAGAGGACACCGTGCAATCGTGGGCAACCCCAGATTAGCCGTATAAAACCCCACAGACTCATAGAAGAGATGAAGTGAGGAGCGGCAAGTGTTTTACTTGTTAAAAAGGAGGGAGATGTCAGGTCGTCCCTCAGGGCTTGCAGCCCGCCCACATCATTGTGTGGGCAGACCGCCGTTGCGGTCTTATCTTCCCCGGGAAGGGAAGTGACGTTGGGTTAGGGTAGGGGTGAGGGGGAGTTCGGCAGCTCCTGCCTTGTTAAATAAAGAAGCAGTTGACAGTACGTCAGGCTCCCGCGTGATATGTTCCTCGTTCGGTTGGAGGGCCCGAGCAAAACCTCACAACACCTCTGGGGCATCAAGTAAAAAATGTGTGTAACAGTGCGGGGATATAGTCAAATTTATGTAGGTACTTAAAATGGATCAATTTTGATTTACTATTGAAGGCAATCTTCCTCGTTTGTGTACAATACTTCCATACTTCATCAGTCACCACCTTCCCCAGGGATATCTCCCATTTCCACTGAGATTACGCCTCACATCACACTCTGGTATCCTGCATTTTACTGTAGAGCTTGGACACAATCTTACTGGTATCTACCCCTCCTACCATTTCATCCAATATAGCGGCTACCTCAGGTTCATTTAGAAGGGTGGTTAACAGACCTTTCAAGGAATCCTCTAACCAGAAGTATAAAAACAAATCCACGGGTGTAACCTCCCCTTGTTACATAACCCCTCCACTGCAAGAAACTGTCCGACTGGAGCAAGATCCAGAGACCAGGAAATGCCCAGCCGTTTCATGCATCATACAAAACCAAGCTCACTAGTCAAAGGTAACCCCTTTGACATGAATAATTGGGAGTTTAGGTGAGTATAAAACCTCTCCCTTCTGTTTCCTCTCCATCCTAGTCCAGGAACTACAGGTCAGCTCTACCATAATCTCTACTTTAGATGACTGACTGGGGGCTGTCAGCACAACCACCCATAACAAGGATTGCGCTGCCAGAGCCCTCCACATGCCGTCTATCTGTTCCCTCGCCAAACCAGTATGCCAGGAACCCCACTTGAACTACCTCATAATACACCCCAATATCAGGCAGCGCTAAATCCCCCTTGTCTAGTGGTGCTGCCATTTTCTTCCAAGACATTCGCCCCTGCTTGCCTGCCCAGATAAACCGTGAAACCTCAGTTTGCACCTCGTGAAAATACACCTTAGGTACTGCCAGAGGTACATTTAGAAATACATAAAGGAAGCAAGGCAACAGAACCATCTTCATTCGTGTTGCCAACACCCTAGCCAGACTTTTATTGACCAGATTAATGAGCAAAATAGGGCAGTAGGAGAAGCACGCATCTGCCTCTTTCCCAGGCTTCGATAACACGGCAACCACCGCCTCTCTCATGGTTGCTAGTAATTGCCCATCCCACAAAGCCTAAAGATACACTTCTAAGAGGTGCAGAACTAATTTTGATGCAAAATGCGTATAAAACTCGGCACCATCGGGTGCCGGGGCCCTCCCTGACGACAATGCTTTAATTGCTTGGAAGATTTCCTGTTCCGTAATGGGTCGGCATAACCACTCACTCTCCTCCTGTGCGCACCAATAGAGCACCACTTGGTCAGGAAAACTGTTTATCTCTGATCATGAAACCTGAGATTGTGAGGAGTACAGATGGGTGAAAAACGCTCCAAATTCTCAAACAATATCTCTCTCTGCATATTGCAGTTCCCCTTGCTCATTTTTAACAGTCAAAATGTGTGATTTAGGCACATCAGTTATAACCGCTCTTGCAAGAAAACCTACCAGGGAGCTGGCCCTCCCTGTATTGTCTAACTGCTGCCTTCCCCCAGCAAAAACTTTACCTCTCTCTGCAATGCCTCTCCAAATCTGACCAGCCCCTTCCTCATCTCCATTTGTATGACAGTATCTCCCAAACTCCCTTCGTACCCCTGCAAACGCTGAATGTGCATGTCACTATCCGCTAGCTCTTTCCATACCTGTTTCAGTATCCCAAATTCCCTCAAGATGCACTCCACCCTCACTACACAGTTAAAGGTTTCCCATAGTGTGGTATATGAGGCAACCAAGCCCACATTATCCATGAAAATGTTATCAATGATCTGCGCTATCTCTGTCCGAAACACGTCATCAGACAGACCTTTGCTCTTAAACCTCCAACTTGGCCTCACACCCAGATGCCCCCGTACTTTCAGGGCCAGTATCACGGGAACATGATCTGATAGTGTGCGTGCCAGCATTGCAACCTCAAACCACTCACCTCATTATCTTTTCTGAAATTAAAAAATAGTCTAACCAGGATGCTGAGTGATGCACTATGGAATAAAATGTATAGCCCTTCTCACTCCCATGTCTTGCTCTCCAAACATCACTCAGTTCCCAGGCCCACATCTCCTGTAACTTGCAGGTCAACTTCAACAATGGTCTATGGATCCCCCAGTCATATCCATGTCTGGCTCAATCACAGCATTGAAATCCCCCACCATGTAACCACCCATGAGGAACTCTTACCCAGCTGCTGAGCTATTCACTCCAGCATATCGAATGTATCCTGATTTGGACCATAGTAATTAATTAAGGTACCCATCTGGCTGTGCAAATCCCTCATCACTAACAGCACCCTCCCCTCTTGTTCCCTAATCACCTCCATCAGTCGAAAGCCAACTGAGCTACGCAACAGTATGCAAACCCCCTAAAGTATGAAGAATAGGAAGAGAAATATGATGACAACCCCATCGGTGTCCAAATCATGCCTCTCCTGGTGAAGTCAGATGCGTCTCTTAAAGGAACGCTGTATAAACCTGATGATGCTTCATATACGGTAACACTTTGCAGGATTTAGATGAACGACATGCATTTAAGTGCCTTAGGGTCTCATCACAAGTCCGGTGGTAACCCTTAAAAGTGGCGGTAACGGAATTAGCGGTGGCAGTACGGCTCTGCTGGATCATGAGCCGGCACGAATACCGCAGACTGTAAAATCAGCGAGCGCTATCAAGGCCGGCGCAATTACAGCCGGCGCTATTACAGCTGAGGTAATTACAGCCAGCCACACAAGGCACAAACACAGCCGCATCACAAGTCCATGTCTGATGCTATTAGTGCCGAAAACCAGCGCTAATACTGCTGAAAACACAGCGCAGTTACCTCCAGCTTTCAGCTGGAGGTAAATGAACACAGGTGCCTGAAATGAAGCCACAGATGATCCCAATACATAACAGAGGGCTGTATAAGTCACCCCCGTACCCCAAACACTGTTTCCAACATCATGCTGCCACTAGCCACTGTGAGCTGAGATAGGCAGCTGCTCATGCTGCGCTTGGAAGTAGAGAGGCTTGACAACCAGGACAGGGCACAGGGAGTACAGGGGGTTGGGCAGGAGGAGGACGAGAGCCCAAGCATGGTGTGCCCCAATCCCCAGGGTCAGGCACTCACCTTGGACACTCACTGACAGCCAGTTGGTCACCCTCTGCCGCCTCAACAGCGAGACTATAATAGAGCTGCTCAATACAATGCAGGATGACATAGGGAGCAGGATCAACCTCCAGACAGATATGCCCCCACTGCTGAAACTAGTGTCCATCATACAATTTCTTGTAACTGGCACCTTCCAGCACTCCATGGCCATTATGTACGGCATGGCACAGCCCGCGTTCTGTGCAATGCTGGGCCAGGTGCTTGAAGCCCTCCTGCGGCAAGTGCAAAGCCACATGTCACTGCCCACCACCCCAGCATAGGTTAATCCCATAAAGGCACTGTTCTATGCCATTGCCAAATGCCAAATGTGATAGCTGCCCTGGACTGTACTCATTTTGCACTGGTGACCCTCGAAGCACACGAGGCGGTGTTCCTGAAACCGCAAGCACTACCTCTCCCTGAATGTGCAGGTGACCTACAACCCCAACCTCATCATCACCCACTGCTGTACACGCTACTCTGGTTCCACCTTCCACCCACGATGCCATGGTCCTATGGAAAAGCACACTGCCACTATACATGGAGAGGCACAGAGGGCAACAGACCTGGATAGTGGGTGAATATAAAAGCTAGCAAACATGTGCTGCGGGTCACATGCCCAAAAGGGGGGGGTGCGAATGACCACGCAAGGGATGGCATGACAAGCAAATGAGAAACCCACACTTTACCGCCTCCCGCATCAACATCACAGTACAGACTAGGGAGCATGCACATGTCAGGCTTACCTGCATGGAGAAGCAGTAGTACACATACAGTATCAAATACACCAACATTACTACATGTACCAAAATCCAACATGCACCCACCAAAGCAATGCAGACAAATGGCCAAATTGACACACAGAACCACATCCTGCCAGTGCCACAGCCATGCACCCATGTGCGGCCAGCCCACAACGCCCACCTATTTCCACCAGACGCCCAGGGAGGGTCCATGTGGAACCCAGCATGCCACATGCACGGCGTAAATACACAGTCACATGACAGCCACGATGTCTGCTGCACATGTCACAAACACTGTATGTAACATATGCTGCAAGGGAACAGGGTGCATGTGAAGCACAAACAGTGCTTGGCACGAGTTACACTGCATGCACAGACATAGAATAGACACATGCTGTGAAATGAAGGCTCATCTGCATGCACAAGTAGTCCATTTACCTGATGTTGTTTAAGTCCACCCCCACACCTTACACACGTGACTAATGCCTGGGCCTCCCCCATGCAGGTGACTCCGGATACCCACAGCTTCCCTGTCTAATGACCCCTGTGCATAATCCACAAACAACCGAAGAGAATGCCTAGGACCATACTCATAGCCAGACCTGTGTGTGCATTGAGCGTACCTTAGGCCTCCTGAAGGCACGTTTCTGCTGCCTCGACTGTACTGGTGGAGCCCTGATGTATGCTCCAGAGAAAGTTGGCAAAACTGTGCTTGTGTGTGCAATGTTGCACAATAACTGCCTGAAGAGAAATGTTCTGCTATCCCCTGATGTGTATATGCCACCCCCAGAGGATGAGGGTGCAGTGACTGTGGCTGAGGCAAATGCACGCATTGCCAGAGATGAAGTGAGGGATGGGAGAATGGCACGCCAGAGACTGACAATTTCTTTTGACACTTTCACATGGCACAAGCCATGCACCACTTTGTGACACCACCCTAATCAATAAACACGTCATAGAAACAATCATGAATGTCCTTGCCTTGAATAATTTTAACGGTTTTTATGGAATTAAGTGTCCCAACAATGTCCCCTCCCCCTCCCTCCACCAACTCCCCAGCACACTACATACTTGCCAACCCTACTGATTGTGGCAGTAGGCTACTGCTTTTTGGGTGACAGACAGGGATGTCATTTAGGGGTCGTCAGAGGTCGCAACTGCGACCTCTGAGTTCTCCCTTGCGACCTCTGTGGTCTCCCTTGCGACCTCTAAAAAGAAAAAGCAAAAAAAAAAGTTTTTCTTCTTTTGTTTTTGTAATGCAAGCTCCTGTGCTGTGGCCAGCACCATGTGGCTCTTTACTTCTGGAGTGGCTGCCTTTCTTGTTCAGGCCCCTTAAAAAAATGAAGAAAAATAAGAACAGGAGTGCCACAAGTCTAACACTTTCAGCACTGACCCTAAATAAGAAAGCAACAGAATACCAAATAATGTGTCTTTCTGGATTTCTATACAATAATTGCTAGACTCATTAAAGGTTTATTTCAGGCACACTTCAGGGGGTGAGTCACTGATTTAGTCTGTTCTTAAATGCCTCAACTCAGCCTTTCATCCTTCTGAGGTCGAGAAATGAGTACCAACACAGGTTGGGTGATATTGGGTGTATATTTTTTCTATATAAAGCACTTAAAGGAATGGTTCGGTCAAAATTTTGTATTGCCCCTACGGGTCGGCCATGTGTTTTTAAGCCTAAGTCGGTCGATTTTAGAAAAATTTCCTATGGACCTTACCCGAGTTTTCGTCCATTAAACACACGCGAAAACAGGCACCAGGGAGCTGCCATTTTGTGATAATCCTATCATTTCCCCCATCGCCCTGGCTGACCTGCTTTTGCGGCACTAAATCATATCCCCCGTCCCTGAGCCTGTCATCAGCAGACGCGTACCGCCCATTTCACAACGCCAAAGCACGTCTCGTGTCAACAATTGCTGCGCTTCAGCTAATGACGTGTCGCCATGGAAATGGCAGGGCGCCTCTTTCCTCAATAAGTATAAACAGACCGTTTCACAACACACAGCAGCAGATTTTCTATTCCATTCCTCTCTCTGTGCTACTTTGAGTATTCTGTGACTCGTTTCTGTGTTCTGGTCAGCTACCTTCGTTGCTTGTAGCCCGTGTGGACAGATACCAGTACCACCGCTATCAATTATTTTAGTTTGTGCAACACACAATGGATACAATAATGCCCTACATGTACGAGCCCGAGTATACCGAGGAGGAACTACTGGAAAGGGAAACACGCGAAAACGATGGGGCTTCGGACAGCAGTTGGCAGGACGAATCAACGGATGAAGACACTGGACCTAGTTGCATGGACGGTGTTTCCACCTGGTGCACATGCAATCGGTGCGAGCTTATGCCGACCGAGGAGGAGAACTGCTGCTGCTGTGAAAACTCGGGATGCGTGGCCTACATTTCGGAAGGCGAGCCACGACCGCAATGCATCACCGAGCTACCAGACTTCAGGGCAGCCTGCCTCACACGGTCCGTGTTGAGGATAATGATGGTGCTTATGCACGAACTTCGCGCAACTGTTCGTCCTCGTAATCCGAGTAACGAGTAAGTATACTCTGCTTGTCATGCCACTCCCATTTCATGGTCTTCTACTATATCCAAAATTACATATACATATCATTGTAACGCATGAAAGTCTTTCAGTAGTGTGCAGTGTCTAGATAGCATTTGTCAGAGCAGAATGCCATTAGTTACAAGAATTGTCATTGACAACAAACGTTTATTAAACTTATATTGGTCATTTAAAAACAGTTTGTTTCATTCCTTTTCACAGGTGGTACAGGCTGGTGGCCTATCGTTCCTTTACATGGTGGCTTCACGGGAGGCTTGGACACCGCGTTCGAAGAGTGATACCTGCTTGTGCCGTTCGTGCCATAAGAGAAACGTTCCCGAGTGACAGCGGTCAGTACAGGGGATTTTCTCTCGCTATGCTGCAACCTGAACTGTACAGAGCTCGAATACTTGTCGTTTGATTGTTCCACACAATGTTTAAATCGTGTTTGGCTATTGAGATGTACATGTGTGTTCGTCCTCGCGTGCGTTTTATGCTAACAATATTTTGATACACAGTAATGAAAATACTATGTTTCAGGGAGTCGATGGAGCCTCATTCCGTGCTGTCTATGTGGATACAGAAAATATAGTCGTTGCAGCGCAAGAGGAAGGGGAGACATGCGATATGTATCGGAGCAACAGCGTGCAGATGTTGAAGGTCGAGTCAAAAAAGTTGCAAAGAAAAGAAACCAAAATAAGGTTAGTTACAAACAGTTCATAACTATAGAAATTTTTTTGTGCTGGGGACTATTTTATGTTTTTTTCCAGTCAACTGTACTATACTTTATCTTGTGTTTAAACTGAACATCCCTTTTCCAATCTGTCCTCTAGTTACCCGTGGGTCTACGAACTATAATACACAGACAGTGAAGCGAATGAGAGATGTTGCTTGCCAGACCATTTACACTATGGAGGAACTATTAATTCAGACGCGGCATGTTGAGACTCGGGATGCTCATGTCCAATGGCCAGAACATGAAATGAATGTGTCCGGAGAATCTAGCAAAGTTTTATTGGACCATTGCTACAGTACGACCGCACTGCCGCAGCAACATGATACTGGATGCATTGAAGATAGCTCTGAAGTAGTCGCAGATCAATTCACACAATCTACACCCGCCAAAAAACTGCCACCAAAAAAGCTGTCGACATTGTTGTGTTCTCCCATCGATGTTGAGGTAGCAGATGTTGAAATGACAGAGAATGAACCAGCAGCAGCATTCACCGACGCATCAGAACTTGATAGCAGCGATATTTCTTTCAAATGTGGTGATATGTCCTCAACGTCACAGGCCGAAACAACTTTGACGCAGGATGACAGTCTAATGAAAGAGGGCAAACACATAGTATTCAATAGTTGTTTGATGGATATTATGAGTATGCTGAAATGTGGGCATTCCGTCAGAGGGAAAGTATGTGGGAAGCCATTGATTCATGTGACTCGTCAAAAACAAGGCAGTAACGTCACAATACACGCCGCCTGTAGATTACATCATACGTTCTCATGGTCTGCACAACCGATGCTGGGGAAACTGCCAGCAGGCAATCTACTGTGTGCAGCTGCATCACTTTTTAGTGGCTCCAGTTTTAGAAAGTTAGAGTCTTTCTTTCAGTTTGTGGGACTTCATTTCATTTAAAAAACGCAGTACTACAAATACCAACATGATTATCTGTTTCCGGCCATTAGTGATGCTTGGAAAATTGAACAATTGTCTCTAGCAAGTACATTCGAAGGCAGACGATTCAGGCTAGCTGGCGATGGACAGTGCCACAGCCCTGGATTTTCTGCCAAGTACTGCACCTACCACTTTCAGGACATGGATAGTAAGAAATTCTGAGTTCGGTGGTCGTGCAGGTAACACAATGTACATCCTCAGTGGCCATGGAGAAACTAGGATTTATAAAATCAGTGGAATATCTACAATCGAGGGGAATGCACATCGACCTCATAGCCACGGACAGACACGTTTCAATTGCCAAGACAATGAGAGAGCAGTTCCCACATATTAAACATCAATTTGACGTATGGCATCTTGCTAAATCAATCAATAAGAAAATCTCGGCTGCAGGGAAAAAAAAAGGTTTGGAAAGTATTTCAGAGTGGTCCCAGTCTATCAGCAACCATCTTTGGTGGCGCTCCAAAACTTGTGAAGGGTCAGTGGAAATACTACTTGAAAAATGGCGGTCACTGATGCACCACTGTACCAACGTGCACCGCTGGTCAGAAAACCTACATTTCCACCAATGTGAACATGGGCCTTTATCCCCAGTGGAGGCACGGAAGAAGAAGTGGTTGAATCCATCTTCACCGACACACAAAGCCATTGAGAAGATTGTTTTCGATAAAACTCTATCAAGAGATTTGAGGGGACTGACAGAATTCTGTCACACAAGAGGTTTGGAGGTGTTCCACAATATGTGCCTAAAGTACAGGCCAAAGCGCTTGCATTTCAGCATACAGGGCATGAGACATAGGACTCTACTTGCCGTCTTGGCCCAAAACGAGAATCTCGGCCGTGAACAATCTAGGACTAAGGGTAATGTAAGGATGCCTCGCTACACTAAGGCCTTTTCAAAAAGAAGTAAGCAATGGGTGATCAAACCAGTCTATGAGGAAATGGAGTTCGACTTTGGCAAAAGCCTTATTGTTGCTGTATTAGAGAAGCACAGATATGGAATTTTGAATGTTTCTGTGCAGAGCACTGATCCATTGCCACCCAACATTGCCACTGTGCCATGTCCACCAAAAGGAGAGCTGGTTGTGAAGTACAAATCCCGGTTTAAATAATTGTAATACGATTGTCTTTTTGTAAATAAATTTTATTGTACAGTGTGCATACAAAGTACGTTAACCCTAACCCCTACCTTCACCATCCTGGGTGCCGAACTACCTGGGTGTCATCTTTGAATTCTCTCTTTATTCACCTCATATTGCTGACCTTGTCTATATGTGTATGTATATATTTTTGTTGATGTAACAAATTTTCGCAATCTCTTATAAATGCTGGGTACTGTTAACCGAGGGGAGGCTTGCGTATTGCAAATAATAAAACAAACAAACAATAAATCTCACTTTCAACTCAACTCCTCGGGTACTTTATACTTTCCCTGAACTTCCCCAAAAAATTAAAAGTCTCAATAGTTATGGTTCTTTGGGGCTTCAAAGCTCGCAGACAACGAGGACAAAATTGGGGCCTTAGAACGCGCCAAGCGAGCCGTTGCAGATGGGAGAGAAGCCAGTTCGAATTTGCACATTGAGGCGCACTACATGGATGAATTCGAAACTTCAAGTTCTCACAGATGGCTTTACTACGGGATGTTGCAAAGAAAGAATGTATGCTAATTTCTAGTGAAGGTCAGCGGCTTTGATTTTCAGCTCGCGCCCTGAAGAGGCCCACAACTTGCACTGGCAGTATAAGGTTCTATTGTTTTTTTACCTTGAGAGACAGGGACCATGCAGAAAGAACCTCATTTGAAGGGGGGTTTGGGGGGTGCAATAACGTTTGAGACGATAAGGCAGAAAATTATTAAACTAGACCGAGTTTCATGTTAGTTCAGTATACGAAAAATCGTTGTCAAGAGCACAGTGGGATTTACGGACTGCATTACGCAGAGACACAATGGAAATTGCAAATATAATGTAAGTAACTCTTTAGACGCTTTTATACCGGAATGAAGAAATTAATGAATGGATGCATGAGTAAATGAATGAATGAAGAGCTTTGAAAAGGTTTGTGGGATCGTCCTTGTAGCAGGCACATGGGCATGCAGGTCCACATTCCACACACATGTAGACAAAAAGTCGTTTCTCATTGTGTACCAACCTCGATTTATTTCGTTAGTTTTCGCATTGATTTTAGAGCCGAACATACTCCATTGCACTATCCTTGAAAGCAAATAGTTTCAGCTCGGCCGTAATGAATAAAATAAATAATATTAATAAAGATCGGCTGGCGAGACTAATTATACATTTTATGTTTTCAAAATAGGTACATCCTTCCATTTTGCCCCTGCCACCAGTTTCAGACACCGGCAGACGGTTTCTTCAGCCGCCAGCTGCAGCTTAATGTAAACAACTGCACCATTCTGATGATCTTATGGGACGATCGCCAAGGGCCCATATGCCCTTACGCGGTACTAGCGGCTAGAAGCAACATATCAACCTTTACGCTTGCCTAGTGCCTACTTGATGGATTAGCCTTGCAGTTCAACGTGCGACAAAAGTGCCTCTTTGAACGAAAACCAACACCCTGTTTACCATAAATGAACAGCGCGTGACTCACGATAACATTTTAAGGATTTGCGGATAGAGATAAAAGAGAATAAATGACTTTCGGAGTTCATATGGCAATTGCAGAATATTCTATAAACATTTAATGTCAAATAAATGTACTTTACCAAATTTACTGTGTTGCTGTTTGATTTTAAAGTACAGTTTCATATTCCGAATTGTGGCGCGCTGTGTGTGAGCTGATCTGTGTTGGTTTCCGGGTTCTGTGTGAAGTCGCGTAGAAGACGACTGGGCGCGTTTGCCTACGCAGCACAGTAACGTCATGGAGAGAGGCGGGGAATATGAATGTTTTGATAATGTCAGGCTCAGGGGCGGGGGATATGATTTAGTGCCGCAAAAGCAGGTCAGCCAGGGCGATGGGGGAAATGATAGGATTATCACAAAATGGCAGCTCGCTGGTGCCTGTTTTCGCGTGCGTTTAATGGACGAAAACTCAGGTAAGGTCCATAGGAAATTTTTCTAAAATCGAGCGACTTAGGCTTAAAAACACATGGCCGACCCGTAGGGGCAATAACATTTTTTGACCGAACCATTCCTTTAAGTGTAAGTGCTATATAATAACACATCATTATCATTTGGTCATGGACGTCTGCTTGCATTCACAGTAATTTGGTAATATGGGCCTATACACATTGATCTTAATGATACACATGGCGACCTATTCTTGTATGAAATGTACATCACGTTATAGCGATATCGTGACCATATTTTTCGTAGTGTACAATGCTATGTGATGCCACTTCCTGTTTTGTCAATGGGTGAAAGGTCGTGTTCCATCGCTTCCCGCGATATCACATTGGGGTGGGGTCAAATGACATCACTTCCTGTGATGATGTCATTAGGGGTCAAGGGTCGTGTGCTGTCACTTTCGCTACCCCTGGCATTTTGGTGAAATGACGTCCCTGTTGACAGATCCTACTGCTTTTTACAGGGGCAGGTAATATATGTGATGCTAAGGCGGGCTGCTTGAGACCGGCCCAGGACAAAGCATGCAACACATTAGTTAGTCTGTCTGTGTGGTGGGCGGGTAAGTGATTACTTTGAGTGATGGGCTCAGACCAATCCACTGACCTGACAGCTACATGACTCTGGCCTGTACTCTGGCCGGGACAGGCCTTAGGTGAACCACTAGTGAAGGTAAGTTTCAGAGACCGTACCACCATCACACAGCATCTTTGCATCAGACTGAGGAGGGTACAGCCTCCATGTTGCTCAGTTATTCATCTTGCACCGCAGGAATATGTATTGCACTAGCTGCTGCTACAGAGCAGTGGCAAAATTCGCCTACTAGCTCTGTGTAATTACCTTCTGTGAAGTTAGTTAATTGAATTCAGTGTTAACTTACCAATCACAATTATACATTTTAAACATTTGAGCATCTTTCTATGTTGTGCTGTTTGACGGGTTGTGTATTTTAGAATTCTCCAGTGGTGCCAGCAATGTATGTTTTGTATTTTCCTGTGATGTAATTGTTATGCCAAGTATTATTTTTGAAACTTGAAAAATCCTACATCTTTTTGGTCACAGAATGTTGGCAAGTATGACACTATCCACCTCTCTCCCCCCCCACCAACTCCCCAGCACACTACGTCCCCACCAACTCCCCAGCACACTATACCCCCTCCCACCACCAAATCCTAGCATAACCACTCATGGCGGCCCGTGTCCCGGCATCATTCACAGTCAGGGCCTCTTCCCCCCACTGCCTGCCCCTGGTGACTGCGCAAAGAAGGCGCTGGGACTGTTGTTGCGGCATGCCCTGCTGTGACCCCTCCGTGGTTGTTGTGGAGGTGGACGGGACAGAGCCTGTGACCAGGTTCTGTTGCCGCTAGAACTCATTGCCCTGCCGGATGGCTTCTGCTAGGGCTGAGACACCCTCCCTCATTTCCCTGGCACACTGTACATATAGTGTCATGGGGGACGTGTTGGTACTCAACTCGGCCATGTGCGGCACCATTTGATGCATAACCCTGTGGGTGGCCCCCTGGATACTCTCCCTGATGGCCTGCAGATGTGCGGCTTGAGTGTGCCCAATCTCCTCCATCTCCCACTGTCTGCACTCCATGTCATTCAGCCCTTGCAGCAGCATGCAGCAAGATGGACTATTCGGTCTGGGGAGGAAGGGTGCTCTGCACTGGGCCTGGGCTGTATACGGGTGAGCCATAAGATGGAGTGTCCTTGTCCGGCTCTGGTGTCACTTTGCGCAGGTGGCGTGGAGGGCTTCCTGGGGAGTGTAGGCCTTCGGCAGGTGTAGACTCCGGGCTGGTGTCCTCCTGTGGCTCCTCAGTGGCACTGGCAGCAGGTGTTCACTGTGCCCGTCCATACGACTGCAGGTGTGGGTGCAGCTTGGCCTGCACTGCTCCTGGTGGCTGCTGGTGTTGGCGAAGGGCTGCGGTACCACCGGCAGGCTTGACCTTGCTGGCTGTAGGCATTGCACGGTGGTCTGTGCGCTTAGGCAAGGATTGTGTGCGCCTTTGTGGGCTAGTGGTGGCAGACCTTCAGGGCCTTGAAGAGCCACTCCCTGATGGGCCTGCAACCTTCTCCTCCTCTGCCTCCTCTTCCTCCTCCTCCAAGGCCTCTGATGATGCGTGAGTGCCTATAGAGGACATAGGAAGTTTCGTCAGGTATGGTTCACCCATGTGTGTAGGCATGCAAGATACAATTGCAAACGTATAGAGTGTGACCCCACACATATGGCCAAAAGGGCATGGTTGGCCATGGGAGGATGCATGTGGGACCAGTGTCATGGGGTTGCTTGTGGCAATGGGTGTGTGACCCATGGCTTGTTGGTCATTGGCTTGTGTTTGGGTAGGGCAGGGTGTCCATGCTGGGCCGGCTTATGTCTGACATGCATGCTTATGGACCTTCATGGCCCCATATCCCCTTCCTGGGTGGCACTCACATGGTGGAGTTGGGTGTGTGGCTTGTTCCATGGTACTGTCATGGCTCTATGGGGCAATTCTGCGCTGCCGGTGATGCAGGGTGATTGGCAGGCTGGGCACATGTCTGTGTGTGGGACATGTACTTCCCTGTGGCTTGTCTGCCATGCGCTCGTGGGGCAGGCCTACTGGGACAGCTTCTTGGTGGGGTGACTGCTTCACAGTGTCATGGCTGATCATGCAACTCAATCCCGCTGGCACAGAGTGCACCAGTAGGGGTGTGGGGCGCATGGCATTTGTTTGGTTCACTTGCCTGCCCTTCCTGCTGCTGTGGCGCTCAGGGCTGCACTTGGTGCCATGCCCCAAACCTGCTGTGGAGGGTGGCTGGTGTGCCACACCATCACTCTGCCCTATCGGCATGCCCAGCTTCGGGGTCTGCTGACTTCTGTCCTTATCCACGGAGGCTTCTTATGTTGGGTTGTCCTTTGTGCATGCATTTGTTGGTGGGGTGATCACTCACCTCCTGCCTCCTGGCCGCTCCCACCTCCGCACTGCTGGCTCCCTCTATCCCCTCGAGGTCCAGCACTGTGCTGCATTTCTCCTCCCAGGAGGTGAGGGCCAGTGGCTCCACAGTGCCTCCTCCTGTCGCCAGGGACTGACAGCGATGTTGGGAGAGCAGTCCCTGCACCCTTACCGTCAGTTTGTTCCACCTCTTGCGGCAGTCCTCAACATCACGGGTTACACTAGCAACTGCTGACTGTTAGGCAGAATCATATGCAGTACCCTTTGGTACACCACACACAATTAAGACTACAAGTGCAAGTACAAATCCACCTTTGGTACAAGCCCGTACTACACAGTAAAGTGGTAGCGATGGCTGAGCAGCCAGACTTATCTCAAAGTAAAGTGAGCAGTATCAGAAGTTGCACAAAGGGCGGCAATTGCGATGGTGCAAACAAACATTGACTCTAGGTTTCTGAGTAAAAGAATATACATTTATTTACACCATCAGTTGTAAAACAGTTCACTAATATAAAGCAGCAGAAAAACACAATCTTAATACACTACACACCACCCAATGAATTCTGGACAAGTTATGCTCAAAATGAAGTGTGAGCAAAATGGCACTCCAGCAATTTAAAAAGGGAGGGAAAGACAAGGTTATTCAAAATCAAGCAGCACCAACAAGTAAGTAGGTAGGGCAATCTAGAAACGGCTTACTGCAACTAGGATTCAAATAATAAGGCCTGGGCCAATGTTAATGGTTCAGAGTCTTTGCAGAGGATCACACAGTTCAGAGTAGTTCGCAGATAAGTCTTTGCCAAGAGCTCGAAACGAGGTTGGTCGGAAGAAACGTTATTTAAAAGAGTAGAGAAGGACAAGCCCTCAGATTAGCAAAAGATTTCAAATACTTTTACCGGTATCGGACGAACGAACGACCGGATTTGAACAGTACCTTAGTAGAAGAAGAATGCTGTAGCTGAGGCAGAAGTTCCTGGCAGGTCCTGCAGGCTCACAGTTCCTGAAGCGACTGTGGGATTGACAAGAAGGATGAAGACTTGGAGGGTCCTGCACTGCGCAGGGAAGAAACCAGCAGCAGAGCAAAGCGACGAATAAAAGGTGCGCTCCTTAAAACCGAAACAGGGTCCGGTCCTCCTGGCTATCTGGTTCACTGCAGTGATGCACAGTAAATTCGACCAGGGGAGGGAGGCCTTGCTTGGTGTTTGGCGAACTGGTTGGTCCCACCAGCTCAAGGGAAGAAGATTACTTGCAGATCTTCTCTGTCGTCGAAGTTTAGGAGATTCGGACCCGCAGCTGGGCTTCACCGGGAGGTTCAGTAGTTGCAGTAGTTCTCTTCAGCTTCTCCTCAGTTCTCACGATCCAGTGGTGACTCTGCCTTCCAAGTCCCAGAGACCTGCTTTTTATGCAGTTTTCCCCCATTCACACAGCCTAGCTGTCAATCACACAGCACGGTGGCTGTCCTGGAAGGACAGTCACCTAGCCATTCAAACAAGAGTGTGACTTTGGTCTCCAAGGAGACCCTGTGCAGGGAGCCTAAAACCCCTCCCTCACATCCTGTCCACCCAGACACTCCGGCGCCTAAGAAGGGCTTCTGTGCAGAAGTTTGCCAAAGGACAGCGAAAAAAAGAACCAAACCTGGTTAGGCGCGCAGAGTAAAACACGAGAAAGACCTTTACAAAAAGAAATGGCGAATAAACCCAGCTGGAACCAAATAAAATTAAAAGAGGGCCAGCGGATTAAAGTTCGAAGGCTACTAACATAGCCTAAAACAGTACCAAGGCTCTTTTCAAAGTCCGCGGTAGGATAAAAATGGTGGATATCACTGCACCAGCCAAATCTTAAAGAAAGGGAAACGAAATAATGTTCCATGAGAAACAGACAAAAAGGGATAACTATTAACCCTTTCAGTACTCTATGGAAGACAGTTTGTACTGGGTCTGTGAATTTAAAAAGACTAATAAAGTCAATGGCAACTTTACATGTTCTGGGAGACAGTAGTCAGTCCCAGAGAATGGAGTTTAATGTGGCAAGCCTGATTTGTAATTTGTAATTTGTAATTTATTTATTTATAACACGCACCCACAGGCCTGGGGTCATCAGGGCGCCAAATTTGAAGTTATTTACATACATAGTTCACATCGTTACATACATGTATTTACAATGGAAGTTGGCATGGGATTAACACAAGTTTGGCAGGTAAAATATGACATAAATTCAACAAGTCAGAGGCTAAAACAGGCAACGGCGAAACTATGACGCATAATGCAATAGGAGTGCCTCAGTTCTGATCAAAGAGCCATGTTTTTGTTTTCAACTTTAAGTTGTTAAATGAGTCCTCAGATCTGATGGTGGCAGGGAGGGTGTTCCACAATTTAGAGGCTAGAACAGGGAAGTTGGTGCCCCCAGCTTTTTGCAGTTTAAACCTTGGTATCGATAGGCTGTGGGTCTAGGCAGGAAATATAGGGGGGGGGGCCTTATTGGCCAGGCATTTGTGGATAAGGGCGAGTGTTTTCAGTGAGATTCTCTGCTTGACAGGTAGCCAGTGTAGGTTAGGTCTAGACTCAGAAATGTGATGGTTTCTGGGAATGTTTAGAGCTGCCCTGATGGCATTATTCTTAGTTATTTGTAGTTTATTCAGATTCCCTTGGCTAGTCCCTAAGTAGAGAGCACTGCAATAGTCCGTTTTAGACATGATGAGAGTTCTGGCTAGGGTGACGCTGTTCGGTATAGTCAGAAAAGGTCTGCAAGCTGCAATAAGTTTGCAGGTGTAGGCAGAGGCTGATCTGACTGCATTAGTTTGTCGTGTCAAAGACAAAGTGGCGTCAAGCTAGAAACCCAGGGTTTTTGTGTCTTTAGAAACCTTAATGATGTTTCCATCTATGATGAATGACTGATAGGACGGAGATAGTTTGTTGAGACATTGCGAGGAGCCCAGAATGAGGAGCTCCGTCTTGTCGTTGTTAAGGCATAATTTGTGTTGGGCCATCCAGGCCTGGATGACCAGATAGACGTCGTTCAAGGCCTTGGTGTCAGCATATAATTGCCAGTGATGGGAATGAGTATCTGGGTGTCGTCAGCATAGTTAGTGTAGGAGACACAAAGATAGTCAAGTACATCAAAGAGAGGGTTAGTGAAGACGTTATAGCGTGTAGGTGACACGCAAGAACCTTGAGGGATGCCGCAGTGAATCGGAGCGGGGTCTGCCGCTGCGGAGGGTGAGAAGACCCTCATGGATCTGTTGCTCAGAAAAGATTTGATCCACGCTGTGGCTGAGTGAGAGAAATGGGCCGCAGAATGGAGGTGCTGGCATAGGATTTGGTGACCCGTTGTCTTTCAAGACCTCAATTTTGGTTTTCAAATCTGTCAAAGCCATTTCGGTCCCATGTCTGGGACGAAATCCCGATTGATGTAGGCCCAAGAGATTATTGGATTCCAGCGGGTCTTGGATCTGCAGGTATGCTGCACGGTCTAAAATTTTAAGCAGGAACGGAACAGTGGTTATAGGTCTGAAGTTAGTAGGTATGCTTGGTTCTAGTGATTTTTTTTCAGCAGTGGGATCACCTATGCTTCTTTGAGGTTGATACCTGTTTTGAAAGAGGAGTTAATAAAGGCCGTGATGAAAGGGGGCAGGTCATGGGCAGAATCCTTAATGATATGGGCAGGGCAAGGATGGCCTTGACAGTTGGACGGTTTGATTCTTTTGATGATGTCTTCCACCTCAGCAATGGTGAGTGGGGAAAAGGCAAAAGGTTTAATATTAGTAGAAGCAAGAGCGGCAACCCTTAAAGGTGGACGGTTATCCAGCTTCAGGCTGTCTTGTTTGTCTTTGATTTTGGATTGTAAAGTGGAGATTTTATTCAGTAGAGCAGACTGAATGTTGGCACACCATTTACTATATTTGGTACAGGTGTCGGGGGGGTGGCTGGGGATTCAAGTTCCTTTAAGATCTTAAAAAGTTCTTTTGTGTTAGAGTCTGCTTGCATGATACGGTTATTGAGAGACTCCTTTTTAGCAAGGATAATAGCATCTTAGTAAAAGAGGGAGGCAAGGATGAAGCCGTCCTTATGCTCATCAGAAGGGTGACTTTTCCAGCGGTTTTCAGCACAGTGTTTAGCTTTGCGGAGCACTCTTAACTGGGGTGTGAACCAAGAGTTGAGATGTGCATGCGGTTTTGACTTCCTAAGTTTGATAGGGGCAATTGAGTTAATGGCTGTGAGCATGGTGCGATTATAGGTGTCTGCTAAGGTTGTGGGGTCGGTGCAGGAGTATGTGTATGTATTGAGAGATGGGAGTAGGAGTGGGAGTAGGTTCTCTTTGGTTATGTCCCTTTTATTTCTAGTGGGGAGGGCTGGTGCTATCGTAGAAGGAGAGCGTGGGGCTGCTTCAATATTAAAGGTGATGATATGGTGGTCAGACCATAAACAGGGGGTGTTAGCGAGGACATTGATATTGCAATTGGTACCGGCTAACCAGTCAAAGGTCCTCCCTTTGGTATGGGTGGTTTCTTGAATGTGCATGGTGAACCCAAAGTCGGTTAGAACATTCTCCAGGTCAGAGGCAGTAGAGTCTTTGAGTTTGCCGAGTCCCAGATTGAGGTCACCTAAGATGATAATTTGTGAGTTGGTTTTAGTTTTATCAAGAAGTAAGGTAGACATTTCTCCAACAAAGGAAGGTGCAGGGCCAGGAGGTCTGTAGATAAGATGAAGGGTGGCAGTTTGGTTGGGCGATAGAGGTAGTCTGACTGAGAGTAGTTCAGCCGAATCAAGTTTGGAGTTGGTAGCCACTCAGACTGAGTTCTTATGAATGAAGGCAACTCCGCCCCCTCTAGTTTGGCAGTGTTGCGATCGCATTGAGTGAAACCATAGTCTGGCGGTAGTGCCAAGGGTAGTGATGGTCCGGATGCAGCATGTAGCCATGTTTCGGATATTGCAGTAAAATCAAGATCTAGGGACGTCATAAGGTCTGCGATGTCAAGTGCGTGGGCAGGAAGAGATCTGGCGTTGATAAGGGCGCCCTTGATCTCTTGAGCTTTTGCTGCTGGAGTGGTGGTTTTCGGATTAATGATGGGAGAGGGTGTGCACGGTGGTTTGGGTGTAGTGTGCTTGGGATTGTTGTTGCGGGTGTGTGAATGATGGAATCTTGAGCCTAGTCTATTATTTCTGAGTGAGAGGGAGCAATGTTGATTGGGTGTGGGTTTCCTTGCAAAGTGTTCCAGTCATAGAGCGGGGTCATTAAGGTACTGGTTGGCATAGTTGCTGCAGAGGTAGTGTTCTGAGGTGGTAGTCACGGGGCAACCCATTGTAAGGATGAGTCTGGACGGTAGCTGGGGATAGGTGTGGTAGCCCTACCAGATGACTGATGGAGCAGTGGGGTAGGTGAGTGGGAGAAGTTTAGAGAGAGCGCACGTGGGGGATGAGTAGGTGTTACCATAATAAGTATCTGGGCAATGATGGCTAAAGGTAGGGCCATGTAGTAATAAAGGCTATGGATGTTCCTAATGAGCATGGTGGTGTTGTAAAGCAGCCTGAAATTCAAATGGAGAGCGCGCAGGAGTGCGCCAGGTAAGCAACAGGAGAGGAAGCTCCTATGAGTCAAATCAGTGGTAGGTAGGGGGCAAACTAGCAGACTCGCTGCAAGGTGATTAGTATGGATCTAGACCAGTTAGCTAAAGTAACACAATACGACACAACTCAGCTAGCGCAGAGTACAAAGCTAAATGCAGCGTTGCTTAAGTGATGAAAATAGGTGCAGCCAATAGCGGTGGCATGACTGATAAAGACAACCCTGTGTCACTGCACTAAAGGTGCTGTGTGACACACAGTAAATAGATGATGCCTATGGAGTAGGTGAGACTCCACAGTCTATGAACACAAAAATGTAAAAACACACAGCAAAACACATGTAAGAGTGGGAAAAAAGGCTCACACTCTTACAAGGTGAAAAAAATAAATCCCAGAAATCCAGAAAAGCTGCTGAGGGACTCAGTAGGTAAGGGAAATTAGCCATTCTGGAGAATTCTCACTAACACTCTGTCAGGGTATTTCCCCGATTGAGACCCTGTGTCTTCAGATCACCTTTCCCACGTGTTGAGAAATCTGCGCACAGAAGTAAACAACCACTTGTCTCTAAGAAGTCTGCTTTTTTGACCCAACCCTTTAGGGTTAAACAGCGCAGGATGAAGCCTCACACAATGGCTTTGTCTGCACGCACTTGTTCTTTCAGAAAATGCTATGGGTTGTCATGGAAACGCTGGCTACCAATGCACAGACGTTTACTCCTTGGTGTATGGCGAGGCGCCGTGCGTGCAATCAGCTGTTCATGATTTAAGCTCTGCCCAACCCACACAGCGCTGCTTCCAAATTTGTTTCTGAAAGCTGCATTACGTTACGAACTCTTGTCTCCTGGTGTTTTGACTCTTTGACCTGTTTATTGGATTCTGTGTTCTGTCTCCTGCCTGGTTCTATGTTATTTCTGGTTTTGACTCGGAATGTTACCTCGACGCATGTGGTTCTTCTTTGTGCTTCTGCTCCCGTCTGCTGCTGACTTCGGAACGCTATTTTGGACTGCCTCAGATTTCCCTTTACTGTTCCAATGTTATTACTCACGCGCGGCACCGGCACCTGAAAGATCTTGTCTCTTCATTTCTGCATTTCTTGGGACTTCACGCATCGGCGTTGGGATTGCAACAGGCATTTTCTCAGGACATTGGCGCATCGGCGCAAGGAGTAAGGACTTGGTTTTAGGTGTCCTCGTTTCGGCGGTGTTAGTTATTATTCCTTGGACTTCCTTTACAGGTGTCCTCGTGCCCGTGGGAATAGGGGTGCTACAATACTTCTGGAACCTTGTTCTTCTTCAACTGCTGCTGATTCAACGTGGGTCATTCCTCAGGTCATTTCATCTTTCTTCATTGGTAAGCAGAGTAATCATCCTCGCTCATACCTACTTTGTTATATGTTATGCCTGAGTAACAGTCTGTTATGTTTCCCAGGGTTACACCTCATGTCCTTGCTTGAGAGACTAGACAGATCTAAACAACACCCTAGTGAGTACTTTGTTGTATTCATGTTTAAGTCTTTCATCTGTTTAATGCCATTTTACTAATCCTTTGCTTTCCTTTGCAGCGAGCGTTGTACCAGGGCGTAACTCATATTTCAGGCAATACTCACCTCAAACTGTTCTTTTGTACTCTTGAGGAGTATATTGTCAGGAAGACTATATTGCTTCAGGACGTGTCAAGCCACCACTTCTGACTTGGCCCTTGGGTCTAACATATTCAGAAGCCTTATAAAAATGGACGCAGCTACTGATCCATTGGCTGCCTTAGTCCAATTGGTGGCTGACCTCAGGGCTGATATGACTGTCGCTCATGACGCCACTCAACGTCGTATCTCAAGCTGGCTTGCAACTGGGGGCAGAGGCTCCTGCCTCTACCTTAGATTCTGCCTCAGGCTGGGTCCAGCCTAGACAAGATACGGGCCCTGTTTATGTGGCAGCGCAGTTTCCTTTGGCACCTCCGGAACGATTCTTAGGGGAGCCTGAGACATTTCGGACATTTATAAATCAATGCAGGTTACACTTTTTGTGTAGACCTACAGCATTCCCTGATGCAACCACAAAGGCGGCATTCGTACTATCGAATTTGGGAGGCACAGCCACAGTATGGACCAACCGTCTGTTGGAACAAGGCAATCATCTCCTCTACGACTGTGATGCATTGATCACGGCAATGATAGAAGTCTTCGATATGAGGTATAAATCACAGGCCACGGATATGGAATTACTTTCTTTACAACAAGGGGAGATATCTCTTTTGGGGTATCTGGCGAAGTTTAATCAGCTAGTTGCGGAAACCGACTGGCCGGATGAAAAGAAGGGGGCCTTGTTTTACAAAGGCCTTTCTGAAACCTTGAAAGATGTCCTGGCTATGGTACCTGTTGTACCTACGGGTTTTCCAGAACTAGTTGACCTCGTACTGTAAATAGACGCCCGCAAGGCAGAACGTAAAGGGGAGAAAAGAACATCCCCCTCAGTTCCTCCTGTAATAACCCCTGCTTTGACTGCTGAACCAAATTAGAGCTTTGAGAGGTCCACTTTCCACCACAGAAAGATTGCAGAAAAAACAATCTGTGTTTCTATTGTGGTTCATCTGAGCACTTCTTACGACTCTGCCCAAAGAAACCCAAGAAGGCGGGAAATGCCAAAGCCTGACAATGGAAGGGGTCCCTTTGTTGAGCCATGCTGCTATGGATGCCAGAAGATTGGTTCCCTTCTCTGTTTCTACTACCTTGTCTTACCCCTCGAGGGAGCCTTGGTCAGTTGAAGCCATTCTTGATTCAGGAGCTACGGGAAACTATGTGGATGCCCAGTTTATTCGAGAAAACTCCATACCAGTGGTTCCCAAAGAATTTCCAGAACTGGTAAATGCAGTGGATGGCACCTCCTGCTCTCCGGTTTAGTTACGAAGCAAACTGTTGATCTCACTATGACTTTTGGTTCTACGCATTCTGAGATTATCACTTTTGATATCATGGCGGCCCTGCAGTTCAAGCTTATATTAGGCCTACCCTGGTTAAGTAAACACAATCCTGCAATTGATGGGGGTACAGGGTCAGTGGATTTTGTCTCCAACTACTGTAGGGAAACCTGTCTGTCCACTGAGTTTCACCTTTGTAGCCCCAGTTCTATGATCTTGGATTCAGCCTCAGTAATCGGGGCTGTCACGACAGTTATTCTACCCAATATCAAGGACCCAATATCTACCCAATATCAAGGACATCCTTGATAAGAAGGTGGCGGAAGTATAACCTCCACATCGTCCCTATGGCTTTCCTATCGATTTAATCCCGGATGCTATCATACCTTTGGGTAGAATATGCACGCTTACGCAAAAGGAGGACACAGTACTTAAAGATTACCTGGATCAGACACTGAGTTCAGGTTTCATACGTCCCTCTCGGTCCCCTGCGGCTTCCCCTCTCTTTATTGTTCACAAGAAGGAGAGGGACCTACGTCCCTGTATTGATTACAGGGAGTAGAACACGATTACAATCCGGAGCCAGTATCCGATTCCACTTATCTCAGTACTGTTGGATCAACTTGGCTCTTCTAAATTCTTTACCAAGGTGGACCTAAGAGGTGCTTACAACCTGGTTAGAATAAGAAAAGGCAATGAATGGAAAACATCCTTTAAGACCAAAGACAGTCTTTTTGAGTATTTGGCCATACCGTTTGGCTTGTGCAATGCTCCTGCCATGTTCCAGTACTTCATTAACAATGTTTTCAAGGATTTACTGGATGGCTTTGTAGTTGTCTATCTCGACGACATTCTCATATACTCGCCTTCTTATGAAATGCACGTTCAACACGTATCCACGGTGTTACAGAGGTTGCGCGAGAACAACCTCTAAGCCAAATTTGAAAAGTGCGTGTTCCATGTTACCCAAGTGGAATTCCTGGGTTACGACATCACCAATGATGGTGTGAAAATTAGCAATACCAAGGTTCTGGCTATTCTGGACTGGCCTGTCCCTACGTCCGTTAAGTCCCTTCAATCCTTTCTAGGGTTTGCACACTTTTATAGGAGGTTTATCCGTTCATTTTCAGCTACAGCAGCCCCATTGACGGCTCTTACCAGCTCAAAAAGTCATTTCATTTGAACTGATCAGGAACAACATGCCTTCGATACCCTTAAGTCCGCTTTTACGTCATCTCCGGTGCTCCAACATGCAGATCCGGTACGTCCATTCATTGTTGAAGCAGGTGCATCTGACCAAGCAATCGGGGAGTTTTATACCAGTTATGTGCGGATACAGGTTTTCTACATCCGGTGGCCTATCACTCCAGAAATGTCACAAAATTCAAAATGAATTACACCATTACTGAACATGAGTTGCTAGCGGTATGTGATGCTTTCATGGTTTGGAGACATCATCTTCTTGGAACCACGGTACCTGTACAGGTTTATACAGACCGTCGTAATCTCCCTTCCCTCAAATCTGTACGCTGTACTACAACTCGTCATGCACGTTGGCATGAGTTTTTTTCCATGTACAATTTCCTGATTACCTATCGTCCAGGTGTTCTGCATTCCAAAGCAGACGCTTTGTCCAGATTGAATGGGTGAAGTTCTTCATGTTCCTGGGAAGGGTCTGTTTTACAACCCTCTCATGTTGTTTGTTCTTGTGCATTGGATTCATCTTTTAAGACCAAGATTCAAGATTGGTTGCCTACTAACCCACCTGAGCTTTATGATTATGACATGGATGTTGTGCAGACTCTACCTTATATAGAAGGGCGGCTCTATCTCCCTACCACCGAGACTCGGTTAACCGCCCTTCAGTGGAGTCATGATGCCTTAATGGTGGCACATCCTGGTAGGCACAAAAACCTTGGACAACTAAAGCGCTGGTCTTTCTGGCCTTCTATGAGTAAGGATGTGGCAGACTACATCAGCAAATGTTCCATTTGTGCCCAATGTAAGGGTACCACCTCAAGACCTATGGGTTTGATGCAACCCTTGCCTATCCCGAAAAAACCCTGGGCAATGGTTTATATGGATTTTGTGGTGGAACTGCTTCTTGTCCGTGGTTTTGATACTATTTGGGTCATTATTGATTATTTCTCCAAAATGGCCTTGTTCAATCCCTGTCAAGGTCTTCCTTCTGCACCCGTTCTGGCGGACCTTTTTCTGCATAATTGTTCTGTTCTTGATGGTCGTGCAGATTAAGATACCTCCGTCCCCAAGTACCACCCTGATAGAAAATAATTCACTACCAATGCAATCTTTGAGGCCACAGGTGTATAGTGCCGAAAAGCTGGAACCAGGAACACCGGAAGGACCCCCTGACCACTGTAAAGCAATGAATGATTAGGTCAAACAGTAGCAATGGATGGCAGTTCAATATACCAAAACAATGTGTTAAAGGCTTACCCAAATGAGCTGGCCAGAAAGCCTTGAAGGGATAGGGAGAGTAGGAGGGGCCGATGGCAGCACTCTGGATGGAAAACACCGGAGCCAAACAGGCAGTACATTGGGCAATCCAATTAACAATCCAAGGTCAGTAGCCAGAAGAAATACACCAAAGTCCAAAGTTCAAAATCTGAATAGCAAAGCCAAAGATCGTAGTACCGGAGGACAACAGTTCAACTTAACAGCAGGGAAGAGCAATCCAATCCGTGGAACGCTCCGTAGTCATGAAATCCAAAATTCCAAAGGGATCAAAAACGCTGTGCAGCACTCCAATGAAGCAGCTGTGAAGCGTTCACTTCGCGTTTCCCTTGCCCTTTTGACTGTGTGAAAATGGTCACGTGACACGAGTCACAAGGGAACGTGGAATCATGTCACGTGACCCTCGTTGTGAAGGGAGACAGTCGCCGGCGTAAGGTCACATGACCGGAGGCACTTTGTGTGTTCATGTCAGAGTGCCGATGTAAGTTCGTTGAATGTCTCTGTGCGCTCGTAGACCAGCGCTGCTTGGGATGTAAGCGCCAAGGTAAATGCCAATGTAAAAAAGGCCATAACCTGGATATTGGCTGCTGCAGAGTGTGTGCATGGTGGCGAGGGCTGTGGGGAACTTGAGGGGTGACATGTGTGGGACCAGGAGAAAAGGTGTTGGATGCGGGTCTGGAAGGCGTGGCTAATGCGGGCCTGGGAGGTGGTGAGACAGTGGGAGGGGACGTGACAGAACCCCCCCCAAAGGCCCACGACCCCGTGGGCTTGACGGATGCTCTCAATGGAAGCGAGCAACCAACAGCGGGGCATGGACATCCCGAGAGGAAACCCACGAGCGATCCTCAGGACCATAACACAACCAGTCCACCAGATATTGTAGACGACCTCTACAGAAATGGGAACCTAGAATGGCACTAACCTCAAATACATCAGGGGAGGACACGGAAACAGGAGCAGGAGGGGCACAGAGACGGGTAGGGTCAGGGCAGGGTTTGAGCAGGGAGGTGTGGAACACTGGATGGATACGCCAAGCAGCGGGAACCGCAAGACGCAAGGCCACAGGGTTGATGATCCAGGTAATCCGATAGGGGCCAACAAAATGAGGGAGCAGTTTGCGAGAACCAGGAATATGCAAATGGCGGGAAGATAACCATACCCGATCCCCTACCCGGTACTCAGGAGCTGGCACTCGTTTCCTGTCAGCCACTGCTTTTATTGGGGCCTGGGACTCCCGCAGATGCATGAGAGTTTGGGCGTGTACAGCGACGAGGTCGCGGGCACAAGCATTGGCAGCGGGGGTACCAGTAGGTGTGAAATCCGGGAGCGGAAGGGTACGAGGGTGTTGGCCATACAGGGAATAGAACGGGGAGAACCCAGTGGAAGAGTGAAGGGCATTATTGTATGCAAACTCTGCCAGATGTAAAAGGTTGAGCCATGTGTCCTGATATTGGAGGGAAAGGCAGCGCAGATACTGCTCCAATGACTGGTTCACCCTTTCCATCTGCCCATCGCTCTCCGGGTGGTATGCAGAGGAAAACCGTGCATCGATGTCAAGAAGTCTGGTTAAAGCCTGCCAAAAACGTGATGTAAACTGTGTGCCACGATCAGATACTATGACCTGTGGCAAACCAAAGAGACAAAAGACTGATCTGAAAAACAACCGGGTCAATGTGGGAGCAGAGGGTATCCCCGTACAGGGCATGAATCGTGCCATCTTAGTATATGAATCAACAACCACCCAAATGGTATCATAACGTTGTATATGGGGCAAATCAGTAATCAGGTCCATTGAGACTGTTTGCCATGGTCTTGGCGGAATAGGTAGTGGTTGGAGTAATCCTAGCGGGCGACCCCTGCAGGATTTACACTGTGCGCAAACTGAACAGGTGTTTACATAATTCTCGACATCGCGTCTCATAGAAGGCCACTAGCACCACCGTTTCAGCAAATCTAACGTACGGCTTTGTCCAGGGTGGCCATTGATAGCCACGTCATGTGACCAGTCTAGAGCCTGGTTGCGTGTGTCGCTTGTGGGCAAAAACAGTTTCCCATGTATGAACGGTAGACCGTCCTGGATGGTAAGGTCCCATTCTGCTAGCCTGTGATAGTTCTGAGATACCCAGTGGCGTATGGTGGTTAACATGGACGGAGAAGGTGTACATGCACAAATAACATGACCCTCTTCCAACAACGTATCCGGGAACAAAGGAAGGGACTCCCCCCCAGGCGAGCGAGATAGAGCGTCTGCTTTTCTGTGGCCTGTACCTGGTCTATGCTTGATCACAAAATCATAAGCGTCAAAAAACAAATGCCAACATACTTGGCGGCTGTTCAAGCATTTTAGTGTAGCTAGGTCCTGTAGATTCTTGTGGTCTGAATATACTATTGTCTGATGCTTTGCCCCTAAAAGATGATGTCTCCAGGTTTGCATTGCATCTTTGATGGCCAAAAGCTCCTTTTCTGTAACCGTATAGTGTACCTCAGACGAAGTGAATTTTGGTCAATGGTATGCCACGGGATGCAGACGACCCGTGGTCAGGCAGGACTGTGAGAGTACTGCTCCCAACACAAATGAGGAAGCGTCGGCTTCTAGGACAAAAGGGAGTTCAGGGTTCGGATGTTGAAGGACGGGGGCTGTGGTGAATCTCGTCTTTAGGGAATCAAAAGCTGCCTGATGTTCCGGTGTCCAATGATAAGGGACTAGGGGACTGGTTAGGGCAGTTAACGGGGCAGCAATAGAGGAGAAGCCAGCGATAAAACACCGATAGAAATTTGCAAAACCAAGGAAGGACTGTAGTTGTTTAAGATTAACTGGAACAGGCCAATCTGTGATAGCGCAAACTTTAGATTGGTTCATGGACAGACCCCCTGGTGTTATGTGGAAACCAAGAAATTCGACTTCATGGGTATGGAACAGGCATTTCTCAGGTTTTGCAAACAATGCATTCTTTTGGAGGCGGATAGGACCTCTCTGATGTGAATGATGTGTTCTTCCATAGAGGGGGAGAAAACCAAAATGTCATCCAGATATATCACTACATAAACATCTAGGATGTCACTGAATACATCATTTATGAAGTGTTGGAAGGTAGCGGGGGCGTTGCAAAGCCCAAAGGGCATCACAGTATACTCGAAAAGGCCCTGTCCGGTACAAAACGCTGTTTTCCACTCATCCCCCCACGCATACGGATTAAACTGTAAGCCCCACGTAGGTCTAGCTTGGTGTAAATGGATGCATGAGACAGTCTGTCTAATAGCGTGGAGATGAGCGGAATGGGGTACTGATTCTTAATAGTGATGGAATTTAATCGCCGATAATCGACACAAGGGCGTAAGTCTCCCTCCTTCTTCGGAACAAAGAATATGGGGCTTGCAGCTGGGGAGGAGGAAGGACGGATATGACCAAGTCGTAAGGCCTGCTGGATGTATTCTTTCAGTGCTTGTTCTTCTGATTGAGACAATGAGTAGATTCAGCCTCTTGGTATCGGAGCATTCGGCACTAAGTCAATGGGACAATCATACGGCCTGCTGAGGCCTTATCAAATACCATATGGAAGTCCTGATATACTGTGGGTATCCCGGCTAGAACGGCTCCAACCGTATGTGGGGAAGAGTCGCTGTCTTCTAAGGTTAAAGAAGCCACGGCTCCTAGAACGCTTGCAGGGTTGGACAAAGTCTCCGGTTCCACTAGACAGTAGTGTTGGCAGACCTCCGACTCGAAGAACACCTGTCCGGTACCCCAATTAATCAAAGGATTGTGTTGTTTTAGCCATGGTATGCCTAGGATGATTCCAAACTGTGGGGTAGTGATGAGGTCAAAGGACATTGTTTCCCTGTGATTGCCTTGGATTACCACTTCCAGAGGAGCGGTCAGTTGCTTAATTGGGCCAGAAGCGAGGGAAGTACCATCTACGGCCTATACTGGTTCAGGACGTTCTTTGGTTATCAGTGGCAGGTTGAGTTGGTGGGCCAGCACGATGTCAAAGAAGCAACCAGTAGCTCCTGAGTCTATGACAATGTGGACTGGATGCATTCATAACTTGATTGACCATCCTTTAGAATGTAGCAGGTGCATTCATTAATCCAAAAGACATAACCTTAAACTGATAGAGGCCTGCTGGGGTTGAAAATGCAGTTTTCTCCATGGCATGGCTGTCAGGGCTATTTGCCAATAGCCTGACGTCAGATCAAAATACTGAGGTACTTGGCTGCACCAAGTTTATCCATCAGTTCATCTGTCCTTGGTAAAGGATGGGCATCAGTCTTAGTGACTGCATTTAAAGCTCTATAGTCCACACAGAATCTCAACTCCTTGGATCCTGCCTTTGGTACTAGAACAACTGGACTAGACCATGGACTTGTAGATTGCTCTATAACCCGAGATCAAGCATCTTGTTGACCTCTTCCTTTATTTGGGTTCTTACATGTTCTGACATTCTGTAACCTCTGCTTTTCAGAGGTAAACAGTCACCACTTAGAATTTCATGCTGGCCCCAAGGGGTCAAGCCTGGTGAAAGTGAAAACAGGGAGGCAAACTGATTTAACAGAAACTTGCACTCATCCTGTTGTTCAGATGTCAGATTAGAAGATATATTAAATCCTTCTATCTTCTCATCTAAAGGTTGGCCTCTGAGTAGGTCAGGTAGAGGTTCAATCTCCTCCTCCTCTTGAGCTGAAGCTAGAAACAAAGCTCCCACTTCTGGTCTCGAGACATATGCCTTCAAACGGTTAGTGTGAAAGACTCTGGGAGTCTCCTTAGGTCTGCCTAAGTCCACCAGATAGTTCACCTCTCCAAGTTTGCCACAACCTTGAAGGGTCCTATCCATTTGTCCTGCAAGGCCCTCTGTCTTGTTACCACCATAACTAGTACAAGCTGGTCTTGAGTGAACTCAACCATGTTGGCCTTCTGGTCATACCAATGTTTGACCAGAGCCTGACCTGCTTTCAAGTTATCACTAGCTTCTGCCATCATGTGTGACATTCTCCTCCGGACACCTGTGGGATGTATTGACCCACTTTTGCTCTGCTATGCTGCATCACTCCGTTATGATGGTGGGGCCAGAAACAGCAAAATGGTCGCAAAACCCTTGTGCGCGCCAAAGCCCCTGAAAATCGCGCTTTTCAACGCACAAAAAGATGGCTGCCCAATCTGCCACGCATGTTGTCAGTGGTAGAACAGAGCTCTCATTACTGAAATGTGTCACTGGGCCCCACAACAATTGAAAGTGGAGTGCAGAAGAAAAAAGCAGTGCTCTGCTAAATGAAACTCCAATATGGCTTTAAATCACTTTTTCTTTGTTGCTGAAACTTCAGAATGCCGGTACAGAACACCTTCAAATATTCAAAATTCTTGCTGGGTGCTACAATTCACTTAGATTAAGAAATCATTGTGAATTTATAAGGTCCTAAAAAGCTGAGAGCATAAAGAGATTTCCACAGCAAAAGTGGTGTCATGATTCCTGCCCCTCATGTCCTCAGCCCTCCAAGATGTCAGGCTGGAGCCAGGCCACGATCACCTACATGGCCCTCAAGGGCCTCTCCATCCCTCCAAAGACCCACTTGGAGTCAGACTTGGCGCTTGTGTCACCAGACTCACTCGCTCCCATAGGATAACATTGGGGATTGGACTTGGAGTGCATTGATGGGGACAAGATGGATGCCCCCACATATTTCGGTTCCCAGAACTGCATGTGCGGTCTAGTCTTTTGGGTGTGGTTCAGCCCAGAG
Organism: Ambystoma mexicanum; assembly: GCF_040938575.1. NCBI lineage: Eukaryota > Metazoa > Chordata > Amphibia > Caudata > Ambystomatidae > Ambystoma > Ambystoma mexicanum. Next base: position 674,733,180 of record NC_090934.1, read on the forward strand.
ACACCTGGGATACCCAGAGACTATTTAAGACACACCCAGGCTGAGAAACATGCTTTGCGTTTTCTGCACCTGCAGCGTGACACTCACTGTGTACGGATCGGTCTCCATTAGGCCTGCATCTTTCTTCTGCGCTCAGCTCCTGCAAGAACAAGAACACCGTTAGGAACAGCCTTACCTTGCAGCGCTTCTGCCCATCATTCATCCCTCCTTCTGTTCTGCGGGCATCTTCGGCGGTGTAATTCCCATCCCGGCACGCCGGTTCCTAAGGAAAAGGGAAAAGAACAGGAAAAAAGGCATTAGTAAGCGTTCTGCAAATCTTCGCTTATTTTTAAATACTGTACGAGCTTCAAACACTTACCTGAATCCCAGCCGCTCTGGGGGAACTCTGTCTCCGGAACTTCTCATCCATCTGCAAGAGGGAAAAGACACTCCAGGTTAGCGTGGAAACATCTAATGGCGCCGCATACCGTGCTTACCCACCGCATTTGTTCTTCATAACCGGCATCCACGCTGAAAATGTTGAGGCACCTAAAAGGCACAGAAAAAGAACTCAGTTCAATGCAAATACGAAAGGGGTGCATCGCGCATCGCGCTCTCACTCACCTTCAGCGCTACTCATCTCAGCAGCACGCTGCCATCCCCGGACGCCGGCCATCATCTAAGGAAGGAAAGGAACGAAGTTAGAGAACTGTTCAAAAGACTCATTATACTTACCTGTCGGACTCTTGCCAGTGAAGTAACTAGGCAGCAACGAGCCTGCATCAATCAACGCACCCCTGTGCTGAAAGCAGGATGGAGAGCACACTATCCAAGAAAACAAGGTGAACTGTGGATCAAAGGGAAGGGTTGGACCCCGGGGAAGAAGGGGTTCAAGCACTCAGAGACAATAGGGAGTTAAACTCTACCAATCCTGTGTTTCAGGCCCAGTCTCCAGTCGAATAGCCTCCAGGGAAGGGTACAAGGTCGTAAGAGGCCAGAACAGGCTGATTGACGTCCCTGTGGATACCAGGTGAGCGTTACAAGTGGCCTGTCTGTGGATCTGTCAAAAATATCTGTGCAGCAGAGGGCTGCTGGGATGACAGCTTTCAGGGGCCTGCCTGATTAAACTTTAACATGTATAAACTGAAAATGACATGTTTGCAATCTAAGAGGCCTGTTACTGATAGTAACCCATATTATAATTGTTTGATCCCATGGTTTAAAATCTTGAATGAGAATTCTAGCTGTTATTTGATATAACCAGTTTGTTTTGTGCTAAGGAAAAGGCCCCAGAATTCAACAATTAATTTAAACCTGGCTGAAGCTGCAGAACTTGAATAACAGGTTTTTCTCACAGAAGGAAGGTCTTTCCCCCAGCAGGAAATCACGGAGAAGTGTTAATTACAGGGTAGGAAAGAACCTGGTCTACAGAGGCAAAAGGAACAATGACAAGCTGCAGAGCAGGAAATTCGAAGTGACAAGACAGTCGTAAATGGCCTCTGCAAGGAACAAACATGGGGGATGGCTCCTGGGCTTCCAGGGAGAGAGCAAGGGGTGGAGCCAAACAACCATTTGTTGCTTAACATGGACAAAGAACATATTTTAAAAAGACTGATAACTTACTATTTAAAATTGTGAAAAATATAAAAATAACAGAGTTGTTAATGTAATGTCTGTCTGCATGGGTGAAGAGGCGCCAGAACTGTGTGACATGTTCTGGAAAGCAATGGCAAGTGATTGCAATGGCAATGTGATTTTACGCAAAATGTATTTCAGCTAGAATTGTGAAAATGTATACACTCATTCCCATGTTAAACACGCACACTTGTAGAAATTTGCTTCAAAATTGGACATTGTGTTCATAGTGAAAAGGGCAACATTCTGTGAAAAGCAGAGACAAGATCCCACAGCTATGGGGTTTTGAAGAGTAGCTGCTATGTAAAATATGTAATCTGTATATGTGATTTTCATAGAGGTTGCACATGTGGAAATACGTATTTTACCAATAGTAGATTTTGTGTTCCAGCGGCTAGGGGTGGATTCTCAGCCTCATAAAATTGCACCATAAAGATGACACTCAGTTTCTCTCCTCCTATCAAGGCAGAGAGTAGACTCTGACCCAATCACCTTTCAAAGGGGCAAGCTTGGCTAAACCGGCCCACAGACCCCCTTTAAGATGTCATTTCATAGTATAAATAGAGACAGCTCACCACACATAAGGACACACAGATTCACTCACTATCCTGATGCTGGCGGAGCACTCTGCTACTGAACTCTACATCTTCCTTGCTCTAGACTCCAAAAACTTGGCAAAGCAAAAGGCCCACTGCAAAGCTGAACCATTCTCAGCTAGGCCTCAAATCCTAGAACAGAACCCCATAAGCCTAAGGGGAAGCATCATAATACAGCCGGGCTATGCTGTACTGCTTACCTGAATTGAAACATCCTCAGAACCAAGAAGGGCAGATCCGATCCAGTCCTGTGCCGTGCTGTGACCAGAGCACCTTGCTGACCCTGTCCAGTCCTGTGCCGTGCTGTGACCAGAGCGTCTTGTTGACCCTGTCCAGTCCTGTGCCGTGCTGTGACCAGAGTGCCTTGTAGATCCGATCCAGTCTGATGTGCCCAGCCGTCTTTCCTAAACTAGATCCAATCCCCTGACCAGAATCCTGACGGTCCCAGATAAAATCTTATCCGGTGAGTATAAATAGGAAGAATTGTGTCACTAGCATATGTACTTTGCATAATCTTATCCCCATTTTAGACCCATCCTATCTTGTATTCAGAATCTGTATTGTTAGGAGTATCTTTGCACTGTCTGAAACCTCTTTCCAAACCATCCTATCTTGCCTCCAGAACTAGTATTGTCAAAACTATCTCTGCGCTGATCCTTTCTCATCTGAAGAAGGCGAGTTTCCTTAGCAGGCAGTCACCCTGATCAAGTGACTGTGTTCCTGTGTGGTATTCGTTTTGTTCATAGTCATCCTATAGTGTAAGCAACACATTTGTCAATTTTAAAAGCGCTCCTGCTTTCCATTCCTGCACCTATCTCAAAAAAACGACCTCTACTAAAACGTCTATAACTCCCTCAGTTTTTGTGTTAGAAACACAATTTCAACTCCTGCTTGTAGCTACCATTCATATCTATCCACCTAAAGCAGCGTTTGTTCTTTTCCATTTGGGAGGAACCATAGCGGCATGTGCTAATCCTTTGCTAGAAGCGAATGACCCAGCTCTGTACGACTTTGATGCCCTCATTTAGGCTATGGATAGTGTGTTTGGCATCCGTCATAAGGCACAAACCTCAGATCTTGAATTCCTTGCTATCAGCCAAGACAAAGCAGATCTTTTGTCCTATCTTGCTCGCTTTAATCAACTAGCAGCAGAAACCACATGGCCTGAACAAAAGAAGGCGGCTGTTATCTATAAGGGACTCTCAGACGAGCTGGAAGACACTCTGTCAGTGGTTCCCGCTCTACCATCCGGTTTTCCTGAACTACTGGACTTGGTCTTGCAGGTTGACGCTCGGCTGCAGCAAAGACGTGGTGAACGTCGTTTTCCTGACCTTCGCACCTCATCCAAATCAGACTTGGCTACTCCTGCCGTGGTAGGAGAAGTTGAAGCTATGCAAATAGGGCCAATCAGGGGTCCGCTAACTAAAGCCGAACGAGAAAGGCGTATGGTTAACAATTTATGTTTCTATTGTGGCCAGTCAGGCCATTACATTCTTGTATGTCCCAAGAGACATGTTAAGATGGTGGGAAATGCCAAGACTCGTCCTTAAGCGGAGCCTTTAGGATGAGTCATCAGATGGATGGCTCAGACAAATGCCTTCCCTTCGCGCATATTTACCTTGCTATGTGTTTCATGACCCCTGGTACTGAGTCCTTCACTAACCCGGTTATGATCGATTCAGGGGCTTGTGGGAATTATATGGACAGACAATTGGCAAAACACCAATAGTGGTTCCTAAAGCAAGACCCGAGGAGGTACATGCGGTAGATGGCTCATGTCTAATATCCGGATGGGTAACAGAACAGATGGGACCGCTTCACATGTCCACTACGGAAGGCCAAACTGAACAGATTGTGTTTGATCTCAATCCTGCTCCTCAGTTCGGGATCATTCTTGGTCTATCCTGGCTACAGACTCATAACCCTGTAATCAACTGGGTCAAACACACAGTACACTTCTCCTCTGCTTTTTGTACCCAACAATGTTTTCAAACCCAGAATGTGACATCCCTGTCTCCTTGTCTGGCCTTGGTGGTCAATATCTCCTCCATCAATGCCACACTGAGTAATCCTAAATCAGAATAACCATCAGTATACAAGGACTTTTCCGATGTATTCGACAAGGGGCTTTCAGAAAAACTCCCACCACATCGGTGTTATGACTGTCCCATTGATTTGTTGCCTGGGGCAGTGGTACCTCATGGTCGTGTTTACTCCTTGACTTTAAAAGAAGAGAACCATCTAAAGGAGTATGTGGATAAGGCGTTGCGTTTGGGACACATCCGTCCTTCTCGGTTCCCTGCGGCCTCTGCAATTTTCTTTGTTCCGAAGAAGGAGGTGGATCTACATCCTTGTGTGGATTATAGAGCCTTGAACAAAATTATGATTAAAAACCAAAACCCCTTACCCCTCATAACGGAACTACTCGATAAAATGACATCCTCCACCATTTTCACCAAACTGGACCTTAGGGGGGCATATAATTTGGTGAGGATGCGAAGCGGGGACGAATGGAAAACTGCATTTAAAACGAAGTTTGGGCTTTATGAATACTGTGTTATGCCTTTTGGGCTCTGTAACGCCCGTACCACGTTTCAGCACTTCGTTAATGACATCTTTAGAGACTTGCTGGATTGTTATGTAGTGATTTATCTGGACGATATTTTGATATTCTCGGATTCACTTACACAACACATTCAGCATGTTCGTTCTGTCCTGCAACGTCTACATGAGCACTCCTTGTATGCCAAGTTAGATAAATGCGTGTTCCATGCATCCTCAGTTGAGTTCCTGGGGTTTCAGATATCCGCAAAATCGGTGCTCATGTGTACTTCTAAGGTCAAAGCAGTATTGGACTGGCTGTCAAAAGCCTCTTTCTTTCTCATCTTTTTCTCCTTGCTTGTGTTCTTCCGGGATGAGGCTTCTTTCTTTTTCACCGACCGTGACTTGTACAAGCTGGAACGCGAGTCCTCGCGTTCCAGCGTGGAAGCCAGCTGCCAAGCCGGTAGCGTTCGAATTCCAGGAACAAATGTCAATGAATCCAGGAAGGAAGGTATAGGAAGGTAAGGATTGGAAGGGAGAGGGTTCCAGGAACAAAGAAGGAAGATAGAAATACACGGCAACGCAGAGAGCGAACTCGAACAATGTCTAGTAACTAGGGCTGTACCGAATAGCATATTTAGTATTCGGCCGAATACCGAATAGTTTGTCAACTATTCGGCCGAAGCCGAATATGAAGCCGAATAGTTGCTTTATTTAATAAACCATGTTCCAAACTTCAAAAAACACACTTATTAAAAGAACAAATAAAGCACCATTTTAAATGCATTCTATACTTTTTATTTCTCCTCGTTGTAATTATTGTAGCACCCTTATTTAAAGTATAAAAGCCAGAAATAAAGCAGATTTAACCAGAATAAAGGGACCAAATGTACAGAAGATTGTTGCATATCCAGTGCCAGTTAAAGTAGGAGGCTTCACAAATGCAAAAGGACTGCCTTTGTGAATCAGATGCATTTCATTCTCTATCCAGTTGCAAAGTCGATGCAGTCGAGTTTCGAAACTTCTTTACAGCTCACATAGAAATGTTTAAAATGGTTCATGTCGGCTCACGCAGGACACAAGTCAAGAGGAAATCTGAAATGCGTCAACTCCATCTCACAACTATTCACCCCACCCAAACAAATGCTGCTCACTTTTCACTTATCCTAGTCACTCCTTCTCACCAATACACAAACATATGCAATTTATAATTCCTGATAAAATATCAGATTATGTTAAAATCAGGGCTCAAATCCATAAGAAAAAAGGTGGGACTATGACGTACGCAATGGGAAGTGACACGACAGGAACTTAAAGTATCTATGCACATTTCTTTCAGTTTGTCTTTTCTAACTGAAAAAAGTGCACATTGCATATAAACATTCGCCAAAAGAAATTATTTTCCTATATTGTTGCAGTTTAAGTATAAAAGATGAGCACCTTTTATGTCTAGGAATCTGTAATAAAACATGCCCTAAAGAGCAGATTACAATATAAGATATTTTTCAGCTGTGTGATAGCAATTTTTCTGGTCTAATTCTATTCAGTTTTGCAAACTGAAGTCTAGATTTGCCTTTCTGAATTGATGTTGCATTGTATTTAAATGAGAATGTCAAAGTATTCGGCAAGAGCCGAATAGCAAGAAACTATTAGGCCGGAGCCGAATAGCTTTTTTTCAGCCGGAATTCGGCCGAATACTTACTCAAAGCCGAAGTTCGGTACACCCCTACTAGTAACTCATAGGGGTAGAGTTGAGATGCGCGGAGCCGCGGGGGCGTGCTGGTTTTCTAGGAAGCTGGCGACTGTATGCAAAGGCTAGACCGCAACGGTTCTGACTTGTCGGCCATCTTGGATAAATTGCAGTGTTTATGCCGCAGTGCATCATGGACCATGATGTTCAGAAGGGTCGAATCCAGCTACTCATGACAGTATGCCTCCTCCTGAGCCCGGACCCACCTGGTTTGCTCGGGTGTATTCGATGAAACTTCTGCAGTAGACGAGGAGCATTCATGTTAGAGACTGGTTCCCATGTACGCTCGCTGGGGGGATAACCCTTCCACTCTACCAAATATTGTAGTTGGTCTCGTCTATATCGGAATCACATATCCTGGAGAATTCGAATTCAACCTGACCATTGATGAGCACAGGATTAGGTCTAGGAATAGTCTGATTGGATTGTATATTGTCATGCCCTCCATCCGACCCACCAGTGTTCCCAGTTCCCCCTCGGCCCGAATACACCCCCCACTTACCCTCCGGGGCTCACGTTGGCGGTCCAGACCGGCTCGCACACAGCTACAGCAGCAGCTTCACGCTACCACTCCACAGTCACGACTGCGACCGTTTCTTCATTGGCAGCTGCTGTGGCGATTAAGCCATCAAAAGATCAAGTTCGCTTCTTTGCATCGTGCTGCTGGGTCTATCCGATCGCGTGACCTGAACTCGCGGTCACGTGACCGGAACTCGCGATCACGTGACCCGGACTCGCGATCACGTGATCAGGAAGCAAACGGTACTTAAGCAGTGGAGTGCTTCAGTACCGCGCTTCACAGCTGTTTTCTGGGAGACCCTGTTTGGCCTGCATTTCTCACCTTGTGTTACGATTGATCTTGGACCCGGCTAACTCTTCTAGGAACTCTTTTTGGATCACGTTATATCTGTGCTTTATTGGCTTGGACTGATACACTTGGCTCTTGACCTCGGATCGTTGTCATGGACTTCTCTTTGGATCCCGCTCTTCATTGTTCTGTCAGCTTGGACTGTTACACTTGGCTCTAGACCCTGGATTGTTGTCACGGACTTCTTGTGGATTACCCCTCTTCAAAGAATCTGGAACATTGTATCAACTACGACTCATCACCACCCTTACCTACAATTTGGTTCAGTCCTGCTTGCAGGTCTTCTCCAGGTGGGGTCTGGTGTGACTACCAGTAAGTGTCTCCTATTCGGGACCTTTTGCCCACTTGAGCCCCGGAATCCCTACTGCTATCAATTCCTGGTAAGATCCTTCCTGTTTTTTGGTTACCCGTGCTTTACCCTGCTTGCTTGGTACTTAACGCTGCTTTCCTTTACAGCTTCCGTGGGGCTTCCAGTACTTCGCGGTTCCGGATTCTTCTCCACCTGTGGCCTCAAAGGTTGTATAGGGGGTGAATTTATCATTCTTCCTGTGCGGTACTTGGGGACGGAGGTCTCACATATCTACACAACATTCAAGTTACAACAGTCTGTGAAGCCTTGTCGTGTCCGGTATGGAGGGTACCGCGGAGGACCCCATGGCTGCTATAATCCAAGCAATCACGGTATTACGGGCCGACATGGTCGCTGCCAACACAGCAATCCACCAACGCCTTGATTTGTTGCAGAGTGCCCAACATCCCTTGCCCGAGGACCCGGAGCTTGGGGACGCTGCTCCAGTTCCCGTGCCACCTCCTCCTGTAACCCCGGCTCCTACTGCCTCCACGTCCGTTCCCGTTGTTCTGCCATCTCCTTTTCCCTTGGCAGCCCCAGAAAGGTTCCATGGAGACCCCATAAAGTTCAGGACTTTCCTTAATCAATGCAAACTACACTTTCTATGCCGGCCTCTTCCTTTCCCTGATCCCACCACTAAGGCAGCCTTCACCCTGTCACACCTAGCAGGTACAGCTGCGGCATGGGCAAACCCCCTATTAGAAAATGACCACCCCGCTCTCTATGATTTCGACCAACTGGTATCAGAGATGTCACGAGTATTTGACACCAGGTATAAGGCGCAGTCTCATGATTTAGAGTTACTAGAGCTTACCCAGGGTAGGGGGTCCCTCATTGATTACATTACTCGATTTAACCAACTAGCGGCCGAAACATCATGGCCAGAAAGTAAGAAGGCAGTGGTCTTCTACAGAGGATTAAGTAATCCCATGAAGGATGCACTAGCTGTGGTCCCGTCCCTACCCGTCCAATTCCCGGCCCTTGTGGATCTGACCCTTCAAGTAGACGCACGGCGTTCTGAACAGAGAGCTGTGGCTGGGTTTCCCCATTCCACAGGCCCTGCCATATCTTCGTCCACCTCAGACACCACCGGGGAGCCTATGCAGATTGGAGGTATCAGGAGGCCCATCACATCTAGGGAAAGGGAACGTAGAAGAGCAGAGAATGCCTGTTTTTACTGCGGGTTGGGTGGCCACTTCGTGAAAGAATGTCACCGGAGACCGAAACCCAAGAACCAGGTTTTTCACACAGCTCGACCCTAGACACGGGGGGAGGGTCGAGCTCCTCATGTTCCTCCCCGGATCCAGTCCCGATGTTCGGCAGAATTAGACCCATCCGAGTACAAGCCACTTTGCAGCCCACCCCTGGCATCACCCATCCCATAGTAATCACTCTTGATTCAGGGGCCTCCGGGAACTACATTGATATTACTTTAGCCCGAGCCTTAAACCTGCCCCTGTTAAACAAGAATCGACCTGAACTGGTACAAGCAGTTGATGGGACGGAACTCGCGTCTGGGCCCATCAGACAACAAACAGCACCACTCATACTGACGATCCAGTCCGTCCACAAGGAAACCATACACTTCGACTTGATAGCCATGCCCCAGTTCGGTGTTATACTAGGAATGCCATGGTTGCGGGATCACAATTCGCACATTGATTGGGGTTCGGGTCACGTGCATTTTGAATCCGAACTGTGCCAGAGTTTTTGTGTCCCCATGAATGGAGGGGAGAACACGCCTGCATCAGCGTTGGGCGCTATTGCCCGACTCAGTATCACAGAAAACAGGGCTCCCTCTGATCCGCATGTAGTGGGTTTAGTCACCGCAAACATCCCTGCGGGGTACCAGGACCATGCTCCGGTGTTCGATCAAGGCTCTTCTGAAACCCTACCTCCACACCGTCCCTATGATTGCCCGATTGATCTGACCCCCGGGGCTTCCATACCCTCAGGTCGTATCTATTCCCTGTCACAGTCTGAAGATCAAGCCCTCAAAGAGTACATAGAAAAGTCTTTGCGCCTGGGTCACATACTCCCCTTCACGTCTTCAGCTGCCAGCCCGATCTTTTTTGTGCCTAAAAAAGAAGGCGATCTACGTCCGTGTGTGGACTACCGCCGGCTCAATGCCATTACCATTAAGAATCGGTACCCAATACCTCTTATCACTCCGCTATTGGACCGATTGACCAACGCCTCTATCTACTCCAAGTTGGATTTGAGAGGTGCCTACAACCTTGTCCGCATTTGAAAGGGGGATGAATGGAAGACCGCATTCTGTACACGATACGGCCTTTATGAATATATGGTCATGCCTTTCGGACTATGCAATGCCCCAGCCACCTTCCAGCACTTTATGAATGATGTGTTCTATGACATATTGGTTGTGTATCTTGACGATATCCTCATCTTTTCCCATACCCTAGAAGAACATGTGCAGCATGTGCGAGAAGTATTGTCCCGGCTACAAAAACACTCGCTCTATGCGAAACCTGAGAAATGCCAATTTCATGTGACCAATATCGAGTTCCTGGGGTTCAACATCACACCTGGTGGCTTGGCGATGAATTATTCCAAGATTCGAGCGATCCTAGAATGGCCGACCCCGCAGACCCTGAAGGCATTACAGTCGTTTCTTGGTTTCGCCAACTTCTACTGGCGTTTTATCTCTGGCTTCTCCTCCATAGTATCACCCCTCACCTCCCTCACCAGTCCACATGTCCCTTTCAAATGGCTGGAGGTACATCAGCAGGCTTTTGAGGATCTAAAAAAACGCCTTCACCACCGCCCCTGTATTCCAGCATCCTGACCTACCTTTTATTGTTGAGGCGGATGCCTCCTCTTTTGCGTTAGGGGCAGTTTTGTCACAAGTATGCTTCGCTACAGGACACCTACACCCTGTGGCCTTCCATTCCCGCAAATTCAACTCTGCAGAAGCCCACTATACTGTTACTGAGAAGAAGCTTCTGGCAGTGATGGATGCTTTTCGCACTTGGCAACACCATCTGTTGGGGGCCAAACACAAGATCACTGTGTTTACAGATCACTGGAATCTACAGGACCTGGCCTCCCTGAAATGTGTGAACAGCAGGCAGGTCAGGTGGCACTTGTTTTTTGCAGCCTTCGACTTTCAAATTAAACACTGTTCTGGTCTGACGCACGGTAAAGCCGATGCGTTGTCTCGTTCCCCCGGGGGGTTTCGCTACCTAACTTTCCCGACACTCTTTTGTCTCATGAGAACGTTGTATGCACATGTACACCTCCATTGGCATTGCTGGACGCAATCCGTACTTGGGTCCAGCAGCATCCCGAGCAGCTGTCCGAATGGGACCCAGTGTACTATGACGGGCTGCCATATGTACAGAACCGCCTAGTTCTACCCACCACTGATACCAGAAATCTGGCTTTGGAGTGGTCTCATGACACCCCCTTCAACGGCCATCCAGGCCAGGCCCATACCCTGGACCTATTGAAACGCTGGTGTTGGTGGCCATCCATGAAACGTGACGTTGTCTGCTATGTAAACACATGCGCAGTATGTGCCCAAAGTAAACACCGCAGGGGTCGTCCACTTGGCCTCTTGCAACCGCTACCTATACCACCCAAGCCCTGGCACACATTGACCATGGATTTTGTGACTGATTTACCTAGGGTCCAGGGTTACGACACAATCTGGGTGGTGGTTGATACTTTCACCAAAATGGCCCGTTTCATTCCCTGCCGGGGTATTCCATCTGCACCTATGTTGGCTAAGCTGTTCTTTGAATCTGTCTTCTGTCTCTTTGGTCTGCCTTCTGTGCTCATTTCTGATAGGGGGTCCCAGTTTACATCCCGGTTCTGGCGTGCCTTGACCAGGTTGCTTGGTATTGATGTACGGTTTTCCTCGGCTTACCATCCCCAGACCGACGGTCAAACTGAGAGAACCAACCAATCCATGGAACAATACCTGTGTTGTTTGACGCTGCAACAACAAGCAACCTGGTTGCAGGTCGTTCACTTTGCCGAATTCGCCTACAATAATGCTGTACATTCCTCCACCGGTTATTCCCCTTTTTTCACTTTGTATGGCCAACACCCCCGTGTTCTCCCAGTTCCTGACTCTTCTTCCTCTGTCAACCCGGCCGCAGCTGCCTGTGTTAGAGATATGTCCTCTATCCATGCCCAGACCGTGGTTCACCTCCAGGAGGCCCAGTCATCCATGAAGGCTTTCGCTGACTCGAAACGTAGTCCTGCCCCATTATATGCGGTGGGTTCCCGGGTCTGGCTGTCCACCCGACATCTCCGTTTGGCGGGTTGTCGAAAGCTTCTGCCTCGTTTTGTGGGCCCTTATGTGGTTTCCCGAGTCATCAGTCCAGTGGCCTACCGCCTTGTGCTCCCGTCTTCTTGGCGGATTCACCCTGTTTTCCACACATCTCTTCTCAAACCTTGTCCTGCCTCCTCCCGCCTCCATTCCCCGGTTGCCCCAGTGTCCCTGGATACCCCTGATATCTTTGAGGTTTCTGGTATTCTAGGTTCCCACCTCCTTAGGGGCAAGCTACAGTACCTGGTAGACTGGTTGGGCTACGGTCCGGAGGAGCGGTCTTGGGTCTCGGCTTCGGATGTCCAGGCCCCCCGGTTGGTTGCTCAGTTCCATCGGGAGCATCCTTCCTGCCCATGCGGTCGTGAGCCTTTGCGGGGGGGCTCTGTCATGCCCTCCATCCGACCCACCAGTGATCCCAGTTCCCCCTCGGCCCGAATACACCCCCCACTTACCCTCCGGGGCTCACGTTGGCGGTCCAGACCGGCTCGCACACAGCTACAGCAGCAGCTTCACGCTACCACTCCACAGTCACGACTGCGACCGTTTCTTCATTGGCAGCTGCCGTGGAGATTAAGCCATCAAAAGATCAAGTTCGCTTCTTTGCATCGTGCTGCTGGGTCTATCCGATCGCGTGACCTGAACTCGCGGTCACGTGACCGGAACTCGCGATCACGTGACCCGGACTCGCGATCACGTGATCAGGAAGCAAACGGTACTTAAGCAGTGGAGTGCTTCAGTACCGCGCTTCACAGCTGTTTTCTCTGAGACCCTGTTTGGCCTGCATTTCTCACCTTGTGTTACGATTGATCTTGGACCCGGCTAACTCTTCTAGGAACTCTTTTTGGATCACGTTATATCTGTGCTTTATTGGCTTGGACTGATACACTTGGCTCTTGACCTCGGATCGTTGTCACAGACTTCTCTTTGGATCCCGCTCTTCATTGTTCTGTCAGCTTGGACTGTTACACTTGGCTCTAGACCCTGGATTGTTGTCACAGACTTCTTGTGGATTACCCCTCTTCAAAGAATCTGGAACATTGTATGAACTACGACTCATCACCACCCTTACCTACAATTTGGTTCAGTCCTGCTTGCAGGTCTTCTCCAGGTGGGGTCTGGTGTGACTACCAGTAAGTGTCTCCTATTCGGGACCTTTTACCTACTTGAGCCCCGGAATCCCTACTTCTTTCAATTCCTGGTAAGATCCTTCCTGTTTTTTGGTTACCCGTGTTTTACCCTGCTTGCTTGGTACTTAACGCTGTTTTCCTTTACAGCTTTCGTTGGGCTTCCAGTACTTCGCGGTTCCGGATTCTTCTCCACCTGTGGCCTCAAAGGTTGTATAGGGAGTGAATTTATCATTCTCCCTGTGCGGCACTTGGGGACGGAGGTCTCACATATCTACACGACATTCAAGTTACAACATATATATGGCTTCAATAAGGGTGTGAAAGACCGGATGAATTCTTTTCCAGGATTCTGGGAGCTGCAGTCGATATGCCACGGGGTTAATGATTTCTTTGATGGTGAAAGGTCCGTAGTACTTGTGAGCCAGTTTATTGGGCCGTAGATGTCGAGGAAGGAGTTTGGAGGATAGCCAGACTTCATCCCCTATTGAATAAGAAGGGCTAGGTCTTCGCTTGGCATCTGCATATCGTTTAACAGCTATCCTGGCCTTTTTCAGTTGTTACTTGGCATCCCTGTGAACATTTACCAACGTTTCAATCCAGGAATCAAATACAGGGACCGGCGTTGGATGTGGTAAAACTTATGGTAAAACTGATGGATGGAATCCTTGACTGCAGAAGAATGGACTTGTCTTGATGGCCGAATGGTCTGAATTGTTGTAAGTGAATTCGGCCACAGGAATCAACAATGACCAATCATCCTGGACCTTGCTTGCTAAACAGCAGCGATACTGTTCAAGAGTCTGGTTGACTCTTTCGGTTATCCTGTTGGTTTGGGGATGATAACCTGAAGATAATGCCCGCTGAATGCCTAGTATTCAGCATAGTTGTTTCCAGAACTGGGAAACATACTGCGGACCTCTATCGGAGATGATCTTGGAAGGTAATCCATGGAGCCTAAATATTTGTTCGATAAATATCCCAGCAAGATCAAGTGAGGAGGGTAATTTAAACAGCGGTGTGAAATGTGCTGTATGGGTAAACAAGTCAATGGTAACCATAATAGTCATATATCCCCGGGATGGGGGTAATTCCACAATAGAATCCGTGGCGATGATCTCCCAAGGACGTGTCGGTAATGTAGGTTGATGCAGAAAGCTGGCAGTTTTTCTATTGTCATGTTTGTTTTGATTGCGCACAGCACAGGATTGGATGTAGGTTTTTATGTCAGTAATCATTCTAGGCCACCAGAATTGCCTCTGTATGAGATGAAGGGTAGTGGTAATGCCTCGATGTCCTGAATGAAAAGTGTCATGACAGAGAGTCATGATTTTGTTTCTCAGTTCTTGTATAGGGATGACTAGTCATTTGTCCTTGAAGAGATAACCATCCTTAGTGTTCAAGTTCCATTGATTGTTCTGGGTGTAATCTTTCCAGAGATCAGAGGAAAGGGTATGAGCATGGATGTCTTCCAGGAGAAATTGAGCTTGTGCCACAAACATGGTTTTAGGAAACATCTTGGGAAATGCCCTGACCTCCACAGATTCATAGTCAGGACGTCTGTATAAGGGATCTGCGACAATGTTATTGATTCCAGGAAGGTGGTTAATTTGAAACTGATACTGAGCGAAAAAGAAGGCCCAACGGGCCTGGCGACTGTTTATGCATTCCAGGGATTGTAGTACTTGCAAGTTTCGATGATCTGTATGTACTTGCACTGGATATTTAGCTCCCAGGAGTAAATGACACCAGTCAGTGAATGCTTGTCGCATGGCCAGTAGCTCCTTTTCCAGGACTGAATAATGGCATTCACTAGGTTTTCAAGGTGCGGGATAGGCAGGCAATAGGATGTTCCAGCTTGTCCTCAAATTCTTGTTTTAAGACTGCCCCGATGGCATAGTCATAAGCATCTGTTTCCACCAGGAAGGTTCGATCTGTATCGGGTTTAGCCAGGATTGGACCTTCACTGAATTTTCATTTCAGTTGTTGAAAAGCCGTCTCTTGTTCTGTAGACCAAATAAACAGTGTATCCTTCTTTAGAAGTGCCACGATGGGATGTACAATTTCAGAAAACGTCGGAATAAATTTTTTTAAAAAATGTGCAAGTCCCAGGAAGGATTGTATCTGTTTCACAGTGGTAGGCGCAGGCCAAGAAAGTATGGAATCTATCTTGCGCGGATCCATTCCCATTCCATTAAGGCTGAGCACAAATCCAAGGTAATGAACGGTCTGAGCATGAAATAGACACTTTTCAGGCTTGGCCAGGAGTTTGTTTTCACGTAATTGTTGCAGAACTGCCTTAACATGCTCTTCATGGATCTGGGGATCTTTAGAATAAATCAGTATATCATCCAGGTATAGGATAACAAAAAGGAACAACATATCTGAGAAGACCCTGTCCATGAATCGTTGAAATACCGCGGGAGCATTGGCAAGACTGAAACGCATGACCAAATATTCAAAGTGGCCAAAAGGGGTTCTAAAGGCAGTCTTCCATTCATCACCCTCCTTAATTCGAATGAGATGGTAAGCACCCCTGAGATCGAGCTTGGTGAAAATAACAGCTCCTTGCACAGCTTCCAAAATATCAGAAATGAGTGTTAACAGATAGCGGTCCTTGAGGGTACATTGGTTAAGACCACAGTAGTCCAAACAGGGTCGTAGCTCTTTTGTGTTTTTCTTGGGAACAAAAAACAAGGAGGCACCGGCGGGAGACTTTGAATGCCGGATAGTTCCATTTGCCAAGTTGGTATCCAGGTAATCACGTAGAGCCCTCTTTTCAGGTTCGGATAATATGAACATTCTCCCAAATGGAATCACAGCGGAAGACTCCGTTTCTATGGCGCAGTCCTCAGGTCTGTGGGGTGGAAGAGCTTGAACAATATCTGTTGAAAATACGTCGGAGTATGTCTGGTATGATTCTGGTACATGGATAATGTTGGACACGCTCAAGGAGGATGGTTTGTGGTTCTGGGAGTTTACTGGAAGAATCCGGGACGTGTTCTGACATAGACAGTGAGACATACAAAACTCTGAGCCAAGGAACAAGGAACCTGCTGTCCAATTGATGTATGGGTTGTGCTTCTGTAACTAGGGCATGCCTAAAACCATGGGATAGTGGGCCGCCTTTATGATGTCAAATCGTATCCTTTCCTGGTGGTTGTTTATAGATAGTTGCAATTCTTTTGTTTGATGAGTAATGGGGCCTGAAGACAACGGTCTACCGTTGTATTCCTTCCACGGGTTTTATCACTTCTTTGAGCTCTCTAGGGATGTTATGAGTGGTGGCCCATTCGTGATCAATGAAAATCCCCATGGCACCGCAGTCCACGAGAGCCAGGATGGGAAAAGATTAATTCTCAGTGGATGTCAGGGCAGTTTGTAGAATCACTAAGGTATTCTGTCCCAGAGTATTCAAGGAAGGAATGGATGCGGAGCAGGCATCTTTCTCCCGAAGCTGTGCTCTGCTTAGGATCGGGAGCTGGCGTTTCCCGAACGCCTGGGTGGTGCTATAGGGAATTCTCTGACTAGATGTTTGTCAGAGGCACAGTACATGCAGAGTCCCATATCGATTCTACGGAGCCTTTCTTGTGGAGAGATTGGACCCCTGAAGGCGCCTAGTTGCATGGGTTCGGGATCCGGGGTACATGGAGCAGCGCTCTCTTTGGTACATGGGTATTCAGTAGTTGTCTTTGGGAATGTTTTTACCTTTCTTTTCTCAGCCTTTCTCTCCTGGATCCTAAAATCTATCTGCAAGGAAAGATCCATAAGGGCCTGGAAGGTTCCTGGACGTGCTACTCTGGCTAGCTCATCCTTTACTTCATCATTTAACCCCCTTCTGAAGAGAGTGAAACCGGCTTCTTGTGACCAATCTGCTTCCTTAGCTAGCTGCTTGAAGCGAGTCACATAAGTGAGCATATCCCGACTCCCTTGTTTAAATTCAAGAAGTCTTTCTTGTGCACTGTAGACAAGCTCTGGTCGATCGAACATAGCCTTTAGGGCATCCACAAATTCTTCAAAGTCATCCAAGAGCTGATCTCCCGAATTAACTAAGGGAGTTGGCCAGGTTAAGGCATTGCCCGTTAAGTGTGAAATCATGAATCCGACCTTTGCTCGTGGTGTAGAAAAATAGTAGGGTTTGAAAGTGAAGTGCACTAAGCATGAATCTAGGAATGATCGCAGGGACCTAGAGGATCCATCATACTTGTCCACACCACCTCCTACCAAAATGCTTTCTTTGACTGCAAAATCCCGGGATAAGACCAGCTGTTTTAAAGCTGCATTTTCGGCTTTGAGATTTTGAACCTCGGTAGTTAATTCTTGCATACCTCGCATGAGGTCTTGGACTGCCGCTTCCATATCTGTTTCCGTATCAGGTTCTTGGCGCTCAATCTGTCAAAAGTCTCTTTCTTTCTCACCTTTTTCTCCTTGCTTGTGTTCTCCCAGGATGAGGCGTCTTTCTTTTTCACCGACCGTGACTTATACAGGCTGGAACGCGAGTCCTCGGGTTCCAGCGTGGAACCTGGCTGCCATGCCAGTAACGTACGAATTCCAGGAACAAATGTCAATGAATCCAGGAAGGAAGGTATAGGAATGTAAGGATTGGAAGGGAGAGTGTTCCAGGAACAAAGAAGGAAGATAGAAATACACGGCAACGCAGAGAGCAAACTCGAACAACGTCTAGTAACTCGTAGGGGTAGAGTTGAGACGCGCAGAGCTGCCGGTTTTCTAGGAAGCTGGCGACTGCTTGCAAAGGTTAGACCGCAACGGTTCTGACTTGTCGGCCATCTTGGATGAATTGCAGTGTTTATGCCGCGGTGCATCATGGACCATGAAGTCCAGAAGGGTCGAATCCAGCTACTCATGACACTGGCCTATTCCAGACTCAGTGAAGGATCTTCAGTCTTTTTTGGGCTTTTCAAATTTCTCTAGGCGTTTTATTGCCTCATTCTCTGAAATAGAGGCTCCCCTCACCCGTCTTACTAGTCCCAAAGTTCCATTCCTTTGGGATCACAAAGCCCAGTCAGCTTTTGAAGCTTTGAAAGAGGCCTTTACTACTGCTCCTGTTTTGCTGCATCCAAACCCGTCTCTCCCTTATATAGTGGAAGCAGATGCCTCCGCTATTGCGGTGGGAGCCATCCTTTCACAGGTATACCCCTCTACGCAACATTTACATCTGGTGGCTTATTTTTCCCGAAAGTTGTCCTGAGCGCAACTACACCATAATGGAGAGAGAAATTTTGGCAATTCGAGTGGCCTTTAAGGAATGGAGACATCATCTTCTAGGTGCAAGACATCCAGTAACAGTGTATACCGACCACCGGAACCTACAGGCACTGTTGCATGCAAAATGCACCAGCGCCCGACAAATATGTTGGCACTTGTTCTTCACGCTGTTTGATTTTACAGAAACTTATCGCCCTGGCCCCCTACATGGAAAAGCGGACGCCTTGTTACCGATTTTGACACCCAAAAACCAGTATCACCAATATTGCCCTCAGGTTCTGTGTTTGTGTATGTTCAGTTTCCACATCACTTCTAGACAGAGTATGGCAGTGCGCCAGGGATCATGCCTCGTTTCTTGATGAATTGGGTGCTAAGATTGTTACAGGTCTCCCTTCTGTTCGTGGGCTATTGTATCTTCCTGACAACCAAACCAGACGGAAGGCCCTGGAATGGTCACATGACATCCCGTTAGCGGCACATCCAGGTCAAATCAAGACCTATGACCTGCTACACCGATGGTGCTGGTGGACTGGTATGAAGAAGGATACTGAATCTTATGTATCCAGGTGTGCTGTATGTATACAGTGTAAGAGACAACCAGGGAAACCCTTAGGTCTTTTGATGAACATGCCCCTGCCCCTGCATCTGTGGCATATGGTCACTCTTGACTTTGTGGTAGAACTCCCCTTGGTCAGGGGCATGTCGGCCGTACTCGTGGTGGTTGATGTATTCACTAAAATGGCACGATTCATACCATGTCTGGGTATACCTACTGCTCCCCTATTGGCTAGTTTGTTTTTTGATCATGTGGTACGTTTCTTTGGTTTACCTACGATCATGATATCCGATCGTGGCCCCCAATTTACCTCACGGTTTTGGCGTGCCCTTACCCATTCATTGGGGATAGATGCATGGCTCTCTTCGGCCTACCATCCTCAGACGGATGGACAGACCGAACGTACCAATCGCACTATGGAGCAATACCTCCGCTGCTTGTGCTTACAACATCAATCCAACTGGTTATCGGTTTTGGGAACTGCAGAATTTGCATATAATAACTCCCGACATTCATCAATAGGTTGTTCACCGTTTTATGCCTTGTATGGTTTACTGTTCTGACTTGAGTGTCGTGTAGACCGATGAAACCTCCGTCCTCAAGTGACGCACAGGGGAACTAAAAGAAACCCGCTGTGCGACCTTTGGGGCCACAGGTGGGAGATGTTACTTCCCGGATCCACAGAACCTCTGGAACACCAATGCTGCTGTCAAAAAGAATGAGGTTACGTACAAGGCAATTACAGTATATAATCACAATAACCAAAGAATCTAAATAGCCTTACCTATCAGGTGTTTGGAAGACTCAGGAAACCTAGGAGGGAGGTTCGAGACTCAGATGAGGCGGTCCCTAGAACATGAGGACCGCAGACACGTGTGGATGCAGGATAAACCACCTGTAGGACTGAAGGCGTGACTTGAATCCCAAAAAGGGAAATGGCGTAGAAGTTCAACAAGGTACCAAGGGATGATCCGAAGGCAAGTCAGGTTCGTGTCCGAAATTCAGCAACAGATAAACAGTTCCAAGCAAAGGTACAAAGGGGTAATCCGAAGGAGTCCAAGAGAGAGTTCCAAGATCAAGGTAAACCAGGAAAGCAAACCAAAACGTAACGCCAAACAGGGTCTGAAGACAGCTGAGAAGCAATGAGTGTTCCGAGTGTCAAGCCTTATATACGGTGCGTTTTGGGGTCATGTGACGTACACCAAGGTCACGTGAGGAACGCCACTCTGGATCACGTGATCGGCGTGGAGATGTAACACCGCCCCTTCTGCTGTATGTTCTCCATGGCAACTGCCAGTGCAGGAAGGGTTGCAATTGAGCCCGTAAACCATACCTGGTACGGAACTTTCGGTCCTTTGGGTAAACCGAATCATATGAGCCTCGAACCCTGGAGGGAGGTGTTGGGGAAATGTGAGCAGTATTCTGGTGTGCAGTGGGTCGGTGTGCAGAGGATCGCCTAACATAGCCCCCCCCAAAGGCCCACGACCCCGTGGGCAGGACGGGTGATCCCTATGGAAGCGAGCCACCAACCGAGGAGCGTCAAGATCCAAAGCGGAAACCCAAGAACGCTCCTCCGGTCCATAACCCTTCCAATCCACCAAATACTGGAGCCTACCCCTAAACCAGCGGGAACCCAAAATGGCCGACACTTCGAAAACATCAGGAGAGGCCAGGGAAACCGGAGCTACAGGGGTCCGGAGGCGGGAAGAATCAGGACAAGGCTTGAGGAGAGAGACATGAAAAACAGGATGGATACGCCAAGAACTCGGGAGAACCAGACGAAAAGCCACTGGATTCACAACCTGAGAGATCACATACGGGCCAACGAAACGAGGCAGAAGTTTCCGGCAACCCACCAGGCGAAGGTGACGTGAAGACAACCACACTCTAGAACCCACCACCAGGGGAGGAGCAGCCAGGCGCTTGCCGTCAACACGAGCCTTCATAGAAGCCTTTGCTTCAGTAAGATGGACCACAGTACTAGCATGAACAGCAGACAGATCCCTCAGACAAGCCGTGGCCGCAGGATTCAAAGAGACAGAAGCATCATGGACAGGCAAGACCTTGGGGTGTTGTCCATAGAGGGCGTAGAAAGGAGAAAAACCTGTGGCAGAATGAGCCGCATTATTGTAAGCGAACTCAGCAAGCCGTAAAGCGCTCAACCAGGAGGTCTGTTGCTGCAATATAAGACACCGAAGATACTGCTCCACAGATTGATTTGTCCTTTCGGTCTGCCCATCAGTCTCAGGATGATAGGCCGAAGAATACCTGGTATCGATGCCAAGTAATTTAGTCAATGATCTCCAAAAACGAGAGGTGAATTGTGACCCTCGATCGGATACAATGACCGAAGGGAGGCCAAATAACACGAACATATGTTCAAAAAATAGGTCTGCCAAGACTGGGGCCGAAGGAATACCCTTACAAGGAACAAAACGAGCCATTTTAGTGAACGTGTCCACCACCACCCAGATGGTGTCAAAACCTCGTATCTTGGGGAGATCGGTCACGAAATCCATTGTCAGAGTATGCCAAGGTCTTGGAGGTACCGGAAGTGGAAGCAGCAGCCCAACTGGTCGTCCTCTTCGATGTTTAGCCTGAGCACAAACAGCGCACGAATTGACATAGCATTCCACATCGCGCTTCATAGAAGGCCACCAGCACCAGCGCTTTAGAAGATCCAAAGTGCGCTCTTGATCGGGATGGACATTAAAGGGAGCATCATGAGACCACTCAAGGGCCAAGTTACGAGTGTCAGGCGTGGGAAGAAACAGACGTTCATGTACGAAAGGCAACCCATTAGAATAAACGGGGTCCCAATCCCGCAGTTGGTCGGAATGATTGCTCGTCCAAGCTCGTACAGAATCTATCAATGACAAAGAGGGAGTGCAGAGACAAATCACATGACCCTTTCCAAGAACAGTGTCAGGGAAGGTTGGCAATTCGACCCCACCCGGAGAACGTGACAAGGCGTCCGCTTTTCCATGTGAGTTTCCAGGACGATGCATAATGTGGAAATCAAAAGCGGAAAAGAAAAGTTGCCACCGGACCTGTCTGCTATTGATGCACTTTAAGGAGGCCAGATCCTGTAGATTTCGATGATCTGAGTATACAGTGATTGGATGCTTAGCCCCCAGAAGATGATGGCGCCAGACACGAAAGGCGTCCATGACAGCCAGGAGTTCCTTCTCCGTTACAGTATAATGGGTCTCAGTATTGGAAAACTTACGGGAGTGGTATGCCACCGGGTGCAACTTGCCTGTTGTAGGACATGTCTGAGACAATACTGCACCAAGAGCAAAAGAAGAGGCATCCGCCTCAACTATAAATGGAAGATCGGGATTGGGGTGCTGGAGCACCGGTGCGGTAGTGAAAGCGGTTTTCAAAGCCTCAAAAGATTCTTGATGTTCCTTCTGCCATCGATAGGGTACCTGAGGGCTGGTCAGGGCCGTGAGTGGGGCTACAATTGTGGAAAAGGAGGAAATAAAGCGTCTATAAAAGTTGGCGAAGCCCAAAAAGGCCTGTAAGGACTTGAGTGTTTGAGGAACTGGCCAATCTAGAACTGCTTTAACCTTGGATTCGTTCATGGATAATGCCCCAGGGGTAATATGGAAACCCAGAAACTCAACAGACGTTTTATGGAACTGACATTTCTCGGGTTTGGCAAATAGGGAATGTTCCATCAGACGGGATAATACTTCCCGGACATGCTTTACATGGTCATCAAGATTCCGTGAAAAGATCAAGATGTCGTCCAAATAAACAACCATGTATACATCCAGAATGTCCCTGAAAATGTCATTCATAAAACGCTGGAATGTTGCTGGGGCGTTGCATAGACCGAAGGGCATGACTAGATATTCATACAAGCCGTAACAGGTGCAAAAGGCAGTTTTCCACTCATCGCCTTCGCGAACGCGCACTAGATTGTATGCGCCGCAAAGATCCAGCTTGGTGAAAACAGAAGCATGGGATAAGTGGTCCAGAAAAGGTGTGATTAACGGAATTGGATATCTAT
Source organism: Ambystoma mexicanum (assembly GCF_040938575.1). Classification (NCBI taxonomy): domain Eukaryota; kingdom Metazoa; phylum Chordata; class Amphibia; order Caudata; family Ambystomatidae; genus Ambystoma; species Ambystoma mexicanum. The sequence goes on from NC_090934.1 coordinate 674,756,122, forward strand.
CCTTTTTCGTGATAGCGTTAAGATGCCGATAATCCACACAAGGACGTAAATCCCCCTCTTTCTTAGGTACAAAAAATATGGGACTTGCAGCTGGTGAAGTAGAGGGGCGGATATGTCCTAGTCGTAGGGCGTTCTGTACATACTGTTTCAATGCTTGTTCTTCCGAGGGAGACAAAGAATAAATCCTGCCCGAAGGAATGGTGGAATTAGGGATTAATTCAATTGGGCAGTCATATGGTCTGTGTGGAGGAAGTACCTCGGAAGAACCGCGATCGAAAACTGATTCGAATGCTTTATACTCAGATGGAATCCCTGACACCACTCCCCCAACGGTATGGGAATTCACAACCTCTGATCCATCATCATTCAGCATGAGTTGAGCTAGAGCTCCCAAGGCCCGAGAAGGAGTATCGATTGCTTGATGGGTTGGGAGACAATAGTTCTGACAAATCTCAGACTCGAAGAGCACCGTGACTAATTGCCAATTAATCAGAGGATTGTGTTCACGTAACCATGGTATTCCTAATATGATACCGAACTGAGGTGTGGTGATCAAGTCAAAACTTAACGTCTCTGTGTGAATGTCTTGTATGGTCAACAATAGAGGTGCAGTTTGGTGTCTAACAGGACCAGAAACTAGTGCCGTGCCATCTACGGCCTGAACAGGTTCAGGTCGGGTTTTTACCACTAAAGGTAGATTGAGGGAATGGGCTAACGCAATGTCTATGTAGTTCCCCGTGGCACCTGAGTCAATGATGATCGAGACTGCATGAGAGATTCCTGTAGATGGACAAAGAGTGGCCTGTACAAAGATGGGCTGGACACGAGCAAAGGCAATAGGGGTACCCGGAGATGAAGACTGAACACTCGACCTGGTCTCCGGATCTAAGGTCGAGCTGTACGAAAAACCTGACTATTCTTGGGACGTCGAGGACATTCCTTCACATAATGTCCCGTGGTGCCACAATAAAAACATGCATTATCCACCCTTCTACGTTCTCTCTCAGATGTTGTGATAGGGCTACGTAAACCTCCCACTTGCATGGGTTCTTCAGTACTGAAAGCAGGGGTACTGACAACTGTAGGGTGGGAAGAAACCCCCAACTCAGCTCTGCGCTCTGATCGCCGTGCATCCACCTGCAGGGCAAGATCCACTAGTTCCTGATACTGAATGGGCATGGAAGGAATCACTGCTAAAGCATCTTTCATTGCGTTACTCAACCCCCTATAAAATATAACTGCCCGCTTGCTTTCTGGCCATGATGTCTCGGCAACCAATTGATTGAACCGGGTGATGTAATCTATCAAAGTCCCTCTGCCCTGGGTTAGTTCTAACAACTCCAAATCCCTAGATTGTGCCTTGTGTCTAGTATCAAAGACTCGAGACATCTCTTGAACTAACAAATCAAAATCATAGAGAACCGGGCTATTGTTCTCCAACAAAGGGTTAGCCCAAGCGGCAGCTGTCCCGGCTAGATGGGAAAGGGCAAAAGCGGCTTTGGCGGTGGTATTAGGAAATGCCAGAGGTCTGCACAAGAAATGTAACTTGCAGTGATTGATGAAAGTCCTGAACTTCTTGGGATCACCTTGATAACGTTCAGGAGCAGCCAAAGGGGAAGGGGTTGGGAGGACCACCGGAGCTGGAGTTGGGGTACTTGCCAACGGAGGCGGTGTGGTTGAAGTGCTAGCATCCCCGAATTCAGGGTCTGCAGGGAGAGAATGCTGAACACTCTGTATGGAATCTAACTTCTGGTGAATCATCGTATTAGCGGCGGCCATATCTGCCCTTAATACTGTAATCGCCTGAACTAAAGCAGCTATGGGTTCTTCCGTGGATCCCTGCATTGTCTAACACGACTATTTGGCTTCTCAGTCTGTTCTGACTTGAGTGTCGTGTAGACCGATGAAACCTCCGTCCTCAAGTGACGCACAGGGGAACTAAAAGAAACCCGCTGTGCGACCTTTGGGGCCACAGGTGGGAGATGTTACTTCCCGGATCCACGGAACCCCTGGAACACCAATGCTGCTGTCAAAAAGAATGAGGTTAAGTACAAGGCAATTACAGTATATAATCACAATAACCAAAGAATCTAAATAGCCTTACCTATCAGGTGTTTGGAAGACTCAGGAAACCTAGGAGGGAGGTTCGAGACTCAGATGAGGCGGTCCCTAGAACATGAGGACCGCAGACACGTGTGGATGCAGGATAAACCACCTGTAGGACTGAAGGCGTGACTTGAATCCCAAAAAGGGAAATGGCGTAGAAGTTCAACAAGGTACCAATGGATGATCCGAAGGCAATTCAGGTTCGTGTCTGAAATTCAGCAACAGGTAAACAGTTCCAAGCAAAGGTACAAAGGGGTAATCCGAAGGAGTCCAAGAGAGAGTTCCAAGATCAAGGTAAACCAGGAAAGCAAACCAAAACGTAACGCCAAACAGGGTCTGAAGACAGCTGAGAAGCAATGAGTGTTCTGAGTGTCAAGCCTTATATACTGTGCGTTTTGGGGTCATGTGATGTACACCAAGGTCACGTGAGGAACGCCACTCTGGATCACGTGATCGGCGTGGAGATGTAACACCGCCCCTTCTGCTGTATGTTCTCCATGGCAACTGCCAGTGCAGGAAGGGTTGCAATCGAGCCCGTAAACCATACCTGGTACGGAACTTTCGGTCCTTTGGGTAAACCGATTCATATGAGCCTCGAACCCTGGAGGGAGGTGTTGGGGAAATGCGAGCAGTATTCTGGTGTGCAGTGGGTCGGTGTGCAGAGGATCGCCTAACATTTACACCCGAGGATCCTTCCACCTGTTCTACCTTCTTTAGACCAGATCCCTGCAGCAAAATCCACAAGGGACTCTCTAGTTGCCATACGCGATTCAGTCATTTCTCATCTACAGACGGCACATTCCCAGGCAAAATTGCAAGCAGACAAACATCGTTCACCTGCTCCCTCCTATGCTCATGGTGATCGCGTTTAGCTCTCAACCAAGCACCTCGCCATTCGGGGTAAACGGAAGCTGTTACCTCGTTATGTAGGTCCGTACAAGATTATTTTCTGTCTCAATCCTGTTGCTGTCCGTTTGGATATTCTGGCTCATTGGCGGATACACCCTGTTTTTCATGTTTCCTTGCTCAGTCCTTCTGTGCCTGGCATCCGACTTCCTGTTGCCCCTGCCCCAATCTCTGTACGGGGGGAGGACGAATATGAAGTGCATGCAATACTAGACACCCATCTACGTCACGGAGTGCGATCCTATCTGATTGATTATGGCCCTGAGGATAGAACCTGGGAACCCCGACTTTTGTGTACCTTTTGGCTGGAACGGTGGCGTGTCCGCAGAGGTGGGCGTCCCTTGCGGGAGGGCGGGGGTACTGTCATGTCCCGAATTCCTGCATACAGACATCCCGGGGCATCTGTCCCCACTTGGAGGCTGCCCTGGCGACTCTCGCAGTTGCACCCGGTTTGCGGGATTCACCGTACTACATTTCCCCGCACTCCCATTGTTCGCGGTCACCTGACGCGCACGTAACATGTTCCGCGTCTTTGGGTGATTCCGGTATATGGCTCTGCTAATCCCTGCAACGGGTGCTCCTAAAACTAAGCAATTAGTTTGAGTGCTCGACTTCCTGATTTTCTGATTCCTTTGTTTCCTCGACCCGGCTCATGTGTTAAAGGACTATTCTTCAGTCTTTCCCCTTGAGATTTCTGGAGCCTGATCCCCTCTGCTGTTTTCCCTTGGCTACCGAACATTACGGCTACTCAATCGGATTGCTCCTTATCCTGCCCTTCCTTGTTGTGACGCCTCTGGACCTGTTAACCTCGCTACCAGCGCAGTTTAACATCAGAGAATTCTAACTCTGGACTCCTGTTCCCAGGTTTCTTTTTGTCCTCACTGGCTGCTTTCTCCATTTACTTCCTGGAACCCCCACCTCTCACAAACTCACAGAATCCTCCATTTACTGGATCTACTAAAGACACTGTCCTGTTCATCACAAGGAACTTTACTCTGCATACTGAAGTGACCGCTTGGACGCTCTCCTGATTATAAGGTCATGACTTGGATTGTTTATTCGCACTTTGGGAGGCTTTGCTGATTTCTTTGGGATTGTTTTTGGACTATTCATTAGTTGCGCCTTCGTGCCGTTCGGGTTCGGTGGAATTGCACAGACTTCCTGGAATTGGGACTTCCTTTTCACTCTTCACCTTCATCACCATTCTTCGGATTCCAAGTAGGTTACTGGAATTCTTCTTAATTAAGCAGGTAAGAGTGGGTAATTGTGGGTGGTGATTGCTGTATTTTGGCATTCCTGGCTGCTTTTCTGAACTGCTGTATTGTTCTTTGTTCCCCTAGCTCTGTTGTTGCTGCTCCTGCCTTTTCACTCAAGCCCCTGGCCTGTTAGGTATATTATATTCCTGCAGGCTGCGCCCTTGGGGGGAAAGTCTTATTAACATCGCGTTCAAGACTTCTCAGAGTGAAAGAACAGCCAAAGTGGGTGTTGAATCTGTATCCTTTCAAGGTGTGATAAACACCCAGAGTGGGTGTTTTATCTGTATCCTTTTCAAATTGTGACATAATGGCATATCAGGCCCTCTAAAGCAAGAGACTTTGCATGAACGAGGCTTGGACACAGAAGGTCCTGATGTTGAGAATAGGAACTGTTACCTTGTGCTGGAAAAGCCCAGGAGTGTTCTGTGCTCAAAGGTCCCGCCTTGTCCCGTGCTAAAAATCGTGGGGAAGGGAGACCCCGGCCATAACATCCTGATTTATCATTTTGTGAACACTTCTTTTCTTTTCTTGTGAACATTATCCCACACTATTTTGTAACTTAGCGGTAAGGATTGGCTATAGTTTTTTTAGTATAGGCCCTTTTATTTGACAAGACGCCACTAGGACTGCCTTATTATTATTTGATGGTCGTAGCTTGCTCCCATCTTAGATTTAGGTTTAGGTTAGGTGTTTTTCTCACCCATTTATACAGTTTAATAAACACCCTTGAACTGTGATCACTTATGTCTGTCTTTACTGTTGCCACCATGAGTTCCTTACAGCGCGCTCATGCCAGGTTGTGATACAGCGCTAATTGCGCCACACGACCCGGCGGTACACTATTTGCGCTGATTTACCATCGGACTTGTGATGATACCCTTAGCCATTTGTGCTAAAACCATCCCTACCAACTTGCGGCGTTCCAATGCACTCTCACTATCATCCAACCACATCTCATAGCAAAGAAAAATCAAAGTTCAAAGATCGTGTGATGGTGACTGCTTCCCTTGTAACTCCCACAAAACCACCCCCCCCACAACCAGCAACCCCAACCTGCCATTTATCCCACCTCTCACAACCAGTGACTGTCATATGCTTTCACACAAGGGCTGCTCCAGCACCCAGCCACCACAACAACAATATTCCCCTCCCATCCGCCGCCTCCCACCTCCCACTAAAACCTCACAATAACCGTTGCATGGCTGCCGCTAACTGTCAGCCAACAGGCCATATATCACAGGGAGGCACCCGCTAGCTCGTTGCTCAGTCTGTGTCTCAGAACTCTTGGCAATGACTCATCCAGGGTTTGAAAAAACGAATACTCGCCTCTCGTGCTACACCCTAGGTTTTTCAGAAAAGTGTCACGATCCATGCCCCTGACCACCTCAGGTATAACAGCCCCGTGGCAGCAGTGGGGCTAAAGCCCTTCACAATGGTCCCAAGTGCCTTAAAACTCCATCAGAAACATACTTGGAGTCAGTCCTGGCGCCTTTGGCGCCAGGCTCATTATCAGGAATAAAACAATAGCAGTTTTGGACCTTAATCCAACATGGAGGCCTATTACACAGCTGTTATTTAGAACCAAGCCATGCGGTCTAGTGTTTTAGGTGTGGCTGGGCCTGGAACTACTTGGCCTGGAACTACTTTACCTGGGCTATTTAAACCACACCCAAACAGCAGAACACGCTTCGCGTTATCCTGCACTCCTGCAGCGTAACGCTCACCGTGTCCAGCTCCTGCTCATCTGCTTCTCTGGCGGCCGATCCTGTAGCCCTAGATCCGGATTCCATTAATAACCTGGAAGAACAAGAACAGCATTAGCAAGAAAGAACACTTATCTGTGAAGTAACCGGTCTTGAATCCATCCTGCGCTTCTCTTACCTCGCCCATCTCTGGGTTTTGCCGCAACCTGCAAGGGAGAAGGAACAAGGTCAGCATTAACAAAGCACTTAACCGGGCAAGCAGCGCTTCAATAGATCACCACTCCGGAACATCACTGCAACCTGTACAAAGAAGAGAAGAGAACACAGGTTAGCAATTAACACCAATAAACTGTGCAGCGCTCCGTGCATCAATAACTCACCGTGGTCTTCGCCATCGGCGCGGCAATTCCAAGATCGCAACCTCCCTGTGAAAACAAAAAGAGACAGGGCCTCATTACGAGTTTGCCGGTAAAACCGTGTTCATTACCGGCATGCCGGAATGAGCGGGTCCGTGCACGTATGAACCCGCCAATAGCGGGTGACTACGAGTGCGCGAGCACGCGCGTTCCCCCATGCCGGTAGTGGCAATACCGCCATGCTGGTAAAGGGCCTCCAAGCCCCCTACCGCCTCACACTAACTCGTAAATACCAGCACGGTAATACCGGCGTGGTATTACCGTGTTCGCAAAAAATGGACCCGGAAATTACGTCATCGCACGGAACGGGAAATGGGCCGGCGGCCATCTTTAAAAACACAATCCATTGCAATCCTCCACAACCAACACTCCTCCCGTGTCGTCGTGTGTCAGGAGAGCATCACCATGTCCAAGGCCAGCAGGAAATCCACCCAGAGGAAGAGGAAGCAGCGGTTCTCGGACGCTGAGCTCACCATGCTCGCCAACACACTGGAAGAACATGCGGACGTAATACGCTGCACAGACCTCAAGCATGCAGCCCAAACCCGCAAAAAAGAGGTCTGGCTCGAGTTAGCGCAGGGGGTGACAGCAGTGGGGTGCGCCCCAAGGAGTGTGCGCGACTGCCGGAAGCGGTGGGACGACCTCCGCCTCCGTGTCCGGAGGACCCTGTCCGAAAATCGGAGAGCCGCAAGGACGACAGGCGGTGGGCCACACTCCCCAGTCCAATTGATGCCATGGGAGGAGACGGCAAGTCGCTTCATCAACACCGAAAGCATTGAGGGGATCGGAGATCAGGAGGTCGGGGCGGCAATCACCACAGAGGAAGGTGAGTGTACCATCACAACCACGTATCACGACACATGATGTGGCCCAACTGATGGGGAAGTTAGAGTGGGCAAGGCGATGCATCAACATACCCATAGATCAATCATCGTCACTTCCCGCACCACATGGACGCAGAGTGACGACCCCAATCCCAACAGAGGTGCCACATGACCCAACCATGCCCATGCACCCACCACACAGAGACCAAACTAATGCTACACCACCAGCCATGCATTGATCCCCCACATACCCCCTCAGTACACCCAAAGCAACAAACCAGAAATGAAATGATGGCTGAATGCATGGACACATCCCACCACAATACATCACAGCCGCCAATTGACCACATCACTGATGACCCGCATCTCTTCTATCCCCCAGGCACTGACGATGAAGGTAGACCAGTGGACAGGGGTGCGAGCACGTCCAGTGCACAAAAGGGGTCCAGGGACACCCCAACACAACCGTCCAAGGAGAAGTCATCTGCCAAAGCCAGCATGCCACGCAAGGCACCAACCCTGCAGGGAACACCAGCACCCACTGACCAACAACCAAAAACCACAACAGTGGTAGCCCTGCCGCAAGCCACCAAGGACGTTGTGTCCACAGAGGTGGAAGAGGAATCAGACATGATGCCTGGCACACCCACCCCAAGCCCAATTGCCAGCCCCCAACCTCTAGCAGAGTCTGAGTGCCTCGACAATCCGCGCCTGCATGATTCAGACCTCGGTGAATCAGACACTGCGCTGTTCGAGGACAGTGCCCCGGAGGATGGCTCCGCGCAGCCGCCTACCACCACCCTGCAAGGCACGACTCTGCCCTCCTCCACTCTGCCCTCCTCCACTCTGCCCTCCTCCACTCTGCCCTCCTCCACTCTGCCCTCCTCCACCCTGCCAGCAACCTGCAGACCTGTGGACGTCACATCATTCGAGACCCGCCTGACAAGGGTCGAGGCCCGGCAGGAGTCCATGCTCCAGATCATGCAGCAGCAGGTAGAAGCAAGCAGAGAGGCCATGAGTGCCATCGTGAGGGCAATAGCAGCCAATACTGCAGCAGTGGAGGCATCCACGCGTGCCTTCCAGGAGTGCATGGGGACACTCACGGAGGCCATCCGTGCAGGTAACGCTCCAATGCAGCGGCCACACCTTGACACAGGCAGTCCATTGAGAATTGACACTTCCGCCACAACTACCCCTGCCACCTCGGCCCAATCCAGTCCGGTGCGTCACATGAGGAGGAGCGCACGACGGCCGGCCATGGCACCACCCAACACCAAGATGCAAAAGAAATGAATGCACGGACAATGACATTGTGGCAGGACACATTGTGGAAGGGAGCACTGCCCGATGCACACATGGGGACACTTAGCATCTGTGTGGAGGGAGAGGGATTTCACTGGGGTGTTTGGAGGGTTTGTGTGGTGGGAGGGGGGGTTCACTGGGTTGTTTGGAGGGGAATGTTAATATTATCACGTGTATGTGAATAATACACCCGTTGTTTGCAAGCAATTCAATGGCTGGACATTCTTAATTTTGTGCATGTACATTCAATGTGTGATAGCGTACGGTTGTGAACTGCTAAGTATACAAGTGTGCATGCCCACATGCAGCCAGTGTGTCACTGGAACATTCCTTTCATGGTCCGTGCGTTTCAGATGTACACGTGGATTAGTGCTTGGCGTACAGCATGGCCATCCCGTGCATCATGTACTGGCAGGGGGGCTCCTTCGCCTCCGTCTCTATCCCCTTCATGGTCACCCGGCCCATGAATGTCTATGTCAGTTGGCAGTGGTACATTCCTCCGGACGCACATGTTGTGCAGCATGACACAGGCCATGGTGACATGCTGGCCACATTGCCAGGGTTACCATCCTGTTCAGTCCTGCATTGCTTGACATTGCCATGGTGGCCTGGTTGTGGCTCTTACTTGTCGTCATCCATATGCATAGTTTGGCATTTGTGGCCCAGTGATGTGTCGGGTTCGGTTTGGCTAGTTCAGGTCTGGAGTGTTTGGCTCGGCATGCACTCTCCACTCACTGGCTACTGCCACCCAGGTGCACTATTCCCCCCCTTGCCACCCAGGTGCAGTAGCCCCCCCCTTCTGCATCTGCACTGATCAGGTCCCCACAGCACAGCCATGGGACAGTTGTGCAACTCACCAGGCTGCCAGGCACGTGGTCCAGCATGCGTGAGAGTAGTGGTTGTGAAATGCCATGCAGCTGGTCCACTGTGTGTTGGTAGGTGCCTGGGGCCAGGAAGTGTTGCACAGTAACCACCTTTATTGGTGGGGGGATGGCAGTGCGTATCTCGATGTGGCTGGCAATGTCATTCTGTGTCATGTCCACTATTTTATTTATTTATTTATTGCATTTATTACTCGCCCAAACCCTTGGGTACCACGGCGATGTTACAGACAGCTTGGTTAAAACATTTCTTGGACTTTGCCAATCGGGCGCAGTGCATGTGAATACAAAATAATCATACACGAAGACATTAAATGCAGGGTTTCAGTACAATGATATTTCCTGAAGCATGGAGGGGGATTTTTTAGTCTTGGTTAAATAGCCACGTTTTCAGGGATTTCTTGAAACCTGAGAATGTTTGCTCATTTTTGATGGGGAGGGGAAGAGTGTTCCAATATGTGGGTGCGAGGTATTGGAAACTACTGCCTCCTGCCTTGGTTGTCTTGTAGCGGGGGATAGCTAGGAGTAATTGACTATTAGATCTGAGGGGCCTCTTAGATACTTTTCTGGTGATGGCGTGGTTGAGGTAGATGGGGACACATGAGTGGATGCATTTGAATGTGACGCACAGAGCTTTGAATGTGACCCTGGCTTTGATGGGGAGCCAGTGATGGTTTCTTCTAATATTTGAGATATGATCTGACTTCCTTATTCCAAGGGCCGCCCGAAGGGCTTTATTTTGGATAAGCTGTAGTTTGTTTAGATTGGCTTTTGAGGTACCCAGGTAGAGTACGTTGCAGTAGTCGAGCCTGGATAAGATTAAAGCTCTTGCCAGCGTGATACAATTGGTGGGTGTCAAGAATTGGCGACTGAGAGCAATACGTTTTGCGGTGTAGGATGTGGAGGAAGAGAGGGCGTTGATGTGCTTGGTCATGGTGAGGTTGGCATCAAGGTAGACACCTAGTGTTTTCACTTGTTTGAGAACTGATATGTTTGTGCCATCAATGTTGATGGATGAGTAATCAGGATGTAATGCTTCTATTTTGGATTGGGAGCCCACAATGAGAACCTCAGTCTTCTCATCATTGAGACAGAGGCTATTTAGTGCCATCCAATTTTGGATTATGGCATATATTTTGTTGATAGTGTCGGTGTCTTGAGTGTAGTCTCCCGATAAAGAGATGAGGATCTGGGTGTTATCTGCAAAGTTGGTGTAGATGACACCCATGTCGTCTAGCGCTGAGAAGAGGAGTTTAGTGTATGCATTGTATAATGTTGGTGAGAGACAGGAACCTTGGGGGACACCAATGGGTACTATAATGGGGTTGGCGGCTTGTTTACCTATGGCGACCCTGGAGGTGCGGTCAGCAAGAAAGGATTTGATCCAGGTAGTAGCTTCGGTGGAGAAGTTGAAGTCTTTCGCTAGTGTGGCGCACAGTTTATTATGGTCTACTAAATCAAACGCTGCGGAGAGATCGAGTAGGAGGAGGATGCAGAGTTTCCCTGAATCTCTGATGGTATCCATCTGGATTTTTAAGTCAAGGAGCGCCGTTTCTGTGCTATGGTTGGGGCGGAAGCCTGATTGCCTCGTGCCAAGGAGGTGGTTTTGTTCGAGGTGGGTTTGGACTTGGTTGTATGCTAATTTATCCAATATTTTGAGGAGAACTGGGACAGTTGTTATTGGCCTGTAATTAGTGGGCACAGTGGGGTCTAGGGTAGGTTTTTTCAGGAGAGGGGTGACCCAGGCTTCTTTAATGCTAGCTGGTACTAGGTTAGTATTGAAGGAAGCATTGACGAAGTTGGTGATAATGGGGGTGAGGGTGTGGGCGCAGGATTTGACTACTGATGCGGGGACAGAATCGCCTTTGCAGTTGGAGGCTTTAAGTTTGGCGATGGTGTCAAACACTACATTTTGGGATACTGGTGTGAAATGGAATGGGGCGCTGGTGAATTCCTGATGTGGTCGATTTAGATTAAGGAGGGCAGGTTTGTTGGCTAGTGATTGTTTTTTGGATGTGATTTTTATTTGGAGTAGTTCAATTTTGGCTGTTAGTGCGTCTTGTATAGTGGTGCACCATTCCTTGCTGGGGATGGTTGGGTTTATGGCTGGAGTGGGGTTTTCCAATTCTTTTAGAATGGCAAATAATTCCTTGGTGTCTGAGGTAGCATTGCTGATCCTATTATTATACGCATTAGATTTGTAGGTAATAGTAGCTGTTTTATAGGTTTTGTTTATTTCTTGGTAGGCTTTTTCTGCCTCTGCAGTAGGATGCTTTCTGTAGGCATGTTCACACGCGCGTTTGGTTCTTCTGAGGGCGATAAGATCATCATTGAACCAGAAGCTAGGTCGCTTGTCTGAGCGTTTTGCCTTGGTGGTGAGCGGTGCTATAGCATTAATGGTTGCAGTGAGGCAGTTGTGATATATGTCTGCTAGGAGACAGGGGTTGTCACTGGTGATCGAGGTAGAAGCTAGGATTTTTGAAAGAGGAGGCGTGAGGTTTTCTGGCGTGAGTTTGCGGGCGTTTCTAGTTTCATAGGTAATCATAGTTTTAGGTTTCTTTTGTGCGGGTTCGGAGGGATTGATTGTAAATACAATGTTATGGTGATCGGTCCAAGTAAGAGGGGAGATGACCTCAATGGTTACGGGGGTATTAAGGGAGAGGATCCAATCAAGAGTCCTGCCTTTGATATGTGTGGGTGCATTAACTAGTTGGCTGAAACCCATGTCCTTCAGGGCGGAGTGCAGTGATTCTGCTTTGGCATCTTGGCTGTCATTGAAACCTAGGTTAAGGTCACCCAGGATGATGTATTTCGAGCTAGGTTTTATTAGTGGAGCTAATAGCAACGGAATTTCAGTCTCTGGGTGGTTGTTAGGGCTAGGTGCTCTATAAATTACTATTAAATTAATAGTAGTTTTAGCATTTATGGGAAATTTTACGAGTAATGTTTCATACCCTTCAATACTCTCAATGGGACAAGATCTAAGCTGTAATTTAGTCTTGGCTATAATAGCAACACCGCCTCCTTGTGAGTGGGTCCTATCTGTTCTGAATATGGTGTAGTCGGATGGGATTGCCAGAGTTAGTAGTGGACCTGATGCTTGATGGAGCCAGGACTCTGTGACTACTAGTATGTCGAGCTGTGATTCCATAATGAGGTTGTGAACTTCTATAGCATGCGCCCCTAAGGAGCGGGCATTGATAAGCGCTCCTTTAAAGGTGGATAGTAATTTATTGGGGGTGTCCGGAGCTGGTTTGGAAGTAGTGTTGGGTTTCTGGCTAGGAGTATGGTTTTGATGAGGGGGAGGTACTCTGGGCCTAATTTGTTTGGGAGGTGTGTGTTCATATTTGACTGGTTTGGGGTGGTTGAAGGTACGAGACCTTAATCGGAAGTGTCTTGCTACACCTGTCACGGGGTTAGAGGATATTTCGGTATGGCTGTGGTGAGGTGACTCTGCTGTGGGCAATACATGTGAGGTTGGATCAGGGCTGATAGCATGATGCTTGATGGTATTCAGATAGGTCCTAGGAGTAAGACTTGCGCTGTTTGGGAATGGGGGAGTAGAGGGAAGGAACGGTGTAGGACATGGGATAGGGTGATGCCGGGGGCATGCCGGCTTGCTGAGACCGTTATTATGGGGCCAGTAGTAGTGTTCCAAGCAGGGTGTGTGGTTGGGGAGAATGCAGAACGGGAACATGATGAGGGGCAACCAAGTTTGCATATTGGATTAGTGTCAGGGCGAGCTGCGACCATAAGGCACAGCGCTAACTCCTCAAAGTGGTCTGTATGCGACCAAAGGGCACAATACGGCAGTCTAATGTGGTCTGTATGCGACCAAGGGCACAATACAGCAGTCTAATGTGGTCTGTAGGTGATCCTGGGCACAATACAGCAGTCTAATGTGGTCTGTAGGCGACCAAAGGGCACAATACAGTAGTCTAATATGGTCTGTATGCGACCAAAGGGCACAATATGACAGTCTAATGTGGTCTGTAGGCGACCAAAGGGCACAATACAGCAGTCTAATGTGGTCTGTATGCAACCAAAGGGCACAGTACGGCAGTCTAATGTGGTCTGTAGGCGACCAAAGGGCACAATACAGCAGTCTAATGTGGTCTGTAGGCGACCAAAGGGCACAATACAGCAGTCTAATGTGGTCTGTATGCGACCAAAGGGCACAATATGACAGGCAAATGTGGTCTGTAGGTGACCAAAGGGCACAATACAGCAGTCTAATGTGGTCTATGGTGGTGATGGTGTCACGGTCCAACCGGTCCAGGGTGTGCGTCTGCTCAGGGGTTGGTTTACATGGGCTGGGTCTGGTGCAAGGGATTGGTGGCTGCCTACGTGGCACTGGTGGCTGCGCTGGTGGTGATTGCTGGCCATGTCTCACCCTCCTTCTCCTCCTGCGTCTCCTCTGTGCTGCCTGTTGTTGCTGCTGTGGTTGTATCACTATGGGCGGGTCCTCCTGCAACATGTTTGATGGTGCTAGTGGTGGCATTTTGGTGTGGGAAGGGGTGTGGTGTTTCATTGTGCGCCTTTTGTAATGGCCAACTCTGCATTGGCTACGCCGGGGGGGTTGCGGTGTGTGGGTGTGCTCAGTTCATACTGGCACAGCCTCCTTTGACTCCACCTGTGGAGATTGTGTGCACCTGTGGCAGCTGCCTTGTATCTTGGTTGCTGTTTGAGGGTGGTCCGCGATGCCTGTTTTTCCGGCATCATGCAGCCTGTTATTACCGTGTTCGCGATGCCGGTATTTGCATGTTTGCGTGGGCTGTGATTGCCCCCTATTACCGGCATGCCGGTATTTACTACCTGAGGAGGCGCGTGTACGCGCCTGTGCCGCTATTAGCGGCACCGTAAATAACGGTGCCGTTAATACCGGGTTTGTGGGTCAGAATGCTACGGAACGTTAAATGATGCCGGTATTTACATACCGGCATCATTTTTCCCTTACCGGCATAACTCGTAATGAGGTCCACATTGTTAAGGAACAGCGCAGTGGAGCAAGACGCCGAGAAGACAGAGAAAACGGAGGGAAAGAACGAGACAGAATAAAGACGGAAAAGATATTACAATTCACCTGGAAGACAGCAAGCAGAGTTGGAGTCACAGCCGGTCTGGACCCGACATAAGGGCACACGGACCAGTGAAGCAACTAGGTCCACAGAACGCCCGCACCAACCACGCGCCCCTGCACAGAGATGCAGGACGGCGAGTTCAAGGCACAAGAACCTAAGGGGAGCAATAACCCCAAGGGAGGGGATTTGGACCAGAGGGAGGTGGGAGTCCACCCATCACAGAACCAGTATCTTAACCCTCCATTCTCCTGTTATAGGCGCTACCCAACGTCTGGCACATAACCAAGCAGAGAGGGGTCCGGGATAGCACTTAGACCTCCATCCAGTATCGTGTGGCGCCCCTGTGGATACCAAGTGAGCGTAACAGAAAGACCATGACATAATTCATGCCCCTCTCCCTAAGCTACTTCTTTACGTCAATGTATATCCACCGAGATGCTTGCACTTTATCTGAGAAATCCGGAAAGAGCCTAATAGAGACTCCTTTATACTTCAGTGTACCTTTCTCCCTGGCATTGCAGAGGGCGAGAGCTCTATCTCAATAGTTCAGCATCCAGGCAATAATTGGGCATGCTAGCTCTCCAAGAATTGGTTTCTTCCCACTGCGAATCCGGTGTGCCATCTCCACAATTAAGTCTGCCAAAAGGTCCTCCCTGCCCAGTGATTCACGTAAGATTGATTCAACTAGGGGTTCCATGAAGCGCTGGTCCACCGACTCGGGGATCCCCACTATCCTTAGGTTATTTCTTCTGGATCGTGACTCAAGATCCTTCTGCTTATCAGCCAATTCTTTAAGAGACCTCTTGACTTATATAGGTTCCCTTGCTGCTGCTGAGGACTCATCCTCCACCGTTGAGACTTGACCCTGAACCTCATCTAGCCTCTCCCCATGTTTGTCCAAGCGAACCTGCATGTGGTATACTTTGCATGTTAAAGTATATATCTTTCCATCCAGTGAATGGATCCCAGCCTGCAGCTGGTTGTGCATAGCTTTGACATTGCTAAAAGCATCATTAGGATCCAGAGCTGATGACTGATGATGATGACTGAGAACCTCCATTGTTCTGTGATTCTTGACCTTATTGGAGGTCTAAAAGTGGAGTTTCATCTGTTGCTTCCCTGCTTTGCTTGATTTATGCATAATATCAAGCCCCCATGCCAGCCCTAGCCTCTGCATAGCACCTCTACTCTCTATGAGGGTCGACAAAACACTACATAAGCTGGTCCGAACAAGGGCCTTCACACTCCTCGCGTCTATGTCCCCAAGACTTGAACAAGTATGCACCAGATTCAATACTTCTCCTCTCCAGATAGCAGAGGCACAACAGGGCTCAAGACCTCACTGCAGCAACCGCCTCATCAACAGGCCACGGCAGTTTCACGTGTCTCCCCTCTGAACTTCAACCACTGCCACCTCTTCCACTGCAGCAGTGAGTCATACTCACTCATGAAGTTCACTTCTGCTTACCTTTTTCTCTTCAGGTGGTCTGCCTTACACCCCGTCCTGCATATCGTGATCCAAATCCTCACTGTGTCCAGCCTGCATTGCCAACAGTCAACTAAATATACACCACCAGTATCTTGCATTGTGCTGCATAGCGTTGCTAGCTCGGATCAAGATGGCGCCACTTTCCATGCTAAAGACTGCTTACCATGTCACCTAGTAATTTCCCCTTCAGAGCCTCTACTGTAAAGTCACCAAGCTGTGTGCAGTCAACAACCCCCACACTGGGGCCTGGAGAGCAGGGATAACATGCACCACAATTTCCATACCTCAGACTGCAGTGCAGAGGTTCCAACTGCAAGACCATTGTGCAGCAATCCAATGATGGCAGAAAACCAGTCCAGTGATGAGCTGCCCTGTATTGTAATTCCCTGCAGCAGCTTATGCCTCCCTGGAGAACTTTTCCCAAAGGCACTGCGCCACAGGGACTCTAGGTTGCTCTGCGTCCCTCACAGCATAGGACTCCAAATAAATGCTGCTCGCCATTCTATTTCCACTGCTCCTCCTACGGCGGCATTGCTCCTTACCTTCTGTGCCCGCGAACAAATCACTGTTTTTCTGGGGGGCTATTTCTTAGCTTTGCGCTTTTCCTCTCAGCGCCACTCTTCATGGCGATCTACGTCCTTACACGGATCCCTGCTGTGTGCTAGTGCCCCCCCCCCACTCGTTTCATGGTATTTCTAACCCACAATACTCTAGAAGTTAAACTCACAAGGATTTTATGTATTTTCTTTTGCAACTGGGTTTACTAGACCTCCTTATATATTATCAAACAGAGCGGCTGTCCCCTGGGGCTGTCCTCCAATTGGCAAGGACAAGGCCTAGCTTATTTTTTACATTTCAAAATCTTTTATTGTGGTTTTTCAACATTACAGTAAACAGTTCATTAAATGTGCGGTCCGCTGCCTTATTACAACAAGGTGTAAGTGTGAGATTTAACAAGTCTGGATAGCAGGAATACAAGGGTTTTACAAATTCATTATCCAATTGGTATACAACATAACAGATCAATCTACCTCCCTGCTAAGTTTCCCAGTTCCATGCATGACACCTCCAGCAAGGCCTAGTTTGTGCTTTCAATTGCATGCTGGAACTTGTCGTTTTGTTTTTCCCATTGCAAGGGTGGGCCTACAAGTCCCAGCATTCAGTGCGGGAAAAAGCAGGATAGGCTCAAAGATTCTGCATGGAACTGGGAAGCTTGGCAGCTATGAACCTATGAACCTGAGAAAGTAACAGTATTTCAACAATGCAACAGTACTAAATGAGCAATTAAATAACAATATAATGAAACCTCTCAATTTGCACTCTTTAGGAGGGTATTACCCGACTTGGAATTAATCCACCCGCCAAGCCTCCTACACGTCTATTCATTTCAGGCTCTCAATGGGCTCTCACCCGCATAAAACAAAATTCTCCTTTTCACCCGTCCTGAGAAATTAAAAGGTTGAGAAGTATGATATAACATAACATAACCAGCAATGGTACAATATCTGACTAGTTATCAGAGTTTGTGTACTGGGTAGATGGGTAGCCATCCTGTGTATGCTAAACTCATGTTTTGGCTGTTGCTGTTTACTTCTGGGATATAAGAAGATAGAGTAAGCAAGACAGAGAAGAAGGTAGAAGAACTAGCCTAGCGAGATTAGGTACGATTCAGTGTGATAGAGAGAAAGGGAGATTGCTAGAGAGGGGAAGGAAATGGAGGGACGACTGTGAGAAACCTAAGTGTATTCTCACTTCTAAACCCCTTGGATCCTCTATGCAGGTGGCCAGGGAAAGGCCATCGCTATTCGATCCCGACCCTGGGGGCGGAAAAGTGAAGGAGGATCAGCTGGGTGGAGGGTCCTTGGGGACTAGGAGTGGGATGCCCTTGGGCGAGACACGGTGTCCCCCTTTCCTTATTGACAACCAACCCAACCCTTCCCCAACCTTCATGGGCTGTTATAAGTCATTTCCCCTCATTTCTCCACAATTGACACTTGACAGTAGCGGGACGAAGTAGAGGCAATTAAGAGCAATGAAGGCTAGACTCTTTTACCACTCTGGTACTGCGACAAAGAAGATGACTGCTAGGAACTGTGAGGTCAGGCATGTCCCTTTCATTGTTGTCAGGCAAAACTAATTAAACAGTAAGACCTGCAGCCTGTTAAGGGGCTGCAGGTGTATAAAAGGAGTCCAGCCCAGTAGGGTAGAGAGTGACAGGAGTGACAGGAGAGAGAGGAGAAGCAGCAAGGAGGACGGTGTAAGCAGCAGGGAATTGTATTGGAGCAGGAAGCTGAGACGCTGGGAACTGCAGAGAGAAGCAATTCATGGAAGCGTGGCATGGAAGATGGGACTCTCTGGAGCAGACTGAATGGAGAGAAGAGAGCTGTGTGGGAAGGATGTCCCTTTTCCTTATGCTCTGGTGAAGAAATGTCTGCGGGTCAGGAGCTAGAACCCTGGCACCAAATACCGAAGGCCGTGTGATCCGTGCTGCAGCCCAAACTGTTAAAGTGACCAGTGAGTTTGTAATGAATGTGAAACCCGGTGCATGAGTGTGTGAACTCTGTTAAGTGGTCTCGTGGCTCAAACAAGTACGTTTTTTAAAGTCTCTGATCCTTTTGTTGTCAATTACAGAACTGCTGGGAATACTTTGTATCGGAGTGATTGCGTGTGTCAAGAAACACATTTTCGAAGGTCTCCGAACACCAGGCAATTCAATTAAAGCTAAACAAACGAATACTGAACAATCGATAAAGCGAAAATGAGTCACAAGCAAAACCCATAATAATTGCATACTGAAATTAATCAAAACTTTACTAACAAACAGAATTAAGACATTTTGAATCCAAAAAGGGAACATAATCTTAAAGAATATGCAAAACAAAGTATGCTGACTTTTAAAGTGAATGTCATTTTAAATAATAAGTACAACAAAAGATGCTGAAGCTTACTCTACAGTGGAGCTTTAAAAATTAAACAATATTTGAAAGCAGCAATAATTGAACTTTGGAAATTAAAATTAAGAAGACAAGGATATTTTCTTTTGAACTGTGTTGCTCAACAAAACTAAATCTAGGAGAGGGGAACACTTGAGCTTTAAGACATTTGCTGAAGTGAGAATGGAGTCCCAAGGTTCTCTTGTATTTCATTTATGTTGCTCAATCTTGGGGAAGGGAACCCAGAGTCTGGATTAAGACTATTGTGGTGCTGGAAATGTATTGGAGGTATAGGGCCTCCCTGTCCTTGTCCTGTACTCCTTTTTCATGTGTGTTCTGTATTGTTTTCTGCCCAGGAGTCCATGTGGGACACCTGGCAGTGCAGCTCTTCCTCCTTTTGGTTTGGTGTACAGACCCTTGGGATACCCTAATGGGCACCCATGTATGGGGGTACAACCCTGTGCCCATAGTGTATGTTTTTGGGCACCTGTGTGTGGCCTACAGAGCAGAATATGGGCTGGTGGCAGCTCCATGCTGAATTTGACAGGTGTTCTGAGTATCCTCCATGTTGGGATACCTAGGCCCTACCATTGGAATCAGTTGATTCCTGATAGGAGACAAGATGGCCCCTGTGGCCTCTTGCTTTCTATTGCCTGTTACCTTGTTTTCCCAAAGTCCTGGGAAGCCCTGACTCTGTCCCTTCCCCCTGACTGGCTGTTGGGTGGAAGTTCCATATATGGTATTGTGGAGAAGTCCAGGCCAGACTGGCTGGATCCTCCCCAATGACTGTGGGGGTCATTACGACCCTGGCGGTAGGGGTTTAACGGGGCTGGTAGAGCAGCCGGCCCCGTTAAACCCCTACCGCCTCATTACGAGATTTGCTCGCGGGACCCGGTAAGGACGCCTGGTAAAACCGGGCATCCTTAGCATACCAGGATGCAAACAACGGGCCCGTTATTAACGGGCCCGTTGTTTGCATCCTCCCCATTCCATTGAGCCCTATGGGGCTCGAATGGGAATGGGGTTGTACAGGGTCCAATTTCCCTGAATGGGGAAATACCGGGCCCTTCAAGGTCGGAATGGCCCGGTATTTCCCCATTCAGGGAACCTGGAACCGGTACCCGAAATGGGGGAAGCCATGCCGCAAATAGCGGCATGGCCACCTCCAGGGTCGTAATGATCCCCAGTATGTTGTGGGTACGCCCTTGGTGTGGGACCTAGGTGAGTGACCAATATGCACTTCATGTTATGGGTGTCTAGTTTCTGGTATGTAACACAATGAATGAGACAGCCCTGCCCGAAACTGGTATGAATGCAGTGTATGAATGCAGTGTGGAGTGCTGAATGGATGGGTGCTTGTCCCAATACACATTCCTCGTTGTGAGTGTCTGGAGGGAGGAGAATGGCCTGAATGCACTGTGAGCCTGATTGACTGCCTGCCTGCATGAATGCCCTTCTGAATGATTGGTTCCCTGAGTGTGACCCAGCAGAGTGAATGAGAGATCAAACAGTATATCTGGAGACCTCTCACTGATGAAAATTGTTCAGAAGCTGAAGTCAAAACTTGATGCTTAACCTTGAATCCTGCTGGAAGAAGAAGAATTGCTACTGCTGTAATCTGAAAGCTGCTGTGCCTTCAAGGAACTGATCCAAGAGAGGACCTGGCTAGTAAACCTCTTTCCGAGCTACGAGGGACTATCGTGCACCAGCTATCCTTCACCAAGGCTTCCCGGGAGTCAGTCCTCGAAAGGCTGCTGACTGGAGACGGGGATCGCTGAGGAATCCTGAATCGAAGCGCCCGGACATTGAAGTCCATCACCGTTGACGAAGATCATTGTCGACTGGAGCCGCAACGCTCCATTGCCTAAGACATTTGAATCAAGGACTCCCTTGCTCATCACCGTCGACCACTTTGTCCTGCTGGAGAAAGTCAAGGTTGCTGACGAACTGAGGAGAATCCGCCTATGTGTTTCCCACCACCCGAAGACTTCAGAGACGCCAGAGAAGATCCGGAAGCCAGTCATGGTCACGTCCCGTTCGCTGATGCCAGACACCAACGACCCTACGTCCTTGCTGGAACAAAGTTCTTCATTGACGCTTTGCGGCAACAAACTATCGTCATCGAGGTGCACCGCACTCCTCATCTTCGCAGGACGCCCACGACTGATCGTCGACTAACACCGCCAGGACCGAAACTGCTGCCTCGCAACCTTTGTTTACCCTTTTCTTCGTGGGACCTCGACGATCCGTGGCTCCTGCCTTAAAGGGAGTCCACTCAAGAAGGATCCGTCGATGAACTGTGGTAAACCAGGTACATTGGGGTAGTAGAACATTTGTAGAAGGGAACAAGACTCTAATAGACAATATATGAACTGGTATTGTTTAATACTTTATTTACAGGTTGCCCAGGCGGGGGGATCCTCACACAGAACTGTGCCTGATGGTAGGGGCCCAGTATTCTGCCAAGTGTCTAACCAACTTGTTTTCCTTCCAAGTCTACCATTGATACCGTTTGCTACTTTGATTTGTATGCCACTTGAAGCTGTCCGCAGTTGGTGCATTTTAATGGAATCAAGTAAGTAATTGTGGTACCACATTGAGACTGTATATATTTACCATTTTAGGATTGCCTGCTGAGCACAAAGTGGGTTATTGTGATTGTGTACATAACGTGAACCTTATTTATATAAAGAACTGTGTCTTTACTAACATAGTGTGTGCACATTCCTTTGTGGGTGCTTGGGGATTACACTGTACTTAAGATCCAGCCCACATCACCTCCTGAGAGCTAAGCCTTGATTGCTCGTCCATTGCTACCAATCAATAGAGACTCTTGGCTGGGGTGCTCTGTGCTTCTACTCTGCCATATTGAGGGCAGGAGTACAGATAACCCCCCTTCAGTCTTTACACTGGTGGCAGCGGTGGGATGCTTATGGTTTTAAGAATCAGTATGTAACCTTGCCTCTTACAAAATATCCACAATTTGTGAATTTGAGGTTTAGTTGTGTACTAGATAACTACATTACAAGCAATGGAATCTATTTCCAATGGTCCATTAACTAGGATGAGCTTAGAGGCTCTCCAGAGTGTCAGGGACTTAGACCATGAGGATAAGTCTAGGGCTGAGCTGATAGCTGCCCCGGTAGACTACCAGACCGATTGTGAAACTCTTGCTAAAGGGGGGGTGCAACCAATGAGAACCCTTCCCCTGGGGTTGTTACTGAATCTGTTTCTGAGAGGGCCACCACTCCTGCTGCTTCCATTCCGAAACCCAGCAATGTTTCTTCAGGGAATGCCTTGGAACTTGAGTTATTTAGGATGAAATTGCCCTTTGAATACAAATGTTGGAAACTGAAACTGAACTTAAGAAAGAGGCGTTGGCACAAGTGATACACAAGAATAGGGATCTTGAACTGAAAGACAAGGACCTTGAACTTAAAAACAAGGACACTGAATGTCAGATAATCCAGCTAGAGAAAGCTAGAGTGGAGACTTCAGCAAAACCAGTTCAGAGTGACAGGTCCCCTGCCACGAAGTTTATGAAAGATTTGGTTGGTGTGTGTGTGGAGCATTCTGATATCATCCAATGGATTGAAGGGTTTGAAATGGCTTGTGGAATCCATGATGCTGATGGAAGAGATTGGGCTAACTATTTGTTAAGCAGAGTGCCTCAGACAGGGTATGACTGTATTCTGAAACTGAGTGTGGAAGAAAGGGGTCACTATGAGTGCATGAAATCTGCTTAGATTGCCAAGTTTGGCAAGATGCCTACTCAATACCTTGAAAGGTTTAGGGATTTTAAGAAAAGAGCGAATGTGTCTTGGATTGACTGGGTGAGTGCTGCACATATGAACGTGATGGGGTGGATTGATGGTTACCCAGTGAAAATGTTTGTTGAATCATCCCACCTTTACTTTTTTTAGCATTTTTCTGAAGCCTGTTCACCAGAGTTGCGTCAGTATGTTGCTGACCTGAACATTTTAGATCCCTGTAAGCTGGCCAAGTTGGCTGACAAGTGGGTCTCCCACCGTGTGGCCCCTATGGAAACCAGTGGGAAGGACAAGGACAAAGAAAAGTGGACCTCTCAGAAGGAGTCCCAGAAGCAATCACAGTCGGGTATACCAAAACCTTCCTCTCCTAAGACCCAAATATCTAGTGGGGATAAATCCTATGTGGGTGGGAGTAAGAGTAGTGGTCCTCCTGCTGCAAAGCAGGCTCCCAGTGGTTCCAGTACCGTACCCCGCATTCCTGGCACTTTTTGGGACTGTGGGGCTCTGGCCCACAAGAAGGGTGACCCCAAATGTAAAGGTAAGGCAGTTGGAGTCCAGGAGCCTGACCTACCCTTACCCCATGTCTGAGGTGAAGGCCACTGTCCCCCCACTCCTCTACAGGAATCACATTCGGTGCTCCTGTAGAGATTTCCCTAGTGTCCCTTGGGGCCTGGGACCAGTACAGAGAAGCACTGGCTACAATACCACAGAACACCTGTACGTTTTTGAGAAGTGTCCTCTTGAATGGCCTGCCTTCTACTGGTTTGAGACACACTGGGGCAAGCATGACAATGGTGGACAGGACCCTGCTCATGCCAGAGGACTATATAGGTGCTCCTCTGAGAACTACCAGGTTAGCTGGTGGGCCTCCCAAATTATCTCCTGTAACCATAGTCACAATCATGACTGGAGACAAAACAGCAAAGCTTCTGTCCTAGTTCAGGACAATGTACCTACTAACATTTTGTTAGGCAATGATCTAGTGGAGTTGGGGTTGATCTCTGATGGTCTCCTCCTGACTGCTGCTGCAGTCACTAGGTCACAGGTAACACTGGGGCTGACTGAGAGTCAGGTACCCAAGCCAAAGGCAAGAAGGAGGGACAAGAAGGCTGCCTCTGTGAAGGGGGCTCCTTCCCCTCCTGCTACTTCAGCAGCACCCACTGGGATTCATGCTGCGGACGGGCTGGGTCCAGTGGAAACCTGAGTCTCCACTCCTGAGGGAGAAGAGCCAGAAGACCCTCCTGCAGGAAAGGTGCTCAACCCAGAGGATCACCCTGACCTTCATTGCCTGCTGGCTAAAGAGGGGCCCTCTGGGGGTAACTTCTGTAAGGATCAGAGAAGGTGCCACTCTCTCAAGGGTCTGAGGAAACAGGCCATGGCCCAGGCACAAGGTGAAGTGCCTCGGTCATTCCGGATTTATTGGGATGGTGAGCTCCTTGTTAGTGAGCCCACTAAGCCTGAACCTGGTGCCCTCAAGAGGTTGGTGTTACCCCAGGTTTACAGGCCCTTCCTACTGCAGTTGGAGCATGAGGTTCCCTTAGCTTGTCATCTTGGGACCAAGAAGATGAAGTAAAGGCTCTCTGCCCATTTCTACTGGCCCCGGATCGGAGTAGAAGTGGAGTCCCACTGCAGGACCTGCCCAACTTGTCAGTTGCCTGGCAAGACTGGAGGCAGTGTCATTGCCCCACTGCAGCCATTGCCAGTGGTTGGCACACCATTTGAGAGGGTTGGCATCAACATTGTCGGTCCCCTAAACCCTCCCATTTCAGGTGGACATCGGTTCATCCTGGTCTTGGTAGATCATGCCACCAGGTACCCTGAAGCTATAGCCCTTTGGACAGTAACTGCCAAGGTGGTTGCCAGGGCTCTCCTGGGCATTTTTACCAGAGTTGGATTCCCTAAAGAGGTTGTCTCTGACAGAGGATCTAACTTCATGTCAAGTTACATGAGAACGATGTGGAAAGAGTGTGGGGTAACCTACAAGTTCTCCACCTCTTACCATCCCCAGACCAATGGTCTGGTTGAGAGATTTAACAAAACTCTCAAGGTCATGCTGGGTGCTTTGGAAGAGCCTCTAAGGAGGAAATGGGATCTCCTCCTGCCATGCCTGCTTTTTGCTTACAGATGGGTACCTCAAGAGAGTGTTGGTTTCAACCCCTTTGAGTTACTCTTTGGACATCCCGTGAGGGGGCCCCTTGCCTTGATCAGAGAAGGTTTGGAAGCCACCCCTCCAGGTCGTGCCAAGCAAGTGGGGGACTATTGTTAGGCAGAATTCATCCTATGCAGCGCCCTTAGGGACCACTACACACAATTAAGACCACAGGTGGCAATACAAGTTTACCTTTGGTACAAGCCTGTACTACTAAGTTATAGTGGTAGCAGTAGCAGAGCAGCCAGGCTTATCTCAAGAGTATATGAGCAGTAGCAGAGATTACACAAAGGGACCACAATTACTTTGACTCAAGCAAACACTGACTCAAGGTTTCAGGTAAAAAATATAAGTACATTTATTTTTACACCATCAGTTATAAACACAACACCTCTATTAAACTTTAAACAAAACCACACGTTAAATATACTACAACTAACCAATTCACTTTGTACAGTATGTCTCAAGGTAAGTACCCTGTGTTTGAATGAACCAGTGTTATGAACAAAACACGATACCGTGGATACGGTTGCGATCAATTTTTGACAATTTGGTCTACTTAATAAACGCATATCCGTGACATGAAATGCTACCGGGGCAAAAGCACACTTAGCACCTGAGATACCCAGAGGGAGTTGGAGGAAAAAATCACAGGCAATATTTAGGTTAGGCAGGCAGTATCGAGAAACACTCAGAAACAGGAGTTCAAAAGTCAAAGGGTCAGCGCCAGGTTTAGGTGACACCTGAGACCTGTGCCGAAGATCACACCATTAGACAGTTCACGATTCAGCGTAGCCCAAAAGTACTTGGATATTGTCAAATGTGCGGAAGCCAAAGTTATAAGAAGGAGGGAAGACAAGGATGAGCCTTGAAGATGAAGAAAAGGGATTCACCCAGTTTCCTCGAGTAGGACACAGTACCTTATTCTAACGATGCAGCTGGTGTCCTGGCAGTTGTTCCTGTTGGTTTCCCGCAGACCCACGATTCCTGGAGATTCGTTGTGAAGGCGGATGTCTGAAGGAAGTCTGCAACACGCAGGGATGAAGCCGGCAGCAGTAACAACGAAAAGGTGTGCTCCTTAAAAACAGGAGAGGCTCAGCAGGGGGCTATCCGGACCACTACAGCAGTGTGCAGCGGTTTCGACCACGGCGGAGATCTCTGGCTGAAGAAGACGAGCTGGTTATCCCCACCAGGCTCAAGGGAAGAAGACTCCAGACTGGATCTCCTCCTATTCGTTGAAGGGAAGATAGCTCAGGACTGCAGCAGGGCTTCACCGGGACGGGGTAGTTGCAGCAGCCGTCGTTCTCTCCGCTTCTCTTCGGTTCCTTGTAGTTCCAGAGGCGACTCTGACTTCTAGCCCAAGAGACCTGCCTTTTATGCGCAAAACCCCCATTCACACAGCCTGGCTGTCAATCGCGCAGCAGGGGGTTGTCCAGCCGGGACAACCACCTCAGCCAATCATGGCAAAGTGCAACTTGGGTTTGCTAGGATACCCTGTGCAGGGGGTGATTACACCCCTTCCCCACATTCAGTCTACCTAGACACCCAGGCGCCAAGAGGAGGGCTTCTCTGCAGAAGCCCGCCAAAAGGCGGTGAACAAAGAAGGCGAACCTAGTTTGCCGCGCAAAGTAAAACACAAGAAGGACTTTAACAAAAAGAAATGGCGAATAAACCCAACCGGAGCCAAAAGAAAGACGATTTGGTCAAGCGGGTTTATGTTCGAGGCTAATATAATAGGCAAGAACAGTACCACGTTTATCTAATATAATTGCGGTACAAATGTTAGGGTAGATACCATTGCCACCAGCCAAGTCTAAATGTTAAAAGAGCAAAACAATGCTCAGGGAGGTACAGACAGAAAAGGGGTACAGATTAGCCCTTTCCAGTACTCCATGTAAGATGGGGTGTACTGGGTCTGTGGAGAAAATGACTAGGTAAAGTAAATGGCAACTTTACCTTTCTCTGGGGGACAGTAGTCAGCCCCAGCGAAATGGAGTCAGAGGGAAGCCTTAAAGACAACCCTGGGTTACTACACTAAAGGTGCTGTGTAAGCCGTACAAGAACAGGGGTACCTGGAGTGATGTGCTCCAGTACCCAAGATCACGCAATGAGGAAAAACACATAGGCCAAAACACATGTAAGAGTGGATAAAGGATGTACACTCTTACCAGGTGGAAAAAATAAACTCCAGAAATCCAGCAAAGCTGCTGGGGGACTCACTAGGTGAGGGAAATTAGCCCTAGAAGGAGAATTCTCCCTAACACTATGTGTTAGGCCTCAGACGGAGGATGACACAGATGATGGGCCAGGCGACAGCAAATTTTAAGACCAGCCAGGAATTGAACAAGTACTGGCATGACCTTAAAGCATCACAAGTGGATTGGGCTCCAGGACAGGAGATCCTTGTGATGGAGCCTAGCAAGCCTCGAGCTTTGGCAGATAAGTGGACTGCACCCTTCAGGATCATCTCCAAGATGGGCAAAGTCAATTATCTGGTTGACATGGGAGTCTCTCGGGTAGCCCCTCAGGTATTCCACGTCAACAGGCTCAAGCCTTTCCCTAGGGGAGCAGAAGTCTCATGTCTCTTGCTAGCTTCCGAGCAAGAAGAGGATCAGAGTGAGCCCCTTCCTGATTTGTTACATAGCAGCCCTCATGATGGCTCAGTTGAGGGAGTGCACCTCTCTCCAGATCTGACTCCAGAGCAGCAGAGGGCCAGCAGGGCTTTGCTCCGGCAATATGCCCCTCTGTTCTCGCTGACACCAGGCCTCACCCCGCGGTGCAGGCACGAAATTGGCACTGGTGACAGCTTACCTGTCAAAAGCAGATCCTACATGATGTCAAACACTGTAAAGAACCACATCCAGGCTGAGGTCGGCAAGATGGTGGATCTGGGTGTTATTGAACCCTCAACCAGTCCCTTGTTCAATCCAGTGGTACTTGTCCCCAAGGCAAGTTCCCAGGCAGGTACCAAGGATTGGAGGTTCTGTGAGGACTACCGAGGAGTCAATGCCGTCACCAAATTTGACACGCACTCATTGCCCAGGGCTGATGAGCTTGTGGACACCATAGGTGCTGCCAAATTTGTGAGCACCTTTGACTTTACCTCAGGTTATTGGCAAATGTTGGTCTTTTATTTCAAGCACCCCATATGTATTGATTCAAATTGCAACAGTGAATTTTTTGAATGCTCTAAATCTTCCATCAGAACAAATGTGTTTAATGTATAGGAAAAAAACGAATGAATATGATTTTATTATTTATGAACTAAGATGTGTCTACAGGTGGTGCGCTGCCCTATTTGAATCATATACAACACATTAATAACCACAGTTGAAACACTACAATGTTTGATGAACAGAAAGGCCCATTGAAAGCCAATCTCAAATGTTTAATGAACAGAATGGCCCGTAAAAAGCCAACATGTGTTTCAACCGTTCTCGGTCCTCTTCAAGGCTGGGCCTATATTACTGTACACAATAATGCAAACTTAACACATACGTAATAACATAAAAGTAAAAATAAAAATAATAGTACATATGGAGCCCCATATGTTCAACGCACATAGTATTAAATTAAGAGGGGAGGTTCATAGTCACATTTAAAACACATTGGTGACGATGACACATAATAAATTAGATCAATGAACATTGAAAAAGACAAAAATAGCAATGTGATGCCCAACGGAGTTTGAAAAAATTGTACAAGTGGTACAAAACAGACAAATTGAATAAGCATAGTCAAACAACATTGTTTTCAAACACATGAGAACAAACATAAAACATCAGGGCAAATTACAGAGAACAGATAAGAATAAAAATAACAAATGAGAGATCAAAAAACAAAATAGAATTTTGCGTTAGACTTGAGTAGCATACATCACAATCAGTGAGTGTGAGACATTATTTGTGTCACTTGTAACATCAGTGAAAGACCAAGTCAATATTTCATGACAGAAAAAGGAAACTAAAGCGAAACACTGTGTACATGGCAGTACACACCTGTGTAAAACCAGAAAGATGTTAGGGAGTAAGCCGGGGTTAAGTCATCTGATCCCCATGCAGTCAATATCGCACGTTTGGCAAGGATACTAAGAAATGACCAAACTCATCCCATAAGATCATTGTCGTGAATGTAAACATGTTAGTTAGAGTTTCAGGAATAGATACAGAGTAAAAGAAATGAACTGTGCAATAGCCGAAACGGTATTCCATAATTCGGTAATATTTGTCCATATGTATAAAATTGGATGAATTCTTATTTATTGTTAAATTTGATCATGTAATGTCTTGTTTTATTAGAAATTGAAAAGTTGATTAGTTTCAGCTGATAAAAAAAAAAAGGCAAATAGCTCTGATGGACCATGCCAAAGAAAAGACTGCATTCTCAACACCTGAGGGGTTCTACCAGTTTAGAGTCATGCCTTTTGGGTTGAAAAATGCACCTGCCACCTTCCAGAGATTAGGTAATCATGCACTGAGTGGGCTGGTGTCCTTTTGTGTGGCCTACCTGTTAAGATGGATTACTGAACTCAGACCTGGAGGGGCAGAGGTTCAGAAGGCGAGCCTAGTTTCTTGGAACAGGGTAACCTCTGGACAAGCCAGACCAATCAGGGTAGCGATGGCGGCGGTCAAGACTAAGTCTCAAGAGGGGTGAGGGCGACGGAAAGACCTCAATGAGCACACAAAGCAAGGACACTTACAAATTACTCCAGACAGGTGTTATATTAAAAATATAGACACATTTATTACAAGGCCTTTGTAACATCGACCATAGCAAAGAATCACAATAATACTAAAGTAAACCAACACATCACAATCAATACAATACATATACAAGACCGAGGGGTCTAAGGAGTTAGGAGCACGTAATATGTAAACCACCTAGATGGGGAGGAAAACAGGCAGTGCAAGTAATCATTAGACCCAGTTCGACATCTGAAAAACTCCTAACTAGGAGGTAGTCCGAGCCCTACGAAGAGAGGAGCCTTATGCTCAAAAGTACCAGCACGCACTGGTGCCAATGGACAAAAGAGGGCCTCTTCAAGGATATCAGGCAGTTCAGGAAGGTGAATGAAGCGATGCAGAACAAGTCCCCGCTACTCAAGCAAGGCCTCCACTTGTGGGCAGAGGCAGGGTGAGAGTGCGGGATAGAGTTGCTATTTCGCAACAGAGGTAGAAAAGAAACGGGCTCCTGCGTGATGGGCCACCGGTTGGGGAATGGACTACTCACCGGTCCCCGACGCAGACAGACCCAGACTTATCAGTTCAGTTCACGTTGCTGACAGGTTCAGCTGCGATGATCCGGATGTCTTGACACGGGTAGATTCTGCGTAGCAGGATGCAGGGTCGAGGGTGTCCCAAATGCAGCGGACGTGCACAGGTTGTTACCACAGCAGGGCAACATGGCAACCGCGTTTACTCTGGTCCGGGCGCACTCGTCTCACTTCAGACCTGGGAATGCCAAGTGTACGAAATTCGGTGTGAGGGTGCCGTGGACGCAGAGCAAGCAGTAAACCAAGTTTCGAGGGCTTCCCCGAAACGACGGCGGTGACAGAGCAAAGCGTCCTGCGTAAGCTGGTCAGCCCACTGGTTGGCCCAGGGACACTTCCGAAGAGGCTTACTTGCAGGGTTTGATGAAGGGGCCGGGAATAGTTGATACCACTATTCCAATGGGTCGAAGCGCCTTCGCAGACCTTTTTCAGATGCAGAGGGGTCTCGCAGGACGACAGTAATTCAGGGTGCAAAACCTTCAGCGGGTCACCAGCGGTTCCTTGACTCAGCTTCTTGTTGCATGATACTTGGCTCCTTATCCCTTGTTCGGGGTGAACTCAGGAGATCGACATGGTAGTGGTGTTTTCAGCCTCCTCTTATCCAAAGTTCCCTTCGCGCCAAAATGGAGAGGAACCAATGGGAGATCTGCTCACAAACACTCATACTATACATGGACCTATCATGGACCACGGTGGTCCCAGGCATTCAGGACACTCCAGACTCTCTGGCACCCAAGATGTGTATTGGGACCAGACATCCCAGCCCACATCCTGGAGGCACACACAAGGCATGCAGAAGCCTGCAAAAGCTTTAGGGTTTCACGGGAAAGTGCATGACCAAATAAGGGCTGCCCCGGGTCGGCTCGACCTGGGGGAAGGTGAAGGGGCAAGACAGTCAGCGGACAGGGCAAAGAACCTGGTGGCATGGCCATTTTGGAGCCAGGCCACTCATTTGTGCCAAACGCGGTAAGCACGGATAACATGACGAAAAAAGGGTTCAAAACACAAGAGAAACGATAGCTGCCACCAGTCCCGTCCGTGACACACTTGCACAGTTCATAGTAAGTCCAGCGAGAGTTTCTAGGGCCTTTGGAATGACTCGAGAACCAAGAGCGCGGTAATGTAAGTTACGGTGCACTCTTGTTTCATGTTGCACAAAAGCTGCAACATGAGGAAAGGACAAAGGGAAACAAAGTCTCCCAGTACTGACTGTCTTAAGGGCATGACAGTTTCCCCATAAGAATTGAGTGAAAGCCCAGAGGAGTGCGGCGGAAGGCTGCGCTTCTCTGGCAAAGTCTAGATCAGGGTGTAAATCAACAGCAAAAAGTTTGGGGGTTGCCACATGGAGGGAAAATTACATACAATTATGAAATCTTTGCTAACACTCGCCCCTCCCAGACTAAGGACAGGGGGAACTAATCCACCCCTGGATGAGTTTCTTGTTCAGGTTGGTTAAACATTCTGGACAACCCATCAGCATTGCTATGTTGGACACCTGGCCTATGCTCAATAGTGAAGTCGAAGCCGTGTAGACTTATGGGACACCTATGCAACTTTGGATTCTCTCACTTCATGTTCATCAGCCACTTTAAGGGCTTATGGTCAGTTTGCACAGTGAAGTGGGTCCTCATAGAGGTAGGGCCTCAGCTTCCATAGGGCACACACAACATAGAAACATTCTTTCTCTACTGTAGACCATCTAAGCTCTCTGTCCTTAAGCTGGCGACTAATGGAGCCAATCGGGTGTTCCTTACCCTTCTGATCTACTTGTGATAGTACAGCTCCTATCCCAGTGTCAGAGGCATCTGTCTGCACAATAAAAGGTCTTTGGTAATCAGGGGCCCTGAGTACAAGGGCCTGGCACATGGAGTCTTTTAAGCGATTGAAGGCCTTCTCACACTCTTCAGTCCAAATTACCTTCTTGGGTTTCTTTGGAGTGGTGAGAGCAGTCAGAGGGGCAGCTATGGTGCTATAGTCTGCCATGGAATTTCTGTAATACCCCGTGAGTCCTAAGAAGGTTCTCACTTGGGTCTGTGTAGTGGGGGTAGGCCAGTCTTGTACTGCTTGTACTTTACTGGGTAGAGGCTGTATCCTCCCTCCACCTACTTAATGTCCAAGGTAAACCACTGAGCCTTGTCCAATCTGGCATTTACTGGCCTTTATGGTCAAGTGGGCTTTCTGAAGAGCCTGTAACACAATCCCAAGGTGTTTCACATGGTCTTCCCAGGTGGCACTGAAAACTGCTATATCATCCAGATATGCAAGACAGAATTCATCCAACCCATTCAACACATGATTCACAAGCCTCTGGAAAGTGGCAGGTGCATTCTTCAACCCAAAAGGCATTACCCTGAACTGGTAAAGACCTTCCAGAGTTGAGAATGCTGTCTTCTCCTTGGCATGTTCTGCGAGGGCTAATTGCCAATAGCCTGCAGTGAGGTCAAACGTGCTGAGGTACTACGAGGCACCCAAGGTATCCACCAGCTCATCCGTTCGAGGCAAGGGGTGGGCATCTGTCTTGGTGACAGCATTCAGAGCCCTGTAATCCACGCAAAACCTCAATTCGGAAGTACCTGCTTTTGGAACCAAAACCACAAGGCTGGACCAAGGACTACAAGAGGGTTCAATCACCCCAAGATCTAACATTTTGTTGACCTCCGTCTTGATGTAAGACCGGACTTTGTCTGACATCCTGTATCCCCTACTTTTGGTAGGTACACTGTCTCCTGTGTCTATGTTATGTTTTCACCAAGGTGTCAAACCAGGGGACTGTGAAAACAGGGGGGAAAATTGCCTAAGCAAACTTTTCACCTCAGCCTGCTGATCAGAAGTCAGGTGAGGGGCCACTCGGACACCCTCAAAGGAGCTATCTGAAGGACTGCTTTGAAAGAGATCAGTGAGAGGTTCAGACTCCTCTTCCTCAACATCTGAAGCCAATAGCAGTGCTGCGATTTCAACTCTTGGGATGAAAGCCTTCAGCCTATTTATGTGGAACACTTTTGGAGCCTGTCCAGGCCTTCCAAGGTCCACTAAATAGTTGACCTCACCCAGGGGCTCCACCACTGTGTAAGGGCCTGACCATTTATCCTGTAAAGCTCTAGGCCTTATGGGATTCATGATCAGGACTTGCTGACCAGGTGTGAAGTTGATGAGGGAAGCTTTCTGGTCATACCAATGTTTCACCAGGGCTTTTTCTGCCTTCAACTTGTCACTAGTCAGACCTATCAGGAGTACCATCCTTTTTCTGAGCCCTAACACACAGTCTACTATGTTGGTAGTAATAGAAGGAGTGGGCATCTCCCATCCCTCTTTGACTATGGCTAAGGGTCCCCGCACAGGGTGACCAAACAGAAGTTCAGAGGGGCTGAAGCCAACACCCTCCTGTGGTACCTCTCGGTAGGCAAACTTTAAGCATGGTAAAAGAAGATCCCATTTTCTTCTCTGAGGTTCTTCCAGAGCCCCAATCATACTTTTTAACGTTCTGTTAAACTGTTCCACAAGGCCATTGGTCTGGGGGTGGTATGCGGAAGAGAACTTGTAGGTGACCCCACATTCTTTCCACATAGCCTGCATATACTTCGACATAAAGTTGCTGCCTCTGTCAGACACAACTTCTTTAGGGAAGCCAACCCTAGTAAAGATGCCGAGTAAAGCTTTTGCGACTGACTTGGCAGTCACAGTCTTCAATGGGATGGCCTCAGGATATCTGGTGGCAGGGTCGACCAATACCAGGATAAACCTATTGCCTGAGGATGGTTGGGGGTCAACGGGACCAACAATGTCGATCCCTACCCTCTCGAATGGTACTCCCGCAACTGGGAGTGGTACCAATGGAGCTTGGATTGTTGAACCACTCTTACCAGATAATTGGCAGGAGGCACAACTCCTGCAGTGACTTTCTACTTGCACCCCCATCTTGGGCCATTAGAAGTGCATTGATAACCTTTGCTTGGACCTCTTAATACCAAGGTGACCAGCAAGGGGCACTTCATGCGCCAGCTGCAGGAGGAAGGGTCTTACAGCAAGGGGAACCACCAACCTCCTATGGTCTCCTTCTGTAGACTCTGTGGGCTCACTATACAGGAGTCCACCTTCCCAATAAATCTGATGCTTCCCAGGAGGTTCACCCTCAAGCTGGGAGCAGGCCTGTCTCCTTAGGCCTTCCAGAGATGGGCACTCACGTTGGCCTTTACTGAATTCTTCCCTGTCAGGACCACCTTCTACTAACAAATCGTTTAGTTCAGGATGGTCATTGGGGTCAAATACTTCAGGCATGACCACCTCCTCGTCAGGTCCGGGTGATTGACCAACTACCTCCACCGCAGTGGTAGGCGAGTTAGGGGGAATATTTTCTTTCTCTCTTTTTGGTTTCTTGACTCCTTTAGCCTTGGGTTTCCCCTTTGGCTGGGGCAGAGCATTGGTCTTGGCCAGTGCTGCCCTCGTTTGAGACCTTGTGCAGGGTCTGTCAGCAGTATCTCCCACAAGCCCTAAAGGTCTGAGATCATTGCCCAACAAGACCTTTCCTGGGACACTCCTCTGAATGCTCACTGGAATCCTGAATGCTGTACCATTGATAGTAAGATTTACAGGTATTACTGGGAACATGAGCGGTGGGCCGTCAGCCAACTTAATGGGCATCAGAGTAGCTCTGGCAACTTCCTCTGAGTCTACCAAGGTAGAATCCACTACAGTTTGACTGCACCCATTATCCCTAAGAGCTGGAGTATCTACTCCATTAATCAGCACACTGGCCCTCATTACGACCCAGGCGGTAAGTAATCGAAATTACCGCCATGGCGTAATGAGCGTTAACGCCATGGTCCGATGGCGATAAGAGCGCCATATTACGACCCATCGCGCACGAGCATTACGCCATGGCGGTAACGTAAACTACGCCATGCCGTAAATAGCCCTTACCGGCCTCGTTAACAGCGCAGGGTGACCTACCGCCACCCATCATTGCGCCGACCGTAGTCAGCGGTCACCGTAATTAGCGGTGACCGCAATTAGGCGGAACCGGAAATAGCGTAATCGCGGCGGAACGGGAAACAGCACAGCGGCCATCTTAAAAAACACAATCCATTGCCATCCTACCCAACCACACCACAACCAACCTTCAAACCTTGTCATTCCCATAACCCACCCATATCCACACCCAACCATGCCGAAAGTTGTGAAGAAGGCATGTGACAGGCAGCGGCAGGAGCGCTACAGTCGTGAGGAACTGCAAATGCTTGCAGACACGCTCCAGGAGAAGGCCGATGTTGTCTTCTCCACTGAGATGACCCGGCCAGCCATAGGCCACAAAAAGGAGATGTGGGAACTTGTGGCACAACGTGTCAGTGCTGTTGGAACCACCCCACGCACCTCCAAACAGTGCCGCAAGAGGTGGGACGACCTGCGGATCAGGGTCTGGGGCATTATGTCTGCCAACCGTAACCTGGCCCTGGGAACTGGCGGGGGAGCACACTCCCCACTGAAGATGCAGCCATGGGAGGAGACATGTGCCTCTCTGATTGGCATTGAGTGCATCGAAGGTGTCGGCGAGATGGAGAGAGGGGCCCGGACATCTGGAGAGACAGGTAGGTGCCTCATATCCAGCCTTGCAAGACACCCTGATACACTTGCACGTGACAATCACAATGTGGCAGACGCAACACATCAGCAGATGAGCCACACCCTGCGCACATGCAGCATGTACACTGTACAGTAGGCAGACACACACCTGCATGCAAAACCGAACCTAAAGGGAGGCAACCTGTATGTCACGGGCTACTAACTCCACCATCTATCCATTACACTCTTCACAATGCCTGCTCAATGTCCGCTGAACCATCAATAACAGTCACCCTCCTCTGCTCCACCACAGGCTCGCAATCGGACACTGGTAGGGACGACAGCACCAGCACCCCAGCCAAGAAGGCCAGGAAAGTGGGAGAAGGGAACCATGCATCCACCTCTGCTGGACCCAGGCCGAAACCACGCCAGGCTGAAGAGGCCAGGGCAGCAAAGTCCTCCGAGGAAGGGGTCATGACAGCGCCTGCAGCCCAACAACACCCACTGTTGCCCACTGAGGTGTCAGCAGGGAGCAGTACTGTTGGGGAGACTGCAGCCATCGCTGCCTGCTCCGATAGTGATGTGGAGGATGACACTGGACTTGCCCACAACACGCAACTTCACTCACCACACCTATCCCCAATCAGCCATCATGGAGATGACACCCAGGGCCAATCGCCTGCTAATTCATGGCCAGCAACTCCAAGCCCAGTGGGAGTTGGGGAAGATGGGAGTAGTCCCATTGGTCCCCCATTGGCACCCTCCATTGGGCCAGATTTCCAGCTGTCGCTGGAGCAGATTGCCAACAGGCAGGAAGTACTGGGCACACTCCTCACGCAGCATGTTGCAGAATGTGGAAGTGCCAGTGCAGCCATGGAGAGGAGTGCTGATGGCATCAGGTCTGCCATCCAAACTGCCAGCAGGGACATATGCACCGAACTTGCTGCAGTGCGGCAGATGATGAGCCAGCTCATCCAGACAATTGTGGACACATGCCGTACTGAGCAGCCCGGTACATCCTCAGCTGCAAGTTCAGCACAAGCCTCTCCCGTCCGCAGGTCATCCTGGACCCTGAGGAGCACAGGCAGGGGGGCCCCACGTTCCGGGAGAGGGGGCAGTCAATAGTGTGCAAAACTATACACACTTCGCCACGGGCACTGTCACATGTTTGCAGGGTGTGGAGGGGGGAATTGGGTGTGTTGGAGTGTTCAGGGGGGAGGGGGAGGGGGGAATTGGGTGTGTTGGAGTGTTCAGGGGGGAGGGGGAGGGGGGAATTGGGTGTGTTGGAGTGTTCAGGGGGGAGGGGGAGGGGGGCATTGGGTGTGTTGGAGTGTTCAGGGGGGAGGGGGAGGGGGGAATTGGGTGTGTTGGAGTGTTCAGGGAGGAGGGGGAGGGGGGAATTGGGTGTGTTGGAGTGTTCAGGGGGGAGGGGGAGGGGGGAATTGGGTGTGTTGGAGTGTTCAGGGGGGAGGGGGAGGGGGGAATTGGGTGTGTTGGAGTGTTCAGGGGGGAGGGGGAGGGGGGAATTGGGTGTGTTGGAGTGTTCAGGGGGGAGGGGGAGGGGGGAATTGGGTGTGTTGGAGTGTTCAGGGGGGAGGGGGGAATTGGGTGTGTTGGAGTGTTCAGGGGGGAGGGGGAGGGGGGAATTGGGTGTGTTGGAGTGTTCAGGGGGGAGGGGGAGGGGTTCTGTTATACCTATTCAGAAGAACAATACACTTTTTCATTTCTCACAAACGAAATGTGTGGACATTGCTCATTGCGTATGTGTGCTTTATTGTTTTACAGTCCACAGTGTTGACATACCAGACACACACAGTGCCCCAAGTGCCATCCATATGTTACACACACGCTGTGTGTGCTAGAAGTATCGGGCAATGACATTCTGACGCATTATATGCCCCTCCTATGCATCGCTGCCTCCCTGAGGTGCTGCCCCATCCCCATCATCATCATCCCCATCATCAGGTGGTTGTGGTTCTGCGTCAGGGGGCAGAGGCACGTTTCGTCTGATGCACATATTGTGTAGCATGACACATGCCATGACGATCTTTGCAACCTTCTCATGGCGGTACAGGAGTGCCCCGCCAGACCTGCTGAGGCAGCGGAAACGTGCCTTCAGTAGGCCAAAAGCCTGCTCTATCACCACACGGGTACGTGCATGGGCACGGTTGTAGTCCTCCTCATGTTGGTTTGATGGGTTCCGCACTGGTGTGAGGAGCCACCTCTTCAGGGGATAGCCCGCATCACCTGTAAAATGTGAGAAATTAATGTGTCAGGAACGAGATTGATTTGTGAACATGACGCACAACCATGCCTTGATTCCGACTGTTACTGTGCACCAATTAGACTTGTGCTAATGGATTTACACTGTGCAACCAGTATGTGTTCATGGCTCTCATGTACTGTTTTGCATGCAAAAACACAATGCAGGGGGGACGATTGCCTTGTGAATGGCCATCCACGGTGTCTGTTCAGGCCGTCATTCACGTGACCTTGCACGTGTCCTGTGAGCTTGAAGCTCACATGATAGCAACATTGATGTCTGGCTCATTATGACCCCAGTGAGCATTACTGGTGTCAATGGGGACAGTTTGTGGGTCTTGTAGTGGTGCATTGATGTTCCTGTCTGTCATGTGCCTCCTTTGTGCGCAGTTGTGGGGGACAGGCCTTTCAGTAGTTGGTGCATGGTGACGTGCATGTTGGTGTTTTTCTTTAGGGTCAATGCGGTCACAATTTGCACAATGCACTTGCAGATGGTTGTGTCGTTTTTGGGATACACTTTCATTCACATGTTGGGATGATTAGGTCAGGCATAATGTGTACACTACTCTGTTGACGTCAGTGCTGCCACAGGGAATGATCTGGCTACTGCTAGTTGCACCCATGTGACGTATGCATCACCCCCCTGTATCTGCCAGATGAAATATGCATTGGTACGTCATTCAACACCCACTTTGCATTTCCATGCTCATGACATTAGACTCACCGAGTAGGTAGGATCTTGGGCCTGCATGTCGCTCCATGTAGCGTGGTATTGTGGAGTTCCGAAGGACCATTGAATCATGGGTTGATCCGGGGTATCTGGCAGAACAATGTGTGATGATCCTGTTGGAGTCACAGACCATTTGCACGTTGATTGAGTGGAAATGTTTACGGTTGCGGTACGGTACCTCCATGGCATGTGGGACCACCAATTCAACATGGGTGCAGTCAATGGCACCAATGCAACCAGGTATGCCGGCCAGTGCATGGAAACCCACTTTGGTGTTGGCAATCTCCTGGGCAGACCGTGGTAATGAGATGTGGTCATCGGTGTGCTTGAGGAGGGCATCGAGCACTTGCATCAGTGTACGCGAGAATAATGGTTGTGATATGCCATGCAAGTGCCCCACTGTGTGCTGGTAGGTGCCTGTGGCCAGGAAGTGGAGCACGGACACTACCTTCAGTAGGGGGGGGGTGGCAGTGGGTGTTTCAATCATGCTGACGATGTCGTTGTGTATCATGTCCACAATGGTGGTGATGATGTCCCGGTCCAGTCGGTACAGGGTGTGGATCAGCTCAGCGGTGAGGTTGAATGGACTGGCTCTGATGCGTGGGATTGGGGGCTGCCTGCGTGGTGGCACTGGCTGTGCTGGTGGGGCTTGCTGGGCCTGCCTTGCCCTCCTTCTCCTCCTGCGTCTCCTCTGTGCAGCCTGTTGTTGTTGTAGTTGCTGTTGTAGCACTCGCATTGCTATCAGGTCCTCCAGCCCCAACATTGCTAGTCCTATTGGTATCATTGTGGAGTGTGACTGGGTGTGGGAAGGGGTGGGGTGTGCTCTTTTTGTACTTCCTGAATTGCCTTCACCTGTGCTGTTTCTGTGCACCTGTGGCAGCTGCATTCACTTTACATGGCCCTTTACGGTTGGTTCGCGATGGCGTAATTAGCACCATGGCGGTAAGGTACTTAACGGGCTGGGTGATGGCGATAGGGGCATGACCGCTTGGGTCGGCATTCGCGTACCTTTCCGCCATGGCGCTAAGTACGGTGTGGATGTTCGCGTGCGCGCGCCCTTGGCGCAGTCAGCGGCAGCGTTAGCTACGATGCCGCTAATGATATCGTAGTTTACGGTCACGGGTCGTAATCGGCCCTAGCGGAAGACGATGGCGGTAATCGTTTACCGCCATCGTTTTTCGCTTTGCGCCAGGGCCGTAATGAGGGCCACTGTCTTTAAAGTAGTGCTTGGTGATATCTGGAATCCTAGCATAAGCCTCTGCGACTTTAGGGTCCCAGACACCCAGGGAAACTAAAACTACCTCAGCTTCTATCCCACTGGGGAAGGAGTCGGAGGAGAAGGATGCTCCAGTATTCTCTTCTTCCTCGTAGGAGGAGAAGGCCAGATTAGCAGAGTGGACCCCCAAGGTTTTGACCTTACATCTGGGATCCCCCTTCACGTGGTCAGTTGCTCCACAAGCAAAACAAGATCCATTAGGTCTGTTTACATAGGGAGGCTTATTATAACCAGAGTTCTGTTTTGGAGGCTGACCTCCACTACCCTGTGAGTTCTCTTGTGTCTTACCCTTATTTTTCTTTTTGTGGCCCTTTTGGGAAGAAGATTTATCAGTTTCCCCACCCTCCTTATCTTTGGACTTTTTCCCTTCCTCCTGCTTATCAGGATGAGTCTTGTCCTTATGGGACACTCGATGTGACACCCATAAATCTGCTGCAATGGCAAGCTTCTTAGGATCTATCTCATTTGAATCTGCCAAATGCTGCTTAAGCTCAGAGGAAGAAGATGCAAAAATATATTCCAGCATGACAAGACTTATCATACCTTCAAAGGTAGAAACTTTATAACCTTCGACCCAGCCAGTCAAGTTTTTTAAGGATTCAGTTACATAAGATACCCA
This sequence comes from Ambystoma mexicanum, assembly GCF_040938575.1. Classification (NCBI taxonomy): domain Eukaryota; kingdom Metazoa; phylum Chordata; class Amphibia; order Caudata; family Ambystomatidae; genus Ambystoma; species Ambystoma mexicanum. The sequence goes on from NC_090934.1 coordinate 674,796,650, forward strand.
AGTGCCACCTTCTTTTTTCTTATACTCTCTGAATCTTTTTAAGTATTGGGCAGGCGTCTTTCCAAACTTTGCAAAATCTGCTCTCTCAGCTTTTGACATTTCCATAATGGCACTGCAGCCAGAATGGGGCAGTCTGCTAAGTAACCAGGCAATTTTATCAGCATTGTCAACTTGTTGAACTTCACAGGCATACTCAAATGTATTCAGCCAGTCCATAATGTCATTCTTTTCCTCATACACACTGAGCAGATCTTTTGGAAACCAGAGGAGGCCCCAGACCCATGTCCAGGACCCTTGGATCCATTGGCAACTTGGAGCTTGGCCAGTTCCAACTGGTGATCCCTGTCTTTCTGTTTTTCTGCCTGTTCGATCTTTAGCTTGGCCCTATTGAACTCAAGCTCTTCCTGGAGTTTGGCCATATTGAACTCAAGCTCCTTCTGCCTAAACAGCAGCTCTTGCTTCTTGAATTCAAGCATGGCTTCCCCATCAGCACTAGCAGAGGAAACATTGGACATTTCATCCTCCCTGTCCTCATGGTCGCTGTGGATCAGTGCAGCGGCAGCACTGTCAGTTCTACCAGTGAGAGCAGCCCCACCTCCTTCTGCACTGTCCTCTGAAGCTATAGCGCTAAGCTGAGCTTCTTGCCATGCCATGATTCTTTGGATCATTTCCATTTTGGTGCCTTGAGAGGAGACACCTCTCTCAGCACACATCTTTTTCAATGTTTCGGATTTAGAAGGATTTAAAGTTAACAAGGTACTTGTTTCCATACTGTTAAATAGGACTATGGCCTTTTAAAAGTTATACTACGACAATTCACTATGTGTCCTGTTAGGAATAACTTAAAATGCCTTTGCTCGTGCGCAACACTGGATACCTTCAGTCATATCACACCCCTGCCACCAATTTGTTAAGATGGATTTCTGAACTCGGACCTGGAGGGGCAGAGGTTCAGAAGGCCAGCCTAGTTTCTTGGAACAGGGTAACCTCTGGACAAACCAGACCAATCAGGGTAGCGATGGCGGCGGTCAAGACTAAGTCTCAAGAGGCGTGAGGGTGACGGAAAGACCTCAATGAGCACACAAAGCAAGGACACTTACAAATTACTACAGACAGTTGTTATATTAAAAATATAGACACATTTATTACAAGGCCTTTGTAACATCGACCATAGCAAAGAATCACAATAATACTAAAGTAAACCAGCACATCACAATCAATACAATATATATACAAGACCGAGGGGTCTAAGGAGTTAGGAGCACGTAATATGTAAACCACCTAGATGGGGAGGAAAACAGGCAGTGCAAGTAATCATTAGACCCAGTTCGACATCTGAAATACACCTAACTAGGAGGAAGTCCGAGCCCTACGAAGAGAGGAGCCTTATGCTCAAAAGTACCTGCACGCGCTGGTGCCAATGGACAAAAGAGAGCCTCTTCAAGGATATCAGGCAGTTCAGGAAGGTGAATGAAGCGATGCAGAACAAGTCCCCACTACTCAAGCAAGGCCTCCACTTGTGGGCAGAGGCAGGGTGAGAGTGCAGGATAGAGTCGCTATTTCGCAACAGCGGTAGAAAAGAAACGGGCTCCTGCGCGAGGGGCCACCGGTTGGGGTATGGACTACTCACCGGTCCCCGATGCAGAAAGACCCAGACTCTCCAGTTCAGTTCACGTTGCTGGCAGGTTCAGCTGTGATGATCCGGACGTCTTGACACCGTGTAGATTCTGCATAGCAGGATGCAGGGTCGAGGGTGTCCCAAATGCAGCGGATGTGCACAGGTTGTTACCACAGCAGGGCAACACGGCAACCGCGTTTACTCTAGTCCGGGCGCACTCGTCTCACTTCAGACCTGGGAATGCCAAGTGTACGAAATTCAGTGTGAGGGTGCCGTGGACGCAGAGCAAGCAGTAAACCAAGTTTCGAGGGCTTCACCAAAACGGCGGTGGTGAAAGAGCAAAGCATCCTGCGTCAGCTGGTCAGCCCACTGGTTGGCCCAGGGACACTTCCGAAGAGGCTTACTTGCAGGGTTTTATGAAGGTGCCGGGAATAGTTGATCCCACTATTCCAATGGGTTGAAGCGCCTTCGCAGACCTTCTAGGACGATCAGCCGCAGAGGGGCCTCGCAGGACGACAGCAGTTCAGGGTGCCAAACCTTCAGCGGGTCACCAGCGGTTCCTCGACTCAGCTTCTTGTTGCAGGATACTTGGCTCCTTGGCCCTCATTACGACCCTTGCGGAAATCGGAAAACGATGGCGGAAATGCAATACCGCCATCGAATAGCGCTCGGTGCGACTATGACCCGTCACCGCAAAGTACGAAGCCATTAGCGACACCGTAGTGAACGCCAACGCTAACTGCACCAAGCACGCGCGCGCGCGCCATGCGAAACCGCAAACACCACCATGGCGCAACGGTACGCCAATTCCGACCCTAGCGGACATGTACCTAACGCCATCAGGCATGGCGTAATGTACCATTCCGCCATGGTGAGAAGTACGGCATCGCGAATCAACCGTAAACGGCCCCACTGAGTGCCTGTACACCGCTCCCTGCCCACAAAGTACAACTCCCCGTAGGTGCAATGAAGCCACAATGCAACCATTGAAATGTACAAGTCACCCATGCATGGCAACGAACAAAAGAAACACAAGAGGGGCCAATGGGAGCTGCAGGGCACAGATGGCACGAACACAGAAGCCATCCCAATGGACATGACCACAGTCCCCCACCAAGAAACGCACGCAAACACAGGCACCTGTGACCAGCCATATTCCGAGAATCACATCATTCCACCAGTCCACCTGGCTGACCGGCATCTGTTACACAAAACCCAATCCCCCGCCCCTGAGCATGACAACATTCAAACTGTCATATTGGCAGCCCCCATCCCTGACCTCACGGGCTTAGTAGGCAAACGCGCCCAGTACAGTACCACGCAACTAAACTCCGAAGCTGGAACCCAATGCAGATCTCCTCACAATACATCGCCCCCCAAATAGGCATATGCCACATCACTTGCAAAGAAAAACGCTACACGGGCCAAATCAGAATAGAAATTTAATGCACATCAAAGTCACCAAGCCCATACAGCCATCAGGCCATGAACTCCTAAACACCAATCACCATTGTGGGCTGCATCCGCAAGAAATGACCAGCCACTACTTGTGTGTCGTCCTGTTCCCTCATGGTACACAGAGCCACATTCACGTACGAAAAGGCAACATGGAAGCGCACAGAACCGCAGGGCCGTCCCAATGGGGAGGCACTAGTCCAGCCGAAAGGCCGAAATGTTGCTCCGAGCCACCAGTACAGCGTAAGGGCATGTGGGCCATTGGCGATCGTCCCATAAGATCGTAATGCTGCTCCACTGATTAACACGAAGCAGCAGGTGTCGGGAGTAAAACCCATCTGCAGGAGTGGCATACAGATGGCAGTGGCAAAAGGGGAGGAGATACCTGTCAACCAAAAGAAAAGAAAAAGAACAGAATGGCCATCAGAACTACATTCCAACAACTCACTTCAATGATCACACGAAATCCACAGCCATATGCATGCTAGCCCACTCCAAAGGATCATCACCACCCCAAAACCACTTGCGACTCCTAACCATCTATATCGAGGTGCAAACACCATCACAAACGAGTGTACCTGTGCATGCGTCTGTCAAAACAGAATCCATCAGATGGGAATGTTAATGTGCATGGACACAAGTGTCTGAGGGCGTGTCGAGACAGGGAGGGCTCAACAAGGCCAGATAGACGATGGTCCCACCATGGCAGCCCTGCATCACATAGCGTAGGGGAGGCGGATAGATCCCAAGAAGCCCTGTACATGGCAAACTCTGTATCAAATCACCTGCCCATGCATCCATTCATCATTCCCTCATCCCGGAATCAAAACGCCTGAATAATTACTCACATAACATTAGAAACATCCATTGAGTCTGTGCGTTATGCAGCCTGCAAAATCCACAGTGCCCCAGCCCGTAATTCCAGTGTTGTGAAGTAACATGTATCTGGGAACGGCCGGCCTCATCGCCCACGTAGCAATTGCGCATCCCAAACTATTCATATCAATCATTGCTTCCTCGCCATGGGCCCTGTCTCAAGGACATTGAACAACAGAACGTTATATTTGCAGTCAGACCTGTGGGCATCTCCTCGCCGCTAGCTGGAAACCGAAAGCGCCGCCCTTGGAATTCCACATTTGCAACATCACGCCGAAAAGGCATCTGTGGCCGTTTGAAATCACTAATTATTCCATCGAGTGCGGCTGTGTGTGAAAATGGCAACTGCCTTCACCCACAAATGGGACGCCCCGCCCGTCATTGCAACTCGGTAAAGTGATGCATGAGGGCCCACCGTTACTCGAGTACTACGTTCCACTGACCCTTCACAAGTCTGTTCGCGACTGCACAGATAGTATGTGCAACAATGGGACCACAGCAGAATGAACATGTCAACCAATGTTACACGGCCATCGGGTACAAATACATGATTGCAATAGCAAGATGCCATTCCCAGATTTGCAGCGTTGTGCGCGGGACGTGCTCGGCCAAAGGGGAGAGCAGCTTGCACAGGTGGAATTAATCACCACAGGTGGAGGCCATACAGCCTGAAAACACATAAATTGCACAGCCAGTCTCCTCCCACAACCACACCGAAATGCTACCGGCAGGACTCGCGATGTTGGCCCTGGGGGACCTGATAGCACTGCAAGTACTCCAACTCCAAGAAGAAGACGAACACCAACTGCAACCGGCCGCACGAAGGAGACGCAGGAGGAGGAGGAGGGCAAGGCAGGGCCAGCAAGGGCCGCCAGCACAGCCACTACCACCACGCAGGCAGCCCGCAATCCCACGCCTCCGAGCACATCCGTTCAACCTCACTGATGAGCAGATCCACACCCTCTACCGTCTGGACCGGGACACCATAGCCGCCATTGTGGACATGACACAGGCTGACCTTGTCAGCATGATAGATAGCCCAACCGCCATCCCACCCCTACTGAAGGTGGTGTCTGTACTCCACTTCCTGGCCACAGGCACCTACCAGCACACAGTCGGACAGTTGCATGGCATTTCTCAGCCACTGTTCTCACGGACACTATTGCAAGTGCTCGATGCCCTCCTGCAGCACGCAGACGACTACATCTCTCTACCACGCTCGGAGCAGGAAATTACCAACACAAAAGTGGGATTCCATGCACTTGCCGGCATACCGGGTTGCATTGGTGCCATCGACTGCACCCATGTGGAATTGGTCGTCCCACATGCAATGGAGGCCCAGTACCGCAACAGAAAACAATTTCATTCCCTGAATGTACAAATGGTGTGTGACTCCAACAGGATCATTACACATTGTTGTGCCCGATTCCCTGGATCTACCCATGATTCTATGGTCTTGAGGAACTCTACAATACCACGCTACATGGAGCGACACGCAGGGAACAGATCCTGGCTACTCGGTGAGTCTCATTACATGCATGATTATGTGGGGAATGTGATTTGGCAATGACCTGGCAGGAAGGGGGGGGGTGTGCGTACGTAGCAATGGCATTCCACATCATAGGTTTCTCGTCCACATACAGGTGATGCTGGATATCCACTGAAGAGATGGCTCCTCACACCAGTCCGGAACCCACGGGACCAGCATGAGGAGGACTACAACCATGCCCACTCACGTACCCGTGTAGTCATTGAACAGGCATTCGGCCTACTGAAGACTCGTTTCCGCTGCCTCAGCAGGTCTGGCGGGGCACTCCTGTACCGCCATGAGAAGGTTGCAAAGATGGTGATGGCATGTGTCATGCTCCACAACATGTGCGTACGTAGAAATGTGCCCATGCCCCCTGACGCAGAACTGCAAGCACCTGATGATGGTCATGATGAGGGTGGGGATGTGGCAGCACCTCATGGAGTCTGCGAGGCACTGGAGGCCCGTGACATTCGTCAGCATCTCATTGATGTATGCTTCTAGCACTCACGCCTGGTGGCTGATACATGGACACGGGACTCGTGGCACTGTGCGTGTCTGGGACATGCACAATATGGACTGTACGCCTATGATGGCCTAGTACACAAAAATCAATGTCCACACATCTCATTGGTTGATCGTGCACTTTTTATGGCATATGTGATGTCATGTTGAACACCCTATCGACCCGCCACCCAAGTGAGCCCAACACACCCCCTCCACCCTCCTACCTCCCCCCCGAACCCCAGTGTCCAAAGATGCTCATTGTCAGTGGGCTGTCGCTATTGCAAGCCCCCTCTGCGGGTATCAGGGGCACCCCTGCCTGTGGAGCGCAGGTTCCTTCCAGATCTACGTTGGGGGCTGCCCTGGACGGAACTTGCAACGGATGATGTGTCTGCCTGCTCACGTCCATGCATGTCCCTAAGGGTTTGCGAGAGCTCAGTGAGCACACGGCGCACTGCGGCAAGTTCGGCACATACGTCTTTGGACGTCGCATGCAGTTCCCCCCTCAGGCTCTCGGTGCTTCTCTCCATTTGGACTCTCAGGCTCTCGGTGCTACTCTCCATTTGTGCCCTTAGCGTCTCTGTGCCTCTCTCCATTTCTGCCCTAAGTGTCTCAGTTGATGTTTCTATGTCTGCCTTAGTGCCCCCACATTCATCGGCATGGTCCTTGAGGAGCGTGGCCATTTGCTGCTGTTGCACGATTAACTTGTCGAGGGACTGTTGCCTCTGCTGGGCCATGCCCATTTGCGGGGGTGTCACAGATGGGCTGTTGTCCTCATGTTGCCTTGCCACAGGGCTTGTGGGGGATGGCCAGTCGTTGTCTTGTGGGTGCCCCTGCGTGGTATCCTCATGTTGTACGGGATGGGACAGACAGGGGGATTGGGACAGGTCATGGATGGATCTGACTTCGACATCCCCGTTTTCTGTGTCGGAGCATGCTGCCATCAATGGGGTGTCACCTATGGTGCTGCTGCCACCAGAGGCAGTGCCTTCTGTGGCATCCATTGGGGGGACCTGTGGTGGTGGTGTTGTGGGCATGCTGGCTGCTGGGGTGCCTGTTGATGTTCCCTCCTCTGTGCTGCCACCTGATTTGTGCTGCTGCCGTGTCTTGATGCGTGCAGCTGAGGTGGAGGGTCTCTGGCCGTTGGTCTTGGCCCTCTTTGCAGGTGTGCTGGTAGGGGTGTCCTGTAGCTCGTCGTTTGGATCGGACCCTGTGGTGGAGTAAAGGAGGGCGAGGGTTAATGATGGGTCTGTGGGAATTGGAATGGCATTGTATCACATGCTCTGGGGTGGTACCTGAGGGTGATTTGGGTCGGGTCCTTGGAGGTGCTTTGATTTGTGTGTGGAGTGAGGGTGCAGTTGTTTGGCAGCCTGCAGTTAGGGTGTGCCTGCTGCACGTGTAGTGCGTGTATTAGGGGTTTTTAATTATTTATGTATTTATTGTGGGTTTTAACGTGCGCTATCAGGCCGATGTGTGTGGCCGTTCTCCTGGACATGTGTTTCTGTTGCACTATGTGGACGCATGGTACTTCACATGGATGGACTGTGTGGATTTGGCATTGTTTTATCTGGTACACCTACCTGAATCTTCGGATGTCTGCACTCCTTTCTCCATCCCTCCGACTCCCTCTATGCTCTCCATTCCGATGGTGGAGGCACAGATTTCTTCCCAGGGGGTCAACTTGATGGGTGATTCAGGACCTCCCCCGGTGGCTGTGGCAATGTTGCGGTTGGCAGAGAGTATGCTGCGGACGCGTATCCGCAGGTCGTCCCATCGCTTGCGGCATTGCTGTGGGGTGCGGGGTGCGGTCCCCACCGCACTTACCCGCTGTGCCACCAGAGCCCATATGGTCTTCTTGTTTGCAAGTGCCGTTCTGGTCATTTGCGTGGAGAAGACGATGGCAGCATTCTCCTGGAGGGTCTCTGTTAGCACGGTGAGTTCCTCGCGGGAGAAGTGGACCTGCCGCTTGCGGTCGCACGCTTTCTTCGCTACTTTTCCCATTTGTCTTGGTTTCGCTAGGGTGGGTGACGGGTTGGGGTGTGTTTCAGGGTAGTGATTTTAGTGGTTGTGTGGTTTTAGTGGTTTTATAGGTGTACGCCGGGATGTTTCCCGTTCCGGGCCCATGTTTTAACTTCCGTTTCCGTATATTTCCGGTCACCGTACTTTCCGGTAGGCGCACACTGCGGTGACCGCTAAGAGGGGTGGCGGTATTGCACCTAGGGCGCCGTACGGCGGCGGTGTGGGCCGTTTTGGGGTCATTTCCGCCATCGCGGACTTTGCACTTCCGCCGTGGCGTGGTGCTCGTGCCCGATGGGTCGGAATGGGCCGCACTTTGCTCCTTCGTGCAATGGCGGAAACGCTATTTACGCTGTGGCGCTCCGGTCAGTCGCTTTCCGCAAGGGTCGTAATGAGGGCCCTTATCTCTTGTTCGGTGTGAACTCAGGAGATCAACATGTTAGTGGTGTTTTCAGCCTCCTCTTATCCAAAGTTCCCTTAGCGCCAAAACGGAGAGGACCCAATGGGAGATCTGCTCACAAACACTCACACCATACGTGGACCTATCACGGACCACGGTGGTCCCAGGCATTCAGGACACTCCAGACTCTCTGGCACCCAAGATGTGTATTGGGACCAGACATCCCAGCCTACATCCTGGAGGCACACACAAGGCATGCAGAAGCCCACGAAAGCTTTGGGGTTTCGCGGGAAAGTGCATGACCAAATAAGGGCTGCCCCGGGTCAGCTCGACCTGGGGGAAGGGGAAGGGGCAAGACAGTCAGCGGACAGGACAAAGAACCTAGTGGCATGGCCAATTTGGAGCCAGGCCACTCATTTGTGCCAAATGCGGTAAGCGCGGATAACATGGCGAAAAAGGGTTCAAAACACAAGAGAAATGATAGCTGCCATCACTCCCGTCCGTGACACACTTGCACAGTTCATAGTAAGTCCAGCGAGAGTTTCTAGGGCCTTTGGAATGACTAGAGACCCAAGAGCGCGGTAATGTAAGTTACAGTGCACTCTTGTTTCATGTTGCACAAAAGCTGCAACATGAGGAAAGGACTAAGGGAAACGAAGTGTCCCAGTACTGACTGTTTTAAGAGCATGTCAGTTTCCCCATAAGAATTGAGCGAAAGCCCAGAGGAGTGCGGCGGAAGGCTGCGCTTCTCTGGCAAAGTCTAGATCAGGGTGTAAAACAACAGCAAAAAGTTTGGGAGTTGCCACATGGAGGGAAAATTACATACAATTATGAAATCTTTCCTAGCACTACCTAGACAATATTGCTGTCTACAGTTCCACCTGAGAAGAGCATTTGACTCATCTGGATAAGGTCTTGCAGGCCTTGAAAAGGGCTAACCTCACTATCAAGGTGTAACGCTCACCTGATTCCCGTAGAGGCGCCGGTCTTGACTGGGCGTATACCGTATCTGCAAAGGTGATGTGTAACACACGGCTGGCTCTTTGGGCTGGACCTCTGTGCACTGTATGTCTGACTTGAAGGGTAAGATGTCTGCAGATAGAAAATATGGGATTAAGGAACTGGGTTATTGAATGTCTCTCTCTTCTTCCCTTCCTCTTCTCCTGTAGAACCCCAAAGGTTAACGCTCTCACCTTAGGTAAGTGAACGCCGTGCTCTCCATCTGCCTCGGGGCAGGGTGCTGTAACCAGTTTCTTCACTGGATAAGGGGAGCAGGCCTCTTGACTTCAGAGGACTGCTGTCCGTCGTTTACTGCACGAACTGTAAGTTCCGAGTAATTCTAATGTCTTTAAAGTCTTTAGTAATGATGTTTCTTGTTTTGCAGGGTTCCGGCGATGGCGGATGACGGGCTGAAGTGAGTTGAAGATGGAGCCCGTGTGATGAATAGAAGCGCCTGGAAGCACGTAAGTAAGCGCTTGTTGCCTGCTTCACGATGAGCTCTAACTGTCTTTTTATTTTGCAGGTACAAGTTCGGGGCGGCTGCAGGGTGCCGGAATACCCACTGGGTTAGATGTGGAAAGGAGTAATGGCACGTGAGTATTAAAGTTCCCCAATGTCTTTAAACGCACCTTGTTTTGTCTTTCAGATGCGGGATGCAGCGCCGAAGGCCTCCGGAGCGTGCGAAGAGTTGGTAAGCTTTTGTCTTTCAGATGCCGGAATGCAGTGTGAAGACCTCCGGAGCGCACGAAGAGTAGGTAAGCCTTTGTCTTTCAGATGCCGGAATGCAGCGCGAGGCGTTGGTGACAGCCGATGGACCAGGTAAGTGAAGAGCTGTCACTGAAGACCGTAATGCTAACCTGTTCTTTCTTGTCTTTATAGGTGTTGCTGAAGACTGGATTCAGGATGGTAAGCCTTTTTCCTTAGGCCCAGGATCATATGCAGAAGACACGATGAGCGTTCTGCTGCAGAGGATGTAGAATAACGCAAAGCAAGATTCATCCATCGGGTGTGGTTTAAATAGCCTCCTGTAGTGCTTAGGTGTCTCCTTCCACAGCCACACCTAGGTAAGAAAAGAGTTCCTGCTTTCCAGAAGAGTTCCAGTGTTCTGAATCTAGGGAGTGGCTCCTGCCCCACCCAACAGGAAAAGTAGTTCCAAACAGAAGAGGATCAGAGGCTCAACTGGCAGGCAAGTAAGCAGCATGGTCTGCTGCAGGTAAATCCACCCAAGCATTATGAGCCCGGCGCTTCCAGCGTTGGGACTGGGCATATTTATGAGCCTGGTGCCACTGGCGTCAGGACTGGGTCCAAAAGGTCCCAATTGGGACTGGTTGGCACTCGGAACCTGGGTTATGGATCTGCTTCCAAGGGAGTTGGGAAAACCCTGACCTTTTGGAAGCAGAGATCATGACAGTACCCCCCCTCAAGGCCCCTCCCAAACCGGGCTTCTCCGGGGGTTTTGGCTTGTCAGGAAATGTTCGGTGAAATCTTTTGATTAGGCGAGGAGCGTGGACATATTCAGCAGGTTCCCGGGATCTCTCTTGGGGGCCGTAGCCTTTCCAGTCAATTAGGTAAAATAGTTTAGATTTGGAGATCTTGGAGTCCAGAATGCTTTTGACTTCAAACTCGAGTTCTCCATCAACTAGGATAGGTTTTGGAGATTTAGTTAGTCGGGTTTGAGGTTGCACGGGTTTTAATAGAGAGACGTGGAAGACCGGATGTATCTTCATGTGCGGGGGCAAGTCCAACTTGACCGCTACTGGGTTTACTATGGTAGTGATGGAATAGGGACCAAGGTATCTTGGGTTGAATGTGCGTGGCCCTTTTAGAGGTAGATATTTGGTGCATAACCAGACTTGATCCCCTACTTGATATTGAGGGGCTTCCTTCCGATGTTGATCTGCTCCTTTCTTGTATTGTTCTTTAGCCCTTTGAAGGTGAGAAACAGCTTCCTTAAAGGCTTGGGTGATTGTAGAATCCAGGTAGTCTACTGCTGGTGTTTCAAGATCTTGGAGGGGATCCAACTCCGAGGTTCGAGGGTGACTGTCGTACAAAAGAAAAAACGGGGTTTTCCCAGTTCCCGAATGGACAGAGTTATTGTAGGCATATTCGGCTATCCAAAGGATGTCTTTCCAAGTTTTTTCAGTTTGTTGCAGCATGCAGCGTAAATACTGTTCCAGAGTTTGATTGGTCCTCTCGGTTTGTCCGTCGGTCTGAGGGTGGTGACTGGTCAATAGTCTCACATCAATTTGAGCCGACCGACAGCAACTTCGCCAAAAATGAGAAATAAATTGACTACCTCGATCCGAAATTAGAACCGAAGGAAAACCGTGCAGTCGGACGATGTTTTCGAGAAATTCTCGGGCCAGAGTTGCTGCTGTTGGCAAGCCTTTGAGCGGAATGAAATGCGCCATCTTGGAGAATAAGTCCACGATTACTAGAATCGTATTGTATCCGGAGCATGGAGGTAGATCGGTGATGAAGTCCATAGAAAGCGTATGCCAAGGGCGAGGTGGGATGTCAATAGGGCGTCAGAGGCCTGCTGGTCTTTCCTTTTGACTCTTGTTTTGGGCGCATACTCCACAGGACATTATAAAGTCTCTGATATCTTTTTTCCAAGACGGCCACCAGAAGTAGCGCTTGATCTTTTCTGAGGTCTTGGCCATACCGGGATGTCCTTCCATTAAAGAATCGTGATAACAAGAGATTACTTTTTTCTGTAAATCTGTGCTGGGTAGGTATAATCGTTCTTGGAAATACAATAAGTTGTCCTTTACTGCAAAGTCCTTTCCCTGCAGATGCCAATTCTGTATGTCTGCTGGAGTTACAAGTTGCCTGGCCTTATCCTTAACTTCCTCTATGGATTCTGTGGCGATTACACCCAGAATTCTTTGTTCGGGAATGATTGGTACAGGTTTAGGGTTGATCAAGTGTTCTTCCACTCCCATCCGAGAAAGGGCATCAGCTTTACCGTTCTTTGTACCAGGTCGATAGGTAATTATGAAGTCAAACTCGGCAAAGAATAATGCCCAACGGAGTTGTCTAGAGGATTGGGCTTTTGCGGTTTTCAAATATTGCAGGTTTCGGTGATCCGTAATCACAGTAACGGTGTGTCGGGCCCCCAGCAGATAATGCCGGCAAGCCTTAAAGGCAGACTTGATAGCCAGAAGTTCCTTGTCAGTAATCGTGTAATTGATTTCAGGAGGCGAGAGTTTGCGGGACCAAAATGCCACGGGATGCAACTGATTGGTTACCGGGTCCTTTTGTGATAGAACTGCCCCCACGGCAAGGCTTGAAGCATCAGTTTCCACGATGTAGGGGAGTTCGGGGCGAGGGTGTTTTAAGATTGGTGCAGAGATAAATTTAGTCTTCAAATCCTGGAAAGCTTGTTCCGCCTCGGTAGACCATTCAAAACGTTTGTTTTTCTTTAACAAGGCAGTGATGGGCTGGACTATTCGAGAGAATTCGGGGATAAACCTGCGGTAAAAGTTAGCGAAGCCTAACATGCTTTGCACACCTTTTACGGAGGATGGTGATGTCCATTTGAGAACTGCATCGACCTTCTTTGAATCCATACGCACTCCGCCAGGTGATAATATGAATCCCAAGAATTCATCTTCAGTTACGTTGAAAACACATTTTTCCAATTTAGCGAAAAGTTTGTGTTGACGCAATCTTTCGAGGACCATTTTCACGTGTTTCCGATGTTCAGATTCCGATGAAGAATAAACGAGGATGTCGTCAATGTAAACAACAACACACACATCTATGAGCTCTCTGAGGACATCGTTCATAAAATATTGAAAGGCGGCCGGGGCATTGCAAAGTCCGAAGGGCATGACCTGATATTCAAATAGTCCATACTTGGTGCGGAAGGCCGTCTTCCATTCATCGCCCTCTTTTACTCGTACCAAGTGGTAAGCTCCTCTAAGATCCAGCTTTGTATATATGCATGCTTTTCTGACTTGGTCCAGGAGTTCAGGGATCAAAGGTAACGGATATCTATTCTTAACGGTGATCTGGTTCAGGGAGCGATAATCTATACAAGTTCTAAGGTCTCCTTCCTTTTTTGGAACGAAGAACAAAGCTGAAGAAGCAGGGGACTTGGAAGGACGAATAAACCCATTTGCCAGGTATTGATCCAGGTATTGTCGAAGGTGAAGGTTCTCAGGCTCGGTGAGGGCATAAATTCTACTACAAGGAGGAGTAGATCCAGGTATCAGGTCTATCTGGCAGTCATAAGACCTATGAGGAGGTAGAGAGTTAGCCTGATCCTTCCGGAAAACATCTTGGTATTCTAGGTATTCGGGAGGTAACTGGGGAGTCTCTGAAGAAATTGCTGCCAGTGCAACACCAGGTGGAGGGTGACAAGTAGAGACACATTCTGGAAACTGGACCGTTCTTGCTCGCCAATCGATCAGAGGATTGTGTTTCTCTAACCAAGGTATTCCTAGAATAATCTGAAACTGAGGGGCCTTGATCACATCGAACACGATCTTCTCATGGTGTCCATCTTGACTTACTAGCGTCACCTCTTGAGTGGTATGCGTTACTGGCCCGGAGGCTATCTCCGTACCATCCACCGTAGTAATGACGTCCTTTACAGCCTTGGGACAAAGAGTTAGATTCATCCTCAAAACCATTTCATGATCCACATAATTGCCGATGGCACCGCTGTTGACGTAAGCTTCAATTGCATGTAATCGATCCGGATTATCAGGGCTAATGAGGACCATAGGTATCACGAAATGCGAGGTCACGGAACTGGTTTTCACGCTCGGCAAGAGGACCTCTATTCTTGTCGGGCGAGGTCGTTTCCCTGCTCAGAGTTTGTAACTTTGGTAACTTCAGCTCCTACTGCCTTCTTGGCAGGTTTCACCGGACAGTTTTGAAGAAAGTGCCCTGAGTTTCCGCAATAGAGGCATAATTGCAACTGTTTTCTCCTTTCCCGCTCCTTTTGTGATAGAGGACCTTTCAGACCCCCTATTTGCATGGGTTCCCCGGGGTCTACTCCTTTGGAAGGAGTTGGCGGTTTGGAAAATACTCGAGCATCAAACTTGGAACGATCGGCCTTCCTGTTCTGCAGTCTGTGATCTATTTGAACGACTAAGTCTATATAGTCCGAACAATCTTGTGGGGGATTCACTACTTGGGCTAACACATCTTTGAGCTCTCCACGTAGACCTCTATAAAACAGCGTAATCCTTTTGTCCTCAGGCCATTGAGTTTCCACTATCAGTTTGTTGAAAGACGCAATATAAGCCAAAAGGTCTTGATTACCTTGTCGCAACGAAAGAAGCTCATTGTCCAAGGCCTGCCCCTGTGAATGTCTTGCGAACAGTTTTTCCATACTGAGCTGAAAAGCTTGAAAATCATGGAGGACCGGATCATCTTGATTTACTAGAGGGATCGACCAGTCTGCCGCATTGCCACTAAGGTACGAAAGCACGAAAGCTACTTTAGCTTGATCAGTTGGAAAGGCTGCTGGCCGGCATAAGAAATGCAACCGGCACTGATTGATAAATACTGCAAACCTCTTTGGATCACCAGAAAATCGTTCGGGCGGAGCCAGAGGTACATTCCCAGGTAGGTTGATCTGCACTGGATTCATAGAGGATGTAGAAGGAAGATTTCCCCCAGATGCGGGTAACGGGGTCTGTCCGGCTTGTGACTGTAGCAATGGTCTAGCGAGATCATCTGTTCGCTCCTTGGAAATAATCAGTTCCCTTCTTAAAGCGTTTGTTTCCTGACGGGCTGCATGCACTTCTGCCCTTAGTTCCCCAAGTAACTGGGCTAGCTGGTCGGTATCCGGGGTTTCCATAGCGCCTGGACGGGAGTTTTGTGGTAGGCTTTGCGTTCTGTAACGCTCACCTGATTCCCGTAGAGGCGCCGGTCTTGACTGGGCGTATACCGTATCTGCAAAGGTGATGTGTAACACACGGCTGGCTCTTTGGGCTGGACCTCTGTGCACTGTATGTCTGACTTGAAGGGTAAGATGTCTGCAGATAGAAAATATGGGATTAAGGAACTGGGTTATTGAATGTCTCTCTCTTCTTCCCTTCCTCTTCTCCTGTAGAACCCCAAAGGTTAACGCTCTCACCTTAGGTAAGTGAACGCCGTGCTCTCCATCTGCCTCGGGGCAGGGTGCTGTAACCAGTTTCTTCACTGGATAAGGGGAGCAGGCCTCTTGACTTCAGAGGACTGCTGTCCGTCGTTTACTGCATGAACTGTAAGTTCCGAGTAATTCTAATGTCTTTAAAGTCTTTAGTAATGATGTTTCTTGTTTTGCAGGGTTCCGGCGATGGCGGATGACAGGCTGAAGTGAGTTGAAGATGGAGCCCGTGTGATGAATAGAAGCGCCTGGAAGCACGTAAGTAAGCGCTTGTTGCCTGCTTCACGATGCGCTCTAACTGTCTTTTTATTTTGCAGGTACAAGTTCGGAGCGGCTGCAGGGTGCCGGAATACCCACTGGGTTAGATGTGGAAAGGAGTAATGGCACGTGAGTATTAAAGTTCCCCAATGTCTTTAAACGCACCTTGTTTTGTCTTTCAGATGCGGGATGCAGCGCCGAAGGCCTCCGGAGCGTGCGAAGAGTTGGTAAGCTTTTGTCTTTCAGATGCCGGAATGCAGTGTGAAGACCTCCGGAGCGCACAAAGAGTAGGTAAGCCTTTGTCTTTCAGATGCCGGAATGCAGCGCGAGGCGTTGGTGACAGCCGATGGACCAGGTAAGTGAAGAGCTGTCACTGAAGACCGTAATGCTAACCTGTTCTTTCTTGTCTTTATAGGTGTTGCTGAAGACTGGATTCAGGATGGTAAGCCTTTTTCCTTAGGCCCAGGATCAGATGCAGAAGACACGATGAGCGTTCTGCTGCAGAGGATGCAGAATAACGCAAAGCGAGATTCATCCATCGGGTGTGGTTTAAATAGCCTCCTGTAGTGCTTAGGTGTCTCCTTCCACAGCCACGCCTAGGTAAGAAAAGAGTTCCTGCTTTCCAGAAGAGTTCCAGTGTTCTGAATCTAGGGAGTGGCTCCTGCCCCACCCAACAGGAAAAGTAGTTCCAAACAGAAGAGGATCAGAGGCTCAACTGGCAGGCAAGTAAGCAGCATGGTCTGCTGCAGGTAAGTCCACCCAAGCATTATGAGCCCGGCGCTTCCAGCGCTGGGACTGGGCATATTTATGAGCCTGGTGCCACTGGCACCAGGACTGGGTCCAAAAGGTCCCAATTGGGACTGGTTGGCACTCGGAACCTGGGTTATGGATCTGCTTCCAAGGGAGTTGGGAAAACCCTGACCTTTTGGAAGCAGAGATCATGACACAAGGGCACCAAGTGCCAGATAGCTCAAGGCAAAGTCCCTTATCTTGGTCATGAGTTAGGAGGGGGTCAAATCCAACCTCTCCCAGTAAAGTACAGGGTGTACATGACTGGGACACTCCCACTACTCAAACCCAGGTGAGAACCTTTTTGGGCCTCACTGGGTATTACCAGAACCTCATGGCAGACTATGGAACCATAGCTGCACCTCTGACAGCTCTGACTTCGCCCAAACAACCAAGGAAGGTTAATTGGACAGAAGACTGTCAGATGGCCTTTGTTGGCTTGAAAGAAAGTCTGTGTAGGGCACCTGTGTTGTGTCTGCCTGACCACAGCAAACCCTTTATCACCTTGAGTCCAAGGAAGGTCATTTCGAGACTGTGGAACTGTGTTTCTGCTTGGGGAAGGAAGCTGAGAGGAAACTGCGAGCTGGAGGAAGCTAAGAACTTTATGTTGAACACTGTTTTCGACTGATTGCTGACATCGCTACACATTGTACAGATTTAGATGTGAGGGCAAGTATAGGTTTTGGCCACAGAAAGATTCCTAAATTGAACTCTTTTACTCAGAAATTCCTTAGTTACATTTAGGTAGGAAAATCCTACCGTAGCATAGGGCAAGTTAGGCCTTTCTCCATCCTGACCTTTAAGTTATTAAAGTGTTATATTTTAATTCTGAATCTGTTGTCTGTATCTTGCTTCATGATGCCTTCACACACCCTAAGTGGTGTACCGTTAATGAGGAGGTGAGTATACAAACCCTGGGAGGCTTGAGGGTGAGTTGAGACGTGTAATGGTTGGGACGACTGTGGAAAAGTGGGATTGTATACATAAAGAAAAAAAATTATAAAAAATAAATAAATAAAAAATAAAGGGTTGGCCCTTCTTTCTTTCATCAATTGAAAAGGTGTGGTGACTTTGGAAGAATTCACTGTTACTCTGTGTGCAGCCATTGTTTTCTGTACTACTTCATTACTTGTTAAATTGCTTCCTTAATCATGCGATTGGCACGTTCTACTTGCCCATTTCCTCTTTGGTATAGAGCTAGTTGGATGTGCTTTATATTTTTGCGATTGTTTATATTTTTGCAATTCAGAAAGTTGACCATTTGTGCCAAAACAAACTGAACTCCAATGTTCGAGACTATTTCTCCAGGACATCCTTCTCTCCTGAAGACTCTTGTGAGTGCTTGAATGTTTGATCCTGTAGTTGTCCCATTCATGAATTCTGCTTCAACCCACTTGAAGGCAATTCTCTGCAGTATGTGGAACCAGTTATGCTGGGCAATAGCAGAGGTGACATGTGAAATTTTGGGCATGTGGAGGATGAGGGATGAGTCTGGCTGCTGTGTTTTGTATGGCTTGCAAGGGGCAAGGGTGCTGTTGGGTAGATAAGTGAGGAGAGCATTTCCATAGTCCAGCTTAGAGAGAACCAGTGCTTGGACTGTGATGCTGAAGTCGTCAGGAAGCAGGATATGTCTGATTTTGCATAGGAGGTGTAGTTGTAGATTGCATGTTTTGGTGACAGCGGCTATGTGGTGTGTGAAGGGGTCGATGGTGAAGCTAAGGGATTTGACAGGTGTGGCGAGCGATATGTGTGGGTTAGCTGTGTTGAGTTCTTGGATCCAGGGAGTGAGTTCGGGTTTATGTCTGGGGTGGGGGGCGGAGGGGTTGGAGGCAGGGAAGATGAGGAGATATTCTGTTTTGGAAGGATTGAGTTTGAGGAAGTGGATAGCCACCCAATTGGTGACGGTGGAGAGACAGCTTTTGAGGGTGTGGTGTTGTTATGGGGATGACATTTGGAAGTAGGTATGTGCCTCTCTATGTCACTGTCCATGCACGGCCACCAGTAACTCTCTCTCAATCTCCGTTTCAACAGCGTACACCCTAGATTACCTTTGTGAGCAAGAGCCATAAAGATGTTCACAAGAGATGCCAATGGTGTGAGTTTGTCAGCTCTGCAAAACAGCTCCTTCTACTGTGATGTCGGCTTGTATCTTGAAGGAGTTGAAGCGGAATATTTTTTTCTAATGGCCATCCTGACTTGGTGAAGTTTGCTATTTGTTGACGGTTGTTACCTTTAGTATGTTGCAATCACTGGGCCGTTGATATGCTGTGTGCAGTGTTCTCTTCCACATCCTCTATAATTGCTATGATGCAGTTACTTACATCCCATTCATTGGCATGTTTGTTTTTGTAACAGATGTCTGGACAAGCAGTCTGCTTGTGACTTTTGCCAGCCTGGGACATATGCAATGTTGTACGTTTTGCTGCACATCTCGCCAGCCTCGATCTGACTTTATTTGTCTTGGCCCCCCTCCCCCTGTCAAAATGTGAATTAGGCGTTTGTGGTCCATAGGGAGCATGCATGTTCTTGCCCAGATGTACTTTCTGAAATGCTCAGTGGCCCATGTACCCCCGAGCATCTCCTTTTCGATGGCAAGAGTAGTTTTGCTCAGAGTCTGTATGGGCTCCAGAGGTGAAAGCTTAAATGGAATGACCATCTCTTTGCTTCTGCATTATGGTTGTCCCCAGACCATAGGCACTGGCATCCATTGTGATGATTGTGTGTTCGTCAGGAACAAAACGCCGAAGTATGGGAACACTCAGAATGGTGGATTTGATCATGTCAAACGCATCTTGGCATGCTGGTGACCACTCATATGGAGCATTTATTTTAACATGAGTGTAGCACAGTTTTTGCAGAGAATGCTTCTGCGAATTTCGTATAATACTCTGCAATCCCATTACTCTTTTGTGGTTGGTCTGGGAACTTTCATGATTGCCTCTAATGGTGACACTTTGGGACGTGTCACTGCAGCAGAAATGGTGTAGCCATGATATTCTATCTCTGAATCCTTGAGCATACACTTTTCCTTGCACAATGTGAGTCTGCTGTCCTCCATTGTGTAAATAGGACTCGGGAAAATAATGTTATTGTGAGAATCGTCAACCCTCCTGTGCACTAGGATGCTGCCCTGAAAGAATGTTACATGGGGAATGTCCTTGAGAAGGTTGTGTGATGAATCAGTGATGATTCCCCCAGAAAACATGGCCTGGGGCTCTTCTTGTGTGGCCAGGGAAAGGCAGACGCTTTCTGATCCCGACTCTGCGGGTGGTGTTCTGTGGGAGGATCACATGAGTGGGGAAGCAGGTCAGGAGGAAGGTGAAACCCCCTTGTTGAACTTTCCCCAAGACCCTAACCTTCTAATGGCTTATTGTAAAAAACCAAGAAGTGAGAAAAACTGTCTGTGCCATTAGGGATTTCAAGTCCCATAATTCCCGAAGTACTGGGCGAAGAAGAGGGCTAAAGAGGAACAATGCTGCAGGAGCGGTCAGCTTGTTAGAGGAAATGACCCACAATTTAGGGAGACTGAGAGGCTTAAAAGGCCCCCTCAGTTGCAGGCCATTAGAGAGCAGGGAGAGCAGTGTGAAGCGTGTGAGCAGCCGAAGCAGAAACTGGAGGAGGGAGAAGATGCCACAACCACTTTCAAGCAGAAAACAGTAGCCGGTCCTGAGAGGGTCTTTGCCTCCAGAAGCCTTAAGTGCAGAGGTCACTCAGCGGAAAGCTTGAAAGAGAGAAGCTCGCCCTCTGAAGACCTGCTTTTCAGAGGCTGCACAGCGGGAAGCCACAGCATGGAAAGTTTTCTTCCACAAGAGGCTGTCTCTGGTGGTCGGCGAGCACCAGGAAGCCTCCGGAGCAAAGGAAGCTCCTTTTACAAGTGGTGTGAGCGAAGGCGTACCAAGAGTAGCAGTTTTCCGGGTTGCAAGGAGCCATTGAAGCAGAGCACCTGTGAGCAGCGAGGGGATCTGATGTGCAAGCCTTACCCGGTGAGTTCACCAGCTGACAGTGACCTCGGAGTGCTCCAAAATCACACACATGTTCGAAGCAGGCATTTACAAAGTAGCATTTTGGAAGTAATATTAAAGGTAATTTTGAATACCGAACTATCTGAAAACAACGAAAACTGTATTTTTCAAAAGAGACTACCTACCAGGCCAACCACTAAGCTTATGAGACCAACAGGAAGAGAAGGGGAGATGCAATGTCTTAAAGGGGTGAAGCTTGTTAATGGTGATTGTTCCATAAGATTGAAGCTGGTATAAAATCTCACATCATCATTCCAAGATAAGATAGGCACCAATGAATGAGGGCATGTTGTCCTCAGCTCCACTCCTGGTGGAAAAAAGAAGCAGGCCGGGCAACCGAGATTTGGATGCAGGCCAGGCAGTGGGAAGCACCCAGAAGTGGAAGAATGGAGCGGTGAACCAGGCTAGTAGCCTGGGGCACCCTTTTACCCCCCTGGAAGAGGAACGGCCCTCATGGAAGCGGAGGCACAGAATGCTGTTAATAGAGAAGCTCTCTTGGGAAGATATGTCCCGCAGCGCTGCAGTATCAGGTGTCGAGGGCTGCTGAAATGGAGGTGAGGAAAGCAGCACAGAAGGAGGACCCCGGGCAGAGTAAAGGAGCCGGGGCAGATGAATCGAACGCCTGGCGAGGGGGAGTGATTGTGGTGGGAGGAATGTCTCCGTACAGGAGGGCTGCCTAATAAGGACATGTTAGACCCCTTGGGCCCTGGGGTGGACCGGGTGTTCCCTGAGGGAGCTATTTAAGTGAGCCACGGTGGCTGAAGGAGGACAATAGTGTGGCGGCCTGCCAGTCAGAAGGAAGAAAGGGAGCAGAGTAGGCAGCAGGTCTGGTGGCAGGCATGGGAGGAAGTAAGGGAGTGGGTACCAAGGAGGCAAGTGCACAACTGAATGGCAAGGCCCCCCAAGAAGACACCATTCCGAGGAGCGCCACCAGAGTTCTTGGAGGTGGAATAAAGGGGGAAACAACAGATCTGCAGTGGCAAAGTGGAAGGGCACACAGAGGGAAGGAGCCAAACACTATCTGAGTGACATGTGCATAAGAGAAGCAGAGGGGGAAGAGTGAGACCTGACATTTGCAAATTGCACAGTTATAATTTCCAGAAACAAGTGGTTGTGCCATACATATTGGTGGTGAAGAGACACTCAGATGCCAGGAGCGAAAGGGAAGGGCACTCAGGCCAGAAGGAGGCAACCCCCAGGAGCACAAGAATGACAATTGAGGCCTTGTTGGAGGCAGAGTGATGGGGGCAAATTAGAAGCAAAGAAAGGAGATATCGAGGAGAAGATAGGGGATGCACAAGACTCTGTTGAGATGGCTCCTAGTAAAGAAGATCTCAAGGAATGCCTCAAGGATATGGATGGGAGAATGACCAACACATTCCAAGAGCAGTTTGCATCGTTGCAAAATGCCCTGAGAACCTTTCTGATCGAAGTCAAGGGTGAAGTGAAGAAACTTGGAGTGGGTGTGACTGAACAAGTTCTGGCAGAGACATCAGAGGAGGTACGTCAAAATAGTGAACTGTTGGATCAACTGGCTAGGGTCTCCCATAATCTGAAACTGCAAGCAGAAGACCTGGAGAACAGGTTGTGCCAGTCCAATATTTGCATGAAAGGCTTGAGTGAAACAATCCTGGACACAGACTTGAAAAGCACAATGCAACAATTTTTCAGGAACTTGGTGATGGATATGCAGCCAGAAGAGGTTGGGATAGATTGAATACATGGAGTGGGACCCAGGAGAAGGGAGCCCGGCCCAAGACCTAGAAATGTACTGGTTGCCCTTACCTTATATGGTATGAAGGAGAATTTTCTGTGAGCAGCAAGGACTGCAGAGAACGTTAAAATGAATGGGGTACAAGTCGAGCTCTTCCAGGATCTGGCCTTGGTAACATTGCAAAACCGGAGAGTCATGGGCCAGGTGACACGGGCTCTCATTATGAAGCATATCCCATATAAGTGGACGTTTCCGTTTGGACTGCTGTTCCGTGTGCAACTAGAAGGAGTGCAACATCATATTACAACGTGTGCAGAAGGCCTAACATTGTTGAATTTGGAGGAAGATGATGGCCAAGGAGAGAGATGACTAAGGCACTCCTTCCAGCGAGGGCAGAGACAGTGAGACTAGTCCACGGTACAGGGGAAGTTAGGTGTTAGAGAGGCAAAGTGAATGTGAAGGGCAGGTATGATGTCTTTGTAATAGTGCAATTGGAGCATGAACAAGTTACCATGGCAACAGTTTACGCACCCAACTCAGGACAGGATAGCTTTTTGCGGGAGGTAGCAGCAAAATTAGAGTGCATTGCAGTGGGTGAGATTATACTCTCGGGAGATTTTAATTTGGCATGGGATCCAAAGAAGGATAAGAGTACGGGTGAGGGAGGGAATCATTGCTTCCACCATGGGCATTGAAGGAAAGCTTTGATAATCTGACATTGCGAGACATATGGCGGTCTAGGAGGGGGGATGAGAAGGGTTACATGTGTTACTCGCATATTTATTAATATCTTTCAGGAATAGACTACGTATGGGTAACATCTAGGCTGATGGGAGAGATGAAGGACGTTGAACCCGGGTTAATATCGCTGTCAGATCATGCCCCACTGCTGGTATAGATTATGGAACAAAGGCAGTGTAGTGGGTTGTGGGCTTGATCATTTCCAGGGGAATTGTTGAACAATGAAGGGGAAGCGGAGGTGATTGGGGACAAGATAGAGAAGTATTTTCATGTTAATGATAGCATGGATGTTTCGCCGGAGGAGATTTGGGATGCCCTTTTTCTTTGAAACTTCTTTTTTATTAGTGGTCACAACAGATACATCAGTACTTACTCAGCATCATTTCCAGCATAATACACAATGGTGCAATTTATAGACATTTAGGCAATACGCATGTTACATGGATGTTTCACTGTCCGAAAGCAGTTCACACAGGTATACCCTGGAAGGGCCCCAAATGATTTTTGGTCGGCTCGTGCCTGGTTGGGTTAAAATATACTGCTCGCATTCATTGACATATGTTAATTTGCGTAAAAAGGTGTTCATGCTCGGCGGCGCAGAGCTTTTCCCAGCCTCTAGTATACATCTTTTTGCGACAGCAAACGACACATTGAACAGCCTTCTCACTTTCTCAGAGCATTTCCCAATATCCCTGAACAGATACTTTTGAGGAGTCAAATGCGGGGGAATTTGTGTAATTTCTGTAAGCATTTCGGCCACCATCCCCCAGAACCTCACCAAGGCGGGGCACTGCCAGTACATATGATAAGACCCCACTTTTGGGATGCCTTTAAGGCAGTGATGCGATGGGAACTCATTGCGCTAAGAGCTCAGAGGGAGAAACAGAGAATACCCAGTACACTATAGTTGAGCGCTAAACAAAACTACTGCACGAAAGGCTAAATGAACTCTGGAGCTAATTGGAGCTGTTGCGCACCCGAAGGGCAGAGAGATCCTTTTTACCAACTAAGCTGAAGTATTATATACAGGCTAACAAAGCAGATAAGTTGCTCGCTCGGCAGTTGAAGGTATCAGAAGCGGCTAGGAGGGTCCAGCAAATTGCACAACCTGACCGGTTGACTGTCACGGATTCAGGGACCATTTTAGAGACATTTGCCAAATTTTATGAAACATTATATGCCTCGGGGCGCCCGTACCCACGGGCTGTAGAACAAAACTTGTTAGTTATATCAATGCCAAAAATAATGCCTATCATAGAGATGGCCGTGAAGGGGACATAAGGGATGATGAGTTGGAGGCAGCTATCAGGGCATTACCCATTAACAAAGCACCTGGGCCGGACAGGTTACAGGCAGTATTTACAAGACGTATGCAAGCAAGTTGACCCCAAGGTTGGTAGGGCTATTTAATTCGATTGCAGCTAAAGGGGGAGTAACAGCAACTTTGACAGAGGTGAAAGTGATGGTATTCGGGAAACCGGGTAAAGACCTGACCAAATGTGGGTCGTATCGACCTATTGCATTTATGAATATAGATGCACAAGTGTGCACAGGGGTGTTGACGTGCGAGACTAGCGCCTCTTCTTCCAAATGTAATTAATACGGACCAATCTGGGTTCATTAAGGGAGACACATGTGGGATAATACAAAGAGAGTTATTCACTTGACGGTTAATACAAAGCAGATCCCAGCGATACTGGTATCTTTAGGTGTAGAAAAGGCGTTTGACCGTGTGGAGTGGCCTATTTTGTTTACTACAATGGAACATATGGGGATGGGAGCCAAGTTATACAGATGGTAGAGGCAAATTACAAGACTCCCATAATGCTTTTGTCGAATGACAAGCAAATATCCAGTAAAATAGAAATAGGACGAGGAACAAGGCAGGGATGCCCATTGTCGTCATTGCTTTACGCTATATACTTAGAGCTCTTCCTGGTCAAACTCCGGCAGAAGGTGGTAATAAGTGGCTTCTACTTTGGGCAGAGAAGCATAAAGTTGCCGCCTGTGCGGATGACATGTTCTTGACCTTGCTACACCCTGAGACATCAATACCGGCGTTGGTGTTGGAATTGGCAGAAATAGAATTGGTGGCAGCCTCAATGTGAATATGGGGAAGCCCGAGTTGTTGCCATTGGGACTTTCTCAGACACAGTGGGACGCTTTGCCTCAGTACTCTCCGTTTGCGTTGGCCAAAAATAGTATAAGATATTTAGGGGTGAATATAGCTAAAGCGATACCACAGATGTATGAAAATAATTACCCGAGACTCCTCCAACAAGTGAAGGAAGATCTGAGAAAATGGACCCCACTTTGTATTTCATGGATGGGAAGGGTGGCCACCATGAAAATGGTGATACTCCCAGGGGTGCTTTATTATTTCCACGACCTCCCGATACCAATACCGCGTCTGTTTTTAACAGCATTGAACAAAATGGTCTTGAGATGTATATGGCATAATAAAACTCTGAGGGTAGCATTGCGCACCTTAATGGCATCTAGGGATAATGGGAGTGCTGAGGGAATGGCTTACAGAGGACTTATCAAAACCGTGGGCTAGGATGGATAGGGCGGTAGCAGGGTGTCCCTTCTTGAGGGGACCCTCTGGCTTTATTGGCGAGACAGACCCCAGGACACACGGATTAGTCAGATACTGGCTCTGGTGTGTGATATATGGGACCACCTACATGAAAAGGGCTGCATATCTACACAACCATTCCCCTTCACTCCTTTATTTGGGAACCCACAATTCCAACTGTGGACCATACAGGGAGCATTCAGACAATGGCGGAAGGTGGGGTGTACAAAGTTGCGGGATATGATGCACGGGACCGACATTCGCACTTTTATGGAATGCAAGCAGGACGTGGGACTATCGGAAGCTGATAGAATGGAATACTACCAAATGTGACACTAGATAGCCAGCTCTGGAGGGTTGGCAGCAGCGGGGAGAGATCTTACAGTGTTTGAAAAGTTCATTACTACGCACACTGGTAACAAACAACCAGTGTCAAAGCTGTACTCGATTATATTAAAAAGGGACTTGGATCAAACTTGGGGATATATGCATAGATGGGAAAGGACATTGGGAATTGATATACCAAGGGAACATTGGGTACTTTTGTGGGCAAATATCCCTAAGCTGACGAGGTCAATCCAAGTCAGGGAAGCTTGATATAAAATCATGGTTAATTGGCACTATACCCCAGAGAAGCCACATAAAATATACCTGGCAAGTACGGATCAGTGTTGGAGGGAATGTGGCATGAGCAGGGATTGGAAACACACCTGGTGGGATTGCCTGGCAATTGGGGAATTTTGGGAGGAGGTCACCAGCCAGATAAAGACAATGGTAGCTTTGGATGCAGTTTTGACTCCAAGGGAATGGTTGTGTGGGTTATTTGATCCGGGGGTCTGCCTGCCTTCTAGGGCGCATAGTAAAGCTTTAATGTCAATGATTATAGCGGCATGGTTGGTCATTGCAAAATGTTGGAAACAATAAGGGCCGCCAATGACAAGGGGCTGGTTGTTTAAATTGTGGGGCTTTATGGCAATGGAATGAATGACGTATAATTTACAAGGAGAAATAAGTAAATCTCAACAAGATTGGTCAATGGTTTTGCACTTCCTCAGAGAAGACTGTGTACGTTATTGGTGCCCACACAATTTGAAAATATTGGGCATTATGTAATAAATAGAATATATCCCATAATCTTCCAGAGTAGTAAAATGAAACAAGACTATTGCTTCTGCTGCGGGAGGGGTGGGGGTAGGGGATTGAGGAGTGGGCGGGAGGAAGGTAAAAAAAAACGATTTCTTAAATGCCAATGAAAATACGGTAAAAAAAAATCTCAATGCCAAAGGTGGAGAGGGAGAATTACATAATTAAAGGCATTTTGGTTACTGATGTTGCAGAAAGATTAAAGTGGCAAAGAGACTGCCCTTCTGTGAGGTGAATGTTCAGAAGAAGAGTGCCTTGCTTACATGAAGGTGTTGAGAAGCACTAATGTGAATCTTGTCTTTTCTGAAAAGTTGTTGAAAGTCACAAAATTGCAAACTGCTGAAGTTGTGATAAACCTTTTTTGTCAGCAGATTAAGAAATTCAAACCATTGTTGATTGTGGAAAACTATTGGGCAGGAGAGTAGACCTGCATGATGAATCCTTGTAGAAGTGGACCTGGGCTGAGAGAAAACCAGGTGGAAGTAGAAGTGCTGTGAATTTATCCTGACAATAACACAAACTGTGAGTTATGGTGTTGGCAGAAGAGTTGAGAAAGGCTAACATTGAGAAGTTCTATTTCTTTGACATTTATGAGTTGTGACAAAACTATCCTGGCCAAGAATATCATTGATGCTATTTGATGAAGTGGGAAACATTATTCAAGGAAGAAGAAGAACCTTTCTTTTGTTGAACATAGGATTAACATAACTTTCTTTTGATAAATTGAAGGTGCAAAGAACTGTGTTGGAACTTTGTTGTAAACCCGGTTTTCCTTGTTTCTTTTTGTTGAACATTGGAACTGAATCCAACTTAAAACCTGGGGAAGGGAAGCTCACCCAGATTATCAAGAGAGCCTGTGAATACATTACATATGCAATTGTTGTTGTTCTCAATTGCCATATATTTTCTTGTGTATTTTATGTACAAGTGTGAGGGCCAGATATCCTTTGCCAGAGTGTTTCCTTTAGTTTGTTTTAGGCAGGGAAATCCTAGCCAGGGTAGGGAAAGTGAGGTGTTTATTGAAAAATATTATTTAATAAAATGGCATACTTTGAGTAATCATCTAAAAGTTGTCTGCCTCACATTTCTTACCCCTCACATGGGCCTCCTGAGACTAGGGGTGATACCTCTAGAGCACGGGTGCACAACTTACGGGCCGCGGGCCAGTTGCAGCCCGCCATGCTGTTTTTTACGGCCCGCCAGCAACAAAGACTTTCCTAATGGAGTGCGGCCCACGTCTGCCCTCCATTAGAAAAAGCCTTTGTTGGTCTTCCGGGCCGGACAAAACACTGGCCCTCATTGGCTCAGGGCACATGCACCACTTAGCTCCTACGAGTCACATAATGCTTGTGTGCTGCACCAATGGAATGCCAGCACTACGGCTGGCATGGCCAGTAAGGCTTGATGCCAGAAGGCATTTCAGCCTTGCCATGCCAGACGTGGTACCAGCTAGCCTGCCTTCCAGCACGTCCGGTAAGTACATATGGGGAGGGGCTGTTTGTTTGTTTGTTTGTTTGTTTGTTTATGTGTGTCAGGTCTTTGTCCTGCCTGTATGTTTGTGTGTTGGGTCTGTCCTGCATGTATGTTTGTGTGTCGGGTCTGTCCTGCCTGTATGTTTTTTGTGTGTGTTAGTTGTGATGCGTGGGTGGGGGGGCTGTCGGGTCTACCTGAGTGTTTGTTTTTTTGTGAAAGTGCAGTGTATGTTGAGATGCAGAGGTGGAAGGAGTGTCGGGTCTGCATGAGTGTTTGTTTTTGTGTTAAAGTGCTGTGTATGTTGTGATGCGGGGGTGGGGGGAGTCTCGAGTCTGCCTGAATGTTTGTTTTTGTGTGAAAGTGCAGTGTATGTTGAGATGTGGGGGTGGGGGAGTGTCATGTTAGCCAGAGTGTTTGTTTTTGTGTGAAAGGGAAGTGTATGTTGAGATGCGGGGGTGGGGGGCGTCGGGTCTGCCTGAGTGATTGTTTTTGTGTGAAAGTGCAGTGTATTTTGAGATGTGGGGTTTGGGGGGTGTTGGGTCTGCTTGAATGTTTGTAGTTTGTATTTGTGTGAAAGTGCAATGTATGTTGTGATGCGGGGCTGGGGGGTGTCGTGTCTGCCTGAGTGTTTGTTTTTGTGTGAAAGTGCAGTGTATGATGTGATGCGGGGGTGGGGGAGTGTCAGGTCTGCCTGAGTGTTTGTTTTTGTGTGAAAGTGCAGTGGGTGTTGAAATGAGGGGGTGAGGGGAGTGTCGAGTCTGCCTGAGTGTTTGTTTTTGTTTGAAAGTGCAGTGTATGATGTGATGCGGGTGTGGGGTAGTGTCGGGTATGCCTGAGTGTTTGTTTTTGTGTGAAAGTGCAGTGGGTGTTGAGATGAGGGGGTGAGGGGAGTGTCGAGTCTGCCTGAGTGTTTTTTTTTGTGTGAAAGTGCAGTGTATGTTGAGATGCGGGGGTGGGGGGAGTGTCGGGCCTGCCTGTTTGTTTTTGTGTGACAGTGCAGTGTATGTTGAGATGCGGGGGTGGGGGGAGTGTCGGGTTTTCCTGAGTGTTTGTTTTTGTGTGAAAGTGCAGTGTATGCTGAGATGCAGGGGTTGGGGGGTGTAGGTCTGCCTGAGTGATTGTTTTTGCATGAAAGTGCAGTGTATGTTGAGATGCGGGTTGGGGGGTGTCGGGCCTGCCTGAGTGTTTGTTTTTGTGTGAAAGTGTAGTGTATGCTGTGATGCGGGGGTCGAGGGAGTGTCGGGGCTGCCTGAGTGATTGTTTTCGTGTGAACGTGCAGTGTATGTTGAGATGCGGGGTTGTGGGGTGTCGGGTTTGCCTGAGTGATTGTTGTTGCGTGAAAGTGCAGTGTATGTTGAGATGCGGGGTGGGGGGTGTCGGGTCTGCTGATTGTTGGTTTTTGTGTGAAAGTCCAGTGTATGTTGTGATGCCGGGGTGGGGGGAGTGTCGGGTCTGCCTGAGTGTTTGTTTTTGTGTGAAAATGCAGTGTATGCTGAGATGCAGGGGTGCGGGGAGTGTCGGGTCTGCCTGAGTGTTTGTTTTTGTTTGAAAGTGCAGTGTATGTAGAGATGCAGGGTGGGGGGTGTCGGGTCTGCCTGAGTGATTGTTTTTGTGTGAAAGTGCAGTGTATGTTGAGATGCTGGGGTGGGAGGGGTGGTGGGTCTGCCTGCATGTTTGTTTTTGTGTGAAAGTGCGGTGTATGCTGTGATGTGGAGGTGGGGGGGAGTGTCGGGTTTGCCTGAGTGTTTATTTTTGTGTGAAAGTGTAGTGTATGTTGAGATGCGAGGGTGGGGGAGTGTCGGGTCTGCCTGAGTGTTTGTTTTTGTGTGAAAGTGCAGTGTATGTTGAGATGCGGGGGTAGGGGGTGTCAGATCTGCCTGAGTGTTTGTTTTTGTGTGAAAGTGCAATGTATGTTGTGATGCGGGGGGGGGGCGTTGGGTCTGCCTGAGTGTTTTTTTTTGTGTGAAAGTGCAGTGTATGTTGTGATGCGGGGGTGGGGGGAGTGTCGGGTCTGCCAGAGTGTTTGTTTTTGTGTGAAAGTGCAGTGGGTGTTGAGATGCAGGGGTGGGGGGAGTGTCGAGTCTGCCTGAGTGTTTGTTTTTGTGTGAAAGTGAAGTGTATCTTGAGATGCAGGGGTGGGGGAGTGTCGGGTCTGCCTGAGTGTTTCTAATTGTTTGAGAGTGCTGTGATGTTGAGATGCAGGGGGTGGGGGGAGTTTCGGGCCTGCCTGTTTGTTTGTGTTTGTGTGAAAGTGCAGTGTATAATGTGATATGGGGGTGGGGGAGTGTCGGGTCTGCCTGAGTGTTTGTTTATGTGTAAAAGTTCATTGTATGTTGAGATGCGGGGGTTGGGGGAGTGTCGGGCCTGCCTGTTTGTTTTTGTGTGACAGTGCAGTGTATGTTGAGATGCGGGGGTGGGGGGAGTGTCGGGTCTTCCTGAGTGTTTGTTTTTGCGTGAAAGTGCAGTGGGTGTTGAGATGAGGGGCTGAGGGGAGTGTCGAGTCTGCCTGAGTGTTTGTTTATGTGTAAAAGTGCATTGTATGTTGAGATGCGGGGGTTGGGGGAGTGTTGGGCCTGCCTGTTTGTTTTTGTGTGACAGTGCATTGTATGTTGAGATGCGGGGGTGGGGGGAGTGTCGGGTCTTCCTGAGTGTTTGTTTTTGTGTGAAAGTGCAGTGTATGCTGAGATGCAGGGGTTGGGGGGTGTAGGTCTGCCTGAGTGATTGTTTTTGCGTGAAAGTGCAGTGTATGCTGTGATGCGGGGGTCGGGGGAGTGTCGGGTCTGCCTGAGTGATTGTTTTTGTGTGAACGTGCAGTGTATGTTGAGATGCGGGGGTGTGGGGGTGTCAGGTCTGCCTGAGTGTTTGTTTTTGTGTGAAAGTACAATGTATGTTGTGATGGGGGGTGGGGGGTGTTGGTTCTGCCTGAGTGTTTGTTTTTGTGTGAAAGTGCAGTGTATGTTGAGATGGGGGTGGGGGAGTGTCAGGTGTGCCTGAGTGTTTCTTATTGTGCGAAAGTGCAGTGTATGTTGAGATGCGGGGGTCGGTGGGTGTTTGGTCTGCCTGAGTGATTGTTTTTGTGTGAAAATGCACTGTATGTTGAGATGCGGGGTGGGGGGTGTCGGGTCTGCCTGAGTGATTGTTTTTGTGTGAACGTGCAGTGTATGTTGAGATGCGGGGGTGTGGGGGTGTCAGGTCTGCCTGAGTGTTTGTTTTTGTGTGAAAGTACAATGTATGTTGTGATGGGGGGTGGGGGGTGTTGGTTCTGCCTGAGTTTTTGTTTTTGTGTGACAGTGCAGTGTATGTTGAGATGCGGGGGTGGGGGGAGTGTCGGG
The DNA here is from genome assembly GCF_040938575.1 of Ambystoma mexicanum. NCBI lineage: Eukaryota > Metazoa > Chordata > Amphibia > Caudata > Ambystomatidae > Ambystoma > Ambystoma mexicanum. Next base: position 674,828,205 of record NC_090934.1, read on the forward strand.
TCTTCCTGAGTATTTGTTTTTGTGTGAAAGTGCAGTGTATGCTGAGATGCAGGGGTTGGGGGTGTCGGGCCTGCCTGAGTGTTTGTTTTTGTGTGAAAGTGCAGTGTATGCTGTGATGCGGGGGTCGGGGGAGTGTCGGGTCTGCCTGAGTGATTGTTTTTGTGTGAACGTGCAGTGTATGTTGAGATGCGGGGGTGTGGGGGTGTCAGGTCTGCCTGAGTGTTTGTTTTTGTGTGAAAGTGCAGTGTATGTTGAGATGGGGGTGGGGGAGTGTCAGGTGTGCCTGAGTGTTTCTTATTGTGCGAAAGTGCAGTGTATGTTGAGATGCGGGGGTCGGTGGGTGTTTGGTCTGCCTGAGTGATTGTTTTTGTGTGAAAATGCACTGTATGTTGAGATGCGGGGTGGGGGGTGTCGGGTCTGCCTGAGTGATTGTTTTTGTGTGAACGTGCAGTGTATGTTGAGATGCGGGGGTGTGGGGGTGTCAGGTCTGCCTGAGTGTTTGTTTTTGTGTGAAAGTACAATGTATGTTGTGATGGGGGGTGGGGGGTGTTGGTTCTGCCTGAGTTTTTGTTTTTGTGTGACAGTGCAGTGTATGTTGAGATGCGGGGGTGGGGGGAGTGTCGGGTCTTCCTGAGTATTTGTTTTTGTGTGAAAGTGCAGTGTATGCTGAGATGCAGGGGTTGGGGGTGTCGGGCCTGCCTGAGTGTTTGTTTTTGTGTGAAAGTGCAGTGTATGCTGTGATGCGGGGGTCGGGGGAGTGTCGGGTCTGCCTGAGTGATTGTTTTTGTGTGAACGTGCAGTGTATGTTGAGATGCGGGGGTGTGGGGGTGTCAGGTCTGCCTGAGTGTTTGTTTTTGTGTGAAAGTACAATGAATGTTGTGATGGGGGGTGGGGGGTGTTGGTTCTGCCTGAGTGTTTGTTTTTGTGTGAAAGTGCAGTGTATGTTGAGATGGGGGTGGGGGAGTGTCAGGTGTGCCTGAGTGTTTCTTATTGTGCGAAAGTGCAGTGTATGTTGAGATGCGGGGGTCGGTGGGTGTTTGGTCTGCCTGAGTGATTGTTTTTGTGTGAAAATGCACTGTATGTTGAGATGCGGGGTGGGGGGTGTCGGGTAGGCCTGAGTGTTTGTTTTTGTGTGAAAGTGCAGTGGGTGTTGAGATGTAGGGGTGGGGGAGTGTCGAGGCTGCCTGAGTGTTTGTTTTTGTGTGAAAGTGCAGTGTATGTTGAGATGCTAGGGTGGGGGGAGTGCCGGGTCTTCCTGAGTGTTCATTTTTGCGTGAAAGTGCAGTGTATGTTGAGATGCGGGGTTTGGGGGGTGTCGGGTCTGCCTGAGTGATTGTTGTTGTGTGAAAGTGCATTGTATGTTGAGATGCGGGGTGGGGAGTGTTGGGTCTGCTGAGTGGTTGTTTTTGTGTCAAAGTGCAGTGTATGATGTGATGCGGGGTCGGGGAGTGTCGGGTCTGCCTGAGTGTTTGTTTTTGTGTGAAAGTGCAGTGGGTGTTGAGATGAGGGGGTGAGGGGAGTGTCGAGTCTGCCTGAGTGTTTGTTTATGTGTAAAAGTGCATTCTATGTTGTGATGCGGGTGGGGTGGGAGGAGTGTCGGGTCTGTCTGAGTGTTTTTTTTGTGTGAAAGTGCAGTGTATGTTGAGATGCGGGGGTGGGGGGAGTGTCGGGCCTGCATGTTTGTTTTTGTGTGACAGTGCAGTGTATGTTGAGATGCGGGGGTGGGGGGAGTGTCGGGTCTTCCTGAGTGTTTGTTTTTTTGTGAAAGTGCAGTGTATGCTGAGATGCAGGGGTTGGGGGGGTATAGGTCTGCCTGAGTGATTGTTTTTGCGTGAAAGTGCAGTGTATGTTGAGATGCGGGTTGGGGGGTGTCGGGCCTGCCTGAGTGTTTGTTTTTGTGTGAAAGTGCAGTGTATGCTGCGATGCGGGGGTCGGGGAGTGTCGGGTCTGCCTGAGTGATTGTTTTTGGGTGAACGTGCAGTTTATGTTGAGATGCAGAGGTATGGGGGTGTCAGGTCTGCCTGAGTGTTTGTTTTTGTGTGAAAGTACAATGTATGTTGTGATGCGGGGGTGGGGGGTGTTGGTTCTGCCTGAGTGTTTGTTTTTGTGTGAAAGTGCAGTGTATGTTGTGATGCAGGGGTGGGGGAAGTGTCGGTCTGCCTGAGTGATTGTTTTTGTGTGAAAGTGCAGTGTATGCTGTGATGGGGGGTGGGGGAGTGTCAGGTGTGCCTGAGTGTTTCTTATTGTGCGAAAGTGCAGTGTATGTTGAGATGCGCGGGTCGGTGGGTGTTGGGTCTGCCTCAGTGATTGTTTTTTTGAGAAAGTGCAGTGTATGTTGAGATGCAGGGTGGGGGGGTCGGGTCTGCCTGAGTGTTTGCTTTTGTGTGAAAGTGCAGTGGGTGTTGAGATGTGGGGGTGGGGAGAGTGTCGAGTCTGCCTGAGTGTTTGTTTTTGTGTGAAAGTGCAGTGTATGTTGAGATGCCAGGGTGGGGGGAGTGTCAGGTCTTCCTGAGTGTTCGTGTTTGCGTGAAAGTGCAGTGTATGTTGAGATGCGGGAGTTGGGGGGTGTCGGGTCTGCCTGAGTGATTGTTGTTGTGTGAAAGTGCAGTGTATGTAGAGATGCGGGATGGGGGGTGTCGGGTAGGCCTGAGTGTTTGTTTTTGTGTGAAAGTGCAGTGGGTGTTGAGATGTAGGGGTGGGGGAGTGTCGAGGCTGCCTGAGTGTTTGTTTTTGTGTGAAAGTGCAGTGTATGTTGAGATGCGAGGGTGGGGGGAGTGCCGGGTCTTCCTGAGTGTTCATTTTTGCGTGAAAGTGCAGTGTATGTTGAGATGCGGGGTTTGGGGGGTGTCGGGTCTGCCTGAGTGATTGTTGTTGTGTGAAAGTGCATTGTATGTTGAGATGCGGGGTGGGGAGTGTTGGGTCTGCTGAGTGGTTGTTTTTGTGTCAAAGTGCAGTGTATGATGTGATGCGGGGTCGGGGAGTGTCGGGTCTGCCTGAGTGTTTGTTTTTGTGTGAAAGTGCAGTGGGTGTTGAGATGAGGGGGTGAGGGGAGTGTCGAGTCTGCCTGAGTGTTTGTTTATGTGTAAAAGTGCATTCTATGTTGTGATGCGGGTGGGGTGGGGGGAGTGTCGGGTCTGTCTGAGTGTTTTTTTTGTGTGAAAGTGCAGTGTATGTTGAGATGCGGGGGTGAGGGGAGTGTCGGGCCTGCATGTTTGTTTTTGTGTGACAGTGCAGTGTATGTTGAGATGCGGGGGTGGGGGGAGTGTCGGGTCTTCCTGAGTGTTTGTTTTTTTGTGAAAGTGCAGTGTATGCTGAGATGCAGGGGTTGGGGGGGTATAGGTCTGCCTGAGTGATTGTTTTTGCGTGAAAGTGCAGTGTATGTTGAGATGCGGGTTGGGGGGTGTCGGGCCTGCCTGAGTGTTTGTTTTTGTGTGAAAGTGCAGTGTATGCTGCGATGCGGGGGTCGGGGAGTGTCGGGTCTGCCTGAGTGATTGTTTTTGGGTGAACGTGCAGTTTATGTTGAGATGCAGAGGTATGGGGGTGTCAGGTCTGCCTGAGTGTTTGTTTTTGTGTGAAAGTACAATGTATGTTGTGATGCGGGGGTGGGGGGTGTTGGTTCTGCCTGAGTGTTTGTTTTTGTGTGAAAGTGCAGTGTATGCTGTGATGGGGGGTGGGGGAGTGTCAGGTGTGCCTGAGTGTTTCTTATTGTGCGAAAGTGCAGTGTATGTTGAGATGCGCGGGTCGGTGGGTGTTGGGTCTGCCTCAGTGATTGTTTTTTTGAGAAAGTGCAGTGTATGTTGAGATGCAGGGTGGGGGGGTCGGGTCTGCCTGAGTGTTTGCTTTTGTGTGAAAGTGCAGTGGGTGTTGAGATGTGGGGGTGGGGAGAGTGTCGAGTCTGCCTGAGTGTTTGTTTTTGTGTGAAAGTGCAGTGTATGTTGAGATGCCAGGGTGGGGGGAGTGTCAGGTCTTCCTGAGTGTTCGTGTTTGCGTGAAAGTGCAGTGTATGTTGAGATGCGGGAGTTGGGGGGTGTCGGGTCTGCCTGAGTGATTGTTGTTGTGTGAAAGTGCAGTGTATGTAGAGATGCGGGATGGGGGGTGTTGGGTCTGCTGAGTGTTTGTTTTTGTCTGAAAGTGCGGTGTATGTTGTGATGCAAGGGTGGGGGGAGTGTCGGGTCTGCCTGAGTGTTTGTTTTTGTGTGAAAATGCAGTGTATGCTGAGATGCAGGGGTGCGGGGCGTGTCGGGTCTGCCTGAGTGTTTGTTTTTGTTTGAAAGTGCAGTGTATGTAGAGATGCAGGGTGGCGGGTGTCGGGTCAGCCTGAGTGATTGTTTTTGTGTGAAAGTGCAGTGTATGTTGAGATGCGGGGGTTGGGGGGTGTCGGGTCTGCCTGAGTGTTTGTTGTTGGGTGAAAGTGCATTGTATGTTGAGATGCGGGGTGGGAGGTGTCGTGTCTGCTGAGTGTTTGTTTTTGTGTGAAAGTGCAGTGTATGTTGTGATGCAGGGTTGGGGGGAGTGTCAGGTCTGCCTGAGTGTTTGTTTTTGTTTGAAAGTGCAGTTTATAATGAGATGCGGGGGTGGGAGGAGTGTCGGGCCTGCCTGTTTGTTTGTTTTTGTGTGAAAGTGCAGAGTATGATGTGATGCGGGGGTGGGGGGAGTGTCAGGTCTGCCTGAGTGTTTGTTTTTGTTTGAAAGTGCAGTGTATAATGAGATGCGGGGGTGGGGGGAGTGTCGGGTCTGCCTGAGTGTTTGTTTTTGTGTGAAAGTGCAGTGGGTGTTGAGATGAGGGTGTGAGGGGAGTGTCGAGTCTGCCTGAGTGTTTTTTTGTGTGAAAGTGCAGTGTATGTTGAGATGCAGGGGTGGGGGAGTGTCGGGTCTGCCTGAGTGATTGTTTTTGTGTGAACGTGCAGTGTATGTTGAGATGGGGGATTAGGGGGTGTCAGGTCTGCCTGAGTGTTTGTTTTTGTGTGAAAGTGCAGTGTATGTTGAGATGCTGAGGTGGGAGGGGTGGTGGGTCTGGCTGCATGTTTGTTTTTGTGTGAAAGTGCGGTGTATGTTGAGATGCGAGGGTGGGGGAGTGTCGGGTCTGCCTGAGTGTTTGTTTTTGTGTGAAAGTGCAGTGGGTGTTGAGATGAGGGGGTGAGGGGAGTGTCGAGTCTGCCTGAGTGTTTTTTTGTGTGAAAGTGCAGTGTATGTTGAGATGCAGGGGTGGGGGGGTGTCGGGTCTGCCTGAGTGATTGTTTTTGTGTGAACGTGCAGTGTATGTTGAGATGCGGGGGTAGGGGGTGTCAGGTCTGCCTGAGTGTTTGTTTTTGTGTGAAAGTTCAATGTATGTTGTGATGCGGGGGTGGGGGGCGTTGGGTCTGCCTGAGTGTTTGTTTTTGTGTGAAAGTGCAGTGTATGTTGTGATGCGGGGGTGGGGGGAGTGTCGGGTCTGCCAGAGTGTTTGTTTTTGTGTGAAAGTGCAGTGGGTGTTGAGAGGCAGGGGTGGGGGGAGTGTCGAGTCTGCCTGAGTGTTTGTTTTTGTGTGAAAGTGGAGTGTATGTTGAGATGCAGGGGTGGGGGAGTGTCGGGTCTGCCTGAGTGTTTCTAATTGTTTGAGAGTGCTGTGATGTTGAGATGCAGGGGGTGGAGGGAGTGTCGGGCCTGCCTGTTTGTTTGTTTTTGTGTGAAAGTGCAGTGTATAATGTGATATGGGGGTGGGGGAGTGTCGGGTCTGCCTGAGTGTTTGTTTTTGCGTGAAAGTGCAGTGGGTGTTGATATGAGGGGCTGAGGGGAGTGTCAAGTCTGCCTGAGTGTTTGTTTATGTGTAAAAGTTCATTGTATGTTGAGATGCGGGGGTGGGGGGAGTGTCCGGCCTGCCTGAGTTTTTGTTTTTGTGTGACAGTGCAGTGTATGTTGAGATGCGGGGGTGGGGGGAGTGTCGGGTCTTCCTGAGTATTTGTTTTTGTGTGAAAGTGCAGTGTATGCTGAGATGCAGGGGTTGGGGGTGTCGGGCCTGCCTGAGTGTTTGTTTTTGTGTGAAAGTGCATTGTATGCTGTGATGCGGGGTCGGGGGAGTGTCGGGTCTACCTGAGTGATTGTTTTTGTGTGAACGTGCAGTGTATGTTGAGATGCGGGGGTGTGGGGGTGTCAGGTCTGCCTGAGTGTTTGTTTTTGTGTGAAAGTACAATGAATGTTGTGATGGGGGGTGGGGGGTGTTGGTTCTGCCTGAGTGTTTGTTTTTGTGTGAAAGTGCAGTGTATGTTGAGATGGGGGTGGGGGAGTGTCAGGTGTGCCTGAGTGTTTCTTATTGTGCGAAAGTGCAGTGTATGTTGAGATGCGGGGGTCGGTGGGTGTTTGGTCTGCCTGAGTGATTGTTTTTGTGTGAAAATGCACTGTATGTTGAGATGCGGGGTGGGGGGTGTCGGGTAGGCCTGAGTGTTTGTTTTTGTGTGAAAGTGCAGTGGGTGTTGAGATGTAGGGGTGGGGGAGTGTCGAGGCTGCCTGAGTGTTTGTTTTTGTGTGAAAGTGCAGTGTATGTTGAGATGCTAGGGTGGGGGGAGTGCCGGGTCTTCCTGAGTGTTCATTTTTGCGTGAAAGTGCAGTGTATGTTGAGATGCGGGGGTTGGGGGGTGTCGGGTCTGCCTGAGTGATTGTTGTTGTGTGAAAGTGCATTGTATGTTGAGATGCGGGGTGGGGAGTGTTGGGTCTGCTGAGTGGTTGTTTTTGTGTCAAAGTGCAGTGTATGATGTGATGCGGGGTCGGGGAGTGTCGGGTCTGCCTGAGTGTTTGTTTTTGTGTGAAAGTGCAGTGGGTGTTGAGATGAGGGGTGAGGGGAGTGTCGAGTCTGCCTGAGTGTTTGTTTATGTGTAAAAGTGCATTCTATGTTGTGATGCGGGTGGGGTGGGGGGAGTGTCGGGTCTGTCTGAGTGTTTTTTTTTGTGTGAAAGTGTAGTGTATGTTGAGATGCGGGGGTGGGGGGAGTGTCGGGTCTGCATGTTTGTTTTTGTGTGACAGTGCAGTGTATGCTGCGATGCAGGGGTTGGGGGGGTATAGGTCTGCCTGAGTGATTGTTTTTGCGTGAAAGTGCAGTGTACGTTGAGATGCGGGTTGGGGGGTGTCGGGCCTGCCTGAGTGTTTGTTTTTGTGTGAAAGTGCAGTGTATGCTGCGATGCGGGGGTCGGGGAGTGTCGGGTCTGCCTGAGTGATTGTTTTTGTGTGAACGTGCAGTGTATGTTGAGATGCAGGGGTGTGGGGGTGTCAGGTCTGCCTGAGTGTTTGTTTTTGTGTGAAAGTACAATGTATGTTGTGATGCGGGGGTGGGGGGTGTTGGTTCTGCCTGAGTGTTTGTTTTTGTGTGAAAGTGCAGTGTATGTTGTAATGCAGGGGTGGGGGAAGTGTCGGTCTGCCTGAGTGATTGTTTTTGTGTGAAAGTGCAGTGGGTGTTGAGATGTGGGGGTGGGGGTAGTGTTGAGCCTACCTGAGTGTTTGTTTTTGTGTGAAAGTGCAGAGTATGTTGAGATGGGGGGTGGGGGAGTGTCAGGTGTGCCTTAGTGTTTCTTATTGTGCGAAAGTGCAGTGTATGTTGAGATGCGCGGGTCGGTGGGTGTTGGGTCTGCCTGAGTGATTGTTTTTTTGAGAAAGTGCAGTGTATGTTGAGATGCAGGGTGGGGGGGTCGGGTCTGCCTGAGTGTTTGCTTTTGTGTGAAAGTGCAGTGGGTGTTGAGATGTGGGGGTGGGGAGAGTGTCGAGTCTGCCTGAGTGTTTGTTTTTGTGTGAAAGTGCAGTGTATGTTGAGATGCCAGGGTGGGGGGGAGTGTCAGGTCTTCCTGAGTGTTCGTGTTTGCGTGAAAGTGCAGTGTATGTTGAGATGCGGGAGTTGGGGGGTGTCGGGTCTGCCTGAGTGATTGTTGTTGTGTGAAAGTGCAGTGTATGTAGAGATGCGGGATGGGGGGTGTTGGGTCTGCTGAGTGTTTGTTTTTGTCTGAAAGTGCGGTGTATGTTGTGATGCAAGGGTGGGGGGAGTGTCGGGTCTGCCTGAGTGTTTGTTTTTGTGTGAAAATGCAGTGTATGCTGAGATGCAGGGGTGCGGGGCGTGTCGGGTCTGCCTGAGTGTTTGTTTTTGTTTGAAAGTGCAGTGTATGTAGAGATGCAGGGTGGCGGGTGTCGGGTCAGCCTGAGTGATTGTTTTTGTGTGAAAGTGCAGTGTATGTTGAGATGCGGGGGTTGGGGGGTGTCGGGTCTGCCTGAGTGTTTGTTGTTGGGTGAAAGTGCATTGTATGTTGAGATGCGGGGTGGGGGGTGTCGTGTCTGCTGAGTGTTTGTTTTTGTGTGAAAGTGCAGTGTATGTTGTGATGCAGGGGTGAGGGGAGTGTCAGGTCTGCCTGAGTGTTTGTTTTTGTTTGAAAGTGCAGTTTATAATGAGATGCGGGGGTGGGAGGAGTGTCGGGCCTTCCTGTTTGTTTGTTTTTGTGTGAATGTGCAGAGTATGATGTGATGCGGGGGTGGGGGGAGTGTCAGGTCTGCATGAGTGTTTGTTTTTGTTTGAAAGTGCAGTGTATAATGAGATGCGGGGGTGGGGGGAGTGTCGGGTCTGCCTGAGTGTTTGTTTTTGTGTGAAAGTGCAGTGGGTGTTGAGATGAGGGGGTGAGGGGAGTGTCGAGTCTGCCTGAGTGTTTTTTTGTGTGAAAGTGCAGTGTATGTTGAGATGCAGGGGTGGGGGAGTGTCGGGTCTGCCTGAGTGATTGTTTTTGTGTGAACGTGCAGTGTATGTTGAGATGCAGGGGTGTGGGGGTGTCAGGTCTGCCTGAGTGTTTGTTTTTGTGTGAAAGTACAATGTATGTTGTGATGCGGGGGTGGGGGGTGTTGGTTCTGCCTGAGTGTTTGTTTTTGTGTGAAAGTGCAGTGTATGTTGTGATGCAGGGGTGGGGGAAGTGTCGGTCTGCCTGAGTGATTTTTTTGTGTGAAAGTGCAGTGGGTGTTGAGATGTGGGGGTGGGGGTAGTGTTGAGCCTGCCTGAGTGTTTGTTTTTGTGTGAAAGTGCAGAGTATGTTGAGATGGGGGTGGGGGAGTGTCAGGTGTGCCTGAGTGTTTCTTATTGTGCGAAAGTGCAGTGTATTTTGAGATGCGCGGGTCGGTGAGTGTTGGGTCTGCCTGAGTGATTGTTTTTTGAGGAAGTGCAGTGTATGTTGAGATGCAGGGTGGGGGGGTCGGGTCTGCCTGAGTGTTTGTTTTTGTGTGAAAGTGCAGTGGGTGTTGAGATGTGGGGGTGGGGGGAGTGTCGAGGCTGCCTGAGTGTTTGTTTTTGTGTGAAAGTGCAGTGTATGTTGAGATGCTAGGGTGGGGGGAGTGCCGGGTCTTCCTGAGTGTTCATTTTTGCGTGAAAGTGCAGTGTATGTTGAGATGCGGGGGTTGGGGGGTGTCGGGTCTGCCTGAGTGATTGTTGTTGTGTGAAAGTGCATTGTATGTTGAGATGCGGGGTGGGGAGTGTTGGGTCTGCTGAGTGGTTGTTTTTGTGTCAAAGTGCAGTGTATGATGTGATGCGGGGTCGGGGAGTGTCGGGTCTGCCTGAGTGTTTGTTTTTGTGTGAAAGTGCAGTGGGTGTTGAGATGAGGGGGTGAGGGGAGTGTCGAGTCTGCCTGAGTGTTTGTTTATGTGTAAAAGTGCATTCTATGTTGTGATGCGGGTGGGGTGGGGGGAGTGTCGGGTCTGTCTGAGTGTTTTTTTTTGTGTGAAAGTGTAGTGTATGTTGAGATGCGGGGGTGGGGGGAGTGTCGGGTCTGCATGTTTGTTTTTGTGTGACAGTGCAGTGTATGTTGAGATGCGGGGGTGGGGGGAGTGTCGGGTCTTCCTGAGTGTTTGTTTTTTTGTGAAAGTGCAGTGTATGCTGAGATGCAGGGGTTGGGGGGGTATAGGTCTGCCTGAGTGATTGTTTTTGCGTGAAAGTGCAGTGTACGTTGAGATGCGGGTTGGGGGGTGTCGGGCCTGCCTGAGTGTTTGTTTTTGTGTGAAAGTGCAGTGTATGCTGCGATGCGGGGGTCGGGGAGTGTCGGGTCTGCCTGAGTGATTGTTTTTGTGTGAACGTGCAGTTTATGTTGAGATGCAGGGGTGTGGGGGTGTCAGGTCTGCCTGAGTGTTTGTTTTTGTGTGAAAGTACAATGTATGTTGTGATGCGGGGGTGGGGGGTGTTGGTTCTGCCTGAGTGTTTGTTTTTGTGTGAAAGTGCAGTGTATGTTGTAATGCAGGGGTGGGGGAAGTGTCGGTCTGCCTGAGTGATTGTTTTTGTGTGAAAGTGCAGTGGGTGTTGAGATGTGGGGGTGGGGGTAGTGTTGAGCCTACCTGAGTGTTTGTTTTTGTGTGAAAGTGCAGAGTATGTTGAGATGGGGGGTGGGGGAGTGTCAGGTGTGCCTTAGTGTTTCTTATTGTGCGAAAGTGCAGTGTATGTTGAGATGCGCGGGTCGGTGGGTGTTGGGTCTGCCTGAGTGATTGTTTTTTTGAGAAAGTGCAGTGTATGTTGAGATGCAGGGTGGGGGGGTCGGGTCTGCCTGAGTGTTTGCTTTTGTGTGAAAGTGCAGTGGGTGTTGAGATGTGGGGGTGGGGAGAGTGTCGAGTCTGCCTGAGTGTTTGTTTTTGTGTGAAAGTGCAGTGTATGTTGAGATGCCAGGGTGGGGGGGAGTGTCAGGTCTTCCTGAGTGTTCGTGTTTGCGTGAAAGTGCAGTGTATGTTGAGATGCGGGAGTTGGGGGGTGTCGGGTCTGCCTGAGTGATTGTTGTTGTGTGAAAGTGCAGTGTATGTAGAGATGCGGGATGGGGGGTGTTGGGTCTGCTGAGTGTTTGTTTTTGTCTGAAAGTGCGGTGTATGTTGTGATGCAAGGGTGGGGGGAGTGTCGGGTCTGCCTGAGTGTTTGTTTTTGTGTGAAAATGCAGTGTATGCTGAGATGCAGGGGTGCGGGGCGTGTCGGGTCTGCCTGAGTGTTTGTTTTTGTTTGAAAGTGCAGTGTATGTAGAGATGCAGGGTGGCGGGTGTCGGGTCAGCCTGAGTGATTGTTTTTGTGTGAAAGTGCAGTGTATGTTGAGATGCGGGGGTTGGGGGGTGTCGGGTCTGCCTGAGTGTTTGTTGTTGGGTGAAAGTGCATTGTATGTTGAGATGCGGGGTGGGGGGTGTCGTGTCTGCTGAGTGTTTGTTTTTGTGTGAAAGTGCAGTGTATGTTGTGATGCAGGGGTGAGGGGAGTGTCAGGTCTGCCTGAGTGTTTGTTTTTGTTTGAAAGTGCAGTTTATAATGAGATGCGGGGGTGGGAGGAGTGTCGGGCCTTCCTGTTTGTTTGTTTTTGTGTGAATGTGCAGAGTATGATGTGATGCGGGGGTGGGGGGAGTGTCAGGTCTGCCTGAGTGTTTGTTTTTGTTTGAAAGTGCAGTGTATAATGAGATGCGGGGGTGGGGGGAGTGTCGGGTCTGCCTGAGTGTTTGTTTTTGTGTGAAAGTGCAGTGGGTGTTGAGATGAGGGGGTGAGGGGAGTGTCGAGTCTGCCTGAGTGTTTTTTTGTGTGAAAGTGCAGTGTATGTTGAGATGCAGGGGTGGGGGAGTGTCGGGTCTGCCTGAGTGATTGTTTTTGTGTGAACGTGCAGTGTATGTTGAGATGGGGGATTAGGGGGTGTCAGGTCTGCCTGAGTGTTTGTTTTTGTGTGAAAGTGCAGTGTATGTTGAGATGCTGAGGTGGGAGGGGTGGTGAGTCTGGCTGCATGTTTGTTTTTGTGTGAAAGTGCGGTGTATGTTGAGATGCGAGGGTGGGGGAGTGTCGGGTCTGCCCGAGTGTTTGTTTTTGTGTGAAAGTGCAGTGTATGTTGAGATGCTGGGGTGGGGGGGGGTGTCGGGTCTGCCTGAGTGATTGTTTTTGTGTGAACGTGCAGTGTATGTTGAGATGCGGGGGTAGGGGGTGTCAGGTCTGCCTGAGTGTTTGTTTTTGTGTGAAAGTTCAATGTATGTTGTGATGCGGGGGTGGGGGGCGTTGGGTCTGCCTGAGTGTTTGTTTTTGTGTGAAAGTGCAGTGTATGTTGTGATGCGGGGGTGGGGGGAGTGTCGGGTCTGCCAGAGTGTTTGTTTTTGTGTGAAAGTGCAGTGGGTGTTGAGAGGCAGGGGTGGGGGGAGTGTCGAGTCTGCCTGAGTGTTTGTTTTTGTGTGAAAGTGGAGTGTATGTTGAGATGCAGGGGTGGGGGAGTGTCGGGTCTGCCTGAGTGTTTCTAATTGTTTGAGAGTGCTGTGATGTTGAGATGCAGGGGGTGGAGGGAGTGTCGGGCCTGCCTGTTTGTTTGTTTTTGTGTGAAAGTGCAGTGTATAATGTGATATGGGGGTGGGGGAGTGTCGGGTCTGCCTGAGTGTTTGTTTTTGCGTGAAAGTGCAGTGGGTGTTGATATGAGGGGCTGAGGGGAGTGTCAAGTCTGCCTGAGTGTTTGTTTATGTGTAAAAGTTCATTGTATGTTGAGATGCGGGGGTGGGGGGAGTGTCCGGCCTGCCTGTTTGTTTTTGTGTGACAGTGCAGTGTATGTTGAGATGCGGGGGTGGGGGGAGTGTCGGGTCTTCCTGAGTGTTTGTTTTTGTGTGAAAGTGCAGTGTATGCTGAGATGCAGGGGCTGGGGGGTGTAGGTCTGCCTGAGTGATTGTTTTTGCGTAAAAGTGCAGTGTATGTTGAGATGTGGGTTGGGGGGTGTCGGGCATGCCTGAGTGTTTGTTTTTGTGTGAAAGTGCAGTGTATGCTGTGATGCGGGGGTCGGGGGAGTGTCGGGTCTGCCTGAGTGATTGTTTTTGTGTGAACGTGCAGTTTATGTTGAGATGCGGGGGCGTGAGGGTGTCAGGTCTGCCTGAGTGTTTGTTTTTGTGTGAAAGTACAATGTATGTTGTGATGGGGGTGGGGGGTGTTGGTTCTGCCTGAGTGTTTGTTTTTGTGTGAAAGTGCAGTGTATGTTGAGATGGGGGTGGGGGAGTGTCAGGTGTGCCTGAGTGTTTCTTGTTGTGCGATAGTGCAGTGTATGTTGAGATGCGGGGGTCGGTGGGTGTTTGGTCTGCCTGAGTGATTGTTTTTGTGTGAAAGTGCACTGTATGTTGAGATGCGGGGTGGGGGGGCCGGGTAGGCCTGAGTGTTTGTTTTTGTGTGAAAGTGCAGTGTATGTTGAGATGCTAGGGTGGGGGGAGTGCCGGGTCTTCCTGAGTGTTTGTTTTTGCGTGAAAGTGCAGTGTATGTTGAGATGCGGGGGTGGGGGGTGTTGGGTCTGCCTGAGTGTTTTTTTGTGTTAAAGTGCAGTGTATGTTGAGATGCGGGGGTGGCGGGCGTGTCCGGCCTGCCTGAGTGTTTGTTTTTGTGTGAAAGTGCAGTGTATGCTGTGATGCGGGGGTCGGGGGAGTGTCGGGTCTGCCTGAGTGATTGTTTTTGTGTGAACGTGCAGTTTATGTTGAGATGCGGGGGCGTGAGGGTGTCAGGTCTGCCTGAGTGTTTGTTTTTGTGTGACAGTGCAGTGTATGTTGAGATGCGGGGGTGGGGGGAGTGTCGGGTCTTCCTGAGTGTTTGTTTTTGTGTGAAAGTGCAGTGTATGCTGAGATGTAGGGGTGGGGGAGTGTCGAGGCTGCCTGAGTGTTTGTTTTTGTGTGAAAGTGCAGTGTATGTTGAGATGCTAGGGTGGGGGGAGTGCCGGGTCTTCCTGAGTGTTTGTTTTTGCGTGAAAGTGCATTGTATGTTGAGATGCGGGGTGGGGGGTGTTGGGTCTGCTGAGTGTTTGTTTTTGTGTGAAAGTGCAGTGTATGTTGTGATGCAGGGGTGGAGGGAGTGTCGGGCCTGCCTGTTTGTTTGTGTTTGTTTCAAAGTGCAGTGTATGATGTAATGCGGGGGTCGGGGAGTGTCGGGTCTGTTTGAATGTTTTTTTTGTGTGAAAGTGCAGTGTATGTTGAGATGCGGGGGTGGGGGGAGTGTTGGGCCTGCATGTTTGTTTTTGTGTGACAGTGCAGTTTATAATGAGATGCGGGGGTGGGAGGAGTGTCGGGCCTTCCCGTTTGTTTGTTTTTGTGTGAATGTGCAGAGTATGATGTGATGCGGGGGTGGGGGGAGTGTCAGGTCTGCCTGAGTGTTTGTTTTTGTTTGAAAGTGCAGTGTATAATGAGATGCGGGGGTGGGGGGAGTGTCGGGTCTGCCTGAGTGTTTGTTTTTGTGTGAAAGTGCAGTGGGTGTTGAGATGAGGGGGTGAGGGGAGTGTCGAGTCTGCCTGAGTGTTTTTTTGTGTGAAAGTGCAGTGTATGTTGAGATGCAGGGGTGGGGGAGTGTCGGGTCTGCCTGAGTGATTGTTTTTGTGTGAACGTGCAGTGTATGTTGAGATGGGGGATTAGGGGGTGTCAGGTCTGCCTGAGTGTTTGTTTTTGTGTGAAAGTGCAGTGTATGTTGAGATGCTGAGGTGGGAGGGGTGGTGAGTCTGGCTGCATGTTTGTTTTTGTGTGAAAGTGCGGTGTATGTTGAGATGCGAGGGTGGGGGAGTGTCGGGTCTGCCCGAGTGTTTGTTTTTGTGTGAAAGTGCAGTGTATGTTGAGATGCTGGGGTGGGGGGGGGTGTCGGGTCTGCCTGAGTGATTGTTTTTGTGTGAACGTGCAGTGTATGTTGAGATGCGGGGGTAGGGGGTGTCAGGTCTGCCTGAGTGTTTGTTTTTGTGTGAAAGTTCAATGTATGTTGTGATGCGGGGGTGGGGGGCGTTGGGTCTGCCTGAGTGTTTGTTTTTGTGTGAAAGTGCAGTGTATGTTGTGATGCGGGGGTGGGGGGAGTGTCGGGTCTGCCAGAGTGTTTGTTTTTGTGTGAAAGTGCAGTGGGTGTTGAGAGGCAGGGGTGGGGGGAGTGTCGAGTCTGCCTGAGTGTTTGTTTTTGTGTGAAAGTGGAGTGTATGTTGAGATGCAGGGGTGGGGGAGTGTCGGGTCTGCCTGAGTGTTTCTAATTGTTTGAGAGTGCTGTGATGTTGAGATGCAGGGGGTGGAGGGAGTGTCGGGCCTGCCTGTTTGTTTGTTTTTGTGTGAAAGTGCAGTGTATAATGTGATATGGGGGTGGGGGAGTGTCGGGTCTGCCTGAGTGTTTGTTTTTGCGTGAAAGTGCAGTGGGTGTTGATATGAGGGGCTGAGGGGAGTGTCAAGTCTGCCTGAGTGTTTGTTTATGTGTAAAAGTTCATTGTATGTTGAGATGCGGGGGTGGGGGGAGTGTCCGGCCTGCCTGTTTGTTTTTGTGTGACAGTGCAGTGTATGTTGAGATGCGGGGGTGGGGGGAGTGTCGGGTCTTCCTGAGTGTTTGTTTTTGTGTGAAAGTGCAGTGTATGCTGAGATGCAGGGGCTGGGGGGTGTAGGTCTGCCTGAGTGATTGTTTTTGCGTAAAAGTGCAGTGTATGTTGAGATGTGGGTTGGGGGGTGTCGGGCATGCCTGAGTGTTTGTTTTTGTGTGAAAGTGCAGTGTATGCTGTGATGCGGGGGTCGGGGGAGTGTCGGGTCTGCCTGAGTGATTGTTTTTGTGTGAACGTGCAGTTTATGTTGAGATGCGGGGGCGTGAGGGTGTCAGGTCTGCCTGAGTGTTTGTTTTTGTGTGAAAGTACAATGTATGTTGTGATGGGGGTGGGGGGTGTTGGTTCTGCCTGAGTGTTTGTTTTTGTGTGAAAGTGCAGTGTATGTTGAGATGGGGGTGGGGGAGTGTCAGGTGTGCCTGAGTGTTTCTTGTTGTGCGATAGTGCAGTGTATGTTGAGATGCGGGGGTCGGTGGGTGTTTGGTCTGCCTGAGTGATTGTTTTTGTGTGAAAGTGCACTGTATGTTGAGATGCGGGGTGGGGGGGCCGGGTAGGCCTGAGTGTTTGTTTTTGTGTGAAAGTGCAGTGTATGTTGAGATGCTAGGGTGGGGGGAGTGCCGGGTCTTCCTGAGTGTTTGTTTTTGCGTGAAAGTGCAGTGTATGTTGAGATGCGGGGGTGGGGGGTGTTGGGTCTGCCTGAGTGTTTTTTTGTGTTAAAGTGCAGTGTATGTTGAGATGCGGGGGTGGCGGGCGTGTCCGGCCTGCCTGAGTGTTTGTTTTTGTGTGAAAGTGCAGTGTATGCTGTGATGCGGGGGTCGGGGGAGTGTCGGGTCTGCCTGAGTGATTGTTTTTGTGTGAACGTGCAGTTTATGTTGAGATGCGGGGGCGTGAGGGTGTCAGGTCTGCCTGAGTGTTTGTTTTTGTGTGACAGTGCAGTGTATGTTGAGATGCGGGGGTGGGGGGAGTGTCGGGTCTTCCTGAGTGTTTGTTTTTGTGTGAAAGTGCAGTGTATGCTGAGATGTAGGGGTGGGGGAGTGTCGAGGCTGCCTGAGTGTTTGTTTTTGTGTGAAAGTGCAGTGTATGTTGAGATGCTAGGGTGGGGGGAGTGCCGGGTCTTCCTGAGTGTTTGTTTTTGCGTGAAAGTGCATTGTATGTTGAGATGCGGGGGTGGGGGGAGTGTTGGGCCTGCATGTTTGTTTTTGTGTGACAGTGCAGTGTATGTTGAGATGCGGGGGTGGGGGGAGTGTCGGGTCTTCCTGAGTGTTTGTTTTTGTGTGAAATTGCAGTGTATGCTGAGATGCAGGGGTTGGGGGGGTATAGGTCTGCCTGAGTGATTATTTTTGCGTGAAAGTGCAGTGTATGTTGAGATGCGGGTTGGGGGGTTTCGGGCCTGCCTGAGTGTTTGTTTTTGTGTGAAAGTGCAGTGTATGCTGTGATGCGGGGGTCGGGGAGTGTCGGGTCTGCCTGAGTGATTGTTTTTGTGTGAACGTGCAGTGTATGTTGAGATGCAGGGGTGTGGGGGTGTCAGGTCTGCCTGAGTGTTTGTTTTTGTGTGAAAGTACAATGTATGTTGTGATGCGGGGGTGGGGGGTGTTGGTTCTGCCTGAGTGTTTGTTTTTGTGTGAAAGTGCAGTGTATGTTGTGATGCAGGGGTGGGGGAAGTGTCGGTCTGCCTGAGTGATTGTTTTTGTGTGAAAGTGCAGTGGGTGTTGAGATGTGGGGGTGGGGGTAGTGTTGAGCCTGCCTGAGTGTTTGTTTTTGTGTGAAAGTGCAGAGTATGTTGAGATGGGGGTGGGGGAGTGTCAGGTGTGCCTGAGTGTTTCTTATTGTGCGAAAGTGCAGTGTATTTTGAGATGCGCGGGTCGGTGAGTGTTGGGTCTGCCTGAGTGATTGTTTTTTGAGGAAGTGCAGTGTATGTTGAGATGCAGGGTGGGGGGGTCGGGTCTGCCTGAGTGTTTGTTTTTGTGGGAAAGTGCAGTGGGTGTTGAGATGTGGGGGTGGGGGGAGTGTCGAGGCTGCCTGAGTGATTGTTGTTGTGTGAAAGTGCAGTGTATGTTGAGATGCGGGATGGGGGGTGTCGGGTCTGCTGAGTGTTTGTCTTTGTGTGAAAGTGCGGTGTATGTTGTGATGCAAGGGTGGGGGGAGTGTCGGGTCTGCCTGAGTGTTTGTTTTTGTGTGAAAATGCATTGTATAATGCATTGTATGCTGAGATGCAGGGGTGCGGGGCGTGTCGGGTCTGCCTGAGTGTTTATTTTTGTTTGAAAGTGCAGTGTATGTAGAGATGCAGGGTGGGGGGTGTCGGGTCTGCCTGAGTGATTGCTTTTGTGTGAAAGTGCAGTGTATGTTGAGATGCGGGGGTTGGGGGGTGTCGGGTCTGCCTGAGTGATTGTTGTTGCGTGAAAGTGCATTGTATGTTGAGATGCGGGGTGGGGGGTGTCGGGTCTGCTGAGTGTTTGTTTTTGTGTGAAAGTGCAGTGTATGTTGTGATGCAGGGGTGGGGGGAGTGTCAGGTCTGCCTGAGTGTTTGTTTTTGTTTGAAAGTGCAGTGTATAATGAGATGCGGGGGTGGGAGGAGTGTGGGCCTGCCTGTTTGTTTGTTTTTGTGTGAAAGTGCAGTGTATAATGTGATGCGGGGGTGGGGGGAGTGTCAGGTCTGCCTGAGTGTTTGTTTTTGTTTGAAAGTGCAGGGTATAATGAGATGCGGGGGTGGGGGGAGTGTCGGGTCTGCCTGAGTGTTTGTTTTTGTGTGAAAGTGCAGTGGGTGTTGAGATGAGGGGGTGAGGGGAGCGGGAGTGTCGAGTCTGCCTGAGTGTTTTTTTGTGTTAAAGTGCAGTGTATGTTGAGATGCGGGGGTGGCGGGCGTGTCCGGCCTGCCTGTTTGTTTTTGTGTGACAGTGCAGTGTATGTTGAGATGCGGGGGTGGGGGGAATGTCGGGTCTTCCTGAGTGTTTGTTTTTGTGTGAAAGTGCAGTGTATGCTGAGATGCAGGGGTTGGGGGGTATAGGTCTGCCTGAGTGATTGTTTTTGCGTGAAAGTGCAGTGTATGTTGAGATGCGGGTGGGGGGTGGGGGGAGTGTCGGGTCTGTCTGAGTGTTTTTTTTGTGTGAAAGTGCAGTGTATGTTGAGATGCGGGGTGGCGGGAGTGTCGGGCCTGCCTGTTTGTTTTTGTGTGACAGTGCAGTGTATGTTGAGATGCGGGATGGGGGGTGTCCGGTCTGCTGAGTGTTTGTTTTTGTGTGAAAGTGCGGTGTATGTTGTGATGCAAGGGTGGGGGGAGTGTCGGGTCTGCCTGAGTGTTTGTTTTTGTGTGAAAATGCATTGTATGCTGAGATGCAGGGGTGCGGGGCGTGTCGGGTCTGCCTGAGTGTTTGTTTTTGTTTGAAAGTGCAGTGTATGTTGAGATGCGGGGGTGGCGGGAATGTCGGGCCTGCCTGTTTGTTTTTGTCTGACAGTGCAGTGTATGTTGAGATGCGGGGGTGGGGGGAGTGTCGGATCTTCCTGAGTGTTTGTTTTTGTGTGAAAGTGCAGTGTATGCTGAGATGCAGGGGTTGGGGGGTATAGGTCTGCTTGAGTGATTGTTTTTGCGTGACAGTGCAGTGTATGTTGAGATGCGGGTTAGGGGGTGTCGGGCCTGCCTGAGTGTTTGTTTTTGTGTGAACGTGCAGTGTATGCTGCGATGCGGTGGTCGGGGAGTGTCGGGTCTGCCTGAGTGATTGTTTTTGTGTGAACGTGCAGTGTATGTTGAGATGCGGGGGGGTGGGGGTGTCAGGTCTGCCTGAGTGTTTTTGTTTGTGTGTGAAAGTACAATGTATGTTGTGATGCGGGGGTGGGGGGTGTTGGTTCTGCCTGAGTGTTTGTTTTGTGTGAAAGTGCACTGTATGTTGTGATGCAGGGGTGGGGGAAATGTCGGTCTGCCTGAGTGATTGTTTTTGTGTGAAAGTGCAGTGGGTTTTGAGATGTGGGGGTGGGGGTATTGTTGAGCCTGCCTGAGTGTTTGTTTTTGTGTGAAAGTGCAGAGTATGTTGAGATGGGGGGTGGGGGAGTGTCAGGTGTGCCTGAGTGTTTCTTATTGTGCGAAAGTGCAGTGTATGTTGAGATGCGAGGTGGGGGGGTGTCGGGTCTGCCTGAGTGTTTGTTTTTGTGTGAAAGTGCATTGGGTGTTGAGATGTGGGGGTGGGGGGAGTGTCGAGTCTGCCTGAGTTTTTGTTTTTGTGTGAAAGTGCAGTGTATGTTGAGATGTGGGGGTTGGGGGGTGTCGGGTTTGCCTGAGTGATTGTTGTTGCGTGAAAGTGCATTGTATTTTGAGATGCGGGGTGGGGGGTGTCGGGTCTGCTGAGTGTTTGTTTTTGTGTGAAAGTGCAGTGTATGTTGTGATGCAGAGGTGGGGGGAGTGTCAGGTCTGCCTGAATGTTTGTTTTTGTTTGAAAGTGCAGTGTATAATGAGATGCGGGGTGGGGGAAGTGTCGGGCCTGCCCGTTTGTTTGTTTTTGTGTGAAAGTGCAGTGTATGATGTGATGCGGGGGTGGGGGGAGTGTCAAGTCTGCCTGAGTGTTTGTTTTTGTTTGAAAGTACACTGTATAATGAGATGCGGGGGTGGGGGGAGTGTCGGGTCTGCCTGAGTGTTTGTTTTTGTGTGAAAGTGCAGTGTATGATGTGGTGCGGGGGTCGGGGAGTGTCGGGTCTGCCTGAGTGTTTGTTTTTGTGTGAAAGTGCAGTGGGTGTTGAGATGAGGGGGTGAGGGGAGTGTCGAGTCTGCCTGAGTGTTTCTTTATGTGTAAAAGTGCATTGTATGTTGTGATGCGGGGAGGATGGGGGGGGTGTCGGGTCTGCCTGAGTGTTTGTTTTTGTGTGAAAGTGCAGTGTATGATGTGGTGCGGGGGTCGGGGAGTGTCGGGTCTGCCTGAGTGTTTGTTTTTGTGTGAAAGTGCAGTGGGTGTTGAGATGAGGGGGTGAGGGGAGTGTCGAGTCTGCCTGAGTGTTTCTTTATGTGTAAAATTGCATTGTATGTTGTGATGCGGGGAGGATGGGGGGGGTGTCGGGTCTGCCTGAGTGTTTTTTTTGTGTGAAAGTGCAATGTATGTTGAGATGCGGGGGTGGCGGGAGTGTCGGGCCTGCCTGTTTGTTTTTGTGTGACAGTGCAGTGTATGTTGAGATGCGGGGGTGGGGGGAGTGTCGGGTCTTCCTGAGTGTTTGTTTTTGTGTGAAAGTGCAGTGTATGCTGAGATGCAGGGGTTGGGGGGTATAGGTCTGCCTGAGTGATTGTTTTTGCGTGAAAGTGCAGTGTATGTTGAGATGCGGGTTGTGGGGTGTCGGGCCTGCCTGAGTGTTTGATTTTGTCTGAAAGTGCAGTGTATGCTGTGATGCGGGGGTCGGGGAGTGTCGGGTCTGCCTGAGTGATTGTTTTTGTGTGAACGTGCAGTGTATGTTGAGATGCGGGGGTGTGGGAGTGTCAGGTCTGCCTGAGTGTTTGTTTTTGTGTGAAAGTACAATGTATGTTGTGATGCGGGGGTGGGGGGTGTTGGTTCTGCCTGAGTGTTTGTTTTTGTGTGAAAGTGCAGTGTATGTTGTGATGCAGGGGTGGGGGAAGTGTCGGTCTGCCTGAGTGATTGTTTTTGTGTGAAAGTGCAGTGGGTGTTGAGATGTGGGGTTGGGGGTATTGTTGAGCCTGCCTGAGTGTTTGTTTTTGTGTGAAAGTGCAGAGTATGTTGAGATGGGGGGGTGGGGGAGTGTCAGGTGTGCCTGAGTGTTTCTTATTGTGCGAACGTGCAGTGTATGTTGAGATGCGGGGTGGGGGGGTGTCGGGTCTGCCTGAGTGTTTGTTTTTGTGTGAAAGTGCAGTGGGTGTTGAGATGTGGGGGTGGGGGGAGTGTCGAGTCTGCCTGAGTGTTTGTTTTTGTGTGAAAGTGCAGTGTATGTTGAGATGCCAGGGTGGTGGGAGTGTCGGGTCTTCCTGAGAGTTCGTGTTTGCGTGAAAGTGCAGTATATGTTGAGATGAGAGATGGGGGGTGTCGGATCTGCTGAGTGTTTGTTTTTGTGTGAAAGCGCAGTGTATGTTGTGATGCAAG
This sequence comes from Ambystoma mexicanum, assembly GCF_040938575.1. Classification (NCBI taxonomy): domain Eukaryota; kingdom Metazoa; phylum Chordata; class Amphibia; order Caudata; family Ambystomatidae; genus Ambystoma; species Ambystoma mexicanum. Next base: position 674,849,539 of record NC_090934.1, read on the forward strand.
GGTGGGGGGAGTGTCGGGTCTGCCTGAGTGTTTGTTTTTGTGTGAAAATGCAGTGTATGCTGAGATGCAGGGGTGCGGGGCGTGTCGGGTCTGCCTGAGTGTTTGTTTTTGTTTGAAAGTGCAGTGTATGAAGAGATGCAGGGTGGGGGGTGTTGGGTCTGCCTGCATGTTTGTTTTTGTGGTAAAGTGCAGTGTTTGCTGTGCTGTGGGGGTGGGGAGAGTGTTGAGTCTGCCTGAGTGTTTGTTTTTGTGTGAAAGTGAAGTGTATGTTGAGATGCGGGGGTGTGGGAGTGTCGGGTCTGCCTGAGTGTTTCTAATTGTTTGAAAGTGCAGTGTATAATGAGATGCGGGGGTGAGGGGAGTGTCAGGCCTGCCTGTTTGTTTGTTTTTGTGTGAAAGTGCAGTGTATGATGTGATGCGGGGGTCGGGGAGTGTCGGGTCTGCCTGAGTGTTTGTTTTTGTGTGAAAGTGCAGTGGGTGTTGAGATGAGGGGGTGAGGGGAGTGTCGAGTCTGCCTGCTTGTTTTTTTGTGACAGTGCAGTGTATGTTGAGATGCGGGGGTGGGGGGAGTGTCGGGTCTTCCTGAGTGTTTGTTTTTGTGTGAAAGTGCAGTGTATGCTGAGTTGCAGGGGTTGGGGGTATAGGTCTGCCTGAGTGATTGTTTTTGCGTGAAAGCGCAGTGTATGTTGAGGTGTGGGTTGGGGGGTGTCAGATCTGCCTGAGTGTTTGTTTTTGTGTGAAAGTGCAGTGTATGCTGTGATGCGGGGGTCGGGGAGTGTCGGGTCTGCCTGAGTGATTGTTTTTGTGTGAACGTGCAGTGTATGTTGAGATGCAGGTGTGTGGGGGTGTCAGGTCTGCCTGAGTGTTTGTTTTTGTGTGAAAGTGCAGTGGGTGTTGAGATGAGGGGGTGAGGGGAGTATCGAGTCTGCCTGAGTGTTTTTTTTGTGTGAAAGTGCAGTGTATGTTGAGATGCGGGGGTGGCGGGAGTGTCGGGCCTGCCTGTTTGTTTTTGTGTGACAGTGCAGTGTATGTTGAGATGCGGGGGTGGGGGGAGTGTCGGGTCTTCCTGAGTGTTTCTTTTTGTGTGAAAGTGCAGTGTATGCTGAGATGTAAGGGTTGGGGGGGTATAGGTCTGCCTGAGTGATTGTTTTTGCTTGAAAGTGCAGTGTATGTTGAGATGCGGAAGGGGTGGGTGGAGTGTCTGGTCTGTCTGAGTGTTTTTTTTGTGTGAAAGTGCAGTGTATGTTGAGATGCGGGGGTGGCGGGAGTTTCGGGCCTGCCTGTTTGTTTTTGTGTGACAGTGCAGTGTATGTTGAGATGCGGGGGTGGGGGGAGTGTCGGGTCTTCCTGAGTGTTTGTTTTTGTGTGAAAGTGCAGTGTATGCTGAGATGCAGGGGTTGGGGGGTATAGGTCTGCCTGAGTGATTGTTTTTGTGTGAAAGTGCAGTGTATGTTGAGATGCGGGTTGGGGGGTGTCGGGCCTGCCTGAGTGTTTGTTTTTGTGTGAAAGTGCAGTGTATGCTGCGATGCGGGGGTCGGGGCGTGTCGGTCTGCCTGAGTGATTGTTTTTGTGTGAACGAGCAGTGTATGTTGAGATGTGGGGGTGCGGGGGTGTCAGGTCTGCCTGAGTGTTTGTTTTTGTGTGAAAGTACAATGTATGGGTTGATGCGGGGGTGGGGTGTTGGTTCTGCCTGAGTGTTTGTTTTTGTGTGAAAGTGCAGTGTATGTTGTGATGCAGGGGTGGGGGAAGAGTCGGTCTGCCTGAGTGATTGTTTTTGTGTGAAAGTGCAGTGGGTGTTGAGATGTGGGGGTATTGTTGAGCCTGCCTGAGTGTTTGTTTTTGTGTGAAAGTGCAGAGTATGTTGAGATGTGGGGGTGGGGGAGTGTCAGGTGTGCCTGAGTGTTTCTTATTGTGCGAAAGTGCAGTGTATGTTGAGATGCGGGGTGGGGGGGTGTCGGGTCTGCCTGAGTGTTTGTTTTTGTGTGAAAGTGCAGTGGGTGTTTAGATGTGGGGGTGGGGGGAGTGTCGAGTCTGCCTGAGTGTTTGTTTTTGTGTGAAAGTGCAGTGTATGTTGAGATGTGGGGGTTGGGGGGTGTCGGGTCTGCCTGAGTGATTGTTGTTGCGTGAAAGTGCAGTGTATGTTGAGATGTGGGGGTTGGGGGGTGTCAGGTCTGCCTGAGTGTTCGTTTTTGTGTGAAAGTGCAGTGTATGTTGAGATGTGGGGTTGGGGGGAGTGCCGGGCCTGCCTGTTTGTTTTTGTGTGACAGTGCAGTGTATGTTGAGCTGCGGGGGTGGGGGGAGTGTCGGGTCTTCCTGAGTGTTTGTTCTTGTGTGACAGTGCAGTGTATGTTGAGATGCTGGGGTGGGGGGAGTGTCGGGTCTTCCTGAGTGTTTGTTTTTGTGTGAAAGTGCAGTGTATGATGTGGTGCGGGGGTCGGGGAGTGTCGGGTCTGCCTGAGTGTTTGTTTTTGAGTGAAAGTGTAGTGGGTGTTGAGATGAGGGGGTGAGGGGAGTGTCGAGTCTGCCTGAGTGTTTGTTTATGTGTAAAAGTGCATTGTATGTTGTGATGCGGGAGGGGGTGGGGGGAGTGTCGGGTCTGTCTGAGTGTTTTTTGTGTGAAAGTGCAGTGTATGTTGAGATGCGGGGGTGGGGGGAGTGTCAGGCCTGGCTCTTTGTTTTTGTGTGACAGTGCAGTGTATGTTGAAATGCGAGGGTGGGGGGAGTGTCGGGTCTTCCTGAGTGTTTGTTTTTGTGTGAAAGTGCAGTGTATGCTGAGATGCAGGGGTTGGGGGATATAGGTCTGTCTGAGTGATTGTTTTTGCGTGAAAGTGCAGTGTATGTTGAGATGCGGGTTGGGGGGTGTCGGGCCTGCCTGAGTGTTTGTTTTTGTGTGAAAGTGCAGTGTATGCTGAGATGCAGGGGTTGGGGGATATAGGTCTGCCTGAGTGTTTCTTATTGTGCGAACGTGCAGTGTATGTTGAGATGCGGGGTGGGGGGGTGTCGGGTCTGCCTGAGTGTTTGTTTTTGTGTGAAAATGCAGTGGGTGTTGAGATGTGGGGGTGGGGGGAGTGTCGAGTCTGCCTGAGTGTTTGTTTTTGTGTGAAAGTGCAGTGTATGTTGAGATGCCAGGGTGGTGGGAGTGTCGGGTCTTCCTGAGAGTTCGTGTTTGCGTGAAAGTGCAGTATATGTTGAGATGAGAGATGGGGGGTGTCGGATCTGCTGAGTGTTTGTTTTTGTGTGAAAGCGCAGTGTATGTTGTGATGCAAGGGTGGGGGTAGTGTCGGGTCTGCCTGAGTGTTTGTTTTTGTGTGAAAATGCAGTGTATGCTGAGATGCAGGGGTGCGGGGCGTGTCGGGTCTGCCTGAGTGTTTGTTTTTGTTTGAAAGTGCAGTGTATGAAGAGATGCAGGGTGGGGGGTGTCGGGTCTGCCTGAGTGATTGTTTTTGTGTGAAAGTGCAGTGTATGTTGAGATGCGGGGGTGGGATGGGTGTTGGGTCTGCCTGCATGTTTGTTTTTGTGGTAAAGTGCAGTGTTTGCTGTGATGTGGGGGTGGGGAGAGTGTTGAGTCTGCCTGAGTGTTTGTTTTTGTGTGAAAGTGAAGTGTATGTTGAGATGCGGGGGTGTGGGAGTGTCGGGTCTGCCTGAGTGTTTCTAATTGTTTGAAAGTGCAGTGTATAATGAGATGCGGGGGTGAGGGGAGTGTCAGGCCTGCCTGTTTGTTTGTTTTTGTGTGAAAGTGCAGTGTATGATGTGATGCGGGGGTCGGGGAGTGTCGGGTCTGCCTGAGTGTTTGTTTTTGTGTGAAAGTGCAGTGGGTGTTGAGATGAGGGGGTGAGGGGAGTGTCGAGTCTGCCTGAGTGTTTGTTTTTTTGTGACAGTGCAGTGTATGTTGAAATGCGGGGGTGGGGGGAGTGTCGGGTCTTCCTGAGTGTTTGTTTTTGTGTGAAAGTGCAGTGTATGCTGAGTTGCAGGGGTTGGGGGGTATAGGTCTGCCTGAGTGATTGTTTTTGCGTGAAAGGGCAGTGTATGTTGAGGTGTGGGTTGGGGGGTGTCAGATCTGCCTGAGTGTTTGTTTTTGTGTGAAAGTGCAGTGTATGCTGTGATGCGGGGGTCGGGGAGTGTCGGGTCTGCCTGAGTGATTGTTTTTGTTTGAACGTGCAGTGTATGTTGAGATGCAGGTGTGTGGGGGTGTCAGGTCTGCCTGAGTGTTTGTTTTTGTGTGAAAGTGCAGTGGGTGTTGAGATGAGGGGGTGAGGGGAGTATCGAGTCTGCCTGAGTGTTTTTTTGTGTGAAAGTGCAGTGTATGTTGAGATGCGGGGGTGGCGGGAGTGTCGGGCCTGCCTGTTTGTTTTTGTGTGACAGTGCAGTGTATGTTGAGATGCGGGGGTGGGGGGAGTGTCGGGTCTTCCTGAGTGTTTCTTTTTGTGTGAAAGTGCAGTGTATGCTGAGATGCAGGGGTTGGGGGGTATAGGTCTGCCTGAGTGATTGTTTTTGCGTGAAAGTGCAGTGTATGTTGAGATGCGGAAGGGGTGGGTGGAGTGTCTGGTCTGTCTGAGTGTTTTTTTTGTGTGAAAGTGCAGTGTATGTTGAGATGCGGGGGTGGCATGAGTTTCGTGCCTGCCTGTTTGTTTTTGTGTGACAGTGCAGTGTATGTTGAGATGCGGGGGTGGGGGGAGTGTCGGGTCTTCCTGAGTGTTTGTTTTTGTGTGAAAGTGCAGTGTATGCTGAGATGCAGGGGTTGGGGGGTATAGGTCTGCCTGAGTGATTGTTTTTGCGTGAAAGTGCAGTGTATGTTGAGATGCGGGTTGGGGGGTGTCGGGCCTGCCTGAGTGTTTGTTTTTGTGTGAAAGTGCAGTGTATGCTGCGATGCGGGGGTCGGGGCGTGTCGGGTCTGCCTGAGTGATTGTTTTTGTGTGAACGAGCAGTGTATGTTGAGATGTGGGGGTGCGGGGGTGTCAGGTCTGCTTGAGTGTTTGTTTTTGTGTGAAAGTACAATGTATGGGTTGATGCGGGGGTGGGGGTGTTGGTTCTGCCTGAGTGTTTGTTTTTGTGTGAAAGTGCAGTGTATGTTGTGATGCAGGGGTGGGGGAAGAGTCGGTCTGCCTGAGTGATTGTTTTTGTGTGAAAGTGCAGTGGGTGTTGAGATGTGGGGGTATTGTTGAGCCTGCCTGAGTGTTTGTTTTTGTGTGAAAGTGCAGAGTATGTTGAGATGTGGGGGTGGGGGAGTGTCAGGTGTGCCTGAGTGTTTCTTATTGTGCGAAAGTGCAGTGTATGTTGAGATGCGGGGTGGGGGGGTGTCGGGTCTGCCTGAGTGTTTGTTTTTGTGTGAAAGTGCAGTGGGTGTTTAGATGTGGGGGTGGGGGGAGTGTCGAGTCTGCCTGAGTGTTTGTTTTTGTGTGAAAGTGCAGTGTATGTTGAGATGTGGGGGTTGGGGGGTGTCGGGTCTGCCTGAGTGATTGTTGTTGCGTGAAAGTGCATTGTATGTTGAGATGTGGGGGTGGGGGGAGTGTCGAGTCTGCCTGAGTGTTTGTTTTTGTGTGAAAGTGCAGTTTATGTTGTGGTGCAGGGGTGGGGGGAGTGTCAGGTCTGCCTGAATGTTTGTTTTTGTTTGAAAGTGCAGTGTATAATGAGATGCGGGGTGGGGGGAGTGTCGGGCCTGCCTGTTTGTTTGTTTTTGTGTGAAAGTGCAGTGTGTGATGTGATGCAGGGGTGGGGAGAGTGTCAGGTCTGCCTGAGTGTTCGTTTTTGTGTGAAAGTGCAGTGTATGTTGAGATGTGGTGGTGGGGGGAGTGCCGGGCCTGCCTGTTTGTTTTTGTGTGACAGTGCAGTGTATGTTGAGCTGCGGGGGTGGGGGGAGTGTCGGGTCTTCCTGAGTGTTTGTTCTTGTGTGACAGTGCAGTGTATGTTGAGATGCTGGGGTGGGGGGAGTGTCGGGTCTTCCTGAGTGTTTGTTTTTGTGTGAAAGTGCAGTGTATGATGTGATGCGGGGGTCGGGGAGTGTCGGGTCTGCCTGAGTGTTTGTTTTTGAGTGAAAGTGTAGTGGGTGTTGAGATGAGGGGGTGAGGGGAGTGTCGAGTCTGCCTGAGTGTTTGTTTATGTGTAAAAGTGCATTGTATGTTGTGATGCGGGAGGGGGTGGGGGGAGTGTCGGGTCTGTCTGAGTGTTTTTTGTGTGAAAGTGCAGTGTATGTTGAGATGCGGTGGTGGGGGGAGTGTCAGGCCTGGCTCTTTGTTTTTGTGTGACAGTGCAGTGTATGTTGAAATGCGAGGGTGGGGGGAGTGTCGGGTCTTCCTGAGTGTTTGTTTTTGTGTGAAAGTGCAGTGTATGCTGAGATGCAGGGGTTGGAGGATATAGGTCTGTCTGAGTGATTGTTTTTGCGTGAAAGTGCAGTGTATGTTGAGATGCGGGTTGGGGGGTGTCGGGCCTGCCTGAGTGTTTGTTTTTGTGTAAAAGTGCAGTGTATGCTGTGATGCGGGGGTCAGGGAGTGTCGGGTCTGCCTGAGTGATTGTTTTTGAATGAACGTGCAGTGTATGTTGAGATGCAGGGGTGTGGGGGTGTCAGGTCTGCCTGAGTGTTTGTTTTTGTGTGAAAGTACAACGTATGTTGTGATGCGGGGGTGTTGGTTCTGCCTGAGTGTTTGTTTTTGTGTGAAAGTGCAGTGTATGTTGTGATGCAGGGGTGGGGGAAGTGTCGGTCTGCCTGAGTGATTGTTTTTGTGTGAAAGTGCAGTGGGTGTTGAGATGTGGGGGTGGGGGTAGTGTTGAGCCTGCCTGAGTGTTTGTTTTTGTGTGAAAGTGCAGAGTATGTTGAGATGGGGGCCTGGGGGAGTGTCAGGTGTGCCTGAGTGTTTCTTATTGTGCGAAAGTGCAGTGTATGTTGAGATGCGGGGTGGGGGGGTGTCAGGTCTGCCTGACTGTTTGTTTTTGTGTGAAAGTGCAGTGGGTGTTGAGATGTGGGGGTGGGCGGAGTGTCGAGTCTGCCTGAGTGTTTGTTTTTGTGTGAAAGTGCAGTGTATGTTGAGATGCCAGGGTGAGTGGAGTGTCGGGTCTTCCTGAGTGTTCGTGTTTGCGTGAAAGTGCAGTGTATGTTGAGATGCGGGAGTTGGGGGGTGTCGGGTCTGCCTGAGTGTTTGTCTTTGTGTGAAAATGCAGTGTATGCTGAGATGCAGGGGCGCTGGGGGTGTCCGGTCTGCCTGAGTGTTTGTTTTTGTTTGAAAGTGCAGTGTATGTAGAGATGCAGGGTGGGGGGTGTCGCGTCTGCCTGAGTGATTGTTTTTGTGTGAAAGTGTAGTGTATGTTGAGATGCGGGGGTTGGAGGGGTGTTGGGTCTGCCTGCATGTTTGTTTTTGCGTGAAAGTGCAGTGTATGCTGTGATGTGGGGGTGGGAGGAGTGTCAGGTTTGCCTGAGTGTTTGTTTTTGTGTGAAAGTGCAGTGTATGTTGAGATGCGAGGGTGGGGGAGTGTCGGGTCTGCCTGAGTGTTTGTTTTTGTGTGAAAGTGCACTGTATGTTGAGATGCAGGGGTGGGGGAGTGTCGGGTCTGCCTGAGTGATTGTTTTTGTGTGAACGTGCAGTGTATGTTGAGATGCGGGGGTGGGAGGGTGTCAGGTCTGCCTGAATGTTTGTTTTGTGTGAAAGTGCAATGTATGTTGTGATGCGGGGATGGGGGGCGTTGGGTCTGCCTGAGTGTTTGTTTTTGTGTGAAAGTGCAGTGTATGTCGCTGATGCGGGGGTGGGGGGAGTGTCGGGTCTGCCTGAGTGTTTGTTTTTGTGTGAAAGTGCCGTGTATGTTGAGATGCGGGTGTGGGGGGAGTGTCGGGCCTGCCTGTTTGTTTGTTTTTCTGTGAAAGTGCAGTGTATGATGTGATGCGGGGGTGGGGGAGTGTCGGGTCTGCCTGAGTGTTTGTTTTTGTGTGAAAGTGCATTGGGTGTTAAGATGAGGGGGTGAGGGGAGTGTCAAGTCTGCCTGAGTGTTTGTTTTTGTGTGAAAGTGCAGTGGGTGTTGAGATGAGGGGGTGAGGGGAGTGTCGAGTCTGCCTGAGTGTTTGTTTTTTTGTGACAGTGCAGTGTATGTTGAAATGCGGGGGTGGGGGGAGTGTCGGGTCTTCCTGAGTGTTTGTTTTTGTGTGAAAGTGCAGTGTATGCTGAGTTGCAGGGGTTGGGGGGTATAGGTCTGCCTGAGTGATTGTTTTTGCGTGAAAGGGCAGTGTATGTTGAGGTGTGGGTTGGGGGGTGTCAGATCTGCCTGAGTGTTTGTTTTTGTGTGAAAGTGCAGTGTATGCTGTGATGCGGGGGTCGGGGAGTGTCGGGTCTGCCTGAGTGATTGTTTTTGTGTGAACGTGCAGTGTATGTTGAGATGCAGGTGTGTGGGGGTGTCAGGTCTGCCTGAGTGTTTGTTTTTGTGTGAAAGTGCAGTGGGTGTTGAGATGAGGGGGTGAGGGGAGTATCGAGTCTGCCTGAGTGTTTTTTTGTGTGAAAGTGCAGTGTATGTTGAGATGCGGGGGTGGCGGGAGTGTCGGGCCTGCCTGTTTGTTTTTGTGTGACAGTGCAGTGTATGTTGAGATGCGGGGGTGGGGGGAGTGTCGGGTCTTCCTGAGTGTTTCTTTTTGTGTGAAAGTGCAGTGTATGCTGAGATGCAGGGGTTGGGGGGTATAGGTCTGCCTGAGTGATTGTTTTTGCGTGACAGTGCAGTGTATGTTGAGATGCGGGGGTGGGGGGAGTGTCGGGTCTTCCTGAGTGTTTGTTTTTGTGTGAAAGTGCAGTGTATGCTGAGATGCAGGGGTTGGGGGGTATAGGTCTGCCTGAGTGATTGTTTTTGCGTGAAAGTGCAGTGTATGTTGAGATGCGGGTTGGGGGGTGTCGGGCCTGCCTGAGTGTTTGTTTTTGTGTGAAAGTGCAGTGTATGCTGCGATGCGGGGGTCGGGGCGTGTCGGGTCTGCCTGAGTGATTGTTTTTGTGTGAACGAGCAGTGTATGTTGAGATGTGGGGGTGCGGGGGTGTCAGGTCTGCCTGAGTGTTTGTTTTTGTGTGAAAGTACAATGTATGGGTTGATGCGGGGGTGGGGGTGTTGGTTCTGCCTGAGTGTTTGTTTTTGTGTGAAAGTGCAGTGTATGTTGTGATGCAGGGGTGGGGGAAGAGTCGGTCTGCCTGAGTGATTGTTTTTGTGTGAAAGTGCAGTGGGTGTTGAGATGTGGGGGTATTGTTGAGCCTGCCTGAGTGTTTGTTTTTGTGTGAAAGTGCAGAGTATGTTGAGATGTGGGGGTGGGGGAGTGTCAGGTGTGCCTGAGTGTTTCTTATTGTGCGAAAGTGCAGTGTATGTTGAGATGCGGGGTGGGGGGGTGTCGGGTCTGCCTGAGTGTTTGTTTTTGTGTGAAAGTGCAGTGGGTGTTTAGATGTGGGGGTGGGGGGAGTGTCGAGTCTGCCTGAGTGTTTGTTTTTGTGTGAAAGTGCAGTGTATGTTGAGATGTGGGGGTTGGGGGGTGTCGGGTCTGCCTGAGTGATTGTTGTTGCGTGAAAGTGCATTGTATGTTGAGATGTGGGGGTGGGGGGAGTGTCGAGTCTGCCTGAGTGTTTGTTTTTGTGTGAAAGTGCAGTTTATGTTGTGGTGCAGGGGTGGGGGGAGTGTCAGGTCTGCCTGAATGTTTGTTTTTGTTTGAAAGTGCAGTGTATAATGAGATGCGGGGTGGGGGGAGTGTCGGGCCTGCCTGTTTGTTTGTTTTTGTGTGAAAGTGCAGTGTGTGATGTGATGCAGGGGTGGGGAGAGTGTCAGGTCTGCCTGAGTGTTCGTTTTTGTGTGAAAGTGCAGTGTATGTTGAGATGTGGTGGTGGGGGGAGTGCCGGGCCTGCCTGTTTGTTTTTGTGTGACAGTGCAGTGTATGTTGAGCTGCGGGGGTGGGGGGAGTGTCGGGTCTTCCTGAGTGTTTGTTCTTGTGTGACAGTGCAGTGTATGTTGAGATGCTGGGGTGGGGGGAGTGTCGGGTCTTCCTGAGTGTTTGTTTTTGTGTGAAAGTGCAGTGTATGATGTGATGCGGGGGTCGGGGAGTGTCGGGTCTGCCTGAGTGTTTGTTTTTGAGTGAAAGTGTAGTGGGTGTTGAGATGAGGGGGTGAGGGGAGTGTCGAGTCTGCCTGAGTGTTTGTTTATGTGTAAAAGTGCATTGTATGTTGTGATGCGGGAGGGGGTGGGGGGAGTGTCGGGTCTGTCTGAGTGTTTTTTGTGTGAAAGTGCAGTGTATGTTGAGATGCGGTGGTGGGGGGAGTGTCAGGCCTGGCTCTTTGTTTTTGTGTGACAGTGCAGTGTATGTTGAAATGCGAGGGTGGGGGGAGTGTCGGGTCTTCCTGAGTGTTTGTTTTTGTGTGAAAGTGCAGTGTATGCTGAGATGCAGGGGTTGGAGGATATAGGTCTGTCTGAGTGATTGTTTTTGCGTGAAAGTGCAGTGTATGTTGAGATGCGGGTTGGGGGGTGTCGGGCCTGCCTGAGTGTTTGTTTTTGTGTAAAAGTGCAGTGTATGCTGTGATGCGGGGGTCAGGGAGTGTCGGGTCTGCCTGAGTGATTGTTTTTGAATGAACGTGCAGTGTATGTTGAGATGCAGGGGTGTGGGGGTGTCAGGTCTGCCTGAGTGTTTGTTTTTGTGTGAAAGTACAACGTATGTTGTGATGCGGGGGTGTTGGTTCTGCCTGAGTGTTTGTTTTTGTGTGAAAGTGCAGTGTATGTTGTGATGCAGGGGTGGGGGAAGTGTCGGTCTGCCTGAGTGATTGTTTTTGTGTGAAAGTGCAGTGGGTGTTGAGATGTGGGGGTGGGGGTAGTGTTGAGCCTGCCTGAGTGTTTGTTTTTGTGTGAAAGTGCAGAGTATGTTGAGATGGGGGCCTGGGGGAGTGTCAGGTGTGCCTGAGTGTTTCTTATTGTGCGAAAGTGCAGTGTATGTTGAGATGCGGGGTGGGGGGGTGTCAGGTCTGCCTGACTGTTTGTTTTTGTGTGAAAGTGCAGTGGGTGTTGAGATGTGGGGGTGGGCGGAGTGTCGAGTCTGCCTGAGTGTTTGTTTTTGTGTGAAAGTGCAGTGTATGTTGAGATGCCAGGGTGAGTGGAGTGTCGGGTCTTCCTGAGTGTTCGTGTTTGCGTGAAAGTGCAGTGTATGTTGAGATGCGGGAGTTGGGGGGTGTCGGGTCTGCCTGAGTGTTTGTCTTTGTGTGAAAATGCAGTGTATGCTGAGATGCAGGGGCGCTGGGGGTGTCCGGTCTGCCTGAGTGTTTGTTTTTGTTTGAAAGTGCAGTGTATGTAGAGATGCAGGGTGGGGGGTGTCGCGTCTGCCTGAGTGATTGTTTTTGTGTGAAAGTGTAGTGTATGTTGAGATGCGGGGGTTGGAGGGGTGTTGGGTCTGCCTGCATGTTTGTTTTTGCGTGAAAGTGCAGTGTATGCTGTGATGTGGGGGTGGGAGGAGTGTCAGGTTTGCCTGAGTGTTTGTTTTTGTGTGAAAGTGCAGTGTATGTTGAGATGCGAGGGTGGGGGAGTGTCGGGTCTGCCTGAGTGTTTGTTTTTGTGTGAAAGTGCACTGTATGTTGATATGCAGGGGTGGGGGAGTGTCGGGTCTGCCTGAGTGATTGTTTTTGTGTGAAAGTGCCGTGTATGTTGAGATGCGGGTGTGGGGGGAGTGTCGGGCCTGCCTGTTTGTTTGTTTTTCTGTGAAAGTGCAGTGTATGATGTGATGCGGGGGTGGGGGAGTGTCGGGTCTGCCTGAGTGTTTGTTTTTGTGTGAAAGTGCATTGGGTGTTAAGATGAGGGGGTGAGGGGAGTGTCAAGTCTGCCTGAGTGTTTGTTTTTGTGTGAAAGTGCAGTGTATGTTGAGATGCGAGGGTGGGGGAGTGTCGGGTCTGCCTGAGTGTTTGTTTTTGTGTGAAAGTGCAGTGGGTGTTGAGATACGGGGGTGGGGGGAGTGTCGAGTCTGCCTGAGTGTTTGTTTTTGTGTGAAAGTGAAGTGTATGTTGAGATGCGGGGGTGTGGGAGTGTCGGGTCTGCCTGAGTGTTTCTAATTGTTTGAAAGTGCAGTGTATGTTGAGATGCGGGTGTGGGGGGAATGTCGGGCCTGCCTGTTTGTTTGTTTTTCTGTGAAAGTGCAGTGTATGATGTGATGCGGGGGTGGGGGAGTGTCGGGTCTACCTGAGTGTTTGTTTTTGTGTGAAAGTGCATTGGGTGTTGAGATGAGGGAGTGAGGGGAGTGTCAAGTCTGCCTGAGTGTTTGTTTATGTGTAAAAGTGCATTGTATGTTGTGATGCGGGGGGTGGGGGGCGTGTCGGGTCTGTCTGAGTGGTTTTTTTGTGTGAAAGTGCAGTGTATGTTGAGATGTGGGGGTGGGGGGAGTGTCGGGCCTGCCTGTTTGTTTTTGTGTGACAGTGCAGTGTATGTTGAGATGCGGGGGTGGGGGGAGTGACGGGTCTTCCTGAGTGTTTGTTTTTGTGTGAAAGTGCAGTGTATGCTGAGATGCAGGGGTTGGGGGGTGTCGGGCCTGCCTGAGTGTTTGTTTTTGTGTGAAAGTGCAGTGTATGCTGTGATGTGGGGGTCGGGGGAGTGTCGGGTCTGCCTGAGTGATTGTTTTTGTATGAACGTGCAGTGTATGTTGAGATGCGGGGGTGTGGGGGTGCCAGGTCTGCCTGAGTGTTTGTTTTTGTGTGAAAGTACAATGTATGTTGTGATGGGGGGTGGGGGGTGTTGGTTCTGCCTGGGTGTTTGTTTTTGTGTGAAAGTGCAGTGTATGTTGAGATGGGGGGTGGGGGAGTGTCAGGTGTGCATGAGTGTTTCCTATTGTGCGAAAGTGCAGTGTATGTTGAGATGCGGGAATCGGTGGGTGTCGGGTCAGCCTGAATGTTTGTTTTTGTGTGAAAGTGCAGTGGGTGTTGAGATGTAGGGGTGGGGGGAGTGTCGAGTCTGCCTGAGGGTGTGTTTTTGTGTGAAAGTGCAGTGTATGTTGAGATGCCAGGGTGGGGGGAGTGTCGGGTCTTCCTGAGTGTTCGTTTTTGTCTGACAGTACAGTGTATGTTGAGATGCGGGGGTTGGGGGGTGTCGGGTCTGCCTGAGTGATTGTTGTTGCGTGAAAGTGCATTTTATGTTGAGATGAGGGGTGGGGGGTGTCGGGTCTGCTGAGTGTTTGTTTTTGTGTGAAAGTGCAGTGTATGTTGTGATGCACGGGTGTGGGAGTGTCGGGTCTGCCTGAGTGTTTGTTTTTGTGTGAATTTCCAGTGTATGTTGTGACGCGGGGGTGGGGGGAGTGTCGGGTCTGCCTGAGTGTTTGTTTTTGTGTGAAAATGCAGTGTATTCTGAGATGCAGGGGTGCGCGGAGTGTCGGGTCTGCCTGAGTGTTTGTTTTTGTTTGAAAGTACAGTGTATGTAGAGATGCGGGGTGGGAGAGGTGTTGGGTCTGCCTGCATGTTTGTTTTTGTGTGAAAGTGCAGTGTATGCTGTGATGTGGGGGTGGGGGGAGCGTTGGGTTTGCCTGAGTGTTTGCTTTTGTGTGAAAGTGCAGTGTATGTTGAGATACGAGGGTGGGGGAGTGTCGGGTCTGCCTGAGTGTTTGTTGTTGTGTGAAAGTGCAGTGTATGTTGAAATGCTGGGGTGGGGGGGTGTCGGGTCTGCCTGAGTGATTGTTTTTGTGTGAACGTGCAGTGTATGTTGATATGCGGGGGTGGGAGGGTGTCAGGTCTGCCTGAGTGTTTGTTTTTGTGTGAAAGTGCAGTGTATGTTGTGATGCGGGGGTGGGGGGAGTGTCGGGTCTGCCTGAGTGTTTGTTTTTGTGTGAAAGTGCAGTGGCTGTTGAGATGCGGGGGTGGGGGGAGTGTCGAGTCTGCCTGAGTGTTTGTTTTTGTGTGAAAGTGAAGTGTATGTTGAGATGCGGGGGTGGGGGAGTGTCAGGTCTGCCTGAGTGTTTCTAATTGTGCGAAAGTGCAGTGTATGTTGAGATGCGGGGATCGGTGTGTGTCGGCTCTGCCTGAGAGTTTTTTGTGTGAAAGTGCATTGTATGTTGTGATGCGGGTAGGAGGGTGTGGGGGGAGTGTCGGGTCTGTCTGAGTGGTTTTTTTGGTGTGAAAATGCAGTGTATGTTGAGATGCGCAGGTGGGGGGAGTGTCGGATCTGCCTCTTTGTTTTTGTGTGAAAGTGCAGTGTATGTTAAGATGCGTGGGTGAGGGGAGTGTCGGGTCTTCCTGAGTGTTCGTTTTTGCGTGAAAGTGCAGTGTATGCTGAGATGCGGGGGTTGGGGGTGTCGGGTCTGCCTGAGTGATTGTTTTTGCGTGAAAGTGCAGTGTATGTTGAGATGTGGGGTGGGGGGGTGTCGGGTCTGCATGAGTGTTTGTTTTTGTGTGAAAGTGCAATGTATGTTGTGATGCGGGGGTGGGGGGCATTGGGTCTGCCTGAGTGTTTGTTTTTGTGTGAAAGTGCAGTGTATGTTGAGATGCGGGGGGTGGGATGGGTGTTGGGTGTGCCTACGTGTTTGTTTTTGTGTGAAAGTGCAGTGTATGCTGTGATGCGGGGGTGGGGGGAGTGTCGGGTCTGCCTGAGTGTTTGTTTTTGTGTGAAAGTCCAGTATATGTGGTGATGCGGGGGTGGGGGGAGTGTCGGGTTTGCCTGAGTGTTTGTTTTTGTGTGAACATGCAGTGTATGTTGAAATGCGGGGGTGAGGGGAGTGTCGGGTCTGCCTGAGTGTTTTTTTTGTGTGAAAGTGCAGTGTATGTTGAGATGCGGGGTGGTGGATGTCGGGTCTGCCTGAGTGATTGTTTTTGTGTGAAAGTGCAGTGTATGTTGAGATGCGGTGGGTGGGAGGGGTGTCGGGTGTGCCTGCGTGTTTGTTTTTGTGTGAAAGTGCAGTGTATGCTTTGATGCGGGGGTGGGGGAGTGTCGGGTCTGCCTGAGTGTTTGTTTTTGTGTCAAAGTGCAGTGTATGTTGTGATGCGGGGGTGGGGGGAGTGTTGGGTCTGCCTGAGTGTTTGTTTTTGTGTGAAAGTGCAGTGTATGTTGTGATGCGGGGGAGGGGGGAGTGTCGGGTCTGCCTGAGTGTTTGGTTTTGTGTGAAAGTGCAGTGTATGTTGTGATGCGGGGGTGGGTGGAGTGTCACGTCTGCCTGAGTGTTTGTTTTTGTGTGAAAGTGCAGTGTACGTTGTGATGCGGGGGTGGGTGGGTGTCAGGTCTTCCTGAGTGTTTGTTTTTGTGTGAAAGTGCAACGTATGTTGTGATGCAGGGGTGGGATCTGTCGGGTCTGCCTGAGTGTTTGTTTTTGTGTGAAAGTGCAGTGTATGTTGAGATGCCGGGGTGTCTGTCTGCCTGAGTGTTTGTTTTTGTGTGAAAGTTCAGTGTATGTTGAGATGCGGGGGTCGGGGGTGTTGGGTCTGCCTGAGTATTTGTTTTTGTGTGAAAGTTCGGAGTTGGGGGGCTCGGGTTTGTATGGGTGCATGGTATATGCTTGTGAGTTTGTATGCTGAGTTGGGGGTTGAGGGTTCGGGTCTGTATGGGTGCATGGTGTATGCTTTTTAGTCTGTATGCAGGGGTGGGGTTGGCGGTTGGGGTCTGTATCGGTATGTATGCATGGTGAATGCTTGGTGACATGGGGCATAGTGTATGGTTTGGAGTGGGGGCCATGGCGCATAGTGTTTGGTTGAAGTGTGGGAGCCATGGGGCATAGCATTTGGTTGGGGGTAGGGGCAATGGGGCATAGTGTTTGGTTGGGGAGGGGGGCCATGGGGCACAGTGTTTGGTTGGGGAGTGGGGGCCATGGGGAATAGTTTTTGGTTGAGGAGTGGGAGCCATGGGGCATAGTGTTTGGTTGAGGGGTGGGGGCCAAGGAGCATTGTGTTTGGTTGGGGAGTCGGGGCCATTGGGCATAGTGTTTGGATGAGGGGTGGGAGCCATGGGGCATAGTGCTTGGTTGGGGAGGGGGGCCCTTTGAGCATAGTGTTTGGCTGAGGGGAAGGGGCCATGGGGCATAGGGTTTGGTTGAGGGGTGGGAGCCATGGGGCATAGTGTTTGGTTGAGGGGTGGGGGCCATAGGGCATAGTGTTTGGTTGAGGGGCGGGGGCCATGGGGCATAGTGTTTGTTGGGGAGTGGGGGCCATGGGGCATAGTGATTGGTTGAGGGGTGGGAGCCATGGGGCAGAGTGTTTGGTTGAGGGGTGGGAGCCATGGGGCAGAGTGTTTGGTTGAGAGGTGGGGGCCATGGGGCATAGTGTTTGGTTGAGGGGTGGGGGCCATGGGGCATAGTGTTTGCTGGGTGGTGGGGGCCATGGGGTATAGTGTCGCACTCCAAGAGTGAACCCAATAATAAAGCTAAAACAGGCACAGTTAGGAGATGTACATCCTTTGCTTTTTGTGGAAACCTGACTCAACGAAGCCCATACTTCTCTTGGGCAACCCAAACAGCAAAGTATAGCAGTCCAAAATAACGGAATGTCCAATCAAGGGTCAATAAAATATATATAATTTAATTAAACAGACGATATGCAATAACTAATTAGAAATATATGATAATAATGGAAAATGTATAGTACAAAATGTAAGTTTGAAATATAAATAAAAATTGTTACACCTCAAAAATGTATTCTTTTTACATGTGTTTAATGAAAATTGGGGGTTGAAAAAGCCTCCTGCCATGCCACGCCCCGCTGCGCCTACCGCACCACCCACATTTACTTTTCGGCCCACTATAGCCATCATGTAAGGTACTTTCGGCCCTTTGTCAAGATCATTTGTGCACCCCTGCTCCAGAGGGTATCTGAGGTAAATCTAACTCAGCTCCAACTATTAGACTCAAATTACTATTTGGTTTTATGTCATAATCTGAGATTTTGAAAGTATCTCGTAAGGGACGACCGTGAAAAAGGAGCTTTTGATGATGGATGGGAAAGGCACATTTTTTAAAGATCTTTTGTTTAATACTAAACATGGTCTCATGGGGATAAATTTCAGTTGTGAAATCTTTTTCCTCTAATTGTTGGATGGTAAACTGAATTTAAGGTGCATAGAATACAATTTGAAAACTTTTTCTTTTTTAGTGGGTTCCTAGTTTGTGTCAGCTGGTTCACACAAAGTTGTCATGTTTTGGTTAAAGACTTTTATTTAAATAAAAATGCGTTGGGAAAATGCCTCTCTGGCCCTATTCTAAAGAGGAGTTTCCCTGCCTAAAAACCAAAACTGATCATCTGTCTGTGTCAGGCTGTCATTAACTGAAAAGCTGTCCTCGTGTCCAAAACATCCTATCCTCACACTCACACTACAAACAGAAATCATAAAGTGTGAAAGGAAATGTCCTCAACCTGATAGTTGCAAAAAAGTGTTCACAACTAAAAATTAGAATAGCTCCAACGAAAATGTTCTGCAAGGTGAGAGACTTTGGACCCAGAGGGTGGTTCCGTTCCGCTGGATTCTGAAATGAGATGGCAATGGCTCTTTCACTAACAGTTCCTTTGTGTCTCTCCTGTATTCATGATGTTCCTGTTAGGCAACACGTTCTGTAACAATCTTTCTTTAACACAAGTGTCTCCTTTGTCTAGCAAACACTGTCCTTCTTTTGCATTTCTTGTAGCTTTGCAACTCACCTGGTGTACTCCCCTGCCAGGATTCTTTATGCAATTGCAACTGCCTGGTGTACTCTCTTGCCAGGACTTCTCTTATGGTTTCACTTGCCTGGTATACTGCCCTGCCAGGACTTCTCTTATGTGTTTCACTTGCCTGGTATCCTTCTCTTGCCAGGAGTTTTTTGCCAGGACTTATTTTTGCATTTTAAAGTTCCTCTGTGTAGCCAAAACTGCATATACCGTTCTTGGCTTGGTATATCTGTTTGCAGTAATGTTCGTTCACCCTTTGCCCCACACTTTTGCATCTCATGCATCCGTATCTGATTGGGACTTGAATCTGTACTTTGCCTTTTCTGCATTCAAACAGGCTTCTTGTAGCTTCTGTATTAGCAATCTCATAACATTCAAATTGTCATTGGCGCAGTCGCCAGGATGCCCTGGAGTGTCTATGACTTTGGGTTGACTCGCCAGTTCTCTCCAGCGTCTCTGGTCCTGTTCGCGCTTCTACGGTGTGGTTGTTCCAATCGGTTCTCATCTGGATGGTGCAGACATCCTTCCTACTTCCTTCGCTGTTCCGCAGTCACACGCTTGCTTCCCTTCAGATCCAGGTCTGGAGAACGCTTCCTCTTCGAGCTGGGAACTCTTTCGTGGTTCACGGCATCTCCACGGCACGTCCTGCTGGCGCACTGCATTTTTCCTTCTGCCTCGGTGGACTCCTCTGCTCCGCCACACCGGTACATGTCTCCCACACTCGAAAGCCTCTACATCTGAGCCAATGTCTTGTCATGCACTGCCACCCTCAGCAGTGTGGTTGTCATATTTAAATGTCCCACGCACAGGTGATTCTGTAGAACAACTAGCCTGCACATTGAGCTTCAGGCTCCTGTTTCTTGTTCCAACTCCTTCATCCTCCTCATCTCAGTATTCCAGCGATTATGGGAGCTGGAGGGCATGGATGTCATTGGACATATAGCGTTGACATAGTTTGTATCAGTGGTTTTACATGAGAGAATATTTTCACCTAAAAGGTATCTCATAAAAAGGGTTTTGTTGAAGCTGTGTGTGTCTAGGTCATAAATGGGTGTCTGACCTGAATAATATTGGGAAGAGATTTCTTGACTCCCTCTACAAGTGGGAAAAAACAGCTGGCAATAGGCCATTAAGGTCTTGAGTATTAGAGGGTCTACCGCGTCGCGTCCAATGAAGTCATGACATCTCCCCAGTAGTTGTCTCCTCCCATGTGAACGCAGGATAGCACAGGGCAACGTGCTGGTCTTGGAAGCAAAAACACGCAGAGCAACAGAGATTTGAATCCCGGATCCATGCTTAGAAACCAAACTCAGGTATTAAGTGTGTTATAAAAAAACAATAAAATAAATAAAATAAATAAATCTTCCCTCATATATTTACCCCCAGAGTCAGGATCAGGTAGCGGCCAACGTTCCAGGGCCACATGGGAGGAGGCTACTGCCAGAGAATCAGTGATGACTCCAGTGGAATCATCACATACTCTTCCCCTAAAGACCTGGGTCGCCGCTCTAGGGTTACTACTTGGATGACAATCAGCATCCTCCCCCATATGAGGAAGAGGCCCTGAAATCTGGGTTTCCCACTTCCAAATAGGACTGTCTGAAGTAAACCCATCTTCCTTTCATAAATAAAACAGGGAGTAAGGAAGAGTTGTCTTATTGGCTTTCTTTTGTATTATTTCAAAGGTCGGAAAGTATGTGCCAATTTTTGTCTCTTGTGGTAACAACGGAATAACCGCAGCATTCATCTCAGTGGACTCCCCTTGGACTTGGATGGTAACTAGGGTCCTATGATATGATCACACGTAACCTTTATCGGGGTTCCCCTTCCAAGGTCCCTGATAGATATTAGATTAGATCATATTGCTCTCTGTTTACTCCCAGAAGCAATTAGGGCTTTAACTGGGACTCTATTTACTATAGCGAAAACAACTTCTTCAGGTAATTAACTTTCCTCCCAATCTTTTCCTACCATATAACCAATATTCATGGGTATGTCTTTCTTATAGGAAGGGCACTGTCGGGCCAGGTGTCCTGATTGTCTGCATGAGAAGCATACCATGGAAGTGGGTTTTGGGATTTGTCCCTCTTTGGGTTTTAGTTCTCCCTTTTCTTTAATCACCATGGGCATTCTGTCTCCTATTGATAGATCTCCAACTGTGGGTTCATACGAGTTATCTTAGTTTCTATCTTTAATCAGAAAGTGGGATGGGAACATCCTCTTAGTTCCTTTTTGGGTTCATCAACTTTGTGCAGACCTTTTAGATGTCGATTTGCTTCTGCATAATTATGCACTGTTTCTACAGCCAATACTAGACTGGGTCTGTTCAGTTGAAGAACAGTTTTTTGTAAATACGGAGGTAACACATTTACAAATTGCTCTATTGTAAGTGCCTCTAATATTCCTGGCAAAAACTTCTTCCCCAACCATAGATTAGAGTGTTTTGCACTCTGGCCCCTAGTTCCACTGGTGTTTCATCAGGGTGCATTTTAATATTCCTGAGTTTCTGTTTATACAAATATCCATTTGGCCTACCCTTTTCAACAACCCTTGCTTGATGTCATTAAAGAATGTTGTCCCCAGAGGATTTAATTACTGATAGGAGTTCTGTAATTCTCCATTCAACAATGTAGCCAAGTAACAGGTTTTCAGTTTGTCCTCCCCGTCAAACTAATGGGCCAATCTCTCAAAGTTGAGAAAACAATTCCCTAGATCTTCCCCTTCCTAATAGGGTTGTAAAACCCCATCTGGTAGTATGGGTGTGAAGAATCCTATGGATCCCTCACTGAAATCCTGCCCAAAGTCTCTCCCAGGTGGTCAGGGGAAGGCAGACGTTTCCTGATCCTGACCTTGGGGGTGGTGTACTGCGGGAGGATCTTTGACATTCTCCTCCCTGATGGCTACAAGACCCTCTGCGCCCCCAGGTCCAACCGCCCTGATCTCCCCTGAGTGGTTTCCTAAGCAGGCCTACTCCTCTTTCTAATGCCTAGTCTGCAGGCTCTCTCTCTTACTGTGGCTACCATCGATCGGCCTCCTGGTCAGATCTCCTTCTTCCTCTCTGAGTGGGCGGGCCTCTCCACTTGCCTCCTGGTCTCAATCATTCAACTCCTCCTTCTTGGAGACTTCAACTTCCACCCCGATGCTTCCTGACATTCCACTGGACTCTTTTGTAACCTTTGAGGCTCTCTCTCACTCCCTAGTCTCCCCTTTGGCCCGCCTCACTCTTCAGGGCATACTCTGGATGCTCTGATCTCTTCAGACCTTCGCCCTTTGTCCACTCTTACCACTCCTCTCTCCTGGAGTGACCACTTTCTCCTTTCCTCCCATCTCACCCTCTCTACCCCTCAGGCCAAGCCAACCCCAGAACTGCCACCAACCTTCTCAGTTATCCGACCCATGAAGCGTGTGTCAGCCGAGGCTTTCACCGCCACTTTCTCACCTCCCCCTACCCTCTTGGCTGACTCACACCCTGACACAGCCTTCTCCATGCTCCACTCTGCTATATCTGATGCTTTTGATGTTCTTGCCCCTGTCATGAGGATCAGCTTGAAGCCCAAAAACAAGTGCAACTCTTGGTACGACTCAGACCTCGTCACCCTTAAACGCAAGTGCAGGGTGGCTGAGAGGAAATGGTGTGTTTACAGTACTTCCTCGACAAACTGGCCTGCCGCCTGCTCCAAAGGTAATAACGGATCTCCATCCACACCAAGAAGAGAGCCCTTATCCAAGCCCGCATCTCTGCAGCATCTAACAACTCTGCCGAACTCTGCAAGGAGCTGGCCAATCCTGCCGCAGTCTCTACCTCTCCTGTCCCCTCCCAGGCCCTCTGCACGGCCCTGGCTTCCCATTTCATCTCTAAAACTCAGGACATCCTGTCCTTTCTCTCTTTCTTTCCTCCTCCTCCTTCTACTGCCTGCTCCTCCTCTGGCCCTTCTTCGGCCACCTCTCCTCCCTGCTTCTCTGCCTTTCCCTGTTCTCCTCAGACGAGGGTTCTAGACAAGTTCGATCTATGAAAGTCTCGTTGAAACAGGTTCACCCCTGTTCCTCCAAAACAATCAAGGACCACATTGACACCCTGGCTCCTGCTCTAGCTGATTTCTGCAACCACTCCTTCGCCACTGGAGTCTTCCCCTCCCCCCTGAAGCACTCCCTTGTGCACCCTCTTCTTAAGAAACCCTCTTCCTGCCCGGCTAACTATCATCCAATCTCCATCACCCCTTTGCTGGGCAAACTCCTGGAAAAGCTGGCCATCTCCCAGCTTAATCTTCACTCTGATTCTGTTGGCTGTCTCCATGACCATCAGTCTGGCTTCAGAGCTGCCAGAAGCACGGAAACTGCTCTCCTGAACATCTGTGAAGACCTGCTCTCCAACCTCAATTCCAACACCCCTGTGTCCTCATCTTACTTGATCTCTCTTCTGCCTTTGACACGGTCAACCATGCCATCCTGCTCAACCGTCTCCGTGATAACCTGGGTATCACCGATCAGGCTCTGGCTTGGCTGACCTCCTTCCTCTCTGATCGACCCTCCCAGGTCCAACTTGGGTCCTTCCTCTCCTCTATCTCTATCTCTCCCTGTGGTGTTCCCCAGGGGTCTAACCTCTCTCCCTGGCTGTTCAACCAATACCTGGCACTTCTTGCCCACCGCATTGCCGCTCTCTGCCCCAACTTCCAGTGCTATGCAGATGACACTTAGCTCATTTTCAGGCTACCCTCAGCCACCTCTTCTCCCTCTCTCATATCTGACTGTCTGTCCGCCATCCAGGAGTGGTGTGCCACCAATGATCTCTGCCTTAATGCCAGTAAGACTGAGATTCTCCTCATCGGCACGCCCGCTCCCTCCTTTCCTGTCACTCTCTGGCTGGCCTCTCTTGGCCCTCTTCCTGCTACCAGCTGCGAGGCTAAAAACCTTGGGGGCATCTTCGACTCCTCACTGTCCTTCTCTCCTCACATCTCTAATGTCGCTTAGAAGTCACACTACCAGCTGCACCTCCTCACAGGTATTCTTCCTTTCCTCTCCTTCCCCCAGAAGCTCACTGTCTCCAGAACTCTGGTTCTCTCTAGGCTGGACTATTGCAACAGCCTCTTTCTAAATCTGCCTGCTTCTACTCTCTGCCCTCTGCAACTCATCCAGAACAGGACTGCAAGACTTGTCCTTGGCCTCAAGCCCAGGGATCGTATCTCTCTAGGACTGAAATCTCTGCATTGGCTCCCAGTGACTGCAAGGATTAAGTTCAAAACCCTCTGCATTGTCCACAAGGCCTTCTGGGGTATGGGGCCTCAATACCTTCAATTCTTGCGTCCTAAATATCTTCCTTCTCGAGTTCTTCGCTCAACCGCCTCCAACTCCCTCAGGGTCAGTCACTTCTCCTACCATAAATTGGTGGTAGATCTCTTTCTTTGGCTGGGGCCTCTCTCTGGAACAGCCTCCCTGCCGCTTGAGGTGCTTCTGAAACTTGAGGAGAACCAACTCCGGTTCCAGAAGCACCTCAAAACCTTTCCCTTTGCTTCTGCTTTCACTCCTCCTCTCTCATGCTGAATTGCCTGGCTGAAACTAAAACTGCACTGGTTACCTGGCCACCCTCTGATCTTGGGCCCAGGTGCCCTCCCCCACCAGTCGCACACCTGCACTGCCTCCCTTGCAACCCCCTCTCTGTGGACTGTTTTCTGTATCCCTACAGTTCCCCACCAGCACTTACCCTTGCACTTGCCACCATCTAGCCGTACTTTTACTTATTGTTTATTTATTCTATTTATCCCTTTTACTGCACTGTCACCCCCGCACTTTCCCCTTCCACCTTCCCATGCACTTGCGCAATCTGAATGGCACCTGGCCTAGTAGGATCGTTGTCTCTGTCTTCCCATTGTTTCCCCTCCCTTGCCTCATTGCACCTTGAAACATGTGTGAATAAGCGCGTTATAAATGCCATATCACATCATATCACCTGGGAGGAGAAAAGGCCTAGGGTGGTGAGGCATCCCGTGGGATGAGACTCACTATTTCTCCTTTGACAAGGAAAACCTTTCAAGATTACCAAATCAGGTAATGGCTTATTGTCATTACAATGTCCCTGGTGGTCTAGGCACAAGTATCATCAAATCTGAGAAAACCTTACCAATAGAAGGGTCCTTCAAAGTATTTCAGGATATACTCCCTCCTTACTCCCAAAAGTATTATGTAAAGGAATCTAGAAATGCTGCCTTAAATAAATCGTCTTCCCCTGTAACAATGAGGTCTGAAGGTTTAATATTAAATGACCTTAAGGGACATAAATCTACCCATTAAAGTCAAGCAAATACCTAACAGAACTGACTTTGTTGTTGAGGACTACAAGTCCTATAATCCCATGTGTGCTGGGACGGGAAAGTGGGCTGAAGAGGCATGTTGTAGTAGTAGTCAGGCAATTAAGCCTAACAGTCCACACCTGAAGGAACCTAGGATGCATAAAAGACCCCCTCATGTGCAGGCAATTAGAAGGAGCTGGAACTGTGACTGGAGTGTGTGCATAATTAGCAGAGGCAGAAAGAAGAAGGCACAGAGTTGGCAAACCAAGCAGAATTGGGAGAACCAGAGGGACGCAGGAACGGGGATGCAGCAGATTTCACCTGCTTGTTCTGAGAGGCATAGTAGGCATCGTAGGCATTTGGGTCCTGTTCCCCCAGTGCAGAGCCTGAGCAGCGGAAGATGCACAGAGAGGCTGTCTTTCCCCATGTGAGCCTGATTGCTTTGGTTGTTGTGCAGGAAATGTCTCAGAGACTGAAGTGAGCAGCTGTGTATGAGGCGACGGTCTCAGGAGCGAGAGGGGCTCCATAATCAGGTGGCCTGGCCGCAGACACCTGAGCAGAGGAAAGGTGTGGGTCCCTGTGAAGCCAGAAGCTGTAGAGGTAGTGCCCCAAGTTGTGGAAGTCAAGCAACCCGCAGAACAAGGATCACAGAAGCTGGTGGGTCAAACCTGGCGTTCTGATTCCTGGCGCAATATCTGCAGCAACAGTATCCAGTCAAATCTTCACTTGATTAGAAGTAGAAGCAAAGTGACAATGGAAAGTAGGACTTGCGTGTGAATGGAAATTTCTCTTTTACTTGTGTGAAAGCAATTGCTACTGAAAGACATTGTTTTTTTTTTTATAACATATTTTATTGTATTTTCTGTAAAACAACAACAAACATTATACAATCAAAACTTCCGTTTACACATCAAAGGCACTACAACTGTCTCCCATAATTAGTTGCATTACAGCAGTTTGTTCAAAACAGTAGGTGGGGGATCTCTATGCTGTGTATTTATTACATGGGCTTTTGCGCAGCAGGATCGCTCCGTTTTATTTGCCTATCAAATTGTTTGCTCCCATTTGTGCCATATTTGTCAGCTTTCCTGGGGTAACCTCTGGTTGTGTAGACGCGGTGCTCCATTGCTACACAACCATCTATGTCTTCCACCATTTTTCATATTTGGGCGTCCTCTCTGAACCCCATAGTTGTGCGATATTTCTTTTGGCCAGCCCTGTGGTCTTTGAAAACATAAGTTTTTCAAAGCGGGTCATTTCCCCCTCCTCCTCAATCCCCAGTAGCAAAAGGTTTGGTTCCTTAGGGATCTGTCGGCCCATTACCCTTGACAGTCTGTCGCAAGATTTTTGCCAAAAGCGTTGTATGCATGTGCAGTGCCATAAAATATGAAAAAGGTGTCTTCCTCTTGTTGGCATCGTAGGCATTTGGGATCTGAGATCTTGCCCCAGCGGTATAGCATTATACGTGGATAATATATTCTATGCAACACTTTTAGCTGGATTAGCCGGATTCTAGCCGATAGTGCCATTTCCCCAGGGTACATTAAGTTCATGGTCCATTCCTCAGGCAGCAGCGGACCCACATCTCTCTACCATTTTGCTTTCAGATTACACAGTTCTTTCGTGGCAAAGGAGGAGATTACACTATACATGGTTGATGTAGTCTTAACGTTCACGCTATCTAACACAATGTTTCTCTCTATTGGTGTGCATTCTGGGAGCTCAGAGAGGTTTGACATGTGTTTGGTAAGTGCATGAGACAGTTGTGTGTGATGGTAATATTCAGTTGGTGAAAGGCCATGTGTGGCCGATAGTTCGGCAAATGGTATTATTCTGCCGTCTTTTATCACGTGTTGGATCGTCTGTATCCCCGCTGTTGCCAGTTTGGCCATTTGGGTAGTTTGTGGATTTCTGGGAGGTAGGTATCATTCCAGAGGGGTTGTACCAGGGTGATTTTATTTCCCCACACTATATGTCTGTGTGCTTCGATCCAAATCTAGGTCGTGTGGGTAGCCATTGTTCGTGAGGGGGGCGGTTTATTACTTTATATAGACTTTCAATCGGTGATTCGCTATGCCTTGCTGCTATCTCTGCTTGTATGTGCGGCAATTCCGGATCACCATGCGGTATGTCATTTACAGTCACCATCTGGCTCGCCCAATAGTATGCTTGTGTGTGTGGGAGTCCAATCCCTCCGTCTCAAACCGACCGTTGAAGGGTGCTCAGTGCTATCCTTGCGTGTTTTCCCCCATAGTAGTTTCCGTAGTGTGTTGTCTATATTGCGAAATTCAATTGTGGGGATGTATAGAGGGGCATTTTGTAGAATATACAATAACGTGTAGTAGGGCTAACATTTTAAAGAGAGCTGCTCTTCCTAATAGGGTCAATGGTAGTGTCACCCAGTGATTGACGTCTTAATTGGGTGTAAATTATGAGTCGTACAGTTCTCCATTCTGCTCGAGATTAGGATGCCTAGGTATCGGAACTGTTCCATCTCAACTCTTTATGGGGAGCCCTCAGGGGGTATAAAGTTTATTCCTTGACCGGGAACAATATTGATTTGCTCCAGTTCACTCTCAGGCCGCTGAATCTACCATAATGTATCAGTATTTGTCTGACTATGGGACAGGAGGTCGCCGGGTTACCTAAATATATCAGCAGGTCGTCAGCATATACGGAGACTCTGTCTTCCCAGGCTGGGCCCCAACGGAAACCTGACCACGTCGGTGTGTTTCTCAGAATAGCGGCTAGGGGCTCTATGATCAGGGCAAATGGCATCGCTGACAGCGGGCAGCCTTGTCTGGTGCCTTTTCCCAGTCGGAAGCTGCGTGAGGGCCAGCCGTTTACCCTCACCTCCGCCATGAGGGTGTTATACAGAAGTTGGACCCATTCTATGAAGTTTTCCCTGAAACCCATTTTCCTCATAATTGCCCAGAGCGCCTCCCAGTGGACGGAGTCGAAGGCTTTCTCAAAGTCGATAGCCAATAGCGCCAGTGGTTGTTGAAGGGTGGGTGCTCTTTCAAGTGCTAGGTGTAATCTGCGGATGTTCATCCTTGTGGAGCGCTGCGGCATAAAGCCGCATTGATCTGGGTGGATCAGGGAAGAGGTTACCTTTTGGAGTCTGTTGTCAATTACTTTCGCCAATATCTTGGCTTCACTGTTTATCAGGGATATGGGCCCATAAGAGCTACATTCTTCCGGGGGCTTGCCGTCCTTCGGTATTACAATTATGGTGGCTTTGCGTAAGTCTGCCGGGAGTATCCACTCCTCTCTCGAGGATTCGAACATTTTCAGCAGGTGTGGTACAATGCCATCTCCATTCAGTTTCTTCCAGATGTCTATTGGGAAGCCATTCGGGCCTGGGGTTTTGCCCGATTGGAGTTGGGAGATGGCTGCGGATATCTCTTCTTCTGAGATACTGCTCTCCAGTGCGCCGATTTGTTCGGCATCCAGTGAAGGGTGAGTGACTTCCCCTAGTGGTGTGTTCTCGCTTAGGGTATTCGGGGGGCTATAGAGCTTTTCATAGTAGGACGCAAAGCAGTCAGCTATTTCGCTGTCAATTGAGGCTAGGTCAGCATTTGCGGTTTTAATTTGTCTGATTTCCTGGTGTCCCCTCATCCCGTTTTTCCAACCAGGCTAGCAGTTTACTCACCTTGTCCCCCGTTTTGTACAGCAGTGCTCTCATGGCTCTGTGCGCCTTATTTTCACAGTGTAGTGATAGATTGTGCAGTTTTTTCTGTGCCAGTATTAGTGCTCTATTCGTCTCCGGTGTTATCGTTTATGTGCTCTGTTTCCCAGCGCGCTACCTCTTTTTCTGCCTCCACCAATGCTTCCCGGTGTTTTTTTTTTTGGCTGCTGTCCATGCAAGGATTTCCCCCCTGAGTACTGGTTTATAGGCTTCCCATAGTGTTCCAGGATTATTTACGGTACCTGTGTTCAACTCAAAGTAAGTGGAGGTGGTATCGCTTATTTTTTCTAACAGGTCTGGGGATCCCAGGTAATAATTGTTGAGTCGCCAGGTAGGCGGGGGACATGGCCTTTCTGTTTTGGGTTCTATCAGCAGTGGGGAGTGATCGGAGATGTCGCGCGGGAGTAGGGATGCGCTGTGTGCTTTGTGGATGTTGTGGGCTAGCAGAAAGAAGTAATCTATTCTAGATAGTGAAGCATGCACGCCTGAATGAAAGGAATATTTGCGTGTATCTCTGTGTATGTCGCGACATATGTCTCTCAAGCACAGTGCAGAGGTAAAGGTCGCTAGTTTGGTACTGGCTGTGGGGCTTCTCCCTCGTATGTATGTGCGATCTAGTGTTTTATCCATAACCTCGTTGAAGTCTCCACCTAACACTAGGATGTCTGCTGTGTTTGCCGCCAGGTGGGCGTAATTTCTGCGAGTAGTGTGGATAGGAGTGCCGGTGGGGAATACACTGCCATAACCGCGAGGGTTTGGTTCCATAACGTGGCTTGTATGTGTACGTACCTTCCCCCGGTGTCGTGGGTCATCTTAGATAGCATTAGTGGCAGTCTTTTGTGGATTAGAATCAGCACCACTCTGGCTCCCATGGAAAAGCCTGCGTGCACAGTGGTGCGGTAATTGGATCTTTTAAAAAGGTTGCATATCGTCCAAGCTAAGTGTGTTTCCGTTAGGAGTACTATGTCCGGTGTGTGCCTGTTTATGTATCGCAGCACCAGGCGTCTCTTGACGCTGGACACTAGCCCATTAACATTCCATGTCAGGAGTCACAACCGCTTGTTCGTCGCTACATTTGGTTGCACCATTGGATATCTGGGGTTTGCGGGTCAGTAATATGTTGTACTAGGGGGGTCCGCTTTGCAAGAAATATCACTTGCGCTGTTGCTGTTGTGTTCTTGTACGGTGCAATCACAATACCCCTGTGTGGGAGGTGATAAGCAACAAACTCACCCTCAACCCTCCCCCCCTATACTCTGTCCCAGTTTGAAGCAGCTGTCGTTCCAGTCCATTGTTTTGGATTGTGGGAGATACCTGTGTGCCAGATACTATTGCCTGTGTCATCGCTGTCTTGTTTCTGTCTGATGTGATCAGATCATCTCTGGACGTAATGCAGTAAACTTTGCACTTATACCCAACTCCCCCCTCCCTATACTCCATCCCCAACTGAAGCATCTGTCGCCCCATCATAACTCACACAAAAGCTAAACAAGAACTAATCACTCTCAACACTCATGCAATAAGTTCCTATCAACTCTATGTCTCCAATCTGTAGTTGGGACAACGTATGCTGACAGGGTCTGTGATTGGGGGGGCGTACAATGCGACGTGCCGTGGGCCGCCAGCTGTCTTATTAGTTAGGTATTTCAGATTTCGGTCGGTGTGTCCGCGAGGCGAGCTCACCATGAATATTCTTGTCTGCTTGTCCAGCGACTGTTCTTATTCGTCGCCCACTGGCGGCATTGCCTCCACTTGTTGTTGTGGTGGTTCATCTGGTGGCCTATTTGGGTGAGGTCTAGTCCTTCGATTGTCTTGCCTTCACCATGGGCCCCATTCTCCTTCCAGGTTACGTGCCGCCCAGCTCCATACCTCCCTTGGATCCGTGAAGCACACTGTCGTACCACTGTGTTATATTTTCATCTATGCCGGGAATAATAGGCCGTACTTCACATTCAACGTCTGAAGGCATTTTTTAAGGGGGTCAAACAATTGTCTTGCTTTTTGTACTTCTTTAGTGAAGTCGGTGAAGAAGGCTATCTTGGAGCCGTTGTATGTTATAACACCTTTCGTTCTGGCCATTTGAAGCACCGCATCACGGTCCCTATAATTCAGGATTTTGGCAATCACTGTTCGTGGTTGTGCTCTGTGGATCGGTCTGCCAGTCGGTATCCTATGAGCACGCTCAACGGAAAAGAATTTTGATAAGGATTTTGGAGCAAATAGGTCAGCAAGCAACTGCTCCAGAAAAAGCTCCATGCTTGCCCCCTCCGTTTTCTCCGGCAGGCCGAGGATCCAGATGTTGTTTCTTCTCGATCGACCTGCTCCCTCTTCCACCCGCTCTTCCAATGCTTTAATGCATTTAAAGTCTCAGCCTTTCCTGTGCGTGATGATAGTTTCTGGAGGTCATGACGCAGCAGGGACACCTCTGTGCTAATGCTGTCCATTTCACCTCCATAGATGCTCGCTAACTGGAGATGGCATTCATCACATCCTTAAGAGATATGTTTTCTGCAGAGTCTTGTTGGTCGCCATATTTATTTTGATCCGCTGGGGGAGTCAGGGCTGGTGTTGTGTATTGCTCCATTGTGCTCTGGGTACCTGCTTTTTTGGCCTTCTCCTTGCCCATTTCAGAAACTGCCTGCCTTTCTTATATGTGGCAGTTAGTGGAGTGGATTTTGGCTCACAGCTGGATCTCACTTTGTCCTATATTGCCCGCAATCCAGGTGGTAGCATTATGGTTCCTTTATGCCATATGTCTGTACTGTAGCGTGGTCGCCTATTTTTGGTGTTTCAGCCACTCCTGCCGCATATATGTGCTGTTTGTGTGTGGGCTGTTCGCTATTAGGCTGCCTTTGTCACTTCAGTGTTGCTCCGCAGGCACTCAGCGCAGTCCACACACTTTTTATGGACACAATGGGTCACGGGTTGTGGATTTATAGTTATGCTTATTGCAGCAGCTCCCGTTATTCACAGGGGTTGGTCAATATCTGTTTTTCTCATGGTAGTATCGCAAGTGCTTGCCTTCTACCACCCTCTCTCCAATGTTTTCTGCCACTGGGAGCACCACATGTAGCCCTAGGGACTTTACTGGGCACCAGGATGGCCTTGCACGTTGCTGTTCGTGGTTTGCTTTGTAACATTGAGATGAGCACTCTGCTCCCCAGGGCGTTTAATCCTATGTGTTTCTTGCTGGCATGCGCGCTCTGCCGCGCAGGTTTGTTTTCAGAGGGCTGCTCATAGTAGCTCAGTGATGTGGTTAAGTGCTGGTCTGCGTGTTGCTATACTGCACCAGCGCATATCCGCAAGGAAGTAACAGTGGTGTGAGTGTGCCCTCTGAATTGTTCCATTTGGTGCTTGTTTTGTACTCAGAGTATTTAAGCAGCAGTTGCTTTCGATCCCTGTGGTGCGGTCTGTGTTTACCCGGGTGGCGTTAGTATTTGCTTCATGCCCGCAGTAGGTCCATTTCGGTCACCCCTTCCCCTTGGCTTCCAGGAGGTCCCTTGGGCCTCTCACGCAGTCACGGAGCCAGCATGAGCCGCTAATATTTGTTTTCACTAATTGTCATGCCGCCGAGTTCCTGGCGTCTATGGAGCTGCTGGCGACGCGGAACTTACTCCCGTCCGCCAGCGGCTTTCGGCCACGCCCCCTGTTTCCTGGTTTCACTTTCCTGCTGTTCCCATTGGTTGGGCGCTCCGCGGCCCGGTGTTTTAACCAGCCACTTTCGGGTCACGGATGCGTCGCAACGCTTCCGGTTTCGTCCGTTAGCCCTGTGTTGCTTGCTACCTGTTGCTCTCTTCCTGGGTTACTCGCCTTTCCCGCCGGTCGGGTCCTCACGCCCAGTCCGGCTCCCCCCCGCTGTTCTTCCTTCGTCCTTCCGCTGGTTCTGTCTGCCTTTCTCTCGCTCCCTTGGCTTTGTTTCACTCGCCCGCCTCCTCTGCCCTCCTTCCAACTTGCTTACCCTCCCTCCTTCCCATCTTCTCTTACCGCCTTTCTTCCTCTTGTCTGTTCCGCTTGCTCCGTCCTTCTGTTTCCTACTTCCTCTCGCTCTGCTCCATACCTTCCGTGTACCAGTTCCCTGCCTTGTTCATTGGACTTGCTCTCGCCTACCTCCCGGATAGTTTTGCTGTGACCTTCCGTGTACCAGACTCCGGCCTGTTCCCCTGGACTGCCTTTGCTTACCGTTTTGTTACTTCCACTTCTAACCTCGTGTACCAGATCCTCGGACCGCTTACTGGACTGCCTGTGTCCTGGGGGCGGGAATTCACTCCCACGTGTTGCCTCCAGACACTTTCCACCAGCTCTCACCCTTCAAGGATTCCTGGTTCCACTCCTCCAAGGCACCCAACGATAACACAGGGTTTTTTTGTGCCTAAGGGCTTTTTCCCCTCCTGGTCGATCTCGGGGGAGGGTCCCCTTGGTCTCCCTTTTTGGGGGGCACGGTGGCTTCCTGCCGGGGTTGTCCCTATCTACATAAAAAAAAGGTGCGATCACGAAGAAAGGAAAAGTAGGGTTCTTGGAAGGGAGAAGAAGGTGAGGAGTCGGGGGAGGGGGAGATCTCTGAACCTACACTGTCGGACGAAGATATCACCGACCCCGGTGACACTAATTCAGGCCGTGTCGGGTAGGGAGTCCTTCACGTGGATCACGTTTGCTCCTCTTTAGGCCGCACGCAGGCCTTCAGCTGCACTTTGGGGAGGTGCATAGGCCGTGTCCCTCAGGGCTTGGGGGGCCAGATCGACAGGGTCTGACCAGCAGGGGTCCCGTCTGCCTCGCGGGCCTCTCTCGGTATGGGTTGCGCTGTCTGTCTCCCGCCTCCCACTCTCCTTACCGCCGTTATGAGTCCTGGGTACACAGGGGAGAGCTGCAGATCACACGCCAGCACGATGGGGGACCTAGGTGGTACAGCGGGCGCTCTACGTGGCACTGAGCGCCCGCGACCGCCCGCAGCTCACTTTTACCAGACTTGGAGTCCCGGGCGGCACAACGCAGGCTCTGTCAGGGCAGGCTCCCCCTTTTGGATGTCATCTCTTACATCGCTCGGTTTGTGGTGTCGGGGGAAGCTGGAGGGTGCTTCTTTTACTTTCTTTGGGAAGTTTATGTCTTCCTATCAGAACGTGGTTGTAGCACGGAGTCAGTGATTCATAGCGCCCGCTCTGCTGCTTCCCTCGCTCTCTGCGGCCATGTTGTCACGATCACGGTGCCGGCTGCCTCTTTTTTCGTAGCGAGTTTCTCTGGATTCGCTCACCGATTTACGTTCTAACTTCAGCGACTCAGTGTGTTAGGTTTCCGCCGCACATAGGTGTTATTTATGAGGCTGTAAACACCTATTTTCACAGGATTTTGCAGGATACGGCTGGCGGCACCGGGAGCACGAGGAGATCACGTCCTCATGCTATGCTCGCCGGCCACGCCACCCCCTGAAAGACGTTGTTAAGCCCTTAAACTCTATAAAGAAGTGGTTGCGTTTCTCTTATTAAGCAGAACAAACGTTGTGGAAAACCATTGTTAAACACTTAAATCCCTTAAAATGTATTAAAAGAAGTGGTCGTGTGTGCCTAACATCATTCTCAAAGTGAAGAGTGAACTTAACCTCTTTATTGAAACAATCATTGTTCCTAAAAGAAGGCAAGTGTTTAAAGGAGAGTTCCGGGACTTTTTTTTTATTGTCCCTACGGTTCGGCCATGTGTTTTTAAGCATAACTCGGTCGATCGTAGAAAACTTTCCTATGGACCTTACCCGACTTTTCGTCCATTAACGCACTCGAAATCAGCCGCCATTTTCTGATAATCCTATCACTTGCCGCATCGCCCTGGCTCACCTGCTTTTGCGGCACTAAATCAAATCCCCCGCCCCTGAAACAGACTTTATCAAAACATTCATATTCCCTGCCTCTATCCGTGACGTGACTGTGCTGCGTAGGCAAACGCGCCCAGGCGTCTTCTACGCGACTCCACACAGAACCCGGAAATCAACACAGATCAGCTCACACAACACAGCGCGCCACAATTCGCAATATGAAACTGTACTTTTAAATCAAACCGCAAGATTGTAAATTTGGTAAAGTACATTTATTTGACATCAAATGTTTAGAGAATATTCAGCGATTTTCTTTTTTATTTGCTCACGTTCCAAAAAGTTCGTTTTCAGGCACGCGATGTTCCTTTGCTGTACACAGGGTCTTAGATCATCTCACAATACAGCGCCACAATTCGGAATATGAAACTGTGGTTTAAAAGCAAACTGCAAGATTGTACATTTGGCAAAGTACATTTATTGGACATCAAATGTTTAGAGAATATTCAGCGATTTTCATTTTTATTTGCTCTCGATCCAAAATAGTTCGTCTTGAGGCAAGCGATGTTCGTGTGCAGTAAACAGGGTGTTGGTTAACGGTAAAATAAGCTCTTCGGTCGCACTGATAATCGCATGGCTGTTCCAACAACGAGGCACTAGGCCACCACAACGGTCTGTATGTTGCATCTAGCCGTTAGTACCGCGTAAGGGCATACTTGTACTTGGCGATCGTCCCATAAAATGGTCAGGGTGGTAACGTTGTTCACGCGGAGAAGCAACTGGCGGTTAAAAAAGCCGTCCGCCGGTGACTGGTACTCGTGACACATGCAGTAATGCATGATGTACCTGTTTGAAAAACATAAACAATGAAATTAGTCTCACCATCAGATCTTTATTAAAATTATTCATTTTATATATTCGGTCGGGAAATTATTTCATAGCTAGGACAGTGCAACTGGGTTTTAAACGTCAAGGGGGGGCTGTAGGATACTGAGACAGTCCCCCAGTGCAGGGGTTGACAGGGAGTGCAGGTGGAGAGTGGAAGGGCCCAGGACCGAGATCGCAGACAGTGGACCAGTTGTAGCAGGGGAGAGGGAGAGAGAAAGCAGAAGCAAAGGTTTTGAGGTGCTTCCGTAAAAGTAGACGGTTCTCCCCAAGATAGTGCGCGGTACAAAACAATATGCCACATAGAACGAACAAGTACAACTTAACCCGTCTTTAAAGCTACTGTATAGTAATTAAATTGCGGTATAAACTCATCTAAAGAGTTACTTACATTATATTTGCATTTTCCATTGTGTCTGTGCGTAGGGCAGCCCCGAAATACCACTCCTTCTATGCCGACGTTATTTCTTCTAATGAACGAACATGAAATGGCTTTCGTTTCTGAAATTATATTCATTATCGTTTCTTACGTGGTCCCGGCCTGTCAAGGTCAAAATACAATAGAACCTTATATTGAGTCGTGGGCCATTCTGGCACCCGAGAAAAAATCAAAGCAGCTGACCTTCACTTTGAACGAGCACACATTCCTAGTTAGCTACATTCAGTGTAAGGCATTCTCACAGGACTTGAAATTTACACTCCATCTTTGCATTTTGTCTGCGTGCTTTGCAGCCCCACAGAACCATAAATACGGAGACATTCTATATTTTTTGAAAAATGATTTATATTACTGTTTGGTTTAATTTAATGCGCAAATGAACAAGGGTGGAGAGACACATTGCATGTACACTGAGCAATCACTTTTATTTACACAATACATAGCTACACATATTCAATGGGCCTGCGACATGAGGAGACTCGAGAGAACAGACAATCAAATTACAATCATTTAAACCGTGATGTGTATTTCTCAATGAGTTCTTCTTTAGGTGGACATGGAACAGAGGCAATGTTGGGTGGCAATGCAGTTGTCCCCTGCACAGGTTCGTTCACAACTCCATTTATGTGCCTATCTAGGACGTCAACAATAAGTTTCTCAATAAACTCATATTGCATATCCTCAAACACTGGTTTGATCACCCATTGTTTACTTCTTTTAGTGAAGGCCTTATTGTAGCGAAGCGTCCCTAAAGTTCCGGTCGTCCTACTTTGTTGACGGCCAACATTATGGTTATGTGCCAAGACCGCTAAAAGAGTCCGATTTATCATGCCCTCCATGCCAAAATGCAATCGTTTTGGCCTGTACTTTAGGCACATATTGTGGAACACCTCCAAATCTCCTGTGTGGCAGAATTCCGTGAGTCCCCTCAAAGCTTTTGTTATAGTTTTATCAAATACAATCTTTTCAATGGCTTTGTGAGTGGGTGATGAAGGAATCAACCACTTCTTCTTCCGTGCCTCCTCTGTGGACAAATGGCCATGTTCACAATTGTGGAAATGTTGGTTCGTGTTCCATCGGTGAACGTTTGTACAGTGTGGCATTACTGACCGCCATTTTTCCAGTAGAATTTCCAACGACCCTCCACATGTTTTTGAGCTCCACCAAAGATGGTTGCTGATTGACTTGGACCACTGTGAAATACCTTGCAATTCTTTTTTTTTACCTGCAGCCGACAATTTTTTATTGATTGATTTTGCAAGATGCCAAACGTCAAATTGGTGATTTATATTTTTGTACTGTTCTCTCATTGTCTTGGCAATTGAAACGTGTCTGTCCGTGGCTATCAGGTCGATCACCATTCCCCGCGATTGTAGTTCTTGCAATGATGCTACAAAGCCAACTTTCTCCATGGCCACTGAGGATGTACTTTGTGACACCTGCACGACCACCGAACTCACAATTTTCTTACTTTCCATGTCCTGAAAGTGGTAGGTGCAGTACTTGGCTGAAAATCCTGGGCTGTCGCACTGTCCATCACCGGCTAGCCTGAACCGTTTGCCCGCGAATGTACTATCAATAGACATTTTTTCCATTCTCCAAGCTTCGCTAATGGCTGGAAATAGATAATCGGTTTGGTATTTGTAGAACTGAGTTTTCGCAATGAAATGGATTCCCACAAACTGAAAGAAAGACTCTAATTTTTTAAAACTTGAACCACTAAAAAGTGCAGCCGCTGCACAAAGTAGATTGCCTGCTGGCAGTTGTCCCAGCATAGGTTGTGCAGACCATGTGAAAGGATGATATTTTGTACAGGTGACATGTATTTTAAGGTTAGTGCCTCGAATTGCACGAGTCACATTAATCAATGGCTCCCCACATACTTCCCCACCTACCAAATGCCCACATTTAATCCGAATAATAATATCAATCAAACAACTATCGAATACAATGAATTTGGCCTCTTTCCTTATACTGTCACTCTGCATCCCAGCTGGTTCGGCCTGTAACGTTGAGGACATGTCACTCACATGAAAGGTAGAATCTCTGATATCGTCTTCCGCTATGTTCAGTGATATTGATGGTGTTTCATTGTCGTCTACTTCATTCTCTTCCATTGCAACATCTGTTCCTTCTCCGGCGATGGGTGAATAAAACAATTTCTTCAACTTTCTCGCGGTCTTAGTTTTTGCGGGTGTGGATTCTGTGAATTGATCTCCGACTGCATCCGAACTACCAGGAGGACATTCACTATCAATGGCTGGTGGTGGTATAGCTCCGTTGTCAATCACTTCATATTCTTCCCATTGGCACGATGCTTCTCCAGTCTCAAGTCCCTGCGAAAAGGTTTGACAAGCAACATCTCTCGTTCGCTTCACTGTCTGTGTAGATCTAGTTCGTACACCCACTCGCAACTAGAGGACAGATTGGAAAAGGGGTGTTCAGTTTAAACACAACTTACAGTATTGAACTATTAACAGTGAAAAACAACATAATATAGTGACCAGGACACTAACCTTCTTTTGCTTTCTTTTCTTTGAAACTTTCTTGCCTCGAACTTCAACATCAGGACGCTGTTGCTCCGACTCGTGTGTGCATGTCTCCACTTCCTCTTGCGCTGCAACGACCATGTTTTCCTGATAAGCACATCCATCACGCACTGACGCTCCATGGACTCCCTGAAACATAGAACTTTCATTAGTATGTATAATAATATCGAAAACACAAAATGTACTTGGGGACCAATACCCACGTACTTCTCAATAGCAAAACACGAATGAACGCTTTGTGTAGAACATTCAAACGACAATTATTCACGCATTGTTGATCTAGTTAGATGGAACTGTCAAGATCCATACCTCGGGCTCCTCATAGACTTCCATTGATGATATTATTGAAGATGATGCTTCAGTGACTCCCTGAAACACAGTAATTGCATTAGTATGGTTTTCTATTTTGATAAAAAGAACATACACTTTGTGCAGGCGTCAACGGCTCATCTAAATAGACCTGCACAAATGATCAGTTGTCTAAAATAAATAATGGATATCTAAATATGATTCGATTTGCTCGATCGTTGGAAGTGTCACCACCCAGAAATCTGCATCAACTACTAGGGGTGATGTTCTTGTAGAAGAAGCTCCGTCATCTCCCTGAAACATAGTACTTGCGTTAATAAAGAAGGAAGTATAGCGGATGTAATCACGTCATATGATCTCGCTTGATCGAACTGTCAGTATCCATACCTCGAAATGCATAAGAACATCAAGGGACGATGTAACTGCGGTGCACACTTCTGCAAGCTGTTGCGCCGACCCGTAACTGCATGCTCCCCCTTCTTCTTGGAATAATGCTCCATCGACTCCCTGAAACATAGGACTTTCATTAGTAATGAACACAATATTGAAAAAAGAAGACACATAGGAGGGCGACGACAGAAGGACATATCAATGGCTAAAAACGAAAGAAACATTGTGTGTAACAATCATGCTACAAGAATGCAAGATCTGATGATCTCCATCGATGGAACTGTCCGGAAACGTACCTCGAGCATCTGAGTGACATCAACGGTTGTCGTCAATACGTTGGACTCATCAGCATCTCCCTGAAAGACAGTACTTGCATTATTTTGGATAACAATAATTATAACTGAAAACAAAGACTAGAAGACGAGTACAAGGGTGTACCATTAGGTAAAATAATTACACGATAAATTAAAACTATTGATTTACATGCCTAAAACAAGTCAGTGGCAGAATAGCCAAGTAAGATTACCCGATAGGCGCTTGAAGTGGCTGATGACTGCAATAACGACACGGATGGAGAATCTTCCGCCTTCATATTGAGTGGATACATAAATGGGGAAATTATTGTTAGCTAATGCTACACACTACCGCAAGGCCGAGAGATAAATACGTAAACTTGACTCACCAGTGGAGGGATGTGGACGAATAGAGTGGGAATAGCGGTTGAGAGCAATTTTCGCCTCGCTCGCGGTGTGTTCTTCTTTATTAGCAATGATGTGGAGTACATGTCAGAGGTAAAGTGCCTGCTGCAGATGCGGTATCGATCACCCCTCTTGTCCGCAAAGACTTCTAGGACTCTACTTTCAAGCTCAGAGGGTGGATATCCGCAATATCGGACCCATTCTCTTATCTGATCTATTGTTTTAGGGAAAACATGCATTATAGTACCTTCAGATTTATTATGGGTCTTCGAAGGGCAACCGCCAATGGAACAGGCAGGCATTTTGGAAAGTTCTGAAAAGTAAAGATCAACAATTCTCTATGAATACCAATGTGTTAAAAAATTAAATGACACATAAAAGGTTCAATGCAAGGTATGTTTTGGTTCTTGGAACTATACACGTTATTCACATGCGGATAAGTATTTGAATAACTTTAAAAAAATAGAAAAATAATTTGACTAAACTCAGAACATGTGACTAGTTCCTTGCATGTACTGTCTTGAACGAAAAGAAATTGGACGCAAAATGAGTATGGTACATGGCCTTACCTTGACGAGCAAACAGTTAGATGCAGGGATCAGAGTAGTTTCTTGTCGTTCACAGGTTGCAAACTGACGAGTTTCCTCGAAGTGGTCACGGAAGTTCACAGAGACGAAGAGCAGATAACCAGCACCTTCACGGGTTGACTAGCAAAGTGCAAAGAAGTTCTCATTAGAAATATGAAGTGGGTTATAAAGAATTCGAAACAGGGGTGTGTTTGTGAATGAATGACGTGTATATGTCGTGGCATTATGCGGTTTGCAGGGGGCCGTCCAGCGTGAGGGGGGATGCTTGGCAGGAGACACGGGGTCTGGAGGTAGACATGGGAACAACAACCCATGCTCTATAGACCACTTTGAAGTGTACATGGTCTTTGGCACCTCTTGGCCTTTATCGCTCCCTGACAGCTCCACTTGCCAGCACAAGTACCCCGGTGCGAACTGCCTTTGATAGGGCGGGGGGTGGATTGGGGCGGTGGTCGTGCAGACAAGACACAGGAAGACTCGTGAATGGAGACACACTTATGTGGATTGCAGGGGGCCGTCCAGCATGAGGGGGGATGCTTGGCAGGAGACACAGGGTCTGGATGTAGACATGGGAACAACAACCCATGCTCTATAGACCACTTTGAAGTGTACATGGTCTTTGGCACCTCTTGGCCTTTATCGCTCCCCGACAGCTCCACTTGGCAGCGCAAGTACCCCGGTGCGAACTGCCTTTGATAGGGCGGGGGGTGGATTGGGGCGGTGGTCGTGCAGACAAGACTCGTTTGCCGCAGGGCCTCACCAAGGAGAGGCCATCTAACTGCATGTAAGAGGCAGGCTGAAGGATCTAGTACACGGAAGGCAGGGGGGTGAGTTTATAAATACCTCAGCCTCCCAGGAGAATATATGGGTGCAGTTCACCCTGGAGACCCTGGATGCCTAGGCAGTTAGTCAGCAGCAGGCTGGCCTGTGGTGGCAAGGCGGCACGGGCCAGAGGGGGTCATCTCTGTACCCGGTGCCCAAGAGGATGATTTATTATGATCAACCATATTGATTATTTACCTATAACCATGTTTTGTGTCAATAAAATCCAACGGCCTTCCTTTTATTGCCAACGCTTGAACAAAGTGGTGTGGTAAGTATTTTTGGGGGAGGAGGCAAGGCCGGGAGGCTTGATGCCAACCCGCAAAATAACATATGTATGTCTGCTGCATATGGGTTCAACGGTTATGTGGATTGAAGGTGGGCGGCCTGCGTGAGGGAGGATGCTGGCCGGAGACATGTGGTGTGACAAGACAAGGCACAGGAAGACTATTCAATGGAGACACACTAGATTCATTTAAAAAATCAAAATAACCATTGTTAAAATATATGTTGGGTTTTATTTTAGATCTTAATTTCAATTGAACATAAATAATAAACATTACACATTGTAAAGTTGCGGTTGCAGCACATCCATGGAAAATCCGCGGTATTGTCCACTGTCGCTGGGGAAATGTTGTCTAATGGCAAGTACCGCACAGGCAGGTATTACTCTCCGAACGCGGTGTCCGAGCCTCCCGTGAAGCCACCAAGTGAAGCAACGATAGGCCACCAGCCTGTACCACCTGTGAAAATGAAAGATGCAAACTGTATTAAAATGACAACTTTCTTATCACTGTCGATTCAGGTAAAAAATGTCATTCTGCTTTGAAAAAAATTCTATCTAGAAAATGCACAACATGGAACCAATTTACATGCATTCGAATGATGAGACGACCATGAAATAGTAGTGGCATCACTGACATCACAACCAGAGTATACTTACTCGTTACTCGGATTACGCAGACGAACAGTGCCGCAAAGTTCGTGCATAAGCACCATCATCATCCTCAACACTGTCCGTGAGAGGCAGGCTTCCCTGAACTCTGGCAGCTCGGTGATGCATTGCGGACTTGGCTCGCCTTCCGAAATGTAGGCCAAGCACCCGGAATTTTCACGGCAGCAGCAGTTCTCCTCCTCAGTTGGCATTAGCTCGCACCGATCGCACGTGCACCAGGTGGAGACGCCGTCCATGCGACATGGTCCAGGCTCTTCATCCGTTGACTGGTCCTCCCAACTGCCGTCCGAATCCCCATCGTTTTCGCGTGCTTGCCTTTCCAGTAGTTCTTCCTCGGTGTACTCGGGCTCGTACATATACGGCATTATTGTAGCCATTGTGTGGTAAAGAAAGTAAAATAATTTATAGCGGTGGTACTGGTATCTGTTCACACGGGCTACAATCAACGAAGGTAGCTGACCAGAGCACAGAAACGAGTCACAGAATACTCAAAGTAACACACAGAGAGTAATGGAATCGAAAATCTGCTGCTGTGTGTTGTGAAACGGTGTGTTTATACTTATTGAGGAAAGAGGCGTCCTGCCATTTCCATGGCGACAGTTCATTAGCTGAGGCGCAGCGATTGTTGACACGAAACGTGCTTTGGCGTTGGGAAATGGGCGGTACGCGTCTGCTGATGTCAGGCTCAGGGGCGGGGGATTTGATTTAGTGCCGCAAAAGCAGGTGAGCCAGGGCGATGCGGCAAGTGATAGGATTATCAGAAAATGGCGGCTGATTTCGAGTGCGTTAATGGACGAAAAGTCGGGTAAGGTCCATAGGAAAGTTTTCTATGATCTACCGAGTTATGCTTAAAAACACATGGCCGAACCGTAGGGACAATAAAAAAAAAGTCCCGGAACTCTCCTTTAATTTCTGTATGTGCATTTGGAGAGAGCGCAAACATTTCCCAAGCCAAGAGTATTCTCTGATTGATATTGAAAACAGACATTATCAAAGCCAGAAAACTGTCTAACAATTATTGTGAGCCCAATAGAAGTTCGAACTTTCCTAAAATACATGTGTACAAGCATTACCTGAAGCCAAGAGAGTGGCACCAAGGCATTGGGGTAATTATGTAGCTAACTGTGGCAAAGAGGTGAAGGCAAAGTTGGGTAAAGGAAACCTTGCT
This sequence comes from Ambystoma mexicanum, assembly GCF_040938575.1. Classification (NCBI taxonomy): domain Eukaryota; kingdom Metazoa; phylum Chordata; class Amphibia; order Caudata; family Ambystomatidae; genus Ambystoma; species Ambystoma mexicanum. Next base: position 674,891,683 of record NC_090934.1, read on the forward strand.
GCTTATATACAACACTGAAGTTCTCATGGTTGTAGACAGTGTGAGAAAGGTATGGTGTTCAGAGGTAGATATAGACACAAGGATAAATGTTTCAAAAAACCTTTATTTACAAAAATGGTGTTTGAAGAATGCCTAACGTGCCCAATTTCTAAATGGGAGTAGTCTCGACCAGGAAAATAAAGAAGAAATAATAGTCCAAAATTCTGCCTGTCAAAAGTAAAGAATGTGTCTGTGTCAAACCTATGCATGCCCTCACGTTCTAACTCAACAATATGTAGGGTATTGGATCAAATATACAAGTGTCTCAAAAGAATATCAGGATGGTCATGGGGTTTCTTCTCAACTCCCTTCCCCAAGCTTAAGTCACTCAGGATCTTCAAAAATTCTGTTTGTTCCATACCGTTCATAGGTAGCACTGCTCTTTTGAGCATCCCTTGGGCTATTTTGTCCCCAGGCCCGATATAGAAGGTTGTTTCCCCAGGAACATTGAGTCCATATTTCCAAGCAAGTCCAGATTTGGGAGCAAGTCTAATATAACACCCGTGGGGGTGGGGAGGTCAGGACTAGATCTGTTGCTATTAACCCTCGCTCCCCTGGAAGGATAATTGCTTCTCTGCCACTACAGTGGTCACATCCAATGGACCCTTTTGTGGCCACAGTTGGAGCTGACCCTCTCTTACTCAACTTTTCATATTTCAGGGTCCCCCCAACTTGTTTCGGTTGAGCTGCATCCGACTCATGACTCCATATGTGAGAAAGGTATGGTGCTCAGATGTAGACACAAACACAAGGATGCACGTTTTGAAAATCTTTATTTATAAAAATGGGGCTTGAAGAATTCATATTTCTAAATGGGAGTAGTCTCGACCATGAAAATAAAGAAGAAAGAATGGTCAAAAGTCTGTGTCAAAAGTAAAGAATCTGTCTGTGTCAAACCTATGCTTGCCCCACTTTTTAATTTAAAAATATGTAGGCCATTGATTAAAATATATAAGTGTCTCAAACGAATATCAGTATGGTCATGGAGTTTCTTCTCAATTCCCTTCCCCAAGCTTAAGTCATTCAGGATCTTCAAAAGTTCAGTTCATTCCAAACATTTCACAAAAAGGCAGTTCAATAGTTTTCTCATTCAGCACAGTTCATGTACTTCCTTCAGGCTTCCCTTGCCTGATTCAATGCTCTCTAGTATAACACACTTCTGCTTTAACAAAGCTCTCTTTCTCAGGCTTCCCTCACCTGATTCAATGCTTTCTAGCATAAAACAATTCCACTTTAACAATGTTCCTGGGTGGGTATTTCCGGCTTCCCTCACCGGACCCTCTTTACTCGTTACTTTCAACTCTTTCGTATTTTTCATCACAACATTTCATGATCTTGATATACAGGGTTGCCTTCCCCAATCTTCCTGCTGTCCTTCGGCGGTTTATGTCGAAGACTTTCGAAACAGCACAGCTTTACTTATTCCAATGCTTGACCACTCTGACACTGTTGCATTCTGGTTGTTGTATTTCTCATACTCTACACACAGGGTTGCCTTCCCCAATCTTCCTCCTTTGCTCATGCGGGTTATGTCAAAGGCTTTTGAAACAGCACAACTTTACTTATTCCCATGCCTGACCACTCTGACACTGTTGCATTCTGGTTGTCGTATTTCTCATACTCTAGACACAGGGTTCCCTTTACCAATCTTCCTCCTTTCCTCATGCGGTTTATGTCAAAGACATTTGAAATGGCACAGCTTTACTTATTCCCATCCCTGACCACTCCAACACTGCTGCATTCTGGTTATTGTATTCCTTATGCTCTGTTAGCCTTTCCTCAAATGTGCCTTTTAGCTCTATGAAAAGTTCCACTTCCTTGTCTGCATCTCAAACATGCTCCTTAGCACCCCGACAAGTTCCACTTCTTGTCAATTAATTTAATCACTCAGTTCCGTTTCATCCGATCCCCATCGGGATCTTGCTTCACTCGATAGTCTCTTCCATAGCCTTTCTAGTTGGCTTTCACTTCTATTTACTTTATTGAACTTGCTTTTCACCTCAGCAATACTTTGTTTAAATCTCACATTTCACAGAGACTTTCAACAATGCAGTATTCCACAGGAACACTCTGTTACTTTAGTTCATCTCAGTTCAACACAATCAAAGTTTTCTTTCTACACGTCTCGCTTCTTACGCATAACCTTGCTTGTAACTTTGGTTATCATTTGCGTTGTTACAAACCGGGCTCTCTCATCACTTTGAACTCACTGGCTGTACTTCAACTAACAACAAGTATTTCATCCAAGATCAGGGTCTCTCCCCTCCAGCCCCTCAGACCTTCCTGGGCGGCTTAGCTGTCCCAGGGAAATGAGCAATCTCTTGGCACAAGGTTTGGCAAGATTAACTAGCTTCTCGGCTTCCTTTGATGAACCCTTTTGGCTTCTTGGAGACATGGCTCCCTCGCCATGCTCTCCCCTGCTTTAACCTGCAGACTTGAAGCGTCTCTGCCTCCTGTTATCTCAAGCCTGGTTCTCATTAGCCGCTGCTCAGCTGCTCGCCATCTTGCCTGCTCTCCTTCTCAAACTCACCTTTCCATTCCTGGCTTTCCGTGCTCCCTTTGTGAATCTGGGTTCCACCTTTTATACTTAGTTTGGTTCTCAATTGGATTCAGGTGTTTGTGATCGTAGCTAAGTGCCTGAACTCGCCTGTGCTTATTAAAGGGACAGTCATAGAAAGGGAAAGGTTCCTTTGAGTGTAGGTGTTCCGTCGTAGTGTTAATAAGACAAGAGAAGCATTGTGGGCCCCGGGGAAACCAGGGATATGGCTGACAGTAAGCTGAGGGGATGTTGGGTAGGGGCCAATTTGAAAGGCGTGATACCATGACTCACCCTCGGGTAATCCCTCCTCAATCCCAAGGGACCCTCCACTCAGGTGATTCTCCCCCGCTAGTCTGCCCCAAGGGTCGGGATCCAAAAGCAATGGCCCTCCAAAGGCCACCTGTTTGGAAAATCCCCGGGAGTGGGTGACACGACTCTCGCCCAAAACCCCCTCTGGCAAACCCATTGGCCAGGTGGAGTCAGGACTCGGGCCTCTAGAACCTGGCATCCTTTTCTAAAACCCTCTTGGGGTCACTCCTGGCGCCTATGGCGCCAGGCTCATACACCATGACAAACATGTGCTTGGGAACTATTTAATGTGTTATCAGCCAACATGGAGACTTCCACATAGCTTGGTTCCAAAGAACCAAGCTATGCAGTCTAGTGTTTTGGGTGTGGTAGCCTAGGGACTACTTTACCTGGACTATTTTGTTGGGGCTATTTAAACTATACCCGAGCAAGACAACACGCTTTGCGTTACTTTGCAGCTTGCAACGTGACGCTCACCATGTCCAGCTATTCCCTCGAACCACGGAGAAGCAGAACCTGCAAGGAGACAAAAGGAACATCATTAGCAGCAGCATCTTACCTGCAGTCTTCATCTTTAGCCACTCGCAGCTACTGAGCAGAGCTTCCTCGAATCTGCACGCCTCCCGGACAGAATGAACTGAAAGAGGAAGATAGAGGCAACATTAAAGAAAGCAGTAGAGACATTTGCAAGTTACGAACTGCTCAAAAGGCTTACCTGGCTGGTCGCCTCGCAGCTGGCACCACTCCGGACATTTCACTCGCGCTGAAGAACACCGCGACCCACAAGGAAGGAAAACACAGGTTAGCAAAGGCAAGACTTTGCAGCGCTCCGTATAGCGCTTACATACTGCATCATAGCGCTCTTAATACGCCATCAATTACCAGCGGGGCTCAACCAAGCCAGTTCACCGCGCTGAAGCTCTGCATACCTAAGGGAGAAAAAAGACACATTTTTAAACAAAGAAAGGCATGCAGGATAGCAACAAAACTAAAGAACAGCAAAAAGACCTACCTGAACAATATCAAACGGGCCGGCGTCAGTGAAGTAACTGGACCTCACATGCCCATGAAAGACAACCTGCCCTGCAAAGAAGTCAGGACGGAGAGCACGCCTAACTCTACCACAAGGTGAGGAGAGGGCCCCAGAGGGGCTGAAATCATACAGGGGTGGAGGGAGGATACTTACCCCGGTCGTTCAGCCTTGAACACAGTCCTCCTGTATTTTCAGGCATAACCTTCCCTGCAGACCACATATGGGCAAAGCTGAGAAGCATACCAGCGAGTAACCCGGCTGGGTGGCGTCCCTGTGGATACCAGGTGAGCGTAACAGTGGGAAGGAAAAAACCCTTCGATTTTTCACAACAGACAAGAGAGGCAAAGGGGCTGCCCCTTATGAAGAGATATTCAGAGGAAAAGTACCTTGTCTATTTGGAGGTGCTGCAGTGCCTTAAAGTGAATCTTGTCAAAACCTGTCTTTTAAATGCAAAGTACTGAAGTTTTGGTGGTATATTTTGGTTGTCAGTGGATGCAAGTCTTCGATAGTTCAAATGAAGTGGAATGCTATGGGGCCAAGGAGACTGTCCTCATGGTAAACTGTTGTAGAAGTGAAGTTGCTGAAGTAGAGAACTATGAAGTTATCCTGACAAATATACCTACTGTGAATTCCAACCTGAACAGACGAATAATCATTATAATCACTGTTAACCAAGACTTTTGTTCCATTAACATTCCAGAAGTTTTATTCCTTTGGGAAGTGTGTCAAGTCTTCTTGGATAACTGGAAGTGGGAAAAGGGAAAATTGTGGCTGAGAATAACATTGATGCTATTCTGTGGACTTGAAAAGTCTTTTTTTTTATCAGAAGAACTTTTGTGGTTGTCGGAACTGTGGTTGACAAATCTTTGACTTTTAAAGAACTGAACTATGACTGTGCTACTTATGTGGAATTCCTTATATTTGTTTGATGAATATTGAAGATGAATATACTTTGAATCCTGGGGAAGGGAGTTCATCCATGTTGCTAAAAGGTTATCAAGATACTGTGAACTTTATTGTTGATGTTAATTGAATTGCCATATATTTTATTTTATGTTTGATGTTTAGTGTGAGGGCCAGAACTCCTGTATTAGAGTGTTTACCCTTAATTTTGTTAGGTATGGAAAACCCACAGTAGAGTTGGGAAAGTGCGCCATTTTGATATCATTTCTATATTACTGAAATGGCATATGTTGAACAATCATCAAACAGTTGTCTGCCTCGCATTGCTGACCGCTGACCCCCCACGATGGGTCTTTGATGAGAGGCAGAAATTCTGTCTAGTCCCGCTTAGAATCTGGCCTCACCCTGGATATGGTGGGCAGTTCGCTGAGCTAACAGATCCTCTATGGAAGCCATCTCAGTATTCTTTCCAGGCTTTTCCACCTAAACAAAACCAAATGCATCAGGATCTGTGGTTTGTTGGTCAATAAAGGAAAATACCTCTTCCTCTACCTCGAGAAGTTGGTCTACTTCTATTGGTGCAGTTATTCCTTGTAGAAGAATAGAATCTGGTGATTCTTCGTGATCTGCAAGGACTCAGGCGGTGTGATGAATCCTGCGGATCCCTTGCTAAATTTCTGCCTAAAGTCCTCTCTCAGGTGGCTAGGGAAAGGCAGACGCTTCCTGATCCTGACTTTGGGGGTGGTGCTCTGCGAAGGATCACCTGGGAGGAGACAAGGCTCAGGGTGGTGAGGAGGTCCCGTGGGATGAGACAAGGGGCCTCATTACGATGTTACTGTTCCGGTAACAACGGTACTGGTAAGCTTGCTGGTACTGTTGTTACCGGAATGGAAAACTACGAGTTCTGCTTGTGGGTGCATTTCCACCCGCCAGGTCTGACCTGGCGGGTGTGCCGGCACCCACGAGCAGACCATGTCGGATGCACCGGCACCATTCAAAGGGGAATTACCGGGTCCCCCGGTGCTGTAAAGCCGCGGTAGATCCCCATTGCCTGTAATTTCATGACTTTGGCAGCAGCTGTGCCGGTATTTACCGGCACAGCTAGCGCCTCAGTCATAATGAGATCCACAGTATTTGTCTTCTAAAGGGGAGAACCTTTTACAAGTACCAAGACAATGGATTATTGTCGCTATGATTTGTCTAAATCACAAATTGAATGTCCTAATGTGGGTAAAGTTGAGATAACATTTTTAAACATCTTATGTAAGGAAAGCCCGTCCGAGACTTATAAAGTTAAAAACCATCCTAACTCCCATAGGTATAGAGAAAGGAAATCTGTTAATGATGGCTTAAAAGAACCGCCTTCTCCTTTTCAAGTAAATTCTTTTAATGATTCCTTAAACAGACTTAGAAGAAATTAATCTAAGCTTAACAGTAGAAAGCTGACAAGAAAATCGAATTCTGCTGTTGGGCACTTCAAGTCCCATAATTCCATAAGTACTGGGACAAGGAATAGGGCCCAAGAGCAATGTTGGAGAAGTGGTCATTGTGTTAGTGCTAATGGCCCACATCTCATTGAGGCAGGGAGGCTTAAAAATCCCCCTCAGTTGCAGGCCATTAGTTGGAGGCGGAGCTTGTTGTTTGCGGTCCACTCAGAAGTTGGCGGAAAGAGAGGGCACTGGGACCATTGTAAAGCAGATTTCAACTGTCGTTCCTGAGAGGGTACTTTTTCTCCTAAATCTGGAGGGTAGAGGTTGCCCAGTAGGAAGTGTGGAAGAAGACTGCTGTCCCCCATGCGACCCAAGTCACAGAGACTGCGCAGCAGCAAGTGTGCATGAGACAGTAGCCGGGGTCTGGTGTGCGGCCAGGGGTCTCAGGAGCAAATCAAGCTCTGTATTTAGCTGGCAGGAAACAAAGGCAACTTCACCAAGGAAGTGTGTCCGTTCATAAGGAGCCATGGAAGTCTTACAGCACGCAAAGCGATTGAAGACAGAAGCTATCGAGTGTTAACGAGCATTCTAATCCTTTGTGCAAATGAACTGTGGCAACAGTAGCAAAGGAGAATCACTTCTGTGTGAGTGAAAGCGCTGTTTGTTAGGCAGAATCCAGTGCAGTTCCCTTAGGGAGCAACACACCAGATTAGGACTACAGGTGAGAGCAAAAGATCCCCTTTGGTATCAGTCTGCACCACAAAGATTTAGTTGGTAGCTGTGGCTGAGCAGTCAGACTTATCTCAAGAGAGAGATGAGCAGTATTCAGGGTTTACACAATAGGTCTACTGTACCATGGTACAAGGAAACACTGACCAAAGTTTGGGATTAAAAAGTAGTTATATATTTATTTTATACACTTCTAATAAAACACATATACCACAGTCATCAAGCATGTTAAATTAAGTCAAAGAAAAAGATACACACTCCCAAGTTGAATTGTAGACCAAGTGAACCAGAGTGAAAACTGAGCAAAACGGCACAGTGAAAACTACACACAAGGGATCCTCTAACAATTCCTCACAAGGGAGGGAAAACACAAGTTATCTAGAAATAGTTTCTCATACACCCTAGCAACACTTCCCATCAGTTTGTGAACCAGTTCAGCAAGACAGTGCATAAGTATAGGCAATACTTAAAATGAAAACTGAGCAAAATGGCATTTCACAATGTTTAAGCATGTGTAGTTAAAAGAAATAGGTGCACCAACACAGTTCTCAGTGAGAATCAATCTAAAGAAAGCAGATCTAACAAATGTGACCAGAGTGAGTAGGCCTGTGCCAGAGTCAGTGGTACAGGTCAAGGGCCCAGGCGCAAAATGTTCTTGTAGCTGCAGTCAAGTCATTGGTTAACGAATTTGAAACTGTGGTTGCAGATGTTGAAAATACAATATTAATAGACGGAGGCGGCCAACCCAACAGGTAGGAAAAGGATTTGAAACACCTCTAGCACTACCGCGAAGAAAGGGCGGCCTGGCGGAACAATGTACCTTAAAATGAAGAGGTGGCTCCTGCGGTGGCGGTTGTTCCTGGTAGTTCCTGCAGTTTGGGTGATCCCGCAGAGGAAGAGAGGCTCTCGTCGTGGAGGAAGGTTCGAGTTACTGCACTACCCAGGGATGAAGCCAGCTGCGGTGCTGCCAGACAAATAAAAGGTACGCTCCTTTAAATCGCGGTCCGGGTGAACTGGTGTCTGGCTATCCGGCCCCCGAGTACAGGGTACAGGAGATTCGACCAAGGCAGGTCCTGGAAGGTGATTGACAAACTGGTTGGCCCCACCAGCTCAAGGGAAGAAGGCTCTTGCAGGTGAAGATCTTCACTCGTCGTGTGGAGAAAAGTGGTGAGACGCTGCAGCAGGGCTTCACCGGTGGTTCAGTCATTGCAGATGTCTTTGGCTTCTCTCCTCTTTGGCTTCTTAGTTCCAGTGGCAACGTCTTGCTTTTCCAGTCCTCAGGACCGTGCTTTTGTGCAAAAAGATCCCCATTCATACAGCCTAGCTGTCACTCACACAGTGGAGTGGTCATCTTGACGGGAGACCCTTCAGCCTATCAGGATAGAGTGCAATAGAGGGGTCCTACTCCCCCTCCCACACAATGGACCCACCCCAGACTCACTCAGTGGCGCCGAAAGGAGGGCTTCTCGGTATAAACCTGCCAAAAGGACGAACAAAGGATCCCCGACCTGGGTTAGGAGTTTAGAGAAAGAAGTTATATTAAAGTTCTGCCAAATAAAACCTACCAGAGCAAAGTTAATATTAAAATGCACTGGCGGTATGTTAGAGGCTGTCAGAAAATGTTGTAGCCTCGAACAATGGGAAAATCCCATAGGGAAATATTTGCAGTCGTATATTTATGGTAGTAACCACTGCCACCAGCCAGAAACTTTTGAGAGAGGGACTGTAGGGTACCCTCTCGAAAATGAACATAGGGGAAAAACTATTAACCCCTTCCTCCATAGTAAGATGGGTTGTAGTGGTTTAGTTCATAGGATTTGACTAGTAAAGTCAATGGGGACTTTACATGCCCTGGGGGACAGTAATCAGTCCCAGGGCATAGAGTCTATGTTTGGGGGTCACTACTACACCCCTGTGTCACTGCACTGAGGGTGCTGTGTAACACATGTGAATAAAGATGGTTCCTATGGGGTTGAGAAAGATCCCATAGGCATTAAACACAAAAATAGCCTAGAGCACACATAGCAAAAATGCCTAAGAGTGGGAAAAAGAGTCTCACTCTTAGCAGGTAAAAAGAAACAAACCCTTCAAATCCAGCAAAGCTGCTGGGGGACTCTGTAGGTAAGGGAAATTAGCCATAAGTGAGAATTCTCCCTAACACTCGCCCCCACACCCCCAGACTAAGGGACAGGAGGATCTAATCCACTCCTGGATGAGTCTCTTACCTCTAGTTGGTTATAAACAGCCTAGAGAGACCATCAGCATTTTGGTGGTGACATCCTGACCTGTGCTCAATGGTAAAATCAAACCCTTGGAGGCAGATTGACCATTTTAGCAGTTTGGGGTGTTCCCCTTTCATTTACATTAACCATCTCAAGGGTTGGTGGTCTGTTTGAATGATGAAAGTAGATTCATACAAGTATGGCTCCAAACTTCTTCAAAGCCCACACAATGGCAACACATTCTCTCTCAATAGTTGCCCACCTTGTTTCAGGTTCCTTCAGTTTCCTACTGATGAAGCAAATGGGGTGTTCCCTACCTTTCTCATCCAGTTGACGGAGTACTGCACCTATACCTATATTGGAAGCATCTGTTTGTACAATGAAGGGTTGGTGGTAGTCAGGAGCTCTGAGAACTGGAGCTTGACAAAGGGCTTTCTTCAGGCTTTCAAAGGCCTGATTGCACTCCACATTCCATTTGATCTTTTTAGGGAACTTAGGAGAAGAGATTACATTCAGTGGAGAAGCTATGGATCCATAGTTCTCAATGAAATTCCTGTAATACCCAGTGTGGCCTAGGAAGGCTCTCACTTGGGTTTGAGTAGAAGGGGTTGTCCAATTTTGTACAGCTTCAATCTTGCTGAGCAAAGGCCTTATTTCGCCACCTCCTACCGCATGCCCAAGGTAGACCAGTTTACTCTGACCAATTTGGCATTTGCTTGCCTTTATGGTCAAATGGGCCTGTTCAAGAGCCCGCAAAAACATATCCTAGGTGGTCAACATGTTCTTTCCAAGTAGGGCTGAACACTGCAATGTCATCCAGGTATGACATGCAGAAGTCCTCCATCCCATTCAAAACCTGATTAACCATCCTTTGGAATGTAGCAGGTGCATTCTTTAATCCAAAAGGCATAACCTTAAACTGGTATAAGCCAACTGGGTTGGAGAATGCAGTTTTCTGCTTGGCATGGTCAGCCAGGGCTATTTGCCAATAGCCTGACGTGAGATCAAATGTGCTGAGGAACTTGGCTGAACCAAGTCTATCCACCAGCTCATCTGTCCTTGGCAAAGGATGGGCATCAGTCTTAGTGACTGCATTTAGAGCTCTATAGTCCACACAGAATCTCAACTCCTAGGATCCTGCCTTTGGTACTAACACAACTGGGCTAGACCATGGACTACTAGAGGGCTCTATTACCCCGAGATCAAGCATCTTGTTGACCTCTCCTTTGATGTGTGTTCTTACATTTTCTGACATCCTGTAGCCCCTGCTTTTGACAGGTAAACAGTCACCAGTTTGAATATCATGCTGGCCCCAAGGGGTCAAGCCTGGTGATAGAGAAAACAGGGAGGCAAATTGATTAAACAAAACTTTGCACTCCTCCTGTTGCTCATGTGTCAGATTAGAAGAGAGATTAACTCCTTCTATTTTCTCCTCTAAAGGTTTATCTCTGAGGAGGACAGGTAGAGATTCACTCTCCTCCTCCTCTTGAGCGGAAGCTAGAAGCAAAGCTCCCAGTTCTGGTCTCGAGACATAAGCTTTTAGACGGTTGATGTGAAAGACTCTAGGAGCCTCCTTAGGATTGCCTAAATCCACCAGATAGTTCATATCTCCAAGTTTTCCCACAACCTTGAAGGGTTCCATCCATTTGTCCTGCAAGGCCCTCTGCCTTGTTGGGACCATAACAAGAACTAGCTAGTCTTGAGCGAACTCAACCATGTTGGCCTTCTGGTCATGCCAATGCTTGACCAGAGCCTGACCTGCTTTCAAGTTATCACTTGCCTCAGCCATCATGTGTGACATTCTCCTCCGGAGTCCTATCACATAGTCAGTGACTAGGACTGGCGTGGGGGAAGGAGCACTCTCAAACCCCTCCTTGATCAGGGCCAATGGACCTCTGACCGGATGGCCATCAAGAAGATCAAAGGGACTGTAACCCACTCCCTCCTGAGGGACTTCTCTATATGCAAAGAGAAGGCATGGCAGTGGAAGATCCCACTTTTTCTTAAGAGGGTCTTCTAAAGCTCCTATCATGCTCTTCATGGTTCTGTTAAACCTTTCTACCAACCTATTTCTCTGAGGGTGGTATGCTGTTGAGAACTTGTAGGTAACTCCACAGTTTTTCCACATGGCCTTCATGTAGTGGGACATAATACTTGACCCCCTGTCGGATATTACCTCCTTAGGAAACCCAACCCTGGTAAAAATACCAAGGAGGGCCTTAGCTACAGCCAGAGCTGTAACAGTCCTCATAGGAATTGCTTCAGGGAACCTAGTAGCCTGGTCTACTACAACAAGTAGAAACCTGTTGCCCGAAGAAGTTGGAGGATCAAGGGGACCAACAATGTTGATTCCTAACCTCTCAAATGGTACTTCCACCACAGGGAGAGGCACTGGAGGTACCACATTCTTGGAGCCACTTTTACCAGAGGTTTGGCAAGTGTGGCAACTCTTGCAATACTTATCTACCTCAGCTCCCATTTTAGGCCAATAAAGGTAAAGAGAGAGCCTTTCCATGGTCTTCTTGAAGCTCAAGTGACCAACCAAAGGTATCTCAAGGGCTAGTTGCAAGAATTGGAGTCGGTTTGCTTGGGGTACTACAAGTCTTTTGTAGTCCCAGGGAGTGACTCTGTTGGTTCACTATAGAAGAGGTCATCTTCCCAGTGTAACCTGTACTTCCCAGGTTCTTGCCCTTTAAGCTGAGAAGCTGCCTGGTGACGAAGACCTTTCAGAGTTGGACATTCTCTTTGCCCCTTACTGAAGTCTGCCCGTTGGGGCCCACCTTCTGCCAGTAAAGACTGCAGCTCAGGATGGTCCACAGGGTCAAGATCTCCAATGGGTTCCTGGCCTCCTACTAGATCTGAATCTTCAGGCTCTAGTTCAACCACACAGGGTTGTACCTCACTCAAAGCCTCAGCTGGAGGAGGAATCACGGGTGTGATTTTTGACAACCTAGGAGATTTCCTGGTTGGCAGCACTGGAGTGCCTTCTGCTCGTTTATTCTTTGAAGCCTTGGGTTTTCCCTTTGCTTCTGGTTGCTTTGAAATAGCAGTTAGTAACTCCAGTGGAGAAGGAGTGATTTCTTTTTCTATCATCTCCTCAGGAGAGCGCCTCAAGGTCCTCTCCCTTGCAGGTCTGGTAAGCTCCTATAATCTCTTACTAGGACGTCTCGGAGTACTTGACACTACTGCCAGGTCTTTCAGACCATTGCCCAACAGCACCCTTCCTGGTACTTCAGATTGTACACTCGCAGGTATCCTGACAGTCATTTCATTGCACTGGATGAGAGCTGGTAATTGGGAAAGCATCTGCACAGGCCCTCCAGCTAACTTGGTGAGGCGTTTGGGTGCCTTAGCAACATCCTCCATCTTGAAAAAAGATTTGTCCACCACAGTTATGCTGGCCCCAGTGTCTCTAATGGCAGGGGTTTCCTGACCATTGACTAGGACACTGTCTTTACAATACTCTTTAGTATTAGGAGGGATAGAATTATACTCTTCTAAATTCTGTTCTTCCCACAACCCTAGAGATACTAAAGATACACTAGCTGAGACTCCAATGGGATCATCAGCTAGTAGTTGAAAGTTTTCATTGACCATATGTTCTTCCTCCTCTGGAGCGAAGGCTAAGGAGACAGTGTGGACCCCTGAAGGTTTACCCTTACATCTGGTATCCCCTTTCACATGATCAGTAGAGCCACAAACATAACATTTCCCAATTGTCTTTATGAATGGTGGCTTGTTCTGACCTCCTTCTGGTCTGAGACCAGAAGGTACACTAGGCTGATTTGGTTTCCCTTGTGGCTTACCCTTAGAATTTTGTTTGGGGCCCTCTTTGGAATTGGAATTATTTGAATTCTCTTTGTTGTCTTTCTTTGGCTGCTTTCCCTCATCCTTTTTCTGAGTTACCCCTGAATCCTTGTGAGTGGCCCTGTTGGCAACCCACAAGTCAGCAGCCTTAGCTAGTTTCTTAGAATCTAATTCTTTTGAATCAGCCAAGTGCTGTCTGAGCGCAGGAGAGCAGGCATCATAGATAGACTCCATCATGACAAGATGTCTAATTCCTTCATAAGTGTTAACTCTATAACCCTTAATCCATCCCCCTAAGTTCTTCAAACACTCATTCACCCAAGTAGCTCAAGGGGTACTATCATGCCTTTTGAGGGTCCTAAACCTCTTAAGGTACTGGGAAGGAGTCTTCCCAAATCTAGCTATCAAAGCTAGCTTTACACATTCATAATCAATCCTATCCACCTCCCCCAACTCCATTACCACATCAGATGCAACAGGGGGGAGCCTAGAGAATAACCAGGGGAATCAATTGATTCCCTGTGATATCCTGGAGCCCATGATTATATTCAAACATAGCAAGCCAATCTAATACATCCAACTTAGGTTCATATATATCCACAATCTCTTTAGGCATCCAGGGTCTTTTTGGACTGGAAGATCTAGAAGATTCGGGGAGAGAAGCATTTTCCAAAAACAATTTCTTCATCTCAAGTTCATGGTTCAGCTCCATTTCTTTGAGCCTTAATTCTTGATGGCTCTGTTCAGTTTCGGCACTAATTCTTTTGAATTCAAGTCTCATGTTTTCTAAGGGTCCAGTAGCCACAGGCTGAGGCCTTTGAGCAGGCAGAGGACCAGAGGCGGTGGCATTGTTATCCTCCTCATCCTCATCTGTCTCAACAATAACATCTTCAACATTATCCTCATTACTGTTTGCTACATTTGCTGGGGTAGTGGGCACTACAGAATCACTATCCAGACTTCGTTTCTCTAACAGTCTATCAATCATTTCTTGTTTCTTGCCTTTGACAGGAAGACCTTTCGGTCTACACAGATCCCTTAAATAATCAGCAGTATTAGTAAGGAGGGTCTCCTGGCTGTAACTTTCCATAATGTTAACTTTTGTTTAAAATAAACTTGTTGTGATAGTTAGACTTGTGGTTATTTGAACCAAAGCACTAGCAGAACTCTAAAATGTAAATCCAATACTTTTATCCTCACCCCTGTACACCAGTGTTAGGCAGAATCGAGTGCAGTTCCCTTAGGGAGCACTACACCAGATTAGGACTACAGGTGAGAGCAATAAATCCCCTTTGGTATCAGTCTGTAACACAAAGATTTAGTTGGTAGCTGTGGCTGAGCAGTCACACTTATCTCAAGAGGGAGATGAGCAGTATTCAGGGTTTACACAATAGGTCTACTGTACCATGTACCATGGTACAAGGAAACACTGACCAAAGTTTGGGATTAAAAAGTTATATATTTATTTTATACACTTCTAATAAAACACATATATCACAGTCATCAAGCAAGTTAAATTAAGTCAAAGGAAAAAGATACACACTCCCAAGTTGAATTGTAGACCAAGTGAACCAGGGTGAAAACTGAGCAAAACGGCACAGTGAAAACTACACACAAGGGATCCTCTAACAATACCTCACAAGGGAGGGAAAACACAAGTTATCTAGAAATAGTTTATCATGCACCCTAGCAACACTTCCCATCAGTTTGTGAAACAGTTCAGCAAGACAGTGCATCAGTATAAGCAATACTTAAAATGAAAACTGAGAAAAATGGCATTTCACAATGTTTAAGCATGGGAAGGAAAGGGTAGTTAAAAGAAATAGGTGCACCAAAACAGTTCTCAGTGAGAATCAATCTAAAAAAAGCAGATCTAATAAATGTGACCAGAGTCAGTAGGCCTGTGCCAGAGTCAAGGGCCCAGGAGCAAAATGTTCTTGTAGCTGCAGTCAAGTCTTTGGTTAACAAATTTGAAAAGTTGGTTGCAGACATTGAAAAGACAATGGGCCTCATTACAACCTGCCAGTCCGGGACCGTGCAAAATCCGTGATGGCGGTAAAAACGTTTCCGTGTCCGCAAGGGTGCGGAAAAACCGCACGATTACACGCTGTCGGTCGCGCGCACCACACGGACTCGGAAACGTTGTTACCGCCGTCACGGAATACCCCACGGAAATGGAAATAACGAAGCCACAAGTGGCGCAAAACCCGTTTCCGCCTCCGCCGCCACGGACACGGAACCGGAAATACCATGATCGCCAAAACAGGAAACAGAGAGGCGGCCATCATATAAAAGCACAATCCATTGCCATCCAGAGCCAGCACAAGCACAATCCTGACTCTGAGAAGCCAAAAGGGACCACCAGCATGTCTGCCAGGATTCCTGCTCAGAGGCAGCGCAAACAGCGCTTCAGCGAGGCGGAGCTAACCGTCTTGGTGGAGCACATTGTGGACAATGCTGAGATGCTGTTCAGCGCCGACCAACGGCGTGCCACACAGCAGCGGAGGAAGGAGGTGTGGGCCGAAGCTGCACGCAAGTGCACCGCTGTGGGCGTGGCAGTGAGGAGCGTGAAGGACTGCCACAAGCGTTGGGACGACCTGAGGCTGAGGGTACGCAACCTCATTTCCACGCACCGCCAACGCAGCAGTGGGACAGGCGGAGGACCCCCTTCCCCACTGAGGCTGCAAGCATGGGAGGAGCGTTGCAGCAGCGTCCTCCACCTAGAGGGAATCCATGGGATTGGGCAGGCTGAGGCAGGAGTGAGCCCACCTGCAGATGCCGGTAAGTGCCCAAACATGAATGCCACATGTAAATATGCAGTTGTGAGTACTGGGCCAAAGGACCCATTAACAACCCCCCCCCCAGGCAGTGCATGTGTGGGCCAAAGGACCCATTAACAACCCCCCCCCCCCAGGCAGTGCATGTGTGGGCCAAAGGACCCATTAACAACCCCCCCCCCCAGGCAGTGCATGTGTGGGCCAAAGGACCCATTAACAACCCCCCCCCCCAGGCAGTGCATGTGTGGGCCAAAGGACCCATTATGATCCGTATGGCAACCAATGTCACTGAATGCAGACACCAGCAATCAGATGCATGTGACTAACACTATTCAATGTACAATCTTAATGACGCATGTGATGCACCCATCTGCCACCACAACAACACTAATTGCATGCCCTTTGTGTCCCCACAGCCGTTTCAAGTGACAGTGATACTGCACAACAGGCCAGCCAATCAGCATCGGCAAGTACACTAGCCACCGCCACCACACAGGAGGATGCTGCCGGCAGTTCTGCACCTCTGGCCACATTACCAGCCACTACAGATGTGCAGCACACCACCACCACCACCAACATCCCCACCATCTCCACACTGGCTGAGTCCAGACAGGTGCCACAGGAACCTATCATGGCCACCCAACAAAACACCGAAGGCAGCAGCACTGCAGAGGGGGCGGCCTGCAGTGATAACAGTGCCCCGCAAGAGCACTCGGAAACGGGGCCACAGGGGGAGATGCCCACATTGGAAGACCTGGGCTCCTTCCATGAGCTGGGGTTCAGCCCCACTTCACTGGGGAGTCCCATGAGGTCGCCCACCCCATCCATGGCCGAACTGAATGCCCGCATGCAGCGGATGGAGGACCAGCAGGCTACCCTCACCCAGCTGGTGGAGAGGCAGCTAGAGGAATCCAGGCTGCAGAGGGAGAGCTACAGCGCCTCAGTGCGTCGCCTGTCGAGGTCCATTGGACGCTTTGCGAGCACCATAGTGACCCTTGCACGCCATGTGCGGGAGGGCAATGACCACACCTCCAGGCTTGTGGAGGCCATGTTGGTTGGCCAACAGGCAAATCTGGCACGGATGCCCTCAATCCCTGATTCTGGCCAATCAAACACTACCACCCCATCCAGCTCCACTACGGCCAGTCCAAGGAGGCGCTCGAGTAGGCTAACGGGTCCCTTGGGCAAGGTTGCACAGAAGCGCACACGGAAGTGATGGCATGTGTGTGGGGCAGTGCAGGACACATGTGGACTACAAGGGTGTGAGAGGGGTGGTCACGTTTGGGTGGTGGGGTAGGTAGTTTTGGGGGTTTGGACAATGGGCTCTGGGTGGGGGTGGGCACGTTTGGGTGGTGGGTGGCCCCGGGTGTACAGCTTCCCTAACCAATGCACCTTCTTCCCTGTTGTTATTACATCAATACATCACCATTTCAAATCAAGACATACATGTGTGGACATTGATCATTTATTTTGCAGTGCAACTATTAATTCATTGTCGTCACCATGTTTGTGCATTACTGTGAATGTGCTGTGACTCAAAAGTAAATGCGAATCAGGGCATCCCGTGCTCTCTGGCCATCATGTGCACCCCCAGGGGGAGGCGGTGCCATCCCATCCCCATCTCCATCTCCATCCCCATCTCCATCCCCATCCCCATCCCCATCCCCATCCCCATCTCCATCCCCATCCCCATCCCCATCTTCCTCATCTGCGTCTGGTGGCATTGGGATGTTCCTGCGCAGGCATATATTGTGCAGCATGGCACATACCAGCGTGATTTTGCCCGTCTTCACTGGGCTGTACAGCAGTGATCCGCCAGATCTGCTCAGACAGCGGAAACGGGCCTTCAGCAGTCCAAATGTCCTCTCAATCATTCCACGTGTGCGGATATGTGCCCTATTGTATGCCTCTTCATGCCTGTTCCTTGGTCTCCGTACAGGTGTCATCAACCATGGCGTGAGTGCATATCCCGCATCACCTACATGGGATGTAGATGGGGGAACATGTCAGTGTTTGTGGCATCATGTCCTCATCTGCTGCTGTGCATTCTTGTATCATCATTCATTCATGCATATGAACCATGCAGTGTCTGGAGGTATGTTTTGGCCATCACGAGGAATGTCGCTGACTGCATATGGGCCTACACATTAACTTGCATGTTTGCTGTGCCCTGCGGGTGACATTTGATTGTGTGCATGTCATGGTGCAGTGCTGTCCACACATGGCAGAGTGACTCCACTGTACGGAAGTAGTAAATACTCGTCGTATCATTTACACGCCTCTCGTGCTTTTTGGGGCAGTGTTTCAATTGAGGGTGGGTGTCTGCAGTGGCACAGGGTTCATGGGACAGTGACGGGATTGGCTGTGGCAGCGTGTGCACGGGCACATTGTGGTGCCCTGTCATGTCTTCCTTCATGATGTTTGGCATCCGCTGTGTATTTGGTAGATGGAAGGGGGGTGATGCATGTGCGGTCACCGCGGCACACTCACAATGCTCATTGCCTGGACACACACACACCACTCCGACAGGGTTGTAGCATCGTCAGCTGTACTCACCCAATAGCCAGGTGCTTTGTCCGGCATAGCGTTCCATGTACCGTGGCAACGTGGAATTCCGCAGTACCATTGAGTCATGTGATGAGCCTGGGAAACGTGCGCAGCAGTGTGTAATCAGTTGCATGGCATCACAAACCATCTGGACATTCAAAGAGTGATACTGTTTCCTATTGCGGAACACCGCCTCAATTGCATGTGGTACTGTCAGCTCGACGTGGGTGCAGTCAACTGCGCCTATGCAATTTGGCATGCCTGCTATGGCATGGAAGGCCAACTTGGTGGCAATGACCCCGGGGAGGGTGCGGGGTAGGGCTATGTGTTCCGACACATGGCGCAACATGGCATCCAGTACCTGTACCAGGACTTTTGAGAAACACGGTTGTGATATGCCGTGCAGCTCACCAACCGTGTGTTGATAGGTGCCAGTGCCAAGGAAATGCAGAACTGAGACAACCTTCAAGAGGGGGGGGATGGCGGTGGGGGTGTCAATTAGGCTGCTGATGTTGTCCTCAATCATGGCGGTGATGTGCATGATTGTTGCACGGTCCAGCCGGTATAGGGTGTGGATCTGTCCTGGGGTGAGGTTCCAGGGTGAGGCCCTGATGCGTGGTATTGGTGGCTGGCGGCGGGGTCGGGCTGGCTGGGCAATGGGGTTTGCCATAGCTGCAGGGTTGGCTGGTTGCCGCCTGCGCCTCCTCCGCCTACGCCTCCTCCTCTGCGCCATTGCTGCCACCATGTGCAGTACTGCCTGTTGGTTGAGTAGGCCCAGTCCCAGTGCTACTAGCCCTGCTGCCTGCATGGTTCTGTGTTGTGTTGGGCTGGGTGTGGCCCTTTTGTAGGCTCCCAGTGGCCTGCTAGGTCCAGCTGGGCTGATTTGGTGCACCTGTGCCCTGATTCAGTTCAGCCGGCAGTGTATAACGCCATGTTCGCGGTGGCGGCGGTTCCGCCACCGTGATCACGGTATTTCCGCCATTTTTTTCCCGGTATTTCCGTGTCCGCGCTAGTTGTGATGCTCACGGTGTTTCGTGTTGCCGGTAACGGAGGGTTTTCCGTGCAGGCGGAATTAAGGGGAACCCTATTTCCGCGGTGGCGGTTTAGGGTGGTGCTATTACCGGGGCCGCGGGTCATGATTGCGCGGACATGCAAACGGTGCCGGTATGGTTTTACCGGCAGTGTTAATTCCGGACCGGAGTACTTGTAATGAGGCCCAATGTTAAGAGAGGGGGCGGCCAACCCAACAGGTAGGTAAAGGATGTAAAACACTTTTAGCACTACCGCGAAGAAAGGGCGGCCTGGCGGAACAATGTACCTTAAAATGAAGAGGTGGCTCCAGCCGTGGCGGTTGTTCCTGGTAGTTCCTGCAGTTTGGGTGATCCCACAGAGGAAGAGAGGCTCTCTTCATGGAGGAAGGTTCGAGTTACTGCACTACTCTGGGATGAAGCCAGCCGCGGTGCTGCCCGACGAATAAAAGGTTAGCTCCTTTAAATCGCAGTCCGGGTGGAATGGTGCCTGGCTATCCGGCCTCTGAGTACAGGGTACGGGAGATTCGACCAAGGCAGGTCCGGGAAGGCGATTGGCAAACTGGTTGGCCCCACCAGCTCAAGGGAAGAAGGCTCTTGCAGGTGAAGATCTTCTCTCGTGTGTGGAGAAAAGTTGTGAGACGCTGCAGCAGGGCTTCACCTATGGTTCAGTCATTGAAGATGTCTTTGGCTTCCCTCCTTTTCATCTTCTTAGCTCCAGTGGCGATGTCTTGCTCTTCCAGTCCTCAGGACCCTGCTTTTATGCAAAAAGATCCCCATTCATACAGCCTAGCTGTCACTCACACAGTGGAGTGGTCACCCTCCAACCTATCACGATAGAGTGCGACATGGGTTGCTGAGGCAACCGTCCAGGGGTCTTACACCCCCTCCCACACAATGGACTCACCCCAGACTCAGTGGCGCTGAAAGGAGGGCTTCTCGGCAGAAGCCTGCCAAAAGGACGAACAAAGGATCCCCGACCTGGGTTAGGAGTTTAGAGAAAGACACGAGAAAGAAGTTATATTAAAGTTCTGGCAAATAAAACCTACCGGAGCAAAGTTAATATTAAAATGCACCGGTGGTATGTTAGAGGCTGTAAGAAAATGTGGTAGCCTCGAACAATGGGAAAATCCCATAGGGAAATATTTGCGGTCGAATATTTATGGTAGTAACCACTGCCACCAGCCAGAAACTTTTGAGAAAGGGACTGTAGGGTACCGTCTCGAAAAAATGAACCTAGGGGAAAAACTATTAACCCCTTCCAGTACCTCCATAGTAAGATGGGTTGTACTGGTTTAGTTTATAGGATTTGACTAGTAAAGTCAATGGGGACTTTACATGCCCTGGGAGACAGTAGTCAGTCCCAAGGTATGGAGTCTATGTTAGGGGGTCGCTACGACACCCCTGTGTCACTGCACTGAGGGTGCTGTGTAACACATGTGAATAAAGATGGTTCCTATGGGGTTGAGAAAGATCCTATAGGCATTAAACACAAAAATAGCCTAGAACACACATAGCACAAATGCCTAAGAGTGTGAAAAAGTGTCTCACTCTTAGAAGGTAAAAAGAAACAAACCCTTCAAATCCAGCAAAGCTGCTGGGGTCTCTATAGGTAAGGGAAATTAGCCATAAAATGAGAATTCTCCCTAACACTGTTAACCCGACTGTTGATTGTGGGACAATGACCTTAATAAATGTAGCACTCGCGAATGAGTGAAATTTGAATGCCACTAATTGAATATTAGATCGAAGAAGAAAAAAGATGAAATACTAATCGTGAAGTGCTGTTGAGCAGCCAAGCAAGATGACCACTTGAATAGGGAGCTCCAGCCCCGCAAAATCTGCAATCCTTATCAATCCGTGTATGCCCTACGAATTATACAATTGAAACCATCTGAGCTTTGACTGTGGTACCGTGCAGCTGGAGGATAAATTTGGTGTGGAATCGGAGAACACAGTGGGAGTTGCGGTCCTCCGAACAAACATTTGGCGCTGCTGGAGGCCAAACCGCTTGGAGGAGTAGGTGCTGCGAGTTCACCTGACGCTCAACTGAAGGGCGGGCAGGTTGTAAACTGCCTGTGGCTGATGCTGCGATGGACTGCGATGGCGGGGTCACCATCCTGAACATCTTAGACCCCCCCCGTGATCCGACTACTGGTGGATCTGTCTGTGCCCTTGCCATTGTTAGGAGTCGCATGCTGCATGACTGTTGGGGGTGTGTCCTGGCCCCCATGCGTGCCCGTGAGCCCCCACACTAAACAGACCACACACGACACACGTCTATCTAGTTCGGGCTCCCCGGTCACTCTGCGGCGTCCGGGAACGCCCCGTTAATTTAACTTGCACGCGGCGACGTGCAACGTCACGCCGCCGCGTGCGCGTCCCACACGGGGCAGCGCCACACTCCTCCTTTTTCAGGAGGAAGCACAATTGCCTTTATTAAACACTGCAAACCACACACACAAACTAACACCAATACGATGAGCCCATGCCCCTTTAATGTCAGCCGCCCGGATCCCCTCACTCCGGTTGACTCTCCACATGTCCCAACACGTATTCGCTGAGATAAGCGGGTTTCCCTCGCCCAGCCCTCTGGGGGTACCTCCCGCTTACCTCCGGCACGGGAAGTCCATCAGTCACAGCTCCCCGGACTGGAGAGCTCTGGGCGCTCACAGGGATTCCAACGTCCTCAGGCACCTCCGCCATGTCAGGGTCCAGGGGTGGTTCAGTTCGGGAGTCACCCAGCTTCTTGAAGAAGCTGACGTTTCGGGTGACAGCAGATCCTCCATCCGATGCCGTCACCATGGACCCTTTCACAGCCACCACGTCCAGTGGCTCTGGTTCGTAGGGGAGCGAGAGCTTGCCATGGGGTGTCTGTTTCGAATGAGCACCTCGTCCCCCGGTTCCAGCCGCTGGGGGCGAAGACCCCTTCGTAGGTTCTACTGTTCAATCCTGGTCCTCCTATCGGCCTCAACCTGCTGAGTGTCGATCACCCCGGGCTCCTTCTCCCGGACCTCGGGCAGTAGACCCCGGGGGCATCGCCTGAACAGAGCCTCCACAGGGGCGACCCCGGTGGAGGCATGTGGAGTGGTGCGGTACACCCGCAGGAATTGATAAAGGGCGCGTTGGAGGGGCTGCCCTTGTCCCTGAGCAATCCTGAAGGTCTTATTCAGGGTCCGCATCAGCCTTTCAGCGTCTCCATTAGCGTGAGGCCACAACGGGGATATCTTCCTGTGCTTGACTCCGCAGCTCTCCATGAACTCAGAGAACCGCTCACTTTGAAATGGCGACCCATTGTCCGAACACAGAGTCACAGGGAACCCATGGGCCGCAAATATGTTTTCCACCGCTACGACCACATGCTCGAAGGCCACCGACTCCACGAACTCCACCTCCGGGTACCGTGAGTACTCATCAACAATTGCGATGAAGTGGGTTCCCACGGCCGTTGACCCAAAGTCCGCATGGACGACCTCCCATGGGCGGGTCCCCTGGGGCATCGCCTCGATGGTCGGCTCTCGCTGCACGGGGGAAGCCGCCTGGCACCACACACACGCCGCCACAAACTCATCCACCCTTCTTTCCAAGTCCGGGAACCAGACTTTCAGCCGCAGCCTCGCCTTGGTCTTGGCGGCACCCTGGTGTCCCTGGTGGGCCAGAGTGATCACCTCCTGTACCTTGCACTGGGGGACCACGATGTGATCACCTCGGAGCAGCAAGCCCGACGTCGAGAAAGACAACTCGTCCTTCACCTTCCACAACTGCTCCAGTCCCGTCTTGGCCTCCTGGGTCCGCCCTGCCAGAGACTCCAAGATGGATTTCCAGGAGCCGTGCTGCATCGAGTTCTTTAGGATCTGAAAACACTCATCCGCTGCCGCTGCAGCCTCCAGCTCCGACAGGGGCATCGCATTTGGCGTGGCCCCTTCCACCACCATCCGGACATGGTCATCGGCCTCCTCTGCACAGGTGTCATACTCCTCTCCCCCGTGCACTCCGGGATGTCGGGAGAGGTAGTCCGCTGCATTGTTGGCCCCCGGCCGGTATACCAGGGTGACTCCATACTCGAGCAGGGCGAGCATCCATCTCTCAATCCTGGCCGAGGGCTTCGAGGAGGATCCAGCCAGAATCGGGAGCAGGGGCTTGTGGTCAGTCACCACGGTCACAGGACGCCCCAAGACATAGAGTCGAAAATGTCTGCATCCCCAGAGGACCGCCAGGACCTCCCTCTCAATTTGGGAGTATCTTTGCTCCGTGTCCGAGAGCGCCTTACTGGCATACGCCACTGGGCGAACGCTCCCATCCCGGCCCACCTGAGTCAGAACTGCCCCCAGGCCAAATGGACTTGCGTCCACAATGATCTCCGACGGCAGCGCCGGGTCGAAGAACGCCATGGTGTCTTCCGCTGCGCTCTTGATGTCCTCAAAGGCCGACTGCTCCATTGGGCCCCAATGCCAGACTGTCTCCTTCTTCGTCAACGCCCTGAGCGGCTCGGACCTCGAGGCTAGATTTTGGATGAAGCGCCCGCAGTAGGTCACCATGGCAAGGAAGCTTCTCACGTCCGACACCGACTCCGGGGGCTGCGCCTTCTTAATGTCCTGGACCTTCCTTGGATCTGGTGACACCCCCCCCCTCCCTGAACACGAACCCGAAGAGCTCAATGGAGGGGCGCAGGAACTCACATTTGTCCCTGTGAAGGGTGAGGCCCAGCGACTGCAGCCTCTCAAAGGTCTTTGCCAGCCTCCTCAGATGGTCCACCTCCGTCTTGGCAAATACGAGAATGTCATCGCTAATGTTGAGGACACCCTCCAGATCGGCGAGGGCGCCCCGTATGATGTTTTGAAATACTTCCGCAGCCGATGACACCCCAAAGCTCAACCTCTTATACCTGTACAGCCCCCGGTGGGTGGTGAACGTGGTTATGTACCGGGATTCAGGGTGGAGGACAACCTGATGGTATCCTGCTCGTAGATCTAGCTTGGAGAAAAATCGGGCCCCTTGCACCTCGGAAATAATGTCATCGATAGTCGGGGTGAGGTGCCGCTCTCTCTTGATGGCCTTGTTGGGCAGCCTCATGTCCACACAAATACGAACAGAGTCCGGTTGTTTCGGTTTCCTTGCCACAACAATAGGGGATACCCACGGCGTCGGGCCCTCGACTTTCTCAATAATGTCCAGATTTACCAGGTTGTCTAGCTCTTTGTCAACCTGCTCCCTCAGATGAAACGGCACCCTCCGGTGCTTTAGGGCAATGGGTTGTACAGACTCGTCGATATGCAGCCTGACCGGGTCACCAGCCATCATCCCAATGCCGTTAAAGAGGGCAGTGTACTTATCGAGCAGGTCATTAATGTCCTCCAAGTACACCGAGTATGCGAAAGTGACAATCCCCAGGGCCTCTGCAGCGGCACAACTCAAGAGAGTGTTGTTACTCACAGGGGTGACATAGAACCGAGCCTTGATCGTCGAGCCCTCATGCTCCACCTTCGCCACAAATGCACCGTCCAGCGGTATAGGCTCCAGCCCTCCAAAGGCAAATATGCGGGCTCTCGGTGTGGCCAAGTCTGGTGGCGGGTCCATGGTATCGTAGTGTCCCCTCGCCATGACGTTGACTGAGGCCCCCGTGTCCACCAGCACCGGAACCGGCGAGTGGTTCACCTCCACCACACACCTTGGCTGCCTCCTGCTCTTCCCTTTCAGGATCCCCACGCTCGAAACAAAGAAAATGTTCTCTTCCTCGTCTTCCTCTGCCTCATCCACCTGGGCCTCCTCCTCACCTTGGTCTACCTGGGCCACATTTGGTGGTCGGCTCTGGCGCGGAGTCCACGTCCGGGCCGGACCTCTCGGTACCAACACTGGCAGAGCCGCTCTGCACACTCGTGAGAAGTGGTCCGGCAGGCCACACCGGCCACAAACCTTCCACGATGCCGGGCACTCTGTCGGGTGGGGGAGGTCATAGCTACACTTCTGGCACGACTCCCCTGATCTTCCTGCCCTGTCCCGGGGTCCTCCACCAGGTCTTCTTGTTCCTCTGCCACCCCGCCAGACCGCACAGACCTCCTCCGACTTCATCGAGCGTGACCCCGCTTCCATCTTGTTGGCGCGGGCCTCGGCCACCTCATGGCACTGGCCTAGTTACAATATGCGGGGTAGAGTGAGGCCCGGCTCTCTCAGGACCTGCCTCCTGAGTTTGCCAGAGGAGCATGCCTGAATCAGCATTGTGCGCATCATGTCCTCCGCATCCCCCCATGCGCATCCTTGGGAGAGGCAGCGCAGGCGACCATAAAAGGTGTCCCGAGTCTCATTGACAAACCTTTCGTAGTCCACATTGGCAAGGGGCAGAAAGTGAGCAAGCAGGACTGCCTTGGCCGCATCATAAGACTGGTCCACCGGGGTGAGCGACTCGAAGATCTCCTGGACCGCAGGCCCCGCCGAATACAACATTGTGGCCACCATGCTGTCATTGTCTGTCACCTGAGCAGCTCTGAAGTACATGTCCAGGCGAGCAACCCACCTCCTCCACCGAGGCCCCATGCTGGAAGGTGGGCCCGATGCATCGAATTCAGGGATGGACTGCAGGGCAGCTTGGGCAGCCTGGGCTCTAGCCTGAGCCATGACGGGAGGTCCTTGAGGAGCACCTAGCTGTGCCCCGGGTAAAGCCTGGAGTGCAGGCGCCTGACCCCCTCCTTGCGGGGGCTGCTGTGGGGCCTGTTGAGGCTGTGGCTCTGGTTGCTGTCCTAGAAGCACTGGAGGCTGTAGGGCCTGCTGAGGCTGTGCCACCTGGTCACCGTCTTGAGGATCTTCAGCAGCTGCGGCGGCCCCACCCTCCTGATCATCAGAGTCACTCATGGGCTTCAGCGCACAGGCACCCCCACCTTGTGTCCTGGGGGCCGCAACTCAATTGCCCCTCAGCACCACACCAACAGATCTCCTCCCCCTCTCCAGGCACAATGGCAGTCCGAACTGGGGGAGAGGTGATGATGACTAGTCCCCAAGCTCACCTGGGATCGCTTCCAACCACGAGCCACCAGACAAGAAGAAGAGCATCCACTGCAGCCAACCTTGTGATGATGAAGGAGACAAAGAAGAAGCCACAGCGTCCTGATGATGAAGGGAACAAAGAAGAGCCGTGTCTCCACCTTGCTGCAGGCCACAGTGGTGTGGATGTCCCAAAAATTAAGCTGAGATGGTGGAGTGGACTAATCTGGCCCAGCCATATTAGTCCTTCCCCTAGCTTTCACTCGACGTAGGAATCCCAAAACTGGAGTAAAATACACAAATCAGGCATGGGCATGCAGGTTATGCTGCCTGCAATCAAAATATCCAAAAATTGGACCTGGATTGCTTTCACCCTCCAAACCGGAGCCTGGTGAAGTTCCACGGCCTCATAAACAAAATGGCCGCCAGCCGCGTGTACGGTTCGCAGCCACGGCGTGAAACGAAACACTCACAAACGTTCCGTATCATGGAGAAAAATTTCGGAATGCCTTTCACCGCCGGGCCCGGGTATCCGTCTGCACTCGTCGACACTGTTGGGGGTGTGTCCTGGCCCCCATGCGTGCCCGTGAGCCCCCACACTAGACAGACCACACACGACACAAGTCTATCTAGTTCGGACTCCCCGGTCGCTCTGCGGCATCCGGGAACGCCCCCCGTTTATTTAACTTGCACGCGGCGACGTGCAACGTCACGCCGCCGCGTGCACGTCCCACACGGGGCAGTGCCACAATGACCATTTGCCCACGGCCAGGAGAAGGGAGACCCGGATTGTTCATCTGCTGCGGTGCCTGGCTGTACTGGTGCTGCCCTGAGAGTCTCGCCACCGGCAAAACCAAGAATCACCCAGAACAATCAGTATTCTGGGAAACCGAGGCCTCCGTGGACCATTCCGAACTGGGCCGAATGCATGTACCACTGTGTGGCGGAGGCTTGATTACAGAAAGAGGCTGGTGTTACGGTTCAGGGCTCGGTGGTACCCCGCAGGATAAAAGTGCATGCTTATCCTGCTGCCCAGAATCCATTTAAGAGGCCTAGTACCCTCTTTTGCCATTGGATTCATCGCTTCTCAGCTTTGTTCCACAGGCAAATGAAACTGCTGTGGAAACGGGCTGTTGCTTCCTCAATCATATCAGGACTACGTTTTCCATCTCCACTGCATCGTCTCCCTGATGCCTCCAATGGGAACCCAGAGCCTCAGTCAAAACACCATGAAGGACGCGGAACGCTGCTTCCAATTGAAGTTTCTTCCAGCGTTTTTTTCATGTGAAGTTTCGTCTTTGTTCTGCTTTGATTCCAACTCCCTGGCCCTCATTCCGAGTTAGGAGGTAACCATGCAGTAAATAGCTCCATGGTTGCCTCCCAACTCGCTGGAAATCCGGCATGGTGTATGGAGTAATTACCGGTCCCATTCCAAGGTTGGAGGGACCGGTAATTCCCCATTCACCTTTTCCCTTCCCCATTCCCATTTCTGCCCCATAGGGCTCAATGGGAATTGGGAAGGAGGTAATTACGGCACCGTAAATTAGGGTACCGTAATTACCTCCGAGGTACCTTTGCGGGTCCCGTAATTTACTCCTGCTAACAGCAGGAGGTAAAGAGGCACCCGCAAAGGGAACTCAGAATACGGAGGTAAGGGATTACCGGCATCGGTGCCCTTACCGGCGCCGGTAATCCCTTACCTCCAACCTCGGAATGACCCCCCCTGTGTACCAGACCTCTTGCCTGCTTACAAGGATTACCTCTGATTACGTTTTTGCTACGATTATTACTGCCTGACACTCCCCGTGTATTGGACTGCTTACACGGACTGCCTCTGCTTATGTTTTTCCTACGATTATTGCTGCCTGACACTCTCTGTGATGCCGGACCTCTTGCCTGCTTACACGCAGGGCCGGTGTAACGTCACTTTTTGCTATCTGTCAGAAAATCTTATCGGTAGGAAAATCTGACAGGAATTGTCATGTCATTTTTTGCTACCTGTCACAAAATCCTACCGACAGCAGGCATTGGGCAGCCCACCCAGGGGTAGGAAAAAGTGACGGGGTAGGAAAATCTGACAGCCTGGCGTGTCATTTTTTCCTACCCGTCAGAAAATCCTACCAACAGCAGGCATTGGGCAACCCACCCAGGGGTAGGAAAAAGTAACGGGGTAGGAAAATCCGACAGCCTGGCCTGTAATTTTTTCCTACCCGTCAGACAATCCTACCGAGAGCAGGCATTGGGCAACCCACCCAGGGGTAGGAAAAAGTGACAGGGTAGGAAAATCTGACAGCCTGGCGTGTCATTTTTTCCTACCTGTCAGAAAATCCTACCGAGAGCAGGCATTGGGCAACCCACCCAGGGGTAGGAAAAAGTGACGGGGTAGGAAAATCTGACAGCCTGGCCTGTCATGTTTTCCTACCTGTCAGAAAATCCTACCGACAGCAGGCATTGGGCAACCCACCCAGGGGTAGGAAAAAGTGACGGGTAGGAAAGAAAATCTGAGAGCCTGGTGTGTCATTTTTTCCTACCCGTCAGAAAATCCTACCGAGAGCAGGCATTGGGCAACCCACCCAGGGGTAGGAAAAAGTGATGGGGTAGGAAAATCTGACAGCCTGGCGTGTCATTTTTTCCTACCCGTCAGAAAATCCTACCAGCAGCAGGCATTGGGCAACCCACCCAGGGGTAGGAAAAAGTGACGGGGTAGGAAAATCTGACAGCCTGGCCTGTGATGTTTTCCTACCCGTCAGAAAATCCTACCGACAGCAGGCATTGGGCAACCCACCCAGGGGTAGGAAAAAGTGACGGGGTAGGAAAATCTGACAGCCTGGTGTGTCATTTTTTCCTACCCGTCAGAAAATCCTACCGACAGCAGGCACTGGGCAACCCACCCAGGGGTAGGAAAAAGTGACGGGTAGGAAAGAAAATCTGACAGCCTGGCGTGTAATTTTTTCCTACCCGTCAGAAAATCCTACCGAGAGCAGGCATTGGGCAACCCACCCAGGGGTAGGAAAAAGTGACGGGGTAGGAAAATCTGACAGCCTGGCGTGTCATTTTTTCCTACCCGTCAGAAAATCCTACCGAGAGCAGGCATTGGGCAACCCTCCCAGGGGTAGGAAAAAGTGACAGGTAGGAAAATCTGACAGCCTGGCCTGTCATGTTTTCCTACCCGTCAGAAAATCCTACCGACAGCAGGCATTGGGCAACCCACCCAGGGGTAGGAAAAAGTGACAGGGTAGGAAAATCTGACAGCCTGGCGTGTCATTTTTTCCTACCCGTCAGAAAATCCTACCAGCAGCAGGCATTGGGCAACCCACCCAGGGGTAGGAAAAAGTGACGGGGTAGGAAAATCTGACAGCCTGGCCTGTAATTTTTTCCTACCCGTCAAAAAATCCTACCGAGAGCAGGCATTGGGCAACCCACCCAGGGGTAGGAAAAAGTGACGGGGTAGGAAAATGTGACAGCCTGGCGTGTCATTTTTTCCTACCCGTCAGAAAATCTACCGAGAGCAGGCATTGGGCAACCCACCCAGGGGTAGGAAAAAGTGACGGGGTAGGAAAATCTGACAGCTTAGCGTGTCATTTTTTCCTACCTGTCAGAAAATCCTACCGGGAGCAGGCATTGGGCAACCCACCCAGGGGTAGGAAAAAGTGACAGGGTAGGAAAATCTAACAGCCTGGCCTGTGATGTTTTTCTACTCGTCAGAAAATCCTACCGACAGCAGGCATTGGGCAACCCACCCAGGGGTAGGAAAAAGTGGCAGGGTAGGAAAATCTCACACCCTGGCCTGTCATTTTGTCCTACCCATCAGAAAATCCTACCGAGAGCAGGCATTGGGCAACCCACCCAGGGGTAGGAAAAAGTGACAGGGTAGGAAAATCGGACAGCCTGGCGTGTCATTTTTTCCTACCCGTCAGAAAATCCTATCGACAGCAGGCACTGGGCAACCCACCCAGGGGTAGGAAAAAGTGACGGGGTAGGAAAGAAAATCTGACAGCCTGGCGTGTAATTTTTTCCTACCCGTCAGAAAATCCTACCGAGAGCAGGCATTGGGCAACCCACCCAGGGGTAGGAAAAAGTGACGGGGTAGGAAAATCTGACAGCCTGGCGTGTCATTTTTTCCTACCCGTCAGAAAATCCTACCAACAGCAGGCATTGGGCAACCCACCCAGGGGTAGGAAAACGTGACGGTGTAGGAACATCTGACAGCCTGGCCTGTAATTTTTTCCTACCCGTCAGAAAATCCTACCGAGAGCAGGCATTGGGCAACCCACCCAGGGGTAGGAAAAAGTGACGGGGTAGGAAAATCTGACAGCCTGGCCTGTAATTTTTTGCTACCCGTCAGAAAATCCTACCGAGAGCAGGCATTGGGCAACCCACCCAGGGGTAGGAAAAAGTGACGGGGTAGGAAAATCTGACAGCCTGGCGTGTCATTTTTTCCTACCCGTCAGAAAATCCTACCAACAGCAGGCATTGGGCAACCCACCCAGGGGTAGGAAAAAGTGACGGGGCAGGAAAATCTGACAGCCTGGCCTGTAAATTTTTCCTACCCGTCAGAAAATCCTACCGAGAGCAGGCATTGGGCAACCCACCCAGGGGTAGGAAAAAGTGACAGGGTAGGAAAATCTGACAGCCTGGCCTGTCATTTTTTCCTACCCGTCAGAAAATCCTACCGAGAGCAGGCATTGGGCAACCCACCCAGGGATAGGAAAAAGTGACAGGGTAGGAAAATCTGACAGCCTGACTTGTCATTTTTTCGGTATCCCTACATATTATCCCCACCAAAAATATTTCCGTACATATGGTTGTTTGTCTTGCCATAGACAATATTTCTGGGGGGGATAATTTGTGGGAGCAGGGGTTCCGGGGGTGTCCCCCATACATTTAAAAATAATGCTGGGGTTGCGGGGGCTGTCCCCCGCAGGGTCCATGGCTCAATATCGCCCCAAAAATACGGCAATATTTTTTTATCGCAATATTTTTGCATGGGTATTAACCCATTGAACCATTTTTTCCTACCCGTCTGATAATCCTACTGAGAGCAGGCATTTGGCAACCCACCCAGGGGTAGGAAAAAGTGACGGGGTAGGAAAGAAAATCTGACAGCCTGGCGTGTAATTTTTTCCTACCCGTCAGAAAATCCTACCGAGAGCAGGCATTGGGCAACCCACCCAGGGGTAGGAAAAAGTGACGGGGTAGGAAAATCTGACAGCCTGGCGTGTCATTTTTTCCTACCCGTCAGAAAATCCTACCAACAGCAGGCATTGGGCAACCCACCCAGGGGTAGGAAAACGTGACGGTGTGGGAACATCTGACAGCCTGGCCTGTAATTTTTTCCTACCCGTCAGAAAATCCTACCGAGAGCAGGCATTGGCAACCCACCCAGGGGTAGGAAAAAGTGACGGGGTAGGAAAATCTGACAGCCTGGCCTGTAATTTTTTGCTACCCGTCAGAAAATCCTACCGAGAGCAGGCATTGGGCAACCCACCCAGGGGTAGGAAAAAGTGACGGGGTAGGAAAATCTGACAGCCTGGCGTGTCATTTTTTCCTACCCGTCAGAAAATCCTACCAACAGCAGGCATTGGGCAACCCACCCAGGGGTAGGAAAAAGTGACGGAGCAGGAAAATCTGACAGCCTGGCCTGTAAATTTTTCCTACCCGTCAGAAAATCCTACCGAGAGCAGGCATTGGGCAACCCACCCAGGGGTAGGAAAAAGTGACAGGGTAGGAAAATCTGACAGCCTGGCCTGTCATTTTTTCCTACCCGTCAGAAAATCCTACCGAGAGCAGGCATTGGGCAACCCACCCAGGGATAGGAAAAAGTGACAGGGTAGGAAAATCTGACAGCCTGACTTGTCATTTTTTCGGTATCCCTACATATTATCCCCACCAAAAATATTTCCGTACATATGGTTGTTTGTCTTGCCATAGACAATATTTCTGGGGGGGATAATTTGTGGGAGCAGGGGTTCCGGGGGTGTCCCCCATACATTTAAAAATAATGCTGGGGTTGCGGGGGCTGTCCCCCGCAGGGTCCATGGCTCAATATCGCCCCAAAAATACGGCAATATTTTTCTATCGCAATATGTTTGCATGGGTATTAACCCATTGAACCATTTTTTCCTACCCGTCTGAAAATCCTACTGAGAGCAGGCATTTGGCAACCCACCCAGGGGTAGGAAAAAGTGACGGGGTAGGAAAATCTGACAGCCTGGCGTGTCATTCTTTCCTACCTGTCAGAAAATCCTACCGAGAGCAGGCATTGGGCAACCCACCCAGGGATAGGAAAAAGTGACAGGGTAGGAAAATCTGACAGCCTGGCCTGTCATTTTTTCCTACCCGTCTGAAAATCCTACCAAGAGCAGGCATTTGGCAACCCACCCAGGGGTAGGAAAAAGTGACAGGGTAGGAAAATCTGACAGCCTGGCCTGTCATTTTTTCCTACCCGTCAGAAAATCCTACCGAGAGCAGGCATTGGGCAACCCACCCAGGGATAGGAAAAAGTGACAGGGTAGGAAAATCTGACAGCCTGACTTGTCATTTTTTCAGTATCCCTACATATTATCCCCACCAAAAATATTGCCGTACATATGGTTGTTTGTCTTCCCATAGACAATATGTTTGGGGGGGATAATTTGTGGGAGCAGGGGTTCCGGGGGTGTCCCCCATACATTTAAAAATAATGCTGGGGTTGCGGGGGCTGTCCCCCGCAGGGTCCATGGCTCAATATCGCCCCAAAAATACGGCAATATTTTTTTAGCGCAATATTTTTGCATGGATATTAACCCATTGAACCATTTTTTCCTACCCGTCATAAAATCCTACCGAGAGCAGGCATTTGCCCGTGTACCAGGAAAGTGAGGTAAGTGGAGTAAGAGGTTATGGAAACAATTCCTCTTTTTTCAGTTTGATGACATACCCAAGTGGTTTGAAACTTTTTGGGTCACCGTACTGCCTCAAAGTGCATTTTTAAGGATGGCAGCTTGCGCAACCTCTATATGCCCCACCACTGCTTTACTATTTTGATCATTAGTATTGCGAAGACACAATACAAGGACATGACTGTTGACGGCTATAAGCTCAAACAATATTCAACTTAGAGATTTGCCCACAGGCTGAGCTTTGTCTTCACCTTTTCTGGCAACATGTCACAACAGTACTTTACATATTGAAATGTCCATATCATTGGAAATGTTATGTTATGTTATGTTAAAGGTACTTATATAGTGCACCGTTGCCAATGGAATTGGTCC
The DNA here is from genome assembly GCF_040938575.1 of Ambystoma mexicanum. Taxonomy (NCBI): domain Eukaryota; kingdom Metazoa; phylum Chordata; class Amphibia; order Caudata; family Ambystomatidae; genus Ambystoma; species Ambystoma mexicanum. The sequence continues at coordinate 674,925,274 of NC_090934.1, forward strand.
CCATGCGCTCTGGCGGATCTGTAAACAGGATGAGGGCGGGTAGGGTTAGTCGGGGAGGAGGGGAGTAGGAGAGTGGGAGAAGTGGTCTGCTGTTGGCAGCTTCAGCTCGGTATACACCGAGTGCTGGGCTTTGGTGCAAGTATCGGATCGGGCGAGGCCTCGTGTGCTGTAGGTTCGCTCTATGTGTTGTTGATGCGGTATGGTAAAGTGCGGTATGGGATTGCTGGGATAGAAATAGTTTTGTGAGTGGGTTGAGTATGCAGAAAATTGAGGGTTGGGTTAGTGGGGTCTGTATCCTGATCCAGGTGTGCACTCACTTTTTTATAGCTCGCATGTAGCTGTACAAGAGGTTGCAGTAATGAGGTACACTAATATGGATGAGAAGAGAATTCAGGGAAGGACATAGAGAGAGGGGTACAGGGAAGGAAAGCCGACCGCGGCTTCATTGATTTGTTGGTGGCTCTGCAGCTGTGCTCCTGCTGAAGCCATGTTCCTGTGAGGGCACTGCCTCGCTGATGCCATGCTCTGCCCTCTTCTGCCGAGGTCAGCGCAAGGCAAAGCATGTGGTCTGTGCAGCTCTCTGCACGCATGCACAGGGACCTCAAGTTTACTTCCACTCAGGCCTGTCTCTGGGGCGCAAGGTCTGAACAGGCACAACTTTAGCCACCAGGGGCATCACGCATCAATTATGTATGGGGCGCAGTCTGCGTGCAAGCAGCGGAGAGGAGGCATAGCTCACGGGCGGCGTAAGCCCAGTGTGTGTAGTCTAGGAGAAAGCATAGATAAACTGGCTGCATTGTTGTTCAGTAGCAGAGAAACACCTACTTTGACAGAACTGCGCATCTGCTCCACAACGGCCCGCCTTTCTGTCAGCTCCCCTGGCTCTATTTTGAATTTCCGTGGGTTCGACTTCACAATGCCAACAAACAAACAAACAAAACACCCACGAAAGGTCGGGGGACTGTACTGGGGTGAATGCTTGGCTGAGTTAGGGTTCCTGGGTGTGGTAGGTTATGCTGGGGTGAGGTAGGTTTGCTGGGGTGAGCTAGGGTTTGCTAAGGTGCGCAAGGGTGGTTGGGGTGCTGGGGTGAGCCGCATGTGTTGCAGTGATGTAGCCGGGCTGGGAGTGATCAGGGAGTCATAGGGTATGCGGTGGGCTAGGGTTTGGGAGTGAGCTTGGGTGGGTTCTTAGGGTGTGTGTGTGTTGGTGTGAGGCTGCAACCTAGGTGAGGAAGGGTGGGTAGATGGTTAGGTGTGATCCTGGGGTAGCAAGTGTGGGTGAGCTATTGAGATGCTTGGGTGAGCTTGGGTGGGTTGCTGAGGCACGCTGGGTTGGGTGGGTGGTGTGTTACTTTGAGGTGACCTAACATGTGTGAGTGGGATGTTGGGGTCAGCTATGGTGTTCTGGGGCTAGTTATGAAAAATGGGTTGTTGTGCCTGGATGAGCTAGGGTAGGTGGGTATAGTGCTAGGGTAAGCTAGGGTCCTCAAGCGTATGTGCTATTGTTAGCCTAGGTGGGAGGGGTCTTGGGGTCAGTGAGGTGGTGGGGTGATATTATGTTGGATGAGGCAAGCTAATGTGATGAGGTTGGGTGAGCAGGTGACATGGTTGGGTGATGTGAGGTAGTGGGGGTTGGCTTGGTTGAGGCAGTGGTTGGGTGGAATTAGGTGTATTAGTTGGGTGATTGTGGCGGTCTGAGATTTCTGGGTGAGGGTTTAGCGTTAGGTTAGGTTGTTGGGACAGGCTGGGTGGGTGAAGTGAAGTTGGGTGGGGTTGGGTGTGGTGAGCTTTAGGCTGGCATGTGCTAGGGTGCATGGATGGAGAAAGGGCAAACCTACCAGTGCTTTGAGGTCATATCAATGATATATAGAGCGCTATATAAATGCCAAGTAACATAACATACCATAGGACTGGGGTGTGCTCGGATGGTTGGGATTCACTACTGGGGTGATCTAGAGCGAGTGGGTTTCAGTGCTAAGGTAAACTAGGCTAGGTGTGTTTAAGGAGTAGGTAGGGTGATGAGACGATCTAAGATGGGGTGCTAGGTTGAAGTAGGTGAGCTGGGGTCAACAAGGGTTGGTTAGTGGTTGAGGGGCTAGTGAAAGTTTGGGATTCTGGGTGGGGCTCGGCTGGGTTAATAAGTGGCAGGTCAGGGCATGCTAGGGTGGGTGAGTAAAGGGGGTGCTGTTAGGTTTCACAGCCATTTGGAGTGCTCCGGTGAGGTAGGATGAAAGGGTGGGCAGTAGGGTGAGTGTATACTGGAGGTTGGGCTACTGGGGTGATCTAGTGTGGAAGGATGAGCTGCTGGGGTGATCTAGTGTGGAAGGATGAGCTGCTGGGGTGATCTAGAATGGTTGATGTTGTGCTGGGGCGATCAAGGGTTGCTGGGAGGTATGCAGTGTCAAGCTACGGTGGGAGGCAGTGAGATGGAATGACTATACCGTGCTGGGGATGAGGTAGGATGGGTCGTTTGAGGTGTTCTGGGGTAAGTTTTGTTGGGTGTGCAGGTTGGTGTGTTGAGCCAAACCAGGGTGGGTAGCATGTTGGGACGACATGGTGTGGGTGTGTTTGTGTGAGGTAAGGTGAATGGGTGGTGGGCTGTGGTGAGTTAGGGTCTGTGCATGTTGGGCAAAGTGGTGCGGTAAGGATGTGTGGGATGAGGTAAGAGAGAGTTTAGCTTTGGTGAGTGGATGGAATGGGGAAGGTGGTGGGTTAAGGGTGGCTGGGGTGATGTTGGTGAGGTGGTGAGGAAGCGGACTGAGGTAGCTTGGGTGGGTTATGTGGGTGGTGTGGGCAGGTTGGGTGGCGTGAGCTGTTGTGCTGCTGTGAGTTAGGGTTGTAGTGGGTGGCAAGAGTGCTTGGATAGTTCATTGGTGAGATGAGCTTGAGGGTGGGGGTTGTAGAGCTGGAGCAAATAAGGGTGGGTGGGGTTCTGTGCTGAGGTGCACGATAGGTGTACTTTCTCTACTTATTGCTATAACTTGCACTGTACCAGTATTTAAAAACTTAACATCTGCGCTGTGAATACTAGGCCTTTTGTCTCCCATTCAGGAATCTCAAACTTAGGTGTACTTTCTCTCCTTATTGCTAGAACTTGCACTGTACCAGTATTTAAAAACTTAACATCTGCGCTGTGAATACTAGGCCTTTTGTCTCCCATTCAAGAATCTCAATCCTAGTTGTGTCCGACCTGGCTTAGCAATAATGTGCTTTTGTTAGCTCCTTATCCTGAGTGCTGCCACCTTGGCCCTGCCAAACTTGCCTATCTCTTGCTGTCTTGCCTGCCTACTCTTCATCCTCACTCGTGCCCCCCTCTCTCCCTTTCACCTCTCTCCTCTCCCGCCCCACCTATGGTGCTCTCTGTCTCTCCTATCTTCTCTAACTGTTTCTCTATTGACTATCCTGCTCTCCTCACTAAATCTGGTAGGAAGAAGTTTAAAAAGGACATCCTGGTATCCAACCCAGGCCTCCCTATCGCTGACACCTACACCAGTGCCTCCTCCAAGGAAACACTCACCGACACCCTCTTTGCCGTGCCTTCGCCGGACCTATGGATCCTTCATATGGTCTCTGTGCTTTCACCTTTTGCCTCTTCTCCCATTATTGGTGGCACCCATTGGGACGCCCTCCTGGTCTCCTTCCTCTCCTCCAAAGTCATCATTAATGTTTACTCTAATGGGGCCGTCCTGGTCCAAGGCCCTCAGGCCAACCTGCACCTTTTTTGATAGACGCTTCCCGCGCCTCATCAACTTCCTCTCTTCTCCTGCTGTTCCCCCTCCCTTTTCCTTGGTTACCTTGCCTTCCCCCTCCCTCTCGGCTCCATCGACACCTCCGCAGGGCGTACCTCTGATCTGTACCCCTCCCCGGAAGTCCTTCACGGAGGGAAACCTTCTCCACATTGCCACTCTTAACTCTCGCTCCGCTGTCGAGCATTCCTCCGACATCTGCCGTCTTCTCGAAGAACTTGACCTCGATGTCCTCGGTCTTACCGAGACATGGTTCACGGCCAGCTCTTTCACCAGCTTCGACACGCTCCTTCCCGACGGCTACAAGATCCTTTCCGCACCCAGGCCCAACCGCTCCGGTGGGGGTGTAGCCCTTATCTTCCCCGAGTGGATCCCTGCCTCTGTCACACCTACACAGGCCTACTCCTCTTTTGAATGCCTCGTCTGCAGGCTCTCTCTCTCTCCCCTAGCCATTCCCTTACTGTGGCTACTATCTATCGGCCACCTGGTCAGATTTCTCCCTTCCTCTCTGAGTGGGCGGACCTCTCCTCCTCACTCCTTGCCTCTGCCACTCAACTCCTCCTTCTTGGAGACTTCAACATCCACCTGGATGCCTCCTGTCCCCCCTCTGGACACTTTCGTGACCTCTGCGACTCTCTCTCACTAACCATTCTCCCCTCTGGCCCGACTCATTCTGCAGGGCACACTCTCGATGCTCTGATCTCTTCAGACCTTCCCCTCTCTGCCCCTCTCTCCAGTCCTCTCTCCTGGAGTGACCACTTTCTCCTATCCTCCCACCTCACCCTCCCTACCCCTCAGGCCAAGCCTCCTCCATCACTGCCACCCACCTTCTCGGTCATCCGACCCATGAAGCGTGTGTCAGTTGAGGCTTTCGCCGCCACCTACTCACCCCCTCCTCCCCCTTTGGCTGACTCTCACCCTGACACAGCCCTCTCCTTGCCTCACTCTTCTATATCTGATACTCTTGATATCCTTGCCCCTGTCATGAGAATCCACCTGAAGCCCAAAGCCAAGTGTAGTTCCTGGTTTGACTCGGACCTCGTCGCCCTAAAACGCAAGTGTAGGGCGGCCGAGAGGAAAAGGCATGCTTCAAGTTCATCCTCTGACAAACTGGCCTGCCGCCTGCTGCAAAGACAATACCGGCTCTCTGTCCTCACCAAGAAGAGAGCTCACATCCAAGCCCGCATCTCTGCAGCATCTAACAACTCGGCTGAACTCTTTAAAATCTGCAAGGAACTGGCCAATCCTGCCGCAGTCTCTACCTCTCCTGTCCCCTCCCAGGCCCTCTGCGCAGCACTGGCTTCTCACTTCATTTAAAAAACTCAGGACATCCTGTCCTCCTACCGCCTCCCTCTCCCTATTCCCTGCTCTTCCGCCGGCTCTTCTGCAGCCACCCCCCCCTCCTTCTCTGCCTTTCCCCTTTTCTCTGCTGACGAGGTTTCCAGACAAGTCCGATCTATGAAGGTCTCGTCAAAACAGGTTCACCCCTGTTCCTCCAAAACTATCAAGGACCACATCGACTCCCTGGCTCCTGCCCTGGCTGACTTCTGCAATCACTCCTTCGCCACTGGAGTCTTCCCATCCCACCTTAAGCACTCCCTTGTGCACCCTCTTCTTAAGAAACCCTCTTCCGACCCCTCTTGCCCGGCTAACTATCGCCCAATCTCCATCACTCCCTTCCTGGGCCAGCTCCTGGAGAAACTGGCCATCTCCCAGCTTAATCTCCACACTGAATCTGTGGGTTGTTTTCATGACCATCAGTCTGGCTTCAGAGCGGCCAGAAGCACGGAAACTGCTCTCCTGAACATCCGTGAAGACCTGCTCTCCAACCTTGACTCTAACACTCCGTGTGTTCTCATCTTGCTTGATCTCTCTTCTGCCTTTGACACTGTCAACCATGCCATCCTGCTCAACCGTATCCATGACAACCTGGGTATCACTGGTCAGGCTCTGGCATGGCTGACTTCTTTCCTCTCCAATCGACCCTCCCAGGTCCAACTTGGGTCCTTCCTCTCTGACATCTTTTTCTCTACCTGTGGTGTCCCCCAGGGATCTAACCTCTCTCCCTGGCTGTTCAACCAATATCTGGTACTCCTTGCCCACCGCATCGCCGCTCTCTGCCCCAACTTTCAGTGCTATGCGGATGATACCCAACTCATTTTCAGGCTACCCTCGGCCTCCTCCTCTCCTTCCCTCATCTCTGACTGTCTGTCTGCTATCCAGGGGTGCTGTGCCGCCAATGACCTCTGCCTTAATGCCAGTAAGACTGAGATTCTACTCATCGGCCCACCCACTCCCTCCTTTCCTTCAGCTCTCTGGCCGGCCTCTCTAGGCCCTCTCCCTGCTCCTACCTGCAAGGCAAAAAACCTCGGGGCCATCTTCGACTCCACACTCTGCTTCTCTCCTCACATTTCTGATGTCTCTAAGAAGTCACACTACCAGCTGCACCGTCTTAGAGGTATTCTTCCTTTCCTCTCCTTCCCCCAGAAGCTCACTGTCTCCAGAGCCCTTGTTCTCTCTAAGCTGGACTACTGTAACAGCCTCCATCTAAATCTGCCTGCCTCTACTCTCTGCCCTCTAAAACTCATCCAGAACAGGACTGCAAGACTTGTTCTTGGCTTCAAGCCCAGGGACCGTATCTCTCCAGGACTGAAATCTCTTCACTGGCTCCCAGTGGCTGCGAGGATTAAGTTCAAAACCCTCTGCATTGTCCACAAGGCCTTCTGGGGCCTGGGGCCGAAATACCTTCAACTCTCCCTTCCTAAATATCTTCCTTCTCGAGCTCTTCGCTCATCCACCTCCAACTCCCTCAGGGTCAGCCGCTTCTCCAAGCAACGAGTTGGGGGTAGATCTATCTCCGCGGCAGGGGCCTCCCTCTGAAACAGCTTTCCTGCCTCCCTGAAACCATCTCCGGTTCCAGAAGCAGCTCAAAACCTTCCTCTTTGCTTCTGCTTTCTCTCCCCCTCTCCCCTGCTAAACTCCGGATTGAAACTGCACTGAATCGGCACCGGGCCACTCTCACTGATCTCGGTCCCTTGCCCAGCCACCTGCCCCTGGCACTTCCTCCCTGGCAACCACTGCACTGCGGGACTGTCTCTGTATCCCTACAGCCCCCCTCCGAGCACTTGTTCTGCACTTACCTTGCACTTGCCACCAGCTGGCCCCTTATTTATTTATCTTATTTTCCACTATCCCATGTACTGCACTTTCCCCTCTCCCTTGCCCCTAGCACTTTCCCTTTCCCCCCTTCCCATGCACTTGGGCGATCTGAATGACACCTGGCCTAGTAAGATCGTTGTCTGTCTTCCCCATGTCCCCCCTCCCTACCTCGTCGCGCCTTGAAACACTTGTGTATAGGCGGTTTATAAATGCCATATCATATCATATCATATCATATCATAGGTGTTTAGGTGGGGTGCTAGAAGATGCTAGGGTGGGGTGTGCATGATTATTAGGGTGGGCATGTCCTTTAAGCGCTGCTTGCAGTGGAAAGCAAGGCATCAGCTTTGAGCGCACTCCACCCACGCCTTCACAGGGGCAGTGTAAGGACATTTGGTTTGTAGAAACCCAGCAGGGGCTTGTCTTGAAGACCCTGACTGATCATGGCTTGGGCCAGACTTGGCAGATCTGAGGATGAGCACAGTTCTCAGCAGAGAGCACTGAACTCACTGAGCTATCGACAGATGCATTTACATTATCAATCACACCGTTTCAGGAGCAGTACAGTGAGGTTCCTTCTAAACAACACTGCACCCCACCAATAACCGTGCCTCTCATAGCACTGCATGTTCTCTTCTAGCAATAATCACACCCCTTCAAGCTCTAGATGTGCTCCTCTGCCAATAAGCATGCCTCCATAGTACTGGATGCGCTAAATGAATAATGCTAATGTATCTCCAAGACTTGACTGTGCTCCTCCCCAAATTCTGACCCCTACCAAGCACTGCCTGCAGCCCTCTCCCTACGATGACCAAACCAGGCTGTGGTGCGGGCCAATACTGCCCACATCTCTTCAAGCACTGCCTGTGTTCCCCACTACGCACTTCCTGCTATCCTGCCTCTCCACACCCTGGCTAGTCTCTTCCCTATATTCTCCTCCCTTTCCACACCCTGCCTATACTCCTTTTCCTCTTGTGGTCTTAACTACCCACACTCTTCTTATACTTTGTATCCCAGTGTAAAGGAGGTCCCAGACATGACCTGCACCCCTGCCCCTCATTTCAAGCTACCAGGAAGGTACCCGCCAAGGCATGTGACGTATGAAGAGCAAATGAACCAACAGAGAGCTGCACTAGGACTCTGCCCAGTGTACAGTAGAAGATCCGTACCTGTTGAAGCACCCATAACCAGACAACCCTGGGCGGCACGGTACCCTATCAGACAGCCATACCAGCTGCTGATACAAAATGAGGAGTGCCTACATACTGTCCACAAAGAGACCGCAAGAGCCCTAATGGAAGGCCAGTGGAAATGACACAAGGGCCTGAACAGACTCGTGAATGAACAAAAGCTACTATCGAATATAACACGCCAGTGTAAGTGATACGAAAATAAATATAATGGATACAAAGAAGAGACATTGTTAAAACGTGAGAAAACGGTGCTACAAGACAAGATGGAAGCAACCGACCTGTTAACCGTGTGTAAATAGGCTTGGAACGCAAGATGCTAAGTAATCGATACTGCTTGCAATGCTTAGTAGAAGATAGAACGGCAAGCGCCAACCATATATCTACCTCGATAAGGCACAGTATACGAGTGCGACTCCATTTTGTAAAAGCAGAAATGTACCCAGGCTACCAGAAGACTGACAGGGCAAGTTTCACAACCCTGCCAGAACAGAGAGGAACAGCGGAATCGAAACTCAACAGAGAGCGGCTCATGCCTGGGAAATCGAGGTCACCCAGAGAAAGGTAGGAGAGCGTCAGCTCGCAAGAACCAAACTTCAGAGCATACCAGCTCGCCCGTGAAGGTCAAGATAAGAGAGGCCCAAACAGGTGGCAGGGCCGAAGCAGAAGTAAATACAATAAAAGCTGGAAACTGAAGCAAATTCATGGTGAACATACACATGACCAGCCAGGCGCGAAGAGGTACCATCGCCTGATGTCATCCAGAACCCAGAATGCCATAACTTTTCCCGATAAGAGGCTACAGTCCCGAGGACAAACCCAGCCAACTAATTGACACATAGCCCTAAGAAACTGATTGATGAATGGGAGGCAGGGTGAAAATTGGTACACCAGGTCCTTGGGTGTCCATTCTGCATGCTGCTAATTAAAATGGGGATTTATGTCTAGGGGTGTAACCTGCCCAATCAAAATGGACCAAGTTATCTGGAGTCCTATAGATAGTAGAACCAATGAGACTTCGTACTTATAGTGACGTCAACCACGTGTGATGTAGTGGGATGGGCGTAGACGCCCACCCGATTAGAGTTATCCAATCCGTATGCCCTATTATCATATACAGATATAGCACCTATACTTAAGTTACCTTTCTTAACCAATTATATTGCATGTCAAGTTTTGGTAGAGTTAGACGTCAATGATGACGAATATTTCCTATAAGAATTACTGTTCAACTGAAGTTTGAGGAAGTCGGAGCGAGACAGGTGAACACACTACTGCAGTTTGTTTCTCTATTTGATGTACTTGTCATGAAACAGACTTCCCTTTGCCAAACTACCCTGTTATTGAGTCATGTTGGAGTAAGTGAATCCTGCACCCCCAGTCCTCACATGGTGCAGCTATCTTGTCTTACAAGTTCTAGAGGGTGAGCGCTAACCAATGGGCCCCTCAGTGAATTCCTCTCCTACTGAACACCAGTATTGTCCTTGCCACACTCTGCCCATGTGCTGCCCTATGTTGACTTCCACCCCATTTCCCTACTTATGCTTCTTCTCTATGCGCGTCCACCCCCCGTACTGCTCCCTGCTTATGTCCTTCCGTGCGCTGTCTTTCCTCTCTGTGCCCTATATATGCCTGCTTCCCATTGCTGTCCTCCCACTCAACGCCCTGACTAGGCTCCTCGTCCCAGTGTTGTCCACCCTCTCCTCTTCCTAGTCTCGTCCTTCCTCTCCACACCCTGCCTTTGTCCTTCCATTGTTGTCCTCCCTCTCCACACCCTGCCTAAATCCTTTCATTGCTGTCCTCCCTATCTACGTCCTGCCTAGACTCCTCGTCCCAGTGTTGTCCACCCTCTTCCTAGTCTCATCCTCCCTCTCCACGCCCTGCCTGTGTTCTTCCCATTGTTGGGCCTGCATCCCCAAGCTCTGCTACCACCTCCCCCTTCCTCCTGTGTCCTCGGTTATTTATAACCGCTCGCTGCACAGAGATCAGTAAGCCGTCCATTCGATACAACTCCTGTGTAAGTTGCAGAGGAGCCCAGGGGGGTGACAGGGGACACCAGCTGGGCAAAAGGAGAGAAAATAAACCCCAGTACCAAACTGGCAGATCTGAGGATGGGGAACACACACCGCGACGCGAGAGCTGGGCAAAGCAGGGGCTGCTCACACAGCAGTAGTCTGTATTGGGTCAAGCGTTGGTAAACCCATGGCTATCAGGGCTGTTTGCAATGAAAGTACCCTGGACTGTGCACAACACACGTGTTAGCTGTACACAACGCATTGTCTTTTGAGCATGGGCGTACATACATACTCCCTGTTGGGCTAAGTGGCTCAGGCTCTTCACACCGAGAGAGTTGTACCCAGTATCAATGAGTAAAAGTATTAATACATGTTGTGAACTTTGTGTAATGGTCCCATGTGTTGTTGCAGTCAGTTACTGGGGGAGGCGAAGGTGCCGAGCTGCTGTGTGGGTGTGTGCAGGGCTTTGTGTATTGCCAGTGCCACTGTTGAGTTGCGAGCTGTACGTGGAGCAATGTAGGCTTTGTGAAGGCTTCTGTTGTGCACCAATGCCTGTGTGTGCTGTGAAGACCACATATAGGGACTGAATCTGATTCATGGAATTTTTGCACGATTCAAAGTGACTTTGCACTACTGCAAAGTCGCTTTTCAGCAGTGCAAAGTCAGTTTGAACCGTGCAAAAAATTCAATGAATGGGGCCCATAGTTGGCAACGGCAAACCCTGTGCGTTCTACCGTTGTACACCGAGGGTTGTGTGTACTGTGAAAACTGTTCTGTCCCGAGGCAGTAAAGACTGTCTGTATGGTGCAAGCTGCTGGTGGCTCCTGAGCAATGTTTGCACTGTCAGAGCTGTACACGGAATGATGTGTGTATTATGAATGCTTCTGTTGTACACTACAGTGAGGAGGAATGCATACATAAGGCTGGTGTAGAGTTATGTGTGACTGTGTTGTGAAGTTTGCCGGTGTGTACACAGTGCATGGTAAAGACTGTATACTCAGTGGTGTGTGTGTATTATGAAGGCTGCTCGTGTTCACTGAACATTGTGTTTATTGTGAAGGCTTGAGCGTGCAAGTTCAGAGCTGTACACGGAGACCTGTATCCTTGAGGCTTATTGAGAGATGCACACAGAGCACACTGTGTATTCAGTCTTCCTGCACACGCTGAGGATGAGTACGCATGCGCAGTCAGCAGGACTCATCACGAATATGTACGTGTATGCGAACTAAATGCATTATTGTCACATTAATAATGCAATTAGTTCACATACACATAGATATACATTTTTTATGGATTCTTTAATATGTTTTGCACATTTAGTGCTTACTAGAATCCTGGGAGCTTATAAAACAAAGTGTCCGTTGGGTTCAGGTTCTTTCGTCCGCTGGGTTCGTGCGTTTTTCGTGTTTTGGAGTTGGTAGTGACACGGCTTCACCATGTTCTGTTATTTGAGTGAGCCTGGCTCTCATAAAGTTAAACATATTGCACCCCCGGGACCCCTAAAAAGACAGGCACACCACATTCCTGGTGTTAAAAAATACTATCCGTTAAGTAATGACTGAGCATGCACACGCATGCTCAGTCAGCAGGGTAGGATTTTTTGACACATAGCAAAAAGTGACGTTACACCAGCTCACGCCTTCCGGCAGGCCTCTCCCAACAAAAGGTGTTGACGCGCCAATGGGATTGCTGTGTGGTTGCTAGGCAACCTAACAAACAAATTCAGTGGCGGCCATTTTGGTGGCTCCTCGTGGCCTGTAAATGAAGATGCAGCCCAGAAAAGGTGGATTCTGGTAACTTGGGGCAGTAGAAATAATGTGGCAATGGATACCTGAACCCTCCTGGGATCGGGTAGTAAAACAGCAGCGGATTGTTCTGATATGCGTTCCTGGATGCGGATGCAGCGTTAGCTTCTGCAGCGGCTCGGTCGTTGCAGATCAGCTGGCTGGATTGATGCATGCTGGGCTCCTGCCCACCCGATGCTCCTGCCCACTTGCTACTGTGCGGCCAGACCTGCACTATGAACTATGATCTGATAATATGCGGCTAGACTTGCAATATGCACGAGCATCTTATACTATGTGGCCAGAACTGCACCATGCACTAGAATCTGATATAATGCAGCAACTTCTGCACCATACACTAGCATCTGATACAATGTGGCCAGACCTGCTCCATGTATTAGTGTCTGATACAATGTGGCCAGACTGGAACCCCTTACTAGAGTCTGATACAATCTGGCCAGACCGGCATCATGCACTATCATCTGATACAATGTGGTCAGACCTGCACCATGCACTAGCGTCTGATACAATGTGGCCAGACCTGCACTATGCACTAGCATCTGATACAATGTGGCCAGACCAGCACCATGTATTAGTGTCTGATACAATGTGGCCAGACCGGAACCCTGTACTAGCGTCTGATACAATGTGGCCAGACCTACACCATGCACTATCATCTGATACAATGTGGCCAGACCTACACCATGCACTAGAAACTGATATAATGCGGCCAGATCTGCACCATACACTAGCGTCTGATACAACGTGGCTAGGCCGTAATCCTGCACTAGCGTCTGATACAATGTGGCCAGACCTGCACCATGCACTAGCGTCTGATACAATGTGGCCAGGCCTGCACCATGCACTAGAATCTGAGACATTGCGGTCAGACCTGCACCATGCACTAGAATCTGATACAATGCATCCAGTTCTGCATCATACACTAGCGCTTGCTACTATGTGGCCAGACCTGCACCATTCATTAGCGTCTGATACTATGTGACCAGACCGGCACCATGCACTAGCATCTGATACAATGTGGCCAGACTTGCACTATCATCTGATACAATGTGGCCAGACAGCATAAACCATATCAAATGTATAGTATTAAATCATTCTGATAGGTACCAGGGGCGTACAGACGATTACATTCCGCAAGCCTAAGTGTGCCAGATGTTTACATTTCTTTAGGCCCTACCAGTGCTATTTATTAGATACCGCAAGTGCTATGTGCAATGGCATTTGAGCACATCATAAATGACACGTATCATAGCAGTATTACTATGTTGTAGATACAAATCAGTAGTATAACATGATATAAACAATGTATTGATGCTGTACATATAACAAGCATTAATAGGTGTAGACATTTACATTGATCCCGCATCAGTAATAGACTTTTGTTACTATAATTAAGCCATCATATAACACGATGGACACTAATGGGCTAGCTATTTTAAGTCTAGCACCTCAAGACACCCACATGGTGTGCTATATAAACACGATCTGAAGTTGCCCACCATAAACTGGTCGTACGTTTTTTCTTTGCATTTTGATACTACAGTTTTGCTTTCTCTCCATTATAAATGTATAAAGTGCTTCAAGTCACAGAATGCAAATACTAAGGAAAAGCAGGACTGTGTGTTATGGAACAGCTTTGTGTTTAGTGTGAAGGCTTGAGCGCGCAGGTTCAGAGCTGTACATGGAGACCTGTATCCTTGAGGCTGATTGAGAGATGCACGCAGAGTGCACTGTGCATTCATACTTCCTGCAAACGCTGAGCATGAGTATGCATGCGCAGTCAGAAGGACTTATCACGAATATGCATGTGTATGTGAACTAAATACATTATCATCACGTTAATAATGCACTTTGTTCACATACATATACATTTTTTATGGATTCTTTAATATGTTTTTCAGATTTAGTGCTTACTAGAATCCTGGAGGTTATAAAATAAGGTGTCCGCTGGGTTCAGGTTCTTTCATCTGCAGGGTTCGTGCTCTGTCCGTCCCTTTTGGAGTCGCTCCTGACACGGCTTCACTCTACTGTTATTTTAGTCAGCCTGGCTCTCATAAAGTGAAAAGTATTGCACCCCCGGGACCTCAGAAAGACAGGCACACCACAATCCTGGTGTCAAAAAATCCTATCCGTTAAGTAATGACTGAGCATGCGCACGCATGCTCAGTCAGCAGGGTAGGATTTTTTGACACATAGCAAAAAGTGACGTTACACCGGCCTTAAGGGCAGCAGCGCCCTGGGCGAACTGGCGCCCCCCTGGTTAACAGGGGGCAGTGTGATGTTAGCTGATGGGCTCCCGCAGCAGCTGGGGAGCGCGGGCGGGCTTGCCCGATGGCGCTGCGCAAGGGTGGGCCGCAGCGCAAGAAAGACGCGACTCCCTCGTATGGTGCTTAAACCCGGACTCGCGTTATTACGCCAGTTCCGGCTTCGTCGCCAGTGTGATGTTGGCTGATGGGCTCCCGCAGCAGCTGGGGAGCGCAGGCAGGCCTGCCCGATGGCGCTGCGCGAGGGCGGGCCGCAGCGCAAGAAAGACGCAACTCCCTCGTATGGTGCTTAAACCCGGACTCGCGTTATTACGCCAGTTCCGGTGATTCCTTTATTACTTCCGTGTCACGTGACCCTTTACGTCAAGGGCATGTGACACCACAGGCAGGGCCGGGATGGGCAACTTTTTTTTTTAACCTCCTCGCTCCGGCGAGGGGGTTAAATAGGTGCCGTTAGCACCCCATTGTCATTGAATGAGCCCGCCATCACGGGTTCATTCAATGACAATGAGGCGCCTGCCACACCTTCTGCCACCACGCCAGCTCGGGGGAGCGCGTGAAAGACTCCCCGGAGCTGGCGTGGTGAGGGGCAAATGGCGCCTTTTCTTGTGAAAAGTGTCCACGGCTGAGGGGCGCATTTAAATGCACCCACCGCCGTGGGCACCTTTTACAGTAAAAGGCCACCTGCTGCGCCTTGTCCCACAACGCCAGCTCGGGGGAGCCCTTGAAAGACTCCCCCGAGCGGGCGTGGCTGGGGCAAAAGGCGCCCTGGGGGCATGGCGCCCCGGCGGTCGCACGGCTCGCCCCCCCTAAGGCCGGCTCTGCTTACACGGACTGCCTCTGATTACGGGTTTGCTACGTTCATTGCTGCCTGACACTCCCTGTGTGCCGGACATCTTGCCTGCTTCCACTGACTGTTTTCCTGATCACTCCTTGCTCGGGGCACCCCACAGCAAGTATTACTCTCTCTTGTTTGTTGCCGGTTACCCAATCTCTCACCTCCCGCTCAGTTGAACTTGTTGTCTGCATGTGACACTCATCCTTGTGAACCTTCTTTACGCTGCATCTGTTTCTTGGAGAACTTCCAGCTGTACGTGCACCTGGGGACGCTTTCAGTGATGTGCACCACCCCAACCCTAGTGCGATCCTCGTTCCATTTGGGCAGCTCCCGCACTAGCCTCCCTGCTTTGTTATTGTATCCCAGTCGTTGTGGTAAATTTGTTCATCTTACCTTCTCCAAACAACACGGTAAGAACTCACATACTATCATTGGATTCTTCTTCCCTTCTTTGTATATTGGTTGTTCCTTACTCCCATCCAATAGACAGGTAGTTAATTAACTGCCCTCTTTTCTCTAGGATAACTAGGGTGGGGTTTCTTAGAGGAAGATCAAGCCACCACAATTCAGGTATATCCCAGTCATATCCAGTTATATATCCAGTCATATCCAGTTGTACTTAGTCATTGCCTTCACCTAAAGTACTAAACAGTGTTTATTCCTTTGCAGCTGGTGGTCGTAGCACTGTGTGCTCCCGTTCTTTTAAGTGATTGGCCTCACTTGCCTGTCTGTTTAGATCAGTCTAGGGGCATTTCATTGAAAATAGTTCTATCCCTCAACAGAGAGGAGGCCCTGGTTTAGGTCTAACTAGGGCTATGCAATCAAGTCAGGTTCGGGTCTCTGCGGGATCACCAGGCATTACATCTGGTGAATGGCAGCTGGTAGGATCGAGCCACGTTCCTCGGCACTCAGATCACTCTGTGATCCATTGGCGCTTTGGTCCCTGGCGGCGCCCCAGCGCGGGTGGCCCTCGCAAGCTCCCATAATACTGCAGACACTCCATCAAAGCAACCCCTGCGTGGGGGTGGCCCCATGTGGCTGGACACCCCAGGCTGATGGCGACTCTGTTGCCGGGCTACACCGGGCACCTGCAGGCATGGCGCTGGCACGAGGGGTCCATCTCTGACATTAGATGCCCAGCGCTGTTGCGGCGCGCCCGGAAACAACAGACCTGCGCTGAGGACTCACTGGAAGTAGGTCCCGCTCTTACCTGGAACAGACCACCCATCATACGCCATTACTGAGATGTGGCCACCATGGGCGTATCATTAAATCTGCTGAAACACGAGGCCACGTCCGCCGACGGGCTGGATAACAAGATTCGATCCATACTACCTGATCTTACGGAACCTGCCAATAAATACAAACGGGTGAGCGTGGTGGAGGACTCAGAGGCCCTGTGTCAGCGGAGGCAACCAGAGACCCATTATGCAAATTTGCTGGGCACACATCTTAACTCTCCTGTGGGTGCAGATACTGCATGCCAATAAGGGGGCGGGGCGGCCGGTCACCCGGTTCGTGCACCCGGATCCACGCACTGTGTGTGCCAGAGGCGACTGGTGCTGTTTGATGGGGGTGCCTATCTACTACATACTGCATGGAGGCCGCTGTGGCTGACCGGAGTGGGTGAGGTTGCTTGCCAGGACTGGGGTGGCCGTGGCTCTCCAGCCTGCTCAGAGAAGACACAAAACAAAAGCTGGAGGAGACGCACCGGCGATAATTCACTAATCTGAGCAAATGCATAGCGACCATACCCAGGTCCATCCTGTGACACCCTGTGTGGGCCCCCGCCGAGCAGCCGTGGATAGGTGAGGGGTTAGACAAGCCATTTCCGGCCATCACACTGAACCACCAGCCCCCAGCCACTGAAATGGAGCGAACATGCCACTTCATTCTCTCCCTGGCGCATGCCCTCCATGACCCAGTCTTCCTTGTGACGTTGCACAGACTGGCCGGAGGAGTTTTTTCAAATGAATGATGGGACAGTGCCACAAAACAGTACAGCCTGGGAGGCCTTTAAGGTATGGGTTAGGGGGGGAGGTCTTATCCATGACATCCGGGGCACTGAGGGAAACCAGCATGAATTGGGTAGAGTGGAAGCCGAGCTTAGAAAACTGGAAGTGGAATACGGAAATAAGCAAGATCGAGCTCTCTTGGGGTGCATCAAAGGGAAACTTTTGAAGTTCAGGGAACTTGCCGGCAGGGAGATTCAGCTGCTCTACTACCCTGTACGAGCAAGGAGATATGGCGAAGCGGAAAGACGGGGACGCCAACTGGCGAGCGCAGTCAGGAGGGAAATCGGGGGGGCAACACATTACAGCAATCCTTAGCCCTAGTAGGACTATCCGGAACTCCCCTGTAGCCGTGAATAACAAATTCCACAGATTCTATGAAACCCTATATTCCAAGCCTGATGACTGCTCGCCTATAGAACTCGAGACATACCTAGATGAGATGCCACTTACGAGGCTCTCTACAGAGGCTCAACTCGCCACTAACCAGCCGCTGACCACTGATGAGATAACTGAAGCCATTAAATCGCTTCCGTGTGGTAAGGCTCCAGGACCCGACGGCCTAGGCATGGAACTATACAAAGAAATGAATTCCACACTTTCCCCCAACTTATTGCGCCTATGGGAAGAGTCGCTCAAAGCAGGCAAACTTCCCCCATCCCTCTCAGAAGCAGTCATTACAGTTCTATTAAAACCCAATAGACCAGCTGCCGAGATGGGATCATACAGGCCACTATCCCTAATAAACTCAGACACGAAGATATTTGCCAAGCTTCTAGCCACTACACTCCTACCACATATGTCCAGGCTAGTACACCCTGACCAATCATGGTTTATTCCCACCGGTCGACAGCATTCAATTTGCAACAATTTTTTGGCATCATCTCACAACTCAACCTGAAGGCACAGTCGGTGGCGGCCTCACTGGACGCTGAGAAAGCTTTTGACTCAGTCTCATGGCAGTTTCGGTTTTCGGTGTTACGCCGTATGGGTTTGGGTGAATTCTTCATTCCATGTGTTCACTTGTTATATGCCTCCTCAGCTGCCAGAGTCCGTACTGGAAACACACTTTCTCCCATGTTTCTGCTTGGACATGGCACCAGACAGGGGTGCCTGTTATCCCTGCTGCAATTTGCATTCACCATCGAGCAATTGGCGCGCATTATGCGTCTCAAACATATCCAGGCAGGCAAACTTCCCCCATCCCTCTCAGAAGCAGTCATTACAGTTCTATTAAAACCCAATAGACCAGCTGCCGAGATGGGATCATACAGGCCACTATCCCTAATAAACTCAGACACAAAGATATTGCCAAGCATTATGCGTCTCAAACATATACGCTGAGGCTTACGCAGGACACGACCGACCCACATCATATCACTATATGCTGACGACTCGTTACTATATATAAGAAGCCCTGCCACGAACCTAGTCCCAATTCTAGATGAGGTCCATAAATTGGCGCATTATTCGGGTTACCATATTAATGAAGGGAAATCTGAACTGTTTCCACTAAACGAAGCTACAACCCCTCCACCAGACTCGTTAGGACTTTGTTGGGTCCAGGATAAAATAAAGTATTTGGGCATAATAGTTACACGTCAACACCATTCTCTACTGTGTGAAAACCACGAAAAATACATGCAAATGCTGCGTGATAAATTGAACCTAGGCACCAGGCTCCCAATTTCACTGTATGGTAGGCTGTCCCTATTGAAAATGATTGTGGTACCTAAATTATTATATAATTTCTCTAATATAACCGCTTGGCTGGGGCGCACATTCTTTGATAAACTGTGTTCATTGGTGGTGCGGTTCGCATGGGGGGCTGGTGCACCATGGATGAACTGGGAGGCCATGTCCAGACCATATGAGCAGGGGGGACTACAGGCCCCGGATTTCAAACTATACTATAAAGTCTCAAAGGCGCAGTATGCCGGGTACTGGTATTCCCCACTAGATCGCCCGTTACATACGGGCCTGGAAGAATAAAGTGTGTCTCTGGCCAGCACACGCACAGTAGTTTGGGTCAATCACCATGCCGAGATCTGTGATTTTGATCCGGTCCGCACGACTGTAAACACCTGGGCCAGGATATTTAAAAGGGTGAACGTTACCGTGCTATATGTGGGGGCTATCCCACTGTGGAATTGCATGAGCCTCCCTCCCACATATGATAAGGCTATACAGAGGGGGTGGGACCCTGATGTTACTCTGACGCTACATGACCTTTTCCCGAATGGCTCTTTTGTCACTTATGCTGATTTCTCTGCAAAACTGGGCACTGGTTCTATTAAAGCGCTACAGTATTATAGAATAAGAGCAGCTATCAGAGCACGCTGGTCGTCGTTTCCAAAAGAACCTGAGGAATGTGAGGTGCTGGATATGGTGTTAACAGGCGGGAACCCCAGAGGACTGGTTTCTAGATTATACGAGAAATGCCAGGAAGCACTGAACCAACCCCAGAAAGCTAAAGAGAGTGGGAAACTGATTTAGGCACTCCGCTGGATGATGTACAATTGTTCTGCTAGTGTCGCCTGACTAAAGAGATACCCCTCAATGCTCGGCACAAGCTTATACAATTTAAAATATTCAATAGCTTACACTACACCACCTCAAAAATTGCCAGGATCGCCCCTATTGGAGAATGGCGGTTGTATTAAGTGTAACGCAGCAGTTGCTGATGCACACCACATGTACTGGGACTGCCCCCGGATAGCTCGTTTCTTGCAGGAGGTTGCAGATAACCTGCAGGAATACACGTGTGTTCCCCCCACTTTGTCACTTCCATAATACCTCTTTGGTGATATTGGGACAATTGCAGTGAAACTGAGACGCCTTTTTAACCTTGGATGTCTGTTGGCCAAAAAATGCATCCTACTTAGCTGGAAATCTGGAATTGCTCCAGACATTGGAATGTGGGTCAGAGAAATGACATATGCCAATGAATGCGAGGAGGCCTATGATTCACTGGTTCCGTCAAGCTGTAGACCCAAGGGCATATGGGAGCCTTTTGCGAATACTTAAGTAAAGAAAAACCGGATCAATGAATATGCAGAGTGCAAATGTATTATGATGTGATGTCTGTGCTATGTTTACTAATGTAGATATGACAACCCCGGTATGATGTTCAAATCGTAACACTATAGATGTATGCTGTAAGAAATGTGTTCTGCACTACGTTAAAATAAAGTTTAAAAAAAAATACTAATCGTGTGTGTCTAAAAGTGATTCTGAAATGAAGGCTAACTGAAGAGTAATTTGTAAATCAGGAGAAAACATTGTAACACAGGGATGAAGCTTGTTAATGGTGTTTATTTCCCTAAGATTGAAGCTGGTATAAAATCTCACATCATCATTCCAAGATGGCCACCAGTGAATGAGGGCATGTTGTCCTCTGCTCTGCTCCGTCTGGAAAAAAAAAGCAGGCCGGGCATCCGAGATTTGGATGCGGGCCAGGCAGTGAAGCACCCAGAAGAGGCAAAATGGAGCGGTGTCCCAGGCTGGTACGGAAGGAAGGCTGTTAACAGAGGAGCTGGCTTGGGAAGATGTGTCCCGCAGCGCTGCAGTGACACGTGTCAAGGGCTGCAGAAACGGAGCCGAGGTAGGCGGCACAGAAGGAGGCCTCCTGGCAGAGTAAAGGAGCTGGAGCAGAGGAATCGAACACCCAGTGAGGGAGACTGATTGTGTCGTGAGGAATATCTCTGTTCAGGAGGGCTACCTAATGAGGACATATTGGACCACAGGTGCCCTGGGGTGGACTGCGTGTTCCCTGAGGGAGCTATTTAAGTGAGCTACGGTGGCTGAAGGAGGACAATAGTGTGGAGACCTGCGAGTAAGTAGGAAGAAAGGGAGCGGAGTAGGCAGCAGGCCTGGTGACAGGCGTGGGAGAAAGTAAAGGAGTGGGTACTGAGGAGGCAAGTGCGCAACTGAACGGCAAGGCCCCCCCCAAGAAGACAGCATCCAGAGGAGTGCCACCGGAGTTCTTGGAGGTGAAATAAAGGGGGAAACAACAGATCCACTGTGGCAAAATGGAAGTTGGAAGGGCACACAGGGCGAAGGAGCCAAAAACTATCAGAGTGGCATGTGCATGAGAGAAGCAGAGGGGAAAGAGTGAGACCTGACATTTGCAATATGTACAGTTACAATTTCCCGAAACTAGTGGTTGTGCCATACATATTGGTGGTGAAGGGACACTCAGATGACAGGAGCGAAAGGGAACGGCACTCAGGCTTGAAGGACGCAACCCCCAGGAGCTCAAGAAGGCCAATTGGAGCGCTGTTGGAGGCAGAGCAACGGGGGCAAATTAGAAGCAAAGAAAGGAGACACGGAGGAGAAGATAGGGGATTGACAAGAGTCTGTAGAGATGGCTCTTAGTAAAGAAGATCTCAAGGAATGCCTCAAGGATATGGAGGGGAAAAGGACCAACACGTTCCAAGAGCAGTTTGCATCGTTGCGAGACGCACTGAGAACCTCTCTGACCGAAGTCAAGGGTGAAGATGTGACTGAACAGGGTCTGGCAGAGACATCGGAGGAGGCACATCAGAATAGTGAACTATTGGATCAACTGGCTAGGGTCTCCCATAATCTGAAACTGCAAGCAGAAGACCTGGAGAACAGGTCGCGTCGGTCCAATATTCGCGTGAAAGGCTTCAGTGAAACAATCCTGGACAAAGACTTGAAAAGCACAATGCAACAATTGTTTAGGAGCTTGATGATGGATGTGCAGCCAGAAGAGGTTGGGATAGATCGAATATATGGAGTGGGACCCAGGAGGAGGGAGCCTAGCCCAAGATCTAGAGATGTACTGGTTGCCCTTACCTTGTTTGGTATGAAGGAGAACATTCTGTGAGCAGCAAGGAATGCAGAAAACGTTAAAGTGAATGGGGTACAAGTCGAGATGTTCCAGGATCTGCCCTTGGTAACATTGCAAAAGCGGAGAGGCATGGGCCAAGTGATGCAGGCTCTCATTATGAAGCATAGCCCATATAAGTGGACATTTCCGTTTGGACTGCTGTTCAGCCTAGAAGGAGTACAACATCGTATTACAATATGTGCAGAAGGCTTAGCATTGTTGAATTTGAAGTAAGAGGATGTCCAAGGAGAGAGCCGACTAAAGCATTCCTTCCAACGAGGGCAGAGACAGTGGGACTGGTCCACGGTACAAAGGAGGTTGGGTGGTAGAGGGGCAAAATTGAAAGGCCCGGGGGAGGAGGCCAGGTGGGAGGAGCGGAAGGGGGGCATGGATAGATTCTCGCTGAAGGGAGGGGATACAGCCAATACAGGAGGCGGGTGGGAGTAAGAGGGGTTACTTAGCCTGGAGTGGAGTGCTGGCGTTTACTATTTTGGAATCTGTGGGAGGTGTTAGGATACTTCCCGATGGGGGTTACCTCAGGTATTTTCATGGACCAAGGCTTTGGGGTGGGGGGTGGTCCCTGTTGGTATCTTAGGATCTTTGGTCTTGGCCTGAGATGGTTTGTTGTTGGGGGGGAGTTTAGTTGAGAGAGTTGGGGGGAGCGGATAAATGGGCAGTAAGGAAAGGGGCTGCAAGGAAAGGAAAGTTACTGCATGTGAAAGGCGGTCTTGGCATACTCCCAATGCGTAATGCGTCTTTCAGGGCGCGTTGGGGGTTGCCATGCTGACTTTGGGTTCCCGTGCATTTGTCATCACGTATGTGGCTGATCCATGCACTGATCAGGTGATTACATAAAGCACTGCCTGGTCCAGGGAACAGGGCTTCTGAATTTCGTATCTTGTTCAGTGACTACCTTGTGTATTACTCTCTTGTATTTTGTTAACAACCTTGCCTGTTTACACAGAACTGCTTTTGCCTGACCCTCTGTCTCATTGTCACTGCTGGATTTTGACGCAAATGTTTGTTATCAACCATCCTTGCTCTTCGTTCTGCCTTTGTCTTCGTCAGCCACCTCATCGACCCAGACTGTCCACAGACTTCTCTCCACTTCGGATTTTGTCATTGTTGCTATTTTGAACATTGGAACATCGAACGGGTGCACTGACTACAGACTTCTTGTGAGCACCTCGTTTGGGACTTTGAAGGCGTCCTTGTGCTGTTGGGTATAGCGGATTGCCTCTTTTGGGACTTTGAAGGTGTCCTCATGCCGTCGGGTATAGTGGATTGCCTTGTTTGGGACTTTGAAGGCGTCCTCGTGCCATCGGGTATAAAGGGCTGCTGTTTGGATCTACTTTGACTTCAAGCATTCTAGTCTATGCATTTCAACACCAAGGGGACGTTTGTCAACACAAAGAGATACTGGTAAGAAGTGTTTGGGTCTATGTTTTCTGCACTTTGGTTAAGCAGCATATCGACTTCCTGCTCTTGGTTTCATAATCGTACTGTCACTATTTCAGGGTATTCCAGTTCACTGGTTGGATGAACGTATTACAGTACCACACATTCCTCCCGGAATCTCTGCCTTGAACATAGGTTGGAAGTCATATGTATATTATTGCACAGCTAATTCCTGTTACTTGTTGTTGGTTCTAATTGGTACATTTCCTTTGCAGCCAGCTGTCTCTGGTGGGGGTCCAACCAATCTTTCAGTCAATTGATCCCTCAGACAGTCCGTTAGTACTCCTGAGAGATACATTGGCAGGAAGAACTCGTCTTCTTCACGACATGTTCAACTGCTGGTGCAGGCTCCTCACTCCTGATTTTTTGGGTTGTTTTCTGACAGGCAGAAGCAGGGGGGAAGGTGAAATTATCTGGAGATTAGGGAATGACAAAGGAGGCTACAGACGCTCTCACTATGTCTTATATTTAAAGTCTTAGCGCTTAATGTGAGGGGATTAAACTCCCCAGTGAAGCATAAAAAGTGGAAGCATTAATGAGAAAGGAGGGGGCAGAAGTTATCATGCTACAAAAAACACATATAAAGAAGGCCGACAAATCGGTTATTAGAGGCAGCAATTCTCTCGGATTTACCAATACAATGCTGTGGGAAACCCTCAGGAGTCTTGATGGGGTTCAGAGATACGCTTAGGGCTAAGGTTGTGAGGGTCCAGGCGGATGTGGAGGGCAGGTATCTCTTTGTAATAGTGCATTTGAAGCATGAACAAGTTACCATGGCAGCGGTCTACTCGCCCAACTCAGGACAGGGTAGCTTTTTGCGGGAGGTGGCAGCGAAATTAGAGTGCTTTGCAATGGGTGAGATTTTACTCTCAGGAGATTTTAATTTAGCATGGGATCCCAAGACGGGTAGGGGTGCAGGGGAAGGGAAGGGGATCATCACTTCCATCATAAGCATTGAAGAAAAGCTTTGATACCCTGACCCTGCGAGGCGTATGGCAGATTAGGAGGGGGGATGAAAAGGGTTGCACGTGTTTCTCGCATAATTATCAATCTCTGTCAGGAATAGACAACGTGTATTCAATGTGGGTAACAACTAGGCTGATGGGAGAGGTGAAGGAAGTCGAACTTGGGTCAATATCACTGTCGGATCATGCCGCACTTCTGGTATTGATTAAGGAACGAGGGCACCATAGTGGGTTGTGGGCTTGGTAATTTCCAGGGGAATTGCTGAATGATGAAGGGGAGGCGGAGGTGATTGGGGACAAGATAGACAAGTATTTTCATGCTAATGATAGCATGGATGTTTTGCCGGAGGGGATTTGGGATGCCTATCAGGCAGTGATGCGAGGGGAACTCATTGCGCTAAGAGCTCAGAGAGAAAAACAGAGAATAGTAATGGAGAAGGACTTAGAGTCTCAATTAAGGGATACCCAGTACACTATAGTTAGGCGCCGAACGAAAGTACTGCACAAAAGGCTAAACTAACTCGAGAGCTAATTGGAGCTGTTGCGTACCGAAGCGCAGAGAGATCGTTATTAGTAACTAAGCAGAAGTATTATATGTGGGCTAACAAAGCAGATACGTTTCTGGCTCAGCAGTGGAAGGTATCAGAAGCAGCTAGGATGGTCCAGCAAATTGCACAAATATGAGCCTCTTCCAAATAAGGATCAACAATTGTGTAATTGCCTAATAAGCTATGGGCAATAAGTGATGTAAAATTATGCATTTTTTTGTTGTCTAATATATCTAGATGAATGTTAGATCAACCCTCCTAATGAACCATCTGATTGTTTTTGGAGAAACACGTGTCGAGGGAGTTGTAGTACTTGAGAAGGGGAACAAAACTTTATGATGTGATGCAACACTATACTTTAGACATTGAAGACAAAAATCAGAGAACACTCAATCAAAACATGTGTACCAAGTGGTCATTATTGAAATAGATTATCAACAATAACTATCTGAGGCACAAGAACATAGGTCACTCTAAGATTTTGACATAACATTGGGCAGCCTCAATGTAAGAGCACCACATCTATGCAGCCCGGACTGTAATACACAATCACATATTTTCAGCTTCAAAAAGAGCTCGCCATTGGTTGCCATTAGGCTGCAACAGCATATTTCTTCACAACCTGATGGGTCAACTGTCACATATTCAGAGACTATTTTACAGGCATTTGCCAAATTTTATGAAACATTATATGCCTCGGGCACCCATACCCATGGGCTGCAGAACAATACTTCTTAGATATATCAATGCCGAAAGTAACGCCTATAGATAGAGATGGCCTTGAAGGGGACATAAGGGATGATGAGTTGGAGGCACCTATCAGTGCATTACCCATTACCCATTAACAAAGAGCCTGGGCTGGACGGGTTACCAGCAGTATTTTACAAGAAGTATGGAAGCAAGTTGACCCCAAGGTTGGTAGGGCTGTTTAATTCGATTGCAGCTGAAGCGGGAGTAACAGCAACTATGACAGAGGCGAAAGTGGTGGTATTCGGGAATCCCGGTAAAGACCTGACCAAATGTGGGTCGTATCGACCTATTGCGTTGATGAATATAGATGCAAAAGTATACACAGGGTGTTGGTGGCGAGACTAGCACCTCTTCTTCCAAATTTAATTAATACAGACCGGTCTGGGTTAATTAGGGGAGACACACATGGGATAACACAAAGAGAGTCATTCACTTGATAGAGAAGGTTAATACAAAGCAGATCCCAGCGGTACTGGTGCCCTTAGACGCATAAAAAACATTTGACCGTGTGGAGTGGCCTTTTGTATTTACTACAATGTAACGGGTGGGGGCCAAGTTTATACAGATGATAGAGGCATATTACAAGACTCCGATAACGCGTTTGTCGATTAACCAGCAAATATTCCGTAAATTAGAAAAAGGACGCGGGACAAGGCAGGGATGCCCATTGTCACCATTGCTTTACGCTATATACATAGAGCCCTTCCTGGTCAAACTCCAGCAGAAGGCGGTAATAAGTGGCTTCCCCATCAGGAGAGAGGAGCATAAAATTGCTGCCTTTACGGATGACATGTTGTTGACCTTCCTACTCTGAGACATCAATACCGGCGCTGGTGTTGAAATTGACAGAAATAGAATTGGTGGCGGGTCTCGATGTGAATATGGGGAAGTCAGAGTTGTTGCCATTGGAACTTTCGCAGACACAGAGGGACGCTTTGCGTCAGTACTCTCTGTTTGCGTTGGCCAAAAATATGATACGATATTTAGGGGTTAATCTAGCTAAAGCGATATCACAGATGTATGAAAATAATTACCCGAGACTCCTCCAACAAGTGAAGGAAGATCTGGGGAAATGTACCCCACTTCATATTTCATGGATGGGAAGAGTGGCCACCATAAAAATGGTGATTCTCCCAAGGGTGCTTTATTATTTCCAGGCTTTCCCAATACCAATCCTTCGTCTGTTTTTTGCAGCATTGAACAAAATGGTCGCGAGATTGATATGGTGTAATACAACTTTGAGGCTAGCATTGCACACCTTAATGGCATCTAGGGATAATGGGGGTTGGGACTCCTGAATTTTATCAAATATTACAATGCCACACAGCTGAGAGTCCTGAGGGAATGGCTTAAAGGGATCCTCTGGCTATATAGGCGAGACAGACCCTAGGACACACAGATTAGTCAGATACTGGCTGTGGTGTGTGATATATGGGACTGCCTACTTGAAAAGGGTTGCATATCTACACGACTGTTCCCCTTCACTCCTTTATTTGGGAACCCACAATTCCAACCAGGGACCATACAGGGGGCGTTCAGACAATGGCGGAAGGTGGGCTGTAGTTGCTGGATATGATGGGCAGGACTGACATTTGCACTTTTATGGAATGCAAGCAGGACACAGGACTATCGAAAAAATGATAGAATGGAATACTACCAAATGTGACACTGGATAGCCAGCTCTAAGGGCAGGGCAGCAGCGGGGAGAGATCTTACAGTGTTTACTACACACACTGGTAACAAACAACTAGTGTCAAAGCTGTACTCAATTTTATTTAAAGGGGACTCGTATCAAACTTGAGGATATATGCATAGATGGGAAAGGACATTGGTGACATTGGGGATTGATATACCAAGGGAACATTGGGTATTTCTGTGGGCAAATATCCCTAAACTGACAAGGTCGATTCAGGTCAGGGAAGGTTGTTATAAAACCATGGTTCAATGGCACTATACCCTGGAGAAGTTACATAAAATATACCCAGCAAGTATGGATCAGTGTTGGAGGGAATGTGGCATGAGAGGGGATTGGAAACACACCTGGTGGGATTGCCCGGCAATTGCGGAATATTGGGAGGAGATCACCACCCAGATAAGCACAATGGTAGCTTTGGATGCAGTTTTGACTACAAGGCAACAGATGTGTGGGTTATTTGATCCGGGGGTCTACTTGCCTTCTAGGGCACATAGTAAAGCTTTAATGTTAATGATTATAGCGGCGTGGTGGTCATTGTGAAATGTTGGAGAAAAAGAAAAGGCTGCCAACGACAAGGGACTGGTTGTTTAAATTGTGGGGCTTTATGGCAATGGAATGGATGACATATAACCTACAAGGGTAATTAAGTAAATCTCAACAAGATTGGTTAATGGTTCTGGACTTCCTCAGAGGAGACTATGTACGTCAATGGTGTCCACGCAATTTGAAACTATTGGACATTATGTAATAGAATGTATCCCATGATCTTATAGAGTAGTAAAATGAAACAAGACTATTGCTTCTGCTGGGGAAAGGGTGGGGGTAGTGGCTTGGGGGGTGGGAGAAAGGAGGTTCAAAACAAATTATTTCTTAAATGCCAATAAGAATAGGTTTTAAAAAAATCTCATTGCCAAAGGTGGAGAGTGAGAATTACATCCTTAAACGCATTTTGGTTACTGATGTTGCAGAAAGATAAAAGTGGCAAAGAGGCTGCCCTTCTGGAAGGTGAATGTTCAGAAGAAGAGTGCCTTGCTTACATGGAGGTGTTTAGAAGCACTAATGTGAATATTTTCTGAAAAGTTGTTGAAAGTCACAAAATTGCAAACTGCTGAAGTTGTGATAAACATTTATTGTCAGCAGATCAATACATTCAAACCATTGTTGATTGTGGAAAACTATTAGACAGGAGAGTAGACCTGCATGGTGAATCCTTGTAGAAGTGGACCTGGTCTGAGAGTAAACCAGGTGGAAGTCGAAGTGCTGTGAATTTATCCTGACAATTATACAACTGTGACTTATGGTGTTGGAAGAAGAGTTGAGAAAGGCTGGCATTAAGAAGTTCTATTTCTTTGACATTTATGAGTTGTGACAAAACCATCCGGACCAAGAATATCATTGATGCTATTTGACTTCAAGTCTCAGTGTCTAAATACATACACTGTTTTATTATTGTGCAGTGCAGCACTATGTATTATTTTGTATATATATCATTGTGACCCCTGTCAGTTCTGTTATGACAGTAGGATATGTATGTTTTTTCTGTTGAATCACATTCCAAGGCAGTCACCTTGGGGTAACACTACTTGTATTATTTTTGTTCTATGCTTGTAATTATCGAGTGTCCTGTGTTTTGTCCCTGTAGATGCATGTCACTTTGTGACTTATATTAAAATCATTGAATGAGTTAATTAACCACAAAGAGTGGATGGGTTGGTTCTTATGACCCTGTTCATTTGTGTTTGATGGATTATTTAACCCTCCTGGGTAGAATAGGGTCGTAACCAGGAGCCCTTATAATTCAATAATATTTTGGTTAAAGACTTGTATTTAAATGAAAATGATTTGAAAAAATGCCTCTCTGGCCCCATTCTAAAGAGGAGTTTCCCTGCCTAGAAACCCAAACTGAGGATCTATCTGTGTCAACATGTCAATAACTGAAAAACCGTCTTTGTGTCTAAAACATCCTATCCTGACACTCACACCACAAAAGAAATCATAAAGTGTGAAGGGTAGGTCTTCAAACTGATATTGGCAAAAAAGTGTTCACAACTAAAAATTAGAATATCTCCAACGAAAATGTTCTGCAAGGTGAGAGACCTTGGACCCAGAGGGTGGTTCCCTTCCGCTGGATTCTGAAATGAGATGGCAATGGCTCTTTCACTAACGGTTCCTTTGTGTCTCTCCTTGATTCATTATGTTCCTTTTAGACAACACATTCTGTAACAGTCTTTCTTTAACACAAGTATCTCCTTTGTCTAGCAAACCCTGTCCTTCTTTTGCATTTCTTGTAGCTTTGCAACTCACCTGGTGTACTCCCCTGCCAGGACTTTTTGTACAATTTAAAGATCCTGTGTATCATCAAAACGGCATATACCGTTCTTGGCTTGGTTTATCTGTCTGCGGCAATGTTCGTGTAAACTTTGCCCCACACTTGCCTCTCATGCATCTGTATATGATTGGGGCTTGAATCTGTGCTTTGGCTTTTCTGCATTCAAGCAAATTTCTTGTATTTTCTGTATTAGCAATCTCATAACATTTAAAATGCCATTGGCGCGGTCACCTGACTACCTTGGAATCCCTACTTGCTTTGGGTTGGCTCACCGGTTCTCTCCAGTGTCTCCAGTCCTGTTCACACTTCTGTGGCATGGCTCTTACGCTCACTTGCCACTTTGGAGGGTGCAGACATACTTCCTGCTTCCTTTGCGGCGCTGCCGTCACACGCCTGCTTCCCCTCTGGGCCCAGTCTGGAGAGCGCTGCCTCCTTGAGCTGCCGAGCGCCCGGTAACTCTTGCGGCTCCTGGAATCTCCACATCACGTTCTGCTCGAACATTGCATTTCTTCTTCTACCTCAGCAGACCCCTCTGATCCACCACACCGTTACTTGTCTCCCATACCACTCAAATGCCTCGGCATAGGATCTAACGTCTTCTCTTACACTGCCACCCTCAGTAGTGCAGTTGCCATCTTTACGTGTCCTGCGCACAGGTGATTCTGTAGAACAACTAGTCTGCACATTGAGCTTCAGGCTCCTGTTACCTTGTTCCATCTCTTTCATTCTCCTTGTCTCAATTCTTCTGCACTTATGGGAGTAGGAGTCCATGGATGTCATTGCACATGTAGCGTTTACATCGTTTTTCTCAGTTGTTTTACATGGGATAATATTTTCACCTAAAGCTATCTCAGAAAAAAGAGTTTTGTTGGAGCTGTGTGTGTCTAGGTCATAAATGGGAGTCTGACTGGAAGAATATTGGGAATAGATTTCTTGACTGCGTCTATAAGGTGAAGCAAAGAGCTGACAATAGGCCATTAAGGTCTTGCGTATTACAGCGTCTTCCTCATGGGAAAAGGGGGGATACTGTGTCTCATCCAATGAAGTCATGACATCTCCTGGTAGTTGTCTCCTCCTATGTGATACTCCCTCATATATTCGCCCCCAGGGACAGGTAGCATCTGCCGTCCCCTGGCCACGCGGGAGGAGGTCACTGCTGGGGAATCTGTGATGTCTCCATTGGATTCATCACACATGGTACTCAAGTATTTCTGCATATACAGTGGTAATTACACACACATCTTTATCAAAGAATACACGGGTTCCACTCCATGTACCATTGTTTTCCTGTACAGATTTCTTCAAGAGACTCCAGCAATGAAAGCTGTAAGGCAGGAGCATATGAGACACACAAATACATTCTGGTGAAGGGTGACGGGCAGTGAAGACCAGGGGACTTGCTACTGACACATGTCATCTCAACCCAAACCATATTGCAGTATTTCTGTGTGTTTCCAAGGCCCATGTGTACAACTATATTTATTGGGGGGAAAACAAAGTATGGCTATTTTACAAACATATTTACTCTACAATGCTGTTTACTTACATGTTGAACAATCTGTAATGTTATGCTATTATGTTCTGTTCAGTTTGAAAACCTAACTTAATTGTGGGCAGGTCACTTTTCAAACTACAAAGAGCCCTTCTGTGTGCTTCTCACTGTCACGACCCCCATCCAGAAGACCCCCTGGCTAGCCCATGGGCCAGGAAGGGTCTTGACTCGGGTCTCCACTAAACCCAGGCGTCCTTGGCCTAGGTCTTCTTGGGGCCAGTTCTGGCGCCGTTGGCGCCAGCCCCATACTTGATAAAGGACTTGTATTGGGAACTACTTTATTTCAGTGCCAATCAACATGGAAGCATCCACATACCTTGGCTCCTTGGAACCAAGCTATGCGGTATAGTATTTTTGGGTGTGGTACCTGTTACGCTCACCAGGTTCCACGGGGGCGCCACCCAGCAATCGGTGTCCAGGTATCCCTCCCTGTGATGCCCAGTAGAGACCAGCGGAAGAATCCTGCCAGAAATACAGGTAAACAATGTTTAGGACCGGGTAACTGGGATTAACAGCCTCCCACCACCCAGTATGTCTGCGGTCCCTCTGGGCTTCCTCTCACCTTGTTCTTGATGTTGGCAGGTTCTCCGTCCTGCTGTCTCAGCAGGGGCGCGTGGTGCTTTGCGGGCAATGGCGGTCGAGTTACTTCACTGATGCCGGTCCAACGTGAGTCTTTCAGGTAGGTCTTATTGCTATGATGTTTTGCTGTCCTAGCATGCCTTTCTGGAATTAACAATGTATTTTTTCTCTTCCTTAGGTACGTGGAAGTCCAATTCGTGGCGAAGATTGGATTCGGGGTTCGCTGGTAAGTATTAGTGTTTTTGGAGTGCCTAGACGCGGCGAGTTGGCGCTTAACGCAGCGCTAAGGTGCCTTGCCTTTGCTAACCTGTTATCTTTTGTCTTCACAGGTCGCGGTGCTCCGCCGGAGTGTAGAATTCCAGAGATGTTGCGGAATGAAGTGCGAGTGGGAAGGTAAGCCTTTTGGCGGAGTTCGTTAACTGTGTAAAATGTCTAAAGCCTTGTCTTTCCCTTTCTGCAGGTCCGTCGATCCGAAGGAGCGCTGGTTCCAGGATGCCGGTCGGAAGAGCTGAGGACCGCTAATGATGGAATTTAGGTAAGCTGCAACCTTCTCTAACAATGTCTTCTTTCTTTTTCTGCAGATGCTGTTTATCCGAGGTTCGTGGCAGAAGCTGAACGCAGTGAGCGTCACTTTGCAGTATTGCAAACTAACGTGAAGCGTGTCAGTCCAGTCGGGCGTGGTTTAAATAGCTTCAAGAAAGAAGTCCAGGTAAAAGAGTTCCAAGGTGCCACACCCAAACCATCCTTCTGCAAGCCAGGTTCCAAGAAGCCTGATTCTGTGGATGCTTCCACATTGAATGACAGTAACAAAAAGTAGTTCCCAAGCATGAATTCATTATTAAGTATGAGCCTGGCGCCAAAGGTGCCAGGACTGGCCCCAAGAAGTCCTTGGTTGGGATTTAGAGGAGACTGGGGTCAAGGCTTCCCCTGGCCCATGGGTAGGCCAGGGGGGCTTCGGGGTGAGAGTCGTGACAGTACCATAGGAACTATTTTACCTGGACTACTTTCTTGAAGCTATTTAAACCACGCCCGACTGGGATAACACGCTTCGCGTTACTTTTCAATTCTGCAACGTGACGCTCACCGTGTTCAGCTGCACCCGCGAACCTCGGAAGAACAGCATCTGTTAAGGAGGAAAAGGACATCGTTAGCAGCCCACGGCTCTTGCGATCAGCATCCCGGAACCAGCGATCCTCCCGAACCGACCGATCTGCAAAAAAGGAAGAAACAAGGCATTGGACATTTTTACAATTTAACGAACGGTGCCGAAAAGCTTACCTCGTAAGCCGCTCCTCGACCACCATCGCATCAGGAATTCCATGCACCGGGTGAGCACCGCGACCTGTGGGGAAGACAAGACAACGGGTTAGCAAAAGGCAAGGCATCATAGCGCTGCACTTAGCGCCTACTCACCGCATCAAGGTGCTCTAAAAACGCCATTACTTACTGGCGAGACCCAATTCAGTCTATGCCACATATTGGACTTCCGCGCACCTACGGAAGAG
Organism: Ambystoma mexicanum; assembly: GCF_040938575.1. Taxonomy (NCBI): domain Eukaryota; kingdom Metazoa; phylum Chordata; class Amphibia; order Caudata; family Ambystomatidae; genus Ambystoma; species Ambystoma mexicanum. Next base: position 674,958,540 of record NC_090934.1, read on the forward strand.
AAAAGACATTAGTTAAACCAAAAAGGCATGCAAGGACAATAATATACCACAGCAATAAGACCTACCTGAAAGACTCAAAGTGGGCCGCCATCAGTGAAGTAACTTGATCGCAATGGCCCACCAAGCACAATGCACCCCTGCCAAGAAGGCAGGACGGAGAACACACCTGCATTAAAAACAAGGTGAGGAGAGGTCCAGAGAGGCCGTGGGTATACTGGGTGGTGGGGGGCTGTTTACCCCAGTTGCCCAATCTTGAACATTGCCCACCTGTATTCCAGGCAGAACTCTCCCGCTGGTCACACCTGGGAACCGCAGAGAAGGATACCTGAGTCCCAACTGCTGGGTGGCGTCCCCGTGGAACCAGGTGAGCGTAACAGAACACGAAGCCTGCCAAACCAATACACCTGGGCGCCATGGAGACCTCGGAATTAGACCAATTGGCCCAAGTAATAGGAGAACTGTGCGCCGAGGTTCATTCTGCCTGACAGGAGACTAATGCTCTCCGAAGAGATTTAATAGTGACTAAGGAGCGCACTGAAGACATTAGCAGACAATACTTGAAGTCACAAGCAGGACAGACACCTCTACCTGGAAGCAACTCAACGATGCAGAATCCTACCCTGCCATCCACTTATTTTACTCCGGTACAAATTATGCTACCAGGAACAGTTGCTTTGGCACCGCCAGAGCGGTTTACAGGTGATCCACGGAAATACGCAACTTTCATGAATCAGTGTCGCCTTCACTTTCTTTGCAGGCCAGAAGCATTCCCAAACGACCAAGCTCGGGTAGCCTTTGTTTTATCATACCTGAGCGGTAGCGCATCAGATTGGTCTGTACCATTGGTGACCCATGATGATCCTTTATTACATGACTTTGGGGTATTTCAGAGGGAAATGGAGAAACATTTTGCTCGCCATACCCGAGAGCAAGTAGTGGACAATGAACTCCTTTCCCCCTGACAGGGCAATCAGGACTTGTTACCGTACATTGCTACTTTCAACAGATTGGTTGCTGAAGCTAGGTGGCTTGAGAACAAAAGAACCATGTTGTTTCATCGGGGCTTACGAGGCAAATTAAAAGACGTTCTAGCTCAAGTAGCTGATCCTCCTCGAGACTGCTCTGAGTTCATAAATCTGGTCGTACAACTAGACCACCGGTTGCAAGACCGAAAAGCAGATCATTCCAAAATGGATCCTCAGGCTGTGCATGTTCGGTCTAGAGACAATGTAACTCGAGCACAAGAAAGCACTGTGGAGCCCATGCAAATTGGGGGGTGCGACCTCCATTAACAAAACAAGAGCAAGATAAAAGAAGGAAACAACAGTTATGTCTGTATTGCGGAAAACCTGGGCATTTCCTGAAGGACTGCCCGGTGAAACCTCCAAGGAAGATCGTCGGGGCCACGGAGAAAGATGAAGAGAAGGAATCTAAATCGAAAAACTACCCAGCTCGGCAAACTTAGATGTCAGTTTGTCGAGTGAGAGGAAAGAGCCACCGACCTCACACTTTGCAATACCAGTGATCTTAATCAATAACCAACGGTTGTCAAGAATGCATGCCGTTGAGACATACATCGACAGCGGGGCAGTCGGGAATTATATAGATCAAGACCTGGCTGCAGTGATGGGGCTTCCCTTATGTTCTAAGCCGACTACAGACAAGGTGACTATGGTAGATGGGACAGAAATCGCTTCCGGACCCGTAACCCAATGCACACCCGAGATAACCTTGCTGTGCCAGGACGGGCATCGGGAACTCATTTCGTTCGATCTCATCAAGAAACCTCAATTCCGGCTTATACCAGGGATGCCATGGTTAGTCGCTCACAACCCTTTGATCGACTGGCGGGCCAGGAAATTAACCTTCCCCAGTGACTGCTCTCCAGCCTGTTATTATCAAGAACAGAAACCAGCTTTCAGTATTTCTACAACTCCCAGAGCGACTACATCAACCCTGGGTGTAACTAATACCTTGCCAGAGGAATACCGCGATTTCTAGGATGTATTCCAGAAGGACCAGGCAAACACCCTGCCGCTGCACAGGCCTTATGACTGTCAAATCGACCTTGTTCCTGGTGCTCAAGTCCCTTGTGGTAGAATCTATGCTCTTACGGAACCTGAAAATCTTCATCTGAAGTCTTACTTAGACCAATACCTTGCAAACGGATTCATCCATCCATCAAAGTCCCCTGCAGCCAGTCCTTTGTTCTTCGTGCCGAAAAAAGAAGGGGATTTAAGGACCTGTATTGACTACCGCGCATTAAACCAGATCACTGTAAAGAACCGTTATCCCTTGCCACTTATCCCGGAAATGCTGGACCAGGTCAAAGATGCCCTGATTTACACCAAATTGGATCTTCGGGGAGCGTACCAGCTGGTCCGGGTCAGAAGCGGAGACGAATGGAAAACTGCTTTCCGTACCAAATATGGTTTATTCGAATATCAAGTCATGCCCTTTGGGTTATGCAAAGCTCCGGCAGCATTCCAATATTTCATGAATGACGTCTTGAGAGAGTTAATTGATGTCTGCGCCCTAGTGTACATAGATGATATCCTAGTGTACTCAACCTCAAAACAGGATCATATCAAGCATGTCCGTTCAGTCCTCGCCAAGCTCCGTGAACATCGTTTATATGCAAAGCTTGAAAAGTCTTTCTTTCCCGTAACCAAAGTAGAGTTTCTAGGCTTCACCCTTACTCCCTGGAGGCATCAGGATGGACCTGCACAAAGATGACGCCGTTCTGAAGTGGCCATCACCAACGTCAGTAAAAGGAGTGCAAAGTATGTTGGGCTTTGCGAACTTCTATCGCCGGTTCATAACAGACTTCTCCCAAGTTGTACACCCGATCACCGTATTGCTACGAAAAAATAAAAATAAATTTGCCTGGACCGAAGAAGCAGAAAAAGCTTTTCAGGAACTTAAGAAAAGGTTCACCTCAGCGCCAATCATGCGACATCCACGTCCAGATCTTCCTTATATCGTGGAAACGGATGCTTCCAGTATAGCAATGGGAGCTGTCCTCTCACAAAGAGATCCTGAAACCGGCCAGCTACATCCAGTGGCCTTCTGGTCGAAGAGGTTCTCACCTCCAGAAGTAAATTACGCCATCACAGACAAAGAACTCTTGGCAATCAAATCCGCCTTTAAAGCTTGGCGACACTACCTTCTGGGGGCCAGACACACCATTACAGTTATTACAGACCACCAAAATCTGCAATATCTTAAAACAGCTAAAGCCCAGTCTTCACGCCAGTTGCGGTGGGCTCTTTTCTTCCCTGAATATGATTATGTCATTACATTTCGACCAGGGGTCAAGAATGGAAAAGCTGACACACTCTCTCGTACTGGCACTGATGACATAATTTATACAGCCCTAGACCCAGTCAACATCATACCTCAAGACAAACTCTTAGGCTTCACTATGGCCTTAACCCAAATGGAACTGGGAAAAGAAATTCAACAAACCATGAATCCGGATACCCTCCTTGCATGTTTAGCGCAGGGGGAACAATATTCCATCAAAGATCACTTACCCTTTTTTAATGTCGTCTGTACATACCCACCAAGGACTTACAACAACAAATCATTTCAGGTTATCGTGATTCTTTGATTGAAGGGCACCCTGGAATTACCAAGACCTTAGCCAAACTAAAACAGAACTTCTGGTGGCCTACCTGGCGTAGAGATGTCATCCAATACAGTCTTGTGGAGTCTGCGCACAAAACAAGTCGCAAAAACAAAAACCATCTGGCCTTCTGAAACCTTTGGACATTCCTCCTGCAACATGGCACAGTCTTTCCCTTGACTTCATCACTGACCTACCTTCCAGTCAAGGGTTTAACATCATTCTTGTAGTCGTAGATCTATTCTCAAAGATGGCGCACTTTGTTCCCCTCAAAGGCCTCCCTGACGCATCCACTCTATCCAAGGTATTTCTGGACGGTATTGTTAAACTACATGGCTTCCCATCAGTCCTGATCTCTTATCGAGGTAGCCAGTTTGTCTCTAACTTTTGGAGAAAGTGTTGTGCAATGGCGCAAATTGACGTCCGGCTATCCACTAGCCATCACCCCAAAACGGACGGTCAGACCGAGAGAACCAACCAGACCCTTGAGCAATACCTACGATGCATGTTGCACAATGAACTAAGAGACTGGAAGGACCTACTATGGATAGCTGAGTACGCATATAACAACCTTGGACCTTTCATTCCAGTACCGGACAAACACCCTTTTACACTCTATATGGTAGACACCCACGTACCTCAGAACTGGATCTCCCAACCAGCTTGGAAATGCCAGCAGTAAAAACCCTTCACACCAATATCACTCAGGCTTTCAAAAAGGCCAAAGAACATGTAATTCGCGCCAAAGACAAGCAAAAACAATTTGCCGACCAACACAGGAGAAAGACACCAGACTATCAAGTAGGGTACAAGGTCTGGCTGGCCGCCAGGTTTATACCCATCAAAGGAACCCGAACCTTTCAACCCAGGTACTTAGGACCCTACACCATCAAGGCGATTATTAATCCAGCGGCCGTCAAATTAGATTTACCATCCAATCTACACATCCACCCGGTATTTCATGTGTCCCTTTTAAAGCCAATGCAGCCTGGTACACGGATTGGAACACCACCGAAACCCATTCTTGTTGACGGAGAACCAGGATTCGAAGTTAAAGGCATACTGGATTCTAAGTACTCAAGGGGGAAGTTATACTATCTAATTGATTGGAAAGGATTTGGACCCCAAGATAGATCCTGGGAACCCTGTGAAAACGTTCATGCGCCATGTCTGATCAAAAACTATCATCAAAACTTCCCAACTAAACCCGGGCCGGACAGGTGGAACACCTTGAGAGGGGCCTTGGGGGGGGAGTGCTGTCATGACCCCCATCCAGAAGTCCCCCTGGCAAGCCCATGGGCCAGGAAGGGTCTTGACTCGGGTCTCCACTAAACCCAGACATCCTTGGCATAGGCCTTCTTGGGGCCAGTCCTCATACTCAGACTCATACTTGATAAAGGACTTGACGCTCACCGTGTTCAGCTGCACCCGTGAACCTCGGAAGAACAGCATCTGTTAAGGAGGAAAAGGACATCGTTAGCAGCAGCAGCTTACCTGTAACTTCATCGTTAGCTGTCCACGGCTCTTGCGATCAGCATCCCGGAACCAGCGCTCCTCCCGAACCGACGGATCTGCAAAAAAGGAAGAAACAAGGCATTGGACATTTTTACAATTTAACGAACGGTGCCAAAAATCTTACCTCGCAAGCCGCTCCTCGACCACCATCGCCTCAGGAATTCCATGCACCTGGTGAGCACCGCGACCTGTGGGGAAGACAAGACAACAGGTTAGCAAAAGGCAAGGCATCATAGCGCTACGCTTAGCGCCTACTCACCGCATCAAGGCGCTCTAAAAACACCATTACTTACCGGCAAGACCCAATTCAGTCTATGCCACATATTGGACTTCCGTGCACCTAAGGAAGAGAAAAGACATTAGTTAAACCAAAAAGGCATGCATGGACAATAATATACCACAGCAATAAGACCTACCTGAAAGACTCAAAGTGGGCCGGCATCAGTGAAGTCACTTGATCGCAATCGCCCACCAAGCACAACGTGCCCCTGCCAAGAAGGCAGGACGTAGAACACACCTGCATTAAAAACAAGGTGAGGAGAGGTCCAGAGAGGCCGCGGGTATACGGGGTGGTGGGGGGCTGATACCCCAGTTGCCCAGTCTTGAACATTGCCCACCTGTATTCCAGGCAGAACTCTCCCGCTGGTCACACCTGGGAACCGCAGAGAAGGATACCTGAGTCCCAACTGCTGGGTGGTGTCCCCGTGCAACCGGGTGAGCGTAACACTCACTGACCTTGAAGGGAGAGATTCTGCATGCAAGGCTAATGTGAAAGAACATTCAGATAAACGATGTGAAGCAAAGCCTTCACAACCGGAAAAGGAGATCAAGTTTTGGTCAAACAAACAAGACCTGTTGTATCCCCAGGGGTTTGTGAAAACAGACGACTGTGTTTTTGGTGGATGAGAGCCCATTGAAGTGTATGGATGGGTTATGGGCTTATCAGGTTTTTGAACTGATTCCATTGAGGATGACACACACCGAAAGCATGTGAGTTGAAAGGTCTGCAACCATCCTGTTCAGCGCACAGCCTTTAACAGTAGCTTTCATCCTTTTTTGTCTCCATGGAGGGTAAAAACACCAGATTTTTTTTCGGTGATTGAGAGCTGTGATGAATCCTATGGTGTCCTCACAAAAACCTTACCTTAAGTCTCCTCTCTGGTGGCCAGGGAAAGGAGGATGCTTCCTAATCCTGACCCTGGTGGCTGTGTTAGCCGGGAGGATCAGCTGGGAGTAGAAGGGCCCCAGTGAAACAGGAGGACTTTATTGGATGAGACGCGGTACTTATCTAACTCAAGGAAGGTGATTTCATTAATGCCAGCACACATAATGGCATGTTGTCAAAGACAATGGTTATTCCCTAAAGTTAGTTGTCAGCACATGAGTGAAGATAATCATAACCAGTCATGCAATAAGAGTGAGTGCAAAGTTCAAAACACTCTCAGAAATAAGAAACCCTCTGAGTCCCAGGAAAAGCATGCAGATGTATTCTTAAAAGTTACCAATTTAAATCTGGAGAAAGCTCAATTCTCTGTAAAACCAAAAATACCCTGTAATTAGATAAATGCTCCCTTAAGGAATATGCTTAAAGAGGGAGAAGAACCTGGATAGGAAAATATTGTTGAGGAATCTAACTTTTGTGTTAGGGACTTCAAGTCCCAGAATTCCCAGAGTACTGGGACGAAGAAGAGGGCTGCAGAGGCACGAGATTGTGGAATGCAGTTCATTAGCGTTGATGACCCACACCTCAGTTTGGCTGAGAGGCATAAAAGGCCACCTCAGGTGCAGCCCATGAGACCAAGGTGGAAGAAGGCGAGGCAGCCAAAGCAGCAGCAGCAGCAGGATGACAGTAGTAGTAGTCTTTGGAGGATTTTAAAGCCTCCAAGAAGCAGCAGAGGAAGAAATCACGGAAGAGCCAAGGCGCCGGGGAAGTCGATGCTGGTCCTGGAGGGCCATATGGGCTCGGGATTTCAGCTGCAGAAGTCGCGCAACGGAAAGCATACCTTTGTGTAACTTTCCCCACTGTAGAAAGCTCAGCAGTGGCCGGCGAGCAACGGAGTGCTGACGATGCCGCAAGGGCTGTTGCAGAGGTTGCGCAGCGGAAAGCGCACCTTTTAGTGTTTTTCCCCACTGCAAAGCGATTAACAGTGGCAGGCAAGCTCCGGATTGCTGGGGTCTGTGCGAGGGCCCTTAAAGCAGCCAAGGCGGGGTGCGGGAAGCTGTACAGGAGAGTTTGCCGAACCAAGTAGGAGAAGTGAAGCAGACAAGCTGGAAAAAGCATAGCGAACAGACATGGAAGACAAACCCGGTGAGTTCACTATTCTATTGTGACACTGGAGTGCTCTGTGACTGCCCGTTGCTTGCATCCAGTTGTTCTTTTGAATACCGAACTGAATTTAAAGACGTTAATGATTATGACAAATACCAAGCTGATAGAAACGAAAACAGTTGGCCTCAAGAGACTGCAAAGATTACTTCTGAAGGAGGTGACTGTTGCAAAGTGGGTTATATTAAAAGCCAACCACACAAAGGGGCAATATCTTCAGAAGTTAACTGAACCACCATTACCAAAGCCAAAAGGGGCTCACGTTCAGCAATTGATAATCAATCATGGTTGCCTACGTCATGAGTAAATAACTGAGCCTAGTAGCGTGTGTGAAGAATATTATCCAGGTGTAGAGAATGTTTTAAACCCACATTGCCATAGCCAAATAAGTGCAAAGAAGAGAAAGAGTGGTTATCAGCATTTGGTTAATAATAGAAAGGTGGAACAAGATTGGCAGGAGGGCTGCCCTTTTGATACAAGAGGTTCAGGAGAAAGGAAGCATTGCATGTCTTGCGTGTGGCAACCACTTAGCTGTAGTAAATAGCACCAGTGCAATACTGGTTTTCCTTGAAGACACTTGTTTTGAAAGTAGTTGAAGAATCACTGAAGAGTTTTTTGTGAAGTAATACTGAAACTAAAAGCAGTGGCAAAATATCCTGACAAAGACATTTGTTTTGAAATGAATGAAGTTCTGAAATATTCTTTGTTGATTACAAGAAACAGTTTCAGAATATTTATTGAACTATGCATTGCGGATGACAGAAGGCTGTCTCAAGACCTTTGCTACCAGTGGAAAGAGAAAAGCTTTGTTGAACATTTGTGAATCATCTGTTGGAACTTTGTGTTGTCAAGTTGGATTGAAAGAGAACTGAAGTGAACCTTTTTTATTATACAGGATTTCCTCGTCTTTTTTTAACTGTGTGAAGGAATCATGAAGTAAGACAGAGCCAACAGATTCAGCTTTCTTAGAACAAGCTTTATTTACTTTAAATGTCAGGATGGAGTAAGGGCTAACTTGCCCTATGCTAAGGTGGGATTTCCCTACCTAAAGAAAACTAAGGGCAGTCAGTGTCAGTAAGTTCAAATGAAAAGTCTGTCTGTGTCCAACTTCTATACTTGAATTCACAACTAAATCTAAACAATGTGTAGGGATATAAGCAGCAAAATAAACAGTTTTTATAAGTAAGAGGGCGCTGTAGCGCGCACAAAAGTTGGCTGCCTCAGGTTTGAGCTCCTCTCCGGCTAATATCCGAAACCCTTAAATATCCTGCTTTGGGGCCAGCTGGAAGACCCAGATGGTGTGCTATTGATCCCAAGACTTCCATGTATCTCCTGGAAAAACGTCAGAGAAAAACGGACCAATTTTGGCCGAGATATCCAAGTGGCTGGATAAGGCGTGTGAAGCAGGAGGAGAGAGCCGGGGAGAGGCACCATGGTGCAGACACTTGAGCCCACTGGCTGAGAAACGCCGCAGGGCTGCAGAGTGGGCGGAGACTGCAGGGCCACCTGGAGACATCACGCCGGCTCCCCTCCACTGTACTCTTCGGCCACTTAACGTTGCAGCGAACATCCGAAGGAATATCCATACCACTGAATTGTCTTCCGACAGAACCTGGCAGTAGCTGCCCTGCCCCTGCAAAATACAGCCGAGCCGGCGGCAGCAACGTATGCAGGCCCGGTGTGCGACCAACGGGCGATCGTACACTGCCTGGGGCACCTCTCCTGTCTGCCTGCTGTGTGAACACCTAAATCCGTGAACAACCCTTCCTGCTCTGGCCCGCAACGGGGTGGAGCTGGGTACCCTACCCGCGCCTTTGGCCCTGATCCTGGATGGCACCAAACTCCCCTGGCGGTTGAGCCGGCTCTTGAAGGCCCACTGGAAACATCTTGGTGCGGGGGCTGTTACGGGAAGCGGCTGTGGTCGGCTGTCGGGTCGCGTGGGTGAGTGCAACTGGAGAGGCCGAGGTGGTGTCTTGCAGCGGTCCACGGCCGGGGACCCGTGACCTGGTATGTGGAGGCGATCCCTGTGAGGAGCATCCCACGCTCCGTGTGAACTTCTGTTAACTGGGATTAACGACTATCCGGTAAGCCGTACACTGAAGGGGCCCTGAGTGTAGTGAACACTGCTTGAATATCCCCTCTGTAGGAACCACTTCGCAGGCCCTGCCCTCCGTGTCACGGCAAATGAATGTGGCAGGCACAACAGGCCACACATCGGAACAGGGTGTAGACCCCGATTAAAGCCTCAACTTACTCCATGGGAAGGGGCGGTGGAGATGGGCGTGGAGATGGTCACCAGTCACACTGAGGACTGTGGGGTACTGTAGATGGCCGCAGTAATGGGCCTACGCCAAGACCCAACGAATTCATATATAATAGCGGTAGCATTTACTGGCTGAACACTACGATCACCGACATTTCGAGACCAACTTCATGGGAACAGCAGACTCAAGGCCGGATAACCCAATCCTGAACACTTGTTAACACAGGTTGGTGGCCACTGGAGGGGAAGATATTGTCAATTATAGGCACACCCGGGGCATTGGAGGCCAATGTAATGCTAACTTGGAACATATTTTGACTATGTGCTAACTGGACAACGACGAGTAGGGGGCCTGGCTAATCTCCCATTAAATCACGTAGCTGGAACGCCACGCAAATTTAGGTTTGCAGATCCAGGGCTCGAACTGTGACATATAAGCTCCGGGTTATAGCTACGTGAGAGGCCACAACTCATTCAGGCAGTGCAATAATGTATGAACAAAGCGTTAAACATCCGTCGATTTTGCAGTGATATCTGCACGTGGACCTGCGATATCATCTCCTGTGTATTACAAGTACCCATACATTGGATGGACTGCACCCTACTTCCCTGAGTGCCCCACGAGATGGGAGGTTCAGGGGATACATGGTGGAGCCCCATTGCTTTCAAATCACTTAGTGGCAGAGCACTACTGGCCCAGCACCTGACGGGGCCCATACGCAAACACTCTGCTCCTGTCATATATTTCTCCTGTAGACTTGTCCCTCAATGAGACAGGGCCACCGTGGAGACAAAGCCTCTTTAAAGTGCCTCACTGAAACGCCACCCTGTGCTCAACAACGTTACAGTGGGGGGATACATTGTGTATTCCTAAATAGTCACAAATGTCACCCGCAATAGCCCGCCCTCGCTGTGAAGACATGCGGGTGCCAGCCACATCGGAAGCTAAGTGACATCTACACTCTATTTTGCCAACGATGACAAAGGGAGCCGGCTCCAAGAAGAAGAAGACCGGGCCTATGGACTCCTTTGCAAGCAGCCAGTCCCCAGCGGTCATGCCACCACTGCTGACTGACCCCCCGACAACATCATCCGAAAATTCCAGATATGATCAACTCCTTGCCACTGTACAAAGTGGGTTTATGTCAGTTAACGTGAAATTGGACGACATCGGCTCACTGAAAGCCGGCATCGAAAAGGAAAGTGCACGAGTGACGGAGGCTGAATCTAGGATCAGCAATTATGAAGACTCAAAACACACGTGATATTACCTTATTAAAAGGAGAGATGGTCAAATTACGTGACAAATGCGATGACCTAGAATCCATGTCCCGATGTAATCGCATCAGGATTGAGCCCATGGCAGAATTAGTCCGGAAAAACCATGCACATAGGGTACTCAGAATGACAGGCCCCCCACAGACATATCTTTATATGCTGATGATACTCTGCTTTATGTCTGTGATCCAAAAAACAATTTGGGACCTATTATGACTGATATACATCTGTTTGCTAAATACTCAGACTACAAGATAAATGTTTCTAAGTCTGAGTTGTTTCCGCTGACTCCTCCCACACCAGACCTGTCCCAACGTAAGTGGATTTAAATGGTCCCCAATACGGGTCCGCTACCTGGGAGTCGTTGTGTCTAACAATAAAAGCATGCTGTATACAGACAATTATGAACGCCCCCTGCAGACATTAACGACTAAATTACACTTGTGAACAAAACTCCCTATTTCTTTATATGGCCGAGTGGCTCTTATTAAAATGATAGACCTCCCCAAGCTACTGTACTGTTTCAGCAATATTCCCATTTGGCCCGGCAAAACCTTCTTCATGAAACTCCAGTCGGTTGATACCTTGTTTGTGTGGGGTGGGAAGACCTCCAGGATGAAGTGGGCCAAAATGGCGGAACCATTCTCAAGCGGAGGCATCGCAGCCCCAGACTTTGAATTATATTACTTAGTGTCCCATGCACAATTCTCCAAACATTGGTTTGACCCCGTCGACACAGCCACACATATCCCTATTGAAAAGTACGCTGCCTCCCCCTCTGATGTCCGGGCGGTCATCGTTGGCCGCAAACACAAAGAGTCCTGCGAGTTTAATCCGGTAAGCACTAGTTTACATGCGTGGTCTAAGATTTGTAAGAGGGTTGGGATTGAGGTCCCATACGACCCAGAAGTCCCACTATAGAATTACCCAAACATTACACCCATGTTTGATAAAGCCCTACAGATGGCGTGGGACCTGTCTATACAACTTAAAATGCGAGATATTTTTCCCGGGGGCACGTATATAGAGCTTGGAGACTTCATGGACACATGGGAGGCGGACTGCTCAAACGATTCCAGTACCACCGCATGAGGGCGGCATTCGCTGCTAAGTGGCTGACATCCCCTATGGAACCACCTACTCACGAATGTCTAAGGGCTATAACGGTGACCAAGGGATGGAGGAAAGGTGTTTTGCTGTTGTATACCCTAGTTCAGTCACACTCAGCCTCCTGTAACACCATAAAGGAAACCTGGGAACGGGGCTTGGGAGCCAACTTGAATGAGGGACAATGGCTCAAATACTATCAACTCACTAGATCTGTATCCCTTAACTCTGGCCTGCGACTAATCCAATTTAAAATACTCAATCATTTACACTACATCCCCGCTAGGTTGGCCAAATTTGTGGTGGGATGCAGGAGGAAATGCGATGCACCAAACGCAGATACCTACCATATGTACTAGGCGTGTGTAATGCTCACCTAGTATCCACGGGGATGGCACTCAGTCTGTTCTGACCTCTTACGACCTCAAACCCTTCCCTGGAATCTACTCGACTGGAGACCCAGAAACACAGGATTTGGTAGAGTTTAAAGGAATGGTTCGCCCAAAATGTTTTATTGCCCAAAAAGATGGGCAATAATAAAACAAATATACTCGCACTTTTTTTTTTAAGTTCCTATGTAAAATTTTGAGCAATGCAAGCTCAAAAATTGGAAAAGCAAGCACATGGGCGCATCCATTTTGTGAAATGGATGCCCGCCTGTGCTGGCTTTTGCGGAACTAATGAAAGAAAAGCCAGCCAGCTGTAGTAAACAAAAGCTACCACTGGGTGGCTTTTCCTTCATTGGTGCCAGGACTCGGAGGACGCGGACCGGAGACTACAGGCAGAAAAGCTGCAGCTGCATCTCAGTAAGTGCTATTTTTTTTTTTTTTTAAATAAGCACTAGCTGCGTTTTTTTTTCTAAGTTTTCCGGGCTGGAGGAGCCCGGAAAACTTAGAAATAAAACCGCAGCTTTAAAAACGTTGTATTTATGTTTGCAGTAGCTTTTGAAGCTCCTCCGAGCCTGAGAAACTTAGAAAGAAAAACCGCAGCTTTTTCAAACACAACCGCGTTGTGTTTCTGCCTAAATCTGCTTTCCCATTTGGAGCTCTTGGGCTACCCACGGGGGAGCCAGAGAGCCCCAAATGGGAAAGCAGATTTAGGCAGAAACACTGCAGCATTTAGCATTGCAGAAAACAACCGCGTAATGTTTCTGCCTAAATCTGCTTTCCCATTTGAGGCTCTCGGGCTCCGCTGAGGAGCCCGAGAGCCCCAAATGGGAAATCAGCTGTAGGCAGAAACACTGCGGCTTGTAAACACAACCGCGTTGTGTTTCTGCCTGCCTTGGCTTTCACTTTGGGTCTCCGGTGCTCCACTGGGGGAGCACCAGAGACCCAAAGTGATAGCCACGGCAGGCAGAAACACAACACGGTTGTGTTTGAAAACGCGGCGGTTTTTCTTTCTAAGTTCCTCAGGCTCCTCCGGCTCGGATGAGCCTGAGAAACTTATAAAGAAAAACCGCAGCGTTTTCAAACACATTAACGTTGTATTTATGTTTGCGGTCGCTTCAAAAGCTACCGCGAACATAAATACAACGTTTTTAAAGCTGCGGTTTTATTTCTCTAAGTTTTCCGGGCTCCTCCGAGCCGGAGGAGCCTGAGAAACTTAGAAAGAAAAACCGCAGCGTTTTCAAACACAACCGCGTTGTGTTTCTGCCTGCCGTGGCTATCACTTTGGGTCTCCGGTGCTCCCCCAGTGGCGCACCAGAGACCCAAAGTGAAAGCCAAGGCAGGCAGAAATGCGGTGAGTAAGCGCAGTATGCGGCGCCTCTAGATGTTTCCACGCTAACCTGGAGTGCCTTTTCCCTCTTGCAGATGGATGAGAAGTTCCGGAGACAGAGTTCCCCCAGAGCGGCTGGGATTCAGGTAAGCGTTTGAAGCTCATAAAGTCTTTAAAAATAAGCGAAGATTTGCTGAATGCTTACTAATGCCTTTTTTCTGTTCTTTTCCCTTTTCCTTAGGAAGCGGCGTGCGGGGATGGGAATGACACCGCCGAAGATGCCCGCAGAACAGAAGAAGCGATGAATGATGGGCAGAAGCGCCGCAAGGTAAGGCTGTTCCTAACGGTGTTCTTGTTCTTGCCGGAGCTGAGCGCAGAAGAAAGATGCAGGCCTACTGCAGACCGATCCAAACACGGTGAGTGTCACGCTGCAGGTGCAGAAAACACAAAGCATGTTTCTCAGCCTGGGCGTGGCTTAAATAGTCTCTGGGTATCCCAGATGTCTCAGGGCTGATCCACACCCAAAAGACTAGACTGCACATGCAGTTCTGGGAACCGAAATATGTGGGGGCATCCATCTTGTCCCCATCAATGCACTACAAGTCCAATCCCCAATGTTATCCTATGAGAGTGAGTGAGTCTGGTGCCACAAGCGCCAAGTCTGACTCCAAGTGGGTCTTTGGAGGGATGGAGAGGCCCTTGAGGGCCATGTATGTGATCGTGGCCTGGCTCCAGCCTGACATCTTGGAGAGCTGGGGACATGAGGGGCAGGAATCATGACAATAGATTCTGTTGTGGCTATCGAGCCATCTGATGCTCTGGGACTTAGGTTTTCAATTTTTCAAGTTCCCCAACTTCGGTTGAGCCGCATCCCACCGCTGACACCATTTTTTAAGGCATCATGAAGCAAGTGTGAGAAACCTGACAGTATTCTCCCACCTACTCCCCTGGGTTCCTCTAGTCAGGTGGCCATGGAAGGGCCATTGCTTTTTGATCCCGATCTGAGGGGTGGGCAAGCAAGGGAGGATCACCTGAATGGAGGGTCACAAGGGATTGGGAGGAGAACATCCAATGGATAGACATGGTATTCCCCCTTTTCCCAATCCACCTCAAAACCCTTTCCCTCAGCTTTCATGGGGTATTTACAAACCCATACCATCACCCCCTCCCCCTTTCCAACAAATAATGGGACTAGGAAAAGGTAACCGGGAGTAGTGAAGATTTCCCATAGGAAAAACACAAGAGTATAGGGGAAACCGGCTGTAGAAAGAACTTGAGTTGTCCCATTGATAGAGCCAGGCATTCACTAATTATCACTCACACCTGACTTCACTTGACTGCTTTTCTAACTATAAAGGTGTGGTTCTGAACAGCTGAATTAGCCATCTGAGGACGTTGTTTGGACCAGAGAAGCCAAGTAGCAGAGAGCAGCAGGATCGACTGCTCAGGGGGGAATGGAGTGCTGAGACTCTGGCCTGGTGTTTCTGAGGGGCCGTAGCATGGCTAGGGAGCTGTGTCTGCAGAGAGCCGTAGCAAAGCGCTTTGCAGCCTGCTATTGGCAGTTGGAACAGTGCTTGTTCCCTTGGGACCTGTACCAGCCCCAAGGGCGTCTGAGGGGCAGGTGGTGAGACCCTGACCTCAGGCCGCATAACCAGGATGGACCGTTTAGCACTGCGCTGCTACCCGGGTGAGTCTCGTGAAAGTAAGAGATAGAGAGAGAGAGACTCGGAAGCATGTGACTGACTGAAGCAGAGCGGGCTAAAGGAAAGGCATAAAAGTTTCACGGAGCAGAAAAAAGGAAAGAAAGGGAAACTTGTAAAGAAAAACTAATTGAAAGAAAAGTGACGAGGCCCACGAGAAATAGAAAGTGGGTAAGCAGAGTTTGCAAGGGACGCAAAGAAAAGGACTATAGTAAAGTGGGTGCAAGCAACCCAAAATGAGAGAAAAGGGTGCAAGCAACCCGGCAGAGTGGAAAAGGTGCTAGTGGGCACCGAAAGGTAAAGAAACTGCAAGTGTGCATGGGAAAGCAAGGAGGAAGGTGCCAGTGGGCATGGCAAAGGTAAATAAAGTACAGGTGTGCAGTAGAAGGAACGAAAGGTGCCAACGGGCGCGAAGAGGAGAGTGCAAGTGTGCAGGAGAAGGAA
The DNA here is from genome assembly GCF_040938575.1 of Ambystoma mexicanum. Classification (NCBI taxonomy): domain Eukaryota; kingdom Metazoa; phylum Chordata; class Amphibia; order Caudata; family Ambystomatidae; genus Ambystoma; species Ambystoma mexicanum. The sequence goes on from NC_090934.1 coordinate 674,974,517, forward strand.
CGAAAAGTGCCAATGAGCACAAGAAAGGTCAATAAAACAGAGAGAACCAAGAAGGGGAGCAGAAAGCCCCTTGAGGTAAAAGTTAAAAGCAGGAAACAAAAGAGAGGAGTTACAGCTCAGAGTGGTTGCGCTTAGGCTGAGCAAATAATCTGGCCTCTGATGCTAATCCTTTGAAAGAACTGTTTATGAAGAAGGTACATCCTGACAAACTGAACTCATGTTTTCCTTTTAGCTCAAGAGCCAAAAGGCTTGGGAAAGGGAACCTTGAGAGGCATACGAGCTGAACTTGTGCTTGAACTTGAAAGAGGCCTGAGCTTGGGGAAAGGAAACCCTGAGAGGCCCAAGGAGTGTTTTTGTGTTTGAACTTGGAAAAGGCCCAAGATTGGGGAAGGGAACCCTGAGAGGCCCAAGAAGTGTATTTGTGTTTGAACTTGGACGAGGCCTAAGCTTGGGGAAGGGAACCCTAAGAGGCCTATTACAGTGGAATCTTGATCATTTTGTGTTACTGAAGGAACTGAAGCTTGGGCAAGGCATTACATTAAAGTCATTGGGCCTCATTACGAGTTTGGCGATAACCCTGCCACTGCTTGTAAAGTTTTATCGGCACCTGAGATTCCAAGACCGGTGGCCCGGGAAGTCAGGTGCCGGTAAAATGTAAGTCCCCATTCCCATAGAGTCCCTATAGGACTCTATGGTAGTGGGGGACACGGAAGCACCGGCACCAGTGCTTCCGTGACCGGTCTGCCTACCATGGCCCCTGCGCCCGGTATGGTCAGATCTATTGGGCACAGCAGCCACGGCAGGCAGACTCAGAGTTTGCCGATCTGGAAACAAGGGTGCCAGTGAGCTCACTGGCACCCTTGTTTCCAGACTGGCAAACTTATAATGAGGCCCATTGACATTGTTTGAACTGCGGAGAGGATCCTATGAACAGTCCATTTTGAGTGAACTCATCCTTTTGAAGCTGAACAACCTGCATTGGTAGAGAAGACCCTATTTTTGTTGAACCACCCCTTTTTGCTTTTGAAAGACTTCCTAACAAATGTTTGTCAAAGAGTGAGGGCAAGCATAGGTTAAGACACCGACAGATTTCTATTTTGGACTTCTAGACTTCGACAGCCCTTAGAAACATCAGTTTAAGGGAATCATCCCTTTAGTGTTAGGGCCAGTTAGGCATTACACCAGCCCAGGAACCTTTAGAAAGAAAGGTTTTGAAAATGTATCTTTGAGTGTGTCTCTCTTGATACCATGCCTGTCTCATACAAGACACAGACAACAGATTCAAAAATTAAAACGAAAAGGTTTTATTAACTTAAATGTCAGAATGGTTGAAGGCCTAAATTGCTCTTTGCTAAGGTGGGATTTCCCTACCAAGCGAAACTCAGGACAGTCTGAGTCAGGAAGTTCAATTTAAAAGTCTGTCTGTGTCTAAAAAACAATGTGTAGCGATTGCAATAATAAAATAAATAGTGTTTCAAATGAGGTTCTGAGCTTCATTCAGCTCCTGGCTTACTTTCTAGCTCCCTTTCCCCAAGTTCAATAGTGTTCCATAAAGTCTCTCGGGGTTCCCTTGCCCAAGTTCAAGACAGTTCCACAAAGTCTCAGGGTTCCCTTCCCCAAGTTCAAGACAGTTCCAAACAAAACAGTTCACCAAGGAATAGGATCCTTCCCAACCTCCTTACCAGGGTGACATTTCCTAGTTCGCCAATCCACATTTGTAATCACACAAGTCTCTTTCTGTACATTTTCATTGACTTGCTCCTCTTGAGCTCAACACTCTTGCCTTCTCCTTTCAGTTACTTTTCGAGGCGTAGTTATGTAAGGAACTCATGGTGGCAACAGTAAAGACAGACACAAGTGATCACAGTTCAAGGGTGTTTATTAAACTGTAAATGCAGGGTGGAAGAAATGCCTAACCTAAATCTAAATCTAAGATGGGAGCAAGCTTCAACCATCAAATGAAAAGTAAGGCAGTCCTTGTGGCGTATTGTCAAAGTAAAAGGCCTATACTAAAAAATCCTATTGCCAAATCCTTACAACTAATTACAGAAACAGAGTGGGATAGGGTTTTCAATAAAAAAGAATTGTTCAGAAATAATAAGTCAGGACAGGATGTGATTGCCAGGGGTCTCCCTTCCCCACGTTTTGAGCCCAGGACAAAGTGGATCTCCTGAGCACAGCACACACTCGAGCTTTCCAAGCAGAAGCCGACAGTTCCGTATCAGCTATCAGATTCTTCGATGGTTAAGTCTCTTTTCAATAAAAAGTCTCTTGCCTTCGAGAGCCTGATGTATTCAACAACAAACAAACAATCAAAGAGTTCCTTTCCAAATGGACTTTGGGTGATGACTTTTCACCCCTGGATCTCCCTCGGTCGGGTTCAGTTTTCCCCCATTTTCATCAATACTTTCTTTAAGCCTTTCACAGTTCAAATTAGCCGTTTGCCACTTTTCGTTCAATGCAGTTCAGTTTCTTATCGACTCTCCCCTCCACTCACGGACTGTGATTAACCACTTGGGTTTCTTTCTCTGTGGAGTCAAGGTTGGTACCACAGAAACAAGGGTCTCTCCCCGGCTTGGTAATCAGTGGATGAGGGTCTCGTGTACCATTGACAACTGCTGCAACACACTTTGGCTATTGGTCGCAGTCTTATGATTCCATCTGCAGAGATTTCACGGGCCTTGGTCGGAAAGGGCAAGGTCACTTCTCTCCTCATCACCGTCTCGGTATGCACCTTCTTTCTCCTCCTCTTGAACTGCCGTGCTGAGTTAGTTCTGAAATCGTGCGGTCTGCCCTGCTTGACCTGTGCTATTGTGCTCCACCTTTTATCCCTGTGGTGAAGGGAAAGGGCCATCAGGTGTGTGTGATTCTGGTCAATTGCTTGACTTTGCCCGACCCTTGTATTGGGACATGTCAGGTAAACGGCTCTGGTGTTAGTCCATTGTCTTCCGTGTTGTGCAAAAGTGTTTGTGTCTGAAAAGGGGGGGGGCTGCAATGATTTACAATATCCTTTGTGGTAGGACGGGGAAAAGGTGTTGAAAGAAGGGGGATACCATGTCTCACCCATTGGTGTCCCACTCCCACTCCCCAAGGACCCTCCATCCAGGTGATCCTCCCTCACTGGTCCACCCCCAGGATCTGGATCCAATAGTGATGGCCGTGTCCAAGCCATCTTGATGACAGATCCCCGGGGACTAGCTAGGGAGACGCCTTCTGGTTTCTCACATACCCTTCCTCCATGTGATGTAGCCACATTTGTTTCACTGGGGAACCGGGAAAGAAAATCTATATTTCCCTGGTCTTTTCCTTTTCGGTGTTCCACAGTGAAGCTATTGGGTTGTAGGTCTAGAAACCATTGCATTACCCAAGGGTTGAAGTCTTTGCGTTGGCTAATCCAAACTAGGGGTGAGTAGTCTGTAACGAGTGTGAACTTTCGTCCCAATAGCTAGTACCTAAGATAGATAACGGCCCACTTGATGGCCAAGGCCTCCAGTTCTAACATGGAGCAATTTGTTTCACGTGGAAACTGCTTGGGCCTGATGAATAATATGGGATGTTCCAATATATCACAAACCTAGGACAGGGTGGCTCCTAACCCTGTAAGGGAGGCATTTAACTGTAAGACAAACCCTTAGAGAAGTCGACGACATTTAGGATTTTGTTCTGACACAGAGTCTGCTTCAAGGTGTTATAACATATCCCATCCTCGTCATTCCATTGAAGTTTCTGGGGTTCTAAGTTTATCTATCAGCGGGGCTGTTTTGTCTGAAAAGTTGGGGATAAACCATTGGTAGTATCCTATTAACACGAGGAAAGCTCTAAGATGTCTTTTGGTCTTGGGAGTTGGTGTATCTAAGACTGCTTTTACCTTCTCATGTTGTGGTTGTACATTCCCATTCCCTACGAAGAAGCCAAGATATTTCACAGCTGATTGGGCCAATCTGCATTTAGCTGGATTAGCAGTTAGGCCAGCGTTTCTGAGGACTTTCTTGATGGTACAAAGATGAAAGAGATGGTCCTCCCAAATCTTACTACAAATGACGATATTGTCAATATTAGCTCCACCGAAATCAGAATAGGGTTGTAGGATTTGATCCATGAGGCGTTGGAAAGTGGCTGGCACACATTGTAGACCGAAAGGGAGGACTTTAAATTGGAATAATCCTAGCAGCATTGAAAATGCGGTCTTTTCCTTATCTGGTCCATATATGGGAACTTGCCAGTACCCCTTGGTTAAATCTAGGGTAGAGAGATAGGTGGCTGCTCCAGGTTCATCAATTAGGTCGTCGATGCGTGGCATAGGAAAGGCATCGAAGTCCGATATGGCATTAACTTAATGGTTGAGCCCGCGCGAGTAGAGGGCGCCGGTTTCTCTGCTGTTTGGCTGAGTACGTTTTTGTAAGTGCAGTGAACGTGCACTATAAACCTAACAACAACAGAAAGATAATTCGTAGCAGGAATCACCTGCTTTCTTTGGAGTTTGGAGTTTGGAGTTTGTCCCGTGGTGATCCGCCCCGCCCACCAGGAAGTGAAGGCTTAAAAGTGCGCCCCAGCCGTCCTTGCGGCATTGAGCCCGCGCGAGTAGAGGGCGCCGGTTTCTCTGCTGTTTGGCTGAGTACGTTTTTGTAAGTGCAGTGAACGTGCACTATAAACCTAACAACAACAGAAAGATAATTCGTAGCAGGAATCACCTGCTTTCTTTGGAGTTTGGAGTTTGTCCCGTGGTGATCCGCCCCGCCCACCAGGAAGTGAAGGCTTAAAAGTGCGCCCCAGCCGCCCTTGCAGCGTTGAGCCCGCGCGAGTAGAGGGCGCCGGTTTCTCTGCTGTTTGGCTGAGTACGTTTTTGTAAGTGCAGTGAACGTGCACTATAAACCTAACAACAACAGAAAGATAATTCGTAGCAGGAATCACCTGCTTTCTTTGGAGTTTGGAGTTTGGAGTTCGTCCCGTGGTGATCCGCCCCGCCCACCAGGAAGTGAAGGCTTAAAAGTGCGCCCCAGCCACCCTTGCGGCGTTGAGCCTGCGCGAGTAGAGGGCGCCGGTTTCTCTGCTGTTTGGCTGTTTGCTGGGTGCAGGGTGTTGGAGCCAAAGACTGACACACTGTATCAGAAAGCGGAGCGAGGTCCCTAGGCCCCTGGGAGCAGCGGGAGCTGTGACACCGCTACGATGAGAAGATCCGGTGTCCCGCAGACGCGCACAGCTGAGGCGAGCCGAACGGGACGAAATCATGGCTGGGAGAAGAACGCTACAATCCTTGGACAATGCGGTAAGCTCGCCTACCCCCACTTCCCTTTGCTCCTCTACTGCCTCTAGCCCCAAAAGCAGCAGCATACCACAGACCCCACCTCCCCTCAATATGATAGAGCATGCTGAGGAGGAGGAGCGGTTGCTGCTGCTGCAAGAGTGTGAGACGAGCACGGGTGACAGCCCTCCTGGAAGCCATAGAGAACGAGCGCTCACTGGTGGAGTAGAGTGCACAGAACTGAATAGTGGAGCGATAAGGGGGCAAGGCACTGAGGACGCTGAGGAGTGGCTATCAGCCCCTGAACTCCCAAAAAAGCAGCCCAGCCCCTGTAATCAGTCAGGAACTGTGGAGCAAAATCCCACCATCAATGAGTCAAACCCCATCCCAAAGATCATCCGAGCAATGAATAAGCTAGGCAAAAACAAAAAGCTGGGTGATGATCCCACCCCGAGCGTGCTGATGCCTGAACAGAGGCAGCCGCTAGGGGAGTGGTGTAATGTGGATAGGGAGGTGGGTCCCAAGGGTAGTGAGGAGGGGGTCTCTGATAAGTTAGATGAAGAGTCTGAGGACGAGGAGTTAGAACAAAGGCTCAGACCTAACTTAAGACCCAAGGAGGCTCCTTGGGGTAGTGGAGACCTGCCAGTCAAAATAAACGTGCAAAGACCGACCGCAGCTCGAAAGGTGGCGAGTCTTTAGATTCCAATGAAGTAATAGAAACCTCCAATAAGCTTAGGTGCCAGCAAAGAAACATTTGTACACTGAAAATATTAGCGTGGAAGAACGTAGAGGACCTAATTAAAAAAGATATGGGAAAAGTAAAATCCATTATACCAAAAGTCACCCAGTCAAGATGCCACATCACGCTTCGAAACAATCAAGATAATTCTAATAAAGGGACAGCCCTTCCCTGTCACACGCTTACAAACGCGCAAAAGAACATGGAAACAATTGAGGACTGTTCAGCAACGACACAAATACAGTCCAAAGGTGAAATGCTAAACCACATGAACACCGCATGGGCTCCATGGAGACGAAACAAGTTTGCATGGAGACGGAATTAAGCACAACTGCCAACAGAAGAACTAGAAGGGTGATGCTCACTGGAAGAGGGTGACTCCACAATGCATGAACAGGAAACTACAGCTCCTGGGCCAGATCAACCTGAAGAGGAAATCTGGAACCCAGCCCCTGAAGCCTCCTTTAACCCTGAATTGGAGAAAAATCTCCACCAGCATCCGCGAAGAGACTCAATTGCCATAGCAGATCAGCTAATCAGGGACCTCGCACATCTAAATGCCAAATTAGCAGTATCCGGCCAGGCCTTACCGCAAAATAGCCAGCAAGATGGAAGGGTGCCAGACCAAATGGGTCGCACTGAGAACAACGCAGCATCAGCAACCTGTGAAGTCGCAAGACACCAAACGTGGAAGAGGAAAGCGACAATGAAGGAAGCGCAGCTTAAAAACATCCCTCAAACAACCAGCTCTGAGTCTGAATTCTACCACTCTCAAAAACGTTTAAAAAATAAAAGGCTAAAGACAGATAGCGATCCTGCCTCCTGTAGCAATGAACTAATTAAATCTAGAGTGCCCGAGCAGGAGACCCTTGAGTCCCCACCTGGATCCACGGAGATTGATACGGAAACAGGATGCGAGGCCCAGACAAAAAACAAAAATATTAAATTACCTCCGAGGAAAGCAAGAGATGGAATTCTGACTTCCAAAGCGGCAATTGAAAAAGTGGTGAACGAACTCAGACCAATTCTGATGTCGGCTACAACTATAGCTGTAACACCACTAACAAAGCTCTATGAGCAACTTAATGACACGTGCAAAGATCAGAACACATTGATTGCACTTCTAAATACAAAAGTGATCAAAATGGAATGCGACATGCTTGAAATGGCCCTCCAAAACAAAATGACATGTCGCGGATATGAACATGCAACCACTTTGCTGAAAGATGCCTGAAAAAATAACGCCGAGGATAAACGGCTGCAGAGGTTGCCAAACAAGCTCTAATAACCTTAAATAAAGAACAAGATAGAAGATATGCGTATACTAAAACACAAGTACAATCATCAGAACCATGTAAAGCGGCCCAAGTAGAGCAGGAGTGCCAAACCCTGCCAGAGCAAACAAAGGAACAAACGCTATCAAACAAAAGCAGAAAAGCTAAATCTGACAAAATAAGACCCGACAAAGGTCTCATCTCTAAAAACACCGAAATTGAGAAGCCAGAGCGAGAAGAAAAAAGGCCTGGTATCCAGGCAAAGGAAGCGCAGCTGGTGGCATATGACAAGAGTCCCGATAACGCATAGAACAAAGTGCAAGGGTCCCCCAAAGGATGCCCTAGAGCTGAAGACAAGAGCGAGGGACCAAGAAAAGAGGGGAACCCCGTATCAGCCGACACTGTAACCCCCGTGATAATCATCGCCGAGTGTGAGGACAACAAGGCAAGCGGTTCGTCACTGAAGCCGAATACATCCAAGGCCAGGAGTCCCGATCAAGAGTGGTTCGAGATATTTGATCCTAAGAACAGTGAAAATAGCAAAAAAGATTGTAACATCAGACAAGGGAAATGTAAAAAAAAAACAAAAAATATGGCCGCACCAAAGAACAAAAATGGCAAAAGTTCTGCAAATTTTTTCAGAAACATCAAGGCTTTAAACCTGACAATAAACAACACTGAGATGCCCAAGGAAGTTAAAAAACAAACGGGACCCAGTGAGATAAGTGATAAGCAAGGAACAACTAACTTAAAAGAAAAAGGGCAAAAGAATAACCAGCCCACAAATGAACAGACCCAAGAGAGTGACGAAGATGATCTGATGAACATGTCAGTATACAGCATACAGGATGACAATGAAGATGGGATGGCAAGTGTCGCAGAGATGTCCCCAACGAAAAGGGTTGAGGGATTAAAAGAACTTACACCAAAGGTAGCGGAGAAGGAGGGCCAGAAGTAGGATTTGACAAGTAAGAGAGTCATCCGCCTAATTAGATCTCCGGAGAAGCAAAACAATGACCAAGCAAGTCTTAGCGAAGAAGACACAGTGCAGATTAAACCCTTCTATACCATAGAAGAAAAATTGAAAATCAGCCTGATGAAAAATAAATTGGAGCAAGAGAAGAACAAAAAACTGATGCAGAGAGAAGCTAAACCAAGACTGAATCGATCAGAGTGTAAATCTCCAATGTTAAGAGGGAGTAAAAACTTACCAACTATGGAAGAAACAAGTGCAAAGAATAAGAGACTAGATAACAGCCCAAAAAACAAAACTGGACAAGGCCAGAACTGTGCGAAGGAGTCTACAACACATTTCAGATTACTGATTGAAAGGAGTGAACCAAAAAAGAGTGACAAGACGTTTAACCGAAACACTGTATTAAATCTTTTTCAATCGATTGCGATTCTTCGGGCAATCAGAAGTGCAGAAATAAGTTGCGTGTAATTGATAAACGAACATGGTCGATCGAGCGCATTGCTACATATAGAATCGATAAAGATAACTCAACTGATCATGAGGTGTGAAAGACAAATAATGGAAGCGGGGTTCCAGATTTACGAAGTAGACAATCTACTCGCAACAAAGGAGAGTCTACAGATGAATAACCCTCAGCCTCCCATCCACCCACCCAAAAAAAACGTGAGCGAGGAAAAACCATCGGTGGCTGAAGAAACATGGAGAGACTCGTCATTGAGAAGTGAAGAGCCAAAAGGAGCAAAAATTGAAATCACAGTATCTAACATACAAGCAAAAGCAGGCCCAAGCAATCAGGACTCCAATGGAAACAGTGAAAGTAGTGTGGAAGAAGAATATAAATGGGCATGGTTAGCAAAGGCCCTAAACGATCCATCGAGAAGCTAACGCCAAGAAGGACGAAATCAAGAAATATGGGCAACATGGAATACCAGAAGTTTTACCCATCTTGCAAACAGTTCAAATGAAATGCTAAGAAAATGTGACATCCTGTGTTTGCAAGAAACTTGGCTGTCGACTTGCCCGTGTATTGATGGGTTCGAGGTGGCCATGAACCCTGCTATAGTCAAGAAAAAGGGTAGACTCATGTCAGGCCAGTTAATTCTGGTGAATCGCAGGAGTGGTTTTGAAATCCGAGAGACGAGAAATCATTCAAGCAACATACAATATACAAAAATAGAATCAAAAATAGCAAATGGAACACAGAAAAAAATAGTACACATATTCAATATCTACTGGAATCACCAAGATCCAAAACAAGGAAATCTAATGGACGACCTGCTGGAAGCGGTAGACAAGGTGATGTCGACTGAGAGAGAACTGAACATGGTGATATGTGGAGATCTCAATCTAAAATTATTAGAACTATACGGAAAAAAAACTGGGAAAACAAAAACATCAATAAATGAAGTAAAAAAAAAAAGAACATGGCTGGAAGAGATGGAGGATCGTGCACTGAACCATGATGAACGGGAATATAATGGGAGATATTCCAGCAGTGGCGACATGGGAGAGAGGGCAGCAAAAGTCAATCCTTGATTACTTTTTTGTAACTGAGGGAATGGCAGAAGAAATATCATCAATGAAGGTGATAAAAACCACCCATAGCGATCATAATTTAGTCTCTCTCACCTGGAATCAACACACTCTCAAGAAACAGGCACAACCAAATCAACCATTTGAATTGGAGCCGGGCAGAACACGGCTGAGAATGATAGCCAAAGATATAAAGACACTGACAGATGGCATAAAACCCCACCCTAGCGCCCGGAATGACCACTTAATTGAATACAGAGAATTTATGGAAATTTACAGGCTGAAAGTCAATTGCCAGGGGAAACCGTTCTACAAGAAACATATGTATGATATAGAAATAGCCCGAAAAAAAAGAGCTTTAAGGAAAAACTGTAGAAAGATAGGAAACGTAAACGAGGAAGAACAGAAGCGAAAGTTGAGATCACTGAAGAATAACTACAGGAACTGGGTGAAAAGCCATAGAGCAGTGCTGGACCAAAAGGATGCTGAAACCATGTTGAAGACCCTAGGACAGCGAAATACCAGAGGTTTTTGGTCATTAATAAATGAGGTGGACAATCCGCAAAAGGCAATGACCAAAAACATGGTTACAGAAAGCCAATGGGAAACACATTACAGCTCCTTATTTGAGAAGAAAATGGCATCCAAACCACCTGAGTTTCCCAAAATCCAACCATGGGACTTAAACTTTGAACATAAGGAGATACACGACTGTATAAAGAAATGCAGTGAGTCAAGGGCAGCAGGGCCCGACGGACTATCAAATCAGATGTTGAAAGAAAACATTGAGGAATGGTCCTCATTCTGTGACAGGCTATTTCGAAACATCAAGCAAAAAGCTAAAATACCACTGACATGGAAAGAAGGTATAATAGTACCGATCTTTAAAAAAGGATGTCGGCTAACACCAACGAATTACCGGCCAATCGCCCTGTTGGACGTAGTGGGGAATATCTTTGCTACCATGTTACTACAAAAGTTGAACACCTGGCTGAAGGAAAGTAACTCAATTGACATCAGACAGACAGGCTTTGTTAAGGGTGTAGGGTGCAGCCTAAATCTGTTAATACTAAACTTGCTCAAAATGGAAGCGATCAGATCAGGACAGAAGGTGTACCTAGCCTTTATAGACCTGGCCCACGCGTTTGACGGAGTAGATCGCGAAACTCTTTGGCAGAACCTGAAAGATCGAGGATGCCCCATGAGTCTCATCTTGGCAATAAGAGAATTGTATTCGGAAACCACAGTTAAAATTCGGCTAGACACACAAGGCAACTATTCAAACGCAATACCAACTGCCAGGGGAATAAAGCAAGGCTGCCCCCTAGGCGCAACATTATTTAACTTCTACATATCCGAGGTGGGGAAAGCATTTGAAGAAGTGAGAAGTACCCCACCTACATTGAATGGAACTAAAGTCAGCTGGCTCCTATACGCAGATGATATTGTGATATTAGACCTTACTCCAATAGGACTGCAATGCAAGCTATCGGCTCTGAAAGAATACACGGCAAAGATGGGCCTAGAAGTCAATACGACAAAATCAGAGATCATGATCTTTGAAAATCTAAAAGGGGCAGCTCCAAGAAAACATCCAATCGAGTGGGCAATGGGGAAAGAAAAAATCCAAAAAGTAAAGAGCAGTAGATACCTGGGAGTACACATTAATTCCAGCTTACGTGACGATCCAATGGTATCTCAAACGATAAGTAAATGTAAGCAATTAACGGCACAAGCATGGGCAGTCCACAACAAGTATGGGAAATTCTCTTTCAAGCCCGTGATACATTTCTACAAAAGCAAGGTAATTCCAGCCCTTATATTTGGAGCGGAATGCATGTTTGGATGCTCAAGCGAAATATGGTCAAGGTGCGAGGGGTCTTTTTGGAAAAAGATCTTGCAAATTCCAACAAGCTACCCAACGGCATGTGTACTTTATGAAGTAGGATTACCCGCCCTGGATGCAAAAATCACTTGGAACATGCTGACCCTATACAGCAAGACAATTGAGGTCTCAGCTCCACAGTTCAAAATACTGGCAGAGCACGAAAAAGAGCAGCCAAAGCCGATACTCCAACAATGGAGACTGAATTGCAAAAAGATACTACAAGAGCTAGGAGCTGAGGAGAACCAGCTGACCACCAATCCAAACGCTGTGAAAAAGAAAGTAATGGAACACGACTGGATCAAAACAATTGAGAAAAGAAACTCCCACAAATGTATGACAAATCATCCTGGCGAAGCAAAGGGAAGAGTGCAGACACTACAATATCTGGAAATTTTTCCATGCAAAATTCTAAGAAGATCTTACCTAAGATTTACGTTGAATTTGTACGAAACAAGAGAAGTGGAAATGCACAGAAAGAAACTGCCGAACAAGGATTCAAAATGCCGCTTCTGCCAAATAGAGAATGAATGACTGAAACACTTGATCTTGTATTGCAGTGAACTCAAAGCTCTGAGAACGAAATATTTGGCTACTGAAAGAGATTTAGTCGCAACATATAGCGAGGAAGAGTGGTGGTGCCGCTTACACTGTAGCGCCCATAAAAAATTGTCGCTGGCACTCACATTGTTTCTACAACAGATGGAAATCAAGATGCGAGAAATGGAGTAAGAAATGTAGGAAATCGCATGTTGCCACAAGAAATAGGTTGAAGCAGGCGAGATCCCCAAAAGGGCAAAGCGGCCCTAGACAGACTCTGATGAAGTGGAGTGAAAGGGAGCCGCCTCCGATGAACTTGTAAAATGGTTTAGAAGAAATACATACTAAAGATTTTAGAAACTAAGTTTGCTAGGGAAGAGCATGATAACGATAATGTAAGAATTTTCTTTTTTCAAAAGTTTGTACAAACTAAAAGAAAAAAATAAAAAAAAAATTTAAAAAAATTAACTTAATGGAAGTTGATACAGAATCTACAGGAACAGTCAGGTTTAGTGACCAACACGATAGGAGAGGACAAAGGACTTGAGGAGGGCTCAATAATTTTGGCTTTCAACATTTTGTTGACTTCCTCAATCACTATCTGCTTACAGGCGTCTGTGAGGCGATATGGTTTTAAGTGTACCACTTTACCTTTAGGTTTTCTACTATAGTGGTATGTACCTTTTACTCTTCCTGGTTTTTCAGAGAATGCATCAGGAAATTAAATTACTACATCCTTTAGGTCTTTCTAGTGTTGAGTAGATAGCTCGGAAAGCATTAAATCAAAGTTATCTATGTCTTCGGCAACCACACATGCTAGTAATTTGAAATGAGTGGTTGAAGGGTTCTCTTTCCACTCTTTCAAGAGGTTTACGTGAAATAATTGGATTTTCTGTTTTCTATCCGGTTGGGCTACTCTATAAGTACAGGTTCCCGTTCGTCCTACTATCTCATAAGGTCCGTTCCATTTGGAGACTAGCTTCATCTCTGAGGTTAGTAAGAAGAGCAGTACTTTCTGTCCTATGGAGAATGATCTTAAATTCACTTTCCTGTCATAAGTGGCCTTTTCTTGGCTGTGAGCTTTTTCCATATGAGAACAAACTAAGTCTCGGACCAACTTCATATGTTCTTGCATTCGGGTGGCAGTTTGCGATATGGGAATAGGGGCCTCCTCTCATTCTTTCCAGGTTTCCCAGAGCATGTCCAGGACATCTCTCAGCTTTCTTCCATAGAGCAATTCAAAGGGAGAGAAACCTGTGACAGCTTGGAGGGATTTCCTCACTGTAAATAGTGCCCATGGGATCATTCAGTCCCAGTCTTTCCCTGTCCTTGTCTACCAGTTTTCGGAGGATTCATTTTAGAGTTTTATTGAATCTTTCTACCAAGCCATCGGTTTGGGGATGGTACACAGAAGTTCGCAAGGTGGTAATGTGGAGTAGCTGTCATGCCTGCCAAGGGTTCGCTGATTGCTTCCTCGCAGTCTGCAAACAGGAGATTGAAAGCACGTAAATCTGCTTCCTTGAAGTTTTTGCCTAGAACTGCTTGCTTCTACACCTCATTGCGCTCACAGAACGGCAGCAAGACCATTCTATTCATAATACAGATTGACTGGGTGGTACCTAGGTAAACACCATTAGTTTATGCATGCTAATTGTTGCCTCCCTGGAATTGCAAGTTGCGTGGTTTCCACGTGTCTGGGGGCGTGTACTATTCCTATTTAACTCAGCTGCTGCAGAAGCCCGGTGCATCTTATTAGCATATTCCTGGAAGCTCTGGTTGCGCCGCTCCTGCCTGGCAACCCGTTCCTGTTTTGGTTCTACTTGTTATTCTTATCTAATCTATTGTGTTGACTTTCCATTAGGCTTTGGGTGGAGTGCTAAGGACGAGCCGCTGTTCCTGTTTGTCTCGTTCGTTACGTGAGCATTCCTTCTGCTGTAGGGAATGTTCATTGTATTGGGCGTTCCATTATCCGGCTGAAGTCTGCGGCTGTTTCCCCACGCCGCTGCTGCCTTTCAGAGCATAATAGGGCGTTCCATTATCACATTGAAATCCGCAGCTGTTTCCTTACGCCACTCCTGCCATACAGAACTTTTACTTTTCTTAGAAAAAAAATATTTCTTTATTTAGGTTGGCTGACAGAATCAGCCTTTAAAAAAAACTCATATCATACAAATCATATTATCATACAATTTCATCTCAATTTAAAGCATTCACATATACATTAAAAAAACTAAATTGTTAAAACAACAATTAGCATGAATTCATAAAGAGGATGATAGAAACAGAATGGAGTAGCCCCACTGGTTGCCATCTACATAAATGACTTGTCATTAACTGCACTCTTTTCATAATTATTTAAAATAGATGTTTGTAACAATACCACATCAAGAAACTGTACTAGGGCAATTAATTTTAACCGACATGCTAGTAGTGGCGAAGAGAGCTTGCCAAATGTCATCACAACTCTCTGTACATACCAATTCCATGAGATTCTTAAAATACATTTCCCGTTTTGATATCAGTGCAGAGCACTCTACTATCAAATGCTGCAGAGTTTCTTTGTGCACAGTTTCTTTGCAAAAGCGGCAACAATTCAGTCCCTTGGATATAATACCTCATCTGGCACGTATTTTATTTGTAGACCACAAGTTAATTCTCTGTCTCAAATACTGATTTCGAATATGCAAAGAAGGACAGCGCGCTATGTAGTCCGCCATTTGTCCTAACTTCTTGTGACCAAAGATTAACACATTAAAATCACTGTATGTAGTGCATTTCTCTCACGTACACACCCAATCATATCTGTACAGTTTCAGCTTGAATTTATCTGGATTTGTTAGTAGTTCATAAATTGACAAATCAGCAGAAATGATTATATCCAACACATTGTTCCTCCACATAGTTGGAAATTTGTCCAATGATGTCAACATATTGGAAGCCACAGTGCTGAGTACGTTCGTGATTCAACACTCAACATACATTTCCTAAAAAAGGTGCATATTCTCCAAGCCACCTGCATAGCTAAATTTACAGAGCTTAGTTCATACCTCATTGGGGCCATTGGTACGCAATTAGGGAGTTTCAAAATGGCCGTCCATAAACGAGCCTCAAGTCTCTCCGATTTTGCAGGATCCCACGGCAACATTGCTTCCGCACCATATGTAATAGTGGGAACCACTTTTTGTTGGAAGAACATCATAATGTGGGAGTATGAAAATTTGCCATATTTGCGAGCTAGAATCTTAGCCTGTGAAACTAGATTTCGGTGTTTTAGCTCTACAGTTGTCTGAAAAGTGGGGCTAGCGATGTGACCACTAAACATCACACCCAAGTATTTGTACTGTTCTGCAACCATTAAGTTCGACTGATGTAATTTCCATACAAATTAGCTTGATTTCTTCCCCGCTTTTGCCCCACATATGACAACTTGCGTTTTTTCAATGTCAATCAAAAGGTTGTTATCTTTTGCATACTCTTCCAGTTTACATAGCACATTTTGCAGTCCCCAAGGTGTCTGTGACAACACAACGAAGTTGTCTGCATAGAGCAGCCAAGCCAGCTTTTGTTGGCCAAGGTTGGGAGCATCTGCTAGGGCCTCATCGAGTTTCCACCCAATATCTCGTATGAATAAGTTGAACAAAGTGGATGCCAAAATACATCCTTGACGTAAGCCACAATGTGTTTCAAAAGTGAAGGACAGCAGACCCTGAAGAGTGAGACGCACCCGCATAGAGGTGTTTGTATGTAATGATTTTATTAATGTTAGCAATGTGGGGGGACATTTATAGGCACTTAGTTTGTTAAACAATATTTGCTGATCAATTGAATCAAAGGCCACGCAGAAATCTACAAAGACCATGTAAAGTGGCGGTTTCGGAGCGGCCCCTTTTGCTCTGAGCATGTTTAATGTTATTATGTTGGGAATGGTGCCAAGTCCCACCACAAAGCCCGCCTGGAAAGGACCTCTGTTATTAGAATCTATTGTTCATTGGTTCAATTGTTTTAACATAATACGGCTGTAGATTTTCCCCAGGGCGTCAAGAAGAGCTATTGGTCTATAGCTCTGTGGTTTAGTGCGATCTCCCTTTTTATATATGGATATCGCAATTGAGTGCTTCCATGATTGTGGAAGCTGTTGTGAAGTGTTTATATAGGTGAAGATTTTAAACAAAATAGCTGCCCAGTGTTCCGGGTGTTGTTTCGATAGGAAGTTTGAAAGACCATCAGGGTCCGGAGCTCTGGATTTGCTCAGCTTATGTATAAAGTTGAGAATATCATCCTTGTCAAAATTTAAGTTAAACAACTGAGACTTTGCAGCTTCCGAAATTGTGACCAGACCACACGGTTTGGCATATAGTTGTTTAAAAGTGTGTTACCCACTCAAGTTCAGAGACTCAATTTACTTGCACACTAACTTGAGAGGCCGCGCCTGCCTGGTTTAATGTTGCCCCTGTGCGAGCCGTGTTTTTGGTTTGAATTAGTTCCAACATCTTCTCCCCATCTTGCTGGTACAGGAGAACTTTGTGTGCCCTCATCCAATTTTTATGCTTAGTTTTGATTTTAGCTAGTGCGCCTGCCCTTAAATTTATGGGGAGCTTCATTGCTTCCCTTTTAGATGCACGAAATCTGGCCTTTCTGCTTTGAATTTCAGGATTAAAGGTGTGTAATGGCTTCAATTTATATGGGTTTGCAGATCTATGGTGGCAATACAATAGCATCAGGTAATAGTAATTTGTGATATGCCCATTAGGATTATGTTCAGGTTGGCAAAGAGCTGTCTCCAGTGCAGAATTAAAATGAGCCAGCGTACTTTCTGACCATTTTATGCGATTCAAAGCACTATTTATTTGCATAGTTCCCTTGCCTTGCAACGGCTGCAGACTACCCTTGTCGTTGCTTACTTGCCATGTCAACCTTGGCATATTGTGGTCACTCTGCGAAGTAGATACTACTTGAAACTCGATTATTTGAGAAAACAGTTTGGCATCGACATATATGAAATCATTGATGGCCTTCGGTTTACCTCTTTTCCACGTATGTTTGGGAGGAATGTCGTCCATACATGCCTCATTCACATATGACGAATGGTGCTGCCAGTACCTGGGCATGTTATGGCATTACCTGCAAATGCCAACCTTACCGATTTAGGCGGGAGACTCCTGATTTTTCAGCAAAAAATATTGCTATTTTTTTACACTCTCCCGCTTAAAATAAATCTTTGCCAATGCATTCCTATGGCAACATTTGTGTCTCCCGATTATTCTGACAAAATCTCCTTCCCAGGTGGTTTAGAATGTTGGCATGTATGCAGAGTTAAAACGGTTAGCGTTGCCATTGCTTGTGTAACATTAATTCAGAGCAAGGCACAGATACAAGAACAGACATACTCCTTATAAATCAAGTGGCTGAAGGCAGAATTGGGTAAGACAGTTTGAGTGCATCAGGAGGTCGTTTAGCTGCTTTATAGTAGTGGAAGGTAGACAAGAGCAAGGTAGTGAAGTGCAGATGGACTACAAATAATCTAGCTGCACAACCGTAGATCTGCTCCAGATTTAATCTATGGTTGAAACACATGATCTGGGAAAACCAAATAGCTTAGTATAATTCGAATTCAAACAGCAATGAATCCAGCTGTGCAGTAAATTAATATAGCTATTAAATCATCTAGAGGTGACATTTTGAATTTGGGGAATCAAGGAGCGAAGTACAGTTAGGTAACAATCAATGTGGCAATGTAGCTGTTTGTCTGGCAGTGCAGTAATTATTCCGGGGCAATCGGGGAGACAAGTACAGTTTGGCAGCAACTAGTCTACCACTGCAAAATTAGTCTGTGCTGATGCAGCATTTATTCTAATGATACAACAATTACTCTAATGGTGTATTCATTAATCTTGCAGTGGAATAATGTATCCCCATGTGCAACCATCAATGTGGACCGCCAAACACAGGTGGGTTGGTAGACAGTCCAGCAATTCACTGATTAGTCTTAATGATTGAGCCAGCAGTGTAGAGGTGCAATCAGTAATCCAGGACACCCAAAGCTCGAAGTACGTGAAGGTAACAAATAATCTAGCAATGCAATAATTTTAACTAAGTATGCAATAATCAATCTAGTTATGTAGCCGCTTAGTACAGGTATTTCAAGATTGATTTAGAGTGGGACAACCAGGGAGAGCAGTACAGTTAGGCAAAAATGATCCAGCAATGCAACTGTGTTTACCTGTTAAAATGATCTAGCTATGCAGTATTTAATTTAGAAGGGAAACAGTTAATCTGTGCAACAGAAAAATAAAGAGTGGGTTGTTGTCCCTTACCCACATGTCCCAGAATGTAAAGCAAGTAATGCCAGAGGTTAGGATTAATTCTAAACCTTCCAGCCATCCCCTTTTTGTTTTGCTGTAGTCACCCTGGGGATGGGTATGCCCAGACATGGGTCCCGTGCCCATGGAGGGTGAAACATGCTTGTGGTCTCGTGCAGAAGGGATGTGACCAGCAGTTCAGGCTGGACTGCCCCTTTTGAGGTGGGACCAAGCCTGATTTGCAAATGGTCTTTCACCTTTTGTAATGGCTTGGCAGGCGAAGAGCGATGGTCCAGAAGGTTGCCCAGAGCAATGGCAGTGGTTTAAGATTTATTTTAAACCTTCCTGCCATCACCTCTTTTGTTTTGCCAGAAAGCCAGGACTGAAGGAGCATCTCCCAAATGACATGTGGCATGTATGGCAGTGGGTTGGAGACGTGGGAGCCTTGAAGGCTGGAAGCATTAGTGGACTTGGACAGGGTTGGAGCTATGCAATAGCGGACAAGTGATAGCTAATGAACGTGCTGGAGAAGATTGGGGATGTGAGCTAGGTAGGAGATGAAGGCGAGGAAACGAGATCTGAAAGAAAAGGCAATCCTGGCCTTTGCTACAATGTGAATGCCCCAGCCAAGTGTGGTCTTGGGAGGACAAGCTATCATCCTGCATGAGCATATTTGCACAGTAGACCCCCTCAAGTTACTCTCTAAGCGTTGTTCCCACCTACAGGTGAAACAGTGCACTCTAGTCATCACAAGGGCTGGGCAAAATTGTGAAATTCCTTTCTGCCAGCCGCAGAAGCAAAATTTGTAATATTTCGACCAGTTTTGCATATCAAAAAGAGCTACACAAAGTTTCTTGTGCCACTTGATAGCACATATCAAAAAGAGGAGCACAAAGTTTCTTTTGTCGCTGCACAAACCTAGCACAGATCGAAAAGAGTAGTACAAACGTTCTCGTGCCACTGCACAAACCTAGCACGGATCGTGGAAAACCGTGCAGTTTCTTGTGCCACTGCAGAAAACTACCACAGATCAAAAAAAGACCTGAAAGAAGTTTCTCATGTCGTGAACCTTTCTTGTGCCGCTGCAGAAAACTACCACGGATCAAAAAAAGACCTGAAAGAAGTTTTCTCATGTCATGAACCTAGCACAGATCGAAAAAAAAAGACTGCCACAAAGTTTATCTTGGCACCTTCAAAACTAGCAAAGTTTTCTCGTGTCGCTGCACGAAACTAACATGGATCGAAAAAAAGATCCGTGCAAAGTTTCTCATTGCGCTGCACAAATCTTGCATGGGAAGAAACGCCACTTCATGTGTGAAGTTGGGCGAAATTTCAATGGCAGGAGAAACGTAATGCTGATTTCGCGGAACTAGGGGAAACGGATTCCAGTGTGGATTCTGCACTTTTCGCTTTGCTGTTGAAAATTTCACTCATCACGATTGAGCCAAGACATGCGCCAGACACGCCTGTTAAAATAAAAACACATTTGAACCCTCTAAACGTTTTCCCACTTATGCTTTGTTCATAATACCCAATTGCCTATGTGTATTCAGAAGTTGTGCCCAATAGCCTCTCTGAGAAAGTTGCATTTAGAAGTTGTGCCCAATAGCCTCTCTGAGAAAAGTTGCATTAAGAAGTGTACCCAATAGCCTATGTGTATTTAGAAGTTGTGCCCATTAGCCTTTCTGAGAAAAGTGGCATCTAGAAGTTGCGCCCAATAGCCTCTCTGAGAAAAGTTGCATTTAGAAATGTACCAAACGGCCTATGTGTATTTAGAAGTGTAGCTGGCTCCAGTATGGTCTGGAATGCAGGGAACGTTTGGAAGAACATGTAAACCCACCATATCACACCCCACGCTTACTCTCTCCTCTGCATCACCACTCAAATAGAACACAGAGATACTATGACACCATTCGGTATAACTGTTCTCATACCAATACTTCTCGCTCACTCCCCATCACTCTAAGTAAACACCGCTGGTTACACACCCCCCAGCCAGGCGTTCTCCTCAGGCCTAACGCAGCCATAATCGGTCTGGATAAATCCTGCCAGAACGAACACATACCCCTGATATCAACCACCACACCTACCACTAAGAAGCAGCTATTTCACGAATAACACACCAGCTGCACACATACCCGGTGCAGACACGCGCCGTTTGGCCCTCCCCACTCTCTCTACTGACTTGAACTTCGGTTCCCAAAGGCGTTCAACCTACCAGCGCCTTCAGACCATACCAATGGTATATAAGGCGCTATATAAGTGCAAAGTAACACTAACAATAACAATGTATAGACTGCGAGACGTTATGAAGTGTTTCCATTGAGACATTCTTACCTGATTTTGGGGGAGAGCGGGTTCTAAACAATGAAAATTCAAATCACCAGCAACTATTGTGTGTGACACATCAGGCAAGAGTGCTATTTGATCAAACACATCATTCAAATCATGAAAAAAGCTTCAATAGAAATCGCCTTAGGATTCCAATACAAGTTGACTAATGCATAAATAATCTTATGATCTTGTATTTTCGTTAGCTGAATTTGAGCGTTCGGGGTAATCCAAGGAGTCAAAGTTATGTTTGAGTTATCCTTAACCCCCATCAGGAGCCCAGAAGTTGGTCGCCCCTTCAGACCCCTCAATGCTGGCACTAGCTGCACATCAGGGTTGTCCCACATGGGGACATCAGTCAACCAGGTTTCTTGTAAATCCACCATATCAGATTTATCCAAAGCATTATTAACATTGTTTTTATTATTATTATTAACAAGTGCCCAAAACCACATGTGTTCCAACAAACTAATGATAGAACCCTTTGAGTTACGGGAGTGTTTAGTTAACTGCTGTTCCCACCTCAATTGCAAACACATGTGTTCTGAACATACATCTTTTGATTTGGAAGGGGTTTCATGTTCAAAGTTGGGCAACCTGAGACAGTTATGGGTAGTTTGATGGACTCTGTATTATATTCAAAAGCAGGACCAGCAAGTACAACAAATCCCATATCAACAACTGTTGTTTAGCTCCCCAGATGTTGTTTAGTACTACCCTTGCTCTCAACCATAACCTCACTCTTAGGCAGAATACAGTGCAGTTCCCTTGGGGAGCACTACACCAGATTAGGAATACAGGTGAGAGCAATAAATCCCCTTTGGTATCAGTCTGTACCACAAAGATTTAGTTGGTAGCTGTGGCTGAGCAGTCAGACTTATCTCAAGAGGGAGATGAGCAGCATTCAGAGTTTACACAATAGGCAGTACAATACTATGGAGCAAGGAAACACTGACCAAAGCTTTGTATCAAAAAGAGAATGTATTTATTCTATACACTTCTAGTTCCAACACATAGATCACAGTTGATAAAGTAAATTAAGTTTAGTCAAGAAAAAGCATATACAACTCCCTATTCAATTGTAGACAAGTTTGCGGTATAGTGAAAACTGAGCAAAACAGCACAGTGAAAACCAACTACAAATGGCACTCTACCAATTTAACGAAAGGGAGGGAAAGCACAAGTTAAACCGAAATATCTTCAGACAACCCCTAGCAACACTTCCCTGAAGTTTTGTGAACAAGTAATGCACAGTAACACTTTAGCCAAAAGATAAGTGAATGAAAACTGAGCAAAATGGCACTCCACGAGTTAAAACAGTAGGAAGGACGAGGGGTTTAGAAGATTTAGGTGCATCAACACATTTCTCATTGAAAACCAATCTAGTGAGAGCAGATCTAACAAATCAGCCAGAGTCAATAGGCTTGAGCCAGAGTCAGTGGTACAGGACCAAGAGTTTTGGAGCAAAAATGTTCTTGTAGCTGCAGTCAAGTCTTTAGTAGAAAAATATTGAAGAGGTAGATGCGAGGCAAAAGACAATGTTAAGAGAGAGGGCGGCCGACCCCACAAGTAGTTAAAGGATTTAAAACACCTTTAGGGCTACCACGGAGAAAGGGAGGCCAGGCGGAACAATGTACTTTAAACATGGAGAAGTGGCTCATGCGGTGGCGGTTGTTCCTGGTAGTTCCTGCAGGTTGAGGGGTCCAACAGAGGAAGAGAGGCTCTCGTCGTGGAGGAAGGTTCGAGTCGCTGCACTACCCAGGGATGAAACCAGCTGCGGTGCTGCCAAAAAAAGTTTAAAACGTACGCTCCTTTTAATCGCGGTCCGGGTCGATAGCTGCCTGGCTATCCAGTCTCCAAGTGCGGAGCACTGTCGATTCGACCAAGGCAGGTCCGAGGAAGCGATAGGTGAACTGGTTGACCCCACCAGCTCAAGGGAAGGAGGCTCTTTTGCTGAAGATCGCCTCTCGTCGTGTGGAAGAAAAGTGGTGAGACGATCCGGCAGGGCTTCACCGGTAGTGTAGATGCTGAAGATATCTGTGGCTTCTCTTCCCTTCGGTTCCGTAGTTCCAGTGGAAATGTCTTGCTCTTCCAGTCCTCAGGACCCTAATTTATGCAGAAAGAGACCCATTCATACAGCCTAGCTGTCACTCACACAGTGGAGTGGTCTTCTTGGCGGGAGACCCTCCAGCCTATCAGGTTAGAGTGTGACCAGAGTTGCTGTGGCAACTCTGTCCAGGGGTTCTACTCCCCCTCCCAAACAACAGACCCACCCCAGACTCAGAGGCGCCGAAAGGAGGGCTTCTTGGCAGAAGCCCGCCAAAAGAGCAAACAAAGGATCCCCGACCCGGGTTACGAAAATGGAGTAAGACTCGAGAAAGAAGTTACATTAAAGTTCTGGCAAATAAAACCTACCGGAGTAAAGTTAATAATAAAATAAACCGGTGGTATGTTAGAGGCTGTCAGTAAAAGTGTTAGCCTCGAACAATGGGAAAATCCCATAGGGAAATATTTGCGGTCGAATATAAAAGGTAGTAACCACTGCCACCAGCCAGAACCTTTGTAGAGGGGGACTTTAAGGTTACCTCTCGAAAATGAACATAGGGGAAAAACTATTAACCCCTTCCAGTACTTCCATATTAAGATGGGTTGTACTGGTTTAGTTCATAAGATTTGACTAGTAAAGTCAATGGAGACTTTACATGCTCTGGGAGACAGTAGTCAGCCCCAGGGTATGGAGTCTATGTTTGAGGGTCGCTACGACACCCATGTGTCACTGCACGGAGGGTGCTGTGTTACACATGTGCATAAAGATGGTTCCTATGGGTGAGAAAAAAGATTCCATAGGCATTAAACACAAAAATTGCCTAGAACACACATTGCAAAGATGCCTAAGAGTGGGAAAAAAGAGTCTCACTCTTAGCAAGTAAGAAGAAATAAACCCTTCAGATCCAGCAAAGCTGCTGGGGGACTCTATAGGTAAGGGAAATTAGCCATAAGTGAGAATTCTCCCTAACACTCACCAAGGTCAGAATTCTGTCATTTGGAAATTCGACCTGGTCGATATTATTTGACCCTATATCTTCTAACGCTGGCACGTCAGAAAATAATTCCTTTATGCTCTGATGATTCAGATCATACTGCGTAAATGGGCCCTGTCTACAACCGATTATAATAGAGAAAGGGCAGCCACTAGGGGCGATGGTCTTTTTTCCCTGTGACAGCCTCTTTGGGTTTTTGCACTGCAGGAGCTTGAATAGATTTGAGTAGCAATATTGATTTCAATATGTTATCCACCTCCCTGGCCATAGCCGTCACATAACCCCTTGAGGGACTTAGTTTGGTATGATGAAATTCTTTAGAAGTGCTAACAGTTACAGCAGTGGCTGATTTACCATTAAAATGTAATCCCAACTTCATTTGTCCAAGAGCATCAGTCGGATCATCAACTCTCTTTGCTTGAGAGGACATATCTTGTGCTAGTTGTCTTGGAATTGTTGCTTTTAGAAGCATCTGGCTTTCCTGTATGTTGTTCGAATTCAGATTGGATGACTCTGCCTTTAAGGATCCTTTTCGGAGCATTATCAAGTAGCATAGGCCTCAGGCCAGCCATGTAGGCATCTACTTCTTTTCTAATTTATTTCCGTGTTGCATCTAAAGCAGCACTTTCCTTGTCAGTTGTTATCGACATTTTTTGAGGGGGTTTACATTCAGGGCAAGATCAGGAGAGACAGAGAACGGGTCTTGCATGCTATGAGCAACTTCCACGAGGTCGTCAAGTGGGACATAAGGTGCTATTTGTAGCTGTCTCTCATCTGTTGTTTTGCGAGTCATATTCAAAGAAGAATAATTCTTAGCAACTGCACACGCAGCTAGTGACAAACCTTTTTGGGGTAATTTTATATCTTTGAAAAATTGTTTGGTGACTGAACAAGTAACAGTTTTAATTGCTCTCATATTTTTTGTTTTCTTTTCACAGACAGGATTTATCCGCGCCTTTGCCGTTCGTATTTTCGTATTAATTTCACTATCTTTGGTGAAAATAGTAAATACCCGTTTCTCATCTGTGATTGGTGTTAATGTAGGAACAAATGTCCCTGCTGGTACGGGATCTTGAGTGTTTACTGTAATAATCTGATCAATCAAAGGAAGTGAGGCAATATAATCAACCTGTACAGCAATCGAAGTCGTACGCACTTTTGATTTCTTAACATTTTTCAAGGGTACATTTAGCACAGAGACCTTGTTGGATGACTGATCAGAGCCAGAGCCCACTGTATCAACCTTTGGAGTGATATTGCAACCAGATTCATGTTTTTTCTGCCAGTCCAAAATAAGGGTCAACTGTGATGCCTGGAGATTCATTTTCGTCTCCAGAGAATCAAATAATTTGACCAAGGTGTTTATTGTCAAATTTAAGGCATTTAGTGTTATTTGGATCAGTGTGGCCGAGGGTTCAAATGTTGACAGTTGAGCCGGGGAGTCCCTTTTTTGTGGAATTGGTGCAATATATGATACCTCTAATTCAGAGCCAACTTGACTAATATCCCGAAAGAACTCAGGTGAGCATGACAGGTTACCCGAGCTTTGTTGTGGAAGGAAGTCTGATTCATTGGACTCAAGCTCGATCACTGCAATGTCCTTAGAAACATGACCCAGATTACTTTCTTCAGAGTCAAGATCGTCCATTGGGCGCACGGAATCCCCTTGTAACACGGTGTTGTCCGAGAGAGACACATAGGACAACCTTTTGATAGGCGAGACTAAACTACCATCAAGAGGAGTAGCACTTGGGTTATCCAAGTCTTATGGATGAACGGATTGAATAACAGGTTGCTTCATGGGTGCTGTTGGCGGTCTCCGGATGCCGCCGTCCGTGAGCCCCCCACACTCCGTGACAAAGATGACACGGAGACAGCGTTGTTACCAGTGTGGGCTCCCCGGTGAATGTGATGTCACCGGGAACGCCCTGTTTATTTAACAGCGCACGCGACGGAGTGAACGTCACCCCGTCGCGTGCGTACCCTTAAAGGGCCAACGCCACACTCCTCCTTTTCCATAACAACAAATTGGAAACAGGAGGGACTAACTATCACACGTTTATAAAGCACACAACTCGGTCAATTCCAAAACCCCCATTTATTCACAGCCACCCTGGATCCCCCGCGGGTACCTGTCACGGCCTGACCATTAGCCCCCGGTCAGCCTCCTGAGCTCAGTCCGTCACATAGTCTGTAAGACGGGCAGGTTTCCCACGCCTTGTTCTCAGGGGGTACCTCCTGCCACCGTCCCTGGCCGGTGTCTCTTGGCCGGGTCTGCCTCGAGCCGGAGAGTCCGCGGCAGGGCTGTCACCCCCACCTTCATCCAAGGCACCCTCACCCTCTCGGTTGTCGGGGCTGTCCACTCTCTGGTCGCCGATTCTCCTGAAGAATGAAGCATTCCTTGTTACAGACGACGTCCCATCAGAAGCTGTTACCATAGAACCCTTGACCGCCACAACATCTAAAGGAGCGGGTTCATACGTGAGGGACAACTTTCCATGTGGGTGACGATTCCTCACCAACACCTCGTCTCCCAGCGCGATGTGTGGGGGCCTTAGGCCCCTCCGGACGTTTTCCATCTGCGTCCTGACTCGTCTGTCCTCCTCGACCTGTTCATTGTCAATGACGGCAGGGTCCCTGTCCCCAACCTCCGGTATCACGTCTCTCGGACATCTCTGAAAGAGAGCCTCCGCCGGGGCCACACCCGTTGATGAGTGAGGTGTGGTCCGATAGCCCTGCAGGAAGACGTACAGGGCCTTCTGCAAACACTCGCCCTTTCCATGGGCAATCCGAAACACTTTGTTGATGGTGCGCATCATGCGCTCTGCCTCCCCGTTGGCCCGGGGCCACAGTGGGGTTACCCGCCGGTGTTGAATGCCATACTCCTTCATGAGCTCGGCAAAACTCTCGCCTTGGAACGGTGCCCCGTTGTCGGAGCATAGCACAGAGGGCAGGCCATGGGTGGCGAAAATCTTCTCCAGCGCCACCACCACGTTCTCAAATGCGACAGACTCTATGAACTCGACCTCCGGGTATCAAGACCACTCGTCCACCACAACTAGGAAGTGAGTGCCTCTCGACGTGGACCCGGAGTCTGCGTGCACCACTTCCCATGGCCGGGTCCCTCTGGGCATCGCTTCAATAGATGGTTCCCGCTGGGCCGGTGCCGCAGCCTGGCACCACACGCACGACGCCACAAATGTTTCCACCTTCCGCTCGAGTTCCGGGAACCACACCTTCTGGCGGAGGCGAGCTTTGGTTTTGGGCGCCCCTTGGTGACCCTGGTGCGCCAACGCGATGACCTGTGACACTTTGGCCTGGGGCACCACGATCCTCTCACCCCTCAGTAGCAGCCCCGACTCTGAGAATGTCAGTTCTTCTCTCACTCTCCATAACTGCTCAAGGGCCACTCTGGCTTCACATGTCCTGCGTTCCACGGCCTCCAGTACCGTCTTCCAGGTACCCTTCTGCATGGCTTCCTTCAGGATGGCGAAACATTCGTCGCCTTTGGACGCAACCTCGAGTTCTTCCACCTGCATGGAGTTTGGGGTGGCCGTCTCCACTACCAGACGGACATGTTCATCGGCCTCTTCCGCTGATGCAGACTCCTGCGAGTCCCTTCTTGGGTGACGAGATAGGTAATCTGCCGCGTTGTTAGCCCCTGGACAATATGTTAACGACACTCCATACTCGAGCAGGGCGAGCATCCAGCGCTCTATTCTCACTGGTGGACGGGATGATGAGCCCGCCATGATCGGCAGCAACGGCTTGTGGTCCGTGACCACAGTCACGGGGCGCCCCAGAATGTAGAGGCGAAAATGTCTGCAACCCCACAGCACCGCCAGGGCTTCCCTCTCGATCTGGGAGTACCTTTGCTCGGTGTCGGAGAGCGCCTTACTGGCGTATGCTATGGGTCGGACTTCTTGGTCATTCCCCACTTGTGTAAGCACTGCCCCCAGTCCATATGGGCTGGCGTCCACCACGATCTCTGTCCGCAGACTCGGATCGAAGAACGCCATGGTGTCGTCCGCCGCCAAGGCGCCTCTGATGTCGTCGAATGCCGCCTGCTCAAGGGGGCCCCAGTGCCAGGTGGTGTCCTTCTTTGTGAGCGATCTCAACGGCTCTGAGCGGGACCCCAGGTTCCTGATGAAACGGCCACAGTAAGTGACCATGCCCAAGAAGCTCCTCACCTCTGCAACATTCTCAGGCGGACGCGCCTCCTTTATGTCCCTCACTTTGCGGGGGTCCGGCGACACCCCATCCGCCTTAAACACGAACCCAAAGAATTCGATCGTTGTTTTCAGAAATTCACACTTGTCCTTGTGCAGGGTGAGTCCCAGTGAACACAGGCGCTCAAAGGTCTTGGCCAGGCGTGCCAGATGCTCCGTCTCAGACCTGGCATACACCAAGATGTCGTCGTTAATATTGAGGACTCCATCCAGGTCCGCTAGTGCCCCTCTTATGATGTTTTGGAAAACCTCCGCCGCAGAAGACACCCCAAAACTCAACCTCTTGTATCGATAAAGGCCTCGATGAGTGGTAAAGGTTGTGATGTAGCTGGACCCGGGGTGCAGGACCACCTGATGATAGCCTGCTCTCAGGTCCAGTTTGGAAAAGAACCTCGCCCCTTGCAGTTCGGCTATGATGTCATCGATGGTAGGGGTCAAATGTCGCTCCCTCTTTATGGCCTTGTTGGGGAGTCGCATGTCCACGCAGATCCTCACCGCGTCCGGCTGTTTCGGCTTGCGCGCAATGACAATGGGCGACACCCACGGGGTGGGGCCCTCAACCTTTTCAATGATGTCCAGCCCCACCAGATTGTCCAGTTCTCGATCTACCAGATCCCTGAGATGAAACGGAACTCGCCGGTGCTTCAGCGCCACTGGTTGGATCGACTCATCGATGTGGAGCCGGACTGGCTCACCCACCAACTGTCCAATGCCTTCAAACAGGGAGCTGTGTTTGGCCAAGAGCACCTGAATGTCGTCTAAGTACACTGAGTATGCGAATGTGACGATGCCCAGCGCCTCAGCCGCAGCACAGCAAAGCAGGGTGTTGTCGCTCACCGGTGTGACATAGAATCTGGCCCGGATGTGTGAGTCACCATATTGGACATCAGCCACGAACACGCCATCCAGAGGAAGGGGCTGATCGCCGCCGAAAGCGAATATGCGTGCTCTCGGTGCGGTCAGCGTGGGCCGGGCCTGCATGGTATTATAGTGCTGTCTGGCCATCACATTCACGGACGCACCGGTGTCCACTAGCATCGGTACCGAGTCTCCATTGGCAAACACGTTGCACCTGGGCTGTCTCTTAGAGCGGGATTTCAGCATGCTCACACTGGACACGAAGAAGATGTTTTCCTCATCCTCTTCTTCCTCCTCCCCTTCCTGAGGGGCCCCTTCGTCACCCTGGTCCACCTGAGCGACGTTGGACGCCCTTTGGGGTCGGAAGAAACCGGCTCGGACAGGTCCTCTTGGCACTACCTTGGGAGCTGCAGATCTGCACATTCTGGCAAAATGGTCCGCGCCTCCACACCTACCGCACTTAACCCCAGTCGCGGGGCACTCAGCTGGGTGTGGGAGATCGTACCCACACTTTGGGCACGAGGAAGTCGTCCCAGGCGGGCGCGGGCTCTGAATGTTCATGGGGCGCCTCGCTCCACGGCCTCTTCCGACCGCGCAGATTTCCTCCACCTTGCCTGGGTGGCACCAGCTTCCATTCTGGTCGCCCGCAACTCCGACACTTCGTGGCACCTTCCCAGTTCTAGGATGCGAGGAAGGGTGATGCCAGGCTCGCGCAAAATCTGGCGCCTCAGTTTCCCAGAGACACACCCCTGAATGAGTTGGTTGCGAATCATAACTTCAGGGTCATTCCACGCACATGGCACCGCCAGTCTCCGCAGCCGTCCATAGAACACATCCAGAGTCTCGTCATCCTTCTGTCGGGCCGCTCCCATGATAAAACGTTCATAATCTGCATTGGCCATTGGCAGAAAATGATTATGGAGTGCATCCTTTGCCGCCGCAAACGACCCATCCGCCGGCTGAAGGGACAGAAATATCTCGTGCACTGCTGGGCCAGCAGAGTACAGAAGAGTGGCCAGCTTGCTGTCGTCGCTTGTCTCCATAGTGGCCCTGAAGTACATCTCCAGCCTATCCATCCACATCTTCCACCTCTGTCCCAGGCTTGATGGAGAACCCGAGGTATCAAACTCAGGCATTGGCTGTAGGGACCCAGGTGGTTTCAACAGGGGAGCAGGCGGAGGCGCAGCAGCAGCAGCAGCAGCAGCAGCAGCTTGACTCATGGTGGAAAGCGCACAGGCACCCCAGAAGATCTAAGTGATGGGGCCGCAACTCACCACCAGCAGTCAGCCTCTATAGATGGTTTGACTTCTGCCTCTCACCAGGCGCACTCCTCGCAGATGTATTGCTCCAGCCAGCATGCAGACACTGAGGTGTCCAAAAATTGAGCAGGGGGAAAGGCTCCTTCAGCAGGCTTACCATAGAGTCTTGCCCCTCTACTCGGTGAAAAACAGTGTAAATGTCGATGAATCATTCCGAAATTGACACGTGTTGTCTCCAGCGACTATCCGCCGCTGAAGTATCCAAAAATTATGTCCGGATGGCTCACCGGCGCTCCGTTATGAAGCCGTGAGTCTCCGAGGCCTATTCATCAAAATGGCCGCCGGCCGCGTGTATCTCTCCCTTCTCCGCGGTCAGAAATCGCTGGAGCGCTCACATCGGATCATCTACGCTCCCAGCTGATTGCTCCGCCTGTTCCAGGGAGTGATCCCGGCACTCGTCGCCACTGTTGGCGGTCTCCGGATGCCGCCGTCCGTGAGCCCCCCACCCCCCGTGACACAGAGACACGGAGACAGCGTTGTTACCAGTGTGGGCTCCCCAGTGAATGTGATGTCACCGGGAACGCCCTGTTTATTTAACAGCGCACGCGACGGAGTGAACGTCACCCCGTCGCGTGCGTAGCCTTAAAGGGCCAACGCCACAGGTGCCAGCTCATTATCATTCACTGAGGTACGATTGTGTTCTGATCGTTTGCTTGCAGCATTTTCGGTAGATTCCATGACGGCATCAGTCATATCCTCCACAGCCGTTGGAGGAATCATCGCGTCGTTTATTGGCTGCTTTGTTGTCATTTCTTGGCAAAAAGAACGTATGTCTGCATTCAAAATGGTTTTCCCATTGCCAATTTTTGTTCAGTTCAGACAGCCGGGGCGCCGGAGTGGATGAAGTGTGCAAGGTCTTATGCTGGCTGCTTTGGAATTCTATGTGCTTTCGCTTCAAACCCATTTGTTGTTCCCGCCCCATCACCGGCATGTCAGAGCATAAGGTGTATACTACCAGGTTCATGTTGGAAATTATCCACTAATGTCTTTTGTGAAAAGCAACAAACACAGGTGGACTCACCACTTTCACAAGAGCAATGGAGCGGCGCCCGTGGCACCGCCTGGGCCCGTGGCACCGCCTGGCCACGACGACGCTGCGAGGCAAAGCTCACTAGATGGTCAGGCTCTTAAATAGATCCTCGCCTCAGGGGCGGAGCTCATTGATCAGTGTGTTGAAATGGCACAGAGAGAATTCACTAGACCACGAGCAGGAAATCACTGCAGCTGAAGATGCGGCAAGAACTCTCACTCTTTAATCTGAAATTGGCTTTATTCAACAGTAGCAGTTTCCAATGGCGAACCCGGATCAAAGGCTCAAGGCCCGCAGTCTCCGGTCACTGAATGAGTTGTCAAATTTTCTCAGAGTTCAGAAGAAATGCGATTATATTATGAGCAGAGGCTTTCTTTGTGTGAGCTCTGTATTGTGTAGACAAAATGCCCGCCTTCGAATATGCGTGAAGAGCTTTTTTTGAGGAGTAGATCCACTGCTAGAGCTCAAGGATGATTAATCTTGATGACGGGACTGGACAGAATGCAACCTCGGCACGAGCAGTATAACGGGAACTTTCCGTTTTCAGTTTTGCAGTGCAATGCAGATTAGAGCTAGGACTCTGTAATGGCTATGACATATGGTTGAGATCATAAGAGTCGTAGTGGTAGGTAGCCGTACTTAGATCTTACCTCAGTCTTTATTGAAGTCTTTCAAGTCCAGAGGGCTGAGCATCCAGCCCCCAGCAAACAGCCAAACAGTAGAGAGTATGTGCGCCCTTCACTCGTTCGGGCTTAACGCTGCAAGGGTCACACAGGCTTTCTTTTACGCTTCCTCTTCCTCGAGGGGCCGAGCTATGGCGCTTAAGGCAACAGGGAACATATTCAAACTATTCAGCACTCAATAGCGAGTCCAAGCAAGAACAGCCAAACAGTAGAGAGTATGTGCGCCCTTCACTCGTGCGGGTTTAACATTTACTGGGCGTTCCATTGTCCCGCTGGTGTCAGATTCTGAATCCTCTGACTCTTGGCACACCTGTTTGGTCTTGGATATCTTTTTCTTTGTAGTGACAGGTTTCTCCTTTTTTCTGGAAGTGCGGGTCTCATGAAGGAATGGGCGGGTCTCCCCTGACACCACCCTCCTGGTTATTCCCAGGCAAGTAGCACTCGGGGCTTCTGCCCTGGGTCGAGACGTTCAATCCAGGAAGCAGGTCCGTATCCCAGGGAGGATTCCAGGAAGCGATGAGGAACAGGATCGCCCGCAAGGGAGCACAGGAGTGCGGAGAGCTCCAGGAAGCGGTTCGTGTAGTCAAGCACGAGCGGGAGAGAAGTAAGAAGTAAGGTGGCGCAGGGCCAAAGTCAAAGGGGAAAAGGGCACAAGGAATAGGAAACGGCCTCGCAAGGCAAGCGAAGCCGGGATAGATAGAAAGGCTGAGCGAGGGCTGAAAAACCAGGAAGCAAGCACAACTGATGCGCTGAGCATGGACAAGCCAAGCATTGAGACGCGCCGAGCCGCGGGGGCGTGGCGCTTTTCAAGGAAGTTGCAGGTAAGTCTGGTGCTAGACTGCTTGTGCTCCCATGGCGTCCGTCATGTTGAAGGTGAAAATGGACGCTGTGATGCGGCATCGGAGCGACCAGGTTGTTCAGAAGGGGCAAAGTCGGCGATTCATGACAGTATGCCCCCTTCTAGACTTTGATTTCTCTGGTTTGCCAGGATGGATCCAGTGGAATCGCCGGAACAATCGGGGAGCGTTAATGTTGGTTACAGGTTCCCATGTACTATCACTGGGTGGATAACCTTTCCATTCCACCAGGTACTGTGGACGTCCTCTTCTGTATCTTGAATCACATATCCTGGAAACCTCAAATTCAATCTGATCATGAATGAGAAGAGGGGGAGGTCAAAGAGCCATCCTGGTAGACTGATGATAAGGTTTCAATAAGGATGAATGTAAGACAGGGTGTATTCTTTTCCATGAAACTGGAAGACGGAGTTGGAAGGCCACAGGATTGATGATGTTAGTCACTGTGAACGTTCTATAGTAATGTGGTGCCAGTTTATTAGGCCTCAGGTGTCTAGGCAAATGTCGGGAAGACAGCCAGACCTTATCTCCCATGACATGAGAAGGGGTAGGACACCGTTTGGTGTCTGCATTTTTCGTAACATCTATCCTGGCCTTAGCTAGATTTTCTTTAACGTCTTTGTGTGTCGATACCAACTGAGATATCCAGGAATCAACAGATGGAGCTGGACTGGAATGAGGCAAGACCGTAGGTAGGACAGACATGTGGAATCCTTGGTTGCAAAAGAAGGGACTGGTCTTGGTTGCGGAATGATCGGAGTTGTTGTGGCCAAATTCTGCTACAGGGATAAAAACTGACCAGTCGTTCTGCACCTTGGAAGCGAAGCACAGCAGATACTGTTCAAGGGTTTGGTTTACATTTTCGGTAATGCCATTGGTCTGGGGAAGGTAACCAGATGATAAGGTGTGTTTAATCCCCAATAATTGGCACAAGAATCTCGAGACGTATTGGGGTCCATGATCAGAGATGATCTTGGTAGGCAATCCATGTAGTTGAAAGATATGTGTCACAAAAATCCCTGCCATCTCTTTCGCCGAAGGCAGCTTGATCAGTGGAGTAAAATGGAGTAAAATGGGCCATGTGGGAAAAGAGGTTGATGGTGACAATTATAGCAGTATGTCTTTTGGAGGGAGGAAGATCTACTATAAAGTCCATGGCTATTGCCTCTCAGGGTTGAGGTGGCAGATCTAGCTGGAGAAGGAGGCCTGACGGTTTCCGGGTGTCGATCTTATTATGGTTGCAAACAGCACATGCCTGGATGTACGCCTCTACATCGTTGATCATCTTCGGCCACCAGAATTTTCTCTGAAGGGTTAGAAGGGTGGCCTTGATTCCGCGATGCCCAGAATAGTAGGTGTCATGGCACATGGCACATGTGTATTATTTTATTCCTTATGGTCTGCATGGGAATAACCAGGTTCATGTCCTTGAAGAGATATCCATCTTTGGTGGACAAGGCCTATTGATTAGTTTCGTTATAATCCTTCCAAAGGTCCGAAGTTGGAGTTTCAGACCTTATCTTTTCCAAAAGCGTGTTGGCCTGGGCTATGAACACTGTTCTCAGAAACATCCTGAGGAAGGTGTGTGCTTCTTCTAATGCATAATACGACCGTCTAGACAGGGCATCCGCAATAACGTTGGATGTCCCGGGTACATGCTGAATGCGGAACTAGTTTTGGGCGAAGAAGAAGGCCCAATGTGCCTGACGGCTGTTTCTGCATTCCATTCATTACAGGACCTGTAGGTTCCGATGGTCGGTCCGTACCTGCACTGGGTATCTGGCACGCAAGAGAAGATGGCGCCATTCCACGTGGGCTTGATGGATGGCGAGCAGTTCTTTTTCCAGGACTGAATAATGTGTCTCACTAGGATGCAATGTCCGGGACAGATATGCAATCGGATGTTCTTGGTTGTCTTCAGATTCTTGTTTCAAAACCACCCCTATAGTGTATTCCGAGGCGTCTGTCTCTACCAGGAAGAGCTTGGTTATATCTGGTTGAGCCAGGATGGGTCCCTGCGTAAACTTGTCCTTTAATGTCTGGAAGGCAGTCTCTTGTGCTGACGACCATCGAAAAGGTGTGTCTTTCTGCAGAAGATATACGATGGGTTGAACTATGGATGAAAAAGCCAGGATGAATTTTCTGTAGAAGTTTGCAAGGTCCAGGAAAGACTGCACTTGTTTTACCGAGGCAGGAGCAGGGCAGGATGTGATAGCATCGACCTGGACTGGATCCATTGCTACCCCGTATGGACTTAAGATGAACCTTAAGTATCGTACGGTGGACACATGAAAGATATACTTCTCGGGTTTCGCAAATAGATGATGGTCCCGTAATCGTTGCAAAACCAAGGTGACATGTTCTTGATGGATTGTTGGAGTACACCAGAATGTTGTCTAAATAGACTATCACGAATAAAAACAACATGTTGGAGAAGACTCGGACCATGAAACGCTGGAATACAGCAGGGGCATTGGCGAGACCAAATGGCATAACCAGGTACTCAAAGTGCCTAAAGGGAGTACGGAAGGCAGTCTGCCATTCATCACCCTCTTTTATGCAGATCAGATGGTATGCTCCTCGCAAATCCAGCTTGGTGAATATCACTGCACCACGTAGGGCTTCCAATATGTCTGATATGAGTGGCAAGGGATATCGGGCTTTTAGGGTAGATTGGTTCAGACCCCTGTAATCCAAACGTGGTCGGAGTTCCTTGGTGTCTTTATTGGGTACGAAGAACAAATAGGCTCCTGCAGGGGATTTGGAAGGACGGATGGTTCCGTTGGATAGGTTAGTGTCTAAGTATTCTCGCAGTGCTTTCTTTTCATGTTCCGAAAGGATTAACATCCTGCCGAAGGGAATAACCGCATCCTTTCCGATGTCTATGGCACAATCCTCAGGTCTGTGAGGAGGCAACGTGTCACGACCCTCGCCCAAAACGCGCTCTGGCAAACCCGTTGGCCAGGTGGAGTCAGGACTCAGGCCTCTAGAGCCTGGCATCCTCTTCAAAAGCCCTCCTTGGGCCAGTCCTGGCACCTATGGCGCCAGGCTCATACACCATGAAAAACATGTGCTTTGGAACTACTTTATTGTGTTTGTCAGCTAACATGGAGACATCCACATAGCTTGGTTCCTAGGAACCAAGCTATGCGGTCTAGTGTTTTGGGTGTGGTAGCCTAGGGACTACTTTACCTGGACTATTTTGTTGGGGCTATTTAAACCACACCCGAGCAAGACAACACGCTTCGCGTTACTTTGCAGTTTGCAACGTGACGCTCACCGTGTCCAGCTATACCCACGAACCTCGGAGAAGAAGAACCTGCAAGGAGACAAAAGGAACATCATTAGCAGCAGCATCTAACCTGCAGTCTTCATCTTTAGCTACTCGCAGCTCCTGAGAACAGCTTCCTTGAATCTGCACGCCTCCCAGACTGAACGACCTGAAAGAGGAAGATAGAGGCAACATTAAAGAAAGCATAAGAGACATTGCAAATCACGAACTACTCTAAAGGCTTACCTGGCTGGCCGCCTCTCGGCTGGCACCACTCCGGAAATTCCACACGCGCTGAAGAACACCGTGACCTACAAGGAAAGAAGGAAAAAACAGGTTAGCAAAGGAAAGACATCGCAGCGCTGCGCATAGCGCTTACTTTCCGCATCATAGTGCTCTTAATGCGCCATCATTTACCAGCGAGGCTCATCCAAGCCAGTTCGCCGCGCTGAAGCTCTGCATACCTAAGGGAGAAAAAGAGACATTATTAAACAAATAAAGGCATGCAGGATAGCAACAATACTAAAGAACAGCAATAAGACCTACTTGAACGATTTCAAACGGGCCGGCGTAAGTGAAGTAATTGGACTGCACACGCCACGAAAGACAATGCGCCCCTGCAAAGAAGGTAGGACAGAGAGCACGCCTAACTCTACCACAAGGTGAGGAGAGGGCCCCAGAGGGGCTGAAATCACACAGGGGTGGAGGGAGAATACTTACCCCGGTCGGCCAGTCTTGAACACAGTCCCCCTGTATTTCCAGGCAGAACCTTCCCCGCAGACCACATCTGGGCACCACTGAGAAGTATACCAGTGAGTAACCTGGCTGGGTGGCGTCCCTGTGGATACCAGGTGAGTGAAACAGAACGCAAAGCCTACCATAACAAATCCACCTGGCCGCCATGGAGACATCAGAAATGGACCAATTGGCCCAATTACTAGGAGAGCTTCGTGCTGAGGTTCATTCTGCCCGACAAGAGACTAATGCTCTCCGGAGGGACTTGCTAGTGACCAAAGATCGTACGGAGAAGATCAGTATGCAGATCTTGCAATCACAGGCAGGGCAAACTCCTCTGCCTGGGAGCAATCTACTGATGCAAAACCCCACCTTACCATCTACTACCCCCACTCCAGTACAGATCCTGTTACCTGGAACAGTTCCCCTGGCACCACCAGAAAGGTTCTCAGGCGACCCACGGAAGTATGCAGCATTCATCAATCAGTGTCGTATTCATTTTCTTTGTAGGCCTGGAGCATTTCCAAACGACCAAGCTCGGATAGCTTTTGTCTTATCATACTTGAGTGGTAGTGCAGCAGATTGGTCGGTGCCGTTGGTGACCCATGACGATCCTCTATTACATGATTTTGGGGGGTTCCAGAGAGAAATGGAAACACTTTTTGCTCGCCATACCCAGGAACAAGCAGTAGACAATGAACTCTTATCCCTCCGACAGGGGAATCAGGACCTGTTAACGTACATTGCTGCCTTTAACAGACTGGTTGCCGAAGCTAGGTGGCCAGAAAACAAAAGAACCACGTTATTCCATCGAGGCTTACAAGGAGAATTAAAGGACATCTTAGCCCAGGTGGTTGATCCGCCCAGAGACTGTGCCGGATTCATAAATCTGGTCATGCAGCTAGACCACAGGTTGCAGGACCAAAAAGCAGACCGGTCTAAAACGGACCCTCGGACCGTGTATGTTCGACCAAGGGAAAACACATCCCGTGTACCTGAAAACGCTGTGGAACCCATGCAGATCGGAGGGATACGGCCTCCATTAACAAAACAAGAGCGGGATAAAAGAAGACAACAAAAACTTTGTTTGTATTGTGGGAAACCAGGACATTTCCTGAAGGACTGTCCAGTAAAACCCCCAAGAAGAACAGTCTGGGCCACAGAGAAGGGTGGAGTTAAGGAATCAGAAAACTACCAAGCTCGACAAACGTAGAGGTCAGTTTGTCGAGTGAGAAGAAAGAGTTGCTGACTTCGCACTTTGAAATACCAGTAATCTTAATTAACCACCAACGGTCGCCAAGAATGCATGCCGTTGAAGCATACATCGACAGCGGAGCAGTTGGAAATTATATTGATCAAGAACTGGCAGCAGAGATGGGGCTTCATTTGTGTTCTAAGCCAACTATGGACAAGGTAACCACCATGGATGGGACAGAAATCGCTTCCGGGCCAGTAACCCAGTGCACAGCCAGGGTAACCTTGCTGTGCCAGGACTGACATCGGGAGTCTATTTCGTTTGATCTCATCAGGGCACCTCAGTTCAGGCTAATACTTGGGATGCCATGGTTGGTTGCTCACAACCCTTTGATAGACTGGCAGGCATGAAAAAATTAACCTTCCCCGGTGACTGCTTCCCTGCCTGCTATTATCAAGAGGAGAAACTTGACGTCTGTATCCCCATGACTCCCGGAGCGACAGTGTCAACCCCGGGAGTAACTAATACCTTGCCAAGTGAATACCATGATTTCCAGGATGTATTCCGAAAGGACCAAGCCAATACATTGCCGCCACACAGGCTCTATGACTGTCAGATTGACCGTGTTCTTGGTGCACAAATCCCTTATGGCAGGATCTACGCTCTCACAGAACCAGAAAACCTTCATTTGAAATCCTATTTAGACCAGTATCTTGCAAACGGATTTATCCGTCCTTCGAAGTCCTATGCAGCCAGTCCTTTGTTCTTCGTACCGAAGAAGGAAGGGGACTTGAGAACCTGTATTGACTACCGCGCATTCAACCAGATCACCATGAAGAACTGCTACCCCTTGCCACTTATCCCTGAGATGCTAGACCAAGTCAAAGATGCCCAGATTTGTACCAAATTGGACCTTCGAGGAGCGTACCACCTGGTCCGAGTCAGAAATGGAGACGAATGGAAAACTGCCTTCCGTACTAAGTACGGCTTGTTTGAATATCAAGTCATGCCCTTCGGGTTATGCAACGCTCCTGCGGTATTCCAATATTTCATGAATGACGTCTTGAGGGAGTTAATTGATGTGTGCGCTCTAGTATACATAGACGATATCTTAGTGCCTCGAAACAAGATAATGTCCGGCATGTTCGATCATTCCTCACCAAGCTCTGTCAACATCGCTTGTTTGGCAAAGCTCGAAAAAGGCTTTTTTCACGTCACTGAAGTAGAGTTTCTTGGTTTTAGCCTTACTCCAGGAGGCATCAGAATGGACCTGCACAAGGTAGATGCCATTCTGAAATGGCCTTCACCGACGTCTCTGAAAGGGGTACAAAGCATGCTGGGCTTTGCGAACTTCTACCGCCGGTTCATCCCAGACTTCTCTCAGGTTGTGCACCCAATCACAGTACTATTACGAAAAAACAATAAAGAGTTTGCTTGGACCGAAGAAGCTGAAGAAGCCTTTCAGGAACTTAAACAAAGGTTTACCTCCGCTCCAATCCTGCAACATCCTCGTCCAGAGCTCACTTATGTCGTTGAAACGGATGCGTCCAGTCTAGCAATGGGGGCTGTCCTTTCACAGAGAGACCCAGAAACCGGCCAACTACATCCTGTGGCCTTCTGGTCAAAAAAAGTTCTCACCTCCAGAGATTAATTATGCCATCATGGACAAGGAACTCCTGGCTATCAAATCTGCCTTTAAAGCCTGGCGGCACTGCCTTCTGTGAGCCAGACACACCATTACAGTCATCACAGACCACCGAAACCTGCAATATCTCAAAACAGCCAAAGCCCAGTTCTCGCGCCAATTACGGTGGGCCCTTTTCTTCGCCGAATATGATTATGTAATCACGTTTCGACCAGGGGTCAGAAACGGAAAGGCGGATGCCTTATCTCATATGGGCATGGATGAAATGGTATATACAACTCCAGACCCAGTACCTATTATACCTGAAGACAAACTCTTGGGTATCACGACAGCTTTAACACAAGCAGAACTACGAAAAGAAATTCAACGGACAATGAATCCTGATGCTTTCCTCGCATGGCAAACTCAAAGAGATCAATATTCCATCAAGGACCATCTACCCTTTTTTAGGGATCGCCTATATGTACCCAAGAAGGAATTACAACAGCATATTATTTCAAGTTATCACCATTCACTGATCGAAGGGCATCCTGGGATCGCCAAAACCCTAGCTAAGGTGAAAGAGAACTTTTGATGGCCTACCTGGTGTAAGGACATCATTCAGTATATTCAGTCCTGCGGTGTCTGCGCACAAAATAAATCACAGAAACAAAAACCATCTGGTCTCCTACAACCATTTGACATTCCTCCAGTTCCATGGCACACTCTTTCCCTTGACTTCATCACTGATCTACCTCCCAGCCAAGGGTTCAACACCATCCTTGTAGTTGTGGACTTATTCTCGAAGATGGCACACTTTATTCCTCTCAAAGGCCGCCCAGACGCATCCACGTTAGCAAAAGTATTCCGGGAGGGCGTTGTTAAGCTACATGGCTTCCCTTCAGTTCTGGTCTCTGATCGAGGCAGCCAGTTTGTATCCAATTTCTGGAAAAAATGTTGTGCTATGGCGCAGATCGACGTTCGGATATCTACCAGTCACCATCCCCAAATGGACGGCCAAACCGAGAGAAGCAATCAGATGCTCGAGCAACATTTACGGTGCATGCTGCACTACGAACAAAGGAATTGGAAAGACTTACTATGGATAGCCGAATATGCATATAACAATTCCTTGCATTCAAGCACGGGACAAACGCCCTTCTATACCCTTTATGGCAGACATCCACGTACCTCTCAACTAGACCTTCCAGCCAGCTTGGAAATGCCAGTGGTAAAGACTCTACACACAACCATTACTCAGGATTTCAAAAAGGCGAAGGAACATCTTATTCATGCCAAAGAAAAACAAAAGAGATTCGCCGACCAACACCAAAAAAAGGCCCCTGATTATCGAGTAGGAGACAATGGGCCTCATTACGACCCAGGCGGTAAGTTACCGCCTGGGCCGTGACTTTACCACCATGGCGTAAACTACGTTTACGCCATGGTGGTTGGCGGACTTACCGCCCCATTCCGAGTTTGGCGGGGCGGTAAGTCCCCAATCCCCATTTACCCTTCCCCATTCCCATTTTTGCCCCATAGGGCATAATGGGAGTGGGGAAGGCGTTAATTACGCCACCGTAAATTAAGGTGGCGTAATTAACTCCATGGTCCCTTAGCGCCTTGGATTTTAACACCTGCTAAAAGCAGGTGTTAAATCCGCCATGGCGCTAAGGGACCTCGTACTCAGGCGGTAAGGGTCGGCGCTGTTTACGGCGCCGTAAACCCCTTACCGCCTGAGTTGTAATGAGGCCCAATGTTTGGTTAGCCGCTAAATTCGTACCCATCAAGGGAACCCGGGCTTTTCATCCCAGATACTTAGGACCCTATACCATTAAGGCAATTATCAACCCAGTAACCGTGAAACTGGATTTACCACCTAATCTACAAATTCACCCGGTATTTCATGTTTCCCTCTTGAAATCAATGCAACCCGGTACGTGGATTGGCACACCACCTAAGCCCATACTTGTTGACGGAGAACCAGAATTCGAAGTCAAAGATATCCTGGACTCTAAATACTCTAGATCCAAGTTATATTATCTCGTCGATTGGAAAGGATTTGGACCACAAGATAGATCCTGGGAGCCCAGTGAGAACATCCACGCACCACGTCTAATCAGGAAATTCCATCGGAACATCCCAACTAAACCTGGGCCAGAGAGAAGGAACACCGTGGGAGGGGCCTTAGGGGGGAGTGCTGTCACGACCCTCGCCCAAAACCCCCTCTGGCAAACCCATTGGCCAGGTGG
The DNA here is from genome assembly GCF_040938575.1 of Ambystoma mexicanum. Lineage (NCBI taxonomy): Eukaryota > Metazoa > Chordata > Amphibia > Caudata > Ambystomatidae > Ambystoma > Ambystoma mexicanum. The sequence goes on from NC_090934.1 coordinate 675,016,430, forward strand.
AGTCAGGACTCGGGCCTCTAGAGCCTGGCATCCTCTTCAAAAGCCCTTCTGGGGCCAGTTCTGGCGCCTATGGCGCCAGGCTCATACACCATGAAAAACATGTGCTTTGGAACTACTTTATTGTGTTTGTAGGCCAACATGGAGGCATATACAAGCTATGCGGTCTAGTGTTTTGGGTGTGGCAGCTTAGGGACTACTTTACCTGGACTATTTTGTTGGGGCTATTTAAACCACACCCGAGCAAGACAACATGCTTCGCGTTACTTTGCAGTTTGCAACGTGACGTTCACTGTGTCCAGCTATACCCACGAACCTCGGAGAAGCAGAACCTGCAAGGAGACAAAAGGAACATTGTTAGCAGTAGAATTTTACCTGCAGCCTTCATCTTTAGCTACTCGCAGCTCCTGAGAACAGCTTCCTTGAATCTGCACGCCTCCCGGACTGAACGACCTGAAAGAGGAAGATAGAGGCAACATTAAAGAAAGCATAAGAGACATTGCAAATTACGAACTGCTCTAAAGGCTTACCTGGCTGGCCGCTTCTCGGCTGGCACCACTCCGGAAATTCCACACGCGTTGAAGAACACCGCCACCTACAAGGAAAGAAGGAAAAACAGGTTAGCAAAGGCAAGACATCGCAGTGCTGCGCATAGCGCTTACTTACCGCATCATAGCACTCTTAATGCGCCATCATCATTTACCAGCGAGGCTCAACCAAGCCAGTTCGCCGCGCTGAAGCTCCGCATACCTAAGGGAGAAAAAGAGACATTATTAAACAAATAAAGGCATGCAGGATAGCAACAATACTAAAGAACAGCAATAAGACCTGCTTGAACGATATCAAACGGGCCGGCGTCAGTGAAGTAACTGGACCGCACACGCCCACGAAAGACAACGCGCCCCTGCAAAGAAGGCAGGACGGAGAGCACGCCTAACTCTACCACAAGGAGAGGAGAGGGCCCCATAGGGGCTGAAATCATGCAGAGGTGGAGGGAGGATACTTACCCCGGTCGGCCAGTCTTGAACACATTCCTCCTGTATTTTCAGGCAGAACCTTCCCCGCAGACCACATCTGGGCACCACTGAGAAGTATACCAGCGAGTAACCCGGCTGGGTGGCGTCCCTGTGGATACCAGATGGGCGTAACACAAGGACTGTACAATGGCTGTAGAGAATAAGTCTGAAAATTGGTGGAGGGCTTCAGGTACTTGATTGATATTGGAAACAGTGAGTGGTTGGTGGTCTGGCATTCCGCCATTAATGGGTATGGTGAGTTGTACCTTCTGGGAAAGGCAATGTGAGAGACAGAATTCAGATCCCAGGAACAGTGACCCTGCTGCCCAGTTCATATAAGTGTTATGTCTTTGCAGCCATGGCATGCCCAAAACCACTGGGTAATGAGCCGCCTTTATAATGTCGAATCATAATAGTTCCTGTTGATTGTGAACAGAGAGCAAGAGTTCAGCTGCTTGTTCAGTTATCGGTCCAGACGACAAGATATTTCCATCAATCCCTTCAACGGCTTGAATAATGTCCTTGGATTCCCTAGGTATTTGATGTTGTTGAGCCCATTTGTCATCTAGAAAAATGCCCAAGGCGCGCACAATCCACCAGGGCGAGGACGGGATAGGGTTCTTCAATGCTAGTGGTCAGTGTTACTTAGAGAATCACCAAAGTACTCCTGAATGCCGGACCCCAGGAGGCTGAAGAGGTGGAGCATGTGTCTGTCTCTCGAAGCTGGGCTCCGTTCAGGATCGGGAGCTGGTGTTTCCCGAGCGTCTTGGAAGAGCTATCGGGCAGTTCCTGACCAAGTGTTTGTCAGATGCGCAGTACATACACAGACCACTGTCGAATCTTGCAAGTCTTTTCCTGAGAAGACAAAGGTCTTCATAGAGTACCTGCCAGGAATCGGTCCAGGATCACTAGGATGCAAACTAGGCTAGCGCCGTCCCCATCGTCTCAGACACAACAGGGACAGTCCACATTGCATCAGCGGACACAATCCCTTCGGATTCCTTGTAAAAGGGGGATACTTCACTGCCGCAAGAAGTTGGTAAAGCCTCATCCCTCCGTTTTGTTGCACTTGCGGTTGCCATGGAAATTAGGGCAGGGACGTCGACCCGCACCACGTCAGCCGCACGCTCCAGTCATGTGACTGCAACTAGATAAACGCTAGCCTGCAGCAAACTCGTTGCTTCTGATTTTGAATTGGAGTCTGCTACGTATCCTGTGTCAAGTCTTGTTGCCTGCTATTGACCCTTTGTCTTCCTGTCTCTGCCTCGCTTCCTGCTTTCCTGCTTTCCTGCTTCAGCCTTACCCTTTGAGTTTCCTCAAAATTACGGCTCCCGTAAATGTAATCCCCATTGATCTCCCTCCTCCTGTCTGTGCTCTCCCCCTTACCTGCTGCCTGCCTGCTCCTTTCATCCTCCCAGCCTACCCACGGAACTATCCCCGTTCTGCTCCGCTACTCCTTGTTGCCAAACCGGACCGCGCCCAGGAATTGCCATTGCCTCACGTTTTGATCATCTCTAAACTTCCAGTTGCCCACTCGGAACTCCTCCAGGATTGCTTTGCCTCACGTTTTGTCTTTGTGAATTTCCTCAAATAACGACCTGGACTGCCTTATGGATTGCTATTGCCTCTCGCCTGATCAACGTTGTTTATAATTCGTCATCAACGTGGACTGCATAGGATTGCCTCCTGTTTCTTGGGATCCACATGACCAGTGCTCCTCAACTAGACTGCCGGTACACTACTCCTTTCCTCTTCCCCGGTACGGACTAGAGACTGCCGTGGTGCCATCAGGGGCTGAGATCTGAGCGTCCTCGTTTCGTCGGGTATTGTACTTCCAACCCCTAGGCGTACACGTCCCGTCGGGTATAGTCCTACACCCCTGTACCTGGCGGTGTTACTGGAGTATTGGTTGTCTATGGAGTACTTGCTATCAATCCCATGGTAAGAGTGTCTGTCCTTATGTTTGTTTCTGCTTTTCGATTCACTGTGTGTGAGTATTAACGATTCTTGTTTCTTGTGTATTGTAACAGTTGTCGTTCTGCTCCTTGTGATTTCGGCACAAAAAAGCATTACCTTGTGTCAACTGGAATACACTCACACACGAGGGAGTCTTCTGCCACGCGTTTTGGGTCCATTCTTCCAAACAATTGATCCCTGGTGCTGGTTTACTTGTATCCAGACACAGGGTTACATTGTAGGGTAGAATTATTCTTCTACACTATGGGGGAAACATAAGAAGGCAATCTTAACATAATCAGAAGCCTCTTAACATACCTCTCCATGGACCCAAACGATGCCCTGGCCCAAATTATGCAAATGTTTACTGAATTACAGGCGGATATGACGGCAGCTCATACCGCTACCCAACAGCGCATCAATGAGATACAGGCAGGACTGGTTCCTACTGCCCCTCCGGTAGTCGACCATATGGCCCCCTCAGGTTCAGGAATGGCTAGGTCAGGGCAGGAATACCGTCCTGTGTTTATGACAGCTCATTTCCCTTTAGCCCAACCTGAAAGGTTCTCTGGAGATCCTCGTACTTATCGTACCTTCCTGAATCAGTGTCGTCTGCACTTTTTATGTAGACCATCCTCGTTTCCTGATTCAAAAACCAAGGTGGATTTTCTCTTGTCCCATCTTGGTGGGACTGCCGCATCGTGGGCTAACCCGTTACTTGAACAGGGTAGTCCATTATTGTTGGACTGCGATGCTTTGATTTCAGCTATGAGCCGGGTATTTGACACCCGGTACAAGACGCAAGCCACGGATCTTGAACCTTTGAGCTTACAACAAGCAGATTCCCCGTTGTTGGCATATTTGGCCCGATTTTATCAACTTGTGGCTAAAACCGGGTGGCCTGATGACAAGAAGGCTTCTATGTTTTATCATGGACTATCTGACTCCTTGAAAGAAACCTTGTCTACGGTTCCTATCGTACCCACAACCTTTCCTGAACTCCTAGACATGGTACTCCAAATTGACTCAAGAAGAGCAGAAAGGAAAGGAGAAAAGAGGTCTCATACCCCCTTGGCTATGTTACCTCCAACTCCTGTTCATGAAGGACCAGAACCCATCCAGATTGGAGCTATTCGGGGTCCTTTAACTCCTGAAGAAAGAGAACTCCGAAAAAAGAACAATCTCTGTTTCTACTGTGGGTCATCAGAACATCTGTTAAAAACCTGCACTAAGAAGCCCAAGCGTCAGGGAAATGCCAAAGCCCGGCAGTAGAAGGAGTCACTCTGCCGAGCTCAACGTTCCTTGACTCCATGACTAAGAGGCCTTTTATTGTCCCTACCCGTTGTGCTCATTCCTCAGACCAGGAATGGTTCATTGATGCGGTGTTAGATTCTGGAGCCACCGGAAATTATATTGATGAGGCGTTTGCCAAGAAATTAGGCATCCCAGTAGTTACCAAGTCTCAGCCAGAAATGGTCAATACTGTGGATGGTTCGATCTTGCTCTCGGCTTAGTTATGGAACAAACAGTCGATTTATTGTTAACCACCTGCCAGGGTCATGAAGAGACAATTAGCTTCAACCTTATCGCAGCGCCACAATATCGACTAATCTTGGGTTTACCTTGGTTGAGACGCCATAATCCGGTGGTAGATTGGAACTCCAGGGAACTGGAGTTTGTGTCTGACCATTGTGAGTTCTTGTGTTTTTCCTTGACTTCCGAATCAAAGAATCCATGTCGGCCATTGTTGCATGGTATCTCTACTATCGGAGCCATTGCCACTAATCAAATACCTGAAGAATACGCTTCCTTTTGGGATGTCTTTGATGCTAAAAGAGCAGAGATCCTCCCTCCTCATAGACCATATGATTGTCCTATCGATCGGATTCCTCAGGCCAAAATATCTGTTGGTTGTATTTACTCTCTGATGCAGAAGGAGGAAGGTATTCCAAAGGAATATATCGATAAATCCTTGAAAAATGGGTTTATCCGTCACTCACGATCACCGGCAGCTTCTCCAATGTTTTTGTACCAAAAAAGGAAAGAGATCTCAGACCATGTATAGACTACCGTGCCTCAAACACTATTACCATCAGAAATCAATATCCAATTCCCTTAATATCTGTTCTTCTTGACCAACTCGGTTCTTCCAAGATCTTCACTAAACTAAACTTACGAGGGGCTTATAATTTAATCAGAATGAGGGACGGGGACGAATGGACAACGGCGTTTAAGATCAAATATGTTTTTTTTAGTATTGTGTAATGCCCTTTGGGCTGTGCAACGCCCCGGCTACGTTTCAACATTTCGTTAACGACATTTTCAGAAATATGACTGACCGTTTCCTTGTCATTTATCTTGATGATATTCTCATTTATTCCCATTCCTATGACAATCATGTACAACATGTTTGCCTAGTTGTACAACGATTAAGGGAACATTCCTGGTATGCTAAACGAGAAAAATCTATCTTTCACGTGAAATCTGTGGAGTTTCTTGGGTATGATATAACAGACCAGGGAATACAGATGAGCAGGACCAAAGTAAAAGCAGTTCTGGATTGGCCTGTTCCAAAGGATATAAAAACATTGCAGTAATTTTTGGGCTTTGCCAATTTTTACAGGCGTTTTGTACGTTCATTCTCTGAAGTTGTCGCTCCTCTGACATCCTTGACTAGCAGCAAAAAGACATTTGTCTGGGATCAGAAGGCTCAGGACGCTTTTGAAACCCTCAAATTAGCCTTCACTACGGCCCTAGTACTCCAACATCCCAACCCACTTCATTAATATGTGGTCGAGGCGGATGCTTCCGATACAGCATTAGGAGCCGTTCTATCACAGGCTTGCCGTGACTCTACGGCCCTATATCCTGTAGCTTACCATTACAGGAAACTCTCCGTTCATGAACGGAATTATACTATCACTGAGCGAGAACTTTTGGCCGTAAAAGACGCATTCACAGTCTGGAGGCATCATTTGCTTGGAACCACAATTCCTGTCCAGGTATACACTGATCATCGCAATCTGGTTGCCATTCGCTCAGTGAAATGTACCACTGCCAGATTAGCTCGGTGGCATGAGTTCTATTCTGCTTTCAATTTCACAATCACTTATCGGCCATGTTCTTGTAACTCCAAGTAGGATGCCCTGTCGTGTATTCCAGGAACCGATACATCTAAACCGGTTCCTACTCCACTTTTGCTCCCGCATCAGGTGATTTGTGGGTGTACGGTCGACCCAACGTTAAGATCTCTCCTGGAGAACTGGGTAGAGCAAAACCCACAGACCATTAAGGATGAGGGTATCGTGGTCATGAATTTGCTACCCTATCTTCATGAGAAAATATTTCTTCCCAACGACGTGACTCGTTCCATGGCATAAAAATGGTGCCATGATTCTAAGTTTTCTGCACACCCAGGGATTAGAAAAACTATGGAATTACTAGACAGATGGACTTGGTGGCCTACCATGAAGTCTGACACTAGCCAATACATCAAGACTTGTGCTGTATGTGCTCAAGGCAAGTCATCTCATGCGAAACCTATGGGGTTGCTGAATCCCTTGCCCGTTCCCAGGTTGCCATGGACTATGATATCTATGGATTTCATTGTGGATTTACCACCGATCAATGGCCACAGCACCATCTGGGTTGTTGTTGATTACTTAACAAAGTCAGCCTTTTTTATACCTTGTTCGGGATTGCCTTCTGCCCCAGTCCTAGCTGACCTGTTCATTACTCATGTGTTCCGGCGTTTCGGTCTTCCTAGTGTCATTGTCACTGATCGGGGGTCACAATTCACATCGCGTTTCTGGAGGGCTATCAATTTGTCCTTGGGCGTAGAAGGCAGGTATTCCAGTGCCTATCACCCTCATACTGACGGGAAAACTGAGAGAATCAACGCAGCTCTGGAACAATACCTCCGTTGTCTTCTGCTCCATCACCAGGGTTCTTGGTTATCTTATTTGGCCATGGCTGAATTTGCGTATAATAATTCTTTGCATACGGCCACAGGGGTCACCCCATTTTTTGCTCTTTATGGACATCATCCACGTACCTTGCATTGCCTTTGACCTCTGGATCCAGTAGCCCAGCAGCTAATTCTTGTGTCCAATCACTTACGATCTTGCATTCCGAGTGAGACAACACCTGTTGGATGCCCAACGGCATAGTAAATGACATGCGGATGCCCATCGGTTAGCATCTCCAGCTTACTCCCGAGGTATGAAGGTCTGGTTATCCACACGGAATTCACGCTTACCTGGTCGCAGCTCCCTCCTGCCATGATTCTCTGGTCCTTTCACAGTGTCTGAAGTGATTAACCCGGTAGCTGTTCGTTTACAGCTTCCATCCACTTGGAAGATCCACCCTGTTTTCCATGTCTCGCTTCTGAAACCTGTTCAAGGGGGTTCTCGGTTACTGGTCCCGAAACGTCCCTTACCTGTTATTGGCTCAGATGAGTGCGAGGTTCATCAGATTCTAGACACCAAGGTTCGTCGTAGTATCTGTCTCTTTCTTGTTGACTGGAAAAGGTATGGTCCGGAAGACCGGACTTGGAAGCCTTTGGAAAACACACACGCTCAGACCTGTTTACGAGATTTCTGGTGTTCCCGTAGAGGGAGGTATTCTTTGAGGTGGGGTACTGTCTGGAATCGGTCCGGGATCACTAGGATGCAAACTAGGCTAGCACCATCCCCATCGTCTCAGACACAACAGGGACAGTCTACATTTCATCAGCGGACACGATCCCTTCAGATTCCTTGTAAAAGGGGGATACTTCACTGCTGCAAGAAGTTGGTAAAGCCTCATCCCTCCATTTTGTTGCACTGGCGGTTGCCATGGAAATTAGGGCAGGGACGTCGACCCGCACCACGTCAGCCGCACGTTCCGGTCATGTGACTGCAACGAGATAAACGGTAGCCTGCAGCAAACTCGTTGCTTCTGATTTTGAATTGGAGTCTGCTTCGTATCCTGTGTCAAGTCTTGTTGCCTGCTATTGACCCCTTGCCTTCCTGTCTCTGCCTTGCTTCCTGCTTTCCTGCTTCAGCCTTGCACTTTTAGTTTCTTCGAAATGACGGCTCCCATAATTGGAATCCCCATCGATCTCCCTCCTCCTGTCTGTGCTCTCCCCCTTACCTGCTGCCTGCCTGCTCCTTTCATCCTCCCAGCCTACCCACAGAACTATCCCCGTTCTGCTCGGCTACTCCTTGTTGCCAAACCGGACCGCACCCAGGAATTGCCATTGCCTCACGTTTTGATCATCTCTAAACTTCCCGTTGCCGACTCGGAACTCCTCCAGGATTGCTTTGCCTCATGTTTTGTCTTTGTGAATTTCCTCAAATACCGACCTGGACTGCCTTATGGATTGCTATTGCCTCTCGCCTGACCAACGTTGTTTATAACTCGTCATCAACGTGGGCTGCATAGGATTGCCTCCTGTTTCTTGGGATTCACGTGACCAGTGCTCCTCAACTAGACTGCCGGTACACTACTCCTTTCCTCTTTCCCGGTACGAACTAGAGATTGCCGTGGTGCCATCAGGGGCTGAGATCGGAGCGTCCTCGTTTCGTCGGGTATTGTACTTCCAGCCCCTAGGCGTACGCGTGCCAGCGGGAATAGTCCTACACCCCTGTACCTGGCGGTCTTACTGGAGCATTGGTTGTCTATGGAATACTTGCTATCAATCCCATGGTAAGAGTGTCTGTCCTTATGTTTGTTTCTGCTTTTCGATTCACTGTGTGTGAGTATGAAGGATTCTTGTTTCTTGTGTATTGTAACAGCTGTTGTTCTGCTCCTTGTGATTTCGGCACAAAAAAGCATTACCTTGTGTCAAATGGAATACGCTCACACATGAGGGAGTCTTCTGCCACACGTTTTGGGTCCATTCTTCCAAACAATTGATCCCTGGTGCTGGTTTACTTGTATCCAGACACAGGGTTACATTGTAGGGTATAATTTTTCTTCTACACTACGGGGGCAAGTTAAGAAGGCAATCTTAACAGTACCCAACTGCATAGGCTTGGGTTCTGTGGAGGATGATGGAGGTGGATCCCTGGGGCTTGGATACACTGGTGAAGACTCCTGTAGAGGACTCTGTGTCTTCCTTTTCTCTGCCTTTCTTTCTTGGATTCAAAAATCGATCTGTAAGGATAAGTCCAAAAGGACCTGGAAGGAGCCAGGGCGGGCTACTCTAGTCAATTCGTCTTTGATTTCCTCATTCAGGCCACGGCGGAACAGGGTAAAACATGTTTCAGGAGTCCAATCCATATCTTTGGCTAACTGTTTAAAGGGAGTCACGTATAACATATCTTGGCTGACTTGTTGGAACTCCAACAGTTTCTCTTGGGTAGAGTAAACCTGTTCAGGACGGTCAAACATTGCCCTAAATGCAGCAATGAAGCCGTCATAGTTGCCCAGCAATGGGTCTCCAGAAGCCACCAGGGGCATAGCCCATGCTAGGGCATTACCGGTAAGATGGGATATAACCAAACCAACCTTAGCCCAGGGTGGTGGAAAAGTAATAATGCTTGAACATGAAATGTACCAAACATAAATCAAGGAAGGAGCGTAGTGCCTTTGATGTGCCATCGTATTTATCTACAATGCCTCCCACTGAAGTACTCTCCTGGTAAGCCGAGTCCCTGGACAACACAAGTTGTTTCAGGGCTGCATTTTCCACCTTGAGGTTCTGGACCTCGCTTGACAACTCCTGCATACCCCGCAAGAGATCTTGAAGAGTGGGATCCATCCTGGGGGCAGAGTTAGGTTTGTCGCGTCTCAAACTGTCAGAATCCTCTGACTCTTGGCTCACCTGTTTGGTCTTGGGTATCTTTTTTTTGTAGTCACAGGTTTCTCCTTTTTTCTGGAAGTGCGGGTCTCATGAAGGAATAGGCGAGTCTCCCCTGACGCCACCCTGCTGGTTAGTCCCAGGCAGGTAGCACCTCGGGCTTCTGCCCTGGGTCGAGACGTTCAATCCAGGAAGCAGGTCCATATTCCAGGGAGGATTCCAGGAAGCGATGAGGAACAGGATCACCCGGAAGGGAGCACAGGAGTCCGGAGAGCTCCAGGAAGCGGTTTGTGCAGTCAAGCACGAGCGGGAGAGAAGTAAGAAGTAAGGCGGCGCAGGGCCGAAGTCAAGGGGGAAAAGGGCCAAGGAATAGGAAACGGCCTCGCAAGGCAAGTGAAGCCGGGATAGATAGAATGGTTGAGCAAGGGCTGAAAAGCCAGGAAGCAAGCACAACGGATGCGCTGAGCACAGACAAGCCGAGCGTTGAGATGCGCCGAGCTGCGGGGGCGTGGTGCCTTTCAAGGAAGTTGCAAGTAAGTCTGTTGCTAGACTGCTTGTGCTCCTATGGCGTCTGCCATGTTGAAGGTGAAAATGGATGTCGTGATGTGGCGTCAGAGCGACCAGGCCGTTCAGAAGGGGCGAAGTCGGCGATTCATGACAGCTGGAGCCTGCGGCTGGTTTCCCAAGACGCTTGCAGTGTCAGTGACACAAAGCGTTTCTTTTTCACACGTTAACATTTTGTGTACTAGAAGTTGCGTTTCAACTGCCTCACACCTCAGTGCTTTTGCAGCGGTTTCGTAAGCCTCATTCTGCAGCTGCCTTCACTCATCTCTTACAATCAGGTTGAATACAGCAAGTGAACTATTATATAAATATCCTGCTCATTTGGTGCAAGTACTTCTGCTACAAATTCCTCCATGTCAGTGCTGCGTATCTGTACACATGGATGTTTTTTTCATTTGAAATCAAGACTTTTGTTCATTTTTGGAATTGCCTTTCCTTTGTTATGGTACCTGTGCACTGGATTTATGGACGCTCTGCAGAGGAAAAGTGCACCATCGCCCTAGTGCGTCCCTCGTGCCGTTCGGATTTAGCTCCTCACTAACCTATTCCTTTCAAATTCGTTTCCCCTTTGGATTCTCCCTACTCATCGTGGATCTACACCTTCCAGACTAAGGTAGGGGAATTACCAGATTGAATTTGTATAAAGAAGGGTGAGAATTACGGGGAAGTTCCTCTATTGAGTTCATTCCTCTTCCCCTAGGAAGAAGACCTGTCCAGTACAAGACCAGCAGCACAACATTTATGGTTTTTCCCATAATAGGGAACACTGTAACCTTCCAGGTGATTTGTTGAACTAGCTTTTCAATTCTTTGAGCTAGTGGGGAAATCATTGGGAAGGTTTCCTATCTTGATGAGTTACATCTACACAAGGGCACAACAATCGTAATAGGAGGGACTTGCAGACTGGTAAGTCTACCTTTAACCCTGTTGTTGGTTATTCTGTGTGCCTTGTGGAACAGTTGCTCTTTGACTTCAGCCATAAGCTTGCTCATAAAATTCAAGCCCTGGTCCGTTAGTATTTCCTTGGGAAAACCGACTCTGTACAAAATACGGTAGAAGATGTTTAAGGATCTGCTGAGTGGTATTTTTTTGCATTGGGAACGCCTCAGGATATCGGGTTGCATAATCCACGATCACAAGGACATATTTATTTCCTAATCTGGATGTTTCAAGTGGTCCAATTATGTCTGTACCAATTCTTGAAAAGGGGATTTCTTTGATCGGCAACAGGTTCAGATGGGGTGATGGGATGTGCGTGTTGGTCTTTTGACATGTGTCGCACATTTGGATGAAAGTTTTTACATTGGCATAGATACCTGGCCAGTAACACTTTCCATTAATATGTGCCTGGGTGTTTAGGATTGTCCTAAATGCCCCCCGGTGAAATGGGAATGCGCAATCTCCAGTACAACCTTTCGGTGGCTTTTGGGTATTACCAATTGTGTTTTTACCATACCTTCTGGGGAGGTTTCTCGTCTGTAAAGCAATCCTCGTTTTAGAAAGAAAATGGGATTCCCATTCTCTAAGCCTTCTTCGTCCAGAATTGCTTGGAAAAACCCTTCAGTGAGAACTGGATTGATTCTCTGGCTGAAGGCTAGGTCGGGATAGATGGTGGGTTCCTCTCCCTTCCTTTCTACAATGTGAATTGATTTATCAGCTTCCCCAAAGCCTATGTTACCTCTTTCTGTTGTATCTGGTTGTCCAATTCCTCCTCTTCCTTCCATCCCCTCCCTTCCTATATCTCCTCACCTGAACTGCTTGTTTCAGTGTCTCTGGATTGCAGGTGGCGCCGGGTCAGGTCGACCATCTCTTTCTTTGATGAAAATTGCCTGCCGCGGTAAGAAGCCATAGTGAATGCCTATTGCACGGCAGTCCTGTGACTCCTTCCCCGAGAGAGACCACGGCGAAAGGAAAAAAGCCCAAAGGCAGAAAAAACCCTTCTGTTGTTGTAGAGGTGGAGTTCCAAGGTGCCGGTTATTGATGCTCCAGGGGTTTCCAAAGGAACCTCAAGATAGTTTCCAGAAGAGTTCGGGAACGTGGAGCTGATCCATACAGGTAAGGATTTGAAGCTGCACCTCAACTATGAAGAGTAGAAGCGGAGTACGGGATCCCAGGCTAGACACAGAGGGTGTCGAGTACGGCTGGAAATTGCTGGTGCAAGCAGAGGACAGACCGGAAGTAAAACAAAAGAGAAAGAAGATAAGGAAAGGCAGTGAAAAAATACGAGACCGGCCCGCCGGAAAAGCGGGAGAGCCGGTAAAAAGGGAATGCCGAAAGGTGCAGAAGGAAACAGGAGGAGAAAGAGAAAAAAAAGAGTAGAAGCCTGACTGAGGAGGAGAAAGGGAAAAAAGCTTCTGAGAGAAGCGAAAACTAGCGTCTTGTCCAAAGGAGAAAACACACGCCAGCGGGTTGCAATATATTGACTGCTGGGAGGACAGGTGCTAAGTACCTCCCAGCGGCGGCCATAATGAAAAAAGCTAGACCGTCACGCTGAATTGGAAGGAACTACACGACAGAACCTAGGAGCGTAACTTGCCAAGTATTTGCCAGTGTGGCAGCAACCGCCAGCGACTGCGGCATATGACAGTATGCCCCCCTCCAGTGCGAGGGACCCGAGGCTTTCTAGGGTGGAGCCGATGGAAACGGGCGAGCAGTCTTGGGGCATGGACATGAGAAGCTGGTTCCCAAGAGTTCTCCGACTCCAGGTAGCCCTTCCAAGAGATCAAGTATCCCAGGCGCCCCCTGTAGTACCGGGAATCGCGGATGGCAGAGACTTCATACTTGTCTTTACCCTTTCCGCGAAGCTCGGAATGAAAAGTGACAGGTTTACGTGTGGGGTCTGGCACAAAAGGCTTGAGAAGGGAGGAGTGAAAGACAGGGTGGATGCGGCCAACGCTAGTGGGCAGCTTAAGCTTGTATGTGACAGGGTTGATCTTAGTTAGAATAGGAAAGGGCCCCAAGAAACGGGGCAATAGTTTGGAAGGATGGACCCATCTGGGTAAGTATTTGGTAGATAATCAAACTCTGGTTCCTGTACTCCAGTTAGGCCATTCCTTGCGATATTTGTCGGCCTGTTCCTTATTTCTCTTCATGCTGGCTTCCAGGCAGTTTGGCTTTTTTGTGGGCCTTTAGGATGTTTTTCAATACTGTCTCTGTTGCTGGTGAGTTAGTAGGCTTTGGGAGTACTGGTAGGAAAGATCTCAGATAGACTCCATAGTTGCAAAAGAAAGGCGAAATTCCAATAGCTGAGTGTTTGGTGTTGTTGTAGGTGAATTCTGCGGTGGGAAGTAATGACACCCAGTTGTTCTGGTATTGGTTGCTGTAACATCAGAGATATTGTTCCAATGTGGCGTTCAGCCATTTGGTCTGCCGGTTGGTCTGAGGGTGGTAACTGGACAATAACGCCCTTTTGATACCTATGCGAGTACAGAGAGCCTTCCAGAACTTGGCTATGTATTGACTTCCTTGATCCGATACAATCTTGTCCGGAAGGCCATGTAACCGGAAAATGTCTCTAGCAAACACATCCGCCATTACTGCTGCCAATGGTAGCCCTGGTAGAGGAGAGAAATGTGCCATCTTAATAAGAGTATCAACGGTAACCATGATGCATGTACAGGAGTCCGAAACTGGGAGATCTGCTCCAAAGTCCATTGAAATCAGGCCCCATGGGCATGTGTTAATTCGGCTTGGGTAAGGAGACCTAGGGGTTTGCCTGTCGGGTATTTAGCCATGGCACAAACAGGACAAGCCTTGATGTAGTTTTTGACATCTTTTTTCATGTTATGCCAGTAAAAAGATCTTCCAACAAGTTCCATGGTATTGTTGTGGCCTCTATGTCCTGCGGTGAGATTGTCGTGACACCAACTGATTACTTCCCTACGTAAAGGACTCGAGGGTATAAAAAGACAATCCTTGTAGAACAGCAATCCTTCCTTTTCCACGTAATACGTCTTGTTTTGCCTGAGTAGCTCAGGTAACTCTGAGACCAGGGCCATCTTTACCTCATGAAGAAGAGAATTGACGTGGCCCAGAATCCTATTCCTGGGAAACATAGGCTCCCTTGGGTGAGAAAGGCGTCGGGTATCTAAGTCCTTGTGAGACAATGCGTCTGCCAACATGTTTTTAGTTCCTGGGATGTAGGTTATTCAGAAATCATATTGAGCAAAGAAATAAGCCCAATGGGCTTGTCGCGAATTGGCACATTCCATAGTTTGCAAGACTTTTAAGTTCTTATGGTCGGTTCTGATAACGAACGCCTGTCGAGCTCCTAGCAGCAGATGACGCCATTCTTCACAGGCCTGTTTCATGGCAAGTAATTCTTTTTCAAGTACTGAGTAATTCAGCTGACTGGGGGAAAGTGTTCTTGAGAGGTAAGCAACAAGATGTTCCAGACCACCTTCTACTTGAAGAAGGACATCCCCAATAGCTGCTGCTGAGGCATCGGTTTCAACAATGAACGGTTGGTTTTTATCGGGATGCCGTAATATATGAGCCAAACAGAAAAGGGTTTTGAGATGACGAAAACTTTTATCAGCCTCAGTGGTCCACATGAAAGGACCCGAGTTGTTTTTCAGTAGTCCGGTAACGGGGAGAACAATCTCCGAGAAGTTGGGTATAAATCTTCTGTAGAAATTGGACAGTCCTAGAAATCTTTGCACCTCTTTGACCGTAGAACGAACAGGCCATTCCAATATAGCAGATACTTTGCGTGGATCTATGGGGATACCTTCTTCGGACAAGATATACCCTAGGTATTGTACCGAAGAGACCCCAAAAACACATTTCTCTGGTTTGACAAGTAGGTGATTCTTTTGAAGCCGGTCCAGTACTTGTGTAACATGGAGGATGTGATCCTTCTTGTTCTTGGAAAAAATCAGAATGTCATCGAGGTATATGATGACAGATACCAAGAGCAAATCTGAGAACATCTGGTCCATAAACCGCTGGAATACAGCTGGGGCGTTAACTAAACCAAACGGCATAACCTTATATTCAAATAACCCAAAAGGGGTGTGGAAGGCAGTCTTCCATTCGGCCCCTGTAGCTATTCGAAGTAGATGATAGGCATTCCTAAGATCTAGCTTGGTGAATACCCGTGCCCCCTGAACAGCTTCAATGATATCGGCAATCAACGGCATCGGGTAGTGGTCACGTATAGTGACCTTGTTTAAACCTCTGTAATCGGTGCAGGGATGAAGCTCGGTCGAATCCCTCTTCTTGATGAAAAACAAAGAGGCACCTGCAGGGGATTTAGAGGGTTGGATGAGGCCATTTTGTAAATTGGTGTCCAAGTAAGCTCGCAATACTTCTCTTTCGTCTGTGAAAGAGAAAACATCCGGCCAAACGGAACCAGGGCATTGGGCTCCAAGTCTATGGTACAGTCTTCTGGCCGATGAGGAGGTAATGAAGCGGGTTTCCTTTCGGTGAAGACTTGATGATAAGGAGAACAATAACTCGGAATAACGTGTATTCCGATGCGATCTTGCATAGAAGCAGTTGAGGCTTGAATCTTGCTATAGTTGGTTTGGGTGAGGCAATGTTGCTTACAAAATGTCAAACAGAAATACAATTGGTTGGTTGCCCAATTGATCTGAGGATTATGTCTCCTCAGCCATGTGATCCCTAGTATAATAGGGAAGTGGGCAGCTCTGATGATATCAAACTGAAGGACCTCTGAGTGTTGAAAGATGGTAACCAGCAGATCCTCTGTGGTATGTGTTATAGGTCCGGAAGAGAGAGGAGAGCCATCCACTCCTTCTACTTTTTTACCTTCTTTGCGGGCTAGCCTACTAAGATCCACCCGGTCGGTCCATAGGGTGTCAACAAAATTGCCTGCAGCTCCACAATCCAAAAGAGCTAAGGATTCCACTGGTTTGTGATCGATCTCTATGAGTACTGGAAGAACCATTAGTCTGGAATCCTCCTGAGGTTCAGCTGCAGAGACCGAGAGTGAGACATAGGGACTGATACTTGAGGTGGACATCCCACGGAGACCGGTCCCTAATGGGGCCGGGGGAAACCGTTTCCCGACCGCTTGTTAGGTACTTCAGAACAGTCCTTGAGAAGATGTTTGTCGGATCCACAATAGGCACAAAGTCCTTTCTCTTTCCGTATTCTTCTATCTTCGGCTGAGAGAGGTGTCCTGGTAGTTCCAATCTGCATCGGTTCTTCACAAGAGTAGGAGGGAGAGGGTGACGAAGGGGACTGTGTCTCAGAAAAAGCTGCTATCCTTCGCTTCTTTCGACATTCCGAACGTCTTTCCAGGAGTCGATATTCAAGTTCTAGAACCGAAGATAATAAGTCTGAAAACATCGACGGTCTGGGAGATCTAGCGAGTTCATCCTTGATCTCTTCTTTTAGGCCTCAGCGGAAGATGGCATATTGATCCTGTTCTGGCCATCCGGCCCCGGCGGCCAATGTCTTGAAAGTAGAAATGTATGATAAGACGTCTGAGGAACCTTGGCGGACAGCCAGCAAGTCTTCACAGGCCGTAAAGGTCAATTCTGGTCTTTCAAAAGTTTGCTTGAGTAGTGCTTGGAATTCTGCAAAATCCTGCAGAATGGGGTTCGAACTTGTAACCAATGGAGTGGCCCAAGCAAGGGCGTTACCAGTCATGTTGGAAATAAGAAAGCTAACACGAGACTGATCAGTAGAAAAAGCATGGGGTCTGAAGGTGTAGTACACAATACATGTCTCCAAAAATTCCTTAACCTTTTTCGGTGATCCGTCGAACTTCCTTGAGGAAAGGGCCATAGGTGGTAGCTCAACAGGTTGTTGATCGCATGCAGTAACGAGTTGTTTGAGAACAGTGTTCTCTGCCTTAACTGTCTGCAATTCCTGGGACATACCTTGGATGGCCTTCCAGAGTTCTTGGACCTGTTCCGCAGTTGCCATCTCGATTCTTTGGCATTGCAATCTGTCCAATTCCTCCTCTTCCTTCCACCCCCTCCCTTTCTCTATCTCCTCACCTGAACTGCTTGTTTCAGTGTCCCTGGATTGCAGGTGGCGCAGGGTCAGGTAGTCCTTCTCTTTCTTTGATGAAAATGTCCTGCCACAGGAAGAAGCCACAGTGAATGCCTGTTGCACGGCAGTCCTGTGATTCCTTTCCCGAAAGAGACCACGGCGAAAGGGAAAAAGCCCGAAGGCAGATAAAAACCTTTCTGTTGTTGTAGAGGTGGAGTTCCAAGGTGCCGGTGACTGAGGCTCCAGGGGTTTCCAAAGGAACCTCAAGATAGTTTCCAGAAGAGTTTGGGAGCATGGAGCTGATCCGTACAGTAAGGATTTGAAGCTGCACCTCAACTATGAAGAGTAGAAGCGGAATACAGGATCCCAGGATAGACACAGAAGGTGTCGAGTACGGCTGGAAATCGCCTGGGGAAGCGGAGGACAAACCGGAAATAAAACAAAAGATAAAGAAGGTAAGGAAAGGCAGTGAAAATATACGAGACCGGCCCGCCGGAAAAGTGGGAGAGCCGGTAAAAAGGGAATGCCGAAAGGCGCAGAAGGAAACAGGAGGAGGAGGAGAAAAAACGGAGTAGAAGCCTGACCGAGCAGGAGAAAGGGAAAAAAGCTTCAGAGAGAAGCGAAAACTAGCGTCTTGCCCATAGGAGAAAACACACGCCAGCGGGTTGCAACACATTGACCGCTGGGAGGACAAGTGCTGAGTACCTCCCAGCTGCGGCCATAATGAAAAAAGCTAGACCGTCACGCTGAGTTGGAAGGAAATATGCGACAGAACCTAGGAGCGTAACTTGCCACGTATTTGCCAGTGCGGCAGCAACCGCCAGCGACCGCGGCATATGACACTGGTTCACTTTCTTTAAACTGAGGAAATAAAGCTCTTTCCGAAATTCCCTGGGCAATTTGATCTCCCCGACGGATCTCGCCATGGTTTTGTAAGAGAACTTTCACACCTCCCCAAAGGGCAGGTTCAATAATGGCTGCTAAGACATCTATCTCGAACTTCCACACGAGGCTTGATTTTGGGGCCAATCGAATGTAACACCCCAGAGGGGGTATCAAAACCAAGTCTGTAGGAATCATTAATCTATTCCCAGGGGGAATAATAACTTCCCTACTGCTACAGATATCAAACTCTATTTATTCCTTGGTGGCGATGGAAGGGCTAGAGGTTCTCTGACTAAGTTTTTGAAATTGTGGGTTCCCCAATTAGTTTCAATTGAGTCACATGCCACTTTCGACACCATATGTAAGGAACTCATGTTGGCAACAGTAAAGAAAGGTACAAGTGAGCACAGTTCAAGGATGTTTATTAAACTGTAAATGCAGGGTGGAAAAAACACCTACCCTAAATTTTAATTTAAGATGGGAGCAAGCTTCTACCATCAAATGAAAAATAAGGCTGTCCTAGGGGCGTTGTGTTAAAATAAAAAGGGCCTATACTAAGAAACCTATTGCCATACCTCACAACTAATACAAAAAGAGGGGTGGGATAGTTCTCAAGAAAAGAAAGAAGTGTTCTCAAATAATATATCAGGATGCAGTAGCCTGGGCCTCCCTTCCCCACGTTTTGGACACTGGGTAAAATGGGAGCTTGGAGCGCAGTAAAGTCTCGGGCTTCTCCAGCACGAGACGACAGTTCAAATGGCAGTTCTTAGGACCGTCGATGGCCAAGTCTCGGTTTCTTGAAAGTCTCTTGCCTTCGAGGAACTGACGTATTCAACTAACAAAAACAAATACACAGTCTCTTTTTCATGGGCTTTTTGGGTGATGACTTTCACCCCAGAATTCCCCTTTTCTGGGCACAAATCCCTAAAAAGTTCTTTTAATGAAATCAAGGCCCCAGATAGCTATGTTTTCTCGTTTTCAATGGCCTCTCTTGGTTCCAAAATAAAGTTCCTTTTAACAAATGAAAGTTTGTTTCTGAAGTTCACTAGGTGATATGTTCACCTCTGGGTCCCCCTCTTCTGGGGGCTGACCCTCCTCAATTTCTTACTATAGCTTCACGCAGGGTGAGGGCTTCATCCTTGGGTACGCCTCTTCTGGGCACTGACGCCCCTGGGTCCACCTCTTCTGGGCGCTGACCCTTCTCAATTGTTTACCACAGTTTCACTTAGGGTGATGGCTTCACACCTGGGTCGCTCTCTTCTGGGCGCTGACCCTTTTGTTTACTTTCAACCTCCCTTATCTGAGTTCACTACAGCTTCTCCTTTGCTCATGAATGTTCATGTCTTTTCAAAACAGCAGAGGACAGGGATGAGAGATGTCCATAAACTCTCGTATATTCCGCTGATCGGTTTTAGGAGTTAGAGCTACAGTGGTTTAAGCGCTCTCTTTACAATAACCTATGAACTGGATTTCCAGGGTTATTTTAGGTTCGGTTGGTTCTGGGCTTTCCCAGTTCCATATGGGAGAGTTTTGGGTGTCATATGTCTCTTGCTAGGATCTGTGGGGTAGAAAATCTCCAAAGGGAGGTGGAGACTCCTGTAACACAGTAGAGAAGATGGGGAAGTCCCATCCCAGAATAACTTCTTCCGGGAGTCTTGGAATGATGGCTGATGGTACTTTACAGGATTCATCACGAATTTGAATCTGAACTGGAATTTTTGGGTATATTTCGTTGTCTCTGTGTACACAAGATACTGCGACCAGGGCTGCGTGATCGAATTCTTTTGTTGTAACTAAATCGGCCCGTATATCGGTTTGCTTACTACCCAAGTTGATTCGGGCCCTTTGTCAGGATTAGTCAGGCGAGTACAAAGGCAGCGAATATGGCAAGGGAAATGTGCACTAAATCACACAGTGAATAGCTTCGAATTAAACTACGTGCACACAGGAACAACGACTCATGTATGCTAGAACCCAGGAGTGCAAATAGAGTGTGACAACAAAACCAATATATGAAAAGGGATGTGGGGTAAGCACCTGACCGCGAGGAAAGTCGGCAAGCGCCTTACCCCCAATTGCTGTTACAGGTACTGACAGCGCTAAACCCACGTGGAGGGCAAGCAATGACAGGATCTGTGAACTAACACTCTTGATGGTATTAAATAAGGGAACTAAAGAACTGTACTCACGAGGACGAGATAAACCTCTTGAATGTCAGCTAGCCCACGAATCCTGTTGATGAAACTGGGACCCAGAAAGGCTAGAACAGCAATGGGAGGAAAACTAAATACCTAAGTTGGAATAGTGATTACAAATTAGTGAGGAAAACATAAGCATTCACACAGGAGCTAGCTACAACCGCACACCACACCTAATAATCAAATGGGAAATAAATGCAGAAGTGCAATGGAAAACATGGAATGGATCCCAATAGAAAGTAAGGATCAGGAGCAGGGAAAAACGAAATAACCAATGCAAACCTCTCCCTACCCCTCCAAGGAAAAGACAGGAAGCTAATCTAAGAGGAAGGCTAAGGCATACGGGTTTACAGCAGCAAAGGACAGAGTCAAAGAAATATAGAACACAGACAAACTGGGCTGCATCTAAAAGGGGAAAGCACTGAGAAATGCTGCCTGCAAACAGAGGAAGACAAAAAGGGAATCAAGGGAGCAGAAATCAATTAGCGCATGAATCCGAGATTCAGGGCGGAGGAACAAGAAAACAGGAACTAGGAACTAGGTACAAGGCAAGGAAACAAGGAACCAGGGACTAGTCACAACAGGAACACTGCAATCGATGACCAGCGCTGGACTGAAGTAAGACTGAGGCTTTTAAAGCTGCTTAACGAGCACACGCCTCAGGTGTGCTGATTGCTGCACCTGCAGCCACAGCTGTTACCTATCCTCCACCCAACCTTGTCCTGCAAGGGTGGAGGTGGAGCAGTGGGCCAGGCATTCTGGGAAGCATAGTCATTTGGTTAAAGAAGCATGCTGGCTGCCAAAAACCTGGAATGGATCCGGAAGGGAAGTAGCTTGGAAAATAGGGATTTAGCGCTCCCAATTCATCACAGCACTGTAGCATAAGGTTCGGAGGAAAGGTCCAGTAGGGAATAAACCCCAAATCATGCCCCCAAGTGGTGGGAACGGGAGCGAAGGGAGTGAGTCGTGACACCCTTACCTGTTTCCTGTTTACCCAAGCCTTTTCATATATGAATTCGGTAGGGGTTTGACATTAACAAATGCTAACGGTTTCTAATTCTTCTTCGGCTTCAGCCCACTCTTCACCCTTCATGTAACCTATTTCCATAGGTTCATCTTTGATGTTCTTTGGACAGTGCCTAGCTAGATGACCTATGTCTCTACAGGAAAAACAGACCAGCGGAGATTGGTTGCTCTCTTTTACTTCCTCCTTCTGCTCTCATCTTTAGGTCTTGAATCAGGTTTCTTAATCTCTAGTCTTTCTCGAGGCATCCCTTCCTTGGCTCTATATGACCTCCCTTGTTTATCTGTTCGTTGGGGTGGAAGGCGATGGATGGGTTTATGATCTCTTCGATCGTCCCATCGATCGGCTGCGTGGAAGTAGTTAGCCACATCCGAGTGGTTTCGCGCAGTCTCAATGGCCATGGTTAGGGTAGGTCGATTTAATTGAAGGACGGATTTTTGTAAAAAAGGGGGTAAGGAATTTGTAAATTGCTCTAGGGTAACCATTTCGATCAGTTCTTCTAAGGTTTTATTATTAGTCCATAGGGCCACTGTGTTTTTAATCCGTTCACCCATCTCTGAAGGAGTTTCTCCTGGGTTCAACCTAATGGCTCATAATTTCTGCTGATATAAATGTCAGGTTTGCCCTACTCTTTTTAAGAAGCCTTCCTTGATGGATAGGAAGGAGGCTCCATGTGCAAGGTTGAGTAGCTGATAAAAGGTTTGGAGCTCCCCTTTTAACAAGGGTCCCAAATAGCAATTCTTAAGGTTCTCTCCTCACCCAAGTCGTACGGCCAGGCATTCGAAGTTTAGGAAAACATTTCTCAGATGTTCACCTTCCAGATATGGCTGGGGAACGCCTTGTGGTATTAACGGCCTTGCTTGCAATTCAATTAGCCTAGTTAGATTTTCCTGGAGTTTGCTTTCAGCTTGTATCTGATGAGCTGCCAATTGGGCAATAATATTGGCTAGGTCGGCCAATTCTTCCGGGGGTGTAAGGGTTCCCCCGTGTGACGTCTGAATCAGAAAAAGAACAACTCTCAACCCCGTCGTATAAAGTTTCAAAATCTTCTGCGTCGTCTGATTCTGAGTCTGTCGAAGGAGTGGACTGGGAGGTATTAGGTTTTAACCTTGCTGGTCACGCTGCCGACTGAGACTGAATACCATGGAGAAAAGGTATACACGCATTTCGTCAACCACTTTTTCATCGTGGGACTTTTCATCGCCGACCCTTTCATCGCCAACATTTTTTTTTTAATACATTTTTTAGGGGGGGGGTTGTGCGGTTTGGGGTATGATTATTTAAGTAAGGGGGAGGTTTGGGGGGCGCAGCCCCCCATAAATAAAATAAATAAATAAAGAAAAATGTTGGCGATGAAAGGGTCGGCGATGAAAAGTCCCACGATGAAAAAGTGGTAGACGAAATAACGTAGAACCGGAGAAAAAAAGGCTTGAATGGAGGAGAATTTAAAGCACTGGGTCTGATGAAAGAAAGAACCAGCCGGATCTTTAGAATTATTTGGTCCCACGGTTGGATATTGTAATGAGAGAGTGGGAGGGTATCTAGTAAGACTTGACTCTTCAAGAACAGATCCTGTTGACTAGAGGGAATATGTAACTGAGAGGACAACACCTCTTTTAGGCGGATTACACGGTCCGACTCTAGTAGATCAACTGTTTTGTTTTCCCCTTCCGGAGGTACCACAATTATGGTTATGATTGGTTATTTATAACGTGCTTAATACCCATAGGTTTCGAAGCGCAGAGCCGGGGATCGAACCTGTGTTGCTCCGTGTCGTCTTGCTTCCAAGGTGAGCGTGTTGCCCCTGAGCTAGCCTCCCAAGACAAATTAATAGCATGGGTTTAAGTTTTTATCAGTTGAATCATATCTCACTCCTGACACCATATGTGAGGAACTCATGATGACAAGTAAGACAGACACAAGTGATCACAGTTCAAGGGTGTTTATTAAACTGTAAATGCAGAGTGGAAAAAACACCTAACCTAAATCTTTATCTAAGATGGGAGCAAGCTTCGACCATCAAATGAAAAAAAGGCAGTCCTAGCGGCGTTGTGTCAAAAACAAAAGGGCCTATACTAAGAAACCTATTGCCAAACCTCACAACTAATACTAAAAGGCGTGTGGGATAGTACTCAAGATAAGAAAGAAGTGTTCTCAAATTATATGTCAGGATGCAATAGCCTGGGCCTCCCTTCCCCACGTTTTGGACACTGGGTAAAATGGGAGCTTGGAGCACAGTACAGTCTCGAGCTTCTCCAGCACGAGACGAAAGTTCAAATGGCAGTTGTTAGGACTGTCGATGGCCAAGTCTCGGTTTCTTGAAAGTCTCTTCCCTTCGAGAACCTGACGTATTCAACTAACAAAAACAAATACAGTCTCTTTTCCATGGGCTTTTTGGGTAACGATTTTCACCTCAGGATTCCCATCTTCTGGTCGCAAATCCCTAAAAAGTTCTTTTAAAGATATCAAGGCCCCGGAGAGCTATGTTTTCTCGCTTTCAAGGGCCTCTCTTGGTTCCAAAATAAAGTTCCTTTTACCAAATGAAAGTTCATTTATAAAGTTCACTAGGTGATAGGTTCACCCCTGGTCTACCTTTTCTGGGCACTGACCCTTCTCAATTGTTTACCACAGTTTCACGTAGGGTGATGGCTTCACCCCTGGGTCCCACTCTTCTGGGCGCTGTCCCTTCTTTACTTTCAACCTCCCTTCTCTGGGTTCACTATGGCTTCTCCTTTGCTCACAAATCTTGATTTATTTTCAAAACACTTCTAGTGGACATCCCTCCGCCAGGTTCAGTCTTGTCAACACACTGTTTCCTGGGACTTTAGACTTGCCCCCTTCTCGCCAACATCCTTCGGTCAGGCTCACTCTTGCCAATTTCACATTCACTTGATTTTGCGGTATTCACTTACCTTGCTTTCCCTCAATGCAGGATTCACTTCCCTTACTTTCTCTCAATGTGGGATTCACTTCCCTTACTTTCACGTAGTCTGCCGATCAAAGTCTTTCAATTGTATAGGGATTTTACTAAATCTCCTGTATGACCACTTTGACCTGTTTTAGCATCTTTCCTATGGCCATCTGGTACCTGTTGTTTTGCTCGGATGGGATCAATCAGAGTGTCTTCAATTAGCACCCATGTGGTGCCATTTTCTCTCTGCAGGTGGTCTCCCCTTAACACTTCTTACAGTTCTTTTCACAGTTCATTAACTTGGTTCAAACTTGTCACTTTGCGCTTCTCATTCAGCACAGCCCAGTTCTTATTGACTCTCCCCTCGACTCACCGGCTGTGATGAACCGCTTGGCTTTTCTTGTTCATCGGAGCAATAGCTGGTACCATGGTCGCGTGAGCTTACCTCGCTCCTGCTTTTTGGCGTAGGCTTGCCCTGTGTACCTTTGACATCTGCTACAAGACACTTGTGCTATTGCTCGCAGTTTTAGGTTCTCCTACACAAAGGTTCTGCTTGTCTGGGACGAAAAGGACAAAGTCACTTCTCTCCTCGCCACCCTCCCAATTCCTGACTCCTTTCTCCTTGAACTGCTTGAGCTCGAACTGCTGTGCCTGCTTAGCTGTCTCTTCCTGCTGTCTGCCTGCTTGCCTTGCTCGTACTGCATTGCAGGTGCTGCAGAATAATGCCCTCAGAGCTGCACTGATCGTCCCACAGCATGCCCACATTTCCAGCTTAAGAGAGGATGCCCACTGGCTCCCAGTGCGAGACAGAATCACACTCAGATCACTTGTCATCATCCACAAATGCCTTTCGAATACTGCCCCCAAGTACCTAACAGACAAATTCAGCAAACGACTATCAGTCAGACCAACCAGAACAGTGTATTCGCACTGCCTCACCATTCCCAAATTCAACCTAAAAAAGAGGGTAGGTCCAGCTTCCCAGTCCTAGCGGCTAAACAATGGAATGCTATACCCCTTAATCTTAGAATGGAACCTTTGTCCTGGACCTTTGGAGCAAAAACAAAGTCTTGGCTCGCTAACAAGAACTGCCCACGTGCTTGACCAATCTCCGTATCTCACATGTACTGTATGCCACTATGCATCGCAACCATCATGTAACCTGGGTCACTTGCACTTATCGCTCTTGTCCTTTCCTGTATAACATGTAAATGTATGTAACTTGTATAATATGTAAATGCTTGTAACCTGTTTAACTTGCTCTAAGTCTCTGGTGCCCAGCTACCTCAGGGTTCGGCGGGCGGTATAAATAAAGAAACTAAACTAAACTGCGCTCTCTGGCTCCGCCTTTTATACCTGTTGGGAAAAGGAAGGGCTGCCAGGTGTGATTCTGATCAATTGCCTGACTTTGCCTAACCCTTGTATTGGGACATGTCAGATAAACATCTCTGGTGTTAGTCTGTTGTCCTTTATGTGCTGTGAAAGTGTTTGTGTCGGAAAAGGGGCTGCAGTGGTTTGGAATATCCTATTCGAGAGGATGGGGAAAAGGTGTCAAAGGAAGGGGAATACTGCGTCTCGCCCATCAGTGTACCACTCCCAGAGGACCCCCCATTCAGGTGATCCTCCCTCAAAAGTCCACCCCCAGGAACTGGATCCAATAGCGATGGCGTGTCCTGGCCACCTGGATGACAGATCCCTGGGGACTAGCTAGGGAGACACCTTCCTTCAGGTTTCTCACAGTTAACCAGTTAACAGACCTCACGGTCCACCCATAACAGGTTAAGAAATCAATGCTTCTTTCTTGGCTGTGATTGATCAGTATCGCTTCCATGCAGGGGTCCCCTCTGTCTAGGTACAGTTAACAGGCCACACGGTCTACCCATCACAGATCACGCAACCAACACCTCTTTTCATCTGCTTTATCAACCACCGTTCTCTGCATTCGCTCTACAGTAAAGAATAATTCTTGTATCACTTTTACTTTCTTCCAACACCTTATTGTGGCTAGCTTGGCCACATGCACTTAGTTGTGCTCTTGATACTTCTCTGGTTTCTGATATACAGGTCTGCTTCTAACCTGCAGTTCTTTGACCACTTGACTTGTGGCATTGCTCTTCTCGTACCTTTCTTGGGATTTTACTTTCTATGGGCCTTATTACACGGAATGCGGTAAGGGTTTACCGTTACCGGTAAGGGTACCGGTACCGGTAAACCCTTACCGCCTTACTACGAGGTCCCTTTGCGGGACCCGACCTCAACGGCTGGTTTTACCAGCCGTTAAGGAACGGGCCCGCAAAGGGACCTTGGAGGCAATTACGGTACCGCAATTTGCAGTAACAAAATTGCTGCCTTCCCCATTCCCATTGAGCCCTATGGGGGCCCAAATGGAAATGGGGAAGTGCCATGATGAATGGGGAATTACCGCCCCCACACACCTTGGAATGTGGCGGTAATTCCGCCATTCACCATGGCGGACTCGGTACGGTACCGGCGGCAACCATGGCGCTAATAGCGCCATGGTTACCGCCTACCTTGTAATGAGGCCCTATGTCAATGCTTGTATTCCAGTCAATTCATTCTGTGGCACTCGCCCCTTGCACAACCTTGCTTTTATTCCATTCAAAATATGCTCATCTGCTTTCTTTCTGTGCAGCATTCAAAATTGCTTGTTCAAACATTGTGTTACTTATTTTCATTCCATATAATAGTCAGTAAGGCTTTCAGTTTATTTGGCATTCAAAACTCACAGGTTTAGTAATGCTTTCAGTTCATTCAAGTTTGCAAACACTTGCTTCAGTATTCAAAAGTGTTTATAACAGTTTCTGCAATGTTCGTTATTCATGAAATGCTTACTGCCGGTTTGCAGAGCGCCCCGGTATGAGTGTTCGCCTTCTGCACTCACTGGCTTCAGGCTGCAGGTCCTGTCGACTTCGCTTTCTTCCCCGCTTGGCTTTTCCCACCTACACAGTCTCTGTGCTTCTCTCACAGAGAATGGGGAGAGCTTCACCAGCTCTCCCTTAGGTTCATGGCGGCCAGAACACTTCCGTGCCTCGCAGTTTCTGCTGGCGCCCGACACAAAGGCGCCACAGGACTTCCCGACCTTCACTGGGACTTCCCGGCCCCGGCGTCTCAACACTTGTGTCTCCCTCTCCTGTGTCTCTGGTACGCCACCTTCCAGTTCCATCTGACTCCATGCTCCTGCCTGCTGTGCGACCTCTGCGGCCTTTCTCCATCTACGAAGCCCACATTTTTATACTTGTTGGGATTACTGAGTGGCCACAGGTGGTGGTCACTTAGTCCAATTGCCTGACCATAATTAAAGGGACATGCCTGATCTTCACCATACTCTGCAGGCCTCTTCCTTGTCTCAGTAATAGAGTGGTGAAATGACCTACCAGTGTTCATAAGTCTGAGTAGCCTCTTCCTCGTCCCAGTACTATAGTGTGTTAAATGATGGACATTGCAGGGAAAGGTGTTACAATAGCCCATACAGGCTGGGAGAGGGTTAGGCTGTTCTTCAATAGCGAGAGGGGATATCATGTCTTGCATGTGGATATCCTCTACCCAATCCCCATGAACCATTGCTTCTCCACCCTCAGGGGCAGGAGGCAAAAGCAATGGCCTTTCCCTGGCCACCTGAGAAGAGGATCCAAGGGGAGTATGTGTGAGGATACCCTCAGGTTTCCCACAGTGCAAGTTCTCTAGTTTAATTGCCTGATCTTGGTAAAGCCTATTAGCGGGACATGCCTGGCCATTGAAGTTGAACTCCTTAAAAGCCCTCTTCCTCGTCTCAGTACTAAAGTTGTGTGACTGCAGGGAAGTGTGCATAATTCCTAGTTTTTTGCTACTCATCCCAGTCTTTAGGTGAAAGGAGTGGGGGACATGTCAAAATAAAGAGGCAAAGGGCCTCATTATGAGTTGGCCAGACCGGATTTAACGTTGCCAGTAAAACAGTACTGGCAACATTTACTGCACCGGCTCATCCCGAGCCATGCTCCCGGAAACACCATCACTGCAAAGAGACCCCAGCGGTATCAACGCACCCGGTAGCACTGTTTACGGAAACAGAGCGACGACTCGCCGGCGCACCACCAGTCACCGGCAATGCGCAACACTGTGCACATTGCGAGTAGCACGGACACGGAAACACTGCCACGAAAATGGCAGAAACACTGTGAACATCGTGCCGGTATCGCCGGCACTGCAGACATGGCGTTAAACAGTGGCAGGCAAGCTGCATCAGGCCCCAGGTGTGCAAAATGAGGCCAGAAGCACCTACTGGGAGCCTACAAAAGGGCCACACCCACACTCAGGCCACCTTCCAGCCCAACCATGCTGTCAGCCGCCGTAGCATCATTTGGGCTAGGGAACCTACAAGTAGCAGTGCACATTGTGGCAGCACTGGGGCAGAGGAGGAGGAGGAGGCGCAGGCACAGGAGGCAAAACGTGAACCCAGTGCCCATCCCAAACATAAGCGTGCAGCAGGCACCACCCCGCAGGCAGTCAGCAATCACCCTGGAACCTGACCCCAGGTCAAATCCACACATTATATAGGCTTGACCGGGCCTCAATCATATCCATCGTCACCCTGATTGAAGAGGACATCAGCAGCCGCATTGGCATCCAGACTGCAATCCCCCCCCCCTCTGCTGAAGGTAGTATCGGTACTGCATTTCCTTGGAACAGGAACAAATCAGCACACTGTTAGGGAGCTGCACGGGCTGTCACAACCCTGTTTTTCCAGTATACTGGTCCAGGTACTGGATGCTCAGCTGCGCCATGCGTCAGAGTACATTTCAATACCCCGTACCCCTGCCCAGGTCATTGCCACCAAGTTGGCCCTCCATGCCATTGCAGGCATGCCTAATTGCATAGGTGCAATAGACTGCACGCACATGGAGTTGACAGTTGGACATGCAATCGAGGCGGTGTACCGCAATCGGAAGCAATTCCACTCACTGAATGTCCAGATGGTCTGCGATACTGGACAAGTGATCACCCATTGCTGTGCACGTTTCACAGGGTCTACACACGACTCGATTGTCTTGAGAAATTCTACATTGCCAAGCTACATGGAACACTATGCGGGACAAAGCACATGGCTATTGGGTGAGTACAACTTCCAATGCATGACCCCTGTGTATTGGTGGGGGGGAGTGAAGGCCCACAGTGTCCCAGGCATTGGGGTGAGTACAACTGCCAATGCATGACCCCTGTGTATTGGAGGGTGGGGGGTAGTGAAGGCCCACAGTGTCCCAGGATTGGGGTGAGTACAACTGCCAATGCATGACCCCTGTGTATTGGGGGGGGGGGGGTTAGTGAGGTCCACAGTGTCCCAGGCATTGGGGTGAGTACAACTGCCAATGCATGACCCCTGCTCAATGTAATGGACAAGCACCAGATTCCACACAGTTCAGCGCATACAATTTGAAATTGCCACAGCGCACAAGTACATGCCCTGCCTACCGCCATGCACACCCTAGCCATGGGGTGGCACTACAAGCAATACCAACGTGAGGCTGCCTCCCCCACCCAAAGTACCTGTGCTTCCTCCATGCACACGATATGCGCTCCCCGTGCAGTGTGCATTGCTCACATCTGTACAGTGACCTGTGTCTGGCTGATGCAGGTCTGTCCATCACATCACAATGCCATAGTCACCAACCACATCTGAACCCATGGGCATTGACATGTGCGCAACATGTCGTTGCCCAATATCAATCCACGGATGTAACCATCACTGACCCCTGCATGGTGGTGTGATCAACAGATGAATCGCACACTGGATTACCAAACAGGCCATCATTGTACTGCATCTATTTCAGACAGTAATACCACGAACACTAACATGTGCCCTTGCTTACACTCCCATGCAGGCAATGCTGGACCTGCAGTCACGCCATGGCTGATGATGCCCATACGAAGGCCAGGGAACAGGCATGAGTAGGCCTACAACAGGGCACACATACGCACATGTGGCATGATAGAGCGTACCTTTGGACTACTGAAGGCCAGGTTCCACTGCCTGAGCCGATCTGGTGGCTCATTGCAGTACAGCCCGGTAAAGACAGGGAAACTAGTAATTACATGTGCGATGCTGCACAATCTGTGCATACGCAGGAACATTCCACTGCCCCCGGACATCGAGGCTGATATTGATGATGACGATGATGATGACGAAGATGATGGTGATGGTATGGGTGCACTGCCAGGCCAAGATGCCATTGATGGACAACATGCATGTGCAGCGCTCATACACCATTTGTTTAATACACTTCTCATGCACATTCAGCACTTCATGTGGTGGCACAACATTAAATGGTTTATAGACACAAGAAATCAAGATTATCCACTCGTCATTTGCATTTTCACAATAGTGTATTTTCAAGTTAACATGGGTGACGGGAATTGGATAGAAATCAATTACACACTTGCCCCCCACACCTCCCCAACGTACCCACCCACCAACCAGGTCCCAACTGACTTACCCCACTAAGTACCACCCCCACCTCCCCAACGTATCCACCCACCAACCACGACCCCATCACAACTTACCTTATTACTGCATGCTTGCGGTCGCGGAAACAGTGTCACTGCCTTCATTGAATCAATGGATTCCGAACCGGCTAACTCGTAATGAGGCCCAATGACTGACAGTTGCCCGGGACATTTTGGTCGGAATAAAGAGTCAACGACTGACCGTAGCCTACAAAGGCAGACGGAATATTGGATTCTTTTTGATGAGGAAAAGACAGATACCATGTCTCACCCAAATCAGGATGAGTTCTCTTAATTGATCTCTTTCTTGTTCTAGGATAACCACAGAATCTCTGAGGGTCACTTTGAAAGGACAAAAAGGGTTGAGGTTGACAGTAACCTACAAATGTTGTTGGGACAGAGGGTTTGTTGTGAAAAGGGAATGGGGAATACCATGTCTCACCCAAGAACGTCCTCTCCCTACTCCCCATGTCTCCTCCACCTAGGTGATCCTCCCTCACATATCCACCCCTAGGGTCATGATCCAAGAGCAATGGCCTTTCTCTGGCCACCTGAGCAAAGGGTGCCAGGAGAAGTTAGTGAGGACGCCCTCAGGTTCCTCACAACAGTTAAAGAAAAGCCTGCTTGAATCTGGGGAAGGGGAGTTCTCCCAAGTTATTAGAAGAAGCAGCTATTGTGATGTGGATTATAATGTTGATGTTGTTGTCAAACTGCCATATATTTCCTTGTAGATTTGTTGTATAAGTATGAGGGACAGAAACCTTTTTTGTTAGAGTGTTTCCTTTAGTCATTTCATCCTTGTTAGGATATGGATAGTGAGGCGTGTATCCAACCTTTCAAATCTAATAAAATGGCATCTTTTGAAAAACTTTTATAAAGTTATCTGCCTCACATTTCTGACCCCTCACAGAGTCCATTGACAAATATGGGCATGTCGGGTGAGAGACCTAATTACATGGCAGGTGAAACCCATCAAAAGTTTGTGAATTGAGAGATTTGTTTAAAGAATCAGTGACATGAAAGGGTCCATGGTTGCAGTAAGATGTGATGTCTCCATCACAGCAGCTCTTCTTTTTTCAAGAAAGCCAATGGACATGGCTGCCAAGTTTCCCAGTCCCATGCGTGAGACCTCGAACCAGTCACATACATGCCAACCTTCCCGAGTTGGGCAGGAGTCTCCCGATTTTTCAATAAAAAATATTTATATTTTTCCCTTTCTCCCACCTAAAATATTTCTAACCCCAATGTATGACTATGGGAACATTATTTTCTCCCACTTTGCATGACAGAATCTCCCTCCTGGGTGCTTCAGAATATTGGCATGTCTGCAGTCCTGTGTTTTTTCCAATTGCATGCTGAAACTTGTATTTTCATTTTCCCCATTGTAAGAATGGGCTTACAAATCCAAGTATGTAGTGGGGAAGAAAACAGGACTGACTCAAGGTATCACCTATGGAAATAGCAAACCTGGCAGCTATGAATGGATAATGTATTTTCCCGACTGAAGAACTGATCATGCATCTCATTATGAGGATATTGAGATATTGATCACTGTTTGTCGCTCGAAGGATGAACTTGATGATTGCACTGATGAGCTAAATATTCTTCTATGTAATTCAAAAATGTCAGCAAGGAAATATAATAATGCATGCCAATCTTCCTGATTCACTTTATCCCACCTAAAATACTTCTAATCCCAATGCAACCCGATGGGAAAATTAATTTCTCGCACTTTCTGTTTTGGAATCCAGATGGAAAGTCATGATTCTATTAAAGACACAGAGGCAAAGTATTATGCTTTCTCTTCTTTACTGAAACTCGAGCAGTAGTTTCAACAAGAAAAAACATTGAACACATCTCAAAGAAAAATTACAATTTTGTGTGACAATGTAGTCTCTGCAGGTTGAAACTCTATTGCCCTCACGCATGTCACGTGTTTCAGTTCACCAATCATGGTTCTTTAGACTCATTCACCTAAAGTATTTCTTTTGGGCTCCTCCAACCACCGAAAAAGAAAGAAATGTTACAGGCCTCGAACCACCCTCAAATTTCTGTCCATTAACATCGATTGTAAGTCCTGCCATTTTGGCATTTGAAAATAAAATAATTGAAGAAATCAGGAAATTACTAAAATCAAAAAACTTTTCTCCAGACAACCTGTCCAAAGTAGAAAGACAATCGTTAAAAAACCTCCAAGAAAACAATTTTTTTGTAATAAAACGTGCAAAGTTGGTGAGATCGTATTATGGGACAAATGTACATATAATACTGAAGTGACTAATCAGCTAAATGCAAGTTGCAGGTGGATCCAATACTCAGATTAAAAGAAGAAATTACAAGTCTGATGAACTATGCTCTCCTCGAGGGCTGGATTTGATTTAGATGAAAAAGCTTTTCTCATTAAACACAATCCAACAACACCAGCTTTTTACGTTCTACCTAAATT
Source organism: Ambystoma mexicanum (assembly GCF_040938575.1). Classification (NCBI taxonomy): domain Eukaryota; kingdom Metazoa; phylum Chordata; class Amphibia; order Caudata; family Ambystomatidae; genus Ambystoma; species Ambystoma mexicanum. The sequence continues at coordinate 675,049,675 of NC_090934.1, forward strand.
CCACAAAAATATGACACAACCACCAGGTAGACCAATAGTGTCAGCGATTGATTCTATCTTAGAACCTTTATCCATCTATGTCGACTGGTTCCTACGGCCTTTTGTTCAACAAATGCAATCATACGTCAAAGATACCACAAGTATGATTAACATTCTAAAAAATGTACACACCCTCCCAGATGACTTACTGGTGACATTTGATGTGGTATCATTGTATACAAGCATCCCCCATTTGGACTGTATACAGGTACTTGAGCAATGTCTTAATAAACGGACAGCTACCCTTTTGAAAGTGCCCACAGCCTTCATATTAGAATGTACGAGGTTAGCACTTACTGAGAATGTATTCTTATATGAAGGCACATATTACAATCAAAAACATGGAAACAGCATGGGTGCGACTTTCGCCCCAGATATTGCCAACCTGTATATGGACAATTTAGAGATAAATTCGATACACCATCATAACAACCCTTCTACTAAGAACATCATTTAATGGCATCAGTATATCGATGACATTTTTTTGACCTGGCGACGCTTGGTAGAAATGTTGGTAGAATTTACAGATTGGCTCAATCAGAGGAACAAACACATTAGGTTTACTATGACTTATGATTTAAACAAAATGCCCTTCTTGGATTTAGAAATCATAAAAGCATATAACGGTTGTTTGAAAACTGTGATATTTAGAAAGGCAACTGATAAGAACATGTTACTGGAATATCACAGTTTCTACCCAGTGAATCTTAAGGAAAACCTGCCAGTAGGTCAATTTCCCAGAATCCAGAGAAATTGTACCCAAATATCAGATTATATAACACACAGTAAAACCCTGGAAAAACGACTAAGAGAGAGGGGGTACCCTAAAAAGAAGACTCATGTGGCATATAAAAGAGCTAAAAATGCCTATCACACCATGTGTTTAAATCCACAACAGAAAAACTATGTGGAGAAAATAACATGTGTGAGTACATGCAGCCCCATAAGCAACCAGTTATGAACAAATATTCTCAAGAATTGGCATATTATAAAAACTGAGGACTTTAATCCAGTTCCTCCGAGGTTTGCATTTAAAAGGCAGAGAAACATCAAAGACAGCCTTGTCCATATGTACCCAGAAAACAGATGTACAGTGGAAAAACAAAAAACTTTATGGGGACTACCACCTATAGTAGGCCACTTTCAATGTGGTAATTGTTCAGTCTGCCCACCGACACAGAACATTAAAAAAATCAACCTACAAGGAAAAGACCACATTTTGAACACTTTCACCAACTACCTTTCACAGTGGGTGGTATATGGGATTAAATGCCCATGTCATTTATTATATGTTGGAAAATCTAAACGCCCCGTAAGACAGCGAATTGGGGTACACAGATCGTGCATCAGGAACAAAATCAAAAACAAACCTCTAGTGGCACACTATACTCACCTCAATCATAAACCCACAAATATTTTCTGGTTTGTAATACAAACAGTATATGCTTCAAAACGAGGAGGCGACAGAGACTTTTCTCTCAAAAATTTGAACAAAGATGGATTTAAACTTAGACACAGTCAAGAACGGCCTTAATTCCGCAGTAGAATGGGGAATGTTCCTGTAGAAATTACGGTGAAAAGGGAATAGATATCATATCCGATACACTACAGAGTCGAGATCGACTCGGATATTGTGACTACGGAGGAAGAAGATTCAAGTATGACATCTATCCATCCCAAGAATCATGCTCCAATAATTGTGTGTAAAAGCAGTCAACAATGAGGTTAATACCATGTCCCTTGTTTTTTGTAAAATCTACTATACAGCAAGGGACAATACATTGTAATGAACCCTGCCACAGATAAATGTAAGTTTAGAACCCCTTTCTTTAATAAGTGAGAATGTCAAATAAAAATTGAAGTCAAACGATGTTTACATGTTAGTGGATAAACATTGCTAATGCATAAGACTTAACAAAATATAGATCAAACCCTGAAGATTAAGAATACTAATGCATAGTATGTACCAAATCACTTTGCAGCATTTTTTACTGTTTACGGACTTTGCCGTAATCTAGGACTATGTTTGACCCAATAAACAAAATAAAAATAATTGTGCATGTGGCCAGCCAAAAGGAAAAATAAATAATATGAAAAGTAGGAGCAAAAGAAATATTGCGCCATATAATATCAATGACGAGCGCGAAAATACTAACAAAAGATGGCGTCCGCGAATAGCACTAGTGTACAACAGAAGAAAGCATGCTAGCTGTGTGCCGCTCATAGGACAAAAACAGGAAGTAACTACAAACGGAAGCAAATGGCCGAATGCCGCGTTAGTTTATTTACACGTTCTGGTGCCGCAAAATCAAAGTGAAATGTCCATGAGCGGTGAATGGAGGGATTGAAATAGTCAGAGAAATGAATGTACAACCGATGTGAAACATAGCATTGCTATGAATACGGTTTTTGGTATAAGCTCTCTGCCTTTTGTATAGAATAATAAAATAAACCCTTTGACATCAATAATAAGACTACAAAAAATGCCTCCCTCAAAAAGATTAAGAAAAAACATTTCTGAATTTAGAATGCTTACTTTGCACAAAGATGCGAGATGCATGTTAATACAGCACAAGAAATAATAATTGCACGTGCAGTTTATAAAAACAACAAACAATGGTCAAAGAAAATAGCTGAGGAAAGTTTTTTAATTACTTGTACTTCACCACAGATTCCGCCATTATAGAACACCCACCAATTTCAAAAGGTTGGTCAACAACGCCCGATGAAAGACGGACAGGGATAAATATTCAAAAGTATTCTTCTACCAACCCACCAAAAATGATATTATAAGATCAAAAAGGAACCAATCAGTTTTTTCCTCATCTATGCAAGGTCAGTAGGTATACTCAACATTGATACAACTAACAAATCTAATAAATTACATGAAATAAGGTCGGTGACATATATGTATTCTTTGTCATAGATTTGAAGATTTCTCCAACACATAAGAAAATCTATTTTGAAGCCAGCACGCTTCCGTTGCACAAAAAATATATATTTTTTAATTTGTTTCTTGCTTTCAAATTGTAAAACAATTCTTTAGCAATGACCTTTTTACAATGACATTCATTTGTAAACTGTGACAAACAGAAAAGGAAAAGAGAGAGAAGGAGAGAGAAAAAACAAGAAAAGGAGAGATAAAATAAAAAAAGAAATTCACAGCATCATAAAGCACCGTAGAAGAGAACTGATTAAACCAATCAACTAAGTGTGCCAGAGTCAAAAGATAAGCGCTCGAGGAATTGAACCAGGGCTATAACATACTTGATTTTCGCACCACCAATTAAAAGTGACCACCAAGATTGAGGGACAGAAGCAGTAAAATCAGAAAATAAATGCCTTAAATAAAATGTGCGAAGCTCTTTCAGCCCGGTGCATTTTGTGACAATGTGTGCCAATGTTTCAACCTCGTCCATTTGATTACAGAAGCGACACTTGTTACTTTTCGATAATCCTCGAATAGCCTGGATCTTGTGAGTCGAGTACAAGTTCAACCAGGCTCGCAAAAGTTATCTCTGACATTTTTGTCCGGAAAGTGTTTCAGATATGTGCGCACACTAGTCAACTTCCAGTTGTCCAAGGGCAAATGCGTCACCAGTTGGCAGTTAGATCCCGCTTGCAATGTTTGAATCCAGTCAAACCTTTTCAGTTTTCTTTCAACTTGTTAGGGTTGGTCAAAAGTTGGTCAGAACGGCTACCAATAACGTCCAAGCAGCTGATCATGTCCTGGAACCAGTTCTGCAAGGATGGGTTATGTAGTTCTTTTGACTCGTTGTAGATCAAATCCAAGATTGGGAGTCTTACTTAGCCAAACCCCGAGATATTTGAAGGAGTCCACATTCCCAATTTTTTCACCTCTGACATGCCAAGAGGGCCAATTTTTACCTCTGGTGGATGTACCGAAGTTCATAATTTTGTTCTTACCTTTGTTAATTTCGAGCCCGTTCTGTCTGATATAATAGTTGAGGGCATTGAGTTGCCTCTGAAGACCTACCGGCGTTTGGTCAATAAGTACTACATCGTCGGTGTAGAGTAATTGGGAAAGGTGGACCCCACTGTCAGAAAACGCTTCAGGTCTTGCGATACCCCTTCGGTTCTCTTGTCTTCTCGTAGCCAAAAGCGCCTGTCGCGTTCGAACATCAGACAGGAGGCGGGCTTGCATTATCCACGCTCTACTCGCGGTAGACATTCTCGTCGGGAACGTAGTTCCCGACGCCTCACGTGGAAGTTACCATGGAGGTTACGTCAGTGGGCGCGGCGTCTTCCACGTGATAGAAAACGTACTGGGTCACGTGACCATCTTGTTGCCGGTAGTTCAGGTACTTAATGATCCGGCGCCCACTTCTCGCTGCTTCTGATCCCATATTGACAGCGGCTCTTCTCGCTTGGAAATTTTTGGTGTTTTTTGATCTCGGATTACGTTCATTGGATATGCTCACGGATTGCCCTTACCTGTTCTAGTATTTTGACCTCGGATTGTTTTTTGGTTATTCTTGCCTAGTGGTTTGGTTAAGTTGATTTTGGACCTTGAAGGTTGGGAGACCTCTTACCTTCTTTCTTTCCTTCCTTCCTCTTCCCCTCCTATTCCTTCCCTGTCCTTTCCTCCAGGGTGCTGTAGGCGTCCTCGTGCCGGCGGGAATAGGCTAGGTGCTGGACTAGAGACTTCCTGAGCACCTTTTAGGCGTCTTCGTGCCGGCGGGAATAGGTTGTTGCTGGACTAGTGACTTCCTTGCACCATTGGATTATTTGGTTCGTCGGACAGGGGGCAGATACCATCACACAGTTCGTACAGAAAAGGAGAAGGAGATTTGCCAGAGACGACCACTTCCAGGGAAACCAGGGTAAGAAACTTAACTTTCCTTACCATTCTCTACAAACTCACTTTCTGGTACTGATTGTATTTTCTCTTCTTATGGTCTCCAGATTTCCCCAGTATTGAGGACATTCTTGCTTGAAACACTTCTGGTTAAAACCCGTTTTCTGCAGGTTAGTCTGTTAACTATTTGTTGAACGTTTATCCAGAAAGGGGTGTATTTGATTGTTAATCAGTGTAATATTCTGCAGTCGTTGAAAGGAACCTGGATTCTCCATCTATCGTGAAGTTTGCGGTCCGCTCAACTCTACCGATCCCAACGACTCTACACCATCTTCCGATCAATTAGTTTCTCAGCCTGTCCTTTCGTACTCCTGAGAATCACATTGGTAGGAAGAAATATATTCTTCACGACGGGTCAACACGGAACCGTGCTTCAGGATATCTGACAGAATCAGAAGCCTTATCATGGATGCCGCGAATGACCCGTTGGCCGTTTTGGTTCAGTTGGTGGCCGACCTACGTGCCGATATGACGGCGGCCCAGGCTGACACCCACCGGCGCATTGACGAAATGCAAGCTGGTATCAGGGAAGTGGTTACAGGATCACCATCTTTGGCCTCCGCTTCCACTTCAGGTCAGGCAGGGCCTTCGGTCAGATCTGATTCTACGCATGTGTACATGGCCGCTCAGTTCCCGCTTGCTCCCCCAGAAAGGTTTACTGGGGATCCTAAATCCTTTCGGACTTTCGTTAACCAATGCAGGTTGCATTTCTTGTGTCGGCCTACCTCGTTTCCTGATGCGACTACAAAAGCTGCCTTTGTCTTATCAAACCTCGGTGGTATGGCCGCTGTTTGGGCTAATCCTTTGTTAGAACAAGGCAGTCCGCTATTGTTCGACTGCGATGCATTGATCAGTGCTATGACTAGGGTGTTTGATACTCGCTACAAGACTCAAGCCACGGATCTGGAATTGTTAAATCTCCGTCAGGGGGATACTCCTTTGTTGTCATATTTGGCTAAGTTTAATCAGTTGGTTGCTGAAACTGGTTGGCCGGAAGATAAAAAGGCAGCCCTATTTTATAAAGGATTGTCGGACTCATTGAAAGATACAATAGCCACGGTTCCGGTGGTTCCTACGTCCTTTCCTGATTTCTTGGACCTAGTACTTCAGATTGATGCCCGACGCGCCGAAAGAAAAGGGGAGAAGAGAGTCATTCCGGTCAATACCACCGTTTCCCCAATTCCTGTTTCTGGCGGTGACGAACCTATGCAAATCGGGGCAGTAAGGGGCCCGTTAACATCGGAAGAAAGAGAACATCGCAGACGGAACAATTTGTGCTTTTATTGCGGTTCCGCTAATCATCTACTCAGTGCATGCCCAAAGAGACCCCGCAAGTCGGGAAACGCCAAGGCCCGGTCGTAGAAGGAACCCCTACGCCGAGCTCTTCCATGCAGGGTTCCTTGTTGTCCACACCCTTTTATATTGACGTTCTGTTGAGTTATGACCAGGTCCCGCCTTGGAGTTCTGTAGCTGTTCTTGACTCTGGGGCAACTGGTAACTACATTGATGCCCAATATGTTCGGAAATGGGGTATTCCCTTATTGTCAAAGAGTGTTCCTGAGGTAGTCAATGCCGTTGACGGATCAACCCTTCTTTCTGGGCTTGTTACTGAACATACCATTCCGTTACTGTTAACCATTGGTGTTGAGCATTCGGAAACCATCACATTCGACGTCATTATGGCACCGCAATATAAACTAATCCTGGGTTTACCATGGCTCAAGCTTCATAATCCGGTCATTAACTGGGAGACCGGGGCTATCGCTTTCAGTTCTCAGCAATGTCTTCGATCATGCAATTCAGTAGAGTCTATGTATGAAGCACCTGAAGCTCCTAGTCGGGCTTTGTTGGACTCTGTGGTTACCATTGGAGCAGTTGTTAACACCGTATTGCCTGTCGAATACACAAGTTATAAGGATGTTTTTGACAAAGGGAAAGCGGAGATTCTGCCGCCCCATCGGCCCTACGATTGCCCAATTGTTCTCAAACCAGATGTTAAGACACCATCGGGACGCATTTATTCCCTTACCCAAAAGGAAGAAGTCGTCCTTAAGGAATATTTGGATAAAGCCCTTGAGTTAGGTTTTATTCGGCCTTCTCACTCTCCATTTGCTTCACCGCTATTCTTTGTACCCAAGAAGGAGGGTGACTTAAGACCTTGTATTGATTATCGGGAGCTCAATGCAGGGACTATCCGAAATCAGTACCCGATTCCGCTGATTTCTGTCTTACTGGATCAGTTAGGGTCTTCAGAATTCTTCACCAAATTTGATCTAAGGGGTGCTTACAACTTGGTCCGGATTCGTCGAGGGGATGAATGGAAAACCGCCTTCAAGACCCGATACGGCCTATTCGAGTATTTGGTGATGCCATTCGGGCTTTGCAATGCCCCGGCCACATTCCAGAATTTCATCAACGACGTTCTGCGTGACATGATCGACAGGTTCGTTATCGTCTATCTAGATGATATACTCATCTATTCTCCATCTATGGAAGATCATGTACGTCATGTTTCAGACGTCTTACAACGCTTGCGGGAGCATCACCTTTTTGTCAAGTTAGAAAAATGTGTATTCCATGCAAATCAGGTCGAGTTCCTTGGATATGACATCACCAACAAAGGAGTGCAGATGAGTAGTAGTAAGGTAAAAGCGGTCTTAAACTGGCCTGTACCAACTTCAAGGAAAGAGCTGCAATCGTTTCTGGGGTTTTCTAACTTTTACAGGCGGTTCATTAGACAGTTCTCTTCTATTGCTGCACCCCTCACCGAATTGACCAGTAACAAGAAACCTTATCTATGGAACGACAACGCCCAAATAGCGTTTGAGTCTTTAAAGGCCGCATTCACTACAGCTCCTGTTTTGCTGCATCCAAATGTCAAATGTCCTTTCGTCGTCGAAGCTGATGCTTCGGATGTTGCGGTAGGAGCTATCCTGTCCCAGACATGCGCTGATACCGGGGAATTACATCCAGTCGCCTATCATTCACGCAAGTTAACGCCCTATGAGCGCAATTATACCGTGACTGAACGGGAATTGTTGGCTGTTAGGGACGCATTTATGGTCTGGCGACATCATCTTCTTGGTACGGAAGTACCGGTCCAGGTCTTTACTGACCACAGAAACCTGTTGGCCTTGCAGTCCTTGACGTGCACCACTGCGAGACATGCCCGCTGGCATGAATTCTTTTCTATGTACAACTTTACGTTGACTTATCGCCCAGGTGTTCTAAATTCCAAGGCTGACGCTCTATCCAGAAGCTTGGGGAATGATGTTTCACGTCCACAGGATGGGTCATTGTTATTACCAACACAAGTGGTTTGTAGTTGTGTTCTACAACCCACTTTGAAGTCAACGCTTCAGACCTGGGTTGATAAAGAGCCTGCAGAATTGGCAGAATATAACATGGATATTTTGCATGGTCTTCCTTATGTCCAGGGTCGTGTCTTTATGCCTGATCAGGATACCCGGTGTGCAGCTATTTCCTTATGTCATGACGCTGCTATCGCAGCGCACCCTGGTTCACAGAAAACCCTCGAACTCCTCAAACGCTGGTGTTGGTGGCCCTCTATGCGAAGAGACGTCTCGCAGTATATCTCGACCTGCGCCATTTGTGCCCAATGTAAATCCCATTCGGCGAAACCTATGGGGTTACTACAGCCATTACCAATGCCGGCCAGACCATGGGCGATGATTACCATGGATTTTGTGGTGGAGTTGCCTTTGATCGACGGTTTTGATACTATATGGGTGGTGGTTGACAGCTTTTCTAAAATGTCTCTATTTGTTCCCTGCCAAGGTTTGCCATCAGCTGCTAAGCTGGCGGAGCTGTTCTTGCGACATGTCTTCAGGTTTTTTGGGTTACCTGAGATTGTGGTTTCTGACAGAGGGTCCCAGTTTACGTCACGTTTCTGGAGGCATCTTATGTTCTCATTAGGGGTGGATGAACGGTGTTCCACAGCATTCCATCCCCAGACGGATGGTCAAACAGAGCGGGTGAACGCTACTATGGAGCAGTATCTCAGGTGTCTCATCCTTCAACATCAGGAATCCTGGTTAGCCGTTCTTTCATTAGCGGAATTCGCTTATAATAATTCCAGCCATTCATCTACGGGAACATCGCCATTTTATGCCTTATATGGGCAACACCCACGCACCCTACCTCTTGATTGGAAACTACCTGCGGATTGCCCGGCAGTTCAGTCTTGTATCAAGGATCTGTCTCTGGTCCGTGATAGGGTGCTGGAACATCTGAAACAAGCTCAAGAGCAGGCAAAGAAGTACGCTGATCGGAATCGCCGTCCTGCACCCAATTACGTTCCAGATTCGCGGGTATGGTTGTCCACAAAGAATTTACGCATTCCAGGACGGCGATGCTTGTTGCCACGTTTTGTCGGTCCTTATGTTGTAAAGGATGTCTTGAGTCCATTGGTAGTCAAGTTAGATTTGCCGTGCTCTTGGAAGATACATCCGGTCTTTCATGTGTCCATGGTTAAGCCTTGTGTGGACAGTACCAGGGTAGTGGCTTCTCCATCTCCGATATTGGTTCAAGGGGTAGAGGAGTATGAAGTCAATTCCATTCTTGATTCTAAGATTTCTCGTGGTACCAGGTATTTCTTAGTGGATTGGAAAGGTTACGGTCCGGAAGATCGGACATGGGAACCTGAGCAGAATGTGCATGCCCCGTTGTTGGTATCCCAGTTTCTGGTCTCACGGGGGCATGGGGGTCCTTTGGGGGAGGATACTGTCAGAAAACGCTTCAGGTCTTGCGATACCCCTTCGGTTCTCTTGTCTTCTCGTAGCCAAAAGCGCCTGTCGCGTTCGAACATCAGACAGGAGGCGGGCTTGCATTATCCACGCTCTACTCGCGGTAGACATTCTCGTCGGGAACGTAGTTCCCGACGCCTCACGTGGAAGTTACCATGGAGGTTACGTCAGTGGGCGCGGCGTCTTCCACGTGATAGAAAACGTACTGGGTCACGTGACCATCTTGTTGCCGGTAGTTCAGGTACTTAATGATCCGGCGCCCACTTCTCGCTGCTTCTGATCCCATATTGACAGCGGCTCTTCTCGCTTGGAAATTTTTGGTGTTTTTTGATCTCGGATTACGTTCATTGGATATGCTCACGGATTGCCCTTACCTGTTCTAGTATTTTGACCTCGGATTGTTTTTTGGTTATTCTTGCCTAGTGGTTTGGTTAAGTTGATTTTGGACCTTGAAGGTTGGGAGACCTCTTACCTTCTTTCTTTCCTTCCTTCCTCTTCCCCTCCTATTCCTTCCCTGTCCTTTCCTCCAGGGTGCTGTAGGCGTCCTCGTGCCGGCGGGAATAGGCTAGGTGCTGGACTAGAGACTTCCTGAGCACCTTTTAGGCGTCCTCGTGCCGGCGGGAATAGGTTGTTGCTGGACTAGTGACTTCCTTGCACCATTGGATTATTTGGTTCGTCGGACAGGGGGCAGATACCATCACACAGTTCGTACAGAAAAGGAGAAGGAGATTTGCCAGAGACGACCACTTCCAGGGAAACCAGGGTAAGAAACTTAACTTTCCTTACCATTCTCTACAAACTCACTTTCTGGTACTGATTGTATTTTCTCTTCTTATGGTCTCCAGATTTCCCCAGTATTGAGGACATTCTTGCTTGAAACACTTCTGGTTAAAACCCGTTTTCTGCAGGTTAGTCTGTTAACTATTTGTTGAACGTTTATCCAGAAAGGGGTGTATTTGATTGTTAATCAGTGTAATATTCTGCAGTCGTTGAAAGGAACCTGGATTCTCCATCTATCGTGAAGTTTGCGGTCCGCTCAACTCTACCGATCCCAACGACTCTACACCATCTTCCGATCAATTCGTTTCTCAGCCTGTCCTTTCGTACTCCTGAGAATCACATTGGTAGGAAGAAATATATTCTTCACGACGGGTCAACACGGAACCGTGCTTCAGGATATCTGACACCCACCCACTTTTGGGGTGACTGATCTTACCAGATGAAAAGCCTCAGGCATGTCTTCCAAGAAAAAATTGAAAAGTCCAGACGCCATCGGACACCCCTGTTTTACCCCTCGCAAAGTCTTGATTTCTTTGGACAAGAGTCCAGACTTATTTAGTCTGACTCTGAGGGTGGTGTGGGAGTGCATAGCCTTGATTGGTTCCAGTATACTCAACAGGCAAGATTTTTTCTTCATTTTGGACCAGAGCAGGCGCCTGTCTACTTGATCAAACGCCTGTACAAGGTCCACAAATACCATATAGATCTTTGTTTTCTGGCGCTGAGCCCTTTCTTTCAGGATTTGCAGCATAAGGATGTTAACGGCCGTCCCCAGGCCTTTCACGAATCCACACTGGAATTGATCGGAGCTCTTGGTAGCCATACTCCAAGCATTAAGGTTGTCCAGAAGGATCATACTGAACAGTTTGCCGATAACGTCCAGGAGGGCGATAGGGTGATAGTTCCTTGGATCCAAACGATCCCCCTTCTTATGGATCGGGACCACTATCACCCTCTTCCATATGCTCGGGATTTGATGAGTAGAAATGATCTGGTTGAATAAGGACACGATGAACTTGGCCGAGTCCTCCGGGTGCTCACGAAGCAGAACATTTGTGAGGCCATCAGGGCCCAGGGCATGCGAGATTTCAAGCTTCATAATGCGGGCCGCTATATCGTGAGTGTTCAGAGTGAGAACCCAAGGGCCCCTACTCTTGACATATGATATACATTTCATACAAGAATGGTTTACCACATGTAGCATTAATATCAGTGTGTATATGCCCATATGACCGAATTGCTGTGAATGTAACCGCTAAGGCCAAATGATGCCATGGGATGTAAAGAAAATACATGTGGCTGTTGCATGAAATAAAAGAAGGTGCATTAACAAATTCAATTGTCAGTCACCTCAGAGCACTTAACACATTTCAGAACTTTGGAAAAGGATAGAAACTGTACAAATATGTTGGTGTCTGGGTGTCTTGTTAGGAGGTTCAGGGTGCTCCAAGGTGCTGCAGACCAGATGCATAGACAACACATACACAATACGAAATGCACGTGCTTTACCTTGACTCAGGCCAACACGGCAGCAGCGCCTACCCTACTTTGCGCATATGAAATGGTTCCAGACAACAGAAGACAGTTTAATTGCACCAGCAGAGTTTGAACAGTGTGTATCATTTTTCAAATAAAATGGACACACACATACAGATGTATACAAAAGTAGCATCCCCACAATCGCCCCGACACTCACCCACATGTTGTTGTAGCCCGACGCACGGCCGCAGACACCATTCAGCCCTTTGGTAGGGGGCAGCACCTGCCCTCTGAGCAGGTGGAAGGGGCGAGAGGGTGACAGTGTTGGTATCCTCTGGTGGTGCCCATGCCCAGCCTCTGCGCAGAGACACACCAAGTCCAGGCTAGCTGGAATTGGATGCTGAGGGCACCCTGGGCATCAAATGAGTATTAACCCCCCCATGGGTGCGCAGTGTTCAGTTATTTCTTTTCTTCATCTCAGCGTCAGGTCCTGGGCTCTAATAAAAAGGTGCAGTCATAGCTCTGTTAAGCAAATGGTTGCTAAGCAACGCTTGCAAGGCTTGACTCGAGGAGACACATTTGCGCCTGTGCTCGCTTTCGCCCACCGCCTACGCAGGCATTGGAGCTTGCGATTTGCTTCAGGACTGCTGCTTCCTAGTATTCATTGGCACATCCCCCACAGCCGGCCCAGATGTCAGACGAACCATGAGCTCGAGAACGTCCAGTGCAGGCCTAGTCTGCAGACACAGTGGCACCCACTGCCGAGCTTGCACCCTGTGCTTTTTTTATCTAGCAGTTTGGATGTTTTCAACAGGGGTCCGTCCCCTGTTGAAAACAACAGTCTCTTAAAAAAATAAATACCAGAAACCGATGGGCTTAAAAAAAGAAAAAACCAGCACGCTTAAAAAAAGAAAATACCAGCTAACCCCAGAGGTCGCAGGAGGTCGGCAGAGGTCGCAACTGTGACCACAGAGGTCGCACTTGCGACCTCTGGCGACCCCCAAATGACGTCCCTGACCAATACTCAAGGATAGTTAGAGCCACCTTGTTTGGCAGGTGGAAAAGGTTCACAACAATCAAAACCCTTCCCAAAATTCCCCCAATCCTGTCCACAGCCTCTACCTAACCCTTTTCCGGTTACCCTAACTTTCCCCTACCTATCCAATCAATGAGACCCTAACCCTCCTTCCCTGTTCTGGTCGCGAATGCCTCTGTAAGCTATGACTTGCAGGCATCAAGACCACTGTGGGGGTGGTTGGTTAATTCCACGCCTGCAGCCGGGACCTGTGTGATCCTGACAGAACCCATCTTCTTTTCACCACCAAAATAGGATCAAATGCATGGCGGCCAGTTTGTTTTGAACTATGAAAAAACCGAATCCGACTAAAAGTATAAAGCAGGTCAGCTCTCTACAAAACAATGGGTCCAAATGACCCTATATCATGTCCTTTTCAAAAAAGTCTTTTTCAAAAATATTTTGGGGGTTTTAAATTGCTGTTTGTCTGTTTTTATTGCAGTGACTTTGTTTCCAAATAACCTCTGGGGTCTTGAAAATATTTCACTTATTGTAAGAAATATGTCTGTCCTGAAGATGGCTAGTGTCTTATTGGTCTTTTGCCGAAACAAATGTAGACACATCCACAGGATGAAATTAGAAATCCCAGTACATAAGAGGGCATAAAAATCTGCTCTCTAATTTCAACATATGCCCGAAAAAGAATAGTCTATTTGACAAAATTATAAAATTATGTGAAAATACGAAACTTGTCAAAAACTGCGTACATATATGTTTATGTCACGTACTAAGCACCCCACACTTACATATAATGAGATGGAAAATTATACTGACAAAGTCGTTGAATTTGTTTTATGTATATGTGCCTTGTGGAAAGTGCACATTTTTCTCTAAAAAGAAAAAATGTATTTGTATAAAACACTTTTTTTGTATATGAATACATTTTGTTTTAAAAGTATGTTAAATGTTTGGACATGATAAATGTGTTGGGACTAATTGAGCAACCAACATTTTTTTGTGAAAGCCTGCCCGATAAACAGCGGATTGAGATAGGGGTAGTCAAGCTTAGTGTATTTTGTTCTGCTGACCAATCATGACGCTACAGTCCTATCACCTCACAAGTCCTCCTCTCAACTTCCTCTTTCTTTCGCTGTCTTGTTGCAGCATCCTGATAAATGATTCCATCTCAAACTCGGCATAACGAAGAACCATAATTGTAATTAACTACTGCCTCTGGATACTCCTCCCTTTGCTGTCCACCTTCAACACTGAGGACTTTCAAGAGCTTGTCTATTTAGTGTCTGTACCTGTACGGATAGTAGCAAAAAGAAAACCACACGTTCACGTTAACTGTGGGTGGGCAATCGGTGCTACTGCTGTGCCACCGTGCTGCCTTGCTGCGCTTCTCGCGCTTGCAATCGTCCTGCATCTTGCCTCACTGTGCCCTATTTATATAGATTTGAGCGATTGAACGGGTGGGATAATACTTTGCCTCCTTGTCTTTATTAGAACCATGACTTTCCTGCACATTAGTATGGAAAATCTGGATTCTATGTCAAGAATGGAGGCTCATATTATGTTTGTTTAAAGCTTATTTACTACCAACGATGCAACCTGGTCCACAGGCTTGCAATAACAGGTCTTAAAAGTAGACTCACTCGACCAGTCTATGGCCTTGAGGATGTCTTGCAGCTAAGCTCCATTGGCAAAGGCTTTGGAAGCCATGGCCCCTCACATTGAATGCGCTCCAAAGCAAAAAGTGTCTATGTCTGCCTCTTGCATGACCCATTTCACCAACCTGAATAGGGTGGCATTGGACACTGCTTTGAAAGGCTTACGAGTGCTATGAACACTTTACTTTCTCCCATGGTTCTGAGATGCGTGGTCTTCTTCTCATACGCTTTCAAGCCCCTGAATGGACATAACTTTGGCTGCTTCGGAAAAGCGGGTAATGTAGCCGTTCTAATGGAGGTTTTTGTCCTCCTTTTTACATGGAACGTAATTCCTTCTGGAGAAAAAGACTTGCAATCTATCTACAGCGCTCTCACGTCCGATACTCTCTTGCAGGCCACTAAACAAAATAGAATTGCTCGTTTGGCCAAAATAGCATTCCAGGTTAAGTCATTGTTGTCTGGCCAACTCAGGAAAAGCCAGAGCACGTTGTTCACGTCCCACAGGTGTGAATATTTTGGCGTTGGCGGCAGGAGAGCTTTCACACCCTCAAGCAGCCTAACTATTAGGGTGTGGTTGTCGATCAGGGCCCTGTTAACCTGTTAGTGGCCTGCTGAGATGGCAAATCAGAATGTGTTTTCCGTTCTGTAGCCTTGTCCTGTGCAGCTAGATTTGCTAGGAAGTTCACTACGTGAATCACATCTGCCGTAGCAGGATTCACATCCCTAGCCAAACACCAGCCGCGCCATCTATTCCAAGCCGCTCAGTAGGATTTGGCCGTCTTGGGAGCCTAGGACTCTCTGATGAAGCGCTCACCCTCACCCGATTGCCCTTTATTTATTTATTTATCTAATTTATTTTTCATTTGTAATGCGCATATACACAAGTGTTTCAAGGCGCAGCAAGGCAGGAGGGGGGCAGAAAGTAGCAATCCTAATAGGCCTTGCAGTATTTAGATCATGGAAGTGTGGTAACACAAAGGTGTTTGGGAGAAGGGAGGTGGAGAAGTGCAGGAACTGGGTGGAAGGGCCCATGCGAAGGAGAGTGCCAAGGAGGCCAGGTGGCAGGGTCAGGGAGAGGAAGAGAGTAAGGGATGTCCACAATTAAGTGTAATTAAGGGGCTGGGAGTCTACAAGGGGTGCAAGCCCACCAGCTAAGTGTAGGAGGGGGGCAGTGAAGGCAAGTGCAGGATGAGGGGTGGGGACAGGAAGAATAAGCACAGAGATAGGCTGGGCAGGGAATGGCCTGGCACCCTGTAGGATTCTGAAGGAATCAGGCCACCAGTCGCAGGCAGATGGGACATTAGCAGGGGAGCGGGAAGGAAGAAGAGAAAAGGAAGGTCTTGTGGAGCTTCTGGAACTTAAGGAGATACGGTTCAAGTCTGAGAGGGACAGGGAGGCCATTCCAGAGGGAGGCACCTTCGGAGGAGAGAGATCTACCCGCCACTCTCTCTGCTTGGAAAATCCTCTGATGTGCAGAGAGTTGATTGATTGATTGATTGACATTTTATTTCTATCGCGCTCATACGCGCAGGTGCATGGGAGAGGGGGTAGGGGAAAAGTGCATGGAAGGGGGAGAGGTGGAAAGTGCGAAGCAGAGGAGAAACAGATAAATAACAATAAATAAATAATAAAGGCAACAAACAGTGGTAATGCAGCCAGCAATTTGCAAGTGCTAGGTTTAAGGCAGCAGACAGGGTAGGTCTGATAAGTGCAGGAAGAAAAAGGGGGGGCTGTATGGGTACAGATATAGACCCCAGTGCAAGGGGTGGCCCGGAGGCAGTGCGGGAGGGTGGCAGGATGAGCAGGTACCTGGGCCCAAAGGACGGAGGGTGGCCACTTGCATGGTGCCAAGAGAGAACAGATCAGCAGGGGAGAGGGGGAGCGAAGGCAGAAGAAAAGAGGAAGGTCTTGAGGTGCTTCCGGAACCGGAGATGGTTCTCCTCAAGTTTTAGAGTGGCAGGGAGGCTGTTCCAGAGGGAGGCCCCAGCCAAAGACAGAGATCTACCCCCAGCTCGTTTCTTAGAAAAACGACTGACCCTGAGGGAGTTGGAGGTAGAGGAGCGAAGAGCTCGAGAAGGGAGGTATTTGTGGAGGGATAGCTGAAGGTATTTTGGACCCAGGCCCCAGAAAGCCTTGTGGAGGGCTCTAGTGGGGAGGTATTTAGAAGGAGAGAGAGTTGGATATGGTGTGGTCCCAGGCCCCAGAAAGCCTTGTGGATCATGAGGGTCTTGAATTTGATCCTTGTGGGTACCGGGAGCTAGTGGAGAGATTTAAGGGCTGGAGAGATGCGGTCCCTGGGCTTGAGGCCAAGGATAATTCTCGCAGCTCTATCCTGGATTAGTTGAAGGGGGCAAAGGGAAGAGTTAGGCAGATTAAGGAAGAGGCTGTTGCAGTAGTCAAGTCTGGAGAGAACCAGAGCCTTGGAGACATTAGGTTTCTGGGGAAAGGTGAGGAAGGGGAGAATGCCTCTGAGGAGGTGAAGTTGGAAGTGGGCCTTCTTAGTTAGGTCCGTGATGTGAAGAGAGAAGGAGAGGGAGAAGTCGAAGATGACGCCATGGTTTTTTGCTTCAGACAAGGTTTAAGGGAGGGTGCCCAAGGAGGATGGCCAGAGTTTGGGGCGAAGAGCACCCCTGAAATCACCCACATTGTCAGCAGCAGAGTTCCTAGCCTGACCAGATGATGTTGGGGACCTGATGGATCTGACAGGATGGCTGGTTCATCCAGCAGGAAAATAGGGGTGTCGCAGTAGATCTGGGAACCAAGCTTGACTCTTCCAAGCTGGTGTTACCAGAACTAATCTCGCATACTGCTTCCTTGTGTACACCAGCGTCCTCGCAGTCATCGCGAATGGGGAAAGGCATACTTCATCTGCAAACCCCATTGCTGTAGAAAGGCGTCCGTAGCCGCTGCTTCCAGTTGCAGTCTCCAGCTGAAGAACCGTTCCAGTTGGCGATTCAATCTGGACGCAAAAAGGGCAGTTGCTGAAAAAACTGAAAAAGTGTAAAATGCAACTTTTCAATGTGTGATTTGACTGCACTGTTTGTTTGTTTTTTTATCACTTGTATTGCGCACCAAACCTGTAGGTAGGTTTTACATTCAAGTTGCTTTCTGAACTGTATGCCCTTTGTTGATACCTTGCCTTGTAGTTGCTGGCGATATTGTATCCCTGATACTGTGATAAATCATATTTACCTCCTTGATTCAACTGCACATTAATTTAATTTTTTTGTCAATTCCGAGTGTCATTTTATGCAATTGCAACATTGCAGGGGGAAATCTTAACTCAGGGGCTATCTACCCGAATAGAAAAAGTATTCCTATTCATTTGTGCTTTGGATGTGTTCTTGTAGGAGGTCAACCAAGTGTATTTCAGTAGTTTACATTGTAATTATCACCCCATTGGTGATTGCTACCTGTGAACGGGAGGAAAGGGAGGAACGGGAAGAAGGGGAGAAATGGTGGAATCACCTCTGTGAGGGGGGAATACAGCTGGGTAACCACCGTGAGAGGGAACACCAGCAAGACCTTCCCGGACTGAACCCAGCAACACTGGGAGCTGAGGAAACAGGCAGTGACAGCCCGGCGGTTCGCGCTCCCTTATCGCGTGGAGCCGAACTGGAAACGAACAGTAAAGACCCGGTGGTTCCCAAACTCTTCATTCACAGCGGGTCATTATATAAGGAGGACACAGCTAACGGGAAGTCCTCACATGTGACTGCAGGCTCCGCACAGAGGGAGAGTCGGGCAGGCGGTGTCATGCATGCTGGACGCTACGCTCATAGAACAGCTAGACCGTTCTATTCCAAATGGAGGTTATTCGATACGTTACCGGGAAAACGACGTTTGCACTTCGCACGTCGCTAACTTCACGTGACTTTTGCTTCGTCACGTGAACTACGGTATTACGTATTTAAGCAGCGTAGAAAATTCACTCGCTGCTTCTGATCGAATCTATTGGCGTTGTGTAGCTGAACCTCTGATCTGCATCCTGGCATATTTCTACAGCTACTTATGGACCTTCTATAGCGTGTGTTCCGCCGCACGCTGATTCCTGGAGCTATTCCTACAGGTCGTGATAATTCACACGCGTTCTCTGTCTTCAAGCGTGGCTGGTCCTGATTGCGGGAATCCCGCCCGCGTGTACATCCACACGTACACTCTGTCTTCATACGCGGCTGGCCCGGACTGCGTAAATCCTGCCTGCGTGTAAATCCACACGCACTCTCTGTCTTCAAGTGTGGCTGGCCCAGACTGCGTGAATCCTGCCCGCGTGTAATCCCACACGCGCACGTTGTCATTAAACGCGGCTGTTCCAGACTGCGGGAACACCGCCCGCGTGTAATTCCACACGCGCACTCTGTCTTCAAGTGCGGCTGGCCAAGACTGCGTAAATCCTGCCCGCGTGTAAATCCACACGCGCACGTTGTCTTCACACGCGACTGCCAAGACTGCGTGAATCCTGCCCGCGTGTAAATCCACACGCGCACGTTGTCTTCACACGCGACTGCCAAGACTGCGTGAATCCTGCCCGCGTGTAAATCCACACGCGCACTCTGTCTTCAAGCGCAGCTGCCAAGACTGCGTGAATCCTGCCCGCGTGTATCCACACGCACACGTTATTTTCTTCGCGGCTGTTTATAACCGCGTGTACTTTGTTTTTTCCTCAAAAAGAGCGCTATTTCTAACTCCTGCATCTGTGAGATTAACAGAAGGATTGATCCCTACATTTAGACATTACTTTACGTGGGAAGGAAGCTTTTCAAGGATTATTGGAAGGTGACATTGAACTGAACTTTTGGACGCTATCCTGTGGTGAATTCAACCCGTATCTAGCGTGAGCCTCGTTCCGTTCGGGATAAGTCTCCCTTACTAATTTTCCCTTCCTTGCCGTTTGTTCTACTTTCATTTTTCATCAAGAGACTTCTGGATTCTTCTACCCTAAACTAAAGGTCAGTGTGAACATTCCTGTCATTATCTAATTCATCATACTCAGGTTGGAGCAGTTATTCATGATACTTTAATTTGTTCTAGGCTGGCTTTCTATACCTTACCCACGCCCTTTCCAGTGATCCATCGCTCTGCCTGTTTTATCAGCCAGAGGGTTGTATCATTTGGAAGGTCTTCAATTGACTTCACAACTATCAAATCGTGTGAACAGGGATCCGGAAGACCCTACCTCCTGTATCCTTTTGAGTATTGTATCCTTTTCAGTTAATACTTGGGTACATTCTGACAGAATCAGAAGCCATGGAGGGTACGGATCCTTTAGCTGTTTTGACACAGTTGATCAGCGATTTGAGAAACGAAATGGTTACAGCACAGGACATGTTACGGCACCGTATGGACGTTATGCAAGACGCCTTGCATGGTAGTCCTCAGGGAGCACAGGTGCCAATGGCTACGGCATCTGGATCTGGGACTACGGCACCCCCACAGGAAACTATTAACGTGGTTATGCCCACTCAGTTTCCCTTGGCCCCTCCGGAACGGTTCACGGGTGATCCCAAAACCTATAGAACCTTTGTAAATCAGTGCCGACTCCATTTCCTTTGCCGTCCTACATCTTTTCCTGATCTAACCACAAAAGCAGCCTTCGTGCTTTCCCATTTAGGGGGCACAGCTGCTGCTTGGGCTAACCCTTTGTTAGAAACGAATAGCCCTTTGTTGTACGATTGTGACGATCTCTTGACTGCTATGAGTAAAGTCTTTGACATGCGTTATTCTACCCAAGCCACAGATTTAGAGTTGCTTAACCTACAACAAGGCAACCAACCCCTTATGTCTTACGTTGCCCGGTTCAATCAACTGACGGCGGAAACCCAATGGCCTGACAGCAAGAAAACGGCTGTTTTCTACAAGGGTCTTTCTGAAGAACTGAAAGATGCATTATCTACAGTTCCTGTGGTTCCTACGGGTTTTCCAGAGTTGCTCGATTTGGTTCTACAAATCGACGCCCGAAGGAATGCTCGAAAGGGAGAGAAAAAGCCCTTCATGCCAGTCTCGGGGCGTTCAGAGACACCAGCAGTCATCTCTAACGACCCTGAACCCATGCAGATTGGCGCCGTGAGAGGCCGATTGTCTAATGCAGAACGGGAGAACCGAAGAAAAAACCACTTATGTATGTACTGTGGTTCTTCCGAGCATTTATTGGCGACATGTCCTAAAAAACCCATCAAGCGTTCGGGAAACGCCAAAACTCGACAATAGCAAGAGTCCCTATGTCGAGTGTTTCATCGGACTCCAGTACCATTCCTAAACATGCACCTGTAATAGTTCAGGTGACGTTACGTTGTGATGAGCGAGAAGTGGTTTCCAAGGCCATGGTTGATTCTGGAGCCACCAACAATTATATAGACATCACTTATGCCAAGAACTGTTCCTTACCCCTTGTAAACAAAAAAAAACCTGAAACGGTGAACACCGTGGACGGATCTGTTTTGACTTCTGGTATGGTAACCCAGGAGACGGTACCTGTGCAGATGACATTATCGAATAACCATTCAGAAGATATCATCTTCGATGTTATTGCTGCTCCTCAGTATGAAATCATACTTGGTCTTGCATGGTTAACCCTTCACAATCCTGCTGTTGACTGGGTTTCGGGATCGCTCCAATATCCTTCGATTCATTGCAATGAACATTGCTTTACCAGTCAGGAGGTGTCAAATAAACAACACATATTGGCCTCTATGGTGGAGGATTCAACTATCAGCGTAGTACATCAATGCGACAATACCATACCATGCGAATACGCTGATTATGCTGATGTCTTTGATAAAGGCCAGGCAGAACAATTACCTCCCCATCGACAGTACGACTGTCCTATCGAATTGATTCCTGGTGCCAACATTCCTACAGTGTCAGAATGTACCCAAGTATTAACTGAAAAGGATACAATACTCAAAAGGATACAGGAGGTAGGGTCTTCCGGATCCCTGTTCACACGATTTGATAGTTGTGAAGTCAATTGAAGACCTTCCAAATGATACAACCCTCTGGTTGATAAAACAGGCAGAGCGATGGATCACTGGAAAGGGCGTGGGTAAGGTATAGAAAGCCAGCCTAGAACAAATTAAAGTATCATGAATAACTGCTCCAACCTGAGTATGATGAATTAGATAATGACAGGAATGTTCACACTGACCTTTAGTTTAGGGTAGAAGAATCCAGAAGTCTCTTGATGAAAAATGAAAGTAGAACAAACGGCAAGGAAGGGAAAATTAGTAAGGGAGACTTATCCCGAACGGAACGAGGCTCACGCTAGATACGGGTTGAATTCACCACAGGATAGCGTCCAAAAGTTCAGTTCAATGTCACCTTCCAATAATCCTTGAAAAGCTTCCTTCCCACGTAAAGTAATGTCTAAATGTAGGGATCAATCCTTCTGTTAATCTCACAGATGCAGGAGTTAGAAATAGCGCTCTTTTTGAGGAAAAAACAAAGTACACGCGGTTATAAACAGCCGCGAAGAAAATAACGTGTGCGTGTGGATACACGCGGGCAGGATTCACGCAGTCTTGGCAGCTGCGCTTGAAGACAGAGTGCGCATGTGGATTTACACGCGGGCAGGATTCACGCAGTCTTGGCAGTCGCGTGTGAAGACAACGTGCGCGTGTGGATTTACACGCGGGCAGGATTCACGCAGTCTTGGCAGTCGCGTGTGAAGACAACGTGCGCGTGTGGATTTACACGCGGGCAGGATTTACGCAGTCTTGGCCAGCCGCACTTGAAGACAAAGTGCGCGTGTGGAATTACACGCGGGCGGTGTTCCCGCAGTCCGGAACAGCCGCGTTTAATGACAACGTGCGCGTGTGGGATTACACGCGGGCAGGATTCACGCAGTCTGGGCCAGCCACACTTGAAGACAGAGAGTGCGTGTGGATTTACACGCAGGCAGGATTTACGCAGTCCGGGCCAGCCGCGTATGAAGACAGAGTGTACGTGTGGATGTACACGCGGGCGGGATTCCCGCAATCAGGACCAGCCACGCTTGAAGACAGAGAACGCGTGTGAATTATCGCGACCTGTAGGAATAGCTCCAGGAATCAGCGTGCGGCGGAACACACGCTATAGAAGGTCCATAAGTAGCTGTAGAAATATGCCAGGATGCAGACCAGAGGTTCAGCTACACAACGCCAATAGATTCGATCAGAAGCAGCGAGTGAATTTTCTACGCTGCTTAAATACGTAATACCGTAGTTCACGTGACGAAGCAAAAGTCACGTGAAGTTAGCGACGTGCGAAGTGCAAACGTCGTTTTCCCGGTAACGTATCGAATAACCTCCATTTGGAATAGAACGGTCTAGCTGTTCTATGAGCGTAGCGTCCAGCATGCATGACAGTGCCATCCCCCAAAGGGGCAACCTCTCCCCTTCTTGTGTGAAAGCGCTTCAATAAAGCAGGAGCATGAATATTAGAAAGAGGTTCCCAGGACCTATCTTCGGGACCATAGCCCTTCCAATCCACCAGATAATAAGGTCTACCAGAACGTAGTTTCATATCTAGTATGTCTTGTACCTCGTATTCATCTGAACCCCGCACAGAAATAGCAACAGGCCGTACAGGCAGTCTAGTAGCTTCAGAAAACGGCTTACTGAGTGACACGTGGAATACAGGATGCACTCGCCATCGTTGTGGCAAAGCCAGACGTACAGCAGCAGGCTTAAGTACTTGGAGCACTACATACGGACCAATGTATTTAGGCAACAATTTCCTTTTGCCTGGAATTCTTAAGTTCTTAGTGGACAGCCAGGCTTTCATACCAGCCTTATAGATAGGTGCGGGTGCTCTATGAGCATCGGCATAGAACTTGTCACGTCGTTTAGCCCGCTCCAATTGCTGCTTCACATTTCTCTGTATTCTCTTCAGATCACGAAAAGTACGGCCTGCGGCAGGCGTGTCCAAGGATAGACCGGAATCCAGAGGTATTGATCGGGGGTGTTGTCCATAGAGAGCATAGAACGGTGAAGTGCTTATGGCACTATGATAAGAGTTGTTATAGGCGAATTCAGCCGCCGGCAGTACCGTGAGCCAATCCGATTGGTATTGCAAACACAGACACCGCAGATATTGTTCCATAGTGCAATTGACCCTTTCAGTCTGTCCGTCAGTTTGAGGATGATACGCACTGGACATTCTATCATCAATCAGTAATGCAGATGTTAAAGCTCTCCAAAAGCGGGATGCAAACTGTGAGCCCCTGTCTGTAATGATTACTGATGGTAGACCAAAGAAACGAAATATATGTTGGATGAATAGATCAGCCAGAACAGCAGCAGTTGGTAAACCAATACAGGGAATAAAAAGAGCCAATTTAGTGAAATAATCCACTACGACCCATATGGTATCATATCCCTGATTTGGGGGGAGTTCTACCACAAAGTCCATAGATATCATGTCCCATGGTTTGTTAGGGACAGGTAGGGACTGGAGTAAGCCCACTGGTTTACCAGGAGTGTTTTTACATTGGGTGCATATAGAACAAGAAGATACGTATTCTATAACATCTTTTGCCATGGATGGCCACCAGCACCACCTTTTGAGCAGCTCCAGTGTTTTCTTCCGTCCAGGATGGGCTGCAATCAAGGAATCATGATTCCATTTGAGGGCTTTATTCCGCATTGAAGGTGTTGGTAGATAAAGTACTCCTTGTGTAAATGGTAAACCGTTATGTACGTCCAGATTCATATCCTGGACAACTTGTGGATGATTTTTTACCCACTCTTGTACTTCGGTTTTTAAGGATGGTTGAACCGAACAACTACATATCACATGGTCTGCCAACAGCTTAATCTGTACTTGTTTGTCTTCAAGCGCCTCTTCACTCATACGGGACAAGGCGTCCGACTTAACATGTTCTCGGGCAGGACGATAGGTGACCTGGAAATCGTATTGGGCAAAAAAGACATGCCATCTGGCCTGACGGGCCGTAAGGCATTTCATGGATTTGAATGCTTGGAGATTTCTATGGTCAGAGTACACCAACACCTGATGTTTGGCCCCAAGAAGATGATGACGCCATTCTCGGAAAGCATCCTTGATAGCCAGTAGTTCCCGCTCAGTGACGGTGTAGTTTCGTTCATATGAGGTAAGTTTACGAGAGAAGAAAGCCACTGGGTGTTCCTCCTTGGTTTCTGTGCAAACTTGTGAGAGTACTGCACCAATAGCGACACTGGAGGCATCCGCTTCAACTAGAAACCGGCGATCTGGATCCGGATGTTGAAGCACGGGTGCAGTGGTAAATGCTTCCTTCAGCTTTTCGAATGCTGCTTGGGCATGTTGGTTCCAACAGAAAGGAACTTTAGAACTAGTTAGAGCCGTCAAAGGAGCTACTGTTTTGGAAAAGGAATGAATAAATCTGCGATAGAAATTCGCAAAGCCTAAGAAAGACTGTAGCGACTTGACATTATGCGGAATCGGCCAATTCAAGATGGCCTTCACCTTGGAACGACTCATTCGAGCACCTAGATTGGTAATGTCGTAACCGAGGAATTCCACTTCCTGTGAATGAAAGACGCATTTTTCGGCTTTCACATAAAGATGGTTCTCCCTGAGTCTTTGTAGGACTGCAGAAACATGTTTGACGTGTTCCGATAAAGATGATGAGTAGATCAGAATGTCATCCAGATAGATAACCACAAATTGGTCCATTATGTCTCTGAATATATCATTCATGAAGAATTGAAATGTGGCGGGAGCATTGCACAGACCAAAAGGCATCACCAAATACTCGTAAAGACCATACCGTGTCTTAAAAGCGGTCTTCCATTCGTCGCCTTCACGAATGCGAACCAAATTGTATGCACCCCGCAAGTCCAATTTGGTGAAATAACTGGAATTGCCTAATTGATCCAATAGAACGTTTATCAGTGGTAAGGGGTATTGGTTTTTGATGGTGATATCATTCAGTGCCCTGTAATCAATGCAAGGCCTGAGATCTCCCTCTTTCTTAGGAACAAAGAATAGAGGAGATGCAGCAGGTGATTGTGAAGGCCGTATAAAGCCCATTGCTAGCGCTTTATCAATGTATTCTTTTAACACAACATCTTCTTTAGGTGTTAGTGAATAAACACGGCCTGTAGGAATGTTGGCACCAGGAATCAATTCGATAGGACAGTCGTACTGTCGATGGGGAGGTAATTGTTCTGCCTGGCCTTTATCAAAGACATCAGCATAATCAGCGTATTCGCATGGTATGGTATTGTCGCATTGATGTACTACGCTGATAGTTGAATCCTCCACCATAGAGGCCAATATGTGTTGTTTATTTGACACCTCCTGACTGGTAAAGCAATGTTCATTGCAATGAATCGAAGGATATTGGAGCGATCCCGAAACCCAGTCAACAGCAGGATTGTGAAGGGTTAACCATGCAAGACCAAGTATGGTTTCATACTGTGGAGCAGCAATAACATCGAAGATGATTTCTTCTGAATGGTTATTCGATAATGTCATCTGCACAGGTACCGTCTCCTGGGTTACCATACCAGAAGTCAAAACAGATCCGTCCACGGTGTTCACCGTTTCAGGTTTTTTTTTGTTTACAAGGGGTAAGGAACAGTTCTTGGCATAAGTGATGTCTATATAATTGTTGGTGGCTCCAGAATCAACCATGGCCTTGGAAACCACTTCTCGCTCATCACAACGTAACGTCACCTGAACTATTACAGGTGCATGTTTAGGAATGGTACTGGAGTCCGATGAAACACTCGACATAGGGACTCTTGCTATTGTCAAGTTTTGGCGTTTCCCGAACGCTTGATGGGTTTTTTAGGACATGTCGCCAATAAATGCTCGGAAGAACCACAGTACATACATAAGTGGTTTTTTCTTCGGTTCTCCCGTTCTGCATTAGACAATCGGCCTCTCACGGCGCCAATCTGCATGGGTTCAGGGTCGTTAGAGATGACTGCTGGTGTCTCTGAACGCCCCGAGACTGGCATGAAGGGCTTTTTCTCTCCCTTTCGAGCATTCCTTCGGGCGTCGATTTGTAGAACCAAATCGAGCAACTCTGGAAAACCCGTAGGAACCACAGGAACTGTAGATAATGCATCTTTCAGTTCTTCAGAAAGACCCTTGTAGAAAACAGCCGTTTTCTTGCTGTCAGGCCATTGGGTTTCCGCCGTCAGTTGATTGAACCGGGCAACGTAAGACATAAGGGGTTGGTTGCCTTGTTGTAGGTTAAGCAACTCTAAATCTGTGGCTTGGGTAGAATAACGCATGTCAAAGACTTTACTCATAGCAGTCAAGAGATCGTCACAATCGTACAACGAAGGGCTATTCGTTTCTAACAAAGGGTTAGCCCAAGCAGCAGCTGTGCCCCCTAAATGGGAAAGCACGAAGGCTGCTTTTGTGGTTAGATCAGGAAAAGATGTAGGACGGCAAAGGAAATGGAGTCGGCACTGATTTACAAAGGTTCTATAGGTTTTGGGATCACCCGTGAACCGTTCCGGAGGGGCCAAGGGAAACTGAGTGGGCATAACCACGTTAATAGTTTCCTGTGGGGGTGCCGTAGTCCCAGATCCAGATGCCGTAGCCATTGGCACCTGTGCTCCCTGAGGACTACCATGCAAGGCGTCTTGCATAACGTCCATACGGTGCCGTAACATGTCCTGTGCTGTAACCATTTCGTTTCTCAAATCGCTGATCAACTGTGTCAAAACAGCTAAAGGATCCGTACCCTCCATGGCTTCTGATTCTGTCAGAATGTACCCAAGTATTAACTGAAAAGGATACAATACTCAAAAGGATACAGGAGGTAGGGTCTTCCGGATCCCTGTTCACACGATTTGATAGTTGTGAAGTCAATAGAAGACCTTCCAAATGATACAACCCTCTGGCTGATAAAACAGGCAGAGCGATGGATCACTGGAAAGGGCGTGGGTAAGGTATAGAAAGCCAGCATAGAACAAATTAAAGTATCATGAATAACTGCTCCAACCTGAGTATGATGAATTAGATAATGACAGGAATGTTCACACTGACCTTTAGTTTAGGGTAGAAGAATCCAGAAGTCTCTTGATGAAAAATGAAAGTAGAACAAACGGCAAGGAAGGGAAAATTAGTAAGGGAGACTTATCCCGAACGGAACGAGGCTCACGCTAGATACGGGTTGAATTCACCACAGGATAGCGTCCAAAAGTTCAGTTCAATGTCACCTTCCAATAATCCTTGAAAAGCTTCCTTCCCACGTAAAGTAATGTCTAAATGTAGGGATCAATCCTTCTGTTAATCTCACAGATGCAGGAGTTAGAAATAGCGCTCTTTTTGAGGAAAAAACAAAGTACACGCGGTTATAAACAGCCGCGAAGAAAATAACGTGTGCGTGTGGATACACGCGGGCAGGATTCACGCAGTCTTGGCAGCTGCGCTTGAAGACAGAGTGCGCGTGTGGATTTACACGCGGGCAGGATTCACGCAGTCTTGGCAGTCGCGTGTGAAGACAACGTGCGCGTGTGGATTTACACGCGGGCAGGATTCACGCAGTCTTGGCAGTCGCGTGTGAAGACAACGTGCGCGTGTGGATTTACACGCGGGCAGGATTTACGCAGTCTTGGCCAGCCGCACTTGAAGACAGAGTGCGCGTGTGGATTTACACGCAGGCAGGATTTACGCAGTCCGGGCCAGCCGCGTATGAAGACAGAGTGTACGTGTGGATGTACACGCGGGCGGTGTTCCCGCAGTCCGGAACAGCCGCGTTTAATGACAACGTGCGCGTGTGGGATTACACGCGGGCAGGATTCACGCAGTCTGGGCTAGCCACACTTGAAGACAGAGAGTGCGTGTGGATTTACACGCAGGCAGGATTTACGCAGTCCGGGCCAGCCGCGTATGAAGACAGAGTGTACGTGTGGATGTACACGCGGGCGGGATTCCCGCAATCAGGACCAGCCACGCTTGAAGACAGAGAACGCGTGTGAATTATCACGACCTGTAGGAATAGCTCCAGGAATCAGCGTGCGGCGGAACACACGCTATAGAAGGTCCATAAGTAGCTGTAGAAATATGCCAGGATGCAGACCAGAGGTTCAGCTACACAACGCCAATAGATTCGATCAGAAGCAGCGAGTGAATTTTCTACGCTGCTTAAATACGTAATACCGTAGTTCACGTGACGAAGCAAAAGTCACGTGAAGTTAGCGACGTGCGAAGTGCAAACGTCGTTTTCCCGGTAACGTATCGAATAACCTCCATTTGGAATAGAACGGTCTAGCTGTTCTATGAGCGTAGCGTCCAGCATGCATGACATACAGGCCGTGTTTATTCACTAACACCTAAAGAAGATGTTGTGTTAAAAGAATACATTGATAAAGCGCTAGCAATGGGCTTTATACGGCCTTCACAATCACCTGCTGCATCTCCTCTATTCTTTGTTCCTAAGAAAGAGGGAGATCTCAGGCCTTGCATTGATTACAGGGCACTGAATGATATCACCATCAAAAACCAATACCCCTTACCACTGATAAACGTTCTATTGGATCAATTAGGCAATTCCAGGTATTTCACCAAATTGGACTTGCGGGGTGCATACAATTTGGTTCGCATTCGTGAAGGCGACGAATGGAAGACCGCTTTTAAGACACGGTATGGTCTTTACGAGTATTTGGTGATGCCTTTTGGTCTGTGCAATGCTCCCGCCACATTTCAATTCTTCATGAATGATATATTCAGAGACATAATGGACCAATTTGTGGTTATCTATCTGGATGACATTCTGATCTACTCATCATCTTTATCGGAACACGTCAAACATGTTTCTGCAGTCCTACAAAGACTCAGGGAGAACCATCTTTATGTGAAAGCCGAAAAATGCGTCTTTCATTCACAGGAAGTGGAATTCCTCGGTTACGACATTACCAATCTAGGTGCTCGAATGAGTCGTTCCAAGGTGAAGGCCATCTTGAATTGGCCGATTCCGCATAATGTCAAGTCGCTACA
This sequence comes from Ambystoma mexicanum, assembly GCF_040938575.1. Taxonomy (NCBI): domain Eukaryota; kingdom Metazoa; phylum Chordata; class Amphibia; order Caudata; family Ambystomatidae; genus Ambystoma; species Ambystoma mexicanum. Next base: position 675,079,243 of record NC_090934.1, read on the forward strand.
GTCTTTCTTAGGCTTTGCGAATTTCTATCGCAGATTTATTCATTCCTTTTCCAAAACAGTAGCTCCTTTGACGGCTCTAACTAGTTCTAAAGTTCCTTTCTGTTGGAACCAACATGCCCAAGCAGCATTCGAAAAGCTGAAGGAAGCATTTACCACTGCACCCGTGCTTCAACATCCGGATCCAGATCGCCGGTTTCTAGTTGAAGCGGATGCCTCCAGTGTCGCTATTGGTGCAGTACTCTCACAAGTTTGCACAGAAACCAAGGAGGAACACCCAGTGGCTTTCTTCTCTCGCAAACTTACCTCATATGAACGAAACTACACCGTCACTGAGCGGGAACTACTGGCTATCAAGGATGCTTTCCGAGAATGGCGTCATCATCTTCTTGGGGCCAAACATCAGGTGTTGGTGTACTCTGACCATAGAAATCTCCAAGCATTCAAATCCATGAAATGCCTTACGGCCCGTCAGGCCAGATGGCATGTCTTTTTTGCCCAATACGATTTCCAGGTCACCTATCGTCCTGCCCGAGAACATGTTAAGTCGGACGCCTTGTCCCGTATGAGTGAAGAGGCGCTTGAAGACAAACAAGTACAGATTAAGCTGTTGGCAGACCATGTGATACGTAGTTGTTCGGTTCAACCATCCTTAAAAACCGAAGTACAAGAGTGGGTAAAAAATCATCCACAAGTTGTCCAGGATATGAATCTGGACGTACATAACGGTTTACCATTTACACAAGGAGTACTTTATCTACCAACACCTTCAATGCGGAATAAAGCCCTCAAATGGAATCATGATTCCTTGATTGCAGCCCATCCTGGACGGAAGAAAACACTGGAGCTGCTCAAAAGGTGGTGCTGGTGGCCATCCATGGCAAAAGATGTTATAGAATACGTATCTTCTTGTTCTATATGCACCCAATGTAAAAACACTCCTGGTAAACCAGTGGGCTTACTCCAGTCCCTACCTGTCCCTAACAAACCATGGGACATGATATCTATGGACTTTGTGGTAGAACTCCCCCCAAATCAGGGATATGATACCATATGGGTCGTAGTGGATTATTTCACTAAATTGGCTCTTTTTATTCCCTGTATTGGTTTACCAACTGCTGCTGTTCTGGCTGATCTATTCATCCAACATATATTTCGTTTCTTTGGTCTACCATCAGTAATCATTACAGACAGGGGCTCACAGTTTGCATCCCGCTTTTGGAGAGCTTTAACATCTGCATTACTGATTGATGATAGAATGTCCAGTGCGTATCATCCTCAAACTGACGGACAGACTGAAAGGGTCAATTGCACTATGGAACAATATCTGCGGTGTCTGTGTTTGCAATACCAATCGGATTGGCTCACGGTACTGCCGGCGGCTGAATTCGCCTATAACAACTCTTATCATAGTGCCATAAGCACTTCACCGTTCTATGCTCTCTATGGACAACACCCCCGATCAATACCTCTGGATTCCGGTCTATCCTTGGACACGCCTGCCGCAGGCCGTACTTTTCGTGATCTGAAGAGAATACAGAGAAATGTGAAGCAGCAATTGGAGCGGGCTAAACGACGTGACAAGTTCTATGCCGATGCTCATAGAGCACCCGCACCTATCTATAAGGCTGGTATGAAAGCCTGGCTGTCCACTAAGAACTTAAGAATTCCAGGCAAAAGGAAATTGTTGCCTAAATACATTGGTCCATATGTAGTGCTCCAAGTACTTAATCCTGCTGCTGTACGTCTGGCTTTGCCACAACGATGGCGAGTGCATCCTGTATTCCACGTGTCACTCATTAAGCCGTTTTCTGAAGCTACTAGACTGCCTGTACGGCCTGTTGCTATTTCTGTGCGGGGTTCAGATGAATACGAGGTACAAGACATACTAGATATGAAACTACGTTCTGGTAGACCTTATTATCTGGTGGATTGGAAGGGCTATGGTCCCGAAGATAGGTCCTGGGAACCTCTTTCTAATATTCATGCTCCTGCTTTATTGAAGCGCTTTCACACAAGAAGGGGAGAGGTTGCCCCTTTGGGGGATGGCACTGTCATGCATGCTGGACGCTACGCTCATAGAACAGCTAGACCGTTCTATTCCAAATGGAGGTTATTCGATACGTTACCGGGAAAACGACGTTTGCACTTCGCACGTCGCTAACTTCACGTGACTTTTGCTTTGTCACGTGAACTACGGTATTACGTATTTAAGCAGCGTAGAAAATTCACTCGCTGCTTCTGATCGAATCTATTGGCGTTGTGTAGCTGAACCTCTGATCTGCATCCTGGCATATTTCTACAGCTACTTATGGACCTTCTATAGCGTGTGTTCCGCCGCACGCTGATTCCTGGAGCTATTCCTACAGGTCGTGATAATTCACACGCGTTCTCTGTCTTCAAGCGTGGCTGGTCCTGATTGCGGGAATCCCGCCCGCGTGTACATCCACACGTACACTCTGTCTTCATACGCGGCTGGCCCGGACTGCGTAAATCCTGCCTGCGTGTAAATCCACACGCACTCTCTGTCTTCAAGTGTGGCTGGCCCAGACTGCGTGAATCCTGCCCGCGTGTAATCCCACACGCGCACGTTGTCATTAAACGCGGCTGTTCCGGACTGCGGGAACACCGCCCGCGTGTAATTCCACACGCGCACTCTGTCTTCAAGTGCGGCTGGCCAAGACTGCGTAAATCCTGCCCGCGTGTAAATCCACACGCGCACGTTGTCTTCACACGCGACTGCCAAGACTGCGTGAATCCTGCCCGCGTGTAAATCCACACGCGCACGTTGTCTTCACACGCGACTGCCAAGACTGCGTGAATCCTGCCCGCGTGTAAATCCACACGCGCACTCTGTCTTCAAGCGCAGCTGCCAAGACTGCGTGAATCCTGCCCGCGTGTATCCACACGCACACGTTATTTTCTTCGCGGCTGTTTATAACCGCGTGTACTTTGTTTTTTCCTCAAAAAGAGCGCTATTTCTAACTCCTGCATCTGTGAGATTAACAGAAGGATTGATCCCTACATTTAGACATTACTTTACGTGGGAAGGAAGCTTTTCAAGGATTATTGGAAGGTGACATTGAACTGAACTTTTGGACGCTATCCTGTGGTGAATTCAACCCGTATCTAGCGTGAGCCTCGTTCCGTTCGGGATAAGTCTCCCTTACTAATTTTCCCTTCCTTGCCGTTTGTTCTACTTTCATTTTTCATCAAGAGACTTCTGGATTCTTCTACCCTAAACTAAAGGTCAGTGTGAACATTCCTGTCATTATCTAATTCATCATACTCAGGTTGGAGCAGTTATTCATGATACTTTAATTTGTTCTAGGCTGGCTTTCTATACCTTACCCACGCCCTTTCCAGTGATCCATCGCTCTGCCTGTTTTATCAGCCAGAGGGTTGTATCATTTGGAAGGTCTTCAATTGACTTCACAACTATCAAATCGTGTGAACAGGGATCCGGAAGACCCTACCTCCTGTATCCTTTTGAGTATTGTATCCTTTTCAGTTAATACTTGGGTACATTCTGACAGGCGGTCACGGTCTTTTGCACATTCCCGTCTCCCCTGCAGCCATGCGCCACGCGGCGTACCCCACAGATGCCATCACTAAGTTACACATATCCAAGTCCGCATTTCTCAATCATAGCTCACCTACCTGTGGGAAGTACAACGCTACGGAAGCGTTGATAGCATCGTCTGGCAGGGAGACAGAGGTACCCCGCAAAACTCCAGTGTTGACTGGAGAGGCTGCATGGCAATGGCAAACCACGGGCAAAGAGAAAGGGGGTGGAGCTTGGGGGTCTATTTATAGAAAAAAAGGCCAGAGCAGCCCTGATTGGTCCACACAGCCCCAACCCCTATATAAGGGTGAAACTGATGAAGGACTGTGTGTGTTTTTCCGCTTCTCTTGCAGAACACCGGGGAAGAGAGAGAGAGAACTGCATCTGAGACGCTCTGGGCGTATGAAGACTAGGCGTCACCTTTCCATGGTTCATCCTTATCACAGAAGAAGAAAGAACTCTATTCAAGAACTTTGAACAATCATTTTTATTTTATTTTTCTCTTCTTTGTGAACCTGAATAAAGGCAATTTTAAGTTCCTTCAAGCCAGCTGCTGTCTGCCTCATCCTTACAAATTTGGTGTCAGGAGTGGGATACTGAAGCACGCCATGGAGGGCATTATTAAAACTCTAGCCGAAGGGCAACAGCAGCTCCAACAGATTATCCAGGTCCAGACTCACCAGGCACAGACGGACCGTCAAACCATACAACAAGCGCTCCAGCTCCAGGCCGCCAGTCAAGATGCACTGAAGAAAGCCACAGATGCCATGGCAACAAGCAGAGGGTCCCCCATGAACCCTACGGCAGTGTCACGGAAATTCCAACCTGGTGAAGATCCATGCTATTTCTTCACCAACTTTGAAAGAGTCGCTCGCAATGCTCAATGGCCCATTGACAAATGGGGACACTTTATAGCCCCCTTGCTGACTGGAACTATGCAAGGGGCCTACCAAACCGCCAACCCAACAGGTGACACAGCATACGCCGAAATAAAAAGAACCATACTGGAACGCATGGGCATGGATGAAGAAGCGTATCGGATCAGGCTCTGAGAGACAAAACTGAAACCGTGGGAGACCCCCAGACAATTGTACCATCGTGTCCAAGACCTGACAGAAAAATGGCTTAAACCATTCAGTAGCAGTATCCAAGACATAATGGATAAAGTAAAGTTGGAACAGTTCACAGAAGCTCTACCTTCTTCAATGCAACGGTGGGTTCGACAACACCATCAACCCACGCTGGCGGAAGCCATTGATATTGCTTCTGCTTTCCAGAAGGTGGGGTCGGTTCGCGTGACTCCCACTGACCTTCCCCTTCCAAGAAACTCCGCCCTAAAAACTCAGGGGGCAGGGGAACAAAGGACAAGAATGGACTCCAAGCGTACACCCTGGCCAAGCTTAAGCCGACAGCAGCAGTGTTTCGATTGTGGAGACTGGGGGCATATAGCAAGGTTTTGCCCCAAGAAACCTTAACCTGCGGAACCAATGGAAATCGGATTCATCCAAGGAAGAGAGTACCGGAGAAGTCGAGACCCTTATTTTCTAGACGTCTGTGTGGATGGTACTCCCCGACGGGCCCTACTAGACAGCGGGAGTGAACAAACGGCAGTCAGACCGGAAGTAAGTGGGGAAGGGCTTGGGTTGGAAAATTCCATACCTATAAAATGTGTTCATGGGGACACAAAGGCGTATCCGTCCAAAGAGGTTACCATAGAAGTAAAAGGGGTTGAGTCCAAGATGAAGGTCGCCATTATGCCTCACTTGCCAACACCGGTACTGCTAGGGAAAGACCTCCCTTCCTTTCAGGACTGTGTAAAGGATGCAGAATGGCTGAAGACTGCTCCCTTTTCACAAATAGAATTCAATCATGTAGTACCCAGGTCTCCAAGGAAAAGTAGGAGTGAAGTGAGAAGGGGAAAGAGAAAATGGGCAGAAGAGAAAAGGTTTGCGGGGTACATAGACAGGTTACCAGATGATAAAAAGCCTACTTTCCGAAGTGATTTAAGCACAGATCCCACACTAAGGGTTGCCTGGGACCAGGCCTTAGTCCCTCCAGAAAAGGGTACCTCTTATCCCTGGTTTAAGTCATTAAGGGGTCTTCTGTACCGTGTAACCAAAGACAAAGGAAACCATGAAGTCGAACAGTTATTAGTACCCCTGAGTTTCAGACCTACCATAGTGAAATTGGCACATGATGATAAGACAGGGGGTCATTTGGCAACAGACAAAACTCAAGAAAAAGTCCTAAAAAGGTTCTATTGGCCAGGAGTCTATCGGGATGTGACAAGATATTGTGAAGAATGTAAAGTCTGCCAGAAAACCAATCCACAAATACCTCCCAAAGCCCCTTTGCAACCTTTACCCCTTATAAAAGAACCCTTTTTCCGTATCGGAATGGATATAGTTGGACCCTTGGAACCTAATAGCCATGGACATCAATACATCCTAGTCATTGTGGACTATGCCACGAGATACCCTGAAGCCTTCCCCATGAGAGGTGTAAGCACAAAACAAGTCTGTAACCTACTTGTACCCTTCTTCGCCCGTGTGGATTTACCATCCGAAATAATTACCGACCAGGGAAGACAATTTGTATCTGGTGTGATGCAGAGGGTATGCCAACAGCTGAACATAAGACAGATACGTACCACGATTTATCATCCACAGACAGATGGCCTGGTGGAACGATATAATAAAACCATTAAACAGATGTTAAAAAAGTGACTGAGCCTACAGGCACTAATTGGGACCAAGTGTTGCCATGGGTACTTATGGTTTTAAGAGACACCCCTCAGTCTTCCACCGGGTTCTCCCCGTTCAAACTGTTGTTCGGGCTCAAACCTCAAACAGGTCTGGATATAGCTCGAAGTGAATGGGAAGACCAGGAGGAAGAGACCCAATTTACGGACTATGGCCCTCATTACGACCCTGGCGGAAAGTAACTGACCTGACCGCCATAGCGTAAATAGCGTTTCCGCCATTGCACGACGGAGTAAAGTGCGGCTAATTCCGACCCATCGGGCACGAGCACTACGCCATGGCGGAAGTGCAAAGTCCGCGATGGCGGAAATGTCCCCAAAACGCCCCTCACCGCCGTCGTACGGCGCCCTAGGTGCAATTCCGCCACCCATCATAGCGGTCACCGTAATGAGCGGCAATCGGAAAGTACGGTGACCGTAAATATACGGAAACGGAAGTAAAAACATGGGCCCGGAACGGGAAACAGCACGCCGTACACCTATAAAATCAGAATTCCCACACAACCATTAAAAATACTACCCTGAGACACATCCCAACCCGTCATCCACCCTAGTGAAAGCAATAAAAATGGGAAAAGTAGCGAAAAAAGCGTGCGACCGCAAGCGGCAGGTCCACTTCTCCCGTGAGGAACTCACCGTGCTCACAGAGACCCTCCAGGAGAATGCTGCCGTCGTCTTCTCGACGCAAATGACCAGGACGGCACTTGCGAACAAGAAGGCCATATGGGCCCTGGTGGCACAGCGGGTAAGTGCGGTGGGGACCGCACCCCGCAACCCACAGCAATGCAGAAAGCGATGGGACGACTTGCGGATACGCGTACGGAGCATACTATCCGCCAACCGTAACATTGCCACAGCTACCGGGGGAGGATCGGAATCACCCATCAAGTTGACCCCCTGGGAAGAAATCTGTGCCTCCACCATTGGAATGGAGAGTATAGAGGGAGTCGGAGGGATGGAGAAAGGAGTGCAGACATCCGAAGAATCAGGTAGGTGGGCCAAATAAAACAATGCTAAATCCACAATGTCCAATCATGTGAGGTACCATGTGTCCACATAGTGCAACAGAAACACATGGCCAGGAGAACGTCCACATACATTGGCCTGATAGCTCACTTTAAAAGTCACATTAAATACATAAATAATTAAAAATCCTAAAAACACCCTCTACACGTGCAGCAGGCACACCCTAACTGCAGGCTGCAAAACAACTGCATCCTCATTCCACACAAAAATGAAACCACCTCCAAGGCCCTGACCCAAATCACCCTCAGGTACCACCCCAATGCATGTGATACATTGCCATTCCAATTTCCACAGACCCATTAATAACGCTCGCCCTCCTTTACTCCACCACAGGGTCCGATTCAAACGACGAGCTCCAGGACACCCCTACCAGCACACCTGCAAAGAGGGCCAAGACCAACGGCCAAAGACCCTCCACCTCAGCTGCACGGATCAAGACACGGCAGCAGCACAAATCAAGTGGCAGCACACAGGAGGGAACTTCAACAGGCACCCCAGCAGCCAGCATGCCCACAACAGCACCACCACAGGTCCCCCCAATGGATGCCACAGAAGGCACTGCTTCTGGTGGCAGCAGCACCATAGGTGACACTGCATTAATGGCAGCATGCTCCGACACAGAAAACGGTGATGTCGATGTAGGATCCATCCATGACCTGTCTCAATCCCCCTGTTTGTTTCATCCCGTACACCATGAGGATACCACGCAGGGGCACCCACAAGACGACGACTGGCCATCCCCCACAAGCCCTGTGGCAAGGCAACATGAGGTGATCAGCCCCTCTGTGACACCACCGCAAATGGCCATGGCACAGCAGAGGCAACAGTCCCTCGACCAGGTGATCGTGCAACAGCAGCAACTGGCCACGCTCCTCAAGGACCATGCTGATGAATGTGGGGGTACTAAGGCAGCCATAGAAACATCAACTGAGACACTTAGGGCAGAAATGGAGAGAAGTACAGAGACACTAAGGGCACAAATGGAGAGAAGCACCGAGAGCCTGAGAGTCCAAATGGAGAGAAGCACCGAGAGCCTGAGAGTCCAAATGGAGAGAAGCACCGAGAGCCTGAGGGGGGAACTGCATGCGACGTCCAAAGACGTATGTGCTGAACTTGCCGCTGTGCGCCGTGTGCTCACTGAGCTCTCACAAACCCTTAGGGACATGCATGGACGTGAGCAGGCAGAGACATCATCCGTTGCAAGTTCCGTCCAGGGCAGCCCCCAACGTAGATCTGGGAGGAACCTGCGCTCCACTGGCAGGGGTGCCCCTGATACCCGGAGAGGGGGCTTGCAATAGCGTCTGCCCACTGACAATGAGCATCTTTGGACACTGGTGTTCGGGGGGGAGGTAGGAGGGTGGAGGGGGTGTGTTGGGCTCACTTGGGTGGCGGGTCGATGGGGTGTGTAACATAATTTCACATATGCTATAAACATTGCACAATCATCCAATGAGATGTGTGGACATTGATCTTTGTGTACGAGGCCTTTATAGGCGTACAGTCCATATTGTGCATGTTCCAGACACACACAGTGCCACAAGTCCCGTGTCCATGTATCAGCCACCAGGCGTGAGTGCTAGAAGCATGAATCTATGAGAATCTGACGAATGTCACGGCCCTCCTGTGCCTCGCGGACTCCTTGAGGTGCTGCCACATCCCCACCCTCATCATGACCATCTTCAGGTGCTTGCAGTTCTGCGTCAGGGGGCATGGGCACATTTCTACGTACGCACATGTTGTGTAGCATGACACATGCCATGACCATCTTTGCAACCTTCTCATGGCGGTACAGGAGTGCCCCGCCAGACCTGCTGAGGCAGCGGAAACGAGTCTTCAGTAGGCCGAATGCCTGTTCTATGACTACACGGGTACGTGAGTGGGCATGGTTGTAGTCCTCCTCATGCTGGTTCTGTGGGTTCCGGAGTGGTGTAAGGAGCCATCTCTTCAGTGGATACCCGGCATCACCTGTATGTGGACAATAAAGGATGTTTGTGGAATGACATTGCTACGTACGCACCCCCCCCCTTCCTGCCAGGTCATTGCCGCATCACATACCCCACATTATCATGCATGAAATGAGACTCACCGAGTAGCCAGGATCTGTTCCCTGCGTGTCGCTCCATGTAGCGTGGTATTGTAGAGTTCCTCAAGACCATAGAATCATGGGTTGATCCAGGAAATCGGGCACAACAATGTGTAATGATCCTGTTGGAGTCACACACCATTTGTACATTAAGAGAATGAAATTGTTTTCGGTTGCGGTACTGGGCCTCCATGGCATGTGGGACGACCAATTCCACATGGGTGCAGTCGATGGCACCAATGCAACCCGGTATGCCGCCAAGTGCATGGAATCCCACTTTTGTGTTCGTAATTTCCTGCTCCGAGCGTGGTAGAGAGATGTAGTCGTCTGCGTGCTTCAGGAGGGCATCGAGCACTTGCAATAGTGTCCGTGAGAACAGTGGCTGTGAAATGCCATGCAACTGTCCGACTGTGTGCTGGTAGGTGCCTGTGGCCAGGAAGTGGAGTACAGACACCACCTTCAGTAGGGGTGGGATGGCGGTTGGGCTATCTATCATGCTGACAAGGTCAGCCTGTGTCATGTCCACAATGGCGGTTATGGTGTCCCGGTCCAAACGGTAGAGGGTGTGGATCTGCTCAGCAGTGAGGTTGAACGGATGAGCTCAGAGGCGTGGGATTGCGGGCTGCCTGCGTGGTGGTAGTGGCTGTGCTGGTGGGCCTTGCTGGCCCTGCCTTGCCCTCCTCCTCCTCCTGCGTCTCCTCTATGCGGCCGGTTGTTGTAGTAGTTGGTGTTCGTCTTCTTCTTGAAGTTGGAGTACTTGCAGTGCTATCAGGTCCCCCAGGGCCAACATCGCTAGTCCTGCCGGTAGCATTTTGGAGTGGGTGTGGTTGTGGGAGGGGGTTGGGTGTGCAATTTATGTGTTTTCAGGCTGTATAGCCTCCACCTGTGGTGATTCATTCCACCTGTGCAAGCTGCAATCCCCTTTGGGCGAGCACGTCCCGCACACAACGCTGCAATTCGACGCATGGCATCTTGCTATTACAATCATGTATTTAATCCCGATGGCAGTGAAATATTGGTTCATATGTTCATTCTGCTATGGTCCCATTGTTTCACATACTATCTTTGCAGTCGCGAACAAACTTGTGAAGGGTCAGTGGAATGTAGTACTCGATTAACGGTGGACCCTCATGCAGCACTGTACCGAGGTTCACCGACGGGCGGGGCGTCCCATTTGTGAGTGAAGCCAGTTGCCATTTTCACACACTGCCGCACTACATGGATTAATTTGTGATTTCAAGCGGTCACAGATGCCTTTTCGACGTGATGTTGCAAATGAGGAATTCGAAGGACAGCGCTTTCGGTTTTCAGCTAGCGGCGAGGAGACGCCCACAGGTCTGACTGCAAATATAACGTTCTATTGTTTAATGTCCTTGGGACAGGGGCCATGGCGAGAATGCAATGATTGATATGAATAGTATGGGATGCGCAATAGCGTAGTGGACGATAAGGCAGGACGTTCCCAAATACATGTTACTTCACAACACTGGAATTCCGGCCTGGAGCACAGTGGATTTTGCAGACTGCATTACGCACAGACTCAATGGAAATTTCACATGTTATGTGAGTAAATAATCAGGCGTTTTCATTCCGGGATGAGGGAATGATGTATGGATGCATGGACAGATGATTTAATGGAGAGTTTGCCATGTATAGGGCTTTTTGGAATCTTTCCACCTCCCCTGCGCTATGTGATGCAGAGCTGCCATAGTGGGACCATCGTCTATCTGCCCTTGTTGAACCCTCCCTGTCTCGACGCGCCTTCAAACACTTGTGTCTATGCACGTTACTAATCCCATCTAATGGATTCTGTTTTGACAGACGCATGCACACAAACACTCGTTTGTAATAGTGTTTTCACCTCGATTTTTGTAGTTATGATTCGCAAGTGAATTTTGGGTGGGAATAATCCTTTTGAGTGGGCTAGCATGCATATGGCTGTGGATTTAGTGTGATCATTGAAGTGAGTAATTCAAATGAAGTTCTGATGCCCATACTATTCTTTTTCATTTCATTTGGGTGACAGGTATCTCCTCCCCTTTTGCCGCTGCCATCTGTATGCCACTCCTGCAGATGGCTTTTACTCCCGACACCTGCTGCTTCGTGTTAATCAGTGGAGCACCATTACGATCTTATGGGACGATCGCCAGTGGGCCACATGCCCTTACGCAGTACTAGTGGCTAGGAGCAGCATATCGACCTTTCAGCTGGACTAGTGCCTACCTAATGGGACGACCCTGCGGTTCTAGGCGCTTCCATGTTGCCTTTTTGAACGTGAATGTAGCCCCTGTGTACCATGAAGGAACAGGGCGTCACACAAGAAGAAGCTGGTCATTTATTGCGGATGCAGCCCACAATAATGAAATATATTTTGGAGTTCATGACCTAATAGCTGTATGGGCTTGGTGATTTTGTTGTGCATTAAATTTTGATTCTGATATTGACCGTGTAGCGTTATTCTTTGCAAGTAATGTAGCATATTCCTATTTGTGGAGCGATGTATTGTGAGAAGATCTGCATTGGGTTCCGGCTTCTGAGTATAGTTGCGTGGTACTGTACTGGGCGCGTTTGCCTACGAAGCCCAGTGAGGTCAGGGATAGGGGCTGCCATTATGACTGTTTTAATGATGTCATGCTCAGGGGCGGGGGATTAGCTTTTGTGTAACAGATGCCGGTCAGCCAGGTGGATTGGTGGAATGATGTGATTATCAGAATATGGCTGGTCACAGGTGCCTGTGTTTGCGTGCGTTTCTTGGAGGGAGACTGAGGTCATGTCCATTGGAATGGCTTCTGTATTCGTGCCATCTGTGCCCTGCAGCTCCCATTGGCCCCTCTTGAGATGAGCCTGGCTGCTCAGTCACTCTGCCAACTTGTGTGGTACATGCTTATGCTGATGGTTGGTTTGTTTACTGGCAGGAGTACAGGGCTGGTGCAGTCTCCCTCAGGATACTGCTTTGAATGTTGCCTTACACTGGTGTCAAGCGATGGGGGGCCTGTTTTTGTTTGTCTCATATTTCAGTTCATGTTGCTGGACTTGAACCTTCACATGCCTGTGCTGCATCAGTACGGCAATGGTGCCATGGCAAATATGGATGGCCACTCACAAGGCACTTGGAGCCCCTAGATTCATTTGTTCGTTGGCATGCATGGGTGACTTGTACATTTCACTGGTTGCATTGTGACTTCATTGCACCTACGAGGAGTTGTGCAATGTGGCCAGGGAGTGGTGTACAGGCACTCAGTAGGGCCTTTTACGGTTGGTTCGCGATGCCGTACTTCTCACCATGGCGGAATGGTACTTTCCGCCATGCTTGATGGCGTTAGGTATATGTCCGCTAGGGTCAGAATTCGCGTACCGTTGCGCCATGGTGGTAATTACGGTTTGGCATGGCGCGCGTGCGCGTACTTGGTGCAGTTAGCGTTGGCGTTCACTACGGTGTCGCTAATGGCATCGTACTTTACGGTGACGGGTCATAATCGCACCGAGCGCTATTCGATGGCGGTATTGCATTTCCGCCATCGTTTTTCGATTTCCGCCAGGGTCGTAATGAGGGCCTATGTCATTAATCTTCGAGACAACTTAACCAAGTTAAGGGAGTTGGCAAGGGAGAATCTGGGCCGCTCACAGATAAATCAGGAAAAATATTACAATCGGTCTGCACGGGTACGAACTTTCCAGAAAGGGGACAAAGTGCTGGTCTTGTTACCCACATCATACAATAAAATGTTGGCCCAATGGAGAGGTGGTAGCAGTACTTGGTCCTGTGAATTACTTAATAGAACAGCCAGACAGGAGAGAAAAAACAAAAAACTACCACGTCAACCTCCTGAAAGCATGGAAGGAGCCCAATAAAGCACCAACAGGGATGAACGCATTATCAAGGGACGAACGAAACAGCGAATCAGAACCAATCGCTCTACAAGCCGTCCAGTGTGGTCCGGGCTTAACGGAAGAGAAGAAGAAAGAATTAATGGAAGTCCTTAACCCTTTAAGTGGAGTTTTCTCTTTCTACCCTGGAAGAACCTCGCTTGTAGAACATCGAATAGAGACATTACCAAACCAATACGTCAGAACTAGACCATATCAACTTCCGGAAACAAAAAGGGCAACAGTACAGGCAGAAGTTGAAGAGATGTTGAAACTGGAAGTAATAGAAAAATCAACCAGTCATTGGTCTTCCCCGATAGTGCTGGTCCCTAAACCGGATGGTTCCACCCGGTTTTGTATGGATTATCGAAAACTAAACGAGATTTCTACATACCAAGCCTATCCCATGCCTCGTGTAGATGAATTGTTGGAAAGGCTGGGAGCAGCACAGTATCTCACGACTATAGACCTTACCAAGGGTTATTGGCAGATACCTTTAAGAGAAGAAGACAAGATCAAAACCGCTTTCTCCACACCATTGGGATTATACTAGTTTACAGTTTTGCCTTTTGGACTCCATGGGGCCCCCGCCACGTTCCAGTCATTGATGAACCAGGTGCTGAGAACTCATAGTGCCGATTGTTCGGCGTACTTAGATGACATTATAGTATTCAGCAATAGTTGGAAAGAACATCTCATTCATCTTCAAAATGTCATCAAGGAGTTGGACGGAGCGGGCTTAAAAATCAACCCGAAAAAACAACCATAGGTGCCCAACAAACCCGGTATCTAGAATATCTAGTTGGGGGTGGAAAAAAATGTCCTCAACTAGACAAAGTGGAAGCCATTTTGAAGTTACCAATGCCAAACAACAGGAAGCAGATAAGGGCCTTTTTGGGTTTTGTGGGATACTATAGGAGGCTTATTCCCATGTTTTCAACAGTAGTGGCACCATTGACCGAAGCTTTGAAAAGTACCTACACCAAGTCCATCCACATGGACCAGGAAGCCTTTAAAGCCTTTAACCACCTAAAGGAAGCCATTTCAGTACTCCCGGTGTTATGTTGCCCTGATTTCAAGAAAGAATTTTTCCTTCAAACTGACACTTCAGGAGTTGGGTTAGGTGCCGTTCTTTCCCAGGCAGTAGAGGAAGATCTTTACCCTGTGGCGTTTATTAGCCGAAAACTACTACCACATGAAGAGTCTTATTCCACTCTGGAAAAAGAGTGTTTGGCTATTAAGTGGTCTGTGGAAACTCTGAGATATTATCTCTTAGGTCAGACATTTACTGTATTTACAGACCATGCGCCACTACAGTGGTTAGCGATACATAAGGATTCAAACCAGCGTGTTCTAGGATGGTTCCTTACTCTACAGGTTTTTTGCTTCAGGACTGTACATAAACCCCCATTGTTCCAGGTGGTCCCGGATTATCTCTCCAGAAGCATGGAGCGACACGAACGGCTCGATTCTTTGGGGGGTGCTTGTGAACGGGAGGAAAGGGAGGAACGGGAATAAGGGGAGAAATGGTGGAATAACCTCTGTGAGGGGGAATACAGCTGGGTAACCACCGTGAGAGGGAACACCGGCAAGACCTTCCCAGACTGAACCCAGCAGCACTGGGAGCCGAGGAAACAGGCAGTGACAGCCCGGCGGTTCCCGCTCCCTTATCGCGTGGAGCCGAACTGGAAACGAACAGTAAAGACCCGGCAGTTCCCAAACTCTTCATTCACAGCGGGTCATTATATAAGGAGGACACAGCTAACAGGAAGCCCTCACATGTGACCGCAGGCTCCGCACAGAGGGAGAGTCGGGCAGGCGGTCACGGTCTTTTGCACATTCCCGTCTCCCCTGCAGCCATGCGCCACGCGGCGTTCCCCACAGATGCCATCACTAAGTTACACATATCTGAGTCCGCATTTCCCAATCATAGCTCACCTGCCTGTGGGAAGTACAACGCTACGGAAGCATTGATAGCATCGTCTGGCAGGGAGAAAGAGGTACCCCTCAAAACTCCAGTGTTGATGGGAGAGGCTGCATGGCAAACCACGGGCAAAGAGAAAGGGGGTGGAGCTTGAGGGTCTATTTATAGAAAAAGAGGCTAGAGCAGCCCTGATTGGTCCACACAGCCCCAACCCCTATATAAGGGTGAAACTGATGAAGGACTGTGTGTGTTTTTCCGCTTCTCTTGCAGAACACCAGGGAAGAGAGAGACAGAACTGCGCCTGAGATGCTCTGGGCGTATGAAGACTAGGCGTCACCTTTCCATGGTTCATCGTTATCACAGAAGAAGAAAGAACTCTATTCAAGAACTTTGAACAATCCTTTTTATTTAATTTTTCTCTTCTTTGTGAACCTGAATAAAGGCAATTTTAAGTTCCTTCAAGCCAGCTGCTGTCTGCCTCATCCTTACACTATCCAATATTCAAATTGTGTGATTGTTGTCGAATTTAAAATAAATAAATATTGTATTCCCACCAAACGGCCTAGTTCATGGTCCATTGTGACCCGGGGTATTTGTAAAAGGGGGTGTGATACGGGTTGGGTGCCAGCTCAATTCGAATTTGTTGAAAATAATGAAAAAGTATTCTAATTGAGAGCTACATCTTAGGCTAAGGGCAAGAGTCCTGGTCAGGTCTGACACCCAATTGGAATCCTTTACAACCCCAGTAACTCCATTCTGTGCTGCGGACTAGTCTTGGACTTTTCCCAATTGATGAGAAACCCCACTCTCCAGGCGACTCATCGTCAGGGTAATCTGTTCTCGTAGCTGACTCAGATCCTGCGCCATAAGACACAGGTCGTCGAGGTTTACAATCAGCCTCACTCCTTGCTCACATAGCCTCGCCACTATCGGTCTGAGTAGTGTGAGAAACCAGAAGGCGTCTCACTCGCTAGTCCCTGGGGATCTGTCATACAGGTGGCCAGGACACAGCCATCGCTTTTAGATCTAGTTCCTGGGGGTGGACCAGTGCTGGAGGATCACCTGGGTGAGGGGTCTTCAGGGAGTGGGAGTGGGATACCGGATGGCGAAACACGGTATACTTCCCCCTGTAATACCTTTACCCTATCCTACAAGATAGGCTACGTGGGAACTTTACCCCCCCTTTCCCTTCTTCAACACTTTCACACAGACAGCCTGCTCTGGGAGAAAACAGACTCACACCCGAACAGTGTACCTGACATGCCCTGCTACTATGGTCAGGCAAATTAAGGCAATTACTGACAATCACTCACACCTGACTTCCATTAAACCTTCCAACACGGACAAAAGGCAGAGCGTGAGAGCACACTCTGAGCGAGGCAAAGCACATGAAGGAACAGCAGTTTCGAATCAGCAGCTGAACGAGGGGAAAAAGACGGGAAACCAAGAAGGGTTTGCAAGGTGGGAAATACCCTTGTATCACACCGGATGGGTAACCCCTAAACCATGGAACTGGGGAACAACAAAGTAACACAAAAAATCCCAAAGGGAAAAAAGGGGTTCGCATGGAAGAGTACTGTATTAGTTTGAGTACTCAATTATAAAAATAGAGGCGAGGAAGAGAAGGAAGCCCAGACATAAATACTCACATTTTCATTTTTAATTTATTACCATTATAAAATTGCATAATATATAAACATCAAAACACCAATAAAATAGATGAATTATTTTTAGTATAAAATTCTTGTCAAATCTCATGCCTCAAAACATTCAATCGCAGTTTAGTTGCCACAATTCATAACCTTGTATTACTCAAGGTAAAGCATCGCTATCTCATTTTTAAATTTCATTCAAAAAATGGAATTGCTGTAGAGAAAATAAATAATTAACAATTGGATAAAGTGCTAAATGCAACCAAGTGCTAAGTGCCCAATTGTTAACAAAGAAATAAAGTACTGAATGCAAAAAAAGTGCTAAGTGCCTACTGTGCATACTGTGCATACATGATCTTCAAATATCAAAACAGTTTCGGCGAATTTCAACCTATCTGGCTCAATTAAGCGAGCCAGTAGTCGCCTTCTTCAGGGCGCACTAAATATTGCAAATATGAACCTAGAACATACTAATGCTTGAATTTTGATCTATCATTCAGTAGTTCTCACAGGTAAAATCTTTGTACAATTCATAAGGGCTTGATTGTAGATCTGGAAGTCTGTTGGAGACATTGACCCTTAAAAACACATTGAAACAAACAGAATAGAAAAAACAAACAAAAAAACTTGGTGTTAAAAAACAGAGTATAATGAGTGAGCTTCCTAATATTCGATGCCTCTAACCATAGAAATGAAGCCTAGGGATATATATATATATTCACCTAAGTTGATCCAAAAGTGGTGCCGAAAAATATGTTTGTTTCGATCCGCCACCCAAGCTGGACTGATGATGCAAGTGAATTTACATCTAAAAAGACAAAAATAAGAAGCTAAGAAAGATATCCCAAGATTATCTCGAACTTCAATAGCTAAAACACAGTGTCCCCTGTCTCCACAGGGAGTAGATCAATTTCTGCCTCTTCAATTACTAACCTTAAAATGTTTCAAACTCTTAATCGAAGCCACAATGGACTCAATTCTGCATAAGGATCGAGAATATTCCAAATTTTTAAATCTTAAACGGTGTAAAACCGGAAGGAGAGGCCAACAATTGCAGAAACCGTAGATGAAAAACCGTAGGTGGAAATCCTAAGAAAAAGATATAAGGCAAGTTTGCATTTTAATGA
This sequence comes from Ambystoma mexicanum, assembly GCF_040938575.1. NCBI lineage: Eukaryota > Metazoa > Chordata > Amphibia > Caudata > Ambystomatidae > Ambystoma > Ambystoma mexicanum. The sequence goes on from NC_090934.1 coordinate 675,097,245, forward strand.
TAGCAAAAGGCAAGTTTGCATTTTAATGGTTGCAAAACATTAAATGCAGAGGTTGCAAAAAGCCTTAAAAGATAAAAAGCAAGCTGCATCATAATTAAATAGATTCGACCAGATGGATAAGCTCCGAACCTCTGAGAAACTGGAATACGTGAAATTTGGAATATTGAAATGAATTTCAATTTCGTCGAAGAAAAAGGACTAATGCTTGAGTCAGGCAAATGCCACTTACACAAGCCTGTCCTTGTCCTAAGACTAAAATCAGCTCGCGGAGGGGAGAACCTGCAAGTGTATATAAAGGAATAACAAGATTCTCACCCAGAATACGCCTTCTCTCTCGCCTCTAGAAGCAGCCGCTAGAATTGCACACCGTCCGGTATAGCCTCCGCGGCTGTACTTATAAACACACGCGGTACTAGGAAAAGAGATAGGACTACGTATGTGCCCCTAGTCCCGTAGAAACTAAAAAAGGACTAGGTATAGGCACACGCGATACTGGGAAAAGAGGTAGGACTACATATGAGCCCCTAGTCCCGTAGAGACTAAAAAAGGACTAAGTACGGCCTCACAACGAGCAGAAACAACGAATGTAAGCTATCAGATGTAATATATTGAGAATAGGCCAGTGGAGTTACATAATAGGGCTATATTTGAATAACTGTCGTGAAAAGACGCCATTTGTGTATTGTGAGCATGGCTGTGTTCATCAATACAAACGGAAAAAACGCCCTAGTCGAAGTAAGGCTGCATACGTCAGTTATTGAGTCCCATTGAATGTTCAAAAGGGACTTAATCTCTAAACAATGCAGGGGCAAAAGCAAAATTTGCTGGTATGGATGTATAAAATAATCAAAGGCGAAAACGGATAAGAAAACACCTGCAGGGCTCTAATAAAAAAATATATATTAATTTATGTTGCACGTTAAGGTATACAATGGAGCCATTCTTCTTGGCGATTTAGTCCTGTCTCATAGCTATTGGTATTGTACATCCACCATTGTTCCCTTTGCGCCAAACGGGCTGCTGTGTTGTTAGCATCGGTACCATAGACTTTTTCCAAAACGCACCATTTCAAACTATTCAGATCATGATTATTTTCAACAAAATGCGACACTAAGGGAGCAGATACGATTTTGTTACGAATTTTGGACTTATGTTCACCAATTCTGGTTTTAATAGGCCTAGATGTTCTGCCAATGTACGTTAGAGCGCAGGGGCAGATGATTACGTAAATCACGTTTTTAGTGTTACACGTAGTATGATGGTTGAGATTCCAATTTTTACCATTGATCCCTACAGAGGTTCCAGTGATTGTAGAAGCACATTGATTGCAAAAACCACATGGAAAGTGACCTTGGATAGGTTTGCCGCCCCAAAGGCCTGTCACCGTATTCGATTTCGGTCCAGTACTCGACCTGTCGGCTTTAGTGAGCCAACTTTTGAGGTTCTTGCCTCTCTTAAATGCAAAAATAGGTTTTGCAAGTCCTGGATTATTTAATTGGAGCAGATGCCAGTGTTTCATAATGCTTTGTTTGATCTTATGATGAAAGGTGTTGAAAGTCATGGCACAATTACGAGCTTGACGAAGTAAATATTTTGGATAACCTCGCTGATGCAGTCTATCTTCAATAATGTTCGCCTGAATCTTATAGTCTTCAACTTTGGTGCAGTTTCGTCTAGCCCTAAGGAACTGACTATAAGGAATGCTCTTACGCAATGACTCAGGATGAAAACTGTCGAATCTTAAAATAGTATTCCGATCAGTTTCTTTTCGATACAGGTCAACAGTAATGTAGCCCTCGAGGTTCTTGATTAACAAGTCCAAGAATGGTAGAGAGGTGCTATTGGCTGACATAGTAAATTTAAGGTTCGTATCCATCGTATTGAGCCATGGAAGGAATAAAAGGTGATCTGCCTTTGTTTTGTCCCAGATTATAATTATGTCATCGATATAACGTTTATACAATTTGATGGCATCTCTGTAGGGATTAATATCTGACAAGATACATCTGTTTTCAAAATTCCACATGAAAAGTGTAGCGTAATTGGGGGCAAAGGCTGCCCCCATCGCTGTTCCTTTCACTTGTAAATAATAGGAAGACTTGAAACGGAAGTAATTGCGTGAAAGGGCTATCTCAAGTAAATCTATTAGTATTTCAGTTGGAACTACTTGAGTGCCTGGCCGTAAATCCAAAAAGTCTTTCATTACTCTTAAAGATTCCATTTGTGGTATATTGGAGTATAATGACTCCACATCTAAAGTCATAAGTATGTCGGAATCGTGATTGAAAGGAAAACCCTCAAGATGTTTAATAGCATCAGTGGTGTCAGCCAGATATGTTTCAGTAGAGGCCGCCAAAGGCTTCAGAAAATAGTCTAGAAATTGACCTATGGGTTCTAATATAGATCCACATAGTGACACAATAGGGCGTCCCGGCGGGTTGAGAAGGTCCTTATGTATTTTGGGAAGTACATAGATAAGCGGAGTCCTAGTTCCCTTGATCGTAAGGAAACAAAATTCCTTATCATTGATGGCTCCACTTTCTAGTGCTCGTTGGGCAATAGCTGTAATTTGGGCTCTAATGCTCTCTGTGGGATCACTCGGAAGTTTCCTATATATAGCTGGGTTGTCAAGCTGGCGCAAAATTTCATTGTCATATTGAATAGAATCCATAACAACAATTCCGCCACCCTTGTCTGCCTGTTTTATAATTATCGAGGTATCTGACTTAAGTTCTTGGAGGCTGGCCCAATCTTGTCTGCCAAAATTGAAACAGGGACTCCTGCTATAGTTATTAGATATATTGTAGCAGGAGTTGAAATCTTTGAGGACCGCCTTCTCAAATACCGCTGTCTCGTCCGAAACCATTTGTAAGGTCGGGGTGAAGGTCGATTTGCATTTCAGAGTGGTGTGAAGGCCATCAACATCATTGTCATGGGCCTGATTCCCAAAAAAATCACGCAATCGTATTTTACGAAATAAACCACGTAATTCTATCTCTACCTCCATTTTGGAGGGGTTTCTCATAGGCACAAACGAGAAACCCTTCTCCAAAATTCGAGTCTCATGTTCACTGAGTTGTCTCTTAGAAATGTTGTATACTGCCGATGGTAGGGCTACCTGCGATATGCCCTTCTCCTGGTTTCGAAATAGTTTTGTAACGGGGGAGCCCCTTGTTCCGGGGGCGGAAAAGGGAGGTTGGGTGGAGGAAAAGGAGTATGTGGACCTTGAGGGACAAAATTAGCTGGACGAGTATAGTTTTGATAATGCCAATAGGGGCGTCCTCGGCCTCGATTGTAGCCTCTATTCCAATTCCTGCCCTTATCCCTATTACCTCGAGAGTTTCTAGTGGGATATGATCCACTACCATCGGATGATGTATCCGAGAAAGTAACTTTCTTTTGAAAAGGGTTAGAACCCTGTTGAGGGTTATTGGGATCCCGCCAATGTCCTGGGCCCTGATAATCTGAGGACAGATAGGGATAGGCTGCCTCCTTGGAGAAGGCTTGGATATCCTTTTTTAATTTGTCCATCTTTTTATTAGTAGTGATTTTGACAAAATCCTTAGTATGTTTTTCTATAAGCTCTAATTTCTCTTTTATGTTAATGATGGTGGTGTCCAGGGCAAATGCTGTCTCTGCCTTATCTATTTCATCCCCAATAATAGAACTTTTCTTGAGGGCAGTGTTGATTGTCAACAACATCCAGTCCCGGCTGCATTTAGTTGCAACTCCTGAGAACAGTGTTTTGTATTCTTCGTCGTCTATAAATAAGCATGGCTCATTTCTAACCAAAAGACCCTGGGGGATGATATTCTTTTTTAAATATTCTGTCAATAAATGACTATGCATTTCTGTTCGAAATTTTTTCTTTTTCAACTTAATGATACTATCACTAGTAATCGAAGAACCATCGTTGGGGCCCAAAGTCCCCTCAATGTTGTCAAAAAATGATGGAACATTAATGGCATCTGCCAGCTGTTCTTCACTAAATGAGACCACATCAGTGGCTGCCATGGTAAAAATGTTTTAATAATAATGCAGAGTTAAATTGTATATACTCTGCACTAGGAACTGAGAAACAAAAGATCTACAATGCAGAGAAAGGGACACTGTTTCAAGCCGTATGGGAAAAAAATTCCCAAAATATTGTCTCAAATTTCGAATTGACCTTTTGATCAACCCATGCAACACAAAGTTGCACCAATAATGTATCACACCGGATGGGTAACCCCTAAACCATGGAACTGGGGAACAACAAAGTAACACAAAAAATCCCAAAGGGAAAAAAGGGGTTCGCATGGAAGAGTACTGTATTAGTTTGAGTACTCAATTATAAAAATAGAGGCGAGGAAGAGAAGGAAGCCCAGACATAAATACTCACATTTTCATTTTTAATTTATTACCATTATAAAATTGCATAATATATAAACATCAAAACACCAATAAAATAGATGAATTATTTTTAGTATAAAATTCTTGTCAAATCTCATGCCTCAAAACATTCAATCGCAGTTTAGTTGCCACAATTCATAACCTTGTATTACTCAAGGTAAAGCATCGCTATCTCATTTTTAAATTTCATTCAAAAAATGGAATTGCTGTAGAGAAAATAAATAATTAACAATTGGATAAAGTGCTAAATGCAACCAAGTGCTAAGTGCCCAATTGTTAACAAAGAAATAAAGTACTGAATGCAAAAAAAGTGCTAAGTGCCTACTGTGCATACTGTGCATACATGATCTTCAAATATCAAAACAGTTTCGGCGAATTTCAACCTATCTGGCTCAATTAAGCGAGCCAGTAGTCGCCTTCTTCAGGGCGCACTAAATATTGCAAATATGAACCTAGAACATACTAATGCTTGAATTTTGATCTATCATTCAGTAGTTCTCACAGGTAAAATCTTTGTACAATTCATAAGGGCTTGATTGTAGATCTGGAAGTCTGTTGGAGACATTGACCCTTAAAAACACATTGAAACAAACAGAATAGAAAAAACAAACAAAAAAACTTGGTGTTAAAAAACAGAGTATAATGAGTGAGCTTCCTAATATTCGATGCCTCTAACCATAGAAATGAAGCCTAGGGATATATATATATATTCACCTAAGTTGATCCAAAAGTGGTGCCGAAAAATATGTTTGTTTCGATCCGCCACCCAAGCTGGACTGATGATGCAAGTGAATTTACATCTAAAAAGACAAAAATAAGAAGCTAAGAAAGATATCCCAAGATTATCTCGAACTTCAATAGCTAAAACACAGTGTCCCCTGTCTCCACAGGGAGTAGATCAATTTCTGCCTCTTCAATTACTAACCTTAAAATGTTTCAAACTCTTAATCGAAGCCACAATGGACTCAATTCTGCATAAGGATCGAGAATATTCCAAATTTTTAAATCTTAAACGGTGTAAAACCGGAAGGAGAGGCCAACAATTGCAGAAACCGTAGATGAAAACCCGTAGGTGGAAACCCTAAGAAAAAGATATAAGGCAAGTTTGCATTTTAATGATAGCAAAAGGCAAGTTTGCATTTTAATGGTTGCAAAACATTAAATGCAGAGGTTGCAAAAAGCCTTAAAAGATAAAAAGCAAGCTGCATCATAATTAAATAGATTCGACCAGATGGATAAGCTCCGAACCTCTGAGAAACTGGAATACGTGAAATTTGGAATATTGAAATGAATTTCAATTTCGTCGAAGAAAAAGGACTAATGCTTGAGTCAGGCAAATGCCACTTACACAAGCCTGTCCTTGTCCTAAGACTAAAATCAGCTCGCGGAGGGGAGAACCTGCAAGTGTATATAAAGGAATAACAAGATTCTCACCCAGAATACGCCTTCTCTCTCGCCTCTAGAAGCAGCCGCTAGAATTGCACACCGTCCGGTATAGCCTCCGCGGCTGTACTTATAAACACACGCGGTACTAGGAAAAGAGATAGGACTACGTATGTGCCCCTAGTCCCGTAGAAACTAAAAAAGGACTAGGTATAGGCACACGCGATACTGGGAAAAGAGGTAGGACTACATATGAGCCCCTAGTCCCGTAGAGACTAAAAAAGGACTAAGTACGGCCTCACAACGAGCAGAAACAACGAATGTAAGCTATCAGATGTAATATATTGAGAATAGGCCAGTGGAGTTACATAATAGGGCTATATTTGAATAACTGTTGTGAAAAGACGCCATTTGTGTATTGTGAGCATGGCTGTGTTCATCAATACAAACGGAAAAAACGCCCTAGTCGAAGTAAGGCTGCATACGTCAGTTATTGAGTCCCATTGAATGTTCAAAAGGGACTTAATCTCTAAACAATGCAGGGGCAAAAGCAAAATTTGCTGGTATGGATGTATAAAATAATCAAAGGCGAAAACGGATAAGAAAACACCTGCAGGGCTCTAATAAAAAAATATATATTAATTTATGTTGCACGTTAAGGTATACAATGGAGCCATTCTTCTTGGCGATTTAGTCCTGTCTCATAGCTATTGGTATTGTACATCCACCATTGTTCCCTTTGCGCCAAACGGGCTGCTGTGTTGTTAGCATCGGTACCATAGACTTTTTCCAAAACGCACCATTTCAAACTATTCAGATCATGATTATTTTCAACAAAATGCGACACTAAGGGAGCAGATACGATTTTGTTACGAATTTTGGACTTATGTTCACCAATTCTGGTTTTAATAGGCCTAGATGTTCTGCCAATGTACGTTAGAGCGCAGGGGCAGATGATTACGTAAATCACGTTTTTAGTGTTACACGTAGTATGATGGTTGAGATTCCAATTTTTACCATTGATCCCTACAGAGGTTCCAGTGATTGTAGAAGCACATTGATTGCAAAAACCACATGGAAAGTGACCTTGGATAGGTTTGCCGCCCCAAAGGCCTGTCACCGTATTCGATTTCGGTCCAGTACTCGACCTGTCGGCTTCAGTGAGCCAACTTTTGAGGTTCTTGCCTCTCTTAAATGCAAAAATAGGTTTTGCAAGTCCTGGATTATTTAATTGGAGCAGATGCCAGTGTTTCATAATGCTTTGTTTGATCTTATGATGAAAGGTGTTGAAAGTCATGGCACAATTACGAGCTTGACGAAGTAAATATTTTGGATAACCTCGCTGATGCAGTCTATCTTCAATAATGTTCGCCTGAATCTTATAGTCTTCAACTTTGGTGCAGTTTCGTCTAGCCCTAAGGAACTGACTATAAGGAATGCTCTTACGCAATGACTCAGGATGAAAACTGTCGAATCTTAAAATAGTATTCCGATCAGTTTCTTTTCGATACAGGTCAACAGTAATGTAGCCCTCGAGGTTCTTGATTAACAAGTCCAAGAATGGTAGAGAGGTGCTATTGGCTGACATAGTAAATTTAAGGTTCGTATCCATCGTATTGAGCCATGGAAGGAATAAAAGGTGATCTGCCTTTGTTTTGTCCCAGATTATAATTATGTCATCGATATAACGTTTATACAATTTGATGGCATCTCTGTAGGGATTAATATCTGACAAGATACATCTGTTTTCAAAATTCCACATGAAAAGTGTAGCGTAATTGGGGGCAAAGGCTGCCCCCATCGCTGTTCCTTTCACTTGTAAATAATAGGAAGACTTGAAACGGAAGTAATTGCGTGAAAGGGCTATCTCAAGTAAATCTATTAGTATTTCAGTTGGAACTACTTGAGTGCCTGGCCGTAAATCCAAAAAGTCTTTCATTACTCTTAAAGATTCCATTTGTGGTATATTGGAGTATAATGACTCCACATCTAAAGTCATAAGTATGTCGGAATCGTGATTGAAAGGAAAACCCTCAAGATGTTTAATAGCATCAGTGGTGTCAGCCAGATATGTTTCAGTAGAGGCCGCCAAAGGCTTCAGAAAATAGTCTAGAAATTGACCTATGGGTTCTAATATAGATCCACATAGTGACACAATAGGGCGTCCCGGCGGGTTGAGAAGGTCCTTATGTATTTTGGGAAGTACATAGATAAGCGGAGTCCTAGTTCCCTTGATCGTAAGGAAACAAAATTCCTTATCATTGATGGCTCCACTTTCTAGTGCTCGTTGGGCAATAGCTGTAATTTGGGCTCTAATGCTCTCTGTGGGATCACTCGGAAGTTTCCTATATATAGCTGGGTTGTCAAGCTGGCGCAAAATTTCATTGTCATATTGAATAGAATCCATAACAACAATTCCGCCACCCTTGTCTGCCTGTTTTATAATTATCGAGGTATCTGACTTAAGTTCTTGGAGGCTGGCCCAATCTTGTCTGCCAAAATTGAAACAGGGACTCCTGCTATAGTTATTAGATATATTGTAGCAGGAGTTGAAATCTTTGAGGACCGCCTTCTCAAATACCGCTGTCTCGTCCGAAACCATTTGTAAGGTCGGGGTGAAGGTCGATTTGCATTTCAGAGTGGTGTGAAGGCCATCAACATCATTGTCATGGGCCTGATTCCCAAAAAAATCACGCAATCGTATTTTACGAAATAAACCACGTAATTCTATCTCTACCTCCATTTTGGCACTCCAGGCACTCAAGTAGTTCCAACTGAAATACTAATAGATTTACTTGAGATAGCCCTTTCACGCAATTACTTCCGTTTCAAGTCTTCCTATTATTTACAAGTGAAAGGAACAGCGATGGGGGCAGCCTTTGCCCCCAATTACGCTACACTTTTCATGTGGAATTTTGAAAACAGATGTATCTTGTCAGATATTAATCCTTACAGAGATGCCATCAAATTGTATAAACGTTATATCGATGACATAATTATAATCTGGGACAAAACAAAGGCAGATCACCTTTTATTCCTTCCATGGCTCAATACGATGGATACGAACCTTAAATTTACTATGTCAGCCAATAGCACCTCTCTACCATTCTTGGACTTGTTAATCAAGAACCTCGAGGGCTACATTACTGTTGACCTGTATCGAAAAGAAACTGATCGGAATACTATTTTAAGATTCGACAGTTTTCATCCTGAGTCATTGCGTAAGAGCATTCCTTATAGTCAGTTCCTTAGGGCTAGACGAAACTGCACCAAAGTTGAAGACTATAAGATTCAGGCGAACATTATTGAAGATAGACTGCATCAGCGAGGTTATCCAAAATATTTACTTCGTCAAGCTCGTAATTGTGCCATGACTTTCAACACCTTTCATCATAAGATCAAACAAAGCATTATGAAACACTGGCATCTGCTCCAATTAAATAATCCAGGACTTGCAAAACCTATTTTTGCATTTAAGAGAGGCAAGAACCTCAAAAGTTGGCTCACTAAAGCCGACAGGTCGAGTACTGGACCGAAATCGAATACGGTGACAGGCCTTTGGGGCGGCAAACCTATCCAAGGTCACTTTCCATGTGGTTTTTGCAATCAATGTGCTTCTACAATCACTGGAACCTCTGTAGGGATCAATGGTAAAAATTGGAATCTCAACCATCATACTACGTGTAACACTAAAAACGTGATTTACGTAATCATCTGCCCCTGCGCTCTAACGTACATTGGCAGAACATCTAGGCCTATTAAAACCAGAATTGGTGAACATAAGTCCAAAATTCGTAACAAAATCGTATCTGCTCCCTTAGTGTCGCATTTTGTTGAAAATAATCATGATCTGAATAGTTTGAAATGGTGCGTTTTGGAAAAAGTCTATGGTACCGATGCTAACAACACAGCAGCCCGTTTGGCGCAAAGGGAACAATGGTGGATGTACAATACCAATAGCTATGAGACAGGACTAAATCGCCAAGAAGAATGGCTCCATTGTATACCTTAACGTGCAACATAAATTAATATATATTTTTTTATTAGAGCCCTGCAGGTGTTTTCTTATCCGTTTTCGCCTTTGATTATTTTATACATCCATACCAGCAAATTTTGCTTTTGCCCCTGCATTGTTTAGAGATTAAGTCCCTTTTGAACATTCAATGGGACTCAATAACTGACGTATGCAGCCTTACTTCGACTAGGGCGTTTTTTCCGTTTGTATTGATGAACACAGCCATGCTCACAATACACAAATGGCGTCTTTTCACGACAGTTATTCAAATATAGCCCTATTATGTAACTCCACTGGCCTATTCTCAATATATTACATCTGATAGCTTACATTCGTTGTTTCTGCTCGTTGTGAGGCCGTACTTAGTCCTTTTTTAGTCTCTACGGGACTAGGGGCTCATATGTAGTCCTACCTCTTTTCCCAGTATCGCGTGTGCCTATACCTAGTCCTTTTTTAGTTTCTACGGGACTAGGGGCACATACGTAGTCCTATCTCTTTTCCTAGTACCGCGTGTGTTTATAAGTACAGCCGCGGAGGCTATACCGGACGGTGTGCAATTCTAGCGGCTGCTTCTAGAGGCGAGAGAGAAGGCGTATTCTGGGTGAGAATCTTGTTATTCCTTTATATACACTTGCAGGTTCTCCCCTCCGCGAGCTGATTTTAGTCTTAGGACAAGGACAGGCTTGTGTAAGTGGCATTTGCCTGACTCAAGCATTAGTCCTTTTTCTTCGACGAAATTGAAATTCATTTCAATATTCCAAATTTCACGTATTCCAGTTTCTCAGAGGTTCGGAGCTTATCCATCTGGTCGAATCTATTTAATTATGATGCAGCTTGCTTTTTATCTTTTAAGGCTTTTTGCAACCTCTGCATTTAATGTTTTGCAACCATTAAAATGCAAACTTGCCTTTTGCTATCATTAAAATGCAAACTTGCCTTATATCTTTTTCTTAGGGTTTCCACCTACGGTTTTTCATCTACGGTTTCTGCAATTGTTGGCCTCTCCTTCCGGTTTTACACCGTTTAAGATTTAAAAATTTGGAATATTCTCGATCCTTATGCAGAATTGAGTCCATTGTGGCTTCGATTAAGAGTTTGAAACATTTTAAGGTTAGTAATTGAAGAGGCAGAAATTGATCTACTCCCTGTGGAGACAGGGGACACTGTGTTTTAGCTATTGAAGTTCGAGATAATCTTGGGATATCTTTCTTAGCTTCTTATTTTTGTCTTTTTAGATGTAAATTCACTTGCATCATCAGTCCAGCTTGGGTGGCGGATCGAAACAAACATATTTTTCGGCACCACTTTTGGATCAACTTAGGTGAATATATATATATATCCCTAGGCTTCATTTCTATGGTTAGAGGCATCGAATATTAGGAAGCTCACTCATTATACTCTGTTTTTTAACACCAAGTTTTTTTGTTTGTTTTTTCTATTCTGTTTGTTTCAATGTGTTTTTAAGGGTCAATGTCTCCAACAGACTTCCAGATCTACAATCAAGCCCTTATGAATTGTACAAAGATTTTACCTGTGAGAACTACTGAATGATAGATCAAAATTCAAGCATTAGTATGTTCTAGGTTCATATTTGCAATATTTAGTGCGCCCTGAAGAAGGCGACTACTGGCTCGCTTAATTGAGCCAGATAGGTTGAAATTCGCCGAAACTGTTTTGATATTTGAAGATCATGTATGCACAGTATGCACAGTAGGCACTTAGCACTTTTTTTGCATTCAGTACTTTATTTCTTTGTTAACAATTGGGCACTTAGCACTTGGTTGCATTTAGCACTTTATCCAATTGTTAATTATTTATTTTCTCTACAGCAATTCCATTTTTTGAATGAAATTTAAAAATGAGATAGCGATGCTTTACCTTGAGTAATACAAGGTTATGAATTGTGGCAACTAAACTGCGATTGAATGTTTTGAGGCATGAGATTTGACAAGAATTTTATACTAAAAATAATTCATCTATTTTATTGGTGTTTTGATGTTTATATATTATGCAATTTTATAATGGTAATAAATTAAAAATGAAAATGTGAGTATTTATGTCTGGGCTTCCTTCTCTTCCTCGCCTCTATTTTTATAATTGAGTACTCAAACTAATACAGTACTCTTCCATGCGAACCCCTTTTTTCCCTTTGGGATTTTTTGTGTTACTTTGTTGTTCCCCAGTTCCATGGTTTAGGGGTTACCCATCCGGTGTGATACATTATTGGTGCAACTTTGTGTTGCATGGGTTGATCAAAAGGTCAATTCGAAATTTGAGACAATATTTTGGGAATTTTTTTCCCATACGGCTTGAAACAGTGTCCCTTTCTCTGCATTGTAGATCTTTTGTTTCTCAGTTCCTAGTGCAGAGTATATACAATTTAACTCTGCATTATTATTAAAACATTTTTACCATGGCAGCCACTGATGTGGTCTCATTTAGTGAAGAACAGCTGGCAGATGCCATTAATGTTCCATCATTTTTTGACAACATTGAGGGGACTTTGGGCCCCAACGATGGTTCTTCGATTACTAGTGATAGTATCATTAAGTTGAAAAAGAAAAAATTTCGAACAGAAATGCATAGTCATTTATTGACAGAATATTTAAAAAAGAATATCATCCCCCAGGGTCTTTTGGTTAGAAATGAGCCATGCTTATTTATAGACGACGAAGAATACAAAACACTGTTCTCAGGAGTTGCAACTAAATGCAGCCGGGACTGGATGTTGTTGACAATCAACACTGCCCTCAAGAAAAGTTCTATTATTGGGGATGAAATAGATAAGGCAGAGACAGCATTTGCCCTGGACACCACCATCATTAACATAAAAGAGAAATTAGAGCTTATAGAAAAACATACTAAGGATTTTGTCAAAATCACTACTAATAAAAAGATGGACAAATTAAAAAAGGATATCCAAGCCTTCTCCAAGGAGGCAGCCTATCCCTATCTGTCCTCAGATTATCAGGGCCCAGGACATTGGCGGGATCCCAATAACCCTCAACAGGGTTCTAACCCTTTTCAAAAGAAAGTTACTTTCTCGGATACATCATCCGATGGTAGTGGATCATATCCCACTAGAAACTCTCGAGGTAATAGGGATAAGGGCAGGAATTGGAATAGAGGCTACATTCGAGGCCGAGGACGCCCCTATTGGCATTATCAAAACTATACTCGTCCAGCTAATTTTGTCCCTCAAGGTCCACATACTCCTTTTCCTCCACCCAACCTCCCTTTTCCGCCCCCGGAACAAGGGGCTCCCCCGTTACAAAACTATTTCGAAACCAGGAGAAGGGCATATCGCAGGTAGCCCTACCATCGGCAGTATACAACATTTCTAAGAGACAACTCAGTGAACATGAGACTCGAATTTTGGAGAAGGGTTTCTCGTTTGTGCCTATGAGAAACCCCTCCAAAATGGAGGTAGAGATAGAATTACGTGGTTTATTTCGTAAAATACGATTGCGTGATTTTTTTGGGAATCAGGCCCATGACAATGATGTTGATGGCCTTCACACCACTCTGAAATGCAAATCGACCTTCACCCCGACCTTACAAATGGTTTCGGACGAGACAGCGGTATTTGAGAAGGCGGTCCTCAAAGATTTCAACTCCTGCTACAATATATCTAATAACTATAGCAGGAGTCCCTGTTTCAATTTTGGCAGACAAGATTGGGCCAGCCTCCAAGAACTTAAGTCAGATACCTCGATAATTATAAAACAGGCAGACAAGGGTGGCGGAATTGTTGTTATGGATTCTATTCAATATGACAATGAAATTTTGCGCCAGCTTGACAACCCAGCTATATATAGGAAACCTCCGAGTGATCCCACAGAGAGCATTAGAGCCCAAATTACAGCTATTGCCCAACGAGCACTAGAAAGTGGAGCCATCAATGATAAGGAATTTTGTTTCCTTACGATCAAGGGAACTAGGACTCCGCTTATCTATGTACTTCCCAAAATACATAAGGACCTTCTCAACCCGCCGGGACGCCCTATTGTGTCACTATGTGGATCTATATTAGAACCCATAGGTCAATTTCTAGACTATTTTCTGAAGCCTTTGGCGGCCTCTACTGAAACATATCTGGCTGACACCACTGATGCTATTAAACATCTTGAGGGTTTTCCTTTCAATCACGATTCCGACATACTTATGACTTTAGATGTGGAGTCATTATACTCCAATATACCACAAATGGAATCTTTAAGAGTAATGAAAGACTTTTTGGATTTACGGCCAGGCACTCAAGTAGTTCCAACTGAAATACTAATAGATTTACTTGAGATAGCCCTTTCACGCAATTACTTCCGTTTCAAGTCTTCCTATTATTTACAAGTGAAAGGAACAGCGATGGGGGCAGCCTTTGCCCCCAATTACGCTACACTTTTCATGTGGAATTTTGAAAACAGATGTATCTTGTCAGATATTAATCCCTACAGAGATGCCATCAAATTGTATAAACGTTATATCGATGACATAATTATAATCTGGGACAAAACAAAGGCAGATCACCTTTTATTCCTTCCATGGCTCAATACGATGGATACGAACCTTAAATTTACTATGTCAGCCAATAGCACCTCTCTACCATTCTTGGACTTGTTAATCAAGAACCTCGAGGGCTACATTACTGTTGACCTGTATCGAAAAGAAACTGATCGGAATACTATTTTAAGATTCGACAGTTTTCATCCTGAGTCATTGCGTAAGAGCATTCCTTATAGTCAGTTCCTTAGGGCTAGACGAAACTGCACCAAAGTTGAAGACTATAAGATTCAGGCGAACATTATTGAAGATAGACTGCATCAGCGAGGTTATCCAAAATATTTACTTCGTCAAGCTCGTAATTGTGCCATGACTTTCAACACCTTTCATCATAAGATCAAACAAAGCATTATGAAACACTGGCATCTGCTCCAATTAAATAATCCAGGACTTGCAAAACCTATTTTTGCATTTAAGAGAGGCAAGAACCTCAAAAGTTGGCTCACTAAAGCCGACAGGTCGAGTACTGGACCGAAATCGAATACGGTGACAGGCCTTTGGGGCGGCAAACCTATCCAAGGTCACTTTCCATGTGGTTTTTGCAATCAATGTGCTTCTACAATCACTGGAACCTCTGTAGGGATCAATGGTAAAAATTGGAATCTCAACCATCATACTACGTGTAACACTAAAAACGTGATTTACGTAATCATCTGCCCCTGCGCTCTAACGTACATTGGCAGAACATCTAGGCCTATTAAAACCAGAATTGGTGAACATAAGTCCAAAATTCGTAACAAAATCGTATCTGCTCCCTTAGTGTCGCATTTTGTTGAAAATAATCATGATCTGAATAGTTTGAAATGGTGCGTTTTGGAAAAAGTCTATGGTACCGATGCTAACAACACAGCAGCCCGTTTGGCGCAAAGGGAACAATGGTGGATGTACAATACCAATAGCTATGAGACAGGACTAAATCGCCAAGAAGAATGGCTCCATTGTATACCTTAACGTGCAACATAAATTAATATATATTTTTTTATTAGAGCCCTGCAGGTGTTTTCTTATCCGTTTTCGCCTTTGATTATTTTATACATCCATACCAGCAAATTTTGCTTTTGCCCCTGCATTGTTTAGAGATTAAGTCCCTTTTGAACATTCAATGGGACTCAATAACTGACGTATGCAGCCTTACTTCGACTAGGGCGTTTTTTCCGTTTGTATTGATGAACACAGCCATGCTCACAATACACAAATGGCGTCTTTTCACGACAGTTATTCAAATATAGCCCTATTATGTAACTCCACTGGCCTATTCTCAATATATTACATCTGATAGCTTACATTCGTTGTTTCTGCTCGTTGTGAGGCCGTACTTAGTCCTTTTTTAGTCTCTACGGGACTAGGGGCTCATATGTAGTCCTACCTCTTTTCCCAGTATCGCGTGTGCCTATACCTAGTCCTTTTTTAGTTTCTACGGGACTAGGGGCACATACGTAGTCCTATCTCTTTTCCTAGTACCGCGTGTGTTTATAAGTACAGCCGCGGAGGCTATACCGGACGGTGTGCAATTCTAGCGGCTGCTTCTAGAGGCGAGAGAGAAGGCGTATTCTGGGTGAGAATCTTGTTATTCCTTTATATACACTTGCAGGTTCTCCCCTCCGCGAGCTGATTTTAGTCTTAGGACAAGGACAGGCTTGTGTAAGTGGCATTTGCCTGACTCAAGCATTAGTCCTTTTTCTTCGACGAAATTGAAATTCATTTCAATATTCCAAATTTCACGTATTCCAGTTTCTCAGAGGTTCGGAGCTTATCCATCTGGTCGAATCTATTTAATTATGATGCAGCTTGCTTTTTATCTTTTAAGGCTTTTTGCAACCTCTGCATTTAATGTTTTGCAACCATTAAAATGCAAACTTGCCTTTTGCTATCATTAAAATGCAAACTTGCCTTATATCTTTTTCTTAGGGTTTCCACCTACGGTCTTTCATCTACGGTTTCTGCAATTGTTGGCCTCTCCTTCCGGTTTTACACCGTTTAAGATTTAAAAATTTGGAATATTCTCGATCCTTATGCAGAATTGAGTCCATTGTGGCTTCGATTAAGAGTTTGAAACATTTTAAGGTTAGTAATTGAAGAGGCAGAAATTGATCTACTCCCTGTGGAGACAGGGGACACTGTGTTTTAGCTATTGAAGTTCGAGATAATCTTGGGATATCTTTCTTAGCTTCTTATTTTTGTCTTTTTAGATGTAAATTCACTTGCATCATCAGTCCAGCTTGGGTGGCGGATCGAAACAAACATATTTTTCGGCACCACTTTTGGATCAACTTAGGTGAATATATATATATATCCCTAGGCTTCATTTCTATGGTTAGAGGCATCGAATATTAGGAAGCTCACTCATTATACTCTGTTTTTTAACACCAAGTTTTTTTGTTTGTTTTTTCTATTCTGTTTGTTTCAATGTGTTTTTAAGGGTCAATGTCTCCAACAGACTTCCAGATCTACAATCAAGCCCTTATGAATTGTACAAAGATTTTACCTGTGAGAACTACTGAATGATAGATCAAAATTCAAGCATTAGTATGTTCTAGGTTCATATTTGCAATATTTAGTGCGCCCTGAAGAAGGCGACTACTGGCTCGCTTAATTGAGCCAGATAGGTTGAAATTCGCCGAAACTGTTTTGATATTTGAAGATCATGTATGCACAGTATGCACAGTAGGCACTTAGCACTTTTTTTGCATTCAGTACTTTATTTCTTTGTTAACAATTGGGCACTTAGCACTTGGTTGCATTTAGCACTTTATCCAATTGTTAATTATTTATTTTCTCTACAGCAATTCCATTTTTTGAATGAAATTTAAAAATGAGATAGCGATGCTTTACCTTGAGTAATACAAGGTTATGAATTGTGGCAACTAAACTGCGATTGAATGTTTTGAGGCATGAGATTTGACAAGAATTTTATACTAAAAATAATTCATCTATTTTATTGGTGTTTTGATGTTTATATATTATGCAATTTTATAATGGTAATAAATTAAAAATGAAAATGTGAGTATTTATGTCTGGGCTTCCTTCTCTTCCTCGCCTCTATTTTTATAATTGAGTACTCAAACTAATACAGTACTCTTCCATGCGAACCCCTTTTTTCCCTTTGGGATTTTTTGGGAAATACCCTTGACCTATTCAGCAAGAAACCATTACTTTCCAGAAACCTTCGAAGCAGAAAGCATAATGCCAGGAAAACAGACTGAAGACTCCTGCATTGTGTGTCAGAGATGCCTAGGGCTCTCCCGCTTAACCAACCAAGGTGGGGAGGAGTGGCAGCCGCCACGGTATTGTCCTTGGCTCCAAGAACAAAGAAGCATTAGAGAGATCAACACAGCCGGTGAGTTTGGGAGACTGATGCAAGATCAGTCTCTGGTGAAGTCAAGGTTCCAAGTGGCATCATTTTATAATGAGCGCTGGAACGAACATTGTAAAATGTGTGTGATTAAAGACACGAGTAAAGCTAAATTGCTGATGAATGTTTGAACTCGAGAAGGAAAGATACAATACCCTTAACAGAGTGGTCCGGCACCATGAGTGTGCTCAATCGAAGGTCTCTGTAAGGTATCCCGCCAAGAGAAACCAAAGCTAAAAGATTTATGAGAACATTGTATGAAGTGAATTGAAGTGGTCCTTTGATGGTTTAAGCAAAACCCATTGCATATTCGAAAGTCTTCAATTTTGATATCAAGAGGATCCGAACCGGAACGAAGGAGATCCATGGTCCGAGCCTGAACGAAGGAGACCAAGAGTAAACATTGGGGTACAAAGGGGTCCAAGCCTGAAGGAGGGATACCCATGATAAATACTGGAAGCGAGAACTTGTGCATGAGAAGATCCTAATAGAATTGAAACTTTGATATGTGTTTGTTACAACAGGCCCTCTGCAGTAAGAGACTGTTAATGGAAGAGAGACTTTGGCAGAAGGCCCTGATGTCTATGCTTTGAACTGCGTCCTCGTGGCAAAGAAGCCATAGTGTGTGCAAAGCTCGAACGTGCTGCCCTGCCCCGTGCTGGGGAAGGGAAGCCAACTGCTGAACTGTCCTGACATATTATTTCTTGAATACTTTTCTTTGTTGTATACATTATTATCTCACACCCTTTTGTATTTAGAAGTAAGGATTGGCAATAGGTTTATTAGTATAGGCCCTTTTATTTTGACAGAGACTCGACTGGGACTGCTGGGGCTCCCGGGTCCCACCATGCCAGGGCAGGACACACTATCCAACCACGGCTGCAGCCGCGATGGGAGATGCGCCTGCCCTTTTCAAGCCAGGCAAGCTGACTAACAGAAGTGCTAGCCAGCCACAGTGTTGCACAAATTCAGCAACATATGTGGCTGGCTGGCACTTCTCAGTCACTGCAACTTCCTCTCGTGACCCAAAAGGGTCACGAGAGGAAGTTACAGTCCCTTTGTTTCCCCACCCCCTCCCCAGGTCAACAAGGCGCCTTTGGCCCTCGGTGAACATTTCAATGTTTATAAAGATGGCTTGGAAAGTACACAATCCAAGCCATCTTTTATAAAACTTTGTCAGAAAAGATGCCTCAGGCGTTGTCCATCGGCAAAGCTTTATAAAAGATGGCTTGAATTGTGTACTTTTCAAGCCATCTTTCATAAACATAGAAACATGTTATGTATTTCTGTGTTTATAAAAGATGGCTTGAAAAAGACACAAACCATACTGAGGTACGCACAAGAATATATAGATGTAACCATTTATATATTTGTGGGCGTGCTTTACTGTGGTTTGTGTACTTTTCAAGCCATCTTGAAGTATGCAAACAAATATATAAATGTAAGCATTTATTTATTTGTGTGCGTACCTTACTATGATTTGCATACTTTTCTGCCATCTTTTATAAACATAGAAATATGTCATATATTTCTATGTTTATAAAAGATGGCTTGAAAAGTACACAAACCATAGTAAGGTATGCATACAAATATATAAATGCTTACATACATTTATGCATTTGTTTGTGTACCTTACTTTGTTAATGTTCAGGCCACGCCCATTATGGAAGCCATGGCCCAACTGAGCCCCCCCCGCCATCAATTCTATGTCTAGACCAGAGGTTTGGATTATGCTTCTCTTTCATATTTGCTACTCTAGCAACAATGAACAAACCAATAATATGAATGGTAACAAAGATCAAGACTACAACTTCCAGTGAAGATAGAGTCTTTGGTAGTCCCAATATTATTGGTATCTTAACTGACCATGTGACCAACATAACCAATCAACCCAGTCTATGTCCATAAACACACTGAACATCCTCCTTCACTTCCTCTTGCTTTGCTGCTCGGCAGCGAGTTAAGTACACATTCATTTTTTCCTTATGATGTTATGACTCATAACTGTGTTTACTTATATAGAAAGCTAAGCGTGCAGTGTGGGTATTGGCAGAGCATTTCCGCACTAGTAGAGACAGAAGCCGTTGCGGCTGCAACAAGGCTGGGGTTCCGGCGCCCACAAAGACACGATGAAGCCACAGAGGGCAACACGTTCACGGAAGAAGGAGAGCGAAGGGACCGCGTAATTCCAGCGCTTCCTTCATTCCAGCGACCGGAGTCAACGCTGAGTGAAAGTCATAGGAGCAGTAACTACCTTATTGAATACATATATACTGGGAGCGCGATAACGCTCACACTTAAAAAGATCGCTGAGATTATTCTATCGCGATCTGCAGGTGCTAAGAACAGAACCCCTGCAGGCCACAAAGAGCCACCGCAGTTCTTACCTCTTTTGATGGGCACACTCCCAGGTAAAACCTGATACTATATATATATGAATAAACCTGTCTGACTTAGAACAAGTCATATTATTGCAATCTTAACGGGATTATCCCATTGAAACTCTTGGCAATATTATAATCCCAAGTGTCTCTGCTAACATGAGCTCCCCCAGTGATGAGGGTAAGGCTAGTATTAGCCAAAAGCGGAGCCACACGGAAATGACTTAGGTCCTGCAGAAAGCTCTGTGATCCTTGTTGGGGCAGAGACCTAAGCAAATTGCTCTGATGGAGAATTGGCTCAGGTTTTCACAGGGGCTAGAAGAACTCAAGGGGATTAAAGCACAGGGGAGAGTGAAAGGGGGTAGAAAAACAGCCAATAGGGCAGATGAGGCCCATACCCCACCCCCCCGGGCACACCATCAGAAAAGATGGGTTGTAAAAGAAAAAAGAAGGAAAATGAGTGCCAGAGCAAGGCCTAGCACGGTTGGAAGGATGATTACTCTGAAGAGGAGGTTTTCTCAATATCATTCTCAGATGAAGAAGGCCATAAAGCGCCAAAGAAAAAGATAGTTGATATCGAGGAGGACTGGGCAGGCGATGACTTTGATCCTGAGGGATTGATACACCCCCGGTCTTCCGAATGGAAACTACCAAAAAAGATAGCAGCCTATCTTAAAAAGCGCCTGAGGGCACTACTGGCGAAAGAAATTAGAAGCAAATTGAGGGCAGAATGTCCAAGACCACACCTCCCTAAAGGAGCTGCTGAGACTCCCGGGATAGACAAGAAAATTGTCACATTTATGGGAACATATGTAAAGGATGTGAGGAAAGGTCTCGATAGGTCCTGGTGCTCATGCCAGGACACGATGTTGGATATGGTAGGATCACTCACTAAAATATTGCAGATGGGCGAAGAGTCCAGAGAGAAGAGCGAGCCGGTGGACCCGATGGTACTAATCGGGTGGGCCCAGAGGGCCATTTGTATGCTGGGTAACACAAACTGTGCCATTACCACAGAGAGGAGGAGAGTTTGCTACTGGTGAAAATAGACCCCAAATTCAGCGAGTTAGCCTCCACAGAGACAGCCACTGCAACGAAGGGGAAACTCTACTGGGATTTGTTCATCAAAGACCCACAATTTCGGTGATACCTGTGCCTACCAAAACTCCATCTACCATACCCATCGCAACCACCAAGACCACAGCATCACCTGCGACGGCCATACCAACACTCCCATCCAAACAGCCTACCAAGCCTATCGCAACCACCAAATACACGGCAGCATCCACCACCACCCACCCAACTAATAACAAAACTCCTAAAATAGAGAGTCCCTCACACCTACAATGTACACTTATCAATGCTAGATCCCTCCCAGCACATGCCACAGAAATCTTCAACCTCATCACTAATCTCGACCTAAACATCTTGACCATCACCGAGTCCTGGCTCCACGACACTCAATCTACAGATAGGATAAAGTCCTAATTAAAGGCAGAGGAGTAGCCTTCATAGTAAAAGACTGCCTGGAAATAAGACAAACTGCCTCCAATCTCTGGGACAACACGGACTCCATCACGGTCAAGATCGCCACCTCACCAAAAACCACACTCACCATCCACCTAGTTTATCGCCCTCCAGGCCCTATGGCCGATTTCCATGACAATCTCCTGCATCTCTTAAGTGAAAACCTCAAAACGTCCTCCAAAACACTCCTCCTAGGTGACCTCAACCTGGGGCTCAATGACCCCAAAGATAGATCAGCTAAAGCATTAGATCAAGCTCTCACGGTGCTCGGCTTCCAGCAAAGAAACCTTACACCGACACAATGTAAAGGTTGCACCCTTGATTGGGTAGTAGATCACAATTGCAAAGTAGATCTAGCTCCAACACCCCCATTCCATGGTCCGACCATCACCTCATCCACTTCTTCATCCCGACCTGCACCACCACACCCAAAAATCCCAACCCCATGCCCCCGGCGCTAGCCAGAAGTGCCCAGAACCTCACAAAGGAAAACATCCTCACATATCTCAACATACCCACACTGCATCTCCACACCTCTTCTGACTCATCAGTACTGGCGGAAACATACAACTCCATAATGGAAACTGCCATAGATGCAATTGCACCACTACAGAACAAGAAAGCCAAACAAAATCAAACACAACAACACTTGGTTCTCTACGGAACTCAAGGAACTCTGTATGCAAAAAAGGAAAGCACTAAGTGGCTAGGCTCCCCACACGAAGCCACGATATCTGCCTACAAATCCATTGCTGCCAGTTATAAAAAAAAACATAATCACAGCCAAATCCTCCTCCTACAATAACAGAATTACCAACGCCACATCGGAATCCAAGAAACTCTTCGCCATCTTCAGAGAACTGTCCACCCCAGCCACCAAATCACAAGAGATCATCAAAGACAAAGCCTGGTGCACCAGTGTGCAAACAGCCCTAATAAATAAAATTGAGCTCTTGCAGAAAAAGATCACTGAACATCACAAAAACCTCTCCAAACACATCACTCTCACCTCCCTCCCTGCCACTAAGCCCAACACACACAAAATAAAACCATTCTCCTTCAAGGATGTTACTATACCTGAAGTAATAGAAATAGTCAACAAAATCAAACCTTCCAACTGCAAAGGGGATGCCTCTCCGGCCAAACTAGTCAAAGACTGCGCCGAAACATTAGCCCCTTTTCTCAAAACCTTTATCAATGCCTTCTTCATCTCCAACACAGTCTCTGACAGCTTAAAAGAAACATGGGTACGTCCACTACTGAAGAAACCCACACTAGATCCTGAAGTAGCCAATAACTACAGGCCTATCACCACCGTACCATTCCGGCTGAAAATTCTGGACAAGGTGGCCTACACCCAAATCCAGATATTCTTAGACGAAAAGAAAATCCTTGGGAAAAGACAATCCGGTTTCCGTCCTGGTCATGGGATAGAATGGGCTCTCCTCAACTTAAAAATACAACTTAGAGATATTATGGACAAAGGCAAACCGGCGCCTTTCCTTCGGTTAGATCTGTCAGTTGCCTTTGATCTCGTCAACCAAGATATCCTCTGCAAACAACTAAAAAACGCAGCCCATTCCTCACCTCAAGCCTCGGCCTGGATCGCTTCCTTCCCCGCCGGAAGACTTATGAGAGTATTCTCTGACACGGCCTGTGCCCCATCTACCACCATACACTGTGGAGTGCCCCAAGGCTTCTGCACTGCCCTCACCCTTTACAACATATTCACCCTCCTGCTGTTTAGTGACCTTGATCGTCGTGACATAGCCTACACCAACTATGCCGACGACACTCAAGTCTTAATCCCCCTTACCGGCATCTATGAACAAGATGCTGCAACCCTTAACCATATCTACACTGCCATCCAAACTTGGATGGCAGCCAATGGTCTCTGTCTCAATGGGGATAAAACAGAGATCCTTGTGGTTGGCACGAAAGAAACCCTCAACAAACTTTAGCCACAATACAGCACATTCACCATCGACAACACCACCAGCAAAGTATCCTCAGCAGTAAAAACACTAGGGGTGTACATCGACTCTTCCCTCTCCATGACCCGCCGGGTCAATGCTACAGCCTCCTCCACTGTACACACCACCAAAATCATTAATGCAGTGAAACCTTTCCTATCGATACAAAACTGCCTATCAATTGCCAGAGCCACAATCGGCACTAAACTTGACTACTGCAATGCCCTTTTTCTGGGCACCACTGCAAAAAATATCCACAAGCTACAAGTAACTCAAAACAATGCCTTAAGAGCTGCATTGAGCATTCCCAAAAGGGAACACATATCCCAAGCTAGGAAAGACGCTCACTGGCTACCAGTCAAAGAGCGTATTCTGTTCAAAACACTGGCAATTTGTTAGGGAGAATTCTCATAAATGGCTGATTTCCCTTACCTAAAGAGTCCCCCAGCAGTTTTGCTGGATTTCTAGGATTTATTTTTTCACCTGGTAAGAGTGTGAGCCTTTTCCCCACTCTTACATGTGCTTTGCTGTGTGTATTTTTACTGTTTGTGTGATCTTGGGCACTGGAGCCTCACCTACTCCATGTGCACCACTTTCTGTGTGTGTTACCCAGCACCTTCAGTGCAGTGACACAGGGTTGTCTGTGAGACTTCCCACTGACTCCATTTTTCTGGGGCTGACTCCTGTCCCCCAGAAACATGTAAAGTTGCCATTAACTTTATATAGTCACTTTAGACCACAAACCCAGTACACCCCATCTTACATGGAGTATTGGAAAGGGTTAACTCTTATCCCTTTTTGTCTGTGCCTCTTGGAGCCTTGTTTCGCTCCCTTAACATTAAGACTTGTCTGGTGGCAGTGGTAACTACGCTAACTTTCCTACCGTGATTATATTATATAAACGTGGTATTGTTTTAGGCTATTATAGTAGTCTCGAACATAAACCCGCTTGACCAAAAACATTTTATTTTGGCTCCGGCTGGGTTCTTTCGGCATTTCTTTTTGTTAAAGTCTTTCTCGTGTTTTACTCTGCGCACGAAACCGGGGATGATTCCTTTGTTTGCTGTCTTTTCGTGGGCTTCTACACAGAAGCCCTCCTTAAGGCGCCTGATAGTCTAGAGGGGCAGGATGTGAGGGAGGGATCTTCTGACCCTTGCCATGGGTTGCCTTAGCAACCCAAGTCGCACTCTTGTCTGATTAGCTAAGGGGACTGGCCTTGCCAGGCCAGCCACCCTGCTGTGTGATTGACAGCCAGGCTGTATGAATGGGGGAAAACTGCATAAAAAGCAAGTCTCTGGGACTGGAAGACCAGAGTCGCCACTGGAACAAAAGAACAAACGAGGAATTGGAAGAAGAGGACCCCTACCACGACTGAACTGCCCGGTGAAGCCCTGCTGCAGGTCCGAATCTCCAAATCCAACGACAGAGAAGATCCTCCAGGAAACTTCTTCCCTTGAGCTGGTGGAACCAACCAGTTTGCCCAAACTGTAAGCCTGGACCCTCCTCTGGTCGAATCCGCTGTACAGAGCTACAGTGGGCCGGATAGCCAGGAAGGTCGGACCCTGCTTGGGTTTTAAGGAGCGCACCTTTTATGCATTGTTTTGCTCTGCTGCTGGTTTCTTTCCTGGGTGGCGCAGGACCCTCCAGTCTTCCTACTTCTTGTCAGTCTGTCAGTTGCTTCAGGAACCGTGTGCCTGCAGGAACCAGCAGGAATGTCCGCCTCAGCTACAGCTCCCTCTCCGTTTTAAGGTACTACGCAAATCCGGTTGTCCGTTTCGGTCAGCCGCGGTGAAAGTGTTTGAAATCTTTTTCCAATCTGAGGGCTTGTCCTTCTCTTCTCTTCGAACTAACTTTTCTACCAACCAACCTTGTCCGGAATCTGTGCCACGAACTTTACCACGAACTACCCTGAACTGTGTGATATTGAGCAAAAGACTTTTGTCCTATTGACTTTGGCCCTAAGCCTTTTCTTTCTGATCTTCTCACTGTAGTCTCTCTTGTTCCATTGCCATGATTACTTACCTGTTGGTTTTGCCTAATTTCTAATAACTTTGTCTTTCCCTACCTTTTAAATTGCTGGAGTGCCATTTTGCTCCCACTTCATTAGTGAGCTTAACTTGTCTGGAATTTAAGGGAAGTGGTGTGGTGTATTTATGATTGTGATTTTTGACTTGCTTAGAAAGGTGAACTGTTATACAACAGATAAGTAAATAAATATATATTCTTTTACTTAGAAACCTTGAGCCAGTGTTTGCCTGAATCATAGTAATTGCTGTCCTTTGTGTAACTATTTGTACTGCTCACTTACTCTTGAGATAGGTCTGGCTGCTCCGCTACTGCTCCCACTATAACTGTGTAGTACAGGCTTGTACCAAAGGTGAAATTGTACTGTCACTTGTAGTCTTAATTGTGTGCAGTGTTCCCAAAATGTACTGCATATAATTCTGCTTAACACTGGTGTACAGCGGTGAGGATAGAAAAGTATAGTAGTTACACTTGGAGTGCTGCTATTACTTTGGATCAACTAACCACAAGGCTAACATCACTAAAAAGCAATATTAATCATGTCTCATATGGAAAGCCACAGTCAGGAGACCCTCCTGAGTTACACTGCTGATTATTTAAGAAACATGTGTAAAGAAAGGAAACTCTCTGCCAAAGGCAAAAAGATTGAATTAGTTGGAAAGTTGTTAAACAACCCAAGTCTAGGGAGTGGGTCTGAAATGCCTGACTCCTTAGCAAATGTGGAAAGTATTGAGGATGATGCTATGTCTGTAAATGATGAGTTGGAAGAAGTAGATGTGTCTCCTAATGTAGGTCTCTCTGCTCCCTTGCCTGCTCAGCAACCTCAACCCTTGTCCACTGGGACCCCCACAGGTCCTACACTCAGTCCTGAATTCATTGCTCTAGAGAAAATGAGGCTTGAACTGGAATTCAAACGGTTAAATGCTCAAACTGAACAAAACCATCAAGAACTGAAACTCAGAAAAATGGAGTTGAATCATGAACTTGAAATTAAAAGATTGTCTCTTGAAAATGCTTCTCTCCCAGAGTCTTCTAGGTCTTCCAGTCCTACGAAACCCTGTATGCCTAAAGAAAGTGTGGGTATGTGTGAGGTTAAGCTTGATATTTTGGATTGGCTGGCAATGTTTGAATATAACCATAGTATTCAAGGTATCACAGGGAATCAATTGCTTCCCTGGCTCTTCTCTAGGCTACCCACTGTTGCATCTGATGTTGTAATGGAGTTGGGGGAGGTGAGTAGGATGGATTATGAGTGTGTGAAGCTAGCTTTAATTGCTAGATTTGGGAAGACCCCTTCCCAGTACCTTAAGAGGTTTAGGACCCTCAAAAAGCATGATGGTACCCCTTGGGCTAACTGGGTATGTGAGTGTTTGAAAAACTTAGATGGTTGGATTAAGGGTTACAGAGTAAACACTTATGAAGGCATGAGAAATCTTGTAATGTTGGAGTCTATTTTTGATGTCTGCTCTCATGAGCTCAGACAGCACTTGGCTGCTTCTAAGGAGATAGATCCAAAGAAGCTAGCTAAGGCTGCTGACTTGTGGGTTGCCAACAGGGCCACTCACAAGGATTCTAGGGCTACTCAGAAAAACAATGGGGAGAAACAGCCAAAGAAAGACAACAAAGAGAATTCTAATACCTCCAATCCAAAACAGGGCCACAAACATCAACCTGAGGGTAAACCACAAGGGAAACCAAATCAGGCTTGTGCACCATCTGGACCCAAACCAGATGGAGGTCAGAACAAACCCCCATTCATCAAACCATTTGGGAAATGTTATGTTTGTGGGTCAACTGACCATGTGAAAGGGGATCCCAGACGTAAGGCTAAACCTTCAGGGGTCCACACTGTCTCCTTAGCCTTCTCCCCAGAGGAAGAAGTACCTATGGCAAGGGGAAACTTTCACCTACTGGCTGAGGAACCCATGAGAGTCTCAGCTAGTGTTTCTTTAGTGTCCCTGGGTTTGTGGGAACAACAGAACTTAGATGTCTATAATTCCATCCCAGATAATACTAAGAGTATTATAAAGATAGTGTTCTTGTGAATGGTCAGGAAACCCCTTCCATCAGAGACACTGGAGCCAGCATAACTGTGGTGGACGAATCATTTGTCAAGGTGGAGGATGTTGCTAAGGCACCCAAACACCTCACCAAGTTAGCAGGAGGCCCTGTGCAAATGCTTCCCCAGTTACCAGCTCTCATCCAGTGTAATGATATGATTGTCAAGATGCCTGTTAGTGTGCAGAGTGAAGTACCTGGGAGAGCCCTGTTGGGTAATGACCTTAAAACTCTTGGAGTTGTGTCAAGCACTCCCTGGCCACCCAGTAAAAGGAAACAGGGGCTCACAAGGTCTGCAAGGGAGAGAACCTTGAGAGGCTCTCCAGAGGAGATTATAGAAGAAAGTATCACTCTCACTCCACAGGAGTTGCTCACTGCTATTTCTAGAAAGAATGAGGCAAAGGGGAAACCCAAGACCTCCAGGAAAACGTCAGACAGCACCCATGTGCTACCAACAAGGACATCACCAAGATTGTCCAAGGTCACTCCTGTGACCACTCCACCTGCTGAGGCAGAGTGTGAGGTGCAACCTTGTGTGGTTGAACCAATATCTGAAGAGTCAGATATAGAAGAAGACACTGTCTTAGTTGGAGATCTTGACCCTGTTGAACATCCTGAGCTGCAGTCTTTACTGTCAGAAGGTGGACCCAACAGGGCAGACTTCAGCAAAGGACAGAGAGAGTGTCCTACTCTTGAAGGTCTTCGACAACAGGCTGCTAACCAACTTGATGGGCAAGAAGTTGGAAAGCACAGGTTAAGCTGGGAAGATGGCCTCTTCTACAGTAAACCAACCGAGCCGACCCCTGGGGACTGCAAAAGACTTGTAGTGCCACTTGCCAACAGACTCCAGTTCCTTCAGTTAGCCCCGAGATACCTTTAGCTGGTCACTTGAGTTTCAAGAAGACAAAGGAAAGGCTCTCCCTCTACTTCTACTGGCCTAAGATGGGTTCAGAAGTGGACAAATTCTGCAGGAGCTGTCACACTTGCCAAACCTCTGGCAAGAGTGGAGCCAAGAATGTGGCACCCCTGGTGCCTCTCCCAGTGGTGGGAGTTCCTTTTGAGAGGGTGGGCATTGACATTGTCGGTCCCCTTGACCCTCCCACATCTTCAGGGAACAGGTTTATCCTGGTTGTATTAGACCATGCTACAAGATACCCAGAAGCCTTACCTATAAGAACTGGTACGGTTCAGGCTGTGGCTAAGGCTCTACTTGGTATTTTTACCAGAGTAGGGTTTCCTAAGGAAGTGATATGCGACAGGGGATCCAAATTTATGTCCCACTACATGCAAGCCATGTGGAAAAACTGTGGTGTCACTTACAAGTTCTCTACAGCCTACCATCCACAGACAAATGGACTAGTAGAGAGGTTTAATCGTGCTATGAAGAGCCTGATAGGTGCTTTAGAAGAACCCCTTAAGAACAAGTGGGACCTTCTACTGCCATGCCTTCTCTTTGCATATAGAGAAGTCCCTTAGGAGGGAGTTGGTTACAGTCCCTTTGAACTTCTCTATGGCCATCCAGTGAGAGGTCCTTTGGCCCTGATCAAGGAGGGGTTGGAGAGTGCTCCTTCCCCCAAGCCAGTCAGAGTGACTGACTATGTGATAGGTCTCCGGAGGAGAATGTCACACATGATGGCAGAAGCAAGTGATAACTTGAAAGCAGGTCAGGCTCTGGTCAAACATTGGCATGACCAGAAGGCCAGCATTGTTGAGTTCTCTCAAGACCAGCTTGTATTAGTTATGGTGCCAACAAGGCAGAGGGCCTTGCAGGACAAATGGATAGGACCCTTCAAGGTTGTGGGAAAACTTGGAGAGGTGAACTATCTGGTGGATTTAGGCAGACCTAAGGAGGCTCCCAGAGTCTTTCACACCAACAGTTTAAAGGCTTATGTCTCGAGACCACAAGTGGGAGCTTTGCTTCGAGCTTCAGCTCAAGAGGAAGAGGAGAGTGAACCTCTACCTGACCTCCTCGGAGGCCAACCTTTAGATAAACAAATAGAAGGAGTTAATCTCTCTTCTCAGCTGACTTCTGAACAGCAGGGGGAGTGCAAAGTTCTGTTGAATCAGTTTGCCTCCCTGTTTTCACTACCACCAGGCTTGACCCCTTGGGGCCAGCATGATATCTTCACTGGTCACTGTTCACCTGTCAAAATCCGGGGTTACAGAATTTCAGAACTTGTGAGATCCCACATCAAAGGAGAGGTCAATAGTTGAGATTCTGTGTGGACTATAGAGCTCTAAATGCAGTCACTAACACTAACACTTGCCAAGGACAGATGATCTGGTGGATAGACTTGGTTCAGCCAAGTACCTCAGTGCATTTGACCTAAACTCAGGTTATTGGCAAACAGCACTGACAGACCATGCCAGGGAGAAAACTGCATTTTCTACCCCAGCAGGCCCCTACCAGTGTAAGGTAATGCCTTTTGGACTAAAGAATGCACCTGCTACATTTCAAAGGATGGTTAATCAAGTTCTGAATGGGATGGAGGACTTCTGCATGGCATACTTGGATGACATTGCAATGTTAAGCCCTACATGGAAAGACATATTGATCACCTGGTATATGTTTTGCAGGCTCTTAAGCAGGCCCATCTGACCATAAAGGCAAGCAAATGTCAAATTGGTCAGAGCAAAGTGGTCTACCTTGGTAGGAGGAGGTGAGATAAGGCCATTGCCCAGCAAAGTACAAGCTGTGCAAAACTGGGCCACCCCTACTACTCAAGCCCAAGTGAGAGTTTTCCTAGGTCTCACTGGGTACTACAGGACTTTCATTGAAAGCTATGGGACCACAGCTTCTCCCTTTAATGTGATCTCCTCTCCAAAATTCCCTAAAAAGGTTAGATGGAATGAGGAGTGCACTCAAGCCTTTGGAAGCCAGGGTTGGCTTTGAGACTTCCCACTGACTCCATTTTTCTGGGGCTGATTCCTGCCCCCCAGAAACATGTAAAGTTGCCATTAACTTTATATAGTCACTTTAAACCACAGACCCAGTACACCCCATCTTACATGGAGTATTGGAAAGGGTTAACTCTTATCCCTTTTTGTCTGTGCCTCTTGGAGCCTTGTTTCGCTCCCTTAACATTAAGACTTGTCTGGTGGCAGTGGTAACTACCCTAACTTTCCTACTGCGATTATATTATATAAACATGGTATTGTTTTAGGCTATTATAGTAGCCTCGAACATGAACCCGCTTGACCAAATACATTTAATTTTGGCTCCGGCTGGGTTTTCTCACCATTTCTTTTTGTTAAAGTCTTTCTCGTGTTCTACTCTGCGCGCCGAACCGGGGATGATTCCTTTGTTCGCTGTCTTTACGTGGGCTTCTGCACAGAAGCCTTCCTTAAGGCGCCTGATAGTCTAGAGGGGCAGGATGTGAGGGAGGGATCTTTGGACCCCTGCCATGGGTTGCCTTAGCAACCCAAGTCGCACTCTTGTCTGATTGGCTAAGGGGACTGGCCTTGCCAGGCCAGCCCCCCTGCTGTGTGATTGACAGCCAGGCTGTATGAATGGGGTCAAGCTGCATAAAAAGCAAGCCTCTGGGACTGGAAGACCAGAGTCGCCACTGGAACGAAAGAACCAACGAGGAACTGGAAGAAGAGGACAGAACCGCCCGGTGAAGCCCTGCTGCAGGTCCGAATCTCCAAATCCGACGACAGAGAAGATCCTCCAGGAAACTTATACCCTTGAGCTTGTAGGACCAACCAGTTCACCCAAACTGCAAGCCAGGACCCCTCCTCTGGTTGAATCCGCTACAGTGGGCTGGATAGCCAGGAAGGTCGGACCCTGCTTGGGTTTTAAGGAGCGCACCTTTTATTCGTTGTTTTGCTCTGCTGCTGATTTCTTCCCTGGGTGGCGCAGGACCCTCCAGTCTTCCTACTTCATGTCAGTCCGACAGTCGCTTCAGGAACCGTGAGCCTGCAGGAACCAGCAGGAACATCTGCCTCAGCTACAGCTTCCTCCCCTTTTTAAGGTACTGTGCAAATCCGGTTGTCCGTTTCAGTCAGCCGCGGTGAAAGTGTTTGAAATCTTTCTCCAATCCGAGGGCTTGTCCTTCTCTTCTCTTCAAACTAACTTTTCTACCAACCAACCTCGTCCGGAATCTGTGCCACAAACTTTACCGCGAACTACCCTGAACTGTGTGATCTTCAGCTAAATATTTTTGTCCTATTGACTTTGGCCCTAAGCCTTTTCTATCTGATCTCCTCACTGTAGTCTCTCCTGGTCCATTGCCCTGATTACTTACCTGTTGGTTTTGCCTAATTTCTAATAACTTTGTCTTCCCCTGCTTTCTAAATTGCTGGAGTGCAATTTTGCACCCACTTCATTAGTGAGCTTAACTTGTCTGGAATTTAAGGGAAGTGGTGTGGTGTATTTATGATTGTGATTTTTGACTTGCTTAGAAAGGTGAACTGTTATACAACTGATAAGTAAATAAATATATATAGGGCTATTAGCGCCATGGTTGCCGCCGGTATTTTACAGAGTCCGCCTTGGTGGATGGCTGAATTACCGCCCTACTCCAAGGTGAGCGAGGGGCGGTAAGTCCCCATTCATCAAGGCACTTCCCCATTCCCATTTTTGCCCCCATAGGGCATAATGGGAATGGGGAAGGCGCTAATTACGGTACCGCAAATTGCGGTACCGTAATTAGCACCAAGGTCCCTTTGCGGCACCCTACTTTAACGGCTGGTAAAACCAGCTGTTAAGGTCGGGTCCCGCAAAGGGAACTCGTAGTAAGGCGGTAAGGGTTTACCGGTACCGGTGCCCTCACCGGTACCGGTAAACCCTTACCGCCTACCATGTAATGAGGCCCATATTCTTTTACTTAGAAACCTTGAGTCAGTGTTTGCCTGAATCATAGTAATTGCTGTCCTTTGTGTAACTATTTGTACTGCTCACTTACTCTTGAGATAAGTCTGGCTGCTCCGCTACTGCTACCACTATAACTGTGTAGTACAGGCTTGTACCAAATGTGAAATTGTACTGTCACTTGTAGTCTTAATTGTGTGTAGTGTTCCCAAAGGTTACTGCATATAATTCTGCCTAACACAATTACACACAAATGCCTGTCACTCAACGTCCCTTCCTACTTATCTGAAAGGATCACCCCATGCACTTCTTCTAGACCCAAGAGAACTCATCTCACCAACCAGATCTGCGTCCCCTCATTTAAAAGAGCCAAAGCAGGTGGCACCAGATTCCAACACTTAGCACCTAAGAACTGGAATGCCCTCACCCCCGCTCTCAGAAATGAAAAATCATATACTGTCTTCTGAAATTTTTGAAAACCACTCTGTTCAATGAATCTGTCTATGATGAAAGTGCTTGACTTGATTCTCTTCAATTTCAAGCTTTAAGCCTTCTGTAACAAGCGGCACGATGCCCCATGGCCGCTGTGCGTTATATAAATTTAAATAAATAAATAAAGAACAGATAAAATTCACAAATTCCTACGCAGTGCTGGATAAGGCGCAAGCTTCTTTAATGAGAGTGTTCGGGAGACACATTTTCGGGAAGGCCCGCAGAGGAAGGGGTCGCTCTTCTGGCCACTTCCCATACAACAGGCCCTAAAGCGCTAGGACACACTGGAGAGATCAAAAGGATCGGAGACAGACCCCTCTCTTCCTCTCCAGGGGTAGAGTAAGGGGCAGAGTCTGGCGACATGGAGATGGTCAACAGAATTCAACAGAGTGACAATGTACAGACCTCCCAGAGAAAAATGCACTCAACTATGGGATGTTGACACAGTATTGAAACTATTCTTATCATGGCCGGACAACCAGGATTTATCCATTTCAGCCGAACTATCCATGCTTCTATGTCTGTTGTCATGTAAGAGATCTTTCGACATTAGAGCGTTGGAGGTCAACAGGAAAAGTACATCACTGAATGTGGTGACCGTCTTCATAGCGAGAAGGACTAAGGCAGGATTGAAATCTATAACATACGATTCTTTTCCAGGGCAGCCCAAATTATACCTGATTAGATGTTTGACAGCATACAAAGATATAAGAAGGGAGGTGAGACCCCCAGGGGTATCCCAATTGTTCATAGCATTATGCAAGCCATACAAGGCTGTAACACTGGCAACAATAGCCAGATAGCTGAGATGGGTGATGGTACATTGACATAGTGAGTTACGGTGCTCACTCCGTGAGGGGAGCGATGGCCAGCAAGGCCTTTAATATAGGAGCCAGATTAGAAGACATCATGGGATTAGCAGATTGGTCGAATGAATCGACTTTTAAGACCTTCTATTGCAAACCAATGGAGAGTATGGCATTGTTAGCGGTTAGTAAGCTTTGTAAAAGCATAATCCGAGCCTCCGGTCTTGACATAGAATTCAGATTTTCAACATATTTGTTCCAGAAAGTCATTATTCTATTGAAGACACAGAGGCGAAGGATTATCCCACCCTTACAATTGTATGTACAATGAGGAATGTTGAACATGATATTTAGCTGTTATAAAATAAATGTATATAAATGCATAAATATGTATTGATGATATAATTGATATAAATGCATACATGCCAACATTCTCGACCACGTAGGAGGGAGATTCTGCTCCCGAAAGCAGGAAAAAGGAATTTCCCTATAGGATTACATTGGGGTTTTAATTATTTCAGTCGGAAGTAAGAAAAAAATAGCAATCTTTTTCATCTAAAAATCAGGAGTCTCCTGCCTAAATTGGGAGGGTTGACATGTATGTAAATGCATAAATGTTATAAATGTACAAAGGTATACATTTGAATTGTTGGTAATATACGATTGTCCCACCCTCTTTCGACTTACGTTCACTGAATATAATTTGTCATACTAGTTACGGTGGTGGACTCCAAGCCATTGGGGATTGAGGAATAACACTGCTCATGCAACAGGATTGTGGTTAATGATGGACGCAATTTCGATCAAGCAAAGAAAGAGGCAGTGAAGGAGGATGTTCAGTGTGTTTATGGGCATAGACTGGGTTGATTGGTTATGTTGGTCACGTGGTCAGTGAAGAGACCAATTATATTGGGACTACCAAAGACTCTATCTTCACGGGAAGTAGTAGTTTTGATCTTTTTTATTTTTAAACATTTTATTTTATTTTTATATACCACCTTAACTTCCAAACATTGCATCATAATGTCCATCATATCACAGTACAAATTATGTCTGCTCCCTTGTTCCCCCTCAACTTCCTCCAACCTTGCCCCGACCTACCCAACATCACATAATTCCCTTCCAGTCTGCTTACTCCCCACCAGTTACTATACCGTCTGTACCTACTGGTACGGGGTTGGGTTCTGATGCCATGGCATACAGCGTGGAATTAGCTAAATCCGTAATCAACTGTCTCCACGCTTCCATCCCTCCCACTTCCTGGTCTGAAGACCTGCTTATTGCTTCTTACCACACCACAGTTTCTGCATTTGCCCATTTTAGCAGGTCCCTTCACCATATTTGCACCAGAGGCCTTGACTGCGCTTTCCATCCCATCGCTATACTACATTTCGCTAATATATATAATAGACCCTCAGTTTTACTCACATGTTTAGCTCTCTTAGGCCTTGTGAAATCCCCCAGCAGACAGGCCACGGGGGTTCCAATGTCCAAGGTGATATCAGCTTTTGCTAATATTTGAGCCATCTCCTCCCAGAATATATGTATCTCCCTGCAGGCCCAGAACATATGGACCATATCTGCATCCACCTCCCCGCACTTCGGGCATGATTGTATCGCTGTTTCACTGAATTTGCTATTCTATTCGGGGTTAAGTATGCCCTATGGGTGATATATAGTTGGATCTGTTGGAGCCTTGTATTTCTGGATACCTTTTTATGGTACACTGTGGTCCTTTTCCACATCGGGTCTGACATTGGTTCTTCCAGGTCTGCCTTCCATTGCTGTCTCATCTGCTCCAACCCCTTCCCCACTTTAGACATTAGAAGCTCATATATCCGCGAGACTTCGTGTCCACCTTCCGACACATCCTAAAACATCTCAATCGTGTCATCTATCTGCAGCGAAGCTGCGCTGTCCGGCCATCAACGTCTCATATTCCTCAGTAGGTTGGCATGTGTAAGGTGTTGCCCTGGGTGCACTCCGGTTTTCTCTATTAACTCCCCAAACTCTTTAGGCACACCATCCTTTATCAGGTCTCCTACCGTCGCCACCCCTTTAGGTTCCCAATACTTCCTCACATTCAATCACAGTTGGTCACTCACTCCTTCTAATGCCACAAGCAGAATCTGTGGGGAATATGGTGCGATGTATCCCATCAATTGACAGGCTCTGCGCCACATTACATACCCCAGTTTAATCAACCTTGGTGGTGCGCGAGTCCCGTATCCATATAACTCCTTTAGGAAGAACTGGGTCTGTGTCGTTTGCAACAGCCGCGACTCATGCGTTTGTTCATCCGATAGACACCTGGCTACAGATTGCAATTGGCTAGCAACGAAATATGCTTCAAAGTTGGGTAGCTTTATTCCCCCTAGTTCAAATGCATTCTTGAGCTTCCAAAGTGAGACCCTGCAGTGTGATTTATGCCACAGGAAGTTTCTGCATATACTATGCAGTTTATGGAAGTACGACCTTGGCATCGCAAACGGGACATTTGTGAAAAAGTGAAGGAGTTTTAGGAGTACCACCATCTTAAGTAGTGCTGCCTGTCCCATCATGGATAATGGTAACCTAGCCCAGAAAGATATGAAATTAGAATCCACGTGATCCGACCGTGGCTGAATTTGCAGTGGGCGGAAAATTTGTATGAGAAAGGTACAAACTACCAAAGGTTCGCACCTTTCTCATGCGAAAAACACGTACATACCCACACCCCCACCCACAACACACCCATTACACCCCCCCACCCACACCCGCAACACACCTCCACCCACACCCCCAACATAAACAAACCCCACTTACCTTGTCTTCATGCTGGTTCCCTGTGGCGCCAGTTCCCTTTCACTTCCGTGATCGGGAACCAGCGCTGCAGGGTCCTTTTCTTTTTTTTTCTTTTACAGGGGCTGCAGGGGTTTCCCCCACAACCCCACGCTCACTATACTTTAAAGTATAGTGAGCGGGGTGTTGTGGGGGACAACCCCACAGCCCCGCATTCTTTTTTTTATTTTACTCACCATAAAGGATCGCATGAGCAAAAAAATGCTACCACCAAAGGTGCAAACTTTTGGTGTTCGAACCTTTGGTGGTAACATTTTTCAGACTTTTTGCCCATCCAAACCTTTATAGTCGGTAAAAAATGTACAAAACCATGGAATTTTCTATGCCGTTCATTGCTCTCACCGTGTTCTGTCTGCGGATCATGATAAATGTCCACCCCTAAGTAACAGAATGTGTCTAATTCCCATTTAATCTGCAGCACTGGCAGCATACGCACAGACTTTCTAATATATCCCCCTAATGAAAACAGACTCGACTTTTGTGGTTTAATTGTTATGCCCGATAGGA
The DNA here is from genome assembly GCF_040938575.1 of Ambystoma mexicanum. Taxonomy (NCBI): domain Eukaryota; kingdom Metazoa; phylum Chordata; class Amphibia; order Caudata; family Ambystomatidae; genus Ambystoma; species Ambystoma mexicanum. The sequence continues at coordinate 675,134,367 of NC_090934.1, forward strand.
CCGCATATCGCTCCATCACATCGAGAATATAGTGCAAGCTTGTCTCGGGGTATTGCAAGTAAAAAAGCATATCGTCGGTTTACAATGAGATCAGGTGCCTCCCTTCCGGTGTCTCTATCCCTTTGTCACAACCTAGTTAGTGTGGTACAATGAGGACTGGTAATGATTTATCAAGAACACGGTTCAATCCTGATGGTAGTGAAGCTTCCCCTCTATTACCTCAATTCTTTAGAATAATTAAAGACCTTCCAAATGATGTACCTCACTAGCTGATAGTAACCAAAGCTAGAGGAGTGAATCACTGGAAAGGGCGAAGCATCCACCAAGTTATGGGAGATGACCAGGCGGAGAACAATGGATCCAGACTTCTGGACCGACTGGTGTTGAATTCCTTGTCTTCTCCTAGGAAGGCAAGAGCATCAGACTCAGTATGGATCAATTAGACAAAATCAAAACCCTCCATTTCCTAATGCCCCTCAGGTGCTAATACCTGCTGTGTCCCCTTACCGTAGAACTAAGCAAGGAAGTTCCAGATGATCCAGATGGAAATCCAAGAAGACACGAAACGGGGAAATGAAGGGTTAGTAGGGTGAATACCTGTACGGCACAAGGGTCGCACTATAATCGGGTTGGGGCACTATTGGTATCCTCTGGAAAGCGTCCACAAGTCCAGTGCACATTTTTGGAAGTCAGTACAAAGAGGTATCAAAGTTCACAACGGTGGATATTTGTGGCAAGAAAACAGAACCGGAGTCCAAGACAACTGTCACACTCACCTGTGCCTCTGCAGGAGCGATGGACGAGCCTCTCTTGACCCCAAGTCTTCACTTCCCTTGTTTCACCCGGAGGAATACCTTGATCTTTAGCAGTGTCTGCACTCCATCCTGCATTTGCAGGGGCGCGATTCACTCATGTGATTGGTGCCAATGTCTGTAGGCTGAGTTCAGATGCCAAACGCTGTTTTATGCCTTCACAGCGAGGCCGAGAGTTCAAGGCGCCAGTTTCTTCACTGGCTAGAAAGTCCTTCCCACAAGTGAACGTTGCGCAGAGAATGTTGAGTGTCCAAATTTGTCCGTATTGTCTTTGTTTGCCGGTATTTTTGTGGGTGAGTTTCGCTGTGTATAGAAGCTAGCTGCTGGTAGGTTTGCGCAGTGCCTTCAATTCGAGCGTGTCTGGTAATGTCTCTCCTTTTCCCTTGCAGGAGAAATTATGTGGTATTAGTGCCTCAAGTCCGGGTTCAGCGCTACTGGAGACTTGGTGGTTAGGTAAGTTTTCACGGAGGCTTTTGGTAAGTATGCACCGCGTAGAGAGAGAGAGTGCAGTGAAATAAGTGTCTGTGTTATTGGAGCGAGCGCAATGAATAATGTCTTTTCTTTCTTACAGGGGTTTGTGCACTCGTGCAACTAACCTGGATTCCAACATTGCAGGAAGATTCGGTGAGTATGCGCAGCGTTACTGATGTGCGCGTGTTAACGCTGTTCTTCTTTGTTCTTACAGGTGCTGGTGTAGAAGTCCCCTCTTCACTGGAGATAGCTGCGGCATGGAGTAACAACCAGGTAACCTGAAGCTGAATGATCGGGAGCGGGTAAGCAGAAGTAGGATGATCCGGAGCAGGTGAGCAGAAGCAGGATGATCCGGAGCAGGTAAGCAGATGCTGGCTGATCCAGAGCACAGCAAGTGTGTTGCTGATACAGTTCACAGTAAGCAACATGAAGCACTGGAAGAATCTTGGGTGTGGCTTATATAGCCAGCCACACCCAAACACTAGAGAGCTCATGAGTTATCATGCACTTCCTATTTGGCAACAGGAAGTTGTAACCAGGAAGTTACTACAAACACTAGGAAGGAATGAAAGGAGGGATTTGTTATGGGTTCTTTGTGTGCCTATGCCAGGCCTGCCAAGCCTCCACCCAGCTTGCCCCAACTACCTGCCTGATACCCATGACAACAACTTGGTAGATGCATTGAAAGGTTGAGCCCTTGTAGCAAGTAGCCACCGTGGAAGGGGCTATGAGCAGGGAAATGAATTAGGTAGTTTCTCAATCCGAGTGAGTCCAAACGTGATGCTGTGGGAATGGGAATTAGAGGTTCCTTTAAACAGGCCATAGTCGAGTGGCCGGGTAATCAGAATGCAGTCGTAATGCCGTGGAGATTACGGAAAAAGCAATTCCTTCAAACAGGCCGTAGTCGAGTTGCCGGGTAATCAGAATGCAGTCGTAATGCCGTGGAGAATGGAATTAGAGGAAACTTTAAACAGGCAATAGTCGAGTGCCAGGTAAGCAGAGTGGAGACGTGGACCCATGAAGGAACACTGGATGCAACCCGCGGATAACGAAGAACAACCAGGTAGTGGAGCGTTTGTAAGACGCCAGAGCTTTAGGAAACAAATGAAACGCTAATCAGAAGCACTGAATGCCCGCCATTACCCAGTTTAAATACAATCACGAGGCATTCTGGCCACGTGACGTTCTTGATCACGTGAGGGCTTTTGAACACAGCAACCGGACGGGGAGTGCCCCGTCCCAGACACGCAGCACGTCTCCATGGAAACTTCCCTCTGAGTCTCCAACAGGAATAGAATGGTCTAGCTGCCATTCTATGAGCGAACTGCCGCTTGGTGTAACGTGAGTCTGCAGGCAGTCTCATCCTGGTTTTCACAGAAGGGGAACCGGAGGCAGGAGCAGACATGACACCCTGCTTCCCCGTATTCATCACGTAAATAAGCCGCCCGCGGCTCCAATGCCAGAATAAAGAGCATCAGTGACCACAGGCACCCCTGTCTTGTGCCTTTACTTAGCTTCCATTGTTCTGAGATGATAGTGCCTATTTTGACAGTAGCTACTGGTTCGTTATACAACAGATGTACCCATCTAATATATGTCGGTCCCATGCCAAACCTTTCCAACACTGACAGCGGCCATGGCCATCTGACCGAATTGAACGCCTTGACTGCATCCAGTGAGGCCACCACGTATTGTTTTTTTAAAATATATTGTTGTGTATCGTCTTGAGTACAATCTATCACATGGCGCAATCTACGCAAATTAATAGTAATATTCCTATGCGAGACATAACCTGTCTGGCCCGAATGTATAAGCTTAGCTATGATCGGTTTGAGCCTAAGTGCCATCACCGCTGTGAGTATCTTCCCATCTTGATTCAACAACAACAGGGGTCTATACGAGCCACAGTCCGTGTCTGGCTTATTTAGTTTCAGAAGGGAGACTATCAGTGACTCTCTTAAGGATTCGGGCAATTTGCCCGTTTCCAATGATTCATTAAGCATCTCCAGCAGTGGGGTTAAGATATCTGTCTTGTATTCTTTATAAAATTCACTTGGGAGCCCGTCTGCCCCTGGGGCTTTGCCCGTCGGCAGTTCTTTGATCACATGCTCCAATTCCTCTTTTGTGATGGGGACCTCCAACCTGTCTCATTCCTTCACACTTAGCTTGGGTAGACTAATCTCGAACAGTGCTTCCTGTATCTCTGCCACGTTACACTCTGAGGTTTCCTCATACAGACGCTTGTAATATTCGAAAAAACATTTGTTTACCCCTTGTTGTGTTTCATGCAACCCTCCGTCCATTGCTGCAACTGCTCTGACTGGTTCCCGTTTGTTCTCGCTTTTATAGTGCCAGGCGAGCAATTGACCCGGTTTGTCCCCTTCTGCATGTTGTCTCTCCATGTAGTTCCTGTAGCTTAAATTGTTTAACCTAGTCCAGTGCTTCCAAAATTCTTGTTGTAGGCAGGTCACCTCCTGTGCTTCTACTATGGACCTGTATCCTGTTTGCACTATAGCTTCTAACTTACACTCCATCACCAGTAAATCCTGTAAAATAACATCTTGTATTCCTTTTGACTTCGATATGGCCATCCATCTCACCACTACTTTAAAAGCCTCCCACAGTGTACCTGCTGACTTCACACTGCCCTTGTTATGCTTGAATATTCCTACACCTCTTTCCTTAGATGTTCCCAGAACCCTGTATCACGGAGTGCCTCCACCCTGAGTCACCATGTTGGAATCCTGGCTCGGGGGGAGAAGAGGGGACCTGCCATGTGACAATCAGAGGAGCATGGTCCGAGAGGACCCTAGCTTTGTAATCGGCCCTTACGAACTCTCCTAGCAATTCTCCTCCCGCAATCATATAATCCAACCTCGTGCAGAGATTCGTGGGAGCATTATAGTGAGAATATACCTGTTCCTGCTGATGCATTGTTCTCCACACGTCTTCCAATTTGAATGTGTGCAGCAACGCATTTAAAGCTTTCGCTGCTGGGGCTAGGTAACCAAATTTACCATCCGACCTGTCTATTACCGGGCCCAGCGTACAATTAAAATCTCCCCCCCATATTAGCGCCCCATCCCTGTACGGGCCTATCTTGGTATACAAGGATCAGAAATATGCTCCTGTATCGTGATTAGGGACATATATATTAATAACACATATTTCTCTGTTTTCCACCCTCCCCCGCAGTATGATCATCCTACCCTCCATATCTAGATAGATCTGGAGCACCTTGAATGGAACTGCTGGTGCCACCCATAGCAGCACTCCCCTGGCATATGCTGAGTGTGTAGAACCCAAGGTCAACCCTCTCCATTTCTATGCTAAGGTGTCCTGTCTGTCTTTGGTCAGGTGCGTTTCTTGCAGTAGAGTAATATCAACTTTTTGGCGTCTTAAATATGGCATTACTCTGTTCCGTTTGATGTAACTATTCAGACCCTGAACATTCCAGGTTGGTATCTTAAGTTCACCCATCATCTTTAAGCATCTCCACCTTCACCCTTTTGTTATCTACTCCACCCACCTCTTGCTGTACATGTATTTAGGCCAACTTCCCTCTACTGATTCTGATAGCGTCAATTTTAAATTCCAGCGACGTCTTGAACTCTGCTATAGCTTCCAGTATCTGCTGGTCACTCCAATTGGAGGACTCCTCACCATGCCTCTTTTCCTGTTGTCCTTGCATCGTCCGTTGTTTGCGCAGCTTTGGCAAATGCGTCTATGGATGACTGCTTCCCTTTAGTCTTATTAGGTTTAGATGCCATTGTTGCACCCCTCTGCTCTGCACCGCTCTTTTCCAGTATTCAGTTTTACCAGCATGTAACAAATGCTGTTCCTCTGTTCTGTTGTGCCGAGCAGCATCTCAACTGGCACTCTTATGCAGTACACTGTGTCCACATTTCTTCCTGCGTATTGTGCACGTTATTTAGGCACACTCGCTCAGATAGCACCCCGCAGCACATCCGTAACCGGGCTGAACACTGTCTGAGGAGCTGTTCACCGCCCTTCTTGTCTGTACTGCATCTGCAGGCACTTCGGCAGAGACTCTCGATGTTTGGGGGGTAGCGCACCTGCCCACTTTGCTGTCCTCCGTTTGCTATTCCACTGCTCCGCTGCGGGGCCCCTTTGTCGGCAAGGATCTCACTTCTGCACCCCCACCCCCTCCATGTCACAGCTCGTCGGTCTGGCGTGCCGTTACCAGCTTCTTACAGCTGTCAGGAGCGCTCTAGGCGTGGGCAAGTTCTGTGGTCTTGTGTCCCTGCACAATTGTACTTTGTTATAGTCTCTTAGTTAAAGTCCTAGCTATAGCACTTCTTGTCACTGCAGTACAGGTAGTCCAAACGTGGCGTGTCCTGTCTTGCCACCTCGGGTCTTTTGAAATAAGCTACTGGCACTCTCTGTCAACTCACTCATGTCCATTCACTGCTGAGCTGCTATCCTGCCAGGCCGCGCTGCTCTGCTCTGGAGCTGCACACTGGTCCTCCAATGCTGTTAATCCAGACCTGGCATTTCTAGGCCCAACCTCCTTGTCTCCAGTGGACAGCTATGATGACCATCCTTTTAGCACACACTTCTTACCAGTGCATACGGCATGCCGCAGCCGAGAGGCTGCAGGATCTCACCAGCGAGCCGCTTTCAGCCTTTCCTCACTGCTCACCGTGTGTGTCAGTCTCGCTCAGTGTAATACCACTTGCTGATCACGGGCCTGCGTTGGGGGGTAATTTCAGCTGTTGACCGAATTGTGAAAGTCAATTCTAACATATATGTGGGGGGAAACTCCCCACCCAACGCCAAACACCCCAAAACCCATATATATACATATATATATATATATATATATATATATATACGGTCAATTGTGAAAAGGTCAATTGTGACCCTTTAAATTCGGTCAATTGTTCATTCGAACAATTGTAAGCAAACAATTTGGGTAATACCCTCTTACCAGCCCCCTCGGGCCTGCTCCAGAGCATCCTTCCGCTCTACTTATTGTTCCGCCTCAGTCCGTTGTACCGTGGTCAGGCTGGCATACTGTTCTGGGCCCCAGCCGCAGTGTCCACCTCCGTGATTTGTGCATGCACCCTGCTCGTGCCTGCCGGGTCTGCTGCTCCTCATAAGGGGCCACTGTACTAACCAGCTCCTCCGACAGGCGCCCTGTCCCCTTGTCTTGCTGCCCTCCTTCTGTGACTGGCTGTTGCAGGTATGTTACACCACCAGGAGCGCTCCTGGAGCCAATGGAGGCGATATGTTACCTTCCTGAGGGACTGCGTATTATCATCTCTTGCTATGTAGGTATGTAGTGATGAGTAGTTCTTCTGAGCCTAATCGTGTGCTGGCTTTACATTTCCACCCTTCTCAGCTCCAACTCAACTGCAGTCACTACTCCTTCTGTGCAGTAAGCTCTCCTTAACTACGCCCGCAGTCCTGAGTTTTCATTAGAGGGCCGTGTATGTATGGCTAAACAACATCACTCCGCTCTTCTGTGCTACTTGCTGTGGCTTCCACTACCTTCTAACCGAGCCTCCCAATCTTTTCTGGGGTAGTGCTGCTTCGTTTCACACCGTAGCACTTACCTTCTCCATATACACATAGGTTGTGTCAGTCGGGCGGCTGTCTCTTAACGTGCATTCAGCATCTATTTATTCTGCCTGGCCTTCACCTGTATACAGCTCTCTCAGCCAGTGTTATGGTAAAACCATGCTTCCAGCGTACTTGGGAATTCATAGCATCCTGCTACCTCGTCAATTGAACAGTGTTATAATGCCCAGAATTACTCTGTGTTCGTGTTTGATACTGTATCCCTCTGCCAAGTACCAAGTATGCAAATAGCAGCGCTCCCAGTGGAGTCGCAGCACATATCTTCTTTCAGTCACCGACTTCTGGCTTTTCGTTCCGAGATGCTTCTTGTCATTTCAGCTGTCGCGCTCTCGTCCTCTCCGACACGACTTGCCGGTGCGCCAGACAATGTATTTGCTCCCGTTCCTATATTCGGAACTCCATTAGCCCAGTGATACTATGGGGCACTAGCCAGGATACCATGTGCCCACCGTAGCTGCTCCTCTGATTTTTTTTATTTATTATTTCTGTCTGTTTGTATCGGCAGCTCTTCGTATTAGCGCAACAGAGGGTCTATTGCTGCTAACGTTGTGTGGTACAGCTGGCGAGCTTCCCAGTGTTTACGGCCAGTCTGGATGTGATTTTGCCTGCATACATATCAGCCCTCTTTCATTCTGTGCCATAGCTCGTCGGATATGAAATGATATGATTGGTTATTTATAACACGCTTAATACCCAGAGGTTTCTAAGCGCGGACCTGGGGATCGAACCTGTGTTGCTCTGTGACGTCTTGCTTCTAAGGCGAGCATGTTGCCGCTGAGCTATCCTGCCGAACCCTTCTTTGTGCCCCAACTTTTCTGCAGCTCATCGTGTTTTGCAAATGCAACGATTCTCAGCAGGTTTCAGACCATGTCGTGCCTCGTATATTCATGCTTCAGTGGGTCCAAAATCTCACATAGCAGCCAGCTTTGAGCACATATTTTCTTCAGGATCTTGTAGGGTCAGCAGGAGCACCTTGGAGTCACTTCCTATTCCATGGCACTGTAGCCAAGCCCCCCTGTAGTTTGGATCTTTGTTACCATTCATATTATTGGTTTGTTCATTGCTGCTTGGGTAGTAAATATGAAAGCCTACATGCCACCATTCTGAGGCACCTCGGAGGAAGATTGGGGGTAGAATGACTTAATTTCAAAATCGCAAGTTCCCACATAAATCCAGAGGGTTGGCTGTCTGTGAAAGAGAAGCATAAGCCTTCGCCTCTGTGTCTCTAAGAGAATTATGACTTTCTGGAACGAATGTGTTGAAAATCTGAATTTCTTACCCCACTTAAAGCACTGCATGTATACTTAAAGTGATAAAATGCATGCAGAATTCAAAGTCAAAATCAAAGTCCCAATAGTGGTGAACAACTGCACTGGCTAAACTTATTACAAACATCCTTAAATTGAGGGGAGTCCTTGAAGTCATGGTTGGTCAAAAAAAAAGGTGCCGATTTTTAAAAACAAGCATTTCAAAATCAGTTTGCAAAGCCAGACATATTGGCTCTGCCAATGCTTGTTTTAAAACGGTTTCCAGCTCTATGAAAAGGAAACGCCAATATGGTGTACTCCGCTGAACAGGCCAGCCATGTTGAATTTATATTTACATCGATAAGGGGCCCCCACAATTGAAACATAAGAGAATATTGTACTTATTAGCATATGTCCATATTAAGCTATTTTTCCCTCCGATATAAGGTACTCTGTTTATCCTCTGTATACAGACTGAGCATACATATATGAATCATTATTTTATACAATTAATTTACTACGCTCGTAGTACTTTTACCCAAGCTTCTGTTTGTTTATTACAATCTAATTAAAAATACTCTTGAATGTCTAACAAGCGACGTTTACTGCGAGAAGGCAGTGATTACGTATTTCTGTCCTTCCTCTGTGTCTCTCATCAGACGCTCTATGTTTACCTAACGTCATCTTGGGGGAATTTCCGGAAGTAGTAGGGCTTGGCAGTTGATGGCCACGACGCGAGATTCGAACAACGAGAACAAAAACGCAGCCATGCAGGGGAAGAGGAAGTCTAAGGTAGCGACTGTAGTTGCCTCTAAATACTTGGGGAAACCTTCGTGGGAGGTGGAAAGAGTGGGATAACGGCCAAATGTGTACACCCAGTGCTCGGGGAGTCCCATCGCAGTACACCGTTCCCCCTACTGAGATGTCAGTACGTAGCAAGTCCCCGCGGCCTCCGATCGGGTTGGAGCTGATTTCTTTGCACCTTCGAGCCACAGCCAACGGGTGGAAAAGGACTCGCCTGTGCCACTCCCCGTCTGGTGGACGGCAGCGTCTTTTTAGTTTATTGGTGGACTCGCTATTCAGTCATTACAGATGCATAACTTATATTTTTGTCTGAACCATTTTTCAAAACTGCCGGGCTACACACGACAACTTTGGAAGTTCTGCAATGATCACTAGAAACAACCGTTTTATGCTTTTTTTTAGGTATGATGTAGGCAGTGCTTAAAGTGGGGTAAGAAATCAAGGGGCGGGAGCCCTCATTTGGGGGCGTGGCTTTTGGGATGGGCGTGGCCTAGAAAGTACACAAACCATAGTAAGATACGCAAACTTATATATAAATGCATGTAAGCATTTTTATATTTGTATGCGTACTATACTATGGTTTGTGTACTATCCAAGCCATCTTTTATAAACCTAGACATATGTTATGTTTATAAAAGTTGGCACAAGTACACAAATCATATTAAGGTACGCATACAAATATATAAGATTTATATATTTGTGTGCATAATTTATAGTTTGTGTACTTTTCAAGCCATCATTTCTATGTTTATAACGGATTACTTGAAAAGGACTCGCCTGTGCCACTCCCCGTCTGATGGACGGCAGCGTCTTTTTAGTTTATTGGTGGACTCGCTATTCAGTCATTACAGATGCATAACTTATATTTTTGTCTGAACCATTTTTCAAAACTGCCGGGCTACACACGACAACTTTGGAAGTTCTGCAATGATCATTAGAAACAACCGTTTTATGCTTTTTTTTAGGTATGATATAGGCAGTGTTTAAAGTGGGGTAAGAAATCAAGGGGCGAGGGTAAGAAATCAAGGGGCGGGAGCCCTCATTTGGGGGCGTGGCTTTTGGGATGGGCGTGGCCTAGAAAGTACACAAACCATAGTAAGATACGCAAACTTATATATAAATGCATGTAAGCATTTTTATATTTGTATGCGTACTATACTATGGTTTGTGTACTATCCAAGCCATCTTTTATAAACCTAGACATATGTTATGTTTATAAAAGTTGGCACAAGTACACAAATCACGCATACAAATATATAAGATTTATATATTTGTGTGCATAATTTATAGTTTGTGTACTTTTCAAGCCATCATTTCTATGTTTATAACAGATTACTTGAAAAGTACACAATCCATCTTCTATAAAGCTTTGATGGTGAACAAAGCCTGAGGTGTTTTTGCCTGCCGGCAAAGCTTTATCAAAGATGGCTTGAATTGTGTACTTTTCAAGCCATCTTTTATAAACCTCGAAATATGCCAAGGAATCCCCAGGTTTGCTGAGGGTTAAAGACGCCTTGGCGACCTGGGGAGGGGTTGAGGAAACAAAGGGACAGTAACTTCCTTTGGGTCACCAGAGGAATTTACATTGACTGACAGAAGTACCAGCCAGTCACATCGTCTTGCTGGCTGGCACTTCTGTCAGCTTGCCTGACTTAATGGCAGGCGCATCTCCCGGCGCGGCTGTGGTGGGATAATGTGCCCTGCCAATGTTGTGGTGAGACCGGGGGCCGAGCCCCAGCCCACTTAAGCACTGGCCATAGGTATTTGTTGGGCAGTGATATGGTATTACTTGGCCTTAAAATCACACCAGCTGGAAAATAATCGAGCGATTAACTGGGCATAAGTCAGAACCTGGCAAATGCTTCTCTAATACGGAAGTAAAAACAATTGGCTTTGTCGTGCTGTATTTTTTAACATTATTTCAATCTATGTAAGAGATCTTAATCAAGTGTAATGAAGACATCTTTATTACACCAGTAGACATTTACAGCTGCAGTTAGGCCATCTCCTTAATACCTGTATTTCAATGCAAACGTTTTAGCTTACAGGTGCCGCTTAGGCACCACCTAATGGACCAAACTAAAAAAGAACATTAGCTCCTTCCAACCTAAATAGTTAAGCTCTGTCCAAATGGATCATGTTTCTGTGCATACCTAACTTGCCTGGGACCACAAGTATATTCCTTCATTTTATATTTCTTTCTTTTACTGTTGTAGCTTGGATATTTCACTAACTTAGTGGATTGAATGCTAACAAACAGTATTATGACACTAGGCCCTTATTGCTGCTCGTACAATAATATTAGGCCTCAGCAATTCGGGCTGCTGGCACGATAACATGCTGACTCTGCTCTATGACTTTGGTGATGTGAAACTGCCTGGTGCTATCACAATGGAGGGTTGTTTATGGGTTACTGACTGGTGAAAAAGTTCCAGCTGTCCAGGATGGGAGGTAGGAGGCAGGCATCCCGAAGGTTACTTGGAATGTCACTGCAGACTGCAAGGGTGTTAGCAGGGCAACACTGCAGTGAGAACTAACACAATTCTCGTATCTCCAGCCTTGGAAGGTTACAGAGATTTCTGTTTTTGTGTCACTGTAGCACAAATAAATGAACAATCCTGACACGCACTGATGAGGGTCAGCATGCAACAAAGATAGTGAGAGAAAACACACAAAATCTCTGTAACCTACCGCGACTAAGAGAATTATGCTTGTTTGCTAACAGCTGTGAACGGCTGTGGATGCATTGTCTGCAGGGACTGCATCAGGGCCTTTCAACTTTTTAAAATTAAAGGTGCCTCGAGAAAAGGGGGCGGGGGAGCAGTAACTTCCTCACACTTCTCAACCTTTTTAGTCCTGTGGGTGGGTGAAAACAGCAGATTTTGTTTTGGCCGGGTGAGAGCTCATTAAAGTGAATGGTCGTGTAAGGAGCTTGGCGGGTGAAAAAAATGGTTTCAAATGTGGGTAACACCCACCAAAAGCGTGTGAGTTTAGAGCTATGCCCCATATTGCCAGTCAGTAGTCTTAATAACACAGCAATATATTCCTTTATGTATCACTTGTGTTCAGGAGCATACAGTGTGCGCTTTGCAGCGCTCGCCTTGCAAGCTTCGTTTGCTGGACCCTGTCCAGCCATCACTTCCACTGGGAAAAGAAAAGTGTTATCACCTCCTTTTCTTTCAACAGTGGTTCCTCCCCATCAGCCACGTGCTTACAAAGGATTCACAGCTATTTAGTGTTTGAGCTCCCTACTGGCTCGCCATCTCGTGATAATTGGCGTCTATTAACCATATCTTTATCTCAATTGTAACGTATGCCCCCCCCCCCACGGGTACCTCAGACTGCTTTCTGCTCTAAGCAAGGGGGTGGGGGAATCATGTTGAAATGGGCCACACACACATCTTCAGAGGCCTACTGGGAAAACTCCCGTCTTCCTGGTGAGTCAGGCCAGTCTTGCATCCTAATGCAGGGAGAAGGATTGGCCTGAGCATAGTGTTGCAATTCAGGTACTATGTAAATATGGTGTTGGGCACTCTCTCCAACACACAGTTCCTCTCAGCTTTCATTCCATAGCCCATGAAGCACATTGGCCTTTTAGAGAAAAAGTGATCTTTTGAAAAATGTAGGTTTCTTTTTGACGCTGATGCAGTTGTAGCACTGGTAAGTATGCCATTCAGCCTGAAATGTGACTTTACCCCAATTCTACAAATGCAACCAACTCCCTGTCTGTTCGAAAATCGGTCTAGATTCCCAGAGACTAGTCCACAGCTTCTTACCTTCTCTCCTCTCATTAAATCCAAAGATGCAGGGCTCTGGATCATCCAGCCACCAAAATAGAGCACTCTCAACTCCTTTTCTGACCCTTTGGTCCACACAGGCAGGCCCGTTTCTTGGCCTGGGCGAACAGGCGGCTGCCTGGGGTGCAATTGCCTGCCCACCCTTGGGGTGTGGTTGAATTGCCTGGGTGGGGGACGAGGGGGGTTTGATTGCTCTGGGACGGTCGTGATTGCTGTGGGGCACACAGGTGAGTAGCGCTGCAGTTGCTGCCATTTACCAATACATTACCTTGTAGTTGTGTATGAAAATGAGACACCAAATCTTTAAAGGAGAGTTCCGGGACTTTTTTTTTATTGTCCCTACGGGTCGGCCATGTGTTTGTAAGCATAAATCGGTAGATCGTAGGAAACTTTCCTATGGACCTTACCCGACTTTTCGCCCATTATCGCACTCGAAATCAGCCTCCATTTTGTGATAATCCTATCATTCCGCCGCATCGACCTGGCTCACCTGCCTTTGCGGCACTAAATCAAATCCCCCGCCCCTGAAACAGACTTTATCAAAACATTCATATTCCCCGCCTCTATCCGTGACGTGACTGAGCTGCATAGGCAAACGCGCCCAGGCGTCTTCTACGCGACTCCACACAGACCCCGGAAATCAACACAGATCAGCTCACAATACAGCGCGCCACAATTCGGAATATGAAACTGTACTTTGAAATCAAACCGCAAGATTGTAAATGTGGTAAAGTACATTTATTTGACATCAAATGTTTAGAGAATATTCAGCGATTTACATTTTTATTTGCTCACGTTCCAAAAAGTTCGTATTGAGGAACGCGATGGTCCTTTGCTGTACACAGGGTCTTAGAGCATCTCACAATACAGCGCCACAATTCGGAATGTGAAACCGTGGTTTAAAAGCAAACGGCAAGATTGTACATTTGGCAAAGTACGTTTATTGGACATCAAATGTTTAGAGAATATTCAGCGATTTGCATTTTTCTTTGCTCTCGATCCAAATTAGTTCGTCTTGAGGGAAGCGATGTTCGTGTGCAGTACACAGGGTGTTGGTTTACGATAAAAATAAGCTCTTCGGTCGCACTGATAATCGCATGGCTGTTCCAACAACGAGGCACTAGGCCACCACAACGGTAGGTATGTTGCATCTAACCGTTAGTACCGCGTAAGGGCATACTTGTACTTGGCGATCGTCCCATAAAATGGTCAGGGTGGTAACGTTGTTCACGCGGAGAAGCAACTGGCGGCTGTAGAAGCCGTCCGCCGGTGTCTGGTACTCGTGACACAGACAGTAGTGAATGATGTACCTAAAAACATAAAAAATGAAATTAGTCTCACCATCAGATCCTTATTAAAATTATTCATTTCATAGCGAGGACAGCGCTACTGGGTGTACACAAGTGTTTAAAGGCGTGGCGAGGCATGGAGGGGGGGGGGAGTGGAGTACAAGGTAAGTAGCATAAAATAATAAATAAATAGGGCCAGCTGGTGGCAAGTGCAAGGTAAGTGCAGAACAAGTGCTGGGAAGGGGGGGCTGTAGGATACTGAGACAGTCCCCCAGTGCAGGGGTTGACAGGGAGGCAGTGCAGGTGGAGAGTGGAAGGGCCCAGGACCGAGGTCGCAGACAGTGGACCAGTTGTAGCAGGGGAGAGGGAGAGAGAAAGCAGAAGCAAAGAGGAAGGTTTTGAGGTGCTTCAGTAAAAGCAGATGTTTCTCCTCAAGATAGTGCGCGGTAGAAAACAATATGCCACATAGAACGAACAAGTACAACTGAACCCGTCTTTAAAGCCACTGTATAGTAATGAAATTGCGGTATAAACTCATCAAAAGTTACTTACATTATATTTGCATTTTCCATTGTGTCTCTGTGTAGGGCAGACCCGAAACACCACTCCTTCTTTGCCGACGTTACTTCTTCTAATGAACGTGGCTCATCGTTTCGTTTCTGATTTTTTATTCATTATCTTTTCTTAGTCTTTCAGGATGGTCCCGGCCTGTCAAGGTCAAATCACAATAGAACCTTATATTGGGTCGTGGGCCGTTCCGCCACCCGAGCAAAACATCAAAGCAGCTGACCTTCACTTTGAGCGAGCACACATTTCTAGTTAGCTGCAGTTAGTTTTAGGGACATCTTGTCTGCGTGCCTTTTTTTTTATTGTCCCTATGGGTCGGCCATGTGTTTGTAATACGGAAACATTCTATAATTTTTGTAAAAATGATTTATATTACTGTTTGGTTTAATTGCAATGGGCCTGCAACATGAGGAGACTCGAGAGAACAGACAATCAAATTACAATCATTTAAACCGTGATGTGTATTTCTCAATGAGCTCTGCTTTAGGTGGACATGGAACAGAGGCAATGTTGGGTGGCAATGCAGTTGTCCCCTGCATAGGTTCGTTCACCACTCCATGTATGTGCCTATCGAGGACATCTACGATAAGTCTCTCAATAAACTCATATTGCATATCCTCAAACACTGGTTTGATCACCCATTGTTTACTTCTTTTAGTGAAGGCCTTATTGTAGCGAAGCGTCCCTAAAGTTCCGGTCGTCCTACTTTGTTGACGGCCAACATTATGGTTATGTGCCAAGACCGCTAGAAGAGTCCGATTTATCATGCCTTCCATGCCAAAATGCAATCTTTTGGGCCTGTACTTTAGGCACATATTGTGGAACACCTCCAAATCTCCTGTGTGGCAGAATTCCGTGAGTCCCCTCAAATCTCTTGTTATAGTTTTATCAAATACAATCTTTTCAATGGCCTTGTGAGTGGGTGATGAAGGAATCAACCACTTCTTCTTCCGTGCCTCCTCTGTGGACAAATGGCCATGTTCACATTTGTGGAAATGTTCATTTGTCGACCATCGATGTACGTTGCTACAGTGCAACATTACTGACCGCCATTTTTCCAGTAGAATTTCCAACGACCCTTCACATGTTTTTGAGCTCCACCAAAGATGGTTGCTGATTGACTTGGACCACTGTGAAATACCTTGCAATTCTTTTTTTTTACCTGCAGCCGACAATTTTTTATTGATTGATTTTGCAAGATGCCAAACGTCAAATTGGTGATTTATATTTTTGTACTGTTCTCTCATTGTCTTGGCAATTGAAACGTGTCTGTCCGTGGCTATCAGGTCGATCACCATTCCCCGCGATTGTAGTTCTTGCAATGATGCTACAAAGCCAACTTTCTCCATGGCCACTGAGGATGTACTTTGTGACACCTGCACGACCACCGAACTCACAATTTTCTTACTTTCCATGTCCTGAAAGTGGTAGGTGCAGTACTTGGCTGAAAATCCTGGGCTGTCGCACTGTCCATCACCGGCTAGCCTGAAGCGTTTGCCCGCGAATGTACTTTCCATTGACATTTTTTCCATTCTCCAAGCTTCGCTGATGGCTGGAAATAGATAATCGGTTTGGTATTTGTAGAACTGACTTTTCGCAATGAAATGGATTCCCACAAACTGAAAGAAATACTGTAACTTTTTAAAACTTGAACCACTAAAAAGTGCGGCCGCTGCACAAAGTAGATTGCCTGCTGGCAGTTGCCCCAGCATGGGTTGTGCAGACCATGCGAACGGATGATATTGTGTACAGGTGGCATGTATTTTAAGGTTAGTGCCTCGAATTGCACGAGTCACATTAATCAATGGCTCCCCACATACTTCCCCACCAACCGAATGCCCACATTTCATCATCATAATAATATCCATCAAACAGCTATCGAATACAATGAATTTGGCCTCTTTCCTTATACTGTCACTCTGCATCCCAGCTGGTTCGGCCTGTAACGTTGAGGACATGTCACTCGCATGAAAGGTACAATCTCTGATATCGTCTTCCGCTATGCTGAGTGATATTGATGGTGTTTCATTGTCGTCCACGTCATTCTCTTCCATTGCAACATCTGTTCCTTGTCCGGAGATGGGAGAAAAAAACAATGTCTTCAACTTTCGCGCGCTCTTATTTTTTGCGGGTGTGAATTCTGTGAATTGATCTCCGACTGCATCCAAACTACCAGGAGGACATTCACTATCAATGGCTGGTGGTGGTATAGCTCCGTTGTCAATCACTTCATATTCTTCCCATTGGCACGATGCATCTCCAGTCTCAAGTCCCTGCCAAAAGGTTTGACAAGCAACATCTCTCGTTCGCTTCACTGTCTGTGTAGATCTAGTTCTTACACCCACTCGCAACTAGAGGACAGATTAGAAAAGGGATGTTCAGTTTAAACACAACTTACAGTATTGAACTATTGACAGTGAAAGACAACATAATATAGTGAACAGGACACTAACCTTCTTTTGCTTTCTTTTCTTTGAAACTTTCTTGCCTCGAACTTCAACATCTGGACGCTGTTGCTCCGACTCGTGTGTGCATGTCTCCACTTCCTCTCGCGCTGCAACGACTATATTTTCATGATAAGCACATCCATCACTCACTGAGGCTCCATCGACTCCCTGAAACATAGAACTTTCATTAGTATGTATAATAATATTGAAAACACAAAATGTACTTGGGGACCAATACCCATACGTACATCTCAATAGCAAAACACGAATGAACGCATTGTGTAGAACATTCAAACGACAATAGTTCACGCATTGTTGATCTAGTTAGATTGAACTGTCAAGATCCATACCTCGGGCTCCGCATAGACTTCCATTGATGATATTATTGAAGATGACGCTTCAGCAACTCCCTGAAACACAGTAATTGCATTAGTATGCTTTTCTATTTTGTTAAAAAAGAACATAAACTTTGAGCAGGCGTCAACGGCTCATCTAAATAGACCTGCACAAATGATCAGTTGTCTAAAATAAATAATGGATATGTAAATATGATTCGATTTGCTCGATCGTTGGAAGTGTCACCACCCAGAGATCTGCATCAACTACTAGGGGTGATGTTCTTGTAGAAGAAGCTCCGTCATCTCCCTGAAACATAGTACTTGCGTTAATAAAGAAGGAAGTATAGCGGATGTAATCACGTCATATGATTTCGCTTGATCGAACTGTCAGTATCCATACCTCGAAATGCATAAGAACATCAAGGGACGATGTAACTGCGGTGCACACTTCTGCAAGCTGTTGCGCCGACCCGTAACTGCATGCTCCCCCTTCTACTTGGACTAATGCTCCATCGACTCCCTGAAACATAGGACTTTCATTAGTAATGAACACAATATTGAAAAAAGAAGACAAATAGGAGGGCGACGACAGAAGGACATATCAATGGCTAAAAACGAAAGAAACATTGTGTGTAACAATCACGCTACAAGAATGCAAGATCTGATGATCTCCATCGATGGAACTGTCCGGAAACGTACCTCGAGCATCTGAGTGACATCTACGGTTGTCGTCAATGCGTTGGACTCCTCAGCATCTCCCTGAAAGACAGTACTTGCATTATTTTGGATAACAATAATTATAACTGAAAACAAAGACTAGAGGACGAGTACAAGGGTGTACCATTAGGTAAAATAATTACACGATCAATTAAAACTATTGATTTACATGCCTAAAACAAGTCAGTGTCAGAATAGCTAAGTAAGATTACCCGATAGGCGCTTGAAGTGGCTGATGACTGCAATAACGACACGGATGGAGAATCTTCCGCCTTCATATTGAGTGGATACATAAATGGGGAAATTATTGTTAGCTAATGCTACACACTACCGCAAGGCCGAGAGATAAATACGTAAACTTGACTCACCAGTGGAGGGATGTGGACGAATAGAGTGGGAATAGCGGTTGAGAGCAATTTTCGCCTCGCTCGCGGTGTTTTCTTCTTTATTAGCAATGATGTGGAGTACATGTCTGGGCTAAAGTGCCTGCTGCAGATGCGGTATCGATCACCCCTCTTGTCCGCAAAGACTTCTAGGACTCTACTTTCTAGCTCAGAGGCTGGATATCCGCAATATCGGACCCATTCTCTTATCTGATCTATTGTCTTAGGGAAAACATGCATTATAGTACCTTCAGATTTGTTATGGGTCTTCGAAGGGCAACCGCCAATGGAACAGGCAGGCATTATGGAAAGTTCTGAAAAGTAAAGATCAACAATTCTCTATGAATACCAATGTGTTAAAACAGTAAATGACACATAAAAGGTTCAATGCAAGGTCCGTTTTGGTTCTTGGAACTATACACGTTATTCACATGCGGATAAGTATTTCAATAACTTTCAAAAAATAGAAAAAGTAATTTGACTAAACTCAGAACATGTGACTAGTTCCTTGCATGTACTGTCGTGAACGAAAAGAAAACATGGATGCAATTTGATGACTACTAGCAAATAGATATAAATTAAAAAATTGGACGCAAAATGATTATGGTACATGGACTTACCTTGACGAACAAACAGTTAGATGCAGGGATCAGAGTAGTTTCTTGTCGTAGAACAGGGAGCAGTTCACAGGTTGCAAACTGACGAGTTTGCTCAAAGTGGTCACGGAAGTTCACAGAGACGAAGAGCAGATAACCAGCACCTTCACGGGTTGACTAGCAAAGCGCAAAGAAGTTCTCATTAGAAATATGAAGTGGGTTATAAAGAATTCGAACCAGGGGTGTGTTTGTGAATGAATGACGTGTATATGTCGTGGCATTATGTGGATTGCAGGGGGCCGTCCAGCGTGAGGGGGATGCTTGGCAGGAGACACGGGGTCTGGAGGTAGACATGGGAACAACAAACCCATGCTCTATAGACCACTTTGAAGTGTACATGGTCTTTGGCACCTCTTGGCCTTTATCGCTCCCTGACAGCTCCACTTGCCAGCAGCGCAAGTACCCCGGTGCGAACTGCCTTTGATAGGGCGGGGGGTGGATCGGGGCGGTGGTCGTGCAGACAAGACACAGGAAGACTCGTGAATGGAGACACACTTATGTGGATTGCAGGGGGCCGTCCAGCGTGAGGGGGATGCTTGGCAGGAGACACGGGGTCTGGAGGTAGACATGGGAACAACAAACCCATGCTCTATAGACCACTTTGAAGTGTACATGGTCTTTGGCACCTCTTGGCCTTTATCGCTCCCTGACAGCTCCACTTGCCAGCAGCGCAAGTACCCCGGTGCGAACTGCCTTTGATAGGGCGGGGGGTGGATCGGGGCGGTGGTCGTGCAGACAAGACACAGGAAGACTCGTGAATGGAGACACACTTATGTGGATTGCAGGGGGCCGTCCAGCGTGAGGGGGATGCTTGGCAGGAGACACGGGGTCTGGAGGTAGACATGGGAACAACAAACCCATGCTCTATAGACCACTTTGAAGTGTACATGGTCTTTGGCACCTCTTGGCCTTTATCGCTCCCTGACAGCTCCACTTGCCAGCAGCGCAAGTACCCCGGTGCGAACTGCCTTTGATAGGGCGGGGGGTGGATCGGGGCGGTGGTCGTGCAGACAAGACACAGGAAGACTCGTGAATGGAGACACACTTATGTGGATTGCAGGGGGCCGTCCAGCGTGAGGGGGATGCTTGGCAGGAGACACGGGGTCTGGAGGTAGACATGGGAACAACAAACCCATGCTCTATAGACCACTTTGAAGTGTACATGGTCTTTGGCACCTCTTGGCCTTTATCGCTCCCTGACAGCTCCACTTGCCAGCAGCTCAAGTACCCCGGTGCGAACTGCCTTTGATAAGGCGGGGGGTGGATCGGGGCGGTGGTCGTGCAGACAAGACCCGTTTGCCGCAGGGCCTCACCAAGGAGAGGCCATCTAACTGAATGTAAGAGGATGGCTGCAGGATCTACTACATGGAAGGCAGGGGGGTGAGTTTATAAATACCTCACCCTCCCAGGAGAATATACACTAGATTCATTTAAAAAATCAAAACAACCATTGTTAAAATATATGTTGGGCTTTATTTTAGATTTTAATTAAACATAAATAATAAACATTAGACATTGTAAAGTTGAGGTTGCAGCACATCGAGGGAAAATCCGCGGTATTGTCCACTGTCACTGGGGAAATGTTGTCTAATGGCAAGTACCGCACAGGCAGGTATTACTCTCCGAACGCGGTGTCCGAGCCTCCCGTGAAGCCACCAAGTGAAGCAACGATAGGCCACCAGCCTGTACCACCTGTGAAAAAAAAAGATGCAAACTGTATTAAACTGACCAAACTTTCTTATCAATGTCGATTCAGGTAACACATGTCATTTTCCTTAGAAAAAAATTATATCTAGAAAATGCACTATATGGAACCAATTTACATGCGTTCGAATGATATGTAAATGTAATTTTATATGTGGGAGACGACCATGAAATAGTGGTGGCATCACTGACATCACAAACAGAGTATACTTACTCGTTACTCGGATTACGCGGACGAACAGTGCCACGAAGTTCGTGCATAAGCACCATCATCATCCTCAACACTGTCCGTGAGAGGCAGGCTTCCCTGAACTCTGGCAGCTCGGTGATGCATTGCGGACTTTGCTCGCCTTCCTGCTGACTTTGCTCGCTTTCCGAAATGTAGGCCAAGCACCCGGAATTTTCACGGCAGCAGCAGTTCTCCTCCTCAGTTGGCATTAGCTCGCACCGATTGCACGTGCACCAGGTGGAGACGCCGTCCATGCGACATGGTCCAGGCTCTTCATCCGTTGACTGGTCCTCCCAACTGCCGTCCGAATCCCCATCGTTTTCGCGTGCTTGCCTTTCCAGTAGTTCTTCCTCGGTGTACTCGGGCTCGTACATATACGGCATTATTGTAGCCATTGTGCGGTAAAGATAGTAAAATAATTTATAGCGGTGGTACTGGTATCTGTTCACACGGGCTACAAGCGGCGAAGGTAGCTGACCAGAGCACTGAAACGAGTCACAGAATACTCAAAGTAACACAGAGAGAGGAATGGAATCGAAAATCTGCTGCTGTATGTTGTGAAACGGTCCGTTTATACTTATTGGGGAAAGAGGCGTCCTGCCATTTCCATGGCAACACGTCAATAGCTGAGGCGCAGCGATTGTTGACACGAGACGTGCTTGAAATGGGCAGTACGCGTCTGCTGATGTCAGGCTCAGGGGCGGGGGATTTGATTTAGTGCCGCAAAGGCAGGTGAGCCAGGTCGATGCGGCGGAATGATAGGATTATCACAAAATGGAGGCTGATTTCGAGTGCGATAATGGGCGAAAAGTCGGGTAAGGTCCATAGGAAAGTTTCCTACGATCTACCGATTTATGCTTACAAACACATGGCCGACCCGTAGGGACAATAAAAAAAAAGTCCCGGAACTCTCCTTTAAGTACTTTTTTCAACACATCCCATTGCTGATCTTGGTTCTATAAGTGATATGTTACTCGTCTATCCACAGAAAATAGTATTTAGTTGTATTTGATCTACGTAAACTGGTGCTACGATCCAGAGGAATGTTATCACTTAATGAAAACTTGTCAAGAAAGAGAATCCAGATAAAGGATAGCAGTCAACTACAGCCAGCACAGTTTTCAATTTCTCAATTTATACAGAGACAGTATTTGTCATGATGCCTACCCCTGGAACACCAGGCCAGGCCCAGCACCCCCAGGAGCAGGCATCACGCCCCCGGGTAAAAGCCCAGCGGCCCTTTATAGGGGCTCTTTGGACTCTGTCCTGGCGCCGTTGGCGCCAGGCTCATGTTGGACATCAGTCCTGGCGCCATAGGCGCCAGGCTCATAAGGGGAAGTGTTTGGTGCACTTACCTGAAGCAGACCATGCTGCACACTCACCTGATGCAGACCATGCTGCATGAAGAACCAAGCCAAATGAGGCTTAGGAGGGACTATTTTTCTGAAGGAACTATTTTGTTACTTGGGTGGGGCTGTGGAAGAATACTCACCTGGAACTTCTTCCAAGGCTATTTAAGCCACGCCCGGACAGCCACACGTGCTTCGCGTTGTTCTGCATCCCAGCAGCTGAACGCTCACCGTGTCTGCTCCTGCACCTGGACTCCAGCCACGCCCACCTCGAACCTGGAACACCTGTAAGGAAAGAAGAGAAAGTTGAAAACCAAGAACTTATTCAACCTTCTTACCTGCATCCGGCATCTTCATGCCAGCATTCCTGAAGGAAGACTTCCATTTAAAAGCACCGCGTTGCTCGCTGCAGCGCCGCGCTTCACTTACCTGTTCCCGAGACGCCGCCCGGCTCCAACGAGGCTCTCGGCACCGGTCGCCACATCTCTGCACCTAGGGGAGAGAAGAAGAGACAAAAGGTGAGCAAGGGAACACAAGAGGAAAGCCGAATTTTCAGCCATATTACTTACCGGCTTTTCTTGGTGAACCATTCCACATCTCGGGTCGGCGCCGCATCTTTGGCAGGTACCGCACCCCGGCCCCTATGGGGAAAGGACAAAAGATATTACTGGGGAATTATAAAGACATTTAGAGGGGTCGTCCTCATCACTAACTCACCTGATTTTATCACCGGCAATTTAACCCCTCAACGCATCGCCTTTGTTCTGCACCTGAAATAAAGGACAGAACACAGGTTAGGAAAAAACAACATAAAAGGAGGCTCGCACTTGAACTTTTGCATCTTCATGCTTACGGCGTATCGCTCAGAAAAGTCAAGTGGATTTGCCAGCGCCATTCTGAAAACCAGTGAAGTAACTGGACGAAAGCGCGCCCCTGCACCAGAAGCAGGCAGGATGGAGAGTTCATCCTTCCAAACCATAAGGTGAGCTTAAACCGGGGTTTTTGGAGGAAGTGAGAGAAGAACGAAGGGGGAAAGGGGGGAGCAAGCACACTATTCAGCAGACAGTTAATCCCCTTTCTCATCTGCAGAAGGATATTCCTACGGGCCAGACAAGCAAGATTTGGGGGTCCTGTTCAATCGGTGGTCCGAATTCTGCGCATCACGCTTGAAGAGGCCACAGCAACCCAGACCAGCTCCTCCGTGGGAGCCAGGTGAGCGTTACAGAACGCGAAGCCTTTCTACAAATTCCCACCCAGGCGCTATGGAAACTTCTGAGACTGACCAGTTGGCCCATCTACTGGGGGAATTACGGGCCGAAGTACACGCCGCTCGTCAAGAGACTAATGCTCTCAGGAGGGAAGTGATTGTAACAAAGGAAAGAGCTGATGACCTGGCTAGACAGCTTTTGCAAGGTCAAGCTGGACAAACTCCTTTACCCGGTTCCGGAGGGAACCCCGTTCCTGTGCTTTCCAGTAACCCGGTGCAGATGAATCTACCTGGAAACATGCCGCTGGCCCCACCCGAACACTTTGCTGGGGACCCCAAACGATTCGCCGTATTCATGAATCAGTGTCGTTTGCATTTCCTGTGCGGACCTGGGGCCTTCCCTAATGACCAGACCAAGGTAGCCTTTGTATTGTCATATCTCAGCGGCAGTGCTGCCGATTGGTCAGTTCCACTGGTAACTCAAGATGACCCGATTCTTCGTGATTTTCAAGGATTTCAAGCAAGCATGGAAAGGTTATTTGCTCGTCACTCCCAGGGGCAGGCTCTAGATGACAAACTTTTATCTCTGCGACAGGGCAATCAAGACCTCCTTTCCTACATTGCAACCTTTAATAGACTAATTGTGGAAACTGGGTGGCCAGAGGATAAAAGAATCACGTTATTTTATCGAGGTCTACGCGGAGAACTTAAAGATGTCCTGGCCCAAGTTGTAAATCCGCCCCAAGAATGCCCAGAATATATAGACTTAGTCCAATTGGATCACAGACTGCAAAACAGAAAAGCAGATCGGTCCAAGTTTGAGACCCGGGTGTTAGTCAAGACCCACGCTAACCTCAAGGGGGCTGAAGCCTCTGAGTCAATGCAAATCGGAGGAGTTAAAGGACCTTTAACTCAAAAGGAACGTGAAAGAAGACGGCAGATGCACTTATGTCTTTATTGTGGTTCCTCTGGACACTGTCTACGAGATTGCCTGGCAAGGCCGCCCAGGAAGGTGGTAGGAGCCGCTGATAAAATCCATGAAACCTCTGTATCGGGAAACGACCCCGCCCGACAAGCGTAGGGGTCCGCTTGCCGAGCTTGAAAACGAACTCTCAGACCTCGCATTTCATTGTGCCAATGGTCCTCGTAGATCCGGAACAGCCTAAGCGGTTGCATGCAATAAAGGCATACATCGATAGTGGGGCTATAGGAAACTACGTGGATCGTGAATTGGTCTCCAGGATTAACCTCCCTCTGCGTCCTAAAACCAGCAAAGATGTCATCACCACAGTTGATGGAACCGAAATTGCCTCGGGACCGGTAACACATTCCACAGCTGAGGTGACACTTGTAGGTCCGGACGGCCATCGGGAGGCAGTTGTGTTTGATGTAATCAAGGCTCCACAGTTTCAGGTTATTCTCGGAATCCCTTGGTTAGAGACACATAATCCTCGAATTGATTGGCGAGCGAAGAGAATAACCTTTCCGGAGTGTGCACGAACCTGCTACCCAGAAAATCTGAAGATCAGTCTAGCATCAGTAACCTCTGTCTCCATGCAACTACCTCCGGAATACCAAGACTTTCAGGACGTCTTCCAAAAGGAACAGGCCAACACGTTACCTCCTCACAGATCGTACGATTGCCAAATCGATCTGGTGCCCGGTGCACAACCCCCTTGTAGCAGGATTTATGCCCTTACTGAGCCGGAGAATCTGCATTTGAGACAATATTTAGATCAATACCTAGCCAATGGTTTCATTCGCCCGTCAAAGTCTCCGGCATCCTCGGCTTTGTTCTTTGTGCCAAAAAAAGAAGGCGACCTTAGAACTTGTATCGATTACCGCTCATTGAACCAGATAACTGTTAAAAATCGTTACCCTCTGCCTTTGATCCCTGAACTCCTTGACCAGGTGAAGGACGCTTGCATATACACCAAGTTAGATCTCCGGGGGGCTTATCATCTGGTACAAGTAAAAGAAGGCGACGAATGGAAAACGGCCTTCCGTACAAAATATGGACTATTCGAATACCAGGTGATGCCTTTCGGGTTGTGCAACACGCCTGCTGCCTTCCAATTCTTCATGAACGATGTCCTTTGGGAACTCATCGATGTCTGTGTTGTCGTGTATATCGATGACATTCTGGTGTACTCCTCTTCGGAATCAGATCACAGAAAACATGTCGGGGCCGTCCTTGAGAAATTGCGCCAGCACAAACTGTTTGCAAAACTGGAAAAATGCGTTTTCCATACCACCGAGGTTGAGTTTCTTGGATTCATCCTGACACCTAAAGGGGTCCGAATGGACTCACGGAAAGTGGATGCCATCCTCAAATGGCCATCACCTAGTTCGGTGAAAGGTATCCAAAGCATGCTTGGTTTTGCCAATTTTTATCGCAGGTTTATCCCGGAATTTTCACTGGTGGTGCAACCCATCACTGCACTCTTGCGGAAGAATAAACGTTTTGAATGGACCGAGGAAGCTGAACAGGCCTTTCAGGAATTAAAAGCTAAATTTACGTCCGCACCTATTTTGAAACACCCGCGTCCTGATCTCCCATATATAGTCGAAACCGACGCATCCAGCTTAGCCATGGGAGCTGTCCTGTCTCAGAGAGACCCCGAAACCAACCAACTGCACCCCGTAGCATTTTGGTCCAGAAAGTTCTCGCCGCCGGAGATAAATTATGCAATCACCGATAAGGAATTATTAGCCATTAAGTCCGCCTTTAAGGCTTGGCGGCATTATCATCTTGGTGCCAGGCATACCATCACCGTGATCACTGATCACCGAAATTTACAATATTTAAAAACTGCCAAGGCTCAGTCTTCACGACAGCTCCGATGGGCTTTATTCTTTGCTGAGTTCGATTTTGTAATCACTTACCGTCCCGGCTGTAAGAATGGCAAAGCGGACGCGCTATCTCGAATTGGAATGGGGGAAATGGACACAAACTCAGAACCTGTGCCGATAATTCCCGAACAAAGAATCTTGGGGATAACCACTTTACAAACCCTTGAAGACATTCAAGCACGGGTAAAACTATTCCTGGACTCTTCAGCCTTGCAGGATTGGATCAAAAGGGGGTCTGACTTTTCAATCAACGATGGCTTACCTTACTTCCAAGGACGTTTATTTTTGCCAGAAAAGGAATTGCAAGAACTGATTATTTCCCGTCATCACGATACTCTGATGGAAGGGCATCCTGGCATTGCCAAAACAGAGGAAAAAATTAAACGACAATTCTGGTGGCCGTCCTGGCGAAAGGATATTAAATCTTTTGTGATGTCCTGTGGAGTTTGCGCCCAAAACAAAGGTCAAAAAACAAAACCCGCCGGTCTTCTTCAACCCATAGACATTCCACCAGCACCTTGGCACACCTTGTCACTAGATTTTATCACGGACCTGCCCTCTTGTAATGGATA
Organism: Ambystoma mexicanum; assembly: GCF_040938575.1. Classification (NCBI taxonomy): domain Eukaryota; kingdom Metazoa; phylum Chordata; class Amphibia; order Caudata; family Ambystomatidae; genus Ambystoma; species Ambystoma mexicanum. The sequence goes on from NC_090934.1 coordinate 675,161,413, forward strand.
CAATACTATTCTGGTTGTGGTGGATTTATTTTCCAAGATGGCCCATTTTATTCCGTTGAAAGGATTACCTTCAGCTTTTGGTCTTGCCAAGGAATTCCTCGAAAATATCATCCGTCTGCATGGATTCCCGTCCATACTAATCTCCGATCGGGGAAGCCAGTTTATTTCTCATTTTTGGAAAAAGTGTTGTCAACTGGCACAAATCGACGTAAGACTCTCAACCAGCCACCACCCACAGACCGATGGTCAGACGGAGAGAACGAGCCAGACCCTTGAACAATATCTACGATGTATGTTGCACCAATCGGAGGGTAATTGGAAGAATATTTTATGGGTGGCTGAATATGCGTACAATAACTCGATACACTCTGGAACTGGTCAGATCCCCTTTTATACCCTATATGGACATCACCCTCTTACTTCAGACTTGGGCTCACCTTTTGAGCCTCGAAATGCCCGCAGTGGACCATTTGCATTCTACGATTACTCAAGCCTTCAAGGATGCTACTGCACACTTACAACATGCGAAAGGGAAATACAAAAAGAATGCGGATCTGCATCGAAAGGAGGCGCCTCCATACCAAATAGGGGATCAAGTCGCTCAAGGGACCTCGGACTTTTAATCCAAGGTATTTAGGCCCTTACTCGATCAAAGCTATAATTAACCCAGTGACAGTCAAGCTAGATCTACCAGCTAACATGCGGATTCACCCCGTTTTTCATGTCGCTTTTGAAACCAGTGCAACCAGGAACCAGATTAATAAAGCCACCAGAACCAATCCAGATAGATGGGGAGCCTGAATTCGAGGTGAAGAACATTTTCTATCTAATTGATTGGAAGGGGTACGGGCCTCGGGAAAGATCTTGGAAACCCAGCGACCACGTACATGCACCTCGGCTAGTAAAAAGGTTCCATCGGAATTTCCCGAACAAACCGAAACCTCCTGAGGGAACGACCTTGGGAGGGGCCTTGGGGGGGGGGGGGGGGGGGGGGGGAAGGAGTGCTGTCATGATGCCTACCCCCGGAGCACCAGGCCAGGCCCAGCACCCCCGGGAGCAGGCATCACGCCCCCGGGTAAAAGCCCAGCGGCCCTTTATAGGGGCTCTTTGGACTCTGTCCTGGCGCCGTTGGCGCCAGGCTCATGTTGGACATCAGTCCTGGCGCCATAGGCGCCAGGCTCATAAGGGGAAGTGTTTGGTGCACTTACCTGAAGCAGACCATGCTGCACACTCATCTGATGCAGACCATGCTGCATGAAGAACCAAGCCAAATGAGGCTTAGGAGGGGCTATTTTTCTGAAGGAACTATTTTGTTACTTGGGTGGGGCTGGGGAAGAATACTCACCTGGAACTCCTTCCAAGGCTATTTAAGCCACGCCCGGACAGCCACACGTGCTTCGCGTTCTGCATCCCAGCAGCTGAACGCTCACCGTGTCTGCTCCTGCACCTGGACTCCAGCCACGACCGCCTCGAACACCTGTAAGGAAAGAAGAGAAGAGAAAGGTGAAAACCAAGAACTTATTCAACCTTCTTACCTGCATCCGGAATCTTCACGCCAGCATTCCTGAAGGAAGACTTCCATTTAAAAGCACCGCGTTGCTCGCTGCAGCGCCGCGCTTCACTCACCTGTTCCCGAGACGCCGCCCGGCTCCATCGCGGCTCTCAGCACCGGTCGCCACATCTCTGCACCTAGGGGAGAGAAGAAGAGACAAAAGGTGAGCAAGGGAACACAAGAGGAAAGCCACATGTTCAGCCATATTACTTACCGGCTTTTCTTGGTGAACCATTCCACATCTCGGGTCGGCGCTGCATCTTTGGCAGGTACCGCACCCCGGCCCCTATGGGGAAAGGACAAAAGACATTACTGGGGAATTATAAAGACATTTAGAGGGGTCGTCCTCATCACTAACTCACCTGATTTTACCATCAGCAATTTAACCCCTGAACGCATCGCCTTTGTTCTGCACCTGAAATAAAGGACAGATCACAGGTTAGGAAAAAACAACATAAAAGGAGGCTCCCACTTGAACTTTTGCATCTTCATACTTCATACTACGGGCCAGACAAGCAAGATTAAGGGGTCCTGTTCAATCGGTGGTCCGAATTCTGCGCATCACGCTTGAAGAGGCCACAGCAACCCAGACCAGACCAGCGCCTCCGTGGGAGCCAGGTGAGCGTTACAGTATTTCCCTGATATTCAGTTGGAGACTTTCCTAATCCCCATGATCGAACTATTGTCCATATCCCCTTGATCTTCGGAAACCTTGGGAAATCAAGAGAGGTGAAGTGACGATCTTAAAGCCTGCTTGAATGATGTCAAAATGTCTTTTGAAAAAGTTTAAACTTGATTCTGGCTTGGTCTAGAGGCAGTGTAGCCTTCTCAAGAGCGGGTAATGTGAGCCTATTTATTGGTGTTCGTAACTACATGGGCATCCACGTTTTTTAAGATATGGAGCGTTGGAATGGACTTCTTTGTTAGGCCTGCATAGAGGTTGTTGCAATAGTCCTGTTTAGCTCCTCCATTTACTCACGCTAACGTGGCACAGTTCGCTTCTGATAACAAAGGCCTGATTTGTCTCAAACATAATTGAGTAGTAGTGAAAGAGATGTTCCTGTAGTAATATGATGGACGAGTGCGGACATGTAAGACTGTGCCTGTCAAATATGGCTGCAAGATCTTAAATCGTCAAAAACGTGCTTTCTCAAACGGGCCTTTTCCCTGGACTTTGTGCTATGGTGGTATTGCTGGCTGTTGGCTGTCCTGTTGTTGTCGTCTTTGTTCTGCCAACTGCCCCCTGTCCCTCTTCATACTTTGTGACTATGAGTAACGGTGAACATTTAAATAATGAAGTTGCCAAACACCACATATTGTAACTGAATCTCAGATAAGTGCTAGTGCTCATAAATAAGTCCTAGGGATCAGCCGTACTAAACACCAGCCCAATTTAAGCACTGCCTCATAGTTGCTTTGTGTAAGATAGACTTAACATTTTGTGCTGCCGTCCGTTTGAGGTTTTAAGTTTTGGTTCGATGGTTGCCACTTTGCCAGTTTGGTTCTGCCTGGAGACTTTACATTCCATATTGAGCTAACGTTTTTAAATGTAGTACCTCACTCCTGATAGGACAGCTCCTTTCCGCTCTCCCACACCACAACTTCTACTTTCACCTGACCTATGTGAGAAACCAAAAGGTGTCTCACCCGCTAGTCCCAGGGCAACTTTCAGGGGGCCAGGGCACTGACATCGCCTTAGAATCCAGACCCTGGGGGTGGACTAGGGTGAGAGGATCACTTGAGTGAGGGGTGTTCTGGGAGTGTGACACCTGATGATGCAATGCAGTTCCCCCCTCCCCCCTATAACACATTTACGCCATCCTACCAGGTAGGATACCAGGGCACTGCAACTACACCCCCACCCCCATTGCCCCCTTCCCTACACAAACACTTTACATATACAGCCCGCTCTTGGAGAAAAGTCATACCCGAGCATTGTACCTGACATGTCCCACTACTATGGTCAGGCAATTACTAACTCGCACATTACTTCCATTAAGCTTCCCCACACGGATAAAAGGCAGAGCATGAGACAACACACTGAGGGAGGCAAAGCACACGAAGGGACAGCGCTTTCCAGGCGGCAACTGAATGAGGGGAGAAAGGCGTCAAACGGAGAAGGGAGAGCAAGGAGGGAGATATTGACCTTTCCCGAGAGAAACTGTTACTTTCCAGAAACCTTCAAATTAAAAAGCGTAATGCCAGGAAACTAGACTGAAGAATCCTGTATTGTGTGTCGGAGATACCCGGTTCCCTCCTCCAGGACTGGCCGAGTCGGGGAGCAGGAGCACGTCCTCGGCTCCGTCAAAGTAGCACCAGAGAGATCAACACAGCAGGTGAGTTGGGGAGACCGATACAAGACTGTTCTGTCTTGGAGTCAAGGTTGCAAGCGGCAACATTGTATGAACAACAAAGAATATAAACGTGTGTGATGAAAGATGCGAGTAAAGCTTAATTGCCGATGGATGAACTTTAATATGAATCGGAGAAGCTACGAGACAGAGTAACAGAGTGGTCCGGCACCGCAGGCGTGCTCAGTCGAAGGTCAATGTGCGATGTACAAAGCCAAGAAGTGGCAGAAACCAAAGCAATTAAGTGATGCTTAAATGGATTAAGTGCATTGAATTGGACCTCCGATGGTTTAAGAAAAATCCACTGCACAGTTGAAAGTCTTCTAATTTTGATAACAAAAAGAAAGTGAGATTATAAATTTCGAACCCGATTGAGGGAGACCAATTGTGAACATTGTGTTTAAGGGGCTCCGAGCCGACAGAGGGAGCCCCGTGTTGAACCGTAAATCTGAGAAACTTGTGAATGTTAAAATCCTGATGAGAAAGGAATTTTGTTACGCCAGACCCTCTGCAATAAGAGACTTTTATTGGGAAAGAGACTTATGTTTTCACTGCATCCATTTGGCAGAGAAGCCAGAGTGTGTGCAAAGCTACAGTGTGACATCTTGTCCCGTGCTGAAAACTTCCCAGCAAAATTAGTCAAGGACTGTGCCACCACATTAGTACCCATCATTACTAACTTCGTAAATGCCTCCTTCAACACCATCCCTTCCAACATCAAAGAAGCGCGGGTTACCCCACTCCTCAAACCCACTGTAGATCCCACCATCCTCACTAATTATAGACCCATTTCCACAGTCCACTTCCTCCTTAAAATCCTAGACAAAATTGCCTAGACCCAAGTCCAAGCACATCTCGAAAATAACCAACTATTAGGAGAAAGACAATCAGGTTTCCGCCCTGGACACAGCACCGAAACAGCATTGCTGGATCTAAAAAACCAAATGGACTCGGTCAGGTACTAAGGAAATGTATGTATCTTGCTACTACTTGACCTGTCCGCGGCATTCGATTTAGTAGATCACAGCAAACTGTGCCAAACCCTAGCAAACAATTTCCATTTCTCCAAGGAAGCCACTGAGTGGATCAAATCTTTCCTCTCGGACCGCACATCTAGAGTAGCCATAGGTGATACAGCAGCAGATCCTATTTCAGTTCGATTGGGAGTTCCCCAAGAATCCTGCCTCTCCCCAACGCTCTATAATGCATATACCAAATTACTCTTTGCAGCCTTAGATGCAATGGGAGTAATTTACACCAACTTTGCTGACGATACACAAATACTTATCCCCGCAACCTAGAACAGGACACCGTCTGTGTGAACAAAATATACGCCATCATCCAGAACTGGATGGCAGCCAATAGTTATGCCTAAACAGAGATCCTCCTAGTAGGATCTCCCACCCGACTAGCCAAGCTCCACCCACAATATAAAACCATTGATAATACCCCTATCCCAATTTCAAAATAAGTAAAAACTCTTGGGGTTTACTTGGACTCAAGTCTAACTTTGTGTAAACATATCGGTGCCCTTGCATCATCCACAGCCTTTACCACCAAACTTATCACACTGAGTCGCCCATTCCTTACTCAACAAAATTGCATCACACTTGCAAGTGCCCTCATCCTAACCAAAATTGACTACTGTAACATACTCCTATTAGGTACCTCTAAAGAAAATATCAATAAAATGCAATTACTCCAGAACAAAGCCCTAAGATCAGCTTTAGGCATAAGAAAAATGGACCACATATTGCACCACAGGAGAGAGGCACACTGGTTACCTATCCAAGCCAGAATACTCCACAAAACGCTCACACTCGCACACAAATGTGTCACAGGTGACACCCCATATACCTTAACAAATGCTTAAACCGTAAAGCTACAACCAGAACCCTTAGATCCAATGCTAACTTACATCTACACATCCCACGTTGCAAAAACGTAAGAACAGGTAGCTCTAGCTTCACTGTAGCAGCTGCTAGAATGTGAAACACTCTCCCAGCCAATATCAGTAATGAGCCATCCCTGAACAAATTTAACAACCTCTTCAAAACCTGGCTCTTTAATAAATACTAACTTCTACTGTCTCCTACTCCTTGTAAATATTCTGTACCATTGTAACTATTGTACATGTAACATCTAAGTCCAAGTATATGTGTAAATTGTACATGCAATTACTAATTCTAAGCATACTTGTAACTACGCCGTGATACCCTTGGGTTTGGGCGTACAACTAATCTAAACAAAATTAAAAATAAGGGAAACCAACTGCTCAACTATCCTGACATATTGTTTCTTGAACACTTTTCTTTTGCATGCATCGTTTTCCCACACCATTTGTATTTAGAAGTAAGGATTGGCGATAGGTTTATTAGTATATGCCCTTTATTTTGAGAGACTACACTAGGCCTGTTATTATTAATTGATGGTCGTAGTTTACTCCCATCCTTAGATTTAGGATTAGACATTCAGCAACCCATAGAAGTTAAATAAACACCCTTGAACTGTGATCCATTTTCTGCAGAAAGAGGTTGTTCCTAAGAATTCCCTTACTACTTTCTGGGTAGTTGGAACTGGCATTTTTAGTATGGTTTGTATTCTCTGTGGGTACCATCGTCTCTCCCCTTTTGCCAAAAGGTGGCCTATGCAAGTGGACTGCTGCTGGCAGAATTGCAACTTATTAGGGTACACCTTATGACCCAGGGGAGCTAGAAATTGTAACGTGCACATGGTACAATCCACATACCCTTCCCTGGTCTCTGCAGCTATAAGTAAGTCATCGGCATATTGCAATAACACCATACCTGGGGATGGGAGAAATGTATCTACCTGTTTTTTCAAGGCCTGACTAAATGCTTGGACTTTCTGTGTATCTGTGTTAAATCAATGACATTAAAAAAACCGTGCAGACGGCGGAATAATAGTAAAAAGTGATGTCATGTCTGAGACAACTGGGAACTGGGGGTATAACAATTTTATTGATGGTGCGCAAATCTGCCACAAATCTCCAAAGAGTGAACCTTCTTTGCCATTCTTCTTTTTCTGAACGGGTAAAATTGGGCTGTTGCATTGGCTACCTGCTATCTCCTTGACTATGCATTTAGCCAGTAAGTCCTGAATCGCTCCCCTTATCCCTGCTAATCCTTCCTGGAATATCCTATATTGGGGTATCCTTTGTTGAATGGCATCGGGTTTGACACACATTCGTATTGAATCTATCTTCATGTAGCCCCCCGTAATTTTTGCCTTTTGCCCACACGTTATCATTTCCCTCCTTCAATTAGGGCGGTAAATAGTTAAGTGACAGCAACATAGCATTTGGCAAAAGATTCAGCAGAACAAGTGAGGTAGACACTGTCAGGAGAGCACTAGATGTTTGCATGCAGGTGTAGTCCGGCGTCCACCAATTGGAGCATAATAAAAACCACATACTCAAAAAGTAGAGCAACACCAGACAAGAAGCAACACTGTTTATTACAGCTGGGTGAACACAAATCAAACAGAACAGTGGATAGGCTCTGATCGAGATTCTGACATCTGAATGAAATACGAACAGTAGCTTTATAGCAAGAAATACAATGGTTGGAAATCCATCGAAACACTTGCAAGTTGCAGAATTCACTGTTTCTATGTTTCCGAGGGATTTCATTGGTTTGTGGACATCACCTTCTTGAGGTTTACGTTTATTAATTGAAGCAAACAATACCTCCCCATGTGGTAGCACATTTATTCACACTGCCACCCTGGAACAACTTGTTATTACTGAAGCAAGATTTGTGCTGCCCGCCGGAACGTGAATACACTGCCATTGGTCAGCACCATTGAGAACGGAACACGAGACACTGTGCAGCTGGTGGAAAAAAGGAGATTCACACGATACCTGTTGGTCGATGACCTTCGCAAACTCTGTGGTAGATACTTTGGAGGCTGGCCACCCTCCCAGAGCTCAAGAACTTGCGGTCTGATTGGTTCTCCCTGGAATGCCACTCGTCCAGTGTTACTTTACCACAGCCACCTGCTGATGGGCATCGGTGGTCATGTGACCGGCACACTGGTACAGTGCTGCCGTGCAGGGTGGCGAGTTTTGTTGACTGCCCTGTAATTACATCACCTTGTTTTAGTTATGTTGTTTTTGTCATGATGAGTAGCTTAAGCCCCACCCCCTTTGCAGAGCCCTGGTGTATTGATCACGTGTTTAAGATCAAGGTTTCCCAAGTTCAATCCGCCCGTGGGATTTCCCACTACGTGGGTCCATGATGGTGCTATTTCTGTCCCCCCTCCCCTTTAGCTAATCATAGGACAGTATCTTGGACTGTGTATACACTCAATGCATCACTATCTCCTACCAATCCTGGAAAATCCCTTTGTACTGTGACTTAAAATACCTATATCATTTCCAAGTAGCTTCCCCAACTGTCCCCCTTAGGTGCGTTCCCCTGTCTGTGCTGAATTAGCACCCTTAACACATTCCCACCCTTCGATCGATCTTTCGATTCACATTTCTGTCCCTCTCATTTCTTCTCCCTTTTCCACACCCTTGTTACCCTGGTCATGTCCCCTTCCTCCTCATATCCATCCAATATCTTCCCCAAAAATCAGTATCCTTGTTCCATCAAGTGAACACGCTCCCCATGATGCTTCATAATTTTCCAAGTTACTGCAAAAATTATTTCTACTCCATTCTCTCTTTCATTCATACTGGGGTGATCGTCACCGAATACCTCCTTGACCTTCATTTTCTGTAATGCTGTTATGTAACTATTGTTCTGCTGGTGGCATTTGCACCAATGGATGATCAGACGACCGAAGCAGGTAGTGATGAGGATCGTGACAAGCAGAGGGACAGTTACATTAATGCTGCTACAAGCCAGTTGGGTACCCAGGTGACTAATGAATCCAGCCATGTTGCTGATTCAATGTCTTGCGTTTCTTTTGCCATTCTCTCGTGTATGGTTATTTCCTCTTCTTCGTCTGCCATTAGTGGGAATTGTGGTACAGTGCCCTATCTTATAGCACACCCTCCCTCCATCGCTGTCATAAGATAGAAAACGCTTTTGGAGGATTATTAATCGTAGGGCCTGTAGCTTTTCACGCACCATGTTGAGTCCCTTTTCGGTTGCATTTGCCAGTTGAAGCAGTTCGTAACGTGTGATCTGCAACCACTTTGCATTGGTTGCCGCTTGTACCCCAGGAAGGAGGAGAGGGTCAAAAAAGAAAGATGCTTAGTGTAAAAATTTCAGATAGGGTGGAACGTTCTCTAGGGTCTTGGTGGATTCCACCGAGATGTAGTTGCTGCTGGCACTTTTCTTCCTTGTTGTTTTGTTTTTCTTTGTATTTCTGCTGCCACTTTCTCCTTATAAGCGAACAATTCATTGAGTGGCATCAAGTGTGTGTGTGGGGCGCAACTAAGGTAGGATTATGCAGGGTTACCAGTGCGCACACCCCCTTCCAGTCTGGTGCTAGCTGGGCGTATGCTCTTTCCACACACCCACCAGGTGTCCCTCACAGCTGTAGTCCCCTTTTTTCAATGGTGCAATGTCCATCGTCGCCCTGCAATCAGTATTCGTCCCTAGCATTATTGTCCCATTTGCTCTGAAACACAAATAATACTGTGTGAGTGGCTTTGTTTTCTGGACGTGTGTTTTCGTTGATCTGTAAAGCATGCACGTAACTGTTAAAAATGTTCTTACATCCTGCATTTATTTTCCTAACCACCCTTTCTTCAAAACCCACCAGTCCTGCGCAGCACGCACTGTGCCATTCCCCTTTTCCACTGTGCAGCACCGAACCCTGGATTTGTATCAAGGGTCTAGTGCGGCACCATGGCTCATCATACCCATTTCAGAACCAGGTGCTTTCTCCTCTCCGAGCCATACTTTCTAGTGATATGAAGTTGTGCTCCTACACCTGCTCCCCCTCATTTATCCACTTTACTTCCACTATATGCCCTACCCATAGTTCTGTACAAAGCCATATGTACCAGACATCCTCCCTCTTCTGCTGTCACCTCTTGTGGCAAGAATTGCTTCAGCATTCTAGTAAGGTGTGGGATGAGTGAGCACACATAGCATGTACTATTGGTGCTCCCCTGCCCCACCTTCTTCATTTCGGCATACCATACATTTTTTGAGGCCAGGTCCACTCCCTCCCCGACAATTTTGTGGAATTCTGTTGGGTTAGTTATGCTTCGCTTCGTGCGTGTCTCCCTATCACCATCAGCTGCTGGGCCCAAGTTATCCTTATGTGCTAAATGCCGGAAAAGGAGACAGAAAACAAAGATGCAGAACAATATAACCCTTTTTACATTTACCCCACTGTTCTCTTTAATCCCACCCCCTTTTCTTTTCTCTTGTCCAACCTCTATTTCTGATGCGTGTCTTCTGTAACACTTTATTATAGTATAACATGTTAATGTAATTTGGCTGATGCTCCCCATCAAGTGATTACTCCTATTCCCGAAGGGCTGCTGGTATCACGACGCACGTCTGAGTGGTGAATCCAGGCACGTCTTTCATTTATTTTCACTGCCAAGGGTGTTGAGAAGACTACTTCAAAAGGACCACAAAACCGAGGCTCTTTCCACTTTTTTACTATTTTTCGAATAACACTGTTCGATGTTGGTTCACTCACTTGTAGATTGCTGGACCTGGCAGGAGATGTAGCGAAGCACAATGTTCATCTCAATTAAATAGGCTTTCATTTCATTGCCAAGGATTTCTGAGCTAGGGTTAGCATTTCAAATTGAACGTATAGGAGGGACTGGCGCATGTATTCACCTTCCCGCTACAATTTCATGCAGAGTAAGATGATGCTCTGCAGAAGGTGAATTTCGAAGGCTGAAAAGTGCAAGAGGGAAGCAAAAAAAAAAGACAATTTTGGCACAAAGTAGTTGTTAGCTAAGCCAAGTGCTCCTTTTAGTAATCCATTAAATCTCTCCACAATTCCATTTGCCTGCGGCTGGTAAACTGTGCAAAGTATGTGTTTGATCCCTAAGAGATGTGTTCTCTTGTCGAAGAGATCGTTGGGGAAGTGTTGGCCCCAATCTGACCTTTATCTCCTCACATACGCCCCATCTTGGGAATACTTCCCTCACAAGGAACTTCGCCGCAGATTTTGCATAATTCCTGGCATAGTGCCCCGCCTCAAGCCAATGTAAAATGGACAGACTCCTACGATTAGGTACCTGAAGAAGGCCCATCTTTCTTGCATGTCGACACAATCGACATGCAAGTGCCGGAAGGGCCCTTCTGGCCTTGGTATTGGTCAGACAGTATATGGACATAACTATGGCCAGACAGAAACTGGTTGCAAACCATACAATTTCCCATGAACGCATTCACTCCCTCATGTATGTTTGGAACGTACCATCCCTCACTCAATTCTGCAGCTATGCTTTCTTTGGACGCATGGGTGGGGCAATGTAGCTGTTCTTAAGCCACATTTAACAATTTTCTGAGCATTACAGCCTTCCCTGTTCGTCTGCCGCCAAATCAGGCCCTTTATTGACAGTGAACATCCTCTTTTTATCCACACTCTTTTCCTCTTTTCATACCTCTCCTTGTAATTCTATTATGTGTACTATGTGGAGCGTGTTAAAATTGTCCTCCCTTTTTTCCTCCCCACTCTTTTTCCTTTCTGCTGCGATAAGTGGCCCCTTTTCCCCTTTTCTGGGGTACCACTGAATTCCCACTCCCTCTGGTAAATATGCTGCTGCTTTTGCCTCTCTGTCAGCCATTTTGTTCCCCATTAATATCCTGTCATGTTTTCCTGTGTGTGCGGGGCATTTTATTATCGCCACCTCTACTAGAACTTTTAGGGCCTCAATTCTTTTAGTAGTTCTGCGTGTTGTACGGGTGAACCGTCTCTTCTTTTGAATCTCCTCCTTTCCCACTGTGCCAGTCCTGAATGGATAGTTTACGTGACCTAGGCGGAGTCGGAAAAGATGTTTGCTGCATGCCCCTCCATCATTTTTAGTGCCCTTATTGCCACTAATTCTGCTGCCTGTCCTGAATAATGCAAAGGTAGTCTCTACTGAGATGCTATTACATATTCCCCGTTTATGCAGCACACTACTGCCGCACTAGTATGTCTCCTCCCTGTCTCTGGGTCAATACTTGATAACCTGTCCATATTTACCATGTCTGCTCCTGCTATTTCCTCCTCTTTCACCTGTACGTTCCCTTCCATCCTGTCAATGTGTGTTAAACAATCATGTGTGTAATCCCCTTCCTGTAGTGGTTCTGTTAGGTAGATTGCTGGGTTTGCACTTCGGTAACTTACCACCTCTATGGTTTGGTTGGTTAATATGACCTCATATCCCGATGCTCTTTGGGTAGTTAGTGTAATTTTTGATTTCTCAAGAATGGCGAATGAGTGTTCCATGTAAAATACCTTGGACACCCCATGGTAAAAGTTGATACCTTCTCAATTGCAAACTCTGCAGCCGCATACGTTTGTTCGCTAGGGAAGTGTCCTTGCGTTACTGGGTCTAACCTTCCACTATAGTAAGCTAGTGGTTGATGTCCCTGCAGCCTCTATTGTGTGAGGACAGCCGTCATCACTGAACCATCGGAATGTGAGAACAAATAGAATTATTCGCTGTAATTTGGGGAAGCCAACATTGGTGCATGTGCCTGTCCCTCTTTTAGCTCTTAACTTTCATTTCTGATATCCATTTTATGTCCCTCTTATTTTTTTGTGCTTCCTTAAGGCCATGTAGTAGCAGTTTAGTAAATGTGGCCTAATCAAATACCCATGCTTTGCAATAATTACATAGACCTAGGAACCTCTGCATCTCTTTCACCGTTTGTGGGCAGGTGTTGGAATTAATGGCCTGTGTCCTTTCTGGTGGTGTTCTACGCTCTTTAATGGATATTATTTGCCACAGGTACACAATCTCTTCTAGATATACTCTAATGTTGCCTTATCCACCTTGTACCCTTTCTCTGCAAGTAGTGACAAAACGTGTACTGACTACACTCTTCTTCTGTCTCACTGCATATTAGCAGATCGTCAACATAATTGAATCACAGTGCTTGATGTTTACACATTGCATAGATCCATTTGTATTATCCTGTTGAAAATATTGGACGATTCGCAGTACCCCTGGGGCAAACGTGTGGGTTCTGTGATACGTGAAGGCGGTCCGATATCTTGAGTCTGGGTGCAAAGGTATAGAGAAGAAGGTATTTTTCAAGCCAATGACCTTCGCTGGGATATTGTACAATATGGTGGCAGGGTTTGGAACTACAGGACCTTCTGCTTTCACCACTTAATTTAGGGGGTGAAAATCATGGATGAAACGCCATGACCGTTATCTGATATATTGCCGTGTTACAGGTTGATGTTTGAATTGTGCCTTGCTGCCATAATGATGATGCATGTAAAGTGGAGTATATCCCTTCATCTGCTTTTCTGATCATTGGGTATTGTTGTGCCCGGGGCAGCGGGCCCCTTGTTTTAATTTTACTGCCCAAATCCCTTTCATTACCCCCACATCAGGAGGTCCCTTGGCCCACAACTCTCATCGGGCACCTTTTTGAGATCTTGCTCTATTTATTTTCCCTCTTCACTAATTATGCCAGAACGGCACAATTTTTTTCCAATATCTGAACTAGGCACGGTATCTGTATCTGGAACACCATCTACCCTTCCTCCTCATCGGCGAACAACTGTTCATCCGATAATCCTGTATGTCAAGGTGGGGGTAAGTGCGCAGCACTGTCCGCCTCTGCATGTTGTAATTGTCTGTTCCACACAGAATCGCCATGTCTTTGCATATTACTGCTTCTTCCAGCTGTAACACATTTGTTTTCCCCTTTGTCAACTTTCTGGCACTGTGATCTGAGAAGGGATTCCGAAGCCAGTCGGAACATCTTCCCCTTTATTCCCAGGACCAATTCTTGTAGAACTTCGACCCCGTACAGGAACATGCTGTGGTATAGGGGCTGTGCTCGCAAGGTGCTTTGTGCGTGAGCTACCAAGAGAAGAGCTGCTACCTGGGCATAGTAAATGCAGGGCAAGGAGCACACCACCCTTTTCTCTGTGAATGATCTGGTTGCGTTCAGTTTGCTGAGCAGGTCTCTCCCTAAGATATCGATGGGTTTGTCTTTGGAGTACAGTAAGGGAGCTGCAAGGTGTTGTATAGTTCAGCCTGCTACTGTGGGCGGCTCGACCATCACTGGGACCGATACCCCGCTGGCGGTAGTCCTTCCTTAGGGCTGCACTCCTCTTTGCTGTGCTGGCATCTTTGCTGGTTGCATCTGCCCTGGTGGATACTGCATCTGCCCTGGTGGATACTGCATCTGCTGCCACTGGAGCCCCTGCTGTTGCGCTACCTGGATTGCCTGTGTCTGCTGCATAAATGGACAGATGTCTGCCACGTGTCCCATGTTCTGACATATGTAGCACGGTCCGAAAACTCTGTATCCTGTTCCTCGATTAGCCACCCCCCCATCCCCGTTGTGAAAACCCTCTTCATATATGGAAGTATTTCCCTGTGGTGGTGGTCCCCATTGTGGTCCATACCGCATCTGCATGTACCCTCCTTGTTGCAGTGTTTGTCCTATGGGAAACTGTCAATGTAGTGCTCGCATCACGGCTGCGGCTTGCACTAACGGTGCTCCTTCCATGGTGTATTTGGCCAGTTTCTTTTGTACTAATTAGGTTTCTGCCTTCGCTGCATTCTCTGCTGCCTTCCTCTCACTTTCCTGCTTCCTCTTCTATCATTGCTTGTATTTCGGGCCAGCTTTTAGCTTCTATACCCACTACCTTGTCCAAGGAAGCCTGTATTTCTGTTGGCATCCTTTTACTAGTATGTGATAGAACAATGGTATGCATTCGTCCCAGGACCTTCGCGTCTCTTGGGTCCATAAATCCTGAACTCACTTTATATATTCAGATGGGTCATTGTCACCTTTCATTTTGTAAGGCATCATTGTTCCCAGGTCATAGCTGTCTGGATACATGCTCTTTAAAACTTCCCAGACATGTGCTTGACAATTCTTAAATGCAGCTCTGTCCTGAGCATTGGTGCTCAATTTCACTCCTTTATAGCCAGGCTGATTCCACATTTTGTCTGCCTGTTCTCCTATAATTGCGGCAAACAAACGTTTCATATCCCCCTATGGCTAGCGTCGCCCCGCTGTCTTTTTCTCGAGCCCCTTTATCAAGTTACTGGCCCCAGCTACGAGGGAGGGCAGGCTACATATTGGGTGTTCTCGGTCCATTGTTTGCCAGGGCACATAATGGGCTCGCCCTTGTCCCTTCTGTAGTAACAACATTGCCTGTATCTTCGGTCCCGTCACTCCTTCTTTGACAGCTTGTGTTAACCCCATTTTTACCTTCCCTGTCACAAACGTCACTGTCCTGTCCTTTCCACTTTTTTCTTCCCCTTCAGCTAAGTTTGTTGGGTATCCATTCGCTGCTGTCCCTATCACTCAATTCGTCTCTTGACAACCCTTTGTCTAAGGCTGCGTCTTCCTCATCCCCTTTACTGTTTTTTTCGTTTCTTCTTCTTCGTCCTCCCCATCTAATTTGAATCTTATTGTTCCAGATAACCATTCTCACTTCCTCCTCTGTCACCCGTTCCGCCTCACTAAATAACCCATCCACCTGTTGGCGCGTATTCTTTTCAATGTCTGCTAGATATTTTCTTTCACCCTGCATGTGCATCTAATCTTTTTGTGCTTTTTTTCCCCCTATTGCTTTCCTCTCGTCTCCCTTTTGAGGTTTACCGCCGATGGATAGTATACCCGGTGGCTGGTCGCAAGGTGGGATATAACCGTTGGGATGGGGACAGTGAGCTCTCTCCTCCCCCTCCGTCTGTCTTTTCTTCTTCTTTTTTCAATTTTTCCCTTTTGGTCCCCTCGTATAATTTCTAGAGACCCAGTATGTTTTGCCTCCTTACCTTAGCGCCTTTATATTTTAATAGGTATGAGGACATATACTCTATTGTCTTACTGTCAAATTTCCCTTCCCCTGGCCACGCATGGAAACAGTGTCCTGCAGTCTCCCTGGCCCACTGAAAATTGTATTTTAATAGTTGATCACGATACTGGGGGAACTTGTGGCACATGTGGTCTAGGGGGCTGTCCACACAAGCCATTATTACCTTTCTTTTTATTCTACTACCCTGTGTTCCCCTTCCTTCTGTTCTCCCAACTCTTCCCCTCTTTTCTTCCCAATCACTCCTCTCAACGTCCTCTCTGGCCCTCTCCACATGCCGTAGCAGACACTCCACTCGTTCGCGATGGCCCTCTCCACAGGCCCAACGACGCGATGTTAGTACTTACCAGCCATCTCCGCGGGCTCACTGTTCCCTATGTTGGCGCAAGAATATCCAGTGCCTAACCATGCATCACCAAGCCTGCTGTTTTACACAAGATGCCTCTTGGTGCTGACTCGTCCATCACAAGCCCTAACTACTGAATGACTCCTAACTACCACATGTGTGTCCCTCTGTACAAAAGAAACCAAAACAACTTGTACCCCAATGGCGCATCTATACAATCGTCTGCACTACGTGCCACTCCTGCTCTACCGCAGATGTGTCCACACCAGCGCCCATTCCCTATTGTGTGGTACGCTCTAATATCTACACTACTATAGCCGATCATCCTGCCTTCTCCAGGGATGCGTCCAATACACTGTAAAAAGAATCTGCCCCCTGTAGGCATGTACTATTGCGCAACGTCTACTTGTACGGTTATACTCAGTCCTGTATAATTTCACGAGTCCCCTTGGCAGTGAGCCTCCACTGTGGGCTCACCCATCCACTGAGCGCAGAACGGCAGGCACTCTGGACCTGGCAGACCATTGCGAACTCGGCGTCTGCAGAGCCTCCTCAGTGATGTGCAGTGAACAGGTCTGCGGTTGCCAGACACGCGCCCCCAGGGAGGGCAGCCTGGATACCCTCAGTGGTCGGGGGAGAACTGAGACATTTAGTTGGTGCTTCCAAAAATGGAGTGGGGGTCTACCAATTCAAGCACAATAAAAACCACATACTCAAAGTAGAGCAACACCGGGCAAGAATCATCTCTGTTGATTACAGCTGGGTGATAGTGAAGACAGACCCAAGTGATCCCAGTTCATGGGGGTTTATTGAATTTCAAACTGGTTGGTTAAACGCCTATCTAAACCTAAATCTAGGGATGAGAGCAAGCTACGGCCATCAAATAACGCAGTCCTAGTCTAGTCTGTGTCAAAATAAAAGGGTCTGTACTAATAAACCTATTGCCAATCCTTACTTCTAAATACAAAAGGGTGTGGGACAATGGTGTATGCAAAAGAAGTGTTCAAGAAATATGTCAGTACAGTTGAGCAGTTGGCTCCCCTTCACCACGTTTTCAGCACTGATCAAGGCGGCACGTTCGAGCTTCGCACATACTCTGGCTTCTCGGCTACGAGGCTACAGTTCAAAGCACAGACGTCAGGCCCGTCTGTCAAAGCCTCATTTGTGAGAAGTCTCTTACTGCAGAGGGTCTGTCGTAACAAATAAAAAATCTCAAAGTTCCGTTCTTATCAGGATTCTCACATGCACAAGTTCTCGCTTTCAATGTTCACACTTGGTCTCCCCCTTTCGGGCCCGGACCATGGATCCCCCTCGTTTGGGTTCGGATCTTTTTATTATCAAAATCAAAGACTTTTGAATGTGTGATGGGTTTTGCTTACAGTCGCAAGACCACTTCAATTCACTTCAAACAGTTGTTTTCATCAATCTTCTACAATTTCTCTTGGCGGGATACCTTACAGAGACCTTTCAGCACATTCATTGTGCCTGA
Organism: Ambystoma mexicanum; assembly: GCF_040938575.1. NCBI lineage: Eukaryota > Metazoa > Chordata > Amphibia > Caudata > Ambystomatidae > Ambystoma > Ambystoma mexicanum. The sequence goes on from NC_090934.1 coordinate 675,179,100, forward strand.
CCACTCTGTCAACAATATTGTATCTTGCTTTCTCAAGATCAAACATTCATCAGCAGTTTAGTTTTACTCGCGTCTTTCATCACACGTTTAACAATGTTCATTCCAGCGCTCGCTATACAACGTTGCTGCTTGCAACCTTGACTTCAACACAGACCGGTCTTGCTTCGGTCTCCCCAACTCACTGGCTGTGTTGATCTCTTTGTTGCTTATTTGAGCCAAGGACGATACCACAGCGACTGCTGCTCCTCTCAGCCTTGGTCAGTTACAAGGGAGGGCCCTTGTTATCTTCAACACACAATGCAGGATTCTTCAGACTGGTTTCCTGGCCTTACGCTTTCTGCTTTAAAGGTTTATTGATAGTAACGGCATCTTGCTTAAAAGTCAAGGGAATTTCCCTTCTTACGAACCCTTCTGGGTTTGCTGTCTTTCTCCCTTCGTTCAGCTGCCGATTCGAAACTGCTTTACCTTCGTGTGGTTTGCCTCGCGCAGTGTGTGCTCACGCCTTTTATCCGTGTGGGGAAGTTTAATGGAAGTCAGGTGTGAGTGATTGTGAGTAATTGCCTGACTTTGCCTGTCCATAGTAGCGGGACATTTCATGTACACTGCTCTGTTGTGAGTCTGTTTTCTCCCAGAGCGGGCTGTCCATGAGAAGTGAAAGGGGGAGGGGGCAAGGGTCCAATGTATCCTACTAGGTAGGATGGGGGTAAAGTTTTTAAGGGGGGACGGATACACCTCTTGCCATCTGGTGTCCCACTCACCGAAGGCCCATCACCCAGGTGATCTCCTGCACTGGTCCACTCCCAGGGTCTGAATCCAAAGGCGATGGCCGTGCCCTGGCCACCTGAGAGAGAGCTCCACAGGGACTAGCGGGTGAGACACCTTCTGGTTTCTCACAGTGAGCACAAATCAAACAGCAGTGGATAGGCTCTGCTCGAGAGGCTGACATCTGAATGAAATACCAACTGTAGTTTTGTATCAAGAAATACAATGGACAGACACTTGCAAGTTGGAGATTTCACTTTTTCTGTTTCCCGGGGATATCATTGGTTTGTGGACATCACCATCTCGAAGTTTATGTTGATTAGTGAAGGGTAATTGAAGCAAACAATTTAACCGTTTCCCATTACAATACATCCCCTATGTGGTACCACATTTTTTCAGGCCCCACCCCAGAAGAATTTATTACTAAAGTAACATTTGTGCTGACCGTCGGAACATGAATACACTGTCATTGGTTGGATAATGACCTTTGCAGACTCTGTGGTAGATACTTTGGAGGTTAACTTCCCCAGAGCTCAAGAACTTACTGTCTGATTGGTTCTCCCAGGAAAGGCCACTCCGACCAGTGTTCCCTTCCCACAGCCGCCTGCTGATGGGCATAGGCTATCATGTGACCGGCACAATGGTACAGAGCCAGCCTCCCCGCTGCTGTGCAGGGCGGCTAGTTTGGCTGACGGCCTTATAATTATAGATCGAGGTTTCCCCGGTTCAACCTGCCCCGAGGGATTTCCCCACAACATGTCTCTGTGATGGCACTGTTTTTTTATCCTTCCCCCTTCTTTAGCTAATCACAGGACAGTATCTTGGACTGTGTATACACCCAAATTCATCATTAGCCCCTACTGTTCCTGTACAAAGGCTTCACCGGGGTGTCTGTGGCTTAAAATACCTGTATCATTTACAAGTAGCTGCCCCCCGCCCCTCCTCTTTACTCGCGCAGTTGTTGGGTGCGTCCTGGTTCTGAATTGGCACCTTTAACACACAGATGTTTCAGCAAATCAGTTGCCTGAAGATTTAAAGCGCATTTATCTGTTACAGAGCCATGCAGGAAATGGGTCCAATTTGGAACCGTATGGGCTCTGACACTGGACATCGGACTGGGTCATTTGAGAATCTTACTGAGGTGTTAATTTTCCCAGAGATGGGTATTGAAGGCACCAACTTATGAGAAATGGAATTCTTAGTCGCTCATTTATCTAACAAAGTCCTCTTCTCATCTATGCATAATTAGGCCTGCATAATCCACTGGTATTTGAACCCTTCCTTTCCCCTCTCCTGGGCACCCCTATGTTCTATAATCTTCAGGAAATGGTTCATCTTCATAATAGGCTCATGCAGAATATTGCTGGCTTGTCTAAGATCAAAATAATAAACTGCCCCTGTCTTTGACCATTCGTTGTATCCTCATTAGGCAATACTACACTTCCTTGAGCTACTCCTTGTTCCATCAACCTACCTCTCCCTCTTCGTCTGAGTGGGCATTCCCGAATCCAATGGTCCGGGCTTTTGCAATAATGACACCCATTGTCCACTATTCCTTCCCTGTCTGCGGGTGGCACACTTACCCCCTCGCTCTGTACATTCCTCTTCCCCTAAACATTCCTCTTCCTCTTTCAGGAAATGCTCGTTCCTTTAATGCCCTTGTCTTTAACTCCTTACATTTTCTTTCCTTTTCCCCTTTCTCCTTAAGATGCTTGTTTGCACAAAATCTGGCCAAAGTGAGAATCTGAGCAGTAGTCAGGGTGGGCCAGGTGCACTTGTATGTTTGTATGTCGTTTCTAAGGTGTGGAAGTAATCCTTCTGCAAAATGAGAACAGAACGCTTTCTGTCCTTCCACAGTTGTCAAATCCATAACATTATATGGAGATAATGCCGCCTCCTTCCTAGTGAAATATTTTTCTACTGATTCAGCTTACTGCCTTCAGGAAGTTAGTCTATCCCAATTCATCTGTTTTCTGGGAACTATTTGCTCTATTCTTTTTAGTTCTGGGTTTAAAAAAAAATAAAAAAAAATAAAAATTGCACTGTGAAAGTATTTAAAATTGCATTGTGATAGCGAGGCCTTTTCCCCGTTATACAGGACTCTGGAATTTGGGTGTGTTTCTAGCAAACTTCTACCATTGTCTGAGTGCCTGTCTTGTCCAGTTGTCTACTACTGTCTCGTCTCTGTTTCGGCCCCTTCCTGCGTCCTTCCCTAGTGTTCTCCCCTCGCGCTGGACTGGGCATAAATCCAACATCCGGACCAAAAGCCTGAGATCACCTGTGGCAATGCACTTTGTGGAAGCGAGACATTCTATTGTCCGATTGAAGTGTATGATTTTAGAACAAGTCAAACTGGGTCCGAGAGGGGGAGATGTACAAAAGAGACTACTCCAGAGGGAGATTAGTTGGATTGACTCAGCCCAAGGGGCATGAATTGTGAATTTAATCTAATGCGTTTTCTCTAATGCATTCCATGTTGATCCAGTGTTTGTGCTTTTAATAGTGTTTTTAACTGAGTAATGCAGTTTGTTTAGATATCATACATCTGGACAAGAGTGCGTACTACTATGAATTTACATCTAAGCAACAATAAGTATGCAGGGCTTTCATTTTGACCCCTACACATACAACTCAATGTTTTGATTCTGGCTGTGGTCCTGCAGATTGTGAACTGGTCGGTACCAGGAGTTTCATTGAATAACTCTGTAACATGATGGACCTGTGGTATGGCGATGTAATATGAGTCTTCAGCAACTGTATCACTCATTCAAGAATGTGAACGGCAAAACCGGCAGGGTGACCAATTGAATCCTCTAGCAGATTGGAATACTGATTGCTACAAAGTATATCACTCAAGGTGCAATGGAGAGTATAGTTTTAAGAAAATAACCATCCTGATTATTGTTGACAACCAGTTGACAACTTGTTTGACAGTCTATGAGGGTACGATGCAGGCGGGTGCCTGAGCATCGACCCACCTGTGAAGACTGTCACTCTTCTGTAATCAAGCGGGGGGTAGGGGCACTAAGCAGTCTTTGACTGCAATTTTGCCCCTCCGCCTGCCACTCTTAATCCAACTATACCTCCTCTCTGAGTTATTTTACTAGACCCGGCGTACCTGACCGAATTGACTCATTATACTAGATGGTGTTATTGGTTATTAAGCCAGTCTCACTGGCACGCTGATCTGGGAAGGGATGTGGATACACTACACGAGAACGGCAATGCGGCGCATGCTCCGTGCGCGTCCCTAGCAACAGTAGCTATGGCACGCACGCGCAGCACCGCGTCTGCCCTCAGTATATGCCTTAGGAGTTTAGTCGCTACACACAGTGTGTGGTTGGACCAACGTGATCGTTTCAGAATAGACACCTAGTCGAGCCATATTAAAGGATCTAATATAGACACGATTGTTTTACGTATTACGATCACGCCCATGATACAATGTCCCCTACGAAGATGGCACCCCGCGCGGGGACGCGCGTGCGCGGCTGCTCCCATGGCAACCTACTTTGCTTGGGAGAGCAGTGCAGCACGTCCTTGTGACGGGCGGCTTCGTTCGGCGTCCCGTGGGCAATTCCCTTCCAAGTAAGTTTCAAGTAAATGCAGGCGATTACTGATCATGATCGTTGAATTATGCAATTAGCACTGATCCGAGAATAGGGGCCAACAGCCCACTCCGAAGCTTATGTTGATTACAGCCTATCTGGCTTGAGAACATACGATCTAATATAACCCCCCTTTCCTTTTTCTCCAAACCTCCAGTTGCGCATTGTCGGAGCCACAGCCCGATACAGCCATTGCACCCGGCGAGACATTTGGTTCTTTTGACCGGGTGGCCATGAATTATCTCTGCTTACCAAGGAAAGCAAGCAGGTCAGTCTATCTCCATTTTTGGAGAGTTACCTATCGAGTTCCTCCAAACTTTATATACATCTAATGAGTGTATCCTTATACTTTGTAGGAATCCCTATCGAATTTTGTTGAAACCAAAACATGTCCTGCCCTGAAGATGGATTTCCAATAATCCGAAATGTGTTGGCACTGATTACTCAATAGGAGTGTCTTTAGAAAAACTTCTGAGCAGAGTGAATGTAAAGGCTGAGAAGCAGTGAAATACAAATTTGACAACTGTCATGTATATGAATTACTCTATCATGTTATACTGAGATGAAGTGTACTTTACTTTTGTACTTTATCGCACACGGTTTGTTTTAGAGCATTCTTTTAGCTCAATTGAAATGCTGTCCTTTGTTTTTGAATTACAAACTGACTTGTATGAACTAAATCTGTCAATTAAATTAGTTCTTTTACACACATCTAATTATTGGTGTGGTGTAAATTAAATCTATCAAATCTGCTGGCGATATGATGTAATAACAATCGGGTCTGCCTTACACCTGTTTGTTCTCAGCCGGATTCATTCTTGGTTGGAGACTCGCAGCTAGACAGGGCCGAATGTACCCGGTTGACTATTTGAACATCAGATCAAGCCAATCACACCATTCTGAAGACTGGTGAAAACTGAGCCTTGTCGAACAAATATTCCCGCGAGGGAGTCTTTAGTCTCTGCAAGGCAGAATTACTACTTGGGACTAGTTCCCGTGAGGAGTGCAGCACAGGGTTACCGGCCGGCAACTGTCGGTGCATGTCTTGTTCTTCAGTATTTTGAATCTCGAGTGGCCTCGAGCTTTTCCCTGCTGCACCTGAAATATTATATACTTGAATGACACAGAGTTCCTAAGACCCTTTGGGTAAATTTACCTATAGTAAACTCGAACTATTGTTGGTAGTGCCTCCCAACCAATTCTCTTTTCTCCCCTCCCCTTCTCCCCGTCCTCTTCTCTCTACCTACTCTATGGTGCACTCTGTCTCGCCTATCTTTTTTTTTTTAAACTTAAAATTTTTATTAGCATTTCAACAGGCCAAAATAAGGATCATTAATACAAATCTTTAAGACACTTATTCTGTCCTTGATAAACCTAACAATTCCCCTACCCCCTCCTCCACACCTCCCTAGAACCTTAAAAACAGTAACAGTGGTTTCTTGTAGGAAGGAAGACTAATCATTTCGGAGAACAGGGCACTGGAAGTCCTTTACCACTTAAGGGGGCTGTCATTCCCACCCCTGGGATACCAGTGCAATGAGTCCTCTTAGTGTGTTCGGTTTTCTCTATTGAACTTGTTATTGTTATTATAGGCTCCCAGTCTCCTGGCGACTCCCCCATTCTTCCCTTCCACATGGGGGGGACTCTCCCCTCTTTCTTCAACTCTGTACTAGTCTCTGCATCGCTTTGTTACATGGCACGTGACACTGTTAATTCCCTCAGTATATTACCCTTTTCTGTCTTGCCCCGTCTCGGGCTGCTTGATTCGCCATTCACCATGGCCGTAAACTTGTCCATTAAAAACACATTTTTCACTTTTATCAGCCATTATTCTTTATTGGGGACCATTGGGTTTTTCCACTTCTGAGCCAGGGCTACCCTGCCTGCCCGTTGCAGAGTCTTCCACATTCTGGGGTATCTGTATATTTCCGAGTCTCTCTGAGGCATGCCCAATAACATTGTCAGGGGGTCCTGTGCGAGTGTTTCCTCTGTAGCCTCGGCCATCAGATTTTCCCATTCTGCTTGTATCTGTGGACAAAGCCACCACATGTGGGCCCACGAGGCCGCACCCCTTCGGGCATCGTGGAGCGGCTCCTGGGAACATCTTAGATATTTTGAGCGGGTCCCACAGCCATCCCTGGAGTACTTTGAAGTTATGCTTCATGTCAGCTGTAAAAAGATTCCAGTAGAAAGCTATTCTGAAGACCTTGCCCCAGACCTCTTCCGTGAGTTCCTCCCCCGCTAGATCGTCCCAGTACTGTAGAAACCCTTGTCTCACTCCCAGATTGTTAAAATTGATTACTTTGTACAATTTAGATCTATCCCCCTCTTCGAGCTGGCTGAGTCTAAGACTTTCTCAAAGGGGGTTAGGGGTCTCAAGATTTTCTCCCCATTTCTGGTCACATAGGAGACCCTTCAGCCTCTGGTACTCAAACACTGTGATCGTGCCTGGGCCCAGGGCCTCAATCTCCTCCCTGGAACTTTTGGCCCGCTCTTTCCATACCTTTCTCTGACCAGTTCGGTGCATTCCAGAATCCCTGATCTCCCAGTCTAAGTACGGGGCCCCACAGTGATATCATTGGAGAGGGCCATGTTGAGAGATGTTCTGTGTTTGCTCCCTTCTTCCACAAGGACCACAGAACCTCTAGTGTGGGATGATCCAATAATTTACCTGGGATGTCCTTTCGTGGGGCCCATAGCAGATCCCTTACTTTGAGCAGGTGCGTATCCATGTCTTTTAAGTAGGACCAGTACGCCCCCTTATCATCTTTCATGTGCTCCAGGAGGACCTGGGGTTGGGCAGCTTTGTAATAGTAACAGAAGTCCCCACCTCCATGGGTAGGGTGAGAATGGCTCTCTTGGTCCTCGGGGACTTGCCCTGCCAGATAAATCTGTGCACTGCTGACTGGAGATCTTTAAAGGTGTGTTCAGGTACTATCGTGGGGCGGGCCGTGAATAAATACAGAACTCTTGGTAGGACGTTCATTTATCTTCACTTCACGGCCGTCATACGGCCGTACCATGACAGAATAATGTTGCCCCATCATTTTAGATCAGCCTTGCTATTGGCCAATACCGGGTTGTAGTTAGCCCGAGCCAGCGCCGAGAGGTCCCTAGGGATAAGCACACCCAGGTACTGGATTGCGTTTATTTCAACCCTAACCCTTGAGAAAGTGGACAGAGGATCCAGGAGCGGGTCGGGAGCTTGAAGGGGAAGCAACATTGATTTTGGTTTGATTGTCAACCCAGAAAAGACCCCAAAAGTATCTCTTAAGGAGAGAAGGGGGGGGCTCGACAGGTGCTATGATGTATGATATGATAGTTTATTTATATAGCGCCTATACACTGTGTGTTTCAAAGTGCTTCAAGGCAAGGGAGGGAACAAGGGAAAATACAATGACATTCCTACAGGCCATGAACAGTAAGGATGTGAAATTAACTATTGTACTCGGCCTGACGAGAGGTGCAGGTCTACTAGGTAGCCCAAGATATCATCTGCGAACAGGGAGAGTTGAAATTCAACCAGGCCCCTGCAGATCCCTTGTATTCCCGGATGTGACCTCACCTCATCCCTGTCTTGTACCCGGGTAAGATTAAAAGGAGCTGTAAGCTCCCCATTTACTTGTACCTTCACTGTGGGGGCCCTGTACAGGGAGGCTATCCATTTCCTCATGTGTTCCCCGAATCCCATTCTCTTAAGGAGGACCACCATGTACCTCCATTCCACTCTGTTGAAGGCTTTCTCGGAATCAAGGGAAAGCAAGCTGGCATTTGAGTCTAACTCTTGTGCATGGTGGATAAGGTCTAAGGTCTTCCTGATGCTATCCGACCCCAGGCGTCCCCTTATGAAGCCCATTTGATCCCTGTGGACCAAGAAGGGTATAATCCCCTCCATCCTTTCACCGAGCACCATGGGCAGAATTCTGACATCTGAATTGAGTAAAGATATTGGGCGATAGGAGGAGCATTCAGTCGGGTCCTTTTCCTCTTTTGGCAACACCACTATAATGGCCCCCATCATTGTCTTGGGCAGTATCCCCCCCACTCCCTCGAGAACCGCATTAAAAACTCTAGCCAGGTTTGGGGCGAGGGTAGAGCGGAACAATTTATAGAATTTTACTGAGAACCCATCCTCCCCCCGGTGTCGTGCCTCCCTTCGTAGCCTTGATTACTTGGACAATCTCCTCCTCCGCTATAGGGGCTTCTAAATTATCTGCGACATCTCTAGCTAGACCGGGTGTTGGAATTTTCCCAAGGCAATCATGTTAATGTTAAAGGACATTTGTACCGCGCACTATCGCCACTGGACTGGAGTGGTCCCCTGGCGGCTGTTGACGGCCACAGCCCGGTGAGTCCGTTGGTTGGGCCTGGGGTGTTGTGTTTTGAGCCGGTAGTCGTCGTGTACTGTTGTGGTGGTCTGTGTGTTTTTGTTTTGTTGTTGTAGTGAAGTTTGTGCAGTTTGTTGTGCTGTAGGTTTGTGGCTGTGTTCGGTTTGGAGTTTGAGAGGTGTGTGCAGAGGTGGAAATTGTTAGTAGAATTGGTTAGTTGGCAAATCTATTCTGAATTGAGGCGCTGGGATTGCAAAGTCTCTCCTGAAGCTCCTATGTCCTGAACTGGGCCCATCTTGCACTAAGGTCCCTTTCACATCTGGCCCCCACCTCAACCAGCCTCCATCACAACCACCCCCATCCTCCTAACTTGCCCTTTATTCTGCCAATGCACCTGCCAATGTCCACCACTCAACTAATGTGGTGATTGCCAGTGTCTCTACAATCCTATTGATATTTTGATACATGGTAGCAATTGAGGTGGAGTGAAGAGGGGATTGGCTGGGATAGTTGACTGTCTCAATGGGTGTTACCTGTGTTTTAAGTCTATCCTTTGTCACCTGCCTGGCATTGCAGGAGCTTCCCTGTCGTTTCTAGGGATGTTAGTGTCCTTTCCTGTTCCGTCATCCTTTTTTCCTGTTTCGATTTTCAGGTTGAGTCTGTGGTCTTGAAGAGCCAGGTTTTTAGTAATTTCCTGAATTTGTGGTGATCTTCATTGTTTCTATCTCTTTTGGGATGTTGTTCCAGGTTTTTGCGGCTAAGTGGTAGAAGGAGGTGCCTCCAAGTTTTTTCTTAAGGTATGGTTTTAGTTCAGGCGGATTTCATTGCTGTATTGGAGGGCCCTCTTTGATTTGTAGATTTTCTTTTTTTTTTTTTGTAGGAATTCAGCTCCACTGATTTCCCCTATGCGTTATGCACATGGTTTTGAAGGGGATGCAATATTTTACTGGGAGCCAGTGTAGTGTTTTTAGGGCAGGAGTGATGTGGTCTCTTCTGGATAGTTTGAGGAGTAGTCTGGCTGCAGCATTTTGAATCCGTTGTAGTTTCTTCAGAAGGTATTCTGCTATTCCGTGGTAGATGCTGTTTGCATAGTCGATTCTTGACATGATGAGGGCGGCGATAGTGAGTGTTTTGTGTGTGAAGGAGAGGAAAGGTAGTATTTTTCTTGCCATGTGGAGGAGGAAAAAGCATTTGGGGTTCTAAGGTCAGGGTATTGTCCATCAGGACTCCCAGATTTTTTACTACCTTAGATGGTGTTGGTGCGGTTCCCAATTCCGTTGGCCATGGGATGGCGGTTTCGTTCTCTTGGTCTTTGGATATGATCATGATTTCTGTCTTTGCTGGGTTGATTTTCAGGTTGTTGGCATTCATCCAGTTGAAGATTTCTTTCAGTCGATTAGAGCTGAATGATCCGCTTTGGAATCTTTGATTTGGTAGATGATTTGAGTGTCATCTGCGTAGTTGTAGCAAGTAATGTTGTATTTTTTGAAGATTTTGATGACCGGAGTCTGGTAGATGTTGAAGTACAGTGGTGACAGTGAAGATCATTGTGGCACTCCACAGTCGTTAACTCGTGGAGTGGATTTGAAGGGTTTAATCCATATGGTTTCTGGTCTGTCTGCTAGGAATGATTTAGTCCAGAGTGGTGCCGTGTCCATTATGCCTATGTCTTCTAGTCTTTTGGTCAGGGTGTCATGCCCAACTGTGTCAAAGGCTGCAGAGAGGTTGAGCAGAATAAGGGCTGAGGTTGTGTTTGAGTCTGCGTTGGTTTTTAGGTCGTCCCAGATGGATAGTAATGCTGTTTCTGTTCCTCTTGCTGGTCTGAAACCGACTTGAGCTTGGTCTAGCAGGTGGTGTCTTTCTATGTATTCTTGGGTAAGTTTATATATGTAGGTTTCCAGGAGTTTTGCCGGGTAGGGTATGTTTGAGATCGGAGAGGTCTTCTACATCGCCACTTGTGTTTTTTAGAAGTGGCTTGATCTATGCCGATTTGAAGATCCTCGGTACGGTTCCTGTTGCTAGTGATAAATTTAGAAGGTTTCTGTAGTATGTCCTTTTGGTTGTATCTCGTGGTTGGTTGATCTTGTATGGTTTGTATGGTTTGTCGGATGTCATTGATTTTTTTTCTTGAAGTGGTCCGACGGGTCGTTGCAAAGTTTCTCTGAGTGGTTTGGGGTATTATCGCAGCCTGGTGGGTTTCTCATTTCTTTAATGATGTTCAACATTTCTTTTTGTGTGTTGGTGGCATTGGTGATTCTGTCATCATAATGCCTTCTCTTCGCCTTTTGAATTTCCTTCTTGTATGCGTGGATTTGTTTTTGGAACAGTGTTTTTTTTTGTCTGGGTTGTATTCTTTCCTTCATCATTTAGGGCAACATTACCATTTGAATTTGGATTTATATAACCTTTCATAGAACCGTTTGAAGGCCCCACCAGTACTAGGGGTGTCGTAGGCCAACCTCCCCTCATCAGATTTCGTAGCTTTTACCATTTTATTTTTCTGGGCTTCCCTCAGTTTCCATGCCAATATTTTGGCCGCCCTGTCCCCCCTTCTCATATTTTTGTTTGAGGAATTGGAGGCTCCCTTCTGTTTTGGACATGAGGAGATCCTTTAATTGGGTCTTGCACTGGTCTAGGGCAACATCTTGGTCTCTAGTGATAGATCAGCCTAGTCTCGGTTGTAGTTCTGCTATTTTATCCCGAAGTGCCTTTTATTGGCTGTCCTTCTCACTTTTCCTTTGTGCCCCTGCTTTTATCAGGACCTGCCGTATAGTGACCTTGAATGCGTCCCATAGAATGTGTGGGCTGACTTCCCCGTTATCATTCAATTCAAAGTATTCTATTATCTTTTCTAGCACCATTTTGACAATTACCGGGTCCTTCAACAGGGTATCATTACATTTCCATCTGCCTCTACGTTGTCAACCCCAGCCTCGCATCAAGGTAACTCTCACTAGATTATGATCGGACCAGAGTCAGGGTCCACCCTGTGATCCTTCACATGGACTATCAGGGTGTCATCTACTAGGATATAGTCGATCTTGGAGAAGGTCTCATGGATTTTTGAGTAGTATGTGTATGGCGGGTCACCCTCTATCGAGCTCGGGCACGTGTCTTCAAGGCCTAGCTTGTGGTTGATTTTGCAGAAACTCTGAGACATGGGGTTGTCCGTCGCTGGGAGAGATTGGGATACCATTCTCTTCCTGTCTCTTGAGGGGTTCATTACCATATTGAAGTCCCCTCCTACAATTGGGGTGACTTCCACAAAGTGTCTTAGCTTGTTCCTTACCCCATCCCAAAAAAGTGCGTGCCCTTCATTTGGACCATAGACCACCACCATTGTCAGATGGGTGCCCTGGAGCTTTCCTTTGATGAGCAAATAGCGACCCTCTGGGTCTTTAATCGAGGCCTCTGTTTTCAAGCCAAGATCACTGGCCATTATAACCGCCACCCCCCCCTTTTTTTTGTTCTATACGAGGTATGATTTCCCTCTTCTCTCCCTCGGAAGCTCGGCTCTTTCCTCCTCGCCCAGTGTGTCTCTTGAAGGAAGAGCAGGTCTAACTTGACCCGTCTAATTTCCCTACCTAGTAGGGATCTTTTTGTGGGCGAGTTCATTCCCCTGACATTAAGGGAGCCTATCTCCAGGACCGGTAGGCTATCGGCCATTCGTAAGCTTAAGATTGTCTTTCGTGAGTGTCTCCGGACGGTACCCCTGACCTTTCACCTTGCCTATGCCCAGTTTGTGGGCTTTGATGTAATCTTGAAACCACTGTTCCACTTTGTTCGCTTCTTCTCCCTTCCCCCTTTCCTACCTCCCCCCGGTGGAGCTTAACCCCAACTGCCCCCCCTTTCCCTCCTACCAACACCTCTGGAACGACCCCCTAAGTCCCCCCCACCAACTCCCGGCGCCCAGCCAAAAGGCCGACCTTTACTGGTGCTTGATTGGACCACCATTGTGCCTGCCTCGGCCGAGACCCCTTTTTAAATATATTTTCTTTTTTATATATATATTTTTTTATTGACCTCGCACATTGAGCCCCCCCCCATATCTTGGATGTTGCATTTTTGTAAAAGTTACTTGATCTTCGCTGCGAAAGTTCTCTGTGTCTTAGTTCAGATTGCCGATCTGCTTCCCCGGCCCTGGAGGGGCCTCCGTCACCCGATCCAGCCCCCCTGGCCATTGTCGCGGGAGGGTGGGGGAGTGTTCAGTTTCTTGAATTTTCTGGATCCTGGGATTTTTCTCCTGTCTCTCGCATTTCCTTTCTCACTTGATCCATCAACTGCCTCCCCAGAGGGCCTTCCCTGGTCATCGGAAGTGTTCACGTATTCTTGGATCGCCCCTCTGATGTTGTCCTCTGTGACCAGACGTGTCCTCTAGCCCATGTATCGAAAGGAGAGAGAGAAGGGATAGCCCCACCGATACCATACCCCCCCTTTTCCCGCAAGCATTGGGTCAGGGCTGTCACAGTTGTCTAGCCAACGTGAAAGTGGACCGGTCCTGAAAGATCGATATTCTTGCGTTATAAGTGATGTTATGAGCTTTCTTGGCTTCCTCAATGATTTTCATTTTTTCGGTGTAGTGGTAGAAGCGCACTAGGATAGAGCAGGGGACCCCCCACCCTGTGCATCCTATCTATCGTGGGCTCCCTTGTCGCCTCATTCCCAAACAGGAGGTGGATCACGTCGCTGACCACGCAACAGATATCCCTCTGTATGCCCGTCCACCTCCGGGATGCCAAAGAACCGGAGGTTGTTCCTCCTCTCCCTGTTGTCAAAATCCTCCATTTGCAGGGCCCTTTCCTCGTCCTTCTTTCCCAGGGATGCCAATCTCGTATCTATATGTGCCTCCAAGATGGTGGACGACGACTGGTTGTTCCCTGGTTGGTGTAACCTATCTTCATCTTTGTCCACCCTTTGGTCCATTTTCTCTAGTTTTTGAGCTATGTCCGATCGCATGTCCCTTATTTCTTGCAATACGATGGTGAAACCCTTTTCCATTGCTGTGGAGACCTTTGTGGGATCCTCGGACTAGTCCATCTCGTTTTCAGGGTCTGGGTTGTCTTGGCACCCTGTTGCCTCTTAGAATCTGAACTCCTGGAGGGCTTTCCTCCAACTCGTGAAGTTCCGTCACGTCTAAGGTTGGTTTGTTAGATGAATGGCTGCCGACTGGGGAGTGGGGGGACACCCGCCGCCCCTCCCCGGGATGACAGGGGTCGCCTTACTTCAATCCCTTCCCCCTGAGGCACCTCTCTGTAGTGTGACTGCAGTACCCAAGGCGGGCACACTGTAAAGACTGGAGGGGGGTGTCTGTACTTCTGCTCTCTATATGGTAGAGGAGAGGCACAGAGGACCCCAGCCAGGATTCTCTATTGTGGTAGCAATGGACGAGCAATCCAGGCCTAGCTTCTCAGGAGGTGATGCAGGCTGGTTCTTAAGTATAGGGTAGACCCCAAGCCCCCACAAAGGAATGTCCACACACTGTATTAGTTAAAACAGTCTTTATATAATTAAGTTCAAGGTTATATACAATCACAATAACTCACTTTGTGCTCAGAAAATCTACAATGGCAAATATATACAATTCTAATGGTACCACAATTATTGTTAGATTTCATTAAAGTGCATCATGACATACAAATAACGTAATAAAAGATAACCAACAATAGACATAGGAGGAAAGCAGTTGGTCAGAACAATTGGCAGAATACCGGCCTCTACCGTTAAACACAGTTCTGTGTGGAGATCCCCTCCCCCCCACCTGGGCAACCTGTAAAGTAAAGATATATCACAAGCCCAGTCCATATATTGTTCTAGAAGTCTTATTTACTTCTAAAATAGTTCTACAACCCCAATGTACCTGGAATAGCAGTTTGTCGTCGGGTCGTCGATGGATCCTTCTTGAGCGGCTCCCTTTAAAGGCATGGTCTGGTAAAAAAATTTATTTAAAAAATAGATAGGCAACATAAAAAAAAAATACTAGCATGCTCTTTTTTAAAACTTCCTATGTAAAATTTTGAGCTATTCAAGCTCAAAATTCGCAAAAGCAAGCACATGGGCGCATCCATTTTGTGAAATGGATGCCCTCCTGTGCTGGCTTTTGCTTTTGCGGCACTAATGAAGGAAAAGCCAGCCAGCTGTAGTAAACAAAAGCTACCGCTGGGTGGCTTTCCCTTCATTAGTGCTGTACGTGGAGGACGGGGACCGGAGACCAGAGCAGGAAGTTTTAAAAAAGAGAATGCTAGTATTTTTTTTTTAATGTTGCCTATCTATTTTTTAAATAACATTTTTTACCAGACCATGCCTTTAAGGCAGGAGCCACGGATCGTTGAGATCCCACGAGGAAAAAGGGGTGAACGATGACGGCGAGGCGGCAGCTTCGTTCCTAGCGGTGCCAGGCGATGACAGAGCTTTGGCATCCTGCAAGGAAGAGGCATGCAGGGCAACTCGATGACTATAGTTCAGGACTGCAGAGAGATTGTGAAGAACTGTGGCCCAGCAAGGGCGTCGAGTCATCTGGCGTCTCTACGGTTGTCAGGTGGCAGGAAACCCACCGGCATATGCTCCTCGGCGTGTCGGCGGCCTCGACTTTCTCCGGCGGGACAAAGCGGTCGACGGTGCAGGCGAGAGCGTCCTTGGATCAAAAGTTACTTAGGCAAAGGGAGCACAGCGGCTCCGGTCAGCGACAGCGGTCGTCGACGGTGATGGACAACAGTCCGGGCGCTTCTCTTTGGGATTCCGTGGCGGTCCCCGTCTCCGGTTGACAGCTTGTCGTAGGTCTGTCTACCAGGGAGCTTTGGTAAAGATCAGCTGGTTCAAGATGGTCCCTCGTAGCTCGGGAAGAGGGCGCCTATCCAGGTCCTCTCTCGGTCAGTCCTTGGAGACACAGCAGCTTTCAGATCGACGAAGTAGAGCATCAGCAAGACTTCTCTTCTAGCAGGCCTTCAAGGTTAAGCTTCAGTTTCAACTCCAGTTTCTCTTCAGCTTGTGAACACCAATCCTAGCAATGAGAGGCCCCCAAATATACTAGTTGATCTCCCATTCATTCTGCTGTGTCACACTCAGGCAACCAGTCGGTCAGAAGGGCATTCATGCAGGCAGGCAGCCAATCGGGTGCATAGTGCATTCAGGCCATTCACTTCTCTCCAGACACTCACAACAAGTTATGTGTATTGGGACAAGTACCCAGCCATTCACCACTCCACACTGCATTCATACCAGTTTTGGGTAGGGCTGTCTCAGTCATTGTGTCAAACACCAGAAACCAGACATCCACAACAAGAAGTGCATATTGGTCACACACTCCATTCACCCAGGTCCCACCCACAGGGTGTACCCACAACATACAGTCACTGGGACGGCTCCAGCTAGTCCTGCCTGGACTTCCTAACAACACCATATATGGAACTTCCACCCAACAGCCAGTCAGGGGGAAGGGACAGAGTCAGGGCTTCCCAGGACTTTGGGAAAACAAGGTAACGGGCAATAGGAAACAAGATGGCCCCTGTGGCCTCTTGCTTTCTATCAGGAATCAACTGATTCCACTGGCAGGGCCTGGGTATCCCAAAATGGAGGATACTCAGAGCACCTGTCAAATTCAGCATGGAGCTGCCACCAGCCCATACCCTGCTCTGTGGGTCACACACAGGTGCCCAAAAAACATACACTAGGGGCACAGGGTTGCACCCCCATCCATGGGTGCCATAAGGGTATCCCAAGGGTCTGTACACCAAACCAAAAACAGGAAGAGCTGCACTGTCGGGAGTCCCACATGGACTCCTGGGCAAAAAACAATACAGAACACAAATTAAAAAGGACTACAGGACAAGGACAGGGAGGCGCTGTCCCTCCAATGCATTTCCAGCATCACACACTCCCCAGCAGCTGCTTCTGGGGGCCTACACCTTTTTGTCCGTAGTTGAATAGGGCTGTATCTGGTTTCCTTGAGGAGGAGTGGTTGCCCTGCCCAGTTTCCCCTCAATCCCCTTGTTATAGTTGGGACCCTCGCTCTGGGGTCACTTCGGGTTCCTGATAAACTTTTGCCTGGGGCGGAGGGCGCCCCTCCTCTCCCTTCCTCTGGAGTATCACTCCTGTCTGCCCCACTCACGTGGCTTGACCCGACAGAGGGGCTGTGGCGTTGGGCCACATGCCCCAAGTCTGGGCCCACCCAAGAGGGCCAGGTTCCAGGGGTCTCTTCCCCCTTGCCTTTTCCACTGGTCTGGGGGATTCCGAGTATGGATCCTCTGGGTATGCCTTCGTTGTTTCCAGCTCTTCTTCTTGGGTGGCCAATGAGTCCCACTGCCTTAGTGCTGACAGTGCTGGCCGCGTTGCCTCCTTTCTTAGCCCCTCTGCTGCCTTGGTGCCCTGCTACTGAGGTGGATTACCCACAACGGTGTACACCCCCCCCCTACAAAGTGTGTTATCTCGGCTTAGTGAGGTCCTCCCGGCCAGGTCTTGTCCGTCGGCGGGCTTCGAGGTTTAGGCCTCTGTTTAATGGGTGCCTGGAGGGGTGGGGGTATTGTTTTCAGGCGAAGGGGCCTCAGTGTGTTCTGCCATGTTGAGTGGGAAGGTGTTGATTAGATAGGGCGAACGCTGCCCGGATCTGCTGAAGAGGGCTCCACTTCCGTCCCCGTCTGGTGCCACGGTCAGGGAGTGCCCTCTAGTGCTTGCCGGGGGACACAGCCGACCTCCTCTGCAGCGCTCCCCTCCACCTCGGCCTCTCCTCTCCGCTTCTCCTGCGTGGGATCCTTCCCCTCTGGATTAGGTTTTCCGGGGTGATTAGGGCCCTCTGTTTGGTTCCCCGGGGGGTACAACCTTTCCTGCTCCAGCCCCCCATCTCTATGAGCTTGCAGCTGCCATGATCCAACTGACCGGCCCCGGCTCCACGCCGTCGTAGCTCCTTGGGAGCTCGTCCGCTCTGGTTCCTCTGTGTGACTAGTTGGGGCTGCGCTGCAGTCCCGAGGGTTCCCCCTCGCCTCCGTTGCTACTTCCAGGCGACCGCACGGTTTTGTTGGGGGGGGAGATTCTCACAAAGGTGCGGGATGCTTCACGCCTCACTCTGTCTTGGTGGGCTCCTCCTCTGATCTGCCCGCCAGATTGCACGTGCCTGGACCAGAGGCGTTCCATTCTTTGGTTTTTGGGGGGGTCCTGGAGCTCGATCTTTCGTCCAGGGGCACCCCGGGCTATCGCCTCCCAGGTCACGTTGTGTGTTCCTCTCAGGGGGAGAAGGGGGCATGGGGAGACTAAGGGGGGGGCTCAGGTCCGTTAACGGCCAACCCTAGCGGGAGCACAGCACTCAGACTACCATCGCCTGTGCGCCCCCTGGTGGGTCTCCCCTCTCCTATCTTTTCTAACTGCTTCTCTGTCGACTATCCTGCTCTCCTCACTGAATCTGAAAGGAAGAAGTTTAAAAAGGACATCCTGGTCTCCAACCCAGGCCTCCCTATCGCCGACACCTATACCAGTGTCTCCTCTAGGCAAACCCTCACTGACATCCTCTTTGCCGTTCCCTCACCAGACCTATGGACTCTTCATATGGCCTCCGTGCTTTCTCCTCTGTTCTCCCATTAATGGTGGCACCCGGTGGGAAGCCCTCCTGGCCTCCTTCGACTCCTCCAAGGTCATCATAAATGTTTACCTAAATGGTACCGTCTTGGTCCAAGGCCCTCGGGCCAATCTTCTCCTCCTTTATAGATGCTTCCCGTGCCTCATCAATTTCCTTCCTTCTCATGCTGTCCCTTCTCCTCCATCCACGGCTCCCCTGCGCCCCCCTGCTGTCTCCACCTTAGCTACCTTGCCCTCTCCTCCTTTTTCTTCTGCCCCCCCCTCGGGCTTCTTCTACACCTCCACAGGGAGTCCCTCTGATTTGTAACCCTCCCCGAAGTCCTTCAAGGACGGCAACCTTCTCCATATTGCCACTCTTAACTCTCGCTCAGCTGTCGAACACACCACTGACATCTGCCACCTCCTGGAAGAACTTGACCTCGATGTCCTCAGTCTCACCAAGACATGGTTCACGGCCAGCTCTTTCACAAGCTTTGGCACTCTCCTCCCTGACGGATACAAGATCCTCTCCACGCCCAGGTCCAACTGTTCTGGAGGGGGTATAGCCCCTGATCTTTCCTGAGTGGATTCCTGCCTCTGTCATTTCCTATGCAGACTTACTCCTCTTTCGAATGCCTTGTCTGCAGGCTCTTTCTCTCTCCTAGCCATTCCCTTGCTACGGCTACCATCTATCAGCTACTTAGTCAGATCTCCTCCTTACTCTACGAGTGGGCTGAGCTCTCCTCTTCCCTCTTGGTCTCAACCACTCAACTCCTCTCTTTTGGAGACTTTAACATCCACCTGGATGCTTCCTGTCCTTCCTCTGGATTCTTTCGCAACCTCTGTGACTCTCTCTCTCTCTATATCCTCCCCTCTGTCCCGACTCACTCTGGCACACCTTTGATGCTCTGATCCCTACAGACCTTCCCTTCTCTATCCCTCTACTCTCTCCTGGAGTGATCACTTTCTCCTTTCCTCCCAGCTCACTCTCACCACCCCACTGGCCAAGCCAACTCCATCACTGCCACCTACCGACCCTATCCGACCCTATGAAGCATGTGTCAGTTGAGGCTTTCGTCACCACTTTCTGGCCCCCTCCCCCATTGCCTGTCTCTCACCCTGACACAGCCCTCTCCCTTCTCCACTCTGCTATAGCTGATACTCTGTGTTCTTGCCCCTGTCATGAGGATCCGCTTGAAGCCCAAAGCCAAGTGCAACTCCTGGTACGACTCAGATCTTGCCACACTTAAACGCAAGGCCTGCCACCTGCTCCAAAGGAAATCTCGGCTCTCTGTCCGCACCGAGAAAAGAGCCCACATCCACGTCCGCGTCTCTGCGGCATTTAACAACTCTGCCAAGCTCTTTAAAATCTGCAAGGAGCTGGCCAATCCTGCTGCAGTCTCTACCTCTCCTGTCCCCTCGCACAACCTTTGCATGGCCCTGGCTTCTCATTTTATCTCTAAAACTCAGGACATCCTGTCCTCTCTATTCCTCTCCCCCATGGACACTCTACTCCCTGCTCTTCCTCTGGCCCTTCTTCGGCCACCTCTCCTCCCTCCTTCTCTGCCTTTCCCCTGTTCTCCCCAGATGAGGTTTCTAGACAAGTCTGATATATGAAGGTCTCGTCAAAACAGGTTCTCCCCTGCTCCTCCAAAACCATCAAGGACCACATTGACACCCTGGCCCCTGCTCTGGCTGACTTCTGCAACCACTCCTTCCCCACAGCCTCTTCGTTTCCCCCCTGAAGCACTCCCCTGTGCACACTCTTCTTAAGAAACCCACTGCCGACCCCTCTTGCCCGACTAACTATCACCCAATCTCCATCACTCCCTTCCTGGGCAAACTCCTGGAAAAACTGGCCATCTCCCAGTTTAAACTTCACACTGAATCTGTTGGTTGTCTCCATGACCATCAGTCTGGCTTCGGAGCTGCCAGAAGCATGGAAACTGCTCTCCTGAACATCCTTGAAGATCTGCTCTCCAACTTCGATTCCAACACCCCCTGTGTCCTCATCTTACTTGATCTCTCTTCTTCCTTTGACACGTTCAACCATGCCATCCTGCTCAACCGTCTCTGTGATAACCTGGTTATCACCCATCAGGCCCTGGCTGGGCTGACCGCTTTCCTTGCCCATCGACCCTCCCAGGTCCAACTTGGGTCCTTCCTCTCCTCTATCTCTCTCTACCTATGGTGTTCCCCCTGGGTCTAACCTCTCTCCCTGGATGTTTTACCAATACCTGGCACTCCTTGCCCATCACATTGCCGCGCTCTGTCCCAACTTTCATTGCTATGCGGATGACACTCAAGTCGTTTTCAGGCTCCCTTCGGCCACTTCTTCTCTCATCTGACTGTCTGCTATCCAGGAGTGATGTGCCGCCAATGATCTCTGCCTTAATGCCAGTAAAACCGAGATTCTTCTCATTGGCACACCTGCTCCCTCCTTTCCTGTGACTCTCTGGCGGGCCTCTCTTGGCCCTCTTCCTGCTCCCACCTCTGAGGCTAAAAACCTCGGGGTCATCTTCGACTCCACACTCTCCTTTTCTCCTCACGTCTCTGAAGTCTCTAAGAAGTCACATTACCAGCTGCACCTCCTCAGAGGTATTCCTCCTTTCCTCTACTTCCCCTAGAAGCTCACTGTCTCCAGAGCTCTGGTTCTCTCTAGGCTGGACTACTGCAACAGCCTCTTTCTAAATCTGCCTGCTTCTACTCTCCGCCCTCAGCAACTCATACAGAACAGGACTGCAAGACTTGTCCTTGGCCTCAAGCCCAGGGATTGTATCTCTCCAGGACTGAAATCTGCACTGGTCCACAAGGCCTTCTGGGGCCTCAATACCTTCAACTCTCTCTTTCTAAATATCTTCCTTTTCGAGCACTTCGCTCATCCGCCTCCAACTCCCTCAGGGTCCGTCGCTTCTCCTAACAACGAGTTTGTGGTAGATCTCCTCCTTCGGCTAGGGCCTCCCTCTGGGACTGCCTCCCTGAAACTTGCGGAGAACCATCTCCGGTTCAGGAAGCACCTCAAAAGCTTCCTCTTTGCTTCTGCATTCTCTCCTCTTCTCCCCTGCTGAACTTCTGGCTGAAACTGAAACTGCACTTGTCACCTGGCTACCCTCTGATCTCGGGCCCAGGTCCCTTCCCCTGCCAGTTGCACCCCTGCACTGCCTCCATGGCATCCCCCGCACTTGGGGACTGTTTCTGTATCCCTACAGCCCTCTACCTGCACTCGACACCTGATGCCTGCACTTACCCTTGCACTTGCCACCAGCTGGCCGCACTTTTACTTTGCTTTATTTATCTAGTTATTTTTACTGTTGTTCCCATGTACTGCACTGCCCCTTCCCCCTTCCCCTGCACTTGCGTGATCTCAATGTCACCTGGCCTAGTAGATCGTTGTCCGTCTTCCCTCTGTTCCCCTCCCTTGCCTCGTCGTGCCTTGAAACACTTGTGTATAGGCTCGTTATAAATAATCCCAGGCAAAGCGAGTATGTCAGCATGCAGGTATCCTTTATCATCTCTGTGATGTGCAACCTCATATTGTTCTAAGGCAGCCCATTGTATGGATGGGTCATAACTATCCTGTTTTCTACACTAGCTCCAGATATTGGCGGGCAGAACACACTAGAAAAGCTGATCAATGTCTCCCAAGGTTAATGGACCCGTACATAGTAATTTATTTGTTTGGTTATACCATTGCTCTGGGTTCTGTCTGATATCCGGAAAATCTTTAGTGAAGGATAATACTTCCATCCGGTTCCAGGGCACATGTACGTGGTGATGCCAGAGGTCTACGTTACTCCCTGGTACTCATGGGGGTTTGAGTAGTGGGGACTGGGGGCATGAGCTCTCTATGGAGGCTGGTATCTGGGGAAAGCCAGTCTAATAATATCACAATCCCCAATTCCCTGGTTTAAAGTCCTCGCTTTTTCTATCCATCATATTGATTGTGAAAGGGTAGTTGTGCCCGATACCCTTGTTTGGACTGATTGTTTTCTTTGTTGTTCCCACACTCGTCTAGCTTATTAATGTACTAGGGTGTTATTGTGCAGGGTTTGGCCATTCATTACTTCCTTAGCCTTTTCTGGACCATCTACCCCCGCTTTTATCCATTCGTCTAGCCATTGAGTAATCTGTTCTTTGCCTACAATGGATACCCTTTTTTCAGGTCATCGCTCCCTCTTTCTCCTCTGACCCGTTACCATCTTGTATTTTATGAGGGTGGGGGAGGTTGTTTAATTAATAGATGCTCCATCAAAGGGTCTGTCTCCAGCTGGTCAGAGGGTGCTTGCATATGCCTTAACTCCCTGCATGTGAATTTCTCTTGCGCCCTGCTCCCAATTTTCAACTGCTTTCGTCTGGTCATATGCTCTAGCCTTATCCCTTTCAGATTCTGGTTTTCTGCTCCTCCCTGATCGCCTTTTGCCTTGTGTAATCTCCCATTTCTGATAAGTCTCCTACTGGAGCAATACCTCCTTGGGACCCTTTGCTGCTAACTTTTCTCTTAAGATATCCCAGTTTCTGTAAGTCACAGGTTCCACGCTCAGGAACCTGTAAATTAGAATTGTCAGCAGTATACAAATGCTGTTCTTTCAGAGACCCCCCAATCCTTTTATTTTTAATTATTATTTTTTTTAAATGTTTTAATCTCCCATCCCCGGGATCCTTCAGGAGGGGTTGGAACATGTTGCTCAAGCTTACAAGCTTATCCAAATGCTTTCTACCACAACATTGCATATTATTGCATGCACTAACCATATTTCATCTGCATATGCTTGTGATCACAAGGTTACAATATGGCTAGGTTATTTTAAACTAGTGGTCCCTGAAAATACTGTAACATATCTTATTTATTTGGTATTTATAATGAGCCTATACACAATGTGTTTTGAAGCGCAACAAGGCAAGAGGGTGGGGGAACAAAGGGGACAAACGAAAACTATCCTAGTAGGCCTTGTGATATTCGGACCGTGCAAGAACGTGCAGTAAAGAGAAGTGCATGAGAAAGGGGAAGTTGGGGGATGGTGGGAGTTCGTCAGTCCGGAAGGGCCTGTGGGAAAACAGATGATAGGGGAGGTCAGGTGGACAGAGTCAGGGGAAAGCACAGAGTGCAAGGGAAGGATGGTCCACGAGCTAAGCGTGAGGTAAGGGGCTGGAAGGGCTACAAGGGTGCAGGCCCAGCCAGGCTAGTGCGGTGGAGGGGCCCGGAAGGGCAAGTGCAGGTTGAAAGGGGTTGTGGGGGGGGGCGCGGTCATTCCATTTGACCTTTTTTCGACCTGCACCAATCTCACCAGATATCTCGACGTCCTCTTGTCCCACTCAGCGCTAGCGTTTCTGGAGCCAATAAGCTGTTTTCAGGCGGGGACCTCGGTCGAGGCAAATCTACGTGTCGAGGAACTTGGTGGAGTCAGACATAGACAATGGCTATGGGAAAACTCGGTCCTCTTGTGCAGTGTGCACCATGGTCGTCTGTCACCCTTTTTCAACCACGGTTCACAGCCCGTCTGGATTCACCTTAGACGTCCCTTCATGGTCCTCATTTTGTGGGAAATCACAAATGTGAGATACTGCAATCTCTTTTCTATGGGTTACCGCCTGGAATAGAAGACCAAGTATGAGACCCCATCGCAGAGTAACAGTTTTGCATACACATTTATTCAAGCATTAGAAAAATACACTGGAGTGGAGAGAGCGCGCAACAACATAAGCTTCGCAAGAACACTCTGTTTAGTCCACAAATTCATCAACTTTTATACAGATTTCCCAAAAAAGTTACGTGGCCCATTCAGAAGGGAAGGCACATAGGCAATGACCTTTGGCAGTTGGGAACATCTGTGGTTAGTAAATCATACATGGTAAAACAAAGAGGCTTTAGTTTAAGACATGGTCAGGGTAAAACTTCATCCACCCCTCTCCCTCTGGGGTGGGTGATAAATGGACATCTGACTTTTCATGTGCCGTTCCCAACAGCAGGCTATCTATGTCGCCAGCATGTTTACGGAAAAGAATGATTCTGTTTGAACATGTGTTTACTATTGCAGGGATAATGCTGATGAGATGAAATAGTTTGTGTAAGCTGGCTTTTGTTTTTGGAATGCAGGTTACTTCGTGCGAAGGGAAGAACTGTTTCCCAGCTGCGATGTCCACACTAGAAAGACAGAAAATTCCATGAAAATTCTTGCATCGTTTTAGCGAATCCTGGTCTGTGTGCTGAAGCTTGTTTTGCAGTTGGCATGGTGTTCAAGACCACAAATCTATATTCTGTGGTTCGATAATCACTTTTGAATATTCGCATGCGGGTAAGGGCGCTCAGCCAGTTAGGTGACTGTAAACATGGGCGAGAAGTACAGTGTATGGCCTGCGTTTCTCCAGCCACCCGAGGTCCTTCCCTGAGAACTAACATCTTGATTGTGGGAACGCAAGAGGGAATCTGCTGCAATCCTCCCCCACCCCAAGACATCGCACACTCTTTCTGCACTCTCCTACCGCTGCTGCCATAGAAATAGAAAAGGGTAAAGTCCCCTTTCTTTTTGCTGTGGTGGCAGAGGCTATTTTATTTTCATTTTTCATGGTAGAGTGGCCATCCGGTGGTTTAAACTGTGAAAACAAGAAACAAACATTAATATCTTCAATTCTCTTATCTAGAGGCATGTTTTACAGAGCGAGTTAGGTAAAGTCAAAAAACGAAATATTTAATGAAGTGAAGAATGAGAATGTTTGAGACTCAAAGTCCTATAATTCCATAGGTACTGGGATCAGGAAGAGGAGCTTAGAGGCACAGAACTGCAATGCACAGTCTAATGCTCCTAATAATCTATGTCTGAGCAGCAATTTTGGCTATTTAAATCCCCCGCTGGTGCAGATGCAAGGGAGTAGCAGTAGAAGAAGTTATCTGTGGCGGTGCACATAGCAGGGACAGAACGAAGACGCCGGGACCACCGATGTGCCTTTGTTGGTTAATGATGCTGAGAGAGTGGTGAGCAGGAGAATTCTGACCTGCAGAGGTCGTGCAGCGGGAAGCACTGTTGTTGCAGGTTGCCTTGTGGGAGAGAGGAGCTCTCTGCACATTGTGTCTGTCTCCGGTGGCTGGCGAGCACCGAGAAACGATAGGAGCAACGTGAGATTATGTGGGGGAAGGAGCGACGCAGAGCTGCATCGTAGTTGTCAGACGCTCGAGTCTGGCGAGGAAAGAAGTGGTGGCTGAGTGGGAAACGGGGATGCGCAGTGAGCTATCAGTGAGTTGGCCTTGGATAGGTGACCCTGGGGTGCTCTGTCGCAAAGCGCTAGCTGCAAACATACTGTTTGAATACCCAGTTAATGATAGAAAGCATTTTTGACTTAACACGCATGTTGAGAGCAACTAAAAAAAGAACGTTTATAACTATCACTATCCAAGTAAAGAAAGAGTGATATTTAACATGGGCTGTAATTACCATTGCCCAAGGAAGGAGGGGGCAGTATTAAACCTAGAGTGGTCACCATTGGCAAAGCAAAGAGGATGCAGTATTAGAACAAAACTATAACCAGTATTGCTAAAGCAAAAAGGAGGCAATGATTGCATCAGATAACAACCAACATTTTCATAGACAATAAAGGTAATTAGAAGGAAAAGGGGAAACCGCTTTCTTGGAGGGTGAATTTCGAATCAACAGTTACCTGACATGATGGTAGAAACCCAGAGTTGGCAGGAAAGTGAATCCTCCTTGGGGAGAGTTTCAAGGGGAGAGGAACATAACCTGCATTGCATGTGGCCAAACAATCATTGGAACAAACTGCATCAATGGGTGTTGCTTCCAGCCCTACAGATAAGGGGTGTATGAGCCACTTTTACTCACTAAAAGTGGGCAAATACTCCCCAAAAATTAAAATGGGGAGTATAAATACTCCCAATAGGAAACACATAAAGTGCTTGTCCCCATGCTTTCAGCCAAATAGCTCCATGGATATGTTTGGACATGTAGTACACATAGTGCCACAGGCAGGAATTACTATTATTACTACCTGATATGAAGAGGTACACAATTCTCTTTTTAATGTGCATGAATAACTAGGTTTAAAGAAGTATTGGGAAAAAAATCTGTTTTACAGATAACCATTTTTTTTACTTGCCTATAAAATGCTCCCACTGGAAATGGGACTTACTTTTTGTACTCTTTAAAAAATCATTTTACTCCCATCTTTAAAGAATAGGTTGTAAAGTACTCCCACTTCAAAATCTTATCTGGCGCACAGGTTGCATCCTTATGGATGGAAGAAGTTGTGAATTTTACTGTGGTTTAAAGTCGAAGACATTTTAGCGATGTTCATACCGCTGAGTACTTGTAGTGTTAGGACGTTCAACCTGGCTGGAGAGTACAGTAGGAAAGGCCTGGCAGGTTAGTAAACCAGGAAGAAGGCATTGAAGTATTGCACTGTGATGAAAGGTTGTGGTGGAAAGAAAGTGGCAACGCCGCTAATGTGTTTGATGACCTGTGGTGAAACCAACCTGACGAAAACATTGTTGTGTATAAAGAAGTGTGTAGTAATTGTCTTTCTCAAGAGAAATAGTAATGAAATATTCATTGGAAGAATGATGAACTTTGTTGGGTTATAATACAATCGCAACGCCAAGTGAAACCCTCCAGAAGTGAAGGAACTTTGTGTTGGAAACAGTACTTGTCTATTAGAAGAATTTTTGTGTTACACCTTTTGAAGTAGAATCTGACTATTGACATGAACTTGGTTTATTGGAGCGTTTATTTGGAAATTCTCCTTTGGTCCTGGGCAAGGGGATCCGACCCTGGTTAGAATAATTTTTGGTTCTAATATTTTGTTTCAATTGAACCGCGATAAGATTACCTGGAATGCTTTTGTTGTATGTATAAGTGTGAGGGAAAGATATCCTTACGTATTCAAGGCATAAAATAAGCAGTGTTGCAAAGCAATTTGCTATGCAGTTCTATAGATTTGCTAATTAAACGTACTCTTGTGTAGCAGAGCTTGCTATTTAAATTACCTCGTTCAATGAAAACACAGCTCACCATGCGTTTCTCTCTTGCCTTCAGGGGTCTCACCACCCTCTTTTCCCTGTTCACTGCAAGTTCAAAATTGCTAATGGAGAGGGAGTGCAACTGTAATAATCTCCTCCACTCTTAAAAGTGCCAAAGTCCCAAGCGGCTGCCGGGGTTTGAGTGCCTCCATATATGGCAATAAAGATCTCCCCGAAATTTGTAAGCTCAGTGTTGCTAGGAGATGGACACTCAAACGCATTTGTTTGCTGAATGATATACTTTTGAGAAATGCTTATTGTCCTTTGAACTGCTCTAACAATGGTTTTCACTATCAACATATGATTGTTACTTGTATACACAGTTCAAACATGCTATTGCCATACAATTCTGAGGTGGCTATGATTTCGCGGCACAGTCCCCGAAAGAGGCCAACATCAATAATGAGTTGATCCCTCAGAGGGCTATTTGGTCACTCTACAGGTTATGCTTAAATTCCAGTCTCATTCCGTCTTAAAACTTAAGCAGAAAGGGGAAGATGATGTGGGTACACTGGAACTGGAAGATTGTCGGGAAGCCTTTGTCCCTGCGTGAGATAGCCATTCCAGCTTGACTTAGGCTAGTCCAATTGAAAATTCTTCACAGGGTTTACTATGCACGTGATTTCCTCTTTAAATGTGGTCGTGCTTTGACTTTTTATCATGACTTTTCTATTTATTTGTGTCCATTCATTATTTGTGTCCATTCATGTAGCTAACCTTTACATTTTACTGGCACTACTCTCGCTAATGTCTCACTTCAGCAGTCCACAAAAATGCTGTATTGTTGCTTATTTTATGTCTTGGGTACAAATAACGTCTGGTGACATTAAAAATCGTAGTAGAAATTTCTAATTAAATGTTTGTTTGCTAATCAAGAAACTTAATTAGCAATTTATGCTTTGGTATTGGAGTGTTTTCCTTTTAGTCTTAGTTTCATAGGCAGGGAAACCTATGCTAGGTTAGTGAAAGTGAGGCGTTTATCACACCCTTTTAAAATGGCTTCTTGTGAAAAGCCTTTATCAAGTTGTCCGCTTCACATTTCTGACCCCTCACACCACCCATTGACTGCCCGTGGCCATGCTAATCCCTTTGGCCATTCCCACCCAGTTCCTTCCCCTCCACGGCCAGTGTTTTTTCAAAGCAGTCTTCTTAGAATTACTGACTTAATGTGGCGTTAAGCCCCCCGTTCCAAGGGCTGGAACGGGGCTAAAGGCCCGGTAGTCCTAAGTTAACGGCCCGAGTGAAGCCCTTGGAACAGGGGCTTACCGCCATTAGATTCCCGGGTTACCAAAGCAGTAACCCGGGGTGCTAAAAAAAGTATTTTCAGTACTTGAACGTGTCCCGTTCAATGACTGAAAATACTCTGCTAAGATGCCCGCCATGGAAAGGGATACAGAGCCCCTCTTCCCTTTTGATAGCAGCCAGAGAAGCTGGGAAGCTGCGGTGGCGGCGACCTGCACCGCTGCAACAAACAGGTCAGGTGGAGGGGAGGCTTGGAACGCGGGCTGAAATTGTAGGGTTTGGCCTGCGCTTCTAGCCACATGATTGGCGGGTTCCCCCGTTCCGGGTGCTAAAATTTCCTAATTGGGTCTGCCTTCAACCGCCTGGTTTATAAGCACTATGCATGTCCTTCACTGAAGTCCTGTTAAAAACGATCATTGGTAAAGCCAACCGTTTTGGCTTGTGTGTATTAGGCATTTGTTAGGCACTGTTATTAGATGCCCAGGTACTCCCACCATTTTGCACCTGCGACCATCAATGTCCAGTTAATATCACTACGTCTGTTCCCAAACTGTTGGCATTGCCAATGGTTGTTTATTCTCCAGCACGGGGTCTGGCACGGATTCACATGGTCATAAATATTCCCTGTCATCTGGCTGGGAATCCTCGGGAAACGAAAAAATGTCATTTTCACCTCAAAACTGTATTTCTCCTCTCAACCAATCACTGTCCTCTGGGTCATACTGCCCCCACACAATGACGGTCCTCTCCCTAAGCTCCACCCCTTGTGTCCATCTTCAGATTTGTACCGCATGCTTCAGTGTTCGGAGTCCTCAAATTGCTCTCGGAGCTAGTTTCGTGTTTTTTGTGAATTTCTTCCAAAATAGTTACAATTTGCTTTACCGTCTTCGACAAAGGACAGAGACCGGCAGCGGGGTGCAGCTACCAGCAAATATCTTCATCCACCATCGGATCATCGAAGTTAAGAGAAGGGCTGGCCTTGGGCCTACTTCACGCCTTTCAGCATGACTGAAGAGACTAAGGAAGGTGGTCGAAGCCTCTCCAAACTCTGTACAAAATGTGGATTAAGAAACATTTTCATGGAGGATCGCTACCATAAATGCTTATACTGCCTGCATCCAGACCACGATGAGGAGGGAGTTGCTTGTGTTTCTGTGCAAAGGGGACCTGGCCTAGCAGTTCGGGCTGGGCTGCTACCATTGGTGGCAGTACCTGACTGATTTGCATATGGCTGGACCCCTTTTGCAATGGCGCAGACGGGCTAAAAAACGGTGGTTGGAAGGTTGCCCAGAGCAATGCCAGTGGTTCAGATTCATTCAAAACCTTCCACCCATCACTTTTGTGCTTACACGATGAGGAGGGATGCAAGGTGTGCCGTTGTTTCTCGAAGGAAACCAAAAAAGAGCTCTACACCAGGCTATCAGCGTGGCTCAAGTCCAGCAAGGCCACTGAAGCACCCTCGGGTCATGGTCAAGCCTCAGCCAGGACCGGCCGGTCCCAGGAGCATTCTACTCTGAGAGGAGGTTGAGATCCTTTGAGGTCAGCCCGCTCACGGGGTCCAAGAGAAGTCCAAGCTCTGTGACGCTAGCTCCGCTGGGTTCGCTGTTGCTGCGGTTCCCGATTTGGACAAAGGGCGATCACGGTCAACCTCCACGGTGAGCCTGCCAATGAAAGGAACATCTTTGAAAGAGTAATTCCTTAACCCCGTCCAAACTCTTCCGGGGATGACTCTTCAAAGCCAGCTAAGGCTCTGCACCATGCCAAGTCAACTGAGTTGACCATGGCAGAGTCGACGAAAGCAGCCACGAGCACTTAGTCGTCTAAGTCAACGACGACCACTACGGCCACCACAAGGGAGCGGGTCCAGAAAGGAAGTCGCAGCTCCCCCACGGGTGTCCTTGCCACCAATGTGAGGTACAGCTGCAGAGGCAACGGCGAAGGAGCCGGGACCAGGGAAGTGACCAGGCTGCTGCTCCGACCCAGCAACCTCCTGAGAGGGAGAGGGAAACAGTCCCACCTGTGGAACTCCCAGGTATGTGGACCAGCAGGCTACTTTGGATAGACCGGAGCAGATCTACACTCGAGTACCGACGAGGGAGAGAATGATCTGCATGATGGATGCTGCTCAGACCACAAAGGGGGAGGATCTGGGGGGAGCGGGGTAGGGGGACCTCCTTCCCCTGTGCGGAAGGGAAGACGCATCAGCTCAGTTCACCCCTAGACCTAGGGACGTGTCTCCGGACATTCTATCTAACCTACACACTTTGGTCACTGAAATCTAGCAAAGGATGCCTCCATCAGGGCCTACACCTTCATATGGGGCACCGGAGCCTCAGAGGTTAAACTTCCATCCCCCCCATGGAAGCTGAAGTCCAAAGGGGGCGCTGGTCCTCGGCATCATCTGACTGCTCCACTGCCTTGTCGCGAGAAGACTCCTCCTGGAGCACCGGATCCGGACACGGACACAGACAGTTACCACGGCTACAAGGCACTGACGAGGACGATTATTTCATTGCGGCTGATGGATAAACTCTGCACACAGACGAGCCCCAGAGAGCCTCCTACCGGATGAATTTGGCGCCTTTCATTCGGTCATGTCAGGGGCTTCTGAACTGTTTCAGTTGGTTTTTGAGGAGACTATGAAAGAGGTTTTCCTGTACAAACAACGCGAATCGAGTGGAAACACAATTATGTCTATTCCCTTCCTGGAAGACATCTGGGAGGAAGGCCTTGCCCTAATGAAAAATTGGTTCACGGCTCTGACCAAGCGGGACAGATTGGAGAAAAAGCACAGGGTGCCGGATTCGGCTCCCAGTTGCCTAAGATCTCGGCCTTCGCCGGATTCGGTGGTCTCGGCTGCAGCTAGGAAACGCTCGCCGAACCAGTCATTGGCAGCCATGGTACCTCTGGACCAGGAGGGGAAGAAGCTGGATGCAATGGGCAAGAGGATCCTTTAGACTGCATCCTCTACCATCAAGGCAGCGAATGCCCTAGCCATTTTGTCCCGGTATGACCTGGAACTCTGGTATGACCTGGAACTCTGGTACAAGCTGGGCCCTATCCTGGACTTCCTGCCTGAAAACAAGAAAGTTGAGGCACTAAAACTCTTTCAAGAAGGGGGAGTGGCCTCAGATCACGGTGGCGGTAGACATCGCGGACACTGGTTTTTGCCAGATGGGAAAACTGGTTGTGTCTGCGCCGTCAAGGTTGAAGGCTCCAAACCTCTGCCAGAACTTTCAGACCAAGGTGCTGGATATGCTGTTCGATGGGGAGAACCTCTCCGGAAAGGCAGTCAATTATTTTTCAGGCGATGAAGACGGACACGGAGACGGCACACTCCCTGGGAACTTTGCAGCAGTGAGATCGTCGTCCTTTTCCTCTTCAAGAGGAAAGCCAGGAAGATCTTCAGTTATGGTACCCCATACAGGCGGCCTCCACACTCTTCAACTCAAGCGTATAGGGGGCACTCTCAAGGCAGCAGAGTCTAGCGGTGGTGCCGTCCGCAGGGCAGTGCCCCTACCCCCAAGCAGGCCTCAACTGGCCCTGGCTTCGGGGCCCAACCAATGCACCCCAGTCGAAGGCCAGCTGGTGAAGTTCGTCAACATGTGGGAAAAGATCACTATGGACAAATGGGTGCTGGAGACACTCAGACCGGGGTACTGTTGGGTAAGATATCTACAGAGCTGGTAAATCTTGCTTTCCTGGTTCAACCCCAGAACTCTTTGCTTTTCTAGTGGGATATTTTTCATTAATACCTCAGTGAGTGGGAACCTTTTTCCCCACACACCTAATCTTTAACTCTTTTTATGGGTGTCATTTTTAAGACTCTCCATAGTCTTTTTAAAGTTATCATGTTTAACAACTTATTGGCAATAAGTGCCTGTTGTTGCTGTGTTGCCGCCTAGGGGCTCCCCATTTAACTTTATTGTTCTAACCTTTAGTGAACTACAGTTCCCAAGGGTAGAAAGGATCTTTGGATCCCTTTTACATTTTGTTAGGTGAAACCAGCACACCCCACCTTAAGTGGAGTGCTGGGGAGATAAAATGTATCCCCTTTCATACTAAAACTGTAACAATTCTGTTAGTGACAAGATTACCTTTAATGGCTGGTGGCAGTGATACCTTTTACTAATTTGGTGCACCTTTACCGCAGGCTGTGATCACAGCTGCAGTAAAGGCACCTAAGGGTGCTCATTTTACCAAAATGGCCCGTCTTCTTTTTCTGCCATTTTAGTGTTTCTTGTCGTTTCTTGTTCCTTCCCCTGACATCCAGGGTGGGAAATTCCTTTGTGTGAGTTTTGTCTTCGGCCGGAGTCCCCTGGACACCGCCGCCCAGGCTCCAGTCAGTCTGTAAGCACAGGAAGTGGGGGAGGAGTCCAAAACTTCCCCCTCCTTTGTTTTACGCCTTGCTTCAACTGGGACAAATCCCAGTGGGGGCGCTAGCTGTCCTGATTGGACAACCAGATGCCCCTTTCTTGTAAAATGCGGGGAGAGAATGCAGAGGTTGTGCTGTAGTTCCTGATAAATACTAGAAATCTGGAAGCTGAAGTCATGTCGACCACTGGAACTTAAACCGAAGAGGATGACGAAGGAAAAGCAGCGGAGACGATTTCCAACGACCGGAGAGCCTGCTTTGTAACCTGAGCCTGCTGCAACCCTTCCTTCCAATCGACCCGGGCACTCCGGAAACGATGACCCGAACTCAGAGCCTGATGAGACCCACCAGACTCAAGAAAACCTGCATTTTGAGCCATCCCACGGGTTGCTGCGACCTTGCGTTCTTCCAGTACCCCAATACCCTGGGATCCCCAGCCATTGTGCGATGCACGGTCTTCCGAATTGCGAATCTCGCAGAAACTTTGTGGGCATGTTGGTGCATCTCCAGAGACACGAATCGACTCCGAAAAGTCCCCGCACAACAGTGCTGGACCTTTTTAAAATGACGAGAATTCAACCGCGACTTTGTTTTCTTTTGTGCTCCTTGAAAAGGCGCCAAATCCACAGAACCGCATTGAGCTGCGAGAGAAATCTTGCAAAGAGCCTTCTGCATTGATCCCTGCTGCAAAGTCCCTTCTGAGGTCTTGTGTTCAGTCTCCAGGACAAGGAATCCATTGACCGGGTATTTGGTTGCAGTCCCTGAAGTTCTCGTGCTGCAATCTCTTCTTCATTGCTGAGGTACTGTGTTGGCTTGTGTATATATTTACTTTAAGCCTTTTGGGATTTCTGTGTAGTCCTGGGGTGTTTTCTGTGATTGGGAGATCCCTCGTCCAGTGCACCCAGTCCCACTGCTAGAATCCTGCTGGGGTGTCTTCTGTGAAGCCCCTGGACCCTCTTCTAACTCTAAAGTAAAGTACTCACCTGTTTGCCAGTTTTTCCTAAGGAAACTCTGACTTTTGCTACTAAAAACCTTCTTCTAACACTGCCTGTTGG
This sequence comes from Ambystoma mexicanum, assembly GCF_040938575.1. NCBI lineage: Eukaryota > Metazoa > Chordata > Amphibia > Caudata > Ambystomatidae > Ambystoma > Ambystoma mexicanum. Next base: position 675,213,032 of record NC_090934.1, read on the forward strand.
CCACTAGTCCTAGTGACCTCCCACCCCTTCTGCCACTGAGAACACCCATACTCCAAGAATAAGGGAAAGACTTTGAAGGGATTGGGACTTCTGGCTAGAACTTACTTGTAAAGAGTTGGTTCGTAACTGTAATTCTAAGAGTGAACAGTTACAAACGTTCTTACTGATTTTGAATGTGTGATGCACTATTCTTAAATGTATGGTTAACATCTTTTCTTCCTTAGCTACTGTTTTGCCAGTCTAGTAGAAAGTAGACGTGAAGGTATTTTACCCTCCTGTGATTAGGTTGTGCCTCTTTACAAAGGTAATGTGTGGGTTTCACCAGATTACTCCTGTAGGATAACTGTATGAGTGTCCCCCAACTGGGTCTTGCTTCCCTTGACTTGCTGCTAGCCTGTCCTTAATAAGTCTACATTAGGTTGTTGACTACCTAGAAGAACTATTTAGTAAAGTGTGACATTGGGTTTTACTTTTCCCTTCATTGTGAAGTTAAAGTATGTAGGTTTTACTTACCTTGTGTGCCATCCAAAATAAGTTGCCAGAGTTATTGCTTACCTCAATCTGGGGTTCCCTGATTTCAAAAGCATCTGTAATGGTATAATTACCTCCTTAGGTTTTACTCACCTGGTATAACTTTGTGTTATGACGAAAGTAGTTATAGGTTTTTTCTGCACCTAGGATAAGTGTTTCACTATTCACCAAAAGTATATTGTCCAGTTGACTGTTTATGTGATTTGTTCCAAGAGTCATGATCTGCGTTTTCTCAACAAGTGCTTAAAGTCCCGAATGTTCCGGATAGTCCCATTACAACATGTGCTCGACAAGCTTGAACAAGGAGATTTTCTGACGTTGTCGGATCTGAAGAACGCCTACTTCCACATCCCCATTCACAAGAAGCACCTCAAGTTCCTGCGATTCGTAGTTCAAGGTCCGCACTACCAGTTCAAGTCGCTGCCTTTCGGCCTGAAGTCTGCCCCAAGGGTGTTTACGAAGTGCCTGGACCCGGCTGCGGCACATTTTCGTATGCAAGGCATCCACGTATACCCCTACCTGGATGACTGGCTGGTGCGTTCCTCTTCACAATCTATGGCAAGCGAGCACTCGTCGAAGACCGTATGTCTGCTGATGTTGGGGTTCTCCATAAACTATCCAAAGTCTTGCTTGAAGCCATCTCGGTTAGGGATGTAACGGTATAACGGTATACCGTTAACGATACCGTGAACCACTCAATTGAACAATAATAACCGTCACATTGTTTATACCGGTATACCGTTTATACCGTTAAGTGTGCTTTTCAATCTGATTTGGAAAGGCTGCAGTAAGCAAGTTCTGCACAGTCTTGGTCTTGCACTGTTGGATGTGGCATCTGCCAAGTAGTTTCAGTTGGAGCAGTTTTTAATGACATTCCATAAACCACACGTGCCTGACACAAAATCAATATGTTAGCAATAGGAAGAATAAATACAGTGGCAAGAAACAAAAGGTTTCACTTTAGTTTGGTGGCTTTGGGGTTTAAATATTTATAATGGATAATGTTTGCTAAACATATGACAATGGGGTATTTGCCTGGTTCTATCATTGAATTTACATATAATAAGTCGCACTGCGAAATTCACTCATCTCTGTGGGTAATCCCTGCTGCCATACCAAAGGGTAACATGTCCGTGATTACATGAACACCTTTGGGCCCGCAAGTAAACTAAAGGCTGTAACGTAAAGGGAGCGTGTGTGTGTGTGTGCGTGTGTGTGTATGCGCACAAGCTTATACTACCATCAGCCTCCATTGATCTGTGGCATGCAGGTTATAAAGATGGCAACATGTTCATCTTCACCAGTAGCCAGTGGGGGAGCTAAAAGCCACAATAACCACTTAAGAAAAGCTATTCAGTTTGCTTTGCCAGTCGCACCAGGGCTCCCCCTCCCTCCTCCTCTCCACACATGTGTTTGTGTTTGGTGGAAGCAAGGGGTGGCATTTCAGTGGAAAGTATGTTGAAAAGCACAATTCTGGCCCTGGGTGCCTGGTTTTGTTTGTGATGATAAATCTGACAATTTATGACCTTTTAGGAAATATTTGTTAAGATTGGTTAACTCCACCTGCTATACCGCGATAACCATGATATACCGTCACTTGGCAAGAAGGTTATCGTACCGTCATAAAACTAATACCGTGACACCCCTAATCTCGGTACGCACTTGTTAGGTGCACGACTCAACATGGTGACGTGTTTGACGTCTCCCTCGGAGGAGAGGGTGAGAACCATACCATACAAGGCAAGGTGCAGCGCTTGTCGGCCCAGAAGGTGATGGCGTGCTCCATCAAGTCGCTTCTGGGCATGTTGTCCTCCTGCATCAGCCTCGTTCGCCTCTGCAGACTGCTCATGAGACCTCTCCAGAAGTTCCTGAATGCTAGGATAATGCAAGTGTCGGAAGTTTACAGACAAGATCTCCTTCAACGAGGAGTTCTGTCGGGCGATACGGTGGTGGGGTGTTCGCAGCATCCAATCCAGTGAGCACTCTTTTCAAGTTCCTCTTTATCAGGAGACTGTCACCATGGACGCCTTTCTAGAGGGATGGGGAGTCCGTACCGGACTGTTGTATGCCAGAGGCCTCTGGCAACAGGAAGAAAAGGACCTCCACATCAACGTCCTGGAACTTCGGGACGTATTCTGGCCCCTCCAGTCTTTTCTGCCGTAATTGGAGGACAAGGTGGTGAGGATCTTCAGACACCACCACTATGGTCTACATCCGGAAACAAGTGGGTACCCGCTCACCGGCACTCTCCAAAGAGGCCCAGGGCTTGTGGCGATGGGCCATTCATCAAGGCATGTTCCTCGTTCCGTTTCACCACCGCAGACTCGCTCAGCAGGGGAATGTGTTCTTGCCACGAGTGGGAGCTTTTGCTAGGACCAGGTAAATCTTTTGTTAAAGAAATGGGGGCAGCCCCATTTCAATCTAATCGCGACGGCAGTGAACACCAAGCGCCAGAGCTTCTCCAGCAGGTTCCCTCAATATAGGAGCATGAGGGATGTCTTCTCGTTCCCGTTGGAGGGATGGTTCCTGTACGCTTGTCCTCCTGTGATCAACACACTCCGACAGTGCCACTGCAGGATGATACTCGTCACCCCAGCATGGCAGAGACAAATCTGGTATCGGGACCAGCTGCGTCTCAGTGGCCTCTTCCATCAGGCTACCACTGTCCTCGGATCTTCTCGCCAGGGAAGGGGGGGCGATTCTGCATCACGACCTAGAGTCCCTGAACCTGAGGGCATGGCTCGGCAGCCCTAGAATTTGGGGGGGATCTACTCTTCCCGACAGCCAGGGCTTCATCAACGTTGAAGTGCTACTGGCATAAATGGAAACGCTTCTCCATGTGGTGCAGGACTCAGAAGATTATCCTGCTACGGATCACAGCCCCTCAACTTGTACCATACTTGCTTTCTTTGGCCAAAGCGGGACTGGCTCATGCCTCTAGCCAGGTGCATCCCACCTCCATATCCAGGTGCATCCAGTCTCCAGGCAGACCTTTGCTGTGGTCTCACAGACTAGTCAAGGAGTTCCTCAAGGGACTCTTCAGGATTTTCCCGCCAGTGAAGGCTCCTCTCCTGGCTTGGGAGCTCAATGTGGTGCTAACTAAACTCATTGGAGCGCCTTTCGAACCTATACATCAGGTCTGCTCAAGTTTCTCTCTTGGAAGACCGCTTTTCAAGCAATCACCTCGGCCTGGAGGGCAGATTCAGGCCCTGTCTTGCAAGCAGCCTTACTTGTATGTCCACGCTTCCAGGATGGGACTGCGTACACACCCCACCTTCATACCAAAGGTGCCTTGAAATTCCACCTCAGCATGCCTTTGGTGTTACCCGTCTTCTTTCCGAATCTGTCATTGCCGGCGGAAAGGGCCTTCCATTTGCTGGACGCCGCTCGTCCCTTGAAGTGCTACGGGCACGTACTAAAACCTTTTTGAAGACCTGTAAATCATGGAAAGGCTTTATTGAAGGCTTCCATCTCCAGTTGGCTCTCCGGCTGTGCCATGCACTGTCATCGACTGGTGAGCATGTCGCTGCCATGCAGGCCGAGAGCCCATCCCACCAATGGCATTGCAGGAAAAATGGCATTTCTCTCTGGTGTGCCCCTGCTCGACATCTGCAGGGCTGCTACGTGGAGGTCCACGCACACCTTCATGAGGTTCTTCTGTGTTGACAGGGATTACAGGGAGGAGTCCCGAGTCGGCCAAGCGGTGCTCCACTACCTGTTTGTTTGAGGTGAGTCTGTTCCAGAAGTGAGTGTTATTGCTTCTGTTGGGCCTTGCCACCTTAAGTGGTTGTGTATATTTACTGCTGTATAATCGTTATTCATGAGCATGTGAATCCATGCCAGACCCCATGCTGGAGAAGGTTTGTTGTATAGCTGTAAATATTCTCCCGCATGGATCTGGCATGGATTCACATGCAAACCCTCCCTCTGTCCCCTCTGTGACTTTCTTGGTTCATGCTGCCACTTTACGTGCTTACCAAATCTGAAGATGGGCACCAGGGGTGGAGCTTAGGGAGAGGGGAGCAGTATGACCCAGAGGACAGCGATTGATTTAGAGGAGAAATACAGTTTGGAAGTGAAAGTGAAACTGTTTTTTCTTTTACCAAGGATTCCCAGCCTGAAGACCGTGAATATTCATGAGCATGTGAATCCATGCCAGAACCAATCTGGGGAACAATTGTTACAGGTAAGTCACTAAAACCGTATGCTGTTTTTGTTCAGTCCAGTTCCAAGTTGGTTACATCATTTCATAGTATTAGCACATATGTGGTCATGACCAGTGCGTGTGCAATGGAAGTTTTACAATTTCTTGGTAATATCCCAGCAAACATTTGAGGGAAGCTAGGTTGCTGGTGGGATAACATCTTAGTGATAAGGATTTCAATCAGGCACACTCCCAGGTCTCGCCTATCATGTAGTGCGCAATGAAATACTTATTTGTGTCTATAAATTCAATAATCTGAATGATATACCACTCATACCATACCCGTCTCAAAATACCCCCCAGGTCACACTGAATCAGGAATCGGGCTAGTTTGTAAAGGTAAATATGTATTTATTGATTTAATATTCAAATCATATATATATATAGTGTAATCAACCAATCTGTCACCCCTTGGTGATAGCTGTCACATATATATATATATATATATATAACAGCTATCACCAAGGGGTGACAGTACAATTCAGAAAATAAGGAAAGCAATTGAATTCACTTATATTAATGTAGAATAGAAAACAGGAAAAAGAACAGTTTTTTGGTTTGTGAACAGATAGCTTTTAGGTTAATATTCCCCCTGCAAAGTACGTTAAGGTACAAATGTGCAATCCTACACAGATGTAAGTAATCGGCAGGTATTCAGGAATGAAAGACAATGTCTAGAGTGCAATCTTCCCTCCCCAAACGAGAGAGAAAACCGTTTTTGGAAATGGACACTTTTTTAAAATGACAGGTGAAAATGGCTTTGTGAAACAATGCAAAAGGTTGCAAAAATGCTTAAATGGAGAAATTCTTAGGAAAACAACACTACACAGGTCCTAACACAGATGGGCTACAAGATAAACAACAGTACACACTTTAGATTAGGATGGGACTGAAGAAACACTTTAAATGGGAAAAAGACGCGTGTAAACTTTTGAAAACTGCCAATTCGCGGCAAAATCTCCCTATGCGATTTTTGATTAAAACGGGCCAAATACACTGTTCCCTGATGTCTGGTTGGTTGGGGGTGTAGCTAAGGATCTTGGGTATCACTGAGAGTTGGAGTTTCGTTTCTATCTTTTAAATTGAAGAAGTTATAGAGGTGTTAGTGAGAGGCGTTTTTGCAAACTAGGCGCGAAAATGAAAACAGAAACTCGGTTTTAAAAATGACAGATTGGTTGATTACACTATATTTATGAAGTTTAAGAATTCTTGGCTAGGTCGGTCAGGTCTAACATGGCAACATCTTAGTTTCACTTCAATTATATAAAATAGACAAATGTTTGCTTTCCAAGGTTTTTCTGTAAGGTCGCGTCTCAGACGGTTAGTGGTAAAGCCAAGAAAAAAAACCACTCAAAGTATTCAAGAAAAGGAAAAAAGACTGAGAATGAGACTGCGCCCAGTTTTTAGATAAAACCTCTGTATACACTTATGTCACCAAAGAATATGCTCAAGACTTTTGGCCTGGTTTCACCAATGGCAACTAACTATACTAAGGGGCATTTTTGCATCCAATCGTGCTCCAGACTGTGATTATGCTTGCAAGCGTTGATAATTGATTAAGATATAGGAGACCACCCCTATAAACATTTGGCACAAAATCACGTTTCCTTGCAGTAGGCAGCCATCACCCAAGCAACTATCACAGACTATATTTGAACAAGCAATTAAATTTGACTTACTACAATACGCAGATCGTTTTTATAAACAAACATGATCGGTGGAATTCGAGATGATTTGAATCTAAATAATTAGTACTCTCTAACAAGCACCTAAATGACCTAGTTCCTTAAATGGACTAGGTCGAGTAATACATGAAGCACACCACTTCTTCTATTTAGTAATGGCCGCTGCTTTCGATACTGTAACAACAATGGTCCCAAAATTAGAGAACGGACTCACTCTTAGTTTAACAACGAAGGGGACGCCTTCGGACGCCCCCTTCGGACACTCGGCACGCGATTATACGCGATTCATGCAGTTTCAGGTGAGAGACCGTCTCAGAAGTGCGGCGGTTTTTCTCTTTATGATTTCAATGTAATGAAAGACCGCGAGCACCGTGTGTGCTGCATCTTTAAATAGCACGCTGGCTCAAGTCTGGCGGAATACTAAGATTTAATCTATATAACTGAAATAGTATTGTGAGCACACAACTATTAAATATGGGATTCTTAAAAAGCCACTGGCAACATCTACTAATCTTTACGGAAACCTAATTATGTATACTAACTGGGAACTAGGAAACTGGATTAAGATGCTCATTACCTTGGGTGGAACTTTGCCCATTACATTAGACTCACAATGCCGAGCGGCATCTGCAGAATGCCTTAGTTAATTGTAATTTGTCATTTCTTCAAAGGGATCTAACCTGTTAATGGAAGCGGATATTCTCTGCAAAAGCTAAAATAATGGGGGCCGTTCAAAGAATAAGAGGTAACACAACTATTACTTACCATACACTGTAAGAAGGTATTATGAGATAATGGACAAAGCATTAACTAACTGAGCCTTTTATGCCCCTCTCTTGACCCTTCCTGTCCCTCCCAATCCCCCACCTATTTGTCTGTCATCTTATTTTTGCATTATTGTTTTGCTTTTGTATGAATTGGATATGTGACTTGTTTCTTTGTTCTATGTTAATTTCTTTGCTAAGGTACAATATAACATAATGTCTTTTTGTTATTTTTGGCACTTGATTACTGTATATTTATTATAATCAGCCCTGATTTGAGAAAGGTCTATTAAGGGACCGAAACACATGTCATCACAAAGGGCACCTCCACGCATTAAATAGTATTTTCTTAAAACTGGGCGAAGTCTCATTCTCGGTCTTTTTTCCTTTTCTTGTACACTATATTTATGACTGTGAAAAAGAGAATGCCACAAATGAATCTTCACGGTTATGTGGCAAGCGCAACCCTTCACATGGTGGATACTCGATTTCTTTCTGGGATCTACTTTACTCAAATTCACTAATTACTTCGGGTATGGTAAAACAAAGAAGGAAGATCAGCGCAAGAATGGTTTTGACAATACAAGGGTTCTGAATTTAAAGATGGGATGAGATGGGATAAAACAATGCAAATATACTATGGGTGACTGATCTTCCTATTAATACTTGCAGTCCCTTGTTATTAAAATGGACCGTCAAGGTTCTGATCTTGGATCAGGTCAGGTCTACTGGCAGCAGGGCACTTCTGGAGGGCTTGGATCAGTGGTGCGGTTCTGGTCAATTTTGGACTGCACCTCAGACTGGATTGGATGGGCCCTTCTGGTCACTGGACACGGTAGATAGCGGGATGCAAGTTTCAGCGTGCAAGCCTTAATGATGGCAAGCCAATCAGAACTATTCTGTAAAGTTTTGGGATGGTTGAATTTGGGCCTAGCTAAAAAGAGTTCAGCAATGCTTAGGCCTGCATTCTGCAAAGAAATCTGGAGTCAGTTGCCAGGTTAAGAGTTTCTGAACAAGATGAAGAAGTCAGGAACAAGACACTGCGTGGAAATCTGGATGTGTTCTGGAAGCAGTGTGTCCTATGTGGAGTGAAGTTCCTATATTTATACTTTGAAATGACGACATCACCAAGTTTATGGTGTGGGCACAATTAAAAAACACCCCCCCACGGCTGTGAGTGGCCACAGGCACTTGCCTGGTTTTGGTTGGCAGTCAGAACAGAGCTGTCATCTTTATGATGGAATTTAGGAACTCCCAGATTGATTTTGACCAAAACTTAACTTTTGCACAAATGTACATTTCTAAAATGATGTTCCCTAATAAAATCAGACATATACATTTCATATTTGATGGACTATATTCACATTCAATCCCCATCTCTGTGCGAGCCGTCTTTCTCACTCTGTAGAATTTTCTCAATTTTAATCATAACAGTTTGGATTAATAATTTCTAATTCGGTACATCTCTGGGCGCTTATCAGTGGATCATGGCCATACAATCTTAGGCTTGCAACATTAATAGTTCTGCTACCATGAGAGTTTTTTCGTAACTTTGGGTCCTTAAGTGGTACAGGTTTAATCAATGTCTTTAAAGCAAAAGCCTGAAATTGGGTTAACATCTACCAATTTTCAGATTTATCCTTCTTCCGGTTGCACAGTTAGAGTTTTAAAAATTAACCACAAATAAAGGTTTAACATCAAAAAGTTCCAGCAGTTTTTTTTTCTTTCTCTCCTTTCAACAAACAGCTGTCAGATCCCTTTGATCAGGGTGGGTGTAGACGGAAGCATCTTGCCCCTCCCCAGCAGAGCCTGTCCTTTGTTCTTGGCTCAGCCAAAAGATGAATGTCTAATGAAGTCTATTATGCGAAAACCATTAAGGCTTCCTGCATCAATGGAGTGCCAACTGAAGTGTCAAGCCTTCTCAGGCTAGGCACTGTCCAATCATAATTAATCAGTTACTTCCACTGGGTTACTGTAAGATTCACCTACAATCTTTAATTTAAAAGATATAAAATTAACAGAGTTTATAATAGATTTTGACATTTTAAATGAATTAAGCCCTCCACAGAAAAATGCTTTAAACAGGCGAATTTTGCACTTCTTCAGGAAAAAGAAACACATTTAAACTGGGTTTGACAGCTAATTGTCTTATACAGCTGTCAGTCAGTCAGGCCTGGATTCCTCTGACTGCCTGGAGAATCTGATTTGAGCACACTTTTCCTTTCAATAATTCACAGGGGAAATGACTGAATTTAGCACCAGAACAGCACTTTGAAGGTTGCCATTGATTAGGAACCTGTATTTAAGGGCATTTTTTGGACTTTAGCCCACTTTTGTGGCCTTGCTTCATGTGACAGGTAACAGCACCCCATGGCATTCTCCTGCAGGGAGTTCTGTTTTGACATCAACTTTGCCTGCAAGTGTGGCAGGGTGTGCAGGCTTTGGTGATTTATGAACCATGCACAGTTTTGCAGATTTGGCGCGCACAGGGGTTATCGTCTCCATTTTTGGCAGTTTCTTTCCCCCATTGGCAAATGGGTGTAGTAGGGTGCATTGGCATGGGTTGAAATATCCCACATTAGTCTTGATCAGATCTCATGCAAAACTGGTAGATGGTATTAATACTGGCTTGCTGTGTAAAAGCCCAGTTTGATACAATACATCCCAAGTTTACTGCATTACAGGATGCACCATGTTTCTTCTTGTGTCTTTGTGCTACATGGCTGCCCATACTTTTGCTGTGCAGGGAACATAAGATTTCATATGTTGCACATACATACCCCAGTTCTCAAGACCGCTCCCGAGTGTTCGCCTCACATTAGGCAAACGTTTACTTTATGTTTGAGCCGCCTGCTGGGTCATAGCAGCCTTTCATACTTTGTCATTGATAACTTGAGCGCTTTTTTAAGTGGGAAATTTAAGCCATCACATCGCAAGCAGGAAGAATCCGGAATGAAGCGCTGTGTAACAACTTACATTGTTATTAAGAGTAAATTACAGATATAGACTTGACAAAGGATTTCGGCAACCTGCGCAACACTAAACTTACAGGCGACAGTTTTTGCCTGTGATCAATATCTGTAGATTTTTGCATACATCATGTTTCATGTGTTGCCATGTTTTTCCAGTAAATGTACTTGCCAATATATTCACACTAATTTTGATATTAAAAAATCTAGGCTGTTAGTTCTAACTGGTAGGAACATGCACTTAAACAGTACTAGTAAGGTTTCTTCAGGTAGGCACAATGTTTTTTCATTAAAAAGAAAATTGCCATGCAGTTTGTGAGTTTAGTGCATTTCTCCAATGTCGAATAGATGAACTGAGTTACTCCATTGTTTTTAAAGATTTTGCAAGGCTTGACAACAGAAGGCTACTACATATATTCTCAGTTAGCTCAATCTTCTACATCTCCTTGGACTCCTGGCTATGAACCCTGGCATTTCAGGTATTAAATGTCATGATCCTACTATCATGTTGCTTTTATTCTTAATGTATCAATTCCGGTCAATCACCAAAGTAGCTAATCTAGAAGCAGTAAGTCTTGAGCGTATGTGGGAGTGAGATTTGGCGCAGGGTCATAATGTGATGTATGTAATTTCAATAAAAGCTATTTTATTCAGTGAAAATTGGAGCTAATGTAGATTGTAACTTCATTTACATGGTGGGCATAAACGCAAGGCTTCTAGAGCCCATTGTTATAGTCACTGAAAAAACCTTAGTTAAGATACAGTTAAGTTGCACAGATTTAACACAACAAAACCTTTGAAATTCAGCAGATGTGGGAAGTCGTGACCATCGTAACTCTGCACATTACTGTTGATGTCCCCCCATAATGCCATTTTGTATGTCATTGTGGATCCCTTCTCTTACAATATGTATGTACTCATGGGCTTTTCAAAAGGAAGGCGCCGAGTTAAGCGGATCATGACTTCACAAATCCTCAGAATTTCAAGGGTTCGGTTGCGTTAAATCTGTGCAAATTTACTGCACCTTGACTAAGGTTTTTTTCAATGAATTTCAAGGTTTTTGTTAAACCATACTATTTTTACGGGCCACTAGCCCTGGCCACAGCCTTTGGCCGTGTCCACTGTACATGTTCTACCGGTATGTTTCTTTTGGACCCACTAGGTGGCCACATGGACGTGGCCACTGTACATGTCTTTCGGGCCCACTAAATCGGGCTTTCGGCCCTAGCCAGTGAGCACAGTCTTAAGAATGTGATGTGCTTCGATTTATCATTATACTACCTAAACATAACATCTTAAGAGTACTTTAGTTCTATGATCCATACTGCTTTCATTGTTTCTCTTTATGTAACATTTCATTGCTGTCTCCACAAAAAACCTCACTACAAAGTTTCTTTTTCAATAGGCTCCTTTTTATGTGTCGTGGAGTAGTTTATTACAAGGCTACTGATAACCTTTGATATGTTGTAAATGAGACTGTAAACGGTACCACTTATACCGGTGTTCCATTTCCATTATTACGCAGTAGAAATATCATATGCAATGTTATTGATGTCATTTGTGATGTCATCTTTGATGTCCTGGGAGTTTGTGTTAGCAATTCATGGCAGTGGCGCGAGTTATGGTTGCATAGCTTACCACAACTGGCAAATATTTTGGGTTTGTCAATTTTACTTGCAACCATAACGTCCCTTTAACAATTTTTTCTCCATGAATTTGATAGGTTTTTGTTATTGCAACTTAACCATAATGTCCCTATGTTTTCTCACTGAATTGCATAGGTTTTTATTAGAGCATCTTAATCATAACATCCATTTTAAAACAGTTTTTCTGTGTGTATATAAATAATAGATAACACTTCTGTTATAGTGTCAAATAGATTATATATTTTAATTATTGCTGCACTATGCACTTTAATAGCCGCATCTACCCTATAATTTTATGGAATGCATTATGCACTTTAATTTCCAAGAACACTGTTTAAGTTCGATTGGAGTAATGAGTATTATTTGTGCTGACTTGCATATCAAATGGGTGTTACAATTGCACAAACATGCCATAGGAAATATCATGCACTTAATTGTCCATATGAATGCGCACTGTTTACGAAAACATTGCGCTTGCAACCTTTTACATTACTTAGGCATACACAAATATACAGCATTTACTATTCGTACATGTAAACAACAAAAAATATTTGAAAAGAATACATCTTCTATACGTGTAACCTTGAGCAGATGCTATAAACATGGCCAGAAGATATATAATGTGTCGTTTAAGTCACCGCTGCTATGTTTATCACTTGGGTGTTTTAAAACAAAGCTTCCTCATGAGGACGAGGTACTGTGAGCAAGCCACTGGGTGGTGGCGAAATGCATCCGGCTGCCGTCTGGCATTAATATCACTGGGAAATAGTGATATATATATATATTTTTTTTTTGAACTGCAGATTTGCGAAATAAAGGCCGTTATTATTGCACAACCTGTGCAGTTTTCTGTTTGTTCCTCGTCTGCCATGAACGATTTTGAATCCATCAGTGAGGATTGCTGCTCTCTGGAATGGCGTCTAGTATGCTATTCGTAATTGAAATATATCTTTTTTTCATTTTTTATATGTATTTGGTTAAACAAAACCTTTCACAAAATGTTTATACTACTTTTACAATTCATTCAATAAAACCAAACAACAAAGAAATAAAAAAAGGAATTTCACATTCACATTTTACACTGAAACACCCTCTGTTCAATTAAAATAGAAAAAGAACAGAGATGAGCGAAGAGAGAAAAGGCGAAAGAAGAAAGGAGAAAAACAGCTATCCAACAAATGAGGATAATATAAGAACCTCAAAAAAATCAAAGACCATAATTGAACAAAGAAACAGTTCACGGCTAAACATGGTCTCAGTTGAGTCGAAGCTTTCATGAAGTTGAAGAATCTCGGAGGCCTTCCTTTGGCATCTTTTTAGAAGTCACAATGTCATAGCTTTCTAAGACTTGTAGCACTGCAATTGTCGGGTCGTTCGAGTGTCCAGCGATCAAGCGGTCCCAGAACAATTCCTCTATATGGCCATCCACACCATTGCCAAATCTGGCAAATAATAAATGTCTTGCAGGCCAAGTTCCTTCGCATTCCAGCAATAAGTGTTTGAGGGATATCTATCAAGATGTTCTCAGGCCTCCAGATGAGGGTCGTACCAGGCCTTTTTACACATGAAAATCTTGTAAATACAATTATTTTCCTGCGTACATGTATGCACAAGTTAGGATAGTGCAATGGTCCAGTTACCGGCAGAAACCAGTACGCTTCTTTTGATATGATCTACATGGATGTAACTGCAAGTCGTGGAGAAAAGCCTCTGAAACAGAAATTATTTCTCTGAAACCTTTCAAAAAAAGAAATAACTCACACTGATAACAGGAATGGTTTCTTTCAGTTCAGCTTCTGCTTTGTGTGTAGATGCTCATGGAGAAAACAGAAGCACTCTGCATATTTATATTCCTAGCATTTTAGGATTGTATAATTAATCAGATGGAAAACTAAGTTGCAATTGAGAATTAATCTTTTGTAACAAATTATGCTTTTTTTCCCCCAGTGAAAGCAAACCGGTATTGAACAATTGCATTTATTAGAGTTCCTGTGCTGTGCGCATAATCGTGCAGAGGCAGATTATTTTTACACTTTTTAATGTACACTCCAATTATAAAAACAGTTTGTAAATGATGAGTATGCATTGTGTAGTTTATATCCATTCAACCTTGCAGTCAATGGGGGTACATTACTATAAATGGTCCGTGGCAGCAGAGTCTTTGTTACAGCCTCTTACATCTTCCAGACTACAATGAAAACATCCAAAACCTGGCTCTCCAGGAAGTGCAAACACTGTTAAAAAAACAAACAAATAAGTTACATTACTAATTGAAATGCGGCAAAACCTGCCCCTGTGATAATCCAGATGGGTATTTAACTCTATGTAGCGCTTCATACCTGGTTCGTCCAACATCTAGGCACTGTGATTATTATACCTCATTCGATACTCACTTTACTGGTCTCTGAAGGATGTTAGCCAATAAGGTAGCTCATCCAATTGGGTGCTCGTTGCTGTGATCTGTGCTTGATCTGTAGGTTGCAGGTTCGAATCCCGGCAAGGCCAACTCAGCCTGTCATCCTTTCGTGGTCGATAATTGAGTATCAACTTCGGTTTGGTGATAATTATGATAAATATGTTCTATGTACAGTGCTTTTCCAAAAGCGCTATATAGATCACAATTTGACCATGGAATTAGGCATAGAATTTAGCATGGAGTCCTTGCCTCTCTGCACTATTGTATCAAAGCATTGGCATAACATTAGGCAGTAATAGCTCCAGGAAAGGAGGACTTTCATTAAACATCAAAAGACAATTCTGCTATCGAACCTCAAAACACACAATACATTTCATGTTTGGTGCACTATGTAATTGACTAGGTTTTTGTGTTTTCAACATTTAAATATATACAAGAGAGATCAAATGGCCAGACCTTGGAGAAATAATGAAAGGTGTATTCTGTCACAATGCAGAAAGCTGTTGCATGGTCATGTTTTCCATACCGTTTTTGCACATGCCGGCTGGATGTCGCATACATTTTACTCTCTTGCAAAGGAGAAAAGTCATTTTTTTACTCTCTTCAAATCCCATTTACTCTCAAAGTTTAAAAATAGAGCTTAAAATACTCCCACCTCAAAATCTTATCTGGAGCACTGATTATTCTAGGTTACCTCGAACGTGCAAGCTGGATTTGCAATTCTCCATGTATTTAACAGCGCCTTACCCAGAGAGCTGCCTTTTCATGTGCGCCTCATGGCAGCTTGACCTTTAGAGTGCAATACTTTAAAGGACTGACGGCAGTACGGTTTAAAAAAAATAATGCTTATGCTGTGTGTTTTGTGTGCTATGAGATATTTAAAACTTAGTCCACAGTCCTGTATGCATGTTTTTTTCTGTCTCCCATCCATTTTTTTAAAACATTTTTTATTTTGAAAACAAATAAACAATACAAACTAAACTTGCAGCATTATTTACAACAGAATTGTGAACATCAATTAACGCTCATTACTGATCCCCAAATCTCCCCCCCCTCAAGAGCTTATTTGCATTTCTCGTTCTGTAGCCGCTGCGTGTTGCTGGGTATCGCTTCCTTCCGAAGCTGCAGAATCCACTACTGTGCCAAACAGTCCTGTTATTAACATTCTCCAAGCCATCAGGTTACCCACATCTTCTTCCCCGCACTTGCTACATGCCTCCTGCCACACCACCGTTTCAGCCTCCGCCCATTTTTGCAAGTCCCGCCACCATACCTCTACCCGTGGCTTGTGGCATTGCTTCCAGCCCATGGCAATCCTTCTTTTAGCAAGCACATATGCCAGGTCCCTCAGTTTCCCAAGGTGTTTAGCATTCCGTGGTCTGGGAAACCCTCCCAACAGGCAGGCCCAGGCCGTATCTATGTTGAGCGTGACCCCTTTATCCGCTAGTTTCCGTGCCACTTCCCACCAAAAAGCTTCAATCACTGGGCAAGACCAGAACATGTGTGTCATATCAGCATCTTCTTCATCGCATTTTGGGCATGCTTGTCTTCCTGCGTTTGCAAACTTAGATATTCTCTTCGGGGTCATATAGGCTCTATGCGTTATGTATAACTGTATCTGCTGCAGTCTAGCATTTCTGGACACCTTCTTGTGGTATCCTATAGCACGTTCCCACATTCCATCGTTCATCTGTGCCCCCACCTCCGCTTCCCAGTCCAGCCTCAAATTAGTCAAATCCTTCCCCACCTGGGTCACCACCATCTCATACAGTCTAGAGATCTCGTGCCCTCCTTCTGATATATCATATATTGTTCCCATTAGGACGTCTGGCTCTTCCGCCAGTACAGTCTCTAGCCAGGTTTTGCGAATAGTCTGCACTAGCCTAAGATACGTGACATAATGGTCACCATGCAAACCTGTCTCTTCTCCCAGTTCTTCGAAATCTTTAATAATCCCTTCTTGCCATATGTCTCCCAATGTGACCAGCCCAACCGATTCCCAATAGGTCCTGATTATCATCCTGAGTTGGTTGTCTCCCCTAGCTAAGGCGACTAGTGGCGCCTGTGGGGAACACGGGCACGGGTTCTCCATCAGTTGGCATACTCTGTGCCACATCTTCCACCCAAGCAACAGCATACCCGGGTGTTCTTTCATTTCGAGTCTAGGCACCCAGATAATCTCCTTCAGGTAAAACGGGGTGCAGTCCTGCCCAAACAGCCTAGATTCAGGAGTTTCTTCATCAGAGAGCCATTTGGTTACATATTGCAACTGACTAGCTACATAATAGGCCTCAAAATTCGGCAGCTTAATGCCTCCTCTATCATGGAAGTTCTGTAGCTTCCATAGCGCCACTCTGTTGCGAGTGCCGTGCCATAGGAAGTCCCTGCACATGCTGTTCAGTTTGACAAAAAACTTTTTGGGTATCAAGTATGGTATATTACTGAAGAAATGTAACAGCCTAGGCAGGACCACCATTTTGAGCATCGCCCCCGTCCCATCATCGCCAGCGGCAGCTTCTCCCAAAACGTCATATTTGTTCGAATTTTTTTCACAGCCACCTCAGTGTTATGCAAGTGTTCCCTCTCCACCGTATGATATACATCTATTCCGAGGTAGCGGAAGGAATCAGCCGCCCACGGTACGGACAACACTGGCAACCGTTCCAGAGGGGCTCCTATGTAGCTCCCCAATGGGAACATGCTCGATTTTTGGGGGTTTACCGCTATGCCGGACAGTTCTGCATACTTTTCCATGACCTCTAGAATATACTGAAGATTTTCCTCCGGATATTTCAAATACAGTAGTAAATCGTCAGCATACAAGGATATTAGGTGTTTCTCTCCCCCCACCTCAATACCGACCATGTCATATTGTTGTCTGAGGTACACTGCCAGGGGCTCTAGGGCTAGAATGTATAACATCGGGGACCAGGGGCACCCTTGTCTGGTGCTTCTACTGAGTTGCCACCTCTCAGATATCACCGATCCTGTGCGTACTCTGGCCAGTGGTTCACTGTACAATAATTTTGCCCACCTAACATAACCCGGCCCCATCCCGTATTCTTCCAGGGCCGCCAGCAACCATGGCCACCTCACTGAATCAAAAGCTTTGACTGCATCTAGGGACACCACAGCCATTTCCCCATCGCTCCTGTTTCCCTCTTCAATCACCCGGTGGAGTCGCCTGTGGTTGTGGGTTATATTTCTGTTGGGGACATAACCTGTCTGATCCGGGTGTATCAGTTTGCTGATGACCCTTCGCAGCCTATTGGCCAGGACTGCCGTCAAGATCTTGCTATCCTGGTTCAACTTTGCCAACGGCCTATAGGAGCCACAGCTATGCCCTGGCTTGTTGGGCTTAGGGAGCGGCACAATTAGCGCTTCTCTGGGCGATTCCGGTAGCCAACCCTTCTCAAAGGACTCATTGAGCATCTCTAGCATAGGGGGAGTACTTCCACTTTATATATTTTGTAAAACTCACCAGGGAATCAGTCTGTGCCCGGGGTCTTGCAGGTGTTTAGCTGCTTCACCACCTCTTCTAATTCCTCTAAGGTAATCGGTGCGTCCAGCTCCTCCCTTTCTTCATCACTAATCTTAAGTAATTCCATGTCTTTTAGTGTATAATAGTCCAAGAATGCCTCGTTGACTCCTTCCTGGGTGTCAACCACCTCCCGGTCTTCTCTGAGGACCAAGCCTGATTTGCATATGGTTTTTCCCCTTCTGTAATGGCTTGGCAGGCTGAAAAACGATGGTCTGGAGGGTTGCCCAGAGCTTTGCCCGTGGTTATGATTAATTCAAAACCTTCCAGCCATCACCTTTCTGTTTTGCTAAAGTCACCCCGAGTGGGACGGGTATGCCCAGACGTGGGTCCCGAGTCTGCTGGGCCTAGAGACCCAAGCTACTCCTCACTGATGACGCCCAAAAAGGCTGAAACATGTCTGGGGATGCTTGTGGTCTCGTGCAGAAGGGATGTGACCTAGCAGTTTGGGCTGGACTGCCCCTTTTGGGGTAGGACCAAGCCTGATTTGCATATGGTTTTTCCCCTTCTGTAATGGCTTGGCAGGCTGAAAAACGATGGTCTGGAGGGTTGCCCAGAGCTTTGCCCGTGGTTATGATTAATTCAAAACCTTCCAGCCATCACCTTTCTGTTTTGCTAAAGTCACCCCGAGTGGGACGGGTATGCCCAGACGTGGGTCCCGAGTCTGCTGGGCCTAGAGACCCAAGCTACTCCTCACTGATGACGCCCAAAAAGGCTGAAACATGTCTGGGGATGCTTGTGGTCTCGTGCAGAAGGGATGTGACCTAGCAGTTTGGGCTGGACTGCCCCTTTTGGGGTAGGACCAAGCCTGATTTGCATATGGTTTTTCCCCTTCTGTAATGGCTTGGCAGGCTGAAAAACGATGGTCTGGAGGGTTGCCCAGAGCTTTGCCCGTGGTTATGATTAATTCAAAACCTTCCAGCCATCACCTTTCTGTTTTGCTAAAGTCACCCCGAGTGGGACGGGTATGCCCAGACGTGGGTCCCGAGTCTGCTGGGCCTAGAGACCCAAGCTACTCCTCACTGATGACGCCCAAAAAGGCTGAAACATGTCTGGGGATGCTTGTGGTCTCGTGCAGAAGGGATGTGACCTAGCAGTTTGGGCTGGACTGCCCCTTTTGGGGTAGGACCAAGCCTGATTTGCATATGGTTTTTCCCCTTCTGTAATGGCTTGGCAGGCTGAAAAACGATGGTCTGGAGGGTTGCCCAGAGCTTTGCCCGTGGTTATGATTAATTCAAAACCTTCCAGCCATCACCTTTCTGTTTTGCTAAAGTCACCCCGAGTGGGACGGGTATGCCCAGACGTGGGTCCCGAGTCTGCTGGGCCTAGAGACCCAAGCTACTCCTCACTGATGACGCCCAAAAAGGCTGAAACATGTCTGGGGATGCTTGTGGTCTCGTGCAGAAGGGATGTGACCTAGCAGTTTGGGCTGGACTGCCCCTTTTGGGGTAGGACCAAGCCTGATTTGCATATGGTTTTTCCCCTTCTGTAATGGCTTGGCAGGCTGAAAAACGATGGTCTGGAGGGTTGCCCAGAGCTTTGCCCGTGGTTATGATTAATTCAAAACCTTCCAGCCACCACCTTTCTGTTTTGCTAAAGTCACCCCGAGTGGGACGGGTATGCCCAGACGTGGGTCCCGAGTCTGCTGGGCCTAGAGACCCAAGCTACTCCTCACTGATGACGCCCAAAAAGGCTGAAACATGTCTGGGGATGCTTGTGGTCTCGTGCAGAAGGGATGTGACCTAGCAGTTTGGGCTGGACTGCCCCTTTTGGGGTAGGACCAAGCCTGATTTGCATATGGTTTTTCCCCTTCTGTAATGGCTTGGCAGGCTGAAAAACGATGGTCTGGAGGGTTGCCCAGAGCTTTGCCCGTGGTTATGATTAATTCAAAACCTTCCAGCCATCACCTTTCTGTTTTGCTAATAGTCCAAGAATGCCTCGTTGACTCCTTCCTGGGTGTCAACCACCTCCCGGTCTTCTCTAGTTATTGTCCTAATCGGGTGCCTGGGGGTTTCGCTCTTATATAACCACGCCAACAAGCGGCCAGTTTTATCCCCACCTGCATGTTGCATCTCGACATACTTCTTGTAGTTAAGGTTGCAGAGCCTTTCCCAAAGCTCTGCGCACCTCAGCTGCAACTCGAGTACAAGTTCCGCGTCCCCTCCCGCCCTGTTGCTTTCGTGCTCCAGTTTCTCTTCCGCTTCCTCTAGTTCTGTTAGGACCCCACCCTGTAGGCCTTTTGACTTAGCAATAGCAGCACCCCGCAATACCACCTTAAAGGCTTCCCAGAGTCTGCACGCTGAATCTACGCTGCCTGTGTTTACCTCAAAGTACTGTGAGATCGCATCCCTGATATCTTCCCTGAAGACTGGGTCTCGGAGCGCCTCCGCCCGGAGGCGCCATGTCGGTATCCGCGCCCTGGGGCGGCAGTGCTGCCAGGTCAGCACCAGAGGCGAGTGGTCCGACAGGACCCTCGCTCTATATTCTATTTGGGTGGTCTCTATCATCACATCTGGCGTGGCAAAAAAGTAATCCAGCCTCGTGTGCAGGTGCTGCGGAGCTGAGTAGTGCGAGTACTGTGTTTCATTAGGGTGTTTCAGTCTCCAAACATCCGCCAGCCCAAAGTCATCTAGTAATGTCTGCAGAACCCTGGCCGCTGGGGTGGGCCTATCAATCTTCCCATCAGATCTGTCAGCCTTTGGGTTGAGCACACAGTTGAAATCCCCTCCCCAGATAACCGCTCCTCCCATACACGCGCCCAGATGAGTACATAGGGTTCTAAAATATGTTGCAGTGTTTTGGTTTGGGGCATACGTATTTATAATGCACACCTCTCTATTCTCTACCAAAGCCTTTAATATGACCAACCTCCCCTCCGTGTCCACCACCTCTTGTGTAAGTTGGAGCGGAATGTGCGGTGCCACCCAGACCAGCACTCCCCTAGCGTAGGCAGAGTACAGCGCGCCCACTACAGTACCTCTCCACTTCTTCCCCACCAGTTCCAATTTTTGCTGGGTCAAATGTGTTTCCTGCAACAACGCAATATCAATCTTCTGTCTTTTTAAGTACATCATGACTTTGTTTCTTTTTAAGTAACTGTTAAGTCCCCTGACATTCCATGTTATGATCTTAAGGTCTCCCATGGCTCATGAGTGTCTTCTTGCCTCCCACGTAGCGACTCCCCTTTGCCCACGTGATACAGATACAGCCCTCCATCTTTGCTTGTAGCTTCTCGTACCAGCTCAAACTCCCCATAACTATGTACACGGCAAATCCCCAACTTCCCTCCCCTCCCCCCACCCGTCCCTTCCCCAACATCACACACCCCAACTGCTGCCCAGCTCCATTCTCGGAACTCAGGCACCCCCACATCTAGCCCTGCAAGCACCAAACAATGCACAGAGCTCAGTAGGGTGAAGTCGCCCTAATGGCCACTTAACTAAAACTGTTGTGGGGTAGAGAGAACCGCTCTGTAAGGCTCCCGTTAATTCAACATTAACTACAGTGCTTATAACATATCTAGTGCAATAGTCTGACCTTCTCTACTGAAGGTTGCGCAAGCGACTATATTCGAGTCCCACGTGCCGTGCCATCTTCTTTGTGCATCACTTGTCTCTTCCGTGCTCTTTCTCCGTCCGAACTTCTGACTCCTGGGGACATCCTTGCACGTCGAGCCATCCCATGGCATCCTCCGGGGTCTCAAAAAACAAAGTTTTGTGTTTATGAATGACTTTCAATTTTGCCGGATACAGTAACATATATTTGTGGCCCGCCTCTCTCAATCTCCGCTTTACCGTCCCAAAGTTCATGCGGCTACGCTGCACAGACAGGGTGTAGTCCGGGTAGGCCGTGATGTTTGCCGCTCCTTGTGTGCTCGTTCCTCCCTTACGAAAGTGTTCCAATATCCTCTCCCGATCTCGGTAGTTAAGAATTTTGGCTATCACCGGCCTAGGCGGGTTCCCCGGCGGCGGCCTCCTTGTTAGAGCTCTATGTGCCCTTTCCACTGCAAATCCTTGGGATAGGGCTCCTCTGGGTATCTCTTGCAGAAGCATGGATTCAATGAATTCCGTGGGATCGTGGCCCTCCAATCCCTCCGGCAGGCCCACGATACGGATGTTGTTCCGTCGGGCTCGTCCTTCCGCCTCCTCCGCTCTGCTCTCCAAGTTGCCCACTCTTTGTATCAGGGCATGCAATTCAGCCTTATGGGAGGCGCAATCCGTGGTATTCGGGCTAACTCCCTTCTCAAGGGACTCCGTGCGCTCTGCCAGGGCCCTGACATCCTGTCGGAGTAGATTAACGTCCTCCTGCACCTCTCCGGCCTTGAGGTCCAGTGCCGTTTTCAGTTCAGTGACGGCTAGTTCGAGTTTAGATTCCCAGGCCGCCTGTAGGTCCGCAGCTAGTACTTTTTGGTTAGCGCCCGAAGTCGTCGTGCCGCTTGCAGACGGCTTGTCCCTGCTCTTGGTATTGTCTTGACCCGGGGACGTCTTAGCGAAGTCGTCTAAGGTGGGCTGTTTCGCCTTCGGCCTCACCGTTCTATTCGACATGGCCCAGAGGACCTGTATTTTGCACAAGTGACAAATGTGCACTCAGTACGCCCCTTTCGCTAGGTCACCGTGCGGCCTGCTTCTTCCTTTGTTCTGGACATTGGTCGGCCATTTTGTGTCGTCTTTCGTCTCCGGCGCTCCCTATCTTTTCCGCACCGATCTCTGCCGCCGTTCCTCCTGCACCATCCAGAAGTTCACCACGCGTGGCCCAATCATTCACACACCGACATGTGTATTTTCAGCGGTCGTCGGCCCATCATCACGCACTTGTTTGCTCGGATCATTACAGGATCTCGGCAGCTCCTCCAGATCACGTCCTCCTACATGGCCCTCGTAGCCACCCCCCCTACTGTCTCCCATCCATGCAGTTACCGGGACTGACCCCGTTTAGCTTCAAAGCGAGGAAGGCGCCGGGCAACGCAGGCCATGTTGCTCCAAGTGGTCTTGTAAATTGTGCTCATTTACTAGGCAACATGGCCTGAGGGGGCCGGCTATTTCTTAGCTTTGAAGCTAAACAGTGTCAGTCTCGGTTATTGCATGGATGGGTGTCCCGTGGGCAGGGATTGTTCACCTCCGACGTCAATGTAGCTGGAATAAAAATAAATATAATATTTTTTTTTCTTGATCCACAGCTGTGAACTACAAATACCCTGTTATTTTGTAGTGCATATACCCGCAGTTATCGGGGGCGGGGGGACAGTGACACCCAAAACAGGTTTCCCTGCCCTCCCAGACCTTCGCCAAGTGCTCCCCTCATGTATGTCTGCTCCCCCCACTTCCCTGATTCGCCTTCCCTGACCTCACTTATTTCCCCCCCACAGCACTCGTTGTTTCTGACGCAATTTGCTGTGAGGTGTCGGCTATTCTGTCAGATAGCCGAGGTTACAGGAAAGCTTTGTGGAAAAAATCAACCCCTACACCTCACCCAACTCCCAAATTTAACTTGGTGTCCTTTTACCCCCCCCCCCCCAAATCTATACCCTAAAGGCATTTTCTTGCTTTTTCGATTTTCGGCTAACCCAGTGTATAGCTACGGCTTTCTCGCATTGTGTTTAAAAAATAATAATAATAATAAAATAAAGAGTCTGGTTAATTTATAAACACATGGTTTCTTGGCAGTTTAACCGCGATACCGCTATTTTGGAGAAGGGGACAATCCGTTCTCTGTCAAATACAAAAAAGAAAAAAATACAGGACGGAATAACCACAAAAGGATTGCGAGTCAACGCTTCATGCCCATGCTGTTTCGGAACTGATCAAAGCTGTCCAGCAAAAATTGACGTTTTTTGTCTGAGAAAATGAACGAGGACTAGGCCGAACAAGCTTAACACTTTTTATCATTATTAACTTTTTTATGCTTCAAAGAATGTTACCTTTGCATCTTTGTCAGAAAGGTTAACTGGAAATTGTGCTCTTGATGCCCACCTTCCTTTTTGCTTTTAGGTGGTCAGCGGGTTTCCGTATCGCATCCAGCAACGTTCGTTCCTGTGTAGGAGTGGACGAAGTGTAGTCCCTTCTCCCGTTCCATGGCAGCCATTTCTTTTGTTTACTTTTTTGTCAATGTATTTGTCGATTTTATTAAAGGGCCGCCATGGAAAGGGAGAAAAGACTTCATGTAGTCCCTTCTCCTGTTCCATGGTGGCCATTTTACAAAAACGGGCCTGGGTACTAATGGCACTAAGCCTCTATACAGGTGGAGGGAGGGGTTTACTGCATCGGGTAACGGGCCGGCGCCTTCATTAAGGCCCTTGCTTCGCTCAGGCCTGTATCTATTGGCTCCGGGCCATTAACTGACGTGGTAATGCCCAATCGTACCACCTGTCTCGTCTTGGGGCTCATTGCTCAAGTAAAAAAGTTGTTCTATGTATTTTTATTTGTTTCTGGTCTATATGAACAGGGAAAGGTTACTGAAAAGAGGTCTTTACCCTTTCCCCAGAATCCCTCCTGCTTGTCAGTCCCTAAATATCCTTACCCCCGGCATCTCACCTTCTCGTCATAGTACCTCATTAACTTTCCCCGGCCTCCCTGTTGCAGTCCCTCCCTGCATCCCTAATCATTGTCCCTTTTTTTTTTTTTTTTTCCCCATTATCCCTGCATCTATCAATCTATCATCTTCACCATGTATTGCATAGCTAGATCACTCCCATTTTTATGCCAGAGACCTTGTTCACCTAGATCAATTTTATGTTGCCTTTAGAGCAAGTCTTCATAGAAGCAGATAATTTAATTGTGCCCCTTTCAGTTTGCTGAGGTAGATTCATTTTCTTTTCACTACAAGTTTATTTCACTATCTAAATCTATTTCATTTTGCTGCTAGTGGCCTTCCAGCCATCAACCTTTGGGTTTTGTATCCGTCACCCAGAGTGGGACGGATGTGCCCAGACTTGGGCCCTGAGCCTGCTGGGCCTAGAGACTCTAGCTACTCCTCACTGACACCCTACAAAGCCAAAACATGTCTGGGGATGCTTGTGGTCTTGTGCAGAAGGGATGTGACCTAGTAGTTCGGGATGGATTACCCATTTTGGGGTCGGACCAGGCCCGATATGCATATGTTCTTTCCACTTCTCTAATGGCTTGGCAGGCTAAAAAACGATGGTCTGGGGGTTTGCCCAGAGCTGTGCCCGTGGTTATGATTAGTTAAAAACTTTTCAGCCATCCACTTATGCTGCCACAGTAAACTACAGAAGTACATAAGTGAAATCTCCCCATTGGCTCCCAGTGGATGTAAGGATTAAATTCAAAACCCTCTGCATTGTCCACAAGGCTTTCTGGGTCCAAAATACCTTCAGCTATCCCTCTGCAAATACCTCCCCTCTCGAGCTCTTCAGTCCTCTACCTCTATCGGGGTCAGTCGTTTTTCAAAGAAACAAGCTGTGGGTAGATCTGTCTTCGGCTGGGGCCTCCCTCTGAACAGCCTCCCTGCCACTCTAAAACTTGAGGAGAACCATCTCCGGTTCTGGAAGCACCTCAAGACCTTCCGCTTTTCTTCTGCCTTTGCTCCCTCTCTCCCCTGCTGATCTGTTCTCTCTTGGCACCATGCACCTGGCCACCCTCTGTCCTCCAGGCCCAGTTACCTGGTCACCCTGCCACCCTCCCGCACTGCCTCCGGGCCACCCCTTGCACTGGGGTCTTTATCTGTTTTCTTCCTGCACTTATCAGACCTACCCTGTCTGCTGCCTTAAACCTAGCACTTGCAAATTGCTGGCTGCACTACCACTGTTTGTTTGCCTTTATTATTTATTTATTAATATTTATCGGTTTCTCCTCTCCTTCGCACTTTCCACTTCTCCCCCTTTCATGCACTCCCCCCCCCCCCCCTCCCATGCACTTGCGCGTTCTCAATGTCACTGGGCCTAGTAATATCACTGTTTTGTTCTCCCCTGTTCCCCTCCCTTGCCTTGTCGCGCTCTGAAAAACTTGTGTACGAGTGCAATGGAAATAAAATATCAATATCGATACATTTCATTCCACTGCTAGTGTTTCATTGGATAGTTAAAATTTCCTTTTCATCCTCATCCTTCCCTAATTACCACTGCATGTCTCAACCTCCACACATTCCGTCATTGCCATAGCAGCACACATCATTCCCTCATTACCCCTGTCGAAGTGCCTTGTTCACCCCCCCCCCCTCATCCTCTTCACAGTTCGATTAGGGTTAAGCTACATATGTAAACATAGGGATTTTTTATGGCACCACTTCAGTTGTTAAAACCTTTTGAAATTCAGTCAGACTTTAGTTGGAGGCATATTATAGTTCAGCTTATGCTTTAACTACATACAAATCCGGTGAAACTGTTAAAAGGACGCCATGGCTGCTGTGGGAAATGTAACAAACACAGAAATTCAACAGTTATGGTAAATTACACAACCATAACCTACCTCCGCCACTCACTGTTCATACTGTAGATGTGGCACCAAAGGTGGTAGTTGCTACCTAAACTGAGGAATGGCTGAGTCATGGATCAACTTGTGTGTAATCAGCACAAAGAAAACGGAAGCTTTAGGAAAAGTGTTCCTTTTTAAAAAACAAAAAAAAAAGATTGAAAAAAAATTGTTGGTTAGGTTACTAACTACAAAAAATGTAAAACCTACAAACATTGAAAATGCCAATGATAAAAGTTTAAAGCCGCTTCTCACAAGAAATAAAGTATAATGGGATACGAGCAAAATAAATTCTGCTAAACCACCAATTATGAAATGGGTACATCAGTGGTCGTTTTAAAGTAGAAATGTTATGTTTTGTTATTATGTTGTGTGCTTGTTTTCTTTTGGGAACTTCTTTATACCTAAACGTTGGAGTTTCCAAAAAGTAGTAACCTGAATCTTTTTTTAAATTATTTTTAAATGTATAGGCCTCAAAATGTGAACTAGCCTCTGGCTAGCGACAATTGGCTCTTGTTGGGTAAGACATGGCGTGCGTTGTGTATGTGGATTATTGAGGGGGTGAATGACTTTGTATACCTTCCTAGTAACTTGCAACTTCATTTGCACTATATCGCCATTCTTATAGGAAGAGGATTCCATTTACTCAACGAAAAGTTTTTAAAATGTTGACGATAAATTTGTATTTGCCGTCTGCTCCTTCTAGGAAAATCCCAATGCCTTCCTTTTTTCCATGTGGTCCCATATGTTCCTGCTGCTTCTGGTCATTTTTTTTTTTCTATTCTAAAAACATGAACTCGCCTTGGCGATTTTCCTTCTTACTTCTTACTTACTTCTTGGAGAGAGGTAAGCCTCAAAAATCTATTGCTCCCTCCAAACGTTAATCCTCTGAGTCGTCGAGGCCTTCGTCTCCTCATAAAAAAACCAAACGCTCCCATTCGCGAAGTAGGTTGCATCATTCCTTGTCTTCGAGTCATGGCAAAAAGAGGCACCATAGGTCGCTCTCCACTTCTTTGTCCAGTTCACCTGAACGGGTCGTTTGTCCCTCAAAACATACTACCCCCGCTCAATGGGAGAAATTTAGAGTTAGTATGAGGAAGGTGTTCGAGAACGCGGCCTTGCCCCCCTCGACAACACCTAGAGGCGATACCCCAGTGAAAACACCTGGGAGAAGCACAGGAGCCGAGTGTCTTCAGACTCTGTCGTGGAAAATCCTCGAGAGTGATCTCATCCTTCGAGTCGAGAGAGACCCTCTGTGACGCACAAAAAATTGTCGCTGAAAGGAACCCATATGGCAGCCCGAAAGAGTGCGTCGTCGACTCCCTCTGCGCCAAAATCGAAGAAGCCATCGACGCCTTGAGTGTCGACCTCCTCGACGCCGTATATGACAATTCCTTCAACGCCATCATCGAAGACCTCGGCGTTTGTGTAGAAACCATTGACGACTTTGTGGAAACCTTCGAAGCCGTCAACATCGACGATTTCGACACTCTCAGCTCCCATTATGACATCTATAGCACCTTCTTTGGAGAAGACATTTACACCACAACCTCACTCAGAGTATTTTAAAACTCTTCAATTTTATGAAGATTTTTAGGCAATATTTGTAGTAGTACCCTTGGGGTGCACTACAACAACTTATTTATTTATTCGCATTTTCACAACCTTGACCTCCTGGCAATAGGAACCCAACCTTTGGTATGTCTATACTACACAGGTTGGTAGCATGATTGAGCAGCCAAGCTTACCCCAAGAGGGGTCAATGTTAGTAGTAGAGGAGTTACAGAGAGATTCACAGGGACAAGTATTCAAATAAAGGTTTCTTGATTAAACAATTATTAATTTATTTAACAGTCAGTTTGACTAAGCCTTCTTCAAAAGGGGCAATATAATAGTAACACAAAAACACACTCCAAAACACACACACTCAGTTTCCCTGCATCAGAAAATACCCATTTGGGTTGGTACACAGACACTTCCTACACCCTCAGGTGACTTAAATAATAGCTAGGACACTGTGGCCATTACTATATCACTGTTGCATTTAGAGCAATACTTGGGAGCATGTAAAAGAGAAGGGTTATTAGAATAAAACAAGGGATCATACAAATATTCTGAAGCAGGTAAGTACTTTTGAACCCCTTAATGCAGAGCGAGTTAACATCTTCCTGAAAGGAAGGCAAAGCCACACAATCGGAGGAGAAGAGTCATTCAGGGAGCCATGCTAGGCCAAAGTCAAATTGGCCCAAAGTCTAGGTGAGCTGAAGCACTTCTTGGAGGTAGGTAAAAGTCTTGCACAATGATTTAGAAGCCTTTGTAGCAAAGAAGAATCAATGTAGGGCCACAAGCTGATGAGGTAAAGAAGATGTTAGCAACCCTACAGAAGCAACCACAACGAGACTCAACTGAGATCAAGTAAGGATACACAAGAGGTACGTTCTCTTAGAATGTACAGTACCTTTTGGTTAGAAGAAATGTTTCCAGCTGGCTTCTGTTCCTGTGTGGGTCTACAGATCCTGTTTTTCCTGCGCCTCAGTCGTGGGGGCAAGAGGCAGGACTTGTGGGGACTCCTGCAACGGGACGGTCGGTGACAGAAAAGGACAAACTTCTGTTCAGCGGCACTTTGCGGTTTCAGGTCCTCGCGTCTCAGAAAATACCACCGCAGACTCTTGGATACCACTTTGGTCCTCTCATCTGGGGTCGAACACTCTGTTGTGGTGGCTCAGGCTTGGTCAGTCCTGCTTAATAGGAGTCTGGGTGATCTTCCAGAAGCTTGGCTCCGACTTAAAAGTGATGCACTTCAATCTGGTGTTCCTCTCCCTGGCACTTCGGTTCCTGCAGCAGCAAGGAAGTACAGCCAGCTCAGAGAGGATGTCCAGGCGAGTGGTAGTAAAATGTAAACCACTGCCACCAGCCATTAATTGTAGAAAGGGTAACATTGAAATTGTTACATGAGAAACTATACAAACCCCTCCAGCCACCCTATTGTAAGATAGTGTGTGCTGGGTCTAGAAAGTTACTATGTAAATTGTGTCAATTTCACTTCCCTGCTCTTGGAAACAGTAGTTTATCCAAGAGAAGGTATTTAAATCTTTGGGAAATCTGAAAGACTTCCCTGTGTCACTGCACTGAAGGTGCTGTGTGTCACAATGCAAAGATGATGCCTATGGAGTTTGTCTTACTCCACTACCAAAAAGGAAACCAAGTTCAAATCACATTAAAACACACGAGAGAGTGGGCAAAAAAGAGTCTCGGTCTCCAGGTTAAACATTAAAAGTCCTTAAATCCAGCAAAGTTGTTGGGGGTCTCTAAGGTAGAGAGGAATTGGCACTTTTCTGAGAATTCTTCCTAACAAAGATGCTGAGTCATCTGAGGAGGAAAGACAATTTGGTCTCGAATATGGGACACGTTCTGTACCAGATGAACTCATATCGGAGGAGTCTTGTATAAAAAACGTGCAGGACTGTCTGCATGAGGCGAGTGGTATCAACACTTCCCAGATATTGATTTTGGTAAGGCAGATCCAGGAGATAATGCTGAGGGGACATATAGACCACTCTTGACAGGAGTCATGGAGTATATGGGATGGTCCAGACCCATACCTGTTTTCGAACAGGACGATTTAACTGACATATTGGATAAAGGACCACAGGAAGACCCAATTATCCCGTTTCATCGGGTTCTACAGAGGAGGGTAACTTCCAATTGGGAAACGCCTGAGGTGGTCTGGCAGTAAATAAGAGGCTAACCGCCAAATACAGAGCTTCTACTTCTGATCCTCTATCCCTTTCAAAACATCCAACACCAGAAAGCCTGGAAGTACAGGCAGCTACATCTTAAGGGAGCCAAAATGCCTATTCCACAAGATGGGGATGACAAAAGATATGCTGCCATGGCCAAGAAGGTTTTCTCTGCAAGTAGTATAGCGTTAGAATCTGCTAATGCGACATGCCCACTGGCGAGATTTACCCACACCCTTTGGGAGTGTATTACTATGGCGGCTGACCACATCCCCGAAGCGGAGGAATGAGACGGTTTCTTGAATATTGTCAAGGATGGGAAGGACGCTATGTGCGAATCCCTTCAGACTGGTCTCGACTCCGTTGACCACATCAGCAGAGACATGGCGGCTAGTACAGTAATCTGCAGATTTGCGTGTTTGAGGAAGTCAGGATTTTCCCCAGACGTTCAATCCAGACCTCTCAACATGCCCTTTGATAGTACACATCTATTTGGGAATAAAGCTGATGAGAGCTGCAAATTTCCAAGGCGGCGGCCAAATCCCTTGGAGCTGCAATAAAGCAAACTCCAACTGCATTCGGAAGAGGCAGAGGACAGCCAGCCCAAAGAGGTCAAAGATGATTCCCCCGTGGTAGACCGAGTAGAGGTATTAAGACCGCAACAGCAGGGGCTGCCTTACCTTCAGCCTTTGCGTCAGCCGCTCCGAAACCTCTCTGAGGCCTTAAATCACAAGACTGCGATAGGAGGCAGGTTGTCACAGCATCTGATAGAATGGCAGGCTATTTCTACAGATGCTTGGGCATTGGAAACAGTTGCCCAAGGTTACTGCCTACCTTTTCTGCAAAATTTTTTACCCTGCTGGAGAAAGGTGCTGTAGAACCAGTACCTGTAGCGGAAAGGAACAAGGGTTGGTACTCCCCTTATTTTGTAATTCCAAAGAATGATGGAGAAGTGAGACCCATCTTGGACTTAAGAGACTTGAACAAGTTCCTCAGGAAGGACAAGTTCAAGATGGTTACCCTCTCTCAGATCCTTCAGGCCCTGCAACTTCAGGATTGTTTGGTATCATTGGACGCACAGGATGCTTACTTTCATGTGCCGATCCATCCCAAGCACAGACAGTACCTGAGGTTCGCCATTGGCAACTCGCTATCCGTTTCGGGTTCTGCCATTTGGGCTAACCTCTGCCCCAAGGTTTTCACCAAGCTAATGGCGGTAGTGGCAGCGAGTCTCGGGAGAGGGGGGGGATTCATGTCTACCCTTACCTGGATGACTGGCTGATCAGGGCCAGCTCCCCAGAACAAGCCCTAGATCATTCCAGCTATACTTGCCACTCCCTCCACAGGCTGGGCTTCTCCCTCAACTTCAAGAAGTCCCAAATGATACCTTCACAAAGACTCCAGTTTATTGGAGCAATCCTGGATGCTTCCTGAGAAAAGCCCTGCCACCAGAGGTGAGGGCTCAAGACATTCTGCAGATGGTGACAAAATTCCAGAATGGCCAACATCTTCGGCCTTCGACTTTCTGAGGTTGCTCGGTCTCATGGCATCCTGCATTTTTCTGGTGCAAGAGGCTCGCCTGAGAATGAGATCTCTCCAGTGGGCTCTCAGGACCCAGTGGTCACAATTCTCAGGAAGGATGTCAGATCTCCTACATATCCCAGACAGTCTCACTGGATCTTCAGTGGTGGGCCTGTCGGGAAAACATCTTAAAAGGAGAACCTTTTTGGCAAACATGGCCAGAGATAATAGTAGTGACTGACGCCTCACTCACAGGGTGGGGAGCCCATACCAATGATTTGACCATCAGCGGTCGTTAGTCGCCATCGGAGTCCAAACTTCATATCAACCTTTTAGAGCTGGGGGCAATCGGACTAGTGCGGAAGCCCTGCCTGTCATCTGTACGGGGAAAGAATGTCCTGATAATGACGGACAACACAGTGGCCATGTACTACCTCAACAATAGAAGTGGTGTAGGGTCACTACGACTGTGCAGAGAGGCAATGCAGCTTTGTTTCTGGGCACTGCAAGAAGGAATATCTCTATTGGCAGCTCACCTAGTCGGAGAGAACACAACGGCGGACGCTCGGAGCAGGCAGAGCACAGTCTCCCACGAGTGGGAACTAGCTCAGGAAATCCTTCAAGAGATCTTCACCCTTTGGGGAACCCATCAAGTGGATCTGTTCGCGATCGGTGCCAACCGAGTGCAAACTGTACTGCTCAAGGGAATTTCCCCCAAGAGGAGCTCTAGGGGACGCGTTCGTGGTCAACAGGGAATTTCCACTTCTTTACGTGTTTCCTCCAGTCCCTGTCATTCCTCACGCAATCCGGAGGTTGAGAAGGTTCAGGAAATCCATGATCCTAATTTCCTCGGATTGGGCTATGAGTACATGGTACCCAGACCTTCTGTACATGTCCATCTGCCCTCCGATTCGTCTTCCACAAAGAGAGGACCTTCTCTCGCTAGAGGAGGGTCAGGTTATCCATCCGGATATCAGGACTCTCAGCCTTCACGCGTGCTTTCTGAGAGGCTGAGATACAAGAATTGGGACCTCCCAGCTGATTTAATGGAGGTTTTGCTTTCGTCCAAAGGCCAGCAACCAAATCCTTATACCGCTGCCGTTGGAATAAATTCTACAGCTGGTGTAGAGCTAAAAATGTTAACGCTTTCTCATTCAAAACACCAATGGTGTTCTCTTTTCTTTTACACTTGGTAAATATGGGGCTCCAGATTGTAACAATGAAAGGATATCTAGCAGCTTATCTATCGTCAAGCGCACTGCAGAGGAAGTCTCCTATTTTAAGATTCCTCGATTAATACAATTTTTAGGATTAACTATTGTTTATCCTTCGACTGACTCCTTTCCAAGTCCCACTGTCGGATCTCAATTTTGTTTTTAACTTTCTAATGGGTGCTCCTTTTTGAGCCTCTTCATTCTTGCCCATTAAGACGTCTTACCTTGAAAACTGTTTTCCTAGTGGCAATATCAGCCCGAAGGGTGAGTGAGCTACAGGCTTTATCCTGCAAGCCTCCTCACACTGTTTTTCATAACGACAGAGTGGTATTAAGGGTGAAGCCTAACTTTCTCCCTAAAGTTGTTTCTGAATTTCACATCACTCAGAAGATTTTACCATCCTTTTATTCTGTGCGGCAATCGGGGGGGGGGGGGGGGTTGGAAAGAGGAAGAAAGGCTTCACAGACTCGACCCTAGGCGTGCACTGAGCTTCTGCATTACCAGATTGGCAAAGCGGAGACAGAATGATCAGTTGTTTGTGGGCTATACAGGTCATAAATTGGGTCTAGCCATCACCAAACAAACAAGCTCTAGATGGATTATTTAAACAATTTCAGAATGCTACAGACTGGCCGGTAAAGACCCTTCCAGAAGATAGAAGGGCTCATTCGACCAGGGGTGTCGCAACTTCGTCTGCCTTGTAGAAGGAGTTCCAATAAAGGATATTTGTGCAGCTGCCACATGGTAGTCTACACATACCTTTACGAAATACTACAGTCTAGATTCCTGCACTAGCCAAGATTCTGCTTTTGGAAAAGAAGTACTCCACTCTGTGCATACTTGATCACTTACATAATTTGGAGGGAGTAAAATGTAACTGCTTTGGGAGTGTATCAAAGATGAGGAATATGTGAGAGGACCCAATCCATTTGAAGAGCAAGTTACTGTAACGTTCTTTCGACTGGATGTTCCTCCCACGTATTCCTTATCGCCCCTCCCATCCTACCCCGCAGTAAAACTTCTCGTCTGGTTACAGTGTGCGCTCTCTCAAGGGGAGTAACCGTCTAACTTAAGACGGTGCTTCGCTCTTCAAAACGGAACTGAGCAACGGGCGATGCTCGCGCTACTTACACCTGTGATGACGTTGACGTCAAGACGGAGGCCTCCTAGCGACATTGACTCGACAGGCATCGACGCACAGCGCCTTCTTCTGAAAAAAAATTCTGAGGCAGCAAACTGGATATTAGGAAATATCAAAGATAAGGAATACATGTGAAGGAACATGCAGTCGAAAGAACGTTACCATGGGTAAGTAACTTGTCCTTCTCTGCCATTTCTTGGCACTTTTCAGGTTTAAAAAAATTATATTGGCTTGTCTGCTGGTAAGCTCTCTTGGGTTTATAGGGCTCTGGTGGTGGCTAAGAAACATATCTTAAAGCACTGGAAGAGTGATGCCAGACCTATCACTGATGACTGGCTCCACAGCTTGCTGATCCTTTCTGCCAGGGATATGATGTCCTTCAAGTATAATCAGCGACTCAATATGTATGCCACAATTTGAGATGGTTTTAATGACTTGTATGGATAGCCCCCACCCTTTTCTTTTTTCTGCCCTTCCTTGAGAAATTTTCTGTTTCATATTTGACATTTAATGGGCCTGTTATACCCTGGATGTGGTTTGAATTAGTAGCCTGTTAAGTATAAGTTGTTGATGTTGTTTCTGAAAATTCAAAAAACAATACAATGTAGATGCAGAAATCCTTTGCAGTAAAATTCAGTCTGATCTAGGTTTTCTTTGGTACACATTTACCACAGTCCAAATTATAGCTTCACTGGCACTACACCACTACTTCAAAGACTTACTCTATCGTATTGATTGAAGTTTCCTCCTATTTGTAGCGCATGTCGTGGAGTAGTAGTGAGAGTGTGCTTTTTAGGGCTGAGTGGTTGCACCTTTTAATATTGGAATGTCTGTTTTGTAGAACTTTTTACTGGTAAGTAACCTTAACCTATTATATATTTTTTTTCTACAGATTTATTTTTTGCCCTTTGGATGGGTTACTGATTGAGTCGCATTATTTATCGGAACTCTTTTTACTGGGTCTCTATTTGTGTGTGTGTGAATGAATGCTCATTCAGAGCCTATTTTTTTGGAGTGTATGTGCTAAAAAGGTATTTATCTGTACTTCAATGTTTTTTGCGCATACTTTGTGTTTACCTGTATTCTATGCATTGTACTTGCAGGCCTATCAAAAATTCACATTACCACTAGCAGTCGAGTACTTTTTAGGAGGCTCGAGTACCATGTTCATGGTTTTTAGCATGTGGTCAAGTGTCCCTTCTTGTGATGATGTGCTACAGTGAAAACATTTCATTGGATTTACAAACAAGGCAGTAGTTTTGCACCATCTT
This sequence comes from Ambystoma mexicanum, assembly GCF_040938575.1. Classification (NCBI taxonomy): domain Eukaryota; kingdom Metazoa; phylum Chordata; class Amphibia; order Caudata; family Ambystomatidae; genus Ambystoma; species Ambystoma mexicanum. The sequence continues at coordinate 675,248,098 of NC_090934.1, forward strand.
GGTGAATACCTCTAATCCCCAAATATGCAGTACTAGTTACAGAGTGCTGAAGATTTGAGGTACCGTTCTTCGTGAACTCCAGCAGTATGTCACAGATTTCACATTGCGGACCCTTGCAGTACATTTTTCATTTGAGAGTGTACGTATGCAAAATTGGATCTAATCTGGGCATGAACATAGACACATTTTTGCTTTTGTTTTTTATCAAGCCAACTTAACTCAGAAAGTTCATCCAGAACATCATCCGACCAAACATTTCTTAATCTAGACCATGCCCCCGGAGTTACTCCTCAATAGGCATAAATTGCATATAATTACGTACCCTGTATTCCGGACCTTCCAATAAAGTACTAATCTCCGGTTTATTCCCAATAGAACCATCAGCCAATTCCAATCTATTATTTATCATATTCTCAAAAGCCAAGTACCTATTCAGTTCACTTCGCCTCAGACCGTACCTATTCATCAATTCCGCAAAACTCAACAACCTATCCCCATCCAACACATCTGCCAACTTAGAATACCCTTGTTAATCCAACTGAGCCAATTCAAACATTTATTATCAATCTGTAAAGCAGTATTGTACCATATAGAAGCATCGTTACTGAAACCATAACTCATTCCATTGTCTCGAAACCACTGTCCAATCACTTGTCTAGTAGCCACAATCGGGCGCAACTTCAATCTATTAATTGGCAATTTATCCATACTGTAAACGGATCTCAAGTCAAAAGGAGCACAAATGCCCCTTTCCATACGCAACCAAATTGGTTCATTCACCCCACAATCTCTAAAATAATAGGAGCTTTTTTTAAGTAAAAAAGCCTTGTAATATTTTACCAAGTCATGGAATCCAAATCCCCCATCCTCAACTTTTTGTACTAGCATGTATTTCGGAACCCTCGGCCTTTTTCCAGAACCCCACAAGAGTAATTTAAGTAACTGTTTCTTATACAACAAAACGGGATGGACTGAAGAACATACAAGATTTTCGGCAAAAGAACCATTTTAATTGCATTGATCTTAGCCCACAGATTCAATGTCAATCTCTCCCATCCCCTAATCAATAAGGACATTTGCACGGTTACCAAATCCAGATTATATTGCAGTAATTTCTTTAAATCCCCAATAATATGAATTCCTAGATACTTAACCCCCCTGAAGACCATTTACAATTCTAATAACTCAAAACTGAACTTGCAGCCGACCAGACAAGGGGAAAACCTCAGTTTTATCCCAGTTCACCTTATGACCTGACAATTCACCCACCTCTTGAAACATTGATTTTATTACATCCCCACACACTTCTGGATTCGATAACATAAGAAGCATATCATCAGCGTACGATAGGACTTTCACCTCAACTTTCCCAACATTAATACCTCTAAGAATCTCACATTGTCTAAAATAAGTAGCAAGAGGTTCCAACGCCAAATCAAACAAAAAAGGTGACAACGGACAACCCTGCCTCGTGCCCCTCAACAACTGAAACAAATCCGAAACCACACCATTAACCAATACCCGGGCCTTAACATCATTATGAATACATCCTACCATTCTCATGAAAATCGGGCCAAAACCCATTTTTAGTAAAGTGAATTTCAGAAACTTCCAGTTTACCCTATCGAAGGCTTTTTCAGCATCAAAAAAACCTATGGCTTCATTTGTGTTCCTCCCAAATCGGGCATCAACCACATTTGACACGGTTCGAATGTTGTCATAGCCATATCTTCCCCGGAATGAAACCCACCTGTGACCCATCAACCAGATCTTTCATACGTAATCCCAATCTGTTGGCCCAAATTATAGTGAACATTTTTAGGTCCACATTTAGCATTGAGATAGGCCTGTAATTTCCACATCTAGTGTGATCCTTATTAGGTTTTGGTATCACCACAATCATTGCCTCTTTTATGGCATCGCACATCATTCCCGATACAACAATTTCATTATAAAGTTCACACAAGACAGGTGCCAATTGAACTTCAAATTTTTTATAAAATTCCGAGACAATACCATCGGGACCCGGTGATTTTCCATCTCTCATTTGTGATATGGCCAAACTAACTTTCTTAATTTGAAAGTAATCCCGCTGGTAAAAATTCCGAAGATATGAATAAATGGTCTGTTTGTTTAGCTTTTTTTGCAACTCCTTAACAAACCCTTTTTGTTTTTTAAACTTGCTTTTCATTTGTAGATAGTTATTTCTAAAAGGGAATCCTAATACTGAAGGTTTATGCTGGCATTTTGCTTCACATGAATGCCAGAAATAACCTTCTTGGTCATTTCTAAACTGCTGAGGTGAAACACATTTGCTAGGTGATTTACTGCATCTATTAAGAATTAACTCTTTGAAACTACTGAGTTCTTTTGTTGTTTTGAGTTTTTGTAATTTTAATTTAGAGTTAAAATCTGGGAAATGCATTTTCCAGTTGGCTTGCTGCAGTTCATTAAGTTTTCCTCATATCCTTGCATCCCGTTAGAAACGAGAAACAAAACCCAAAATGGGACCTAAACTTTCAGTTAGCCAATAAGGGAAGATTTGGGAAAATCTGTTTAGTTTATGGGATGTATTTGCATATTGAAATATTGTGCTGTATCATTGTAATTGTATAACTTGGTGTGCCTTCTCGAGGTTTGTTTGAGACAATTCTGACGGTTTACACCAGTTTTCAGAAAGTAAGTTATGAAGGCTGCCTGCACCAGTTAGGAAATGCAAAGCGGTAAGGTCTGATGATATATTAGTTAAAGCCTCAGGGTAAATTGTCGACTTGAAATTATGTACACTATTTGAAGTCCACCTTTACTGTTACAGTTTCTTGTTCAGGTTGAATTTTCCCATTTTTGCTACTATGCATCCTTTATCTTTATTTTCCATATTTTATTGACCCTATTTTTTTCTTTCAATTTGTTACTTCATTTGCCCATATATTTGCATTCTTCATAATCGCAATTGAAAATAGATGCGCTGTTTTTAAGGACCCTTATCTGAAAAGCTTCCCCCCCCCCCCCCCCCGAGTGACGGTTTTGATGGAGAAAATTGTTGAAAGGTTGATGGTTTCAGCCCAGGATGTCATTGCATTGCTTACCATGTTTCTGTATCAAAACCATGTTGCCGTTTGTTCCCGCCCAGAATTGTAGAGTAACTACAGTCCATTCATTAAAATGCTGGGGAAACGGTGCACAATTTTATTTGTACATTTTCATCTAATAATGTAGAATACAAGTAAAGCGCATATCTGATTTCACTTTAATGCTTTCCTTAGGGGCAGCCACGTAGGAACCGCTAGAAGCAACAAAGATCTGTGATTGTAGACAAAAACCGAGGCCCAAACCTTACTGATCAAATAAAATGGATCCATGTTCAATTGGAGAACAGCTTCAAGCTATCAATGAATGCCATAAAACGTACTATACCCGTCACAGTGGATTAAAGACTTTGAGAATGCTCTCATCCAATGACATGTTGTTACTTCAACTTAGAACTGGAATGATGGCCCTTAACGAGGAAAACACAATCTGCTTCCATCACGAACAAGTTTATATTGACAAATACCAGGACTTGCAGAAGGGGTGTTGTGACCCGTTTAACTTACACAAAAGACTTGTAAAGAAAACCGTACAAGTAATTGATTTAGATGATGCAAATTTTTTAAGTGCAAAATTTGGAATACAATTTTTACCAGGGTGGAAACTTTGTCGAAGATGCACATTAATAACTAACGGACAAGGGGACAATGAAGCCGAAGACGCCCAGCAAAGGAGACTTTCGACAGACGTACGTATTTGGGAAATCTTTACCTCCCACAATTACTCCACATTAATTGTAGTCCGGTCTTACATTTTATGGAAGGTTTTCTCGGTAGATTACTTCACTCATCGGACTGACTGTGGCACAAGTCATGTGCCAACATTTTCTTTTGTTACACAAATCTATACAATTAACCAAAGTAGTCTAAGTAATCTTAGGGTGTGGGTGTAATTAATCTTGTGGTGTGGGTGTAAGTTTGTGAAAAGGAAACTTACTTAAAAATAGTGTATTAAACTATGCCGTACAGTTGCAAGTGGTCGCATTGTAGTGCTTCCAGGTAGTTCACATTTGCTGTAATTATTTGTCCTTTCACAAATGTAAATATTAAAGATACTGGTAGCTTTTTTTTATTGGCATCAAAGTATCAATTAGCTTTTGTCATTTTCGTGTTGCTTTATTTTTGCTGTCTATTCGATTCTGTTTCCATAATTCCCTCGAAACTGTTTACCCCTTTTCCCACTTTGTCACCGAGTTCCTTTTCAATAAGGTCTGGCTTTCAGTTCGGTCATAGAGTTCTGATGGGATTGTTGATGGGTACTTGCAATTACAAATGCATTCAGTGGTACAAAAGTGTTTTCGGTTAACCACATGGAGGCCTTTATGCAAGGGCACTTTGAGATTAGCTGTAGTTAACAGAAGCGATCAAAATGGGTAGGAATGAATGCCTTGTATTGTGGGCTGTACTTGTTCTCCTTCAATAGATGCTTTTATTTAGCCCAATGCTTTTTCTCAACATTTGGCTTCTAAGTGTTGGTGCACGTAATCGTTTGACCCCAGAACCTGACGGGCAGTCCCCATCTACCTGGTACATACTCCTAGATTATTGCCAAACCAAATTGTTAGCAAATCGCAGTCAGTGGAATGGAGCTTGGGGTGGTATGGGGCAAATGCCACAATGAAAGCAGCCCGTGGCATTCAAGAACAGCACGCTTCTGCATTTGCTTTCAGTGGCCAGTTGCACTAATAATCTCTGTCGATGTATCCCACAACTTCCTGACTCGTCCTGCAAACCATTTTGCCCTCTTGTTCCAGTCTATGAATTGATTACATTGTAGCTGCCATAGGCTGTAACAGTCTCTCTGCTCTATGTGGCCAGTTTGGTGCACTCATTGAACCATATTGGGTCATAAGTCACTCTCCGCCCCCTGTCTGCTTACTCGCCTAGCCATTATTTCATCACCGAAGTGCACCCACTTCACCAGTCCAACAGACTGCGTTTGTACCATTGCTGTTCAAAATGCAGTTCTATACAATAGAATCACCTCGTTTGTGGTTTGCAGTTCTCCCCATTGGCTGATCTTGCCGGTGGGTTGAGCTTCACCATATACAAACTTCCCTTGGTGCCATGCCTCTTCCATCTGACATTAACATGCAACCACTGTATGATCGTGAGACTTTACTGCACAATGTATTTAGGTCTACTGAAAGTTTGGAAGAAGAAGGGATTCAAGTTCAGTTTTATGACGAAAGGCTGTACGGCTTGTTTATCTCGCCATAGTATTTTTATTATTAAACCTCTTGCCTTTTTGTTTTCAAGCCCAATATGGTTATATTGTTTCACTGATGTTTTTCATAGGTAACTGTTCTAAATTGAAAAGTAGAAAGCAGAACAAACATCAAACAGCCCACGCCATATTGCAAAAGGAAAGTAAAACCTACATTTTTAAGCCAACTAACAAAAATGCACTTGAATACAGACGGATCGATATCCACTTTAACTGGTAACTGTTTAAACTATAAAGTGCCTTTTTTAGTGCTTGTTGAATGTCAGTCTTTAGCATGTGTTCTCCACTTGGTAGGTGAATAAGGAATAGATAGTAAATGTTAATTTGTTTTCTCACAGAAAATACTTCAAATCATGCATAGTATGGTTCTAGAGTTGTACTTTTTATGTTCAAATGTGTTTAAGTGCAATTTCTCTCTATTGGTTGGAATTGAGGTTTTATTGCTATCATTTTGCAGGACAGTCAGTTTTGGACGGTTTTTTTAAAAAACTTTTTTATTTATAAGAGTAAGTCACAGAAGTAGAAAAAGTTTCAACAGTATACTGTTTTGTTTAATAATGACTCCAACTTGTAACAAATGAATATCAACACAAACATTCACCAGATAACACATCGTGCAGAAGTCTGCAGCGGAGTGAATTAGGAGAAAGAAGACTGATAAAGGGTGTAACAGTTCACAGATAAGCATATAAATATACAAGGGCCAGGCCCAGCAAAGTCCATCCGGAGGTTTTTGAGCAACCTGATTCGTTCTCAGTGCCTAGTGACGGGGAACTGATCGGAAAGAACCAGCTATATGTAACACATTGATTTTGAGGGTGACTCGTAGCAAAATAAAAGGTCTGTTTGTCTATGGTGTGACCTTTGCAGGGAATAGTTCACAACAGTAGTTTTCCTCTCTAGAATTGCGGTATACAGTATTTTTCAACTAAGGCTATGTGTAAGATCTGCAACTAGCACATCTATTGGCTACCCCTGGGTGTGTAACTCGCGCGCACACGATATTTCCAATGTACGAATTTAAAATGCAAAACTTTGTAATTCAAAGAGCTTTCTTCTGTCTACGAATGCACATTGCTCTTTACTAATCTCGGATGCCAGCTGGCTTTCCCAAGCTGATTTAACAAGCAGGGCAGGAGATGCAACCCACGGTGTAACATCACCTTATGTAAAACAGAAACCTGACCCTTCCCTGCATAGCCCTGCAAAGTCCCACAGATGCAAAAGTATGAGGCTGAGATGGGTCCAGAATTACCAAAGGACATGCACAAAAGTGAGGGGAGAGGAACCACCCAGAGTGTTAAACTCTTCCAGTGATATTAATGGAGGTCTGCAAATGTGAGACACATTCTTAACTTGCACTGTGTTCAACATCTTTTTAGGGGTAAAAGCTGACCGGACGGACACCTTATGTATGTGCAAGAAAGGGGTATACAGCAAAGGTAACTTTTTTTTTTTGCACAGTGGACTATGTGAACTCCCAAGGGATACGCTGTAGCCACCAGCACAATGGAATGGATGATATCTGGAGCAGACTTGACTCGCTCCAAAAGCTCATGTGGCAGATCTGAGGGCTGATCATACCCGCAAGTGGTGTATAAAGTCTCCAAAATAATGTTTCCACATCGGGACATGTCAGGCACTCCTCAGCGTATGCTCTTGTCTACATGCCCCAATCTACCCTGGGCTGCTTTCCTGCCCAATTGAGATACCGCAGAATGGAGTATAGTTTCAGAAAAATATCCTCTGTGATGGGCCTCTGTTTCTCAGTACATTGAGAAAGCAATATAAAAACAATGGTAACAACCATTTTAATATGTTGCATAGTCTAGTACTTTTTAGGAGGGTCAAGCACCATTTTGATAGTAATCCACCCTGTGATCCAGAGTCACTTTTGAAATGATTGTATGCACTAATAACGCTGCCACAGCTTCCCTCTAGAGGGCAGCACTGCACCAGGTTACCAATTACCCAATTACCTGGAAGTCAATATGTGGCAGTCTGCCACTCAAGTCTGTTGGTGAAGACCGTATGAGTGGAGGCAGGAGGGAAAGGGGGTGGAGCAGAGAACCGAGGATTCTAGCTTGTTGTAAGGCGGTCATCCTGCTTCTGCTAGAGTGCAAAATTTGACCTTGCCACTGCCCAGTGATATTTGCCTATTGGCGTGTAAGAAATGGTGTGGTTTGTGTATGTATGCAATTGAGGTGGCAAGTGATTTATAATCTCTGGCTAGTAGCTTGCAACCTGAATGTTTGCCCTCTCTTAGATGTGATCACTTGTGGCCTTGAAATGGTGCAGTACAATATGGAGCTTACATTACAGCAGTCAGTATTTCAAAATACTCCACTTCAGATCCCACCAATGTCCACACTGAAACTTTGTGGGTAACATTTTTCGCTATGCGATTCACGCCCGCACAGGATTACATTTTGTAAATGTGTCTTGTTATACCATCAGAAAAAGGGTTAGCAATCTATTTTTATGTATATTTGGAAATCATAAGCTTGAACCGAAGTGCATTACAAGCTTGGTAGTCCAAGCTCAGTTGTTGAGGAAGGGAAGTATTGGGAGGGATTTCCATTTTTTTTATTTTTTTTAAAATGCAGCTTTTCCATAAATGTTGTTTAATGGCTTGATGGTCGGTCACAGTGCTGGGAGAGGCCGAAGCTTAGGATGGTCCCTGGGGATAAGGCCGGATAAGTCTAAAGCTTGCTTTGACACAGATGCTGGCAGCAGTCTCGGTGGTAACTGCCAGGCCATGAGAGAGGTAGAGGGTGAACAATCTCTGTTCGCTATGCTCCAAAATCAATGTCTTCAGCATCAAAAACTGGACTGACAACTACAGGTTAATTGTGGGGAGCGAGTGTCCAGAACGGAGGCTAGAGAAACTTTCATTGGAAGATACCTCTCCATAGAGGAACACTTGAAAAACCTTGGGCAGTGGTATAGACTTTGGACATATGACCTTTTTTGTATGTTCCGGACAGGACAGTTCAGAAGTGAGGAGCTGGGAAGGAGGGACTGCCGCCCTGGAGCCCTAGTGCCTGTTGTATCCCTGGCTGTTGAAGCCCAAACATGCCCAGACCCTCCCTGTGCCACAGGCAGAGGCAGAGGAGTTACCCAATGTTGAGGTTCAAAATGGATGTGACTTAATACTCTTCAAGTATAGTTAGGTTGGCGACACGGACACACGGCTTATTTTTATTTATGAATTGCCCTGCTCAACCACTTTCATGCGTGTATTTTGAGCCAACATCAACCTGTAGCCCCTTCTGCACATCTCTGCCATCCCTGCTGTGCAATAAGACACTGATCATTTAGTGATTGATTCTTTAAACGCATGCAATGTTATTCATATCGGTACAATTATGCATCTGCTTGCAACCATATCCTTTTTAGTGGCGTCCTGCACTGCTTAGTGCCCCTTTTACTTAATGCATCCCAATACTAATTTACACTCTAACATGGGCCTCTGCTGATGGACCCTTGTGTATGGGATCATTTATCCTAAGCCAAGTCATACTTTTAGATTTTCTGAAATCCTAGCTCGAAACAACAAGCAATTGCAAACTCTGATCCAGTCACACAGATGTACTATAAACAGCACATTATCTTTTACTAATGGCACTTCACAGCTGGCGGATCGTGCTCTCTCTGTGGTGCATAGCAAATTATTTATGAACTTGTCGGGGAGGAGCAGAATACTGAAAACGCACATCAACATTGCTGATAATGAATGTTCATGCATCACATTTTTTTTTTTTTTTATTTTTTTTTTTTAGAACAACCAATTATGCTATCAAGTTCATGGGTCGTGTTAGTTTCTCTTAGGTCGAACTTACTCGACCTACAGGCCTGCCAGGGTTTTAAATATTTGTTTAGCTTGACAGACGCAGCTCACGCCTTGTACAACCTAGTCCCACAACCGATATACTACAGCTTGGAAGTTGCGAATATACACAATATACCCATCTCTGCTAACATGGACACCAAAGTATTGAAAGCCGTTAGTTTTCTAGGCGACTAGTGATACTTCCACAGCTTCTTTATCATGGTCCTGGAATAGCCACCAAATTGCTCTACATCTTTAAGGGGTAGAGGGAACGTTGCTAACCGGATCATATCACACCCATCTCCTCTGTAATTTACATATACACAGCACTCAATTTCATACTCCAAGAGACTATTATCAAAAGGCAATGATGGGAACCATATGGGCTGCCCTTTCTCAATATGGAAGTCTGGAGAATGGTAGCAAGTGGCGCAACAGCAAAAAGCAAAGGCAAGGGGAGGCATCTTAGTTTGTGAGGGTTTAGACACGAGGCTATTTTTACATACACTGGTAAAATGATGTTTGTGTAAGGACTTAACCATAGAGAGCGAGGTATTGCTGACGCCCATTCTTTCAATAACAGAATAACAGAGAGGCCATTTAATATGTTTAATGTATTTTCGGGATTTAGCATAAGCAACGCTGCTTGGACTGTGGGCTGTAGTTGAGGAAGAAACGAGAATAGACGCTGTAGATGTCGAGCGACCAGGAAAGAAGCACTGAATCATCTGCAGCATCCAGAAAAGCATTCTGTTTGTTACGCCCCTAGCAAACATGTTATGTGCGTTTATCAAAGAAATTGGGCAGTAGGAACTGTGTTGGTTTCTACAGGGTTGAAAATAAATCTGTCACCCTGATGGATTAGGGCAAATAACCATACTTCAGAGACATGTTGAACATTGCCGTCAAATAGAGAAAAAGCAAGTCGGTGAAGGATTTATGAAATCAGCAGAGATGTAATCCGATCCAGCAGCTTTACCTCCATGTAGTCTCATTGATGGCGTGGCAAATTCCAGCATCAGAAATTGTGTAATGCAGTGTCTCCCACTTGTTTGTCACCAGCAAAAGAAGTGAGGCCTTATCAAGAAAATTATTTGTGCTTCCAATGTACTCTCTCTAGAGTAGAGCGATGAAAATGAGACCTGCCTTGTTGATTTCCTGGGAGGAGGAGTTAATGTCATATTATGCTTTGTATCAGCCAGACAGTATTGCTGCCCGAATACAAAGTAAAGCCAACAACTTGCCCCCTTGTCTTGCAGCACTTTCCGACCCAAATACTGCACCTCTTGGTCAAACGTCAGACCAAATTGGTATGGTGTTTGAAGTTCTCCCTGTGACCCCATAGGACTCTTGGAGTCTCGATCCCTTTTCTTTTGAAGGCTGCCCAGAGTACATAACACTCTGGCTATGCTGATCTCACGTAGGAAGGCCTTAATGCTCCCAAAGTGTCCTCTTGAAAAGTAGCCAAATGTGATCCTGCACTGAGAGAGATCAGGCAAAGCTCAAGGCACTCATTCTAGAACATCCATCCTATCCCAGAGGGCGTGACAGGATGGACCTCAATGCCCACAGTTATAGGGGAATGATCTGAAAGCGTCCAAGTATGTCGTGACCCAGAGGAAAGCATGCCAGTTTCATTCTTGAGGTCAATTCATATCTAGACCAAAAGGAACATTTTCATAAATTTGACTTTTATCCCTATGAATTTCTCAGGCTGTGCAAGTCCATTGGCTGCCTTGCCCATATTAGCCTCAGGTGATTGCGTGCGAACAGAGATGATGACCTGTCCATATCTGAGTTGAGGATTGAATTGAAATCGCACCCCAGCTAATTTGGGAGTCTGCAAATAAAGTCCATGCCAGATAAATCAAAGAAATGTTTGGAAGTTGCGAATATACACAATATACCCATGGTTTATTGAAATTGGGACTATATTAATTCACTAGTTGAAAATCGATCACCCCTACGGTATCCATGGCCATGAAAAACCTACTCTTGGCATTTCTAATAACTTCAGAGACCATGAAGCTCAACTAGTAATGTATTGGGGTTGCCAATCTCCGCACAGAGGTTGGCAGGCATAAACCGGGCAGAATTTAGCCATGTGCGATTAATCATGTAACTGACAAAGTGACAAAACCTGAGTCTGAGGTGGGGGATTGTCCACTGCATCGACCCACAGCACAGCCAGTGATCCCTTCCCCACTTTATACAAAGAACTCAACCACCTCACTGCAACCATGCCATTGGGCACCGCTAATGTGCTAGGATCCACTAGAGGCTCCAAATAGAAATAATTGCAAACTCCAACTTAAAAAGATGAGCAGCAGAAGCGTTTGTCTGAGCGTGTCTGTTCCGGAGTTATAAAGAAGAAGTTATCTGTCAAATCTCTGCCAGAGATGTGCAGAATACGGCATGGGATATTGGAGTTATCTTTCTTGTAGCACCTTTCTCCCACTAAGACATGCGATGGGACTGAACCGCGGAAGTGAAATCTGAATGAATTATCTATGATGGGCCTAAAAATATGGTAAAGCTTTATTTTCCATGGCCAGTCGTAGAAACGCGTCTGTCTCCCAAGTTGAGAAGATTTGCAAGCTTGGGCCCAAGGGTACAGTGGGCTAGTTCCACAACAAAGAACGTGACGATTGTGGCTTGCCAAGCATGTATTTGACCATGGTCTTAACAAATGAAGCAATGTTGTTGGTACCTTACATTTGGCAGTCCCTACAATCCGGATATTCGCCACTGAATCTTCATTCTTAGCAAAATGCACCATTAGGCATGTTCAAGGGGGGGCTCAACCTGCTTGAAGGCAACAATGGTTCCAATGGTGGGCAAGTTCTGACATTCTAGTCTCGACCCCATCAAGCAGAAACTGTGCATATTGATCTGGGATTGCAGCTAGTCAGCAAATCCAACTCTGCCCTTAATCCCTCAATGTCTGACTAGGTCTCGGAATATATCCTTGATCTGCTGCAAAGGTAGACTGGCTGCAGTGTTGTTGTGTGGAAGGGTAGGGGGTCCTTACCTGCTTTCGGACTAGCTTTTTTATCGAAACTGAAGCGACTAGATCTTGTGCTTCCCCATGACAAAGACCATGCATGACAATCCCCATGCAGTAATCTGCAGATGGTTGGGTAGCTGTATCATCCAAGTAAGGGAATTAGAAAATGTATACAGAGGCGTAGAGCCTAAAAAATGTAGGGCGAGCACTTGCAGGCCAGCACTCTAGAGTAAAAAGGGATGAAGCTGCAGCTCAAAGGCTTGAGTGTGCAGTGTAAACAAAAGGAGCCATCAGCTTGTATAATTGTGAAGCAGGGGTGATGGAGAGCCCTTTTCTGCTTACAAGGCTTCACCCAACTCACCAAGCGTGGAGGCTGCAGGGCCACTACAGAGACCCCAGCAAAGGGGCTGCAGGAGACCCCTCACCTCCCATCAAATGTATTCAAATTTCAGATCTGGATCCTAGCACGGGCCCACTATCAATGCCATAGCCTTCAACCAAGCCCTCAAAGTTCCTGGGAAGAACTCTGGGGGTAAGCCCAGGAAGGCATCAGAAAGGATTTGCTGCCTGCTGCAAAGAAGACCAAGAAGAGTGTGGACCCTGGACCCTCGTGCTAGTCTGGCCAAGCAGTGCTGCACAAGCTCACAGCACCTGATGATGGCAGGCCTCCATGTACGCTAGTGCTCAAACCGGCATTGTGCTTCCTACGAACATGCCATCAATGACCCTGCCTTACAGATATTACAAGCCAGGGTGGGCAACCAACCAAACACGTTTTCAAAACGCTGCCATCTTAGAAACGGCTTTTTGGTGTATCACACTTCTATGCCCTTTGGATCCATGTCTGTCTACAGTTAGTATGTGACTGCACCCAATTCCTGTATCCCTAACCGTTCCGTAATTGCGAAGCTTTACTCCGCTTAACGTTTTACATTGCTCTAAACAAGTCTCAAGTTAAGGAATCCATTTATTGCACCTCGTTTCTATGAAACGTTAGCGCAATTGTGTTTTTTTTTTTCATTTATTTTTTTAGGGTAAACGCAGACTAACTCCATTTTTTTTGGTCTGCTAGCTTTTAAGACAACAGGCGTCTCGTATTAACAGTGAAAGTACAACTGAAATCCGACACTTCGTTTATAGGTATGGACGAGTGAACACTGACAGGGGTGGGGGCTTGCTTTTTATGCTGTATGAAATGGAAATGTAGTGATAAGTGTGTGTGTGTATATATATATATATATATATTTTTTTTTTTCTTTCATACTGCTGCTGGATCCATTCGTTCCAGTAGCGTTTTACTGTGCGACATGAACATCTTCCTCTAACTGCAGTATGCGATTCAAATGAATGGACACAAACATTGCTGTATTTTTTTTCCACCAAATTCACTTTCTTTTTATAGACCATGAAATATAAACCCGTGTCTTCCTTTCCTCTGATCCCTTGTATTCGAACTGTCCTTCCATACAATTGAAGGTTCTGTTTCAGTTCTACTAGTGCTGCTCAAATTTAAAAAACGTGGTTTTGAAAGCTAGTAATGGCTGTAATATCCCTTTAAAAAAAAGCTCTATTAGCCAAACAAACATTGGATTCCAACCTCTGTTTGAAATTTAAGTATGCTATGCTTACAGATTATGTCTTGTATATACTGTTTAAACACTGTTACTTTTAACAGAGCCTTTGTGACTAATATTACATGAAAATTGGCCACATGTTAAACAGGATGGCCCCTGGTTGAAAGACAGCATTCTGCTTTTAAAAAACGGGACCCCAAACCCCAGTGAGCCACCCTATTTTTACTGTATCATTTTTTTTTCTTATTATTTGTAATACGTTTGCCGTCGTTTCGTAAATAACTTTAACCTCTATTGTTCAGCTAACAAGGATAACCAATGTGTTGGATTTTATTTGCGCTCAGTGAGTTACTATGTCCAGTGTTCTCTCTAGCAGCGTTCCTTGCCTCTTCAACATGCACAGTAGCTCGGGAAAATGGTGGCTGTCCTGAAAAGGAGGAACACTATTCTATTCCTGGGCCCATCAGCATGTCTCTAGCTTGATTTCTAGTGGTCAACAATGACCCATAATCGAGCCTTCTAGGTCCTTACTGGACCATGAACAATACTGAAAGTGACTGAAGATTTGTTTTGCTTTTGTGTGCTCCTCCAACCCACTGTAGCACAGCCAAGGCCATATCCCCCCAAACGCCCCCACGATATAAAGGGTAATGTTGCCAAACTGAAGCTGCCCATGACCTTGCAGTTGAAAACCTGTGCAGATTTGTCCGAAATATGAAGACATTAATATTGGTTGGTTATCGTACGAAACGTGACTTGCAAAATTGAAAAGTACGTTTTTATTTGTCTAGGGTCGGGCAGCAAAAGCCCTGAAATCGCTACAGTTTGCTAATCCAGGACGACAGACAGAGTTCACACCAGAAACCAGTAAAAGAGAAAAAAGGCGCCTGCAGTCTAAAAACACCCAACCAACTTCAGACAGGTGGGGTACAACAGTTTAAAGATTTAAAGTGCGTATTTGTTTCTGGAGGCACAGCAATCTTGCTCCGTAAGGTGTCAGAAAAAAATATTTTTTGTATGATTTATAGGAGATGTGATTAAAGGTGTTATCTTCTGCTTTTCATTTCAATTTGTTTGTGTAAGGTTTGTTATAAACCGATTCACCAGAAATTGTAAATAAAAAAAATGAGATTGTAGAAATTTGCTTTTTGGGTCTATTGAATTAATTCATCAGTGTGAAAGTCTTAATTTAAGAAAGTTAACTCCTCAAAGCTTTAGTAGTTAAGAAACACAAGCTTTTCTATCCAGGGAGATTCATTAATGTTCATAAATACTGAATTGTCTCCCAGTTATTTCGCTATATTTTTCGACTGTGCTGACCTTTTTTGTTTTTGTTTTTAGCCATTAATCATTAATATATCTGGCTTAATTTGTATCGGTTCTACTCTGATCGAATCCTGATAGCATATCAGTGCTATTTTCTAAATAGTTACTTTCGTAATCTTTAACGCTAAAAAACAAGTCTTGGCAACACCACCAACAGCTGTCTACTGTATAAGCATTGCATAGTGTTTTATTCGGAATTTGCAACATATACTCTGGTTTCTAATTTTTTTTCCCGTAGTTACCAAATGTGCATGCGGAACCCTAATTTGACAACTATTTCCATTTAACTGCTTGGGTATTGTCATTTGGCAATGTTGCCATTAAAATGTCCAGGAATTGCGTATTCAAGGTTCAAACTCTCACTATTGGTAGATGTTGCAATCAAAACCGTTGGTATGTGGACCATTACCTTCCCGTGCCCTTGTGAAGAATATAGCTATTTAGCATAGCACATTTGGTTATACCCAGTTAGAATAGTGATAGATTCCATTATGCCCAGTTAGGATCGCAGTGCCAGGCATAGGCATGGTCACGGCACCCCTGCTGAAAAGGTTTGATGCTCCATTTTGTCAAATAGAATGCCTACTCTATGAGGCTAATAAGTTATGCCTTTTTTAAAATGGGTAATATCTAAGAAATGGGAAGTATTAGAACCGATTGGCAAGTTGGACGTTTATGATTTGAGTACAAAAGAATGATTAACACAAGTTTTCTTTTCATGCGATTGAAGAAAAGAAATAGTGTTTCCTTCGCTTGCTCCAAAGAAAATGTGTCCAAATCACAAAAGTGTATCCCCCAAACAACCCGGAAATGACTACACAATGTAATGCACATCCTGTTTTTACAAAGGGGATGCATTTCGTTTCATTTCAATTTGCCTGATTGGATCAGGTTCAGTGGAGTGTATAAAGCATAGAATTGTCATGTCAGACCTTTTTTGTGTGTTGGTTTACTCACGACAGGAGTTGCCTGAACCACTGCTCTTACATGAACAACCCTTTAACAATGATTGAAACAAAAACAAAAAAAACAGGAAAATCCGTACCTTGGGAGGCCAGGCCATCCGCTGATAACCAGAGCCATTTTAAAGTTTGTACAAGGCTTACTTCAAGGTGTTTGCCTCATCCCTTTTTTATAAGAAAAATGCAGCAGTGGCTCTAAAATGGTTAGCCTGGTTTCTGCATTCTGCAAGTTGGAGCAGTAGGATGCTCAGTGGAGGGTGGCTGGAGGAGGGGGGGGGGGGGCAGAGGTCGAACAGGGACACATACTTGTCTCTTGATTTAAACCACGACGTGGGAGGTGGAAACAACATTTTCATTTGAGATTGATCCCAGTTAATACATATTCAGTAATGGTTACAAGAAACGATGCTGAATATGCCCTGATTTGAGAAAGGCACCTTGCCAAAACACGTGTAATCTATAGGGCAATTTAATTGAACCGTCCCATCACATAACCCTACCTGGATTCAGACTTATTTTCTTCTGGCGCAGTAATATGGTGCAGTCACAGCAGCTTGTTTTTTGAGTTTAACAAACAGAGTCGAGGAACTCAAAGTCTCAGTTCTATGAGACACCAATGCGCCAGCGCAAATTCTTGCAATTAACCAGGTCGCGGAGGCATAACGTGATATCGACCCAAACGTTCCTTCACATTAGAGGGACACATACTTGTCTCTTGATTTAAATTTTGGTTTGTGCTCCCTACTAAGGCAAATCATGTCGCCTGGGGAAAAATTTGCCACGTAGGCAGTTATTTTCTTTTTTTGTTTCTGCACCCCTAAAAGCCTTCGATATATTCTGGAGACATATATTATTTACTATTATGAACTCCAGTCATAGAATATTTGGGGAAAGTGCTCTATTTTCTAGGGAGCGGAAATGTTGCCCCTTGCAACATTTTCCTCAGCAACTTCATCACTGGATAGCATATTTGCCACCCCTCACCCACATTGCTCTTCCCCCTGTAAATGGCACAGATGAGGCTTATGGGCCCATAAGAAAGCAGCAACACTGCCACCATTCCCTGTGTTCAGATCTGCTGTAATGCCTCTGCACTTTCCTCTAGTCCCGCCATCTACAACCCTGCCCATGGCATTTGGGAAGTGTAGGTTTGGGCGAGCACAGTGATGCTGCACTCTCCTTCTATGCTTACTCCTCTTTAATGCAGATCATTTCTGCACACTGGCTGTTTAGAAGTGCTGGGGAACAAGTTTGTGACTATTCGCTAGTAATTCTCTGTTAAGACAATTACCTGAGCCTTTGGTTGCAGCACCTGGCAATGGGGAAAGTACCTAGGCATTTTATATTGCTCGATGCTCATGTGCAAGACCCGTGGGCGTTTATTTGCAGTACTTGTTCCTGGGGATAATAAGTGGGCATTTTATGGCACATCTTGGCAGTGGGCTAGTGACCTGGCCATTTGATAACATCTGGCAGTGAGGCAAGTACATATTTGGCGGTGATCCCTGGCAATGTGGCAAGTGACATGGCATTTGGTACTGACGACCAGCATTTGGGGTGATTACCTGGTTATTTGTTGGAAATACTTGCCAATTAAATGGTAGCTCACATTTTCATAGCAATGCTTGACAGCGGGATGAGTAACGGGGATTTGATTGAGTACCTGAAAATTTGATTGCCATCAAATGCTTCATTAACAGGAACTGCATAGTCTGGCGATGGTATGGTATGAGAACTATGACATTTCGCGACTTAAGCAAAACTGAAAAGCTAGGATGATGGATAGATGGTTTTGATTGAACCGCAGCCACAGGAATTGCTGTGGGCATCCCTCGAAATAACCGATTCAGCCTGTTGCATATTCTTCCACAGCCCTCTGGTATGAAGCCATCTAGCCAAAGGCCAAGATTGGGTTACAACCAAAAGATAGACTAAACACACTATGGGTCGCAATGGTAGAGCAGGCTTTGCTTCACTCAAGGGAGGGCAGAATGCTGGTAGATGGGTACAATTAGCCCAAATGAGGACACCAAACACATACTGAAAAAATATATACACTTTATGATGGGGTAAGACATAAATTAGACCAACTTCAAGTAAGTATTTTAGTTGGATACCCTAGAACAATAAATGTACGTAAACAGTAAAGGGTCAGACCCCTCTCACTCCCATAGATCATACCTGGTGGCAAACCCTGGGTATTACAAGGTTAAGGGGTGAGGAACCAAAAGGGGTCCCCAGGCATAGGCAACAAACATTACTTCGTCTTGATCAGTGCACACAAAAGGATAGCTCAGCGACGATGTGTTCGCCTTGGAAGCAAGACGACACGAAGCAACACAGGTTCGATCTCTGGGTCCTTGCTTAGAAACCTCTGGGTATTTAAGCGCGTTATAAATATGCAACCAAAACAAAACAATTGCGCAACAAAAAAAATAAAAAAAATTCCTGTAACGGTGCCTCGATGCCCGTGGGCTGTGTGAGTGCTTTAAAAGTGCAAAAAAAATAACCTTTACAGTATAGTAAATTAGGTTGATTGATATCATTTTTGTAGACCGCTACATCGCCCTTAGACCTCAAAGCGCTTTGAACAAACAGCTAGAAAAATAAGAATGAGCAAAGACAGGAGGATAAATGAAATCTGCGGCGGTCAGGGGAGAAATAGATCAGGCCATTTATAACGAGTAATCAGGAGTTTTATTAAACAAAAGGGTCTTAAGGCCCCTTTTAAGGTCAGTGAGGGAAGTTAGTTGCCAAAGCTCCAGTTACAGTTTGTTCCACAAGGACAGCGCCTGAAAGTGAAACATGGTACAGCCAAAAGGTTTAAGTTTAAATCTCGCCCGAGATAATTTTGATGGATCACAAGATCATAAACCTTGACCTGGGACAAGTGGCTAGACGATTTGTCAAATACTGTGGCGCCACCCCATTGTGACATTTAAAAGTGATAGAGAGTACCTTATGCATGGTCTGATGTTTAACCGAGAGCCTATGTAAACCTCGTCTAGCCTCTGTGACATTTTCTTTTCTAGAAAGGCCACAGACAGCTCTCCCTGCCCCATTTTGAGTGACTTGAAACCCTGAATATTAGTATTTGCTGTACCCAATAATAGACTATTACAATAGTCTAGTCGTGAGTTAATCTGAGGCCAATAGAGAGCAGTTTTCTGGGAAAAATAAGAGTAATATGATGGAGTTGCGTGACATATCCACAAGACGCACAAACCTGGGCTACATGTCGTTCAATCGATAATTCAGCATCTAGGATAATACGCAGGGTTTTCACCTTCTTGGATACGTTAATTTTATGCCCGCTACAAGGAAGCTTTCATATTCTGATGGCATGTTGCCACTCTCTTTTTTTTTTTTTTCCAGAGGCTATAATCAACAACTGTTTTTTTTTCTGCATTGAAAGCTAAATAATTTATGCACATCCACTCTTGAATCGCCTCATATACCATGTTAATGACAAAAACATGTTTAGTATAACAACCTGACAATTCAAAGATGACCTGGGTGTCGTCAGCATAATTTGTATACTGGACACCCAGGTCATCCAAAATTTTAAGAAAATACATTTATATAAATGTTGAAGAGCAGCAGAGAAATCCAGAATCCCTGGGGGGGGCTCCACAGGTAATGGATGTAACAGAGGAGCTGGCGTTTTCCACAGCCACTCTTGCAATTCGTAGACCCAAAAAAAGAGGCAATCCACTGAGTGACCCTGCAGGAGCACGGAGTCTGGGTGCTCAACCTGGAGATCAACAGTGGGTGATCTACCAGGTCGAACGCGGCAGACAGATCCAGCGCATAAGCAATGCTGGCTTGCCTTGGTCCACAATGCCCGCAATGTTAGACTTAAGGTCCAACAATGCAGTCTGTCTCATATCCAGCTCTAGAACCTGACTGTCTGGGATTAAAGAGGTTGTTATTCTCTATGAAGTCCTTCAGTTGCACATAGGCAACATAGTCCAAGCGTAATAGGTCGGTAATGTTTTGCGTTACTGGGAACAAGATAATTTTTCTTAAGGAGAGGAGTAATCCAGGCTTCCTGAAGTTTTATAGGAACGACAGCCTCTGCAAAGGACAGGTTGACCAATTTAGTAACCCCAGGAACAAGGGTTACCATGCATGCTTTAAATGTGCTAGCTGGGCAACTATCTCTCCAAACAGTTAGTAGGCTTCATACCTGACACGGATTGTACAATATGAGCCTCCAAACGGGGGCTAAATTCTAAAACAGGACCAGCTGGCTGCTCCTTCACTCCTGTACCTAGTGAATCTACATAAAATGACAATTAGTCTTACTGTTTAGGCAAAGCTAAATGCAATCTGTTAATCACAGCTAACCCGCATACTTAGTGGGATTAACGGGTTAACATTTAAACCATGCCCAGTGCGCCAGACAGTTACATTTGTAGTACCAGACCTACTTGGTTTCAATACATTTCTAGAAATCGCTGGAAACAAAATAACCAAAGTTATGTCATGAATTAGATGGTGTCATCATTCCTTTACCCACAGTGACCTCTCCCCATGTAGCCAGGGAACAGCAGCCGCTACCCGATTGTGACCCTGGGGGCATCTTTAGAGATGGAGGATCACCTGTGGGGAGGCAACCCTCAATGGAGTGACACAATATCATCAGACGAGACATGGTATCCCCCATTTCCTTTTAGGTGTACCCCACCCATTCCCCATGCCTTAATGGCATATTATCATAACATCACACACCCATGAAAGCTCCTAAGAAGATCTTCCCATGCTCTGTATGTGTCACCAAGAACTGACTTCCCTTATCATGAATGTAATAGTACTGTGACAAAGAAGCTGAGTGGAGCAATGAAGATCGATTAAGGGTAGAAGCACAAGCTGCGCTCTTGTGGTTGGGAGCCAATAATTGGTGCCAGGATGTTGGGGAGAATTCTCAATGTGCCAATTACTCCACCTTAGAGCCCTCCAGCTAATTTGCTATACTGTGGGACTTTGAACTTTTCCATTCACTGTGTTTTCTGTGTTTGTTTCTTTTTGGTTATGGAGTCTAACCAACTCAATAGGCATCATCTTTTTCATTTGTGTCACCAAGCACCCTCATTGCAGTGACGCAGAGAAGCCTTTCAGGCTTTCTCAAGGTTTAACAACCTTCTTTGGGATAAACTACTGTTTCCCACAGTAAGTAAAGTGTAATTGACTTTACCAGTCTTTTTTAAATTCCTAGACCCAGCACACCCTATCTTAAAATAGAGTGCTTGGGTTACTTAGTATCCCCTGTGTCTAGATACTCATGTAACAGTCAAATGTTACCCTTTCCTCTCAGAATGGCTGGTGTCAGTGGTTTTACAGCAAACTACAATTTTTTTTTTCCCGGCCGCAAACTATTTGTAGCTTCGGTAACGTTAAATCGCGGGAGCCATGTTTTTCAAGATGGCGTCTGAGCCTCCTTTGTTGAAACGGGTCCCAGTCTTCTTTTTTCGCCATTTCTTTGTGGAAAGGTCCTTCTAGAGTTTTTCTCTGCTTGCCAAAACAGGTTTGGTCTCTTTGTTCATTCACCTTTGGCAGGCTTCCGGAGTGAAGACCGCTTCTGGCGCCCGAGTGTCTGGGGTGGGCAGGAAGTGAGGGAGGTGCTCGTAAATCCCTGTGCTTAGTCTCCTAGGAGACCCAAATGCACTCTGTGGTGATTGGCTGGCTGACTGTCCTGCAAGGACAGCCACCCTGCTGGGTGAATGACAGCTAGACTGGAATGAATGGGAGAGAACTGAATAAAAGGCGAGTCTCTCAGCTTGGAAGGCAGAGTCGACCACTGGAACTTAGGAACCGAAGAAGAGCTTGAAGAGGAAGGCTGCTGCAACTCCTGGACCATTGGTTTGCCCGGTGAAGCCCTGCTGCAGGTCCGAATCGCCAAGTTCGCATCGACAGAGAAGCCCTGCAAGTGGGACCAATCCACTCCAAAGTAAGCCACCTGGATACCCATCTCGGAGCTGGATCAATTTCCTTAGAGTTGCTGCAGGAAACTGTAGGACCAGGGAGAGGGACACCAGCTTGTGTGCGTTACTTACAGCCATCCGAATTGAAGTCTGGCAGTTGCAAGCTTTTTGACCAGTCTGAGTGCAGTGCAGGAGTCCCCGGACGTCCTCCCTCTTGTCCCCACGACTGAGGCACAGCTACAGTGAGATCTGCAGGAACTGCCAGGAACAGATGTCATCAGGTGCATCTTTTTCTTCATTGTAAGGTACTGTGAAACGAGACTGAGAGTACTTGCCTCTCGCGGTGAGTGCCTGAAACCTTTGCAACTCGCATGCCTAATCAGTTTATGACCCAACATATGGTTCTTCTTTTTACAAACTACTTCTGAGAACTTGTGCAGAGACTTTACCGTTTATTTACCAGAACCGCTTTACCCTATCCAAGACTTTAGCCCATTGACTTTGGAATAGCCTAGTGAATTGAATGGACTCTTCTGGTGAAAACTGTCTAAGAATAATTGTAAACATTCATGTTCTAATAATCTTTGCCTTTTACTCCTCTTGAAAAGTATTCTGAAATAGTATTGAAGTATATTTGTGTGCTATATAATTGCCTCTTTGAATGAATGTTTTATAACTGACAGATAAATACATTAATAAGTATTTATCAGAGAAACTTTGAGTGTAAGTGTTTGTTTGAACACCTGTGATTGTAGACCTCTGTGTAACATCATTGCTGCTCACATTCCCCTCTTGAGATCAGCCTGGCTGCTCAGCCCCACTACCAAAACGGTGTAGTACAAACTTATACCAAAGGTTGGTTTGATTACACCTGTAGTCATTGTAGTGTTCCCAGAGGGTATTGCTTACAAACTCTGCCTAACACAGCACATAACGCAGAACCAGCTGACAGACAGGAGAGAATGGCTGGGAGAATCTTGTCCTCTCGGTGAGAAGACCATACAGCCAACCGGCTCATGGAGCATGCCAAGGGAGGTAGACTGCAGGGGCTGGTCAGCTGCGAGAGGAAGAGAAGGGAGTACTTCCTGGCGTACGAGGGTCCCGGAGAGCAGCCAGCACGCCGCTCGAGCACAGAGAAGCAACTTGCAGGAGAGCTAGTACCGTAAGGACACGTAAGCCACAAAGCGAGGTTGGCAAACCCGAAGAGAAGGAATGGGATGCCAAAAAGCTGCTGAATGCTTACTGCAGTAGAACCAAAGCACGCCACAGAGAACCAGTGAGTCCACAAAGGGGAAGCTAGGACACCGGTGCACATCGGCAACCCTACCGAAGATGCTGTTAAGTTTGCTAGTGTGTTAAGTGAAGCATATGCGAAAGTCCTGGCAGGAGAGTATACCAGGCAAGTAAAGTTGGACAGTGTGTAAAGTAAATCGCATGAGTAAGTCCTGATATGAGGTTGCATCGGGTATAGCCAAATACTTTGTTTAAATTACATTAAAGAGGAGAAGAAACCTGGCAGGGGAATACACTAGGTATACTACAAAGTCCAGGCGAAAAGCTAAATTGTTTTGCATACAAGTTGTTTTGTTGACCAGCAAAGCCCAAGGAAAAAAGAGTTTGACGTGCATGGAAGAGAAATCCATGAGAAGGGAGCCATCCTCTGGAACTGAACTTTATGCATTGGTAAAATTTGCGTTGTAGTTACGCCTTTCCTTTTTATAATTTTGTACACTTTCAAGGCCAAAGACATTTCACTTTTCACCTTCGAGCTCATTTTTAGAATGTGAGCGCCAGAATAGTAGTTTGGACATAGTACATTTTGCTTTGGACATCTTGACACTGGACAGACCCTTAGTTTTCCTTTAGGCAGGGAACTCTTAGAGTAGGGACAGCGAGGCACTTTCCCCACCCACTTTTCATTTGGAATAAAAGTCCATAGCCAAAACTGCGAAGTCTCTCTTTCCGCCTCAGTTGTCTACTGTAACACTTCTATGGGCAGGAGTGCAGAGCAGTAGTTTATTACTTAAAAGCCCCAAATTAATCAGTTACCAACAAAAAAATCCAGTCTTCAGAGTAAAACTCTTGGAGCCCGGAACGAATGTCAAAGAATAGGTAAGTAACCTTTTTACTCACTTTAGTTTTAAAAAATAAGTTAGTATAAATGTCCTTATGGGAATAAACATGGCAAATTCCACAGCTAGTTTAAAGCCGGGTAAGTAGGATAGCTCTGGCTGGGAGGGATAGCTCAGGGACAATGGGTTTGTCTTGGAAGCAAAACCATGCAGGTTCAAATCCCGGCCCCGCCCTTAGAGTCTGGTATCCGGCAATAAGCAAGTTACAAAGGTTTATTTAAGTAGTTCTATCCCACATGTGCGGTCACCAAAGCAACGAAACCCAAGGATTAACAGAGGAGACGCTCCCTTACCCCCAAGCCCCCTTTCAAGGTACTCCAGTTCCAGATTCAAAACCCAGCCAACCATGGATTGGATGCCCAGCAGAATTTGGTCCAATGGAAGTCTATGGCCATTCATGGTAGAAGGGCCCTCCAACACCAAGGGGACCCCTCACCATGATTCCAAGGAATACATCCAGAATGCGAGGGGAGAACGAGGGGATCAAGGAAGGAATTCCAGCAGCCTTGAGCAGATATTGGGACTTGGACAGATACTTGGACTTGGACAAAGGAACCAATGTCCATCCAGTATAGTCAAACTTGGTCCTCAACTGTAGAAGCCCATCTTCAAAGCAGTTCTCCATTGATTCAGGTAAAACTCTGAGGAATGGACAGGGTCTCTCCTTGATAATCACATTCACTCGGTGGCAATCGCACCAGCAAGACACAGGCTTTGGCGGTCAGCAAATCGGCCACGCCCTAAAAACCTGCAAACACTCTGGTCCATACACATGATTTGCATTTGGGCATGCTTGGGGCAGAAACCCAAGCCAACCAAGTTAACTGTACACTAGAGGTTTCAGAGTAAGCCCATGTTAGCGCAGCATCCATATTAGCCCTGACACACAGGCCAAGGGATGCTCCAAACAAAATGGGCGCTAGAACTTTAAAAAATAAATGCATCAGTACCGCAATGGCTGTCTTATTGGTGCACTGGGCTACTAATTCGGTAAAATGACTGCACCTCTAATGAAGGCAAAACTAAATTGCAGCTGCCAACAGCCTTCAGAGTTACACACTTGTAAGGTGATAGAATCAACATGGGACCTGAATGGAGTGCTTAAATGACACCCCTCTATAGTAGCCATATAGGCTACTATGACAGCATATCACAACAGGGTGCTGCAGTAGAAGTCCCTCGGATCACAAAAGTAAAATAAAATAACCAACAGAGCAGGCAAAAATAAAGTATACTTTTAGGGGTCCCACTAAGTGTCTTAAGGACCCAAAAAATTGATTTATGCCCGAACGCTCGCCTATACCAGAATTAAGGTGTACACTACTCCCGTTTGGGATAGGTCACATGGTGGAAGGTAAACTGATAACTGAAGGTCAAAATAATCTTTGGCAGTAATTTCTAATTTTATGATGCCAATGCCTTTTAGAGTACCATATGCTCAAAATGGCTGCTTCGAATAGATTGTCCTCTATAACGGTGCAGCAATAGGAGACGGACGCAGGAGTGGTGAATTGGTTGGCATAAACTTTTATTGAAAGTAAAGAGTTAGAGGCTAAGAGGGGGTTTCCCTGCCTAAACCAAATATACTAGTGTCCGAATCCATAGCAATAGGTGTCCAGAGCGTCAGCCTGCCTTCTGGCCGTGTGGTCCCCACATCCTGGATCGGCCTCAAATTCTCTCGGTTCTTGGGGTCCCGGTCAGCCTCCGTCTTCACTCCTGGTTCGTGCTGGCTCTTGTGGTTCCTCCAGGGAGGGCATGACACTTTGTCAAGTCTTTCTTTACTTTTAACACAGCTTCTTCCATTCAGCTCTTGTGAACCACTAGACTACACAAAGTGTTTCGTTTTCTCTGCCCCGCCTCCTCCCAGTACTGAGTGAGTCATGATGTTGCAACTCACTAGAGATCTTCCTTGCTCAGTAGCCTGTTTGCTGGACTACAAAAGTACATGCTATATGAGGGTAGGGGTGGAGAGGGAGGAAGTGAAGGAGAGGTTGGGTTATGGTAGGAAAGGAGTCTAGGGTCATGTGATTAGCGGGGATGCCGTGTTCTACTGATCTGGTCCCAAAGGGGGCTTCCCCTCCATGAGATTCACCCGCTAAGTACCACCCTGAGGGGGGACTATCGGGTAGCAGCATCACCTCCCTCGCCCCATGGTAAAGGGCTCCCTCTATGGAAGCACGGCTTCGAAACGGTTTACTCACCTCAGCGATTGTATTATATATTTTTTAACTGCATATTCGAGTTTACTCTACGATGTCTACCCCGAACACTGGTTTTAAAAGCTGTTCGGATTGCGATTCCAAGATGTCTATCACGGACCCTCATCGGATATGTGGGTACAGTCCATAAAGTTGATAACTGTGGCTCGTGTCAGTCTATATATCGGTGAAGGCCTTAAAAGAGAATAAGGGCAAACCCGTCCTGGTTAGGTCTTCTCCCAAATCCATTTTGACCACCCTGTTGAAGTTAAGTTCTTAGGAGGACAAGTTTGAGCAAGGTTTCTCCTCAACGGACTAAGAAGCACAGTAAGCATCCTTACAAGGAAGAGGCACCGTCGCTCACTATCGCCTTCCCCGGACTTCTCGTCCAATGGCAAACTGGTAAGCTTCTTGAGCAAAACGGCTTCTAAAGCTGAGTTTCAAAATTCAGAGTAATTGTTGGAGGTATTCACGAAGGCGGCAATACCAACCTCTTGGTTTGAGTCAAAGAAGACTTCTGACCCCATTGTGCCTCGACTGGGTGGTGTTGAAATCTTCTGTTCGTGCGCCCATGAGCCCAGACAGAAAAAGCTTGAAGGTTCCTCGAGTGCCATTAATGGACTGGACACCTTGGGTAAAATCAAAGTCGACTCCTCCTGCTCCATCGAAGGCTTCGATGTGTAGCTCCTCTACGTCGAAGTCTACATTGTCGAAGCCGTCAACATCTTCCAGCCAGTCTAGGGTTTATAAGCCACAGACGAAAAAAAAATGACCCATCTATGAAGAGGAGGAGAAACAGAACCCATTGTTTGGGCAGGACTATGTCATGCCTGGTGTCCCAGAGGAGTCAAGAATGAGGGACCTGGTTGATACTCTTAATGTTATGTGATCTTATAAAGCGCAACATACGCCCAAGGCATCTTGGCGCTAGGAGGAGCAGGTGAGGCAAAGCCAGATTAGAAGAGTCTTCAGGCACGCTTGAAGGGTAGATGGTTGGAGGTCGCACGAAGGGCCGAAGGCAGTTGGTTCCAGGCTTTAGCGGCTGCCACAGAAAAGGCATGACCGCCGGTTTGCACTCGTTTAACACGGGGAACCAAGAGAAGTAGGGCAGCCTGTGAGCGTAGGGGACAAGCAGGGACATAATGAATTTCTCCTGTAGATACTCTGCTCCCACCTTATAGAAGGCTTGGTGAACCAGACACATAGATTTAAACAGGATCCGTTGTTCAATCAGAGGCCAATGCAGTTGTTTCAGGAGTGGGGTCATATGAGTACGGGCCGGAGGATAGAGTATTGCTCGTACTGCTGCGTTCTGGAGCATTTGTATACAATTTAGCAAGTAGCGAGGTTGGCCATAGTACAGTGAGTTACAATAATCAGCTGTACTAAGAACCAGTGCTCCTACTACAGGGGCATGGAGATGATCAGGGATTAAGGGGAGAACCTTCCTCAGCGTACATAGTTTAAAATGGCCGGCTTTGCAGACTGTGCCCACCTGCACAGTCATCATAAGCAAAGATGAGAACTTGACCCCCAAGGCAAGGGAAATGGGCTGAGAGTGGTTTGGACACATCTCCAGAGGTGTAGTTTTGTTCTTCAGAAGGATCTGGGCATGCTGATGCTTTTGATAGGTCAGTGTTGTCAAAAGGCATTGAATACCTTGGCTGGAGTAGAGCTGCTGTGGAGTTTGAACAGGATGACTTAACGGACATCCTTGACCATGGTCCTGCAAAGGATCCCATCCTTCCGTTTCAAACAGCAGTGAGGAATAGAGTTGGATAATTAGAAAAAAACAGATTCTACCGCCACAGTGTAAAACTTTTTTTTACCCAAGAAGTACAGCCCCTCGTCTATAGATCCGGAATTTCTCTCAACACCCAGGTCCGGAGGGTTTGGTGGTGCAAGCATAAACCTCCAAGGGGGCTGCATATCCCACGATTCCACTGGACAGAAATAAGAAGATTGACGCCCTGGGGAAGAGAAGCGTTTTCAGCAGGGAGCCATGGCAGTTCATGCCACTCTTGCCCCGGCTTAAGTTTTCTCCCACTCTGTGGGAAGTAGTTGCAATGGCTTCTGAGCACAACCCGAGGGGGGAGGAGAGAGGGTGTCCTCAGTATAATACAGGATCACAAAGATGCTATCTGCCAGTCCCTGCTATCGTTTGACATAGCAGATTGTGTTAGTGCCTTCATGGCAGCAGGCTTTATTTAAAGGCGGTTCGCATGGCTGCGGAAGTATGGTTTAGAAAAGCTGCAGTCTTCAAAAGCTGCTGCTAAGTCTTTGAGTGCTGCAATTCTTCAACCTCTGCAGAGCCGCTCAACTTCTCAGGGTTGGAGGGGTCGGCCCTTTCGATTTTACTCCTCTATTGGAAAAGAGAACAGTTCTCTCAGAGTGGACAGAGGAGACCGCTTTGTGGTCCACAAGTACGCGGAGGCAGGATTGCTTGCCTCCCACAGCCTCACTGACTCCAAAACCACTTTGAGGCCTTAACTCACAGGAATGTGGTGGGAGACAGGTTATCTCAGCATCTGGAAGAGTGGCAAAGTATTACTTCTGATGCTTGGGCTCTGCAAACATTTGCTCATGGTTTCAGCCTTCCTTTTCTGAAAAGGCCTCTAGACTGTCCCGCAAGAGGCAGCCAGTCCTTGAAGGATCTAGATCCGCCCCTTTTACAGCAGAGTTTAATCCTATTACAGAAATGTTCAGTCGAATTTGTACCTGCGGTGGAAAGATATCAAGGCTGGTACTCTCCTTATTTTCTGATCTCCAAGGACGACTGAGGATTGCGACCCATCTTGGACTTTGAGTTCCTGAGGAAGGATAAGTTCAAGATGTTTACTCTTTCGCAGATCCTTTAGGCCCTTCAGCTCCAGGACTGGTTGGTGTCATTGGATCTCCACGATGCTTACTTCCATTTGTCCGTACATTGCAAGCACAGGAAGTACTTGAGATTCGCCATTGGCAGTTCTCACTATCCGTTTCTAGTTCCACCTTCGGGCTTCTCTCCGCCCCAACGGTCTTCACTAAGTTGATGGTTGTGGTGGCAGCGAATATAAGGAGGGGAGGGATTCACATCTACCCCTACCTGAACGATTGGCTGATAAGAGCCCGTTCACCCGAACAGGCTCTGGAACGTATCAACAGCACCTGCCACTCTCCACAAGCTGGGCTTCTCCCGCAATTTCAAGAAGTCCCAAATGACCTCTCCCCAAAAGCTTCAGTTTATTGGAGAGGTCCTGGACTCTGCAAAAAGCTTTGCCACCCGAGGTAAGGGCTTAACACATTTTGCAGATGATAAACAAATTTCAGCATGCCCAATGTCTACCGGCCTTCGATTTTCTGAGGTTGCTCAGCCTCATGGCATCCTGCATTTTACTGTTGCCAGAGGCCCGCCTTAGGATGAGGTCTCTCTGGTGCACCCTGAGATCAGTTTTCCGGCAGGATCACATACCTTATTCAGGTCCCGAGCAGGGTTGCACAGCATCTCCTGTGGTGGGACCTGCAAGGAGAACATGTTGAAGGGAGAACCTTTTTGACAACCTTGGCTGATAACTGTGGTTACGGATGCCTGCCCCATTGGTTTGGGGAGCACATGCCACCGATCTGACAATTGGCAGTCGATTGTCTGTTGGAGTCCAGACTACACATCAGCCTTTTAGTGCCAGAGGAAATCCGACTAGCGCTGATGGCCTTTCTGCTATCTGTACGGGGAAAGAAGTGTCCTTATAATGAGGGACAATACAGTGGCCATGCATTACCTCAACAAGAGAGGTGGTGTAGTGTCACTACCACTGTGCAGAGAAGCAGTGCATTTCTGGTTTTGGGCTCTGCAAGAAAGAATCTCTCCATCAGTCGTTCACCTAGGAGAACATGACGGCGGACGCTCTGAGCAGGCAGAACAGTCTCGCATGAGTGGAAGTTAACTCGGGAAGTCCTTCTAGAGATCTATACCATTTTGGAAGCCCCTCGGATGGATCTGATCACAACCAGTGTCAACCGGAAGTGCGACCAGTTCTCCAGGGAATTTCCCCAGAGAGGAACTATCGGAGACGCGTTCATAGTAGAATGCGAGTTTCCACTTCTGTTTGCATTTCCTCCAGTCCCTGTCATTCCTCATGTTCTCAGGAGGTTGGGAAAGTCCAGGAAGTCCATGATCCTGATTGCTCCATATTGGGCCAGGAGTATGTGGTACCCAGAACTTTTGGAAATGTCCATCTGTCCTCCATTTCATCTTCCTCAGAGAGACAATTTGCTGACTCAGGAAGGAGGTTGGCTGCTCCACCTAAAAATCAGAACTCTGAAAATGTACGCATGGTTTCTTAGAGGTTGCGATACATGGATTTGGACCTTTCTGCAAGACTTAATGGAGGTGTTGCTTTCGGCCAGAATGCCAGTGGCAAAAGCTCTATGCCACTGCTGTTGGACCAAGTTTTGCAGCTGGTGTAGAGATTAGGAAATTGATCCATTAACTTGTGACACACCATCAGTGTTATCATTTCTTATGCCTCTGACCCATCAGGGGCTTTGTTTCTACATATATCTGGTTAAGCTGTCCATTTTCAAGCCTTCCCAGGAACATGGCTCCGACTTCAAACTCCCTATTGTCTTCAGCTTCTGAAAGGGTTGAGTAATATCTCCCCCCCCGGTTCCCTTCGTTGCTCCAGTCGGGACCGCAATTTGGTCTTGAGCTTCCTGATGGGAGCTGCTTTCGAGCCTTATATTTGTGTCCTCTCAGGATGTTTTCTTTGAGAACAAGCTATGGTGTATTACACTGCTCCCGGGGTCGGAGAGCTTCAGGCTTTGTTGTCTAAGCCACCATTTACTGTTTTCCTGAAGGACAAGATAGTTCTGAGGGATCGCCCTTCTTTTCTACCAAAAGTGGTCTCAGAATTACTTTTGGCGCAAAAGATTGTTTTGCCTATTTTCTACCCACCTCCTTAACCTTCTAAGGAGGAGGAAAGTCTCCAAGTATTGGATCCCAAGAAAGCTTTTATATTAACAGACACTCTAAATAAGACATGATTTGCTTTTTGTGGGCTGTCTCGGATTATCCTGTGCATTTTCCGAATGTTAAAATCTGTCTGGAAAGAAGTTCCTGAAGGTCTGATGGCTCATTCCACTAGAGGGGTGGCTACTTTCTCAGCCCTCCAGAGAGGGGTACCAGTACAGGATATTTGTAGTGCTGAAACCTGGTCTTCGTTGCATACCTTCACAATGCATATTGCTTAGACTCTATCGGGTCAGGACGCCAAATTTGGGAAGCCTGTTCTACACAGCATAAATCAGAAATACATTCTACATTCCCACCTCCCGGAACATGCTGTTTTGGGAGTCTATCAAAGATGAGTAATATGTGGGAGGTCACAATCCATTCGAAGGGCAAATTACTTACCCCTGTTAATGTTCTTTCGACTAGATGTTCCTCCGAAGTATTCCTCCTCACCCTCCCAGCCTACCCCTCTATCATCTGGGAGAATTTCCATGATTTACACCACGTTCTCTGTTAATGCTCAGGTCTTTTTTATTTTCAAGACGACTGTGCTTGTGAGAGGAAAAACATGAACTGAGGCTACAGGCGCAGTGCCATTTACACTGACGCGGATGTCCTGGTCTGGAGCGGAAGGAGGCCATTGGGACATGAGATCAACGATGCATGGCACCCTCTGCGTTTTCCAAAGCTGCAAGCAGGATATCGGAGAATATCAAAGATTAGGAATATATGGGACCAACATCCAGTCAAAAGAACATTACCAGGGGAAGTAATATGTTCTTCCCATGGTACAAGATGTGGTCTTTGTGCCGTCTTCCTTCCCTTACAGACCAGAAAATGACCATATTTCCCTTTACTTTCACTTTGTCCGGCCATGCACTCTGTCAGTGCAATGGATCTCGACTAGCTCAGTTTCAGGGCTGTCTGTTTAAATGGTGCAGACCCTTGCTGTCTGAGGGTTGAGATCGTGCACAGCTTCAATGTTGCATAGAATGAAAGATCTGTAGCCATGCTTCTCCTTCATCCGAAGCCAGGAACCTTGGAGACATCTTTGACTCCTCTTTTCTTCCTCCCTCTCATTTAGGACCTTGCCAAGAAGGCCTACTTTGAACTCAACCTCCTCAAAGGAATTCTTGCTAGAAGCTCAATGTCTCAAGAGCTCTGGTTCTCGCTAGGCTAGACTACTGCAATAGCCTTTTCCTTAATCTACTTTCTCCTCCTCTACGACCCCTCCAGCTAATCCAGAATAGGGCTGCAAGACCTCATCTCTCCAGCCCTAAAATCTCTCCATTGGCTCCCGGTTGCTGCGAGGATCAAATTCAAATCCCTCTGCATCATCCATAAGGCTGTCTGGAGACTGGGACCACACTTTCTACAACTGGCTCTCACTAAATACTTATGTTTCTCCGGCACCAACTCTGTGTGTCAAACGCTTCGCTAAACAGTGTACTGGTGGACAATCGCTTTCCTCAGTAGGCTCCCTCCTATGGAACAGCCTCCCTCCTTCCTCTTCGTCTTGAGCCGGATCTCCTCAAACTCCAGATGCTCCTCAAGACCTTCCTTTTCACCTCCTCCTCTGCTAAACCCCACAGTTGCTGAGATTGGTGACCAGGGCCCTATTGCGTCGTCCTGTGTCCTGGCCTCCCACATCCAATCGCCTTCATCAGCCTCCGCCCGCTCCCAGCACTTGCCTTGGCACCCACTGGCCTATGCCACCACAGGCCTGCACTGCACTTAATCATTTATTGGCAGCTGACCACTCTCACCAAATCACTTAGCAGCTGTTCACTCCATAGAATTTCCCTTTGGTGCACTTAGCACTCACCCCCCTCTCCCATGTCTTCATCCTTTCTTTCTCTGCACTTGCACGTTCTGAATGCTCACAAGGACTAGTAGGTCTGCCTCTAGCTTTCATTGTTATATTTTCTTTCCCATGTTCCCTCCCCGATGCCCTGTGGGAGCTTTGAAACCCAATTTACTTGATGTATAAGCGCCTTATAAATGCATCTCACTGGGACCAAGAGTCTGAAGACGACACAAAGAATGGAGGACTGCAACTGCGGACAAGCATTGTCCAAACTATCTGCAGGGAACGTCCTGGACCGTATTTTTGTAGCAAGGGAAAACTTTCACCCACTGCCTCCCTCCCTAGTCTGATGGGCCTAACTAGTGTGTAGTCCTCCATAGCTGTCCTCTTACTCTGGATCTTTCAAGCATCGCTGGAACTTCCCAGGGTCTGGACCATCCTCTGAAATGGCACTACTGCTGCTCAGACAGTCTTGCCTGGAGGCTCACAACCCCCTCCGGCCCAGCACCTTGCAGATTCAAATCTCAGGATACTGTAATCTGATCCACAGCTGCTGCTTAGCGGTTATCCTCTGTGAAGAGGGGCCTTCCTGGAGCACACCATGCCTGAAGCGTACTGGAGTTGACCAGCATAGTGGGATTCAAAGCAGACTTACTTGGGTTGGTCTTGATAGAAACCAGATCAGCAGTAGACGGCCCTAAACCCGACACTGAAAGCACATATCCCCGGAGGAAAGGTGTGAGTAGTTGCCTTCAACAGCCCATAATTATCTGAGGGTTGTGTTTCTTCAACTTGGCGTTTGTGAGTTTAGACTGCATACTACTACTTCTGAAGCCCCCTCCCTCCTCCTGTTCCCATAGGGATTCAACAGGCCTAAAGTCCTAGGTCTATAACTAACTACCTTTACATGTCCCTGAGAGGTGGCATACCAATCTAGGAATTGTTCCCTGTCACCCCTCAGTACTTTGGTATTGGAAGATGCATTGTTCCTTTGTAAGGAATGCTTGTAACTGAAACTGCTGCATTACAAACTAAAGAACGTACCTATTGGCTTTGGCCACATTTTCCTTTGGGGGGGCTTTGGGACTTCCTTTGCCCTCTTTTTAGGTACTTAACTCTGAACTGGAATTCTGGTTACTGAACCTGTTAGGTAGGGAAGAACCTTTTTATAATTATAAGGTACATGGTATTAACTTTCCTTACCACTTTAGTTTGACTGATATTGCTTATGTTTTGCATTACACTTAATTTCCAACTGTGTAAGTGCATACGTAGTTTGTTTTAACAGTAACACAAGTGGTTGTGGGTACTAACAGACTGCGCCTCCTGATAAAACAAAAATTATTCAATGTTAAGCAGCTACGTCTCCATAACCCCAGCACACAGCCTGATTCTGGCACAACTTAATGAAGATAGAAGTGGTTGGCATAGGAGAAAATTTGCTTGCTTATTAATATTGTATTGAAGGTGTAATTTATATAGCACCTTTTCCCATTTGTATGGCCTCAAAGTACTTTGTGGTAGGTACGCCCTCAGGGACCGAAGTCCAGGTATGGGCCAATTCTCACAAAGGCTTAAAGTGCATGTGTGCATTTGGTCAAGATTAGGAATTGGGGGGGCTGGTTAGGCTCCAGTAAGCAACCCGAGAGGCCAGGCATATGGTTGGGTGCTGAGGGAGGTCCCAACAAAGCAATAGTGAAAGACTTGATATGTGACCAGCTAGACCAAAAATTGGCGTAGGTTGTCACTGTATTCTAATGGTAGAGGTGTTGAGGCAGTTCTCCAGAATTGAATCTTTCATAGATCTGCATGCTTGAATATTCCCTGTCAGACTGGGAATCCTCAATAATTTCACAATAAATGTATTTCTGAAGCTTGCGGAGCTGCTTAGATCACATGGTATGCATAGGCCGACATCTAGTGGTAGCCACGGAATATTACATTTTTTGTTTTCGAAACTCAAAGGTTGTCAGTAATACTGTCTGTAGTGTGACGTCTCCTGTACCCATGGTCCTCCACGCGTCTAGGTCCCTCAGATTGTTTTTTCCAACCATAAAAGTCGGACGCAAGTTGCAGAGTTCCTCCTTCTGGCTAACGCCATTACTTATACAAAGTTTAAGATTTAGACTTTCTTTCTGGCCTTTCGACGACCGTACACCACAAGATCTCCGGTGA
The DNA here is from genome assembly GCF_040938575.1 of Ambystoma mexicanum. NCBI lineage: Eukaryota > Metazoa > Chordata > Amphibia > Caudata > Ambystomatidae > Ambystoma > Ambystoma mexicanum. The sequence goes on from NC_090934.1 coordinate 675,283,341, forward strand.
CTGCTTTCGAGGACAAGACCATTCGTCGACAACGGCTCCCGTCTTGACAAACTTTGTCTGCAACCTACCTAGGCCACAACAGGCCTCGGCCCTGCACAGTAGAGAGAGTGGGGGGGAGATCATAATTCATTTTTCCCACCAGGCTGCCATCTTTCCACACTATGGAAAACACACCATTTAAATATTGTCATTCCTATAACAGGAAGTTTCCCTGGAAGGATTCACACAAGGTGTGTAATCTCTGCTTTCCTAGGGATCATTCCTGCAGACTTTTTCAGCAAAAAGTTTAAAGGACCCGTAAACTAAACACTGGGCCCACTACGCCATGTAGGCCGAGGCCGCCCCGGACGCCTCCAGCGATGGAAGCATCGGCATCCTAAGTGACGCCGAGGGTGATCGGGACCCGATGGATTCCCGTGTGCGAGCCCCCGACTCCAACAGGCATGCCGCCAGTTCTGCTACAGAGAAGACACACTGTGACTCAAGCACTCTCACTGCATGCCACACTAAAAGCACACACCCCATGGCGGACAGTCAACCGATAAGCCACGCACAGTGTCGAAGGGAAGGTCCGAATAATCCCTGTCCTCTGGGCCATCGCGTTCACCACATGACGGGCCTCTGAAAACAGACTCGCAAGTCTGTTTCGACACTGCAAGCAAATCGGGTAAGTCCTAGGGTTCCGGCGAACATGCGTCGAAAAACGCGTCGACGACCCCTGATAAACATTCAAAAATGAGTCACCTCATTAAAAAACACATCTTAGACACTCCCCTGAAAGCAAATATGTCAAAAAACTTCAAATATTCGCCCTTATCCTCAAAATCACAGGTTTCAAGGGATAAAGAACACTTTTTTAGGGACACCCTCTCAGGGGCAATGCACCACAAACATCCCCCTGCTCCAGAGCCTTTGCCTGAACCTGCTCCCACAGTGTTACCAAGCTCCTCCCAATGGACTTTGATAGGGTTAAGAGGAGAATGTCTAGTTTTGTTAAGAACACCCCCCAGATCAACTTACCAACCTCAAGTGGGCCCCTCAAGGCGAGCAGCCCGACACCAAAAGATCCCACCTGGACGTAACACCACCTAGCACCTCTACCTATCAAGACGTGTCTGATGACCTATACTATTATGACACTACAGGTTTGCAAAACCCTGGCTCATTAGCAGACCAAGGGGACATGGAGGATACAGACCAATATATACATCATTCAATCTCCAGACCATATTGACCAACCAGTGGCTGATTTGCCTGTGGATAACCAGCTGCAGTATAATGTTTTTCTTTTAAAAGCTGCAGAACACTATAAAATCGATACCCAGGAGGCACAAGTCAATAAATAATTCGTAGAGGACGTCCCCAGGGATAAGCGATCTGCAGCACAGTTCATTCCACTTCTCCAATCTGTCCAAAGGCGCATTCATCATTCTTTACTTACCCCCAATCTAACAAGGGCAGTCAACCCTCGCATTGAGAAAATGTTTAGACCAGCCCCATCAGACCCATTGTACATCAGGGAGCAGCTAAAGCCCGACTCTCTAGTAGTGTACAGCCTAGGCAGGAAAGTAGCTTCCTTGACTGCTTACCAAGTGAGGATAGCCAACAACACTACACTACTAGCGAGTTATAATTGCCACAAGTGGGACGAGCTCTCACAATAGGTAGACTCGGCCCCGGAGCCCCTAAAGACACAGCTTTTACAAACAGTAGCTGAGGGTAAACAGGTGGCAGGCTGCATCCAACAGAACAATCTGGACGCAGCAGACAATGTAGTGCAGATTGTTGCTGAGCCATGCTTGGCCTGAATATGCCAATTGAGCCTAATGCCTTATTTGGTAAAGCGGTCAAGGACGCATTGTAAAGTGCTAAGGAGGAATATGACACCCTCGACTCCCTGGGACAATACACAAACAAACCCTTTGTGCAGAGCGGTGGTTTTAATACACACCGTTTTAGAGGACAAAACTCCCAGCGGTCCTCCAACTACAACCAAGGCGGGCAGAATTAATCCTGGGGTTCCTCGCAGGGGCAGTCCTCCCACCAACATTTTCAAAGGGACCACAGAAGGTCCAGAAGTAGAGGCAGATCCTCTTCCTCGTCCTGAGGAGGCTCTACCCCACCAAAGCAATGACCACCCGCTACAGGTCCCCTCCCAGGCCTCTCCAGTAGGAGGTCACATTTCTCATTTTACCCACGCATGGGAGGGGATCACATCAGACAAGTGGGTACTTTCCACCATGGCGAGAGGCTAATGCATAGAACTCATAGAAACCCCACCCAACCACCCGCCAAGGCAAAGACAAACGAGGCAGGAGTAACATCGCACGCTGCTGGAAGAAGTCGAAGCACTGCTGCTAAAGGACGCCATAGAAAATGTCCCGGCAAACCAGGTTAACAAGGGTATCTATTCAATGTATTTCCTTGTGCCAAAGAAAGACTTGACAATGCGCCCTGTCCTACACCCTCAAACACTTATGTCAAGCCTCTGAAATTTGGCATGTCAACACTACAAGAAGTAATCCCACTGCTGAAACAGGGGGACTACATGGCAACCTTGGACATGAAAGATGCACACTTTCATATTTCGATGTTCCCAGCGCACAGAAAATACCTGTGCTTCAAAATACCAAATCAACGCTACCAATTCAAGGTGCTACCTTTCCATTTTTAGAAGAAGGACTAACTTGATCTTTGGTGGTTTTCTTCAGAGTTGGTGCCAGATGTGTGGAACATTTTTTCCCCACTGTATTTCCTTCTACTTTTTGTTTTTCAATTCTGCTACATTGCCACCCTTATTTTGGTGTCTGCTTCCCTTCTCTTTTTTCCAGGGCGAAAGTGATTTTTCTAACGTTTTTCCTGTGGCTGACATTTTGCAGTCTCCAACTGCGCGCACTAGTGATTTGGGCCGGATCACAGATGGGGCTCTGTCACTGTGCAGTGTGGGTATAAGGACACTCGCTTGTGGGATTTGCACAAAATAACCTTTATTCAACTGTCCCAATGCAACTCCAGGGCTAGATAGTAATAAGACCCTGGGATTATGGCGCTGTAGCATGAAAAGGGCAGTGGCCCGTGCTGGTCCCCTCTTGGTCTTCAACCAACTCTTGCTTCTTCTGCAGGTAGGGGCCAGAGGAAGAAGGAAAACACAAGTCCCCAATGTCGCCCTCTCTCTCTCTCGCTGCTCCTTCAGGTGATAGACTGCCCCACGTCGCGGGTCCACTGTGAGGGTCGGACGTGCAACCGAAATTGACTCCTCAGTACTATGCTGCAGACCACCCCCTCTGCCGGGTTTGTGATTTCCGGCGCACAGTGGCATAATGAACCGGCACCTCTCTTCTCTGTCTCAGCCCCAATGTGGGCTAATCAACAGAGCCGCCGAGGCGCAATGAAAACCTCTCCTCAGTAAGCCCACACAAAGCCCTTGGCTTCCTCCTCATCTTCCTATCAAAACAAAAGAAAATGACCCATCAGACCCTCTTTCCTCCCTGATTCCCCACTGTGTCTACCATTGGTCATTCCCTTTGTCTCTCCTTCAGCCAGCTTCCCACCCTTTTATTGCTGTGGTGCTCTGTGCTGCCTTCGTCCTGTTAGTGTCTTACTCGCTCTCCTTCCTTTTTTCGGGACCTCTCCCCTGAGTGGATGCTCCTGGCGGCTTCTTTTTTATTTTATTTTTTTATTAAGATTTATAAAGCGTGCAACAGCCCTGAGGCTTCTCCCTTTTTGCTTCTTCACAGGCTCCTTTTTGATTTTCATTTTCTTTTCTCATGGTTTTCAGTAGTCTTCCTCCGAGTGACCCGAGTCAGTGGGAAAATGACACTTCCTCAGATTTCATTGAGCAGTATTGTAAGATGAGACTGCTTTTATTTCTTATGTCTTCTTGAGCCAGCAACCTCTTCTGGGATACAACTCAGCACTTGGATGAACCTCCAATACACTTTGGTTAATTAGGGCAATATAACTTATTGAGCAAATTAACCAAAGAATCTCCACTCAGACTTAATTCGTTGTGCCACAGCAGAGGGTTGATTGGTTGGTCAGTCACTGTGTCACTAGGACACAGTTAATTCCTTCCTGTTCTCCACCATGTGTGATGCAGGTAAAATTGGTTGACTACAAAATGGCTGATGATCTGTCATGAAGATGGGCATTTTTGGCCATTGCCTTCTGCTGCTGCAAGATGTCTAGTGGATACAGTTGTTTGGTTGGGGAAGGACTTAATTTCCCCTCTTGTATAAATGGATGACCATCTAATCTCACTCAATCCAACCTTTTCACTTCCACCTGGGTTTTCACAGTATGTGGGCCCTTGGTTGGTGCCACCTTCTTGACAACCAGTTTTAGTGAGTTCCTGGACCGCCTGTAGCCCTGAAATGGTCCGTAGAAGACAGGTTTTTCTATATGCTTCAAAGCCTGATGCACTAGAGTCCCATGGACACATATTAAGACTTGATTAAGGAGATTACTGTTGCACCTGTTCCGCCAATGGCTTTAGTTGTGCTTCAATTTAAAGGCACCTCCCAAATTACATCTCAGCTGGCTCCTCAATCCGAGACCTTGCCTTAGCCTCTTATGCCTCCACCAATGGTAACAGAGTCCAAGGTCCCCAACCCCGCTATCTCTGCAGATTGATACTGATGAGGGTCCGCCTATCGTACCTGAGAGGACGATGCAAATGAGGATTCCTCATCATTGGCTAAAGCAGTCCATGAGAGTCACAGGGCTAATGGACTGTCTGGAAATTCTTCCAGATGCTCTGCAATTACAAATTGCAGTCTTGTTTTTTAAGTCATCTGAGGCAACTGGTGTTCCTCTCTTGAGGGATGTTCTGGCTGAAGCTGTGAGGGAGTAGGCTAAGTCTCATTCCACTCAAGTAATATGATTAAAGTGTGATTCTGTCCTGTGTCTACAGAGAGGTTCTCGCCACTATATTCAATTTAGTTTCTGTTGTGGCAGCTTCTACTCTAGCTGCTTTTTCCTCTATGGTCCCCTATAGAGGATATGGCACTTGTTGTATTAGGAAAAACAATGCATCTTGATTTGAACATTTACCTCAGTGTAACTCTGGTACTTTGCTAGTAGCAGCAAATCAAAAGGTTTAGCTGGCTGACTACAAAAAAGCCTCCTTAAGGATAAGCTGGAACAGTTCAGTGCAGGCCTTGGTGATGCAAAGGTTATTGCACAGGGCATCTTCTGATCAGCCCATCATGTAGACACTGTGGAACATGGCAAGGTCCTGGGCACTGATTTACGGTGACAGTGATGGCTTCACCCTACTGTCATGATTCCTGCTCCTCATGTCCCCATCCCTCGAAGATGTCAGGCTGGAGCCAGGCCCCAATCAACTACATGGACCTCGAGGGCCTCTCCATCCCTCCAAAGACCCACTTGGAGCCAGACTTGGCGCTTGTGGCACCAGACTCACTCCCATAGGATAACATTGGGGAATTGGACGTAGTGAATTGATGGGGACAAGATGGATGCCCCCACATATTTCGGTTCCCAGAACTGCATGTGCAGTCTAGTCTTTTGGGTGTGGTTCAGCCCAGAGAGACTTGGGATACTCAGACTATTTCAGCCATGCTTTTCTGCACCTGCAGCGTGACACTCGCCGTGTTCGGATCGGTCTCCAGTAGGCCTGCATCTTTCTTCTGTGCTCATTGCTCAACTCCTACAAGAACACCGTTGGGAACAGCCTTACCTTGCGGCGCTTCTGACCATCATTCATCGCTCCTTCTGTTCTGCGGGCATCTTCAGCGGTGTCATTCCCATCCCGGCACGCCGCTTCCTAAGAAAACTGGAAAAGAACAGAAAAAAGGCATTAGTAAGCATTCAGCAAATCTTCGCTTCAAACGCTTACCTGAATCCAGGCGCTCTGGGGGAACTCTGTCTTCGGAACTTCTCATCCATCTGCAAGAAGGAAAAGACACTCCAGGTTAGCGTGAAAACATCTAGAGGCGCCGCATACCGCGCTTACTCACCGCATTTCTTCTTCATAACCGGCATCCATGCTGAAAATGTCACAGCACCTAAAAGACACAGAAAAAGAACTCCGTTCAATACAAATACGAAAGGGGCGCCTCGTGCTCTCTCATCTTCAGCGCTGCTCATCTCAGCAGCATGTCGCCATCCCCGGACATCGACCATCATCTAAAGAAGGAAAGGAACGAAGTTAGAGAACTGTTCAAACTCATTATACTTACTTGTCGGACTCTTACCAGTGAAGTAACTAGGCAGCAACGAGCCCGCATCAATCAAAGCGCCCCTGCGCTGAAAGCAGGACGGAGAGCATACTTTCCAAGAAAACAAGGTGAGCTGTGGATCAAAGGGAAGGGTTGGACCCCAGGGAAGAAGGGGTTCAAGCACACAGAGACAATAGGGAGTTAAACTCTACCAATCCTGTGTTTCAGGCCCACTCTCCAGTCGAGTAGACTCCAGGGAAGGGTTCGAGGTTGTAAGAGGTAAGAACAGGCTGAGCGACGTCCCCGTGGATACCAGGTGAGCGTTACACCTACAAAGCTTACCTAGAAGTTGCACAAAAATGTACTTTACCTCCATTTTGATGGAGTGGGTGTATTTCACGTTTTCATGGGTGAGGAGCTCAAGCTCACTTACAGCAAAGTCATTGTCTGTGTTTACTAAACCTCGTTCGAAGCCCTTGTAAAAACTTCAGATCTTTCCGCGATTCAGGAGGGTTTTTAGATATGTGGATCACCAATCCAGACAGCAATGATTGATGCCCCACTCGTCCATGAAAGAAACACTGGCTAGGGACAAGGATTACTCGAACCCCACACTCTTGTAAGTTTGCCATAGATCCCAACAATTTCCTGCAGGTGCTTAATTTTCCAGGGTCTCTGCAGCGAAGCAGACCTTTTGAGCCATCTTTCATCTAAACACAAGTGTGTGAACCCCACATAATAGTAGGTACTGTCATACTTGTTTCACCTTTGGACCATTCATAGGTGGAATTGTTTATTCGTCTCAACTAACGGTCTCTTCTGTTCATTTCCAAAGAGAGCAAGACAAGAATCTGTGGTCTGTGGCGGATGCCTTCAACATGTCATGGGAATTGTTGCCTTCTTGAAAGTTCCAACGATATTAGATTGCTCTCTTTCTAGTAGCTCCATTTAAGGCCAGAGAGGTACAGCTCATGCCCCCGATCCTGCAAGCTAGACCGTGAGGAGAGATTCTGGCATGGTAATGTGAACCAAGAAGGAACCCACTATGGCTGTGAGTGCACCACAGGGATTAATGTTGGCAGTATTGGAAATATTTTTAGAGAGCAAAATTGAATGGTATGCTGCTTATTTGTGGGGCTGGTCAGTCCTGATGTATGTCTGCATTGTGATGAGCCTTTTTTAGGACTTTTGGCAAATAAAAATATTGCTTGAAATTCCACTCTGGCAAGATGTCTAGAATCTCTCCACAGGGATTTTGGGAACCGGAGTGTCCTGAAGTTGAATGTTGTAGCCAGTGTTAAGGTAAAAAAAGAAAAGGTACTACAATTCTTTCTAAAACTACACACCAGGTAACTCAGTAAAAAAAGACATACCTCTCCATTATCGAGGACGGTCCACCCACAGGGTAGTCATAGTAACACAAGAGGTATAATGCCACATATAGATCAGTTACCAGAAGAGAATCAATCCTACTACTAAACTACACCAGTCCCTCAAGAAGAACTTAGCTGTCCCTTTGTGCCAGATGCTATACCTAAGTCAAGGTGGTGAGCCGCCTGTGTAATAGAAATAACCGAGAAGAGGGTCACAAGCTCTAAACACAACTAAAAACTCTTGATAAAAGCTAATGAACGGCAGAATGAAACTTAAAAGTTAACATTCAGGAGGCTTAACTGGTTGGGTTCATAAGTAACAAGGAAGCAGTTTTTCTAACACCAAAATGCCAAAGACTACCCATGTCATAAAGGGGCCACACCACCACCAGGATGACCCATAGTGTCGGGGCATAGGATCAATTTTGGAACCACTTTCCCAATATGTGGATTGATTTTGCTAAAAAGGCTATCCCTAACATATGTTTGTACGTGAAGGATTTAACAGCAGTGCTGAACCTATTGAGGATGAATAATTTGAATCCGGAAAATGTTTTTTTGGTGACCCTGGACATTGAATCTCTGTACAGTAAAATCCCACAGGAGGCCACTTTATTGGCCACACAGAGATGCCTACAACAAATATTGAGGTATCTCCCTGCCTCATTCTACAGTTGGTAGAGATAGCCCTTGGTAAAAATGTATTCGGCTACCAGGACTGGCTGTATGACCAAATCTCGGGCATAGCAATGGGGGCAATCTTTGCCCACAGCCTAGCCAACATTTACGTGAATGAATTTGAAGAAGCATACATTTATCCATCTATGAACCACTTTTTGGAGCAGATTGGAGTATGGCATCAGTATATATATTTTTTTCCCCATTTTTCAGGGCACTTTAGAAGAAATGCTGCAATTTTTCATTTGGATCAATGAGCAGAATCTTATTTCTAAAGTTCACATACCAGTACATTAAGGATGAGATTGATTTTGTTGACATCAAGATTAAAGCCATTTGCTCAACATCTCGATCTATAGAAAACCCACAGACCGCAAGTCATTGCTCCATTATAATAGCTACCAACCTTGGGCCTTACAAGATGACCTCCCTTTTGGGCAGTTTTTGCGCTTCAGGCGAACATGCTCAGAAGTGAATGAATACAGAGAGCAAGCTCAGGCACTAATCGGCGGATCGAGCAAAGAGGCTATCTGCTGAAGTTGGCATAAAGAGCAGCCAAGAGAGCCTGCAATATCCCTAGCGATATTACTCTGGAACAGACACCGAAGGACAAAGGTGATGAAACCATTAGAACAGTGTTTCGCGATTTGCACCTTTTTGGAAGTATAAAGAGAGAGATCCTACGGTTGGGGCCAATACTGAATACCGGCAACATGGTTTTACTGAAACCACGCTTTGCAATCAAGCGAAGGCAAGTTATTGGGGACAGATTTGTACACACAGCAGATCTGGAACATCCGGAGTCGTCCACTCAAAGAATTGTGGTGTGTGAGAGGCTTGACCAGGCATACCCCCGGGCAGCTCCTGCGCCGCATGTCCAAAAACCAAAAGCACTTAAACGTTGGACCAAGGGTGGAAAACCTTCTGGGTCCAAAACGTCTTTGTAAACTGTAACTCTACATGATCATATGCCCAGGCCAGCTACGGTATATGGGAATGACAACAAGGTCAGTAAAGAAAAGGATCTCTGAGCATAAATCCTGTATCGGGATGAGAAAAATCACTGCCTCACATCTTAGCCACTTTTTGGAGGCTAATCATACAGCGGACACATATTACGATGGACCATTTTGGAGAAACCCAAGACCCCCTGGAGAGGGGGCAATTATGCATCCGTCTTGCTTTAGTTGGAACAAGATTTTCCATTTAACAACGGATACCCTTGGGTTGAATGAGCATATCCATTTTGGACAGAACAGACAATTATATGAGCGAGGGTAAACGACTGTAAAGTGGAACTCTGAGAGGAAAGAGTCTGGATATCTTTGATGGAGGCTGATGCTTGACCAGCAGTAAATTGGGCTTTAGTGGAGACAGAACCCTTTAAACATGGCTCCTTCGCGCTTACAAGTGGCAGCGTATGTGCCATTCTAGTATTTGGCCTCCAAGGACCAAATGTGTTCACGTCAGCATTAGTTGTGAAAGGAGTTTCTACTCTGAGGTTGCATGGCGACTTGGATACCGCATGGAGGAGGAATTGTGCTTCTGTGATCAGGACCCAGTACGTAATAGAATTTTAACAACTTTGTTACACCAAATGAGGTGGCGCATTAGCTGCGCATTGTTCATGACACACAGGCATTGGCTACAGAAGAGCGCACAGGGAGCAGACAGTGCAAGTTATTTCAGGGGTCGATCCCTGCAATGGGGACCCTCATGTGCACCGGCAAGGCAGTATCCGTAGTTTATAGGCGTTATGAGCAATTTACAGGATTGGAACAGGGAGAAGGTGCAGTGTGCCTTTGCCTTTCCCTTGCATAGACGCAAGTTGACCTTAGTAGAGTGCCTCATCCCAGAGAGATAAGAAGGTATGTTAATAAGAAGATGGGTGTATTACGAAAGATGCTTTAGTGTGACTATAGTGGCTATCTGAATGAATAATCGGTATCCTAATGGTGCACATACATTTTCTAGATAATTGATGGGTCTCTTTCAGTCACCTATGGCAGACTTTCCGTGGCAAGTGAATTCATCTACATGCCACCCAGTGAAGAGGAAATCATCGCAGTGCAGGCCTATGCAGGAATTTTGGGCTGGACATGGTCTGATTTGAAGGCGTACATGTGTTTTTGTAAATGAGTGTTAAAAAGTGGCTTTAATAGTAGAACCAGTGAAGGGCTTAATCGTAAGTTTCTGGGTTGTGTGTTTGGTTCCCTTTAGGTCTATGGACTGAAGCAGGTGGCAGCTATTAATTCCCTGCAGAACCCCAAGAATCATAAGAGTGGTGTGAGATGACGTGAAATCGATCTCTGTTTATGAGGTCCTGAAGAAGGGGACCTAAAGTAATTTGCAGGTTTACTGAGACTGATCTACCAGCCAATATCCTTAGTTAACTCATTGGATACATAGTTAGACTTGGTAAGCCTTTGGGAATGTCATGAATGAAGGGTAGTTCCCATCTGTGTTTAAGTAGAAAGTGTTGTACACACTCGGGAAGAGGGAGAATGAAGTAGCAAAAACATCCCAGCCTAAATATGGACCCTTTTAAGTTTCATTGTGTTGTTGATTCTTTATTTTTTATCACGTTTTTATTTGAGTTTAGCGATGGGTACCCTCTTCCCGGCTAAGTTCTTCTTGATGGACTGCAATTCTTCCTACCACGATGTTTACTGCATGTTCAAGGAGTGATTAAATGTATGTCCTGATACAGAAATCTGACTGACGATTCTTCTTTTGTTCAAAATGTTTTTTAAATGCAAGTTTCCTTTTGACTCTTGACTGAAATATTTAGTACACAGGTATTCATTTCTTGTGGTTGTCTTTTACAGGCAGAAATTACCGTCCAAGAGTAACGTGTACGACAACCAAGGACTGCTGCTTTTCAACGGAATGGATCTTTGTGACTGTCTTGATGAGGATTGTTTGGGCTGCTTCTACGCTTGTCCCAACTGTGGTTCAAACAAGTGTGGGGCTGAATGTCGGTGTGATCGCAAATGGATATATGAACAAATTGAAATTGAAGGAGGAGAAATAATTCGTAATAAACATGTGGGTTAATTGAAAAGAACATATATATCCATTGCTTATTTATTTGTAGTGTGTGATTTGTTCATTGAAAGGAAAGTGGGTTACATTGGTGTAAATCATACAAAATCCTTTGGTTTTCATCATGGAACTTTTTCCTTAACAAAAAAAGGGAAGCCTGAGGTGACTCTTGCACAGCTCATAATTTATCCAGATCCAATTTTCTAGAACTTGAGCTCTGTGCTAGAGTTGGTGTATTGTTGTATTTGCGTGTCACATGTTTCCAGGAAAACCATTGTTTGAGAAATTACCAATCAAGTAAAGTTAGTTATCTATGGTTCTCTCTGATAACATGCAAACAATTGGGATTATCGGAATGTGAAAATAAGTTTGAGTCGCTAAACATTGGCTCCCACAGCAGCTTTTGTGTGTTCACTTATCTATCAGGGGAAACATAGTGGCTCTTTATTGAAGGAGATTGCTGTGCGATTAAAGCATTTTTCAGTTTCATATGGCTGTTGAAGGATTTATACTAACACTATAATAAATATTTTTTTACAAAATATCAGTGTGCGCATCCTCGAAATGAGCCATTTGCAACTTTTTATCCAGAGGTATTTATTTTCCACAACTTGTAGTTTATAAATTTGACAGAACATTTAAGAAACTTCGTAAAGCTCCCTGAAAATGTATGGAATGCCTTTTTGAATGTGTGCACTATTTAGAGGTGACCTACCACCTTGTTGTGAGACATTCATACTTCTGTGACAACTAGATGGTTTTTTAAAACTTGTTTTTCGACATATTTTACAACTTGAGTGGTACAGAAACCTGCACAACCTTCCTATACTTTGTGCGCATGACCTAATGCTTCATTTATGTGTGCATTATTGTACATCGTCCTCTCTTCCACACAGGAAAGTGGGTTATTCATAGGCCTATTGTCTGAGCAAAGCAACACATTACTTCATATGTTGGGCTTTGTTCCGTTTGTTGAATGTGGCAGTTTTCCGTTGATCATGTTTTTGATTTCCACTACAACTCTCTCTCCTGGCTATGTGTTTAGAACCTAACTTGGTTTACTCAATAGAGTAAGATAAAAATATATACTTGTGCACATGATTACTTGAGTTTCTTGCATTAGCCACCACATATGCTTAACTATGCAGACCTACTGGTATTCGTTTTCTATACCTATTCAGTGTTATATGACTCAGCTACATTTCTGTTAACTAAAAATGATGTAAACCAAAATTACGTTCAGATGCCTGATTCATTCGATAATTTTACGGCGATGTTATTTACATCTAGAGTTTTCTGGGAAATATGTTTAAAGTGTGCACCTGAAAAAATACATGTCTCAAAATCTATATTGCAAATGAAATGGGGAATCCTAATTTTATGTAAAATAATTGAGTTCTAATAATGTAATATTTTATATGGCCACTATCGCTCCCCAGTTCTGTAAACATGTTTTTGTGTATGTATGTACATATATATATATATATATTACCATTTTATAACCCCATTTAAAAATCCCAAACTTCTTTTTCTGTTATGGAATGATTTTCCAAATACTTTACTGCATTCTGTGTAATGATTGCGATCTGTAATAGCAATTGAAACCAAATCTGGCATCGCTGAACATACTGTTTCCTACCAACTTTTAAAAGTGAATTTGCAAGCCTGTCCACTGCCGTGCTTTGGATGGCATTATGTTTTTTCAATAAAGTTTTGAAACAAATTGACTGAAGTGAGTGTTGATTTACCAAGACCTGATCCATTCTTTTAAAAAAAAGTTTAGATAGATAGCGTTGGCTCTATACCAGCGCTTATGCAGCTGCAGTATGTAAAGGGAACCCTTGTGTCAATCAGCAGTTCTGTGATGCAGAAAAAGTGCAGTGTGGTGTAAAGAGTAGTGTAAGTTTGGGCAAGTTATTAAATGTTCATGTTCCTCTTGCTTTATCGTTCTACTTATGTTTGTTTACAGAATTGTGCACTACATTGCGATAAAGAATCAAATCATGAGTCTCCTGATCTATAACATTTGCCTGCTCTGAGCTGCATAGAATCTTTCATTAGGCCATGGCATCTTAACCTAAGCAGAGTTTACTTGTGTGCCAGCTTGAAATGCTAGGTCTCTCCTGACAATGTTCTTTAGCATTGCATCTTTCATGTTTGTTTATAGTGCGCGCCGGACCCAAGGGTATCAGAGCGCAAGGCATAAGAATACGTTCAGCTTGGTTACAAAGGTACAAGATATGGATTCACATGCTTGTTAGATTATTCCCCATCCTTAGGCTGGGAATTATTGTTTCAAAACCAGAAACTGCATTCTCTTTAGTGTTCCCTGTGTTGTTTTGGGTCATTTACCCATGAGCCAATAGAAGGTGCTTCCTTAAGCTCCACCCCTGAAGGCAACCTTCAGATTCTTTCTCTAATAAGACACTCAAGGATAGACACGAGGAGACTTTTGGCATGTCTGAATGAAGGCATTTTTGCCTCAGACTCTGCTTCAGTGAGGAGGTGTGCTTTACTATGTCTTTTCAGGTTTTCAGAGCGCACTCACTCTTCCAAGAGGTCTAGATCCCATAAGGAAAGTTCCTGTGGGAAAAGGGTGAAGAAAGACGATTCCACCCATACTCTGCCAGGCTCCGATAGGCCTGCCATGCCTAATAAAGCAACCTCATTGCATGAACAGTCCACCTTGTCAACTAGATGGACTACGCGGTCTATAAAGCCCTTGACAGCAAGCACATCCTCGAGCCACATCACTTCTAAAGCGGCTACTACCACATCCGCAAAGCTTAAACTACTCAGTCAGTGTCTTCCTCGTCGATAACCACGAGGGTGAACAGTACAAGCCTCTTCTATCAACTATCTAGTTGAAGATCATCACAGAAATCCTTGGCTATGTTCACTTTTCTATGGGCATTTGCTTACATTGGTGCATCCATCAGTCCCTGCACTGCCCAAGTCACCCAAAAAGCCTACACAGCCCCTGTTCACGTGGCAGCCATAAATCCTGCGCATGTCAGTGGCTCCCAATATTCCTCCCGAGGACATCATGGAGCACACTATTGAAACCAGTTGGCCTAGAAGGGGGTATTTTGTCGAAGAAGAGGAGTTTTCTGGCTTGCCTCCAGCCCTTCCTTCCACTAGTGCTTCCAACGCCAGCACCGCCTCTGATGGACTTGCCAGGCCCCTCACAACCATTACCTTAAGCTCATTACCTATCTATGGACATTTTATCCACCCTTCTGGCCCTTGTGCCAGAACTCAAGAGGTGAGTCCCCACATATTCCACCTCTGCTGGACCCAATGCCTGCTATGCCATCCTTCCTGGCTTTGAAGCCCACAACGCCATCAGTGCCTGCCTCCACCGGAGGAACAGCATCATCAAGACTCCTCAGACACCGATTCACACATGGATATACATCCAGGTACGCCCTCTACTTCTCCTATACTGGCTAGTTTGATTATCCTGTGCCTGCCATTGGAGAACCATAAGAGCTCCCACCAAGGAATTCCCATCGGGCTGAAATGTGCGTTTTGCATTCTAAGACGTTTGACCTCCCCACTGAAAAAAGGAAGAAGGGTTCCTTTACCAGCGAAGCAAGAGGTCCAGAAAAACAGTGGTATCTATTCCAATTTTGGATGACCTTTGAGAAGATGGGCTGGTTGCTATGAGAAATTCTTTCACAGTTTCACGGAAAAAGGGCAGTTTTAAAAGATACAGGGCACTGAACAATGCCCCCAAATGCCAGTGCACCCATTTTAGTCCGACTCTGGTCTCCGCTTCCTCTAACAAGAAGTCGGCCCAACCCTCATCCCCATGTGCAGTCCACCCGTGGACAAGGAAGGCAGGCAGCTTGATGCCTTCAGGAAAAGGACATTTCCACAGCAGCAACCACCATCTGGGCTGCCAATTTGCTCATCATCCTTGCCGGCTATGACCAAGAACTGTGCTTCCAAGATCAATCACATCCTGGAGTTTTTCTGCGACGACAAAAAAACAATGTTTTTGTGCTGCTCAGGGAGGGGGAATCTGCCACTGACCATGCCATAATATAACGTTATAATATGCCATACTGACCATGCCATAACGTTATAATATTGTCCCCTTTTTACTTTGGCAATAGTTACAATATTTCTCCAGCATTGGATCTTTCATGGATTCACATGCTGTGAATATTTCCCGGCATCAGGCTAGGAAACCTCAGTAACCTTATTATAGTAGTTTTTCCTCTGGAAAAACTTTGACACCTTGAGTGTCCTATAGATGTCATTGGTGCTTTAGGCAGCACCAATGGGACGTCTGGTGTATAGCTCCACCCCCGCGCTTCCCCTCAGATTTCAACCGTCTTCCAAACTGTTGGGATCACCTTGTGTTCTGTCCAGAGAATTCGTCTTTTGTGAAAGCTTTGTTTTCTTCCCTGCGCCTTTCGCTGCTTCCAAGGAAAATGTGTTCCCGTTCCTGTGATGTCATCTTTGGGGCTGAAGAAATCTTTATTTTGGCCGTGTGAGACCTGTGGCCTCAAGAATGTGTACAAGGGTACGAGTGCCTGTACTGCTTACACCCCAACCACTCGGCCACAAACTGCAACATCTCTCAGGGGTTTTCCCAAAAAACCCTCAATGATAGAAACAGGTGCTTGATTACCTGGCTGAACGAGGGTGCCTTTCCAGGTTTGGAAGGAGGCTCTTCCCGCTGGGGCAGGTCCTCCCTCGGCCAAAAGGTCGCCATCGCTCCAACGGGCTCGGCCTAAGATGCAGCGGACTGGTGAGTCCAGGTTTTCGTCAGAGTTGGGTAATGGCAAGAAGCTTTCTGCTGCAAAGCTGATGTCGAGTGCGGAGGGGTCGTTAGTTCCCTCCTCTCAGAGCACAGCTACTTCACACTCGGATCAGCCGAAGGAGAAGGGCTCCCGCCCACAGAAGTCCATGGACCCAGCTCACAAGGAGAAGTAGACGTCAAGGCCTCCTTCTTCCTCCTCGTCGACGAGGCTCTCTTTGTCCAATGAAAGGGTGTCGCCCCTCTTCTGGCCGTGAGTCATCGAAGCACAGGTCCAAGTCATCGTCCAAGCGGACTCCTTCACCATCTAAGGGGGTTTTCGGCGACAAAGGCAACGTCAAAGGCTGGTCCCTCGTCTGCTGTGCCGCCGATGACCAGTTTGTCAACGACTCTCCCGTCAACAATAGCCCCGTCATTGGCTGCCCCCTCGACGACCATCTCGACGACTGCTCCATCGACAGGGTAAAGGAAGAAAGCAACAGCGACGCATACATTCGCTTCAAAGCCGGCACAGCTCCAGTCGGGGATGGGAGTCCCATCTTCTAGGGAAACAATGTGGCATTCCGCTGTGTCTACTGAGCTGCCTTTTCTGGACGGGTTTCCGATCCTGCTCCCTGAGGACCTACTCCAGCAGGAGATCACTTTGCGGGCCCTGCCTACGATGAACAGGTGACTTTTGATTCGGATTCTGAGGAAGGAGAGTCGGTGCAACCGTTCCTGGATCCTTCGGCTTTGGGTCTGCAGCCTTCTCTTCTGTCCACATCAGTGGGTCTGGGGGCTGTGCTGCCGCAAAATCCTCTCGTCAACCTGCACTCGTTGCTCTCGATGCAAGTGCGGACTACGTTGCAAACGCTCCTAGGGCAATTAGATGCCAGGCTCCCAGTGCCTCAGGCTCCGTCTGTTCCGTTGCTGCACAGCCCGCCTGCAGTTCCTCATTAGAAGGGTGGCACAGATACCCCCCGCAGCCGGGAGCCTCGTCTCAGGAAATCTTCCTGTTAGGCAAAGTTTGTATGCAGTACCTTCTGGGACCACTAAACACAACTAGGACTACAGGTGTAAGCAAAACCAACCTTTGGTATAAGACTGTACCACACAGTTTTTGGTAGCGAGCTGAGCAGCCAGGCTGATCTCGAGAGGGAATGTGAGCTTGTAAGGGTGTTAAACAGAGGTCTATAATGTCAAGTATTCAGATAGACACTTATACTCAAGGTTTCTTGGTAAAACAATTTATTACACAATCATTTAGAAAGCATTCACTAAAGGAGACAACCAATATCTCACAAAAAGTATACTACAATACTGATTACTAAGCAGTTGAGCTCCCTTGAAGTCGGAGCAAAATAGCATTGAAGTAGGAGCAAAAAGGCATAAGTTGATAAAACGAATATTACATTTACTTTAAAACAGTGCAAATAGTTTGAGTTCACCAGAGGAGTTGATTCAATGCAATAGGTAGGCCAAAGTCAATGGGCTAGTGTCTTGTATAAGTAAAAACGGTTCTGGTATTTAAAACAGAAAATTCTTTGCCACGGTTCTTAGAAGTAGTTCACGGAAGAAAGGTTTGTATGTCGGGTCACAAGCTGACTAGGCCTGCAAGTTGCACAGACAGGTGGTCTTCAGTCCTGAAGCCCCCCAAAGGCATAGAAACAAAGGGACCAGACCTGGTTTGGCGCGCAGAGACAAACTCTAGAAGGACCTTTCCATAAAGAAATGGTGAAAAATGACCGGGACCTGTTTAAACAAAGGGCGCTCAGGCACCATCTTGAAAAACATGGCTCCCGCGATTTTTAGCTACCGGTGTTCGCGGTCGGGAAAAATCATGGTAGTTCATTGTAAAACCACTGCCACCCGCCATTTCGATAGGAAAGGATAGCATTTGACTGCTACATGAGTTTCTTGACATAGGGGATAGATACTAGGTAGCCCCTCCAGCACTCTATTGTAAGATCGTGTGTGCTAGGTCTAGGAATTTGAAAAAAATAGTAAAGTCAATTTCACTTTACTTTCTCTGGGATACAGTAGTTAATCCCAGAGAAGGTGTTTAAATCTTAGGAGAGCCTAATAGGCTTCACTGTGTCACTGCACTGAGGGTGCTGTTTGACACACATGAAAAGATGATGCCTATAGAGTTGTCTAAAACTCCATAACCAAAAGAAATAAACACAGAAAACAAACAGAATTAAAAAGTTCAAAGTCCCAAAGTTCAACAAACGAGCTGGAGGGGTCTAAGGTAGAGGGAATTAGCACATTTATGAGAATCCTCCCTAACACTTCCCCAGCCAGGCCTCCTCCACTGTCGCCTAGGCTTCTAAGTCCTCCTCTGAGGGATCAGGAGGAAGGGAAGCTGGAGGATTCAGCGCAGGACAGTCTTCCGCAAGACACACTCTACGGTTTCTTCTCCTAAGGCACCTGGGATACTGACCTGGATACTTCGAGTAGTCTGGCCCAACCGGACGGAATCTCTACCAGATGCCATTGGAGCCTCCCATGTAATGATGGCTAAAGCCTGTAACCATTTTGGTCTGATCCTGGAGGAAAAAAAGGATTGCTTCTTGTTCGACCCATTGGGGAAGAGGAGAAAGGCGGTTTTCGCAATCCCTATATTGGATCACGTGTGGCAGGAGGGTCTCCATACGATGAGGCACCCTTTTACGGAGCCAGCGGCCAAGGGCCGCTTGGAGAAGAAGTTCAAGGTGCCATAATCGACTCGGAAGTGCCTGATGTCGCAGCCTACTCCAGAGTTAGTTATTTCAGCAGAGGCTAGCAGAAAGGCTCGCACCCAGCACACGTGTGCTACTCCTCCCGATAATGAGAACCGTAAACTGGACGCTTTCAGTAAGAAAGTCCTCACTGTTGGAGCCACTACGGTTAGGGCAGCCAACTCGTTGGCTATTATGGCCAGATACAACTGCAATTTGTGGTACCGCCTGGCGCCTCCGTTGGACTACCTGCCTGAGCAGCAGAGGAAGGAAGCAATGCTTTTGGTTCGAGAGGGGGAGGAAGCTTTGAACCATAGTATCAATATTGCGGTAGACCTGGCGGAGACCGGATTCAAGCAGATTAATTATGAGGTCGTTCTCTGGCGTCAAGCTTGGCTTTGCTGCACGGATTTCTGGCAAGAGGTTCAACATAAGGTTGTGGACATGTCTTGCGAGGGGGCAAATCTTTTCAGGGAAAAGATTGACGCTTTGAAGAACATGAAGGCGGACTCTGATACGGTAGGTCCCTTACAGCCCTGCAGGGTAGACTGTTTTTCGCCCCTTTTTTGGGTTCTCTGGAAATGCACGGTTTTCAGGTTCTCGAGACAAGGGATACGGTAGGTCCACCTATTAATCCCCGGGCTACAGGCATTCCTTCCAGCCCTCCCAACGAACCAAAGAGTACCAGGGAAAGAGGAAAAGGGGTTCTTCGTCTTCCCAATGAGGCAGACAAAACAAGCCTCAGCAGTGACTGCTACAAGGGCAGTCAATTGGGGGGGAGGGTGGCGCACCACCTCGACGAGTGGTGTTCAATCACGCCAGACAGATGGGTGCTGGAAGCAGTCCAATATGGCCACTCGTTGGAGTTCAGGTGTCCTCAATGCTGTTAAAGTCTCAGGCTCATCTTCAGGTCCTAAGTCAGGGAGGTTCGTCTCATGCTGCAAAAAGGGGTGATCGAGCGAGATCCCGCATCGGCAAGAAGAAAGGGGGTCTATTCCAGGTTTTTTGTGATTAAAAAAAGCTGAACGGGAAATGGCACCCTATTCTGGACCTGCGGCCGCTCAACAAAAATATAAAACACCAAAAGGTCAGGATGCTAACATTGCAAGATGTCATAAAGACAGTTCTACCCGGGGAGATTTTGGCATCTATGGGTTTTGAGGACGCAAACTTTCACATCCCTATGCATCCCAGGCATCGAAAACTTCTCAGGTTCATGGTGGGAAATAGCCATTACTAGTTTCGGGTTCTCCCCTTTGGCCTGAAGTTAGCTCCCAGGACTTTCACCAAGTGCTTGGCTCCGGTGGCGGGTTATCTCTGCAGAAACTAGCACCACGTTTACCCATACCTGGATGACTGGTTGGTCAAGGGGTCGACATGCCAGCGGACGTTGGACTCTCACCACCACTATGCTCATTTTACAGCATTTAGGCTTTGCAGTCAACTTCACCAAGTACTTTCTAACTCCCTCAAGGGATTTGATCTTTCTGGGAGCTCATTTCCAGACAGCTCTGAATCAAATCAAGCCATCAAAGGAGAGGTTAAAAAAGTTTTTGTCCCTAGCGGGCTCGTTATTACCAGTAACATCGGTCATGGTCTGCTCGTACATGTCTCTCCTCGGCACCATGTCGTCCTGCATCCCACTCATTCCAAATTGTCGCCTTTTTATATGCCCTGCACAGGAATTTCTCACTTCCAGGTGGTCACAGATCCAGGGCTCTTGGTCAGACAAGCTTCTTGTTTCCCAGTCTCTGGCAGATGCCCTGCAGTGGTGGACTCGGCCCATCAACATCGCACAGGGCATGCTCCTGGTGGAACCAGATTTTCAATACAAAATTGTGATCAACACCTCACAGGCCGGATGGGGTGCTCACCTAGCCCAGTTCCAAGTCAAGGGCCGATGGTCTCTCAAGGAGGTTTCTCTGCACATCATCGTTCTGGATTTGAGAGCCGTACACTGGGCGCACAAGTCCTTTTCTTCCCCCTCATGCAGGATTCAGTGGTGAGGATTCTCACCAACAACACAATGACTGTTTTATCTACGCAAGCAGGGGGAACACACTTGCAGCTCCTTTCCCAGGAAATACAGACCACCAAGCACTGGGCCGTGCAGCACAGGATTCAGATCCTGGCTTTCTGCCTCCCATGGATTCAAAACAGTCAGTCAAACTCCCTCAGCAGGGATTCATCTCAGCTGCACGAATGGCAACTGAAGGGCGACCTGGTGGCGAAGATTTTCGAGAAATGGGGCACTCCCCCTCTGGACTTGTTCGCCAGCCACGAGAACAAGCAGTACCTTCAATTTGCCAGCAGAGTTCCTCATCCGGACTCCAGGGGGGAACGCTTTCTCTTTTCCGTGGACGGGGATGTTGGCCTACGCGTTTCCTCTTTTTCCCCTGATTAGGAACACAATTCAGATGATTCGTAAGGTTTCCTCCAAAATCATCCTGGGTTCTCAGACCTTCTTCACCTGGCAGGGTACGACCCTCTTCACCTGGGTTCACAGCCGGATCTTCTCTCTCAGAGCAGGGGGATGGTGTGGCATCACAACCCGGCCTCCCTCAACCTAGCTGTATGGCTCCTGACCAATCAGAGTTCAGAAACCTAGAGATTCTTCAAGATTGTCGCCGCATTTTGGCTGCGATGAGAGCGCCATCTACCAACACATTATACGCCAGGAAGTGGAAGAGGTTCTGTGTCTGGTGTTCTCAGCAGACTGACATACAGCCATTGCAGGTTTCGCCTCAGCAACTGCTTCCTTACCTTCTGTTGTTGGCTAAGGAGGGTCTGGCAATATCGTCTAGCAAGGTTCACTTGGCGGCCATCTTAAGATATACGCAGAGACACAATTCTACACTTCTTTTCAGTGACGGATTGATTAAACGTTTCCTCAAGAGCCTGTTCAGGAGGTTTCCCCCGAAGAAAGTTTTCTCTGGTTTGGAGTCTCAACCTGGTGCTCTCTGCCCTCATGAAACCTCTGTTTGAGCCCATGTCGACGGCTGCCATAACATTTCTCACCTGGAAGGTGGTTTTTCTAGTAGCCATCACGCCTTCCAGACGGGTATCTGAACTGCAGGGTCTGGTCATTGACCCGCCATACCTGCGCTTCATAAAAGACAAGGTCCTTCTCGCTACAAATCCACACTTCATTCCGAAGATCCCGTCAGACTTTCACAAGATAACCCTACAATAGCCTTACCAACTTTTTTCCCTAATGCTTCTACGCCAGCGGAAAGAGCATTGCATTCCCTGGATGTCAAAAGAGCTTTGAAATACTATCTGAATCGCACTTAGTCTTACAGAGCATCCAAGTAACTATGTCTGGCTTTCGGCCCCTCCAATAAATGGGGGGCTGATTTTCTAAACAAGGCATCTCACGCTGAGCGGCGGGGACAATACCTTTCTGTCACGCTTAAGCCAACAAGCCTTTACAGTCTGCTCCAAGAGCTCACTCTACAAGGTCCACAGTGACCTCGGCGGCTCCTTCGGCGGGCATACCGCTCAGTGACACTTGCCAGGCAGTGACGTGGGCAGTACCCCACACGTTCACCAGGCACTACTGTCTAGGTCAACAGCATGCTGAGGACGTACAGGGGGGGACAAGCAGTGCTCCAGCGCCTGTTCCAGTAAATTAAGCCCTGCAGCTTCTGGGGTTTTGGCTCTACTCCTGTTGCATTTGTTTTTATTGACTGAAGGAGTGGACTGTTTGCCTCTAGCACACCTCCGGGCTCTCTTACTGCTATGAAGTCTATTCACAGCATGTGAATCCATGAATGATCCAATGCTGGAGAAGGGAGTAGTTTCTTTCCTGGAACTCCATTTCTCCAGCGTTGGTATCTTTCATGGATTCACATGCGCCCGCCAGCCTTCCCCTTCAGGCAAACCTCCTATTAGGACATCCTCCTTTTGGAGACGTTAAAATCTTAGGGGACACCGTGAGGGCGGAGATGTACACTGGACGTCCCATTGATGCCGCCTAAAGCACCCATAAGGACGTTGACAGGACATTCAATGTGTCAAGGTTTTTCCATAGGAAAACCACTATAACGAGGTTACCGTGGTTTCCAAGCCTGACGACGGGAAATATTCACAGCATGTAAATCCATGAAAGATACCAACGCTGGAGAAATGGAGTTACAGGTAAGAAACTGCTCCCTTCTCGTTTCGCTTTCATTCAATACTAGTATCACACAAAAAATGCTTCAATCCATTAATTTGGTATTTAAAGAGACCACTGGCAGCCAGTGGTCTGTTACGGAGTGCCCCAGGGTAACCTAAAGAAGACCAACTCACCGGTCTTTCTCTGTGTGCCCGCTCGACCCACTGCTGCTTTCTTCTTTTCTCGTGTCTGTCTAGGACATTGACCAATCTGGTTGCACTCCTGCGGCCCGCGCCTTTAGACAGGGTAGCCTGTCTTGCTTCCTCCACACTCAACACCAACCACAGGAGTAGGACGCCAGATCAGCAGTGTTCCTCTCTCCTATGGCACATCTAGTAAAAGCACCACTTCCCGCTGCGTGTCCTCTGCACCGCAGCCTCTCAGCTACCACAACACTCTCTGCACTGCGTCCTGATTGTAACAGCAGCGTTCCCAGCGCTTACTTTGCTCTGCTTCTCCTGCTCCCACAGCTGCTGTCGGCTTCTGCTTCTACTCCTACTTCTAATTCTAATGGCTTGCACCTGAAGAGACTTTAAATATTTAAAAGTCCTGCTCAGGTGTGGGTCATTGGAACCACTAGTCTGCACACTACAGTTCTGCACTTGTGAGGCTTTCTTCCTCGTCCCAGTACTTGGAGCATAGTGCCACTTGGAGTCCCTAATGTCATTTCTTTTTAAAACATCTAATTCATTCTGTTTAAATGGTTTATGAAATATACCCCTAGGAGAGGTTTTTAAAGGAGTCGGTGGTTGGATATAATATTGATTCTCTGACTCTTACATATATAATTTCCCTGTTGACTGTAAGGGTTTTCAATACTAACAATGTGGGTAGTTTTATGAAGGGAAACCTTACTCTGATAACCAGCCATTTGGTATTCTGGTATTATTAAAATCTCACTTGCCAAAGAAGGTAAATACTGCGACTCTCCTAGCGAAGTCACCCTATTCCCTTGGTGTCCTTCTCCTCCCAGGTGATCCACCCAGCTGATGGCACCCCCAGGGTTAGGATCAGGTAGCGGCTGCCTTCCCCAGGCCACCTGGGAGGCGACTTTAGGCAGGGATTCTGTGAGTACTGTGTGCATCACGCCTGTGCCCTACTGGTTCTGTTCCCTGATTTGCAGTGCCTGGTCTCCAGTGGAACAGTGCAGGATCAGGGGTCACAGGTGCCTTTTGACAGCTGCTGTGACAGGTAAGTCACTTCAGCAATGGGGCCGTTTTTGAAGTCTGCACCTCTGTTCCAAAACTACGTAGTCATTAAGAATTATTATTCTGGTGGAAGTTTAATCTTTAAGTATAAAGACATACCTGAGATTAGGGTTAGGTGGATATTAATTCACATAACAATAAGCAGCGTCATCAGATTGATATCATGCATGTGTCAGCACTGTGGTACCAGGCTCCTGGGGAAGGATTATGTATTCTGGTCGACAACCTGGCCCTGCAATGTGCAGGACAGTTAACTGAATGACTTGGGGAGGAGGGGAGGGGTCTCCTTTTTTACTGCATGTTAAAATATTTTTTTTTCAACAACTTTTCCCTTGTTTTTCCTTCATCAGTCACCGTTGTGACTGCCGTTAGCAGCGATCCGTGTGAAGATTGGAAACATTTCAGGCCTTCTCCAAGCACCCATGACGGATGTCAGTAAGGAGAGCCTCTTCAGGCCCTGCTCGAAGTGTTGCCTCAAAAACATTTTTGTCGACGATCAGCATGAAAAACTATTTTATTGACTGCGCACAGACATGGACACTTGCTCCTTTTGCCAGTCCTTCACATCGAAGACTCTGAAGGCTTGCCATAGAAGGTTGGTGGATTGGCTGGAGGAGGGTCCCAGGGGTCTGAAGTCATGTCTCTGCTAGGGTTGGCAGACCCATGGAATGAACCCCCTCTAAAGAGATTGAGGTCTAGTGAGGGCACTTCCTTGGGGAAGAAACTTTTGCATGCTTCCGCTGCACACACCTCCTTCCGACAACATCCGCCTACGAAGTCCCACTCTTCAGAGAAGAAACATCCATCCACGACGACGACCCAGGCAAACATGGGCATAGACAACTACTCTTGTCGATGGGGCACAGGTGCAAATCGTCGTCTATGCCAATTCCTCCGTCTACGACCTTGTCTATGACAGTTCTGTTGACTGACCCCATCAACGACTGCCCCATCGACGAGTGCTTCTTCGATCACTTTAGCAATGATCACGACTATCTGCAGAATGGCTTTGCCTCCACGGCTGGCTTTAGCACCATTTGTGTCTGACGGAGTTGTCCTCTCGACAAGCACCAGTAATTACGTTTTCTAGAAGCTCCATTATGGACAGAGATGACTCCAGCACTCTCCTTTCTGTCTCAACCTACTAAGTCCAAACCCCTCTTCACCCTAGTGCCTAAATCAACAGAGTCTGCACCACCTGCACTGCTATTGCTTGAGGTTGTCTTCTCAGGAGATAAAGAGCCTCTGGAGGCTTCATTCTCTGAGCAGGAGGAAATTGAGGACCTACCAGACCCCATTTTGCCAGCTCCTCCCAAATCAGGCTGACCACATGTTCCACCTGTTGTGCCAGTAGCCATCCGACCATGTGTTCCACCAATGGCTGTGCCTACAGTTCCTGTGGGAACGCCATAGGCACCGAGGGATCTTCCTCTTGACATGTTATCTACTCTGCAGACTCTGGGCAGAGAGGCTGCCTTCTCCAGCCCTGCAAGGTGCTGCTCAAGGTGCAACCAGTAGCGTATGCTTATGTGACGCTGCAACTCTGCCAGTGGCTCCACTTTCACGGCCAATGAGACCTGCTCAGTCGTCTCCATTGTTTCCTGGTCCTGTGGCTGCCCTTGTAGACACTGATATGGACAATGGTGCATGGCCAGACACGCATCCTGCTATGGACGAGTATGATGACTCAGTCCCTGTAGATGGGGAGCCCCCACAGATGCCCTCAAGAGATTAATCTCCGGACGAAATAGGCTCTTTTAATGCTCTGTCAACACATGCTGTGAACCTTTTTGATCTTGTTCCTGAGGTTTTCCAGGAAGCCTCCAGGAAACAGCGGTAGCCATCCCAATGCTTGATGACATCTGGGAGGATAATTTGCTAGTCATGAATAACCCTTCCTCGGCACCTCAGAAGAAGGAGCGACTGGACAAGAAATAGAAGGCCACAGACTCTGCTCACAGGTGTCTTCGCACTCCGGCTGGCCCTGACTGTTATTTCCGCTGCAGCACGAAAGAGGTCTGACAACTCGTCCCCTCATTGCATGGTGCCCCCAGACAAAGAGGCAAGCAGCTAGACGCTTTTGGGAAGAGTGTCATCACCACAGCCACAACCAAAATTTTGGCGGCCAATTTCCTGCCCAAGAAGTGTGAGGGAGCTCTTACTTTGCGACAAGAATGTTAAGTGGCATCTGATCATGCCATTATGCCTTTTCATGCAGTAGACCTCTTTGGAAAGCAGGTCGACGAGACACTCTTGGCCAATAAGACAGGCACAGACCCTGCTCATTTCCTAGGTACGATGCATTGGAAAAGGCAATCCTTTTGTTCCAGCAAAGGCAGATTGTCCAGGACCTCAAGAGATTATCGCCCTGCCTATTGTCAACCTTCCCGGACCAGCTTGCAGAAGGCATACAGAGGGAGGTTGCAAATGTATAGATGGTCACGATGACCATTATTATTATTTTTTGCATTTTTGACCAAGCCCAGACCCAAGGGTATCACACCGTTAGTACAGCATAATGGTGAGAGAGCAGGCACAGTATGCAGGAAATACAAAGATCAAATCTTACTCTTATTTGTCAAACAACCAGGTCTTATCTAGTTTGGGAAAAGATTGCTCATTGTGGATGTGAGCATGTAGTCCGTTCCAGAGTGTATGTGCCGTGACACAGAAGCTGACTTCACCAGCTCTTTTTCTCTTGAAGCATGGGGTATAAAGTGAAATGCTAGAGTTGGATCTGAGTGTGCGTGTAGGGGCAATTTGAGTGATGCAGTTGTTGAGGTACTGGGGGTATCTTTGTGCACGCAATGGTGGGTGATGAGTGTTTTAAATTGTACCTGAGCTTTGATGGGCAGCCAATGGCCATTGCGTCTGGCAGAAGAGATGTGGTCTGAGCGTTTGAGGCAGAGGGCAGAGCGAAGTGCTTTGTTTTGGAGTAGTTAGAATTTAACATGTTGGTGTTTGAGGTCCCCATTAACGCTTGTGCTAGTGTGATGCAGTTGCTCGGAGAGAGGAACTGCCTACTCAGGGAGATGAGTCTGGCTGTGGAGGAAGCAAGGGAATTGATCGGTCTGGCCATATTTAGGTCCGCTTCGAGCAAGACTCCCAGATTTTTTATTTGCCTTGAAACCGGGATGGGGGTTGCCGTCCATGCAGAGTGATGAGAAAGGAGTCGATTTGTGTGATCATGTGTGGGGATCCGATGATGAGCTCTGCTTTTTCACCGTTCAGGCATAGGCTATGAGTGGCCATCCAGTTTTGGATGGTGCTGTAGACCGCATTGATTTTAATGGTGTTTGTGTCATAATTGCCGGAGAGCGGGACAAGTGTCGTCTGAAAAGCTGGTGTAGATTCCTCTGGGTTCAGAGGTGTTTTGTCTAGGTTTTAGAGAGGGTTGGCAAAAGACCGGAACCTTGTGGTACACCAAGTGGCGCTGGGATGGCATCCGCAGCTGATTCCTCCCTCAACACCTGTGTGGTCCGACCACAGGAAGGATTTGATCCACAAGGTGGCTTCCGGTGTGAAGTGGAAGTGTTGGTTTAGGTTTTGGCAAAGGATGTTCTGATCAACCAAATCAAAGGCCGCAGAGAGATGGAGTAAA
This sequence comes from Ambystoma mexicanum, assembly GCF_040938575.1. NCBI lineage: Eukaryota > Metazoa > Chordata > Amphibia > Caudata > Ambystomatidae > Ambystoma > Ambystoma mexicanum. The sequence continues at coordinate 675,311,057 of NC_090934.1, forward strand.
AGAAGGATCACTAGGTTACCTGTGTCTTGGATGGAATCGATTTGCATTTTTAAATTGAGGGCAGCTATGCTGTGCCTAGGGCGGAAGCCAGATTGCCTTTTGCTGAGCAAGTGATTGCTTTCTAAGAATTGCTGGACTTGAGCATAGGCTAGGCGGTCCAGAATGTATTGGTTGGGATAGAGGGGTTCAGGGAGGTTTTTTTTAATAGAGGGGGTGACCCAAGCAGATTTGATCGTGTAGGACACTGTACTCGTTGCAAAGGATGCATTGGAACAATTAGTGATAATGGGTGCATGTGTGGGAGCAAAGAGCTTCACGATATGGGCTGAGCAAGAGTCTCCTTTACAATTAGACTATTTGAATGTTCTAATGGTGGCTTTACTTGCTCAGGTGCAAATTGGCTGAATGAAAAGGTGGGGTGGGTTCGTGGCGCGTGCCTCAATAAGGGGATAACCGGGTTGAGCACCTGTGGCTTGCTGGAGAGCAGGGCCTTTTTGGCTTTGATCTTCGATAGAAGTGACTCCATTTTGTGGGAGAGGGCATCTTGTATTGTAGTACATAAGCTTTGTCGGCCCCTCTACTGACAATAGGAGAATTGCAAATTCATTGTTGTTTGAGCTTGCATTGGCAATACTGTCATTATAGCTGTTGGTGTTACAGGAGAAAACTGCTTTCTTATAGTTGAGAGCCAAGGTGCCGAGGGCCGGACACTTCTTGGGAGAGTTGTTTTGCAAAGGTGTTCGAGGGATCTTTTTTCCTGCGTAGATGGACCATATCCTCGGAGAAATGGGAGCTATTGGTTTTGAGGTTTTGGAATTTTCAATTTGAGTGGTGCGTTTATGTCCAGGGTTCTGGAGCAGACGGGTGTGGTATTGGGTAGCCAAATCATTGGTGGAAAGGCTGGTAGCTGGTGAGCTGTAGGGACGGAAGGTTTAACATTTTCGTGCTTCAATTTCCGTGTGTTGTGGACTAGAATAGGGCTCAGAGGCACATGCAGGATTTTGTGCAGCTTTGTAAGGGAGATAGTAAAGTGTATAATAAAGTGGTCAGACCAGGGAACTGGTTCAATGGCAGAGATGCTAGTGTGGACATTGGCCATGAGAATCCAATCCAAGATACGTCCTTTGAAATGGGTCAGTGTGGAGATAAGTTGGGTGAAGCACATGTCACTGAGAGCAGCTGACAGTGCGCTAGCTTTATGGTCAGAGATGTCAAGGTTAATATCTCCCAAAATGATGCATTTAGTTGCAGGTTTCATGAAGGGCGTGATCAAGAGCAGGATGCGAAGATCTGGAGTGCGTTGGGTTGTCCATATATTAAAAGCATGTTGTCACGGTTTGGAGGTCTGTTTTCGATTTCATTAGTAGCATTTCATACCCTGAGGTAGGGGGCAGGTCCTGATTAGTAGCGAGGTCTTAGATATGAAGGCAACTCCTCCTGGCACATACATCAATTCGGTCGGACCTGTAGATGGTATAGACTGGATGTTGATATACCTGTGTGAATTTGCTTCTCTTCACTAATTATATTGCATCAATTAATAAAACACAGGTGTGTTTCACTTTAATGTACAAGAGGTTTAATAGTTAAAATTAAGTTCCATTCATGATCTAATTGTACATATCCATAGTCTCCTTATTGTACAAATAATTGTCTTGTATAATTGTCATGCGCCCCAGCCGACACCTGTTTCGACCCTCGGTCTTTATCAAGGTTTAAGTAGGGCTCAATGCAAGTTAGCAAAATTCTGTATCCACATATTCCAATATAATACAAAACAAAATGGATCCAATAGATATACATTGACATTTTTTAAAATAAACATTGGTATCATACCGTTAAATAAGATGGGGGGTAGAGAAGGAGGTTCCGGGAGGTTAATGAGACAAAAAGTAACGAAAAGAATAAATGTATAAAAAAGAGCAAATCGAGAGAGAGAAAAATGATTTTATGTTGTCGGCAATGTTTGCCATCATATCATATGCCTTAAAGTGACAACACTATTGTTACATGCATTATCTCCCCATTCGGTTCATGTAGACCAGAATCAAAAGATTTCTTTACATGTTTTGTTATTAGTTATTTTGTTACCACATTAACCTAATTAGGAAAGCTGTGCATCTGCACTCCCAAGTGAATCATGCAAATAACATGTCTGCTATTACCGATTACATGGCTTAATATGACACCCTCTGATGTGAATTGTACTCCCCTACATTACATGTGTTGCTTGCATGCATCATGGTATATACTGTGATTCCCAGTACATGATTAAGCTGATTGGTGAGTGTACTACTAAATACACTCAACTCAAATTTCTTCAGGTGTGTTAATTGAATTATTGATCATAAAGTAAGAAATGTTGCTGGGTTCCAATATCTAGGGACGTTATTGTGCTCCTGTTAAAATTAGGTTGCATCAACATTCTGTACAATGGCAAAACTGGGATTAATTATAAATTGGCAATACTGTTTAATGACAAATGATGGTGAATATGTTATTTGCTCATCTATGGTTGTCCATTATTAGTTTCCTTCCCTAATTGGCATCCAAATACGAAAATGCTTCATATGTGGTCTCCTTATATAACTATAATACAATAAGGATAAGTCAGCCCACTTTCCTTGTGAGGATTGTCATGTGGTATAAAGTATATAGTACATTAGAGTCTAATGCTCTATTCACCTGGTTAATTCCCTTATGTCTTAATCTGTTCTGTTGATGGGCTGTTTTGTCAGGAATCACCCTTGGTCAGTAACTGTTGCATACAGATGTCGGCGCCATTTTATTTTGCTTTCGTAACATTGCAGTGACATCAAGCATACGCAACACATGACGTCATCAACGTGACCCCCAATGTAAACATTGCAGTATTTAGCGCGCTCAGATTGTAAATGCATTCTGTACTCAACAATTATTTAATGTATCATCCATTACATTGTAGGCATTGCTATACATAAATATATGTTGCTGATACTTGTGAATTACCTTTTGTCGGATGCGGTGTGTCCTCTCACATATTCCTCATCGTTGTTATTCTGCTTGCAGCTTGCTTCAGAAACACTTTCATAGGGTTGACCGTCATGCAGCGTCGAGTCTTAGTCTTCTAAGGCCTCCGTAGTGTTCCTCGTGATATCTACACTGGTTCATGAAGCATGCACGCTAACCGTTATGTCAGTTTTGTTTTTTTCTGCATTGCTGCGTGCTTTGGAACCACTCGCCTGTGCAAAATCTTTATTTGAGTTTCTTCTTCTATCGAGATCAATTCGATAATCTTTTGACATGGCCTCAACACCAAAGACCAGTTTCAAATGCTGTGCAGACTGTGGGGCAAAAATGTCTATCGCAAACCCTCACTGCATCTGTTTGTGGTGTTTGGGGATAGGCCCACAAGGTGGACGACTGTGGCTCATGTCAATCTATTACAGCAAAGGCCTTGCGGGAAAGGAAGCATAAACTCGTTGCAGGGAAGCCCTCTCCCAAATCCCCATCCATTACCCCAGGGGTGCCCAAACTTTTGTGCGCAATGAGCAAAATTTGCATATCAAATTAAATGTTGAGCAACATCCATTTTGAAAACTAAGAATATCGGTGCTCAGTTGGTGGAAAAATGATTGCAACAAAAATTTTAAATATATAATAAACTTAAGACTGCTGATAAAACATTTTAATTTGCAGTACTTCATATGTATGTAGTCCATGTGCAATTCTAGTAAAGGAAATGTGCAAGGCCTTTAACTTCATTTGACATTAAGTAGTTGTTAACGGGAAATGTTGAGGAAATCAAGTGGTCAGTAGGACATTTTTAGCCAGATGGGATCAGTCAAGTTGTTCAGAAATATATAGTAGGACTAAATAAACATCACCAGAGGCTTTAGGTTCTCAAGCAAAATATTAGCAATCTAATGCAAATGTTTGGACAGTAAAATTGGTCGCAAATGGAGGACTGATTTTCAGGTGTAATTTGGGATTCTGCCTTGGGATTTTCCAGGATCTTTAGTGGCAAATGGGGCAGTCCTAAGCATGCAAGACCAGCAATGCTGTTACTCAGTCATTGCTTACCGTATTGTAGACTGTGTTTTCTTCAGGAATGTTATGAATATTTGCATTTCTGATTCAACAGAGAGTGATCACTATCCTCTTGAGTTCATTTTCCAAAGGCCAGGGGTAGGCATCACAAAGAAAATGGTTTATTAAATCTTATCCAACTGTGATACGCAGCCATCTCAGTGTCTGTCCGATATACAAGATCGGGTAATTATACATTGTTTTTCCCCATCAATAAAGGTGAAAAGCAGGGATGTCAGTTGGCTCGAATGTATTCCTTTCAGACTTTGGCTCTAGTACTTCTCTTGGGAAAGTAAATCTACCCTCTCTGAAGGGTCTTTTTTATAGCATGCTTCATTATGCCGATGACGCAGCTTTTTTGGACATAATCCCGTCGGGTCGCCAATAGGGGCTGCTAAACACAAATGACTAGTTTGATATTAAATATGATAAAAACAAAAATGATGTTCGGGAAAAGGGGGAAACCCTGTAGCTAGTTTTTAAATGAATGTAGATCTGAAGAGGTCGGACAGGAGCAGGTCCCAGTCACACCGTGCCAAGAAGTTACAGAATCAAAGGTGCAAGTCTGAGATTTATTTTGAAGAACAGCCTGACACTTGTTTCGAGCTTTAACCAGCTCTTCATCATAGGCTGAGGTATAACAAAAACATAAAGAGCCAATTTTTCACATTTGAATGACGTTAAATGATGAACAAAATGCAGGTAAAGTAGGGGTAATCAGGGGGACAGATTGCCAGAGCATTGTGAAACATAATACACGTCCAGTTGGTACAAAAAATAATAAATTATGTGGTAGTGATCAGGTACATGTATGTGTACACATTCGTAAAGAAAAATATATGTACCGCACATAAGTCCAACAGTGAATAGATGGCAGGATAAACAAAGGAAAAAAGAGAAAAGAGACAGAACAACATTAATGACATTGTGCTTGAAACAGTGCTATCATGAACAGTCTTGTCCAAAAAAATGTGACGGTGAAAGGATTAAGGTAGAATTATTACCTTGAATTGAGAATTGCAATGGAATCCAAATGGGGGATAGGGTATAGTTGCAAAGGTAGTTCAGCTGGAATCGTATATCAAGAAGTTAGTATTAGGATAGAAAGTAGGGAATAGCTAAAGGTCCGTGTAAAAATATCATTTGCATACCTGACGCTTCGCTAGTGCGGTTATATCTGGATTGAAAGAGAGAAATAATTTGGCTTACTAAGTTTATACCGTATGACCTGATAATTACCAGTTAAAAAATATGTAGAACAATCGAAATCACTACTGTAGCTGACCGATTATGTAAGTATTAAAAAAATAGGAAAATGACCCATTGGTGAGAGTGTGGACAGAACATAGATTACGTATCTTAAAGTGAATTATTTAGTAAAGTCACTCGTGATTATGTAATTAAATACGACCGTAATAAGGTTAGAAATTAATGTTGTTGACAATTTAATGCCACGCGTAAGTGAAAGCGTGTGGTAACAACAAATTGATTGAATTTATTTCTATGCTGCTGTGCGTGGTCTGCGAATCTGCAGATTACTCAGAAGATAAGACGAGGGATCATGAAAATAGTCTTACCTGTGCAAGAACGAAAATCACAACTCAATTTCAACGTGCAACCGAGCGCTGTTGGTAGGGGACATAAAAACGTGGCCAAGCGTTGGGGATGCAGTAAAGTATAGACTGTATAGTGAACTCAGAATTAGTGTCTCGATTTAGACCGCTATGTTGGATGTTGGAATTTCTACTAAAGTCAAGGGGCTAAGGCTTTGAAAACTAATATGATTACAGGGCCCCTTGGAAGGTAAACGGGATACTAGAAGCACACATTTTGAATTAAATATAGTAGGGATGAATTAGTATGAGCCAGAAGTAATTTGGTTGAATTAAAACCTCTCTTAAAATAAGAAAGCAAAATACAATAGCTGGTCCGACCAACACGAACATTTAAATTGAAAAATTGGATGTGCCATGCGCCCGGAAGAGGATTATTTAAGTAATGAGAATTCAACACACATGAGCTTGGCAAAGAAAGTCCAAGAGTGCGCTGTTTACTGCCACCAAAAGAAGAAAATAATTTATATGTATACAAAAGAAAATAATATTATATCAAGAGAATTTTATTCATACAGGGATATTGCATATCAAGGTAGTGCGGAAACATTGGCACTAATAGTATTAAAGAATCGCGGAATAATAGTTTGATCTGGTAAATGACTTATAGAAAATTTGCAAACTCATGGTCGGAGTTAAGTCCATTATAGACTGTACGGTATTTGCAAATTAGTCTGGCCTCCAATTGCCGTAATTTCAAAGTTTGGTTGCCACCTAGATGGCAATGAAACTTTGGACAGTCCTACAAAGCGGATGCTATCTTTGCAATCCAATTTGTGAGTCTTTTGCCAGTGGTTGGCAAGTGGGTATTTAGCGTCATGGCTGCCAATCGTAGATAGATGTTCTCGTATGCTAATTTTAAGTGGTCTGATTGTACTGCCAATATATTTAAGGCCACAAGTACAAATGATACAATAAACCACACATTTTGTATTGCAATTGATGAATGATTCTACAACATGGACACCCTGTGGTCCAAAGGAGACCACTGATGTGTCTAGTGCGAATTTGCACATATTACAGCAACCACATTTGTGGAAGCTATTAGCTCTCGCAGAATGAAGCCATGTAGTAGTGGGGATAGGTCTTCTCATAAATGATGGGCAGAGTTGGTTTTTAAGGGACTTTCCTTTGCTGTAAGTAATACTAGGTTTTGGGTCCAACCAATTTGAGATATCAGAATCCAAATGTAGTAAGTGCCAATGTTTACTCAAAATGTTATAGATTTTGAGACTAACAGTGTTGAATCTAGTTATCAGCCTAATTTTCTGAGTGGCTAGAGTTTTACTGCGACGTTTAGGAACTAACAAATCTGCTCTCTTAAGCTGACGTACTTCTTCTGCAGTCCTGGAGGGGTTGATAAATACATTCCTGCGCCAAATAGTAGGCTTCCCTCCAGGTAAACCTGGTAGCGCCCTATGGGCTGAATTGGGGGTGTTCAGCTAGAAGGTGTCGAACCACTTAAGATCTGTAACTTATTTTCAAATGGATTGTGTCCTCCAACGTATTCCTAGTCTATGACATGTAATGTCCACAGCTGTGCTGCTTCGGACATTTTTTTCGCAACGGGCGTCCTTGGATCGATGGCGTCGGGTCGATGTCCCTCGAAGGCCTCCGTCGAGGGTGACATCATCGGATGTTATAAGTAGCACACACGGCGCCCGTAGCCTCAGTTCTGTTTTTTCCACAAACATGTTTGCTTCGAGAACTCGGCACGCTCTGTGTCTTCTACTTCGTATTGTGCAATTATGCCGTCTTCTTCCACCCCGATGACCCAGCAGTCTGGCTTTAAGAAGTGTTCGGACTGTGGGTACAAGATGTCCATCACAGAGCCACACCGTATCTGCTTGTGGTGCCTGGGCGAGGACCACGCCACAGACTACTGCTGAAAGTCAGTCGTTGACTGCCAAGGCCTTGCAGGAGCTTAAGGGGAAATTGAAGGTAGGCTGTGTTTCCAAGACCCGTAAATCCAAATCTGCTGATATGTCGACCGACGAGTCGAGGGAGTCTCCTCGTCGGAAGACATCCAGGAGGTCTAGGTCCCAGAGTGGTTCGCAACACTCTTTCTCTTCGCCGAGACAGACCCGGAAGCGGCGTCACCGTTCGCCTTCCCCGTCGGAAGACTACCCGAAGAAAATGGTCATGCCCCATCAAATCCTCTACCCCCAAGGAATGGGAGTCTTTTCGGGAGCAAATGTTGAAAATATTTCAATCTTACGTTACAGTTCTGTCCACGTCTTCAGTTGAAGCGTGCAAGGAACAGTCTCTGTCCGATGCTCGTATGCCCTTGGGCCTTTTTATTCGGCGCGATAAACATAGGGAGCCTTCGAGGTCCCGTTCGGACAAGGCATCAGGGGATCGCCAGAGATGTTCCAGGTCGCGGGCCTCGTCTCCAATGTAACCGTCAGAGCCTGTAAAGTTATCGAGGAAGGTGTCGCCGCCATTGGTGTCGAGTGAGTCTATCAGGTCCTTACCCCTGGTCAGAACTTCAAAGCCTTCGACGCCTTTATCGCTGCTGTTGACACCATCGGCGCCTATTGGGCAGAATTTACTGGTGGAACCTGCTGTGGCTGTTGCGCCTCCAAGGAAGGCTACGTCTAAATCTGTGCAGCCTGTCCCTGATGAGAGGTGTACTCCTCTCCCTATGAAGGAGTTCATTCAGTCTCTCCATTATATTTTTGAAGGGGAAGAGGGGTCTGAGGAGGAGGATGTGCCATTTGGTCTTCCTTATGGGATACCTGGGACTCCAGAATGTCTCATTTCCGAGGAAAATCAGATTGAGGATCTGTGTCAATGATGCCAGTGGCCTAGACATGTCTCCTGAGATGGAGTTTGGGAAGCCCGAGCCTGGTGATCAAGTCCGAATCTTCCTATCAGAGGCTGATGTTGAAGGTTGTAGAGTACCTGGGTTGTTCCAGGCCTCGGGTTGCTTATGATCAGGACTACCTTACCGACATCTTGGATCAGGGTCCGTCCACTGACCCGGTGTTGCCATTTCATGTGGCTCTGCAAAAGAGGGTGGCTGCACCTTGGAATTCCCCGGAGTCTATTCTGGCGGTTAACAAGTCGTCATCAAGGAAATACTGCCCATCCAGTAGCGACCCCGGCTACTTGTCAACACACCCTACTCCCGGGAGATTGGTGGTCTACGCGGCTACGGACACCTCAAAGCAGGCAGTGTATCCTACCATCCCTCCTGATGGGAACGATAAACGCATGGATGGATGGGCGCGCAAGGTATTTTCTACTGGGAGTATGGCACTGAAATCGGCCAACTCCACCTGTGCCTCAGCAACATTTTCACACACACTATGGAATTGTTTCGCTTGCGGCTGAGCATATTCCCAAAGGGGAAGAAAGGGATGGCTTTCTAGCTATTGTGTAGGATGGCAAGGATGCCATGGGCGAATCCCTTCAGTCTGGGTTGGACACTGCGGATAGTGTTGCACGGTCCATGGCTACAAGCACCGTGATGCGCAGATTTGCGTGGTTGTGGAAGTCCGGTTTTGCACTCGATGTGCAGGCCCGCCTTCTCAATATGCCCTTTAATGGGTTGCATCTTTTTGGCAGCAAGGCTAACGAGAGCCTTGAGAAGTTGCAGACCTCCAAGGCAGCTGCCAAATCTTTGGGCGGAGCTGTCTGACAACCTCTGCCTTTTCATCCTACGGGACAGCCGTGGAGGGGTGGTTCCTTTCGCTATTACTCCTCATTTGGAAAGGCGAAAGGGGGATGGCCAGTCAAAGGGGCCAACGTAGGTTCACTCGTGGTGGACGAGGTAGAGGTGCCAAAGCCGCTCAGGCAGCTGCCGCTTTGGCATTAGGCACTGCCACTGCTAAACAGCTATGAGGCCAGATCTCATTGTTTTCCGGTGGAGGGCAGGCTGTCGCAGCATCTCTAAGAATGGCAAGCCATTACATCAGATGCGTGGGCTCTGAATACAATAGCCCACGGTTACTGCCTCCCGTTTCTGCAACAGCCTCACGACAATCCACCAGGGACACACTCATTGAAGGTTCCACATCCGCTCCTTGTGCAGGAGATTTTAGCCCTGCTGGAGAAAGGCGCTATAGAACCAGTGCCTGTGGAGTCGAGCATTCAAATTATTTAATAAAAATGTTGGGCATACATGCCACTTATTTGTCCATTATGCTCCTGTTAGCTGTACAAAGGAACAGAATATGACATTTTTCTCCAGGACCCAAATACGGTTCAATTATTTTGCTCATTAATATATTTGTCATTTGGCAAAGTATGTGAAGATGACGGGGTTTGAACAATGACACTGCTATAGTATGAAAGAACATTTACTGAAAATGTGTACAGTGGCAACAAACTCAAATCTTGTATGTACAAAAAGAAGCCAACTGGAACCAGAGCATGCTCATTGGCCAACATTCTCACAAAGTCCAGGACTCAGTCCTGGATATACTGCTACTGAGGTCTCACCCATTCAGCATCTCCTTCCAGGCCTCTACACCATAGCCCAGAGCAACTGGCGAGCAACAATTTAGTGCGCTGCAAGAAACATGTTGCTCCCGAGCTACACGTTTGGGATCGCTGCATTACCCCATCCAAAAGAAAGTCGTCCCCCGATTCAACTGTTTCCCCTGAGAGAAAACGCCCAAAACATCAGAGACGATCGAGGCCCGGTTTGGGACGCTCGTCCTCTTCTCACAAGAACATTAAAAAATTGCGTCACATGTCCTTGTCATCTTCCTATCTCGAAGAAATGTTACCAAAGAAAATTTCGACTCCTGCGAAATGTGAAAACTTCTGCATAAAAATGCTTTATGTTTTTCAGACGCAAGCTCCTCCGAGTGCCCCTCTCAAGGAGTCAGGGAAACAAAGCCACCCCTCTGTGTCGGAAAAGGCTAGTAGGGAGTCTGGTGAGTGTCCTCCTCGCGCGCCTCAGAGCCCGGGAAGAGAGGCTTCCCGTCACAAGTTGAAGGAGTCTTCATTGATGCCTAAGAAGAAGCCTCCTACCGCTTCGAGGCCTTCACCTTCGGTATCGAAGCCACCTTTGAAGGTGTTGAAGCAGTCCAGTTTATCTCCTGAGCCCTCGAGGCATGTCATCCATTTGAAGTAATCAAAGCATGTTAAACCGTCAGCACATTCACTGACCTCTTTGAAGAAACCCTCCACGCTTTCGACACCATCGGAGCATTCATTGCTTCTGAAGACTATTAAACCAATTCCTGAACCAACCAAGTCATTCAAACCCATGCTGCAACCTTATTTCTTCAGGCAAATGAGGTACATCTTCGAGGTGGAAGACGAGGAGGAGGATCAAGCCCCTTTTGGTTATCAGTCTGGAACGCCAAATGTTCCAGAAGAGTTTATTTCTCCAGAATCCAAGATGCAGAATCTGGAAACTTGAAAAAACCAGCAGCTGGGAAACATCTTCAGAGACTGATTTGGTAACCCAGAGTTGGCTGGATACGCTGATCCTTCATACAGATCTGTTATTGTTAAAGTGGCTCAATATCTGGGGTGGTCTAGAGCAGCAGCTACGTTTGAGACAGGTGACCTTATGGATATCTTACAGTGCTCCAGTCAAGGAGGCTGTGCTACCTTTCCATGCTACCTTAAGGGTGAGGGTTATGGAAAATTGGCTGAAGCCGGATTCCGTTCCTCTTGTAAACAAACTTACCAAAGAAGTACAGAACAGCTTCGGGTGACCCTCCTTTTCTGAAGAGACATCCCACACCAGAGAGTCTGGTTGTTCAAGTGGCAGCCGTTTCATCGAAGTCTGCAGTTAGCTGTCATGATGCCTACCCCCGGGGACCCAGACCAAGTCCAGCAACCCCGGAAGCAGGCATCAAGTTATACTAAGCAAACCCAACAACCCCTGCTAGGGGCTATTTGGGTGCAGTCCTGGCGCCTATGGTGCCAGGCTCATATGGAGAGTCAGTCCTGGTGCCATAGGCGCCAGGCTCATAGATTAAAACTTACCTGATGCAGACCATGCTGCAAGAGCTCCAAGCCAAAGGAGGCTTGGAAGGGACTACTTTACCTAAGGGACTATTTTTTACTCTGGTGGGGCTGGGGAGGAATACTTACCTGGGACTACTTTGGAGGCTATTTAAACCACACCCGAAGAGCAGCACACGCTTTGCGTTATTCTGCATCCAGCAGCGTAACGCTCACTGTGCCTGCAAGTCTGCATCCAGTCTTCTGCTACGCCCGCCCCGAGTCCGGAGCTCCTAGAAAAAGGGGAGAGAAGGAGAAAAGGTTAGAACAAGAGCAATACCTTTTGATCCTTACGTGAATTCCTGATCCATCGCTCCTTTGAGCTGGAAGAAAGAAGTTATTTTATGCGCATCGCCTCGCCTGCAGCAGCGCCGCGCTGAACTCGCCGGCCTTCGCAGCATCTTCACATTCCACCGCATCCTTCTGCATGCTCCTGCCGCACTCCGGCACCTAAGGGGAAGACAAGAACAGCAAGGTGAGCCAAGGGAATACACAGAGGCAATATTAGTTACCCCCCATAGACTTACCTGATTTTACCACCGGGGGTACTATTCCTCTTCATGGGTCGGCGCAGCTTCCACTGCAATCTTGCCGAACCATGGCCCCTAAGGGGAAACAAAGGAACAGCAAGGATAAACAAAGGGCCAAACAAGGGGAAACCTCCACCACAATAGACTTACCTGATTTTACCGCCGGATGCATTATTCCCAGAGACTTCATATTTTCTCTCAGCACCTGAATAAGGGAGAAAGCAACAGGTTACATATTGACATTATTTTATCGAACTGCGTTGGATAATACAAATCCTTACCTGAATATTACCGGTTGCCACGAGGAACTCTTCGCTAGGGTCAAGCTGCAACCTGCAAGGAATCGGACAAGAGTGAAAGTCAGACATTTGAACTCTTACAAACTACATACTTACGGTGTCTTGCCGGGAATCTCAGAGTCAATATTGTTCTGGAACTCAACAATTCCTTCGAACCAGTGAAGCAACTGGTTATCAACGCGCCCCTGCGCTCAATGCAGGATGGAGAGCTCATCTTTCCAAACCATCAGGTGAGACTATAAGAGGGGACATCAATGGTGATCAGTGGGGAGAACAGCGGGAGTGGGGGAGGGTTAACGCTCAACTCCACGGGTGGTTAATTTCCTTTCTCCATTTGCAGAAGAATATTCCTGCGGGCCAAGCAAACGAAGCTAGGTGGGCCAGTCCAGTCCGTCATCTCGGCACTACGCGTCACATTGGAGGAGGCCGCAGCTGCCCAGTTCAGATTGACGCCCCTGTGGGAGACAGGTGACCGTAACTGAACGCGGAGCCTACCCACAAATTCCCACCCGGGTTTTATGGATACCTCAGAAACTGACCAATTGGCCCAATTACTAGGGGAACTGAGGGCTGAAGTGCATTACGCCCGTTAAGAAACCAATGCTCTTAGGAGAGAACTGATTTTGTCAAAGGAGCGAACTGATGACCTTGCTAGGCAACTACTGCAAAGCCAGGCTGGACAAGCACCCCTACCAGGTCCCGGGAGGAATCCAGCTCCTGTGTCTTCGAGTAACCCTGTGAAAATAAACCTACCAGGAAGTATTCCATTAGCTCCGCCCGAACGCTTTGCCGGAGATCCCAAAAGGGTTGCCGTGTTTATGAACCAATGCCGCTTGCACTTTTTATGCAGACCCGGAGCCTTCCCAAACGATCAAGCCAAGGTAGCCTTCGTATTGTCATATCTCAGCGGCAGTGCAGCTGATTGGTCAATTACACTAGTTACTCAGGATGACCCAATTCTTCGGGATTTTCAGGGCTTTCAAATGAGCATGGAAAGACTATTTGACCGGCACTCCCAAGGACAGGCCCTGGATAATGAACTTTTGTCCCTACGACAAGGTAACCAGGACCTTCTATCCTACATCGCAGCCTTTAATAGGTTGATAGTGGAAACTGGATGGCCTGAGGTAAAACGAATCACGTTATTTCATCAAGGGCTTCGAGGAGAACTCAAGGATGTGAACCCACCTCAAGACTGCGCTGAATATATAGACTTAGTGGTCCAGTTAGATCACAGACTTCAGAACAGAAAGGCTGATCGAGCCAAGTTTGAGAATCGGGTGTTGGTCAAGACCCACGCTAACCCCAAAGGAGCAGATGCTTCAGAACCCATGCAAATCGGAGGGGTTAAAGGACCCTTAACCCAGAAGAAAAAGGAAATCAGACGGCAAATGCAATTGTGTCTATATTGTGGAACTTCTGGGCATTTTCTACGGGATTGTCCTGTAAAACCACCCAAGAAGGTGGTAGGAGCTGCTGATAAAAGCCATATGGAGTCAGACTCGGGAAACGACCATGCCCGACAAGCGTAGAGGTCTGCTTGCCGAGCTTGAAGAAGGATACTCGGACATCGCATTTCATCATACCAATGGTCCTCGTAGATCCAAGGCAGCCATCGCGTATGCACGCAGTAAGGGCATACATTGGTAGCGGGACCAAAGGAAACTATGTGGACTACGAATTAGCTTCCAGGATGACTCTACCTCTCTGCTGAAAAACCACCTCAGATGTCATCACCACAGTCGACAGAACTGAAATTGCCTCTGGGTCTGTAACTCATTCCACCGCAGAGATGACACTATTGGGTCAGGATGGGCATTGAGAGACTATTGTGTTTGATCTAATCAAAGCCCCACAGTTCCAAATAATACTGGGGATACCTTGGTTGGAAACACATAATCCTTGTATTGATTGGCGAGAGAAGAGAATAACCTTCCCGGATTGTGCACAAACCTGTTACCCAAAGAAAAATCTGAACGCAGGCCTGGCCCCAGTAACCACAGCAGTCGTGCAACTACCTCCAGAATACCAAGAATTCCAGGATGTCTTCCAAAAAAGAACAGACAAACACCTTACCACCTCACAGATCGTACGATTGTCAAATCGATCTCATACCCGGTGCACAACCCCCTTGTAGCAGGATCTACGCCCTTACGGAACCTGAGAACCTTCACCTACGAGAATACTTAGACCAGTACCTTGTTAATGGCTTCATTCGCCCATCCAAGTCCCCTGCATCTTCAGCTTTGTTCTTCGTGCCCAAAAAGGAAGGTGACCTCAGAACGTGCATAGACTACCGCACATTGAACCAGATAACTGTTAAGAACCGATACCCATTGCCTCTGATCCCTGAACTACTAGACCAAGTGAAGGACGCTTGCATATACACTAAGCTAGATCTCCGGGGAGCATACCATCTGGTACGTGTAAAAGAGGGCGATGAATGGAAGACTGCTTTTCGCACTAAGTATGGGTTATTCGAATACCAGGTGATGCCTTTCGGGTTGTGCAATGCACCAGCAGCCTTCCAATACTTCATGAACGATGTCCTTCGTGAACTCATTGACGTTTGTGTTGTTGTATATATCGATGATATTCTAGTATACTCCTCTTCAGAATCTGACCATGTGAAGCATGTCCGAGCAGTCCTTGAGAAATTGCGCCAGCACAAACTATATGCAAAACTGGAAAAATGCGTTTTTTATGCCACAGGAGTTGAATTCCTTGGGTTTATCCTGACCCCAAGAAGAGTCCGAATGGACTCACGAAAGGTGGACGCAATCCTTAAGTGGCCATCACCAAGTTCAGTTAAAGGAGTACAAAGCATGCTTGGCTTTGCCAATTACTACCGCAGATTTATCCCAGATTTTTCACATGTTGTACATCCCATCACAGCATTCTTGCAAAAAAATAAACGCTTTATGTGGACTGAAGAAGCTGAAAATGCTTTCCAAGAGCTGAAAGCGAAATTCACGTCTGCACCTGTATTAAAGCACCCGCGCCCTGAACTTCCATACATAGTGGAAACTGATGCATCCAGTCTAGCCATGGGAGCTGTCCTGTCTCAAAAGGACCCTGAAACTGGCCAGCTTCACCCAGTAGCATTTTGGTCCAGAAAGTTCTCGGCACCCGAGTTGAACTATGCAGTTACCGACAAGGAGTTATTAGCCATTAAATCTGCCTTCAAGGCTTGGCAGCACTATCTTCTCGGTGCCAGGCATACCATTACTGTGATCACCGATCACCGGAACTTACAGTATTTAAAGACAGCCAAGGCCCAATCGTCACGCCAACTCCGATGGGCATTTTTCTTTGCCGAGTTTGATTTCGTGATAACCTATCGACCAGGTTGTAAGAATGGTAAAGCAGACGCCTTATCCCGAATAGGGATGGGAGAGGCAGAAGTGAAACCAGAACCAGTACCTATAATTTCCGAACAAAGGATTCTTGGCATGACAACTCTACAGACACTAGAGGACATTCAGGTAAAGATCCAACAACTCTTTGATCCTACAGCCCTGCAGGACTGGGTAAAGAAAGGCCCGGAATACTCTGTCACCAATGACCTGCCTTATTACCAAGGGCGGCTATTTCTGCCACATAAGGAACTACAAGAGCTAGTAATTTCCCGTTGTCCTGATACCCTAATGGAGGGGCAACCAGGTATTACAAAAACTGAAGCTAAGATTAAGAGACAATTCTGGTGGCCCACCTGTCGAAAGGATATTAAATCAATTGTGTCTTGTGGCATTTGCGCCCAAAACAAAAGTCAAAAGAAAAAAACAGCTGGACTCTTACAACCTTTAGACATTCCGCCTACACCATGGCACACCTTATTGTTAGACTTTATTGCTGATCTACCCCCATGCAATGGATTTAACAACATTCTAGTTATTGTGGATCTTTTTTCCAAGATGGCCCACTTTATTCATTTAAAGGGATTACCTTCAGCTTCAATCCTGGCCAAAGAGTTCCTCAAACATTGTACGCATACACAGATTTCCGTCTGTATTGGTCTCTGACCGGGGCAGTCAATTCATTTCACATTTTTCGAAAAATGTTGTCAATTGGCGCAAATCGATGTGAGGTTATCGACCAGTCACCACCCCCAAACCGATGGTCAAATGGAGAGGACCAACCATACTCTCGAACAATACATGCGTTGTATGTTACATCAGACAGAGTAATTGGAAAGACATTCTTTGGATCGCCGAATATGCATACAATAATTCAGTACATTCTGGAACTGGACAAAGCCCCTTTTATACCTTATATGGGCATCATCCTCGAACCTCAGACCTTGACTCACCCCAGCACTTAGAAATGCCCGCAGTGGACCATCTGCACGCTACGATTACACACGCCTTTAAGGAAACAACTGAACATTTAAAAAAGGCGAAAGAAAAATACAAGAAAGATGCTGATCGGCATAGAAGTGATACTCCACAATACCAGCTAGGGGACCAAGTATGGTTAGCCACAAAACATATACCTCTAAAGGGAACACGGACCTTTAACCCCAGATATTTGGGGCCTTACTCTATTAAGGCCATTATCAACCCAGTGGCTGTCAAGTTGGAGTTACCTGCTAATATGCAAATTCACCCCGTCTTTCATGTGTCACTTTTGAAGCCAGTGCAACCAGGGAAAAGACTAACCAAGCCACCAGACCCCATCCTTGTAGACGGGAAACCCGAATTTGAAGTTAAGAACATCCTGGACTCCAAGCTGATAAAGTCAAAACTTTTTTATTTAATCGACTGGAAAGGTTACGAACCACAGGAAAGATCATAGGAACCTAGTGACCATGTTCATGCACCCCCGATTGGTGAAAAAATTCCACTGGAATTTCCCAGGCAAACCGAAACCACAGGGAAGAACGACTTTAGGAGGGGGGGTGGGGGGGGGGGGGGGGAGTGCTGTCATGATGCCTACCCCCGGGGACCCAGACCAAGTCCAGCAACCCCGGAAGCAGGCATCAAGTTCTACTAAGCAAACCCAACAACCCCTGCTAGGGGCTATTTGGGTGCAGTCCTGGCGCCTATAGCACCAGGCTCATAGATTAAAACTTACCTGATGCAGACCATGTTCTTTAGAACCAAGCCATGCGATCTAGTGTTTTGGGTGTGGCTGGGCCTGGAACTACTTCACCTAAGGAGGAGAACAAGAGTCGGAAAACTTCCAGGCCCGGCAAGCGTAGAGGTCCGTTTGTCGAGCGAAGGAAAAGAGCCACAGACCTCATACCTTGCCCTGCCTTTGATTTTGGTCAGTCACCAACAACCGTCTCGGATGCATGCTGTGGAGGCATACATAGACAGCGGAGCCGTTGGTAACTACATAGACCAAGGCCTGGGAACAAGGATGGGGCTTCCCCTCTGTCAGAAAACGACAACTGAGAAGGTCACCACTGTCGATGGCACAGAGATAGATTCTGGTCCTGTAACTCAACACACAGTAGAATTGACCCTTCTGTGCCAAGACGGACATCGGGGAGCCATTGCCTTCGACCTTATCAAGGCCCCTCAGTTCCAGGTGATTCTAGGGATGCCGTGGTTGGTGGCTCACAATCCTAACATCGACTGGCGAGCCAAGAAATTAGCCTTCTCCAGTGAGTGTGCTCATGCGTGCTACCAAGTGGAAATGCCATCGTCTGACCCAGAGACACTTGTCCAAGATAAAGAGACGTTGGTACCAGGTGTAACAAGTACACTACGAAGCGAATACCACGATTTCCAAGATGTTTTCCAAAAAGAACAGGCTAATGCCTTACCCCCTCACAGGCCATATGACTGTCAGATCGACCTCGTACCTGGTGCACAAATCCTGTGTAGTCGAATTTATGCACTCACCGAACCTGAAAATCTCCACTTGAAATCATATCTGGACCAATACCTGGCAAACGGTTTTATCCGCCCGTCCAAATCCCCGGCAGCCTCGCCCCTATTCTTCGTACCCAAGAAGGAGGGGGACTTGAGAAAGTGCATCGACTACCGCGCACTAAACCATGTAACAGTTAAAAACAGTTATCCTCTACCCCTTATCCCAGAACTGCTGGACCAAGTCAAAGATGGCCAAATTTACACCAAATTGGACCTCAGGGGGGCATACCATCTTGTGCGTGTAAAGAAAGACGAATGGAAGACCGCTTTTCGTACTAAGTATGGGCTATACGAATATCAGGTGATGCCCTTTTGGGCTTTGCAACGCTCCCGCCATACTTCATGAACGATGTGCTACAGGAATTGATCGACGTATGTGCCCTAGTTTACATCGACGACATCTTGGTGTACTCCTCTTCTAAACAGGACAGCACCAGCTATACGCCAAACTTGAAAAATGCTCCTTCCATGTCACCAAAGTCGAGTTCCTTGGTTTTGTCCTCACTCCCAGAGACGTCCGGATGGATATGCACAAAGTAGACACCATCCTTAGCTGGCCATCACCGTCTTCAGTCAAAGGTGTCCAAAGTATGCTCGGCTTTGTGAACTTTTATCGCCGATTCATCCCGGGTTTCTCCCAGATTGTGCACCCGATCACTTCTTTATTACGAAAAAACAACAAACTGTTCCATTGGACAGAATAGGCGGAGAAGGCTTTCCAGGAACTCAAGAAAAGATTTACCTCAGCCCCGGTGCTACAATAACCTCACCCTGATCTCCCATATGTAGTGGAAACAGATGCCTCTAGCATGGCAATGGGGGCTGTTCTTTCCCAAACAGATCCCGAAACAGGCCAGTTACATCATGTGGCCTTTTGGTCGCGAAAAATTACTACACCTGAACTTAACTATGCAGTAACAGACAAGGAACTCCTAGCGATCAAGGCAGCCTTTAAGGCTTGACGGCATTACCTCCTAGGTGCCAGACATACCATCACAGTAATCACCGACCATCGCAACCTACAATATCTCAAGACGCCAAAAGCTCAATCATCCGGTCAACTCCGATGGGCTTTATTCTTCGCAGAATATGATTACATTATCACGTACCGACCTGGAGTCCAGAACAGAAAAAACAACGCCCGATCCCACATGGTTATTGCTGAGAATGCATATTCAACCCTAGACCCGGTGGCCAATATTCCAGGTGACAAACTACTAGGTCTTACAACAACGTTCTCTGGATGTTCCAAAAGGAAATTCGGCACCTAATGAACACCGAGGCTCTACAAGACTGGCCATTCAAGGTGAACATTACACAAGAAAGAACCAACTTCCGTATTTCAGAGGGTGTTTATATCTACCGAATAAGGCACTACAAGAAAAAGTCATTTCTGGTTACACGACCCCCTGATAGGACATCCAGGAATTGCCAAGGCCATAGCCAAGGTGAAAAGAAATTATTGGTGGCCGACCTGGCGATAGGACATTACGCAGTTTATTCTGTCATGTAGCATTTGTGCACAGAATAAATCCCAGAAGCAAAGACCTGCGGGCCTTCTTCAACCCCAGGAAATTCCACCTGCACCTTGGCACACAATCTCCCTTGATTTCATCACAGATCTGCCTCCCTCTCAAGGGTTCAACACCATCCTAGTGGTTGTTGACCTATTCTCTAAAATGGCCCATTTCATTCCGCTTAAGGGTCTCCCAAACGCATCCAGTCTGGCAAAGGTGTTTTTAGAGCAAATTGTATGATTACATGGTTTCCCCTCCGTCCTGATTTCTGACCGAGGGAGTCAGTTTGTGTCTAACTTCTGGAGGAAGAGTTGCGCACTTGCCCAAATCGATATTAGTCTGTCCACTAGTCACCATCCCCAAACTGATGGCCAAACGGAGCAGACAAATCGGACACTAGAGCAATACCTATGGTGCATGTTACATCAAGTGGAAGAAAGCTGGAAGGATGTGCTGTGGATAGCCGAATATGCCTACAACAACTCGCTACACACCAGTACCGGACAGAGTCCATTCTATCCTGTATATGGAAGGCACCCATGTACTTCCGAATTAGATACCCCCATGGCCTTGGAAATGCCCACGTGAAGACTTTACATACGACCATCACTCAAGCCTTCAAAAAGGCAGCAGAACACTTGATCCAAGCCAAAGAAAGACAGAAAAGATTCTCTGATCAACACCGAAGAAAAGCCCCAGACTAACAAGTCGGAGATGAAGTCTGGTTGGTGTCTCGACACGTGCCCATAAGAGGAACTCGAACATTTTGTCCCAGATATCTAGGGCCCTATACCATCAAGGCTATTATAAATCCTGTGGCAGTAAAACTAGCCTTACCACCAAATATGCAGATCCATCACGTATTCCACGTGTCACTCTTAAAACCTGTTCAGCCTGGAACTCTGGTCAAAACGCCACCAAATCCGGTACTGGGTTACGGAGAACCCGAATGTGAAGTCAAGGACATCCTAGATTCTAAACTCACCAGGTCCAAGTTATATTACTTAGTGGACGGGAAGGGATACCGCCCTCGGGACAGGACATGGGAGCCTTAGCGAGCATGTCCATGCGCCACGCCTGGTAAAATGATTTCATCGGAACCATCCGACCAAACCAGGGCCAGACAGAGGAAATACCTTGAGAGGGGCCTTAGGGGGGAGTACTGTCACGATCCATGCCCCTGACCCCCTCAGGTATACCAGCCCCCTGGCAGCAGTGGGGCTAAAGCCCTTCACACTGGCCCCAAGGGCCTTAAAACTCAATCAGAAACATACATGGAGTCAGTTCTGGTGCCTTTGGCATCAGGCTCATTATCGGGGATAAAGCCATACCAGTTTTGGACCTTAATCCAACATGGAGGCCTATTAGACAGCTCAGTTCTTTAGAACCAAGCCATGCGGTCTAGTGTTTTGGGTGTGGCTGGGCCTGGAACTACTTGGCCTGGAACTACTTTATCCTGGCTATTTAAACCACACCCAAACAGCAGAACACGCTTCGCGTTATTCTGCACTCCTGCAGCGTAATGCTCACCATGTCCAGCACCTGCTCATCTGCTTCTCCAGCGGCCCGATCCTGAAGCCCTAGATCCATATTCCATTAATAACCTGGAAGAACACTTACCTGTGAAGTAACCGGTCTTGAATCCATCCTGCGCTTCTCTTACCTCACCCATCTCCGGGTTTCACCGCAACCTGCAAGGGAAAAGGAACAAGGTCAGCATTAACAAAGCACTTACCTGGGCAAGCAGCGCTTCGATCGCTCAGCACTCTGGAACATCACCGCAACCTGAACAAAGAAGAGAAGAGAACACAGGTTAGCAATTAACACCAATAAACAGCACAGAGCTCCGCGCATCAATACCTCACCGTGGTCTTCGCCATGGGTGCGGCAACACCGAGATCTCAACCATCCCTGTGAAAACAAAAAGAGACATTGTTAGGGAACAGCGTAGTGGAGCAAGACGCAGAGAAGACAGAGAAAACGGAGGGAAAGAAAGAGACAAAATAAAGACGGAAAAGACATTATAACTCACCTGGAAGACAGCAAGCAGAGTCGGAGTCACAGCCGGTCTGGACCCAACATAAGAGCACACGGACCAGTGAAGCAACTACGTTCACGGAACGCCCGCACCAACCACGCGCCCCTGCACAGAGAGACGCAGGACGGAGAGTTCAACGAACAAAAACCTAAGGTGAGCAATAACCACAAGGTACGGGATTCGGACCAGAGGGAGGTGGGAGTCACCCATCACAGAACCAGTATCTTAACCCTCCATTCTCCTATTCTAGGCTCTACCCAATGTCTGGCACATAACCAAGCAGTGAGGGGTCCAGGATATCACTTAGACCTCCATCCAGTATTGTGTGGCGCCCCCGTGGATACCAGGTGGCGTACCAGCTACGCGGCGAGTCAGACTCCTGAAACAAGAGAGACTTGCAGTAAGAACCCCATAGTCCGAACAACGCCCACCTAAATTAGCCCACGGAAACCCGCTTGCCTGTACATGTTGTACGCTGGCCAGAATCCTCCTAAGCTGTAGTTCCAATCATTATTTGTGCAGCGGCCCCGATCCGGCACGGCAATTCACACATTCTGTGCCTCCAACAACAAAGGGAAAGAACAAGACTTAATACATTATATGTGCTCTGCGCCACCAGTAAACCAGAATACAAGAACGAACAATACAAACCAAGCCATGCTCTGCACCGCAAGCTGCCAGAACTCTTGAAGGCCACATGCCGCGCTTTACGAACACTTACCTCTGCACTTCGAGCAGCTCGTGTGTTGCAGCTGGCCTAGGCCACCACTTCCAGTGAAGCAACTGGAGTCAGATGCTTACCTGATACCTTCATCTTCAGCTTCATATTAAAATGGTGAGCAAAACCGCCTGCACGCCAGCCACCAAACCTAAAGGAGACATAGGAGGGAAGTGGGGAGAAAGCAGGGGAACATACACTGAATACTTTCACTTGCTATTCTTAGGTCTTCATCCAGGCTCCCTCCCACACCTTGCCAGAGGCTCTGAATCCTACCAGGCCATTCTCAACTATACTGGTCACTGGGCTATAGCTCTGCAGTGGGACAGTTGGAAGGGAGTGGTTTGGGAACCCGTCGTATCCAGTCCATTCCGCGAGGGCAATGCCCCAGGCAGTTCGGACCAGGCACTCCTACTCCTACAAGGCACCAGAGGTAAGCGTTGCAGTGACTCTTGCCAATGACTGGCTAATGGCAATCTCAAATCTTGATTGTTACTTGACATGTGTTCCCTAATTTTAATATGCCATTTCATGTTACTTGTAGAGACAGGGGCTTAGTTTCTATATATCACGGAATGCACCTATCCTCATACACTCTAAATATACACTATACTAGAACCCCCAAGTGATACTTTAACTACCAACGCGCACTGGTGACATGGGTCAGCCCTGCATCTAGTATTTCCTGTAGATGGTATAGTTGGGTGGAATGGCCAGGGAGAGAAGGGTTCCGGGGGCATTGTGGAGCCAGTATTCTGTAGCGGCTAAGATGTCTAGCTGCAACTCCAAAATGAGGTCATGGATTTACACTGCGTGGGGGGGCTGAACGGGGGTGGCTGCTAGAGTATAGGAGTGAGAGGTTGCCGGACTGGATGGCTGATGCTTAAGTTGAGTGCTGGGGAGAGAGACCACTAAGAGGAGGAGGTGAGCCAGGAGATGCACCTCGGCTGGTGCCAAGATATGTAGTGGTGGGAGGTGTCCTCAGGAAGGGTATAGGTAAGATCTGGGCAGGTGGAGATCCACTAGCAGATCCCAAAGGGGCTGTTAGCTGTGGTGCAGCACCAATCCATTTAAGGGTGGGCAGGAAAGTAGAGAGAGGGGGAGGAAGTTGGTAGTGCAGGTGGAGGCATAGTTGTTGGTGAGGGCACCAGCATGTTGTGCCTCGTTGCTGGTTTTGCCCCTAGAGAGAGATGTGCAAATAAGCTGAGTTTGGAAAGGGCAGGTTACAAGGTGAAAACTTGCTATGCGTTATCCTGGTGAGCTCGTTGCTTTGGTTAATGGCGAGAGCTTGAGGCAAGTGGTGGGAAAGGAAGCATGGAGTCAGGGTCGTTTGGTTTGTCCTGGGAGGCTTATGTGGCGCTGCGACAATACAATCATTAAATGGGCATCATTACATGAGGTTGTCAGCCTCGCAGAGTATTTTTTACAAGGGTCTGGAGGCAAAGGCGAGCATCAGTACATTTCCTGATTAGAGTTTTATAGTTAAGTGGGGTGGTATTCCAGTGGTAGGATGCCGTTGCACCTCCGGTAGACCAGCATGGTAGGCAAGCGGGAGGTCTGGAGGGTATGTGGAGGTCATTTTGCACAGCAATTGGTGGCAGCAGCAGTATTACAGAAGCAGAAGGCTGTATTACAATCAGTAATGCAATCTATGAGAGTAGGATGACTACAAGGCATGCAGGGGCCAGTTTTCATAGCATGACATGTATCAGCGGGCAAAATGGCTTAAGCACTAACATTGCAAAGTGCTGCATGACGATCAGTGTTACTTTTAGGCAATGCAGTGGGTGTCACAAGCATTTGGGGGCCAATATGCAAAGAGGGAGATGCCGCTGGTGCAATAGCATGACAATATGGGGCATAACAGTCAGCATTACATTTGACAGATACAGTAGGATTGATGTGGTTTTTCCTCTTGCATGCAAACCCCAAAACAGGCCTGACCAGCGCCAGGTCCTGGGCCCCCACTTCAGCACCCCAGTGGGAGGCCGGCTTTCACAGTTTGTCAACCAGTTGCTTGACATCATTACTGACAAATGGGTGCTACACCTCATCCGTCACAGTCACATGCCACAGTTTCAGGACACCTGCCCCTCTTTTCTGCCAGTGCAAAGGCAAGAACATCTTTCCTTCCTGCAGGGAGGTTGTCCCTTCAAAAAAAAAAGGGCCATCAAAGCCGATCCATCCCCCCTTCTCCTTCATCCGAAACCTTGCAGTCCTCTTTGACTCCTCTATCCTTCCTCCCTCACATTCAGGGCCTTGCCAAGAAGGCCCACTTTCAACTCTACCTCCTCAAAGGAATTCTCCCTTTCCTTCCTCACTTTCCCCCAGAAGCTCAATGTCTCTAGAGCTCTGGTCCTCTCCAGGCTAGACCACTGCAGTAGCCTGTTCCTTAATCTACCCTCTTCTTTGCTACAATCCCTCCAGTTAATGTAGAATAGGGCTGGAAGACTTATCCTTGGCCTCAAGACCAATGAACCGCATACCTCCAGCCCTAAACACTCTCCACTGGCTCCTGGTTGTTGCAGGAATCAAATTAAAATCCCTATGCATTATCCATAAGGCTGTCTGGGGCTGGGGAACCAGGCTATCTACAACTTGCTCTCATAAATGCTCTCCCTCCACAGCCTTACGTTCCTCCAAACTCTGTGTCAAGCGCTTCACCAAACAGAGAGCAGGTGGCAATGCTCTCCTCAGAAAGCTCTCTCCTATGGAACAGCCTCCCCTTTACTCTTGCACAGGATCTCCTCAAATTCAAGAAGCTCCTCAAGACTTTTCTCTTCACCTCCTCCTTCCCTTCCTCCCTCCTCTGCTTAACCCCACAGTTGCTGAGATTGTGGACAAGGACCCTTATGTGTCCTCTTGGGCCCTGGCCTCCCACACCCAGTCGCCTTCAGCCTCCGCCCACTCTTGTCAATCTGGAAAAGTAAATACACTTCATTTGAATGACGGACGTAACTTGATGGCCGTAGGCCAACCGTCTTATGCACCGAATTGTAGAAATACAGACTGCTATGCTTGACCAACAAGCGGCCATTTTAAACGTAGCAAGAATCGCCATTTTGCTTGTTAACCATTGCTCATTGCTTTCTGTCTAAAACTGCTTTGCAGCTTGCAATTCTTGCGAATTCTGCTTACTCTGCTCAACTGTTAACATTGTTGTCTGAATATGAAAGGGCAAGGTCACAGGACTGAGGAGTTCGTTGAAACTCCTCATGAGTAGCCCAGAAAGGAATGCCCACGCTCCCTCTCTGTAGCCTTGAGGGAGAGCTACAGGGCATTTAATCATTTCACAGCTGCCAGCCAGTCTCTTACTGTGGTAGAATATGTTAGAATAAAGCAGCTAAAGGCTTTAATTACGCTCTTCTTACGGCCCCCCTTTGCAAAACCCTTTAGAGCGTGTCGGCTCCCAGGACACGAATAGTACCTCATAGATAGCAAAGCTTGGAATGTGACTCTTCCCCCGTGTGCAGCTTGCTTCCAAGAACAGAACCACCGTGTTCTGTTCAACAACTAAAAAATGCCTCCGAACTTTCTAATTGCACATTGTTACTAGAATAGACATCGAAAGTGTCATAATTGTCATACCCGTCGGAAATGTCCATCGTCATCCCGAGTTCAAAGAAACTTAACAAAGGGGGGTGTTAAACATGACATAGCTGATTGTATGATATGCATTTTGTATATATGTAACTGATGTACGTAATTCGCTCTCTTGCGTCCCTCGAGGTCTAGGAAACTCACGTCGC
Source organism: Ambystoma mexicanum (assembly GCF_040938575.1). Lineage (NCBI taxonomy): Eukaryota > Metazoa > Chordata > Amphibia > Caudata > Ambystomatidae > Ambystoma > Ambystoma mexicanum. The sequence continues at coordinate 675,337,438 of NC_090934.1, forward strand.
GGGGCGTGAGACCACAGTTGGCCAATTGGGACTATTTTTGCTTGCAATAAAACCTAGCATTGGGAATTTGAACCTCATGTCTGGCGCATCTTTTCGTGTATGGTTATTGCCTTGTTTCCATATCGCGAGGGACCCCTAGGGGCCCCCTTCACTCTGAGCACTTGCCTTGCACCCATGGACCTGTGCCAACACAGTCCTGCACTTATCTATTTATTGACAGCTGACCACTCAAACAAGCACTTACAGCTGCTCGCTACCTAGAACTTCCTTCCTGGTGCAGGTAGAAGCAGGTGTCGGGGTCCTAGAGCAGCAAAATACCACTCAACCCAGTGTTTTGCACCACTTTGCATTGGTGGAATTCTTGTCCACACCTCACACAAGGCGCACCCTTTCACCCACTGGCACATCATGCGACAGTGACAACAGACACCTCCGTGGAAGGTTGGGGAGCACCCATTGGGAAATTCCACACCAGTATGGTCCGGCAGTCGGAACATAAGATGCTGCACATCAGTGTGTTGGAGCACTGAGAATTGTTTGGACCCTCAAGTCTTTCCACCCCCAACTCCAGGGCAAAGTGGTTTGCATCTTCACGAACAACACGACCACAATGTTCTACATCACGAAGCCGGGTGGGTCCCGCTCTCCCATTCTGTCGAAGGAAGCACGGACAGACTAGCACTGGGCTCCGTCTCTGGCCATGTTCCTTATTCCCTTTCACCTGGCAGGGGACCAAAAAACCATTGCGGATGCTCTCAGCAGGCAACTGCGTTCCTGCCATGAATGGGAACTCTGTCAGGATCAAATTCTTCACATTTTCTCAAAGTGGGGGCACCCATCGACTGACTTGTTTGCCACAGTGGACAACTCCAAGTGCATCCAGTTTGCCAGCATGTAGCAGCAAGTGAAAAGCCTCTGGAACTCTTTCTCCATTGCCTGGGAGCGCCTATTAGTTTACACGTTCCCTCCAATCCTGCTTAATTAACGTGCAATCAATGCACTCCGAGTTAGTACAAGATGATTACCGTGGCGCTAGATTGGCCACGCCAAATCTGGTATACCGACCTTCTCCATCTGTCTGTAGCACCCAGCATCAGGCTTCCTCCTCTGCCAGACCTGCTCTCCAGAGAAGGAGAATCCATTCTACACCACGAGCCAGCGTCCCTGAAGTTGACAGCTTGAATCCTGCAAACCTAGAGTTTGGACATTTCTCTTTCTCTCTGGAATGCAGAAAATGTTTAGCAAAGGCTAGAGTCCCTTCTACTCTCTCCTGTTACACGCACAAGTGGAAGCGTTTCACAATATGGTGTCGGTCTCAACAGCTCAACCCTCTTCAAATCAAGGCCAATCAGATACTACCTTATCTTTCTTTGGCGCAAGCGGGACTGGCTTGCGCGTCCATGACGGGCTTTCTTGCAGCGATCTCTCGCTATACTCTGCCAGCGGGAAGACCTTTCCTGTGGTCTCATAGGCTGATTAATGTGTTCCTCAAGGGTCTGTTCTGTGCATTCCCCCTGGTGAAGGCACCTGCTCCGGCATAGGAGCTTAATGTGGTTCTCTCCAAGTTGAGGGGCCCACCTTTTGAGCCTCTACATCGGGCCCTTCTGACGTTTCTCTCCTTGGAAACTGCATTTCTTCTATTGGCTATTGCATTGGCCAGGCCTGTTGATGGGGGCAGAGGGTTGCAAGTTCTCTCCTGCAAGCCGTCATATTTGACTTTTCATCCATCCAAGGTGGTGCTCGGCACTCATCCTTGCTCCATGGCAAAGGTTCCATCACTGTTCCATCTGAACAAACCTCTGGTCCTGCCTGTTCTTTGGCTTTCCCACCTCTCTGGCAAAGAGTGCATTGGCTTCATTTGACATGGACTGTGCTTTGAAGTTTTATATTGCATGTACAATTTCCCAACATTTTGTTACACTTGTACCTGTTGAACAAGGGACAGCCCTGTCCAAGCCTTCCATTTCCAGGTGATCATCTGGCTGTGTTTCACATTGTCATAGGCTTGCAAACAGGCCTCTGCCAGGAAGACCAAGGGCACATTCCACCAAAGCCATGGCTTCTACTACAGCGTTCTTGTCTGGTGGCTGCAGGGCCGCGATGTGGAGGTTGACCCACACCTTCACAAACTTCTGTTGCATTGACCGGGATTCCAGGGAGGAGTCTCGTGTCTGCCAACCAGTGCTTTGCAGCCTATTTGCTTGAGGTGAATGTTGCAGAGGGGAGTTTCATTGCTTCTTTAGAGCTGTGCTGCCTCCCATTGGTTGTGTATATGTACTGCTGTATAATCTTATTCATAAGCATGTGAATCCATAAACGATCCCATGCTGGAGAAGGAACAAGTTACTTTTCTGTAACTCCTGTTCTCCAGCATGAGTATCTTTCATAGATTCACATGCAACCCCCCCTTCTGATCCTCTTTAGCTCTCTTCTTGGTGCCACATTACGTGCGCTTTTAAATCTGAAGATGGCCACCCTGGATGATGCGAAGGAGGACCACTGTCATTGGCTGGGTCGGTATGACCCAAAATGACAGCAATGGTCTATACAAGGGCATGCAGTTTTAAATTTCAAGCAAAACTGATTTATTGTTACCAAGGATTCCCTACCTGATGACGGGGAATATTCATAAGCGTGTGAATCTATGAAAGCAGGTCTAGTCCAATAACTGTTGGGCTTTTTGCCTACAAAAGAGGGAGTTTCCTACTCTTTAAAACCTGAGGATGAATTCATTGGACCCCTGCCGGGAGAGTTGACTTTCCAAAGCCCCCTCCCCTGGAGGGGAAGACTGATTGTCCAAGGCAGTGGCAGGCTATGCTCCCTAACACTTCCGAGGGCACATTGGGTGTGACATGTTGCTGGAGCAAGACCTTATGGTGCCGAAGTACGCCCTGCAGTTGTGTGGCAGCCTTCCCCATGTTTGAAGCCAAGAACAAGGGTCACTCCTTATCCTTGAGTCTCCAAATTGGGACTTGCAGACCTCTTAGAGTTCAGACAGCCAGGATCCCTGTGTTGTCACTGTCTAAATGCTTTGAGCTGGGATTCAAGCCTGTTCGAACCAATTGAACCAACAGGCCCATCCGGCGCTGCCTCTGTCACTCGACCGATCTTCAATCAGTTGTACTGCACTAATGAATCAGTTCGCTGACGCACCATGCCAAATGAGTGTGGTGTTGCATCGGCTCGAACTTGAAGCTCATTGTTGCACCCACCCCTTTTGAACCGCCAGCATCTTCGTTGCCGATTCTCAACTGTCGACCAGACGCAGGGTGCCTCATCAAATCGCAATTTTTGAGTGCCCTACTAGATAGCTTCCTCGAACTGTGCATCCAGTCACCAGCATCTTCTCCGTCGAACCACCCTGGTGGGGCTCTCGTTCCACAATTCTTTGACCTTCAACTAACTTCAGCTGGACATCTGCTCCTCGTCTGGAACAAGATGAACCACGTTCAAGCCTGATTCGAACCAAACACTACAGAGAAGCCTCGTTAGATGCTGTTGAACTGCCAAAAACTGCAAAAGGTGTTATGCACCGATAACTGCCCATTGGTCCATCTTTGGGCCATAGAGATTTGTTAGGTCACGTCCCTTTTGGTCCCAGAACATATCCTTTTAAATCATTGTGGTTGTTTATTGCCCTTTTCCCCTGTTTCATTACCCATAGTGCTGCATCCTTCTATCTTTGCGTATTAGTTCTTTCTGCAGGGGTAGGGATGTGATTAGATGGTGCATTCAATTAAAGGAGATGTTCTTTCAAAAATGTTAATGCTTTAAAATATTGCCCATAATAAATAAATATTCATTTATTTAAAAAAAAACTTCCCATGTAAAATGAGCAACAAATTTGTTCGGAAGTAATGATTGTAACAACTTGGAGGCATCTTTTTTGTATACTGAAATAGTGTTATCTTTTTCTTTAAATCAATGATCTTGTGGCAGTAATCGAGCACAAGCCCCCTACTGGGAGCTTGTGCTTGTTACTGCCATAGAGCAGAGAATTGATGCACACTTTCACAGGAATGACAGTCCTATGAATGCCATTCTAATACGGCAAACAAACCCTTTTCAGCAAAATGACTGAATTTAACAGGGCGTGTTTGCCTTGTTCTTTCAAAGGGACTTGTGTGATCCAGTAGTAGAGGGGTAGCTCCTTCAGTTACGTGACCAGTGTTCGAATACCATCCGCTTTGAATTTTTTTGAAGCATCACATTTTGTTATTCAAAACAATATTTGATGCACCAGGAAAAAAAACAGATTGGGACTCACACCCAAGTTGTGTGGCTGAAGGGGTTAACCCAAACATAAGACAAATCTCAAATGTATCTCATGGAAGACTGCGTTTCTGGAGGTGGAGGAGAGTGGGCGAGATTCGGCGAGATTCAGGCTCTCTTCTCACACACACCTTACTTTGTTTTCCTCAAGGACCAGGTTCTCGTTCCTACATTCATGCCCAAAATGCCATCTTTTCATCTCAAACCATTGGTCCTACCAGTTTCCTTCAGCTCTCATATGCCTGCTGAATGCTCTCTTCATTCACTCCCTTGATGTCATGAGGGCTCTGAAGTATTTCATTGCTCGGGCTAGACCCTTTTGAAAATTCTTACCACTGTTTTGGGTCTGCTGCTACTGGGAAAGGCTTCCATTTTCAGATGATTTTCTGCTTGTATCTTTCTGCCATAATCTTGCTCGCAGGCTGCATTTAGTTCTGCCCGAGCACATTCTTAGAGAGCATTCATGTCCACCACCGCTCTTACGGCAGTAGTGCCTCTGTTGCACATCTACAGAGCAGCTATGTGGGGGTCTGCACACACTTTTACCAAGGTCTACTACATCGATAGGTATTCTGCAGGAGTCCAGGGTTGGACAAGCAGACCTTCTTACCCTGTTTGCCTAAGGTGAGCCATCATCCTCCTCCCAGTTTTACATGTTGCATGTCCATGCTTGGTATTGCTTTGTAATCTATTCTAACAACATGTGAATCTTGGGAAAATCCAATGCTTGAGAAAGCATTTTACATTCCTGTAACTCCTGTTCTCCAGCCTTGGTATGTTTCATAGATTCATAGGCTGCGGTACCGCCTGTGGCTCATCTCTGCACTATTATGTGACGTATAGGAATCTGAGGATGGCCTCCATCTTTTGGAGCAAAAGAAGGCACTTCCTATAGGCTAAAGCAGGGTTCCCACTCCAGGCCTCGAAGGCTGGAATCCTGACTGGTTTTCAGGATATCCCTCATTAATATTCATGAGAAAAGAAATTGCATACATTTAGAATCATATGCAAATTTCTCATGAATATTAATGAGGTGTGGCCTGAAAATCTGACGCCCCTTGAGGCATGGATTTGGAGAACCATGGGCTGAAATGTAAATGACCCAAAACAACACAGGCCAGAATGCAGTTTCTGATTTTCTATGATTCTGCGTAATGTTATTGTAGCAGTCACCGCTGCGTAAGACAGGGTCATGGGGGGGGGGAAATCTATGGCCGGTAAGGGCATGCCAGCCAAGCCTAGTAAGGCATTGACAGATGGGCTTTGCGTTTAGTGCCTGAGCCCAATCTCCCATAAACAAACAAGATGGCTGCCACCAAAGTAAATAAGAAAGGGCCTTTGGCCTGTTTCTATTGCAGGGGGTGGAAGGAGCGCCAAGACCGGAAAACAAAACTCCAGGCGAGTTGGGAGGGAGGGAAGAGGTTTAAAAAGGGTGCAGGATGTCTGTGAGGTGAGTAGTGGGGAGGCAAAAGGAAGGGGCTCTGTGTTACTGCCCTACATTTAAGATGGAGGCACCCAGGGAAAAGGCTCTGGAGGCTGGAAAACAGACAATATAGTGTGTTTTCTCGCCTGCGCTTCCAGACACCCGATTGGCTGAGTACCCTTCCCCTGTTACAAATGAGGATTTGCAGCCTCACTGGGAATATTCAAACATCATGTGAATCTATGAAAGTTAATGCTAGAGAGCAGGAGTTACAGGCAAGTAACTTATTCCTTATTGTTACTTGTGTTTCAGTCTGTGATGATGTTGACTGCTCAAAATAATGTATGTACAGCAGTAGCTAATAGCAGCTTCTGTAGCATTGGATCTGTCATGGATTCACATGCTGTTTGAATATTCCCCATTGTCAGGCTGGGAGCCCTCTAACATTAAAGCAGTCAACCTTATTAAACTGCTTGTCACTTAAGTGCTCTATTAGAATCATTTTGGGTCATATTGTCCACAGCCAATTAGACAGGTCCCCTTAGCTCCACCCCTGGAGCCCTACTTCAGATTTTTTACTGCACGTTAAGTGTTGGGAGTCCTCGAGCAATCTCTCTTCAGATATTCGATTATTTTCAATTATTTTGAATAAATCCTTTGTTGTTTGGTGCTGTATTGTTTTCTTGCGGGCTGATGTGAAAATTCAGCCCATTCTGTCACCTCTGAGGTTGCTGTCCTGCTCACATCTGTTTAAAGCCTTCAAGTGTCCATGAACAACATAGCAGACACTCCTGTGCAAGGCCTTTCTCGACTTGTCACCTCAAGAAGGTGCACCTCGAGGTTCTTCATTAGGGATGCCTCTATTGTCTGTGTCCACACCTCGATTTGAACAACTGCAACATCTGTCACTCGTTCTCATCGAAGACCTGTAAGGAACGCCACAGGAGTTGGTGGTGTGGTTGGACGACTCTGCTGGGGCCTTTGACTCGGCATAAGTGTGCATTTATGCTTCTGCAGGGCACAGCAGAACCCTTGAGTCCACTTCCTCATCAAAGAATTTGAAGTCCCGAGAAGAATCTTCTTGGGGGAAGAGGGCGGAAAAGGGACATGGGCCGCATGCTCGGGTTGCTCCTTCGTCGATGGCTTAGTTGACCTCTTCGTCCACGCCTATGGTCACCTCTGTGATGACTACGGCAGCAAGAACGTCCTCGACATCTAAACACACTGCTTGAGAGAAGCACAGCTCATCCACGGCTACTGCTCCAGTCTCCACGCATTCCTTGTCGATTGTAAACAGATTGCCCAAGTACACTTGGACCAACTCTTCGATGACCAAATCCATTCCGTCGACCACCAAGTCGTTTTTTCACAATGCCAACCACTTCGACGTCCAGACCAACTTTCGACAAGCATCTCCTTGTTGACAACCAAATCTGTTTGAAAATAAAAAGAAAAAGAAATTGGGTTCTCCAAGAGGGGGTTGCAGGTGATTGAGACAATCCATCAGCACTGTAGTACCTACCCAGGCCGGCTCGTGCTCAGCTATTGTTTTCACTGGTTCCATATGTGTAACCTGCTGTCTTCTGCTTGGCTATGAGCCCCCTGAACAACTGCTGCAGCGTGGAGCAGACTCTGACATGGACCATGGACGTTGAGGAGTTTTTGTTTTTCAGACGATAATGACTGGGATGTGCTCCCACCTTTGAACATGCTACCACCACGAGCTCATTAGCTCCTGTTGGTCTATCTGCTAAGCAAGTACCTATTCAACTGGAACCTTCTCCCAGTACAGGTCCCAAGCAGACACCTTCTCAAGTTGACACATCTTCAAGACCCGTCCAAGTCCCTCCTCCATGGGACGTGTCTATGGATATTTCGCCACACTGCAAAAACTGGTATCAGAGCTTCAGCAACACCTCCTGGCACCTGGTTTGCCTCCTCCCTCGTGCTTTTCCTATGGAAGGAGATTTGGTTCCTCCACAACCATCCAGAGACACGTCCCAGATCTTCCACTGACATCCACCGTCATGGATACTGTCACTGATGACTATCCAATAGATGGCTCTCCATGCACTGACTCAATTGAAGAGTTTGAAGACCTAGTGCTGGTTGACGGCGAGTGATCTACCTCCTAGAGACTTCCTCCCACGGAAATTGGTTCTTTTCATGCTCTAATGTCAAGGCCAGTGGACTTATTTGATCTTCTCCCAGAGGAGCAGAAAAAGGAGGGCTTCCTTTATCAAATGTGTGAGTCTACCAAGAAGTCGGTAGGAGACATCCCTGTGCTGGCTAATATTTGGGAAGATGGTCTTTTGGTCATGAGGAATCCATTCTCAGCACCACCCAAGAAAGATTGCTTAAAAAAAAAATACAAGGCCTCAGATTCCACCCATAAATGCCTCTGCACACAGTCCACCCTAGACTGTCGTCTCAGCGACTGCACAAAAACACTCTGTGAACCTTCCATCCTCTTGTATGGTACTCCGCAGACATGAAAGGCAAACAACCGGGCGCTTTTGGCAAATGTGTAATTTCTACTGCCTCTTCAACAATCAAGGTGGTAAACTCAATGGCTATTCTCACCTGCTGTGACTGGGAGCGCTGGTTTAAGCTGGGTCCAATAGTGGACTTTCTACCTGATCAGCGTGAGGTGGCTCTTGCACTTCTGCAGGCAGGTGAGGCAGCGTCAGCTCATGGCATTTCCATAGCTGTGGCATCACAGACACAGGATGCTGCCAAAGGTGTAACAAAGCTGTGTTTCGCCGACAGGTTGGCTCAAGGCCACCAACTCTGTCTAGAAGTTCAGTCCGAGGTGGTTGACATGCCGTTCAACAGCATTGATTTATTTGGCAAGAAAGTGGATGAGACCCTGTAGAACATCAAGGGTGATACGGACACTGACCATTCATTGGATACTCTGTAACAGGGACGCCAGTCCTTTTGTTCAGGAAAATCTAGATTTCCAAGGACTTCAAGTGATTACAGACGCCCTCCGACCATATCGTCCGCAGACATCCTGCTCCGGTAACTCCTAAGATGGGGTTACAAGGGAAGATCGCACGCCTATCATGGAAGCCAGCATCAATGGGGTGTTTCATCCAGAAGCCAATTTCCCAAAAAACAAGCTGAAGATATTCTGACAACTCATCCCTTCCCCCCCACCGGCCATCACTTCAACACCCCACTAGCGGGTCGCCTTTCCAATGTCATCATGCAGTGGAGGTCCAATACCACCGACAAATGGGTGTTATCCATCATTCAACACCGCTACACCCTGCAGTTTATTGGGCTGCTTCCCTCCAAGCCTCCCTTTTCAAAGGAGGAAAAACACCTGTCCCTATTCTGCAAGAGCTGCAGGCCCTCCTAACAAAGGGAGAAACTGAAATCCTACCAGTGCACCAACGAGGCACTGGAGTGTACTCCAGATACTTTATGGTAAGGAAGAAGTCGGGAGGCTGGAGACCCATATTGGGCCTGAGAAGATTTAACACATTCTCAGTCTCATTTTGCATGGTGATGCTCCAGCACGTTGTGGGCCAGCTGCAAAAAGTATATTTTCTCTCCTGTCTAGTCCTAGAGGCTATGCACTTCCATATCCCCATTCATCGGCAACACAGCCATTTTCTTTGCTTCAAAGTATCAGGAAAGCATTACCAATTCAAGGCCTTGCCATTTGGCCTAAAATGTACACCACGGTTATTTGTCAAATGCCTTGTCCCAGTTGAAGCCCACCTCTGCTGTTCAGGAATTCACTTATACTCGTATATGGATGACTGGTTGGTGCAGGCTCCATCGGCAACCCAGCATGCAAAGTAGCTGATCCTATGCCTAAAGTCGCTGGGTTTCTCTGTGAAGTTTGCAAAATCATGCTGAAGTCCATCTCAGAACTCGCTGTTCTTGGTGGCACACCTCAACATGCTAGCGTGTGTCGCCAGACCATCAGAGGAGAGGGTCAAGTCCCTCCTGATTAAAGGCCACTCGCTGTAGCGCCTGCCATTTGCTTTGGTCCACTCTCTCAAGTACCTCCTGGGAATAATGTCTTCATGCATCCCATTGATCCCACACTGCAGGCTCTGGATGAGACTGCTTCAGGAGTTCCTTGACTCCCCTTGGCAACACATTCTAGGGGGAAAAGCTTAATCTAACTTGTACCTTTTTCAACGCTTTCCAATGGTGGAGTCTTCATCCCCCATCTTACTCAAGGTTCGCCTTTTCGCCTCCCAGACCATCACATCATGGTCGTGGCTGATGCTTTGCTGGAGGGTTTAGGCTCTCACACAAGCAGATTCCACACCCAGAGGCCTGCGGTCTCCTGAAGAAGACACGCTCCACATCAATGTCCTAGAGTTACGAGCAGTGTTCTGTACCCTGAAGTCTTCGAAGCCTCAGTTGCAGAACCGTATGGTTTGCGTCTTTACGGACAACCCGTCAACCATGTTCTATATCCTCAAGCAGGGAGTGGCCCGCTCACTGATTCTGTCAGCAGAGACCTAAGCTGGTCATAGGGACTGGCACACATGTTTCTGGTTCTTTTCCATTTGCCAGGGATCCACAGTACAATATCCGACTCCCTCAGCAGGGAACTCTGATCTTGCCATGAATGGGAGCTTCAACAAGACCAGACTCTCCACCTTTTCTCCAAGTTGGGACATCCAGAGATCGATCTATTCGCAGCAGCGACCAGCATAAATGCTAAACCTTTATGATCAGATTTCCTCAGATGAGTCTAGGAGACGCTTTCTTGTTCCCATGTGATGAAATGTTCCTCTAATCTCCTCCCAACCCCAATTCCTCCGGCACCTAGAGTCCTCGGTACACTCTAACAACAACGCTTCAATATGATCCTGGTAGCCCTGGCGTGGCCATGGCATATTTTGTACTCTGACATGCTTCAACTGTCAGTGGCTCCCCCTGAACTCTGACCACTTCTCCAGAGATGGTGGATCTGTGCTACACCATGACAAAGATCCCTCAACTTGGGGACCTGGCTCCTGCAGCCCTAGAGTTCTGAAACGCACTGCTACCTCCAGACTGCCGGAACATCTTGGGCATTGGCCTGAGCACCAGCTACATTGTCTTGCTACAAGAGCAATCGTAAACACTTCACTATCTGGTGCAGAGGTCAACGCCTTGACCTGTTGCGCATTCATGCATATGACATCTTACTATACTCTTGTTGGGCACTGCTGGTTTAGCCCACTCTTCCATCAAGGTGCATTTAGCAGCTATACCACGTAATGCGCATTTCCCAGGTACTCCTTCCCTTTGGTCTCACAGGTTGGTCAAGTAATTCCTCAAAGGACTATTTTGTGCATTCCCTCCTGTCTGCGCTCTGGCTCCAGCCTGCAAACTCGACGTGGTCCTCTCGAAACTAATGGGCCCATCGTCTAGCCTCCACACAGAGCTGCCTTAAAGTTTCTCTCCTGGAAAACTGCATTCCTAATTGCTGTAACTTCTGCCAGATGGGTAGGTGAACTACAGGCTCTCTCATTCAAGCCTCCCTATTTGACCTTTCATCATTCTAAGGAAGTCCTCTGCACAAACCTTCCGTTGTGCCGAATGTTCCTTCTTCATTCTACCTCAATGAACCCTTGATTCTACCTTTGGCTCTCCCTCGTCTTCTACAGAACCATCTTTGCATTCCCTGGAGGTTGCGTGAGCCCTCAGGTTCTATGTGGCTCCACTAGGGAATTCTGCAAGTAATTGCAATTGTTTGCAGATTTTGCACCATCCGGCATGACAACGACCTTTCAAAGTCTTCCATTGCAAGATGGCTATCGGCGTGTGTTTCACACTGTCATCATATGGCCAACTGGCCCCTTCTGGGCAAACCAAGAGTACACTTCAAAAAGGGCTGTGGCTTCTACAGCATTGCTGTCGAGTTTTCCACTGCTCGACATCTGCAGGGCAACCACATGGAGGTCTAGGTTCTACTGTGTAGATGGGGATTCCAGGGAGGAGTCCTCGGTCAGCCAGGCAGTGCTTCGCAACCTATTCACGTGAGCTGAGTTCTACGGAGGTGAGTTGGTTACTTCTGTTGAGCTATGCCTTCACCCATTGTGGTGGTTTGTATGCACTTCTTTGTATTCTTATTCTAACAGTATGAGAATCCATGAAAGATCCAATTCTGGAGAAGGAATATGTTACTTGCCTGTTCTCCAGCATTGATATCTTCATGGATTCACAGCCAACCCTCACTCCAACCCGTCTTATGACACTTCTTGGCTCAGACTGCCACATTGCATGTGATGCCATATCTGAAGATGGCCTCCAGGGGTGGAACTAAGGGGACCGGTCTAATTGCCTGTGGGCAATATGACTCAAAATGACTCCAATAGAGCACTAAATTGACAAGCGGTTTAAAAATGTAAAGGTAAACTGCTTTAATGTTACCGAGGATTCCCAGCCTGACAACAGGGAGTATTCAAACAACATGTGAATCCATGAAAGATACCAATGCAGGAGAACAGGAGTTACAGTTAAGTAAAGTATTCCTTCTCAGTAACCCGGCATCACCCAGTAAACGGCCATGTCAGGGAATGAGGTGCTATAACATGAGGGTATCTCATATTTAACGTGCACATGAAATGGAAACTAAATGTTGTTTCTATTCTACACAACACACCATGCTGTAAATGCGTTATAGATCTGTCCTAATGCACCTTTATACACCCCCAAATACAGTTCCACATAGGCATGTTGGTATGGGACTAGTTGGTTTTGCGACAAAATGTAGCTCCTGCTAGCGGCGGCTGTCATGCTAACCAGGCCTGTCTAGACCACAAGCGGAAGCTAACTTGTACCCATCTGTTTTGCTTCCCTGATGTTTCCACCCTTGTATGTGTCAATTTAAACATACAGCATTTAATGAATGATGCATTATAGTTTATGAATCACTTGTTTATATCATGGAATATTATCCCTGTGTGCATTTGAAGTCTGAGCTGTAACTTGAACAAGTTAGGGATATGAAGACGCCTTATTTTGAGTATTTTCATTTTTGTTCTCCACATTTCTGAGTGCAAGTAAACCCGGACTGGAATTAAAACATCTTTACACATCATCATTCTCTCATATGTTCAAATAAGGATGAGGAATAAAATCACAACCTAAATATAAAAACGTTTCTTTCAAAGCAGGCAGCTCTTCAAGGTTTCAATTTTTTCAACCCCCCAAACCTTTTAAAAAGCAATACGTGCATTCAGTTAGCATTAATGCACACCGCCCCCCCCCCCCCACACACACAAAATTACTTATGATTATGGTATGTGTCTAACAAGCTTGTAAGATCATTTTTTGTATCAACTTTTTTCTGAATTGGTTGGAAATCTGTGCTTTGATTTGCGGTCTTGAACGCTCCTTGTAAATAGCGGGTTCGAGCTCCCTGAACAGTGGGCGCATCTTTCTAATGATCTCTTCATCATCTCTGTGTCCGCATGGCTCCTTGTGGGGATGGGGATCTTTTTGACAAATCTTGTTCTGACCCACTAGCCGACGGAGACCCAAGTCATCGCCCACTTTTTGAGAATGCCAAGCTAGGAAAGACGGCGCACCAAAGTTAAAAATGGTAAGTTCAATCTTGCATCTTTATGCCAATGGTGGTTGTCCTCCCCCTGTAATTTTCTTGCAACTTGTAAGTGGGAAATATATTTATGTGGAATGCTGTTTAGGCATGCACTGTGATCATGGTGTACTTGGGGTGGATGGTGGTGAGACAACATTTCCATTTTTGGGAACTCTGGTGTCATTTTTTAGGGCCGCGTAATGCTTTCCCTTCTTCCTATTTTTATTTTCGGATCACTGACCTATTTTTAATGGTTTACTGACGTACCCTGCAATTGCAAACCTTTTTCACTCATTTTGAGTATGTCGTACTGTGTTGCTCATAGGACTCCAGATAAAGCTTTTTAAGCACTGCGTGTGCCCTAGGGTGATTTATATAGTCTACATTGGTTTTAGAGGGTATGCAAGTGGCAGTGATTGAGTCTGAAAATCGGGAGAACCCCAGTCGGCTACACTGCAAATGGGGAGATTGTGAAAAAACCTGTGCTTCACACCGGAGACAGGAAGGATGTGTCTCCCTAGCACGCCAAAAGCAGTTACTAAAGTGCGAGCACTCTGTCACACTGGGTGCCTCACAAACTGAACAGCCATCCAACGTGCATTGTTTAAATTGAACCTGTGATTGCCTTGATTAATAATTTGACCTCAGAGATAAGTATAGTATAATTCAATAACTTTACTCAATAAAGCTGAATTTATGACATAAATGTATAATGCACTGTCTTTTGTATAAACCCAGCTGACACGTGTTTTGAGCCAATGCTCTTCTTCAGGGCTGATTTCTGAATTCTATTCTGCGACCTATGCACACGTGAAATGGTGGTGCAGTGGGCTGCCAGTAAATAGCTGCTGCTGTGATCAATGATCTGATTAATGGGGTTGGCACTGGCTGGTAAAATTGCACCCCCTCCCCCCGTAGGTTCTTCGCTGCCAATGTTGCTCAATTTTCAGAACTCAAATGTGATTCTGAATGCACACAGTGGTGTGCAGAAAGAAAGGAGCGCCGAACACGGTATGATGGCTGCAATGATTTACTCTTTTAAACTTGCTGATTTTGATTTTAGCCACACTAGAATTGCAACCTGCTGCTTTTGATTTTAGCCACACTAGAATTGCAACCTGCTGCTTTTGATTTTAGCCACACTAGAATTGCAACCTGCTGTATTTGAATATAGCCACAGTTCTATTGTACTGATTTGTTTAGATTTAGTTCAGACATGCCAAAGCAAACGCGGGACAATATAGAAGGAAGAACAATATCACCTGAAACCAAATAACCACCCCTTTGCTCCTCTCCACACACTCCGACCTCTCACGCAGTACACACGACCAATGGGCTAGTGAAACAACACTCCAAAAAATGTGCAAACCCAACACCCCTCTCTAATCCTACTACAAACCCATTTCTACAAACAACTCCGACACTGGATGCCACCCCACAAGTCCAGTGCACATAACAAAGCACACCTAGAAGGCTCACACGCACAGACGACAGTTCCTCTTGGTTTTGCACGCATTAACAGATGAGCACAAATTCTATCCTATCCCCCTCTCCCTCACTAATCAACCCTACCCACTTTTCTTAGAGAGCCATGTGAACTCCAGAGAGCATGCAAAGGACAGCAGTGGGTGGTATAAATCAACATAACATAACTCTTGCTTTAAGCAAGGGTGCAGGTCATTTTCCAGTACTGATGTTGAAAGGTGTTCTTCTCTTGGCCATTTTGTTTTAGGTGCTACTTTTTGTTCAGGACGTCAACTAAGCGGATCTAGAATGGCTGTTCTGCCCACTTATGCTTTTGTAAGACCGGGTATGCAGCTTCCATATTGGTTTTCACTGGTTTTAGAGCAGTCTTTCACTGGACTGGCCATATGTCAACCTGTGAGGGTGGTCTGGGTTAGGAAGCCGGTTTAGGGGCCAACTTGATATTCTGGCCTTCTGACGCTTTGCTCCTAATCCTCTTTTATGATTGGTGGGCTGTCTTTAGCCAGCGGTGCGAACGGTGGCAGTTAAGACGAAATTCTGTACCCAAGATCCTTGCTTCTTACATTTTTGGATGAGCATGTTTATTTACCTGCTGGAGGGTTACCCCCATTTCTGCATTTGAAGGACCACACATGGCCATGCTGGTGGAAAGCTGACTTCTGGGCAGATCGCTTGGGTTTACTGCTTCTGGACATCCATCCTGGTCCTCCTTTGTCATCCTGCTCATTCCACCAGTGCTTGGGGCAGTCTCTTGGCCTTTCTGCTTCAGTGTTCCTGTTTTACTGCTGAGGTAGTCCTGTCTTTGTGCTGGAACTTGCAGCTGCCTGGAAAGATTGAGACTCTAAATCCCACCTCATCTGTTGTTCAGGACTCTCCTGTGTCTCCACCATCATAGTTTTCGTGGGGTCATCTTCTGTGACTGCACCTTTGTCCTGAGTAGCTGGTCCCACAGCCTTTCTCGCCATTTTATTTATTTGCTTGAGGCACTACTTTGTGGGTAGGCTGCTTACTCTTTTCTACCTTTGGGTTGTTGGCCCAGGGATTCAGATCCCATGAAAGTCACATACTGTAAACTGCACCGTGAAAAGTCTTATACTCACCAGGTTGTTGCACCTTCTAGGAACCGGCTTTGTGAAAGCAAGCACCGTGAGTACTTACTTCTGGGTCCTGGGGTGGTGGGTTATTTGTGATACGTGCTTAAAGGTCCCTTTGGTCTGGGTTCAAGACTTTGCAGGTGGGTCTCAGCTGCCTTTCCCATTGGAGGTTCAGCAATGCTGCATCTTCTGGGGCTTCTGGTCTCTGAACAGACCTCTGGAACTCTTTAGTGAGGTCTCATCAGGTCCTGCTGGGGATTGTTGGTCATCAAATCCACACTCAACTCGTACCTGCCTTTTCCCCAAACAGACGGATTGCCTATTGGATTAGTCATATTGGTGTCTTTTGGATCTTTCAACTAGTGTGAAACTTTTCTAAAGTGACGTTGTGGGTATCTACTTGTCCCTGGACTTTATTTCCTGCATCTATTATGAAGCCAGTACGTTTTAGCCCAGAGGTGAGAGTTTTAGCACTTACCTTTGATTTTTAATGCATTTTTGAAAGTCTGGCTCTCCACTTCTACATGGCGAATGCATATTTACTATGCATCTATTTTTGATTTTCCCTGAAGTGTGTTTTGGTAATAATTGCTAAAATGTATCTGGTCGTTTCGTGGACTCTGGCTGTATTTCAGAATTGTTAGGATCCCCCCACCCAAAACAGTCATTTAATTTCATGTTTATACTTGTATTTGTCACATCCTATGTCCCGTAGGTATAAAATACTGTGACTTTGTTGATGTTGGCACTGCGGATCCTGAAGGACTTTTACTTGTTTTAATGGCTAGTTCCTTCCTCTACCAGATTCCTTTACTTTATATGTGGTATGCCTGCCACCAGTTAATGGATTTACAGAATAGTACAGGAGTGGGTTCTGTCTTTGTGGGGGAGATTGTTGCACAACCCTCTGGCAAGGGTGCTGTAATCATGTAACCTAATGGTTGAACAGTGTCAGCCAAAAGAAAACACCAGACTCAATGGTAGCTGTAGCAGAGTAATCGGGCTTAGCTTCAGGAGGAAGGAAGGTTGGCAATGAGGTACTATTAATCCCAGCAGACACCACAAAAGAAAACACCAGACGTGTATGCTGAATGAAGGGAAAAATAAGTACTCTGGTTACACATAACGGAGCATAGTGGACATTGCAAGAACCATTAAATGGCCAGTAACTCTGGCCTTACCCTAAAATATAGGCCCCATACCTGGTAGTAGACACTATACTTGTACGCTGCAACGTAAAAGGAGAGCCTCCTAGACAATATAAAACATAGTAAAGGTTGTGTCCAGGTTCCTAGGCTACAATACAGAACAGAACAGGTATCTATTACATTCTACATGAAGTATTATAACGAAAATATATGCATATAACACAGTATAACGCTTGGATGTAGAGCACAGGGGTATGCAATGTCCTGCACAGCCAGGAGGGCTACCAAAGACCTGTCATGATCTCTGCTTCCAAAAGATCAGGACTTGCCCGACTCCCTTGGAAGCAGACCCATAACCCCGGTTCCGAGTGCCAGCCAGTCCCAATTGGGACCTTTTGGACCCTGTCCTGGCGCCAGTGGCACCAGGCTCATAAAGATGCCCAGTCCCAGCGCTGGAAGCGCCGGGCTCATAATGCTTGGGTGGACTTACCTGCAGCAGACCAT
The DNA here is from genome assembly GCF_040938575.1 of Ambystoma mexicanum. Taxonomy (NCBI): domain Eukaryota; kingdom Metazoa; phylum Chordata; class Amphibia; order Caudata; family Ambystomatidae; genus Ambystoma; species Ambystoma mexicanum. The sequence goes on from NC_090934.1 coordinate 675,354,928, forward strand.
GCTGCTTACTTACCTGCCAGTTGAACCCCTGATCCTCTTCTGTTTGGGACTACTTTTCCTGTTGGGTGGGGCAGGAGCCACTCCCTAGGTTCAGAACACTGGAACTCTTCTGGAAAGCAGGAACTCTTTTCTTACCTAGGCGTGGCTGTGGAAGGAGACACCTAAGCACTACAGGAGGCTATTTAAACCACACCCGATGGATGAATCTTGCTTTGCGTTATTCTGCATTCTCTGCAGCAGAACGCTCATCGTGTCTTCTGCTGCTGATCCTGGGCCTAAGGGAACAAAGGCTTACCATCCTGGAATCCAGTCTTCAGCAGCACCCGTAAAGTCAAAGAAAGAACAGGTTAGCACTACGGTCTTCAGTGGCAGCGCATCTCTTACCTGGTCCATCGGCTGTCACCAACGCCTCGCGCTGCATTCCGGCATCTGAAAGACAAAGGCTTACCTACTCTTCGCATGCTCCGGAGGTCTTCGCACTGCATTCCGGCATCTGAAAGACAAAAGCTTACCAGCTCTTCGCACGCTCCGGAGGTCTTCGGCGCTGCATCCCGCATCTGAAAGACAAAAGAAGGTGCGTTTAAAGACATTGGGCAACTTTATTACTCACGTGCCATTACTCCTTCCCACGCCGAATCCAGTGGGTATTCCAGCACCCTTCAGCTTCTCTAAAGCTCCGAACTTGTACCTGCAAGATAAAAGGGACAGTTAGTGCGCATCGTGAAGCAGGCTACAAGCGCTTACTTACGTGCTTCCAGGCGCTTCTATTCCTCACGCGGGTTTGATCCTCAACTCTCATCAGCCCGCCATCGCCGGAACCCTGCAAAACAAGAGATATCTTGGAGCCATGGCGGTCGGTACGGCTCTGTAGGAGCTCCCGGCTGGTGCCACGCTGCCATCCACAATGCCCGGTGAAGCCTGAGCCTACCACCTGAAAAAACGACTGCTGCGATGCACAGAAGCAGGGGCACGCTCTAGGTGCTCTCCGATCCTGCTACGGCGCTGCATTTGGTGGATTTCTTGGGATCGAGGCGACGGGGTGCCCGCCACGGAGCAGTTTCAAAATGGCGGTCCCTACTACAGCCGAGGCTTGCCGCCGATGAGGGAGGCGCAAGCTCAGCCCGCGGCTGCCCCGGGTTGCACACTCGGACTGGGGCTCGTCCGCCCACCCGTGAGCGGGACGCCAGCTCTCCTGGGCTCCATCAGGCGTGGAACACCTTGATCGGCGCGAGCACCGCGCCTCTTCCAGCGCCGGGCCGGGGAGCGGAGCCCGTCCGTCGAGTGCACGCCTACCCCTCCAGGCTCCGAACAGAAGTTTGCTGCTGGCTTGGATCCTGCTGCGGTGCCCCCGGGGACGACGCCGAGAGGGGGGGGGGAGAGCCTCATCTGGCCTCGTCGCTGCTGCCGGCCTGTGGGAGTCCTCGCCCCGCCCGCCCGGGGCCTCGCCCGTGGGGGACTTCGGGGCTGGTCCTTCGGCCCTGAACGGCCTCGGCGGCGCCGGCCGCGGTCTGAGCCGGCCTTGAGCGGATCTGTCGCCTCCCCGCTGGGCTGTGCCGCTGCGGGACCGTGGGCCTCCCCGCTTCCTCCCTCCCTCCCCCCGGATATTCTCGGCTGCGCCTCCCCGTCGGCTCCCTGTACTCGGCTGGGCCGGCCGCGGCGAGTCGGAGTGGTCCCGGCCCCCGAGCCAGCAGCCCTGCGGGACGTGCCGTGAAGCCTCCAGCCCCGAGCCCGGACGGCCTCAAGTTGACATCTGACTCCCCCCAGTTGCACCCCTCCTGCTCCTGTCATCGGAGGGAGACGGCCCGGGGCCTGGTACTCCCGCTTTATGACCCCCACCTTCTTCTCGCTGCCCCTCAGCTTCAGCTGGCGGCGGGCGCCTGGGGCCGCCCGCTCTGGTGTGGATGGAGCCGGCCAGCCTCGGGGGCCTGCAGTGACCAAGTCTTCCAGCGCAGCCTCCAGGGAGGGAGCCCATCTTTGGAACTAAGACGATCCTCTCACGACAAGTCCCCCCCTCTATATCAACAGCACATCTAAGGCCCTCCCCCCATCATTGCCTGCCGCGATTGACGTGGTGGCCCTCGACCTCGTCGCTCCCCCCCCTCAACGCACCGAAACCGTAGTCAGGAGACTCGGCCCGAGGCCCTGGGGCCTCCCTGCTCGAAGGTCACTCCACGCTTCGGGGCACCCACCACCGCCCGCCCCGCACCCCAGAGCTCCTGGACTTTCTCTCGCGTAAACACGCTTCTGGCCCACCTCCGGAGGGGGGAGGCAGACCTCCTAAACCACCGCCATAAGGTAAGGCGGCACCTGCCGCATCCAATCCCACCTGGACGCTCCGCTGCCCCCGGGCCTGGCTGGTTGCCCCCTCTCGCCTCTGTCCTGACTGCAGGGGCTACTCCAGTGCGGCATGTCTAAATCGGGCAAAGCCTCCAAACAATCTGACATTTCCACTCTTTTAACCATGCCCGCGGGGGGGGAAAAAAGCAAGAGGGGCGAACGTAGTGAGGTTGGAGCCGGGAACGGCCACCCTGAGGACCAAGCTTCACAAGCGGTCACGAAGGCTGATCTCCAGAACCTTCTATCTGCCCTCACCAGGGAATTCCACAAGGGCACGGAAGAAGTCAAGACCCAAATTGCCCAGCTCGACAAGAGAGTGGGGGAGGTGGAGGCAAGAACCGAGGAGATCGAGACTACACTATGTGAGCAGAACTTTGAGATCGGAGAGGGGGCGGATAGGATAAGGGCCCTGGAGTGTAGGTGCGAGGCGCTGGAAGCTAGACAAGAGGACGCCGAAAACCGCTCGTGGCGGAACAATATCAGAATCCGGGGAATCCCGTCGGCAGTCTCGGAGAATGATCTCCCATCTTATGTTTCCGATCTCCTCCGCCACATCATCACCCTCCCAGATAACTCCCCCCTGGAGCTGGACAGAGTACACAGGGCTAGACCCAGGCAGAGATCCAACGGGGCAGCCGATGTCCTGGTCAGGGTCCATTTCTATAAACTCAAGGAGGAGATTATGCAAGAGGCTAGGGCCATGGGTCAAATCCACTTCCGCGACTCAGAGATAGCCCTATTTCAAGACTTAGCCGCCTCCACCCTAGCCAAACGAAGAGCTCTGAAACCCATGACTGACTGGCTCCGGGAACGCAAGATCACCTATCGTTGGAGCTTCCCCTCGGGCCTCTCCTTCACCTGGGAGGGAAAACCTCAGCAAATCCCATCTCCACGTGAAGCGGCAGCATTTATGGACCCAGACACGGAGGAAGTGGCCCCAAGGGGCCCGACCCGCTCCCCCGAGGGGGCTGTGGGGGGTTCTCTCCGCCCCTGGACCCGGGTGGTCGGTCGCCGCAGGATACGCGGCCCCCTGGCAAGGGGGAAAATCACTGATACTCACTGAGACCCCGAATGGCTCAGCTCCACGCTGTCCCTCATCAAAGTCACACAGCATTCGCCTGACCGCCCCCTGGAAGCTCAGTCTTCAAACCTAGAGCCTCACAACCTCCTAGCCGAGCAATGTCGCTACCGAGTTACCCTCCAACTACACAAGCCTATTGGCCTGGGCGGCCGGCGGCAGGATCTCTCACTCTGCAAAACCTTCACCACTACAGCATGAGACCTCCTGGTCTCCGACACGGATGGCATCTGTGGCCCAGCTGACAGCCCTGTTGGTAGAAGGCTGGCCTGGATACCTTTATTTGTTTGTTGTTTCAAGTTCTGTTCTAGTTTACGTTTTCGGTTCTCCTTGGTCAGGGGGAAATGGGCTGGAACTCGAGCAAATGGCGAGAGGGAAAGGACAGCCAAAATGCAAGCCGACGATGCGCACTCCCCTCTGCCTGGCGTCTCCAGGGCAGTAGCGAAGAGGCCATCCAGATCTGAAGGGTCCCCAGCTCCGCAATCCAAAATACCCAGGGTAATAGCCTCTATCAATCCCACCCAATGATGTCTCAACCGGATAGAGAACTCTCGCTCCTGACCTGGAACGTTCAGGGCCTGAATTCCCCCAGGAAAAGGAAGGCCGTGGAGCACAGGCTCTCCCGAATGGCACCCGACATCATTTGCTTGCAAGAGACTCATCTACTCAGGAGCGACGAACGCCGCATAACCTTTCAGCGCTATACCAAAAGATTCTTCGCCTCCGCGGACCTCAAGAAGAGAGGGGTAGCCATTCTGCTAAGTCGGGACTTGCCCTTATCCAATATCACCACCAAGCGAGACCCCGAGGGTCGCTATCTCCTACTAAAAGGCCTCCTGTTGGAACTTCCCATCACGATAGCCGCTATATACTGCCCAAATACAGGGCAAAGCACTTTCCTCCGGAATCTCATACCAATACTCACCGCCTTCTCAGAAGGTCGCGTGTTCATAGGGGGCGACTTCAACCTGGCTCCCGACCCAAACCTAGACAAATCGCTTCCTCCATCAAAAGAGGATTTCAGCAAAGCTATTGCCATGGCGGAATTCCTAAGGGAGACTGACACTATAGATGTATGGAGACTGGCCAACGAGAGAGAAAGGGACTACACTTTCTTCTCCCACGTTCACCTGGGTCACTCACGGATTGATCTGCTTCTAATCTCAAGCATCCTCATACCCTGCGTCGAAGACATCCAAATCGGGCTCAGAGCCCTCTCGGATCATGCTCCAGTTATTTTGAACCTGAGGGTATCAGGCCTCCCGGAACCTCCCCAGAGACAATGGAAACTGCAAGACCACATCCTAGCTGACATCGCAATCAGAACAGAAATGGCAGAAGCCCTCAAAAATTACTTCAGGGAAAACACCCCCAAAGACTCCTCGCTGGCAATGATATGGGACGCTATGAAACCTGTCATTAGGGGCACGGCAAACGACTGCACAGCTCGACTCAGACGACTCGGCAAGCTGCAACAAGACGCACTTGAAGCGGAGGTGTCAGAAGCGGAAAAGATTCTTAAACGAGGCCCGAACAGGAAAGCGAGTCGCATGCTACAGAGGGCGAAACGCTCCTTAGAAATGCACCTAGCCGACAAAGCGGCCAGGGCGCTAACATATACTAAACAGTTTTACTATGTCCACAGCAACAAAGCAAACCGGCTCCTGGTCCACAAACTAAAAAAGCTACGAACGAGGAACCTCATCCATAACCTCGCGGATGCGCAAGGGACCCTCCGCTACTCCGTCAAGGAGAAAATTGAAATCATGGCCTCCCACCACAGAATGATCATGTCGGGTGCTCCTACGGCCGAAACAGCGCACACCAAATATCTTGCAGAAGCACATATCGCCGCCCCATCCCCACAACTTGACGCCCTGGAGGCCCCCTTCTCGGCAGAAGAAGTCAGCGAAACCATATCTAAATTGAAAAACTCGACCCCTGGCCCAGATGGGCTTACAGCCCAATTCTACAAAAAATTCTCACATATCCTATCGCCCCAACTGGCTACCTTATTTAACTCATTCCTCCTCTCAGGCACGACCACCCCCTCAATGGAAGAATCAATAACCGTGCTCCTGCTGAAGCCTGGAAAGGATCGGAGCCAGTGTGCCTCCTACAGACCTATCACCCTTCTGAACTATGACGCAAAAATCTTCACCAAATCCCTCGCGAATAGGTTAGCTCCCCTGCTTTCCTCAATCATCCACCCGGATCAGACGGGATTCATACCCGGCCGCTGCACCCAAGATAATATAAGAAGAACCATCAATGCCATCGAATCAGCCAATAGAAGGGGGCAGGCATTGATGGTACTATCATTGGATGCACATAAAGCCTTCGATATGCTTGACTGGGGCTATATCCGAAACTCACTTACACACTTTGGCTTCGGCCCAAACTTCATAAAATGGACACTAGCAAACTACCAACACCCATCCACCAGCCTCAGAATGAATGGAGCCACGTCCGACCCGATCAAAATCTCAAGAGGCACTAGGCAGGGATGTCCCCTGTCCCCCCTGGTTTTCGCCCTCTCCATGGAGCCATTCGCGATCAGGGTTCGCCACAATGCAGGGATCCAGGGTCTGGCGGTCAAGTCCCAAACATATAAAGCCGCCCTGTACGCCGACGACGTCCTCCTCACCTTAACCAAGCCAGAGGACTCCATGAAAGCCCTGTGGAAAGAACTACTAGACTTCGGGGAAGCCTCGGGGTTTAAGGTCAACCTCACCAAGTCCACAGCTTTAAGCATCAACCTTCCCAGCCAGCTACTATCGGACCTGGAGAGAGAATATCAGATCCCCTGGGCCAGAAAGAACCTCCCGTATCTAGGGGTCCAGCTCCCCTCCGCTTTAAGCAGACTATACAAAGCCAACTTCCCGGCACTCCTGAAAGAGCTCAATTCCGATCTCTCACGCTGGCAAAAACAGGAGATCTCCTGGTTGGGAAGAACCACGGCCGTAAAGATGAACCTCATACCTAGACCCCTGTACCAGTGTGCGGCCATACCCACTCCAATCCCGAAGCAAGAGATCCAGAAGTTACAAAAGAACATCATGAGCTTTATCTGGGAAGGGAAACAGCCGCGCATCCCGCGAAAGATCATGATCCGGGGTCGGGAGACAGGGGGACTGGGAGCACCCGACGTTGCAAGATATGCTCTGGCCGCTCAGCTCTCACCGGCGTTCGCCTGGTTCCCCGCCGCCTCCAAGCCCTGCTGGCTGGAGCTGGCCTGGAGCCCAGTCCCTATATCCTCATTGCCACACCTGAAGGACCCCAACGTAAACAAGGGAATGGGTCTTCTGTCGGCAACCGAAAACACAGTTAAAAGCTGGAGGAGAGCGGCGCGACTATGGAGTGTCCGCGGCACGACGGGCCCACTCACCCCGGTCTGGGGAAACCCAGAATTCACCCCAGGCTGCATCCCCAGTAACTTCAGGAGATGGAAAGCTGGAGGGCTGGAGAAGATACAAGATTTTTACGAGGAAGGAAGCCCTCTAGACTTCGAGGCCTGTAAGGCAAAGTTCGACGTGCCGGAGAGCGAAAGATTCAGATACACCCAGCTCCGCCACTGGCTTTCGAACAGAGAGATGAAGCGTCTCGGAACTAGGGCCCTTACAGCCCTGGAACTCACCCTCACAGGCTCCCCTCCAAAGGGCAGAATCTCCACCCTCTACAAGCTCCTGGACAGATCAGACCCATCCCGCAAAGAACCATACATGCTGAAATGGGAAAATGACATCGGGAGGCCAATCGAGCTGGAGGAGTGGAACCACATCTGGACAAGAGCAAACAGAAGCTCGAAGTGCGTGTCCAACAAGGAGGGAGCATTCAAGGTATGCTTCAGGTGGTATCGAACCCCAGAGACACTAAATAAATGCAACCCCTCGATCCCCCCGGCTTGCTGGAGAGGATGCCCAGACAAAGGCACACTCTTCCACCTGTTTTGGTCATGTCCCAAATCTATCCAATTCTGGAAATCAGTGCTGGATCACATCAAGCAAATCACAGGTCTCTCCATCCCATGGGACCCGGGCATCGCTTTATTGGGATCAAGCGGGGAGGGCCAATTCCCCCTCTCCGGGCACAGAGCAGAGTTATGCTCCCACCTATTGACGGCCGCGAAAATCTCCATAGCTAGGCTGTGGAAAAACCCAGAGGGCCCAGCAGTACAGATGTGGTGGGCAAAATGTTGGGACATAATTGCAGCTGAAAAGATAACTGCCCTCCGATTCGGAAACAGAGACAAATTCTCCCTAACATGGGCTCCCTTTTTGGACTACACCAAGAATTTCCCAGGGTTGGCACGTCAACCCCCCTCTTTGCGCTGGATGGACAATACCTAATAAATACAGAAGGGTCAATGCAGTAGCAGAGGTCCATACTGGCCCAAGACCCCGTTGGTGATTAAACCCAGGAATAATACATCAAGCCCCGGACAATCTGACATTCGCTGCCACCCACTCATGACCCAGCGCCTAATATACTTTCATGGATCCCCTCCCGCCCACTTGTAACCCATCACAGCCCACCAGGGCCAAATTAATCGTTTGCCCTTCCCCCGGACCTGTCCCCTGACCTGTTATTACTGTTGTTTTGTTTTGCTGTTTTACTACTTGTATCTTGAAGCTCAAAGTCGCTGCTCGCAGCGCTCTTTATGCACTCGCTAACACCTGATGCAATGTTTGTACTAAAACCAATAAATATATTTTGGGAAAAAAAAAACAAGAGATATCATTACAAAAGACTTTTAAGACATTTGAAGTGCCCAGAACTTACCGTTCGTGCAGTTAACGACGGACAGCAGTCCTCTGAGGTCAAGAGGCCTGCACCCTTATCCAGTGAAGAAACTGGTTACGGCACCCTGTCCCGAGGCAGATGGAGAGCTCGGCGTTCACTTACCTAAGACATCTTACTCTTCGAGTCAGACATACAGTGCACAGAGGTCCAGCCCAAAGAGCCAACCGTGTGTTACACATCACCTTTGAAGATACGGCATTCACCCAGTCAAGACCGGCGCCTCTGCGGGAATCAGGTGAGCGTTACAGACCAGGATATTTTTTTTGCCAGCAGATGCTCCCTTGATGAAGCATCTGGTTCAGGGAGAATTTTGCCATGAGTTTGAAGAGTCCTGTCCACCATTGTTGCAGCCTGAGGCCAGGGAACGCTGCAGCTTCCATTTCTAGGCCTTCTAACCTTTCTCCTTAGCCTCTGTGAGGGGTCAGAAATGCGAGGCGGACAACTGGAGAGAGGGATTTTTCACAAGTAGCCATTTTATTAAATTATTAGGGTGTGATAAACGCCTCGCTTTCCCTAACCTAACAAGTATTTGTCTGCCTATGAAACTAAGACTAAAGGAAAACACTCTAATATCAAAAAGGGTCTGTCCCTCATACTTGTAGATAAAACAAAATCATACAGGTATCATATGGCTGTGCAAACTCAACAAAACAAGTTATATTCAAGCATTAACTTTATAACCATGTACTATGTTGGGTGGATACGCCTCAAGATGTGGGAGTTTAAACACATGCTGCATTGGATAAAAAGATTATTTCATTTTAATGGATTTTACTCCTGCAGGACTGCAAAGCTCTACCTCAGACTCAATCCGTTATTAATGAATCCTGTCAAGTCATTTGTGATGTCGATAAGAGCAAAGCCAAAGTGAAAAAAGTATGAGTGGTTGATAGATTATGTAAGGGTATCTGAAGTAGAATCATTCTGCAATTTTGGCTGTGTTTTCTGTCAGAAATGTATTGCACAGATTTAAGATGAAACCGAGGAGAAAATAAGATTGTCTATATCTCTGATGAAGGTGACAAACCATAAGCTATGCACTTTTTCCCTTGTGCCACTAAGAGACTTTTATCGTTTGAAGGTTACTCATATGTGTCTCTACGCCACTGAACTAACCACTCTCACTAATAGAAAGTATTTAGATTCCCTTGCGGGCCGTTTTCTTAGAGGTTTTAGAGGTGACTAGATCTGTACCTACTAGTGTCATTCGCTTAGAGCTGAGTCTGCTATCATGATGGGCACAATACATCAAAACAGCATCCTCAATTAGATGATGATCATGGATTCAGAAAAGCCCACCCTGGCTTATCTTTTGAGTCAGATTTTCAAGAAGGGCTCAAACAGTGTTCTCAGTAGATTACAAAAACAGTCTGTGAAGTTTATGGAGTTAGCTGATATAGATAGTTCTGTTCTGGATTTGTTGCAGGGGGCGAAGAGTGGAGGTGAGCAGATTGAGAAAAAAGCTGTTGCAATAGTCCAACATCGAGAGAACCAGGGCTCTAGAGATAGTGTGCTTCTGGGGAAGTGAGAAAGGATAGAATACCTCTGAGGAGGCGCAGCTGGAAGTTGGCCTTTTTAGCAAGGTCCGTGATGTGAGGAGAGATTGGAACTGAAGGGGACGCCAAGGTATTTTTTGCCTCGAAGGCGAGTGTAAAAGGCCTGAGGGGAGGGGGAGAGGGTTGAGGAGGAGAGGAGAGGAGCAGGAGGAGGAGGAGGAGGAGGAGGAGGAGGAGGAGGAGGAGGAGGAGGAGGAGGAAGAAGAGAAAGTGCAGAGGTCGCAATGAGAAGGATCTCTGACTTACTGGCATTAAGGCAAAGATCGAGGGAGGCACACCAATCCTGAATCGCGGATAGACAGTCAGGAATAAGCGAGGGAGGGGAGGGAGGAGGCTGAGGGAAGCCTGAAAGAGAGCACAGTGTCATCTGCATAACACTGAAAGTTAGATGTGAAGGTGGAGATCAGGGGGGAGATAGACCTTGAAGAACCAGGGTGAGAGGATAGAGCCCTGAGGGACACTGCATGTGGAGAGAGAGGTGGAGGAGAGAAAGGCCTCATGTTGGACCCGGGCGGGACGGTTCGAGGAGAAGGGGGGTCAGCCATGCCAGGGCCTGATATATGGTTCCCAGGTTCACCTGGAGTTGGTTGATCAGGGTAGCGTGATTGACCATGTCAAGAGCAGAGGAAGGGTCAATGAGGATGAGGACAGAGGGAGAGCTGGAGTCTGGGTTAGAGACCAGATCTTCACAAGTGTTCAGAAGAGCAGTTTTCATGCCACTGGCTGCTCTAAAGCCAGACTGATGGTCATGGAGGCAGCCAACAGATTCAGTGTGGAGGGTAAGCTGGGAGATGGGCAGCTTTTCTAGGGGTTTGCCCAGGAAAAGAGTAATAGAAATCAGGCAATAGTTTGCTGGACATGTAGGATTGGCAAAAGGCTTTTTTAGAAGGAGGTGCACAAGTGAGTGCTTGAGGAGAGAGGGGAAATATCCAATGGCAAAAGAATGATTGCTGAAATCTGCCAATGCTGGAGTGAGGGTGACAATAGTCTCTACTGTACACCCACTAATGACATTGGACCTTATCTGTGAAAATGTAACTCCAAATGAATATGCATTTACTGACATTGGATGTTTTAGGACCCAGATTAGGGATTCCGGGAGAACTCAGAAAATGCAGACTATGCAAGATGGAGAGTCTAGAATCCCAATATCATGTCATAATAGAATGCCCTCATCTTATTAAACCCAGGCTTGAATTTTTGGGACTCTGTGCATTTTACCTCTGAAGTGTTATCCACAAGCCTTTGGAATAGATTAATGATGGTCTCCAAAGTATCTTTAACGCTGGCTTTAGCCAAATTTCCTTTAAAAGTCTTTGGAGATCTACAACTGTTAGATCAAGGGGAAGCACTTCTAGCTGTGCTTAATTGGGAGTTTAGTTTCAAAGAACATTTTGTATCTCTTCCAAAACTTGAAATTGTATCTGTTTTAATCATTTCGATTAGACTGCTTATAGAAATGTTATCAATGTAAGTGATGCATCTTGATTCAAATTGAATAGTTTGAGATGTTATTGTTTTATGGGTATTTGTATCAAAAGATTTTGAGATGCATGTTTGTTTTAGTTTTGTATTCCCTTCTAAATGTATACCGTTATTATTTTCTTTTGTGTAAGGTACTCTGTGTACAGTAAACACAAATAAAAAACAAAATAAAGTTATAAACCACATATCCTTGTAACTGGGGTCGGATCTCTTTCCCCAGGATTACGGTAGGGTTTTCAAAAATCAAAGTTCCAGTCTATAAGGTTTCTTACAATTGACAGGATCTGCTTCAAACACAACATCTCTTCACGCCATGAGTTTTTCACTTAGCCCTTGATTTGCCTTATTGTAAAATAAAGTTCATCACTCTTCAGAATAATTGTCAAGGTTTCCAAAACCTCTTGATTAATAAACCAAAAAGACTTAGGGCCTCATCACGACTTCGGTGGTAACCCTTAAATCCGGCGGTAGCGCTATTACCGCCGGATTTAAGGGTCCGCCGAATCAGGGCTTCGGCGGATTTCACCCCAGCTCTGAGCTGGGGGAAATCCGCCGAAAATTCGCAGTATTAGCGCAAAGATTCCTCATTGAGCCCAATGGGGAATGGGGCATTCCCGAATGGGCTCAGTGGGGAATGGGGACTTACATTACCGCCGAACTCGTGATCCGGCGCTATAAGCGCTGGGGAGTTCGGCGGTAGGGCTAATACCGCCCGCGCTAATAGCGTTACCGTTACCGCCCAAGTCGTGATGAGGCCCTTAGTCTTCACACTTCCAGTCAGTATTTCAATATAACTTCTTGTCTTTGAAGAACAACCACTTTCACATTTCCTCTTCATCAACAGTAATGTTTCGTCAGTATGGTTTTACCACAGTCTATCATCACAACACATAAGGGGCCTTGCCACTTTCTCTTCACAACAACCATCCACCACAATGCAGTACTTCAATGTCTTTTTTCTGGTCCACTAACCTGCCAGGACTAACCACTAACAGTCCTATTCCTGGTATGCTCGATGCCAGGATAAAACGCCTATCACTACTTCAAGTACTCAGTGGTGAGGCTTGCTTCAAATTCTTAAAAAGTCTTTGACTTTCAATGTCATTAAGATTCACAACTTCTTTCATAATGATACAGTACACGTTGGTGCTGTTTGTTAGACTGATTTCATTGCCACATGCAATGCAGGTTATGCTCCTCTCCCCCTTAATAACTTCTACAAGGAAGGCTTCTCTCCTGCCACCTTTGGGTTCCTACTATTACCCTAGTTAGTTGCTGGTAACGTCTCTTGTTCAAGTTTCTCTCTTTAGGAAAACTGTTTCTCCTTTTTTGACTTGGGCATTGCTGGTCCTCTTGCCTTTGAGGTAATCTCCTTCTTGGTAGACTATTAGGGTACTCGCCTGCCAGGATAAAACTCTCTTCTATTTACAAATGCCTCTCTTCTATCCCCTTCTATTTACAATTGCCTCTCTTTGGCTTAGGCAATGAACGTTACACTCTTGTTCTAATATTGCCCCTTTTTTACTTTGGCAATGATGGTTACGCTCTTGTTCACATTTTTCCCCTCTTTGCTTTGGCAATGATGGTTACAATCGTGTTACAATTTTGCCCCCTTTTTTACTTTGGCAATAGTAGTTACAAGTGTGCTCAAATATTGCCCCTTGCAATATTTCTCCTTTCGCTTCCTTTCAATACGAGTATCTTGAATAAAGTGCTTCAATACATTAGTTTGGTAATCAAAGCCAGCGGTCTATTGCGCAGCGCCCCGGGTTCACCTAGTGAAGGACAACTCACTGGTCTTTCTCTGCACACCTGCTTGACCTGCTGCTGCTTTCATCTCTTCTTCTCGTGTCAGATCCAGGACGCCTGACTACTCCGGTCACACTCCTGCCGATCGCGCCTTCCAACAAGGGAGCCTTTCTTGCTTCCTCCACACTCCGGTGAATGCCAACCACCAAAGTAGGACGCCAGATCAGGAGAGCTCCTCCTATGGTACAGCTAGTAAAAACATTGCTTCCCACTGCACGTCCTCTGGACTTCAGCCTCTCAGCTTCCACAACTCTCTTCGCACTGCATCCCTCTGGTAACACAGCAGCAGTCCCGGGACTACTGCGCACTGCTTCTCCTGCTTAAGGGGCCTTAAAATATGTGAAAGTCCCACTGAGGTGTGGTTCCTTGGAACCACTAGCCTGTACACTTCTGCACCTCTGAGGCCCTCTTCCTCTTCCCAGTACTTAGAGCTTTATGGGACTTGAAGTCCCAAATGTTATTTCTTTTTCCAACATGTAATTCACTCTGTTTAAGTGATTCATAAAACATACCCTTGGGAGAGGTTTTTAAATGAGTCAATGGTTGGTTTTTGGTTTCATAGTTCAAACCCAAAGGGGAATCATAATGATCAGAAGTAATGATATTGCTTCTCTGACCCTTACATATATAATTTCCCTGTGCACTATAAGTGGTTTCCCTACTAATAATTTGGGTAGTGTGAGGGTTCTGAAATGTGAGGCGTGCAGCTTGGTAAAGGTTTTTCACAGGTAGCCATTTTGTTAACTCATTAGGGTTTGACAAATGTCTCACTATCCCTAACCTAACAAGAATTGCTCTACCTATCAAAATAAACTGAAGGAAGACGCTGTAAAAAGGAATATGTCCGTCACACTTATACATACATCAAACTCATAACTCATAAAGGTAATATATGGCAATTCAATTGTAACAGAAATAAGTTGTATTCAACATAAATCAAATAACTGTGTAACCTTGTCACCTGTATGGGATAGTCTTCCCTAGATTCAAAGCAACATTTTCAATCAAAGGTTTAATTAAGAATTTTCTTTGTTGTATCCATGTTTTGATCATAACGTCATCCTTGCACCAAAAGTCTTTCACTTGGATTTGAACAAAGGTTCAACCAAACAAAGTCTTTCTCTCTCCACATGTCGAGACCAAAGGTTCAACACAACTTCAACTTCGCCTTAAGAAAACCAAAATACTTTCACAATTCTTCTGTATAAAGAATGTTTTGTGCGGATGATTCCACAACAGTTCAGTGAACACTTTAGTGGTCTTGCATCTTCTCCTCCACAACCTTCAACCTAATGCAGTACTTCAATAATATCTTCCGGGTCCACTCACATGCCAGGACTACCACTTAAAGGTCTATATCCTGGTATACTCTCACGCCAGGATAAAATCTCCTAACACTAGTACAAGTACTATGTGGTGAGGTTTACTTCAAACCTTGTGGAAAAGTCATTGACTTTCAACAACATTGAAATTCACAACTTTTTCTCAGACATAATACACTTTGGTGCTGTTTATTCCACTGTGATATTTGCCACATGCAATGCAGGTTATACTCCTCTCCCCCCGGACACTTTCCCCAAGGAGGGCTTCTGTCCTGCAAATTGCACTGTTCTACTATTATATCAGATATTTGTTGGCAATGTCTCTTAGTCAAACTTCCCTCTTCTAAAGAAAAGTTGTTTCTGCTGTTATTTACAAAGGGCTTTCTTTAGTTTGGGCATTGCTGGTCGTATATTGCCTTTTCTTGACCTTGATAATGATGGTTACAGTTCTGAGTCAATATCACCCTCTCTTCAATTTGGCCAAATTGTTTATAGTTTATTACACCCTCCTTACTTGGGTAATGCTGCTTGTGAACTTTCTTAATTATTGCCCCCTTTCCACCTGGACAGTAATAGTGGTAAACTCTCTTCTCTCATTTCCTCCCAACATGAGGATTCTGCCATAACCACTTCCTTTCATTCGTTTGGTATTCAAATTGTTTATCTGTAGGAGCGCCCAAGGTCACCTATTAAAGGCCAACTCACCAGCTTCTCCTTGTGCATTTGTGAAATCTGCTGCTTCTTTGGTTGTCGGTTTCAGA
The DNA here is from genome assembly GCF_040938575.1 of Ambystoma mexicanum. Classification (NCBI taxonomy): domain Eukaryota; kingdom Metazoa; phylum Chordata; class Amphibia; order Caudata; family Ambystomatidae; genus Ambystoma; species Ambystoma mexicanum. The sequence continues at coordinate 675,370,079 of NC_090934.1, forward strand.
GCTTTTGACAGCTATGGTTAGATTTTGATCTGCACCTCGCATGGTGGGACTCTATGTTCCTTGTGTTTCCAATTGCACACCTGCCACTGGAGCTGGACCCAAAATGTGGAGAGCTTTTCTCTCCAGCTGGGCAGCCTGATACAGTACTGCTTCCCCGCTGTGTGACTTTGCAGTTTAGGCTTCTTAGTTCAGTGACCCTCTCGGTACCTGCGTTCGCATAACACACTGTGCTGGTCCCAGCGTCTTCTTTTTTTGGCCTCTACTGCATGCACAGTCTCTGGCAACTTCTTCTACTGCTTCTCCCTGTCCACACCTGAAGGGCATTTAAATAATCAAAACTCCCATTCACGTGTGTACTTCCAGAAACCTAGATTTGATATTGCAGTTCTGTGCCTCTGAACTAGTCTTCCTCGTCCCAGTATCTATGGTATTCTGGGATTGAAGTCCCTATTTTCCTTGTCTTCATTTTTAACACAAGTTTCAACTTTCACCTCCTCTACCTCAGTGTATTTATATAATGTATCCTTAGAGAAAGGTCTCGGAGGAATTAAATGTTGGTTCTGGATTTTATAACCCAAATCCAAGGGGAAATCATATTTATCAGAAGCAATTGTATTGATATTCTGATCCTTATAATTTCCCTTTTCTTGTTGACCATAGGGGATTTTATTACTAATACTTTGGATGTTTTTAGAAAGGGGAGCCTTACTCTGACAACAAGCCATTAGGTATTCTGGTATCCTAGAAATCTCACCCTCCGAAGAAGGTGAATACTGTGCCTCTCCTAACGGAGTCACTCTATTTCCTTAGTGGCCTTCTCCCCCCAGGTGATCCACTCGGCTAATACCCCCCTACACTCCCCTGTATTAGGATCGGGTAGCGGCTACCTTCCCCTGGCCACCTTGGAGGAGACATTAGGCAGGGATTCTGTGAGGACTCTGCAGGATTCATCACACCTCTGCCCGCCCCCCAGCATGTGGTTGGCTATTGAACGGGTCATTTGACTCAGGCCATCAGCCACACAAGCAGATCCCACAGGGCAGCCGGCTAAGGGCATCTTCCCGAGTACCGACCATTCATATTTGCTGTGGTGCCCCAGCCCTGCCAGGCACCGTTCTTGCCACCTCCAGCAATACCCAGGTGGAGACTTGTCATTGATGTAGTGTTTGCATTTTAAATCTCATCATTGATGTAGTGTTTGCATTTTAAATCTCGTTACTGTTGTTTTCCAACATATTGCATTTTCTTCCCAGAGTGCTTCCTGGTTAAGGTTTTGTTGCTTTTCGAATTTCATTGGTGGTGTGTTCCACCACTTTGCATTTTCTCCTCACATTGCCTCCTGGGTTGGCTTTGCATTTTAAATCACACTACTGTTGTGTTCCATCACATTGTGTTTTCCTTCCACAGCGCTCACTGGGTTAGGGTTTTGTTGCTTTTTTAATCTCTGTATTGTTGTTCCATATTGCTTTCTCTTCCCACATTGCTTCCGAGGTTGGGTTTACATTTTTAAATCTCACTAGTTCTGTGTTCCACCTTACTGTGTTTCTACCCATGGAGCTTCCTGGGTTGTGTTTGCATTTTTGCATCTCGCTAGTATTGTGTTATAACCACGTTGCATTTTCTCTTCTGACAGTGCCTCCTGCGACGGGTTTGCATATTTAAATCCTGCTACTGCTGCAGTTCATCCACATTGTATTTTCTCCTCACTTAGTGCACCTAGGTTTATTTATTTTTGCATTTACTAATCGCTCTAAACCCGGAGGCATCAAGGTGCTGGTTACAACATAGCGGTATCAGGTAAGATAAGATAGACTAGGTAGATGGCTCAGACGGGGGTTGAGACAGGAGAAAAAAAGCAGTGTCTTAAGATGTTACCCGAAGGTCCAGTATGATTGTTCAGATCTTAGTGTCAGGGGTAGAGAGTTCCAATTCTTGGAGCCAATGACCGGAAGGCTCAACCTTCCCTGCCCCCCCTGTCCTCTTTGGTATACCGTCCTTTGATCGCGGGACTTTACATCGTGGGGTTTTTTACCGCAATTTTTTTTTTTGTTTTTTTTTTGGAGGTGGTTAAAACATGTAAAAAATTTGTGTAAGGGAATAAAAAAATAAATAAAGTGAACGGGGGGTTCGGGTGGGTAACCCCCCCAAAAAAAAAAAATGTGATGGGTTTTTTTTCGAAAAAAAAATTAGCGGTAAAAAACCCTGCAATGAAAAGTCCCGCAATTAAATAACGTAGACCCTTTTTTTTTTTGTTTTTGCAAGAGGTACCTGGGGGAAGCGGTTATGGATCAGAAGCCAATGCATGCTTCAGCCGGTGGTAGAAATGTGATCACGCCTTGGGATATTTAGAGCAGCCCTGAGTGCATTGTTTTGGATGACCTGGAGTTTATTAATGTGGCTGGATGAGGATCCTGTGAATAACCCGGAGCCTATAAGTGCGTGGGCAATGCTAAGACAGCTATCAGTAGACAGTAGGGATCTGCAGGCATTAACTAACTTGGTTGTGTGTGCCGCCAAAGATGCAATGCCGTTGACCTGCCTTGTTAGTACACACCCAAAGTCTTGACAATGCTGAATACTAGGATGGTATTGCCATCAATGCTGAATGATTTGTAAGCTTGCTCTAGTTTGCTGAGTGAACTTTGCGAGCCGACTCTGAGAATTTCAGTCTTGTCACTGTTAAGGCAAAGAATTGGAATGTCATACAGGCCTGGATGGTTTGGTAGACTGAGTGCAGAGAGGTTGAGTAGCTTCCGGTGAGGTGGAGGAGGATCTGTGTGTCATCAATGTAGTTAGTGTAGTATATACCTGTGTCATTTAGCAAGTCAAATAGGGGTTGTTGAAGATGTTGTGGAGCGTAGGGGAGACACAGGATCCTTGGGGGACATTGCAGGTGACTGGGGCAGGTAGCTCGTTAATGTCGCCTGAGAAGACGCTCATAGATCTGTCTGTAAGAAAGGAGGAGATCCAGGAGATGGCTTCGGGAAAGAAGTGGTAAACACAAAATGTGTCAGCGGGATCAGTCCACAAATTACAAAGGAGGCAGGCAAAAAGTCAGGGAGAAGGCACCCAAGTTCGGAACCACAGATCAAACCAAACAAAGGAAAACTTAATAGAAAACATGAATATTTTATTTAAATTTCATAATTTGTTTAAACTATACATATTAAATCTTATTTCGAGCTCATCTCATATCTAATAACAGCATTTTGTTAGTAAGAATAAAGTGCATGATCAAAGTGCTTGTGTAAAAACAAGACTGATAATTCAGTCAGTACTAACTTAATGATTCCGAGCTGTCTGAACGTCACCCCGGATGAAGGGGATCATCCGACTGGTGGTCAGAGGCTACGGATGCATTTACCAGTTTAAGAAAAAACACAGATACATAGACAACACAATGATGGTTTCTTCTAAAATTACAAGGGGTGCCGTACGTCAACTACTAAACTGTCATGACCTATTATGTGCACAAGGTCTGACATGAAAAAATGAGGTAGTTTTGATGGTACGGAGCATCTAAGCTGTTTCACGGTTGATGCCCATCTTCTTCAGGATATTTGCCACTAGAAATGTGTATGTATATAATATATATATGGGGCAATAGTCCATTCGGCTATGTAAATTAAACAACCTGAGTCCATAGTTTTACCATTATCTCAACCTGGGAAATAAATGTGGACCAACAAGGCAAGCTCTCTACAAAGTAGAACTGTGTGATAGTGAACAGGACAAAATAGAGTTCAGCCTCAATACTGTATCGCGGTCAGAGATTGACAACAGCCGCTCCAGAGAGAGATATCCCACCAGGGCGGAATAGTATCCAGCATGATGTAATTGGCGCACACATAGCTTGGATTTACTAACGCGTGGTTCTTCACACAGCAAACTCTGCAACAGGACCCGAACGGATCTGAGAGAAGTGTGCAGCTGAGGCAAGTTGATGACACAGGATTTGGTGGTCCACAAGGTGAAAGGCGGCTGACGGGTCGAACAGAAGGAGTGCTGAGTTACTGGCATCTTTGATCTCGACAAGTTGGTTCTTTAGATCCAGCAAGGCGGATTCAGTGCCATAGTTGGGTTGGAAACCAGATTGGCGCAGACCTACAAGGTTGCTGGATTCCAGGTATAAATGGATCTGTAGGTATGCTGCCCGATCCAACATTTTAATGAGGAAGGGGGCAGTGGTGATGGAGCAGTAGTTTGTTGGGATGGCCAGGTCAAGAGTGTGTTTTATTTATTTTTAGCAATAGGAGAACCTTAGCAATAGGAGAACCCAAGTGTCCTTTAGGCTGGTTTGCACTGATCCTGATGCAAATTAGATGTTAATGAGATGAGTGAAAAAGGGTGCAAGGGGTTTGGCTCAGTCCTTGTTGATTTCAGCTGGACAAACATCCCCCTGGTATCAGGATGGTTTAAGGCCTTTGATGATCTGAATAACCTTGGCTTCTGACACTAGTTTAAAGTAGAATAGAGGTAGGTTTTGGAGAGCAGCTGAGGGCCCAGTGGCAGAGGGGGCTGGAAGGGTGCTACTTGGGGTGTTTTTCTTTAAAAGGATCTTTTTCTGGGGCAAATACATTTTTTGTAGCAGAGCATTGTGAATGTTGGAGCATCAGAAGCTGTCTTTAGTGCACTTTATCGGTGGAGGCGCAGGAGATTCTAGCTTACGCAAGATCACGGGAGCTAGATTTTGCATTAGCGATTCTGGTATTAAAGGTAGTGCATTTTTCTTGGAGTATCGCCTTTTTATATTTCTTTTCGTTTCTGCCTCACATTTGGATAGATGGAGTGCTTTAAGGTCAGCAGGGAACCAGGCATTAAGATGCAAGGCAGGTTTAGCTTTCCGTAGGGTGAGGGGAGCCACAGTGTTTATGGCTTGAGTAAGGGTTTGGTTATACAAGTATACCAAACAAGGCTGGGTTGCTAGCTAATCTTTGTGGAGAAGACAGCTTGTCAAACGGGCAGGATACGGGTGCTCCATGAAGCTGTGGGCGGGGGGAGTGGAGAAGCTACTGTAGAGGTGTTTGACACTAGTATGTGGAACTGGATGGTGTGATCAGTCCAGGGGCAAGGTAGAATGGAGGTGACTGACATTTTGCAGTTTAGGTCTGCTAACCAGTCTAGGACTTGGCCTTTATAATGTGCACGGCTGAGGAGTCATTGTGATAAGCTTAACATTTTAAGAGAGGTGGCTTAGGGATAAGGCATTTTTGTCTGTGGTTTCATGAAGACCAAGGTTGAGGTCACCCAGGAGAATGGTTTTGGAGTTGGGTTTGAGATTGGAGAGTAGGTGCAGGACACCCTATTCATAGGAGAGGAGGGGGCCAGGTGCATGATAGACCAGATGTAATGTAATTGTGGAGGTGTGCGAGAGACTGAGTTTTGTGGTGGTAAGTTCTCCGGATGAGATGGGTGAGTTACCCATCTCTCTGATATGCAGAGAATCTCTAGGTGTAAGGGCAACATCCCCACCTCTGGCAGATAATCTGTCTTTATGATGAATGTTGTATTTGGGCGGTATTGCTAAAGATAGGGCTGAGCCTGAGGCAGGGTGTAGCCAAATTTTGCAAATAGCTAATAGATCCAAATTGTTAGAGGTGATGAGATAAGAGATGTCAAGAGAGTGGGCAATAATTGATCTTGCATTTACTAATGCTCCCTTTAAAGGAGTACCTGTGGGTTTCCATAAAGGTTTGGTCTGAATATGAGAATGTGTGCAGATGTCAGGGTGGTTCAGTGCCCTGGAGGAGGAGTCCAATGCAGGGTAGGGTTGAGCACAAGATTGTGGCATCAAGGCTTTGCGTTCTTGGTACGTCCTTAAGGTAGTGGTGGGTCGGTCAATGGTTTCGGCATTACCAATGAGCGTGCTCTTTATGACAGGTGGATTTAGGCTTATAAGGTTCTTTGAAGAAGGACTGGGTGGAGGGTCACTGATTCTTGAGGGGATGCAGGGTCTGTGAGGAGGCAAGGGTAAGCTTGGTAAGGCTAGTTTGTTAATGGTGGGTGTCATGGTGGCACTCTATAGACAGGGCTGAGGTGTTTCTAGCACAGCTGCAGCGAATGAGCTAATGATTCTCGGTGGACAGATAGCTTGAAGAGCAGGCATTCAGCTGGCATCAGTATTTCTGGAAGGGCCCAAATGAGGGTAAGCTATAGAGGCAGGCTGCAGGGTGGAATTGACTGAGAACCCCTACGAGGAACTGAATCGTGCCTAGTCTCCATCTGGGATGATCGTAAAAAAAAGGCACACTGATTCAAGGTTGCCCCGCACTAATTCTACCGACCCCTCTACAACCTTTGACACCATAGACCATCCCACCCTCAAAGACAGACTCCCTTCACTTGGCATAGGGATGCAGCTCTGAAGTGGAAAAACAACCTGCCTCTTCAACAGATCCCAAATGATACATGTGCCTCCTTTCTCCTCCACTCCCCGCACTGTTGCCCATGGAGTGCCACAGGGCACCTCTCTGTCCCCCCTCCTCTTTAACCTCTACCTGAGCCCCTGCCCAGCACTCATCCGATCCTACGGCCTATCTTGCTATAACTACACAGACGACACACAAATTGCTCTAGGCCCACCTCCGACCGCGCCCAACATGGTAAAAAGCCTTGGATGCAACATGCACAAAGATCTGACCCTATCACACCACATCTATTCTGTGGCAAAAAGATGCTACCTACACATTCTCTGCTGCATCTTTCCTTACCTGACCTTCCCTCACAGAGTCTCTGTGATCATGGCCGTCGTCCTCTCATGCTTAGATTATGCTAACGCTCAATACCTGGGAGCCCCTGCATCTCATCTAAGAAAACTGCAACAGGTACACATCACTGCAGCCAGGCTCCTCCTTTGCCTAGTCCCTACAGATCACATCACACCCGCCCTCTGTGTCCTTCACTGGCTGCCGTTCGTGTGACAATCCACCTTAAAGCCAATGTGCATCACCCACCGAACCCTCCATAACACAGGACCAGAATATCTGCAACAAACTTAGACACCAACCAAAAACCTGAGATCAACCGCAGCACTCCTCGTCATCCCAGTGGCAAAATCAACCAGAATAGGGGGCTCATCTTTCTCAATCCAAGAACCCTCCACCTGAAACTCAATCCCATTTACCATTGTGGAATATATTGACCCATTCAATGGGATTACCCCACATCACTAAGCTGCATTTGCGCAGAAACAACCACAAAAGGGTTGCGCTGGCTCCTGTGAGTGCCATGGCTCAAAACTGCGTTTTGCAACAACAACAGAAATGGCTGCACCGTCCGGCCAGGCACACATCGGGCAGGATGGAACAAGGGGGCACATTAAAGGAGATTGCCACTGGGTTCCCACATAAAAAAAGGAAGAAAGTGGAAACATCAGCATTGCTTTGCTGCAAAAGCCAGAATATCCATTGAAAAGACACCCTTTTTCACCTTTAAAAAAAATGCGCCTTTGACGCTAATTCCTTCTGTTCCATAAAAACCACTGTGATTAATAAGCCCTATCATGCCCATGCATATCCCCACTGTCCCTCAGCAAAACCAAGCCTTTTCCAGAATGACAGGCTGTGCCAGCCAAAACCTCAAAACCAACAAAAGCTGTACTACATCAAACACGGAAAAGCGCTTAACTTTGGCTAAAAAGTATCAAAATCACTGTATGTGCACATGTCAATTTTATGGAGACCTTTGCCTTGTCCAGACTGTTGTGTAAACCATATTGGAAAGACAGATGCCAAACCGAATTTAAAGGAAGAAATGCTAGCAGTTTGTACCACTTGTAAAAAAAAAAAAAATGGGCTTTGCTGACTGAAGAAAAAAAATTGCCTATTTAAAAAGTAAACTGTTGAAGGAAAGCCTGCCATTACCTAGAAATGTGAGGGGGTTTGTGGCTGATGATAATACTCACATAGGCTATTTTTATTCATCTTATTCATGACTCAAAATAAGAAAATAAAGATTAAGTCACATGGGCTGAGTTTGCAAGCTCCAAAAAAAGAAAAACAGTTATTCAAGTGCCAGCCTTGAAACTTCCCCTAGGAAGGGCGGCACACCATAAACTTACAGGACATGAAAGTGATAATTGCCAGATTGAAAAACTTTGAATGGGCCAAGACAAAGAAAGTTCACACGCTCGTCAGACATTCGTCTGTTCTCCAGGCTGGGACAATATAAGTCCTGTGATGCTAACCTGTGAAGTGTGAAGGGGTAATAAAAACTTCAATTAAGCTGAGAAACCCCCACCATGCTCTAAAGGAAATGACAGTTGCCAGCAGTGAAGGACAGAAAAGAAATTGACCCAGGAAAAAAAGAGACTGCCATTTGCTTCTAAAGACTATTTCAGAAATAAACTTTAAAGACTTTTATCTCAGCAGAAGGACTTTGAAAAAATGTAAATATTTCGCTGTTTAGAAGTAATTTCATGGCCTTTCTTTAAGACGTCATAGATTTCATTGCTGCATAGGGAACAGAAGTAACAAAATATTGCATATTACCAGAAAAGTATACATGTCCCAAATGTACATTTTTGCATTTACATGCCTTATGATAAACCCCACATATGTATAAAGTTATGGAATTTTAGGCCAAACTTTTCATGCTCAAAATGATCAAAAAGTACTAACCGTCGAAAATAATGTCTCACAGATCGAAGGAATGGCTGGCTGTCCTTTACATAAAATATGTGACCTGATTATGCAATTTATTGACACTATTGTACAAAAGTACAGATTTTTGGCAAAAAGTTCTGTGGGAAGTCTTTCCATCATAAAATACAACCTCATAAACTGGGTACCACCCAGGGGAGGCAATCAACTTTGATTGTCCAATCCAGTTGTTTAAAGGCGTGCTTAGCTAAGATGGCCCAGCAATATAGTCAATGAGGTCACTATGCTCTATATAAAGGGTCCCTGACAGGACTCCAGGCACACAATCTCTTCCTAATTTCCTGTGCGGTGTCCTGTTCCTGTTTCCATCATCTTGCACTGATCCAGATTCCAGATCCAACTACCAGGACAAGCTTTGCTGACCCTTCCAGCAAGGCCTCAATTCTAAAATCCCAATACCCAAAGGGCGAAGCGGTGACATTTTTGTGGGAAGCCTCCTGAGACCAGCCTGGCTTGCGGTCCACAAATTGTATTTGTATTTTATTGAATTTTATATAGCGTTTTAATCCAAAAAGCTTTACAAGAGGAACCAACAATATACAGCAAGCATTACATAATTGAATTAAACCTGAAAGCAGTACAAAAACAATTTACATTATGGGAGAGGAAGAAGACAAGGGAGGGGCCAAGAAGAGAGAAGAGATAGTGGGTACAAGGAAAGGTGAGAGGAGGGAGTAGGGAGAAGGAAGGAAGGGAAGAGGATTAGAAACTTACAGGACATAAGGAAGTAGAGAGAAAGGAGAGAGAGCGGGGGAAGGGAAGTAGGAAAAGGAGGTGTGGGTGAGAGTACTAATAGAAGTAAGAGAGGAAGCAAAGGGTTTTAAGGAGGTGAATGAAAGAGATAGGATTATAGGAGGTATGAAAGTAAGTGAAGGAAGAAGTAGAGCGGAGGAAGAGAGGAAGGCGGTTCCAGTGGTAAGGGGCAAGGAGTTGGAAAGAGCGGAAGCGAGAAGGGGCACAGGGTGAAGGTAGAGAGGAGAATAGGTAGAGATTGGAAGAGCGGAGAGAACGAGAAGGAGTGTAGAAAGTGAGGAGGGAGGCAAGATGGGGGGGGCAAGACCATGGAGGGATTTGAATACGGGACAGAGGAAATTGCTGCCCAATAACTGCATCCAGAGGTACCTGGGCCATCCTATGACCAGAACTATCATTTGGTATACAGTCCCTGCCCAGCTGATCCTGTCCTGCTGATTTTGTCCGGCTGTCCTTTGTTAGACCAGATCCGTATAGTGACCAGAACCACTGACTGTCCAAAATACAAAAACGAAAAAGTGGACTGTATCAATTGCCACCCCATCTAAACCAATAGCCTATCTTGTCTTTTTCCTCATCCCACTCTCTAAGTCACCCTATCCTTATCCTGATAACTTGTGAAACTGTCACAATCATTCTTGCATCCCTGCCTTTGATTTCTAGTGCTAGCGCCATCTCTTTAGTAATTTTGCCTTGTGTAGTCCTAAGCCATTAGTCCTATTTCGAGTGATCGGACTGGTTCCGCCACGGTTGGGCGCTGGGGTGGCAGGGTTGAAATCGTGAATCAACCCTGACTCTACTGTGTCCCTCTTTGGTAGCCTAGTCTGAATACTCTAGTGTAGCGTAAAACTGTTCTTGCCACAACTGATTTCCTTTCCTATTTTCGCGCCTTCATTTGACTCAAAGTGCACCTTTCTAGATCGTGCATAACTCACTCAGTTTACCAGCTAGAGAGTTAATTCCATTTCCATAATATACCTGTGATATATATCTATCTCCCTACCTTGCAATATTTCACCCATTTTTCATAGAAACCGTTTTAGTAATTTTACACGGAAAACGGAAATATTTGCAAAGTTTCCAACGAGTCATTTTGATTACAAACTGTTTTAAATCTGCTACTCATTTTTCGAACTGTGTGTTCTTGCTAATCCATTGCTTGTGATTGTTTGCACCTTTACATTGTTGCTTTAGTGAAGAATTGTATCTGCTTCAAGGGTTTTACACACATTCATTATTTTATTCATCCATTTTGAAGTGTCATTTTTAACATTGAAAGGGTTTCAAATCCGTTTTTCACTCTTATTTGAGGAGGGAAGGTCGGATTTGAATCCGTTTTCAGCTTCTTATTCCTGATTACCTTCTGTTTCTTCATATCCATTCAGAATTGATTATTTGTGGGTTGAGGGAACCTTGCAGGGGGAAATCCTAGCTTGAGTGCTATCTTTCCTAAAATCAAAAAGTGCTTTTATTTCCTGGCGTTTTCTATATGTGTCAATAGAAGATTAAACTAAATGCATTGCTTATATTCCTATTGTTGTTATCACCCCATTGGTGATTGCTGCTTCAAATTGCATATGATTTATTTTGAATTTTAAAATAAATAAATATTGTATTTTACCAACCAGCCTGGTTCATGGTCCATTGTGACCCGGGGTATTTGAAAAGGGGGTGTGATATGAGTGGTGTACCATCTCAATATTGAATCTAATATAAAAAAATAAGCATTTCAGTTGTGCGGTGCATACTAGGCCGCAACCAAGGGGTGTGTCGCCTAATTGAAATCCTTAACACCATAGAGGATCACACATAATAAATACAGCATTTGAGTTTTCACCAGCCAAGTTTGATTTGCAATTTACCATACTGCCAGCTATTACGTGTGAAGAGAATTGTGAGCGACTCTGAAGACTACCTACGGCAACAAACCGAGATGAGCAATACATTTCTTACAAGAGGTTACAGAAGAGTCGAAATCAATTCAACTATTCAGAGGATCGATATGTTAGACTGTGAAACATTGTTAACAGCTACAACCAAAGACAAGAGGGAATTAAAATCACCAGTGTATGTCTCTAAGTTTTCAATACAAAGCAGTAGAATCAAAAGCACAATTAAGAAATACTGGGGTACTTTCAAAAATGATACCAGGGTACAACATCTGTTTCACGAATTACTGGTTTTTGCTTTTCAAAGAAGTCTTAATCTACGGGATGAGTTGGTAAGAACAAGACCACCACTCAAAGAACCAGTGACACAACGCACAGGAACATTTCCGTGTTTACATTACATCAATTGTAACTTTGTAACAAAAGGTAACATTGTGTACCATCCAAGAACTGGTAAAAAAAATCATGCTCAAGACTTTTGGTACATGTGACAGCATAAATAACATATATATGGAATCAAATGTCCTTGTGGGTTGTACTACGTTGGACAGTCAACACGACCAGCCAAGACACGGTGGAATGAACATCGTTCATGTATTAGAAATGGTAATTTGAACTCTGCAGTAGCCAGCCATTGGATAAGTAAGGGACACAACCTAACACAAATTAGGTTTCAGATTTTGGAAGTGGTTTCCAAAAACAATCCCTATGAAGACATTGGTCTACGTTTAAATAGAAGAGAGAGATTCTGGATAGACACATTGGGATCTTTGATTCCGAAGGGACTTAATGAAGAGATTCATTTCCATTGTTTTATTTAAACTGTTGGTTCAAATGACCTTTATAATGTGTTAATACTGGCAAGGTATAGTATGATGCCACAAGTATATGAAGCACAGTAGTATTGTTAATTGTTTGATTTGACCTATACAATGTGTTGAATACTTAAAAGGTGTAGTCTGATGACACAGTCACATGAAGTAGCATAACAATATGGTCAACGGCTGGATTGAGATGGGCAATATCGTTTAGGTATTGATTTTTGGCAAATCTGTTAGTGGATTGAGTTTACACGCAATTGAAGTAGTTACTTATCCTGTAAAAATCTAGGGGCCCATCCCGGACGTCTTCCGCGTCTGGGACGTGAGGTATCATGATTGCGACACCTTCTGCCCCACATTATGAAAGCCAATTTCTAATCGCCAGTTATGTACATTGACTTTTATGTAAGACTTTTTTTGTCGCATGACAGCGTGGCAATAATAATACTCAGCATGTTGTAATCAGTACAAACACTGCGTTCTAGCCGATCTATAATCACCAGTAATGTACGTTGACTTTCATGTTAGTCTTTTTTCACTCTTGTACAAGACCAATGTACGCTCAGGCATTACGTTACATTAGCACAAATACGGAGGTTCAGCTGATCACGAACTTTAAGCATGGTTACCTACGAGTTTATAATGTAGATTTATTCTCACATTAGCCTTCTTTCATCCTTGCACTGACCCGTGTAGGCTCTGGCGTTACACAGTTCTGCAAGCACATAAAATAGTCCCGTTGCCTAGGCAACATAACCAAACAGGAATGCTGAGCATGTTCACAGTGAGCTGTGAGAAGAGAGGGGACGTCATCAGGTAAAACAGGCAGACAAGGAAAGTTAACAGTTAGATAGTTCTTACCTCATAGTGAGTTTACTAACTTTAAACATATGTTCATGACAGCGCCTGAGAATGGCACAGCGTTTTTTCGCCAAACTAGTGAAAGCCATGCAGCACATATGCCAATTGGAAACTTTTAAGACACGATACAGCAGCAACCACATTTTGTCAACAAGACAGGTAACGTGTCTTTGGAGTCAATACACATGGCATTATGATCACCTAGTAGGTATATTGAACTTACTCGCTCTTTTATCTTTTTTGATTCCATGTGCTGAGCGCCATGAAACATTGCAAATATGGTGCGTTTTCTGTTTTACTGTTCTTTCTAATTATGCTCATTAAGGTTCGCCCTGAAGGAATTTTCTCCGAAATGCATTGGCAAATGAACCATAAAGTGTGGATATGTTGATTCTCTTCTTAAATGCTTGCAACCACCGATTATCACATCTGCTTCACCAAATTAGCTTTTCGGTTGAAATACCTAACTTCTAAAGTCTGAGTTACTCTTGTTTTCTACTGAAATAGCTCCTCATTAACAGACAGTACATATATATGTATTCATCACTAATTGATGCTTTACAATGATAATGGTATGGTAGACTAGCCAATATGCATCTGTTTATGATACTAATTTCAGTACCTGATTCTTTAGGAAATGACAATTGTAGGCTATGTTACATTTCTTGTGTCCATGCAAGTTCCAAACGATTGTATCTAGTTTGTTGACAGTGTTTGTGTTCATCACTTACTCCATCGTGAAACTTGGATATTTTTCATCATTGCCTGGTGCTATTATAGGTTGGTCCTCCCCATTATATTTTCCTTGGCGTATTTGTTGTTCTCCCCAGGTCTGTGTCAATGTCCACCTGCCAACACTTCTTTATGGGCAGTGTTACATTCTTAGGGTTCTCCGAAGCCACCTTGTAACCTAATGTTGAGTCTATCCTGGTCCCTCCACCGTAGCATATTTGTACCCATCCCTGGTGCATACAGTTTGATTACTGTCAGGTGTCCTGTGCAATCAGCGGTCACTTTGGTGACCAACAAGACCTTCATAACAATGAAAGTAGGTGTCTCTATCAACAGAAGTACACTACTAAACTGAATACAAAAGTATAAATCTTTGAATAATTTCTCATCTAAAATGATGCATACACAATTATAAAAACTGTAATACAGTATTATACCTTGTTTTGGTGGTGGTTATGCTAGTTGTAACTGGTGGTGATGTTTTTAGAATTGTGTATGTATCATTTTAGATGAGAAATTATTTAATTAAAGATTTATACTTTTGTATTCAGTTTATTAGTGTACTTCTGTTGATACACACCTACTTTTATTGTTGGGAAGGTCTTTTTGTCTTGTTGGTTCTAAACTAGGGGTGACCTTTCCACTTATTACCCTAGAGTCTCTCCTATAGTTGTCACTTGGGTGACTCCTAAACATTTTTTTCTGGAACCCTTGAAACCCATTGGGTCCTTCACATCAGATCTGCGCAAGGTACTTTTCAGCCCTCGATGGCTGAACGACTCACATATTTTCTAAGATGTAATAGTATATGATGAGCTAGAACCTTTGAGGAGTTTCATCATTAAGCTGCCAATGGCCACCCGGCAATGTGTCCCTACTGACCTTCATGACTTCTAGTTAAGACTTTAGATAATTCGTCTTTTTCTTTCCCCTTGTGGAGGAAAACATTGAATAAAGCATGATCATATAAGTACTACACTATTGTATAACAGTATATTCTGCTTGTCTCACGCCATGATTAACCATTGCTCTTAGCCACACATCAAAATGTAGTGAACCTCACTGTGCATGGCACCACTCAAGAAGTGCCTCCGCGATTTTTAAAGAATGTTCGCCTTCGCTAGTTCTGGCCTATATCCTTTTTGGTATGGCTAAGCATGTTTTGTGCTCTTGCCTTTTAGTCTGAGGCGGCTTTAACAGGTGGATGACATCATATTACAAGGCATCTCGATCTGCTTCGAGGCGAGATGTGAACTATCAGGGAGGATAGTTGCCTGAAGAAATGTGTTACACTGTGCTGCTTACTGATGACACTAAAAAGAGCTGACGAATGCAGCTAGCATCAAAACACAGTACAAGAAGGGCTTTAAAATAAAGTGAACGGGTTGACCATGCCAAAGACTAAGACCATCCCCTTCCATTGGCACCCATGCAATCCTGTGAGTATAAGATACCTGGAACAAGGAGGGAGGGGGGTTCACTTGTGCCAAAGTCTTGTGTTGCTGTTGGTCATTGCTTACCGCTTTCAATAATAGTGTTCATCAATCCACCAGTTTCAAGTGGCCTTTATTTTCCACCACACTCTGTTACCTTAGACACCAGATATCTGCTGCCCTGTGACCTCAGGGGAAGGCCGCCAGGCACACTTCTCAGTGATCCACTGGGCCCAACAAGGACTATTTAGTTGGAGGGGAGAACTGGCTGAAGCGCCCGGAAACTATAGGAGGGGCGGAAAGAGCAGACGCGGAAGCAAGAGCCAATTGGAAAATTGTGGATTGATGAACACATGTAGTATCTGCATCTATGTATTGTGGTGTCATATATCGTAATGTCTAAAACAGATCCAAACTGTCTGAAGCTGGATTTAAAGTACAGAATTAGTCTGGAGTAGTAGGAGGGATGGTACCCTACCTACCACTGGTCATCTGAAGTAAAAAGTGTAAAGCATTTGGCCACCGTAGTTTTAAAAGCAGTACACCCATGCTCCCTACTGACTTAAACAAGACTCCTATGTCAGTCCGAGTAGTGTAGGGACAAGGAAGAATGTGTTCTGTATGCATGCTTGGATGAGAACTTCATGATTGTCTTGGCTCAACTCAGTCCTTCTTATTTGAAACCCTCAATGTGCAACGCAAGTTGCGACCCTGCTTTATATTTCTCACACTAGTCTATCCTAGTACGGGAGCTGTAACAGGCTGTATTTCTACCAATTCTGTGTCTAGGGAAACAGGGAGTATGAGGTGGTGCCCCAAATTAAAAAAGAGAAATAAATTCTACTTTTTTTTGTTATTTTTATTTCACTGAAAAGGTTTTTGTTATTTTTGTGTCTGTTATAAAGACATGGAAGCCCTGCTGAGTATCTCAATCGGCTGAAGCAATGCTTTGAACAACATTCAGGGACTGTGGAGGTTGCAATTACTGCACCACAGTGGTAGTTGCCCAGTTCGTTATGGGGTTGCAACCCAAGGTGGCAGAAGGGATTAAGGCTGTAATGATTGGATGGGAAGGACAGGGGTTGGTTGAGGTTTTATTAGCGGCGCAACATTTTCACGAGAAGATCGACAAAGACGAAAAGAAACAACAGAAGCTAAGCTTATGGTGCTGCACATAAAAGTTTACAACCCTCGAAGGCAGGGGAGGATTCCAGGGATGGGGAAGATTAGCTCCCCAGTCACTTCAGGTTGGCCAAGTGGCTGAAGGTTATTATCCAAGCACAAACTATTACCAGTGCAATTCTTGCAAGCAGACCGGGCCCTAGAAAGCAGAGTTCCCAGAGAGGCGGTGAGAGGTCCGCCCCCACAGTTAGTCATGACCGAGGTATAGGATTGCCAAGGGGATCCAGAGCTTGTTGCACCATTGATATCAATTGATCCTGCTGCTGCCTATGTTGAATGTAAGGTGGCTGGCCAAAAGGTCTCACGTTTGGTGGATACCAGAGCATCTCATTACACTCTAAGAGCATGTGCGTTTTCCAAGACACCCCATTCAAAAGAAATTGTACATGCCATTGGCATAGGAGGTATGCCAATACCTCGCCCCGCGTCCACTCCTATAATGGTCACAATAGGCCCTATTTTTGAACAGCATGCCTTCATACTAAGCCCCTGTTATCCTGTGAATCTGTTTGGTTTAGATTTATTGTGTAAACTAAGCTTCACCATTCACTGCTCCCCTCGTGGTGTGTATTTAAATATCCCTGCTCATTGAGAGCACGAGGTGCTACCAGTGTTAAAAGAATTAGCCCACACAGAAACTGAAGATCATACCGACAGCACCTGTCCGTGGCAGAGCCTGTTGAACTAGGTCCTGGCCTGTCTATGGTCAACCCATGCAAACGATACTGGGTGCATGTTAAGTGCTAAACCTGTCAAGATCAATTTGAACCCTGTAAAACCCTTGCCATGTGTGCCTCAGTATCATATTTCCTGACGGGTGGAAGAAGGTATCCTTCTGGTGTTAGAATCCCAGCTTCAATAAGGTATCATTGTACCAACCTGCAGCCCCTGTAATAGCCCAAAACTGACTACGACAAAAGCCAGGGAAAGAGGTGCATCGTTTTATTCAGGACCGGTGTACGGTGAATGCTGCCATATTGCCATCCTTTCCTGCAGTGCCATTCCTGCTACAATGTTGTCATGTAGTCCTTACCCTGCAGCATATTTTACTGTTGTAGATTTATGTTCAGCATTGTTCTCAATACCTATACACCCAGAGAGTCGGGCTATCTTCGCGTTCATGCTTAAAATTATGCAATATACTTTCCCTTGCCTCCCAATTGGGTACATAGCAAGCCCCACACTGTCCTCCCAAATTTTGAAGGACCTAGATCTGGTGCAGTTCCCAGGAGGGTCGATGCTAGTGCAGTACGTAGACTATCTTGCTCATAGCCTCCCCCTCCTTGGAAGCACGCGAGAAAGAGACACTGATTTTGTTGAAAGTGCTTGCTGAATAGGGTCGCAAAGCATCGAAAGACAAATTACAGTTATGTCTGACCCGTGTGCGATACCTGGGCCATGAGATCCCGGCAGGGGGAAAGTCACCTGTCCCAGGATCGGATCACTATGATCCAGAAAGTGCCTAACCTCTGAACCAAGAAGCAAATGAGGGGTTTCATTGGGATGGTCCGTTACTGTAGGCAATGGGTCCCTGAGTTTGTGGCAATCCTGAAGCCCCTTCAAGACCTCACCCATGATTCGACCCCCTGCCATGTTTCCAGGAAGCTGAAGATGGCTTTTTGTCACTAGTAAGCAAGCGCTCGCAACTGCTCCACCTTTAGGTCTGCTGGATTACAGCAAGCCCTTTGTCCTTTTTTGTGATGAGCACACAGATTTGCTCAAGGTGTGCTGACTCAGTTACATGGTGAGAAGCACTGACCTGTATCCTACCACAGCGTAGCTCTGGACCCTGTGGCAGCAGGACTCCAAGCTTGCCGGAGGACTTTTGCTGCTGCTGCCCTGTTGATCGAGAAAACCGACTCACTGGTCCATGGGCATCCTGTCACGATTTCTGTCCCACACAATGTATTGTCATTACTGCTAAAAGGAAAAACCCAACAGGTTTCCAACTCCTGCCTTACTAGGCACAAGAAGCTGCTTATTTCTGCTGGAAATGTCACCTTAAGTCGCTGTCCTGTCCTAAACCCTGCCTCGTTGCTAATGCCGGAAGATGGGGAGCAACATGACTGTCAGAAGGTTGTAGAAACCCTGTTGTCCCCTGGCCCGACTTGGTTGCTGTACCGCTGTTGAACCTGGAAACTCATCCTCTTCACAGATGGCTTGTGCACCCATGTCCCAGAGACCAGAAATATGGTCTTGGTGTATGCCGTATGTACACCCCATTCAGTTCTAGAGGCGTACAGATCACCCACAGACAAGTCTGCACAAGTGTTAGGGAGAATTCTCCAGAATGGCTAATTTCCCTTACCTACTGAGTCCCTCAGCAGCTTTGCTGGATTTCTAGGATTTGTGTTAGTCACCTGGTAAGAGTGTGAGCCTTTTTTCTCACTCTTACATGTGTTTTGCTGTGTTTGTTTTACATTTCTTGTGTTCATAGGCTATGGAGCTTCACCTACTCCATAGGGATCATCTTTTTACTATGTGTTACACAGCACCCTTAGTGCAGTGACACAGGGTTGTCTTTTTCAGACTTCCCACTTTAAACTCCATATTCTGAGACTGCCTACTGTCTCTCAGAACATGTAAAGTTGCCATTGAATTTATAAGTCTTTTTAAATTCATAGACCCAGTATAAACTATCTTACATAGAGTAATGGAAAGTGTTAAAAGTGATCCCTTTTTGTCTGTCTCTCATGGAACATTATTTTAGTCCCCTTTCTTTAAGATTTTGCTGGTGGCAGTGGTATCTACCATATTTTGCCTACCGCGGTCTGTGTAAATAGCTGTGGCACTGTTTTAGGCTATCTTAGTAGCCTCAAACTTAAATCCGCTGGACCCCATTTACTTTTATTTGGTTCTGGCTGGGTTTATTCACCATTTCATTTTGTAAAGGTCTTTCTCGTGTTTTACTCTGCGCACCAAACCAGGTTTGGTTCCTTTGTTTGCCGTCCTTTGGCGGGCTTCTGCACAGAAGCCCTCCTTAGGCACCTGAGAGTCTGGGGGGACAGGATGTGAGGGAGGGGTTTTAGGCTCCCTGCACAGGGTTCCCTTGGAAACCCAAGTCACACTCTGGTTTGATTGGCTAGGTGGCTGTCCTGTCAGGACAGCCACCCTGCTGTGTGATTGACAGCCAGGCTGTGTGAATGGGGGAAAACTCCATAAAAAGCAGGTCTCTGGGACTAGGAAAGCAGAGTGGCCACTGGATTGAGTCGACCGAAGAGAAGCTGAAAGAAGAGGACCACTACCACGACTGAACCTCCCGGTGAAGTCCTGCTGCGGGCCCGAATCTCCAAACTTCGATGACAGAGATGATCTGCAAGGAATCTTCTTCCCTTGAGCTGGTGGGACCAACCAGTTTGCCAAACACCAAGCAAGGCCTCCCTCCCCGGGTCGAATTTGCTGTGCATCGCTGGAGTGAACCGGATAGCCAGGAGGCACAGACCCTGTTTGGGTTTTAAGGAGCGCACCTTTTATTCGTTGCTGTGCTCTGCTGCTGGTTTCTTCCCTGGGCAGTGCAGGACACTCCAGTCTTCCTACTTCGTATCAGTCCGACAGTTGCTTCAGGAACCATGAGCCTGCAGGATCTGCCAGAAACTTCTGCCTCAGCTACAGCCTTCTCCATTTAAGGTACTGTTCTAACCCGGTTGTTCGTTCCGTCCGATTGCGGTGAAAGTGTTTGAAATCTTTCGCCAATCAGAGCGCTTGTCCTTCTCTACTCTTTTAAATAACTTTTCCTTCGACCAACTTCGTCTCAAACTCTTGGCAAAGACTTAACCGCGAAGTACTCTGAACTGTGTGATCCTTTGCAAAGACTCAGTACCATTAACATTGGCCCATGACTATTGATTTGAATCCTCATTGTAGCCAGCCTTTTCTGGATTGTCCTGCCTACTTACTTGTTGGTGCTGCTTAATTTTGTATAACCATGTCTTTCCCTCCCTTTTTAATTGCTGGAGTGCCATTTTGCTCACACTTCATTTTGAGCTTAACTTGTCCAAAATTCATTGGGTGTTGTGTAGTATATTAAGAGTGTGATTTTTCTGCTGCTTTACTTAGTGAATTGTTTTACCACTGATGTGGAAATAAATGCATATTCTTTTACTCAGAAACCTTGAATCAGTGTTTATTTGAACCATAGTAATTGATGTCCTTTGTGTAACTTCTGATACTGCTCACTTTACTCTTGAGATAAGTCTGGCTGCTCAGCCATCGCTACCACTTTACTGTGTAGTACAGGCTTGTACCAAAGGTGAATTTGTACTTGCACTTGTAGTCTTAATTGTGTGTGGTGTTCCCAAAGGGTGCTGCATATGATTCTGCCTAACAACAAGTAGCAGAGCGTGTGGCCCTTATGTTTGCACGCTGGAACGGGGTAGATCGACGACTATCTACACCGACTCCAGGTACGCCCACGGGTCGTGCACAACTTTGGCGTGTTATGGAAACAGCGTGGATACTTGACATCCACAAGTACCCCAGTCCGGAATGGGAAATATGTGGCAGGTCTATTTGATGCATTGCTCCTCCCTACTGTAATTATAAATTATAATAATTATTAATTATAAAATGCCAAGGGCACTACCACTCGCATTCCTTTACCACTCTAGGAAATGATTTCACAGATGTTGCAGCTCCCTCAGTGGCCCTCAGGCTCCTAATGAATGTCTTATTTGTGTTACAGTTCCACGGTCACCCATCCTGTCCTTTGCCAGTCTCATCAAGATTCAGGCCCAGAGACTGAGAAAGTGACCTGGTCTTAACATTGGTATAGCCTGGGGGCAGAATCCCTTTGGCGCGCGCCAGATCGTTGGTGTAGCCCAAGGTATTGCTCCCTTATTTGGCCCGTTAAGTCCACTGTGTTGCCTGTGAAGGTAAAAATGCCATGATCACGCTACGCCAGAGGAATTGTGCAGCACCTGGGTTCGCTTCACTGCCTAACATTATTTTGAACACTGTACAACATGTTTATCATATAATGTTGGGAGACCGGGGCCCACGAAACTATCTGCACGTCCTATACCGGACGGTCTGTTCTTGCACGTGCAGGTAGATTTCATACACGTCCCCGCCTGTATGTCATATTGCTTAGTGGTTGTAGACGTGTTTTCGGAGTGGGTGGAAGCCTACACATGCAGGAGGGCAGTTGCGATTACTGTAGCCAAAAAAGCTGCTGGCTGAATGTATACCTTGGTTTGAACTGCCCCGATGTATAGACAGTGGCCGAGGTATGCATTTTACAGGCCAGGTTATCAGGGAAGTCTGCAAGGCTACAAGGATAGCACAGCAGTTCCATTGCGCTTACCACCCATGTTCTAGTGTACCCGTAGAACAGCGATCTTAAGCTAAGGTTATCAAAGATGTGTAGAGAAACTAGGCTGAAATGGCCTCTTAACCTTCCACGAGTCCTGTTAGCCACAGCGTAAACATACTGTTTGCCCATGAAATCCTCACATGGCGCCCAATGAGAATGGAAACTACTCCACCCACAGCTCCCTACACCTTGAGTTTGGCCTTAGATGATGCCACATGAATTCAGTACTGCTGCACATTGTTTAAAACTGTTTGCTCTCTCCATGCCCAGGTCCGCAAGGCCCTGCTCAAACCAGCTCTGGGATTGTGCCACCCTCTCTGGCAATCCATCAGCGGAAGACATTGCTTCAACCGAGGTATCGCAGCCCCTACCAAGTTCTTCTCAGCACAAACTGTGCAGTGAAATATGAGGGGATTCCAGTCTTCAGTCTAAGGGTTGCACTGCCAGAAGATCCCCGCTCCGTCCGATGACGGTCACCGCCGAGACCACCGATCATCTGCTGACAGGCCTAGAACCACCATGGTGACCGATCTTCCTTGGACAATCACCATCACTGCCGTGACCACCGACACCACCACATGTGACCCCTCAGTCCCAGTGCCAACATCATCCAGAGTTTCTGGATCAGACTGAGCTTTACCGGAAAGCCAGAGCCCGACCTGCCATAGACCAATACATTCACATGTTGCATCAGAATCTGCAATTACTGAGTCTCTTCAACACTGTAACGGCCCTGTGGGACCTACTGCTGAAGCTCCTCCAGCAGGCGGTCATAGCACCATAGTGAACCACCTCCATTCAGGTTGTCCTGCTGGTGCACCACCTCAGGAGTCTGACTCCCTTGCATCTCACAATGCAACCACCCCGAGATATGCCCTGTAGAGATATGCCCTGTAATCTTGAGGAAGAATACCAGCGATGTTAACACCCTGAGCTAAATGTTGACTGGTCTAGTTACCCACCTCTGGTTCAAGATCAACAACACCCATAAATCTGCCAGTCAAGGTGGTCCCTGTGCAAATAATGGATGTCATTGCTGCTATGGCGCCAACAGCTATGAGATGTTGCTCCTGCTGCTATCACTTGCTGGTGTTAAACCATGACCCTGCTGTTTGTCTGGCTCTGGTACTTGCAAATGTTCTAGCGCAAGTAGGGGTAGGAGCCGTTTTTAAAAAAATGTTATTGATATTTTATTTCTATCGCGCTCGTACACAAGTGTTGGAACCTTTAATTTGTGGTCTTTCGATCTCTGGAACTATACAGATCTATTGATCTTTAGAATTATATGGATCTATTGATCTCTGGAACTTTGTGGAACCAACGATCTTTGGAACTTTATGGATCTATCGATCTCTGGAACTTTATGGATCTTTCGATCTCTGGAATTTTGTGGAGCTATCAATCTTTGGAACTTTCGAACGTCGGAACTTCCGATCTGTGGAACACTGATCGCTAGAACTTTATGAACTGGACTTCACTCCTGCCATCTCCCTCTATGCCTCAGCCACCTTGAGGAAGGGACTGACCGCCCAAAGCTCTCCACCTTGCACCTCGCATTCCCCTGGGCCTGCTTGACTGTGCAGGCCAGTGCCCCCAGGGAGCCTCATCAAAGCCAAGCATGTCTGGATACCTAACCATCATTGTAGTAATTGTACAGTTAATAATGGTTACCAATGTAAATGTGTTTGACTCTTTCTGAACTTCTTGTCCTGATAATCCTACTGCACACCCCTGGACCCATAGCCTGAACACCTATTTGCACTTTGTATAGCAGTACGCCTGCATCTTCAACCTTACTGACTGCTGGGTGTGCTCCCACTTACTGCACGACATGTCAGCCCAGTTTTCCATTGCCCCCCTTCCTTTCCTGTAGGGAGACCTCTGTCTGGACCTCAACTACCTATACATTCCTTAGGCCCTAGACCCCGCTGAGATGCCCAGTCACACATGGGGCTCAAGGGACCACCAAAACACCCAACCTCACCCTCTCTAGTATGGTAATTATTGCATTTGACCCCAGGTTTACATTCACTCAATTGGGTATGACACATATTCGGGAACTTACTTCATCTGCAGGGATTAGGCGTATGATTGTTTGCCCATTAATTGGGGAGGAAGCTGCTACCTGGGCTATATATTGCCTGTAGTGCACTATAGCCCCACATTTCCTGCACCTCCAATTCAAAGAGAGACTCGGACTGGGATTGGTTTGATGCAGGATTGGGGTACCTGTCTACCAGCCCTTGGGGTCAAAATAAACCAGGACCGATTAACCAAGCTATTCAGTTTAGTGGAAGACCTTGTCAATGCCATCACTGCTTTCCTGTCATTGTGGTCCAATGAATAGCTATCCATCTGCACGATAGTACTTAGGAACCATTAGGCCCAAGACAACATACTCTCCTCCCAGGGGGGCCCCAGCTCAGTCGTAAAAACTGCCTCACCCATTACTAAAGAATGCTCACCTTCACTGTTCATGCTTTCAATGTATATCTGTTTTGGCATGGCTAAGTGTGTTTTGTGCTCTCGCCTTTTAGTCCGAGGCGGCTTTCGAAGGTGTATGTCATATTACAGGGCATCTTGCCTGCTTCGAGGTGAGATGTGAAGTATCAGGGAGGATAGTTACCTGAAGAAATGTTACACTGTGCTTTTTACTGATAACACTAACAAGCGCTGCCGAACGCAGCTGGCATCAAAACAAAGAAGGGCTTTGTCTCAGCCAGGACTAAAGAGCAAGGGTTGACCATGCCAAAGACTAAGACCACCCCCTTCCATAGGCTCCCATGTAATCCTGGGAGCATAAGATGCCTGGACTCAGGAGGAAGTGGGGGTTTACTTGCGCCAAAGTCTTATGTTTCCGTTGGTCATATGTTTTGCTTATGCTTTGACTTAATATTCATCGATCCACCAGAATCAAGTGGTTTTTGTTTTCCACTACATCCTGCATGTGTCAGTGAAGAGGCCCTTAATACTGCAATTAGTACATTTTGCCCCAGGGAGCGGCAGAGTTCTGAGTTGGTAAAGTGCCCCATGTTGGGGGTCGTTTTTTTGTCACAGAGTTTCTTCCTTTTTCCTCTATTATCCTATTTTCTCTCTTCATTCACAATTGTTGTGGCCTCTAATTCTAGTTTGGATGTTGTTTTAGGGGCTTTGTGCACAGTTCAGTATGTTTGAGTTCCTTTGCAATGGCTACTGTTTTGTCCATTGTTGGGTTGCCAGTTAATCATGAATGTTCTGGACTCGTGGTCTGGACGGTGCATTACTATTTGATCCCGGATGACCTTGCCTGGGGGTTACTTCCAGGCCAAATCGAGATGAAGCGGCCAAGAGACTGACTGATACTACAGTCTTGAACTGTCTTGCTTTCCGTTTGTTTCTGCAAGTAGAAATTATTTATGACCGCATTTGCTTTTGGGGCATACTACTAGTCAAGCTGTTCAATTGCCTGGCTGTAGTCATTGTGCTCCTTTGTCTCTGTGGCCACGGGAGGGAGCTACTTGTAGTCTCTTTGCCCTTCTGGGCCCAGTGCGACTAGCCTTAGAGATTTCTTCTTAAAGGGGCAAGATCCTCAGAGTCCAAGGTATTCAACTATTTCTTCCTGTATTCCTTCCATTCCCTTCAGTGTATTTGCAGATCTCCTGGGGTGGCAAGAAGTATTCAGGAGGATGACCTGTGATTTTTGCCATGGAGGGACCACTGTCGGGTATCCTTGTCGAACTAGATTCTGTATGGGAGAGGATGGGGGAGAGCTTCCAGTATGTGGTATTTAATTTAATAGATTGACTGGAAAAGAAGGAACTTTTACTTTATGCCCAGTTCAAGATAGTTCCTTTGAAAGACTGAAAGCATAGTCCATTTGTGATAACTCATTAAATAGTTCCTTTCAGGAACTTAAGGGTTAGGAGGGCAGTCTAATACAAGGTGGTTCATTTATTGGACTAAAGATGGCACCAGAAGCTGTCCGTTAAAACAGTTTATTATTTCTACACTCTCCTTTCTGCTCGCTAAAGGATGCAATAATAAAAGAAAGGGTGGATCACACTCCCATCATAGGAGCAGACTGCAGTTAAACATGGAGGGTTCTATGCATTTAAGGGCTTCAATTTGGCGGGACAGCAAAGGAGTCCCGTTAATCCTGGGCTGGATGGACCTTGCAGTTTGCACCTGTGTATGGACTTCACTGGTTTCTCCCAGGCAGCTTATTTGTTCAGGTGTTGTGGAAGAGGACAGTCCTGTGCGTAGGGCCCTTCCCACCAAGGTGACGGGGTTGTGTGAATGAAGGGGGTGATGCATTAAAGAGGTGAGATCAAAGTTTTATCATGCACAACCCCAAGGCCACCACCTGAAGGACATCAACCTCCAACCATCGCCCCAAAAGCTTTCCCTCAAAGTTCTCTCTCCCAGGTTGCTTGAGATAATTGCCTAAAGGTTACTTTCTAACCACGTACAGGTTAAAGAGCAACAAAACAGTGTTAACTTTTTGCCTGTCTTTCAGAGGCCTAGGGCAGATAAAGACACAGACTGACCATGGGCAGCTTCGGTGGGTAACCTCTCCCTGTATACCTGCTCTAAAATCCCTCTTT
This sequence comes from Ambystoma mexicanum, assembly GCF_040938575.1. NCBI lineage: Eukaryota > Metazoa > Chordata > Amphibia > Caudata > Ambystomatidae > Ambystoma > Ambystoma mexicanum. The sequence goes on from NC_090934.1 coordinate 675,396,304, forward strand.
GGTTATCTGGTCCTGCTTTGGGAAAGGACTCTATATTAATTTGAATCTGGGTGAAGTCCTTCAATGAGATTTCCCAATCCGCTACTTCCAGTAGGAATCCAATTAGCTTCTTTCTATTCTGAATGGGTTCTCGCTTCCATTTTCCTCAAACTCTCCCTTCTTATGTGTTTGAGTTTAAATACCAAGCAGACTCAACCCATAAGGGGAAGGTAAATACATTGGCTTCTTTTTTTACTTTTTTTTTAAAATCTCGACAGCATGAGGTACAGTTGATATAACACAAATATGATATAGCATTTATATATATATATATATATCTATATCTATCATGGCATCGAAACTTCATTTTAAACTTATAACTGTTTACCTGTTTCGCGTAGAACAACTAATCCAAATGTGAATACAGGTTAAGAATTATCAGAATAATCTAAAGAGAGAAGAGGAGGAAGGGGGAGGAGAAAGAGAGAGAAAAAAAACACAACCCCAACGCCATATCAAGTGCATTGTTACATCATGCCCACAGCGAGTACATAGTGCCATAGTGCCAATCAACACAGGTTCAGAAGGTGCTTCAATAGCCTTCCCTATCTGCCACATAATCCAATAGCGGGCCCCATGTGCGTGAGAATTCAGGCAGTTTTCCCCTCAAGCGTGGCCGTAAGCTTTTCCATTCCTAGCAATTCCCAAACTTTTACCCACCAGTGTGCTATTTGTGGTTCTCTGTCTTTCCAAAAGCGAGCCTGTGAGAGTCGGGCTGCCGAAAGCAATTATGAGACCAATTCTGCCCTGGGGCCAGACATCGGGAAGGAACCATCCTTGGGAACATCACCTAAGAGGAGAACCTGTGGGTCCATGGGGAGCAAGGCGCTAGAGATCTCTTTAATCTTGGATCTTACCTCCAACCAAAAGGATTGTATGATTGGGCAGTGACACCATAAGTGGGCTAGATCCCCTCGTCCCCCGCACCGTGCCAACATGTATCTGGGTAATTAGGATTCATCGCGTGCAGCCGATGTGGGGAAAGATACCAGCGAAAACAAAGTTTAAGGGCTGCTTCTTTCACAGGTGCAGCGGGAAGTCTTATGGGCTCTACACCATATCCTCTGCCAGGATTCCCCAGAGATCCCCATCCCCAGTTCTCTCTCCCACGCCATCATGTAGGGGAGCTTCTCCTTGCATGGAGTATTTTCTAAGAGGCAATAGCAGGTGGTTATTCTGTGGGTTTGTTGTCCTTCCAGGACTGTGAGTTCCATCCCTGTCAGGGTTCTGGAGGCTGCTTGTCTTACTGCCGGTTGGTCAACCAATGACGGAGCTGCAAATATCTAAATCACTCTGCTTCCGGGAGTTTGAACTTCTTTTTACATTGTTCGAAAGTTATGGGTGTGTGGTCCTCATATAGGTCTAGCAGTTTTAAGGGTTTGTCCGATGACCAGAGTCAATAAGAACTGGCTTGGAGGCTGTGGGTGAAGGCTGGATTCTGAGTGACGGGTGAGAGGGGGCCTAGACCCGACATGAACCCTTGCTGCACGCAGGCCTTGTCCCAGCATTGGAGTGTTGTTAGCATGGTGGGGAGAATAGGGTCTTGTTGCTTGCGAGCTTCCTTTTGGAGGAGTGGGCGATAATTCAAGGGGAAATGGGTTGCTGCTTGCTCAATGTCATGCCATTTCGGGGGCTCAGTTTTTTCCTTCCAGCTTAGCATTGCAGCTATTTGGGCTGCACGATAATATCTCGGGATTGAGGTGAGTCCAGGCCACCCTGCATTTTCCCTCTCATGAGGAGTTTACGAGGGAATCTAGGCTTCTTGCCCTGCCACACAAATAGGCCTATTGCCTTCTGTAGCTCGAGAAGATCTTGTTCCGGGATCATTACCAGGAGAGCATGAAAGATGTATAGCAGCCTTGAGAGGAGACACATTTTAACTGCACTGATCCGGCCCAACCATGATATTTCTTGCAAGACCCACCTTTGGAGCCACTCCTTGGCTATCTCTAAGAGCTCGGGAATGTAAGCTTTCAGCAGTCCTGTATATGATGGAGTCAATCAAATTCACAAGTAGGGGATGTCTGTAGTCACCCAGCAGAAGGGGAATATTCTTTGAAGGGTTACCAAGGCGGAAGGGGATTCGGACAGGCCAATGAACATTGATTTTGTAGGGTTCACCGCAAACCCGGAGAACGCTGTGAATTGGGTCAATAAGTCCATGAGGATGGGAAGAGAACTAAGTGCATTATTTAGGAAGCAAAGCACGCTGTCAGCATAGAAAGCGATTTTATGACATTGCCCCCCAAACTCGAAGATATGAATATTTGGGTGAAGGCAGACCTGCTGCACCAATGGTTCCATTGCCAATACAAATACAAGTGGGGATAGGGGACAACTCTGCCTGGTTCCCTTGCCCAAAGGTATGTGAGGGGACCACTGCGAGTTAACCCGCACCTTGGTTGATGGGATTTGGAAATTTGAGAGTATCAATCTGGAGAATCTCATGCCAAATCCGAATCCCTTTAAGACTAGCTTTAGATATTCCCATGACATGCTGTAAAAGGCTCTGTGAGCATCTAGGGATAAGAGGGAGAGACGACTGCCCAGGATTTTGGGGACTAGAGCGATCAGGTCATTTGACCGGCAGATGTTGTCGTGGGCCGAGCGATTTAGAATGCCCGGCATGCGGATATGAGGGGAGTTGGAGGGGAGTAGGTAACCCAAGTGGAGGGGGTTCCCTCCGTCGTAGACTGCCCGGGATGGCTGCGAGATGTTGTGGCACTGTCGACAGTCCCCTTCTTATCGTGTCTTTGCAGCACCTTGCTCCCACACTCAAACATTGAAACCGCCGAAATACAGGGGGCCAAGAAGCCCCCCCCAATCGACTTGGCTGGGCGATTCCCCGGGTAATTGCCTCAATTCGCGCTCTTGCATGCTGCGAAAGGTGCCCAGATGACTTTGCAGGACAGGCAGCACAGCTTTCCCTTTGTGGGGCCTTGGTGACCCAAGCAGCGACAGGTGGGGGCGTAGAGGTGCCGATTTCTACCCTGGAGGGCTTTCAATTATGGGTGTGATATTTCCTCCGCTGGTTTCTTTGATTCAAGCTCTTGCGTGTTGGAATAGGTGCACAGAGCATACAACGTTGCGGAGAACACCACTTCTCCTCTATGAGGCCTTGGTAATCCCATAGGTGACAGGTGGGGGTGTAGAAGTTTCAATTCCGCCCGAGTGGACATCCAACTATAGACGTGATATCCCCTTTGCTGACTTCATTGGCTCATACACATGTGTGCAACTAGAGGTGCATGGATGAATTAATGATGCAGGTGGTAACATTCCTCTTTTATGGGGACTTGGAGGTGCAAACAGCTTCATGTGGGGTACAGGGTCCCCAGCTCGCCCCCCAGTGGGCCTCCAATTGTGGACATGGTCTTCCTCCACTGATTGTTTTAGTCTATTCTGCTGCGCGCATTTAGTGGTGCACTGATGGTTCCATGATGGGGGCAGCGCCGCTCCTCTTTTATGGGGCACCGGAGGGCCAAAGGGCAACAGGCAAGGGCGCAGGAGCTCCAGCCCCTCCTCAGTATGTTTTGGTTGTGAGCGTGATGTCCGCTTCGCCTCTCGAGGGCTCTGCTCCAATTATGATGTCGGGCTGGCCTCGGGCAGAGGGTAGGGGGAGGGCGGGATCCCCTGATGAGCCGTTGCCTTTTATTTACTCGCTCCCTCATCCACCCCACCACAGACCGCCCTGGCGGTGCTATTTTCCAACGGGGGCTGGGTCGCAAGGGATATGCAGCGTGAGTGGGGGGCTACCTGTGTGGGGTGCACAGAGTTCCCCACCCCAGACCGTTCTGCTTCCTGCTCCTCACCAAGGCGCTGTCACCACTGAGCCCCCAGGTGCCCGCTGTCAACGGTCACCGCTCGATGATTCCTCTGCCTCGTAGTTTGCCGCTGGCATTGGGAAATCAAAGTGCCTGTGTTCACAGAGACGCGATCGCAGGGCTGCTTTACACCAATGGCTTACCCGCTCGTGTCTCCCAAGAGGTTGCCATCTCTTTCTCACTGGTGCACGCCGCCATTTTGTTTGTGAAGGCATCGTGCGCTCGCTGCAGGGTTCCAGTGTTTCTCGGTCAATTCTGCTGCGGTTCTGCGTCTGAGGGCAGCTCTGTGTCCTGGCCCATCAGGAACTGCTAAAACGGCGATAGACACACGCCTTCTGTTGCCAGTATCTTGCGGTTGGGGCGGGGGTTAGCTTACGCTAGACACGTCCGCATGGTCGGAAAACTACCTAGCCATGGCCCCAATACATCTGCTTCTTGTTGGTCAGTGTATTTGCTTGGTCTCTAGAGCCAAGGTAAAATATCACATATTGCATCCACTTTTTTCTGTTGGTCTTCTTTCACACAAGGTGGCTAGACATAGGAATGCTGATCTCAATTTCTGGTTTCATTTCCAACTAAGCCCTCTGTAGAGATATCGTGAGAGCCCCGCTCTCGCGAGATCTCGCTCGCGCCATCAGCTCCGCCCCCGCGCGCTACGCGCGCATTACGGGACGAGCTGAGGACGCGGACAGCAGCGTCTTCCCGGCTCCTCCGAGCACGGGACGAATTTAAGGATTTTTGATGCACATTTGAGTTACAGCATCCAAACCCCTGTTGGCCACGTTGGCCCATTAAATCCTGGACCCTATCCATGCAATATCTGATCCAGAGGTATTAGGAAATAAAGTCCTGGTGAAATCCCTGCCTGGCTCCTGTCTTTCTTCAGGCACAAATTTACTACATAAATTGGCGACGAGGATCACCACAAGAAACCGCGCAGAAACATGCAGGGAGCCACACCGCCACCACCCTTTCTACAGACACCAGGTAGGCCTGCCATTCCTTGGCCACAATGGCAGCCCCTGTTCACGACGTACGTGGAGGCAATGGGTGGATCAGGATTTTCAGCGGTGAGACGCAGGGCCATGTTACTTAACGCCTTAGGGGTGGAAGGGCAAAGAATATTCGAGGGCCTTACCCCGATACCAGTAGATGACGACAATGATGATGTGTTCAAGGAGGCCGTTAGAAGAATCATTAAGAGGTTCGCCAGCAAAGAGAACACTGTACTCCATAGAATAAGGTTTTACACTCGAAAACAAGAGCAGTCCGAACCCGTCGATGACTACGTCACGAAATTAAGGGAACTAGCAGCCCTGTGTAACTTCGGCACCAACGTGGAAAACCGCATATGTGACATGCTAGTCGTCCATACCAACAGTCGGAAGGTCCAAGATAAGTTCATCCTCGAAAAAGAGCTACAGTTAGAAAAAGCCGTAGAAATTGCCAGAGCGGTAGAGGAAACCGTGGGGAGAAGTAAAGAGTTTACAGGGGCCCAAGTCCCCACTGAAATACAAGCAGTTGGATTCCGTCCAAGAAAGGAAAAGTTTGCATCAGACACGAGAGAGTCAAGGAACAGCAAGAGAGAACCCCTCAAGTGTCATAGGTGCTCCAGCACCAAACACCTGGCATTTGACAGAGAGTGCCCAGCCAGAGACAAGGAGTGTTCAGTCTGCAAACGCATAGGACACTTCTCGATAGTGTGTCGATGGAGGAACAAGAAAGTCACAAGCCTCACCACAGAACACTCAAAGGAAAGGGAATCCTCGTCAGATGAGGAGGGGAGACCCACAGTCATAATGGTGAACAGCACCCGAGCCAGGAGAGAGAAGCCTCACTGCGTGATCAAAATCGATGGAAGAGAGACACGGGTCATGGCAGATTCCGGGTCGGACCTCACCATCCTACCCCTCCAGACATATAAAGACATGGTGGGTAAAGAGAAAGTGGAAGTGCTCACCACACGACACAAGCCCACGGTGTTCGGGGGGGCCTCAGTCGAACTCTTAGGGTATATCAACGGCAAAGTCGAATTCAAAGGTAGAGAAACCATCACCAGAGTCTACTTCAGCCATGAAGGGCCTGCAGTGTTGGGCTGGGATGATCAAGACAAGTTAAAAATCAGACTGGATCCCAGCACAGAAGATCAGGTCCTATCAGTCCATACGAGGAACGAATCTGTTGTCAAGAGCGATTACCCAACACTTTTCTCGGAGGAGCTGGGGCACATTAAAAGTTTCATTCACAAGATCGTGCTCAAAAGAAATGCCGTCCCTGTCAAGCACCGGGTGAGACCAGTACCGGCCACAGCAAGGGACACCCTTAGACAACAGCTAGACAAAATGAAGATGGAAGGAGTGATAGAAGAAATTGAAGCGTCCGAATGGCTGAGCCCAGTCATCCTGATAAAGAAACCCCAGTCACAGGAATTAAGGGTGTGTATAGACCTGCGCAGCCTAAACTTAGAAGTTATCACGGACAACTACCCGCTCCCAAGCATAAACGAACTCATATTATTAATGAAAGAGGCCAAAATATTCTCAAAACTCGACATGAGAAATGCATATCATCAGATACAGCTCCACGAAGAATCGAAACCCCTTACAGCATTTATCACGCCATTTGGCACATTTCAATTCACTAAAATGCCTTTCGGGTTGTCGTCAGCCGCGTCGGCCTTTCAGCGCATGATGGACGTCCTACTAAGGAAAGTCAAAAATGTAGTATATTTTCAGGATGACATATTGGTTTATGCAAAGGACAAGCGGACGCACGATACCACCCTCAAAGTGGTTCTCAACAAACTACAAGATGCAGGAGTGCGTTTACGTCACGAGAAATGCTCATTTGGAGTAAAAGAAGTTGAATATCTGGGGTACAAGATTTCGGAAAAGGGGATCAGCCCGAAAGAAAATCTTATGCAAGCCATCACCAAAGCTCCTGAACCTGCCACCAAAGAAGAGGTGAGGTCTTTTCTGGGATTGGCTGAGTACTACGCAAAATTTATACCAAAGTTTTCAGAAACCAAGTCACCCCTACGCGATCTACTTAAAAAAGGGACAGAATTTTCGTGGAGAGAACCTCAGAAGAGGGCGATGGACACCATAAAGCAACACATCATGAAAGCTCCATGTCTGCAACCCTTTAACCCAGAGTGGGATACGGTCATTACCACTGACGCCAGTGCGTACGGACTAGGAGCAGTGCTAACCCAGAGGAGAGGTGACACCGAACATGTGGTGGCCTTTGCGTCGAAGGCACTATCAGAGGCGGAACAGAACTACTCTACGATTGAAAAAGAAATGCTAGCATGCGCATGGGCAGTCGAACATTTCAGAACATATGTGTGGGGCACAAAGTTCAAGCTGGTAACAGATCACAAGCCGCTCATCCACATGCTCAGCCTGGGAGGCACCAAAACATCCACGCCCAGACTAGCTCGCATTGCAGCGAAACTACAGGAATACACATTCGAAATCCATCACATCTCAGGATGGAAAAACTCGCAAGCCGACTGCATGTCGCGACTGCCAGAGAACAAGGAAAGGGCTACCACATTCCTACACGGTGAATGCATAGTCGCATCCATATCAGACATAAGGGCCCCAGACTACCTGGAACTCAGTGAGAGACACTGGGAAGAAGAAGACGGGAAGGACCCAATCATGGCCAAGATACGCAATTGGATCAAAGAAGGCTGGCCGAATGAGAAAATGCTGCCGGAGGGCATGAGAGCATATTGGAAAGTGCAAGATGAGTTGTCGAAAACAGAGGGAATAATCATGAAAATGGATCAGATCATTCCCCCCACAGGAATGAGGCGCACCATACTCTGCAGGGCCCACGCGGGACACCTAGGGAACACGATGACTCGCCGCAGGGTGAGAGAAGCTTACTGGTGGCCGTCTATGGACCAGGAAATACGCGCCATGATAGAGCGCTGCCATGAATGCCTAAACAGTGACAAAATACTTAAAGTTCGACAGGCGCCTCTCATTCCCACGGAGATACCAGAAGCAGTCTGGTCCAAAGTGGGCATTGACTTCATAGGGCCCCTGGAGGCGATGGAAACGGAACACAAATATGGCATAGTGCTGGTCGACTACTTATCCAAGTGGGTCGAAGCCGAGTTTGTCCCGAACATAACCACAGAGACGGTCATAGAGGTACTCACTGAAATATTCCAAAGGGAAGGCCTCCCCAAAGAAGTCGTCACAGACAATGGTGTGCAACTAGTTTCCAAAGATATGGAAGCATTTTTAAGAAAGAACCACATCAAACAAAAGAAAGCGGCCTTGTATCACCCCCAAGCAAATGGACTGGTGGAGAGGGCGAACAGGTTCATAAAAGGGGCCATCCAACTGGCAACAGCGTCAGGAATGAACCCCCTCAAAACTGCCAAAGAAGCCATAGCAGCTCACAGGCTCACGCCAAATGGAATTACTCAAATATCCCCGTTCAAAATGTTGAGAGGGAGGAGTGCGGCATCCACCCTCATTCCACCATGGCTGGCGAAAGTAAGGGAAGATGAAGCAGTTGACATGACTGAAGTAGTATGGCGCATGGAGAGAAACAAGACACGCATGAAATCGTGGAGTGATGAAAGAAGAAGGACGAAGCAAGCGCCCAACATAAAAGAAGGGGACTGGGTCAAAATCAAACTGCCAAGAAAGGACCAAGCCACGGGATCCCGTTATAGTCGGCCCATAAAAGTAACTCACAAAGGAACCAATCACGTCCGCACGGAAGACGGGCGCTCGTGGAACTTTGAAAGGGTAGCATTATACCAGCGAAGGCAAGAAGAAGCGAGGACCCAAGAGACACCCCACTTAGAAACCGAAAGAGATAACGGGAGAAACGAGGAACGAGAAACAGAAGGAAGCGATGGAGAAAGAGATACAACCGAAACGGAACGGGAAGAACCATGTGAAAGTCCAGAACCAGAGCAGCAGAGACCATGCCCTGTAACCAGTGAGAGGCCCCGAAGGGAGCACAGAAGACCGGTGAGATACAATGACTATGTGGTACAGTGAACCCGTTCTGCTTTTGGAAAAAGGGAGGTGTGTAGAGATATCGCGAGAGCCCCGCTCTCGCGAGATCTCGCTCGCGCCATCAGCTCCGCCCCCGCGCGCTACGCGCGCATTACGGGACGAGCTGAGGACGCGGACAGCAGCGTCTTCCTGGCTCCTCCGAGCACGGGACGAATTTAAGGATTTTTGATGCACATTTGAGTTATAGCATCCAAACCCCTGTTGGCCACGTTGGCCCATTAAATCCTGGACCCTATCCATGCAATATCTGATCCAGAGGTATTAGGAAATAAAGTCCTGGTGAAATCCCTGCCTGGCTCCTGTCTTTCTTCAGGCACAAATTTACTACACCCTCCCCTAGCATCTGATATGACTGAATCACATACACTGGGCAAAATAATAACACATTTTATAAATATTGGTTCTCTGAATCTGTTTATAAAAATCAAATTTTCATGGATCTCACGTTACAATAAATCTTAATTCATCACATCGCTCTAGAATGTGAAATTGCCATGGTAAAATATTGTAGTTGCTAAACTTTACTTAATGTCTGTAATTTCCGTATGCCTATATGTAATAAGGTCACAATGCACATATTTCTATTTTTGTTCTAGGCCACTGGGAGTCTGAGGTATGGTATTTCGGGTAATGGTATATTTTAAGCAGATTTAAAAACCCACTTTAAACATTATGAGCCACACAATAGCTAAAGTTCCGTTTTATTTTCTCAGTCCAATCTCTATTTCCTGCCTCTTGTGTGACTTGGGGTAAACTAAGATATCTGTTCCATTAGTCCTAATGTTTAAATAGCCTTCCATAGTGCAAGTGGCTATTGGCTTTGGGTTTACTACATTAAGTGACCTTGAGGTTAACTGAATATAAGTGTCTATTTGGCCAGCTGTGCCTCTTATAGTATGTAATCATTATCCTTCTCATAGTTTATTAAGAAATACAAATCACATGCAACTGTTACTTGTTGTTAATGGGCCATAGCTCTGTCCCTAAAAGGTGGGAGGCCTACCACGGTTAATACCAGAGCCAGACCTTCACTCAGGGGCTGGGTGTGTAAATTGGGAAAGCTCCAGACCCCACCCTCTTCCCTCCTCCCGTGCCTGGTTGCATGACAGTACAGCTTTCAATGACACCCGTGCTTGCAGCTATGTTCTAGCCAGTTTATTTCCCTTGCATAATCCACACTTGCAGCTGCCATAATGGGATATCCAGTTGGCACACAGATTAGCTGAATGAACAGGAGGAAGAACAAGCTGTGCAAAAGCCTGAGCAATGCAAATTTCTACTTGACTGGCCTCAGAGGGAACGTCCCAAGGACTAAGCACTCAAGGCGAACGCATAGACTATGACTGACACCAGCGGGGGCGGAATGTCCGGCAGGACCTCACATGGTCAAAGACCTTGTGCTCACCTATAGGGGGACTGCAGAGCGGCAGCCTCACCAAGCCAGCATCTATAAACTGCAGAGATACCCGTGCAAGCCACTTTTTGTGGGAGACTGGTCCCATCGATGGGAATAGGGCTGTACTGAAGACCATTTATTAATGTTTGCACAATTGTAACACCTCTCTGGGGAAAAGGGAAGTCAGCAGTTGGCCCAGGGAACCAGCAGAAGAAGCTAGACATGGAGAAAGGGAACATAAAAGGTAAGACAGGAAACAGGAAGGTGTGGGTTGAGTGAGGAGCAGTAGGACAGAGAAACAAGACAGAGGAAGGACGGTGAGTAGGAGCATGGAGGTGAATTATTAAGAGTGCACGCTAAGGTATTGGTTGGTGGGAGAGAGTGGTACTGGTATTTCAGTGTGCATGAAAGGTGTGTGTGAGATTAGTAGGGGGAGATAGAAAGAAAGGTGATTGAGGGAGAGTGTGTGGGCGCAGTAGTAGAGTGGATAGAATAGTAGAGTAGAGAAGGAAGAGTAGTAGTGGCATGGAGAAGGGCGAGAGAGTTGTAGGGAGTATGATTGGTGGGTGGAGGCAGACAGGGGAACATCAGAGGGACAGAAGAGGAAGTGTCAGGGAGAAAGACTGACAGTGGTTAGAGTAGGATTGAGGAGATAAAAGGAGAGTGACAGCTAGATCAAAGGAGATTAATATTGGTGCATGTAAGGATATGATCAACTGGGTCCTGAGAGCCAGAAAGGCACAATATCCATAATCTAAGTCCTCTAGGATTTAGAGCAGGGACCACTGCAATTATTCCCTGGTGGAGACTTTGGAAGAACAGGTTTTCTTCCTTTAGGCCATCACTCTTTGAGGAGACAGATTTTAGATTATAGCAGTTGTCTATCTCTAACAACCATCCTGGGGTTAAGGGATGCCTGGGTTAGGGAGGGGAACCATCTCTAGATGAGATATTGAGGGACAGATCTTAGAGAGTCTTTTCACTACAAAACCAACAAAAACGCTTGAACTGTCTTTGAGAGTTGGTATGTTCTTGATGCCATCTGTGACACCTGATGTCAATGCAGGATCCTCAAGCCCTGATACAGAGGCTGCCCACATAAGGGGGAAAATGGATGAGAAATATATGCTGAAAGACTTGTGGGCAACCGCCAGTGCCAAACCCTGGGACTGAGAAGTTTGGGAGATCGGAATGGAATTAAAGTTCCTACTCGAGCCCCCATCTGACTAGCCAGAAGACTATTGGGAGTCAGCTGGTTCTTACAGTAAACCGATGCAGGGCAATTCTCCAGAAGAAGCCCTTATCCTGGCCACTCAAACCGTACGACCATAGAAGACCTATTAAGGGCTTGGTGGACGGTCAACTGGCAATCCGCCTCCAACACTAGGACAACATTAGCACATTCTTACAGCCTTACAGGGAGCCATCAACATAAGATGAGAACGGCTGGCCTACCTCCCCCATTGCCGCTGTGATCCTACCAAAACTAGGTACCGAGGAAGCTCGGTGAAATATATTGCACTGCTACTCATGGGGGATGCCCAGCAAGCCTTTTAAGCCCTCCACCCTTATTGAAGGACTCCCTATGAAGAATTGAAGCAGGATTTTTTAGAAAGGTTGGGACAAGATCAAGAACATTACCAAATACGCCTGAGAAATCTATGACTAGGACAAGGGGAAGCACCCCTTCAGATGTCCTATCAAGTAAGGGAGTTACTAAATATGTGGTCAAGCAACAACACTTTTAACCAAGTCAAAGAAATGCTAGTTTTGGAGGAGTTTGTCGATACATTGCTGCCTTCCCTACAAAAGGTTGTATGGCAATTACATGAGCCCTCATTGGAGGAAGCGAGCCAAATGGATAAAGTACATCAAAGTGCTGTGTGCTCAAGTGAGACGATTGTGGTACCAAAGAAACCTAACAATGACAAAACAGGGTCATGGGGAAAGAAGTGCATCCCTAAGGAGACCAGGCCCCACCGCAGCAACCCCCAAATCTGAGGTGGGACCTCCTCTGCTAACTGAATGGAGGAAGTCTGGGGCTTCAACACGCCGAGAGATATTAACGTGCTATGCTTCTGGGAAGCCAGGGCACATCTTGAGCAACCTAAGGACCTCTGGGGATTGGACTCCTGAACCCTGGACTGTCAACTAACTCTGAGGGGACACTGGTGGATTGGGGAAAGGAAATTCCACCTCCTGGTAAAAGTTCAGGGAATCTGGGCTAGAGCACTATTGTATTCAGGTAGAAAACTGATGGCAATTCAGGCCGTCTTAATCAGTCCAAAGAAACTCCATCCAGGAAACCTATTCCAAATCATCTGTACACGGAGATGCAGATCTTCACCCCCAAGCTATGGTTACCATCTACGTCTAAAGGAAACAACTCCAAGTGCCGATGTTTGTCATGCCTGGACTCCCAGAAGTAGTTCTGTTGGGTATGGCTTTTCGCCTGTTCAACAAGTTCCTTCTAGAGAATGTCAAGGGGAGACTACCATGGGATCCACAGATAGTCAACTACTTAGAAGAGGAGGGGGACTCTGAAGAAAGGGATGATGGTGTGTGATAGGGCCAGGTTTCCCTATCAGGTTAGGGCCGGGCTCCCTCCCATTCCTGGGTGGGAGGCATACCTGGTTTAATACCATAGCCAGTCCTTCCCCAGAGGTGGGGTGTGGGATTTGGGAAGGACCCATTCCTTATCCTTTGCCCCTGTGCCTGGCTGCATGACAATACCATTGTGTTGCCACCATGCCTCCAACAGCCCCATTCTGGCTAGTGTCTTTCTCTGTCTTATGGAATCCATACCTATAGTTAGTCACTGTAATGGGACATCCAGTCAGCACAGAGCAAGGGAACAAGTCGAATGAACAGGAGAAAGAACAAGCCATGCAGCAGCCTGAACAATGCAAACAGGTACTCAACCAGCCCCAGTGGGAACCTCACAGTGTGTCTGAGCATGAATCACTCCAGGTAAAATCACTCACCAAGAGACACAAACTTGTGCCAGTGAGTGAATCAGAGTGCCCGATGGGACTCACATGGACAAAGACTGTGTGCTCACTTGTAGCGGGTCCGCGATAACCCTCACCAAGCTGATATCCACAAGCTGAAGGAGACCCTCACACGAACAGGAACATTGCAAGAGACTGGTGGTCCTGCAGAAGATAAGGGGGTGGGGCTTTAGGTCACTTTTGTATAATTGCACAATTGCAACATCTCCTCAGGGAAAAGGACAGTTAGTGGTTGGCCCAGCGAACCAGCAGAGGAAACTAGCCAATGGAGGGGGCAAAGGTAAAAAGGAGAACAGGAAACAGGAAGGTGTGGTGGGGGGTTAGGGGTGTGGTCAAAGGAGGAGCAGTAGACCAAGAGACCAGGCAGAGGATGGACGGAGGCGGGGCGTGTGGATTCGAATTACCAAGACTGTACATGGTGAGGTAGTGCTTGGTGGGAGAGAGTGGTACTGGTGTTTTAGTGTGCGTGAAAGCTGTGTGAGTGAGATTAGTAGGGGGTAGAGTTGAGAGTGAAAGATAGGTGACCGAGTAAGTTAAAGCAGGTGACTGTGGGAGAGAAGCTATGGGTGGCATAGTAATAGATGTAGCATGGAGAGAGTAATAGTAGTGTGGAGGGAGCAATAAAGTGGAAAGGGGAGATTAGTAGTGTGGAGTGGGGAGAGTAGTAAAGAGTTGAAGTAGTAGGGAGTAAGAACGGAGTGTGGAGACAGACAGTAGAGAGTGTCACTGTCTTGTCTCTTTCTTCCTGACACATTCTCTTCTGTGTCTCTGATGTTCCTCTCTCTACTGTCTGCCTCCACACTCTTACTCCCTACTACGGTCACCCCACTCTCTACTAGCTATATGACTCTAGCTGTCATTCTGCCTTTTTCTCTCATTCTCTCCTGCCTTCTATGCCACCCACCATCTTGTCTCTTTCTCCCTTGCAGTAGGAGGGAAGAGAGTAGGAGGATATAAGGGAAAGTGACAGCTAGAGCTGTAAGGATAACATCAGTGTCAGAACGACACACAATCCATAACTGAAGTTATCTTGTGGATTTAGAGCAGGGACCACCTAGCTCTTTCCTTAAGGGAGACTTAGGTAGATAAGGCGTTCTGCCTTTAGGCCGTCACTCTTCGAGGAGACAGATTTTAGATTGTAGGGGCTACCAATCTCTAGCGACCATCCAGTAGTTTTCTTTTTTAAAACACTTTGTATTTGCGTTTTTCATAGTAACAAACAAAAAAGACAGATGAGTTCAACATTACCCCCCTCCCCCCTTGTTTTTGTTTCTAGTTCAATCCAACGAGGCCTCCTCTCATCTCTCAATAACCTTTTAATGTACGGCACTTCTTGTCCTCCTACCCTCGGGAGATCAACCTTAGCCTTGTCATACCTTCCCTTCCCCTTACCCTACACTCCGCTCCGTGCTATTCCCACAGCTAACATTTCACGGCAGTTTCAGATCATTATATTTTGATAAGTCATTCAGCAGTTGACCCCAGGACCATCCAGTAGTTGAGGGATGCCCATGTCTAGATGATAGAGGGACAGCTCTTAGAGAGTCCCTTGACTACAAAACCAATAAAACCCCTTGAACTTTCTTCATGAGTTGCTATGCCCCTAAGGCTATCTGTGATATGTGGCGGCATCCTGAAAGAATCAAATTAAAAATATTAAATCTGTAGCACTAAAAATGCATCTACATCATCACAAGTCCTTTCAGTGTGGATTGTAAGGGATAGCGTAAAAAATACACCTCAAAGAGACATCGGTTGACCTGCATGAACCTTAAGATAAGACAATGATGTCCCTGCCACTGCAGGTGAGCCAGTCATCAATTAATAACATACACCTGATTGAGATTGGGAGGACCTCAGTTCAAGCATTAACGGTATGATTGTGCATTTTCTAATTGAGCCATAAGCAGGAAAACAATGAAATTCGAGATCGGAGAAGAACATACACTTTTTTCAACGTTTTGAATGTTAAACCATTTGGCTGTAACTTCTCTGAGGTGTCAGATCAAATCTTGCTCTAGTAATTAGCAACCGCTCATGTTTTGTTTTATTCCATAACAGATATTTCTATATATTACTTGCCACCAAGATCTTGTTGAGTCTATTAGAAGGCTTCATGAGTTCTCTATTGTCTTTCTAGAGAAAAAAAAACTCCGATTAGGTGGCATTTAACCATCTGGAAAACTAGACCATTACAATTCTCATGGTTAATGAAATAATTAGAGGTGTTAATTTTGCACAATCATTGTTTGACATGTCTTAGCCATGGAATGGTCATCTGTTTTGCTATGGGTACTATATTTCTTTACTATGTACTCGGTCAGCCACGCCTTTTCATTTCTCCAAGTAATTAACTATAATAAAACTGGAGCAGAAAGAATGGCATCCGATCTTCACTCTGTACTCTCAATGTAGCAATATTAGAAAATGCCCAAAATCCACTTCTATAATCACCTTTGCCTTGACAGAATAGACCTTTAGCACCATATCAAATGGATATGCCTTGTGCAATCACTCAAATTGACATTTTTAAAAGTTGCTTTTCTATATGTGAAATTCTGTTATGTGGAGAAAGAGATACCTAAATAATCAAAGGTCGCTGTAACAGCAATTACAACCATAGCTGTTCTGATTTCACTGCCCTACACTTTGTCAAACCAGATTTGTTCCCAAGACCCTTTCTTAATGTCACATTTTACAAAAAGGGGGAAGAGACCAGTTCCATGAAATTGACATAACGTTTAAATGCTACTTCCTGGTCCACATCCGTTTCCAATAACCTACAGATTTCTGACAGATTGAATTTGATTATTTGGTCTTGCACCGCTAATTCCCTTGAATTATTCCATCTAATCCTTATTCTGGCATATGATGGGGAGTCTTTAGCTGTACACCTCCAGTTTCTTTCTAGTGGACCTTTGAACTGGCAATAATTCTTAATACTATAAGATGATGGTCACTAAACAACCCCGACAATGCACAGAAATCCAAAATTAATCTTCATTTATGTTCAGAGATACAAAAATCATCAATAGAAAAAGAGCCACAATGACTTTTATAAACCTTTGTTCATGGCCTTTATGTGGGAAACCACTCATTAACCATTAACACTTCAAAGGCACCATTCCATCAACCATCAATACAATTTAAGGCCTTTGGTGCATATCCATGGCAGAATGTTATGGATCTTATGTTCAGCCTCATCTAAAAGTTAGATGTCTGGATCATTCCCTGTCTTGAGGTTAAAATCACCACTAATCAAAAAGGAGTGTTATCATTAAATAGGCAAATGTGCATCAATAATCTGCTTAAAGTCCATTAAAGTAGACTTTATTGCCGTTGTTTGCGGACTATTATATACATTTATGAGAAAAAAATGAGCCCCAGCTCTATTTGTTATTAACAAAATCAGTATGCATTTAGTACAGAAGGTATGCAAGTAAGTGATTAGTGTCCCTCGTAATGGATTTGAGCATTAATGAGAAAAAAGTAACCAACCCTCTGCCATATCTTCATGTGTTTTCTTTGTTGCCATAGTTTCATAGGAATTAAACCACCCAAATAAATAAGAGGCCTCACACGTTTCCTGTAGCAAAATAATGGCATGCCTTTTTAAGACAGCTGCTTTTTTGCAAGTTATCTTATTTCCTCTGTGTTATTCCAAGACAATATTGTTAATGATGTATCCTTAGGATCCACAGGAATATTGTTTCGTTGCCCAAGCACACTATCGCATAGAGGAAGAGGCATGATAGATAGAATTCGGTGGTCAAACAATCTCTTCTAGTGAGGAAAGTACATCAAAATGATTCTCACTAAATGATGGACCTTTACTGACAAATGAAAAAGTCATATTCCACGCTATTACTGGAGCATTCATTCTCCCATTATTAAGGGGGGTTACTTCCTATACGTTTCATATTCATTATTCACTGTGCAATCACAGGGTCTGCTCTACCATGATCTAGTCCTGAGACCTAGGCCTTTACTCTGGCAACTATTTGAAATATTCCTAAAAATTCATTATTATACTTTTCCTGTATGCCTTTGACGTGCTCAGATTTGACCTCACAACATGGGGTGTCCAACTGGTCCCAGTAAAAGTTATTATAAAGCAATCACCACCAATATTTTTCATTGTGGGCCCTAGCCATGCTACACATCTGGCCATCAACATTTTTGCAGGTTTATTCTAGGTCCCATTATTCTGCTGTTGACCTAGTGTACAGTCGTATGTATTAGTGAAACTGTAGATTGCTCTGTCTTCATATCAAGTGGATATATATGTATTTAAAACCCCACTAGAGCTGCAGACTGTGTTGGTAAATCTAAAATAACTTTATTTGTGTCTTTTCCCTCCAAAATTACTTTGGAACATTTTCCTGCAGACTGGTTTATGGTGCGATTGGCTCGCTTTCTTAAAGGTATTTGACAAAAACGTACCTATTCACTAGTCATTTATCCATGTGTGTTGCCTCCAAGTTTTGTAGTACAAAATGGGATTGGGGGTTCACTAGATCTTTCAATGGATCAGTAATCGTGGAATTCCCTGTGTTCCTCCTCTGTCAAATTGATGTGGCTTCTACAGCTAGGTGCCCTTTTCTGTTTCTAATCCTATTATCGATAATATGTTTATGTTTATTGGTTTATATTGTGCCGGAGACTGCAGGCATCAGGGCGCAGACACAGAACAAAAACAGATTGACAACAAAAACAGTCTAGGCGAACAGCAGTGTCTTAAGGCTTTTCCTAAAGACAGTGCTGTTTTCTTCTTGACGCATCACCACAGGAAGTTTATTCCACATTTCGCCTGCCTGTGTAGGGAAGGCCCGTTTATTACCTCGTGCTCGTTTGCATCTTGGTTGAGTTAGACATATCGAGTCCTTCGATCGTGTAACTTTAGTCCTATTTTCTAGGGTCAGTATTTCTTTTATATATTCTTGTGCTTTCCCATATAAGCATTTATGCACAATTATGTTTCTTTTGAAGTATATTCTAGCTTCTACTGGGGGCCAATGTAACTCCCTTCTGTCTATGGTGACTGGGTCCTGTCTCCTGGTCCCCTTAATGATCCGCACCGCATCATTCTGTAATATCTGTAACCTTTTTATACGTCCCTTGCTTGCTCCAGCCAGAAGAGCATTGCAGTAGTCCACTCTAGGCATAATCACAGCTCTCACAAGTGTTATGCAATTAGCTGTAGATACATAGGGCTTCAAAAGACGAAGCAGCCTAAAATGGTATTGAGCTTTCTGGACTACACTGCCAACCTGGGCTTCTGAACCCATGGATGCTTCCAAGGTAATTCCCAAGGTCTTCACTTTAGATACCACCTTAATGTGGTGACCTTCCAGCGCAAAACCCTCATACATGTTTGATAGTTTAGCACGCATCTGCATAGATCCAAAAATAAGGAATTCTGTCTTGTTTGCGTTAAGACAGAGACCATTTGGGATCATCCAGTATTTTATGGTCTCATAAACCTTTCCTATATACTCTAGTTCTTTTTCGTAGTCACCCCTCCATTCAAGGATTAACTGGGGTCATCTGCATAGTTGGAAAATCGGACACCCATGTGTATAGCAAGAGAAATACAGGCTGATTGTTTGAATTTTTTTCAAAAACTAAAAAATGATATTTACTTTTTATGTTAGATTTGAAATTGCCGCTTTCATCTCTTTGCACAAATCCATACTCACCTTGCCAGGTGATTGTCCATTATTCAATGTCTCACTATGGGGCGCAGTTTGTTTGCTAATAAACATCTATCACGCTTGATTGGTTGTGTAGGGAGGATCATCCTCAATTATAAAATGATTGGACTGCTTATTTGAGGTTTTGGGACTCAACAGCTGCTGCAGCAAATTAAACCTCAAAATGTTTTCTAGTAAAAATACCTCACATGAGACAGTAATTGTTTGAGTCCATTCCATTGAGGGGGGGGGTGTAAACATTTTGCTGAGAAGCTGGTATTCCCAATCTAGTTTCCCAGCTACTTTATTTCCTCCTCCAACTGTAACACACACACACATGCACACGCCCACACCCACGCCCACACCAATCTTTTTTAATGCTTGTTGAGCCCTCAACATCTTTTTACTGACAAGTTATTTGGTGTTGTAATTGCTTTTTTCCCATAATGCAGTACTTAACATTTTTACAATGTATATAACACTGTAATTAATATGTTACAGTTAAAATAACATGAACAAGCTACTGCCAATATAAGAGTGTACTGATAATCCACTAAGGAAGCGAAACAAAATCAAGAAATGCTACAGAGAAAAATCTATAAAATGTTAAAATTGCAAAGACAACATTTGATGAGCTACCCAGTGTTGACAACTCTGACCTGGCAGTTATGAGGTAATGATAAAAATATGTTATCAAAAGACGGTCTGGTGAACCATGCACACAGGAAAGCTTAAATGTTCATATATGGTTTCACCACTCTATCTCTTGTAGATTTCCACTAAATTTGTTTTAGCCTTCGGTGGATTCAAGGCCCATGCCCACAGACACCACCAGCAGGCAGCTTAAATTCGTTTTTCTGGTGAGAAGGTAAAAATAAAAACAAACAAAAAAAAATCATCATATGCGAGGAAGGATCACCTGGGTGGAGGGGACCTGGGGAGTGTGGTTATGACATCTTTAGGTGAGACATGGTATCCCCCTTTTTAACCATCTGTTCCTCGATCCTTTGTAGGCTACTGTCAGGCTTTTTCCCTTCCTTCCCCACAACATATCCCACAGAACATCATTGTAGTACTGGGACGAGGAGAGACAACACAGAGCTATGAACACTTCTTTCTAGTCAAACCTCCCTAAACACCACTACGGCACTGAGACTAGGGAGAGGGCTATCAAGGACATGTTTCAACCTTGTTGGGCCTCCTCGGTGAGGTGCAGCTTGGTTCCCTATGGTGCAGCGAGCAATGGACTCACGCCTGGGCATACCCTCTCTCTCATAGGGAGACAAACTAAAACCAAAAAAGTGATGGGTGGAAGGTTTCTAATTAATCTGAACCACTGGCATTGCCCTGGGCAACTTTCCACCCCACCGTTTTTTAGCCCCTCTGTGTCATTGCAAAAGGGGTCCACCGATATGCATATCAGTCAGATACTACCACCACTGGGAACAGCCCTGCCCGAACTTCTAGGCCAGTGTCATGATCTCTGCTTCCAAAAGGTCAGGACTTACCCAACTCCCTTGGAAGCAGACCCATAACCCAGGTTCAGAGTGCCAACCAGTCCCAATTGGGACCTTTTGGACCCTGTCCTGGCGCCAGTGGCACCAGGCTCATAAATATGCCCAGTCCCAGCGCTGGAAGCGCCGGGCTCATAATGCTTGGGTGGATTTACCTGCAGCAGACCATGCTGCTTACTTACCTGCCAGTTGAGCCTCTAATCCTCTTCTGTTTGGGACTACTTTTCCTGTTGGGTGGGGCAGGAGCCACTCCCTAGGTTCAGTACACTGGAACTCTTCTGGAAAGCAGGAACTCTTTTCTTACCTAGGCGAGGCTGTGGAAGGAGACACCTAAGCACTACAGGAGGCTATTTAAACCACACCCGATGGATGAATCTTGCTTTGCGTTATTCTGCATCCTCTGCAGCAGAACGCTCATCGTGTCTTCTGCATCTGATCCTGGGCCTAAGGGAAAAAGGCTTACCATCCTGAATCCAGTCTTCAGCAACACCTATAAAGACAAGAAAGAACAGGTTAGCATTACGGTCTTCAGTGACAGCGCTTCTCTTACCTGGTCCATCGGCTGTCATCAACGCCTCGCGCTGCATTCCGGCATCTGAAAGACAAAGGCTTACCTACTCTTCACGTGCTCCGGAGGTCTTCGCACTGCATTCCGGCATCTGAAAGACAAAAGCTTACCAACTCTTCGCACGCTCCGGAGGCCTTCGGCGCTGCATCCCGCATCTGAAAGACAAAAGAAGGTGCGTTTAAAGACATTGGGTAACTTTATTACTCACGTGCCAGTACTCCTTCCCACGCCGAACCCAGTGGGTATTCCGGCACCCTTCAGCAGCTCCGAACTTGTACCTGCAAGATAAAAGGACAGTTAGTGCGCATCGTGAGGCAGGCAACAAGCGCTTACTTACGTGCTTCCAGGCGCTTCTATTCCTCACACGGGTTCCATCCTCAACTCACTTCAGCCCGTCATCCGCCATCGCCGGAACCCTGCAAAACAAGAGACATCATTACAAAAGACTTTTGAAGACATTTGAAATACTCGGAACTTACCGTTCGTGCAGTAAACGACGGACAGCAGTCCTCTGAGGTCAAGAGGCCTGCACCCTTATCCAGTGAAGAAACTGGTTACGGCACCCTGCCCCGAGGCAGATGGAGAGCTCGGCGTTCACTTACCTAAGGTGAGAGCGTTAACCTTAGGGGTTCTACAGGAGAAGAGAAGGGGAAGAAGAGAGAGACACCCAATAACCCCAGTTCATTAATCCCATATTTTCTATCTGCAGACATCTTACTCTTCGAGTCAGACATACAGTGCACAGAGGTCCAGCCCAAAGAGCCAACCGTGTGTTACACATCACCTTTGAAGATACGGTATTCGCCCAGTCAAGACCGGCGCCTCTGCGGGAATCAGGTGAGCGTTACAGAATGCAAAGCCTACCGCAAAACTCCCGCCCAGGCGCTATGGAAACCTCGAATACCGACCAGCTAGCCCAGTTACTTGGGGAACTAAGAGCAGAAGTGCATGCAGCCCGTCAGGAAACGAACGCTCTAAGAAGGGAACTGATTATTTCCAAGGAGCGAACAGACGATCTCGCTAGACAATTGCTACAGTCACAAGCCGGACAGACCCCATTACCCGCATCAGGGGCAAATCTTCCTTCAAGATCCTCTATGAATCCAGTGCAAATCAACCTACCTGGGAATGTACCTCTGGCTCCGCCCGAGCGATTTTCTGGTGACCCAAAGAGGTTTGCAGTATTTATTAATCAGTGCCGGTTGCATTTCTTATGCCGGCCAGCAGCCTTTCCAACTGATCAAGCTAAAGTAGCTTTCGTGCTTTCGTACCTTAGTGCCAATGCGGCAGACTGGTCGATCCCTCTAGTTAATCAAGATGATCCGGTTCTCCATGATTTTCAAGCTTTTCAGCTCAGTATGGAAAAACTGTTCGCAAGACATTCACAGGGGCAGGCCTTGGACAATGAGCTTCTTTCGTTGCGACAGGGTAATCAAGACCTTTTGGCTTATATTGCGTCTTTCAACAGACTGATAGTGGAAACTCAATGGCCTGAGGACAAAAGGATTACGCTGTTTTATAGAGGTCTACGTGGAGAGCTCAAAGATGTGTTAGCCCAAGTAGTGAATCCCCCGCAAGACTGTTCGGACTATATAGACTTAGTCGTTCAAATAGATCACAGACTGCAGAACAGGAAGGCCGATCGTTCCAAGTTTGATGCTCGAGTATTTTCCAAACCACCAACTCCTTCCAAAGGAGTAGACTCCGGGGAACCCATGCAAATAGGGGGCCTGAAAGGACCACTAACACAAAAGGAGCGGGAAAGGAGAAAACAGTTGCAATTATGCCTCTATTGCGGAAACTCAGGGCACTTTCTTCGAGACTGTCCGGTGAAACCAGCCAAGAAGGCAGTAGGAGCTGCAGTTACCAAGGTCACAAACTCTGAGCAGGGAAACAACCTCGCCCGACAAGAATAGAGGTCCTCTTGCCGAGCGTTAAAACCAGTTCCGTGACCTCGCATTTCGTGATACCTATGGTCCTCATTAACCCTGATCATCCGGATCGATTACATGCGATTGAAGCTTACGTCGACAGCGGTGCCATCGGCAATTATGTGGATCATGAAATGGTTTTGAGGATGAATCTAACTCTTTGTCCCAAGGCTGTAAAGGACGTCATTACTACGGTGGATGGTACGGAGATAGCCTCCGGACCAGTAACGCATACCACTCAAGAAGTGACGCTAGTAAGTCAAGATGGACACCATGAGAAGATCGTGTTCGATGTGATCAAGGCCCCTCAGTTCCAGATTATTCTAGGAATACCTTGGTTAGAGAAACACAATCCTCAGATCGATTGGCGAGCAAGAACGGTTCAGTTTCCAGAATGTGTCTCTACTTGTCACCCTCCACCTGGTGTTGCACTGGCAGCAATTTCTTCGGAGACTCCCCAGTTACCTCCCGAATACCTAGAATTCCAAGATGTTTTCCGGAAGGATCAGGCTAACTCTCTACCTCCTCATAGGTCTTATGACTGCCAGATAGACCTGATACCTGGATCTATTCCTCCTTGTAGTAGAATTTATGCCCTCACCGAGCCTGAGAACCTTCACCTCCGACAATACCTGGATCAATACCTAGCGAATGGGTTTATTCGTCCTTCCAAGTCCCCTGCTTCTTCAGCTTTGTTCTTCGTTCCAAAAAAAGAAGGGGACCTTAGAACTTGTATAGATTATCGTGCCTTGAACCAGATCACCGTTAAGAATAGATATCCGTTACCATTGATCCCTGAACTCCTGGACCAAGTCAGAAAAGCATGCATATATACAAAGCTGGATCTTAGAGGAGCCTACCACTTGGTACGAGTAAAAGAGGGCGATGAATGGAAGACGGCCTTCCGCACCAAGTATGGGCTATTTGAATATCAGGTCATGCCCTTCTGACTTTGCAATGCCCCGGCCGCCTTTCAATATTTTATGAACGATGTCCTCAGAGAGCTCATAGATGTGTGTGTTGTTGTTTACATTGACGACATCCTCGTTTATTCTTCATCGGAATCTGAACATCGGAAACACGTGAAAATGGTCCTCGAGAGATTGCGTCAACACAAACTTTTCGCCAAGTTGGAAAAATGTGTTTTCAACGTGACTGAAGTTGAGTTCTTGGGATTCATATTATCACCTAGCGGAGTGCGTATGGATTCAAAGAAGGTCGATGCAATTCTCAAATGGCCATCACCATCCTCCGTAAAAGGTGTTCAAAGCATGTTAGGCTTCGCTAACTTTTACCGCAGGTTTATCCCCGAATTCTCTCGAATAGTCCAGCCCATCACCACCTTGTTAAAGAAAAACAAACGTTTTGAATGGTCTACCGAGGCGGAGCAAGCTTTCCAGAATTTGAAGACTAAATTTATCTCTGCACCAATTTTAAAACATCCTCGCCCCGAACTCCCCTACATCGTTGAAACTGATGCTTCGAGCCTTGCCATGGGGGCAGTTCTATCACAAAAGGACCCAGTAACCAATCAGTTGCATCCCGTGGCATTTTGGTCCCGCAAATTCTCGCCTCCTGAAATCAATTACACTATTACTGATAAGGAACTTCTGGCTATCAAGTCTGCCTTTAAGGCTTGGCGGCATTATCTTCTGGGGGCCCGACACACCGTTACTGTGATTACGGATCACCGAAACCTGCAATATTTGAAAACCGCAAAAGCTCAATTCTCTAGACAACTCCGTTGGGCACTATTCTTTGCCGAGTTTGACTTCATAATTACCTATCGACCTGGTACAAAAAACGGTAAAGCTGATGCCCTTTCCCGGATGGGAGTGGAAGAACACTTGATCAACCCTAAACCTGTACCTATCATTCCCGAACAAAGAATTCTGGGTGTAATCGCCACACAATCCATAGAGGAAGTTAAGGATAAAGCCAGGCAACTTGTAACTCCAGCAGACATACAGAATTGGCATCTGCAGGGAAAGGACTTTGCAGTGAAGGACAACTTATTGTATTTCCAAGAACGATTATACCTGCCCAGCACAGATTTACAGAAAAAGGTAATCTCTTGTTATCACGATTCCTTAATGGAAGGACATCCCGGTATGGCCAAAACCTCAGAAAAGATCAAGCGCTACTTCTGGTGGCCGTCTTGGAAAAAAGATATCAGAGACTTTATAATGTCCTGTGGAGTATGCGCCCAAAACAAGAGTCAAAAGGAAAAACCAGCCGGGCTCTTACGCCCTATTGACATCCCACCTCGCCCTTGGCATACGCTTTCTATGGACTTCATCACCGATCTACCTCCATGCTCCGGATACAATACGATCCTAGTAATCGTGGACTTATTCTCCAAGATGGCGCATTTCATTCCACTCAAAGGCTTGCCAACAGCAACAACTCTGGCCCGAGAATTTCTCGAAAACATCGTCCGACTGCACGGTTTTCCTTCAGTTCTAATTTCGGATCGAGGTAGTCAATTCATTTCTCATTTTTGGCGAAGTTGCTGTCGGTCGGCTCAAATTGATGTGAGACTATCGACCAGTCACCACCCTCAAACCGACGGACAAACCGAGAGGACCAATCAAACTCTGGAACAGTATTTACGCTGCATGCTGCAACAAACTGAAAAAACTTGGAAAGATATCCTTTGGATAGCGAATATGCCTACAATAACTCTGTCCACTCGGGAACTGGGAAAACCCCGTTTTTTCTTCTATACGGCAGTCACCCTCGAACCTCGGAGTTGGATCCACTCCAAGATCTTGGAACACCAGCAGTAGACTACCTGCATTCTACAATCACCCAAGCCTTTAAGGAAGCCGTTTCTCACCTTCAAAGGGCTAAGGAACAATACAAGAAAGGTGCAGATCAACATCGGAAGGAAGCCCCCCAATATCAAGTAGGAGATCAAGTCTGGTTATCCACCAAATATCTACCTCTAAAAGGACCACGCACATTCAACCCAAGATACCTTGGTCCCTATTCCATCACTACCATAGTAAACCCAGTAGCGGTCAAGTTGGACTTACCCCCTCACATGAAGATACATCCGGTCTTCCATGTCTCTCTATTAAAACCCGTGCAACCTCAAACCCGACTAACTAAATCTCCAAAACCTATCCTAGTTGATGGAGAACTCGAGTTTGAAGTCAAAAGCATCCTGGACTCCAAGATCTCCAAATCTAAACTATTTTACCTAATTGACTGGAAAGGCTACGGCCCCCAAGAAAGATCCTGGGAACCTGCAGAATATGTCCACGCTCCTCGTCTAATCAAAAGATTCCATCGAACATTTCCTGACAAACCAAAACCCCCGGAGAAGCCCGGTTTGGGAGGGGCCTTGAGGGGGGGTGCTGTCATGATCTCTGCTTCCAAAAGGTCAGGACTTACCCAACTCCCTTGGAAGCAGACCCATAACCCAGGTTCCGAGTGCCAACCAGTCCCAATTGGGACCTTTTGGACCCTGTCCTGGCGCCAGTGGCACCAGGCTCATAAATATGCCCAGTCCCAGCGCTGGAAGCGCCGGGCTCATAATACTTGGGTGGACTTACCTGCAGCAGACCATGCTGCTTACTTACCTGCCAGTTGAGCCTCTAATCCTCTTCTGTTTGGGACTACTTTTCCTGTTGGGTGGGGCAGGAGCCACTCCCTAGGTTCAGTACACTGGAACTCTTCTGGAAAGCAGGAACTCGTTTCTTACCTAGGCGAGGCTGTGGAAGGAGACACCTAAGCACTACAGGAGGCTATCTAAACCACACCCGATGGATGAATCTTGCTTTGCGTTATTCTGCATCCTCTGCAGCAGAACGCTCATCGTGTCTTCTGCATCTGATCCTGGGCCTAAGGGAAAAAGGCTTACCATCCTGAATCCAGTCTTCAGCAACACCTATAAAGACAAGAAAGAACAGGTTAGCATTACGGTCTTCAGTGACAGCGCTTCTCTTACCTGGTCCATCGGCTGTCATCAACGCCTCGCGCTGCATTCCGGCATCTGAAAGACAAAGGCTTACCTACTCTTCACGTGCTCCGGAGGTCTTCGCACTGCATTCCGGCATCTGAAAGACAAAAGCTTACCAACTCTTCGCACGCTCCGGAGGCCTTCGGCGCTGCATCCCGCATCTGAAAGACAAAAGAAGGTGCGTTTAAAGACATTGGGTAACTTTATTACTCACGTGCCAGTACTCCTTCCCACGCCGAACCCAGTGGGTATTCCGGCACCCTTCAGCAGCTCCGAACTTGTACCTGCAAGATAAAAGGACAGTTAGTGCGCATCGTGAGGCAGGCAACAAGCGCTTACTTACGTGCTTCCAGGCGCTTCTATTCCTCACACGGGTTCCATCCTCAACTCACTTCAGCCCGTCATCCGCCATCGCCAGAACCCTGCAAAACAAGAGACATCATTACAAAAGACTTTTAAAGACATTTGAAATACTCGGAACTTACCGTTCGTGCAGTAAACGACGGACAGCAGTCCTCTGAGGTCAAGAGGCCTGCACCCTTATCCAGTGAAGAAACTGGTTACGGCACCCTGCCCCGAGGCAGATGGAGAGCTCGGCGTTCACTTACCTAAGGTGAGAGCGTTAACCTTAGGGGTTCTACAGGAGAAGAGAAGGGGAAGAAGAGAGAGACACCCAATAACCCCAGTTCATTAATCCCATAATTTCTATCTGCAGACATCTTACTCTTCGAGTCAGACATACAGTGCACAGAGGTCCAGCCCAAAGAGCCAACCGTGTGTTACACATCACCTTTGAAGATACGGTATTCGCCCAGTCAAGACCGGCGCCTCTGCGGGAATCAGGTGAGCATTACAGCCAGGTCCCCTCTGAACGGAAACGCAAGCAACCCCAGACATGTTTCGACCTTGTCCATGATGTGACGGTGAAGGAGAGAGCGGCGTCAAAGATGCCCTTGAGATTTTTGACCTCACACGTTGGTGGGGGTAGAGGGCCCACGGACGGTGGCCAGAGGGTAGGAAGAAAGGAGGGTACAGGTGTCCCGATGAGAAGGATCTTCGTCTTACTGGCATTATGACAGAGATTGTTAGCTACACACCATGCCTCAATGGCTGACAGACAATCGGGGATGAGAGAGGAGGAAGAGGAGGTAGTAGAGGGAAGATTGAAGGAAAGCTGTGTGTCATTGGCATAGCACTGGAAAGGAGGAGAGAAGGAGGAGAGAAGGAGGAGATCAGGTGAACCAGAGGGGCGAGATAGACATTGAAGAGTCATGGCAATAGGATAAAGGCCTGGGGGATGCCACAGGTAGAAAGTCTGGTGGTGGAGGAGAAAGGGCCCGGTCAATGATGCCGTGGGTATCACGTAGTCATTTCTTTTTTCATAACAACATTTTATTTGGTTTTACATATAAGCAATGTGTATATCACAACAGCAATCGCAGAACAGCAATCATATAATATGAGTTAGCAAAAGCGACACATGGGAGGGCCGGAGTGCAGGGAGCAAAAAGTATTAGAATGGCCGGTACTGTTCATGGACTGTCCTGTCCTTTTCCGCCGGGCGGGTTGTGGGGCGTTGGATAGCTATGGTGTGAGGCCTTGGTTCAATACAGTGGGCTGCTTTGGAGCCATCTTGTTAACGGAGGCCTCCTGGTGCTTAGGTGATAGGTGACCGGGATCCTGGCGGCATAGTCCATGAAAGGGTCCCATATGTTTAGAGTTCTATTCAGGGAGCCTGCCCGGATCGCAGTGATTCTTTCGGCCACCACTATCTCCCAGCATTTCGCCCACCAAAGTGCAACGGAGGGGCCCTCTTTATTTTTCCACACACGGGCCATTGCTATTTTTGCTGCTAGGAGTAGATGCATGCATAGTCTGGGGATTTGGCCTGACATTGGGAGTGCTCCCTCGCCCGTGCCTCCAAGAAGGATGATTCCAGGGTCCCAAGGGATTGTTAGACCCGATATTTCCTTGATGTGTTTGAGTATCTCTTTCCAATAGATTTCCGCTTTCGGGCATGACCACACCATATGTAGCAGAGATCTGGTAGTCGGACACCCACGCCAACAGGTTCCGGGAATGGTTGGGTTGGCCTTGTTGATTTGGGCAGGGGTTATATAGTACCTGTAGCAGAGTTTATAGCCCCCTTCTCTATTTGTGATGCATTGAGAGCTTTTGTGTAACCTGGCCCAGATTTTCCCCCATTCCTCGACATCAATTTCTTTTCCCAGGTCCTTTTCCCATTCGATCATGTATCTTTCCTTTTTCGAGGGGTCTGCCCTGTCTAGGAGCCGATACACGGTCGAGATTCTGCCCTTGCTTGTAGGGGTTGTTAATGATAGTTCCAAGGCTGTTAATTCTCTGGAGCATTTCTCCCTGGTTACTCTGTTGGATATCCAGTGTCGGATTTGGGCGTAGTGGAATCTCTCCCCTTCTCCCACAGCAAATTTTTCCTTGCATCTTTCAAATGAGATAGGTGCTCCTGCTTCCAGGAAGTCACTGGTTTTATGTAAGCCACCTACTATCCAGGGTTGGAAGCCATGCGCCGATAGACCTGGGGAGAAATCAGTGTTGTTCCAGATGGGAGTCAGGGGGCCTAGCGAGCCGCAGATGTGCCATTTCCGGGCAGCTTCCTTCCAGCAGCGGACTGTCGATATTGTTGGCAGCAGCGGCCCACTATTTTCTTATGGTTTTACGGGTGGAAGGTGTGGGAGGGATGATGGTGCTACCGGACACCAAGATTCTTCGATGTGTGTCCACTTCGGTTTATCTGTTTCTTGGGCCCATGTGAAGGCGTGAGAGAGTTGCGCTGCCAGGGTGTATCTGGCAAGATCCGGAACTCCCAAACCACCCTGTGGAATTCCTCTCATCATTATTTGTTTGGCTATACAAGGTTTTACCCCCCCCCTAACAAATGCTTGGATTTGCTTTTGCAGGGCTGCGATGGCTGGACCCGGAATGTTGATTTGGGAGTGCTGTGCAATGGTATAGCCATTTGGGGATCAGGTTCATTTTGATGGCTGTGATTCTGCCAAACCATGATATTTCCTGTAGCCTCCACCTTTTGAGATCTTTTTGAAGATCTTTGATCAGTTGCGGGAAGTTGCATGAGTATAGGGCAGTGGGTCATTGGGGGTGCGAACACCGAGATAGTCGATTGGGCCCGATGACCATGGGATTGGCATTAGGGGGCTGAGATTGTCTTTTTCCTGTTTAGAGAGATTCACCGGTAATGCTACGGATTTGGATAGGTTTACCCTGAACCCTAATAAAGTCCCGAATTCTGACATTTTATCCCATATAGCACCTAGGGACAATGCCAGGTTTGTTGCCGTTATTAGAACATCGTCAGCATACAGCGCAATTTTATATTCATGGCCTCCCACAGACAACCCACTTATGTTCGTATTTTGCCTGATTCTTGCTGCAAAGGGCTCTATAGAGAGAGCAAAGATTAGGGGGGAGAGTGGGCAACCCTGTCTAGTGCCCCTAGATATGCAGATTTTGCTGGATCTTGTGCCGTTGTACCCGCAACTGTGTGGTGGGGGAATGATAGTTAGCCATTACCCATGTGGTAAAGTTCGGCTCAAAGCCCATGTGTGTCAAAACTGCCCGGATATAACCCCAATCAACCAGGTCAAAGGCCTTATGTGCGTCTAAGGATATGGCGGCCATTCATACCTGTAGTTTGTGGGCACTCTCGATAATGTTGATCGTCCTTCTAATATTGTCATGGGTACTTCTCCCAGGGATGAATCCCGTTTGGTCTTGATCAATTAGGGTTGGTAGGGCTGGAGCCAGTCTGTTGGCCAGTACTTTGGCAAAAATCTTCCCGTCGATGTTTAGGAGTGAGATGGGCTGGTATGATGCAGCTAGTTCGGGGTCTTTTCCAGGTTTGTGAAGCAGGATTGTGATGGATTCAGCCATCGAATCGGTTGTTGACTTCGAGGTAAGGAAAGAGTTAAATAGAGCCGACATCTGAGGTGCAAGAATTCTGGCGTATTTTTTGTAGAAATTAGTGGATAATCCATTGGGGCCCGGTGCGGCTGATTTGAGCGATTTGATGGCGTCTATGATTTCTTCAGTAGAGATGGGTAGTTCTAGGGAGTCCAACAGGGTAGTGTCCCCAGAGGGCATGGTGCTTAGATAGTCTGCTAGATTATCTAGTGCTGTGGGTTCTCCGGACATGATTGATTTGTGGTGCTTCAGTAGTTCATCGATTTTCTCTGAATCAGAGTAGAGCATTTGTCCATCTTCCCTTCTTAGTTTTAAGATGTTGTTTCGGGTGCAGGCTTTTTTCAGTTTTTGTGCTAGTATCTTGTTTGCTTTGTTCCCTTTGCTGTAGTAGAATTGCTTTGTGAATGCTAATGCTTTCGCTGTGCGGTCGGCACAGTGCATCTCCAGCGCTGTTTTTGCTTTCCTCAGGGCTCTCTCCATTTTCCTGGAGTTGCGTGATTTCAGTTCAGTCTCTAATTGCTTTACTTTTCCTTCCAGCTTGGCAGCCATGATGTCCCAAACTCTTCTCTGTTCTGCCCCAGCGCTAATCAGAGTGCCTCTGATGACCGCTTTCATGGCATCCCAGATAACGTTGATGGAAGCATGCTCCGTTGTATTTTCTTTGAAATAATTAGAGATAGTTTCTTCAGTATCCGTTCGTATGCATTCGTCTAATAACAACGAGTCGTTAAGTTTCCAGTGCCTTCGAATGGGTTGTTTTTGGCCTGAAATCACTAGATTCGCTGATACTGGGGTGTGGTCCGATATCATGCAGGTGTGGATTTCTGCGTTGTTAAGGCAAGGGAACAGGACCCCTGATAGGAGTATGAGATCAATTCTTGAGAAGCCGTTATGCAAGCATGAGTAGTGAGTGTAGTCCCTTGCGGTGCTATTGAATAGTCTCCATGCATCGACAGATTTGGTTTCTCTTAGCAATTTGGCTATTGCTAGTGCTTGCACGAAGTCTGTGTTCATAGGGGGCAGAGTTTTATCTAATTGTGGGTTTGGCATGCAGTTGAAATCACCACTTATGATCAGATGGCCTTCACGGAAGGCTAGAATGGTCGGAATTAGCTTTGCGATAAAGTTGGCCTGAGATGCATTGGGGCCGTAAACTGAGACGATGGTTATAGGAAGTTCTTCAAACAGGCCCTTTAGAAGGAGGAAGCAGCCTTCCGGGTCTCTTTTTATGGTGATTTTTGATAGTGGGACTTTGTCGCTTAATAGGTATGTTCTGTGTTTATATCTATTGAACCTTACTTGGGATTCGTCTTCCTGTAATAGGTGAGTTTCTTGGAGCATTACGATGTCGCCTGATAACTGTCCCAGCCTGTGTTCTACTGATTTACGCTTTCTTGGCGAGTTCAGGCCCTGGACATTCCATGTGAGTATCACTATTTCACTTGTATCGGTCATTGGTATACAATTTAGG
The DNA here is from genome assembly GCF_040938575.1 of Ambystoma mexicanum. Lineage (NCBI taxonomy): Eukaryota > Metazoa > Chordata > Amphibia > Caudata > Ambystomatidae > Ambystoma > Ambystoma mexicanum. The sequence goes on from NC_090934.1 coordinate 675,428,726, forward strand.
GTCCGGGTTGTCGTTGGCCTTGCTCTCGCTCCTGGGCCCAGAGTCTGTTAGCGGCGATCGCTTGCTGTGTTGGTCTGGTGGAAGCTTAGTTGCTGGTGCGATATGCTGTGAGGATGACTGTGAGGCCAGAGCCTGTGGAGTTCGGATTGTTCCTCTCCAGGCTAGCTGCCATGATAGATTATCTCCCCCCTTATCCCCTCCCCCCCTACTTGAACTGGAAGTAGAACCATTGTTCTGCTGCCATTGGGGAACTGGTGGCACCAAGGCGCCTAACGATGGCCAACTGGGCCGCTGATCTGAATTCTTTTTTGGAGCTCATCCTGGCTCCCGCATTGTTGGCGTAAATGAGAGTCAGCGATTCTGGAGGCTTTCTCCCCACAAGATGGGGTTGCCAGGACTCGAGTAAGTTCTTGTCAGGTTGGTCATCCCAGCGAGGTGTCTTTCTTAGGGGGACCCCGGAGTCTTCGTCTTCTGCCGGCTTTTGACCATTCTCCTGTGGGAGGTTTTTCACGAGGGGGATGGGACGGTTCTTCTGATTCCGACACCCCGTCAGACTTTCTGAGGCCCATGAATTTATCCGCCTCTTTAGGCATGTGAATTTGCCTCAGAGCTCCTTCCCATTTAAATTTGACTGATGTTGGGAAACCCCATTGATACAGGATCTTTCTGTCTCGTAGCCATTCCGTTAGAGGTCGCATGATTTTCCGCTTTTGTAACGTGGAGGCGGCTAGGTCCTGATAGAGCGAGATTGTGGAGCCCTGGAACGTGATCTGGCGCATTTGCCTCGCCTCGCGCATAATTTCTTCCTTCATTTGAAAGAAATGGATTCTGACTAGTACATCCGGTGGGAATGTGGATTCCCTTCTTGGGGAGGTTCTGTGCACCTGATCCAGCTCCAGGGGTGCGCTGTCTGGAAGTGTAATTATAAATCTAAGTAGATTTGTGACATAGCTTTTTAATTCTGCATCTGGGACGGAGGATGGTATTCCTCGTAAGTGGATGTTATTCCTCCGAGAGCGGTTCTCTGCGTCCTCCTGTTTTGCCTCTAGGAGGTTGCATCTTGCCTCTAAGGCCGCAATCCTGTCCCTGTCCTGCTCGGTTTCAAATTTATGGTCACAGACCTCCGCTTTGAGCTCGGCCGTTCGGTGTTCTACTTCACCTATTCGCTCGTCTAGAGAGTTAACTTTCTTAGTGACCTCTTCTGCGCTTTTTTGGATTTCTTTCGTCAAGGCTGATAGTAGATCTTGGCGGTCGGCTTTAGTGACTGATTGGGATGGGCACTGGGTTGATGCCGGTGCTGCAGCCATGGGGATGTTGGTGGGATCTTCCGGTGGGTCCCCCTTTCTGGATCTCTCCGTAGTAGTGTTCGCTAGTAGGGAGACGATGTCCGCTTGCCTAGAGGGCTTGCTGCTTCTTGACATCTTGGAGCTGCCGAGTCACTGTGGCAGGGCTTACTGCGTGGGGTTATTGCTAGTATACCATGGGGGGAGAGTGCGGCGGACCTTGGCGTGCCGCAAGAAGGGACCCAAAGACCCGAGAAGGAGCGGTGGAGGGGAATGGGGCCGCGGCTAGGCGGGTGATGCCCCTCTCATTCTGTGTTGTTCGGGGGGCGGTTAATAATGAAACGGGCGGGAAGTCCTCCCCTCTCCTCACCTTAAAGATGTCAGTGCTGTTCTGCTGTGTTTTTCCGAGAGGTATGAGGACTCTGTGTCGACCCGCAAGTTTGCGGTTTTACAGGCCCAGTGAGATATGATCCGGATGATCTGTGCTGGCGTAGATTCACTGCCTGTCGAGGAACTCTGGGCTGAGGGTTTGGGTGCAGTCCGGTCGTGGCTTGCGGGGCAAGGCGGGAAAAGCGTAGTGGTGGATACCTCTGGCCGGGCCTGGAGATTAGGCTGGTAGAGGGGCAGTCGCCGCCAGAGTGGTCGCTAGGGGTGAGCTGATTAGATGTTCTCTGTTTGCTGTTCCCCACTTCCCGGAGGAGGAGCAGCTCCGTCCCGGCCGACCGCAACCAGTACCTCCCGTGCGGGATAGAAGGGAGGCAGTGGGGATGAGAGCCGGGGCCGAACAGCTTCTGGTAAGGTTGGCTCAGTTCTATGCCGGCCCACAGTCTTGCGTGCGGTGGTCTGCCTCCGGGGCTGTGCGGGATGATTGGGGTTGAACTGGCTTCAGGGTGTGAGAAAGCTGGAGTCAGTGCGGGCTGGAGAGCTGTGTGCGTTAGGCGGCTTCGTTAGCTTTAGCGTGCCAGCCCCACCCCCGCACGGAGGTACTCCTCTGTTTGAGCTCCGCAGCCGCCATCTTGGATACGAGCTGAGACCCGTGTGAAAGAAGTTGCCGAAACTTCACATTCCGGCCATGGTGCGGGGTCCCACTCGGTAGACAGCTGCTGGCGGTATTCATGCAACGGTCGTTTTAGTTTCACTCCATAACGGGGACTGGAAGCGGTGTTTCCAGCTGCGGCGCGGTGGGCCTTTCAGGAGCTCCTAAGAAGTCATTCCACTTGTGGCGGCACCGATCACACGTAGTCATTTTATGAGGATAGAGTAGTTGACCATGTCAAAGTCAGAGGAGAGGTCAAGGAGAATGAGAACAGCAGGAGAGTTACAGTCGAGGTTTGCGAGCATGACTTCACGGGTGTTCAGGAGAGCAGTTTCCGTGCCTCTGGATGCCCTGAATCCAGACTGATGGTCATGGAGGCAACCAACAAGTTCAGTGTGGAGGGTCAGTTGGAGGAGGACAAGCTTCTCCAAGAGTTTACTCAGGAACCGGGTCGTGGAAATAGGGCAATAGGTAGCGGGCCAGGAGGGGTCAGCAGACAGCTTTTTTAAGAGAGGGTGCACAAGGGAGTGCTTGAGGGAAAGAGGGAAAGATCCAGTGGCGAATATATAAAATAGTGACTGCCCAGCACATGGGGTGAGACAGCCTGGAGAGAAGGAAGTGGCTTGGAGATTTGGAGCAGGCTGGAGAGGAACCGGCTGGAGAGAAGCCGTACCCAGCAGGAGTGAGAAAGCAAGATGGTACTAAGGGAAAACACTACAGAATAAATTGTGTGTGACACAAGTGGTGACAAAGCCAAAACGTTACCAAGAGGCAACTGAAATGAAAGTGAACAGGTTGAGAGGGAAAACGCGTGTTAGCAAAAGCCAGAAGAATACAGAAAGTGTAACAAAGTGCATATCGGTATCAGTTGCGTGATCTGTGATGGGTGGACCATGTGGTCCGACAACTGCGCCTATACCGAGTGCCCCTTTCTTGTAAAGAACCAAGGAAAGTAAATATATAGAAGCTTATGTTTTGCAACAGTTGCTGAAGTGAGTTTGAAATGAAGAAATCTATATGAACTAGTGAAAAGCATAGATGACCAAAGATTTGAACTGATATTGTTTTGGAAAGCTGGAATATTTGAATTGGTATTGTTTTGTGAACTGTGAAGAACTCTTGGAGGAGGGAAACACAAGGTTATCTGAACTGTTGTGAACTTGGAGAACGGGAAGCTGATTGCAAACCAAGAGCTGCAAGAAGCTCAGAACTTTATTTTGACCACTATTCATTTTGCTGCTGACATCCCTACACACTGTATACAGTTAGTTGTGAGGGCACGTATAGGTTTTTGACCCCTTTTGAGTTGAATTTATTGAGACAGACTATCCTTAGTTTTCTTTAGGTAGGGAAATCCCACCTTAGTATAGGGCAAGTTAGGCCTTAATCCATTCTGACATTCAAGTAAAAATAAACCTTTTGATTAGAAAGTTCAATTTGTCGTCTGTGTCTTACTTCATGATGCCTTCACAGCTACTTATTGGTGAGAAATGCAGACCTCCCCCACCCCCCCCACCTCACCCCGTACACTCCAAACAGGCAGAGGGCCTGGAAGTCCTTTGGCAGCCTTTGCTGGACTGCTCTTAACGTGTCAAGCAAACAGATGACTAGGCATAGTCCATGTATTTAAATTCAGTTGGTGTAGCCATGGAAGCTCAATTAATTTTATTCATGAGAGTAGTAGGTTTCCCTTAGACAGTGAGGTTTCCAATGTCACGCACATTACTCTACAGCAAAGGAGCTTTAACAGACCAGTTTGCTTTGAAAGTAAACATTCTTTCTCACAGTTTACTGAACACATGTGATTTTTCTTTGGGGAAAGGGTTATTTTCAGAGCACTCCTTTTCAAGTTAAACGTGCATTTGATTTTTCAGTGCATATTATAGAACCTTTACTTTATGCTACTCTATTTAATATTTAAACGTACATAACCTAATATGTGAATTAAATGGACATTTTCCAGTCCCCATCATTATATTTATTTTTACATTTCTTATTTATGTTCATATAGTATTCCTTGTAGGAAACTCTGGTCAATCATCGAGATGGGTGTGAATTGGCCCGCCAATCCTCCGGCCTTAACGTGGGTAGCCATTGACCACATTACCTGCATCAGCATTTAAATTGGCTCTGTTGGAACACACAGGGATTTCATTATTTTCTTTCCAATCGGGAGGGTATGGCTCACATCAAATCAAGTGATGTGTTCATTTTGCAGAAAACCTGGTAGTTGAAAGAATTTGACATTGATGGGTATAATATTATTTATAGACCTGCCTCCAAGGCATCCAAAGGGCATCCATTTGGTGACTTGGCAATTGGCGCCCATACCGGTTTCCCTTTACAACCATTTTGTGAAGATCTTTTATCCCCATACATACTGGGTGTATAGCCAGTCCATAGCACAGCGAGTGGAGCGCTCGCTTTGGCATCGTGCAGAGCCTGCTGACGCAGGTTTGAATCCTGGCAGGGCCAACCTCAGCCTTTCATCCTTCCGAGGTGATAAATGAGTACCACACACCCTGGGTAATAATAAGCAGCACTCAGATACCTGAGGGTTCGTAGCGCTATATAAATGCAAAATGATTATTATTATTACTGCTTGCAATTATGTTTGATAGTTGACAGGTGGGCAAGACTCTAATTATTAATGTATATAACCCTCCCAGAGGCCATATGGTTAATAGTTTTTTATACACTACTGAAGATGTTCTTGAAAGCTGGTATACTCTGATCCCAGGCGGTAATCTAATAATTGCTGGGGATTAAAATGCTCCTAACTTGCTAACTGCAATACATTTCCCTGTGAAACAACTTGTGCTGATTTATGGTGGGATGGGAACCAATATGCTTCTAACATATGTATGATTTGGTTTGCTTGAATTGTAAAAAGTATTACAGGGAAATGGATGTGCCATGTACTTGCTCTATGATGAAACCTTCCCGCTTGACTATATCTTTATAGATAAGTCCCTTTGGGAACGGTCTGTGATATTGACATTCACTTCACTGAGCTATCACGCTCTTTTAACCTGGACTCACAAGTTTTTACTCCCCCAAAAAATATATCATATGCAAACTCAGTTTGACATAAATACACAGGGCAACCGTACAATATGGAGCAGTAGAAATATAACTAATCTCAATTATTTCATCAATAAAAATCAATAATTCCTTATTAATTGGCTAAAGCTGAACCATTGGAACCTTTCCAAGTTATGATATGATATGGCATTTATAACGTGCCTATACACAAGTGTTTCAAGGCGCGACGAGGCAAGGGAGGGGGAACAGAGGGAGGACAGACAGCGATCCTACCAGGCCAGGTGTCATTCAGATCGCACAAGGGAAGGGGAAGGAGGAGAAGTGCGAGGGCGAAGGGGGAGAGGACAATGCAGTACATCGGATAAGAACCAAACAAAAACATAAATAAATAAAAGATAAATAGTAAGTAAAAGTACAGCCCACAGGTGGCAATTGCAAGGATAAGTGCAGACATCAGGTGTCAAGTTTGGTGGTGGGACTGTAGGGATACAGAACCAGTCCCCAAGTGTGGGGGTAGCTGGGAAGGTAGTGCAGGAGTGCGACTGGCAGGGGAAGGGGCCAGGGCCGAGATCAGAGGGTGACCAGGTAACCCGTGCAAATTCAATGTCAGCCAGGAAGTCAGCAAAGGAGAGGAGGAGAAAAAGCAGAAGCAAAGAGAAAGGTTTTGAGGTGCTTCCGGAATCGAAGATGATTCTCCTCAAGTTTCAGGGAGGCAGGGAGGCTGTTCCAGAGGGAGGCACCATCCGAAGAAAGAGATCTACCACCAGATCGTTGCTTGGAGAAGCGACTGACACTGAGGGAGTTTGAGGTAGATGAGCAAAGAGCTCGAGAGGGAAGGTGTTTAGGGAGAGAGAATTGAAGGTATTGAGTCCCCAGGCCCCAGAAGGCCTTGTGGACGATGCAGAGGGTTTTGAACTTAATCCTCGCAGCTACTGGGAGCCAGTGCAGAGATTTCAGTCCTGAAGAGATACGATCCCTGGGCTTGAGGCCAAGGACAAGTCTTGCGGTCCTGTTCTGGATAAGTTGCAGAGGGCGGAGAGTAGAAGCAGGCAGATTTAGAAAGAGGCTGTTGCAATAGTCCAGCCTAGTGAGAATCAGAGCTCTGGAGACAGTGAGCTTCTGGGGAAGGAGAGGAAAGGAAGCATACCTCTGAGGAGGTGCAGCTGGTAGTGCGACTTCTTAGAGACGTTAGAGATGTGAGGAGAGAAGGAGAGTGTAGAGTCGAAGATGACCCCGAGGTTTTTAGCCTTTAGTTAATGACATTATTGAAGGCCACCTTACGCTTGAAATCTATAACTTTTTAAAAACAAACATCCGGAAATACTCATTTCCATATGGCTATTCACTTGGCTAAAAAGCTATATCGTCACAAATGTAACAAAATAAAGAATAGTCAGAGTTATAGTTGGGCAAATAAAAAACATATGATAGCGCAGGAAACTACCCATTATAAAAACTGGCTTAGAAATCATACATTTACCATCAATAATGCAAACTGGAAAGGTCTCTTTTGTTTCCTTAGGAATAATCATGAAAAAAGGTTTTGGGCTATGGCCAGAAATGTCATCAACAGACAAACCAATATTGATTTAGATCCAATTGATGACATGAGATGGTCATCAGCAATTAAGCTCCTTTATTGGGATCTTGCTTGTCCGCCAAATGAAGTAACCCCTTATCACCCAAAGGCACTCTTTTTCTGAGGGATTTGGATGCCAAGATATTCTTATGGATATTAAATCACTTAATAGTCGGCGTGCCCCTGGACCGGATCTGTTAGCCAACATTGTATTGTAGGAAAATCCACAGTTTTGGGCAACAATATTAGAGCAACTATTTTATAAAACTATTAGCTGTGGCAATATACCCGGCAATTGAGGGAAATCTGTTCTAAACCCCGTTTTTAAAAAGGGGGATCCTGCCATGCCCTCGGATTATGACTGGTAGCTCTGTTGGATACCAGCCAAAAAATGTTTGCCACTTTGTTACTGAAAAAACAAAATTATTCAATTAAGTCCAGATATTTGTTATCCTCATTGCAGATTGGCTTCAGAAATGGCCAGAGTACCATTCATAGCATGTGTGCTCTCCAATTCTTAATCGAGGCTTTTAAGACAAAAGAAAATGGCAAACTGTAGATGTGTTTTTATAGATTTTAGTAAAGCCGCTGATTCTGTCTCTTGTCCGTTATTGTGGTCTAAACTGAAAAATTGGGGGATTGATCCTACATTGCTACATTTTCTGATGACCCTATACTCCGATACCACTGTTTCATTGGGATTAATCAGACTGGGGATCTGACGTATGATATTTCTACCAACGTGGGTCTAAAACAGGGCTGTGTCCTGGCCCCTACACTGTACAATCTTTGTTTGTTATATGGGCCAAGCAATTGAAATGGCTCATAATTTTCCCTCTCGCCTTGGTGAAACACAGATTGCATGAATTGGCTACGCTGATGATACTATCCTAATTGATTAAACTCCTATTGGTTTGTAGAATTCTTTAAATGCATTATCAGCATATGCTAAGCAAAACTCTCTAAAAATAAATGTATACAAAACTAAAATACTGATGATCCCTGGTAAGCAGAAAATGTTGGGTGGCATTGGACAATTAATGATCTTTGAAATAGTGGATCATTAGATATATTCGGGGTTCCTGGTTAGTAACTCAGCTATGCAAGATTTTTATGGCAGTCTTATTCGAAATAACATACAAAAAAATTGGATGATACTTAGAAGTTTTGTTTTTGAGAAGGGAGAATCTAATATTGAAGGTTTTATTGCTATTTATTGGAAAAGTATTATACCAGATATACTTTATGCTCTGGAGTGGCTTCCTAAATCTAAGATGCAATGGGTTGAACATCTGGAAGGCAAACGATTACGCTCTATCCTTGGGTTTCAGAGAACGTCGCAGTGGAAGCACTATGTGAGTTGAGCATTATATATATTTGCACGTAGTGGTTGATTCTGCGTTGCAATTAATATTGCATCATTAATTTGTCCTCTGCCACTCCAAATTCTATTTATAGCTACCTAGCCCGATTATTGAATGCTGGTAATAAAAATAAATTATTGGCAGGATTAAGTATCACAGTAAACACATTTTTATCTCGCTTTGACATGACACCCAACGATCAGATAGTGATTCCTAATGTAATAAACATTTTGAAAAAGAACTCAAGGAGCCTAGAGATTATTGCTAACCTTGACTCTTTAGCAAAAAGGAAAATGTATTTGCTCTATAGCAACCAGAGCTTTCATAGAAATGATCCCTGTTCTTATTTACCTAAACTATGTTTATTACAGGTTCGTAGATTCATCATATATTTGCGCATGAAAAATGTGCCGACACTTGAACATAAGGGCCGATGGATCAATATGCCCCATGAAAAACACATCTGTCGCATATGTTCCTCCTCAATTGAGACACCGAGACACCTTCTACCTCAATTCTGCAAGTTAACGCACTTTTATGACAAAAGTAATATGTGTCTGATCACGAACATGGACTTTAATACTACTGACCAGTTCTGGAGCTCAATATATGGAGCCCAATACATAGTGATTTCGGCAGCCACATACTATGTATGGAAAGAGATTCTGATAATGCTATGAATTGCTTCTTTTATGTGATTGTAGCTCAATTTTTACTTGTTATTGTAGAACTACGGCTCATTTTAAATGTTTGCTTTGTTATGCATCTTATCTATTTTTATACTATTTAATAGCTCATTTGTATTGTATTTTTCCTTCTAACCAATTGGTTTTATTGTAATTGATATGAAATGGAATACTATGCTGAGTGTAATAAAATGTGCAAAAAGCTTGTTAATTATAACCATAAGCACTAACAAAAAATAAAGAAAATTACAGGTTTACCGTTGGTCCATCTGTGTCACTGTGCACTGGCGGTTGTGGGGATTTCTGCCAGTTTATGTATCGGCATAGTAGATTATGAACATGATACATATGACTGTAGGGATTCCTTTTCAACCCCTTCCTTAGCATTCTAATGTATACAATTTGCCACAAGGTAAAGGATAGGCATTATGTTTAGCTTTAGGAGTGGGAAGGGCCTACACTACGGACCTTTCACTGTTTTTAGAACTACCCTGTTTTAATAGGCATTGATGTTCGAAACCTAATGCACTTGTTTGACCTTCTAGGGGCGTAATGTGTAATTCTATAATTGTATCGGTTTTTCATTTTACACGTGTAGTGTAATTTCTTGGGTTTTCTATTGGGACTAACTATGGTGGTCCACTAGCCTTCTGCCTGCCTCTGAGTGAAGCCAAGACTGCTCTGCCATTGCTGCCTCATAGTGATTTTGGTATATTTTACGGTTGTCCGAGTCATACAGTTAGGATATGATTTCACACCCCCTCACTACAGGGCTGTGGAAGAATCTCCCATAACCACCAAGGTGCTGATGCTTCATCAGCACATTTTACTAACAGTATTTCTTCCTCCCAACAAGACATTGAAAAAATACTTCCGAATGATATATGTTCTGCTTCTCAACTTTGACTGTTAACAAGTTTATATAAGCTCTTGAGGATGAGATCCTTGCCTGGTAGATTATCGGATGCAGAGGATCATGTCTCAAGCCTTGACAATAGAGAAGAAGGTTTAGACCAAACACAACAGATGCTTCTTCAATCTGAAATCACCACAATGGGCTTAAAAACAAGACTATGAGGGTCAACAGTAGCTTTTATGGTATCGCTGAGAAAACTGAAGTTGATAACCCAGTCCTATTTATTGAAAACATTCCTCTTTATGAAAAAATTGAATCTCTAAATTTGTTGGGTTAGCTTTGGCGCCACTGCTTGAAATTAAAAAAGTCCATAGAATTAACATTGATTTGTCCACAAACTAAACTTCTCCTCACTCAATGACTGTGTAGCTGCTATCACACCAAGAAACCAGTCATATCTTTATGACTTCCAAAATATAGTCCCCATTAATTTTTGTGGGTCACAGAATAGTTCCCTGCCCTTACTTGGCTGAGATGATTTTATTGAAACTGAAAAGATGTCTTGATCTCAGATATGCTGTAAAAGAAAGTTACTGTAAGCAGCCAAGATGATTGTAGCTACACAATCTGGCACCAAAAAAGGATTTTTGAGCTGTATGATATTATCCAACCTTCAGATTCTGGTTTTGCTGATCCTATGGCTTGTTAGTTAGCATCGCCATTATCCCCAGAGTTTATCCTCTCTGGTCCACAGGAAAGTATTGGGGTGGGGGAGGGTGGTTATCCCTTGTACAATAAATTCAGTAACATTGGGAGCAGATATGTTTCTGGCCCTGCTGAACATGGAAATCTCCAGGAAAATAACGAGTTCGATCTCCTATGAGATCCCCTGATGCTTCCCTTGCTATTCTTACAGTTCCATGTCATTTCCACAATATACATTACTTTGTGGTAATTTACTTCATGGAAATAACTTTGAATCTTTACTTCACATTTTGATTTAATTCGTGGAGGGGTCCCTCCCCAAGACCCCTTTCCCCCGTACACTACCACCACTACCCCAAACCCCTTCCAACCCCCCTTTAACCCACAATTATATACTACATATATTCAAAGTCATTTGAAATAATTTCCACAAAGTAAATTACCACAAAGTAATTTACTTTGTGGAATCAATGGGCCACCATTCTTGCTGATGAAAGGTGATTGTTATTCTGTATCATTTTGCGTGTTGGTTGAAGTAGTGATTTATCATATTGCACTTTTTCCATTTTATTTGGAGGTGGTTTATGCAGCAGTAGTTTTCATGTACATGTTATAATTGACCACTGTGACTATGTGAAATATTAATGTCTCACTTATAAGCAGAAAATATATTTTTGGGATATTTGTTTCAATAACTATTCATTTTCTTTAGACTGTACAACCTGTTGGGCAGGTTTGGTCACTTTCATTCTGGTCCCATATACAATTGGTGGAAGGGACTGTGACGATCCTTCAGATAATGTCACTTTTCCCCAGGGGAGAATCCCTTACCATGAGGCTAGGCAGGTGAAGCCGCTAACCAATAGTCCCGCTAGGGGGTGGGAAAATACAGGAGGATCTCATGGGGAGGGACTCCTCTCCTAGGCATAAGGACACAATTTGGAGCCACATCCCTTTAAACCCCAACCTGGTAGGCTGATGGTAGGACCTGAACCATATGACTCTAAACTCATGTCTAAAAACATGTGTTACTGTGAAACATCGAATCCATCTGATGACAAAAGTACTGAGATGAAGAGGTGCTCAAAAACACTATATTTGAGCAGGACGAAAGCTAGAACAGCTTATGTCAATTGGAAGGACGTTACGCTGGGGACACCCCCCCTAGTTGAATTGAACAGCAAAGATGTATTGTGATCTTCATCGTCCTCTCATCCGCCCGGCAATGACCTGTGCGGGGATGTATGTGATTTGGCTCTGGCATAATTTTTCGCATTGAAATTGACCGTGGTCAATTTTTCAGCGAATACAAATTTACTGTGGCCAAATCCAGCAACACTTTGACCCACACCCCCAACACATCCCCCCACCTACCTTTTGGACGCCTGCTTCCTCTCCTGGCCCTGCGGTGTCAGTTCTGTCCTTCTAACGCAGGTCAGATCCAACGCTGCAAGGTCCCCTTTTCTTTTCTTTTTTTCCCCTGCCTCCATTCCACAGGAAGCGGGGGACACCCCCCGCTACCGCTCAAGACCATCAATACCAAACATGGGTAGTGGGGCACACCCCTGCTCCCCATGTTCGGTATTGATTACCACATTTTATCAAATGTAATCGATAAAATGGTACTGGCCGAATTCGGGCAGATTTACCATCCCATCAATTAAAAACAATCAAATTGGGTAATACCCTTGTGCGGTTCTGGCAAGCTGGAAGCTATTATATGACCAGAGGGAGAACCAGGCGACCAAGGAGGCCCCATTGAAGCCTGAAGGGCTGGTGCAAGGCTTCGAGAGACGACAGCGAGGGTTGTCTCCAACGCTGAGAAGGGAAATAGTGGGACGCCCCGAAAAATGTATTGCAAGTTGTTTGGGAATGGCACAGTAAACTTGCAGAGACTGAGAGGTGGTGGCACGACCTGCAGTGAGCAGACCGTTCAGTCCGACAATGGTGGCGAGAAACCTGCTGTAGCCTACAATAAAGCCACGTAGGTTACTGTCAGAGGAGAACAAGAGATCGTGGAGGAGTAACCTGTCATCACGACAGGACCATGGGGTACACCAGCTATGCTGAAGCAGTCCACGATGACCCGAAGTGGAGAGAAGCAAGGTGCTGAGAACTACTAAAGGAAGAAGTTGAGCTAAGAACTGTGGACACCCGAACCCTGGCAAAACCGGTGAATAGTTCCCCGGGAGAAGGTAACAGGAACATGTATAAGTCCAGGAGGGGACCGGGAAGTTACGGGGCTAAATCAGAGGAAGTCATAAACCATTCTGTGATAGAGTTCCCAGGCTAATACCACAAAAGTGTAGTGCTGGAAGATCAAGGGGGAGCACAGGAACAGCTTCATTGTCCTAGAGGGGGTGGATGAAGAGTTATACAAAATGTAAGGATTGTGAAGGCCTCCGTAATGGAACCACAAACATAATTGAGAGGTAATGGGGAAACAGCTAGGAGAAGATAGTCATTATTCTAGCTGCACGAGAACTTTATGCATTGTGTACATTTCTGTTGGGTTATGGAGAACAGGGACGTCATTTCACCAAAATGCCAGGGGTCACGGAAGTGACATCACATGACCCTTGACCTCTAATGACATCACAGGAAGTGGCATTTTGACCCCGCCCCCAAGTGACGCCACACAAAGTAATGTCGCACAACCTTTCACGCCTCGACATAACATGAAGTGGCATCACATAGCATTGTTCCTCAGTACACTAAGAACAATATAGTTACGATATTACAGTATTATGATATACATTTCATACAAGAATGGATTACCACATGTAGCATTAATATCGGTGTGTATATGCCCATATGACTGAATTGCTGTGAATGTAACCTCTAAGGCCAAATGATGCCACGGGATGTAAAGAAAATACATGTGGCTGTTGCATGAAATAAAACAAGGTGCAATAACACATTCAATTGTCAGTCACATCAGAGCACTTAACACATTTCAGAACTTTGGAAAAGGAGAGATATTGTACGAATGTGTTGGTGTCTTGGTGTCTTGTTAGGAGGTCCAGGGTGCTCCAGGGTGCTACTGACCAGATGCATAGACAATACATCCACAATACGAAATGGCCATGCTTTACCTTGACTCAGGCCAACACGGCAGCAGCGCCTACCCTACCTTGCGCATATGAAATGGTTCTAACCAACAGAAGACAGTTTAATTGCACCAGCAGAATTTGTACAGTGTGTATCATTTTTCAAATAAAATGGACACACACGTACAGATGTATACAAAAGTAGCATGCCCACAATCGCCCCGACACTCACCCACATGTTGTAGCTCGCCACACGGCCGCAGACACCATTCAGCCCTTTGGTAGGGGCCAGCACCTGCCCTCTGAGCAGGTGGAAGGGGCAAAAGGGTGGCAGTGTTGGTCTCCGCTAGTGGTGCCCATACCCAGCCTCTGCGCAGAGACACACCAAGTCCAGGCTAGCTGGAATTGGATGCTGAGGGCACCCTGGGCATCAAATTAGGATTAACCCCCCATGGATGCGCAGCGTTCAGTTATTTTTTTTCTTCGTCTCAGCGTCAGGCCCTGGGCTCCGATAAAAAGGCGCAATCGTAGCTCTGTTAAGCAAATGGTTGCTAAGTAACCCTTGCAAGGCTTGACTCGAGGAGACACATTGGCGCCTTTGCTTGCTTTCGCCCTCCGCCCACGCAGGCATTAGAGCTTGCGATTTGCTTCAGGACTGCTGCTTCCTAGTATTCATCGGCACATGCCCCACAGCCGGCCCGGATGTCAGACGAACCACGAGCTCGAGAACGTCCAGTGCAGACCTAGGCTGCAGACACAGTGGCACCCACCGCCGAGCTTGCATGCTGTGCTTTTTTTTATCTAGCAGTTTGGATGTTTTCAACAGGGGTCTGTCTCCTGTTGAAAACAACAAACAGTTTCTTAAAAAAAAAAAATACCAGAAACCGATGCACTTAAAAAAAAGAAAATACCAGTGCTCTTAAAAAAAGAAAATACCAGCTAAACCCAGAGGTTGCAGGAGGTTGGCAGAGGTCGCAACTGTGCGACCTCTGGCGACCCCCAAATGACATCCCTGATGGGGAACCCAGACTTTTGTGGAACATTTGGCGTTTCGCCGCTTTACATCTAGGAGAAGGCATTCTCCTGGATTATGAACAGTAGCTGGACTTCATGGTATTTTGTTCTAGTGACAGGGTTAGAATAGGAGCTTTTGTGAACGGGAGGGTGCCTTTTTGTTTTGACTCATACAGACGTCTTGACGAGCACCAGAGTTCCTTTTGTTTTGGTAGGGAAATCCCCTTAGAGTTAGCGATAGATAGTTCTTGTTTATCATTTAATAAAAATCTATAGCAACCCCCATGGCACCACTTGGCCAGTTCCTTCCTTCCTTGTCGCCACAGGATGCTCTAGAGTGGACACATCCTTTCTCGGGTTCCCTCAAGTGATTTATACTGCTTTCTGTATGCACTACATATTTACATCATTTATGTTAATTGACCTATGCATCCCCTCTCCTTATGTTTCCTGTTCTTTGTGCTGCATATTTCAATTATACTTAAACTGCATTCTTGTATGAAAACATTGTTTTTAATTAAGTTTTTCATATTTTGCTGTTGTACTACTACATAATTGTACCTACATATTAATGTTCTGTATGTATTTCTCCTTATGACTCGTAGGGTTATTTCATGGAATGTGAAATGCAAAACAATGTTTGCCCACCTCTAAAAGTTTAAACACTGTATTGCATGTGTTGAGACTCAACTTAATTAGGAAGAAAGCTTTATGCCAGCATTGACAATTGCACTTTATGATATTTAGAATACGTTTTTAAATCTGTTGCAAGGCAACAAAGCACTTCTGAATTATTTTATTAACTTAATATATTTGTACAAGTGTAATTATTTAAAGCAATATTAATATCTATTGTACATTTGTCTTATATATCATATTTTATTTGGGTAAGATATGGTGTGAAAAGCATTTGCTAAAAATGCCTAATTAAAACAAAAAGCTTTAAGCTTAAGAGATTGGAAGTGCTTGGTGAATATTTCCTTTCTAAAGCTTTAGGGAAGAAAGAATGTTTTTCTGTTCTTTTCTGCAAGAGTGTCTACATTTTAAGGGATCGATTTGAATGGTTGTTGGATATATCGCTTATTAAAATTTCAACATCTATTGTCAATTTTTTACGGAATAGCTTACCCATACCTGGAATTCTGGTGTAGTCCCTCATAAAAATGAATGGTTAGCAAATATGATGGACTCCTTCTCTCTGGAGTCTACAAACAGATTTTTTATTTTGTCCTAGACCAGCAAATCTAGAGCAAGTCTCAGTTCTAAGGCAAGAATAGATTTTGTTTGTTTTTTTGTTGAATTGGGATTTTTTGACGCATAGAGATTTTCCAATCATGACAACATTGTTTTTACTATGGGCATTTTTTGTTTTTGTATTTTTTTGACATGTTTTTTTACATGTTCTCTCTTCTTCCTGTACTGATTGGCCTTTTACTAAGAAACTTTGTATCTCCTCTTCTCTTTTTCACAGATCGGCATGTCTGGCTTATGCTCTTATTATTTTTGCTTTTGATTTCTGCTTTTGATTTCCATCCTCCTTATATTGTCAAAAAGAAATGAATATTTAATAGTCTTTTTTGTCTTCATCTAATCTCTACCATGAACCTGACTTCACAAAATATTGGATGTATTTAAGGCTACCGTAGGAAGTCATGTAATTACAAGGAACACTCATTTTTACAATTCGCATTTCTACCCAAATCAAAAAATCTTAATCTTTAACGGTCCCCCAAATGTGTTCTAAATACATATTGCAAACTCTGGTCTGAACATGTACTCATTTGGAAGGTGCCACAGTTTTCCCTGTATTCCCGGGAGCCATGCTATTATTACTTCAGCTCCATCTGTTGGCACCCCCCTCTGTACCGTGCGTCCGCAATAAGCTTTAATAATTTCCCTCACATTTAAGAGGTGAATCTCAGGTGTGGAACACACTATCCCTTTGTCAGTGAATGAGATGGTCATATTGAGTTTACTCATGATATCTCTGTCCATTATGTTTACTGGTGTCTATCAGGAATACAATAAGGGTAGAGCTAGGTCATGCTCCACTAGAGAAAGTGTAAGATTGTCTGTAAAAGGAACAAATTCCATCCCCCCAGATAATCCCTGTGCATTCATTGTGTTACCTGGCATTCTATACCTCCCCTCCCGGATGCAGGATCTAGTTGCCCCTGTGTCTACAAGAAAGGAGAAAGTCTTGTCACCTATCGTCACCCCTATACGTAGTTCCTCCGCTGGGTTGGGTGTAATTGATAGGATAGAATACATCAGGTCTGTCTGTGGGCTGTCCTATTGAGGGTATAATGACATTCCATTCCCTGCGAATGGGTTGCCCCCACCACAGTATTCCTCCTAGTTTTTGAATGGGAGTCACTCCCATGGAGTCTGTGCTCATCTGTGTCCCATTACCTTGCTGTGCCCAGTTTAGTGGCTGCATATTATTCTGCATCTGCGGTACATGTGGTGCCTGTGGGTACGGTTGTGCTGGAGTCTGCATTTGTTGTGTTTGCATCATGGGTTGGTATGTCTGTGGGTATGCATTCGGTGTCTGCTCTTGTCATTGTGTCTTGTCTTGGGCATTTTACTTTCCATGTTTCCCCCTGATATGTTGGTTGATATTGCATTCCCCCATTCTTCTGCATCCCCCTTTGCTTCTACACACCCTAGAGATGCGCCATATCTGTACTGTGCCACACACCCAGTACTGGGGTGGTTCCCTCATTTGCCATGGGTACCCCACACAGAAACCCTCTTGGCCTTGTAATGGGTCCCAGAACCCGCAGCCCCCCTCTTCCTCTGAACCTGTGATTCCCATCTCCCCACCCCATGAAACCTCCTCCCATGGGCGGCAGTGCATACTGTGTTTGTAGTGCATTTTGTCCTCCCGTACTTGTTAACACTGCCCCTTCCATGGTATATTTTGACAATTTCTTCTGTACTAACTTTGCCTCCTCCTGTTTTCTTTCCTCACACTTCTTTCTCACGTTTTCTTGCATTAGCCTGCAATAGTATACTATGGTGAGTTGAAATTCTGACCACAGTTTTGCTTCCATCCCCACTAAATTCTTAAGTTGCTTTTGCACCTGCTCTGGCTACCCTCAACATAGTATGTGATAGAATAATCCCATTGTGTTGTCCCACGGTTCTCGTGTTTCAAGTCTCTATTTCTCTTGAATAGCCTGAATATACTGTAAGGGGTCTTCGTCTTCCCTCATTTTGCATTCAATGATTGTGCTAATATCTGAGGTGTATGGGTACTGCACCCGTAGAGCTTGTCATATAGCCGCTCAGCAGTTGTTAAACGGCAAACCATCTCTGAGCCTCTGTGTATGTGGGGTAATGCTATCTATATCTATTCTGCATGATACAGCCCTAGAACGATGTGCTCTCTACCCCTTGTCCCCCCATAATCCAACTGTGTCTTTGCCTAATCGCCCTACCGTGTCTCGGTCTATACAGCCTAAGGCAGTTAGCCCTTGTCCCTCGTCCTCCAAAGTCATCGTCCGACTCTGCCGTCATCGTCCGACTCTGCCGTCACTATCAATATTGTCTTGGAAGCTTAGGTGACTTAATACTGCACCTCCCCACTGCCCTTCTTCTATGTCAAACATGCTCCCGCAGTACCCCCTCACGGAGGATCCGGTATTGCTTTTGTCTTGCAGCGTACCTGCCCTACCGTAGCTTCTCCCTCAGTCTCGTTCTACTTGTTCTTCCCTCTCCACATTAACATCAAAATGTGCTAAACACAACTTTACTCCTACTTTTCTATGCACCGTTGCTCTCTTACGAGCCACTCTATTTCTAACTTCCTCTTTTCCGTTTTTATTTGTACTTGCCTTTCCCTTTCTTCATCTTCCCTTTTCCTTGCCATTTCCTCAGTCTCTCGCTGCCACCATATCTCCTGTTGTTCGCATTCTCGCGCTTCTGCCTTCTGTTTCTCTCTTTGTACTCTCACGCGTTCCTACTTTTTTCCCTTTATCGTCTCTCTACCTCTTCCATTATCTCTGCCCATTCCCTTGCTTCTCTTGTGTCCTTACAATCCACGGCTTCCTTAAATGGTCCTAATGCTTCTCCCGCTGTCTAATTTAAGTAATATTTGTCCCCTGACGTACTTGTTTGATGCTACATTCTCCAGCACTTCTTATCTCTCCTCTGTTCCCAGGTCATTCTCTTTTACGCACAATTGGGTCTCGCTGGGCTCTCTCTTTTTGCCCCCTGTGCTTTCTGTTCCTGCAGCTGTTTGTCTGGCCTGGTTTTGCCCTCCCTTCTGCTGTATGCTGGAGGTGCAAATATTGGGTTTGTGTACCCTGCTGCTCTCAATTCCCTTGCTGGATATAATCCCTGCACTCCTGCTGTTGCCCCTTTGCTCTCATGCTCAGGAGGAGGAGGAAGAGGAAGAAGTGGGGGAGGAGGAGGAGGAGGAGGAAGAGGAGGAGGAGGAGGAGGAGGAGGGGGAGGAGGAAGAAGAGAAGGAGTGGGGGCCGAGGCCTTTTCGCCCAAGGCCTCTGGTTTGTTCCGCATCCATTGATGCTGCGCCACATCCCCGCTGTTGTCCTGGAACATGTTCCACAACTCGAATATTGCCATTTGTTTGCTCAATTTCGTTCTCTTGTATATGTGCACGTAATGGTTGCTGCACATATGTGGAGAAGCTACCACCTTTTGGCCATAGCTTAGACAGTTTACCTTCTGTGCTCTATGTCCATTCTGTGCTATATTTACAAATGTTGTCCTTATACCGTGGAAGGGACCGGCACATATGCTATAGGGATGTGTCCCCCACGTTACTTCCACAATACATTATTTTTAATACTTACTTGACCCCAAGTCAGGGCTTTCGACACTTCCGCTGTTAGTCAACAAATACACTTTGCCCTACGTTCACATTTTTCAGATAACAGTTTATTGATACGATTTGATGCCTCACCGGCTCTCAACCAATACCTTGAGAGTGCTCAGTGCACTTCTTTTCTACAAACATCTTCCTCCTTAGGCACACCCGCCAATCTCGCACATGGACCTACTGCGCATTGTCTCAGAACCACCACCACTCCACCAAACTTTAATCGTCAAACCTTTTGCACCTCCTTGTGCTGACCCAGTCCTCTACACAAACGGCACTGGTGATGTCACCTCTATAATGTATAAGTAAAGGACAAAAAAGAGTTGCTGATATCCACCTATTTACAGGACTACCCAAACATTTCCCAATGGAACTGGTACCTCGACAAATACAAAAACATATATCCATGGCCGTCTTCCTGCCTAACAGGGGTTACCAATATTTCACATGCTCAATCTGTACCTGCAGCGTCACCTTGTAGATAAAACGCCTCTGCAAGACTTAACCAGAAGAGCACCTTCTGCGGTTCAAGCTAGCTTCACTTGCTAATCCCTATACACGGGGACACCATCATCCATGACCCGAGCTACAATGCCCAATCCACAGGAACTCCAATATTTACATAACCTCTATCATCCGTACTCTTTAGTAAATCATCTAAGCTAACCGCCTCAACCAATCTCCTCAAGATCGAATGTTCCATAACCATGAACAAGTGACATCTACCTCTGCTCCTTGCTCAACAATACTTAACAATACTCAACAATACTCATCAATACTCAACACCACCCCACACCCAACATCTCTTCACCACCTCCCCTATTTGCCGTATGGCTGAGTCAATACTTACACTACGTGATCCATTGACGCTGCTCGGCCATCTACTCTCCCCAAAGCTGCCATTCCACCCTTCTGGTCTGCTAGGCTTCTCAAGGACCGCGGGCAGGATTTTCTCCAAGGTGGCACCTCTGTGTGGTCCTCGTGTTCCGTGGGCTACCCCACAGCCCTCCAGGTGTTGCAACAGAAGAGGCGGCCCTGTGCCAAATGAACGCAGCAAACCCTTCTCTTCTACCAATTTGGAAAGGTATACCAGAGGACCGTGGTTCGTGCTACAAAGTCACCGTTGTGCAGAGTACCCAGGGACCAATGAACCCTCCCGCAGGACTGACGAGGACTCGGCCAAGGGCAAGTTAAAACTGTCCTTTATTTTCCCAACAGACAGGGAGCATGCAGGAAAAAACAGAATTCTCCGGCAATCACAGCTCCTGAGCCTGTGTTCTGAGTTTTTGTTACACAATGGTGTCACAACAGCTAACCTCTCCCCAAAAACCAAAGAGCTCATTCTATTGGGTAGCTCGGGTGGTATTACCTATGGAAGTCGCCTATATGTGTGGCCTAACTGGTCCTTCCATGTCAGGTGGTCTTGCCTGAGCCTTCCCCCAAAAACTATCTACTACATTGTTGCAGGGTCATAGGACTACCATTGGCCCTTGTTCATTACACACCACCCCAGGATTTGTGCTCCCTGATTGGCTGGAGCGGGCCCCCCAGGCCTGGGACTCAGCTCAGTTCCCAGCGCTCAGTGTTCCTTCTCAAATTAATGAGAAAGACTGTGTGTCCCAATTGCTGCCACTGGTATAGCCACCTAGCCTGGGAGAATGCCTGCAGGTTGCAATGTTTGTTGGGCAACACATGCAACAATTCTGGCTGTCTCTGTGGCTCCGTGCAATTTCACTACAGTCGTTCTATTGTTTCTCTCTATATGTATTGTAGAGCTTTCTCTTGAGGGTAGTAGTATTTGGCTCTTGCAGGTTCCTTATACATCCCTAAAGTTCCATAGGGTTAGTTGCAATAAGCAGTTGCAAGCTTGCTCTGTGTGACTCTTGCTTTCTTGTGTTTCTGCATTTGGCTAGTGAAAGAGAAAAAGGCTTGTGACAGTATGTACATGTATCAGACCTCTGTCTACAGAACTGTGTATACATGTTCTTTATGTGTGCACGTGCGTGTCTGTGTAACCTCATGCAGGGATGCGAGCTTGCTTTGTGGCTAACGTTACTATGTCGTGGTGTCACTAATTATAATGGGTTATTTATAATGCACTTAATACCCAGAGGTTTCTAAGCACGGACCCAGGGATCGAACCTGTGTTGCTTTGTGTCATCTTGCTTCCACAATGCGCACGTTGCCCCGGAGCTATCCTCCCGAGACACTAATGACATCAGAACGGCTGGATATTTATCATTAGTCAACCTGGTCTAGTGATGTGGCACCTGTGTCTGTGAAGACATCAGCTGGATAGGGTTTGAACGGTTGTCTAAGAGAATATCTGCTTGCATATGTAGGATGTACTGGTCGGCCTGGGGGCTTCCCAAACAGTGACTAGCATCTCTTGTTTCTCAGTCTTCGGCCTGTCACTCATATAGGGAACATGAGGGCCATTTCATGGACCCTCTCTTTACAATAAAACGGTAGGTAATTAGAAAAGTGGTCCCTGTGTTAAGATGGCCTGGAAAGTCCCAAATTACATAGGTTCTGGAGCCAGTTTAAACTGGTTTATACATTCAAAACCTATGGGCCACAGTGATTGGCTAATAGAGGTGATTACATATACATTGTATAGGGGTTACATTTCTGATGGGGTAACACTTGTCTGATGACTCCTCCTAAGACCACCTCTAAATTGATAAAGGTAAAAAAGTAATTGGATGGCACCTTACTTTATGGGTGGCATAACATTGGAGGTGTTCATTGGTTGGCTTCGCACTAACCAACCTTGGGCAACTGACAGGTCGTCAAGATATGAGCCAGAGAGGAGTAGGGCGGGAGAGGTCCACAGACTGCTTTCCTTTCAATTAATAAAGATGCCATTTCTCATTTCTAGGCCATGAGCAAAGGTGATCTCTTTGTATTTGGCCTTGTGTGGCGTCGCATGTCTGGGGATACATGTAAGGAGTAAGGCAGGCATCCTATCTGTGTTCATTGATACTGAATAGGCAGTGGGGGTCATTATGACCTGGGCGGTACGGGATATCGGGCACCGGTAGGGAGACCGGTGCCGGTAATCCCTTATCGCCCTATTCCAAGGTCCCTTGGTCTGACCACACATCCCTTACGGGTCCCGCTAAGGGACCAGGGCGCTAATAACGGGCTTGCAAGTCGCGAGCCCGTTATTGGCGCCCTCACCATTCCCATTGAGCCCTATGGGGGCTGAAATGGGAATGGGGAATGGTTTGTTCAATGGGGACTTACCGGTCCCGCCAGGGTCGGACTGCACCGGTAAGTCTCCATTGAACAACACCGGTGCCGGACCCATTATTGGAGGCAGTCATACGCAAATAGCGCCATGACGACCACCAATCTCGGAATGAGGCCCAGTGTTCTTCAATTATGGGTCACGTGTGATCCAAGCATGTTTGGAATTTTTTCACCCTGCATTTATTGGGATTTTAGCTAATATTGATGTGAGTGTTATGTTTTCTCTTGCCACTGGGGACACTCTTATTCTTCATGGAGTCTTTTGGCTTATAGTTGTCCTGCGCCTGGCTTACAAAGGCTGGTTGTACTCTTATAACATTTTAATTAATCTGGAAGTATCATTCTTGTATCCTGGGAATTTTTATCTCATGCTTTCACTGCAACGTTCTGACCCTCCCTTAATTCGTGGTAACCTTGGCTGTGATTGTCAGCTGCTGCCTGAACTCTTCAGGGACCTGTATTTCTGTGGTTTCAGCATGTTGAGCTCTCGTGAAGCCTTGAGGCCTTTCGTTTAATTAGAAGCATGTTGTGGCTTCCATTTTGGAAAAGATGGCTGCCCATTACTGCTGCGTTTCTATGTTAGTGAGCTATATTCACATGCCGTTTATGTTGCATTCAGCTTATACATTGCTTATGTTAGTTTTCTTCATGTCTTATGGATGCACATTTGCTTTGTGTCTAATGCATGTACATGTATTGTCATGATGTTAGTTTTATTACTCTTGCCATCTTCATCTCAGATTGTGTCAATCTCCTGCTGTACCTGTCTGGGATAAGGGTGTTACGGTTGCCTTAGTGAGTAGCATTTCTCATTCATTTTAAAATGTGTTTATTGGCATTTCTATATAGGCATTAACATATGTATCAGAAATGTGAAGGTGGGAAGGTGAGTCGCGCTCAAGTTAATATTGAGTCATTCAACATCCAAATTACAGTGTTCCAATACAAATGTTTCCCAAAGGTTTGAAATATACAGATGTTTATTCTCAGAGTTGGACAGCCGACACGTGTTCAACGTGTGACGACATCATGCTGTAACATCACTTCCGTGACGTTTCAGGTTTATTTTCAGTACGCTTAATGGTGGATCAATATTGTTTTTCTCTCTCTGATAGTCAAGCTCAAGAGTGGTCATGACGGGCCTTTAGTGGCCTAAGGATTAACTGGAAGAAATCTGTTTTCTTCCCGGTGAAGGGAGGAGGACAGACTAACCCACGGGAATGCCCATACCGTACGGAGCAGCTTGGCTTCTGATTCCTTGGGATCTGGATAACAACAAATCTTACCAGCTATACCACATACAATCTCCAACCAATCATTGACCGGCTCTCCAATGACGTCCACCACTGGAAGCTTCTCCCCCTGACCCTCATGGGCAGAGCCGCACTTTTTAAAATGATGGCCCTTCCGCGATTCCTCTACGTCTTTCAGAACGCCCCATTGCAGATCCCAAAATCTGAATTCGACCGGGTGGAGACCCTTTTCAGGGAGCTTCTATGGGGTGGAAGTCAACCACGTATTGCCTGACTACACTTCAGAGGTCGGTCTGGGAGGGTGGGATAGGAGTGCCCAGCCTTCAGACCTATTACTGGGCCTCACAACCTGTGGTGGTCAATGACCTATGCATGGGGACCGGGAACTACCCCATATTAGAGCCGACGTGGGGGCCTTGCATGACACTGATCCACTACACTTATTGTATCAGTCCCCCCCGAGACCCTCCCCGCCAACAACGAAGGCACATATCACCACCATTTGGAGAAACGTACACATGTTTGTGGGGTGGGGGAACAAAATAACGGCGGCGCAACTCCTATGGCAAAACGCCAACCTGAGGGAAATTGTGAAATTTGAGCCATGGCCATGCTGGGTGAGAGCCGGTATTCTGAAAGTGGGGGATGTCTTAAAAGATGGGAATCTGGCCCGGTTTGAGGTCCTGCAGTGCAAATTTCAACTCCCAGACACCGAGAGGTACCACCACATGCAATGTCTCATGCCCTGAGAATCCACATACCTACAGATGACAATATCCCGGATTACACACCTATAGAATGCAACATATTGCCTGAATATATCCCCACCAAATGCACATCCATCCTCTATAACGCCATCACATTCTTTGCTACTCCTGAACTGACCAGTTTAAAGGCCAAATGGGAAAGGGATGTAGGGGATATCGACCCCGAGGACTGGATCTGGGTACTAATTCACCCACGGGAGACGGCCATCTCCTCTAGACTCAGACTGGTGCAACTCAAAATACTGCACAGAGTGTACTACCCTAGAACTGCACTGTTTGGTTGGAAAAGGGCAACAAACCCGAACTGTCTCAGATGTGGGGAGGAGGAGGGAACCTTCTTTCACATACTGTGGTCATGCCCCCGCATCCGAATCTTCTGGGAAGCCTGCTGCCGGGAACAGGCCAGGGTACTCTCTAGCACGATAGAACTGGACCCGAAGGTCCTAATCCTGGGTGCACCGGGAGATAGCGATTTCAACAAATGGGAAGAACTGTTACTGCACACGGCAGCCGCCCTGATGAAGTGCAACATCGCACAAAAATGGGGAGTCCCGGAGCCTCCGACGCTGGAG
Organism: Ambystoma mexicanum; assembly: GCF_040938575.1. NCBI lineage: Eukaryota > Metazoa > Chordata > Amphibia > Caudata > Ambystomatidae > Ambystoma > Ambystoma mexicanum. Next base: position 675,454,037 of record NC_090934.1, read on the forward strand.
CAATGGGCACTGGACATGGACACATGTGCTATGATCGAACATTGGATATACAACGCAAGAGGCTGTCCCAACAAAGCTTCTAAAATATGGGGGAAGTGGGAGGAAGGAGGACCCTGATGTACACGGACACCGGTGATGTAACTCTGTACACATGCAAAATGGGTCATGATCGGGATCTACGTTAATGGTGATACAAAATCTAATACTACTGTATGACTGGTCGAGCCGGCCTCAATTGCTCTAGCTGCCTTTTTTCTTTTGTTTTTGGTTATTTTTTTCATGTTATAACTATTTAATAAAAAATGTTTTATTTAAAAAAAAAGAGTGGTCACGAGCGCACAGTAAAATATATGGAATCCACAAAACATTTGGATCAGACGCATCATTTCTGCAATACATTTCGCCTGCATGCATGTTGACATGTTATAAATAACAGGTTAAAACAACAATGACGCAAACTGCCTTCACTTATTAGGCATCATTAAGCATTTATCTCTCCGCTTAGCACCGCTGATGGAATGGAGTGTCGTGCGCAAGGTTAATTATCTGCTGGTTGGGTACCTCACCCAAGGCGGCAATAATGGCATATAGTCCTTTGTTTGCAACTAAATGTGGCTAGCACATAGACATAGCCATTGGAGCCCCCACACCTGGTAATTCATCCAGCCCTTTCCCTCTCAGGCCCGCCAGTGGGAATATGCAGGACTTGGCCCTGCTGATGCATATACCTGACACCTTTGCATAGTTGTCTAGGACCTCCAGTATCAGCAGCACATTACAGTGTGGGTTCCTCAGGTACAATAACACATCAGCTGCGTAAAGCGATACCAGATGGCCAACTCCCCCCACCCATATACCTGTCCCCAGGAATGGTTTTCTGAGATAGATTGCTATTGGCTCCAGACCTAGTACATATAGCATGGGCGACAGCGGGCACCCTTGCCTGGTGCCCGTTTATATGTTCCAGGCCGACAATACCAACCTCCACGATTTGACCCTTCCCACCGGATCAGTGTATAGTATCTTTATCCATTTAATGAATTGTTCACCAAACCCAAACTCCCTCAACACCGCTAGAACAAGGCGCTCCCAATACAAAGATACAAATGCTTTTATTGCGTCTAGCGAAATAATCACGTATTGCACCTGTGAGTCAGCCATTTGTGCTATAACGTGCTGTAGTAAGCGCAGATTCATGGCTGTACTGCGGCCCGGTATGAAACCATTTTGGTCCCCATGTATCAGTTACTTATCACCCTGGACAACCATTTTGCCAGAACGGTCGTAAGTATCTTTATGTCATGATTTAACATTTCCAGTGGGCGATATGAGTCACATTTGTCAGTGGCTTTTTCCGGGTTTGAGAATCGGGATGACTAGTGTTTTCCTCATGCTTATTGGGAGTGTCCCCTTTTCATAGGCCTCTTTGAACACCTCATTTAGTACTGGGAGCAGGACCATTAGGACCATTGCGCATGTGTTATAGAACTCCACGGGGGAGTCGGTCGCTTCCGGGAGACTTACTGGGGGACAGCAATTTAATTGCCTCTCCTATTTCTTTTGCCGATATCTCTAGCTCCAGCGCATCGCGTTATGTTCTACCCAGCTGAGGCAGGCCTATTTCATCTAGGGTGCTTAATATATCATCTTGGGGTACCAGTACTTCATGTAAATAGCAGTGGGAATAGAATTCAGTGAAGGTGTTGTTAATCGTCTGCTGTGACTTAATTGTGTTTCCTTCTTTGTCTGTGAGTTCTGTGGTTAAGTGTCTCAGGTTTTCCCCTTTGTACAGCCAGGTCAGCAGTCTGCTTGGTTTGTCTCCCCTAGCGTGTGCCCTTGTAGTTCTAACCGAGAAGTCAAATTTCGACAACTTCTCCAAAGCATCTTGACAGCCATTCCTAGCTTCAGCCAGTCTTGACTCTTCTTCCTGAGTGCCCGGTGATTGAGCTTCCATCCGCCTAACCATCTCCTCTGTTCTCTCCAGTTCCAGCCTTAATGCCTTTCGAATACCCCCCGCACTGGCGATGACCTCCCCCTTCACTACATCTTTCAACGCCTCCCACACCGTGCTCCATTCTTTCACACTACCCACATTTCTCTCCAAGTAGTCCTCTAGTTTCGTTTTGAGCCCATCTCTAAAGATTTGATCCATCAGAGCATATATGGGCATGCGACACAGTGGTATGGGGGGCCTTGGACCACGCATCCTCTATTCTCGCAGGAGCGGTGAGTGGTCCGAGATTGACCTGCCTAGATATTGTGCTGATTCGATTTCCACCAGTTGGGACCTACCCACAAATAAGTAGTCTATCCTAGTGTACAGGCAATGGGGCGAGGAGAAGTATGAGTGCACCTATCGCTAGGGTGAAGTTCCCTCCATGCATCTACGAGATCCAGGTTTTGCAGCAATGAATTCAGTGCCACGGAAGCCACCGCTGGTCTGTTTGCGGGCGGGAGAGATGTATCCAGTTCAAGATTCCTTACTCAATTGAAATCGCCCCCAAGATGAAAAACAGTCCTGGTATGGTGTTATCTTGGTGCATATCTTGTTAAGGTGAGATGGGATACCATGATTGGGGAAATAGGAGTTAACTATACATATTTCCTTTTTTAATCAACTTTATTTTCAATTTTACTACAACAAAAAAGATTGTAAAGAGTTACAACTTGTACTATGAAACATTACTGCCCTCATTATATAATTGTCAGCCATATTGGGAGCTTTCGCATTGTTTCCAGTGATTGTCCTCTTGAACTTTCTCTTATCTTTTTGTCTCCCCACCACCCTCTCCCACCCTTCCCACCCTCCTTTGCTGTTGACTTTACCAAATGACCTTGGTTCTTGACCAGTTCATGTCTTTGAACCAAACCATCGGCTGTGGTTCCTCTATGTCTCTTCATAGGATATGGATGTTTCTGAGCAGTCGCGGTTTAAAGTAGTAAGCCTCTCTTTCCCCTACATAATCCTGGAGGGGTTCCCATATTGTGAGAAATTTTAGGTACCTTCCCGATTTCGTGGCGCAGATGTTTTCCATTTCCATAACTCCCCACACTTTGACCCACCACCATGGTGCAGTGGGGCCCTCCACCGTCTTCCACCGTTCCACTGTCATTCTCACTGCTGTCAAAAGGTGGGTTATGAAGGCCGCTCTATTGCATGAAGCCGCATATTTTCCTTCTGCTACTACGCCTAGCAGGGTTACCTTTGGTGACCATGGTAGTTCTGATCCCGTTATGTCTCTAATGTGGCCCAAGATTTCTTTCCAATACATGGTCATCTTCGGGCACGACCACCACATATGGAACATATCTCCTCTTTCCCCGCATTGTCGCCAACATTCCGGGGGATACGTAGGGATCATCGTATGTAGTTTATATGGGGCATATACCAGCGGTAGCAGAGTTTGTATATCGATTCTTTGATTGCTGTAGATTTGGATAACTTATGCGCCCTCATCCATATTTGACTCCACTCTTCCTGCGTGATCTCCTCCCTCATATCCCGCTCCCAATCGTTCATATATTGGAGGGTATCTTCTGTCTGCACCCTGTCCAGGAGTTTATATAATCTAGTTATCCCTTTCATAGGTGTTCCCTCCCTTATTGTTAACTCTAGGCCCATTGGAGGTCTTTGCCCGGCCTTCTTTACTACTGGATGTGAGATCCAATGGCGGAGTTGTATGTATCTATATCTGTGATTTTCGCAAAATGCCAAATTTCTCTTTGCAGTCTTCAAATGAGAGTGGGGCTCCTTCCTGATACATATCTTGTAATGATATTGTGTCAGCGTCCTTCCACCCCACCCAAAATGTTTTATGTAGTCCGGGTGATCTGTGTTGTGCACTAGGGGGGACAGCAGACCCAGCCCCGTTCTTATCTTACTGCCCCGGATTGCTCTATCCCAGCTGTGTAGGGTCATCTTAGTGGCCTCCAATAGAGAGCCCCTCTTTTCACGGGTGCCTGGCTTTAAGAGATGTAGCACTTTTAGTGGGATCTCTGTCGCTGTTTGTTCTATCTTCCCCCATCCAGGGAGAGGGTCCCGGCTCGCCCATTTTAACATTGGTGTCAATTGGGCTGCTAATATGTACCTCCCTAAGTCTGCGACTCCCAGCCCTCCGAGGAGCATTGGTCGCATCAGGATCCGTCTTTGGATCCTCGGTTTCTTATTTCCCCAGATAAATTTGAACACTGCCCCCTGAAGTTCCTTAATTAGCTTTGGGGATATTTCCACTGGGATTGAGTTTACTACATATAGTAGCCTGGGGAGTAAGGTCATTTTTACTGCTGCTATCCCTGCAAACCATGAGAGTTCCTGAGCGTCCCACCTTTGCAAGTCTTCCTCGAGGCGCTTACAGAGAGGTGTAATATTTGCCTTATGTAAGTTCTTCAGTTTTCTAGTGATCTGAATCCATAGATACTCCAAGGACTGCTTTTCCCACTTTAGGGGTTAGAGTTCCTCCATGAGGGCTATGTCTTCTCCTTTCTCCGTGATATTCAGTGCTTTTGATGTAGAGTAGTTTATTGTAAACCCTGAGGTCACTGCAAACCTCTGACATCGTCTGCATAGAGCACTATCTTATTTTGGGACTCCCTGCTACCTACCCCTTCGATGTTTGGGTGCTCCCGGATTCTAATTGCGAATGGCTCCATCGCCATAGCGAAAATAAGCGGGGAGAGTGGGCATCCCTGTCGTGTGCCTCTCCGAATACTGATTCTTTCTGAGGTATACCCGTTTACTAGAAATTGCATGGATGGGTGTTGGTAATTTGCTAATACCATCTTAATAAATGTCGGCCAAACCGCTCCAACACCAGTCTCAGGTATTCCCAGTCTATGCTATCAAAAGCTCGCCTGCCATCCAATGCTGCTATCGCAAATTTCTGGTCCCTCTCACACCCCAAATAATGATGTCAATCACCCGTCTAACGTTGTCCCGTGTGTGTCTCCCTTTCACGAAACCTGCTTGATCCTCATGTATTATTTCTGATAGCACTGTTGCTAAGCGGTTTGCCAATATTTTTGCGTACAATTTTGCATCCGTACTGAGGAGTGCTATGGGGCGGTAACTAGCGCATTCTACAGGGTACTTATTAGATTTTAAGGGTAGTATCGTGGCTACCTTTTAAGGGTAGTACTCGCCAGGTCCTGGGCGACTGGCGAGTTTTATGGAGTCTTTAGGCCTCTCCCACTTCTCCCTCAAGTTTACGTGTTATGAGGGCTTGAACTCTAAAGTATTGCGTTGCTTGTGCGATGAATTACCCTCAGACTACTGCTTTCCCAGCATCCCATACCACCCTCCAGTCGTCCTCACCGTTATAGTTTAAATGAAAATAGTTTTTTATGACGTCCTCCATGTGTGCCCTGAGTGCAATGTCCCTTAAAATTCTTTCATTTAGCCCCCACTGTGGCCGGGGCCTGTGTTCCTTCCCTTTCAGTTCTATGTGGAGCGATACTGGGGCATGATCTGAGAGGTATTGGACTCCGGTTTCTATCTTCGTGACATGGGGAATTAATGAGGAGGAGACCAATATCATGTCTATTGTAGAGTATCCCTTATGTACTGCTGAATAATGTGTGTATTCTCGATTTTCCCCTTGAAAGAACCGCCACGTTTCAACCACCCCCAAATCTCTAAAAAGCCTACCCAGGGCTTGTCTGTTCCTCTGATCCGCAGCTGTCTGGGTGAGTGCATTATCTAATTTTGGGTCCATTACACAGTTAAAGTCCCCTCCTATAATCACATGGCCTTCACACCACCCTCCCACCTTCTGGAGCAACACAGGGATATACCGGTCTTGTTTTTCATTGGGTACATAGACTGCTATAATTGTGTATATTTGTCCTTTAATTGTGCCCTTTATCCCCACATATCTACCATCCTCATCCCTTATCATTTGTTGTTTGTGGAAGCCTAGGTCTCGACTGCATAGGATTGCTAATCCTTTCGATTTTTTTCCCACTTGAGGCAAAATATTGGAGAGGGTATGTTCTACTTCGCATCCTCTTTTCGTCCTTCTGGAGGAGGTTTGTCTCTTTCAGGATCGCTATTGCAGCGTGCATCGCCTCCAGTCTACCCAGGATCGCCCTACATTTAGCAGGGGAATTCAGCCCCTGTACATTAATCAAAACTATGTTCGCTTCTCCCATTATACCAAGGATTAAGGATATCTACATGTCTCTCCTCTCGCTCTTTATTCTGTGTCTTTTTTTCTGCTTTGGTTTTATTTCTGCTTTTTCCCCCCGAGATGTTGGCTCAACCTTCTTCGTAGTCTTTTGGTTCTTCGTACTCTCTTCCCTCTTTGCTTTTCCCACCCCTACCCATCCCCTCCCCTTTCACCAATCCTGGGAGTACATGTGGCCTGGGTTCTTTGGGAACCCCCCACCGGTCAAATACGGGCTTTGGGCCTCAACGTTTTCCCAGTTCTCAAACTGCCAGGTATTACTCTTTACCTGACTCAGCTTCCAAGATATGTGACCTCCTACTTCCGTGCAGATGCGTCCATTCATGCAGTGTACTCTATTCTGGTGCGGTGCGGTCGGCACTTCACACATTGTCAGGATTAGGGGCCTTGTTCGGTGAGCGTTATCTCTCTCCTCCGTCAATCTTGGCTCTGTTGTGGGCTCCCAGGTTTCCCAGCTTTTCCCCGTCTTTGCTTTCTTTCCGTCGACCACTCCCATGGCTTGCTAGTTGGGCCCATCATGTTGCGCTGCGGGTGAACGGCTGTATCCGGTTGGTCATCTTCCAGGTGCAGTAGTGCTAAGCCTTCGGGACAATTGCCAATTCTCCTCTGTTTTCCTTCCCATGTAAATGATAGGCCAAACGGGTGTGTCCATCTGTATTGGATTTGTTGTGTTTGAAGGGCTTTCGTCACTGGCTGCATTAGCCATCTTTTGTGAAGGGTGACCATCGCTAGATCTTGATATAGCTGTACATGAGAGCCATTGATCGTGAGATCCCCGTGTGTTCTTGCTTCTCTCATGTCTTCTTTCAGACAGTATGATGTCATCGCTATTAGGACATCCCTGGGTCTCATCCATGGTTCATTTCGTTTCAGGCCCACCCAATGTAGTCTGTCAAATCAGGTCGCCTCAGGCTGGGTATCATTTAGTAAGATGCTAAAGTAGTGTTGCATTGTATCCTTTAGATCCTTGTCAAGCACCAATTCCGCTAGGCCCTTGACCTTAATGTTAGATCTTCTTGATCTGTTTTCAAGGTCTTCCGTCCAGAGTTCCAGATTATTTGTCGCGATAGCCACCTGATCCAGCAGAACACTGTTTTGGTTGGTTTCCTCTGCCACATTCGAAAGTCCGCTTTCAACCACGTCTACTCTTTCTTCTATTGCTGCCATTTCTTTGCTGACCTTCTGGAGGGAGGATTTCAGTTCCTCCTTCATTTGTTCCAGTTGGCTGTGAAATGTGTTTGTCAATCTGGCTTCCATTCCCTTTAGGCAGTTCAGGAGTTCTTCTTTGTCTGAAGCCATTGTGTTTGGGGGTGGACTTCTGTTTGAGTGGTCAGGGCCAGTGGGGGGGGGGGGCGGCAATTCGGTGTGTGTTCTGCGTTTCTGCCTCCAGCACCTCTCTATTTGACCTTCCTGAGCTCTAGCTGGGGTTCTTCCTCCTGCTGGGCCAGCCTTAGGTTTGGTTCCTGGCATCTGGGTCGCTCTGGCCAGAGTCGACTACTGTCGTTCAGGGCTGTAGAACATACACTGCTGGTGCTGGTGGCCAACGTGCGGTGTGGCCGTAGTGACCACTGTTGATAGTTGCCAGTCGTGGTTTCTCTACTCTGGTCCGATCTGCCACTCTGAGGGGAACCATTTTGTGAACTGAGTTTATCGGGCTACCCTTAATCCATACCTTCCTTCCACTCTTCACCGTAGGTGCCCCACCGGTGCTGGTATCTATTTACGGGGCTTTTAGCAGTCCATACTTGTGTTTTGTGGGCAGTATGCTGTTTCACCCTGTGGTCACTAAAACGCTCTTCTGGGGTTTTCCATGTTCAGTGTAGGGGGCCCGCCCATCGGCGTCCTCAATATCTTTGTGGGCCTCTTCTCCTCTCAGGTATGCCCCCCAGTCTTTTGGCTGGGCTGCACCCACCACCTTCTTTCTATCTGTCCTCACGCCTTCGTGGGCTTACACAGGTCGTGTTGTGGAGATGTCGTAGTGTTTGGTACTATCCTGGGTTTGGTCAGAGCCTTTTCCTCTTTCTTGCCACCTCAACCCAGTCTGCTGTTTCGTATTGTGTATTCTTATTACACAGGGGTGCAGGGGGTGTTTTTGTGATAGGTCTCTTTATTATTGCCCAGTTCAGGTTATTGGGGCGTCGTTCACCTTCTTGCTCTGGTACTGGGTGTTGCTGTGGCGGTCGGCTGCTATCGTGCTGTGTGCTGTATGCTTGTCCTGAAGGCAACAACAGGTTTTATGTATCTAGCAAGTCTCTGTATGTCAGAGCTAATTTCAGCGCTGTCTTGTCTGTGTGTTCTGTTTAATTGGGCAAATTAGCAGACTGGATCACCGACAGTGTCAGGAGACTGGTGCTATGATCACGCTGTCACGCTGTCTGTCAGATTTTTATGTTTAGGACTAGATTCGTGCCAGCCCTTCCAGGGCATAGTGTACTGGGGTGTATTGCACCAGTTCCCTGTTGATTGGGCGTCCCGCTTGAGGGCTGCAGTTTCCGGCATTGTAATGCCTCTGTCTGCCAGCCGGTGCACCCAGTCCCCCCGCGGTCGGGGGATTGGTAATTAATGCTACTTGAGGGCCTGTGCGGGTGGGGGCAGTAGCCGGCTAGCCCCAGTCAGGCAGATGTCCCTTGGTGTGCGCTGGTTAGTGAAAAATCCCTCTTGCAGCGTTTTAAGCACTCAGTTTGTGGCCCGCGCTGCAGTAGATATAGGATTGGGGGCCTACCTTGTGGCACCGCCGGGCTTATCCCCACCTCCGCTTCATGCATAGTTTGCGAGGCTCTGTGTCCGCCCCGGGTGAGTGCTCTGGCCCAATGTGCTGACTCAGCGGGGTAGCATGGGAGGTTGCTTTGGTCCACTGCGAGTGATCTGGTCTCTCCCACCTCCGGCCCCCCGATGGCGCACCGATTCCGTAGGCGCTCGTCTGGCCCCTGCGGTAGTGCAACAGCAGCATGGGTTGATTGCTCTCCCCCGTGGCTTCTTCTGTTCAGTGGAGGATGTGAGCGGTCCCTCTGGGTCTCGGAGCAGCCGTTGATGTTCCGTGGGTAAAGCAGCAGCTGCCTGGTATCCGGAGTGCAGAAGGATGCATGTGCCTGGGATGGCAGAGCCTACGCAGCTGCGGTCTGAAGTGGTGGTTCCAGCATCAGACTGACGACTATACATATTTCTACTTGTTCTATGTGGCCTTGTAGTATCAGGTACCTACCATCTTCATCCGATTCCACCCCTATCAGCTGGAAAGGCCCAGCAGCGCTTATCCAAGTAAAAAAAACCTGAGCGTATTTGGAGTATGCCACCCGATACCCCTGCCCCCTCATATCTCTTTAACCTTTGTCAGTTCCCCCACTGTGAGGTGGGTTTCCTGTAACAGCGCAATGGATACCTTTTTTCTGTTGAGAAAGGACTTCACCTGGTTTCTGTACAAGTATGTGCCCAACCGCCGCACATTCCATGCTACCCGCCATGGTCACATACAACTGCTTCCTTTTGTTCCCCCACTGTTTCTTCCTAGCCTGTCTTTGCTCCTGCAACTGCCCCTGCTGCCTTATTCAGTGTTTCCGGCCATTCCCTCCCATCTGCCATCCGGAATAGCATTACCCTTCCATGCATCATTTCACATGAAGAACTTACAACAAACCAAACAATAACCAAAACAAAACATCCACGCCCAGCTGCTGTTACCCTTCTGCAGCGCTCAGGCGCCCCCTCATCTCCATGGCCCATCCGGGCCATCTTATGCAAGTTGAACTGCATCAGCAACCGGCCGACTTTAACTTCGCGTGGGTTAGACCTGTGAGCCCAAGATAAGTGGCCAGTTGTTGCCCCGTCTAATGTGGGATTCATCAACTTAATAGCACTCAGTGGCCAAACTGTGTTGGCACATCAAGATAAACAATGCAGTAAACAGCATAATTCACTTGTTCCGCCCACCCCGTTGGGTTGGGTTACCATTCATTTGACAGTCTCTTCGCCTCCGTCCAAGTTGTTATGCTCCAGCCACATGGTGGACGCAGCCGGAGTTTCTAGGAAAATAGAACAGCCTTTGTAGATCGCCTTTAGTCTAGATGGATACATTAGCTTATACTTAATGTTCAGTTGCCTGAGTCTGGCTTTAATCAGCACAAAGGAGTTTCTGGCCCTCTGAAAAGCTGGCATGTAATCCAGGTATATGGCTATAGTAGAGTTGTCTCGTCGTATCTCACCTCCTTCCCTTGAATATTTCAGTATGATTTCCCTGTCTTGGAGGTTCTGGATTTTTGTGATCATCGGACGAGGGTGCGACCCATGCAGCAGTCTTTTCTGCAAGAACCTGTGGGTCCTCTCCACTGAAAATCCCTGTGTTAGTTTGCCAGCACTGATCTCCTGTAGCAGTAGGGTCTCCATGACTCTTGTGGGGTTCGGGCCCTCAAGTCCCTCAGGGATTCCTAGTATTCGAACATTGTTGTGGCAGGCTCGTCTCTCTGCGTCCTCTGAACGCGATTCCAGCACTGCATTTCTTTTCTCCAACTCCTTCAGTCTCGTTTCCAGGTTTTTCGTGGTCTTGTTGGTTTATTTTAGGCTGGTCTCTGTTGTGGTTACTCTGTCTGCCAGGTTTCGCATATCCTGCCCCATCAATTGCATATCGACCTTGACCTCGTCAATTTTTGTTTCGATAAATGACTGCAAAGCCGCAAACCCTCCCAACACCTGGTCGTCCATGTTGCCGGCTTCTGGTGCATTCGTTGTGCTTGGAGCCTCCGCTCCCCCTTGCTCTGTTTCGCGGGGTCTGGTTGCATTGTTGAAGGAATCCATAATTGTAGACTTTTTCTTTCCTTTGGACGGCGACATGCCATTTTGTTTGCTAATGGGCCTCTGCTCCATTTTGTTTCGGCAGTCTTTTTTGTCAGCGGGACCCTGCTGCGGGTATTGCTGTTGGTTGTGTGATGTCAATCGCCCATCTTCAATGCGTTAGATGAGGGCTCCGACAGTGGCCCAGCCTGTCGCTACTGTTGTTAAGCCTCACCTTGGGCCGCTTTGCCATTGTATTGCTGGGTGGTACTCGTGTCTTTTATGTGCTAGTCCGCGATACTGTCCTGGATATGGGCCACCCATGTCCCAGACCTCGACGTACCCTCAGCCTCCCTTGTGACCACAGCTTTCCTAATGCGTAGTTCTGCAGCACCATTGCTCCTGCCGTGTGTTTGTCCCACCAGTGGGCAACCAGCGAGGCCAGCAGTTAGAGGTGTCCACTCGCCCTGTGATTTAGGTAGACTAGGAAGTCGATGATGCTGTCCTAGTAGTTTTGGAGGTTGCACACTCCCATCCACCCAGGTGGCCCTGCGCACTGAAGCGGGCAACAGTCATACGCACATTTGTCCAGGCAACAGGGATCCCACTCTCTCCAGTGCTCATTGTTAGAGCCCAGTCCCCTTGCGTGGTTATCCCGCAGAGGAAAAGGCGCGCTCACCGACCTTTCTAGCACCAGGCCCAGTAGTAGGACTCCAGTGCACACTTCTGGGGCCCATTGTGCTGCAGCAGTTCAGGTCGAGCACCCCACGTATCAATCTGTTTGGTGGCTCAGTTTACTGCAGCCGACTGCACCTAGTGTGTCCCTTTGTGAATGCTTCGCGGTGTGGGGCCTTGCTGTTGTGACATATAGCTTCACTGGTAGTAAGATGCGTCTCTTTCCTCCGCGTGTCCACACTCTTTAAGCACTTTATGACTAGCCCGTCAGGCTCATGCGCAACCCAGGCAATCTGTGTGGTCGAGATTGTGGGTATGTTCACTTAATTAGAGGCAGGGGAGTTTCCGTTGGTGGTACAGTTCACTCTGACTAGTGTGTCAGGGTTCAGTTGGAGGCGTCCTATGATCACCCCTGGGATAATCAGGTGCTGCAATGTATCCCCAGGCGTATGCCTTCGCCTGTCAACATGCGTCGTGTTCCCTCGAGGGCCCCAAGTGTGTCGCTGATTGGACCGCAGGTCTCCGCGATGTTGGTTTGTAGCACTTGGGTGGCCCACATGTGTATTGGATGTTTTATCAGACCCACGTTGCTGATAATGGTAGCCCGTCCGACGTGCCGCAACTCAGCCTCCAGCACTCCTACTTGCACGGCTCCAATGGTACCGGGCCGCATGCACGTCCCGTTCGGCCTCCATCACCGAGTCCCAGCCTCAAGCCTTCCCGGGGGCGCCCCGCTGTCCACCGACATGGCACTTCATGTGGAGAATCACAGTTACTCCCTGCTTCTCATCAGGGGCGTCCTGGAGGCTCCGTTGTGGCTTCCACCCCGCTCACCTCGCAGCAGTCGGGTCGAATGTTCACAGACGCTCCACAAATCTCATTGCTTTGCTGCAGTACCACCTCCTTCTCACTTTGCGTTGTCGTGTACTCTGCTGGTCCCACGTTGTTCCGCACCTTGATGGGGTTCAATGCTGTCGGCCAGCCCAGGCAGCGGTCTCCTGCCTATGCTTGAAGCTGATGGCTGATGCATGTCAGGGTGTCACACAGACCAGGGGTGCCTGCACCATCAGCTTCACGCAGACTGAGCCTACCACACCGTCAGCAACAGCCCCTCCTCCTCCAGCATCTTGCCAGCGCGGGGTCCCCTGTATATAGATGTCATTCTCCATACAAACAGCTCCGATTCCCACCAGATTTTTGAGGCGGAGCTGGGGAAATGCTTCTTACGTTCATAAATGTGCTTAAGTGACTGCAATTCCAAGCGAGCCGTTGAATATAAGGATTCTGGTTAGGATCACAACGGGAGCTCTGCTCAGGCACTCCCTCACTCCATGGGCTCAGGCCACGCCCCTCACGAGTAGCATGCATCTGTGCAATATTGGGCCGGGTGAGGGGCAGAAGCTATGGATGACATATTCATCCCAACACTCCCCCTCTGGTCGAGTCCTCAACCACACTCTTCATTCTGCTCTGCCCCACATAGGGCTCTTTGGGTACCCATATCATAATCACCCACCTCAAGCAGCCTGTATGTCTAACATGTTCGTCCATACTGCGGGTCATATAGCAGCATTCCCCATTGAAATCACAATATACCCAGTGCTCGGTATAATTATGAGGGTCCTGAGGACAATTACATTTTGATCCTGGAGGGGTGATAGGGCTTTCCATTGCTCGGACACAGGGGAGGTCATCTCTTTTGAGTATACTCGTGTATGTGAGCATCCAGGTTTATTACTATTGTCATTCCTGCTACCTTTTTGGAAGTCTTTTTGCATTGATTTATTGCAATTCTTAGAACACAGAGGCAAATAGTACTAGTACTAAAATGGCCATCAGTACTTTGCATGCATTAATCAACCAGCAGGGGATCCATAAGAACAGGTAATTAAATCAGTTATCATCAGCAATATCCTCTACCTCCTCCACCATTCTTGTTTGTATTTCTGTTAAGGTGGCTATGGCCTCTGTGGGAGTTCCATTCTCCTCATCTTGGGTGGGTATTTACATGCAGCAAGAAGGCCCAAATTTTGCACACCTGCCTCTCCCCTCATGGCTTTTATCAGATCAGAGATGTCCCTTTCCGTAGGTTCATGAGTTTTATTGCCTTAAGCACTTCTCTTATGGAATTAAAGCCTTTTATTGCTGTGTTTATTGCCTGCAACAGCTCCCAGCAGGTTATTTGCAGCCATTTTGCATTCATGTTGGCTTGCAACCCAGCAGTAAAGAGGGATGTAAAGAACATCTCAGTTCTGCTGAACTATTTATGCTCATCTGTTATGGTGTCATATGCATTTTCCATCTTCATTGAGTTATAGTTGCTCCTCTTCATGCGTGCAAGTGTGAGGGACCGCTTATATCTTATGTGTGTTTTCATTTTGGGGAAATCACAATCTGTACTTCACTTTGGGGTACTATTTACTTATTACCACCAGGGAGCACAAGCCTCCACAATTTGGAGGGTGCTGTATATAAGCTCTTGAACCACAGGCCCAATAGTGGTCCATTAATACAGCAGTGTCTATTTTCATGCCTTGCACATCGAAAATGCATGTGCACCCTTTGTTTTCTCCTACTTTCACATGCCAGTATTCCTGAAACATAATGTGGCATTCTTCACCGGTATTATGGGCCCTATCATCATCTACGCATGTGAGCAATTTGGGATATTCAGCCCATTATTTGAGGCATATATCATTTTCATTCTGCACCACCTCTACTGGAGTTTTTGTGATTTGCGCCCCATCATCCCTTTGACCCAACCTTCTAAGGTAAATACCTGACCATATATTAGTACTGGGATCTTTCCTAGCACCCAGGTGTCTCTTTCCAAGCAACATTTATGCACTGTAATAATTTATGGTCCATTATTTTAACCTCTCCTCTATTCGGGCCTTCTAATATGTATTGCATCACCTTATTTTTTCTGCCAGGATCATTCATCATAGTCTTTTTTTTTATGTAGCTATCCTCACAAGGGAACATCATTTTTGATATCCATTGCAAGGTGGCCCATCTTCCTTGGAATTGCCCCCTAGTTGTGCTAAGTGCATTGGGCAGCGTGCTCTATGTGCAGAGATTTTTGTGACCAGAAAATTTCCTGGAAGTGCTCATGGTGTTGAGAAGGAGAGAACACACAACAGCTCTCATCAGACGTCTCTCTCCCTACTTTGTTCATGTGCTGGTACCAGAAATTATTAGTGACACGGGCAGAATCAAAAATATATTTGCTCATGTGCCTAGAGTCATCTAGCGCATCACAAGCCAGTATTCCTGAAACATAATGTGGCATTCTTCACCAGTATTATGGGCCCTATCATCCTCTATGCATGTGAGCAATTTGGAATATTCAGCCCATTATTTGAGGCATATATAATTTTCATTCTGCAACGCCTCAACTGGACTGCTTGTGCTTTGCGCCCCATCATCCCTTTGACCCAACCTTCTAGGGTAAATACCAGTCCATATATTAGTAGCTGGGATCTTTCATAGCACCCATGTGTCTCTTTCCAAGCGGCATTTATGCACTGTAATAATTTATGGTCCGTTATTTTTACCTCTCCTCTATTCAAGCCTTCTAATATGTATTGCATCACCTTATTTTTTCTGTCAGGATCATTCATCATAGTCTTTTGTTTTATGTAGCTATCCTCACAAGGGAACATCTTTTTTGACATCCATTGCAAGGTGGCCCCTCTTCCTTGGAATTGCCCCCAAGTTGTGCTAAGTGTGTTAGGCAGCGTGTTCTATGTGCAGAGATTTCTGTGGCCGCAAATTTCCTGGAAGTGCTCATGGTGTTGAGAAGGAGAGAACACACAACAGCTCTCATCAGATGTCTCTCTCCCTACTTTTTTCATGTGCTGGTACCAGAAATTATTAGTGACATGGGCAGACTCAGTAATATATTTGCTCATGTGCCTAGAGTCATCTAGCACACTTTTTTAGCCTCCTTATCTGTGCATTTACTACAGGAATTCTTCTGGTGCAATTTTATGCATTTATCTTTGTTACAGTACTTACACTCATGTTTACTGGTCTAGCGGTATTATAAATGATAAGTTCTCTTGCTGCGATAGAAATTATTATATAAAGACTACAAAAAGTAAAAAACATTGCAATTATCATTATTGATAGGGTATCTACTTTCTGCAAATCTCCGCGTGTAAATTCTCTTCTAGGCGCTAAGAGAGAATATCTTACATTATTCAACATATGCATTCTTGTATCAGGAGAAGCATTTCTAGTGCATCCTTCAAAACAAGTATTCACAAGAAAAACCTTGTGAATTTTGAATGCACATTTCCTTCCAACACTATGTAAGCCTTTATATTCTATAGTAATATGGTGATACAATTGTTCCAGGCTCCTAAAAAGGAATATGTGCTCATAAAAAAGGACAAGACCAAGAATAATGAAATTGCTATAGGGAACATCTGTTATTTTTATTTTACTGTAGAAATATCACACTTTCATTTAGGAAAGCGTTGTCATGGAATGTAAAAATAACTTGTCTGTGCAACTATATGAAAACCAATGTGTCTAATATTCTTCTTGTTGCTGGTTGGCTCTCGTCCTTGATCTTGTCTGGACTCTTCTTTTGTCTTCTTCAATTTTGTGCTCAATGTTGGCAGACAGGGGGTCTCGCCTTTGTAGGGTTTGACGTTGCTTAGATGTAACCTGGCACACCCTCCTCGAACTTTCACTGCAGACAGTAGAACCACCTCCACTATGAACGGTCCCTCGAAGTGGGGTTTGTGCCACTGTTGTGTAAAGTTTCTGTACAGGACTGTGTCCCCTGGAAACAGTGCTAGTGGTTTCAATAGAACATTTGGATCAACTGTTTAATTTGCTTCATCAGTCTTTGTTGAACATGCTGCTGCACACCCTGCCACACTCACACTCGTACCTGTCGGGACATACATTTAAGAGATTCCATCATAGCTGTCAAATAATCAAGCATTTCTTTCCCTAACACAGTAGCCGTATTCTCTGCATCAGCTTAAGTTTGATTGCGAGGAGCAAGGGGCGTTTGCATTCAGCGTCCTGTCCCCATCTCATGTGGAGTCAGGTGATAGTTAGAGCTGGGCTGATTGCGTAATGCATATAGGGATAGAGGAAGGAAATGGAGACAACCATTTTTTAGTCTCTTTTATTTTGTCAATTCGCTCCTTCAGGAGACCATTGAGGCACTCGCAAATTCTGTTTGCTTGTGGGTGATAAGCTGATGAGAATGTGTGCTTTATACCCAACAGGATGGTGATGTGCTTGAATACCTCATTTACAAACTGAAGTCCAGTGTCAGACCTGAGCACTTCGCACACTCCACACCTTGTAAATACCTCATGTATGAGGAACTTTTCAGCACAAGTGGCATCTGGTTGTGTGGATGGACCTGCTTCGTTCCATCAGAAAAGTACATGCGACAACTAACAAGTACCTGTAGCTGTTACAAATTGGAACATATCTACATAGTCTATATGCAATTTCTGAAATGGTCCAGTAAGACAGGGTATTGCTCCCCTCAATGTTTACAGATTAAGCTCAGCAGTGAACTTTTAGCATGTTAAACAATTTACAATGAAATTAGGGACGTGTTCACCAAATTCAGGACAAACCAGTCCTCCAAAATCAGAACTGCAAGACACTTTGTTGATGTGTGGGCTGGGTAGTGCAATTGGTTTAGTGCTACTGTAAGCCATCCTAGGAGCACGACTGGTTTTCCGGTGCTGTCTTGTCTCCACATTGCGTCTGTGGGGAACAATGAGCACCCCCTTTGTTTCCATAACTCGTGCTCTTCTGGTGGTGCCTTATCCTGTAGTTCGGTAAATTGTGCTATGGGTAGCGTATTAAAACGCTCCTTCATCACCATGTCCCAATGTCAGATATTTTGGGAAAATATGATGTTCTTTTTGCTTCAAGTTCAGTGGCCTCGTTGCTGTGAGGAATCAAATCTTCACCTTTGGTGTCTGCTGCACACTTCACCAGAGCGATGGCCGATAGGAGCTGGAGTGCGTCTATGAGTCTGCCCAATAGTGGTGCATGCTGCACTGGTGTACTGTCTGTGTGCAAGAAGCCCCACCTCTTCCAATGTGATAGTCCTGCGTGTACTGTTGATGTCACATAGGTGGAGTTGGAATACACTGCAACTGCCTCTTCTTCATGCACTTCAAATGCCACTGTGCCTTTTGCTAGTGCTCTGGTCTATTAACAATGACCCGGCAATGAAGAGAATTATCCCCCCTCCTAGGGCATTTTCCTCGACAAGTTGTATTTCAACATGGTATTCAGTGTACTTAGTGCAATCATGCACATTATCTCATTCCTTTACTGCTTCTTCTAGAAATCTGCCTGGATTTACCACTCTGCACCTGACAATTTTAATCAATGGGTTTGATATAATGACTTCATAACCGGAGGCTCTCTGTGTAGTCAATGTGCTTTTGGGCTTTTCAAGTATGGCAAATAGGGCATGCTCAATGTATAATGTAACTGTGCGGCACATAGGTATACTGGCAGATTTTTCAATCGCAAAGGCTGTTGCTGCCAATGCTTGCTCGCCGGGATAATGACCTCTCATGACTGTATCTAAAATCCCACTGTAGAATGCTAATGGCTTATGTCCCATGGTAGTTTTCTGTGAGAGGACAGCCGCCATCGCTACTCCATTTGAATGGGAGAATAAAAATATTTCTTCATTGCAATCGGGGCTCCCTAGGACGGGAACTGTGCTATTTGCTAGCTTCAATTCATCAAAGACGACTGTCATCTCACCTGTCCAGGCCATATCCCTTTTATCTTTCTGCACCTCCTTCAGTCCTTTTAAAAGTGGCCCTACATATGTGCTGTAGTCAAAAACCCACACCCTGCAATAATTGCAAAGGCCTAGACATTGCTGTAACCCTTACACTGTCTCTGGCCTGGATGTCTTCATGATTGCTTCTGCTTTTTCAAGTCTCACCTTCCTTCCATCTTTTGATATTAACTGGCCTATAAATAGGACTTCTTCCTGGCAATATTGCATTTTCTCTTTGTCAACATTGTACTCTTTCTCTGCAATACTGTAATCAGCTTTCCTGAGTCTGAAGCGAGGTCTCTCCTGCACTCCTCTGTCTTTATTGTGAAAAACCTGAAGGTGTCTCATCCGCTAGTCCCCGGGGATCTGTCATCCAGGTGGCCAGGACATGGCCATCACTTTTGGATCCAGTTCCTGGGGGTGGACCGGTGCAGGAGGATCACCTGGGTAAGGGGTCCTCGGGGAGTGGCAGTGGGGCACCGGATGGTGAGACGCGGTATCCCTTTCCTTTCCCTCTAACACCTTTACCCCATCCTACCAGGTAGGATATTTAGCAACTCAACCCCCCCTTTCCCAACATGAACACTTTCTCACGGACAGCTCACTGTGAGAGAAAACAGACTAACACCCGAGCCGTATACCTGACATGCCCCAATACAATGGTCATGCAGGATCAGGCATTCCCTGACCATTACACACACCTGACTTCCATCACACTTCCCCACCTGGATAAAAGGCACAGCACGTGAGCACACTCTGAGCAAGGCAAAGAACATGAGGAAGCAGCGGTTCCAAGATGGCAGTTTAATACAAGACGAAAGACGGCAAAACGGAAGAGGATTGCAAGGAGGCAAGTGCCCTTGACCTTTTCAACGAAATACCAGTTCTTTCAGGAACCTTCAAGAATAGGAAACGTAAGACCAGAAATTCAGGCTGAAGAACACTGCATTGTATGTTGGAGGTACCCAGGGCTCTCCCGCATCGATAGTCAAGGCAGGGAGAATCATTTGCCACTGTGGTACTGTCCTTGGCTCCTAAAAGAAAGCATTGCCAGTGAAGTCCGCACAGCCGGTGAGTTGGGGATACTGATACCAGACCGGTCTGTGTTGAAACCAAGGTTGCAAGCGGCAACATTGTATAATGAAAATTGAAGAGAACAGTGTATGGAAGTGTATGTGGCAAGTGACACAAATACAATTAATCAGCGGATGAGTGATTGAACTTTGAAGCCAAGATACGATACCGTAGGCAGCGTGATCTGACACCACGTGGGTGCTCATTCAAAAGTCTCTGTTAGGTATCCAGCTGAAAGGTGGCAATTGTGAAGAGTGATAAAGAATTGTGAAATTGAAGTGGTCCTGCAATGGGTCAAGCAAAAATCCTGTGCACATTCAAAAGTCTTTGATAGTTGATGAAATCGTACAGGAAGTCGGTCAGAGGCCGGTGGAGGGAGATCAGCTAAAAGCTTTTGGTTAAAGCAAGTTTGTGTAAAGTTATGAACATTGTGTTAAAAGGGATCTGAGCCTAACTGAGGGGGGACGAGATAAACATTCAGGACTTCCCCCCTTCTCTGAGGCTACAGGAGCAGTGTTTGCTGTCTTAACATTGAGGTAAGTCCCTGAGGGCTTTGTTTGTGGGCAGTGCTATTTTTATGTGACTATAGTGCTGAGTGATCTGCATTGTTAATTATTTCCCAAATGGTGCCTGATGCATCTCTAAATAATATCTTGCAGCACTGCACTCCGGATTTTGTGCATTTTGTGTTTTTTGGTCTGGCACCTCGTGGCAAAGCCCAGTTGAGCTATTCTGACTTCTTTTACAAGCCACTTTCCATCATGACCACTGCAACATGCGCTACTGGCGTGCCTGCTCTGTCCCAGCACTGAATGGCCCAGCCTGCATATACAGGACCAATGCGGGAAGCCGGTAAGCGATAGCCGGACCGTCTTTCCAAGACTATGTCTGTGCCTGTCCGGGCATGGAGAGTGACGAGGGCCACCCTCTTACTTCCTCACAATGTCTGCACACTACAACAAAGCCTCCTGACTCTGAGAACAGTACCTGGCCCCCAAGAACCTCTTGCACTCCTTCAGCCTTACTGTGAGTTAGCAGCTCACCCATTGACTATTCTGCTGTCACCATTTTCGCTTCTGTGTTCACTGTTTGCCCCTTCTTGAATTCAGATTTAGGTGTCCTTTTACATATGTGTCCACTTTCGTCTCTGTGCTCAACGTGTGCTCCTGCTAGAATTCAGATTTAGGTGTCCTTTTACATATGTCACAATTTTTGCTTCTGTGCTCACTGTGTGCCCCTGCTAGAATTCAAATGTAGATGTCCTTTTACATCTGTTGCCACTTTTGTTTGTGCTCCCAGTAAGTGTGCCTCTTCCTGCCCCCCCTCCTCTCAGCTAGGGCTCAAGCACTTAACACTTTCAGAGCTGCATTTTGCACGATGATTGTCTCATTGTTCTTACCCTCCCCTCCCCGCACCCCTCTCCCTTATTTTATGTAAAGCTCTTGCATTGTTACAACAACCGTCAGGCATGTACAATAATTTATGTTCATATGCTTTAATCAGTCTGGATTTTGTTCTATATTGTACCTCTAATGCATTGCAATTGCCTATTCTGAATGATCCATTGCCTATTATGAATGTAATCCCTTTGTCTCTCCCTCCCCGCATTGGAGCACTTTGAAACACTTGTTTAAGTGTATAGGTGCTATATAAATGTCCAATAAATAAATAAATCTGAGCCCGGCTGAGGGGGATCCAGGGTGAACCGTGAGTCACCTGAGAAAGAATACCCTATGAGGAATTGAATGCATAAATAATGTACTTACATTGTGGTGAAAGTGTGTGAGCCTTGCTGAGGGGGATCCAAGGTGAATAGTGAATCGCCTAAGGACTTCAGTACTTGTGATAATCTGAAAGAGGAAAATAACGTATTGTTTGTTTGTCGCATCAGGCCCTCTGAATGAAGAGACTTTGAAAGGCAAAAAGACATGGGCACGGAAGGCCCTGATGCTAATGATTGAACTGCATCCCCGTGCTAGAGAAGCCAGAGACTGCGCTAAGCTCCAGTGTACCGCTTTGTCCTGTGCCGAAAATGTGGGGAATGGAGGCCAATGGCCTGAACATTCTAAAAAAATGTCATTTTGTGAACACTTCTTTCTTTTTTGTAACATTGTTTCCCACACTATTTGTATTTAGAGGTAAGGATTGGCAATATGTTTATTAGTATAGGCCCTTTTTACTTTGACAAGACACTACGAGGACTGCGTTATTATTTGATGGTTGTAGCTTGCTCCCATCTGTAGATTTAGGATTAGATAGGCATTTTGCAAAGCCTTTTTGAAGTTCAATAAATACCCTTGAACAGTGGTCACTTGTGTCTGTCTTACTGTTGATACCATGCCTTCCTTACATGCTGCACACTAAAATGTCATCTACATATTGTATTACTGTGCTGTCAAGTTATACATTTCCCAGGTTCACCTGCAGCACTCAGTTAAAGACTGAGGGTAATCACATTACCCCTTGGGTAAGCGGGTAGGTTTTCTGTTTAATTCTGCGGTAAGTGAACAAGGTCAAATACTGCGAGTCTTCATGCAAGTGAATGGAAAAGAAAACATTCTTTAAATTAATCAATGTAACATATTTAGCTTTGGATGTGATGTTACATAATATTGTGGCTGGGATTGTAACCAATAGGAACATTGCCTCAACAATATTATTCAAGGGGCATATGTCCTGGATACATCTCCATGACCCCCCTTGTTGCTTTTTTCACTGGTTACATAGCCGTGTTACATGGGGATTCTGAAGACACTAGTATGCATTGTCGCACTAAGGCAGCAATAATTTCATAAATACCTTTGTCAGCTTCTTTTGACATGAGCTATTGTCTTACTCATGGTAAAATAGCTCCTTGCTTCTTTTTAATTTTGACTGCCCCCACTCCTTTTAATAGATCACTGTCATATGGACTGCTGGTTCACAATGTGCTCGGTATGTATGCCAAATTTTCCTGGAGAAAGGACGGTACGTTCTTTACTATTGACAGTCTCTGAGATATCTCCCTATTTTCAATTTTTAACTGAAATGTAAGACTTATAATAAACACCACTTTGTCATCTGAGTCATCATCTGTAAACAAGCTTTCATCTGTTAAGTCAGTCAATCTATATCCTTCATCAAAAGCTATCACTGTTCTCCAGTTTGCCCCCGCCTCATCAACTCTGTGTAAAATTACTCTGTCTTCCCTCACTATTGCTGCTGTTAAACTCAACTGTTATTATATGCCCTTCCTTCATGTCCATGGTTACTTCTTGTAGCAAAGATTCTGTGGATAACCGCAATAGTCTGTCCTGTATTCTTGGAAACCATGCTAACAATATGTGCGCCCTGTAATGGAATACTTCTGGGTTCAACGGAACTCCTCTTTGTGCTTTGTAACCATAAAATGCTGTTATGAATTCTTGTGCATTCACATATTGGATCCGTGGGGTAGAACATATTATCCCCTGGTCAGTAAATTATATCGCCATGTTTAATTTGCTCATCAAGTCTCTCCCCAATATGTTCATGGGTGTCTTGCGAGAGGAATCTATGTGATCACTGCGTTGCCCATAATGTCAACAATTAAATTGCCGACTCTCATTATGGCGCGGTGCAGTGATCACATAGATCACTGCGCTGCATTCACATAACAACTTCCCCCCATTACTCACTTACTGCAGGGGTGGAGGAGAGACGGCAGCACACTTCACGTGAAGCACTCCCATTGCGCCAAATCAACCAGAATACCTCCAGAACAGCAGGTACCACCACTTGCCTAGGAATCTCTTTCAGTGGGACCCACATCCTTCCACCCAATGTTACTGGCTGTAAAATTGCTTTGTCCATGTGGACCCATTGCTTTCTTGTGTCTGGGTCTAGGTGGTCCACCATAATCCGCAGTTTTACTGCCCTGTAATATGTTCCTAGGTCTAGGAATCCCACCCTCCACTCGTCCTTTGGCAACACCAATGTCCTATAAGCTACCCAGGGTTTTGCTCCTGCCCATACAAAATGTATGAAGACCTTATTTGCGGTAGTTAGGGAGTGGGCTGGAACCTTCATTGGGAGCATTTGGAAGAGAAACAGCATCTTGGGGAGGACTGTCATCTTGATACAGTTTAGCCATGCCATCCAGGAAAGTCCAATCCATCCCCAGCGTTGCAAGTCCTCCCTTATCTTGCTCGATGATGGGATGTAGTTCTTTTCAAACAGGTTTCCGGCTTCCCTCGTGATTTTGATCCCCAGGTAGCAAAAGCTCTCCTGTCTCACCTTGAATCCCCATCTAACAGTCATCCTCTCCTGGTGGTTTCACTGACTTTAGCTGGCCTATCGCTCTCTTGATCTCCTCCCTTGTGATTTCTGTTTCCTGTAGGTACTTTTCCCCTTTCATCAGCTGCAGGATGGGGAGCTTACCCAAATACTCCTTAACCTCTCTTTCCCCCAGTGTATTTGGTTGGGAGTACAGTGTTTCGTAGTAGTCCGCAAAACATTCTGGGATGTTTCCCCTGGGTCCAATTACCTCCCCATTCTCGTACTTCAGCCTGTGGACCTCCCTCACCCCCCTGCATTCTCTGACCCTGTTTGCCAACAGTGTCCCCACTCAGTCCCCTCCCTCGTAGAAGCTTTGTTTGGTATAGTGCATCTTCTTTGCTACTTCCCCTATCAAGAATGAGTGAAGTTCCTGTCTCTTGTCCAGCATTGTCTCCAATAATCCCTCTCTATCCACTCCCGGTGTGGTTAACCTTGGCCTCATGTCCCTCAATTCCTCCCAAACCCTCCCCTCTACAGCACTCTTTCCCTCATTTTATGAGCCCCTTCTGCTATAAGAACGCCTCGCACTGTTGTCTTGGCTGTATCCCACAGCGTCCCATACCATCTTCAGCTGCACCTCCCCTGTTTTGTTTATTTTGAAATATTGGGGGATCTCTGTCTGCAGGAAATCCTGAAATACTGGGTCTCAGGGAAGACCGTCATTGCATCTCCAGCATGGCCGTCCCTTCCTTCCTTCTTCTGTTCACCAGTCTGTCGTGACCATCTCATGGTCCGACCACGTCACCATCTCTACCCTCGGGGATGAGATTGATTCTGGTGTATGTGCAGTGTGGGGGTGAAAAAAGTATACTCTCCTGCCCGGGGAAATTTGGACCTCCTCCCATCCACCCAGAAGTGATCTTGCAACAATTGGGAGAATGCTTCATGCTCCTTTCCCCTCACCTTGACCTTGTCATCCTCTGCAGTCCACCAATCCACTGCCGGGTCGGCGACCAGATTAAAGTCCCCTCCCACCATAAGCATGCCCTCCCACCATTCTTTTAACACTGAGAACGCCTTCCGAAGGAAGGTTATCTGGTTCACATTTGCTGCATATACTGACACAAGGGTGAGCAACTTCCCTTCCATATGCCCCTTCACCTGCCAACCTGCCACTAAGAGGTCTCTTCACCTGGACCTTCAGCAGTTGTGTGGCTCATGACAAAATTATCCCCACCCCCCTCTTTTTTGCTCTTCTTATGCAAGGCCCAATAAGACTGCCCCATCTCTTGTCTTTTCAAAGTGTGTTCCATCCCCTATCTGTAGTGTGTTTCCTGCAGGAATAGCACTGCCAGTTTGACTTTGCAGAGAATATTCACAGTGAGGGACCTTTTGTTTGGGGAGTTTAGCCCCTTCACATTCAAGGTGCCACCTTCGAATTAACCATTATCCCATCGCGGATGCCTCCCTCCTCCTCTACCCTCAATTGATCCTCTCCCCGATTCAGTCATGACGATGTACTGCATGTAACTCCCCTCACCTGCCCCTGGCCCCTTCTCAATCTGCTCCTCTTCCCCTATATCTGTGAGCCGTCATCTCCGCTCCCCTTTTCCATCTCGCCCCCTTTCATCCCAACCCCCCGCACCCTGCTTGTCTCCCTCCCTTCCCACTTGTGGCATTCGGCTGCCCGTTTTGGAACTTCCGGGCTTACCGGCTGAACTACCAAGGTAGCAGCCCTTGACCTGCCCTCAATAATATCCTCTATACCTCCCCCATGTATATAGCGTCATAGCGTTGCTTTAATCTTCCTTCCCCATTTGACCAACCACGGCCATCCCCCCCACCTTCCTTCTCATCTTGCTTTGAGGGACCTGGCTATGGCCCCTCTGTGAGCCCCTACCTCTGCAACTTGAACAATATTATGGCAACAACCAAAATATTTCCCTTCTTAGACTCCATCGCTACACCTCTCCCGTGACCTGCCCCACATTTTCCTTCGGAAGCACACATAATCTCGTAACAGCTGAATTCTAAGCCCAGGGCTTTTGGGTCTTCATGGAGCAAATCACTGTCAACAGTCGGCTTGGCTCCCCTCAAGTAGTCTCTTTTCTGGGAGGGGAGTACTGAGCTTCTGGAATTTCCTGGCCCCTTGCATTTTGCTCCTTCCATACTTAGTTTTCGGGCCCCTAGGTTCTTGTCTCACTGCTAGCTCTCCCTCCTGTCTACACCCTGGTGATCTTGTAGGGGCCCTGTGAGTTCCTCCGTGGCCCCTTTGATGTCCTCCTACAGCACCAGGTGATGTCTCTCTCCATCAAGATCAAATATAAGTGCAAAGGGGTGCCCCCATTTGTATCTCACCCCTTTCTCCTGGAGCCACCTCGGGAGGGGGTCACATTTCTTACATCTCAATAAGGTCTGTGCTGAGAGGTCCTGAAATATGGACACCTTGCAGTCTTTGTTGTCGATGGCCCCCATTCGCCTTGCCCTCTTCAGGATGTCAACCTTGTCCCGGTAATAGTATAGATTAGCCAGCATGGAGCAGGGCCCCTTGGTGCCGCTACCCACCCGGTGTACTCGGTCCAGGGTCACTCGTTCACCTTCCTTAGATCATAGGACCATCCCTATAATTTCCTGGATTTTCCTTTTGAGCCCAGCCATTCCCCTTCCTTTTCTTTCAGACCAAAAAAGCAGAGGTTGTTGCGCCTCTCTCTGTTTTCGATATCATCCCCTAGTACCACCTCTCTGCTCTCGATGTCCTGGAAACAGACCTCAATCTGTGATTCCAGCATCCCCAAGAGGGTTGATTTGCTTCAACCCTGTCTAACCGTTCCTGCAGCGTGACCACCTTTGCTGACAGGTCTGCCACTTTCGCTCCAATATCTGTGTGCATCCCACAGATCTCCTCTAGGATCATCTGGATGTCGCTTTTGAAGGTGCCAATCTCTGTGGAACATGGGTGGGATCCACCAGCAGCTTCCGCCTTCGCCATGTCTCCTCCGCTGTGGTATTGGAACTGCGAAAGTGTTGTTTTCCAACTCATCCAAATGGTTCAGTCCCTTCAGTCCCTTCACCGTGGTGTTCCCTCTTACATCACAAAGGCTGTGCCTTTCTGTTGGACCCTCCTCTCAGCCTGTGGCACACCCAGGCACACACTCTCCGCTAGGGTGCTCGTCGCCTTGCTGGGTACTTTACCCCCCATACTGCCGGGTATGCCTCCTCTCAGGGTCCCTCCAGGTGCCCCATTTCACCCAGTTCAGCTACCGTTGACAGCTCAGTGGCACCCATCATCCCTTCTTTGCTCTCACTGGGGGCCTGCTGGAAGCAGCCTCTCGATCACCCAACCCCACCTCCTGAGCTCCTTCACCTATCTCTTGGAAGCCTCTCACCGTGTGTCTTCATGCACAGGTGGCCTGCTCGATTCCAGCTCATCCGCTCTTGTGCTCCTCTGCTCTGAGATCCCCCTCTGCCATCCCGCTGAACTACATCCTGCGGGTCTTCCCGCAGGAGCCACCTGGGCTCTCACCGCTCACTATGCTTCTCAGTGGGTCGTCTATCCTTGCCTTGTCCCCTGGTTTCACTTTTGGCCTGCCATGGACTGTGACCACCTCGGCCCGCCATCTGAGGCTCCCTGGCCTCGCGTCCCGCCACACTGCCTGCAGAGCGGGCCTCCCACTTCCGTGCTCCATTCTCCCTCACCATGGGCTGTGGCCATGTCTTACTTGGCACAACGGTGCCACTACAGCTTTGCTGCCTGGGGACCCCGTCAGCATGGGTCCCGGGCCATCAACTCCACACTAACTCCCCACTTGTAAGGACAGAGGCCGCAGCGCCGCAATCAGGCGTCCATCTTGTCTGCGCCCCGTGGTGGCCCCCCTGCTGCTGTTTTCAATGCTCGTAATGGATATAAACCCTGTGCTTCCAAAGACAAATCCTCCTCTGAGGCGGAAGAAGAGGAGCTGTGGGTGCTGTATCCCCCTCAGCATGCTTATTAAGTATCCATTATTTAGCCGGTGGCTCCTCTACCTCTTCCCCATACATTTTCCATGGTTTATAGTGAAAAGGTCAAAAACAAAAATGTCGAAAAAAAGAATGCTTTTTTTTAATGGGGGGGTTCCCCCCAACCCCTGTTTATTTTTAATAGCTAAACCCAAAAAACAATAATTTAAAAAAAAAACACATTCGATTTTTTATTTCGACATTTTTTTCTTCTACATTTTTGTTTTTGACTTTTTGCAGTCGACATAACTGCACACCATTTTTCATAGTTCCAGAATGGCGAGTCGATTCTGCAACTGTTTTCCCTTATTCCCTTATACACAGCATGTAAATAGGTGCACATGTGTTGCAGTACTTTATTCAAGTGATCGCCTTTTTGTGTCCAGGGCATAAACATTTTGCCCACTGTGTGCCACACCCACTGCATGTGGTATTTAATGAATTTGTCCTCATACCGAGGTAATGCTTTGCACAGGTAGATAATGGGAGTGTCTCCCATGATAATACGCCACAGTTCAATTTACCAATACTTACCACATTTTATTTCACTTCCTACCCTCTTGTCCACAAATTAATACTTTTGCATCTCTCTCTGAGACCACACCTCCTGTGTCACCCAATGCTTTCAGAGTGGCACCACAAACACCACTCATGCTCCGAACAGCTTCACCTCTCTGTTCCCTCCAAACCACTCATGCTCTGAGCAGCCCCACCTTGTTGCTCCCACACTGGACCATCCTCCTTGGTCCACAACACAACTTCACATCCTCCACAATATATACCAATATACACAAAAGTCCACCTTTTACAAAGCCTAAGCTATCTTACAACATAAGGCTGGTGCCAGCAATTACTACACAAATAAACCCACTACAGCTGTCTTCTCAACCCCTGTTAAGTTATTTGTCTCTTCTTATTACCCCATAACGAGATTTACCACGTGATCGTTCCTCACCCTTGTCAGAAGCTATCTCTTTATCATGTGTCTCTTCATTTCACCACAATCCCCCAATATACAAGTCACAAATCACACAAAGGTTCTGGAGACAGTTCAAACTGGATCCAATAATGAAAATAGAAAAAGTGCAGCTTTATTATCATCAAAATAAATCAGGGACAGCATACAAGCATGCAATTCTTGGCGCTCTCGCTGGTTACATAAAAAACAATGGTTTATATATTCAACATTTGTCATAACTGACATCATACTGTAATCTTAGTTTTTAAAAAAAACATTTTATTAGTTCATGCAAACAAACAATACAAACCAAACTTGCAGTGCACATAATAACATTTAAATTATACATCGCTTAATCATGTTCACTGCTCTCCTTATTCCACCCCCCGTTTTGAGCCTATTACTTCTCACTTTCTATTCCCGCATTTTGTGGTAGTATATCTCCTTCTGTTGGTTCCGCCGGGTCTTGCATTGACCCAAACAACTCTGCTACTAATAATTTCTAGGCCATCAGGGTCTCTGTCTCCTCTTCCCTCCCGGAACTGCTTGCTTCTTGCCATACCATGGTTTCTGCCTCCGCCCATTTCTGCAAATCCTTCCACCATACCTCTAGTCTTGGTTTGTGACATGTCTTCCACCCCATCGCAATTCTCCTCTTAGCAAGCGCATATGCCAGGTCTTTTAGTTTGCTCACATGCTTGAGTTTCCGTGGTCTAGGCAACCCCCCCAACAAGCAGGCCCACACTGTATCTACCACAATCTTAACCCCTCTTTCTGCTAGTTTGTGTGCCACTTCGCCCCAGAAGCACTCAATAACTGGGTATGACCAAAACATATGCACCATGCCCGCATTCTCTTCATCACATTTAGGACATGCTTGCCGTCCTGCATTTTTGAACCTAGATATCCTCTCGGGTGTCATATACGCCCTGTGCGTAACATACAGTTGCATCTGCTGTAGTCTTGCATTCCTTGACACCTTTTTATGATATCCTTGGGCTCGCACCCACATCCCATCATCCATCAGGGTTCCCACTTCCGCTTCCCAGTCTTGTCTCAATTGTATTACCTCCTTTCCTACTTTAGACATCATCATCTTGTATATTCTAGATATTTCGTGTCCCCCCTCTGCTATGTCATATATTGTATCTATGGCAGCATCTGGTTCTTCCTCCAGTACCATTTCAGGCCATGTTCCCTTAATTTCCGCACCATTCTGTGGTACGTGATATACTGGCCTGTATTCAGCCCGGTTTCCTCACCCAACACCTCAAATTCCAGATAGTCCCCTCTCTCCAAATATCTCCCATTGTGACTATCCCAACCGGTTCCCAGTGGTTTCTAATTATCATCCTTAATTGCTTTTCTCCACCCGTCAGTGCAACTAACGGTACCAGCGGGGAACACGGGAATGGGTTCTCCATCATCTGGCACGCCCTGCGCCACATCTTCCACCCAAGTACCATCATCTTTGGACGCCCCCCCATTTCCGCCTTGGGCAGCCACACAATCTCTCGTAAGTAAAATGGGGCACAATCTTGTCCAAACAACCTGGACTCAGAGGTCACCTCCTCTGAGAGCCATTTAGCAACATACTGCAGTTGGCTTGCTATGTAATAGACTTCATAATTAGGCAGTTTTATACCCCCTCTCTCATAGAAATTCTGTAGCTTCCAGAGAGCCACTCTGTTCCGTGTACCATGCCACAGGAAATCCCTGCACATACTGTCCAATCTAGTGAAAAACTTCTTTGGTATCAAGTGCGGTATATTACCAAAATAGTGCAGGAGCCTAGGCAGGACCACCAGCTTCAACATTGCGCCACGTCCCATCATTGCTAAGGGTATCTTCACCCAGAATCTCATGCATTTGTCGATTTTCTTAATGGCTCCCTCTGTGTTGCACCTATGCTCCTCCTCCACTGTGTGGTATATATCTATCCCCAGATAGCGAAACGTGCTAACCTCCCAAAGTATCTGTAACACCGGTAGCTGTTTCAATGGGATCCCTTTATATCCACCCAATGGGAACATGCTAGATTTCTGAGGGTTCACCGCTATACCAGACAGCCTTGCATACCTTTCCATAACCTCCAATATATATTGGAGATTTTCCTCTGGGTGTTGCAGGTACAACAACATGTCATCCACATATAGGGAGACCAGATGTCGTTCTCCTCCCACAGCAATGCCTATCGTATCATATTGCTGCCTCAAGTATATTGCTAGGGGTTCCAAGGCCAATATATAAAGCATAGGGGACCAAGGACATTCTTGTCTGGTACCCCTAGGAAGTTGCCATCTTTCTGATATCACTGTTCCTGTCTTAACTCTGGCCAGCGGTTCACTATATAACATTTTCGCCCACTGTAGATATCCAGGCCCCATCCCGTCGAAGGTCTTTATTGCGTCCAGTCACACAATTGCCAATTCGCCTTCGTTATCGTTTCTATACTCAATCACTCGATGGAGTCGTCTATGATTATTGGATATGTTCCTATTAGGGACATAGCCTATCTGGTCAGGATGTATTAATTTGGCAATAAGCTTCCTCAGTCTGTTCGCCAAAACGGGCGTTAGTATTTTGCTATCTTGATTTAACATTGACAGGGGTCTATATGAACCACAGCTATGCCCTGGCTTGTTAGGTTTGGGAAGCGGTATTATAATTGCTTCTCTAAGCGACTCTGGCAGTTTACCTAGCTCACATGCCTCATTTAACATATCTAACAGTGGGGTGAGCACCTCTCCCTTAAATACTTTATAGAATTCACTTGGGAGTCCATCAGCCCCCGGGGTCTTACTGGTGGGCAGCTGTCTCACCACCTCTTCTAGCTCTTCTAAAATAATTGGGGCATCCAGCTCCTCTCTTTCTTCAGCACTGATCTGTGGCAGTCCTATATCCTCCAGTGTTTCCAATATCATCGTACTATTACTCTCCCCATCATCTCCATATAATAGCCTGTAATAGTCTGCAAATTCCTGGTTAACTTCCTCTTGGGTATCAACTGTACTACCATCTTCCCTTGTTATTGTTCTAATCATGGGTCTGGGGTTTTCATTTTTATATAACCATGCCAAGATCCTTCCTGGTTTATCCCCACCCGCATGTTGTCTCTCTACATATTTCTTGTAATTAAGGTTGCACAGCCTTTCCCACTGCCCAGCACATTTCTGTTGCAGACTAAGTATCAGTTCAGTGTCTTCTTTGGTATTATTTTCTCCCCTCAGTGCCCTTTCCAATTCACCCTCTGTTTCCCGTAGGTCAGCCAGGATCCCTCCTTGCAATCCTTTGGATTTTGCTAAAGCTACCCCTCTCATCACAACTTTAAAGGCTTCCCACAATGTGCTCGCCGAGTCCACACTGCCAGTATTCGTCTCAAAGTAGTTAACAATCTCCTCCCTCATATCCTCCCTAAAAAAAGGGGTCTCTCAGTGCCTCTGCTCTGAGGCGCCATTTCGGAATCCTCGCTCTTGGGGGGCGATATTGCCATCCAAGGATCAGGGGTGAATGGTCCGAAAGGACCCTTGCTTTGTATTCTGCTTGTGCAATCTCCGTCAGCACATCTGGTGTGACAAAGACATAGTCCAACCTTGTATGTAACTGCTGCGGGGCAGAATAATGTGAATATTGCCTCTCATGGGGGTGTAGCATCCTCCACACGTCTCCAAACCCAAAATCATTCAGCAGTGTTTGCAATGCTTTAGCGGCTGGGGAAGGTCTATCCATTTTCCCATCCGATCTATCAACCTTGTGGTTTAGTACGCAATTAAAGTCTCCTCCCCAAATCACCGCACTCCCCACACACCTGCTGAGTTTGTTGCACAGTGTTCTTAAATATGCCGCTGTGTTTTGATTCGGGGCATACGTATTTACAATACTTATCTCCTTATTTTCCACCAATCCTCTCATTATGACCATCCTCCAGTCCGTCTCAGCTATCGTCTGTACCAGCTTAAACGGGACGTGTGGCGCCACCCAGGTAAGTACTCCCCTAGCATAGGCCGAATATGATGCACCCACCGCAATTCCCTTCCATTTCTTCCCAATCATTTCCATCTTATCCCGCGTCAAGTGAGTCTCTTGCAACAGGGCTATGTCTATCTTTTGTCTGCGCAAGTATAACATAACCTTGTTCCTTTTGAAATAGCTATTGAGCCCCGTAACGTTCCAAGTAATTATTTTAAGGTCCCCCATGGCCTATTAGAATCCCCTTCCTCCTACCATCCGTGCAGTCCATGTTCAAGTTTATTTCTTCTCTGTATAGGCTTGTTTCCCAACTTAACATCCACTTAACTAAAAACACACCAAACACCCCAACACCCCCCTCCCACCTCCCTCCCCTGCCCCAACAATGCCCTCCCCAACTGTTGCCCAGCTCCATCCCTGGATCTCAGGCACCCCCGCATCTAGCCCTTTCTGGCAATTGCCTGTACTCGTGGCTCAACAGGGTGAAGTCGCCCTAGTGGCTACCTTACTACTACTTCTGGGGGTTAGGGTGCCTTCATCCTGCTGCTCCTGTTTACTTCAAATTCATCATGCTCCATGTTACCCAGTTTACATGTGTACTTTATGCTCTATAATCCAGTCCATCAAGGTCAACAATTCTCAGGGTGTCCCAATACAGCTTTGACGCTACCCGTCTGTGCTCTTCCCTTGTTATCTATACCACAGTCTCTTCCGGGACTCCTCCCCCCTTTATCATTTCATCATACATAAAAATCCCCATCACTTATCGTGCTTCTCACGGTCCTGCTCCCCTTCTCGCTCTGGACAGCCCTGCAAATCCAACCATGCTGCCGCTTCCACTGGGGAGTCGAAAAAAAACGCTTTACTTTTGTGCAGGACTTTGAGCTTCGCAGGATACAATAACATGTACTTGAGTGCAGCCGTGCGGAGCCTCCTCTTGACCGCCACATAGCTGTAACGCTGTCTCTGCACTAGCATAGTGTAATCAGGATACGCTGTGACGGTTGCAGATGCTCTTTCTATCGTTCCTCCTTTGCGAAGGTACTCCAGAATTTTCTCTCTGTCTTTATAGTTCAAGATCTTTGCAATTATTGCCCGGGGGGGAGCCCCAGGCCGCGGCTTCCTCATCAAGGCCCTGTGCGCTTGCTCGACAATTAATCCCAGCAAGAGTTTTTCGGCCCCTATCTCTTGCATGATCATATTCTCCACTTAGTCCGTGGGGTCCTGACCTTCTTCCCCCTCCGGCAGGCTGACCACAAGAATGTTATTGCGTCTCGCCCTCCCTTCTGCTTCCTCTGCTCGGTTCTCAAGGTTAGCTACCTGCTGCTTTAAAATGTGAACCTCCTTAGTATTACTTGCGCTGGTTTCTGTGTTGGTTTTCACTGCACTCTCCAAGCCACTCGTTCTTTCTGCAAGCGCTCTGACATCTTGTCGCAGTAGGGCAACTTCTATTCCCACTGCATCTATTTTGGCCTCCAATGCAGTTCGTAGTCCACCATTGTTATTCCCCATGAGGACTTCAACTCCGTTATGGCTGCTAGGATCTGGTGGTTTTCTTTTGTCGGGGTGCTTTCCTCAAGTGCAGCTGTTGCGCCTTGTGCCGATGCAATGGGGGTCTGTTGGATCTTGGCAAATACGTCCATCTTGGGTTGTTTAGCCTTAGCTTAGTCCCTCTCGCCGCCATCGTGCTGTCTGGCCTGGGCGTCTAGTTCTGGTGCTGTCGTAACGTGCCAGTTTTGTTAGCCCGCTCTGTTGTATACCCACAGGGACAGTTGGAGTCCAGCATCGTTATCTTCAGAGAGCTGCAGTGCGTACTACTATGTATTGAGTTATATTTCATATGGGTTGTGTCCTTCCACGTTTCTGATACCATCAGCATTTTAACTCAACCCTGCTTACAATATTTCGGCCATGGTGGCGATCAGTGGCTTGCACATTAGTTCTCTAGTGCAATGGATATATCTTCCTCTCCTCCAGCGACACTCCACTGCTTGTTGGCCTCCCGCTATATCTGGTGCCATCAAAGCCCCTCAGCAAGGGTCTGCCTACCGTGTCAGTAGCCCATTTTTCCAATATCTCTATTCAGACCACGCAGTCTTCCATCGTCTTCTCGGGGCAAATCGGGTGTAGTTCTTCTTAGATGCCACCGCATCCGTATTACCCAGCACAATATTTTACGTGACAGGCTTTTAGTGCCTACACCCCATTTTGTTCCTTACTGTGATTAACAACTGATCTGTATAGTGTGCTTATTCACTTGACATCGGTGGGAGGGAAACTCTTTGTTCAGGACTTCCTTTTATACATTCATGGGCAGTGATATTGCATGCAAGCTGCCCTGGATCCCTCTCACTCAGCGTGGCTCGTTCGTCCCTGTTTGTTCGGGGTTGCAGTGCCAATTACCATATTTTCCCCCTTCACTAGTTATGTGACCACTCGGGACGGTCCAATCTTATCTTGGGCACAGCACCGTTATATCCAGTTGCCACTTAGCGTGGCCACTGTATTTATTGTGCTGTCCACCCGCCGCTCCGAGTCCCATAGGTGGCCTCACCTTAGGAAGGCACTTTGTGGTGTGAACCTGTGCTGCTCATCATGTAGGGAGCGAGCAGGGACAAAGCCAAAACCCCTGCACAAGTATTGGGAGCCAGGCCTATTGATCACATTCCAAGGCACAGCTCTGCCATCTCTGCTGTCGCTGCTGCAGACCCTTTGTTATCCGCCATCTTGTCTTTTCCGTGTATATGCGGCCGTATACATAAGTGTTCCTTTTCTTCCCAACCTTGCACTAGCTTCTCGTGCTTTAATTCTGTATCGCAGGGCACCTGTTCCGACGTTATTATTCACTTTTATGGGGCACTCCGGTCATTTACCCAGCATTTCCTCTCCATGCGAGCAGCGCTGACACTGTCCCTCAGCACGGCTCCTTTGCCAATACTGTAATCTTAGTTACCAAAATTTACGGGGAATGTGGATTGGCTAATAGTAGTGATTACATATACATTCTATAGGGGTTATATTTCTGATTGGGTAACTCTTGTCCAATGGCTTGTTCTGAGACCACCTCTAAATTGATAAAGGTAAAAAAGACATCTCTGCAATATGTAATCGGCTAACACCTTACTTTATGGGTGGCGTAACATTGGGGGTTTTCATTGGTTGGCTTCGTACTAACCAACCTTGGGCAACTGACAGGCCATGAAGCTATGAGTCAGATAGGAGTAGGGGGAGAGAGGTCCATGGACTACTTTTCTTTCAATTAAAGAAGATACCATCCCTCATTTCTAGGCCATGAGCCAGGGTGATTTCTTTGTGTTTGGCCTTGTTTGGCCTTGCTTGGCATCTCGTGTCTGGGGATACATGTAAGGAGTAAGGCAGGTGTCCAATCTGTGTCTATTACTAGTGAATAGACAGTGCTCTTCAATTATGGGTCACCTGTGATGGGACCGTGTTTGGAATGATTTCATCCTGCATTAATTTGGATTTTAGCTCAAATGGATGGAGTGCTGTGTTTTCTCTTGCCACTGGGAACACTGTTGAGTTATTCTTCATGGAGTCTTTTGACTTATAGTTGCCCTGCACCTGGATTACAAAGGCTGGTTGTACTCTTACAAAACTATGTTGTGCTTTCACTGCAACGTTTTGACCCTCTCTAAATTCGCAGTAACCTCGGCTGTGGTAGTCAGCACCTGCCTGAGCTCTGCACGGACCTGTATTTCTGTGACTTCAGCATTTTGAGTTCTCGTAAAGCCTTGAAGCCTTTTGTTTAATTAAAATCATATTGTGGTTTCCATTTTGGAAGAATTGGCTGCCCATTACTGTTGCATTTCTATGTTGGTGAGTTATATTCACGTGCCAATTCAGCTTATACATTGCATATCTTAGTATTCTTCATGTCTTATGGATGATGTAGAATATTAACACATGTATAAATGCATATATTACCTAATGTACATGTTCCTCATGTTAAGTGCAAATTTGCTTCGTGTCTAATTCCTGCACATGTTTTATCATAATGTTAGTTTTATTACTATTGCCTTCTTTAGTTCAGATTGCGTCCATCTCCTGTTGTACCTGCCTGAGATAAGGGTGGTATGGTTGCCTTAGTAAGCAGCCTTTCTCACCTGTGCGATATTGGGCTGGGGTAGGGGCAGAAGCTATGGATGATGTATTCATCTGCCACCCAACACCTGTACAATATACCATTAGATGATTGACAAGACTAAAGACCTTGGACTACCAAGTGGAAGAAGAGGTTATATCAATTGCAGTACAAGATTTTGTATTTATGCTATTCAATGCATATGCAAAAAATTGTATATTGGCAGCACGGTTCATAAACAAAAATAATAATTCAAGAATATATTAGAGCCATCAAACATCAAGATATGAAATACCACTTAGCCAATAATTGGATACAAGTGCATGGCAATATTCAGCTGAAAATCTGGAATTGAAGGAATTAAGGGCCTGATTCACAGAGCGTTTTCCTATGGGATTCTGCCATTATAAAATGCTTCTGTGAATCAGGCCCTAAATGACCACCACAAGCAGGCATTAAAGAGTTAATGCTACATCAATAAGCAGCTACAAGGAAACTTATAATGGGTTTGTGTCACAGAGTTTTAAATATGGATAATTAACTATATGTATTCCTATAACTGGAATGTAATCCATCTTGCATCCATTCTTCATCTATCATTGTCTTTTGTTTGTAACTGCTGGACAGGAAGTGAAGAATATGAATGATCTATTAATCAATTTGATTTTGAAAATCATTTAATACTATATTGTTGTTACAATAGTACTTAGTTACATAATATTAATTAAAGTAAAACACATTTTTGTAAAAACTAGAGCTTAATTAATTTTCAAACATACATATTTGTAAATTACCACAATTAGATATCTTCATCAAAAAAGTAGAGAGAAACAAGAACACGTTTCACAGAAAATCAATTGTGAGGGTCCATTATGTTTCATGACCCATGTGCCATAATGAAAACAAAAGGGATATTGGATGACATTATCACTAACGCATGCAGTGCAATGACATCATACATTGGGTCTTATCCTGAGTTGGGTGGTAGCCCTTAAATGCAGCGGTAACGCTGTTACCGCCACATTGAAGGATCCGCCCCATCTCGAGTCTGGCGTGTTTACCCCCAGCAGAGAGCTGGGGGCAAACACACTGGAAAATGCCAATTTTTAGCACAATTACTGCCGGCGGCATTACCGCACAGTGATTGTGCAGAAAATTCCCCATTGGTCCAGTGGACCCAATGGGGAATGGGGACTAACAGTTAGTGGCCAACGCATGAACCAGCGGTAATCCTGCTGGACGGGTGGGCGCTAACCCTAATAAAGTTGAACGACATCCCAGCCAGGATACTGCCCAACTCGTGATCAGGCCCATTGCCTTGTAAAAAGAGCGTCATTTTGAATTCGGTCTTTGGCGTATTCTGATAGTGCATGAATATTGCACTTCGTTCTGAGGGTCAGTGAGCCCCTGTGCACATTAGCATCTTCACCTTTATTTCCAAATATAAGCTAACATGTAACTTTTTTGTTATATTAATTGTTCTATTTAATTTGTAGTAGTTAATCAGCATGACAAGTTACTTGAGATAATGTATGTTCAACCAAGTGTAATTTCTACTTTTAGACAAGTGTTTAACTGAATTTTGTTTGCTCTCATAGAAACCTATTTATATGATTTAATGTTATTACAATTCAAGCTAAATAGGTTAAAGACATGTAACAGTATTTTTGTGATCTAAATATCATAATCTTCATTTGATAGATTCACAATTCATATTCTATCATCCTTCCTTACTGACTTTTTTAGATACTCAAAAAAGAAACACATTTTATCATTGAGACAATAGGCATCACGTTATTTCATTGACTTGGAAAGTAGGGGAATTTCAAGGGCAGTTAATTGGTTCTGTTTAAGTTTCCATAAATCTTTTTAATCAGGTGATGTTTAGTTGATTTCATTTGATCAGCTACATAAATAGTGAAACACATGTTGCGTATTTTCAGTTGAGGAATTGAGGATATTACTTTGGAAAGAGGATTTTCCGGTAGAGGATTTGAGGATATTAATCTGAAAATGAGGATGTGGATTCCTCAGTTTAGGGTATTAATTTCAAAAAGAGTACTTTCCGGTTGAGGATTTGTGTCAGGGGCTTAAGGGCAAAGACGTGCACACAAAGCGGAGGGGAGAAATGTGCACAAGAGACAGGAGTGTAAGGAATCCTGCAGACAAGAACAGATCGGTAATAACTACACACTGTTTAGGGACACTCTCGTATCTGACAGCCCGCCGATCTACAAAATCATTGCTACTGAAATAGCAAATCAACACCTAACCATCCTAAACCGGTGGCCAGACAAGCTCAGAGAGAAGCTAACCAAGATCGCATGCACTGAAGATGATCTAAAAGATAACCCAGTAAGAGTAAAATCCAAAATGGAAGGCCAGGATTGGATAGAGACCCTTGAGAAAGCCCAAGCAAATAAACTAACCAAACATCTCCCTCCAAATTTCAACAGATTGAAAGAGCCTATGGCATAGTGCATCAAATTTCCAAACAAACAACTAAGGAAAGTTTACATGAGAGTCCGCCTAAACCTCCTTCCGATACATGAAATTCAGGCAATCAGGCTACAAGCGGACACCAAAGAATGTAGACTTTGTGCCCAGCCAAATAAACTGGAAACAATAAAACATCTCAAGCTACAATGCCCAGAGTTAAGGGAGATAAGAGCCACATACCTGAATAGCCTGTACATGGATCTCCCGGGAATGACAGAAGAAGAAGAAACCAAATGATGGAACAGGCTGATGTCTGGGGAAAAAAACAAAATGGACAATAGCCACAGTAAAAATCCTGGAAAACGCCTTTGAAAATATCGCCACACAGAAGGCCACTGTGATCAACTGCCCAGTCGGAGGGACCGGATGAATGACTGCATTTTGAACGAAACGTCTGTCCTTTGGACTATACCCGCCAGCTTCTACTCGATTTGTCGCCGCCTCGGTCCCTTCTGCCTGAACCTTCCGCCTCATCTTCGTTTTCCTCTTCTTTTTCGTTCTTCTTCTTCCTTGTTGTATCTTTCTTCTTTATGTGGCTCTTTTAACACGATCCGCAACATTCTTGTAAAAATTGCAATGCAATTATATACAAAGTCAATTTAAAAAAAAAAAAAATAACTACACACAGGCAACAATGGCAGTAAACTGAAAGGGATAGGGAGTACAAGTAATTAATTTTATTTATTTGACATTTGTATGGTTCCTTTACACAAGTGTTTCCAGGTAAAAGAAGACAACAAAGGGGAGGCATAGGGAAGAATCAACAGTAACGGTCATACTAGGCCTTGTGACATTCTTACTGTGCAAGTGCAGAGACAAAAAGAGCAAGGGAGGGAGGAAATAGGGGGCAGGGCTGGTCGGGGGTGCAGAGGGGGTGAAGTGCAGGAGTGGGGGCCGAGGGGGCTGAGCAAGTGCTGAGGGGAGCCAGGAGGCGCAAGTGCTGGGGAGGTGGGACAGGGAAAAGTGCGAAGGAGGGGTGGACCAGATTCAAGCTAGTCCGGTAAGGGTGCCCAGGGCAAATGCTGCTAGGGATGCTGGGGGGGACAGATCAAGGATTCCCTGGCCCCTGTAAGACTCATAAGGGACCAGTCGCAGTGGCAGCGGGACATTAGAATGGGAGGGGGGAAGGAAGGAGGAGGAGAAAAGGAAAGTTTCCCGAACTTAAGGAGATCCGGCTCAAGTCTGAGGGGGACAGGGAGGCTCCTGCAGAGGAAAGGGACCTACCTCCCACTCTCCGTTTGGAGAAGTGTCTGACCTGCAGAGAGTTGGAGCTAGAAGACCAAAAGGACTCGAGCAGGGAGGTTTCTAGGGAGAGAAAGCTGGATGTAGAGAGGTCCCAGGCCCCAGCCAGTCTTGTTGATGATTCCAAGGGTCTTGAATTTGACCCTTGCGGTCACCGGGTGCTAGTGGAGGGATTTTAGGGCTGTAGAGATGCAGTCCCTAGGCTTGAGGTCAAGGATAAGTCTTGCAGCCTTATTCTGGATTAGTTGAAGAGGGCGAAGGGAAGAGAGAGGCAGATTGAGGATGAGGCTGTTCAGTAGTCCAGCCTAGAGAGAACCAGAGCTCTGAGACATTGAGCTTCTGGGCGAAGTTGAGGAAAGGGAGAATGCCTCTGAGGAGGTGGTGCTGAAAGTTGGACTTCTTGGCAAAATCTGTGATGTAAGGAGAGAGAGGAGTCAAAGATGACCCCAAGATTTGTAGCCTAACAAGAGGGTGAGGGGAGGGCACCCAAAGAAGGTGGCCAGAGAGTGGGTTGGGGAACAGGGAGCAGGTGTCCCAATGAGAAGGATCTCTGTCTTACTGGCATTAAGGTAGAGATCGTTAGAAGAGCACCATGCCTGAATAGCTGTCAGACAGTCAGGTATGAGAGAAGAAGGGGAGGAGGTAGAGGATGAAGGCTTAAAGGAAAGCCGAGTGTCATCCGCATAACACTGGAATTGAGGAGAGAAGGTGGCGATCAAGTGAGCCAGGTGGGAAGGTAGATGTTGAAGAGCCATGGCAATAGGATAGATCCCTGAGGGACGCTCCAGGTAGAGAGTAAGGTGGAGGAAAGGAAAGGGCCCAATTGAACTTGGGAGGGTCGGTTTGAAAGGAAGGAGGTCAGCCACACCAGTGCTCAGTTCATGATGCCTAGGGTATCATGGAGACGATTTATGAGGATGGCATGGTTGACCGCATCAAAGGCAGAAGAAAGATCGAGAAGGATCAGAACAGTTGAAGAGTTAGAGTCCATGTTTGAGAGCAGGTTTTCACAGGTGTTCAGGAGAGCAGTTTCCATGCCTCTATATGCTCTGAAGACAGACTGGTGGTCGTGGAGGCAGCCAGACAATTCAGTATGGTGGGTCCGTTGGGGATGACCAACTTCTCCATGAGTTTTCCCAGGAAAGGGATGATAGAGATAGGGTAATACTTAGCTGGGCATGAAGGGTCTGCAGACGGCTTTTCTAGGAGAGGGTGCACAAGAGAGTGCTTGAGGGGTTGTGGGAAAGAGCCAGTGGCATAGGAGTGGTTACAGAGGTCAGCCAAGGAAGGAGCAAGAGAGGAGATGTGCTTGATAGTTCTGGAAGAGCAGGTGAGCACCTGATGGGAGCAGACTTTCATAGAGCGGACTACTCTAGAGTCCTTATCCGGTGCAATGGGAGAGAAGGAGGAGAGAATGGGAGGTGGGTGTAGGGGGGCCAAGGGAGGCAACAGAAGAGGGGGGTGTTAGGTTCCCAAATGTGGTGTACACAGAATGTGGGAAGAGTTTCACACAGGGTAAGGGGAAACTCTAGCCTTCTGGGCTGGTTACTATTACAGGGCCCCACTCTGAATGCTCATGGAAAGGAGCAGCAGGGGTGAGTGTCTGTGTCTGGACCCTTAGGCACGAACAAGGAATCACTACTCACAAGACTGAAACCTGTACAGGTCCAGCAGGAACTGAACAGTGATTTCCCCCCGAAACAGGAACCAGCACACTGTTAACAATATGGCACAGGTACAATACGGAATCACGCCAAAGGAAACCCAGCAGTCAAACTCTGAACAAAGGAATTACACAAG
Source organism: Ambystoma mexicanum (assembly GCF_040938575.1). Taxonomy (NCBI): domain Eukaryota; kingdom Metazoa; phylum Chordata; class Amphibia; order Caudata; family Ambystomatidae; genus Ambystoma; species Ambystoma mexicanum. The sequence goes on from NC_090934.1 coordinate 675,496,327, forward strand.
TACAAGTGAGGCCAAGAACAGTAACAGAAATATCCAGGGAACGAATAGGAAGTCAATGTGAGGAAAGTTCAGGACAGAGAACCGAAAGAAAGACGAAAAGCAAGAAGACAAGAATCTAAGTGCAAGGATACAGGAGACTGGAACTAAGTGCAAGGGTACAGGAGACTGGAACTGCAGACTAGAAACTAAGGACTGGAATCAAGGAACAGCGAACTGAACTAGAGACCAAGAACAAGAAACCTCAGGACTGAAATTCTGGACTAGGATACCAAGGACTGAAATGCAGGCTGGCGACAAGGAATTCGAGGAACTGGAACTCTGGACTGGAATAACAAGGGAAAGACTGCAGACAGACAGCAAGGAAACTCAGGACTGGAATCTAGGAAGGTAATGCCAGGTAACACAGACAATGGGCACAGAACAAGGAACTGCAGGCAGGCAACAAGATAATTGGTGGTAGAGAGCAACAGGCTGCAGAGAGGGAATATAGGACTGCAAGCAGGGGAGCAGGGCTGCAGTGCAGGAAGCACAAAGGTGCAGGGCAGAAGGTAGGCGAGTGAGGCAGAGTAGCAGGGCAGCAAGGAAGGAACCAGAGGGCACTGGACCAGGAGCATGTTTTGGAAGCAACGGGACACAGCAGAAACCCAAGGATCAAAGCAAAAGGGGCTGGGAGTGAACTCAATGCAAGAGCCCTGTGATATTGCAGGCAGCTCCTTAAATACTGACCTGCCCAGTACTGAGGCAGGCTCATTAGCAGAACCTGGAGCACCACACCTGAAGGTAATCTGCTTCCCCCCTCTGTGGTCCTGGGAAAGTGAAAGCCACACTGATATCTAAGGCTTATTGGGATTGTAGTTCTAAGACTGCTGCATAGGAATAGCCAGGGAATGAGAACTGCCACAAGGTGCATTATGGGATGTTTATTAAATAAGGAAGTACCAAAGTCTTGCAAACGGAAAGTAAAGACAAAATTATGAATAGGTATTGTCTAGAGAGGATTTTGGTGATGAGGGAGTCCCAAATAGTCCACAAAGGGTGCCAATTGGTGTTCCAGTGGCACAGTCGTGACACTTTGAGGATATCAGTTTAATTCCAAAATGGGGGCAGTCTGAGTATTTTCCATTTGGGGATACTCAGTTGAGAATGAGGATGATGTATGAGAACATCAATATCCCAATTATTTGATCTCATAATCAAGTCCTAGTCAAATCACGTTAAGACTATCTGCATCAACTATACAAATTTGCTTTATGTATGGAGTTAAACTGAGGACTGAATTTATAATACAAATACCTTTTTTAATAAACTTGTGTTTATTTCTCCCTCTTCCCCCCCCCCTATCCCATCCCTTCATCCTAACCTGCACCCCCCCCCTGCACTTCATGATACTGCACTTGCACAATCTGAATGTCACAAGGCCTAATAGGACTGTTACTGTTGTTTTCTCCTTTGTACCCCCCCACCTCTTTTTTGTCTTGTGGCACCTGGAAACACTTTTTGCTCGATAGGTGCCATACAAATGTTTAATTGGAAACACTTTTTGCTCGGTAGGTGCCATACAAATGTTCAATACATTATTATAAATACATTAAAAAAATGTTTAACTACAATTCTAAAATCCTGCCTCTCATATGTCGACATTTAATTGTATCCTAACATGCACTTACTCTCCAATCCTTGCTCCCGTCCCAGCAATACTCCTTTAGGCAGGTATTTTCATGTAGGTCAATACACCTACAAAGAAAGACACAAGCTTATGACCTGATTATCAATATACAAAACCACGTAATCTCCCACCTACAATGCAGCTGACATGAAGGAAATGAAATTTACAAAAGGTCTGGTCACAGAGGCACTAGAGGCAATCCCACAGACTTGCTTGCACAGTTCTTTAGCCACCAACAGCTACCTAATAATGAACAAAATAGGAACAGCTTCCTTTTTAATAAGACACCGATTCAGACACTTCACAAGGAACACGAGTAATCATGGTGACAAAGTGGCAAAACATATTCAGAAACCTTAGAAATCACTGAAGTCACTGGCCTATACTTAAGGCATTGTATGAAGGGCAGTGTGAATATCTGCCAAAGGAGCCTGCCATCATTAAGTTTCATCAGTGCTCGTTTCTACCAATTCCAATAGCCACATGGCAGTGACTGGGTAAACTCAAGCCTAAAGGGTTTGCCCCAACTCAGGGGCTCATTACATGCAGCGCTGGGAATGATAAAAACAAGTGGTATTTTGAATATCTCCTTATTATCAAATACCGCCTCATTACAGGTGGAGATCGCATGGGATCCTAACGGCGTGGATGCCATAGAAAGTACTTAATTGGGAAATGATGGGCTAGTCACACAATGCAGTACTGTGTATGCACCGCCATGCTATAAATATACAAATACTGCCATTTTGTTTCGAATACTCCCCCAGTACATGTTGCGATCACATGGAATTATTTACAGCATGGGGCACATAGAAAGTACTGCATGGGATAAATAACCCACACTTACAAAATGCAGCACTTTCTATGCGCTCCATGCCGTACACATGCGTCCCTAACTTGTAATCAGGTTGTATTTTATAAAAAAGAAAGTTTTTAACAGATCACTTTTTTTTACCGTTACCATCATACGCACTGGGGCAGTTACTGGAATTGGTTGACACCAACAGTTACACTGTAAATCTAAAACAAACTGTAATCCGATATAATGTTAATGTTAAAGGATATTTGTACCGCGCACTATCACCACCGGAGTGGTCCCCTGGCGCTCTGGCGGCTCTGAAAAAGGGAGAGGGGAGTGAGTTAGTGGGAATGAGCTGGAGAAGTGCAAGATGGCAGTGATGTGCTGTTGGCAGCCTCAGCCCGGTGGGTCCGTTGGCAGGGCTTGGGGTGTTTATCGGTTGGTTGTCGTCGTATGCTGTTGTGCAAGTCTATGTGTGGTTTGTTTTGTTGTTGCAGTGCAGTGAATTTTGTGCGGTTTGCTGCGTTTAAAGCTTGTGGTTGTGTTTGGTTTGAGTTTGAGAGGTGTATGCAGAGGAGTGAAATTGTTAGTGGGTTGGTTATTGATTCATGATTGCACGCTTGGTCTAGGCTTGGCAGGAGATTCGTATATCAATCATTGAATAACATCTCTATCTAGATGCGACTAGGCTACGTTGAGGATTCCAACTAAGTGCGGCGTATGCTGACATTTACAATTCTATCTAGATGTGGCGCATGCTAAGCTTAGAAGTTCACTCTATGTGTGCACATGCTAACATTCACAATTCTATCTAGATGCGACTCCAACTAAGTGCGGCATATGCTCACATTTTACGATTCTATCTAGATGTGGCGCATGCTAAGCTTAGAAGTTCCCTCTATGTGTGCACATGCTAACATTCACAATTCTATCTAGATGCGACTCAGGCTACGTTGAAGATTCCAACTAAGTGCAGCATATGCTGACATATACAATTCTATCTAGATGTGGCGCATGCTAAGTTTAGGAGTTCCCTCTATGTGTGCACATGCTAACATTCACAATTCTATCTAGATGCGACTCCAACTAAGTGCGACATATGCTAACATTCACAACTCTATCTAGATGAGAGGCATGCTACATCCAGGACTCCAACCAAGTGCGGCACATGCTGACATTTACAATTCCACCCAGATGTGGCGCATGCTAATGATTATTACACCTGTCAAAGGTGACATAGGCTGATCTTGACCGTTCTCTATGGGTTAGTAAACATTGGCACTAGTTAGTTTATGCTAGGTATATAGGTTATTTATACATAGGTTATTTATGCTTTATAATGTAAACCTGCGTTCAAATAGTTAGGCTATAATGGAAATTAAAAGATAATATAGGACGACGTGAGAATAATGTGTTATTTATGTGGCGCTTTACATCGAACATACTTACATACAAGAAGACCCAACCGAAGTAGGTACTCCTTTATTCACTTTGGAAGGATGAAAGGCTGAGCTGTCTTTGCCGGGATTCGAGCCTGCTACTTGCAGAGAACACACCGGTCATAGCAGCGACCCCTCAAAGCGCTGAGCCATCCTACTGGCTATTTGCGTTATCATGTGAGTAAACATTTCATATGAAAACACAAACACCATTTTAACTTTATTTGGAATAGTATAAGCACAGAACTGGTAATACCATGCGTTCGTATTATGCAAGAGATAGGCAAAAAGGGAGGCGTATATCCGTGAAAGAGCTGTGTATTTCTTTCACACTGAGAGAGAGGCAGTCCTAAACGCTGTAAAAGGGCTGTGCATTTCTTTTGGAATGTTCAAATAAATAATGTGCACGTTTACAGGAGACAATAGGGAGAGGTTTTTGAGGTTGGAGTGCCATCTAGAGGCAATAGGCCATAATCAAAAATGTTAGCATCTTCAGTAGTTGTTTTACAACAATGTACACGTGTTTAACCATCAGAAAAAGAAACGTTCATTTTATTCATTTTTATTAATTGTTTTTGCTTGTTAGGCGCTTATATCATAAGAATATACTGTTTCAAAGCGCACACAGGACAGGGAGGGAGGGTGGTAAAATACAATTACAACACAATATTAAGAGGAGAGGGGGCAGAGGGAAAGGACGAACCTAGTATGCCTTGTGAATATTCAGAACGTGCAAGTGCAGAAAGGAAGACGTAAGAAGGCGTAATTGGTTGGGCGTCCGAGCTTGAGGGTGAGCCATGGAACAAAGTGCTAGGAATGTTGAGTGCTATACGCTTGGGCCGTGAGAGGTGTAAGTGTGAGTCTCAAAACGGAGGGTGTGAAGATGCAAAGTGCTGTGTATATACAGGAGCTGGGGAGAATTGGTGTGGGAGATCGAGGCCCTGAAGATGCATAAGGGCCAAGGACACTAATACAGCACCTGTGAGATTAGCAGAGGCGAGGAGGAGGAAAAGAGGAAAGTCTTAAGGAGCTTCTGGAATTTGAGAAGATCCTGTTCAAGGTGCAGGGAGAGGGGGAGGCTATTCTAAAGGAGAGAGCCTGCAGAGGAAAGAGAGCGATGCCCTACCCTCTGTTTAGCAAAATGCTTTACACACAAGGAGTTGGTGCCAGAGGAGCAAAGTGGTCTAGAGAGAGAGTATTTAGTGAGATAAAGTTGAAGATAGTGTGGCCCCCCTGGCCCAGACAGGCTTATGGATGATACAGAGGGTTTTGAATTTAATCTGTGCAGCAACCGGGACCCAGTGAAGACTTTTTAGTGCAGGAAAGATACAGTCCCTTAAGGCCAAGGATATGTTTTGCTGCCCTATTCTGGATAAGCTAAAGGGGTCGCAGAGTGGAAGAAGGCAGATTCAGGAGGAGGCTGTTACAGTTTAGTTTAGTTTAGTTTCTTTTACAGTCAAGTCTAGAGAGAACTAGGTCTTGAGTCACATTGAGCTTCTGAGGGAAAGTGAGAAAGGTAGAATTCCTTTGAGAAGGAAGAGATGATAGTTGGCGTTCTTGGCAATGTCCTGTGTGTGAGTGAGGAAGGAGAGAGAGGAGTCAAAGATGACTCCAAGGTTTCTGGCTTCAGTTGAAGGAGTAGGGGGAGAGCCTAAGGAGGAAGGCCAGAGTGAGGCGAAGAAGGAAGGAGCTGGGGTCCCAATGGGCAGGATATCAGTTTTAAAGGTGTCGAAACAGAGATCATTGGAGGCGCACCAGGACTGCATGGCAGATAGGCAGTCATGGACGATGGAGGGTGAAAGAGGGTTAGCAGGGAGTCGTTTGGTGTAATCGGCGTAACTCTGAAAGTTGGAGAAGTTGGAGGTGAGGCGTGCAGGGAGAGCCAGGTAGATGTTAAAGTACCAGGGGGAGAGCACAGAGGGAAGAGGAGATGGAAGTAGGAGAGGAGAAGGGGCCCAGGATGACTTGTGAAGAGCGGCTAGTGAGGACAGAGGGCAGCCAATCCAGTGCCCGTTCCGAGATACCAAGTGTATCGTGGAGCCTTTGTATGAGGATGGAATGGTTAACTGTGTCAAATACAGAGGAAAGATCAAGAAGGATAAGGACAGCTCGGGAATTGGAGTCGAGAGATGCAAGCAGTTCTTTACAAGTGTTCAGAAGAGCAGTTTCCATGCCTCTGGATGCTCAGAATCCAGATTGATGGTTGTCGAGGCAACCAACAAGTTCAGTGTGAGAGTCAAGCTGGGGAAAGGCCAGCTTCTCAATTAGCTTCCCCAGTAAGGGGGTGATTGAGATAGGGCAATAGCTGGCAGGGCAGATAGGGTCAGGGGAAGGTTTTTTCAGAAGTGAGTGCACAAAGGAGCACTTGAGGGGGGAGGGGAAAGATCCAGTGATAAAAGAGTGATTGCAGAAATCAGTGAGAGCAGGGGCAAGAGAGCCAATGTTATCGTTGATGGTCCTGGATGAGCAAGGGGAGACCTGTTTAGACCTACTCTGGTAACTTCCTCAGGTGTGACAGGAGAGAAGGAGGAAAAGGAGGAAGGAGAGGGGGGGTTTGCAGGGGGCGAGGGATGGATTGTGAGGGAGAGTAGAGAGGGTGGTCAGAATGTCCTGAGTTTTGGTGGCAAAGTGTGAGGCTGATGCATTGCAGAGGGCCTGGGATGCAAAAGGGGATGGAGGAGACTGCACAGGGGTTGGCTAGTTCCCTGCAGATTTTGAAAATTTCGGCTGAGTTATTGGATGCACCTGACACCCTTGCCTGAATGTGGGCTCTTTTCTTTGCATGGATGGTGAGTCTGTATTGCCTTTGTCAGAGGATGAGCCAGAGGTGTGCCACATATTGTATGAAAAAGACAGAAATGTTGTTCAAATCTTTTTACTAAAAGACAAAGAAACCTTGCAGTCCTTCACTTCAAGGGGTGACAATGCAGAAAGGGTGCAGACGAACCAATAGAAAGGTAAACAACAGCCCTTGCATTTCGAACCCTCCAACCAGTAAGTGACTACTTGCTCGAAACCCTACCTAATCTAATTGTAACGGATGAGCCATTGGGCCAAACACTGACTCCTAAAATGTATGTTTTTAAATAACATTGTAAATTAACACTTCTGACACATGTGAGATTCCCTGTAGCATTTGTCAACCATATATACACTACATTGCCATTTTCGGCAGTAGTACACCATCGCCACAAACATCTCTTTTGTGTACACTTTATTTCTATATTTGGTGGATTTTCCACTCTACTTTTGTGTGGGCAGTTAATATTATATGAAGTGATACTTGCATTCACGGGACCGCGAGCGTTAGCAGTTACATGCTGTTGGTTCCCCTCCATGCGATTTTCCACATTTGCAAAACAGAGTGCTAAAGTAAAGTGTAAAACTGCTGAAATCACCTTTAAGTCTTGCTTTTGGCACTCCGCTTTGCAAAAAGTGCTTGCCATTTAAGCTTGGCAAATGGCATTTACAAGAGATTTCAATGGAATCCTCCTTCTTTTAGCAGGGGCTAGAAACAGGTGGATTACATAGAAATGTATTTGTTTTCCTCCTGCATGAACATCTCATGCAGCAGGCATAAAACCACGTTCTCTTTGGAGGAGGAATGTATCTATGCCGGAAAATTATATTTCGGCTTTTTACCCCTATTCTGCCTTCGTAAGAAATTAACATTCCTGGGTGTGTAAAAGTGAGGCATATACCATTATGTGCCTTGGTTTTACACCTCACATTTGTGCTCCAGGGCTTACAAAATTATCATTCTGTGTCGCTTCCTGTAGTGACTGCATCCAGTTGAAATGAGCCAAACCCCCCCTGGACTATCATATTTCTTGTCTAAGATTCTTCTTTTGTGTGGACTTTGAATCTGCTACTGAGGAAATCTGGATTCAGTCAGGTTCAGTGGCAGATATGCAGAGAATCCCCCCAAGAACATCTTTCTCTTTCTAGTAACCACAGTGTCTCACCAGCAGGGACTTTGTTTCACCAAAATGCCAGGGGCAGCGGAAGTGACATCACATGATCCTTGACCTCTGATGAATTTACAGGAAGTGATGTAATTTGACCCCACCCAAAAGTGACATCACGGGAAGCGATGGAACACAACCTTTCACACCTTGACAAAACAGGAGGTGGCATCACAAAGCATTGTTCCTAAGTGCACCACAAAAAATATGGTTACGATGTCTTGTAATGTGATATACATTTCATACAAGAATGGATCATCATATGTTTCATTAATATCAGTGTGTATAGGGCAATATTACCAAATTACTGTGAATGCAAGCCGACTTCCAAGGCCAAATGATAATGGTGTGTTATTATATTGCACTTATGCTTCAGTGCTTTACATAGAACAAATATACATACAATATCACCCAACCTGTGTTGATACTCATTTATCAACCTCAGAAAGATGAAAGGCTGAGTTGGCCTTGCCAGGATTCGAACCTGCAGATCACACACACATCGCAGCAGCGAGCGCTCAACCCAGTGCGCTATTTTACCAGCTATAGCTATTTTATCAGCTATAGTAAAATGAGCAATTACATGTCTGAATGTTCTCAAAGTCATAAAGCAAATTACACTCTGTAGTGGATACCATTAAACTGGTAACTGAGATTTAACAGCAGGCCAGTTCATCTGGAGGTCTGGTGCAAAGTTGGCCACATGGCAAGCCTGCACAGATCTACTTTTCAGGCTTCAGAGGTTGACAAAATACATACCATTGGGAGGGTTCATAACTGTGTATTAAAGAATTTATATTACACGGCCTCCCGTAGTCTGAGCACTCGTTACCTCATACATGCAAACATCCTGAACAGCATAACATGGAGATAGGAAAGATAGACACATTTAAACAAAGCATTAATTGTGGCACAATGAAATCAGTATGTGCTATGGTCAAACATTTCTACACAGTACACAAGCTTTTAGGCACAAGGATTTGTCAAGTGACGGAGGACACCAAGATGGAATGTCTTTTGATGATCGTAACAGAGACAATGGCAGAAAAAAACATGCTATAACTGCAAATTGCGAAAAGCAAAATACATAGTCCAAAATTGATGCTTATTCTACTCCAAATACATTTTGGAAATTTTTGTATGCATTGTGAATTTAAAGTGGTTAAGAACAGACTAAATCAGTGGGCCTCATTACAGGTCCGGTGGTAAACGTGCCACCAGACCCGTAATGATTTACCGGCGCCTGACTTCCCGTTGCCACTGAGAGATTACCACCCCGGCGGCCCCTAAAGTCAAGCGCTGGTAAATTGTAAGTCCATATTCCCATACAGTCCTATGACACTCTATGGGAATGGGGACCATCGAAGCATCGGCATCGTTGTAAACGGTGCCGGTGCTTCCGTGACGGGTCTGCGTACTGTGGCTGCTGTGTCCGGCAGATGCACAGCGGCTCCGGCGGCCAGACCCGTAGTAAGCTTGTCGGCACCGTTGTTACCAGACTGGCAATCTTAGAATGAGGCCCAGTTACTCACCCCCTGAAGTGTACCTGAAATAAACCTTTACTCCGACACCAGTGTACAGGTCCGGCTGAACTCAAGGGGGCTGCTATCTTCCGTGATACCAACATCACAAGGAGTTAAACAGGGCTGTCCTCTTGCTCTGTTTTTTTTTTTTGGCGTACTTTGGGTACTATAAGGAAGCAAACGCCGAGATAAGATCTTTTCCTCCAGTAACTGGCAAAGCGAAAGTTCCTAGAATCCTTTACGCAGACGATCTAATACAACTCGATCAGATAAGATCTTTTCCTCCAGTAATTGGCAAAGCGAAAGTTCCTAGAATCCTTTACGCAGACAATCTAATACAACTCGATCAGACGCCAATCGGCCTACAAGGTCAGCTTGCTTCCTTAACCAAGTACACTAAAGACAATGGCCCTCATTACGACCCTGGCGTTGGACCATGGTGCTAATAGCACCACGATCCATGCCGGTAACTTACCGGCTCCGCCATGGCGGAATGGGGAATTACTGCCCCATTCCGAGGTTGGCAGGGCGGTAATTCCCCATGCCGCCATGGCCCTTCCCCATTCCCATTTTTGCCCCATAGGGCTCAATGGGAATGGGGAAGGCGCTAAGTACGGTGCCGCAAATTGCGGCACCGTACTTAGCACCAAGGTCCCTTTGCGGGTTGGTTTTTAACGCCTGCAAAAAGCAGGCGTTAAAGTCTCCAACCCGCAAAGGGACCTCGTAATCAGGCGTTAAGGGTTTAACGGCGCCGCCACCTTTTACGGCGCCGTTAGCCCCTTAACGCCTGGGTTGTAATGAGGGCCAATGATCTGGAAGTCAATAAACAAAAAACAAAGATAATGGTTTTTGAATAAAGGAGCCGGAAAAGAGGCAACCCAACATGGTTCTTGTCCGGAGAGAAAGTGAACAGGTTTCAGATTTCAAATATCTCGGGGTACTGATTGACTCTTCGCAAAAAGACACAGCTATGCAACTTCATCTATATGCAAAAATGAGAAATCTCATTTCACAGGCCAAAATTCGTGACAGGAAATACGGTCGCTTTTCACTGATGCCACTACTCAAGTTCTACCGGGGGAAAGTGATACCCACAATCACTTATGGAGCTGATGCTATGCCATCCCTACCCAATCTAATATGGCCTAGATTGGAGAGTCTTTTCTGGCGATCAGTTCTTAATCTTCCGAATTCCACACCGATAGCGTTGATCAGACGACAGCTTTCACTATCGTCTTTGGCGGCAATAGTAACTAGAGCTACTATAATGCTACATCGGAAGATATCGGGGGCGATTCATGGAACAAACGTGTGCCGAAAAAAGTGGCGCAAGCGTGAAAAAGGAAGCGCACGCGTGCAATTCATGGAAGTGCCTGCGCGTGTTTTTCTCTGGATGTGCGCCAAACACGTGCGTGGCACACACGGGCGCACACGTCATTGCAACATCCCCAACGCCGTGCGCGACGCGTACAGGGAAAGCGCACAACGTCCGCGGGACACGGGCGTAATACACGGAATGGGGAACAACGTGTGAAAAAGAAGGCGTAACTGGGGAAGTACTGCAGGGAAATGCGCGGAACGCCCACACGCACGCGAACAACCCGTATTCATGGATTCGAATACGGGAAACCCGTGCACGGCAAAAGACACACATAGGCGTCAACGCGTTCGCCACATGAAGGCAGGCGGAAGCGTCCCCATGCACAGTATAAAAGTGCGCGCACACAACAAACACGTATATACAGCTACGATGAATGCCCCATTTGTCGCAGCACTGAACGTGGGACACCGCAGGACGAGGAGAATAGCCAGGGCCTGCATTTTTTTACCGCAGACCAGCCTTTTTGGGATGCCTGACGACCACATCTATGGCAGGTATAGGTTTCCACCTCATATCATCCTAGACCTCGTCAGGGAGTGGGAAGATGACCTTACTTCCCCCACCCTGAGCTCCCAAGCATTGAGCCCCTTGGAGAAGGTGCTCAATGTCCTGCATTTTTTGGCCACTGGGTAATTTCAGCAGACCACTGCCATAGTGGGGGGGGGTCTCACAGGCCATGCAGTTACGCTGCCTACACCAGGTGTTGGCAATCATCACTGCACGCCCCTCAGTCCGCAGGCACATATACATGCCCAGAACACCTGCAGAAAGGCAGGCCGTGGGCCAGGGCTTTTACAGGGTGGCACACTTCCCCAAAGTGCTTGGTGCCATAGATTGCACCCATGTGTCCCTACGTCCACCTAGGGCCACTGAGCACATCTATCAAAACCGCAAGCACTGGCATTATATCAACGTGCAGGTTGTATGCGATGCTAAAGGAATCATCACCTCTGTCTATGCAAACTACCCTGGCTCCACCCATGACAGTTTCATATACAGAATGTCCGGCCTGAGTTGGGCCCTGGAAGCTGGACAGCATGGCGACACATGGCTCCTAGGTGAGTACAAATGCCTGTGCACATGCAAGCAAGTCACACACAGACACCTAATAATCTCAACTATTATCACCTCCCCAGGGGACAGTGCCTACCCACTGAGCAACCACATGGTGACGCCAATCCGGAACCCCACCACACCACCCCAGGTAAGTTACAACGATGCCCATATTGCAACCAGGGGCATAGTGGAGCGCACATTCAGAGTGCTCAAGTCACGTTTCCGCTCCCTTGACAGCTCTGGTGGGCAGCTACTATATGCACCCCCAATAGTGTGCAGGATCATTGTGGCAGCATGTGTCCTGCACAATGTTGCAACATGGCGGGAGGTACCGGTGGACATGGTGGTGCCCCCACATCCCCAACCACAGGCACAGGCGCTGCCCATGGGAGGGGACAGGGCACGTGGCGAGGCAGCCCGGACCCAGCTTGTGGCCACATTCTTCACCTAAACTCCCACTCCTGCGGAGTGCACACAGTCCTGGCACATACCAGGTGACAATCGATGATGACAAAGTGACAGTCAACTGCCACAACCTTACCACCCTGAGAATGTTCCCACGGAAGTGCCACATTGTGTGTATCCCTAGCTACTTAAAAATAACCAATCCTGTGTGACCAAAAGGAACACATGCAAGGTGTGTATCACACACCCCTGCAAAACAGTCCATCACAATCCCTGGCATGTCACCCAAACCCTGCCAAACCACATCACCCTTGTCTGCTACACCATGACATGGCATGCAATAGCAAAAGACAAACACATGACCAATAATATACAAAGAGACATGTCATAAATGAAAACTGGCATGAGACAATGATACCTGACATGGAATCAGATGAAAAGTCAGACACAAATGCTTTCCAACAGTCGTAGCATGAACACAACACTGAATGCCCGTTCACATGCACATTGGGCATGGCAAAATCCAAACTCCCGAACCGGTGTGCTGTGTGTATCTCCTGCAACACACTGCACACCACACAGCACTTTGAGCAGCCATTGTGTTGCAGATACACCTTGAGCATCACATGAAAACAACTAATGAAATCTACAACCAAATGACGCATGTACAGGGTACCCAAATGGCAATAGACCATGTGCTGCACGGACACCACGGGCCTGAAAATACAATCTGTGTGCACCTGTGGCCATGGAAGGGTGGATGTACGTGTGGTGGATCATTGTGCAACTGTGTGTGATATTAGGGACATGCACTCAATATATGCATGTGAAATCAAGTGACCCCCAGTGTACTGTACACATCATATTTGAACATTGACCATGTGAACACCCCAGCATGTCAAACCACACCAATCCCCTGACACCTGAAAAGTAAAGACAACACAGGAACAGGCATTGAGCAGCACAACACATCATGTACATAGTACCCCACAATTACAATGTCAGAGTGCTCAAAACACTGTAGGCCAAGCCAACTGTCCAACAACAAAAGGCCCTCACTTACACATCACTGTGACCTTCTGAACAACTGTCTCTGGGGTATGTAGCCTTTTTCCTTCAAGTCTACCTGGCTACAGGATCACCCTACCCCTTGGGCTCCATGTGCCAGCTTGCGTGTAAATAGGGTCCAGCCCCCTCAGAGGCCACCTTGACTGGTAAAAATGCCACATCGCAGAGAACTCCAAGTAGGCAAACCCACAAACCAGTGAAAAAGGCTGTAGGCACCAAAAAACCCTGGAAGAGTCTCCAGTCGATGACTTGAGGTAGCAGGAAATGTCAAAGCACATGTACAAGCACAATGATAGAACAACCAAGGTAGCACAGTTGAACAATGGTCCAACAGGATGGGTACCATTCACGGTACATAACATATAATGATGATGCAACAACTGATGGGTACTGTCACAGCTCTGGTGTCCAGGCGCAGGATTGGCATGAACCAACCTCCCCCTCCGTGGTCTGGGTGCCTGCAAGGTCAAACTAACACAGGCCTCTGAGACCCCAGCGGGGAAGGAGGGTCAGGGATATGTTGCATGGACAGGCATTGGTATTCAGGATAACCGGAAAGAGGGGCAGGAGAGTGGATGTGGATTTGCAAGGTAAAGTAGGCAAAATACAACTAATCACAAAAACACATACTCAAACAGAGAAAACATGTTCATCCTGCACATTGTACCAAATCAGTCAAATGAAAGCCAAAGAGACACTTATCTCTGGCGTGAGTGCTGGCCTCCTGCCTGCGCACTCTCAGCAGGGCTGGACTGGGAACTAAAAGAGGCCCTGGAAATAATTACTGGGGACCAAAAGAGGCCCTGGAAATAAAGTTCAAAGTGGCCCTATATGACACATTTTCAGCAAGCCCAATGCTTTTCCTATGAGAAAATATAGAGATACCACAGAAAAGAGGCCATGGGTGCAGAGACCCACCGGGAAATCTCCAGAGTTCCCTAAAGGCCAGTCCACCCCTGACTCTCAGGTCCGATAACAGAAGCACTTCAATGCTGCAAATAGAGCGTGAGTTACTAATCTGAATGTGTGTTTACAACACGCACACACACCCCCATCCATGCCCCAAAATAAGTGACATCTCCACAAACAAACTCCCCTGTCTGCTGCTATGTACCCATATGTTAGCTTAGGCCACCGATGGTACATACACTGTCAATGCAGTAATGCCGGTGCATGTGGCCGCGCGGGAAATGGAAGACCAATGGGTCAAGAATCAGACATGATACAATGGTCCCTGGGTGAGCTGCTGGACGCGTATAGCAAGGTGCAACTTCAGTACAAGTTGCATTCTGGCCGCCGGAGATTTAAGTAGGTAGTGCACGTGGCAATTTGCACATGCAAACGGCATGCACTCACCACAAGTCTGAGCCTCGCTGGTTGTCCCCGTGCGCTGTATCAGTTTCTGGCCAGGAACGCTACTACCCTAATTACTCTGCTTCAATGGAGCAGGGGGTACTTGAGGATATGTTTGATGGCCCCTGCGTGTGCCCCTGACAACTAGTAAAGGCACTTGGCATTTGGCCCTCAACACATTTCAGCTGTACTGTGTGCTTCTCCAACAATGCCTGGCAAAGCTCCACAGCACTGGTGCCACTTAGCATCCATGTGCAAGTGGCCTGGTGGAAGGTAGTCTGCGGTGTGGGCCCTTGTGTTGCTCACCTTGCCAGGATCTCCTGGAAACACGCCTGCTTCTGTCGGACGTCTGAGCACAAGCCCTGTGCATCTGCTTGCGCACACATCCACACGTCTGCACCACCGAACGTGCCCAGTTTTCTGTATTAGTCGTCCCTGTGTCTGCTGGCAAAGGTAGTCTGGAGGCTCATCTTCCTGCAGAAAGGGCATGAAATAAATTAATAAGGCTTGACAGTTCCCTGTATGTGTGTCTACATGCTGGTTGTCACTGGGCCAGGTTACAGAGCTACATCCAAACTCCTCCCACCATCATTGTCACTTTGACAGGCCAAGGTTGCAGGCTACTGTCTACCGCATGAAGTGCATCAAGCACATATACAGGCAAGAAAATAACATACATCACAATCCACATCAATTAATGGAGAAATCAATCACATACTCACCCAAATTAATTACAGACATGGGGTGGATGAAACGCAACCAATCCCCACTAGGGGTGTTAACACAAGTAGAACAGCAGCAGACAGACCACAGTAATTAATTAAGAGTGGTCATCTGGGCTGGACTCATAGCCAGCCAAAGACAAGATGGACTAGAGCACACGTGGGTTCTCGTGGTCTACCACCCCACGACCCCAACTTGTGCCGGGTTGTGGTTGTGATGACAACCCTGTGCCTGGCATGACAACACCATCCTCTTGCTCCATTGCGTCATCACCTGAAAAGTGGAGAGAAAAAAATATTAGTACACATGTCAGAAACACATGACACACATAGACATCACACAGACAGCCAACACATGAAGCAGACATGTCACACACAAAACAGAACCTGCCATGCATGCCTGGTCAATTTGACATTGCATCAGTGAGTAGGCATGTAGAACGGTGTTACACGGCTCAGAAGCGGGTTGATGCAGTGCAGAACATGTGTACGTTACTCACTATCTACATGAACAAGTACTTCATTATGTGTATCACAAATCGTGAAGCCAGTGGAAGGGCTAGTTCAGGCATCACATGCAATGTGCATTCAATGGGTTGCATGGCTACAAGCAAAGCCCCCTCTGCCCCCTTTGGTGAAAATGCAGGGATGCCTTGCTTGGTAGCAAAAGGCTGAACAGAGACCTGCGTATTGGCAGACAGTGTTGACTAGCATCAATGGCATCATCTGAGTCAACTGACAACACAGCAGATGATGATGGGACAGTAAGCAGGACACATGACGAACCCTCAGTAGTACACCCAAGTGTGCAAAAGCCACTACACCAGTTGGACAGAGTCAGTGGGCCTGAAACTGGGGGAGGACTGTGCCCCACACAGACTGTAACACCCCAAACATGTGTGTGATACAGGACAGGGCCTGAGTGGGCATGGGATGGCTGTAGAAATCCCATGAAATGTTGCTCATACAAGACACGTACTACAATGATCATTCAGGCAAGGACACATAGGGGCATGCATGGAATGCACATGGAGCATGAATGGGCACTCATGTCCCTGCGGAGCATCTGCTATCTGCACAGTCCAAGTGATACACCCTGCATGAAGGGCAGAGGATGTACCCCACTGCATGTGTCTCACAGGTTGGCTGGTGGAAGTTAGCATGTACACAGGAGGATTGAATAGGCCATTGCAGAATGTCAAAATGATGCACAAAAGTGCAATGGTGTAATTGGGGTGCAGGCAGCGTGGAGGGGCAAGGGGCCATGCCTACGTCGAGTACCCGCATGCAGGCAGAGGACACATGCACGTCAGTCATGCAATGACATAGTCCCAGTGCTGAGAGGAAAACCACCCCTGGCTACATGCAGAGAGCAGGAACATGGACCGGAGGGGCATCTGGGTGACTAACATGTGAGTAGGGTGCAAGTGTGGTGATGAGGACAGTCCCCGTCTGCTCTACATGTCCACCATCCTGCACAGCAGGCACGCATCAGTGAAGCATTGCATGACTAGCACATGAAAACCATGTACACATAGCATGTAGTGGCAGTCAAGCACAACACATCACACAGGCAAAACACACATGGGCTGGACATACACGCAACAACACTCACTGGACTTGGCATCAAAGTCCTGCATCTCTCCCACTCCTTCGACCAATTCTTGTGGTATGAACTCCGCAACGAGTGCCTCATGCGGAATGAGGTGATCCTCCTCAGGTGGTGGCCCACTGCCAGTCACCACAGTCATGCTGTAATTAGAGGCACTGCGTTTGAGGTCATTCCAAAGCTTCTTGCACTCGGCAGCTGTGCGCACCTCATGGCCGAATGCACTCACATTATCCGCGACATGCTTCCAGTGGGTATTCCGATGGGCAGCCGTAGTTTGACAATTCAGCCCCACTAGCATCTCACGTCTGTGGGCCTGCACGTAGTCCACAAGAGAGTCCAGTTCCTGTTGGCAGAAAGGCTTCTTCCTTGACGTGCAGGAGGCCGTGGCTGTGTCTGGGGTCCCAGCCTGTGCTGCAGATGCAACCTTCCTCCTCTTGTATGGTGGCGCGGACCCTGGCTGGCGAATGCCGCCCTGATCAGTATGGCCAGTGGGACCGGTGGATTGAACCAAGGGAGTGGCAGGTTGAAGGACGACCGAAGGCCTGACTTGCGTCAGTGGCTGCTGGGTGCCCTGGCATGAACCCTGCGCAGCAATATCCGCTATTCCAGGGTCATTGACTGCGACTGTCCTGGTTGGTAGACTCACAACCGGGGTGTTGTTGGCTGCATCTGCCCCTGCACTTGCCAATACCCGGCTGGTCGGGGAAGCAGGTGACATTGCTGCCCCAGGGACACGTGTCTCGGTCAGGGCAGCCCTGCATGCACCTACGGTGTTCCTTCTGACCTGCTTGAAATCTTCCAGTGACTCTTCAAGTGCCAACGCAGCCTGCGCTGGCAGACCCTGAGCCTGGTTGGTGGTGTCCACAGCTGCACCTGCAGCTACCACTACACTTGGGCCCGTGGCAGTCGATGAAACGGACTGCTGGGTCACACGGGCGCCAGTGCCAGATTCAAGAACTGCATCTACCGGAACCACAAGGGGTGGTTGCATGACTGCACCGACACATGGCACAACATCGTGCCCAAGTGGCGTACCCCTGCCTCTTCCCCCTCTGCGGCCACCCTGGACACCCTGGAGTCCCCCTACTCTCTGGTCACCCAGGCCACGTCCCTGACCACGCCCGCCATGAGTACGCCCAGCTGAGGCGCCCCTCACCTTTGGTGACCTCCCAACCATGGCACAGATGCAGTAGTGCTGGCACAGATGGAGGAGTGCCAATGGGAGGTGTACAGCACAATTGTCCTGGGCAATTGGGGTGAAGGGGGTGGGATGCAAGATGTTAACAGCACCCCTGCACCTGCAAGGCTGTATGTGACCCCGGTGATGAAGTGACGGGTCACGCAGCGCTCAGGCACCCCAAAACTGCAGTAAAACCATGCACGCAACCCCTGCAACCTACGTGCGTGGAATTAAACCTCCTGCAGTACGCAGTGGCACCCAGGAACACGAAAAACGCATATGCGTGGGACATGCATGCTTCTATGACCTCGAAAACGGGTACGCGATACACAGGGGCAACCGCAGTGGGAAAAATAGCGTGCGTGACTCACCGTCAGACTAGCGGCGATGATGAAAAACATGCGTAGCCAATACCCCCACCAAAAGAAGAGATACGTCCTTGATCCACTGTGAAGTTGTGATGGCGCGCGAAACAACACGAAGTAGCAACACACACGTCAGTCTCCACGAAAGGCACGTACAGCGAACTGCTGGCCCCACTCACCTTTAATCCGTGCTGAGGGAAACGGCCGCGCTTTTGTGTCACTTACGCGCTTAGGCCCTTTCCTTGAATTACACGCATTCACACACGGACGTGTGGTTTTTTCACGTGCTGATCCACTATGCACCCGTGTTGAGGGAAACGCCTGTGCGCGCTACATCACAGATGCGCTTTCGCGCTAAGGGCCTTTCCTCGAATTACACGCTGACGTGCACATTTTTCACATGCCAAATCACTCCGTATCGAGCTGGCCAAGCGAAAACACACGGAAGACCACGCTCCTGCCCAAAAGGCCATTTTCCTGCCCCCAAGAGCCCCGAGCATGCGCCCACCTGCTGCTGCCTACCTGCCTGCTGGCCACATGCCCTGCTATTTGGTGCCTGCACATCAGCCATCTGCAGGGGTCCAGTTGCTGTGTCCACCCCTGCTGGAACAGAAGACTCCAGACTGGGATACCATCGCTCCACAGCCCAGCCCCAGGACCCAGTTGCCCACCCACGCCTGCCTTGGGGGCCGCAATGTCGGGTCAAACACCATCCGTGACCACTGGCGGCCCCGAGCCAGAGAGGCAGAGGGCCACCAGCTTCAGTGAGAAGAAAGTTGGTGTCCTGGCGGAGCATGTCCTGGGGCATTATGATGCTCTCTTCACACCATCGCATGCCGACAAGGAAGGACTGGAGAGGATCTGGGAGGACGTCGTGGTTGCCATCAACGCAGAGGGGGTGGCAACCCGCGACAGCAAGCACGTCCAGAAGCGCTGGGAGGACCTCAGGTCCAGGACCCTCAACAAGGCCTGGCGTCTCGTGAAGGCAGAGGATGCAGAGGGGTGCTGGGTCCACCTGAGCAACATCCAGATGAGGGTCCTGGAACACCTAAGCCCATCGCTCCACGCCCAGATCCTTCGGAGGAAGACCCGTCTGGAGTTGAGCGGTAAGTGGCGATGCATTGCTGTGTGAAACAGGGCATGTTGCAGTGTGCTGGTAGTCAGCTACTTGCCTGTATGTGTAACATAGGCCATGTATGGATGTGTGTGCGCCGGGACATCATGGAAATGCATGTGAGACCAGTAATGCATGAACCACATGGATGGTGCATGTGTTCCAATGAGACATGGGGAGCTGCATGCAGAATGCACACATGTATGCATGCCAGTCCCTGTTCTTGGACATGGGTGGGGGGTGAGAGATGGGTGCTGCTCTCATGTACATGTATGGTGTGCATGTCTGTGTGTCTGGGAAGCATGTGTGTGACTTTGAAATGCCATGGATGCATGACACATGTCCTTGACGATGTGTAGATTCACTCATGCAGTCTGGTCACCGTTGTATCCACTGTGTGGTGTACGAGCCATGATGCATGACCCTCCGGCGATGTGTGTGCATGGGATCAGTATGAGCCATGATGCATGTGAGTTTGAAGGCAACATTTATGTCCATGGAGATCCTTGTACATGGATGCTGATGTTGATTGCATGCGCCGTGCCTGTTTCTGCATGTGTGTTGCGTGCATTGACCCATGTGTTCTGGAGGGACAGGATGGAAGTGACGTTTGACAGTGCCACTCATGTGTTATTGCTTGCTGTCTAGGGGACTATTGTACAGTGCCCTGATGCTTGTGTTCTATGTCTCCCTCTACACAGCGTTGAGGGAAGAAGAGGGCGGAGACAGCGCTGTGGAGCCAAGCGGCGGGGATGCCTCCACCGGGCGGCGATGCAAGGCCTAGCCATCCTCCCAGGAATTGCCATCACCCGGGAGCGAGGGGACTGGTGCTGCGTCTGCAACTACGGCTGTAGCGGAAGGGCCGGGTGAACCCCCAGAGGAGGAGGAGCCTGCTACTGAGCCACACATGGGGCCTGGTGGGGGTAATACCACTGGTGCAAGTGGTGCAGTCCAGGGCCAGGGTCAGAGGCAGCACAGGTCACCGTGGAGGGGCCTGTGCATGTCGCTGTCCCTGACCCTGTGACTGCACCAGCATGCACTAGCAGGGATGCCCCGTCCCAGGCCCGTCCGCAGGTAGGGGGGAGGCCCACGTCATCTGGCTCTCCACTACCTGCGGACGAGGAGTCCCATGACCGTATGGCCTCCGTCCTGATTGGTGTCGCGTTGCGCACGCGTGACATTCGTGATGACATGCGTGCTTCCTGGGGGGAGCACGCACGCCATCACGAAGAGCTGCGTGGCAACGTGGCACTGTTGGGAGAGGCCCTGGTCGGTGGGTTCCTACTTGTGTCGTGCACTCTGGCGGACCTCTCCTCCTCTATGGAGACTATGCGCCAGTCGTTCTCCCTGCCGTCTTCCGGCCCAGGTTCCACCAGGGCCCCCTGTGGACCTGGCCCGACCAACACAGCCAGCTTGGTGGAGATCCCATCCCTGCCACAGTCGGGAGTCGGCGGTCCAGCAGGGGTGGACACCCCAGCAACTGGAGACCAGCAGATGGAGGATGTGCAGGCATCATCGGACAGGGCACATGGACAGCAGCAGCAGCAGGCTCTAGGTGGGAGCGATGATGGCTCGGGGCCATCAACATCAGAGGGGCAGGCATCGGCCAGAGGACAGGAGAACCCTGGAATGGGAGTGTCTTCCGTGTGGCTGCGGTTGGGCCAGCGTATAGATGCGGAGCGGCGGCGGGCGGAAGAGGCGCGGCTCACCATGGTCAGGGCGGAGTTCTCAATGCGTCGGGCGTTGAGGCGGGCTGAGTGCCTCGAGGCAACTCGCAGGGAGTTGGAACAGGCCATGAGTGCATCCCTGCAAGACCTCAGGGCCAGGACAGAGTCCCGCCTCCAGGAGATAGACATGGAGTTCGATGATGCCCTGGCCCGCAACATCACAGAGTGAGTAGCAGGACTTGCCCGCCGCCATTGTATATAGTTAGTTAGTGATAGGTTTCCTTTCTTTTTTTTATTATTTTGGGACTCTTGGACAATGCCCTACGATTTTGTATATAGTTGTAAATTAGGTAGGGTTTTGTATATAGGTTTCATTTCATTTGTTGGGCTCATGGACCCTTGTTGCAATATTTGTACATAGTTGGACAGTGTTTTTTTTTTCGAACATCATTTACCCTCACCATGGATCAATGGATTTTTTGGATTTTGGTTTCCTTTGGATTTACTTTGGTGGACAAGGATTTTTGACAAACTTTATTTAGGATTCATTTGGATTGTGTCATCATTATTATTATTTTTTAATTTGGACATGGTTTTTTTCATGTTTAGGATTGTTTACATGCTTTTAATCATTCTTGTTATTTTTGTGCACAATACATTTTGATTGCTTAATTCCATGTGTGGTATTTGCTCTTTGGTTTACTGCATGTCACAATGTGGGTTTACACAATCACTCGCACCCAGTGTGTGTGTTTGACGGACATGTGTTGATGTGCATATTTGACTTTTGGTTAGTGACAAGTAATAGGCCAGGATCAGTGTGGGGTGGATGGGAAACTTGATTGTGTCTAAAGACTGGGGCGGCGTGCAGTGGGATTTTGGTGGGCATGAGGCCCATGAATGTGCATCTTCATGACATGTTGGGTGGGGACCTGAGTCGGGGCCTGAGCCTCAATGCTGGGTGGATGGGGGTGCTGGTGAACATGAGTCGGGGCCTGACCCTCAATGCTGGGTGGATGGGGGTGCTGGGGAACATGAGTCGGGGCCTGCTGGCAGGTGCCCATCAATGCTGGGTGGATGGGGGTGCTGGGGAACATGAGTCGGGCCTGACCCTCAATGCTGGTTGGATGGGGTGCTGGGGGACATGTGTCGGTGCTCACTTGTGCGTGGTGACATGTGGGCTGGCTGGGGGGCTTCGCCTGGGTGGATGGGCTGCCTGTGGGGCATGGCCAGGGGTGCAGTGTGTTCCCCTGTATTGTGGTCAGCCTGCAGGCCCTGGGGAGGGGGGAGAGGGCACACCTGGGAGGACACACACTAACAATTTGTTGGGGCATGAATGAAATACACGTACCCCGCTCGCACAGGGCCAATCGCGTGTGATTCTCCCTGCGCACCCCCGTAATATGCTCGCACAAGGCCAATCGCGGGTAAAACTTCCCGTGCACCCCCGAAATACACGTACCCTGCTCGCACAGGGCCAATCGCGTGTAAAACTTCCCGCGCACCCCCGAAATACACGTACCCCGCTCGCACAGGGCCAATCGCGTGTGATTCTCCCCGCGCACCCCCGTAATACATGTACCCCGCTCGCACAAGGCCAATCTCATGTAAAACTTCCCACGCACCCCCGAAATACACATACCCCGCTCGCACAGGGCCAATCGTGTGTGATTCTCCCCGCGCACCCCCGTAATACACGTACCCCGCTCGCACAAGGCCAATCGTGTGTGATTCTCACCGCGCACCCCCGTAATACACGTACCCCGCTCGCACAAGGCCAATCGCAGGTAAAACTTCCCGCGCACCCCTGAAATACACGTACCCCCCTCGCACAGGGCCAATCGCGTGTGATTCTCCCCCCGCACCCCTGTAATACACGTACCCCACTCGCATTCGTGGTTGGGGGGCTGTATGCTGGTCCACTGGCCTGTACGGGATTTGTGCGCTGTTTATGGCGCACGGGGAGGGGTTGGGGGTGTAACTGGCGCTGCTGCAGGGTCGCTGCGCTACTCTGCGCCACGGCTGGTTATGGATGTTGAAATCCATGAATACGCTGTGGCGGAAATGGATTTTGCCGCACGCGGCTGGCGCAGACTGCCACACGCGCACACTGTGCGCCATTGTGTGCTGAATTCTATGAATTACCCCCTAAGGATCCATCTACTCCAACGATTTTTTCCCTGGTCCAAGAAGAGCTGAACTCAGACAAGTGTAAAATGCTGGCCATTTGGGAGAACAGATGCAAACTAAACCTAGAAGTCTGTGGCAGTTCAATTGAAGAACTAGTTTCAAATCCAACTAAAACAAAAAAACGCTTAGACGAAACAGACTGGATTGACATGCTAGAGAAAGCATCCACCTATAAATTGACCCAGCATCTGCCCACAACGGTCAGAAAACTGAACGAAGTTCAACCATTCCTTATAAAGCATCCAAATAGGAAAACGAGATCAACACTTCTCCGAGCCAGTCTGAATCTATTGCCTACAAATGAGATCCTGCAGATAAGAGGAGCCTCTATGACTAACAGTTGTCGTTTTTGCAACTCAAAGCAAACTATTGAAACGCTACGGACCTCTTACTATCATGCCCGGGCACAAGTCTATACAGAACCCCATACTTGTTACACCACTTGGAGAAAGCTTATTTGACAGAAGAAGAGCTGTGGTGGGAGCGATTAATAGGTGGCCTCAGACCTTCATGGGTGGTAGCAGCTACCAAAATTCTGGATTTAATTTTTAAGGACAAAGTAACGGAGTTCTTGCCAGAGGCCCAGAGCCCTTCACAATCTACGAATTCTATAATCTAGAGGGTGCTCGTCTCTGATGTTTTTGATTGATTTGATTTACTGTGTCTCAAATTGGTGCTTATTCTTATCTCTACTTCTACTGTTTTTCTTCTTCTCTTTCTTTCTTTCTTCTTCTCTACCTCTTCATTTGGATGTATTTACTCGCTTGTAAAAATCACTTTGGTGATTAAAACTCGTAATAAAAAAATAAATAAACCTCTAATGAGTCTAGAAATTATTGTATAGAATTCCAGAACGACGTTGTGCTATTCCTATTCTTTCTTATTTAGGGTCAATGCTCAAAGTGTTAGACTTGTGGAGGAACCACCTGATTTATTTTAAGAGGCCTGAACAAGAAAGCCTGCCACTCCAGAAAGAAAGAGCCATATGTGGCTGGCCACAGCCCAGGAGCGTCAATTTAAAAAAAATCTTGATTAGGCGTAGCAAGGGTGACCACAGTGGTAGCAAGGGAGACTTCAGGGGTCGCAGGTGTGCCCCTGGTGACCCACAAATGACGTCCCTCCTCCGCAGGCCCTCAAGTCTTGCTTGTTCACGGGGTCCATCTTGTCTCCTTCATGGTTACAGACCTCCCTCGTGGAGGACACTAGTAAAACATCGAACTTCACCAGTGTTCCCTGCATGCTTTTCTCACCCCTCTTTGCTTCTGGAGACTCTTGTTCTAGGTGAGTGCAGGCTACCCCACCCTTTAACACAATATGGTACAGGTAGGAACCAACAGCGGGGCAGAAGTGTGGATCAATCTGTCGTTAATGAAAAGGTAATAGTGTAGATCTGGTCAAACAAAATGTATTCATAATTCAAAAAACACCAATTTTAAAGCAACACATAGATAAGTTGGCAATCTGATTTCTGTCCTGCAGGTGTCCCTCTGTGTCTATCCTTGTTATACACCACAAGTGTCACCTGGCCAATCATATCTCAGGCTTCCTTCTGCCAAAACTGCAGAAGGGGAAGTAGGACTGTTTAGACTTCTCCCTCGGGTGGAAGAGAAAGTGATCTCGGGTCATGCAATATGTCTGCCCAGTAAGCTCGACAGAGACCTACCTGACCCATAGTGCAGGCTACTGCGCCACACAAGATACTTCATTAGGTAACATTCTTTAGGCGTCAGCGATGGATGGGGAGTGCACTTTATAAAAATGCTAAATCTAAAGGAAGGTGCGTCATTTCAAGGGGGTGGAAGAAGCCTTCCTTAGACGTGCCTCACCAAGACCAGAAACATTGGGGTAAATGGGCGCACGCGTGCGCATGTGTGAAAATACAGAAATAAAACAATGGCAGCATTTGAGCCAGCCGTTGACATCTTTTTCAAATAGTCGTCACATTACATATTTTTTCTTCCTTCCTTTTTAAGTTCCGGAGGTCGGTACGAAGGGGATACTGCTAAACTGCGTTTTAAACTTTTAAGTACTTTGCAACCTCTGCTCAAGTGGTCATTCGCCTTATATTGCCTGCAACGGGTCAATGTCAACGTTTTTTTTTTTTTAAAAGAAAATAGCTACCAATGGTTGGGTTTTGTTAGCACTTTATCGTCCGAACGCTCTCATGTCTGTAACCACCAGAGTCTGGCGTCTGTATGTATTATGGGCGAGCACTTTCGGAATATTTCGGTGCAAAAGAGAAAATTAAATCGAAGCATGTGTGATACACATTTATATTATGAAGACGCAACTACATGGTCTAAGCATGTAAAACACTAAAATGCTAATAAAATGTACCATGTATGTGGCAAACAGCACAAACCAAATTGTTTCCCAGTGTGCCCTGCTGGAAATACTACCTTCTGGAAATTAACAGCAGGCAATACAGAGAACGTCAGCAGTCCCCCATCGTGCTGAGATGACAATGTACAGGGAGCAAGGATACTAAACCATACAGACCAGGTCATGTTATTTTGTCATGTCTTCATGTATACTTTATTTCAGTGGTCGAAGTGAGCGGGAACGGTCGGGAGTGGTGTTCCACTACTTTTATGTTTTACTGTTAACAGTTCCACTACTTTGTGCAACCATTTTCAACATTCCGGAACTGTTCTTTACGAAGTTAAAGCATACCTGTCCCCTTTACTATGCAATGGCAGTTAAAGATAAACTGGAGTTTGTTTCAGCACAATTGGCTGTCAATCAGCATAGCTGCCACCATTGAAAAATGTGTTGCACTGTGCTCCATTCCTGCCTACTACGTCGCCCGCGACCTGGAAGCCATGCCACTACTTTTTTTGTAATGCCTCTAACAATGCTTTATTTCAGCCTTCCTCCATGAAAGTTACAACATAAGACCATTCCAGATGATACAGAAAGTTAAAACATGTCGGTACCTTGCTCTGACGAAAAATAAATAAATCAATTGCATACAATAATACTTATGAATTACAAACACATAATAACAATTCATTAAAACCTGCAATAAATCTATAGAGCTCGTTTTAACAAATAGGTTCTTTTTAACCATGCACAATGAAGATATCTGGTCGCATAACAAACGATATTAAGATTCTCAGACTGAACATTTTCATTGCCTCTTCAGTTCCCCGAATCTTAAACAATTTAAAAAGAGGCTACACAAATCTAGCCCTCAGGGTCCTACATCCCTCACATAAAAGCATAAAATGACTAACAGTTTCCTCTCTATACCGCATACAGGGCAAATACTGGAACCAAGGACCTTGCAGAAATAGGTCAATTTTGCCACAAGTGCACTCTGCACGTGCATACGGGGGAGAAACGAAATCCCGAAACTTATCATACCCAAAAATGAGTTTACATTCCAGATATTGAAGGCCCATAGATAACTGTAGGCATGAGGTCTCCATCCTATGGAAGCACAGTTTGATTGCTGCCTGTTTAACAATAGCTTTGGAAAAAATACCAATAACAGTGAAATTGTCCCGAAACTCATTGAGACCTAAAGATATATTTTGTATCCCTCTGGCATTTGCATGTTCTCCCGGCCCTCTGAATGATCTCAAAGAATTTGGAAGGGGTTAGGTTACAGGGATAATAGAGAGGAGCAAGTTAGTGTTGCCTTTTGGTTGATGCATGTAGACCAGAAGTACCTTTGACTCTGCTTGCTACTTTGTTTTTCAGGGTTATTTGTCTGGTGCATTGAGTATAGAAGTTGAGGATGTTGGTGCAGGAGATTAGCGGATGTTCGGGTACAGGGCACATCCATCAGCTGTGTCTATGGCAGATTGAGTGGATGGTGCCATGGCTTGTGAGGTGTATTAAAATGGGAGGTCTTAATAGTTTGTTTTCCTGAAAGCCAAGTAATTCTGCAGTGTACAGATTCCCTTTGGGAGGCAGTTGCAGCATTTGGCTATGATGTTAGAAAAGCCAATACTCTGTAATACTTTATGGCGAGTATGTCCTTGATGGATCTCAGCGTTCCCATGGTAGGTATGAGATGATCTTTCCTTAGGTGAATTTGGCTTCATTCACCCGAAGGGCTGTATGGGTGATGCTGAGTGCTGTGAAATTGATCCTTTTCTTGACTGGCAGCCATTGGCTGATCTTAGTTCTGGCATTAGGTGTTCCCGTCTGTTGAGTCTAAGAAGAAGTCTTGCTGCTTTGTTCTGGATGCCTAGAGGTTTATTAGTGAGGTAATCTGACATGCTGAGGTATATGCTGGTTATATGATATGATAGGTTATTTACAACGTGCTTAATACCTAGGTGTTTCTAAGCGCGGACCCAGAGGTTTCTAAGTGTGGAATATAGTTGCTTCTTGATAGTGCCAGCAATATGACCACAAATATCCTATGCGGCTTGGTGAGGAAGGGCTACCTATTACTGTACTGATCAAACATAGGTGATAGAAACATTTCTTTAGCAATACAGTCATTGGCAGTTCGCAGAGAAGTCCATTGTCCGTAATAATCCCAAGGGTTTTTATCACTTTTGAGGTTTCCAGACAGGTACCCATATCTGGAGGGCAGGCTATTCCTGCTTTTGGTGTGACATGGCGAGGAGCAATCATGAGTTCCGGTTTGTCTGGTTATAATTTATTATTGTTGTTATTCATCCATATATTTACTTAAGTGAGGCAATTTTGGTGAGGGTGAGGTCTTCGTCCTTGTTGGTGGTCTTTTTGAGTATGATTTATGTGTTTTCTATGTAACTGTAAGAGGTGAGTCTCTGCCGTTTGATGAATTTCATGAGCTGTGGCCATCTATGTTTTTTTTTAAATTAAACAGTTGCTTTAATCAAGATCATTCTTGATTTTTCAACTTAAAAATTCAACACGATTAGAGATAATACATTCATTTTTAAATACATTATACACATTTTATAAAGAAATCATCATCATACATAAAATTCTTTACTCAATCTACAATTTGAACAATAATCAAATATCGAACCAACAATATAAAAATATAAAGTGCAGAATTAAGTAAATAAAAATAACATTTTTTAAAATAAGAGTATAAAAATCAACTCTAGGAGAAAAAGCCATTAATGAACCTGCATAGATACATCCATCATTGCTGTAAATATTTCCCTTCCAAGTATTCTTGCAGTTAACTAAGAGTGTTATTTATCTCAGTTACATGAGCATAGATTGTTATTTGCCCACCAACATCCTATCCACAATGTTTTTATAACTTACTCTTGCACAGCTCCTTCCCTTCCTTTAATAACTCTAAGGGCCTCATTACGACCCAGGCGGTAAGTTACCGCCTGGGCCGTGACTTTACCACCATGGCGTAAACTACGTTTACGCCATGGTGGTTGGCGGACTTACCGCCCCATTCCGAGTTTGGCGGGGCGGTAAGTCCCCAATCCCCATTTACCCTTCCCCATTCCCATTTTTGCCCCATAGGGCATAATGGGAGTGGGGAAGGCGTTAATTACGCCACCGTAAATTACGGTGGCGTAATTAACTCCATGGTCCCTTAGCGCCATGGATTTTAACACCTGCTAAAAGCAGGTGTTAAATCCGCCATGGCGCTAAGGGACCTCGTACTCAGGCGGTAAGGGTCGGCGCTGTTTACGGCGCCGTAAACCCCTTACCGCCTGAGTTGTAATGAGGCCCTAAGCCATATAGGAAGTTAAGAATTGCATATCTAACTTTCCTGCTAGTAGTGTGGTATAACAGTTCCAGAAACGAACAGTATTTAGACTACGATAGCCTTCAAATAAGTGTTTAAAATGTATCACTCTCAGAGGGTGAAGCGTTGAACATTCTGCACACAGATGACTCATGGTTTCAGGCTCTAGCTCACAAAATCGACATTTCCCATCTTCTATTGTTATTAGTCTATGATGGTATAATAATTCACGCGTAGGCAATAGGTTCAAACGAAAGCACAGGTAATCGTTCCGATGGCGGGAACTAGGAAACTGATTTAAATAACTTTCAGTTATATCATATTGTTTAGGAACAAAAGGATCAGCCAAGAATTTTTTGTACTTAAAACATGCATTTCTCGTTTGAATCCAGTCATATTTCCAAATACAAGGTTTAGCTTTGTCTGGATTTTCTATCAGAAGCTTCACTGAAATTCCTGTATTTAGAATGATCTTCTCTATTATTTAGCACCATGATATGGGGTATGCATTTGGCGAATTTAGCAAATAATTCACCAACAAATGTAACAACCCATTTTTAGAGTCTGCCATGATACATTTCCGGTAGAAAGAGCACAATTTCCATTTGTAAATTACATATAGCGATAACAAACCCAACTCGTGTCTTATTATATTTATAGGTTCTGATTTTGGGAGGTTGAGTACATGTTTCCAGTACACACAATCTAGTTTTGCCCAGTAATTATAGGATCCTTCGGCCATGCTTCCGATCCATACGTAATTACAGGGGTCACTTTTTGTTTATAATAAACAAGAATTGGAACATTAGAAAATTTACAGAATTTAATCTTAATCAAGCAAGCTTGTGAGATGGTTGTACGCAAATTACATCTAATGTGCAAATCTAAGGAACCATGGCTTTGTTGGTTGGCTACATGAGTGCCCAAGTAAATATAGGAGGGCTCAGATGTCAATAATACATTTTGTAATGGCCATTTATGTTTGATGTTACATTGTCTGATACTTCCAAATTGTACTACTTTAGTTTCCTAACATTAATTACGATACAGTTTTTCTGCGTATATTTGTCAAGGGCACCAAGTAAAGATCTTAGGCCATTCGGAGTTTTAGAGAATAAAACCATATCATCTGCATATAGAAGACATTTTCGATGCATTACATTAATTTTGGTAGAGTGTGCATTAATGTCCATAAAGGACTCATTAATGTCACTTATGAAAAAATTAAACATTGCTGCTGCCAATAAGCAGCCTTGCTTTAGACCATGAGCAGTGTGAATAGGATTGGTTATCAAACCATCATTGTTCAGTTTGACTTGAATTGCAGTATCTCAGTGTAAGTCAATCACCCATTTTAGGATATACCAGGGACAATTTTTATCCATTAGTTTTTTGTATAGTAATTCTTGTGGGGCTGCATCAAACGCCATCTGAAAGTCTATGAAAGCTGTGTACAGCGGTTGGCGACATTGTTGTGACTGACGGATAAGGCTATTCAAAGTAACAAATATTCACTCATGTTTCGAGGCCCGGTATAAACCCCGTTTAGAAGGGGTCACGATAATTATTTGTGTCCAACCATGCATTAAATTGTTTCAGTACCAACCGAGGGAATATTTTGCCCGGGCAATCTAATAATGCGATAGGCCGATACGATTTCGGACCAACCCTGCTGCCCTTTTTGAAAATTGGAACAATTCATGATTGTTTCCATGATTTGGGTACCTGCCCCCTCGTGAATATGTACTTGAAAATTTGATGTAATATGTCTGCCCATTCCCGCGGATGATCTTTCATCATACCATTGTGTAGTCCATCAGGCCCCTTAGCTCGGGAACGGCTCAAATTTTTCATGCAAATCATAATGGGCCTCATTCCGAGGTTGGTACTAGTCATGGCGCTACTAGCGCCATGACTAGCACCATTACCGGTACCGTGTCCGCCCTCGTTCAATGGGGACTTACCGGTCTAGTCCGACCTTTGCGGGACCGGTAAGTCCCCATTGAAAATGTCAATCCCCATCCCCATTTGAGCCCCCATAGGGCTCAATGGGAATGGGGAGGGTGCTAATAACGGTACCCTAAATTACAGTATAGTTATAAGCTCTGAAGCCCCTTTGCGGGTCCCGTCCATAACGACTGGTAAAAGCAGGCGTCAAGGACGGGGCCGCAAAGGGACCTCGTAGTAGGGCGCAAAGGGTTTACCGGCAATGATGTCCTTAACAGTGCCCGGTATCCCTTTGCACCCTACTCGGAATGAGGCCCAATGTCTTCAATGTCTATCCGAAATGAGTGGTTCTCATTGATTTGAGCTACGCCTTTGGTCTTATAAGTGGCATTATTTAAGCAGGCCCAAATTCCACTAGTGGATTTACTTAAGATTTGTTTGAGCATCAGTTCACCATCGCGTTGATGTTGAATAAATCGGCGGGTTTTTAACCAGGCCTTATAGGTCCTTTTGAGCTGCTTTTTTCCTGCTCCTTTATCTACACCCAATTGATTATTTAAACATTGAAGGTCACTCCGTAACAGCGCCTTACGGCATTGCAGGTCTACGTCAAATACATGATAATGTTCTATCTTGTTCTTTGGGTTCAATACCTTATAATCTTTGAAAATTTGCATTAGTTGCACATAACACTCTGAGCCGTTGGTGAGCGGGGACCCGTAGGCCTCTCCAATGTTGGTCCTAAATTGGGTAAGTCTGCATCGATTCCAACTGAAACGATTACCCTGGTTATTTACCAATATATTTCTGACATAGGCCCTCATTAGGACCCTGGCGGTAAGGGGTTTACGCTAGCGTTAGCTGCGCCGACCCCTTACCGCCAATCCCGAGTTCCCAGAGCGCCATGGTCATTTTTCCGCCCGCTTTTTGCGGGCGTAAAAATCCATGGCGCTATGGGACCTTGGTGTTAATTACGCCACCGTAATTTACGGTGGCGTAATTAACTCCTTCCCCACTCCCATTATACCCTATGGGGCCGAAATGGGAATGGGGAAGGGTAAATGGGTCAATGGGGACTTACCGCCCCGCCGACCTCGGAATGGGGCGGTAAGTCCACCATCCGCCATGGCGTAAACGGACTTTACGCCATGGCGGAAAAGTCCGCCGATGGCGGAAAAAATCCGCCAGGGTCGTAATGAGGGCCATAGTCACTTTGTTGAGTGCTCTGGGAATTCATTGGAAACCTACACGATAGATGCAATAAATTGTGGTCACTTAGGTCTGATGATATGACTTTTAGAGTCCTTACATGTGTCAGAAATTGCCTGTCTACAAATATATAATCTAGGATAGATTGTTGGTGACCCCTCTTCCATGTATGTTGGGGTGGAGTGTCACCTTCTATTGCACCATTCAACATTACAAAATCTCTTTTTTCATTATAGAGGACCAAATTAACTCGTCATGTGTGAAGTCTGAATTAATATTAGTGAGAAGATGTAAATTCAGATCCCCCATAATTAATGTATGTAAAATTTGAGGGTCTAAAAGTAGTTGATCCAGAATAATACATAGGTCCTTAAAGAACAGTTTTGCTGGCACTGACGGCTTACTCCAGTAAATGTAAATAATGGCGATGACCATGGAACTTCTTGAAAGTTTTGCTACTAACAAACAAGGAGATGAGGAGTGACATACTACACAGGTTAATCCTGTGGCTTTGTTTTACTGCTATTAAGAGGCCACCTTTGGCACACCCTAGGGATTGTCTGGTGGTAGGTGTAGCTATTATCGAATGGGAATCCCATGCAGGGGTATTCATAAGCAGGTTTCCTGTAATACAATAATATAATGGGCACCCATCTCACCTTCCCATGAGTTTATAATGTGGTTGTGGCCTCTTGTATTCCAGGAGATTACACTTATGTTTTCATTATTCACAAAATGTTGTGATCTTTCTCCGGGAAATTGTAATTCTGGGAATTAATTTGTATACTGATAAGTTTGTTCCATTCCTGATCTTTGGATGGGCCTATACCGTTGTATTGCTGGTTTTTCCATCTGTAATGTGGGAGGAGGGCTAGCTTATGTTAGAATAAAGCCCAGATTATATAAATCTAGTCTTGCTTGCCATAATATGTTTGCGACCAGTCCAGATTTCACATAAATGTTTGCTTCATCTAAACTTGTATTGTTATTGAATTCCACTAAGTCAATATCTGAAGTTGTCAGGTTCTTTAGTAGTGGTATTTCCACGCAGATGTTCAGTTTGCTTATTCTGTTTAGCAGGTACTGGGCACCAGGTAGATCTCTGCATTTCAACAATAAACAATTGTAATTTTTATAACTATTTGTACGCCCAGTTTCTGTCAGGGTATTAAGAGAAGATTTTTTCGCAATTGCTAGCAGATGGCTAGTCAATGTTACAGCATTTGTAAAGGTTCCTTGTGCTGGTCTATTGCTTTGAGACAAGCATTGTGGATCTTGTAATAAAGCCATAATATCAGGGAACGCTGGTCTCTGCGTTATCGCATCTTTTTGTGTTTTCTTTCATTCTCTGTAATGTAGGTATCAATGGATAATTTTACAATGTCTCTTATCTCTTGTGTCATGGATTTCTCCACTCTAGGCGGTGGGATCGGTGCTACTGGCAAATCGACTGAGTTACTAAACTGGTGAATTTCAATCTGAGATTTTGAAATGGAGAACAGTGGATTCAAATGTCTTTCATCCAGTTTAGCAAGTACATTCGTCTTTAAAGGGCACGTTGTTGTAGTCTGTGCAAGCTTCAATTGTGGTGACTTTACGGAGATTTGTATTACATAAGATTCAATGGAGGCATGTATTTCCTCCCCGAGTCTGTCAATACTTAGTTGTAACGCTCACCTGGTATCCACGGGGATGTCACTCAGCCTGTTCTGACCTCTTACGACCTCAAACCCTTCCCTGGAGTCTACTCGACTGGAGACTGAGCCTGAAACACAGGATTGGTAGAGTTTAACTCCCTATTGTCTCTGTGTGCTTGAACCCCTTCTTCCCCGGGGTCCAACCCTTCCCTTTGATCCACAGCTCACCTTGTTTTCTTGGAAAGTGTACTCTCCGTCCTGCTTTCAGCACAGGGGCGTGTTGATTGATGCAGGCTTGTTGCTGCCTAGTTACTTCACTGGCAAGAGTCTGACAAGTAAGTATAATGAGTCTTTTGAACAGTTCTCTAACTTCGTTCCTTTCCTTCCTTAGATGATGGCTGGCATCCGGGGATGGCGACGTACTGCTGAGATGAGTAGCGCTGAAGGTGACTGAGAGCGCGATGCGCGATGCGAC
Source organism: Ambystoma mexicanum (assembly GCF_040938575.1). Taxonomy (NCBI): domain Eukaryota; kingdom Metazoa; phylum Chordata; class Amphibia; order Caudata; family Ambystomatidae; genus Ambystoma; species Ambystoma mexicanum. The sequence continues at coordinate 675,530,765 of NC_090934.1, forward strand.
CCTTTAATATTTGTATTGAACTGAGTTCTTTTTCTGTGTCTTTTAGGTGCTGCAACGTTTTCAGCGTGGATGCCGGTTATGAAGAAGAAAGGCGGTGAGTAAGTGCGGTATGCGGTGCCTCTAGATGTTTCCACGCTAACCTGGAGTGTCTTTTCTCTCTTGCAGATGGATGAGAAGTTCCGTAGACAGAGTTCCCCCAGAACAGCTGGGATTCAGGTAATGTCATGATTCCTGCCCCTCATGTCCCCAGCCCTCCAAGATGTCAGGCTGGAGCCAGGCCACGATCACCTACATGGCCCTCAAGGGCCTCTCCATCCCTCCAAAGACCCACTTGGAGTCAGACTTGGCGCTTGTGGCACCAGACTCACTCACTCCCATAGGATAACATTGGGGATTGGACTTGTGGTGCATTGATGGGGACACAATGGATGCCCCCACATATTTTGGTTCCCAGAACTGCATGTGCAGTCTAGTCTTTTGGGTGTGGTTCAGCCCAGAGACACCTGGTATACCCAGAGACTATTTGAGCCACGCCCAGGCTGAGAAACATGCTTTGCGTTTTCTGCACCTGCAGCGTGACACTCACCGTGTTCGGATTGGTCTTCAGAAGGCCTGCATCTTTCTTCTGCGCTCAGCTCCTGTAAGAACAAGAACACCGTTAGGAACAGCCTTACCTTGCGGTGCTTCTGCCCATCATTCATCGCTCCTTCTGTTCTGCGGGCATCTTCGGTGGTGTCATTCCCATCCCGGCACGCCGCTTCCTAAGGAAAAGGGAAAAGAACAGAAAAAAGGCATTAGTAAGCATTCACCAAATCTTCGCTTATTTTTAAAGACTATACGAGCTTCAAATGCTTACCTGAATCCCAGCCGCTCTGGGGGAACTCTGTCTCCGGAACTTCTCATCCATCTGCAAGAGGGAAAAGACACTCCAGGTTAGCGTGGAAACATCTAGAGGCACCGCATACCGCGCTTACTCACTGCATTTGTTCTTCATGAGCGGCATCCACGCTGAAAACATCACGGCACCTAAAAGACACAGAAAAATAACTCAGTTCAATACAAATACGAAAGGGGTGCATCGCGCATCGCGCTCTCACTCACCTTCAGCGCTACTCATCTCAGCAGCACGCCGGCCATCATCTAAGGAAGGAAAGGAACGAAGTTAGAGAACTGTTCAAAAGACTCATTATACTTACCTGTCAGACTCTTGCCAGTGAAGTAACTAGGCAGCAACAAGCCCGCATCAGTCAACGCGCCCCTGCGCTGAAAGCAGGACAGAGAGCACACTATCCAAGAAAACAAGTCCAGTCTCCAGTCGAATAGCCTCCAGGGAAGGGTTTGAGGTCGTAAGAGGTCAGAACAGACTGAGTGACGTCTGCGTGGATATCAGGTGAGCGTTACAGGTAAGCGTTTGAAGCTCATACAGTCTTTAAAAATAAGCAAAGATTTGCTGAATGCTTACTAATGCCTTTTTTCTGTTCTTTTCCCTTTTCCTTAGGAAGCGGCGTGCCGGGATGGGAATGACACCGCCGAAGATGCCCACAGAACAGAAGAAGCGATGAATGATGGGCAGAAGCGCCGCAAGGTAAGGCTGTTCCTAACGGTGTCCTTGTTCTTGCAGGAGCTGAGCGCAGAAAAAAGATGCAGGCCTACTGGAGACCGATCCGAACACGGTGAGTGGCACGCTGCAGGTGCAGAAAACACAAAGCATGTTTCTCAGCCTGGGCGTGGCTTAAATAGACTCTGGGTATCCCAGATGTCTCTGTGCTGAACCACACCCAAAAGACTAGAGTGCACATGCAGTTCTGGGAACCGAAATATGTGGGGGCATCCATCTTGTCCCCATCAATGCACTACAAGTCCAATCCCCAGCCCACCATCCCCACAAATTCCTTCTGATCAGAAATGTTACGATGAGACCTCAATCCCTTCCTCCCCTCATGGTGAACGTGTGCAAATACCCAATTACCCTGTATATGTCTCCATTTCTGCTACCCATTCCCTTTCCTAACAGTATCTATGTATGTCTGAAAATAAAGGTGTATATGTGAATTGTTGCTGAGTTTGTGAGTGGCTTTTCCTTTTATTAGAAAATTCCATTATGACTCTGCAGCGCACAGTACTGTCCGCGATGGGTGCCGTTAAGCAAAATGGAGGTGTCCTACGGACACCGCACCTGCCCGGCTTATCCACAATCAGAATGGACATATCCGTAGGATGCCAGTACTGGCCGCATGTCTGCATCTTGTGATACACCTTTAATTAGTTGTGGGAGTGCACATCTGTCCTGTCCACAACTACGTGCATGTGTATCTCATCCTCTGTGTCCTAGTAACACTGCCCCTGTGCAGCATGTTCAGAAAAACTTGTGAAGTACTTTCAATACCTCGAGCCACCCAACAACATCCTATGGACAGCTGTGCACATGAACATTGCACTTGCTGGAGCCTACAAACACCCAGCTTGTTTGAAAATTGTCACCGCACGTGTGTCGCACTTTTATTTAGTCCGGGGATATGAACCCTGTCCGTAGGACACCTATGCACATGCGCACAAAGTATTCTGCCCAACACGCATCCTGCGGATAGACGTCCCATTCAAGCACATTCGCAATGTCACCATATGACCGCACCCACGCTGCACTTGGGCCCTTATTTGCAGGACACGTTCCATGCCCCCGGACATTGGAAATGCACTTTTTGTGCAATGTAAGAAGTGTTACTGTGAATATACACCCTTACAAACATCCCACTCTGTGCCACTCTACATTGAATTATTTTATGGAACGATGTGCGCCCGCTTTCCGGTTCCAAGTGCTCCACAGCAGCCCAATAAAAGGCTATAACCCAGAGCTGCTCTGCATTCTGATTTTGGCTTTCCACAACAGAGCAGCGGTCCACATTGCTTTGTGCTGGAATTGCTTTCTGATCAATTCTGCTGTGCTATATTACCTTTGCAACTAATGGAAACCATTGCTGCTGCTACTGCCTCTAAGTCTGCAGCACCCACACCCTCACCACCACTACCACCTTTTTGAAGGGCCTGGACAAGGGAACAGGCGTGGTGATGTGGATAGGGATCAAGAGGAGAATGAGGATGAAATAAATCAATTCCCCATTGCCTGCAGCCAGCGTGGGTCCTGGGTGTGGAAACTATTTACCACTGTAGGAGACATGCCGAAATCTTGTGCGAACCAGGTGAGATACACTGAGTGCAACATAGTACGCAGTCATGGAAAACCTGACTTCTACAGCTACGTCACCACCTCCAAGCGGCTACACCTCAAATTGAACCACAAGGCAGCAGTTCGGAGGATAGTCCCCTTCGAACAAGGCAGTAAGTTAATTTCCTCTACACCATCCTCCGCATCTGCTCCTGCCACCACTAGGGACACTCCTGTGGGGCAGCAGATCCCTAAACCAGCTTTGCAGGCCATATGCACCGCAGCAGACCCTTACCTTTCAAAGGTCACTCTATTGTGTATGTAGTGCGATGCAGTACTCTGCAGGCGGGAGCAACTTCAAAGTGCTTTCGAGGCTTTGGTCCTGGAGCATGAGAAAGACTGCCCCCTACCTAAGTAAGGGCCACCCAACATCTTCCTCTCTCCACTTGCCCTTTCTTATCCCTGTGGTTGGTGGCCTTTCCCTAACCTCCATTCCCTTCCGTTCCTTTCCTTGTGTGTTGTGTGTTACAAGAACAAGAAAAATACAAAACAACCAAAAATAAAGAAAAGTTTTAAAAAAGCTCTTTTCAGAGCCACCTTTCAGAGTCCAAAAATAGAATTGCCAATAAAAGGATGCACGCAGCCATGCAGCCTATATGCTCCGCGGACAGCGTGGTAAATAATGCAAGGTTTGGCTCTGTCAAAAACTTTGCACTCATTTGTGGGAGAAAGTGCTAGCTCAGAAAAGAGCTTTTTGTGGTGTTTGTTTATTTTTGGAAGGTTTCAAATGGCCAACACCTACTAGAAAAATGCTTGCTGTACTTGCAAAAAGGGCTGCAATGTATTTTGGATATCTCGCAGAAAAAGCTGATTGCCAACATCAGTAAGTTGGACACCATCTGTATGGAAAATCTTTGTGCGACAAAACGTAATATTTTCAGTGTGGAAGGAGGACAGGCCAACATCTGTCAAAAAGGCACAAACAGCCTTGTTGATATTGCACCTCGCTTTCTCCATTTGCAGACCAAATGAAGAAGAATGCAGACACATCTGTCTGTGTGCAATGTGAGAAAAAAGTACTCAGGAGTTTGGAAACATGTCCATGACTTGCCCAAGTGCCTCCTTCATCACAAACTGCAGAGAAATTCCAGTAACATGTCCTAAACTGTTTCCACCACATTGAATAATAACAATGTCTGGATGATGGAGCGTCACCAAAGTGGCACACAGACGAACCAAATTCAGCCACTTCTTTCCACATTCTGCATATCAGTGGGCATCCACATGATACAATCCAAGATGTGCAGCCGTTCCACAGTGTTCTGCATGTACTTCCATCCAATGTATGCAGTAGTCCCCAAAAATCCATACACTCTGCCTCCTGAACGACACAGCCATAACCATTGGCATCTGCACTCCTCTCTGCACACAGAACTTCTGCCACAGTCTCTCCCTACACACCACACCCAGAAACCTAGCTTCAAAAGTCCCATTTCCATGCCTGCCTTCCTTAAAATGCTGGGATGTGGCACGTGCGATCCTTGATCTACCACGGTGTCCGCGGACATATTGTTCTTTGTACAAGGGTGGGAGAACAAATTTCAACTAGGGTAGCAGATTACCTCTTTAGTGGTGGCCCTGAAAAGAGCCTTTTTTTTGTAGGTGCTTGTAAACAAACACCTTTAATTTTGTTTTTTTGGGGGGTTTCTCTTTTCTTCTCCTCCTTACATTCTTACATGAACCTCTTCAAAGCATCCTTCAGATTGCAAAACAAAATAGCACTTCCAATGGTGAACAAGGAAATGCCATCTGGACTGAAAAAGTGCACATTACGAGAAGGATGTCATTGTCACTGGAGAACATCCCAGCAGTGTACAAAAACTGAGACATGCCACTATTTACAAGACACCTTGCAACCTCTGGCTGGGGACAAAGTACTTTGGGATTGTTCCATACTCTTCTAGGTGGTATGCATGAAAAAACCACCTTTGCAGTGGGAAAAATCTGCATCACTGCTTTTACCAAGTTCTTCAGTTCACGGAGCAAACATTTACAAGTGATATAACTGAAATGCAGGGCTCCATAGTGCTCCACTACAACATCAACAGTAGTGACAGTGGCCAGATGTCTGCAAAGTGCAACTACAGCATGGAAACTGCGCACAGGCACACTGTGCCACAAAGCCTCCACTCCTTCAAAATCAAAATTGGCAGCAATGCCTCTTCCCATGGCATACCTCTGTAGATCATCCACAAAGGAATCACCCACGATCAACACTGTGACTTTCTCCATCACTGCCATCCTCACTACACAGAGCAATTAGAAAAGTATTACTGCCCCTTCCTGTTAAGCACACCCTCAACACCTGATCGGATAATCCCCACAGTTCCATTTTCATGCCAGGCATGCTGAGCAGGGCAAGATGTTGCACGTGCGCTTCCCCAACTACCACAATGGCCATGCTCCAGTAAAGCAGGGGCAGTCCTTCTTCCCTTTCCACTACTCTTTTTCCAGCACTCCCTCATTGGGTACTGTTAAACAGTCACACACGCATCCACCAATCACATCCAAGACCACTGCATCTAACACTGTGATCTCTGTGCAACACTCCATAGGTGCAGTTAAGCACTCAGAGTACAAGTCTCCTGTTATTCAAAACACCTCCACTAGAAAGTACTGTAAAACTATACAATATTTCTGCATCCTGATTCAGCCACATCGCCACCCATCACCACAAAGTGCAGGTATCAATATTTTTTATACACTACTTTTGCAACTCTCTTATAAGTGCCTCTGAACAGGGTAACTGCCGCTAAACCTCTGTAACATACACAAAATGAATACTATCATTTCTCCCATCACCTACCACCAAATGCCACATGCAATGGTATAGGTTTTCAAAGTTTTAGTTTGCCTATATCAGCCATTGTAATATCCAAACGGTTACTTTCTTCTTTCCTTCTGTCAATTGTAGGACTTTTCCCCGCACTAACGCCCCTCCTATAAAATTTGTAAAATTGTCACAGAAAAGAATCACTAAATGTATCCCACCAATCTAAACCAAATACATACATTGCATGCATCCCAACAGGGTGCCAGCCACTTACCTTGCACACTTCTCAGAACGCACTATTACTTAAAAAGGCAAAAGAATGTATGTGTGCATTGACAACAGTACCATTGATAATTGTGGATAAAGAAATCCAACAACTTAAATGATTGCTCTACTCATTTAGGAAGCATATATCTGCAGAAAAGTTAATGGAACTGAACACACAAAAACATTTTCCTTTCCAAGCTCTACATCTTTCTGAACCTTTTTCTCACCCTTCTACATGTAGGACTAATCCATTTGCAAACTAAATAGTCCTGCCCCAATGCACACACTTGCTAAAGTGCACTTCATACTGCACACTTACAAAGAAACCACTTACCCCCTTACCAACAATGCTGATCCTTCCAAGTTCCCATTCATATACAAAGCTATCAAATTACACACACACACACACACTAAGTCTTCCTGCCAACATATCCCCTACCCTTTTAAGTAATGTATTCTTCGAATGCAATCAGCATGCCATTAACAAACACATTTTCTTTCTATCTTCTTTCACAGTTGCAGATACCACCTCTGCCCTGAAAGCCAGTGGTGTGTCAACTTGAAAATACAACCTAGAATAAGCCTACTCTCGACAGCCAACAAAGTAAGTGCAATACTATCATGGAGATTCACCTCTTACTGAGACAGTGCAGTGTTCTTGTATTTTAAGATACACAATTCCATTAACCCACTGGTATTTGCTTCATTCTTACTCATTGCACCTCATCAGTTGCTCAATTTGTGTTATCATCTCGCCATTATAGTAACTCCCAGATAGCAATACAGCATTCCCACCCTACAGTAACAGACCATTACACAATCACACACCTCTATCTATATTCCTACACTCATATTCATCCGTTCATGCACAGCTGCAGACACATACATCACAAAATCTGCACACCCACACTTTCCTTTTTTCTCCAACAGCTACTACAAAATGCCTATCAAAAAGCAACTCTGTAGAAAAGAATGAAGAAAAAGAGCAGCTCAACCTAAAAGCATAGAAAGTAGCAATCCACCCCTAGCAGATTTTCTACAGAAAGTTGAAAAAGAACAGCTAATACAGTCACTAATGAAAACGAAAGCACCTACCAGCAAGGACAATGTAATTCTGCTGTCAAAATTTAGAAATGAAAAGAAAGGTAGTAGAAAGAGTGCAACTCTCACTACTGGTAATAGAGCATGTACAAATGCTAATGTCACCACAAGGAAGCATTCCAAAAAAGTAATTTTACAAAAATGTTCCACCACAGAGTCCTTCAGAACCTTCCAAGTAGAGGGGTGAAATCACACTGAACCCTTTACAGTTACCGCAGAAAAGTAATCCTGGAAGCTCTTGTAGACAGTGCAATGCTCCTGAAATGTCAATTCTTTGTATTAATTGTAAACAGAATGAAAGCACTAACAACATTTATTAGTAAACTGCAACCACTACTTCGAAACAAACACAATGGGCCTCATTCCGGGTTTGGAGCTAACCATGGAGTAATTAGCTCCATGGTTGCCTCCGAAACCGTCCCAAATCCGGCATGGTGAATGGAGTAATTACCGGTCCATTCCAGGGTTGGAGGAACCGGTAATTCCCCACTCACCTTTTGCCCTCTCCATTCCCATTTCTGCCCCATAGGGCTCAATGGGAATGGGGAAGGAGGTCATTACGGCACCGTAAATTACAGTACTGTAATTACCTCCGAGGTACCTTTGCGGGTCCCGTACTTAACTCCTGCTAAAAGCAGGAGGTAAGGAAGGAACCGCAAAGGGAACTCGGAATACGGAGGTAAGGGATTACCGGCATTGGCACCCTTACTGGTGCCGGTAATCCCTTACCTCCAACCTCGTAATGACCCCCATTGACAGTAAGATACCTTTGGCAACATCTGTACAGGTGAGTGGACTCACACCACCAAACCAGAGCCATACATCACTTAAGAATCATACAAACAAGAGCAAACAAACCAAATTTCCATACATACCACTGGACGAAGGTATGAAAAGGTAGACAATACCATAATGGAAGAAGACACATTGCTTTCACAAATATCCCCATCAAACTTAGATTCCACTCTCCATTACACCGAACCAATACACCCCATCTACAAATGGCCTTGCACAGCAATGTGTAACGTTCGCCAAAACTCTATCAAATCTTGGCAGCAGTTCCTCAATCACTAAGTGAAAGGCAACGAAAAAAAGGAAGAATTTAAATACTAAAAACTATGAACTCCTGTCCAGTGCGCAAAAACACAGGAAGGTGAGGACATTCCTTAGCCTACATTTCTGGACCTGCTTGCAAAAGCATCTTCCACCATAGCAAAATGTTAGCAACACACCATTGTACTGTAAGAAATGTCGTTTACAAACTGTACTATGCAAAAACTCCAGCTTCAGCACTTGAACATTTAAATGATATTCTCCTACACAGTACAGCCAAACAGCTGCTCGAACAAATAGAGCACATCCAAAGGAAATATTTTGGAACTGAAGAGCACTTACAAACTCCAGTACTTTCAGAAAATATTAGCCACAACTTTGCAGATGACAACTTTGTTTCACACATACACAAAAGAAATACAAAAGTTTGAAAGCACATCTGTTGAAGTGTCAAACCAAGTAAGTGTGTGTAAAGGGTCGAATTTTTTTTCCGTTTTGGAAAGAAAAGTGGTTTTTACCACAATAAAGAGGGTTTTGGGGGGACCCCCCCAAATTATATATTTTTTAAATAAATAAATAAATTATACCCTTTGTTTTTCGGTCCTTTTGATTCGACCCTTTGGTCATTCGATCCTTTGACCTAGAACCAATTACTAACACCTCCATACTGTGCACATGGTGCACTGCAAAACTTGACAATAACCAAATGCCTTCACGGGCTATGAGGAATAATTTGTAAATATTCCCACTGCCAAAAGTACTCCAACAGCTTAATTTGTATAAAAGCATTATAATCCAAACAGTACACCGTTTGCAAGCAATAATGCGACTTCAACCAAAAACTGCAAAATTGCCTCCCACCAAATTACTAAGAGGCATTTGAGGGAAAGTAGTTAATTTACCATTAGATCTGAAAGAAAATGTAGACACTCTACGAGTGCAAAGGGCAATAGAACAATCTTTGATTATCCTGGTAAATGGTGTACCTACAAAAGACAAATAAAATTGGCAGAAACTGGTGGGCTTAAACAAAGTTAGGGAAGCCTTGCAATATCTTAGAGAACAATGAATACTACAAAAAAATAAATCTTGAAGAGAACCTGAGAGAAACCACCGACATAATTCAGTACTCCTCAACAAATGGGCAATTTGAACTTCTAGATACTACTGCAGCCTCCAATATTTTAGATCCCTATACAATTCACCCACTGGACTCCAAAGACACCACAGATGATGCACTGGAAACATATCAAATGCGGCAACACAAATGATCGCCGATAAGTATATGGGAAAAAAGTGTAGACGCACAAACCTTTCCTCTACTCTTCCCGACTGGAAAAGTTGGAAGGTACGATGAAAGATGCACACAAATGACAGCATCAGAATACTGGTCATTACAAATGTATTATGAAGACCCTAGATTTAGATAAAATGTGGAATACATATTCCACCTCCTCTTTTAAAGTGAACTAGCAATGCTATGTTATGCAGTTGCACACACATTGAAAACAGGTTCCCATTTTCAAAACATGTGCGCTACACAGCTTCTTCAAAAGGTGCAAGACAAAGACGAGGTTTTACAGTCAAGTATAACAAATCTCTTGGCAAACATGCGTGGTACAAAAGAATACTGGTTTCAACGTCACGCAAATGTACGGTGTATGCTATGCAACCTTAGCCCACCCACACAGTTTGTAACTTTAAGTTGTGCAGAGTATGCATGGGAAGACTTGAAAACTTTTCTACACATAGCAAACAAAAACAAAACAGGTATAGACATTAAAACACCAGGAAAACTGTGCTCTCTTGATCCTGTAAATTTATCAAGGTACTTCCATCAGCGCTTCATTGTCATGCTGCACTTTATTTGCAGTAAAGCACTTCCTCCCCTCGGAGCGGTGGAACACTTCTTTTGGAGAAAAGAATATCAAGCCAGAGGAGTACCACACATCCACATGCTTTTGTGGATTGCAAATGCTCCTAACTGTGGTCAGGACAGTGATGCAACTGTTATGCAGTTCATTCACAAATGTGTCACTTGCGAAATCCCTTCAGAAAGTACACATAGTGACTTACATGCACAAATTTTGCAGTTTCAAAGACATAAGTATGGCAAGTATCGTCGGCTGAAATATAAAAAAAAGCCAAATACTACACTAAATGCTGCTTTGGTTTCCCGAGACCAGTTTGAACAACAGGGCAAGTAAACAGCTTCATGTCTTCGGTTAGACACAGTGTGAAAGGGAAATCTTCTAAGAACGCATCCTGCATGAAAAGAACCGAAGCATCAAAGTACATCAATGATTACAATGCAATCATTGCCCTCCTATGGAATGCAAATGTAGATGTGCAGTACATTGCAGACAATTCCACTGCAGTTGCACAATATCTAACAGCCTGCTTAACCAAAGCAGAGAAAACAGAGCTCTAACACCTGTGAGTTGACATATCATGGGACAAAACACTGTCACAGAAATTGTACAGCTTTGGCATAAAAATGTTGTCCCATAGACAATGTGGCTTATACAAAGCCGCAGACCATTTAACCGGCACCACCTTGTATGGGAAATCGGAAGACATAGGGCCTCATTACGAGGTTGGAGGTAGCCATGGCGCTATTAGTGCCATGGCTGCCTCCAAACTCGTTCCGACTCCGCCCTGGTGAATGGAGGAATTACCGGTCCATTTCAAGGTTGGCGGGACCGGTAATTCCCCATTCACCAGGGCCATCCCCATTCCCATTTGAGCCCCCATAGGGCTCAATGGGAATGGGGAAGTCGCTAATAACGGTGCAGCAAATTGCGGTACCGTTATTAGCTCTAGAGTCCCTTTGCGGGTCCCGTCCTTAATGCCTGAAAAAACAGGTGTTAAGGAAGGACCCGCAAAGGGAACTCTTAGTACGGCGGTAAGGGATTACCAGCACTGGTGCCCTTACCCGTGCCAGTAATCCCTTACCGCCCACATCGTAATGAGGCCCATAGTGTTGCTAAGTCTTGGTCCTGCTGTATCTAGAAGAAGAGGTCTGAAATTGTATGAACACATAGAAACAATAGCCAAAAACGTTCCCAAGAGCCAGGCTTATTTTGAAAAACAACTTATTGGACACATACTTCCCAAACAGGAGTACTGCTTTAAAAACCATGTGCCTATACCACATAGCCCAAAACTTCTCATACAAAAAAAACATTAAACCAGATGAGAGAAAAGGTAAATACAGAGTCGAAAGTTGTGAAAGGCAGCCTGGTGAAATTTACCAAACGCAGCCTGATTGAACATATGAAGCTGTTGGGGGGCGTGGCTAGATGGCTGGGAGTAGGACGTGATTCCTGGCAGCTCCTGCAGATCCGCATATGATCCTGAAGACGAGAGGCGTATGTAGTTAACTAAGAAGTGCCAAAAAATATGCAATGCAGCAAGAAGATATGCAGAGCACAGCAGTCTACAGTCCAAGATAGTTTATAGCGTGGATAATGTACCTTGGAATACAAAAGTCCAACGCGTCCGGGCCGTAGGTGGAAACAAGATGGCCCCCACAGAACAAAGGATTGCTCTGATAAACTGCTGTACATCTGGGAAGTGAGGCTGTGGGAAGCTAAGACAGAGGAACCGGTCCCTATCAGGAACAATCGGAAAAAAGAACTGTAAACACACAACGTGGCAGCGGTGTGGTAGATGGCAGCCTGACTTGCGGTAAGCTGCAGCAACAGGGGACAGTGTAAGCAGGCGACTGGGGGATGAGTCTGAGAATTCGGTTGACCGGAGGACAGAATTGAGGGCAAAGGACACATATGCGACGGATGCCCTGACACCATAAAGTCAGGCTAATGGAGGCGTACGCAGCCCTGTGTCAATGCTCGATTAACATGAGATGAGGGGAAGTGTGAATGCAGCTGCCTGTAATCCAAATGCTGAACGGAGCTGCAGAATCAGCTGTTATGAAGAGATGACAGTAGCCCCAGCTCTGCGAAAGTCAAAGCGGAGTGCCACATTGTAGCCAGTACAGGACTTTTGCAGAGCCTCAGTGAGAGAAATGAAGTGAAACTGACATTGGCCCTCATTACGACCCTGGCGGATTTTTTCCGCCATCGGCGGACTTTTCCGCCATGGCGCAAAGTCCCTTTACGCCATGGCGGATGGCAGACTTACCGCCCCATTCCGAGGTCGGCGGGGCGGTAAGTCCCCATTGACCCATTTACCCTTCCCCATTCCCATTTCGGCCCCATAGGGCTCAATGGGAGTGGGGAAGGAGTTAATTACGCCACCGTACATTACGGTGGCGTAATTAACACCAAGGTCCCATAGCGCCATGGATTTTTACGCCCGCAAAAAGCGGGCGGAAAAATGACCATGGCGCTATGGGAACTCGTAGTTGGCGGTAAGGGGTCGGCGCAGCTAACGCTGGCGCAGACCCCTTAGCGCCAGGGTCGTAATGAGGCCCATTGACATCTGCACGGAGGGTGGTATTCGTTTAACCAAAGGAAACACGATTTTTACACAACACAGGCAAGCAGGCCATAACAAAGGATCATAGAGAAAACGAGGCACTGCTGGCTCACTGGGGACCAAAAACTAATAAGGCATGATATGTAATGCTGCTTTTGGACTGACTTGCACAGCCCAGCAGTGTTAACACAGGATGGAGTGCAGAAGCAAAGACTGCCCGCAGGAGACAGTCACAGTGACCCACATGGGGTTTGGAGATATGAAGAGCGGACATACGATACTGAAACAGCTAAGAGGTATAATAATCGGCTGGAATAAGTGACCTCCAGACATGGATGCACCCACTGGCATGCTGGCATACTCCGAGGCAGTTAAAGGGGCGCAAGCACTATAGGCCTGGGAAGAAGACTCCAACCATAGGACGAGGACCCTGCGTGATACAAAGGATCAATATGCGAGGGCTGGATGAGTCGGATGGAAGGCAGCTATGCTCCCTAAGTTTGTTAGACACCAAGAGGACCTGAGGAAGCTGCAAACTGAGCCTCTGGAGGTCGGTCCCTTGCACCTCAGTGTACTGGCCTCCCACTGAACTACAACATAACAGGCCTGCAATTGAGAAGAGCTGAAATTGGATGCTACCCCAATAGTGGCACCAGGTACAATGCTGGAATATCTCCACTTGCAGGGCAGCCCCATAGATTGATCCTTTCCCAAGGAGGGGGGAACATACCATGGCGGCCTTAGGTTGACGGGAAGGGGAGAGCTGCTTCCAAGAGTTCTAATGCAGGGAACGCGATCCGGGGATTAAACCCAAATAAACAGTGACTCAATGCGGCACAGACATATGCAGCAACTAGACCCGGAGAGCTAGGCCCAGCGGACGCCTGACCCTGTATACACTCCCAGAGACTCGAGCACCCCAGTGAGGAAGGGGGTCGGAGGAGCATTAGACAATGAAGAAGGAATAGGATGAAGAGGGAATCCCCAGAAAAAGGAAGAGGACCCCCTAGCTCGTTCAGGAGAGAAAATGGCTAACAAACTACCCAAAAGCAAAGGGAAGCAACCTAACTTGGAGTTCACTAAATCACCGCAAGTGATGGAGGGAGCTAGCGGGAAAGGACAGGGCGTCCGAGAAAGCGATAAGATGGCGGCCAGTAACCATCAGATACTAGATGCCATTGCAGAACTGAAAGCTTCAATGAGAGACATGATGGATACAGCCATCTGGAACCTGAAGACTGGGCTGGAGTCCAAAATCATAGATATGAATCTATTGCGACAGGACGTACGGGTACTGTCCGAGCGCACAGGGACCCTAGAAAAAGAGGTGAAAGACAACACAAGTATAAGCAAGACAAATGCAGTGGACGTCCACGTGCTGCAGCAACAAATGCGCAATCTTGAAAATAGAGCTAAATAAGCGGAAAGGACGTATAGTGGGGCTGCCGGAAGGGGAAGAAGGATCCGACCGGACAAACTATGTGGAAAGTATGCTGATGCAAGAGATAACGGGTGGGGTATTAAGTTAAGGGTTCACAGTGGAAAGAGCGCACAGGGCCCTGGCAAGGAGGCTGCCACCGGGAGCCCCACCACGGCCAATTATTGCAAAGATCCTAAATTACAAGGACAGAGAGAAAGTTTTGGAGCACTTCCGTAAGGGCAGAACGATAAGCAGAGCATCAGCATCTATCACTGCATACCCAGACTCCACACTTGCAGTGCAAAGGCAACGCTTAAACTATGTAGCAGTGAAGAGGAGGATGCGTGAAGCGGGCTATAGATATATGCTACTGTATCCGGCAAAAATGAAGGTGCTCCTAAAGAACAAAGCTCTTTTCTTCGAATCTCCAGAGGATGTGACTGCATGGCTAGACTCAAAGAACTGTCCGACGCAAGCAGATGACACAATGGATGAAGCATCAGGGAAGTGAACATTTGGTAATCGACGCACTGCTGCATGAGAGGTCACCTTGAGAGATAAGTACGGCACATACAATGACCCAGGGACTAGATTTTAGCAGATTGCATACGAGATTGATAGATTACTATGGTCCTATATAACGAGTTGTCACATAGCAGGAAGCGACACCAGGAGTCACACTACCGACCCCCAGGATGTAGTTTAGTTGGGATACTGTTAGAGCGGTATCCCCCTGCTGGGTACTGAGTAACGGTTGAACCGAGAAAAGAGCTAGATGCAGAGTAGCCTGAGATCCAGGGATGGAGCTGGGCAAGAGTTTTGGGGAGTTGGGTTGAGGACAGGGAGGGAGGGAGGGGCAGGGAAAACGGGAGGGGGAAGGGGTGTTGGGGTGTTCAAAAAGGAGATGGGAAGGGTGGAGGGAGGGAGGGGAGTTGGGGGACTTGGGGTGTTATTAGCTAGAGAACAAGCCTACACATGCGTGCAGCTATGCTTGAAGCAGAAAAGAAGGAGGGTCAGAGGGGGGACAGGGTGTGGCCAAAACATGGGAGACCTTAGGATAGTGACCTGGAATGTCAGGGGACTCAATAGATACTTGAAGAGAAATAAGATCATGATGTATTTAAAGAGACAGAAAATAGACATTGCCTTAATACAAGAAACACACCTCACGAAAGAAAAACTAGAGGTAATAAAGAGGAAATGGAAAGGAACCCTGATAGGCTCAACGTACTCGGCCTACGCCAGGGGAGTGGTCACTTGGGTGGCACCACATGTCCCCTTTCAGCTGCTACAGTCAATGGCCGAGGCAGATGGGAGGATGGTAGTATTACGGGGATTGATAGAAAATAAGGAAATATGCATTGTTAATACATATGCCCCAAACCAAGACATGGGGCCTCATCACGAGTTGGGCGGTAACGCCGGCGCTATTAGCGCTGGCGCTAATAGCCCTACCGCCAAACCTGCCGGCGCTATTAGTGCCGGGTCACGGGTTTGGCGGAAGGGTTATTGCCCATTCCCCGTTGGGCCCATTCGGGAATTCCTCATTCCCCATTGGGCCCAATGGGGAAAATTTGCACTATTAACGCCGGCAGATTTCCCACTGGCGGTAATTGTGCCAAAAATCAGCAATTCTGGCACTGATTTCCCCCCAGCTCAAAGCGGGGGGGGGGAAATCCGCCAAAGCCATGATCTGGCGGACCCTTAAATGCGGCGGTAATAGCGCTTCTGCCGCATTTAAGGGTTACCGCCAGACTCGTGATGAGGCCCACAGTGGCTTATTTTAAGACCTTATATAGTAAAATGAGCCCATACCTGGGATGCGTGGTTATTTGGGGCGATGACTTCAACTGCACGTTGGACCCAAGGATGGGTAGATCCGATAGGAAATTCAACAAACCCACCCCCGCAGCCAGAGCCTTGAGGACACTACTGGGAGACCTTCAATTAGAAGATACATGGAGACTACACCACCCACATGATAGACAATACTCACATTACTCGGCCCCACAAAACCTGTACACACGGCTAAATTACATGTTTGCCTCACAAGAGATAACGGGGGGAATAGTGCGATCAGAATATAAAGCAAGGGTCCTCTCATACCATTCGCCACTGGTCTAAACATGGCAATACGTGGCTCGAGAGCTAGGATCCCCACATGGCGATTTAGAGCCGAAGCACTGAAAGATATGGTGTTCAGAGAAGACCTTAGAGGAGAAATTATAGAATAAATCGAGAATAACAAGGGGAGCATAGAATCGGCTGGAACCCTATGGGAAGCATTTAAGGTGGTGGTGAGAGGAGCAGCTATAACTAAATCTAAAGGGCTGCTGGGAGGCATACTAGTGCAACTACAAAACACAGAGGCGAAACTAGAAGCAATCCTAAGCAGAGGAAGCAACTCCTGCGAGGACGCCGAAAACACTAACCAGCTGCAGCAGGAATGCATGGGGCACTGGGAAAGGTTATGTAATTTAAACTATAAGAAATACATAGAAATGCAGCACACAGGTGGAGACAAGCCTGGTAGACTACTTGCATGGCTATATAAAAGTGAGACCCCCAGACAAACGATCAGAGCGGTGCTGGAAGAGGATGGACAAATATTAGATACCCAAGAAGGTGTGAATGAAGGGTTCCTCGAATTCTATAAACGATTATATTATATAGCGATGCAGGAGGTGAGGAAGGGAGTGCGATAGTGGAAATATTAGAGGATATCGGCTTACCCAAAATAAGCGCACAAGAGTGAGAAAATCTAGAAGCCCCAATCACACTGGAAGAGCTAGAGGCAGTGGTTGAGCAACTACCTACCAGTAAGACCCCGGGAGCGGATGGACTCCATAGTGAATTCTACAAAATATATAAGAAGGAAGTACTCCCCCCACTGCTGACAATGTTAAACGAAACATTTGAAATAGAGATATTGCCAGAATCCCTCAGGGAAGCTATCATTTTTCCACTCCTCAAACCCAATAAGCCATGCATGGACTGCGGATCATAGAGACCCCTATCTATGCTGAATCAGGATAGCAAAATACTCACGGCTGTGCTGGAAAATAGAATGGAGCAGGTAATTGGCAGACTAATACATCCTGATCAGACCGGGTATGTTCCACACAGAAGCATATCTGACAACCTCAGACGGCTTCATCATGTTATAGAGCAAACAGAGGGGGCCTCAGGTGAGTTGGCTGTTGTATCATTAGATGCAGTAAAGGCCTTTGACTCTATCATGTGGCCTTGGCTACTGGCAGCCCTAAGGGAGTATGGGATGGTACCTGGATACTTGAGGTGGGTAAAACTACTGTACACCTCACCATTAGCCAGAGTCAAAATGGGAGCGACCATTTCGGAGAGATGGCAGCTCAGTAGGAGTACCAGACAAGGATGCCCTTGGTCCCCGATGCTGTACATTCTTGCATTGGAACCTCTAGCGATATACCTGAGACAACAAAATGAGGGAGTGGGGATCTGCACCAAAAGGGGGACCACACCTAATATCGTTATATGCAGATGACATGTTATAATACTTGAGGTACGCGGTAGAAAACCTGCAATATATCCTAGAGGTGATGGAGCGATTTGCAGTGCTCTCCAGTATTGCAGTCAACCCCAAAATGGCGAGCATATTCCCCCTGGGAAGATACATAGGCGTCCCGCGAGAACATCTACCAGTACTACCAATACCCTGGGAGACCAGTACTTTCAGATACCTGGGAATTGACATTTACCACACTGTGGAAGTTGAATACACACATAATACTGAGAAAGCACTGACAAACGTTGAGAATAGTATGACGTTTTGGACTAGTCTCCCCCTGGGCATGATGGGGAGGGGGGCGCTGCTGAAGATGGTTGTACTACCCAGGCTACTACACTACTTTGGAAACATATCATATATGATACCTAGGCGCTTCTTCGTTAAACTTCAAAGCATATGCAGAGGCTTTCTATGGGCTAAAACCAGGAGTAGGATAGCCCTATGGAAACTACAGAACACATATGACAAATTAAGCTGCCTAACTTTGAGATCTATTATCTAGCCTGTCAACTGCGATACGTGACTGAGTGTTTAGTGGAAGACCCAACATCAGAATCCAAACTGTTGGGATCTGAATGTGCCCCGTTCTTCCTAAAAGAATGGATATGGCTGCCTAAACGAGAGATAAATGGGTGTCCAGGGATGCTGGAAGTAGGGTGGAAAATATGGCGTAAGGCCTGCCAGACCATGGAAAATCCAGCTCTGTGTTCCCCGCAAGTGCTGCTAGTGGCATTAACCGGAGGAGACGCGCAACTGAGGAAGACGATTCGCAGGCATTGGGACCGATGGGGATTGTAACAATGGGAAACATGGGGCAAGAGGGAGAGATACAAGGATTTAATGCGTTAGTAGAAGAAACGGGTTTACACTTGGGGCAGTACATCACTTATACCAGATTGAAAAGGAAGGTAATGGAGAAATGGTCGGAAATTGTACTAGATGAACAACCAGACAAAGCCATCGAAACACTGTACGATATTGCAGAGGGAGGGCACGAGGTTTCTCGAATTTACAAACAACTGATGTCAAGGGTGGGAAGGGAAGTGTCCCAGCTGAGACAGGGCTGGGAGGATGACGCAGGGGAACCAATGATGGATGGTTTGTAGGAGCGGGTACAAGGGTATCATAAAACAGTATCTAGGAATGCAAGGCTACAACAAATACAGCTATATATAACTCACATAGCATACATGACCCCCAGAGAATCTCCCGATTCAAAAAACGCAGAACGACAAACATGCCCCAAGTGCGGAGAAGAAAACGCAGGGCTAATACACATGTTCTGGGCTTGCCCGGAGATTGGGAGGTTCTTGGGTGAAGTAGCCCACCGATTGAATGGATCAATTTAAATGTAGAATCAATGTGGGCATGCATGGTAGGGGGGTTTCCTAGACTGCGCCAATTAAATCATGTCAGTAAACTCAAAGACTTGATTTATATACTCGCTATGCGCAGAATCACCATGGGGTGGAAAGCATGTAACAGACCGAAGATAGAAGTCTGGTGGAACGATCCCCGTAAATGGACGGAAGCTGAAACAGTAGTATGGAGTGAGGCGGCAAATAGGGGAGGGGAGGAAGAAGCGGGAACCCTAACGGCCTGGAAACATCTTGTGGCCACATTGCTGGGGCCCACCCAGGACGGCCTAGGCAATGACACCTATGAAAAAACAGATGAGGAGATACCTCCTAATGATAAAGAGCAAGAGGGCGAAGTGGAGTAGGCTTGGGCTGGAGGGTGGGATAAGAGTAAGCAGTAGACACTGGAGATTTTTTCATAATGTTAAAATGCTATGTTAAAGAACTGCTGCGGTTGTTTGTTTATTGTTGATTGTTGTTGTAAAAATAATAGAAATCATGAAAAAAAAATCATATGAAGCTGTCATTAAAAACTCATCAACATAAATAACTGTACTACAGGGCCCTAGTGCAACTTTTTACACCATGGGGAAATGAAGAAGATGTATTAGACACCCATGTCTCCTATGAAGAAACTTTCAAAGCAAGTGAAAGTACCATAATAGATATAAAGTTTATGCGGTACAAAACCATATTGGACAATGAACACCAACAAGAATAACTTCAAGCACAACTAAATGTAGACACTCCTGAGAGCAGCGAACCTTCTGTCACAATAAGCCAATAACCACTTGGACAGCCACTCTTAGCAAATGAGACAGAATTAGCCACGACAGAGGTAGAGAACACCATGTGTCAGTATGAGCAATCTCCAGAAGATTTTGTTGTACTAAAATCACAACTAAACAATGAGCAGGGTACCATTTTCCTAGAAGTAATTAAAGGCATTGAACATGGCATAAAGCACAAAACTAAAACTTGTACCTGTGAACACTACAAACCTGTACTGCTATACGTAAGTGATCAAGCTGGTTCAGGCAAAACATTCTTAATAAAAACCATCAATAAATTCCTCCAACAATTAAAAAACAACAAGCTTTCATCTGTTGTAGCTGCCCCCACAGGTTTAGCTGCCTACAACATAGGTGGTGTCACTTTACACCGATAGCTACTCCTTCCAGTGGAACACCAAAACAAATAAGAGAACTACAAACTGTCAACAGAATGTTCTATGGAGTTATGCAGACTGTTGAAACAAATTAAAATGCTCCTAATAGATGAGATGAACATGGTCTCCAACGTAATGTTAGCTTTGATTCACCTCAGATTGCAAGAGGTCCTCAAAACAGACTACAAAGACCTATTTGGAGGAAAACATTATTGGTTTTGGAGATCTCCTTCAATTAACACCAGTTGAAGGTGAACCCATCTTTAAAAACCC
The DNA here is from genome assembly GCF_040938575.1 of Ambystoma mexicanum. Lineage (NCBI taxonomy): Eukaryota > Metazoa > Chordata > Amphibia > Caudata > Ambystomatidae > Ambystoma > Ambystoma mexicanum. Next base: position 675,551,391 of record NC_090934.1, read on the forward strand.
TAGGACACAAACTGTGCCATAGCCATCTGCAGACCTCACCTACACCAACATTTTAAAAAACATTCGGATTGCTGTACTATCTAAGTAAGTGCAGAGTACCCTAAATAACAGACGTATCCGTGAACTGTTTGGCCATAACACATTTGCTACTGATGTCATGGAACAAATAGCACACAAAAATGTCCACTGTATGGCCTTAATGCCAACTCTAGCAGGCTGTACAGCATTCAATGAAACTATGCTGAAAAAAGAAATGCAACCACTGGTTCAAATTTACTCCACAGACAAACTGGACGTACACGGTATGACAATACCTATGTGTCAGCAAGCCATAGCGCGACTAAATACATTAGAAATCTCTTTCTCTAACACAGCTGGTTTGGAGAAAATGTTAACATTATGTTTAAAGTGTAGAGTAATGCTTAAATGTAACCTTGATGTAGAACAAGGTTTACTTAATGGAGCACTTGTACAGGTGTTGGGCTCCACACATACCCATGTGACAACAGCACTCAGTTTGTCAACATTCACTTTGACAAACTTTCAGAAGTTAAACAAATAGGACGCACAACAGCCCGATTCCTTCTTTTCAAAGACATATATGTACGCAGAGAACAGTTTTCTCTATTGCTAGCCTATGCATTCACTATTCATAAATCGTAAGATCCAACCTTAGAGCAAGTATTAATTGATATTGGTAGCACAGTCTTCAAAGAAGGCATGTGTTACGTAGCACTGTCTCATCTACGTACAGTGGAAGGACTATATCTAGTCAATTTTGAAACAAGGTCAGTCAGGGCAGACATTCCTTGCATCGTAGAGTACAATAGACTACATGCACTCTACACACCCCATCTCAAAATGTACATGTTAACTCGTAAGGACACACTCTGGAAACATCATCTGGGTTGAAGCTTTTATTAGTATAATAGGTTCATACCAGGAGAAACGGCCCCCAGCCAGAGACCACACAACTGTCCTTCTCTCTCCTCTCTCCTTCAACCCAGCACTCCAGAACCTGGAACCATTTCTGAAAGATAGCAGTGAGGTTCCACAGTAGCTAGGATACATGAAGCAAGGTGCATGATGACAACAGCCCATGAAAGGTAGATGTCCATGTGTGACACCTAGCTCCTCCTAACACCTCCCTTCCTTTTATAAAAATAATAATAATAAAATAAACAACCCTAATGTGAGTTGAACAGGAACTGATGAATTTTAGATATAAAACTGGGTAAATGATGAGGGACCTGTGGCACAGATCCCTTAGAATACCATTAAATCAAACTACATTGATGTCCTTGACTTTCCTGCAAAGCGCTACCCTCTCTTTGTTCCAGATACCACCTCCTTTGACTAGAACGGACAAACCACGATCTTTTACAACCTGTTTGGGCTGGGAAAATAGTGAAGCCCCTTTGTGCACCTTGGTGGGAAGTTTAATCTTAATCCAGTCACCTTCCTCAAGTTTGAAATCTCTGCGAACATTCTTCTGATCATAACGCTCTTTGGATCTGACTCCAGACTCAAATATTCTCCCTCTCACACTTTCCAAATCCACTCCTACTAATTTGTATCTACCCATCCAACCAGGACATATGTGTGAGTTAGGCTTTCTTCCCCTCAGTACCTCAAAAGGGGACACACCTGTGACACTATGGGGAGCTAATCTATATTGAAATGTTCTTTCCATCACTGTTCTTATCCAGTCACCTCCAGTGGCCACCGCAATCCTGATTGCATCCATGAGAGTCCGGTTGAATCTCCTCCTAACAGTACAGTGTTCCTCAAAAACGCAAATGTCGTAAAAGAAAAGTAATGCAATCAGAATTTCTAAATTATCTCCCAACAGTATCTTCAAAGAAATAGAAATCAACTCACACTCCATCAACTACCAAAAACACAAAATAATGGACTGAAAACAACAATGCATACCCAACTGCACACACAAAGAGAACTTCCTCTTCGAAGAAACCATGTGCACTTCCATCAAAGTACTCAGACACAAAACTGGCTGGTCCATTCAAATTTTCCAATGCAAGTGGTGTAAATTGCTGTGCAAATATAGCAATCAATGTTCTATTGCAAAGGCCAGCAACTGTTGGAAACATTTATTTAAACAGCTCAGGCCAGAAGATGTGTTTACAAATGGTAGTCCTTCACAGAAATGCAGGAAACATTCCTGAAAACAGTTACAGTGTCTCAGGAATAAGACAAGAATTGGACTACGATGCAGGAATGCTGAAATTCATGTTAAACAGACAATAAGATCCACAGGAATTTCTAATGTACTTACAGCAATTTGTGGAAGCAAAAATATACCCATGAATGAAATCTTTCAGATTTCCTACATGTGGAAACATACATGCACTCATGTCATTCAGGAAGAAGTCACTGACAAGTGCTTTCACAATGTATCTATACCTAACTGTGATTCCATTCCATTTCAGCAACTGGTACACAGTGCAAACCATACCCTATTGTGTAGCTCTGGTAATTCAGATAATAGTTCTACCTCTCATATACAATCACATAGTCAATACGTAATATTAAAGCTTTTAAGATACAAAGCAGATGGAACCAAAAATAACTGCAAGCTTACTACCTTCACACACGGACAGGTATCACTTGGCAATAAAACCTTCACAACAGTAGACTTAATGTACCACACAGGCGACACAACCAGGTCAAGTCACTGTACTGCATACATTAGAAACCAATACTGTTCAATGTTCTGGAAAAACAGCTCTTGCATTGTCCTGCAATTGGAACGGTCCCCTAGGAGGATATTTTTTGTTGTATGTTTGTTTGGGCACACAGAAAGAGAATGTGCCGTGGATCTGATGACACTCGCTGGCACTGACATCTGTTATAAAAAACAAACACAAGAAAGGAGGGTCTGTTGGCAATGTTTGAAAGACAAATTGCATTTGTGTAGCTGTGGAAGGAGAGTGGCACATTGAAAACAGACAGGAAGCCTGTGGGTGAACATCCAATGGTACTCAATAACACACATTAGCTCACCCTAAGGTCCATGACCCAGCCTTCTAGGGCCCTTTGTGACATCCTTCCCTCAGAGCCCTTGTCCTTCAGACTGCCACTGATAACGGCTACTTAAATGTATTGTTATTCCTTTTGTTCGCAAATACCTGATACCTTCCTGCCGGTGTCACTCCTTCCACATGCAAACAGACGGCTTGTAGAACAATCATTACAAGAGTACCATAAGCAGTGTGTTTTTGCTCATCGTTTTCTTGGACAGCTGCTATGGCCCTGTATGTCCATTTGCATTTCCGGCAATAAGAAGCAACATGCAAATGTTTATGATATAACACATCAAAGAGACAACAGCTGTCACCTTTCCTAACTTAAAAAGAAAGTGTGTTCTTCCACACGAACCACCAAGGACCATAAATGAATCCTTTTGCTATTTTAGCAGACATCAAAAGAAGTACACAAAAGCACACACTGTGCTGGAAGTTACCTGCAAAATGAAAGAAGCGTGCGTTTCATTCAGCTTACACTTTCTTGTGGACATGCTATGAAAAATACAGTACACAGTGTTGTGCATAAATTAGTCAAATATTCTCTGACCAACTACTGTGTATAACAAGACAGTTAGGGTACGCTCTGTGGCAGCATGTCTGTTTTAGCTTGTGTTTGTTTTCCTGTTTTCTGGACTTAGGTCCTGACATGGCATGTTGGACTATGCTGGGCACGAACGTTATGAAAATAGCAGTAGTACACGGTTTGCGAAACTACTGTCAGCAAGTAATGTCACCTACGTTGGTGAGTGTTGAGATGTAGGGTGGTGCTGTCACTTAAAGGTAGTGGAAGCTATGCACAAATAACATTAGTACAAAATGGCAATGCCAAGCGCCTTCTTTGCGCATCTCAAAAAGTACACAAAACAAAGGTAATCGTAAACTGGCCAACCGTCCCGTATTTTGCGGGATGTGCCCGTATTGATGGTTTTGTCTGGTGATTTGCTGGCACTCTGTGCTGTCCTCTAAACATGCCGAATTTGCCTTCAGCCCCTGCTGGATGAAAGCCTTTTGTACCCTGAGTGCACACTTCTGTGTGCTAATTGAACGCCAGGGCAGAAAGGCGGTAGGGGAGCTCTCCATAGATGTGCGGCATGCAGCTCTCTGAGATGTGCGGAATTTCAAGATGTTGCTCTGTGTAAACAGAGCATTGCAATGGCAGCAGATAAACATCAATAGGGGTGGTGGGGTATTAGCAAGGACTATTGTCCCTTAAGAAATGTGAACTCAGAGTGATTACAAGCGGCAGTGCAGCATGTTGTCTTTCAAGTAAGACTGTAATTGTCAGAGTGGAGTGTTATTTTTTTTGTCGCACAGTAGTGTGTGTAGTACTAATGTACCTTCCATGGTGGATGGGGGAGAAAAGAATAACAGCATACGCATGTAGCTGAACATATTTCCATGACCATTTATGTAGTGCAATAGTGTAGTGTAGTGCAATGGTAGGTCATTGTGAAATGCTCCTTTTGCTGTAATGGGATGTTTTTTTCCAAAGCATTTCTATAAACAAAATATTTCTTATGTACGTATGCAAAGTACACCTTCAACGATTTGTGGGTAGCTGTGTGCATTGTCCACATTTTAAAAATCCTTTCATGTTGCAATATCTTACTGCACTCCCTAAGCGCATGATCTGATCAGGGGCAAACCACAGCAAACGCAAATGGTGTCATGTCGCTCCCTAATGTGCAACAAGTGCAATGAACTACACCATATGCAAGTGTACGCATGTCACCACACTTGTGGTGGTCAGCCAAGCTTGAAATGTCCTCCACAACCATTCTGTGAAGGTGACCACCCAAGGAGAGATGCAGAGTAAAAAGTGTTAACGGTGCAGCAATGTATGGTTATAACAAGTTATCCAAAGGATTGAAGCAAAAAGAAATTCACTCTGTAAACATATTTGTCGCATCCATATATCAGTATCACAGTTTTCGCATGCATGGCTGAATTACGTTACGGTGGGTGCGGCCAAGGCCTAGCCTCTTGGGTGCATGGCCTATGGCCTACGGCCTTTGGCCATGCACCCAAGAGGCTATGCCTTGGCTGCACCGACCGCAACGTAATGCAGCCATGCATGAAAACATGTGGCCAGGTACCAGAACCCACAAACATAACACAGCCACTGGCACCCCTACCCACTTCTGTTCAAATAGTATTGTAATACGCCCAGGCAAAGCACACAATCTTCAGAACATTGTCCTTGCAGCCAAAACTACTCACAACCAATACATCATAATACAGTATAGTACTCAGTACTCTAGGCAATGGCCACAACCCAAACACATAAAGATTGCACTTGAACCCTATGCACTTCTATACACACAGCATTCCAACACTTCCTCCAGTGGATACACTCCAGGACTGTTAACTCCATCACCTCCAGCCATGTACTCAAAACTGTAGGACGTGCTAGCAATCACCACACCCATGCAACCAACAATGTGTACACTGCTTACAAAGCACACACACAAGCCAACAATGTGAAACCTACATACAACCACTCGGCAAACTCTTCGGTGCAAGGATTCCGGCCATGCACCCAAGATGCTAGGGGCTTACCACAAACAACACAGCTTAATACACCCTATGCAAATGTCCTCATATCATCTGCAATCCACTCCACATCCCCATTTGGGCCTGCCTGCAGTCATTGCAAAAGCTACTCGCCTGAGGACCTACTCGTGAATTGCTGCAGTACTCGCGGACACCGCATGCCCACCATTGTCTTCTTCCACCTAAACAAATATATCATATGAAACACTTTTCACTCCCCCACCCTTTCCGTCCCCTCTTCCGAGCACCAGATGCCGCAAAGAATGTTTTTCGGCACTGCACTATCCTTCGATACAACATGGCGGCGTTACTCAAAATTATGACGCACACCAGGCTTACCTCTAGCCAACCACCGGACATGTCCAATGTGTGCCGACATCATGCCACACTGCAGGCCTATCAGAGTTTTGACCACAGAGCAAACAGGGAAATGGGACCGCGGGCAGAGCCATATATCACTAATTTTTTAAAACATACATTTTACCAGTTTTTAAAGAAAGTACTGGATGGATTTGCACCAAATTTACAAAAGCACGCGTTCGAGACCAAGCTGCCACTCCTGCCACAAATTTGGTGAAAATCCCTCCAACGGTTTGGGCTGTACACATGCGCACACTTTTTGTCCATTCAGTCTATGGAGAAAAAAAAATGTGGGACCCCCACTATAACTTTGCCCCGTGGATGAAACCTGGCCAAACTTCCCAAGAAGCGGGCCATATATTTTGTTTGAAAAGTTTATGCATATTCGTCCAGGGTGAGCGAAGTTATAAACCTCCCAAAATGTGGTCTTCCTATGGGTTGAGCAACTTAACCATAACTACACGCCCGCTACCACGGGCTGTGTAATGTGTATATATATTTCTGTCTGATTTTTCATACTTCCTTTTCATTCTTCAGGTGATTCCTCTGCTCGACTTTCATTTGGCTCATCAATCAGTCGCAAAGCGTGTCTGGGATGACATCTTTTCAACTCATTAATGTGGACCCATTTTTCTTCCATCAGTTCTCCCTTTGGGATGCAGATCTTATAGGCAACAGGTGAGATTTTATCTACAATTTCAAAGGCGCTGTGCCAGGAGGGGAGGAACTTCCTCTCTTTGGTCTGGTTCCTTTGAAAATTGTACAAGTAGACCCTGTCTCCTACTTGGTACTCTTTCTTAGTGGTCTTTAAATCGTAGTCAGTTTTCATCCCCTCTGCCGACTTTTCCAGATTTCGCAGAGTGTATGCAAAAGCAGGCTGAAGGTGTTTTTGCAAATTCTGAATATATTCATGTGTCGTGGATGCGTTTATCAGGGTCTGGTCTTGAGTATTGTAGAGCAGATGCTGAGGTAGCAACATTTTTACGTCCAGTCATTAGCACGAAGGGAGACATTTTTGTCACAGAAGATGGTGTAGACCTGATGTCCCAACTAGGCCCAGAGTCTGCCACAAACTTCTTTAGGATGCTCACAATCATTTTATTGTACCGCTCAACTCTCCCACTAGATGCTTGGTGGTGGGCATTGTGGAGTTTTCTCTTTACCCCAAGTATCAAACACATCTTTGTCATCACCTCACTGGTAAAGTAACTTCCTCGGTCCGACACAATCCTTTGGGGGAAGGCTGAAACACGAGAAGATGTGATTGATCATCAGGACAGCTGCTGTTTCTGCCTTGCGATTCGGGCCGGGAGACATTCCACCCACTTGGTAAACAAGCATGTCACTGTTAACATGTACTTGTTTCCTCTAGAGGAGCGAATCACAGGCCCGATGAAATCTACTTGCAAATATGACCAAGGCAGTGTCATCCCCCTTTTCTGTAGGGGAGCTCTGTGTGTGAATGAATTTGGCTGAAATTGCACACACAAGACAACCCTTCAAGTATTGGTCAAGGTCCTGGCCCATGTGTGGCCAGTTTGTGACCTCTCACGAGATTTCCAAAGTTATATGAAACCCCCGATGACCGGCTGTGGCCTCGTCATGGGCGTGATTTAATATCAGGCTTTGGAATGAGGTAGGTACCACCCACTGGTCACATCCAGAATGGATCTCCGTAATAACACACCGTCTTGGATTCGGAACATTTTGGAAAACTTCATCAACACCCAGAGATCCTCTTTCCCAATCTAATTGGATTCAGTCAGAGGAAACTTCACGAGCTCTTCAACGTGGTGATAAAATTTCCCAATAATCAGATCCCCTTTTTGGGCCATAATCAATTCAGCATCTGGGGTTTCCTTACTCCACTGGGCAGTTGAGAGTTATTCTTGGGCAAGTGTTTGGGACCTGCTGATGGCAGCAACCTGGATTTCCCCCAACAGGGACTCGATCTCTATGAAATCCCTGTGCATGGCTCTGCTTTTTGCCAACTGGTCAGCCAAGTAATTTCCGGTTTTGTCTGGTCCCTCTATTCTGCTGTGACCCTTGATCTTTTTCCAGCAGATGGTCATCTCCTTAGAGGTGACCAGATCATCAATGGCTTGTATTAATTTCCCATGCTCGAGAGGATTGTTGTTTGCACACAGCATGACTCGACTTTTCGAATTTATCAGGTGCTCCTCAAACCCATTGTGGACATAATCTGAATCAGTGATTATGACCAGTTCGTGGAGCTGGTGTTGCACGGCAGTGAGGATGGCTTGATGTACCGCCATCAACTTGGCCACCTGACTACTTCGTGGACCGATCTTGTACCCAGCAGAGGGCTCAAGGGCATCATTCACCCAGGCATTCCCAATGCCAGCCACCAGTTCTTTTTCCCTGTTGTTGTCAACATGGTAGGAGCACCCATCCACATAAACTATGGGTATCCCCTGGCATGTGTCTTCCTCATAGACTTTCGAAGTCAGGTACACCTCCATGTTGTCTCGGGTTTTTAGACTTTCGTCCTCGAGACACTTTTCTTGAGCACAATCATGCAAGTCAGCCAAACCTTGCGCCAGGGGACTCTTCTTCTTTTGGCCATATCTGACCACCACAGGGAACCCTTGCATGGACAGAATCCAAGAGGTAATTCTGGAATTACTCACATTCCCTGCCCAGATTCGGTCACTTTGGAGATATTGCAAAGGCTGGTGAGGAGTCTCGACAATGATGTGGTCCCCCTGGATGAACGGGCGGTAATTTTTCAATGCCTACACCATTGCCAGGAGTGCCTTTTCACAATCGTTGAATTTTTCCTCCACGGAGGACAAAGTCTTGCTTGCATACGAGATGACTTTGTTGACCTTATTGTGCTTTTGGTATAATACTGCTTTTAAGCAAGTATTTGAGAACCCCTTCTCCCACTTGACACCGGCCTTCAGTAAATGGACCAAGGGTCTTGTGACCTCTGCGTAGTTCTCTATGAACTTCCTACTGTAATTCGTCAGTCCAAGAAGGCTTCTTAGTTCACGCAGAGTCGTGAGGTCTTTTAATTTTAATAAGGCTTCCACCTTTTTTGCCTTAACTGAGACCGAGACCCCCAGGGGTGACTTCATGCCCTAGGAAGTTCACATGGGCTTACACCATTGCGTCTTCAGGAAGGACAGTTTTGCTGTGGCTTCCTTCAACTGGGTCAGAACATAGCCTATTTCAGCTATGTGTTCCTCCACAGTTGATATTTTGATTAGAACATCATCTACATAGGCCAGGTTTCGCCTTTCACCCAAGTCAAGCATGGCCTTGTGCAGAAAGATGTTAAATGAATTGCCCGTAGTTTATATATCCAAAGGGGGTTCAGGTCCACGTGTATTACTGACCCCCGGAAGGAAAAGGCTAGCTTGTACTTGTGTGTTCCCTACTCACGGGTACTGTACAGTAACCATTAGTCAGGTCAATGGCTGTATACACCTTTGACCCTTGGATCTGGCCCAGTCCCTGAACGATGTTTGGGAAGAGGCCATCGGGACATGTAGACCCATTTGTTTAACTCCCTAAGGTTTGCGCAAAGTCTCCATTGGCCATTGGGTTTTAGTGTCCCAAGCACCGGGTAATTAAAGGTACTGTGGACTGGACGAATTATCACACAGAATTCTAAGTTCTTTATTATGTCTGTGAGTGACTCCATAGACGCAAGGGGCAACCTGTATTGCTTCAGGAATACAGGGGCCATCCCAGGGTCTGTTGTTATGGAGGTGGAATGTATCTTGGTGCGACCATAGTTGTACGAGTCCACAGCAAAGATCTCATGAAAATACAAAAACACCTGCTTCAGCTTTGTTTGCACACAGCATGACTCGACTTTTCGAATTTATCAGGTGCTCCTCAAACCCATTGTGAACATAATCTGAATCAGTGATTATGACCAGTTCGTGGAGCTGGTGTTGCACGGCAGTGAGGATGGCTTGATGTACCGCCATCAACTCGGCCACCTGACTACTTCATGGACCGATCTTGTACCCAGCAGAGGGCTCAAGGGCAACATTCTTTATTATGTCTGTGAGTGACTCCATAGACGCGAGGGGCAACCTGTATTGCTTCAGGAATACAGGGGCCATCCCAGGGTCTGTTGTTATGGAGGTGGAATGTATCTTGGTGCGACCATAGTTGTACGAGTCCACGGCAAAGATCTCATGAAAATACAAAAACACCTGCTTCAGCTTTGCTTTTGCTCCTCGTTCTCACAGGCATCAGCGAGGTTGATTCATTCCTCAACCATCTGCCGAAGCCTGGAAATACCTCAGATTTTTCTATTTCTGTGGTATCCTCCAGTTGCGTGGAGAGATCTCTTGTTATGGTGTTGGCCTGGATAGGCGGTTTCAAGGAGGGGAGGCAGTCACTGTTGACTTGAAATACCACCTCATCCTTCCTGATGTCGCAGGTTACCTCCCCACCCCCATAAGGGAAGGAGTACACCAAGAAATTCCCCCCTTGCCGGGTGAAAATCTTTTCTGGAGGTATGTCGTTGTCACAGAGGTAACAGTCATTTGGAATTTGGCCCATGATCTCATTCCCTAAGTCAATGGAATGTTGGGCATCTACCACCATTCCAATAAAGGTAGCTGCACCCAGGGTGATACTCGTAGGGTCGCTTTTATCCACCAATATTCAAATGGTGTCATGTTCTAGGTCAATGAGTGGTATTGGGTTGAAATACAAACCTTGTTGTTGGAGGTGGTAATTTAAATTTATATAAGTTTTGGAGGGTCGGTCCTCGCTTAATTTTTAGAGGAGCAGTGAATTGTCAAACCAGTCCTGGGATGGTGACCTCTTCTCCAGTTTCAACTTCAACTGGATATGGCAGCATTCGAGCCGACCGAAATGCTTTCTCAGGATTGTCAAAGCCCATGGGGTTACCCCACATTGGGGACCAGACTTTATAATTGATTAGGTCCAAATTAATTGCAAATTGATTGAGAATGTTGCTGACTAAGTAAAATGCAGAGGGGACATCTCTCTCAACCCAACAATTATGATCTATGCTTTCGTCACCATGGGACATTTTTTGCATGCACCTGCTAGGCAGGAGATCTTTAGAATTGGGAGTTTCCAGGCCCATTTCCCACTTATCAATCAACTTAAATGTGGGAATGGTCTGATCTTTTGGGAGTTTCCTGAATAACGCTTCGCTGATGAAGCTTTTTCTATTATTCAGGCATACTCTGGCTAGAACAGGCTCCCCCCCTCATTTACCTGAATGGGGAGAAACAACAGTTCATATTTTTTCTGGATATGCACTAAGCTGGTTTTTCATCATCTTTCGTCATGGAATTTGGGTTCTCTTCAAATTGTGGATCGGTATACAATTTCAGGGTATTTCCGTCCAGTGTGGAATGCCACTTGAAACTGGAAGGAAGGTTGATTTTCACCAGGTTTGTTCTCCTACAGAGATTACAGTGATGTCAAAATGGAATTCAATTTTGTCAGAGCGCTGTTCAATCATGTGCCATTGAGACTTACATAGTTTGTGCTTTGTTTTTGTTTTATTGGCCGGGTTAGTCTGTGTCCAGAGGACCTTGTTCACACAATCGATCAGGGGAGACAACCTCCGGAGGAGGTCATTCCCCAGGAGACAAGGTGAGCCCTCTGGAGTGACGACTTTTACCGGGTGTTTCTTCCTATGGGTTGAGCAACTTAACCATAACTACACGCCCGCTACCACGGGCCGTGTAATGTGGATATATATTTCTGTCTGATTTTTCATCCTTCCTTTTCATTCTTCAGGTGGTTCCTCTGCTCGACTTTCATTTGGCTCATGAATCAGAGTGTCTGGGATGACATCTTTTCAACTGATTAATGTGGACCCATTTTTCTTCCATCAGTTCTCCTTTTGGGATGCAGATCTTATAGCCAACAGGTGAGATTTTAGCAACAATTTCAAAGGCGCTGTGCCAGGAGGGGAGGAACTTCCTCTCTTTGGTCTGGTGCCTTTGAAAATTGTACAAGTAGACCCTGTCTCCTACTTGGTACTCTTTCTTAGTGGTCTTTAAATCATAGTCGGTTTTCATCCCCTCTGCCGACTTTTCCAGATTTCGCAGAGTGTATGCAAAAGCAGGCTGAAGGTTTTTTTTTGCAAATTCTGAATATATTCATGTGTTGTGGATCTCTAGATCCGCAGTCCCCTCAACGGAAATGTAATTTCTGTCGAAGTTTTGGAGTTGTCTAGGAAGAGGTGGGAGGGGAATTTGGTGACTCTCCCACTTCCTGAATTAATTTTGTCAAAAGCCTTTTTTGCACAGAAGGGTGGCTTGCGAACCAGTATCCACCAGCGTTGAAAATGCACCTTGGCCCTGGACCTTGACAGAGGCATAACACCTGCCTTCTCTCTCCTCAAGGAAGCAAAGGAAATGTGCATTTTGGGCCAATCTGGCAGTTAATCTCTTTATTTTGAACCCCGACACTGTGTGATCTTGCGCAGTTTTCTGTGTCAGAGTCCGGGAAACTGTAAATAAATTTGGCACCCAGATATTTGTGGGATTTCGGAATCCCCTTTTTCCCTTGATTCTCTGCTGTCCCCTTTTCCTGGAGACATTCACTCAAAACGGTTTGGGGGTAGGATCCCTTATTGCTTTCAGGGTCATCTGGGTGACATGTTTGGGGTTCAGGAATTGGTGATTCTGGGTCAGTCCCCATACTTATCCAGTCTAAGTTAGGGTCTTTTGGGACCTATTTTTCCTTGGGAGGAATCCCCTCATCCCTGAAAGAGAAGATTGTCTTTCCTGAATCCTCCAGGGATTCTACCCCTTCAAACTGGAGGATACGGACTTCCTCTGCAAAATGGGTTTTCTTTGTCCCTTTGTTTCTCCTACTTACCCTCTGTTCCCTAAATTGCAGCTTTTCTGGGGTAGGATATTTGGGTACAAGTTCAGAGGTTTCTAGGGGTTCATCATGGGTGAGAAAGGAAGCTTCCTCTAGGGTTTTGCATCTCCCTTCCCCGGGCTTCCTGCTCTGGAACCTATTGGTTGTTGTGGTTTTCCACTGTCATTGATCCGGGGCACCAGACCCTGGGTTTGAGTTGTTTTGGGCAGCCATGTTCATTTGAGTGCCCTGCTGAGCCCTCAACATGCGACTCAGGTCTTGGGTCAGACTTTGGACCTGGTACTCCAGTTGGGACATCCTCTCTGGTTGGTATGGGGGTCTAAAGTCATACCTTTGCTGCTCTCAGGAAGGGTAGCTGTCCCTTCCCCCAGAGTAGCTCGGGTATTGTGGGTTTTCCTGGTAGCCCTCCATCCTTGGTCTTCCTTTTCCCTGATTTGTGGGTCTAGAAACCTGAAAACAGGGAGAGAGAGGAGGATTATTCTGGAACTTGGTATTTGGAGGGTAGCTAGGGAAGAAACTTAAGTTGGAGGATGGAATATTTCTTTCTTCCAGAGGGAAGTTCTGTGGGAAGTTTCCCTGGGCAGTACTTGCCTGATTGGACCCCTCCCCCCTTGTGTCAAAGAGTCCATACATATCCCAGGATGGGTCTATTACCCTTGTATCTTGGGCTTATGTTGGTGGCAGAGTCAGGTGATGCATGTGGGAGATACCCAGCCTGGCTACCATCCACTCCGGACTGATCAGAGGGTCTCCTCTGCCTCTCATTCTTCACCTCTGCCACCTTGGCAGCAGAGGGGGTGTTGGATGGTTTCGGGATTTTTTTGAGTATTTTGGTTTTCCACTGGCATTTGGGCTTCATAGATCTGGGAAGCCTGTTCTTTTACCCAATCCAGGGTCCTTAGATCCCAGAAGTTCCTCTAACCAGTTCTGTCATGATGTACTAGGGAGGGCATGAAAATCAGTATTGATAAACTGGCTGCAAGTACCGGGAAGCTCCTGCCCCCTGATTTTTGGAGCCTGAATCTTGGTATGATGAGCTTTCCATCCACTAAATATAACAATACCTTCAATGGCTAGTCTGGTGTGCTGCACTGCCATGGGTGAAAACACTTTTCTCAATCACGGCACAAGGCCCCACTTTGTCACGGTTTATTACACGCCACACGCAAGCCAGGGAACTCCTTCCCTTACAATGAATGTGGCACACAAAAAAACGCTTTTAGTTTTATTTTTATACTACAGATTCTTTTTGAGTAGGCCTCCAACCGTCTCGCACCCGACCTCCACAAACATCCTGTGTCACAATGGACTAGAAATCAGGCCGGTGTGTATCAATGAAATATGTGTTAATTCATTATTTAATGTCAAAGGAAAATCAACCAATTACAACAGCCACCAATGTGGGGCAACACAAAATGCAATAATCTCTACAAAACAACCAGGTTAAGATATACTATCACAGTTAATCCCTTTTTTAATGGCAGAACAGAAAAAGAACAATTTACCACACAATGATAGCACTAGTATTAAGCACTTTCACCTGCGACAATCAACACCCAAACATCAATTGGACTTGATTCCTTTGAATGGAAGGCAGTGACAGGGATTAAGAATACAGGGGGAAAATCGTTTTTGGTGTGGAGACATGATTATCTCTAGTAACCTAGACTTCCTGGCCATCACAGAAACCTGGTTACATAGTGCATCTGGACCCTCACTGTCCATTGGAGTGCCAGATAACTACTCCATCATTAGACAAGACAGAGACACCAATCAATCAAAGGGTGGTGGATTAGCAGTCATCTTCAAAAGCTCACTTGAACTTAGAATGATGCCCAACACCCAGATTCCATCTGCTAAACTCCTATCCTTCAAGTTACCCATCTCCCTCAACCAAACCATCACAGCGCACCTCCTATACAGGCCTCCTGGCCCTATCACCTCATTTATTGATGACATGTCATCTATCCTTGCCTCCAGCACCAAGCCCAACTCTCAAATCCTCCTACTAGGTGACTTTAATTTAGGACACCAAGATGTGAATGATCCGAAAGCCACAACATCCTAAATACTCTAACAGACTTTGGCCTCTCCCAACATATCCAAGAGCACACTCATATCAAAGGCCGCACCTTTGATTGGGTTGCTGATCTTAACTGCAAGCTCAACATGATCTCGGTGACTCCATGCCTTTGGTCAGACCACTACAAAATAACTTTCGCAATTAACTCCAGTCCACAAATCGGCAAGCACAATCTAGCACCTGCCACTCAAACCCGCAATAAGAAGGACATCTCTACTGAGAAACTTCTTCCCATCCTCCTTCCTCTACTTAATACTCCCCTGACCACTAGCTTAGACCCTACTGTCTTAGTGGATATTTACAACCAGGCCATGCTCAAAGCCCTTAAAACAATTGCACCACTAAAACTACATAAACAGAAACCGCATTCTCACCTGAACTCTTGGTTCACCCCCCATCTCAGAGACTTATGCAAAGAAAAAAGAAAGGCTGAAACCCTTTGGAAAAATACACCCTCCCTGGTCAACAAAATCAACCTAACTCAGGTCTCCTCCACCTACAAAGCTACTATTTTTGCAGCCAAAAATGATGTCTACAACAAACGTATCACAGAGGCACAATCCAACACTAAGGAACTTTTCAAGATCCTTAAGGAATTGGAGTCCCCTGTAGCCCCTCTGGTGACTTGCTCACCAGACGCGGCCTGGTGCACGAATATTCAAAAGGCACTCCTGGATAAAATTGCCTTGCTGCAAGCTAAAATAAACACTAAAAAGAATAACCTATCTGACTTCACCTTGCACACTCCTTCATTCAACCTCCCAGCCCCTTCTCCCCCCCAAAAACCATTCAGCTTCTCCCCGCTATCCATTGAGGAAGTGGAAAATATTATCTCAAAGCTTAAACCTTCAAATTGCCAAGGCTACACCTGCCCTGCACCAATCATTAAGGAAGCTGCGCATGACCTTGCGCCTTTTATCACTTCTTTCATTAACGCCTCCTTCAGATCAGGCATCGTCCCAGATAACCTAAAGGATGCCTGGGTCATCCCTTTAATCAAGAAACCCACCCTTGACCCAAGCAACCCTACCAATTACCAGCCCCTCACTACGGTACCATACCCACTAAAAATCCTGGACCGTGCCGCATACCTGCAAATTCAGGCATATCTTGAATCAAACCAATTACTAGGTCTCCGTCAATTGGGCTTCCGTCCTAAACATGGCATGGAAACCGCCTTGTTAGATTTAAAAACCCAAATTGAGGACCTAAAAGATAAGGGCAAGCTGGCACTCCTCCTTCTGCTCGATCTCTCAGCGGCATTCGACTTGGTGGATCATAAAATTCTCTGCCACCATCTCAAAACTGCTGGGCACTTTTCGAACTCAGCGTCATCTGGGATTAGCTCATTCTTAGCAAATAGAACCATGAGGGTCTTCTCTCCTCTAGCCTCTGCAGATCCTGCCCATGTCCCGTGTGGAGGCCCTCAAGGATCCTGTGTATCTCCCACATTATACAATGTGTTTACCAAGCCACTCTTTTCCATACTGGACTATCTGGGTGTCTCTTACACCAACTATGCTGACGACACTCTGATACTCATCCCCATCTCTGGTGACATTGTTCTTGACGCTAAGGCCCTTAATGACATCTACTCTATCATCCAGGCTTGGATGGCTCATCATGGGTTCTGCCTTAATGATGAGAAAATGGAATTACTCATCCTCGGTTCGCACTCCAAATTGGCCAAACTAAATCCAGCTTACAAAGCATTCACCATAGATGGTAACATCATCAACGTGTCGAACACAGAAAAACCATGGGTACAACTATGCTCTAGGCCTTTTGTACTAACCTGACTAAGACTACGTCACTGTTGTAAAATACTATGCCTGCTGTAACCACTTTTTTGTGACCATGCGCCCAGATGCCTTAGGGCAAGGCTGCACGTTATAAATAAATAAATACAAATACACAGAAACAAGATGGGGAGCCAGCAAAGCAGGGGGAAATCAATTTTTGGAGCACCAATGGAAGAATGGGGTTTTCTGTTATTTCTCACAACTGCTAGGGGAAAGAGATGGAAAAACAGGGAATTCGCTGGTTTATGTTTAGAAAGACAGGCAGAGCTTTTAGGGAATACTAATCAGCAGACAAGGAGGAAATTGATTTTTAGAATATGCAACACATGTGTATCAGAAAGGGAATGCAAATGAAAAATCGTTTTGACCACACAATAGGGAAAGAGGAAAACAAGCGGAAAGTCGTTTTTTGGGATGTTAAGCTTAATTTCAATGGAAAAGAAAATGCAAATGGAATTTGTTTTTACTGAGGCTGCGAATGAAAGGTAGGCTCTGAGAAAGAGGGTAGCTCACACAAGGCAAATCGGTTTGGTTCAGGATGACAGATGCAAAGAGAAAATACAGTGGCAAATGGAAATTTGTTTATCAGGGCCCAATTTAAACACAGGGACAAATTTGTTTCTTAGATCACCGTGGGATTAAATATTTTGGGAAACACTTTATAACTAAAACAATTAACAACCACACAGAGAAAAAGATTGCTGGTTTCGAATTCCACCTATCCCGATCCCGTGAATTTCAATGGGGGAATTAATTGATTTACTTACAAAAATACTAAGGATTTACACAGACAAATGAGGGTTTTTCTCAATTGGGATATGCTAGCATACAAAGGCATACAAGATATTCTTCTATGGGGAGATGACTAAAATACACGGGCAAACAAAATATTTTCAATGGGGAGATGACTGAATTGCACTGGCAATCAGGGTTTTCAATGGGGAATTTTCAATGCGGAAATATTGGATGCAATGCTACAAGAATGAAGGGTTTATGCAATTTAGGGCTGGGGTTATTGCTACTTACATAGCAATCCCTTGTTTAAGGTTCAGGAAAGCCAGCTGCATCTCAGGACACTCTGGAAAAATAGGGCAGGGGTCTTGTTACTCCACTCTCAAAGATGGTAAGTTTCAGCAGCCTTCTCTCCATCCTCATTTTTCTGTCTCCCCGTTTTTTGTGTGTCCCCAGTCTTAGTACAGTCCCCCTTATATAGCAGAAATGACCTTGCCAATTTTGCAATCTTGGGGAAGTACCCAGCAATAATCCCTGTCGCTAGGATTGGACAGTTACCCCCTCTCTCTCCGCCCCCAGTCAGGATTGGTTTAGGGGTTTGGAGCAACATCTGCCTTTTCCCATTTATCATCATCCTTTGTTCTCCTTTCAACTTTTTGGCAAAATCTAGTTATGTATCACAACTTCATAATTGTACTAGCAACTGCCAGACCAAATATATTTTCTGTTTTAGCTGGTCATGAGGAATAAGATAAGCCGACCGCCAAATCCATGCGATGTAGCATGGCCATGTGTCACATTTATGTAATTTCCATAAAATTCACAACAGTTATGAAGATGTAAGTTATTGAGCATATTCCTAATTTCATGTTCCACCTTTTCACCAACTCTCAAATTTGTAACATGATCTGATCGGGCCGAAACCTAGTCTAACTGGCCATTACAGTTCCCTGAGTCACAGGTAGATGCATTTTATATCCGCGAAACCGCCTGGAAATTACATGAAAAATTGTGTTAAAATGAAATCAATCCACAGTACGGTTGCTACGCAAAATGCTGAAAATGAAAATAGTCTTCTAAATTAATTGTGAGTGTTCCTGTTCAGCAAATGGGATGGCTGCTTCATTCCCCACCGCCATTAGTCACCCTGGGCTAGCCTGTGATGAGAGGTTTTTACGAGTCTCTTTGAAGTTAGTGTGTGGTCTTTGAAATGGGTGCAACAAGGATGCACACCTTTTAGTCATGCTAAAGCCTATGATGGCTTTCTCTTGAAGTCCTTGCTTCCCTAGTCAGTAGGTCTGGAGGATAAAGAATTTTGACGCCTTTAGCAGGACCACATTTTATGGTGGGTTAGTAGATGTGCGATGTGACATCCAGCTGAAGTAGAGCTTTCCTTTGTGAAGTTTTGCCCTCAGCCAGAACAGGTTTTTCCTGAAGACTTAATTTGTGCGCAGAAAAACAGGGATTTGTGCACCATTCTGCCTGCAAATCCCTGTTTAACAAAATGGGGATTTGCAGGCAGAATGGCGCACAAATTGTGTCTTCTTCAAATGTCATTGGAGTTGTGTGGGTGAAACATAATATACATTGCTTTGGTCAGCCCACACATCATGTTTTGCTTTTCTGCCATTTTTCTGTGAGCAGTGATATTTTTCCCATTTTAGCTTTTTAAAGCCGTTTTTATTTACAAACACATGCGCAGGCTGTTTTTGCTTTCAATGTTGAAAGATTCTGTTTTCCATGTTACAGGATTCTTTGATTCCTCCTTCTTTTGTAAATCAAAAGCCTGCTTGTCCGTTGATAATGATAGATAGGCCCCTTTCCACATGGCTTTTTAACTTCACATGAAACAAAAGCAAAAGCCAGGCCATTTATTTTTGCAGTGTTTAAATGCCTGCCATTCATGTGAAAGGCAAAAGTAAAAGCCAGGCCGTTTTTGTTGCAGTGTTTAAATGCCTGGCATTCAGGTGAAAGGCAAAAGAAAAAGCCAGGCCGTTTTTGTTGCAGGGTTTAAATGCCTGCCATTCATGTGGAAGGGACTTCTGTTTGGGGCCTTTAATGCACCCCACAGTGTTGTGTATTTTCTGGCAATTGTTTTGCATAGATATTCATTGTTGTGTTTTTGGGATTATTTACGCCTTTTCGTTTTTGTGTAAAGTATGCTTTTGATGGAAGTTCTGCTTTGATGTACGCTCTTTTTCTGGACTTCTGTCTTTCTATGTTTTTGTTGTAAATCCTTTTTGTAATTAGGTGTTAACCTCTGTGTAAATTGAGACTCATTTCGGGCATAAACTGAACTTGCGACTCATACCTTTCTTAGTATATTTGTGCTGAACTAATGGATCAAGTTCATGACATAATAACATGTAGTAAACATTGAAAGCAAATTATATAGACAACTAACAAAATATAAACATTTCAATGCAACCTTTTATCCTTAACCTAGACAAGTGATCTCTGTATCCTCTTACCATCCACTCCTAATAGACTCAGAATTTGATGAACCTATATGGCCTGCTTGTCCTGCCCCGCTCTCTTCCGTTGATGCATTTATGGTTACATACACCATTTTCCTGAGATGACCCAGCTTCATTCACCTTCCAACTTAAACGTGGTACTGCCACACATAGCTCCCTTCTCTGCTGAATTCTATATTGATCCATCTTGCACTTTCACAGCATTGGTAAATTCCTCACTTACTCTGACAGTATTTAGAGAACTTGGAGAAGCCTTTGCTTCCCAAACATCCTTTTTTGTAAGAGAAAGGGCAGGGTTTTATCTCCTCCAAGTTCTTTTCTTTCTCAAATGTAATTGTCACATTTTTCTGTTCACCAAATTTGACTTTCTTGTTTTTATCTAATTTTACCTCAAGAAATAAAGAGTGATGCTTATTGTCCTTTGCCAATTTTGCATCAAACTCCAGGGTATTTTCACAGGATGTAAAAGAAGCTACCTCTAAGGCTTGGCATAGCTTTCCTGTTGCATACCCTTTTCCTCTTCTCCTTGTGTATTTTGAATTGGAACAATTTCCGCTTGTCTTTGTCCTCCCTGACCTGTCGACTCATTTTGGGCAAGACTTCTGTGAGCATCAGAATCAGGATTTCCCTGTTGTAACTCATCATTTGATTAATGATCTCTGCCAAATGGTTGCACTGTTGCTCAATTTTTTAAAAATGGTCTCAACCCTCTTAAATGCAAGGTGGCTTTGGTCATATCTCTGTTCCTCCCTAGAAGGATAACTATCTCTTCTAGGAGAGTAGTCCTGGTAATTTTGATAACTTTTATTGCATTTATGCTTTGATCTCCACTCATCCTAGTACTATCATTGTGGAACCTAACAGGAGGAGGAGGAAAGTAGTCTTGGTAATTGGTTCTTGCAGAGTGATATTTGTTACTTTCCATAAGATCATTCTGATTTGGATTTCCCTGGGAACTTTATCCTGGAATCTGATTGTTTCTCTCTGATAGCGGTACATATTTGTAGCCTAGGAGAGGCCTACAACCTAAATATGGAGGAGTAAGGTAAGTCTCCGGTTTTGTGGGATCAGTATTTTAGTTACTATATTCTGTAGCAGAAGAGTACTTCTTTGCCCCCCCCATTTCTAAGTCCAACTGAAGAGTACTTTTTTACATCTGCTAATTTATGGGTGGCTTGGGCTGGCATTAGTTAGGGGTTCTTTCTTTTTGGAAATTGTTTGACTCTGTACTTCATAGATCCTTGTAGCTTGCATGATAATTAATCCATTTAAGTGACCATGATTCATAAAATCATGAACTAACTGAGTCACCTCATATTTTGGAAGGGTGTGGAAGAAAGCAGTTTTGAAGACTTGATTTGCAGTATCGGCATGACATGTGGGCAAATATACGCTTGGGTTCTTGAGCGTTTTCTGTTTTACTTTTGATCTTCATTATATTAAATTGTAGGCTGCCTTGTGGGCTTCTTGTTGGTTTCTACGAGTTGAAAAATATTTCAAAGTGGCCACCTTGTAAGAGGCCCATTTGTGATGATTTTGGTCTTCTTGTCCAGCAAAGAAACAAGAAAACTCAGGAGAAAAAGTCAATTTTGTTGTTTTGGTCATTCTTCAGTCCAAATTATGCCATCATCTGGTTGTACATTTTTAGATGTTCCAAAACATATTATTTTGCATTTGTGTGAGAATGGGACAAACCCCCTTTTTAAGAGCTTAATCTGTTTGAGTGGGTCTTTCACAAAATGTGGTGGTGGTTTCATTTTTCTATGAATGCTTACTTGGGTCCAACTTCCCTCATCAGTGTTAGAGCTACTACTTGAACCCACTCCCCCGCTTGCATATTTGCTCTCCCTGTCATAACGACCATAGGAAGTTTTGTATGTGTACAGTTTTGGGCATTTCCCACTTTTCTATCTTCCCCATTGGTCTTCTGTGTGATAGGCTTCAAATCATTCCTGAAGAGCTTGATAGCATGCATTTTTTCATGCTGTCACTCAGTATCAGTGTTTCCCCAGCTACCTAGGGGTCCTGGGATACCCTCATAATCCTTTGCATATTTAGGGACCTTTAGAATGCCCTAATTGGGCTGTACTCTTTGTCTCTCAAAGTCAGCTAGATGGACTAAATTGTCTCTCTGTTGGATTATTGTTCCCTTAACTCATGTTCATACATTTCTTTACTGATCTCTGTTTTAGGGTACACTCATTCCCTCTCCTGTCCATGCCTGACCAACTAAGTGGACCACTCCCGCTTCCTCTCTCCTGAAATGCTCAATATTGCCCTGTAACTAACAGGGAATTCAAGTATTCCTGTGTAGTGCTTTTTGAAAAGGGAATTCATGTGTCTGGCCTGATTCAGCTGTACCCACCAATCTCTGCTTAGGAATTCTTCTCAGCTCCTATTTAGGCACTGCCTGCTTCAGGCTTTCTCTGAACAGACCATGAGGAGTCCTTCCATCATCTCAAAGCATTATCTCACTTCAGCACTCACCCACTCAGGCATGGTTGACCCAGATGCAGACTTTCCAGAATCCCAGAGCTACTTTCTATCTGTTTGGGCTTTTAAAGAGGCTACATTTTCTCACGCTGTGTCATTTGACATAATTATTTTGAATTGGTTGTGTCTTCCCATTAGTTCCCTTAAGATGTTGTTGACACTCCTAAAGAAAATACACCCTCTTTGAAAGGTCCCTCATATTAAGACATGTGACATGGGTGGTTATGCTCAACTTTGGACTCAAATCCATATTTCTTTCCAAACGTTTGATAGGACTTGTTCCAATAAGTGGTATATGGATTTTCAGAATTGACAAAAAAAGTTGAATTCAGGTCTTTGTGTCATTTTACTGTACCATAAACTAATTCAAAGTTATTAAAATAAGCTTATTCATTAATAATTGATAAATGTTAATATGTCACTTAAGTGTCATGGGGGCCTGCTCTCACTAGCCCAGGGCTGTTTTCACTTTCACAAAATACCAAGTTGTTGCAAAGATATAAGCAGAACATTATCCTACATTATAGTGCAGCTATAAAGTAACATGGTTAATTTTGCACATGGAGGTTTCATTTCATCTTAATCATTAACTTTGTTAATGTGCTCAAAGCTGTGCTTTTAAAGATGGCTCCATCCATTTTAACAACATAAAAGGTACAATTTTAGCACATTGTGTTTAGTTCAATAAATGTCATTAGGCCTCTATAAAATGTCTGTACAACTGTATTGTATAGTCCTTACGCATCGCCATGCTTAATTTGTCTAGTCTCTGTGCATGCTTTCCCACTGGTGCGGTAGTAGATGGCTGACCAAATGAAGGAAATCCCAAAGGATACCGTCTTTGCTGTATTTCTGAAATGGAATACCTATCACCACAAATAAAGCTACCTCAGTGTCACAATCCATGCCCCTGACCCCCTCAGGTATAACAGCCCCCTGGCAGCAGTGCGGCTAAAGCCCTTCACACTGGCCCCAAGGACCTTAAAACTCTATCAGAAGCATACATGGAGTCAGTCCTGGTGCCTTTGGCACCAGGCTCATTATCAGGAATAAAGTAATACCAGTTTTGGACTTTAATCCAACATGGAGGCCTATTACACAGCTCAGTTCTTTAGAACAAAGCCATGCGGTCTAGTGTTTTGGGTGTGGCTGGGCCTGGAACTACTTGGCCTGGAACTACTTTACCTGGGCTATTTAAACCACACCGAAACTGCAGAACATGCTTTGCGTTTTTCTGCACTCCTGCAGCGTAACACTCACCGTGTCCAGCTCCTGCTCATCTGCTTCTCCGGCAGCCCAATTCTGAAGCCCTAGATCCGCATTCCATTAATAACCTGGAAGAACAAGAACAGCATTAGCGAGCAAGAGCACTTACCTTTGAAGTAACCGCCATTGAATCTATCCTGCGCTTCGCTTACCTCGCCCATCTCCGGAGTTCGCCGCAACCTGCAAAGGTAAAGAAACAAGGACAGCATTAATAACAATTCTTACCTGGGCAAGCAGCGAGTCCTGGCAGCACCATGCGCTTCTCTTACCTCGCCCATCTCCGGGTTTCACCGCAACCTGCAAGGGAGAAGGAACAAGGCCAGCATTAACAGAGCACTTACCTGGGCAAGCAGCGCTTCGATCGCTCATCACTCCGGAACATCACTGCAACCTGTACAAAGAAGAGAACACAGGTTAGCAATTAACACCAATAAACAGCGCAGCGCTCTGCGCATCAATAACTCACTGTGGTCTTCGCCATCGGCGCGGCAATTCCGAGATCGCAACCATCCCTGTGAAAACAAAAGAGACATTGTTAGGAACAGCGTAGTGGAGCAAGACGCCGAGAAGACATAGAAAACAGAGGGAAAGAAAGAGACAGAATAAAGACAGAAAAGACATTATAACTCACCTGGAAGACAGCAAGCAGCGTCGGAGTCACAGCCGGTCTGGACCCGACATAAGGGCACACGGACCAGTGAAGCAACTAGGTCCACGGAAACGCCCACACTAACCACGCACCTCTGCACAGAGACGTAGGACAGAGAGTTCAACGCACAAAAACCTAAGGTGAGCAATAACCCCAAGGGAGGGGATTTGGACCAGAGGGAGGTGGGAGTCCACCCATCACAGAACCAGTATTTTAACCCTCCATTCTCCTGTTACAGGTGCTATCTAACGTCTGGCATATAACCAAGCAGAGAGGGGTCCGGGATAGCGCTTAGACCTCCATCCAGTATCGTGTGGCACCCCCGTGTGTACCAGGTGTGCGTAACAGAACGCGAAGCTTCAATTAAAATATCCACCTGGGCGTCATGGAAACACCAGAGACTGACCAACTAGCCCAGTTACTGGGAGAATTACGGGCCGAGGTACACTCCGCCCAGCAAGAAACCAACACCCTTAGGAGGGAGTTGATCGTCACCAAGGACCGCACCAATGAATTAGCCAGATGTTTGCTCCAAACCCAGGCTGGGCAGGCTCCATTCCACGAGGTATTCCGTAGGTTCCAGCCACATCCGTCAATCCAGTGCAGGTGGTCCTCCCTGGGGCAGTTCCTTTGGCCCCACCGGAACGTTTTATGGGGGACCCAAGAAAATATGCAGTATTCATGAACCAGTGCCGCTTCCATTTTCTTTGTAGACCCGGAGCCTTTCCAAACGTTCAGTCGCAGGTTGCCTTCATTCTGTCATATCTGAGTGGCAGTGCCGCGGATTGGTCCATACAGTTAGTAAGCCAGGATGACCCACTCCTGTGGGATTTCAGGGGGTTTCAACAGGAGATGGAGAAGCTGTTTGCCCGACATACCCAGGGCCAAGCTCTGGATAACAAACTTCTGTCCCTCCGCCAAGGCAGAGAACAGAAAAAAGATCCAACACTAGGGATCCTCCCGTCCCTCGCACACTATCGAAAATCCACCAAATATGGTGTTAAACAAAAATTAAAAGACATCAATCAATGTAAATATAAGTGGTTCAAAGTAGTTTCAAAGTAACAGCAGAAAAAAGATTTCAGAGAATGTGGATTTCATAAAATACACAAAGTGTTTTTTAATCAAGTCAAGTAAACATATTTTTCAGAAATTCAAGACACATAATAATATGGCTCTATGCGTTTCGAGGGCAACCCCTCGTCTTCAGTAGCCTTGCTTGGACTGATGATGATTTGTAATTCATGTTCCAAAAGTATAACATCAGTGAAAAGGGAAAAAATAGAAAAACCAAACATTAATAGATATAATCAAATAATGGATAAAGCAGTTACAAGTCACTTAATTATGTAATTTCTCATACTTCAGTTACCGCTACTATCTATAGCATATGATTATCCATTTTTGTTTGTGTCCAATACACATACATCACACGATCTTTGAGGTTTATGTCATCAGGGTTTACACAGATCCAGGGATGCCTATGTCCATGGGTATTTGCAAAGTCCTGCGCCAAATGGCATTGTAATCACTCAACTCAAATATTTGAAGGCATATGAATAAAGTGGCAGAGTTACCCAGTATCAAGACTAGTCTGGAGTTGACTAGCCTCTAATGGAATTTGTAGAGGAGATGAGCTCACCTATTAGTGTGTCGGTATCTTGTAAAGAAAAGGAAACAGCAGGGGAGACCACCAGTAGTTCAAGTAGAAAGGTCACATACATCTAGACCTATTAAAGAGAGGGACCAGGTTACCAGAGTGAGTATGCTCATAGCAATGCTTACAGGTTTCTAAATTAGGGTCGGTGTTTGAAGTTGTGCCAATTCAGGTGCACGATGTAAAGCAGTTGGCAATTAAACATAGGTCAAGTCACACTGCCGTTAGCCAAAGAGCTATGGTCACATGAGGAGTGGTATTAACAGTTAAACAAAATGCGTATATTATTGCATACCTTAATTGCAATTCCAGTAGCTACATGGATCTAGCGTAGTATCAATCTCCCATCCTTCCAGGGCCAATTCAACCCAACAATTAGAAGCTGATTTTCTGCCAATCACTTTAAACGTGAGAAACGTACTTCAACTGTTTTTAAAGGAGAACAAGCAAAAGATATATAAAAAATCGATCATAAATCTCGGGGATTAATCGTCATTAAAGTGTAGGGAATGAAACTACATAAAATATGAACGTGTGCTTACAGTATAGCAAATTAGGATCGTAGATGTCAATTTGAATTCCTGATGTTAGGCAGTAAGGATTTCAGCATAGGTAAAAACCAGTGGTTGTATGTGGCTCCACAATGCAGATACCAGCGACTTTCCAATCACCGGTGAGCAACTATCAAAAAAGAATGCACAATAAGTGTCTGTCAAAAAGTAGATTTGTTAATATTTATATTTGCAGACTAACAAATAAATGCCCAGCGATCGTGCTTACCTATTAATCTAACCATTGGAGGACAAGGAGCAGAGACGTGAGGTTACTCGGCGAGCAGCAGGCGAACCAAGCTCGACTGGCGACCTTAGTGACTGTAGTTAGAGTACTACAACATTGCGTTTGCAGGAACCTGCGCGCGGTCGATGAGGGAAACATAGAAAAAGGACTAACAGTGTGTATCGCTGTTGCTGGGCGGACATCATATAATGTACTTTCAACCCGTGGGTATAATAGTAAAGTGATACTACTTGCTAATGTTCAGTGGATGTATCAAAGATGTCTACACCTTGAAAGCACTGATTAAATCATCAACAAGAATAATAGATTGAAAATAAGGTACGAGGCGTAAGAATAGAACTATTGGCATTTTCGTATCTGTGTTGCTCGAAATCCTGTAAAAAATGCGAATGGAGTGTGGAAAGCATTACATGCTGGTCCGGTAGAGGGATAATGAATATTCTGGGGATCAATAGTTCCCAAGTGTCAAGGGATTGAATGAAGTAGTTTGTGTGAAATGAAGTGGTGTCAATAGAGCCATCTGCTCTATTCTATGCAAACCCATGGACAATGCATACAGTGGATGGTTAATTACAAATCAGGAATGGAACATTCCGTGATCAATGGATACTTTTTCAGACGTTCAAGGTATTTATCAGAAAGTCATATCACATCAGGGACTCCAGTCATAATCTCACATGTAAAATAGTGCAATTCTTAATAAAAAGATAGGGGGTATCTCAATATGAGACACTCATTATTTTACATAGTGTCGTTCACCTGAAGATGAGTATATTTACATGTCAGTAGGAACATGGCAGCTAAATATTTTTAAAAATGTCAAAATAGCAAGAAATGTAAATACACCATAATATCAGTAGATACTATTCCTGTGGTTATGAATCAATAACAGGTATATGTTCCAAGACACATTTGTGTGGAATACCATACTGATCACAGTTGCTTTCCATTATGACATGTGACAGTATGTACACATCTTTCATCCAGTTTGTTACTTCATACATATTTTTCAGACAAAGCAGGTAAGTGAAAATTCATCATTTAACCCTTTGGGCTGTAATGTGTCTAATAAGTCAATCCAGATTTTTTCCCTCCTGGATAGTAGTGCCTGATAGTCACCTCCTCTTTGTTTTTTTTTAACAACTTCACGTATCTTTAATTTTATTTGGGCAATTGAATGTTGTTGTTCCAAGAAGTGTCATGCCACTGGTGAGCACTTACTTTTACACCTAATTGTGGACTTATGTTCAGTCCATCTATCTTTTGCTGGTCTAGTGGTCTGACCAATGTACATTTTACCACAAGGGCATTTGATAGAATAGATCACTCCTGAGGATTGGCAAGTTGCAAAGTCCTGTATCTTGAATTTCTTCCCAGTTTGTGGGTGAGGGATGGTGTCACCCTTGATGACATTGTTGCAATGTTTGCAATTTAAGCATGGGAATGTGCCTTTTTTCTTTGTTCTTATTAGTTGTTGACTACTCTTCAAGGGTCTCTCAGCTCTCACAAGTCTATCCTTTAGGTTCCAACCTCTTTTGAAAGCCATCATCGGGGTATTCGGAAAAAGCTTAAGTAATGTGGGGTCATTATGCAGCAGGGTCCAATGTTTTCTGATAATTTTACTTATTTGAAAGCTCTGTCAAGAGTGTTTAGAGATGTAAAGTAACGGTGTGGATTTTTCTCGAATTTTAGGTGCGAGGAGTTGCTCTCTACTCAGATTGTTGGATCTCTCAAGTGCTGAACTAAGGGTTTCCTCTGGGTAGCCTCTAGCTTCAAATATTTCTACAAGTTTGGATTGCTCTGCGTCAAGGCCTGCTGGGTCAGAGATGATCCTCTTGAGGCGCAACATCTGACTATAGGGTAAGCTATTCAACATCGGTTTAGGGTGGAAGCTAGTATAGTGTAATAAGTTATTGGCATCTGTTGGCTTATGATAAACTGAGGTGGAGATCTGGCCATTTAGGATCTTTAATTCAACGTCTAGGAAATGTAGGGATGGTACTCCTATTTCCATTGTAAACTTGATTTTTTCATGTAATTGATTCAGGTAGTTAAGGAATAGATCTAGGTCAGATCTAGTACCGCACCAAATCCCAAATATGTCATCTATAAACCGTTTCCAGATCAGTAGCTGAGGTGCCCAGTGGTCGTTGTCCAATACAAATTTCCTCTCAAAATGATACATAAAGCTGTTAGCATATACTGGGGCCATTGCTGACCCCATTGAGTGCAGCCAAGATTTATTAACATATATCGCCACTTTTAACAGACTTGTCGTTGAAACGGGGTAGCCTGAGGAGAAACGAACAACGTTATTCCATCGAGGATTACGGGGGGAATTGAAAGACGTCCTAGCTCAGGTGGTAAACCCGCCAAAAGACTGTGCGGAGTTCAACAACCTCGTGGTGCAGCTAGACCACAGGCTGCAAGATCGAAGGACAGATCAAGCCAGAACGGAGAATCGGACTGTGTATGTACGCTCAAAGAAGAACAGTCTGCATTCATCAGAAGACACTTTGGAACCCATGCAAATGTGGGGGGGTATGGAGCCCATTAACCAAGGCCGAAAGAGACAAAAGGAGACAACAGCAATTATGCTTGTACTGCGGGAAATCAGGTCACTTCCTCAGAGAATGTCCCATAAAACCCCCCAGGAGAACAGTTGGAGCTACAGAGAAAGAAGGAGGAGAACAAGAGTCAGAAAACCTCCAGGCCCGGCAAGCGTAGAGGTCCGTTTGTCGAGCGAAGAAAAAGAGCCACAGACCTCACACCTTGCCCTGCCTGTGATTTTGATCAGTCACCAACAACCGTCTCGGATGCATGCTGTGGAGGCATACATAGACAGCAGAGCTGTTGGTAACTACATAGACCAAGACCTGGCAACAAGGATGGGCCTTCCCCTCTGTCAGAAAACAACAACTGAGAAGGTCACCACTGTCGATGGCACGGAGATAGCTTCTGGTCCTGTAACTCAACGCACAGCAGAATTGACCCTTCTGTGCCAAGACAGACATCGGGAAGCCATTGCCTTTGACCTTGTCAAGGCCCCTCAGTTCTGGGTGATACTAGGGATGCCATGGTTGGTGGCTCACAATCCTAAGATCGACTGGCGAGCCAAGAAATTAGCCTTCTCCAATGAGTGTGCTAATGCGTGCTACCAAGTGGAAATGCCATCGTCTGAGCCAGAGACACCTGTCCAAGATAAAGAGGCATTGGTACTAGGTGTAACAAGTACACTACCAAGCGAATACCACGATTTCTAAGACTTTTTCCAAAAAGAACATGCTAATACCTTACCCTCTCACAAGCCATATGACTGCCAGATCAACCTCGTACCTGGTGCACAAATCCCTTGTAGTCGAATTTATGCACTCACCAAACCTGAAAATCTCCACTTAAAATCATATGTGGACCAATACCTGGCAAATGGTTTTATCTTCCCGTCCAAATCCCCAGCAGCCTCGCCCCTATTCTTCGTACCCAAGAAGGAGGGGGACTTGAGAACCTGCATCGACTACCACGCACTAAACAAGGTAACAGTTAAAAACCGTTATCCTCTACCCCTTATCCCAGAACTGCTGGACCAAGTCAAGGATGCCCAAATTTACACTAAATTGGACCTCAGGGGGGCATACCATCTTGTGCGTGTAAAGAAAGGAGACGAATGGAAGACCGCCTTTCGTACGAAGTATGGGCTGTACGAATATCAAGTGATGCCCTTTGGGCTTTGCAGCGCTCCCGCCGCATTCTAGTACTTCATGAATGATGTACTACGGGAATTGATCGACGTATGTGCCCTAGTTTACATCGATGGCATCTTGGTGTACCCCTCTTCTAAACAGGACCATGTCAGGCACGTTCGCTCCGTCCTTGCAAAATTCCGACAGCACCAGCTACATGCCAAACTTGAAAAATGCTCCTTCCATGTCACTGAAGTCGAGTTCCTTGGTTTTGTCCTCACTCCCAGAGACGTCCGGATGGATATGCACAAAGTAGACGCCATCCTTAGCTGGCCATCCCCGTCTTCAGTCAAAGGTGTCTAAAGTATGCTCGGGCTTTGCAAACTTTTATCGCTGATTCATCCCGGGTTTTTCCCAGATTGTGCACCCGATCACTTCTTTATTAAAAAAAAACAACAAACTGTTCCAATGGAGAAGAGGCAGAGAAGGCCTTCCAGGAACTCAAGAAAGATTTACCTCAGCCCCGGTGCTACGACACCCCCGCCCAGATCTCCCATATGTAGTAGAAACAGATGCCTCCAGCATGGCAGTGGGGGCTGTTCTTTCCCAAAGGGATCCCGAAACAGGCCAGTTACATCCCATGGCCTTTTAGTCGCAAACATTTACTACACCTGAACTTAACTATGCAATAACAGACAAGGAACTCCTAGCGATCAAGGCAGCCTTTAAGGCTTGGCGGCATTACCTCCTAGGTGCCAGACATACCATCACAGTAATCACCGACCATCGCAACCTACAATACCTCAAGACGGCAAAGGCTCAATCATCCCGTCAACTCAGATGGGCTTTATTCTTCGAAAAATATGATTACATAATCATGTACCGACCTGGAGTCCAGAACGGAAAAGCTGATGCCCTATCCCGCATGTGTATTGATGAGAATGCGTATTCAACCCCAGACCCGGTGGACATTATTCCAGGTGACAAACTACTAGGGTTTACAACAACGTTATCTCTGGACGAACTCCAAAAGGAAATACGGCTCCTAATGAACACAGAGGCTCTATAAGACTGGACCACTCAAGGTGAACATTACACAACAAAGAACCAACTCCCATATTTCAGAGGGCGTTTATATCTACAGAATAAGGCACTACAAGAACAAGTAATTTCTGGATATCACGACCCCCTGATAGAAGGACATCCAGGAATTGCCAAGACCCTAGCCAAGGTGAAAAGAAATTATTGGTGGCCGACCTGGTGAAAGGACATTAAGCAGTTTATTCTGTCATGTGGCATTTGTGCACAGAATAAATCCGAGAAACAAAGACCTGCGGGCCTTCTTCAACCCCTGGAAATTCCACCTGCACCTTGGCACACACTCTCCCTCGATTTCATCACAGATTTGCCTCCCTGTCAAGTGTTCAACACTATCCTAGTGGTTGTTGACCTATTCTCTAAAATGGCCCATTTCATTCTGCTTAAGGGTTTACCAAACACATCCAGTCTGGCAAAGGTGTTTTTAGAGCAAATCGTACAATTACATGGTTTCCCCTCCGTCCTGATTTTTGACCGAGGGAGTCAGTTTGTGTCTAACTTCTGGAGGATGAGTTGTGCAATTGCCCAAATCGATATTCGTCTGTCCACTAGTCACCATCCCCAAACTGATGGCCAAACAGAGCGGACGAATCAGATACTAGAGCAATACCTACGGTGCATGTTACATCAAGTAGAAGAAAGCTGGAAGGATGTGCTGTGGATAGCCGAATATGCCTACAACAACGCGTTACACACCAGAACCGGACAGAGCCCATTCTATACCGTATATGGAAGGTACCCATGTACTTCCGAATTAGATACCCACATGGCCTTGGAAATGCCTGTGGTGAAGACTTTACATACAACCATCACTCAAGCCTTAAAAAAGGCAGCAGAACCCTTGATCCAAGCCAAAGAAAGACAGAAAAGATTCTCTGATCAACACCGAAGAAAAGCCCCAGACTACCAAGTCGGAGATGAAGTCTGGTTGGCGTCTTGGCACGTGCCCATAAGATGAACTCAGACATTTTGTCCCAGATATCTAGGGCCCTATACCATTAAGGTTATTATAAATCCTGTGGCAGTAAAACTAGTTTTACCACCAAATATGCAGATCCATCCCGTATTCCACGTGTCACTCGTAAAACCTGTTCAGCCTGGAACTCGGGTCAAAACACCACCAAATCCAGTACCGGTTAATGGAGAACCCGAATTTGAAGTCAAGGACATCCTAGATTCTAAACTCACCAGGTCCAAGTTATATTACTTAGTGGACTGGAAGGGATACGGCCCTCAGGACAGGACATGGGAGCCTAGCGAGCACGTCCAATGCGCCACACCTGGTAAGACGATTTCATCGGAACCATCCCACCAAACCATGGCCAGATGGAGGAAATACCTTGAGAGGGGCCTTAGGGGGGAGTGCTGTCATGATCCATGTCCTTGACCCCCTCAGGTATAACAGCCCCCTGGCAGCAGTGGGGCTAAAGCCCTTCACACTGGCCCCAAGGGCCTTAAAACTCCATCAGAAACATACATGGAGTCAGTCCTTGCACCTTTGGAGCCAGGCTCATTATCAGGAATAAAGTAATACCAGTTTTGGACCTTGATCCAACATGGTGGCCTATTACACAGCTCAGTTCTTTAGAACCAAACCATGCAGTCTAATGTTTTGGGTGTGGCTGGGCCTGAAACTACTTGGCCTGGAACTACTTTACCTGGGCTATTTAAACCACACCCAAACAGCAGAACATGCTTCGTGTTATTCTGCACTCCTGCAGCGTAACATTCACTGGGTCAAGCTCCTGCTCATCTGCTTCTCCGGCGGCCCGATCCTGAAGCCCTAGATTGGGATTCCATTAATAACCTGGAAGAACTAGAACAGCATTAGCAAGAACACTTACCTGTGAAGTAACCACCCTTGAATCCATCCTGTGCTTCGCTTACCTTGCCCATCTCCGGGTTTCACCGCAACCTGAAAGGGAGAAGGAACAAGGTCAGCATTAACAAAGCACTTACCTGGGCAAGCAGCGCTTCGATCGCTCATCACTCCGGAACATCACTGCAACCTGTACAAAGAAGAGAAGAGAACACAGGTTAGCAATTAACACTAATAAACAGTGCAGCGCTCCGCGCATCAATAACTCACCATGGTCTTCGCCATCGGCGCAGCAACTCCGGGATCGCAACCATCCCTGTGAAAACAAAAGAGACATTGTTAGGGAAAAGTGTAGTGGAGCAAGACACCGAGAAGACAGAAAAAACGGAGGGATAGAAAGAGGCAGAATGAAGACGGAAAAGACATTTTAACTCACCTGGAAGACAGCAAGCAGAGTCAGAGTCACAGCCGGTCTGGACCCGACATAAGGGCACACGGACCAGTGAAGCAAAAGGTCCACGGAACGCCCCGACCAACCACGCGCCCCTGCACAGAGACGCAGGACGGAGAGTTCAACGCACAAAAACCTAAGGTGAGCAATAACCCCAAGGGAGGGGATTTGGACCAGAGGGAGGTGGGAGTCCACCTATCACAGAACCAGTATCTTAACCCTCCATTCTCCTGTTACAGGCACTACCCAACGTCCGGCACATAACCAAGCAGAGAGGGGTCCGGGATAGCACTTAGACCTCCATCCATTATCGTGTGTCACCCCCGTGGATACGAGGTGAGCATAACACTCAGCTTGACACTCATCTCTGAGATTATGATTTTAGACATTGGGGTACAGCAGGTGAAGTAGCTCAATTTCAATGCACAATGATTAACTGTATGCTAATCTTTGAAACGGGCCCATTAAATTGGTTAGAACATAATGAAGATCGCTAAACAAGGTACTTAAAAGTATGCAGTTTATTTGTTTTATTGAGTATCATCTTAAGTATTGCCATCAATGCTTGGTGCTTTCATCGGTACCTCTTGGCACTCTGTAGAAGATCGATATTGACACATCAGTGAGGCCACCTCATTTCACAGCAATCCAACCCAGCCTAAAATTTCAATAAAAGAAATGTAATTCCAATAAAGAGAATATGCAGAGCTATTCACTGTTCTTGGCACACTAAGGGAATCAATCACAACTGTACTGCACTAAGCAGTTTGTAAGGGAGATGCCAGACACTACAGCCAGTGCTTTAAGTGGGACTGGGTCTGCTGGGGCTGGGCCCCGGCAGTTTCCAAAAAGTGGGGCTGAGCCGGGGCCCTGCCGGGGCCCCTCGGTCCCACCACGCCATGGCAGGACACATTATCCTGCCACGGCCGCAGCCGCGATGGGAGATGCGCCCGCCAGTTTAACGTTAGGCAAGCGGACAGAAGGACTTCTGTCAGTCACTGTAACTTCCCCGATGACCCCCCCATCTCAGGGGTCATCAGGGAAGTTACAATTCCTTTGTTTGCCCTTGCCAGGTCACTGGCCCTCTGTGAACCAGCAGGCTCCATGATCTAATATGCAGATTGGATCACAGAGCCCGCGGGTTCGCAGAGGGTGAAAGACGCCTTGGGCTCTGTGATCTCCGCTGAGAGCAGAGATCACTGAGCTCGAGGTGCCTGTCTCCTTTGGCAAATCTTTATAAAAGATGCCTTGAACTGTGTACGTTTCAAGCCATCTTTTATAAACGTAGAAATATTTCTATGTTTATAACAGACGGCTTGAAACGTACACAATTCAAGGCATCTTTTATAAAGCTTTGTCGACGGACAAAGCCACCTTGGGTTTTGTCCGTCCTCAAAAGATGGCTTGAATTGTGTACGTTTCAAGCCATCTTTTATAAACATAGAAATATGTTACAACTGTCTATGTTTATAAAAGGTAGCTTGAAAAGTACACAAACTATAGTAAGGTAAGCACACAAGTGTGCGTTACTTACTATGGTTTGTGCACTTTCAAGCCACCTTTTATAAACATAGAAATATGTAACATTGCTATGTTTATAAAAGAAGACTTGACAAATACACAAACCATAGTAGTACGCATACAAATATATAAATGCTCACATACATTTATATATTTGCGCACCCTCCTATGATTTGTGCACTATTAGGCCACGCCCACAGTGGATACCACGCCCCCAAATGAGGCCTCCCCTCAATTTCTTACCCCACTTAAAGCACTGACTACAGCAACTAAACATAACAATTTAAACAAAAGGTACTGTAGACATTTGGTGTTTCTGGGATTGTTCCCGCCTCAGTAGCAATAGAATACTAACCTGTGAGGGTCTAGGGAACAGTCAGTTACATTCTAGGTGAACCTCCGGAAAACGAGTGTGACTTAGGTGTCTTGGCCAGAGTCATTGCAAAACTTAAGCTGATGCTTCTGATAGGTATGAACAAAGTGTTCCTAAACTATAAAATAGAACAATAAAGCAGTGTGGTATTTTAATTCTGTAGTAATTAAAATGTTTGATTTGTTGGGGGACTGTCTGTGGAAAGGGAACTAATGAGCATGATTGAGCTCAAACCTATAGGGTTCATTCGATTTAAAGGATCTCAAACATATAGGCCCTCATTACGACCCTGGCGGAAATCAACCGACCGGACCGCCATAGCGTAAATAGCGTTTCCGCCATTGCACGATGGAGCAAAGTGCGGCTCATTCCGACCCATCGGGCACGAGCACCACGCCATGGCGGAAGTGCAAAGTCCGCGATGGCGGAAATGACCCCAAAACGGCCCACACCGCCGCCGTACGGCGCCCTAGGTGCAATACCGCCACCCATCTTAGCGGACACCGCAGTGAGCGCCAACCGGAAAGTACGGTGACCGGAAATATACGGAAACGGAAGTAAAAGCATGGTCCCGGAACGGGAAACATCACGCCGTACACCTATAAAACCACAAATTCCACACAACCATTAAAAATACTACCCTGAGACACATCCCAACCCGTCATCCACCCTAGTGAAACCAAGAAAAATGGGAAAAGTAGCGAAGAAAGCGTGCGACCGCAAGCGGCAGGTCCACTTCTCCCGTGAGGAACTCACCGTGCTCACAGAGACCCTCCAGGAGAATGCTGCCGCCGTCTTCTCCACGCAAATGACCAGGACGGCACTTGCGAACAAGAAGGCCATATGGGCCCTGGTGGCACAGCGGGTAAGTGCGGTGGGGACCGCACCCCGCAACCCACAGCAATGCAGAAAGCGATGGGACGACCTGCGGATACGCGTCCGTAGCATACTTTCTGCCAACCGCAACATTGCCACAGCTACCGGGGGAGGATCGGAATCACCCATCAAGTTGACCCCCTGGGAAGAAATCTGTGCCTCCACCATTGGAATGGAGAGCATAGAGGGAGTCGGAGGGATGGAGAAAGGAGTGCAGACATCCGAAGAATCAGGTAGGTGTCCCAAATCAAACAATGCCAAAACCACAATGTCCAATCATGTGAAGTACCACGTGCCCACATAGTGCAACAGTAACACATGTCCAGGAGAACGTCCACATACATAGGCCTGATAGCACACTTTAAAACTCACATCAAATACATAAATAATTAAAAATCCTAAAAACACCCTCTACACGTGCAGCAGGCACACCCTAACTGCAGGCTGCAAAACAACTGCACCCTCACTCCACACACAAATGAAACCACCTCCAAGGCCCCGACCCAAATCACCCTCAGGTACCACCCCAATGCATGTGATACATTGCCATTCCAATTCCCACAGACCCATTAATAACGCTCGCCCTCCTTTACTCCACCACAGGGTCCGATCCAAACGACGAGCTCCAGGACACCCCTACCAGCACACCTGCAAAGAGGGCCAAGACCAACGGCCAAAGACCCTCCACCTCAGCTGCACGCATCAAGACACGGAAGCAGCACAAATCAAGTGGCAGCACAGAGGAGGGAACTCCAACAGGCACCCCAGCAGCCAGCATGCCCACAACAACACCACCACAGGTCCCCCCAATGGATGCCACAGAAGGCACTGCTTCTGGTGGCAGCAGCACCATAGGTGACACTGCATTAATGGCAGCATGCTCCGACACAGAAAACGGGGATGTCGAAGTTAGATCCATCCATGACCTGTCTCAATCCCCCTGTCTGTTCCATCCCGTACACCATGAGGATACCACGCAGGGGCACCCACAAGACGATGACTGGCCATCCCCCACAAGCCCTGTGGCAAGGCAACATGAGGTGATCAGCCACTCTGTGACACCACCGCAAATGGCCATGGCCCAGCAGAGGCAACAGTCCCTCGACCAGGTAATCGTGCAACAGCAGCAACTGGCCACGCTCCTCAAGGACCATGCCGATGAATGTGGGGGCACTAAGGCAGACATAGAAACATCAACTGAGACACTTAGGGCAGAAATGGAGAGAAGTACAGAGACACTAAGGGCACAAATGGAGAGTAGCACCGAGAGCCTGAGAGTAGAAATGGAGAGAAGCACCGAGAGCCTGAGAGTACAAATGGAGAGAAGCACCGAGAGCCTGAGGGGGGAACTGCATGCGACGTCCAAAGACGTATGTGCCGAACTTGCCGCAGTGCGCCGTGTGCTCACTGAGCTCTCACAAACCCTTAGGGACATGCATGGACGTGAGCAGGCAGAGACATCATCCGTTGCAAATTCCGTCCAGGGCAGCCCCCAACGTAGATCTGGGAGGAACCTGCGCTCCACAGGCAGGGGTGCCCCTGATACCCGGAGAGGGGGCCTGCAATAGCGACTGCCCACTGACAATGAGCATCTTTGGACACTGGTGTTCGGGGGGGAGGTAGGAGGGTGGAGGGGGTGTGTTGGGCTCACTTGGGTGGCGGGTCGATAGGGTGTTTAACATGATATCACATATGCCATAAACAATGCACGATCATCCAATGAGATGTGTGGACATTGATCTTTGTGTACGAGGCCATTATAGGCGTACAGTCCATATTGTGCATGTTCCAGACACACACAGTGCCACGAGTCCCGTGTCCATGTATCAGCCACCAGGCGTGAGTGCTAGAAGCATGCATCTATGAGATGCTGACGAATGTCACGGCCCTCCTGTGCCTCGCAGACTCCTTGAGGTGCTGCCACATCCCCACCCTCATCATGACCATCTTCAGGTGCTTGCAGTTCTGCGTCAGGGGGCATGGGCACATTTCTACGTACGCACATGTTGTGGAGCATGACACATGCCATGACCATCTTTGCAACCTTCACATGGCGGTACAGGAGTGCCCCGCCAGACCTGCTGAGGCAGCGGAAACGAGTCTTCAGTAGGCCGAATGCCTGTTCTATGACTACACGGGTACGTGAGTGGGCATGGTTGTAGTCCTCCTCATGCTGGTCCCGTGGGTTCCGGACTGGTGTGAGGAGCCATCTCTTCAGTGGATACCCGGCATCACCTGTATGTGGACAATAAAGGAATTTTGAGGAATGCCATTGCTACGTACGCACCCCCCCCCCTTCCTGCCAGGTCATTGCCGCATCACATACCCCACATCATCATGCATGAAATGAGACTCACCGAGTAGCCAGGATCTGTTCCCTGCGTGTCGCTCCATGTAGCGTGGTATTGTAGAGTTCCTCAAGACCATAGAATCATGGGTTGATCCAGGGAATCGGGCACAACAATGTGTAATGATCCTGTTGGAGTCACACACCATTTGTACATTCAGAGAATGAAATTGTTTTCGGTTGCGGTACTGGGCCTCCATGGCATGTGGGACGACCAATTCCACATGGGTGCAGTCGATGGCACCAATGCAACCCGGTATGCCGGCAAGTGCATGGAATCCCACTTTTGTGTTGGTAATTTCCTGCTCCGAGCGTGGTAGAGAGATGTAGTCGTCTGCGTGCTGCAGGAGGGCATCGAACACTTGCAATAGTGTCCGTGAGAACAGTGGCTGTGATATGCCATGCAACTGTCCGACTGTGTGCTGGTAGGTGCCTGTGGCCAGGAAGTGGAGTACAGACACCACCTTCAGTAGGGGTGGGATGGCGGTTGGGCTATCTATCATGCTGACAAGGTCAGCCTGTGTCATGTCCACAATGGCGGTTATGGTGTCCCGGTCCAAACGGTAGAGGGTGTGGATCTGCTCATCAGTGAGGTTGAATGGATGTGCTCGGAGGCGTGGGATTGCGGGCTGCCTGCGTGGTGGTAGTGGCTGTGCTGGCGGCCCTTGCTGGCCCTGCCTTGCCCTCCTCCTCCTCCTGCGTCTCCTCCGTGCGGCCGGTTGTAGTTGGTGTTCGTCTTCTTCTTGAAGTTGGAGTACTTGCAGTGCTATCAGGTCCCCCAGGGCCAACATAGCTAGTCCTGCCGGTAGCATTTCGGAGTGGGTGTGGTTGTGGGAGGAGACTGGGTGTGCAATTTATGTGTTTTCAGGCTGTATGGCCTCCACCTGTGGTGATTCATTCCACCTGTGCAAGCTGCTCTCCCCTTTGGGCGAGCACGTCCCGCACACAACGCTGCAATTCGACGAATGGCATCTTGCTATTACAATCATGTATTTGTACCCGATGGCAGTGTAACATTGGTTGATATGTTCATTCGGCTATGGTCCCATTGTTTCACATACTATCTTTGCAGTCGCGAACAGACTTGTGAAGGGTCAGTGGAACGTAGTACTCGAGTAACGGTGGACCCTCATGCAGCACTGTACCGAGGTTCACCGACGGGCGGGGCGTCCCATTTGTGAGTGAAGGCAGTTGCCATTTTCACACACAGCCGCACTAGATGGATTAATTTGTGATTTCAAGCGGCCACAGATGCCTTTTCGACGTGATGTTGCAAATGAGGAATTCGAAGGGCGGCGCTTTCGGTTTTCAGCTAGCGGCGAGGAGATGCCCACAGGTCTGACTGCAAATATAACGTTCTATTGTTCAATGTCCTTGGGACAGGGGCCATGGCGAGGATGCAATGATTGATATGAATAGTTTGGGATGCGCAATAGCGAAGTGGGCGATAAGGCCGGACGTTCCCAAATACATGTTACTTCACAACACTGGAATTACGGGCTGGGGCACAGTGGATTTTGCAGGCTGCATAACGCACAGACTCAATGGAAATTTCACATGTTATGTGAGTATGGAAACAGGCGTTTTCATTACGGGATGAGGGAATGATGTATGGATGCATGGACAGATGATTTGATACAGAGTTTGCCATGTACAGGGCTTCTTGGAATCTATCCGCCTCCCCTGCGCTATGTGATGCAGGGCTGCCATAGTGGGACCATCGTCTATCTGGCCTTGTTGAGCCCTCCCTGTCTCGACGCGCCTTCAGACACTTGTGTCTATGCACGTTACCAATCCCATCTGATGGATTCTGTTTTAACAGACGCATGCACAGGTACACTCGTTTGTGATAGTGTTTTCACCTCGATATAGATAGTTATGATTCGCAAGTGGTTTTTGGGTGGTGATGATCCTTTGGAGTGGGCTAGCATGCATATGGCTGTGGATTTGGTGTGATCATTGAAGTGAGTAATTCAAATGTAGTTCTGATGGCCATACTATTCTTTTTCATTTCATTTGGTTGACAGGTATCTCCTCCCCTTTTGCCACTGCCATCTGTATGCCACTCCTGCAGATGGATTTTACTCCCGACACCTGCTGCTTCGTGTTAATCAGTGGAGCAGCATTACGATCTTATGGGACGATCGCCAATGGGCCACATGCCCTTACGCAGTACTAGTGGCTAGGAGCAACATTTCGGCCTTTCAGCTGGACTAGTGCCTCCCTATTGGGACGGCCCTGCGGTTCTAGGCGCTTCCATGTTGCCTTTTCGTACGAGAATGTAGCCCCTGTGTACCATGAAGGAACAGGGCGTCACACAAGAAGTAGCTGGTCATTTATTGCGGATGCAGCCCACAATGGTGAAATGTATTTTGGAGTTCATGGCCTAATGGCTGTATGGGCTTGGTGAATTTGTTGTGCATTAAATTTCTATTCTGATATGAACCGTGTAGCGTTCTTCTTTGCAAGTGATGTGGCATATTCCTATTTGGGGAGCGATGTATTGTGAGGAGATCTGCATTGGGTTCCAGCTTCGGAGTATAGTTGCGTGGTACTGTGCTGGGCGCGTTTGCCTACGAAGCCCAGTGAGGTCAGGGATAAGGGCTGCCAATATGACTGTTTTGATGATGTCATGCTCAGGGGCGGGGGATTAGCTTTTGTGTAACAGATGCCGGTCAGCCAGTTGGATTGGTGGAATGATGTGATTATCGGAATATGGCTGGTCACAGGTGCCTGTGTTTGCGTGCGTTTCTTGGTGGGAGACTGAGGTCATGTCCATTTGTATAGCTTCTGTATTCGTGCCATCTGTGCCCTGCAGCTCCCATTGGCCCCTCTTGAGATTCATTTGTTCGTTGGCAGGCATGGATGACTAGTACATTTCACTGGTTGCATTGTGTGACTTCATTGCACCTACGGGGAGTTGTACAATGTGGCCAGGGAGCGGTGTACAGGCACTCAGTAGGGCCGTTTACGGTTGGTTCGCGATGCCGTACTTCTCACCATGGCGGAATGGTACTTTCCGCCGTGCTTGATGGCGTTAGGTGCATGTCCGCTAGGGTCAGAATTCGCGTACCGTTGCGCCATGGTGGTAATTACGGTTTGGCATGGCGCGCGCGCGCGTACTTGGTGCAGTTAGCGTTGGCGTTCACTACGGTGTCGCTAATGGCATCGTACTTTGCGGTGACGGGTCATGATCGCACCGAGCGCTATTCGATGGCGGTATTGCATTTCCGCCATCGTTTTTCGATTTCCGCCAGGGTCGTAATGAGGCCCATAGAGTTTTGATCACTGTAGAGACTACAACTGTCACTTTCACCACCGAGCTATGAGGAAATTCCCGCTCAAAAAGAACATAAGCTTCAGCCCCAATGCTACACTACGTTTTTTTCCATTTGTCAACAAGCAACAAAATACAATTTGTTTTAAAAACGACAATTGAAAAAGGTGTTGGAGAAAATGAGAGTTGAACCCAGCTCCAATTGCAACTTCCATTTCAAAGGTGAACATTCTTATCACTTCACTACTAATGTCGTGACCATGCTTATGTTTATTCATTTATATTGCGCACCAGACCCGAAGTTATGAGGGCGCAGGAGCAGCAAGGTTATACCAAACAGCACATTTTAAAGCACACTGGGCTGGTAACGTTGGTCTAAACTACTAGTTACATAATGCGGTTCACGCTGTGCCACAACTCTAGCCTGTCAGGATAGTTAGCCCTTCATTTTGCCTTATAGGCCAGCCTCCACGGGCTTTCGTGTTTTTGGTACTTTAAGTGCACATGGGTGAGCGTCATTTTCTCGTTACGTATCGCACAGCCTACGTAACCGGGCAATCGAAGTTAAAACTTGCATCTGAAAATGGTCGTCTAAAATAGATGCTTGCCCCATTTCCCTGCTGTAATCTCACGTGACTACACTTGACAAATCAAGTAACTGGGAATAGCGGATGGTTTGACGTTGCCATGATTTGTCAATTACAGATTTGGTAGCGCGTGCCATAAATTGATTCGTTTTTGTTTTGTTTCATGCATTGATCGATGTGATTATCGATACATTTTTGTAAGGAATCGATCCGCTTTTATCGTGAATCAATGCATGGTTTTGACAAATGTGTTCCTAAGCTGTAGCTGTTTTGGAAGCCCATGGTCTTAGGTGGATCGGACTACTTTCACTATGGTCAGAATTTGCCATTAGTCTTGGGGATGGTCTTCAAATGCACTGATTTATTACATTAAAGCTAAACCTGAAAAAAACACGAGGAGCTTTGAACATATTTAAAGGCAAGAAATACAGGCTATAGCCACTCATTTGAGCAGGTGGGGTATAATGTGCATTTAACTTCAGTAATAAGAGCTATGGCACAGGCTCGGGTGATGGTGCATGAATGTCGTATTTCAAATAACACAATGTTTAAATTAGGTTGTATATTTATATCCACCAGAGGGCAGCGTTTAATCAAAAACAAAAAAACATTTTTCTAGGCGTCCCGATGTCCTGAAAGGGTATATAGAATTGTACTTTCTGTTGCAGCAAAACAGCCCGAATTGGTCCCGTCTAAAAGTCCTGCTCCGGCGCAATTTGTATTGATTGGCAGTTTTTTTTAGGGATTTCGAAGTTGCTACTTTAAAACAACCCAATTAAATATGGGCCCTCCCACATGGGAGGCCCCAGGGCATAAGCTGGGAGGTGGTGTTGTTGTGGGTCCGGCTGGGTCAGCACTTCCCAGGTGCTTGCCCCATTAGCATGCCGGTGACAGGGCAGGCCTCCAGGCCCCAGCCACAATAGGGACCCAGACATCTGGGCACCCCAGACGGCAGGGAGGTGGAAGGGGCAGGTGACAACAGGCAATCCGCCGGACACCCCACATCAAAGGCCCCCTGCTCCCACCCGGACAAATGCGGAGTCAAGGGGGCTTTGATACATCAAAGGGGGCTACCGTGCCCTCAAGCCAGTATTGGCTTATAACTAGGGCGGG
The DNA here is from genome assembly GCF_040938575.1 of Ambystoma mexicanum. Taxonomy (NCBI): domain Eukaryota; kingdom Metazoa; phylum Chordata; class Amphibia; order Caudata; family Ambystomatidae; genus Ambystoma; species Ambystoma mexicanum. The sequence goes on from NC_090934.1 coordinate 675,595,311, forward strand.
CAAGGTAGCCCCCAGTCATCTGTTCCCCTGTCCTGGCAGCAATCTGGAGCTGCAGGACAGCGATTGTCATTTTGCACCATAGCTATTGTTACAATAAAGCTTGTGGCCAAAGTTTTTCCACCTCACATCTCGTTTGGCCTCCTCCTTGTGGACCTTGTCATTACTGTCATACTTGCCATCAATGTCACTGTTTCACCTGCACGCCTCTTCCCCCACACTAAGGTGCTGATTCATGGAATTATTTGCGCCGGAAAACGGGGATTTGTGCGCCATTTTGTCAGCAAATGCCTGTTTAACAAATGGGGATTTGCAGGCAGAATGACGCACAAATCCCTGTTTTTCGGTGCAAATAATTCCATGAATCAGCCCCTAAAACTCTTCCAGGCTTATATGTTTAACACTCTTCTTTCTAGGACACGCATCTTTTCTTCTTGTAGTCATGTAAGAAAGCATGTTGGAATTGGCATAAGTATGTTAGTTGAATGCTGCAACTTTCTTTTTGTTTTTCTTTGATGCAAATAGTGTAATATTCGTCAATGTAAGTGCTTTGTGTACATCCTGAAAAGGATTGCTGCACAGTGGACCCATGCCACGCGCGATGCTAGGCAGAATCCAGTCATGGGGAGAGATTATCAACATGTTGCGCTTGGGCACAAAATGGGGGCAAAGGAATTTAGTAGCCGTTTTGCTGCTAGATAATACAGAACAGAGCAAACAGGTTTAGCCCCAAAGATCATCTAAAACTGTTTTTAATAGGACAAAAAGGAAATAGACTGTTGTATTTACTATGTTTGATTTGTAACATCAAAAGAAATGCAGCAAACACATTTCTATAATACTCCGCAAACATAGTACAAAAAGTCAAATTCTTATTTTCCCTACTGCAAACGTTTTTAGATAATTCTTATTGTGATAACATCTGTTTGCTTCATTCCATGGTATCTAAGCATTTGCTACATTTTTAGCAATGGTGCAAATATTAGATATGGACAGATTCATTCAAGACTTGTTTTCTCTTTATGATAATGTGAAGAAAAATGTATAGAACACAAAAAAGTCCTGCTGAAAACTTTGTGCACAATACCACTGGCAGAAAACAGCTATAGGGTTCAAATGAATTGCATTAAACTGTTTACACTGACCAAAAGTGTTTATATGTACAATCTGGATTGGTTGAATAAATTAAAAATACTATTAACTACCCTGCACGTTTACTGTCCATTGGCAAATACAATATTGAATACGTTCGTCAAACATTGGCATTCAATAGTTTAGACTTGTTTTCAGATTTAAAATTTGGCAAACCCTATTCACTCTCTTATGAAATTCATCAAACACATATTCAATTAAAATACAACTGCTGACACTCTAATGAAATTCAGGCTTTCTGGTGGTAAGCAGTTGAAGCATTTCTTCTGCCGTATCTGAATTTAACTGCATGTCAGAGCGCTACCACTTCGCCTGATCAGTTTTGCTGCATTGGAAAAGTGGTCTGTTGGTGCTTTGGCACACCCTTCAGTTCTTCATGTTTTACAAGTTCGCCACACGCAGAGTCACCAATGCGAGGTAATTAATACCCCGTGAGCACCAATAACAGATTACTTTGTTCACCCACCCAAAAAAGGGACAAATATACCCCCTCCCATCCCTCCCTTTCTCTTTACACACACAGTTCTCCAATCTGGGATGATGCATCACCCTACAGCCGGATAGACACACCGGCCCTCAGAGTGGCATCACAGCCCATCCTCCACAGCGGTCTACATTACCGCCCAGACCTGTCTCTGTCCCAGGGAATGTCGTTAGGGTCAGTGCACACTAGGGCCTTGAACAGACCCTCACAGCTTTGAACTTGTTGCACCATGCCCACTGGGCCCCTTACCGTTTATTGTTATCCTAGTTTTATTGATGGCCCAACAATATCCTACACCCAGTAATGCAGTATCTGGTTCTCCCTCCTCTACAGGGACAACCCAACCCACGCAGCAGAACATGATACCCTGCCAAAACGCCATAAAAGGACAGGATAGTGTACTTTCTGTTCCTGTCTTCCAAATTAACTAATCATTAGAGACGTTGACCAATGATTGGTCTCAAGATTAGCCCAGAAAACATAACAAAATCAAAAAATCCCTTTTATACTAGATAACTTTAGTGCACTGAAAGAATATATCACACAAATATCAGATACAGCTATGATTGGATAAAAGAAACCAAGTGTCTTCTATGCATATAGTCAACATAACAACCTAATGTTCAGACTCTGCTATATAGGAATTACAGGGTCTGCATAAGATTGGTGAAAAATCCCATGTTCTAAGGCAGAGAAGGAAGAACCATAGTCATAGAAGGCTTCAAATAAATCATTCACGCAAATCATAGACCATAACTTCTCATGCCTATATGTTGTCCCGTCACTTCTGTCCTTGTCTACATGGAACGCGCTCGGATGCCTGCGGGCTGCAGCGCTATACAAACATATAAATAAAATAAATAAAGTAAAATCTACTACTCACAGCTTTCTTTCAGCTTCCCTTTCCTAAGCATAAGAAAGTTCCATGAAAGAAAAGACTCAAAGGATACCTTCTCCAGTTCATGGTAATATAGTTCACAAACAAACCTTGGGTTACCTTCCCCAAGTTCTAGGTTGTACAATACAAAACAAAAAGCATCTCAGGACTCTGTTTCCAAGACAACAAGTACAATTCCTCAAGTCTCGGGATGCCCTTCCACAAGACTTCACTCGCTTTAGTCTTTTTGAAAGTGTTGCAGTGTTTATTTTTAGCTTGTTTCGTGGTATCCTTAGCTTTCACCATTCAGGGTCCTTTGGTCTAGGTGCAGTTGTCCGACCACATGATCCACCCATCACAGGTCGCACAACTAGGATCCCTGAACTCTTCCTGGACATTTTTGGGGGTGTCCTTAGCTTTCACTATTTAGGGTCCTCTGGTCTAGGCGCAGTTGTGAGACCACATGGTCCACCCATAACAGGTCACATAACCAGGGTCTCTGACTCCTCAGCCCCACACACACGTTTCTTGGCACTGGCTCCTGTGTGCCAAGTTACTTTCAATTGGCTCTTCTGTACCAGCCTCCTGGCTTTAGGATGCAATCTTATGTTCCTTTGGTTTTTTTGTGGTTGCCTCATGGCCCTGCCACCATGTTGTCTTGACATGCTGCATTCACTCATTAAAGTTCATTGTTCACGTTTACTTTAGCTTTTAATGTAGTCAACTGTAATTTTAGATGTAACTTGTACAACATAGGTTTACTATGATTTGAGTTTCAGTTCAGAGTTCAAAAGTGTGCCTATGATGCTTAATTAAATTCTAGTTTTACTGCACACTTGCATTGTCTCAAAGTTAAAGCATTTTGAAGTTCGGTATTCAATGTGCTTAGTTACTTCAATGGGAAGTTTCCCTATAATGCAGTGTTCAATAGGCCTTGGTTTTATATCAGTGTCAAAGTTTCAAATAGGTTGGTATTCAATATACCTGGGTTTCCTTGCGATGTTAAGTTTTCATATATTTTTGTATTCAGTATACGTTGGCTTCTTGCAATGTTAAAGTTCATATAGGTTGGTATTCAGTATACCTGGGTTTCCTTGCAATGCTAGGTTTTTCATATAGTTTGGTGTTCAGCATACATTGCTTTCTTGTAATGTCAAAGTTTTCCTATAGTTCAGTATTCAGTATATGGACTGGCAATTGCCTGGAGTCTGTTTTGGAGCTCCCCGTTGTATGCATGTTCCTCTGACATTCACAAGTGGTCTGCTCCTCTTGCCTGCGGTTCGTTGTGGAGCTCCCCGGTGTCTGCATGTCCCTCTGACACTCACCAGTGGTCTGCTTCTTCTCCCGGCGGCATCTGCTGCTATCTCCGCTCTGCTAATGTGAACCCTGCTCACTTTTTGGCTTTCTCGTGGTGGTGGGTGCTGTCCTCTGGCCTGGGTTTGCCAGTTGCCTGGTTTGGCGTCTAGTCCCACCACAGCTGCTCCCAGGAAGAGCGGGTCCCCGGCTGGCCACTGCCACGCTGGCCTCCCTGCTTCTTCCTCATGGTTCTCCTTGCAGGCTCTTGTGCAGGTTTTCTTGTGGGTTCCTTATTGGGATCTCTCTCTCCTCTCTGCCCCTCACCTCTTATTGTATACACCTGCAGCCTTTTAACAGGCTGCAGGTGTGCCTGGTCAATTGGATTTGCCTGACCATAGTTAGACAGACATGTCTGACCTTACCAGTGTTCGGGATGCAGCTTCCTCGCCCCAGTACCTAACTGGTGAAGAGGGGTAATCATCATCACTCATAGTTGCTTCTTCTTCATCTCAGTACTGTCAGGTGTGTGTGTGTGGAATAAGGACAGAAACTGGCTTGTAACAGCTTATAAAAGTTGGGGGAGGGTTAGGTTGACTGTCACTAGGAAAAGGGGATACCATGTCTCACCCATGGGCACCCTGCTCCAATCCTCAAGGACCCTCCACCCAGGTGATCCCCCCTTGCTTCTCCACCCGCAGTGTCAGGATACAAAAGTGATGGCCTTTCCCTGGTTACCTACTTAGAGGATCCAAGGGGAGCAGAAGTGAGAATACCCTTAGGTTTCTCACAGCTGGCACATCCTAATTTTATTAATTGGGGGTGTGATTATGGGTTGATAAGGGGATGCACAATGGAGATCAGGAGAGAGCTGTCTGATATCATTTGAGTTGGAACTGCTGACCAAATTACTGGAGGAGACCAGGGAAATCTACAAGCTGGCTGGGACCCATGCAAAGAGAGACAAATCAAGGGGATTGATTCTGGAGACTACCCATGACTGAGGCCATCTGACCAGATCCCTGTGCTTTTCCTGTGAGATATCCAGGAGCTCTGAGGTGGTATTTTCCTATGTAAGTAATTTGTCCAATCAGACCACGTCTTGTGGGGGTTGGTTTGATGTAACATCTTCATTATTGATTGGATGGGTAGACTAAGTAGATCCTTAGTATTTTTACTAAATGATAATTTAATTAACTCCCCTATAGTCAACTAACATGGAGTGATTTTGTTGAAATACAAAATTAACAACATTGCTTCAATGTGAATGCAAATATAGCCCGTTAAATTAATTGGACACTCCTATTTCTTATTGCCAACCCCAAAATTCCTTAAGGGGAAAGGGGTACTTGTCAAAATGAAATTCCTAACTGTTCACCAGTCCCCAGACCCTGCCTTAAATCAGAGGGGTGCTGACTGTAAAGTGAATATCTGGGTTTTTGCGGCTGGTGCAGAATAGTGTCTTGCCAAATTAAATAAAGTGAAGTCCCTGATTGAAAAGCATACTCTCTATTGAGAATGGGAAAGTGACTCCCGGTATAAGAGATATTCACCATGGCATTGTGGTGAAGGAAGAAGGACTTTATATATATTGCTTTGTTTTTAAAAGTCTGTGGTGCCCCAACACTGCTAGCATTTCCAATTGCACAGGGAGATTAAAAATACAGAGTGCTACATGTGTGAAACTGCTTTTGCAAAATAAAAAGTGTTGCATATTATTTAAATTAAACTTTATGTAAAGTGTAGTGCCAAGCGTACAAACGAGGCATGTTTCAAGGTGCTACATGTTATTAAAAGTGAACCCCATGCAAAGATTTTTGACTGTACATGTTGCGAGGTCAAAGAGTCTGTGATCTGTGCTATCCCAAACCAACTAGTATGTGTCAATTGTGTGAAAAGGGAAGTGTTATAAAGAAAAGAATTTGGGCCACGGAGTGAGGTGGCATGATTTGTGATTTTGTTCAACCATTAATTTTCCAATTCATTCATAAATATATATGCTTTCTATATGCCATATGTGCATATTGCAAGACTCCCAGAGAGCATATGAAATATGAGACGAAGTACAAAAAAGAAAGGATTGATTGGTGGCTGAGAGCAGTGTGCTCGAAGCCAGCCAGGCCTTGGTAGCAGAGCTAAAAGCTCAAATCTCATAAACATAAGCAGGACATCCTGGTGGAGAGAAATATGAGTGAGACATTAAATAATGAAATCCAAAAATATAAACAGGCATTGAGACACCCTGTCCAATCAGGGCATGGTATAGGGCCATATGACGAAGGAGAGATGCCCTTCCCTCCAAGGCCTCATGCCAGTTACCTACAAACTCCCAGGTACAGACTGGAACTGACCTCATGGATACTACTTATAGAGAACAGGGAAACGTGAGGCAGGGGGCCTTACCTATTCTTAGCCCACCTGATCAGGAAGGCCAGTCCTTATCTGACATTGATGAATTTTCACCACTACCAAACAGGAGGGAAGGTGGACGGACCAGTGTGTCAAGGGAGACCAAAAATAGTTTTATGAGCACTTATGACCCTGAAAACTGATATGATGAGAAAATCAGTTAGATTTGCAGAAAATTATATTGCAAAGAGAACGCATAGCCCACTTCGCTGAAAGAGAAAAGCAACAATCTTCAGTCTAGGAAGGGCATTTTGAAAACCTCCACATATTCAGGTGAATTGGTGGTTTCCCCAAGACTACCAGGAAGGAGGGATAGTACCTATTGGCAACAGTCTGAAGAAGAGATTGTATTCTAATCTGTGCCAAAAAGTGATGACAGGGAAAGTGACCTTGAGAGCTCACAGCGGCACTGGCGAAAGGAGGAGTCTATATCCCATGATTCTGCACAATATTCCCAATCCCCTAGATATAGAGAGTGCATAGGAGACAGGGACTGGAGTGGCAATAACAGCACTGATTCTGAGGGTGAATGGACTCAGGTTCAGGGGCGAAAAATAAATACCAAGCAGAGAAAGGGTTTTGTTAAAGACCCACTCAGGCAGATTAAGGCCATAAAGAGATTCATGACCCCATACCACAAGAACGCCAAGTATTTGGTGCTGGAACATTTTGAACTTTATGAACAAATGGTGTCATCATTTGAAATTAAAAATGATGTTAATTGCATGGAGTTTGTGAAATGGACATTTTCCCGGGAATAGGCCACTTTTTTTGCAGGACTGAAAGACCAGGTTCGTTGCAAATGGTCCACCTGTATGGTGGCTATTTTAAAACACTTCTCCACTAACAGGAACCCACAAGTGGCATGTAAGGCTGCATATAATTTACAACGTGGGGAAGATCAGGCACATAAGGAGTTTGCATAAGAAGTAAAACGTGCATTTGCGCAGACATTCAGGCGGGTGAATATGAATAGCAGGGAATCTGTGACCACATAGTTCCATGCTCTTCCCAAATATATAATTACCCAACTAGTTTGCGATTTCCATGACCGCAGGACACTGGATCGGATAATAGAGCAAGCCACCAGGATATATGTGGTCCAGGAACCCACTGACAGTAAAAACGCTAAAACCACTAAACCATCTACCACACCTGCCACTGGGAAGGTGGTGGAGGTGAAAAAGACCCCTTCTTTGAATCACTTGTAACAGTTCTTCAGCTTTCATTTGAAAAGATCCCTTTCCAATTCCAGCCAGAAAATAGCACCAATGGTAATCCTGGATATCCTTTTTCCAAGATTGTTTTGCCACAGTTCAAAGAATAGATTAAAAACTTCTCCTTCTACAACTTCACAAGCGGTTATGACCTCTGCAGTAAATTTGGTATAATTGTCAGGATATTTCTTCTTGGGTTGTTGCTTTCCTCTTGACAACTACCCTTCTACTAATGTTAGCTACTGTGGGAACAGACTCCTTTGTTCCACGGTATGCCACTACTTCAACCAACTTCAATGTAACATCTACCCACAGTGTTATACACAACCACAGTTCTGCTATTTCAACTTCAACTTTACACTTCCGGATGTTTAGGCATTTAAAGTCACAAGACTCTTCGACCTCTACAGGTAGGCAAGGCATTCTTCTTCTTTATGCTCCAAGAAAAGGGCAGCCTCTTTGCCTCTTCTCTCGGTCTTACTGCCGCAGGTATAAGCTGCCTCTGCTTCAAGACCGACTTTCTCTCAACTTCAGTAGTTTCAGCATTACAGCTTATTTGTTCAATGTTCTTTTCAAGCACCTGTGTGGAAGGAGGAGGCCTTTTTGAACCCCCCTCCCCTATTCCTACACTTCCTGGGTGGGTCCAGCCATTGGGTACAGGGCCCCAGCCCTGGAGCACTCGTGCAGGAATACCTTTAGGAACTGTGAACCCTTTCCTGCGGGAATACCTTTAGGAGCTGTGACCCCCTTGCATACACCCCTTATAACACTGTAAAACCAGAGGTGGATAAGACTCCATATTGCAAATCACAACTCCATTTTTGCAAAGTTAAATAGCCCTGGAGGTTTCACTCAAGCTGCAGCTCTCCCTGTCAGGCGCGCACAGAGAACGAGTTCCTCCCCAACCTCCTCCCCTGTGCCGTCTCCGCAACTGCTCGGTTCCCATGAGAAGGCTGGCTGCGAGAACGCAACAAAATCCACACTGTATCTTCTGCCTTCCGCCTCCCTTCACTGACCCAGATGCAGCCCAGAGCAGGGACCAGAGCAAAAGCTATCTGTCTCTATAAACCTGCCCACACCCCACAGACCCTGGCCATAAAAACATAATCCCAGTGCCCTCTAGGGCAGGGCCATCAGTTAGGAGGACCCTTAAGCCTGTGAGCCTATTTTCCCTTTGATATGGATACAAATAAGCACTTTTCTTCTTAGGCAAAATCGTACAAACCTAATAGTAGTCTAAGGAGGCCTATGAGTGAACAATATAAATACATACACGTGTGTAATTAGAAGTTCCTATGATAACCTGCTATGATGAAAGCACGATGCATGTCAACCTATGGTTCTGAAATGCTCATAGCAATATTTTGTAACACTACAATGTTTAACCAAATATAAATCTGTACACACCAGCACTGCGCTACCTCATTTCTTACAAGGTCGAATGTAAATACATGTATAGTGAAGTTAATCACTCCTAGCCAGCCGTGCTCCCAGTTAAAGACACACCCATAGACCCCAAGCTGTGACCTGCACGTTTATGAATAAGTGAATTTTGAGTCAAATATATGTTTTATTTCTTGATCACTCCTTGATGAATTCTTTGTTTCCCTTTTTGTTATGATGAGAGTGCCTAGTTAAATGAAAGTTAAAGCATGTCCTATACCAGTGTGATTTAAGTGGAAAACAGCCAGTCATGTGCTAAAAGCCGCTTGTAAAATTGTGTTCTGAAAGACCCCGAGCTATTGTATGATATAGAACCAGACTACAAAGGGGTCTTGATTCCCTCCAAGTTCATCTGGGTGTCAACAGAGATTAACAGTGAGTTAGTGATGTTTGGACATTCGATCACTGAACCCCCACAATGAAATGTATGCCTATAATGATATGTACCTTTAGTGACCTAGTCATCTCAGCCATCTATTCTAAGTTCCCTTTGTTGTTTTCAAGTGGACACCTCCGACCATACAATGACCCCATGAGCTCTACCCCCTAGCCAGTATATTCAGAAGTGTTTGAACAAGGGGAGCACTACATTTGGTGGGAGACACTTACTTCATGACTAGTAATAAATATCTTGCCTTAGAACCCTGTTTTCACAAGTGGTAAGATACAGGCTTTCCCACCAGACAAACAGATCAGAGTTCTGAATGAATGAGAGTGTGTGGCTGCAAGGGCAAATGTTACATGGCTAGGATGTCAAAGAATACATAAGGAGTCGACATGGAATACCAGGCTGATGAGCCCAGCTGACCGATTGACCCCGGACACCGCATCGCCTCATCACGTGCCCTCGGACCAATCAGTCCTCTCCGACTCTATAGCACCTATAGTTGCCTACCCTTAGTGCCCAATCCCAATTTCTCTTGTGCCCCCTAGGCCTTCCCACAGCGGTGACGTTTTCTGTGAATATAACCAAAGTGTAACATGTTTTCTGCAGAGCGCTCTCGGTGTGAGCAGAGTAGATTCTGCTTGGCCTCATTTTAGATAAAAGCCTTTAATATCACTCTCACTTGGTCTTGGTCTCATTCCCTCCTGGGATGTACTTTTATTGACTCTGTTGGGTAATTTACCAGTATTATTGGGGGTCTCTCACTTTTACATCCAGCTCCCTTCCCCAGATTTATTCACACCTTCTTGGTTCCAGTAGGTACCCTGAAGCTGTATTTCCACACTTCCAACTTTGGGTAACAATGTCACACTTGTATCAGAGACAGTGGATCAAATCAGGTGGATATATTTAAACAGACCTTTCTTCACTATCTATCCACCTGAGTTGCTTGTTCTTCTTGTTAGTACAACAACTTCTAGGTTTAAAGAATACTTATTCATAATGTTACAAGCTCCATCCTTAAAATGAGAAATAGATTTAGGCCCATGCAACCACTCTTTAAAGTAGATCTTTAACCCTAAACAACTGCAAGTAATTGTATTCCCACATATTATCGCAGAGATGCTTTCTAACTCCTTTCAGGAACCATATTCGACCACAAGCAACCTTCCTTTGATGCTGTAAGTATTTGGAACAATTGTGAAAGTGAACATTAGGGTTTTTGAAATGTTTTAGCAAGCATTCTCTCTTTAATCGGGGACACGCGACCACTTGGGCAACGTTAATAGTTCAACAATGGGAAATTAGATGCTTTTCTTCTTACGTGAGCACTGCGACTTTTACTGGAAATGTGCGTGATACATTTCCATTTTTAGCAATGGTTTTCACAATAACAAACAGTGTATACTCTCTTCTACTCTTACGCAAGCCACTTTAGAGCTGGCAACAGTTACCGGCAAGGTATTCGGAGTGAACCTGAACCAGGGACGTAATTTCACCAAAATGCCAGGGGTAGTGGAAGTGACATCACATGACCCATGAACTCTGATGATATCATAGGAAATTATGTCATTTGACCCCACCCTGAAGTGACATCACGGGAAGCAAAGGAACATGACCTTTCAGCCCTTAAGAAAACAGGAATTGGCATCACACAACATTGTTCCTAAGTACACTATGAAAAATATAGTTACAATATTACTGTAATGTGATATACATTTCATACAAGAATGGATCACCATATGTATCGGTAATATCAGTGTGTTTAGGCCCATATTACCAAATTACTGTGAAAGTAAGCAGATATCCAAGGCGAAATGATAATGATGTGTTATTACATAGCACTTACGCTTAAGAGCTTTATATAGAACAAACATACAATATCACCCGACCTGTATTGGTACTTATTTATCAACCTCAGAAGGATGAAAGGCTGAGTTGCCCTTGCTGGGATTCGACCCTGCAACCTGCAGATCACACACACATCGCAGCAGCGATTGCTCAATCCACTGAGCTTTCTCACTGGCTATAGCTATCTTAGTTGCTATAGTAAAATGAGCAATTACATGTCAGAAAGAAAGTTACACATTGTAGTGGATACCATTAAACTGGTAACAGATTTAACAGCAGGCCAGCTCATCTGCAGGTCTGGTGCAAAGTTGGCCACATGTCGAGGCTGCGTGGATCTACTTTACAGGCTTCAGAGGTTGGCAAAATACATACCATTGCGAGGGTTCATAACTGTGTATTAAAGAATTTGCACTTGCACTTGCACGGCATCCTGTACTCGTTACCTCATACATGCAAACATCCTAAACAGCATGCCTTGGAGATAGAAAGATAGACACATTACAACAAAGCATTGATTGTGGCACAGTGAAATCAAGGGCCTCTTCATGTGCTATGGTCAAACATTTCTGCACTGTACATAAGCTTTTTGGCACACAAATTTTGTCAAGTGACCGAGGACAATGAGATGGAATGTCTTGTGATGATTGTAACAGAGACAAAAGCAGAAAAAACATGCGATAACTGCAACATATGAAAAGCAAAATACATGATTCTTATGATTTTATGAAAAGCAAAATACATAGTCCGAAATGGATGCTTATTTTACTCTAAATGCTTTTTGGACAGTTTTATCTGCATTGTGAATTTTAGATGTTTAAGAACAAACTAAGTCAGATGTTTAAGAACAAACTAAGTCAGTGACTCACCCCCTGAAGTGTGCCTGAAATAAACCTTTAATGAATCTAGCAATTTTTGTATAGAATTCCAGAAAGACAAATTATTATTCCTATCTTATTTAGGGCCACTGCTCCAAGTATTACACTTGTAGAACCCCCTGTTTTTTTAAGAGGCCTGAACAAGAAAGCCAGCCACTCCAGAAACAAAGAGCCACATGGCGCTGGCCACAGCCTGGGTGCTTCAATTTAAAAGAAAAGTTTACTTTTTTTGCATTTGTTTAGTGGTATCAAGGGAGACCACAGGGGTAGCAAGGGAGACCTCAGGGGTCACAGGTGCGACCCCAACTACGCCCCTGACCTGAATGGCAAGCTTCACTCACTGGCTCCAGGAAGACTGCGGTTTTGAGTTTCTTCACCTTCCCGACTTCTTCCACTTCTACTATGGCTTTGGGGACACTTGGGACCCACACCCAAGCAGAAGCAGCACGGTTGTCTCAGGTCCGGCCATGCCAGCTTGAAGTCTCCTTCACTCCTCCCTCGGCTTACTTTCGGCTGCAGGCCTCAGGCTTCAGCACAGTCACAGCTCTGAAATTACAGCCACTGGGTGAACCCGGAAAAACCTTCACTCTCAGAAAGTCTTTCTCAGTTCAGCCATGGCAAGGCAGGGTTTATGAACACAGGACCCTCTCAGAACTTGCAGGTGAAATCTGCTGTCTCCACATCTCAGCGTCTTTAGGTGATCACACTTCTTCATGAACTGCCAGCCTCGAACTCTTTTACTTCTGCTACTACTACCTGTCTTCCAGCTCCTTCCGTCTTTCCTCTCCTGCTGCAGCCTTTTATGCCTCATAGGTGGGGCAATTGGTTTCAGGTGTTTCAGGTGCAAGCCATTAATGTTAATTGCCTGAGCCTTGCAAAGACTGTTACAACCTGTTGCACGAAGATAGTTGCAAAACATATGTTACAGATTGAGGGGTTAGAAGCTCTGAGAATGAGGGGGTTGCCAAGATGACAGGTTCCATGGGAAAGAAGCTCACTGTTTCAAGTTTGTTGCCACATGGGGTTAGTTTCACATTTGCTGCTAATTATGCTAGCAGGGTGCATGCAGGGGGATGCACTCACTATTACACTAAAAAGTTACTAACCAATAATACGTGATAATGTATGTTGGGTTTAGGTACTCATATAGGTGGGAGTCAATGGGGATGAAGGAATTATAATACACCTTATATTTTGTATTGTATGTCAACCTTCTTTAAATGCTGTAACCCAATGTGGGCGGGTCAAATGTTCAGTTGTTCTTTTCTACAGAGCTGACTGACTTTCCTGGACATTTACTTGCATGCATTAAAGAATTTTTCCTTGCAACCCATGCTTCTCATCATGGTTTCCTTTAATTGATTTTTAGAGTCTAACCCACATTTTTGGTGACCCCAGAGTGATTAACAGCCCTCCCATGGGAAGCTGAGGGTCCTCCTGTCTTACTCCCCAGATTGGGGTGCCCCAATCCCTAAGAGCAGTGTTTGTGCACAACCAACTGAGAGGTGAGCAGATGCTGTGTTTTTTGTCTAAACATCTTTCCCTAGAGGTATGCCATTTTGGGTGGTGCAGGCAGTTTGAGGGGAACACAGCATCGAGGGGACTCAGAGCACATAGTAAGTTGAGAGCACAATGTGTGTGAAAATACACAATTATTCCTTTTGCTGTTTTTCTTTTGCTATTTTCTTGGTTGCTTAGCCATATGGTGATTTTGATATTTTAATGAATTAATGAGCAGGATGGAAATGCTCCTCTGAGAGAGGAAAGACAATGCTGTGTAGCTAATAACACTGTAAGCCCTCAGTTCTAGAGAGACGGGAACTTGAGGAGGTCTTAGTAACCTTGTCCCGAGATAAGGGGAATGTGGAAGAATCTACATTATTGTGTATATACATGTATCTTCTTTGGTCGGGAGCACAGGGGTGAGCATTGTGTAAATATACATGTTTTATTGCAATATTTAATACAGACAATTGTATACATGTTAGTATTTATTTTCCTCTTTTTCTTCTTCTCTCTTCTATCTCTTGTTCATAATATTGTATATAAAAGTGTTTTTGATGTTGGCTTTGCCACCCAGAGTTTAGATAGCTATTGTTGGTCATTGTGTCTATAGGTGACACTAGCAGTTCTGTAAGCGCCACAGCTTGTTTGGAAGGCATTGTTGGTGATGAGGTAAAAGCCAAAGGTGGCTGGTGTTGTAAATTGGTGGCAGGTGTGAATGAACAATCCCTCAGTGGAGGGGGAGCTTTGAAGGTAACTGGGATTTGGTGTTTTGTGGTTTGAGAACGGCCACCAAGTCAGAGCTAACAAGACTTAATTTCTGATGTTGCTGTTGATCAAAAGTATTGTGATAATATGGACACATTATTATTATTAGAGCATATGTGTAAAGCATTATTACAGTATAAGGAAAAAATATTAAAGTATCACCAGGGGTGGGTTCAAGAAACTGTGGGGTAAATGTTTTCACCATGGCCCGAAGAGGGCACCCATAAGAAAAATATATTGGAACATTTGCATACCTAGTTGTTGTCAATTTATAAGGTCAAGCAATTGAAAAATCATCTTTTAGATTTATGTAAAATGCTTTTAGAAGAAGGGAGTGTCCCCAAGAATGGGAAGTAGGGGCCTGCCATCACTAGAATATAGGCGGTTGCCCCTCAGCCACCTTATGGGTGCTTCCCATTGTGGCCCGCTGTAGGATACACACACCCCAAGTTTTCTTCCCCAGAAGAGAGGGAAGAGGAAGCCAGGAAAGCCACAGGGTGCCCACGGGGAGTCAGCAATCTTGGCCATTGGGAGCAGGGTACCCAGGCTGGTAGAGGAAGCATTAGAAGAAGCAGAACAAGAATGAAGGGAAATAATTGCAGAGTCGGAGCAACAACCAGGAGGACAGCACACCCATAGGGACTGACAAGTGTAGAGCAGGACAGATATTATTTAAAATAGATAGCCAGGCAGTCCAAGTCCCTCCAATAAGGACAGGGTAGAGTGAGGATGAGAAACATACAAACGAGGACAGAGGGGTGCCAGAGTGGGATTAATTGTATGCAGGGGGCACACAAGTAAGAAACCACAGTGAGTGTGAGTCAGATGGCTTGGAGGAGCAAGCTCCTTGGAGCAACAGGCTTCGACCGCAGGTCGACCGACTAGCCTTAGCTAAGACCAGGAAACAAAGGAAAGCATTACAATGTAGAAAGCGAGGAACACAGTTCCCTCTGCTGCAGAAGGGAGTGGGGGCACCGCAGTATGTCCCCTGGACCCAAGGTGATCAGGAACATTTAAAGCAAACCTTGCCTTCTCTCACAGCGGGTAAGTGGATCTATGCCCACAAAAACACAAAGCACGGGTCACATTAGTGGTAGGGGATATAAAGAGCTTGCTTGTTTCCCTGCTCGGGGAGCAGACCAATGAGATTTGGAGAAAGGCAGGGTTCAACTGAGTGGTGCTGCGCGACACTGCACATGATGGCGCTCCCTTTAACAACTGTAGAGCACAGGTGTGTAAGGTTTTGAGGGATACATACCCTGGTAGGGCAGATATGAACTCTATTATGGCCCACACAATGAAGGCAGGTGAGGACCGCAGAGTTTACAAACAACAGATACAAGAGATATGGCATTTAGAGACCGGGTAAGCATGGGATAAAAACATACCTGTTTTTTATCCTCTGTTAAGTAAGGGCCTCCCCACAGAAGTACAGGCGGATCAGAGTAAGGTGGTAGAGATAGAAGTGAAACGAGAAACTGAAGAGATATCCAGAGAGCAAAACACTATTATTTACAAAAGTATCAAATTATTTTATTTATCATGATACAAAAATTTAAACAAGTCAATTAATGGCATTCTACTTTGTAGAGCATCAATAAATCACGTAACACAACAGCATAGATGAACAAATAACTGTGACTAAAATACATCCATCTCAACAAACATTCATAGTGCAGCATCCAAACCATACATCATACATAGTGACATTCAACCAACCAACAATGGCTAAAAAGATAACTAAATTAATTAACATTATTTGCCAATTGGGAGTGGGACAAACATTCATCACATCCCATTTGAATATTTTAATGTTTACAAATATATTAGACAAACAGCAATAGAATTCATTAAAAACAATCTCTCACAAGGGCGGATCTGTAAGGAGAAGTGTTGTGTAGATCACATCCCTAAAAGAATAAACTCAACCGGTTTCGACGTAGAGTGTGTAGTAAACAACGTCTTCATCAGGAGATACAAAGCAAGAAGCTGCAGAAAAAGAACATTACTACATAAATATGCGGCAGTGTCCCATCACATGAACTAAACTCAACAATAGATTGTATATAGCCACCATGTGCCATCTGTTACGAACCAATAAAACTAGACATTTGTGCTGGGGAAGTATATCTAAATGAGAACAACCCAGAAGCAGGGTTTTATTTAGAAAAGCCAGAGGCGAGGCACCAACCCTGAGAGTGTAAAAATTATAATTAAAATTAATAAGGTGCACCATAGGGGCCACAAAGGTCGAAATAACCCAGGCAGGAAAACACTAGACACCCCCACATGCGGCACAAAAATATCATGGCTGAATAGATGCAATATGCTAGACTAAACAAACCTTATATAAGTAGCCATTAATATGCAAAATGCCAAGGATGGATCGTATGCTGGAATCGTATCGCCAATGGAGTTATGACTAGTGGAAAATGAAAAATTGATTGAAGCACACATAAGGTAAAAAAGTGACTACAACAACCAAAGAAATCAAATGCGAGCGGTCAATTGTTACCTGTAGTTAACATGACACTGCTCTCAGTAGCCCCCTTCAAGGATTATGGTACGGTGGCTTTCTGGAGGGTGATGCAACGAAGCAAATCGTGTCAGCAGATGTACGCCTAGTGTACTAACAAACAAAAAATAATATTAGCCTAAACCGCATATGGCAAAAACAAACTAAAGATATCCCAATAAAGTCATATACAGTTAAAAAGTGGCTACTAATTAAAAAATTAGCTGGCTGCTGGCAGAAGTCTGACAGACGAACTGTATACACAGACTTAAGTACGTAAATGAGAAGTGTCTATGATACTGCAGGCTAAGTAAAGCACGAATCTTCATATACGAATGCAGCCGAATATGTATATTCATACAGACGACAAAACTTCGTCTCAGAACAAGGATAGTACAATACTAAAGCGGCAGTGTAAAGAGCGGCAGATCATATTCGTACTTACTTGAAGTTAACACCCGGTTGGCGTGGGCGGCTGGAGTTACTGAGCACAGCCTAGCCGTAAATCTCAATGGCCATGCTACATCGGCCGTGTGCAAGCAGCCGACTGAAGCCGTCGCTGCTGTGGACGTAAGTCACGTGGAAGATCATGTATCCTCAGTGGGAACGTGTTGCGTGTGCGTAACGAACCCAAAACGCGCCCAATTTAAAAACTCTATACAAGAAGGAGCAGTGTGACTCATAGAGGTGACATGGAACTAGAATAGAAACTATGTATACCATACAATGTCTGTACAAGGAAATTATCTATCTGCTATTGAACTCCCATGTTTCCATGGAGTTCAGGCCTTTGTGGAGGGTGCCTAAATTAAAAATCCACATTTGTTCTTTGTAGGCCAATTTGTTGGCAGTATGCACATGGCCACTTGCTGTGATTTTTTCGGTGCAAAACCATCTTAGTGAATCTGCATCATGCCCCATCTCGAAAAAATGGGAAACCAGGGGGGCAGTAAAACAACGCATCCTGATCTTGGAACGATGTTCATTGATGCGCACATGTACCTCCCTGGAAGTCTTGCCTATATAGAACAGATTACATGGGCACTGAATGGCATATACAACATTCTTGCTTTTACAAGTGGTGAATGTACGCAAGTCCCATCTTCTGCCAGCATTCTCAAAGTGTGTAATTTTTTGGGAAAATCTGCAGGCCATACAAGAGGTACAAGGGTAATGACCTACCACAGGTTGAAGGTTAACATCCCTAACCATGTTACCTTGTAATGGTAACCTGTTGGCTCTCGTGAGTTTCTGCGCCAGGCTCTTGCCCTTTTTAAAGGCAAAAAGAGGTTTATGCAAGTTAATCTCAGCAGAGATCAGAATTCTCCAATTTTTAAGGATGATCCCCTTAATAGACTCACTGAATTTGCAGAATGTAGAAACACAGACAATTTGTTCTCTCTCTTTGTTTTTGGGGCGTACACTAAGTAGGGCATCCCGGTTGGTATACCGCGCTCTTTTTCTGGAATGTTTGATCAATTTTTTGGGGTAACCCCGAAGTAACAATCTGGCTTGTAGTACATCTGCATGTTTGTCAAAATTGGAAATATTAGTGCAATTACGTCGTAACCGTAAGAACATACCATACGGTAAATTCCGTAGTAGGCTTTTTGGGTGTTGGCTCTTGAATTGCAAAGTTGTATTGCGTTCTGTAGGTTTTCTATATAATTCTGTTTGTAAGCATCCTTCATCCACAAAAATGGATAAATCAAGGAACGCAATCCTAGAGGTGGAGAATTCAAAAGTGAATTTGAGATTGGGATCTACCTGATTCAGCCAAACCATAAATGTATTCAATGTAGCAGAGTCGCCCTCCCATTTTAGAGCCTCTGTCCAAATATATAGACACCTTTATTAAACCACTTGCTATGGCCACTCTCACGTTTCTTTTGGACTCTAGGGATGTTATAAATCTGGTTGAAGCACGCCCTTTTGATTCCTCCACACAAATTTTGGTCTCTTTGGATATTGAGGCGCTTTATACTAACATCCCCCAAGATAAAGCAGCCTCCAGTCTACGCATTATGCTAGACAGACGGCCTTTACCTCATGCTGTCCCCACTGAATTCCTTATTAATTGTGTTGAACTAGTGTTGTCCAATAGTTTTTTTAAGTTTAAGGATGCCTACTTTTTGCAAACTAAGGGCACGGCGATGGGCTGCACTTTTGCTCCTAACTTGGCCATCATTTTTATGTCTTTGTTTGAAGAAAATCATGTGCTTAGCGTCACCAACCCCTTTGTCAAACATATTAAGTTGTATCGTCGCTACATAGACGACATCTTAATGCTGTGGGAGGGCGACTCTGCTACATTGAATACATTTATGGTTTGGCTGAATCAGGTAGATCCCAATCTCAAATTCACTTTTGAATTCTCCACCTCTAGGATTGCGTTCCTTGATTTATCCATTTTTGTGGATGAAGGATGCTTACAAACAGAATTATATAGAAAACCTACAGAACGCAATACAACTTTGCAATTCAAGAGCCAACACCCAAAAAGCCTACTACGGAATTTACCGTATGGTATGTTCTTACGGTTACGACGTAATTGCACTAATATTTCCAATTTTGACAAACATGCAGATGTTCTACAAGCCAGATTGTTACTTCGGGGTTACCCCAAAAAATTGATCAAACATTCCAGAAAAAGAGCGCGGTATACCAACCGGGATACCCTACTTAGTGTACGCCCCAAAAACAAAGAGAGAGAACAAATTGTCTGTGTTTCTACATTCTGCAAATTCAGTGAGTCTATTAAGGGGATCATCCTTAAAAATTGGAGAATTCTGAATTCTGCTGAGATTAACTTGCATAAACCTCTTTTTGCCTTTAAAAAGGGCAAGAGCCTGGCGCAGAAACTCACGAGAGCCAACAGGTTACCATTACAAGGTAACATGGTTAGGGATGTTAACCTTCAACCTGTGGTAGGTCATTACCCTTGTACCTCTTGTATGGCCTGCAGATTTTCCCAAAAAATTACACACTTTGAGAATGCTGGCAGAAGATGGGACTTGCGTACATTCACCACTTGTAAAAGCAAGAATGTTGTATATGCCATTCAGTGCCCATGTAATCTGTTCTATATAGGCAAGACTTCCAGGGAGGTACATGTGCGCATCAATGAACATCGTTCCAAGATCAGGATGCGTTGTTTTACTGCCCCCCTGGTTTCCCATTTTTTCGAGATGGGGCATGATGCAGATTCACTAAGATGGTTTTGCACCGAAAAAATCACAGCAAGTGGCCATGTGCATACTGTCAACAAATTGGCCTACAAAGAACAAATGTGGATTTTTAATTTAGGCACCCTCCACAAAGGCCTGAACTCCATGGAAACATGGGAGTTCAATAGCAGATAGATAATTTCCTTGTACAGACATTGTATGGTGTACATAGTTTCTATTCTAGTTCCATGTCACCTCTATGAGTCACACTGCTCCTTCTTGTATAGAGTTTTTAAATTGGGCGCGTTTTGGGTTCGTTACGCACACGCAACACGTTCCCACTGAGGATACATGATCTTCCACGTGACTTACGTCCACAGCAGCGACGGCTTCAGTCGGCTGCTTGCACACGGCCGATGTAGCATGGCCATTGAGATTTACGGCTAGGCTGTGCTCAGTAACTCCAGCCGCCCACGCCAACCGGGTGTTAACTTCAAGTAAGTACGAATATGATCTGCCGCTCTTTACACTGCCGCTTTAGTATTGTACTATCCTTGTTCTGAGACGAAGTTTTGTGTCTGTATGAATATACATATTCGGCTGCATTCGTATATGAAGATTCGTGCTTTACTTAGCCTGCAGTATCATAGACACTTCTCATTTACGTACTTAAGTCTGTGTATACAGTTCGTCTGTCAGACTTCTGCCAGCAGCCAGCTAATTTTTTAATTAGTAGCCACTTTTTAACTGTATATGACTTTATTGGGATATCTTTAGTTTGTTTTTGCCATATGCGGTTTAGGCTAATATTATTTTTTGTTTGTTAGTACACTAGGCGTACATCTGCTGACACGATTTGCTTCGTTGCATCACCCTCCAGAAAGCCACCGTACCATAATCCTTGAAGGGGGCTACTGAGAGCAGTGTCATGTTAACTACAGGTAACAATTGACAGCTCGCATTTGATTTCTTTGGTTGTTGTAGTCACTTTTTTACCTTATGTGTGCTTCAATCAATTTTTCATTTTCCACTAATCATAACTCCATTGGCGATACGATTCCAGCATACGATCCATCCTTGGCATTTTGCATATTAATGGCTACTTATATAAGGTTTGTTTAGTCTAGCATATTGCATCTATTCAGCCATGATATTTTTGTGCCTCATGTGGGGGTGTCTAGTGTTTTCCTGCCTGGGTTATTTCGACCTTTGTGGCCCCTATGGTGCACCTTATTAATTTTAATTATAATTTTTACACTCTCAGGGTTGGTGCCTCGCCTCTGGCTTTTCTAAATAAAACCCTGCTTCTGGGGTTGTTCTCATTTAGATATACTTCCCCAGCACAAATGTCTAGTTTTATTGGTTCGTAACAGATGGCACATGGTGGCTATATACAATCTATTGTTGAGTTTAGTTCATGTGATGGGACACTGCCGCATATTTATGTAGTAATGTTCTTTTTCTGCAGCTTCTCGCTTTGTATCTCCTGATGAAGACGTTGTTTACTACACACTCTACGTCGAAACCGGTTGAGTTTATTCTTTTAGGGATGTGATCTACACAACACTTCTCCTTACAGATCCGCCCTTGTGATAGATTGTTTTTAATGAATTCTATTGCTGTTTGTCTAATATATTTGTAAACATTAAAATATTCAAATGGGATGTGATGAATGTTTGTCCCACTCCCAATTGGCAAATAATGTTAATTAATTTAGTTATCTTTTTAGCCATTGTTGGTTGGTTGAATGTCACTATGTATGATGTATGGTTTGGATGCTGCACTATGAATGTTTGTTGAGATGGATGTATTTTAGTCACAGTTATTTGTTCATCTATGCTGTTGTGTTACGTGATTTATTGATGCTCTACAAAGTAGAATGCCATTAATTGACTTGTTTAAATTTTTGTATCATGATAAATAAAATAATTTGATACTTTTGTAAATAATAGTGTTTTGCTCTCTGGATATCTCTTCAGTTTCTCGTTTTACGATAATACTCTGGTCCAGAGGATAGAGTTTTCCTGCATCTTTCCGCTTTTGCAGAGATAGAAGTGAAACCATGACCTGAGACACTGGCACACATAGTACACTACTGTTGACAGGAGAAGGAGAAGGATCATGCAGAACAGATGCAGAGGGCAGAAGAAAAGTTGGTGCAGAAAATGTTAGCAAAGATGAACATGGAGGGTGCAGTAATAACCAGCACCACGGCCAGACAACCCGAACCCAGCCCCATACAGGGAGGGGCACGGGAACTTAGAATGGACATGGGAGGTCTTCAGAAAGGATGCAGAAGCTTTCAGAGGGGAAGAGGGGGAGGGTTTGCAGTAACGAGATCACAAGTAGGGCAGCAATGTTGGTCATGTGGAAAGATGGGTAATTTGCATGAGAATGCAGAAGCAAGCATTTACTCCTAATGCCGCAGCATATTACCCCACCTATCACCCCCAGCTGCAGCAATATCCCCCTACCCCTTAAACTCTGGGCCCTGCATCGCAACTACAGGTACACCCTCAACACGCACATCCCCAGGCACAAACTTTCACCCAGGCATTCACTCCGGTGTGGGACAAGAACACTGTGCCACTGGTCACAGTGATGCATTACACAGGGGCGAGCATATGGGGAGGGGGCAAGGCTTTCCCACTCCCAGGGTCCACCATCACTACACAATCTGACTGCCCACAGAGAACTTTAGTGTGTCCAGTGCTATCAATAACTGTCAATCTGGAAGAGGAACCCAGAGTGGAAGTGAGAATAGGTAATAGAACATTTTATTTTATGGTTGATACAGGGACCACCAAATCCTGCATTAGGGAGGGGTTGTTCCGACTGTCAGGCAAAATAATGGACTTGCAGGGATTCTCTGGTGCTGTTCAGGTGGTTCTTTTCACAGAAGATTTACTGATAACCGTAGTCACACATGACTTGTCAGACCCACTGCTGTACTCACGAGACACACAAGTAAATCTCCTGGTGGGTATAAAATGAGTAAGCTAAACATGACCATTTCATTTACAGAAGAGGGCCTAGTGTGCTCTACACCAGGCAAGTACTACACCAGGGTGGTTGCAATCATCAAGGTGTTGTGTGCACACAGTGCTTTCAGAGGGATGTCGCTTCACCCAGAGTTAGTCCTCTACAGGGTAATAGTGCTGTTAGGGCAGGTGTCAGGTAATAGAGAAAAGATTTTGTGCATACCCTCTGAATTTGTATTTAGACCAGCAGTTGAACAAGAAATAAAAACAGGTTCCATTATTATATTGCATCTCGCTGCAGTTATCACCAGGGCTGACCATATAATTGTGTGTGATACCGACGAGGATTACCTCGAGTGACGCACCATCTTTTGCATCGATCCCACACGAAGGTTGAGGGATGAGTCCGACGAACACCTGTTCAAAGACACCCAGCGGAAGGGGAAATAATGTTTGAGACTGGTATACCCTGCCGGATAAAGGTCGAGAACAGAGAAGTACCCCACACCCAGCTTTTAGCCAAAGATCTACCATCGCACTTGCAGAAGGATTTGGAGAGACTACCCAACTATTTGTGGACCAGTGGCCCACATGATGTGGGCTGTATGTGATTATTTCTAATATGAACATTTCGAAGATGAAAATGTCTAATTCTAAATGTTCGTATTCGAAATAAGAACCCCAGAGCTAAATGGCCACTGTACACCACGCTCCCCAAAATCCCTTACTTACCTTTTGGCAGCACACTTCGCTGTGTGCCACCGAGTGCAGTGCCGGTTCCCATCACTTCCGTGGATGGGAAACGGCACTGCTGGGTCCTTTTGTTGTTTTTGTTTTTTTGTTTTTGAAAACTTTGTTATTTTGGATGCAGGGGACAAACCCGCAACCTCCGCTTCCCTTGTTCCCTATAATGAGTGTGATAGAGTGTCTGGTGTGCCTGCGGACCGTGCTGCAATATTTTACTGATCCTGCTTCGTTTTTCACAGACTTCACTTAGCCATTGCTGCTGTTTTCTACGAGCCCTGCTGTTTGACAGACTTGCAGAGTCTGTCCTTGCTGCCCATTGCCAGACATCCCCCCTCCAGCTCATGCTCGCTCTCATATCCACCCAGAGTAGCGGAGCATAGCGGAGTGTGGTAGAGTGTCTGGTGTGCCTGCAGATCCTGCTGCATTATTTTATTGATCCTGCTTCATTTTCCACGGACTTCACTTAGCCCATGCTACTGTTTTCTACAAGCCCTGCGGTTAAACAGACTTGCAGAGTCGGTCCTTGCTGCCCATTGCCAGAAACTCCCCTTCAGCTCACGCTCGCTCTCATATCCACCCAGAGTAGAAAAGTGTAGCGCAGTGTGGTAGAGTGTCTGGTGTCTGGTGTCCGGTGGTCGATGGAGATGGACATGTTACTGAGAAGCTCCAAAAACCGGACCCCATCTGACCAGGCTCAGGCGTCATTGTCAAGAAATCAGACTGTCAATTCATCCATTGCTCGCCAAACCCCAGAGGCTGATGACCCTGTGGTGAGTATTCATAATTCCAAATCTTCTACCCAAATTGTTCCAATGCTTTCATCACCTTTAACGCATATTTTGAGACGCTCTTCAACCTCTGGCTCTTCTCTAACTATGGACACTGTGCTTGCCCCATCGCCCCGTAAGCCATCATTAAACAACGAGGTGGTGTGCTTTGCTTCACACCCTTTTCCATTTGTCCATTTTGTTTTCCAAATCCAACTTGCGCAGACAACATGTTTTTTACACCACCAAGGTCTTCATCATGTTCACGGAATGTGAACGAGCAAGGCTTCACCCCTGACTGCGTATTTGGTGCGGCGCACGCAACAAGTTTAAAATCTCAAACAATTTCAAATTTACAAGAACGGCTTGTCCGCGCCAATTTGTGTTCGAAGGCCCCTAACAGCCCTTTAAATCAAGAACCCTTGACGTCTATTGAGCCTGATGTACCAGCGGCTGCAGTGGCTATCCATTGCGAAAAATCCCCAGTTGTCTCTGAGGCAGATATGGTCGCCAGCCCAAGGGCAGGTATTGGAGGAGATGTAGAGGGAAACGCCAGGCCTCTCCTTGTGAAAGTCCTGGTCCACAGCAACCCTCTGTCTACAAGGGTTGTGGTCTCGTCGACCCGGTCTCCCAAGGGGGGCCCGCTCAACAATGACTTAAATCAAAAGGAACCTAACCACAACATTTTGGCCAAGGAATTCGTGGCTGGGATAAAGGCAAATACTTTTGGGACGGGTGGTCCTGGCTTGACCAAAGAGTCAGAGTCGGGTCAAGTTGCTGACCTTTGTGCTTTGGCCCCTTCTCAACCTGGCGAAAGTTTTGATGGCTCTAAGACCAGTTTTGGTCCCCACCCTACCCATCCACGATTGCTGCCCCAAGCAGTGTCATCATCGCTTTCTTCTAATAATGCGTTGCCAGAAGGCATCGCATGAAAGAAATCCTTGGCCAATCCATCGACAAAAGTGGACGACCAGCCCCGCACGTTTCATAGACTCCATAAGTGAGGAACCGCCTCAGGTCCCTTTGTTCCTTCAATGTTTACAAAAAAACTAACTGCCACTGCATCCATCTTAAACCCCGGAGACTTGTCAGATGCAGACTTGCTGGAGGGAGTTGATGCCTGGGGATGGCTGCCTAAAGTTCCGCAGGGCCATCCAGGATCTAGCTAATCAGGGGCTACTATGACTACTCCATTCAATTGCTGTGCCATGTTGGCCAGACTCCCCCCAACCTCACAGGTTACACTTAAAAACACCATGATCAGTATGGACCCACTCAGTGGTACAAAGGGAGGCAGTCTATGGCCGTTTAATACACTTCAGGCCTCCAGCGCTGAGGACAGGTGCCAAGGCCTGGTGGTATCGAATCCAAATGTAACTTCGATACCAGAGCCAATCAGCACGGCAGAGGCACCGCCCATGATCAATCGACCTGCGAACGTGATTGCCCGCAACCATAGGACATCAGAGGAACCCTCAAGTGACCCTGGCAAATTCAGGCTCCACTGTTGTTTCGGGAACAGGGGCTGTGCCCTGGTAAATCTAGGGGTGGTCGGTCCAGTCCACCATCTTCAACACCAGCACAGACCATCTTGCCTGGACACTTGGACGAACAGTCCTTCACTAATCAACATAACAATCCGTCAAACAGGCGAGAAAAAGTCGACTTATTTTCAATCATGTCGACTATCACAATAGCCCTTGCCCCTTTCACCAAACTCTATGAACAGTTGAATGATACTTTCAAAGACCACACCACGCTCTTGGCCATGACACACTTCCAACTTGTTTTTTTGGAGGGCTTTGTTACTACAAACAAGAATCAAAATGCAGTAGAGCAACCCTCAGGCGTCATGTCAACAGGTTGCTTCAAGGAGAACTTCCCAATCATATAGTGTGTGACAAGGCTACCCAGACGGTAAATACGTCTCCATCAGTGGATCTTACAGGCAAAGCAGAGAGCCCTACAGAAATACCTGACAAAACCCTGAAGGCTGCAACAAACACCAAAAAGTCTGGGAACAAATGAAGTGTCTGGTTTGATCGCCTAGCGGAAAGTCCAGTGGTGGTAGAAGGTGGTAGAGGATCTTTAGACAATCTGGCGTATTCCATTTTTAATCAACAGAAGCCACCAGGAACCTGAAATAAAGATAAAAAGGCAAGTAAAGCCATCTAAATTGCTAACCAACAGCAAGTAAGGGAAGGTCAGAGATGTGCGTCAGGAGCCCCAAAACCTGCACCAAGAATGACTTTGCTAAAGCCCATTAGCGTGACGGCCTCCGATTCCAGCAGGTACACTGTGGAAAGCAGAGACTCTTCTTTGCCAGCACAAGCTCCTCTGGCCCCTCCGAGTCCAACTCTGCAAACATTACTAGACCTTTCCACCTATTAATTTGATGAATCTGAGAATAGTCAGTCATCCGAAAGGGTGGCTGCAGATCTGGTCATCGCCCCTAGTGCTGCTCCTGTTCAACGAGTAGTCATGGCGGTTCCGCCCTCCTCACCTGTTTTTGTGTCTATGGCTGAAAACAGACAGTGAATAAATGCTAACAAAAGGCCGGTGACCTTCAACAACAAAAATACCAGAGCTATATTGCCAAACCAGCACACACGTGTCGACCACTGAGCTAAACAACTAGGTAAAGCTGAGCCACTGAGCAACAAAGAGAACAGATGGCAACACAGCAGCCACACTTCAGGAAGGAGGAGGCCTTAAAATCTCCCTTACATGCTCACTCAAACTGGAGAGAGTCGTAGACTGTGACAATAATCTCATCCTTAATTTAAGATCAGTCCTTGATTTATTTCACTCTATTCCCAATTTGAGACAAGTGTGTTCGGATGATTTGAAACTTATCGAATTCACAGATGAAAGAAGAACAGATTCTGTCTTTCTCCATATTCATTCACCAGTAGTCAAGAATATGCTGGTTGATGCTACAGAGAGCTTACTAATGTTTGGTTAATGATCTAACAGAAGGAAACCTTTCAGACAATACAGCCACAAGGCTCTCAACCACGGGCTCCCGGCCTAAAAACACCTCTAATAACACCTCAAGTTATTCTCAAGAGGCTGGTGTAACAACACTGTCGATACCAGAGAGGAAGTACCAGGACTGCCTAGAAATAGGGAGGGTCCCAGCGGGCCCAGCGATGAAGTTAAATGTCAGCTTTCAAACAGCAACCTCCTTGTGACATGTTGATTGTGCTAAACCAATTGTGACTTCCAAGACATCAAGCCTTGGACAAACAGACTGGTCCTGGTTGTCTTATGCATTGGTGGCATCAAACAATCTTTAGCCACACTGCAGCAAATCTCCAAGCGCAACGTAAGAAAATGATGCCAGTTCGGCCCATTGCAACTCCTATTATTTTAAAGCTGGCATCTTGGAACACCCGGGGGCTCTCCCACTTGACCAAACCTAGTGAATTAAATCTTGGCAATTATGATCTGATTTGCCTGCAAGAGACTTGGTTGAAGAAAACCCCTGTGTTGGACGGTTTTGAAATTTCTATAAGCCCAGCCGTTAAAGGGAGAGTCGAGCGCCTGTTAGCAAGTTTGTTGACTGCAGTGAAAACCGGTAATTCCTTAAGTCTCCTCAAGACAGTATCAACAAACATTCTTTCTCAAGAACTTGTTATTGGCTGGGAGACTGGGGTTCTACTAAATGATGTAGAACATTCAAACAATCTTACAATAATCAATGTTTACTGGAACCCGGCGTTGATCACGAATGAAGCATTTATAGACCAGGTTGCCGATCAACTGGACAACGCTTTCACCAATCAACAGTCCAAATATGTAATTATTTATCTTCGGTGACCTTAACATCTCAGATTAAGTTGAATGTAAGCACGGCTGCTCTTGGAATCTTGAAGAGCCATGGCACTCCAGACGATTCCTTTGGAATTAATTAATGAACACCAGGGACATGCACATGCTCAATGGCAACTTCAAGGATTATATGCCACCTCATCCAATGTTGGAAAATTCCATCCGTACCTCTGTTTTGGATTATATTTACGTCTCCAATCATTTTGTACCCTTGGTAGACAGCTTTGATGTGATCAAAACAGCACAGAGCGATCACCATCTCCTTCTATTTAAATGGAGAGCATTTGGGCCCATCCTTAGGGAATTTATGCCACTAGTGGGCGATACGTGCAATGGGGGACTTCGTCTGAAATTCTCATCTTCAAAGATCAAAAGCCTAATGACGGACTTCAAAACAATCGGCCAGCTGGTCGAATACTCTCCTTTGCTAGAACGATTTACCACCCACCATCCAAAAAAACATCTTTGGTTAGCTCCAACATCCACACTTACAACAGTGAATTGGTAGCAAGCAGAAAAAAGGTGAAAAAGCAGGGAAAGGCAGCAAAGAAATCTGGTCTACTAAAGGACTCTCAAATATCCTTGTCTGATAAATCAAGTTATAAAAACTGGTTGTGTTCAACCAAACGACAGAGATACCAGAAAGATTTGGAGGCCATGCTTAGAGCTCTGGCTGGCAAAGTCCAGAGGAAATTATGCTCATTGATTAGACCAGAAGGCAGAAGAAATAACATCAAACGGAAATCAATCAAACTCGATAAATGAAGATTCCCATTTCAGACGTCTCTACACTACAGTCTTAGACCCCAGTCTTAGACCCCAGTCCAAGAGACAACGACCTTAGAAGCCAGACCATGTAGGTAACTGCAAGCAATGTTGATGATATAGTAAAGAGAATTAAAAAGTTAAAGAGATCAAAGGCCCTGCGATCTGATGGGTTGTCAAATTGCATGCTCCAGGAACATCCAGACGATTGGGTTATTTTCATCTTTTCATTGCTCAACCAAAAAGTTCATTCTAAGCATATCCCAAGTTCATGGAAGAGGGCGATACTGGTACCAATTCATAGAAAAGGTGATCGGGGTGGCCCTACGAATTATCACACTATCGTCCTCTTGGACTTCATCAGCAAGCTTTACAGCACCATCATCCTGGACCATTTCCACAGCTGGTGTCGACAAATCAACTGTAATGATCCTTTTCAAGTAGGATTTGTTAAGGGCTTGGAAACCTCAGTAAACATCTTGATACTTCAATTACTGAAGAGGAACCCTGGATGACCTAGACCCAAGATCTTTATGGCTTTCCTGGATCTGGTCCAGGCTTTTGACCAAATCGACAGAGATAAACTCTGAACGAAGCTTGAGAGGAAAAACTGCCTGAAACCTATTATCGACCCGATTGTGGCCTTCCACTCCAACACATCATTAAGAGGGAGATTAAATAAGGCATGCCTTCTTTCAAAAGAAATCATAACCCGGAGGAGGGTCAAACAGGGATGTCAAATGGCTGCAGCCCTTTTCAATTTTTTCTTGGAGGACATGAAGGAAGGTTTTTCGCTAACAAGATCTTTCCCGCTCAAGGTCGGAGGAGTCCAATTACCTTGATTATTGTACGCAGATGATGTTGTACTAATCGATCAGACCCCAGTATGTCCTCAAAGACAATTGGGCTCCCTAAAACATTACATCACATCAAACGGCCTCGAAATCAATAAGGAAAAAATGAAAATATTAAGGTTTGGTAACTCCAGTAAAGGGAAGAACCGCTTCTCTTGGTTTCTGGATGGCAAGAAAATTTAACAGGTTCACTCTTTCAAGTATCTGGCCGTTTGGGTGAGTGACTTAAGATCAGAAGCCCCCATTTCAACACATCTACGAATAAGGATGAAGGCTCTTACTAGCCAAGCTTGCACCCTGAATCAGAAGTTTGCCCATTTCTCTATCATGCCAGTCCTCAGGTACTAGAGATCTAACGTTGTACCAGTGGTCACCTATGGAGCTGATGCCATGTTTAACATCCCGGAGCCTCTCTGGCCATGCCTCGAAGGTTGAATTTGGAAAAAAGGTCTTGGGCGTCCCTCTGTCAACCCCATCACCATCATTCAGAGAGAACTAGGTCTTAACTCACTGAAATGTACAGTTGACTGGCACAGACTCGCCTTGTTCAGAAAGTGCTATGTCTCTTCCCATCCAGCGATCCTGGAAATGGTAAACAAGGAATTAACCTCCAATCGAAATCCCATCTTGAGCAAGTGGCGATCAAAAACCATTAATTATTTATCAGAAATTGGCAGTTCTCTGGAACAACTGGTGTCTAATCCTGAACATGTAAAACAAAAAGCTAAAGATCACGACTGGATTCTAACCCTGGAAAAGGCAGGCAATTATCGATCTGTTGCTCACCTACCTGTCGAAGGTAGGAAATTTAACACGGTTTGTGACTACTTGACGCAGTTCCCCGACAAAATAATTAGAGACCAATTTCTGCGAGTTTGCATGAACCTCTACCCCATTAATGAGATCAGATCAATCCGGGGTCTATCGCAGGGAAATCATTGTTGTCACTGCAACGACGAATCCAAGGTTGAAGCTCTGCTCCATCTAATAACAGTATGTCCAGCACTAAAGGATGCCCGTACAAAACACTTTATACCACTCCTGTCTGACTTTCTAAGCTCAGACTCTCAAGTCTGGTGGCAATCTCTAATGGATGGACGAAAAACCAAACACTTAATTGCTACAGTCAATTTTCTAGTATTGCCAGAGGGGGTGTCACCTGATAGATCGAGACCCTCAATGACCATGGCTACACTTACTTTTTGCTTCTTTTTTCTTTTCTGTTTTAGTTTTCTTCTGTTTTCCATTTCTTGTCTAACTTAAGTCAGTTTGTCTGTTAAGAAGCAAGTTGGTAATGAGAATTGCACCGTACTTAGTTTTAGGTTGTTGCTAAAATATTGTTGTTTCAATTTTAATGCAAATAAATAAATAAATAAATAAACAAACAAATAAATAAAATAATGAAAACCGAATGGTTGAAATGTTCTGCATTTTCGGCTGTATGTAATTTTGGTACAGCCGAAATCCGATTATGTCAACTATTCCTTTTTTTAAACAATATTTTTGTGCAATGCCATGATGTGGGGCTACTAAAGAGAATAGGAGCAGTGCGCACCAGGTTGAAGTCAGGTGCAGTCCTACCCCGGGTAAAACAGTGCTGCATGTCCAAGGAAGCAGAGGAAGGCATCTACCTGACCATTGTAGGGTTGTAGCAGCAAGGGGTCCTTTAGTTATCAGAATCCCATGAAACAAGGTTGTGTACCCAGTGAAAAAGCCAAAGGATCATCTTGGAGGATGGTTCAGGATTTGTGCCCTTTGAACAACATTGTAGAAACAGAATTCCCAGTGGTCCCTAAACCCGCAACCGTACTTTGCAATATTCCTTCAGAAGCAACTCACTTGACTGTGATAGACTTTAAGAATGTATTCTTCTCTATTACACTACACCCAGACTCCCAGCCCCCTACTGCGTTCACTTTCAGAGGCCAAAGATTCCAACACACTTGTTTGTCTCAAGGGTACTCCAAATCCCAAGCATTTTTAACTGAGTAATACAGAAGGACATAGGAAACATACAAACATACAAACACTGAGCACAGTAATACAATATGTAGATGACCTTTTGGTGTGCAGCACCTCAGAGGAACAGTGCAGACATGATTCAGTGAAGCGCCTGATGTTATTGGCAGAAAAGGGCTATAAGGTGGTGTGGGGGGTCAGAAATGAGAGAGGGACACAAGGTAGTCATGTTTGCAAACAAAGACATTTATTCAAATAAAAATGGGTTTGGAATCTGGCCCTATTCTAAAGAGGAATTTCTCTACCTAGAACTCTGAACTAAGGATCAGATCAGTTTGTGTCAGGTAGTCAGTATCTGCAAAGCCATCCTTGTGTCCAAAGATGTCCTATCCTGACCCTTACACTAAAACAAACAAACAAAAGGGTGCAAGAAACTGTCTGTATCTTGATGTTAGCAAAAGTGTTCAAAACCAAAAGTGTAATAATGACTCCAACATAAATGTTGTCCAAGGTAAAGACTCATGGATACAGAGGTTGGTCCCCTTTCGCTAGATTCTTAAATAGGATGGCAACATTATCTCTTTAGCTAATAGTTCCTTTGTGTCTTCACTGGGCTCCCAAAGTTCTTGTTTAAACAATAAGTTATGTAACAGTCTTTCTGTAAGATTTCTTTTAACTCTGCAGATTGCTGTTATACTTCCCTTCCAGGAATCTTTATTTAATTACATCTGCTTGGTGTACTCGCCTTCCAGGACTTCTCTTACATTTTTTTCAGATCGTCTGGTATACTCTCCTGCCAGGAATCCTTATACAATTTTCAGCAGCCTGGTGTAACCGCCTGCCAGGACTTTTTATGCATTTCACAGTTCTTTGATTATACCACAATACATATACCATGAGGTGCTTTGTATATTTGCCTATGGTAACATTTGCTAAAATATCTGCCCACATTGGCATCTCATGCATGTGTACTTGATTGGGGGTTGCCTTTGTACTTTGCCTTGACTGCATTCAAAACATACTTTGGGTCCAACACACACCTATTCTGAAGAGTCACTATTCCAATTGCTCTGAGCTTCTCCTTCATGGCGCTTAGGCCCAGTTTTGTTGGCCATCTGTATGAGCTCCCACCTGGTGATTTGGAGCCATTTTGTATTGGCTGCTGTTTGTATCACTGGTAAAAAGAATGAAGCACAGAAAGTGTGTGACTTGCTGAACAGTCAATATTTGTCTGGCATCTCTTGTCATTCTTTTCTGTATTCTTTTGATAGGTAGTTGCCTTGGTGGTGACGCTGCAGGCCCAAGGACCGATGGGTCATCTGATGCATCTTGTGAACCAGTTTTGTCATGGGATGCTCACGGATGGTTGCAATATTGACAAATGAGACCACCAGCATCGGGGGTTACAGGGTTGCCAACGAACATACAACTCCAGGATGGCAGTAACTGCACATAGACCAGTCCCCCGCTGATGTAAAATATGTCCATTGGGGCTACGGTAAACAGGGAGGTGAGTGGGCACCACAGGGTTCGAAATCTTTCAAATGTTAAAGTCAATGCAAAGGTAAAAGCTGAATGTTCAAACTGGAATTCAGAAGAAGCAGGCTGCGACAAGTCTGGAGACACCCTGACTCAAAATTGCAACAAAAGCTAGAGATCAAGTAAACATACTAGGTCACACAGCCGCTCTCTATGGGGCCCAACCTGGGCAAATAATCATTCAAAGTTCAAAATAATTGTTTTTGATCCGGTATCAAGGGTTTGTTCAAAATGAAAAGAGTCTGTTGGTTGTTTTCAAAATGATAATTTATCCAAAGAAATTCAAAACAAAGCTATCACTAATATCATCTTAGTGAGGAAGCAGTTGCCACAACTCATATGTAATACAGACTTAATGCCAATGCATTTCGGAAAAAAGATTTCCTTCGTCAGGGTAAGTCTAGTCAATTCCAAGTCAATAAAATAAAATAATGCACCATTACCAACATGATGAATCAAACTAATCACACATACATGTAGTAATAAAAGAAACATAGCAATCAGTAGAGATTCCAAAGGAAATGAGTCAAGGAGAAAAGAAAAATAAAAAGAAATAATGAGTGGATTGTCTTGTAAATGACAGAGGAAAGAAACATGTGTAAATCTTAGTTTACCTTAATAGTGTGGCACCATTTGGGTTTGTCTCTATACCTACACTGTCGGATTCAGGGTCTCTTGGGACCCATTTTTCTTTGGGAGACATCCCCATTCCTGAAAGAGAAGATTTCTTTACTTGAATCCTCTGGGGAGCCTTCTCTTTCAAAATTGTATAATTTTGTTATGTTGCTCCACAAAGTGAGTTTTTCTTTGACCTCTTCTACTTACCCCTTGATCTTTGGGTTCTAAATTTCCAGGAGCAGAAGAGTCACTATCAGGTTGAGAGGATTCTATGGGTCCTTTTCGGGTGATAGAGGAAGCTTCCTCAAAGGCTCTTGGTACCTTCCTTCGACCAGGGCCCCTCCTTAGGAACTTGTTGGTTATTGGGACTTTCCTTCAGCCATTGCCCACTGGGGCATCAGACCCAGGTATTGAGAGGGGTGGTGGGAAGCATGATTAGGTTGAGGGTGCGACTGAGCCCTCAGCATGCGTCCCAGGTCATCGGTCAATTGTTGGGCCTGTCACTCCAGTTTCATAACTTGTTCTAGGTTGTAGGGAGGTCTCTGGTCATACATCTACTGTTCCATAAAAGGATAAATGTCCCTTCCAGTGAAGTAGCTAGGGTATTGGAAATGTCCCCCATAATTTCTAGTCCTGATGCTCCCTTCTCCTTGGATCAGCGGTCTATTGTCCTGGAATCGGGGAGAAGGAGGAGTATTGTTTTGGAAGTTAGGATTTTAAAGGTACCTGTTTGAAATATGTAGGTTGCAAGGTGGCATGTATGAAGAATCCTGTGGATCCGTCACTGAAACCCTGCCCAAAGTCTCCTCCCAGGTGGCCAGGAGAAGACAGATGCTTCCTGATCCCAACCGTGGGGCTGGTGTACTGCGGGAGGATCACTCACCTAGGTGGAGACAGAACCCAGAGCAGTGAGAAGATTCCGTGGGATGAGACAGTATTTTTCTTCTGGTATTTTGCCAGAAGAGGTTATGGCTTATTGTCATTTTAACATCTCTCAACCTCCTGTAAAATCTAAGGTTTTAAAACCTAAGGTGTAAAATCCAAACCTATTATACTAAAAGAAAGAATCTTTTTGGTCCCTAAAAGCAAATGTCTTCCTCGATAACAAGGGTACACTTCAAGGAATAGCTAAAGTGTTGCCTTCTCTACACCATCTTCCTCTGATTAAGTTAAAACATACATCCCCTCTGTTAAAATGACTAAGGGAATTAAATCTACCCTTAAAAATACACAAGAAGTAGAAAAACCTGACTTTGAGAAAGTAAACTACATGCTCCAGAATCTCATAGCAACTGAGACAAACAAGAGGGCTGAAGAACCATGTTGATGTGGAAGACAGGCAATTAGGATTGTGTGATGTCGCCGTCACACATGTCTTCCAGCTCAGACCCCATATCTCTTGGGAAGCAAGTGGCCTCATGAGGAGTGTAACTAAAGCAATGCTCTTGGAGAACTCATTCTTCATATTTATGTGTGTTTCTAAGTCACTGGATACCCAGCAGTACAAGACTCAATAGAGGGCAGTAGAGTCACTTCCTGGTTTTAGTGTTCTGACGTCATCTCTACATGAGGTCTTTGTTCATAATGAAAAAAGGCTCTTTTTGTCTCCTCTGTGCCAATGGGCAGAACCTATTACTTTGTTAAATGCTGTAATGTCCTGGGAACAGAAGGAAAGTCAAAGTCTAATCCTCAACACAATAGCTAACGTGTGTCCTGCCCCTCCTGACCCTCCACCATGGGCTCTAGCATCCTGGTTTTCTCTGAAGAGAAGCAGGACTACAGTTTGATTTTACTAAATGACAGAACGTTCAGAACTGGGGCCTAGTGTTGTGAATGGCAAACGCTATCACCTAAATCACCTATATGTCAGTAACTACCTCTAAGGCAGCAGACAGCAGACCCTGCCATCTTAGCGTTAACCATTAGGCCTAATGTAACATAATGGTATATTTGGTGGTGTTAAGATAGAAGTGAAATGCAAAAAAAGCCTGGGTCAGTAAAATGGCCTAACCTCGGTAAGCTTGTCAGAGCTCCTCATGTGGATACAATTCTCTGAGCCTATTGTATAGGAGGTGCCAACCCCTACCTTCACAACTGAGTATAGATAATATGATAGGCAGATCAAATGGTTCTATTTTTTTATTTGTATTTCATTAGCTTTGGTTTAAAAAATAAACCTTAAAGCTTAAAAATAAAAACGTTAATAAACATAACCATTAACTGAAGAAGGGAAAAGCAAGAAACAGAAAATATAACAAAGTACACAACACTTTTCCCCTTTCGCTTTACAGCGAATCTCCATAACAAATCCGAAAAACTCAAGAGGAAAAGGATATTCTAAAAACTAGCAACTTAAAACATCCAGTATAAAAATACTTTCATAGCATCAATGCTTGTCCTAGCTCTATCACATATCCTAAATCATGCTAGGTGTTATTAATTGTCTGGCATCAATTCAAAAACTTCTTTCAAGAAAGCTAACATGGCCAAAGTCAAGGAGATCTGAGAACTCGACATTAACCTCTCCATCAATCATCTGGAGATAGAATCTAAATTTCGCTGAAGTGTTTCGCCAACCATTTAGACCAGAGATCTTCCACTCCCGGGCAATGTAAGGTGAGGTGAACTAGTGTTTCTCTGTTGCAGTCACATAGCCTACATTGGTAGTTGCGTAAAGTCAGCTGACTTGCGGACCTCCGTCACTTCCTTAGTGGGATACAGATTTAACCTCACCTGCAAAAAGTTGGCACGCTCGTACCGGCATGGAAATTTGGCTATGTAAGGTGGCAATGGGCCCCTTGCTCTGGTGTCCTTAAAGTTGTTCCCATAGAGCTTTCAATTAGCTCTATTTTCCAGCACATGAATCCAGTCCAAGTCGTACAATTTCCTCTTCACCCGGGACAGGTTTTTCCATAGCGACTCATCTGATTCACCCAGATCAGCCAAAATGTCCTCGCAGAGTGAGGTCCAGGTGTTCCAAAGGACCTCAGTAGGCTTGGACATTGATGAACCAATCACTGCAAAGCCTCCTTGCTTCTCAAATGTGCAGCATTT
Organism: Ambystoma mexicanum; assembly: GCF_040938575.1. Classification (NCBI taxonomy): domain Eukaryota; kingdom Metazoa; phylum Chordata; class Amphibia; order Caudata; family Ambystomatidae; genus Ambystoma; species Ambystoma mexicanum. The sequence continues at coordinate 675,632,365 of NC_090934.1, forward strand.
CCTATAAAATGAAAGAGTTTTCCACACTGTAATAGAGTAGAGGGAGGTCAGCACCAATTCCACCCGAATGACCAGGATTGATATGCTATTAGGTAGGCCTAAGACCCTCCTCCAAAATAGGCCTTCAAATTTGCCCCACACCGTTGCTGATAGAGAGAAAGATGCCTCTGCGCCATATGTTAAGATCAGTGTCACTTTTAAGAGGTAGAAATCGATTACCGGAGACAGGGAGAATTTGCAGTAACGCTTCTGGATGATACAGGCTTGAGCAGCGAAGTTTTTCCCTTTGGGTATTGGCTGCACTGTCGTTTAGACATAGCCTCAGGTATGCAAGTGCCGACACCTCCATTATCTTTTCCCCCTTAATGTACCATGCTTTTGCAGCGCCTTTTTTCTTCATCCTCTTTCTGGCAAAGATTAGGATCCTTGATTTTTTGACATTTATATTCAGCCCGTTCGCCTCCACATATTTCCCTGGGGCATCAAGCTGTCTTTGTAGGCCCACCTGCGTCTGATCAAGCAGAATTAGGTTGTCAGCATAGAGCAGTTTTCCAATTGGAACCCCCGCCAGAGTGGGTGGAAAAGATCTGATTAGCAACAACGCCAACTCTATGTCCGAGATGAAAAGATTGAAAATGGCAGATGCCAGTGGGCATCCTTGCTTCAAACCATTATAGGTAAAAATAGGAGGGAGGTTAGACTATGTAGTAGTTTCAAAACTTCTCGAATATCCACTGGGCACCCCCAGGCTTCTAATTTGGCCCACAGGCGTTGACAATCTTTAGTGTCAAAGGCCTGGGCCAGGTCAATTGAAGCAACGTACAGTTCATGTCCATTTTTCGCCTTACCCTTTGACTTTAAGATATTTAATAAAAATAGATTCAGTGAGGTCCCAACGCCCCTGATGAATCCTGCGTTGCCAGGGGACATAGTAAGATGTAGACATTGCCCAGATGGTGGGGGCGTTGAGCAGCAGTGACCCAAAGATTTTTCCAATGATGTCTAAATGGGCCTGTAATTCCCTGGGTTCGCACTGTTGCCAGTTTTATAAATCGGGACAATGGTTGAACAAGTCCACGATTTCGGTATTTTTTTCTCCTGCAAACCACTGCCCCAATCTCTCAGGCCATTTATCTGGATCTTCTTTGAGTCGTAAGTTCATCATCCCATCAGGGCCTGCCGCTCTTGAATTACTAGCCCTGAGTATTTGGTCGTAGATTGCACTCCGAGACGTAGAGAATGACCATGAGGTCACTAAGCCAGAGTCCCCTTTAAGCAATTTGTTTTTTGGACCTACAAATACCTTCTCAAAGTGAGCCTTCCACTATTCTGCCGATATCGAATTTAGCACTAAAGCATCTTGGGGGGCAAATAGATGATTCATGACTCTCCAGATTTCCGCTGTGTTTTTTAAGGATATGAGACCTAACATTCTGTCCGCAACATTTGATCTTTGTGGCACTTGAGTCAAATCTTGAAGGCTTGTTTGAGCCGTCTAGAGCTTTCAGCAGCCTCCATAGTTTGTCTGGAGGAGTTTGCTCTTAATTCCTTGTTCAAGACCTTTTTGCTCTTCGTGACCTCTATGTCATATTTATTACGAACAGTAAAACCAGCTTTGTTAACTGATGAGTGAATTACATCATAGACTTTGAGTGGTTCTGACATCTGTGATTTAACTTGATTGGCATTTGGCTTTTGAGGTGCTGAAAGCTGTGGTATTTTCGCCCTCAGCCGGTTTCTTGCCAGTGCAATTTCAAGATCATCATTTAGCCACATGCCTCCCTTAGATGAGCATTTGTCTACCATTATAACTATAATGTTATGATCACACCGGTCATTTTCCCATATCTCCAAACTTTTTCATTCCGAGTATAACAATATAGAGACAAAGACGTAATCAAACACTTTCTTGTCCAAGCCCCTTTTCCATGTTATCCTTGGGCGGTGATCGTTCGTGACGTGCGCATTAGACAGAAGTATATTTCTCTCTGCCAGTTCATGCCTCCAATTAAGCCCTCTCAACACTTGCTGAGGAGCCACAGGAAATGGGTCTTCTTTGAGGTTTTGTGCCCCATCGAAACTGTGGATATTTAAATCGCTGAACAAGAGGATCTCTAAGTTGACGTGGCTAGCCCTTGCTTCGTCAATCAGCCCGACCACTGTACTCACAAACCTTTCACTCCACGTTGATGCCACATTCCAATAGAGGTTAAACACCATGACATTTTTAGAAGTCCCCGTTGGAGAGGGGCCCATCAATATAATTATCGGCTGGATCAGGGGTGAGGGCTGAAAATCCGATATGATCACATAATCTCTTGCAGCTCTCAGGGCTATTGTAAGGCCAGCCGTTGGTCTAGCATTTTGTCCTTTTTCTGCTAGATTGAATACTAAAGAAAAGCCTTCCAAGAAGGGTGGGGACCTCGGACACGTCTCCTGTAGGCAGACTATGTCCATCTCGTGGAGGTTCGGGATACCCTTCCCAAACAGATGCAGAAAACCTCGGGTGTTCCAACTACATATTTTCACCTGATGGGTCATGGCATGTGGCTGTTGACCCCCCCCCTACCATCCCTTTGCTATGATCTTGCATTTCCTTCAGTGAATGTGCCCGCCAACCAACTCCATTCATCACTTTCCAAATTATGGCTGGTCGCTGGCCGGCATCTCTGCTCATTTTTTGTATTAGGGATCTGATCTAGATGTATTCTAGGCTCGTGTCGGGAGAGCAATTTGGAGGCATTCCTGGAGGACGACTCTTGCTCTGCATTTTTCTTTATTTCAAGAGAAGCAGTGGTATAAGACCATTGAGCCGCCCTCCCCCGTTGAGATTCTTCTTTCCGCTTCTCTTGAGGATGGTGGGTGGGAGTGAGGGTTCCCCCTCGTAATCTGAGAGCTTAAAATTCAGTGGTAGTAGCTTTGCCTGGTCCGCCAATAATATGTCGCTCATACTCGATGAGGAGAGATGTATCAGTATCTTATCAAGTCAGTGTTCATCCGGGAACTCCACTAGCTGTAAATCCTTGGATTTAATTTAATTAAAATCTGGAATGGTGTTCAGAAGACGTATAAGATTTGCTCTATGCAAAATTAAGTTGTCCTTAATAATGAGCATTCTCTCCAGCAGGAGTCTGGAAGTCCTCCTTCCATCCTTAGGAGATCCTTTGGGAGGAGGACTTCTTTCACAATCAGCCTTTGGCCACCTTGAGTCTACTTTGACCTGGCGGAAAATAGGTTGATTTTTTGCTGAAGACCCGCAAGGGTAATTAGCGCTATGAGTGGCCTTTCTAGAGAGAAATCTTTTCTCTTCGAATGTTTTGAAGCTCAAAGCCATCAGAGGGCTGCCATTTGAAATGTGAGCATTTTTCGATCCCTCCTCCACCTGCCTCTCTTCAACTTGGGGATCTGGGAAGCTACAGTCGCCAAGACCTTCTGAAGAAAAAGTTACCCTTGAAGTTCATCTTCTTTGTGGAGGTAGTGTTTGCCTTTTTGGGAGCTCAGCCTGATGTCCTACTGCCTCACATAGAACCTCTAATGGGCTAGAGGCTACACTTATAGATTCTTGCCTTTGCTGCCTCTCACTGAGATGGAGATTTGGTGTCATTGCTTACCGGTTCATCTTTGTCCATAGAACAGGTAGAGAGGTTGATGAAGTCTATGGTCTGTTCATCAAGTGAACCTTCCCACTGCCTTACTACATTAGTTAGCCACCTTACCCCAGCAGGGGACACAGCTCACTCCAAAGTGCTGCATCCTGTTGTATTCACCAGGTTTTTTGGCTCGTTAGTCGAGATTAGTAATAACATCCCTGATTGATTGCCCAATCCTTCCCCCTACCTCAGGTAGGCAGAGATCTCTTTGCGATTGTCTGGGAACCTGTGGGTTTGCCACATTCTTTCATTTCCTAGCTTCCTCTTTAAGGCAAGTCTCTTGGTTTGGAGTGACTTAGTGTTTAACCTGCCACTCAATAGTAATTTCAAAAATATGTCATATTTCTTTTTGGAGAGAATTGTCCCTGAAACCCCCTGGTCTTCTGGCTCCTTTCAGTCGGGACTGTGGTTGAGCAATGGAAGTGCTGGAGTCTCCGTAATCGGAGGCTGAGGTACTGACTGTAGTTGCAGGGCCGTAGGACGTGCACTTTCCTCCGAGCCCCCTAGCATACCATTTAAAGACTGCAAGGACTTTGACACAGGAAGCTGGTCGATTTGGATCTGTTCATTACTGCAGTCCGCAATACCAACTGCCGTGGTGAGATAGTCAAAACTGGTGGACAGTTACTTGACGTCAACTGAAACGGACCCCGGAACACCTCGCTCCTCCTTCTATTCTTATCTCTCATCACTGTTGCAATAATTGAATGGAGGATGCTAGTAATCTCTTATTTTTATCGAGGTTGCCTTGAATTCCTGTCACAAATCCTTCCAGAAATATCAGCTTGGTGTGCAACATTGCAATCAATGTAGACTGATCTCTAATGTGATCGCTCAAAGTTTCATGTAATTTCATGATAGGGGCCAGGGTTACTGTCAGGGCCGCAATTAGGCCTGTATCAATAGTAGAAACACGAGGAACCTAGTCTTTGACCTGAGCTGCAGCAAAGTCCAACAGAAGGTCTTCATCTGTGAGTTGACGAGCTGTGTGACCCGTCAAAGGTAGGTCGAATCTTGATCCATGGAGTGGACCTTCCTGAGTAAAGGGGACTGTAGAGGCACCCCCATTGAGATCTTGAGCCACGTCTTCTCCCGAAGAGTTCAGCTTCAATCTTTTTGTGGGTAGGGCTCTAAGTTCTTCCGAAGATTCCACTCTCCTTTTTAGAGGCAGGCCTCTTCCTCATTCTCCTTCCTTGATGGCTGGACGCCCGTGGTGTCAATCATAAGGCTCCTCCATCCTCCCAGTACTTAGCCTGCCGGCAGTTGTCTGCCAACCAACCCCAGTCGGCTTTGTGTGTTCACAGAGGGGAAGGGGCCCTCGGCATCAGTACTGCTGGCTCTCGCAATGTCTCTGATGCCTTGGATTGATTCTCAGACCTCCGATAGGAGAATCTAGATGTTAGAGAGGCAGTTTCTGGGACCAAGCCTTTCAGCTGCCAACATTCTTTGATATTGGACTTGTCTTGTTTCTTTAGGAAGGTGTTGCCTGGTATTTTCTCAAATCTGTATGCTCTGGTGGGTGCAACTCAGTCCCCTTTCAAGGATTCTACTGATGTGTCAAGTATTGTCTCTGCGACTGGAGCCACTTCTCCCTCCAGTATTAGGGGTTGTGATGATGGTAATGAGTTTTGGGGATCAACAATCTGAGGCCCAAGTCGCATTGGCGTGGGCGGTGACTACGGGCGCTGTTGTTCTGCCTGCTCTTCCACTTGCGGGGACGATGAAAGGTAGGGTGGAGGAATCAGAGGGTTGGTGGATAACCACTCTCCCCTGAGAGCACCCTTGAATCTGGGTGCAAGTGGATACAAGTGACACTGGGACCAAATTTACGGCCCCTAAAGTGTTCAATGCTGAAGTGTTTGTGGCTGTATTGTGAACTTGTATGTTTAAAGGGCATGCCTTGGGCCTCGACTGCTCCTCAGAAGTCAATGGGTGCACCACGAGTACCTCCTGCTCACTGTGCCGCGCACCAGCTTGAGTTTGTTTCAGGGTTTTTAATGAACTTTGGGCTTGGGTTAGTCGAGCCTCCGGCAGACCCTTCAATGGGCTTTGGATGGCAACCAATCCTTCACTGGCCCCCACGCTCTTTAAGCAGACTACCATCGCTTAAGGCGGGGTGCTCAAACTTAACCAAAGCATGGAAGTGATCTGTTAGGGGCCACTCTGCTACTCCGCTCCTCCTCAGTAAAATCGCGGGCAGGCGAGCCCTCCTTTTCACTTTTTCACCTTTCTTACTGGCTTAGCGCTCGGCCCGACCCAGCATGACCCTCAGGATACCAAGGGATATTTTAGTCCAACTACTGTTCAAAGGTAGAAAATGCACTTAAAGGTCAGAGTCAGGTTAGAGTAGCGGGCAGAAGCACAGTGGCACAGTGGCATTGCAGAGTGCAGACTGATACTTGCCGGCACTTCTCCCCCCACTACCCACTGAATGCACAAAAAACCTGTCTCTCACCCAAATGGATACAGACAGGCATCACCTGACTAGAGGTCTTACCAAGGTGCTGGTCTCTGAAGGGCTCTTCGCCCGGAGTCTCTGTGACTAGGGAGCCACCTCAGGGATTCACCACCTCACCTCAATCACTATCACAGCACTCCTGACACCCCCGTCTCTATCGGCTCTGCTGCTGCTGCCACGCTGCTACACTGACCCCATTAGAGGAAAGGACCACACAACGTCTGATTGTCAAGCCGCACTATGAGACTGAGAACTGAACAGCCTCTTCTGACAATCTGCACTATTCTATTATTGCAGAAATCAGGATTATAGTGCCTTTATTTAAGGTAAAAGGTGCACATGGTACTGCACATATTTGGGTTAGAATGACCCAGGAAGTGAAGGGTGCTTTAGATATCACAGACATGCCATGAATATATAAAGATATATTATGAATAAGGGATACAAAGTGAGAGATGCTTAAATAAATAAATAATAGCTCACTGAAGAATTTATATATTTCAAAATGGATACCTCAAGTACAAAATGGTGTTCAGTTTTAAGCCAGGTATGGAAAGCTATGATTCATGCAGACAAGCAACAGAGGCTGATAAATTAGAGATGGACTTTGGCAGCATCGCGCAGCGAGATAATTGGTTTTGTTAGCCAAAATTTGAACTTGACAGGAAAAGCAGACAAGATTCATGATAAAGTCTATATTATACCGAGGAGAGCACAGTGTGTCCAACCAAGTCTAAAAATAAGCTTATCAGTTTTGTGCGTCAGAAAAAATAGTGGATGCCAACTATGCTAATGTGGCTTGGGGTGCACCAGATAAGCCATCCTATCATAATGAAGTGAGTTTTTTCCTCTGGCTAAGAGGACCTATCAGAAGCATACTGTGACCCAAGTAGTCATTTGCATAAGGATGGTGCATCATCCAAATAACCTATATAAGCAGGTTGAAGGCAAAATGTTGCTGAATATTTTTTTTAAGCTTATCCTGTAACTACAACTAATAAAGATTGCTGAGAAAAACTTCTGGGTGCCTGATTTTCTCCTGTTTCTGTTCCTGAGGAAGGATTTGTGGATGTCTGCTGTTTGAGGGGGACCAAGGCCCTCTATTCATGTGGTGCCCAACGTGGGGGCCCTAAGGTGTTTTTCATAACATCCAGGGACAAGGACCCAGGTTTCATGGTGATATGCTGGTGGGCAGGGGAGATGCCTGAAAAAGATTATAGGGTGAGTGACAAAACTGCAGTATGATTTCATTTATGCCAGGGGCTTCTCCCCATGACCTATAGCATGGCACACCTGGCATCTGTGAATTGTGGTATGTATTATGAAAGACAGAGGCAACAGAAAATAAATAAAATAATGGCATGTATATATTATGGGGTTGTGATCATTTTTGAAGTAACAGGAAATATTGTGTGGAGCTAGAGATAGCGCCTAGAGTCCCGATTCAAGGGAGTCCAGAAGGAGACATTTCAAACTCCAGTCAGAGTAGAGCATGAATATAAAACATGCAAACAGGTTTGCATAAAGTAATGTCTCAAACCCTGTACAGGGTATAAGTAAAGGAGAGAAGAAAAAAAGTGCTCACGGGGTGTTTTTATTAATGTACAAAATTGACTAGTCTGTGAAGGAATTGAGATGAAGTTGTGGAGCTATAGTGACTATCTAATAAAGTGATTGGCGCCAATCAAAAGAATAGATTGGGTATTGAAATTACAGACTTGAGCAGCAATTGATGGGGCGTGCTCATATTTGTTGTTTTGAAATGTTTGGAAGCTTTATTTAAGGAAAATATGCAGTCAATTGTGACTCTCCTCTACACTTATTTAAACAAGCGTGTGCAATCGGGTAAAGGGTTAAAGACAAATATAAATAATATACCTACAATGATAACACTCTTGACAGATTGAAATGCTTTGAACTATAAAAATCCCACAAGCGAGACACATGAACGAAGACTTGTTAAGATAAACACTGGGAGATTCTGCCAGCATTTCCTGGCTACAAAAGTGCATAGTTGATAGAAGCTTCGCAGCATTCAGTGTGAGATTTATGTTTCAAAATCACAGCGCCTTTGAAAGTGAGCCATGGCTCTTTTTCAATGCTGATATAAAGGGATAACACAGAGCCAGGAAGTGATTAATATTTGTAGAAAAAACAGAGCTGTTTGTATTTGAAAACATGGGACAGCCCTGCGAGTTAAAGTGGCTATGAACCATTTTTGCATAAAGACTGTTTTTTTTAAGTAAAAGTGACAATAATGTATACTACTGCAGTAGCAACATTATGTGAAGCTTTAAGAAATTATCTATGGATATTAACATTGAAACAGAAAAATAAATAGAAAATTCATGAAAACATGATCAAAATGAGTGGGAATGAGTAGGGCCAAAAGCTGATGCATGTATAAGCATGCGTGGAATAAAGTTAGTGATTTATTTGTGTATTTTTGAAATATTCATTTTCTTTGTACAATGGTTGTGAGCCAGGGCTGACTCACACCCTTATGGAAATATAGCCTTGAACCAGAACTCATTGAATTGACTTTCATTTTTTAGGGATTTTTGTGATATATATATTTAATGCTTGTGTTTTTGAATAGGGAAGCTCAGCTGTAGGTCCAAAGGACAAACACCAGCTGAAGAAATTGACAATTGAGTAGGTTTTGAGAACAGTATTTTTTTCATGGTATTTGTGCATGTTTTTCTTTTTGAAGCCATTTGCTAGAGAAGCACTTGATTGAATTATAGGACATTATGGGATATATATTTAGAAAAATTGTTGTTATGCCAAAGACACTATCTGTGGTTGAAGCATATCGTGAGTTTACTGTTTTATACTAAGAAATTGTCTCCAGTCATTGCACATATGTGAACTATGGTGGTCCCATTAGGTCACTGTTTAAAGTCACACAAGTCACTTCCCATTTTTAAGGGTTTGTTAGTTATTTTTGAGTTGATGCTACATACTTTCTCTGTTAAGCACACATTAGATTGCCCCTGATTTATTCTTATTGGTGATAAATGGGACATTTTGAAAGAGCATATTTCATAAAGCAGGCATGGGCAAATCACACAGATGAGGGAAAAGTAATAGAAAGGAACTATTTAATGGAATGTAATTGGGAAAAGAGGAAAGGTGCTTCGCTAAAGGGTTTCAGTGCACTACTAGAAGGAAGAGCAGATGCCCACAGTTTATTTTCATGGAATTTGTAACAGAAGGCAAGGAAGTATATCAGCAAAAGGAAATGGCAAAGGGATTACAGAAGCTTTATTGTGATGGGAGCATGATCGGACAGTATAATTGCACCCACCGTGACCCCCAGTGCTCTGCCCAAAAGCCTCCTGGAAAGCCACACATAGTCTATCCTGGATTGTATATATCGTGCACGTGTGAGTAAAAGGTATACCCCTCCCTCTTGCCCTCCAACTACGTCCAGGCATCCACGAGGGCCAGGTCTTGTATTTTCCCCCTAAGCACTCCCAATGGTTTCCCTTGAGCCATTAGAACTTTGTTGCTTCTATCCCGAGTGGGTCCTACGCTATGTTGAAGTCTTCTGTTAGGATGATGTTTTTTTTTGCAAAGGTCTTGAGTCTACCTAGCGCTTTCTGGATGAAAGCGCCCTGTCCTGAGTTTGGGGCATATAGTGTTACAACTGTGTAGGCTTTCCCTCTCCCTATCAGAGCCACCGCCAGGTATCTCCCCTGTTCGCCTCTATCAGTTTCGGTAGGTGTCAATTCCAGGCCATCTCGCAGTGCCACCAAAATCTCCCCTTTCTTGTTAGGTTGCGTAGCTTGGAAGAGTCGGGTATACCCCCGGAACCTGATTCTCCCCTGATCGTGAGAGTGGATATGTGTTTCCTGTAGGGTTACTATGTTGGCTCGCTCCCTTCTTAGATACCTCTCTATTTTTGTCCTTTTGATTGCGGAATTTAGGCCATTGACATTTAGGGATAATAGTGTAAGCTTGTTATTACTGCCAGTCATTCCATAGGGGATACTTTGTTAGTTGTCCACCCTCCGGTCCAGATCCAGGGCCTCCCCCTTTGCCATGTCCCTTCTCACCCTCTCCACCCTTGCCTTGGAACCTCTTGCCTTCCCGAACCCCCCCCAACAACTCCCTGCTCCCCTCCCCGGTCTGGGCAGATTCACCCGGCCTCTAGCCCCCTTGAATTAGTGTCTCGAGCGTTGAACCCATACCTATATCCAGAACTGTCCTGTGCAGGTTCCCCTAAACCCATTCCAAGACTCCCTTCTCTCCTCCCTCCCCATCGGACCTCATGTAGACCCTGTTGTTTTTATTTGTGCCCTCCCCAGGCGAAGCGTGGTTGTGTGGGCCCCTACAAAAATACAAGATCAGTCAGAGAGCCCTTTGTGGAGGACTTGTCTTTATTCTGGTGGTTCCCAGCGGTCAGACCTTTGAGGAGTGGTTGATAACCACCCTTTTTGGATCTTTTGTGTCTCACTGTGGACCATTCCCAGGGTCTGAAGATGTTTTGTTGGGACTCTGATGGGTGGGCCTGCAGATTTCGGCGGTCTCCGTTCTCCAAGAGACTCTCTCCTTCCTCAGGCAATGTTATTCTGTGTTGCTTCCCTTGCCAGTCGAAGAGCAGGCCGAATGGGTATATCCATCTATAGAGGACCTCTCGGTCCCTCCAGAAAGCCAGGATTGGGGCCATTTTCTTCCTCATGGTGAGGGTTGACTGTGCTAAATCCTGATGGAGGAAGATTTCTGCTCTGTAGAATGTAATCTGCTTCGCCTTCCTCGCTTTGAGGAGTATTGCTTCTTTGGTTGGGTAGTCCTGTAGGGCTGCCAGGATGTCCCTCGGTCTCGCCCCTGGCTCAAGTCTGCGGGGGCAAACCCTGTGGATCCTGTCAAATTTTATCTCTGGGGTGGAGTCGGGGTCCATGAGCCCCATGAAAATGCCTTTGACTACCTCTGGGAGATCTTTGTCCTGTGTCTACTCCGGGAGGGCTTTGATGAGGATGCTGGACCTCCTAGACCTATTTTCTAGGTCCTCTGCCTGCAACTTGGGGTTGTGGGTGGCTGCGGCCAGGGTCTCCAGAAGCGCATCAGATCTTCTTGTGTCCTCTGTCAACTCCTGAATCGCTCTTTCATTCATGTCCACTCTCTCGTCTGTTTTGTTTACGTCACTCCTAATTTCTTGCACACCCTCTGCCAGCTCCTCTCTCATTACACCCATTTGTTTTTGTAGGGCGGAGGTTATCTTGTCCCCTAAGACATTGAAATACTGTTTGAGCATTGATTGGGTCAGTGGACGGTCTTGCTCTTCCTGCATGGGTTCTTCACCAGTTCCTGGGGGAGGGTCTGTCGTTTGTAGACCCCTGGGGAGATCCAGATACCTGGCCCAGATCTTGGTAAGGGCCCCCTCAAGGGCCTTTTTGGATCCTTTCATTGAGGCTAGTAGGTCTTTCCCCCTTGATTTCGACATGGTGCCTGGATACAATGAGGGCCGAGAGCCATGCGTTGGCTGCAGCCGCTTCCTGAACCCTACTCCTCTACTCACAGGGGTTCCTTGCTGTACGTGGGGTTGGCAGCATCTCGCAGTGAGATAATTGGGTTTGTTAACCAAAAATTGAACTTGGCAGGAAAAGCAGTCAAGATTAATGATAAAGTTTATGTTATACTGAGGAGAGCACAGTGTGTCCAGCCAAGTCTAAAAATAAGCTTATCAGTTTTGTGCATCAGAAAAAATAGTGGATGCCAACTATGCTAATGTGGGCTAGGGGCGCACCAGTTAAGCCATCCTATCATAGTGAAGCAGGTTTTTTCTCTGGCTAAGAGGACCTATCAGAAGCATACTCTGACCAAAGTAGTTATTTGCATAAGGATGTTGCATCATCCAAATAGCCTATATAAGCAGGTTGAAGGCAAAATGTTGCTGAGTTTTTTTTAGAGTGTATCTTGTAACTACAGCTAATAAAGATTGCTAAGAAAACTCCTGGTGTCATGGTTCCTGCCCCTCATGTCCCCAGCCCTCCAAGATGTCGGGCTGGAGCCAGGCCACGATCACCTACAAGGCCCTCAAGGGCCTCTCCATCCCTCCAAAGACCCACTTGGAGTCAGACTTGGCACTTGTGGCACCAGACTCACTCGCTCCCATAGGATAACATTGGGGATTGGACTTGTAGTGCATTGATGGGGACAAGATGGATGCCCCCACATATTTCGGTTCCCAGAACTGCATGTGCAGTCGAGTCTTTTGGGTGTGGTTCATCCCAGAGACACCTGGGATACCCAGAGACTATTTAAGCCACACCCAGGCTGAGAAACATGCTTTGTGTTTTCTGCACCTGCAGCGTGACACTCACCGTGTTCGGATCGGTCTCCAGTAGGCCTGCATCTTTCTTCTGCGCTCAGCTCCTGCAAGAACAAGAACACCGTTAGGAACAGCCTTACCTTGCGGCGCTTCTGCCCATCATTCATCGCTTCTTCTGTTCTGTGGGCATCTTCGGCGGTGTCATTCCCATCCCAACACGCCGCTTCCTAAGGAAAAGGGAAAAGAACAGAAAAAAGGCATTAGTAAGCATTCAGCAAATCTTTGCTTATTTTTGAAGACTGTACGAGCTTCAAACGCTTACCTGAATCCCGCCGCTCTGAGGGAACTCTGTCTCCGGAACTTCTCATCCATCTGCAAGAGGGAAAAGACACTCCAAGTTAGCGTGGAAACATCTAGAGGCGCTGCATACCGCGCTTACTCACCGCATTTCTTCTTCATAACCGGCATCCATGCTGAAAATGTCGCGGCACCTAAAAGACACAGAAAAATAAATCAGTTCAATACAAATACGAAAGGGTCGCATCGCGCATCGCGCTCTCACTCACCTTCAGCGCTACTCATCTCAGCAGCACGTCGCCATCCCCGGACGCCGGCCATCATCCTAAGGAAGGAAAGGAACGAAGTCAGAGAACTGTTCAAAAGACTCATTATACTTACCTGTCGGACTCTTGCCAGTGAAGTAACTAGGCAGCAACGAGCCTGCATCAATCAACGCGCCCCTGCGCTGAAAGCAGGATGGAGAGCACACTTTCCAAGAAAACAAGGTGAGCTGTGGATGAAAGGGAAGGGTTGGCCCCCGGGGAAGAAGGGGTTCAAGCACCCAGAAACAATAGCGGGTTAAACTCTACCAATCCTGTGTTTCAGGCCCAGTCTCCAGTCGAGTAGACTCCAGGGAAGGGTTCGAGGTTGTAAGAGGTCAGAACAGGCTGAGTGATGTCCCCGTGGATACCAGGTGAGCGTTACACCCGGGTGCCTGATTTTATCCTGTCTCTGTTCCTGAGGAAGGACTCATGGATGCCTGGTGTTTGATGAGGGACCGGGGCCCTCTATTCACTAAACTTCCCATTATGTTTGGTGTGTTGATAGCTTATCCCCATTTCTACACATGGGACAAACTATACACACAATGCCAGGAGACACAATCTAATGTATTACTATAGACCCAAACCGAACAGAAACAATCTACTGTGTAGTCCGCTACTGGATGATCCGCCACTCTAGTACCTTACTCAAAAGCAGCATTTGGCTCAAACTGCTTTCCGGTAGCTCACCTCCCCCTGCTGCTGACACCTTGTAGCAACAGGATCCCACGTGAGAAGGTATCAAGGGAAGGTGTGCTCCATCCTTGCAAATCATTTTCTTCACCCCAAAAGTTGGGGATTTGGGCAGTTTGTACCCAGCTAGGTTCCAGAGAAATCTCTAAGAAATCTCAAGAGGATGCTTATATGAAGCGGATTTAATGAAGATAATTTAAGAGGCATGGGTCTCACCCCTTTATATAGTAATTTTACCATAGTGAATTGGTCCATTCCAAGGCTAATGTAAGGGGCCAGTCCGTACTGATGTAACAAGGGTTTTTTCTTGTGAATTCAGCTCCCAGATTGCCTTGTATAAAGGAAGCTGGGAGGGGTCACATGAGAAATGATGGCCTGGGCATTTTCAAGATAATGGGGCCCTTCTTCTGGGAACAAATCCTCACCTCAGCTACACTATACTGCCCCTTTCACATGTGTGCCTGAGTTAATAAAGACTCCAGTAACATGAACCTGATGTGATGTTTCTATTCTGTCCCAGAATCCGAATTACCTAACAACCACCCTACCCCGTGGTGTTGTGTGCTGCCATCCTGGGATGGCGTCAAGCCTTCCCAACAGAAAATAAAGGGGTGTCAAGGGCTGAGCCAAACATCTGTTGTTGGTGGAACTGCCAAATCCAGACCACAATACACAAAGTGCTCTGGCAGCTATAGGATTTACAGGAAACCTGCAAATAAAATGAAGTCAGGTGGGTTCTGGCATGTATAATTGTAGGTCACTACATCAAAGTAGATAAAGTTTTATATTTAAATTTTACCAACGTTCTGCAACCGGGCCATAGGGAGACAGTTATACATAACATTCATGTAAAGAACTTTAGTAAAGGTGCAGTTAAGTTGAGCAGATTTAATGCAAGAAAACCATTGAAATTCAGCAAATAGGGGAAGTCATGACCAGCTGAACTTGCTGCATTTCCGTTGATGTCCCCCATAATGCCATCTAACCCATAATGCCTTTTTGTATGTCATTGTGAATCCCTTCTCTTATAATATGCATGTGCTCATGGGCTTTGCAACAGGAACGCGCCAAGTTAAGATGGTCATGCCTTCCCACATACGCTGAATTTAAAGTATTTTGTTGCATTAAATATGCTCAAGTTAACTGCACCTTAACTAAAGATATTTTAGTGAATTTCAAGGGTTTTGTTATACCATAGTGTTTTTACAGGCCACGGCCACTCTACATGTTCCCCCAATATGTTTCATTGTTTTGCATAATAAAAATAAAAAAGGCTTGGTATAGCACACAGGTGGTGTTATGTCGTAATGCCATCAAGGCAATAAGGACCTGGGGTGGGCTTCATTGGTTATTGAATACCTACTAGCCTGAGGTAACGGTGTGACTGAATTGAGGGCCATTTTGGAGGGCAGCAGCATCATTACCAGCTAGTGTTGCAACCTCACAGGTTTTTATCAATATTAGCACCAGCGAAAAAAACATCCAGGTTAGTAATGGTATTTTTATTTGGCAGAGATCTTTCCATGGGGGGAGCAAACCTGTGTCCCTAGAAGCAGAACATACAAAGATGGCCACCTTGAAAATGATAAAGTAAGCTCTAAAAAGAGTCATTTTTGGTTTTGGCTAAAACGTGCTACCTATAAGCCGAACCTATTGCAATAGAGTAGAGCTTGGGAGAAATTGCATATGAGCAGGGACACTGAGCTTGTAGGTGTTGATTGGTTATTTACCCACTCGGTGCTATGGTGCCTATTGCTCGTTTAAGGGTGCTGTTATAGATTTCTGCTAATCTACTAGGGGCTTTTGAGAAGGGAGGCTGAAAGCACAGGCCTTCTAGAAAAGGTAGCAGGTTTGGTTTGGTAAGTTTGCGTGCACTCCTGGCTAGTGAAGTGGAAGGGGAGTTTTAGCCTTGGAGGTGGGGGTGGGGAGGATAGTGAAGTGAATGAGGTGATGGTCAGTCCATGGGCAGGGGCAGAGCAGTTGAGGTCAGCAACCCAATCTAGGGTGTGTCCTTTGGAGTGTGTGTGGGTTCAGTGGGGGTCATCACGAGTACGGCGGTAAGGGGTTAACGACACCAGTAAGGATGCCGGTGCTGTTAATCCCTTACCGCCGCATTCCGAGGTCCCTTAGCGGGTCCGACTAAGGCCGGCTGGTAAAACCGTCCTTAGTGGGCCGTTATTAGCTCCCTCCCCATTCCCATTGAGCCCTATGGGGGCTCGAATGGGAATGGGGAAGGGTTTTGTGAATGGGGACTTACCGGGTCCTCCAAGGTTGACAGGCATTTAACCCCTTAAGTGCCAAGGACGAGTACACTCGCCCTTTTTGCATAGACTTGCTTAATAGCCTGACTGTTAAGAAGTGCACAGTCCCTGAGCAACAGATTAGTCATTCTCTTATATCCTACCGCTATAAACTCATTAATGAACTATGATGGCAGCCCTTTGGTACATTTGACTGGGTTGTGCTTTGTCATATGAAATGTAACTGCACCGTCTTCCACAAACAAACTTTACTTAGTTGACTAAAAAGAAACGGTGAACAGAACAGAAAGAAACATAAAACATCCAGATGTTTAACTCTTTATGCGCCGAGGCGTTTCGTTCAACACAGACCGCTACACAGTTCCCTTAGCATATTCCATTGCGTTTCATGCCCAACCTCCTGCTACGTAAAGTCTGCCACGATGTCTCTCAGAGGAAGAGACCCTAGATGACAAACTCAGCCCGTTTTGGGATCTAGCGCGGCGTGGTGCCTCTTTGTATCCTTGGATCTCCTGATTTTACCCGCTAAAGGACTAATAGCCTATTTGCCTGGAATTGGGCCATTTCCCGAGCATTCTGCTGCTCTGGCTGCTTCTCCCCCCTGTGCTTTTTTACCTTAACTGCGAAAATAATGCCACGCGTACCGGTTCCATTGCCAGGTGGATATAGAGAATCCGAAATACGCGAAAGAAGACATTTCAAGGAGCATCTTACACACACACACGACACTGTCACTCTACATTTTGACGTGATGAATGCAGAACCTGATTTCATAAATATTCCAAGTAGCACTTACGTGCTAGCTGGCACCTATGTTTTTACCCGCAAAGTGCCTTTCAGGGCAGAGTGGCACGCCATATTGAGGCTTGTATGACTCAGCCTATATAATTAACTTATGTTAAGATTTATTAGAACAAATTCAGCGCGTATCATTTCCGAGCGTCACCGAGCGCCATGTAATTGATTGGCGCGCAGTGTCGAGTGGGCTACCAGGGTGTCCAGGACCTCTCTGGCATCAAGCAGAAGCCTCATTCATCACACAATTAGAGATGGTAGCTTATTTCATATTTTGATACTTTACTGGCGAAAGGGACATGGTCCCAAAAGACCCAAGCGCAAATTCCGTTTCGCTTCACTTCGCGGACTCGGGCTGAATATGCTAATTTCCGCGCATGTTTTTGTACGCGGACTGAAAGCTCTCCTCAACGGACAGCGCTCATTTACCACACTCCTGTCTGAATGGCAGCAATTGCTACTACCATTTCCATTTGTGCTGTTTTTTTTTCTTCTTTCTTTCATATTATTACGAGGGAAATTTACATTTGAATTAAAAGCAAATAGTGCATGTCAGTGTAAGCATCAGGGGTTGCCAGGTTGTCTTTTTTCTTTTCCAATTATAACTCCATTTCAAATAGGAGAAAGCAATTAAATAATGATTACCGGAAGCGCAGAACCAAGGTTATGCGCTGACATGGCGTCTCCCCTCTGTTAGCCCCTGTCTTACAAAATGAAATCGTCCTGGGAGGCAGGTTAGGTGGTTGACAAATTGCAATGCTCTGGTATGAGGCGAGTCATGCACTGGAGAACTGGGAAGGGAACTGCAGGCAGGCTCTGCCCTCCCCCCACTTCAACCCTGATGAAGGCCTTGATAAATGCTCTGCTCGACATGGCATTAATTAACAGTACATTAATATGGTTTTATTGCCAATATCATAACAAGGTTTGCCGTAGTGGTCACAGGGAACTGCTGGCGTATGTCATTTTCTATAAATTAAAGTGGAGCTTAACTTCTCGTTTGTCCAAGCACGGGGTCAAATGCAAACAGAAAGGAAGTTCTAATTGCCACCTAGATTCCTCCTGCACAGTCACCAAGAGACCGCGGGCTCGAGTCGCAGAACCCTTCTCCAGGCTTACACCCACCCCAGGAGTAGACCACATCTATAATTACAGTGGTTGTGTACATTGAATGCACTTTACAAAACTAAATCTGTCAGCTATGATTTTTTTACAGGCTTTATCATATATGTATTGTTCGGAATATAAACTTCACAGAATGTGTATGTATGATGGCTTTGTGTGGACGAATGAGTGAATGATTTATTGTCAATTGTATGAATTGTATCGATTACTATGTTCTTCATTCTCCTGCAATGTAAATAATATTCCAAGTGCTGATTAAGTCGCGATTAATTCGTCTGTTTAAATGATGTATCAGTTACAATAAATCCCTTTTGATACTTTGTTTATAAATTAAACTCCTCTGGACTTTTTCTTCTGAGCTAATTAGTTATACTAATACCCTAGCCCAGAGTGGAGGGTTTCCCGCGTCTTTCAGAGATACTTATGTAAGGAACATTCCTGTAACAAGTTTTAATTCCCACCAGTGTAAATGCCAAGCACACTAGTGAGCAGCAATGGGATTTACGTCATATTGGGCCTCATTACATGTATAGCGGCAATGTTAAAAACAAGTGGTATTTGAAATACATTCTATTTTTAAAATACCACCTAATTATAGGTTGGGATTGCGTGGAATAATTATGGCCTGTGGTACACAAAACGTACTTGCAGCGCACAAGTCAAGGGACCACGCTGGAGGACGGCATCGACCCACTTTTTTTTTTTTACAGAAGGTGTGTGACAAATCAACTTCCAGGGCACCAGTGGTCCAGTGATGAATATCGTTTTTTAAACCATCAATCAGCCCTACACCTCTAGTACACCAGAAGCGATCCAAACACATTGGAAACACAAGTAAATTATAAACCTCCTTGTCCAATTTTTGTAACGTGGACAGAACAGCATGCTTATCTGCGTAAGGTCGTGGATCATTGGTTAGTTGCATCACAGCGAAACTACAATTATTACCCAATGATAAAAGGGACTGTCCTGTCAAGGTGGTATAAACATATCTACTTTATTATTATTAAAACAGACAGTTCTTGCACACTACAAAATACAACCCATCCTGTAAAGGAAAACACAGACGATAGGCAGTTTCACGAAGGACAGGGATGCACTCTGGATACTGACAGGAGGGTAGTCGGTAAAGCAATCAGTCTTAACTGTTCAAGGTTATTTAGTTTCAGCACCAAGGGGTCGTAAATGTCACTAGGGGCCTTTGGAGAAGGACCAGGGGGATAAAGCGCACACTCCCCCTGCGGATGGTCGAGTTCCTCACAGGGTGAACGGCACCCCCTTGTGTGTTTAAAAGGAATTTTAAAAAAATTAGTTACACCGTCTTAAATGGCCAGTGCGGTGACAATTATCCTAAGCCATGTCTGTTTGGCAGTAAGTCCAGATACTCGGCCACAAGACCATAAGAATTACTTCGCCGAAAAATGTCTTACACACAGGTGTTGCTAGTTCTAGAAAAGATCTGGGGATATACTAATGTCGGGACTGTCGCGATCCTGTGCTAGCTAGCCTTTTGGTGGAAGCACCTGAGCTTCTATCTGGGGCTTCAACCAAATAGCCACTCAGCCCCCCACGGCTAGGAGCGCTTCTGATTAGCCAGCACGTTTATAGAAAATCTGTTCTCTTAGGAAATACTTTTTTCAGTTACTAAAGACACATAGCATAAAATGTGCATATTTAACTTTAGGATATGTTCACTTCCTGTGACGTGTGATCTCATTTCCTAAAGCGTAGTCAGAGACCCTCACTTATTTTTGGGACTTGAGACCTGAGATGAATATTCCTTATTTACCACATGCAGTACTCTATATGCACCCCATTGCATATACATCCCGTGCAATCTCTTAAATGCATGCTGTATCTGATGTAATTAGGTGGTATTTTGAAAGTAGGAGGTATTTCAAATACCACATGTTTTTGCAGTTTTTTCCTTTAGCACCATATTTGTAATGGGTAAGTCTATAAATATGCATTTGAACTAAACGAGTACATAATGGATACAAAATAACCAAGTATTACAGGGCCTGAGGTAGTGGCACTGTAGTTATGGTTAAGTTGCTCAACTCATAGGAAGAGCACTTTTTGGGGCGCTTATAACTCCCCCGCCCTGGACGAATCCTCACCAGACTTTGCTAAATAAGTATATGCCCCCCTGGCATTGATTCTGCGAAGTTTGGTGAGGTTTCGTCCGGGGTGGGGCAAAGTTATAGGGTGGTCCCAAAATGTGTGTTTTTTCCCTTAGATGCAAAGGAAAGGTTTCTATGCTCACGCCTACAACCCAAACCGCTGGTCGTATTTTGACCAAATGTGCAGCAGAAGTGGCGGCTTCGTACCAAAAGCATGCTTCTGTAAATCCATCAAGTATTTTTTTTTAAAAAGGCCAAAAAGTAGGTAAAACTAAATTAGTGATATCTGGGTTCAGTTCGCAGACTCACTACCCTGTTCGCTCTGCGGACGGGCTGCCTATTGGTCCAGCGGGTGGTGTGATGTCCGCGGACATCAGAAGTGCTCACTGATTGGTCAATAATAAATGTGAGGTGCGTCATATTTTTGGGAAACTCCCGCCAAGTTGGATTCGCGGACAGCGGCCGGTGTCCATGAACATTGCAGTAAAAACATATTAAAAAACAACATTGCACTTGTCAAACTAATGAAACAATCTCTGGGGAGGTGAGGGGTCATGAGGATAGGATGCGATATGGCCATAAAAAGTAAAAAAAACAGGCACTTTTTCGTCCCAGATGTCTGCAAACAGTTCGGGGACAGCCCTGTGATATTCGCAAACATCTTAGAAGTTTGGGGGTATCCATACATATTTTTGCATTACAGGGTTGGTGAAAAGCAGTTTTTGGATGGTGAATAACTTTGGCGCCACTCAATGAAACTGTATGAAATGTTGTGATTCCACTCTAGAGGTGACCTTGAATGGTTGTATGTTGATGTCATCAATGACATTTGTGATGTCATCTATTATGTACTGGATGTTAGTCCTAGCAGTGCCCGGTGGTGACACGCGTTATGATTGCTTAGCTTACGATAACTGGCACATTTCTAAGGGTTTTCAGTTTTACTTGTAACCATAACGTCCTTTTAACAAAGGTTTTTCACAGAATTTTATAGGTTTTTATGAGTGCAAGTTAACCATAACATCCCTTTAACACATTTTTTTCAGTGGATATTTGTATATGCAGGCTATTCAAGAAGTATGTCAGGCAGGCAGACTTTTTTTGGGCAATGTAACTGAGGTGAAGGCATTCATAGATATGTGGTGGATATTTATTTTGTGAAATATACATGAGGTGAAAGCATTCATAGATATGTGGTGGATATTTAAAAACATTTTGCAATTCATGTCTTACACTTATTAGCTGCACAGCTAACGTACCTGAATACCCTAGCCCTAAGTGGTGCAGAAAACATGGACACATGCACCAAAATGTATCATGAAGGGGCTGTGTAGAAAGGGGAGACATTCCATCCTCATACAATGGCTCCACGATACCCTTGGTATCTTGGAACGGAAATAGCTGATTTCTTTCCTAACTGATCGCTCCTCCCATGTCATCCTGGCAACCCTCTCGTCTCCTGCTTCCTTCTCCACCTGTGGTGTCCCCCAGGGATCTAACCTCTCTACCTGGTTCTTTAACATCGACCTTGCACAGCTGGCATGCTGCATCTTCTCCTTCTCCCTCAACTTCCATTGTTATGCAGATGACACTCAACCCTTTTTCAGACTTCCTGCTGACTCACTTGCACCCTCTTTCATCCCCGACTGTCTGTCTGCCATCTAGGCTTGGTGCTCTTCCAATGATCTCTGCCTCAATGCCAGCAAAACTGAGATCCTTCCGATTGGGACCCCTGATCCCTCTTTCTTCCCTTCTCTCTGGCCTCCCAACCTGGGCTCTCACCCTGCTCCTTCTCCTGAAGCCAGAAACCTTGGAGTCATCTTTGACTCTTCCTTATCCTTCCTCCCTCACACGCAAGACTTTGCCAAGAAGTCCCACTTCCAACTCTTCCTTCTCAAAGGAATGCTCCCATTTCTCACTTTCCACCAGAAGCTCAATGTTTCCAGAGCCCTCGTTCTCTCTAGGCTTAACTATTTCAACAACCTCCACCTCAATCCCCCTTCTTCCACTCTGCAACCTCTTCAGTTAATCCGGAATAGAGCAGCAAGACTTATCCTTGGCCTTAAGCCCAGGGACTGCATCTCTCCTGCCCTAAGAAGCCTCCACTGGCTCCCAGTTGCTGCACGGATCAAATTAAAATCCCTCTGCATCATCCACAAGGCTGTCTGGGGCCGGGGACAACACTATCTGCAACTGTATCTTACCAAACACTCTCCTTCTAGACCTCTACGCTCCACTGGCACCAACTCACTGTGTGTAAAGCGTTTCACTAAACAGACGCTGCTCGCTTTCCTCAGCTGGATCCCTCCTCTGGAACAGCCTCCCTGTCCTGCTTCATCTTGAGCAGTACCTTCTGAAGTTCTGAAAACACCTCAAGACTCTCCTCTTTCCCTCCACTTTCTGGTCTTCCTTCCCCTGCTAATCCCACAGTTTCTGTGATTAGTGTCTTGGACCGTTATGCATCCTCTGGGCCTCTGACCATTCACACCCAATCTCCCCAGCATCTGTCTTCCTTCAGCACTTGCCTCGGCACACCCTCCGCACTGGAGAGCCACACTTTCCACTCAAAATGTCTCCTGGCCGCATAGCATTTTCCATACCTTGCACTTCATCTGTGGCTCACCCTCGAGCACGGACACCTAAGCACCTACCCAACTGCACTCTTCCTTCCTGCACTTGCACGTTCGGAATACTCACAAGGCATAGTAGGTCCGGCTGCCCCATGCCCCTCGGTATTTTTTGTATTTAATTGTACTGCTACCCCATGTTCCCTCCCTGCTGCCCTGTGGGTGCTTTGAAACAGAATGCATTTCCTGTGTAAGCGCCTAACAAGCAATCAATTATTGCGATTCACACCTGATCTGTTGTCTTATTTATCAGCTCCCAGCCTACTGCCTGATTTTCCTATGTGTATGCCCATCTCCCATTTTACTACACTTGACTCACGTACCAGCCTCTGTCTCTTGGTCTAACGTCCACTGCTAATCTGCACTGTCTCGTTGTAATCTTCAATTGTCAATCTGCTATTTTTCTGTGTATTTTGCAACCATTATTTTGTCATTTTGCATCTGTTAATTTGCTATTTCCCGGTGTAACCTGCAACTGCCACTCTGCTATTTTTTGTGTTGCTGCATGTCATACCTGAACTGCTCTCAGGCTTGCAAGTCCTGGCCCCACTGCCTTAACTTCCAACATGTATGCGTAACTCCCATACCATTGCATTTGACACCTGTACCAGTCCCTGGCTCCTTGCCCAACTCCATTGCCAATATGCAAAATCCCACTGTGTTGCCAGACCCTCAACTGACCAACATGGTAGTTACTGCACACCCTTTCCCCTCCAAAATCCCCCCTAGCTACTTCCTACCCCCATTTTTCACAAAATGTAGCACGGTAGCGACCCCCCCAACGGCAACCTCAACCACACGCCCAAGATCCATGAACACTAGAAACCAACTCCTGGGTCTCCGCTCCAGATATTCTAGCACCACAGCTCAGGCACCCCTAGACACTTCCCAGTCCACAGTCCCTCTGAAACGAGTAACTAAGCTAGCCTCACCCAGACCACCCATGGGACCCTCTAACTCTTCCACATCTGGAACGGCCAACACCAATTCAAATAAAATTGTGACACCAAATAACCTGCAATGTGCCTTGATCAACGCCAAATCCATCCCTGCACTTGCCACCGAAATCCACGAGCTGATCACCAACCTTGACCTCGTTATCCTAGTTATTACCGAGATCTGGCTACATAGCGCTACAGGGCTAGCTCTCACTCCAGCCATCCCATCAGGTTACTCCATCATCCGGCAGGACCGTCTCACCACTGTAGGAGGGGGTGTGGCACTCATAATGAAAGATCACCTAGAGGCTAGACAAATCCCATCCAACTTGGGAGGAAACACTGACGCCCTCGCAATAAAAGTTTCCCTCTCCCCCAACACCACCATCACCCTCAACCCTGTCTACCGCCCACCTGGCCCAGTACTAGATTTCCATAAGAACCTCATGCACCTCTTAGCGGAAAACCTATAAAACCATCTCTAAAAGTATCCACTTAGGTGATTTCAACCTCGGATTCAATGAGAAGAAGGACAGATCAGCCAAAGCTCTCACTCTAGCCCTACAGGAACTAGGATTTGACCAAAAAATAAACTCACTCACGCATAGCAAAGGGCACATCCTCGACTGGGTAGCCGACCACAACTGTGATATTGACATCAGCTCTATCACCCCCACCCCGTTGTCCGACCATCTTTTCATACACTTCTTCATCCCCACTGTGACCACCAAGACAAAAAATCCTAACCCAATCCCCCCAGCCTTGGCAAGAAGTGCCAAAAACCTCACCAAAGATAAGATTTTGCCCCACCTCTGCACCCTCAACACCAACCCCGAGTCTTCAGACCCATCGCTGGTAGCAGATATCTACAAAACCACTATAAGCACCGCAATAGACATTATTGCTCCTCTCCAGAAGAAAAATCCAAAATAGTGAAACACTCCAACACCTGGTTCTCCACTGAACTAAAAGAGCTCCGTTCTCAGAAATGCAAAGCCCTGAACATCTGGCAGAGCTCACCCACCGCTTCTACGCTATCCTCATATAAAAACCTGCCCCACAATACAAAAAAAGCTATAGTCACAGCCAAATCGGCCTCCTACAATGAAAGGATTATAAATTCCTGCTCCGAATCCAAAGAGCTCTTCGCAATCTTCAAAGAACTTACTACTCCAGCCACCAAATCTCAAGATATCGTCAAAGATCAAACCTGGTGTAACACAATGCAAACTACCCTACTAAACAAAATCAAACTCCTGCAAGAGAAAATTCAGGAGCACCACAACAATCTGTTGCACCACATTAAACTAACTGCTAGCACAGAGCAAGTGATGACCCCTAGCACAGAGCCAGTGACCAGCAAAGACCCCATACCACTGTTTAAATTCAGTGAAATGACAGAACTGGAAGTAATTGAGATAATGAACAGAATCAAGCCCTCCAACTGCAAAGGAGACGCCTGCCCAGCGAAACCAATTAAAGACTGTGCAGATACACTTTCCCCGTTCCTCAAGTCCTTCTTTAACGCCTCCTTCAACTCTAACACTGTTCCAGACAGCCTGAAAGAAGCCAGGGTGAGCCCCTTTCTAAGAAAACCCTCCCTGGATCCAGAAATTGCAAATAACTACATGCCCATTACCACCGTCCCTTTCTTGCTTAAGATACTGGACAAATTTGCCTACACGCCAATCCAGCAATATCTAGAAGTAAACCACATCTTAGGCAGCAGACAGTCAGGCTTCTGTCCAGGACACGGGACTGAGTCGGCCCTACTCGATCTTAAAATACAACCTAGTGACATCATGGACAAAGGCAAACCAGCACTTCTCCTCCTGGAGCTGTCTCCTGCCTTTGACCTTTTCAACCATGATATGCTAGTTATGCATTTAAAAATTAGGCTCACGTCTCTCCAGAAGCCATCGCCTGGGTGGCCTCCTTCCTAAAAGGAAGACTCATGAAAGTCTTCTCAGACACTGCATGCGCCTCCCCCACCACTATCCATTGTGGCGACCTGCAGGGTTCATGTACTGCCCCCACACTATACAATATATTCACCGTCCCACTCTTCAATTATCTCGACTGTCACAACATAGCGTACACCAACTACGCTGACGGCACTCAGGTATTACTCCCACTATCTGGTTCTTATGAAGAAGACGCTGCAGCCCTAACCAAAATCTACTCAGCTATTCAGACATGGGTGGCTGCAAATGGCCTCTGCCTAAACGGGAACAAAACATAGATCCTCATAGTAGGTACCAGCAAAACTCTTAGCAAGCTCTCACCACAATACAAAACCTTCAGCATTGACAACTCCACCATCACAGTCTCAACAGCTGTAAAAACCTTAGGGGTTTACCTTGACTCCTATCTATCCATGTCCCGCCAGGTCAATGCTATGGCCTCTTCTGCCACACTCACCAACAAGGAGATTAATGCAGTTAAGCCTTTTCTCTCTACCAAAAACTGTCTATCCATTGCCAGAGATACAGTAGGCACTAAACTGGACTAATGCAATGCCCTATTCTTGGGCACCTCTGCAAAAAACCTCAACAAACTCCAAGTCACACAAAATAATGCCCTCAGGGCAGCTCTGAGCATTCCTAAAAGGGAACACATCTCTCAAGCTAGGAAAGATGCCCACTGGCTACCGGTTAAGGAGCGTATACTCTTCAAATCACTGGTCATTACACACAGATGCATCTCCTCAGATGCCCCACCTTACCGATCAGAAAGAATTACCCTCAACGCCTCCAATAGACCCACGAGATCCTACCTCTCCAACCAGATCAGTGTTCCCACCTTCAAAAGAACTAAAGCGGGAGAGTCCAGCTTTCAACACCTGGCACCAAAAAATTGGAATGCCCTGCCTACCACACTTAGGAACGAAAGATTTTACACTACCTTCCGCAAAATGTTAAAAACTTTACTGTTCTGTCTGAAATGGGGCTCAATGTGTGTGGGATAGATCCAAAAGTGGTAAGGAGAAGGGGGTGGGGAAGTGTTTATTGTTACTGCCACTCCAAATGCTAGCATCTAGACCACTTAGTGGAGGACAGCCATATTGAGAAAAGGAAGGCAGCTTGATGGCACGACGTGGATAAAACAGGGTAGATACTGTATCCAAGTGATTGACCACCTGGTGTGGTCCCTGCGAGAAAGCTGCAAATGCTGCAAGACTAAAGAAGACAAAAGAAAGCATCTGTAGGAGCAGGATTCCTCTAGCTCATCATCCTCAGTTCAGGAAAGAGGGGAAAGAGGGACACATATCAATGAGGATGCAACTGCTAAAGCTAACTCCGTGATGGTGGATTCTATGGGGTTCCAAGAGAAGGATGAACAGGCTCTTGCAGGAGGTCAATGTCGTCCTCCAAAACAGGGCAAGAGGACGGTTGAAAGGGGACTGCCAATGCTGCCTGAGATTAAAGAAGCAGTCCTAAAGGAATGAAGTGAGCCTGGCAAGATCGATTTGCTGAGTGTTCAGGCCAAATTTTACCTGATGCCAGGGGAAGATAAAAGCATATCTCAGTCTCTGCAGCTGCAGAGTCTGGCTGGCCAGGCACCCATGGCTCCAGAAGACACCATTAGGGATGGGAGAAATGAGAAGGCCGATTCAGCTATGAATAAAGTGTACTAATGTGCCAATTTGACTGTAGGAGAATGCATATATTCTTCATACACAGCTGAACCGGTCCTGGGAGGCTTTTCACAATTAGCCAAAGCAAATAAAATGGGTGAAGACTGCATCCATTTAGCAGTCAATGCAAACCAAAGTAGCCATCCTCTCAAACCTGGCATATGATGATGTCAAAGCATCAGCTTTCACTAGGGGGGCTATCATAGCAGGAAGACAACATTTTACAGACTGCCAACAGAAATCAGCAGCTTTGAAAATCTGATTGGAGTCAGGCTTTTGGTTCAGAAATGTACTAAAAGATAAAGTCCATCGGGCATTTCAAGGCCGATAAACAGGCAAGCATATTACAAAGGAAACCAGAATGTATAATGCAAGAGAAACTATCTTTGAAAAATCATGCGGGCTGTCAAATGAAAGGCAAAACACAAGAGTGGGGTGTCCCTCCAAGATCACACAGACAGGACAGCAGCCTACTAGAAATGCTTTTCTGGCAGAGGCTTTGCAAAAGTCCTGACGCGAGAGGAAGGTATGGGCCCATCTCTGACAGTTCTAGAGTGCAAAAACGTTTAATCAGATATCTGCTTCAATCGGATTGTGAGACATGGCTATAGAATTCTTTTAACAGAAATTCTGAGTCATCCCTGGGTAATAGCCACTCTGGTCCAAGGGCTCTGGGGAAAAAGTAAAGCGTTAATAAAGGGCATCCAAAGTAAAAATGTGATGTCTGACAAAGTTCAAGATGGAGATGCTGCAACAGATCATCCCATTGACAGGATTTACTGGCATCAATCAACCTCCAGGATGCCTATTTATGACTCACACAATCAATTCCTGAGATTTCAGGTGGAGGTGTGCCACTTTCAGCTTTAGGTCCTTTTCTTCGCACTAAAACATCTAAGCACCACCCACCTTCTTAGCCCTGCCTCTTCCTTCCTGTTCTTAACTATTAGATCAAGGGCGTCTCTCGCCCAGGCGTCTGCAGTGAAGGGCAAACAAAGAAAAGGGCAATTCCTGTTTGGACCTGTTTGGACCAGGAGGATCCAGGGCCCGAGCCCCTGCTCAGACAGCAGGTAAGCATACACCAACATGTGTTACCCTCTCTGTCCCCACAGGCCATCCCCATCACCTCTGGTCCCACTGTGATTCTCCCTTGTGTTCCCCCCCTTCTCGCACACAGGTGTTGCCTGATTTGCTTGATTCTTTTACCCTGTTCCTCCTCAACCTCGTCCAGCCTACTTCTGCAGGAGTCTGTCCTGATACATTCTGGTTTCACCATCACCGTCTTGTGGCCAATGCTGGATTTGAATTTTATGGACTTCATTCATTCACATTGCGTCACTCTTTCTCAACTCTCATGCTGGACTTCCTTTGCATCTTGTATTCATGGTGGCCCTGAATCATGCTGTTCCCATCTTCATCTTGTATCCTGGCTTGCAACATTATGTGTTACTACTGACTTTTGCAATTGTATTCGCTCTCCACTCTTGCTTCTCCACTCTTTGTGACTGCTTACTCTCTGTTCTCTCCTCCTTTCCCTTCTCCCTTTTCCTATCTCCTCCCCTTACATTGTTCTATGCACTTACTCTATCAGGATTGTCCCTGGACCTAATATGATAGCAAACTCGTCTGTTTCCTCCACCCTCCCATTACTATTTTTTCCTCCACACATCCCCTCCAGTATGTTGTCAGGCCTAGTATGATAGTCGCTTGTTTGATTCTCCCCTCCCTTTCTGCACCCCTCTCCCTCACCTTTTGTTTTTCTCCGGCTCTACCAGAAATGTTGTCAGGCATAGTACGGTAGTCGCCTGTCTGATTCCATTTCCTTCCCACTCTCCCCCTCCCTTCCTTATCTATGTCTTAGCTCTTGCACTAGATTAAATGTCGTCAGGCCGAGTATGATAGTTAATTTCAGATCCTTACTGTTCATGGCCTATAAGAATGTCATTGTATTTTCCCTTGTTGCCTCCCTTGCCTTGAAGCGCTTTGAAACACATGTGTATAGGCGCTATATAAATAAACTATCATATCATATCATAAGGACCATCACAAGAGTGTTCACAAAAGTGATGGGACTGGTGGTAGCGCCGCTAGACACGATGGGGCGCTTTGTATTTCCTTTCCTGGAAGATTGGCTAATCAGGACTCCATCTGTTCAATTGGTGAAGGAACATCTAATTATTGTGCACAGTAATAACAGAATTTGGCGCTAATGATAAATTGTGGGAAGACCAATATCAATCCCTCCCAGGATTTGTATTTTCAATGGAGCATGGTTTTGGACTGTGTTTGAGTATTGCGACTTCTATCTCAATTGATGAAGAACCTAAGAAGATTGACGACTAGTGGCTGCCTAATCCCAAAGGTAAAGGAATCTGATTATTTTATTTATTTATTTATTGTATATTTGTAAGGCGCCTATACAACAAAAGGTGTTTTAAGGCTCCACGATGATGTGAGATTCTCCCACAAACTGACAGGTTTGGCCTATGTTATCAATCAAACCAATAAAAAGAAACGGCCATTGAGGGCATTTTAAGGTTTGTATCTAGAGTTAGAGACACCCAATTGCTTTTAAGTTGCAAGCCTACGAAGATAGGGTATCTTCAGTGGCCGTTTATGGGGCTGCTGTTTTGGGTTCAAAAGTGGAAAAGCCCTCCAAATTACTGAAAATGCGTTCTGTAAATGCCTGCACGATTTACCCAAATCAGTCCCAAACTCCATCATAAATACTGGGCCTGACTCACATAGTTGATAGATTCTCAACAGCACCTCATGAGTTGTTCCTGAATATTTTAAATAACAGACATGCAACATTTATTTTCTACGCTACTTTTGTAGGACGTCTGCAGAGTGATAGAGCTGGTTGCATTGTTTGGGTAGCATATTTGAAGTTTCATTTAGATCTATTTTTCAATCAACCCCACTGGCCACTCTGTTAGCGCTAGAGAAATTATAGCTATGAAAAAAAGATGAATGCTGAGAAATGTTAAATCCTGAGAGAAACCAGGTAAATGTCTAAACAAGGAAATATACAACCCACATCAATTTCCTTTTTCCCCAAGTAGCCCACCTTATCTTTCTTGGTTACTCGATTTTAAAGATTTTTTTTGTTACTAAGGTGCTTTTTGTCTTACTCTGAATTCAATTTTGGCTAAATGGTGTGTTAACAACAATTACTCTCACAGTATTTTGGTCTATGGTTATTTATATTTTAATATCAATAACCAGATTTTGGACAATAGTAATTGGCCTTTTTGCTCCCTTGCATAAGAATCCTGAATGCACTTTATATTCTTTAGCCCAAAATGTAAGCTATTGGGGAAAATAACCCATAAACCTTTAATAAAGACTTTAGGTTTTAGACATTGTTGGCAGCCTTACTTTCCCTTCTTTGGGCCTCTTCACCATATAGCACAGGGGCCCTGTTGCTCTTTCTAAGGCAAGCGTGAGGGATTCGATGCAACCAAATGAGAAGGGTGTGAGATAGTTAGCAGTAAGTGAAGCTTATTATTTTACTGTTTTGAAATGTTTTAAATTGTATGTTTCTTGTTTTTTAAGAGTAGTATGGATGTCTATTAGAACGTGATACTTTATACATATGTACATGCTGATTGGTTTTAAATTGTGGTATTGTTGAACACTTTTATGGCACTGCTTACCAAAATAATTTTTCTGACTAACAGTCTCTATCTAGTGACATCATTTATAAAGAAAGAATGGGTGACCGCCAGGCAGCTGTTGAGGCTGCAAGGGCATGTGACCTCTACAGTGTTTGTGGTGCAGTGGGGAAGACTTTACCTAAGACTTCTGGTGAACTAAATTCTAAAGAACTTGAGGCCGGAGTCAAAGGACTTTAAGTTCAGGATCAAGATTTCCCAAGAATTGGTCATCAGCCTCCAATGTTGGCTTCAAGTGAACATCTTGCTGAAAGTGTTCCCTCCGTTGTGCCCTTTGGTTAACACTCTTACCACAGATGCCATCAGGAAGAGTTGGGGGAAACCTACAAGCACAGGTTGATGGTCAGTAGAGAAAGGCACCCAGACATCCAAATTCAGGGAATAATGGGTAATACACAGGGCTCTCCTGGAGTTTGTTCAACAGATCAAGGGGAGACCTGTATAGGTCGGATCAGACAACAGTTTGGTATCAATCAGGATATCAATCAGGATGTATACGAATTGCTCTAATCACAATTGATTGCGGGTGAAATGCTCACGGGAAAACTGATCAAGTTTATTAGGTCAATTAGGACATATATGTGGGGGGAAAACCCTGCAACCCTCCACCCAATCCAAAAAAACCCCTCAACTCCCGACCCAATCCCCTTATATTATTTATTATTCCAAACCCACCCCACACATATATAAACAAACTAAGATACAGGAAATGGTCAATTGTGCAGGTCAATTAGGACCACTATTATTAGGTCAATTAGGACAAAAGGTCAATTTGAAAAGGTCAATTTGGGTAATACCTATCAACCACAAGGGGGGAACTCGGTCTGGTGGTTTGAACCAAATAACAAAAGAAATTGTAGCCTGGGCAGAGGACAACCTTTTAAGTCTAAGGGCTACTCATATCACGTAATGGACAATGGCAGAGGGGACCACCTTAGCAGATTGCTTCCCTCCAAAGGGTGGGCGCTAGGTCTCGACACCTTGCTGCAGATATCTAGGAAGTATGGGTCTCCAATAGTGCATCTCTGTGACGCCACACAGAATGCCACTGTGCCAATTACTTCATGGTCACAGGACCTGTTATATGCATTCAGTCATCTGCCTCTCCTGGTAATGGTATTGGTGAAAACCAGGGATAAATGGACTGAGGTAATCCTGGTAGCCCATGGCTGGCCTCAGAGATCGTGGTTCCACTGTTTCTGGAATTGGCCACGTCTCCAAAAATACTGCTGAAGAAGGCGGAAAGTCTGGTGTTGAGGGGACAAGATTGTTGTCCCAACAATGAGCCTACCAGGGGGTTTGGAAGTTGGAAGGGAAGGGTGGCATAGGCTAGGAATGTCAGGACAGATAGCCTCTATTATTTAGACCACTAGGAATTATACTCACAGATTATATGATAGACACTGGAAGAACCATTTAGATTGATATAATAGGCATGCTTGTACAGCACTGGATTGTCCTGCACCTACAGTGTTGCATTTTCTTCATGAAGGTTTTGAAATAGTTTGTCAGAGAGCCACAGGATTTCGGTTCAGGCGGTGGTGAGCTTGTAGCTAGGTTTCACATGAGCTGTATGCAGGCACGGCCACCAGCTGCAAATGGCGTACCTCCTTGGGGCCTCCTGTTGGTCCTTAAAGGGATGTAGGGTTCTCCTTTTGAGCCTTTGGAGATATGTGGGTAAAACCTTTTGACTAAAAAAGTGGTTTTCCTAGGGGCTATTACGTCAGCTAGAAGGTTGCCAGAATTCAGAGCTCTGATATGCAGGAATCAATTTATCCAAATCTTCCCTGACACCTTACTCCTGCATTGTAAACATCATTTCATCCCTAAGGACTCATCAAACATCTATAGATCACAGACGATGGTTGTCCAAGCTTTTTACCTAGAACCTAAATCACCAGAAGAGCATGAGTGGCATTGTATGGATGTAAAGAGGGCTGCCTTGACTTATCTAGAAAGGACACAAGGGTTTACGTGTTTGAACAGTCTCATCATCACCTGTGGGAGACTAACCTGGGCAGGAAGGCCGGTGGATCAGGTGTGCCATTAATGAGGCATATGGGGTTTCCAGCTTTAGTACAGGGTCGTTCAACTAGAGGTAATGGTGGCTTCATGGGTGGAAGCTCAGTGGGTGCCCATTCAGGACATTTGCTGGGCAGCCAAATGGCCAGATCCAAAGACTTGTATGCGCTTTTATAGGCTGAAGCAAACAGGACATGCCTCTTCCTCATTAGGCTTGGGCCTTTTGTAGACTGTATCTGAATCTTAAGATACTTTGCGGTAATAACGTTATTGTGTGTGAGCAGAATCCAGGAGTTTGAGTCGTTCTTGGGCCATCCATATGTTGCTTTGATATTCCTAATTGCATACATACTGGATGAGGAAGAGGGATGTGGAGATAATGTGGGGATTACTTATCGGTAATCTTCAATACGCCTAGTCCTGCTCTTTCTCATCACAGTACTTATGATATGAGGCTTCCAGCCCCCTGAGACAAGACACTTTTACACCCCATTGGTGGGATGCTGTCAACCCTTAACCGCATAGGGTCAGTAAGGATATTTGCAGCAATGGGCCTTAAAAGGAAAATCCAAGAGCCAGTATAATGCTGGACCAGATATAAAGCAACAGAACCAGAGATAACTTCATGGATGGACATAGGTTGATCACATGTACTGAACGTGTGGGGATATGGAGAATATTCATTTCAACTACTAAAAATTATTTTTACTATTTAAACTTCTGTTTATTAACGTTTAAGTGTACATCATGAAACAATGAGAATTCAAAAAGTTGCTATATACGGAGCATTTTATCAGTAAAAATATGCTATAGAAGCTATGTTTTACATAAACGTACATCCACCCGTTCAAGGACTGTCACTTTTGCTGGAAAGCAGGTGACATCAACGAAAGCAAGCATGTCCTCACTGTCCCTACCATGCAGTAGAAAAAGGTCTCTGTCTTATTCATACCACGGGAAGGGAGGGTCTCTGCACCTGGACATCTACTCGTGGCACCCAGCAAGTAAATTCTGTAGGAGTCCCAAATGTCCTATTCTGAAAAGAGATCACAAGCAATTGTCTGTACATTTCTTCCTGATCTTAACAGTATGAAGTGTCCTCAAGCAAGCCCTAAGTAGGTGGGATTCCCCATCCAAGCTTTGACAACAGGATTCCTTCCGAGCTCAATAGGAGAAGTAAGCCAACAAGTCTTCTACAATGTTTTGATATTGGTTTACACTAGTGACCCAATACAATCACCAAAGTGTTAGGGGGACCTTAATTCCCATCATGCCCAGAATGATCTGAAAGACACATGGCCAGAAGTTCACAGTAAAGAGAATGCCTAGGACAAATGTAGGCATTCTGCCCACTTCCATTGCATGTGCACAGGCTGTCGGGAAAATGTTTTGCAGTCAGAGTATGATAGATGTGGTGAACACAATTTGAAGTGCATCAATTGCAAGTATTAGTTGAAGCAGGCCAGCTGAAGATGTGTGTGGGGCCATTTCAACATGATGGCTGCCCCCCTTGCTTAGAGCAGAAAGCAGTCTGAGGCACCCATGTGGGGCACACATTATAATGGAGATGAAGGTAAAGTTAATAGCCACCAATTATCACGAGATGGTGAGCCAGCAGTGAGACAGCAGGGAGCTGAAGCACTGAATGCCAGCTGAATAGCTATGAATACTTCTTTGTAAGCAAGCGGCTAATGTGGAGGAACCAGTGTTGAAAGGCAACGCAGTGATAACACTCCTATTTTCCCCAATGGAATTGACGGCTGGACGGGCTTCACCAAACGCTGCTTGTAAGGTGAGCACTGCAAAGTGCACACTGTAAGCACCAGACTGTAGGTAATATATAAAGGAATATATTGCCTTGTTGTTATACTTCTGACTGGCGATATGGGGGCATTTACTGAAGGTCCCCAGAGGCTCGAGGCCCTGACACTGTCCCTAAGTTGAAGGAACCCAATTTTGTTTGACCCAAAGTAAAATCCCATCGATCATCATCGATGAAAAATGTAGACCCCTTTCCCATCTTTTATATATAGAGAAACGAGAAAACAAAACAAAATTCAAAAACGTATCATTGATTGTAATAGCTGTCCCAAAATAAAAACCCTCATTTGGCAAACCTCTATGTAGAATATTTTTGGGAAGAAGGTAGTCTATGGGGACAGCAATCCTTTTAAGGAACACATTATTCAATGTTTGCAATACACAGACAATGGGCCTCATTACGACCCA
The DNA here is from genome assembly GCF_040938575.1 of Ambystoma mexicanum. Classification (NCBI taxonomy): domain Eukaryota; kingdom Metazoa; phylum Chordata; class Amphibia; order Caudata; family Ambystomatidae; genus Ambystoma; species Ambystoma mexicanum. The sequence goes on from NC_090934.1 coordinate 675,667,479, forward strand.
GGCGTTAAGGGTTAACGCCGTCGTTAACCCTTAACGCCTGATTCTGATTTTAACGGCTGCTTTTAGGAGCCGTTAAAATCCATGGCGCTAACCTGCCATGATGCTAATTACGCCACCGTAATTTACGGTGGTGTAATTAGCGCCTTCCCCACTCCCATTATGCCCTATGGGGCAAAAATGGGAATGGGGAAGGGAAAATGGGAAATGGGGATTTACCGCCCCACTCACCTTGGAATGGGGCGGTAAATCCGCCATCCACCCTGGTGTAAACATAGTTTACACCATGGTGGTAAAGTTGGCGCAATTAGCGCCTGGGTCGTAATGACCCCAATATATTTATTGCGTGGGAAGGATCTCTGTCATTAGCCAATGATTTTGTGACATGGCTCAACACTCAAAATATTTTGCGGAAATTCGCCACCAAAGAAATCAGTGATAGCCAAAAAAATGATTTCACTTGCATTGTCTTTCACGAGGAAGGCCGTTTATGGGTTAAACCCTTTACTAAGCCCACAGATCGGAATGCCCTCCTACATTACAATAGTCATCATGCAAATCATATTAAGTCCAATTTACCTTTTGGGCAGTTTTTGAGGCTGAAAAGAAATAGCAGCAAAAAATAACACTATGAGGACAGTGCAAACATTTTGGCTGAGAAACTAATATGTAGAGGGTATCCCAGGCGGTTGGTCAAAACCTTGGCCAAGAGGGCCTATAATAACAATCAGGATGCTCTTTTGGAAGACAGGCCCCAAAAAGAACAAAAGGATACAGGTCTAGTATTTGTGAATACTTTCTCTAATATGTCTTACAGTATTAAATCTGTGATCATGATTTTTAAGAAGAAAGAAGCAATGCCATTGATAGCTTTCAGGAGAAGCCTGAACATAAGGAATATGGTCATGAGAATAATTTCAGTAAAACCGCCCAAAATCATAAAACAATCTACACTATGGGGAATGACACCTTTGCTTGGGCATTTTGCTTGTTGCCAGTGTGTCATGTGTCATTTCACTAGGAAGACTACAGACGTAATATTGGCCTAGGGGAGAAATGGGTCATCAGAGAACACACCAATTGTAATAGTGATAATGTGGTGTATATGATAGTCTGCCCATGTGGTTTGAGATAGTTGGGTAAAACCAACAGGAAATGTAAGATTAGATTAATAGAACACATAGCTGTGTCAAAAACAACATAGTACAAGGCCCCCTAGTCAAACACTATATGGAAAAGGGACATACCCAGGATGACATGGAATGGGTCATCCTAAAGAAGTTCAACGGCCCGAGTAAGGAAATAATTAATCAGAGACTTCTTAATCTTGAACAGAGGCTGATTTTCAAAACCAAGAGCCATATTGTGGGTTTAAACAAGGGTATTGAATCCCACAATGTGTCCATATCCAAATGAGCGCTAATTTGGGATGATCCTAAGCAACCTCATGTAAAGGTCCCCTGTGAGCCTGACTGGAATAATTAGCATCTGTCGAGCAATACAACATGAAGGCATTTGTCTGTGAGTAAAAACATGTTTGGTAATGTAACTATGTGACCTTTTGATTTGGGACATAAACATGTATTTGTTTGGGGATGATTCCTGGCAAAATCGCCATCCATTATGTATAGGGTATGTGCAAATGACTTGGAGTAACTACTCAATTATCGTGTGGGAGATGTTAATTTGCATTTGTATGGGCTATTCAATGCATAAGAAAACAGTGTTCATGCTAAACTGTTAATGAATATATGCATGAATTTTACAAATGTTGGATGTTTGGCTGAGGGTGGGCACCCGGTCTCCCAGGTTTAATGTTTTACCTTCCCCAATACGCAGGTGTAGAGATGTCGCGAGAGCCCCGCTCTCGCGAGATCTCGCTCGCGCCCGCAGCTCCGCCCCCGCGCGCTACGCGCGCATTACGGGACGAGCTGAGGACGCGGACAGCTGCGTCTTCCCGGCTCCTCCCAGCACGGGATAAATAGAGCATTAAAGCTGCGACATTAAGGCTACTGCAGCCCTGCCCCTGTTGGCCACGTTGGCCCTTGCCACTTAGGGCACCGTGTGTATGAGAACTGTCCAGATTAACCACCAGAAATAAAGCACTGGTGAAACCCCTGCCTGGCTCCTGTCTTCCTTCAAGCATCAATATACAACATAAATTGGCGACGAGGATCACCACAAGAAACCGCGCAGAAACATGCAGGGAGCCACACCGCCGCCACCCTTTCTACAAACGCCAGGTAGGCCTACCATTCCTTGGCCACAATGGCAGCCCCTGTTCACGACATACGTGGAGGCTATGGGTGGTGCAGGATTTTCAGCGGCGAGACGCAGGGCCATGCTACTCAATGCCCTAGGGGTGGAAGGGCAAAGAATATTCGAGGGCCTTACCCCGATTCTGGTAGATGATGACAATGATGATGTGTTCAAGGAGGTGGTTAGAAGAATCATTAAGAGATTCGCCAGCAAAGAGAACACAGTACTCCATAGAATAAGGTTGTACACTCGAAAACAAGAACAGTCCGAACCCGTCGATGACTACGTCACGAAATTAAGGGAACTAGCAGCCCTGTGTAACTTCGGCACCAATGCGGAAAACCGTATTTGCGACATGCTAGTTGTCCACACCAACAGTCGGAAAGTCCAAGATAAGTTCATCCTCGAAAAAGAGCTACAGTTAGAGAAAGCCGTTGAGATCGCCAGAGCAGTAGAGGAAACGGTGGAAAGAAGGAAAGAGTTTACAGGGGCCCAAATTCCCACTGAAATACAAGCGGTGGGATTCCGTCCAAGAAAGGAAAAGTTTGCACCGAACACGAGAGAAGTAAGAAACAGCAAGAAAGAACCCCTCAAGTGTCATAGGTGCACCAGCACCAAACAACTGGCGTTTGACAGAGAGTGCCCAGCCAGAGACAAAGAGTGCTCCGTCTGCAAACGCATAGGACACATCTCAATAGTGTGTCGATGGAGGAACAAGAAAGTCACCAGCCTTACCACAGATCACACAAGGGAAAGAGAATCCTCTTCAGATGAGGAGGGAAGACCCACAGTCATTATGGTGAACAGCACACGAGCCAGGAGAGAGAAGCCCCACTGCGTGATCAAAGTCGATGGAAGAGAGACAAGGGTCATGGCAGACTCCGGTTCAGACCTCACCATCTTACCCCTTCGGACATACAAAGAAATGGTGGGTAAAGAGAAAGTGGAAGTACTCACCACACGACACAAGCCCACGGTGTTTGGTGGGGCCTCAGTCGAACTGCTAGGGTATATCAACAGCAAAGTCGAATTTAAAGGAAGAGAAACCATCACCAGGGTCTACTTCAGCCACGAAGGACCTGCAGTTTTGGGCTGGGATGATCAAGACAAATTAAAAATCAGACTAGATCCCAGCACAGAAGAGCAAGTTCTATCAGTCAATATGAGGAGCGGATCCGTTGTCAAGAGCGATTACCCAACACTTTTCTCGGAGGAGCCGGGGCACATTAAAAGTTTTATTCACAAAATTGTGCTCAAAAGAAATGCTGTCCCTGTCAAGCACCGAGTGAGACCAGTACCGGCCACAGCAAGGGACACCCTTAGACAACAGCTAGACAAAATGAAGAAGGAAGGAGTGATAGAAGAAATTGAAGCGTCCGAATGGCTGAGCCCACTCGTCCTGATAAAGAAACCCCAATCACAGGAATTAAGGGTGTGCATAGACCTACGCAGCCTCAACCTAGAAGTCATCACGGACAATTACCCGCTCCCAAGCATAAATGAACTCATTTTATTAATGAAAGAGGCCAAAATATTTTCCAAACTAGACATGAGAAATGCATATCACCAAATACAGCTGCACGAAGAATCGAAACCCCTTACGGCATTTATCACTCCATTTGGCACATTTCAATTCACCAAAATGCCTTTCGGGTTATCATCGGCCGCATCTGCCTTTCAACGCATGATGGACGTCCTGCTAAGGAAAGTCAAAAATGTGGTATACTTTCAGGATGACATATTGGTTTACGCAAAGGACAAACAGACGCACGACACCACCCTCAAATTGGTTCTCAACAAGCTACAAGAAGCAGGAGTGCGCTTACGTCATGAGAAATGTTCATTTGGGGTAAAAGAAGTTGAATATCTGGGGTACAAGATTTCGGAAAAAGGAATCAGTCCAAAACAGAATCTTATGCAAGCCATCATCAAAGCTCCTGACCCCGCCACCAAAGATGAGGTGAGGTCATTTCTACGATTGGCGGAGTACTATGCGAAATTCATACCGAAGTTTTCAGAAACAACCTCACCCCTACGCGATCTACTCAAAAAAGGGACAGAATTCGTGTGGAAGGAACCCCAGAAGAGGGCGATGGACACCATAAGGCAACATATCATGAAAGCCCCATGTCTTCAACCTTTTAACCCAGAGTGGGATACGGTCATTACCACTGACGCCAGTGCGTACGGACTAGGAGCAGTGCTAACGCAGAGGAGAGGTGACACCGAACATGTGGTGGCCTTTGCGTCACAGGCACTATCAGAGGCGGAACAGAACTATTCTACCATTGAAAAAGAAATGCTAGCATGCGCATGGGCAGTCGAACATTTCAGAACATACGTGTGGGGCACAAAGTTCAAGCTGGTGACAGATCACAAGCCGCTCATCCACATGCTTAGTCCGGGAGGCACCAAAGCATCCACGCCCAGACTAGCTCGCATTGCAGCGAAACTACAGGAATACACATTTGAAATCCATCACATCTCAGGATGGAAAAACTCGCAAGCCGACTGCATGTCGAGACTGCCAGAGAACAAGGAGAGGGCTACCACGTTCCTACACGGAGAATGCATTGTCGCATCCATCTCAGACATAAGGGCCCCGAACTACCTGGAACTCAGTGAGAGACACTGGGAAGAAGAAGATGCGAATGACCCAACCATGGCTAAGATTCGCAAATGGATCAGAGAAGGGTGGCCAAATGAGAAAATACTGCCAGAAGGCATGAGACCATATTGGAAGGTGCAAGATGAGTTGTCAGAAACAGAGGGGATAATCATGAAAATGGACCAAATCATCCCCCCCACATGAATGAGGTGCACAATTCTCTGCAGGGCCCACGCGGGACACCTCGGGAACACGATGACCTGCCGCAGGGTGAGAGAAGCTTACTGGTGGCCGTCCATGGACCAGGAAATACGCTCCATGATAGAGCGCTGCCATGAATGCCTAAACAGCGACAAAAGACTGAAAGTTTGCCAAGCACCTCTCATACCCACGGAGATACCAGAAGCAGTATGGTCCAAAGTGGGCATAGACTTCATAGGGCCCCTGGAGGCGATGGAGACAGAACACAAATACGGCATAGTGCTGGTCGACTATCTATCCAAGTGGGTGGAAGCCGAGTTTGTCCCAAACATAACCACTGAGACAGTCATTGAAGTACTCACTGAAATCTTCCAAAGGGAAGGCCTCCCCAAAGAAATCGTCACAGACAATGGAGTGCAACTAGTTTCCAAAGACATGGAAGAATTTTTAAGAAGGAATCACATCAAACAAAAGAAGGCGGCCTTGTATCACCCCCAAGCGAATGGACTTGTGGAGAGGGCGAACAGGTTCATAAAGGGGGCCATCCAACTGGCAACAGCGTCGGGTATGGACCCCCTCAAAACCACCAAAGAAGCCATAGCGGCCCACAGGCTCACGCCAAACGGAATTACTCAAGTATCCCCGTTCAAAATGTTGAGAGGGAGGAGTGCGGCATCCACCCTCATTCCACCATGGCTGTCGAAAGTAAGAGAAGATGAAGCAGTTGACATGACGGAAGTGGTATGGCGCATTGAGAGAAACAAGACACGCATGAAATCGTGGAGTGACGAAAGAAGAAGGACGAAGCAAGCGCCCAACATAGAAAAAGGGGACTGGGTCAAAATCAAACTGCCAAGAAAAGATCAAGCCACAGGATCCCGGTATAGTCAGCCCATAAAGGTAACTCACAAAGGAACCAATCACGTCCGCACAGAAGACGGGCGCACGTGGAACTTTGAAAGGGTAGCACTATACCAGCGAAGGCAAGAAAAAGCGAGGACCTCTGAGACACCCCGCATAGAAACCGAAAGAGATGAAGAGAGAGACGAGGAACGAGAACCCGAAGGAAGCGACGGAGAAAGAGATGAAACCGAAACAGAACCAAGGACCGTATGTGAGTCCAGAACCGGTTCAGCAGAGACCGTGCCCTGCAACCTGTGAGAGGCCCAGAAGGGAGCACCGAAGACCGGTGAGATACAATGACTATGTGTTACAGTGAACCCGTTTCGCATTGAAAAAGGGAGGTGTGTAGAGATGTCGCGAGAGCCCCGCTCTCGCGAGATCTCGCTTGCGCCCGCAGCTCCGCCCCCGCGCGCTACGCGCACATTACGGGACGAGCTGAGGACGCGGACAGCTGCGTCTTCCCGGCTCCTCCGAGCACGGGATAAATAGAGCATTAAAGCTGCGACATTAAGGCTACTGCAGCCCTGCCCCTGTTGGCCACGTTGGCCCTTGCCACTTAGGGCACCGTGTGTATGAGAACTGTCCAGATTAACCACCAGAAATAAAGCACTGGTGAAACCCCTGCCTGGCTCCTGTCTTCCTTCAAGCATCAATATACAACAGCAGGCTTATTTTCGTTGCCCTATCCAAAATGGCGCCTCTACCTAGACATGACTGTAGCATCATGGGTCTTTCTTTTATCTCGGCAGTCTTGCCGAGTTACTTATACCCTGTAATCCAATGAGTGGGTTTAAAGTTTTTGGTGTGAAAAGAGGCGCTGCTGGCAGGAGGAAATCAGTGAGTGATTCCATTGGTGTCTTTGTGTAACACTTCATTTTTCTAGTGTTTTCTGTCTCACTGCAGAATACGTGGTTTAATGCATAAAGGAAAGCCGTTTGCAAGTGAAAAACAGACAGCTCGCTTCCATTTTGCGGCAAGTGTTGGCCTTGTAGTCTGTTCATTCTATTGTTATGAGATATCGCTTGATAGACGGGTCATTTTGAATCATACCATGAAACAATCGCTAAACATGGGGGAATGTGTAATTGCACGCGGGTCCTTTGGGGTCTGTAGAACTCTTTGGTTTTTCTCTAAGAAACAATAATACATGTAGTGTTAATAGATATTATATATACCTACAATACACACTGGAATGGTATTGACAACGATTGTTTGGGGTAAATATCCTGTGGAAGTGATCTGGAAGCAGCTGTTTGATCTAAATGCGTTTTGTTTGGGGTAACAGTCATTTTGTGGTGTATTTCTTCATATATAGCATATGGAAATAACATCAGAGGGCATCCGTGAAGTCACTGCACGTTTACCCACCTGTGGGCACCAGACTATTTTTTAGATCTTTAATAAACAGGTGCTGTGCGTAGAATGTTTGAGTATGGGGAATATTTGAGGAAAGCTAGACACATGGAAAATATACCATTATTGGCCTTTTTTTTAATTATTTGTAGTTTTCTGGTAGAGGTCATCTTACGAGACCTTCTCTTTTGGGAACAATTTCCTGCCCTACTTCGAGGAGCATGAGTGCACAACCGTACTTAAAAATTAGCTACCAAGCATTAGAAGCAGTTATGACAGTTGAACTTTGGTGTTTGATGGTGCATTAACGAGCACTGTATTGATTGCTTCTTCAATCTGAAGCAATCTGTGAATGTGATGTTGGTGGGGCTCCACTAACAATGTTGCTGAATTGGTTGTCCCTTTGTCTCCCATTCTACCCTCTAGTGCTTGTGGCATTTGTTTACACTGTGGAGACCAGGCTGTGCATCCATCAGTTGACAGAGATTTGAGTGGGGTTTGTGCCCCTGAAAAAGGTTCTGTTAATCAATTTAAGGGAGTGAAATGTGTCGGCATTCTACAATTCAACACAATAGGGTCAAATACTGATTGAATTCAAAGGCCCATGTGTTGGGAGATTGTTTTGAATTGGGTATTGATGTTTTTTATGTAATTGTATTGTGTACAATCTATATGTATTGTGGATGCAATTTCTGGTTGTTTTACATTGTGTTACTCATCCCGAGCTTTTAACTTGTGAGGATAGGAACACAATAAAAGTATTTGGATTTTTGTATAACTGTGTTTCATTTTGCACTATTTTTGGTATCTATGTGGATTTTTTGGACAGCTGTTACAATCAATGATACGTTTTTGAATTTTGTTTTGCTTTCTCTCGTCTCTCTATATAAAAGTTGGTTCCCCCAGTTAGTAGAGAGATAGCCTTGCAGAACGTAGCCAGGGTCTGATCTGGGGCATATAACCTTATTATTATACCTCTGATCCCTTTCCCATATACATTTAGAGCTACTAATCAATCGCATAATCACCAGGACCACCGAAGAATACAACAAGTCTTCCCTCACCCTGGGTCTCAATTGCAAGATTCAGGTTGGGAAGAGGTGGGTGGGCTCGGCAGGAAATGGGGAAAGCATATTCTCCATGGCATAAGGAATCCTGGTGAGGAGAAAAATGTCCAAAGCAGAAACCCCTACCCATGCCTCAAACACCGCTAGGGAAGGGATGATAAGATCAAGGAACACATTGACAAAAGGGTGCAGTTCAAGTATTAATAGTTACAACAAATGCCTTCTCAAAAGTAATGTCTTGTCTGGCTACATTAGCCAGTCAGATGCGTGGAGAATACAGACAGCCCATGCCCATCCTCATTGCCAAACTGACTCAGACCCTATACATGCAAGCCACCGTATGTATTTCATCCCCTTCCTGGGACCCCACAACACCAGAGACATAAGGGATGCAGGCAACGGCACCACAACTGCCCATGGAACTTTATAGAATAATTTTAAGACCGGATTTGATTTGCAAAGGCATCAAACTATAAGGGTGCTTCCAGAAATGACAAGGGATCACTTCAGCATCCAAACCAACTTTAGGAGAAGCTGTCTAGCTTGGCAATGAATGATTAGAGCAACGACACTAACTGGAATATTTTAAAACATTTACAGAAAGATAGGCAATACAACTATGTTATTTAAATAGATTCTGGCATCAGTGAATACAAGATAAAACACCATCTATCAATTTGTGTCAACATTTTGCTTACCACCACTCTATAGTTGTCCCATATTAGAGAAACAGGATTGCTAGACATCTTCTCTCCCAGGTATCTAAGGGAGACTTGCTGTCCTCTAAATTACTGGAGATCTGCAAACCTTCCACCTGCCACCATACAAGGAGAGATATCAGATTTTGCAGTATCTTCTATGCTAAAACACTCACCAGAAAAATCGTAGACATCACATAAAATCAGGGACAAGTATTCATAATGGTATTTAACAGAGTGCATGATATCATCAACTGGTAAAGAGAGAACAATCTGATGAGAATATAATTGAAGATATCAATGTATGTGTTATTGCTCGACGAGAGCCACACATGATGACACAGCCAATGCAAACAGGAGAGGGGAAAGGGGACAACACTAATGAGGTGTCAGCTCAAACCCAAAGGCATCTCATTGATATGAACTTTAGCGTTGGGAAGAGAATAGAGATGCTTGGCTGGCAAGATAAAATAACCTCCCCATCCTATCCGATGGAGAACAGGAAATATAAACGGCCACTCAACAGAGTTGAATGACTTTTCAGCATCCAACATCACCAACAAATCAGGAAGCTTGGGCTTGACCTGAGGTGATAAGCTGAAGAGTTTCTAAAGAGTTTCTAAATATTTTAGTAAGTGGAGTGGCATGGAACAAAGCCTGATTGATCTGATAAGACAATGATGGGCATCAAGGGGAGAAGGCCATTTGCTCTGCTCCAGGCAGAAATTGTATTCCCTAAATTAAGGAAGATGAAATAATATCATGTACACATACCGGCATCCTTATTCAGCTTCAATAGTAGAATGAAGAAAGCCACGCTATTGGACAACAACAGCTCATCCTTCTGAAGTGCCGCCTCATATACCTTGAGCCAGTGTGGGGAGTAACAGCTCTGAGAATACCTTTTAAAAATCCCAGAGAGGACCATCAGGACCAGGACCTTCACCTCCAGCCATACTGTCGATGGTGGTGTATATATCCGTACATTTGTTTGTTCGTTGAGGAGATCTCAAAAGGCACAATTGATCCAAATATGCATTATGTTAACACAGCCCCCCTGTACCGCTCTCAGAGAATAGCCAAACCCATCGTAGTCAGACCCACAAGAACGGCTTACACCAACGGAATCTCCACTCCTAAGTCCCGGACTATTCGTGCTGGAGGTGCCAGTTTCCCAGTCATGGCCGCGATCCATTGGAACACGCTACCACCTTACATTAGAAGTATTGAGTCGCATTTAGCCATCCGGAAAGCGATCAAACTATGCCTTTTGTATGAATTGAGCCATATTGGCCCCAATGCTTCCACCTAAGCTGCACTTTTTTCCACATTCTATGTGATGTAATCTCCATTGCGACTGTATGATATATGAACCTGTAACCACCTATGTGTGATGTTGGAAATGCATTGGAGGGACAGGGCCTCTCTGTCCTTGTCCTGTAGTCCAAATACATTTGTGTTCTGTATTGTTTTCTGCCCAGGAGTCCATGTGGGACTCCTGGCAATGCAGATCTTCCTGTTTTTGGTTTGGTGTACAGACCCATGGGATACCCTTATGGCACCCATCGGTGGGGGTGCAACCCTGTGCCCCTAGTGTATGCTTTTGGGCACCTGTGTGTGGCCCACAGAGCAGGGTATGGGGTGGTGGCAGCTCCATGCTGAATTTGACAGGTGCTTTGAGTATCCTCCATTTTGGGATACCCAGGCCCTGCCATTGGAATCAGTTGATTCCTGATAGGAAACAAGATCGCCCCTGTTGCCTCTTGCATTCTATTGCCTGTTACCTTGTTTTCCCAAGACATTGGGAAGTCCTGTCCCAAGTCCTGGGAAGCCCTGACTCTGTCCTTTCCCCCTGACTGGCTGTTGGGTGGAAGTTCCATATATGGTGTTGTTGTGAAGTTCAAGCCAGACTGGCTGGAGCCTTTCCAGTGACTGTATGTTGTGGGTACACCCTGTGGGTGGGAACCGGGTGAATGGAGTGCGTGACTAATATGCACTTCCTGTTGTGGATGTCTGGTTTCTGGTATGAGAGACAAAGACTGAGACAGCCCTGCCCAAAACTGGCATGAATGCAGTGTGTAGTGTTGAATGGCTGGGTACTTGTCACAATCCACATTCCTTGTTGTGTCTGAGAGGGAGGAGTATGGCCTGAATGCACTGTATGCCTGATTGGCTGACTGACTGCATGAATGCCCTTCTATATGATTGGCTGCTGAGTGTGACCCAGCAGTGTGGATGAGAGACAGAATAGTATATCTGGGGACCTCTCACCACTGGAAATTGTTCAGAAGCTGAGTTGACACTTGAAGAGTAACTGGAACTGCTTATCCTCGACGCCCAGCTGGAAGAAGAACTGCTGCTGCATTTCTTCAACCCGATCCAAAAGCTGTCAAGTTTGTTGAGGACTGATCCGAGAGAGTACTTGGTTAGGCGCCCTCTTCTCATGCTCCGAGGGACCATAGAGCACCGCTAACCTTCGCCAAAGCTCCTTGAAAGTCAGACCCTCGAAAGGCTGCCGACTGGAGACGTGGACCACCGAGGAGAATGAAGTGAAGCACCCAGACATCAACGCTGTCGAAGTCCATTGCCGTCGACCAGGGTTCGGAGTATCGCCGTGTTGCCCAGAAGAGGGGACCGCTTGATGCTGTGCCGCCGACAACCGGAGCCGCCTGCTCCTTTGCCTAAGACTGTTGAATGGAAGGACTCCCTTGTCCGCACCGTCGACCGCTTTATCCCGCCGGAGAAAGTCAAGGACGCCGACGCTCTGAGGAGAATCCGCTGGTGGGTTTCCTGCCACCCAAAGACCCCAAAGACTTCGACGACTCAACGCCTTTGTTGGGCCACAGTTCTTCAGAAACTCTTTGTGGTCCTGAACTATCAATGCTCGACTTCGTTACCAATAATAGAGAATCTTGGCTGTAGTCCTCTGTGCCTTTCCTCTACCATATAGAGTGCAGAAGTACAGACCCCCCCTCCAGTCTTTACACTATGTATGTAATCTTCTGAGGGGGCTGATAGAGAACAAAGAAGTATGCATTGTAAATACATACGCCCCCAACCAAAACACGGCGGCATACTTTAGGACGCTGTGTACCAAGCTCAGTGCGTGTGTGGGGGGTGCAGTGATTTGGGGTGGGGATTTTAATTGTGTATTGAATCCTAGGGTAGATAGGTCGGATGATAAGAGGGCCAAGCCCAACCCAGCGGCTAAAGTTTTGCAGACGCTGCTGGCGGACTTTGGCTTGGTAGATGTGTGGAGAGCGAAGCACCATGACGAGAGGCAATACTCGCACTATTTGGCTCCGCATCAACTAGATACGAGGCTTGATTATATCTTTGCCACTCTGGACGTAGTTGCTGAGAGTAACCATATAGATTACAAAGCAAGAGTTCTCTCTGATCACTCGCCCCAGGTCCTGAGGTGGCAGTATTGCCCTCCAAGGGCGGGCATACCAACATGGCGCCTTTGGGCGGAGGGGCTCAAAGATCCAGTCTTCAGAGAGGACACAAGGGATGAGATTATTGCTTACTTCGAGGTGAATACTGGTAATGTAAAGTCGGCTGGTACTTTATGGAGGCTTTTAAGGTTGTGATGCGGGGGATCGCCATTGCGAAGTCGAAGGGATTGTTGGGTGGAGTTCTAGCTGATCTACATAGAGCTGAGATCGAGCTGGAAGGAGAGTTGGAAGGTGGCGGGGCTGATACAGAGGTAGTCTTCAAATTACAACAGAAGTGCACGGAATACTGGGATAGGCTCTGTAACTTAAATTATAAAAAGTATATAGAGAGACAGCATGCGGGAGGAGATAAAACGGGCCGACTTCTAGCGTGGTTGTACAAGAGCGAAACCCTGAGATCCCTCATTCGAATTGTAACCAATGAAGAGGGCGAGACGGTGGACACCCAGGAAGGTGTAAATGGGGCATTTGCGGAATACTATAAGGCATTATATGAAGATGATGAGGGGAGCAGCCAGGAGGAGATAGATGAGGTACTGGAAGATATAGCCCTGCCCAAGGTCAGTGACGAGGAGAGGGAGGAGCTGGATGCTCCGATCACTTTGGAGGAACTGAAAGAGATTGTAAGGCAATTACCCACCAGCAAGGCTCCAGGTGCGGACGGGTTCCCTAGTGAATTGTATAAAGTGTATGGGGAGGAGGTGCTCCCACCCATGCTAGAAATGCTTAATGAGGCGTTTGAGGTGGGACGGTTGCTGGAGTCACTCAGGGAGGTGATTATAATACCACTCCCCAAGCCCAATAAACCAGGACACAGTTGCGGTTCCTACAGGCCCTTGTCGATGCTGTAACGCTCACCTGATTCCCACGGAGGCGCTGGTCTTGGCAGGGTGGTAACTGTATCTTGAAAAGTGAAGTGCAGGACTCGATTGGCTTCCGGGGCTGGGCCTCTCCGCACTGTGTGTCTAACTCGAAGAGTAAGATGTCTGCAGGTGAAAGAATATGGGGCTAATGACCTGGGATTGTCGGGTGTCTCTCTCTCTCTCCCCCTCTCACTTTTCCGTGGAGCCCCAAGGTCAACGTGCTCACCTTAGATAGGTGAATGCTGGACTCTCCATTTGCGTCTGGTGCAGGGTGCCGTTACCAGTTCCTTCACTGGGTTGAAACGTAGGCCTCTTGACTTCAGAGGATTGCTAACCGTCGTTAACTGCACGAACGGTGAGTTTCCGGGCACCTTGAATGTCCTTAGAGTCTTTAGGTGCGGGGGCACGTTAGTATGGAATAGGGCTCTGTATAATGTTCTTTTCAAATGGTGCCTTTTGTCTTGCAGGGCTCTTGAGGCGGAAGATGGTGGTTTGAAGAGAGCCGGAGTTCGAGCCAGCGCATAGGAATGAAGCGCTTGGGAGTGCGTAAGTAAGTGCCTGTTGCCTGCTTTCGAAATGCACTCCAACTGTCTCTTTTCTTTTGCAGGTATGAGTTCGGATGCTGAAGAGACTCTGGAAAACGCCGGGGTATTTGCAGGCGCCTAATTGTGGAGGGCGCGATGGCGCGTGAGTAAATAGCCTGCCTAATGTCTCTCCTTTTCTCTTTCAGGTGCAGGAATGCAGCGTTGAAGAAAACCGGAATTCGAGGGGTGCCGGTAAGTAAATTCCCCACAGGAATAATTATGCTTTTGTCTTCACAGGCTTTTATAATGGCGGAGGAGCAGCGCAAAGAGTTGGTAACTGCCGATGGATCAGGTGAGGAAAGCGCTGCGAGTGAAGGTTGCTGTGCTAACCTGTTGTTTCTTTGGCTTTGCAGGTGCTTCTGAAGGCTGGATACAAGAAAGGTAAGCTTTTGTTCTCACAGGTTCAGGATCGGAAGAATGAAGACTGGAACCGACACGGTGAGCGTTCTGCTGCAGATGCAGAATAACGCGAAGCACGTTGCATCAATCAGGTGTGGTTTAAATAGCCTTGGAGTGATGAGGCGTCTTCCTCCACTGCCTCGCCCAGGAAAGAAAAGAGTTCCTGTTCTAGAAGAGTTCCAGTGTTGTATCCAGGGAGTGGAGCCTGCCCCACCCAGGTAAGAAACTAGTCCCGGCTCGTAGAGGATTCCCATATGGCTGGTAAGTAAGCAGCATGGTCTGCTGCAGGTAAGTCCACCCAAGCATCTTTATACATGTTATGAGCCCGGGGCTTCCAGTGCCGGGACCAGTGATTTTGATGAGCCTGGTGCCACCGGCGCCAGGACAGGGTCCAAAAGGTCCCAATGGGGACCGGCTGGTGCCTAGGATGAAGGTTAGAGGCCTGATTCCAAGGAATTTTGGGCTGGTCCTAGCCCCTTGGAAGCAGTGATCATGACAGATGCTGAACCAGGACAGCAAGATACTGACAGCTGTCCTGGCCAACAGAATGTGGAGAGTAATCGGCAAGTTAATTCACCTAGACCAAACGGGCTATGTCCCGAGCAGGAACATCACTCACAATCATAGACGACTCCATGTGGTCGAATGGGGGTGCAGTAATGACGGCGAAATGGCGATTGTGGCATTGGACGCAGTTAAAGCGTTCGACTCTGTTAAGTGGCCGTGGTTGTTGGCGGCCCTAGGAGGGTATGGAGTGGGGCCAGGTTATATTAAATGGGCTGAGATGTTATATAGTGAACCGCTGGCCAGGGTCCGTACGGGTGCAGTGGTGTCTGAAAGATGGCAGCTGGGCAGAGGCACTAGGCAGGGGTGCCCCTGGTCCCCGATGCTGTACATACTGGCTCTGGAGCCCTTAGCAATATACCTCAGGCAACAATATGACCTGATCGGTATTGAGGTGGGAGGGGAGCGTCACCTTATATCCTTGTATGCAGATGACTTGTTACTATATCTGAAATACCCGGAAGAAAATCTGCGGTATGTTTTGGAGGTGATGGGGAGGTATGCCAGGCTGTCCGGTATAGCGGTGAACCCCCAGAAATCTGCCCTATTCCCGTTGGGTAGCTATGTGGGAACTCCTGTAGAGAGGTTGCCGGTGTTGCAGATTCCGTGGGCAGCAAGGTCTTTCTGCTACCTTGGAGTAGATGTGTATCACACGACGGAGGAAGAACATAGGCGCAATACTGAAATAGCCATTGGGAAAATCGGGAAATGCATGAGGTTCTGGGAGAGGTTGCCCTTAGCAATGATGGGCCGATGTGCTATGCTTAAAATGGTGGTATTACCTAGGCTTTTGCATTACTTCAACAATATCCCATATATGATACCTAAGAAGTATTTTGTTAAGCTGCACAGTATGTGCAGGGAATTTTTGTGGCATGGTACCCGGAACAGAGTGGCATTATGGAAGCTGCAGAACTTTTACGAAAAAGGCGGTATTAAACTGCCTAATTTTGAGGCCTACTATGTAGCGGCGCAACTGCAATATGTGGCTAAGTGGCTCTCCGATGAAGAGACCCCTGAACAGGTTGTTCGGGAGGGACTGTACCCCTTTTTACTTGCGGGAAATGATCTGGGTGGCTAGCGCAGACATGAGGGAGCGCCCTAGAATGCTGTTATTGGGGTGGAACATGTGGCGCCGAGCCTGCCGGATGATGGGGGACCCTTTCGCGTGTGTTCCGCAGATACCGTTGGTCGCACTGGCAAAGGGAGACAGGCAGCTGAGGGTAATTATCAGGACATACTGGGAATCAGTGGGACTAGTCACTTTGGGAGACATTTGGCAAGATGGGACTATTATGGAGTTGGGGGAACTGGGGGAAGCGGCGGGATTGCACGGAGGCCAATATGTCACTTATCATAGGGTAGTGCAGGAGATTCGGAGCAGATGGCCTGCAACAACTTTGGCGGGTGAACCAGATGCTACTGTTGGGGTACTGTATGATATATCGGAGGGTGGGCATGAGGTTTCTAGATTGTATGAGATGTTGATGGCTAAGGTCGGGAGGAACCTGGTGCACTTGAGATTAGAATGGGAAACAGAGATGGGAGCCCCGATGTAAGATGGGATGTGGGAACGTGCTTTGGGATATCATAAGAAGTTGTCGAGAAATGCCAGGTTCAAACAAATACAGTTATATATAACGCATCGGGCGTACATGACCCCTCTGAGAATATCAAAGTTCCGAAATATTGGGCGCCAGGTGTGCCCTAAGTGTGACAAGGAGAATGCCGACATGATACACATGTTCTGGGTGTGCCCGGTAATTGAATGCTACTGGGGTGAAGTGGCACAGAAACTAGCAGGGAAGGGGGTCACGCTCAAAATAGACTCGGCCTGGGCCTGCTTGCTGGGAGGGTATCCCAGAGCGCGAAAACTCAAACATTTGGGGAAATTTAAAGATTTGGCATATGTGCTCGCGAAACGAAGGATTGCCATGGGATGGAAGGAGTGTCATAAACCGCGAGTGGAGGTCTGGTGGAAGGACCTACAAAAATGGGCGGAGGCTGAAAAAGTGGTGTGGCAAGAGGCTAGTAACGCGGGGGGGATGAAGAAATGGGCTCCCTCATGGCATGGAAATTATTGATAGCTGAAATGTTTGGAGCAGTGTCGGCTCCAGCTGAATCTGAGGGCAGCGATACCCTGACACACGGAACGGATACTGATTGTCAAGAACAAATAGGCTCATAGGGGGGGGACTAGGAGTGCAGTGTTTATGTTGGTAAATGTGTTTAATTATGTTTTGTTGTATTGTTGTTTGGTTTGAATAAAATAAAAACCCTTTGTAAAAAAGTGACAATTATGTGTTGTGAGGACAATGGGAAAATACAAAGATGCCTGGTTGTCTTGTGCTGGTAAGAAATGTTCAAGTATAAGGTTTTGTAATACTGGCTCATTGATTTCAGGAATAAGGGGTGTTAAAAATTAATGTTGAAAACAAGAAAGGGGGCCGGGGGTCAAAAAAATGCAGACGAGCATTGGTACAACTTTAGACAGAGTTCCACCACCCGGGCTCTCCCCACCCCCTACGAGGAGAGCACTGAAATAGAAGCGATGATGCAATACTTTCCAATGCAAAGTTCCAAAACTCGGAGGGCAAACAATCTCTCACTCTGGCTGAACGTGACCTGTGTGTGACAGGCATGTATCTTAGCTTGTTTGCATGTAAGTTTTATATTTTCAAATTCAGATGTTGAAATGCACCTAGCACTCCAACTTTCAGCCATTTCTACCTAGGGGGTGGTGCGGCACGCTCATGTACGAAGCATAAAAAGGGCAGATAATATATAACGTAGGTCTACGTGTTCATTGATGAAACACTTTCTTTTGCGGACATTTAACGGTACCGTTAATTTGCAATGTCAACATCTAGTGAAATGGTGTCGTTAACAGTTATCAGATTAATGTTTGCTATATTTCCATATACATTGAAACATAAAAGTAAATGGAATTGTTTTTATGCATTGCACTTCGCTGTTAAGATTTGTTCGGATTGCTTCTTGCGTTTTTTTGACAGGTGTATTGGGAGCCATCACTATTCCCCGCCATCTTGGAACGGGGACCACACTGTGGCGTTGCCCCGTGTGGGACACGCACGCGGCGGCGTGATGTTGCACGTCGCTGCGTGCGGTTTAAATAAACGGGGAGTTCCTGGACGCAACAGAGCGACCGGGGAGCCTGAACTAGAATAGAAAAAAAAAATGTATGTAATCTTCTAAACTTGCTTTGTCTGATTATACGCTCACTATAACTATGAGCAAAGTAACCTTACTGTACCTAAGACACTCTCTTGCAACAGCGTCTCGATGCCCATGGGCTGTTAGTGCGCTTTGCAAATTCAAAAATAAATACGCGAAGCCACAAACCCACAGCCACATTTTCACTTTTGCTGAAATACAGAGAAAGGGGTGGGGTATCCAGATATCATGTAGTCAATAATGTCTGCAGGGTCCTAACAGGTGACTGTGCACAATTTGGTGCAGATTGGTGAAACAGTGTGGAATTGTATAGGGAACATATGCGAAGCCCCAAAACCACAGACCCACACCCACATTTTCACTTTTGCTGAAATCTGGGGAAAAGGTTGGGGTATCCAGATGTCATGTGACCAGTAATGTCCGTAGGGTCCTAACAGGCGACTGTGCAAAATGTGGTGCAGATTGGTGAAACAGTGTGAAATTGTATAGGGAACATACACAAAGCCACAAACCCACACATTTTCACTTTTATATACATAGATAGAATTGAGCAAATAGAGACATTTTTTAACTGAACAAACTAACCAAATATATTGAGGCAGAGAATGCGCCAAGGAGAGACACCAGGTAAATTAAACTGGCAAAGGAAATGTGGCATAGATCACACTGGGTGTCTGCAATTATGAGGCATGTGAACCTAGAATTCAAAATGGCACACAGACTAACCAAGATTGTTCAAGATAAGGTTGCTAGTGAAAGATAAAAGGGTTTTGTGCTTAGCAATCTAAAGCTCCTCTTTATTACTCTGATTCTAAGCAAGTTCCTTACACACAAGTGCTGTACAGTTACTGACTCCATCAAGTTCACTTATGTAACAAGCAATGAATGAAGCCCTTTGAAGTGGACAATTTCAGTGGAAATATGAAGGTTGACTGAAAAACATTACTCTCAGGGACACAAAACATCTTGGACAGGAGCCATCTCAGCAGAACATGTTGCTAACACAGCCACACAAAAAGGATACAACAAGAAGGACGGTGAAGGCATGAACACAGGAAACCACTTTACTTTACAGTTTGAAGTGGTCATGTTTACCAGCATAATATGGAAAATCGGATTGTGTATCCCCCAGATGCGATCGGGAGATGTTCCAGAGGTTCACATCATACAAAAGTGCTCATTTGAAGCCGTCTATTTAGGTTTTCGAAGAGTAAGTAGATGACTTGAAAACGAGCATGCAAAATAATGCTGATGCTTAGGGGGTTTTCTAGTGATCACTTTGGGTAGCAAGCTCATTACTTTAAAAGGGATTCTATCCAATACATACAGATGAGCGCACAGCTAGAGCTAAAGGAAAAGCATGTGGGTTACTACGTTTCATAATTCATGTAGAATCATAGTTGTTGAAATAGGGCCAACCCGCCTGTAAAGAAAAACAATTTTCTGTTTCATTTATACCTTCCAGTCAATGCTCTATGATTTTCCCACCTCACACCAGCAGATGGATTGCTGAAGGGCCTGAAAAGGCAACTCTGAGAAGTTCTGCTAAATGCCCAGAGAAGGATCTGCATATGATAAAGGTTTTCTTGTGGTAGTGAGCAAGATGGGAACTGAAAGAGCGTTAAAGTGTGAATGTAAGTTGTATTTGTAGACCAAGATGTAAAAAAGAAATTATGAATAATCCCTTTTATGTCAGTGTATAGCTTTTACAGCAAATAAGATGCCTCAATGACCAGAGGATGAGCTAAGTGTGATATGCAACATTTAAACAATCTCTCTGGCGCCTAGAGATTAGCAGGTGTCAGTCATTACTCCCTTGTGTAAGTGCTTGAGTAAGGTGCAAAAGTTATGTTATGTTGTGTTATTATGGTTTGTACCGTGCATTACTGCCGATTGCATGGCCTCCAGGCACTTTGGTGGATATGAAAAAGAAAGGGTGGGTATGATTAGTAGGCAGAAGAGGGAAGATGCGGTTAATAGGTGTTGGTGTGCAGTCTGGCAAAACACTGATCAGAATTTCATTGTTCTGTTATGTTACTCTGCTTTTACACTGCACCAGGTTACCACTGTAATTCATGACAATTCTTGTCCGGGGTCACCATAACATATTTTGCTGTCAAGAATAGCATGAGCAAAGGTGAAGTAAGAGGGAGAGAAATCAGCAAAGGAGTTTGCAGACATAGGGAGGGAGTTAGGTAGGGCTAACATCTTGTATTAGTTGGTTTGCATGTTCTCTCTTTATATCTGGACTATCCTCTTTAGAGAGGCAAGACAGAAGGGTATGTGTTGAGCTAATATAAACTCCACTGCCTCAGACCGTGGCAGCGGGACTGGCATTCTATTTCACTATTCCTACATTCCTGTATCTTGCTCTCAGTCCCGGCCTCATTTCCCCTCCTTCGAATACCATTGCATTTTCTTGCTAAAACCTCACTCCCTTAGTTTCCTCATTATTTATCGCCCTGCTGGGCCTCTTGACTCTTTATGCAAAGTCCCTGACTCTCTCCTTTCTGTTCTTCTTCCTTCCTTTGTCCCCATTGTTATACTAGGGGACGTCAACCTCCATCTCTCACTCACCCATTCCTCCTCCCCTTTTCTTTCCTATAATCTTTCCTTACTCCCCTACCCTCCTTCTCATATCTCTGGTTCTCCCCTCGACATTATGCTTTCCTCTACTCCTCTTTCCTCTGCCATTACTTCTCTTCCATTTCCAGCCTCTGATCATCTACTCCTTTCATTCACTTTTTCTCCTCCCTCTTTGCCCCAGTCTACTTCCTCTAATCTTATCTGTTCCCATCGCTATCTTAATATATTCAACCCATTCACTTTTCTCTCAGCTTTAAAAGCCTCACTTCCCCCTCGTACTCACTTCTCGATTCTCTCCTCTAACAACGCTACTCTATTACACACACTTGACTCTTTACACCCTACCGGGCCTTTTCACCCTTCATGCTGGTCTCCTCAGTCCTGGCTTTCTCCCTCATTCCATTCGCTCTCCCATAAGTCGCGCAGAGAGTTCATGGAAAAAGGATACTTCCTCTGCTAACCTCTCCTTTCCTCTGCTAACCTCTACTCTTAGCTAAAGACTTACTAGTCTAATCTTATTCTCTGTTTCTCTTCTCATCATCATCGCCTTTTCGGCCTTCTTAATCAGACCCTCCCCGCCCCTCCTGAATGTTTTCTATTTACCTCCCTGTCTCCCTCTGACTTTGCCATGTTCTTCTCTGACAAAAGTATCTATGATTCGCTTCTCTCTCTCTTTTCATGATTCCACCCATTGCTCTTTCAACAATGCGGTAATCTTTCTCCTACTTCTCCCTTCTTTCTGAATCAGAAACTGCTGTTTCTTGCTCGTGCTCACCCCACTGCTTCCCCCTCAAACCCTATGCCGTCTCTTTTTACTCCTAAAATGTAACACCTGCTCTAGCTTTTCCTGCTCACGCGATCAACTCTTCTCTTTCTTTTGCTATATTTCCGTCTTCATTCTTATTCTAAAGAATCCCTCTCTCGATCCTGCGTCCCTTTCCAACCTCTGTCCTGTCTCTCTTCTTCCCTTTCTTTCCGAACTACTTGAAACTCTCCTCCTATCTTGACTCCAACTCTCTACTCTCTCCTATCCAATCTGGTACAGCAGATAATTTCCTAAATAATAATGCTGGTGCTGCCAAGCCTACTTAGAAGTTAGCCTAATCCAAGAGTAGGATGTGCGAGCATTGGGTGTTGTTTGTAACTAAAGGCAAGGGGGCTAGTTGGACTGGGTTGATAAAATACATGTTATGTATGGCTCTAGATGGAAAGGACCCGAGGTTTGTGCTCTGTGTAGTGCTTAAAGCCACAGCAAGACCACAACAAAGCGCTGGTGAGTGGGGAGAGAGTCTTTCTTGCTGCAAGCCTGCAGTGCAAGAACCAGTGTGCCCCAAGAGTAGTATTGAAGAGCCCCTCACCAACTCCAGACTATCAGGGTTTTCAATAGATAGGTTCCATGCTGAGAATGAAGTCCTGAGGCGGCTGCCTGAGTAGTCACTGTGCCACAGGGCAGGGAGGGAGCGAGGGTGGGAAGTACATTACAACACAATATTTAAGATCAGAGGGGGTAGAGGGAGAGGGACGAACCTACTATGCCTTGTGAGTATTCAGAACATGCAAGTGCAGAAAGGAGAGGAAAGAGGGGGTAGGTGCTGGGGAGTCCGAGCTCGTTGGTGCGCCATAGATAAAGTGCTAGGAATGTCGAGTGCTACAGTGTCTAGCAGTTACAGTCAAGGGTTCTTATTTTAATTATTTTATCAGAAAACACACAAGAAATACTGCTGAAGTGTGATGGGATAGAAAGACTCTGAGGGAGGCAGATAAGGGGTTCATCAGTTCCAGGATCGACGCGAACACCTCACTTGTTTTCTTTTGGCCGATTCCATTATGTTGCTTTACAAATACTATTCAGTTGCAAAATAGCTTTGTTGTAGAGCGTCCACTTGGATTGTTCACAGCAATGTATAGATTAACCCACTTTCCCAAAATTGCCTGGTTTAAGACTGTTAACATTGCAAAAAGCTTGACATAGCTGTAGGTTAGATTGATCCATAACTGTGCTGCCGCTCTGGTGGCCTGACAAGGAAGCCTCTTAACAAAAGTTGTTAAGTCAAATGGTTAAGGGGGTAAACAAACAATCCATTCAAATTAATGGGAAACTGCGATTTAGGATGATTGCGGATCCTCTTTGAATATGGATTTCGTCGCGGTAACCATTCACATAAGTCGAGTGGTCACAGACACCGTCAGGATCGAAGTAATCAGATAAGCCATGCAAGGCCTATTATAATAATGCAGTCTTGTCAGCTGCATGGATAGTTTGTGTGATCTATCATTTAGTTAGCTGCCTTAGAGTATACAGATATACAGGAAACAGTAGTACATTGCATGCTGCTGTATGTACAATACATGTACAGTGCACAATTTATTAAAGATCAGGTTGCACAATGAACTAGTCTATAAATGTCTTGACATATCCCAAAAGTGTATAAGGTTATATAGCCTTGCAACTGTGTAAATGACACTACATGAAATTTAGAGTTGACTCATTTGGTAAAATCCACGTAAATCAATGCAACTATATGTTTGCAATGGTTTACATGCTTCGCAAATTATTTTGTAAAACTTTGGTGTATTTGTTGGTTTGCAAATTTGCAAACCATGTAGTTCTGCAAGTCCATTTGGACACGTGCTCGAATTTTGTAAACATTAGGTTTACCTGGTTTACAAAGCAGAAGAACTTTGCAAACTTAAGGTACACTCATCAACAGTGTAAACATCAACTACACATCAAGTTTGCAAATGGTTTGCAACATTGTTGTAAACTGTTATGGTTTACAAAACTGGAGCAAACTGTTAAAATAGTAAACATAAAGTGTGCCCATGGTTCACATCTTTGTAAACACTATGTAGACAGAATGTACGCTCATGAACATGTTGTGCAAACACCAAATAAACTTCAGGTTTGCAAATGATTTGAAACATTGCTGTAAACTATTGTAAATCTATGGTTTTGTAATAGTTTACACATTCTACAAAATGTGTAAACCATTGTTTTCATGCAGTGTGAACAGTAGACCTTAAAGACATTTGTCTCACACCCAATTTCGTGGAAATGAGAGCGGAAAGGGAGAGGGGAAATGATTAAATGTGCTGTTTCTGCTGATCCACTCGATGACCTAAACCTAGGCAATTTGTGAAGACTCAGATCAACTTTTTTGCATATTTTCAAAGTTCATTGCATCTATCACATGTCTAATGGTCTTGCCAACTGTTGCCACAGTGGGGTTCCCATTTAGTGTCTGAATATAATTATTACTTTCTCAATGAAGAAAACAGTTGAAGATCTGCAATCATGGCTGGTAGCCTTCTCGGCTATCAAAAAAACTTGTGTTATGTCTTAGAGGTCCAAAATGATGGGTTTTTATATCCTTGCCTCTGTAGGCAGGGCCTCATTATAAGTTGGCCGGTACATGGGGAAAGTGCCAGTAATAACGCTTACTGGCACTTTCATCAGACCGGTCAACTACAACTTTGCCAGTACGGATGGAGGATTTACCTCCAGCTAGGTGCTGGAGGTAAATATGACCCCTACCAGCAAAGAACTGCTGGTATTACCAGCACAGTAATACTGTTGCCAGTAATACTGGCAAATCCTCCTATGGAGTCCTATGGCACTCCATGGAATGGAGATTTACCAATTAAACCGGCACTTGTAATCTGCCGGTAATACCGGCAGACAAGTGCCGGTAACGGAAGTAGCATTTACTGGTATCCTGACGGAATTACCCGCGGGGTACCAGCAAACTTGTAATGAGGCTAGTCTTTGTAACTCATTCTGCATTTGCTCCGATCATTCGATCATTAACATTGTCAGTACTTTGTTTTGGCATTCAGTTAGGTGTTTCAGATTTCCCATTAGCCCTATCGAAATTCCAGAAATATGTTCACATGATCACACGTCAGCTGTTTGTGGGGTGTTGTTTCTCTGTCCATTTCGGTTGAGCGGGAGCTGAACATGCATTTAAAAGTGGAATTAATTGGTATGTATAGCACTATTTCAGAGACATTTTAAGGTTGGGGTTTCCATGTTTATTCTCACAAGACATTTGATCCAGTTAACCCTTTGTTATCCAGCCTACGTGAATCGTGAGAATGTGTGGGCATGCAAGTGGGAACTGTCTCTTTTCTGGAGCTTGCCTGATAGGTGCTAGTTGGAGAAATAAACACACAAATAAGGCAAACAAGCAAAAAGGGAACTGGGCAACCTGTCGGACATTATCAAGTGGAATCATTAGGAATTGCCTTCAATGGTAAATTTATAATATTAAGCATTGGCAATGCCAATAGGTCTGTCTTTGTAAATATAAATTGTGAGCCTTTTTGCTTGTGGGGGCTTACAAAACGATCTTACCCTCAACATTTACAGAGCCAGAAGCATGTTCAGGAAACTATTTAACAAGCACCTGGCATGCAGTTCACCATAGTTTAAGCAGTTGCCTTCTGGCTCTTCCATGCAGAGCTGAAGGACATTGCTGAGTCATGGATGAGGGGCAGAGTGCAGACGGTAGAGGGGGAATTGTTTCAGCAGTTATCCTTGTGATGCAAGATGCAGTAAAGCTTTGAATTCGACACACAATCAGCTGCTGTGGGGCTTTTACTTGCCAACCACAAATGGAACTGAGCGGAGAGGAAGGTGTGAGATGGAAGGAAGTAGAGTTATAGGTGATTAACATCAGGGTTGCTCAGTTACTGTTCAGGTCTGGTTAGTAGGCACTGCAAGGTGTCGGTATTGTTAAATCGTATAATCCCGGGTGATAAATGCATTCTAGTAATGCCCCATTAATGGCACCGCAGCCCTGCTTGGAAGTACTGGTAATGCCCATTTACATTTACAAAAGATCTACTAGAAAGCATTGGTTTTGCCCATTAAATATAGAGCATCCCTGCTGAAATATTGTGAATCTAGCCATTTAGGGCAATAGCAGCCCCCACAGAGGAAATGCTGGTATTGTCACATTACGGGCCCGATTCATGGAACGTTTTCCATTATAAAACACTTCCATGAATCAGGCCCTAAATGTTTAGCAGCACGTCTACGATTTGCCCGTATTGACTCTTTAAGTGTAAATAAGTCTCCTTAGAATTGCATGTACTGCCCCACCATATACATGGCAACTAGTGGGAATTGTGATGAAGGCTCTTGAGGTCAAGAACAGGGAGGGTGGCAGGTCATAGAAAAGACATAGCTTTATTAATCCAGTATGTGCATGAATCCATAAAGACAGGGATCACACCAACTAGTCATCCTCAGTCATCTTCAGCTAAGACTCTACTGGGGCAAAGACAAATGTCTAATGTGTCTTGAAAGGTCCCATTGTCCTGGGGATTCAAGGCCTCCAATCTAGCAATTAGCCTTTTCCTTTTCCAGCAGTTGAGGTGTCACCCTTTCTCAGGGCTAGCAACTTGCAGAGCAGGTGTTTTTTTTATACAGTTTACCAACTCAGACTGGGTTTAACTCTGAGTTTCACCTTTTAAATCTTTACTTTAAACCTATGGAATTAAAACAGTTTATAGGTGGATTTTTAACAGTAGCAATCCTTTTACATTCTTAAATAATCAAGCCTTTACACAATAATATACTTTAAAAAAATAGGCGATTTTGCTCTTCATTCAGGAAAAAGCACATTTAACTTATTATTTTAAATTCGGTTTTCATCTGCAGCAAATACACATTTTAGTCAACTCTAGTCCTTCCCTTGAGTGCTGGAATTGTTTGTAGCATGGATAAATGTATCAAGCTGTCACAAACGTTACCCCTGGCCTGGGAACTCAGGGCCTCTGGCCCTCGCCCCAGTATTCCTGCAAGGCCCCAAAGGCCCAATCATGCCCCTCTCGGCCGTCGTGGAGCCAGTCCTGGTGCCTTTGGCACCAGGCTCATATGGCATGTGGAGTTTCTATTGGGGAATGGACCAACATGGCTGCCTCCACAAGGATCGACGTGGAACTGCATCATGCAGTCTAGCATCCAGGACGTGGTCCGCCCTGGAGGCACCTGGGATACCTGCTGGCTATTTAAGCCACACCGAAGCTGAGGCACGTGCTTCGCGTTGTTCTGCACTTGCAGCGTGACGTTCACCATGACCTGCTCACAGCATCCTTGGCCTGCATCGTCTGGGAGAAGAAGAACACTGTTATTCCTCCTTACCTGTTCTGCATCCAGCTCCTCGCTCACTCTGGAATCTTCTCTAGACCTCATCTTCCTCCACGAGCAACATCCTAGAGAGGAGAGACCAGAAGGGGATAATTAGTAAGCGTTCGTCTTCCGACATCATCATCCCCAGACTCCGCTACTTACCGAAGCTCTCCTGGAAGTTCGACTGCTGCCCGGACATCCTCCATTCTACACTCTGCTTCCATCTGGCCGCATACCTTCCAGGACTTCTCGGAGACCTTTAAGGAAGGACAGCACAGGTTAGCCTTATTCAAAGACGCTCACAGCGCCACGCTTTGCACATTCTCTTACCTTCTTGAGCACTGCCCTCTCCATCAGCTCGAGGTCTCCATCACCCTTCTGCATCAACGAGAGAAGGAGATGGTCAACAGGGCAATAACAGTTGCGGGCACTCATTCTTCAAAAAACTCAAAACTTACCTCAAGAGAGGAGTCACAGCCGACCTGGGTCCCGGGCCCACACCAGTGAAGTAACTCGGCGAGAGGTGCCCAACCACGACGCACCCCTTCACAGAACGGCAGGACGGAGAGCACACCTTAACGAAATACAAGGTGAGAGAGGCTCCGAGGGGGGTCGCAAGGGAAACACTTGAGAGGCGGGCTCCAGAGGAGGTGATTGTAGCTAAAACCGAACTCCTGTCTTCCAGGATAAGCCCACGGCAGCGTGAGTCCCCGGGGGAGGTGAACCAGCTCCAGAAGTGCTCCGGACCAGTCGGGTGGCGTACCTGTGGATACAAGGTGAGCGTTACAGAACGCGAAGCCCAAACATAATAATCCACCCGGGCGCCTAGTATGGAAACCTCAGAAACCGATCAGTTGGCCCAGTTGTTGGGGCAGTTGCGTGGAGAGGTACATTCAGCCCGACAAGAAACCAACGCCCTGCGGAGAGAACTAATTGTGGCCAAAGAACGAACTGATGATCTTGGCAGACAACTCCTTCAATCGCCGACCGGGCAAGCCACGTTGCCCGGAATCAGTCCATCAATGCCAACTCCCACGAGAAATCCGGTCCAGATCAATCTACCTGGGATAGTACCACTAGCTCCACCAGAGCGTTTCTCGGGGGATCCCCGAAGATACGTGACCTTCATGAATCAGTGTCGCCTCCACTTTTTGTGCAGACCTGGGGCATTTCCCAATGACCAATCGCGTGTGGCCTTTGTTTTATGCTACTTGAGTGGTAGTGTGGCAGACTGGTTGGTGCCGTTCATCAGTTGGGATGGCCCACTGTTACACGATTTCGGGGGCTTTCAGCAGGAGCTGGAAAAGCTCTTCGCCCGTCACTCCCATGAGCAGGCTATGGATAACAAACTTTTGTCCCTTTGACAAGGAAACCAGGATCTGTTGGCGTACATAGCCACCTTTAATAGGCTGGTGGTCGAAGCAGAATAGCCGGAGGACAAATCGACCACCTTGTTCCACTGGGGCTTGCGAAGGGAGTTAAAAGACATATTGGCCCAAGTAGTGGATCCACCCAAGGACTGTGCCGAATTCATAAATTTGGTGGTGCAACTCGAACACTGGTTGCAAGATCGGAGAATAGACCGAAGCAAACCGGATGCACGCCCCATATTCGTGCGCCCCAAGGAGCAAGCCCAGCGGGGGTCTGAAGGCACCACGGAACCAATGGAACTAGGAGGGGTTATGCCTCCTTTAAACAAAGCCAAATGGGATAAGAGGAGAGAACAGCAGTTATGCCTGTACTGTGGAAAAGCAGGCCATTTCCTTAGGGAATGTCCAGTTAAACCACCAAGAAGAACCGTAGAGGCCACAGACAAGGATAAACCAAGTGAGGAGTTGGAAACCTACCAAGCCCGGCAATTGTAGGGGTCCAATTGTCGAGCGAAGAAATCCAGCTACAGACCTCCCATTTTGCTTTGCCCGTGATCCTCATCAGCCATCAACAGCCATCAAAGATGCATTCATTAGAAGAGTACATTGATAGC
The DNA here is from genome assembly GCF_040938575.1 of Ambystoma mexicanum. Classification (NCBI taxonomy): domain Eukaryota; kingdom Metazoa; phylum Chordata; class Amphibia; order Caudata; family Ambystomatidae; genus Ambystoma; species Ambystoma mexicanum. Next base: position 675,696,334 of record NC_090934.1, read on the forward strand.
GGAGCAGTGGGGAATTACATGGACCAGGATCTTGCAGCAAAGATGGGGCTCCCAATCTGTTCAAAGCCAACCACAGAGACTGTAACCACGGTAGATGGCACCGAAATCACCTCCGGTCCTGTGTCCGAATGTACCACAGAACTCACACTCTTATGTGAAGATGGCCATCGGGAAACTATCACCTTCGACCTCATCAAGGCACCACAGTTTCGGTTAATCCTAGGAATGCCGTGGCTGGTCACGCACAACCCACTGATCAACTGGCGTTCTTCTCCCACGACTGCACACACACCTGCTATCCCAAAGGGAAAAAAAGGGAAGCATGCCAGTTCACCTCTCCAGGAAGGTACGATAAGTGTCCTAGGCGCGGTTGCTACCTTACCATTTCAATACCAGGACTTTCAAGACGTGTTCCAAAAGGAACAAGCAAATACCCTGTGGCCGTATCTACGCGCTCACCAAACCTGAGAACCAACATCTGAAAACATATCTGAAGCAATACCTGGCCAACGGTTTCATCTGCCCTTCGAAGTCAGCTGCAGCGTCTCCCTTATTCTTCGTACCGAAGAAGGAACGAGAATTGAGGACTTGCATTGACTACCGTGCATTGAACCAAGTCACCGTCAAGAACCGCTACCCCCTACCTCTGATCCAGGAGCTGCTAGACCAAGTCAAGGAAGCCCAAATCTACACGAACTTGGACCTTAGAGGGGTCTACCATCTTGTGCGCATTAAAGAAGGGGACGAGTGGAAAACGGCGTTCCGCACCAAATACGGCTTATACGAATACCAAGTGATGCCGTTCGGCCTATGCAATGCCCCAGCCGCATTTCAATACTTCCTGAACAATGTTCTGAGAGAACTGATTGATGTCTGCGCCTTAGTCTACATCGATGACATCTTGGTGTATTCGGCTTCTGAACAAGATCATGTCAGGCATGTACGGGCCATTCTTACCAAACTCTGTCGACATCATCTCTACGCCAAGCTTGAGAAATGCTCATTCCACGTTACGGAAGTAGAATTCCTGGGTTTTATCCTCACTCCAAAAGGAATCTGAATGGATGTGCGCAAGGTGGATGCCGTCCTCAAATGGCCAGCCCCAAGCTCATTCAACGGAGTCCAGAGCATGCTAGGTTTTGCAAACTTTTACTGCCGTTTCATCCCAGGGATCTCGCAAATAGTACACCTGATTACTTTGCTATTAAGGAAGTGCAACAAAATGTTTCAATGGACAGAGGAGGCCGAAAAGGCCTTCAGGAACTCAAGGCAAAATTCACCAGCGCCCCAATCTTACGACATCCACGTCCGGACCTTCCATATGTGGTGGAGACTGATGCTTCCAGTATGGCGATGGGTGCAGTGTTATCACAAAGGGACCCACACCCCGGCCGGCTACATCCCGTGGCGAACTGGTCACGAAAATTCTCACCGCCTGAGCTCAACTATGCCATCATGGATAAGGAGTTGCTGGCCATAAAGGCCGCCTTCAAGGCCTGGCGACACTATCTGTTGGGAGCCAGACATACAATCACAGTGATAACGGACTACCAAAACCTACAATACCTGAAAGGTGCAAAGGCTCAATCTTCTCGACAACTACGATGGGCCCTATTTGCGGAGTACGACTATGTAATCACGTATCGACCAGGAGTAAAAAATGGCGAGGCTGACGCCCTTTCACGCATGGGCACCGATGAGGTGGTGTATACACCTCCTGACCCCGTGGCCATCATTTCGGGGGAAAGACTCTTGGGCATCACAACTACAATGACGCAAGACGAGTTGCTGTATGAAGTCTGGCAAGTATTAACTGAGGAGCAGCTACGAGAGTGGGGTTCCAGAGGAGAACACTATAGCGTTAAGGACCAACTGCCTTACTACAGAAATCGGCTATTTGTGCCTGTAAAAGAACTTCAAGAACAGGTAATCTCAGAATATCACGACTCCCTAATGGAAGGCCACCCGGGAATTGCCAAGACCCTGGCCAAGGTGAAACGAAGTTACTGTTGGCCAACTTGGCGCAAAGATATAATTCAATTCATCACTTCCTGTGGTATCTGTGCTCAGAATAAGTCAACAAAGCAAAGACCCGCTGGACTTCTACAACCATTGGACATTCCGCCAGCTGCGTGGCACACGTTATCACTTGATTTCACCACCGACCTACCCTCCTGCCAAGGTTATAACACTATCCTAGTGATCATGGACCTGTTCTCCAAGATGGCTCATTTCTTCCCATTCAAAGGGCTACCAAATGCATTGGGTCTCGCCAGAACCTTCCTAGAACATGTGGTACGGCTGCACGGGCTCCCATCAGTCTTGATTTCAGATCGAGGTACCCAGTTCGTGTCCAACTTCTGGAGGAAGTGTTGCTCGATGGCCCAAATAGACATTGAATTATCCACTAGCCATAACCCCCAAACGGATGGTCAAACGGAGAGGACGAATCAAACTCTCAAGCAATACTTATGTTGCATGCTTCACCAAGTAGAAGGGAGTTGGAAGGATCTATTGTGGATTACTGAGTATGCCTATAACAACTCCCTACATAGCAGCACGGATCAGACGCCGTTCTTTACTGTATATGGCAGACACCCACGCACGTCAGAACTGGACATGCCCACGACTCTGGAAATGCCAGCCATCACAAATCTACATGCGACTATTTCACAGGCCTTCATGAGAGCCAAAGAACACCTGCAGCAAGCCAAAGCCCACCAAAAGAAGTACGCGGACCAGCATCGCACAAAGGCCCCCGACTACCAAATAGGGGACATGGTATGGTTAGCCTCCAAACATGTACCTCTAAAGGGAACACAGACATTCTGCCCATGGCTTTTAGGACCGTTACCAATTGAATCCATCATAAACCCATCCGCGGTAAAGCTTACGTTGCCAACCCACATGCGGATACATCCAGTGTTTCCGAGTAACTACCCCACCAGGGCCTATGATAATTCAAGGAGAACCAGAATTTGACGTGAAAGACATCCTGGATTCCAAGTATGTTAGAACAAACCTCTACTACCTAGTGGACTGGAAAGGATATGGTCCGCAGGACAGGACATGGAGCCCAGTGATTACATTCATGCTCCACGCCTGATTTGGCATTTCCACCAAGAGTACCCCACCAAGCCAGGACCAGACAGACGGACCACCCTGAGAGGGGTATTGGGGGGGGGAGTGCTGTCACAAACTTTACCCCTGACCTGGGAGCTCAGGGCCTCTGGCCCTCGCCCCAGTATTCCTGTAAGGCCCCAAGGGCCCAATCATGCCCCTCTCGGCTGTCCTGGAGCCAGTCCTGGTGCCTTTGGCGCCAGGCTCATATGGCATGTGGAGTTTCTATTGGGGAATGGACCAACATGGCTGCCCTCGCAAGGATCGACGTGGAACGGCATCATGCAGTCTAGCATCCAGGGCGTGGTCTGCCCTGGAGGCACCTGGGATACCTGCTGGCTATTTAAGCCACGCCCAAGCTGAGGCACGCGCTTCGCATTGTTTTGCACTTGCAGCGTGACGTTCACCACGACCTGCTCGCAGCATCCTTAGCCTGCATCGTCTGGGAGAAGAAGAAAACTGTTATTCCTCCTTACCTGTTCTGCATCCAGCTCCTCGCTCACTAAAACCGAACTCCTGTCTCCAGGATAAGCCCACAGCAGCGCGAGTCCCCGGGGGAGGTGAACCAGCTCCAGAAGCGCTCCGCACCAGTCGGGTGGCGTCCCTGTGGATACAAGGTGAGTGTTACACAAGCATTCGTTTAGAGTCTTTCTCTGAACAGCTGATTCTTTAGAAACTGTTGCAAAGAAATTGCTATGTTTCCCGTGGAAAAGGAAAAACAAAGTCCCTGATTGCTTTTCCAAAGATACTTTTTGTAAGAGCTGTCATTCAAATGAGGCCCGGTTCGTCTGAGACTCAAGACTGAGCCTGGGCATTACAGGGCCCTTTAATCACAGTGGTTCAGTAGAAATGATGGATTTAGTGCCAAAACAGCACTTTCTAAGGTTGAAAAGCTGACATTTTAAAGAGGCATTTTGGGTTGACAGCAAAGTAATGCTGCTTCTTTCCTTTGCTCCATGTTGAATGTTGCAGAGCACACTGGCATACTCCTGCAGTGAGTACTCTGTTCCACCCCACCTGAAATGTGTGTTGGCAGGGCGGTGCAGCCATATCCGGTTATTGCAAAGCGGAGTTTAAAGATCTTGGTGCGCACAGGGGCAGTGCAGCCATTTTGTGCTGTTTCTGGCATCAAAGCAGCAAAGTGGTGTAACATAACACATCTGAGTGGGTCAAAATATCCCACACACTGCAACTAGCAAAACTATTTAATTCTATCAGGTGAAGTCTCAAAATCGGCGGACGTGTCCACTACCATTCTTCCGTTGAATCTGGGTAAGGATACAGACGGGTGCACCTCATATTGCCTGAGTACCCTATTTACCTCTGTTAGGTAACATTTGATGGATGTAATGATTTATTTAAAAAAATGTGAATCCACAATGGCTTTGCGCTGAAATATCTTATTATTATTTGTTTAACATAAGAAGACACTAAAAGACACTTAAGAAAGTGCTTCCTATGATTCCCGCCCCCTTCGTCCTCCTGTGGTGGTGGCTATGGTGATCTCATGGCTAGATTACTGTAACTCCCTTTATTTGGCACAACCTAAGGGCTTGATTCAACGTTTCTAATGACTCCATAATCTGGCTGCCCGTATCTCTACAGGCACGCCTTATGGAGCCCATATATCACTGGTTCTTCGAGCCTTGCATTGGCTCCTGGTGACCCAACAAGTTAATTTTAAAGCACTTTGCATCGTTCACCGCACTCTTCTTAAAAAAAGTGCAGAATTTCTTCAGGCCAAATTCACGGGCTATCTTCCCCACCGGACACTGTGCTTGCCTCTGCTGACCTACTGATCGTCCCTATCTACAAGCGAGCTCAGATCGGAGGGAGGGCCTTTTCTATAGCAGCTGCAGAGCTGTGGAATGAACTTCCACTGGCTATTAACAATATTTCTAACTAGTTGACTTTTTGAAAGGCTGTTAAAACCTTTTTATTTTAGGCCATTCTTGTTCTGGTTCCCTGGCTGGGGACTCCTCACTCTAGCACCAAGAAAACCTATGGTGTCCGTGCGCTTTACAAATGGGCTTAACATAACATAACAATACCAAATGTTTTTCTGGAAAGCAAAGCTGATATATTTATGCTGCCATGGCCAAAAAGGCAATATCATAAATTGTGCATTTGTATTTTAGTATTCTGCAAGGAAATGAAGGACAGAATGGCAATTGCAAATCTCACGAGAGATTTAGGGGGTCATTACGAGGAAGTCGTGTAGAGGAGGAGCCAAATGCCTCTACTAGAAGTCCCACCCTTATTCTGCCTATATGTTGGAAGCCGGAAATTGCGGCATGCAAAACACTTATAATGATACCCATACCACGAAAGAACTTAGAAACAAGGTATCCATAACAAAGCCCTATAACACGTATCCCCGGAGAGATGACGGTCTCCCAAGAGAGAGCCCCGAAGAATTGTGAAGATGTGAACAAGAGAGATGGGTGGCGTCAAATGAGGTAAAGGTGACACATTGACAAGGATGGTCAAAGGAGAGAATGTATAGACCTTATGGTATCTGATGACCAAATAAAGAATGGATTAACCTTTCATGTGCGAAATGAAGATTAAACGTGTGAAGAGAATTGAAGAAAATATAAGTTGTTTTATAACTGTACAGATGCTGCAACGCAAGTAGACTAAGTAATCATGATGGTTGGCTATACCTAGTGAATAGACTGCAGGCCGTTCCGCGAATATATATATACGTGTATAGAATCTGGATATTTGATGTTGCAACTTTAGTAAGCCAGGACCCGTGGAAGAGAAGGGCTGAAAATGTGATGCAGCAGAAAAAACTGCTGAAAATTGAGGAAGGATCGAGAAGGCTGTCTGGCCCAGTGTCAAGGGTTGGGGCATCTTTTATCGACACATCTTCCACCCGCATCATCTTGGTTTGATATCCATGGGCCGTCTTTGTCCGGTTGAATTTGTCCTTTTTTTGGGCTGCCTCACAGCAAGTTCCTGGACCCTTTAATTCGAAGGCCAGTCCTTTCGCATTTTATTGTCTCTTTCATCACAGAGCACTTAGAGTCTTAGTTAATTTTTCTATAGTTCTAAAGTCTACACGAGGGGGCATTTAGCTAGGGAACATAAGGATGGGGGAGTCTTTGTTGGAAAAATGTTTGCTTTTATAATTCATACAGCAGAAATGTCTAGTTGGGTTCCTCGATAATTTTTTCTCTGCTCATAGGGTCGGATGCCAATCTCCTGATGCATACATTTCTTCCGTCCATCTGTAATATAAAATTGAATGTGTTTCCTTTGATGAATAAGTATGTTTCTATCATGAACACTTCCTCCTCAATTCCCAACCCTTAAAAACCCTACTTGTGTGTTTCCTTTAAACATTCCTGCCCCCTAAACAATCTACATCATATTTTTTCTTCATTTTTAATATGCCAAAAATTACTATTACTCTTTTTTCTTTGCTCATCTTTAAAATGCATGCTGGCTGATGTCGGGACCTGGATTGTGATCTGGATTGATACAATAAATACATTCACGTATATATAGTATTTGCCCTTCTTTTCTATGGGCTTATTTTCTTCACGAATTATATAATTTCAAAGGACAAATTTTCTCCCTAAAGTCGACATTCTCAGACCAAGGAGTCAAAAATAACAAACAAACAAACATCATGACAGATTAAGAAAAACATTTAAAAAGAGATGCCATCTTGTTGTGTTGTTCTTCTGTCTTCTTGGTGTATCCATAGCTGGAGAAGACAATGCGGGCGCAGGATCTTACTTTCTGCAGAAAACCGAAATAGAGGCAAAGTAATTTGGGGACTGGCAAGGGGGTCAGATTTCTCCCTAAAATAGACTCTTGCTCCCTTCTGTCTACAAAAAGAGGTTTACTAAGAACATGACTTGCTACTTCCAGCCCATTTAACTACAGGCTTCTTCATTTTGGGTCGTTGGTGCACATTTTAAAATAGTTTATTAATGTATCACTCAGGCCTGTACTTGGCTTCTTCATGCTTAGCTGAACGTTTTTCTTTGTTCTTTCAACGTCTTCCTTCTGGTCGCGTAGGACTGCGGTCATCTCCTTTTTCTGTGTCTTGATCCTATAAAGACATAATAAACATATTTTGTCATGCGTCGCATGCTGCTTTATTGCTTGCTGCTCCTGCTTGCCCTACACTAATCTAGCCTACCCCTGTGATTTAGATTCCAGCACTGTTCCCACTAAGTGCCGTCAAGTTTTGACATAAGATCAACATTGTTTGCCTATTCTACACATTTCCTTCAATTCTGCCAAATCTACCCAATTGGCATCTCACCAGTTGTCAAAAGTTCAAAGAATTACTCCACCTTTTACCTGAAGTGTTCTGCGTCCTTTGTCGTTATAGATGGTCATACTTGCATCTATATGCTATTCTATACTCACACATGTTTGCACCTATCTTGGGAAAATGTGACATAATTGGAAAGACTGTAAAAATAACAAACAAACAAACATCATGACAGATTAAGAAAAACATTTAAAAAGAGATGCCATCTTGTTGTGTTGTTCTTCTGTCTTCTTGGTGTATCCATAGCTGGAGAAGACAATGCGGGCGCAGGATCTTACTTTCTGCAGAAAACCGAAATAGAGGCAAAGTAATTTGGGGACTGGCAAGGGGGTCAGATTTCTCCCTAAAATAGACTCTTGCTCCCTTCTGTCTACAAAAAGAGGTTTACTAAGAACATGACTTGCTACTTCCAGCCCATTTAACTACAGGCTTCTTCATTTTGGGTCGTTGGTGCACATTTTAAAATAGTTTATTAATGTATCACTCAGGCCTGTACTTGGCTTCTTCATGCTTAGCTGAACGTTTTTCTTTGTTCTTTCAACGTCTTCCTTCTGGTCGCGTAGGACTGCGGTCATCTCCTTTTTCTGTGTCTTGATCCTATAAAGACATAATAAACATATTTTGTCATGCGTCGCATGCTGCTTTATTGCTTGCTGCTCCTGCTTGCCCTACACTAATCTAGCCTACCCCTGTGATTTAGATTCCAGCACTGTTCCCACTAAGTGCCGTCAAGTTTTGACATAAGATCAACATTGTTTGCCTATTCTACACATTTCCTTCAATTCTGCCAAATCTACCCAATTGGCATCTCACCAGTTGTCAAAAGTTCAAAGAATTACTCCACCTTTTACCTGAAGTGTTCTGCGTCCTTTGTCGTTATAGATGGTCATACTTGCATCTATATGCTATTCTATACTCACACATGTTTGCACCTATCTTGGGAAAATGTGACATAATTGGAAAGACTGTATCCCTTACTGCCTTTTTCGGTACTTACCTGTGTTCTCTTACTCCTAATAATGATCTGCAGTTTGTCCACACGCTCCGATGTGAACCAATACTCACCTCTTTCTTCTCTACCTGTACAGTAAATACTTACTTTTGTCTTAGTATAGTGTCTCTTCGCTTGCTAAGGCCATGCAGACATTCCTCCCATGTTCAAGAAAGGTCAATAATCTTCATCTATAAAATATAAATCAATACCATTAAATACTTTCAAATAATGTTATTTTACTTACTCTCATATGTTCTTTTGTGCAGGTGTACTAAAGGTTTTTCCCATATAATCAGAATGACCTTGGCCCATCATACTCTTGTGGCCCTTCTTTAACCCCATCAACATTTTTATTAAAATACACACACAAAATTCAATTATGACCAGTAACCTCAATTGGTGCTCTTTATTTTTCCAATTCCGAATCTTTTGTTAATTTACACTTCTTGCTACTTAATATCCAATCATTCATTCATCCAATTATTAATTCATGTATTCATTCATTTTCTATTTATTAATTCATTTATTTTTATTGGGCTCCCTCATTTTTTGTCATTAAACCTCTAGTTCTCGTGATTCTTACTCCTCTGATGTTAAAGGTCTATAAGTTATTTTCATCTTCTTCTTACTCATTTTACTGGACCCATACCATGAGGGCCTGTAGTCCACAGAACACTTGACACTCTCTCCAAGCCTTCCTGAAAATATGCTAAATGCTAATACATTGTTACCACATGCTACAAGATTTTCCCTTTTTCTTTTTTCTATGCATGATGCACCTAAAGAAATAACACTTCATCATCTGTTGAGTCCTGTCTACCTATGTCATAATCAGTGATGTTAATCACCCTAGAACCTTCCTTGAGAACCATCACTGTCCTCCACAGTATGCTCTTATTGTCCATTCATTTGACACCTGATGTCTGCACTTACCCTAGCACTTGCCTCCAGCTGGCCGCACTTCTTATTTATTGTTTTTATTTATTTTACTGTTTATCCTATGTACTTCCCTGCCCCTCCCCCTTTCCTCTCACACTTCCCCTTCCCCCTCCCCGCTCTTGCACGATCTCAATGTCACCTGGCCTAGTAAGATCGTTGTCTCTGTCTTCCCTGTGTTCCCCCTCCCTTGCCTCATCGCGCCTTGAAACACTTGTGTGTAGGCGTGTTATAAATGCCATATAATATCACATCCTATCATATCATTCCCTTAAACATTGCCTTTTTCTTTTGCTCTCATGGGTGTCTCTACTTCTAGTGGGAGGATCTGTCCCCCCTCTTTGTCCCTAAATTCCCACTGCTTTGAACAAAAAATCATCAAACATTCTCACCATTTCCTTTGCTATGCTATATAGCCATAGCCTGTTTTCTTATGCTAAACAAAAAAAATGTAATTTCTTCATGTATTTCTTATGTTTTCCTAAAAAAGTGTTTTTTATCTTATTTTATCCTTGTCATCCCCCATAGATATTCACTGTGCCTAGTTCAATAACATCCACTAATATATTGGCCTGCTTTTTACTGCAATTTGCAGTAAATTACATTTTAAATCTCAGCAACAACTTGTGACCCTCGACACATTTATTTTTTATTTTTCTCTAAATGTCTCCATACTTCAGAGACATAGGGCCTCATTATGAGAACGGAGGCGGCCATGGAGCTATTAGCTCTATGGCTGTCTCCGTTCCGGGCTCCATTACCGGGTTCCTGCAATGGGGATTTACCGGGTTACTCCGAGATAGGAGGACCCGGTAAATCCTCCATGCAGGAACCCATCCCCATTCCCATTTTGAGCCACCATAGGGCTCAATGGGAATGGGGAGGGAGGTTATAACGGGCAGATTACATCTGGCCCGTTATTGCCTCCCTCTTCCCCTCGCGGGACCCGGAAAGCACGCCTGGTTTTACCAGGCGTGCAATCTGGGTCCTACGATGGGAAGCTTGTAATCGGCGCTCCCGGAATGAAGGGGGCTGGTGCTGTACCAGCCCCCTTCATTCCGGGAGCGCCAGCCTTATAATGATGCCCATAATGTATGGTGAAGGAAACATTGTTCCTCTGCTTGGCATGTCTCCAATGTGCTCCAAATGTTCTGTTGCAAATTTTTAATTTGCATGCATATCACCAAATGCTTCTTCATTATATTGCAATACCTGTCCCATGCCGTCTTGCTATTCCCAACTATTAATGTCTTGTGTATCACCAACACTATACAACGTGTTCACAAACCCTCTGTTTGACGACCTTGAACATTTGGGTGTCATCTACACAAATTATGCAGATGACACCCAAATACACATTCCCATCATGAGGGACTACACCAAAGACACAGAAGCCCTAAACCACATCTACCTTATCATACAAGCTTGGATGGCCAAGCATGGACTATGCCTCAATGACGACAAGACAGAGTTACCCCTGTTAGGTTCACAGCCCAGACTCAACAAACTTGACGGACAATAATCATCTTTCAACATTGACGGCAACAATATAAGGATATCCAAGGAGGTCAAAATGCTAGGTTTACCTAGATTCCTCACTCACCATGACTAGACAAATCAATGCAATAGCCTCTTCCACTGCATACAAAATCGACTACTGCAATGCACTCTACCTAGGCATGAGTCAACGCAACCTTAAAAAGTTGCACATAATCCAAAACAATGCCATACAATCAGCTCTGAACCTCCCAAGGTCTCAACACATTTCGGACATAAGACGTAATACCCACTGGCTCTCGGTCAACCAAAGGATAGAGTACAAAACACTATCACTCACACATAAGTGCCTTGACAACACAGCTCCCAGCTATTTGGCTGACAACTTCACCCATAACAGCACAGCACGGCCCACCAGATCTGCTCAAACTCACTGCTTAAAGATACCCAGGTTCAAACTCCAGAAAGCTGGTGGCAATAGCTTCCCTGTGCTAGCTGCTAAACTGTGGAATACCTTACCTCTGACCTTAAGAATGGAACCGTTTTACCACAGATTCAGAAAGGATTCCAAAACCGGCATACTTTCGCAAGAAGTCCAGAATCCCAATACAATAAACCCCACTATCTCAACTATGTAACCTGTTACCTTCGGTCCATCACACTCTATCTGTAACTACCTATCTGCAATTAATGTATCACAGAACACCTCCTCAGAGATATCCTTCCTTTCCTCTCCTTCCCCCAGAAGCTCACTGTCTCCAGAGCCCTGGTTCTCTCTAGGCTGGACTATTGTAACAGCCTCTAGCTAAATCTGCCTGCCTCTACTCTCCGCCCTCTGCAACTTATCCAGAACAGGACTGCGAGACTTGTCCTTGGCCTCAAGCCCAAGGATCATATCTCTCCAGAACTGAAATCTCTTCACTGGCTCCCAGTGGCTGCAAGGATTAAGTTCAAAACCCTCTGCATTGTCTACAAGGCCTTCTGGAGCCGGGGGCCGCAATACCTTCAACTCTCTCTTCCTAAATATCTTCCTTCTCGAGCTCTTCGCTCATCCGCATCCAACTCCCTCAGGGTCAGTCGCTTCTCCAAGCAACAAGTTGGTGGTAGATCTCTCTCTTCGGCAGGGGCCTACTTCTGGAACAGCTTTCCTGCCTCCCTGAAACTTGAGGAGAACCATCTCCGGTTCCAGAAGCACCTCAAAACCTTCCTCTTTGCCTCTGCTTTCTCTCCCCCTCTCCCCTGCTAAATTCCTGGCAGAAACGGCACTTGTTACCTGGCCACCCTTTCTGATTCTCGGACCCAGGCCCTGCCAGTTGCCCACCTGCACTGCCTCCCTGGCAACCCCTGCACCCGGGGACTGTTTTCTGCATCCCTACAGTCCCCCTACCAGCACTTATGCCTGCACTTACCTTGCACTTTCCACCAGTGGCCGTTTTATTTATTTTATTTATTCTACTATCCCATGTACTGCACTTAACCCTCTGATGCACTTTTTCCTTCCCCCCCATGCACTTGCGCGATCTGAATGATACCTGGCCTAGTAGGATCGTTGTTCTGTCCTCCCTCTGTCCCCCCTCTGAGGCCTTGTCACGCCTTGAAACACTTGTGTATAGGCGCGTTATAAATGCTAAATCATCATATCATCATCATCATCTACAACTGTAAGTAATGCACCATGTATCATATGTAATGTAATTATAAGAAAGATGTCTGTGTAACTGTAAATAATATTGTATCTTGCATATTTGTAACTTCAAGAAATGTGCCCAGATGCCCCAGGGCTTGGTGCGCTATATAAATAAATAAATAAATAAATAAATAAATAAATGTTGTCACCACTGTGGTTACCCAAATCACTCCTATTGTGCTTCTATTTGGCAATCTGTCTTTTTTCTTTTCATAGCGCACTGAAGATTATTTTAGCAAAAAGAACATTTTTTCCTCTCTCCTTCTCATTTGCACATTTAACTTGTGCATGTCTCAATATCTCATGTCCATTATAAATGCCCCATTCCCTTCTAAATAAGGGATGGCTATTTGTCATATAAAAAAACACCAATTTAGTGGCACTCCTTAATATGTGCTCAATAATAAAAACGTCCATCACTATTTCATTAAATGACTAGCCATCCCCCTAAAATTGGCTTATGCAGTCCTCAACCAATATTTGAATGAGTCCCTCCATCTTTTGTCATATAACAACTGGGGGCCACCTCTAAAACAAAGACGATATATTCACAACAAGATTCACCTATGCATCACTTTTCTAACCTGAAAATAAAATGTAAAAAATATGCATCTTGCTTGGTTAGGCAACTAGGGGTTAACTCACCTTGTAACATATCAAAATAAAATCCAGCGCTCTTCCTCAGCATCTGATTTTTAACCACCATTCATTTGAATGCCAATAAAGAAATGACATTTTTTAAAATATGTAATATGTCAATTGCTCAATAAATATCAGTCATTTCAATCGCTCACTGAGTGTTCCCACTATGGACCATCACCACTACACATCTATACCTAAAAAAATCTCAAAAATAACAAATGTATTAAATACATTCGGGTTCAAATCCAACTTTCCATATGCATACTGGCGAGCTCCAGGCCACTTTAAGTTAGGCATTAGAAAAAACAGTTTTTCCAAAATCACACAAAATATATTTCTAAGCACTTTCCTTACATGTTAATCCTACATAATTTAAATCAATATTTCATAACATTTTTCATGATTTTCTGAATACAATTTCTCCCTATTTTTTCTTCAACAGGCATGCTCATACACCATAGTCTTGTTGAAACCCATTTAACAACCACACATTACTGTTTTTTCTGCGCAAACTGTCTAAGTTTACATGAAACTCAAAGAACTATCCCTGCAACCATAAATGACCCTCTGCAATTTACCATCTTATCTCTCAGTCTTTGAACGGGGCATCGTAGCTCCATCCAGCAGTGAGCAAATCATTATTTACTGTGTGTTTTCTGCGCTGGCCGACTGCCAAGCTACGCACACCACTATAAGAAAATATCTGTTTTTTGACATTTTTACTTTTAAGACATGCACTGTGTTTTATTAGCCCCACTTTTCTTAGCAAGAAAGGAATGTGATAGCGGATTTACACCACTTCCTTTGCAACTGTGTAGCTGGCTGTTTAAAGTCAGCTTAACATTTTTTCATGTCTGTCATATTTTATCTCCCTTCATTTGTGTCAAAGGAAATGCAGATTGTTGTTGTATTATGTTCTTTAGCTAGCCAAGAATGTCTACTCTGCATGAATATAAAATGTAACCCTGTATGTACCATGGCCTGGCTGCTACAAGGGTTCAACTAGCTGAATAATTTTCTGTCAAATTTTTCATCATTTTTTCAGGGTTTTTGCTTTCATTACATTTAAATCTTGCAAGTGAGTGCCCTCTCATCAATAGCTTACTCTTACTTATCTTTTTTCTCCACTTTTCTTCACTTTGTTTTCTGGATTTGTGGCAATTATTTTTCTCAACTAAATAATAATATGATACAGCATTTATAACGCGTCTATGCACAAGTGTTTCAAAAATGTATTTTCTTAACCTGTTTCAATTATTTACACCTCATTTTTGTTCTTCAACATCTCATTTTCTACTTTTTACATACAATACATACAATACACACACAGACAGTCTGGCCAGCCCCAACTTAAATCTCCCTCTGCCAATGCTCCTCGTGGCTTCTCTTGCCCCGAATAATGACTCCGATCATAGTATAAGTTGATCTCTTTAACGATCCTTGATCGTTCGTAGCCTAGGTATGTCCACTTGGACTTTAGAACAACTTCTTCTTAAAACATCCCTTAACGAAGGATTCTGGGCTTATTATATGGATTGCTCCTCGTCCATATACCTTAAACTATGACGCTCTTCATCCTTATTTCACTAACTAGACACTAATACAACCCCCAGTTACAGACCCCTTAAAATACATGTTTTTATTCTCTCCCTTTTTACCTCTCAGCCCCCCATATGAATACCAAAATCGACAGGGGCCACAGTTCCATCATCACATGCCAACAGCCACAGGAGACCCCCCCCGACAAGGATGGGGGCATACTGCAAATTAATTTACTTACCCTGCCACCCTTGTCAGGGCCTATCTCCCAGTTCTGTGAGCATGTGCCTCTATCTGGAGGATTCTTGACTCTGGAAGGACAATCTTCAGAGTCCCTTTGTGATCGCCAAGTGATGACACAGGCCCAAAACCCTCCTTGGTGGTATCTGTGGATCAGGCATGCAGACACTGGAACCAGGAGGCAGAGAGAAAGACAGGAACCTGGACTGATTTTCAAACATCCACTTTATTCAGACATCAGAAATACCAGCACTGAGTTCTCAAATTCACTGCCTTTTATACATTTTGTTGGCACAGCATCTCATTTTATGATGCAATACAATTTGATTGGGCCTGACAATTAAGAACAAGCCCTCATATGCCTATGATTTGCTGGCTTAGCTGCCACTCAACAAGTCCCTATGCCATAACTATGCATGTAAGATAATTAAATTTGTGTGAGATTCTTCTGACCTTTATTATAGATCCTTTGATGTCTAGAGAAAGAACATCCTTGGCAGCCCCTTCGAGGTAATTTTGGCAGGCGATAGCATGCTTCTCTGCCAAAAAGTCTACAGCTGCAGTGGACTGCCCATGAACCCAACACAATTGTTGCTAGTTTAATGGTTGTCTACTCTAATTTACACCTTCCCAGAACACTACATGGCCTCCCCCGGCTCATCAATCTCAAAATTTCTGCCAACAAGTTTGAACAAACTGTTCCAGATATGTCCTTCTTCAATGAACTCTTAATGAACTTCTATGAGAGAATTATCTAATTATTTCAGTATGACTTTTTGAAATTTTACCATTTTGTATTTCTAGCAGCCATTTTGTTTTTCTAACAGTGTCTGAATATTCAGTCTTTCTACCAAATGGTAACCTAGTTATGAACACAACTTATTTTATGTCCAGTTCTCAGACAAGATTTTCAATATTCATAATGTATGTTTAATACCTGAGATACCCTCCGCTGCATGGGGAATTCTGACACTAAAAATAAATGTCACCCTAAAAGGTACTTTTTTGCTTTTGAAGCTCTACAATTCTTATTTTTTGCAATACTGGAACTATTGATCAGCCTGACAAGTTATCTGCATTCAGTTTGAAGGGAGGGGGGGCTTTAACACCTCCTCTACACTTGTCTTAGGAACAAAAAAGAACTTCCCTTCTCTAATCCTTCCCCTTCAGGAATCACCTGTAAGAAAGCATCTGCAAGTGCTGGATCATTTCGCTGGGCGAAGGCTAGGTCGGGAAGGATGGTAGGTTCATCTTCCCTTTTTGCCTCCGTGATAGATGGTTCATCAGCTTCTCCAAAGCCTAAGGTACCCCTCTCAGTTTCTTCTGGTTCACTCTCTAAAAACCGGGGAAATAGAGCCCTTTCAAGAATTCCCTGTGCAATTCTGTCCCCACAATGTACTTCAAATGGAATTTTGCCATGATTCTGTAAGAGAGGCTTTATGTCTCCATGGATGGAAGTCGGGATCTATGACGCACGCTAGGACATCCAGACCAAACTTCCCGGCCAGGTCAGATTCTTGAGCCAATCTTACATAACACCCAGGAGGGGGTATCAGGACTAAGACTGTGGAAATCATTACTCTTTTCTTTGGCGGGATAGTAGCTTCTCTGCTCCTACAGATATCAAAGCCTATAGATTATTTTGTGGTGATAGAGGGATTTGAGGCTCTATAACGAAGCTTCTGGAATTTTAGGGTTCCCCAATTTGTCTCAATTGAGTTGTATCCCACTTCTCACACCATGTGTAAGAAAGGCATGGTATCAAACAGTAAGACAGACACAAGTGATCACAGTTCAATGGTGTTTATTGAACTTCACCTGGGTTCGAAAAAGGCCTATCTAATACTAAATCTAAAGATGAGAGCAAGCTACGACCATCAAATAATGAAAAAGCTGGCCTAGTGGTGTGTTGTCAAAATAAAAGGGCCTATAGTAATAAACCTACTGCCAATACTTACTTCTAAATACAAACAGTGTGAGAAACAATGTTATGCAAAAGACAAATGTGCAAGAAATGATATGTCAGGATATTCAAGCCATTTGGCCTATTACGACCCTGGCGCTGACGGAATGAAGGGGGCCGGTATGGGACCGCCCCCCTTCATTCCGTCAGGGCTGATTATGAGGTTCCCTTTGCGGGACCCGGATCAGACATCTGGTAAAACCAGACTTCTTTTCTGGGTGCCGCAAGGGGAAGAGGGAGCTAATAACGGGCCATTCATAATGTGCCCGTTATTACCTGCCTCCCCAATCCCATTGAGCCCTATGGGGGCTCAAATGGGAATGGGGAATGGTTCCTGCAAGGAGGAATTACCGGGTCCTCCTATGTCGGAATGACCCGGTAAGTCCCCATTGCAGGAACCCGGTAAAGGAGCCCGGTTTGGATGCAGCCATGGTGCTAGTAGCACCATGGCTACCTCCAAACTCGTAATGAGGCCCATTGCCCTCCCTTGCCCCCATGTTCAGTAAGGGACAGGGTGTCACATTCCAGGTTAGTACAGTCTCTGGCTTCTCTAGCACAAGGATGCAGTTCAAATCTCAGTATCAGGGCCTTCTGTACAAAAGTCTCTTTGCCATTCAAATTCTCTTACTTCAGAGGGCCTGATGCGACAAAAAAACATTCAAAAGTTCCTTTCTCCTCAGGATTCTCATGGATGATTTTCGATTGACACGGTTCCCCCTTCACCGGGCTCAGACCCACTTTAACACAAAACCTTCTTGGGTGATTCATTGTTCACCCCAGGTCCCCCTCTGCCAGGCTCAGACCCACTTTAACACCAAATCTTCAATTGGTCTTCCTCTGCCGGACTCGGACCAGATTCATGTATTTTTCCAAACTTTATCTGCTTCATTGAAATTGAAGACTTGTCCGCGGGATTTGACTTGACCCGTTGCAAGACCACTTTGATTCACATTTATTTGTTTTCTTTCCATTGATCTCCCTCTGCTGGGCTAGGACTAACTTTATCTACGTTTGTCACTTCCCAGCTGGGTACCTTACAGAGATCTTTGATAGAGCACCCAAGCGGTACCAGACCACTCTGTCAAAGGTAGTGTAGCTTGCTTTAAAGTTCAATCATTCGTCAGCGGTTTAACTTCATTTGCGTCTCTTATCACACATGTTTTAACAATGTTCATCCCAGCACTCGCCATACAATGTTGCTGCTTGATACCTTGGTTTCAACACAGACCGTTCTTTTATCGGCCTCCCCAACTCACTGGCTGTGTTGCTTTCACTGAATCGGCTTTGCTCTTGGAGCCAAGGACAGTACCACAGTGGCTGGAAATTCTCCCCACCTTTATTACTGACGCAGGAGGGCCCCGGTTACCTCTGACACACATTGCAGGATTCTTCAGCCTGCTTTTTCTCGAGGTATCGAGGAACGGTTCTTTGTCAAAAAGGTCAAGGGACCTTCCCTGCTTGCGACCCCCTTCTGTTTTGCCATCTTTTTCCTCTGGTTAAACTGCCATCTTGGCACTGCTGTTTTCTCATGTGATTTGCCTCACTAAGAGTGTGCTCTTGTGCACTGCCTTTTATCCGTGTGGGGGAGTGTAATGGAAGTCAGGTGGGAATGATTGTTGACAATTGCCTGACCTTGCCTGACCATTGTATGTATATGCCTCAGGTGTTCATTTGTTTTCTTTAGAGTGGGCTGTCATTGAGAAAGTGTTTGTGTTGTCAACAGAGGGGTAAAGTTCTTAAATATCCTACCAGGTAGGATGGGGTAAAGGTGTTACAGGGAACGGGGTACCATGTCTCCCCCTCCAGTGTCCCACTCCCACTCCCCAAAGATCCCTCACCCAGGTGATCCTCCCGCACTGGCCCTCCGCCAGGAACTGGATCCAAAAGCGATGGCCGTGTCCTGGCCACCTGGATGACAGATCCCCGGCGACTCGTGGGTGAGACACCTTCTGGTTTCTCACAGTATCCATTATTGTGTGCGACAAAGGGAATGTACCTTCTGTAATGCACAATTTGGTATCCCCGTGCTGGTCAAAAATGAGAATGTCTTGCCGCCTATGCTCACTGCCACCTGTGGTTCCTCTTCCGGGTCTGCAGTCAATGATAGGAAAGGGCACAACAGAGCCCTCTGTGGGCAGCCCTATTGGGTGTTTATGTCTTTGCCCAGTGGTAGGAAAGGGTTGCTCCTGTATAGAGTGAACCGTGCCCTGAGGTAACAAGTTGGCGTCCTTGCTGACTTGCTGTATGTGCTTGTGCCTGTACCTGGATATGTGCATGTACTTGTGCCTGGAGAGGATTAGGTTGCAGGTATTGCTGTGGTGTACTGCCACTGGGTAGGGTGGCTATAATTGTGGAGCTGCTGGTACAGTTGGAACTGATGTGGACTGCTGCTGGTGCATCGTCTGTGTATTCTGGGCATTTGGTACAAACTGAGTCTGCTGCTGCGGCATACTCTGACTGTTCTGGAGAAACGTGTATTGCATGGGCGATGCTAGCTGCTGTGTTTTTGGATAGTAAGACATGTTATGGTAGTGCGGGTAACGTCAGGGCCATAGTATATTTGGTTTCTTTTCCTACACTCCCTCACAAAGTGGCCCCTCTCGTTGTGAAAATCCTCCTAGTGGTGCAAACCCACCTTGTGGTGCGAAAGCTCCCTGTGGTGCAAAACCTTCTTGTGGTGTGAAACCTCTCTGCTGACCTACTCCCACTACTCCCACTTGAGGTACCCCTCCTCCAAGTGGGAGGAACCCTCCCTTGTGGCACAAAACCTTTTGGTACGAATCCCACCTGTGGCACGGACCCCACTGTGCAAGGGCAGTTAGGACAGACCCTTCAAAATTGAATTTAGCCAACTTCTTCTGCACCAACTTTGTCTTCGCTTTCTGGGAGTCCTCTATCTCCCTTTTCTCCTTATCCTGTTTAGCCCTGCAATTATGTACTATGTTTGCCTGTATCTCTGACCACCCCTTATTCTATATCCCCATGACCTTCACCAATTCTGTCATACATCTGTTGGGGGACCCCTCAGTATGATATGGTAGAAAACAGTTATGTTTCTATCCCACGGTTGTCGCATCCCTAAATGCCACTTCTTCCTAATTTCTTGAAGTTAGCATGCAGGGTCCTCAGCTGAACCCCTCGTGCGAAACAGAATAGAGTGCATGTTGTTCTTGTCTGGATATAACTCCCTCAGTACTTTCCACACATTCGTCCTGATTAATTGAATGGTGCACCATTGTGAGCATCACTGTTTAGTGTCACCCCACCTTTCATTATATGCAATTAACCTGTGACCAGCAGGCTTGCAAACAAACTCTTCATGTGGCCCACGGCTAAAGGTATCCCTGCCATCTCTTTTTCTAGAGCATACATCAATTTCCCTGCATCTTTGGTGTGGGATGGCAAACTATTCATCAAATTCTCTTTGTCCATATTCACCCATGGTACATACCTCAACCTTTCTGTAATAAGGGGAGCTGCATCCCCAGCTGCTTATTTTATCCCTTCTCTCCATCCTCTTTAGTTGTCACTGCAGCTGTGTGGGTGGGTTGTCTCCTAAGTATTTTGGCCAATGGTCTGTTATCCCTCTCTTCCCTGTCTTCATGTTCCCATAATTCTCCCATTTCCACTTTCTCACTGGCCCTGCAAACTGAGTCAGTGTCAGACTGCCCATGTGATGAAAAGTTATTTGCCTGTGCTTCAACTTTTGCCCTATATTTTGATGTGAGGTATGTGTACATGTGCCCTACGATGTCCTGCACATGTGTACCCTCCCTGGGCCATGATGTGAAAAGCTGCCCTGCTGTGCCTCATGCCCACTCAAAATGATATTTCAATATCTTGTCCCGGTGCTGTGGGAGTGCCTCCCACATGAGTTCCAATGGAGCCATCATTGTGCTGATGTATGTCCACCCCTATCCCTTTTATACATTGTGCCATCAGTGCCTGATACCACATCCCTCTGCGTGTTCCCCTTCTCTATATCAAATACAATTAATTCAAATATACATTTTAAACTCCGAAGTCAATTTTAAGCCCCGATATTACAATGCTAATCGTCAACCCGTTGTGCTTCTTGCTATCCCCCCCAACTTCATCAGAACACACCACACCCTTCACTCCTCCCTTTTTCAACTCCTCACAACACTTCCATTTACCCACTGCTCACATACACACATCCCATCATAATCCAATCGCCTGTACTTCACCAAACAAACATACACCAAAAAATACACTCAATATAACGAAAACCAAATAACTCACCCAATATAGCCTTCAAAATACCACCCCTATCCACAGCAGTACACCTCCATATACACTTCTAAATACCACAATTACTTCTTGTCTTTTATAAACCCCAAAATCTCTTCTGCACAGCTTGGTAACTATTGGCACAAAAATTACTCTACATCAATATGTCAACGCTATTCTAATTATGATGTCAACTTTCCTTCCAACTGAGGAGATCCCGTTCCATAATCTGCATATAATACTACGCTATGTATGATGCCATCTTTTTTCCCAACCGAGAAGATCCCTTCACCAAATCCTCATACAAAAGGGTTCTGCGGCTACACCATCTTTCTCTACCTTTGGAGAGATCTCTTTTCCAATCTGCATGCACTACTACACAGCACATGCCTTTCCCTACTGTAGGGAGGTCCCTGCACTAATTGCACTACTCAATAATAATAGAAAAAGGAAAGAATCAACAGGTCCAACTACCACACTGCACCTTGTGCTTTCATGTGAGGATGCACTCAAGGGTTTGTCGGTCCTCTGACTCCCTCAACGCTGGACCTCTTCCAAATGCCTGCACCACCCGGGACAGGCAGCCATGTCAAAGGGATCAGGCAGAACGTTCGGGAACTCAGCGTCTGTGAGGCGTCCTTGTTTGTGCGCTCCAAAACTGGTCTCCATAGGCTGGCTCCAATGCCCCCTCGCGTGTGGCGGAGAGCCCTCAGCTCCTCATGTCCTGGCATCTCGCTGGGGCCTCCAAATGTTGAACTTGGGGTGCTCCCAAAACAGGTCCACAAGTAGGAAAAACAATCAACAGAACTCAAAAAAGAAGTGCGCCACTTGCAGAAAAAAACACATTTATTAATTCATCACAGCTCGGAAGAATAACTGAACCTATCTTACTTCACAAACCCACTGTGGGATGAACACTTTATAGCCACAAACAAAACATTAGCATATGCAAAAAGGAATGTAACAAAAATATCATACCAATATTATCATTGGCTGATCATCACCAGTTCCCTAAACAACCCTATAAACAACCCTTTACATTGCTCAAAAACTACTGGCAGTTACCTTTTCGTCACAAAAACAGAACACTACCAACCAACATGATGTCACCCCCACCACACCCTTGGTCAGCAAAAAAAGCACCAATCCCAGCTCGGGGAGCAGTTTGATAAAGGGCTTGATTTTAATTGGACCATGCTACCTCAGACTGGGGCCGCAACATCCCACCGAGATTGACCAATAAGCCGCAAACCAACATGGCACACACCTCATCTATTCATTCCCCATTCCCACTGTCTGCACCTGCTCACTATGTCACTCCTCATCTCGATGCATGTTGCCAATCCTGGTGTACCATCATCTAATAACTGTCCTGCAATGAATGGCCTTCTAGAAAAAGTGTTGACAGGTTCACCGCTGAACACTGCTCCTGGACCATCATTTCTGCTAATTTCTCCATATTATTCAGGCAATTTCACACTGTGCTGTCTGAGAACTACTCCCACCCCTCACTGTGGCCTTCACAAACATTATGTTTTCTTTCTCTATCTGGTGATCCAGCAGCTACTGTCTGGGACTGGCATCCATCCCTTGAGAAAGTCTTCTTTTGTAATAATAAGTTGGTAACTGTCTCATACCCTTCCCCACCTGCCCTTGAGCACTTAGTCTGCTTGTAGGACAGGACGAAATTCAATCAAGTACTCCCAACTAACAACTAACGCCTAATAGACTATATTGGCAGCTCTGCCCTTCTGGCTGAGGCCTATTCAAAAATGGCAAAGTACTTGTTCATTATAACTAATATACCTACTGGCACAATGCACAATAATGCAGTGCTATCTGTTACACGCTATGTACTCTAGAAACTGCAGGGGCAAAAAATTCACATTATCACCATTACAAGAATATAACTTGATGACCTTTATGTGCATTTGTGTCAGATGGTGAGTGTGTAACTGTACATGCTATGCACCTTCTATCCAGCTGTCATGCAACCCGAAAATGTAGTGCCAAGACCTTGATTGTGGGCAGGTGTGCTACGCAATGCACCATGTGTTTTCTGTGAATTGTGATGCATGCAGCAATGATGTGCCATGCACCATGTGTTTTCTGCAATTGTGTCATGCAGGCAAAGTGTATTAAGTATGGTGCCAT
The DNA here is from genome assembly GCF_040938575.1 of Ambystoma mexicanum. Taxonomy (NCBI): domain Eukaryota; kingdom Metazoa; phylum Chordata; class Amphibia; order Caudata; family Ambystomatidae; genus Ambystoma; species Ambystoma mexicanum. The sequence goes on from NC_090934.1 coordinate 675,719,654, forward strand.
GCAGTGTGCTGCGTGCCGTTCGCAGACGTGGGCCAATGTGTTACTCGAAAAATAATATACTGCGTCCTCTATGCTAGGTTCAGTATATGCAAAGAATACCATGTTATGTGGCGCAATGCTGGCAATAAGCAAAGCTACAATGCAGCAATTGCATGTGTTATGTAAAAACAAAATGTAATGTGTCCTATATTGTGGCACATTTTAGCTGCTAACCTACAGTTATCAGCACTGCTAATGTCCTCGTGGCACATGGCCACTGCTGTGGTCCTCGTGCCCTGCTAGACAACCTTTCTCAGATGATACTTGCGCTCACGTTGTGGGCAGTGCACCTGCATCTGAACACTTTCCCAGCCTCCAATGTTTCCATTGTGATCAATCTGCTGTGATGCGCTTTGATATGGTCTGGACTGTTTTTTTAATATAGCTAAAATAGACCTGTACAGGATGAGAACATACTTTACTAACGTAAGTAATTTGACAGGGAACAGATGGATTTGGAGTAATGAAGATTACCTCAAGTAATCGGGGCACGTACAGACATTCGGCTCATGTGGCTTTATTTAGATTCAGCAAAAGGTTTGAGCGAAGCTGCTTCAAAACTGCCTTGCACTTTTTCTGTAAAGTAGTGCATGCATACAACGGATGATCCTAAACTATTTATAACGAGTGGTACTGGCCTTGATGTGACTCCCAGTGGACACTCCATTCTGTGTAGCCCACTCGTCTCTCGTTAAGGGTGAAATACTGCATGTCAAGATACATGCCATCTGTATTGGACTGATGCAGCAAACCCGCTGTAGAAAGATTACAGAAAGAAATCCAGGCAGACCAGTAATAAGGGATATTTGACCTGCTTATCATTGGATGGCATAATTTCAGGCAGCAAATTGACAAGGGGGGTCCTGGGAGTCCCTCTGCCAGACATTAGTCCTGGTTACGAGGGACTTACCCAGAGTCTTTAGCTCACTATCTTTCACAGAGAAGAAATATCCCAAACATATCAGTCTTTGTCCTGCCCTGGGGCAGTCCAGCACCGAAATGCTAGGCAATTCTCCTCTGAACAAGAGTACCAACAGCATCCCCAGACACGTGTTTCGGTCTGGTTGGACCTCATCAGTAGGGAGGAGCTGTGCCTCTCTAAGAATAGTGAGCAAGGGGTCCACGTCTGGATTCCCCTAGTAATTTAGGGTGAGACCCAAAGTTACTTAAATATGCAAATTGACAAGGGGGGTCCAGGGAGCCCCTCTGCCAGACATTAGTCCTGGTTACGAGGGACTTACCCAGAGTCTTTAGCTCACTATCTTTCACAGAGAAGTAATTTCAGGCAGCACAACACTGCACGTGGTGGAAATGACATGCTGTGCAGAGTGGACACCGTGCTGTCTAAAGGTCAAAGGGCTCAAGGACTAACTCCTCAGGTCCTTCACTACAGGTCATGGAGCCCTGTCAGTATCCCCCAAATTATGACCCATAATAAGATTAGCTTTATTTGTGGCTTCTTGTGGGTGTTGGTTTGCCTCCTAAGGTAGCGCCAACATTAATTTCATTGCCATCGGTGCCAGGAAGCAGTACCCATTTGAATGTGGTGTGCTCTCAAGAAAATGTATTCCACACCATGAGGCAAATTTGAGTGGTGGGCATCCATCGTACTGCTATTTCCCAGTGCATCGTTGGACCCCAATACTATCATCTTGGGAACACTGCCTTTCAGCTGCCTCTGATCACTGAATGAACCTCTAAGGGATCATGTGCTGCAAATCAATGTTTGGGGCTGCTCCAATATAACCCCAGTAAATTAATTCTAGCAGAGCCTCACTGTTGCTACACAGCTGCTTCAGCTGGAGGGACCAACATGGTAACTAGACATACATTTTTCCCCTTCTGGCATTCTAGCACTAGAGATTGGAATACTCTGTGTAGGTTGTTTTTAATAAAAATGCAATATTGCATGTGGGGGATCCCCCAACATTTCAGGCACGTGCTGTTAGTTCTCTTGCATGCAATTTTCAACTTTTGTGAAATGGAGAGCACAAGTAAAGATTAAAAGAAGGCAACACTACCTGAACTCTTTACTTTTACTCACCACTTTACAAAAAAGTAAAAACTGCCTGCTGACATTTATTAATGGTTTCCTAAGGAATACGCCTGATCATTAGTCGGTGCTAGTGCTAGGCGGAGTCCAAAGGAATCCAATTGTTTTATTTATTTATTTTTATTCATTTGGATTTGTAGAGTGCACTACAGCCCACAGGCATCGAGGCGCTATTGCATGAGGCTGTAAGAGGGCTTGGTTCAGGGTTACATTGAACGTGCAGCCCAAACAGTAAGATTTTCTTTAGTTACATTTGCAAGTGGTTCAAGAAGGCGGCATATCTCAAAATTACAGTGTGCTTTTAACCTAACAGTGAATAACGTAAAAATCATACATAGGTGGTTACATCTTTAGAGTATAATACAGTCCGAGACGGTTTCCTACTAAATAGTGCTAGTGTACAGCCTAAATAGGGCCAGAAGTAGGGAAGCAGCACAAGACGACCTATGTTATGAAAATAGCATAGTTTTTATCGTTTTGTGGAAGGCTAAGTGTGAATCAATCGTCCTGATGTGGGGGGTCAGAGGGTAGAGAGCTCCAATGGGTTGCAGCCATGGTAGGGAAGTTAGTCCCACCTGTGCAAACTCTCCGGGTCTTAGGAGTGGCAATTCTGTTGGTATATGCTGATCTAGTGGGTCGGGCTGAGGTTGGCTTGGCTATTCTTTGAACCAGGTAGGGAGATGCCAAGTTATGGACACATTCATGAGTAAGGGTGAGGGTTTTAAAGACAATCCGCTATTTAACAGGGAGCCAGTGAACCTGCTTCCTGGTCTCAGAGATATGGTCCTTTTTAGAGACACTGGTGGCAGCCCTAAGGGCATTGTTTTGTACCATTTGGAGTTTGGAGATATTTTTGCCAGAAGTCTCTACAAAGAGGGGATTACAATAATCCAATCTGTATCCAATTATTGTTCTTGCAATGGTAAGGCAGTTCTGTTCAGATAGGAAGGGTCTGGCTGCATTGAGGAGTTTGGTATGATATGCTGAGGTGGAGGCAATGGCATTGACCTGTATGTTCATAGTGAGGTTAGAGTTCAAATAAACGCCTACGGTCTTGACTGCTTGGGATACAGTGATCTGTATGTTTTCAATCATGAAGGAACTGTATTGTTTGTCCACTTCCCCAAGGGTGGCAAGTGATCCAATTAACAGAAGTTTGGTTTTCTCACCGTTGAGGCATAACCAATTTTCTGCCATCCAGGTTTGGATAGTTGAGAATATGGAGTTGAGGGTGTTCATATCAGACTTGTAATCACCAGTGAGGGGGATAAGCACCTGCGTGTCATCTGCATAATTAGTGTATAAAATGCCCAGCGCATCCAGAATGTTGAACAGTGGCCTCGTAAATAGGTTGTAAAGGGTAGGCGAGATGCAGGAGCCCTGTGGGACTCCACATTTTATGTGACTTGGATACGCACAGGCTGAGTCAGAGAAGACCTTCATAACCCTTTCCTGAAGAAACGAGGTGGTCCAGGCACAGGCCTTTGGAGAGAAGTTCGCAGCAGAGGAGAGATGGTGACAGAGTGTCTTGTGATCCACCAGGTCGAATGCTGCGGATAAATCAAGGAGCAGAAGGAGCGTGGGTTTGCCTGCGTCTCTCAGGTTGTCCATTTGATTTTTAAGGTCTAATAGTGCAGTTTCGGTGCCGTGTCCTGGACGGAAACCAGACTGCTTAGAGGCCGAGAAGAAGATTAGCTTCAAGGAATTTTTGGACTTGCAGATATGCTGCTTTGTCCAGGATTTTTAGTAAAAAAGGGACAATAGTGATAGGTCGGTAGTTCCCTGGGACCGTTGGGTTGAGGGTGGGATTCATAAGGAGAAGGCATACCCAAGCTTCCTTAAGACAAGTTGGGAAATGGCCAGACTGGAAGGATGCATTAATGAATGCTGTGAGGAAAGGAGCCAGGATAGGGGCACAGTCTTTGATGAGCTGAGCCGGAAAAGTGTCCCCTTTTCAGTCGGACGGTTTAATATATTTAAGTAGAGCAATTACTTCAGGTTCACTAATTTCCTTCAAATAAAGTGGCAGGGCTTCAGAAGATTTAGTTTCAGCAGACATGCTACTATGTAGGCTAGCTATTTGATGGCTAAGAGCCTGTTGATGAGCTAGGATTTTGGTTTGCAGAGTATTAAGTTTATCAAGCATAGCGGATTGGATGTTATTACACAACTTTTCATCCTTATGGAGAGTCAGAGGTGGGGTGGTGGGATTTTCCAACTCTCTGGAAATGGCAAACATTTCTTTAGTCCCTGATTTAGCCTTTGCTTTCCTCGTATTGAAGGAACTGGCTTTGGCATTGATTATGGCAGCTTTATATTCTTTAGAGATAGTCTTGAAAGCTACCTTAGAGGCGTCATTAGGGTTTGCTTTCCAAGAGGAGAGTGCTGCCCTCTTTTTGGAACTTAGTTCCAGAAGCTCCTGAGAGAACCAGGCATTGGAGTGCTTGGCATGCCTAGCTTTCCTTAGGGTGAGTGGAGCAATGGCAGACAGCACTTGGGTGATGACCGATTTGAACACTCTCGCAAGAGTATCTGGGTCCCTGGGGGAGGGGGGCTGAAGGGCAGGCCCCATAAGGGAAGACGTGAGCTTTTCTTTAGTAAGCTGACGAGAGCTTCTTGTGAGTGCTGCAAGGAGCAGGGTCACTTGCTTAGAGGGCCCATTGGTAGTATTAAGGTCAAATTGAATGGAGTGGTGATCAGACCATGGAATAGAAGACATCTCTGTGACCGAGACAGAGCAGTTATGGTGGGCCTCCCCGTCGAGTGTGAGACCTTTAATGTGGGTCAGCTCAGAGATAGCTTGAGTGAAGCCTAGGGTGGATAGAGCTTTATGAAGAGCGGCAGCTTGGGCGTCATTAGGGTCATTCAGGTCTATGTTAAGATCTCCCAAGAGCATGGATTTGGTCTTTTTTTTCAAGTTATCCGAGGTCTTCATGGAAATCCACGGCTGATCCAGTTGTTGGCCGATAGATAATATGGAGGGTAATGGTACACGTCTGGGAAGGGTTAACTTTAAGTAGAAGGTAGTCACAGTTGCAACCAGGTTCCCTTTCCACCCTTCTGATTGAGATAGCCTCTTTGGCAATAAGGGCTACCCCTCCACTTCTCTGCATGGTACGGTCTTGCCTAAAAATGGTGTAGCCCACTGTGGTGGTGAGGGCAAGGGCTGGGCCAGATGCTTCGTTCAGCCAAATTTCACTAAGCAGCAGTAGTTTTATGCTTGAATGAAAATATCATTCCGGCTTTAAACTGTGTGCTCTTCCAAGACACAGTCGGAAGGCAAAGCAGAGATGCAAACTTTGCTTCCTGCCCCTTCTCCACCTTGGAAGGGGATGGAAATGGGCTGAAGCAGTGAAGCAAAGTGTAAACACATTACACCTTGCATTTACACTGTGTTATACTGTGTAACTCACTTTAAAATGACCCACAGTATGCCTTTCCAGAAATTAGGCGTAGTACAATCGTTGCCATATGCTTATATAGTGCACTAGGGCAGTAAAGCTCCAGCTGCAAAAAACGGAAGCAAGCTCTGGGAAACACTTCAGTTATTTTTGCACAGAACATTTGAACCCTGACAGTCGCACACAAACAACTGATCCTGAACATATCTCGGCCCCAGTTAACTATGATCCCGTCTTCTGTGTGTAGCATAATATGTATTCCAACACCGTGCATGTAGAGAAAAAACTGAGAGCGTGAACACGCCTGTGTGTGTGGGAATGGGTTTGTACTTCAATGTTGGAGTGTGACTTTTAGGATTTAAAGCCCTGTACTAATGGCTAAAACACAAGCTTATTTGCTGTAACATATTTATAGGAACATTAGTCCTAATAGGGAGACTCACACACTGAAAGCAAGGTCAAGTGATTCCATCTTTAACACCACATAGCCTTTCAAGGGCAGTCGACTTTTCCTTTCCGCTCTCATTGCGAATGCGTGCAGTCCTGTCAGATCCTGTCTCTGCAAGTTCCCTGCCATGCAAATTGTGTCATTCCTCATTTTGATATTCAAAAGCCCAGACAAGGCAGGGAGATTGCAGACAGATCCGCCGAGCGCCTGTCATTTAATGTTTATGGCGCAAAATTGTTTGTTGACGCCTGCTCTTGAGCACCCCATTCAAGACATCAAGATGCTACGCAAGTGTTCACATTTGTAATTGAACATTGTTGAAATTCATAAGGCAAAGCAGTATCACGTTAATTGGATTTGTTACGAAAAGTGATAATGTCTTATCCTTTGACCATAGTGGGCCACTAAGAAAAAACTTAAGGATTGGATTGATTTGCAGGGCATAAAACTCAGTTTCCATTAAAGCGTCTGAATGCCCGGGTCTGTGCAATTAGCGGAAAGTCAATTCCCATTACTAGTTAACACTATTGAATATCTGCTGTCTTTAATAAAAAGCCATGTATAGCATGAAGAGAGTAAATCAATATGCCGCTGCATTTAAATCCCGGGCCTGTCAGAGTGCAGCCAGAATTCAGTGACTCTTCAAATTGAAAAGACTGCCGCGTTTCATGGTTTTCGGTTCCTTGATCAGTCTCCCCTATAACTGTAACCTCTCTAGTCCCCTGCCTCCTTGAACTTACCCAGAGCCGCACTGCACTGGCTGCACTTACTCAGAGCATTGCTGGACCGATTGCGCTTCCTCCTTCCAGAATACGTCTCTTACTACCCCCCACCATTCCTGCTGTATTTAAACATGCTATAATCTTACCCATTCTTAAAAAGCCATCCCATGAGCCCACACAACATAGAAACCTCTGGGCCATTACTCTTCCATTTATTTCTGAACTGTGCTGTCTATTCTCAGATCTCTTCCTACTTGATATGATACGATATGGCATTTATAACGCGCCTATACACCAGTGTTTCAAGGCGCGACAAGGCAAGGGAGGGGGAACAAAGGGAGGACAGACAACAATCATACTAGGCCAGGTGTCATTCAGATCGCGCATGTGCATGGGATGGGGGATGGGAGAAAAGTGCGGGGTGTGGGGGAGGGACAGTGCAGTACATGGGAATAGAATAAGTACAATAAGTAAAGTAACGGCCAGCCGGTGGAAAGTGCAAAGGTGAGTGCAGACATCAGGTGTCAAGTGCTGGTAGTGGGACTGAAGGGATACAGAAACAGTCCCCAAGTGTGGGGGATGCCAGGCAGGCAGTGCAGGTGTGTGTGACTGGCAGGGGAGGGACCTGGGCCCAGGATCAGAGGGTGGCCAGGTAACCAGTGCAGATTCTGAATCAGCCAGGAGGTCAGCAGGGGAGAGGAGGATAAAATGCAGAAGCAAAGAGAAAGGTTTTGAGGTGCTTCCGGAGCCAGAGATGGTTCTCCTCAAGTTTCAGGGATGCAGGGAGGCTGTTCCAGAGGGAGGCCTCAGCCGAAGAAAGAGATGTACCACCAACTTGTTGCTTGGAGAAGCGACTGACCCTGAGGGAGTTGGAGGCGGATGAGCGAAGAGCTCGAGAAGGAAGGTATTTAGGTAGAGAGAGTTGAAGGTATTGAGGCCCCAGCCCCCAGAAGGCCTTGTGGACAATGCAGAGGGTTTTGAACTTGATCCTCGCAGCCACCGGGAGCCAATGCAAAGATTTCAGTCCTGGAAAGATACGATCCCTAGGACAAGTCTTGCAGCCCTGTTTTGGATGAGTTGCAGAGGGCGGAGAGTAGAGGAAGGCAGATTTAGAAAGAGGCTGTTGCAGTAGTCCAGCCTAGAGAGAACCAGAGCTCTGGAGACAGTGAGCTTCTGGGGGGAGGAGAGGAAATGTAGAATACCTCTGAGGAGGTGCAGCTGGTAGTGTGACTTCTTAGAGACGTCAGAGATGTGAGGAGAGAAGGAGAGTGCGGAGTCAAAGATGACCTGAGGTTTTTAGCCTCACAGGTTGGAGCAGGAAGAGGGCCAAGAGAGGCCGTCCAGATAGTGACAGAAAAGGAGGGAGCGGGTGTACCGATGAGGAGAATCACAGTCTTACTGGCATTAAGGCAGAGGTCATTGGCGGCACACCACTCCTGGATAGCAGATAGACAGTTAGAGATGAGAGACGGAGAGGAGGTGGCCGAGGGTAGCCTGAAAATGAGCTGAGTGTCATCCGCATAACACTGAAAGTTAGGGCAGAGAGCAGCAATGCAGTGGGCAAGAAGTGCCAGGTATAGGTTGAAAAGCCAGGGAGAGAGGTTAGACCACTGGGGACACCACAAGTAGAGAAAAAGATAGTGGAGAGGAAGGACCTGAGTTGGACATGGGAGGGTCGGTCAGAGAGGATAGAAGTCAGCCACGCCAGGGCCTGACCGGTGATACCAAGGTTATCATGGAGATATTTGAGCATGATGGCATAGTTGACAGTGTCAAAGGCAGAAGAGAGATCAAATAAGATGAGGACCCAGGGGGTGTTAGAATCAAGGTTGGAGAGCAGGTCTTCACAGATGTTCAGGAGAGCAGTTTCTGTGCTTCTGGCAGCTCTGAAGCCAGATTTATGGTCATGTAGACAGCCAACAGATTCAGTGTGGCGAATAAGCTGGGAGATGGTCATTTTTTAAAGGAGTTTGCCCAGGAAGGGAGTGATGGAGATTGGGTAATAGTTGGCTGGGCAGGAGGGGTCGGCAGAGGGTTTCCTAAGAAGAGGGTGCACAAGGGAATGCTTCATGGGATGGGAAGACTCCAGTGGTGAAGGAGTGGTTGCAGAAGTCGGCCAGGGCAGAAGTCAGGGAGTCGATGTGATCCTTGATGGTTTTGGAGGAACAGGGGTGAACCTGTTTTGACAAGGCTTTCATAGATCGGACTTGTCTCGAAACCTTGTAAACTGAGAAAAGGGGAAAGGCAGAGAAGGAGGGAAGAGAGGTGGCTGCAGAAGGGCCAGAGGAAGAGCAGGGAGTAGAGGGAGGGAGGAGATAGGTGGAGAGTGAGGACAGGATGTCCTGAGTTTTAGAGATGAAGTGAGAAGCCAGTGCCGTGCAGAGTACCTGGGAAGGGGCAGGAGAGGTAGAGACTGTGGTGGGATTGGCCAGTTCCTTTCAGATTTTAAAGAGTTCAGCCGAGTTGTTAGATGCCGCAGAGACGCACGCTTGGATGAGAGCTCTCTTCTTAGTGAGGACAGAGAAGCGGTATTGCCTTTGGAGCAGGCGGCAAGCCAGTTTGTCAGAGGATGTACATGAAGCAAGCCATTTCCTCTCGGCCACCCTGCATCTTCATTCACTCCTTCCTACTCTTCAATCTGGTTTCCCTCTGTACCATTCTACTGAGATGGCTCTTCATGTCACTAACTCTAGTCTCTATACCAGCCATCACAGGCAATCCTCCAATCTCATCCTTCTAGATGTATCTGCAGCCTTCAACACTGTTAAGCATGCTATCTTACTCTCTTCTCTGTCTTCTTTTGGCTTTTCTGGTTCTGTCGTCACTTTGTTTAAACCCTAATGATCAGACCAATCCTACTCAGTCTCTTGGTCTGGTACTATTTCTTCCTACCGTCCTCTACTTCACCGGGTTCCTCAAGGTTATGTTCTTGGCCCTCTACTGTTCTCTCTTTATAAAATTCCCCTATCTGAACTTATCTCCTCCTATGGCTTGTCATATCTCTTCTATGTCAAACACATATTCTTCTCATTCTCTTCCTTTTCTGACTCTCTTCATACTTCTGTTTCCAATGGTCTCTGTGCCATCCAATCTTGGATGACCTCTCACTTTCTTTCTTAACACTGCAAAAGCGGAACTACTCTTCTTTCCTGCAAATACCTGCCCTCTTCCACTCCCTTGCCCTTGGCTCTCAATTCCCTCATCTCCCCTACCTTTTTCAATCTGCAAAACACAAGGATGTCATATTTGATCCTTTAATATTGTTTAAAGCATATACCAAGCTCAGGAGCTGCAGACCCTTCTCTATCCTTCCCATATAACATATCTATCACTGATTGCTTCTGTCATTTTTATCTCTTTAATATTTGGCAGGCCTGCCCCTTTCTATTTTTCTGTGCTACCAAACTCCTTATTTAATCTCTCATCTTTTCTCATCTTGACTACTGCTGTACTGTATGGCCTTTCTATCTCTTACCTAACTCCCTACAATCCATCTTCAATTCTGCTATCCACCTCCTCTTTTTTCTCTCACTGCGTACCTCCATTTCTCCCTCTTTTTTATCTATTTCTCACCTTCCGTTTGACTTTTCTTCTTTTCCACTTTCTCACTATTCTTTACAAATGTATCCATGGTCTTGTCCCTCTTCATCTCCACTTCCTTATTTCTTTATATATTCCTTCTGACTCACTGCATTTGAATCTCAATTGTGATTAATTTCTACTGATTACTTGATTTTGTACTCTCTTTAGTGAGTACAGCACTTTGGTGAAAGCGCTTTATAAATGCAAATACATTTAAGTGAATACAAATATAAAAACAAAGAATATTACTCAATAGCCATTTGCATCTGTTATGTTAAAGTCTGCAATTGCCACCCCAGAACATATCAAGCGTAGTAAATGACTCTGTTTGCAACTTGAATCCTGTGAACTGATGACCGTGGGTAACATTTTTATCACTATCTTTCTGAAACCAGGAGTCAATAATCTCACCCAAATGCCTGAAGGTACATGAAAGGAAAGGGAATGATACTGTGTTGACCAGGATCATGTTAAAGCACTCACTCTTCATGATGCCTAACTCTATCGTCTCTTCTATGGATTGGCTTGCCCCCAGTGTGGAATTAGATGGAAGACTTCATAGCGGCAATTCTGAAAGTTACAAGACATTTCTGGATTTCTTTAATGGTACACCCATCATCTTAAAGCTCCCTCAGTTTGATGCTAGTTCCTGGGTTTATGCTTTAGGCATTGTGTAACACCAGAACATTTACAGTACAGCAGGAGTAGGAGCCCAAGAGTTGCAATCTACAAAGATTTAATGTAGTGTTCAGTAAATGGGTAGCAGTACAAAGAGATTGCACTCAAATGTAAGGAGTGTAATTCCTTCATTGAGCACCGGCTGAGTGCAGCCATTAGGAAATAGCTCCCTAATAATCAGGGCCAATTGGGTTTTGCATCCATGGCAGACTGAAATTGCGCCCCTGAAAAGGAGCGAGTCAATACTTTTCAGGAGGCTCAAGGTAGTATTCAACCTCCATAGGAGGCTAACATAAAACTCTATATCAGCGGGACACCCCAGTCACTTTGACAATAGCATTGTTTTTTAGAAGCTAAACACAGAGCCTCTTGGAAACCATTGATTATGGCTGCAAGATGTCCAGCTTAAAAAAGGGAGAACTGACATAATTCCTTGCTGCCTACATGGTCATAGAGGTTTTTAGAAAGGTGAGGAACATTCTCAGGGTAGCACTAGCAGGAAGGCTGATAGGGTTAAAGATGTTTTGTGAATATCCTTTGGTCATGTCTTAAGCATGGAGGGTGAGGTCGTTTATTCACTGCAATCGAAATGCTCAGTTACCTACTCTAGTTATGTGATTTTTAGATAAAATGAGTAGATTTTGGTTTTAAAAACTAAGAACTTTGGAAGATTTGTAACTTCTAAGCAAGCTGTGGATAAATGTTGGGCCTATTCGGGAGGCACGTGATCATTTTTGGGATAAACTGTATGGAATGTATTGCTTTTTTTGGCCGTTGTAAATATACCTCATTATAACAGCTCTCTATTACAGTTTCTATTTTCGTCTTTATGGCTATCGTCTCATAAATTAAAATACCCCGGTATCACACCTCGGTGACAGGCTCAGGACCTAGACATATTTATTCAGGCAAGAATTGGTTGTGTCATTTAGGTTTTTGAGTCTCACGCAGTAGGATTTCTGTTTCATTTGTGTTAAACGTTAATCTATTTGTATTCATTGAATTGCATACTTCTATCATACAAGTCTTAAATGTACCACTGATCAACCTTCTTCTAGATCAGGGGTCTGCAACCTGTGGCTCTTCAGATTTTTTGGACTTGGACTACGACTCCCATGATACTTCACCATTGACTATGTTGGCTAGGACTGGTGGGAGTTGTAGACCACAACATCTGCAGAGCCAGAAGTCGCAGACCCGACTCTAGATGGAGGATGTCTCTAAAAAGTGGGAGAAATCTGGTATAGTAACAGGTTATGGGGGAGCAGACCTAACCTGTATAAAGTAAGAACAACAAAGCTCCCACACCTAAATTAGGTTTATGGCATGTAATTAGCTGGCTAATTATGGGATCCACACATTAGCAGACGACAATTCAAACAAAGACAAGTGGAAGTTCAAGGAAAATACAACCTGACTTCTTAGAGCATTATTATAGTAAAAAAAGTAGTTTTTAATAAATAGACATATTAAAATCATCACATAAAGCTAAACAAGGTGACCAGTTCTATAAAGTGCATGATGGTAGTCATCACAACAATTCCAATGTGCAAAATGTGGTTCAATTGTGTAAAATATGCAATTACACAGTATCTCTCCCTGAGAGATCTCAAATCAAGTGTACAGATAAATATACGGACAGCTTTGAGTTATTCAAGTCTCAATTTTTGCAGTAGGATCAAACCACTCGATATATCAACAGATGACACAGAGTTCTTGATAATAAGTACCTCTTGTCTAGATGCCTGGGTCAATCAGTACCTAGAGTGCACCTATCTGAGATTCTTAAGCCTTTGTTAATGCTTTATATTAGTATCTCGAAATTCCCAACATGTTTCGTTCCTCTAGTGGTTAAAATTACTGTAAGGAACTTCTTCAGGGGTATAGATGGACCGGGCATAACAACCCCTTAAAACCGGTCTTTCGGTGGTCTCTAAAGAAGGACTTGCCAAGATGGCGTTGTCATAGCAGTGTGGATGATAGAATGTTGATCCCCAAATGGCAATTCTAATGCGTAATTGTCTTCACCCTCTTGTTTTGAATACCAGAGGGAATATCCACGCCAAACCTTAAAGAAACACAGACCACACCTTATTAGTACGTGTCGTCTCTATAATACATCAAAAATCATGGCAGTATTATGATGTATTGGGGAGGGGACGCTTACCGTATCTTAGTGTCGTTAAAACCACTCCTCAGAGGCTGTTTTAATGTTCAGTGTAAACGCCTTCTGAAACCCTGTAGATAAACAAAACACAGGACATGTAGTCCCATAGTCTCTTGCTGCAAACTGTAGAATGGCTCTCTAATAGTGTCAAATAGAGTGTACTAAGGACATAGATGGACGAAGATATATCAAAAAGTCGTGGAATTAATAGACTTACTTGTTATGGGCAGCTCACAGTTCCATTATACAAAGTCGCATTCAATGAGTGCTCTTCTTCTACACCAGTCACAGTGGTGAGGCTAGTAGGTGAGTCCTAAAAAGTAGACTCAAGTTAGCGCTGTGATAAAATACATCAGAGCTGTGGGAGATGTCTAGATGGAGGATGACCTGTGTATAGTATGCATAATTATAGAATTGTATTCTGGACCTCCGAAGGATTTGAAATAAGGTTTGCAAAAGTCAGGGGCAAAGTATGAAGCACTGGGGCACTACACAGGCCTTCTGGGGCCTGGGACCTCAATACCTTTAGCTCTCTCTTCCAAAATATATTCCTTCTCGAAGCTCTTCGCTCATCGGCCTCCAACTCCCTCAGGGTCAGTCGCTTCTACAAGCAACAAGTTGGTGGTAGATCTCTTTCCTCGGCTGGTGCCTCCCTCTGGAACAGCCTCCCTGCCTCCCTGAAACTTGAGGAGAATCATCTCCGGTTCTGGAAGCACCTCAAAACCTTTCTCTTTGCTTCTGCTTTTTCTCCTCCTCTCCCCTGCTGACTTCCGGGCCGATACTGAAACTGCATTGGTGACCTGGCCACCCCCTGATCTTGGGCCCAAGTCCCCGCCCCCGTCAGTCGCACACCTGCACTGCCTTCCTGGCAACCCCTGAATTTAGGGACTGTTTCTGTGTCCCTACTGTTCCACCACCAGCACTTGACACCTGATGTCTGCACTTACCCTTGCACGCACCACCAGCTGGGCGTATGTTACTTATTGTTTATTATTCTTTATCCCATGCACTGCACCCCCCCTTCCCATGCACACGCGCAATCTGAATGACACCTGGCCTAGTAGGATCGTTGTCTGTCTTCCCTCTGTTACCCCTCCCTTGTTACCCACGCGCCTTGAAACATTTGTTTATAGGCACGTTATAAATGCCATATCATATCATATCAAGGGTAGGTGTGTTCATTTGTTTCCTGTCGGAGAGGGAAACGGTAACTTCTTTAAAAACAGCTTTTGCATAGTGAAATACAGGGAGCCTATAAGAATGGAATAAACTATTGTATCAAAGTCAGCCAACAGATCTACTAAAACGAATGCCCCAACAGCATCACCATCCATAATATTCCTGATATCACTCATCACATACACTGTCACTGTCTCTGCTCTGTGAGCTGGTCTGAAACAGGCTTGCAAGGGGTCCAGAATCTTCACCTCCTCTAAAATGGTCAACTAAATGGTAATGGCACTTTCCAAAGGTTTTGAATCAAAAAGGGTGGTATATTTTCAAATACAGTCCAAAATGTTTTCCAATGTCTGGAGCTTACCAGTAAGGTCACTGAAGAGGTCATAGGTGGTGTCCTACGTGATGTGTCATATGATGTCATCACTGATGACATCTGACATGTCCTAAGTGATGTCATATGTGATGTAATTTATGATGTCATCAGTGTGCTTAGGGGCTGCACAAGGGGGCCTCATAGTTAAGGTAGCATAGCTTCTAACACCTATTGGGCCTCATTACGACCCTGGCGGAACGGGTTAAACTGCGCCGTAAAAGGTGCCAGCGCCGTTCAACCCGTTCTGCCTCATTACGAGGTCTCCTCGCGGGAAACGGTAAGCACGCCTGGGAAAACCCGGCTTGCTTACCGGGTCCCACGAGGGGAAGAGGGAGCAAACAATGGGCCATCTCGTAATGGCCCGTTGTTTGCTCCCTCTCCCATTCCCATTCAGCCCTATGGGGGCTGAAATGGGAATGGGGAAGGACCGTGTCCGGGTCCTTGGAGGGAGGAATTACCGGGCCATCTGAACTCGGAATGGCCCTGTAAGTCCTCATTCCGAGGACCCGGATACAGACACGATTTTGGCGGCAGCCATCCCGCCAATAGCGGCATGGCTACCAACAAACTCGTAATGAGGGCCATTGAATTTTAGGGTTTGGTGGATTAAATCGGCACCTTAATGTCACTTCAACTACCATTTTATTTCACTTAATTTCAAGGGTTTTGTTTCATCAGATTGTTTCACCTTAACAGTGCTTCAACTGAGGTTTTCTCAATGAATTTCAAGGGTTTTGTTGCACTGAACTTATTCACCTGAAGTAAAGTTTCCACAGAATTTCACGGGTTTTGTTATGATATACCTACCACTAGCTGCAATTCTGTCTTTTTTGTATGACATAACTGATATCAGATCCCTTTTTATCAATATCTGTTCTTCAACTACGCAACATTGGGTTTATCAGGTATTTCATCTTTTTTGTGTCCACTAGAGAAGAAGGGATCTGTAATGGTATACTGTGATGAGGAATAGTGAGGTGAGGTAAGTGGGGGACTGTGCTGAGGAAGACTGAAGTTGCGTAGTATGGGACTGTGATGAGAAAGAGTGCGTGAGGTAGTTGGGAACTGTGATTAGGAAGAATGAGGTGCAGCAGTTGGGTACTGTGACAAGGAAGAGTAAGTTGTTGGTAGTGGACTATTGTGATACGAAAGAGTCATGTGGCAGTGGAGGACTGTGACGAGCAAGAGTGAGATGTGGTATTAGGGGACTGTGATGAGGAAGAGTGAGTTGGTGGCAGGGAGGACTATGATAAAGAAGAGTGAGTTAGTGGTAGTTGGGAACTGTGATGAGGAAGAGTTAGGTGGTGGTACTGGACGACAATGATGAGGCACAGTGATGTGGTGGTAGTGGAGGGCTCTGAAGAGGAAGAGTGAGTTGTTGGTACTGGGGTATTGTGATAGAAAAGGGTGAGTTGGTGGTTGTGTGGTACTGTGACATGGAAGGGTGACTTGGTAATTGTGAGATATTATGACAAGGAAGAGTGAGCTGGTGGTAGTGGGGGACTGTTCTGAGGAAGAGTGAGATGGTGGTAGTGGGGGACTGTGTTGAAGAAGAATGAGTTGGTAGTGGGGGACTGTGAGGAGTAAGAGTGATATGGTGGTACTCGCATGCTATGAGGAGGAAGAGTGACATGTTGGTACTGGGGTACTGTGATGAGGAAGAGTGAGGTAATGGTAGTGCGGGACAGTGACAAGGAAGAGTGACAGTGGTAATGGGGTACTGTGACAAATTAATTTGTGTAGTTGGGGGCTGTGATGACCAAGAGTGAGGTGAGGTAGTTGGGAACTCTGATGCAGGAGAGTAAGGTGTGGCAGTTGTGGACTGTGATGAAGAAGAATAAGTTGGTGGTAGTGGGGTACTGTGATGAGGAAGAGTGACATGATGCAGTAGGGTAATGTGATGAGGAAGAGTGAGACGTGTTGGGATGGTTCCCTGGTATGCCGAAGGTTGTCTGTAGGTCTCAATGGACCAACACCCGTCCCCAGAAAAAACAGAGGACTCAGCCAACGGCTTGTTAGAACTGCGGTTTGTTATAAAAACCAACAGGGATTATACAAGACAATCAAGATTCTCCAGTACTTCTCAACTTTACAATGCGTGCTGCCCGGTTTTGTGGTGACATTGCATCATCACCTGGCCCCTCCCAAACTCCTAACAGGGGTCTTTGCTGTGGAGTTTGTGCGTGCCGCTGTCCCGTCATTTGCTTGCATGATGTTCTGTATCTGCGGCATCTGTTGTGCCGTGTAAGGATGCTGTGAGTTACCCTCAGTCTGGTGCATCTGGGGTGCCTGCAAGTATTGTGGTATAGTAGCTTGCATCTGTGGCATCTGTGGCATCTGTGTCATTGGCTGGTGTTGCTGCGGGTATGCGTTCAGTGTCTCTCTTTGTTGTTGTGCTTGCTCTTCTGTGTAATACTTGTCTTTTTCCCCTTGATATGCTGGCTGGCACTGTGCTCCCCTATTCTGTTGTACCCCCCTGCTTCTGCACACTCTCGAAATGTGCTCTATCGGTCATCACAACCAGCACTTTGGTGACTCCCTCCCTTGCCCTTGAAAACCCCCCACATAGTCACCTGGGTCCTGCTGCACCTGTTGCCCATATCCTCGAAACCCTCATGGGACATCCCTTTGGTTTTAATGTATCTGTGGCCTATACTCGCGTCCCCTGGGTGGCCCCCCTCTTCCTCGAATCCCAAGCTGCATGTTTTCCCACCCCATGAATCCTCCCCTCCCCGGCGGTGGTGCATAATGTTTCTGTGCTACTTGAATAATTATGTTTGCACTAGCCTTGCTTCCTCTTGCTTCCTTTACTTGTTCTTCTTCCTTATTTTCTCTTGTAATAGCCTACAATGGTGTACTATTGTGAGCTGTATTTCTGGCCAAGGTTTGCTTCCATACCTACTAACTTCTTGAGCTGCTTCTGTACTGGCTCTGGCAGCCGCAGGCACAATATGTGGTAAAACAAAGCTACAGTTTTGTCCCACGGTTCTCACCTTTCAAGGCACCAAAGCTCTAGGATCGCCGGAATTATAGTGTAAGGGGTCTTCATCTTTCCCCATCTTGCGGGCCATAATCACACTAATGTCTGACGTGTCTGGGTATTGTGTCCTTAAAGCTTGCCATATGGCAGCTCTGCAATTTGTAAACAGCGGAACATTATGTGCGGTGTCCTGGATGGCCAGTCGTGGGAACCCTGCCCTTTTCCATACGTCATCACCAGCCTCCCCAAGAATCGCCACTAGTGGTCCATTTACATCCCCCACTGCTAATCTCTGCCCCACTGTAATTCTTTCCATTTTGTATATCCATTACTCTGAAACCATGCTTAACGATGGTAACCTACATCTCATGCTTTCCTTGTCAATGTGTTACCATATTATATATTAGGGCTGTATCGAACTTCGGCTTCGAGTCCCTATTCTGCCGAAGTTCGGCTGAAATACAGCTATCCGGCTTCGGCAGAATAGTTTCTGTTTAGGGACTCGAAGCCGAAGTCCACTTTCTATGATTAGCTGCCCTCTCACTGTTTGGGAGATGACAGCCAATCATAGAAAGTTTGACAGTGTTCAGGCTGCAGAAGCCAAACAAGCTGTTTGCCTATTGGCGTCTGCAGCCTGACCACAGAGGAACCAGCCTAACGTGTTGAAATAGGAAGCGAGGGAAGGGAACAGTTCTTCCCTTCCCTCGCTTCCTATGTCAACAGACGGTCTCCAGCAGATGCCAGCACCCGGACCCGGAAAAATTACCGCAGTAATTGCAGGTATGCTGGTCAGGCCACTGGTGCAAAGCCGGTGGCTCGACATTTGTTTTCCCCCCCAGACTCATGAGGCCGCTGGGGCACTTTGCCGACCCCGGCGGCCTCGCTGTGAAATGTGCCCCCCCACCCCTTGAGCACGGTGAGGCCGCGGGGCCACAGGGAACCCCAGCGGCCTCACTGCAATAATGTTGTGTTTGTCGGGCCACCGGGCCAAAGCCGGTGGCCCGACATTGTATTGCATAGGGGGGGCCGCGGCCCCCCCAGGGTTATGAGGCCGCTGAGGCACTTTGCTGACCCCGGCGGCCTCGATTTGTAATGTGCCCCCATTCCCCCCGCGGTCTCACCGCAGTAATTTCAGGTATGCTGGTCGGGCCACCGGTGCAAAGCCGGTGGCTCGACATTTGTTTTGCATTGGGAGGCTGCTCCTACAGGAGCGGCCCCCCCAGACTCATGAGGCCGCCGGGGCACTTTGCCGACCCCGGCGGCCTCGCTGTGAAATGTGCCCCCCCGCCCCTTGAGCACGGTGAGGCCGCGGGGCCACAGGGAACCCCCGCGGCCTCATCGCAATAATGTTGTGTTTGTCAGGCCACCGGGCCAAAGCCGGTGGCCCGACATTGTATTGCATAGGGGGCCGCGGCCCCCCCAAGGGTTATGAGGCCGCCGGGGCACTTTGCCGACCCCGGCGGCCCCTATTTCTCCATCCCCCCTTATCACGGTGAGGCCACGGGGGTGCCCTGCACCCCCGTGGTCTCACCGCAGTTATTTCAGGTATGCTGGTTGGGCCACCGATGCAAAGCCAGTGGCCAGACATTTGTTTTGCAAACTATTCGGCTCACTATTCGGCTCTGGCCGAATAGTTGACAAACTATTCGGTATCTGGCCGAATACTAAATATGCTATTCGTACAGCCCTATTATATATCGATATCACACCCCTTCCTTTTCCAATAGGGGCAGTTGTGTGAACCCTACCTCCCAACCAGCTCCTCGAGTTAACCTGATGTGCTTGTCTGTGTCTCTAGGGTCGGTGTGTGCTCTTGCTGGCTCTCCCCTAGTCACTCGTGCCCAGTTGTCAGCCCCCTTGTGTCGCAATTACTGAAACATGCTATGGCTGTCTCCCCCTTCTTTCGTCCTGGGAGATCCCTAAGTCTCTTAACGTATGGGAGAATGCTGTCAGGGTCGTGTGATGCTGCTCTGGTCCATGGCGCCTGATTGTCCCTGTCGTCCTTCGTCATCCCCCCATTTCTTCCCCCTTCCCATGTCATACTCCTCTGCGCTGTCCCCACTTCCCTCTGTGTCATCTTCTGACTCTGTCTCCATATTGCTGCAATAATAGTCCATGAAGCTCAGTCTCATAGAGGTTGTTTCTTCCCCACTCTTCCCCCTAGAATCGGTCAAGTCTATGCTACCCTTATTTTCATAGGATCTCATGCCCATTCCTTCGGCTGCTGTCATGGTCCTGCTTGGCAGGGTTGTACTGTCTGGCTCTGCATGCCTACCTCCTCCTCCCATGCTCATGCTGTCTCCCGTGCCCAGTGCCCTTCGTGCTCTTATGTCTTTGATCGCGTGCTCTTCCTCGTGCTTGTGCGCCCTCACAATCTACTCTATCTGCCACTTCCGCCTTTCCCTATCCACTAACATTTGTTTTTCCTTCTCGTCACCTTCTCTCTGCTTCTCAATCTCTTCTTGCTCATTCTGTCTCCTCTCCCGCTGCTCCTGCTCTTCTTCTACCTCCCTTTTCCTTTCTCTGTGCTCCCTCTCTCTTCTCTTTCCCTCTCCTTTCTGTCAAATTCCTCCATTATTTCTGCCCAGTCCTTCACTTTGCAGCTTCTATTAAGGCCTTCTATTTCTTTGGTTGCTCCCTCTGCCTCTCCTGTTGTCTTCCCTTCTAGCTTTCGGAGAATCTGTCCCCCTACCCACTCGTTTGTGGCTATGCCCTCTAGCCCCTCCTTTGCACCCTTTTGGGCTTCGCTGCTCGCTCCCCTTTTGCTGATCATCTGTCCCATTCCTTTCTGTCTCTCATCCTTGGTATACGGTGATGGTTTATATATTGGATTTGAATATCCCTCTGCTGCTTTCAGCTCCCGTAATGGGTGCATCCCCTGCTCATCGTCTGTGCCCTCAGAGTTCTCGTTTGCAGGAGAGGGTGGGGAGCGGAGGGTGGGGACACAGACCCGTGCGCCTGCTGCTACCTCAGCATCCAGTGACACCTTGCTGCATCCCCCTGGCCCTCCTGAAACATCCTCCACAACTCGAATAATGTCATGCAGCTCGCTAGCTTCTTTCCCTTGTACGTACCTTGTAAGTGTGTCAGTAGTGATTGCTGCACATCCTTGGAGAAACCTATGCATGGTGGCCATGGTCTGGTTAATTTACCCTCAGTGCTTTTAGTCCATTCTATGCTATATTTACAAATCTTATCCTTATAAGGTGGGAGGGTCTTACAAAGGTGCCATAGGGGCGTGTCACCACCACACTTCCCTTGATACATTGCTTTTGCTCTTACCTGACCTCAAATCGAGGATTTCGATATTCCGCTATTTGGGGGAAAACACAGCATAATCACAATGCTTTTTTGAGCTTTTTACTACGAGCCTCTCTGGCTCCACAATCACCTATAATGCATGCTGTGTGCACCGCCCCTTCACAATCTCTCCCTATTCAGGCACACCCGCAAATCTTGTGCATGCGCCTTTCGCGCACTGCCACTGGACAACCTTGTCTGCCAATCTCAAGCTTTCCAATGCCGATTCCTCACTGCCTCGTGTTCTCCAAGTCCCATGCACAAAAATACGGGTGATGTCACCAATGCACTAAACAAGATAGTGCTAAGAAATCATATGTAGCATGCACAATGCTAGAACCCTGTTGCCCAAAAATGCACACAACCCCAACACAAATCATCTTCCTGCCTCTTAGCAGAGTATACCAATATTTTCTTGTGTTCGATCTGTACCTGTGGCGTCGCCTTGCAAGTAACTGCCTCCTCGAAACTTAACCAGAAGAATCACCTTCCGCAATCTAGGCCAGCTCCCTTTGCTAAACCTTACGGGGATACTGTCATGTATGACCCGAGCTAAAATGCCCAAACCCACAGAAACCTAACAATACTATATAATACTTCTGGTCTGCTGGACTCCTCATGACCGCAGGTAGGATATTCCTATCCCATTAATCAGTAAATAATCACTTAGCTGAGCTGTATTCAGAGCATATATGTGGCTCATACAAATACACGAAATGCAAGTTAGTACATCAAAACATTAATTTTCTTGGGAATTTCTAGTTTATGAGGGAAGCAGAGGCAAAGGCCATGGGTCTACTTCTTTAGTAAAAGGATGCTTTAAAGGGCCAGATCCCCACATACATTCTTAACTTTTGACCTGGAACAGGTGAATGAGCCATTATCTACTATGTGTGTACTTCATGGTTTGGGGGTCTCAGAGTATTTGTTCAGCATATTATTCTGTTAATGATGAGCTCGAATAAACATGTAAAGTACAACTTTGAAAACAACGTAAATGGGTTAATTTAAAAGTCACCAAATGGTGAAATCATATTATCAGTTATAACCTTTGAGTCGTTTGGAGGATTTAAAAACTGGTAATAGATTTGAATTCAGCAAAGCACTCTGCATCACAGACCTATAAACACAATACACCTCTCTCATATTTCCATCAACTGCAAAATGAAGAATGGCCATGAATTTAGAATTGCCTTGCAATTCCGGTTATATAGGCCTCAAGAATAGTGCATACAAGAAATTATAAGAGAAAGATATCTTTTTAATTCCAATGTTATCATAATTCTGAAGCGAAGGAGAGCAATACCGCCACTTGTCCCATGGAAAATACATTGGGGCAATCACAATAAAGGGGAGGATTGTTAGGAGTTTCAGTAGCGGAAAAGAACCTATCATAGACCCTGTGCAAACAGAAAATGCTGCTGGAAAGGATGCAGCATGGGTGGGTTTTGCCTAGTATTTAAGGCCGAACACACACACAGTACATTTGCAGATTTCTTGGGAAATCTGTGAAGGAAAGGAGCTTGTCTGACAGGGGAAGTGCTGATTGTGGTCCCATCTGGACGTAGCTGATCTATATCCTGCTTGAAAAGACATTTTCCAGAGGGGTCCAAATGAAGGAGCCTTTCCCGGGTATACAATCCAATTACATGAGAGTGATTTTATAAGTAGGGGACAGGCTGAGAGCAGAGCTTATTTGGCAGAGCTGCTTGGAGCAGTTGATGTTGCCCTGTATGCCCTGGGCCTTTGGAAAGACAAACCAAAAGTAAGTACAACAACCACTGTGCATTTATATATATTTATTGATCTTTTATTATTATTATGATATTGGTTGCTCCAAGTCAACCTTACACAACAGAAAACAGAATACAAAATAGTAAATAAAAAATACTAAATACTAAATACAATATCCTTAATCTTTAAAATAGTAAAATCATTGAATAAGATCATTCAGTAATGATAGTTACATTTAATACATCAATTACTACATACATTAATATACATTAAATCAGATTCCAAGAGGAGATCATCCAGTCATCTAATAGCAATCATGACATATTACCATGTTAATTTTATCACACCAGCGTAATTGATCAGTTTTAGTGATGCCACTGTCAAGAGAGTTTCTTCCCCACTTGAGAGCCTGTAAAACATTTCCATAGTGTTTAAAAACTCAACCCCCCCATGCATACGTTTGGAAAACAGCAAAACTTTCTGGACCTGTAGATTAAAACAGTCAATCAAAATATGTTCTCTGGTTTGGATAACGCCCAGATCCCTGCTTCCACTAATTTTCCAGATTTCCCCTGTTGCCAACAGATTCAAACAAAACCTAAGAAATTGGCCACACCAATAGGCGTTCAGGAATTTCTTTAAATACACTAGGAGGACCCCCAGTGGTTTGTCCAAAACGCAGAGACTTTGTATAATTTCTACATTTGTACCTTGTCAATTGTTAATTTCCAAACCAGCTCCTCTAGCCATTTTTTCAGGAAATTCCGATTGGAGATCAAATCTTGAACCCCCTGTTCACTCTCATACATTATGGAATCAGCAACCTGAGGGTGGGTTCAGTAATAACCTATATAATAACAAAGCTCTCCACTCCACAGAACATATCAACAAGGGCATCCCTAACTTCAAACGCAAAGCTGACATTGCGAGACAATCTGGTAAACCCAGCACTCTCTGCCATAAACTCCCCTCCACCCTCTCCCAATCAATTCCTCGAGTTGCCACTGCAAGCTCCATCTCAACAACAAAGCAAGAATAACCTTTAGCATATAAAAATGTAGAACCAGAATCATTGAGAAGTGGCAAAACTGGTTACAGATCCTTTTAATTTATGCTGCCAGCTGTGGTGCCTTCTCCATGACCCTGCCTAACACCAATGCCTTGCTTGGACTTGCCTGCATCACAAATCCCACATAGATTATACTTGTACATGGGACCACAGATTGTTTATTTATAGACCAAGTGTAGCCCATAGTTTGTTTTAGCATTTCTGTGGATCCCCATAACGTTTTCTTACCATTAATTAATAGATAGTTATTTTCCACATTCATTTCCATTGCTCTGGCAAGCCTCTGTAAACCAATTTTTGATTTGTACAAGAGATCAACATCATCAGCGTATGTCAAATACTAAACCGGTAGCTTGACAATCTTTGGGTGTACAAATCCAGCTGTCTGGAGATTATCACCCAGATCCAACAAGTACAGATTGAACAGGCAAGGGTCCAAAACACATCCCTGCCTCAGACCTCTAAATGACTTAAGAACTTTAGTTAAGGCCCACTGCCTGTTCAACCTGATGAAGCATACTATCCTCATGAAAATGCATCAACATTGACAACAACGGACCTGGAATATCCCTAACTCTGCCCATAACAATGAGTGATTTTCTGTGTCAAAGGCCTGGGACTTCAATAGCCATGAAATAGACCAGACCAGAGTCAGCATCCCAGGCCCGTTCCTGAAAACAGGACAGAACAAGGTCATTTAAATGTGTTGCTACCCCTCTTCTTAAACCTGTTTGGTATGTAGACAGTCACCCAGTTGCACTCACCCAAGTTTCCAGCTCTCATAAAATAATTCCTGCAAAAATGTTACTATCACAAACCAATAAAGATATTGGTCGATAGTTGGATTATTTCTGTCCCGCTTTTTAAATATATTAAGAATTAGGTAAATCCTTTATAATAATTGAAAGTCTTGGGGGATTCTCTACAAGATATGCCACTAAATGGGGATTAGGGCTGCAAGGAAACTATTGTAGAAGTATACTTTAAAATGGAATGCCCCTGAATCTCTGAATGCATAGGAATTATTATTCTTTGCTATTAGCCAAATATGAATGAATCCCCATGTTTTCACAGGGGAATAATATATTATATCTGGATTTGTGACATGGTGAATAATGTGATTCACAGATCTGCAGGTATTAATAGACTTCTTGATCTGTGAAAAACATAGTTTCCATAAAAATAGAGAAATCATGAATAGTTTTTTGCCCTTTACAGTGGAATAGGAAGTAGGTTATTTTATGAGCTTTATTAAGAAGAAAATAATGTCAATTTAAATAACCAATGTCATTTTTCTAAATAACATTGCACGGAAAATAAAGGATTCCGCTTTAAGTGGACTCCTAATGCCAATGAAAATGAAGCATTGATAACTTTTCGATCTCAGGTATATACTCAAATGCTGTTCTGACCCTCTGAAGGAATATGGATTTGTTGTTCTCAAAATAGAAGCTTCTATCCTAAACTCAACCCTGCATTTAAGCAGTCAAACATACCATAACCAGTATTCTTGTATCTATGTCCAAACTAGAAACCAACAGTGCCCAACATTTGGAATAGAATCTACACTGGAATAAGAAAGTTATATGTGAATGTTGTTCTCTGATGTTAACACTTGTTGAATTCTCAGAGAGCATTAAATGAATACTATATTGTGAAGTATATATTCCAGATGGTTTCATGATTTTTTAAATGTGATTCTGACAAGCAGTGACAATGTGAATGTCATATTACAGACAATTGCTTTTTCGTTTTAGAATAGTCATTCATATTTGCTTTCAGAATTCACATTCAAAACAGCATGTTTCTTAGTAGGGTGTCATGGTGGGGGGTGTTAGATATTTTCCATAGATTAAAGTCACAATCTGTTATGTGCTGCTACCCAAGTTATTTTATTAAATAACATAAGGTCTAGATGAATATTTACTAATAAATAAGTCTCAATTTGTACTGAAACTTTACTTCAACAGTTAACACAATATATATACAGTACTATGTGGTACCATAGTTACTCTTGGCTTCAGCAATGATGCACCAATTGGTAATTGTAATAAAATGCACTCATATTATTAAGCACTATAGACCTTAAAATTGCAAATGTAGAGAAGGAGGCAATTACTTTAGAACGCTGGCAGAATACTTTTCAGATTAAAATGCAATTCTATGTGAAAATCCACCCACCTGAGCAACCTGCAATAAAAGGTAAGTTATACTTTGCTTTTATATTAAAGCCCAGTGATTAAATCTTCAGTAATTGTCTGCTTTTCTCTTACAGGTTACCCAAACCCAAGGTACCTGGGACACAACAGGGGTGCTGGGCCTAACATGAATCTGAAACCTCTGGATGGCCCCCGAGGGATGAAACTCCTCTTCCTTGTCGCAGTACCTTGGGTGCCTTGAAAGGTGAAGTGGCTAGAGTCTCTAACCTTTGCTCGATGATGCTCCACAAGCTTGCACCCCCTCTGGAAGAAGAATTCACTGGGTCGTTGCTGTTGAGCAGGAGAAGGGACCTAAGCAGTGTCGGAAAGTCTGTCACAGTGGTCTCCTTGGTCGGGTTGCTTCTCCAGCTGTGGATGTCCCACGAAGATGAAACTCACTGTGGACCTTGACAACGCTTGGCAGGTGAGTATGAGTCCTTTGTTTTCTATCTATGACCTTTGGTGCAAACAGGCACAGTAGCAGAAGTAGGTGTCGAGTTTTGGTAGTTCGTGGTTGGCCATCATTCAGTCCTTCAGTGCTGCAGCCGGAGCATGGATAACAGGATGGCTCTGGCAACCTGGACTCAGGAACTGTACTTCTCTGAAGCAGGCCACCACCATGTCTAGACCTTTGGGACTCATTTGTTGCTTCAGAATGGTGGGAAACCCACCGGTGGGCACTTCTCTGCAGGCGGTGACATTGGACTTCCTCAGCTATGATAAATTGTACAGATGTTGTGGTTGCAGTGCCACTTGAATATTTCTTCCAGGTGTCAAGCAGCACTATGCCAGGGTACCCCCCTCTTTTGTGTGCACACAGCAGTGGTTTTTCAACAGTCACAAATGACCTGCGGACCCTGGATGATGCTGGTGGACTTCTTGAGCTCAAGATGTCTGGCCACTCTTCTTCAGGACCCCTGAAGATGCCTCTTCAGGATGGCAGGCACTCAGGACTAGCTTCCAGGACACTTCAGTAGAATAACAGCAGTTGCACAATGTCCACAAGTAGCTACAGGAAGAGGTCATGAGCACAGGTCCTCTCTTCATCAGTCATTGAATCAGCACAACAGTTTTTGGGCTTTGTGAAGAGTTGCAGAAGGAGACTTCTTCCTTTTCAGCTGGATTCAGGACACGCCTCCAGAAAAATTCCAAGCTTTTGACACAGAAGTGAAGGGTCTTCTGGTATACACACATCCCCTCATTCACTCAGGCTGAGCTAGGCTCAATCAGCCAATCACACACTAGTGCATTCATCATGCAGCACCCAATCAGGCTCCCAGGCATTCACGCCATTCACCAAAACCAGACAACCAAAACAGTTGATGTGTGTTAGGGACAACTCCCAGCCTTTCAGAGCACACACTGCATTCACTCCAGTTTCAGACAGGGCTGGCTCAGGCAGACCACAGGCATTGTGACACACAACCAAAACCAGACACCCACAACACAGAATGTGGTTTTACTCCTTTCGCCATTCAGTCAGGTCCCACCCCAAGGGTGTTTCCCGCAAACAAGCAGTCTCTGGCAAGGCTCCTACCAGTTTAGCAATGGCAGCCCCAGAGCCATATATGGTGCTTCCACCCTACATCCAATCAGGGATAAGGGGACAGAGCCAGAGCTTCACAGGACTTTGTGAAACAGGAGGGCAAGGCAGGAAGTCATGAGGCTTTCAGCGGCCATCAGAATTCCATTGGTTCCTATTGCAGGGCGTGGGTGTCCGTAAATGGGGGAGACCCAGAGTCACTGCAAAGTCAGAATGTAGCTGCCACCAGCCCATACCCTGCTCTGTGGGGAAACACACCATTGCCCAAAAACACAATCTAGGGGTACCAAGGTATATGAATACCCATGGGTGCTATAGAGGTACCCATGGGTATTGTTCCCCAAGAAATAAAGATGACAAACTGCTCTGCCCGAGGTCCAGACTTGACTCCTGTGGCAGAAAACATACCATCAAACACACAGGGAAAAAGTGGGACAAGGACAAGGAGGCTTTTCCAGCATCCCAGCATATTTACTGCATGGGCAGTGGGTGCACATAATCTATAGTAAAGGACAAGCAACATGAGTGAAAAGAGCAGATAAAGTAGAAGAAAACATTTAAAAAGAAGAGAGCCCAACAGGCCAATGATTTCAGAAGTTGTACATACTTTGACTAAGAAGAAAGACATATGCTTGTGAACTTTTCAGCTCATCTATTTTTCCACCTCATCTTGGTGGAGGACTGACTAACTGAAAGGGTTATTCATGTGCACACAATCACAGAAACTCCTCAAAAGGCATCAGCAGAAATAACACCCTTTCAACAAGTTAGTGATCAGAGAGAACTGGAAACAAACAATTATATGAGTTCTTGGATAATAACTAGGCTTCATTACAGAAACACCATAGTGCCTGCGAGGCAAAACAAGACACAATTACAGTGTACATTGAAGCAAAACAATGTCTTGAAAGAGAAATGTTGAATATTAATGACATTCATAGTCAGTGTTTACAGACAAATAATAAATTAAAGAGTAAGTTAACTGATCAAGCCACACACATCAATGCATTATTAGATGCCATTGTGACAATATAGATGCAATTCAAAGAAAGTCAGGAAACCGCTGATACACTCATCGTAAAGGATGTGGATTCACAAGCTGAATTGTATCAGTTGCAACAGAATATAAAAATAAACAAATAGCAAAGAGCACAGATAACCCAATAAAAATAAACTACTAGAAATTCGGCAACTCATCCTACAGTTGATACAAGAACAGGCACAAGTATATGATGAAACTAAGTTGCCTTCACAAAAGCTAGTGAACAAATAGAAACATATTACATTACTAGAGAATTCAGAAAACTTAAAGAAGAGTTTTGATATTGGAGTATTGCAAATTGAAAAATGTAAAAAGGAGTTAGCTAGCTGGCAGTCTATAAACCAAGAGACAATAACTGAAATACATGCTTGTCATCAAGAAAACAGATTAATTAAATATGCAGTTATAAAACACACACAAAACAGTGGCCTCCAAAACTAGAACATTCACGTCTATACAGGCCAGTCTGATTGAATCTAGGTAACAACTAGTACAATGCAAGCAAGACATGGCAATTGAAATGGATAATAATGTGAAACTGAGACAAGACATTTAAAAAAATATAAGTTGAATTCGTAATCAGTAACTAACGTTCAGAGACAAATATGCATCAGTGAAGAAGGGAGACTCTCTTCTATTCCTTAAAACTACCTCTCCATTGCCCAGACCTTTCCAAAGAAATACTAGCAGATCTATTACATCTGGCCAGAGTCAAGAACTGGGGGTGCCAGATACAACATATCCCCTTCCCAAACGCACCTAGAATGAAAAGAAGAGCTGAATTCCTGTCAAATAATGATGAATCTCTAAGCCATCAGGTGAGAGACGCGAACAAGAATTAATACATCTGATTCAACCGAGAGACTGTTTAGCCCATCTAGCTAACCTTGAGAAGCAAGGAATGCAACCCAGTATGGGCATTATAAAACCCCTTTCTACATCAGGGCCTAGGAGGAAATACATAACCCCTAGGCAGATAGAGAAACAGTGATTCGGTGCAACAACAGGAGGAAACACCATATTATCCCAGAAACTTGTCTGTACCCGGTTACCTTGCACTATTAATTTACATTGGTTGATATCGCAAAAAAGGTTTTAACTTAAGTGTGGTTTTTATTTGGTGTTAGTAAGTGGTCAGCCGACACGTGTTCCGACCCCTCAGGGTCCTTATCAAGGCTAGATTTTAATTGTTGGGTCCACATCCTGTTAGATCATGGATCTGAATTTCCCTTCGTGCCTGGTGGGGCTGTTAAGCAGGAGGAGACATACAGCAGGAATTGAGCTGCTGAGCAGCCCCACCAGGCATGAAAGAAAATCCCGATCTAGCCTTGATAAGGACTCTGAGGGGTTGAAACATGTGTCGGCTGACCACTTGCTAACACCAAATAAAAACCAGTCTTAGGTTAAAACCTTTTGTGTAGATTTCAATCAATCTAAATTAATATCGCGAGGTAACTGGGTACAGACTCATTTCCTTCCCAAAAGAGGTGTGGGCAGCACCTCTACTAACCCGTTACCATGCAGCGAGACATAAGAAACCAACTTTTAGCAATGGTATAAAGCAAACTAAGTCAAGTGCAAGTGGAGTCGAGAACCTAGTGCCCATTTTGTACAGTATTATCCAGCCCCTAAGGAAAGATTCGAAGCCCATAACCAAGAAGAGCAATGTGGAAAAGAGAAAAGAGAGGGCACCTTGTAGCATACACATAGGAACACTTCCTACAATCATTATGACCGGGAGAGAAAATATGTAAGCGGAGAGGGGGGGTTTGAAAAGTGGGGAAGTTGGACCCAGGTAATGAGACGTAGAAAAAGAAAATCACAAACACATTGTGACAAATCAACTTCAAGGGCACCAGTGGTCCAGGGATGAATATTGGTTTCTAAACCATCAATCAGACCCACACTTCTAGTACACCAGAAGGGATCCAACCAGATTGGAAACACAAACAAATTATAAACCTCCTTGTTCATTTTTGGCAACGTGGTTTTGGCAACGTGGACGGAACGGCAGGCTTATCTCCGAAAGGTTGTGGATCGTTGGTTAGTTGCAACACAGCAAACCTATAATTATCACCCAATGATAAAAGGGACTGTCCAGTCAGGATTTATAGAAAATCTACTCTATTATTTTCACAAAAGACAGTTCTAGCAACACTACAAAATACAACCCACCCTGTAAAGGAATGCAGAGGACAGACAGTTTCAAAGAAGGAAAAGGGATGCTCTCTGGATACTGACAGCACGGTAGTCGGTATGGTAAATAATTGCAATAGTTCAAAGATTCCTGATTTCAGCACAAAGGGAGCAATGGGTCATGAAATGTCCCTAGGGGCCTTCAGAGAAGGACCAGGGGTATAGAACTACAATGTAACTTGTGCTGTAGGTGTTCTTGGTGCTCAACAGGGTTGAGTCGGTTTCAGGGCACTTTGCAGCTTCTGTGACTGAGTTCAAGATGGGACACAGCTGCGGGTATCAGGCGGCAAACAGTTCAGAAAGCGAACCTACATGGCAGCTCGGGGTCAGGAATCATTGTCTCAGTGCTGGTCTACGGTTCTAAAGCACCGTTCAAGACGTCTTGGGTGGCTTTAATCAACTGCAGCATAACAACAGTCAGCGTTGCAGTTGGTTACACCTCGAAGAACTTGACTTGCTCGAAAATGTCCTTTAAGGTAGACGTTGGTAGATGCTCCTCGAGGCACTTCTCCCAGCTTCTTCACTGGGCTTGTATCGTCCTTTGAGGTGGACAACCCAAAGCTGAGTAGTGTGTTGCAGCCAGCTACCTTTCCCTTGGTTTTGAGTACAGAGACTCCATGGCAATTCTCGCCTGAGAAGCTTGCTGCCGAGCCTAGCAGGGCATGCTGTGTGCTGGCTGGGTGCCAGTTCAGGAGCTGCTGGAAGTCCTTTGGATTCGGTATTTCCCAGTGTTCCCTGGGAGATGTTTAGGGGAGGGATCTTGCTTCCATCTTTGGAGGCCCTAGCCTTCCTTCACTGGCAGAAGATGTAAGGCAGACTGTACTTTCAGCCAGGGTACAATGATCAGTTCTTCCTTCTGCTTCTGGTGAAATCTTCAGAGGATCTGCCAAAAGAGAGGCTCACCCCTCTTTAAAAGCCAAATGGACCACAGGGATTGGTGTAGGCTTAGCCTACCATAATGAACCAATCATGGATCCCCACCAGCAATCTCATCTATGTCTGAGGTCATAACCAGAGTGCTTTGCAACACAAATGATTAAGGGGTAAAACATGTAATACTAAGTCCCACGCATCATCCTGTCTGTTGTGGATTAAAGGGCCCCCTGGTTAATGGCGTTCTCTGTGGTTTCTGATTAAAGTGGCAGGTCTCCCTTGAAGCTGCAATGAGGCAAGACTTTCTGGCTCCTGCAACCACATACTTGAACCTTATGAATGGGGTCACCCTGCGGGGATGCCTACTGTAAACATGCCGTCCCAGACATGACACTTCTCTGTTAATAGATACTGTGGGCGGGAGCTGGCTTCAGGTTGACACAGTGCATATGAAAGGGTGTTGGGGTTTCCTGTCTCCTTTGTTAGCCTCTGCAGCCAGGCCCCATGTGGGCCTGTTTGAATTACTCTCTGATTAGTATGCACATTGATGCCACCAGCTACAGGGCCCAACTAAAGGAGAGGGCAGATCAATGGGGCCATTGTTAGTTAATTAGGCTGGCCATGGCAGGGCAAATGTTTCACCCTCCCCTTCTGGAGATATATTGTGTACTCCTCATGTCATATGCAAACTAAATACGACAGGTGGGACTCCGCCTATAGGCTGTGCCCACACAGAGTACACAGTCTATGTGTATGTTGTGCAGAGAGTATTGGAAAATGTGTGCAGATTAGCCCCACACATTTTCCAGAGGTTGATCTACCTTCATTGAATTTCATTTAAAATTTAAAAAAAGCCCTGGCGAGCACTCACCCATCGTGCGGATGGTCAAATTCCTCCCACAGATGTTGTGAAAGACCCAATCGAACATATTTAAGCCATAAAAAACTTTAAGACCCCTTGTTATACAAATGCAAAATAGAATTGTACAAACAGCTAATAGCATCATTTGGGTTGAAAAATTTGCAAAACAACATTGAATACATCAAATTGACTTTTTCTCCAGCGTTTTCCAGTTTCTTTGCTGGACTGGAAGACAACAGATATTATGAATAGTTCTACTACAAGGCACCAATTCTAAAATATATTTAAACTCATAGAAACCCCTAAGAATCCTGAAAAGTAGCCTATAATTTAATGTGCAATGAAAATCAATCTCCTATGGAGTTTGCTCAATAACTCAAATGTACATTTGCCCACTTTCGTAAAATGTTGATACTGAAGGTCAGCACTTTAAAATGACTTTCTTGCATGCCCTTCTAAAATAGGTAGTGACTCAGTTAGTCTGTGATGTTGATGACTTGAGATCACCCAAATGGGTTATCAGCAAAGCTGCAAAGATTTCGGAAGTACGTAATCCAACTCCCAAAAACAAAGAAAATAACCCCAAACATATGCCTGCACCAGCCGCCATTAAGGTAGCTGTGTTAAAGAGTACTGCTCCATTGGTCTTGAAGACATGGAGGGTGGGGGCAAATCATACTCCTCTGCTGTTAAAGATAGTGATACACAGAGAAGGCCAGAAGACCCTCTTTTTAAAGCAACTAACTAGCACTTCCCCTGACATGCATACTACTCATCCAACAAAACTGGAAGCTTACATTAGTTCTCAGTTCATAGGGTGTAGGCATATCCTTGGCTACAAATATCAGAACCCAGGATCAGGATCCCAGGGAAATTCAAACCAAACTTTCTCTCAGGAGAGAAACCAACCACTGCCTCCTATAACCAACTACTAAGACAACTTTACTCCTCCCACTCCTAGGTTCCAGGATAACTGGTCACAGTTCCAGGCAATACGTACAACAATATTTAATAGAATAACCAGAACTTCTCTCTTAGAGGAGATAATGATCAGAGGTCGACATAAGGGGGTGCTATTAGGAGTAAAGTGCCACTACTTCTATTTTGTTTCTGTTAATAGTTCCTCTGCTTTTTACAAACATTTTCACCATTACGGAATGGTTCTTTTTAAAGTTAAAACATACTCTTCATTTTACACCCTACAGCAAACTGAAATCTGTTTCACATTCACAAAGCCTGAATAACATCTCAGCTTGGATTAACTCGATCTAGCCTCATCATCACTATTGGGAGCAGTTTGAGGTTCTACTAACACTATGAAATGATCTCTTGCAACACCCCATCTCTCTCTGATGTTTGCAAAATTTGACAAGTTAATTGTTATCTCAGGTTAAATGTTTAGCCGTTTCAGTTGATACGGTCTAGGCAATTGAAACAGGATTTTATTTTAACATGAGGTGGCTACATGGGATTTGCCCCTTAATGCCACTGGAAAAGTGTGCAGTTATATCAGGATCCTTAGTGGCTAGTCACTTGGACTACTGTAATGCACCCCTGTGGGATACTTCAGAAGACTGTTCATCCCTCAGAGTCTCAGAAAAGAAGAGATAAAATATTTTCAGTCTTGGGATTGAGGTTTTGTAACAAATGACCAAATTGTATACATGACAGTAAACAGTTTTCTAGTGGCAGGACCCTGGCAAAGCAGCTGCTGTCCAGGCTGGTAGAAGTTAACTGTGAGTTCCGGCAGAGCTAAGATCAGGGAGTGGAGTCAGTGGATTTCACGATGCCATATATAAATGATCCAGCTGATTGGCTAACTGAGAAAAATGTATAAAACAATACAGAGGACCTTCTTGTGCCTCACTTTGATGCCAACCTGGTCCATCCATAATCCCTTGAAACATGTGTTGCACCTTGCTCCCTTCTACATACTGCAAAGAATTAATGGTGACAACAAGTAAGACAGACACAATTGATCACAGTTTAAGGGTGTTTATTGAACAATGTAAATGGTGTGCGAGTTGGAAAACCTAAATCTAAATTGGGGACAGGTGTCGACCATCAAATGAAAAATAAGGCAGTCCTAGTGGTGTTGTGTCAAAAAAAAGGCCCTATACTAAGAAACCTATTGACAGGCATCACAACTAATACCAAAAAGGGGTGTGGGATATTTCTTATGAAAATAAATAAGTGTTCTTAACTAATAAGTCAAGATGTGGTTGCCTGGGTCTTCCCTGCCCACGTTTTAAGCACTGAATAAGGTGGAGTTGGTGTACCACAGTACAGTCACGGGCTTCTCTAGCATGAGACGACAGTTCCAACGACCGTTCTTAGAGCTGTCGATGGCCAAGTCTCGTTTTCTTAGAAAGTCTCTTCCCTTCGGGACCTGACATGTTTAGATAACCAAAAATAAAAGTTCTTTTAACATATGAAAGTTTGTTTCCAAAGTTCAATAAGGATGAGGGTTTCACCCCTGGCTCCCCCTCTTTTGGGCTGACACTTTTTGTATAGTATTTCATGATTTCTGATAGGGTGACGGCATCAACCCTGGGGTCCCCCTCTTCTGGGCTGACCCTTCTCAATTGTTATCCACAATTTAGGTGGGTGATGGCTTCAACTCTGGGTCCCCCTCTTCTGAGCTGACCCTTTCTCAATTACTATTTCTTTGCATCTCTTATTCTTTTCTCCATAAACTCTGGGTGATATCTTAACTCCTCGGACCTCCCTTGTTCGGGCTCGGACCTCTCTCAACTGCCAGCCCTTGGGTGATGATTTCACCCCTTGACCTCCCTCGTTCGGGCTCGGACCTCTCTCGACTGCGAGTATTGAGTTTAGTTTCACCCAGATCTCCCTCGTCCGGGCTCGGACTGTTCTCTGTGTTTTCTACTGATTTAAAATGTTTGCGGGAGTCACATCCCTTTTTCTTATTTCCTATACAGGATTCACTTCCCTTGTTTTCATGCCAATTCACAAATCAAAGTCTTTTGAATGTAGGGGGCTTTTGCTCAACTCTCACGTATGACCATTTGAGGTACTTTGGCGTGCCTTCCTATAGCCCCTGATTTCTGTAGTTCTTTTCTAGCGGGGAGTAACCAGCGCTTCTTGACTTAGCACCCGCGTGGTGCCGATTTCCCTCTTCAGCTGGTCTCCCCTTTACACCTTTTACAGTTGAATTAAATATGCTAAAACTTGCCACTCAACACATTCCGGCTTTTATGGATTCTCCCCTCGACTCACGGCTATGCTTAACCACCTGGCTTTCTGCTTCCTTGGAGTCAAGGCTGGTACCACGGGCACGGGAGCCTCCTCTGCTCTGCCTTATTAACATAGGCTGTCCCTGCATACCGTTGACATCTTCAGCATGGCACTAGGGCTATTGTTGGCGGTCTTAAATTCCCCTCGACAAAGGTTCCGCGGGTCTGGGATGAAAAGGGCAAGGTCACTTCTCTCCTTGTCACCCTCGCGCTTCCCCCATCTTTCTCCTTCTTTTGAACTGTCACTTGGTAGCCGTCTCGTCATGCTGTCTTCTGTACTCACCTTCACCCCCCTGTGCTCTCTGGCTCCACCTTTATACCTGTGGGGAAGGGAAAGGGCCGTCAGGTGTGTGTGATTCTGACCAAATTGCCTGACTTTACCTGACCCTTGTATTGGGACAAGTAAGGGAAACGACTCGAGTATTAGTCCGTTGTCTTTTGTGTTGTGTAAAAATGTTAGAGTCAGAAAGGGGGGGGTAGCGGTTTGGAATGTCCTTTGTGAGAGGATGGAGAAAAGGTGTTAAAGGAAGGGAGATACCGCACCTCACCTGTCGGCGTCCCGCTCCCACTCCCCGAGGACCCGCCATCCAGGTGATCCTCCCTCACTGGTCAGCCCCCAGGAACTGTATCCAATAGCGATGGCCGTGTCCTGCCCACCTGGTTGACAGATCCTCGAGGTTTAGGTAGGGAGACACCTTCAGGTTTCTCACACTACCCTGTTTCCTGCCAGAGTCACAATTGTACTACTTATTTTAGCACCCTTCTACCACTGATAATTACATCCTGAGGGAGGAACAGAGATAGGACTAGCGACCACCCAGTAGTTAGGTGGGAGGATAAAAGAGTTCTCAACTGAAGCAACAGGTATATTAATTAAGAGAGCATTGGTCAAATGATGAAATCCCAACAGGGAAATACTTATTCTAAGGCTCATTATCACCCTGGCGGGGGGAGCCAGCTAATCAGGTAGCTAGGAATGGGAGCCAAAACTGGCGATCCTAGCCCATGTTCCATGCCACCTGATGGCCAGATTCCCCACTCCCATCTTTCCCCATCCACGTCCCCTTTTCTTCCTTCTTTCCCACCCCCTACTTACTTAATTTCATTGACAGCCGATGCCTCTGCTGCAGCTGCTCCTCCCCCTTTGCTCCCACAGGCCACCATGGAAAGGGAAGAGGGGCTCCATACGGAGCCCCGGCTTCCCTTGCCATTCCCGGTCACCTTAAAACAGTATTTTCAGTCATTGAGCGGGACGCACGAGGCATCCCGTTCAATGACTGAAAACACTTTATTTTAGCACCCCGGGTTACCGCTTTGGTAACCCAGGGTGCTAATTGCCTTTGAACGGGGGGTACGGGCTGGTGCCCTCATTAATGGTTTCGCTTGGTCCATTGATTTGGGCTGCCCGTCCGTTACCCCACGTTCCAACTCTTGGAATGGGGGATTAACATCAAACAGAAACATTGTCCAAACTGAATCAACAGGACAGGATGAACTAAACAAGGGGAAAATATTCCAAATAAGAATGTTCCAGAAGAAGAGGAAAGCAGGGATTGGGTAGAAGCATATGCCACGCCTTAGAGAAAGCTTCTTTTACATCCCGTCAAAATGCCCCTGATTTTACTGAAAAATTGATAAAGGCTAACAGTGACCCAACTCTATTCTTTGATATAAAATCAAATGAAAACAAGAAAGTGAACCTGAATGATGAAAGAAAATTGACAATCACATTTGAGGAAAGAAGAGAACTTGGTGCAGGTGGATAAAAGTCAAAGATGGATTGCCACCACCAAAACAACAATGAATCAGAACCAAAAGAGGTGAAACAAATGGTTTAAAAGTAATGAATGAGATTAACCTAAGTGGATTGTGGTTGGTCTAAGGGGGATATCTAGGCATACTTTCTATGGAGGTTGGAATTGTGATTGGGTCTCTAGAGTCAGGTGGACAGCCATGCCCATCCCTAGTGCAAGTCATTGTCAGTGTCATAAAATATACAACGTTTCATTGGGTCTCAAACTATAGGGCTCTTTGATACGTGGCCCTCAATAATTGGTTGACACACGTGTACCCTTCTGGAATATTTCACTTGCTAGCAGCCCGCAAGCTGCTACACCAAGTGCATGGTGGGTGGACTTGACCATGCCTCCCCATCCAATTAGCCCATCATCCATCATCACTCAAGCTGCTTCCATTCACATAG
Source organism: Ambystoma mexicanum (assembly GCF_040938575.1). Lineage (NCBI taxonomy): Eukaryota > Metazoa > Chordata > Amphibia > Caudata > Ambystomatidae > Ambystoma > Ambystoma mexicanum. The sequence goes on from NC_090934.1 coordinate 675,757,553, forward strand.
TCTTTGAACTTGGCCTTGCAAGTATCACTGCTCCTATGAATACAAAGGAGTGTGAGCATGCTCATACCTTCAAGTCTCAGCGTAGTTTTCCCAAAGTCTATTTCCATCTAGACCATGTGACAGGAGACCATATTTTGAGCTCCTTATTTGTATAACTTGGCACACATTGTCTTTCTGTGGCACCTTAGCAGGAGCTTGTCTCAGCTCTCACGTTCATTATATCTTTCCATGATAGATAACCAGATTCTTGGCTGCCTCAACCCTTTGACACTGGGCCAGACAAGCCTTCTCGATTCTTCCTTCATCGTCAGCTATCCTTATTCTACTGCACCAAACTTTCAGCCCTTCTGCTCATGAGATTCCAGTTTGCTTAAACAGGATGTAGACCATCCAGATTCTATACACATATATATATTGGCAGCACCACCTGCAGTCTATTCACCATAGCCAGCCTTCATGAATACGTAGTCTACTTGTGTTGCTGCATCTGTACAATTAGAAAATGGCTTGCATTTTCTTTCAGGCTCTTTACACGTGCAATCTTCATTCAGCAAGTAAAGGGTCCCTCGATTCTTTACTTCCTCATCAGATTCTAAATGGTCAATTCACCTCCTCTCTCAGCATCCCATCTTGGCGTGTCACCTTGCTTCATGTGGTGCCACCAGTCCCCTCTTCCTTCCGTCTTTACATGTCCTTCAGGGATTCCTCCCATGAGGCAGTCAGCTCTTCGTGGATACATAAAGAATGGTTGTCTCAATGGATACCTTGTTTCAAAGGCTTGTCATGTTATGGGCATCATTACAGGTGTCATGCTTGTCACTATTTCCGGTTCCCAACATATAGGCCAGATAGGGGCGGGACTTCCGGTAGAGGCATTTGGATCCTACTCTACACTCCCCCCTCTGGTTGATTCATCAACCACTATCTCATCAGTCTTCACATCTAGACATCCTCTCTTGAAGAGGTGCTTCTTTGGAGTCCATATTTTCACAACACCTTTCAAAGATCCTGTTGATTTTACATGGTCATCAACACTCCAAGTCATGTGGCTATATTGTCCATTCGGGTTACAGTAAACCCATCTTCCCACATACTTCTTGTGGTCCTTTGGATACAGAAACCTTTTTCCCTCAGGTGCATAGATGTTGGCTTCTATATATTTTCTGATTTCTTCATTTGTCAACTCCTTGGGTCCAAATCCCGATTCAACATCGATCATGATCTTCATTGCTACTGCTTTCTTTGCTGTCTTCTTGCACTGTGTGATTATTATCCTGATCACACAGAACCCAAACATGATCATCATCACCAGTAATGCTCCAAGAAACTTGAAGATATTCAAAATCCATTGTGGAACCCATGAGAAGATAGATGCAAACCAACTGTCGTCTGCAATATTTTCTACTTCATCTTCCATTTTGATGTACAAGTTCGTCAGCATTGTTATGGCATCAGTCTCCATTCTTCTATCGTGAGAAGGTATGAATGTGCAACATGATTACCCAATTTTGACACAAACACCTCCATCCATTGCTATGATTATGTCCAGGATATCTATTCTGGAGAGTCATTAGTCTTGTGGCTCTCAGCTCTTCTTTGATAGCATTGAATACCTTTATGGTAGTGTTGATCGTCTGCAGGAGCTCCCAGTGACTGATCTGTAACCACTTTGCATTCGCCATCGCCTGGATCCCTCACATGAAAATAGTCATGAATATTGACGAAGTCTGACTGAACAACCTATGTTTATATGGAATAGCATTGAAAGGTTGTATCGAATTAGCTGAAAAAATATCTCTTTTCCTCATATGAGCATCTGCTTTTGGAAATTCTCCAATGTTCAGGTCACTTTCTGGAATCACCAATGCTGGAACATGAACAATCAGTATAGATAGTGCAGCCCACCCCAGCCTTGGGCAACTTCACATAAGCTCTGAATCCACAAGCCCAGAAGTGGTCCATTATCACTACTCTCCCATCCTTCATGCCTGGTACATCAAAAAGATTTGATCAAACTGTTGATTCATTCTGACTTTTATTGTGCCATTGGGGGTCATTCCGAGTCCGGCGTTAAGGGAAAAACGAGGCCGGTAAAGGAATAACGACTTCCTTTACCATTACGGGCCATTCTGACCCGCCACACCGTTATTTACGCCACCGTAAACTACGATGGCGTAAATAGCGGACCAGTGTCGCGCGCCCGACACACCATCGCGGAAATAACGGGAAGGGTAAACCATCTCCGATTCCAAGCAAAGCGAACACGGAAATAACGACCTCCACAAGGGCGCAAAGTACCTTACCGCCATGGCGTTAATACTGGCATTGCGGGGAAGGTGTTAACAACCCTGATCAGTGTTTGGAAGAGGAAGAGGTGCACCCAATCAGCACAGGTGGAGGCAATAGAGTCTGGCACAGCACAAAAGGAGCACACACCACACCCCCTCCCACACCAAGATGATACCAATTGTAGCAGCATTCCTGGAGCTGGAGGCCCTGCTTGCAAGGCAGCAACTACGACAACAGCAACAACAGCAACCACAGCAACCACAGCCCCACCACAGAGGACACACAGGAGGAGAAGGAGGGTGAGACAGGGCCAGCATGCCCTACCGGTGCAGCCACCATTACCACGCTGGCAGCCCCCAATTCCCCGCATCAGAGCCACCCCCTTCAACCTCACACGAGAGCAGATCCACACCCTGTACCAGCTTGACTGGGACACCATAACCACCATAGTGGCCCTGATACATACCGACATAGTGAGCCTCATAGAAATCAGCACTGCCATCCCCCCTCTACTAAAGGTAGTGTCCGTGCTCCACTTCCTTGCCACAGGCACCTACCAGCATACAGTGGGGCACATGCATGGCATTTCACAGCCAATATTTTCCCGGATACTCAACCAAGTGCTGGATGCCCTCCTCAAGCACAGAAGGGACTACATATGCCTCCCCCAGACTCCACAGGAGATATATGATACCAAAGCTGCCTTCCATGCACTTGCAGGCATGCCAAATTGCATAGGTGCCCTCGACTGCACCCACGTAGAATTGGTGGTTCCTCATGCCATGGAGGTGCCGTATCGCAACCGCAAGCAATACCACTCCATCAATGTCCAGATGGTGTGTAATGCCAGTAAAGCCATCACACAATGCAATGCTCGGTACCCCGGATCAACTCATGACTCCTTGGTCCTGCGGAACTCAACACTACCAGGCTACATGGACCGACATGCCGGACAACGTACCTGGCTGCTTGGTGAGTAACCGTAATGGGCCATGGCAGTGCATTGGGGCTCTGAGTAGGTTGTCAGCATACCCCACTGTGAAAGGGGGTGGTGGAGATGCATACTTCACGCGGGAGGGAAAGTGGGGGGGATGCATACTCAACCCGGGAGGGAAAGTGGGGGGGATGCATACTCCACCCGGGAGGGAAAGTGGGAGGGGGATGCATACTCCACCCAGGAGGGAAAGTGGGGGGGGGATGCATACTCCACCCGGGAGGGAATGTCAACGCCATTGTACGTTGTGCACCTCACAGAACACTGTGCCCCATGACAAGTGGCTCGCCACATTACCACCTAACCACACAGTTGTGAATACGAGCCAACACCTCCGGACAAACAGTTACCCTGGCCAAAGACCATGACACATGCACCACACATCGGTGGACCTTACACACCGTAAGGTCATCGTGCACCATGCAGTGCAATAGCACCATGTCACTGACTCCTGCATCTCAACACAAAGGACAGTCATCCATGGGAGTGCATAGAGGTTAGTCTAACAGGGATCCTACTGCGTGTGACTGGTTCGGCACCTCCATAGGATAGCTGCCAATAACCATGATAGGGATCAGTGCTGAATGAAGGGTATGCTACCAACTACTACCAACACACTCTTACAGCAGGTCTTACGCAAGTCATCAATTAATGCAGTCCAACACTGCTGCATGCATAAACGATGCACATGCAACAAGACATGAGTGCGCACCATGACCCATCAGGGAGAAGCTACCCCCTCCATCATTCCATTGGCCAGCACACATGGCCGGACCAGTAATGGGTTGACTGTATCCAGGGACATGTGTGCATGGCCAGTCATCACCCACTGCAATGTAAGACTAGCACAGTTCTCCACCATGAATGTACTAACACTTACCTTCATTCCACTCTCATGCAGGTGATGCTGGCTACCCTTTGAAACTGTGGCTCATGACCCCGGTCCGCAACCCCCAAAACAGGCACGAGGAGGACTATAATAGATCTCATACCCGTACACGGGTGGTCATAGAGCAGGCCTTCGGCCTTCTGAAGGCACGATTCCGTTGCCTCAGCCTGTCAGGTGGGGCCCTCATCTACAGCCACGAGAAGGTGTCCAAGATCACCATGGCATGTGTAATGCTGCACAACATGTGCATCCGTCGGAACGTGCCACTGCCCCCTGACGTGGGACTGCTACCACCAGATGAGGAGGAGGAGGAGGTGGAGGAAGGAATGGCAGAACAGCAACACGGTGCCGATGCACGGGAGGGACGTTCCGTGCGACAAGCATTGATCGAGCAATATTTCTGAATCACAAGTCAGCTGAGGGGGTGAGGATGACAGGGCATTGGGCACTGGATGTGGGGATACATGTACTACATGCACTGTGAGACATTAAAAGACACATGCACAATAATGAATGCCCACTCTGTATTGTAGAATAGACCAAACTGTGTATTGTATGATGATGTCCAAACGTGTACAACAGATCCTTCACCCTCAACCCCCTCCCCCTCCCCCCCAACTCCCACACACCCTCAACCCCCTCCCCTCCAACTCCCACACACACCCTCAACCCCCTCACCCTCCCCCCCAACTCCCACACACACCCTCACCCCCCTCACCCTACCCCCCAACTCCCACACACACCCTCAACCCCCTCACCCTCCCCTCACAACAACCCCACAATGTTCCCATCAGTGCAGCATTGGCCACATGTGTGTGGCTGCACGGTCAATGGGCACTGCCAGAGCCTGGGGCATCCCTTCCATTCTGGCTCATCGTGCGCAGTGACCTACAGACCGGGCTGGTCTGCGTGGAGGAGCTCTGGGAGGGTGGCACCTCCTGCTGGGGCTGTGGTCTGGGGGGTGCTGCCTCCAGGGCATCAGCAATCCTGCCAAGCATCTCACAGATGCGGTTTGTGCTGGTACTGATGATCTCGCCCAGAGCCTGAAGGTCATTATGAAGCACCAACCCTGATTCCTGGTTGTCCCGGAGAAACTCCTCTATCATGCCCGTGAGGTGCTGGCAGCGCACTGTTTCTGCAGCCGATGTGGGCAATGTGGTCGGCAGGCTTAGTGTTGTTGTGCCTGCAGGACTTTCAGGACTTCCTGCAGGGGAAGTGGGCTCATGACAGACAGGTGTATCCCCTTCGCCTGTGAGCCCTGGGCCGTCACTCGACCCAGGGTCGCTATGGGCAACCTGGCTGTACGAGGGAGTGTCTGGGCTCTGTACATAGTCATTGGGCTCCTCCACGTTGTCAATGGTGTTTGGTGATGTGCTGCCTGGCACATCGAGGATGCACATGGCAGCATTCTCCCCTGACGCACTCGATTCCTCATGGTGCAGCGTGGGGCATGTGTCCCGCAGAACTGCAGGCATGTCCAGGGCGGCAGATGGGGGTTGTGTACCCTCCATGGGGGTTGCTGGGGCAGGTGGTGTGGCATGTACCTTCTTCCTGCTTGCAGGTATGCGCTGTCCCCTGCCTGTGCCCCGGGAGGTACTTGTCCGGGGGCCTTCCTGGTCCTCACTTTCATGACCGGTGCCTGTGGGGGGCAAGAGAGAGACGGCATGAGCAATGATCTGGGGGTCAGAATTACTTCCAGACAATGGTATTACGATGGGATAGCAGCGTTTTGGTGACATTTGGGTGCTGAGTGGGACTGTGATCTTTGCTTGGATGGGAAAAGCATACTGTCGGCAGGGTCACTCATGTTGGCGGAGTACTGTGGTGACTGACATTGACCAGCTTTTTGTGTGGCATGCCCAATATGGGTGTCAGCCTTGCACCTGACATCATCCTGGGTCCCAGTTGTTACGGCATCATTGGAGGGGGGGGGGGTTTACCCAAACATGATGTGACTGCTTGACCAGCCCTTGGCGATGACTTGCATTAGGGATGCATGTACTGTTTACACTCATGGCACTCACCTGCGTCAGCTGATGAAGGATCACTGCAATCCATATCGCCGACACCTTCGATGGCTTCTGTGCCCATCATCTCCGCACATGTTTCCTCCCAGGGCATCATTTTTATGGGTGAGGCTAGGCCTCCTCCTGTCTCTAGGGCCAGATTGCGGTTTTCTGAGAGGATGGCCCGCACCCTCAGACGGAGGTCATCCCAGCGTTTGCGGCAATGCGTCGTGCTGCGGGGGGTGTTTCCGACAGCGCTCACCCTCTGCGAGACCAGCTCCCATATCTCCTTCTTCCTGAGGATGGTGGGCCTGCGCATGTCGCTGCTGAAAACAATCTCAGCATGTTCATGCAGAGTATCGACGAGTACCTGGAGCTCATCCTGGGAGAATTTCTCCTTCCTGATGCGCGCAGCACCCTTTTTTAATGCTTTTGGCACGATGCTGGTCTCTGGAGTCTATTTTGCCTATCACAATATGCCCACGAGTCCTGTATGGAGAGGATTGCAATGGATTGTGATTTTAAAGATGGCCGCCATGATGCTTCCCGTTCCTGTTCGATGAGGTAATTTCCGTCTACGGTTTTTACCGGTGCCCGTAATTTACGGTCATCGTTAATTACGGGCACCGCTATTTACGCACTACGTGGAGGGCGATGGTGTTAGTTACGTCTCGGTTGTTATCGGTAAGGGGTTTGACGCGCCCTTTACCGGTATGGCGCTAGGGGGTTTACCAGCATGGCGGAAAGCTTGTGCCCGCGAGGTCGGAATATGGTGCTAATTACGCCCTGCTACCAACACGGATACGGTATTTCCGCCATGCCGGTAAAGTCAGAAATTTAACGCGAACCTCGGAATGAGGCCCATTGTTTCGGAAACACAGCTCTCCACTGTCCAGAGGCACTATCTACAAAGGTCCTTCTTTATCATCGACCCATGTCAGCAACTTTGCAATCTCCTGCCACTGATGCTTGCATTCAGTTTCTGCAGTATTTATGACTTTCTCATAATATCCTGTAAGTGCTAATACCCTACATATGACCAGGCCTTCCTCCCACCCATCTGGAGAAAGCACTGTTCCCTTGATTTGCAGCTGACATCTCTCCTTTCATCTTCATATTTCTTCATAATTTTTTCCTTGACAATTGAGCTTTTTGTTTATTTCCCATCCGATTCCTGCTCCCTTCTTTCCAGGTTTTTCATATCTTACCATGTGATCTCTGGTGTGTGCTCTTGCTCTTGTTTTCCAATCTAGTACATAATCATCTTTTGGAGATGTCCACTCGGTTACCCATACCGAGGATGCGGTTCAACCCTGGAACTGACCTTTCGTATGGCAGAGGGCAAGGTGCATCAGGCAGTGAGCTTTCTGGGATGCTACTTTTATAGCTAGGAATATCTTACGAATTCCACAAAGCATAAGGTAGGAGAGTACAAACATAGCAGCTCTCCTTAGAGCTCCTCTTTCCTACCTCTTTCATGTGCTGATACCACATGTTTTTCCCCAAATGTGCTGTACTGTCTAGATAATTATTTAACTCATAATCATCTTCCTGTGTACTTCTCCTGTGTCTCCCTTTCATGTACTGAGTGCTTGCAAAATTCTCAAGAAGTGTTTCAATAATGATCCTTCCTGCAGGGGAAATCATAGGGATACTTGTTTTAGGATTAGGCAACCCTAGACCAACTGCTGGCATAGGGAAAATCACAAATGGCCTTGGTATTTCGATAACAGGCACTTCTGCAAGAGTCACTGGAGTGGGGAGAATCAAGGGGATGTCTACCTTCTGTGGAACAATAAAGTAAAAAGTGTGTACCAAAAGAATCAGGAAAACAATGATAAAAGCTGTGCATGCAAATATAATACACCAATACATTAATCCCCACCATTTACAATTCTCCACACGTCATTGAGTTTGTTCACTTCCCAACACTGTGTCCTTCCCAGTATTCCTCATTGTGCCTGCGTGCTACTTTAAGGAGGGAGAAAACCTTTTTAATCAGGCAACTCTGTTAGATGGTCAGGTAACTGCAGGATCTGTTCAACTATTGCCATAAGCAGCCTCCTGATTTCAGGGCCATTTTTAGGATCATGCAGAAAAACACGTATATTAGTGCTGCGTACAACTAGAGCAGGATAAGCTCACAAAATAAAAGCAAAAACAGTGAGAAGGAGTCTATGGACATAAACATCAGATAGGACCATTAGTGTAACCAAACAGAAACTCAGTGAGGAACGAGTCTGGAAACTGTTTGTGCTTCCAGTCGTTGAACTCCAACTCTAGATTTGGCATATTTAGCACACTTTCCAATGTCCAATTCAAAGATTCCTGTGACTCAAGAATTTAGTTTTACACTCCTGCTAAAATATCTATAAAGAGTGTCTTGGGTGAGCCACAGTCCAAATGCACACTTGTATTAATTTAATCAGCAACCTTAGTGTCCTTCCTCGTCATTGATGGAGTCTGCATGTACTGAACTTCTTGTCTTGCTTCCGAATCAATGGGTGGGGGTGAATTTGTCTCACCAGAGTAAGATTTTACATCGACCAGGCCATGTGCCTCTCTCTTGGACTTTTACTACTGAGGGAGTAATGTTCTCAACAATGTAGGGACCACTAAAACGGGGCTCGTGCCACTTCCTTGTGAAGTTACGTTGTAGGACTGAATCTCCCACAAACAATCTAGGTCCAGGAAGTAGTTCTTGAAGTCTGGTTGCTGAATGGTCTTCATCTGTGTCCTGAGACCGACCACCTGTGGCGCATGATATGAGTGACCTGAAATGACAGAGATACTAGCGGTCATACATGTGAAATAAGCACGAAACTCATTCCCTAACATTTCTGCAGTCTTCTGGGCACCATTTCTGCTCCTCGATGGAGGAGACAAGAGCGTTCTCATTTGCCTCCCTGTCACTAGTTCATGGGGTGTGAGGTGGTGGTCCGACCCAAGCTGATTCCTTAATGCATATAATGCTAAGGGCAGGCAATAGAGCCATCCCTTCTCCAGTGGCAATTTAAGTTTAGCAATTCTCTCCTTGAGAGGACTGTTGAGTCTCCCACATATCCTGTTCACTTGCGGGTGATAAGCAGAAGAAAACTTGTGCTTAATGCTCAATAATAGACTAATATGGTCAAATACTTCATTAACAAAACGGGGCCCATTGTCAGATCTCAGCACCTCACATACTCCCCATCTAGGAAAGACTTCTCGTACTATAAACTTTGCTGCGCAAGTGGCATCACGGTATATACATGGACCTGCTTCGATCCATCCCGAAAAGGAACACACCACCACTATCATATACCTATATCCACTACATACTTTCAGCATATCAAGATAGTCAATATGTAAATGCTGAAAAGGACCATTTGGTCAATGAATCACTACTCTGATTGTTTGCAGTGTCTGCCCAGCGGTAAACGTTTGACATATGATGCAATTTACTACATAAAATGCAACGTGTTGTAACAGGTTTGGTACGAACCAATCTCTGCAATAGCTGCTGTGAGGCTTTCACTAGTTACATGTGCAGGGTAGTGCAGCTGTTCAAGCGCTACCCTTAATGATGCTACTGGCATCACCGGTTTTCCAGTGCTGTCTTGTCGCCATAATGCTTCAGAGGGGGATAAAGAGCACCCGCATTGCTTCTATAATTCTTGCTCTTCCTCTAGTGCACTGCCTTGAATTTCCAGCTACTGTGTTTTAGTCAATTATTAAACCCTTCTCGCATTACCATAGTTAAAGTCAACCCCTTTCTTATAATAGGAGTATCAAAACTCAAGATATCTGAAGAGTTTGCAACCCTTTTGGCCTCTTCATCTGCGGCTTCATTTCTGCTTGAAATAAAGTCAGTTCTCTTAGTATGTGCTGCGCATTTATCTATTGCAATGGCTGCTGGGAGCAGTAGTGCCTTAATAAGCTTATCCAATAATGCTGCGTGCTGAACTGGAGAGCCTTCCGCTCGGAGGTAGCCCCTCCTTTTCCAACATGCTAGCCCTGCGTGCCTGGTTGATGTCACATAGGCGGAGTCACTGTACACAGTCACTTCCAGCCCTTCAAATTTCTCAACAATAAGCGCCACCAATTCTGCTGCATGTGCCGAAAAAATGACATGGCAGCCCTATGCTTGCCACAACTTCAAATTCGTCATTTTCTCTGTGTCTCACAAGAGCTTAAACAGAATGCCTTTCTCCAATCAATTTTGGATGACCCATCAATAAAGAAAATCTCCCCTCATGACAATGCATTTTCCTTTATATGCGGTACGTCATCTTAAAACTCCCCATAACTAGAGCAATCATGCACATGCTCACCCTCTGCCATGGGCTCAGCTACAAATATGGCAGGATTCCCGATTTTACACCTGACTATCTTAATCGCTGGGTTTGATATAACTACTTCATATGCAGATGCTCTCTGAGATGTCAATGTACCCTTAGGTTTTTCCAAATTAGCAAAGCATGTTCAACAAACATCATAGAACACCCCATCACAATGCTGGTAGACTTCGCAATTGCGAATGCGGCTGCTGCCAGCGATTGTTTGCAAGGAAAGTGTCTTCTCATAACTGGATTTAATCTAAAATCCCACTATAATATGCCAGAGGTTTGTACCCCAGTGTAGTCTTCTATGTAAGCATTGCTGTCATGACTGTCCCATTCATGTGCAAAAATAGAAAGAACTCCACAGCATAGTTGGGAATTCCTAAAATTGTAGCTGTACAAACTGCTTTCTTCAATTCTTCAAACCCTTCCTCCATTTCCTCAGTCCTTTCTATTTTATCCTTATTCACTTGTGCCTTTTTTAGAGCCTGCAAAAGGGGTCTTGTGTATGAACTATAATCAAACACACACGCTCTAACACAGTTGCATAATCACAGAAATTGCTGCATTTGCTTTATTGTGTGCAGTTTTGCTGTTTTCATAATCGCCTCAGCTCTTTCAGGTGTTACCTTTTTTCCCTCATGTGAGATCAACTGGCCTATGTATAACACCTCTTCTTGAAAATACTGCAACTTCTCTTTGTCTACTTTGTATCCCTATCTGGCAGGATAATCATCAACAGAATTGAGTCTTGTCTGCACTCATCTTCTATTGTGCTACAAATCAAAATTGTATCTACGTACTGTATCCCAACGCTCTTCAAATCAATATTGCCTAGGTCCATCTGGAGGACCCTGTTAAAGATCGATTGAGACTCACAGTACACTTGGGCCAAACGAGTGCTCTTCAGCTTAGTTTGATGAAACGTAAATGACGTCAAATCTTGGGAGTCCTTATGCAACTGGACTGAGAAAAACACATTTTTCAAGTCAGTCACTGAGAAATATCATGCCTCTGCGAGGATACTACATAGTATTGTCACCTGATTCAGAACTAAAGGAAACTTTGCCTCTACAATTTGGTTAATTGGTCTCATGTCCTGAATTAGTCTCCACGACCCCCCTTTCAATTTTTTCACAGGGTAAACCGCAGTATTGCACGGTGACTCTGACATCACTAAGATACCCTGTTCCATTAATGCTGAAATCATCTTAAAAATACCCTAATCCGCCTCTCAAGACATGGGGTACTGTCTTGCTCGAGGTAAAATTGCTCCTGACTTCAGTTTAATCCTAACCTCCCCTAACCCCTCAATAGGCCTACGTCATAGGGGCCTGTGGTCCATAAAGAGGTTGGCACTTTTTCTAAGTCTTGTCATAAAATACTGGATGCTGCCACATTATCATCATTCACTGTGGGACCTCTCTTTTCTCTATTCTGATCCAATATGTAATACTCATCTCAAATATCACTTCATCATCTGCTAAGTCATCTCGAAACACATCATCGTCGGTGATGTCAGTCAATCTGCACCCTTCCCAAATGGCAATCACTGTTCTCCATTGCCTGCCCTCATCATAGGTTTATTCGAGTATGGCCATTTCCCCTCATACTGGTTGCATCCAACCCTAAGGGAATAGTCTGTCTCCACTCTTTGTTCATAGGTATCTGTGATCTGAACAAGAACTCTTCAGGTATTCGCACAGTCTTTCCCACTAAGCTGTGTAGCCGTGTTAACAGAATCCGTATCCCATAAAGAAAAAACTCAGGCTCCATCGATACCCTCGTAGGGACATATGCCCTGTAAATGCCAATATAAATTCACCCATGTTCATGTAATGTATCTCTGGGGTAGAACACATTATGCCTTCATGAGTGAAAGAAATCGTCATGTTAAGCATTAAATCTCGCCCCAGAATATTAACTGGTGCTGCCACAAATACAATAATGGAACCAACATGTTACACTCTCCTATGGAGACTGGTAATTCATCAGTATAAGGAACTTTACTTGTAGCTCCAGAGAAACCTTGTGCATTCATGGCATTTCCCGACATTGGATATTTTCCCTCTTGTATACATGAACGAGTAGCCCCAGTGTCCACTAAAAAAGAAAAAGATTTGCCTCCTATCGTTACATCAACCCTTGGTTCCTCTTGAAGGTCTGGTGTTACAGATAGTACTGAAAACATCAAGGCGCCCTGTGAGCTGTCCTATTGTGGATATATGCTCATCCCCGTATCTGTGAAGGGACTACCTCCCACCACAGTGACACCCCCTATTCTAGGCATCAATAACTTTCCTGTGTTTGTGTTCTGTTGTATCTACATGGGTGCATGCTGTGACTGTCCTTGTGGTGGATTCAATGGTGCTGGCTGTGGCTGCTGTGCCTGTTGCGTGGCTGCTGTGCCTGTTGCATTTGCTGCACTTGTGCTTGATACACTGTCTGATCTTGGGTGAGCCCGTTCTTAGCCTGTGGGCTATATGCTGGAGGATAAGCTGTCCCCCCTCTTGAGAATTGCCCATTCTGTACATACCCTTGGCTCCCACACATGCGCGCAATGTGCCCTTTCATTCCACATGTCCAACATATAGGAGGAGCTCTTCTAACTTGTCCTCCTTGATTAAATCCTCCTTGCATATACTGATTATCATTCTGCATATTCTGAAAGCAACCTTGACGTTTTGCAAACCACCACTTCCTCTGGAGCTCATTCCTCTGCCTCGTGGTATGAACCTATTCCTTCCTTGGTCCATCTGGTGTTGATTAGTCTGCGATGTACCCACTGCTTGCTGCATTCCCAGCCCTTCTCCACTTGTCAATACCACTCCTCCTATGGTGTATTCTGACAATTTCTTCTGTACTAACTTGGCTTCCTTAGGTTTTCTAGCCTCTTCCTTCTTTCTATTTTTCTCTTAGAATAGCAGACAGTGATGCACTATGGTCAGCTGTATTTCTGCCCAAGGTCTTCCTTCCATTCCTACTAATTTCTTGAGCTGTCTCTGTACTTGCTCTGGTAATCCCTGACATAAAATGTGGTACAATACTGCCACTGTCTTTCCTCATGGTTCTCGCGTTTCAAGGGTCCACCGTTCCTGAATGCTTTGAATGTAAACAAGCAGATCCTCGTCTCGTCCTCTGGCATCTTCCATGCCATAATTGCACCCATATCTGACATGTTATTATAATGTACCCTGAGAGCTCTCCAGTCGTCTGCTCTACAATTATTAAATAGCGCTCCATCATGCGCTGTGTTCTGTGCCGTGACACTTGAATAACCTGCTCGTATCCAAATGTCATCAGCCCAATCCCCAAGAATGACTGCTAGAAGACCCTTAATGTCCCCTATTGCTAATGTATTTCCCCCTGTCATTTTCCCTAGCTCATAAATCAATTTTCCCACACCCGCCGTTAAACTGGGAAGTTTACATCTTAAATTACAATTATCCATCTGTGGCCATGGAATATATTGTGGTCTGGCCCCTCCTTTCTCCAATAAAGGGAACTGCATGAACCCAAATCCGCAATAGGCTCCCATTGTCTGCCTATCCATAGTGGGGACAATGGTTCTACATCATCTTCTACCTGGCAATGACCTTAGCCTGCTCACATATGGTGGTGACTCTCCCTTCTCACTATGTGATCGTCCTTTAGGATGCTCTGGATATGCCACAGGAACTGGCGTCCTATCTTTAGTCTGCTCTCGATCAAACCATCTTACTTCCTTGTCTGTCAGCAGACATCCCTCGGGATCACATGCGCTTCCCCCTCCTCTTAGCGGAAGAATTCCCTCTCTTGGTCTGACATATCTAGTCCCCAGCTAGTGTGACTCTCGTCCCCTTCATCCTTATTTAAAGGCTGCCTGTCCAAGGACAAGGCTCTTTGCTCAAGACTAAATAGGTCTTTACCTTCACTCTGTGGGTAGAGGACCAAAGATTGACCTCCCTTCCCTCGACTTTCCAATCAGCCACTTTCCCTTAAGTCTTGGTAGGCTTTATCTATCCTATCTCCGATGTTCCCTATGTCAACATTTTCCTCCAGGGCAGCCCTAGATGGCCCTGGCACTGCCTCCTCTAATGTTGCAAGCTCCTCTATATTGCCCCATTGTAATACTGGATTCAGTTCCATTAACTCCTTCTGAATGTGCTCAATATCACGGTCCCTTTGTCTCCTTTCTCGCTCCTTCTCTTCGTCTAATTACCTTCGCTTTCTCAAATGCCATCTAACTCTTTCCTCTTCTTGTCTTCTCTCCTCCCTTCTTCGATCACCCTTCACTCTTCTTCTTCCCTTCGTCTCTGTATCCTTTTGTTTCTTAATTTCTGCGCTTCCTCCTCTTCTCTCTTCCTTTCTTGTGTATCCTGTTCTTCATTTGCTCTCTGCCTGTTGTCATACTTTCTCTGTTCCTCTGCCCTTTTTTCCTTCCTTTGCTGTTCCTCCTGATACATCTGTTCTCGCCTCTGTCTGCTCTTTCTTTTGCTTTCATCTTCGTTCAATCTTTTCTTGTTTCCTGTCCTTTCTATATTGTTCATCTTAATCTTCCCTTTGCCTGACTTCCTCAATACTTTTCCCATCGAGCTTGAGCAATATCTCTCTACCCATCCATTCAATCTGGACAAGCGTTACATCGTCAGCTTTGTCCTTTTCCCCTTGCCATCTCTTAATCTCTTGTTCTATGTCTGTGGTCATATTCGATCGTTCACTTTTCCACTCCTTGTCCTGCAAGACCTTAAAGATCTCTTCATTCCTTCTAGTCTCTTCTTGACTATCATCACATTCATTAGCAGGTGGTATATATATCGGGTTACTATACCCTGTTGCCACTTTCAGTTCCTTTAACGGATACAGTCCTATATCTTCTGTACTATCGCCTTTTACTTCTGGCGAAGTAAGGGGAGCAGAATGCTCCACATCTTCCTCCTCATGTTGGCTAAGTATCCCTTCCTCAGTAGGCGGATCCACCCGCTCCTTTTGGTACATCTTCCAGAGCTCTAAAATAGTTAACCTTTTCTCTACTTTCTTTCTTGTGTACGCAGAGTGCAAGTATGTGGTCATGTGTTGCAATGCTGCCTTTGACAGCGATCCCCCTTGTGGCCATGGCATAAAAATGTTATCTGCTGTGCCCTTCACCCACTCTGCACTGTACTGTTTGATCTTGGGCATATGTTTTGGCAGTGTTTTGCACATGTGTATCAGTGGAGTAACTTCTCCCATTGTGACAAGTCTCAAATGACTGTCAATACTTATCAGTGGTTACACAGAATACATTTCAGAAAAATAATAAATATGAGCGTGCTGCAACCTTCACTGCTCAAAGCCTCTATTTCTTAATTATCGCAATCTACCCTGTGATCGGCGCTGACAATGACCAAAGATAGATACTAACTTTTTAGCTCTACTTAACACAGCCTATCTTTGTCGCTCTTCGACACTTCTCTTTTTCAATACACAAAATACACAAACAAATAGACTAGTGGACTTTTTACATATACACCATGGTACTCCGTTTCTCTTAGCCCCTAAAATACACTGATTTGAGCTTCAGTCATTCCCTATCATAAACCTGTTTATGTGCTGCCTAATATACGCACTTGGGGTTTGAAATGACTCCTTCTAAAGCTCCTTGAGCTAGGAAACTGGGCTCTTCAAAAACGCAACTCATTTTATATTTCTAATGCTCCTTGTTATGTACTAAACAACCCCCATTACTTTTTTATGTTACCACACTCCCATCCTCACTTTTTGCCATTCCACTTAGTCTACTCACCATTCGCTCTTCAGCTCTTGGCCTTCGGTATCGTCTCCCCTCTTCTAATCGACCACCGTCGCATTCAGTCCACTCAGTGCCTGTGGAAACCAGGAGGGATTTCGTCAAAGAGGGACCTGTCCCACCGTCTCCATTTTCCTGCAAGAATTCTATGTCGGCCGCTCTCCACAGGAAACTTTGCGATCTTCTGGCTAGTTGGCGGAGGGTGTTCGCTTATCCGGAAATCTTGAGACTTACTAATCGGTGGATCTTATGCAACCATCCTCTGCTTCCACATGAACCCGTAGGCCCCTTTTAAGTGAGGTAGCACTCTACGGGATGGATGGGGATGTAGAGGTTACTCAAACATCAATGATAAAACTGACTCAGGAAGTTGGCATATAGTTAGCTGTTTTATTAACAATTTTCTAAAACAGGGAGTACAACAGACATCAACAGATGTGTTCTATCAGCTCTCGTAGCATTTAACAAAAAACACTTATATAGTAAAAATTCATCATCACTGGCAAAGTAAGAAAACCTAAGTGGGATTGTGGTTGGTCTACGGGGAATATCTAGGTATACTTTCTATGGGGGATGGAATTGCGATTGGGTCTCTACAGTCAGGTGGACAACTATGCCCACCCCTAGTGCAAGTGATCGTTAGTGTCATAAAATACACAATGTTTCATTGGGTCTCAAACTATAGGGCTCTTTTATACGTGGCCCTCTATAATTGGTTGGCACACTTGTACACTTCTGGAATATTCCACTCACTATCAGCCCGGAAGCTGGTACCCCAGGTGCTTGGTGGGTGGACTGTGACCATGCCTCCCCACCCAATTAGCCCATCATCCATCATCACTCAAGCGACATTTGAGCAATGTTCACATCTGAGGTGGCCATTCTAGGCGGTGTGGCTTGACGTGGGACAGACCCAGTGTAAGATCCTTTCCTCTAACCTTGCGGCGGTTCAGCAGGGAGACCGGTCACAAGGCTTTCAGCGTTCTCAGCCTCTCGAGCCCCTCGCCGTGAGTGTTCTTTAGTGCCGGCGGTTTATGAAGGGAAGGATGCCAGCATTTGTTACAGACCTGGTCGACACCGGGGATCTTTCTTTATTGCCTCATGTCTGCGGGAGCTTCGGCAGTGCCTCACTTAGCATATATGCTATTATATGCTGAGAGCTCCATCAGGCTCCTTGCAGTATTCCCTGGTAGGCTCCTCGTCATCTCCTTCCTCAAAACACTGCTTTTGCCTTGCTCCATCCTGACTTTTTAACTATTTATTAGTAAAATGCCAGTCACAAGGTCACATAGTATGGATAACAGGGCCAATGATACAGACCTGCTCACTGAGACTGCCTTTAGCTCTGGGTCATCGCCTTCTATTAATCTTCTGGTGCCTTTGGCAAGGTGAAATATTCTCTACAGTCTTCATCCCCTGCTCTCTGCAGGAGTGGTAGCCGTCTGTCGGAAGTCCTGGCACTAAGTGCTAAAAGGAGACAAAGACTCCAGAAAGATCACCTCCTGTCCATCTACAAAATCTACAAGAATGATGTCACCGAAGATTGTCCCCTCTCTCCCACACATATGCAATTACTGAACAAGGTGCCTTTAGTTCACAATGTTCATGGGGGGGTAAATGGGGCACTATTAGAGGGTAAGGAACTTGACAAATCAGAAAGTTAGGTGCCTAAGTGTGTTCCGATATCTCCATCTCGGTCAAAAGAATCAATGGGAGTAGTCAGGAGAAGCCACCCCTGAAGGTTGCGGTAAGGGGTCTGGCGATTCCAAAATGTCCGCACACTGGTTGCTCCTTAAGAAATACATGTTGCGGGACTGTGATGCTGGAAATGCATCAGAGGGACAGGGCCTCTGAATCCTTGTCCCTTATTGCTTTTTATCATATGTTCTGACATGTTTTCCATGCAGGAGTTCATGTGGGACACCTGCATTTGTGCAACTCTTCCTGTATTTGGTTTGGTGAACAGACCCTTGGGATACCCTTAGGGCAGCCTTAGGGTTCCCCAGCCCACTCATGTCTCCCACCACCCCCACCCCCCCAGCCACCAGGGGCAGCCTCCACCAGGCCCCCACTCATGTCTCCCACCACCCCCACCCCCCGACAGTGCAGGGGCAGCCTCCACCAGGCCCCCACCCATGTCTCCCATCACCCCCACCCCCCAGCCACCAGGGGCAGCCCCCACCAGGCCCCCACTCATGTCTCCCACCACCCCCACCCCCCAGCCACCAGGGGCAGCCTCCACCAGGCCCCCACTCATGCCTCCCACCACCCCATCCCCCAGCAGTGCAGGGGCAGCCTCCACCAGGCCCCCACCCATGTCTCCTATCACCCCCACCCCCCAGCCACCAGGGGCAGCCTCCACCAGGCCCCCACTCACGTCTCCCACCACCCCCACCCCCCAGCCACCGGGGGCAGCCTCCACCAGGCCCCCACTCATGTCTCCCACCGCCCCCACCCCCGCAGCAGTGCAGGGGCAGCCTCCACCAGGCCCCCACCCATGTCTCCCATCACCCCCACCCCCCAGCCACCAGGGGCAGCCTCCACCAGGCCCCCACTCATGTCTCCCACCCCCCCACCCCCAGCCACCAGGGGCAGCCTCCACCAGGCCCCCACTCATGTCTCCCACCACCCCCACCCCCAGCAGTGCAGGGGCAGCCTCCACCAGGCCCCCACCCATGTCTCCCATCACCCCCACCCCCAGCCACCAGGGGCAGCCCCCACCAGGCCCCCACTCATGTCTCCCACCACCCCCACCCCCCAGCCACCAGGGACGCCTCCACCAGGCCCCCACTCATGTCTCCCACCACCCCCACCCCCCAGCAGTGCAGGGGCAGCCTCCACCAGGCCCCCACTCATGTCCCCTATTACCCCCACCCCCCAGCAGTGCAGGGGCAGCCTCCACCAGGCCCCCTCTCGTGTCTCCCACCACCCCCACCCCCCAGCAGTGCAGGGGCAGCCTCCACCAGGCCCCCACTCATGTCTCCCACCACCCCCACCCCCCAGCAGTGCAGGGGCAGCCTCCAACAGGCCCCCACCCATGTCTCCCATCACCCCCACCCCCCAGCCACCAGGGGCAGCCTCCACCAGGCCCCCACTCATGTCTCCCACCACCCCCACCCCCCCAGCCACCAGGGGCAGCCTCCACCAGGCCCCCACTCATGTCTCCCACCACCCCCACCCCCCGACAGTGCAGGGGCAGCCTCCACCAGGCCCCCACCCATGTCTCCCATCACCCCCACCCCCCAGCCACCAGGGGCAGCCCCCACCAGGCCCCCACTCATGTCTCCCACCACCCCCACCCCCCAGCCACCAGGGGCAGCCTCCACCAGGCCCCCACTCATGCCTCCCACCACCCCATCCCCCAGCAGTGCAGGGGCAGCCTCCACCAGGCCCCCACCCATGTCTCCTATCACCCCCACCCCCCAGCCACCAGGGGCAGCCTCCACCAGGCCCCCACTCACGTCTCCCACCACCCCCACCCCCCAGCCACCGGGGGCAGCCTCCACCAGGCCCCCACTCATGTCTCCCACCGCCCCCACCCCCGCAGCAGTGCAGGGGTAGCCTCCACCAGGCCCCCACCCATGTCTCCCATCACCCCCACCCCCCAGCCACCAGGGGCAGCCTCCACCAGGCCCCCACTCATGTCTCCCACCCCCCCCACCCCCAGCCACCAGGGGCAGCCTCCACCAGGCCCCCACTCATGTCTCCCACCACCCCCACCCCCAGCAGTGCAGGGGCAGCCTCCACCAGGCCCCCACCCATGTCTCCCATCACCCCCACCCCCAGCCACCAGGGGCAGCCCCCACCAGGCCCCCACTCATGTCTCCCACCACCCCCACCCCCCAGCCACCAGGGGCAGCCTCCACCAGTCCCCCACTAATGTCTCCTACCACCCCCACCCCCCAGCAGTGTAGGGGCAGCCTCCACCAGGCCCCCACTCATGTGGCCTATTACCCCCACCCCCCAGCAGTGCAGGGGTAGCCTCCACCAGGCCCCCACTCATGTCTCCCACCTCCCCCACCCCCAGCCACCAGGGGCAGCCTCCACGAGGCCCCCACTCATGTCTCCCACCACCCCCACCCCCCAGCAGTGCAGGGGCAGCTTCCACCAGGCCCCCACTCATGTCCCCTATTACCCCCACCCCCCAGCAGTGCAGGGGCAGCCTCCACCAGGCCCCCACTCATATCCCCTATTACCCCCACCCCCCAGCAGTGCAGGGGCAGCCTCCACCAGGCCCCCACTCATGTCCCCTATTACCTCCACCCCCCAGCAGTGCAGGGGCAGCCTCCACCAGGCCCCCACCCATGTCTCTCATCACCCCCACCCCCCAGCCACCAGGGGCAGCCTCCACCAGGCCCCCACTCATGTCCAACTCATGTTCCCCTGCACCCCCATCCCCAGCACTGTGGGGCACCTGCCAGCAGGCCCCCACTCATGTCCAACTCATGTTCCCCTGCACCCCTACCCCCCAGCACTGTGGGGCACCTGCCAGCAGGCCCCCACTCATGTCAAACTCATGTTCCCCAGCCAACATGTCATCACAATCTAGATCCCTGGTCCCTATGGTCAGCCTCCAAATGCAAAACACCCACCCGAGTATTGCATCCACCCACTCAGAAATGCCAATAACATGATAGAACAGCAATTGCAAGTTTGGAAACGAACACATGTCCCTCACATACACCCAATGGGTGTCAGTGAATCTCAAAACCCATATCATGATAGGCATGAAACCAATGAGATGACACTACACATTGAAGTTTGATCAAAAAATATGTATTAAAGGAAACATGAATTGAATCAAAAATAAACTAACAGAAATGGGAATGTAAAAAAAGTAAAAAGAAGCACGTCCGTGAAAACATGCAAAACCAAAAATCAGAATCCAAAGGAATGGTGTCCAAAGTCACAGTCCACAAAATAAAATCCAATGGGAAATTATAATTGAAAGCCATTGCTCCATGGGTACATTTGTAAAAAGAAAAGAAAATCCAACAGTGAACTATGTACAGGTGAACAAGCCAGGGTCCATGATCCCAACAAAAGAAATGAAACCTATCTAACAACACTACCTAATAAAAAATAACTATATACAAAAATGTGGCCCATTGTCCAAAAGGTCCAAAGAAAATACAAAAACAAAGGAAACCTAACACTAACTAGATAACTATTTACATGGGCAGCGGGCTAGTCCAACGGCTCACTGGATGTTGTCATGGGCCAGGGCATCATCGAACTCCTGTTCAATGGCTTGGAGGCGGGCATGTTCCTTGGCCCCGAGGTCTCGCAGGGATAAAGCAGTGTCCAGCTCCAACTCCCTGAGAAGACCATCGAGGCACTCAGCCCGCCTCAGTGCCCTCCGCATGGAGTTCTCCGCCCTGACCATTGTGAGCCGTTCCTCCTCTGCCCGCTGCCGCTCCGCACCTATCTGCTGGCCCATCCGCTCCCACACGGAAGCCACTCCCATTCCAGGGTTCTCCTGCCCTCCGGCCGATGCCTGCACCCCTGATGTTGATGGCCCCGAGCCATGATGCCTCCCACGTCGAGCCTGCCGCTGCCTCAGACGCAACTGCCTGTGCCAGCACGACGGGATCCAGGCTGATGGAATCCACCGACTCCGCCGTGCACGTGCCCTGCCCGATGATGCCGTTACATCCTCCATCTGCTGGGGTCCAGTTGCTGGTGTGTCCACCCCTGCTGGACCTCCGACTCCCGACTGTGGCAGGGATGGGATCCCCACCGAGCCGGCTGCATTGGTCGGGGCAGGACCACAAGGGGCCCTGGTGGCATCTGGGCCGGAAGACGGCATGGAGAACGACTGGTGCATAGTCTCCACAGAGGAGGAGAGGTTCGCCAGATTGGCCGACACATGTAGGAAACCCCCGACCATGGCCGATCCCAACTGGGCCACGTCAGCACGGTGCTCTCCGTGATGACGTGCATGCTCCTCCCGGGAAGCACGCACCTCATCACGAATTGCACCTGTGCGCAACGTGACACCAATCAGGACCTTCTCCATACGGCCAGGGGTCCCCTCGTCCGCAGGTGGAGGGGAGTCAGATGACATGGACATCCCCCCTACCTGCGGACGGACCTGGGATGGGGCATCCCTGCTGGCGCATGGTGGTGCAGTCACAGTGTCAGGGACAGTGACATGCACAGGCCCCTCCACGGTGACCTGTGCTGCCTCCTGCCCCTGCCCCTGGACTGCAACACTTGCACCAGCAGGGATGCCCCCACCAGGCCCCATGTGCGCCTCAGTAGCGGCCTCCTCCTCCTCTGTGGAAACCACCAACCTGGATGGCTCCACCCCGTCTTCCGCCGTTGCAAGCCCCTGTGGGGGCTCACCCACCCCTTCTGCTGCAGCCGTGGGGGCATCCCCGCCGCTTTGCTCCACAGAGCCGTCTCCGCCCTCTTCTTCACGTGGCGCTGTGTAGAGGGAGACATAGAACACAAGCATCAGGGTACTGTACAATGGTCCCCTAGACAGGAAGCAATAGCAGATGAGTGGCACTGTCAAAGATCACTTCCAACATGTCAAGAAGCGCTGGGAGGACTTCAGGTCCAGGACCCTGACAAAGGCCCGGCGCCTCTTGAAGGCAGCGGATGCTAAGGGGCGCCGGGGCCACTTGTCGGAAGATCAGATGAGGGTCCTGGAACGCATATCCCCAGCGCTCCACGTCCAGGTCCTTGAGAGGCAGACCCGTCTGGAGTGGAGCGGTAAGTGTACATGCATCATGATTGTAACCTGTGCGTGTGGTGATGTACCAGTAGTGTGCCGGTTGCACATCTGTTTGTATGGGGCCGAGTATGGGTGGGGGTGTACAGGACCGTGAGGCTAACACATGCGAGGGCTGTCATGTTTGAGACATGGATGGTGCTTGTGTGTGTCGGCTTGCATGCCAAATGCAGTTGCGTCGGCACACATGTTTGGATGAATGTGTATGTAAGTGGGCATGTTCGTGATGTCACGCATGTATGTTGTTCTCAGCTGCATGTATCAGCACTGTGTACATGTGCATGTGTGTGTATTTGACAAGGGTGCAACAATGATGCAACATGGATGCATGTGACAGCGGGATGTGGAAGCCTGATTGACAGATGTGACATGGATGCCCATCGGAACACTGCGACAGTTGGCTGAGGTGTACACATGCATGCAAGTGTGGTGGTGTGCGTGCATGTGTAGTGCACTCCCTGTGTTGCATGTGATGTCTGGCTCACCTTTGCCTGCTCATGCTGTTGTATGTGTATGGATGGTGCTGGCAGTTGCAATGTGGCTGTGGTATGGCTCATGTGTGCAAGTTGAAATGACATGTGTGTTGCCCATTGTGATGCCATGTCTGAGGTTTGCCAATGCCACTCATGTGCAACTGTCATGTGTGTATGTGTCCATTGTACAGTGCCCTGATGCCTGTGTTTTATTTCTCCCTGTCTGCAGCGTCAACTGATGAAGAGGGCGGAGAAGGTGCTGTGGAGTACAGCGGCGGGGATCGCACCGCCAGCCGGAGACGCAAGGCCCGGCTCCCCTCCCAGGTTGTGATCTTGTCGGGGAGTGAGGAGTCCGGTGCCGCGTCCCAGGCCGCAGCTGCCGGGGGGAGGTCCAAGAGGCGGAGTTCGGAGTTGGACTCCTCGGAAGCAGAAGGGGCAGCTGGGACCCCACAGGGCCCAACGGGGGAAGATGGCACGGAGTCATCCAGGTTGTTTGGTGGATGGTGGAGGAGGAGGCCGTGCAAGCAACAGAGACGGGGTCTGGAGGTGGGGATTCCACTGGTGCTAGTGGTGCAGTGCAGGACCAGGGACAGGAGGCAGCACAGGTCGCCGCGGAGGTGCCTGTGTGCAATCCTGTCCCTGATCCTGTCACTGCATCATCTTGCACCAGCAGGGATGCCTGCGTCCAGACCCGTTTTCAGGCAGGGGATGAGCTCACGACAACTGGCCTTCCTCTGCCTGCGGGCGTGGCTATCCGGGTCTGGGTTGAGCCTGTCCTGACTGGTGTGGCGTTGCATCAACGGGCCATGCGAGGTGACCTGCAGTCTTTTCATGAGGAGACTGCACGTCATGTCCAATGGCTCGTTGACCGCGTCGGCCTACTGGGACAGGTCACCCAGGCCGGATTCCTCCGTTTGATGGGGCTTGCTACGACCCCCTCCTCAACTGAACCCCCTACACGCCAGTCGTCCTCCGTGCCATCTTCACACCCATCAGTCACCTAGGTGCCCTGTGGAGCTGCCTCTGACGGTGTGGCCAGGCTGGTGGAGGAGGCATCCCTGCCACAGTCGGGAGTCGGACGTCCAGCAGGGGTGGCCACATCAACGACTGCACCCCAGCCAGCGGAGGATGTGCAGGCAGCAGGAGGCAGTGCACGGGCAGAGGCACAGCAGCAGCAGCAGCAACGTGGTGGGAGCCATGATGGCTCGGGGCCTTCCACATCGGAGGGGCAGGCATCGGCCGGAGGGCAGGAGGACCCAGGACGGGAAGTGTCTTCCGTGTGGCAGCGGTTGGGCCACGCCATAGATGCGGAGCGGCAGCGGGGGGAAGAGGCACGGCTCACGATGGTCAGGGCGGAGAATTCCATGCAGAGGGCCCTGAGGCGTGCCGAGTGCCTCGAGGCAATCCGCAGGGAGTTTGGGGGGAACATGTGGACGGCCCTGCGGACCCTCGGGGCCATGGAGGAGGAGTGCCTCCGGGACATTGAGCAGGAGTTGGATGATGCCCTGGCCCGGAACATCCCGAAGTGAGCCGTCGGACTAGCCTGCTGCCCTTGTAAATAGTTATATAGTTAGTGGTAGGTTTCCTTTGGTTTCGCATTTTTTTGGACCTTTTGGACAATGGGCCACATTTTTGTATATAGTTATTTTTTTTAGGTAGTGTTATTAGATAGGTTTCATTTATTCGGTTGGGATCATGGACCCTGGATTGTTTATCTGTACATAGTTGACTTTTGGATTTTCAATTTTTATTATGATTTCGCCATGGAGCAATGGTTTTCGATTTTAATTTTCCATTGGATTTACTTTTGTGGACTGTGACTTTGGACACCTTTCCTTTGCATTATGATTTGTGGTTTAGCATTATTTCACGGACCTGCTGTTTCTTTTTTTTTAATTTCTATTATTGTTTGTTTATTTTTGATTCAATTTATGTTGTTTTTAATACATATTTTTTCTTCAAAGTTCAATGTGTAGTATCATCTCATTGGTTTCATGCATATCACGATATGGGTTTTGACATTCACTGACACCCATTGGGTGTATGTGAGGGACATGTGTTCATTTCCAAACTTGCAATTGGGCTTCTATCATGTTTTTGCCATTTCTAAGTGGGTGGATGCAATTATCGGGTGGGTGTTTGCCATTTGGAGGCTGACCATAAGGGCCAGGGATCTACATTGTGGTGGCATGTTGGCTGGGAAACATGGGTGGGGGCCTGGTGGAGGCTGCCCCTGCACTGCTGGGGGTTGGGGGTGCAGGGGGACATGAGTGGGGGCTTGGTGGAGGCTGCCCCGGCACTGCTGGGGGGTGGGGGTGCAGGGGGACATGAGTGGGGGCCTGGTGGAGGCTGCCCCTGGTGGCTGGGGGGTGAGGGTGCAGGGGGACATGAGTGGGGGCCTGGTGGAGGCTGCCCCTGCACTGCTGGGGGGTGGGGGTGATAGGGGACATGAGTGGGGGCCTGGTGGAGGCTGTCCCCTGTGGCTGGGGGGTGGGGGTGCATGGGGACATGAGTGGGGGCCTGGTGGAGGCTGCCCCTGCAATGCTGGGGGGTGGGGGTGCAGGGGGACATGAGTGGGGGCCTGGTCGAGGCTGCCCCTGGTGGCTGTGGGGTGGGGGTGCAGGGGGACATGAGTGGGGGCCTGGTGGAGGCTGCCCCTGCACTGCTGGGGGGTGGGGGTGGTGGTAGACATGAGTGGGAGCCTGGTGGAGGCTGCCCCTGCACTGCTGGGGGGTGGGGGTGCAGGGGGACATGAGTGGGGGCCTGGTGGATGCTGCCCCTGCACTGCTGGGGGGTGGGGGTGCAGGGGGCCATGAGTGGGGGCCTGGTGGAGGCTTCCCCTGCACTGCTGGGGGGTGGGGGTAATAGGGGACATGAGTGGGGGCTTGGTGGAGGCTGCCCCTGGTGGCTGGGGGGTGGGGGTGGTGGTAGACATGGGTGGGGGCCTGGTGGAGGCTGCCCCTGGTGGCTGGGGGGTGGGGATGCAGGGGGACATGAGTGGGAGCCTGGTGGAGGCTGCCCCTGCACTGTCGGGGGGTGGGGGTAATAGGGGACATGAGTGGGGGCCTGGTGGAGGCTGCCCCTGGTGGCTGGGGGGTGGGGGTGGTGGGAGACATGGGTGGGGGCCTGGTGGAGGCTGCCCCTGGTGGCTGGGGGGTGGGGGTGCAGGGGGACATGAGTGGGGGCCTGGTCGAGGCTGCCCCTGGTGGCTGTGGGGTGGGGGTGCAGGGGGACATGAGTGGGGGCCTGGTGGAGGCTGCCCCTGCACTGCTGGGGGGTGGGGGTGGTGGTAGACATGAGTGGGAGCCTGGTGGAGGCTGCCCCTGCACTGCTGGGGGGTGGGGGTGCAGGGGGACATGAGTGGGGGCCTGGTGGAGGCTGCCCCTGCACTGCTGGGGGGTGGGGGTGCAGGGGGCCATGAGTGGGGGCCTGGTGGAGGCTGCCCCTGCACTGCTGGGGGTGGGGGTAATAGGGGACATGAGTGGTGGCTTGGTGGAGGCTGCCCCTGGTGGCTGGGGGGTGGGGGTGGTGGTAGACATGGGTGGGGGCCTGGTGGAGGCTGCCCCTGGTGGCTGGAGGGTGGGGATGCAGGGGGACATGAGTGGGAGCCTGGTGGAGGCTGCCCCTGCACTGCTGGGGGGTGGGGGTAATAGGGGACATGAGTGGGGGCCTGGTGGAGGCTGCCCCTGGTGGCTGGGGGTTGGGGTGGTGGTAGACATGGGTGGGGTCCTGGTGGAGGCTGCCCCTGGTGGCTGGGGGGTGGGGTGATGGGAGACATGAGTGGGGGGGCTGGTGGAGGCTGCCCCTGCACTGCTGGGGGGTGGGGGTGATAGGGGACATGAGTGGGGGCCTGGTGGAGGCTGCCCCTGGTGGCTGGGGGGTGGGGGTGATGGGAGACATGAGTGGGGGCCTGGTGGAGGCTGCCCCTGCACTGCTGAGGGGTGGGGGTGATAGGGGACATGAGTGGGGGCCTGGTGGAGGCTGCCCTTGGTGGCTGGGGGGTGGGGGTGATGGGAGACATGAGTGGGGGCCTGGTGGAGGCTGCCCCTGGTGGCTGGGGGGTGGGGGTGGTGGGAGACATGAGTTGGACATGGGTGGGGGCCTGGTGGAGGCTGCCCCTGGTGGCTGGGGGGTGGGGGTGGTGGTAGACATGGGTGGGGGCCTGGTGGAGGCTGCCCCTGGTGGCTGGGGGGTGGGGGTGCAGGGGGACATGAGTGGGGGCCTGGTGGAGGCTGCCCCTGCACTGCTGGGGGGTGGGGGTGGTGGTAGACATGAGTGGGGGCCTGGTGGAGGCTGCCCCTGCACTGCTGGGGGGTGGGGGTGCAGGGGGACATGAGTGGGGGCCTGGTGGAGGCTGCACCTGCACTGCTGGGGGGTGGGGGTGGTGGGAGACATGAGTGGGGGCCTGGTGGAGGCTGCACCTGCACTGCTGGGGGGTGGGGGTGGTGGGAGACATGAGTGGGGGCCTGGTGGAGGCTGCACCTGCACTGCTGGGGGGTGGTGGTAGACATGAGTGGGGGCCTGGTGGAGGCTGCCCCTGCACTGCTGGGGGGTGGGGGTGCAGGGGGACATGAGTGGGGGCCTGGTGGAGGCTGCCCCTGCACTGCTGGGGGGTGGGGGTAATAGGGGACATGAGTGGGGCCCTGGTGGAGGCTGCCCCTGGTGGCTGGGGGGTGGGGGTGGTGGTAGACATGGGTGGGGGCCTGGTGGAGGCTGCCCCTGGTGGCTGGGGGATGGGGGTGCAGGGGGACATGAGTGGGGGCCTGGTGGAGGCTGCCCCTGCACTGCTGGGGGGTGGGGGTGGTGGGAGACATGGGTGGGGGCCTGGTGGAGGCTGCCCCTGGTGGCTGGGGGGTGGGGGTGCAGGGGGACATGAGTGGGGGCCTGGTGGAGGCTGCCCCTGCACTGCTGGGGGGTGGGGGTGGTGGGAGACATGAGTGGGGGCCTGGTGGAGGCTGCACCTTCACTGCTGGGGGGTGGGGGTGGTGGGAGACATGAGTGGGGGCCTGGTGGAGGCTGCACCGGCACTGCTGGGGGGTGGGGGTGGTGGGAGACATGGGTGGGGGCCTGGTGGAGGGTGCCCCTGGTGGCTGGGGGTGGGGGTGCAGGGAGACATGTGTTGGTGATCAGTAGTGCAAGGTGACATGTGGGTTGGCTGGGGGGCATGGCCATGGTGGATGGGTTGCCCGTGGGACATGAGCAGGGGTGCAGGGTAGTCCCCTGTGGTGTGGGCTGCCTGCAGGGGCCGTGGAGGGTGTAGAGGGAACACCTGGGAGGACCCACACGGCAAAGTCACGTGTAGCATTCCCCGGCACCACCTAAATACACATACCCTGCTGAAATCGCGTGTGAATCTTCCTGTGCACCCCGAAACACACATACCCAGGCTAATCGCACGTGGAACTTCCCGCGCACCCCGTAGTACACGTACCCAGGCTAATCGCGTGTGGGACTTCCCGCACACTCCGAAGTACACGTACCCAGGCCAATCGCGTGTGGATCTTCCCGCGCACCCCGAAGTACACGTACCCAGGCTAATCGCGTGTGGAGCTTCCCGCGCACACCGAAACACACCTACCCAGGCTAATCGCGTGTGGGACTTCCCGCGCACCCCGAAGTACACGTACCCAGGCCAATCGCGTGTGGAACTTCCCGCGCACCCCAAAGTACACGTACCCAGGCCAATCGCGTGTGGGACTTCCCGTGCACCCAGGTACACACGCACACGCTATTTTTCACACAGCGGGTGTCCGTGTTTGTCGGTACCCCTTTGCACCTCATTTGTCCTAGAGGGCCACTGTATGGACCATTCATCATGGCTGTATATGGGTGCTTTTTGTAATCGCACATTTTGGCGCACATTTTTTTCAGGCGCAGGGACGCTACCGCCTGCTTTCTTGTGGCATACTTTTTGGCCCTGTGCGCATCTTTGACCGTGCGCTGGTTTGCCCTATTCGATTCCATGAATACGGGTTGTAGGCGAGCGTGTGGGCGTTCCGCGCACTTGCCCCCTGTACTTCCCCCGTGATGCCCATATTTTCGCGTTGTTCCCCATTCCGAGTGTTACGCCCCGTGTTCCGCCTACTTTTGTGATGTGCGCCGCGCTATGTGCGATTTAGCAGTGGCCGTGGCGCACGCTGTTGGATTACCTGTGCGCCGGCGTGCGCGGCGCGCATTTTCAGCGCACATCCAATGTTTTTCTCGCGCACGGACTTCCATGAATCGATGTGCGCTGGTTTCCCTGCGATTTTCGCACTTTTCCTGCGATTCGCACGTTTTGGCACCTCTGCGCGGGAATTTTAGGCGCACATTAATTCCATGAATCGACCCCTAAAAGTACTGATAGAAATGTAAATTTCCCAGTAAAATATGATTTTTTGTGGACCCAGTTGCAGCATACGTTCTTGCACTATATAGGTCCAGTTGATAAAAAGGGAAATTCTATAGGTCAAATAAAATTGGTAATAGACACCATTGGACATCAATATATTTTTCCGAGTAATTTAAACTATTATAAACTCTAACCTTCAGGCTTGTCAGCAATTTGGGTACAAAAGCAGCTGATTAGAGTTATATTTAAGTTTATTTCCAGAAATTCCCAAATGTGCACATTCATACAGACACTGTCCAAATGTTCCATATTCCCAAATGTAACTACACCAACTGCCATTCGCGCCTCACATTGATGATCCATGTCCCTAAAAGCAGCTCCCACTAGTATCCATGAAGCATTGACACCTCACACTGTCAATGGTTGGTAAGTGAATTGTGATGTTACCCTGGTCTTGCAGCAAGAGAGCAGGGAAGCAATACTACTCTCTACTGCCTTCAATTGTGCCCCATTTTCTCTTTTTTTGTTTGTTTATTCAAGTGTTTATAAAGAGAACAATAACAAGATCCATCAAATGTCAATGTGGTATGTGATACTAAAACCGTGGAGAGAAAAGAAATTAGAACTGGGAAGCACATATGAACCAGCGATGTCAACACATGAAAAGGATCAAGTATGGTGCCGTGGTAAGAGAGAAGCAAGCATTGCCAGATGTTTCCTCTAGATTCTATGAAATTCCCTTCTTTGTTCCTCACGTACATGGACACTCTTTTTAGGTTTGCCAGTTTAGCCATCCCCCTTTCCAGTCATTGTTTTCTTTTTGATTTTCATTATCGGAAAATTGATTATCTTTTCACTGTGCATGCTTTTATGCAACATAGCCTATCATAATCTCAAATATCAACTGATTGTGGGATAATGTTAAACATTAGAAGCAGGGGTTCTGCGGTATTGTCTGTTGGGGATTACTATCTGGCAAAGGTGTAGAAACCCTGGCTTTTTTGAATTGTATTGATAAAATGATGCAGGTAGTCTATCTCAGAAAGGGTGGTCTGCTAGCCAGGCCATCACTGCCCCTCCTTTAGCAAGCTCTGAGCCAAATGCGTAGTGCACACACGTGTCCTGCCTCATCATTCTCCCTGATCTACAGCTCTTGCTCTTCAGAGGCACAGAGCAGTCTCAGAGGTCACTGGCTACCTGTTTGACAGCTGCTGTAACCGCAAATCCACTACAGACAGCTGCATTGAAATCTGCAACTCGGATCCAAAATAATAACATAAATAATAGCAATTATTATGATGAACTATTGGTCTAGTGGCAGGGTAACCTCTAATAATAACACATACCTGGGTTTTGAAATGATAACTTACATTTCACACAATTATTAAATCCACATATGATTTGTACCATACTCATGTCAACACTGTGAGCCCAGACCAGCCATGGAAAGGTTATGTGGATTCTAGTCAGATTGTCTGTCTCTGCTCAGCAAGCAAGACAGTAGGCAGGGAGGCTGTGTCTTCTTTTATCCCTTGAGATGTTAGGTAGCACTTCCACAGACCACAAAACTTCCAGAAGGAGCGTTCCTGGGAAGCAAGCTTCAAAGTGGCATACCCACAACAAAATGGCCAGCTACACTGTGGGGTGTATTAACTAACTAATCCAAGCCCTGCAACATCACTGTGCATTGCTGGCAGCAGAAACATCATAATGGCCACTGCAAAGCATGCTGCTCGCCAGAAATCACCAGAAAGTACACAGTGAAAACCTGAAAAATAGGCCACCATCTACATTTGCCTATGTCAGTGGTAACATAGGAGACCACTGCCAAAACCCATCATTTGGCTGCTCACAGAGCAAAATCATTGCAAAAGAAACAAAGCTGTTTTAAAAAATCTGTTTTTATTTGGTGTCAAATTTGCAAAAATCCTGGCTTACAAACCACCCAAAAAGATCCAACCTCCTTGTTGGGTGGTCAACGTCATTCTCCTTCTAGAATCTACATAAATATAAGGTTCTATATCTGAACAAAGTATACTTTTGAGGATTGCTTGCTGGAAGAAATCTGTCAAAAATGGGTGTAATACCGTTACTCACCTCTACCAGAAGCCAGCGTTTTAAAACCATTTTGGGTAAAGTTGAACATGGAACTCAAACTATGCCAAAGAAAGACTTGCTATCGGAAGCCTAAGAGGTGGATACAATTAACTATATTCTGAAAAGGCTTGAAGCAAGAAATTGTTTAATGTATGTGTTAAAAATGTGAGTTATATTATAGGAAAATACATTTTTTAGACATTGGGTTAAGAGTTAAAGTTTCCCACACTGTGTTTCAAACAAATTCCACACCTTCTCCCTGGACAAAGGAAACTTCCCCCTGCCCTTGGCTAAGAGATTGACAGGCTATTGTGAAAGGGAACTAGGATGTGCACCCTGGCCTTTTGCTCTGAGTGCAGACAAAGGAGTCCTGGGGCTGAATAGAAATGCTAATTTGGGTGTGACTGACAACAAACTGCTGGCAGGAAGAAGGACATGTGACCCTCTGAGTCAGCCCAGCTCTGGGGGCAGACCAGACTGGGATGTGGATTTAACATTGGACTAAATATATGTTCAAGGAAAATGCTTCTAAAATATTGTAACAAACTGACAAAAATTTGAAACTTTGAGATTGTTAAAATGAAAAATTCGCTCACAGTTGAAGACTAAGCTGGACTCTGTGCGATGTTCTGAGACCAAACCCCCGAATTATTCATATTGTAGCTACTGTGTTTATGCCAGGAACCGGAAGAATTACAGAAATGTGCCCAGATGAGGTGTGCATGCATGGATACAAATTGGTGCAGGACTATTATTGAGAAACCCACCAAAAGCGCAAAAAGTGGTCATTTCTGAATCAAAGCTCTTAGGAAGATGAGAGTTGAACAGGGTGTTTCATGTCAGATTACCTTTAAAGCTGCAGGCTAAGGAAGGAGGCGGAGTTAGGACAGTCACATAGAGCAAAAGGGATGGAGGAAGGATTCCTTCATCTTGGTTTTCTATGGACCGCTCTTGCCTTCCTGTCTCCTATACTTCCTGTGGAGCAAAGTTTGCTAGTTATGATGCAAGAAGAAACTTGTCAAATGTTACCATAACAGGGATTTGAACCCTTAAAGCAGGCTTGCCATTACCCAATCATGGGTGGTATTTTGTCTGTATAAGGAAGGGGTCTCTTGCTCCTTCCGTTATTTATTTTGGACTTTCAAGAAGAACAGAAAAGTTAATGTGGACCCTGTTGGGGGAGCAGTCCTTTCCAAAGCCCTCTGCCAGAGGTGAAGACAGGTATTCCAAGGCAAAGGAAAGCTCTGTCCCTTAACCATCCCCTTGGAACATTATGGGTGACTGACTTTGGATCAAGACTTGCACTCTCTGCCGGCTGCATTGGTACCCAGGCTCCTCACTGGAGGTGAACAACTCCCGCAGGCCAGCTCGCCTCCCCAGACCGGGAGTGAAAAGGAGAAGGACCAATCTTGTCCCTGAGCCCCTGGATTGGGACTCACAACACCCAAAGTTCAAGAGCAGCTGTAATCATGATTGCAAAGCTGTGAACCACATTCAAACCACGTTAGACGCCCTTCGATCTGACAAAGGACCCCAGTTTGCACAGCTTCCACCCACAGTCGAACAGCATTTGACAGCCTTTGAACTGACATCAGACCCCCTTTTTTACAGCTTTGAACCAGATTCGAACTGCGTGCACTGCCCTTCGAACCAGCGAAATTTGAATGAATTAATTGTTAAAAGCTCTTTCTAAAGACAAACATCCACACAGTTAGCAAGGACATGAGGAAGCCCTGCTAAAGCGTGAAACACGTGTTGACATAGAGACCATATAATTTCATGTTTTAACACTCAGTAAGTATGGACTAATGATGAAAGCCAATGTATACTTGTCAGAAACAATTTGTAATACATACATCATATTACAAATAATATGTGTAATATTATCTATGTACTTTAACAAGAACTAACTACCAATAACTACCAATAATCAACTAAACTATATTAGTGGTTGGGGCATACACATCACTAAAACTAGTTTTCAGCTATATATTGACTGTTCCAGTTTCACCTTTATGATTGAGAACTCTGTTGGATGCACAAAGTGTGAGGGCTGAGTAGGCTGTTAAGCCACTACTCATCCTTGTACTCCAGAGCAGTGTCACATGTTGAAACCATATGGAATTTTGTAAGTATTTCCAGATGGAAACTGCTTACTGTTGCACATGAGCACATCATATCAAAATAAGTGTCTACCTCTAAATTGCATTGCCAGTATACGTCCTATTCTACCAATTCCCGTTTCTGCATCTTTGCTCTTGTTCGGTGAAGTCGGAAGCATAGCTTTTGCTGGCTGTGTTGAGCATCCATATTAATATGTCCCTTAGACATGCGGGTTACCAAGGGGATTGGGAGATGGCCAATCTCAAAGCAGATCAGCAAAGCTGAATAAGAGGTTTCTGACTGCAATGATCCAAGGGTAACAGGGGAGAGCGAGCGATACTTTTCGTCTGAAAATCAGAAAATATGGTATGCAGTCATTTTTACAATTTGCTCATAAAGATTAATGCTGACTGACAACTGGCTCATACTGAAACGAGGCTTCTGCAGCAAAATACATATAATCAAAATGAACATGCTACTTAAACATTGATATCTCTTTAGAATCTAAAGATGAGAATCAGCAATCACATCTTTTTAAATAAAAAACAAATGTTCACCCCTTTTATAACCTTTGGGAAACAAGGACACTGATTTTCAGCATCTGATTCGCATTCGCCGCTCGTGTACACATAGTAAGGAAACCTTTTGCTGCTGTCAACCTTCAGTTTCTTCCACTGATCCAACAAACACAACATTCTGAAGTGAGAAGACCGATCTTTAACCATTGCCATGCAGTGTTCAGAGCTGTATGCATGCATGTTATTCTTTTTGAGCTCCAAACATTACTTTAACGTTATTATTATTTGGACGTACCCACCAACACGTGACACGTCTTTCCATTCTAAAAAATACACTTTTTATCTGTTGTAACCCTTCAATTTACTCTCTCACATTTCCTTCAACGTATCCCAAGTATTGTAATGTACAGAGATATACAGAGATGTAAGAAGTGCAATGTACAGAACAAGGCAAAATCACGTACCTCCGTGTTGTGTAGTGAACCCTCGCATGTGTGTTTCCCCTTTAAGGGGATGTGTCCCCCCAATAGGCATTGCCCTTTTAAGATAGGCCATGACTGTGTCATGGCCCAAGTTAATAAAAGGGAGCCCTGCAGGCACCTGCGACAGAATGTCTGCAGACTCCATAACAGAATGATCTGAGTGTGTGTCTATCATTGAGGCCTGCAGGCCCACCCTGATTAAGCAGGGCCTGCAGGCCAGGTTACCATGGGTCCTCCTGCCAGGAAGACAGCCAGGGTCCGCATGAGTTGGCAGGGCCAGACCTGCCAACCCCAGAGGCACCAAGCCTCTTAGGTGCTGACAACCCATAGCACCTCGGGGGGAGGGGAGGGGCTGGCACGATGTCCCTTACCAACTCCACACCCCTCCATCCTCAGAGGTATAATACCTCCCTGACACTGGTGTCCCATAGTTCCCAGTGGTGGGCTGGTATGATGTCCATGGCCAGCCCTCCCCCAGTAGCACTCAGTAAAGCATTGCCAACCTTCACAGTTATGCACCTGGATGCACCAGAGACAGATGTCTCCCGGGTACTGATTGGGTGCCTTTAGCTTATATGAATTGAACGTTCAAAAATCTGTCATATGCACCTTCATACAGGTACACCATCAACACGTATTAGCATGTTCCTTCTTGACAATGGCATGTTGAACCCTGATGACTCCTCAAACAATAGGTTTGACCACCTCTCGATCTTCAGATTTGTGATGCCAACGTGTGGCCTCAGTCTGTGGCCACCTGTATAAAGGAGGGTACGTTTTCACGGCAACGGTTCTGTTGAGGGAGTACGGTACAGGTAACAACATTTCAGCCTGGCATTCTAAGCCCTGAAACACTGGTACGTGGACACATATAAGATCACTAATAAGGGTGCCTTTGGATTTAATTGACATGCCTGTGTTTTTGATTCAAAGTGACGCTCGGCTGTTCATGCCACGGCATGCACGTAGACTGCGGCCTATGACTCGGGCCACAATGGATGCCACATTGCTGCTTGGTAAAAGGAATGTTGACGCAGACATGGCAGATTACCTAAACATAGAAGTGAGTAACTCTTCATACAACCAGGCAAGACCTTGGCTGGTCTATGTACTTCCTCCTCCACCTTTCTTGTCCCATCGCTTTCCAGACTCTGTATCTCACGCCTGCATTCCTTGCTGAATGTCTCTTACATGGACTGCGGTAGCAGCCATGTACTTATGGTTCAGTTGTTAAACCCATAGGAAGAGCACTTTTTTGGGCAGCTTATAACTTCGCTCCCCCATGGACGAATCCTCACCAAACTCTGCAAAATAAGTATATGGCCCACTCTGAATTGTTCTGCAAAGTTTTGTGAGGTTTGGTCAAGGGGGGTAAAGTTATGGAGGGGTCCCAAAATTTATTTTTTCCCATAGACTGAATGGAGAAAAAACTTGCTCACGCCTACAGCCCAAACCGCTGGACAGATTCTCACCACATTTGTGGCGGGAGCGGTGGCTTGGTCTCGAAAGCGTGCTTTTGTAAATTTGGTGAAAATCCGTCCAGTAGTTTTTTTTTAAATGACCAAAAAGTAGGTCTAAAAAAATGAGTGATATCTATGTCCGCTCCGCGGACACACTTCCCTGTTCACTCCGCGGACAACACACCGATTGGCTTGCGTCGTGTCCGTTGACATGTGACATGTTCGCTGATTGGTTTGGGTGAAGCGTGAGGTGCGTCACATTCTTTTGATGCGCCCACCATATTGGATCCGTGGACATCCGCGGACAGCGTGGCATGGAAGTGAGCATAAATCCAATTTTGGGGAGCGTGTTGGTGTGTAGGAGTGCTTGGAGAGGGCGGGGGAGTAAGAGATGGTTCAAATGCTGTATTTGTTTAGGTGGGAGAAGGCCGTGATGTGCTTGCGGCTGTCAGGTATCTGTCAGGTAAGGACAAAGGCAGTGCATATGGCAAGGGAAATGTGCACAATATCACACAGTGAATAGCTCGAGTCAAACAACATACACACAGGAACCAAGGCTCATGTATACTTAAACCCAGGAGTGCAAACAAAGTGTGACAACAATACAAATATATGAAAAGGGATGTGGGGTAAGCACTTAGATACTCCTTATGACTGCAAGGAAAGTCAGCAAGCTCCTCACCCACAATTGTTATTACAGGTACTGACAGCGCTAAGCCCATGTAGAGGGCAAGCAACGACAGGATCTGTTGATCTAACACTCTTGATGGTATTAAATAAGTAAACTTAAAAACAGTACTCACGAGGACGAGAAATACCACTTGAATGTCAGCAAGCCTACAAACCCTGTTGATCAAACAGGGACCCCGAAAGGCTGTAACAGCAATGGAAGGATAACTAAATACATAAGACTCAAGACAAGGGGCAAGTAGGAATAGTGATTACAGAATAGTGAGGAAAACATCGGCATTCACACAGAAGCTAGCTACAACCGCACACCACAAGTAATAATCAATGGGAAGTATATGCAAAGGTGCAAGGGAAAACATGGAATGGATTCCAAGAAAAAGTAAAGGAACAGGAGCAGGGAAAACGAAATTACAAGGGCAAACTTCCCCCACCCATCCAAGGAAAAAGACAGGAAGCTACTCTATAAAGAGGAAAGACTAAAGCATCAAGGTATACAGCAGCAAAGGACAAGTCAAAGTAATATAGAACACAGGCAAACTGGGCTGCACCAAAAGGCAAAGCACTGAGAAATGCTGCCTGCAAACAGAGGAAGACAGAAAGGGAATCTGGGAAGCAGAAATCATTTAAGCACATAAATTCAAAATCCAAGGATAAGGAACAAGCAAAGGAAATTTGGAACTAGGCATAAGGCTAAGAACCAGGAACAAGGGACCAGTCACAAAAAGGAACACTGCATCAATGACCAGCGCCGGACTGAAGCAAACTGAGGCTTTTAAACCTGCTTAACGAGCACACGCTGCAGGTGTGCTGCTTGCTGCACCTGCAGCCACAGGTGTTGCATATCCTCCACCCAGCCTTGTCCTGCAAGGGTGGAGATGAAGCAGAACGCCAAGCATTCTGGGAAGCATAGTCATTTGATTAAAGCAGCATACTGGCTGGCAAAAACCTGGAATGGATCCGGAAGGGAAGTAGTTTGGCAAATAAGGATTTAGCGCTCCCAATTCATCACAGCACTGTAGCATAAGGTTCGGAAGGAAAGTCCAGTGGGGAATAAACCCCAAATCATGCCCCCAAGTGGTGGGAACGGGAGCGAAGGAAGCGAATTGTGACAGTATACCCCCTCCTACGGCCGTCTTCTGGTGCCCGCCACCCGAATGAGGCATCTTCTTTCCATGATAGGAGTGCTTTTTCTTTGGAGGTGGCACTGATGCTAATGGTGGCCTGTGGGCAAAGGCAGATGGATTGGAATACATAGAATCAGGTTGCAGTCTAGAAGAGTCGTAGGTAGGCTTCTGCAGAGGAAGATGCTCATGGGTCGAAGAAAGGCATGAAGAACTTGCAGGATCTGAAGCAGAGTTGAAAGGCCCAGGAAACTCAGTCACTGAGAGCGGGCACTTATAAGCCCTTGAGGAGGAAGGCAGGCTAGTGCAACATGCATTAGACAATGGTAGATGCTCTGTTAGCCTTTCTGCCGAGAGCGGACATGCAGGAGTTGAGGAAATTGCAGGCATGCTGGCAAAAGTCTCAAACTCTGATCCTGCATATTTGGGAGGCTCTGATTTTAAAGTCAAGCAGTTGGGAGAATTGTCTGGTGTAAAAGGCAGGCACTCTGGTGATCCCCCGGAAGCATAAGAAGGGCAGGCTGGATGTTCATCAGCAGTAAATGGTTGGGATTGAGGAGGAATCTCTGGAGCTGAAGAAAATGCTGCAGAATCTGACGGTGTAGACAGGTATACCGCCAGGGGCGTAGGAGACACATACAATCTGGGGGGGACAGGGGACACCTTGGGGACTTTGCTACAGCCACAAACCACAGAGTAAAATCTGCCAATTTTTCCTTTTTGAACTACATATTCCCTCCTTTAATGCCCCCATTCAGGAGTGCACCCTTTCCAGTGAAGCAACCATTGCTGTTGCTTATTATCCCCATACGAAAATACCCCCTACCAGAGCTGGCAATGGAACCAATGTTTGAGGGGAACTGTCACCTCTTTGGAGGGGTGGGGCTGTGGGAAGGTGGGGGCGGTGCCAAGGGGTGTGGCCGCTGGCCAGGTTGCGCAACACAGTGTCTCTTCAACAAACCCAATAGTACCGTTTTGCATAAAAGCAAAGAGCATTATGGGAACTTCATAATGTTCACAATTTTAAATGTTAAATATTTCTTATATAGATTCAGTAAGAAGCCCTTTTAAGTGAATAATGGACTTTTCTGTTTTGATTGGCCATGCTATTCACCCTAATAAAGAGATGTCTGTAAATTTCAGAACATATATATCAATTTGGACAGCTGCAGCACTGTTTGCGAGGCTTTGGCAGTTTCCAGTGCCGAGACTCCCAAAAGCTAGTGGAAGAGCTTGTTACTCATGTGTGCAATAATGTAGCTTCAGATTTGCTTTGTAGGTGTCTGTATGAGCCCCTGGGCCTGAGGAAAGAGCAGCACATAGTGGATGATCTGCTTTCTGCTAGCCGGTCAAGTGGCAGACTTTCAGCACCGTGGGTAATAATAAACAGCGCGGGTTCGTAGCGCCATATAAATGTGAAATTATTATTATTAGTAGATTAGGCAGCGCTCTGTGACTAGTTTTCTGAAAGCGAGTGGTGCTCCTGCAAGGCCTTTTTTGTGGGAGCGGTGCTCCGTCTTGTTCCGGCTCATTCTCTACACTGCCCCCTACATCCATTTAATACCCTCTCCTACTGACGTGAGCCTTTGGCTGCTGGTCCCTAATCAAAGTGTCCTCATCCAAGTACCTACCCATCAGGAAATTACCCTACACAGAACTGTTGCCTGTCGAATAGTGTCCCCATCTGCAGTCCACAAGGACACCCTCCCCTCCTGCCACCAGCCCAGACGGGTCTTCAGGAAAATTACTCTATGATACATTGAACTATCTGCAAACTATGGTGTCCTTCCTGCTCTCCTCAGGGGGCATGTACAGCACTTGTCTTTTTTCATTCACTCCTGCCCTAACCTAGGCAGATGTGCAGGGTTAGTGCATCCCCCTAGTGGGGTGTGTGGGAGGTGTGGACTGCAGTTTTATGAGTGCCCACTTGTTTATTTCTCACCTATAAACTGGGGATTCTGCAGAAATAAGGGACACAAACCGTAGCCTTGTCCCACTTTCCCATACTACAAATAGGTGATGTTGGAATGGAGATACCCTGCCCCTAGTTAATCTCCAACCACATGTGATTTTCATGCTTTGGAATACCTGATACTTGAGGTCAGGTCCTTGGATCGTTTCTACTTTCTCTGCAGTTGTGCAAGTCCTCCAGGTTAAACACAGAACTCTGCACTAGGTACAATAAACCGCTGAGTTGTTTTTCCAATTGAAACCTGGTACCTACGGATTATCGGCAGATTCCTAAGCTTGTGCAACCTCTCTGCAGTCTGTAGCAGTCACTCTGACTGCCTGAGCTATCTAAGTGGGTTTGAATTTGTCACATACTGTATATGCACAGATATCTGAAATCCGCCCGTTTCGTACTTCGAGCATGCTGCGATTTTAACCTGTAACCAACCTGCAGCACACATTTCTCCTGCAGACATATACATGCTTGTTCCTGGGGGAGTAACCTATTTTAACCCGCCAACCCCCTAGTTTTAGCAAAAATGTAGGTCGGGGCAAACGGAGACACTGATTTTCCCAAGATCACACATAGATTTGGTTACTTTTTTTGTCCAAGGTCACCCCACTGTGATCAAGTGGTATGACAAAGATCCCAGAAATGGGCAGGTGAGTAATCAAGGGTCAGAATTATGTTTTGGTCACTTGTTCTTTGTCTCGTAGCCTGTGTTGGAGAGTGCAGTAGAGAGGATGAGCGCACAGCAGGGAGTTTCCACCCTCCGGGAGACCATCTCTGCAAGGCTCCTGTGTTCCTTCCTGCTCCCCAGAGTGTAGGTCACTGATGTGGTGCAGGATGCATGCTAACGAGCTGAAAATCTATGCAGCTAAAACTGAGGTGATTCTGGGTCATAATAGTCTATGGGCCTCATTCTGAGTTGGGCGGTAAGGGTTAAATGTCACCGGTAATGATGCCGGTGCCGTTAAACCCTTACTGCCGATTCTGAGGTCCCTTAGCGGGACCCGCAAAGGACGTGTGGTCTGACCACACGTCCTTTACAGGTCCCACTAAGGAACCAGGGCGCTAATAACGGGCCCGCTATTTGCAGGCCCGTAATTAGCGCCTTCCCCATTCCCATTGAGCCCTATGGGGGCTCAAATGGGAATGGGGAATGGTCTACAGAATGGGGACTTACCGGGTCCTCCAAGGTCGGAATGACCTGGTAAGTCACCATTCTGTCAGACCGGACCCGGACCCGGGTTTGGAGGCAGCCATGGCGCTAGTAGCGCTAGTAGCGCCATGGCTACCTCCAAACTCGTAATGACCCCCCATGTATCTGATTGAACTTTGATGGAACAAGCCCAGAATTTGGGATTCTTGAGAGGTTCTCGGTTTACTCCTGCCATGTGCCTGAGGCCCGCAAAATCATGATTTGCCGAGTTTGGAATAGTTATGTTTCTTTGCCTCAAAACACTGCAGTAAATCCAACCTACCTTAGCCTACCACAGTGTGCCATAAACAGCTTGATGAAGTTGGACCCTCCGAATAAAGTTGCCCATCTTAATCTCAGAGTTTTGTCGTCAAGGGCATTGAGAGTGCCAGTGGGCTAGTCTGTTGTTTTTAAAGCATTGAGTCAGGTGCACAATATCACCCCTTAGCAACAGGGCCCCTTGTCTTCTTTATTAGGAAATGTGAACCCTATCTGCACTCTCTCTCTCCTAGGCCGCTGTTGCCTGTGCATCCCCCACCTTCGAGTGAGAGGCGGCAATGGCAGTTTCTCATCAACAGCAGCTAAACTCTGCAACCAGCTTCCACCTCAGTTCTGCACCCTGTAAATCACTGAAATCCCACCGTTTGACGTGACGCCCATTGTGCACCCCTGTTGACCACCTCCAGCCAATATTATCATGTCAGGTGCAATGTATAGCAGAATAACGCAACAATAAAGTGGCCAGCCTGTACTTACTTTTTCATCCCTGCAGGCAGCAATTTGTCATGACTTATGAGAGTTAAAAAGATAGTGCCACAATAACAAAAGTAACCCTCTCTTTTTTTATTTCAAAGAGACAGAAATTGTAGAATTTAACCAGCCAGCTTTGTCAAATTTAAACAAACCAGGTTTGCACCTGTATCTTGAAAGAATACAAAGTTTAATTTGGCAACTGGGACTTTCTAGGCAGTTTGAGAATTTAGAGGGAGATGGGACTAGGACAAGGCATGTCAATGACATAAAACACTATCATATCCCGAGGAACTGGAACTTGTCAGAAAATTGATTCTATTAATGTACTCCTTGCTCATTGCCATTTATTCTGCATCCCTACCATTTATTCTGCCCTCAATGGTTATAAAAGGTGAAAATTACAAGTGCACTGCACGAAACAAAGACCGGGTAGAAATAGCAAGTGGCTTGTCAGCGTGGTGCCCTGCTGGACCAACACAGTTTTTTGTGATTTTTTTTAAGGTTTATTTTACAAAATGACATTGCATCACACACTTCTTTCAGGACATGCACACATCTGTACACTCCTTCCCCTTAGGTAGCGGGAAGCAATGCCACGTTTTCTAAATGGGAGCAAATTAAACTGCAATTACATTGCTTTTAATTCTTCATGCCATGAGCATCCAGATTCTAAGCGCTGTACACAAATGTGTTTTACCAAATGTATTAGATCCTCATAATAATGGGCTTCACAAATGGCCAGCAAGCACACAAGAGAGCAACCTTTGCAGAATGAAATACTCAAATGGTGCACTACGGCAATGCCCACGTTAAAATGATTTCACAGTCACTTGTGAATTCTCAATTCTGTATACTGTTGCGCCCAAGTTTGGCAGTCTTACAAGTGCCCTTCCTTAGAGGACATGGATTAAAGGAGCATCACACGGTGAGAAGCTTGCCTACTACACTACAGATTATGCACGGCTCTCATACACACCTCTGATTAGTGAGACACACCTCTGATCAGTGAAAGCCAAGGACATCGCAGTCTCAGTAAAAGTTAGATGTAGGCGTCATTCTGACACATAGAGACATTTCTCTGGATGCAAGTGAATTGTGGGGGGATAAGTGGCATTGTGTCCCCCCCACTTACAATTGTGGGGGGATTTGTCCCCCCTCAACCCCTTCATGTCCTATGCCCATGTATACCGCTGATATTGGCAGCGAGGCTAGGCAGGATACAGGTGTCTCATGAAATGAAGGCAGACAAGCGGTAGACTCTGGGACTGAAGACCTGCACTTAGGATGGACTGCCGGAGGCTCTATGGCTGAAGAGTGATATGCTGGATGAGTCGCTGTAGCTGAAGCCAGGCATGCAAGAGGAAATTTTGAGGCTGAAGGCATGCAAGCTGGAGCCATCTCGGTAGCTGAAGGCAAACATGTCAAGGTCTTTGGGACTGACCACGTGCATGGTGGAGGCTCTTGAGTAAATGGCAGACATGGCAGTGGTTCATTGATTGAAGACACATGTGCCAAAGATGACTGCAGAGCTGTGAACTGAATCATAGAAGAGTCAATGGTTGTAGGAGGACAGACTGAAGTCTCAGAAGTCGACAGACAAATTTGTGGCTCAGGAATGGAAGGCACCTTTAGGGCAGTAGACTCCTTG
Source organism: Ambystoma mexicanum (assembly GCF_040938575.1). NCBI lineage: Eukaryota > Metazoa > Chordata > Amphibia > Caudata > Ambystomatidae > Ambystoma > Ambystoma mexicanum. Next base: position 675,801,387 of record NC_090934.1, read on the forward strand.
GCACCAGTAACCAAAGACCGAGCTGTACCCTTGCAGTCCCTTTCCTTAGTGGATGACACAGAGGGCCTCATTACGACCCAGGCGGTAAGGGGTTTACGGCAGCGTTAACAGCGCCGACCATTACCGCCTGAGTACGAGGTCCCTTAGCGCCATGGCGCTTTTAACACCTGCTTTTAGCAGGTGTTAAAATCCATGGCGCTAAGGGACCATGGAGTTAATTACGCCACCGTAATTTACGGTGGCGTAATTAACGCCTTCCCCACTCCCATTATGCCCTATGGGGCAAAAATGGGAATGGGGAAGGGTAAATGGGGATTGGGGACTTACCGCCCCGCCAAGGTCGGAATGGGGCGGTAAGTCCGCCAACCACCATGGCGTAAATGTAGTTTACGCCATGGTGGTAAAGTCACGGCCCAGGCGGTAACTTACCGCCTGGGTTGTAATGAGGCCCAGAGTCTCTTTCTTTGTAGAAGTCAAAATCAACCAGAGGAATCACTATAGTAAAGTCTCTGTTAATCGGGATTTTGTCAATTGTCCATTCATCTGTCTTGGTTTCTGAAAGTGGCAGAATAACAATCAACAGTTCAGGAATAGCCTGCCGGGTTTTTGGTTCTGCATACTGTGGAGTGGGTCCATCAGAACATGAAATCTGTACTGTCTCTGACTGTTCGTTGTGACCAAAATTGGCAGAAGGAAGAGAGAACACAGAGGCAGCATTGTTTTCCACATCAGCTTGAACATCTACTTCAGTCTCAGCAGCTGGATCAAGAGCAGAGCCTAAGCCTACTGTAGTGACTGATTCTGTGTATGCCGCCATTGTGGAATGTGTTTGGAAATCGGAAGCTTGCATGTGTGCAAGCTCAGGGTTATGGCGGGCTGCTACACTGGAAATCTTTGGTAAAGGAGTGGCTTGTAAATATTCAGCTAACTGCAATCCCTGACAAACAGCAGGACAATTGTTATAAATTGAGCCCTGTTTAAAATGTACACCGCTATCAGTAGGTACAGTGGGAGGCATGGTGGCATCAGGACTGGATCCTGCACTAGCAATCTGGATGTGCACCGATTGTACATTGTCATTTATTGCTTGCAGGTTCTGTGACTTATTCTTTCTCTTACCAACTTGGTCTATGTGTCCTGTAAGCAAACTATTGACATTAGACCTCTTGGCATTAGGGACTACAGTATGTACTTGTGCAGAGGAGTATGCTATAGACTGAGGGTAGAAAACAGACGTTATGCAAGGAACCCCTCCATTCTTTATGTTTGTATCATGAAACTGTTCAATCTGAGGTGAAGTATAACTGGAATCATGGGGTTCAACACCAGAGGTACTCTTGTGTAATAAGCCTATCAGTGTGTTGTTTTCTGCTACTAAGGCTTGTGCTGCCATAGAATCTGGGTCAGAATAACAGACAGAACTGGGATCAGGCAATGTAAGATGGCCCATCCTGTGGGTAAAATACTCTGCACGTAAATGCCCATTAGTGACAAGGAGTTCACTGATGTCAGGACTAGTGATTTGATTGTCACAGGTAAATGTAGGGGAAACTTTTTGTACAAACTTGTTACAGGCTTTGCTACCTTTCTTTCTTAAATTTGCCATATTCAATGGGATTAGTGGGCTGGTCATTCTGTCAGGTATCTGTCAGGTAAGGACAAAGGCAGTGAATATGGCAAGGGAAATGTGCACAATCTCACACATGAATAGCTCGGGTCAAACAACATACACACAGGAACCAAGACTCATGTATACTAAAACCCAGGAGTGCAAACAAAGTGTGACAACAATACAAATATATGAAAAGGGATGTGGGGTAAGCACTTATATACTCCTTATGACTGCAAGGAAAGTCAGCAAGCTCCTTACCCACAAACTGCTATTACAGGTACTGACAGCGCTAAACCCACGTAGAGGGCAAGCAATGACAGGATCTGTTGATCTAACACTCTTTATGGTATTAAATAAGTAAACTTAAAAACAGTACTCACGAGGACGAGAAATACCACTTGAATGTCAACAAGCCCACAAACCCTGTTGATCAAACAGGGACCCCGAAAGGCTGTAACAGCAATGGAAGGATAACTAAATACATAAGACTCAAGACAAGGGGCAAGTAGGAATAGTGATTACAGAATAGTGAGGAAAACATCAGCATTCACACAGGAGCTAGTTACAACCGCACACCACAGTTTGTTGTTTGTCAATTGTTGGAGGAACTTGCTGATGATTTTGATTGAGAATGTTTTGCCTGAAACAGCTTGACCACTCACGTATAGCAGTATAGGTTTGTAGTCTTGGCAGGTACAATTTTTACTTTCATGCTTTCACCCCATGTTCAATTTGTTTTGTTATTTCTTGAAAAATGCTATGTTGCTCATTGTTTAGTTGTGATTTTAGTAGAGTAAAGTCTTCTGTAGATTGCTCATACTGACACATGGTGTTTTCTACTTCAGTCATGGCTAATTCTGCCTCATTTGCTATTAGTGGATGTCCAAGTGGTTCTTGGCTTCCTGTTACAGAATGTTGACTACTGTCAGGAGTGTCCACATATAGTTGCGCCTGAGTTCTTCTTCTTGTTGCTGTTCATTGTGCAACATTGTTTTGTACTGTGTAAAGGTTATAGTCTGGTATAGGTCTGTTATAGTGATTTCATTTGATTTGAATGTGTCTTCATAGGAGTCATAGGTATCTAGTAAATCTTCTTCTTTTCTCCATGGTTGTAAAAGTTGTAGCAGGGTCATGCAATACAGTTCTTTATGTTGAGAAGTTTTTAATGACGATTTGATATGATTAATTAAGCTTCATTTGGTAAGTTTCACTAAGCTGCCGTCAATTTTCCACTCTGTATCTACATTTCTTCTCATCTAGTTTAATATTATTTTTGTATGTGAAGTTTTGGGCTATGTGGTATAGACACATGGTTTTCAAAGTGGTACTTCTGTTTGGGTAGTATATGTCTAGTAAGTGTTTTTCAAAATGTCTTGGCTGTTGGGATCATTTTTGGCTATTGTTTCTATGTCTTCATATGATTTGAGAACTCTTTTTCTAGATCTAGCAGGACCAAGGTTTAGCCACACTATATTTTCAGATTTTCCATACAAGGCAGTACCGGTTAAACCATCTGCAGCTTCATAGCAGACACATTATCTATGGGAGAGCATTTTTATGCCTAATCTGTACAATTTCTGTGATAGTGTTTTGTCAGATGATATGCCATCCCAGAGGTCGTGGTGCTCTGTTTTTCTGCTTTGGTTAAGAAAGCTGTGACATATCGTGCAACTGCAGTGGAATTGTCTGCAATGTACTGCACATCTATATTTGCATTCCATAGGAGAGCAATGATTACATTGTAATAATTGATGTATTTTGATCCTTCTGTTCTTTTTATGTAATATCTGTTCTTAGGTGATTTACCTTTGACACTATGTTAATTGAAGACATGAAGTTGTTTACTTGACCTGTTAGTGAAACTGCTCTAGGGAAACCAAAGTGGCATTTGGTGGTATCAGGTAATAAAATTGTGGCAAAAATGTTGCTGGTAAAAGAAATCGTGTCAAAAATGCAGTGTTTTGAACCGGTAAAAGTGTACCCCATGATACTATTTAAGGGTAGCGGGGGTTGCGGGGGTGTCCCCCGCTCCCCTTAAATGGTATAATGGGTTAGAGGGTTGCGGGGGTGCCCACTGCATCCTTTACATGATTGTGGTGGTAAAACCACAGCATTTTTGCCACAATATTTTTGTATACATAGCCATTTATGCTGCGATTTTAAGACATGGAACCCATATGGTGTAGTATTTCCCTTTGTTTTTATATTTGCAACGACAATGCTTCCCACATTTGTGTCTTTGAAATTGTAAAATTTGTGCATGAAGGTCACTATGTGTCGTTTGTGAAGGAATTTCAAAAGTGACATATTTTTGGATGAACTGCAAAACAGTGGCATCACTGCCCTGACCAAATTTAGGAGCATCTTTAATCCACAAAAGCATGTGGATGTGTGGTGCTCCTCTGGCTTGGAATTCTTTTCTCCAAAAGAAGTCCTGCACTTCTCTGAGGGGAGGAACAGTGTTAATACAAATGAAGTGTAGCGAAGCGATGATGGAAATATCTTGATACATTTACAGGATCTAGAGAGCAGAGTTCTTCTGGTGTTTTTATATTTATATTTGTTTTGTTTTTGTTTGCTATGCGTAGGAAATCGTGTACATCTTCTCATGCATATTCTGCACAACTTAATGTCACAAACCAAGTGGGTGGGCAAAGGTTTCTTATCATACAGTGTACATCTCTGTGACGTCGGAATCAGTATTCTTTTGTACCATGCATGTTGGCTAAAAGATTTGTAATGCTTGACTGTAAAACCTCATCTTTTTATTGCACTTTTTGTAGTAATTGCATAGCTGACATATTTTGAAAATTGGTACCTGATTTTAATGTGTGTGCAACTCCGTAGCATATTTTTGCCAGTTCACTTTCAAAGAGAAGGTGGAATATGTATTCCACGTTTTGTCTGAATCTGGGATCTTCAGAATACATTCATAAAGAGCGGTATTGTGATGCTGTTATTTGTGTGGGTCTTTCATCGTATCTCCCTCCTTTTCCAGTAGGAAAGAGTAGAGGAAAGGCACATGCTTCTATACTTTTTTCCCATATGCTGATTGGAGATCCTTTGGCTTGTCGCATTTGGTACGTTTCCAGTGCATCATCTATGGTGTCTTTAGAGAGTAATGGGTAAATTGTATAATTGTCTAAAATATTGGATTCTGTAGCAGGATCTAGAAGTTGAAATTGACCAGTTTCTGATGAGTCTTGAATTATGTCAGTGGTTTCTCTCAGGTTTTCTTCAATATTTATTTCTTTGTAGTATTCATTGTTGTCTTCTAGATATTGCAGGGCTTGTCTAACTTTATGTACGTACACACGTTGTTGCCAAATTATTTTGTCTTTTGTAGGTACGCCATTTACTAAGACAATTAAAGATGGATTTATTAGACCTTGCACTCCCAGAGTATGTACATTTTCCTAGAAATCTAATGGCAAATAAACTACTTTGCCACAAATACCTTTCAGTAATTCAGAGGGAGGTAGTTTTGCTGTTTTTTGGTTGAAGGCGTATTATTGCTTGAAATGGGTACATTGTTTGAATTATCATGCTCTCATACAAGTTAAGTTGTTGCAGGGGTTTTGGTAGTGAGAATAATTCCAAGTTATTTGCGATAGCACGTGAAGGTGATTGGTTGATGTCAAGTTTTGCAGTGCAGTAACTGCAAAGTATTAAGGGGTCAGTCATTTCGTATTTGTTTTCTGCCATAAAATAGAGAGCTAATTAGAACAACTTGGCATCTTCATTGTCTTCTATTTTGTACATTATGTCTACAGTGTTTGTGCTATTCTTATAAAAAGTCCTGCAGCAACACACACATAGTTTGGTACTTAAGCAGATGTACTTTTAAACTTTAGTATTTCTTTTTTGTATCTGTGTAGTAGAAGGTTGCCATCTGTAAAGTTGTTGCTGGCCTGTTGTAAAGCTATTGCATTTTGTAAGTGGCTTTTACTTACAAAATATTTTCTCTGGATATGCTTTATTTCTTCAAGTAGTTCTTTGGCTGCACATGCAGAAAATTGTTATTTAAATTGGCTAGTGCTAAAGCAGGACTTTGGCATAGTACAGTTTATGAACCAGATTTCTTATAGTTGAATGGTGTGTTGATATAATCTGATATAGTGGAAGGTGCTTTTGCAAATAGGTCCAGAATTGCAGGCTAATGAATGTCCTTATAGTCCTGTGTATTTGTGCACTGGACAGGAGTCCATACCTTGTAATAGTTTTATTTTCAATTTGTCTTTGCCTTTCACATACTGATTGAGGAACTGGCCTAAAGATCTGAAAGATTTTTTGCCTGTGTTACACATTGATAAGCACGGCCATTTGTAGACTGGACGCATTGGTTCAGTGGAATGGAAGGTTGAGACTAACTTTTCTCGGGATATTTTTGTGAGCAGCGTTTCTTGTTCCATAATGGTATTGTTAAGTTTTTCATACCCTCATCCACTGCTATGGAAGCCCATTGGGTTTCTTTGCTTTTGTTTGTATACTTCTTCATTTGAATATGGTTCTGTGCTGGTGCTGTGACTCCATTCACCTCCACAGATGTTTGCAAAGCTATCTTTGTTGATATTTCATTTATTGAGAAGTCTTTTTTGTAGTTTAGCAGTTAGTTTTGTTAGTGTTTTCATTCTTTTTAAAACTAAAATAAATAATTTTGTTTTGAGAAGGAGTGCACTGTCTATGAGAGCTTCTAGGATTCATTTTCTACGGTAGGTTTTAAGGGTCGTGCATGATTTCTCTCCTGTTTTTATAAGATTCTGAAGGACTCTGGCAGAAAATTGTTTATAAAATAATTTGTTTGGTGTGCTTACTTGTAGCTACATCCAGATTTATAGGTGCAGTGTTAGTACTAGTGGTAGCTGCAGTCTTGTTAATCACTTTCTGTTTCATTTTACATTTTGAAAGAGGAGGCAAAGTTTCTTTACTGGAAGCCGTTTTTTATTTGCTTGGTGACTGTATTAGCTGTTTTGTTTGAACCTTTTGTACACATTCTGCTAGAGGTGGATGCTTATTTTGGACACTTTTATTTTGATTTTGTCTACTTCTGCGTTGCTTTCTATGGAGTTGCTTTTTGGTAAGCATTCTTTGGGGTCTGTTGGAGAAAAAAGAAAGTGTGGGTTGGGATGTTGTGCAGTGTATGTGTGCTTTGTGCATGAGTGTCTGAGTATGATGGTAAGCATGTATGTAGAGGTGTGTGATTGTGCAATGGGCTGTTACTTCAGGTTGGGAAGGCTATTCTCATGTTACTATACTGGTGTTCAGATGAAAGTACAAAGTATGCACCTGCTGAGGGGCAAACAGTAATACTGAATGTAATGCTGCAGGGTTAATACAGTTGTTTGTTCTACAATACTAGAATTCTACAGTATTTGAGTAACAGTTAGAACATTATGGCAGTATTGCACTTACTTTTTTGGATGGAAAAAGTAGGTTTCTTGTGAAAGAAAGAAGTTAGTAAATATGCGTGTTAATAGCACTGTTGTTAATGTAGACATGAATTTGTTTGTTTTCGCAATAGTAGTGCTCTTTGATAACTGTGCACAGCATGTAGATGCAGTTTTCTTTGTCTATGTGCATTCTGTATATTTTACTTAGACTCTGTCAGTTGAATTTACCTTAGAAATTATTACAATATTAAGCACACAGAGCACACTTGGCTTTTTAAGGCGGTATTATTGGATGTTAGGAGATAGGAGAAATAACCATATGCTTTTCTTGCTATTTATAAAGGGTAAATGGCAGGAACTGTGAGGAAAAGCATGCAATGTATACATTTGTGAAGGTGTGGGAAATAAAGCAGAAGTATTTGATGGGTTCAGCAGCTCATTACTCTCTGGGATAGTTGTAGGGGAGAAGGTTCAAATAAGAAAACCTGGAAAAGTGGCAAAGGGACAAAGCAAGTTTACCAGCGTGCAGGTGATTAGCAAACTACTGGGTGATCCTGTGGTGCTTGGAGGTGGTAGAGTCTGAAATAAAGTAAGGGTTGCAATGAAGGGTCTGGTGCTTGCGTTGTAGACTGAAGGGAAGGGGGGAGATGTTACATGTGTTGGTTTACTACACTGTTTGTACATAGTTGTACATGATGTGATAGACATGACTGCACTTGTGTATAGTTAAATGCTGGTGTAAATTCTAGAAGGGAATGGGCAACCAGCTGGAATGGGAGAGCTGTCTAGATTGGAAGAACAGTTGTAGAGGCAGCAGTGTTGTTTCAGTTGGGAGCCTTTCCAACGATATTGGCTATCTATGTGCATGAATAAAGATGGTTGTACTCATCCTGGCTGCGTGTCACTTTATAACACCTTACAAAGCATTTTCCCACAATTATACTGTTATTTCTCCCTTCTTTTAACATGAAATGACACTTTGTTAGAAAGCTGTGTGTATTGTGTCTGATTACTATTATAATCATTCCTAAAGGAAGTTCAAATGATAGATTGTAAAATATCCAGAATGTATAGAAAGGAAATTGTATGTACATCCTATACACTATAATGCATTAAATGCTATTATGGTTGAAATGTGGATAAATAGGTGCCAGTGGTTACACAAATGACAGAATGAATGAAGAGAATTACAGTTTGCACATTACAGTTAGTAATATGGGTAAATAGAAATTTGGAGAGCAGACAGCTTTGCAAGTGACACTTGATCATAGCAGTTGGGAGAAATGACAATAAGCTTTTTTTACAGGTTATACAGTGTAAGTGGCAGTTACCCTGTTTAGATGCATTTATACAAGAACTGTACATGTACTGTGCAGAAAATACTCATACGTGTAGTTTGTGTTCATGCATGTGGATGTGCAAGAATCTGAAAGCAGAAATCTTGGAGAGTTTTACAGTAGTTGTTGCTGTAGGTGCTTTGCAATCACAGCCCAATTGTACTGAGAGTGATCAATAGTACATCTCAAGTGCTGAACTATGATGATGGAGTTAGATATAGAGTTCTTGGATGTGATTGGTGGATGGTTGTGTGACTGATTAACAGTAGCCAATGAGGGAATGGTACAGAGAGTGAGGTGGAAAGGGTGGAAGGGCTGTCCCAGTGTTACGCACTCTGTGGACACCACGGCTGTCCGCGGACAGGGCGTGCCCCATCTGGGGCTTCTGAGCATGAAATGGGAGTGTATTTTGGGGATTGGCCAATCAGGTTTTGAGGTTCTGCTTTGTATTGAGAGAGGTTGTGTGCAGTGAAGATGGCAGAGGTGGAGAAAGTCATGGTGTTGGTGGTTGGAGATATGTTTATAGATGGTTTACTGGTCAACTGGGCCTCGTTGCAATATGCAGGCAGTGTTTGGAGCTTGTAAAACTTTCTGCATGTGGAAGAGTCCACATGTAGTGGTACTGCCTTGGGGTGATGTCCATTTGGGATACACCAGTATTCCTACATTGTTGAGTAGTCTTGAAAAGTTGGTTCAGGCAGTGATGGAAGTTGTTCCAAATGGGAAAGTGATTTTTTTCTCAAATACTGCCTAGGGCACTATGGGACAATTCTAACATTTTCTGTCCCTGTCAAAATGGTGCAAGGTGTTTGGTGAACAGAGGGATCACTGCTTTTTTGTTGAGAAGTGGAATGTTGTCTTGTAACAATGACAATATTGATTATGTCAATGGTGACTATTTTAAATCAGATGACATTTCTTTATCCATATTGGGAAATGCCATGTTATTTCAAAATATAAGGCGTGCTTTACAGAGGATAATGTGAAGACATCAGGAAGAAAATAAGCGAAAAATAAAATTACAAAATGAAAGCTGTTTTTTTATAAGCAGTTTCCAAAAAAACAAAGAAAATGCTCTTTTCAGAGCCAACCTCAAAGGGGAAGTGGGGAACACTATTTACATTTTCGTTACCACTCTCAAATGTTTTGATTTTTCCGCGGAGAGCACATATTACATATGGGGATTTTGAGGCTGAGAGGCATGCAAATGAGACTTAGCAGGGCAAGGGATTGGTCAATAAGGTTTACTGGGTGTGATGTATAAGGAGAGACTTTTTCAGAAAGTCTTTTTCCTGAGAGGAGAGCAGATAGCTATGGATGTGTCTTTCAGAAGGCAGATTGTCAGGATTTTGTGAGACTCATGGATAAATTAGTTGGAGGTGCATGCAGATCGCTGTGGAGTGGCTGCACATCTTGGATTCCCTCATGTGGAAGTGCACTGGCATGGAGTGCGAGAAATGAAGTGGCTGGATTTGGTACCTCTTTGTGCTACTTTGGTGACACAGCGTCACCCAGACATTATTATTATTCATTTTGGAGGGAACAGTTTAGGACATGTCTCTGTAATCTCTTTGCAATTTGCAATGAAAGAAGGACTTGGGAAAGTCATGGACATGTTTCCAAAGTCCTGAGTAATTGTTTCTCGTATTTCGCAGAGACAAATGTGGCTGCGTTCTTCTTCATTTGGTCCACAAATGGAGAAAGCGAGGTGCAATGTCAACAAAGCTGTTTGTGCCTTTTTGAGGGATGTTGGTATGTCCTGTTTTCATAATCAAAATATTATGTTTCATAGTACACACATTTTTCACAGAGCTGGAGTACATCTTCCTTATGCTGGCAATCAGATTTTTCTGCGAAACATACAAAATGCATTGCAACACTTTTTGGAATTATAGCAATCCTTTTTCCAGCAGGTGTTGACCATTTGAAGTTTTGAAAACACAAAAAAACACCACCAAAAGGCTCTTTTCAGAGCCACCACTTCCTCCTGGAGTGCAATGGTTTTGATAGGAATGCACCCCAAAAAATGTAAATGTCCGCGGACATCTAAAAATGCATAGGGCCCTGCAGCATTTCATTGGCACTTCTATTTTTGAACTTTGAAAGGCACCTCTGAAAAGAGCCTTTTTTTGTTGGTTTTTGTTGTTTGGTATTTTATTTTGGGTTTTTCAGACATGACAAATAAGGAAAGTAATGAAAGGGAGGGTAAGTTAGGGGCACCAACCATGGGGATAAGAAAGGGCAGGTGGAGAGAGGAAGATGTAGGGTGGACCTTAATCAGGTAGTGGGCAGTCCTTCTCATGCTCCTGTACCACAGCCTCGAAAGCACTTTCAAGGGTCTCCCCCCAGCAGAGTACTGCGTTGCAGTACATACACAATACTGTGACTTTCAAAAGGTAAGGGTCTACAGCATCACGTATGGCATGTGAGGCAGCTGGAGGAATGCGCTGCCCCACAGGAGTGCCTCTTGTGGTGGCAGGAGCAGAAACAGAGGATGCTGCAGGGGAACTCAACCTACTACGTTTATCGCAAGGTACAACCTTACGAATAGCCCCACCGTGGAACAACCTTAGGTGTTGCTTCATTGAGGTAGTACCATAGCTACACAAACCTGGTTTGCCATGACTCAGCACCAACTGGCACTGAGTGCAGTGCCCTTGTTTGCACAAGCTTTCGGTACTCCATCAAGAGTGGCAAACAACCTCCACACCCAAGACTCACGGTGAGTGCTAGTAGTAGGGACTTCCACTACCTCATCCTCGACATTCTCTTCATCCTCCTCTGCATCCTCACACCTGTTCCCCTCTGCAGGCCCTTGGGGAGGTGGTGGTGGTGAAGGGGTTCGAGGTGGTGCTGAGACAGAAGCAGCACCAGCAGCAGCCATGGATTTCATCAGGACAGCTGTCAGGAATTTTTCAAAAGGAATTAATGCAGTAGCAAAAGCAGGTCCACCAAGGATCAATGTCCATCAATGATCTGTCTTGCTTGGAAATCCAGAAGCAGAATGAGGATCAGCTCTGGGGTGTGGCCTTTTATAGGGGTGCTGGTGTGCGCTTCTCGGACACCCGCACTGTCCGCAAACACTACAAACGCCAAAAAGGGCGCAAAAAGTTCCAAAACGTATGTAGATAGCTAGGGACATTGTCTGGGACATGTGCAAGGGGGAACTTTCATAGGAAAATACCTTGAATTGCTCAAAAAAGCACTTTTTTGAAATCCGGGGGCCCGGATTGTGTTCGCGAACAAGGACCCACGCTTAGCGTGGGTGCGGTCACATGATGACGTCACAGACACGTTCGCGAATGGGACCGGTGTCCGTAGGACACCAAATGCACGGGGACGGTTGTACACATGCGCGTGGGTGGTCTATGGACAGTGTTCATGTCCCCTAACTAATTAAAAGCGTGCCACATGTGCAGCGGACAGTTATGGACAGGCGCAATGTTGTAGGACCCAAGGGTGCAATACGCATGCGTGCAGGTGTTCTACGGACAGTGTTCAGGTCCCCAAACAAATTAAATGTGCGTCACAACTTTGCAGACAGGCGGACGGGCTATGTGTTCTACGGACATATTAATTCTCGTTGCGGACAATGTGAACAGGGGGTATGTTCTTAGGAAACTTTATTTTGAATAGTTGCGGACATGCAGACGGATGTAGTGTCCTGTGGACACCTCCATTTTGATTGTGGTCAGTGCTAACAGGCGTAGTGTCGTTAGGACACCCTCATTTTGGTTAATTGCGGACATCCCGGACACCCATGCTGTCCGCAGCCACCCTAACTGACTTTTTAAAAAAACAAGACACAGAGGAATATAGTAAGATCACACATAATATTTTATTATTGTATTAAAATATAAAATGATGAAAGAGAGGGGGAAGCAGAAATTGATACAAATACAGGGGAATTAGGGGTTTGTACATGTTGGATGGCAAGGGAGGAAGGGATTGAAGTCTCATCAAAACGTTTTTCTTGATGGGGATTTTTTGGGATTGGTTGGCTGGGACATGGTGAAGGGTTACATACAGGTACATGTGGGACAGTGATATTACATGTTTTGCTTTATATGGTCCTCTACAAAGTTTTTCAAAATAATGAAACTGGTCATTAATTGATCCATTTTTTGCTCTCAATGTTGCAGATGATTTTACAAGGTGTCTGTTTCAGTATTTTTCTTATTGTCTGTATGTTCTGTTAGAAATAATATTTTAAAAAGTACACATAAAATAATGGTTATTAATTAGTTTATTTAGAGAAGTGTAGTGGCTACCATTTGTATCGCTGTTTTTACTCATTTCGTCCAGAGGAAAATTTTCTTCTAGTCATTCCAAAATACTACACATTTCTGTGTAAAAGAAATATACATATATATTTTTGAGTGCACCATACTACAGAAAGTTTATAAATATAGAAATGAATGTAGTGTACTTACCAGTTCTTTTTTAGTTTTGCTGTTACTGCTTCGTAGGTGTGCTGTTGATTTTTTCTGTGCAGTTTCTGTGAGGTAATTCTGCTGGAGGCATGTTTTTTTTTTGTATGTTCCATTATGTTCCATATGCAATGTAATTGGACAGTTGGTGTCTTACATATACAGTTTGCACTTCATATTTATTTTTGAATGTAATTTATTTACATATTTATATTCAGTGAAAAAACCTTTTTTAAGAGGATGTTATGGTTAACTTGCGCTCCAAAAAACCTATGAAATTCAGTGAAAAAACTTTGTTAAAGGGACGTTATGCTTAAATTGCGCTACTAAAAACCCATGAAATTCAGTGAAAAAACTTTGTTAAAGGGACGTTATGGTTACAAGTAAAACCAAAAAAAACCTGAAATTCGCCAGTTATGGTAAGCTAAGCAACCATACCTCGCTCTGCCACCATGCACTGCTAAGACTAACACCCAGTACATCAAAGATAACATCACAAATGTCATTAATGACATCACTGATGGCATTACACATGCATTTAGTTTTCATGCACAGCCTCCACAAGGGATTGTCATTATAATGTTGGCAGAAAAGTATCAGAGATCATTGAAGAACTATCATATGCCAAATAGTTCATTAAGCAATGCATTGCTATAAATACCATTGCATTACTGAGTTTTTCAGTACATGAACAAACTCATGAAGAAACATAGGCATTGTCTGCAGCATGCGCCATAGAGGTGCAATATTCAAAATCTTCCCATGTTGGATAGTAAAATGATAAATGCTTTTATTTCAGAATGTTGCGTACTGTGAAACATAAGTACCTACGAATGCTTCACTTACTGCATAATTGTACTGTTACACACAAAACATAAAGAGTCCACAATGCATACAAATAGAAGCATATACAGGGAAAGTAAAGTAAGCAAAAAAACTGCAGTATTACCAGAAAGTGTTTATAACCTAACTAATTAACTTCATGCACAGAAAAGATTCTTGTGTTTCAGGATTCCTTCTTCTCCTATGTATATGCATCATATGATGTAACTGTACCCTAAGCAAAGTAGTGTAAGAACATATGAGAAGGGTAAGGTCTACAAATATAGTACTTTTTACTTTTTTAATTCCTGATTGACAGTGAAGAAAGCCACCTGGCTTAGATATGTCAGTGAACAAAAAAGAGGGAGCTAGACATGTGATGTCATCAGTGATGTCATCAATGATATTTGTGATGTCATCTTTGATTGTATTCGTTTTAACAGTGAACAGTGGTGGCATGAGTTATGGTTGCTTAGCTTACCATAACTGGCGAATTTCAGAGGGTTTTCGGTTTTACTTGTAACCATGACGTCCCTTTAACAAAGTTCTTTTACTGAATATATATATATATACTTCATGGACAGTTTGGAACTACATTTTCTACTGATGTAGGAACTTGCAACTTCAACATTTCCCTTGGGCAGCACCAACACCTGTTCTTACTCATCCATTAACAATCAAGTACACAGTACATACTTTTAGCAAAACGGCTATTTACGTTAAAATGACATCAGCCAACGCCATCCCTCTTCCCCAAGAGACACCACCACTGCTGTAATCAAGCACCATGAGAGACACTGCCCCCTAGGCTGGCCAACTCTTTGATAGTCTGTCGCGGGACACTTGGCCACAAGGCAGTGATGATGTCACTTCACGTTTGGCGACGTCACTTCATTCACGTTTGGGCCGCCTCTTTTTGAATTTTTTTTTTAATGGCTCTTAATTCCTGGCTTAATTTAAATACAAATGCTTTGTCCTGGGGAGGTGATGGTCACGTTTTTTAACTGCAAACATGACCATCACAACCCCAGGAATTAAGGCAGGTGTCCAAGCGTCACAGCTTGACCTTTAGGCTCAAAAGGAGCCAGGGCTGCAGAGTCTCCCAGAGAAATAAAGCAGCAGGCGGCAGCGCCCTGCTGAGCAGATGGCCACTTCAGTTGCAGAGTGGCTGTGCTGGTGGCAGGTTGTCTGCGAAATCGGGGACACTTGGCCACCCTACTACCCCCTACCTTAGAAATAACACATGCAAAACATTTCCCCCTTTTCCATCTGCCCCTCCATATTAGTGTTTGGTGCCTCTTCCCTCATTTCAGTCCCCACCTTTCGTTCTTAGCTCTCCTGCCAAAAAAAATCCATCCAAAAACATAATAAATGTTCCTTTAGGAACCACCTTTCACAGTTAAAAAATAGAAGTAAAAAAAAACACATAGACTCCATCTACTTTGTATTTCTCAGTAAAATACATAGACGCAATAAGATTTTCCAACATTTCCATTTGCATTTTTTGTTATAGTAATGTGAATATTGTAGCGTTCATGGGCCGTTCCAGGGACTGGAACGGTGGATAACGTCCCAGTAGCCCTAGTAATCAGCCCAAGTGAAGCAAGGGTGGATAACGAGGTCTCTGAACCATTACCCCCCATTTCAGCTCCTAAAATGGGGGATGAATGCCATTACCAGCCTAGGTTTCCAAAGCGGTAACCCGTTCTACTAAAAAATAGGATTTCTCATCCTATATCGGGACACGGCGTCCCGGTTTAGAAATAAAATCCTTTTCCAAAATGGCCACCATGGAAAGGGAAAATGCCAGTTTCATACAGGGCCCATCTTCCCTTTCCATGGCAGCCTCCAAAAGGCAAAAAAAAATTCCTCTAACCATATTAACATAAGCACATTTTTCTTACCTTTCAAATCTATCCTAATTGCAAATAACTTTACGACAAAGTCAGTCCCAGGTGGACATGACCACTTTAATACTATGTTTTGTCCCTTTTGGTCATAGCCAGTAGCCACATTGTCCAGATCATGGCCTTATACCATGAACCTGACATTCGGGCCACTGCCCATGACTACAGCCTACCCCTCAGGCACTAAAAAAACCATGCTTCTCGATCCTTGCCAATGAGCCTTGCGCAAATTTGCTGTAAATCCACCCAAGTTTTATTTTTTCAAAACTGTCAAAATAATAGACAAATCATTCGTCATATAAGATGTGTACAAAATTCCAACAAACTTTGTAAAGTCATTGGAAATTACGTCTGAAATATTCCAACCATGATCATCACCCCTCACCTCCCCAAACATTATTGCATACGTTTCACAAGTGCAATGCTCACAAAATATTATTGTCCCGATGGTTTGACCATGTATTTTTGTACATACGTTGATTTATCGCAAACATTTCCACATCAGCTTACCGCATTTCTCCTCTTTGAGAAATGTACGAAATCTGGCAACAGGGCGTGTCCATCTTGTGCTATTGTTAACCATTGCTGCATCGGCCTAAGGTAAACTGGCCGGACATCACTAAATCATATGCCTCGCCCCTGACCCTCACATAACCAACCCTAGTGATAATGAACACCTTTTTCAGTGAGTTCCTCTTCAGCGTAGCCAAATGCGCCCATTATCACCTACATGACGTTACGCATAACCCAAAAATCAACACACAGCAACTAACAACATACCACGTCACAATTCAAATTATTAAACTGCTCTTTAAAAAAAAACAATAACAGTATACAATTTGTAAAGTACTTTTATTTCACAATAAACTCTCCGAGAACATCCGACTGTTCCCATATTCAATCAAATTGCAAATTTCTTTCTTCACTTGTGACCGAAAATGTTAATTGTGATCACACGTTCTTCTTTTTCCATACACAAAGTGTTTGTTTTTGATGAAGGAACCGCTTGGGTCCCACAGTGAATTCCAGGGCGTCTGCATCAACTTACGCCTACACCACCATAAAAGATGTTATGTTACTCCCAATCGCTAGTGCATGGTAATTGCAGTAAGGCAGCATGTAGCTATTTGGAAAACATAACAGAAAATATGTATCAATACCCAACCTTTATTACACTTTATTGTAATATATGTATTATTTTTTTAATTCGGCATAGAGTTTAAACTAATGATTAGCACACACATCAAACAATCTCAAAAAAGACAAAAAGAACCTGATACACAATTCCATATAGTCATACATGACATTTTAAAGAAATATTAGCGTTGAACCTGGGTGAATCTTGTTATAGTGGACATACGACTACATTTTGCACTTCCCATAATCACATAAAAAAGACAACCACACAGAAAAATAGTACTTGAGTTGCATTGCCAAAATGAATCTTCTCGTTCCGGTATACAGTTGTCAAAAGCAAACTTACATAATATTCACCGTCTCCATTGTATTTGCGCAAATCAGTCCGTAATGCTCAATCCGCTTGCATCAAAGAATCTTCATGAACTGAATTCACATGTTCCGTACACACATTTGGAATGCATAACCTTATCAAATGTTCTTTATTACAAACCTCCTCTCACTGACTGTTCACGAAAAAATCAATTTCTTTCAAGGTCAAAAAACAATTGACCCTTCTACTTTCTGTCCCATACGTGGGCTCCCTTAGCTTGCAACCAAAAAATAAAAAAATCAAAGTTGCTGACCTTCACTCAGAATCTAAATACATTCTCACTTTGCAACAACACGGCTCAACGCACCCATGAGAACTCGTATAGTCATACACGTGCACGGCCGCTGTTTCCATCAAACACTGCAGGTGGCTGCCTCAGATGCCAAAGTCTAGGGGGCACCAATATGACTCCAATATTATTTTACATACATTGTAACATGGACACATTACTCCTTCACCGGTATTTTACGCACAATATATTGAGGAATACCTCCAAATAGGGTGGCCAACTTTGTCACATCCCTTTGCGAGACAAAAGGTGGTGATGACGTCACGGCGTCATTCACCTGGCAAAATCAATGCATTGCACTCAAAGCTACTGACATGACCGGCCTGCAAGCCTGTCACGTCAGTAGCTGTGGTTGCAATGCAATACAATAGGGCTCTTATTTACAGATTAGCTGCCACTTGCCAGCCACTGTTATTCCCATTCGCTGAAAATGTATGTATATGACCCCCTCCCCGCTCGGCCCCAACCCCCAGCATGACTAATTGTGACTCCTAACTTACTCTGTTAGATCACAAATTGTGCTCCAACAGAGCAAGTCGGCAAACTGCGCAACACAGGCGCCAATTGCGGAACCAACCCGCAAATTACGGGACAGCTGCCCACCCTACCTCAAAATATAATGTTTGACTTTCATAACAAACACCCAGACAGTATTTGATAAGTTTAACAAGTGCAATGTTGTGTTTTTTTATATGTTTTTGAAGCGATGTCCGCGGACACCAAAACACGGATCAAAGATGGCAGACGCATCGGAACAATCTGACGCACTTGACGTCCTTCACCATCCAATGAGCGAACGCGTCACATGTCCACAGACATGACGCGCCCGATTACCCAATCGGTGTCCTGCCCGTGGAACGAACAGGGAAGTGTGTCCGCGGAGCGGACATAGATATAACTAATTTTTTTAGACCTACTTTTTTGATCGTTTAAAAAAAAAACTACTGGACAGATTTTCAGCAAAATTACAAAAGCATGCTTTCGGGGCCAAACCGCTGCTCCTGCCGCAAATTTGGTGAAAATTCGTCCAACGGTTTGATATGTAGCCATGCGCAAAGATTTCCCCCATTCAGTCTATGGGAAAAAAATAAGTTTTGGGACCCCCCACTATACCTTTGCCCCCCTGGACCAAACCTCACCAAACTTTGCAAGAGTGGACCATATACTTTTTTGAAAGTTTTGTGAGGATTCATCCAGTGGGAGCGGAGTTATAAGCCACCCAAAAAGTGCTCTTCCTATGGAAACAGCAATTTAACCATAACTACACGGCCACGGTATGTGTATATATATATAAACACACATAGTATCCCACACAAGTGCAGGCAATAGCTTCATAAGGCACAAAGGGAAACAAACATGACCCCCAGCACTCGTACCACGTACTTGATAAATTACTTTATTACATCAATTGCATCATGACATGATAAAAAAGATATGGCAACAAGCAAACCTTAATGGACCAGCGTAGCAGCAGTCCCCCAACAGGGTTAAAAAACGCCACACGTTTTCTCAGCTCATAGCTCGAGGTTCTTAAGGCTGGAATTCATTAAACATTTTGAACACAATATGACTGTTAGCCAGACTCTGTCTCCCATTCAAAGGTCATATGACCGCAGGATGGAGGTGAATAGTAAAGCCCACTATGTTGGCGGCCATGTTAGAAGGTCTATAGGATGTAAAAAATGTAATACACAGCACAATACCATGTGTGTTACAAAGTGCGCCTAGGAAAATAAATGCAACATAAAGCAACTGAATCAGAGGAATTGTGTAGCTAACAGATGAGATTTACAAATACAAAAAATCAGAAGCCTAAAATACAAGTGCACATTCTAATAAATGATTGTTGCTAATGTGCAAATAAATGTCACGCAAAAGCAGATTTACCCTAAGGTGGGCGAGTGTGCGGCTGTGGCAACAACAAGAACCTAAAAGAGTGAGTCAGATGACTTACTCTATATTCTCGAGAAAAAGACAATGGTGCTTACATCATAATAACAATGTGAGCATGTGAATTCAACATGCCAACATATTAAAGATGTCTAAAGATGTTGCGATGCCAGTGCATCAGCTACTCTATGACATAAATTACATTCTGAACCATCCACATTGCTCCACTTTTTGTTTAATTGGTACATTTTGAACAATGAATACAAACACAGTAGCCAAGTATGATACAGCACCTGTATATATACGCAAATGCAGTAAAACTGCCACAAATTTCATAAACTGTGTTATATGTCCATAATGCATCTTTAAAACATCCTAAAGTGCAAGTCCATGCTCATATCGACCCTGAGTAGATATTAACATATCTTCATAAAGTGCCTTGGCAAACCATCTCTATTGTGCAAAATTGGATAACAATAAAGTGCAAGTGCATTGTGCAACATGGAGCGATGACAAAAAGTGCTGTCTCTATAGTACATTCTGTTTTATCTCTTTTGTGCAAATTCTGCTACAAATAAAGTGCAAGTGCATTATTTCATAAACAACACTAAAGTATAAAACATCCCTTTAAAATACATGTACAAACATTAAAAAGTGTACAAAGATGGACCATAACATCATTATTGTTTTAAAAGGAGGAAACACATGGCAGTCGAATAAACCTCAAAAGACAAATGGTAATATCATCCGTGATGTCATCAATGACATTTGTGATGTCATCTTTGATGTCCTAGGTGTTAGTGTTTGCAGTGCACGGTGGTGGAGTGAGTTATGGTTGCTTAGCTTACCATAACTATCGAATTTCTGGGGTTTTTCGGTTTTACTTGTAACTATAACGTCCCTTTAACAAAGTTTTTTCACTGAATTTCATGGGTTTTTATTAGTGCAACTTAACCATAACGTCCCTTGAACAATGTTTTTTTCTGTGAATTTCATGCTTTTAGCAGTGCACCCTAATGTGCTACAACTTCCTAATATCATACTTACCCACAATATATCAGTATTTTCAGCCAATCTCGAAAGTTTCAAGTAAAGCCTGTGCAATTCCCCACCCCCTAGCAACATTTGTAACACTTCTATTAACTTTCTGCAACTTTTTAGCAACGTTTCCTGTTCGCGGATGTTCGCAGACGTCTGACTGTTCGGACAGTGTCATGTGACCGCGCAGTGTGATGACGTGATTGCAAACAGGTTTGCACTTCGCGATTGGGTCTGTACTTCGCAAACAGTTTGAAACTGCATTTTCAGCTTATTTAGGAATTTTCAAGTTGAAAGTGTACCCTTGCACAGCTCCTAGACCCATTCTTACTGATTTTCCATCTGCAATCCAGGAGTAAGCACACGCTTGAAACAATATTAGGACAACTACTATTTAACTGCAAAAATGGCATTAGCCATGGCCATCTCTCCTCCCCAGAAGCCACCACCACCACCTGGACGACCTCCACAATGGAAAAAGCACAATCATGCCCAAAAAAATCAACAGGACCAGGAAGATGAGATAAAGAAAATACCTACCTGTATCACCCAGAGAGAATCATGGGTGTGGCAGTATTTTACCACTGTTGGGGATGTACTGAAGGCTAAGGCTACAAAGTTTAAATGCGCTGAGTGCAACATTGTACTCAGTTGGGGACAACCGGGCAGTACTTCTACGGGACCACCTCCATGCAACGGCACATCAAATCCAACCACTGGGAGGCTGTTCCTTTCTCAGGAAGTAGTAGGCTCTCTTCCTATACCTCATCTTCCTCAACCGCTACTGCCAACACACAGACCATTCCTGTGGGACAGAAGACCCAACCAGCTACCTTGCAAGCCATAATGGAGGCTGTTTATCCATATCTTTTCAAGAGACCGGTACTTTGTATATAGTGCAACACACCACTCTGCGGGGGGAGCAGTTCCAAAGTCCTTTCGAGACTGTAATCAAGGAGCATGAGAAACACTGCCCCCTCACTACCTTACATTTAAGGCACGCCCAACATCTTGCCCTATGCAGCTGTTCCTCGTTATCTGTGGTTGGTGCCCATTCCCTAACTTCCCTCCCCCAACTTACTTCCTGGCATCTCCTAATAAAAAAATAAAAATACACACAAAAAAAGATTCCTTTAAGAACAATCTTCTACAGTTAGAAAATAGAACTAAATAAAATAATCCTATAGACTCCATCTACTTTACATTTCTCAGTAAAGTAGTTAGACTCAATAGTATTCTCCAACATTTCCATTAGCATTTTGTAATATGCTAATAGAAATAATGGACAATTGTGTACTACAGAAAAATGATAAACAACAGAAATTCTTTTCTCTCCCACATACATTTCTCTACTCTACAATGAGGACCATAATCCATGCACCTTTATAACTATCCACGGTATCCACAGCACCCTTTGCAGGCTGTGTATCATTAAAAGACCAGGATGGCACGTGCACACCATCACAGAGGACAGCTCTTCTAACATTTTTAACTTTATACTTGTAACACTCCCTCATTGCCTACTTTCAAACAGTCACACATCCATCCATCAATCACTTCCAAAAACTCTCCATATAACCCTATGAAAATATAAAACATCCACACACCAACTGCCACTTAACAAACGTACATATGCATTGTGCAGTGAGAGAAGTGCATTAATAGAAAAGGCAGTATGGATGGGCAAGTTCTCCTGGGAGCCCAGGAGGGAAATGCCAAGGTGGCAGGCCACTGGCTAACTGCTGGAGCGGAGCAGTCCCAAGGGTGGGGTGCATTTTAACCGTAGCGCCCCTTTAACAAAGATTTTCTGTCAATTTATAAGTTAAAATGTTTCATGATATTACATCAGTGCATATAAGTTATTAATAATAACTAATTTAATATGAAACAACTATAAATAACCTTTAGCAAACATGTTTTTTGCAACTCACACTTATGTCCATTTTTATCAGCAGCACATGCTATGGATGCAAATCATCATTGAATTTCCAATGGCATAAGGCTCAACCATGACCCCAGCTCCATCAAACCACCCCTATTATTCACTGCACCTACACTGAATCCTACCTCGGTGTCCACAATACCCTAATAATGTCACCAATAGCCAGTGCTTATGGCTTGCAGCCATGGCCAGTCTCCAAATCCATGGGGCATTGCCTTTGGCCCAATAAGCAAATCAGATTACACATTGAATTTTGCCGAGGGCCAGGCCCACTACCCAGAAACCATATTTATATCACTAGTTTTTCTACTTTCTGACACTTTGGAAAAATAAAACACAAGACAGATTTCCAAAACCTTCTTTAGGTCATTGATGGTGCTCGTCGCGCCAGTTTGTTGTAATAACTGGCAAATTTATGGGGTTTTCAGTTACAAAACAGGAGTAAGTCAGCCCATTTAATTTCTCGCATTCCATACCATGACACTGCAAATTCATGGAATTCAAGATTTTCAGCCAATTTGCAGTGCTCAGAATAGACCTTCAGCCAATGGATCCAAGAGTTTTCCAAAATCCATACACTCTGCCTCCTCAAACACCTGCAGGGTAATTCATGGAATTAATGTGCTCTGAAAAGGGGAGCGCAAGCGTGACAATCGCAGCGCACGCATGCTAAAGCCGCGCACGCAGCCGTTCGTCGATTCATGGAATGCGCTGCGCGTGTAAACCCTGGGATGTGTGCCAAATCCGTGGGTGGCTCACACGGGTGCACACGTCACTAAACACTGTGAGCGACGCGTACAGCGAAACCGCACAACGTGTAGTGCACACAACAAAAGGGGGCATAACACAGGACGTAACATGCAGAATGGGGAACAACATGTGAAAATGTGGGCGTTACGGGGGAAGTACCGCAGCTAAATGCTTGCAACGCCCACACGTGTGCTAACAACACGTATTCATGGAATCGAACAGGGGAAACCCATGCGCCAAAAAAGACACGCTAATCCAGAAACACATAAGCCAGCAGGAAGCAGGCGTAAACGGCCCGGCGCAGCATAAAAGTGCACGCAAACAACAAACAAGCTCATACACTACGATGAATATACCGTTTCTCGCAGCAGTGGTGGTGGGACACCGCAGGAGGAGGAAGATAGCCAGGCCCAGCATTTGTTTACACTGGACCAGCCTTTTTGGGATGCCTGTTGACCAGGTCTATGGGAGGTACAAGTTTCCACACCATATCATCCTAGAACTGGTTGCTGAGTGGGAGGATGACCTCACATCACCCACTCTGTGCTCCCAAGCACTGAGCCCCTTGGAAAAGGTGCTCAATGTACTGCATTTCTTGGCTACTGGGTCATTTCAGCGGACAAGTGCCATAGTTGGGGGTGTGTCACAGGCCATGCAGTCAAGCTGCCTACACCAGGTGTTGGCGCTCATGACTGCACGCCCCTCAGTCCGCAGGCACATATAAATGCCCCGAACACCTGCAGAAAGGCAGGCCATCCTCCAGGACTTTTACGGGGTGGCACACTTCCCCAAAGTGCTAGGTGCCATTGATTGCACCCATATGGCTCTACTTCCTCCCAGAGCCACTGAGCACATCTATCGAAACTGCAAGCACTGGCATTCCATCAACCTGCAGGTTGTATGTGATGCCAAGGGAATCATCACCTCAGTATATGCCAACTATCCGGGGTCCAGCCATGATAGTTTCATATTCCGAATGTCACCCCTAAACCGGGACCTGGAAGCTGGGAGGCATGGCGACACATGGGTCATTGGTGAGTGCAAATGCCTCTGCGCATGCATGCATGTCAGACACTGAGAAATGGGAAAACCCAACAAATGACAACCATTATCACCTCCCCAGGGGACAGTGCCTACCCTCTGAGCACCTACATGATGGCGCCAATACGGAACCCCACCACACCACCCGAGGTAAGATACAACACCGCTCATATTGCAACCCGGGGCATGGTGGAGCACACATTCGGAGTGCTCAAGTCACGTTTTCGCTCCCTTGACCACTCTGGTGGGCAGCTGCTATATGCGCCCCCAGTAGTGTGCAGGACCATAGTGGCAGCATGTGTCCTGCACAACGTTGCAACCCGGCGGGGCGTGCCAGTGGACATGGTGGTGCCCTCACATCCCCAACCACATGCACGCTGCTGCGCATGGGAGGTGAAAGGGCACGTGGTGAGGAAGCCCATACCCAGCTTGTGGCAAATTTCTGCACTTAAAATCCCACCCCTGCGGAGTGCACAAAGGCCTGGCACATACCAGCTGACAATTGATGATGATGACAAAAGTGACAGTCAACTGTCACAACCATACCACCCTGAGATTGTTTACAGGGAAGTGCTACATTGTGTGCATCCCTAGCTACTTAAACACACCCAGTGCTGTACCAGTAAAAGGCACACATTCATGCAGCATGAAGGACTACCCCCTTGCAAAATAGTACACCCAAATAGTGCCATGTCATCCAACCCCTCCCTAACCCCATCTCAGCTACCCAACACACCATGGCATGACATGCTATGTGAAACCAACCAAGTGTCACAAAGTGCACTTTCCCAATTGGAAACAGCCCAGAGACAATTCCCTCTCACTAATGAAAAAGAAACAGCACACATAAACAAATACTTACCAGCAAGGCAAAACTTTAGTACAGGACCCAACAGTGGCAACGTATGACAGTAAAAAAAGAAAGTAGTGCAAGTGTCATAACCTGACAAAGGCAGCACATCGACCCCTTACATCTCCAGTGTGTTGTTGGTAGGTAAATGTGGCAGTGTACTGCATACAACATGAACTGCATCTGTAATGGAGACCGGCTTGTTAAGACATGAAGAAGCTACATGTAAATATGCCAAATGCCCTGTATGGAATACAATATACAAATCAACCATGCAGTGGAGAAATCATCACCAATCCCCACTAGGGGTGTATGCACAGTTTGGACTACAGACTGCCCACACAATTTATGGGAGCCCAATGCCTCTGTGTAAGTTACTGTCACTTGGTCACCACCTTGCGAGCCCATGGAAAGGGGAAGCAGGAATGGCATATGTGTCAAGAACCCAAGTTTCAAACCCAAACACAGGACAAGCCTGCATGTGTCCAGCTGTAACACACAGTGGATGTCTAAGGGAGCCACACAAAGCAACACACTGTAACATGAATGTACAATCTGAAAGAAAATAGTTATCAACAGAAAAGTAAATGTAACTTAAAATAATTCGAACAAACTAAGGCCAACTCAGAAGATGCTGCAAAAGACTTAACTAACAATGGAGCAACTCATCTCGCAACATCGGAGTTGGCGCAAACTAATGATGCCTGGCAGACGGTGCAAGGGAGCCTTGGTCTGGACCAAAGAAATTTAACTCAGAAACTGTCCTTTGGGATCTTTAAAAAAAGCAGTGATACCCGATTCCGGGAATGACTGCCTAAAGCAACAAAAACCGGAGAAGTGAAAAAACAGCTGAAACGTTCAAATCAAAAGCCAGTGGCAAAACGTGCACGCTCTACTGGTGCAAAAAAATGTTTAAGGAACATTTCTACTCCACCACGTACATCAATATTTATTGACACTGAGAAAGCAAATGTCCAAATACAGAAGTCCACAATTGAACCCGGTCATGGACCCACAACACAAAGTTGTTCCAAAAGAGCAAGAGATGATTCCGTAGATGGAAACGATGTAACTTCAGATACATCGATTGAATTATGTGTTCTTTCAACATACTCGATTGATGATGAAGAAGATGATGCTGCTTCCATTGCGTCAGTTCGCCTATCTACTGCTTCTGGAACGGAAAAGACAAACACTCCTCAGCCGGGTGTGTCAACTGTGCTCCCTTCTAAAGTCGGTAGCCAGGCAAAAAAACAAAAAGTGGCGAAGTTGTCAAATCCGCCAGTAAAGTCTAACAAAAAAAAATCTCTGAGCAAAAATGGCGGAGGCAAAACAGTTAAATCAAATGCTCTTAGTGAAAGGTTGAACCCGAAACTAACAAGAGCCCAAGCAGAAAAACTTGAGACAAATTCAAACGAGAAGAGCAAAAAAAAACAAATTCCACGAAATGATTGTGGCAATTGGAAGGTCCAAATTAAAAACATCTTAACAGAACAAAAAGAAGTAAACTTGAACCGAGGGAATATATTAAAACTTCTTCAGTGTATACCAACGCTTTCGAGCAATAAAATCAGAAGATATAGCAGTGGTGGAATACATGTCAGAGCACCACCTTGACTGGGTCAGGCTACACCTTTATTCTAATTCCCTCAGGATGGCAATAAAAGAAGCAGCGGAAGACCTATTGTTTTTTGGCTTTGAAATCGACTTCGGTGAGGATCAAGAGGAACTGAATTAAGACTCTTCGCGAGTGGACGAAACAGAAAGCGAAAAAAGAAGGAATGACCTATGGGCCCAGATGAGCATACAGCGATCATCGAATAAGACAAAGAATTTAAACAGAAAATAGCTAAGCGCAGATTCGACTGACTGTAGCTACTGACTGATATGGAACACTCGAGGCTTTGTACACCTTTTTCAAGAAAAATGGCAATTTCCTGAACAAAGCATTATAATATGCATGCAAGAAACATGGCTGTGCGAATGTCCAGTGTGTGACAGCTACACTGTCCTCTTGAACCCAGCGAAAAATAACTTATTTGGCCGTCCATTCTCTGGATTACTCACATTGGTAAAAAACTCCAACGACTGGAAGATCTTATCATCGAAAAATCTTAACATGTTTGTACAAGTCACCACAATCCAAAAGACCCGGTCCACAAATTCATGTGAGCTGGTGATCTTGTTAATACATCTATATTGGAATTCGGCAATGGTATCACAAATTGTCTTTATTGCAGCTGCAATGTCTGCAGTAGATGACTGCTTATTAGCATTTAAGGATCCGATAATTTTGATATGTGGAGACTTTAACTATGCATGGTTAAATAGCCCATTAATAAAGCAAAAAACAGCTGGGGAAAATAGCAATATTTTACATCTGAATCGTGGTGATCGAGGGGCACTTGAGATGGTGCAAAGAGACTGTGTCATGTTGAATGGGAGCACACACGGTGACATTCCCCCAAGATTTACATGGAAGCATGGAACTTGTAAGAAGACTTTTGATTAAATCTGGGCGTCCAGGAATTTTTTAGACAAAGTCTCATATCTTGAAGTCATAAAGACAGAAAAGAGTGACCATTATGCCCTGTTGCTGTCTTGGAAGATGGCTCCAAGGACAGCAAATGATAAATACACAGGAAACATGACAGTAAATAATGGTACAAACAGATTACGTTTGAATGCCGCTCAGCTGGCCTCGACGACAAAAAAAAATTCTAAATGATAACTCAACTACGACGAGGATAAACTACCCGATGTTGCTACACAATTTCAAAAAGGGGAAAAACATCTGTAGAGGTAAAGAAATTGAATTGACACACCCCTTTAATTCAATCATAAGTAGAGAAAAGAAAAAATTAAGGGATGATATAAGATTGATAAAAAAGAATTTTCCAAACAGAAATCTCACCAAAATAAAAATTTGGTGCCAGCAATATCGAAACTGATTCGAGACCAAGATCAAGCCGAACAAATATTAAAACTGATCCTAAAGCATGAGAGTCGCCGCATCTGGGAGATTATAAACACAGGCAGTGTAAAACACACATACGCAATGTCAAATGGCGTAAACGGTGCATATTGGGTTGAACATTTTTCAAAGATATTTGACGATCTCGACTGCTCCAACATCCCAGATATAAAGATAACAGCGAACAGGTGGAATGTGGCGGACTCCGAAGATGACATAAATTGGGCGATTCAGAAGCTCAATTCCTCTAGGGCGGCCGGCCCAGACGGCATTTCAAACGTAATGTTAAAAACCCATTGTGATCTTTGGGCAAATTTGATGATGACCCTGTTTGGAAGAATTGTGACAGAGAAAGTACTGCCCGACTCTTGGTTAAAAGCGGTAGTCGTGCCTGTGTTCAAGAAGGGAAATCGGGACGACCTTAACAACTACCGCCCGATTTCCCTCTTGGACGGCAAGGTCTTCGCTTCCTTCCTGCAAAAAAGTCTTGCTCGTTGGGCAACTGAGAATGCAGTCATTGATCCACGTCAAACAGGATTCACGAAAGGAGTGGGAGTAGAGTTGAACCTGGTCCTTTTGAACATCTTGAAACTGGACACATTGAAGCAGAAAATAAAGTTGTTCCTTGCCTTTATTGACTTGAGCCTAGCGTTCGACAGTATCAATCGTAGTTCATTATGTAAAAAACGAAACGCCTGGAAGTGTCCTAGTGATTTGCTCTCATCGTTGATTGCCTTGCACACTAACACTTCTATTCGTGTACGGCTGAATGAGGAAGGCGAGCTGTCAGATGAAATCACAACAAAAAGAGGCGTAAAACAGGGCTGTCACTTAGCTGCACAACTCTTTAAGTTATTCATCTCAGATCTATCATTGTCCTTTACTGACCTAAGGATCTTTCCACCTACAGTAAATGGGCAAAACATAAGTTGGGCCATTTATGCAGACGATATTGTGATTATGGACGCCACGCCAATTGGTCTGCAGCGATTGCTAAGTGCATTTCATGGCTATTGCGCCCTAAATAATTTAAAAAACAACATAAAAAAGTCTAAAATCATCGTTATTGGCCAAAGAAACTCAATGAGCGCCTACAACTTTGCATGGAAGTTGAATGACGAATGCCTCGAAGTATCAAACAGCATACAATATTTAGGTGTATTATTCAACAGTTCAATACGTGAGTGGGAATGGACTCAAGACCTGGTAAGCCGAATGCAAATGTTTGCTTTACAGGGCACGAAACTAAATACAGCCTATGGAAAATTTACCCTAAAGCCAATATTATCATTTTATCTACAAAAGGTGGTTCCCGCAATATCTTTTGGGGGAGAAACCGGCTGGAATATTCCACACGAGCTGTGGGACAAGCTTGAGGGGAATTTCTGGCAGAAGGTGCTAAGATTACCAAAATCCTCTTCAATCATTGCAATATGGTATGAGTTAGGCATAGATTTTCTTTATGGTTCAGTACTGTGGAAAGCAATCTCGATTCTTAGGAAAATGCGCCTAATGCCGGTTGCAAAACCATATGAAATATTACACGCAGTCTCAAACCATCCATCGTCCTTGCTTCTGAACGATTGGGCTAAAAAACTCATGTGCGTTTTAGATTACGCTGAAGTTTCTCTAGACACCTTGCTGTTACGCCCTCAAGAAGCTAAAAAGAAATTGCGATACAGAAATTGGATTACAAATGAAGAAAAACGAAAGAATCTTGTAACAGCGCTTGATTTTGGAAATGTCTTGAATAAACTGGATGTGATCCTGAAATATTTGGCTCAATTTCCATCATGCTACCATTGAGACATGTTTCTACGATTACGTCTTAATCTCTATAAAAGAAAGGAAATCCAAGTGCTGAGGCGAGATCCCTCAGTCCGAGACTCACTGTGTCGATTTTGTAGACAAGCCACAGAATGCAACGTGACGCTCATCGTGTTCAGCTGTACCCGCGAACCTCGGAAGAACAGCATCTGTAAACAGACAAAAGGACATCGTTAGGAGCAGCATCTTACCTGTAATTGCATGGTTAGCTGCCCACAGCTCCTGCAAACAGCATCCTAGGATCAGCGCGTCGCCCGGACGGCCGGATCTGCAAAAAAGGAAGAAACAAGACATTAGACACTCTTACAACATAACGAATTGTGCCAAAAAGCTTACCTTGCAAGTCGCCCCTCGACCAGCATCGCCTCGGGATTTCATACACCGGGTGAGCACCGCAATCTATGGGAAAGAAAAGACTACAGGTTAGCAAAGGCAAGGCATCATAGCGCTGTGCATAGCATAGTGCCTACTTACCGCATCAAGGTGCTCTTAATACGCCATCATTTACCGGCGAGACCCAATTCAGCCAATCCATCACATTGGACTTCCGCGCACCTACGGGGGTGGCGGGGGGTTACTTACCCCAGTTGCCCAGTCTTGAACATTGCCCACCTGTATTCCAGGCAGAACTTCCCTGCTGGTCGTACCTGGGCACCGCAGAGAAGGATACCAGAGTCCCTACGGCTGGTTGGCGTCCTCGTGGATACCAGGTGAGCGTAACAGAATGCAAAGACTGCCAAACCAATCCGCCTGGGCGCCATGGAGACATCAGAATTAGACCAATTGGCCCAATTGTTAGGAGAACTTCGTGCCGAGGTTCATTCTGCCCGACAAGAGACTAACGCTCTCCGTAGAGACTTATTAGTGACTAAAGAGTGCACTGAAATTAGCAGGCAATACTTGCAATCACAAGCAGGACAGATGCCTCTACCTGGAAACAACCCAACGATGCAAAATCCTACCATGCCATCCACTACCTCTACTCCGGTACAAATCATGTTACCGGGAACAGTTCCTTTGGCTCCACCGGAGAGATTTGCAGGTGATCCACGGAAATATGCAGCTTTTATGAATCAGTGTCGCCTTCACTTTCTTTGCAGACCTGGAGCATTCCCAAATGACCAAGCTTGGGTAGCCTTTGTTTTATCATACCTGAGTGGTACCGCAGCAGATTGGTCGGTACCATTGGTGACCCATGACGATCCTTTATTACATGACTTTGGGGGATTTCAGAGGGAAATGGAAAAACTTTGTTCTCGCCATACCCAAGAACAAGCAGTGGACAATTAACTCCTTTCCCTCCGACAGGGGAATCAAGACTTGTTAACGTGCATTGCTACTTTCAACAGATTGGTTGCTGAAGCTAGGTGGCCTGAAAACAAAAGAACCACGTGGTTTCATCGGGGCTTACGAGACGGATTAAAAGACGTTCTAGCTCAAGTGGTTGATCCTCCTAGAGACTGTTCTGAATTCATAGATTTGGTCGTACAACTAGACCACCGGTTGCAAGACCGAAAAGCAGACCATTCCAAAATGGACCCTCTGGCTGTGTACGTTCGATCTAGAGACAACGTAACTCGAGTGCAAAAAATACTGTGGAGCCCATGCAAATCGGAGGGGTACGACCTCCACTAACAAAACAAGAGCGAGATAAAAGGAGACAACAACAACTATGTCTGTATTGCGGAAAACCAGGGCATTTCCTGAAGGACTGCCCAGTGAAACCTCCAAGGAAAATCGTTGGGGCCACGGAAAAAGATGAAGAGAAGGAATCTAAGTCGGAAAACTACCCAGCTCGTCAAACATAGATGTCAGTTTGTCGAGTGAGAGAAAAGAGCCAATGACCTCACACTTTGCAATACCGGTGATCTTAATTAATAAAAAACGGTCGTCAAGAATGCATGCCGTTGAAGCATACATCGACAGCGGAGCTGTTGGGAATTATATATATCAAGACCTGGCTGCAGAGATGGGTGACTACGGTGGATGGGACACAAATCGCTTCAGGACCCGTAACCCAATGCACAGCCGAGATAACCTTGCTGTGCCAGGACGGACATCGGGAACTTATTTTGTTTGATCTCATCAACGCACCTCAATTCCGGCTCATACTAGGGATGCCATGGTTAGTCGCTCACAACCCTTTGATTGACTGGCAGGCAAAGAAATTAACCTTCCCCAGCAACTGCTCCCTAGCCTGTTTTTATCAAGAAGAGAAACCTGCTTTCAGTATCTATACGACTCCCGGAGTGACAGCATCAACTCTGGGAGTAACAAATACCTTGCCTGAGGAATACCATGATTTCCAGGATGTAGACCAGAAGGACCAAGCAAACACGCTGCCGCCGCACAGGCCCTATGACTGTCAGATTGACCTTGTTCCAGGTGCTCAAGTCCCCTGCGGTAGAATCTATGCTCTTACGGAACCTGTAAACCTTCATCTGAAGTCTTATTTAGACCAGTACCTTGCAAACGGATTCATCCGTCCATCAAAGTCCCCTGCAGCCAGTCCTTTGTTCTTCATACCGAAAAAAAGAAGGGCGTTTAAGAACCTGTTTTGACTACCGCGCATTAAACCAGATCACTGTGAAGAACCGTTACCCCTTGCCACTTATCCCTGAAATGCTGGACCAGGTCAAAGATGCCCAGATTTATACCAAATTGGACCTTCGAGGAGCGTACCACCTGGTCCGGGTCAGAAGCGGAGACAAATGGAAAACTGCTTTCCGTACCAAATACGGTTTGTACGAATATCAAGTCATGCCCTTTGGGTTATGCAACGCTCCCGCAGCATTTCAATATTTCATGAATGACGTCTTGAGAGAGTTAATTGATGTCTGCGCCCTAGTGTACATAGATGATATCCTTGTGTACTCAACCTCAAAACAGGATCATATCAAGCACGTCCGTTCAGTCCTCACCAAGCTCCATGAACATCGTTTATATGCAAAACTTGAAAAGTGGTTTTTTCACGTCACCGAAGTTGAGTTTCTGGGTTTTATTCTTACTCCAGGAGGCATCAGAATGGACCTGCACAAAGTAGACGCCGTTTTGAAATGGCCATCACCAACGTCAGTAAAAGGGGTACAAAGCATGTTGGGCTTTGCGAACTTCTATTGCTGCTTCATACCAGACTTCTCTCGGGTCGTACACCCGATCACCGTATTAGTACGAAAAAGCAACAAAAAATGTGCCTGGACCGAAGAAGCAGAAAAAACTTTTCAGGAACTGAATAAAAGGTTCACCTCTGCGCCAATCCTGCAACATCCTCACCCAGATCTTCCTTAAATCGTGGAAACGGACGCTTCCAGAATAGCAATGGGAGCTGTCCTCTCACAAAGAGATCCAGAAACCGGCTAGCTGTATCCAGTGGCGTTCTGGTCGAAAAAATTCTCACCTCCGGAGATTAATTACGCCATCATGGACAAAGAACTCTTGGTGATCAAATCCGCCTTTAAAGCCTGGCAGCACTTCCTTCTGGGGGCCAGACACACCATTACAGTTATCACGGACCACCAAAACCTGCAATATCTTAAAACAGCTAAAGCCCAGTCGTCACGCCAATTGTGGTGGGCCCCTTTCTTCACCGAATTTGATTATGTCATCACATTTCGCCCAGGGGTCAAGAATGGAAAAGCTGACGCACTCTCTCGTACAGGCACTGATGACATAGTATATACGACCCCAGACCCAGTCCCCATCATACCGGAAGACAAACTCTTGGGCCTCACTACGGCCTTAACCCAAGTAGAACTGAGAAACGAGATTCAACAAACCATGAATCCAGATACTTTCCTTGCGTGGCAAGCGCAGGTGGAACAATATTCCATCAATGACCACTTACCCTTTTTTAAGGATCGTCTGTACGTACCCACTAAGGACTTACAACAACAAATCATTTCAGGTTATCACGATTCTCTGATCGAAGGGCACCCTGGTATCACCAAGACTCTAGCCAAGGTAAAACAGAACTTCTGGTGGCCTGCCTGGCGTAAAGATGTCATCCAATATATTCAATCCTGCGGAGTCTGCGCACAAAATAAGTCGCAAAAACAAAAACCATCCGGTCTTATGCAACCTTTGGGCATTCCTCCCACTCCATGGCACACTCTTTCCCTCGACTTCATCATTGACCTACCTCCCAGTCAATGGTTTAACACCATTCTTGTAGTCGTGGACTTATTCGCAAAGATGGCACACTTTATTCCGCTCAAAAGCCTCCCTGACGCATCCACTTTAGCCAAAGTGTTCCTGGATGGTATTGTTAAACTACATGGCTTCCCATCAGTCCTGATCTCCGATCGAGGTAGCCAGTTCATCTCCAACTTCTAGGAAAAGTGTTGTGCAATGGCGCAAATTGACGTCCGACTATCCACTAGCCATCATCCCCAAACTGACGGTCAGACCTAGAGGACCAATCAGACCCTTGAGCAATACCTACGGTGCATGTTGCACCATGAACTAAGAGACTGGAAAGACCTTCTATGGATAGCCGAGTACGCATATAATAATTCCTTGCATTCCAGTACCGGACAAACACCCTTTTATACCCTTTATGGTAGACACCCACGTACCTCAGAACTGCATCTCCGAACCAGTTTGGAAATGCCAGCAGTAAAAACCCTTCACACCAACATCACTCAAGCTTTCAAAAAGGCCAAAGAACATCTTATTCTCGCCAAAGAGAAGCAAAAGCAATTAGCCGACCAACACCGGAAAAAAGCCCCTGACTATCAGGTAGGAGACAAGGTTTGGCTGGCTGCCAGATTTGTACCCATCAAGGGAAACCGGACCTTTCAACCCAGGTACTTAGGGCCTTAGACCATCAAGGCAATTATTAATCCAGCAGCCCTCAAACTAGATTTACCACCTAACCTACAAATCCATCCGGTATTTCATGTGTCCCTTTTAAAACCAATTCAGCCCGGTACACGGATTGGGACACCACCAAAACCCATACTTATTGACGGAGAACCAGAATTCGAAGTCAGAGGCATCTTGGATTCCAAGTATTCAAGAGGCAAGCTATACTATCTAGTTGATTGGAGAGGATTTGGACCCCAAGATAGATCCTGGGAACCCTGTGATAACATTCATGCACCACGTCTGATCAAAAAATATCATTGAAACCTTCCAACTAAACCTGGGCCGGATAGAAGGAACACCTTGAGAGGGGCATTGGGGGGGAGTGCTGTCACGACCCACATCCAGAAACCCCCCTGGCAAGCCCATGGGCCAGGAGGGGTCTTGGCTCGGGTCTCCAACGAATTTAGGCATCCTTTGCCTATGCCCTCTCGGGGCCAGTCCTGGCTCCTTTGGCGCCAGGCTCATATTTAATAAACACTTGTGTTTAGGGAACTACTTTATTTCAAGTGCCAGCCAACATGGAGGCATCCACATAGCTTGGCTCCTTGGAACCAAGCTATCCGGTATAGTGTTTTGGGTGTGGTAGCATAGGAACTACTTTACCTGGACTACTTTCTTGAAGCTATTTAAACCACACCCGACTTGGATAACACGCTTCACGTTACTTTGCAATCCTGCAACGTGACGCTCATCGTGTTCAGCTGTACCCGCGAACCTCGGAAAAACAGCATCTGTAAAGAGACAAAAGGACATCGTTAACAGCAGCAGCTTACCTGTAATTTCCTCGTTGGCTGCCCACAGCTCCTGGGAACAGCATCCTAGGATCAGTGCGTCTCCCGGACCGGCGGATCTGCAAAAAAGGAAGAAACAAGACATTAGACACTTTTACAACATACCGAATTGTGCCGAAAAGCTTACCTCACAAGTCGCCCCTCGACCAGCATCGCCTCGGGATTTCATATACCGGGTGAGCACCGCAATCTATGGGAAAGAAAAGACTACAGGTTAGCAAAGGCAAGGCATCATAGCGCTGTGCATAGCGCCTACTTACCGCATCAAGGTGCTCTTAATACGCCATCATTTACCGGCGAGACCCAATTCAGCCAATGCATCACATTGGACTTCCGTGCACCTAAGGAAGAGAAAAAGACATTATTTAAACCAAGAAAGGCATGCAAGAAGAACAACAATATACAACAGCAATAAGACCTACCTGAAAGACTCAAAACGGGCCGGCATCAGTAACTAGATCACATTCCCCCACAAAGGACAACGCGCCCCTGCCAAGAAGGCAGGATGGACAGCACACCTGAATTAACAAGAAGGTGAGGAGAGGTCCAGAGGAAGTGGCCACCCTATCCATGGCCTGGGCCATCATCTCACACAAGGCCCCCTGTTGTGCTGCAATAGTATACATGGAGTTCTTCCACACAGTATTGCCTGGTGGCGCACGGCCACCGCGTTGGCGGGCACCACACCTGTTTGGGGCAAGATGATGTGCACCTTGCTGTGCTGGCAGTGCCTGAGGCTGCAGGACTGCATTCCTTCTTTGATCTGCTTGCCCAGGAACAGGAGCAAATATAGTTGAGTGTGACCCTGCATCCATAACCGCCACAGGCGGACTTTCCAACACTGAATGCCCCATAGAGGGGTCTACCCCCAGTGCAGGTGGATTGGACAGAACAGCATCCCTGCCAGAAACACTCACGTGCAACGGGACATTTGTCTCAATGTCAGATTCAACACCTGAGGCATAGAGGTCTTCGGAGGTGTACCCAGAGACACCCGTGGACAAGATGGTCTGTAGGAGTAATGGATTTTCACCCACTACCACCCCACATCCTCCACTGGTGCCTGGTTGGGGCTGCGAGTACTCCTGCCCCTGCGCCATCTCCTCCTTCTCCTCCTTCTCCCCATCACCTGCAAAAACATAAAAGAAATGTAATGAAGACAGGCATGAGAAGCATAGCCCACACACATAGGCATCACAATATACATATCGAATACATAAATGACACATGTCACACATGACACTAACTCTGGCATGCATGCACTGGCAATGAAGTGGAAGAGGAGCTTAAAAGCAGACACTGAGGACTCCAAGATGGAAAAGCAACACATGTGCTGCATGCTGCATAGCACATGCATCACACATTAGCCTGTGAGTTGCATAGACAATCCACATACATGACACATGCCAGCACACAGATGACATGTACCATAGCCATGGCAGATTTGACAAGGACACCCAGATGGTAGCAAATCAGTACTGTCCCCCATCCATGTGAGATGGACATCATGAAATAGAGAAATAGAACATGCAAAAGAGTGTGACAAAACACGCATGTGCCACACGCTGCAACAAAGCCAGTGTTTACTAATACAGTGATGGCAGGAAAATGGATACATCAATGGGTGCTCACTTGGACATGAGAGAAGTCAATTGTCATGTTGAACATTCAAACAGGGCCGCAAAGTGATCGTGTGCAGGGCATGTGTAGGTGCACAATAGTCAATCAGCCTGATTGATGAAATCATTCCCATAATAAGTAAACACATTTGGGGCATTGTGGGGTGAAATCTATGTCTGAAGTATCGTGAATTTGGGCAGAAGGGCACACAAATGTGTGTTAATCATGCAAATGATTCCATCAATCAGGCAGAATGAACAGGAAAACAGTATCAACAATGTTGTATCATGATGGCAGTTGAAGGGCAAGTGCAGTAATCAGGTGCAAATTGTTAACTGCGGTCAGAAGGGATACTGTAAAACCCAAACCCAAGACCGGGGGATGGGTTGGAGGCACCACATGGGTGACCAATAGCAGTCATGACTACACAGCCTCACCTGGCACTCAATCAGAACACATCACCAAAGCAACATACACATGGTTTGCACACACATGCATGGCCACTCACCAGACATTGCCTCAAGATCTGGTAGGACTCCCACGCCTTGGATCTGATCCTCTGTGATGAAGCCTCCAGCGATTGACTCATGTTCTGTGAGTACTTCCTCCTCTGATGGAGACCCACTGCCAGTCACCAGAGTAGAGGCATGATTGGAAGCCAGCTTGTTTTTTGTTCTGCGTTTGATGTCATTACACTTTTTAGAGCAATCATCAGCTGTGCGCCTCATGAATGTAAGGGAACTAATCTGGTCCGCGATGCACTGCCAGTGGGCCCTACGTTGAGCAGTCGTAGTCTTGCACCCAGCAGTCACCAGCATTTAGCGCCCATGGGCCGACACGTAGCCCACAAGTGTGTCTAGTTCCACATCATTAAAACTCTGCTTCCTTAATGTGCCGGAGGGGGGAGCCGTGTCTGGGGTCCCAGCCTGTACCGCAAGAGCACCCTTCTTCCTCTTGGGAGGTGGTGCGGACCCTGAGTGGCTTACACCGCTCTGTCGGTAGGGGCTGAAGCGCAGGTGGACTGGGCACTGGTAGGAGCCAAAGGCACGATGACCAAAGGTCAAGGCTGGGTGATGTTGGCAGGACCAACCTTGGTGTGATGGTCATGGACCAACACTGTTCCGGCTGGGTGACTCGGAGCTAGGGTGGATTGAGCTGTAGCTGCCCCTGCAGCCTCCTCACCCTGGCTACTTGGGGCAGAAGATGACATTGCTGCCCCCAGATCCACGTGGCCTGGTGACAGCAACTTTCACCGCCACACGTGGCTTTGACTTGGTGACACAGACGTCGGCCTGTGAGTCATCCGTGCCAGTTCAGTGAACAATATGGGCCGGGTTAACAGGGCCTGAACTGGAATGGTGTCAGCTGCATCTCCCCGACCCATGGGGGGGCATAGGTGTCCCTGATTGATCCTCCACACACTGGCCTCTTGGGCCACCCTGCACATCCTGGCCATGTCTCCTACCGGGGACACCTCTTGGAGGTCGGCCACCTTTGCCTCCCTTACCACTTGGTCGCCTCCCAACCATGGCACTGATGTTCTTGTGCGAATGGGAGGTGCAGTAAACAATTGTCCTGGGCAATTGGGGTGTACTAGATGGAATACATACCCTAGTGCTCTAGCAAGGCTGTCTGTGACCACTGGGGGAAGATGACGGGCCACGAAACGCTCATGCACCCCGAAAACAAAATTTAACATGCACATGACCCCTGGTAGCCCATGTGCATGGAAGAAAGGACCCACACTACGCTGTGGCACCCAGAAACACAAAAATAAGCCTACGCATGGTACACGCAGGCTACTATGACGTCTGAATGGGTACGCGACACACGGGGGCAACCACAGTTGAAAAATATGTGCGCGACTCACCGTCTGCCTGGAAAAAGAACGTGAAAAAGATGCACGTGTGCTCGTTGGCAACAACCCCGCCAAAAAAAGAATTGAACGCTGTCTGAGTATACAAGGAGTACGAACTGGAACCGTTGTGAAGTAATCGCGTGTGAACCGACAAGAAATACAAGAATCACCTGCTCGCTCTCCACAAAAAGCACATACAAGAAAATGGCGCCTTACGCGTACATTTTAACCCTGCCCACACATGCCACGTCACTTACATGCTTACACGTTAAGGGCATTTCCTCCAATTACATGCAGTGACACCCGGAGGTGAAGTTTTTGCACGTGTAGAATCACTATGCACTCGTGTGGAGGGAAACGCCCGTGTGCGTTACGTCACAGATGCACTTCCACGCTAAGTGCCTTTCCTCAAATTACACACTGACATGCATTTTTTTCACATGCCAAATCACTCTGTATCAAGCTGGCCAGGTGACAACACACGGAAGACCACACTCCTGCCCAGAAGGCCATTTTCCTGCCCCCAGAGCCCTGAGCCCACTCACATCTGCCATATGCTGCTGCCTGCCTGCTGGCCACGTGCCCTGCTATTTGGTGCCTGCACGTCAGCCATCTGCAGGGGTCCAGTTGCTGTGACCACCCCTGTTGGAACAGTAGACACCCGACTGAAGTTCCATCATTCCACAGCCCAGCACCAGGACCGACTTGCCCACCCACACCTGCCTCCGGGGTTGTCATGTCAGGGGAAACACCATCAGAGACCACTGGCATCCCCCAGCCAGAGAGGCAGGATGCTACCAGCTTCAGTGCCGCAGAAGTTGGTATCCTGGTGGAGCAAGTCCTGGTGCATTGTGATGCGCTCTTCGGAAGACCACGCGCCGACAATGAAGGATGGAAGAGGATCTGGAAGGACATTGTGGCTGCCTTGAATGTGGAGGCAGCGACATGGCACATGTCCAGAAGCGCTGGGAAGACTTCAGGTCCAGGACCCTCAACAAGGCCCAGCGCCTCTTGGAGGCAGCGCATGCAGAGGGGTGTCAGGTCCACCTTACCAACAACCAGATGAGGATCCTGGAACGTATACGCCCAGTGCTCCACCTCCAGGTTCTTCAGAGGCAGACCCGTCTGGAGTCGAGCGGTAAGTGTCCATGGGTACTGATTGTACGATGGGTACTGATTGTACGCAGTGCATGTTGAGGTGTGCCAGGAGTGTGCAGCTTGGACATATGTCTGGAAAGCCCCATTTATGGATGTGTATGTGCAGGGACATGAGCCTGCTGCATGTGAGTCCAGTCATGTGTGAGTCGCATCAATGGTGTATGTGTTCAAATGCATGATGCACGGATGCATGTGGGGATGCACACATGTTTCCATTTCTGTGTATGTACTGTGGCATGGTTGTGGTGTGACACATGGATGCTGGTTCCACCTTCATGTATGTGCACAGCATACATGTGCGTTGTGTGTTTGACATGTTTGCAAATGTGATACGCCATGGATGCATGTGACACAGACATGTAGGAGGCTGATTGGCAGATGTGACATAGTTGCCGATGATTTCACTGTGACAGGTGGTGGAGATGTACAGATGCATGTATGTCTGGTGGCGTGTGTGCATGTGTTCGGCACTCCCCATGTTGCATGTGACGTCAGGCTAACCTTCGGATGCTCATGCTGTTGTATGTGTATGGATGTTGCTGCCTGCTGCAACATTCCTGTTAATTTGCACATGTGTGTGGGTTCAAATGATATGTGTGTTGGGGAGTGTGATGCCATCTGTGAAGTTTGACACTGCCACTCATGCGCAACTGTCATGTGTGTATCAGACCATTGTACAGTGCCCTGATGCCTGTGTTCTGTCTCTCCCTGTCTGCAGCGTCAACTGATGAAGAGGGCGGAGACGGTGCTGTGGAGCACAGCGTCAGGGATCCCACCGCCCGCCGGAGACACAAGGCCCAGGTCCCCTCCAGGGTTGTCATCTCTTCAGGGAGTGAGGAGTCTGGTGCCGCATCCGTAGTCGCAGCTGCCGATGGTAGGTCCAAGAGGTGGAGGTTGGAGGTGGACTCCTTGGCAGCAGAAGGGGCAGCTGAGCCCCCACTGGGGACTATGGAGGAAGATGGCACAGAATCATCCAGGTTGGTGGTGGGTTTGGTTGAGTAGGAGGCCATGGAAGGCCCATGCACGGGGCCTGGAGGGAGGCATTCCACTGGTGGTAGTGGTTAGTGGTGCAGTCCAGGGCAGGGACAGGAGGCAGCACAGGCCGCCGCAGAGGTGCCTGTGTGTAATCCTGTCCCCGATCCTGTGACTGCATCATCCCACACCAGCAGGGATGCCTTCGTCTAGATCCGTTTTCAGGGAGGGGATGCGCAAACAACAACTGGCCTTCCTCTCCCTGCGGACGTGGCTATCCGGGACCGGGTTTAGCCTGTCCTGGATGGGGTGGCATTGCGTCAACGTGGCATTCAGGATGACGTGCAGGGTTCTCGTTTGGACAATGCACATCATTTTGAATGCCTCATTGACCGTGTCGACCTACTAGGACGGGTCAGCAGTGCTGGGTTCCTCCGTGTGCTGGGACTTCTATCGACTCCCTCCTCAACTGAACCCCCTATGCACCAGTCATCCTCCATGCCATCTTCCTGCCCACGTATCACCTGGGCACCCTGTGGGGTTGCCCCTGAACGAGCGGCCAAGCTGATGGAGGACACATCCCTGCCACAGTCGCGAGTCGGAGGTCCAGCAGGGGTGGCTACCCCAACAACTGGACCCCAGCAGAAGGAGGACATGCAGGCATCAACAGGCAGGGCACATACAGCAGCAGGATCAAGGTGGGAGCAATGATGGCTCAGGGCCATCAACATCACGGGGGCAGGCATCGGCCAGAGGGCAGGAGGACCCTGGATTGGGAGTGTCTTCCGTGTGGCAGTGGTTGGGCCGGCAAATAGATGCGGAGCGGCTGCGGGCAGAGGAGGCACAGCTCACTATGGTCAGGGCAGAGAACTCCATGCGCAGGGCGTTGAGGCGGGCTGAGTGCCACGAGGCAACTCACAGGGAGTTGGAGGCCGCCATGACTGCATCGCTGCAAGACCTCAAGGCCAGGGAAGAGGCCCTCCTCCAGGACCTTGAAAAGGAGTTCGATGATGCCCTGGCCCGGAACATCGGTGAGCCGTAGAACATGCCCACCGCCTTTGTACATAGTTCTTTAGTGTTAGTTTTCCTTTGTTTTTTTTTATTTCGGAGTTCATGGACTTTGCTTCACTTTATGTACATAGTTATTTAGTAGGATTTCTGGTAGTTTTCCTTTGTTTTGGGCATCATGGACCCTTCAGACTTGCAGTGTATATAGTTCCAGACTTGTACATATTTTAGTTATTTTAACATCGCATGGATAAATGGGTTTTTTAAATTTTTTCATGTACTTTATTTGGACATTGGAAATGGACCACTTCCCTTTTTTCCTCTTGTGGATTTTTGTTTTACATTGGATTTTTTTTTGCCATTTATTAATTTCTTAATTTACAAGTTTGATATTTCATGGTGTTTTTTCATTACGTATTTTAATACAAATCATATATATTCCTTATTGGTGTTGTGTACTCTCTTTGGTTTTGTGCATGTCTCAATGAGCATTGCCTCAATCATGTGTTGCCACTGTGTGGCTCTGTTGTACATTTATGCATGGCCATGGTGGTTCTTTTGAGGCTCTCATGGCATTGGTAATTTGGGAGTGGGTGCAGCGGGTGGTTGTGTGCTTGTACTGGGGGGCAGGGGAGATTTGTGTTGCCATTAGGCCCATGGGTCTGTTTTGTTAGACATGGTGTTTGGCGGGCCATCTGCTGGCAGGTGCCCGTCACGGGTGGGGACATGAGTCGGGCCTGCTGGCAGGTGCCCATCAATGGTGGGTGGGTGGGGGACATGAGTTGGGGGCTGCTGGCAGGTGCCCATCAACGAGTGGGGGACATGAGTCGGGGCCTGCTGGCAGGTGCCCGTCAATGGTGGGTTGTTGGCAGGGTGAGGGACATGAGTCGGGGCCTGCTAGCAGGTGCCAGTCAATGGTGGGTGGGTGGGGGACATGTGTCGGGGCTCACAAGTGCATGGTGCCATATGGGCTGCCTGCAGGGCATGGTCAGGGGTATAGGGTAGTTCCCTGTGGTGTGGGCTGCCTGCAGAGGGTAAAGGGCACACCGGAGAGGGGTCACATTGCCAAATCGCATGTAAAACTCCCCCGAGCACCCCCAAAATACACGTACCCCGCTGGCGCTTGCGAAATCACGTGTGAACTCCATGCGCACCCCCGAAATACATGTATCCTGCTCGCACCAGGCCTATCGCGTGTGAAAATCCCTGCGTACCCTCGAAATACACGTACCCCGCTCGCACAAGGTCTATCGCGTGTGAAAATCCCTGCGTACCCCCAAAATACACTACCCCACTCGCACAAGGCCTATCGCGAGTGTAACTCCATGTGTAAATATGAGCAGGCACCCCATCTACCCTGAGCATGCCCGACAAGCAGCCCATTCACCCTCCCCATGCCCCGCAGGCAGCCCATCCACCCTGGGCATGCCCAACAGGCAGCCCACACCACAGGGGGTATTTTTTCAATGCAATTTACCTGCAGGGTACGTGTATTCCGAGGGGTGGGCGAGTATATTTTCACACGTTTTGGCTTCCGTGAGCAGGGTACGCATAGTATTGTTACGCGATTACAGTGTAGCGGCCCTGTAAGCTGGTCCAAGGTTAGTGCGGCCCTTTGCGCTGTATTGGGGATTTCAATGGCTTTTCCTTGTGCAAGGGGCATTCTTGGGGGCGTAACTGGCGCTGTAGGATGTTCGCTGCACCAGGGCTCAAAATGGCTTGGAAAATCCATGAATACGCGGTGCGTCAGAATGCTGTTTAGCGCACACTGCTGGCGCACGCTGGTGCACGCTCCCTCTCTGTGCTGCTCGCGTGTGCTGCCTCTGCGCTGAAATCTATGAATGACCCCCATAGTCATAGCCATCTTCAGTGCTCTCACCAAACAAAACTCCTGCTACCCTCTCTTTCTGTACACCACACGCAAGAAACCTAATTGGCTGATGCTCCAATGTCTGCGGACACCACAACAATCCGCGGTCTCCGCAGTCCCCTTTCCATGCCAGGCATCCTCAGAAGACCGGGATGTGGCACGCGCTGTTTGCAGACAACCACGGTGTCTGCGGACAGAATGTCCAATTGAACAGGGTGGGAAGGTTTACACGCAATTAGCACAAGCAGCCCTTTTACCCTTTTTACTTTTATGTTTGTAACACTCCCTCATTGCCTGCTTTCAAAAATGCACACATCCATCCACCAATCACATCTAAAAACGCTGCATGCAACCCTGTCATCTCAGTTCAACAGATGTACACTTCAACTCTGAGATTACATATCTCCTGTTAATCACAGCCATCTGCATCAAGAACTACTGCAAAAACACAAACATTTCTATTTGCAGATTCAACAACATTTGCATGTCAGAAGGCATAGTACAGGTATGCTTATATTTTTTTAAGTATTTTCTTCAACTTCTTTTTACAAATATATATATATTACACAGCCACGATAGTGGCTGTGTAGTTATGGTTAAGTTACTAATCCCATAGGAAGGGCACTTTTTGGGTGGCTTATAACTTCGCTCCCTCTGGACGAATCTTCACCAAACGTTGCAAAAAAGGTATATGGCCCACTCTGAACTTTTTTTTGCAAAGTTTGGTGAGGTTTGGTCCAGGGCGGGCAAAGTTATAGGGGGGGTCCCAAAATGTATTTTTTTCCCATAGAGTTAATGGGGAAAAAACTTTCCGCGTGCCTACAGCCCAAATTGCTGGGTGGATTTTCACCAAATATGCAGCACGGGCTTGGTCCCGAAAGCATGCTTTTGTAAATTTGGTGAAAATCCGTCCAGTAGTTTTTTAAAAAAATGATAAAAAAATAGGTCGAAAAAAATTAGTGATATCTATGTCCGCTCCGCGGACACACTTCCCTGTTGGCTGCTTGGGCAGGACACTGATTGGCTAATCAGCACATGTCATGTCCGCGGACACACAACGTGTCCCCCGATTGGCTGGAGTGAGGCGTGATGTG
Organism: Ambystoma mexicanum; assembly: GCF_040938575.1. Classification (NCBI taxonomy): domain Eukaryota; kingdom Metazoa; phylum Chordata; class Amphibia; order Caudata; family Ambystomatidae; genus Ambystoma; species Ambystoma mexicanum. The sequence continues at coordinate 675,846,233 of NC_090934.1, forward strand.
CGTCAGATTGTACCAATGCTCCTGCCATCTTGGATCCGCCGACAGCGCTGTGGCGAACAGAGGTGAAATGCAGTTTTGGGGATTGTTTTGGTGTGCAAGAGTGCTTGGGGAGGTTTGGGGAGTAAGATATGGGTGAAATACTGTATTTGTTAAGGTGGCAGGTGCTACTAATGTATTTGCCATGCCCGGGCTGTTGGATGTTCGTAATTAGTGAAAATGAGGGGTGTCCTAAGGATAGTATTCCCATCCGTGCTGTCCGCAGGCAAGTTGAAACTGTTCTAAGACACGTGCGGTGTCAGCGGACATAAAAATTGACCATATGCCGCAGTTAAAATGTTTGATTCTATGGGTGTGATATGCTGCGGTGGTTGTGACCAGGGCCTAGAGTCTTGGGTGCATGGCTGAATGCCATGCACCCAAGACCGAAATTTTAAGCACCCAAGTTATAAGCCACCATGGGTGTGATATGCTGCGGTGGTTGTGGCCAGGACCTAGATTCTTGGGTGCATGGCCAAGACCGAAGTTATAAGCACTGACGTTATAAGCCACCATGGGTGTGATATGGTGTGGTGGTTGTGGGTGTGATATTCTGCGGTGGTTGTGGCCAGGGCCTAGAGTCTTGGGTGCATGGCCTAAGGCCTAAGACTACTTTATTTCAAGTGCCAGCCAACATGGAGGCATCCACATAGCTTGGCTCCTTGGAACCAAGAAATCCGGTATAGTGTTTTGGGTGTGATAGACTAGGAACTACTTTACCTGGAGTACTTTCTTGAAGCTATTTAAACCACACCCGACTTGGATAATACGCTTCGCGTTACTTTACAATCCTGCAACGTGACGCTCATCGTGTTCAGCTGTACCCGCGAACCTCGGAAGAACAGCATCTGTAAAGAGACAAAAGGACATCGTTAAGAGCAGCATCGTACCTGTAATTTCATCGTTAGCTGCCCACAGCTCCTGCGAACAGCATCCTAGGCCATAAGGCCATGCACCCAAGACTGAAGTTATATGTACTGAAGTTATAAACCAACATGGGTGGCTTTTAACTTCGCTCTCCCTGGATGAATTCTCACAAAACTTTGCAGAAAGTGTGATATGGGTGGGCCCATATAGACAGTTCAAATGTTTGATTCTATGGGTGTGATCTATGGGTGTGATATGCTGCGGTGGTTGTGGCCAGGGCCTAGAGTCTTGGGTGCATGGCCACAGGCAGTAGGCTGTAGGCCATACATCCAAGACTCTAGGCCCTGGCCACAACCACCGCAGCATATCACACCCATAGATCACACCCATAGAATCAAATAGCTATCAAATGTTTGCAAATCTACAGTTTCTGTACTGTTTGATTTGTATAGTTTATATGTGAAGTTTTGGCTACGTCATGTCATTAAGATTGTAGAGTTTGGTAACAAGCACTGTAGTATAACATATCAATGGAAGTGAACATTTAGTATTGTGGTGTATGGTTAGATGTTTGCTTCAATGGTTCTGTTATGCAGACGTATGTATGTGTTCTATTAGAATATATTTACTGTTTGATTTTTTGAGATTGGATATATTTTTTCATGAGTTGGGTAACTGGAGCACATATTCTTTTTCAATTTCTGTGATAAAAGAAAAGAGCATGTTAGTGTATGTATTTTATAAAGACTTATTACATTGTATAATAGACATTTCAGGTTTTTTTCGACCCTCATATTTAGTAGTTTACAAACCAGTGTACTGAGCAATTTGCTCAGTTTCTGTTTTTGTTTTTTAAATCATTGGCTCTGTGGGAAAAAATGTCCATGTCGGATTAAAAAAAACCTTTTTTGTTATGCTACAGTCTGTTTGTTTGTTTTCAGTGTTCACTTGTTTCTGGCTAATGTTCTATCTGTTGGCTTGTTGCAGATTTTTGGAGCAGTTAGATACCTGTTGGCGTATTCTAACTGTTTATTTCTTGTTATAATTTAGTGGTATTGATTTATCTGTTTGGTTGTTATAGAATCTTGGGGCAGTTAGATACCGGTTGGCGTATTCTAACAGTTTTTTAATTGAAGTTTTGTTAATGTTTAAATACAGATTAGTTATTAAATTTCGGTTTTAAGAAGATTAAATAAGCGTTTGTAAGATTTGCTGGTAATCTATACTTTAGAGTAATGTTACTATGATTACATTCCAACCATTAACATTTCTTTTTTATATATGCAGTGTAGTGACCTGCATTGGTTGTGGCTCCTGCGTGGTAGATTATACCTATTGTTGTGAAGGTTTTCTTACCAAGTGATACTTGACCATGTATGAATCCAGTCAACTTGCAGTTGTTTTTGGTACCATCTGCATTGTAACGGAGAAGCATTAGTATTACGCATTTACTATGTGTTTTTATTAGTAAGGTGGAGTGATTATCTGAATTGCAGGTAGTACATAATCAACCATGGTTTGCATTTTGTACAAGTTGCTGAAATGGAACGGATTCACAATTAGGTATGGATACATACACGAAGCGCTGATTAGGGATTTGTTCCTGTGTCACATTGTTGCAGAGAGTGCATGTGTGTTTCCACATGTATGAAATCTGGAAGATTTCATTTAAATGTATGTTTTTGTTTTCCAGTACTTGTAATAAGTACATTAGACATTCTTGTGGATCTTCTTGTGAGTTTATAGTGAATTTCACCATTACAGCACAGTAGTCCAATTCTTGTCTTATTCCATGAACACTATACGTGTTGTCAGGATTGTGTGTTACGTTTCTATGAAGTACTAACATTTGCAAACACAATTGGTCTGTACTGTGTAAGTAAATGTTGTCAACAATTAGTGGTAATTGAAATAGAATATTCATTGCTACATTTGCGTAGCAGCTTACACCAACTATATTTGAGAGTTTAGTTCTGTATCTGACTGCTTTTTTTGGTGTTTGTCTTCCTTCTTTGAAGAAGTACCTGGTTTACTTTACCTAATTGATTCTTTTTTGCTTGTGGTAATTGATGAAGTATTACTTTCTTTTACTCTCTTTGGAGGATTTGCAGTGACATCCTGTTGCTTTTCTGTTTGATTTATTTTTCTTTTATAATCTTTTACTTTTTGTGGAACAGAATATGTGTTTAGATGGGGAGTGTATAGTGAGCATAGTCTATTGTATTCTAAAATGCAAGGAATATCAGCGTTTATTTTACTTGCATCAAAATTGATTAGAAATAGACTGTCAAGTGTACGTAAGCGTGATAGTGCTACGTAGCTCATGCCTTCTTTAAAGACTGTGTTACCAATATCTATCATTGCTTTGTCTAAGGTAAGACCTTCTGATTTATGAATGGTGACTGCTTCTCTAGAAAGTATACCAATTCTAATACTTTTTAAAATGTTAGCGTAAGTGAGGTCTGCAGATTGACGCATGTTTTCTGTTAATGCTCTGTATTGGAAATGTTGCCAAAGGTTGACATTTCCTATGCTGCAAACAGTTTTACGGCAAAGTTTGTGTCCTAAGGTTTTAAAAATAGGTTCACCTTTCACTGGTGTCAATTGAAGAAGATCTCCGAAAACAATAATGTGTTTTCCTCCAAAGAGCTCTTCGCAGTTTGTTTTAAGTACTTCTTGTAATCTGAGGTGAATCAAACCCAACATTAGGTTGGAGACCATGCTCACATCATCTATTAGTAGTATTTTCATTTGTTTTAACACTATGCGTAGTTCCATTGCAGCTTCTGTAGAAAGTTTGTAATAATCTAATTAGTTTTGGTGTTCTACTGGAAGGAGTAGTAATCGGTGTAAAGTGACACCGCCTATGTTGTAGGCAGCTAAACCTGTGGGGGCAGTTACAACAGCTGACAGTTAGTTGTTTGTCAATTGTTGAAGAAACTTGCTGATGATTTTGATTAAGAATGTTTTGCCTGAACCAGCTTCACCACCGACGTATAGTAGTATAGTTTTGTAATTTTGGCAGGTACATTCTTTATTTTCATGTTGTACACCAAGTGCAATTTCTTTTGTTAATTCTTGAAAAATGGTGTGCTGCTCTTTATTCAGTTTTGATTGTAGTACAGTTAAGTCTTCTGTATCTTCTTCATAGTGACACATGGTGTTCTCTACTTCTGTCATAGCTAATTCTGCCTCATTTGCTATTAGTGGCTGTCCGAGTGGTTCTTGACTTCCTGTTACAGAAGGTTGACTACTGTTGGGAGTGTCCTTATTTAGTTGGGCCTGGAGTTCTTCTTCGTGTTGCTGTTCATTGTGCAACATTGTTTTGTACTGTGTAAAGTTTATATCGGTGATAGTGCTTTCATTTGCTTTGAAAGCGTCTTCATAGGAGTCATAGTTTTCTAGTATCTCTTCTTCTTTCCTCCATGGTTTAAAAAGTTGTAGCAGGGACATGTAATATAGTTCTTTCTGTTGAGGAGTTTTTAATGACAATTTGATATGATTAATTAAGATTCGTTTGGCAAGTTTCACTAAGCTGCCTTCACAATCTGTCACTCTATATCTACCTTATCTTCATCGTATTTTATATTATTTTTGTATGTGAAGTTTTGGGCTATGTGGTATAGACACATGGTTTCCAAAGTGTTACTCCTGTTCGGGTAGTATGTGTCTAGTAAATTGTTTTTAAAAATGTCTTGGCTTTTGGGATAATTTTTGGCAATTGTTTCTATGTCCTCATATGATTTGAGAACTCTTTTTCTAAATTTAGCAGGACCAAGACTTAGACATACTATATTTTCAGATTTTCCATACAAAGCAGTGCTGATTAAACGATCTGCAGCTTCATAGGAGCCACATTCTCTATGAGAAAGCATTTTTATGCCTAAGCTGTACAATTTCTGAGATAGTGTTTTGTCTGATGATAGGTCATTCCAGAGGTCTTGAAGCTCTGTTTTTTCTGCTTTGGTTAAGTAGGCTGTAACATATCGTGCAACTGCAGTGGAATTGTCTGCAATGTACTGCACCTCTATGTTTGCATTCCATAAGAGGGCAATGATTGCATTGTAATCATTGATATTTTTTGATTCTTCTGTTCTTTTTATGTAATACGTGTTCTTAGGTGATTTACCTTTAAAACTATGTCTAACTGAAGACATGAAGTTGTTCACTTCACCTGTTTCTGTAACTGGTCTACGGAAACCAAAGCGGCATTTGGTGTAGTATTTCCCTTTGTTTTTGTATTTGCGACGACAATATTTGCCACATTTGTGTCTTTGAAATTGTACAATTTGTGCATGAAGATCACTATTTGTTGCTTTCGATGGAATTTCACAAGTGACATACTTTGCGATAAACTGTAAAACAGTGGAATCACTGTCTTGACCAAATTTAGGAGCATCTTTAATCCATAAAATCATGTGGCTATGTGGTGCTCCTCTGGCTTGGTATTCTTTTCTCTGCACTTCTCCGAGAGTAGGAACAGTTTAATTACAAATAAAGTGTAGCATAGCAATGAAACGATGATGGAAATATCTTGAAACATTAACAGGATCTAGAGTGCAAAGTTCTCCAGGTGTTAGCATACCTATGTTTGTTTTGTTTTTGTTTGATATGCGTAGGAAATCATGCAAATCTTCCCATGCATATTCTGCACAACTTAATGTAACAAACCAAGTGGGTGGGCCAAGGTTTCTTATCATACAATGTACATCTCCGTGACGTTGGAACCAGTACTCTTTAGTACCACGCATGTTTGCTAACAGATTTGTAATGCTTGATTGTAAAATCTCATCTTTTTCTTGCACTTTTTGTATTAATTACGTAGTTGACATATTTTGAAAGTGGGTTCCTGATTTCAATATGTGTGCAACTCCGTAACATAGAGTTGCTAGTTCACATTCAAAGAGTAGGTGGAATATGTATTCCACATTTTGTCTAAATCTGGGATCTTCAGAATACCTTCGTAATGAGCGGTATTCTGATGCTGTTATCTGAGTGGGTCATCGTACTTTCCTCCTTTGCCAGTAGGAAAGAGTAGAGGAAAAGCACGTGCTTCTATACTTTTTTCCCATATGCTGATTGGTGATCCTTTGGTTTGTTGCATTTGGTACGTTTCTAGTGCATCATCTATGGTGTCATTAGAGTCTAATGGATGAATTGCATAATGGTCTAAAATATTGGATACTGTAGCAGGATCTAGAAGTTCAAATTGACCAGTTTCTGGTGACTCTTGAATTATTTTTGTTGTTTCCCTTAAGTTTTCTTCAATATTTATTTCTTTGTAGTATTCATTATTCTATTTTAGATATTGCAAGGCTTGTCTAACTTTATGTAAGTCTATGAGTTGTTGCCATATTTTTTATCTTTTGTTGGTACACCATTTACTAAGACAAGTAAAGATTGCTCTATTGGATGTTGCACTCCCAGAGTGTGCACATTTTCTTTCAGATCTAATGGTAAATAAACTACTTTGCCACAAATGCCTTTCACCAATTCAGAGGGAGGTAATTTTGCTGTTTTTGGTTGAAGGCATATTATTGTTTGAAATGGGTGCACTGTTTGAATTATGATGCTCTCATATAAATTGAGTTGTTGCAGGGATTGTAGTAGTGGGAATAATTCCAAGTTATTTGTGATAGCACGTGAAGGAGTTTGGTTGTTGTCAAGTTTTGTAGTGCAGTAACTGCAAAGTATTAAGGGGTGAGTTATTTTGTATTTGTTTTCTGCTATAAGGTAGAGAGCTAATTCAAACCATTTGGAATCTTATATTGTCTTCTATTTTGTATGTTACGTCTATAGTTTTTGTTTTACTTTTATAAAAAGGTCTGCAGCAACACACACACACATGGTTTGGTACTTCAGCGGATGTACTTTTAAATTTTAGTATTTCTTTTTTGTATGTGTGTAGTAGAAGGTTGCTATGTGCAGAATTGTTGCTAGGTTGTTGTAAAGCTATTGCATTTTGTAAGTGGCTTTCACTTCCAAAATATTTTCTCTGGATATCGTCGATTTCTTCGAGTAGGTCTTACCATGTAGAAGAGTGTTATTTAACGTGGCTAGTGCTAAAGCAGGATTTTTCACATAGTACAGTTTATAGACTAGATTTCTTATAGTTGAATGATGTGTTGACATCATTTTGTTATGATGGAAAGTGCTTTTGCAAAGAGGTCCTGAAAGGCAGGCTAATGAATGTCCTTGTAGTCCTGTGTATTTGCACACTGGACAGGTATACATATTTTGCAGCACTTTCATTTTGATTTTGTCTTTGCCTTTCACATACTGATTGAGGAACTGGCATACAGATTTGAAAGATTTTTTTGGAATGTTACACATTGACATGCATAGCCATTTGTATACTGGACGTTCTGATTCATTCGAATGGAGAGGTAATTCAGAGTTTTCTGGGGATATTTTTGTAAGCAGTATTTCTTGTCCCATTATGGTATTATTAATTTTTTCATAACCTCGTCCTCTGCTGTGGATGGCAATTGTGTTTGTTTGGTTTTGTTTGTATGCTTCTTCATTAAAATATGGTTCTGTGCTCGTGGTGTGACTCCATTCACCTCCACAGATATTTAAGAAGTTATTTTTGTTGAAATTCGGTTTATTGGGAATTTCTTTTTGTAATTTAGTAGTTAGTTTTGTTAGTGTTTTCATTCTGTTTAACACTAACATGAATAACTTTCTTTTGATAAGGATTGCATTGGCTATTAAAGCTTCTAAGATTAATTTTCTACGGTAGGTTTTAAGGGCTGTGCATGATTTGTTTCCTGTTTTTAGAAGATTCTGAAGGACTTTGTCTTGGAACATTTTTGCTAAAATACTTTTTTTGGTATGGTTACTTGCTAGTATATCAAGATTTATAGGAGCAGTTTTAGCAGTAGTGGTAGCCGAATTCTTGTTGAGCATTTTTTTTGTTTCGTTTTACATTTTGTTAGAGGAGGCAAAGTTTTTGTACTGGAAGCTTGTTTTGTTTCACTAAAGGACTGTATTAGCTGTTTTGTTTGAACATTTTGTACAAACTCTGGTAGAGATCGATGCTTATTTTGCACACTTTTATTTTCATTTGCTCTATTTCTGTGTTGCTTTCTACAGACTTGCTTTTTGGTAGGCATTCTTTGTGGTCTGTTGAAAAAAAAAGAAGGTATGGGTTGGGCCGTTCTGCATGTATGTGTGCTGTGTGCATGAGTGTCTGAGTATGATGGGAAAGATGTATGTGGTGGTGTGTGATTGTGCATTGGGCAGTTACAATTAGTTGGGAAGGCTATTCTTCTATTTTTGTGTTACTAAACTGCGGTTCAGATGAGAGTGGAAAGTGAGCTATTGTTGTGGAGAAGCATTAATAGTAAATCTAATGGTATAACATTAAAACAGTTCTTTGTTTTGTAGTACTAACATTCTAAGGGTTGAGTATGTTATTTGTGTTCCAAAAAAATGGGGATTTGTGTGCCATTCTGCCTGCAAATCTTTGTTTAATAAATGGGGATTTGTGGGCAGAATGGTTCAGAAATCGCAGTTTTTTTTGGTGCGCAAATTACATGAATGAACCACACAGTGTGTTTGAGGAACAGTAAGAATATTAAGGTAGTATTGTACTTACTCTATTTTTGTGCAATGAGCAGGTCTCTTTAGATATGTTGTTTGTAGTTCAGATGCTGCTGATTTTCAGGAGAGTGGTCCTCACTGCAATTGTAAAAGAAAGAAGTTAGTAATTTTGTGTGTTTATAGCACTGATGTTAATGTAGACGTTGATTTTTATGTTTTTGTGGTAGTATTCTTGTTTGATATCTTAACATAGTGTATGCATGCATTTCATTTGACTATGTGCAGCCTTTATATTTTATTTACAATATGTTAGTTCAACATGCTTTGCAAATGAGTAGAATTTGAAGTGCATGAAATTCACTTGGTTTTTTAAAGGTGTGTTGTAGATAGCAGACATGTTTCGAAGTGACAGTTGATTATAGTAGATGGGAAACATTTCAATAACTTCATTTTATAGGCAGACATGCCAACAATCGGGAGCACCTGAGGGGGAGATTTCACCACAGCAATCAGGAACATTTATTTTTCTCATAGGATTGCATGGGGATTAGCATTAATTTAGGCAGGAGACAGTAAAAAATAGTGTGATTTTTCAATGAAATATCGGGAGTTTCGTGCCTAAATCGGGAGGGTTGGCATGTATGTATAGGTTATGCGGGAGACAGTAAAAAATTGTGCGATTTTTCAATTAAAAATTGGGAGTCTCACGCTTAAATCGGGAGGGTTGGCATGTGTTTATAGGCTATGCAGGTTTAGTGGCATTACTCTGTTTATATGGATTCATAACACTTGTACATGTACTGTGAATAAAATATGAATACCAGTAGTTTGTATTCATGCATGTGGATATGAATGCAGCTGTAAGTAGAAATCTTGGAGACTTGTAGAGTAGTTTTTGTAGTAGGTGCTTTCCAATGATATGAGACTTGTACACAGAGTGATCAACAGTACATTTGAAGTGCAGACTGGAGTTAGATGTAGAGGTCTTAGATGTGATTGGTGGATGGTTGTGTGACTGCTTAGCCTTATCCAATGAGGGAATGGTACCCGAGAGTGATGTGGAAAGGGTAGAAGGACTGGCTAAGAGTTATGTGCCACGCGGACACCATGGCTGTCCGCGGGTAAGGCATGCCACATCCGGGGCTTTCCAGCAAATCCAGTATGGAAAGGGGACTGTAGGGATCAGCCAATCAGATGTTGACGTTGTGGATTTGTGTAGGAAGAGAGTGTGTGTAGTGAAGATGGCATAGGTGGAGAAAGTCAGGGTGTGGTGCTCGGAGATATGTTTGTCCATGGTTTACAGCTTTATGCTCAATGCAGGCATGTGGCAAACACATTCGATGTTAAAGGAGTGGAGGTGGTGTGGAGCGCTGTTCCTGATTACAATGCAGAGGGAAATCTGCAAGTTTCTGAAGATATGCGCAGGATGAACAGTCCCCATCTGGTAGTTTTTCACTATGGTGCTTTCCATTTGGGCTAAGTCAGTGCCCCTACTTTGTTGGCAGATTTTGAACAGTTGGTTCAAGCAGTAATGAACATCCTTCCAAATGCGAAAGTAATTTTTTCTGGATTACTACCTACGGCAATATGGGACAATAGTTCTGTTTTTTGTCTTCAGCAAAACATTGCTAGGTGTGCAATCAATCGAGGCATGTGTGCTTTCATGCTTAGAGCTGGTATGTTTTTCTGTAATAATGAGAATATTGATTCACGTAATGCTGTTTATTTTGAAGAAGATGGCATTTCTTTATATTTTTTGGGAAATGCTATGCTGTTTTGAAATGTAAGGGTTGCTTTGGAGAAGGTTATGTGAAGATTTTAGTTGTAAAGTAAGAGGGAAAAAAAACAAAAAATACAAAATAACAGGTGTCAGGCATCTGCAAAAAAAACAAAAAAACCCAGCTCTTTTCAGAGCCCACCTCAAAGGGGAAATGGGGCACACTATTTAAATGTACATTCACCACGCTCAGATTTTCGATATGTCCGCGGACATGGCGGTAGTCTGTGGACAGCGCATATTACATACAGGGATTTTGGGGTGGAGAGGCATGCAAATGAGAATGAGCGGAGGTATGGATTGGTCAGTAAAGTTTACTGGGTGTGTTGTGTAAGGAGAGATTTTGTCAGAATGTCTTTTTCCTGAGAGAAGAACAGATAGCTATGGCTGTGTGTTTCCGAAAACATATTGGGCCTCATTACGACCCTGGCGTTAACCATGGCGCTATTAGCATTGACGCTGGTATTTTACCAACTCTGCCATGGTGAATGGTGGAATTACCGCCCCATTCCAAGGTTGGCGGGGCGGTAATTCCCCATTCACCATTGGCCCTTCCCCATTCCCATTTTGCCCTCATAGGGCTCAATGGGAATGGGGAAGGCGGTAATTACGGTACCGCAAATTGCGGTACCGTAATTACCTCGAAAGTCTCTTTGCGGGTTCCTTCCTTAACGTTGGTAAAACCAGCTGTTAAGGTCGGGACCCGCAAAGGGACCTCGTAATTAGGCGGTAAGGGTTTAATGACACCAACACCGTTTACGGCGCCATTAATCTCTTACTGCCTGGGTCGTAATGAGGCCCATTATCTGGATTTTGGGAGACTCATGGATACATTGGTCGGAGGTGCATGCAGAACGCTGTGGAGTAGCTGCAGATCTTGGATTTCCTCATGTGGAAGTGCACTGGCATGGAGTGCGTGGAATTAAGTGGCTGTACTTGGTACCTCTCCGTGCTACTTTAGAGACAGAGCATCATCCAGACATGATTATAATTCATTGTGGAGGGAACAGTTTAGGACATGTGTCTGGAATTTCTTTGCAATTTGCAATGAAAGAAGGACTTGAGAAGGTCATGGACATGTTTCCAAATTCCCAAGTAATTTTTTCTCGTATTGCACAAAGACAAATGTGGCTGCGTTCTTCTTTATTTGGTCCCCAAATGGAGAAAGCGAGGCGAAATGTCAATAAGGCTGTTTGTGCCTTTCTAAGAGATGTTGGCATGTCTTCCTTTCACAATGAAAATATTATGTTTCGTAGCACATACATTTTTCGTAGAGATGGAGTCCATCTTACTTATGCTGGCAATCAGATTTTTCTGAGAAATGTGCAAAATGCATTGCAACCTTTTTTGGAATTATAGTCATCTATTTTGCAGTAGATGTTGACGATTTCAAGTTTTTCAAACACACAAAAACACCACCAAAAGGCTCTTTTCAGAACCACCATTTCCTACCAGAGAAAAGTGCATTAGTTTTGCTGGGGCAGCACCCTAAAATTTTATATATCCTAGGACTGTGCGCGGACTTCCAAAAAATGAACAGGGCCCACAACTGTTTATTTGTCACTTCTATTTGTAAACTGTGAAAGCCGGCTTTGAAAGGAGCCTTTTTTTTTGGATTTTTGTTGTTTTATATTTTTGTTGGTTTTTTACACATGACACACTAGGAGAGGAGGGGAAAGGAGGGTAAGGAAGGGACACCAACCACAGGGATAAGAAAGGGCAGGTGGAGAGAGGAAGATGTAGGGTGGGCCTTACTTAGGTAGGTAGAAGGTCTTCTGGTGCTGCGTGACCGTAGTCTCGAAAGCACTTCAAAGACTCTCCCCCCTGCAGAGTACTGCGTCGCAGTACATACACAATATTGTGACCCTCGAAAGGTCAACAGCATTGCGAACGGCCTGTGAAGCAGCTGGAGAGATGCGCTCACCCACAGGAGTGTCTCTTGTGGTGAGAGGAGCGGAAACGGAGGATGCTGTAGAGGAACTCAACCTACTATGTTTATCACAAGGTACAACCTTGCGAATGTCCACACTGTCGAACGACATTAGGTGTCACTTCACGGATGTCGTACCAAAGCTGTAAGAACCACGTCTCCCACGACTCAGCACCATTTTGCACTGGTTGCAAGTGACCTTGTTCGCACATGCTTTTGGTATGTTACCATGAACGGTAAACAACCGCCACACCCAAGACTCCCTGCGAGTGCTGGTAGTAGGGAGTTCCTCAACCTCATTCTCTTCATCCTCTTCATCCTCGTTCTCTAAATCCTCACGCGTGTTCCCCTCTGCAGGCCCTTGGTGAGGTGGTGGTGGTGGAGGGTTTGGGGTGGTGCTGAGGCAGATGTAGCAATAGCAGCCATGCATGCCATCAGGGTTGATGAGATAATCTCAGTAAGAGCAGCAAAGGCAGCAAAAGTCAATCTGCAATAGCCAGAAGTACAATGAAGATCAGCTCTGGGGTGAACACCCAAAAAGGTTCAAAAAGTTACAAAAAGTATGTGGAAAGCCAGGGTCATTGTCTGGGACATGTGCAATGGTGAATTTTTACTGCAAAATAATTTGGATTGTCTGAATAACTTCTTTTAAAATATTGGGGAACTGGATAGTGTCCGCAAATTAGGACACACGCTCAGCGTGGGTGAGGTCACATAATGATGTCGGGAACATGTCCGCAAAGGGAACGTGTCTGCAGGACACCAAATGCACGGGAACGGTTGTGCGCATGCGTGCGGGTGTTCTACGGACAGTATTCGGGTCCTCAAACAAATTAAAAGTGCGACACAAGTGAGACGGACAGTTACGGACAGTTACGGGCAGGCACAATGTTCGCAGGACTTACGGATGTGGTGCGCATGTGCGTAGATGTTCTGCAGACTGTTCGGACAGGTAGAGTGTCCTTAGGACATCTCCATTTTGTTTGACTATGGACTTCCCGGACGCCGCGCGTGTTCTTAGGATAGTTTCAACTTGGCTGCGAACGGTACAGACAGGTATAGTGTCCTTAGGACACCCCCATTTTGTTAATTTACGGACATCCTGGACACCGGGTCTGTTCTAGGAACAGTTCCATCTTGGCTGTGAATGGTATGGACAGGTGTAGTGTCCTTAGGACATCCCCATTTTGTTAATTACGGACAGCCCGGACAGGCGCGCTATCCGCGGCATTCTAACTGCTTTTTAAAAAAAATAAGACACAAAGGATTGAATTAAAAGACACATAATATTTTTTTTAATTATATACAGATAGACAATTTATGAAAGAGAGGGGGAAGCAGAAACTGATACAAATACAGGGGAATTAGGGGTTTGGAGAGGATGTATGGGAGGGGATGAAGGGATGAAAGTCTCATCAAAACGTTTTTCTTGGTGTTGAGGGTTTGGGGATAGTTGACTGGGACATGGAGAGGGGGAACAGGTACATGTGGGACAATGGTATTTAATTTTTTCTGTTGTAGGTGGTCCTCCACTAACTGTTTCAAAACATTGAAATTTTCCTTGAGCATGTCCATTTTCTGTTCCAATCCGTTGCAGAGTATTTTCCAACGTGTCTTTTGGTGTATTATTTTCAATGTTTGTATGGTCTGTTAAAAATAGATATATATATGTTAAGTACACATAAAGTAATGATTATTAATTTGGTTATATAGAGAAGTGTCTACCCTTATTATCACTGTCTTCAGACATTTCCTCACGTGGAAAATTCTCCTCAAGCCAGACCAAAGTACTGCACATTTCTGTGTGAAAAACAAAAATATATTAATTGTAGTGTACCTAATACAAAAAGTTTAGAAATATATAAGAAAAATGAAGTTTACTTACTAGTTTCTGGTAAATTGTATTCGTACTGTTGTGTAGGTCTACTGTTGCTTCTAGCTCTGCAGTTTCTGTGAGGTAATTATGTTGGAGGAAAATCATTTTTGTGTTGGTAGATTCCATTTTACTACATATGGTATTTAAATGGAAGGCTGATGTGTTAAATATATAGGTTTCACTGATTATTTATTTTTACATATAATGTGTTTATGTGCTGCTTTTTGAACTTGTGCAGAGTTTATATGGTAGATACCCCCTGAGTGTTTGGGTAGTGCTGATGTCGTCTGCGACCGTTCATGGACATACGCACAGTCCGCGGACATCAAAATCTCTAGCTGGGGGTTCAGTGTGTTCTATGTTAAATGTATATAAAGTAAGGGAATCCTAGTAAACATCTATCAAATTCACACTATGAAAATGTATATTCAGTAAAAAAACTTTGTTAAATGGATGTTATGGTTAAGTTGCGCTACTAAAAACCTATGAAATTCAGTAAAAAAACTTTGTAAAAGGGACGTTATGGTTAAGTTGCGCTACTAAAAACCTATGAAATTCAGTAAAATAACTTTGTTAAAGGGACCTTATGGTTCCAAGTAAAACCGAAAAACCCCTGAAATTCACCAGTTATGGTAAGCTAAGCAACCATAACTCGCGCCACCACCGTGCACTGCTAAAACTAACACCCAGGACATCAAAGATGACATCACAAATGTCATTGATGACATCACTACGATGACATGTCATATTCCTAAAAGAGACATTTTTTATTCATAGGGCATAATGTGGTATGGTATAATGGAAAGCAGATTTAGCTCTACGCCGTCCCAAATTCACCATATAAGTAGCACTACTGACTCTAAGCCACCAAGAGTTTGCCTAACATATAGGCCGCTGTTCTATTCCTCTAGTGTCACTAAAATGTTGGGTGCATTATATGAGGTACCATGCCTCAGTACAGTTTATGGCATTTACTGACACATATGGAAACCACCAAAACTGACTAGCTATATAATGCATCTGCTCTCTATGTACAGATGCCATAAAGTGCATAGTGCAAATTACTGATTCAGACAACATCTCTGCCTCATCTCATAACCTCCTAAAGTGCATGGTGCAATTTCCTATTCGGGGTATGAGTGACAGTTGTATGTTCGATTTCCATATCATATATCAAATATACCATGTCAGTGCAGTAATAGCTGATCCAGTACCTGCATTATGAAGTGCTAAGTACATTTCATAAAATGCCATAACTCATGTACACACCTACAGCTCAAATAGGCTGCATGCAGCATCCAGTCTTCATGTACATTTAGCATAAAGTGCATAGTGCATCCAATATCTGATCTAAAATAAAATGGATATTCCAATTTTATCTTGTCTACGTCATCTGTAGCATAGTGCCTTCGTTATAGGCATGAACACATGGTATTTAGTTTTACAAAGGCAGGCATCAAAACATCTCCAGTGGGTATACAGGATTTATAAGGGTGTCAAAAATTACATCTAAAAGGCTTCCAACCAACAAATGATTGGTGGGAGGGATTTAAAATGTTACAAGAAATGGGAAACAATATAAGGGAATTAGCAATCAGTCCGTTAGCAACCAGATAATTTTCAAAAGTTTAACAAGAGTTGTACAGGAACAATAGCAGTTTCCTTGATCATTCACCCAGGAATGTATACAGTTCCTTGTCAATGTTGTGTCCTGACGGGATCTTGCTGTCAAAGTCGATGATATATCATGTCTCCCGTTGTCTTAACAGTTTTTCTCTATTTTCTCGCCTTGGCCCAATATTAGTTTATGTTAACCCAATAAAAGAAAAGTCACATAACTTCCCTTCGCGTTTCTCCCAAAAGTGTTTTGCTATAGGGTACGCAAAGTCCTGATTTTTAATTGCTCTGATATGCTGTTGAATATGTTTTTTCAGCTTGCATTTGGTACTTCCGATGTACCATTTGTTGCATGTGCATTTCAATGCATACACAATGTACTCCGAATCACAAGTAATTCTATCCATGATGCTAATAGATTTTTTGAGTACTGGGTGTAGATATGTGGAACACTCACACGCAAATTCGCATATCTTGCATTTTGTGCATTTGCAAAAACCCTTGTTTCTGCAATTTAGCCACATAGATTGATGGGGTGTTATTTCAGGTCCATGAAGCTGCTGACTAACTTGTCTTTAATGGATTGGTATTTCCCGAACGAGAAATTAGGTTGACCTCCCAGTGATTGTTTCAGATCTGTATCCACCACCAGTGAGTTCCAGTGCTTCCGAATGATAGTTTTGATGGTCTTAACTGATTGTCCATACGTTAGTATCAGGTGAGTTGTTTCTTCTTTATCCACACTCTGTGTTATATTTGTTCGATCCACTAGTAACAGTGATCTATCGCATTGACGTGCCTTCAAATATGCTCGTTGGATGATTTGTTTTGAGTAGCATTGTTTTTGGAAACCCCATGCTGTCATTGTACTCTCTTCATCATAAGTACCAACTTCAGAGCAGTACCTTCGTAAGCGGATAAACTCGCTGTATGGAATGCTCCAAATCAGATTTCGGCAATGTGCACTTTTGGCATGTAGTGGAGCCTTGCCTCCTGTGGGTTTCCGAAACAATTTCGTTTTGATTTTCCAATCTTCTATAAACACTATCACATCCAGGAAAACCACTTCTTTGGGACTATGTGTCTCCATAAATTGTAAGTTGAAATTATTTATGTTTAAATGTTTCACAAAGTCCATCCATTCTCCAGGAGTACCCTTCCAAATGGCAAATAGATTGTCAATGTAGCGATGCCACATGACAACTTTGCTTGTGAACTTTTAATTTTCTTCCTTTCAAGCATCATACTTTTCCCAATACCCCATTGTGAGGTTTGCGTAGGATAGGCAAAGATAGTGCCCATCGCAGTTCCCTGTTTTTGTCTGTAGTATTTTTGATTGAATAGGAATACATTGTTCGTCAAACACAGATGGATCATGGCCATGATCATTTCTGAATGTCGAGTATAATTCAGTGACCTATTGTTTAGATAGTATGCACAGCCCTTCATTCCTTGTTCATGTGTTATTGACGTGTATAGGGAAACAACGTCCATTGTTGCTAGAATAAAATCCGGGTCACACGGAAGTTCATTGATTTTTGACAAAAAGTCCTTTGTATCCCTTAAGTATGAAGGTAATTTAAGAACAAAGGGAAAAAGAGATTCATTGATGTACTTAGACATGTTCTCTGACAATGAGCCTGTAAGTGTGACAATGGGTCTACCCAGAGGCTTGGAGACACATTTATGAACTTTGGGAAGAAAGTATATCGTGGGTGTTATGGACTGAGGTTTGTAAAGGAACTTAACATCTTGATCTTCCAACATTCCTTTTTACTGACCATTCACTGAGAAAGTTTTGTACTTTCAGTTCCAAATTTCTCATGGGATTTTCAGTTAGCTTCTCATAGCAGGTTTTATCATTAAGTTGCCTATTGGCCTCATGCACATACTGATCTCTGTCCATAAGTACAATATTTCCGCCTTTATCTGATGCCTTGATAATATATTTGAGCAAGAGATTCAGTACCTTAAGAGCTTTTATATATTCCTTCCCTATATTAGATTTGTATTTTTTTTGCCTCTTTGAGTCTTATTTTCTTCAGGTCTTCTATGACCAGGCTTTGGAATGTCTCTATGGAACTTCCTGTTATGATCGGTGGGCTAAATTTAGATTTGTTTCTGAGCTTGCTAGTTTTATATATATACATATATATATATATATACATATATATATATATATATATATATATATATATATATATATATATATATATATATATATATATATATATATATATTTATAAATATATATATATATATATATATGGTTCCTGCTACTTACCCTTTAATAGGCTTCACAATAAGCATATTCACTTTTTTAACCACTCTAGCAATTGCCATGCATTGCAGCATTTAGCACTACCTCACATCAAGTAGCAAATACTTACAATGCTGTCTGTTTATAAATATTTCTTTTTAGGAGCACTTACATGAAAGTTAAAAAATGTATGTGTAATTAGAGTATTGTGATGCCATTGCTTTACTTGCATGCTGATCTACTGCCTTCCTCATCTTTTCTTGGATTTTTGTTTTTCCTTTTTCTTTTCTTTAATGAATGACGATCAGAATTAAAAAGCTTGTAATAAACTAAACTCATTAATAAAAATAAAAAAATATATATGTACATTTCTAGCAGCACTGTGTGTAACTTCTTTCTAAACCCCCAAAAAATCGGATGGAAACAAATTTAGAACATTAGAAAACCTTCACAACAGTAGGTATAATATACCAAACTGGTGCCACAACCACTTTAGGGCACTCTACTGCATATGTCACAAAAAGATGTTGATTTGAATTATTAATTCAGCCCAAATTTACACACTAAATTGTAGCACAATAAGCACTTACAATACTCCAACAGGTATGTAACTACATCCATAATACTACAATAGTACTTTTAAAAGTCAAGATAGTTAGAATACACCAACAGGTAAACAACTACTTAAAAAATACCCTTCATTGCAATACACTTGAAATATGCCATCACAATTCGTATTACTTCAAAACCTTTTCTAAAGTCTAATGTAGTTAGAATACACCAACAGGTATCTAACTACTTCCCTTAACAACAGCACACTTCAAACAAACATACTATCACAGTTACATTGACATAATCGTAGCAGGGTATTTTTAATCCTCTATGATTATTTTCCCAATGACCCAATAATTATTCAAGTCAGTACAACAGTGCAGCACACACTAATGTTGTACCAAACATAGTACACAGAATGTACTGTTTATGAGGGTCAAAAAAAGTAAATGTATATGAAAATTGTATGCAATTAAAGCTTTTCAACTATCCTGCTTAACAAATTATACTGTTTTTTTCAGAAAAAATGAACCAGATTCCAGCTTAACTACTGTATACAACTAAGTAACCGTAGCAAGTGTAAACAAATACATATTCCATAGACACAATCCTCAATTGTACTACAATCATAAATACCACATACTTTCTACTCCCCCTACAGTACCTAGAATTACTATACAAATATTACCATGATTAAACCATATAACAAGTACATAACAAAACTCACTGCTAACTCCCTGTCATTGAGATGATGTCCACGGACATCAAAATTGACCGCTGTAAGGGAGGCCTGGTATCACAAGTATGACACTGACACAAGAGTTACAAGTTTTAAAACCTTTATTAGATTATTGGGGTTTGGAAAAACTCATACTTTGCCCTATAGCCATGACAGGAGTAGTCTCTACCGTCAAATAATAAAGAAAACACAGTCCACAGTCCTAGTCAGTCTATGTCAAATCAAAATGGCCTATACTAACAAAACCTAATGCTTGCCCTATCTCTCATTAAAAAAAGTGTGTAAAGGGGGATACATATGCAAAGGAAAATCATTGTTATAACATAAAGGATCAAAGTGGCTGAGTCTGCTCTCTTCCCCACGTTGGACAGCACAGAGAAAGGTGGCCCCCGTAGACAGGATAACACACTCTGGCTCAGGTTTCTCAAAACAAAGGCAGTTCAAAACATGGATCGAGGCTTGCCTGGCCTTCCACGTTAAAATCACTTATGACCTGAGCTGGGATGCCAAAGAGAACATAAGATTTAAGAACTGAGGAACCATGGTGATCAGCCGTAGTGGGCTGTGCACTTATGCAATGTATAAGACTGGGATCTGAAAACAAAACTTACCATGTTGAAAGTTTAAATTAACATGCAAAGTAGTCATAGTGAACTTCTATTACTCTTGGGAATGGATGAAGTTGACGATGGAATTTTATTACTTTTTCTCATCTCATTACTCTGAGGAACAGAGGAAATTGATGACGGAATTGTTTTAAAAAAAAAAAAATCTCGTATTCCAGCATTCCAAAAGTTCTTTCACAGTTCAACAAAAAGTTCACATAGGTCACCCTCTGCTGGGCTCTGACCTCTCAAAGCTTTACCAGTTCACATAGGTCTCCCTCAACCAGACTAGGACCTATCAATCAACAAATACCTGATTCAATGCAGATCTCCCTCAGTGGGGCTCAGACCTCGCAATCACAGTACCTGCAGGGGTTCCCTTCTCCAAGTTCAATTCACATTCGTTAGGGGCTCCCTCCCCCTGATTTATCACACTTACAGTCTCCCTCAGTTGGGCTCAGGCCTTTTACTGATGTGGAAGATTTTCGAATGTGCAGGGCTTTTACCATAGACCTGCACAGGACCACTTCGACTTTCTCTTCAGCTGACACTCTTATGTTATTTGCACCCGTGTCTCTTCGTCTTGGTCGTTTAGTACCATAAGCACAAAAGTTCGAAGAAATCTTTCTCTTCAACACTTATGTATAGGCGCATCATAAATGCCATATCATATCATATCATATCATATCAAGCATTCACCTTTTCAATTCCCCGTTTGCTGGAGTTAATCTTGAACATTACGCATTTCCGAGTTTGCTCACTTTGCCGCTTTACAACAAAACATTTCACATTTCGCAGAGACTTTAGCGTGGCCTAATTCCTTTCACCGGACCACTCTGCTACTCTGTTACACTGGCTTCACAGTTATCAACCACTTAAAAGTTCATCACAGGTTAGCTTTCTTTCTCGTCTCATCAGCTTGTGCGCAACCTTCCATTGTGAGATACACTGTTGCGGCTTCAATCTATCCTTGACAGAAACTGGCGTTTCATGTCTTTCACTAACTCACCAGTTGTGCGTGTTCCTTTCTGTTCTCTGAGGCTTTGATTCATGAGTCAAGGTTAATGCCACGGGCTTGGCCTTGCCTCCCCAACTCTGTCGTTCACCCAGGAGGGTCGCTGACATCCTTGAAATAGCCAGGTTTGAAACTGACTTCATCGAGGAGCTTTTAAAATATCTCTCTTGAGGCCTTTGAGTCCTGAGTTGTTCCTCAGCTATCACATTTAGAAAATAATGTCCCCCTTGATCATTTGGTAAATTGTTTTAGGACTATTACCAATGATGCCTTAACACATTGGCACCATTGCGCATGATGTGCAAGAAAGAAAACAAATTATAATCAGTGGTTTTCAGCTGAGGTGTTAGAAGCCCGGAAAATTAAATGAATGGCTGGACGTAAAAAAAAACCTCTGACTCCACGTTGAGGGTTTATGAGCCTGCAGCAAAATGTTTCTAGGAAACTATTTTCAAAGCTAAGGAGATCAAATTAAATGAATGGATTAACTCAGCCAAATCAAATTTTAGAGAATTATTTTCTATTCTACAAGAATTAAAAGGCATATCAAATGACTTGCAGGTTTTTACTGACAACAATTGGTGCCAAAAAAATCATCATGGCTTTATACAGAAAACCTGTTTACATCAAACATATATAACAGATTGTTGTATGGGTTGGCAGACCTACCATTTTTGGCTCCCGATTCTTGCAGGGAGATGGTTTCAGGCCCCTCCACTTTATTTGTGTTTAAGCCAGTATCAGAAGCTAATGTCTTGAAAATTGTACATGAAATGAAGCCTACATCCTGGAAGGGGGATGTGTTCCTGGCCTCTCTTTTTAAAGAATTCTGCCCTCTTTTGTTTCTTGTGTTACTAGTTTTATAAATCACTCTTTTTCTGAAGGACTTGTACAGGATTGTCTAAAAGAAGCATGGATAATGCCCCTGTTGAAGAAGGAGAAACTTTATCATGGTGACCCTGTAAGTTATAGGCCAATAACGCATGTCCCCTACTTGCTGAAGATCCTTGACAAAGTGGTGGGTCTACAATATCAGGATTTCGTAGAACAACAAGGAATTCTTGCCACAGGACAATCAGGTGTCCATATGAATCATGGCACTGAGACAGCGCTCCTGGATTAGAAGTCTAATATTACCGGAGTCATTGATAGGGGTGGCCAAACACTACTCTTACTTCTCGACCTGTCAACTGCGTTTGATTTGGTGAATCATAGAGATGTTGACAGATAGGCTGGTCAGGTTGGGAAAGTGCTCAAATAAAGCCGCTAATGGGTTTAAATCTTTTCTCTGCCCTGGGATATCACGGTAAAAGATTACTGTTAATCACAACAGATTTCCCTTAATTGTGGGGTTCCACAGGGCTCATGCATGTCACCCTTATTATTTATTATCTACTCAAGACCTTTGTGTGATCTCCTGGATGGTCTGGGTGTGCAGTTTGAAAATTACACGCGTGACACTCAGAACATCCTGGAGTTATCTGGGTCATATACAAGGGATCTAGTTAGAGTAAGAGGGGTCTTTGGCACCATAAAGATTTGGATGCCAAAAAACTCATTACTTTTCAATGACAAAAAACTGAAATCCTGATTCTCGGAACCGGTGCTAGATTGAATAAAATGGAACCCCCAATATGGCTTTTCGATTGAAGGTAATAATATTGTTGTCTAAGAACTTGTCAAAATTCTTGGGGTCTTTTTTGACATTCAAATAACCATTAAGAAGCATGTCGCATATTTGAACTCTTCATGTGCCTATATGACGCATCTATTATGGCAAATTTGCCCTTATTTGTCGGAGAAAAATAGGGTCTTAATTGCAACAGCAACAATAAACACCAAACTTGACTATTGTAATAGTCTTTTGTTTGGCACTTCTCAAACAAATTATAAAAGGCTTCAAGTGATCCAGAATGGAGCAGTTCGCGCAAGCTGTGGATTGGATCAATGGGCTCACATTTCTCTAGCCCGTTGGAAATTGCATTGGCTTCCTGTTTCACAGAGTATACAATTTAAGGCCTCTAGTATGGTTATGAATGTTTGGCTAGTGATGCCCCATCTCATCTTTGTTCTCGGATCACCAGAGCCCCTATTGGGCCCATTCTGTGATCAAATAAGGATCATTTTCTGGCTCAACCTCGCTTTTGATTGAAGAGGATTGGAGGGTCCAGCTTTGATTAATGGGCCCCCAGTACATGGAATACCTTACTGTGTGTACTTAGATTCATTCCATCGATCTCACAATTTAAAAAAGGCTTGAAAACCTTTCTTTTTAATACAGGAAATGATTGAGTATGAGTGATGCTATTTCCCTCCAATGCTATATGTGTTTTCTGTGGTATGTCTTCTGAGCGCCCCGAGACCTTCGGGTGTGTTGGTGCAATATACAAATTGCATGAATTAGAATAGAATAAAAACATGACACAGGTTTCTTCTTGGCTGTGATTTGGCTTTCTCCACGTCTCCTTCATGGTTTCACGGAAGCAACAACCTCCTGCGGGGATATTCAGGGTTTCTCTACCCTTTGCTCTATTCCCTTGATTGGTCGTCATGCTCCAGTAGGTTCACTTTTGCCCTGGAAGTTCTGCTCCTTCTCGTGCTCCACCTTGCTCAGAGTGTGTCTCTATGTGCCACTTTTATCCATGTGGGGAGAGGTAATGGGTATCAGATGTATGCGATTAAAGTAAAGTGTGGGGCATGTCCGGTGAGATATATAAGTGTTAGGCCTTTTACTCTCTGTCGCCCTCTTCCTCTGCCCAGTGTTTGTGTAGAAAGGGGGGGTTTGGGACATTGGAGCATCCTATAAAATAGGATAGGGCATGGGCACGGGAAAGGGGGGAATACCGCATCTCACCATTGGCTGCTTCACCCTCACTTCCAGAAGACCCCTCACTCAGGTGATCCTCTCATACTGGTCCACCCCCAGGGTCAGGATCCAAAAGCGATGGCCATGCCCTGGCCACCTGAGAGAGAGAGAGATCCCTGTGGACTAGTAAGTGAGACACCCTTTGGTTTCTCACACCGCGGACAGCGCAGCACCTGCACCCCCCTTTTTCACCTATAAAAACAGCCCCATATCATCTTCATTCCACTCCCTCACCCTTTCCAGGCACCTCTTTTGGCCACCAAAAAACCCAAAATATATTTTCCAGACTTTGGCCCCACCCCTCTATCTACATACAATGCCTGCTATCTGCGAATCCACCATGCCAGCAGTTTCAAAAGTTTTGATGCACCTCACGTTTTTCAACATCCAATCAACAGGTGCATCCGATGGCTGTGGACATCACGCCAGACCATGAGTGGTCCAGTGGGGGGTCCCGGAGTGAATAGGGAAGTGAATCTGTGTACCGAACCCAGATAGCAGACATTTTTTTTACCTACCTTTTGGTGTTTTTAAAAAGAAACTACTGGATGGATTTACACCACATTTACAAAAGCATGCTTCGGGACCGTGCCCCTGCTCCTTAAACAAATTTGGTGTAAATCTGTCCAGCGGTTTGGGCTGTAGGTGTGAACAAAATTATTTTTCCATTGCGTCTATGAGGAAAATCACATATTTTGGGACCCCCTATAACTTTGCCCACCCCTGGACGAAACCTCATCAAACATTGCAGAATCAATCCAAGAGGGCAATATACTTTCTTTGCAAAGTCTGGCAAGGATTCGTCCGGGGGTGCAAAGTTATAAGCCACCCCAAAAAGTGCTCTTCCTATGGGTTGAGTAACTTAACCCTAACTACATGGCCACTACCACAGGCCGTGTAAAATATATACATTTATAAGAACAATTGGGCAAAGGGAGAGAAAAATGCAGGAAAAAAGAAAAGCAATATAGAAAACTCTGGCATGGTGGTACCATGTGCAATTATATAACACGTTAGAGGGTATCTTGGATATATGCGAAAAAGGTGTTGAAGTCTTTGATTACAAAAAGAAATAATAAATACCAGGTGGGAAATGGCTGGGGAAATGTCACACATGAAAGAAAGAGCCAGATACAAGACTCAGGTTAAATCATTGACCACATCCAGGTGATTCGTCTATTAGCATCAATCTCGATCTTTTCATTCTTTTCCAACTTTTCATTTGCTTAGAGTTTCGGAAGGGTATCACAGGATAGGATGCAACTTGCTCCATGTGCACAATTTAAAGCAGGTACTAAACGACAATGGAATACACTTGAGAATGTGCTGAAGGATATGAGTTGTGTCACTCGACAATGGAATACACTTGTGAATGTGCTGAAGGATATGAGTTGTGTCACATGATCAAATGCTTTTAAACAGTAGGTGGGAGGTAGGTATAGTTGTCCTGAATAAGTACAAGATTTTGCTATAAAGTATAGGGCATTGCTTGTTTCCCTCCAAAATCTGAACTGAATACTTCCTTTCTTGTTATAGAAGAAAGACTGTCAAACCTTATGAGTTGCTCCTAGTATTGCTTGCCTGTAATTGTTGGTCTTAATAATTCTTGAACTTACCTAAACTTGAATACTGCAGAGTAAATTTAAAATAAGTGCTTTACTGACTTGAACGGAAGTCACTCCATGTGTGGATAGGAAAAGTATATGACAAATTACTAACCTACGTTATTCCCTTAATATTTGAATACACGTTTGATGTTGCAAGTTGAAATGCTATTTGTTTAAGTGTATAAGTGCCTTGTGTATATATAAAATAAATCACTATTTTGGCTATAACTGTGAGGGTGTAAGTGTTTCCTTAGATCCATCTATGTTCTGATTTCTTTGTACTGAATTACAGCTCACATTCCTCTTCTTAAGCTAAGCCTGGCTGCTTGCCATTCTACAAACTTTGGGTAGTGCAGGCCTATATTAGAAGTTGGGGCCTTGGCACCAAGGGATAGGTCTTGTAGAGGCCAGTACAAATTGGACTGTAGATAAACGTACCTACCACTGGTGGCAAGCAGTGGAATTGGTGTCAGTTAGATTACACTGATTATTGGAAATACTTGTGGCAAGGGAAACAAGCCACACGGCTAACACTATTAAGAAGAAAGTCACTAGTAACTGTTAAAAATTGAAATTTTAAGGAAGAGGCTCTTACAGCTCTTACAGTAGATACACTTAACAAGTTGTGCAAAGAAAGAAACCTCAGTTGTAAGGGTAGAAAGAATGACCTGATTCAAACTTTACTGAATCACCAAAACCCTAGGGGTAGACCTATAACGCCTACTAACATTGATCTGGAACAAATTGATGAAGATGAAAGTTTACAGCTAAACCCTAATTTGCATCAAGAATTAGAAGATGGGGGAGAACCAAGACATCCTTAACCTGTAAGCCCTAAAAATCTATCTCTGGTGTAAATTAGACTGGAGCTAGAATTCAGAATATTGACCATCCAATCTGAAGACAAAGGCAAATAGAGGAGACTTACAGAAAAAGAAATGCAGCATGAATATGACACGTGAAAGTTGTCTCTTGACTTCACTTCTTTTTCAGGGTCCTCTCAGTCTGATGTCTCCAAGAAGCGTCACTTGTTAAAGGAGTGGTGAGTGTGTATGAACCAAAGCTTTATATATATATTTAATAGGTTGAGTACTTTTGCATTTAACTGTGTTATGCATGATATCAGTGGGAATGAGTTGATTCTGTGGATTAAATCCATGCTCCCCCAGAATGGCTGATGCTGTGATGGAGTTGAATGCTGGTGGCAGAAAGGACTATGAAAAAGTCAAAGAGGCTCTTATTGGCATATTTCGGATGACCCCTTCCCAATATCTCTTCTCAATATCTGAAAAGGTTCAGAGACCATAAGAAGAAAGATGGAGTGTTGTGGACTACCTGGATATGTGAGTGCCTGCAAAACCTAGATGGTAGAATTAAGGGCCATAAGGTGAGCTCCTTCGAGGGCATGAGAAGTACATTCATGGTTCAGAGTATTTTCGATGCATGTTCATCAGAGGTGAGACAGCATTTAGCTGACTCAAGAGAACTTGACCCGAAGAAATTAGCACAAGCTGCTGACTTGTGGGTAGCCAACAGGGCCACTCACAAGGATTCTGGGGCTCCTTATAAGAAGGAGGAGGGGAAGAAGAACACAAAATGGGGGAAGAGAACCCTAATTTCCCACCATCCAATGAGGCCACCAAATATAACTAGGGTAAATTCCAAGGCAAACCTTATAGGGCTAGTGAATCCTCTCAGACCAAACCAGAGTGTGATTACCAGAAAGCCCCATTCCAGAAAACATTTGCTAAATGTGTGATGTGTGGGTCTATGACCATGTAAAAGGGGATCCCAGATGTAAGGTTAGACCTTCGGGGATTCCATCTGTCTCCTTAGCCTTCATAGCTGAGGGAGAAGCTACTATGACAAGTGCTAGATTTCACATTCTAGCTGAAGAACCCATTGGTGTTCAAGACAGAGTTTCCTTTGTGTCCCTGGGTCTGTGGGAACAACAGAAAGAAGAGGTTTACAATACCATTCCTGAGAATACCAAAGAGTAGAACGAGGACAGTGTACTCATCAATGGTCAGGCGATCCCTGCCATTAGAGACACTGGGGCCGGCATAACTGCAGTGGATGAACGTTATTTCAACCCTGAGGATTTAGTTAAGGCAACCAAAGGGCCCACCAAGCTTGCAGGAGGCCCCTCAAAATGTGCCCCATAATGCAGGCTCTCATCAAGTGCAATAACATGATTGTCAGAATTCATGTTAGTGTGCAATCTGTAGTGCCTGGTAGGGTACTTCTGGGTAATGATCTAAAAACTCTGGATGTAGTTTCCAGCACCCCAAGGCTTTCAAGTAAGAAGAAACGGGAACGTACTAGATCGGCGAGGGAAGCAACCTTAAGAGACTTCCCCTCAAACATCAAGGGGGAGTCCATTATCCCAAATAGACCTTCAGGTCTATCAGCAACTTCTCACACACAGATGAAAGTATACCAAGGAGAAATCTATAGTCTCAGGGAAGAAGGTCACCCCAGTGACCCCACCTATAGCTGAGGCTGAAGTGGAAGAAGAAGAACCCCCTGCTGGTGAAACAGGGGCAGAGGTAATTCTTCCCTACCTAGAAGATCTGGATCCTGGAGACCATCCTCAGCTGCGAACTTTACTTGCAGAAGGTGGACTCTCTAGGACAGACTTCAGCAGGGGACAAAGAGATTGTCCCTCTCTTGGAGGTCTGCAAATGCAGGCAGCTTCCCAGCTGAAAGGGCAAGAGCCAGGGAAGCAAATGATCTACTGGGAGGGTTGTCTCCTCTACAGTGAACCTACAGAAACTACTCCAGGAGACCTCAGAAGGCTGGTGGTACCCCCAAGAGACCCAACCAAAGTTTCTACAGTTGGCCCATTAGATCCCTCTAACTGGTCCCTTGAGCACCAACCGGACCAAAGAGAGGATCTCCTTGTACTTCTACTGGCCCAAGATGGGGCAGGTGTGGACAAGCACTGTAGAATCTGCCACACTTGCCAATTATATGGCAAAAGTGGTACCAAGAAAGTCGCACCTTTAGTGCCCATCCCAGTGGTGGGAGTTCCTTTTGAGAGGGTAGCGATTGACATTGTTGGTCACCTTGACCCTCCATCTTCCTCAGGCAACCGGTTTATACTGGTTGTAATAGACCATGCTACTAGATACCCTGAGGCCATACCTATGAGAACTAGTATGGCTCAGGCAGTGGCTAACGCCCTACTTGGTATTTTTACCAGGGTAGGTTTTCTAAAGGAGGTAGTATCCAACAGGGGGTCACAATGTATGTCCCACTACATGCAAGCCATGTGGAAAAACTGTGGGGTCACCTATACATTCTATTGAAACACTTGTGTATAGGCGTGTTATAAATGCCATATCATATCATATAAACGTCCTACCGTCCCCAAACCAATGGGTTGGTAGAGAGGTTTAGAAGGAGAGCTGGTTGTGGAGGGTCACTCTGATTATGGTCAAACAATTCTAATAACGTATTCCTGCAATTGTAAGCCACTTTCTATTACATTAAAGGTGCTCCCAGTTGGTAAAGTGCTACCTTTACAAGACTTGAAATGCAACTGAGAGGTTCACCATGTGGAAAAAACAGGGAACAAACTGGGGCGCAACAATAAGCAAAAAAATATCAAATTTTTTGCAAACCTTTTGAATCAAATTCATTAAAACTTTAGAGTTCATATAAGTAAGAAATAAAGTACCAAT
The DNA here is from genome assembly GCF_040938575.1 of Ambystoma mexicanum. Lineage (NCBI taxonomy): Eukaryota > Metazoa > Chordata > Amphibia > Caudata > Ambystomatidae > Ambystoma > Ambystoma mexicanum. Next base: position 675,875,211 of record NC_090934.1, read on the forward strand.
CATTTCCTTATTTTGCATCAGTATATTTTTCCAATAGTGATGAAAACATATTCTTCATAAGCATATAACATAATAACAACATTTCCTTTCAGAAAAACTCAATTCAAATACTTGACAACAAAAACCTTTCTTTCTTAAACCATCATTTTTCCAATTTTTCTTTGAAAAATGTCCCAATAACTTGATAGGTGACTGTCACAATTCACAAGTCGCTTGTGGATGTTGTAGCCTATCCTTAACTATGCGTTTCGGGCGCTTCTCGCCCTTCTTCAGGTTTGTGTATTGGGTTTGTTAGGATCTGGTATCCTGTAAAAAGATACAATAAATATTCTAAATTAGTTTACATTCTACAACTGGAAATAGTATTAATTAGTAATATGCGCTCCCCACTACTAACCTTCAGAATGGTCCTGGGTCCACAAAGGAAAGCCTCTATTGGACAGACTCGTGATGGATGCTGTAAAACATGTGCAAACATAGCTTTAATGCTGTGCTCAATTTTGTGGTGGTGTACAGAGGGACCAGGCGCTCAAAACAGCGCTGGGTGCTCCTGTACGCCATCTTAATTCCGAAAGGTAACTGCATGACAGTTGTCATTAAAGGTAACTCTTACCACGATGGTGCTGTGCACTCTATTACGGTCGAGGAGGAGGAATACTTGTGGTATCTATAGTTCGTAGGATAGAGCCAGTTTCTGTAATCCTAAGCATCAATGGATGTGAAAATAAAATGTCCGTAAGTATATAAAGAGTGCCCATATACATCGCTGTTGTGAGATTCTAAAGTGGTGCCTACCTGAGTACGGGCCAAGTGTAGTTAACTGCTTCAGCTAAAAAAGTAATCACAGAGCAGTGTGGCATCTAGTCAGCGCCGCGTTTCTAGAGACTGTTCTGTAGCAGCTACACCCGTTGGACTCTGGACCCTGTGAATAGAGTACGTGGTCACTAAATGTTCAAGAAAACAGTGTGTCTCCCCTGCTGGGGTGCTCAGAATGCATGGATCTCCTTACCGTTGTAGCCGGTTAGCAGAGAGAATTCTGTTCTGTTCACTGCGGCGTTCTCAGTGCTGTCGATGTGTTGCTAAGCAACCGCTCGACACTTCCTGTTTTGTGTCGCTTTTCTATTCTAGTTACATCCAACTTGGGCACCATTTTAGAGGGGGTTTACGCTACTTTGTCTGAATGTGAGTGACTATTCATATGTCTCCCAAAGCATCAGTTAATATGACGTTTGCTCCAAACATATCTGCCCCTTAACAACTATTCTCTAATACATATAAAAATGACCTTGGTAACAAAGTGATCTATAACTTCAATATCCATTAATACATCTTCTCATAATAGTTCACAGTGCACCCCTCATTTTTTGAAGTTCAACATACAGTTGCCAGGTCGCAAGCATAAAAATTGCCCACGTATATCTGATCTCATTGACAACCTTTCAGAATTCACATCATTGTCCATAAGTGCAAAGTAAGAATCATCACAGATAACAGTTTAGTTCCCAGTCAATATTCATCCTGTGGGGGTACATCAAGTCCAATTTCTCTATCCAGTAAATGTCTCTCTTCTGTAATAATTTAGTTAAATTGCCACCCCTCCTTGGTAGTTTCACTGTTTCCAATATCACAAATTGGATTTGGACAAGTGTGTGTCTTTCAGAGACAAAGTATTGTGCTACTGGGGATTTGGTTGAGAGATTCCATATATTTGACTTGTGCTCCCCCATCTCACTTTGGCTTTTCTGCTTGTGTGTCCTACATAGTAAACGCCACATGGGCACTTAATACTGTATATTACATTCATTGTGTCACATGTGGAGATATGCATCAGTGAAATCTTTTATCCATTGTAGGGATGATGGATGTAGTTACCCTTTAGCACATTGTTACAACAGTTACAATTGTTGCCTGGTAAGGTGCCTCTATATTGTTTTTTGAGATTACTTCTTTGGATGAAATCTGATTTTATCAAGTAGTCTTTCAACAATCTGCTTTTGCTATATGCAAACAGTGACGGTGTCGGGAACAGGTTAGCCAACGTTGGGTCCAGGGCTAAGACTCCCCAGTTTTTCTTCATGATTTTCTTCATTTTATTACTCTACTGAGAGAAGGTGGTGACGTACACCAGATCTGTGTCTGTTGTTTTTTCTTTTGGTTTTAAAGCTTCAGTTCTGGAGGTATTCCTTACTGTTGCACAGTGTTGGGACAGTATTTCTTCACAATATCCCCACTTGAGGAATTTCTCCTTGAGTTCTGTCACCTTCACCTCGTATTCCTCTTCATCTGAAATTATCCATCTGTATCTTAGAAAATGACTCAGAGTGATACTTGTAATGGTTTTTCTTGGATGGAAACTTGTCGCGATCAGCAAGCTGTTCCTGTCGGTCTCTTTCGTGAAAATCGTGGTTGCGAGTTTGTCTGACTTCCAATATATCTGAACATCCAAGATGTCAATGCTTGTTTTGCTGTATTTGTGTGTGAATCATGAAGAGCAGAATAGGTGCTTTAGAAGAACCCCTTAGAAGAAAGTGGGACTTTCTACTGCTATGCCACCTTATTTTCACTTTCCCGAGTTTCTAATGAAACTAACTCTCCAGTCCATAATATCACCTTGCTACCGATTAATAAGCTAGCCCCCAGAAGCTTACTGTCTCCAGAGCTCTGGTCCTCCCTAGACTGCACTATTGCAACATCCTCTTTCTAAATCTTCCTGTCTCTACTCTTCGACCTTTACAGCTTATCCAGAACCAGACTGCAAGATTTGTCCATGGCCTCAAGCCCAGGGATCGTATCTCTCCAGCTCTGAAATCTCTTCCCTGCAAACACAGGGAGCCAGTGATCATCTTGAAGACCCTCTGCATTGTCCACAAGGCTTTCTGGGGCCTGGGACTGCTTTACCTCCAGCTTTCTCTTCCAAAACATCTTCTTTCTCGAGCTCTCGGCTCATCCACCTCCAACTCTCTGAGGGTCAGACGCTTCTCCAAGAAGACAGTTTGGGGGAGATCTATCTCCTCAGCTGGGGCCTCCCTGTGGAACAGCCTCCCTGCCTCATTCAAACGTGAGCAGAACCACCTCTGGCTCCGGAAGCAACTGAAGACCTTCCTTTTCACTTCTACTTTCTCTCTTCCTCTCCCTTGCTGATTCATCTGACTGCTCCGTGCACTGGTCACCCTCTGAACTCGGGCCAAGCTCCTTTATGTCCAGTTGCCCTCGCACTGCCTACGGCCTCCCCAGCACTTAAGGGTCTGTATCTGCAACCCTAAAGTCCCTTCTCTCTACACCTATGAGCCACCTGCTGGCTGCACTTGTGAGTTAACTAAGAAAATCAAAAGATTCTCTCAGAGGCAGCGGAGAAAGAACCCGTGGCCTACCTCGCTTGCCACTTATCGCTTGGTTGCTGCAGATTATAAAAAGGCTATTTTCTCAGCAAAAAAGATGAATTTTGAGTAGAGGATAACCATTGTCAAATCTGACAAAAGGGAATTATTCAATATTCTAAGAGTATTGGATGGAAGAAAAAGTATTATTAACATTCTTCCTCCCCCAGTCGCTCATGGTGTCAAGCAATTCAGATTGGATTCTTTCCAAAAATCAATAACTACCAAATTGCAATCAATAAAGGCATACTTGACTTACCTGACGATATCGGCCCTATATCCAAGGATGAGGCTTTGACAAATAATACTAGTGGTACACCTCCAGAATTCACCTTGAACCCACTCACCAAAGATTCCCTCATGAACATCATGAGAGAGCTTAAACCCACTGCTTGTGTCAGTGAAATATGTGCCTCAATGATTATTAAGGATTCTATCCTTCGTCTCTCTCCCTTCATCACTAATATTGTCAACGCATCTTTCTCTAGCTCACTTGTCCCGCAAAGCCTAAAGGATGTTTGGATCACCCCAGTTCTCAAGAAAGCAACCCTGGATCCAAAGGTTGACCCAATTACCAACCTAACACACTGGCCCTCATTACAAGTCAGGCGTTAAGGGTTTAATGGCGCCGTCGGCGCCGTTAACCCTTAACGCCTGATTAAGAGGTCCCGGGTTTTAACGCCTGCTTTTTGCAGGCGTTAAAACCCATGCCGCAAAGTAACCTTGGTGCTAAGTACGGTGCCGCAATTTGCGGCACCGTACTTAGCGCCTTTCCCCATTCCCATTATGCTCTATGGGGCAAAAATGGGAATGGGGAAGGGCAAATGGTGAATGGGGAATTACCGCCCCACTCACCTTGGAATGGGGCGGTAATTCTGCCATCCACCATGCCGGAGTCCGGCATGGACCATTGTGCTAATAGCACCATGGTCCAGCGCCGGACTTGTAATGAGGGCCACTGTGTGCTTAAAATTCTCAACAGGTCTGTATACTTACATCTCCAGGAGCATATTGATAAAAAAAGCCTCTTGAGTTTCTGTCAGTCTGGATTCCGGACCATGCATTGAGACCCACTCTGGATGAAACAGTCGATCGCAACAGGTTTGCACTTCTTGTGCTATTAGATATTTTTGCCACATGCGACTTGGTTGACCACTCTCTATTGTTAGAAAGGTTGCTCTAAGTCTACCATTGCCTGGTTTGCATCATTTCTCAGCCCTAGAAGAGCAAGAGTCACCATGGGTGACTTTCAGGCCCTCCCAGAGCTCCTCTCTTGTGGAGTTCCACGGAGCACCTGCGTGTTCCCTTCCTTGTTTAACGTATATGTGTGCCCTCTGCACGACCTGCTGGATACCATCGCGTGGATACACAAATTACGCCGACGATACTCATCTAGTCCTTGATTTATCCAGTGATTACGACCATGTACTGCAGGGTAAAGCTTTTTGTGCTTATGTTAATAAACTCTTAAGACAGATCAAGCCCTATTTATCAGCTGAGCATCATTCATCTCTTGCCACTGCACTAGTGAATTCTCAGGTTGATTACTGTAGCACCCTATAATAAAAGAAAATGTAAATCCTTCAAATCGCTCAAAATGAGGCCTCTAGAGCAAGCTGTGATTTTCACCCACAGGACCATGTCACTGAAACAAGAAGGTCTCTGCTCGGCTTCCAGTACATCATCGTATTCAGCAAAAAATACTTAGCCTTACCCACCAACGTATTATCAATATGGCATGAAAGTAACCTCACTAATAGAATAGAAAAGGCCCCTGTTTGGCGTACTCTCCGCTGCAGTGGGTCTAGTAAATTAACCATACCCATCTACAAGTTAAGAAACTTTGTAGGTACCTGTTTTCAAGTGTACTCCCTCGCATTGTGGAACTCCCTTCTCTCCTCTATCAGTGAAATCCCCAGTCTCATCAGCTTTAAAAGGCACTGAAAACATTTTGACCCCCCTTTTTCCCTTTTTGTTTTCTTCTCATTCCTGTGTGCACTGAGGCCTATGGGCGTGTTGTGCTTTACAAATACCAAATAAAAATAATAATAATTTGCTTACAGAGAGGTGCCTCAAGCTGGAATGGGCTTGAGCCCCTTTGAGCTCATCTACAGTCATCCAGTCAAAGGCCTCTTTTCCCTGATTAATGTTAAGGATTCCAGTGGGGTGTCACACACCAGACAAGGACTCTTGCCACTGGCCTAGGATGCAGTGCACAATTAAAACTCTTTTACTTTATTTCCTACGAATTCAGATTGAGCTGGCACCAACCCGTCTCACACCCCCTTTTACAAATATCTCGGGCCACAATAGACCATGAACCAGGCCGGTGGATACTAATACAATATTTATTTATTTTAAAATTCAAATGAAATCACACCAATTTAATATAGGGCAGCAATCACCAGGTTGGTGATAATTATACTGTAAAATGATAGAATACACTTAGTTTGACCTTTTATTATAACATACATGAAGCACAAATGAATGAGAGCAATGTTACTTTTCAGGTAGATAGCACCCGAGAATTAAAATCCAACCTTCCGCCAGGAAATTTAGAAACCTTTGCAATTGCACAAAAAAGCACTCGGAATTAGTAACTATTTAATTTACATGTGCGGTTGAATGAATGAGGTAAATATGAGTTATAGCAGTATCAGAGATTTAAGAACACTAGCAAATTACAAGGCAAGGTACTAACAATGGGCATACAGTTCAGGAAATCGACTTGGAAATGAAAACACAGTGCAGTCAAATCACACGTGGGAAAGTATCATTTTCTTACTTTCACAGGTTTAAATGTCAAAACGGTTTGAAAAACGGGTGGAATAGACAAAATCAGAATGTGTTTTTTATGCTAAGGGACAGATGCACATCATAAGGATAATAAGAAAGTGAAAGGGTAACTCTACATTAATGACAGGATGAGATTCTCAATGGGAAAGGAAATTCGGTTTGAAAAATAAAAGCAGTTGACATAGAAAATCGGTTTGGAAAGAAAAGAACAAGTTTCACTTAAACTAGATTTTAGTGGCTAGAAAAGAAAAACACCACACGTGAATAAGAAGGTTAAGCTGCAGTTGTAACCCCTTCACGCAGTGTGCCTCTTTTAGGGAGAATTTATTTAATCAAAATAGTAGTAAGGACTTACACAAGGACAGAAATGAGTGGAAGAATGGCGCTAACACTTGGATATCACAAACAGGATGCAAAGAGGATTCTGACAGTTTTAAGGATTTCTGCTAAGGCCGTTATGGGGTTTCTATGGGATTGGACCTAATACAAGGTAACAGAGCTAGGGATGCAGTTTGTGGTTGTTGCGGAAGGGAAATACTCACAACAAGCACTTGAATGGGGTATCTTGGACAGCACATCAGGTTTCTGGACAGCAAGGCAATATCTGGTCACTGGTCACAGCGGCAAACTCTCCCAGAAGAAAATATCTGGGCAAAGGTCTGGTCACGGCACAGCGGCACCTCAGCTGGATGGAGCGAGTGGCAGGGCAAGCAGGTAGCACTGGATAATCCCAATGTGGATTTCGCCACCTTTCCCCTTTCTCACTGAGCTATAGGGATTTTTAGTGGGGCTTTTCTGGATCAATGGTCCTGCCTGGATAGGGTAAGCTATGCTCTGGCCTGGCAGTGGAATCTGGAATCTTGCAGATTGAATATGGAATATCTGGATGCGCAGGAGCTGGAAAATTCAGGAGAGTGTGTTCTTTGTCTCAGTGAGCTTCTACCTTTTATAAGGCGGATGACATCACAGGATTTACTATGAGGGCAGACGTTTGGCTTGACATGTCTCTAACAACTGGATTGGTCATGATTGACTGTTACCGCCTTCCTGTCAGCCGGTTAGACTTCAGGGACATGACATCAGTTTTTATGGTGTGTGGTTACAATGCCCATGGCTCTCCCACAGTTCTTTTAGCCAAAATTTGTTATGACATAAATTGAACATTTTTACATGTGTGGCACTTTAGAAACTCACACAGGCAGATTCCAGAATTTACACTCAACCTGTTGTTCCAATTCCCACATTTATATGATATTGTTTTGTTGTTCTAATAATCTTTCGCCATTTCTAGTGGGAACCGTTTCACCTAAAATTGTACAATTTTAAATACGTGTACCTATTATCACAAAGCATGTTTGCATTAAATTTCAAAGTTGCACCAAGTATACTTTTACCACAATTACATTTTTCTGCCGTTTGTGTCTCCTATCTGCTAGGGAAAGCTACAACGTCTTGTTTTAATACCACAAAAATTACATTTAAACTGCTAAACTGTTGCATTCCTGCATCTTCTGGTTGCAGAAATAAAAGTCTTAAAGTTTATTCATTCAGAACAAGCTTTTGCCCCAAATGGCCAGCATTGTCTTCCAAATAAGGGCATACTTCCCAATGTTGCTCTGGAGTTGCCATTGACGCTTCCCATTTTGTGTGGAGCGGAGGTGCTGCTAAAAAGTCACACCTATGTGTCCCAGAAATCCATTGTACCAGGCTGGAGCACTGCCACAGAGTCTGATGGGGGTGCGAGATCCATCACCCTTGCCTATTCATATGCCATGGAGGCTGGTCCATTTGAAGGGAAGCAGATCCTGTTCCCAGGAAGCAAAGTCCTTTGAAGCCAGGCCAGGAAAAACCTGTTCTGTGGCTTCAGCAAATTTATTTATTTATTTATTTTTTCTTTCCTGAACCAGAAATCAAAACTGTTGGAAAATATGTTTTAAAACAAACCCCCCTCACCTTTCTATGCAAGGATAGGGCTTTAATTCAACAATTTACTTTTAAACAGACATTTCCTCGGTTGTAAGAAAGCACAATTTTACACGTGGTTAATTTTCCTTTACTGTCACTTCACAATGCAGTATTCTCTTACATCTAGATTCTAAACATTATTTGTAACCCTAGTCAATTTCTCATACAGAGAAATCTGTTCAAGGCAAGGGTCTACTGAAACTGACATAAGCACAGAGAGATAGGGCTTCTTGTGAAGAGTTTAGCTGTGATATTTTGTTGCAACAAGTCAAGCATTTTTCCGTATGGCTTGGAATGAAGTTCTTTGTTATTTCACAGATCTTGCCTGACACAGCCTGTCATTCAGTGAGAAATGCCCCCTTTTTGCTGGAGCTCAACCTGAATATGGAGGGACATAGCTGGGTCTCAATGGATCAGACCGTGTACTGTTGAACAGATGAAAAAGAGCATCAGGGCGCAGTCATTTTAAAATGCAAAATATTTCCTTTTTCAATGGGAAATTTGGAGCTAGCAGCACAGCAGCGCTGCTTTTCAATTATTTTCTTTGCATATAACGAAAACACTGGCAGCCTTTCTCAGGGTGTTCCATGTTCCATCTAGCCCCATATGTTCTTGGCAAAGACAGCACAGCCATTATTTGGTGAATGCAAAATGCGGTTTTGGTGCAATGCAATGGTGCTCAACAGAGCAAGCTCAGCCATTCTGCTGGTACTGCTGAAAAATGAAGTTTGGTGATGTAGGGGAGTTCAGCTGGGCGGATATATGTACCCCGCAGATCCCCCCTGACTTTCGCTAGACTTCTTGTGGAGGGAGAGTAGGGCAAAGTGGGGTTCATCGTGTAGAGTCCTTCTTCCATCAGGGAGCGGTACGCCTCGATTGTCTCTTTGTCTTTCGTTGTGGTGTGAGGCGACACCCCCTTTCCTTCCTTCCCTTTTTCGGTTCCCCGTGGAGGTTCTCATCGGTCTATGAAGGAACGGAATCAGTACTCACTAGTGAATAAATCAAGACAGGTTACAAAATGTTCCCACTGATTGTCTTCCCGGAAGGTTGACATCAGTGGGACACACACACATTACATTCATTACAGTATTCAAACAATGTCAGCAAATCATTCCTTAACAAGGCAAAGATAGTTATTTTTACGCCATGGTTATGTGAGGCACTTTTGCAATGATAATGAAGAAAAGTACTCCATGTTAGATAGATATACCTATGGACCTACCTGTTCCCTTCTGGTTCTTCTTTTTCTTGTACTCATTCTCCAGATGTCTCCTCTATTTGACTTTCCCATCGCTCCTCAATCAGCTGCAAAGTGTGCCTGGGCTGACAACTCTTTAAATGATTAATGTGGACCAATTTCTCTTCTGAGAGCTCTCCTTTGGGAATGCAGATTCTGTAGGCGACAGGTGATATTTTATCTACAATTTCAAAAGGACCGTGCCAGGAAGGGAGACATTTTCTCTCCTTAGTCCGGTTCCTTTGATAATTGTACAAGTAGACCCTGTCTCCTACTTGGTATTCCTTTTTGGTTGTTTTTAAGTCACATTGAGTGTTCATCCCCTCTGCTGACCTTTCCATATTCTGTTGAGCGTATGCAAAAGCATGCTGAAGGTGTTTTCTTAGATTCTCAACATATTCATGTATTGTGGCAGCGTTTATCAGTGTCTACTCCTGTGTCCTATAGAGTAGATGCTGAGGTAGCACCATCCTTCGTCCAGTCATTAGCTCAAAAGGAGAAATTTTGGTCGCAGAAGATGCTGTAGATCTGATGGCCATCAGGACAAGTGGTAATCGGATATCCCAAATTGACCCAGAATTTGCCACAAACATTTTTAGAATGCTCACAATGGTTTTATTGTACCTTTCAACCCCCCCACTAGAGGACAGCGGTATGCAATATAAAGTTTCCTTTTTACCCCAAGTATCTCCCACATCTTTGTCATCACTTCACTGGTGAAGTGACTTCCTCGGTCTGACTCAATCCTTTGGGGTAGGCCAAAATGTGACAAGATGTGGTTGATCATCAGGGCAGCTGCTGTTTCTGCCTTGCAATTTGGGGGCTGCTTTGGTAAACAAGCATGTTACTGTTAACATTTACTTGTTCCCCCTAGAGGAGCAAATCACAGGCCCGATGGAATCTACTTGTAAATCTGACCAAGGCAGTGTCGTCCCCCTCTTATGGAGGGGAGCTTGGTGTGTGAGTGAACTTGGCTGAAATTGTGCACACACAAGACACCCCTTCAAGTATTGGTCGAGGTCCTGCCCCATGTGTGGCCAGTATGCAACCTCCCGCAAGATTTCTAGAGTAGTATGAAACCCCTGATAACCGGCTGTGGCCGCGTCATGGGCATGATTTAGCATCAGGCTTTGGAATGAGGTAGGTACCACCCACTGGTTATATCCAGAGATGGATCTCCATACCAACAAACTGTCTTGAAGTCAGAACATTTTGGGACACTAAATCAACACCCTGAGGTCCTCTTTACCAATGTATTCAGTATCAATCCGTTAGAGGAAAGTTCTCAGGGTTATCAGGGTGCTCAATGTGTTGATAACATTTCCTAATAATCGGATCCCTTTTTTGTGCTGTGATTAAATCAGCATCTGGGGTCTCCTTACTCCACTGGGTAGTTGAGAGTTCATTGTGAGCATTTGTCTGGGACCTAATGACAGCAGTGACCTGGACTTCCCCCAACAGGGACTCAATCTCAAGGAGATCCCGCTGGAAGGCTCCGGTTTTGACCAGCTGATCAGCCAGGTCATTTCCAGTTTTGTCTGGCCCCTCTGTCCTGCAATCACCTTTAATCTTTTTCCAATAGAGGGTCATCCCATTAGAGGTGACCAGATCATCAATATTTTGTATTAGCTTGCCATTTTAAGTGGTTTGTTATTAGCACACAGCATGCCTCTGGTTTTCCAATTTACCAGGTGCTCCACTAACCAATTTCGGACATAATCTGAATCAGTGATTATAAGCAGTTTGTGGAGTTGGTTTGGACGGCAGTGAGGATGGCCTGATGAACTGCCATCAACTCTGCCACCTGACTACTGCAGGAACCGATTTTGTACCCAGCAGAGGGTTCCGGAGCATCATTTACCCAGGCATTCCCCACGCCGGCCATCAGTTCCTTTTCCCTGTTGTTGTAAACATGGAACAGTTATCTCTGGCACAATCATGACAGTCAGCCAGACCTTGTGCAAGGGGACTCTTCTTGTTTTGGACATATCTGACCTCCACATGAAAGCCTTGCATGGACAGAATCCAGGAAAATATTCTGGAATTACTCACATTTCCTGCCCGGATTCTGTCGCTTTGGAGATATTGCAAAGGCTGGTGTGGAGTCTCCACTATGATGTGTTCCCCCTCGATGAACGGGCAGTCATTTCTCTGTGTCCACACCATTGCCAGGCGTGACTTTTCACAATCGTTGAATTTTTCCTCCACAGAGGATAAAGTCTTGCTTGTGTAGGAGATTACTTTATTGACCTTGTCATGCTTTTGATATAATACTGCTGTCAAGCATGCATTCGAGAACCCCGTCTCCAAGAAGAACTCCTTGTTTTTGCCAGGGTAAGCTAGACAAGGCGCTTTTGAGAGACTTCTTTTGAGTTGTTTTACTGCCTCAGCTTGTTCTGGACCCCACTCCCACTTCATTGACCCCCCCTTCAACAGATGGATCAGGTGTCTGGTGACCTCTGTGTAATCCTCAATGAACTTCCTACTGTAATTAGTCAGTCCAAGGAGGCTTCTTAGTTCACGCAGAGTTGTGGGGTCTATTAGTTTTAATAGTGCTTCTACTTTCTTCTCCTGGGGACAGAGACCCTCAGGAGTTATTTCATGCCCCAAGAAGTTGACATGGGTCCTGCACCACTGTGCCTTCTGGAAGGACTGTTTTGCTCCGGCAACACTCAACTGGGTCAGAACATAACGGATTTCCGCTATGTGTTCCTCCACAGTTGAGCTTTTTATCAGGACATCATCCACATAGGCCAGGTTACCCCTTTCATCCAAGTCGGGCATTGCCTTATGTAAGAAGGTATTGGATTTGTTGCTGGAGTTTATGTATCCAAAGGGAGTCCGGGTCCACATGTACTGCTGCCCCCCAAAGGTAAAGGCCAGCTTGTATTGGTCCTCCCTACTGAAGGGCATGGTCCAGTATCCATTTGTCAGGTCAATAGCGGTGTATACCTTTGACCCCTGGATCTGGGCCTGCCCCTGGTCAAAGTAGGGAAGAGGCCATCGGGACTTGTGGACCCGTTTGTTCAACTCCCAAAGAGCTGCGCAAAGTCTCCATTGGCCATTTGGTTTTAGAATCCTCAGCACTGGATTATTAAAGGTGCTGTGGACTGGACGAATTATCCCACGGGACTCTAAATTTTTGATACTTTCCATCAGGAACTCCATAGATGCAAGAGGCAAGCGGTATTGCTTCACAAATACTGGAGTCATTCGAGGGTCTGTGAGAATGGTGGTGGTACGTATCTCGGTGCGACCGCAGTCGTACAAGTCCACAGCAAAAATATCTTGGAAATCTAAGAACACCTGTTTCAACTTTTGCTTTTGCTCCTCAGTTTCACAGGCATCAGCGAGGTTGACTCGCTCTTCATCCATTTGCCTGAAGCCTGGAAAGACTTTGGGTTTCGCTTTCTCAGCAGCCTCCTCCAGCTGGGTGGCGAGGTCTCTGGTTAGGGTGTTGAACTGGACATAGAGTTTCAGGTAGGAGAGGCAGTCATTGTGGACTTGGAATATCACCTCATCCTTCCTGTTGTCGCAGGTCATCTCTTCCTCCCTGTAAGGGCAGGAAGAGTACACCAGGAAATTCCCCCCCTTGCCGGGTGAAGATCTTGTCCGATGGTATGTCATTGTCACTGACATTGTCAAAGTAATCATTGGGGATTGGTCCTATCAGTTCATTTCCTAGATCCATGGAAAATATCGGTCATCAACCGCCATTCCAATAATGGTGCCTGCGCCCAGAGTGATACTACTAGGGTCGCTGTTATCCATCAATATTGGAATGGTGTTGTGTTCTACACTGACTAATGGTGTTGGGTTTAACCACAACCCCTGCTGTTGGAGATGGACATTGAGATGTACATGGGCGTCAGGATTATGCAGTTTCGGTCCTCTTTTCATTTTTAAGTCCAGTGGAAATTGTCGGGTCCATCCTGGGATGGTTACCTCCTCTCCAATTTGAACTTTAATCACATACGGCAGCAATTGGGCTGAACAAAATGCTTTTTCAGAATCATCAAAACCCATGAGATTCCCCCCTAGTCAGGACCCGGCCTTGTAATTTATAAGATCCAAATTAATTGCAAACCAATTGAGAATGTCACTGCCTAAATAGCATGCAGCAGGGACATTTCGCACAACCCCACAATTATGCTCTATACTTTTGTCACCTATAGAAATTTTGAGCATACACCTGCTAGGCCGGAGATGTTTGGAATTGGGAGTTTCCAGGCCCATTTTCCACTTATCAATCAATTTAAATGTGGGAATGGTTGGATCTTTTGGGAGCTTTCTGAACATGCCTCCACTGATGAAGCCCTTCCTGTAGTTCATGTGTACAAGAAGGGGGCGTGTCCTGACTGGAGAAGTCTAAGCTGGCTGCAGTTTATTCATTGCAGTGTAAGTTTAAAGGCAATCAGCTATCTAAGGGTGTCACAATTTATATAATTACCAAAGATAGCAGTACATGAAAAGAACGGTAATAAACCACATGTGCTAAATCATTAGTTTGTAAGGGAACAGCTTTTATTAAGTGGCTGTCCTTATTTCTTTAAACATTTTGTGAAAGAATTGTAGGTATCATACATCAGGGTGCACATATTTCACCCAAATCACACAACAAAATACAAACAGGTATCGGTGCAAAGCATGAAACAAAAAGTTAAGTCAGTACATACAGGCACGTGCTGTGTGTTAACATTGATCCAAAACAAGATAATAGTATAAAGGCATCATGTTGCCACTAATACATTCTGTTTTGCTGTTTTTCTAATTGTAGAATGATTCTACCCAACAGATTTATAACATTTTTACCCAATGCAACATGTAACCGGTGTAACCTCAATAATCCTCAAAAGATATAAAGACCTTGGATGGGTCTATCATAGCCAGGCTAAAGGGTGACCAAAAAGTAGTTGATCAACTACTTTTTGGTCACCCTTTAGCCTGGCTATGAGAGACCCATCCAAGATCAACTACTTTTTGGTCACCCTTTAGCCTGGCTATGATAGACCCATCCAAGGTCTTTATATCTTTTGAGGATTAAACTTACACTGTAATGAATAAACTGCAGCCAGCTTAGACTTCTCCATTCAGGACAACCCCCCTTCTTGTACACATTTGTTAATGGCCCTTAGTCCTGAGTCTGGTTTGGGCTCCCCCTCCCGTATACATTCTTCCTGTAGTTCAGGCACACTCTGGCGAGAACAGACTCCTTCTCCTCATTTAACTGAACGGGGAGGAACAGCTGTTCTCTAATTTTCTGAATGTCAGCTAAACTTTGAGCTGGTTTTTCATCACCTTTGACTATAGAATTTGGATTTTCAGATTGTGAATTGATATACATTTTCAAGGTATTTCCTTTCAGTGTGGAATGCCACTTGAAACTGGAAGGAAGGTTAATTTTCAGGAGTGGAGAGAAGTTCCCATCACCAGTTTATTGTCCTACAGCAATTACTGTAACATCAGGTATTTGATTATTTTGGAAATTAAACTCAATATGATCTGATTTTTGTTCAACCATGAGGCATGTGCCATTTAAACTAACATGCTTGACACTTTGTTTTAATTTTATTGGCCGGTTAGGACCTTATTCACACAGTCTACTAGGGGAGACAACCTGCAAAAGATGTCATTCCCCAATAGGGGGTTACCTCGGGAGTCACGACTATTACCGGGTGTTTCACCTTATGTTTCCCAATTTTTATTTCCTGATCCGCAGTCCCCTCAACAGGAATTTAATTCCCGTTGAAGTTCTGGAGTTGTCCAGGAAGAGGGGTGAGAGGGATCTGGTGTCCCCCCCATTCCTGAATTTAGCTGCTCAAAGGCCCTTTTAGACGGAAGAGTAGCTTGGGATCCAGTGTTGAAATTGTGCATTGCCCTTGCACTCGAACGGGGGCATAGAATCTCCCCTCCTTCTCCTCAAGCGGGCAAAGGTAATGGGCATTTTGGGCAAGCTGAGTGGTCAATTTCTTTATTTTGGATTCTGACACAGTGGGGTTTTGGATATTTTTCTGTGCCGAAGTCTGGGAATCTGTAAAGAAAAATTGACATCCTGACATATGTGGGATTTTGGAATCCCCTTTTTCCCTTAGCTCTGTCCTGCACCCTCTTACCTGGTGGCAGTCACTAGAACCAATTTGTGGGGAGGATCCCTCCATTAATATTTGTTTCTCAGGATGACAATGCTGGGGTTCAGGGATTGATGACTCTGAATCAATCCCCACACCCACCCAGTCTTCATTCAGATCTCTTGGGACCCATTTTTCTTTGGGAGGAATTCCCCTGTCCCGGAAGGAGAAGATTCTCTTCCCTGAATCCTCTAAGGATTCTTCCCCTTCAAACTGGAGGACACTAACTTCCTCCACAAAATGGGCCTTTTTGAAGTGTTTATTTCTCCTACCCACCCTCTGTTCCCTGGGTTGCAGATTTTTGGGGGCAAGAGAGTTTAGTTCTGGTTCCAGGTTGGCCAGTGGCTTTTCACGGGTGAGGAAGGAAGCTTCCTCTAGGGCTTCACACCCCCTTCCACCCCTGCCTCCTCCTCTGGAACTGGTGATTTGTCGGGGTTCTCTCCCTGTCATTGTTTTGGGGTGCCAGACCCTTGCTTTGCGGGGTTCTAAGCCACCATGTTCATCTGAGGGTTCTGCTGAGCCCTCAACATGCGATTCAGATCCTGTGTGAGGTTCTGGACCTGGCGCTCCATTTAGGACACCCGTTCCGGCTGTTACAGGGGTCTTTGTTTATACCTAGGTGGTTCACGGGAAGGGTAACTATCCCTTCCCCGGAGTACCCTGAGTATTGGGTATTCCCTTGGCCTCCCCTCTCCCGGACTGGGTGGACTGGACTCCTGAAAGCGGGAAAAGAAAGGAGGGTTGTCCTGAAGGTTGGAGTTTGGTATGTACCGGGGAAAGAAACTTAACCCTGGATTTGGGGTATTACTGCCCTCCTGAGAGAAGTTAGAAGGGAAGTTTCCTGAGGCAGTACTTACCTGGTTGGATTCCCCCCCTTGGGCTGGGGGAGTCCATACATACCCCAAGATAGGTTGGTTGCCCTTATATCTGGGACGGATGTATTCAGGAGAGTTAGGGGTCCCATTGGTGGGATTATCTCCATGACTGCCACCTGTTGATGATTGATCAGATGGCCTTCTTTGCCTCTGATTTGGCTGATTTTGGGATGGTTTGTTTTTAGGCCCCCCCATTTCTAGGTCTAAAAGGGGGGCAACCTTCACCTCAGCCACCTTAGCAGCAGCTGGAGTGTTGGTTGTTTTTTTTTAAATCTGGTTTTTATTTTCTGCAGATTTTTGGACCTCATAGATCAGGGTAGCCTGCTCTATTACCCAGTCTAGGGATCTTTTGTCATGAAAATCCATCACCAGCTGCGTCATTATGTATTTTGGGATCGCATGAAAATAAGTGGTTATGAATTCTCTGGAATTAGTGCGCACCCGCCTGGTAGTTTGTGCAAAGGTGCGTTTAGCTCTTGCACAAATTATCTTGGGGCCTGATCTTCTCCGCATTGCAAATTGTAGGCCAGTTTGCGAGATTCCTTGGGGTTTGTGAGGGCAGAAAAGTGCTTCAAGGTGGCAGCCTTGTAGGTGGACCACCTTGAATGGTTTTGATCTTTCTGTACAGCAAAGAAGCTGGAGCACTCCAGAGAGAATGTCCATTAGGCATAATCTATGTAGTTCTGGCTATCTTTGATGTGAAAAGTGTCCATCATTTGTTCATAGAGTTCCTGATGCTCCCAGACAGAATATTCTGTGTTTTTGTGGTAGTGTTATGAAATTCCTAATGGCCTTGGTCTGCCTGATGGGGTCTTTCACCAGAACTCTCCTCTGTTTCTTTGCCTTCTTTTGCCACGTCACCTGAGTCCACTCGCCCTCTGACTCAGAGCCGCTATGTTTTGAGGTACCCTCATGATCTTCTAAGTGCTCCCTGATTCTGGGAGCTTGCGAGAGGCTTGCAGAATGGTGGGGCCTAGTTTCTTCATCCCTGTGGCACACAGGAGAGTAGTCTTCTGACTCCTCCCTGCTTCCAGGGTTGGCAGAGGATCCCACCCTCTGCCCTGATCGGGTGGAGGTTTTCAGAATGCACTTTTGGGGCCTCCTTTCATGCTGTTTTTCTGTAAATGGTCTCTTTGGAGATAGTGTTTCTGCAGATCTAATTCCCTGACTTTCTCCTCATAGGAGGCTTCCTGGTCAGAGACATCAGCCATAATGTATTTGTATTTATACAGGGACACCCGTCCATCAATTTCTGAGGGGCGCTGACCTGTCAGCTCCATTATGCTAGGCCTATTTAATTCTGACGGCCTCATGGTTTCTGGCTCATGTGAACCAGTAGACATGAAGTCAGCAGTGCACAAAGTATGAAATGGGTTTGAGTCCCTTAGTACAGAGGGCATCACATTGTGATCAGGGGTAGCCCTGTCCCTCTCTCCTTGTTCAGGGTCCCTCAAGTTTGGATTTAGCCTAGTATACTCTTTCTCGAACCTCCCTAGTTTCTCCTTCTCAGCCCCTACCTCTTGATAGGGCAAAGGCCTGAGCTTTTTGCTCCACTATCAGGGCTTGACTGGACTCTATGACCCACTCTAGAGCTGCCGCCTGCTTGTGGAGTCCATTGTTCTCCTCATAGAGGGCCTCATTGTCTCTTTGCACTACCTGTATGGTCTGGGAACACTGAGACAATTTAATTTGCAGGAGGTGAACCTCCTTTTTCTGCACATTTAGAGCCTCTATGAACTTCTCTAACTTGAGTTCCATTTGTCTTCTATGTCCCATTAATTTGTCATGTTCTTCTTTTATGCCAGTCACTCCCTGACGGTCTGACTTCCTTCTCTCCAGATTGGTTTTTAAATTGCACATTTCCTGTTATAGGGCATCTTTCTCCTGATACAGAGCGCCCCTTTGTTCAGCCAGGTCAACCCTTTGTTGCATTATGGCGCCTAATTTCTGGCACTCTTCATCAAATTCTGATTGCAAGTGGAGTTCTTTCATAATTAATGTATTACTTTCCTCTTCCAAATTTTCTATCTGAGTCTGTAAAGTAACTATTTGCTCTGCACTGGCGTTATTGTATCTCACTTGTTTTAATTTCAATTTACTCTCTTCCAAGAGTTCATCTTTTCTTGGCACTACACTCTTAATGCATTTAATTGGGCCTCTTGGTCTGAACTATTTTGTAGTTGGAGGGCCAAGTCCTCTTTTTGCTGTTTGGTGTAGTTTTCCAATTCTACCTCAGTATCTTGGCTCTTTTTCAATTTCTCTTCTATTAGTTTTAGTTCAGTCTGGATTTGGGTTAAGAGCTCAGACTGGTTTTCACACCAATTTAATATAGGGCAGCAATCACCAGGGTGGTGATAATTACACTGTACAATTATAGAATACACTTAGTTTGACCTTCTAATATAACATACACGAAGCACAAATGAATGAGAACAATATTACTTTTCGGGTAGATAGCACCCAGTTAAGATTTACCCCCTGCAATACTCCCTCAAACCCCTGTTAACCAAATTGTGTGTGGGTAGCAAGGAGAAGCAAGGAGTCAGGTATACTAGGCAACAAACAGAATTAAAATCCAACCTTCCCCCACGAAATGGGATTTAGAAAACTTTGCAATTGCACAAACTAGCCCTCAGAATTAGTAAATATTTGATTTACATGTGTGGTTGAATGAATGAGGTAAATATGAGTTATAGCAGTATCAGGGATGTAAGAATACTAGCAAATTACAAGGCAAGGTACTAACAACGGTCATACAGTTCAGGAAATCGACTTGGAAATGAAAACACAGTGCAGTCAAATCACACGTGGGAAAGTAGCATTTTCTTACTTTCACAGGTTTACATGTCAA
This sequence comes from Ambystoma mexicanum, assembly GCF_040938575.1. NCBI lineage: Eukaryota > Metazoa > Chordata > Amphibia > Caudata > Ambystomatidae > Ambystoma > Ambystoma mexicanum. The sequence continues at coordinate 675,894,440 of NC_090934.1, forward strand.
AACGGTTTGAAGAATGGGTGGAAAAGACAAAATCGGAATGCGGTTTTCATGCTAAGGGACAGATACACAGCATAGGGATAATAAGAAAGTGAAAGGGTAACTCTACATTAATGACAGGATGAGATTCTCAATGGGAAAGGAAATTCGGTTTGAAAAATAAAAGCAGTTGACAGAGAAAATCGGTTTGGAAAGGAAAGAACAAGTTTCACTTAAACTAGATTTTAGTGGCTAGAAAAGAGAAACGCCACCCGTGAATAAGAAGGTCAAGCTGCAGTTGTAACCCCTTCACACAATGTGCCTCTTTTAGGGAGAATTAATTTATTTAATCAAGATAGTACTAAGGACTTACACAAGGACAGAAATGAGTGGAAGAATGTTGCTAACACTTGGAGATCACGGACAGGATGCACAGAGGATTCTGACAGTTTTAAGGATTTCTGCTAAGACAGTTATGGGATTTCTATGGGATTGGAACTAATACAAGGTAACAGAGCAAGGGATGCAGTTTGTGGTTGTTGGGGAAAGGGAATACTCACAACAAGCACTTCAATGGGGTATTTTAGACAGCACACTGGGTTTCTGGACATCAAGGCAATATCTGGTCACTTGTCACAGCGGTGAGCTCTCCCAGAAGAAAACAGCTGGGCAAAGGTCTAGTCACGGCACAGCGCCACCTCAGCTGGATAGAGCGGGTGGCAGGCAAGCAGGTAGCACTGGATAATCCCAATGCGGATTCAGCCACCTTTCCCCTTTCTCCCTGAGTTACTGGGTTTTTAAGTGGGGTTTTTCTGGATCAATGGTCCTGCCTGGAGAGGGTCAGCTATGCTCTGGCCTGGCAGTGGAATCTGGAATCTTGCAGAGTGAATATGGAATATCTGGATGCGCAGGAGCTGGAAGAGTCAGGAGAGAGTGTTCTTTGTCTCAGTGAGCTTCCACCTTTTATAATGATTTACTATGGGGCAGATCTTTGGCTTGACATGCCTCTAACATCTGGTTTGGTCAGGATTGACTGTTACCGCCTTCCTGTCCACAGGTTGGACTTCAGGGACATGAGATTAGTTTTTATGGTGTGTCTTTACAATGCCCATGGCCCTCCCACAGTTCTTTTAGCCAAAATTAGTTATGAGATAAATTGCACATTTGTACAGTTGTGGCACTTTTGAAAATCACATAAGCAGATTCTAGATTTTACACTGAACCTGTCATTCCAATTCCCACATTTATATATTGTTTCATTGTTCTAATTATCTTTCACCATTTCTAGTGGGAACCGCTTCACCTAAAATTGTACAATTTTAGATATGTGTACCTATTATCACAAAGCATGTTTGCATTAAATTTCAAAGTTGAACCAAGTATACTTTTACCACTATTTATATTTTTCTGCCGTTTGTGTCTCCTACTTGCTAGGGAAAGCTACTACGTCTTGTTTTAATACCACAAAAATTACATTCAAACTGTTAAACTGTCACATTCCTGCATCTTCCGGTTGCAGAAATAAAAGTCTTAAAGTTTATTCATTCAGAACAGTCTTTTGCCCCAAAGGGCCAGCATTGTCTTCCAAATAAGGACATACTTCCCAATGCTGCTCTGGAGTTGCCTTTGAAGCTCCCCAGTTTGAGTGCAGGGGGGGTACTGCTAAAAAGTCACACCTATGTGTCCAAGAAATCCATTGTACCAGGCTGGAGCACTGCCACAGAGTCTGACGAGGGTTCAAGATCCACCATTCCTGCCTATTCATATGCCCCGGGGGCTGGTCCACTTGAAGGGAAGCAGATCCTGTTCCATGAAGCAAAGTCCTTTGAAGCCAGGCTTGGAAAACCCTGTTCTGTGGCTTCAGCAAATGTTTTTTTATTTTTATTTTATTTTTCTTTCCTGAACCAGAAAGCAAAACTGTTGGAATCAAATATACATATGTTTTAAAACAAACCCCCCTCACCTTTCTATGCAAGGACAGGGCCTTAATTCAACAATTTACTTTTAAACAGACATTTGCTTGTTTGTAAACAGCACCATTTTAAACGTGGTTAATTTTCCTTTGCTGTCACTTCACAATGTGGTTTTCTCTTACATCTAGATTCGGAACATTATTTGTAGCCCTAGTCAATTTCTCATACACAGAAATCTGTTCAAGGCAAGGGTGTACTGAAACTGACATAAGCACATAGAGATAGGGCTTCTTGTGAAGAGTTTAGCTGTGATATTTTGTTGCAACAAGTGAAGCGTTTTTCCTTATGGCTTGGAGTGAAGTTATTTGTTATTTCACAGACCTTGCCTGACACAGCCTGTCATTCAGTGAGAAATGCCCCCTTTTTGCTGGAGCACAACCTGAATATGGGGGGGACATAGCTGGGTCTCACTGGATCAGAACTGTGTACTGTTGAACAGATGAAAAGGAGCATCAGGGCGCAGTCATTTTAAAAGTCATTTTAAAATGCCAAATATTTCCTTTTTCAATGGGAAATTTGGAACTAGCAACATAGCAGCGCTGCTTTTCAATTCTTTTCTTTGGTGCACATAAGGAAAACATTGGCAGCCTTTTTCGGGGTGTTCCATGTTCCATCTCGCCCCATATGTGCTTGGCAAAGACAGCGCAGCCATTATTTTGGTGACTGCAAAACGCGGTTTTGGTGCAATGTAATGGTGCTCAACAGAGCCAGCGCAGCCATTCTGCTGGTACTGCTGAAAAATGCAGTTTGGTGATGTAGGGGAGTTCTGCTGGGTGGATAACTGTACCCCACATTAAGGAAGGGCTGGAGAGTGATCCACCCTTAAAGCCAGTCCGAGTTATTGACTATGTGCTAGGTCTCAGACAGAGGATTTCACAAATGATGACTGAAAGATGATCTTCATAATGCTCCAGTGCTGAGAGATCATGATTATATCCAGACCTTTATAGTGCAGACTGATGCCTCTTAATACAGGGTTTGGGGCAGTATTAAGCCAACTGGATGAGCAAGGCAGGGAGCACCTATCTGCTTTATTAGTAGAACGTTAAAAGACAGAGAAAAAAGGTAGGCAACAATTGTATGGGACTATTTTCTAAATTCAAACAGACCACCAACCCTTGAGATGGTTAATGCAGATGAATGGGGAGAATACTAAACTGCACAGGTGGTCCGTGAGCCTTCAAGGCTTTGATTTCACCATTGAGCATAGAGCAAGTACCAACCATAAGAATGCTGGTGGTCTCTCCAGGAAGTATGACCGACTTGAATAAGAGATTCATCTAGAAGTGGATTTAATTCTATTTTACTGTCCCTTAGTCTGGGGGGATGGGTATCAGGGAAAGTTTTCATTTCTTGTGCCAATTCCTTTCAACCCGAGAGACCGCCAGCACTTTCACTGGACCTCTGGGATTTGTTGCTTTCCTCTCCTGAGTGAGTGAGACTTTTTACCACGCACTCATTCTTTTGCTCTGCGATGGGAAACCTATTTTTTCTGTTGCTATATTCTTTTTACTTTTTTAATGGAGTCATGCTTTCCTCCATATATTTCACTACAGGCATCTATAATAAATTGTTGCAGCACACAGCGCCCTTTGTGTAGTGCTGCTGGGGAGTCCTTTGGACCCACTTCCCTTTTGTATAACTTTTTCCTTGGAACTACTGTTCTCAAGAATAGTAAGCTACTTTTGTCTTACTTGCCTTTCTTTTTGTGGGATTAGCACACACCACCTTATGTGGAGTGCTGAGGGGCTGAATTCTAAATCCTTTCTCACTGCTCCTGTAACTTTTATAGTTAAAGTAGCAAACAACTCTAATGACTGGTGGAAGTGGATACCTTTTTTAAACCATTTTTGTGTTAGTTACTCGCAGGCTGTGTCCACAGCTGCAGTACAGCACCCAGGCGTGACCATTTTCCCACAATTGCTCTTGTCTTATTTCTCGCAATGTTTTGGTTTTTTGGTCCTTCTTTTTCCGTCTTCTACCATTGTAGCTATGGGTGAGTTCTCCTTGAGTTTTGCCTTTGGCAGGCTTCTTTTGTGAAGCCTGCTAATGCTCCAGTGTGTCTGCTGAGGGAGGATATACGGGAAGACCCCAAAACCTCTCTGGCCTTTGTTTTAGGGTATGCCTGACTGGAACCAGTTTGAACTGGGTGGCTGGCTGGATGACCTGTCCATTATCAGAATGTCTTCCAAGTATGTAAGCATACAAATCTCTCTTGATTTCAGAAATGCTGCTGCAGGAAGAATCAGCCTGGTAAATCACCATTGTGCTGATGCTACACAGAAGCAGAAGGCATAGAACACTGGTAAGCCACTCCCTCCCTAGAAATCTGAAGGGATTTCCTGTAATCTTTGTATATTTGGATTATTAAGAGTGCATCCTTCAGGTCCAACCATACGAGCCAGTATTCTGGTCTTAACATGTCTTTCAGCTGAAAAATCACTTTTATCTTAAAGTGATGGTAAACAATGGGCCTCATTACACGGACGCCATTAACCAAGGCGCTATTAGCGCCATGGTTGCCGCCGGTATTTTACCGAGTCCGCCATGGTGAATGGCGGAATTACCGCCCTATTCCAAGGTGTGTGGGGGCGGTAATTCCCCATTCACCATGGCCCTTCCCCATTCCCATTTTTGCCCCCATAGGGCTCAATGGGAATGGGAAAGGTGGTAATTACCGTACCGCAAATTGGAGTACCGTAATTACCTCCTAGGTCCCTTTGCGGGTCCCGTCCTTAACGGCTGGTAAAACCAGCCGTTAAGGTAGGGTCCCACAAAGGGACCTCGTAGTGAGGCGGTAAGGGTTTACCGGCACTGGTACCCTTACCAGTACCGGTAAACCCTTACCGCCATCCGTGTAATGAGGCCCAATGTATCTATTGAGATCCCAGAGGTTTTTGATTGTTCAAAAGCTCGTTCTTTCTTGCACACATGGGAAAATGTTGCCTACAATGCACGTTGGGTGGGATGTGCACCTATATATTTCCTTTTCCGGCAATCCCATCACTTTGTGAATGATTAATATATGATCTTCATTTGCTTTTAAAAATGTTTTGGCGTGTGTAAAACCTCTAGTATATAAGTCTGTACTGTCTGTAGAATGGAAGGATCGTCAGCAACATGACACCATATTTGAAATTATGTTTGAATCCTTAACCCTATGGTACAACGTTTTGATACTTGAGATTTAGTTTACCCTGAGAAACGTTTTTGTGGCATCCTAAGGGTGTGCCCCATATATAGCGCAGACAACATTTTGCCTGTAGACCAGTGCTAAATGTCCTCTTTGCAATTTCTGGCAAGTGAAAGAGGACAGGACGGTCCTGACCAGTGGAGGAGAAGGTGAAGTAAATGGGGAGGTGGGAGGTATTGATAAGGGAGGGGGGCAAGCAGACCATGGCAGAGGTCCATGGAGCATAATAGGGAGAGAGGGGAGTGGCAGGGGTTCCAGGGATGTCCCCAGAAAAGGTGAGTGTGAAGACTGGGATGCAGGTATAGGCTGTAAATTGACAGGGGTCCCAGGGTTGCCCCCAAGGAGAAATCGAGGAGAAGGCCAGGTGGGCATTGGGGCAGGAAGCAAAAGGACATCCTTTTCATACTCTCGTTGAGAGTCTTGTTGCAATGGCATTACGAAAAGGATAACTTTTGCAAAGATCACATATAACCCCCCTGAGCTGCTATGTCCCCTAGTTTTATCTGACTGACTGTAAAGGAGGTGGGTTTATGTGATTGGTACTTCTGCTATCCACGATAATGACTGTTACTGAGGCCTGAAAATCTGGAGAAGGTTCTGACTGATCTGCACAAACAAATCTGCCACTACCATGGCCAGCCCTAGACGAACCTGTGGTGCAAAAGAAATAATCTCTCTGCTTCCTCAGGGGCCATGAATGCATTCACATACTTCCCCAAGTTCTTCACAAAGCTATCCCCAAATAGATCTTCATTTAACGCTGTGCGCGACGTGCACAGCGAAAGCGCACAACGTGTAGTGCACACAACAAAAGGGGCGGTACACGGGACGGAACACGCGGAATGGGGAACAACGCGTGAAAATGTGGGCATTACAGGGGAAGTACTGCAGCTAAATCCACGCCAAGCCCACACGCGCGCTAACAACACATATTCATGGAATTGAACAGGGGAAACCCGCACGCCACAAAAGATGCGCTAATCTGGAAACACGTATGCCAGCAGGAAACAGGCGTAAGTGGCCCCGCACAGCATAAAAAAGCGCGCAAAGAACAAACAAGCTCATACACTACGATGAATATACCGTTCCTCGTAGCAGTGGTCGTGGGACACCACAGGAGGAGGAGGATAGGCAGGCCCCGCATTTTATTACCCAGGACCAGCCTTTTTGGGATGCCTGATGACCAGGTCTATGGGAGGTACAGTTTCCACCACAAATAATCCTAGAACTAGTTGCTGAGTGGGAGGATGACCTCACATCACCCACCCTGTGCTCCCAAGCACTGAGCCCCTTGGAAAAGGTGCTCAATGTACTGCGTTTCTTGGCTTACTGGGTCATTTCAGCAGACAAGTGCCATAGTTGGGGGTGTCTCACAGGCCACGCAGCCACGCTGCCTACACCAGGTGTTGGCGGTCATGACTGCACGCCCCTCAGTCAGCAGGCACATATACATGCCCAGAACACCTGCAGAAAGGCAGGCTGTGGTCCAGGACTTTTATGGGGTGGCACACTTCTCCAAAGTGCTAGGTGCCATTGATTGCACCCATGTAGCTCTACGCCCTCCCAGGGCTACTGAGCACATCTATCGAAACTGCAAGCACTGGCATTCCATCAACGTGCAGGTTGTATGTGATGACAAGGGAATCATCACCTCAGTATATGCCAACTATCCGGGTCCAGCCATGATAGTTTCATATTCAGAATGTCACCCCTAAACCGGGACCTGGAAGCTTGGAGGCATGGCGACACATGGCTCATTGGTGAGTACAAATGCCTCTGCACATGCATGCATGTCAGAAACTGAGAAATGGGAAAATCCAACTAATGATAACCATTATCACCTCCCCAGGGGACAGTGTCTACCCTCTGAGCACCTGCATGATGACGCCAATACGGAACCCCACCACACCACCCGAGGTAAGATACAACACAGACCATATTGCAACCCGGGGCATAGTGGAGTGCATATTCAGAGTGCTGAAGTGCTGGTGTCTAGCAGCTATATGCGCCCCCAGTAGTGTGCAGGATCATAGTGGCAGCATGTGTCCTGCACAATGTTGCAACACGGCGGGGCGTGCCGGTGGATATGGTGGTGCACCCACATCCCCAACCACATGCACGGCCGCTGCGCATGGTAGGGGAAAGGGCATGTGGTGAGGCAGCCCGTACCCAGCTTGTGGCAAATATTTTCACCTAAAATCCCACCCCTGTGCAGTGCACACAGGCCTGGCACATACCAGCTGACAATTGATGATGATCATGATGACAAAAGTGACAGTCAACCGTCACAACCATACCTCCCTGAGATTGTTTTCCTGGAAGTGCTACATTGTGTGCATCCCTAGCTACTTAAACAGACCCAATGCTGTGTCAGTAAAAGGCACACATTCATGCACCATGAAGGACTACCCCCTTGCAAAATAGTACACCCAAATAGTGTCATGTCACCCAACCCCTTCCTAACCCCATCTCAGCTACCCAACACACCATGGTATGGAATGCTATGTGAAAGCAACCAAATGAATGCACAACACATGACACAAGTGTGACAAAGTGCACCGTCCCAAATGGAAAGAGGCCACAGACAATTACCTCTCACTAATGAAAAAGAAACAGCACACATGAACACATACTCACAAGCAAGGCAATACATTAGTACAGGACCCAACAGTGGCAAAGTATGACAGTAAAAAATGAAAGTAGTGCAAGTGTCACAACCTGACAAAGGCAGCACATCAATCCCTTCCATCTCCAGTGTGTTGTTGGTAGGCAAATGTGGCAGTGTACTGCATACAACATGAACTGCATCTGCAATGGAGACTGGCTCGTTAAGACATGAAGAAGCTACATGCATATATGCAAAATGTCCTGTATGTAATACAATATACAAATCAACCATGCAGTGGAGAAATCATCACCAATCCCCACTAGGGGTGTATACACAGTTTGGGCTACAGACTGCCCACACAACTCATGGGAGCCCAGTGCCTCTGTGTAAGTCACTGTCACTTGGTCACACCCTTGCAAGCCCATGGAAAGGGGAAGCAGGAGTGGCATGTGTGTCAGGAACCCAAGTTTCAAACCCAAACACAGGAAAAGCCTGCATGTGCCCAGCTGGAACACACAGTGGATGCCTACGGGAGCCACATAAAGCAACACACTGTACCATGAATTTAAAATCTGAAAGAAAATAGTTATCAACAAAAAAGGAAATGCAAATTAAAAAAAATCAAATAAAAAATAAAAAAACAAAATAATAATTAAATTAAAAAAGACAAATAAAAATAAAAAGGAAATGTGCAAGGTTGCTACTCTATCAATGGACAATCTGAACTGTTGTCATGGGAGTGTGGTGCGGTTTCCCAACTGGACACTAAAGCCCTACTGTCTTTTAAAAGATGTAAATCCAAAATGACCAGCGCACTCACTTCATTTCTGCAGGACTGCTGGTGCGAACCCTTGAGTCGTATGGGTACTGATCCTTATTTACATCCAGATGCATCCATTTGGAATAACCCAGTATTGAAATTCCAGGGTAAGTCCCTCTTTTGGATTGAATGGCTTGTGGCTGGTATAAAATACTTTAAAGATTTGTTTGAAGATGGCAATTGGATACTGTACGCTCGACTTGCACAGTTACGTGACATGGCAGACTGCTTGTTTGCTGAATATGGAATACTGAAGATTATAATTTCAGCTTGTGTTGAGGTGCCACAATTGACTATTCAAAGTGCCGCCTGGTCAGCTGTGGAGATATGCTCGATTGCAGCACACCCTGCTTCTACCATGTATGGAATCATAAAGTCTACTAGAAAAGGAGATCCACGGCTGCCGACCATTTGGGCTGATGAATTAGGAGAAGATGTAGGCTTGAGATGTTGGCGGAAGTGCTGTGAAAACACTCGTCTGGTGAGTTTGGATTGGGGCCTCAGAGCTTCTCAAACGAAATGACTGTTTAGGGCCTATTGGACTCCGGAGAGGTTGTTCAGGAGGCAACCTTTGGACACTGGACACTGCTGGAAGTGTAACCGCTCAAGAGGCTCCCTCAGTCATTTGATTTGGTCATGTCCCAAAACAATGCAGTTCTGGGAAAAGGTTTGTGAACGATTGAGTCTAGTCTTAAATGTTGCAATTCCCAAATATGCTTCTATATTCATTCTAGGTGATATTTCTATACTGGATGAAATTGACTTTGGCAAGAAAATTTGGTTGCTGCGTGCATGCATGGTTGTAAAATAAAAATGGTATTGAGGTCCTGGAAGTCAAGCCTTTCTTTTAATATTGATGAGTGGGTGGAGGAGCTTCTAACTGTCTCGACATATGAAAAAGCCATTTACAAGTATAAGGATGAAATTGAAGAATTTTGGGACATTTGGAGATGTTTTCTTGATGTCTATGGATGAACTTGAACTTTCATTTGGGATTGACATATCCCTGACTTTGTAGATTACTGTCATGTGTCATTACTTATGGTTTTATACAATGTTTTTGTGATATTCTTGTATCTGCTGCATGAATTTTTGCTTTTGTGATTTGCATTCTTTGGCTTTGTTGTTCTCTTTCTTTTTCCTTTCTTCCTTTTCTTCTTCTTTTCTCTCCTTTGTGTACCTCTATTCTTTTTCTTATATAGGTTATTTAGTGGTAGTTTATGATATACTGATCAATATGCTTTGACTTTAGTTAATAAGGAGTGTGATTTAAAGATTAATGCCATATTTTGTTGTTATTTTCTGTTGTGAAAATAAAAGATTATGAAGTTAAAAAAAAAAAAATGTCAAAAAGAAAAATGAAAAAGAAAAATCAAAAATGGCCATGCGTCGACCGGGGGGGGGGCACCCAGGAGGGATGAGGTACAGGGTGCACCCCAACACCCACGTGCGTGGATGTTGAGAAAAAAAAATCCCTCCATGGGCTCATGGCCTGCACGGCTACCCTATAGTGGGAGAACTGCCGTCGCTGTCATCACCCTCTGGTGGTACATTAGAAGGTGTATGTGGTATGGGAGGCAGACCATGCAAAGCCCTGGCATGCGCCTCCATGGCAGCAAGTATGTGGGTCTGAAACGTTTGGTTCTGCAGGACGATGGTGCGGAGATCCCCATGCAGCACCTCACTGGTAGCATGGATTTCTGCCTGCAAGCTGTCGCGTGATGCCCGGATCTCCTCACGGGTTACCTGGAGCTTAGCTGAGATTGTGCATGTTAGCTGCTCCAGCTGCTGTTCTGACCTTGTGCTCTGGGACACCTCAAGTGTACCCAGAGTATCTCAGAGGGACCTGTGTTCTAACCTCAGGGCATCCCTGTGGGCCTGTGACTCTGCATATATGGCTGTGCGCAGAGTCTCCAGTCCAGCCTGTCGGTCCCTGTTGGATGCCAACATGTCCTCCCTGTGTGGGCGGCACATGGACTCTGTTGCCTGCTGCTGGAGCTCCAGCTGCCTTTCAGGGGGGAGAATGGAAGTGGCCGCCCTATCCACGGCCTGGGCCATCATCTCACACAATGCCCCCTGTTGTGCTGCAATAGTATACATGGAGTTCTCCCACACAGTATTGCCTGGCGGCGCACGGCCTCTGCGTTGGCGGGCACCACACCTGTTTAGAGCAAGGTGATGTGCACCTTGCTGTGCTGGCACTGCCTGAGGCTGCAGGACTGCATTCCTCCTTTGATCTGCTGGCCCAGGAACAGGAGCAAATATAGTGGAGTGTGACCCTGCATTGGTAACCGCCACATGCGGACATTCCAACACTGACTGCCCCATAGAGTGGTCTACCCCCAGTGCAGGCGGGTTGGACAGAACAGCATCCCTGCCAGAAACACTCACCTGCGAGGGGATATTTGTCTCAATGTCAGATTCAGCACTTGAGGCATAGAGGTCTTCGGAGGTGTACCCAAAGACACCCATGGACAGGATGGTTTGTAGGACTAATGGATTTTCACCCACCACCACCCCACATCCTCCACTGGTGCCTGGTGGGGGCTGTGAGTACTCCTGTCCCTGAACCATCTCCTCCTCCTCAACAGCATCTAGTACCTCATCACCTGCACAAATATAAAATAAAAGTAATGAAGAAAGGCATGAACAGCATAGCCGACACACATAGGCATCACAATCTACACATCTAATACATTAACGACACATGTCACACATTACACTAACTCTGGCATGCATATACTGGCAATGAAGTGGAAGGGGAGCCTAAAAGCAAACACGGAGGACTCCAAGATGGAAAAGCAACACATGTGCTGCATGCTGCATATTACCTGCATCACAAATTAGCCTGTGAGTGGCATGGACAATCCACATACATGACATATGCCAGCACACAGATAGCACGTAGCATAGCCATGGAGATTTGACAAGGACACCCATATGGTAGGAAATCAGTACTGTCCCCCATCCATGTGAGATGGACATCATGAAATAGAACATGCATAAGAGTGTGACAAAACACGCATGTGTGACACGCTGCAACAAAACTAGTGTTTACTAATACAGTGATGGCAGGCATATGTGTAGGTGCACAAAAGTCAATCAGCCTGATGAATGAAATAATTTCCATAATAAGTAAAGAAATGTGGGCATTGGTGGGTGAAATCTATGTCTGAATTATTGTGAATTTTGTGCAGAATGGCACAAAAATGTGTGTTTATCATGCAAATGATTCCATCAATCAGGCAGAATGAACAGGAAAACAGTATCAACAATGTTGTGGTATTATGGCAGTTGAAGGGCAAGTGCAGTAATCAGGTGCAAAGTGTAAACTGTGGTCAGAAGGGATACTGTGAAACCCAAACCCAACGGCGGTGGATGGTTTGGAGGCACCACATGGGTGACGTATAGCAGTCATGACTACACAGCCTCACCTGGCACTCAATCAGAACACATCACCCAAGCAGTATACACATGGTTTGCACACACATGCATGGCCACTCACCAGACATTGCCTCAAGATCTGGTAGGTCTCCCAAGCCTTGGATCTGATCCTCTGTGATGAAGCCTCCAACGATTGACTCATGTTGTGTGGGTACTTCCTCCTCTGGTGGAGACCCACTGCCAGTAACAAGAGTAGAGGCATGATTGGAAGCCAGCTTGTTTTTTGCTCTGCTTTTGAGGTCATTCCACCACTTTGAGCAATCATCAGCTGTGCGCCTTACAAATCCAAGGGAACTAATCTGGTCCGCGATGCACTGCCAGTGGGCCCAACGTTGAGCAGTCGTAGTTTTGCACCCTGCAGTCACCAGCATTTCACGGCCATGAGCCGACACGTAGCCCACACGTACGTCTAGTTCCACATCATTGAAACTCTGCTTCCTTGATGTGCCGGAGGGGTGAGCCATGTCTGGGGTACCAGCCTGTTCCGTAAGACCATGCTTTTTCCTGGAATAAAGGACCCGCACTATGCTGTGGCACCCAGTTGAAAAATACGTGCACGACTCACTGTCTGCCTGGAAAAAGAACATGAAAAAGACGCGCATGGGCATGTTGGCAGCCCCCCCACCAAAAGAAGAATTGAACGCTGTCTCAGTAAACAAGGAGTACGAACTGCAACCATTTTGAAGTAATCGCGTGTGAACAGACAAGAAGTACAAGAATCACCCGCTCGCTCTCCACAAAAAGCACGTACAAGAAAACGGCGTCCTATGCATACCTTTTAACCCTGCCCACACGTGCCTTGTCACTTACACGCTTACATGCTAAGGGCCTTTCCTCCAATTACACGCAGTGACACCCGGACATGCAGTTTTTGCACGTGTGGAATCACTATACACCCGTGTGGAGGTAAACGCCTGTGTGCGTTACCTTACAGATGTGCTTATGCGCTAAGGGCCTTTCCTCCAATTACACACTGACGTGCTGTTTTTTCACATGCCAAATCACTCCGTATCAAGCTGACCACGCAACAACACACAGAAGACCATGCTCCTGCACAGAAGGCCATTTTCCTGCCCCCCAGATCCCTGAGCCGGCTCCCACTAGCTATCTGCTGCTGCTGCCTGCCCGCCTGCTGGCCACGTGCCCTGCTATTTGGCGCCTGCACGTCAGCCATCTGCAAGGGTCCAGTTGCTGTGACCACCCCTGCTGGAACAGAAGACTCCCGACTGAAGTTCCATCCCTCCACAGCCCAGCACCAGGACCCAGTTGCCCACCCACACCTGCCTCGGGGGTTGCCCTGTCAGGGGAAAGAACATCAGAGACCACTGGCAACCCCCAGCCAGAGAGGCAGCGGGCTACCAGCTTCAGTGCCGCAGAAGTTGGTATCCTGGTGGAGCAAGTCCTGGTGCAATATGATGCCCTCTTCGGAAGACCACGTGCCGAAAATGAAGGACGGAAGAGGATCTGGAAGGACAGCGTGGCTGCCATCAACGTGGAGGGGGTAGCACATGTCCAGAAGCGCTGGGAGGACTTCAGGTCCAGGACCCTCAGGAAGGCCCTGCGCCTTTTGGAGGCAGTGCATGCAGAGGGGTGCCGGGTCCACCTTACCAACAACCAGATGAGGGTCCTGGAACGTATACACCCAGCGCTCCAACTCCAGGTCCTTCAGAGGCAGACCCGTCTGGAGTCGAGCGGTAAGTGTCCATGTGTACTGATGGACGCAGTGCATGTTGAGGTGTGCCAGGATTGTGCAGCTTGGACATATGTCTGGAAAAACCCATGTATGGATGTGTATGTGCAGGGACATGAGCCTGCCGCATGTGAGTCCAGTCATGTGTGAGGCACATCAATGGTGTATGTGTTCAAATGCATGATGGCCAAATGGATGTGGGGATGCACACATGTCAGCATTTCTGTGTATATGCTATGGCATGGTTGGGGTGTGGCACATGGATGCTGGTTCCACCTTCATGTACGTGCACGGTGTACATGTGCGTGTGTGTGTATTTGACATGTGTGCAACTCAGATACACCATGGATGCATGTGACACTGACATGTAGGAGGCTGATTGGCAGATGTGACATAGTTGCCGATGATTGCACTGTGACAGGTGGTGGAGATGTACAGATGCATGTATGTCTGGTGGCATGTGTGCATGTGTTCAGCACTCCCCGTGTTGCATGTGATGTTGGATGTTCATGATGTTGTATGTGTATGGATGCTGCTGCCTGCTGCAACATTCCTGTTAATTTGCTCATGTGTGTGGGTTCAAATTATATGTGTGTTGGGGAGTGTGATGCCATCTTTGAAGTTTGACACTGCCACTCATGTGCAAATGTCATGTGTGTATCAGACCATTGTACAGTGCCCTGGTGTCTGTGTTCTGTCTCTCCCTGTCTGCACCGTCAACTGATGAAGAGGGCGGAGACGATGCTGTGGAGCACAGCAGCAGCGATCCCACCGCCAGCTGGAGACGCAAGGCCCAGCTCCCCTCCCAGGTTGTCATCTCTTCAGGGAGTGAGGAGTCTGGTGTCACGTCCGCGGCCACAGCTGCTGAGGGAAGTTCCAAGAGGCAGAGGTTGGAGGTGGACTCCTCGGCAGCAGAAGGGGCAGCTGAGCCCCCACAGGGGGCTATGGCGGTAGATGGCACGGAGTCTTCCAGGTTGGTGGGGGGTTCGGTTTAGGAGGAGGCCGTGGAAGGCCCACGCACGGGGCCTGGAGGGGGGGATTCCACTGGTGCTAGTGGTGCAGTCCAGGGGCAGGGACAGGAAGCAGCACAGGCCACCGCAGAGGTGCCTGTGTGTAATCCTGTCCCCAATCCTGTGACTGCATCATCCCGCACCAGCAGGGATGCCTTCGTCCAGACCCGTTCTCAGGGAGGGGATGCGGGAACAACAACTGGCCTTCCTCTCTCTGCGGATGTGGCAATCCGTGACCGGGTTGAGCCTGTCCTAGCTAGGTTGGCTTTGCGTCAACGTGGTATTCGGGATGACATGCAGACTTCTCGTGAGGAGAATGCATTGTCATTTCGAATACCTCATTGACCACGTCGACCTACTAGGACGGGCACTGGCGCTGGGTTCCTCCGTGTGCTGGATCTTCTACCGACCCCCTCCTCAACTGCACCCCCTATGCGCCAGTCATCCTCTGTGCCATCTACCTTCCCAAGAATCACCTGGGCACCCTGTGGAGCTGCCCCTGCCCCAGCGGCCAGGCTGGTGGAGGACATATCCCTGCCACAGTCGGGAGTCGGTGGTCCAGCAGGGGTGGCCACCCGAACAACTTGACCCCAGGAGGAGGAGGACGTGCAGGCATCGATAGGCAGGGCACATGCATGGCAGCAGCAGGCTCAAGGTGGGAGCGATGATGGCTCAGGGCCATCAAAATCACAGGGGCAGGAATCGGCCAGAGGGCAGGAGGACCCTGGATTGGGAGTGTCTTCCGCGTGGCACCGGTTGGGCCAGCGGATAGATGCGGAGCAGCGGCAGGCGGAGGAGGCACGCTCACTATGGTCAGGGCGGAGAACTCCATGCGGAATGCATTGAGGTGGTCTGAGTGCCTCGAGGCAACTCGCAGGGAGTTGGAGGCCGCACCCCTGCGAGACCTCGAGGCCATGGAAGAGGCCCGCCTCCGGGACGTTGAAAAGGAATTTGATGATGCCCTGGCCCGGAACATCAAAGCGTGAACCGTAGGACTTGCCTGCCGCCTTTGTACATAGTTCTTTAGTGTTAGGTTTCCTTTGTTTTTTCTTTTTTTTGGAGTTAATGGACTTTGCTCCACTTAATGTATATAGTTTTTTTTTAGTAGGACTTTTTGGTAGGTTTCATTTATTTTGGGGATCATGGACCCTTTGGACTTGGTTTGTATATAGTTGAAGACTTGTGCATACTTTCTTTATGGACAATTCCCATGGATCAATGGTTTTATTTTTTTTTCATATTGACATTGGCAATGGACCACTTTTCTTTTTTCATGCTGTGGAATTTTTTTTTTCATTGGATTTTCATTACTTTTTGTTAATATCTGTGTATGTTGTTTCATTTTCTTTATGTAATTTCATTGGGTTTTTAATACATTAATTCTGAGTTCATGATTGGTGTTGTGTACTATCATTGGTTTTGTGCATGTCTCAATTAACATTGCCTCAGTCATGTGTTGCCACTGTGTGGCTCTGTTGTGCATTTATGCATGGGCATGGTGGTTCTTTTAAGAGTGCCATGCCATGGGTCATTTGGGATTGGGTGCTGTGGATGGTTGTATGCTTGTACTGGGGGGAAAAGGGGGATTTGGGTTGGCATTAGGGCCATGGGTCTGTTTTGTTAGGACATGTTGTTTGGTGGGCCATGTGTCGAGGCCTGCTGGCAGGTGCCCGTCAATGGGTACATGAGTCGGGGCCTTCTGGCAGGTGCCCGTCAATGGGGGTGGGTGGGGGGACATGAGTCGGGGCCTGCTGGCAGGTGCCCCTCAATGGAGGGGGTGGGGGGCCATGAGTCGGGGCCTGCTGGCAAGTGCCCGTCAATTGGGGCGGGTGGGGTGGATAGGGGACATGAGTTAGGGCTCCCATGTGCATGATGCCATGTGGCCTGCCTGCAGGGCATGGGCAGGGGTGATGGGCTGCCTGCGGGGAATGCCCAGGGGTGATGGGCTGCCTGCGGGTGATGGGGAGGGGGGGCACACACGGAAGGCCACACACTGCCAGATCGTGTGTGAAACTCCCCGCGCACCCCCGAAATACATGTACCGTGCTTGCGCCAGCCCTATCGCGTGTGAAACTCCATGCGCACCCCCGAAATACACGTACCCCGCTCGCACCAGCCCTATCACATGTGAAACTCCATTGCCTACCCGCGTAATACATGTACCCCGCTCGCGCCAGCCCTATCGCGTGTAAAACTCCATGTGCACCCCGAAATACACGTACCCTGCACGTGCCGGGCCTATCGTGTGTAAAACTCCCCACGTACCCCCAAAATACACGTACCCCGCTCGCACCAGGCCTATTGTGTGTGAAACTCCACGCGTACCCCCAAAATACACATACCCCGCTCGTGCATGGCCTATCGCATGTGAAACTCCCCTTGCACCCTCGAAATACACGTACCATGCTCGCGCCAGCCCCATCGCGTGTGAAACTCCATGCGTATCCCCTAAATACACGTACCCCGCTCATGCCAGGCCTATCGCGTGTGAAACTCCCCGCCCACCCCGAAATACATGTTCCCTGCTCGCGCCAGCCCTATCGCGTGTGAAACTCCACGCGTACCCCCGAAATACAGGTACCCCGCTCATGCCAGCCCTATCGCATGTCAAACTCCCTGCGTACCCCCAAAATACATGTACCCTGCTTGCGCCAGTCCTATTGCGTGTCAAACTCCCCACGTACCCCCGGAATGCGCGCAGCCAGCCCATCCACCCTGGCCAATGCCCCACAGGCAGCCCATCCACCCTCCCCATGCCCCACAGGCAGCCCACACCACAGGGGGGATTTTATCCACGCAATTTACCTGGCACGAGCGGGGTACGTGGATTCCGGGGTTGCGCCTGGAGTTTTACACGCGATTTCGCTAGCGCGAGCGGGGTACATGGATTCCGGGGGTGCGCCTGGAGTTTTACAAGCGATTTCACTAGCGCAAACTGGGTATGTGTATTCGGGGGGTACGCAGGGAGTTTTACACGCAATTTCAATGCACGAGCGGGGGATCCGTATTCCGAGGGGGTGCACGAGTACATTTTCATGCATTTTGGCTGCGGGGAGCGGGGTACGTGTAGTATTTTCACACGATTACAGTGTAGTGGCCCTGTGAGCTGGCCCAGGGTTAGCACAGCCCTTTGCACCATATTGGGGATTTTGATGGCTTTTCCTTGTGCAAGGGGCGTTCTTGGGGCGTAACTGGCGCTGTGGCATGTTCGCTGCGCCAGGGCTCAAAATGGCGTGAGAAATCCATGAATACGCGGTGTGCCAGAATGCTGTTTAGTGCACACGGCTGGCGCACGCTGGCGCACGCTCCCTCTCTGCGCTGCTCGCGTGCGCTGCCTCTGCGCTGAAATCTATGAATTACCCCCTTGATCTTTTCAAGGCTGTATCTCTCCCACCCAAGGCATCAACACACACATAGTTCCTAGTAACCTCTATCTTTGTAATGTCCATTTTCATAGTAAGATGAACCAACCTATCAACAACAGCAACATTAAAATGGAAAAGCAATTTGCACTATTCTTCTTAGAACATCCTATGCTACATCATGTATTTTAGTGAACAGTCCTGGTCCTGAAGCCACGAGTAGTTATGAATGTTAGTACTCAAGGTATGTAACATGAATGTGTTATTATTTAGATATCACCCCAGCACCAACAAATGTGCTGTATCTTTCAGTTCTTTGTGAATTCGTTGGCAGTGTAAGGCTGACACCCAATTGTTTATTACAAGGGTAGTCTCTTGGACACCTGCTGCACCCCATTCATCTTCCGCCCAGCATCAATACCTGTTCCCATGATCACCTTACATAGGGAGTAAATGGCAATTCCCGCCAGCCTACTAAGGCTGGTGTAAAAGAACAGCAAGAAGGTTTTTTCGTGAAGGGGTTATTTAAATACATTTTTCTGATTAGTAAATTTGTAGGATTGTAAAACCAAATGTAGATGACTTGGTTAGTGACGTGGGACTCTTGGTACTTTTGAATAATTACAGTTTGAGAGAAGAAATAGTTTCCATAAAATTGATTGCAGCTAGTCTGAATTTCTTTAATGATATTCCTGAACTTTTGCAACTTGGTCGTCATATGATTAACTAGTCTCTATCCCTGACCGTTCCCTTTTTTAACATTTGTTCTTTTTTTATCTCACTCTTTTAAACTATTCCTTCCTCGACATGAATTCCTAATGGGATTTAAGTGACATTGTGGTATGTGGGTTGGAACCTTTTCCTTGATGTATATCCTTATGCACTGCTATAGCAGGTTTGTATGCATATTTCTTCTATTTCCATTATTGATGCACTTGTTTGATATGTATTATGGTTATAAAATGTTTTTTAAAAATCAAAAATAAATAAAGGTGTTCAATTGTATTTACCTAATAAAAAAAATGAAATGATTATCCTGCTGCTAGTTCGCGCTATTGAAAAGGTACCACAGATATAGAGGGCCTTTCAGTAAAGTTAATTAAGCACCCAAGTCATGTATCCTTCGCCAAAATAAATGTCTGACAAGTCCCACACACTGCCCAGCAGATCGACCAGGTAGGGTTTTTTCCTATGAAGAGGTTATTTACATATATTGTTCATATTAGTACATGTATAGGATTGTAAAGCCAAATGTGGATGACTTGGGTTTTTTATAACAACTTTTATTGCATTTGGGGGTTTAATGCATCAGACAGACAACAGCAGTGACACAAATCAAAGAATGAGCCTGTAAAAACAAAGGAAAAAAGAGGGAGCCAGACATGTGATGTCATCAGTGATGTCATCAATGACATTTGTGATGTCATCTTTGATGTCCTGGGTGTTAGTCTTAGCAATGCACGGTGGTAGCGCGAGTTATGGTTCCTTAGCTTACCATAACTTGCGAATTTCAGGGGTTTTTCAGTTTTAATTGGAACCATAACGTCCCTTTAACAAAGTTTTTTTACTGAATTTCATAGGTTTTTAGTAGCGCAACTTAACCATAACGTCCCTTTATGAAAGTTTTTTTTACTGAATATACATATTCATAGTGTGAATTTGATAGATGTTTACTATTATTCCCTTACTTAATATACATGTAACATAGAATATACTGAACCCCCAGCTAGTGATTTTGATGTCCGCGGACTGTGCGTATGGACGCGGACAACATCAACCCTAGCCAAAAAGTTCAAAAGCAGCATATAAACATATTGTTTGTTTGTTTATTTTATTTATATAGCTCTCCAGACCCAGAGGTAAATGGGCGCTTCGGGACAAGTTACAAAATACATTATATACAGTTTACAGTTATACATTTATACAGTTTGTACAGTTTATACAGCTTACAATGAGCATCAAATAGTTAGAGTATAAACAGTATCGTCAGGCATCGGAGGTAGAAGATGGTAATGTTAGTTTTTCTCCAGTAACCATCCAATAACCTGTTTCCTGAAGAACTGAAAGGATTCAATAGATTTGATGTTAAATGGTAAGTTATTCCAGAGATGGGAGGCCAGTAATATGTAATAATAAATAAGAAGTGGAACCTATGTATGGAACACATCCAATGTCCATTTAAATAGCACATGTACTAAAATGGAATACACCAAAACAATAAAGATATGCTTACAACATAATTACCTCACAGAAACTGCACATCAAGAAGCAACAGTAGACATACACAACAGTAACAACAAAACCTACCAGAAACTAGTAAGTAAACTTCATTTTTCTTATATATTTCAAAACTTTCTGCATTAGGTACACTAAAAGTATTATATTTTTTTTCACACAGAAATTTCCAGTACTTTGGAATGGCTTGAAGAAAATTTCCCACGTGAGGAAATGACTGAAGATAGTGATACTAATCGTAGACACTTCTCTATATAAGCAAATTAATAATCATTACTTTATGTGTACTTAACATATATTTCTTTTTAACAGACCATACGAACATTACAAATAATATAGCAAAAGAGACATTAGAAAATGCTCTGCAATGCATGGAACAAAAAATGGATATGCTTATGGAAAATGTCAATCTTTTAAAACATTTTGTGGAGGACCACATAAAAGAAAAAATTAAGGGGGTAATTCATAGAATCCAGCGCACAAGTGGCGCATGCGGCTGGCGCACAGTGTGCGCGTGCGACAGTCTGCGCCAGCCGCGTGCGCTAAAATCCATTTCTGCGCACAGCGTATTCATGGATTTTAACATCCAAAAGCAGCCGTGTTGCAGAGTGGCGCAGCAACCCTGCAGCAGCGCCAGTTACGCCCCCAACCCCTCCCCGTGAGCCATGCACAGTGCACAAATCCTGTACATGGCACACAGGCCATTGGACCAGCATACAGCCCGCCCTAACCATGAAAACGCCTGTAAAACTCCCAGCGCACCCCTCTGAATACATGTACACCCCGGCACAGGGAGTTTCACACGCGATTGGCCCTGTGCGAGCGGGGTACGTGTATTACTGGGGTTTGCGGGAAGTTCCACACACAATTGGCCCTGTGCGAGCAGTGTACGTGTATTACTGGGGTTCGTGGGAAGTTTCACACGCGATTGGCCCTGTGCGAGCGGTGTATGTGTATTACTGGGGTTTGTGGGAAGTTTCACACGCGATTGGCCCTGTGCGAGCGGTGTACGTGTATTACTGTGGTTCGCGTGGAGTTTCACACGCGATTGGCCCTGTGCGAGTGGGATACATGTATTTCGGGGGTGCACGTGAAGTTTCACACGCGATTTCGCTGTCAGAGCGGGCTACGTGTATTTCGGGGGTGCGCATGAAGTTTCACACACGATTTTGCTGTCAGAGCGGGGTATGTGTATTTCGGGGGTGCATGTGAAGTTTCACACGTGATTTTTCTGTCAGAGTGGGGTACGTGTATTTCAGGGGTGCGCGTGACGTTTCACACGCTATTTCGCTGTCAGAGAGGGGTCATGTATCCAGTGGGGTGCGCGGGGATTCCCACACGTGAATTGGCAGTGTGGGTCCTCCCGGGTTTCCCCTCTACCCCCTCCATGGCCCCTGAAGGCAGCCCACACCACAGGGGACTACCCTGCACCCCTGGTCATGCCCCGTAGGCAGCCCATCCACCATGGGCATGCCTCCCAGCCAAGCCACATGTCACCTTGCAATATGATCACCAACTCATGTCCCCCAGCACCCCCACCCCCCAGCAGTGAGGGGCACCTGCCAGCAGGCCCCCACTCATGTCCCACTCATGCCCCCCTGCCCCCCCAGCCCCCAGCAGTGAGGGGCACCTGCCAGCAGGCCCCCACTCATGTCCCCCTGCACACCCACCCCCCAGCAGTGAGGGGCACCTGCCAGCAGGCCCCCACTCATGTCCCACTCATGTCCCCCAGCACCCCCACCCCCCAGCAGTGAGGGGCACCTGCCAGCAGGCCCCACTCATGTCCCCCAGCACCCCCACCACCCAGCAGTGAGGGGCACCTGCCAGCAGGCCCCCACTCATGTCCCCCCAACACGTCAACATGACCCACAATCATGGCCCTCATGGCCACCCAAATCCCACGGCATGCCACCCCTGCCCAAATAACCAACCAAGCATAACATACACCCCACATTGAAATGCCCATTACATGAAACAACCCAAATGGCATGCATGTACATCAACACATGTCCGTCACACACACACAATGGGTGCCAGTGAATGTGAAAACCCACATCGTGACATGCATGAAACCAATGAGAGAATACCACAAATTGAAGTACTGGAAAAAATGTATTGAACAAAAAATGTGGTGAAACAAATTTAAAGACCAAACAATGGACATAAGGAAAACAATGCAGAATGTCACATAATGATAAAAAAAGGAAATCAGAATCCAAAATATATGAAATCAAAAATGTCTCCAAAGTCTCCTTCCAGCAAAGCAAATCCAAACAGAAATGAAAAAGTAAAATCCATTGCTCCATGGAAAAATCAAAAAAGAAAATGCCGACAAATCCACACTCCAACTATTTACAAGGATGAAATCCTGGGTCCATGAGCCCAACTGTCCAAATGAAACCTACAAAAATACACTAACTATTGAAGAATTATATTAAAAAATGTGGGGTATTGTCCAAGCGCCCCCAAAAAAAATGAAAACAAAAATGAAACCTAACACTAACTAACTAACTATTTACAATGGCAGCGGGCTAGTCCGACGGCTCACTTTTTGATGTCCCGGGACAGGGCATAATCGAACTCCCGCTCAATGTCCTGGAGGCAGTTCTCTTCCATGGCCCGAGGGTTCGCATGGATGATGACATGTTGACCTCTAGCTCCCTGCGAATTGCCTCGAGGCACTCGGCCCGCCTCAGTGCCCTCCGCATGGAGTTCTCCGCCCTCACCATTGTGAGCCGTGCCTCTTCCGCCCGCTGCCACTCCACATCTATGGCGTGGCCCAACCGCTGCCACACGGAAGACACTTGCAATCCAGGGTCCTCCTGCCCTCTGGCCGATGCCTGCCCCTCTGATGTTGAAGGCCTGAGCCATCATTGCTCCCACCATGTTGCTGCTGCTGCTGTGCCTGTGCCTGCGCCCTGGCTCATGCTGCCTGCACGTCCTCCTCCGGATGAGGTGCAGTTGTCGTGGTGGCCACCCCTGCTGGACGTCCGACTCCCGACTGTGGCAGGGAGGTGTCCTCCACCAGCCTGGCCGCTGGGTCAGAGGCAGCTCCACAGGGTACCCAGGTGATACATGGGTGGGAAGATGGCATGGAGGTCGACTGGCGTGTAGGGGGTTCAGGTGAGGAGGGGGTCGCAAGAAGGTCCAGCACACAGAGGAATCCAGCACTGGTGACCCATCCCAGTAGGTCAACGCGGTCAAAGAGGCATTCGAGATGACGTGCAGTGTCTTCACGAAAACACCACAGGTCACCCTGCATGCCCCGTTGACGCAACGCTATCCCAGCCAGGATAGGCTCAACGCGGTCCCGGATAGCCACGTCCGCAGGGAGAGGAAGGCCAGTTGTTGTGCGCCCATCCCCTCCCTGAAAACGGGTCTGGACGTAGGCATCCCTGCTGGTGCCGGATGATGCAGTCACAGGATCAGGGACAGGATTACACACAGGCACCTCCGCGGCGGCCTGTGCTGCCTCCTGTCCCTGCCCCAGCACTGCACCACTGGCACCAGTGGAATCCCCACCTCCAGACCCCGTGTGTGTCCCTTCCACGGCCTCCTCCTCCTCCAAACCCCCCACCAACCTGGATGACTCCATGCCATCTTCCTCCATCAGACCCTGTGGGGTCTCAGCTGCCCCTTCTGCTGCCGAGGAGTCCATCTCCAACCTCCGCCTCTTGGACCTACCCTCGACAGCTGCGGTCTGGGACGCGGCACCAGACTCCTCACTCCCCGAAGAGATGACAATCTGGGAGGGGAGCCGGGCCTTGCATCCCCGGCTCGTGGTGTGATCCCTGCCACTTTGCTCCACAGCACCCTCTCCGCCCTCTTCATCAGTTGACGCTGCAGATAGGGAGAGATAGAACACAGGCATCAGGGCACTGTACAATGGGCTGATACACACATGACGGTTGTACATGCGTGGCAGTGTCACACTTCAGACAATGCATCACACTCCCTAACACACATGTCATTTCTACTCACACACATGAGCAATTTCACAGCAATATTGCACCAGGCAGCACCATCCATACACATACAACAGCATCAGCATCCGAAGGTGAGCCTGACGTCACATGAAACACGGGGAGTACACAACACATGCACACACACCAACACACTTACATGCATGTGTACATGTCCACCAACTATCAGAGTGATGAGATCGCCATCCATGTCACATCTGGCATTCAGCCTTCTACATGTCAGTGCCACATGCATCCATGTTGCATCACAGTTGCACACTTGTCAAAAACACACACATGCACATGTACACAGTGCAGATACATGCAGCTGGAACCAACATCCATGTGTGACACCACAACCATGCCAACGTACATACACAGTAATTCAAACATGTGTGCTCCCACATCTGCATTTGGCCTGCATGCTTACCCACACATACAGCATCCATGTGTCTCACACATGAGAGGACTCGCATGTGTCAGCCTCACGCCCCTGTACATACACATCCATACATGGCCCTACAGAAACACATGTGCAACCTGCACACTACTGGCACACCATGAAACGCACAGCGTCCAATCAGTATGCATGGGTTTATACTCATAACATCGAAAACCCAAAAATCGAAAGTCAAAATCTCGAGAAAAAAAAATGTTGAAAAAAAAGTCACATTTTTTTAATGACGTTTTATTATTCGAAATGCGGGGTCCCCCCCCCATTCCACCTTTATTTATTTATTTATCTTTTTTTTACGTTTTTTTTTTACATGCTAGAGCCAAAAAATAAATGTAAATAAAGATACATTATTCGACTTTTTTTTCACGTTTTTTTTTCTCGAGATTATGACTTTCGACTTTTTTTTCGATATTATGACTGCACACCGTATGCATGTACACTTACTTCTCGACTGCAGACGGGTCTGCCTTCAAGAGGCGCTGGGCCTTGTCGAGGGTCCTGGACCTGAAGTCCTCCCAGTGCTTCTTGACATGTTTGATGTCGCAGACTGCCACCCCCTCCTCGTTGATGGCAGTCACGATGTCCATCCAGATCTTGGTCCGTCCTTCATAGTCGGCGCACAAACTTCCAAAGAGGGCCTCATACTGCCCGTAGGACTTGCTCCACCAGGACACCAACTTCCCTGGCACTGAAGCTGTCGGCCCTCTGGCTGGGGGTTGCCAGTGGTGCCAGATGGTGTTGTGCCCGACATGGCAACCCCAGAGGCAGGTGTGGGTGGGCAACTGGGTCCTGGGGCTGGGCTGTGGAGCGATGGTATCCCAGTCGGGAGTCTTCAGTTCCAGCAGGGGTGGTCACAGCAACTGCACCGCTGGCTGACGTGCAGGCAGCAAATAGCAGGGCACGTGGGCAGCAGACAGGCAGGCAGCAGCAGATGGCAGGTGGGAGCATGCTCGGGGCTCTTGGGGGCAGTAATTCGGCCTTCTGGGCAGGAGCGTGGTCTTCAGTGTGTTGTTGCGTGGCTAGCTTGATACGGAGTGATTTGGCACGTGAAAAAATTGCACGTCAGCGTGGAAAGGCCCTTAGCGCGTAAGCGTGTCTGTGACGTTACGCGCACAGGTGTTTCCCTCGTGACGGGTGCATAGTGAATCAGCACGTGAAGACACTGCACGTACGTGAATTCATTGGACCAAAGGCCCTTTAGCGCGTAAGCGCGTCTGTGACGTGACGTGCAAGGGCGTTTCCCTCAACACGGGTGCATGTTCATCGTACACGTGCACAAACTGCACGTCCGAGTGTCAGCTCGTGTAATTGGAGGAAAGGGCCTTAGCGCGTACATGCGTAAGTGACGTTGTACGTGTGGGCCGGTTGAAAAGGTATGTGTAGCACGCCATTTTCTTGTACGTGCTTTTCGTGGAGAGTGAGTGGGTGAATTTTGTACTTCTAGTCGGTTCACACACGATTACTTCACAACGGTTCGTACTCCCTGTTACCTCTGAGAGCGTTCACTTCTTATTTTGGCCTGTTTCCTCAAACAGCGTTCACTTCTTCTTTTGTCCTGTTTCCTCAGACAGCGTACAATTCTTCTTTTGGCGGGGGTGTTGCCAAAGCGCACACGTGCGTCTTTTTCACGTTCTTTTTCCAGGCTCACGTTCTTTTTACCAACTGCTCTTGCCCCATGTGTCGCGTACCCCTTCAGAGGTCAGTGTAGGCTGCATGTATTATGCGTACGCTTATTTTTGTGTTTCTGGGTGCCACAGCATAGTGCGGGTTCATTTTTCCACGCACGTGGTCTACGAGGGTTTGCGTGCACGTTCATTTTTGTTTTCGGGGTGCCCGTGTGTTGCGTGACCCGTCATCTTCCCCCAGGGGTCACAGACGGCCTTGCTAGAGCACTAGGGTACAAATTCCATCTAGTACCCTACCCCTTTCACCCCCAATTGCCCAGGACAATTGTTTACTGCTACTCCCATACGCACAATAACATCAGTGCCATGTTTGGGAGGCGACCAAGCGGTAAGGGAGGCAAAGGTGGCCGACCTCCAAAAGGTGGGCATGGTGGGCGTGGTAGGGGACATGGCCAGGATTTGCAGGGTGCCCCTAGACCCCCGTGTGTGGAGGACCAATCAGGGATACCCATGCCCCCCCCATGGTTGTGGGAAACGTAGCTGACACCATCCCAGCTCAGCCCTTGTTGGGCCAGCCCATTTTGGCACCAGAACCGGGACAGGATGACTCCCAGGCTGACTTCCAGGTCAGCAGGTCTAAGCCACGTGTGGCGGTGCAAGTTGCTGTCACCAGGCCACGTGGATCTGGGGCAGAAATGTCATCTGCTGCCCCAAGTAGGCAGGGTGGGGAGGCTGCCGGGGCAGCTGCAGCTCTATCTACCCCAGCTCTGAGTCTCCCAGCCGGGACAGTGTTGGTCCAGGTCCATCAAACCGACGTTGGCCCTGCCAACATCACCCTGCAGCCAATGCCTGCACCAAGACCTATGGTCATTGTGCATTTGCACATTCCTAGTACCCAGTCCACTGGCGCTTCTGCCCCTACTGACCAGAGCGGCGTAAGCCACTCAGGATCCGCACCACCTTTGAAAAAGAAGAAGAAGGGTGCTCTGGCAGTACAGGCTGAGACCCCAGACACGGCTACACACTCCGGCACGTCAAGGAAGCCTAGCTTTAATGACGCTGAACTTGATGGACTTGTGGCCTATGTGTCAGCACATAGCCGCAAAATGGTGGTGACTGCAGGGTGCAAGACCACACCTAGTCAACGTGAGGCACACTGGCAGACCATCGCGGACATCATTAGTGCCCTTGGATTTGTGAGGCGCACAGCTGATGATTGCTACAAGCGGTGGAATGACCTGAAACGCAGAGCAAAGAACAAGCTGGCCTCAAATCATGCCTCTACTCTGGTGACTGGCGGTGGGTCTCCACCAGAGGACAACCAACTCACTGAACATGAGTCTGTTGCTGGAACCTTCGTCACAGAGGAACAGATCCAAGGCGTGGGTGACCTACCAGATTACGACGCATTGTCCGGTGAGTGCCCATGCATGTGTGTGTAATCCATGTGTATGTTGTTTGGGTGACGGTTTCTGATTGAGTGCCTGGTGAGGTTCTGTACTCCTGAGTGGTATGGGTCACCCATGTGCTTCCTCCAAAACATTCACCGGCCCTGAATTTGGGTATGACAGTATCCCTTCTGCCCACAGTAGCCAATTAGCGCAACATTACTGCAGTTGCCATTGAACTGTCATCTTGCAACAACATTGTTCAGATTTTTTCAGGGTTCATTCAGGCTGATTGTTTAAATTCTCCAATTTTTGCAACGCATTTATCAGCCCTAATACCACATATGTGACATGCTTCTGTCATTGATTACACCCCTCATTGGGCCACATTTGTTACCTTGTCATGTGAATGATTTTTGGTGCCTGTTTGAATTTGGTACATGATAGTTGTTTCCTGTCATGTTGAAGTGACCAATCATTGATGTGTACATCTGCCTGCCATCACTGTATTATTGTACACTGGATGTGTTGCAGTGTGTGGCACATGCGTATTTTGTCACACTATTTTGCATTTTTCATCTCATCATGTTCATCTCACATGGATGGGTGACAGTACTCATTCACTGACATATGGCTGTACTTGTCAAATGTACCATGGCTATGCTACATGCCATCTGTGTGCTGGCATGTGTCATGTATGTGTATTGGACATGCCACTCACAGGCTAATGTGTGAGGGCAGTGCTACCCAGCATGAAGCAAATGTGTTGCTTTTCCATCTTGATGTCATCAGTGTCTGCTTTTTGCCTCCCCTTCCAACTCATTGACAGTGCATGCATGCCAGGGTTATAGTCATATGGGACCTGTGTAAATCATGTACTGGATCTCTGGCTTGTCAGGCCTATGTGTGCGCTATGGTGCTAATGCCTGTTTCCATTTTTTGTCTTTCATGTTTTTGCAGGTGATGACGCACTTGATGCTGTTGAGGTTGAGGAGATGGTGCAGACCCAGGAGGAATCTCAGCCACGACCGGGCACCAGTGGGGGATGTGGTGTGGTGGTGGGTGAAAACCCACTCTTACTGCAGACCACATTGTCCAGGGGTGTCTCTGGGTGCACATCCCCAGACCTCTATTTAGGTGCTGAATCAGATGATGAGACTTATGTGCCTTCGCAGGTGAGTGTTTCTGGCAGGGATTCTGTTCTGTCCAACCCACCTGCACGAGGGGTAGAACCCTCTATGGGGATGTCAGTGTTGGTAAGTCCGCCTTTGGCGGTTATGGTTGCAGGGTCACACACCACAACATCTGATCCTGTTCCTGGGCCAGCAGATCAGAGGGGGAATGCAGTCCTGCAGCCTCAGGCAGTGCCAGCACAGCAAGGTTCAGATCGCCTTGCCCCGAACATTTGTGGTGCCCGCCAACGCGGTGGGCGTACGCCACCAGGCAATACTGTATGGGAAAACTCCATTTGCAGTATAGCAGCCCAACAGGGAGCATTGGCTGAAATGATGGCTCAGGCAATGGAGAGGGTGGCCACTTCCATTCTCCCCCCTGAAAGGCAGATGGAGCAACAACAGCAGGCAACAGACTCCATTTGCCAATCACACAGGGAAGACATGTTGGCGTCCAACAGGGACCGACGGGCGGCACTGAAGACTCTGCGCAAAGCCATATCTATAGAATCACAGGGCCACAGGGAAGCCCTGAGGGTAGAACTCCATAACCTCTGGGAGACTCTGGGTGAACTTGAGGCTTCCCGAAATTTAAGGTCAGAACAGCAGCTGGATCAGCTCACACGTTCGCTCTCAGCTGAGCTGCAGGCAACTCGGGAGGAGATCTGGGCATCACAGGAGGCCATGCGTGCAGGAATGCAGGCAACCCCTCAGGTGCTGCATGGGGATCTCCGTACTATCATCCTCCAGAACGAGACCTTCCACACCTGCATGCTTGCTGCCATGGAGCACCATACCAGGGCTTTGCATGGGCTGCCTCCCATAGCACCACCACCTCCTGATGCAGCAGCAGAGGGTGATGAGAGTGACAGCAGCACTCCTCCCACACTAGCGTAGCCGTGCAGGCCATGAGCCCATGGAGGTATTTTTTTTCTCGCAACATCCACGCAGGTGGCTGTTGGTGTGCACCCTGTCCTTGAACCTCCTGGGTGGCCTCCCCCCTTGGCCCCACATGGCCATTTTTGATTATTTTATTTTTTTAAATTTTTTTTTACAGTGTATTGCCTTGTGTGGCTCCCGTGGGCATCCACTGTGTATTCCAGCTGGGCACATGCAGGCTTGTCCTGTGTTTGGGTTAGATGCTTGGGTTCCTGACACACACACCCCTCATGCTTCCCTTTCCATGGGCTTGTAAAGGGTGTGACCAAGTGACGGTGACTTACACAGTGACATTGGGCTCCCATGAGCTGTGTGGGCAGTCTGTAGTCAAAACTGTGTGTACATCCCTAGTGGGGATTGTTCTTGTATTGAACACTGCATGGTGTATTGATATGTGCTTGTGCATCCATGTCTTCCTCCTTATTCACAGGTACCTTCTTCATGTCTTCACAAGGCCGTCTCCTTTGCGGATGCAGTTCATGTTGTATGCAGTACACTGACACATTTGCCTGATGTCAATACTCTGCCGTTGGAAGGGGTGGTTGTGCTGGTTTATTCAGGTTGTAAAACTTGCCCTACCTTTGTTTGGTACTGTCATATTTTGGCACTGTTTCATCCTGTGTTGCTGTATTGTGTTGCTGGTAAGTATTTGGTCATGTGTGCTGTTTGTTATTGATTACTGGGAGAATATTGTCTGTGGCCTGTTTCCATTTGGGACAATACACTTTGTGACACTTGTGTCATGTGTTGTGCATTCCTTTGTTTGCTTTCACATTGCATGACATGCCATGCTGTGTTGGGTAGCGGAGATGGGGAGGGGTTGGGTGACATGGCGCTGTTTTCATGTTGTATTTTGCAAGGGGGTAGTCATTCATGAAGCATAAATGTGTGTCTTTTTGTGACACAGCATTGGTTGTCTTTCGGTAGGTAGGGATGCACAAAATGTAACACTTCCAGGTGACCAATCTCAGACTGGTATGGTTGTGACAGTTGACTGTCCCTTATGTCATCATCATTGATTGTCAGCTGGTATGTACCAGGGCTGTGTGCACTCTGCAGGGGTGTGATTTTAGTTGAAGTAATTAGCCACCAGCTGCGTACGGGCTGCCTCACCACGTGCCCTTCCCCTCCCATGCGCAGTGGCCCTGCATGTGGTTGGGGATGTGGGGCCACCACCATGTCCACCGGCAGGCCCCGGTGGGTTGCAACGTTGTGCAGGACACATGCTGCCACTATGATCCTGCACACTACTGGGGGTGTGTATAGCAGCTGCCCACCAGAGCGGTCAAGGGAGCGAAAGCATGGCTTGAGCACTCCGAATGTGCACTCCACTATGCCCCGGGTTGCAATATGGGCTGTGTTGTATCTTACCTCGGGTGGTGTGGTGGGGTTCCGAATTGTCGTCATCAGGTGGGTGCTCAGAGGGTAGGCACTGTCCCCTGGAGAGGTGATGATGGGTATCATTAGTGGGGTTGTGACATTACTCAGTATCTGACATGCATGCATGTGCAGTGGCATTTATACTCACCAAGCAGCCATGTATCGCCATGCCGCCCAGCTTCTAGGTCCCGGTTTAGGGTTGACATTCTGTAAATGAAACTGTCATGGGTGGACCCTGGATAGTTGGCATATACTGAGGTGATGATTCCCTTGGCATCACATACTACGTGCACGTTGATGGAATGCCAGTGCTTGCGGTTTCTATAGATGTGCTCAGTTGCCCTACAAGGACGTAGAGCCACATGTGTGCAATCAATGGCACCTAGCACTTTGGGGAAGTGTGCCACCCCGTAAAAATCCGGGACTGCAGCCTGCCTTTCTGCAGGTGTTCTGGGCAGGTATATGTGCCTGTGGACTGATGGGTGTGCAGTCATGATGGCCAACACCTGGTGTAGGCAGCGTGACTGCGTGGCCTGTGACACCCCCCCCAACTATGGCACTTGTCCGCTGAAATGAACCAGTGGCCAAGAAGTGCAGTACATTGAGCACCTTTTCCAAGGGGCTCAGTGCTTGGGAGCACAGGGTGGGTGATGTGAGGTCATCCTCCCACTCACTCACCAGATCGAGTATTATGTGAGGTGGAAACCTGTACCTCCCATAGACCTGGTCATCAGGCATCCCAAAAAGGCTGGTCCTGGGTGTAAAAATTCTGGGCCTGACTATCCTCCTCCTCCTGCGGTGTCCCACGGCCACTGCTGCGAGGAACAGTATATTCATCGTAGTGTCTGAGCTTGTTTGTTGTTTGCGTGCACTTTTATGCTGCGCGGGTCCGTGTACGCCTGCTTCCTGCTGGCGTACGTGTTTCCGGATTAGCGCATCTTTTTTGGTGCACGCGTTTGCCCTGTTCGATTCCATGAATACCTGTTGTAGGCGCGCGTGTGGGCGTTCTGCGCATTTGCCTTGGGTACATCCCCCGTAACGCCCACATTTTCACGCGTTGTTCCCCATTCCGCGTGTTACGCCCCGTGTTCCGCCTACTTTTGTTGTGTGCACCGCGTGCACCACGCAGAATTTTAGCGCACATCCCAGATTTTACACACGCACGCACTTCCATGAATCGATGTGCGCGGATTTCGCACGCTTGCACTGCGATTTTCACACTTGCGCTGCGATTCGCACACTTGCGCAGAGATTTTCGGCGCACATTTATTCCATGAATCGGCCTGTAAATATCATTGTCCCACATGCACCTGTTCCCCCTCTCCATGTCCCAGTCAACTAGCCCCAAACCCTCACTACCAAGAAAAATGGTATGATGAGACTTCCATCCCTTCATCCCCTCCCATCCATCCTCTCCAAACACCTAATTCCCCTGTATTTGTGTCAGTTTCTGCTTCGCCCTCTCTTTCATAAATTTTATATCTGTATATAATAAAAAACATATTATGTGTGTTTTCATTCAGTCCTTTGTGTCCTATTTTTTTTAAAAGGCAGTTGGGGTGTCCGCAGACAGCCCGGGTGTCCGGGATGTCCGTAATTAACCAAAATGGGGGGGTCCTAAGGACACTATCCCTGTCCGTACTGTGCGCAAGCAAAACGAAACTGTTCTTAGAACACACTTGGTGTCAGGAATTTCCGCAATTAACCAAAACGGAGGTGTCCTAAGGACACGATACCTGTCCGTCCTGTCCGCAATCAAAATGGAACTGTTCTTAGAACACACTCGGTGTCCGGAATGTCCGCAATTAACCAAAATGGAGGTGCCCTAAGGACACAATACCTGTCCGTACTGTCCGCAAGCAAACCGGAACTGTTCTTAGAACACACTCGGTGTCCGGAATGTCCGCAATTTACAAAAATGGAGGTGTCCTAAGGACACTATACCTGTCCATACTGGCCGCAAGCAAAATGGAACTGTTCTTAGAACACACTCGGTGTCCGGAATGTCCGCACTTAACCGAAATGGAGGTGTCCTAAGGACACTATAGCTGTCTGTATTTTCTGCAAGCAAGATGGAACAGTTCTTAGAACACACTCGGTGTCTGGAATGTCTGCAATTAACCAAAATGGAGGTGTCCTAAGGACACTATACCTGTCTGTACTGTCCGTAGAACATCTACGCACATGCGCACCACACCCATAGGTCCTACGAACATTGTCCCTGTCCGTAACTGTCCATCTCACGTGTGTAGCACTTTTAATTAGTTTGAGGACCTCGAACACTGTCCGTAGAACACCTGCGTGCATGCACACAAACGTTCCTGCGCATTTGGTGTCCTGCAGACACCCTTCGCATTCACGGACATGTTCGCGACGTCAGCATGTGACCTCACCCACGCTGAGCATGTGTCCTGATTTGCGGACACTGTCCGGATCCCCAAACATTTTAAAAGTACTTTTTTGGACAATCCAAAGTATTTTATAGTACAAATTCACCATTGCACATGTCCCAGACAATGTCCCTGGCGTTCTACATACTTTATGGAACTTGTTGAGCCTTTTTTGGGTGTTCGATCTGGCCGCGGGCAGCGCAGCTGTCCGTGGAGCGCACCCCTGCACCCCTATAAAAGGCCACACCCCAGAGCTCATCTTCAATCTGTCTTTCTACTATTGAAGATTGACCTGCTTTTGCTGCCTTTGCTGTTGCATCATCAAACCTGATGATATCCATGGCTGCTGTTGTTCCAGCTGGTGCTGCTTCTGCCTCAGCACCACCCCCACCCCCTCCACCACCACCACCTCCCCAAGTGCCTGCAGAGGGGAACAGGCATGAGGATGTAGAGGAGGAGGTTGAAGAGGATGAAGAGGATGAGGTAGTAGAAGTCCCTACTACCAGCACTCGCCATGAGTCTTGGGTGTGGCGGTTGTTTACAACTCTTCGTGGAGTGCCAAAAGCACGTGCAAATAAGGTCACCTGCAATCAGTGCCACATGGCGCTGAGTCGTGGGAGGCCTGGTTCGTACAGCTTTGGTATGACATCAATGAAGCAACACCTAAAGTCGTTCCATGGTGGGGATATTCGCAAGGTTGTACCTAGTGATAAACGTAGTAGGTTGAGTTCCTCTACAACATCCTCCGTTTCCACTCCGGTCACCACAAGAGACACTCCTGTGGGACAGCGCATCCCTCCAGCTGCCTCACAGGCCATTCATGATGCTGTTGACCCTTACCTTTCGAGGGTCACAATATTGTGTATGTACTGTGATGCAGCAATCTGCAGGGGGGAGAATCTTCGTAGTGCTTTTGAGACTGCGGTCTTATCCCTGTGGTTGGTGTCCCTTCCTTACCCTCCTTTCCCATCCTTTCCTTGTGTGTCATTTGTAAAAAACAAAAAATAATGTAAAATAACAAAAACCAAAAAAAGGCTCTTTTCAGAGCCGCCTTTCAAAGTTTAAAAATAGAAGTGACAAATAAATAGTGCAGGGCCCTGTGCATTTTTTAGAAGTCTTCTTGACAGTTCGCGGACAATAATTTATAGGGGTGCTGCCCTATCATAACCATTGGACTTTTCTATGGGAGGAAGTGGTGGCTCTGAAAAGAGCCTTTTGGTGATGTTTTTTTGTGTTTGAAAAACTTCAAAGGGTAAACACCTACTGCAAAATGGATTGCTGTAATTTCAAAAAAGGTCGCAATGCATTTTGTACATTTCTCAGAAAAATCTGATTGCCAGCATAAGTAAGATGGACTCCATCTCTGCGAAAAATGTATGTGCTACGAAACATAATATTTTCATTGTGAAAAGAGGACATGCCAACCTCTCTTAAAAAGGCACAAACAGCCTCATTGACATTGCGCCTCGCTTTCTCCATTTGTGGACCAAATGAAGAAGAACGCAGCCACGTTCGTCTCTGCGCAATACGAGAAAATATTACTTGGGAATTTGGAAACATGTCCATGACCTCCCCAAGTCCTTCTTTCATTGCAAATTGCAAAGAAATTTCAGAAACATGTCCTAAACTGTTCCCTCCACAATGAATTATAATTATGTCTGGATAATGGTGTGTCTCCAAAGTAGCACAGAGAGGTACCAAGTCCAGCCACTTCATTCCACGCACTCCATGCCAGTGCACTTCCACATGAGGGAATCCAAGATCTGCAGCTACTCCACAGCGTTCGGCATGCACCTCCAACCAATGTATCCATGAGTCTCCCAAAATCCAGATAATCTGTTTTCTAAAACACACAGCCATAGCTATCTGTTCTTCTCTCAAGAAAAAGACTTTCTGACAAACTCTCTCCTCACACAACACACCCAGTAAACTTTATTGACCAATCCCTTGCTCTACTCTTTCTCATTTGCATACCTCTACACCCCAAAATCCCTGTATGTAATTTGCGGTGTCCGCGGACTACCACCATGTCCGCGGACATATTGAAATCTGAGCGTTATCAATTTAAATGGTGTGCCCCATTTCCCCTTTGAGGTTGGCTCTGAAAGGAGCCATTTTTTTGCAGATGCTTGACAGACACCTGTTATTTTGTATTTTTTTGGGGGGGTTTTCTTACTTTACTCCTAAAATCTTCACATAACTTTCTCCAAAGCAACCCTTACATTCCAAAACAGCATTGCATTGCCCATAAAAGATAAATAAATACCATCTTCTTTAAAATAAACAGCATTAGTGGAATCAATATTTTCATTAGTACAGAAGAACATACCAGCTCTAAGCATGAAAGCACACATGCCTCGGTTGATTGCACATGCAGCAATGTTTTGCTGAGGACAAAAACAGAACTATTGTCCCATATTGCCCTAGGTACTAATCCAGAAAAAATAACTTTGGCATTTGGAAGGATGTGCATTACTGCTTGAATCAAGTGTTCCAAATCTGCCAACAAAGTAGGGGCACTGACATAGCCCAAATGAAAAGCATCACAGTGCAAAACTACCACATGGGGACTGTTCATCCTGCCTATATCTTCACAAACTTGTACTATTCCCTGTACATTGCAACCAGACACAGTGCTCCACACCACCTCCATTCCTTTAACATCAAAATTGTTTGCCACATGCCTGCATTGAGCATAATGTTGTAAACCATGCACAAACATATCTCCAACACCCTGACTTTCTCTACCACTTCCATCTTCACTACACATAGCCTCTTTCAACACAAATCCACAACCTCAACACCTGATTGGCTAATCCCTACAGTCCCCTTTCCATGCTGGATTTTCTGGAAAACCACGGATCTGGCACACCCTGTCCGCGGACAGCTGCGGTGTCTGCGGACCGCATAACTCTTAGACAACCCTTCTACCCTTTCCACTTCACTCTCTGTGCCATTCCTTCATTGGATACAGCTAAGCAGTCACACAACCATCCACCAATCACCTCCAAGACCTCTACATCTAACTGCATCATCAGAGTTCAGCACTTCAAATGTACTGTTGATCACTGAGTACAAGCCTCATATCATTGGAAAGCACCTACTACAAAAACTACTGTACAATTCGCCAAGATTTCTTCCTGCAGCTGCATGCATATCCACATGCATGAATGCAAACTACAGGTATGCATATTTTATGCAGAGTACATGTACAACTCTTATAAATGCATATAAACAAAATAACTGCCACTTAACCTGTATAACCTATCAAATGAACTTACTATTATTTTTCCCATCTGCTATAATTAAATGTCACTTCCAAACCTGTCTGCTATCTAAATTCTTTTTTTACACACACAGCTATCTAAAAAATTATAATATTAAAAGATGGGAGAAATAACAGTATAATTGTAGAAAAACACTTAGTAGTGTATTATAACATTACACACAGCCAGGATATGTTCTTGCATCTTTATACACTCACACAGATAGACACTATCATTAAAAAGCTCCCAGCTGAGATAACATCACTGCCTGTGTATCACATACTTCGGCTTTATTACCCACACCTTTACAAATGCATACATTCTATGCTTTTCTCTACAGTTTCTGCCTTTTACCCTATAAAAATAGAAAATAAGTATATGGTTATTTCTTCCATCTCCTAACATGCAATAACACAGCCTTAAGAAACCAAATGAGTTTCATACGCTTAGTATTATACTCATTTGCAAAGCATGTTGAACTAACAGATTGTAAGTAAAATATAAAGGCTGCACATAGTCAAAGGAAACTGCATGCACACACTATGTGCAGTTATCAAACAACAATACTACTACAAAAACATAAAAATCAACATCTAAATTAACAACAGTGCTATAAACACACAAAATTACTAACTTCTTTCTTTTACAATTGTAGTGAAGACCACTCTCCTGAAAAGCAGCAGCATCTGAAGTACAAACAACTCAGAAGAAACCTGCTCATTCCAAACAAAAAAGTAAGTACAATACTACCATAATGTTCTAACTGTTACACAAACACACTGTGTGGTTGATTCATGGAATTTGTGCACCAAAAAACTGGGATTTGTGCACCATTCTGCCCACAAATCCCCATTTGTGAAACAGGGATTTGCGGGCAGAATGGCACACAAATCCCATTTTTTCGGTGCACAAATTCCATAAATCAGCCCCAAGAATATTATTGCAAAACAAAGAACTGTTTTAATTCTATACCATTAGATTTAGTATTCGTGCTTCTCCTCACCACTAGCTTACTTTGTATTGTCATCTGAACCCCAGCATAGTAACACACAAATACAAGAATAGCCTTCCCAACTAGTTGTAGCTGCCCATTGCACAATCACACACCTCCACATACATCCTTACCATCCCACTCAGACACTCATGCACACAGCACACATACATTGCAGAACAGCCCAACCCATACTTTCATTTTTTTCCAACAGACCCCAAAGAATGTCTACCAAAAAGCAAGTCCGTAGAAAGCAACGCAGAAGTAGAGCAAATGAAAATAAAAGTGTCCAAAATAAGCATCCATCTCTAGCGGAATTTGTACAAAAAGTTCAAACAAAAGATCTAATAGAGTCATTAAGTGAAACAAAACAAGCTTCCAGTACAATAACTTTGCCTCCTCTTTCAAAATGTAAAACGAAACAAAAAGTGATTAACAAGAATTCAGCTACCACTACTGCTAACACTGCTCCTATAAATCTTGATGTAGTGGCAAGTAACCATACCAATAAAAGTATTTTGCAAAAAATGTTCTGCTACAGAATCCTTCAGAATCTTATCAAAACAGGAGAGAAATCATGCACAACCCTTAAAACCTACCGTAGAAAATGAATCTTAGAAGCTCTCATAGACAGTGCAATCCTTCTTAAATGGAAGTTATTCATTTTAGTGTTAAACAGAATGAAACCACTAACAAAACTAACTACTAAATTACAAAAAAGACTTCTCAATAAACGGAATGTCAACAAAAATAACTTATTAAATATCTGTGGAGGTGAATGGAGTCACACCACGAGCACTGAACCATATTTCAATGAAGAATTATACAAACAAAAGCAAACAAACACAATTGCCATACATACCAGTGGACGGGTGTATGACAAACTTAATAATACCATAATGGAACAAGAAATGCTGCTTACAAAAATATCCCCAGAAAACTCAGTATCACCTCTCCATCCGACTGAACCAAAACGTCCAGTGTACAAATAGCTGTGCACGTCAATGTGTAACATTGCCAAAAAATCTTTCAAATCGTTACGCCAGTTCCTCAACCAATATGTAAAAGGCTAAGACAAATTCAAAATGAAACTTCTACAAAATATGGATACCTGTCCAGTGCGCAAACACACAGGACTACAAGGACATTCATTAGCCTGCATTTCAGGACCTAATTGCAAAAGCACCTTCCATCATATCAAAATTATATCAACACATCATTCAAATATAAGAAATCTTGTCCATAAACTGTACTATGCTAACAGTCGAGCTTTAGCATTAGGCAATTTAAATAACAATCTTCTACATGGTACAGCCAAAGACCTACTTGAAGAAATAGAGCATATCCAGAAAAATATTTTGGAAGTGAAAGCCACTTATAAAATGCAGTAAGTTTACAACAGACTAGGAACAATTCTACAAGTGGCAACCTTCTACTACACACATACAAAAAAGAAATACTAAATTTTAAAAGTACATCCGCTGAAGTACCAAACCATGTGTGTGTGTGGTGCCGCAGAACTTTTTATAAAAGTAGCACAAAAACTGTAGACATAACATACACAATAGAAGACAATGAAGATTCCAAATGGTTTGAATTAGCTCTCTACCTTATAGCAGAAAACAAATACGAAGTACATGACCCCTTAATACTTTGCAGTTACTGCACTGCAAAACTTGACAACCAAACTCCTTCACGTGCTATCACAAATAACTTGGAATTATTCCCACTACCAAAACCCTTGCAACAACTCAATTTATATGAGAGCATCATAATTCAAACATTGCATCCATTCCAAGCAATAATACACCTTCAACCAAAAACAGCAACATTACCTCCCTCAGAATTAGTGAAAGGCATTTGTGGCAAAGTAGTTTATTTACCATTAGATCTGAAAGACAATGTACACACTCTGGGAGTTCAACATCCGATAGATCAATCTTTAATTGTCTTAGTAAATGGTGTACCTACAAAAGACAAAATAATTTGGCAACAACTCGTAGACTTACATAAAGTTAGACAAGCCTTGCAATATCCAAAAGACAATAATGAATACTACAAAGAAATTAATATTGAAGAAAACTTGAGGGAAACCACTGAAATAATTCAAGAGTCGACAGAAACTGGTCAATTTGAACTTTTATATCCTGCTAGAGTATCCAATATTTTAGACCATTATACAATATATCCATTACACTCTAAAGACACCATAGGTGATGCACTAAAAACATACCAAATGCGACAAACCAAAGGATCACCAATCAGCATATGGGAAAAATGTCTAGAAGCATGTGCTTTTCCTCTACTCTTTCCTACTGGGAAAGGAGGAAGGTACGATGATAGACCCACTCAGATAAAAGCATCAGAATACCGCTCGTTACAAATGTATTCTGAAGATCCCAGATTTAGACAAAATGTGGAATACATATTTCACATACTCTTTGAAAGTGAACTAGCAACTCTATGCTACGGAGTTGCATACACATTGAAATCAGGTACCCATTTTCAAAATATGTCAGCTACAAAATTACTACAAAAACTACAAGAAAAAGATGAGGTTTTACAATCAAGCATTACAAATCTGTTAGCAAACATGCATGGTACTAAAAAGTACTGGTTCCGACGTCACGGAGATGTATGTTGTATGATAAGAAACCTTGGCCCTCCCACTTGGTTTGTTACATTAAGTTGTGCAGAATATGCATGGGAAGATTTACATGATTTCCTACACATATCAAACAAAAACAAAACAAACATAGATATACTAACACCTGGAGAAGTTTGCTCTCTAGATCCTGTTAATGTTTCAAGATTTTTCCATCATCGCTTCATTGCTATGCTACACTTTATTTGTAATAAAACTGTTCCTCCCCTCAGAGAAGTGCAACACTTCCTATGGAGAAAAGAATATGAAGCCAGAGGAGCACCACATATTCATATGCTTTTATGGATTAAAGAGGCGCCTAAATTTGGTCAAGACAGTGATGCCACTGTTTTACAGTTTATCGAAAAATATGTCACTTGTGAAATTCCTTCAGAAGCAACAAATACTGATCTTCATGCACACATTTCACAATTTCAAAGACACAAATGTGGGAAATATTGTCGTCACAAATACAAAAACAAAGGGGAATACTACACCAAATGCCGCTTTGGTTTCCCTAGACTATTTACAGCAAAAGGTCAAGTAAAC
The DNA here is from genome assembly GCF_040938575.1 of Ambystoma mexicanum. Taxonomy (NCBI): domain Eukaryota; kingdom Metazoa; phylum Chordata; class Amphibia; order Caudata; family Ambystomatidae; genus Ambystoma; species Ambystoma mexicanum. The sequence continues at coordinate 675,935,514 of NC_090934.1, forward strand.
AACTTCATGTCTTCAATTAGACATAGTGTTAAAGGTAAATCACCTAAGAACACATATTATATAAAAAGAACAGAAGAAGCAAAATATATCAATGATTACAATGCAATCATTGCCTTCTTATGGAATGCAAACATAGATGTGCAGTACATTGCAGACAATCCCACTGCAGTTGCACGATATGTTACAACCTACTTAACCAAAGCAGAAAAAACAGAGCTTCAAGACCTCTGGGATGGCCTATCATCAGCCAAAACACTATCTCAGAAATTGTACAGTTTAGGCATAAAAATGCTCTCTCATAGAGAATGTGGCTCCTATGAAGCTGCAAACCATTTAACCAGTACTGCTTTGTATGGACAATCTGAAAATATAGTATGGCTAAGTCTTGGTCCTGCTAAATCTAGAAAAAGAGTTCTCAAATCATACGATGACATAGAAACAATAGCCAAAAATGATCCCAACAGCCAAGACATTTTGAGAAACAATTTACTAGACACATACTACCCAAACAGGAGTATCACTTTGGAAACCATGTGTCTACAACACACAGCCCAAAACTTCACATACAAAAATGATATAAAACCAGATGAAAACAAAGATAGATATAGAGTGACAAATTGTGAAGGCAGCTTAGTGAAACTTGCCAAACAAAGCTTAATTAATCATATCAAATTGTCATTAAAAACTCCTCAACAGAAAGAACTATATTACATGTCCCTGCTACAACTTTTTAAACCATGGAGAAAAGAAGAAGAATTACTAGATATCTATGACTCCTATGAAGACGCTTTCAAAAAAAATGAAAGCACTATAACCGATGTAAACTTTACACAGTACAAAACAATGTTGCACAATGAACAGCAACACAAAGAAGAACTCTAGGCCCAACTAGATAAGGACACTCCCGACAGTAGTCAACCTTCTGTAACAGTAAGCCAAGAACCACTGCGACAGCCACTAATAGCAAATGAGGCAGAATTAACTATGACAGAAGTGGAAAACACCATGTGTCACTATGAAGAAGATGCAGAAGACTTAACTGTACTGCAATCAAAACGGAACAATGAGCAGCGTAGCATTTTTCAAAAAGTAACAAAAGAAATTGCGCATGGTGTACAACATGAAAATAAAGAATGTACCTGCGGGGCGTGGCTACGAGGGCCATGTAGGAGGACGCGATCTGGAGGAGCTCCCGAGATCCTGCAAAGATCCGGGCAAAAAAGTGCGTGATGACAGGCCGTTGACCGCTAAAAATACACATGCCGGTGTGTGAATGATTGGGCTACGCGAGGTGAACTTCTGGATGGTACAGGAGGAACGGCGGCAGAGATCTGTGCGGAAGAGATAAGGAGCACCGGAGACGAAAGACAACACAAAATGGCCGACCAATGCCCGGAACAAAAGAAGAAGCAGGCCGCACGGATGACCTAGCGAAAGGGGCGTACTGAGTGCACAATTGTCACTTGTGCTCAACACAGGTCCTCTGGGTCATGTCGAATAGGACGGTGAGGCCGAAGGCGAAACAGCCCACCTTAGACGACTTCGCTAAGACGTCCCCTGGTCAAGACATTACCAAGAGCAGGGACAAGCCGCCTGCAAGCGGCATGACGACTTCGGGCGCTAACCAAGAAGTCCTGGCTGCGATTGCGGACCTAAGGGCGGCCTGGGAATCTAAACTAGAACTATCCGTCACTGAACTAAAAACGGCACTGGACCTCAAGGTCGGAGAGGTGCAGGAGGACGTTAATCTACTCCGAAAGGATGTCAGGGCCTTGGCGGAGCGCACGGAGTCCCTTGAGAAGGAAGTTAGCCCGAATACTGCGGATTGCGCCTCCCATAAAGCCGAATTGCACGCCCTGATACAAAGAGTGGGCAACTTGGAGAGCAGAGCGGAGGAGGCGGAAGGATGAGCCCGACGAAACGGCATACGCATCGTGGGCCTGCCGGAGGGATTGAAGGGCCACGATCCCATGGAATTCATTGAATCCATGCTACTGCAAGAGATACCCGGAGGAGCCCTATCCCAAGGATTTGCAGTGGAAAGGGCACATAGAGCCCTAACAAGGAGGCCGCCGCCGGGGAACCCGCCTAGGCCGGTGATAGCCAAAATTCTTAATTACTGTGACCAGGAGAGGATATTGGAACACTTTCGTAAGGGAGGAACGATCACACGAGGAGCGGCAAACATCACGGCTTACCCGGACTACACCCTGTCTGTGCAGCGTAGCCGCATGAACTTTGGGACGGTAAAGCGGAGATTGAGGGAGACGGGCCACAAATATATGTTATTGTATCCGGCAAAATTGAAAGTCATTCATAAACATAAAACTTTGGCTCGATGCGCAAGGATGTCCCCAGGAGTCAGAAGTTCGGACGGAGAAAGAGTTCAGAAGAGATAAGTGATGCACGAAGAAGGTGCCGCAAGATGGCGCGGCACGTGGGACTTGAATATAGTCGCTTGCGCAGCCTTCAGTAGAGAAGGTCAGACTATTGCACTATATGTCATAAGCACTGTGGTTAATGTTGAATTAACGGGAGCCTTACGGAGCGTTTCTCTCTACCCCATAACAGTTTCAGTTAAGTGGCCATTAGGGCGACTTCACCCTACTGAGCTCTGTGCATCGTTTAGTGCTTGCAGGGCTAGATGTGGGGGTGCCTGAGCTCCGAGAAGAGAGCTGGGCAGCAGTTGGGGTGTGTGATGTTGGGGAAGGGACGGGTGGGGGGAGGGGAGGGAAGTTGGGGATTCATTGTGTACATAGTTATGGGGAGTTCGAGCTGGTACGAGAAGCTACAAGCAAAAATGGAGGGCTGTATCTGTATCACGTGGGCAAAGGGGAGGCGCTACATGGGAGGCAAGAAGACACTCACGAGCCATGGGAGACCTTAAGATCGTAACATGGAATGTCAGGGGACTTAACAGCTACTTAAAAAGAAACAAAGTCATGATGTACTTAAAAAGACAGAGGATTGATATTGCGCTGTTGCAGGAAACACATCTGACGCAGCAAAAATTGGAACTGGTGGGGAAGAAGTGGAGAGGTACTGTAGTGGGCTCTCTGTACTCTGCCTACGCTAGGGGAGTGCTGGTCTGGGTGGCACCGCACGTTCCGCTCCAACTTACGCAAGAGGTGGTGGACACGGAGGGTAGGTTGGTCATATTAAAGGCCTTGGTAGGGAATAAAGAGGTGTGCATTATAAATACATATGCCCCCAACCAAAACACTGCTACGCATTTTAGAACCCTATGTACTCATGTACTCATCTGGGCGCGTGTGTGGGGGGAGCGGTTATCTGGGGAGCTCGACTGTGTGCTCGACCCAAAGGCAGACAGATCTGATGGGAAGATTGATAGGCCCACCCCGACGGCCAGGGTATTGCAGACATTACTAGATGACTTTGGGCTGGCGGATGTTTGGAGACTGAAACACCCTAATGAAACACAGTACTCGCACTACTCAGCTCCGCAGCACCTGTACACGAGGCTGGATTATTTTTTTGCCACGCCAGATGTGATGATAGAGACCACCCAAATAGAATATAGAGCGAGGGTCCTGTCGGACCACTCGCCTCTGGTGCTGACCTGGCAGCACCGCCGCCCCAGGGCACGGATACCGACGTGGTGCCTCCGGGCGGAGGCGCTCAGAGACCCAGTCTTCAGGGAAGACATCAGGGATGCGATCTCACAGTACTTTGAGGTAAACACAGGCAGCGTAGATTCGGCGTGCACACTCTGGGAGGCCTTTAAGGTGGTGTTGCGGGGTGCGGCTATTGCTAAGTCAAAAGGCCTACAGGGTGGGGTCCTAACAGAACTAGAGGAAGCGGAAGAGAAACTAGAGCGCGAAAGCAACAGGGCAGGAGGGGACGCGGAACCTGTACTCGAGTTGCAGCAGAGGTGTGCGGAGCTTTGGGAAAGGCTCTGCAACCTTAACTACAAAAAGTATGTTGAGAGGCAACATGCAGGTGGGGATAAAACTGGCCGCTTGTTGGCGTGGTTATACAAGAGCGAAACCCCCAGGCCCCCGATTAGGATAATAACCAGAGAAGACGGGGAGGTGGTTGACACCCAGGAAGGAGTCAACGAGGCATTTTTGGACTATTATAGAACATTATATGAGGACAGAGGAGGGGACAATCAGGAGGAAATTAGAGAAACACTAAAAGACATGGAATTACCTAAGATTAGTGATGAAGAAAGGGAGGAATTAGACGCACCGATTACCCTGGAGGAATTAGAGGAGGTGGTGAAACAGCTGCCCACCTGCAAGACCCCGGGTACGGATGGATTCCCGGCTGAGTTTTACAAAACATATAAAGCAGAAGTACTCCCCCCTATGCTAGAGATGCTCAATGAGTCTTTTGAGAAGGGTCGGCTACCGTACACGCTCAGAGAAGCACTAATCGTGTTGCTCCCCAAGCCCAACAAGCCAGGGCATTGCTGCAGCTCCTATAGGCCGTTGTCAATGTTGAACCAGGACAGCAAGATCTTGACGGCGGTCCTGGCTAATAAGCTGAGAAGGGTCATCAGTAACCTGATACACCCGGATCAGACAGGTTATGTCCCCAACAGAAATATAACCCACAACCACAGGCGACTCCACCGGGTGATTGAAGAGGGAAACAGGAGCGATGGGGAAATGGCGGTGGTGTCCCTAGATGCAGTCAAAGCTTTTGATTCAGTGAGGTGGCCATGGTTGCTGGCGGCCCTGGAAGAATACGGGATGGGGCCGGGTTATGTTAGGTGGGCGAAATTGTTGTATAGTGAACCACTGGCCAGAGTACGCACAGGATCGGTGATATCTGAAAGGTGGCAACTCAGTAGAGGCACCAGACAAGGGTGCCCCTGGTCCCCGATGTTATACATTCTGGCCCTAGAGCCCCTGCCAGTGTACCTCGGACAACAATATGACATGGTCGGTATTGAAGCAGGGGGAGAGAAACACCTAATATCCTTATATGCTGACGATTTGCTACTGTAGTTGAAATATCCGGAAAAAAATCTTCAGTATATTGTAGAGGTCATGGAAAAGTATGCAGAATTGTCCGGCATTGCGGTGAACCCCCAAAAATCGAGCATGTTCCCATTGGGGAGCTACATAGGAGCCCCTCTGGAATGGTTGCCAGTGTTGTCCGTACCTTGGGCGGCTGATTCCTTCCGCTACCTCGGAATAGTTGTATATGATACTGTGGAGGAGGAACACTTGCATAACACCGAGGTGGCTGTGAAAAAAATCTGCACAAATATGAAGTTTTGGGAGAAGCTGCCGCTGGCGATGATGGGACGGGGGCGATGCTCAAAATGGTGGTCCTGCCTAGGCTGTTACATTCTTCAGTAATATACCATACTTGATACCCAAAAAGTTTTTTGTCAAACTGAACAGCATGTGTAGGGACTTCCTGTGGCATGGCACTCGCAATAGAGTGGCGCTATGGAAGCTACAGAACTTCCATGATAGAAGGGGCATCAAGCTGCCGAACTTTGAGGCCTATTATGTAGCCAGTCAGTTGCAATATGTAACCAAATGGCTCTCTGATGAAGAAACACCTGAATCTAGGCTGTTTGGGCAGGACTGCACCCCGTTTTACCTAAATGAGATTATCTGGATGACTAGACTTGAAATGAAAGAACGCCCGGGTATGCTGTTGCTTGGGTGGAAGATGTGGCACAGAGTATGCCAACTGATGGAGAACCCATGCCCGTGTTCCCCACAGGTGCCACTAGTTGCCTTAGCTAGGGGAGACAACAGCTCAGGATGATAATCAGGACCTATTGGGAATCGGTTGGGCTGGTCACATTGGGAGACATATGGCAAGAAGGGGCTATTAAAGAGTTCGAAGAACTGGGAGAAGAGACAGGATTGCATGGAGGCCAATATGTCACGTATCGTAGGCTAGTGCAGACTATTCGCAAAACCTGGCCAGAGATTGTACTGGCGGAAGAACCAGACGTTCTAATGGGAACAATATATGATATATCAGAAGGAGGGCACGAGATCTCTAGACTGTATGAGATGATGATGACCCGGGTGGGGAAGGATTTGCCTCACCTGAGGCTGGACTGGGAAGCGGAGGTGGGGGCACAGATGACCGATGGAATGTGGGAACGTGCTATAGGAAACCACAAGAAAGAGTCCAGAAATGCTAGATTGCAGCAGATACAGTTATACATAACGCATAGAGCCTATATGGCCCCGAAGAGAATATCTAAGTTTGCAAAGGCAGGAAGACAAGCATGCCCAAAATGCGATGAGGAAGACGCAGATATGACACACATGTTCTGGTCTTGCCCAGTGATTGAAGCTTTTTGGGGGGAAGTAGCACGGAAACTAGCGGATAAAGGGGTCTCGCTCAACATAGATACAGCCTGGGCCTGCCTGTTGGGAGGGTTTCCCAGACCACGGAACACTAAACACCTTGGGAAACTGAGGGACCTGGCATATGTGCTTGCTAAAAGAAGGATAGCTATGGGCTGGAAGCAATGCCACAAGCCACGGGTAGAGGTATGGTGGCGGGACTTGCAAAAGTGGGCGGAGGCTGAAACGGTGGTGTGGCAGGAGGCATGTAGCAAGTGCGGGGAAGAAGATGTGGGTAACGTGATGGCTTGAAGAATGTTAATAACAGGACTGTTTGGCACAGTAGTGGATCCTGCAGCTTCGGAAGGAAGCGATACCCAGCCACACGCAGCAGACACAGAACCAGAAATGCAAATAAGCTCTTGGGGAGGGGGGATTTGGGGAGCAGTAATGAGCGTTAATTGATGTTCACGAGTTTATTGTAAATAACGCTGCAAGTTTGGTTTGTATTGTTTATTTGTTTTCAAAATAAAAATCTTTAAAAAAGAATGTACCTGCCAAAATTACAAACCTATACTACTATACGTCAGTGATCAAGTTGGTTCATGCAAAACATTCTTTATCGAAATCATCAGCAAGTTCCTTCAACAATTGACAAACAACAAACTGTCAGCTGTTGTAACTGCCCCCACAAGTTTAGCTGCCTACAACATAGACGGTGTCACTTTACCGATTACTACTCCTTCCAGTAGAACACCAAAACAAATTAGAATATTACAAACTTTCTACAGAAGCTGCAATGGAACTACGCAGAGTGTTAAAACAAATGAAAACGCTACTAATGCTACTGATCACCCAATAAGGTAAACAGACCGCTTGCAGTCCCGTTTTGTTAGTTTACTAATGTATGTATGAGTCAGTACTCACACTAATGTCCTTTTATCCCATTAGGGATACAGGCCGCCATACTTTTGCGAGGACCCATCTTGCCGGAGATATTTTCTACTTGTTTGCGGGACACAAATAATTACTCCTATGTAAGCATTGATAGGCTTTGTCCATCTGTTACTATGTTGATACATAGATAATAATCATCCTCAAATAACTCTCGGCTAAAACGCTATGTACTTGAAAACTTTTTGGCAATTTGTTAGCCTCAAGAGATATAATCGTTCTACTTGGAATTTATATACCAAGGCCTGGCTTAGATACAATATATAGCTTGAAAAATATTAATTGATAAAACACCTTCGCCTAAATGATTTTAACTTCTATTTTCATCTAGAAAAAGGTGTCCTCTTGCCACAGGATCTAGCATCATCATTTCCAGCCTGTGTGGCGTGTGAATAGAAATCATCCACAATTGTGATGTAATTTACCATCATCACGATCTCTTTTGAAGCCAGTAAGAGAATACTTTAGAGTTGTATGTCACACTATTATTTATGGTACTTGTATGTTAATTTTATATTTTTTAAATTGCACGTATACAGGTTTTTTGTCTTAGGTAACTTGCTGTTTGCTAAAATGTATAGCAATTTTGTTCCACAATTAATGTCATACGTGCGATCTGGGGCTAAGTTACTTAAAAATGTGAACATCTATTGACCTCACTTAAACCTAGCATAGTAGACAGTCTGTATAACATGGAAGAAATTTGTTGATGAACTAATTGTAAATATATATATATTTTTTTAGATCAATGATGTTGAATGTCCATAATATTTTGGGGTAAAACCTTGTACGTGGAGACACGTGGGAAGAAATCCTCTGTCCTGAAGATGGCCTTGACACCCTTTCCCGAATGGACACTAGAGAGGATGTCCAATTCGTTGCATGGCCGAAACATGTTGACACTTAATCTCTCAATGGACGTCTAAATTTAGTCGTCTACTTAATTAATTTGTTAAAAAATCTCGTTGTCATCCACAGTTTGACATACCCCTTTTTTGTCTTGTTTGTTTTTATGACAAATATGTATGAATTCACCATATTTTAAAAAAATACTTTTCAACTATATTAAAAAGAAATGTTCTTCTGCTAAAAACTACTGCATATGTTTCTCTGTCCTACTAGCTGTTCTATGACTAACAGATATAGAATGCACTTGTTGATGTAAATGTTTTTGTGTCACTAATACTCTTTTCTCGCAGCTCCCAGTTTGATTAAGAGACGGGTAACCAATTCTCTCTGCTTTGGCACCCTTTTGTTCTACATATACTTACCCATTTGAGAATTGTTCCCCCGATAACAAAAAAAGTGGGTAATTACCACTTCATTATATACATGTTCTGGACAACCCTTGGCTGGTAGGTAAAACTTTGTAGCACACAGTACCTGTGGCAGGAGAACCCTGTTTGCACTAGGTTTCTCAAAAAGGATAATGTCAATATCCTCACTTTCTCTGATGAGTATTATCAGAGATTGATGGGTCTGCCATCTATTGTAGCATCTGACCCGAATGGTACTACACCCACTGCTAACAGTGATGATTTAGACCTCTAATTGAAAAAAAGAAAAAACAAATCCGCACTGAATATCACGGACAAATGATGCTTGCCTTTCTAAAAGCAGGCATTATCCCAGAAGGACTTCAGGTCAAAAATATTCTGTGAGTTTTTATTGACAATCCTAAATTCAAAGGACAATTCAGTGCTGTAGGCAACAAATGCTCAAGAGACAATCTCATCCTTATCATAGATACTTCAGTGGAAGAGGCTTCTAAACAAAAAGAGGAAATTGAAGCACTGGAAAATGAAATGAAAGGCGATAATCTAACTAAAGACATTAAAGACAAACTCACCAAAATTGAAGAGGAAATACAAAAGTTCAAAAAATATACTTTGGACAAAAAAATGTGGAAATACAAAAAAGACACCGAAAACTATAAAGAAACAATCACCTATCCATATCTAGTGGAATCTTTCTATGACGACCAAAATAAACTAGCACAAAATAGAAACAGAAACATGAGTCGTTTAAGAAATAAATATGTCAGTGTTTCAAACACCTCCAATACCACCACCAGCAGTGATTCTGACAATGCTGGCACGTCCAATAGCACCAGTGCTAATAATCAACCCCAGTTTTTTCGGGGGAGAGGCAGGAGGGCACGCAACTGGCAACAAGGGCCTCCACGCATGCAGACCTGCAACTGGAGGGGTCCGCCTCAAAACTGGTGATTCCGGTGTTCAACCTTTCCAGCTATATATTGACAGAATTCGAAATCCAAGTCCTGAAAAATGGACTGAGTTTTGTCCATGTTACTAAAGCTAAAGATTTTGACACCCAAGTTGAGTTACATAAATTCTTTCGACTTATCCGTCTGAAATACTTTTTCAAAGATGGCACTCCATCTGGGAAAGAACCCAGCACTACTGGTCTAAAACCTCCATCTACTTTTACTCCTCTCAAATCCATGGTAAATCCTGCTATCCTAGCATTTGAAAACAAAATTTTGGAAGAAACCAAAAATCTACTTAAAGCAAAAAATCGCCGTAAGGACAATCTTACTCGGGAAGAAAGGGCAGCTCTCATCTCTTTACAAAACAATCCCGCCTTTCTTATCAAACCAGCTGACAAAGGCCGAGGTATAGTATTGTGGGACACGAATCTATACAAAATTGAAGCGGCCTTACAACTAGAGAATCCTCTTTTCTACCATAAACTAGATAGAGATCCCTCAGGCACTTTGCGAGAGGAAATTAAAAGTCTGATGGACCATGCCCTTCGGGAATACTGGATCGATATAGATGAATATAATTTTTTGATAAAAACTTCTCCTGCTATTTCAGCTTTTTATCTTCTTCCTAAGGTACATAAAAATCCCTCTATACCACCCGGTAGACAGATAGTTTCGGCAATAAATTCAATCTTAGAAGCTCTGTCCATTTACACTGACTGGTTCCTTAGACCTTTTGTAAGATCAATGCGTTCTTTCGTGAAAGATACTACCAGCATGATCAACCTCCTTGACTCCATGCAGATTGATCCACAAGACCTTTTAGTCACTTTAGACGTAACCTCGCTTTAGACGAGTATCCCCCAAAACGAATGCCTTACCATCATGGGCACCTATCTTAATAAAAGGACAGAATACAACGGGAAAGTCCACACTTCGATTATTATGGAATGCATTTGGATAGCTCTGACGGAAAATGTCTTCCTTTATGAAGGTGCCTTCTACAAACAAATACATGGCACAAGCATGGGGGCAACCTTTGCCCCCGACCTGGCAAACCTCTTTATGGATAATTTGGAATCCACGTCTATTTATCACCCTGCGAATCCATTCAAGAATAACATCATTAAATGGTTCTGCTATATAGAAGACGTATTATTGATATGGAAAGGGGACACCACCCTCCTTGATTCTTTCGTAGCGTGACTTAACAACCACAATGAATATATCTTGTTTACAATGACATATGACATCAAAAAAATCCCCTTCTTAGACCTTGTCATTTGCCAAACAGACACAGGGCTTTTACAAACCAACCTATATCGCAAACCTAGCGACAAAAACACACTCCTAAAATTCAACAGCTTCCATCCGCTGAGTCTTAGGGAAAATTTACCCATAGGACAGTTCTTGAGAATTAGAAGAAATTGTTCTAACCTTCATGACTATATCCAAGAGGGCAAAGACCTAAAACTACGCCTGAAAGCCTGAGGTTACCCAAAAAAATCTATAAATACAGCATATAGAAGGGCACAACATGCCAATAGAGAAAGATGCCTCCATCCTGAAGCCAAAACCAAGGAGGAAAGATTGACCTGTGTGAGCACTTTTAGTCCTATTAGTAACGGACTAAGAAAAATGATTAAAAAAAGACACTGGCACATTCTATCCACTGAAGACTTTTGCCCGGTTCAGCCTAGATTCGCCTTTAAACGGCAAAAAAACCTTAGGGACATTTTGGTACACACCTACCCCATTGAACGCAAACCGCTGTCTCAAACCACATCATGGAATTTACCACCTGTCATTGGCCACTTCAAATGTGGCCAATGTTCGGTCTGCTCTCTCACTAACAACTTAAAAACTCTTGAGCTAAATGGCACCATCTGGACACTCAAACAGTTTTCCAATTGCCTATCAGATTGGGTTATTTACGGCATCAAATGCCCATGCAACCTTTTATATATAGGGAAAACTAGCAGACCGATAAGACAACGGATATGCAAACTTACTCAAAAACAAAATAGACAAAAAACCTTCAGTTACTCACTTTAACATAGCCAAACACAAACACACCGCTATCCAGTGGTTTGTCATTCAAAAAATCCCTGCCTCAATTAGAGGTGGTAATAGGGTTATGGCACTTAGCGTAGCTAAACAACGGTGGATCTATAACCTCAATACAGTTAACAAAGGTTTAAATGTATCAGTTTAATGGAATAGCCTTTTAGGCTAATGCACACTGGTCCTCCTTCACTTGTTTTCTTTTCTTTTTCAGAATATCCTTAAACGTCATACTATCTATGGTGATCCCTTTCTAGAGGGTTTCAGACCTTTCATTTTGCGGCTCTAGAATTCAGTATGATTCACATCTCGCCTTATAAGAAGTTTTGGCACCTTACTGATACCTATGATATTGTGTTTGGTGCCGGGTTTTACTTATTTTTCCAAACAAGGGCTTTCCTTATTTACAACAGGCGGATGCTGTTTTTTCTTCCTTGGGCAGACTCTGATGCCCAGACATGCGTTTTAGGCATAACCGCATGTTTGACATGTCTCTTTCATAAGTCTTCGCATTGAGTCAATTCGAAGCGACTCATTCTACAAAGCGCGTATGGCCCTCAACGTTTCTGGCCATTTAAGAGACGCGTTGATACCATCACGCACGTCATGTGACTGGCAGATCTTTTTTTCAAATCAAGCGCCGTCGCGCCGCCTTATATAAACATCTCTGCTTGAGATCTAGTTCTATCCGGCGAGCTAACTGAATTGAATTGAATTAATGGTGCCCTTTATGGATAACACGTGTTTTGACTTGAGATTTAGTTCTACCATTAGCCCTGATTTGAAAAAGACACTGGTGTGTCGAAACACGTGTTATCCATAAAGGGCACCTTTAATTTAATTTAATAAATTTACCAACCTTCTCACAAATACCCAGTGTGGCGCTTGTTCCTGAAGTGTGAAGAAGTCCATTCAACTATTACTTCAAGGGGTCGGGGTTACTAGTGTCCCCTTTATTCTTGCTCCACACAACCTGCGACACTTTCTCTAATTGGAACAATAGTCAGGCGCATGGTAACTTTGTAAATTGGTACCAAACAAAAAACCCTGGAGTTGTGGTACAGCCTGCTTCCTACTACTGTTTGCATTAAACTGAGCTATATACCAGTAGTTAACAGACCCCTCCTATTCCCTGTTACCTGTCACCTTATTAAGTGACCCTGTTTTTCTGTCCTGTAACATCATCATTTACCACCTACTTTAGGCACATAAAAGAAATGTTCTTCTGCTTAAAACTACTGCATATGTTTCTCTGTCCTACTACCTGTTCTATGACTAACAGATATAGAATGCACTTGTTGATGTAAATGTTTTTGTGTGACTAATACTCTTTTCTCGCAACTCCCAGTTTGATTAAGAGAGGGGTAAACAATTCTCTGTGCTTTGGCACCCTTTTGTTCCATGTGTCAACAAACCACAACAAGACTAAATACCTTAGAAAACTCTATCTCCAACACAGCAGGTTTGGAGAAAATATTAAAATTATCTTTAAACTGTAGAGTAATACTTAAACGTAACCTTGACGTGGAGCAAGGACTAATTAATGGAGCACTTGGTACAGTTGTTGGCTTTCAAACATACCTATGTGACAACAACATTCAGTTTGTCAATATTCTCTTTGACAAACTGTCAGAAGTAAAAAGGATAGGACACTCAACAGCTCGATTCCTTCTTTTCAAAGACATGTATGTACGCAGAGAGCAATTTTCTCTAACTCTAGCATACGCAGTCACCATTCACAAATCACAAGGTCTTACCCTAGATAAAGCATTGATAGATATTGGGAACACAGTCTTTAAAGACGTCATGAGCTACGTAGCACTATCACGTGTACATACACTTGACGGTCTATTTCGAATCAACTTTGATGCAAGTAAAGTAAACACTGATATTCCTTGCATTTTAGAATACAATAGACTACATTCACTATACACCCCATCTAAAAACCTATCCGTTTCACAAAAAGCAAAAAGTTGTAAAAGAAAACTACCTCAAACAGAAATGCAACAGGATCTCACTGCAATTCCTCCAAAGAGAGTAAAAGAAGCTAATACTTCATCAATTACTACAACCAAAGAAGAATCTACTACTCAAAGTAACTCAGGTACTTCTTCCAAGAACAACACACACTCCGAAGAAATGACTTGGACACAGAACTATCTGGTCCATTCAAATTTTCAAATATAACTGGTGTAAATTGCTATGCAAATGTAACAATAAATATTCTATTCCAATTGCCACCAATTGTTGACAACATTTACTTACACAATACAGACCAATTGTGTTTGCAAATGTTATTCCTTCATAGAAATGCAAGCAACAATCCTGACAACACATACAGTGTTCATGGAATGAGACAAGAATTGGAATACTGTGCTGGAATGGTGAAATTCACTATAAACTCACAAGAAGACCCACAAGAATTTCTAATGTATTTACTACAAGTACTGGAAAACAAAAACATACTTATAAATGAAATCTTCCAGATTTAATATATGTGGAAACATACATGCACTCTCTGCAACAATGTGGCACAGGAACAAATCCCTAATGAACGCTTTGTGTATGTATCCATACCTAAATGTGAATCTCTTTCATTTCAGTAACTTGTACAAAATGCAAACCATGGCAGATTATGTACTACCTGCAATTCAGATAATCGCTCCACCTTACAAATACAAACACATAGTAAATACGTAATACTAATGCTTCTATGTTACAATGGAGATGGTACCAAAAACAACTGCAAGCTGACTGGATTCACACATGGTCAAGTATCACTTGGTAAGAAAACCTTCACAACAATAGGTATAATCTACCAAAGAGGAGCCACAACCAATCCAGGTCACTACTCTGCATTATATAAAAAAAGAATTGTGGATGGTTTGAATGTAATGATAGTACCGTTACTCTAAAGCAGAGATTACCAGCAAATATTATAAACGCTTATTTAATATTCTTCAAACCAAAATGTAATAACTAATCTGTACATTAACAATAATGAAACTTCAATTAGAAAACTATAAACAGTTAGACTACGCCAACAGGTATCTAACTGCCCCAAGGTTCTGCAACAACCAAACAGATAAATCAATATCACTAAAATATAAGAAGAAATAAACAGTTAGAATACACCAACAGGTAACTGCCCCAAAATCTGCAACAACCCAACAGATAGATGAGTAACTTGAAAATATAAATAAAAAACTATAATCAGTTAAAATACGCCAACAGGTATCTAAAAATGTGCAACAAGCCAACAATTAGAACATTAGCCAGAAACAACAAATAAACACTGAAAAGAAAGAAATGTATGGTACCATAACAAAAAAAGTTTTTTTTAATCCAGCATGGATTTTTTTCCTACAGACCCAATGATTTAAGAAACAAATACAGAAACTGAGCAAATTGCACAGTAGACAGGTTTGTAAACTACTAAATATGAGGGTCAAAATAATGCAGAAATGTCTATAATGCAATGCAATAACTCATTATAAACTACCTACACTAAGATGATCTTTTCTTTTATCACAGAAATTGAAAAAGACTATCAGGTCCAGTTACCCAAGTCATGAAAAAATACATCCAATCGCAAAAAAATCAAGCAGTAAGTATGTTATAATTCAACTCACAAATACTGCTCCATAACACAACCATTGAAGCAAACATCTAACCATACACCACAATTCAAAATGTTTACTTCCATGGATATGTTATATTGCAGTGCTTGTTACCAAACTCTACAATCTTAATTACATGACATAGCCAAAACTTAACATACAAACTATACAAATCAAACAGTAGACAAACTGTAGATTTGTGGATATGCGATGGATGTTTGATTTTATGGGTGTGTTATGCTGCGGTGATTGTGGCCAGGGCCTAGAGTCTTGGGTGCATGGCCTACGGCCTACGCCGTTCGGCCATGCACCCAAGACTCTAGGCCCTGGCCACAACCACCACAGCATTACACACCCATAGAATCAAAAGTTTTAACTGTGCTATATGGGCATTTTTTATGTCCGTGGACAGCCGCGGTGACCATGGACATGACGAACACATCAGGGGCACCTGCCACCTAAACAAATACAGCATTTGACCCATCTCTTACTCCCTCACCCTCCCCAAGCACTCTTATACACTAACACACTCCCCAAAGATGTATTTTTCCCCCGTTCGTCGCCGCGCTCTCTGCGGATGTCTGCAGATCCAAGATGCGGATGCATCAAAACAATACGGCGCACCTCATGCTTCATACCAGCCAATCAGCGAACACGTCGTATGTCCGCTGACATGAAGCAAGCCGATTAGCCAATCAGTGTCCTGTCCGCCGAGCGAACAGGGAAATGTGTCCGCGGAGCTGACATAGATATCACACATTTTTTTACACCTACTTTTTGGTCGTTTTAAAAAAACTATTGGATGGATTTCCACCAAATTTACAAAAGCACGCTTTCGGGACCAAGCCGCTGCTCCTGCCGCAAATTTGGTGCAAATTCGTCCAGCGGTTTGAGCTGTAGGCATGAGCAAAGTTTTTTCCCCATTTACTCTATGGGAAAAAAAGAAATTTTGGGACCCCCCTTAAAACTTTGCCCCCTCCCCGCACCAAACCTCACTAAACTGGGCCATATACTTTGTTTTGCAAAGTTTGGTGAGGATTCGTCCAGGGGGAGCAAAGTTATAAGCCACCCCAAAAGTGCTCTTCTTATGGGATTAGCAATTTAACCATAGCTACACGGACACTACCGTGGGCCGTGTAATAATAGATAAATATAGGTGTGCAACTACTCCTCCACTATTGATTTATGTGTTTCCTAAAACTGCATTATCAAGAAGCATGCCACACACATACTGTATTTACCTGGCAGGGAAAATACAAAAGAAAATATTAAGTTATCTTTCAGCAGTATTGCCTAGGTGTTATAGTGACCTGCTTGCGTAGATGCTTGGGTCATGGGTCATGGTAGGAATGGGTGCTTGGATGTAAGTGTGGAGTGTTAGAGTGGAATGTAAATCTAGTACTGGGTGAGTGTTCTGAAGTGTGACTGTTGGAGTCAGAGCTGGCTGGGGTGTGGATGGTGCAGTGGTCTGTGTTTGTATCTATGTTAAGGACCTACATATTGGAACATTGAAACTGGAATAAATTATACGGAATAAATTATACGCATACGCTTGGAAACCACTTGGCGCTTATTTCAACGTGTTATTGTTCTTAGAAGTAAATCCAACAGTGAAACAAAAGAAACCTACACAGTGTCTAGTTAATGCATGCGTTCTTAAGGCATCTTAGTGTTTGAAGGAAATAGTTTTCGATGGCGAACAGCTCGAGTTTTATTCTGCTTCTTTGCATTAAAGAACAGCTATACTTCAAAAATGTTTGAGATGCCATCCAAAACAATTGCCGGGTATTGTCACTCGGGCAAAGGGGGTGGGCATCAGTTTGTGGCTTCCACAAACACCCCATACTTGTTTCTTTTATAGCTGCAGGTGAATTATAATAAAAAAGACTATAGCATGTTGACCAAAAATTTTATTCAGAACGTGTACCCCGTGTAATAAACTCTCCATCTTGTCACTGTGAAACATTCAAAACAAAATATTCACCTGTGCAGGCCGACCAAAGATATCTCTATTTATTGAAGGACTTGGTGTTGAATGATATCCTTCCCAAACAACTGATTCCAGACAAGCGCATGCAGTGGATTTGCCCATGTGGCTTGCACACTGCACTGGGGAATGGATGGAACCGCAAAGAGGTGTCTGGGTCCTTGCAGCAGCGTGCACCGTATATTCCCAGCGCGCCCCTCTGACAGCTGCACGAGGCAGGGAAAGCGCTCTGTCTGCGGCTGTGCGAGATTCATGACCCCGCCGCAACCTTGAATTGGCCTTTAGTTGCCGCTGATGGGAAGTGAAGAACGGCTCCTGTCGACATGATTGCTGCTCTCCAGTGAATCAGAGCAGGCAGGGCACAGAGCAGCACATTAAACTAGCAACAGAAATATATCACTGTACTTTTATATGGATGTATTGCTTTGGCCCAGGCATATAACTGATTGGGCTATCTACCTATCCCGGTCCTTGGGCAATAAATTAAAAACAAGCTAAGGGTTATGGAATTGCACTGATTTTTTTTTATGGATGCTCAGTTTTTTAAGGCCACAGTAAACCATGTTACGGAATCCTCGCAGCGTTGTTTTACTGCTTCCGCATGAAGAATGTCTGCCTCAGCTGGAGTTATTTCAGCTGGAGCAGTTCACCAATCAACTACGGGACTGCGGTATAATTCTATGCTCTGAGGAATGTTAAGCAGTGCGCCCATATTAGTAGTTGATGATTGCCAAATACTACCTTTTAAATGGGTCTACATAACGATATTTGTAAAGTCCACTGTATAGCTCAGAATAGCTATACCATAAAAGATAACTATTTTCCAGTATGCTGGTCTCGTTACACATGCACGTAGAATCGTCACAGGCTAGTTATTCAAACGTTACGGAGTGGATCCATACTGATGAAATTGTCTGCTGACTTCTCACATTAAAAGTGACTTGTGTCCTGCGAGGAGTCTTCAGTAAGCCCTTCCTCTTTCATGTAAAAAATGGCTGCCTCTTTTCGAACAGCACAAATGCCGGAAAGGGACAAAGAGCAACTGCATACAAAACATTATTATCGAACCCTGATTTCTCTTTCTTCAATGAACATACGCTATACTCTGCTTCCTTACTCGACTCTATTGCAAAAACCACATGTGTACAGTACTAGCTGGGGTACCTGT
Source organism: Ambystoma mexicanum (assembly GCF_040938575.1). Lineage (NCBI taxonomy): Eukaryota > Metazoa > Chordata > Amphibia > Caudata > Ambystomatidae > Ambystoma > Ambystoma mexicanum. The sequence continues at coordinate 675,953,824 of NC_090934.1, forward strand.
CCTTCCCTGTGCCCTGATCGAGTGGTGTCTCATGTGCGCTGGAGGATGTTGCTCTTGTCCTCTTGTCGGCAAGTCTTTCTTCAGTTTGCTCTCAAGTCTTGTGTGCGCTGGAGTATGTTGTTATTGTCCTCATGTCAGCAACTCTTGCTTCAGTTTGCTCTGGCATATCATTTTCCCTGGAGAATATTGCTCTTGTCCTCTGGTTGGCAAGTCGTGTTGCTGTTTGTTGTTGTGTTTCAGAAGCTCCTGATACTGATTTTCGCTTTCCATTAGATGGAGTTTTTCTAAGTGATGTTCGTTTTTTGTGCGGCATGTTTCAGTCACTCAATGGCTTTAGCACATTTGAGAAAATGTCCAAGAAAGATCGATTGATTGTGCTCTCTTCTCGTGAATGAACTTAAGTAAACTGTAATCTTGCCATTTCCCATATGTGGAGTGACATGATAAAAATAAAATGCAACTTTGCTTTTTTTTAAATTCCCTTTAAAGCTGCTTTAATAAACAGTTTCGAACTGTATACAGTAGTAATATATTTCAAAGGAATAACCAACAAATCAACCATTTTGCTTCAGACCCTTTTCCAAATTGTGCCTCCTTCTAGTACATACTGTAGTGAATCGGGGTAAACATCAGTAAATAAGGGTCTCTATGGAGTGAATTCTTTGCATCCAAACATAGACTACAATTCTTTGCATCCAAACATAGACTACAATCTTGCCCCTGAAAGTCAGAAGTCACCAAAAATGCACTTCATTCTCCCAATAAGAGTCAATCAGGACACATTCCTAGAGGGAATGAGACCAAGACCAAGTGCTGGTGATATCAAAAATCGTTTATCTAACATAGGGCAAGCAGAATCTACTCTGCTCACAGCGAGAGCGCTCTACAGAAAACATGTTACAAGTCAATTTTTTACAGCTTTTGCGTCATCCAGGAGAGGGTAGGCCTAGGGGGCACATGAAGAGTTGGGATTGGTCACTAGGGGTGGGCACCTATAGGTGCCATAGGGTTGATGTGCAGTGGTTTGAGCAGGATCACGTGGTGCTGTGATGATGCTTCTCAGGTCAATCGGTCAGCTGGGCTTATCGGATTGGCATTGACTTTTGCAGTGTTACATATTCAATAAAACACTTGACATTTGCCCTTGTGGCCACGCATTCCCATTCATCTAATATTACACTCTATCTTGTCCTGCAGCCTCTAAGGCTTGTGAATCTTGACACCAAAGGAAAGACATTTTTCAAGTGCAGGTTAACTATCATTGGGCATCGGTCATAGTGCATTTCGTAAGCTCAGTGTTAAATCTGTTAATGGGCGGTCCACAATGTTAGTATAATACAAGATATATTGTTCAAGGAGCTAAAACTTTGAGATCACAGTGTGCTCTGCAATGTCCATCTGGTGCAACATAGAGGTGACTGAATTTAAGGCCTAAATTACACATTAAAAAGAATTGGTCACAAGTGCACATACCACAATGGTCATAAGTCTTATTTTGGGGGTTAAAGGCAAAGGCGGTTTGTTTCTCTGCTAATCTGTTTTGGCACTATGAAAGGTGGAGGAGAATCGAAACACCTTCACGGTGCACTTTTGCTTTGCATGATATTTCTTCATTCTGCCACTTGTCTGAATGTAATGTTCCTGTTATCACCAAAAATGCTCTTCTATGCAAATCACTCCTTGTGGCCTGGAGGAACATGTACGCTCGTTCTGCAAAAATTTGAATGAAACAGTGTGTGCTTGGAAAGTATTTTTGATTCTGCATAGTGCGAGATATAGGAGACACTGTGCCTCTGCAAATGGAATTTCTTGTGGCAGCAATACCTTAGGGGTGCCTGAGGCATGGTGTATAAGTGAGCAAACGTAACAACATTCATTCGTTGTTTGTTTTGCCTTGTTGCTCATGTCAGTGTACCACTTGTTTGTTTGATGTGAGCTCTGAGGATCATCGACTGTGTCAAGGCCAAATTTATAATGCATTTCCCATTTTCCTTGTTGTGTCCCCCTCTTTTTCCTTCTGTTACCACCCCCATCATTGCCCTGGAGCACCTTGTCATTCCCCTTTTCCTCCCATTCTGTGTATAGTCTTAAATAGCTGTCGGCCATGTGTTTGCTATGGTTGTTCTCCTGTCTGGTGGCTATATTATCTGGTGATGTGATCTCTGCAACTGGCATTGTGGTCGGGTATGGGTGATTTTGTACCCACGTGAGTTCTGAAGGTGTTCTGTCATTCATTGAATAAACATTAAAATCGGATTCATTCAAATTATGGGGCTCTTGGGTGACCTGCACAATTGTACCATTGAAATTAGTATTATCATTAGATTAATTCCTGTGATTCCTGTGGGCCCATATCAACTTAAAGCCATCCCAGATTAAATGGGTTCCTTGTTTGATTGATTTTATCCCACCACCCACCTGGCTCATATCGGCTGAAATAAAAGCTATGGCCCAATACACAACTAGGCCAAACAATGTTGAAAAGAATACTACTGCACATACAAACAACACACATTCATACGAATAGCTAGGATAATTACTCATTCTTCTTCTACTTCTATCTACACTATTGTCATTTGTCGTTGGGGCCTCTTCCATGCCCATTGTAGCGCCTATTAAATGAGATGTAAGCATTTGTTAAGCATGCACATTATATTTTCGTTATTTACATATTTTAATTATAGACACTTCTGCTTTTCATTCTTACTTTTGTACCTTAATGCAGGTGTATATTTTGCGTCCTTCCCTTCTCCCTCTTCGTACTTTAAGCATGGGGAGGAGGAATTGAGAGAGGCGAACTACTAGCAATATAAAACCAACAGGGGAAAAGAGTGAGAAAAACAGAGAGAGAGAGAGAGAGAGAGAGAGAGAGAGAGAATATAGAGAGTATAGAGCAGGTTCATCATTTTCATTATACTGTTATTTACATTTTAACAGCGCTTCTTCATTTTGCATTCTGTACTTGACGTCTGTACCCATTAAAGTCGTGCACCTTTACCAACAATATTTTCCATATCTATACTTTTTTTCCTGTCTATACTTGAAACCAGTTTCTGTATTTTTGCTACCTCATTCATTACGTTTGTATACTGTGTTCATCTCTACCATTTTTGTGGTCTGCACAGTCTGTGCTTTCTTGAGCCTTTCGGACATCTGTTAAGTGCACCAATACTTTAAGCCCTGCACTTTGACTGCCGTGGGCGTGCAGCATATTACCTTATAGGGGCCGTGGAACCTAGGTCCATTCCGTCTACGCACAAAGCTTCTCACGTATACCATGTCACCTGTCATCAACTGGCAGTCCAGGCTATCTGTGGCTGGGGTGGTTGTGTCTGTGGCTATTTCTTGTGTGAATGGGGTGCTATTTGCTTTGCTATGGCATGTGCTGCTCTTGTAAGATTTTGCGATACTCATGTAACTCTTCTCCTAGCACTGCAGCACTCTGGTGTGCATCTGATTGTCTGCGCAGGGGTGATTGGGCTGTGTGCATCCTCCTGCCTCTCATGATCTCATGGGGTGACAGGTGGTGGTCCTTACTGGGTTGATTCCTCATCTCAAAGAGGGATAAGGGTAAACAATATACCCAGTTCCTTTTGAGTGTATGGTACAGTTTTGACAATCTGCTTTTAAGGAGTCCGTTTATTTTTTCAACAACCCTGTTCGATTGCAGGTGATAAATCGTACAGAGCTTGTGGGTTATGCCCAGCATTGCTGTTATATGCTTGAACATATCATTTACAAAGTGCGTCCCATTGTCGGAACATATGACATCACATATACTCCAGCGGGGGAATACTTCCCTAACCAAGAATTTGGCGGCACATCGTGTGTCCGGATGAGCGCAGGGGCCCGCCTCCACCCACTGAGAAAAGGGACACACTACAACAATCAAATATTGGGATCCATTACACCGCTCTCCCATGTCTGCATAGTCTATATGCAGCTCTCATAATGGCCCTTCAGGCCTCGGCAATGTCCATCTCAGTGTTCGTACTGTCATGCCATAGTTGTATGTTTGGCATGTGTTACATTCTATTATTAGCTTCGTAACTTGCTCCTGCAATCCCGGGGCGAACCAATCTTCCTTTATGTCTGCGATAATGTGTTGTTTTGCATTGTGGGTGGGGAAGTGCAGTTGTTGCAATGCTACCTCCAATTATTTTACAGGCATTACTACCTTACAGGTATTATTTTGTCTCCATAAAAGGTCAGTGGATGACTGGCTACACCCTATCTTCACCCACATTTCCTTTTCCTCACTTGATGGATCTTGTTGAAGTTCAATAATTTGGGAAATCGGCAATGAGTTGAATCCTTCTGGGTGCTCTTCCTCAAATACCTTTTGTAGAATGTACTCACCTGTAGGGCTCTTTGGTAAATAGTTATATGGTAAAAAAGGGTAGGATTGCGCTTGACACCATTATAATACAACAACCAGCAATCATGGTACAGTATTTTAATGAGGTAGATTGAGAAATAGCCGACACGTGTTTCGACACTCAGGTCGTTTTCAAGGCCCTCGAAATTGTAAATAACAGCTCAATAGCGGTATCCTATTAAGTGTTAATGAATCAGTTTCCATCAGACATAATGGTGTCAAGCGCAATCCTACCCTTCTTTACCATATAACTGTTAATTTAATACCAGCCTGTGTGGATTGGTTGGTGGGAATTGGATTGCTGCTCACACTTTTTTTTCATTTTATAATATGCCTTATTAACTTATTAGTGACAAATAGCACACATGTACCCTGGTTGTGACTCCACACTCTCTGTTCCTGTCTCTTTGGTAAATAAGATGCTTCCTTGGCGGCGGCGTCTGCTGCCGCGTTTCCCAATGAGATGACATCATCACCTCGTGTGTGGGTGTAAAGGACCGGTAGGGGGTGTCTGTGCTTCCGCTCTCTATATGGTAGAGGAGAGGCACAGCGGACCACAGCCAAGATTCTCTATAGAGTAGCAATGGACGAGCAATCAAGGCCTAGCTTCTCAGGAGGTGATGCAGGCTGGTTCTTAAGTACAGTGTAGTCCCCGAACTCCCACAAAGGAATGTCCACACACTGTATTACTGAAAACACAGTCTTTATATAATTAATATTCAAAGGAATGTACACGATCACAATAACGCACTTTGTACTTGGAAGTCAATAATGATAAATATATACACGTCTAGAGTGGTACCACTAATGTTATCAAATTAAAGTGCATCAACTGTACGGTTAAAATGGCACATAGATCAATAACGAGTAAACCAGCAATAGAGATAGGAAGGAACGCAAGATGGTTGAAACAAAAGGCAGAATGCTGGCCCCGTTACCTAGACACAGTTCTGTGTGGAGATCCCCCGACCTGGGCAACCTGTAAATAAAGATATATAACACAAGCCCAGCCCAAATGTTCAATAGTCTTACCTGTACCTGGTGGAGTAGAGTTCTCTGACGATGCACAAACCAATCCTTCTTGAGTGCCTCCCTTTCAGGCGGGAGCCACGGATCGTCGAGAGGTGTCGGGGAACTTGGCGTTCGGTGTCGGGGAATCGACGGCCCTTCTTGAGTGCCCTGCCTTTAAGGCAGGAGTCACGGGTCGTCGAATGTCCGACGGGGAACAGGGTGAACTATGGCAGGGAAGTGACAGCTTTGTTCCTAGCGGTGCTCGTCGACGACAGAGCGTTGGCGTCCTGCAAGGAAGAGGCATGCGGGGCACCTCGGTGACAATAGTTCTGGACCGCAAAGAGATGATGAAGAACTGTGGCCCAGCAAGGGCGGCGAGTCGTCGGCGTCTCTGCAGTCTGTAGGTGGCGGGAAACCCACTGGTGGATGCTCCTCAGCGCGTTGACGGTCGGGCCTTCTCCAGCAGGAGACAAGCGGATGACGATGCAGACGAGAGCGTCCGATGATCAATGGAAGTTCTTAGGCAAACGGGAGCATGGCGGCTCCGGTCGGCGACGGCAGTTGTCGACAGTGGCGGACAACAGTCTGAGTGCTTCTCCTTGGAGTTCCGCAGCAGTCCCCGTATCGGGTCGGCAGCCTGTCGTAGGTCTGTCTACCAGGGAGCTTTGGCAAAGATCAGCTGTGCACGATGATCCCTCGTAGCTCGGGAAGAGGGCGTCTTACCAGGTCCTCTCTGGGTCAGTCCTTGGAGGCACAGCAGCTTTCAGATTGTGAAGGAGAGCAACAGCAATTCTTCTCGTCCAGCAGGGCTTCAAGGTCAAGCGTCAGTTAATCCAGTTATTCGTCGTAGTGGACTTCAGCCTCTGAACACGATTCCTAGCAGTGAGAGGTCCCCAGATATACTGTTGATCTCCCATTCATTCCGCTGGGTCACACTCAAGCATCCAATCACGACTACGGGCATTCATGCAAGCAGGCAGCCAATCAGGCACATGAGGTATTCAGGCCATTCACTTCTCTCCAGACACTCACAACAAGTTATATGTATTGGGACAAGTACCGAGCCATTCAACACTCCAAGCTGCATTCATACCGGTTTCGGGCAGGGTTGTCTCAGTTATTGTGTCAACCACCAGATACTAGACACCCACAACACAGAATGCATATTCGTCACACACTCTATTCACCCAGGTCCCACCCACAGGAGGTACCCACAACATACATCACCGGGAAGGCTCCAGCTAGTCTGACTGGGCCTTCACAACAACACCCTATATGGCACTTCCATCCAGCAGCCAGTCAGGGGGAAGGGACAGAGTCAGGGCTTCCCAGGACTTTGGGAAAAAAAGGTAATGGGAAATAGAAAGCAAGAGGCCACCGGGGCCATCTTGTTTTCCATCAGGGATCAACTGATCCCAATGGCAGGGCCGGGGTATCCCAAAATGGAGGATACTCTGCGCACCTGTCAAATTCAGCATGGAGCTGCCACCAGCCCATACCCTGCGCTGTGGGCCACCCACAGGTGCCCAAAAACATACACTAGGGGCACAGGGTTGTACCCCCACCCATGGGTGCCATAAGGGTATCCCACGGGTCCATTCACCAAACCAAAAGAAAGAGAGCTGCACCGCCAGCAGTCCCACATGAACTCCTGCGCGGAAAACATGACAGAACACACGATAAAAAGCAGTAAAGGACAAGGATACGGAAGCCCTGTCCCTCCGATGCATTTCCAGCATCACAGTGGGCCTGGCATTTTATGACAGCTACGAGTGTGGGCTCTTTTAGTGCACTCAATTAATTTTCCTAACTGTGTTGCATGCTGGACTGGGGACCCATCTGCTCTTCAGAATCCCCTCCTACTCCATCTGGCTAAACCTCTATGTACAGTCGTTGCCATGTAAGCAGAGTCTGTATAGATTGTGACTGCGCACCCTTTTGCTGTATGCAATGCTTCTATGAGCGCTACTAGTTCTGCTGCTTGGGCTGAGAAGTGAGCCGGTAATCTTTTTTGGACAATAACTTCAAATTACCCATCTTCCACCCGAACTACTGCTGCTCCCACGTGTTTTTCTCCTGTTTCACAATCTGTGGAAGCTGAACCATCAACAAAATACATTTCTCCTTCAGTTAGGGCGTTTTCATGTGCTGTAGGCGTATTGCCATCATCACCTCTATAGGTGGCACAATCATGCTGCTGCATGTCCTCTACCGTACATTCTTCTGTGAGGAATGTGGCAGGGTTTACACTTTTACATTGCACGATATGTATGTTTGCGCTAGATATGATTATCTCGTAGGCTGTTGCTCTTTGGGTGGTAAGTGTGCTTTTTGATCTTTCCAGAATAGCAAAAAGAGAGTGTTCTACATACAATGTGACTGAGCATTCCATCACGATTGTAGAGCTTTTTTCAATTGTGAATGCAGCAGCTGCGAGAGCCTGTTCGCAAGCGCCATGTCCTTGCATTACTGTATCTAGTGTTCCACTATAGAACGCCAGAGGCTTGTGGCCTAGAGATGTTTTCTGTGTTAGCACAGCTGTCATGAGTGTGCCATTGCAGTGTGAGAACAAGTAGAACTCACAATCATAGTTGGGGGTTGCCAAAACTGGAGCTGCGGATATCAATTCTTTGAGTGTGTCAAAGGCTGTATGCATTTTTTGTGTCCACTGTAAGTGAGTGTTTTCTCGTTGGGGTTCCTTGCGTGCCTGTAATAGAGGTTTTGTGTATGCTGCATAGTCTAATATCGAGGCGCGGCAGTAATTACACATGCCAAGGAACTTCTGCATCTCTTTAACTGTATTGGGCTCTTTTACCGCTTTTATTGCTGCCGCTCTGTTGGTATTATTCTTTTGCCATCTTTGGATATTAGCTGACCTAAGTATAACACTTCTGTCAGGCAATATTGCAGTTTTTGTTTGTCCACTTTATATCCTTTCTGTGCTAACTGTGTTAACAAGATGATGGAATGTTCCCTACACTCCTTTTCATCCTTACTGCAAACCAACAAATCGTTTACGTATTGAATGATTGGACTGGTCGTGTGTATGTTTCCAAGGTCTTCATGCAAAATTCTGTTAAAAATACTGGGACTCTCACAGTACCCTTGGGGCAATCGGCAGTGTTCATGCCTTTTCCCTCCCAGCGTAAACACTGTTAGGTACCAGGAGTCTGGGCCGAGCGGGATTGAAAAGAATGCATTTTACAAATCTACCACAGTGAAATATGTGGCCTGTGTTGGGATACTGCACAATATTGAAGCAGGATTCGGGACGAGGGGAAACTCTTTCTGCAACACGTCATTAAGGGGGCATAGGTCCTGGATCATCCTCCATGCCCCTCCCTTTGCTTTCTTGATTGGGTAAATTCAAGTGTTGCAGGGCGAGTTGGATGGCACTAATATTCTCTGTATCATCAATGGTATATGGTGTCTTTTATTCTCTCTTCCGCTTCCCTAGATAAGGGGTATTGTTTTACCCGGGGTAAAATGGCTCCGGGTTTGAGTTTTATCTTTACAGGTGTTACTTCGTGTAGCAGCCCTACATCGTGTGGGCCTGTAGTCCACAACTGCTGCAGTACATGGGACATGTCTTCCTCGAAGTAGGCTGGTAGGACTTTGATGACTGCTACGAGGGTTAGTGGCACTTCTCTTTTCTGAACCATTATTTCACAGGGGATTGCAATTTCCATCACTATTTCCCCATCATCATCTGAATCACTAAAAATATCCTCGTCTGTGAGATCCCGCAGGGCCATATTGGCGTTGATGCATAGCACTGTTCTCCACTGGCCTCCCTGCATGTCCATTGCAATTACTGCTATTCTTTATGACGTCACCTGTACTGCATGTATGTCTAAGGACACTATTGAGCCTGGCACTATCTCTGGGACTGTGATTGGGAGGAAAATAAACTCTGAAGGCACTCTCCATTCCTTACTTTTCAATTCTGGCACCACTCTTGCTAGTATCCTCAGCCCTTGTATGAACATGTCTGGATCTACAGATATGCCACGTGTTTGTGGGAAATCTGCTTGAATGTGTATGACTAACATGGCACGGATGGCACAAATTGCTCGTGTAGAGCACACTATTCCTCTGTCAGTAAGGTGGTGCATGCAAGCAAAATCCATTCAAGTCTTGACTGTAAATGTTTTCCTGCATAACATACTAACATGCTTACCAATGTTAACTTGTGCCACTCCCAGAGATAATGATGAAGATTAGCCAGCCTCACACTAAGACAGGTGCAACAATGTTACCAAGAGACGCACTTAGTAGCATGTCCCACACTTAGATTGAATTGGAAATGATAGCATGTACCTCATCTAAAACATAACTATGATTGGTAGCATATCCCTCACTTAGTTGGTACTGTAAATGATAGATAGAATTGTGAATGATAGCATGTGCCGCATCTAGACAGAATTAGGATTGTAGCATATCCCTCACTTAGTTGATATTGTAAATGATAGCATATCCGGCACTTAGATAGACTTGTGAATGATATCATGTCCAACACTTAGATGGAATTGCGAATGGTAGCATGTGCCACACTTAGATGGAATTGTGAATGATAGCATGAACCACACTTAGATTGAATTGTAAATGATAGCATGTACCTCATCTACACAGAATTATGACTGGTAGCATATAGCCCACTTAGTTGGAATTATAAAAATAGCATACGCCACACTTGGATAGAATTGTGAATGATAGCATATACCTCATCTAGATAGAATTAGGATTGTAGCATATCCCTCACTTAGTTGGTACTGTAAATGATAGATAGAATTGCGAATGATAGCATGTGCCACACTTAGATTGAATTGTGAATGATATCATGAGCCACACTTAGATTGAATTATAAATGATAGCATGCACCGGTTTAGGTCATAGTTTCGAAAACAAAAGGATCGAATGCCTTTTGTTCGGCAGTCAAAGGACGGAAAAAAAGGATTGAATTATTTATTTATTTTTTATGGGGGGGTTCCCCCCCAAGCTCCCTGTTTTCTTTATTAAAAATACTTTTTTATCAACCCAAACTAAAAATATATATATATAAATAAATAAATAAATAAAATCAAAAATTCAATCCTTTTATTTCCGATCCTTTTGCATTCGAGCAAAAGTTCATTCGATCCTTTATTTTCGATCCTTTGACTGGACACCGCATGTACCTCATCTAGACAGAATTATGACTGATAGCATAGCCCACTTAGTTGGAATTATAAAAATAGCATACGCCACACTTGGATAAAATTGTGAATGATAGCATGTGCCTCATCTAGATAGAATTAGGATTGTAGCATATCCCTCACTTAGTTGGTACTGTAAATGATAGATAGAATTGTGAATGATAGCATGTGCCACACCTGAAAGGATTTGTGAATGATAGCATGTGCCACACTTTGATTGAATTGTGAATGATAACATGAACCACACTTAGATGAAATTGCAAATGATAGCATGTGCCTCATCTAGTTAGAATTATGATTGGTAGCATATAACTCACTTAGTTGGAATTGTAAATGATAGCATGTGCCATATTAGATGAAATTGCAAATGATAGCATGTACCTCATAGTTACATAGTTAGATAGTATTATGAGTGGTAGCATTATCCCACAATTAGTTGGAATTAGTTGGAATTGTAAATGATAGCATGTGCCACTCTTATATGGAATTGTTAATGATAGCATTGTGCCTCATCTAGATAGAATATGATTGTAGCATTTCCCTCACTTAGTTGGAATTGTGAATGATAGCATATCCCGCACTTAGGTAGACTTGTGAATGATATCATGTCTCACACTTATTGTTGAACTTAGAAATTGTGTCTAATGTACGCCCCCTGTCCTGCTCTCGTGCTTGATCGCAGGTGCTTTACTGATAACAACCATATCACACTACTATGCTTACTCTCCCTTATACACCATCATTCAACTAGAACACAGCTGTACTATGACACATTCAGTCTAGCTGTTCTCACAATGACATGACCCCATGAACTCCAAATCATCCTAATAAAACACAGTTAGCTGAGGTCTTTACGGCTAGCTTAAGCGTCTCCTCAGGCCTAACGCAGCCAGAACTCAGTCTGGGTGTCCACCCTCCAGACTGAACACATCCAACTGATTTCCTCAGCACCACACCTACCGCCAAGAAGCAGCTACCATGCAACAACCACACCAGCTGCACACATATCCGGTGAACCCACGCATCATACCACACTCTCTCTCTATTGACTGAACTGTGGTTCCCGAGGGCGTTCAACCTACCAGCGCTTTGAGATCAGACCAATGATACACAAGGCGCTATATAAATGCCAAATAACATAACATAACAGTAAAGGATATTGTCATGTTAAGCTTGCTGAGAAGGTCCCTTCCCAGCAAGTTAATGGGTGATTCTTTATAATACAACAGGGGTTCTCATACAGTGTTACCGCCCCCCGCTGTTATGTCTAATTCGTCAGTGTATGGAACCTCAACCACTACCCCAGAGAATCCTTGCATTTCCAAAGTCTGATTAGAAAGCGGGAACCTGCCCTCCTTGAGGCATGATTTTTCCGCTCCTGAATCCACCATGAAAATGAACTGTTTGTTTCCTATCGCCGCCCCTATCAGTGGTTCCTCTGATGCGTTAAGGGTCGTCGACAGTACTGGGCACGCAAGTGTTCCCTGTGGGCTGTCCTATGCTGAGTACCTTGGGTACTCATCAGTATCGAAAACATTTCCCGTTACCACTGCCGTTTTCCTGCAAGTGCTCCATTTGCTGTGGTACCATAGGTGGTCCGCGGGTGAGGGCGGTGTGTTTATGACACTGGGGGTGTTGTGGTGCGTGTTGTGGGGGCACTTGGCGCTCATTCATGTACCTAGGGTCGGGCTGATTCCCCCCTCTATTCCCACCCACCGGTAATCCATGTGAGCTCCCAGGGTGGGGGTGTCCATACTGTTGCTCATTTGAATATGAATTAGTGGGCCTGCTCCGACACTCTCTTATGAAATGTTCCCACCTCCTGCAATTCCAACATTGTCCTTGTCCTACCCCCTTGACCTTCTGAATCCTCCTCTGCTGCCCCGGCCACCCTTCTCCGGCCATTGTGATCCCTCATACTGATCTTCCACTGGCCATGAGTCTTGACCATTACCTGCCCAGTTTGATGTCATCTGCAAGGGCATTCCCATCTGCCCTTTGTCCTCCTCTCGCTCTCTTCCTGCCATGTTAGTTGCTACTACTGTACTGACCTTCAACAGTTTGCTTTGTACTAATTTAGCCTCGTCTGCCAACCGCCGCTGAGCTATCTCCTTTTCTTTCTCTTTGATCCTTTCTGGCCATCCCTTGGCTTCTATCCCAGCTATTTTATCTAGGGCCTTCTGTACTTCCTTTGGAAGTGCCCTTTTTATAATGAAATAAAATAGGGAGGTCAATTGGTCCCAGGCCGTGCCCGTTTCTGCCCTCCACATATCCTGCACCCGGAGAATGAAAGACAGTGCATCTTCACCATCTCCCATTGTACACTGCATTACCGACAGTAATCGGGTATGTCTGGAAATGTCTCCCTCAGGGCGTCCCAGACTCTCGCTCGTACTGCGTTGAACGAGGCCCCATCATGGTGGTCACAATCTAATGTTATTCCGGGCAACCCTGCCTTTGCCCAGATCCGGTTTGCTTGATCTCCAACTGCAGATACTAGCAAGCTTTTAACGTCCCCCACTGCCAAGGGCACTCCAGCCGTGTGTTTATCAAATGCGTATATCCATTTGCTGGCGCCTCCGAACAGTGGTGGTAACTGTTTGAGCAAGTTGGCTTTGTCCATTTGAGCCCATGGTATGTACTTTGGCCTTCCCGCCCCCCTGTGTATTAGTGGCAGCTGTAGATTTTTCCCCCCTTTTCCGGTACTCACCTTTTTCCCTTCTTCCCTACTAACACCATGCATCCTGTTCTGTTCCTTAACCTCCCTCTCCATTCTCCCATGGTGAACAATACCTCCCCAAATGAGGCCCCTCCAGTAGCAGTTCCCAATCTCCTTTCTTCTTCTTCCTGCTCCTCTATTTCACACCAGTATTCTTCCTCCCTGTCCGATGCCATCCCCTCTTCCTCCACTTCACGTTCACTATCGGCTGTGGTTATTTCTATTATTCTTGTGGGGGTGTCATTTATCCGAAATAGTATCTCTCCTTTTTTCCACCCGTCCTCCGCTGCCCTTTCACTAGGTTGAGGCATCGTGTCCCGTTCTGCCCTGGGGTTAGGTATCCCCCCTTGTTCTCCCAAAGCCCTCAGGCAGGACAGCTCTGTTCGAGCCATCGTTAATTGTGAATCTAGATTCTGTGTGAATTTCTCAATATCTATTGAGGGAGTACTCACCTGTCCTGTCATTCCTTAGCCCTCATATGGCAGATGGCTTAAGTGTGGATGGTGATGTGGATTGTGCTACGTATACAGGGTTGCTATATTCTTCTGCAGGCACTGGCTTTGTCAATAAGTGGTATATACGTGTAACCTCTGTCTTAGTCTCATTCTGCTCAATTGGCCCTTCACTGCCAGTTGTTGTCAGGGGAGAGGCATTATACTCGCCACTTTTACCCCGGGGGGACATCCTCAAACAGCCTCCACAAGTCCAATAGTTCCCTCCTGTTCTGCAATTGCTTAACTTCATATTTAATAAACAAGCATGTGGCAACCGTGTCTAGCATACCCTTATCAAAGGACCCTCCCTGGGCCACACTTTGGGCAAACCTTCTCCCTTCAGTTCTGTGACCCATTGGTCAGGATATTTACTGATCTTTTCTGCATACCCTGGCAGAGTTTTACAGATATGGGGTGTTTCTGCGCCCATTTTATCAACCTGGAGTGGTTGTTCACTCAAGAGCCTTTTTATACAACTCTTACTCTTCCTGTATGACTAGCTCAATATGCTTTGCAACACTTCTTAAAACAAATTCGTTTTTTCACATTGGGTTATTCATGAACAATGTCAATTTAGAAATATTCTCCAACACACTTTTTAAACCGTTTTTCATTATCATTCACCAACAAAGACAATACCTTTACATAAAACAGCACCTTAAGACACAACACATACAACAAAATGACACAAACAACATCAATTCTACCCCACCTTCCCTAGTACCCCCTAAATGTCCTTTCTCAATATCTTTCCCCGATTCCCCAATCCCTTTAAAGAATTTTCTCCCTCCACCCCGTCTACACCCAGGCGAGAGTAAAGAAGAGTAAGAAAAAGTAGGAAAAAAGCATTTCTAAATACTACTCCGGGTCTTCCTTCGAGACCCCTATGTTATTTTCTTCACCTTAATTTACCCATATACATTTATACGGACCCAATTGGTCAGGGTGCTGCCCCTCACTCAAAGACCACACCCGGCTCCGGTGAGTGGTACGGTGGGTTTTGTAAAGGGGGATCCCTACCCTTTCGCCCTATTGCGTGTGCACATCTAGATGTACCGGTTGCCGTTGGCGGGTAGATCTTGAGGGAGCGCGCTCCAGGTCGAAACAGGGGGACGTCTCGTGCCAAAAGGACAAAAAGAGCGCTATCGCGTCGGGGTCACCAATGAAAGTGAGAAGTCCCCAAAAATGCACTTAATTCTCCCAATAAGATTCGAGCAGGACACATCCCTGGAGGGAATGAGACCAAGACCAAGTGCTGGTGATATCAAACATCGTTTATCTAAAATAGGGCAAGCAGAATCTACTCTGTTCACACTGAGAGCGCTCTGCAGAAAACATGTTACAAGTCATTTTTATACAGCTTTTGCGTCATCCAGGAGAGGGGAGGCCTACGGGGCACATGAAGAGTTGGGATTGGTCACTAGGGGTGGGCACCTATAGGTGCCATAGGGTTGTTGTGCAGTGATTGGAGCAGGATCACGTGGTGCTGTGATGATGCTTCTCAGGGCAATCGGTCAGCTGGGCTCATCGGATTGGTATGCGGTGTTGGCAACTTTTGCAGTGTTACATATTCAATAAAACACTTGACATATGCCCTTGCGGCCACGCATTTCCATTCATCCAATATTACACTCTATCTTGTCCTGCAGCCTCTAAGGCTTGTGAATCTCGACACCAAAGGAAAGACATTTTTCAAGTGCAGGTTAACTATCATTGGGCATCGGTCATAGTGCATTTCTTAAGCTCAGTGTTAAATCTGTTACTGGGCGGTCCACAATGTTAGTATAATACAAGATATATTGTTCAAGGGGCTAAGACTTTAAGATCACAGTGTGGTCTGGAATGTCCAACTGGTACAACAAAGAGGTCACTGAATTTAAGGCCTAAATTACACATTGAAAAGAATGGGTCACAAGTTCACATACCACAATGGTCATAAGTCTTATTGTGGGGGTTAAAGGCAAAGGCGGTTTGTTTAAACATCCTTAAATCTCTGCTAATCTGTTTTGGCACTATGAAGGGTGAAGGAGAATCAAAACACCTTCATGGTGCAGTTCTGCTTTGCATGGGGAGACAGGATCTCCTGAAGCGGTTTTTTACATAAAGGCTTTTTTACACATGGTCGTTACATTATGATTATGATCGTCTAGAACATGTTATCATTTCTCTTTGGCTGAGTGCTCTCAGTGCTACAAAACTCATAGTAATAATTTGTGTATACACAGGTTATTTTCTATACTAAATTAAGCAGTCCACTACCAAATTCTTTACATGCAGGCCCTAATGCATATTATCATGATAAAATCATACTGCTTACGGCATACGATTGCTAAATTGCTTTTACGCAATATTATGCATATAGTTATATTGAACTCAGAAACGAGGTAGCTTTGTGCTGGCGTGTGCAGTGTTATGTTCTGTTATGCATTTTATTATTGCCATCTATTTCTATTAGACTTCATACTACGCTACACGTTAATATGCGTCACATTTATATAACTGGAATCTAACGTTAGTGCTACATATATTATACAACACACTGATATGCTTATTGTTCTACTACAATCCTTTCATTATTCCGCATGCAAGGGAAACAGTTTATGAGCAACCTATTTTGATCGCTTACAGAAAAGACACTTTGGTTTTCTCATATTAAGGCGCGAACAAACATGACATACTCAAGGGTCATTCTTAATAGTTTAAACATGTTCAAAGGATATTGGGGTGGTATTCTTTATGGCCTGGGTCGGCTTGGTGGCGGCAGGTTTATAGAGATTAATGACTTTCTGCTGCCAGGCCTTGGGCTGGGCTGCGGCAGGGTCAGTGAGGTAAGACGGAAGACAGAAGATACAGTGCGAATTTGTTGCATTCACACGGCCAGTCTCCCATGAGAACCGGACGGCTGCAGAGATGACAGAGAGGAGGAGGTGGGGAGAGTAACTTGTTCACTGTGCCCATCTTGTGGGGAGAGCTGCAGGCCTGCGGTCTAATGTCATGGCTGGCCTTCCATTATGTGAACACACAATGGAGTCTTTGGCACACAAAATGGAGCATGGTTGGACTCTGATCTGGACTGTTCTCAAGGGTCACAGTTCCTAGGGGTATTCCTGCATGGGTGCTCCGGGGCCAGGGCCCTGAACCCAAAGCAGCTGCATCAGAGTCTACCCAGGAAGTGTGAGTTGCCTTGGAATGGAGGGGAGTTCCAAGACCCCCTCCTCCCACACACGCAAGACAAATGAATACATTCAAAATTTGGTAGCAGTGGGTTCAACGGTGTGGATTTGTATAGCCGGGCAAACATACACACACACACCCATCCAAAATCTTTTTTGCATGTAAGATTTTTGCATCCAAACATAGAGTACGATCTTGCCCTAGACAAAAGTGGAATCCATGCAAACTTTGGTAGACTTGGGTTCAACGGTCTGGATTTGTATAGCCGGACAAACAAATGCACACACATACATACATTCATCTTTATATATAAAGATGTAGGCCATGACCCCCCTCTCCCACCCTTGCTATTTCACCAGACTGCCGAACCCACAGTGGGTCATGCTATTTAGCTGTCCTTCAAACCAAACAAGGTACTGAAGGCTTTGTCAATGCATGAGTAGTTTAACGTTCCCCAGCAGACCCTGGCAGCCACATCGCGGTAGAAAACTCTGCAGGCCTCGTCACAGCAGTAGTGATCTAGCCTTCCTTGTTGAACCATATTCGCATATATACCGCCTGATTATGAACATTGGCCTAAGACATTCACATTTGTTTTAAAACCTATGATTTACTCGATTTAGATAGAATTGACTTTGCCGCCATTTTGAAAACATCCGCCATTTTGATCCCAACTCCTGCTGCTTGTTCAGAAATGATAACCTTGTTTTCAACTTGCCACTGAGCAGAATGACCTTTGCGCCTATGTCAACACTAGGACTGCCAAAAGCAGAAATGTTTGTCCTGTGCAATGAGACCTTGTGGTTAAAATGAACTCCCATTCAAAGTGTTATCTGTGCCTACAAACTCATCCTCTTTCAAACAACGACACGCAAAGCAAAGCAACTACAGCCGTGTGTTTTGGAAGACATCCTTTATGCATCTCTTGGAACAGGACCTATCCTAAAGCTCAAGAAACAAGGAAAGATCTACACTGCTGAATACAACAAAGTTTGCCAGTATGGTATCTTTAAGGAACCTTGGAGCCACAGTGAACCTCAATTCAAGTGTTGTCTGCATCAATAGCTTCAGCCATATACAAACATCAAAACTGAATGGCAGACAAACTAAAACCATGTGCCTTTGCAATAAACTATTGAATTTGTTTCTTGAAACTGGGCTTAACTTGATCTGGAGAACCAACATCACCATTGAATCTCCAAGGATAGGACAACATTTAAAAAGTGTAAACTAATATTGTTATATTTGTAATGTGAACTGGGCACGAACCCAAATGTGTTACTTATTAGTTTGGAGAAGGGCTGGGCAATGACCAGGACTGTGTATAAATACTGCATGCTTTGTGATGACCAGTACTCTCACCCCTCACTGTGTCTGCTGGTACACACTGGGAGGTGCTTGTGAGCCAGATATCTATCTGCTTTTATATTTGTATCTGTACAGAATGAAGTTATATTCATAACTTTGACTTTGTGACTGGCAGATTACATTTTTGGTGGTACTAAGCCTCGATATTCCTTGCTGATCTATCAGATGGCACCCAAACAGGGACCCTCAAGATTGATGCCACATCGCTAATCAAGGACGTGGCTACCGGACCTGGATCGGAGAGTGAGAAAGTGGCCCCTTTTTGTATGAGACACGACACCTTGACAGTACTGCACAATCTGATCCCTGAATGGTGAGCAAGCGGTTCGAGAGGACATATTGACAAGGGTCCCCATATCGAGGTGGGTATTTTTGCTGAAATCGCCAGCCACGTCGATCCTTTGTAATCCAATCGGACCTCCTTAGTCTTTGAAATCAGGTGAGTCGTGCCCTGATTCCTAAGAATCCTGATATTGGTTGCAGATTTGTTCCCGCGAGTACAAACAATGCCAGGTAACACCAGTAATCTGACATGCCTGGGATTTCGTCTGCCTGTTTCAGGGGTTTATTCCGCAGAGACAATCTTTGGGATGTGGCCAACCGGAGCCACCTGTTGGCTCAATGGCTTGTTTAATGTACTGTGTTTTAAATCTGGATTATTTTGAATCAGACTGTCCAGAGCAGTTGTTTTGACTGGCAGTTTTGAAAATAATTGCAAAATCTTTTGTCAAGCTAGAGAATCGTGTTATTCTTGTAGATGCTTGATGACCTTTGTTGAAGTCTGCCGCGGAAATTTGAATTGGAATCCAACCTTTGTTTTGGATTCATTTGTTGTTTGGGAATTTGTGCACAATTTCGCAAAGCTTTGACTAAATCTGCATTGTCTAGAGATGTCGGAGGCTTGTTTGAAAACTGGGAAGATGTCCCAGCAGCATTGGTAGACCAATTGAAACCTTTGACAACAGCAGTGGTGGGTGGGAACAGAGTTCCAAGAGAAAACCTGGTAGGCGAAGTAGTGTATGGAGAACATTTTAATATTGTTCGTGGAGAGAAAGAGTTACCTCAGAATAAAGATAGACATAGTGTGACCCAAACAGTTTGTTCCACTGATAGTTCGGCAATAACTGAAGAGATTGCAGCAATAGCAGAGCAACAAATTGAACAGAAAGATGTTTGCTATGAAGAGGAAATGGAGAGTGCAACTTTGACAGACATGTGCAGTATGCCCAGAGGAATGCATAGAGGGTTTGCCTACAAAGATTTGCATTGTGAAACTGTATGATTGGAGACAGCTTTGCATGGAGGCAGGTATGTGAAGCATTTGCAAACTGGGTTTGTGAGAAGAGATGAGATGGTGAAAATCTTTGATTTGAATGGTAATGACATTTGTAATGGCATTTTTGGCAGAATTGGTAACAGCAGAGTTTTGCCTACGTTAGGGAGTGAAAATCTTGTTTTGACTATCGACATTGAAACTTGGATAGCAATGAAGGAGAATCTGAATCGAGTAAATCATGCTAAAGTTGGATGTTCTGAGATATTGCATTCTTTGAATTTTTTGAGATTTCCGACTGACTGCATGGAGAGAACGGGTCTTTACGCTTTGATAGCAATGATGCAGAAACATCATGCGGGATTAGCAGACTGTTGTTTTGAAAAAGGAGTAGGCCGAGAAGGGAAGGAATGTTTATTGAATCGGAAATGCATTGCACATGCGGGAAGCAGTGTCCATTTGAATGAAATTGATTTGTTTTGTCAACATTTAGTTATTCAGCGTTGTGAATACATCATGTTGAAAGGGGAGTCTTTGGCTATAACACATGAAAATGACACAGAGAGAAATGCTTTTGCAGAACATGGAGTGCAATTGAATGCAGGAATGCATCTGTTTTTTGAAAATGGATGGATTCAGAATGAATCACTGATGTTCAAAAGAGAAATGGATTCTATGACTAGAGAACGATTTGACACACAGAGGAACGTAATTTTTCATTTGAATTTGCATTTTCTGAGCTATGTGAAGTGGACTGTCCTGTTTTGTTTTGAGAAGGACAGAAATGGAGGCAGGAGTAATGCATTATGCAGCATGGAGAGACAGGCATGGTTAGACAGATGCACTGGCACACTGAATTAGACACTGACCGACATTGGGGAGACACTGAGAAACTAGCATTGATGTCTTTTGAGAGACATGGGGAGTTTAGAACTAGCTATGTGCACTGAAGCACACAGCGAATGCTGTTTTGTTTTTTGCTTTGAATACATCTGAAAACTGATTAAACTGATACTTGCACTTTTCTTTTCCTTGCATGAGATCTGGAGAGACACCTTGACCAGACCGAGATTTGCAGATCAGATCGCCTTGATGACTGACCAGATTGCATCGCATGAATTGACCAGACCATGAACTAGCAGCATGACCAGACCAGATTGACCAGACCTTGATGACACCATATGACTTTGCATCCTGGCTGTTTGAAGCAGCAATGAAAAGACATTGGTAATTGACACCTATGTTTTGCAGCAGCACTTTTGGGGAATGTCGACCGACTGATTTGAGGCCTTGGGGTGTAGCTTTGGCAATGGCTGTGCTCTGAGAAGATACTCAGAAGACCTGTTTGCTACCTGATTTCCTGGCATGACAGCTGAAGCCATGGGAAGTGAAGATACTGACTTGGAATCAACACCTTGCAGCATTCTGTACAGAAGAGAGTGAAAGATGTTCAGCAAAGGAGAGAAATCATTTGTGGGCTGTTTTGTAATCTGAAGCAAGAAGAGAATCCATTTGGATGGCCTTACCTGGTGAACCACACAGGCTTGGGGCCTAGGGAAGAGGAGAGAAATGCGAATGAGCAGGAAGACGCTCTGCTGAAAGCATTTGAATTCCAGGTGCTAACCACATTTGAAGAGCAGTGAAGCTTTGTCTCTTGTGGGAGTGAGAGAGAGCATTGGTCTGACACTATTGTGCTTTGAAATCTGCACTTGCATCCAACATTGGCTGGTCCCTCATGAGAAGAGCATGGACTAGCATGGCATGGCATGAGATGGCATGACAACAGCATGACCTGACAAGGAAGGAGAGAATCTGAATCTGGAGTTTTGGCCTATGTGCAGGGCCACTGAAATTGCATGGAATTACCACTGGAGAGTTGCCATCTGCATTGTTTTGCAACACTCTGAATGAGTGCCACTTGAATGTTACATCGGTATCAAAAGAGGATAGACTAGGGAGAGCTTTGGAATAGGGAAATTAGAGGCATCAACAAGGAGAGCTTGATGCAGTGAGGCTCTGAAATCTGTCACTGAAAATTGTCCATTTGCGCGGGCACACACACTTGAATTCTGTTTGCAGCTGGAACCACTTTCTGCTTTGGGCTATGCTTTGATGCCCATACACATGTTTTCTGAACACACATGCTCGTTATTGGCATTTGTGAACCATTTGTGAACATGTCGCTTTGTTGACACGCTTTGTTGACATTCCTTGGATGAAACGTTTGCATTAGCATCTGATCTGTTCTGACTTGGAATTTTGCACAGATGTGAGGACACACATACTGTTCTGTTTGTCTACAACCTGAATTGATCACAGACTGACATACAGTGAGAGACTGGAAATAACTTAGATTGGAAATGTAACTGAATTGGCCTGAATGATCAATACACTGGAAACGTATGCACTGAATATCTTGACACCTTGACACCTGTGAAAGAGATATTGTCATTTTGTGCTTGACACACTGAAATTGAATACATCCTGATGTCCACAGTACACATACATTGATTCTATGCATTGCATTTTCGTTCTGAATAATCTGCTTGTAGACACTGTTGGCTTCACACTTTTGACTTGACTTTTTGCTATAATTTGACATTAGAGATTTGCATTAGAAAGGTTTTTTGCATTATTGAGATAGAATGTTTTTCCCCTTTGCAATTTTTATTGTTTTAGCATGCCACATTGAGACATGTTTTGACAAATTGTTAGTAGTGATTATATAATGATAAGGGGAGAGATTTATGAAACCAGATAGTATGGAGAAGCCTGGTTTGTTATCATTAGAGAATCATTACCCATTTAGGGATTAGTTATCCATCGTTCATTGTGATTAGTACTGATTAGTAGTGATTGGTTATTCATGATCCACATATTATGTAGCCATTTGCATTTGCTATAGAGTGAGGCCTGTTATATTTGAAGTGCCTTGATAGAGACATGTAGAGACTTGAAGAGATATATGTCATGTATTATGTATGCATTGTAGAGACACGCATGAGTATGCATTGAGCTTTGAGTATAGTTCTTGGTATGAATGAATGCGTTAGGCACTACATTCAAGAATAGAAAGCATGTAGCTGGCTTCTATGGCATTTTGAAGCCATTCTGAATGAGACACAGAGAAGCGCCACGGACTGCGAAAGTTGTTTTGAGTTACAGTGTACGAGGAATGCGTAAACAGTTTGATTGTTCAGACAGAGATTAGACGTGACTCTTGTCCGAGTGGAGAACAGAGAAGGGCTGGCTTATCAGGCCTGCCTGGCTGGTGTTTGCAGACAGAAAAGGTGGGGGCCATGCAGGGGGTGCTTTGCTTCATGGAGAGACATGCAGAAGAGAGGGATTTCAGTGGAGTGAATAGAGGAATATGAGAGACTGTATGGTAACACGTAGCACTGATGGCATGTACAAGATAGGCTGAAATGTCACGATGACAAGAACACGCAGTAATTGAGAAGTACAACGCAGTGCATCACAGACTTTTAGGCACTGTTCGGATTTAGAAATGCTGACAGATAGAAAGAGTGCATTTTAGCTTAGAGAGACATGTAACCATAGAGCTGTATGTACGTCATTGACTACTATAACCAGAGGTGATGCTCTGAGATTTTGTATGCTGATCTCTGCTGGCCTGCTCTCTGAGATGTAGATGTGGATGGAGCTGACTTTGAGATTGAGGGAGTTTTGGATGGAGCGGCTCTCTGAGAGAGGAAGCTTGGGGAAGCATTCCGCTGAGAGCTGATGAGATCGATCTGGCAGACAGAGTTGGCAGGAAGACCAGACCACTGAGAGGCTTGACCCTGACTGACTGGCTGGTTGCAGAGTGGGAAGCTTGCATATGGCAAGAGGGGGTATTGATCTGAATAAGACACGCGCCAATGGGGAATTAGGACAGACACTCACACAGAGGTTTGGCTGACATGATAGATGGGGTAATCAGAAATGGATTGTCTTAGAGAGAGAGTGTGAAGTGTGGTGTGGATTGGAGAGGAATGCTGAATGCTGACACTTGCCATATGCATGAATACACTTGATAAGTTGCCATTAGATTGCTTGCATTAGAAGTTATTGCATTACATATTAGATTTGCACCCAAAGCACAAAAGGTACAAATTTGAGATTTGCATTAAAGTAGTGTTTGCATCATGCATTGCTGTGCATGAATAAATGTATTCCATTGTATTATAATTGAAACTGACTTGTGTGTTTTTATTTATGTATGTGTCTATTCTTAGGGTTATTGTATTAGGTTATGTTTGTGTGTCCATAGCATAGTAACGTAAGAGTAACTTAGGAGTAACACAGTGCACAATTGCCCTGAGATACAAAAGCAGGGGGGGCATAGTGATCCACACCCCATGAGGTAGATTTGGAGAACTAACAGTATGATCAACAGAAACAGTCAGAATCTGTTAGCTGTATGGATAGGGCTTTTCAACTTGGAGTACAGAAAATATATCCGTCTCAGGATTTTCATACCTCAGGCAAGCTAATCAATAAGCTATTGAATGAGCGTAGGACTGTTGGCACTGCACCACCTCCTTATGTGACTCTCCCTGTGTAACGCTTACCTTAGACTCTGCGGGAACACCACTCCAACTGACCTCTTCTCTTTTCTCAGAGTGCGTTGTTACCCTTTCTCTCTCTCTTTTGGCTGAAACTATCTTGAAATTCACAAAGGGTCTAAAAAACAACTAGAGAAAATACCAGGAATTATTTAAGGGGCTTTCCCTGATAACTGAGAGGGATAGTGATTCTATCTCAATCTGATTCTGAATCTAAGTGGCTCCAACCCCTTACCTTGAATTATGGTATGGTGAACTATCCATCCTGCAATATATGCAGGGGCGCAGGTTCTGAAGATGGGATACTAGCTCGATGCCTGGGACAAGGAGGTTGCTATCAAGGAGAGTTCCGTGACCATAACTCCTATGGCTAATACTAAACTCAAGGCAATGTAAACACCACAGTGAATTCTAGAGAAAACACAGAGCAACCTAATATGCCTCTTTTCATCGGAAATGGTAAGCAAAAAATGTTCACATTCATACAACAATTGTCAGAATAAACAATGCGCCTAAAGACACATGGATGCAGGTTTATCGAACGCTAGTTCGTTTTGTGAGGCGGCGCGACTTGTAACAGCGCATGCAGGTCGTGAGGTGAGCACTTCGTAAAAACAAGTGAAGAATTACTGTAACAACTGCTTGCCACCACAAGTGCTAATGACAGCCATAAAAACTCCCCACAACACCATGGTACTTGCGTTTCGCTGAGGTAGTCGAGAAAACAAGTGGAACGGTTTTCTCTCAGAAACCTCATACACGTCAGGAGCCGGGGAAGGACAGGACAGTGGAGGGGCTGGGCACTGTGAAAGGACAGGGAAAATTACTATGACAACTGAGGGCAAGAACTATGACAGAAACAAATAGGGAATCAGAGAATATCTCTGACAGGAATCCGGACCGCGGTAAGCATCGCTGATAACAACAGACGCGAAGCGCGGAACAAACAGAGGGAGGGGCTTAAATACTCTAGGAGCTGCAGCAACTAGACTGCTGCCTGAAATTCAAGGTGCATATTCAGACCGCCATGTTGGAAGATGAGGAAGCGGTTTTAGATCCGCTAACCCACGAAGCTCTGCCTACTCTTGGACCAGGAATTGTAGGCAACCACCCAGGAAACCTTGGAGATCTTTTTAAGAGGGATACCCGTGGTCATGACAGTATTCCCCCCCAAAACCCCTCCTAAACTAGGGCTCCCCTTCCTTGGTTTGCACAGGTGATTACGGTGAAAGGCCTTTAACAATCTAGGGGCATGCAGATTCTCAAGAGGTTCCCAAGTCCTATCCTGAGGACCGTAACCTTTCCAATCCACTAAGTAGAATAGCTTGTTACGGACTATCTTTGAGTCCAGGATGGCCTTAACTTCATATTCAAGCTGATCGTTCTCCACTTCCACAGGAGCTGGAACTTCTTGGACTCGTGTATTAGGGTGAACTGGTTTCAAGAGGGACACATGTAATACAGAATGGATTTTCATATTGCTTGGAAGGGTCAGCTTCATGGCTACTGGATTGATTATTTTCTCAATGGCAAAGGGCCCTAAAAATCATGGAAGGAATTTTCGAGATCCTTTCAAGGCTAGGTTCCGAGTGGCTAACCACACCAATTCCCCCACCTTGTATTCAGGAGCACAACTCCTTCGACTATCAGCAAACTTTTTCTGAGATTCATTCGCCAGAGACAATTGATTTCTTGCTTGAGCTATTGTGGTAGTAATCTTTTCGTGCAGAGATGTTACTGCAGGCATTTCCAGTGGCTCAGGAGGATCGTAACTTGAAGTGCGTGGATGCCGTCCGTGCAGGGTGTAAAAAGGACTTAATCCTGTGGAGGCATGCACGGAATTATTATATGCATATTCAGCTATCCATAAAACATCCAACCAGGTTTCGTCAAGTTGATGTAGCATACATCTGAGGTACTGCTCCAAGGTTTGATTAGTTCGCTCCGTTTGGCCATCGGTCTGGGGATGGTGACTGGTGGATAATCGTACTTCTATCTTTGCTAGTTCACAACATTTTCTCCAAAATTTGGAAACAAATTGGCTCCCTCCATCTGAAACAACTATGGTAGGGAAGCAGTGCAGTTTCACAACATTTTCCAAAAAAGTCTTGGCCAAGACTGCAGCGGAAGGTAATCCTTTCAATGCTATAAAATGCGCCATTTTAGAGAATAAATCCACTACCACTAAAATGGTATCAAAACCTTCACAATTTGGTAAGTCGGTAATGAAATCCATCGAAATGGTGTGCCAGGGGGCAGGTGGCACTTCCAACGGTTGAAGAAGGCCAGCAGGCCTTTTCTTTTGAGTCTTGTTTTGGGCGCAGTTTCCACAAATTTTTAAATAATGAATACGTCCTTTCTCCAAGTAGGCCACCAACACGATCTCTTGACCTTATTCAAGGTTTTGGTGATTCCGGGATGACCTTCCAACAGGGCTCCGTGATAGTTAGCAATCACTTGCTCTCGCAGTTTGAGTGAGGGCAAGTACAGACGTTCTTGAAAGAAAAGAAAAACCATTCCGAACTGTAAAATGTTCTCCTCTCGACTCCCACCTCATCAACTCATCTTGAGAGATGCTGGTTCTTATTTCCGTACGTAGATCTTCAAAGGTGGAGTCTGTGGTATCCATGACTCTGAGCACCTTCTTCCCAGAAATTATCTCCAACGGATTCACAGTCACGTAGGCTTCTTCTCCTTTTCCAATACGGGACAGGGCATCGCCTTCCCATTGCGCACTCCTGGTCTGAAAGTAATGATGAAGTCATATTCAGCAAAAAAGAGGGCCCATCGCAATTGCCTAGCGCAGTGTGCCTTGACAGAACATAGATATTGTAAATTTCGATGGTCCGTGAAAATGGTCACAGTATGTCTTGCGCCGAGTAAATGATGCCTCCATTCCTGCAATGCACATTTTATTGCCAAAAGCTCTTTATCGGTGATTGTATAGTTAAATTCTGCAGTGGAGAACTTCTTGGACCAAAAGGCCACTGGATGCAACTCTCGTGTGTCAGGATCGCGCTGAGACAATACTGCTCCCCTGGCCACATTTGAAGCGTCAGTCTCCACCACAAATGGAAGGTCTGGTCTCGGATGTTGGAGAACTGGTGCAGCCGTAAACCGCTCCTTAAGTTTCTTGAAAGCCTCATCTGCTTCTTCTGTCCAATCAAATTTCCGATTCTTCCTAAGCAATGCAGTGATGGGATGAACCAAGCGAGAGAAATCTGAAACAAATCGTCTATAAAGGTTTGCAAACCCGAGAAAACTCTGGATTCCTTTGACCGAAGTAGGAGCAGGCCAAGAAAGAATAGCATCGACCTTTCTGTTGTCCATCTTACTTCCACTTGCCGACAGAATGAAACCCAAAAACTCCACTTCAGGGACATGGAACTGACATTTCTCCAACTTTACATACAGAGAATTTTCTTCCAAGGTTTTAAGTACTGATGTCACATGTCTCACATGATCCGAAAGGTTTGCGGAGAAGATTAAAATGTCATCCACATAAACCACCACACAGATATCCAACAATTCTCTAAAGATGTAATTCATAAAAGATTGAAAGGCCACAGGAGCATTGCACAGCCCAAAGGGCATTACTTGGTACTCGAAGAGACCGAACCGCGTTCGAAAGGCGGTTTTCCACTCCTCCCCTTTCTTGATGCGGATGAGGTGATAAGCGCCTCTAAGATCAAGCTTGGTAAATATCCGTGCTTGTTTCACCTGATCCAGCAAGGTCGAAATAAGAGGAAGAGGATAACGGTTGTTTACCGTAACTTGATTCAGTGCTCTGTAGTCAATACAGGTCCTCAAATCGCCCTCCTTTGTAGGCACAAAAAAGAGAGGTGATGCCGCCGGTGACTTGGATGGTCGGATAAAACCATTAGCTAGGTACTTATCCAGATAGGATCTCAGATGAACATTTTCTTTTTCTGTGAGGGCATAAATTCTGCTACACGGAAGCTGGGCTCCAGGAATGAGATCAATTTGGCAGTCATATGGTCTGTGTGGGGGTAAAACTTCTGCTTGCTTTTCTTCTTGAAAAATGCTCTGAAATCTTTGATATTCTCCTGGTAAGGATCCCACAAGACCTAAAGTGGATTTGGGAATTACTTCAGACTGTCTTGCGACTTCGGAACCTTTGGCTGAAAAACACATTTTTTTACACTTAGAGGAAAAGGTCAGAGTTCGAGCACACCAATCAATTAATGGGTTGTGCCTTTCCAGACAGGGTATTCCCAAAATGATTTGGAATTGTGGGGCTTGAATTAGGTCAAAAGAGATCCTTTCCTTGTGTCCTTCCTGGCTAAGCATAACTAGGGGGTTGGTGCATTGAGTAACGGGGCCAGACACCAATGGAGTGCCATCCACCCCAGAAACATTTTCAGCTTCTAACCTATTCCTCAAAGGGATTCCCAATTCGTTAGCTAGCTTCTGATCCATATAATTGCCAATCGCTCCACAGTCAATGTATGCAATTAGTGTATGCCTTACGGTGGGAGTTTCATGACCAAAAAGGACGATAGGGAACACGAAGTGTGAGGTCACTGCAACCTTCTTCATGCTCGACAAGCGGACCTCTAGACTTGTCGGGCACTGGAGTTTTCCGCCATCTGTTCTTTTTTGTCCTGATTAACACCTCCAATAGGTTTCAGAGCAGGCTTCACAGGGCAATTTTTTAAAAAATGTTCAGCCTTGCCACAATATAGACACAACAGTTGTTGCCGTCTCTTTTCTCTCTCGGCTTGGGAGATGGGGCCTCGAATTCCGCCCAACTGTATAGGTTCCGGACAGGCATCAACCCCTGTTTTAACCAATGGTTCTCTGGAACGGACTACAAACGGTTGGTTGACTTGACGGACTCGATCTGTTCTTTGGTCCTGAAGACGATGATCCAACTGAATAGTTAAATCTATAAATTCTGCAATGCCTTCAGGCGGATTCACAACTTGGGCCAAGACGTCCTTCAACTCACTGCATAGCCCACGATAAAACAGGGTAGTTCTCTTTTCTGTCGGCCAATTTGTTTCTGCCACCAACCTGTTAAAAGTAGCTACATATGCAAGTAAATCTTGGTTGCCCTGCTTTAGCGACAGCAACTCATTGTCTAATGCCTGTCCATGTGTGTGACGAGCAAACAGCTTCTCTAACTCTCGTTGGAATTCAGCAAAGTTCTGTAACACTGGATCGTCTCTATTGACTAAGGGAATGGACCAATCCGCCGCATATCCACCCAGATAGGACAACACAAATGCAACCTTGGATTGATCATTTGGGAAAGTACCAGGTCTGCACAGAAAATGCAATCTGCACTGATTCAGAAACACTGCAAACCTTTTAGGGTTCCCAGTAAAACACTCTGGAGGGGGCTAATGGAATATTCCCTGGGAGGACTACTTGGACTGGAACTGGTGGTGAAGTAGAGGTGGAGGCCTGAGCATTACCTTGGGGTAAGGGTACCTGCCCAGCCCGATTCTGTAATAACTGACGAGCAACCTCTTCAGTCCGTTCTCTGTTAATTCCCAGTTCTCTTCTAAGAGCATTAGTCTCGGACCGGGCTGCATGGACCTCTGTCCTTAGTTCTCCCAAAAGTTGAGTTAGTTGATCTACCTCAGAAGTTCCTATGGTGTTCAGGCAGAGTATTTTTCAGTATGGCTTCGCGTTCTGTAACACTTACCTTAGACTCTGCGGGAACACCACTCCAACTGACCTCTTCTCTTTTCTCAGAGTGCGTTGTTACCCTTTCTCTCTCTCTTCTGGCTGAAACTATCTTCAAATTCACAAAGGGTCTAAAAAACAACTAGAGAAAATACCAGGAATTATTTAAGGGGCTTTCCCTGATAACTGAGAGCAATAGTGATTCTATCTCAATCTGATTCTGAATCTAAGTGGCTCCAACCCCTTACCTTGAATTATGGTATGATGAACTATCCATCCTGCAATATATGCAGGGGCGCAGGTTCTGAAGATGGGATACTAGCTCGATGCCTGGAACAAGGAGGTTGCTATAAAGGAGAGTTCCGTGACCATAACTCCTATGGCTAATACTAAACTCAAGGCAATGTAAACCACAGTGAATTCTAGAGAAAACACAGAGCAACCTAATATGCCTCTTTTCATCCGAAATGGCAAGCAAAAAATGTTCACATTCATACAACAATTGTCAGAATAAACAATGCGCCTAAA
Source organism: Ambystoma mexicanum (assembly GCF_040938575.1). Classification (NCBI taxonomy): domain Eukaryota; kingdom Metazoa; phylum Chordata; class Amphibia; order Caudata; family Ambystomatidae; genus Ambystoma; species Ambystoma mexicanum. The sequence continues at coordinate 675,984,187 of NC_090934.1, forward strand.
GACATATGGATGCAGGTTTATCGAACGCTAGTTCGTTTTGTGAGGCGGCGCGACTTGTAACAGCGCATGCGGGTCGTGATGTGAGCACTTCGTAAAAACAAGTGAAGAATTACTGTAACAACTGCTTGCCACCACAAGCGCTAATGACAACCATAAAAACTCCTCACAACACCATGGTACTTGCGTTTCGCTGAGGTAGTCGCGAAAACAAGTGGAGCGGTTTTCTCTCAGAAACCTCATACACGTCAGGAGCCGGGGAAGGACAGGACAGTGGAGGGGCTGGGCACTGTGAAAGGACAGGGAAAATTACTATGACAACTGAGGGCAAGAACTATGACAGAAACAAATAGGGAATCTGAGAATATCTCTGACAGGAATCCGGACCGCGGTAAGCATCGCTGATAACAAAAGACGCGAAGCGCGGAACAAACAGAGGGAGGGGCTTAAATACCCTAGGAGCTGCAGCAACTAGACTGCTGCCTGAAATTCAAGGTGCATATTCAGACCGCCATGTTGGAAGATGAGGAAGCGGTTTTAGATCCGCTAACCCACAAAGCTCTGCCTACTCTTGGACTAGGAATTGTAGGCAACCACCCAGGAAACCTTGGAGATCTTTTTAAGAGGGATACCCGTGGTCATGACACCCTGTTGTTTTACCTCTCCCCGCTGTTGCACCTCCTCATGTTGTTGCTCCTCCTTGAGTTGTTGCTCCTCTTCCTGTTGTTGTTTCCCCTTCTGCATCCTCGCCCTTACCGACAGTTGCCGTTCCCTTAATTCCATCTTTACCACCAGTGGTAGTGTCTCCACTGCCTATTGAAAAAGATTTGTCTGAACTTTCTTTTCCAAGTGGTTTTGCTCCACTTGTAACAATTGAAGGGACGAGTGCTGATTCAAGAACGGTGGCTCGTGGTACAGTATCCAAAGCTAGAAAAAGAGAATTGTATGCATGGGCTAAGAAATATATAGAAGAGGGTGAAGAATCATCTGTTTTAGTTGTGATTTCTGTCCAAGAAATTATTCCCGAACAGGCTATTTTTATAGAGGGGATGGGAACGCACTTAGCTGATATTTGGAGTGATTTGACAGACATGAATGTCCCACAGGGGTTGAGGGATTTGAATGCCCTTGCCCATTCAAGGGACACTGCGGAGAAAGTACATGAGCATGTTGAGAGGTTTTTGAGTTTAAAAGGGAGCTAGATCGGTTACAGAATGATGAATAAGATGGTAATAGATTGGAAGCCTCAAATGTGCAGAAACAATTTCTTCCTTCATTGAAACCAACGAGTGAAGAAACGCGCATATGCACAACGGACGCTCTTAGATGGATTTCGTATGTTTCCATTCCTCCCATTGAAGTGCATGACACATTTACTCAGTATGCTCCGGCAATGCAAAGGAAAGTGTTAAAGGTGACGGTAGAGTATCTACAAGGTGAGTTTATGAAGAGAAAGGTTTGTTGTCCTGCAGATTTGATGGCCATTCATAAGAGAGCGTTTTTGCACGATACTGCTTTGACTACTTTGTCACTAGATGTAGCTTTGTTGCTTAATAAGCATTCAGAATTGACAACTTTACAATTACCAATGAGGGAAGTTCCTCCCACATTTGTTCCCAAAGTAGAAATTCTGGCTGATGCAGCAGCAGGCACACCAGCCACTACTATTGAAGCACACTATGGGCCTATTTACGAGTATGGAGGTAGCCAAGCCGCTTTTAGTGGCATGGCTACCCCCACACCGGGTACCGGGTCCAGGTTCCAGGAATAGGTAATTAAAGGGCCATGCCGACTTTGGCAGGCCCGGTAATTCCCATTCTCGGGACCCGGACCCGGTACATCCCCATTCCCATTTGAGCCCTTATAGGGCTAAATGGGAATGGGGAGGATGGTAACAGCGGGCCCGTAAATAACAGGCCCAGTGTTAGCATCCTGGTCTGCTAGCGGGTCCCGCTAAGGACGCCTGGTCTGACCAGGCGTTCCAGAGCCGGACCCGCTGCAGCCCTCATAATAGGGCAGCCCGGAATGAACGGTGCTGGTTCCTTACCGGCACCGTACATTCTGTGGCCGCCTTTGTTGCAATGAGGCCCTATGTCTCACAGTTTGTGCATTTCCCATTTTCTAGACAGGTAGTGAATACCATTAGATAAAAATTCCAGATATTAGGAAGAATCCAACAGGATTTTATGAAGAAATTGAATCTGTCTTGCATTCATCAGTTTTCACGCTGGGTGATATAGATTTGATGTTCCCTGTGATCCTACCTGCTGATTTATGGAAACAGATTAGAACTGTAGATGATCAGGCAGGGCTGGGTGACACATGGGTTAACTTGGAACGGATAGATGGAGAAAGGAATGCTGGTGAGAAACCGCCACAGGTGATATTGACACTGCCAAACAGAATACTAACTAAATTGAAGACTTTGGTTCCAGAGAGAAGAATAGTTTGGGACAAGCTTTCAGCTTGCATCCAGGGGAAATCTGAAGGTGCTACCGAATTTTTTAATCAGTTCGAGCAAGTGTTTTCAGATTTTAGCAGTCAGGATTTAAGTACTGAGTCAGGAAAAAGGGTGTATGTAGACACATTTGTGCGTGGATTGTTACTTGATATCCAATCACAAATTATGACTTCCGAAAGTGCCTGGCAAGCTAAATCGCAGTCTGAGGTATTGCATATGGCTCAGTATTATGAGAATAGGGTTAATACTGAAAAAGAGAAGAGAGAAAAGAAGAAGGGAGACTTGAAAACAAATGTTTTGTTGCAGAAAATAGTAAGATGAACCAGAGGTGGGAATACACAGTTTAGAGGTCAATTTGCACCACAGAGTAATGCGCAAATGGGTCCTGAACACATGATCCAATGTGCTTATTGTAGACAAGAAGGTCATTGGCGAGCACAATGCCCGATCCTTCAGCAGCGATTGGATAACACATATGGTACCATGGGTAGACGATCCAGAGGCCGTCCTGGGATAGGTGGTCCTGGTAGAAGTCAGTTCGCTCAGAATCAACAGTCATTTTCACAGGAAAGTCAGCAGCATAGTATTAATAATGGGAACATTTTTGATAATCCTTTGACTCTTTACTTTTTCTGAGGATCTTGCATTTGATAATGTACTATTCCATTGGGACAGCTCAAAGCAGAGTCTTGAACCAGTACCTATTCCCATTGATTCGAAAGGGCCCTACGTTGTGATGAAGGTGGGTAATAGGAAGCATCTATTTTTGATAGGTACAGGAGCACAGAAGTGTTCCATTGATCATTCACGGGTTCCAGATATTCCACTGTCAGGGCAGAACAACATTTCTGTAGGGTTCTCTGGTACACCAGTGGTTAGTCCAGTTTCTCAGCCGGTACCGATTTCACTGGGGCCATTCACCGATTCAGGTCCATTTCTTTTGATGACGAATTGTGGTGAAAGTTTGTTAGGGTTCAATCTGTTGAAAGAATTAAATGCTGTAATTTACTGTTCTCCGGATGGAGTGCATCTACCAATTTCACCTCAAAGAACTTCTGTTTCACAATTCTTGACTATGCCTTTACCGACTGAATTGGATAAGGTTCCGGCATGTTTATGGGCGATAGATGATAATGACGTTGGTGTTTTGCAAATTGAGCCTGTTAAAATTGTGTTGAAACCAGGTGTTAAATTGCCACGTATTCCACAGTATAAGATTTCAGTTGACACTGAACACGCTTTGAAGAGTATAGTTTCTGATTTTGTACATCGAGGAGTAATTGAGAAAATTGCAGGAAGTTTGTGTAATAGTCCAATTCTACCAGTGTATAAGAAAGGGGATAATGTGATTCCTTTCCGTTTTATCATTGATTTGCGCGCTATTAATAAAAGTGTTGCTCCACAATTTGTGATTGTGCCTGATGTGACCACAATATTGACAATGATTCCGGCTTCAGCTACTCATTTTAGTGTTGTGGATTTAAAGAATGCTTTCTTTAGTATTTCTGTACATGTTGACAATAGATATTTGTTCCGGTTCACCCTAGGGGGACGCTCGTTTACATTTACTCATGTGCCACAAGGGTACACTGAGAGTCCAACCATTTATAGTAGAGCTTTGAAGGAACAGCTTGATACACTTGAGTGGCCTTCCACTTGTATGTTGTTGCGGTCTGTTGATGATCTTCTTTTAGCTGCATATTCAGAAGTTGCTTTCAAAGAAGGCACCGTCTTGCTGCTTATCCATTTAGCAGAACATGGGCATAAGGCTTCATTAAATATTGTCGACAGGAGGTCGCCTATCTAGGCTATCTCCTGTCAAAGGACGGGAGAAGACTGACACCTGAGTAGATACAAAGCATCTCTAGCATATCTGTCCCAAATACAAAGAAAGACGTCAGAGACTTGATAGGCATGGCTTCATACTTTATGTAGACAGTGTATCCCTAACTTTTCATTAATGATAAAACCAATGTTGGCATTGACAAAGAAGGGCATTTCTTTGCTCTTACCGTGGAACATGGATTGCCAGAAAGCTTTTGATTTGCTCAAGGCTGTGTTGTGTTCAGCACAAGTTTTGGGCACACCAAATTACGACAAGTCCTTTATTTTGTATGTGCATGAATTTGATGGGTGCGCTTTGGCTGTGTTAACGCAGGAGCATGGAGGAAAGAATAGGCCGTGCGGTTATTTTCCCTCCATGCTTGACCCTGTTGCATGCGCTTTGCCGAGATGTTTGAGAACTGTTGCTGCTGGTGCTGCATCTGTAAAACAAAGTGAAGGTATGGTTCTGGGTCACTCCTTAACCGTGATGGCACCTCACTCTGTAGACATTCTATTAAACAGAACGCAGACGAAACATCTCACATCAGCACGACTAACAAGGTAGCAGCTGATTCTATTTACACAGCATATCCAAATTAAGAGATGTTGCTCATTAAATCCGGCCAAACTATTGCCTCTTCTGCAAGAAATTGCTTGCAGTGACAAGATGTCACATGACTGCCTCTATACCACAGAGCAAGAAACGAAAGGCAGAATTGATTTAACTGATACACCCTTAAAGAAACCACAATGGGAGGTGTTTTGCGATGGCTCCTGCTTCAAACTTCCAGATGGTACATCCACCGCTGCTTATGCAATCACCACTTTAAGCATGATAGTGGAAACCAAAAGAATTCCGCATAATTCTGCGCAGGCCGCAGAGATTACTGCATTGACATGGGCTAGTGAACTTTCCGAAGGGCTTAGTGTGAATATATATTCGGACAGCCAGTATGCCTTTGGGGTAGTTCACAACTTTGGTCGACTATGGGTAGAGAGAGGTTTCTTGACCTCGCATGGAACTAAGACACAACATGGTACCCTGATAGTTTGGGTACTTTCAGCACTTGTGCTTCCTACCCAGTTAGCAATAATGAAGTGCTCAGCACACCAGAAAGTAACAGATGATGTGGGGAAAGGAAACCCTTTTGCTGACAGAATAGCCAGACTGCCACCGATTTGCATTCCAAAATGTATATAACAAAAGAGGTCACCAACACTTGTGTAATAGATATAGGAATTAGTTGCATAAAAGATATTCAGGCTGATGCCACTCCAGATGAACTTAAACAGTGGGCTGAGGGTTCAGCAAGTTTAGACGATGAAGGACCAATAGCTCTATTGTCCATGCGGACAACGGCAGAGTCTAGGACAAGGCTCTCTCCCTACGAGATAATCATGGGGAGACCAGCCATTATTTGGAATGTACATAAACCCAAGCGGCTAAAAGATGTAGAGCATTTGCTCCTTTCTCAGTACTGTGACCAGTTAACTCAAAACTTGTATTTGATTTATCAACAGGTGCGAGAAGCCCTCCCAGTAAAATACGAGAGCCCAGGTCATCGACTCCAACCTGGCAACTGGGTGCTTGTTAAATCGTTTTAAAGAGCCTCCTGTCTCGCACCTCGCTGTTGAGGACCATAGCAAGTCCTCTTGGCCACACAGACCGCTGTACAAGTGGAAGGGAAACAACACTGGATGCACGAAACGCACGTCAAGAAGATATCTTTTCCTCTGCCCCATGACAAAGGAGAAGAGAAGGAAATTGCTCACTTTGATGCTCACCACAAGCCTGTTTTGTCTACGGAAATCCTTCCTGAGCCCGTGGGGAATGGGGAGACTGCTGCTTTGACTTCAAATTATTCTTTGGATATTTTTGCACATTGAGCAATCTTGCTTCCGCTTCATCACTTCCTTCAGGAAGCGACAACACTGTGTTCTCAGATCCCGCCGTACCTGGAGTCTTGAGGTACGATCTGCGTCCGAAACACCAGACTTACAGCACAGCATTGCATGTGACCACAAGGAATCTTTGTTGAGCCAGTCCCTTGTCACTCTTTTGCTGAAAAATAAATAAGACGCAGGGGCCGAAAAAGTTACCTTCAAGCAAGATAGGCCACGTGGTCAAGAGCCACCGACGGACGAACTAAAAGAGCCTAACGGAGAGGCTTCTAAAAGGACTCTGAGAAACAATGTCCCTTCCTAAATCCACTTGTGCGGAGCAAGCTATTGGTCGTGGCTGATAGCAAATCTGTTCATCGAAGATCATGGTCCTTGAGGACCCACTGTTTTTTAATCATAGTACTAGTCTGTTTCATAGTTATATTTAAGCTTGGGTTCTGGTACATAGAAAAGGTACATGCACTTGATAATCTGTTGCCCACTGCAATAATCTCCACTGTGTCTCCACCTTTCATGCATCTGCACACTCTTCCTCCTCGAGACTCCCAACATAGACAGGGTTATCATAATAACACTCTCTTAATGATCATGAATGCGACCCATGCGATTCTAAACAGAATGAACTGCTGGGTGTGTTCACACTTGCCACAACACGGGGAAAAGGGACTGGGCTGGTATATTCATCCTCTTTGTCTAACTACTGCATGCTATGCCTCGCTCAGGGCATTATTCTTTGGTCGTAGGAATGATAGTATTTCTGGGAACTTCGATGGGACTAATCTGAATGAATTTGAAAAGCGAGTCGTAACACCTCTGGGATGTTCTCTCTTTGCAAATAGAAGCAAACTCAATGTTGCTTCTGTTAGGCCTTCTGATAGACTCTCTAGACCTTTTCAGTCATTGATTTCCTTCAAGATCACTCCTGTAGGCAACCAGGATGCCATGCCTTCTTCCTATACTATTAATCATAGCTCCAACTCTGTTTCTTTCTGTATACAAAGAGAAGGTTCTCAGCCAATGGGTACATTCGAGGGTTGTACTAACATTGCAAATCTAACCAGTGAGGATAGACTTTTGTATGTAGGAGACCCCATTTACTTTGTTTGTGGCAATGAGGCCTATCCTTGGTTACCTAGAGATGGCAGGGCACTTGTTATTTGGGTATCTTGTTACCAGGTGTATACGTGGCTACCCCCACTGAAGTCTCTAGAGCTCGTCCAAGGCGGGATGAGAATGGTGACACACCTTCACAAGTCATGGGTGATGTAGCAACATCCTTTGTGCCATTTTGGGGACAGATAATGAACTCTGAGGATATTAGAAGACTAGCAAGGGTACTGGAAACGACCATCAATAGGACCATTGATATTCCGCATGCTGTGTTTTTGTACCCGACTCCTCCCCTACCATATTCAAGGCAATCCAAAATCTACATACCTTGAGTACTGAAGTGCATGTCCCAGAGGGAAACTGGAATCTTAGTACTTGGTTCTGAGGCTTGTTACAATCATGGGGTTGGAAGATCTTTGCAGTCTTAATGGTGATTCTTGGTATTCTTCTGTTCTGTTGTTGTGTACAATATCTTCCCGTCATATGTTCCATGATAGGAGGATGTTGTGCACAAGCAGTAGGTACACTAGGACCAAGGAAACAAGTGCCTGAGAAAACAACCAATGCCTTAGTAATGCAGGATATTACCATCAAAGAGATGATGGAAATTGATGTTTTTGAGGAATGTGATTCAGGATGTACAGACATTTATCCATGGTTCCTGAATAATACGAATGTTTGAGTAAATGCTTTTGGCTTAGGCCAAAAGGAGGGTTTGTTAAACCATATTCGCATAAATACCGCCTGATTATGAACATTGGCCTAAGACATTCACATTTGTATTAAAACCTATGATTAACTCGATTTAGAGATAATTGACTTCGCCGCCATCTTGGAAACATCCGCCATTTTGATCCCAACTCCTGCTGCCTGTTCAGAAATGATTAACCATGTTTCAGCTTCCGCTGAGAAGAATGACCTTTGAGCCTATGTCAACACTAGGACTGCCAAAAGCAGAAATGTGTGTCCTGTGCAAAGAGACCTTGTAGTCAAAATTAACTCCCATGGAATTCCAAGATGGCCGCCGGAGTGACGAGCCGCGTCTAAGCCGCGCTCTCCCCGGGCCGCCGAATTAAGCACATCAAAGCTGCAGAACATGCGAGATCGGTAAGCGGATCACCCCCCTACGCCCCCTGACACTGCCGGTCAGGCAGCACGACCATTGGGGCACCGGGAACGCCGAGGCATCGAGCGCAACAGCGACCGCCCCTCCCCCATCGGAAGATACCAGCAGCCGAGCTGGCATTAATTCCGGAGCGGAAAAGGCGGACACGCCGCGCACAGAAGCGAGGAGGAGGGAGACGGAGCAACAGAGGTGAACTCCCCCCATGCCCCCGGCGCTCCGCCGAGGCATTACCCTCTTAAGGACCCGGATAAGAAGCGGCGGCGACCGAGGATGGAGGAGCGGGTGTACGGGCCCCTCCCCCACCCCCATCGAAGACACCCGGTGCCTGGACACTTGGGGTGCCGGGCCCCCCATCACAGCACATGGAGGCGTAGCGGTCAAGAAGACCAAGGAACGGGGGGCAGAGGACACATTCGTTGCTCTGAAGGAAGCACGCACTGGGCGCTGAAGGTTGGCGAACGTCTCAGCGTCTCCCGCATGAGGCTGGCACCTCGGATCGCAGCGAAAGGCCGGAGTGGTGCACGCCCGGCTAGACACAGCCACATGAGGTGAGCAGAACAGAGCAGTACAGGGGTAACAGGCCCAGAGGCAAGGGATCTCCCAGGGAATCACCACAATCCACAACAGGAACATTATATATCCCATAAGGAAGGGGCGCAGAGACGGCAACCCGTAGAGGGGTAAAAAGGACCGAGCCCACCGGCTGCAGTGAAGGCGCCCAAGGGGATACAACCAGAGGGCAGAGTGGACACCACGATAAGAAGAAGGGAGAGCCCACTGGAACGACGGGACCCGCACGGGGCCCCCCGCTGCCCAGATAGGAATCCCGGACCTGGAGGAATCCTCACTACAATAGGAAAGGGCCCACCCAAATAGGCCCTAACCGTCACAGACTCTACGGACGGGTGCGACCGGGGGCGCCCCAGGACGACAACTCTGGGAGAACCGCAGTGGGCACATCCCTCAGCTCAACAGTAGCCCACGTACACCCCTGGAAAACAAACAGAACATGTCAAGGGCAAAAAGCAAGAATAACGCTTCCCAACAGACCCCGCAGTCCTCAAGGCAAGACGCAAACATCTTACAGTTGTGGTCAACGGACTCTACATCGCAGGCTAAAGGGAAGCCCCAGGACGACCAACAAGGCGAAGGCATGACACAGACGAACCCTCATCATCCACCCTCAAGGGATGACATGCAATCATGGTTCCAGGACCTGCAAGAAAAATTCATGTCATCAGTACAGGAACAGTTCACGACGATGAAAAACGACATGAAACAGGCGGTCCAAGACCTCAGGGTTGACGTGGCTAAACTGGAGGAGGGAACAGACATATTGGAAAGAACGCTCCAGGGAGTCGAGGAGGAAACAAAACAGGCAAGCGAAACTCAGGAACATTTGGTGAGACTCACCCATAACCTGGAGATACAGTGTGAGGATTTGGAGAACCGCTCCAGACGTTCTAACATCCATATCAAAAACATGGCGGAAACGGTGCTGGACAAAGACCTTATGACAGCTGTAAAGGAGGTGTTTAGAGATATTCTGGACGCTTCGGAAACAGATACAATCGGAGTGGACGGGGTCCACAGGGTCGGACCAAAAAGATCCGGAGCACCGGGGGAAAGACCACGAGACGTTCTGGTGGCACTATCCTCATACCCACAAAAAGAGCAGATACTGAGGAAGGCCAGAGAAATAGATCACATCAGAATGAATGGACAAGAAATTCAACTATACCAAGACCTGGCCCTGGTCACATTGCAAAAAAGAAGAGTGATGGCCCCACTAGTCAAGGCTCTGGTGGCAAAAGAAATCCGATACAAGTGGACCTTCCCTTTTGGACTGACCTTCACATGGGAGGGGAAACAGAGAAGAGCGACCACATGGGAAGAGGGCTTCAACCTAATGGGACTCCAGGACGACGGGGAAGAAGCAGATGAAGCAACATCCAGTGGGGAGCAAAGGAGAAAACCAAAAGGATGGGAAACGATCAAACAAAAAAGGCCAAACACGGGAAGAGAAGGCCGTAGGAAGCTGCCTTGATCGGAGAAAGAGAAAAGGAAAGCCGGGGGCACCCTGACGGCAGCCACACTTGGCACCAGTGAGAGGGGACGGTGAGAATAAGAACCGCTGCAAGAGAGGCAGAGACGGCGGCCCGGGAGGGACCAGACGGCTTGGAATCCGGTAAGGACAAACGGTTATGTGGGGTTTAGGATCCCCCAAAAAAATTCTTCCCGAGAGGATGGAGGGCAGGGAGCTGTGGGCTCAACGCCCTGGCAACAGTAGGAACCCTCGACCTGCTCGGGGGCAACTTGTTTGGTTTATGGTTATTGGTTGGGGGGGTGAGTTCGGAGGGAAGGGAATTGGGGAATGGGACACAAAAACAAGAGCAGCGACAAAGAAAGGGATTCCAAATATAATGAACATGTGCCTTACTAAATGGAGAAGATACGCAAAGTAACATATAATATCAGGGGGATGAACCATCCCACGAAAAGGGTGAAGCTGGAGAAACTACTCAAAAGGGAAGGGGCGGACCTCCTGCTCCTCCAGGAAACTCATATCAGAGCAAAGGACAAACAGAAAACCCGGGTAAGGGGATTTAAAATTTGGGCCCAGGCGAATACAACAGAAAAAAGATCGGGGGTCCTTATAGCAGTGAGGGATGGTAGGGACGCCATACTGGAGGACGCCATCACGGATAAGGAGGGAAGGTATGCGTTCGCCAATGTGGTGTTGGAGGGGCAGCGATTCACTCTCGCGTCAGTATACGTGCCCAATGTGGGACAGGATGGCTTTCTGAGAGATACCCTGGGAAAACTGGAAACCTTCGCAAGGGGGGAGGTGATTATGGGGGGAGACCTGAATATGGCTTGGGACCCACAACTGGACAGAAGCACGGGGAACTCACATGAACACAGGGCACCATCTAAACGCCTCAAGTAACAAATGGACCACTTAGCCCTTAAATGATGTGTGGAGGGGACTGAAGGGGGAGCAGAGAGGGTTTACATACTTTTCACATGTGCATAACTCCATGTCAAGAATTGACTACTTTTGGGCATCGGTGGGGCTCATGGGCAAGATTCAGGGGTTGGAAAAAGGGGCTATCAGACCATGCACCCCTATGGCTCGATTTGAAACTTCTGGGGAAATCTAATGGTCTATGGAGGTGGAGGTTACCGGAGTACATAATCCAAGACCCGGTTACAGGGGAATCAATAAGGGAAATGATAGAAGAATACTTCACGCAAAATGACACTGGGGAAGTATCAATGAGCACGGTCTGGGAGGCGTCTAAAGCGGTGATCCATGGGAAGATAATGGCACTGAAAATCATGAAGGAGAAACAGAGGTATATGTGGGAAAAGGAGCTGGAAAGGTCAATAACAGAACTACAAGGGAAAATTGTGGCACAACCCACCAGAGACCTAAAGAAGACGTTTAGACACACACAAGGCCAGCTAGAGTTACTACGCACAAAAGGAGCGGAAAGGAGCCTGCTGCACCTAAGACAAAGATACTACATAAAAGCAAACAAAGCAGATAGGCCACTTGCGAGACAACTCCGCGCAAAACAGAAAGACATTACGATTAAAAGCATCATAGACACGAAAGGGGAACAGCTTACGCGCACACAAGACATAGGGGAAGTGTTCAAGGAATACTACCAGGAACTCTACGCCACTGACCTCCCGGAGGCAAACGCACAGGATAAATATCTGAAAACCCTCACATTCCCACAAATCTCAGAAGAGGACAGACAGGCCTTGGAGGACCCTATCAAAGAAGAGGAAGTTCAAAAAGCAATGAAAGATCTCCCACTAAATAAAGCCCCAGGTCCGGATGGCTACACGGCCCCGTTTTATAAAAAATATGCTGATCTGCTAATCCCGGTCCTAACCAGGCTTCTAAACTCATTTAAAGATAGTGGCAACGTGACCCCCACAATGAATGAGACAAAAGTCCTACTATTTCACAAACCAGGGAAGGACCCTTCATGCCCGGCTTCTTATAGACCGATCTCCCTAATAAATATCGATGCAAAAATATACACTAAGATATTAGCCTCAAGACTTTGCCCTCTTCTCCCAAAGCTAATACATCTAGACCAATCGGGCTTTATCCCAGGAAGACAAACCCATGACAACCTTAGAAGGATCATTCACCTGGTGGAAAAAATGTGCATAAAACAAACCCTGGCTAGTCTACTTGCAGTAGATTCAGAGAAAGCTTTTGACCGGGTTGAATGGTCCATGCTATTCAAGACCTTACAATGCATGGGATTTGGGGAGCACTTTATTGAAAGAATAAGAGCGAACTATAATGCCCCAACATGCAGAGTTGCCATCAATGGGGAGGTTACTGAAAAGGTATGCATTTCCCGCAGAACAAAACAGGGATGTCCGCTATCCCCACTATTATACACTATCTTTCTAGAACCCCTACTAATGAAATTAAGAGATGCCATACATATTAAAGGGATAGACATGGCAGGCATACAACACAAGGTAACCGCATACGCGGATGATTTGTTGTTAGCATTAAAGGAGCTGCAATTTGGGGAGCTAGAAGACTTCGGGGCCATCTCAGGCCTAAAAATTAACAGGAACAAATTGGAAATCCTAATTCTGGCGGGAGACAGGGGGGAGATAGAGAGAGAAACAAAAGCACTCAACCTCAAGATAGCAACGGAAGGCATTAAATACCTGGGAATAACACTAACACACAGGGTGGAACAGCTATACGGTCAAAACTACCCCCAGCTCCTCACGAGGGTTCGCAGAGATTTGGAAATATGGAACCCTCTCTTGATATCGTGGTGGGGCAGGATTCAAGCGGTAAAGATGACCATCCTACCTAAGCTACTATACTATTTACAGGCCCTCCCGGTAGGGGTACCCAGATCATTCTTTAAAACACTGTCAAAGGTAATTACATCCTTTGTGTGGAAAGGGAAAACGCCAAGACTTGCCAGAACTATCTTAACCACACCAACCAGGGAGGGTGGGTTGGCGCTCCCTCACTTCCAGAAATATTACCAAGCGGCACAGTTAAAAGTGCTACGGGAGTGGCTGGGTGACGATCCACAACCAATCTGGGCAGCACAAGACAGAGCAGTAGCAAGAACCCGGTTAGTGGAACTTCTCTGGAAACAGAAACAAAACAGACACCCCAACATAGGGATTAGCGAAATAATGAAAACCACGATGAAAGCGTGGGACATAGAAACACGCAAGGGTTCAATGACCACCACGCTAGGCCCATTCACCCCCATATGTAGAAATCCGCAGTTTCCACCAGGGATGGAGCAGGGGGCTTATGAAAACTGGGAGGAGGCAGGAATAACAAAAATTGGGGAAATGTTCATCAACAATGAGATTATATCATATGAATCCTGCCTCCCACTCCAATCACGCTCCACACGGGAGAAATATAGACATGAACAACTCAAACACTGGTTAAAATCCCCTGACATTGCGAAGGCAGCAACGAGAATTCTCACCAAGTTCGAAAAATACGTTACAACTAACTCAGGAGCAAAGAAATGGGTTTCGACTCTATACTCCTTTATAAATACACAGGATGAGGAAATTAAGTGGTCATATATGGTCAAATGGAGCAGGACTCTGGGGGAGGAACCGACAAGAAAACAATGGGAGGACCTTATGACTTTGATCCCCAAAATGACCAGATCTGCACAAACAAGAGAAATGTGGATAAAAATTGTTACGCAGTGGCACTACACCCCCGAGAGACTCCACTCAATGTTCCCAAAAACGTCAAACCTATGCTGGCGGGAATGCGGAGAGGTGGGGACGTGGAAACACACCTGGTGGGCCTGCAAAGGAATAGAGCCGTTTTGGGAAGAAGTAAAGGGAGAAATGGGCAAAATATTTCCAGACGTGGGACAGCTGGGAGAGGGCGTCTGGTTGTGTGGAATGAGAGATGACACAGCAAGAATATATAAAAAAGCACAATGGAGAAGCTTTATGGGACTCCTCATAGCGGCATGGGCAACTATAGCCCATAATTGGAAAAAGAAAGACACTCCTCTCATTTTCACGTGGCTTCAAAAAGTCTGGGCGCAGCTGGCGATGGAAAAAGTCACAAACACAATCCAAGGAACGAGGGACAGGTTTGCTAAGAAATGGGGAGGAGTTCTGAAGTACCTCCAGTCAGACTTTATGGAACAATGGTGCCCACACAACATCAAAGTCACAGACATTTTCAATGCATAATGTAATCCCCGAATCAAAACTCACGTGTCAGGGGGGAGTTGGGGGGGGGAGTTGATATAATGTTTGATGATTGTTTATATATGAAAATAATAAAGACAGTTTAAAAAAAAATAACTCCCATTCAAAGTGTTATCTGTGCCTACAGACGCATCCCCTGTCAAACAATGACACAGAAAGCAAAGCAACTACAGCCGTGTGTTTTGGAAGAAAACCTTTATGCATCTCTTGGAACAGGGCTTATCCTAAAGCTCAAGAAACAAGGAAATATCTACTCAGCTGAATACAGCAAAGTTTGCCAGTATGGTATCTTTAAGGAACCTTGGATCCACAATGAACCTCAAATTCAAGTGTTGTCTGCATCAATAGCTCCTGCCATATACAAACATCACAAATGAATGGCAGACAAACTAAAACCATGTGCATTTGCAACAAACTATTGAATTCATTTCTTGAAACTGGGCTTAACTTGAGCTGGAGAACCACCATCACCATTGAATCTCCAAGGATAGGACAACATATCAAAAGTGTAAACTAATATTGTTATATTTGTCATGTGAACTGGGCACACACCCAAATGTGTAATTTATTAATTTTGAGAAGGGCTGTGCAATGACCAGGACTGTGTATAAATACTGCATGTTTTGTGATGACCAGTACTCTCACCCCTCACTGTGTCTAATGGTACACACTGCGGGGCGCTTGGGAGCCAGATAGCTATCTGCTTTGATATTTGTATCTGTACAGAATGAAGTTATATTCATAACTTTGACTTAGTTACTGGTGGATTACATTTTTGGTGGGACTAAGCCTCGATATTCCTTGCTAATCTATCATCCTCAGGAAATATTGGTATCCACTCACAGTGAAAGACATTGCCAACATTGTCAGAGTAGGAGTGCACTATTTTTTCTTATAAGACATTTCTGCCCACTTCAACAGTTACAACACTGCAGCTCATCACTGGGAAAGGAGTGGTATCACTAAACGTTTCAGTACATTTAAGATTTTACAAACCTGTGGCCCACCTCAAAGAGGGGAGCAGGTACACTAGACATCCTCCCCACTTACGCATCATATTTTACACTAGCCCTTCAGTAGCTGCCCCAGAAAATAATGCCACTTCTTTCCTCCCACAGAACTCTGGTCCAGGGATGTTGCTAGGTCTAGAAAGGATCCAGGGCTACACCAAAGTTAGGACCGGTGGGACTCTTTGGTAGCTAACCTTTTGGTTGTAGCCCTTGAGCTTCTATTTGGGTCTAAAACCAAAAGACCCGAGGCTATATCCCCCTAAACCCACCCTAGCATCACCTCTGCTCTGGTCTGATAAACAAAATGAGTGGCCTTCGCAAACTTTGCTGCTCTCTTTGCTACTCTCTATATGCTCAAATAGAACACAAAGGCCCTTATTCATGGAACATTTAGCACGGTGCAAAGTAACTTTGCACTGGTGCAAAGTCACTTTGCACTGCAAAAGTACTGTTTGCATCATACTAAATGTGTGGTGCAAAGAGTACTTTTGCAGTGCAAAGTGACTTTGATCTGCAAAATACACTTTGCACTGCTATGTGAATCAGAGTGTTTGTTGGCAGTGCAAAGTGACATTGCACCAGTGCACAGTCAATCTCCACCATGCTAAAAGTTACATGAATCAGGCCCAAACTGCCTTCTTAAGAGATCAAAGGGTCAAGGCCATTCCTTTAAAATGCACATTTTTCACTGCTTGGCTCACTGTTGAGTAACCACTGCATGCATATGTTAAGGATTCTAATCGAGTGTCACACACCAGACCAGGACTCTTGCCACTAGCCTAAAATGCAGCACACCATTAAAATACTTTTACTTTATTTCCTAAGAATTCAGATTGAGCTGGCACCCAACCCGTCTCACATCCCCTGTTACAAATACCCCGGGCCACAATGGACCATGAACCAGGCTGGTGGGTGGCATTACAATATTTATTTTTTTTGAAAATCCAAATGAAATCACACAAATTTAATATTGGGCAGCAATCATCAATGGGGTGATAATTACACTGTAGAATGATGGAATACACTTAGCTTGATCTCTTAATATCACAAAGCACAAATGAATAGGAGCAACATTACTTTTCAGGTAGATAGCACCCCAGTGAAGATTTCCCCCTGCAATACTCCCTCAAACCCCTATTAGTAAATATTTGTTTTACATGTGTGGTTGAATAAATGAGATAAATATGAGTATAGCACTATCACAGATGTAAGAACACTAGCAGACTACAAGCAATGTCCTAACAATGTCCATACAATTCAGAAAATTAACTTGAAAATGAAAAACACAGTGCAGGCAAATCACACGCATAGAAATTGCATTCGCTAATTTACACAGGTTTAAATGTCAAAATGGTTTGAAAAACGGGTGAAATAGTCAAAATCGGAATGCAGTTTTTATGCTGAGTGACAGATGCACATCACAGGGATAATATGAAAGTGAAAGAAAGACTCTGAAATTACTGACAGGATGAGATTCTCAATGGGAAAGGAAATTCGGTTTTAAAAGTGAAAGCAGTGGACAGGGAAAAATTGGTTTAAAAAGAAAAGGACAAGTTTTACAGAAACTATATTTTAGTGGCTATAAAAGAGAGATGCCCGCCACACAGGTTACTTTGCAAGTGTAACCCCTTGGCGCTGTGTGGCTCTTTATGTGGGAATTAATTAGTTTAATCAAAATAGTACTAAGGACTTACACAAGGACAGAAATTAGCTGAAAAGAATGGTGTTAACACTTGGAGATCACTACAGATTTTCCTACAACACAGTACACAGAGGATTCTGACAGTTTAAAGGATTTCTGGTAAGGCAGTTATGGGATTTCTATGGGATGGGACCTAATACAAGGTAGCAGAGCATGTGGCGCAGTTTGTAGTTGTTGTGGAAGGGAAATACTCACAACAAGACCTTGAATGGGGTATTTTGGAGAGCGGACCGAGTTTCTGGACTGCGAGGCAATATCTGGTCACTGGTCACAGCGGCATGCTCTCCTAGAAGAAAACAGCTGGGCAAAGGTCTGGTCACGGCACAGCGGCACCTCAGCTGGATAGAGCGGGTTGCAGGGCAGACAGGCAGCACTGGATAATCCCAATGAAAATTCAGCCACCTTTACCCTTTCTCCATGAGTTATTGGGATTTTAGTTGTGTTTTTCTGGATCAATGGTCCTGCCTAGATAGGGTCAGCTATGTTCTGGCCTGGCAGTGGAATATGGAACCTTGCAGGATGAATATGGAATGTCTGGATACGCAGGAGCTGGAAAATACAGAAGAGTGTCTTTTCTCTGTGAGACTCTAAATTATATAAGGCGGAAGACATCACAGGATCACAGGATTATACTATGGGGGCAGGCTTTGGCTGGACATGCCTCTAACAACTGGATAGGTCAGCCTATGTATGTCGCCTCCTCCCTAGAAGCAGACTGGACTGTAGGAGGTGACTCAGTTTTATGGGGTGTGTTTTTATGAGGTACAGAGCCATCCCACAGTCACTTTTGCCAAAATCAGTTATGACACAAAAATGCACCTTTTTACAGTTGTGGCACTTTTAAAATCACATAGGCAGATTACATATTTCACACAGAGCATGTCATTCCAACTCCCAAGTTTATACGGTATCATTTAGCCCTTCTAATAATGTTCCTCAATTTTTGGTGGGAAATATTTCACTTAAAATTCTACAATTTTATATATGTGTACCTATTATCACAGAGCATGTTTGTATTAAATTTAAAAGTTATACCATGTACCCTTTTCCCATAAATTATATTTCTCTGCAGTTTGTGTCCCATATATGCTAGGGAAAGCCACAATATCTTGTTTTAATGCCACAAAAATTACATTTAAACTGTAAAACGTTTGCATTCCTGCATTTTCCGGTTGCAGAAATAAAAGTCTTAAAGTTTACTAATTCAGAACAGCCTTTTGCCCCAAATGGGCCAGCGTTGTCTTCCAAATAAGGGATTATTTTTCAACCCACAGCCAACTGTCAGGCACTAGCCCTGTGTTGTCATGGATTTGTCTTTGAAGCTCCTCAGTTTGAGTGGAGGGGAGGTGCTGCTAAAAAGTCACACCTATGTGTCGTAGAATCCATTGTACCAGGCTGGAGCACTGCCACAGAGTCTGATGAGGGTGTGAGATGCTTCACCCTTGCCTATTCATATTCCCCAGATGCTGGTACACTTGGGGGGAGGTAGATCCTGTAGTCAGTCCTTTGAAGACAGGGCCTAAAAAAACCTGTCCTTCTGGTTTCACAGTAAATTTATTTATTTATTTATTTATTCTTTCCTGAACCGGAAAGCAAGACTGTTAGAATTAAATGTCCTATATATGTTTTAAAACAAACCCCCATCACATTTCTATGCAAGGACATGGCCTTAATCCAACATTCACTTGTGTATAGGCACATTATAAATGCCATATCATATCATATCATATCATAAACAGATATTTTCTTGTTTGTAAAAAACACCAATTTACATGTGGTTCATTTTCCTTGGCTGTCACTTTACAATGCAGCTTTTCCTGGTATCTTTATTCTGAGAATTTCCATGGCCATAGTCAATTTTTATTACACAGGAATCTGTTCAAACCAAGGTTCCAATGAAACTGACATGAGCAAAGAGAGAGAGAGCTTCTTATAAAGGGTTTATCTGTAACGCTCACCTGATTCCCACGGAGGCGCTGATCCCGGCTGGGCTGCTATCGTTTCTTCAATGGAGAAGCGTAGAGCTCGGACGACTGTCAGGACTGGGCTTCCTCTTATCGAATGTCTGACTTGCAGGGTAAGTTTTCTGCAGGTGGAAGAAAAAGGGTTAATCACCGTTTGATGGGATTCCTTCTCCCACCAATCGCCAGTTTCTCCCACAGCCTAGCTTTCTACTTGTCTCAGGGAGCTCTCACCTTAGGCGTATAAATGCTGAGCTCTGCATCCTGCGTCTGCTGCAGGGGTGCGTGGATTCCAGTTACGTCACTGGATGAGTTCAGTGTTGAGGCTCAAGTCTTTTGCGGCCTTAGTTGTGGCACTGGTGCTGGGATGCCGAAGAGCGATGCCGCCGTTACTGCACGAGCGGATGCCTGTAAGTATACTGTAGTCTTTAGGCTTTAAAAGATGGGCACCTCAATAATGTCCCTTTTCCTTTGTTTCAGGCCTCGGGATGCTGTGGGCGTAGTTTTCCGTTGCCGCTGCACGTGCCGATGCACGTAAGTATAATGTTCGTTGGCCGCTTTTAATGGCACCTCTAATAATGTCCTTTTTCTAGTTTTCAAGTGCCGGGATGCTGCGGGCTTTATATCCGTTGCCACTGCACGTGCCGATGCACGTAAGTATAATGATCGTTGGCCGCTTTTAATGGCACCTCTAATAATGTCCTTTTTCTAGTTTTCAGGTGCCGGGATGCTGCGGTTGATGCGGCCACTTCTGCGCGTGCAAAAACTGGTAAGTTAAGATGAATGCGACTGCCTTCACCCGAACCTCTTTTTAATTATGTCCTTTGCCTTTCAGGTGCAGAGAAGCTGCCAAAGAGAAGGCTGCGGTTAGCTCCGTTGCAATCACGGATGGATCAGGTAAGCAGGCGCGGCTGCGAGCGAGTTGCACCTTTCTAACCTTATGTTTATTCTTTGCAGGTTTTGCCAGTGACTGGATTCCGGGATCTGGTAAGTATTGTTCTGTGTCTTTCTTCATCCACAGGTTGCTGCGCGGAAGCTGAAGATGACTCTGGACCTGGAATGCAGGAGCCGACTCGGTGAGCGTCCTGCTGCTGCTGCAGAATAACGCGAAGCACGTGTTTTCCATCGGGCGTGGTTTAAATAGCAGAGAAGTGCTTCCAGTGTGTGTTCTTCCACCGGTTCCACCCAGGTAAGAAAAGAGTTCCTGAATGGAGGGAATAGTTCCTCCCAGCCCTAATGGCTGGGGACTTCAATCAGACTGGATTGTTCTGGGTAAATATGCAGCATGGTCTGCCTCAGGTAAGTCCACCCAAGCATTATTACACTGTTTATCGATCTGAGCCCGGCGCCTATGGCGCCGGGACTGAAACCCTTCATGAGCCTGGCGCCAAAGGCGCCAGGACACGGTCCAAAGGGCCCCTGTAGGGGTCTGCTGGGTCCGGAGTAGTGGAAGATGGGTCTGCTTCCGAGGGCGCTGGGCCAGTCCTGGCCCCTCGGGAGTAGCGCCCATGACATTATCTATGTCATTTTGTTGCAAAAAGGAAAGCGTTTTGCATACGGCTTGAAGTGAAGTTCTTTGTTATTTTCCAGATCTTGCCTGGCACAGCCTGTCATTCAATGAGAAATGTCCCCTTTTTGCTGGAGCACAACCTGAAAATGGAGGGACCTAGCTGGGTCTCACTGGATCAGAACTGTGTACTGTTGAACAGATGAAAAAGAGCATCAGGGTGCAGTCATTTTGAAAGGCAGAATATTTCCTTTCTCAGTGAAAAAGGTTTGAGCTGGCAGCATAGCGGTGCTGCCTTTGAATTATTTTCTTTGGTGCAATTGAAGAAAATACTGGCAGCAATTCTCGGGGTGTTCTGTGTTTCATCTTGCCCCATGTGTGGCTGGTAAGACAGCGCAGGCATCATTTTGGAGACTGCAAAGTGCAGTTTAAATGCAAGGCAATAGTGCTCAACAGAGCCAGCTCAGCCATTCTTCTGGTGACTGTTGAGATGTAGTATGGTGAGGTAGGGAGGTTCTGCTGGACTGGTCAATGTACTCCACACATATATGGAACCTGATGATGAAAAGGAGTATGTGTAGTTAAGAGTAAGTAATCCACACATTATTTCAAAACTACGCACAGAAAATAAAAACTTTAACAACATAAAATCCTAATTTGAAATATTCAAAACAAATTGGAAAAATTGCAGACTCCAACCTAAAACGTAACAGAAATTCTCAGGGAGAAAACATAGTCCCCAAAACAATTTGACAGTGTTCCTGCCCAAACAATTGGTCAGTGCTTCAAAAATTAGCAGACACATTTTTTAACCTTTCACCACAAGCAGCAAAATAATTGCCAATAAACATTGCTACATGAAACACAATATTTACAGTAATACAATAGGCTTAATTGAGGACACAAATCACAACAAAATAAAAACAAATGTGGAAGTAAACTATACCAATAAGGGAAGGCCTCTTTTGGATCCAAAAATGTATACACACACTTGGCCAAACAGGTACCAAAACCCTGTTGAATCCTTAATCTCCCTAATGTTCGGTTTATCCTCATAGGAATGCAATGAACATTAAGCAGTTAAATCATTATGACTTAAACTTTGAATTCATAAATGTCTGCACAGACTCTAATTAACCACAATGCCAACAATTCACAGAAAAGCAAACAAGAACAGGCACTGGAACAGATAGTCAAAATGTGAGATCAATTTAACCACACGTATGTCACAGCTCTATAAATGGATAGCAACTTTACTCCTAACAAACCTTCAATCTACGAAGCACTCAGGTGCATGCTTCTACGCAACATCAAACATTTTCCCCAAACATGAAAATGTGACAAACTACACTTTGGGTCAGATTCACATAATGTTTTCTCTGCTTCTGTGTGTAGTCAATATTTAATGTAAATGTCAGCCGGTTTATTGAACCAAGCACAGGGTGCTTGGCTTGTTCATTTCTATCATTTCTATCAACAAAAAAAAAACGAGCACGAACCTCCAGATGCACATGGTGCCCAAGCACCCCATCGAGCGAGATTACGTGAGCCCAACTGGTCAACCCAGGATAGAGATGCCAACTAACCGATACCACTAACAATTTCCTCCTCGGCATATACCTCTCAAACTCCAAACCAAACACAACCACAAACCTCCAGCACAACAAACCGCACAAACTTCACTACACTGCAACAACAAAACAATAAACGCACATAGACTTGCACATCAGTACACGATGACTACCGGCCGCATACACCCCAGGCCCAGGCGACGGAGCCACCGGGCTGAGGCTGCCAACAGTACATCACTGCTCCCTTGCACTTTTCCAGCCTGCACCCACTAACTCACCTGCCCTCCCTCTTTCAGAGCCGCCAGAGCGCCACGGGACCACTCCGGTGGTGATAGTGCGCGGTACAAATGTCCTTTAACATTAACATTAACATGTAAAAACCTCTCAAAATTGCATGGAGGCAGATGTTAGAATGAGACATCTTTATTCTGCTGAACCCTGTTGCACGAAAATAATGAAAAATTTACATAATTGCACCAGAAATCTAACTCTGCATGTGACCATTCACTAACGTGTACAGTGCATCGCTTTTCATCTCTCCAAGGTACCATCCCATTGAAATCATTCTTAAACAGACAGTTACGATAAAGAATGAATGTGAGCCAAGCAGTAATGAATAAATATAAAACTATGCAGAAATTATCAAAACCGATAGAGTCTCATGGAGACGATCTTACTCCAGTGGCCCATCCTCCCCTCGATAATCTAATTGTCGAAATAGAGACCCAGAAAAAACTAACGGCAGCAACAGACAGACAGAGGCCGATCATCCAAACAGTTAGCACAAAAAAAACAAAAAGGTGGTAAAATGGACTCAACTTGTGACAACAATGAAAACAACAATGATCTAGAAGCTCGCAGAAAGGAAATACGAGAAGCGGTCAGTGCCTACTTGGCAACCCAAATCGATGGTAATGCGGCATATACCCCAAAAACCGGTATACAAACTAACTTTAATGAAGATCTCAAAACTATGAACGTCCCTTGTGGATGTAGTCATCATCTGGGTACCAAGACACTGCCTTTTCCTGAACAACAAGCCATAGAATGAAACTCATATCCAGTGATAACAACAAAACAAATGATAAACAGAAAGGACCTGAAAGCAACACCTGCCCAACAGAAGGGAAAGCCGAATCAAGAGACCAATAAGATAAAAATGGCCAATCATACAGTAATTATGAAGTGCCGCGCAGCGCCTTTCAAACAATTTACACTTTGTCGAGCTGATATCTTGAACATATTCACATTTTTGGGCAATGTCTCTTCAGTTGACAGAGCTCAGGTGGAATTTCCTAATCTATATGAACCAGAAACGGTCAGGCTTTGGATTCCATCAGGTGTGGTCTCTAACGCTATCTGGATGGCCAGGGTGGGACTATTTAATCTGGGATTTATCATACAACAAGATCTGCAGAACGCCTCTTTAAAGACAGCCATTAAACCCTCTATTGAAAAATGTATACCAATGTGCCGAAATTCGGCTCCACAGTTTTCTGACTTAGATAGCCAAACATAACTATGATACAAGGAGATTCCACCAAAAGTAACCACTTACATCAAATTGGCAAGATGGAACACTCGCGGGCATGCCCATTTTGAGAGCTCTTTTGAAATCGGTTTGTTCAAGTGTAACATATTGGTACTACAAGAAACTTGGCTACTGAAAGCGCCAGCTTGGAACGACCACAGTATTCTGTTGCTTCCGGCAATTACCGCCTCAAAGGGTCGACCAATGTCTGGCCTAATGACAGCTCTGAAAATAAGTACAGGCTTCACAATACAACCTTGGGCTGAACCCAATGACTTTCTACAACTAGTGAAAATCCGGCACCACCAGCATGTTATAGCGCTAATTAACATCTATAGGAACCCAAGTAGAATAACAGATTCTAAATTTCTCAGTGATCTCAAAGATTTACTAGACCTGGTGGCTTTAGACACACATGTCACTAACATCATAATATCAGGAGATCTAAATTTATGTTGCCTCAATGAATCTACTACCCATCGTAACAATTCGTTTCAGTGGTCTTCTTTAATGAATGAAAGGGGCCTGATCATGGCTAACGGATCGCTTCCTGGTGATATTCCACCAAATGCCACCTGGTCCAGAGGATCTACACATAGTACAATTGACTTTGCATAATTAGACAAAATGCTTCACAATCAAGTAATTAACCTTGAAATTATCAATCAACATTATAGTGATCACAAAATACTAGTTCTGACCTGGTCCTGGGACAATAATGAAACACAACTAAATCAAAACTATCATGAAATCCTGACTGTGAATAATGGCAAAACTCAACTGTATTGGAAAGACCACCACCTATCAATGTTAAATTCGATCTTGCTAAAAAATCTAGCAAGCTGTGGAAATACTCAAAACTTCACAGCCCTCGCTTCTTTTAAGACAAACAGTAAACTAATTCTAAACTTAAAAGGGAAGTCAAAACAGCCCTTTGATTTAGAACAAAAGTGCAAAAGAAATGAATTGCGAAGGAACAAAAAAGCTATCCTCAAATTACCACAAGAGGCGAGAATGAAAGCTCTCAAATCTATTAAGTGCCAATATAGGAATTGGACTCGAAATCGACAAGCAATGAGATAACGGGAGGGCGAAAATATGCTAAGAGTCCTGAAGTCTAAGAGCACAGCCATAATATGGGGCATGTTAAACAATACTGCTGGAAACAACCAAACAGCAGCCCAAACAAACAGTGTGTCTGAACTGCAATGGACACAACACTTCAAAAAACTTTACAAAACGGATAAACAGAAGGTCGTTCCGTCTCCGGTTACTATTTGTCCCACTTGGCACATCCAGATGCCAGTGAAGATATTGAACACTTCATTAAGAAGTCAAGTGGCCCGCGATCTCTGGGGCCGGATGGCCTAAGTAATGCGACGCTTAAAGCCAATACTGGCGGGTGGTCTATATTTCTATACAACATCTTGGCGCTCATCAATAGTCGTCCCGATTTACAAAAACAGTGATCGATCTTCACCTCAAAATTACAGACCCATTTCTTTAATAGATGTTATGGGGAAAATGTTTTCTCTATTCATCCTACAGGACTTCAACTTGTGGACCAAACAGCAAAATAAACGTGACCAACACCAAACAGGTTTTGTGGCCGGCATGGGCACTGCTATCAATCTCATGACATTGTGTGGCATTAAACATGAACACAATCAAAACAACCTCTCTACTTGGCATACATAGATCTCCATGCCGCTTTCGATTCAATTTCTCGAGACCTACTGATTAAGAAATTACAACAAGCAGAGTGCCCTGAGACGATTTTGGACATCATCAAAGAACTTCACTCTGACACCAAAATACAAGTCTGTTTAAATGTTGAGGGCAACTTGTCGGCGCCAATAAGGATTAACTGAGGCTTGAGACAAGGGTGTGTCCTTGCCTCGGCTCTGGTTAATTTCTTTTTGTTTGATACAGGGGCGTAGGAGACCCATAACATCTGTGGGGGACAGGGGACACGTTGGGGACTTGGGCGGGGAGAGGCAGGAATTGCCTGCTCGCAGATACTCCTTTACATCTTTCCCCCGTCACTGACATATGCAGTAGATTGTACAGGAGCTTACCCAAATGTATGGAAATACTTTGGTCTTAATAATATTCCCCCCACAGGCCTTGTTTTTTTTTTCCACCTCAGTTGGTATGATGATCCGTTTCACTTCTTGTGTTTCTCCAGGTCTCTCAGCGATGGACCTTTAGAGAGTTCTTTTATAATACTCTCACCTGCGCTTTAAGTGCAGATGCTTTATGGAGTTTCACCAACCCATCCTATCCTATTCACTTGACCCTCAATGATGGAACATGAGTCTGCCCCTTTACAGCAGTGTATGAGCTGCAATCATACCTCGGCACCAGGGTATTCACTGGATTTACATGGATAGCGGAACAAGTGCAGTTGTGAATCTCGAGGCTCTGCTTTATTTTTTTCTGGGTCACCCAGATGGCTTATGGTGGCCTCTATTAAAACTTGTCTAAAACTAATTATTCAGCTTGTGGAGGGTACCAGAAATTCAGTTGCATCCCTATTTTAAAACAAGCGTTGGCAACGGCAACCGTTTGGGTTTTAATGTAGGCATGGAAAAGACACTTGCCAGTACTGCCATAGTGGTATTAGGTACCCTCTGATGGTAGCAGCTGCAAAATGGTGCAAGTACCTGGACATTTAATGGCAGTGCCTGGCAAATGCCCAATATGTATACACCAGCAAACACATGCCAATGCTGGTTTTTAGCAGGACTTCAGTGAAGGAAATGCAAAGTGCTAATAGAGTGGCTGAGGGCTCCCTGGGTAAGACATTTGTATTACACCAGTAGTATGTTCCCAGCTCCAATTAAGTTATTAACTGCACGGGGCTTTGCAGTATGATATGATATGACATGGAATTTATAACACACCTATACACAAGTGCTTCAAGGTGCGACGAGGCAAGGGAGGGGGAACAGAGGGAAGACAGACAACAATCCTACTAGGCCAGGTGTCATTCAGATCGCGCAACTGCATGTGAAGGGGAAGGAGGAAAGTGTGGAGGGTGTGGGGGGAAGGGACAGTGCAGTACATGGGATAATAAGATAAACAAAGTAAAATTAAGGCCAGCAGGTGGCAAATGCAAGGGTAAGTGCAGACAACAGGTGTCAAGTGCTGGTAGTGGGAATGTAGGGATACAGAAAACAGTCCCCAAGTGCGGGGATTGCCAGGAAGTCAGTGCAGGAGTGCGACTGATGGGGGAGGGGGCCTGGGTCTGAGATCAGAGGGTGGCCAGGTAACCAGTGCAGTTTCAGTATCAGCCAGGAAGTCAGCAGGGGAGAGGAGGAGAAAAAGCAGAAGCAAAGAGAAAGGTTTTGAGGTGCTTCCGGAACCGGAGATGATTCTCCTCAAGTTTCAGGGATGCAGGAAGGCTTTTCCAGAGGGAGGCCCCAGCCAACGAAAGAGATCTACTACCAACTTGTTGCTTGGAGGAGCGTCTGATCCTGAGGGAGTTGGAGGCGGATAAGCGGAGAGCTTGAGAAGGAAGATATTTAGGAAGAGAGAGTTGAAGGTATTGAGGTCCCAGGCCCCAGAAGGCCTTATGGGCAATGCAGAGGGTTTTGAACTTAATCCTCACAGCTACTGGGAGTCAATGCAGAGATTTCAGTCCTGTTAGATACCATCCCTGGGCTTGATGCCAAGGACAAGTCTTGCAGTCCTGTTCTGGATGAGTTGCAGCGGGCGGAGAGTAGCAGGCAGATTTAGAAAGAGGCTGTTGCAACAGTCCATCCTAGGGAGAACCAGAGCTCTGGAGACAGTGAGCTTCTGGGGGAAGGAGAGAAATGGAAGAATACCTCTGAGGAGGTGCAGCTGGTAGTGAGACCTCATAAAGATGTCAGAGATATGAGGAGAGAAGGAGAGTGTGGAGTTGAAGATGATGCCAAGGTTTTTGGCCTCACACGTGGGAGCAGGAAGAGGGCCAAGAGAGGCCGGCCAGAGAGTGACAGGAAAGGAGGGAGCGGGTGTGCCAATGAGGCGAATCTCGGTTTTACTGGCATTAAGGCGGAGATCATTGGCGGCACACCACTCCTGTATGGTGGGCAGACAGTCAGAGATGAGAGAGGGAGAAGAGGTGGATGAGGGTAGCCTGAGTGTCATCCGCATAGCACTGGAAGGTGGGGCAGAGCACGGCAATGCAGTGGGCAAGAAGTACCAGGTATTGGTTGAACAGCCAGGGAGAGAGGTTAGACCCCTGGGGAACACCACATGTCGAGATAGAGATAGAGGAGAGGAAGGATCTAAGTTGAACCTGGGTGGGTCGATCAGAGAGGAAAGAAGTCAGCCACGCCAGGGCCTGACCAGTGACGGGAGACGGTTAACATGGAGACGGTTGAGCAGGATGGCATGGTTGACTGTGTCAAAGGCAGAAGAGGGATCAAGTAAAATGAGGACACAGGGAGTGTTGGAATCAAGGTAGGAGAGCAGATCTTCCTGGATGTTCAGGAGAGCAGTTTCCGTGCTTCTGGCAGCTCTGAAGCCCGACTGTTGATCATGGATACAACCAACACATTCACATTTTCCAAGAGTTTGCCCAGGAAAGGAGTGATGGAGATTGGGCTATAGTTATCCGGGCAAGACGGGTCGACAGAGGGTTTCTTAAGGAGAGGGTGCACAAGGGAGTGCTTCACAGTTGAAGGGAAGAGTCCAGTGGCAAAGGAGTCATTGCAGAAGTCGGCCAGGGCAGGAGCCAGGTATTCAATGTGGTCCTTGATGGCTTTGGAGGAACATGGATGAACCTGTTTTGATGAGACTTTCATAGATAGGACTTGTCTCGAAACCTCGTCTGGGGAGAACAGGGGAAAGGCAGAGAAGGAGGAGGAGAGGTGGACGAAGAAGGGTCAGAGGAAGAGCAGGGAGTAGAGGGAGGAAGGGGAGAGGAGGAGAGAGAGGACAGGATGTCCTGAGATTTAGAGATGAAATGAGAAGCCAGTGCCGTGCCATGCAAAAATCCCTAAGTCAATGGCTTTATCTAAACCCGAAGCACATCCTATCCCATCTCTCCCCTCCCTTTCTCCTCTCCTTTTCTGTCCTCTGCACCCTTTCAACCCTTTTTCACTTTGCATTCTTCCACTCTACTGCACCCCAGTCCCTCACTTCCCATTCCCCCATGGCCAGAACTCCACAACTCTCACCTGTACGCTTACTCAGCACTTTCTCCTCAGTCTTCAGAGCACCCTCAATATCCTTGGGCGCTTTTCTACAACTATTAGTCATGCTCCATTGTCGTACCTCATTTTGGGGTCTTCTCCAGGTCACTGTCGAGGCTAGGCCCAGCCAGTGCTGTGCACACACGCTTGTATTTATTATTTACACTATAATGCTGCTTGCCGGATGCCGCCCCCCCCATACCGGCTTGCACCGCACTGGTCTGAGTCCACATGTTTGCCTCACCTGCAATGTATGCAGTGTCAGTATACATACACTCATCGCTCTGTGGTGATGAAGTCCAGGTATGGACCCAGCAGGGGCTTGAGGAGGGTAAGTGGGTAATGGGAATTATAAGCCACTTGAACTTCCATAAGCTAGTGCACTGTTCTGGATGTGCTAAGGGAAAGGAAGAGAAGATGGCAACATGCTTCTTCTCATAGCAACAACATTAATACTGCATATACCATAGGGACCCCTGGGAGCTCTGGGAGGCAAACACACAACACAAGGGAAAGGAAACTGCAACGGAGCATGGACAGGAATGTGCACTGGCACGCAGCTTCATGGGGGAAAGAGGCCCACTAACAAGGCCATACAGTGCTGTCTCGGGTCACTTTCACCAGGTCAGTAGCACGATGTAATTGACTGGCCTGCACTTATTTTCAGGGTGTTGAGCTGTGGGGTCAGGTCTTTGTAGTATTTACACATTAGCCTGCAGTGCAGGTCTAAGTAATTTCTCATTTCTGCATTCATGTAATACAGACTATTCTTTGTAGTCGACACGATTTCCAAATGGTCATCTCCCTATCATGGCTTTTTAATTCCCACAAGGCGCAGGTGGCGTGGTGGTGGTGGTGCTCTGACATCACGCTACACTTGTGGTTCCTAAATCCGAATTCGAGCTCTGCAGAGCCTAAAGAAGCTCCCCCCTGGACCCAGGCCAACCGCTCCCTGAGACGCACACCTCCCCTCAGGCACAGCCACCGCAGTACCGTAGTTGGGTTCAACTGCTTCAAATGAATCCACAGATGTGTGAGCACATCCCTTTGCTCCGGATACAGGCTGAGGGAACTTGCATTTCACACCCACTTTTATGGTCCTCACGAATGCCCTCATTATCGGGAAGACCGCACTGCACAATGCGCCCCATTATGAGTTTCAACATAAACAAATAGTCTAATTTTCCAAACAATCGAGACCTTCCCAGAATAACGCTCCAGTGTATATGCGCCAGGTATGTCACCACAAACCAGTTTGCCTGCGGCGACCTACAAAGAGTTCAACCAGCGGGTAAAAGTCAGTAAATATTAATCCCTCTGAGCTGGGGGCTTTTTTCTGAAGTCGCGTAGGTTTGCGATACACTCATGAGCATGTTGCGCAACACAGGGGTCTTGGGTGTTGATTTATCATTTACGTTCTGTAATGTGGCTATGCCAAACCTGAACAGTGCATGCAACACATCAGGGACGTATGTATTTTGCTCATCGTTTAAAAGTGTACATTGCATGCACAGAACAGCCCAATTTAGCACTTGTGTGCTGTTGGGTCACCGGCATGCAATTTCAAACCTTCACGAGGCGTGGGGCGACGCCTGTCTTTTCCTGTTATCCTGTTAAAATGAGGGTTCGACCCTCAGGTTTTTCAATTCATGATGAAACATTAAGAGGCCAGGATTCCCTGATCAATTTGCAAAGCGCTGCACGTGTTTAGAAACTGTATAAAAATGACGTTGGCACATTCCCCCTAATAAATCCTCCCTATGCCGGCCTGCACTGCACCTGGGAGAGGGGGGCCATTTGACTTCTCTTAAGTACGGTAGCTTAGGTCTCAGGAGGTCGAGTCGCAGGCAGAGTCTAACCTTGTCTCCCTTGATATTAACACACGCTGTCAGTCAGTCAATCTCTGTTGTAACCTGAGGGATAGTCTTTGGTCGGGCAGGAAGTAAAGGCTGGAATGATATTTAGTACAGGGGGGTAGTCCTGACCTCATACATTTAAACTACAGTAGTTTGCTGTAGTGAAAAATTCTAACACATCTCCATATTATGTTTAATCCATCTTCATAAGTATGCATCATAGGAGGAAAGTACAAATCCAAATTCTGGAAAAACTGAAAAAACAGTTGTTAAGACCTTTATTTACTTAGGCCGCATATTTCAGCATGGATAATTCAATATTGATAGCTGAAAGAATTACACATAGAAAGAATAAACAATCAACAATTAACCTGATCACCAGCTCAAGAGTTTTGTAAAAATACAGGACATATATGTTAACAATGTTTAATGCATCTTTGAATAGAATTACATGTCCACTGGTGACAGGAAGTCACTAAATTAAGCCTGTTATAGTCCATACAGTGCAGAATTCAAAAGTGACTTTTTAGCTCTGTGCCAACATTTCCAAAAAGGCACGTTTGTAAGATTAGTATAGTGTGTTATCTCCACACTCCTATTCTGGTACTGTGTTATATTGCTTGTGGCAATGTTACCAAATGTTACTTCATATTTGTTAACCTATTAATGTCTTGTCACAGTTACAACCAATATTTGCACAGTACAATGCCAACGGGTTGCATGGGCGGAGCGCAATGGATGCGGCTGTAAGAGCCGCATCCATTGCGCTCCGCTCCTAGACGCTCCAGGCCTAATCCTCCCGCCTGAAGGACCCGATTTATCTCTGAGTCGGCCCATGCAACCCGTTGGCATGGGTTTTCATAGTCTGGCACTTCTTAAAGGACTTTCAAGCACAGCGCCCCCGCTGCAACCATAGCAGACGATTACCTACACGGACAGTACCACGATCAGCGTTCATCCTGATGAAGGCCACCACTACTTCGGGCTCTCACCCAGCTCTGCATGGCCGAAACACTCCAGTGTCGATGTCCCGTGACACAACCCCTTTGTATATGTGTTTATAGACAGTGTTGTGTACACCGTATTGTTCAGCATCCCCGGACATAATACAGCCTTGGGCAGCACCTGGTCAAAAATTCTTTGTTCTCACTTGCCTGTATTGTATACTTGTGCATCACTTTGGAAATTGTACCTCGACAATAGAGAGGTCAATATTCACCTGTATTTCCTGTGTTCAAACAACGTCTTATCGAAAGTCATGCAAATACTTAATTTCATCATCTGTGCAAAAATTGTTTTGGAGGCAAAATAAAATAGCATCCAAACCAGATAGCTGGCTACGGATCTCCCACCCTGATTTCTAGCATTTTGTATACAGGTACCCTCCTGGGCATACCAGGACTCCGCCAGGTGCCCTTTATATATCTTTCCATTTCTCTATATAACATGGCATCTCAGCACTGTAAAAATGCAAAGAAAAAATGATGTATGTTCTACATTGATAAATTACATTACAGATTGTTGAACTGAGAGAAAGGCTACACCATTGAATGAGGTTTTGTGTCCATGTTCCTTTAAGAATGAATGAACTGTCATCAGAATACATGACTTTAAAGCACAGTTGCTTTGGCAAAGAAGTCATAGGTTAGCCATATGCCAAAGCCAGCCCTCTCATAAATTAATTAAAAATGAATTCATTCATCTTTTAATGTTGGAGACCAGAATCTAAGCGGGGGACCATTATTCAAACCTGTATTGCTCTGTTTTGTCTTGCTTTCAAGACAAACGTGTTGCCACTGAGCTATCCTCCCAGCCCATAAATCATTAGATAATCCCATTCAGTTGGAATTCACCCACAGGAACATATGCTAATCTTTACAAACAAAAGAGAAATCTATATCTAAATTACATTCCAAAATTGTGGGGTTCACAGAGTCTCTCTGCTTTATTGTTGAAAGCTGGTCACACGCAGTGAGACATGGGGCCTCATTACACGGTAGGCGGTAGGGACATACCGTTACCGGTAAGGGATTACCGATATCGGTAAATCCCCTCCCCAATCACGACCCGGACATACCGCTATTAGCGGCACCGCAAAGTACGGTGGCACTATTAGCGGCAAGTCCGTGAGCGCGCGGCCCCTCAGACCGGAAATAGCGGCATAGCGCTAATATCACGGCATCACGAGCCATGCGTACATGGCAATACCGGCATGTACTAGACCCAAAGAACCCTTACCGGCAAGGCGCTAATACCGGCATCGCGAACCACACGTTAAAAGAGCACAGCAGAGTTCCAACCTGCCACAGGTGGACAAAATCAGCACAGGTGGAGGCAATGGAGACTGGCAGCACAAAAGAGCACACCACACCCCTCCCCACACCCATTCCCACACCAAGATGGATGCAATACTAGCAGCATTACATGGGCTAGAGGACATGATTGCTGTGCAGCAGCTACAACAACAGGCAGCACAGAGGAGACGCAGGAGGAGGAGGAGGAGGGCAAGACAGGCGCAGCAAGCACCACCAGTGCACCTAGTGATACCACAGAGGCAGCCACCAATTCCCAGGATCAGAGCCAGTCCAGTCAACCTAACCCCTGAGCAGATACACACCCTGTACCGTCTGGACTGGGATACCATCACCACCATAGCAGACATGATATACAACGACATTGTGAGTCTCATTGACATCCGTACTGCCATCCCCCCTCTACTGAAGGTAGTAACAGTGCTCCACTTCTTGGCCACAGGCACCTACCAGCATACGGTAGGTCAGATGCATGGCATATCACAACCAGTATTCTCACGCACACTGAACCAGGTGCTCGATGCCCTCCTGCAGCACACAAGTCAACACATATACATGCCACGGACTGCCCAGGAGATCTCCAACACCAAAGTTGGCTTCCATTCACTGGCAGGCATCCCAAGTTGCATCGGGGCCATCGACTGTACCCATGTAGAACTGCTGGTCCCACATGCCAATGAGGTAGTGTACCGTAACAGAAAGCAATACCACTCCATCAACGTCCAAATGGTATGTGACTCCAATAAGATCATCACACATTGCTGTGCCCGATATCCCGGTTCAACCCATGATGCAATGGTCCTGCGGAACTCGACAATACCACGATACATGGAGCGACATGCTGGACAACGTTCGTGGCTACTTGGTGAGTAGCAGGCTGACCACATGTCAGTGTGATGTGGATTGTGAGTGGGGGGGGGAGATGCATACTCCAACTGGCCGTGAATGGGGGGGGGGAGATGCATACTCCAACTGTGCGTGAACTTGTGTCATGAGAAGAATGGACATACATATTTGCATCACTGTACAGTGAGGCAGCCCACAATGGACCAGAGACAAAACCACATGCCGGAAGTGAGTGCCACGGCAAACATATCAATCCATTACGCCAAACAGGCCATTCCAAACAACATGCACACCGCACAACACACCATTCCCCCATTACACAAATCAGCAACATGCATATCAAAATCACAACTGAAATGTACGCTGAACTACATCAGAAATGGTCCGCGCACATGAGTGCATACAAATGGATCCCCTGTAGCCATTGTGGTGAGGCACACCCGTACCCCACCACAGAATTGCCATCAAACAGCATGGGGACATCAACTAAGGAATGGCAGTGTACTAGCAGTGTGGCACTAACGTTGCCAGGGCCAGGAAACACAAATCACTTAAACTCTGGCAGGACATGGCAATCCCTGCTGTATGCATGCATGGTGCATGTCCACTTGCAAGGACCACCTCACCTTCCCACATTGCAGTTACCCTGATTGCCATGCGTGCTTGGATCAGTGGATGTCGTTGAATATGCAATGTTTGTTTGTGTGACATGTGCACGCTCCACATTATGTAGACACTTACACATACCCATTGTTGCACCCATGCAGGTGATGCAGGTTATCCCCTGAAGAGGTGGCACCTTACCCCTGTGCGGAACCCACAGAACAGGCACGAAGAGGACTACAATCATGCACACACCCGTACCCGCGTGGTGATCGAGCAGACATTCGGCCTATTGAAGGAACGCTTCCGGTGCCTCAGCAGGTCGGGCGGGGCACTCCTGTACGGGCATGAGAAGGTGGCCAAGATCACCATGGCATGTGTCATGCTTCACAATATGTGTATCAGACGGAATGTGCCAATGCCCCCTGACATAGAACTGCGACCACCGTCTGAGGATGATGACGGGGATGAGGATGGAGGAGAGGGGGCTGCAGGTCATGCAGGTGTCGATGCCCATGAGGGACGTGCTGTGCGGCAGCACCTGATAGACCATTGTTTCTGATGCACATGGATTAGGAGGGTGCAATTGGTGTTCAGCTCAGGGCACGGGGTGTATGGAGGACATAATCACAGTGCACCCTTCAACAATAAAACACACATACACAATTATCAATGTCGAGTCATGTGATTAACCATGCCATTACGTCTGTATTGAGCATTATGACATTCAAACGTGCATGTCCCCTCCACCCAAAACACCCTCACCCCCCTCCCCCCACAACTCCCCCAAACACCCTCACCCCCCTCCCCCCACAACTCCCCCAAACACCCTCACCCCCCTCCCCCCACAACTCCCCCAAACACCCTCACCCCCCTTCCCCCACAACTCCACCGAAC
Organism: Ambystoma mexicanum; assembly: GCF_040938575.1. Lineage (NCBI taxonomy): Eukaryota > Metazoa > Chordata > Amphibia > Caudata > Ambystomatidae > Ambystoma > Ambystoma mexicanum. The sequence continues at coordinate 676,019,850 of NC_090934.1, forward strand.
ATGGTGTGCACATCAGTGCTGCATTAGTTCCCAAGTGTCAACAGGGACAGGCTGGCCCTACTTCCCTCCTCCACTACCACCATTGGGGGGTTGTGAGTCTGACCGCCGCAAGGACCGGCTGGACCTGCGCAGGATGGTTGTCTGGTCGGAGCTAGTAGACGAGGGCGTGGCTGGTTGATCTGCTCCCTGTGAGTGACGCATGCTCTCCATCGCCTCAGCAATGCGCGTTAGGACCTGCCTCACAGCGGCCATCTCCTCACATAGGCGCGTCGTGTTGCTGTCCATGGCAGCTTTCATGTCCCTTGACAACCCCCGGATCTCCTCCCTGGTCGAGGCAGCCTCGCTCACTTGCCGGGCAACCAGGGCATTGAGCTCCTCCTGGCGCTGGCGTATCAGGCTCATGGTGTCGTCTGCGGCCCTGCCCCTGTTACTCCTCGGCGCAGCTTGCTGCATGTGGCCGACATCAGGTGAGCTCGCCACGGGACTGAATGACCCATCCATTGCATCTCCGGCATGCACCTCATGGATGTTGCCATTGGATGTGTTGCATGGGCTGTGGAGTGGGGACAGCTGGGGGCTGGGTGTACGCTGCCCTTCCGGTGTCGGACATGGGTCGTCCACATCACTCATAGGTGCCGTGGCTGCTGCTTCCCCAACGGAGCTATTGGCTGCGGACGGCGTGCCTTCTGGCACTGGCTCCTGAGTGGTGGGGGTGGGTGGTGGGGGTGCTGCCACAGTGTCGGATGGCATTTCGACCCTTGGTGTGGTCGTTGCGTGGGTGGCTTTTGTACGCTGGGCCACTCCAGATATCCCAGTGCCCCTCGATGTACTGGGCCTGGTGCCTGCATCCTTTCCCTTGGCCTGCTTTTTGGGTGGTGGGGCCTGCGTTGCAGCGTCCAGCTCCTCACTGTCAGATTGTGACCCTGTGGGGGAGCAAAACAGGGATAACATCAGTGATGGGTCAACGTGCATCATGCATATGTTGTTGTTGCTGCAGTTCTTTGGATTTGGACATCTACTTTGGGCCTGCAGGTTGTTGGCCAGATGGGTGGGTCATCCGGACATGTGTCAGGGTGACACGTGTGTGAGGTGCTGCATGCATGTGGTTGTGTGGGGATGTGCAGGGCATATATGCAGGGTTGTGTACATGTGTGTGTGATGACCCCATCCATTAGCTGATTCCCAATTCACATTTAGGGGAGGGACTCATGCTTGGCATTGCTGTGTCTTGCGTGGTCACTCACCTCCGTCTGACGTTGTTGCCACACCACACTCCATTCGGCCCACTCCCTCGATGGATTCTATGCCAATGGTGCTGGCACATGTCTCCTCCCACTCCTGCATCTTCATCGGGGATCCACCTCCGCCTCCTGTGCCCATGGCCAGATTCCTGTTGGCCGATAAAATGCTGCGTACACGGAGGCGCAGATCATCCCACCGCTTGCGCACGTCCTTTACGGTGCGGGGGGTGGAGCCCACCGCACTGACTTTCTGCGCCACCTCAGCCCAGATTTCCTTTTTTCTCAGGAGTGCCGGGCGCCGCATGTCGCTAGCGAACACTACATCTGCATTTGCAGCCAGGGTGTCTGCCAGCATTTTCAATTCCTCATTTGAGAAGCGTTCTTTGCGCTGGCGCGCATCGGCTTTCTTTAGGGCCTTGGGCATTGTTTGTTCTTCTGGGATGTGGTTTTGCCAGTCGTGGTGTTGCTGCAGGTCCTGAGTGCAGGGGATGGCAATGGATTGTGTTTTTAAAGATGGCCGCCGGGCTCTTTCCCGTTCCGGTGCGATGACGCTATTTCCGGTTCCGGTGTTTTACGGTGACCGCTAATAGCAGTGACCGCTAATAGCAGTGACCGCTAACAGCGGTGGCCGCTAATAGCGTGCAGCATGAGGGCGGAGGTGCTATCAGCACTTTGGTCGGAGCCGGTAAGGTGCTTTTCCGCCATGGCGGTGGGGTCATTTACCGTCATGGCCCTATGCGCGTGTCCGCTAACTCGTAATGTGACGCTATTAGCGGTCTCCTACGATGGCGGACACGCTAATGGCGCCATGACGGTAAATCACTTTTTTTAGCGCCTACCGTGTAATGAGGCCCATGGTTTTTACATAACAATACATCAAAGACATTTAATTCCATCAATATTCAAACTTTTTATTTATGACAGACACATAATACACTATCTGTGCATGTTTGTTTCCTGGCTTGGAGCTGAACTCAGCCTTCAAGTTAATAACCAACCTTGGAAAGGACTCTAGTGCCCTGAAACATAAAACAAAATTGTTAATTTAAACTTAGCACACATAATGCAAATCATCTTTTTGCTCATATCTTTGCAAATGCTTTGTTGGATTTAGAAAGCAAAAAACAGTTTAGATTCAGTGGATCATGCCCACAATATAAGTTCAAACATGGATTGTAAATAATTATCGATAATTAATAAATTAAACTCATGTAATAACTTGGTCATATTTCATGCTCCCGAGACAAGTTACATATCCCTGGATTTGAGCATGTTTGACAATTCCAAAAATGCACATCTCTAACATGGGATAGGTTCAGAACAAAAGTTAGGGGGACATAATGGATGTGGGTCCAAATTTGACCAGAACCTCCCCTTGCCACATGTTGAACCTATCCTAAAAAGGGGGTCTATCACTGGTACCGTTTGCTTCTGAGGGGAACCAAGGAGAAACCTCATCCAGTGAAATAATTGCTCTGTCAAATAATACTCCATTGGTACATTGAGCCTCTATATAAGCCCAAACACACAGGAAGCAAAGAGATTTGTGTGATTCTTGGCATGTCTGCAGACACCGACAGGAAGAATGCTGCTGTGGGACTATGCATCAGAAATAGCTAGAGAATCCCCTTAAAAGGCCATTGGTCAAGAGGCTGCCTGGAGCTGTAACGCCCCACTGTCCTGACCCTTTTAAAAGATAAACCCAAAAGTGAATATAAATTATTGATACATATTCTCAGATATATTTTACCAGGTAGGCCACTGAACCTTGTTGGGCTGTAAGGAAATCAGTGGGAGAAGTGATCTAAATACAATATCATAGCATTTTGAGTGCAACATGCACTTTGCCCTTTGACAGTAAACAAATATATTGATATCACACCATTTCTATGCTGATGATACCGAGCTCTTCCTCTCTTTCTCCTCCTTCTCTCCTGACATCCATCATAAGCTTTCCTCTTGCCTCTCTGCTGTTAAATTTTGGATGTTCTCTCACTTCCTTACTCTTAATTCTGACAAAACCGAAATCCTGTTCTTCCCAGCCAACACTCTTCCTGCTCCCTCCCCTCCTCCTTTTCTTCTCTTTCCCCATCACAACTCCCCTTCTCTCCCCACGCCCGCAACCTAGGTCTCCACATTGACCCCCACCTCTCCCTCTCTCGCCACATTTCTCTCACTGCCAGATCTTGCAGTTTCCACCTCCCTAACATTCGTAAAGTTCGCCCCTCCCTAACCTTTCACGCTACTAAACTCTTAGTCACCTCCCTCATCTTCTCCAGACTCTTCTACTGCTCCACTCTTCTCTTTGGATGCCCCTTCTCTCACCTCTCCCCCCTCAAATCCATCTACCACTCTACCATCCGCTCTCTCTGCCTTCTCTCTCCTCATGATTCCATCTCCTCTTCTCTCAACTCACTTGGCTGGCTCTCTTTTCACTCACAGCTTAAAATGAATTTCCTCTGTCTAGTCTTCAAATCCCTCTATGCCCTTGCCCCTCCCTTCCTATCCTCCCTTCTCACTTTTTATACTCCTTCTCGCTCCCTTCCATTGGAACCACCTACGCCTTCCTGTCCGTTCTATTACCTCCTACCCCTCATTCCGCACTTCTCTAAATTCCTATCTCTTCCACTCACCCCACTAGCTTCCTTTTTTCCTCTCTCACTACTGACTCTACCTCTTCCCACTCATCCCACGCTCTCCCTCACTTAGCCCCTCTCCTTCAGCGCCCTTCCCATCAATAATTGTAAATTGTTCCTTGTACTGTTCTCTGGTTCTGATTCAATTTGTCATGCATTGCTTATTGTATTATGCTTGTTCCTCTTGTTAAGCGCTTTGGATTAAAGCGCTATATAAATGAAAATAAATACAATATAAATACAAATAAATTGATCCCTATTGTTGTCACAGCTGTTTTAAAACTGGAACTGTTAAATGATATATAACATATTACAAGTTTACAGAGTGTTCTTCAACCTTTGACCTGTGGAAGGCATAGTTTATATAAAAAGAGACATTTTGATTGAAGCCACACAATTCTAGTGAGAAGAGAGGGAGATTAAGTTGTCTACTTCCATTCCCCAAAGAAATGCCAGTTTAAACAACCTTTGCCATCTTTCCACTACATTCTGCAGAAAATAAATGATTCTGTATTAAAACTGCTAATGAGAAGTAGGATTGGTGTTCGTTTCTATCCGTTAAGAGAATAATAATTTCATGTGTGTGTGATTTTTAAATGAATGAATATTCTGTGGTCTGTGGGATATATTGACCCGCTCAATGGCATTTCACCACATCACCAAGCTGCATTTGTGCAAGAAACAGCAACCTGGCGGCGCTGGCGCCTTTGCGCACCAGGACCTCAAAACTGCATTTTGGCAGCAACAAAAAAAAAATGGATCCACCAGCCTGCCTAGCACACTTCAGGCAAAATGGAACAAGGGGACACACTGAAAAAGTATGCCAGTGTGTTCGGAAACATATATGGAATCAAGTGAACAGGCAGCACTGCATTGCTGCAAAAGCCAGAAATTCCCCTTCAAAATGAAACCTTTTTCACCCTGTCAAAATGCTGTGTTATGTTATTTCCATCTGTGCATTCAGAAACCACTGTAATGGAAACGGACTTGCCAGGCCAGGATAATTCATTGTGCCTCAGAAAAACCGGGTATAATTCCTGAATGACAGGTCCTATCAAAGTAGATTTGAAAGAAATCAACAAGCAACTTTATTTTCACTTTCACAGGAACACACGTTTATTTCTTGCCATAATGTATCCAGGTGCAGCAGTTCAAAGAGACTTTTAACTCTTTTAGCCAGGTCAAGTGCAAATGTATCTATACTTTGGATAAAACTCCTGCTGCAGGGAAATTATTACAGCTGCAAACACAGTGTGGGCAATCTGAGGAGCTGCAACCGAATCAAAGAACGAAATGCTAGCAGTTTTTAACACATGTGGAAAAATGGGCTGTGCTGAATGAAGAGAAGAAAAATGGCCTCTTTAAAACTCAATTGTTAATGAAAGCCTGTTTACTTAGCAATATAAAGGGATCATGTTAGTGGTGATAATACACACATAGGCTATCTTCTTTCGCAGGTTTGTTTAAGTCAAGACCCAGAGTAAGAAATTAAACAGTTTAAAATACATGGGATGGATTTGCAAACTCTCAGAAAAACCAGTCATTCCAGTTGCCAGCCATGAAAGGTCCCAAAGGAAGGAAGATACACCATAAATCCAGGACACATAAGGGGTGAATTGCCAGCTTGAAAAACCTTGTATGGGACAGGACAATGAAAGTTCACACACTCTCGTCAGACATTCGTCTGTGATCACGGCTGGGACACTCACCTGTAAAGTGTGAAGGGGCAATAAGACTGGAAACCCCCTTGACTGGAAGGAAATGACAGCTGCTGGCAGTTGGAGGAAGAAAAAAACAGGATCTAGTAACAAAGGGACTGCCTGTTGGTTACACAAACTATGTTATAAAGAAATTGTAAAGACTTTTATTTCTTCAGCAAGAATTAGAAATGTTTTTAAAAGTGCGCAGTTTTAAATCTAATTTTGTAGGCTATCTTTTAAAACTTGGTAGAACTCATTGCTGCATGGGAACAGAAGTTACGAAATATGACAGATTTCAAGGAAAGTATTAATATCGCAAACATAACATTTTGTACATACATCCCTGGGGAAAATTTGCATTTGTGTATAAAATTGTGGAATTTTAGGCCAAATCTTTTATGTGTAAAATTACCAAAATGTATCAGAAAGGTGAAACAAGGTCGCACAGACATGAGGATTGGACTGATCTGGGCTGCACATAATATGTAACCCATGTGTATAATTTGCCAAGAGATTGCAAGTGAAGAAATGTATGTTTTTGGCAAAATCGGATTTTAAGTAAAGTAAATGTGGGAGTGTTTGGACATTGTAAACCTCACCTCATAAACCTGACATCATTCCCTTAGAAATCCAACCAACTGAGAGTGAGGTGGAGACTAGCTCCCCTGCCCAATCCAAGTAGTTTAGGGGCGGGCGTAATTAACCCTGCCCAGCCTCTACCTTGATGATTTCATTTTGCATTATAAATAAGGGTCCCTTACAAGACCCTAGACAGATTTCCTACGCTGCGTTCCTGTTCCCGTTCATCTTTCAGACTCCAACAACAAGGCCAAGCACTGCTGATCCTATTCTAGGCCCATTGCAAAACCCAAACATTGCTGATCCTGCCCCTGCAAGGCCTATCCTACAATATTAAAATCCACTAATCTCCCAGTAACCAGGAGAAACTGTGGTACTTTTGGCATCCTAATCCAGCTTGGCTTGCCACCACTCACTGCATGCTGCTGCTATACTGCTACCCTCATTACCTATAGTATCCAGTAACCAGAATTGCCAGTCCAGAAGAACTATCCTTTGGTGTACAGTCCCTGCCCAGCTGATCCCATCCCGCTTATTTTGTCCGGCTTTCCTTTGTTAGACCAGATCCTTGTGGTGGCCAGAACCGCTGACTGTCCAAAATCCAAAATCCTAACTAAAGTGGACTGTGAGTATCAATAGGAACCATAGAAACCATAGTATACCTTGCCTTGCCCTGTCCTTAGTTCCACTCTCTAAGTCATCCTATCCTTATCTTGATAACTTGTAATATTGTCAAAAAATCATTTTTGAAACCCTGCCTTTGATTTTTTGTGCTAGCGCCAACACTTTAATCATGTTGTCTTGTGAAATCCTAAGCCCTTAGTCCTCTTTCGAGGGCGGGCACGGAGGTGCTAGGGTTGAACTCACAAGTCAACCCTGGAGCTTACTGTGTCTCAATCTGGTAGCCTAACCTGAATACTCTACTGTAGAGTAAAACTGTTTTTGTCAAAACTGATTTCTTTTCCTTTTTCGCACCTTCATTTTCTCAAAACGCACCTCACTAGATCTTGCATAACTCACTCGATTTACCAGCTAGAGACCTAATTTCACTTCCATATTGTTCCTATGATCCATAGCTACACCCCGACACAAAATCGCGATTTACAATATTTTATATATATTCAGGCGAGAATTGCAAATGTTTGCTAAATTTCCAACGTGTCATTTTGATTATAAACGGTTTTAAATCGTCCATTCAATTTTGAATTGTATGCTTTTGCTCAATCCATTCATTGTGATTGCTCGTTTCTTTACAGTGTTGCTCCAGTAAAGAATTGTTTTTGTTTCAAGAGCTTTATACACATTCATTGTTTTATTCATCCATTTCCGAGTATCATTTTTAGCATTGCTAGGGTTTAAAATCAGTTGTACTCTCTTGTTTGAGGAGAGAAGGTCTGATTTCAATTCTGATGTCCATTTGTCATTCCTAATTACCTGCTACTTCTGTTTATCCACTTAGAACAGATTATTTGTGGGTTGAGGGAACATTGCAGGGGGAAATTCTAACTCAAGTGCTATCTTACCTAAAACCAAAAAGTGCTCTTTTCCCTGGTGTTTTGTAGTTGTGTCAATAGAAGATTAAACTAAGTGCATTGCTTCCATTTCTATTATCCTCATCATCCCATTGGTGATTGCTGCCCCATATTAAAAATTGTACGATTTCTTTTGAATTTTAAAATAAATAAATAAATATGACATCTTATCAACCAGCCTGGTTCATGGTCCATTGTGACCCGGGGTATTTGAAAGGGAGTGTGATATGAGTATTATACTATCTCAATATTTAATCTAACATTAAACCATAAACATTTCAATCATGCGCTGCATACTGGGCCGAGATTAAGGTGTGCATTGCCTGATTGAAATCCTTAAGAGGTCTCAAAAATAAAAGCACAGTTCTCTAACCCAAACCTGAAGATTACTAGTTGAACACATAACAATCTGCATTTGACTGACATGCCTACAAAAGAAACCAACAGAATCATATAAATATTACAGAATTATTCAGGGAACGAGAAAGTTATTTGTGTATTTGATGCATATGATGTAGATTTTCTCTGATGCTAATGCTTGTCAATGACATGACATGAGAGAAAATCCAGCGAAATGTCTAATTCGATTTATTCTCTGATGTTAGCACTTGTCGTGGATGCAGGAGAAAATAAAAGGTTTTTAATTGTCTGTTGTCCAGTAAAATAATAAAATATATAGAAGTCGATCATTAGCAATGTTGTGTATATACATTTAATATTGTTGCTTAGAGTAAGCTACAGAGATGTTATCTTTATGAATGGATGTTTGTATGCATTGACAATTGTTGAGAAAAATCATGGCAGTTGTTTTTCCCTTTTGTAGATAAGCTGCCACTGATTGTAAAGTATTTTGGGTGACTTCTCCAGCATAACGTTAGGAGACCATCTTTGGTTTTGATTTACTATTTTAATAAAGCTAAGGATGCAGATCAAATATTGTCTGTTTATCATCCCATCATTTTGGGATGGGATTGTTCTGATAACAGATGGTAGATCAAAATTGTCATCTCCACAAAAAAAACATTTAAAGTAACATATTCAATAAATCTTTTTATGTGTGTGCTTTTCACACATACACGCAAGGGAGGATATGTCTTCCAAGAAAAAAGGCAGAGATAGTCACTTAAAAGTCACTATGGTCCCAAATGTTTACAAGGGTGGTAGGGCCTCTGCACAGGACATTATTCTTGTCTTTGAGTACTCAGAAGCATTGAGCCATCCTTCTAGGAGATCCCTGATGTGGTGATTCAACTTTGGGTTGGTGAGCTGGTCAACTTAATTGAACATGCATTGTGGTCCAAGCAACAACAGCACATGGCATGAAGAAGCTTAGGACAGGGTTTGGTTGGTGTAGCTCACAAGGGACATAATGTGGCAATTGGTCCCCAGGGCTTCCCTTTGACTTCTGGGTTGCTGGGTGGCACAATACAGGGTGTCCAGTGACAGGGTAAATCCTTCTGTTGCACTCTGGCTCTAGGGAGCTTGGCTGGCACCTACAGGCTATCCTTCAGTGAGCAGGAACCTGGTTCCAGTGTAGTCAGCAGTTGTGGCCCTTGTCCACAGCAGTTCACTCTCATTGGTCTCAGTGGATAATTAGGGGGACAGAGGGCTCCTCTGGCTTGGATGCACCTGTCTTCAACTCTATGGCAGTGGGCTTTGGAATGGATTGCCCTCCCAATAGGGTTCCAGAGATGTCTTCTTCTTGTAGCCCAGGAAGGAATCAAGGGAGGATTGGGAAACCCCTTCCTTTTGAAGACAAAAGGCCACAGGGGAGCGGTCAGAAGCAAGCCTCCTCGAAGGGGTCCAATACCTGTCACTGTGACAAATGACCTTTGCCATCTTGCATCATACCCACAGTGCTTTGTTCTATGGGAAGTTTAGGGGACAGGAAGGAAAGAGAGCCCTAAAGAAAAACAAGATGGGAAATCCTTCTCAGTTCCTGCTCTGTCCCTCCCTATAGCTACTCTAACCCCACTCCCTTCTTAAGCCTTCAGCTTCAAATGCCCTTTGGTGTACACCATCCTGGAGTGAGGCTGGTTATTTTTATGTGTGCGGCTCTTTTAAGTATGTTTCCAATGAGATCTCCCAGTGAAAGCTCTCAGGCTTTAGGGAAAGTGTTACCCAACCTCTGAGATATTCAAAGGAAAACATCATTCTGCCTTTTGTCTCAGTTGCTGAAGTGGAAACAGGTATTCTAGCCATGAATCCACATAGCCTGCTCGCCTGCTGACCTGGCTCACATGATATCAAATAGTGTGTGACTTTAATAATTGCGGGCTCTTATCAGTCACCATACCAAAACCAGGTATGGCATATTTTTATAGTTTACCCTGCCACCAGACTGGTAGCACGACTATAATGATATTTTAGATAAGAGGTGCATAAGTTAAATACAGACTCTCTCTGCAGGGTAATTATGCCCCAGGAGCTGCCAAGAAGGCATATGTGAACTTTGAGCCTGCCCAGTTCCACTGGAGGGAAGGTGCTGCAGATGTCAGGAGACTGACGCATCGGTGCACATGTGCAATATGATTTTGGCATGGAGTTTTTTATGAAAAGGCGGTCTGAACAGCAGACCACCCTTTGAGAGATGGATTACCAACGTCATTTTATTTATCAAACATCAAAAAAGCTCAGGATATCTGACCCTCACCATATGGCAATCCATTGCACCCGGAGGTACCGATTGCAAATCCTGAGAAAAATAAAGGAACAGGAGGGAACATTTGTAAATCCTGAGGATTTAGGTCCAAGGGAGACCTGTTGTGAATAATGAGAAAAAGATGAGCTCCTTGAGGGACGTATTGTGAATCTTGTGAACAGATAAGGCCCAGGGGAATTTCTGGCTTTTGCAGCAATGCGAACAGCTAAATTCATGGAGGGACCGCTTATGAATATTGAGAAAAAAGAAGGGCCAAGAGGAGGCCATTTGTGAGAATCTGAGAATGACACATTTTAGGGAGACTGACTGCCTTGAATAGTTAAAAGGGAAAATCGAGTGAAAACAAGCATGGAAAGGAGCGAATTTTATCACTGAATGTAGCCAGGCCGTAGGATGACCTACGAAGAAACACAATTGGTCTTTTTCCAGGAGAGGTCCTATAGTCTGGAGGAAAAATCCAGGAAGACTGCATGGAAGTCCAGACTGTGAGTAACTCCTGAAAGAGCCTTCGCAGTGACTGTTTTCTTTGTTTGTTAGATTAGGATAGGGGCACACTCTTAAGAATACGCTATGGAAAATGTTTGAGCTTGCCATTGTTGGGACATTTACGTTAATTGCATAGGGTAGCCAGGAGGCCAAGGACTCATTAAGACTAAGTTGAACATTTCTGTAGGCCGTTCCTAGACTAGGGTGTCCCAGGAGACACAAGGATTTTAAGGACTTTGGAGCTTTGACATTTAAAACAAGCATGTAGTTGAATACAAACCTTGAAGAATAACATTTGACTTTAATCCATCTTTGAGCCCTTCATACATTCTTGAGAAATGCTTTTTAGTTCCAATACACATTAATCCTACCTGTTCCCCATTAACATAACTGACAATAATTATACTGTTTGAACCACACTTTTAACATGTATGGAGTGTTATTTTCTAGCGTTAACTGCATTAGGTTTACTTGGGGAGCTAGTCATGGGCCCATTGCACTGGCAGCATCTCCTTCTACCTGCACTCACATATCTGTTGTATATCTAGTTCTCTGGCCTTTGTTAATTTGCTCCTTTGTATCTTATTGAAAATCATGCGAATAAAACACATCATTATCACAAATCAGAAAACATATAAACAAAAGGACTAGAAATAAAGAGCTGGTAAACCTTTATATTGCACCAAATGATATTCTCCAAGGACATTAGAAGGCCAGGATAAAAGAAGAATAAATGGCATTAAGCAGCTATAGCTGCATGTACCGCCATAATAATGGCCAATAGAATGAAATAAAAAAATTTAAAAATCACGACAAAAACAAAAACCTACAAACAGTAGATATGTCTTAAACCATGGTTCATTCTTTTGCTCTTCAACAAAGAACATCATCTAATAAGGTGCTGGGCAAGTCGTGAATTAGAGATAGCAGAGTTGTTGAACTACACATTATACTCTCCCTCCCCGCTGCTTTAACTGTCAGCCTTGTTATGTCAACCTTTCTGCAGCCACAGTACTCTCTTTAGGTAATGGGATGGTGCACTTACCTAGTGAGCCTCTTGGAGATATCCTCACACCATATTTTATCTTTCCTGCTCCTCATTTCATCAACCTACCTGTGAAGAACCTCCTGCAGGTTTTCAGTAACATTCTGAAACTGAGGTTGTGGATCTGGATTAACACTGTGCGAGTGTGGTGGTATGCTTTTTGGTCTGTGGTTGTTTGTGTTTGTGTTGTGTGAGAGGGGTTCAAGGCCTGTAGGAGACACTGGGGAGACCTCTGGAACAAATGACATGGGATTCTGGCCCCTGGCTCAATCACCTGACAAACTACTTGCAAACACTGTTCTGTGCCTGATGGAGGTTTCTCTGTCTGTCAAAATTCCCACAAGGCCCCACTGAGCACAGCACTTGAGCAGGTCAGAGTGAATTTTGAGGTGGATATCAACCTGCCAGGGGCCGATTAACCTAATCAGGAAGGTGAAATAAGCCCCTGTGATTTTCATATATTCCTCTGCACAAAATGTCCCATGTCTTCCAGAACCCTTAGCACTTCACGTGGCTAATGAGTGGTATCCTCATCCAGACCCATCCCTCATCTGTCACTCCCTGATCCTTTTTGGACAAAGTGTGAAATGTATCTATTTAAGAGAGAGAGAGAGAGAGAGAGAGAGAGAGAGAGAAAGAGAGAGAGAGAGAGAGAGAGAGAGAGAGAGAGAGAGAGAGAGAGAGAGAGAGATACAGCGTTTGACTCTCATAGTGGTAGTAGTGCGGGCTGGAGGCCATGTTGATCCTGGAAAGGGACATAATGTGCCGTGTTATGTCTTGTCTCTTCTTGCTATCCATATTAAGCCTTTCCATATGTGTGTTCTTGATTTCACCCCTCATTAACCTGGTCCCCATTCTAGTTTTCACTATATACTTCACACATTGAATAGCCACTGACACACATCAGGTGGACCCCAGCAAGTGCACTCCCCGAAAACACACATACCCCCCCAAAAGTTGTTACAACCATCCCTAATGGAATTTTCGACCTATAATGGCTGTCAGAGCAAACCTTGTTAGTAGCAAGTCCAGCAGGATACCAATACCTGGGTTTCACCTCTGGATAAACCTCTGGATAAACATACCCCAGATGCTGTAGCCTTACTGGCCTAGAAACGCACGAGTTCTACTAATCTGCTCTCTTTAACCATTCAGGTTTGCACTTGGCTGTTCCTCTCCTCCTAATAATTCCCCATCCCTTGCAGGACCTAGCACCAAGATGACTCTAAAATCCCAGAGGTTGAGCTTTAAAACGCCACTGAACATGACATTGGATCGACCACAGCCTTGTCTACAAACCAACAAACAGAAACTGCATTATCGAAGTGGCATTTGAGAAGGTTAACCAATGTATGGAGGAAATTAAACAGTGGATGGTGAAAAATCGGCTGCAGTCGAATGCTATAAAGACCAAACTCATTCTATTGAGGCCAGAGGGAAACATGGTGGGAGCAAGACAAAATCTACCCACCCCCCTGTATTTTAGATGAAGAGCTACAATATTCAAGGAAAGGAAAACATTTGGGATGCTTATGGCAGGAAAATTTGGGCAGTGAAGCCCAATGGCCGCCAAGATGAAGGCAGTACATTATTCTCTGCGCACTTTGAGGGGTGTGTTGCCATAAATCCCCAGGAAAGATCAGGCAGCAGTGATAGGGGTAATGACTAACTCGCATCTGGACTACTGTAACAGTCTGCTGGCAGGCATTCCAGCGGGTCAAATCAGTAGACTGCAGAAGGCCCAGAATGCGGCGGTCTGGCTGGTGGGTCATCTAGGTAAAAAGGACCATGTGAGGGCCCTACGTAGATATTTACACTGGTTGAGTGTGGAAGATCGAAATCAATTCAAAATAGCCGCCTAATGTACAGATGCGTCAAAGAAACGGCACAGGAATATCTTACCACCAGAGTGTACTGCTATCACCCAACAAGAGATCTATGGTCTGGAGGCAAAAGGTTGATGTGCTTACTTGAGCTAAAAGGGTCTCTAAAGGCGACAGGAGATTTGGGGTCTTTGGCCCCAAATTGTGAAATCAGTTAACAGGAGAGATCCGGGCATGTTAATCTATGGAGGTGTTTAGAAAGAGGCTAAAACCCTTTTTATTAAAATTATTGAAGTAAACCGCAAGCCAGATGCAATATCTACACACTCTACCTTCTTTTGCATGGATAACATCAGCGCCCAAATGCAATTGAGTCTGTTTGGTAAGCGTAAGAAATGCGCAAAAATCAAAATCAAACCTAGCAAATCCATAAATTGTACCAAAAATGGCATGTTGGATTGTCTGCCCTTACCCGATAAACTGCACGCATACACGCGCAACAGTCAAGAGGAAGTAGGATTGCCGCTGGTTTGCGACGATTGTGATCGACAAATCAAGAACCCCCCGCCACCGCCTGTGCGGGAGAAAATTGACCCGGAGGCTCTGTCCAGCGGGCAGTGAAGACGCGTGGTCCCGGAGCCGGCATCAGGAAATTTGGAACGGGGGACCGGGGCCCAGTGCCCCTCGGAACTCGTGTGTCACATGGGACAGTGACTTTGTGGGCCCGGAAGCGGATCGTCCAGGCGCGATACGCCTCAGCACGGACCAAGGAGGCCCACACTCCCATCCCCCTGCTGCCTTGACCCTGCTCTTGAGTGCCCAAAAAAGGAGATCACGCCGACCATCGGGGGGCCCCCCGGCGCAGACGGTCCCTCACCACAGAAACTGTGTAGGAAGGAGCACTTCCCCCTGGCCCAGGAAGACACGGGGTCTGAACACATTGAAAGGACAGGCAGAGGGACAGAATCTCATTGCCCGGAATACAAGTAGGTGGCGGCCCCTGGGCCCGCTCCCAGGGCGTGTGCCCGCCTAGAACTAGCAAGTAGGGGGTGGGGATCATCTGGTGGGGCGGGAGAGGTCAGCGCCTCTGGTCCCCCCCTCCCTTTGAGAGAGACACCGCGGGCCCGCCCACGAGGTTTCTGCTGACCGGGCCACCCTCCCCAGGGGCACAAGGAAGACCATGTTGACCTCGAGGAGTGGGGTCTAGGTGTGTGGCCCTCGCCCGGTGTTGGTGGGGCATGTGCCCGCCTGGAGGCTGTCCTCCCGCAGCAAGAGCAGCCCCCCCTCTTGAAAAGATGGACCAAAGGGTAGATAAAATCGAGGACAGGTTGCTACAGGTGGAGACCAACCAATCAACATCAGCGACCCAGGAGGTACAAATAGGCATGAGGCTAGCAGCCCTGGAGAACAGGGACGAAGAAAGGGGCAGGCAGATGGACGATTTTGAAAATAGGGAAAGGAGGAATAACCTCAGATTCTTCGAGGTCCCTGAAACGGAAGGAGAAACAGAGAGAGACCTAAACCGAGTGGTGAGAGACAGTATCACCCTCCTGTTTGCAGAAGAGATGACCACAGAACTCATGTTTGACTGGGTGCACAGGGTGGGAGGGAGAGCGGGGCCCCCCTGACGATTCTGGTCCGGTTCCACTACTACACGGAGAAGACGAAGGTACTGGAGGAAGCTAGGAAAGCTCGGGAGATCTCCTACAACTCTTTGAGAGAAAAAATAGCCCTACTCCAGCCGGGGGGCCCGCATACAACTCCTGGACCGCAAGTGGGTAGCTACCCTGAACGATTGTAGGCTTTAATTAAAGAGCTCCTCCTACATAAAACAGAGAGGAGTCTTCAGCTGGTTAAGCAAAAGTACTATGCAAAAGGGTACATGGCGGATATGATTTTAGCCTGGAAACTGAGGGAGGTACAGAGAAGCAGAATGGTGAAAGCGGTGAAGAATGAGCGGGGCGCGATAGGTCATGATACGGCCTACATAGGAGAGGCCTTCCGCCGATACTACGAAAAATTATATTCATTAGAGTATGACGGAGGCGAGGCAGGGATTGTAGGGTTCTTGAACTCCATACAAATCCCTGCCCTGACAAGGGAGATGGCGGAGAGGTTGGAGGGTCCGGTGACCGAGGACGAGGTGGAACACGTGATTAGCGGGATGAAGGTGGGCACTTCCCCAGGCGAGGACGGCTTCACAGTGTACTTCCATAAAAGGTTTCGCTCGACAGTAGCCCCACACTTAGCAAAGGTGTTTAATGCTGTGCTGGAGGGAGGCACTCTCCCAGAATCCATGATGGGGCCATAATAGTAGTGCTGCCCAAGGAGGGCAAGGATCCTATGGACTGCTCCTCCTACCGCCCAGTATCTCTGTTAAACATCGATGTTAAGATCCTAGCTAAGGTGGTGGGGAGGCGGATGGAGGAGATAATGCCGAAGCTGGTTCATGGGGACCAGGTGGGTTTCATAAGGGGTAGACAGGGCTCAGACAACATCCACAAACCATAGATCTGTTCCATTACACCCAGGAATTGGATCTTGATGCAAGTGTACTCTCCTTGGACTCGGAGAAAGCATTCGACTGGGTTGAGTGGAGATACATGGAACTCCTCCTCCAAAAAATGGGCTTTGGGGCACATATCAGGGACTGGGTGTCTGCACTATATAGAGCCCCAACGGCAAGGGTACAAGTGAATGGGAGGCTTTCGGAACCAGTCCCCCTTTCACGGGGAACAAGGAGGGGATGCCCTCTTTCTCCCCTGATTTATGTCCTTACAATGGGGCCCTAACCATAGCAGTTAGAGCACACCCTGATATCAAGGGGGTTAGGAGAGGCAAAGTAGAATTTAAGCTTTCACTGTTTGCGGACGACATACTGGCTTACCTGGTGGAGCCTAGCTACTCTCCCTCCCCTAACCCTGATGTCCATATTTGGGCATTTCTCGGGGTTAAAGATCAATGCCACAAAGTCAGTACTACTCCCCATGAGAATACGGGACCCGGGGTTGGATTCCCTGGAAAGGCTCAATGGGATAGTGATGGGGAAGGTCTCTATCTGATACCTGGGCGTCCTCCTCACCAGGGACCTATCAAATCAGGCCCCTACCAACTATGACCCCGTAATGACAGGGATTACCTCAGACCTGATGAGATGGGATACAATGATTCTGTCCTGGTACGGCCGCATGGCGGTGGTAAAGAAGAATATACTACTGCATCTACTGTACCTCTTCACTGCTCTCCAAACCAGCGTCCCTGACCAAACCTTTAGGGCACTACAGAATGCAGTGCGAGAGTTCATATGGCAGGGTAGGACTCCGAGGACCGCGAGGGCAGTCCTGACCTTACCGAGGGAGGAGGGAGGATTTGGGTTACCAGACTTTCAACTCTATTTCCGCGCCGCCCAGCTGCGCGTCCTCCTGGAACACATAAAAGAGGGGATGGGAACCTATTGGTCCTACCTGGAAGACATGGACACCCACCCTCTTAAAGTTCGAGACCTCCTGTGGGCCCCATGTAAGTTCATCCCAAACAGACTTAAAACCCACCCAACACTGGGAGTCCTCTGGGCAATCTGGAAGGAGGGCCCCCAGACTGCATACCTAACGTCATGGCCGTCTCTGATGTCCTCACTCTGGGTACACCCCCTCAAACTGGGTAG
This sequence comes from Ambystoma mexicanum, assembly GCF_040938575.1. Classification (NCBI taxonomy): domain Eukaryota; kingdom Metazoa; phylum Chordata; class Amphibia; order Caudata; family Ambystomatidae; genus Ambystoma; species Ambystoma mexicanum. Next base: position 676,037,218 of record NC_090934.1, read on the forward strand.
TAAGGGGTTCCGGAACGGCCAGGCCTGGTCAGACTTGGGAATGGAGTGGGCGGGGCAGATGTTGAGAGAAGGGGAATTCCTAACATATGAGGAATTGAGAGACACTCTCGGCAAGGGTCCCTCTCCATATTTGAATACCTCAGCCTGAAGGGTATCTTATGCGACCAGTCATGGGACCAAAATTTGAAGAGACAGCTGACTCCCTTTGAGAAACTACTTGACACAGCAACCTCAAGGAAGGGGGCGGTGTCCGGAATGTGCAAAATCCTGAACACTATCAACCTAGTGGAGAGGAGGGGTTTCCGCTCATTCTGGAATGATCTACCAGGGGAGGTCATCTCGGAGGACGCCTGGTCAAGGATATTCAAAATAGCATTCCATGGGAACTTGTTCACAGGAGATATGGAACATAATTGTAAGATTCTGCAGGGGTGGCATAGGGACCCAGTGAAGTTATCAAAGATGTTTCCCGGGGTGCCCCCCGAGTGTCCAAGGGGCTGTGACCAGGCGGGAACGAGGGGCCACATGTGGTGGCATTGCCCGAAAGTACAGGTGTATTGGGAGAAGGTAAGGGGTTGAATTGCCGAAGTCTCCGAGGAACTACTCCCCCAGAACCCACTGACAATGCTGCTGGGTCTCTCCCCGGAGGACATGGAAATACACAGGTACCCTAGAATGTGGGAAACAATGTTGAGGGCGGGTAGGGTGGCCCTGGTGCAGAAATGGAAGAGCCCAGAGACCCCCTCAAAGGAGGACGGGCTGAAAAAAGTAAAGAACATGTTCTTAATGGATAAACTAACGGCAATGATGAATAATGACTCTGGCTCATTCCAAGCAAATTAATACGGCGTGCAGCAGTCCTGGGGATGGGACGTTCATTGATACCTAATCGGGGCCCAGGCAGGGGCGGGCGGAGACGGGGTCAGGGAAGTACTAAAATAAAGCCAGGCGCCCACGGCCCGGGGGATAGCAGACGAAATACAGCCAATTGAAGAAGTCAACAATCACATTTGCTCCCAAACTCTGGACACAATGAGGTTTCACCGAGACTCCCAAGATCTTGGTTTATGTTTGGTTATGTTATTAGGGGAGAGGGTCTGTATTGTGGGTGGGGGAAGGAGGGAGGAAGAGCAGGGGTTTCAGGGCAAGTTGATTGTATAACCTTTGAATCTGCATTGTGCCCGTCTGTTAAATCAAGAAAATGTTAATAAAACCAAAGTTTCAAAAAAAAGAAAGAGCTGGTTCATGCTGAGGTTGGAAAGTAGGACGTATGCTGAGTATGTGAACACCTATAAAAACTGTATACAATGATGCCTAGAGCCTCAGCATGAAGTTCCTGGACACATCTGCAATAGTAACAGGGAAGAGAGGGTTGGTAGGAAGAGGTAGACTTGGGTCAGTATTGGTCTGGCCTAATGGGTATGGGGTGTGCCTTCACTGCCTAAGTCTAGTCTTGAATAATTCCACTGTTGGACTTGTTTTAATATCAGTGTTTTGGTTATTCCAATGGAGAGGAGCGAGTAGTGAGAAAGAGTGGAAAAGGGATGAGGCGCAGAGGGAACAGGTCACAAAGCTTTTGTAGAGTGGAGCGTCATAGGACATGAGAGAGAGAGCAGAGAGAAAGGCAGTCAGTGAGGTAGAGGGATAACAGCATGGATAGATTTGTAGACGAGGAGTAGGAGAGTGAGCAGTTTTGCATGGTAATGCATCCTGCAAGGTGAAGGTGTGATGATGTGGGATATATCTCGGTAGGTTGTAGAGGGTGCAATTAGTAAAATTGAGAACTTTGTTTAGCGGACAGAAGGAGTAGAAGGGAAGACCAAGCAGCATGTCCAAACAATAGGCCCATTTTGTGAGGATGTGGGTGGACTTGTGGGTTTTGGCTGAGTGGTGTGTGAGGTGGGGCAGATTTTCCTTCTGTTGAGTAGGTTGATCCTGGCAGCTATGGTACAAGCGCTAATGAATTGATGGAATCTTAGACCTCGGCCAAAGAGGACCACGAGGTTGTGAGCCTTAGGTAACAGAGTGAGGAGATCAAGAGTTAAGGAGGTTGGGAGGGGGTGTGTGCATTGGTGACTTTTTATAAATAATGCCTGGCTTGAAGTTAAGCATTAGGCAGGAAATGGCCATCAAATGGCAGATGACCATCATTCAGATGGTGATGTGATGAAGTGGCAGGAGTGAAGGGTGGAAAGGAGAAAAGATGTTAGTATCATCAGAAAAGATCTGGCAGTGAAAGCCAAACGAGAGAAACTTTTGGTAAGAGAGGAGGTGCAAAGCAAGACAGGAGGTGCAGAGAGTGAAGAGGATTGGGCCAAGGACTGATCCTTGTGGGACTCTCAGAAGAAAGATGTAGACAAAGATGTATTCAAGTTGCAGAAGATGGCTAATGAGTGATCAGAGAGGCAGGAGGCAACTCAATTAAGTTCAGTGCCTTTCGAACCAAGGGAGGGGAGGATTTGGAGATGGATGGATGATCCACAGTATTAAATGGTGCAAAGAAGACGAGTAGTATAAGGATTGAAGAAAGGTGGGAGTGATGGGCAGTCGTTAAGAAGTAAAATACATGGGTGATAGCAATTTCAGTAGAATGTTTTCTGTGGATGACTGGTTGGAAAGGATTGCTGAGTGAGTGACCCTCAAGGTAATTAAATATATGATTGAAGACAACCCACTCTAGGATTACAGAGTAGTAAGGGATGAGGGACAATAATCTGTAGAAGGAGGGGTTGTTTTGGCCAGCTGTGGGTTTCTTGAGTATTGAGATGACAGTGGCAATATTGTTTCAGACAGAAAAGAAACTGCTGGAGAGGGAGAAGTTGAACATGGGTTGAGAGGTAGGAGGAGGTGAAGGTGCAAAGAGAAATTGGTGAGTGAGGAAGTGTTGGGGTGATGGGTAGTGGGGAGGACGCCGACAAGGGAACGAAAAGTGTGCACACACTTCTGTATTTTGGCGATTTTGGAGAAGTAGCATGCAGTCATTAGCAGGGAGGGATGAGGAGGGTGAGTGATTTCTTGGGGGAGAAAGCGTGGCGTGGAAGGCCATGGAGGGTTCTGGGGATGTGGTTCTGGGGATGTGGACTAAGAGAGGGTTTAAAAGCAGTGTACTAGGATCATTTGACAGATTCAAGACCATTACTGCGGACAAGAAGGGTGCTTTTATAGGCTGCAAGAAGAATGGGGGAGTGACACAGGTGGATAGGCAGGACATTTTTCCATTGTTGAATTGCTGTGGAGATCCTTTGTTGAGGGTGAGGGCGGGAGGGGGTGAAGGTGCAAGCAGGATAGAAGCAGTCAAAGTAGTTTGTGTGGAACTGAACTCTGAAAAGGCAAGTTCAATTGTCAGTAACTGGAGTAGAGAGAGCTTGGAGGGATGACTTAAGTTGGTCCAAGTGTAGGGCCATGTAGTCAGGGTTGAACTTCCATTTCTTGATGCATGGAGGTGGGGTCTGCATGGAGCCGAGGGACTAGGATGGGGAAGTGAATCACTGAGTGATCAGAGTGAGAGGGGTTTATAGAGAGAGCGGAAGAGTTCAGAGAGGAAGATAGGAAGATGAGATCAAGAGAGTTGCAATGTGTGTTGATGTGAACATTGTGCAGGATGACTAGGTAGTGGTTTGAGAGCGTATAATCTACTTGTGGTTGGCTAGACTTGGTGATGATAGAGAGTTTGATGTCACCATGATGACCATGGGGATTTTGGCTCGGTTAGATTGAAGTTGAAAGTCATATCGGAACAACAGATAACGTGTACAATTTTTAGTACTCATAGGTAATCATTTGACTAAATATAATTAGATGGCCGGGACCCGGTTCGTTTGCACTCAGGCATAGCCAGGTCCACGCTGCCTAATTTCCATCATTTGCACTGTGGGGTGCAAAGGTGCCAGGCAAAGGCGGTGTACACACATGGCCATCCACACCTCTAACATGATTGATATTCCCCAATAGTAAGAGTTTTTGTGATTCGGTGGGGCTCAAACAGTCATTGTATTTAATGACCTGGCCATTGGTGTATAATATTCTGAGCTCCTGCACCTTCAGTAGAAAAAAAGGAAGGCATGATTCAGTTTGGCACTCCAAGGCTACTTCGGGCTGTCTATAGCGTGTCACTGTCTGATCAATGATCGTGGCAGACTTGTGCAGCCTCGGTTCCCCCTGATTAATTTGATTCTTCTTTGGTTCGCAATCATTGCATAAGTAAACTGCATTTGGTCTTCAACTGCAGCTTTTACTTTTTCAATTGCCGGACTGGGTTCCTTGACCAGAGTCATTCGGATATGGGGTGTAACATCTCAGGCATGCAAGGGGCTATTTCCCCCCTTTCCCTCATCCCCTGTTTCCTACACCCCTTAGAAGGGTATGATACATAATGCACTGTAGTAAAATGAAATGCATGTACATTGGTGAGAACCCCCTGCTCATGAGTGCACAACTAAAGTACAATACACTGGCTAAAGAGTCACTGGGCCTCTTTACGGGCAAGGAGGTAAGCAAAAAAGGAAGGCAGAATGGTAATACCAGCATCGAGTACCAGTCCCGGCCATTACGAGCCACAAACCCGGCAATATCGCCACCGCCTGTACCGTGCCCCTTCTGACCGGCATGCGCGCTTACACGCGCCCTTCGTGGCGACAATACCGGGATGCCGCTAACAGGAGGACATCACAAGTCACGCGTCATGCACCTACCGGCATCCCGAAGGCAGTAAATAGGGCCTGGACAATGGCGTTATTACAGGCATCGCAGGTCACCCATAAATAGTAATCTGCTGTGTACCCAACTGCCGCAGGTGCACACAATCACCACAGGTGGAAGCAATGGAGCCTGTCCCAGTACAAAAGGAGCACACCCACACCCCTTCCTACACCAAAATGATCCCACTTGCTGTTGCAATCCTGGGGCTGGAGGATATGCCTGTACTGCTACACCAGCAACAACAACAACAGGCAACACAGAGGAGACGCAGGAGGAGAAGGAGGGTGAGACAGGCCCAGCAAGTCCCACCAGTGCAGGCAGTGGTACCACGTAGGCAGCCACCAATCTCTCGCATCAGAGCCAATCCATTCAACCTAACCCCTGTGCAGATCCACACTCTGTACCGGTTGGACCGGGACACCATCACCACCATAGTGGACATGATACACAACGACATTGTCAGCCTGATAGAAATCTGCACTGCCATCCCCCCTCTACTGAAGGTAGTGTCTGTGCTCCACTTCCTGGCCACAGGCACCTACCAGCACACAGTGGGCAAGCTACATGATATATCACAACCTCTCTTCTCACACATGCTGGCCCAAGTGCTGGATGCCCTCCTGAAGCACGCAAGCAACCACATATCCCTACCACGGACTGGCCAGGATCTCGCTGACAATAAAGTTGGCTTCCATGCAGTGGCAGGCATGCCCAATTACATCGGTGCCCTCGACTGCACCCATGTAGAATTGGTGGTTCCTCATGCCATGGAGGTGGTGTACAGCAATCGAAAGCAATACACGCCATCAATGTGCAGATGGTATGTGACTCCAGCAAGATCATCACACATGATGCCATGGTGCTGCGGAACTCCTTGCTACCCCGCTACATGGAGCGACATGCTGGACGACGTGCCTGGCTGCTCGGTAAATTGCCTGACAGGCCCATGGCAGTGCAGTGGGGGATGCATACTCCAGCTGGGTGAGATTGGGGGGAATGCATACTCCAGCTGGGTGAGATTGGGGGGGATGCATACTCCAGCTGGGTGAGATTGGGGGGGATGCATACTCCAGCTGGGTGAGATTAGGGGGTGAGTGGACAATGCACATACAGCAAAACACTGTGGCCCTAAACATCCCAGCCTGAACATGACACATCAATGCCATACATAAGACCAATGCTGCACAATAATGGCAATATGCCAGACGTACAAGCAGGCCACTTCCCTCAACGCGTTGACTACACATCAAGTGAGCATACCCTCTGCAACACAATCCAGCAACATGCAGTGACTATGTGTAACGGACATGACTGCAGCAAAGCACAACACAGGACATGCACCCATGAGTGGTAACAAAGAAATTCCACCGAGGGAATACACTGATTGTCACTGGCCCACCACCACAGTTGTACTGCATGCCACCATGGGAATGGCAACCAATGGATGATAAATCATGATTACACCTGTGCCAATGCTGCTAGTTGGAATACATGCAGAGTACTATACATAACCAATATGTGTGCAAATACATTGTTCCGCATCCATAGACAGCCCAAAGTAGCCTGGGAGTGCCAAACTGAGAGTACATCTGCAGCAGCATGCAAGTGATTACCCTGCATCTTCTGGACAACGCAATCCACACCAGCAGACCATAGTACAGCACACATTGCGACAAATTAAACTGTGTGCGTACATCCAGGGACATGTGCATGTCAACACCAAATAGCTGCAGTCATGACAGTGATTTCTACAGGTGTCATGTCAAATATTGACTCACACATACCTCATTGTGCTCCCATGCAGGTGATGGTGGCTATCCCTTGAAGCTGTGGCTACTTACCCCTGTATGGAACCCACAGAACAGGCAGGAAGAGGAGTACAACCGGGTTCACACCCGTACCCGTGTTCTGATCGAGCAGACCTTATGCCTGTTGAAGGCATGGTTCCAATGCCTCAGCAGGTCTGGTGGAGCACTCCTTTACGGGCCTGAGAAGGTGGGAAAGATCACCATGGTCTGTGCCATGCTGCACAACTTGCGCATACGGAGAAACGTACCACTGCCACCTGACATTGACTTGCATGCAACGGGTGAGGATGAAGATGATGATGGAGGAGAAGCAGCACCCCTGCCAGTTTGCGATGCACAAGATGGCCGTGCTATGCGCCAATCAGTGATTGACGATTGCTTCTGAACCACTGGGATGCTGATGGGTCTGTGTCAGTACTACACTGGGCACTGGGATCGTGTGCACAGGGACACAGGGTGTGTGGGGAGTTGGGCACTGTGTGCTGTCATGAATTGAATAAACACACATGAAATGAACAATGTCCAGTCAAGATAGGATTTTGAACACAACGGGTGTATTGGAAATTAAACATTATTGTGGTTGAACCCTCCACCTCACACACACCGTCCCCCCTTCCTCCTCTCCTCCTCCCCAACACCCCCAACACTCCATACCCCCTCCCCCCTCCCCAACAGCCCAACACCCCATACCCCCTCCCACCTCCCCCCGACCCCCCCAACACCCCAACACAACCTCCCCCCTTGTCATGATGCCTACCCCCGGGGAACCAGACCAGGTCCAGCAACCCTGGAAGCAGGAATCAAGTTATTTTGAGCAAGCCCAAAAACCCCTGCTAGGGGCTGTTTGGGTGCGGTCTTGGTGCCTATGGTGCCAGGCTCATATTGAGAGTCAGTCCTGGCGCCATAGGTGCCAGGCTCATAGAGTAGAACTTACCTGATGCAGACCATGCTGCAGCGCTCCAAGTCAAATGAGGCTTGGAAGGGACTATTTTACCTAGGGACTATTTTTTACTCGGGTGGGGCTGGGGAGGAATACTTACCTGGGACTACTTTGGAGGCTATTTAAACCAGGCCCGAAGAGCAGCACACGCTTTGCGTTATTCTGCATCCAGCAGCGTAACGCTCGCCGTGTCTGCAAGCCTGCATCCAGTCTTCTGCCACGCCCGCCTCGAGTCTGCAGGTCCTAGAAAAAGGGAGGAACAGAAGGAGAAGAGGTTAGAATAAGAGCAAAACCTTCCATCCTTACCTGAATTCCGGATCCACTGCGCCTTCGAGCTGGAAGAAAGAAGCATTTTACACGCGCCGCCTCGCCTGCTGCAGCGCTGCGCTGAACTCACCGGCCTTTACAGCATCCTCACGATCCACCGCATCCTTCTGCACGTTCCCGCCGCACTCTGGCATCTAAGGGGAACATAAGAACAGCAAAGGTGAGCCAAGGGAATAAACAGAGGCAATAGTAACTACCCCCATAGACTTACCTGATTACCGCCGGTGGTACTATTCCTCTTCACGGGTTGGCGCAGTCTCCATTGCATCCTCGCCGTACCCCGGCCCCTAAGGGGAACAAAAGGACAACAAGGTGAGACGAAGGGACAAACAAGGGGAACTCTTCTCACCACAATAGACTTACCTAATTTTACCGCCGGAGGCATTATTCCCCGAACTTCATATTTTATCTCCACACCTGAATAAAGGAGCAAGCCGCAGGTTACATTCTGGCCTTATTTTATTGAACTGTGTAGGATAAGCCAAATCCTTACCTGAACTTCGTCAGCTACCACGAGGAACTCTTCGCTGGGGTCAAGCTGCAAACGGCAAGGAATCGGACAAGAGTGAAAGTCAGACATGTGAACTCTTACGAACTACATACTTTTCGCAGTCAATATTGTTCTGGAACTCACCAATTCCTTCGAGCCAGTGAAGCAACTGGTTATCAACACGCCCCTGCGCTCAATGCAGGATGGAGAGCTCATCTTTTCAAACCATCAGGTGAGACTATAAGAGGGGACATCAAAGGTGATCTGTGGGGAGAACAGCGGGGCTGGGGGGATTTACGCTCAACCCCACGGGTGGTTAATTCCCTTTCTCCATTTACAGAAGAATATTCCTACGGGCCAAGCAATCGAAGCTAGGTGGGCCAGTCCAGTCCGTCATCTCGGCCCTACGCGTCACATTGGTGGAGACCGAAGCTGTCCAGTTCAGATCGACGCCTCTGTGGGAGCCAGGTGAGCGTAACACCCCTCCCACCTTCCCCCTCCCCCAACACCTCGAAAACCCCATACCCCCTCCCCCATTGACATCCCACACATGATGTGCCAATCATGGTTTTCCTCAGGATGTAGTTAGCACATGCAGGGTGGCCCTGCTAGTGGCGGCCTCTCTTTTAGTTCTGGGGGCTGCAAGTCTGTGTACCGTGCGCTGCCCCTGGTCTGGCGTACAGGGCTTGTTGGAGCTGAGCTGGCAGGTGTGCTTGATGGGGTAGAGGTGGCTGCCTGTGCAACCATTGGTGCAGGTCGTTGCTGTTGCAGTTGCTCAACAATCCTGCCTTGGACCTGGGTCACTGCTGCCAGACTGTCGCTGATCACCATAGTGTTATTGTTCATGGCTAGGATGTTTGCTGCATTGGCCTCACGTATTTCCCGGCAGGTCAGTTCCCCCTCCGCCACATAATGCCGGACCAGCTCTATCATACAATCCTGGCGGGCTACAATCCTCGTCATGCGGGCCTCCATGTTAGTGGTGGCTGTGGAGGTGGACAGGGCATTGGCAGGGCGGGCCAATGCTGGACTGCCCTCTGATGGGGACGACAGATGTGCACTCCCCAGTACTCCGGCCCTGTTCTTGCATGGGGCTGACTGGTGTGCCCTGAGTTGAGTGCAGGGGGGTGGGCTGGGGGCTCGGGGTATGTGGACATTCCACATGGAGGTTGCCGTCCATGTCGAAATGTTCGTCGGCGTGGCCCTCTACATCGCTGAGGGGGGCTGAGGCAGCTACCTCCCCAACTAAACTGGTGGCAGCAGACTGTGTGCCATCAACTTCAGCCTCTACAACAGTGGACAACTCCGGTGTGGCTGTGTCATTGTGTGCTGTCCCACTTGTTTTTTCCTTCTCCGGTGGCCTGCCCTGTACTGCTGGTGCTGGCCTGTGTTGCAGTCTGGGCGTTGGTGTTGCCCTGGAGGTGGATGGTCCTGTGCCTTCTTGGCAGGCCCTGGATCCCTTGGAGGATGTCGTGGCCTGTATGGCAGGCTCCTGGCCTTCACTGTCAGCATCTGTGCCTGTGGGGGACCAAGAGATACAGGGCATCAGTGATGGTGGTACGTGCAAGATGCATACATTGGTGTTGTTCAGTAGTTCACATTTCATGCATTGCATACTTGTAGGTGTGATGCACAGGGTGCTTGCAATGGGTAGGGGCATATTGGCATACGTCATGGACTCTTCTTTTGGAACTGATGTGTGCTATGTGGCATACAGTTGTGTTGCGGTTTGCGTGATGTGTGACATATGATGTTTTGCTGTGTGTTGGGTGTCTGTTGGTAATGGGATTGTCACGCAGCATGCATATCAATGTGCCAGGGTTTGGGCAACCATCTGGACATGGATCTGTTTATGTGTGTATGATGGGCCATGCATTGACTTGTGCTACATCATACGTTGTGCATGTCAGTTGTGCTACGTCATGCTTTGGTTCTCTGTGGTTTGTGGGGACACTCACCTCCATCTGCCGATGACGGCACACCCGCCTCCATGTCTCCGAAGCCCTCTATCGACTCCATGCTGATGGTGGTGCTACACGTCTCCTCCCACCTTGTCAGTTTGGTGGGGGAGTGGTCCCTGCCACCTGTTGCCATGGCCTCCCTGCAGCTGGCAGACAGGATGTTGCGGACGCGGAGACGTAGATCGTCCCACCTTTTTTTAACATCCTTCACTGTGCGGGTGGTGGGGCCAACCGCAGTGACTTTCCTCGCCACCTCCTCCCAGATTTCTTTTTTCCGCAGTTGTGCTGGGTGCTTCAGATCTGTGGCAAAGACTTCCTCTGCATGTGCAACCAGCATGTCGGCTAACATTTAGTTCTTCATCCAAGAACCTCTTCTTGTGCAAGCGGGGGGTGGATTTCCTTGTTGCCTTTGACATTTTCTGTTGATTTGCCCTACTCCCAACTCAGTAGCAGTGCTCTGTTCGGAGGATTGCGATGGATTGTGTTTTTTAAGATGGCCGCTGCCGCATTTCCCGTTCTGGTACAATGATGTTACTTCCGGGTCCGGTATTACGAGCCCGGTATTTGCATAATGGTATTGCCGGGTCCGTTATTAAGGGGTTGCTCCTGGGCGGAGGTGGTATCAGCGTGTTCCGTGATGCTGCTATCCAGGGTTTGGGGGTCTTTAGCGGCATGGTGGTGCAGCCATTACCGGCATGGGGGTTGGCGCATGCTCGCGCTCTCGTAATCAGCCACTATTTGCGGCGTCGAGGGTACACGGACGTGCTACTACCGCCATGCCGGTAATGACTGTGTTTTTACCACGATTCTCGAATGAGGCCCACTGTCTTTGCTCCCCCATTGAACAAGTAGGGCTTCAAGGTTTTCTTGAACTGTGCAACCATGTTAAAAAGGTTAGGAAGCAGTCATGAAGATGTTCAGGTGACACAAAAATAAAAACTGTTCAGGAATGTACCCTCGCACTGCAGTGACATTCTGATTTCAAAGCAGCAAACCAATGAAAGGCGCTTAAGCAATATCCATGCAGGACACTAAAATGGGTCACAATTTCTTACAGGTCTTGTCCAATTTGCGGCTATAAATCTGACCACAGCACACAACACAACAGTGGTAAAAGCGAAGCACCCCATCTGAATGAATCTGGCCCTGTCAGATAGAGTTGGGCGGGGCACACACAGAACTTTAAATGGATCTACGAAAACCATTGTCCAGAGAGTGTGAAGGCCAGACTATAGCGTGCAGCAACTAAAACAAGGAGCAAACATTGGTAGACCGTGTCCTTCCAGGGAGGAAGGAGATAAAAGTAAGTTATGGATGACACATACACCATCTTTAATGAAGGGCCTGTTGAAAACGTGACACGGTATGTGCAAAGGGAACATTTCAGAATGTTTTCATGCCGAAGATCAGGGTGTCACTGTGTCTCAATAACCCGTATCACATGGTATGATATTTGCTAGTGTCTGTTCTTATCCATAGGATCCCAGGTACGAACTGCAATGCTACCTGGTAATTTAGCTCAAGTGCAACACATTCGCTTTGGGAAAGGGACAACGAGGTGCACAGTGGGATTAACGCCATTGTAGGGCATGTCCCAGCCCTTCATCCCACCAGCACTCAATAAATCGAGTACCACAAGTGAATGATAATTGTGATGTTGATTATTACAGCTCTTTGAACTTGGAGGAACCGGCATGAAGCGTAATAAACTTCACCAAGTTACTAATGTTATGTCCTATGTCTCAGCCCCTATGGATTTATGAGCAAGGAACATTTTTGGGAGCAATACGTGTCTGTTCTATGTGATTTGGCGATCCATTGTTTGTTAGTTCCTAAAATTAGTGCATTGCCATAGTCTAAGCATGATAGAATGGTCGCTCCTGCTATGGTGGCACAATTTTCGTTACTCAAAAAAGGTTTCATGGATTTCAATAGCCTGAGATAGTAGAAGCAGTTTTTATGTTTTATATAGAGCTTGGACATTGGCCCCCATAGAAGCTTCCAGTATCATCCCCAAGGTTTTAACTATACCCAGGACCTAAACGTGGGTGTCTTTCATCAGGAAGGACTCATATAGCAGGGATAATTTAATCCTAGCTTGGTGTGTGCCGAAAACCAGCAGCTCGGTTTTCTTGCTGTTCAGACACATCCAATTTTGATCCATGCAGGATTCCACTGTGTTGTAGATTGTTGTTACTGTCTCACTGTCCTTCTTATAGTCTCACTCAAGTCCACCACTAGCTGAGTATTGTCAACGTAATTGGAGAAAAATATGTTAATAACATCTACAACTAGGCACAGGAACCTTAAATATATGTTAAAGAGTAAAGGTGACATGCTAGCACCCTGTGGGATGCGTTTATTAACCTAAACCCACGCCCTATACATATGTCTGGCAAAATCCAATGAAAATAATTGACGAAATCTATTTCAATGGAATCTGCTGCAACCCAAACTCCTGTTACCATGCGTGTCACCCTTTTTTGGATTCCCAAGGCTATCTACATCCATGCGTGTCACCCTTTGTTGGATTGCTAAGGATATAAGGATATCTACATCTCAGAATTATATGTTTGTCCTCACACAGGATAAACTGCAAACATGTCATGTCTGAAACATTTTAGTAGTGAAACAGACACATGAAAAGCCATGCAGAGGGGAATTATTTATTTTATCTGATAAAGTGTTAACATGTATAACTTTTTCTCTTAGGCGTTGAATTATAAGGTGCTTTTAGAAAATTCTCCCAAACATTTTCTTAAAATAGAATGGCATAATATATGTTGTCATTTCTTTAATCTAGTGTAGGGGAAAGGCAGGTATTGTGACTGTATGATCTATTGTCTGTACCAGTGGCAGGCAATCAGGGCAAACTTCTTTCATCCCAGGTCAGATTTTTCCAATCAACTCGGTTTGGAAAACCTAGACTGGTTTGCATTTGTGAAGCCTTTATGGCTATTTTTCAATGGAGTAACAGCGGATTCTAGAGTGATTATCTGTGGAGGAAATAATAGATTCTCCTGTTTTGAATTTTAAAATATTAATCCGAAGATTGAAACATTTTAGAAGTGGTCTTGATTTTAAATATACAAAATTCCTACGTATATCAAAAAATCATCTAATCTAACAATTTAATAAAAGGCCAGATATATGTTTGTCCATGTATGTTTGTCCATTGCAGTAGCTTCGCCTGTTGTCACTACTTGTCAGGTTGTTCAAGTTTAGCTATGTTCTATGCTTTGTCCCTGGATCTGAATACCCCTCCTCCTCACCTGTCTCGTCTGAGGATAGGTCTTGCCGTTTCCCCTTCTTTCTTCTTCTTGTGGTCTTTGTGTGTCTTCTTGAAGAGTTAGGGTCTCCCTCGAGAAAAATCCACTCTGTCGCCTTTTCAGTGGAGGCAAGCAAAGGGGGCCCCCTCCCAAAAGATCTCAAGAGAGGAAAAATCACAGAGCAGATGAGATTCGTACTGAAGAGTTCAGGATGGAAGGGAAGGACGATGGTGTGCCCAAGCGGATGATCTTGTCAGAACCACAGGAATAAATTGAGTAATGAGTAATTGACCGGAGCATAAGATTCCAAGTAGACCAGACGGACGTAGAGAGGAAGACTCCTCGGTATTCGGTACCCGGAAAATAGGACCAGCAAATCAGAGACGGAATGAGTCCGAAAGCAAGTAAGGGTGGGACAGCAATGTCCTGATCGGAAGACCGGAAAGAGGAGGAGATCAGCGGTAGAAGAACACTGCCCTAAAGTATAGACAGAAAGGAAGAACAGCGAGTAAACAAGTATAGCAGGGTAGCAGAGGTAAAGGAGAGAACACCGGAGTAGAGAGAGAACTGGTAAGGGGGAGGAGGCAGAACGGAACGGGACAGGACCCGGAAGAAAGGTAAAGGGAAAAGAACGGACCAGCAGGAAAGGGAAGCTAGAGAGAGGAGGACCGCAAAGGGTGCGGGCAAGGCGGTGTAAACAGAAAGTCAAAAACTAACAGGCACAAGAGAGAAAGCACTAGCGTGTAAACCCGAGGCAAAGCGAAAGGGTTGCAACACAAAGCAGAAACAGAGGGGCGTGGCTAAGTAGGAAAGAAACAGTACAGCGGACAGAAAGACTAGACTGAGGAATGAGGAAGTGAGGAGAGAGAGTGGAACAGTCTAATGGCGGAACCGCCTCCAGGTGGTCCACAAGCTCCAAGGGGCACGGCACGTGACAGTATACCCCTACCCATGAGGACCCCCCTGGTTTGCCAGGGTGGAGTGGGTGGAATTTCTGCACCAGGATAGGGGTATGTAAATGAGACTGTGGTTCCCAAGAGTCTTCTGAGTGTGGATATCGTTTCCAATGGACTAAGTACTCCAGACGACCCCCTATATAGCTGGAGTCCAGCACCTGGGCCACCTTGTATTCATCAGATGGAACTGTCTTCGAAGCTCGCATTTGTGGGCAGGAACGGAGGTAAGGATCTGCCAGATGTTCCTTCAGTAAAGAGGAGTGGAGAACTGGGTGAATGCGTTTCATATGGTTGGGCAGCTTAAGGCGGTAAGCCACGGCATTGATCCGTTTGAGAATGGAGTAGGGTCCCAGATACCGTGGAGATAACTTAGAGACTCGCAACTAGCGAGGGAGGTACTTAGTTGAGTGCCAGACTTTGGTTCCCTTGTCACATATCAGTGAGGGCCGATGATGAGGATTGTTTTGAGAATCGTACCGCTTGCGTGCCTCAAGCAGACTCTTACAGGCAATTGTGATGCTGGTCAGATTGGCATCTATGGATGGAACTGGTGAAGTCTTCAAATCCCCTGTAAGAAAGGCACGGGGTGAAAACCATATGAACAATAGAAAGGGCTAAGTGTGGTAGCATTGTGTTTGGCATTATTGTAGGAGAATTCAGCAGTTGGTAGCAAAGCCACCCAATTTTTCTGTTGATCATTAGTGAAGCAACGTAGGTATTGTTCCAAAGACGCATTTAACCTCTCGGTTTGCCCATTGGTGTGGGGGTGAAACTCTGATGACAATGCTCTATGGATACCCAACTTCTTACATATCGTCTTCCCGCTGTGGGAGGTATACTGACTCCCTCTGTCGGATATTATTTTCTCTGGTAGTCCGTGCAATCGGAAGATGTATCGAATGAAGACCGATGCCATCTCGGCTGCCGTAGGTAGTCCAGGAAGGGGCGAGAAATGAGCCATTTTGGTGAAAGTGTCGACTGTCACCATTATGCCAGTACATCCCTGTGAAGGTGGCAGATCTACTATAAAATCTGTGGTGAGTACATTCCATGTGCTGTAAAAGACCTACTGGTCTTTGGGTACGGTACTTGGACCGATAGGAGACAGGACAGGCTTTCACATGGTCTGTAATGTGGGCCAACATTCTTGGCCACCAGAATTGGCGTTTGAGTAGTTCTGTAGTGTTGGCAATGCCCCAATGTCCAGCAGAGGGGCTGTCATGACACCATTCCAGAGCATCTCTTCTGTAAGAAGGATCCGGAAGGAACAAGCGATCGTTGACAAAAAGCAAACCCTCACACTCACGAACAGTGTCACGAGGGGTGACGGGAAGGTGGTTCGATGCAAGACCAGATGCTTCCTTGACTCTCTGTATGAAAGTAGAGACCTGATTGACGATCTTGCTGGGTGGGATAATGTGTTCAGGTAGGTGGTCGGAAGTAGTGCCTGGAATCGGTATCCTGGAGAGCGCATCTGCCAGCACGTTCTTAGATCCCGGTAGATAAGTGAGTACAAAATCGTATTGGGAAAAACAATGTGCCCACCTGGCTTAACGGGAATTGACACATTCCATCCCTGGATGACCTTTAGGTTTTTGTGATTGGTCCTGAGGGAGAAGGGGTAGGCGGCGCCTTGTAGTAAATGAGGCCATTCCTAACAGGCCGTCTTCATAGCCAGCAGTTTCTTTTCTATCACTGAATAGTTAGTCTGGCTTGAGGTCAAGGTCTTTGACAAGTAGGACGCCGGATCCCCCACTCCATAGTGTTCTTGCAACAGCGCGGCTCCTAGAGCAGCAGCGGGAGCGTCGGTTTCAATGATGAATGGTCGTCCCTGATCAGGCTGGCAAAGGATGGGAGCGGGACATAATAGTTGTTTCAATTGGTGAAAAGCCTCATCGGCTTGTTTGGTCCAAGAAAATGGGGCTGCAGATTTCTTAAGTAAAGATGTGATGGGCAAAACCATTTCAGAGAACCCTGAAATGAACTTCCGATAGAAGTTTGTGATGCCCAGGAATCTCTGCACGTCCTTGACGGAAGTGGGAGAGGGCCATTTCAGGATGGCTTCCACCTTCCGTGGATCCATTCTAACTCCGTCTCTTGACAATTTGAAACCCAAGTACAGAAACGTATCAGCCTGAAAAATGTGTCTGGGTTGACGAGGAGATTATGATCACTGAGACGCTGTACCACTTGAAGTAGATGTTCTTGGTGTGACTGATGAGAAGAGGAATAAACCAGGATGTCATCGAGGTAAACAATAGTGGTATGATAGAGAAGGTCTGAGAACACCCGGTCCAAGAATCTCTGAAATATGGATGGGGCATTCACAAGACCAAAGCGCATAACCCGATATTCCAAGTGTCCGTACGGGATGTGAAAGGCAGTCTTCCATTCATCCCCCGCACGGACACGCAAGAGGTGGTAGGCTCTTCTTAGATCCATCTTGGATGACACCACCACCCCTTGTACCACCTCCAGGATGTCTTTTATGAGGGGCATGGGATAACGGTCCCGGATGGTGACCTTGTTGAGACCCTGGTAGTCGATGCAAGGTCTCAGTTCTTGAGTGTCCTTCTTAGGTACAAAGAAAAATTATGCTCCTGCTGGAGAACGTGAAGGCTGCATCAGGTCATTGAGAAGATTTGAGTCCACATACCGTCGTAAAGCATCTTTCTCCTTGAGCGACAGGGAAAACATCCTACCAAAGTGCACCAATGCATCTGGTAGGAGGTCAATGGTGCAATCTTCTGGACAGTGTAGGGGCAGTTCTTGAGTCTCTCTTTCGCAAAAAACATCTTGGAAGATGTGGAGGCTCCTTGGCATGGTGTGTATACCCATCGTAGTCAGAGGTTTAGGTATCTGGGCCAGAGTTTCCACCGTGGTGTAATTGACACCCTGGAGACAGGTCTTGACGCAATAGTCAGAGGTAAAGGCCAGTTGTTTTTTTTCCCAATCTATGGAGGGGTTGTGTTTTCGAAGGAAGACACTCCCAGTATAACAGGGAAGTGTGCAGCCCTAATGGGGTCGAAGCGGATGGTCTCTTTATGCTGTTTCACTGTCATAGGCAGCGCTGTGGTAGAATGAGTTTTGAGACCAGAACACAAGGGCTTCCCATCCACTCCTTCAACCTTTTGGTCTTTGGCCTTTTCAAGCATCTCAATCCCTGTCTTCTGGGCCCATGACGCATCCATGAAACAACCTGCCACCCCACAGTCGACTAAAGCCAAGACATCCACCCTCTTGAGTTTAGTCTGCAGTTGAACAACAACCACCATGAGATGATTGTCCTCGGTAGAAACAGTGTGGTTACGGACATCAAGGTGTAGGGACCATTGGTGATACCTCAGAGACTTGTCCCTTCTAGTTCCGAAGATGGCTGTTTCCCGGCCTATGTGGAGGGACTTCAGGGCAGTCGTGTAACATGTACTTATCGGACCCACAGTACATACAGAGACTGTTCGCCTTCCTTCTTTTTTTTTTCAGCACTAAGTGCCCCTCATGTGGTCCCTTTTTCCATCGGCTCATCTTTGGGCGGCCGAGGTGAGCAGGGTGGTGCTGGTCCAGGCACATCAGGGAGGAATAAAGAACCGCGTCCCTTCCTTCATTCCGAACATCTCTCATTGAGACAAAAATTGATCTGTAAAAATGCTGAAAGCAGATCGGAGAATGACGCAGGTCGAGGTGTTCGAGCCAGATCATCTTTCAGGTCTTCTCATTGGCCTCTCCGGAAGATGGTATATTGAGCGTTTTCTGGCCACCCGGTCTCAGCCGCGACCTGCTTGAAGTGAGTTATGTAGGACAGTAGATCTGATGATCCTTGGTGGATGTCCAACAATTCTCACTGGCGGCTTGGGCTGATTCCTGTCTCTCAAAGGCCTGTTTGAACTGGGCCGTAAACACACTGTAATCCTGTAAGAGCGGGCTGGCACTTGTCACCAAGGGGGTTGCCCATGCTAAGGCATTACCAGTTAGGTTGGAGACAAGGAATCCAATTCGGGCTTGATCTGCAGCATTTGTTTCTGGGCAGAACGTGTGATGTATATTGCAAGCCTCCATGAATTCCTTAAATTTACGGGGTGAACCGTCAAACTTGCCGGATGACAAGGGCATGGGTGGTAATTCCATACGCTGTCGATCACGGTTGGTCATCATCTGGCGTAACGTGGTATTCTCTGTTTACAGGGTTTGTACCTCCTGATAAAGTCCTTGGACCATATTCACCAGTACTTGTAATTATTGAGCAGTGGCCATGGTAGGTTCCTTTTGGCGTTGCAAACTGTCAGGTTGTTAAGGTTCAGCTATCTTCTTTGCTTCGTCCGTGGATCTGAATACCCCCTCCTCCTCACCTGTCTCGTCTGAGGATAGGTCTTGCTGTTTCCCCTTCTTCTTCTTGTGGTCTTTGTGTCTCTTCTTGAAGAGGTAGGGTCTCCCTCGAGAAGAAGCCACTCTGCCACTTTGTCGGTGGAGGCAAGCAAAGGGGGCCCCTCCCGAAAGATCCCAAGAGAGGAAAAAGCCGGGGGCAGTAAAAACCTCTCTTTCCAATGGTTTGAGTGGAACTCTAACAATCGCAGAGCAGATGAGATTCGTACTGAAGAGTTCAGGATGGAAGGGAAGGATGATGGTGTACCCAAGCGGATGATCTTGTCAGAACCACAGGAATTAAGTGAGTAATGAGTAATTGAACTGAGCATAAGATCCCAAGTAGACCAGACGGACGTAGAGAGGAAGACTCCTCGGTATCCGGTAACCTGGAAAATAGGACCGGCAAATCAGAGAAGGAATGAGTCCGAAAGCACAGGAAGGAAGGGACAGCAGAATCCTGATTGGATGACCGGAAAGAGGAGGAGGGCAGCGGTAGAAGAAGTATGCCCTAAAGTGTAGACAGAAAGGAAGAACAGCGAGTAAACAAGTATAGCAGGGTAGCGGAGGTAAAGGAGAGAACACCGGAGTAGAGAGACCAGCGGTAAGTGGGATGAGGGAGAACGGAATGGGGCGAGACCCGGAAGAAAGGGAAAGAGAAAAGAACGGACCAGCAGGAAAGGGAAGCTCGAGAGAGGAGGACCGCAAAGGGTGCGGGCAAGGCGGTGTAAACAGAAAGTCAAAAACTAGCAGGCACAAGAGAGAAAGCACTAGCGTGTAAACCCGAGGCAAAGCAAAAGGGCTGCAACGCAACGCGGAAACAGAGGGGCATGGCTAAGTAGGAAAGAAACAGTACAGCGGACAGAAAGACTAGACCGGGGAACGAGGAAGGGAGGAGACAGAGTCGAACAGTCTAATGCGAACCACCTCCAAGTGGTCCACAAGCGCCAAGGGGCACGGCGCGTGACACCACTAGACGGAGCTGTTGCCTTAAGATATAGAGAGACAATGCCAATTTGCATAGCTTTGCCTGTTGTCACTGCTAGAGGGAGCTGTAGTCTTAGAATATATAGTGGTCCTACTGTGTTAATAAAAACCTGTACTTTGGCCCATGTACACGAGTCTGGACACTTGTTTTAGCATATATGATTACCTCTAATGGTAGGCAGAAAATAAGCAATGTTTCATCAAGTAAATCTATCTCTTTGGCAGTCAGGTCTGTCTCTGACCAAGGGTCTGTGGGACTAAATTTAAGCTGCACATCTCCACTTGTGAACTAAAATGGGGGCATATGCTAATGAAAGGGGGCAGGGGATGATTAAAGTTTAATGACGCAAAAGAGAGCCTCTCGTTCCCATTATAAAAGGGGCCGAAACATTTGGCTCACCAGATAGTTTGCATTATAATTCTCCTTAACCCTATCCTTTGTAGTCCATAGTGAGGGATCATCAAAGTTTTAGTCCAAAATATCTAAACCCCTGCTTTAGAGGCTACTACTATTGCATGGAGCAGTGCTGAACCATCAGGGGCTGGAGGAATGGAGACTCTATGTTCAAGGGACTAGCTTTTTAAAGCAGATAGGCACCTTGAAATAAGTACATTACTGAAGAGCAGGGGTGTACTGGTCTGTTCAATAATAGTCATCTAGAAGCAGGAGGAGTACCCAGTGGATTACTGCATAGCGAGAAGCTTGGCACACTGCCTAACATAGCTCTGTACCTAGAAAGGACAAATGATTCTAGTTCTTAACACGCTGCCTTCTTGGAGCTACACACAATAAGTAACAATGCATTTGGGTGAAGTTGAGTCCATCTGGGGCTGGTGCTTAAAGCCACAGTATGAAGGAATGTTGGAATGTGGCATGCTGTGTGGTGAAAGGTTGATGACTCCTGGTGCAAACACAGGTTGTGCGTGTTGCCTGCTTCGTATTAGAGTCCGTGCTCGGTGGCGAATTCCTGGTGCAAAACTTCAAGTGCTAGTTGCACTGTTGCTTGCTCGTTTTCCGCCCTTGGATCCAGCTAATGAACAGCAATTTGATCTACTACACTGTGTAGGGCCTAAAACATTGTGCATGCTTAGACATGTACCAGTGCATGCTGGCATGGACTGGCCAAAGGACGAGCCAAAGACTGGTCCATCTGTGGCCCACCAGAAGCTAGAAGACACATCATTGGGTCTATACATGTGCCCCTCTGTTCCTATTAAATGCCAGTCAAGCCTATATGTTGTTTATGGTTTCCCAATCATAAACTCTTTCCATTTCCAAGTGCTGTTTTCACATCGGGAGATCCTAGCAGTGGATTATGAACATTTTAATCCACTGCTATGTCATCACAGTACGGGTGCAACATTTTCTCTGGCGGGTATTTCTGTATTTTTCTCCTTTTAAAGATGTCAGGGAGTGAGGAAGGAGGGAGATTGCGGCTTCATTAGAACGGTGGCAGTATTTCCATTGCAACTACCACCAAACTCGATTATTTTACCTCGAATTGCTACCACAGTAAATCCACCAGATTACAAGTGACCGTGCCTAGTCCTGGAATTCAAAGGACTCCCTTTGGGGATTTGGGGATTTACCACTGCAACATTTCTGCCTGTTGTAAATCCTCTATTTTCTGGAGGTAAAGAAGTGGAACACCTCCAGCAAGGTGGTATTTGTTCCACTTTAAACCCAGATATGATTGTGTGTGAAATTGGTGGTAAAGTGGTAGTAATCAAATAACTGCAACTTTATTGCAATTTTTCTTACACTGCCAATCTCCTAATGAGGCCCTCTCTATGTGGCATGCAGTCCCTCAAGCAACTTCTTTACACCGTGTGCAATATGGGTCAGTAAGGGACAGTGCAGTGGGTGGAAAGGTTGTGGAGGGGGTCCCTACACATCATAGAATTACCACTACCAGGTGCATTTCACCTTGTGTTTCTAAGTGCCGTTACGGACAATGCAAGCTTCGCTCTCACTGTCTATCAGAGGTCACTCTGAACCACTTGAATGAAAATATCCCTGTATTTGATTGCTACTATTTTATTTATTTTGAATTCTTCCCTTTTCACTTCTTTGAACAATGTTCTAACTGTTTCTTGCTGTGTACAATACATTGGGCTTCAACTATTGTTGCTGGCAAACTTGCATGGGTAAAAGTATGGCAACTGCTGTACTCTCTTCTGCTTTGATCAAAATAATCATTTGCATAATTAGAATACATGAATAGTATGCCTAGTAGATGGTAGACCTCCTGCACACAATTCCATTTAAGATGTGAAAGGTATAATGTAAAAATAGGTCTTGAACTAAGACTACAGCTAATTACGTTAATGGGACAACTATTAGCCAGCATCTCTCAGGTGTAATGCAACCATCTGTTACACTGCTTCAATCCAGAACCTTCTTTTCAAGTGTGATATAAGTGCAAAGTCAAATAATTCATACATTCATATAGTGTGTTAACTGCACACACCCTTTGCAGTACACCTTCAGTGAGGTGTACTGTTTTCCACCATTTTATATATACTGTGAAATAAACGTGCCCTGTTCAAATCCTTTCCTGCCATTAGGTCTGCATTTAAGTCACAAACAAAAACATATTTTTCATCTCTGAGGATCAGTCCCTCTGTCCTATTTGTTGGGTGACTGACTCACCGTAACTTCCACCAAGTCCACCAAGCACACTGTCCTTCCAGCTTGTGTAACGATTCACAGGATCTTGTTACTTCACCCCAGAGGGGAGCCCTTGCTGTGAAGCTAGGGAGGTGAGCCCGCTATGCAACATTCCCGCTAGGGGTGGTGGCCAGCGGGACCTCACAGAGAGAGACTGCCCTTTTGGGAACAAGGACTCCTGTTCTGTGAAAGAAATCCCTGCCCCACTTTCCTATGAACCCCTCAGACCATCACTGCCTCAGAAGATACAACCTGAACAGACCACTGTTTGCTATTGTAATACAACAGGCAATATTAGAACCCAACACAAATCCACTTAGAAGAAGAAGAGTGGAGGAGTAACGCTGATCACTCCTACATGGCAAAGAGAAAAAACTGTGAACTAGTGGGACATATGGAGTAAGAAAGAATACTCCAGAGAAAGAGAAGAAGGACAAAGATCCTCTGCTGAGGGGGCGGGGGACCCAGCTCAGATGCATAAAAAGCAAAGAAAGACTTGCATTAGGCAGTCATGTTCACTGAGCATGTGTAGCCTGGGAAGTTTGAACTTGGGAGAGAGAAGCCAGGGCATTCCGGGAGGTCCTC
Organism: Ambystoma mexicanum; assembly: GCF_040938575.1. Classification (NCBI taxonomy): domain Eukaryota; kingdom Metazoa; phylum Chordata; class Amphibia; order Caudata; family Ambystomatidae; genus Ambystoma; species Ambystoma mexicanum. The sequence goes on from NC_090934.1 coordinate 676,060,269, forward strand.
GATCGAGAGGACGTGGAGCATGATGGAGGAAAGTGGTGCAGAAGCCAGCAGGGAGCCAACCCCTATGTGTGGCAAGCATTGCCAGGCATTAGTGTGACCTCAAGGAGGTGGACCGTGTTGTCCGACAACGACGCAGAATCCATCCAGCAGAGCACTCCCTGGAGCCACAGAGACTGAAGCAGAGAAGGAAAGGAAGGCACTGGAAGCATTTATCGAGAGAACGTGGTACCGACCCCACACGAAGAATCGGTGACGCCCACCCAACAAACTAGAAGCAGCGGGAACAGCGAGAGACCCGGGAGTTGACACAGGCAGGTGCTAAACAGCAGAGAGTATCACAAATACTGAGAGATTCATCATACTCGTCCCAGTAACTGTAACAGTAGTAACAAGTGTAACGAATACCAAGAGACTCGTCATACTCGTTTCAGTAATGGTAAAAGCAGCAATGAGTATAATGAATACCGAGAGACTCATGATACTGGTCTCAGTAACTGTAAAAGCATCAAAGAGTATAACGAATACTGAGAGACACCTCATACTCTGTTGGGTGTCCTGACCCACGTTTGAGCTATCATGCTGCAACATTTGGTGCTGTGGGCTTAGAAAATCCAAGATGGCCAAAAAGCCCACATGTGCGCCAGAATCCAGGAGAACCACGCAGTTTGTGCGCACACCAAAATGGTTGCCTAACTTGCCACCCACCAGTGCGAGCATGATGGGCCAGGGTGCCATGAGTGGAATAGGTGCCAAAGGTAAAACAGCAGCGCCTGTTAGCAAAAAAAAAAAGCTTTAAAATTACCTTTGGTTTCTCTGAATGCCAGCTCAAAATGCCTATTTTCAAACATTGCAACACATCCAAAAATCTCACTGAACACCAGCAGACATCTGGCAGAATGAAGTTTTGTGTGCCTACAAAATCTGGGAAGATGAAGAGCCCAAAATAATGTTGATAACAAGACTGGCTGAATGCTAAACTGAACTGAAAGACACTAAAATCGAAATGTTTAGAATAAATGAGTGACCTACTTTTGAGTGTCACATAGTTTGTCACTATTGAAATGTCATAGTTTTGAACTTAGAATCAGCATTCTAGCTGCATGTGTAAAAATTGTAAATTTGATTTAAACTGGGAACCCAAAATGACATGTAGCTAAAAACTGGCTTAAAGAGATTCCAATTCTGCCTGACATCTACCCCCACAGGAGTTGAAACTTGATCAAGCAGGTTCCCAGGCCTGGCTGCATTCTGTTGCCCCTGCCAAAAGGAGGTCACACACTCTCTGATTGAATTACCTGGGGACTGCAGGAAACTAAACGAAGGGCCCAGGCAGATGGTTTATTGGGGGGGTCGTAAATGGCTTCCTTTTGAACAAAGCCCTTCCTTGACTCAGGCAGATGGTTTATTGGGGGGGGGGGTCGTAAAGTGGCTTCCTCTTGGCAGAAACGGGGAGGGGCAGCCCCCTCTGAGGACAGGCTGAGCTTAAAGAAAGTGGATAGACTGGTTTCTCCACCATGTGACCTGGGAAGACACACCCCTGTTGGCCAGAATATGATTTTAAGAAAGATGTATAACTCATGGTGCGGACTTGTCAAAATTATCTAAATGATAACATAATTCTTGTGATTTTTCTGCCCACATTTTAAGAGGTTTTAGGACCCGGTGGTATGATCTGGGGGTTTACGAGCGGAAAAGAGGCTGTTACTCTAAATGTATGCATGTTAAAAATCTGACACTTCCTTATCTAAATGCCCACATGCCTTGCACACAATTGTATAAATTTGGAGAAAAATCCGATATGGGGAAAGCTACTAAAAAGCGCAATAAAGTTGCCATTTCTTTACCCAAGCTCCTAGAAACGCCAGGGTCGGAACAGTGCCTCCCATCAGTAATGCATGATGCGTGTATGCAATTACAAACAACTGTGTATCTGTGAAATATGTATTTGGGTCAAATATAGATTTGTGTGCAATTTGACAGGGGAGTGTCCTTTCTGCAGGCCATAAAACAGCATCACCATGACTCACATTTCCTTTCCCCTATCAAGGAAGAGAGAAAAGCTTGACCAATGATCAGTTGAGAGAGGGGCTGGCTTAGTGATGCTGCGCACACACCCACTTTCAAAAGACATAAAAAGAGCCACTGGAAGCTAGAGAGGACATTCAAATCCAGTTGCTGCGGAGCGTTTTGCCGGACCACACAACATCCAAAAGATACCAGTTCCAGACTGACTCCAGCTACATACTCCAGAACCTAGAACTTATACTTTAGAACCTAAATCAGAGGCCTAAAACCACAAGCTGAGTTCTCTGCAGCAGGCCTCAAATCATTGCAAGCTACCCACAGCCGGGCGAGCTGCTTGAATCCCTTGCCAATAACTTTTGCCAGGACCAGTGCAGAGATCCAGGAGCCGTGCAGAGAACGCTGTATCCGGACAGACCAGACCGGTGCCAGACCAGACCAGACCGTGCAGAACCGCAGACCCAGAGACCAGATCGCTGTGAAGTGCCGCTAGCCTGATTGATCAGATCCGTGACGAGGTCCAGTCCTTCCAAAATATATTGTGAGTACTTAGGTAAGATTGTGACAGAAATAAGCTCTTACTTTAAAATAATCTAATCCAAACTATTTTAACCTAAGTAGAACAGCCTCCTAGAAATCGAGTCATCTGTCATTTGTAAAGCTGCACAACTGTCACCTGTCAATTCTGAAGCTGCAAGCTGTCACCTGTCATTTTGAGTTTACTTTAAATCCGAAAAACTACCTTTATTTAATCCTCCGTATCTCTGGAACCGCTAGGAACGAAATGTAACTTTCCTCTGAAAGCTTAGAATCTCAGCTTTCCAACGAACCTAGAACCGACTTGCTACTCCTTATACTTTTGCCCTAATCACGATTCACGCACTGGCGAATTTTACCGCGATTTGCGATTTTGGCTCAATTTCTCCACTTGTCAAAATAGCAGCTCCATTCTTTCCTTTGTTAAAATCCGTTTGCAACTTGGTAATAAATCATAGAGCATTGCTAAAGTGAGCCTGAACTAAAACCAACACGCATCTCCCACTCACCCTGAATCTCTAGAGGGAATTAAAATCATTGGCACATTTTCCCACCCATTGCCATCACATTTAAAAAGCATTTTGGGCCTGTGTTTCAAACTCCTACCTGTTTCCTCTAAGCTTGCTGGGGGGGAACTGAATTTCGTATTGTATTTGATTGCATTCCTGAGAACTGTGTGCTCCTCTTTCCATCTCCTTCCATTTCTTACATTGCATAGGGGAGGGGTGAATTGCCAGAGAAAAGTGATTATCTTATTTTTTGCTAAAATCTTATCAAGTATTTCTGTACTGCATTTTATTCCTCATTGCTTTTCCCTTAAAATCATAAAAGTATTTTTGCTCCTTTATCCATCCTATACTAACTCCTCATTGATTGTAAAGAAGTGTGCTAGTGTCAGATTACCCATTGTTGATTAACATTAAATTTATAAGGGCAATATCGATTAATAATTTATTATAAAAGCGTGGTATCTATATTTTGTTTTATTTCTCAAATAAACCTTTTAAACTTGCAAAACAGAACTACTTCTTGGCTCAGTGGGGTCACGGGGATTCAAAGAGAGGGGTGTTATATAGGGGTAGTCATCCAGAACTCATGAACTGGACATAAAGATATATCAATAAGGGTTTCCATTCAGTATCCCAGACTAGGCATTGACTTAGCTGTAGTGTTGAATTGAATCCTCCTACAAATTGGGGGCTCGTAGCCGGGGATTCCGGATTAGATCTATCACTTGTGCAGATTAATACAGTGTGCTAACTGACAAGATACATACATCCGGTCGGATCACCACGCTGTGTTACGCTGTAAAGCACTCCTCAAAAGGACGCTCTAAGGGAAAGGTCTGTTTTGCAAAAATAAAATACAAACTTCTGTAAGTCAGGAAGGAACTCAAATTCCAGAATGACGACCTTGGTAGATATGAAAATAGCCAGAGAGCACTTCTTACATAAGCTATTTGTGAGAGGTGAGTGGACTCATCAGGACCAGACGGTCTGGTTGCAGGCAATCGCACCCCAGATCACTGAAACAGGGTCAGATATATGGAGAGACTTACATGTGGCCCTGAGTGAACTATATATGGCCCCTAAGCCCAAGGATGAGCACAACAAGATTGCCAGGGTAGCAGCATATTTATATTTACATATGGGAGCCATGCAGGACAAATGTGCTGAAGGCCAAGATCTGGCGAGTAGGCAACTGCTGGCATTACAGAAGGCCCAATCTGATCTAGACTCTTCTGAGCAGAGGCTGCACAGAAGCCAGGAGTCCGAAAATGAGAGTAGACAATACATCATTAAAATAAAGAAGGATATGGATATCCTGCAACAGGAAAAGACGGACCAGGATACCAGAATTCTGGCTTTGCAGAAGGAGCACCAAGACAGTCTGGACTCCTTACTGCAGAGCCAGAAAAAGCTGGAGCAACAGATCAATTTCAACAGGGCATGCACAGAGCAGGTAGCCACCCTGCAAATCCAACTAGAAAGAGAGAAAGAGGAAAGCAATAAATTGATTTTGAAAGACCTGGATACCCAGGCAGAGTTTGATGAAGAACACCAGAAAGCTGGTGCCTTCCAAAGGCAAAGGGACGACCTGGCGGCACAGATGCAGACTCTTAGTCTGGAAAGGGATACCTTAGGCCAGGAAGTCTGCCACTTAAAAAGGAAAATGGAAGAAAATCACCTGGCCCTCCAGGGACTGGGTGACCTCCAAAAAGAACACCAGAACTTGTTAGAGCACACCAGGAGGGTGGAGGATGCTCTGGCAAGAAAGGAGCAGGCCAATAGGGACACAGCTCAGGAGGTAACCCTCCTGCAGCAGAGACTGGCCCAGTACTCCAGGACCAATCAGGAGGCACAGAGAGAAAATGAGGCTCTCTGTCAGCACAATGATAGGCTCCAGCAACAGGTAGCGATGCAGGAGAGACTGATAGAGTCTAGTAAGGCCTTAACTGAGGAACTGAAAGCGCAGGCTCTTGCATTGCAACAGGGAGCAGGGGCGGATAGAGACCAGGTTCGCTGGGAGAGGGAGACTCCTGAGCATAACCTCAGGAGCCTTAGTACCAGAGGCCTTTATATCTCTCAGTCCCTGGACTCTGCCAACCCCATGTCCTCTGGCGCACATGAGCACCGGGCCACAGGGATGGCAGATTACTATCCAACCAGAAGTATGGGGCTCATAGGCCAGTACCTCCCAGGAATGGAGGGGCGGGCATCCGGGTATGGGCACCCAAGCACAGTGCAATTTAGTGGGGAACCCCGGGAGAGTAGGCCCATTAAGGGCATCCTGAAAACTTCTGCCCAGTTAGGTCAGTGGGGGTGGTACCCATCAAATCCTGGCAGCAAGGAGGAATCTGAAGACTCCTCTGAACGGCGCAGGACACAGGAGACCAGGTCCCCACATTCTGCCAGCCATTCCCAGGCTCGCAGAATCCGGGAAAACCTGGAAGATCAGACGGGCACCTCTGGGAGCAGTGCTTCTGAGTTGGAGGATGAATGGACATGGGTTACCCGAACCAAAAAGGCCAATAAGGCAAAAAGGGCCTTACTTAAGGACCCCTTAAAGCAGATCAAGGCAATCAGGAGTGTCATCACTCCTTATCATAACAACGCCAAGTATTCCGTTTGGGAACACTTGGAGCTCTATGAGCAAATGATGGAGACTTTCCATTTGAAGGACAGCAGTAGCTGCATCCAGTACATCAAATGGACATCCTCCCCAGAATACTCCAGTTTCTTTGCGGGGCTGGAGAACCAAAATCATTTAAGATGGTCCACCTATAAGGCGGCCATCTTGAAACATTTTTCTGTTCACAGAAATCCTCAAGAGGCTCGCAAGGCAGCCTACAATTTGCAATGTGGGGAGGATCAGGCCCCACAAGAGTGTGTGCAAGAATTAAAACGTGCTTTTGCGCAGACCACCAGAAGGGTGCGCATGGATAGCAGAGAATTTATCAATACGTTTTTCCATGCCTTACCCAAATACATAATGACCCAGCTCGTGAGAGATTTTCATGAGAAAAGATCTTTAGACTGGGTCATTGAACAGGCTACCCGGATCTATGAGGTGCAGAAGCCTATCGAAAATAAAAATAACGTGCCGAAAAACCCCAAAACCAACAGCACCCCGGCTGCTGCCAAGGTGGCAGAGGTAAAGGTTGCCCCCGTTTTAGATTTGGAGATGGGGGGGTCTAAAAACCTGCCTGCACCAAATAATTCACAGCCCAGAAGGCCCCCGGGCCAGTCACAGACAGGGAGTCGAGGAGGTAGTCCCACAAATGGGGTCCCCCGCTCCCCTGACTATGTAAGTCCCCGCTACAAGGGAAACCGACCAATCCTGGGTTATGTGTGGACTCCTCCAGCCCAAGGGGGGGGATCCAGCCAAGCACCTGACCCGGGGAACTTCCCTCCTAACTTCCCCCAGGAGGGCAGAAATTCTCCAAATCCTGGGCAGAACTTTTTCCCCAGGTATCTGCCCAATTTCCAGCCCCAAAATCATCCATCCTTCTTTCCCCAATTCCCTGAGCCCAGACAACCTAATCCAGGAGAGGGGAGGCCAAGGGTGGAGGGGTACCAAAATCTTCCCAACCAGGGGTACTACCAGAGAAGGGATAGCTACCCTTCCCGGGATCAGCCCAGGGGAGAAAATAGAGCCCCGTATCAGCCTGAGCGGGTTTCACAACTTGAGCGCCAGGTCCAAAATATGGCACGGGATCTGGGTCACATACTGAGGGCTCAACAGAACCCTCAGATGAGCATGCCACCGCAGAATGCCCCAAACTCTGGACCTGGTGCTCCAGAACAATGACGGGGGCAGCACCCCGATAACCCACCGGCTCCCAGGGAGGAGGCACAAGGGGAAGGAGGGTGTAAAGCCTAGGAGGAAGCTTCCTTCCCAACTTGTAAACAGCCCCTGGAAAACCAGGAACCGGAAACAAAATCTCCTGCCCCTGAAAGCCTGCCTCCCAAGGAGCAGAGGGGGGGGTTGGAGAAACAAAGGACCCAAACAGACCCACTTTGTGGAGGAGGTACAGGTCTTCCAATTTGAGGGAGAGGGATCCTCAGAGGATCCTGGGGAAAGGATCTTCTCCTTTAGAGATGGGGGAACTCCTCCCAAGGAAAAATGGGTCCCAAGGGATGCCAATTCAGACTGGGGAGATGTGGAGACTGAGCTACCGCCGCCCATCATCTCATCCCAGAACCGACAATACTAAAATCCCCTGGTTTAAACCCATCCTGGTGACTGCCTCCAAAAGGGGGGGGGGTGGCCCAGAACCGGAACCAGGGGAACCCACAATGGCTCTGATCTCCAGTTGCCAACTTTGTCTTTCAGATTCCCAAGACTCTCCACAGAATTCTGCCCAAATCTCTTCTCTCGCCATGTCCAAAACCAGAAAATTAGCCCACCAGTTGTCCAAAAATGTGCATTATCTGTGCCCCCTTGAGGAGAAGGAGGGAAGATACTATGCCCCGGTACAAGTACAGGGGCAGGGTACAATTTTGGCACTGGTGGACACTGGATCCCAAGCTACCCTTCTGTCCAAAAGGGCCTTTGAGGAACTAAATGCAGGAAGGGGGGAGAATTACCGTATTCCTCTCTCCTCTCTTCCTGGACAACTGCAGAACTTTGACGGGAAGGAGATTCCTGTCGAGGGGACTGTAGATTTGGACATCAAAATTGGGCGACACAAGGTGAAACACCCGGTCATAGTAGTGACTCCAGAGGGCACCCCTTGTTTACTAGGGAATGACCTCCTGAGAAGGTTGTCACCCCTAATAGATTGCGTAAACAAGGTCCTCTGGACACAGACTAGCCGACCAATAAAATTAAAAGAGAGTGTCAACCATGTTAGTTTAAACGGCACCTGCCACATGGTTGAACAAAAATCTGACCAAGTAGAATTTCACTTCCAGAACAACCAAACTCCAGACGTGACAGTAATAGCAGTAGGACAACAGACTGGTGATGGGGGGTCCTCTCTATTTCTGAAAATCAACCTTCCTTCCAGTTTAAGGTGGTATTCCACACTGGAAGGAAACACCCTGAAATTCTTTACTAATCCACAATCAGACACTCCCACTCCTATAGTCCAGAAAGATGTGAAATCAGCTCAGAGCCTGGCTCATATTCAGCAAATTGGAGAGCAGTTGTTCATCCCTGTTCAGTTAAATGATGGGAAGGACTCTGTTCTCGCTCGAGTGTGTGTGAACAACGGTAAGAGCTTCATCAGCGAAGCCATGTTCCGCCAACTCCCAAAACATCCAGCCATTCCCACATTCAAACTGATAGACAAATGGGAAATGGACCTGGAAGCACCTAATTCCAAACATCTCCTGCCAAGCAGGTGTATGCTCAAAATCTCCATTGGCAACAAGAGCATAGTCCATAATTGTTGGGCCGTGCGAGACGTCACTGCCGCCTTTTACTTAGGCAGTGACATTCTCAATCGCTTTGCCATTAGTTTGGACCTAACAAACTTCAGAGCTTGGTCCCAATTAGCGGATAATCCCATGGGCTTTGATGATCCAGAAAAAGCATTTAGGTCAGCTCAATTGCTACCTTATGCAGTTGAAATTCAGATTAAAGAGGAAGTCACCATCCCAGAAAGGACCCGACAATTCTCCCCGGAAGTGAAAGTTAAAAGAGGACAACATTTGAAAAACCCTGATGCTTACATACATCTAAACGCTTCTCTCCAACAGCAAGGGTTGGGGGTAAACCCAATTCCATTAGTCAACATAGAACATGACACCATTCTAATAGAGGTGGATAACAGCGACTTAAAGAGTATTACTCTAGCCGCAGGCACCATTATTGGAATGGCGATTGATGACCGACATTTCTCCATTGATTTAGGAAATGAACTGTTAGGACCAATCCCCAAGGACTGTTTTGACAGTGACAGTGAGGACAATACAACACCAGACAGGATTTTCACCCGGCATGGGGGGAACTTCCTGGTGTACACTTCTTGCCCTTATGGTAAGGAAGATGTGACTTGTGACTTCAGGAGGGATGAGGTGATTTTCCAGGTCCATGAGGGCTGCCTTTCCCACCTGAAGCCTCCAGTCCAAATCAGCACTCTGACCAGGGACTTCTCCATCCAGCTGGAGGAGGCCGCTGAGATAGCCAAACCAGAAGTCTTTCCAGGCTTCAGGCAGATGGTGGAAGAGAGGGTCAACCTAGCTGATGCCTGTGTGACTCAGGAACAGAAGCAAAAGTTGAAACAAGTTTTCTTGGATTTCCAAGATCTCTCTGCGGTAGACTCATATGACTGTGGTCGCACCGACATCCACAACAATTCCCATGGACCCTGGAATGACTCCAGTGTTTGTGAAGCAATATCGTTTGCCTCTCGCATCCATGGAGTCCCTTACTGAAATAATTAAGAACCTTGAGTCCCGGGGAATAATTCGTCCAATACACAGCACCTTCAATAATCCGGTGCTGGGAATATTGAAGCCAAACGGCCAGTGAAGACTCTGCGCCGACCTCAGGGAGCTCAACAAACGGGTCCATACTTCCCGATGGCCTCTGCCCTACATTGACCAAGGGCTGGCCCAGATCCAGGGGTCACATGTATTCACTGCAATAGACCTGACCAATGGATACTGGACTGTGCCTGTCAGTAGGGAGGACCAATACAAGCTGGCTTTTACCTTTGGGGGCCAGCAGTACACATGGACCCGGACTCCCTTCGGATACCTCAACTCCAGCAATGAATTCAACATTTTCCTACACAAGGCCATGCCCGACCTGGGTGCAAGGGGTAACCTGGCTTATGTAGATGATGTCCTCATCAAAAGTTCATCTGTGGAGGAACACATAGCAGAGATCCGTTATGTTCTGACCCAGTTGAGGGCCGCCGGAGCAAAACTTTCCTTTGAGAAAGCACAGTGGTGTAGAACCCGTGTTAATTTCTTGGGGCATGAGATTACTCCTCAGGGTCTCTGTCCCCAGGAAAAGAAAGTGGAAGCACTTCAGAAACTGAAAGACCCCACAACTCTGCGGGAACTAAGGAGCCTCCTTGGACTGACTAATTACAGCAGAAAGTTCATTGAGGGCTACGCAGTGATCACCAGACCCCTGATTCATCTCCTGAAGGGGGGGGGTCAAGTGGGAATGGGGTCCAGAACAAGCCGAGGCAGTAAGACAACTCAAAAGAAGCCTCTCACAAGCGCCCTGCCTAGCTTACCCTGTCAGAAACAAGGAGTTCTTCCTGGAGACAGGATTCTCTAATACGTGCTTGACGGCAGTATTATACCAAAAGCATGACAAGGTCAATGAAGTAATCTCCTATGCGAGCAAAACTTTATCCTCTGTGGAGGAAAAATTCAACGATTGTGAGAAGGCACTCCTGGCAACGGTGTGGGCATTGAAGAATTACCGCCCCTTTATCCATGGGGAACACATCATAGTGGAGACTCCACACCAGCCTCTGCAATATCTCCAAAGTGACAGAATCCGGGCCGGAAATGTGAGTAATTCCCGAATTACTTCCTGGATTCTGTCAATGCAAGGCTTTCCTGTGGAGGTCAGATATGGCCAAAACAAGAAGAGTCCCCTCGCGCAAGGTCTGGCTGACTTGCATGAGTGTGCCAGAGAAAACTGTCTCGAGGACGAAAGTCTTAAAATCAAGGACAACATGGAGGCATACCTTAATTCCCCACACAAAGTCTTTGAAGAAGACAAGTGTGAGGGAATGCCCACTGTCTATGTGGATGGATGCTCTTACCATATTGACAACGACAGGGGGAAAGAACTGGTGGCTGGCGTAGGGAATGCATGGGTGAAGGAGTTCCCAGAACCCTCCGCTGGATACAAAATTGGTCCCCGAGGTAGTCAGGTGGCAGAATTGATGGCTGTGCATCAGGCCATCCTCACTGCTGTCCAGCATCAACTCCACGAACTGGTCATAATCACAGATTCAGATTATGTACGGAACGGGTTTGTGGAGCACCTGGTTAATTGGAAAACCAGAGGCATGTTATGTGCTAATAACAAACCCTTGAACAATGGGAAGTTAATCCAAAACATTGATGATCTGGTCACATCGAATGGGATGACCATCTACTGGAAAAAGATCAAGGGTCATTCCAAAGTAGAGGGACCAGACAAAACTGGAAATGACTTAGCTGATCAGCTGGCCAAACCCGGGGCCATCCAAGGGGATCTAATCGAAATAGAGTCCCTGTTGGGGGAAATCCAGGTCACTGCTATCGCTAGGTCCCAGACAAATGCTCACAATGATCTTTCAACTGCCCAATGGAGCAAGGAGACCCCTGATGCTGATTTGATTACAGCTCAGAAGGGGGATCCAATTATTGGTAAGTTTTACCAACACCTTGAGGACCCTGAGAACTTTCCCCTGACGGATACCAATTACATTGGGAAAGAGGACCTAAGAGTGTTGATGAAATGTCCAAAAATGTTCCGAATCCAAGACGGAAATCCCAAGCTGGCCATGATCAGTGGGTGGTTCCTACCTCATTCCGAAGCCTGATGTTAAGTCACGCCCATGATGCAGCCACCGCTGGTCATAGGGGGTTTCACACAACACTGGAAATCTTAAGAGAGGTTGCATACTGGCCACACATGGGCCAGGACCTCAACCAATATTTGAAGGGTTGTCTTGTGTGTGCACAATTTCGGCCACCATCCCTCACACACCGGGCACCTCTCCAAAAGAGGGGAATGACACTCCCATGGTCAGATTTGCAAATTGACTTTGTAGGCCCCGTGATTCGCTCTGCTAGGGGGAATAAGTACATGTTGACGGTGACATGCTTGTTTACCAAGTGGGTGGAATGTCTCCCAGCCCCAAATTGCAAGGCAGAAACTGCAGCTGCCCTGATGATTAACCACATCTTTTCCCGTTTTGGTCTACCTCAAAGGATTGAGTCAGACAGAGGTAGCCACTTCACCAGTGAAGTAATGACAAAGATGTGGGAGATACTGGGGGTTAAAAGGAAGCTACACATTGCTTACAGGCCAGCTTCTTCTGGAGCAGTGGAGAGATACAACCGAACCATTGCGAGCATCTTAAAAAAGTTTGTGGCAGATTCTGGACCAAGTTGGGATATCCGATTACCTCTGGTCCTAATGGCCATCAGATCTACCCCTTCATCTGCAACCAAAATGTCACCATTTGAGTTGATGACCGGGCGCAAGATGGTGCTTCGCCAGCATTTGCTCTACAGGACCGAAGAGCAGACACTGACAAATGCCTCCACTAACTCATGAGTATATGGAGAATTTAAGGAAACACCTTCAACATGCTTTTGCCTATGCTCAGCGGAATCTAGAAAGATCAGCCGAGAGCATGAAGACCCACTATGATTTAAAAACTACCCGAAAGGAATATAAGGTGGGTGATCGGGTCTATCTATACAATTTCCAAAGGAACCAGGCCAAACAGCGAAAATTCTTGCCTACATGGAAGGGACCGTTTGAAATTATAGACAAGATCTCCCCTGTTGCCTATAAGATCTGCATCCCCAAAGGCAGTCTGGCGGAAGGGGAAGACAAGTGGGTCCATATTAACCAGCTAAAGTGTTGCCATCCCAGGCACACTTTGCAGCAACTGGAGGAGTCCTCTGCAATACCAGAGGGGGTCGCTCCAGAGTAATTCAATTCCAACCCTAAAATATCCTACATATAGCCTATCAAATTCTGTGTTTCTCAAGTTTATGTGTTCCTGTCTCTTAATTTAAAATAATTTGCATGTTCATATCTGTTGAGTTCTAAAATATATATGCCACCCCACTATATCAATGGTGGGGGAGAAATGTCCATGAATAGGTATTGCCGCTCTTCCTTTGTCATCCTAGGAGAAAGAAAACCTGGAGACTGGCCAAGGAGGACGATCCGGAGACCGGGAGCAGAGACCCGAGGGGCCCAGGGTACCGCCCAATCCTCCCATCAGGACCAGCAAGGAGAACTGATTGATCGACTGGAGGGAGGAAAAGATGCTGAACTGTGCCATTTGCAGAATTGGAAGAAGATTATGCGGACATACCAGTGCGTGGGTCAAAACCTTCTGTGCACTCGACTCCCCATCGACTCAAATTCAAAGTGCAGTCGCGTGGGGGGGCCTTGTTGGGTGTCCTGACCCACGTTTGAGCTATCATGCTGCAACATTTGGTGCTGTGGGCTTAGAAAATCCAAGATGGCCAAAAAGCCCACATGTGCGCCAGAATCCAGGAGAACCACGCAGTTTGTGCGCACACCAAAATGGTTGCCTAACTTGCCACCCACCAGTGCGAGCATGATGGGCCAGGGTGCCATGAGTGGAATGGGTGCCAAAGGTAAAACAGCAGCGCCTGTTAGCAAAAAAAAAGAAACGCTTTAAAATTACCTTTGGTTTCTCTGAATGCCAGCTCAAAATGCCTATTTTCAAACATTGCAACACATCCAAAAATCTCACTGAACACCAGCAGACATCTGGCAGAATGAAGTTTTGTGTGCCTACAAAATCTGGGAAGATGAAGAGCCCAAAATAATGTTGATAACAAGACTGGCTGAGTGCTAAACTGAACTGAAAGACACTAAAATCGAAATGTTTAGAATAAATGAGTGACCTACTTTTGAGTGTCACATAGTTTGTCACTGTTGAAATGTAATAGTTTTGAACTTAGAATCAGCATTCTAGCTGCATGTGTAAAAATTGTAAGTTTGATTTAAACTGGGAACCCAAAATGACATGTAGCTAAAAACTGGCTTAAAGTGATTCTAATTCTGCCTGACATCTACCCCCACAGGAGTTGAAACTTGATCAAGCAGGTTCCCAGGCCTGGCTGCATTCTGTTGCCCCTGCCAAAAGGAGGTCACACACTCTCTGATTGAATTACCTGGGGACTGCAGGAAACTAAACGAAGGGCCCAGGCAGATGGTTTATTGGGGGGGGGTCGTAAATGGCTTCCTTTTGAACAAAGCCCTTCCTTGACTCAGGCAGATGGTTTATTGGGGGGTCGTAAAGTGGCTTCCTCTTGGCAGAAACGGGGAGGGGCAGCCCCCTCTGAGGACAGGCTGAGCTTAAAGAAAGTGGATAGACTGGTTTCTCCACCATGTGACATGGGAAGACACACCCCTGTTGGCCAGAATATGATTTTAAGAAAGATGTATAACTCATGGTGCGGACTTGTCAAAATTATCTAAATGATAACATAATTCTTGTGATTTTTCTGCCCACATTTTAAGAGGTTTTAGGACCCGGTGGTATGATCTGGGGGTTTACGAGCGGAAAAGAGGCTGTTACTCTAAATGTATGCATGTTAAAAATCTGACACTTCCTTATCTAAATGCCCACATGCCTTGCACACAATTGTATACATTTGGAGAAAAATCTGATATGGGGAAAGCTACTAAAAAGCGCAAAAAGTTGCCATTTCTTTACCCAAGCTCCTAGAAACGCCAGGGTCGGAACAGTGCCCCCCATCAGTAATGCATGATGCGTGTATGCAATGACAAACAACTGTTTATCTGTGGAATATGTATTTGGGTCAAATATAGATTTGTGTGCAATTTGACAGGGGAGTGTCCTTTCTGCAGGCCATAAAACAGCATCACCATGACTCACATTTATTTTCCCCTATCAAGGAAGAGAGAAAAGCTTGACCAATGATCAGTTGAGAGAGGGGCTGGCTTAGTGATGCTGCGCACACACCCACTTTCAAAAGACATAAAAAGAGCCACTGGAAGCTAGAGAGGACATACAAATCCAGTTGCTGCGGAGCGTTTTGCCGGACCACACAACATCCAGAAGATACCAGTTCCAGACTGACTCCAGCTACATACTCCAGAACCTAGAACTTATACTTTAGAACCTAAATCAGAGGCCTAAAACCACAAGCTGAGTTCTCTGCAGCAGGCCTCAAATCATTGCAAGCTACTCACAGCCGGGCGAGCTGCTTGAATCCCTTGCCAAGAACTTTTGCCAGGAACAGTGCTGTATCCGGACAGACCAGACCAGTGCCAGACCAGACCAGACCGTGCAGAACCGCAGACCCAGAGACCAGATCGCTGTGAAGTGCCGCTAGCCTGATTGATCAGATCTGTGACGAGGTCCAGTCCTTCCAAAATATACTTGCTACTCCTTATACTTTTGCCGTAATCACGATTCACGCACTGGTGAATTTTACCACGATTTGCGATTTTGGCTCAATTTCTCCACTTGTCAAAATAGCAGCTCCATTCTTTCCTTTGTTAAAATCCGTTTGCAACTTGGTAATAAATCATAGAGCATTGCTAAAGTGAGCCTGAACTAATACCAACGCGCATCTCCCACTCACCCTGAATCTCTAGAGGGAATTAAAATCATTGGCACATTTTCCCACCCATTGCCATCACATTTAAAAAGCATTTTGGGCCTGTGTTTCAAACTCCTACCTGTTTCCTCTAAGCTTGCTGGGGGGAACTGAATTTCGTATTGTATTTGATTGCATTCCTAAGAACTGTGTGCTCCTCTTTCCATCTCCTTCCATTTCTTACATTGCATAGGGGAGGGGGGTGAATTGCCAGAGAAAAGTGATTATCTTATTTTTTGCTAAAATCATATCAAGTATTTCTGTACTGCATTTTATTCCTCATTGCTTTTCCCTTGAAATCATAAAAGTATTTTTGCTCCTTTATCCATCCTATACTAACTCCTCATTGATTGTAAAGAAGTGTGCTAGTGTCAGATTACCCTTTGTTGATTAACATTATATTTATAAGGGCGATATCGATTATTAATTTATTATAAAAGTGTGGTATCTATATTTTGTTTTATTTCTCAAATAAACCTTTTAAACTTGCAAAACAGAACTACTTATTGGCTCAGTGGGGTCAGGGGGATTCTAAGAGAGGGGTATTATATAGGGGTAGTCATCCAGAACTCATGAACTGGACATAAAGATATATCAATAAGGGTTTCCATTCAGTATCCCAGACTAGGCATTGACTTAGCTGTAGTCTTGAATTGAATCCTCTTACAACTCATCTCTGTAACTGTGAAAACAGCAAAGAGTATAACGTATACCAAGGGACTCATCCTACTTGACCCAGTAACTGTGAAACCTGTACAACATATAATGAATGCCAAGAGACTCATCATACTCGTCCCAGTAATTGTGAAAGCAGAAGAGTATACATCGACTACAGAGGGACTCCTCATACTTGTCCCAGTGACTACAAAACAGTAAAAATAGTGACGAAAGTCAAAAGACTGATGATACTTGTCTCAGTGGTTGGAAGACCAAGACATGAGTAAAGAGGAACAGAAGAACCTCCATATTGGTTCCCATACATGGAAGTACTTAGAAGATAATGAAGTGGTAAAATAAACTGGGGACACTGGTCTCCATGGAATAAGAGACTGTGAGAGACTGTGAAACGAGCACAAGAGAAAGAGAGATTGATGTAAAGGAAAACCAGAGAAATAAAGGCTAAGACCCTCGAGTGGGGAAACAAGAAACTATAAATACTTCAAGACAGGGGATACCTGAGAGAAGGTGGAAGAGTCCCCTTGAGGAATTAAAGGTTGACCGATTAACTATGTCTCAAGATAGACAATTAAGGCTGAGAAGGCCTTTCCAGGAGAAGGGAGTCATGGTTCCAGTGAATTCCTTTTGTATTGAAATCAAACCTCATTCACATCCCCTTAAAAGGCTGAGGGTCAAAATGGGACAATAAGCCATGACTCTGGGGCCATTGTGTACAGAAGCCAAGATAGCTTGGCAGAGGGAGGATTACTGAGGTAATAGTCTTAAAATGCAGTATGTGCCGGATTGTAATGACTCACAGCTCAAGTTAACAGACTAGAGTCTAGTTAGCATTGCAGTTAGGGTTGTAGCTATTACCACAAAGGGACAGTGACAACAAAGCCACAGGATATATATTATTTTGGGAAACCATGCCCATAAGCAATCATGTTTTCCGAAAAGAAAGGCAGCCCAATACAAAATGGACACCATATGACCATGAAATTGTAAACCAAAATATGAGTGGCCTTTCTAGTTTTACTAAGCCCAAGGTGAAGCAGGGAAGGTATGGACGCAGTGCAGATATGCAATTGCAGCATGTCAAGTGAGGGCTTCTATTCTATCTAAAAGGGAGCAAAGAAACATCAGGTGGTGTGACAGAGATTAGCAATGACACATGTACCCACAGAATGTGAACAACACTTTTTATTCAAACCTTTGGTTCTTAAGCAAAGGGTTGGGCAAAAGCCTACAATAACTAGGGACATATTTACTAATAAATAAGGATGATTCTATATAATCAGTGACTATATGAATCAACACAGAATGTGCCTCTTTCCAGGGCCTCACTGGTGACATATACTCTTCAAATGATAAAGTTAAAAAGCCCTATTCTTATAATTCCTTGTCACTGTTCTGTGTCACCCTATTGCAAAAATAATTGCCCAAAAAAGTGGCCAAAACAAAGTCTTCACATATTTTAGCATCCAAGCTACCCTAGCCTACAAAGTCTCTCGAGGATTGGCCAACGCAGAGTCTACTTCTAATCTATCAAAACAAAATTTCAAAAGCATGCATACCCTCTTGGAAGGCTCTTCTTAGGGGTGACTCACAGACAAGATTTATCTCAGTCATTCTGATTTCCCCAAGGTCACTGAAGACCTCTCCCAAGTACCTTTCCAAAAAATCACAAATGGTCCTCCTGGAGATCTCCTTCTATCAGAGTTCAACTCTGGTTGTCCTTCCTGATCCTGTAATGTATCAGGATTAAACTCTGGTTCTTCCGGGACCTGCCTTGTATGAGGATTCAACGCTGGTCCTTCCTGGACGCACTGATTATCAGTATTCAACCCTAGTACTTCTTGGACCTGCCTTGTGTCAGGGTTCATCCATGGGCCCTCCTGGATATGTCTTGCATTTGTCGAACAGGCATTTCTCCCCATCCCAGAATCAGGGTCCTTTTCAGGCAACCAATATTGTAAGACCATCTAGCCATGTGCCAAAATCCGCTCCTTGACAGTCTCAAGGGTTTCCAGGGGAAATGTTATGGTTCTGAGCCTGCCAATTCCTCCAAATATTAGAGTCAGACTCTCAGCTTCTCAATCACTTCCAGACTTCTACGGTCCTCCAGATTTTTCCTCCAGCCTTTTTCCAAGGCTGGAGCTCTGCGCTCTGGGCAACAAGGATTTCAGCAGGTTCTCCCTTATATCAAGGGAGCCTGGAGTGATGCGTGTGCTTCCACTGGGCCTTTTACTCCTAATGTGCTAGCCCAAGGATATTAATAGGGCCTGGGCTGGCGCTGGGGCTGGGGTTGTTTCTCACCTATTCTCCTTGATTGGCTAACTGCTACTCAGACTTGAATTCTCTCTGTTAATTGGTCATGTTTCAGGGAAACCTTCATTTCGCTCTTGTTATGTAGGCAGTCCTCAGCAGACCCCCACTCTTCCCTGTTACTAATGAGGATTGAGAAGCCTTTAAAGGCATCTGCAATATGTACCCCCAACTTGGTTTTGTTTTCAGCAAGGTATCTGGTCGCAAGGTTCTTTGTGATTGGCCCTGGACTGTGCAGTGTGTATTTCTCCACCAGTGCAACCCTCCACTGGTGGAAGACAAATAGCTGGGGCTGCTTTCTCCTTTGGATATGCTTTACGCTAGTGTGCCTGACATCAGGAGGCAGCCGTTCCACAGAGGAGATCCACCTAATTCTATGTAGGAAATGATCATTCGAAATTTACATTGTACAATTCTGAAAGAACCGGTTTACAATTCTAGTACAATTAAATAACATCCTGTTCTTTAATGGCTTCCTTTAGCTGAGAATTCACGCAAGAAGACAATATTTAATGTTACATTCTGAACACTGAGTGGTTTGCACAAACACTAATAATTATGAAACAATAGAAAATAAACACAGCAGTAGACGCTGCAGTTTGGTCCTTTGGTTCCTTGCAAGGTCTTTCAGATCCTCAAAACCCCCATGCAAAGCCATAATGTGCCCCTCACATCTTCCCTTGTATGGACAGTGCACCCTCAGTGAGATGGCAACATTTTTGCAAGACACATGTGTTGACAATGTAGGCCTCCAAATTCCAGTGCAGTTAGTGCCCCCTTGGGGATGTCTCTGTTGCTGGTGGTCTTGTTTTACTTAGACTCATGAAAACCACGGCACCCCTGGGATGATATCTATGTTTTTCTATGGCCACTATGACAGCAATGGCTTCAATGATTCTAGCAAACGTGCACCTGACAACAAAGGGAGAGATGTGAAGAGAGAGACAGATAAACGGAACGATACAGGGACAGGCAGAGAAATGAGAAATGGAGTCAGACGTGGAGAGGTGGAGGGTGAGGAAGAACGAGATAGAGAGAGAGAGAGAGAGAGAGAGCGCGCACGTGCGCGCGCACAAGATCGGTGTATGAAATGTTGTGTACAGGAAGTTCTTCATATTAATGTCTATAAATAATCATACCAAGCACAGATGTGTTACTTTCTAAACTGGCATGTTTGTCACCAGCAGCCGAGATTACAGAAAGTTCAGCCGCAGTTCACACGCAGGGGAAGGTTGAGAAATGTCTAAAACCAGTTATCACAATATCATATCATAATTGCTGACCTTGATAAAGGCGCTAATTGGTTCACCAGCCCTTCAGTGCCAGTGTCATTGATGGAAGTCGATATTCGCTGATATGAAAGTAAAAAACATTGCTTAGAGCCTTTTCTCAATTCAAACATTGTTTTATTATAGCTTTAATTTCCCCAAATACAGAACTGTGATTGTCAGCACGATTGTGTGATACTTCATCAAACAGTGGATTTTAGGTTTCTCTTGAAAGGTATTTAAATTTCAAAATATTGTATATGTTATTATGTTGTATGTCATGAAAGCAGCTATCACATATAATGGAGATCTTTTAGTATAGTATATAGTGCAAAAAAGAAACAACCCTATATTTACGGGCAAGACAGTGCTTGCTGCAGGGATGTACACTTAACTTGAACCTCACTTGCTCAAACCTTGAAGGTTTGACTTTGCACTTCACCCTTGTGAGGGTGATGAAATGGGTACTGATAACCTGGGTTATTCTAAAATATGCTATTAGAACCAACATACAACTAGCCTTAAAGTATCTTGAGTGCAAATGTTTCTTACCGTATTAAATGCTTTGCACACATATAAATCATACAATGAATATGTAAATAGGTTGAAGCAAGTTAACAAGAGCAAGATTAATATTGTTGGTGTTCAAAGAATTTCGCACACAAACATGCTATTGTGCTAAGAACTTAGTTTTTCGTCTTTTGTGTTATTTTCTTTTGAACAATAGCCACACTATGACTATTTGATTTGGAAAGGGTGCAATAAGGTTATTTAAAGAATACACCAAAAATAAAAAGGACTGTATGCATGTTTTCTCCATCGTATATCAACTATCCACTTCATCTTGTTCGTGCAATAGGATCATGAGCATTTGCCCAATTGGGGCAGGGATTCCAGGAATACACTCTGAAAACATCTGGAGGATCTCTCGGAAAGGGATGGGATATTGTCTTATGCCGTCATGTGTCAGTAGGAATTAGTGTCCCGCTAATGATTGCATAGAATCCATTCATTTAAACATGTCTGTGAATTTGCTCAAAGGGATCTGTGAGATCATGAACACAACAAGCAGGTCATGTCCCACGCTGTAGTATTTCATTTCCATATTCATCAGCTTATGCAGTATTTCGCTATTTCCAGAGCGTCCATTAACAATCCGGTGCCAGACTGAACTGTTAATGCAAGTAGACGTTTCCTTAGAATATCTTGGAACAAAATGCAATTATTTCAAATAAATCTGACAGACCACCTTCAGTAAGGTGATTGATTACTGTGGCACGGATTTGATTATTTGATGAAACATTGCTGGCTCCCAGTGTGATATGGAAGGATGTAAAAGAGTGTTAGTCACTGTGAGACAGGTGTGGTATCGAGAGAGACACATACTCAAAAGTAACAGTATGAAACCTTTATTATCACACTTTGTGGGGTTGGTGTAATCCTACCTTGCCCTAACACTAAGGGGATTATCCCTCAACTGATGCTTCTAAGGGCTGCCGATGTGCATATGTCCAAAATCAAAGTTCGTCTGTGCCCAAACCTATGCTTGCCCTCACTCAGTCTTAAACAAAATGTGTTAGGGGATTTTCTTAAAGGAAAAATGGTTACTTAGAAAAAGAAAAGGAAATGTAAACCACAGCTGGTTTCAGGTAGTTTTACCAATAGTTGTAGTTCTGCCAGTTCAAAATGGTTCAACTCAAAAAGGTTGTCCTAGGAACCTTCCATGCAGGGCTCCTGCCGTAAGTCAATAGAGTTCACAATGTCTCTGGGTCTCCTGTGGTTCCCTTCCCCAAGCATTGATCCTTCAAGTTCCAAACAAAAAAAAGGCACAGTGCCTGTTAGGGCTCTCAGTGCTCCCTTCCCCAAGTCTAGGCCTCTCTTCGCCAAGTTTAACAATGTCTTTAGTGGGCCTCTTAGGGTACCCTTCCCCAAGCCTTGGCCCCTCTTTAAGAAGTTCAACAAACAAATTTAAAAGGTTCCCCTCATCAGGATGCACTGTTCAATGTACAGTTCTTTCATTGGGGGGAGCGGGTAGTATCAGAGACTTTCGAGAACGTTGGGCTCTTTGCTCCTCCCAGGCACAACCATTCTGACCTCTAACCCCTCCCCCTATTGTCTGGCACCTTTTCCTCTTCTGTGCCGCCTTCACTCTGTCCTTTTCTACTTTACTGTGCTTCCCACACCGCCTCTTTATCTGTTGTGCACACTTGCACCTTCTTTCCACCTTTTTACACCCCTTGCACACTTCTCCTTACTTTTCTCTTGCACCTTCAGTTTCTCACTGTGCTCTCTTGCACCTTCATTTACCCTTTAAGGTGCCTCTTGCATGCTCTGTATTTCTTTCGGATCGCTTGCACGCTCTGTCTCACTTTCGGGTTGCTTGCTCCCTCTCTTAACTGACTGTTTTCCTTTTCACTGTCTCTTTGCTATATCTCCCGGTTTCGGGTCGCTTGTACCCCTCGCCTTACTTTCGGGTCTCTCTTGCATCCACTCTTGGCTGTTTCTGGACCGCCAGCGCACTTTGCTGTCTTTCATTACTTCTGTGCCTCTAGCGCACCTTTTCTGTCATTCCGCTTTGCTTTCTTTCACAGCTTTCCAACCTTTGCTTGCTTTGCTTTTACCTTTCTCTTGCTTCGCTTTGCCTTCTTTCACCGCTTTACAGTTTTTGCTCTACAACGCTCCTGCTCCCGCTCCAGCCACCTGCATGTTACCGAGGTTCTCTTTGTCTCATGAGCCTCACCAACAGTAGCACAGCGCTGGATAGCAGGTCATATGCATATGGAGTGAGGTCAGGGTCTCACCACCTGCCCCTCAGACACCATTGGGACCATCACACATCCCGAGGGGAACATGCATTTCAAGAAACACTGTAACAGGATACAGGCTGCCTCACTCCGGCTCCCTGAAGACACAGCTCCCTAGCCATGCTGCAGCCCCTCACGAACACCGTGCCAGAGTCTCAGCACGCTGTTCCCCTCTGGATCCTCCAGGCTTCTCTTTCTGCAGCTCCGTGCTCCTTGGCTCCTGTGGTCCAATAAACATCCCCAGCTTGTTCTCTGATTCTGGTAGAACCACCCTTTTTATATCAATTGGATTCAGGTGTGCAGTTGAGGGATTCAGGTATGCAGTTGAGGAAATGTGCCTGACCTTGCCTGACTCTATCAGTGGGACAATTCAAAGGTATTAGATGATAAGACTCACTTTGTATCCCTATGTTGTTTCTATGGGTAATCATCATTGCTCCTGATCGCCTCTTCCTCGTCCCAGTACTTATTGGAAATGGGGAGGGGGAGATGGGACAAGCCCAATGAGGTTCTTGCAGGGTGAATGGTAATATGATAGTTGAAATTGGGGAGAAGGGGAACACACAGCTTTATTTCTATATAACCTGGATAATTCCCTTTATTCCATTTCATCTTTCTTTACTAGTGATCTGGAATGGTTGGACTGATATAGATAAGAAGTCCATTGGCTTAATTTGGGGAACGACATGTTGTTGTTATACCCAAACAGATTCTGTTGCCTCTGGTTCCTGTACTTCCCCACCCTTGTCATTCTACTATGATTGGACTTCTGTTCCTTATTCAAGAGAGATAGACCCGAATATCCTATGAAGACTTCGAGGATGTCCTCCTTACCCCCTTGTATCCTAATTGAATACCGCATCTCGCCTGAGTGTCTCCCAGATGTATTACTCTGGACTCCTCTACACAGGTGATCCTCCCTCTCTTGTACACCCCTAAGGTTGGGATCCAAAAGCGATGGCCCACCCCGGGCCACCTGAATAGAGGAATCTCGTGCCTACCTGGGAGAATACCCTCAGATTTCTCACACCACACAGTTGGGTTCTGCTCATGTTTAAAGCCATGTTTATTTTCAGTCCATATCTGAAATGTTTCTTGGGAAAGCCTTGTTTGTTCTTCACATCGGAAGTTGGACATCAATTCACCAAAATGACAGGGGTAATGGAAGTGATGTCACATACCTCATAAAGTTAGAGGAAGGGGCATCACATGACCTTTGACCTAGACAATATCACAGGAAGTGATGTCATATGGCATTTTGCATCGGTGACAGCAAAGAAAGTGACTTTGCAAAAGCACAAAAAGCTACATTAAGTATATGAGTAATAACATAAGTACTATTAAAGCAGAAAAAGGCTATATGAGAATTCAACCATATATTAACTGCAGGGCTGTCCCAATATTCTAGGGGTGCAAGCTTGTTATGCCGGAGGCACACCCAGCAGAACCATCCTATGCCTGGAGCACTGCTTTGTTATGTTAAATAGTGCCTCACATGCCAGTGTCACCAAAGTATGCTAAATAACGCTATAAAATGGTAAGCAGTATCCGGGAGGATAGCTCAGCGGCAACATGCTCACCTTGGAAGCAAGATGACATGAAGCAACACAGGTTCGATCCCCGGGTCCGCGCTTAGAAACCTCTGGGTATTTAAGCGCGTTATAAATACGCAACTAAGACCAAAAAGAGCAATTATGCAACTAAAAAAAAACCCAACAATTCCTGTAACAGTGCCTCGATGCCCGCGGGTTGTGTGAGTGCTTTAAAGATGCAAATAAAATAAAATAAATAAAGTGCAAATTCATATGCACTAGTATGCCCTCTTATACTAGGTTAAGCTCATACACCGTGCATAGTCATCCTGCAGAAGTTACAGCCTCATAAACCAAAGGGCTGTGATCAATGGAAAATGCAGACTCTATCGCCCAAGTATTGTCATCTTATACCAGGTGAAGCCTGAAATGCTAGATACACATGTCAGCGTGTTTGATTGTTTATAGTGCAAACTTAACTGACTCACATTTGGTGATCTCAATTTGAGAAGTTAGGGAAAATGACACCCTATAAGGGATAGTGATTTGCCCAAGGATCTCACATGTTGGTCAAGCGGAGAAGCCAAGACTGCTGCCTATTTCACTGTCTCCAATTTATCCAGTAGACCAATCTCCTACCACCCAATAATTAATTTACACCAACATAGGAAGATGTTTTGCATTGTGTTCCTTCTTGAGCAGACACAGTTGTTAGTGTTTAATAAATCATCTATGAGAAGCACCAAACCACATTCTGAACCAATCTGAAATGATATTAGAAATCTTTATCAAAACCAGTTGGAGAAATAGAGTTTGATTTATTGTGATGTGATGCATGTGATTTATTGCTTCATACTCCATACATACTCAATACAAAATTTGTATTTACTACATGTACAAAAGTACATATAAATAAATGCATTCCACAGTTTACAATGAAGTGTCACACATAAGACATAACACGTGACACATAATACATAACAGACATAACACATCACAATTAAGCAAACACACAGACAATATATTTATTTATATAGGAACACCTATCTACCTTGGCACCAGATAATGTGTAAAGTGTTTTGTTTCCTTATGTAAATGAACAATGCATACACTCCTTCAGGAATTTCTTGTAGCAGTGGCTGCCACTGTTAAGCAGACATCATTTTGAAAAGATTAATGGAACTAAACACTATGACAGGATCAGTAAATTGACCCTATCAAGTGGGAATGTGTATCCCTCTCAGCCTGGGGTAGGAGGCCTAGCAGTGTGGAAGCGAGAGCCAGTTATTATGAAGCCAATGGAGTCATCACAGATTCCCCAGCGGTGACCTCCTGCCATGAGGCTAAGAACCTCGGGGTCATCTTTGACTCCACCATTTCCTTCTCCTCCCACATCTCGGAGGTCTCTAAAAAGTCAAACTTCCTACTCCACCTCCTCAGAGGTACTCTTCCTTTCCTCTCCTTCCCCCAGAAGCTCACTGTCTCCCAAGCTCTGGTTCTCTCTAGGTTGGACTATTGTAACAGCCTCTTTCTAAAGTTACCTGCCTCTACTCTTCGCCCTCTTCAACTAATCCAGAACAGGACTGCGAGACTTGTCCTTGGCCTCAAGCCCTAGGATCGTATCTCTCCAGCTCTGAAATCTCTCCATTGGCTCCCAATGGATGCAAAGATTAAATTTAAAACCCTCTGCATTGTCCACAAGGCTTTCTGGGGCCTGGGCCCAAAATACCTTCAGCTATCCCTCCGCAAATACCTCCCCTCTCGAGCCCTTCGCTCCTCTACCTCTAACTCCCTCAGGGTCATTTGTGTTTCAAAGAAACAAGCTGGGGGAAGATCTCTGTCTTTGGCTGGGGCCTCCCTCTGGAATAGCCTTCCTGCCACTCTAAAACTTGAGGAGAACCATCTCCGGTTCCGGAAGCACCTCAAGACCTTCCTGTTTGCATCTGCCTTTGCTCCCCCTCTGCCCTGCTGATCCGCTCTCTTGGCACTGCGCACCTTGCCACCCTCTGTCCCCTGGGCCCAGGTACTGGTTCACCCTGCCACCCTTCTGCACTGCCTCCCGGCCACCCCTCGCACTGTGGACTGTAGCTGTAACCCCCACAGTCCCCCACACCCCATTGTTCTTCTTTTATGCACTTTTCAGACTTACCCAGTTCTGCTGCCGTAAACACAGCTCTTGCCACTTGCTGACCGCACTACCCCTGTTATTGCTTCATTATCTATTTATTTGTATTTATTATTATTTATCTGTTCTCCTCTGCTCTGCACTTTCCACTCTCCCCCTTCCATGCACTTTTCCCCTTTGCCTTTCCAATGCACTTGCACGTTCCCAATGTCACTGGGCCTAATAAGATTGTTGTTTTGTTCTCCCCTGTTTCCCCTCCCTTGCCTTGTCACGCTCTGAAACACTTGTGTACGAGCGCAATACAAATAAAATATCATATCATATATCATATCATGTGGCCAGGGGATGGCAGCCGCTACCTGATCCTGACCCTGGGGTGGTAATATGAGGGAGGATCACATGGGAGGAGACAACTACCGGGAAGATGTGGTGACTTCATTGGAGAATACATGGTATTCCCCCCTTTCTCATAAGAAAGGCCCTTTAATATCCAGGTTCTTAATGGCCTATTGTCAACTAATGGTTCCCCCTTGTATAGAAAGTCAAGAAACGTTTTCTCTACACTGCTCTGGTCAGGCCCCTCCTTTTACCCAAACACCCACAGTCACATACAACACCATTTGTTTCTGATGTGCCTTTATGTGAAACCTCTAAGAAAAAACATTTAAGGGCTAAAAGTCCAATAATTTCCATGAATTCTAAGTCCCATGAACACTCAAGTACTGGGACAAGAAAGATCGTTGAGAAAAACAATGTTATTTATTGATTTATTGCATTTATTTCAGTGCACCAAGCCCTGAGACATCTGGGCGCTAGTTACAGATTGTCATGGTCATGAAGTCAGGGGCACAGGCATGCATGGGTCGCAAGCACAGGAGATCTGGGTGGACACTGTCCTGGCGCCAGGCTCATGAACAAAAGTAAACAAGAACATCCATTTAACACCAAAAAGCTTTTATTATGGACATAGCACTTCAGATGTATTAACCTTGAACATTCCATCCATTAAGCAGGATGCATTAACCTTGAAGATTCCATCCATTAAGCAGCCCCAAGTGTATTCTTGGGTGTGGCTGCTAATGGGTTGCCTTTGCATATGCTCACTCTCTAGGAGTAGCAAGGTGTGGCTGGTAAACCGGCTCTAATAGGAGTGCCCACGTTCTCAGCTATATAAGCTGCCCCGATTCTCAAAACAGACGCTTCGTGTTATTCTGCACTTGCAAGCAGCGTAACGCTCACCGTCGCCTGAGGTCAGACTTACCTTTGAAGGTCCTGCTTCCTGGACATCCTGCTCCTGCCAGCATACTTACCAACTGGGGGAAGCTGTTCTTACCTAAACATCTCTTCGGCGAACCAGGTATTCATCTTTACACTTTCTGGAACGCCGAAATCTTCATCTTGGCACTGCAGCGCGACATGCTCCATCGTCGACAGCGCGTCTGCAATGAAAAACAGAAGACAAGGTTAGACATCGAAAAAACAGTCAGTTTAAGGTTGAGCTTCGCCATACTGCGCGCTTTTCCTTAAACCATCATTTACCTGCTGTCGAACATTGCGGTTGCATCTATCTTCCATCCGGCTGCGTCTCGCGTCTCACAGCTGCATTGAGGCCGCATTTCCATCTAAGGGAAGAAAACAGAAGAGAGACATTATTGCAGGCATGAATAGGAGCAACATATAAAGACATTAAACAGAACGAACAGCATCACAAGAGCTCAAGAAAGACTTACCAATCAGAAGGAGAAGCATAGTCGCAGCTGGACTGGACTAATCCTTATCAGGGATCAGTGAAGGAACTAGTTCCCATTCGATGCGCCACTGCCAGAAGTAGCAGGACGGAGAGCTTATCTTCCATAATTCACAGATGAGCTTTATGGGCCGGCGTATGCTCACAGAAACCGTACTTTGGGGTGAAGGGTACGAGAGGTACAATAATCACAGATTGGCGCACTCACACACTCTTATCTTCACGCAGGAGCAGTATCACTATGTACCATTGCTCACAGCTTTTCTACTGAGGGAGAGGCCTTAAGGGGGTGATTCATGTTCAGGGAGGGCTGCAACCATGCCCCAATGCCTCCGCAGAGACCAGGTGAGCGTAACACAGATAGCGCATGGTACATTAGTGAGGTGCAAGAATA
This sequence comes from Ambystoma mexicanum, assembly GCF_040938575.1. NCBI lineage: Eukaryota > Metazoa > Chordata > Amphibia > Caudata > Ambystomatidae > Ambystoma > Ambystoma mexicanum. The sequence goes on from NC_090934.1 coordinate 676,088,492, forward strand.
ATCATATGGTTACAGGCAAGATTGGTGTGTGTGTATACTAACTGGCGACGACTCACCTCATGGTACGGGGGGCTACATCAAGTATGCAGTTACAGGTAGGTTGAAACAACATTGATATGGGTGCACAATTAGGAGTGCCTCACCCCATGGTATTGGGGGCTACATCAAGTATGCAGGTAGGTTAAAATTGACATTGGTATGGGTGCACAATTAGGAGAGCCTCATCTCATGGTACGGGGCTACATCAAGTATGCAGTTACCGGTAGGTAGTGGGGCACATAGGAGTTGAGTATGCAAGGTCAAGTGACATATGAACACAGAGTGTGAAGTCCAATGACAGCCATGGACTTCAACTCCCATAATCACTCAGATACTGAGACGAGGAGGAGGATGAAGGAGTTTGTGCAAAGTGACAGGTGCTCAATTAACAACATGCACACTAGTTGTTTTTTCAAATCCCCAGTATGCAGAACATTTAAAGATGGCTACTGCACTGTCGAGTTGAGCAGTGCAGAAGGAGACGTTGCCGTCCGTGCTAGGACTCCTGAACGTGAGGCACACCAACAGAGCTGGCAAACCGGAGATGACCGCTAGGACAAGAGGAGAAGCACTGCGTGCGAGCAAGAAGAGACGTGGAGATGCTGAGAGCCAAACAGGAGCTTCTGGAGGTTTATCTGCTCGATGCAACAACATACTCCAACCCGGGGCAAGAAGGGAAGATGGTGTGTGACTGCGGAGCCACGCAGAACACTGACTGAATGTCAGCACACTCCGAACTGGACCGCAGATGAAGAGATCATACCGCAGAGGCACAAGCAACATCAGAGACGCTGACAGACACCAATGAGTCTGCTCAAAGCAGTTGGGGACCCCGGGGCATTCCGACAAGCACACCAACAAGAGTGTGAATGGTACAAGATTGACAAAGCAGAAAACATATGAGGTTTGTTTAAATGCAGTCAAGGCTATGTACAATTACAATACCTAATAAGAAGGAGGTTTGAATGCAGACAAGACAAAGTATAAAGGCAAACCCAAAATCAAGTATAGATGCATGAGATGCCAATGTGGGGAGAGGTTTGATGGTGTAACAAAAGAACTGTAATAATTAAAGAATTGTGAAATGCATAAGAGAAGTCCTGGCAGGAGAGTACACCAGGCAGCTGAAATTGAGTCAGGATTCCTGGCCGGGGAGTATGCCAGAGAATCTGAAACTTTATAAGAGCAGTCCTGACAGACGAGTACACCAGCCATTGGAAATTAAGTCGAGATTCTTGGAAGGGGAGTATACCAGAGACTCTGCAAGTCTATAAAAGAAGTCCTGGTAGGCGAGTAAACCAGGCCATGAAATTGTATAAAGATTCCTGGTAGGGAAGTATACCAGGTGATCTGCAATATTACAGAGCTTTTTGGCTTGAACAAGAACTTTGTGAGTCCAGTAAAGGCATGAAGGAACTATTAGATAAATATCCATCTTTGCTATCCTGTTTGAAAATCCATGGGAAGGGCACCATCCTCTGGATCCAAGGGTCTACAACGTGTGGAACATTTTCGTTGGAGTATCATTATATTTTTGGTTTTGAACACTTTTTTCCAACATCAAGATAAAGACATTTCCTTGCACCTTCTGATGTTCTGTTTTAGTGTGAGGGTCAGAGTAGGGCATTTTGGATACAAGGACGGCTTTCTTTAATAACTGACATCCTGAAAAAGACAGATCCTTAGCTTTAGTTTCTGGGTAGGGAAGTTTCTCTTTAGAATAGGGCTAGAGAGGTTTTTTTCCAACCCCTTTTTGTTTAATAAAATGTCTTATCTTGAAAATCTGACAACTTTGTGTTGGGCTTTCATTTCTGACCCATCACACAGTCCTGTCCCAGAGAGGGAGCTGGCAGTTGGGAGGGCCCCAGTCTCTGTTCTTCTTATAGTGCCACTATGCTTGTGCAGAGTAGCACTGTCAATCACCCCATACCTGTCTAGTATGATGTTGTCCAGTTTCCTTCTGTCTTTTGTAGAAAACTACATGTTGTATGTAGCATGCAAAGTGGAAAAAGAACAAGAGAATAGTCCGAAAGAGATCTGAAGAGTTTCAGGTGGACCACACACCTAAACTTGCAACAGAATTAAGCAAATCCGCCACGCAATATAGCAAAGACTAAGGCAAGCCCACAACCGCTTTATTAAAGAATGATGCTAATCTGTTATGGTCCATGGAATGGCTCCCCAGCCAGACCAATAGCCCAACTAGTTTAGGAGGCCATCAAACAAATGTGGACATGAATTTATAAACTCATCGCAGTGGGCGGCCATTGCCAAACACAGGCAGACCAGCACATGAGAATGGGGCTGGGCTTATAGCTCATTTATGACTTTTACCATTTATACCGCGTCCCAGGCATAGGTAAAAGTCAGACATTGGCCCGGGGAACTAGCAGAGGAGGATAACCATTGGAGGGAAAGGCATGAGGATGAAAGGAGACCCAGGAGGCAGGAAATTGTGGGCTCTTTGGGTGAGGTCAGAGGAGGCAGAGGCAGACCAAGATACCAGGTGGAGGAAGGATGATGCAGATGAGCATGGAGGTGGATTATTCAGGAAATGTGAAGAGTGATGTATTGATTGGTGAAAGGAAGTGGTACTTGCAGTTTAATGAGCAGGTATATAGCTAGACTAGCAGGGGAGAGTGGATAGTGGGTGAGAAGGTGGCTATTGGTGTGAACGGGGGAGTGATTGAGAAAGAAGTTGTGAGGGTAGTAGTAGCATTGTGGCAAGAGTAGTAGAGATGTGGAGAGAGGAGCATAATATAGGTGTGGAGAGAGAAGAGTAGCAGAAGTGGGGAGAGGGGGTAGTAGTAGAAGTGTGGATAAGGGAGAGTAGAAAAGGTTAGGTGAGAGGAGAGTAGTAGAGGTGAGGACAGAACAGTGCAGTACAGTTCTGGAGAAGGGAGAGTAATAGAGGCGTGGAGAGGGGAGACTAGTGGAGGTGTGGAGAAGGGAGAGTAGTAGTGGTGTAGAGGAGAAAGAGAGAGTGTAGGAGAGAGTAAAGTGGAAGCGTGGAGGTCGGTGGAGAGAGAGTAACATGATAAGTTGAAAAGAGAGAGAAGAGATGGTGGGTGGAAGAGGAGGGAATACAGTACCAAAGAGAGATCGACAGATAGACATAGAGAGGACACCTCAGAGCATGGAAGGATATGTTAGAGTGGAAAATAGTGTCTGGGAGGCACAAATCATGAATTACATCACATAGTGGAGTCTTTGAGTAGGGACGCCTAGATTGTTTCCTCAGGGAGTTTAGACAGATATGCATTTTCCAGTAGGCCATCACCGTAAGCTAGACAGCGTTTTAGATAGTGGGGGATACCAATCTCTTGTGACTAGCCACGGGTTCATGGATGCCTAGTTTGGGGAGGGACTGCCCATCCATACATTAGATAGAGAGGAGAGGCCCCAAAAAAGCCCTTTTCTACAAATCAAATAAAAACCCTTGAGCTATCTCTGGCAGTTGCTGTTTTCCAGAGGCCATTCAAGTGCTGAAACCAAAGCAATTTATTTTAGGCAACGAGTGTTTTTATCTCTGAGTAATAAATGAGTGCTTGGCATCTAAGGGTGAAGGCCAGTAGGCTGGGTGTCACAGAGGCACAGCCACGGGTACCAAGGAGATTGCAAGGGGTAGCAGCTGGAACCCATAGCTACACCCAAATGACATCCATGCACTTAACATATCAAAGGGATTGGAGGATTGTTGAAGGCCTTTTCAAAATGCTCATGTTCTCATATGAACATACATGGATCAGTGTTTGGTTGGACGCTAAAGAGGCAATGACAAGGAATGAAGACATGAGTCAATAGGTGTAAAGTGACTAAAGCATTGCAGTGTTTTTGCTCCATTTGTATTTCAATATATACAGCACACCTAGATCAAGCAAAGGCAGCAAGTTAAATCATCCCCATCAGAAATGGGCCTCTTTCACATTCCCTGGCTGAGTTGTACCAATGACCTAGTTCTCCTTGATGTCACCAAGATCAGGTTTCAACAGCAGCTTGCTGTAATAGATAAGTACTGTTGTGTGAATCTCTAACATCAATAAAACGAAAACCACAAAAGATTATTAAGCAAACAAACATGGAGGTTGGGGCACCCGATAATTGAAGTTGCACAGGAATTCATTCATTTGCATATATTGCTTGAAATTAAATTGTTAACAAAACCAGAACACTCTAATAATTGAAACACTGTGAAGATTGTAAAGGCATCGTGGAGGTTACTCTTTGCAACATCTGTTAATAGCATACGAACAAAAGCTATGCCCAGCTAATGTGTATGGACTGAAGTGTGTAGTTCCTCTAATGATCCCTAGTTTGATAAGCTTGAGGGGCACATTGGCTATACATGTCCAAAACGTAAGTATACCTAACGTTAAGGAAGTCTTGTAGCCTAGTGGAGTTTTGATGCAGTATATAGAGCTGAACTGTGTATAAACTACATGGCCATATGGAGGTCCTGTTACAATATACAAGAGCTGAATTGGGTAAAACCTTCTTGGTTGTGTTAGCTCAAATAAAAGCTGCCACAATATCAAAATCATACATTCTGTGGGCTCTTCATTCTTGACACAATAATTGCTTGTAACAGAACTGCCGTCTTGGAATTTGTTAAAGATTGCGAAGATTTCTTGTCATTAATAAACTATCAAACCAACTTAAACCTCCCTACTCAACTCAAGAGCCAATAAATGTGATCCTTTACCAAGGAAATAGATTGGCTGTACAACTATCCAAGTCTTCTACCAATGTCTTCTATAGAGACTACTCAACAGTGTTAATTAAGATAGCTGAAGACCAGACAAACTTTAATCTTTTCCCCAATTGGGAAAAGTGCCCACAATTCATGACATTTTGTTTAAAACCCATGAACGCATAGAACGTTCTGTGAACTAGGCAGGATATTCCTTGCACTGAAAGAATCTACACATTGTGTTGCAAAATACTTAGATAGAAACAGACAGAGTATAGTAAGGGAGCTACAGATTGGTAGATCTGGAGGACTGCAGACTTTTAAAGCGTTTGAACGTTTTTTGGACAAGGCGTCTGGAAGGATACAAGACTTCCCTAACGTTAGGCATACGTACGTTTTGGATATGTATTGCTAATGTGCAATCATTGAATTAAAGGTACTTTTATGTAAAGTTGCCTCAGTTTAATTTATTTATTTTAGAGCGATAGGATTGCTTTTAATTGATCCATGTTGATCAATTTATGGTTAATATGATAGGTTTGTTACAAACTATGATACACTTATAAATAATACAATAAAATAATTAAAAAATCAAAGACAACAACAGGTCCTGTGGCCAGCGGAGGTGGCTGCACTCGTCTATAGACTTTGCTTGTCCCCTAATTTGCAAAGGGAAAGCATTGCCAAGTCTCCCTTTATAAAAAATATATAATATAGCATAACATAACATACAAATTCATGCAATTCAGCAAATGTACAAGTCTAAGCTTTTGTAATGGATTTCCAACCCCCAGATTTATTTAAAAATGTATTGGCTTTAGCAAATGGATTCTGCCATGAAAGTCAGATTTAGCAGGTTTGAGAAGGTTGGACAATGGGAAAAGGGTTTCTCATAGCAAGTGTGCCTTGAGGTCTGAGCTAGGTATCGGCCTTCTAGGCAGTGAGCCAGCTAGTCAGGTGACGGAGAACCCGGGGGGATAGTGAGGATCACTATCCCCAAAGGACAACAGTAGTTGTTGCAGAGAAAACAAACAAGATTGTTGATAAGGGGACAAAGTTAGAACCCCCTGATTTCAAGACCCTCGTTTCTTTACACTCCAATGAGTTGGGAATGGATATTGTTGAGTGGGTATGCATTCAGAAGCATGCATTCATGGAACATCAAGGAGAACATCCTTAGGAATTCGTTTTCTGCAAAGACAGGCACTGATTTGAAAATATGTTGCAGCTGAACAGTGTGTGAGCCCCCAGCAAAATAGAGACATTTGGGGATAGGTTCCACACATAAAACAGTGTTGAGCTAAACAGGGGAAAGCCAGAGGCCCTACCACTAAATATCATCCAGGGCCCTAAAATTGAAAATATAGGAAAAATCTAAGGCAAATTCAGCAGACCTGAAGAAACATTCAGAAAGAGACAGGCGCCTCTAACACTGTGCTGTCCCCCCATTAGAAAAGAAAAAGGATGCTGGGTCAGCCAGAATATATCCTCTATAAAAGAGTATAAAGCCAGCAATGTTTCACCCTGAAGGAAAGTAACTCATTCAAGGGCCCCAATTAGAGGAGCCTCCCGGGCATGCAGGAATGGTTAGCCCTTGAATTGTTCCCTGTGTAAGGCTAGTGATAGAACCACAGAAGTTGCTGGAAGGGCAATGGGTAGTTCACACACGAGAGCTGGCGGTATGCATCAGGGTAGGTCTCATGGGTCAGACCTTAAGACTGAGAGCTGTGTCCTCTACGAAATCAAGAGTGTTAGGAGGCAAACATCAATTGCAGCAATATGGCCTAACCCAGAGTCCACTGCGTCTCCTACTCCTGAGGGATATGAGACAGTGGCCTCTGTGTTGCCTATTCCTGGGGGTGGGTACACAGAGCAGAACCAGATGTGCCTGGTTTCTGTGAGGAAGTGCCCCTCTGAGTTGTCTGTGCCATAGGACTCAAGAAGCCTAGATCAAACAGGCTCTTTTCACGCACACCTCAAATAAATGTAACCCTTGCTTTCCAGTGTCCACAGGTAGGGAAAAAATAAAAGCAGAGTGACAGTGCAGTTGGACAACAAGTCACATTGGCCCCTGAGTGTCCTACTCCTGAGGGGGTGGGACCAGTGACTTCAGAGTTTCCTACTCTTACAGGAGAGGAACTTGAGCTAGCCCTTGTACACCAATCATTGGCACAGTGGGGCTTGTCTTTTGGGACTGAGTTGCAGTCAACAGGAGGTCCAGATTAGGCTGAATTTCACTAGGTTCTGTGACAGTAGCTCACCCTGAGTGATCTGTGAACCCAGGGTATCCAGTTACAGCGAAACACACAAGCACTGAATGATATAATAGGGGAAGGTAGAAATATATGACTGGTGGTTAGGTCGTGCCCTCAGAGCAGCTTGAGGCTTCTGTCTCAAAGAGTCCCTATGGTTGCTGATCTAGGGACAGTCTAGGACACTATGAGTAGGAATCCTGTGCTCCATTCCATTTTCCTATGTTGCACCGGGGCATGAGAACTGCTCCTTGACATCTCTGTGGAGAGAGAGGATAGTGACCCAGAGAGTGTTACTCTCAAACGGGTCTCTTAAGTTTTCAAACTAGGGGGGATAGAGTGAGCCATGTCAGGAGATGCCTGCACCAGCCTCAGACAGGACTCTTATGGATCCAGTTGGGCTATCCAGACCCATGAATAGGGTACTGTTCCATGGCCTCTCTCCTGAGATAAGCACAGTCACCCATGAGGAGTCACTGATGAAGAGACCCCTCAAGATGGAATTCCAGTTCTGAGGGTCTTGCCTGTGCTAACTGAGTTGCAGCCAACCCGAGGCACAAATCAGACTGATTCGTGCTACAGGCTGTCCTTGCAGGGCTTTGCTGACTTGGAATTATCTAGGCCCAGGGTAAACCTCTAAACTGCAGGAGGTGAACAAGAAGGAAGGCCACTGTTGCCTGCTGGCTAGGTACCCTTTTCCCCAGGACACTTGGATGCTGCTGCCTCAACCTATCCCTATTGTCACTGACCTAGAGACACTCAAGGTCAGTGACAGTAGGAAACTCTGAATGTGAGGGGTCAGGAGCTGTCTGCCCCCATCCAAGATGACACCTGGTTAATTAAGTTGGGATTTTCATCCCCTGGTTAGGAAAGCTGCTCCTTGACCTCTCGAGGAGAACAATATGCTCTCAGAATTAGAGGTTAATGAAAGAGCTGTGAGGAATCCAGTGTATTTGTCCCTTCTTCCCAAGGGAAATTCACCCCATGTGAGGCTAGGTAGGTGAGCCCGCAAAGCAAGACCCTCCATAGGGGTCTGCACAAGTGGGACCTCACTGGGAGTCCTTTAGGGGACAAGTACTCCAATTCCAAGAAGTTTGTTTGTTAGCTATGGAAAATCCTCCTTAGAAACAGGGATAGCTAGGCTTTTTCCTTATAATTTGAAATAAACATCCTTGAAATGTCCTCAGTGCATCAGACTCCTTCTTCTGGTTTGCCACAAATGGTGTCAGAGTAGGATGTCAGCCAACTGATAGAAGTTGGGGTCCAGTGCTATTTACCAAATTAAAGCCTAGAGATAAAAGTCCCACAGTAGCCACCACACAATCCATAGGGTTTGATCTGCACACTATAAAGGCGATCCCAATCCCCCCTAATGAAAGGCATCTAATACCGACAGGGCTTAGCCTCTCTCCTCCACCTGGCACGTATTTTAGGTTAACTTCAAAATCAGGACTTACCATGCGATGTGCCCTGCACGTCATGGTGGGTGTCGTGGACCATGACTACAGAGGGGAAGTCAAAACCCCCCTTCATAACTATGGGTCTAACCCTTAAGTGGTCAAAGAGGGGGAGAATAGAGCACACACAATTTTAGAGGAACCCTTTTCCCTATTCCCCAAGAGGTGGAGGTATAGAGGGGAATAGAAAGAGGCTCATGAGGGTTAGGGGAAGCTGATCTCCCTAGAAAAGAGATCAAACCAGAGGAAACTGAAACTATCACACCCTTACCCGACCTTACTTTGCCCAAAGGAATGATCCTATCCTTATGGCGGCCTTCGGTAGAACAACATCAGAAGAGAAATGACACAGTCAGGCTGGACCCTTTTTCAATCTCAAAAAGGGATTACTGTATAGACGGGACCACAGGGGAGACGGTCTTCCCCGAACCCAGTTGGTAGCCCCGCAAAATCACAGAAGTATAGTACTTGAGCTTACCCACTGCCATCTTACAGCCATCCATCACGAAGCCGGGGAAACACACAGTCAGGTAATCCCCAGATTTTATTGGCCTGGGGTGTTTGCGGATATGAAGAGTTATGTTTCGACTTGTAACATCTGTCAGAAAACTGCAACTACTCCAGTACCACAGGCTCCGTTACAACCTCTCCCGGTCATTGACATGCCTTTCTCATGCATAGCCATGGATATAGTTGGTCCCTTAGAAACATCCAAACTTGGGAATAAGTTTATTTTGGTAATAGTCGACTATTCCACTCAGTATCTCGAGGACTTCCCTCTTAGGAATAACACCAGGCAACACATTTTAAAGCATCTGTTACCCTTTATGTCCTGAGTCAGATTCATAAAATGAATACTTACGGACCAAGGTACCACCTTGTAAGCGACTTCAATTCAACACTACAGCTAAGTCAATGCCTAGTCTGGGATGCTGATGGAAGCCCTTATTGATGTATTTTTATGTCCAGTTCGTTTACTCTGGATGACAACCCTTATATAACACCCCTCTCTCAGAATCCCCCTGACCCCGCTGAGCCAAGAAGTAGGTTTGTTTTGCAAATTTAAAAGGTTTATTTGAAAAATAAACAATACATATTTATCACACTTTTATAGTAAATTAATATTTGATAGCACACTTGTGAGGATGATAGTGATCAACAATGGATAATGTTACAGTGGTACACTCTTTTTGATGGCTTAGAAGTGATAGAGAGAGGATAAAGTAGCTGAGAATGCTTTTATGGCTTCAAGGACAATGCAATGATGAATGAAAATGCAGTACAGAAAATAAACTTGATATGACTTCAACAAAAGAGAATGTAATCACTTTTCTTTGACAATTCACTCCCCCCCCCCTTTATGCAAGGTAAAGAGATGGAAGGAAAGCACACAGTTCTCAGGAATGCAATCAAATATAATTCAGTTCCCCCCTAGCAAGCTTAGAGCAACAGGGATGATTTTAAACACAGGCCAAGTACTTTAAAGGTGGTATGCAAAGAAGTGAAAAATATGCTAAAATGATTTTAATTCCCTCTAGAGGTTCAGGGTGGGTGACAGCTACTTTGTATTAGTTCAGGATCGCTGTAGCAATGCTCTATGAATGATTGTGAGGTTGCAAACGAATTTCAGCAAAGGAAAGCAAGGACAAATATTTTTACACGTGGCTGAAATTAAGCAAAATGTCAAATCGCGGCAATTTAGTCGCGTGCGTCGAGCGCAATTACGGAGGCACTATAAGGGGTAGCAAGTTGGTTAAAACTCGCTCCTAGCACAAACGGTTCCAAAGATACGGCCAATTTAGTAAAGGTAGTTTTTCGGATTTTAAATTTTAAAGCTCAGAATGACAGATGACAGTTTTCAGTTTTAAAAATGACAGAACGACACGATTCTAGGAGGCAGTTCTAATAAGCTAAAATAGTTTGGATTAGATTATTTTAAACTAAGAGATTGGTTTTGGCACAGTGCTAGCTGGGTACTCACACTAGATTTTGGACAGGAATGCGACTTTGTCACGGATCGGGTCAGGATTGGACTGCGGTTCCCTCGCCACGGACGGTCTCTGCCTGGTTCTGCTCACTGGATAATTCTACCTTCTGGGTCAGCTCTGCTAGCTGCACTGCACAGCGGTCTGGATCTCTGGTTCTGACAAAAGTTCTCGGCACTGCACGGCGGTCTGGTCTCTGGTTCTGACAAAAGTTCTTGGCAAAAATTCAAACAGCTCGCCCGGCTGTTGAATAGTTTGCAAATTATTTGGAGGCCTACTGAAAAAGGATTCAGCTTGTGGATGCAGGACTCTCTGCTACAAATTCTGGAGTTTGATGGATTTGAAGTCTGGATCTCTGGATGTGAAGTCTGAAGTCAAAATGGTCTGCAGAAAGTGAAAAAGAAAAGTCCTATCTGGCTTCCATTGGCTCTTTTTATGTGTTTAGAAAGTGGGTGGGTCGGCTAATTCTGCATGCCCAACCCTCTCAACTTATCATTGGCCAGTTCCTCCTCTCTTCCTTGATTGGGGGAACTGGGTTGAGTGATGAGGTAGATTTATGGTCAGAGGATCCTCCCCTTGTCAAATTGCACACAAATCTATTTCTGATCCAAATACATATTTATCTATGTACCATTTTTCTAATATTATACGTCCAGTTAACATATTTTCTGTAGCACCAAACCATCCGATCCCTGTCTTTGTAAGATGTTGTGTCTACTTATGACAGAATTCTGCCCTTTTCATCCAGATCACAACCTCTAAACCTTTCCAGATTTTACACAAATGTGTACCAGGGATATGGGTTTCAGATGATAAAGTGTCAGATTTTTAACATGCATACATTTGGAGTAACAACCCTTTTTTCCGCTACTATCCCCAAGAACATACCACAGGGTCCTAACACCTCTTAAAAGGTGCACAGAAAAATCACAATAATGATGATGTTATTTATATAATTTTTACAAGTCCGCACTATGAATTATCCATCTTTTTAAAATTATGCTCTGGCCCCAAAGGGGTGTGGTTTCCCAAAGCACATGGTGGAATTTCCGGTTTATCCACTTCCCCCAAGCTCAGCTTGCTCAGAGATGCTGTGCCCCTCCCAGTTTCTCCCAAGAGGAAGCCATTTTACGACCCCCAATATAACATTTGCCTGAGTCCAGGACAGGGCTTTGTTCAATTTCCTGCAGTCTGCAGGTACCACTCCCCTAATTCAATCAGAGAGGTGTCATCTCCTTTTGGCAGGGGCAACAGGATGCAGCCAGGCCTGGGAACACAGCTGCTGAATTCCCTCTCCTGTCGGGGGTAGTTCTCAGGCAGAATCCAGTTTCATTAAGCCAGGCTTCAGCTAAATGTCACTTTTGTTCCCAGTTTTTCTTCATTCAAATCAAACTCACAATTTTTACACATGCAGCTAGAATGCTGATTCTAAGTTCAAAACTATGACATTTAACAGTTGCAAACTATGTGACACTCAAAAGTAGGTCACTCATTTAATTTAAACATTTCGATTTTAGTGGTTTTAAATCCAATTTCAGTTAAGCTGCTGACATCCACAGCTCAGCCAGTTTTGTGATAAACATTGTTTTGGGCTCTTTCTCTTTCCAGATTTTGTATGCACACAAAACTTCATTCTGCCAGATGTCTGCTTGTGTTCAGTAAGATTTTTGAATATCCTGCAATGTTTGAAATAGGCATTTTGAGCTTCCATTCAGGGAAACAAAGGTGATTTTAAAGCGCTTTTTTTAGCCAACCGGCACTGCTGTTTTTCCTTTGGCACACATTTCACTCATGGCACTCCTGGCCCATCATGCTTGCACTGGTGGGTGGCAGGTTAGGCAACCATTTTGGTGTGCGCACAAACTGCGCGGTTTTCCCGGATTCTGGCGCAACTGTGGGCTTTTCCGCCATCTTGGATTTTCAAAGCCCACAGCACCAAATGTTGCAGCTTAATAGTCCAAACGTGGGTCAGGACACCCAACAAGCTTCATGCCCAGATCTTGCAGGAGGTTAAGTAAATACTCCAGAATAAAACATAATGTACATCAGTATATCGCCCTCAGACAGATGGATTAGTAAAAAGATTCAACCATACCTTGAAGAAAATATTGCTTAAACTGGTAGAAACAGTTGGCCGTAATTAGGATGTCATGATTCCCTGGGCTCTCCTTGCTGTCAGAAAAACACTTCAGGCATCTCTAGGCTTTTCCCATTTTGAATCAGTATATGGAAGGAAACCACGAGATGTATGAGACATGTAGAAAGAAACCACAGAAGTGAGGGAAGAAGCCCCACTGATATTTCCCAAACAGCACAGAAACTCAAGGCTCATATGAGTGCTGTGAGAGAAATTGTGAAGCAGCATTTAGGTAGAGCCCAAGAACATCCGAAGACTTTATATGAATAACAAGATGTAGCCGGGTCTTTCTCTGTAGGGGAATCCATCTTAGTTCTCCTTCGCAGTGCAGAGAACAAGATGATCTCAAAGTGGTATGGTCCGTATACAATTCTAGAGTGAAAAGGTGCTCTAAACTATTTAGTGTCACAACCAGATAGATCTCAAAAGACACAAATATACCACATTAAGCTAGTAAAAGAATGTAAGATCGGTCCAGAAGAGGAAACTACTGAGACCATGGTGTGAGAAACCAGAAGGTGTCTCACCCACTAGTCCCTGGGGATCTGTCATCCAGGTGGCCAGGACACAGCCAAAGCTTTTGGATCCAGTTCCTGAGGGTTAACCTGTGTGGGAGGATCACCTGGGTGAGCAGTCTTCGGGGAGTGGGAGTGGGACACTGAATGGTGAGACGCAGTATTCACTTCCTTATAACACCTTTACCCCAACCTATCAAGTAGGATATTTTGGAACTCCACGCCCCCCCCTCCTCCCTTACAATACAAACACATTCTCACGGACAGCCTGCTATGAGATAAAATGGACTAACACCCGAGCTGTATACATGTTGTGTCCCAATATAATGGTCAGACAAGGTCAGGCAATTTACTGACCATCACACACACCTGACTTCCATTAAGCTTCCCCACGTGGATAAAAAGAGGAGCACGAGAGCACACTCTGAGCCAGGCAAAGCACACAAGGAAACTGCAGTTCCAAGATGGCATTTTCACAAGAGGAGAAAGACGGCTAAAAAGAAGGGGATTGCAAGGAGGGAAGTTCCCTTGACCTTTTCAACAAGGAATTGTTGCTTTAATGAGCCCTAGAGATTGGAAAGCGTAAGACCGGGAAAACAGATTGAAGAATCCTGCATTGTGTGTCAGAGATACCCGGGGCGCCCCCGCATCAGGAATCAAGACAGGGAGAATTACCAGCCACTGTGATGCTGTCCTTGGCTCTAAGAACAATGCAGCGTCAGTGAAATCAACACAGCCGGTGAGTTGGGGAGACCAATACAAGACCGCTCTGTGTTAAAGCCAGGGAAACACATAGGGAAACATTTCTTTTCTACACCCCAAGGTGTATTCCAATTTAAAGTACTTCCCTTTGGCCTGCATGGAGCACCTGCCACATTTAAGAGGCTGATAGATAAAGTCCTAAAACCATACTCTAGCTGCTCTGGGACCTATTTAGATGACATTGTTGTTCATAATAACACCTGGCCAGAACACATGCACCATCTATATGTGATCTCATGTGCCCTCAGGAAAGCCGGGCTAAAGGCAAATCCAAAGAAATACCATCTAGCCCAGACAGTTTTCAAATACATGGGCTACTTCGTAGGCAATGGGTTAATCAAAACCCAAGTCAAAAAAGTTAAAGCGGTGCAACAAACAACTATACCTCGAACAAAAAGAGACCTTCAAGGTTTCTTAGGATTGACCGGATGCTACAGAACATTGATTTACAACTACTTCTCTCTAGTGGACAGTCTTACTGATAAATTGAAAGACACTCAACCCAAAAAACTTGTTTGCGAGAAAGAAGATAATGCAGTTTCGAAGGACTTAGACAAACACTTTGCCAGGAAACCGTCCTAAAAATGCCAGACTTCAATACAGAATCAATTATTCAAACAGACGTCTCCAACATCGGATTGGAGGCAGTGTTCTCTCTAGAATATGATGGGCTAGAACACCCCATATTATATGCCAGCAGGAAACTCTTTCCATGTGAACAATCATATGCCCCCATGGAACTAGAGGCATTAGCCCTCAAATGGGCGATAGTAAATCTATGCTACTACTTGAGAGGACTTAAAATCTGGCTTGTTACAGACCACTCACCTCTAACATGGATGAGCCTAGTCATGAGAGGGTTTCTGCACTTACAACCATTTAGTTTCATGATTCAACACCGAAAAGAAAAAGAACAAGGAAATGTGTACTACCTAAATTGCTTCCCTCTTAACGATGAAGGGGAGGCCATTTGCTTAATGGGAGGAGTATGTGACAAATCCAGGGTATTTGTCCCGTCTCTCCAAGGGAGAGACACCCTCTGTGAGGCGAGGGAGGTGAGATCACTAAGCAAGACCCTCCGTAGTGGTCTGGGCAAGTGGGGCCTCACCTGGAGTGACTCCTCTTCAAGGAACACGGACCCCCCCATTCCAAGAAGGAACTCTCTCTGGAAGAAACATTATCTGCTTACCTGGGAATCAAAAGGCCTGCACTTACTGGCGAAGTCCGGAAAAGTCCAATTGCTGTTGTCTGCAGCTGAATCTGTGTGTGTGGCCCTGCCGTGCTACCTCTGCAGCATCAGCTGTTTGTGCTTCTTTAACATCTACGGTGTTCCGGGTTGTGAGGTTGACTGAAGCATTTCATCTGCTGCTCCCTCGGGGTCTGCCTATTCACCTGCCTGCTCCTCCTGGACACTGTTGCCATCGGCTCAGAGTCACAGACTTTGGGCACGCCCTCTTTGGCCTGCCTATGGGCTCCAGACTTCTTCAACATGACTTCCTGGGCGAAGTCCGGCAGAGTCAAGTTGCTGCGTTCTGCAGCTGTCGGCAGTTAGACGCTAACTTCATATTCTCTATCTTTTGCCTTTTTTGTTATTTATTTTCTATTCTCATTATTTCTAGCTCCAATGGGACACTCAACAGCTGCTCCAACTTTCTTCGCTGCAGCACGCCCAGCTTACTCACTTGCTGGTTTGCACTTATTGACCATCATACTGCTTGATCCATTATTGCTCCACCGACTTCATTGTTTCTGTTTCTGTCTCTGATATTGCTGACATGCATGTCTAAAAGTTTACTTCTTCTTTCCCTTCTAGTTCTGGTTCTTGTTTCTATAATTATTCTAATCTTAACTATTCTCCCTGCTCTAGTTACCCCCCACCTGTTAATATTGCTCTCTGGAATGCTTCCTCTCTTTATAACAAATCCCACTGTGTTTTAGACACGTTTCTATGTTTGAATGAACACTTTCTGTGTATTACTGAGCCATGGCTATCTTCTTATAATACTGCTATCCCTGCATCCCTTTCTACCTCCGACACAGCTTTTGTTCACACACCTCAGCCTTTGGTCCATTGGGGTGGAACTGGTATTCTTTATCGCTCATCTTTTGCTTCTTCTCCTAGTTCTTTGTCTCTTCCCATATTTTCTTCATATATGTTTTCCAGCGCCCAGTTACCTCAGGGTTAGGTGCGCGGTACAAATAGTAAACAAACACAAATACAAATATTCACTTACCTCTTTCTCTAAACCTGAATCTCTGACTGCTTTACTTATCTATTCCTCTGCCGGTCCTGTGGGAACCTTTTGTGACTATATTGATAGCTTGCCTTCTGCTATTTTACCCTGCTCTACTCCATTTATACTTCTCAGTGATATCAATCTTCATCTTTCTACTACTCACTCATCTCTTCCATCTCTTTTCCATTCTTGACTCCTATCTCCTTCTGCCCTCCCTACTCCTCCTTCTCATGTATCTGGCTGTTGTCTCTAGTTCATCTTTATCCACAACGTCTGTTTCTGTACACCCTGTTTACTCTTCTGATCATCATCTTCTATTCTTTTTGATTCTTCCTTCTCTTCTTTCACCTACTTCCCTTGGCTCCGAAGCTCCGACACATGCTCGTCAAAATCTTTGTGCCTTTAATATTTCTCTATATGTTTCCTCTTGCATTAAAATCTTCCTACGTATCCTTTGTTGGCTGTCCTCTCCAGTGATGACGTGGCTACTACATTGTCTTCTACCCTTTCTTCTTTTCTTGATTCTTTACCCCACTACTTCTTTTTGCCCTTCTTGGAAACCATCTCAACCATGGCTTACCCCCCACCTTCACTCTATGCGCAAGCTTAGCTCGTTTTCTGACACAGATCAGCTGTGTTTCACTTCTTATCACATACTATATGATGGTGTTCTTCTTTCAGCTAGACGCTCATACTAGTCTGATCTTCTGCAATCTCAATTTACTCATCCTAGGCACATGTTTCAATTGCTTTCTCATCTTTTTTCTTCCCCTCTTCTGATTATTCACTTAACTCCATTCTTAATGTCTCTGATTTTTCTTCCTATTTTTCATCAAAGGTGGCCACTCTTCGAGAGGTAATCCTCTCTTTCTCTGTTGTTTGCTTTTCTTCCCCAATCTCCTTGTCGACTTCAACTATCTCATCTTTCTCTCAGATCTCTAATTCTGAGATTTCTTCCTTACTTCCTTGTGCCCACCCTATTGCCTCTCCCTCTAATTTGATTACTTCTTTACTTATTCCTAAGGTCTATCCATCGCTGGTTTACTATCTTACTGCTCTCTTTCATATTTCTCTTCTTACTTCCACCTTTCAATCCTCATTTAAACATGATTCTATTCTTCCCATTTTAAAGAAATCTTCCCTTGACCCCTCTCTTCCCACTACTTTTCGACCCATTTCTCTTCAACCCATTTCTCTCAAAGCTTTTCGAGCATCTTGTCTATTCCCAGTTTTCTACATTTGTCACTGAAAACTCTATTCTTCCTTGCTCCCAGTCTGGCTTTCATTCAACCCACTCCACTGAAGCTGCTCTCATTTCTGTTTGTGATTCCCTGCTTTCTGCTTGTTACTCTAAACACTCTTCTCTTTTGATTCTATTGGATTTATCGCCAGATTTTGACACTGTGGATCATACTCTTCTCCAATCTTTTCTTTCTTCTTTTGGGTCCTCAGGTTCTGTTTTATCTTGGCTTCATTCATATTTATCTAACCAAACATATTCGGTATCTTGCACTGGGTGTTCATCTGACACACTACTTCTTCACAGCGTTCCTCAAGGTTCTTTTTTAGGACCTTTTCTTTTCTCTCTCTACACATCTCCTCTTGCTGCTATCATCTCGTCTTTTGGAATATCTCATCATTTCCTTGCGGATGATACCCAGTTTTTTCTGTCCTTTTCTTCCTTTTCATCTTCTATTCATAATAATCTTACCTCTTGTATTCTAGCTATTAAATCTTGGATGTCAGATCATTTTCTCGTCTTAAATGCTACTAAAACTGAAGTTCTCTTTTTTCCTGCTAGTTCTATTTCTTCTCCTTCTCCTCCCTCTTTTGTCTCATTCCCTCCTTCACAACTACATATTACACCTTCTGCTCGTAATCCTGGTCTTTATCTTGATATTGATTTATCCTTTACTCATCACATGCCTATTCCTGTCGCTATCATCTGTTTAACATTCGCATATCTCGTCCTTTTCTTGCGTTTGATGACACCAAGCTTTTGATTTCTTCACTTATGTTTTCATGATGATTCTATTGCTCTGTCACACTCTTTGGACTCCCTGTCCCTCACTGGGTCATTTAACCTCTGTTTTCAATGCTTCTGTTCATCCCCTATACCTTCTTTCCCCTCGTGGTTTAATTTCTCTGCCATTCTCTTCTCTTGGCTGGCTTTTGTGTGAGTCTCATCTCAAACTTAACTTTCTCTCTCTTGTCATTAAATCTCTCTATGGCCTTGCGCTCTCTTATCTTTCCTCTCTTGTCTCTTTTTATTCTCCTGCAAGTGTTCTTTATTCTCACTCTCAATTTCTATTATCAGTTCCTCGTCCCTCCTGTGCTAAATCACAATTTTGCTCTTTTACTTTTCTAGCTCCTTCTCACTGGAATGCTCTTCCCCTATCTCTTTGTTCTATTACCTCTTACTCTCTAATTCGTACTCCTCTTAAGACCTATCTTCTTCACTTAGAATGACAACCATGAATACCTTTTATTTAGTTTTTAACCCTGCATTTTACGGTACTGTTAAGTGTGTTCTCTGTTCAGTGCTTTGGCGTAAAGCGCTATATAATTCACAAATACATACAAATACAAAAAATACAAATACTGGGATATTGCCTTCAACAACCAGTAATTCTATTTCCTTCTCTTTGGCAATAGGAAATGTTGAATTATATACAACCCAGGAAAAGAAGCAAACCACCCCTTTAAGAGGGAGCAGCCGAGTTAAAGAGCTCAAGAACCCAGAAAGAAGTGGAGAGAGCCTTACGCAGAGGAGAGCCTCTGATGAAGGTACGGCTGGAGGGGTGGAGCGCTATGGAGCCGTGAAGCCAGCAGCAGCGCAAGAGAAGCTGAAGGACAGACACGAATGCCAGGAGGCCGGCCTAGCGAGCAGAGGAGCAACTGCTGCTGGGACAGAGCCATGAAGACTGCCCCACTTGGTGGCATGACCACAGTAGACCTGTGGTGGGCCCGTAGTACAAGGACTAATGCTGAGACCAGGAGTGTCAAGACGAACAAATCCTCCACTCTGCCTAGGTGCACGGAGGCTGCTGAGACAGGCAGATTGCAGGCGAGAGAAGCCGAGAGACCGGAGAGACCGGAAAGTGAGACATGGTGAAGACGCCCCGATGCAACGCCATACCCTGTGAAACAGCCCCACACTCAAGAAGGTATCAGGGTGGTTCATGGAAGGGGAGGAAACAGGAACAAAACAAAGTGATTGCTGATGTTGGTTACAGGAACCTGAGATACCTGAAGTACGAACCGTGGCGAGGGCTACAGAGTTGTTGTACATAAAGAACCAACAGGGCCTAGAGCATCCCATTACAGACATTGTGAAAAAAATGTTGAAAGGCAATCTAGAGGATTCAACTTGATAAAAGAGAGATTCGAAGAATAACAGCCACAGGGGTGGAAAAAGGGTGCAAGAAAGAGCCTTATTTATAAAAAGACTAAGACTTTGAATGTGCATCAGGAGTTACAGAATCTTGTGATGAACTTTCTTTACTGACTTTAGCCACTGCTGAAATTTATGAGAAACACAAACAAGGAGAATTGAAGAATTTGCATTAATGTTACTTGAACTGAACATTGTTTTATCCTTTTTTTGGAGTAAAGAACTTTGCCCCGAGAGTAGGTTTTGATCAGAGGACATTCTTTTGCTTTTGGTGACTGGCGAACACCCTTAGTTTGTTAGGTCAGGAAAATCCCCTTTGGCTATAGGGATAGCTCGGCCTTTTGCTTATTATTTGAAATAAACATCCTTGAAATGTCCTCAGAGTGTCCAACTCCTTGTTCTGGTTCACCACAGTGCCCATTCCAGACTCGGGGAACACAATGTCTTGGCCTCTTAGCTGAAATGAAGGCCAGTGATCCAGTAGTCCAGTCTCAGAGTGAGACCTCTGAGATGGAAGTGGTAAGCCTCAGGATGGGGTGCCTAGGCATTACAATTATGGACCCATCACCTGAGATTACCAAGAGGTGCATAGTGTTTTGCATGGTTCCCATGGATAACACCATAGGAATTAGATGTGACTCACTAAACAAGCAATATCAGGGTTTGCTTTCCCCACCCTTAGCAGAACTTCTCACCAGTGATTCCTCATTTGGTAGAGCTGCTGCACTGTGATCCCTGCGGAGCGGATGGTCAGTGACCCAGGAAGGACCTCTGGTGGAAATACCCCTGAAGAAAGTGCTACGGCTCTTTACCTTAGTGTTGGAACAGAGCATGTGGAGGGTTGTGAGGCCATGTCAAAACTTCTACAGTTGTTCCCTTGACCCGGAAAATGGAAGATCAGGAAGGTGGGAACTTAGGCAAGGAACCTGTTTGCTGGACACTCACCTCTATATGATTAACTCCCAGTTGTTGTGAACCAGGACATTTAGACTTGGGCTTTAGGGGAGTGGTTACCCCAGCTCTGGGTACATTTGATGGTGAGGCCCTGATAGAGGACTAGCCCCAGGAATCACAAGAGGAATCTTTCACCCTCAATCAACTCATCCAAAACAGGACTGCGAGACCTGTCCTTGGCCTCAAGCCCAGAGATGATCGTATCTCTCCAGGACTGAAATCTCTGCACTGGCTCCTAGTGGCTGCAAGGATTAAGTTCAAAACCCTCTGCATTATCCACAAGGCCTTCTGGGGCCTGGGGCCACATTACCTTCAACTCTCTCTTCCTAAATACCTTCCTTCTCGGGCTCTTCGCTCATCTGCCTCCAACTACCTCAGGGTTAGCCGCTTCTCCAAGCAACAAGTTGGTGGGCGATCTCTCACCTCGGCTGGGGCCTCCCTCTGGAACAGCCTCCTGCCTCCCTGAAACTTGAGGAGAACCATCTCTGGTTCCGGAAACACCTCAAAACCTTCCTCTTTGCTTCTGCTTTCTCTGCCTCTCTCCCCCGCTGAAATTCCCTGTCAATTCTGCACTGGTTACCTGGCCACCCTTTCTGATCTTGGGGCCAGGTCCCGCCTTTTGCACACCTGCCCTGCCTCCCGGGCAACCCCCTGCACTTAGGGACTGGTTCTGTATCCCCTCAGTCCCCTTACCAGCACTTATGTCTGCTCTTACCTTGCACTTGCCACCATCAGGCCGCTTTATTTATCATATTTATTCTTCTTTCTCATGTACTGCACTTTTCCCTTTTCCCTTCCCCCTGGCACTCTTCCCTTTCTCCCTACCCTTGCATTTGCGCGATCTGAATGACACCTCGCCTAGTAGGATCATTGTCTGTCTTCCTCTGTTTTCCCCTCCCTTGCTTCATCGCGCCTTGAAACACTTGTGTATAGGTGCATTATAAATGCCATATCATATCATATCATATCAATCAAGGAGAATACAAACTAGCTAACATGAGCTGGCAGTCTGCTGTCTCTCATGGAATTGAAAGAATCCTGCAAACTTTTAAGCCTTTTAATTCAGCATTTGCTGGGCAGACCCTATTCACCTGGTTTGAGTGGAATCATTGTTTTAGGCGTGCCCCAGCTCTATTCCCAGGTTGGGTGGAAGAGAGCAGAGGGGAGAGAGTCTGACAATCCCCCTGAGAATAGGGAGATGACAGATGTGTTCAGAGTTACCCCTGGATTATCAAAGAGCTTATGCTAATGCAACCAGAACCCCAAACTTGTGGTTAGCCTACAGACAAGGGCATCTAGTGACTGGGCAGGTTGCAATATAGAAGTGGTATTAGTACGTGTGGGAGTTCCATAGTTGCACTTGGGCTGAATGCATGGGCCAAAGGTATATTCAGGGCACATGCAATTGTCCATATCCTTACTAGGATTTAGTATGGATGCAGTGCAGATGGTCCTCCAAATTCATGCCGTTAGTGCAAGTAGTCTGACCCAGTAGAGGGTTATCTTACTGGTTTTCCACTATGGGGTGTTTCATGGATATCCATCTGCTAGGCGGAATCTTGCTGACTTTTTACATTTTAGGCTGTCTTATAAATGAACTCTGCCATTAAAGTCAGATCTGCTAAACAGTACCCCTTTCAGACAGCGCTCTGGGTTTTAAAAACTGGTGGTGATGGGTTTGTACCAAGATGGGCCTGCCTGTCATTGGGTGTTTAATTGAACTAACCAACATCCATATATAAGTCACCCCATGTATACATGTCTGGTGGGCATCAATAATTGCCATGCCAGCTGCTGTCAAGACACACAGTACCTAACATAAAAGTATGCACAAAAGGAAATGTGCGCATGCAGAAGCTGATTACCTGTTTCTCATGTAGGATTCCTTGTCAAAGCGTAATTGGCTCTAAGAAAAACACTTCATATCATACAGCTGTCTACAGAGACATTGCTCTGTATTAATCAAGTATTATAGGGTGAGGGAAAGTATGGCATGGATTTACATGCTATCTGTTGAAACTAACATTATGTTAGCAGCAATGGGACTATACTTTTACTAAGTGCCGCAGTTGATGTGTTGACTTAAAAAGTGTAAACCCGTTTTTGGTTGGCAGACCTGCAACAAATGTGCTATCATTCTACAATTTGGAAAGTACAAGTGAAATATCTGCTCTGGCTCCCAGTGGCTGCGAGGATTAAGTTCAAACCCCTCTGCATCGTCCACAAGGCCTTCTGGGGTTTGGGACCTCAATACCTTCAACTCTCTCCTCCTAGATATCTTCCCTCTCGAGCTCTTCGCTCATCCGCTTCCAACTCCCTCAGGGTCATTCGCTTCTCCAAGCAACGAGTTGGTGGCAGATCTCTCTCTTCGACTGGGGCCTCCCTCTGGAACAGCCTCCCTGCCTCCCTGAAACTTGAGAAGAACCACCTGCGGTTGTGGAAGCACCTGAAAACCCTCCTCTTTGCTTCTGCTTTCTCTCCCCCTATCCCCTGCTGAAGTCCTGGCTGTTACTGAAACTGCACTGGTTATCTGGCCACCCATCTTATCTTGGGCACTAGCCCAGCCAGATGCATGCCTGCACTGCCTCCATGGCAACCCCTGGACCTGTGGACTGTTTTCTGTATCCCTACAGTCCCCCCACTAGCACTTATGTTCTGCACTCACCCTGCACTTGCCACCTGCTGGCCGTTTATTTATCTTGTTTTTCTATTATCCCATGCACTGCACTTCCCCCCTGTACTTGTCTTGCTCCCCCTTCCTTTGCACGTGCGCGATCTGAATGACACTTGGCCTAGTAAGATCGTTGTCTGTCTTCCCTCTGTTCCCCCTCTCTTGCCTCGTCGCGCTTTGAAACACTTGTGTATAGGCGCGTTATAAATGCCACATCATATCATATCATATCATTCCTACCTGCTACAAAGGATTTCTTGCTTGCATGTCTAGAACTAGAGTTATTTTAAAGTTTTCATTGGCCTTTGTTGGAAAAAAAGCAGGAAACCTTTTGAATGGAAACAAACAGGTTTAAATTAACTGTGTATTCCAAGGCCTGCTGGCAGTACTTTGGTCAAATGTAAATATAAAAATATGTCTGGTTTGATATTATGGCCTATGAGGAGATGCAGTTATAATTGTCATAATCCATCTGATGTAATTTTATCATCAACTGGTTTCCATTGAACGGTAGACAAAAAACTCCACACTTAAGAAACTGCGCCACATTGTGTTTTGGGTGAAAGGTATAAGCATTTAATAAGTTGCCCTTATTGGATAACACGTGTTTCAACACACAGGTGTCTTTTTCAAATACGGGCTAATTGGTGCTATCATCCATGTCAAAAAAATGTTTTCAATTCAAGATGGCAACTTTAAACGTCATGGGATGAATCCCCCTCGATCTCCAAAGGAGACATTTTTTGGAGATCGAGGGGGATTCATCCCATGACATTTAAATGATTTAAGGGTTACCGCCAAACTTGTGATGAGGCCCATTGTATCCCTCTTTCCCTACTAATGACCACCCTAACCCTTCCCCAGCCTTCATGGGCTATTGTAAGTTAGCTCCCGTCAATTCCCCACCATTCACACGTGGCAGTACTGGAACGAAGAAAAGGCAACTAAGAGCAATGGAGACTATGCTCTTTTACCACTATAGTACTGGGACGAAGAAGATGCCTGCTAAGAGTAGTGAAGTTCAGGCATGTCCCTTTAATTGTGGTCAGGCAAGGCTGAATGATCATCCACCTTCTAACACAAAGGAGGTATGGAGAAATGTTTATACTGCTCCACCAAATATACTCCCCAACACAGACAACCCTATAAAATACACACAGAAGAAATTTGGTGAGCAGTGTCTAGTCACAGGTGGGAACGTTCCTCTCTATGTTCCTAGCCCAAAGCAAGATATTGAGGGTACTGCAACCCTCAACTGTGAGTTTAATGAACCCAAATGTAGAGGAAAAATTGAATCTACCACTAAAACGCACTCAGAATAGAAGAATACAAAAATCAAATTTATTACAATCATTCACATTAATTAACATAATATTACAGTTCTAAAATGGACCTTCAACATTTATTATAATTCTTAAAGTAAACAGCAAACTGCAGTCAAGAAAAGGAAAAGCACACACAGGGATAGAAAATATATGTAAACCAAAATAATAGAGGGTTTACAAAAAGGACATGTGATGAATCACAATGTAGGGTCAAACCTAGACGTTGGGCCTCATCACGACTTTGGCGGTAACTCTTAAATCCGGCGGTCGCGCTATTACCACTGGATTTAAGGGTCTGCCAAATCAGGACTTCGGCAGATTTCGCCCCAGCTCTTGGCTGGGGGAAATCTGCCGAAAATACGTGCTATTACCGCTGGTGGGAAATCCCCTGGTGGTAAGAGCGTGAATTTTCCCCATTGAGCCCAATAGGGAATGGGGCATTCCCGAATGGGCTCAATGGGGAATGAGGAATTACATTACCGCCGAACTCGTGATCCAGCGCTATTAACGCCGGGGAGTTCGGCGGAAGGGCTAATACCGCCAGCAGTAATACCGCCGGCGTTACCACCAAAGTCGTGATCAGGCCCATTATGAGGTTGACCAAAGACCAAACTTAAATTCTCAACGAATGAAACAATGAATCACACACTACTTCATTCCCATTCAGCCCAACATGTTTAATTCCTCACACATTATTATCACACACAAATAAAGGGAAATTCTTCAGGGGCATGCTCTTTCACCTAAAAACAGTTCACATAGGGTTATGACGTTGTCATTTGAAGGACTACAATTTTTTTTAAATTGCTTATAAAACAATCCCGACTGTAGATTATCGGGTGGGTATTATCAATGAGCGGCGGCAGTCAGCTCATTCCTGCTGCGGCAGTTCACTTGACACTAATCCAGAGAGAAGTGAAGGGTTCACACCTGTGAACAACAAAAAAGGTAAGAAGACTAGTAAATATACTTCCTAAATACCCCGATTGGCTAAAGTGAACAATCTGTTTGGCTCGAATAGCTAAAAGTTCTAACAAAACAACAGCTACTTGATACATGTTTCACGTAATTTTAAAGGAAATCGTTGGTTCAATTCCAGCAGTTTAACACAAAGACTGTTCACACTCACTACATATACAGTCCAATTGTAGTGGTGGCGGGACAAGGAGATGGAAAAAGTTACATGTTAAATGGCTGCAGGTGGGACAAGGAGATGGAAAAAGTTAAATGTTAAATGGCTGCAGGTGTATAAATGGAGGCCAACCCAGTGAGAAAGGGGAACAACTGGAGCAGGACCAGGAGTTTGGTGCAGGAAGCAGAGGACTCTCCAACGTGGCATGGGAGTGATGTCTACCAGGAGAAGACTGGGAAAGGGGAAGGAAGCTGTCATGACCCTTACCCCTGACCCTCACTGGCAAGTCAGCCTCGCAGCTAAGGCCAGGTTCTGTGCCTCCATTATGGCCTCAAAGCCCTTCGCACCTCATCCAAGACTCTTTTGGAGTCAGTCCTGGCGCCTTTGGCACCAGGCTCATAATCATCATGGAGACCAACATTAGGATGGGACTATTTACATGGGACTACTTTATCTGGACTACTTTACCTGAGACTATTTAAACCACACCCAAACAGCAGAACACGCTTCGTGTTATTCTGTTGTTTGCAGCGTGACGCTCACTGTGTCTAGATCGGGTCTCCAGTGTTCCTTGATGCCCACTTATCCTGTTGCCACGAACCTGAAGGGAAAGATAACATTGTTAACATAATCTTACCTGTGGGTAGCCTCCTGTCTTGGACTCATCGCCGGCAGCAGATCCTGTTTACCTGAAGATACTCGACCCAGCGAACCCCATCATTCCGGCGCCGCATGTCTTCTGAATACAACAACCTGGAAAGAAGAGAAAGAGAAAGGCAGCATTAGAGAGCGTTTAATCACATTTTATCCCGAACGATGAAAGCCACAAGATCCTTACCTGGTTAGTCGTCTCTCGATCAGTATTATTTCAGGAACCTCATGGCGCTCGACGAGGAACACAGCGGCCTGCGAAGAAGGGAGAAAAGCACAGGTAAGCAAAAAAAAGACAAAACAGCGCTGTGCACCACACATTACTCACCGGACAGCATTGCGCTCATTGCGCCTTCACTTGCTGGTTCGTGCTCATCACCAATCTGCACGGCAATGCCGAAACATCTGCCATACCTAAGGGGAAGAGAAAAAACAGACATTATTCTTTAAATACAGAAAGACAATAAGGAAGGAACTAACTACAAAGACTGTAAAGCAGCAAACCTACCTGTCAAAACGGAATCGCAGCAGGCCTGGACTCCAGCAGGGCTCGCACCAGTGAAGCAACTTGGTCGCTACACGCCCTCCACAACTACACGCCCCTGCCATGAGGAGCAGGACGCAGAACGCACTTTATAAAGAATCAAGGTGAGGAGAAGGCCCAGGGACAGGTTTAGAATCCAAGGGAGGTGGGAGACACACCATAGGAGGCAGTCAAGCCTTGAACCCAGTTCTCCTGTATTTCAGGCCTCACCTTCACCTGAGACATTACCCAGGGATCGGGGAGAGGGTTTGAGGTGCAAGTTATCCAACTAGAGCTGAGTGGCGTCCCTGTGGATATCAGGTGAGCGTAACAGAAACACTGCTGGAAGACTGACCCTTTTCTTCCTATTCAACATGCTTGTTCCCCTGTGGTGGAGGACCACCCCAGGAGTGTCTGAGGGGCAGGAACTGGAGCCCTGAAATTGAAGGAAGAAGGCTGTGTGAGCCGCACTGCAGCACAAACCTTCAAATCGACCTGTGAGCTTTTGATAATTGAGAATCCCGGTGCGTGTGTGACTGTATTGTGTGTGTGTACTTTGTATCAGAGTGGTCATGTGTGGCGAGATACATGTTTTCCAAGGTCTCTGAACATTAAATTGCTCAATTAAAGTGAAACAAACATTTATACTTGTTGATTATCTAACAGGGGGAAATACTTTGTATTGGAGTGTTCGTGTGAGGCAAGGAACATGTTTTCGAAAGTCTCAGAAAACTGAACAAATCAATTCAAGTGTAGCAAACAGTTATATTTGTCAACTATTAAATAAAGGGGAATATTTTGCATCGGAGTGGTCGCGTGTGGCAAGAAACACGTTTTCAAAGGACTCGACAAATTGAACTATTCATTTAAAGTGAAACTAACAATTCTTGAACTGTAAGATGAAGGGAAAATGAACCCTAGGCTAAAGACTTAATTATTGAATACAAAATTGAATTAAAACTTTGCTACTAGCCAGATGAAAGCCAAAAGAAGGAGAGGAAACTTACATCCATGCAAACCATCATAAATTGAAGTGCTAAAATGAATATAATTCTAAACCAACCACAGAATGTTGAAATATAATATGAATCGAAAGACGCAGACAACCAAAGGATACTGAAGCCTAATTTACAGTGACATTTTCAAAAGGTGTGAAACTACAAAATGACCCTTCTTGTGTATTTGAAAAGAGCAGTTAACTAAACCGTGGAAGACAAGAACATTTGTTGTTGCCTTTTGAAGTGTGGCACTTGGAGCTTCGGGAAGGGAACGCTGAGCTCTGACGAAGAACATTTCACTTAAAAGCTGTTTGAATTATGTGACTTGGAACTTGTGTAAGGACATCCTGAGTCCTAACATGGGCGAGGAGACCGCAAGACGTGAAAAGATTATTGCATTCTAAATCTAAGGGAAATTTGAGACTTTACTTTCTTTAATTGTTTTATACTTGGGGACGGGAGCTAAAAGAAAGCTGTAAGCTGAAAGAAGCTCAAGAGATTGTGTAAAACTCTGGTTTTCTTTTTGGTTGTTGACATCCCTGCATATTGTATTGTTATAGTTGTGAGGGCAACATAGGTTTTGGACACAGGCAGATTCCTAAGTTGAACTCTTTGACTCAAACTTTTCTTTTATTTAGGTAGGGGAATGCCACCTTAATGTAGGGCAAGTTAGGCCTTTTTCCATCCTGGCATTTAAGTTAATATAATGGATTGCTTTGAATCTGGAATCTGTTGTCTCTGTCCTTCTTCATGATGCCTTCACACAGAGCTTTTGTGCACTTCTGACTGGGCCTGAACGTTTCACCCACAACAAACTGTTAGGGCCAACCCTGGACACCTCCTTTGAGCTCTGCTGGGAAGGCTTGACACATTCCCACGGTTCTATGTTCTTACATCACCAGGTATTTTTCGCTGAGTCTTTTGCTGAAAACCTTTAGCCGAAAAAACTCTTTGAATTTAAAAAATAAATATTTGGGGGGGTCCCCCCCAAGCCCTGTCTTTGCTATTGTCAAGTCTCTTTTCCCCACACCCCTGCCTTATATATCCCCTTGCTTCCCTATTTTCCGATGATTTTTTTTGGCCCGAAAATGTTCGGGAAAAAACTTAGGGAAGAAATACCTGTCGATGTAACAACGTCATACCCCTTCCTTCCCAGAGGAACAGGACATACGCCCAGGAGATAGGGTGGGACCCAGTGTCTTAAACAAAGCCTTGCCAGCACAATGGGGCAGTCACCCCAAGTGGATTAATACTTGAATCTCTTTGATCAAGCAGACATGAGGAGGAGGTACAGTGAAGCTTAGGAGAAGATCTGCACCCAGAAGAAGGGTCTTGTCATTTTGAAAATGTTTAGACCCCACTCCTTCTTGCACCCCTTTCAACTTCCTGTAGACAGGGCACTCTGCAGCTGACATCAGAAGGGAACACTCTGTTACAGTAGCAAAAGGGGGTGAGCACCCAAATTTAATCATCATAAAGACTCATCTCTAACCACCTTGAAAAGGATGTTGCTGGAATTCTGTTGGGGTAAACTCTACCCAAGTCCCCATGCATTGGGGTGAATATAACAATATTGTCCATGTAGGGAGAAGGATCCTTCCCCTATCCACTTCAGGGGAACATTTTAAATTACCTGCTTTTGGAAAAGGCGTCCTGATGCTTGGATACTGGTTCCCAGGACTGTGCCTGCTGAAGTGACAAAGCACGCACTTGTCATATCTGTTGCTTTCCACATTTGGTGAATTCTAGTAGATATGTCATAATCAAGTATAAAAGGAAAGTGACATAGGTAGCCATCTGAAATAACCTTTTACATTTGGTTATGATGTCAGAATTCTACTTCCTAGGCCAGCAACAAGCAGAATGCCAGCAGCTATCAGAACATTTAATTTAAGTCGTGCACAGCTATCATGCTTCCTTTCTTCTGAACTGTCTTGACAAATCACAGCCATAGGCTGACAAGGTGTCCTTTGTGGTAAAATGCATGCTTAGTGCACTGCTACAGTTCCATGTGGGAAAGCTGTCAACTAACTGCATGTTACCACTTATTTTAAACTATAAAAGCAGTGTTTGAATGCATTTTGAATCTGCTTATATTAGTGCAACACAAAGCAAACGTCTTTTTTTACCAACCTTAACATATTGTACAATCATTGTACAGATGAAAATGTAAGATGTTTTACATCAGTGTGAGCACTAGATCAAGTACTGAAAGAGATGGTGGTATAATCATGTATTGTAAGGAATAGGTACCCACTGCAATATGTAAAAGGGTATTGCAAGTCACCTGAGAGTGCTGTGACCTTAAAGAAGAAACTCATCCTCAGGCCTCGCTCCTCTGTTTATTCACAGGACTCCTCAGTGATGATACAATTATACATATTACAAGTTAACGTTACTACATATAAAAGATTTGGTCTACAAACATAGCCACTGCCAACCGTAAGGTACACATACACACACGAATGAAATGTATGCCTTAAAAAACCTATGGGGCATGTACCTGGTCACTCTAATTGAGAAGAAATCTCTTCTAAAATATTCAATACTAATCAAGAAAATGTTACTTCATTTAAATCAAAATTTCAAGGAACAGAAGAAACACACTTCGTAAATATATTTTGCAGACAATTGTATTCATAGTTCATACAATGTTCTTGACAATCTAAATTAGAGAATTCATTAAACAAACTTATAACATTTTGCATGTCAGGATTTTCATCAAATAAGAGAGCAAAAAGTTCTTAGCAGAAAAATGTCATTCAAAAAAAATTCAGAAGAAATTCAGCAGAATTCGCTGAATTTATAGTTTTAAATGTGAATTTCACAGAAAGGGTTTTATTTCCCCACACAATCACAATGACATGATGTTCGTCCACTACGCTTTTCAGGGTTATCTTGACCCCTTCTTCAGGTGCTGATGTGATTTGTATTAGTTTCCTTGTATCCTAAAATAAATTTCACAGAAAACAAAGGTTTGTACTAGGTTTGTCTCTGTAGCATAGTGAACACCAATAGATCATCAATAAAGTTTGAGACACTCATGTACATTTCACTGACCTTCCAGTATCCAGGGTCTATATAGTCATCTCTGACTATCGTGACACTTCTGTGTGCTTGCCACTGGTTGGTAATTGATGGTAGACTGGTTATGTAACCCTCCTCAATGGTTTTGTCCCAATGGTCTAGCAAAATGTTGCAATCACTCTACAGAGAAGAATAATCTCGTTACCAATTTATCATAACCTACACTTAATACTGCCTCCCTAAACGCTGCACTCACTCGATCACAAAACTGAAGTCAAAGCCTCCAGACCAACTTACCCACAGCTCGAAGCTTGCCTAAACGCAACGCGGGAATGGCAAAATGGCTGCAAACAAAGCCTCCCGTCCCGCGGTGCGTTTAAATTGGATATTTGAGTATGTCACGTGATCGTAACCCGGATCACGTGACCAAATGTACGTTTCATAATGGACTATCGCACAAATACCTCTGTCCCCATGTTGTATGTCTTCCTAGAAAACACCAGGTATAGTGTCTGTCATGTTGTTTGGCACTAATACTTGAAAATGACTCAATATGTATTTGAAGGCATAGTGCCTGTACCGTAGTACCGCCTCACGTGATAATAAAGTGGTCACGTGATGACGTGTCTGTGGTAAGACACACAATCCACGGAATTACGTGCCGTCTAAAAGTGTAAAAGTCTACTGCTAAGATATATTAACCCTGGGGTTCTATAGGGGTTCTCAATTCAGGGAGATCACATACTAAATGCTGATACTAATGTTACGTACATGAACAAAGTCTTCCTGCTTTGTATAAAGGTAGGTAAGAATAAATATTATACTGACATCTTCCCGGTATGGTGCTCACTGTGAAGCACCCTGTCCTCCTAAAAGGATAAATAATCTAATGAATATGGACAGAACCAAGTCTGCTCTATACATAGATGGACTGGTTACTACTACCTGGGTGTTAGTCCTCTATTATCCCAATGGGGGTTTACAAATAATTATGGTTCAAAATTGAAGTGACCAAATTCGCTAAAATATAATAAAAGCCCAAATTCATTAAGATACCACAGCCGTTCACGATGCAATCAGAAACAAGTACAGTAATTTCCCCTTTTATTTAACACGCTATAATTCCTTCATTCTACTGATTAACATATCCTCAAAATGAATCAAAACACCAATTGCGATTACCACAATTCTATGTACACTTTATGCCCAAAAGGGCAGTTCCAGAGACAAACAAAGAAAGCAGTTTTACTAACAACTGTCAACTCAAAATCATATCAAATAAAACAAGTCAGATCAAAATCATTGTTCATGCCCTTCGGCTCAAGTGCATCTAGCCGCTCAATCCACTCAACCTCTTTTTGTCTCAGTAACTTGTGTATGTCACCACCTCTTTTAGAGCATTTTACTTTCTCCAAAATCACAAATTTCTTCTGAGCTACAGATTGCTTATATTTTTTTAAATGTTGTGCCACCGGAGAGTGGACTGAGCACAATTGGATGTTAGATTTGTGCTCAGTCCACCTCAATTTCACTTTTCTTGTTGTTTAACCTACGTAAAATAACCCGCATGGGCATTTGATTCCATAAACCACATTACTTGTATCACATGTGCTAGTATGCCTTAAATAAATCTTTTTGCCTGTATGAGGATGGCTAATGCTAGAACCTTTAATCACATTGTGACAATGCTGACAATTGTTACAGGGCAAAGTGCCCCTAAATACGTTAGAGCCGGTAATCGGTGTTTGATAGTCATCTCGAACCACAAAGTATCTTAGTGATTTTCTCTTTCTGTTTGCAAAAATCGGTTCCCTTTTGAACAAGTGTGTTAACAAAGGATCCATTTTCAGCATTTGCCAATTTCTTTTAATTATTTTCTTGATTTTATAGCTCTGTTGGGAGTATGTTGTCACATACACCATAGCTTCCGAATCCTCCTTCGGTGACTGCTCCAATGTGTTAGCTCTCAGAACCGCTGAGGCCTTAATTAAGGCAGCTTCTAATGTGGTTGTGAATAACCTCTTTTGGAAAATTTGTCTTTCATTTTGTTGCATTGAATCTCAAACTCCAGTGGCTCTGAAATCAGTCTACGATACCTTAAGAACTGGCTATAGGGTATACTTTGAATCGTGGTAGATGGGTGAAAGCTAGATGCCATCAATGTGCTGTTTCTGTCTGTTTGTTTTAAATGGTCGTGTTTAGATGATTGTTTTTAATGTCAATTTCCATGTCCGAAAACAGGATCCGATTTTTGATAGTCTGAGTCGTAAACTTAATTCTTGGTGCCAACTAATTCATATACTCAAAAAATTGAAGGAGGCTTTGATGCAGACCTCTCCAAATAACGAAGATGTCATCTATGAATCTCATGAAGCTTCTTATGTGGGGCTGATATTGTGGATTGTTAAGTACCATTGTTTGTTCTAAGTAAGCCATATAGGTATTGGCATAGCCGGGTGCCATAGCGGCACCCATCGGTGTTCCTGCAATCTGGATGAAGTATCTATTTTCAAAACGAAAACAAATGTTATTTAAGACCAATTTCAATAGATTCAATATGCACATGTTGTTTGCCTTGCTTTCTTGTGATGGCAACAGTAACCATTCCATTGCCTCAATTCCTGCTTCATGTGTAATATTTGTGTACAAACTACAGACATACATAGTGAAAAGGATGTCTGTTGTATCATCAAATTCAAGGTCTTTGATCTTTAATAAGAAATCTGTAGAGTCTTTAAGATACGTGATGGTTTTCTGCACAAGTGGCTGTATTGCTTGAATGATGTGCTGTGCCAATGGTTCTAAAAGACTGTCCGTTGCTGCTATAATAGGTCTACCGGGTGGGTTCTGGAGATTTTTGTGCACTTTTGGTAAGATATAAAGAACCGGCATTATCGGACAATTTTTAGTTAAGAATTATCTTATTTTATCTGTTATCCACTCTTGTGCTACTGCTTCATCAAAAAATTCATTGATAAGTGTTCTCACTCGATTTGTAGGGTCAAAGGTGACCTCCAAGTATGTTTCTTGATCACTCAATTGATGTTCAACTTCCAATTTGTATTTCATTTGGTCCATTATTACTAATGCACCGCCTTTATCGACTGGCTTCAGTATAATGTCCTCATTCTGCCACAATTTTTCCAACGATAGTCTTTCATGTTTAGAAAAATTACTCATCATAGTTCTGCTTTTGAAAGAAATAGACTTGAAATCTCTTAAAGGTTGTTTATAAAAGACTTCCAAAATGTGGTTCTGAGTGTGTGGTGTAAACACGCTTTTTGGTGAAATTTCCAAATATTTTGAAGACTCCAATGGTTGTGTACCTTCCATAGTAGCGAAAAATACTTTCAATTTCATCTTTCAAATCAACCTAAATAGATTTTCTCTTTCAGACGATTACTTGAGTATGCTGGAACAAAAGATAAACCCTTTTGAAGAGTCTTCGATTCAAAGTCACTTAGTTGGTATAATGATATGTTAATGACTAAGTTTTCATTTGCGGTAGATCCACTTGACGTGATGGGTTTTTTCTTTTGGGATCTTCTGGTTTTCTTTTGTCTAAAAAAGGCGCGCTTGCGCTTGTTCCGGGCTGATTTCTCAAATTCTCTCCCCCTTCTGTTGAATCTGTTTGTTGATGCCTTAAGCGAGCTTCCTCTTCAGTTTCAGGGCCTGAAGCTTCAGATGATGTTTGTGAAACTGACGTTCTCCTTGGTTTTACAGCAAACTGTTGTCGATTCCTCTTGTTGTAATACTCTTTCCAAGTGTACACAATGTCAAGTTTATAATCTATTGTGTCTCTTCGAAACTTTCTAATTTTCTTTGTTTCGATTTCAGATTTAAATTGGTCCAGTCCATTATTGATGTCTTCCGACGTTGAGACAAGTTGTTCTTTAGTCATCAAAGATGACAAACTCAATTTTAAAATATCTATTTCCTCATTCAATGATGTTAATGATTTTGATAATTCTTCTATAGTTAGAAGTATGAGGTCTAATGAACACCTTTTAAGTATTTGTCTCCACTTATTGACAAATCCCGGACTTTCTCTACACAGGGTTGGTTCTAGATCTACCCTTAAACCTCTAGGTATTCTTTGAGATTTTTCCATAATGCAAAGTCCATCAGACTCTAAGTTAAACTTTATCTTATGTGACAGCACTACTTCACAAGCCTCACTTTAAGCACAGCATTGATGCACCTGCCTATGGGCTGTATTACAGAAACCTTGCACCAGTATATGTGCAGTTAGTACTAGGGCAAACACTGACATTGTGCAATAAACATATTCTTTCAATGCATTTGTATACCAGGGCAATTTGTGCCCTAGTCTTAGTAATTTGCCCTGGTTCAAAAATGCTTTAAAAGAATATGTTTTTGCACAATGACAGTGTTTGCCCTGGAGCCAATTCTGCTTGCACCAGTGCGAAACTTCTATGATACAACATTTAAAGCAAGTGTTGTTAAGTAGCACGGTCGGATTGGCCCATCTGCCACTCGGCCCGTAGCCGGGCCAAAATCATGTGTAGTCCCTGGGGGCCGGTTTCTGCCCACACCTGGACCGGTTTGAAAAAAAACCCCAAAAAAGTCAAACAAAAAAAGAACATGCAACGGCATCATTCATCAAAGCAAGGTAACACATTTTACCTTGCTTTGTTGATTGATTTGCACGCATGATGCGTGGATCATAAATTATGATGCATGCATCATTCACATGCTGCTGCAGCATGCAGCCAACTTTGCACCAGAACTGCAGATGAACTTAGCTGGTCTGCTGTTAAATCTCCGTTACCAGTTTAACAGTTTAATGGTTTCCCACTACAGAATAATTGCTCATTTTACTACAGCTGATATGATAGCTCAGTGGGTTGAGCACTCGCTGCTGTGATGTGTGTGTGATCTGCAGGTTGCAGGTTAGAATCCCAGCAAGGCAATCTCAGCCTTTCATCCTTCTGAGGTCGATAAATGGGTACCAATACAGGTTGGGTGATATTGTGTGCATATATGTTCTTTAAAAAAGAGCTTAAGCGTAAGTGCTGTACAATAACAGATTATCATTTGGCCTTGGACATCTGCTTGCATTCACAGTAATTTGACAATATGGATCTATACACACAGATATTAATGATACATATGATGATCCGTTCTGGTATGAAATGTATATCGCATTAGTGAAATCATAACCATATTTTTCGTAGGGTACTTAGGAACAATGCTATTTGATGCAACTTCCAGTTTTGTCAAGGGGTGAAAGGTCGTGTTTCATCGCTTCCCGGGATGTCAATTTCGGGGGGTCAAATGACATCAATTCCGGTGATGTCATCAGAGTTCAAGGGTCGTGAGGCGAGGGGTCAGCCACTTTTTTGAAGTGAGGGGTGGGACACTTTCTCTTGGGTGTCTGGGCCTATTTCTTGTCCCAGTCCGACATTTCCATTGCTATCAATTGTGTGGCACGTTTCGCCATGTTTAGCATACACTGCATGAAATAAACCACTTTGGTATGTAAAGAGGCAGAGGCGTGTGCGCAGGAGGTAAGGGACGACCATAGAGTAAAACACAAGGGAGGAGGAGGGGGCACACCAGAGAACTGTTTACAGAGAAACCGAATTTGCATTCCTTTTTCTCACCCCGAGTTGGCAGAACTTCATCTTGGGTGACTAGGCTTTCAAAAGAATAAAACGGGACATGCCACCGACATAAAAGTAGGACTATAATTTGGCAGTGGCTACAAGGCCCTCACTTTAGTAGTGGGGAGAGGTCTGGAGGGTGGAGGATGGGGTGTTTCCAGACATCCCTCTGAATATAATCTGTGATGATTTGGTTGTGACTCTAAGCATGTAAAAAACAAACGCACGTTTGCTCTGACTGATATTCCAGTTTTTGCTATCTATCAATTTTCAAGCAGTCTCTGTGGCAGAGTCCGGTAACACGTGTATCTGTTAACTGAAAGCTTGGAGGTACTGGCACGCTTCAAAATGGCAGAGATTTTACTTAAAGTTAATGTAAAATTGCCTAACTCTTACAACGTTATTCGGATTATAACGGTTATTTTGAATTTCTAGTAAACCAGCATTATGCATGGAGACGTGGAGATTTACACTCCCCAGCAGTCAAACCTGGGATTCTGCCAGTGATCACCTTATCTCTCCCCAAATCCGCAACTAAAATAAACTCTCAGGACGGTCGACAAAGTCTTAATTCTCCAGGCAACACTGGGATGTCTGGTTACCCAGGGTATTGTGCAAGTTACAGTGCCAAATAGGAGGATGACTTGTAGGTGAAGGGCGTTTTTGCCATTCATGAAGTGCTCGCTTGAAGGGTTTGGTCTTGTTGGCCTTGCTATATGTAAGGAGGTTTGGTGGTTCATTTCTTAAACCTATTGGAACACTCTTCCCCTCCCCATCAAAAATGAGCAAACGTTCTCAGGCTTCAAGAAATCCCTCAAAACGTGGCTATTTAACCAAGACTAAAATCCCCTTCCATGCTTCAGGAAATATCACTGTACTGAAGCCCTGCATTAAATGTCTTCGTGTATGATTATTTTGTATTCACATGCACTGCGCCCGATTGGCAATTTCTAAGAAATGTTTTAACCAAGCTGTCTGTAACATCGCCGTGGTACCCAAGGGTTTGGGCGAGTAATAAATGCAATAAATAAATAAATAAATAAAATAAATTGGTTGTTCATTCCAGACGTTTGGGAACTGGCAGGAGAGGAGTATCCTTCCTGTTTTTCTTTTTTTGGTAGTGTGTGGCAGACTATTTAGTGTTCTTGGTGGTTAGTAGTGTATTGAAAGGTCTGGTAGATAATTTGGGACCAACTCTCTATGTGTCAAGCATAATGTTATGAACGTGTTCCTCTGGTCCACCAGCAAGCAGTGTCATGGTTGCTGCGCTCGTGTGGCGTGGCCAGGGGCGTTAAGAGCCAGAGGCGTTACTAGGTGGGGGGGAGGGCTGAAGGGGCTATAGCCTCGGGTCTTTTGGTTTTAGCCCCGGATAGAAGCTCAGGGAATACAACCAAAAGGCTAGCTAGCCTTGAGTCCCGACAGCCCCGACATTAGCGTAGCCCCATATCTTTTCCAGACCTAACAACACCCCTGTTAAGAGCTAGGATTCAATATGTTGCCTTGTTCTGGACCATAATGATATAGTTGCCAGTGTCTTAGTGGGTCACATGGAGTCCGTGACTATAGCCTAGCCATCACTGCGCCCGCGCTTGGGCTGTTTCTTCTTTGTAGGTCCTTTCCTTGAAAGGAAGTGTCTTTTCCGAGGAGCGTAGATGTAAAGCGCATCACTGATTAGAGCGTTTACCTATGCAGCCAGAGGGAGGCTGAAATCAAGCACAACACTGAGGTTTCTGGATCTGTATTTTGTGTGTGTGTGTGTGTGTGTGGGTTGACAAAAGAAAAAGTGCATATCAAAGAGAATGCATGTGTATATACAGAATTTGCATTTTATAGGCAGACGAGCCGTTTGATGGTACCAGCCTTCTGTTTGCATGTCATAACATAGAGACACAGCTGCGGGGCATTCAACATTCATGGCACATAACAAAAACATCTGAAATGGAGCTGCTGCACCTCTAACATACAGCAACCCCTTATAACTGGTGCTTTGTAGGCCGTGTGCACCACATAAATGCATTGAAGGCGCAATCATTTAAGATTCAGTCTGGGAATAATCGAGTCTTTTGGGCCGGACAATATGGAAGATGTGATTCTCACAGCAGGTGACCGAGTGTGATTTGATTCTTCCATCTGGAGACGAGACGTGATATGATACCCCCATCTGGCCCCCACGCCTTCAAAGCCCCCCCGCCCCCCTTCTACTTTAGGCGATGGGATTCATGGTGAGAAATGGGGCAAGTGCCGCAGAAAGCATCTGCTCTGTAAGCAATGACGCTTGGCTGGGAATCGGTGCCCGCTGGAATTCCACTAATCCTAAACTTTGTTGCTCCAGATAATAGGCGTTGGCAGCAGCAGCGGCGGCGGCGGCGGCTGCCGGTTGAATATGGAATGAGCTCTCTCAGCACCTGCCTTGTAAATCAGTCAGGAAGGGCTGAGGCTGGAGAAACTGTGACCCCGTGCATGCTCTGCCAGCCTTTTTATGAAGATGAAATAAGATGTTACCAACCAGAACGTGTCATGCTTTGTCCAAGCTCGCCTCGACCCAATTCCCCCATGAGAAACCAGATTGGAGGGATCCAGCTGCCCCTTCTAACATCAGGAGAGTGTGACCAGTAAAGGGGGTTTAGCCAATTATATCCTTAAGTAACAGATAGGGCGAGAGAGAGAGAGAGAGCGAGACAGAGAGACGCAAAGGAATGAAATGGCATTCCACGCTTTCCCAATGCCTGCATGCTTTGAAACATAGAAGAGATCGGGGTATCTCCAGGTACGTATGGGCGCTATGGCTGGCAATTTGTGAAATGTTGCTGTGTGTTGTGCACTAGACAGCTGCATATGAAGGCACAGCCAGGCTACCCCTGCCTGGTATGGAATATCAAAGTACTGAGGGTGTGCCTAAATCAATGCGCTTGTCACAATAATGATTCAGTTCAACAAAATACTTTTTTAGCTAATTGCTAAATTGATTCCGTGTATCAATCGTATTGGTGAACCATTATAGTCCTCTCGCCATTGCCAACACGTGTTTCGACCTTTGCAGCCTTTGTCAAGGCAAATGGCAGATTGGGCCTTGAATGCCTGTGATTGTCAGCTGTCCATTGAAATGGGTTCAGAGTATCGTTTCTCCTATGGGTTCACAGATGTGAAACAATCCGGAATCTATATTGTAGCTATGACTCTCGGATGTTAGCGCATCCCATTAGAGTGCGTCCATGGATCAGTGTTTAAGTAAATGCATCAAACGGCTCCAAAGTCGAAATAGTCGTGCGTGTGACCACTCCTGGTTCAAAAAAATATTTTGTTGAACTGAATCATTATTGTGGCAAGCGCATCGATATAGGCACACCCTCAGCCTCAGTACTTTGATGTTTTGAAACATAGTGGCATTCTCCCTTAGTTGTGTTTTCCCATGAAAGAGAAAAATAATTATGAGGAACATATTCTGACAATCACGACATGAACAATTCATGTTTAGGATATGTCCTTGACCTTTGGCTATGCACTCACATCTCTGAAGCTACCCTCTGACGTCTACACAAAATAACTGTATTACCCTTGTTCAAATGTCTCCAGATAAGGTAAGATGATACTTTAGACACCTAAGAAGGCTCTCTTTTAGGCATCCTCCGGGACACTTCTCATATGTGTGTATATATTTATTGCCAAATAGGTCGTGACTCCTCTAACCCTTAAATATCACTCATCAGAGCGTTAGGAGCGAAAGTCAAGGGTTATTGGAGACACCCTTAGTTGGCAGCAAAGATATCCATGCACCTGCCAACTTTTACAGAGGGGCAGCACACGCACGCACGCACGCACGCGCACACACACAGACACACACACACACACACACAGACACACACACACACACACACACAACACCATCATGCTAGAACATGGCATAATTAAGGTTACATTGAATTGTCAATGACATTTCAGAAAATCAATTTTATTAACTTTTGAACCCCTCTATGAAAACATGTGAAAAATGCCACTGTAAAATTTTGAGGCAGCCGCCCCTGTCTGGAAAATGTATGAATTTTTAATGGACGGCTTCATGTTTTATAAACAACTAGCAACAAGTACCCGTACTCGCACTATGTCTGTAGCCAAGCATGATAACTCTCTCATCAATTGTTGAAAATCAATGATCCTGTAGGTCGCTGTTCCGAGTCGCTTATCGCTTGATGTGCTTTGCACTCTGAAGTAAACTACACTGAGAATGGGTGCGTGTGGCTGCTGACATACCCCGGAGCAGATGTCGAGGGGAGGCGAGAGTTGGCATGCTGCAGCATAGTGGGACATTGCTTGTGCTCTCCCCACCTGTCACCTCACCCTGGTGTGGTGCAGTGCCTTGCGGTGCAAATATCTCAGAAACGGTCCATCCTAGGGCCTTGAAATATGGTTTGCAGGGACCTTTGAGTTTTGTTCCTCGCATCGAGATACTTAAAATGAGCTTAGTCTGGTCCTTCCACGATCACATTAATGTTTTGCCAATTTCAGGCAACTGTCTCATGTGTGAAGGGGCTGAAATCTGGGGAAAGGGGTGGGGTGTCCAAATATCATGTAGCCAGTAATGGCCGGAGGGTCCTAGCAGGTAACTATGCAAAATTTGGTGCAGATTGGTGGAACGGTGTGGAATTGTATAAGGAACAAACTAACATATTTTCTGCTTTATAAAGAGAGAAATATTGTTTGGATGGCATTTTGAAAAGCTTTCAACATAGGGTTTTCTCATAGGGGAACAAATAAATATTCAGTCACAAATATCTCAAAATGAGCGTGCTTTCCCGGTCCCGCGAGGGGAAGAGCGAGGCAATAACGGGCAAGTTGTACTCTGCCCGTTATTACCTCCCTCCCCATTCAGCCCTATGGGGGCTATAATGGGAATGGGGATGGGTTCCTGCATGGAGGACTTACCGGGTCCTCCTATCTCGGAGTAACCCGGTAAGTCCCCATTGCAGGAACCCGGTAATGAAGCCCGGAACGGAGGCAGCCATGGAGCTAACAGCTCCACGGCTACCTCCATTCTCGTAATGAGGCCCATGATCTTACGAGAGATGCTCTTACGACACACGCTCTTATGACACAAGTCTTATGACGTATACTGTTACTACACATACTCTTACACCACATGTTCTTACGACACATGCTCCTATGGCAAATTCTGTCACAACACACACTCAGAATCAATGTGTATCTTCTTTACAAATTGTAAATGTATCTGTAGGAAATGCACATATCAGATATATACACTACTATACATATGATAACTCACATTAAAGCAATGACGCATTTTGAAGTCATTTTTCATATGTATTTG
Source organism: Ambystoma mexicanum (assembly GCF_040938575.1). NCBI lineage: Eukaryota > Metazoa > Chordata > Amphibia > Caudata > Ambystomatidae > Ambystoma > Ambystoma mexicanum. The sequence continues at coordinate 676,130,191 of NC_090934.1, forward strand.
AAACAAAAAGAAGTTGTAAATTGCGTACATGTGTGAAATGTAAAACTTGAAAAATGCCTCTTAAATGTATAAGCGCTCAAATTAAACTGAACTTCACTTTTATGTGAGTTTTCATACATATAGATGGCATACATAACATGTGCATTTCATATAACTTCACACCAAACACTCATATGCTGCTTATGTGCCTTAGCATATACCAGACACTTAAACATCACACACTCTTATGCCTTGAACCACACACTCTTGCAACACATGCTCTTATGACATGCACCCTTACAAAAGACACTTATGCCACCCTGTTGCCTACATATAGAGGGGTTGGAAGCAGTCAGTAGTGTAACACAAATTGTGGGGGCCCCCATGTGTCATACTGAGGGGGTCCCCCAAGCTCAGCAACAATTTACGGGCTGTGCCACACTCCATTCTGGCCTGGACTGATAGATCAGCAAGGAATATCGAGGCTTAGTACCACCAATAATATAATCTGCCAGTCACGAAGTCAAAGTTATAGGTATAACTTTTATTCTGTACAGCTACAAATATGAAAGCAGAGAGCTATCTGGCTCTCAAGCGCCTCGCATTGTGTACCTGCAGAGACCGTGAGGGGCGAGAGTACTGGACATTACAAAATTCACAGTATTTTTACTTTCTTCCTCAGGCCCAGTTACATTGTCCAGCCCCTCTTCAAGTTACACAGTTGCTAGAGTTCATGCCCAGTTCACACAACAAATACAGCATTGTTGTTTCCAGGTTTAAGACACATTCCTTTACACATGAAATACAATGATGACAGACTTTGCTTTTCTTGGCCATGTAGACTCTTCCTTGTTCTTGAGCTTTAGGGTAAGTCTAGTTCCAAGAGATGAGCACAAAGGGTTTTTCCCAAAGCACATGGCTTTAGTTGCTTTGCATTGTGTTCCATTGTTTGAATGAAGATGAGGCTTGTAGACACAGATAACACTTTGAATGGCAGTTCATCTTGATTACAAGGTCTCTTTGCACTAAACAAACATTCTGCTCTCAGCAGCCTTAATGTTGATATAGGCTCAAAGTTCACTCTGGTCAGTGGCAGAACAGGGGTTAGAATCAAAATGGTGGATGTTTACAAGATGGCGGCGAAGTCAATTCTATTTAGATCTGTTTAACTGTGGATTTTAATACAAATGCAAATGCGCTTAGGCCAACATTCATAATCAGATGGTATTTTTATGCAAACATGGTTTAACAAACCTTCCTTTTGCCGTAGCCAAATTCCTAATATTAAAAAACCATGCATCAATATCCATACATCCTGAATCATATTCTTCAAAAACATCAATTGCCATTAACTCTTTGATGGTAATATCCTGCATTACTAAGGCATTAGTAGCTTTCTCAGGCATGTGTATCCTAGGTCCTAGTGTACCCATTGTTTGTGCACAACATCCTCCTATCATGGAACACATGACAGGGAGACAGTGCACACAACAACAAAACAGTATAATACCAAGGATTATCATAAGGAATGCAAAGATTTTCCAACCCTATGATCGCAACAAGTCCCAGAACCAAGTACTAAGTTTGCAATTTCCCTCTGGGACATGTACTTTAGTACTCAAGGTATGTACATTTTGAATTGCCTTGAATATAGTAGGGGAGGAGTCGGGTACAAAAACACAACATGCAGATCCTACCATTTTGCATACCCCACCACACTCAGCTAGAATGATGTCTAACATCATTACATTTTTAAGGGCTACTAACCTAATTGCCTTTTGCTCTACCGTCATGTTGTACAACATATCAGTGGTCCAATTGATGGTCATTTCCTGTACACTTGCTAGTCTTCTGATATCCTCAGAAATCATTATTTGACCCCAAATTGGCACAAAGGATTTTGCTATGTCACCCAAGTCTTGTGAAGGTGTATCACCATTCTCATCCCGCCTTGGACAAGCTTTAACGATTTCAAAGGTGGTAGCAACATATACTCCTGGCAATAATATACCTAACTAACAAGTACCCTGCCAATCTCTGGCTAACCAAGGGTAGGCCTCATTGCCGCAAACAAAATACACAGGGTCTCCTACATATAAAGGTCTGTCCTCACTAGTTAGATTTGAAATACTAGTACAACCCTGAAATGTACCCATTGGCTGAGAACCTTCTCTTTGCATGCAGAAAGGAACAGATTTGGGACTATGATTGATAGTATAAGAAGGAGGCATGGCATCCCGGTTGCCTACCGGAGCCATTTTGAAGGAGGTCAATGATTGAAAGGTCTAGAAAGTCTATCAGAAGACCTAATAGAAGCAACATTGAGCTTGCTCCTATTCGTAAAGAGAGAACATCCTAAAGGTGTTAAGAATCGTTTTTCAAATTCATTGAGATTAGTTCCATCAAAATTCCCAGTAATACTATTGTTCCAATGACCAAAGAATAGTGCTCTAAGTGAGGCATGGCAGGCAGTGGTTAAATGAAGAGGGTGAATATACCACCCCAGTCCCTTTTCCCCATGTTGCAGCAGGTGTGAACATACCCAGCAATTTCTTTTATTCAAAATTGCATGGGTAGCATTCTTATTCATTAAGAGAGTGTTATTATGGTAACCCTGTCTATGTTGGAAGTCTCGAGGAGGAAGAGTGTGCAGATGCACAAAGGGTGGAGACACAGTGGGTAACAGAATATCAAGTGGATGCACTCTTTCCAGATACCAAAACCTGAGTGTAAATACAATTATTAAGCAAGTTACTACTATGAATAGAAAACAGTAGGTCCTTGTCATGGTCATGAAGTCAGGGGCACAGACATGCAGGGGACGCATGCACAGGAGACCTTGGTGTACACTGTCCTGGCGCCTTTGGCGCCAGGCTCGTGAACAAAAGTAAACAAGAATATCCATTTAACACCAAAAGACATTTATTATGGACATAGCACTTCAGATGCATTAACTTTGAACATTCCATCCATTAAGTAGGATGCATTAACCATGAACATTCCATCCATTAAGCAGCCCTAAGTATATTCTTGGGTGTGGCTGCTAATGGATTGCCTTCGAACGTGCTCACTCTCTAGGAGTGACAGGGTGTGGCTGGTAAGCTGGCCCTAATGGGCGTGCCCACGATCTCACCTATATAAGCTGCCCGATCCTCAAGACAGACGCTTCACGTTATTCTGCACTTGCAAGCAGCGTAACACTCGTCGTGCCTGAGGTCAGACTTACCTTTGAAGATCCTGCTTCCTGGACATCCTGCTTCCTGCCAGCATACTTACCAACTGGGGGAAGCTGTTCTTACCTGTACATCTCTTTGGTGAACCAAGTATTCATCTTTACACTTTCCGGAATACCGAAATCTTCATCTTGGCACCACAGCACGACACACTCCATCGTCGACAGCAGCGCCTGCAAGGAAAAACAGAAGACAAGGTTAGACATCGAAGAAACAGTCAGTTTAAGGTTGCGCTTCACCATACTTCCCGCTTTCCCTTAAACCATCACTGCTGTCGAGCATTGCGGTTGCATCGATCTTCCATCCGGCCGTGTCTCGCGTCTCACAGCTGCATTGAGGCTGCATTTCCATCTAAGGGAAGAAAACAGAAGAGAGACATTATTGCGGGCATAAATAGGAGCAACATATACAGACATTAAAGAGAACAAACAACCTCACAAGAGCTCAAGAAAGACTTACTAATCATAAGGAGAAGCATAGTCGCAGCTAGACTGGACTAATCCTGATCAGGGATCAGTGAAGTAACTAGATCCCATTCGACGCGCCCCTGCCAGAAGTAGCAGGACGCAGAGCTTATCTTCCATAATTCATGCTCACAGAAACCGTACTTTAGGTTGAAGGGTTCGAGAGGTACAACAATCACAGATTGGTGCACTCTAACACTCTTATCTCCACGCAGGAGCAGTATCACCACGTACCACTGCTCACAGCTTTTCTACTGAGGGAGAGGCCTGAAGGGGGTGATTCAAGTTCAGGGAGAGCTGCAACCGTGCCCCAACGCCTCCGCAGAGACCAGGTGAGCGTAACAGAACACAAAGCCTCCAATACTCTCTGCCTGGGCGTTATGGAAACTTCAGAAACAAATCAGTTAGCCCTCTTACTAGGGGAATTATGGGCTGAAGTACATGCTTCAAGACAGGAAACCAATGTGTTATGGAGGGATCTTATTGTAACTCGAGAAAGAACTGACAAATTGGCAAGATAAGTGCTACAAGCACAAGCAGGACAGGTTCCACTGCCTGGAGTGACCCATTCTTCTCATTCTTCCACACCACAACGATCAACACCGCGTCAGGTGGTTCTTCCAGGAGCAATGCCTCTAGCCCCTCCTGAACGCTTCATCAGCAACCCAAACAAGTTCACTGTATTTATGAACCAATGTCGCCTTCATTTCTTGTGCAGACCAGGAGCCTGTCCTAATGACCAAGCCAAAGTGGCGTTTGTACTCTCGCATTAAGGCAGAAGTGTGGCGGACTGGTCTATACTTTTGGTAAATCAAGATGACCCTTTACTCCGGAACTTTGGGAATTTCCAAAATGAGATCGAGAAATTGTTTGCCCGTCACACTCATGGTCAAGCTCTGGACAATCAGTTGTTGTCAATCAGACAAGGGAGTCAAGATCTATTAACCTATATTGCAACCTTCAATCGTCTCATAGCCCAGACCAACTGGCCAGAAGAGAAGAGGACTACACTCTTTTACCGAGGGTTACGTGGAGAACCTAAGCATGTGTTGGTGCAAGTGGTGAATCCCCCTGAGAAGTGTGCGGGCTACATAGACCTGACAGTGCAACTCGATCATAGGTTGCAGAATCGGAAAATGGATCAAGCTAGATCAGAGGGACGGTCAGTTTACGTATGACCTCGTGAGAATCGGACTCAACCACATGAACAACAGACAAAACTGATGAAGAAGAAGAACAGAACTCGGGAAATGCCAATGCCCGGCAAGTGTAGGGGTCCGCTTGTCGAGCATGAAAAAGGAATCCGTACAGACCTCACATCTAGTCCTTCGAGTGCTTTTGGTGAATCACAAGCAACCATCAAAAATACATGCCTTGGAGGCATATATTGATTGTGGAGCTGTGGGTATCTACATTGACCAAGATTTGGCTCTCCGAATAGGCCTTCCTCTCCGACAGAAGCAGAAATCGGAAAACGTCACTGCTGTGGATAGTTCTCAGCTATCATCCTGCCAGGTGACACAATACACCAAGAAAGTCAAGCTTCTGTGTCAGGACGGGCATCAAGAGAACATTACTTTCGATCTCATCAGTGCTCCTCAGTTCCACATGATATTGGGAATTCCCTGGCTGGAGACCCACAATCCTAGGATCGACTGGCGAAAATGAGTCCTGATATTTCCTCATGATTGTGCTGACACATGTTACAAAAAAGATGACACCAATCTGAAACCGAAGAAAGGAATCGTGTTGGGTCTCATCAGCTCCTTACCGCTTGAATACCAAGATTACCAGGATGTCTTCAAAAAAGAGCAAGCCAATTTTCTGCCCCGCACAGACCCTACGACTGTCAAATAGATCTTGTACACGGATCCCAGATCCCTTGCAGCCAAATTTACGCTCTGACAGAACAGGAAAATCAGCATCTTAGAACTTACCTGGATCAGTACCTGGCGAACGGTTTCATTCGCCCGTCCAAGTCACCTGTCTCCTTGCCCTTATTCTTCGTGCCTAAAAAGGAGGGGGACTTAAGAACTTGCATCGACTATAGAGCCATCAATCAGATCACAGTAAAAAATGTATATCCTTTACCACTTGTACCAGAGCTCCTGGACCAAGTGAAACATGCTCCAATCTACACAAAACTGGATTTATGAGGAGCATACCATCTTGTAAGAATAAAAGAGGGAGACTAGTGGAAAACAGCCTTCCGCATGAAGTATGGCCTCTTTGAATACCAGGTCATGCCCTTCGGGCTATGCAATGCCCCCGCGGCCTTCCAATTCTTTATGAATGATGTACTCCATGAACTACTGGATGTTTGCGCTCTTGTTTACATTGACGACATTCTTATCTACTCAAATTCGATGGAAGAACATGTAGGCCATGTCCGGGTAATCTTAGAGAAGCTTCGACAACACCAATTGTTTGCCAAGTTGGAAAAATGTTTTTTCCATGTAACCAAGGTCGAGTTTCTCGGTTTCATGCTCACACCACAAGGCGTACATATGGATACACGAAAGGTGGATGCAATCCTCCAATGGCCCTCACCAACATCCACGAAAGGAGTGCAAAGCATGCTCGGATTCGCCAACTTTTATCGTCGGTTTATACCTGGGTTTTCACAAATTGTACATCCAATTACCTGCTTGTTAAAGAAAAAAAGTTCCATTGGTAGACAGAAGCTGAAGAAGCCTTCCAGAAGTTGAAACTAGCATTCACTACAGCACCAGTCCTTCGACTCCCACAACCAGACATACCTTGCATAGTTGAGACAGATGCTTCAAAAATAGCCATGGGAGCAGTATTGTCACAACGAGACCCTGAAACAGGACAACTACACCCAGTTGCATTCTGGTCCCGCAAATTTCCACCCTTCGAGTTCCGAGTTGAACTACGCCATCACAGATAAGAAATTACTGGTGATTAAAGCAGCATTCGAGGCCCGGAGACATTACCCTCTTTGGGCCAGACATACGGTCACTTTCATCACAGACCACTGTAACTTACAATACTTGAAAACCGCCAAAGCACAATCCTCGTGTCAACTTTGTTGGGCTCTCTTTTTCACGGAATACGATTTTATTATCAGTTATAGACCTGGAGTATGCAATGGGAAAGCAGACGCTCTGTCACACATGAGTGAAGAAAAAGAGGCTTTTACAGCATCTGACCCCGTGGCCATAATTCCTGAGGAAAGGATTCAAACCAGAAAAGCTGCCACCACGTGTGTGGGTGACCAAAGAACCAGTTTGCAATCCCCGATTGATCAATCAACACAACAGGAATGGCTGTTAAAAGGTGATCAGTACACCATCAAAGACAATCTACCATATTTCCAAGGACGATTATATGTCCAAGACCAAGAACTGCAAAAGCAAATCATCACAAATTACCATGATTAATTAGTAGAAGGACACCCAGGAATAGCAAAAACTCAGGCTAAGGTAAAACAAAACTACTGGTGGCCAACCTGGCGAAAAGACATTTATTGAAACCTGTGGTGTCTGTGCACAACACAAGTCTCAGAAACAGAACCCCGCTGGCTTACCACATTCCCCTAACAGTACCGCCAGCACCTTGGCATACCCTGTCGATGGACTTCATCACAGATCTTCCACCCTGCAATGGATACAAGACCATATTAGTCATTGTGGATTTATTCTCCAAAATGGCCCATTTCATCCCTCTGAAGGGACTCCCAACTGCGTCAACTCTCGCTTCTGTGTTCTTAGAGCAAATTGTTCGATTGCATGGACTTCCATCAATATTAGTATCTGATTGTGGAACTCAATTTGTTTCTGCCTTTTGGAGAAAGTGTTGTACGATTGCCAAAATCGATCTCCGGTTGTCCACAAGCCATCACCCTCAAACTGATGGACAAACTTGAACGAACCAACCAAACTTTAGAGCAATATCTTAGGTGTATGTTGCAACAGTCCGGGGATTCTTGGAAAAACATACTCTGGATAGCTGAGTATGCATACAACAACTCAGTTCACACAATCACAGGGCAAACTCCATTCTTCATTGTGCACGGAAGACATCTGAGGACATCAGTATTTGATACACCCGAAACCCTGGAAATGCCAGCCATAAAAAACTTGCATAAAACCATCACTCAGGTTCTTAAGGAGGCGACAGAGCATCTGACCAAGGCTAAGGAAAGACAAAAACTGTTTGCTTATCGACATCGGAAGGAAGCTCCCGCCTACCAGATTGGAGAATAGGTGTGGTTAACATCCAAATATATTCTCCTGAAGGGGCCAAGACCTTTCCGCCCAAGATACCTGGGCCCCTATACTATAAAGTCCATAATCAATCATGTCGCCATAAAATTGGAGTTACCATCTCACATGAAAATTCACCCCGTATTTCATGTCTCTCTCCTCAAACCAATGAAATCCAATACATGGCTTAGTTCTCCACCAGAGCCCAAAGTAATAAATGGAGAACCAGAATATGAAGTCAAATCCATCCTGGACTCCAAGGTGGTTCGATCAAAATTGTATTACATAATTGACTGGAAACGTTACGGACCTCAAGACCGAACTTGGGAACCCAGTGAACACGTCCATGCATTTAATCAGACATTTCCATCGCAATAATCCCTCCAAACCAGGACCGGGAGGAGAACCACCCTTGAGAGGGCCCTTGAGGGGGAGTGCTGTCATTGTCATGAAGTCAGGGGCACAGGTATGAAGGGGTCGCATGCACAGGAGACCTGGGTGGACACTGTCCTGGCACCTTTGGCGCCAGGCTCATGAACAAAAGTAAACAAGAATATCCATTTAACACCAAAAGACTTTTATTATGGACATAGCACTTTGGATGCATTAACCTTGAAAATTCCATCCATTAAGCAGGATGCATTAATCTTGACCATTCCATCCATAAGCAGCCCCAAGTGTATTCTTGGGTGTGGTTGCTAATGAATTGCCTTCGCACATGCTCACTCTCTAGGAGTGGCTGGGTGTGGCTGGTAAGCTGGCCCTAATGGGCGTGCCCACGATCTCAGCTATATAAGCTGCCCCGATCCTCAAGACAGACGCTTCACGTTAGTCTGCATTTGCAAGCAGCATAACGCTCACCGTCGCCTGAGGTCAGACTTACCTTTGAAGATCCTGCTTCCTGGAGATCCTGCTTCCTGCCAGCATACTTCCCAACTGGGGGAAGCTGTTCTTACCTGTACATCTCTTCGGCAAACCAAGTATTCATCTTTACACTTTCCAGAATGCCGAAATCTTCATCTTGGCACCGCAGCACGACACGCTCCCTCGTCCACAGCAGCGCCTGCAAAGAAAAACATTAGACAAGCTTAGACATCGAAGAAACAGTCAGTTTAAGGTTGAGCTTCGCCATACTTCACGCTTTCCATTAAACCATCACTTACTTGCTGTCGAGCATTGCGGTTGCATCCATCTTCCATCCAGACGCGTCTCGCGTCTCACAGCTGCATTGAGTCCGCATTTCCATCTAAGAGAAGAAAACAAAAGCGAGACATTATTGCGGGCATAAATAGGAGCAACATATACAGACATTAAAGAGAACGAACAGCATCACAAGAGCTCAAGAAAGATTTACCAATCATAAGAAGAAGCATAGTCGCACCTGGACTGGACTAATCCTTATCAGGGATCAGTGAAGGAACTAGATCCCATTCGACGCGCCCCTGCAGAAGTAGCAGGACGGAGAGCTTATCTTTCATAATTCACTGATGAGCTTAATGGGCCAGCGTATGCTCACAGAAACCGTACTTTGGGGTGAAGGGTTCGAGAGGTACAACAATCACAGATTGGTGCACTCACACACTCTTATCTCCATGCAGGAGCAGTATCACCACGTACCACTTCTCACAGCTTTTCTACTGAGGGAGAAGCCTGAAGGAGGTGATTCAAGTTCAGTGAGGGCTGCAACCATGCCCCAATGCCTCCGCACAGACCCGGTGAGCGTAACTCAGGGACCATGACCCCCGATGAGCAGATTCATCATTACACAAGTGACAAATATCTTTCCCAGCACGAGCGAGTTTCGGAATAGGCATTGTTTCTAAGAGTCTTTTTAGAAGCCTCTCTGTTAAGCTTTTTTTTTTAGCTCAGCCGTCAGTGGCTTCAGACCACATGGCTTATGTTGGTTGTAGGTGGCTTTTGTCAGTCGCTTCCTCTTATTTGATGTAGCAGAGGAGTGACAGGGGACTGACTCAACGATGATCTTCTTGTAGGCACAGCCGATGCTGTACTGTAAGTCTAATTTCTCGGTGGCAGATCGTACCTCAAGACTCCAGGTATGGTGTGATCTGCAAACAAAGGGTCATTGTTTCCTGAAGGCAATGAAGACAATGGGGGAGCAGAAGCAAGATTGCTCGATGGTGAAAAAGAACTTGCAGAGAAAGCAACGATCTCCCCAGGCCCTACGGGCTCAGGAAGGGTTCCCGGGACACCCTCGGTGTCGGTTAGAACAGGCTTGTTGTGAGCATCAGGGTCACCAGTTCCCTTCTCCTCACCTACGTCATAGGCCAGAGGAAAAGGAATCTTCTTTGTATGTGTCGCGTGGATCCAGTTCTTCTTGCTGGTCACTCGGATGGCAGTCTGTGTAGCCAGGAGGACCTGATGTGGTCCTCTCCAGCGTGGTGCGAGACAGGAAGCTCTTTACTTTCATGAGCACCCAGTCACCAGGCCAAAGTCGATGACCTGGACCCTCATATTTTACTGGGAGGGCTTCTCGCACCTGTTGATGAATCAAATACAAGTTCTGAGTTAACTTGTCACAATAGTCAGAAAGAAGTACATTTTCAATATCTTTCAGTAATTTGGGCTCTGCTATCCTAAAAGGGCATAGAAGGGAGGCCAAATCTACCCCTTGGTGTCAGGGTTCCTTTGCCACTATTGTGCTGTAGGCATACTATGATTTACATTAACCCAGACAGGTTCTAATAGTTTGCTAATCCTTCTGGCACATACATGAGTTGGACCATGAGCCACTGTCACAATAGCGGTAACATAAGCATTAAGCAGCATCCATTTTAGTTTCTCAGTGTCTACCCAACAACCCTTATCATCTAAACCTGCTGGACCCTCAGCCCACTCTTTAATTTCATCTGGAGTAGCATCAGCTTGAATTTCTTTTCTGCAACTAATTCCTTCATCTGTCACACAAGTGTCAGGGACCCCTTTTGTAGGGTTCAACACATCCATCTTTGAATGAAAATCAGTGGCAGTTTGTTTGGCTATTCTGACAGCAAAAGCGTTTCCTTTTTCCACATCGTCTGTTATTCTCTGGTGTGCAGCGCACTTCATTATTGCTAACTGTGTAGGAAGCGCAAGTGCTGAAAGTAGCCGAACAATCAAGGTGCCATGTTGTATTTTAGTTCCATGCGAGGTCAAGAAACCTCTCTCTGCCCATAGTCGACCATAGTTGTGAACCACCCCGAAGGCATACTGGCTGTCCGTATATATGTTCACACTAAGCCCTTCAGAAAGTTCACAAGCTCTGGTCAACGCAATAATCTCTGCAACCTGCACAGAATTTTGCAGAATTCTTTTGGTTTCCACTATTAAGCCTAAAGTGGTGATTGCATAAGCAGCAGTGGATGTACCATCCGGAAGTTTAAAGCAGCAGCCATCACAAAACAGCTCCCCTTATGGTTTCTTTAAGGGTGTATCATTTAAATCAATTCTGCCTTTAGTTTCTTGCTCGGTAGTATAGAGGCAGTCATGTGACATCTTGTCACTGCAAGCAATTTCTTGCGGCAGAGGCAATAGTTCGGCCGGATTTTAATGAGCAACATCTCCTAATTTGAATATGCGGTGCAAATAGAATCAGCTCATATCTTGTTAATTGTGCTGATGTGAGATGTTGCATTTGCGTTCTGTTGAATAGAACATCTAGAGTGAGGTACCATCACAGTTAGGGGGGACCCAGAACCATACCCTCACTCTGTTTTACAGATGCAGCGGCAGCAGCAACAGCTCTCAAACATCTCAGCAAAGCGCATGCAACAGGGTCAAGCGTGGAGGAAAAATAACTGCACAGTCAATTCTTTCCTCCATGCTCCTACGTTAACACAGCCAAAGCACATCCTTCACATTTATGCACATACAACACAAAGGCCTTTTCATAATTTGTTGTGCCCAAACCTGGCACTGAACACAACGCAGCCTTGAGCAGACCAAAAGCTTTCTGGTAGTCCATGTTCCATGGTAAAGGCAAAGAAATGCTCTTCTTTGTCAATGCCAACATTGCAAAATTTGGGATCCACTGTCTACAGGATGAAGCCATACCTATCAAGGCTCTGACCTCTTTCTGTGTATTTGGGACAAACATGCTAGAGATGCTTTGTATCCATTCAGATGTCAGTCTTCTCCCTCCTTCGACTGGAGGTAGCCTAAATAGACGACCTCCTGTTGACAATATGAAACTTTTTTAGTGAAGCCTTATGCCCATGTTCTGCTAGATGAGTAAGCAGCAACACAGTGCCCTCCTTGCAAGCAACTTCAGAAGCAGCAGCTAAAAGTAAATGTCCACATACTGTAACAGCGTGCAAGTAGAAGGTAATTCAAGTGTATGAAGTTGTTCCTTCAATGCTCTACTACAGATGCTTGGACTCTCAGTGTACCCCTGTGGTACATGAGTAAATGTAAATGAGTGTCCTCCTAGGGTGAACATAAACAAATATCTACTGTCAACATGTACAGAAATACTGAAGAAGGCATTCTTTAAATCCACAACACCAATGGAACAGAATTTGGTTGGGGCACAATCGTTAAATGCACTCCATCCGTAGAACAATAAATTACAGCATTCAATTCTTTCAGCAAATTTAACCCCAACACATTTTCGCCACAATCTGTCGTCAAAAGAAATGGACATGAATCACTAAATGGCCCCAGTGCAATTGGTACCGGCTGAGAGACCAGACTAAGCACTGGCGCACCAGAAAACCCTACAGAAATGTTGTTCTGCCCTGACAGAGGAATATCCGGAACCCGTGAATGATCAATGGAACACTTTTGTGCTCCTTTATCTATTGAAAATAGATGCTTCCTATTCCCCACCTGCATCTCATATGTACAGGTTCCAGACTCTGCTTTAGGCTGTCCTAGCGGAACTATATGGCTTCAAATGCGTGATTCTCAGAAAAATAAACAGTCGAAGGATTATCAAAAATTTTCCCACTATTGACACTATGTTGCTGAATATCCTGTGAAGATGACTGTTGATTCTGAGTGTACTGACTTCTACCAGGATCCCCTATCCCCAGGATGGCCCCTGGATCATCTACCCATGGCACCATATGTGCTATTCGATCTTTGCTGAGTGATCAGGCATTGTGCTTGCCAATGGCCTTCCTGTCTACAATAGGCACATTGGTTCATTTGTAGAGGACCCAGTTGTGCATTACTCTGTGGCATAAATTGACCTCGAAACTGCATATTCCCAGCCCTAGTTCCTCTAACTATTTGCTGCAACAATACTTTCGTTTTTAAGTCACTCTTCTTCTTTTCTACCTTCTCTTTTTCGGTATTAACCCTATTCTCATAGTACTGAGCCATATTTATACTTCAGACTGTGATTTCACTTGCCAAGTGCACTCGGAATTCATAATTTGTGATTGGATTTCAGGCAACAATCCGCGCACAAACTTGTCTACAAACAGCCTTTTCCCTGACTCTGTACTTAAGTCTTGACCACTGAAATCTAAAAACACTTGTTCATATCGATCAAAGAAAATTCAGTAGCACCTTCAGATTTCGCTAGGATGCAAGCTGTAAGCTTGTTCCAAACTATTCTTCTTTCTGGAACCAGTGTTTTCAATTTTGCTACTATTCTATCTGGCAACATCAGTATCACTTGTGGCGGTTTCTCATCAATCTTTCTTTCTCCATCTATCCATACCAAGTTAACCCATGTATCACCCATTCCTGCCTGGTCATCTACAGTTGTAATTTTTTTCCATTTATCAGCCGGTAGGATCACAGGGAACATCAAATCTATATCACCCAGCGTGAAAACTGATGAATGCAAGACAGATTCAATTTCTTTATAAAATCCTGTTGGATTCTTCCTAATATCTGGAATTGTTTGTCTAATGGTATTCACTTCCTGTCTAGAAAATGGGACATGCACAAACTGTGAGACATAATGTGCTTCAATAGAAGTGCCTGGTGAGCCTGCTGCGGCATCTGCTAGAATTTCTACTTTGGGAACAAATGTCAGAGGAACCTCCCTCATTGGCAATTGGAAAGTAGGCAATTCTGAACGCTTATAGCAACAAAGCTAAATCTAGTGACAAAGTAGTCAAAGCAGTATCAGGTGAAAATGCTCTTCTATAGATAAACATCAAATCTGCAGGACAACAAACCTTTCTCTTCATAAACTCATCTTGTAGATACTCTACCATCACCTGTAACACTTTCCTTTGCATTGCCGGAGCATACTGACTAAACGTGTCATGCACTTCAGTGGGAGAAATTGAAACATCTGAAATCCATCTTAGAGCGTCTCTTGAGCAAATACGTGTTTCTTCCCTCACTGGTTTCAATGAAGGAAGAAATCGTTTCTGCACATATGATGCTTCCACTCTATTACCATCTAATTCATCATTCTGTAACCAACCTAGCTCCCTTTTAAACTCAAATACCTTCTCAACATGCTCATGTACTTTCTCCGCAGTGTCCCTTGAGTGGAACAGGACATTCAAATCCCTCAATCCCTGTGGGACATTCATGTCTGTCAAATCACTCTAAATATCAGCTAAATGCGTTCCCATCCCCTCTATTAAAATAACATTTTTCGGAAATGCTTTCTTGGACAGAAATCCCAACTAAAACAGCTGATTCTTCACCCTCTTCTAGATATTTCTTAGCCCATGCATACAATTCTTTTTCTAGCTTTAGATACTGTACCACGAGTCACTATTCTTGAATCAGCACTCAGCCCTTCAATCACTATAAGTGGAGCAGAAACAATTGCAAAAGAAAGCTCAGACAAATCTTGTTCAATAGGTAGTGGAGACACTACTACTGGTGTTGGAGATGGAATTATGGGAACAGCAACTATCGGTAAGGGTGGAGGTGCAGGAGGAGGAATAACAACAGGAAGAGGAGCAACAGCAGGAAGAAGAGGAACAACAGCAGGAAGAGCAGGAACAACAACAAGAGGAGGTGCAACAGCGGGAGGAGGCACATAAGGAGGAGGTGAAGTTGCAACATTTCTATGCTCATTTAATAGCTTATTAATCAGTTCATCTGAGGTATGAAAATCCTGAGACGGATGTATTTTCTGTACTCCAAGTTGAAAAGCCCTATCCATACTTCTAATAGATTCTGACTGTTTTTGTTGATCATACAATAATGCTTTTTCAGTATTTGACATGTGTCTACGTGCATGTTGTTGTTTACTCTTAAGTTGTTGCATAGCTTCCTTTCTCCAATCTTTAATTGCATCAAATGCTGCAGGCCTAGCCTGTTTCTTTAATAATATGGACTTTATATACTCTATGTGAGCAATTTCACAACTACCATAGACTGGTCACTGAAGTTCGGAAGCATGTCTAGTTTGTCTGTGCCAAATATCATTAAATACAATATTATTTGGGCCGTACTTCCAGTATATTAAACAAGCCAGCGACCCAACGGGTGGCGCTGGTTGGCCTCGTCCCAAAGATTGTCTATCTCTGCGGAATAAAACCCTGAAACAGGAAGACAATTTCCCAGGCATGTCAGATCACTGGTGTTACCTGGCGTTGTCTGTACTAATGAGAACAAAACTGCACACAATATCAGGATTCTGAGGAATCGGGGCACAACTCACCTGATTTCAAAGATACCAAGGGTCCGATCGGATTACAAAGGATCGACGTAGCTGGCAATTTTGGCAAAAATACCCGCCTCGATATGGGGACCCTTGTCAACATGTCCTCTCGAACTGCTTGCTTACCGTCCAGGGATCGGATTGTGCAGTAATGTTGAGGTGTCGCGCCTCATACAAAAAGGAGCCCCTTTTCACACTCCGATCCCAGTCCGGTAGACGCATGCTTGATCAGCGAGGTGATATCAATCTTGAGGGTCCCTATTCGGGTGGCATCTGATAGATCAGCAAGGAATATCGAGGCTTAGTACCACCAAAAATTAAATCTGCCAGTCACAAAGTCAAAGTTATAAGTATACATTTTATTCTGTACAGATACAAATATGAAAGCAGATAGCTATCTGGCTCTCATGCACCTCACAGTGTGACCAGCAGACACCATGAGGGGAGAGAGTACTGGACATTACAAAACACACAGCATTTATACTTTCTTACCCAGGCCCGGTTACATTGTCCAGCCCCTCTTCAAGTTACACAGTTGCTAGAGTTCATGCCCAGTTCACATAGCAAATACAGCATTGTTGTTTCCAGGTTTAAGACACAATCCTTTACACACGAAATACAATGATGACAAACTTTGCTTTTCTTGGCCATGTAGACTCTTCTTGGTTCTTGGCTATAAACAAGAAAAGGGGTCCTGCCTATGTGGTTTCTAATCTACTGCACTTTTATTCTAATGCAGTTATTATTTCTTATAGGGCTGTCTGCCAGCATATCATTAGTTGGCAAGCAATGCCTTACTGTGTACAGAAAATACAGTGAAAAACTCAAAAGAGAATGGTGCTCAGTTTATTACTCCTGACTGACCAATTTTTTCGTGTTTTAAAATATATGCACTTTGTAACATATGTGAAAAGCGCACAACTTGAAAGTCACAGAATGCAGTGCATATATACATATTTTTACAAATGATATGTAGAGTTAGGCTAAAGAACATCGGACATTTACTTCATGAAATCTTCATAACAAAACTCAGCATAGGCATTGCGTCATGCCTTTGCAACTTGTCACATAATTTGAAAAACATACAGATGTCAAATGTAGTCACAAAAGTGTTTGTTATTTTCACAGGTGAACATGGAGTTCCTAAATAACACCAAATGCATTACTTTGAGTGGCTTTGACATGCAAAAGTTCCAAGTACAGAAATGTTCTAGTGTCTTTTATAGATGAAAATATATTCACTGTATTTCATCTAGGTGATATAACCTTCACGGGGTTTACTTTGCACCAAAAGTCAATTTTCAGCCAGGCTAGAGGGTGACCTTAAAAAGTTGACCTCCGGATATTAAATCAGATCCCGGGCAGGGGGAAGGACCCGAAGGGCACCTGCATGCTTGCACTTGGGTTCATGGACGTTTCGGCATATAGTGTGAGAGAGCCTTCTTCTGGAGTCAAGGCACTTAAAACCCCTGCAAGAAGCAGAGGGAACCGTGAGAAACTCATCATAAAAACCATTGTGTGTAACTAACTTTTTATGAGTATCACAGCAATCCATACACAGACTAAAATGAGTTCAGGACTATTTTGCTAGAAAGCACAATTCCAAACTGGTACTGACCTTAACAGTAATGACAACCAATATTGTCGCTGTTCTGGCTTGTTGATTTGGAGTGGGCGAATATGAGGCCCATGTTAGAAAAGCTGCTGTGGTTGCTTCATCTCACAGCAAGCGGATAGTGTCACTAAAACACGTGAAACAAAAGTGATAGTGTGTGATCAGATTTGTGGACTCATGAATCAAGGTGGTACAGATCATGTAAGGTAACAGACTGGTACAAACTAGTGAGTTGATATTTGGTAAAATACCTCTGTCTACTCCAGTGGAGTGGATAAGGGAGAGGGATACATTCTTCTGTTTCCCCGCTGTTTGGAATGCGGCATGCTGTTAAATTCGTGCTGGGTAGAGATCTGGGAGGAGTGGAAAAACGAGGGACAAGAGAGGGAGCATTCCCTGTTAGGACAATGGTGGAGTGCCTGGACAGGGGTATATGGAGGCCTATAAAGGCAAGGCTGAAATGTAGATAGACAGGTACTTACTATCACGGAAACTGAGGTCTCCGAGGCTGAGCGCACGAGGATACAGCACTGCGTTGCTCTAATGGGAGTGCGGCTATAATATAGTAGCCAGACCTGTATAGGTATATGCATGTGCGCATGCGTCGTGAATGGGATACTGTTCTCTCGCGCATGCGCGGGTCGCGGGGCATACTGTTCTCTCGCACATGCGCGGATCACGGGGCATCACTGTGTAAGTGTAAGTGTCTTGCTGAATCGAGACAAAATGCCAGACGCCAAAAAGAAAAAGCGATCGGCGGTGGAAACTGCACAGTAGCATGCACGCACTGGAAGGTCAAAGCGTTGCTGGTAATATGTATGTGTAGAACCAGATGAACGATCCGGAAATGAGGATCGGGTGGGGCTAAATGCATGTTAAAGATAAGATGATAAGGCTGTATGCAGTAAGTCACTGCCAAGGGAGGCCATAGCCTGTCATGGGTAGGCGACCTGAATAACAGGGGGGGCGCTATGGAATGCCTATGTTGGCAGTACTGGAGGTATATCTGGCCAGTGGGAGGCTAAAGAGTGGATAGCCAAGTTGTATGTATTGAAGGTGTGGGGTTTGTAGTGGATGTAAACAGCCCCTGGGGCTGTGTAGGCAGGAGTGCAACAAATATTGTGCACAGTAATGCACAACTGTCTGAGACCTAGGTGTAGTTTTGTGTGAATTAGCCTGGTGGTTCTAACACATTGAGTCCCAATGAAGTGGATTTTAGCTTGAAAATCCACCAGGCTTCTTTGTAGTTAAGAGAATTGGTCGGGTTGTTTATTTGTGGTACTTTGTCCACTACCCACTAGGGCCATTCTTGGTAGTTGTTCCCCTGGTAGACTACATTGGATTACAACCCAATTAAAAGGTGCCATAAAGAAATTCTGGCACCTTTTAATTGGGTTGTATTAGGGCCAAATGTAGTGACACACGTGATGTTGTCTTCTCCTGAGTTGTCTTTCTCTATGATGGTCAGCAGGGATTCCCTTGGGGTATATCTTGCTCTTTTCTGAGTGTTGCGCAGCAATTTTTTGGGGTATCCCCTGGCTAGTAGTTCGCTGTTCAGCAACGAGGCATGTGTCTTAAATTCCTGAATATTGGTACAGTTCCTGCGAATGCGCAGAAATTGTCCGATGGTAAGTTGTCCCGAAGGTTGTGAGGATGGTGGCTTTGGTAATGCAAGATGGTATTATGGTCAGTTTCTTTTCTGAACAGGGTACATTCCATTTTTTTGTCCTGATGCCTAATGGTGAGATCCAGGAAATTAATTTCAGAGTTGTTGTGGAGCATAGTAAATTTGATTTCCTCAGTGCAGTTGTTGATCCAATTGTAAAATTCGATCGGATTTTCATTCTGTCCTCTCCAGATAAAGATAATGTCGTCTATGTACCTGTACCAAGAAACAATGCTGTCAAGAAAGGGGTTGGCAGTGTTCAGAACAAAGTTGTTTTCATATTCTGCCATCAAAATGACCGCCATGCTGGGTGCAAATGCCGCCCCCATGGCGGTGCCACAGATCTGCATGTAAAATGTGCCGTCGAATTCAAAGAAGTTGTGGGTAAGGGCCAGGTCCAATAGCTCCACTATAAAGTTAGTGGGCACTCTCTTTTGTTTCATATGGTGTGTTAAATGCATTCTAATGCATTCCACCGCTAGACCTTGTGGTATACTGGTATATAGACTAGTGATATCCATAGTTATCAGTAAGTCCTCCATAGGACTGAATGGTTGGTTTTTGAATTTAAGGATGGTGGCCATAGTATCTCTCCTTGTTCTTGAGCTTTAGGGTAAGTCTAGTTCTAAGAGATGAGCACAAGGGGTTTCTCCCAAAGCACACGGCTTTAATTGCTTTGCATTGTGTTCCATCGTTTGAATGAAGATGAGGCTTGTAGACACAGATAACACTTTGAATGGCAGTTCATCTTGATTATGAGGTCTCTTTGCACTGAACAAACATTCTGCTCTTAGCAGCCTTAATGTTGACATAGGCTCAAAGTTCACTCTGCTCAGTGGCGGCTGAAAACACAGTTTACCATTTCAGGACAGAAAGCAGGGGTTAGAATCAAAATGGTGGATGTTTCCAAGATGGCGGCAAAGTCAATTCTATTTAGATCTGTTTAACTGTGGTTTTTAATACAAATACGAATGCGCTTAGGCCAACATTCATAATCAGATGGTATTTATGCAAACATGGTTTAACAGGACCATAAAGCATGTACATGATGTTCATGCGCTGCAAGGTCACGCTACACACTACACTTGGTGAAAGATGTAAGTATGTGTTTTAATCAAACTTAAATCTTTCACTTATTGTCGAAAGAAGGGGGGTGTACCGGGCACCCAAATGTACCAGCCAACTCTTTACATCACCAGTAATATTAGTTACAGTAGTGATACCATCAAAAAACATGTTCATGCTGGCTGTTACTATATTTCAGTATCCCCATGTATGAACATTCTTTTGTTGGCTTTGCCCTTGATGCCAGTGAAAATCTCCTGCTACAGGAAGAACACGATTTTGCTGTTGCACAAATGCTTGCCCAACACCTACACCACCATGTAAGAATACTTTATATTGACTTTTCCCTTAAGGCCAGTAAAACAAGCAATGCTACAGTAAGGAACCACTTCCTTGTTTGACTGCACAAATGCCTCCACACACCTTTTAAGAACATCATGATGACTTTGCCCTTAACATCAATAAAACAAGCAATGCCATAGTAAGAAAACATGTACTTGTCTACTGCACAAGTGCCCCCACCCACTCCATGTAAGGACACAGATCATATTGGCCTTGTCCTTTATGTGAGTGAAAAATTCCAAGCCACAGTAAGAAAATGTCCAGTCTGCCTTTCTCTATGATATAACATACTTCAAGTTGGCTTTGCCCAAAAATACTAGGAAAACATGTCGAAAATGTCCATGCATCAATGCCCCTGGCTGGGCCCCAGCTTTGTGCACACACATGTATACCCACCCATTCAATCGCCAGTCACTAACCCCGTGGAGGCTGGTGATTTTTTTTAATTGGAAGGGGGTTAAATATTTCCCACAACAATGCCAGAGCATCCGAGCATAGCAAGGGAGCCTGAACCAACCAAAGGGGTTTCAAGTTTTTGTATCCCACAACACCCATCCCCCCATGAAAACATTTTGAATAATGGGATAAAATGGAGCATTAAACAGCACACTTTCTGTGAAAAATTGGGAACAAAGCCCTACTGCTTGCAATTGGTTTTGTAGGGTAACTCAAATCCAAAAATCCAATAGATGCAACTCACCAGCAGTGTACAAGAGCATTACCCAACACATTTTCATGATGCCTTTACCCAAAATATATGCTAGTGTAAAAACATTTTCATGCTGTCTGTGCCCATACATATCCATGATGGCTGCACCAATATATGTCAGTATTCCCATATAAGAAAATACTCAGGTTTGCTTTGCACATAATGCCAGTAATGATATGATAAGAACACATGTCTAGGCTCACTCTGCCAATATATGGCTGTATCCCCACATAAGGACATACTCCTGTTGGCTTTGCTGTTAAAAATGGCACGCCACAATAGGAAAACGTGTTCAAATTGGCTTCACCAAAATGCCTTTCTAGCCATGTAATAACACTTATCATGTTTACCATATCATGGATGCCCAGAATAAAATGGCATGTCACAATATGAAATAGCTAGACTGGCTGCATTCAAATGCCAGACTAGCAATGTAATAACACATATCATGCTTGCTTCATCATAGATGCACAGTAAAACAAAAAGCGATGTCACAGTAAGAAACGGCTAGACTGGCTACACCAAAATGCTAGACTAGCTACGTAATAACACTTACCATGCTTGCTTTATTATACATGCACAGTAAAAAAATGTAATGCCACATTACAAAATGGTTAGACTGGCTGCACCAAAATGGCAGTCTAGCCACATGCAAACACATAACATGCGTATTTATAATGGATGGATGCCCTTTAAAAATGCTGCAATGCACACCCCACTCCTCGGACCAACTCACCAAAATCTGCTCCTGAGCAGCTGATCTAGCGCAAACACAGGCAGACACAACATTCACTCGCTCATTTACTCACACTATTCACTCACTCATTCACACACATGCGCTACAAACATGCTCATTCACATCTGCACCCAGTCACACATACATCATACACTCACTCATTCACACACACATTTACATAATAGACCCTTTTATGCATGGACCATACATACAAACATACATACATCATAAACATGCAGCATGTTTCCGCATGTGTCCGCATCAAAATCCATCTTCCCAGAAGGACTCCTCTCCAGGAAGGCCTCCAGGAGCTGGCTCTTACACTCGAACTTCTGCCAAGCTGACAGGTTCCTTTCATACGCAGTGGAGTTGGAGCACCATGCCGCAACTGGAATATTTCTTTCTGAAGTCAGAGTGCATTCTCTAGAACTTCATAAAGAAATAATTTCTTCTTAAATCGAAGTGCATGCATACTGCCTTTCGGAAGAAATTATCAGACTTTAGAAAGAAATCCTTTCTTTCTAAAGTCAGAGTGCATTTGCACTGTCTTCAGTAAGAAAGAATGTATTTCTGAAGCTTGACATCCCCCATGAAGCCTCGGGGTGCCCTGCACAGCGGGGGCTGCAGGGCCCACCACTACGACAGTGGCTAGTAGACATGCACTCAATGAATGCACTGAATGAATGGCCATCTTGTACTCAAACTGGACATGTAGGTGTATGAAAAGTACATTACATAAATGTACACTGCTATACATATGAAGAATCACATCAAAGTCGGGACTAACTATGATGTGAATTTTCATACGTATCTAAGACATATGAAAGATGTAAATTGCATACATGAACAAAATGTAAATTGTATGGCTCATATGGCATATGCTCATACCCTCATACGGCGAACACTCGTACTACATATTATGACGTACAGTCATATGCTATAGCCCATACTCACGACAAAAAACACTGGAATTAGATATATATAAAAACCTTTGAAAAAAGAGGTAAGGTTAATATAAGAAAAAGTAAAATATACAAAGAGTGGTAATAACAATGTTAAGGTGCAAACAGACACTGCATACCACTACAAGTGCAGATATGAAACTAAAAGTATAAACGCTCATTCTACACCACTACAAATCCAACCATCACACTTCAAGTTTTTGGCAGGCTACATCAATACTATAGTTCATGTGAGTGTTAAGGTTGGATGTGTGGTGGATCAAGTGAGTGTTTATACTTGGACTGCAAAACGGAGTGCAGAGTAAAAAATAGGCCAAATTGCCTTTACTTCACAATTCCAATGCGTTTTTTAAAAAAAAATGTAAATACTGCCTGCAAATAACGCTTGGCAAGCAGCATTTGCAATGGATTCCTATTGAATACGCCTGCTTTTAGCAGATGCAAAAGTCATGCGGATTTCATAGCAATCCTTTGGTTTTCAGCTGACATGAAATTTCATGTTGGAGAAAAATGATGGTGCTATTTAAAGGTAGAGTGGGAGAGCAACATGGAAATTCATTGCACTCTGTGCCCCCACTGTGCCTTCAAAACGAGTGAAAATCCCCCTGGATATTAAAGTGAAAAGCATAGAGCATACACCTTGCTTGTATGCATCACTTTAATGATCCATGGTTTAAGAAGATGCCCCCCTATATCTGGATTTAGTCCACAAGTATCCCTATGAAGACCACAGTATCTTGGGTGCCCAACCTGGCCATCACTGCCCCTCCACTCTTGCGACAAGATTCCATCATAGCTCCCAGTTCATGATCCATTGTAGTGTGGAACTCACTGTGACACTGACACGCCGGCCTACCACAATCATGGTCATTTCATGACCCCATTAATTGCATGGAGGAGAATGCTTCCATGTGCACTTTTGTGCAACACGGCCCTTCTGTGCCATTTTCCTCCTTTCACTCACTGGACAGTGATTAGTAAAACAAAGGCAAAATGGCCTTACTTTTCCCACCACGTTAGTGGGGACGTGTAAATGCGATCTGTAAAGTGTGATTTGCAGGTGGCATTTACAATGGATTCCTACGGAAACCGCCTGCTTTGACCAGAGGGTAATTTTAGGCTGATTTAAGAAGAGAATGAAATGGAGGCGGACATAACGCTCACCAACCCTGCCTTACAATTGCAGGACAATTAATCACACTGGTAAACGTTGCAGAAACGGTGCTTCCCACCACGTTTACCGATCTGCTTCAACTGGAAAATGACCCCATTGTGTTGGGCTGATACTAGGCATGTGCCGACAGTGCCCAGTTAGAGTATTACACTCTGATAAAGGCAGCATGATTGCATACAAAACCGGAAATACATTTTGACATGATAATAACTACAGCACAAAAAACGTCCTGCCTTTCTCAAGTGAACGTTTATTAAAAAGAGAGGTAGCACCCAGGTGCTCAGAGCTGCTATGAAAACAAAGAAGGGACAATTTGGTTTGAAGGGGTTCTGTAATACACATGCGTCAAAGATGCACGTCGTTAAGTATATAGTTAAAACGAACATATATCTACCCGTGTTGTACAGCTGCTCTCCGGCTGCAGCGGCTTGGAAAAAGGCAACCGGTAGGAGAGACTCACAAAAAGCGGGCGGACAGGCATGACTACCCTAGAACATTACAATTAAGAAAGGGAAAAAAACAGCAACCTAAAACAGAAGCGTAATGTTATCAGAGGAAACTGAAAAAGATCTTCCGTCTGAAGAGGGATTAATCGAGCCCGCCTTGCCCTTGCTCAAACCTGTCATCTGCCTGTGCTGCTGCCAGCGGCTTTGATAAGCGGGTTCCATTTTAGGTCAGATTTATCAGGCGTTTTATCGCAGCTGATACTGAGCATCCTCGCCAGACTCCGGCCCATTCGCTGACAGACATGAGCCGAAAGCCTTGGCTTCCTCTGCTGTGACATATTGATTACGCCAGTGCCTTCCCCTGCCTCCCCGGGGGAGCAGCTCTTCCAGATCAAACTGGCAGCAATCGCAGGCCTTTAATGGGACTCTTTCAGGAAAGTAATCTTTGCATCTTTTTAGGGCAAAGTTCACGAGGAATGTTTGCTCTGATAGCATCCTTAACCACCCAATCACAGAGAATATTGAACTTGTAAAAACAAACAGATTGTGCTCTCTAGGCACAATTGTAGTCTGGATCATTTGGCTGCGTGTAATCATCAAGGGCTGCTCGCATTTCCCATTAAACCCCGGGTCTCCCCCGAGCTTATCTTGCAATTAAGTACAAGCCACAAGAGCACTTTTAACCCTCAATGCATCGCTTTGAGTTCTAAACGCTGCCATAGTACTGCACAATGTGTGTAGAGCAAAGCAAGGCAAATGTATAATCGGCAAAACCCCCAAATGTCCACGAATAGTAGGAAACATGTAACTTGGCATCACAATTTCTCCCTTTCACAGTCCTATATCATTGGATAAGGCGCGTGCCAAGGAATAGTAGGACTAGGTATAATGAAGATGACATGTAATATTCAGGACATTACCACATTGTCCCTCCTCCCCATTAGCCTCCTAATGAAACGAACAAGGACGAGGAAAAATAGGACTCAGTATGAAGATTACCAGTAATAGGGGCTTAAACAAAGGAAGATTTCCAGCTGACCATTCAACTAATATCCATTACTAATCTTATGTTCTTTTTTCTTTTCATTTGTTGATTTTCATAAAACATTGACAATGCCATCTGGCGGTTTCAGGGTGTGCGTGAGACAAAAGGAGGGAGGTCAAGGGACACAGAATATACAATGGAGTCAGTCCCCACCTAGAAGAGGCTCTTAGACCAGGCCAGGCCTGAAGCCCTGAGGTAGGTTTCAAGGTGGAGGGATCGAAGGAAGGTTCAGTATGGTGGCACTGTGGTGATTAAGGCATCTTCTGCAGAAAATGTGCATTATAGTGGCCAGAGGAATGCCTCATTTGGAGAAGCTTAGCGTAGATGTCTGGTGGGGAAACTGAATATAACCTGATGTTCCTAAATGTCATATTTATTATGCCATAAATGTTTTGTAGTTGCCTACTCATCAGAAATAGTGGAAAGTGTGATCAAGGCCAGTGCTATGCATGGTAATATTAGGCTGCCACACAAGCAGACAGCCACCTGGGGTATGGTGACAAGATGTTGCATCAACCTAGTTCAGCAAAAGTCCTTGCACCAGTCCTGAATGCAATGGGATGTATAGAGAAGCAAAGTCAGGACAACAACCTGACAGGAAACAGGTATTAAAGAATCAGAGTGCTTACGTCGAATGGAGTGGCGATATCGATGGAACGCAGGCATATGGGGCTGGACAGAGGGTTTAACACATTTTGCAATAATTGATCACTCAGCCACATTTTTTCAGTGTGTTTGCCAATTAGCTTTGGTAGAGGCTGAAAAATGGAGATATCAGCTATACAGAAAATATCTGAAAGTTATTTATACTCATGACAATTGGTCTTGCAAAGTGATGAGCCTTGGAATTGGGATGGGCCATAGAGTAAGGATGAGCCTTGAAGTTGGCCTTAGTGTAGACATAGGGCCGCATTACGAGTTTGGTGGAAATACGGCAGTAAATCTGCCAATACAGATTTACCGTTACCGCCGTGCATTGGGGCGCAATCTCTGCCGAATTACAAGCTGTTGGGCGCCCGCTCACAACAATGGCAGTTACAGTAAATCTGCCTCGCAGAGTTACTGCTGAAAACCCTGTGGCGTGATGTAAATCCGTCAATAATTTGTGGAATTACCGTGACCGTCTTGGCGGTCCACGGAAATTCCTCCAGCAGGTATTCCACGTGTGGAAATTTATCATCGCTATAAAAGGAAGTTCCACAGTGCCCATTTTGAAAAACACTATCCATCAATTATCTCCAGATAGGTGTGCCATGCAGACACCCAGCCAAGGGTAAACATGTCCACAGGAAAGGTTAAATCTAGGGTACCCGATATGAGGCAGCAGAAGCCAAAATTCAGCGAGCAGGAGCTCACAGTGTTGGCAGAGCAAGTCGTTGCCATCTCAGATGAGCTATATGGCCCATCCCACAGGAAGACCAGCAAACAGCGCAAAAAATACTTATGGGCAGAAGTCCAGGACAAGGTGGTGGCTGTAGGGCACCTACAATGTGATGTAGAGGACATGAATAAGAGGTGGAATGACCGCAAGTCCAGGGTCAGGACACTCATCGCCAATCACCGCTAGGAGACCGCTGCCACTGGAGGTGGTACAGTAGAATCACTGCTACTGACGCCATGGGAGGAGATGCTCAGTGGGATACTGCACATGGTCGGGAACGAGGGCGCGGGCATGGCAGAGCTAGAAGCCAGCAGCCAAGCTGAATGTGGTGATTACGACAGTGACACATGCAATAATGACTGCACAACCCTGCAGGCAGTAAGCAATCACCACCCCTGTGAGGCACCAGGCTCCATTGACAGCAACCAGTGACCACCGGACCCCCTCACATGACACTCATGCACTGCCAACATAGCCAACGTGCAACTATGCAACTGTCCATACCCATGGATGCACAACACTTGATAGTTGCGTTGCAGCCACATGCACCTCGGCTAACATGGCCCATGTACAGATGCATTGAGGAGTACACATCTGACATCATGCCCACCTGACTCACACAAAAGCAAATGTGCTCCACCCACCTGACTGCACCACCAAATAGCTGCTACCAACAGTCCAGTCGCACCACTGCACAAGTCAGGCCATGGCCCAACTAATGCCTTTGATGAACCTCCAAATCTAGCAGGACAACCCATATTTGACAATCCATATGCAATGTATGCCATATACACATTGGCCGACAGATGATGCCAGCCGACCTAGGAGACCCAACACATAGATGACAATGTACAAGTGACAGTGAATGTTGTTTTCCAAAGCACATCAGCAACAATGTGGTAACGCACATGTCAATTTGTCCCAACAGGAACCTAAGACACCCAGGAAATGTCCCCGGAGGTTGGACCTTCCAGGACACCAGCAACAACCACTGGCAGAAAGCAGCCAGGCCAAGGCAGTTCAGTGAGTGGGAGCGTACCACTCAAGAAGAGGCACCAGTTCACCAGGACAACCACAGACACTCCTGCCACCACGGCGGACAGGCCCACGCGGCCAACACAGGCCCCTGGTGTGCAATCTGTACTAATAAGAAGAGTCCAGAACACTGCCACATCAGGCCTGACTGCTGATGCACAGGTGGGTCAGGGCAGGATGAAAGACAGCAATCAAAGCAGGCCACAGCAGGCACAGATGTAGATCAGCACGAGGGTGCCTCCTCTGCATCAAGTGACCTACATTCCCCCGCCTGGAATGTTTCCCCTGAGTCCTCCCCACTGCGCAGCCTCTCACGACTGGATATACCACCATCCCAGTGTGATGTCTCCCGTGCCTTGCGCTATGCAGAGGACTCACCAGATGATCAGGCAGGGATGCTCAGTGTCATGGCCAGCATAAGGAACATGTGCAAATGCTAACACCACCACCAATGCCTATCCCAACACTGCAGGCCTGTCATGACCACCGTGAGGGGGCACACGTTGTGCCACAAGCAGGCTCCTACCAGAACCCTGAGGGCCTTAAAACCACTGCAAAAGGGCTCCTGGAGCCAGTCCTGGCGCCTTTGGCACCAGGCTCATATGTAGGAAGGAAGGGCTGTTCAAACTATTTCCCATTTATGTACATGGGCTTTTAAATCCAACATGGAAGCACCCACACAGTCTAGTTCTAAGAACCAAGCCATGCGGTCTAGTGTTTTTGGTGTGGCAGGCCTGGAACTACTTTCCCTGGTACTACTTTACCTGGGCTATATAAACCACACCCTGACTGCAGAACACGCTTCGTGTTATTCTGCGACCAGCAGCGTGACGCTCACCGTGTCCAGCTCCTGGTCTTCAGCATCTTCCTGGAATCCTGCAAGAACAAGAACAAGATTATTCTGTCTTACCTGAGAAAACACCATCCAGCACTCAGCATCTCAACTGGGCTGCAATCTGTGGAAACCGAGAGAAGAAACATCAGTCACCTGTGAGTACTAACTTAAGGACTTCCGGCGAACCGCTACCGCAGCTGCTGTTTGAACATTGCGACCTGCAATAACGAGAAAGTGAAAAAAAATATTCGAACGCGCGCTTCCAAAATATCGAATTCCATCAGTTTTACCTGAATTCCACCGTGCTACGCCACGCTTCCATCCGGAGCAACACAGCAACATCTGCAAAGAGACATATTCAGGTTCGCTTTCAATATTAAACAACCGCACAGTGCTGTACTTATCTTAACGGATTCCGGGGGCTTGTTTTTCATCGCGCTATCACCCACTCGCAACACCACAGCAGCCTGTGAGGAGAAGAAGAGGAAAACACAGGTTAGCTTTAAAAGACAATAAAGACGCTAAGCTTTGCACTTTCTCTTACCTAGAAACGTGCCTCTCCATCCAGCACGCCAGCATCAAGACCTTTGCACCTGAAAAGAAGGAGATAAAGACATTAACGAATTCCCACCATAAACAGAACAAAGACTTACAATTAACAAACCTAACTGCCTACCAGCAGATTCGGGGTCACAGCAGGCCTGGGCCCAAGGAACGCATACTGCACCAGGGAAGCTACTCGGGCAGCTCACCAACAAACGTCAAGCACCCCTGCACAAGAAACGCAGGACGGATAGCTCACCCTACAAATAACTAAGATTAATTATTCAGCACTGGGCAACTATGCATCCAGGGTTCCAGATCGATCTCAGAGCCTTCCAGACACCACCGGGGATATCAGGTGAGCGTAACAGGTCACATGGGACCGTCTGGACCGGATGGAACAGAGGCAGCCAGAAATGCGCAACATAGCTCAGGAATACTTGGGGCATGCTGAGACCATGTGTGACTGCACCCAGAGGTCCTCGAGATGGTTGTCGGGGTCAATCGACAGTCTATGGAGGAGCACAGTCACATGCAATGCATGCCTGCGTCTCACCAGCCAGAGTGTCAGGGAGCTGGCTGAACAAATGTCCTTGTCACATGAGACCATGGCCAGAGCCACACATCTGAGCCTAGAACATCTACGGGGAGCATGCAGGGGAGCTCACAGTCTGCTACCCGTACTGAGGGGTCAACACAGAGCACCTGACCCAGACACTCACAAAGGAGTGCCGCAAATGCTGACAGGCCAACAGAAAAAAGGGGGATAATGCGAGTGGTAGTTGTAGTTGGGGTGAAGGGTGGTTGTAATAGGGAATGTTGTTGCCTTATTGCCAGTATTAAACACACTTAAATCTTCTTCATGTTGGTAGTATCAATTTGATGCAATTTAGATAGATGCATTCATTGCATGCATGAGTGTCATGTCTCTGGTGTCAAAAATAATTTTAGATGATCTCATGGTGGACCATCCGTCCTTCCCTTGCTTCCACAAGTAGGTCCTGGGGTGCCCGGTCCACTCCTCTAACCTCTTCCTCATAAGAGCTAGGGGGGTCATTGTCTTCATCTGTGGGCATTGCCACATTCCTGCGTATGCACATGTTGTGCAGCATGGTGCAGACCAATATTATTTTCCCTACTTTTCAGGGCTGTACATCAGTGCACCACCTGTGTGATGTAGGCACCTGAACCGGGATTTCAGAAGGCCAAATGTCCTCTCAATGTCAGATCATGTTCTCCTCTGTGCATCATTATAGGCCATTTCCTGTGGTGTTACGGGGTTTCGCACGGGGGTCATTAGCCATGGCAACTGCCGGTATCCAGCGGCACCTGCAAGACATGAATGGACTGTATGAGACATGGCGGTGTGTTGACCGTGGTACAAGTGTATGGTCATGACGTGCATACTCCTATGTGCATGACTCAGTGGATGGGCACAGGGCACCTTGTGTGCATAGGGGGTGTTGGGGCATGGTCAGAATGGCTACCCTGAAGCCATATGCATTGTGTGAGTCGCCAGTCATGTGTAGTCTGTCAATGATGTGACATTGGCAATGGACTGGTCACCTATGGTGTGGCACTACACCATGTGGGGTACATGGATATGCCTACATGGGTTGTACGTTGACTTAATTGCTGCCTAACATTGCTCAATACCCATATTCATCACATGTGTCAAGTCTGTGTCCTGGTGTGGGTCAGTCAGGGTGCCTGGACTGTTCTGGGTGTCATTGGTATTGCATCATGGTACTTGTGGTTCATTCACTTCACTACCACTGATGTGCCTCATGTGCATGTGAGTGCTTTTGACAGTCAGGTCTGAGTGCGACTTACCCATGAGCCAAGTGTGCTGTCCCCTGTGCTTCTCCATGTACAAAGGCAGGGTGCTGTTACGAAGAATAAGTGCATCATGTGTTGCACCAGGATATCAGGTACAACAGTGACTGATGCTGGGATTGACAAATAGGCTCACAGGGGAAGGGAGGGATAACGGGAGCAGTGCTTACGATAACTTGATGTGTAACTGAACTATTATGATTATGCTGCTTGTTTGGTTTTTGTTGTTTTGTTTGCATAAAATCAATAAAAGAAATTAAAAAAAAACAGTGACTGATGCTGATATCGGCATCACAGGTCATCTGCACGTTCATGGAGAGATATTGTTTCCAGTTGTGAAACGCCTGTTCAGTTGGCTGGGGTGGTACCAATGCCACATAGGTGCAGTCTAATGCCAGTATTGGGATGGGCAAATGTGTGATGCTGTAGAACCTTGCCTTTGCTGCATGCAACTGTGCCTGGGTGATGGGCATGGATATGTGCTGGTCTGCGTACATCATTAGGGCATTCAGAACCTGGTCCAGCACCTTGGAAAATGTGGGCTGAGACATGTCATTCAGTGCCCCTACTATGTGCTGGGAGGCACCTGTGCCACAGAAATGTAGGATGAACACAGCAGGGGTGAGGGTGGCTGTTCTGATGGAAATGGCACTCTGCAGTTGTGGCTGTGTCAGGGTGAGCAGGTCTGCAATTGTTGGACAGTCCAGTGTGTGTGAGGTGACTAGTTGCTTGTCTGTCATTGTCTATGGGGATGGTCAGACAAGTGGGATTGGTGGCCTGCGCTGCATGCATCTCCTATGCTTTGGTTGCGCCTGTCTCTTTCCCTGCTGTGCTCCGGCATACTGCTGTAACTCAATGCAGAGTAGCAGGTTGTCAAGCTCATAATCTACATCTGCTTGTGGCTGCATGTTGCTTGGATGTGTGTTGAGGTGGGTGTGGGCCTTTTATACATTTGTGACACCTGTTTGCATTTACCTCCACCTTTTTGGTGGTGGTAATTGGGATGTGTTTTTTGCGGAATTACCTCTGATTTTTGGAGGTAATTCTTCTGTTTTTTAACTTGTAATTTGACAGTAATGGGTTTTTGTTTTTTTGGAGGTAATTCTGCACACAGAATTACCTCTGGCTCGTATTGCGCTAATTATTGTCAGAGTTACCGCTGGAGGTGATTCCACCAGTGGTATCTCTGCATGCAGTGTTACCGCCAAATATTCTGGAAGTCATAGTTTGGTGTAGTGGTAAAGATGGTGGAAAGAGTGTTATTGCCAAATTTCCCACTTACTGCCAAACTCATAATGAACCCCATTGTCTTGGGTGCAGTAATAGGCCATGAAGTAGTGATAGATATTGAAGTGGAAATGTGCCTTCATCTGGGGATGTGCTGAGGGTATGAGAATGGGCCTCCGTCACTTGTTTTTTCACTCACTTGCTCCCCAGAGTACTTACAGGAGGGCACTATTGCTTAGATCAGTGTTATCTGAATGAATTACAGTTATTTTAAAACTAGAAACTCATTGGTCTGGCGATGTGCCTAGGGTAGAAATGGGCCTCACACGCTTGATCATTCACTCACTGGCTCCCCAGAGTTCTTACAGGAGGGCACTGTTGTTTAGATCAGTGTTATCTTAAGGAATTGCAGTTTATTTTAGAATTAGAAATTGGTTGGTTTGGGGATGTGCCTAGGGAAAGAATGAGACTCACACACTTGTTCATTCACTCATTCGTGCTCCAAAGTTCTTACAGAAAGGCACTATTGTTTAGATTGGTCTTACCTGAATGAATTACAATTACTTTAAAATTATGAACTGGTTACAACGTGTTTCAGTGGTTAAGAACTCGTAACTTCATTTAGAACCAGACTTTAGCGAGGGGATGCCCATTGACACAGTACCAACTCATAGCTGCCAGGCCAGGCATTGGTACTGCTTCTTACTTTTGAGTACTTGCTTATCAAGGGCAGTTGGCGGGGATCTAACTTGTGGTATAGTTGACACAAAGTGGATTGCAGAGCATCAAGTGTCCATGCAGGACTCATCAGCCAGATAGGTCACAGCTAACTCTAGGTTCCCCTTCAACATTTCACAGACATGGTCTCATCAAGAGCATCTGTATTGAATCTGGGGTCATGTAGCCATCTTAACTGTACATCCCACCAGGGTGCCAATCGGCCATCTGATCTAGCACCAAATGTGCATCCTGACAGTACAAATCATCAGTTCAATAAAATGACCTACCAAACTCTATATGGAAATTGTTTCAGGGTTTGGACGCATTTTTTGTGAATGACTAGTTTAAGGCATTATTTTTTGGAGACGATTAGGAGTTTATGCACAAACTAGCATATTGCACTGCTTCTCTGTGCTCCATATGGTTAGACCCAGACCTTGAATGACATTTCTTGTATGGTTTGGACATTGTCAGCCATGTCAGGCATACAAAAGACTACGAAGAGAGTTTTATGGACACCATGACCTGAATTAACAAATAAAGTGTGTGACCCGAGTTTGACCCTGTGCACATAGGCAAGTGATGTGCTCAGAGTCGACTTGGAAGAGTTCTATATTAACTAAAAGAAAGCATATCCTGAGGTACAAACGTTCATAACAGTGTGAGCACCAGCACCTTGCAATATGCCTGAGAGCTACGTGTCCTTCCTCATTCTTGTTGAGAGCCTAAAACCCCCCACAAGAGAGGGTGCAGTCAAATTCACAGATTGCACCCTTGTGGGGCCTTTGGGCCCTTCTCTAAGGTCACAGGTGCAGTTGGCTTGCACAAACTCTTTTTTTAATTCTTTTTTTATTTGTATTTAATCAAAAATAGATTTT
The DNA here is from genome assembly GCF_040938575.1 of Ambystoma mexicanum. Taxonomy (NCBI): domain Eukaryota; kingdom Metazoa; phylum Chordata; class Amphibia; order Caudata; family Ambystomatidae; genus Ambystoma; species Ambystoma mexicanum. The sequence continues at coordinate 676,163,893 of NC_090934.1, forward strand.
TACAAAATTGGAAGATACTGTCGATCAATCAGACACTGTCTTAAAATTCTTAAAGTGCAGTTTAAAGTGGCTTGTGTCAATGTTATTAGATTAAAGTTGTGATCGGTGCTAGCTCTAATCACAGGCAGAGTCAGAATCAGGTCACAAAGGGAATTTTATGTGTTGCATAATTTTGTAGGTTGCAAGTAACCACTTTGTTGAATCGCCGCTGATCAATCTGGACCAGCATGTCGACTCATCCATCAACACAAAGTCTGAGAGAGTGTTTTTCAAATAATGCGATCTGATCTGTTGATTCGCTGGGCAGTGGAGCAGCAGACGTCGGACAGTTTCTTTTTCAGTACTTGAGTTGCAAAAGCGACAAAGATTAGTTGCCGCGAGGCCTTTGATGGCCAAGATTTCGTTCGTAGGAAGCAAGTTGAGTCTAGCTCACAGGAGGAGATCTCGTCCCTGTTTGCTTGGAAAGTGTTTTATGAAGCTCTAGAGCTCATTCAGTTTTTTTGTGTTAGGTGGCAGGTGAGCTGTCAATTTGTTTTTATCCGCTGCTTCAAGCATAGATATCCAATCTTGCTCCTTTTGTTTTTTTTGGATTCTAACTAGGTTATTAAATAAGGTGTCTTCATCACACCCAATAGACTCCAATGCAGCGGTATTTGAGTTTTGCCAGAAGAGCAGTTTTTTGCATCGCAAAGCCTCTAGTTCTTGATTGATCAAGTTGTAAATTTAAGGAGCAGAGGCCATCCGACACTTTCGATAGAGCATCAACTTACTGCATTTGACCATTCCTTGAAGGGAAGACAGACTTAGTTCACGCTGTATGGACGCTACCAGGGTGGAATTGGGCAAGCCGAGAACTCTTCTCCAAAATAGGGCTTCAAGTTTTGGCAAAATTTCATGAGGGATGTTTAGCATCGCATCTGCCCCATAGATCAGTATAGGGACCACCTTTTTTTTGTAAAACTCTATCACTGGAACGAAAGAGAAACAGCAGAATTGTTTGTCCATGGCTTTTCCTTGTGCAGCCAATTTGATTGTTTTAGATCTTAAAGACACCTGCATAGCAGTTTCACGTTGAGTACTGTCGAGCATGACCCCCAGGTATTTAAATTCTTGTACTTTTTCAACATAATTGCCGTCCAGTTTGAGTCGAGTCTTTTCATGTTTTCTGTTTCGAATTTCTAGAATCATAAACTTGGTCTTTTGTTTGTTTATTTCTAGATTGTTTGACTGGACGAATTGATGTAGGTTGTTTAGTTGACATTGAAGACCGATCGGGGTTTAGACGAGCAGAATGAGATCATCAGTGTACAGTAGACAGGAAATGGCTGTTTTGTGTAATTTTGGTGGGAATGCCTTAATGCCCTAACAGCCTCTTCCGACTCCTTGAGGTCTCCCAGATATGCAAAAAAGAGCGCTGCGGCTAATGGATACTCCTGCTTCATGCCTCTTGCCATTGGAATCAGTGATGCTAGAACCCCTTGTTGATCTAATCGTGCTTGCATGGTGGTATAGAGTGCCTTGATAGGGGCTAAAAGAGCTGATGGACAATCCCAGGCTTCAAGTTTATTCCAAAGACGGGCTCTATCTACTTTGTCGAATACCTGTGTTAGATCTATGAAGGCGATGAAGATTTGAGGCCCTCCTTCTGACACCTTATTCTTTAAGACATTCAACAAAAGGATGTTGGATGCTGTTCCCATGGTCTTCTTAAAACCTGTTTGAAAGTGGTCATCACATGGAGCTTGTTTGGCCCAGGCTTTGAATTTATCTAGTAACAGCATGCCGAAAACCTTCCCTATCAAATCCAACAAAGCAATTGGCCTGTAGTTCGCCGGGTCACTCTTATCTCCTTTCTTAAAAATCGGCACAACCAATACGGATTTCCATAGGGTTGAATAGATTTTAACTCTGCACATCTCTCAAAGATTTTGCTGAGAAGTCTTGACCATTTCTTTGGACAGGAATTCAAGTCAACATTTGTCACCCTGTCTGGACCTGAGGCTCTAGAGTTCTTTAAGATTTTAATCCGGTCTTCGATATCTTCTTGATCGTCTAGCTTTACCTAGTGTGTGGTCACTGTAGTTGGAGTTGGGATAATGCTGATGGATGTACGTTGAAACAGGTTCTTAAAGAATACTGTCCACGTTTGCTCACTTATACAGGTTATCATCGAGTTTTCTACTGCTGGCAATGTAGATTTTAGGAGAGTCCAGAATTCTCGAGCTTTGTGTCCACTTATTGCCGTTAAGATGTTTTCGGCATCTTGTTGGTAGAGGGCAAGCCGTTAGCTTTTAAGCCAGTTTTTATAGCTTTTTGTTGCTGCAACAACTTCAGTAGACAATGTCGGCGAGGTTTTTGCTTTTCATTTAATTCTTCTCAGCTCTGGTCTTTTTGCCACTAACATTTTGTCATAGGTGTGGATGGTTTGCATACTTGGCCTCTGATTGCAAGTGGGGGCTTTTTGGTACACCGTCCGAAGTGGGATGTAATCGACTTGTTGCAGTCGGTCAGTGTAAAACATTCCATTATATCTAGTCTCCAAGTCTCTTATTGAGCCGGCCTTCAATTTCAACCTAGTCCCTCGGGAGTTACTTTCTAGGTTAATGCTTGTCATTAGCATTGGTGCGGCTGTTACAGACCATGTCATAGACAGCGAGTTGTGGCCACTTGCTTTAACTTGCGTGACCGCGAAGGCAGTCATCGCTTGTAGAAGAAATCTTGAGACGAATATATAATCGATAGTAGCTTTAGAGGTATCTCGCTCCCACGACTGAGGTCTTTGTAGGTCAGGGAACACCTCATCTAAGTTGCGTAAGTCTCTTGATTTCATTAACTGCATCCATAAAAAGCTGCAATGGTTGGCGAGCGATGAGTTTAGGCGGAAGTTAGGGCCAGATGAGTGGGATACACATAAGGCATTCAAGTCTCCGTATATCAAAAGGTGCCATGCCAGGTTAACGGCCATGGCCTCGTCAACTGCCCCTTCTATCATTTCGATGTAAGATGAAGAGTCCGTGGAGGCCGGGTACCAGTATGTATTTGCAATAATGATTGTTGTTTGAAGAAACCTGTTTTTGCTTTGGTTTAAATTTGACCATTTCGCCTTCACCATTAGGAGTGCTTGATTGCAGAAGAGTATTTTTTCCACTGAGATACCGCATCCACGTTTGCAGTGAAGTGGGAGAATGGGAGAAATGACTCCCCCCAATCTCCTCGCGACCCTGGCCCAGAGGATCGCGGTCCAGACACCCGCCACAAGATGAATTTGTCTATCTCCCAGACGACCAAATACCCTGGTTCAAGAACATCCGGATGTGCCCACCAGCCTGCCCACCAGCCTGCCCTACTCAAGCCGACACCTGCGGCATGGATGAACTCGACTAAGACCTCAACAACAAGCACCCACATCGTTAGAGATGCCATGACGACCTAGCCAACTGCCAAGAACACACGTGCCACCATGCACACTGGACACTCACACACCAACCCACACAAAGAATATAATCAGTGCTATGACGTAGGTGACGGATACACCCACTGACGCGCATCTTTATTATTTTTCACATAGATTTTCCGAAATGCAGAAACGCAAGACGCACAGAGCACTCACTTACACGCTTGCCGACGCTTCCCCCGACCCTTGCATCGTGATGAAAATATAACGAAGACATGATACTGCCTATGAAGCCATGTTGCACTGCAACACAGGTGCCGTGCATTACACATCCCCACCTATGAACCAGACCCAAGTAGGCCGCAAGCAAGAGCCGCCATGAACACTGAACGAGCAAGAGTACAAGTGCTGACCATGCAGAACGAGCCCAGCGAGAGCTGACAGCCAAGGGAGCGATGTTGCAACTCGTATGCTACCAGCCGACGCCAAGGTCACACCTGTAAGCAAAACCAGGCACTCAGAAGCAAATACAACTTTAAATGTGCAGAATTCTGCCTCAGCCACGGTCTCTCCTCACGTGACCAAGCCAAACCTGACAAGGTGCCAGACCCACGAGGGAGAAGTCGCCTGGGTCCCACGTCTGGGACACAGGCTGCAACAATGAAATGACCCAATGGACACCTACAGCGATGGGAATGGTCTGCTCTCAGGCCTATGAGCAAATCCACGCGTTGTCTGCACGAACACATAGTTACATATTGTTGCAAATGACAGGTACACCGCAAGCTGGGAACAACGATGGTCCCAGGCTGGGGGGCTCGCGAGTGGACCAATCAGAACATGGGGGCACTCATCACTGACGCCACTAACATTAGCCAATCATTAGGGGTCTTCGTGTAACAATTTTCAAGTATCTAATAGAAGGGACAACCCAAGTATACCACCTGACTGACCCTCAACCACTAACAATGTTCTCTATATGTATGCTATACTAACCCTACCACTCGAGGAACCAATCCAGAGTGGCGATAGGTTATTCGCTAACTTTCCCAGGTGACGCAAGTAGCGCGTCATACTGAGGCAAAAAGGGGCCTGCGAGCCCCACGAATTTTGAGAGTCTGGACAGACGCGTACGATCCTAGACCCATCCCTGCCGTTGTTCTATAAACAGCAGAACCACCTTGCTTCTTGCGTGTGTCTCATACTCATTTTTGGGGAACACGGGAGGAGTTGGGGCCTCCCAGCCCGGAGGTCCGCGGACGGCCCAGCCGACCCCGGGAGAAACACCCCGACAAGTTGGAGGCACTGCTGAGATCTGGTTACGATCTACCTTTTTATTTTTCCGAGTACTCTCGTTGCGAGGAGGCCCGGCGGTGCGGCCCCCTCTGCCGCTGCCCCCTTTTTGAGGACTACAGGACCATCGCGGAACTGCGAGAAGACCGGACAGTGCAATCCGGATATTGGCCCTCAGGGGCTGGTTGAGAAGTATCCCGCCCGCGGTTGGCGAGTGTCCAGACGTGGTCCAGACGAGGGGAGGTGGCGAGCCGCTTGGAGGGGTGCACGCAGTCGAGCGACCCCGCATCAAGAGAACTTGGTGAGTATGTCACACCCAACAAGCAATGTGAGATTGTGAGGGAGGGGGGAGGAATGAAATAAGGGCGGTGGGAGGTGTTACTAAGGTGTACGGCGAAGATTTGATAAATTAGTGTTGACGGTGAAGTGAATGGTAGCTGGACAAGCGCGAGAGCCGTCCGCTACATTACGGAGAAGAGTGGGCGGAGCACGAAAACATCACGTGCGGCTGCTCGTAGACACTGATTGGCCTAGGTCGTGACCACCTGTAAGGGTGTGTGTGTGTGTGTGTGTGGCTTCCTACGAATTGGCGGTTATTGATCAATGAGTAGATGAGGATCCCTATTGATCGAGCAGCGAAACTCGATAGACAGATGACGTTTTCCTGTAGGCGGTAGCTAACTGGTTGCCTAATACGGAAGATAATTGGCTAGTTAAGCCCTCCTGTTGAGGGGCGTATCACACGCGAGGCGATGCAGCGTGCGCAGTCTGATTATATTATTGGTTACCTTGTTCTAGGGGTGACAAGAGGACAGCTGTGGGGTTAACGGGGACAAATAGCAAAACTTATTTCGAGCTTTCTGAAGTGTGAAAGATCTTACCGATAGTTTTGGAAGAGGTCGGTGACGTCACCCGTAGGGCTTTCATAGGATACCTCGACCACACAGCATTGTTGAAGAGTGGTGGGGAAGTGAATAGTGGTAAGGGGGTGGGCACGGAGGTTAACGGCCACGTTAAATCCGGGACAGGTGGAGAGGGGGAAGTGACCGTGCACGGAGAACGCCGGCCACGACGAGTGAGGAAGGAGGAGGAGGGGTGAAGAAAAGAGGGACGGCTGTATAAGCACGTCACACAGGGCACGCAGCCGCAGGGGGCTATGTGTGCCTTGGCCGTAGGGGGCCGTAACGGTATTAAGGAAGAGAAACAAAGACAGAGAAAAGACTACATACTTGCAAGCATTATATTTGGCTTTTTTTCTTTTAGCGGACGGTCAAAAGTCACCAAATTACGGGGCCAGGTAACACATCTGCAATTGTCATATTTGACTGAGTTCCTTTTAGCGGACGGTCGCAAGTCCCCAAACTACGGGGCCAGGTAACGACTACTATACTAATAATAATAATAATAATAATTTGGCATTTATATAGCGCTACGAACCCTCAGGTATCTGAGCGCTGCTTATTATTACCCACGGTGTGTGGTGCTCATTTATCGACCTCGGAAGGATGAAAGGCAGATTTTGGCCCAGCCGGGATTCGAACCTGCGTTGGCAGACCCTGCACCGATGTCAAAGCGAGTGCTCTACTCGCTGTGCCACTTGACCGGCGATACTGAAGGGAACTAAACAACACAGTGTAACTATGTCATACGGGTTAGGATCGGGAGGGTGGGGGAACACCCTCACTACCCCACTAAAGCATATATGTAAAACACTGTCACCCCATAGGGAGAAACTGATTAAATACAGCATAGAATGGACACAAGGGACAGACAACAAAATGACGACACCCTGGCCGCCTAACGGCAGTTTCGACCCATACATCCAACACTCGCTACTGACACATCTACACATCACATACAAGAGGAAGAAGTTGACGCACCACGTGGAGGTGTTTAACTTATGGAGGATGTTCCAGGGGTCCCGACCAGGACCAACCGGAATGTTCACTGTGGAGGAAACAAAGGAGGAGAAGAAGATTAAGGAGGAAGAAGGGAATGGGGAAAAGGAGGCTGAAAGTGCACAGTGCGCGAGAAGAGGCCGAGAGGGGGAGGAAAAGCTTAGCAACGTAAATGATTCAGAAATAAAAAAGGAACGGACCGACGACATGCCTTTAGCGAAAGTAGTGAAAAAGGAGGAAGGGGGCTTATATCCTGTAACGGAACTACGAGAAGTGGTAAGGCAACAACTAACGGCGGCTGAGGGGTATTCGAACCCAGCATACAGCCCACCACCATATACAGCTACAGGTGGCTACACAGGGGGGGAGGTGACAAGTGCGGTAGGCCCAATTTATACGAAGATGCACGCAAGGGAAGGGAAGACTAGTGAAGAACCAATCCCAGCCATATGACACGACGAGTGGGTAGCTGCGCAGGTGCTATTAAAATTGCGAGGGACATTAACGGGAGAAGAGAAGGAGGTAGTAAGGAAAATGAACGAGGACGATGAGAGTAGCAGTGAAATAAAAGGGGAAGGAGGCAAAAAGAAAGAAGGGGAGCTGTTACGAGCAGAGGAGGAGATGTTGGAGGAACGATTGGCGGAGTTAAGGAATGAGCAAAACGCCCTGATTAAACAGCTTGAGAGGGAGGAACGAGGGAGAAGGAGGGAAAGGAAGGGAAAGTAAGGACGAGTTAGAAAAAATGAGGGAGCAAACTGAAGAACGGAAGAGGGAAGCTGAAAGGATGAAGGCGATAGCAGAAAGGGTATCTCGAGCAGTGCAGCGCGACAGGAAAAGGGAGGAAGAAGAGAAAGAAAAGGAAATGGAAATATGGAAGAGAAAAATACTATCAGAAACCACCAAGAAATACGAGGAAGGGAAGGTAATAGAAAGCATATTAGAAAGGGAGAGAGAGAGAGATGGGAAACGAGGAGAGAGGAAGAAAGGATATTAGAAAAGGTGAGTAGTGAGGTGATGGAGGAATTAAAGAAGAAAAGAGAGGCAATAGGTGGTGAAATAGTAGAGAAAAGGGAAGGGGAAAGAGGAGATAGGAAAGGAGAGTGTGGGGTAAGGAAATATGTACGCAGGGACACAGAAGTAGCAACAACATCAGCACAAAGGGGAGCAATTGGTAAAGAAGAAGTGGGAGGAACGGATTTAATAGATTTAAAAACAGTGACGATTAGGGGGAAAAAGACAGATTGGGGGTTGTCGCTCCTGGATGATTTTTGCAGCGAGGAAGAAGAAGGAATGGGGGGAGAAGGAAGAAGCGGCGAAAGGGAAAGCTTAGACAAATTGTACATCACCCGCACCAACAGGGAATCGCCATGGGCATGTAGAAGGAAGGAAGAGCTGGGGGGAAGTGAGGAGAAAGAACAAGGAATGGCGGGAAGGCAAACACGTGCAGCTACACCCGCATCATCCCGTCCAACATGTCCGCCCACACCCGCTCCTGAACACACCCCCTACGCCGGCAGGCTTAGAGATCTCCCCGGACGCAGGCAGGAAGAACGAAAACACACACACCCACATCAAATAAAGGAAATAATAAGAGAAGGGGAAGAGATGAAGGGGAAACCGCAATGAGCGGGGGAAATATGGACATAACAGATGACGTAGACGACACAGAAGAAGAGGAGGGGTATACAGACCCTACACCGCGACAACTGGGGGGACAGATGGGACACAATCCTATGCCACTATTGGAGAGGGGGGGGTTAGACCACAATACGTCCCTTGGAAGCATGCAGATAAGGAAAATATAAAGTGTAGGCTCCCATCACTAAGTGGAGGAGCGGGAAAATGGATATATGATATGGAAAAACACACTGCAGGACAGAAACTAGCAGTAGGAGACGTGAAGGGCCTACTAATATCAATATTAGGGGATGCAGCAGATGACATCTGGAAGAGAGCGGGTTTCCTCGGGGTCACAATAACGAACACATCACATGACGGGGCGCCATTTGCGAATTGCAGACATGCATTATGGGAAGCACTGAGGGTACAATACCCAGACACCTCAGACATAGGAGCAATTACGTCACGCAAGATGCGTGAGAACGAAGATCCTGTTGATTATATCCAGGAGATTCAGGAGAAGTGGCGTATGGAAATTAGAGAGCAATGGGACAAGACACCGGCAATATTTTATCACATACTAATACAAGGGCTCCCGGAGGCAGTACAAAAACAATTGAAGAAAGTAGTGGGGATGGAAGCAAAGGCTTGGCCGGAAATACAACTGACAATAGTATACCATTGTAGGACGTGGCAAGAAAAGATGAAACAAAAGGAAGAAGATAGAAAAGCGGAAGAGGCTAAATTAGTGCAGAAAAAACTGACTAAGTACACCATGAAAGTTGCACTAATAACTACACCAACAACAATGACACCAAACCCCACGCAAGTAGTGGCCGTGCAGGATCCCTCACAACTACAAATACCACCACTACCACAATCACCACGAATTATAACACAACAGCTGCCACCACCCCCACCATACACGGCTAACATGGGAGGAGGATACATGACATCAGGAGCTTGATATTATAATAACATCAGGGGAAGGGGAGGAATGATGAGGGGGAGGGGACATGGCTATCCTGCACAACAGCAAGGGGGAGGATTCTGAAGCTTCTACCCCACTGGGCAACCAGTGTACCAGGATAATTCAGGAAGTTTCCCATGGCAGACCAGGGAACCACCTGTATGTTGGATTTGTGGAATGTTAGGACACATGTCACGTACATGTAGAATGAGACCCTCCACACCAGCATGGGGGGAACAAGGACAACAAGGGCCTACAAGGGAGCAGCAGGGTTACCAACAACTGCAGGGGCTGCCACAGAGCAGCACACAGCAACAGTTAGTAACACAACAACTGCCACAGACATATTGACTACCGCAACAACAGGTAGCAATAACACAACACCACCAAGTGCAGCCAGTGCAGCAGCCCACTCAAATACAGGACCATAAGGTAACCTCCACCGATACAAAGCTACAACAAACACAATTGGGAACGGTGACTGTCCTGGGACACAACCCTTACACAGGAAGTGGTCAATCATTATACCCACAATAGGACAGCCCACAGACGTCCTTGGTGTGTCCCATCCTGTCGATAACACCTAATAGTGCGGAGGAACCATGCATTGAGGTAACGATAGGTGACAAAAAATGATCATTCCTTGTTGATACTGGGACAACCCGGTCTTGCATAAGGGAAGGTAGATTTAAGATGTCAGGTGAGGCCATGAACACCCAAGGATTCTCTGGGGCTAGGGGGTTGATTCCCTTTACTGATAACATCTCCTTATCTATTGGAGATTATGACATGTCTGTCCCGCTCCTGTATTCAAGGGAGTCACCAGTGAACATACTCGGGAGGGACATAATGAGCAGGCTAAATATGACAATCTCCTTCACGGAGGATGGCATAATTTGTTCCACTCCAGGAATAAACATGCTCACTGCACGACAAATACTGCAAGCATACTGTGGACAGACAGTAACCAGGGCTGAGCCAGTGGATGGCGAACTGTTCTAGTACGGAACGGACATGGCATTCGCCTGGATGCCAGGAATAGAAGGAAAGATCTGGAGGATGCCAGCAGCATATTTGTTCAGGTCTGAGACACCAGCCAATGAACCAGAAGGGAAGGTGATTTCGGTGAGCATCGAGAGTATTATAGAGACTGCTGATTATATCGCAGTACATGCCCAAGACCTGGAAGGGAGAGCATGGAGGACAGTGATAGCCCTGGCTGAGGGATGCAGGCTCACCCAGGTGTCCCATGAGGAGCTCTTTTCAGAAGACAAGGAAGAGGGTGAAATGGTATTTATGATGAGTGTGGATATATGGCTAAGAATGACATATAAGCAAGTGGCACAGAAAATGGCCATGGCAGTTGAAGCAGTTCCCTTTTACGAGGAAGATATGGCAAAAGTTCCAACATCACTGTGGACCACCAGTCCCTATGACGTAGGCTGCATAAAGAGTATCGGGGTGTAAGAATAAAGCTGAAAAAGGGTGCAATACTCCCTAGAGTGAAACAATACCCACTATCAAAAGAGGCAGATGAGGGCATATACAAAACAATAACGGCCCTAATAAACAATGGCATATTGGTACCATCAGAATCACCATGTAACACGGCCGTGTACCCAGTGCGCAAAGCTAAAGGAGGGTCTTGGCGTTTTATCCAAGACCTCAGACCCTTGAACAACATTATAGAAGCAGAATACCCCATAGCAGCAAACCCGGCCACAATATTATGTGGAATTCCGGCAGAGGCCTCACGGTTCACAGTGATTGACCTCAAAAATGCCTTTTTCTCAATACCCCTGCACCCAGATTCACAAGACTTGACAAGCTTCACGTACAGAAACACAAAATGGAAACACACCAGGTTACCACAAGGGTACTGAGAGTCACCCTCAATTTTCAACAGAGTAATACAATTGGACTTGGGAAACGTTGAATTGGAAAGTACGGTGCTGCAATATGTTGACGATATAATAATTTGCAGCACAAGCGAGGAAAGGTGCAGGGAAGACTCATTGAAAATGCTGACAGTATTGGCTGAAATAGGTTACAAGGTAGACAAAGAAAAGTTACAGTACTGTCAGGAACAGGTATTATACATTGGTCAACTAATATCCCAACATGGAAGAAAGATTGCACCACAAAGAGCACAAGCTATACCAAACACGCCACTACCACAAACGGTGAGGGAGCTGCAGCAGTTCCTGGGACTGTGCAACTACTGTAGAGCATGGGTTTTTGACTACAGCTCATACATAGGACCCCTACTTGAAGCATTGAGAGAAGCACACAAAGGGGACAAAACATTGGGGTGGACAAGGGAAATGAAGGAGGCATTTGACGAGTTGAAGCACGCCATATCCACTGCTCCGGTACTAGCCACCCCAGATTATGAACGGCAGTTCTTTATCTTTTCACATTGCGACTCTGCAGTAATCAAAGCAGTATTGACTCAGAAAACCAGCATGGGACACAAGCCAATAGCGTTCTACAGCGGTCACTTGGACCCTGTTATGTTAGGTCATTTCCCTGGCGAACAGAGTCTCGCCGCAGCTGCATTTGCGGTAGAGAAATCATCATCGATTACAATGGGGTGCCCAACCACACTATTTGTGGAGCATGCGCTGTTTGCAATATTGAATAAGCCTAAGTCCACATTAACCACACAGAGGGCGTCAGGTTATGAGATCATTTTGTCTAGACCTGAACTGTCAATTGTCAGATGTAGTACAGTTAACCCAGCAAGGTTTATAGCGGAAGTTATTGAGGAAGGTGATTATGCTCTCGATTGTACACAGACTATCGAAATGTATTCATGCACTAGAAAAGTTGAAGAGGATGCACTCAAGGGTGGAGACATTTTGTTCATTGATGGGTCATCAACAATAGACCAGAGTGATGGGATAAGGAGAACTGGGGCAGCAGTTGTAAAAATGACAGAAGATTTGGTGTGTGTCCCGGTGAAATGTGTACAGTTACCACAGCATTATTCGGCTCAAGCAGCAGAATTGGTTGCACTGATCTTGGCGTTGAAGGAAAGCGTTCACAAAAGAGTTACTATATAATCTGATAGCGCATATGTCATGTCAACTGTCCACTCGGGGTTGATAAAATGGCAGAGAAGGGGGTTTAGGAGAGCAGATGGCACCCCAGTGCAACATGCTCTCTTGTTAGCAGAACTAATTGAAGTAATTAATGATCCCCAAGAAATAGCTTTGGTTAAATGCCAGGCACACACTAATGGAGACAACCATATCTCGAAAGGGAATGAAACAGCAGACGCACATGCCAAACATGTGGCGTACTTTGGTGAAATATGGAACCCCCCAGAGTCAGAGAGAGGGAGAGGGAGGGGGATGGCCAAACAGATGTTGATGAAAGAAGGGTACACCCATCTCCCAGCCACACAGATAATGGAATTACAGGCAGCCGCACCAATGGCAGAAAAGGAACTATGGGTAAAAAGAGGATGTACGATGTCCCCAACTGACGCACTGTAGCGTCAAAATAACACCGGAAAGGTGGTCATGCCGTTGGCACTGTTGAACACCGCCTTGGCCCAGCTCCATCACCCAGCTCATACAGGAAAGGAAGTAATTGCAGCACGAATTAGGGAAGACTGGTTCTGCCCTGAGTTAAATTCTCATGTAACAAATTTTATCAGCAACTGCCTTACATGCCAACAGTTTACGGCCGGTCACACGCTGCAAGTGATAAAAGGTACTATACCCCGGCCAGAGGGACCCTTCCTGCACATTCATATTGACTACGTTGATATGATCAATGTATGTCAAGGAAATAGGTATATGATTGTAGTGGTATGCCCATTCTCCAGGTGGATCGAGGCCGGACCCTGCTCACATGCAGATGTGTTCAGAGCAGCTAAATTTCTAGTGAGAGAGGTTTTCCCCAGGTGGGGTGTGTGTGAAGTGTTGCGGTCAGATAACGGCCCACACTTTGCTAATGAAATGTTTCAGCACATCACGTCCTTGCTGGGCATTAAGCATACATTTGCGTGTGCATACCACCCACAGGCTAACGGTATATGTGAACGCCTGAATGGCCTATTGAAAGAAGAAATAGCAAAGATACAGCAAACAACAAAGAAGAGCTGGCTGTACTGTCCTCCGCTAGCTCTATTTGAGCTAAGGAATAGGCCAGGGTCTGATCACCACCTCACTCCTCACGAGGTGGTGACAGGACGTCAAATGCGCCTTCCTCTAACGCCTACATCAAGAGCATTCACAGACTATGAAAACACTGCAACTGTTCTTGGTGACGAAATGTATCAATATGTGTCTTCCTTGATTACTAGTGTAGCGTAATCAAGGGTGGGACGCCCACGTAATCAAGCGTGGGACGCCCGAAGAGCGTCCCACCCTCTTCGGGCGGGTCGAAGAGTTCTCAACAAGAAGACACCGACAAGGAACTGGAAAAGGAAGGACTAAGCAAAATTGCTAAAGGTGACCATGTGCTACTCCGCAACTTCAATAGAAAGTGGAACGGCCCACGCTTTACTGGTCCTCATTTGGTAGAAGAGGTAGCTACCAGAGCGGTGAAATTGCAGGATAAGCGTGCCTGGAATCACTTACGCGACGTGAAGATCTACAAACTCCAGACCCTCCCTAGTGTTAACGACAGGGCCATTGGAAGAGCAACGACAGCAACGGAATTGGCTACGGAGAAGGAAACGTCGGCCACAGCTGATGACAGTAGTGTCACCATACGTGATCACACCCCAGATTCCCCAGAGGCAACTACTGAAATAGACACTGGACACTTGCCCACAGCCCATCCCATGTTCACGAGATCGAAAAGTAAACAGACTTCCGCCAATTGAGCCCCAAACCCCCTCCCCGCTAAGGTCACCCCCAATTGAAGGACATTGTTTTGTGCACACACACATGTAAACACTTGTATGTTCTCTCTTTTTTCTTCTCTCGCACATGCAGGTACCGTGTATAATTGTTCTGTTAAGAAATTAGGTGACTAACAGTGTACTGTGCCCAGGAGTAGATGCTGCCCACGGATGATAGCACCCCTGAAGCACTATCACACCAATTTGTATATCACATAAAAAGACCGAAGTACCTGAAAAGAAGGAGGGTACGTGTATATTACACCGCATTTATTTTGGCCATAGAACAATCATTTCCCCATCTTCACCAGTACTTACCCACGCTAAGGGATAGATCACTAAGGTTAGCGTGGGAACAGCTCTTCGCCTGGGCACTGAACGATTACTTGATAGGGAGAGCTTGATAACAACAACTAACAATAATAACAAGCGTATTGAGGATTTTCAGGCGGGCAACTTTAACGTCGCAAGAATAAGCTGCCGGACTGCAGCAAGGTAAGAGCAAATGCCGGTGAGACTAGCTTTTGTAATAAAAATGATAGGAGTATTGGTCATCACTGGTCTATTGGCTGCCTCTGTATGGCAGAAAAGTTATGCTATAAATATTATGGCTGCACCCAAACATAACATACCCCATCCCATGGCTGCAACAGGTGTGACGTCAGGTGGTACTAGCAACCCTCCGCATAAGGGAAGTAGAGTTAAACGCAGCACATATTCAGACAATAAGGGTATTGATAATTACATAACAGACTCAGCACACGTCTCAAACAACATGTGGTACCAGCACATGACCCAAATAGTTAAGCAGACAACAGAAGATAGCTGTTATGTTTGCTCATTGATCCCATACGCCATGAGCGCTTCTTGAACATTCGTCGCCACAGAAATAGAAGAAAAGACGGCACGATGTATAGTATATCTGGCACTATTCCAAACGAGAGGGCGATTTCAAGGAACGGTGATGAGAATGGAGTGGAAAACAAGAGACACATACCCATACGAAAACAATTTCCTCAAGTCATATTTGAGTTACCATAAGAGCAGTCTGCATGCTGAAGCGTTCAGATACATGACAAGTGGCCCTGAAAAGGGAGAAACGAAGAAAGTAACACTACAATACCTACCATGTGATTGGTACGCCACTGAAGTTCCTGGTACACAAGGCTGTTGGGAAATGCCACTGGTAACAATAACAGGGAAGGTATACATGAACAATGATTGGGACATAGGAGTGGTCGGTAGCAACATGGTAACAAGAGAAAATATTACCACCATAAAGGAACACAATGACAGATGTTGGACGACATGGGGCAAGTACGTACCCATGCTGACATGGATGGAGAAGGATGAAGACCCAATAAACATACTACCACTGACCGCGCCCAAGTTATGCTACCAACACAGAGGAGATGTGGAGGTGGGATACAACACCAACTGTGGAAGTGTGTTAGAATTACCAGAGGGGGGTGCTGGAACGGCAGTGATAATGGATCACTATTGGGCCTGTGGAAATAAGGCATATCACACCCTGCCCCCGTTGTGGAATGGTATATGCACAATGGTACACATCAATGTACCATTGCTAGTGGTGCCCCAAAAACATGTGAATATGGCCAACTTCCCCAAAATGGATGAAGTGAACAAGAGGAAGAAGAGATCTGTACAATCACAGGAGAGAGAGAACAACAACAACAACAATAATGTCCTAAACAGGAAAAAGAGACAATGAGAACCCCTAATAGGAAACTACCTGTGGGGAAGGTCGGAAACAGCACTCACCTCTATCCCACCAGAACACAGGTTATTTAGCAGGGCTGCTTTGTTCTTCTTGTCAATAATACACCCTGGACTATAAGCTTATGCGTATGCTAAATGGCTCCAGATAACCCGATGGGAACTAATGATGACGATTAATTCAACAGTAAATGGATTCAATGCAATAAAAGAGGAATTGCGAGCGGTGAGAATGGTAGCACTACAGAACAGATATGTATTGGATCTCCTCACAGCGATGGAGGGACGAGTTTGCGCAAAGATAGGACAATCATGCTGCACATTTATTCCTGCTAACGATGCCAATAATGGTACACTTACCGAAGCAGTATCACAACTGGCCCAGATGCACTCCAAGATGATGGAAGAAAGTAAAGGAGTAAAGAAGGATGATAGCTGGTTTTCATTGCTATGGTCATGGATGCCATCATGGCTGTCGGACGGGCTGAAGATAATAGTTGGATGCATAATACTGGCTGCAGCTGTATTGATTGTAATAAGGTTTTGGAAGGCCAGGAAGGCACGCACTACCGACGAAATGATAGAAATGGTGGGCATGCACCCCTTGATGCCAACTGACGATGACCAGCACACAGATGTGATAATAAAGGAAAGAGAGAAACTGCGCAGACAGATCATCGCCAATCACTTAGACCCACCATCCGTAAAGCTTGAGAACCCAAGAAACCCGAGGAGCTATATCAGAAGATGGGTATACTGCAAACCGGGAGGGAGCTGTGTATACATGTACTGGTCATTTGAAGACCATGTCAACCACTATGGAAACCGGGGAGGAGTGACTACAATATGGAGAGTAAGAGGAGATAAAGAAAAGGATATGTTTGTGGTTGACAAGTCGACTAGAGGGGGGACTGAAGTGGGAGAATGGGAGAAAAGACTCCCCCCAATCTCCTTGCGACCCTGGCCCAGAGGATCGCGGCACAGACACTCGCCACAAGATGAATTCGTCTATCTACCAGACGACCAAATACCCTGGTTCAAGAACATCCGGATGTGCCCACCAGCCTGCCCTACTCAAGCCGACACCTGCGGCATGGATGAACTCGACTAAGACCTCAACAACAAGCACCCACATCGTTAGAGATGCCATGACGACCTAGCCAACTGCCAAGAACACACGTGCCACCATGCACACTGGACACTCACACACCAACCCACACGAAGAATATAATCAGTGCTATGACGTAGGTGACGGATACACCCACTGACGCGCATCTTTATTATTTTTCACATAGATTTTCCGAAATGCAGAAACGCAAGACGCACAGAGCACTCGCTTACACGCTTGCCGACGCTTCCCCCGACCCTTGCATCGTGATGAAAATATAACGAAGGCATGATACTGCCTATGAAGCCATGTTGCACCGCAACACAGGTGCCGTGCATTACACATCCCCACCTATGAACCAGACCCAAGTAGGCCGCAAGCAAGAGCCGCCATGAACACTGAACGAGCAAGAGTACAAGTGCTGACCATGCAGAACGAGCCCAGCGAGAGCTGACAGCCAAGGGAGCGGTGTTGCAACTCGTATGCTACCAGCCGACACCAAGGTCACACCTGTAAGCAAAACCAGGCACGCAGAAGCAAATACAACTTTAAATGTGCAGAATTCTGCCTCAGCCACGGTCTCTCCACATGTGACCAAGCCAAACCTGACAAGGTGCCAGACCCACGAGGGAGAAGTCGTCTGGGTCCCACGTCTGGGACACAGGCTGCAACAATGAAATGACCCAATGGACACCTACAGCGATGGGAATGGTCTACTCACAGGCCTATGAGCAAATCCACGCATTGTCTGCACAAACACATAGTTACATATTGTTGCAAATGACAGGTACACCGCAAGCTGGGAACAACGATGGTCCCAGGCTGGGGGGCTCGCGAGTGGACCAATCAGAACATGGGGGCACTCATCACTGATGCCACTAACATTAGCCAATCATTAGGGGTCTTCGTGTAACAATTTTCAAGTATCTAATAGAAGGGACAACCCAAGCATACCACCTGACTGACCCTCAACCACTAACAATGTTCTCTATATGTATGCTATACTAACCCTACCACTCGAAGAACCAATCCAGAGTGGCGATAGGTTTTTCGCTAACTTTGCCAGGTGACGCAAGTAGCGCGTCATACTGAGGCAAAAAGGGGCCTGCGAGCCCCACGAATTTTGAGAGTCTGGATGGACGCATACGATCCTAGACCCATCCCTGCCGTTGTTCAATAAACAGCAGGACCACCTTGCTTCTTGCGTGTGTCTCATACTCATTTTTGGGGAACACGGGAGGAGTTGGGGCCTCCCAGCCCGGAGGTCCGCGGACGGCCCAGCCGACCCCGGGAGAAACACCCCGACAAGTTGGAGGCACTGCTGAGATCTGGTTACGATCTACCTTTTTATTTTTCCGAGTACTCTCGTTGCGAGGAGGCCCGGCGGCGCATGCCCCCTCTGCCGCTGCCCCCTTTTTGAGGACTACAGGACCATCGCGGAACTGCGAGAAGACCGGACAGTGCAAACCGGATATTGGCCCTCGGGAGCCGGTTGAGAAGTATCCCGCCCGCGGTTGGCGAGTGTCCAGACGTGGTCCAGACGAGGGGAGGTGGCGAGCCGCTTGGAGGGGTGCACGCAGTCGAGCGACCCCGCATCAAGAGAACTTGGTGAGTATGTCACACCCAACAAGCAATGTGAGATTGTGAGGGAGGGGGGAGGAATGAAATAAGGGCGGTGGGAGGTGTTACTAAGGTGTACGGCGAAGATTTGATAAATTAGTGTTGACGGTGAAGTGAATGGTAGCTGGACAAGTGCGAGAGCCGTCCGCTACATTACGGAGAAGAGTGGGCAGAGCACGAAAACATCACGTGCGGCTGCTCGTAGACACTGATTGGCCTAGGTCGTGACCACCTGTAAGGGTGTGTGTGTGTGGCTTCCTACGAATTGGCGGTTATTGATCAATGAGTAGATGAGGATCCCTATTGATCGAGCAGCGAAACTCGATAGATAGATGACGTTTTCCTTTAGGCAGTAGCTAACTGGTTGCCTAATACGGAAGATAATTGGCTAGTTAAGCCCTCCTATTGAGGGGCGTATCACACGCAAGGCGACGCAGCGTGCGCAGTCTGATTATATTATTGGTTACCTTGTTCCAGGCGTGACAAGGGGACAGCTGTGGGGTTAACGGGGACAAATAGCAAAACTTATTTCGAGCTTTCTGAAGTGTGAAAGATCTTACCGATAGTTTTGGAAGAGGTCGGTGACGTCACCCGTAGGGCTTTCATAGGATACCTCGACCACACAGCATTGTTGAAGAGTGGTGGGGAAGTGAATAGTGGTAAGGGGGTGGGCATGGAGGTTAACGGCCACGTTAAATCCGGGACAGGTGGAGAGGGGGAAGTGACCGTGCACGGAGAACGCCGGCCACGACGAGTGAGGAAGGAGGAGGAGGGGTGAAGAAAAGTGGGACAGCTGTATAAGCACGTCACACAGGGCACGCAGCCTATGAGCAAATCCACGCATTGTCTGCACGAACACATAGTTACATATTGTTGCAAATGACAGGTACACCGCGAGCTGGGAACAACGATGGTCCCAGGCTGGGGGGCTCGCGAGTGGACCAATCAGAACATGGGGGCACTCATCACTGACGCCACTAACATTAGCCAATCATTAGGGGTCTTTGTGTAACAATTTTCAAGTATCTAATAGAAGGGACAACCCAAGTATACCACCTGACTGACCCTCAACCACTAACAATGTTCTCTATATGTATGCTATACTAACCCTACCACTCGAGGAACCAATCCAGAGTGGCGATAGGTTTTTCGCTAACTTTCCTAGGTGACGCAAGTAGCGCGTCATACTGAGGCAAAAAGGGGCCTCTGCGAGCCCCACGAATTTTGAGAGTCTGGACGGACGCGTACGATCCTAGACCCATCCCTGCCGTTGTTCAATAAACAGCAGAACCACCTTGCTTCTTGCGTGTGTCTCATACTCATTTTTGGGGAACACAGGAGGAGTTGGGGCCTCCCTGCCCGGAGGTCTGCGGACGGCCCCGCCGACCCCGGGAGAAACACCCCGACAGCAGGCTATCAAGAGGCCTGATGGGGACCATCCTAAAGGACTCTTTTTTCGGGTGCCAGGATTGTTTCGTAACCTTCGAGGGTCAGTTGTTGAGTTAGCCACGTTTCTTGTAAGCAGATTAGGTCATATTTTCCGAGGTTTAAGTCGCCTGGCATAGTGAAATCAGCGTGTCCCCTCTGTTCCATGAACACAGACTTATCTTATTTTTAGAAGCATGCAGATGATAATTTTCTGTTGCAGGTGTTCCAAGGCAATGGATTACTATTTCTTTCTCTGTGCTGTTAACACTTTTGTGAGCCAAGACCACATGCCTCACAATGAAGTTCCCTTATTTACTGGTTTTGTCATTGTTTGATTAGCAGGCGCTTCTTGAGAGATAAATCTCACAATAGGTATCTCATTTACTTGCAGGGTTCTGTTCTTGGATTCCGAAAAGATGGTTGTGACTGGTTCATTGGTTTGTGCATTACATTAAGTTCTTACAGCTGTTACTTCATTGACTTCTTCATTGATCTTTTTGTTGTTTGATCGGGAGCAGCGGCTGCTCTTTTCTGGTACATAACCTCTGGACTTAGACTCAACAACTTTATGTGATTTATACGACAAGTCTCTAAAAGGCGTGTAAAGTGATTTACGATAGATTAAATGACAGTCGTTTTGTTCTCGTTCATCATGTGTTGTAGCACTGCTGGGAGAGCCGGTCCTGGATGAATCACTAAGTTCATATCCTAATTTGAGGAGATCAGGAGCTGCTGATCTTAATGTCTTCTTTACTCATGCAGAAATTCCATGCAAGTGGGCTCTTGCTTTCTGATACTTGTGGCTAGGCTATTAGAAGTTTGTCTGATTTAATCTGGCAAAGATTAGAAATGTAATTGAAGAGCGATAGAACTGACCTCCGGTTTAAGATGACTTCATCATGATTTTCTTTGATTTGTTCTAGTTTGAGTATCCATTTCACTTGATCAAATTTCTTTGGCTTCTCATTGTATATTTGGGTTCTAGAACTGTAATGGATACCTGTACTAGGTTTTTCTTTGGAGATGAGGCTTGTGGAGGCCGGTGTTCTATGATCTGTCTTTTGCCTTTCACTCCGTTGAGCATTTGAACTCAACCGATTACTCTTTAAGTGCTTATTGGTCTTGCGGCGGATAGAATCATGACGACTGGGGTGTGAGGGCTGGTCTCTTGGGAGTTGTTCAGGCATCGATTCGTTCTCTGAGGACCAATTGGTATTTTTAGTTAGTTTATTGCAGCAAGCTTCTAAGGTATAATATGGACTATCTGTGTTCTCGTCACTTTCGTTGCACTTTTCATTCAACTTAAAGTTAATATTTCTTTGACACAAGTTTGTATCTGGTGAAATTGTTGATTTTGGGGACAGATCGTCTGACAGGTGTTGACTTATGTTCATTAGTCTTTCATTTTCAAGAAAGTCATCAAGTGATCTTGGTGATGAAGGCTGTGTGAGCTTCAGAACTTTTGTTGGCATCGCCGGATGTAGTTCAGATCTTTGAGACATGATGGCTAGGTCTGCTCGTGTATCGATTTTGTTTAGGTAGGGACGACTGGAGTTGAAATATTGATTCTGTCGTTTGCTTGCCTGTCTTACTCAGGCCCACAGTTAGAGTTTTCTTAGTGGTGTCGGTCCTTACCACAGTTAGTTTTTTCACAGAGTTCTGTAGGTTCGCTTGACGAGGTTGAATAAGGTGGTGCTCACTCACTAGGGTGCTATTTGAAGCCTTAGGACACGTCACTTGGTTGGAGAGTGACGAGTTGGAAGACAGGCAGGCCTCCAGGTTAGAACCTGTCGGGCAAACATTTGGATTATTGTCCGTCAGATCGATCAGTATAGCTGTTTGTGTTCCCATCTCTGCTCGTTTCACCGCCGGTAAGCTTTGATTCGGAGGCACCTGAGACAGTGTTATCAATTGATTCTGAGGTACCATCGACGGCGTGGCTTTGGATTCTAGAGCCAAAATATATGCTTCTAGGAAGATTACTTTAGTGTGCATCAACGCTTGGAATGTCGTGTGGTCTTTTAGAGTGTCAGCAATTGCTTCGTATAACTTGTTAAAAGGTGTGAGCGCAATAGTAACTGCAGACATTATCGAAAAGATGTTAGGCTTCTTCATCGGAGTGTCAGTTTTGCTATGTGTTGGATGATTTGTCAAGACTCTTTTAGTCGGAGTATCAGGCGGAAAGTCTGAGGCAACCAACCGATGGATTTTGGATGGTCTGTATGCATCTAAAGAGTTACTTCGGGTTGCATGGAGGTGGAGATGACCAAAATGGTGACTTTCATCAAATGGTCCATGTTTATTTCCCTTTCTTAGCCCGGCTGGGTGCTTCACCATGGTTTGATGGAGTCAATAGTTTTTGGTCTCTGGGATTAGAGACGACAGGCTCAACAATTGGAATTTCATGGTTAGATGAAGGCGCTTGTGTCTCACCCGAGCCTCAGCCTGCTTTGGCTGGACTTGGCCGTTGACAATTTCTGGGGCAAATTAATTCTCATCCAGATTTGTATTATGGTGATCAGAATCTATGTGGGCCGATTGAACTGGACTCTTTCTAATTGGGGATATGGTTGGTGAAAGTTCGTGGGGTGAGCCCACATCCTCTAGAGTACTGTTATTTTCGTTTGGTGGTGTGGGGGGCACCACAACGTCATCATCTTCATCTGGGGGTATGAGATCACCTCCCAGTGATATTTGTTTTCTCTTGGTGGTGGTGTTTGATGGGCAGTGCTCACTTTGACACTGTCGATCTTATGATGTTTTGCAAAGGGAAGACATTCTTTTACAGCCTCCAATATTTCAGCATCGGAAAGTTCTAAAGGGTCCATCCAGTTTTCTGCTTTGGCCGTAGAACGAGTATGAAAAAAATCAGTCAGGAGGTTATGTGCTCCGCCTGTCTTTGTTTTCCTGGTGTTTGCTGATATTTGGTGTTTGCGCCCATATTCAGATGTTGTAGAAATAGGGCACAGACTTTTAGATGAAGTTTTCTTGCGAGGCCCTTTTGGTAGAATCAGGGACTTTTTATTTATCTTTGTAGCTGTTTCAGTAAAGGTGTGTTGTCATTTTTTCATATTGGCTGGCTGGGGCTGTAATTCTGGTGTGGTCTGAGGGACCAATTTACAAGCATTGCAGGCTGACTGAGGCGATTTTCCACAGTTTTCGCTGTTTGACAGCGGATCAGCATGAGCCTGTGCAAAGACTATCAAGGGCGTCTGTTGCGGTAGCTTCACATCTCCTGTGGGCGGGGCACTCCCAGGAGAGATTGGCAGAGTGACCTGCACACAATGCATGGGAACCAACCCCAAACAGACCTTTTCCAACTGTGAACCACAGAGAACGCCTCCACGCTGAACTTCTTGGGGGAGCACAGAGTCTCAGCAGTTTTGACTTCGTACGAGTTGGATGCCATGCCTGCTACGCAAATGCCTGCCGCACACAAAGCAACCTCCCCACTGCGTCCTGCATCCTGCTCATAGGGCAGGCTCCTCCGGGGTCTACCTCTGAGAGGATCAGGTAGGGGCAAGCTGGGGAGGATACTCGGGCTGCATGCAACTCGCTCTGGCTCTGGCTCGGCGAGTGCCGTGGTGAAGGGTTTGGACGTCCTTCATTAACTTGAGCGTCGAAGTTGGCTACACTTCTGGATACTTCGCCCCAAACGCCTCAATCAAGGAGTGGGTTCATCACACTGAAGTCACCGGGTTTGGGGCTCGCAGGTAACTGGGGTAAGGATTTTGATGGAAGGGTGTTTGATGGCATTAGATTTTCCTTACCAACTGATGCTTTGATGCACTGTGTTAATCTGCCATCTTCATTCGGTATGTCATCAATGATGGGTCGTTTCTTTGAGCTCCTTAGGCACTGTGCATCATCTTCTTTATGAGCGGAGATGTGGTTCGCCGGTCTGCCAGTCCTGCCAGTCCTGCCAGCCATGACTGCAGGATTGCCACTCGTCATCCACTCCGCAGCTGTAAACAGTCTTTATGCACCACAGTGGGTCCACCCACAATGTAGAGAGCAAGGAAAGACTGTGGACTGCACTTCCAACAGAGTTTTCCACAGGACCAGGACTGCCACTCGTGGTCCACTGCGCGGCTGCTCCGCAACTGTAAACAGTCTTTATGTACCACAGTGGCTCCACCCACAATGTAGAGAGCAAGGAAAGACTCTGGACTGCACTTCTAACTGAGTTTTCCACAGGAGCGGGACTGCCACTCGTCATCCACTCCACCTTTTAGCATGGATCCTGATTTAGGGAAATCCAGTTCAAAGAGAAGATAGAGAGCAAAGTGATAGTTTTAAAACAAAAGGTGCGTCCTGCGGACAGCATTTGAAAAACACATGTGCAGTGTTTTCAAGTTCCCTTACATTAAAATAAAGTGACAAGACCCGGGATGAAAATTCCAAGTACCAGAAAATATCCTGCAAATTTGTTAAAATTGGGAACTGGTTAATCAGAGAAGAAAAAGACCACATATGGTAAAGTGACAGAGAAAAACAGGCTTGGGAAGAAAAATCTATTTTTTAGCACCCCTGGTTCCCGCTTTGGAAAACCAGGGGTGCTAATGGAGCATAATGGTCCGGAACCCTTGTGTGTGTTTATCAGGGGTCATGGTTATGAAACCTAGACGTGTTGAAAATGGGAACCTTTGATGCGAGTTTTGATAGGCCAGGGCAATGGATAAATTGCTGTGTTTTTGTTGAAATGGCAGTGAAAAAATGTACTTTAAAAATCGGCAATTGGGAGAAGCCAACCTGAATGAACCCTCAGCTATACATTTGAATTCTCACAGCTGCTTTTCTGTTTTATTCACCACCCCCAGTAAAAACAAAAGAACTGATCTGCCTTGTACTATTAAGAATATAATGATTGGCCTGCATCTATGTCATCAAGAGGTTAAAATTGCAAGGAACTTTAAAGCAGCGTTTCTATTGGCTGCATCTGTGTATGGTGAGCTTAAGAGATTGACCAACTAATGGGGGTCCAGCTTGACCAGAGGCTCTCTGTTGCCTAATCTGAGATTTCCATCTCCCAAGCCTCTCTTAAAAGAAGAAATCTTGATACCTGGAAAAATAGAGTTATCTGAAAACTGTCCAAGAGGAGCAGGACAAAAGTCATACACCCATGAGAACTTCAAACATCAAAAGACATTATCACATAAATATTATACTTTTAGCCCTGAAACTAATAGTTAAAGTACTAAAGACACCAGATTATCTATTATTGACTGGAATATTTATGAAGAAAAAAAAATGTCTTTTTAAAATTACATAGGGACTTACTATTTTGGCCATAAATCTGGAATTAAATGTTGCAGCAAAATAATTCTTTTTGTAAAGCGTTCAGCCTGAGATTCTGTATTTGGTGATGGAAAATCATTTTTCTAAAGTGATTTTATAATTATGCAAATTAGGCACACTAGTGTGTCACATATTCTAGCGTCTGCATTGACAAACCTGTTACCTTGAGATGGGAACATTATTTGAATATAATTATAAAAGTGAGTTAAATGGAAAACTCCATAATGCAGTACATATTTGTGCTATTATGAGGTAAAAACTGTGTTGTTTGATTCACACCATAGAGAGAAATTTGATGAGCCTATTTGTAAAGAGACCATATGTGTGAAAATTGCTATTTCAGAATGTTCCAGTGTTTAATGCAAGAAATCCCTGATGTGACATCACATTAAATGGGAGGGAAACTGGGTTTAGAAATCACTCCCATCAGACTGCCCTCTTCATTAATATGGCCAATGACTGCAGAGGGTTATGTCTACAGTGATGTCACTTTTGGAACACTGTCCAATCACATACATTGACCAATTAAATTGAGGAAAATAGACACACTTCAAAAAGCTGAGTTAGTGTTATTTAAAGGATTCAAAACATACTAACTCAACAGAAACTGACAGACTCACTCACTCACTCACTCACTGATGGAGAGGAGAGAAGAAACAATGGATAACAACAGGAAGGGGAAGGAATAGATTGCTCTCGTATTGGATCTCTTGATGGATTATCAGCGGAGACAGTAAGTGAGGCCTACCAAGAGTTAAAGCCCTAGGCCTTCTTTAGTGGAAGAAATAGCAGATAGACTGTGGAGAAAAGTTGATCCCGTCTTTCTGACTGATGCCCACCTATTCCTATAGGTGGAGAATTGAACCAATCCTTTAGATGGTGCCAACTTGTATGTGATAAAGTAAAAATAAATGCATATGTCAATATGATCTAAAGTGGAAATAATCCTGAGGGGAGTGATACTATAAAGGTAATTAGATTAAAGCCTAGCTCTGTCATTCGTCAGTACTGATGGCTGGGAATACATACATTGATTGTGCATTCCCGAGAAGTTAGGGAACATTTCAGAGGTGTATGTGCTTCTGGAAAAAAATATATTCTATAGGTTAGGTCCCATGGTTTGTCTACAGTGAAATCCTCTGACTATTTCTCTGTGTAAGGATGTCTAGCACAGAAGAATCGTTAGGGGAGTTAAATGGACATCTCAGTGTGTGCATACCTAGAAAAAGAATATAACTGAAGTAATTCCTGGGTATACAATAAAGCAGAATATTGTTGTTAAAGCTAAGCTGTTCCAGTCAAAAGGGAGAGGCTGATTATTTGTGGCCCGTTCACTTGCTATTTAAGGAGCCCATTAAAAGTGAGAGAGGTATGCTTTTAATCCGGTAATTAAAAAGAAACATCAGTGAAGGGAATCTACCCTGCATACATGCTGGACATACATGTTTCTTTCTACAAGCCATTTACATACCTCCTACACTGCTGCGTGGTCTGTATTTGTGATAATGCCAAACACATCAATGTGTAGGTGCAGTTGTTACTGCATCACCTCCTTTATGATGAAGGGTCCTTAGAGGATCTCTGACATCTTCTTTAACCCCTCCTAAAGTGTACCCTGAGAATTACAAAGACGGATGTGGGGAAACAAATCAGAAATAATCTATCTGCATTTTCATCCTGCAGCCGTATACTCTTCTGCATGACCAGTTTTGACAGTGATGTGTCACCATATCATACCTGCATCTTCACTGGTGGAAAAGAGTCAGACTGCAGGTTGGACAATCATGAATATTCCGCTCAGATCAAAACCAGACTAATTGTGGGGTCTTCCCAGGGAGATCCATCACTGCCCCATACCTGACTCTGCTCTGGGGAAATCCATTTGTGATGCTGCGCTTTTATGCAGGTCCGCAGTGGTGTGTGGGTGATGCTGGACCAACCAGGGGAACAGGATTAAATAAAGCCATTTGGCTTTGTTTTCTCTCTGCAGTACAGCTTCTATGCACAGTGAAGGGGAATCAAGGATTGTTGGCAGGCAAGCGGAAACACTCAGAAAGGAGCTCTATGTAGGGCTCCTTCATAAGTGATTCTGCAGGCCAGTGTGCAATCACTGATCTGCAACCTTACGGTAAAGACCAGAAAGAGAGTCCCATGCACACCCATGGATGCTAAGCAGTCAATCTCTTCAAGTCAGATTCTCCAAACGCAGCAGAATTCATCTGTTAATGTTAATCTCCAGTGTCTGTTTACTTGCGTGCATTCCCTGTTAATAGCAAGATGCTCTAGGGCAATAGGGATTATGCCTACATTTTAATGTGTTCATGCTGCAAACACAGCAGCACATCCAGGCCTAAAAGGGCAAGTGCTAGAAACTACCAATTATCTACATCCATATATATATATATAGTGCAGATTATCCACAATGCAGAAGATAAATGTTTACTCCAGTTTGGCCACTAAGATTATATATCATCAAGACTGAAGGCTCTTCACTGGCTGCCTGTGGTAACACATATTGAATTTAAAGCACTTGGCCTGGTTCATGTTCATAGAACTTATTATGTGTCTGGGCCTGGTTTCCTTAGAAACCGTTTTGTCTGCTAAAACCATTAGATATTCATCTGCTGGCCTAATTTCCATCCCATAATTCAAGTATTTGAAGTGGGGTGGACAATATTTTTCTGTGAGTGTGGCAACACTTTGCAACATTCCATAGCCCCACATCCACTCTCTGTAAGAGCATTTGGAGTTCTGATGAAATCTAGACCCATCTGTTTTCCAGATAATTCGTTTCAGCATGAAGGATCACCCAATTTACATCTGCGCCTAGATACTGCTTCGGGTACTGCTTCTGTTCGCAGCACAATATCAATCCAGACAAATACATACATGCAACCAAGGATGAGAAAGCATCTGTGTAGAAGCGGCTAGGTTCATCAGAGACACCCATTGTGTTACTCTTTGCATTTCTAAATCACTAACTGTCCTGCCCCCTGACGCGACAACCCTTTGGTTACAATAGTTGAAACTACCTGCCAGGGAAGGAGACATCCACGTTAAGGTTGGATATAAGAGTTTACAAGCTAGTCAACACTAACCTGGTCAGAGGGGTTGGACGGGGGAACCCTGAAGTTATCTAAGGTATGGGAAACGTTTTCTTGAAAAGATGTGCTCTGTGAGAGCATTTTAACCTAAGATATTTTACTTCCACTCTCAGTGGTTTGGCAGTTAATTCCAGGTTCTGGTAGCTTTTTGCACACACTTGCTGCCTGCCCCAGTGATGAAGTCCCATGATTTTACCGGGTGGGGTGAAGTCGGAGACTTTTCTCATCGGACATCAGAGACCTGATTGAGTGATAATGTGTGTATACAGTCGAATTGTGGCTTAGCCCTTGATTCAAAAGACTGTGAATGTTCATGCACAAGATTTTAAATGAGATGTGACGTTCATTGGCTCAAAATACTAGAAATGGAAAATGGTTAAAAAACACAAAGCATTAATAAAGAAGAGGAAAAACAGGAAAAAGGTCAAAAGGTGCTTGAGCTTTTTTCGCATTAAAATTGGGAAACATGACTCAATACACTTTTGTAAATGTGTGGCCAGAGTAAAGGGTTCAGTAAAAACATTGGCTGCTAGGCTTTTCAGAAAAACAACATGTGGTAAACATACTTATGGCTTCTACAATGGGTATTTGACTAATACAGAAAAAATAGAGACCTACGCTCACTAGCCTTCAGTGTGGAGTTTGGTTTATTTTTTACCAAGGTTTTCGAGTCAAGTTTGTCCTTTTTATTCCTTCATGTGAAAAAAGTAGTTCTTGATTACTTTTCTTTTTTCAAATATACTTCTGGTCACTAATTAAGGGCAATTCTAAATTAGTGAATCAGGCACTGCAAAACTCGATTGGTGAAAAGACATGGATATCCCACTTTGAAAATCTTTATGGAATTCTGGATAAAGAGAAAGAGAGCGAGGCCCCTAGTTCTGGGGAACGGTGGGAAATCCCTCTGGACCTATACACAATCAAAGGTAAAATAATACATCTCAATGGATCCAGAGCGGTAGGCCCTGACGGAATAACCAATTTTGACATAAAAGACAAATTGGAATTCTGGGCACCCTTCATCAAGGAGATATTTTCAAACTGTGTCAGACTCTCGACCATCCCCGCATCATGGAAAAAAGCGATCCTGGTTCCCATTTTTAAAAAGGGAGCTAAAGATAACCCTGCACATTACCGCCCTATCGCTTTACTTGACTCCATAGGAAAACTTTTCGGTGCCTTAATCCTGGATAATTTTAGCAATTGGATCTCCGTGACTGGCCTGTCGGATCCTTTCCAGGCGGGATTCGTGAAAAACGTCGGAACTACGGTTAACATCTTGGCGGTGAGCACACTCAAAGCTAAAGTGTTCGAGGGCAGCCCGAAGATCTACATGGCATTTATCGACCTGGTGCAGGCATTCGATCGGGTAGATAGGCAACGTCTTTGGGCAAAACTACAACTTCACGCCTGTCCCCCAAGGATACTGGAGCCCATAAAGGCCTTGTATACGGATACCACAATATGTGTCCGGTTGAACAATCAAGGCCTTTTATCTTCCTGGATGAAAACGGTAAGAGGGGTAAAGTAGGGATGCCCTTTAGCCCTCGCCCTGTACAACGCATACACGGCCGATTTCAAAGAGTTTGAAACCAGAGTCCGGATGTTCCCCCCAACATTGGGATCAAGCAAAATCTCACGCCTATTATACGCGGACGACATAATACTCCTCGACGTAACCCCGATCGGCCTCCAGAGGCAGATAAATAACCTCGACTCCTACTTGAAGGAAAACAACCTTTTGATGAATTTGGAAAAGACTAAGATCATGATTTTGGGCGGAAAGGAAAGGAAGTTGGAGAAATTCACATGGGCGGTAAACAACACTAAAATCGAACTGGTGGATAGCTTCAAATACCTGGGCGTTATCATCAACAAGAATAGTAAGGAAACAGCGATGCAGGAGAGCATTATGTCCAAAGCGAGACTGCTCATTTCACAATCTCGGGCAATATTGAAAAAATATGGAAAATTCACTATGGCGCCAGTGGTGACTTTTTACAAGTCTAAAGTGATCCCAACGCTCACTTATGGGGCAGAAGCTTTACCAAACCTTCCAAAATCCTTTTGGTCTAAACTGGAAGGATTTTATTGGAGAAAGGTTCTTAATCTTCCTAACTCGCTACCAATGGTGTTAATAAGAAGGGAACTCTCTCTACAATCTTTGACCTCCATTGTGACCCGTAACGAAGCTATGCTATTTCGAAAGTCTCTACTTCCAAGCTCCCCACTGATTATGCAAGAAATCCAGCAAGAAATTCAGTCGGGATCATGCAAAACGCTAACAAAATGGGCGGCAAAGATCGACTCAATCCTAGAGGGCGCTGGAAGCTGTAAAGATGAATTAATTCACAAACCTTCTAAGGTCAAACTGCGTCTACTACATCAAGATTGGATTGATACTTTGGAAAAAGCAGCCGCATCAAAATTGTTCACAGATTTGCCTCCACAGTTGACTAAAGTGAACGAACTTAAGCCTTACTTGTTAAAAGGGCCGGATCCCATTTTCAGGGTGAACTTCTTAAGAATCCGTCTGAACATCCTTCACACAAGGGAAGTCCTATTCCGAAGAAATTTGGTATCGGATGAAGTCTGCAGATTCTGCAGAAAGTTAGAGATGGCAGAAACCATAAGACATCTCCTGCTAAACTGCTAAGGAGTCACGGCCCCCGCCTGAGACATCTGGGGCACTTGTTCAAAAATCTACATGTCTATGATGAAGAGGAATGGTGGTGTCAGCTTCTTAGTGGGGAGAAGACTACTTGGGTGATTGCGGTGGTGGGCTTCTTCCGAGAGATTGAACTGCTTACCTGACGGTAGTTACGAGTGTGTAGGATCATCAGCTGGGCGTCCTCATATTAATTTCTCCTGGGGGGATGCTGACCCTGACTCTGACTCTGATTTTGAATTTGAACTAGAATCGAAAAAGAATTGATCTGACGGAGCCTTTCGGGGAATTTTGAGATGCTCGGGGCTCTGGTCAAAGAATGATTTTGTGGGGAATCTGGATCAGTTAATGTGGGGATTTCTCTTTCTTTTTCTTTTCTCCTCTTCAACTTTGTAAAAATTGTTTTATACAGTTAAACCAAATAAAAAAAAAAATATATATACTTTAATAAATTATATTTGAGTGCAGATGAGGACTTTGCCATTGCATTTCAGACTTATATCATTCCTTCATCAGGGCCTATAATTCTCATCTGATCAGTGTCTAGTCAGTCGTAATTCACTGGCAACATCACATTTAATACCCAGCATGACACACCATCATTCATTAGATTCCAAACAACCCAGTGTAATATTGTTCCGATTGTCAGAGACCCCCATTTTGGTCAGTCACAAGTCAATCATAGTAAACCAATCAAATCCACAATGTAATCAAAATGTGTCATTGGATTGAGTGTACCATGTTGTGCACATTTAACATTATTGACATTATTCATAGAAAAATGTTAGGCCACAAGACATAACATTGACAGACCAACAACAAGTAGAGAACATGTAGGAAAATATAAACAGAAACATTGTCAACTTGGTGCATTTCTCGTATAGCTCATATCAAATTCATTGTCAATTGATATTCTCCTTTACATTAGTTCCCTTTTGTTTATGTAACAAACACCATCAACGTGCATAACTGTTAGTCATTCTATATTAAATCCTTAGTGCTGGTGACATGCTTCAATTAAAGCTAAAGGGTATCCTCGTGCCTTTTTACTTGTAACCTTGCATACCGTGTGCTAAAGAAAATAAACGTATGCGAGCGTCCAGACCTTTCTTCTCTTCAAGTCAGCAAAGAGGTAAGTATCTGTGGAAAGTTTTCTATTAGTAATTAGATCTATACTGCATGTTTTCAACTAGCGCTATTATTTCTCCCACTCTTACCTAAATCTGAAGTGATATATTTGTGTATGCCCACTCTGCCACTCTGCCTGCATGGAATGCCGTGGGAGATGCGAGTTCATCTCTGCAGTAGTAAATGAACCGCTGTCATAGAAACCCTTTCAGAGTTGGTCAAAATGGCCGAACGCACAACGTACTTGTGTTCTGCCATATTGGAATGATGTTGTTATCAGAGGTGAAGGTCCGAATTGTGATATTTATGGTGTTATAGCTAATCACTAATTAATGATTAATACACCAATTGGAGATTCAAAAACTATTATAATAATCCGCTACATATTGCTACATATTGTAACTCCAATCATCTTCAGACATATGTAAATATAGTGCAGAGTTCAACGTAACGTATTAGGTGTGGAGAAAAAATGTAATGGTTATGATTACTACTAAGCCTACAACAACATTGTAATCACTAACACGCGGTGTGATAATAACTCTCGTCTGTCATTAATCTTTTTAAACTTCCACATGATCTAGATACCCTGGGTAGCTTCTACTGTATCATTGGTTGATATTTCTATTGTAAGTCCAAGGGTCTCATTGGGGTTTACTTTATCTGTAGTATAGACACTTTGGAGTTATTTTTGTAAAGATTCACCAACATGCTAAATTCTAAGAAATGATCCTAAATCATTCTGTAAATCCTGGAGTGAGTCTATTGTGTAGAAATCTCATTAGTTTCAGTATCCATATGTTGATGGTGGCTATATTTGTATATAGTCCTTTACAGTTACAAGAAACAGTTTAAATCCCATTCTTCATTTATTCCATTTGGTGAAAGAGAGTCGAGCCTATCTATCCAATTAGCTTCTCGCTGGGATCTTCTCTTTTTCATGTCTTGTTTGCAACCTCAGGTGTCTATGATTTCTAATACCTGAAATTTCCACTGAGCAATATTGTGCCCCTTCTCTTGAAAATGTCTTGCAACTGTTAAAGTCATGTTTTTATTCCTAATACACGACTTATGTTTATTCATTCTAATTCGAATCTTTCTTCCAGTCACATCCAGATAATATATCCCACATGGGCACTTGATACAGTATATGTCATTTTCAGTCATGCAGGTTGCATGACAACTTAGTCTAATCTTTTCAACTGTTCTTGGGTGAAATACAAATTCTCCTTTGATTACTTTATTACAGTTTCCGCAGTTTAAACATAGTAACGTTCCCTGGTGTTTTCCTCTTTTAACTTTTCTTTTTTCGCCCTTGGTATTCACTAGAAGATTTCTCAGGTTGTTACTCCTCTGATACACAAAAACATGATGAATCTTTTGTTCTGGTATCACTTGTAAGAATGTTCCAATGTTTGGAGATGCATAGTTTGATTTGTTGGCTTTGAGTAGAGAATCTCTAAACAAACACTAAAGACGGGGAATCTCTTTCAGTCTTGCCCTGTAAAAGGCTTTTTCATCTTAATGTGTTCAATTTCGATGTAGCAGCTGACAAATCTTCTTGAGGATAACCTCTGTCGCGCTGTTTTTCGCATTATTTACATAACTCTGCTTCACATTCCAATGGATCACTCACTATTCATTTTATTCTAAATATCTAACCAAATGGCAGGTTCTTCAGAGTGTTCTGATGTTTTGAGGAAGAAAACCTAGTCTGTGTAACATGTTATTTTGATCCTTTGGTTTGGTAAATAGGGTAGTAGAAATGTCATTGTCTTGTACGTTAATCTGTATGTCCAACAAGTGTATAATTGGATTGCCAATTTCTGCTGTAAATTGTATCCTTGGATAAATGGAGTTGATATATCTCAAAAATTGATTCAGTTTTTCATGACCACCCTGGCAGATGCCAAAGACATCATCGATGTATCGTATCCAGGTCTTTAAATTCTTTGACCATTCTTTGTGTTTTAGTATGTGGGTTGTCTCAAATATAAACATAAGACTGTTAGCATGTGCAGGTGCTATGCTTGCTCCCATGGCTGTTCCTGAGATCTGCAAATATAATTTGTTATCATGCTTTAAACAAGAATTCTATGAAATGAATTCCAACAATATCATAATGAATTCCTTGGATGCCCCAATTTCTATTTCTTGTAAGAGCAACCATTTGACTGTTTCTTGTCCTAGGTCGTGCAGTATACTTGTATATGGACTGTTGACATTTATGGTCTCTAATTTATCTGTACATTGAACGGGCCTAGCATGGTGGCACGTACTAGTGGGTTTGTACCCAACTCACAAGAAGTACCTACTCTAAGGAGAAAACATACTGTAAGAATTAAAGACATTTTGGAAAGAAACAGCAGTGCCTGCTAATACCATTCACAATTCTATTTGACTAGTATAAACATAAAATCAAATATCCTTCTGAATAAAGATCCATAAGGATTTGCGACCGATTCCCCTCCAGTCAAAAGAAGGGCACTTTAACTTGAGAGAGGACTTTAAACCATCTTGGGTTCAAGGCCCTGATAGAATATTGCTTCACATTCTAAATCAGAACAAGAATGGAACTGGGCAGTGATTCTTTAAAATACCTGAAATTAGCCACATCCCAGCGCATCAGACGGGTGCTAACAGCATTAACCACCCATTCCAGCCCTTGGAATGGGTGGTTAACGCTATTAGCACCTGTCCCATGGGCTGGGACAGGGCTCATTTCAAGAATTTTCTTTCTGTGAACACGTCGTCTTGCGGCGTCCAGTTCACAGAAAGAAAATTCTATACAAACATGGCTGCCATGGAAAAGGAAGGCGTACGCAGCCCCTCTTCCATTTCCATGGCAGCCAGACAGGGCAGAGCGAAAGAAGCAGCAGCAGTGGCGGCACTGGCTTCTACCGCAATGAGGTAAGTGGGGGGATTGGAAAAAAAAGGGAACAGAGAGTGGGGGGAGGGTGGGCAGGCGAACAGTCCATCAGTCAGTTTGGAATGCGAGCTAGATTGGCAGTATCAGCCCGGGTTCCTAGCCTCCTCCCGCAGGGTGCTAATGAGAGCTAAATGCAGGGCCATTCTATCATGGAAAGGCAGTATAGTAGTCCCAATTCATAAGAAAGGTAGCTATAATTGAACCTCAAATTATAGGTTCAAGGGTCTAGTGGATGCTAGAGAAACATTTTTGCCAAACATATATTTTGTACCCAACAGGACTTGTGTGATAAAAAAAAAGATATCATACCCTTAACCAAACTGGCTTTAGGAACGAAACAGTCACCAATAGATAACTGGGTGGCCCTGAGCCTTCTTATTGAGATTTACTATGGTAGGAAGTAGTATTTTTTGTATTTAAGCAATATGATCCGAGTGGCGGGGACATTACCGACTCAGGTAATGCCCCGGGGTCCATAGGTATAGGCCCAAGCAAGATTAGCGTGACCGGGGCACTAAAAGCATTGTTTTCTGTCCCGAACAACCAGGAAAATAGCAGCCAGAAAAGGGAAAACAGAGTCCGTTTTCCCTTTCCATGGCAGCCATCAGGAGCGGACGCGCTGGAAACAGAAGTGTTCCCAGCGCGTCCGCTCCCGAAAAAAAGGAGAAAAAGGTAAGTGAGGTTGGGAGGGAGGAAGGGAGGGAGGAAGGGGGGAAAAAACGTACCTGCGTCCCCGGCAGGGGACGATGGAAGCCTCCAGCCGTGTGGAGGTGCGGAGCAGGGATGGCCCCGCTCCGAGTCTCCACACGGCTGGAGGCTGTCATCGTACCCCACCGGGGACAAAGGAGGCAGAAGGTAAGTGGGGTGGGGAGGGCAGGGAGGAGGGAGGAAAGGGAAAACAAAAAAAAGCCTTAGCTGAGTCCCCGGCGGGGTACGAAGGTAGCCTCTCAGCCGTAGGGAGGCTCGGAGCAGGGATGGCCCCACTTCGAGCCTCCTCATTGGTGAGGGGCTGCCACGTTCCCCGCCGGGTACAATGGCCGTGGAATCCCGGCTGAGGGATTCCCGGCCGGGTATTGCCTCGGCGAGGGCCAATCAGAATGGTTGTTTCATTCTGATTGCGCCTTCGCCGGGTACTAATGTTCATTTATATACCTGTCTGCTACATTTGGACAGAAATATATCATGTGTAAAACTTCCATCCGGGGATACCAGTTGAATTACACAAGGAAACGTGGGTGCAAATCTAATTTGATCATATAGATAAGAAATGTAATACTGCCAATCGGCTTAGACAAGTTTGTATATTGGCAACACTGTTTAGTTTTAGTTTGTCCAGCATGTTTACTATCTCACTTGAAATTAGGATGAATGAATCCCCCTAAACTTTCAAGTTTTCCAATACACTTACTTTATTATGCCAATGATTTTTTTTTTACCAGTGTTCTGTGGGCCTACAACAATCCATGAGAGTCATAGAGATGTACTGTTTTAGGTATCACCACATGGTTACCCAAAACAAATCTAAAATGATGATATACTCAAAAAGGAACTATAATAAATAAGATTGGTTATTAAATGGGGTGAAATTAGAGAGTGGTACAGGATTGTGTAAGAATAATACTCTATGCCCTTTATCCTATTGGTTGCCAAGAGGATAAAGAGCTTATTGAGAAGCTATAAGCAGATTTTAGTGCAATCGAGAGTCACGGAGCATTTCAGCATTGTTGAAAGCTTATAATATTAAGGTTCCACTACTGTTACTTTACGGCGCCGTGTGCTGCATAGAGCATAGAGCAATGTCATTATATTTAGAAAGAAAAGAAAGCAAAACATGGAAACACGTTTTTACAGATTTGTATGTTCCATTCAAGCAATCCTTTTGGAGCTGGGTTTGCCCAGTGTTATATATAAAGGATGTGTAAGGATTGTGAACACATATCAATCTGTCCAATATGCACTGGCTAACAAAGTCCGAGATTCATAGAAGATGGACTCAGAGACAGGCACTGTCTCAAAAAATCAACATCTTTGATTAATACAATTTTCTTTGGAAAAGATAAACTAGATATATCTATACTGGTTACACCAGTGTCTAAATTAATTTTGCAGATACTTTTGAAATATCCAATAATGGTGGAGAGCTTTGACTTGTTGCTAAACGAGAGGCACCTTGACAGGAATAGTAAAAACATCTAACTCAAAAAGAATGAACATTGTGAAGTGTACTCCTCGGACGCGCCAAGCAAATAAATCAATAGTTCTTGTTAGGATTATTGGATTTTAATTGAAAGAAAATCATGGATCAGTGTGGTCTCATTAGACAAATTGTAATTAAATTATTGCGCCCTTCTAGGTTTGACACGTGTTTTGGCCTCCGAGGTCTTCTCAAAAACCGGGCTAGTGAAAATGATAACAAGTCTAGTTGACTCTTATTCACAATAGAATCCCACACACTGAAACACAAATACACATAACATGAACATATATATCATCATTTTTAATTGGACAGGAAGTAAGGAGTGGTATTGGGTCGGATTGGTAGGGGAAGAGAGAAAGCGGCGTCAACATGGCTACAACCAGCAATTAAATGATTTCACCAATGTGGCATATGCACTATGTGCATATTTGCACATATGAATACTGTAAAATCCAATAATCCTAACAAGAACTATTGATTTATTTGCTTGGTGCATCTGACGAGTACACTTGAAAATGTTTACCTTTTGCTAAGGTGAGGGATTTGGAATGCGATGGCGTATCACCATTGTGAGGTACTAGGCGCTTGGGGACAAGACGGTTGGCCGAAGAGGGTTAAGGAGGCTGGCAGGCAGGGGGCTGCATGAATCCGACTTACATAAATAAATACTATTGCAGTATCACAACGTAACAGTGTCAAGTCACCCTATTTCTCATAGCGACAAGCTGAGAAGGGATTGGCCACCTCCAAGAGTGAGTATGCTGCAGGTTACCTAGGCGAGAGTCTGGTGCCAACCGTGACTTCGTAACGGTGTCAAGTCACCTTATTTCACTTTCATGTCAGGAGTGGGTACACCTTACCTCCCCTACTTCAGGAGTCGGGGGTTGAGTTCTTGGGAGAAAGATAGTGGTGAGGACTCTTATGAGAGTGAGTTAGTAATGGCTTGTCCCCTATAGCGTTGTGTAACTATTTACAAGCAATTTACTTCCACATTATTTTCATCTTGGCTCTATTTTCACCATATTATCTGCCTTCATTAGACTACTGGCCAGGCCTAAAGGGCTACTCAACCAATATATATAAAAGACACACTCCTTGATAGAGCACATGAGTATGCGTTCATTTTCCCATATGGGAGCTTATGACCGCTTGGCTAACCCAACTATGCTTGGGTTATCCTTATTGGGCTAAAGTAAAACATTTCTATTCAGCTTGCATTAAACATCTTTTTACTGTGCCATTCAAATTCTGGCAGCCCTTTGGAAAGAAACAGTACTGTTCTATTAATGGTATAGCAGCCTTGCTAAGTAGTTTTGGTGCTGAGCTACTAAGACAATAGTGCCCCTGCACTTACCACTAATGTGCAGTATACTTGTTTAAGAGGATAAAGCAGAGTTCTGACGTGATACCAATTGACAGCATGGCAGCCCTTCTGAGATGTGGTGGTCTCCTAGTATAAGTATAGCATCCCTGCTAAGAACTGTTGTGCTGTCCATCTATTCCCTCTTGACGCTAGTCCCTTAAATTCCATCCATTCAGCATTCCCTCCATACAAAGGGCTAGGGTTAGGCTGTGACTGACTGGTGGCATGGCAGAGCAAAGCATCCGCAAGAAACTGGTAAAAGCGCTTTGCTTGTGTATGTTATATGTTATCTTGCATTTGTATAGTGCCTATTGCCATAGTTCATGGCGCTGAAGAGCTTTTGCCTGGCAGTGAGGCAAAGGAGGAGTATGACAGAAAATTCACTAGTGGCACGAAGGAGCAAAGTCAAAGTACATAGTTGGGATGAGAGCTAGGGATAGATAAGGTGCTCAGGAAGGCATAAGAAGGAAAAGGTGGAATAGCTATATGTACAATTGGTCTGAATTGATTGTGGGACTCAACTGTTTTCGATGGGCACAGCGCAGAAAGGAGAGATAGCTGGAGAAGAGGTGTTTGCTTTGCCAGGGGGTATGTTTGAAATCTACTCGCTGCATGGGACATGTTGTATGCTATGCCCAAGAAAACACAGGTGCTACTTACTTCCCTAGGGCCCCCAACAACATTTAGCTGGGGTTGTAAAACAGAAATACGAATTTTCCAATTTTGCAACTGCTCCCGGAAAGGCGAGCAAACACACTCACCTTTTTTGGTTTCCTCATTTATTTATGTCATGGTTACCAAAACCCTAGACTTGTTCTCAGTGCCCTTAAGAGCACCAAGCCTGTCTATGCCTTAGCCATGGTCAGAGGTCTGAGCCTTCCACTGTGTCATGGTGAGCCAAGGCATGTAGAAACCATGCCCAAGAAAGCACAGCATGCTAAGCCCCTCTAATCACTAACGGCCACAAACGGCCAGGTTTTATAGATGGGAAAGCTGGAATGAACTATGGGCACATATAACTGAAGGTGGGATATCGTTATCGTAGGTTTTAGTGTGTGTGTGTGTGTGTGTGTGTGTGTGTGTGTGTGTGTGTGTGTGTGTGTGTGTGTGTGTGTGTGTGTGTGTGTGTGTGTGTGTGTGTGTGTGTGTGTGTGTGTGTGTGTGTGTGTGTTATGCATGCATGTGCAAGATAATTTGAATGGGTTGTTTCTATATATGGGTGTGAGTGCACATGTTGTGTGAATGGGAATGCTGTATGTGTGAATGTCATTTTGTTCACTTCATAAAGAGTCTAACACATGAAATGTACACAGGAGAGAAACATTTTTGGGGAATTGGCATCATGTGAAACATAAGCAGTTCCAATCAATATTCCTTTCCTCAGTATTTGTAGTAAACACAATCAGAATAAATCCAATTCACACCATTCTGTGTGGGTCCACTTATGGAGAATGTAGTGTGAATGTTCTGCGTGCACATGTGAGGGAATGTGAGAGAGGATTTTTGGGGTGTGACTGGTGGGTGAACAGGTATGAATGTGATTATGTGTGTGTGAGAGATTTTGGAGAGACAGGGTTACTGGAGCATTGTTGACATTTCCTTAAAATGACATGGCATGGTTTACTGCATTTAGGGGCAAAGCCAACTTGATGAGTGTTGTTATGTGGCTAGAATGGCATTTTGGTGCAGCCAGACTAGTCATTGCTCACTGTGGCATGACATTATTTTACTGGGCAACTATGATAAAGCAGCATGATAAGTGTTATTATGTGGCTATACTGGCCTTTTAGTACTGCCAGTCTAGCCATTTCTTACCATGGGATGTGATTTTTACGGTGTATCTATGATACAGCAAGTGCAATAAGTGTTATTACATGGCTAGACTGTCACTTTGCTGCAGCCAGATAGCTATTTCCTACTGTAGGATGAGATTTCTTTACTGAGCCTCTATGATGAAGCAGGTTAAGTGTTATGTGTCTAGAGTGGTCTAAATTGGAGCCAGTTTGGACATGTTATCTTATTGTGGCATGGCATTTTTAATGACAAAACCAAAAGGAGTATGTTTTTATGTGGGGTTTCAGTTCCAACGTGGACATGTTTTCTAATAGTATCGTTACTGCAATGATGTGCAAAGCAAACATGAGTATGCTCTTATATGGGATTACAGGCAAATATTGGTGCAGACAGCATGGAAATGTATGGGCACAGCTAGCGTGATAAAGCTCTTTATACTGGCATATATTCTAGTGAAAGGCTCCAGTGCACTGTTGGTGATTTGAATCTATTGGATTTTTTAATGAGTTACCATATAAAGCTGAGCGAAAACAGCCTGGCTTTTTACCCAATCATTCACAGAAAGTGTGCCTTATAGTGCACCATTTGAACTCATTATTCAAAATATTTTCTCAGGGGGAAAACCCCCATTCCCTTGAACACCATTATGTTGGTTTGGGCTCCCTCGCAACACCCAATTGCTCTTGAATACTTGTGGCAAATATTTTTACCCCTCCAATTACAAATCCACCAGCTGCCACTCGTGGCTGGTACCTTTGGGTTCTAAGGGCCAGGCACTGCCCCCTTGTTCCTACGCTAGGTAAAAGATTTAAACTTTGATTAAAAAAACATGCTCTGTACAGGCGTATTATAAATGACATATCATATCATATCATACTTCCATCTTTCACCTAGTGCAGCAAGCGCGTGTCCCTGCAGCAGCAGGATCATCATGGGCATTGCGCATGCGTGGTGGTATTATGCAATTTGATGGTATTTAATGTATGGACCTCTGAGTGATAAAAGGCTCAGTTGGCGCTTGTGGTATTCCAAAAGGTGACCAGAAGGTTGAGCCTCTCACAGAAACTTGTGACCCCACTAGTGGTAGAATTCTATCAGCTGGGTTTCCTTCAAACCCCAACACTGCAGCACACTTTGGTGTGATCTCTCTTAGACTCAGAGCACATTTAGGTGGGAAGTGCTTCCATTGCTGCACAGGTGCATCACGCGGTAGCCTAAAACTTTATGCAGACTTGGTTTAGGGTGCAGTGTGGCTGGCCTTCTATGGCCAGGTGGTAGTGGTGCTACGTAGGGCCAGGGACATAGCCTTAAATAGTCCACTGCCCTGGTAATGAGAGGGCATAGCAAGAGCCAGAATAACACAGAAAGCACCACACTCACATCTCACAATTCACATATTGCGTATGGTCTTTCCAGTGGCAAGTTTTGTGACTTCAAAACGGTAAACAACTCACAATCAAGTGCTATGTGTAATTTAACATTTGCAAGACTGTAGCTAGAGAAATTAGGCATCTATATTATCCAACCCAATCGTATCCTGCCAAACTGCCTTAATTTTAACATATTTCATGACCCAAACTAACTGAGAGCTGAGATGTTGGGTTCCTTTGCTTTTATTTAATGAAATACATTTTCAGATGCTGTATTTTAAAAGCTAGGTAAGCTCACCATTGCATTTGTACAGCATCAAGATGCTATCGATATTTTCAGGGATGTGAGTGTAACTGTCTACAGAAATAGTGGCGCACGTTTGTTGTTGAAGTTTCTTTGTTTAAGATTTATCTGGAGTTTTTAATTTAGCTTTTGGACGGAACAAGAAATGGAACCACAACAGGAGTGAGGAATGAATTTGCCATCTAATCCGGTGTTTCAAAAGGTCATTCCAAGCCTTCAT
Organism: Ambystoma mexicanum; assembly: GCF_040938575.1. Classification (NCBI taxonomy): domain Eukaryota; kingdom Metazoa; phylum Chordata; class Amphibia; order Caudata; family Ambystomatidae; genus Ambystoma; species Ambystoma mexicanum. The sequence continues at coordinate 676,206,194 of NC_090934.1, forward strand.
TAGCCATGAGGATCTGCTGACAGGGAATTGATGGATCCTGCTGGTCATATCGATTGGACATTACAAGGGTGTACTAGTCCTGCAGGGCAGATATGCTTGATGGGCCTTCAAACCTGGATCTCCGTGGGATACGGATCGTCTGATATTGTCGTGCAGTACCAGTAGAGTGACCTTGTGTACAGGAAGAACAACACATGTAGACCTAACCATATTCCTCTCAATCCTTTATCAATACCATCTTTAATTGCATTGCACTCCTTTTTAATATAGATATAAAAGGAATTCATAGTGTTTCTTGTATTCAAAGGAATATGTACTTTGACTGAAAGAAATATTGCTTTACTTTAACATCAAATAAACTGGATACTTTTGTCATTTTGCTTTACCAAACACACCTATATTTTAAATGCCCATGTGGGGCTATAGCTAATATGATGTTAAACCTGAACTGGCGGCACATACTGTATAACCCAACTGCTTACGCTTGATAACCATTAACACCCTGGCGTGCTAAAAATGGGAATAATTTACTGGGGGATCACACAAGTCCCAGTGGTGGAATTCTGAGGGGGTGCAGTTCGGAGTAGGGTGGTGCTGGAAGTTGAACTCTGCCCAAAAGGGAAATCATGCAGTTGTGGCAGTTTGCTCCAGCTGCCCCCGCCCAACCGCCACCTTGATGTCATTAGACAGGCAGCCACACATAATCCTTGTCTGTAACATCTGCAGTAAAATCATATTGCTAGCTTGGACAACATTACCAAATATATACCCCTAAGGAATCAAAGTATTTGTAACATTGTCCAAAGCACCAGTAGGGTGCTTAAATGAAAATAACTGAATACATTAAAAATGAAGTCAAAAGAATGCAGCAAGGGGAGTTAAATGTCCACTGAAAAGCTGTTAATCACTCTTTCACAGGGTGCTAATGTAGAGGAAACCAGAGTATAACATGCAACAAGGTGATAGGAAGGTTCGCTGGATACTGCAAGAAGCCCGAGGGAAAGTAAAGGCTGCCTCTACCGTATGCACTACAAAGCACACAATCAATATCCCAAATTAAAGTAGCACGTTGCTGTGCCATACGACTCCCAACATGGGGCAGCTTCTCAGGGACGCCCCTGAGGCTCTGGGCTCCTTTCAATGGAAAATCTAAAAAGGCCCTGACGCTGTCCATGAAAAGTTGAAAAGAATCTCTAGCCATCAGAATGAATGATTAGTTGGCATTTTCTCACCTCACGTTAGAAGAAGGGCCTCAGAAAGGCCTTGGGCTTCAGAGGGTCTTTGGTTCTGCTGCCCCGGTTGGAGGATGGCAAATCCATTTTAGAATATTACGGCCCCTGCAGGGTTATCAATTAGTTTTCTATTTTATAACCTTTGTTTCTCATGGTTTGTGTCTGTGTGTAAATGTCTGGGGGAAGATGCCCCGCACCATGAAGAGCCACTTTGGGTTTCTACACAATTCCTGCATCACCCCTCCCCACTTGATTTCCTTTAACCCCTCCTGTCTCACTCCTGCTTCCAATATCCGTCCATCCTCATTTGCCTACTCTCTAGCCACTCCCACTCTATCTGTTCCTATCTTTTACTCCCTCTTCTTCGTCTCCCTCTCTCCATTCCTCAAATGCTTCATTTTGCTTTTATTTGCTCCTTCATTCACACATTCCCTCTCATCCCTCCTTCTCTCTCCACACATTACTCACCAATCCCCGCATCATTCTTTCTTCCTTGTTCGCCCCTTCCCAAACACAGTTACCCACATTCCATCCCTTCTGAACCCCAACCTCCCAGTTTTACTCACCACATTTCTATCTCTAGCCCAGTGGCTGCCTATTTCTGTCCATGTCTTTACCTACCGCTCTCTCTTTTCTTTCTCCCCCTCCTTCCCTCTCTCCCAGCCTCTTGGGCAGCTGGACCCTCTGGTTCCACACAGTGTACCTACCGCATGAAGTACATTAACATGCCGAGCTATCTTTTTGGCGTTTGAATCAATGGCCTCCGGTTTCGAACAGCCAAGGACATGTGACCCGGGAGAGAGCGGGGGCTGACTCACTGATCAAGAGAGAGATGGAGACAGAGAGACAGCAGCAACATCATGACAGTGGGAAGGAATGGGATGCAGATAAAAGAGGCAAAGAAAAAGGGAGGGTTTACAGGTGAAATCGATGGAAAAAAGATTCAGAAAAATGAGAAAAAGCCAAGGAAGAAACAATGGAAATAAACTGAGATGCAAAAGTCAAAGCAAGAACAAATGAATAAAGTAAAGAGGAAAAGTATGAAACAGGAAAAGGAGAGCAAAGAGCAAGGCGTGTCCACTCTCCCCAGAATGAAGACGGAGGAGAAGATGCGCCGGGATCTCACTTTGAAGTGAGCAGCACTTGATCATTTTGCAAGATGCATGCTGTTACTTGACCAAGAAAGAGCATAGCAAGAGACAGAAGCCCTGCCTCACCCAGTGAGTGTGTTAACAGACGCTGAGAACTTTGCTTCGCTCACCGGGACAGAGACACTCTCTTTTATACACAGCTGTGTTTTATCGCGGGAATCTCTGTACTCGGAGAGAAGCTGAGAGCACGGTGATCTAATCTGCTCTGCGCGCTCGAACAGTGGAAGCTTGCAGACCAGATTAGATCACTGGGCCCTTAGTTTCGCAGAGGCAAGCCGGATCAGAGATCCTGGGAGACATATTTTGCCGGACCTCTGACCTGGCAAAATCCGGGCCAGTGTCCTGCTCTGCTCCCTTGGATTACACCCTGTGATAACATATGGGGAGCTAATTTCAGTAATAGTGTGTGTTGTGTCCTGCTCCGGGGCACCCGCTCTGCACATGCAACTGCTGGTGAACACCCAGCAGGATCAGGCACGCTGCGTCAATGCAGCGAGGAACATGGCAGGGGGAGAACCTTGCTGCTGTCGGGATCACCCAACCAGACCCAGTGCGCTTGTACCTTAGAAATGTGATCACACAGGCCAAGGCTTCCACACAGGCTGTGGACACATGGCTGGCACACCACACAATAAAGCACAGCACAGAAGCACTCCCTTGTGCACCCTCTTCTTAATAAACCCTCTGGCGACCCTTCCTGCCTGGCTAACTATCGCCGATTCTCCATCACTCCTTTTCTGGGCAAACTCTTGGAAAAGCTGTCCATCTCCCAGCTCAATCTCCACACTGAATCTATTGGCTGTCTCCATGACAATCAGTCTGGCTTCAGAGCTGCCAGAAGCATGGAAACTGCTCTCCTGAACATCTGTGAAAACCTGCTCTCCAACCTTGATTCCAACACCCCCTGTGTCCTCATCTTACTGATCTCTCTTCTGCCTCTGACACGGTCAACCATGCCATCCTGCTCAACCGTATACGTGATAACCTGGGGAACACCGGTCAGGCCCTGGCATGCTGACTTCTTTCCTCTCTAATCGACCCTCCCAGGTTCAACGTGGGTCCTTCCTCTCCTCTATCTCTATCTCTACCTGTGGTGTTCCCCAGGGTTCTAACCTCTCTCCGTGGCTGTTCAACCAATACCTGGCACTTATTGCCCACTGCATTGCCATGCTCTGCCCCAACTTCCAGTGCTATGCGAATGACACTCAGCTCATTTTCAGGCTACCCTCAGCCACCTCTTCTCCCTCTCTCATCTCTGACTGTCTGTCTGCCATCCAGGAGTGGTGTGCCACCAATGATCTCTGCCTTAATCCCAGTAAGACCGAGATTCTCCTCATCTGCACACCCGCTCCCTCCTTTCCTGTCGCTCTCTGGCCGGCCTCTCTTCGCCCTCTTCCTGCTCCCACCTCTGTGGCTAAAAACCTCGGGGTCATCTTCGACTCCACACTCTCCTTCTCTCCTCACATCTCTGACGTCTCTAAGAAGTCACACTACCAGCTGCACCTCCTCAGAGGTATCCTTCCTTTTCTCTCCTTCCCCCAGAAGCTCACTGTCTCCAGAGCTCTGGTTCTCTCTAGGCTGGACTATTGCAACAGCCTCTTTCTAAATCTTCCTGCTTCTACTCTCTGCCCTCTGCAACTCATCCAGAACAGGACTGCAAGATTTGTCCTTGGCCTCAAGCCCAGGGATCGTATCTCGCCAGGACTGAAATCTCTGCACTGGCTCCCAGTGGCTGCGAGGATTAAGTTCAAAACCCTCTGCATTGTCCACAAGGCCTTTTGTGGCCTGGGGCCTCAATACCTTCAACCCTCTCTTCCTAAATGTCTTTCTTCTCGAGCTCTTCGCTCATCCGCCTCCAACTCCCTCAGGGTCAGTCGCTTCTTCAAGCAACGAGTTGGTGGTAGATCTCTTTCTTCGGCTGGGGCCTCTCTCTGGAACAGCCTCCCTGCCTCCCTGAAACTTGAGGAGAATCATCTCCGGATCCGGAAGCACCTTTCTCTTTGCTTCTGCTTTTTCTCCTCCTCTCCCCTGCTGACTTCCTGGCTGAAACCGAAACTGCACTGGTTACCTGGCCATCCTCTGATCTCGGGCCCAGGTCGCCTCCCCTGCCAGTCGCACACCTGCACTGCCTTCCTGGCAACCCCCACACTTGGGGACTGTTTTCTGTATCCCTACAGTCCCACTACCAGCACTTGACACATGTGTCTGCACTTACCCTTGCCCCCTGCTGGCCGTACTTCCACTTATTGTTATGTATTCTTTTATCCCATGTTCTGCACTCTCCACCTTCACCCTTCCCATGCACTTGCACGATCTGAATGACACCTGGCCTAGTAGGATCATTGTCTGTCTTCCCTCTGTTCCCCCTCCCTTGCCTCGTCGTACCTTGAAACACTTGTGTATAGGCGCGTTATAAATGCCATATCATATCATATCATATCATATCACAGACACAGGATTGCCACTTTCTGGGTCTACTGCTGCACTGCCTGCACATACACAGAGAGCCCATTTTTATTAACTCGAGTCATGACAAAGTCATGACTTATTCCCTTGAATGGGAAACACACTGCTGTTTTAGGGGGCATACCACAGTGTCTGCCACCCGTGTAGGTACAAAGAGATTCGTCGCTCTTCATCCTGTTTTTTGCCACAACGTGGATGGCAACTTTGTTGGCACCTGGGTACCGAGACTACAGTCCCCGTGATTCATCGCACAGAGATGCAGAATCAGTGAGTAGCGCATTCTGTGCTTGGTTCCTGGCAGTGAGAATGCACTTTTTCTTGGTGTTGTTAGGCCACAGGATTAGTGCCCCAAACAATAATAGATACGTGAAGATAGTTCAATGGATGTGATATAAGATGGTGGTTGATTACTCTTCTTCTTTTGGGTGTGTATTTTGTGAGGTTATATTGTTTAAGATGTTATTTTGCATTACTCTTAAATATGTTCGATGGGGGGAGGGGATCCAGGTTACATTCAACCTTTGTGCCGACAAGGGATGTCTGTATTGTGAGAAACCTGAAGGTGTCTCCCTAGCTAGTCCCTGACGATCTGTCATCCAGGTGGCCAGGACATGGCCATCGCTACTGGATACAGTTCCTGGGGGTGGTCTAGTGAGGGAGGATCACCTGGATGGGGAGTCCTCAGGGTGTGGGAGTAGGACACCGATGGGTGAGATGTGGAATCCCCCTTCCTTTTACACCTTTTCGCCATCCTCTCACGGAGGACATTCCAAACCACTGCCCCCACTCTAACTCTAACACTTTTGCACAACACAAAGGACAGTGGACTAACACCAGAGCCATTTACCTGACATGTCCCAATACAAGAGTCAGGCAAAGTCAGGCAATTGATCAGAATCACAGACACCTAAAGGCCCTTTCCCTTCCCCACAGAGATAAAAGGTGGAGCCAGAGAGTACAGTACTAACAAGGCGAGCACGGCAGACAGCACAACGAGACGGCTATCACGCAGCAGTTCAAGAGAAGGAGAAAGGCGGCAGGAATCAAGAGGGTGGAGAGGAGAGAAGTGACCTTGCCCTTTTCATCCGAGACCTGCAGAACCTTTGTGGAAGAGAGCCTAACATCACAAACAATAGCACAAGTGTCCTACAGCAGATGTCAACGGTACAGGGTGCAAGCCTATGCCGATAGGAAGGAGCAAGGGAAGCTCCCGCGCCTGTGGTACCGACCTTGACTCCAGAGAAGCCAACATCCAAGCGGTTCATCAGAGCCGGTGAGTCGAGGGGAGAACCGATAAGATCCGGGTTGTGTTCAGTGAGAATCGCAAAGTTTTGAACCAAAGCGCTGATGAACTTTGAATTAACTGTTAAAAGTATGAAGGGGAGACCAGCTGCAGCGGAAAAGCGGCACCACGTGGGTGCTAATTCGAGAGACTCTGGTCGAACCCCATATGAGAGAAACTACAAGTACCAGAAGGCCATAGGAGGACCGGCGAAATAGGTCAAAGTGATCATACCGAAGGTTAAGCAAAATCCTTGTACAATCAAAAGACTTTGATCTACCAATAGTGTGAGAGAAAGGGAAGTGAATCCTGCAGTGAGAGAAAACATTGAGAAACCAAGGGAAAAGAAATCCTGCAAAAGGCAAGAGGGGTCAGAGTTCGACCGAGGGAGATCCTGGGGTGCAGCTGTCACCCAAAGTTGATTGATAAAGGAACTGTGATATATTTCAGAATACAATTGAGAAGGGTCAGCACCCAGAAGAGGGGAAGCCAGGGGTGAACCCATCACCCCGCGAACATTGGAAAAGAATGCCATCTGGTGAAGCATAAAACCTTGAAGTGATCTTTGACTCCACACTCTCTTTCTCTCCACGCATCACGGACCTTGCCCATTTCCAGCGGTATCTCCTCAAAAGGTATTCTCCCTTTTCTCACCTTCTGCCAGCAGCTCACTGTCTCCAGAGCTCTGGTTCTCTCTAGGCTGGACTACTGCACCAGTCTCTTTCTCAGTCTGCCTACCTCTACCCTTCGCCCTCTTCAACTCATCCAGAACAAGACTGCACGATGTATCCTCTGCCTCCAGCGCAGGGACCGCATCTCTCATGCCCTGAAATCCCTCCACTGGCTCCCGGTAGCTGCAAGGATCAAGTTTAAAACCCTGTCCAGAAGGCATTCTGGGCAGTGGCCCTCTTTACCCTCAACTCTCTCTCCCTAAGTACCTTCCTCCTAGAGCCCTTCGTTCGTCTACCTCTAACTCTCTGCGGGTAATCTGATCTTATAGTGCACATACATGGGGCAATAAGCACACCTCAAACACACAATTAATTTGTGTACATGATGATTAACGCTAATGCTATTGTCATTTTTTGGTGCTGTTGTTTCTTTCTTCCTTACTTTAGTTTCCTTGTATGTATATTAATGATTTCTACTAACACAATTGTGTGGTACGTTTTCAATTATTACATATTTATTCCATGTTTAACATTACTCAAAACTCTCATAAGGTAGCATTTATTATTTTACTATCGGAAATTACCAGATAAAAAATATTGTACTTCTATGGTGCATGCTGCAACCATTGCCTATATGTATGTATGATTATGTTCCTCTACTAACAACAACACTAGAATATAATGATTTGTTACCATAAGTACATTCTTTAATACATCAAGTAGTTCATGATTGGTCTCCTAATCACCCCTGAAATCTTGTTTCCAACATTTTAAACTCAACCCCTTGTAGGGACCGTTTAGCAAAATTAATTTAATATGTGATGTCATCAGTGGTGTCATCAATGACATTTGTGATATCATTTTTCATGTCTTGGTTGTTAGTCTTAGCAGTGCACAGTGGTGGTGAGAGTTATGGTTGCTTAGCTTACCAAAACAGGCGAATTTCTGGGGATTTTCGGTTTTACTTGTAACCATAGCATCCTTCTAACAAAGTTTTTTCATTGAATTTCATAGGTTTTTATTTGTGCAACTTAACCATAACGTCCCTTTACAATGTTTTTTCAGTGAATTTTAGGACTTTTTACCAGTGCACGCTAATTTCCTACAACTTACTAATATCATACTCACCCCAGTTTAGCAACATTATTGTCCAATTTACAGTTTCCCCATAAAACTCTGCCATTCCCCACCTTCTAGCATAATTTTGAACACTTCTATACACTTTTTGCAACTTTTTGCACTGTTTTTGTGGTCGTCAACATCTGCAAATGTCTGACATCATTGCAGACTGTCCGGACAGTGCCACGTGACCATGCGCTTGTCCGGTGACGTGTTCGCAAACACGTCCACACTTCGCAAACGGGTCCATGCTTCACAAACTGTTCGGAACTGCATTTTCAGCTCATCTACGACCTTTGAATCTCAGAATGTACTCTGACAAAGCTCCTACACCTACTCATTATCCATTAACAATCTAGCAGACAGCACATGCTTGGAAGAATATTAGCTAAACTGCTATTTATATTTAAAATGGTATCGGCTATTGCCATCCCTCCTCCCCAAGAGCCACCACCACCACCAGCTGGAGGACCTAGGCACACAAAAGAAGCGCAGAGCTTCAGAAAACAATGAAGAGGACCATGAAGATGAGGTAGAATAAGTGCCTACCTCTAGCACCCAGAGGGAATCATGGGTGTGGTAGTTCTTTACCACTGTTGGGAATGTACCAAAGGCTAAATCTACCAAAGTGAAATGCACTGAGTGCAACGGTGTACTCAGTCGCGGTCTACCTGGACAGTACTTCTACGGGATCACCTCCATGCGCCACCAAACCAAATCCAACCACCGCAATGCTCTTAGAAAGTTTGCTGCAAATCCACTTATGTTTTATTTTTTGAAAAGTGTCAAAATGTATGTACATAGGATAGTCACATAACTTAGCCCCCACTTGACAGAATCCATTCAGACTTTGCACAAACATTCAAGGTAGGGTCTAAAATCTTTCTGAAAACCTTTTGCCACATTCGTCAAACCACAACAAAGTTATAAGCCATCTAAACATTGACACCCCCACTCTAATTTTGCCCCTCTTGACAAAATCATACCAAACATTGAAAAAACATTCATATCTAAGTCTAAAATCTTTTTGCAAACCTTTGTCCAGATTCATCAAAGGGCACCACATTTATTAGCCTTTAAAATATTTTGGAACACTCCCTCTAATTTTGTTCACTCTTTGCAAAACAGCACCACACTTTGCACAACCATTCGGAGACAGGTCTAGAATGAAATTCCAAAATGTCATGCAGTTTCATTGAGTGGCGCCAAATGTATAAGCCATCCAAAAACTGCATTTCACAAACCCTGTAATGCAGAAATAGGCATAGATGTCCCGAACATTCCAGTTGTTTGTGAACATCACAGAACTGCCCCGGACATTAGGACTGTTTGCGTACATCGAATTTGAAAAAGCACCCATTTCTTTTTTTTTGGACCATATCCCATCCCATGTTCATTGGCCTTCAACTCCCCAGAGGTTATTTCATTAGTTTGACCAGTGCAATGTTGTGTTTTTTAATATGTTTTCACTGCAATGTTCGCGGACAACGGGCGCTGTCCGTAAATCCAACATGATCGGTGTTTCCCAAAATCAGAAGCACCTCACGTTTTTTAATGAACAATCAGTGGCCGCGTTTGATGTCTGCTTACCACACAGCGTCCTCTGGACCAATCGGAGGCCCGTCCGCAGACCGAACAGGGAAGTGAGTCTGCGGACCGAACCCAGATATCACTAATTTTTTTGGACCGACTTTTTGGCCATTTTAAAAAACATACTGGACGGGTTTACACCAAATTTACGAAAGCACACATTCCGGACCAAGCCACTGCTCCTGCCGCAAATTTGGTGAAAGTGATAAGCCGACCAAAACGCCCTCTTCCTATGGGTTGAGCAACTTAACCATATATTCCCATAGGAAGAGCACTTTTTGGCCAGTTTATAACTCCCCCCCCCCGGATGCAACCTCACCGAACTTTGTAAAAAAGTATATGGCCCCTTCAGATGGATTCTGCAAAGTCTGGTGAGATTTTATCCAGGGGATATGATATGATATGGCATTTATAACACGCCTATACACAGGGGAGGCAAAGTTATAGGGGGTCCCAAATAGTTTGGTTTTCCTTACAGACGCAATGGAAAAATAATTGTGCTCACACCTATAGTCCAAACCGCTGGATGGATTTTCACCAAATGTGCGCCAGGAGTGGCGGCTTGGACCTGAAAGCATGCTTTTGTAGATTTGGTGTTAATCTGTCCAGTCGTTTTTTTTTTAAAACAGCCAAAATGTAGGTAAAGACAATTAGTGCTACCTGGGTTTGCTCCATGGACAGGCCTCCAGGCCAATCAGGGGGTGACGTGATCTCCGCAGACATCATAAGCGCCCACTAATTGGATGGTGGAAAGTGTGAGGTGCCTCATATTTTTTTTTAACAGTTGCCATGTTGGATGTTCGCGGATAACGTGGTGTGGAAAAAGTCTAGAAAACACATTTGGGGTTATTTGGTGGTTGAAAGAGGGGCTGGTGGTGGGAGTGGAATAAAGATGATATGGAGCTGTTTTTCCAGGTGAAACAAGTGTGCACGGGTGCCACCCACTCTGCGGACACCACGGTAGTCCTCAGACAAGGCTGTAAATGAACAGCTGGAAAACACATTTGTGGTTATTTGGTGGCTGAAAGAGGGCATACAAAGGGTAGGGGAGTGGAATAAAGATGATATGGAGCTCTCCGCTGTCAATGTTGGTCTCTGCAGACATTAATCCAATTGCAGGGGGTTCAAGGCATCTTTTGTTATTTGAAGATGTATTGTACGTACCTGTTATATGGTTTAATTCTATATGGTGGCAGTGGCCAGTGGCCAGATTCTTGGGGGCATGGCCGTTGAATCTGCCCACTGGCCACAACCACCACAGTAGAAATATGTGTATTGTAATTATAGGTAATGTAGTAGGAGTATACATTGTTTGTAAAATGGTGGAATGATATAATTGAAATGTATATGGTATTTATGATTGTAGTACAATTGAGGATAGTGCATATGGAATATGTATTTGTTTATACTTGGTATAGTTATTTATTTGCATACAGTAATGAAGCTGGAATCTCTGATTTGTTTTCTGCGGAAACAAAACAGTATAATCTGTTAAACAGGAAAGTTTAAGAGCATTCATAGCATTCAATTTTACATATACATTTACTTTGTTTGACCCTCATGAACAGTACATTTTATGTACTATGTTTGGTACAACATCAGTGTATGATACACTGTTGCTGTATAATCATTGGGGAAAAAAATCCAAACAGGATTTAAACAAACCCTTTTACAATGATGTCAGTGTAAATGTGGTAGTATGTTTTTTTGAAGTGTGTTGTCATTAAGGGAATGTTTAAAGTAGTAAGATACATGTTGGCATATTCTAACTACATTAGCCTTTAGAAGAGATTTTGTAGTAACAAGAATTGTGATGGTGTATGTGAGGTGTATTGCAATGAAGGGTATTTCTGAAGTAGTTAGATACCTGTTGGTGCATTCTAACTAGATAGACTTTTAAAAGTACTATTGTAATATTATGGATGTAGTAAGATACCTGTTGGCATATTCTAAACGTTGATTGTGCTACAGTTTAGTGGGTAAATTTGGGTTGAAGGAATATTTAGAAGGCACTTGTTAGATTTGCTGGTAACCTACGTTTTGGAGTAACAGAGGTGTCATTACTGACCCTGAAGTGGTTGTGCCGCAGTGTGGTATATTATGCCTACTGTTGTGAAGGTCTTCTTGCCAAGAGATGCTTGGCTATGTGTAAAGCTAGTGAGTTTACAGTTAATTTTAGTACCATATGCATTGAACCTTGGAAGCATCAGTATGACATTTTGGCAATGTGGGTTTATTTGTATTCTGAAACGATTGTCTGAATTGCAAAAAGGGCATAATATGCCATGATTTGCATTCTGCAGAAGCTGGCGAAATGGACGAAATGGAATTGTTTCAAAATTATGTATGGACACATATACAAATTGGCCATTATGGATGTGCTCGTGTGAGACATGGTTGCAGAGAGTGCATGTATCTTTCCATGTGTATGAAATGTAGAAGATTTCATTTATAGGGATGTTTTTGGTTTGCATTACTTGTAGTAACTACATTAGGAATTCTTGAGGACCTTCTTGTGTGTTTATGGTAAATTGTACCATTCCTGCACTGTAGTCCAATTCTTGCCTTATACCTGAGACACTGTAAGTGCTGTCAGGATTATTTGTGGCATTTCTGAAGGATGAGCATTTGCAAACACAACTGGTCCGAGCTGTTTAAGTAAATGTTGTGAACAATTGGTGGCAATTGGAAGAGAAGATTGATTGTACATTTGCATAGCAATTTACTCCATTTGTGTTGCTGAATTTAAATGGACCCGGGATTTGTGTCTCTGCATCCTTTGATGGCCCTGCAGATGTTTTTGTTAGAAGAGATATGTGTCTTTGTCTTCTGATGGAAATGTAGTTGAGTTTGTACTAGACAGTTTTGTGGTTATATTATTTAATGGAGAAGCAGTTGGTTGTTTCTTTAGCAGTATTGTTGGGAGATCTATTATAGGTTATGTTTGTGTTTGTTTGTCTTTTAAAGGTTTTCTTTTTTGAGGTACAGTGTACATATGCAGATGGGGGTGTACAGTGCACATAGCCTCTTGTATTCTAGGATAAAAGGAATGTCAGCGTTGACTGTGTTTGCATCAAAGTTAACCAGAAATAGACCATTGAGTGTACAGACATGTGAACAATCTACATAACTCATACCTTCTTTAAAGACTGTGCTACCAATGTCAATCAATGTGTGATCTAGGGTTACACCTTACGATTTATGAATAGTGACAGCAGATGCAAGAGACAGAGAGAATTGTTCTCTTTGTACATACATGTATTTGAAAAGAAGGGAACATGCTATTGTGTGGCCAATTATTTTAACTTCTGCAAGTTTATTAAAGTGAAGTTGACAAACGGAATTTTTTTGTCATGGGGATATGTTTGAAAGCCAACAACTGTACCAATATCTCCAATGACTAAACCATGTTCTATGCCAAGGTTACATTTTAGAATTACTCTGTGCTTAGACACAAAGTTAACATTTTCTCCAATCCAGCTGTGTTGAGGATACATTTTTCTAAGCTATTTAGTCGTGATTTTGCTTGTTGACACATACGCTGTGTCATGCCATGCACTTCTAGTTTGTCTGTGGAGCTGATATGCAGTATGGGTTGGATTTCTTTTTTTAACATTGTCTCATTGAATTGACGACAGCTTTCAACGGTTGGCATTAACGATATGCATTTTATATTTTGCTGAGTTCATTGTTGCATGACATCAGAAGCATATGTGTTTTGCCCATATAGCTCATGAATTATTCTACTATTTAGGACGGATTATGCATCTTTAGTAAGCAGACCAGTCCTAATGCTTTTGAAAATGTTAGCATTGGTGAGGTCTGTAGACTGATGCATGTTTTGAGTTAGTTCCCTGTACTTAAAATGTTGCCAGAGGTTTACATTTCCAATGCTGCTGAGTGTGTTGCGGCATTGTTTGCATCCTAGTGTTTTGAGAATAGGTTGACCTTTTACTGGTGTTAACTGTAGGAGGTCTCCAAAAACAATAATGTGCTTTCCTCCAAACAGTTCTTCGCAGTCGGTTTTTAGGACTTCTTGCATTCTGAGGTGAATTAAAGCCAACATGAGGTGGAAAACATGCTTACTTCATCTATTAGGAGCACTTTCATTTGTTTCAGGGTTTTGTGTACTTCAGTAGTAGCTTCTGCTGATAATTTGTAGTTTTCTAATGTGTTTTGGTGTTTTACTGGAAGGAGTAGTATTCGGTGTAAAGTTACACCTCCTATTTTGTAGGCAGCTAAACCTGTTGGGGCTGTTACTGCAGCCAAAAGGTTGTTTATTAAGTTTTGTAGAAATGTGTTGATTATTTTAATTAAGTATGTTTTTTCTAGAACCAGCTTCACCACTTACATACAGGAGCAGAGGTTTATCATTTTTACAGCTGCAAGTTTTAGTTTCAAACCTGGCTCCCAAAATATAATTTTTACAGCTACAAGTTTTAGTTTCAAAACTGGCTCCCAATCAACGATAGAATTCAGTTTCGGTTATTGGTAATCACCTTTAACTGTCTGAAAAATGCGGGCCCAATCTATTTTAAGGATATTCTGGTTCTCAAATCCAGTAATTATAACTTGAGATCCAGCAACTGCTCCCTCCTTAAGAGCAGGGTATTTAGAAATGGACTGAAAACCCTTCTGTTTAACTAACTGCATTTCCTAGCTTTCGGATCCATCTGACATACCACTCTGTCAGTGTATAAGCCACCTATTGTCTTTGTTTGTTTGTCTATTTATATTACACAACGAACCCTCGGGTATCCGAGCGCTGCTTATTTCCCACGGTCTGTGGTGCTCATTTATCGACCTCGCAAGGATGAGAGGCTGAGTTTGGCCCTGCTGGGATCCGAACCTGTGTCAGCAGGCCCTGCACGGATGTCAAAGCGAGGGCTCTGCTCGCTGTGCTATCTGACCGGCCTGTTGTATATGTTTAGCGCCTGTCAGTAACAGCGCTATATACATTATTTTTAAAAAACATGTTCAATTTCTTCAGTGACTTTTAGATAAATGATGAGCTGTTCATCATTTAGCTGGGATTTGAGCACTGACCACTCTTCTTCAGATTGTTTATATTAATACATGGTATTTTTTTACCTCAGTCATAGCTATTTCTGCTTCATTTAAAATGAGTGGTTCTCCAAGTGGTTCTTGGCATCCTGTAAGGGAATGTTCAATACCCTCAGGAGTGTCTTCATCTAGTTGAGCTTCAATGTATTCCTCTTGTTGGTGTTCAGTGTCCAACATTTCTTTGTATTGTTTGAAATTGACATTTTGTATACTTCTTTCATTTGTTTCAAATGCAGCTTCAAATGAGTGATAGTCACCTAATAATTCATGCTCTTTTCTCCAAGGTTTAGAAAGTTGCAGTAGGGCCATGTAATAAAGTTCTCTATGTTGCAGAGATTGAATAACTTTATATGATTAATTAGGATGGGTTTGGTATGTTTCACTAGACTTCCTTCACAATTTGAGACTGAATATTTGCCAGTTGTCTCATCTGGTGTGACATTGTTTTTGTAGGAGTAGTTTTGGGCTATGTCGTACATGCACATGTTTTCCAAAATCATAAAATGTCCTTGCTGTTGGGATCATTTGTGGCTATTGTTTCTATCTGTTGATAGTATTTTGGTACTCTTTTTCAGGATGAAGCTGGACCAAGGTTTAGCCAGACAATGTGCAGCATTTTTATACTGAAGCTATACAATTTTAGTGACAGTGTTTTGTCAGATGATATATCATCCTAGAGGTCTTTCAGCTCTGGTTTCTCCGCCTTGGTGACACAGGCTGTGACATATCTTGCAACTGCAGTGGATTTGTCTTAAATGTATTGTATGTCTATGTTTGCATTCCACAAGAGGGGAATGATTGCATTGTAATCATTGATGTACTTTGATGCTTCGTTCCTTTTAATGTTGTACTTGTTTTTAAGGGATTTGCCTATTACACTGTGTAAGACATCAAGCTATTTACTTGTCCTTAATTGCAAACTGGTCTAGGGAAGCCAAAGCAACATTTGGTATAGTAGTTAACTTTGTTTTTATCCCTATGTATTATTGCTACGTCGGCAGTATTTGACACACTTATGTTTTTAGAAGCATAAGATATGTGTACATAGGGGTTTCTGAAGGGATGTCGCAGCTTATGTATTTTTCAATAAACTGTAATATATTGGAGTCACTGTCATGGCCAAATTTGGGAGCATCTTTTGTCCACAAAATCATGTGGATGTGTCGTGCTCCTCTGCATTGATTTTCTTTTCTCCAAAAGAAGTGTTGCACTTCTCCGAGCAGAGGGGTAGTTTAATTGCAGATGAAGTGCAGCATGGCAATGAAGCGATGGTGAAAGTACCTTGATACATTGACAGGGTCAAGAGAACAGAGTTCACCTGGTGTTTTTTATATCTATTCCATCTTTATTTTGGTTTGTAGTGCGTAAGAAGTCATGCAAGTCATTCCATGCATACTCTGCACAGCTTAAAGTAACAAACCATGTGGGTGGGCCTAGGTTCCTTAGCATACAACATACATCAGTGTGACGTCAAAAGCAGTATTCTTAGTAGTTGGGTAGCGGAGATGTTTAAAAAATGAGAGCCTTTTTTTTAATGTATGTCACTCCATAGCGTTGCTAGTTCACTTTCGAACAATAGTTGGGAAATGTATTTTACATTTTGTCTGAATCTGGGGTCTTCAGAATACATTTGTAAAGAGCGATATTCTGATGCAGTAATTTGTGTGGATCTTTCATCATATCTTCCTCCTTTTCTTGTAGTAAAGAGTAGAGAAAAAGAATGTGCTTCTACACTTTTTTCCCATATGCTCCTGGGGATACTTTGGCTTGATGCATTTGATATGTTCCTAATGCATCTTCGATGGTGTCTTTGGAGTGTAGTGGGTGAATGGTATACTGGTCTAAAATGTTGGCTGCAGTAACAGGATCTACACATTCAAATTGGCCAGTTGCTGGTGAATCTTGAATTATTTGGGTGGTCTCTTTTGAGTTTTCCCCTATGTTTATATGTTTGTAGTATTCATTGTTTTCTTTTAGATTTTGTAGGGCTTGTCTCACTTTGTTCAAATCAACTAGTTGTTGCCACCTTCTTTTGTCTTTTGTTAGTACACCATTAACTAGTACAATCAAAGATTGATCTATTGATCATTGTACTCCTAGAGTTTCTACATTTTCTTTAAGATTTAATGGCAAATATACTGCTTTGCCACAGATGCCCTTTAATAACTCAGATGGAGGTAATGTGGCTGTTTTTGGCTGAAGGCGTATTATAGCTTGAAATGGGTGTACTGTTTGTATTATAATGCTCTATTACAAGTTAAGTTGTTGGAGAGCCTTTGGAAGTGAGAATATATAACCGTTATAAGTGATAGCACATGATGGCATTTGGTTATTGTCAAGCTTTGTGTTGCAGTATGTGCAAATTATTGAAGGGTCAGTTATTTTGTATTTATTTTCTGCTGTTAGATATAAAGCTAATTGGAACCATTGGGATTCCTTGTTGTCCTCTATTATATAGGCCATATCAACTGTTTTTAAAATGTTCTCTGACAACAGACACAGCAGATGTGTTTTTAAACATAGCTATTTTTTTGAATGTGTTTGTTAGGAGGTTGGTGAGGTTTTCGGTAATGTTTTCTGAAGTTACTGAATTGTCTAAGTCAACTTCAGTTCCAAAGTACTTACATGGGATGTCCTCTATATTTTGAAGAAGATTTTTGGCTGATCCATGTAGGAGAATGTTATTTACATTTTGCAGTTCTAGAGCAGGACTCTTAGTATTGTCTATGCACAAGATTCTGTTTAGTGGAATGGTGTGTTGCTAACATTTTGATGTGGTGGAAGGTGCTTTTGCAAGCAGTTCCTGAAATGCATGTAAATGAATGTCCTCGCAGACCAGTGTGACTGCGCACTGGACAGGAGTCCATGGTTTGTAAAGTTTTCATTGTACTTTTGTCTTTTAGTTTGACATAGTGCTTGGAGAAGTGTCGTAAACATTTGAAGGAGTGTTGCCTTACTTTACACATTGAGCTGCATGTTCATTTGTACACTGGACGGTTTGTTTGGGCAAAGGGAAAATTTGGTTGAAAGTTTATTGGGGATGTTTTTTCTATAAGGGTTTCTTTTGCCATAATGGTATCTCCTACCATTTCATACCCTCAGCTATCACTGTCTATGGTAATTGTTTTTTTTGTTTTGTTCTTGTTAATAAGCCTCTTCATTGAAATATGGTTCTGTGCTGCTTGTGTGAATCCAGTCAGCTTCACAAAAGTTTGAAACGGTATCTATATTGACATTGTGCATGTTTCAAAGTACTAACTTATAAATTAATTCAGTTAGTGGTTTCATTGTGTTTAAAATCAATATAAACAATGTTCTCTTTATTAGAAATATGCTGTCAATTAGAGCTTCAAGGATTAGTCTCCTGTAGTAGTTTTTAAGGGAAGATCATGACTTTTCAGTTTTTGTTACAAGATTGTGAAGAACTCTACGGTGGAACATTTTTTTTAACATTAACTTTTTTTAATGCTTTATAGTGGTTATGTTAAGACTGGTACATATAGTGTTTGATCCAAAAATGTATAATCTCAATAGCGCCAAACCGGTAAAATAGTAAATGTTGGTTGATGGGAGCCAAACCAAATGATCTTAATGCCAGTTTTGTAGTTTGCAAGTAAAGAGTAATTTATTTAAACCAAAGTTGCTTCAGAACTCTCGACACATGTTTCAGATATCAAAGGGATCCTCAGGAGAGTATCTAAAGTTGCAAATACAATTTCTCCATTTAGG
Source organism: Ambystoma mexicanum (assembly GCF_040938575.1). Lineage (NCBI taxonomy): Eukaryota > Metazoa > Chordata > Amphibia > Caudata > Ambystomatidae > Ambystoma > Ambystoma mexicanum. Next base: position 676,224,498 of record NC_090934.1, read on the forward strand.
CCAGTGACTGAATATAACTGGACCTGGATAAAACATATCTGCAAGTCTGAATTAAAAAACAATAAATAGGGCACACTAAGTTTGACTAGTGTGATGAAATAGGTGAGTAGCCACATTAACTATTTAAGATAATTATTAAAATGTGGCACCAAATTGCCTAAAACTAGGCAGACAGCAGTAGACCACTTTGTTCTAAAATCAAAAATGATATCTTCTCCTGTTAATTTGCTGCTCATTACTATGTGGATCTATCTAGTGTTTATTTTTGTTCTGTCAATATACCTAAGCCAGTATGTTTGTTTTTATCTCTATTTTTTAAAACTGTTATATTACCTTGTTCCTTACCCATTGGAGTTAGAAAATGCTGTTATTTGTTTTTGTATTTGCAACTTTAGATACTCTCAATTTTTTGGATCAAACACTACATGTACCAGTGTTAACATAACCACTATAACTGCATTTACTGTAAGGATTCGCCCAAAGAAACAAGTCCTATTGTTGATTGTAATTGGTGTATAAAACTGGTTCATATAGTGTTAGGTTCATTAGTAGGTCTGATTTTCTTTGTATATCTTTTTAACTTTTACTTTTTGGAAGAGGGGTTTCACCTTTTTTAGTCGCGGCTGGTTTTGTTTTCTACAGTGAGGTTACTAGATCTTTTTTTAAATGTTTTCTATAAATTGTTTTGGAGGTGGATGATGAGTATATGGCTTGTTTATATTTTTATCTGCTCTATTTTTTCTTTCTTTTCCACAGAGTTGCGTTTTAGTAGCTTTTAGTAGGCATTGTGTTGTGTCTGTTGGACAAAATAAAGTTGGGGTTTGAAAGTGGAATGTATATGGATGTGTTGTGCATGGGTGTGTGGGCGTGATTGTAGAGATGAATAGCATGTGTGTGATTGTGTAGTTGGATAATAGCTGTGGTTGGGAAGGTTGTAAGAGTAAGAGTGTGTACAGGTGTGATGGGCTTGGGTTAGTGAGTAAGAGAGTGGTTGTGCAAATTAATTAGTAGGGACACTGTGATGTTTTGAGGAAACCAGTGGGTGTTATATCGATGGGGTTGAAATGGAAATAGAAAGAGTGTGCATGTTACAATATAATGAGTATGAATGAAATAAATGCTGTTGATTTGAAGAGAATAGTCTAGGCTAATATATAGTAACCCTACATTGTTACAATAATAGAGAGATAAATACTATATTAATGTACTTACTTTGTAGGATGTGAGGAGTGTTCTTTATTCAGTAGCTGTCTTCGGAAATGTTCTTCCCTGTAATTGTAAAAAACAGTAGGTATATATGGTAGTGGTGAAGTACTTTTAGTAAGAGAGGTTGTTGTTTATGAAGGTAGGTGGAGTTGTTTGCAAAAAGAGTTAATAAAGTTGTGTTTTTGATGGTGTACTGTAGTATGTTAAGTATGTTGTTAGAACAATTGGAGTATGAGTAGTGGTGTTTGGGGGATTAGAAAGATCAGGGCAGAAATGGGTGTAAGAAAATGATGCATGTGTAGGTTACTTTAGTGCTGCTCATTTTAATGAAAAAACTGCTGTGTTTGTGGGGCAATGTATTTGTAATGTGTTGCAGTGTCTTTACAGAATAGGGAAAGTGTGGCCTAGTGGTAATCCAATGGAGATTGTTGTCTTGATGAAAGTTAAAAAAATGCATATGTGCATTTATAGTAGCACGGTTTGCAACCTTTCTGTAAAAGAAAATAAAAGCAGATGGAAAAGTTTTGTAGCACTTGGTGTGTTTAAGTTTAATATGCTGGCAATACATGCATACTTGCCAGCATAATCTATTAAAATCTGTAGGTGCTCATGTAGTCCTAGGTTTTTTGTTTGTTTTTTGGGACCTGTACTTCCACTTTTCCCTTATAAAACCTTGACTACAAGTTCCAGATTGCACAGAAAAAAAACAGGACTGCATAAGCACCTACAGATTGGAATGGGTTATATTAACAAGTATGCATGTACTGCCAATATTTTACACTTCCACATATCAAGTGCCACTGAAAAATGTTGTAGAAATGTTTTGCATCTGTATTTTCTTTCTGTTAAAAAAGTTATACACAGTGCTTCTATAAATGCACATATGCATTTTTTTACTTACTCTAAAATGCTCTTAAATACAAACATTTTTAAACACACAGCATTTTATATTTTTCATTCGCTATAAATGTTAGACCTTTGAATATTCCATTCCAGTCCTGTTTTTTCTTTGCATTTGGGACTTGTAGTCTGAGTTTTATAGTGGGAGAAATGAAATAACAAGTCTCACAATGCAAAGAAATAAATGAGCACTTGTTAAGCACATATAGATTGGAATGGGTCGTGCTGACAGGTATGCATGTACTGCAAACAAATTAAACTTGCAGACACCTAGTGCCACTTAAAAATGTTTTACAAATGTTTTGCATCTGTTTTTTCTTTCTGCTAAAAGAAAGTTACACACAGTGCTGCTATAAATGGACATATGATTTTTTTGTTTACTTTTATCAAATTGGTCCTAAAAAGAAACATTTTTAAATGCGCAGCATTTTAAGTATTTTCTGTTTGATGTAAGCAGGTGCTGAATGCTGCAATGCATGTATTTTGCTGGAGTGGTTAAAAAGTAGGGGTGTACCGAATAGTGAAATTACTATTCGGCCGAATACCGAATAGTTAGCAAAACTATTCGGCCGAAGCCGAATAGTGAGCCGAATAGTTGTTTTTTTAAATACATTGTCCAGCACATGAGAAATACTGCTTCGCAAGACAGTAAAGAGCATGTGAATGCGCGCATCATGGATGCACCTATTCAGCTGCTCTTTTTCAACCCCATTTGAGCATTTGCACAACCAAAAGAGGCCCTAGAAATAATTTTTAAATTGGCCCCATATTACACATTTTCAGCAAGCCTAACCCTTTTCCTATGGGAAAATTTGGCCAATGCTGCGATGCGCCGCAACGGAGGGGGTGGGGGGGACATGGGAGAACATCACGGGACAATGGAGGGGGTGTGGGGACATTGCAGAACACCACGGGACAACAGAGGGGGTGGGCGGGACATGAGAGAACATTGCGGGACAACGGAGGGGGTGGGGGGGGCACCATAAAAATAAAAAATAAAAGCATTGCAAGGATCCTGCTAGGATCGGACTCCAAGTGGCTTGCTCTGTCCCACTATCTCTCTCCTGCTTATCCTTCTATCTTCAACCTCTTTTTCTCTCTCTCTCTTCCTTACACTCTGTCTTCCTCTCTGCCTGTCTCTCTCGCCCTCTAGGTGCCTCTCTCTCTCTATCCATACCTCTGTCTCCCTCTCTCTCTCGCACTATTTTAATCTTTCACACTGTTTCCCTGTCTGTTTCTTCTTCTCTCACTCCTCCCTTTGTTTCCCTCTCTCTCCCTTTCTCTCTCTCTCCCGCTTTCTCTCCCTGTAGCTCTCTCTCTGTTTCTCTCTATCTGTACCTCACTTCCCCTCTCTCTCCTCCCTCTGCTTCTCTCTCTGTCTCTCGCTCTCCCGCTGTCTCTCACTCTCTGCCTATCTGTGCTTTACTCCATCCCCCCTCCCCATCTCTCTCTATCTCTACCCCTCTTCCTCTGCCACTCGCTCTGCCCGGCCCCTCATGTACCCCCTTTGCAAGCGATGCCCTTCACAGCCTGTATTTCTCGTATTGCCTCATGCCCACTAGGACGGTTTTACTGTGATGGTTTTAAAGGAAGACGTGCCCTGGGTGAGGGTACGCTTAGCCTTTGCTTTTATAATGCCAGCCTTTTGCTTTGTGTGCATGCCAGCTCATCTCTGCCCTTTGCCTAGCACCGTGCCAACCTTTGGAGCTTTAGTTGAAGGCTCCAAGCATCCCTGACACACATCACTTCCCAGAGCTAGACATGCTTCTATGCTGCTATTTGTTTGCTAAATCAAAGAAACAGGATAAGCCTCAAACTTTAAAATAGGACTACAACTTGGCAGTGACATTGGTAGCGTGGCGGGGCAGAGTTCTGCGATGTACTCTTGTGGGCAGTGACTACATATTCTAGAATGCTAATGCAGGTCGAAAGCTGTTTTCCCAAATGCAAGCCATGCCATTGTATTGCAAGTAAACGCATTTCAAACTGTGCCAGTGCATTCTTCTTTCACCATGTTATTGGGGGGTGTGGGAGGGGGGGGTGCATGTACAGGCCCACTCTGAGAAGTAATCCTGAATTTCCTTTAAGGATCGCGAGATAGCCTAAATACACATATTTTAAAATAAAATGCTTTGAGTACTATGCAGTAAATGAAGGCATTATTTCCCCATTAGCCGGCTAGTTGGCATGGGGAGGAAACTTTGCAGGCAAGCATGGATCCAGTGTTTGAAGCGCTAGGGTGGTGTGAGAGAACTCTAGGAGAAGAGCCACTGCACGTGGCAGGGTATTTGGGTCCTGGGATTGGGGTGAAAGGGGTAAACAAATACCACTCAACTCACAGGCATTTGCCGGCTGCAACCCATAAAGCAGGCCTCATACCTCTGCAAAGACTTGAATAGGTCCTCACATCCACACAAAAAATACACGGTTTCAACCCCCCCTCACCCCCTGCAGACACAAGGTATGAGTAAAGGTATGAGTAAAAAGTATGCCGTACCCCCCCTTGCCCCCCTCCCCATACCCCCCTCCCGCAGGGCACCACAGCACATAGAATGGCACACAGACACGGAGAGCACGCTTTATCAGAAGAGCTGGACTCACAACACACGTATACATTTTTATAAATATACGAACAAAAGACTTACCTGATGCCGCCTCGATGTCCGTCTTTCTTCTGGTCGTCTTCTTCTAGTCTCGGCCTCGGTGCAGGGTATTTTTCTTGTGCTGCTTGCAGCAGCCAGTAAGCTATCAGCTTACTGGCTACTGCTGCTTTTCCCACTGTCCTACTTTCTAGGATTGGCTATCGTCTCTCACATTGAGAGACGATTGGCAATCATAGAAAGAGGACTTACAAAAAAAAACAAAAAAAATATATTTTTTTTTTAACTTCGGCTTCGAGCAAGTATTCCAGGAACCTTCGGCCGAAGCCGAATAGCTGATTTTCAGCCGAAATTCGGCCGAATACTTACTCGAAGCCGAAGTTCGGTACAGCCCTATTAAAAAGATAATATTTTTATTGAGATGCTTATTACAGGGTAGGTAGCAGGAACCCTCTATATATATTTGTAAAAGAGTTGCAGAAAATACTTTTATAAATATAAGCATACCTGTACTATGTATTGTTAGATGTAGATGTTGTTCAATCTGGAAATAGAAATCATGGAGAGTTTCACAGTAGTTTTTGATGAAGATGGCTGTGAGTAATAGGAGATATGTACTCCGAGAGTTCAAGTGTACATCTGAAGTGTTGAACACAGATGACAGGGTTAGGTGTAGAGTTTTTGGATGTAATTGGTGGATGGATGCGTAACTGTTTGAAAGCAGCCAATGAGGAAGTGTTACAAACATGAAAGTGGAAAGGGTAGAAGGGCTTCCCTGTGCTATGCTGTCCGTGGATGGTACGTGCCACATGCAGGTCTTTTAAGAGTGCCTGGCATGGAAATGGAGCTGCAGAGAACGCAGACAGTCGTGGTGTCCGTGGACATCGGGGGATCAGCCAATCAGGCTTCCTGGGTGTGGCGTACAGGAAGAGAGGGTGGCAGGAGTTATGTTTGGTAAGAGCACTGAAGATGGCTATGGCTATGTTTTTGAGGAGGCAGAGTGTATGGATTTTGGGGGTCTCTTGGATCCATTGGCTGAAGGTCTATTCTGAGCACTATGGATTGGATGAAAATCTTGGATTACATACATTTGAAGTGTCATGGTATGGAGTGCGAGAAATTAAATGGGCTGACATACTCACATGTTGTAAGAAAATGGTTCACTTAAAACATCCATACATCATTGCTGTTCATTGTGGAGGGAACAATTTGGGGTATGTTACCAAAAAGTCACTGCAGTTTGTAATGAAGGATACATTTGGAAATTTGACAGAAATGTTTCCAAATTCGAAATTTATATTTTCTCACATTGTTCAGAGACAAATGTGGATGCGTTCGAATTTATTTTGTCCACAAATGGAAAAAGCAAGGCACAATGAGAATAAAGCTCTGTGCGCTTTTTTTGCAATATGTTGGCATGACAGCTTTTCATAATGAGAACATTAAATTTGATATTGTTAAAATATTTTGGAGAGATGGAGTCCATCTAACTGATGTGGGCAATCAGATTTCTTTTTGAAAATGTTCAAAATGCATTGAAGCATTTCTTGTGAACACCTAAGCTATGGATTCAAGTATTCGTTCGAAGTTGCATTAAATACAAATGAAAAATAGAAAACAAATATTTAAAAGTAAAAAGACAAAAAAAGTTCTTTCAAGAGCCAGCGTTTTTGCATGAAAAACTATTAAAAATGATTTTCATCCCCTACCCCATGCCTGGAATGTTCTAGATGCACACGGACTACCTCGCTGTCCGTGGACTATGCAGGCTGCAAAGGGCATGTGACTTTTTTTTACTGTGAAAGGTGGCTCCTAAAGGAACAGTTTTTTGTGTTTTGTTGGTTTTGTATTTTTTTGTGTTTTTTCCAGGAGAGGCAAGGCATTAAGCAGTTATGGCAAGCTAAGCAACCATAACTCACGCCACCCCTTGCACTGTTAAGACTAACATCCAGGGCATCAAAGATGACATTAGAAATGTGATTGATGACATCACATATGAAATTAATTTTGATAATAAGTCCTTGCAAGGGATTGCATTTATAATTTTGGTAACAAGATGTCAGTGGTGATCGGGAGATCTATCATGAGATACATAATGTATTACAAAATGTACTTATACAAACACAACATTATATTGGAGTGTTGTTGTTAATACAGGAACGTAATCATACATAAACATAGGCAATGGCTCCACCATACACCATATAAGAACAGCATTTTTAATCTGGTACTATTGGCCGGTAAAATAATAACTTCAATCCTATCAAAACTTTGACTAATGTTAATTATGGATAAAAAGCTAACAATTGAAGACTTACTAAACACTTGTGTTAATACAAACAATACCTATGAAGACCCACAATGTATACAAATGTGAGGAACATACAGGGAAACTGCAGTAAGGAGGAAAGAATCAATATCACCACATAATGTCAATAACATTAAAGTTCATCTTCATGTATACAAATGAATTGTGTGTTTGAGACCTGCTCATTGCACCATGTATGTGCACCATGCGTTGAGGCCAAACCCTAAGGAAATTACTTTAAGAACATACAAGCATAACGCCTCTCTCTCTCTCTATGTGTGATCAAGTGGTCTGTGAGCGTGAAACACGTAACTTTGTCCCGTGTGTCCCTGCATCCCCTGTTGTGCAAATAAACATGTCCCACGTTATTCTTGCTTGGTCGTGTTTTTGATTCCTGCAGCATTCCGCGACCCAGGGTGCAGTTCGCCTACCCCGTGGCAGGGCTTTTGTTCCTTTTGATATATATATATATCTTTATATATATATATATACATTTATTTATTATATTTTATTTGTATGGCGCCAAAACCCGCAAGTATCCCAGCGCAAGAGAACAGTACAGCATGAGTTACACAAAGTTGTAGGAAACATAAATTACAATCTTTAGGGAGGTTCATGTAGGATATACAGGCAACTACGGATCTGGTAAGGGTTACACAGTGATTGTTAAACAGGGATGTATTTACTTTTTTGTGGAAAAGAGATTAAGCAGGTTCATCTTGGATATGCTGTGGGAGGGCGTTCCAGAGAGTGTGATTTTACGTTATGTTACGAAAATGTATAAAGCGCACGGTCACCCAAAGGTATCATAGCGTAAGAGTGGGAGTGGGAGCGATGGTAGTAAAACAGGAGCCCTCAGCTCTCTCTCTGGCAAACCTGGGTGTGATTAAAGCTGAAGTGGAGGAGGAGCGGAGGCGGTGAGTGTTGTGTTTCTTGGTGATGTGTTTCATGAGGTAGGGAGGGCGGTGTTGTGTGTAGGCAACGGTAGATAATAGTAAGGAGTTTTAACTTAATACACACTTTGCTGGGGAGCCAGTGTGCCTCCCGTTGGATTTGTGAGATGAGATCAGAATGTTTCAGGCCCAAAACTGCTCTGAGAGCATTGTGTTGAATCAGTTGGAGTTTGTTGATGTTTTTGGTAGAAGTTCCTGCTAGGATGGCGTTACAGTAGTCCAATTTTCTACCTAGGATAGCCCTGGCTAGGGTGAGGCAGTTGTGCGAGGTGAGGAATTTTCTGAAGCGGTTGATAAGTTTGGTCGAGTAGGCCGCTGAGAAGGTGATTGCTTTGACATGTTTTTGCATGTTTAGTTCTGCATCAAGGTAAACACCTAGCGTTTTGACGTGTGCCAAGACAGGGATGGTGTTTCCAACGATGCAAAAGGATGTGAAGGCAGGGCTGAGGTGTTTGAGGCAGTGTGGGGAGCCCACGAAAAGGAGCAGTTTTTCATCATTTAGGCAGAGATGATGGGTGGCCATCCACGCCTGTATGATGCTGAAGACACGGTTAATGTTGGTTGAATCTAGCATGTAATTACCAGTGATTTTGAGGAGGACCGGATTATCATCTGCGAAGTTGGTGTAAGGTATATTGAGGCTCTCCAGGTGGTCGAAGTGGGGCTTGGTGTACATGTTGTACAGTGTGGGGGAGAGGCAGGAACCTTGTGGGGTGAAATGGGAGACCGGGATGGGGGTCAGCTGCTTCGGAGCCAGCAAAGACCCTAGTGGTTCGGCATATAGAAAGGACTGGATCCACAAGGTAGCTTCCGAGAAGAGGTTGAAGGTTGTTGTGAGGTGTTTGCAGAGAATTTCGTGATTCACCAAATCAAACGCAGCAGAGAGGTCAAGTAGAAGAAGGATTGCAAGCTCACCAGTGTCTCTAATATGGTCAAACTGGATCTTTAGGTCTAGGAGGGTGGATTCTGTGCTGTGTCTTGACCTGAAACCTGATTGACGGGTTCTTAGTAGGCTGTTGCTTTCAAGGTAGACTTGATGTTGTGAGTATGCTGTGCGATCCAAGATTTTGAGACAATAAGGTACTGAAGTAATCGGACGATAGTTGGTGGGGATGGTGGGGTCTAGGGTGGGTTTCTTTAGAAGGGGCATGACCCAAGCTTCTTTAATGGCATTAGGAATTGAGTTGGATTTAAATGAATTGTTTCTAAAGTTAGCTATGTTTGGGGCCAACGGTTCAGCACACATTTTGACAATGTGGGCAGGGCTGGTGTCGCCAGCACAGTTGGATGCTTTCAGATGCTGGATAATGGTGGGGACTTCTGAGGGGGTGATGGAGGAGAACGTGAACTGTGGAAGATTGGTAGTGGTCAAGGTGGTGCTTACCTTGTGGTGAGCGGTACCAGTGGTAAGTGGGACTTGTACCCAGGTGCACACACATATGTATATAAATATATATTCAGTAAAAAAGCTTTGTTAAAGGGACGTTATGGTTAAGTTGCGCTACTAAAAACCTATGAAATTCAGTAAAAAAACTTTGTTAAAGGGACATCATGGTTCAAAGTAAAACCGAAACACCCCTGAAATTCACTAGTTATGGTAAGCTAAGCAACCATAACTCGCGCCACCAACATTCATTGCTAAGACTAACACCCAGGACATCAAAGATGACATCACAAATGTCACTGATGACATCACATGTCTGGCTCCCTCGTTTTTCCTTTACTGACATATCCTAGCCAGTAATAGTTAGGAACAAAGAAATCAAAAAGTACTATATTTGTAGACTTATACTTCAAATATGTTCTTACAGTAATTCATTTGGGGTTCACTCACAGCATATGAAACATATACATAAGGAGAATACACACTTGAAAGATACCAATGCTTTCTGTGTATCAAGACAATCAGTAAGGTTATCAACACTTTCTTATTGTTCTGCTGGTTTTTTTTATTACTAGGATTCCCTTACTTTACGTACATGTAACATAGAACATACTGAACCCGCAGCTAGTGATTTTGATGTCCGCGGACTGTGCGTATGTCCGTGGATGGACGCGGACAACATCAACACTACCGAACACTATCTTAAATTGTTCTATCATGCCATATAAACACTGAACAAGTTCAAAAAGCAGCACATAAACACATTGGGCCTCATCACGACTTGGGCGGTAAATGTGGCGGATTATCCGCCGGACCTAAATAGCGCTAACGGCAAGGCACCCGGCGGATAATCCGCCAGATCACGAGTCATCGTGCACGCGCCCCGGTTCCTAGCGTTAGCGCGATTAGCGCAAACACTTAAATCCGGCGCACCGTGCGCTACCGCCACGTCACGCTTATAGCGAGCGGGAAACGCGTCACCGCCGGAACGGGAAATAAAACGGTGGCCATCTTGGAAATCACAATCCGTCGGATATCACAGCTACTGGAAGCCATCCACGCAATCCAAGGCTGGAAAATGAGTCAAGAGCGCAGTAGGGGCAAGTCTGCACTGGACAGGGTCAGGAAACCCAAGTTCAGTGACCAGGAGCTTGAGGTACTTGTGGAGGAGGCACTGACAATATGGTGATCCGTCGCCCAAAAGGTCAGTGCCGTGGACCGCGTGCCCCCGGATGGGGAGGACTGCCGCAAGTGGCTGAATGACCTGCGCATGCGAGTGCGAGGCTTCCTGTCCCAGCACAGGAGTGCAAGCAGGGCCACAGGAGGAGGGCCACCACCACCCCCACCCGACCTCACACCATGGGAGGAGAAATTGACGGGCCTGATCGACGTCGGACCCATCGGGGGCATTGGTGGAGCGGAGGCAGGGACTGGCATCGACCCAACGGCAGGTGAGTCCCATTCCCAAATACATGCATCTGAATGAGAGTGAAGACATATGTCTGAGGCAATGCATACACCCGTAAGTGAGGCCCACATCCCTAGAACGGTAGTGCTGCCTAGACGACCCTGTACGTGCAGTGCGTGAATGACAGGGGCAGGGGATAGACTCCCATAGCCATAGGACAGCTACGTAGAGTGGTATTGTGCATCAACACAAACACAAAAGCCTGAGCGCAGTCCACCCCAACCACGCGTTCCCATGCAGCGTACCTCCATGCACATCCACAACAAGCACCACATGGTGACTGAACAGAATGCAAGTTGAGTGCGTCATTGGTACTGTTTTCAATCACACTTGTTGGCATGACCTGCATCATACAAATGTATGTAGCATTGTACTCAAACCACCCCCTATGTACCCCACAGGCACACGTCGATCCCAACAGCCCAGTGATGATGGGGATGAGGCCACACCGACAACGCGCCCACAGCACCGTGCCTCCACCAGCACCAGCACCCCACAAAGACGCCGCACCCAAGGGAGACAACCCAGGGGAACACCCACCTCACCCCAACGCAGCCCCGCCAGACAGCAGCAGCAGCCACATGGCCGCAGGGAGGCGACCGGCAGCTCACCCGAAGCCACCATCCACAGCCCCGATGCCGAGAGAGAGAGAGGTCTGAATTGGAGCCCGACGTGGGAGCAACACCTCCACGTGGGCATCATGCCGCCGCACTACACTCTCACAGTAGTAGTGATGGAGAAGGGGTGTCAACACCCCATGGAAGCCCAGGCAGACAGCAGGCAGGGACTCGCCATGCGCCTGTGCGTCGCTGCAGCACACCGCAGCCAGATGTGGACACATCATCCTATGGGAGGCCAGAGGACCAGCAATCTGAGCCAGGCAGCCCAGTCCAGGCTGGTGGCTTCCCGCCGTGCAGCCCCCCCCCGACAGCACCCAATTCGCGGTCCACCACGTGACGCACCAGGGGAGCCCTTTGTCACTGGGGCAGCAGTCATGGGCCGACTGGACATCATCGAGGCCAAACAGGCCCGGGTTGAAGCCATGGCAAAGGGGCAGAGCAGGCGCATAAAGGCTGTCAGTCATTCCATCAGGCATGGGTGCAAATACGTGGCGCGGGACAATGCGTGTACACGGCAAGTCGTACAACAATGCACTGCTGCCCTGACAGGCTTAGGGCAACGAGTCCGCGAGTTCACAGAGGCAGTGTCAGCACTTGCAGAACAGCAACGCAAGGCCAATAACCTCATGCGTCAGCACATGATGGTCAGCACTTCTGTACCCTCTACTTCCACCACACCCACAGAGGGTTCACTAGAGCCATCTTCGAGGCGCCGGTCCATGCGCCACCTGAGGGCACGCACACCGGAGGGGCGTGGGAGAGGGAAGCACCCGCGCCAATCCTAGTGGTGCATGGCATCATTGTTGTTGGCCTGATGAGGCAACTGCACAGTTGGGGGTTGTGCACTGGGGGTAGGGGGGATTGTTGGGTGTTAACTGGGGTGAGGGGGGATTGTTGGGTGTTCACTGGGGGGAGGGGGGATTGTGTGCTGGGTGTTTACTGGGGGGGGTTCGTTGGACGGAAAATAAATCTCGTTACAAAAATCACAATGCATGGACAGTAGTGATAGTTACAAATGCAATTTAATGTGGAAGTGACATATTTACAATTTACCCATTACCCATTTCTAAAAGAATCCATCAATCAATCCCTGTCTGGCCAACCTCCCCTCCCTCAGCCCAACCCTTTGTGCATGTGCAACACCTTCTGGCACCTCATCGCCCTCACTACCATCCTCAGGTGGCTGCACATGAGCATCAGGGGGCAGTGGCACATTTCTGCGACAACAGATGTTGTGCAGCATGGCACATGTCAGTACAATTTTTCCAACTTTTTCTGGTGCATACATCATTGCCCCTCCCGTGCGGTCGAGGCACCGGAAGCGTGCCTTCAGCAGTCCAAATGCCCTCTCCATGCAGATCCGTGTACGGGCATGGCCAAGGTTGTATGCCCGCTCCGCCGCCGTGTGTGGGTGACGCACAGGGGTCATGAGCCACATGTACTGGGGATATCCAGAATCACCTGCAGGGGAGAGAAAGCCGGTATGGGGACAAGGCAAGTCCAGTGGGTGTACAGAGCCCTGTCATCAGTGTGATTTTGCCATATTTGTCATTTGGCCTATAACCATTGTGGAGTGTGCTGTCCTACGGGCACGATTGAATCAATGGGGTACTCTCCACTTGGTACGCCTATGTTTCTGTATGTAACAGTACTCATTCACTTGTCGCAGGATAAGGGGGCCCTTCCATCTACTTCTGCTTGACCGAAGTGGCTGCCTCATGTGTCATTGCAAATCCATTTAGCTACAGTTGCATTTGCTGCTCTTCACTATTCTGTACTGTTCTCCATGCATTTCCATGGCCATTTTGGGGACAGTGTTTGTGGGATGTGCTTTGTCATTACTCGGCCTACTTATGTGTGGAGCATTCGTGGATGTGCCTGCTCATGGTTTGGAATTTCATTACTGTCGGATGGGCAGGGTGGGATTTCTGTACTGTGTCAGTGTTGGGAGCCATGGTGCTACTCACACAGGAGGCTTTGTTGTGGTGGGGCTTCCATATGTCACTGTGCCGCCACATGTCTTACATCCTGCATGGGTGTGTTCTGCTGTGTTAGACATGTCCAAGGTTCATCGTGCAAGGTGCTTGAATGTATATGCTGCAGTGATGCTGCTGCCTATTGGGAATGATGGATTCTGTGACAGGCACCATCAGTTGTGGATTGACATGCTTTGTGGTATACATTTGTACTCACCCAGTAGCCATGTGTTTTGGCCTCGGTGCCTTTCCATGTACGCTGGCAGGGTACTATTGCGTAGGACCATGGAGTCGTGGGTGGATCCTGGGTAGCGGGCACAGCAGTGGCTGAAGGTGAGGTCAGGACCACATGTCATCTGCACGTTGAGGGAATGGTACTGTTTACGGTTTCTGTAGACATCCTCATGTGCCTGGGGTGGTACAAGTGCCATATGTCTGCAGTCCAGGGCTGCTATTACATTCGGGGCTTGGGCAATGGCATAGAATTGACCCTTAAACTGGTGCACCTGTGCCTGTGTGGCTGGCAATGCAATGTGTTCGTTCACATGATTCAACAGTGCATCAAGCACCTGTCCCAGCATGGCACTGAATGTGGACTGGGCCATTCCATGCATCATGGCAACGGTATGTTGGTAGCTGCCAGTCCCAAGAAATTGAAGCACAGACACAAGCTTCACTAGGGGAGGTACTGCTGTGCTGGTGGCTATGCGGCTGCATATGTGACCCTGGATTGTGTCCAGCAACTGGGTGATGGTTGCCCTGTCCAGCCGATATTCTGTCACCAACTGACCATCAGTCAGGGCCCAGGGTGTTGGCCTGATCCTGGGGATGGCTGGCCGCCTTGCTGGTGCTGCTCTCCTCCTCCTTCTCCTCATCCCCACTGCCCCCTGCACTCCCAGGACCCTGGCCTGGTTGACTGGCCTCTGTAGCTCCAGGCGCAGCAGGTAGAAGTCGACATCAAGGCTCCCGGCTCCAAATGGCAGCATGGTGTTGGGGTGGGTGTGCTGTGCATAGGTGGGGCCTTTGTAGACCACTGATTTGCATTGGTTCCACCTGGGCCCTCATTGCTGTCTCCTCCCTGCTCCTGCTGGTGTAATGGTGTTGGGGAGGGTGTGTTGTGCATGCGTGGGTCCTTTGTAGGCCACTGATTTGCATTGGTTCCACCTGGGCCCTCATTGCTGTCTACTCCCTGCTCCTGCTGGTGTAATGGTGTTGGGGAGGGTGTGTTGTGCATGGGTGGGTCCTTTGTAGGCCTCTGATTTGCATTGGTTCCACCTGGGCCCTTATTGCTGTGGCCTGTGTTCTGTTACCTCCAGCTTTTTGCTGGAGGTATTTTCGGCGGATTATCCGCCGCTTTTCTGGCGCTAATAGCGCTTACGCCGGACTTGTGATTGATGATGTTTTAGCGCTAATGGTTCCTGGCGGTGTTATGGCCGGCGCTTGTACAGCCGGCTGTAATGGCACCAGCTGTAATGGCGCCAGCGGTATTTGGAGTCGTGATCCGACGGACCCTTAAAATCGGCGCTAAGAGCGTTACCGCCGATTTTAAGGGTTACCACCCAAGTCGTGATGAGGACCATTATATGTAATAATAAATAAGAAGTGGAACCTATATATGTAACACATCAACCGTCCATTTAAATAGCATATGTACTAAAATGGAATATACCAAAACAAAAAAGATATGCCTCGAACATAATTACCTCACAGAAACTGCACAGCAAGAAACAACAGCAGACCTACACAACAGTAACAACAAAACCTACCAGAAACTAGTAAGTAAACTTCATTTTTCTTATATATTTCTAAACTTTCTGTATTAGGTACACTAAAAGTAATGTATTTTCTTTTACACAGAAATGTCCAGTACTTTGGAATGGCTTGAAGAAAATGTTCGACGTGAGGAAATTACTGAAGACAGTGATACTAATGGTAGACACTTCTCTATATAAGCAAATTAATAATCATTACTTTCTGTGTACTTAACATATATATTTTTTTTTAACAGACCATACAAACATTGAAAATAATATAGCAAAAGAGAGATTACAAAAGACTCTGCAGCGCATGGAACAAAAAATGGATATGCTTATGGAAAATTGCAATCTTTTAAAACATTTTGTGGAGGACCACATAAAAGAAAAAATTAAATATCATTGTCCCACATACACCTGTTCCCCCTCTCCATGTCCCAGTCAACTATCCCCAAACCCTCACCACCAAGAAAAATGTTATGAGACTTCTATCCCTTCATCCCCTCCCATCCATCCTCTCCAAACCCCTAATTCCCCTGTATTTGTGTCAGTTGCTGCTCCCCGCTCTCTTTCATACATTTTATATCTATATATAATTAAATATTATGTGTGTTTTAATTCAGTCCTTTGTGTCTTATATTTTTTTAAAAAGGCAGTTAGGGTGTCCGCGGACAGCGCAGGTGTCCAGGATGTCAGCAATTAACCAGAATGGGGGTGTCCTAAGGACATTATACCTGTCCGTACTGTCTGCAAGCAAGATGGAACTATTCTTAGAACACATTCGGTGTCCTGAATGTCCGCAATTAACCAAAATGGAGGTGTCCTAAGGACATTATACCTGTCTGTACTGTCCGCAAGCAAGATGGAACTGTTCTTAGAACACACTCAGTGTCCTGAATGTCCACAATTAACCAAAATGGAGGTGTCCTAAGGACATTATACCTGTCTGTACTGTCCGCAAGCAAGATGGAACTGTTCTTAGAACACACTCAGTGTCCTGAATGTCCGCAATTAACCAAAATGGAGGTGTCCTAAGGACATTATACCTGTCCGTACTGTCTGCAGTCAAGATGGAACTGTTCTTAGAACACACTCGGTGTCCGGAATGTCCGCAATTAACCAAAATGGGGGTGTCCTAAGGACATTATACCTGTCCGTACTGTCTGCAAGCAAGATGGAACTATTCTTAGAACACATTCGGTGTCCTGAATGTCCGCAATTAACCAAAATGGAGGTGTCCTAAGGGCACTATACCTGTCTGTACTATCCGCAGGCAAGATGGAACTGTTCTTAGAACACACTCGGTGTCCGGAATGTCCGCAATTAACCAAAATGGGGGTGTCCTAAGGACATTATACCTGTCCGTACTGTCTGCAAGCAAGATGGAACTATTCTTAAAACACATTTGGTGTCCTGAATGTCCGCAATTAACCAAAATGGAGGTGTCCTAAGGACACTATACCTGTCCGTACTGTCCGCAAGCAACATGGAACTGTTCTTAGAACACACTGGGTCCCCAGAATGTCTGCAATTAACCAAAATGGAGGCGTCTTAAGGACACTATACCTGTCCGTACTGTCCATAGAACATCTACACACATGCGCACCACACCCATAAGTCCTACGAACATCGCGCCTGTCCGTAACTGTCCGTCTCACGTGTGTCGCACTTTTAATTAGTTTGAGGACCCGAACACTGTCCGTAGAACACCCGGCGCATGCGCACACCCATTCCTGCGCATTTGGTTTCCTGCGGACACACGTCCCATTTGCGTACGTGTTCGCGATGTCATCATGTGACCGCACCCACGCTGAGCGTGTGTCCTGATTTGCGGACACTGTCCGGGTCCCTGAACATTTTAAAAGTACGTTTTTGGACAATCTAAAGTATTTTACAGTAAGACTTCATCATTGCACATGTCACAGACAATGTCTCTAGTGTTCTACATACTTTTTGGAACTTTTTTAGCCTTTTTGGGGTGTTCGATCTGTCCGCGGACAGCGCGGCTGTCCTCGAAGCGCGCAACCAGCACCCCTATAAAAGGCCACACCCCAGAGCTCATCCTCATTGTGCTTCTGGCTACCTGACAGAGCATTGTCTTTTTCATCTTTTGCTGATCTTGCTGCTCTTGCTTTCAAACCTGATGGCATCTATGGTTGCTGCTGCTCCAGCTGGTGCTACTTCTGCCTCAGCATCACCCCCAACCCCTCCACCACCACCACCTCCCCAAGGGCCTGCAGAGGGGAACAGGCATGAGGATGCAGAGGAGTCGGATGAAGAGGATGAAGAGGATGAGGTAGTGGAAGTCCCTACTACCAGCACTCGCCGTGAGTCTTGGGTGTGGCAGTTGTTTACCATTCATGGTGGAGTGCCAAAAGCACATGCAAACAAGGTCTCCTGCAACCAGTGCAAAATGGTGCTGAGTCGTGGGAGGCCTGGTTCGTACAGCTTTGGTACGACATCCATGAAGCGACACCTAAGGTCGTTCCACAGTGGGGCTATTCGCAAGGTTGTACCCTGTGATAAACATAGTAGGTTGAGTTCCTCTACAACATCCTCCGTTTCTGCTGCTGTCACCACAAGAGACACTCCTGTGGGACAGCGCATCCCTCCAGCTGCCTCACAGGCCATCGATGATGCTGTTGACCCTTACCTTTAGAGGGTCACAATATTGTGTATGTACTGTGACGCAGTACTCTGCAGGGGGGAGAGTCTTCGGAGTGCTTTCGAGACTGGGGTCATGGAGCATGAGAAGGTCTGCAACCTACCTAAATAAGGCGCACCCTACATCTTCCTCTCTCCACCTGCCCTTTCTTATCCCAGTGGTTGGTGTCCCTTCCTTACCCTCCTTTCCCCTCTTTTCCTTGTGTGTCATGTTTAAAAAACTCCAAAAAATATAAAACAACAAAAACACAAAAAAATGCTCTTTTCAGAACCGCCTTTCACAGTTTAAAAACAGAAGTGACAAATAAATAGTGCAGGGTCCTGTGCATTTTTTAGAAGTCTGCAGACATCTAAAAACTGTGCAGTGCTGCCCTGTCAGAACCATTGTACTTTTCTCTGGGAGGAAGTGGTGGCTCTGAAAAGAGCCTTTATGAGGTGTTTTTTTGTGTTTCAAAACTTCAAATGGTCAAAACCTACTGCAAAATGTATTGCTGTAATTCCAAAAAAGCTTGCAATACATTTTGTATATTTTGCAGAAAAATCTGATTGCCAGCATAAGTAAGATGTACCCCATCTCTGAGAAAAATGTGCGTGCTACAAAACACAATATTTTCATTCTGAAAAGAGGACATACCAACATCTCTCAAAAAGGCACAAACAGTCTTGTTATCATTGCGCCTTGCTTTCCCCATTTGCGGACAAAATGAAAAAGAAAGCAGCCACATTTGTCTCTGTGCAATCCAGGAAAAAATTACTCTGGAGTTTGGATACAGGTGCAGGACTTTCCCAAGTCCTTCTTTCATTGCAAATTGCAAAGAGATTCCAGACACATGTCTTAAACTGTTCCCTCCACAATTAATAATAATAATGTCTGGATGACGCTGTGTCACGAAAGAAGCACAGAGAGGTACAATCCACCCACTTCATTCCACGCACTCTATGCTAGTGCACTTCCACATGAGAGAATCCAAGATGTGCAGTCACTCCACAGCGATCTGCATGCACCTCCAACCAATTTATCCATGAATCTCCCAAAATCTAAACAATCTGCTTTCTGAAACACACAGCCATAGCTATCTGCTCTTCCCTCAGGAAAAACACCTACTGACAAACTCTCTCCTTACACAACACACCCAGTAAACCTTATTGGCCAATACCTTCTCTGCTGAGTCTCATTTGCATGCCTCACAACCCCAAAATACCTGTATGTTATACGCGCTGCCTGCGAACAACCGCGCTGTCCGCGGACAAATCGAAAAATCTGAGCGTGGGGAATGAACATTTAAATAGTGTCCCCATTTCCCCTTTGAGGTTGGCTCGGAAATTAGCCTTTCTTTTTTTTTGCAGATGCTTCAGAAACACCTTTTATATTGTATTTTTTTGGCAACCCTTATGTTCCAAAACAGCATGGCATTTCCCATAAAAGATAAAGAAATGCCATCTTCTTTAAAATAAACAACATTACCAGAATCAATGTTCTCATTATTATAAAAGAACATACCAGCTCTCACCATGAAAGCAAACATGCCTCGGTTGATTGCACACCTAGCAATATTTTGCTGAGGACAAAAAACACAACTATTGTCCCATACTGCTCTAGGTAACAAAGCAGAAAAAATAACCTTGGCATTTGGAAGGACTTTCATGATTGCCTGAACCAAGTTTTGCAGATCTTGCAACAAAGTAGGGGCACTGACATAGCCCAAAAGCACAGCACCACAATGTAGGACAACTACATGTGGACTATGAAACCTAGCCGTAGCCTGACAAACTACTAGAATTGCCTGCAAATTCAAATCAGGCACAGTGCCCCACACCACATCCACTCCTTTTGTGTCAAAATGGTTAGCCACATTCCTAGATTTAGCATAATGCTCCAAATCATTCACAAACATATCTCCAACCACCAACACCCTGACTTTCTGCACCTCCGCCATCTTCACTACACACAGTCCCTGTCAATACGATGAAAGAACTTCAACACCTGATTGGCTAATCCTCAAAATACACTCCCACTTCATGCTCGGAAACCCCGGATGTGGCATGTCCTGTTTGTGAACAACCGCGCTGTCCGCGGAGTGCGTAAGTAACACTGGGGCAGCCCTTCTATCCTTTCCACTACACTCTGTACCACTTTCTCATTGGCTACTGTTAAGCAGTCACACAATCATCCACCAATCACATCCAAGAACTCTAAATCTAACTCTGTCATCACAGATCAGCACTTTAGATGTACTATTGATCACTCTCAGTACAATTTGGCTGTGACTGTAAAGGACTTACAGCAACAACTACTATAAAACTCCCCAAGATTTCTACTTGTAGTTTCATGCACATCCACATGCATGAACACAGACTACAGGTATGAATATTTCCTACAGAGTACATGTACACCTCTTCTAGTAATACAATACATCCCGAGAGCATAGCTCAGCGGCAACGTGCGCGCCTTGAAAACAAAATGACACGAAGCAACACAAATTCGATCCCCGGGTCCACGCTTAGAAACCTCTGGATGTTTAAGTGCGTTATAAATATGCCACTAAGACAAAATAATTACGCAACTGAAAAACAAACAATTCCTGTATCAGCGCCTCAATGCCTGCGGGCTGCGTAAGTGCTTTAAAAATGTCATATAAAATAAATAAAAAATCTGAGTGTGTCGAATGAAAATTTAAATAGTGTCCCCATTTCCCCTTTTTAGGTTGGCTCTGAAAAGAGCCTTTTTAAAAAAAAAAATTGCAGATGCCTCAGATTATTTTGTATTTTTTTTGGCAACCCTTATGTTCCAAAACAGCATGGCATTTCCCATAAAAGATAAAGAAATGCCATCTTCTTTAAAATAAGCAACATTACCAGAATCAATGTTCTCATTATTACAAAATAAAATACCAGCTCTAACCATGAAAGCAAACATGCCTCGGCTGATTGCACACCTAGCAATATTTTGTTGAGGACAAAAAACAAAACTATTATCCCATACTGCTCTAGGTAACAAAGCAGAATAAATAACCTTGGCATTTCGAAGGACTTTCATGTTTGCCTGAACTAAGTTTTGCAGATCTTGCAACAAAGCAGGGGAACTGACATAGCCCAAAAGCACAGAATTACAGTGTAGGCCAACTACATGTGGACTATGAAACCTAGCCATATCCTGACAAACTGCTAGAATTGCCTGCAAATTCGAATCAGGCACAGTGCTCCACACCACATCCTTTCCTTTTGTGCCAAAATGGTTAGCCACATTCCTAGATTTAGCATACTGCTCCAAACCATTCACAAAGATATCTCCAACCACCAACACCCTGACTTTCTGCACCTCTGCCATCTTCACTACACACAGTCCCTCTCAATATGAAGCAGAGCCTCAACACCTGATTGGCTAATCCTCAAAATACACTCCCACTTCATGCTCGGAAACCCAAGATGTGGCATGTCCTGTTTGCGAACAACCACGCTGTTCGTGGAGTGCATACGTAACACTGGGGCAGCCCTTCTACCCTTTCCACTACACTCTCTGCAGCACTTCCTCATTGGCTACTGTTAAGCAGTCACACAATCATCCACCAATCACATCAACAAACTCTACATCTAACTCTGTCATCACAGATCAGCACTTTAGATGTACTATTGATCACTCTCAGTACAATTTGGCTGTGACTGCAAAGGACCTACAGCAACAACTACTATAAAACTCCCCAAGGTTTCTACTTGCAGATTCATGCACATCCACATGCATGAACACAGACTACAGGTATGAATATATCCTACACAGTACATGTACACCTCTTCTAGTAGTACAATACATCCTGAGAGCATAGCTCAGCGGCAATGTGCGCGCCTTGAAAGCAAAATGACACAAAGCAACACAAATAAGATCCCCGGGTCCACGCTTAGAAACCTCTGGATGTTTAAGCGCATTATAAATATGCAACTAAGACAAAATAATGACGCAACTAAAAAACAAACAATTCCTGTATCAGCACCTCGATGCCTGCGGGCTGCGTAAGCCCTTTAAAAATGTCAAATAAAATAAATAAAAATATGAACAGAGTAACAGCCACTTACCCTGTATAAACTGTAAAATGAACTTACTGTAATTTCTACCATCTAGTATGATGAAGTGTCAATTGCAAACCTTTCAGCTCTCCACATTTTTGTTTACACACACACCTATCTAAAAGAATATTTTTTCATATTATAAGATGGGAAAAATAACAGTGTAATTATAAAAAAGACTGTCCAGTGCATTATAAAATTACAAACAGCCAGGATGAGTACATACATCTTCATTCAAGCACAAACACAGACAATATCATTAGAAAGGCTCCCAGATCAAACAACACCACTGCCTCTATATGAATTCTTTCTGCTTTATTTTCCATACTTTCACAAAGCCATACATTGAATGCTTTTATGTACAATCTCTGCCATTTACCCTGTAAAAATAGCAAAAATTCCATGTGATTATTTCTTCTATCTCTTAACATCCATTAACATAACATTAAAAAAACAGGTGTGCTCTATACGTTTACTATTATATTCATTTGAAAAAAATATTCAACTAACAGATTCTAACTAAAATATACAGGATGTACATAGGCAAAGCAAAGTGCAAAACAATGTGTACATTAAAAAAAGTGCTATAAACACACAAATTCACTAACTTCTTTCTTTTACAATTTCAGTGAAGACCACTCTCCTGAAAAGCAGCAGCGTCTGAAGTACGAACAAGGACTTAGAAGAAACCTACTCTTTCCATACAGAAAAAGTAAGTACAAAACTAATAAAATGTTCTAACTGTTACTCAAACACACTAGCATTTTAGTATTGTAGAAGAAACAAATATATTAACCCTTTACCATTAGATGTAGTATTAGTGCTTTCCCTTACCAGTTGCATACTTTATATTGTCAACTGAAGCCCAGTATAGTAACACACAAATACAAGAATAGCCTTCCCAACTTGATGTAGCTGCCCATTGCACAATCACACCCCTCCCAAATCATACTCAGACACTCATGCACAAAGCACACATACAATGCACAACAGCCCAACCCATTGATTTCTTTTTTCTCCAACAGACCTCAAAGAATGCCTACCAAAAAGCAACTCCGTAGAAAGCAACACAGAAGTAGAGAAAATCAAAATAAAAGTGTCCAAAATAAGCATCCATCTCTTGCAGATTTTGTACAAAAAGTTCAAACAAAACAGCTAATTCAGTCATTAAACGAAACAAAACAAGCTTCCAGTACAGAAACTTTCCCTCCTCTATCAAAATTTAAAACCAAACAGAAAGTGATTAACAAGACTTCAGCCACCACTAATGCTAACGCTGCACCTATACATCTTGATGTAGTGGCAAGTAAACATAACAAAAAAAAGTTTTACAAAAAATGTTCCGCCACAGAGTCTTTCAGAACCTTTTAAAAACATAAGAGAAATTATGCACAACCCTTAAAACCTACCGTAGAAAATTAATCCTAGAAGCTCTCGTAGACAGTGCAATCCTTCTCAAAAGGAAGTTATTTATTTTAGTTTTAAACAGGGTGAAACCACTAACAAAACGACCTAATAAACTACAAAAAAGACTTCTCAATAAACGGAATATCAACAAAAATAGCTTCTTAAAAAACTGTGGAGGTGAATAGATTCACACCATGACCAGAGAACCATATTTTAATGAAGAAGCATATAAACAAAAGCAAACAAACCAAATTGCCATACATAGCAGTGGACGAGGTTAAGAAATCTTAATAACACCATTATGGAACAAGAAACTCTGCTAACAAAAATATCCCCAGAAAACTTAGAATCACCTCTGCATTCTACTCAACCAAAACGTCCAGTCTACAAATGGCCGTGCACATCAATGTATAACATTGCCAAAAAATCTTTAAAATCTTTATGGCAGTTCCTCAATCAGTATGTAAAAAGCAAAGAAAAAATTAAAATAAAACTACTACAAAATATGGATGCCTGTCCAGTGCGCAAATGCACAGGACTACAAGGACATTCATTAGCCTGCATTTTAGGACCTATTTGCAAAAGCACCTTCCATCATATGAAAATGATATCAACACATCATTTAAGTATAAGAAATCTAGTCCAAAAACTCTACTATGCTAAAAGCTCTGCTTTATCACTAGCCAATTTAAATAACAATCTTCTACATGGTACAGCCAAGAAACTACTCGAAGAAATAGAGCATATCAATATTATGAAATTGAAAGCCACTTACAAAATGAAATAGATGTACAACAAACTAGCAACTACTGTACAAATAGCAACCTTCTGTTAAACACATACAAAAAAGAAATACTAAAGTTTAAAAGTACCTCTGCTGAAGTACCAAACCATGTGCGTGTGTGTTGCCGCAGCACTTCTTATAAAAGTACCACAAAAACTATAGACATAACGTCCAAAATAGAAGACAATGAAGATTCGAAATGGTTCCAATTAGCTCTCTACCTTATAGCAGAAAACAAATACGACATTACTGACCTCTTAATACTTTGCAATTACTGCACTGCAAAACTTGACAACAACCAAACACTTTCAACGTGCTATCACAAATAACTTGGAATTATTCCCAATACCAAAACCCCTGCAACAATTAAATTTATATGAGAGCATCATAATTCAACAGTGCACCCATTTCAAGCAATAATACGCCTCCAACCAAAAACAGCTAAATTACCTCCCTCTGAATTAGCCAAAGGCAAAAGTAGTTTATTTACCATTAGATCTCAAAGAAAATGTACACACTCTAGGAGTGCAACAGCCAATAGATCGATCTTTAATTGTTTTAGTAAATGGCGTACCTACAAAAGACAAAATAATTTGGCAACAACTCGTGGATTTACATAAAGTTAGACAAGCCCTGCAATATCTAAAAAACAACACTGTATACTACAAAGAAGTTAATATTGAAGAAAACTTGAGAGAAACCATTGAAATAATTCAAGAGTTACCGGAAACTGCTCAATTTGAACTTCGAAATCATGATACAGAATCCAATATTTTAGACCATTATACAATGCATCCTTTACACTCTAAAGACGCTATAGATGATGCACTGGAAACGTACCAAATGCGACAAGCCAAAGGATCTCCAATCAGCATATGGGAAAAAGCTATAGAAGCACAGGCCTTCCCTCTCCTCTTTCCTACTGGAAAAGGAGGAAGGTACGATGGTAGACCCTCTCACATAACAGCATCTGAATATCGCTCTCTACGAATGTACTCTGGCAACCCCAGATTCAAACAAATCATGGAATACATATTCCACCTTCTTTTTGAAAGTGAACTAGCAACTCTATGCTATGGAGTTGCACACACAATAAAATTAGGTACCCATTTTCAAAATATTTCATCTACGCAATTATTACAAAAAGTTCAAGAAAAAGATGAGGTTTTACAGTCAAGTATTACAAATCTTTTAGCAAACATGTGTGGTACAAAAGAATACTGGTTCCAACGTCACAGAGATGTACGCTGTATGATAAGAAACCTTGGCCCACCCACTTGGTTTGTTACATTAAGTTGTGCAGAATATGCATGGGAAGATTTACACGATTTCCTACGCATAGGAAACAAAAATGAAACAAACATATCCTGTAAATGTATCAAGATATTTGCATCTTCGCTTCATTGATATGCTACACTTTATTTGTAATAAGGCTGTTCCTCCCCTCAGAGAAGTTCAACACTTCTTTTGGAGAAAAGAATACCAAGCCAGAGGAGCACCATACATCCACATGCTATTATGGATTAAAGATGCTCCTAAATTTGGTCAGGACAGTGATGCCACTGTTTTGCAGTTCATCCAAAATATGTCACTTGTGAAATCCATTCACAAACAACACATAGTGACCTTCATGTACACATTTTCCAATTTCAAAGACACAAATGTGGAAAATGTTGCCGTCACAAATATTAAAAAAAAGGGAAATACTACACCAAATGCTGCTTTGGTTTCCCTAGACCATTTCAGCAACAGGTCAAGTAAACAACTTCATGTCTTCAGTCAGACATGGTGTCAAAGGTAAATAACCTAAGAACACATATTACATAAAAAGAACAGAAGAATCAAAATACATCAATGATTACAATGTAATCATTGCCCTCCTATGGAATGCAAATATAGATGTGCAGTACATTGCAGACAATTCCACTGCAGTTGCAGGATATGTCACAGCCTACTTAACCAAAGCAGAGAAAACAGAGCTTCAGGACCTCTGGGTTGACATATCATCTTACAAAACATTATCAGAGAAACTGTACAGCTTAGGCATAAAAATGCTCTCTCATAAAAAATGTGGCTACTATGAAACTGCAGACCATTTAACGGGTACTGCCTTGTATGGAAAATCTGACAATATAGTATGGCTAAGTCTTGGTCCTGCTAAATCTAGAAAAAGAGTTCTCAAATCATATGAGGACATAGAAACAATAGCCAAAAATGATCCCGACAGCCAAGACATTTTGAGTAACAATTTACTAGACACATACTTCCCAAACAGGAGTACCACTTTGGAAACCATGTGTCTCTATCTCGTAGCCCAAAACTTCACATACAAAAATCATGTTAAACCAGATGAAAAGAAAGGTAGATACAGAGTGGTAAATTGTGAAGGCAGCTTGGTGAAATTTACCAAACGCAGCTTAATTAATCATATCAAATTGTCATTAAAAACTCCTAAACATAAAGAACTGTATTGCATGTCCCTGCTACAACTTTTTAAACCATGGAGAAAAGAATAAGAGTTACTGGATACATATGACTCCTATGAAGACGCTTTCAAAGCAAAAGAAAGAACTATAAAAGACGTAAACTTTACACAGTACCAAACAATGTTGCACAATGAACAGCAACATGAAGAAAAACTCCAGGCCCAACTACAAGTGGATATGCCCGACAGTAATCAACCTTCTGTAACAGAAAGCCAAGAACCACTAGGAAAGCCACTAATAGCAAATGAGGCAGAATTAGCCATGATAGAAGTAGAAAACATCATGTGTTAGTATGCGGAAGCTACAGACGACTTCGCTGTACTAAAATCACAACTGAACAATGAGCAGCGTAGCATTTTCCAAGAAATAACAAAACAAACTGAACATGGTGTGGAACATGAAAATAAAAACTGTACCTGCCAAAACTACAAACCTATACTGCTATACGTCGGTGGGGAAGCTGGTTCGTGCAAAACATTCTTAATCAAAATCATCAGCAAGTTCCTTCAACAATTGACAAACAACAAACTGTCAGCTGTTGTAGCTGCCCCCACAGGTTTAGCTGCCTACAACATAGCCGGTGTCAATTTACACTGATTACTACTCCTTCCAGTAGAACACCAAAACAAATGAGACTATTAGAAACTTTCCACAGAAGCTGCAATGGAACTACACAGAGTTTTCAAACAAATGAAAATGCTTCTAATAGATGAGGTGAGCATGGTCTCCAACCTAATGTTTGCTTTGATTCACCTCAGATTTTAAGAGGTCCTCAAAACAGACTACGAACAGCTCTTTGGAGGAAAACACATTATTGTTTTCTGAGATATTCTTCAATTGACACCAGTGAAAACTGAACCTATTTTTAAAACCTTAGGGCACAAACTGTGCCGTAAAACTCTTAGCAGCATAGGAAATATCAACCTTTGGCAACATTTCCAATACAGAGAATTAACAGAAAATATATGCCAGTCTGCAGACCTCACATACGCCAACATTTTAAAAAGTATTAGAGTGGGTGTACTATCTCAACAAACACATGCAATATTAAAAATCAGGCACATCCATGCACTCTATGGCCATAACTCATGTGCTACTGATGTCATGAAACAATTAGCACACACAAATGTTAATTGCATGTCCTTGATGCCAACTCTTGCAAGCTGTTCAAAATTCAATGAAACAATGTTGGAAAAATTAATGCAACCAATATTTGAAATTTGCTCCACAGATAAACTGGAGGTACATGGTATGACACTACCCGTGTGTCAACAAGCCACAACAAGACTAAATACCCTAGAAAACTCTATCTCCAACACAGTTGGTTTGGAGAACATAATAAAATTATCTTTAAACTGTAGAGTAATGCTTAAACGTAACCTTGACGTGGAGCAAGGATTAGTTAATGGAGCACTTTGTACAGTTGTTGGCTTTCAAACATACCCACGTGACAACAACATTCAATTTGTCAATATTCTCTTTGACAAACTATCAGACGTTAAAAGGATAGAACGCTCAACAGCCCGCTTCCTTCTTTTCAAAGACATGTATAGACGCAGAGAACAATTTTCACTAACTCTAGCATACACAGTTACCATTCACAAATCACAAGGTCTTACCCTAGATAAAGCATTAATAGATATTGGTAGCACAGTCTTTAAAGAAGGCATGAGCTATGCAGCACTATCACGCTTACGTACACTTGACGGGCGATTTCTAATCAACTTTGATGCAAGTAAAGTAAATGCAGATATTCCTTGCATTCTAGAATACAATAGGCTGCGTTCACTCCACACCCCCATCTAAAAACCTATCCTGATCCACAAAAAGCAAAACTTTGTAAAAGAAAACTACTTCAAACTGAAACGATACAGGATACCACTACAATTCCTCCAAAGGAAAAAAAAAGAAACTAACACTTCATCAAGTACCACAATGAAAGAAGAATCTACTGGTCAAAGTAACTCAACTACTTCTTCAAAGAAGCAACACACACTCCGAACAAATGACTTTGACACAGAACTGTCAGGTCCATTCAAATTTTCAAATATAACTGCTGTAACGTACTACCAAATGTAGCAATAAATGTTCTATTCCAATTGCCACAAATTATTGAGAACATTTACTTACACAGTACAGACCAATTGTATTTGCAAATGTTAGTCCTTCATTGAAATGCAACCAACAATCCTGACAACACTTACAGTGTTCATGGAATAAGACAAGAATTGGACTAGTGTGCTGGAATTGTCAAATTCACTATAAACTCACAAGAAGATCCACAATAATTTCTAATGTACTTACTCCAATACTGGAAAACAAAAACATACCTATAAATGAAATCGTTCAGATTTCATACATGTGGAAACATACATGCACTCTCTGCAACCATGTGGCACAGGAAGGAGTCCCGAAGACAATGAAGACTCTAAAGGGTTTGAATTAGCTCTCTACCTTTTAGCAGAAAACAAATATGAACTAACTGAACGCCTAATATGTTGCAGTTACTGTATTACAAAATTAGACAACAACCACACTCCTTCACGTGCTATTACAAATAATTTGAAATTGTTCCCACTACCAAAAATCCTGCAACAACTCAATTTGTATGAGACCATAATAATTCAAACAGTTCACCCATTTCGAGCAATTATACGCCTTCATCCAAAAACAGCAAAATTACCTTCCTCTGAATTGGTGAAAGGCATTCGTGGCAAAGTAGTTTATTTGCCATTAGATCTAACGGAAAATGTACACACTCTAGGAGTGCAACGTTCAATAGAGCATTCTTTAATAGTCTTGGTAAATGGTGTACCAACAAAGGACAAGAAAATTTGGCAACAACTGGTGGCATAAAATTAGACAAGCATTGCAATATCTAAAAGACAATAACGAGTACTACAAGAAAATAAATATTGATTAAAGCTTAAGGGAAACAACTGAAATAATTGAAGAGCCATCAGAAACTGGACAATTCGAACTTCTGGATCCTACTACAGTATCCACTCTTTTGGACCATTACACAATTCATCCATTGCATTCCAATGAAAGCATAGATGATGCACTAGAAACTTACCAAATGCGACAAACCAAAGGGTCACTAATGAGTATATGGGAAAAAATTATAGAAGCACATGCTTTTCCACTGCTATTTCCTACTGGCAAAGGTGGAAGATACGATGATAGACCCACTCAAATTGGAGCATCAGAATACCGCTCTTTACGAATGTATTCGCAAGATCCCAGATTTAGACAAAATGTGGAATACATATTCCACCTACTCTATGAAAGTGAATTAGCAACACTAAGTTACGGAGTTGCACACATTTTGAAATCTGGAACCCACTTTCAAAATATGTCAGCTACGCAGTTAATACAAAAAGTACAGAAAAAAGATGAGATTTTACAAGCAAGTATAACAAATGTGTTTGCAAACATGCGTGGTACAAAGGAATACTGGTACTGACTTGGTTTGTTACGCTAACTTGTGCAGAATATGCATGGGAAGATTTACATGAGTTCCTACGCATAGCAAACAGCAACAAAAAAAACATAGATATATTAACACCTCGATAACTTTGCTCTCTAGATCCAGTTAATGTGTCTAGATATTTCCATTATCGTTTCATTGCCATGCTACACTTTATTTGCAATAAAACTGTTCCTCCCCTTGGAGAAGTGCAACACTTCTTTTGGAGAAAAGAATATCAAGCGAGAGGAGCACCACATATTCACATGCTGTTATGGATCAAAGGTGCACCGAAATTTGGTCACAACAGTGATAGCACTGTTTTGCAGTTTATCCAAAAATATGTCACTTGTGAAATCCCTTCACAACAGACACATAGTGAACTGCATGGCAGATTTTACAATTTCAAAGACACAAATGTGGCAAATATTGTCGCCGCAAATCCAAAAACAAAGGTAAATACTATACCAAATGCAGCTTTGGTTTCCCTAGACCAGTTACAGAAACAGGTGAAGTAAACAACTTCATGTCTTCAGTTCGACATAGTGTTAAAGGTAAATTACCTAAGAACACGTATTACATAAAAAGAAGGGAAGAATCAAAATATATCAATGATTACAATGCAATCATTGCCCTCTTATGGCATGCAAACATAGATGTGCAGTACATTGCAGACAATTCAACTGCTGTTGCATGATATGTTAAAGCCTACTTAACAAAAGCAGAAAAAACAGAGCTTCAAGAGCTCTGGGATGACCTAGCATCAGACAAAACATTTTCACAGAAATTGTACAGCCTAGGCATAAACATGCTCTCTCATAGAGAATGTGGCACCTATGAATCAGCAGATCGTTTAACCGGTACTGCTTTGTATGGTAAATCAGACAACATAGTATTGCTAAGTCTTGGTCCTGCAAAATCTAGAAAAAGAGTGCTGAAATCATATGAGGACATAGAAACAATTGCCAGAAATGATCCCAACAGCCAAGACATTCTAAAAAACAATTTACTGGACACATACTATCCGAACAGGAGTAGCACTTTGGAAAGCATGTGTCTATACCACATGGCTCAAAACTTTGCATACATAAATAATGTAAAACCCGATGAAAGCAAACGTAGATATAGAGTGGCTGATTGTGAAGGGAGCTTAGTGAAACCTACCATATGAAGCTTAATTAATCATGTAAAATTGTCATTAAAAACTCCTCAACAGAAAGAACTGTATTACATATCTCTGTTACAACTTTTCAAACCGTGGAGAAAAGAGGAAGACATACTATAAAACTATGACTGCTATGAAGATGCTTTCAAAGCAAATGAAAGCGCTATTACCGATGTGAACTTTACGCAGTACAAAACAATGTTACACAATGAGCAGCAACAGGAAGAAGCACTTCAGGCCCAACTAGAAAAGGACTCTTCTGACAGTAGTCAACCTTCTGTAACAGGAAGTCAAGAACCACTAGGACAACCACTAATAGCAAATGAGGCTGAAGTAGCTATGGCAGAAGTAGAAAACACCATGTATCAGTATCAAGAAGATACAGAAGACTTAAATGTACAACAAGCAAAACTTAACAAAGATCAGCGCACCATTTTTGAAGACGTAACAAAACAAATTGTACATGGTGTACAACACGAAAATAACGAATGTACCTGTCAAAATTACAAACCTATACTCCTGTACGTGAGTGGTGAAGCTGGATCAGGGAAAACATTCTTAATCAAAATCATCAGCAAGTTCCTTCAACAATTGACAAACAACAAACTGTCAGCTGTTGTAATGGCCCCCACAGGTTTAGCTGCCTACAACATAGGCGGTGTCACTTTACACCGATTACTACTTCTTCCAGTAGAGCATCAAAATAAATTAGACTATTACAAACTTTCTACAGAAGCTGCAATGGAATTACGCAGAGTATTAAAACAAATGAAAATGCAACTAATAGATGAAGTGAGTATGGTCTCCAACCTAATGTTGGCTTTGATTCATCTCAGATTGCAAGAAGTACTTAAAAGTAACAACGAAGAAGTCTTTGCAGGGAAACACATTATAGTTTTCGGAGATCTTCTACAATTGGCACCAGTGAAAGGTGAACCTATTTTTAAAACCTTAGGCCACAAACTCTGCTGGAGAACTGTTGGTAGCATAGGTAATGTCAACCTTTGGCAACATTTCCAATACAGAGAATTAACTGAGAACATGCGGCAATCTGCAGATCTCACTTATGCCAACATCTTAAAAAGTATTAGAGTTGGTGTACTATCGCAAGAAGCACAAGTGGTATTGAAAAACCGGCACATTCATGCACTTTATGGCGATAATGCATGTGCAACTGATGTTATGGAACAAATAGGGCACAAAAATGTCAATTGTATGGCATTAATCCCAACTCTTGCAAGCTGTTTCAAATTCAATGAAACAATGTTAAATAAAGAAATGCAACCAATAATGGAAATTAGCGCCACAGACAAACTAGACGTACATGGTCTGACCGTACCCATGTGTGAGCAAGCTACAACAAGACTAAATAGTTTAGAAAATTCAATCTCCAACACAGCTGGGTTGGAAAAAATATAAATATTATCCTCAAATTTTAGAGTAATGCTTAAAAGTAACCTTGACGTCGAGCAAGGGCTAGTTAATGGAGCACTAGGTACAGTTGTTGGCTTTCAATCATACCCACGTGACAGTAACATTCAGTTAGTCAATATTTGCTTTGATAAAGTTTCAGAAGTGAAAAGGATAGGGCGCTCAATTGCTCGATTCCTTCTCTTCAAAAACATGTATGTACGTAAAGAGCAATTTTCTCTAAGTTTTGTATATGCAGTTACGATTCCTAAATCCCAAGGTCTTACCCTAGGCAAAGCATTGTTAGATATAGGAAACACAGTCTTAAAGGAAGGCATGAGCTACGTAGCATTATCATGCTTACGTACACTTGACGGTCTATTGCTAATGAACTTTGATGCAAGTAAACTGAAAGCTGATATTCCTTGCATTCTAGAATACAATAGACTGCGTTCACTGTACACCCCTCATCTGAAACAATATCCTGTTCCAGATAAAGTAAAACGTGGTAAAAGAAAACTAAATGAAACAGAAATGCAACAGAATCCAACAGCAAATATCTCAATATCAGCAATTACCACAAACAAAGAAGAACCTATTAGGGAATGTAAACCAGGGCCGTCGGCAAAGAAGGAACAGAAATTCCGAAAAATGCACTCAGATACAGAACTAACTGGTCACTTCAAATTTGCAAATGAAAGTGGGGTAAGTTGCAATACAAATGTAGCAATTCAAATTTTATTTCAATTGCCACCAATTGTTAACAATATTTACTTGCACAGTACAGACCAATTGTGTTTGCAAATATTAGTGCTTAATAGAAATGCAACAAGCAATCCTGACAACACATACAGTGTTCATGGAATACGGCAAGAATTGGACGACTGTGCTGGAATGGTGAGATTCACTCTGAACTCACAAGAAGGTCCACAAGAATTTCTAATGTACTTACTATTAGTATTGAAAACAAAAGCATACCAGTAAATTAAATCTTCCAGATTTCGTACAAGTGGAAACATACATGCACTCTCTGTAGAAATGTGATACAGGAAGAAATCCCAAATGAGCGATTTGTGTATGTTTCCACATCAAATTGTGAAAGCATCCAATTTCAGCAACTTGTACAGAATGCAAACCATGGCACATTATCTACTATTTCCAATTCAGACAATCGCTCCACCTTACTGATACAATCACATAGTGCCTACATAATACTTATGTTTCTACGTTATAATGCAGATGGTACCAAAAACAACTGCAAACTGACTGGATTCACACACGGTCAAGTGTCACTTGGAAAGAAAACCTTTACAACAATAGGTATAATCTACCATGCAGGAATTACAACCAATGCAGGTCACTACACTGCATACATTAAAAAGAAATGTGGATGGTTCGAATGTAATGATAGCACCATTACTCTAAAGCATAGATTGCCAGCTAATCTTACAAATGTGTATTTAATCTTGTTAAAGCCAAAATTTAATCAATAATGTGTACTTCAAGATTGCCAAAAAATTATGTGAAAGACTACAAACAGAATACGCCAATAGGTATCTAACTGCCCAAGAGGATAGAACAATGACACAAATAAATGGATATCACAGATTTGTAGGAACAAATGCACAGTTATAATGCGCCTACAGATATCTAACTGTTGTTAAAAATCGGAAGGAAGGCAACAAACATAACAATAATCAGAAAGATGAAGGAAACAGCATATAAAAACGACACAAATAAATGAATATCACAGATCTCTAGGAACAAATGCACAGGTACAATACGCCTACAGGTATGTAACTGTTGTTAAAAATCGGCAGGAAGGCAACAAACATAACATTAATCAGAAAGATGAAGGAAACACTCAAAGGAAACAAGGAGGTAGTTAGTACCATAGCAAAAGAAGGGTTTTTTTAATCCGACAAGGTTTTTTTTCCCCAGACCCAAGGATTAGAAAAGCAAACACAGAAACTGAGCACAATGCACAGTACACTGGTTTGTAAACTAAATATGAGGGTAAAAAAAGGTAAACTGTCTATTATGCAAAGTAGTAAGTTTTCATAAAATGCAAAGACTAACATACCTTTTTCTTTTATCACATAAATTAAAAAAGGGATACATCCGCCAAGTACGAAAAGCATTAAAAAAATATATGTGGATTCTGAACAGAGTAAGGAGTAAGTATGTTGGCAGTCATTTTCTACACATGAAAATCTACACGTCTAATCATGGTAGTAATATGCTGCAGTGGCTGGAGGCTGGCCCTTGCATCTTCAGTGTCTAATCTACGACCTACGCCTTACGACCAAAGTACATAGAGTATACTTCCTAGCCACAACCATTGCTGCATATCGAAACCATGGTCCTTGTAAATTAGCTACTTATAAATTTACTGTTGGGACCATCGTCTGCAGCCATGCAGCCAAGACATTACGGCGTTTACACAACTAGCGCATTACACCACTCCCATATTCACTTATAACTCCACTGCTTATGACTTCAGTCTTGGGTGCATGGCCTTTGGGCATGCAGTCAAGACTGTGGGTCCTGGCCAGAAAAACCACAGCATATCGGAACCATTGTGCCTTCTCATTTCACTATATACGAAGTTGGTTTTGGGAGCATGGCCTTTGACCATGCTCCCAAAATGCTACGCCCTCCCCACAACCATCTTAATGACGTTGCATAGTACAAGTGTACCAATAGCTGTGATATGCTGCAGTACTTTGTAGCCACAGGCTACAGGCGTGAGTTTGAGGCCATAGAATTATCAATTTATGGGTGTACAGTATATAAAATGCACAGTTGCTTACAACTGCAGTTCTTATTACTTTGTTCAAATACTCTGCATCCTGGCCACTACTACCACATCATATGACATCCAGTGCGGCATATAAGTACACTACATACAAATGTGCTTTTGGGGAATGGCCTTCGGCCATATACCCATTATTGCAGCCCCTTCCCACAGCCGCCTGAGTGATGCACTACCACACCATATCACACCCATTATGACTTGTAAGTACACTACATACATCTGTTCTGTTTGGTGCATAGCCTGCAGCCATGCACTCATGACTGCAGACCCTCCCCACAGCCACCGGACTGATGTTGAATACTAGGGGTGTCTCTGTAGCTCTGAAATGCTTCACTGTTTGTGGGCAGGGCCTAAAATCTTAGGTGTATGTCCATACATTTCAATATATGGTTGTGAAGTGGCTTATAACTGCAGTGCTTACAAGTTTCCTTTTGGGTGCATGCTTGGGTGTATGGCATACAGCCTGCAACCATGCACCCAAAAGTACACATCTTCACCAAAACCACTGAGCTAGATAAAACCCATCGGTGCTTGTAAGTGAAGAGGTTATAGCTTTGTTCGATACGCATTACTACGGGTGTATCCATGGGTGTGACATGCTGCAGTGGTTGTGGCCTTCGGCCGACGGCCATGCATCCAAGACTCTAGGCCCTGGCCACAACCACTGTAGGATGTCACACCCATGGCGGTGTACTAATGAATATAATACTACCCATAGGAAAAAGTATTGCAATTATGGCATGTTTCAATTTCAATGTTCGCTACCACTACGCGTCTCCTTACAACAGTAACAAGTTTCCTGTGCACTGCATGGACTCAAATGCTACCGTTATTACACCCCTCATTTTCTGTGCGTACAAGGTGGCCCTAGAAAATACATCATGAAGAGGTTCTAACTTTGTTATTGGGTGCATGGCCTTCGGTCATGCACCCAAGAGTGCAGGGTCTCCCCACAACCACCTCAGTGATGTGTGGTAGTGGGGGGTTTTCTATAAGTGTGGTATCCTTCACTGCTTGTGGCCAGAGGCTTAACTCCTAGCTGTATGTCCATAGATATTACATGGGATGGGTGTGCAGTGGCTTGCACGTCAGTACGTACAACTTTGTTGTTGGGTGCATGGCCTTTGGCCATGCACCCAAGACTGCACACACTCCCCACAATTTAGCAATCGATTCTCAATACTACGGGTGTATCCATGGGTGTGACATGCTGCAGTGGTTGTGGCCAGGGCCTACAGTCTTGGAAGTAAGGCCTTCGGCCTTCGGCCGACGGCCAGGCATCCAAGACTCTAGGCCCTGGCCACAACCACTGTAGCATGTCAAACCCATGGTGGCGTACTAATGAATATAATAATACCCATAGGAAAAAGTATTGCAATGATGGCATGTTGTCAATTTCAATGTTCGCTACCACTACGCGTCTCCTTACAACACTAGCAAGTTTCCTGTGCACTGCATGGTCTGAAATGCTACTGTTATTACACCCCTCATTTTCTGTGTGTACAAGGTGGCCATAGAAAATACATCATGAAGACCGACCCCCAGAACAAATGCATTGTTCACCCATGTCTTACTGTCTGATCCTGTCCCAATGCTCTGTGACACAGCAAATGAGTTTTATAAATATAGCATGTGAACGCTGGTTGTTGCTCCACTATCGGCGGATCCAAGATGTCGGGTGCAGCCAAACAATCTGACGCAGAACACATCTCGCATCAGCCAATCGGCAGAGACACCGCGTGTCTGCAGTCATGATGCGAGCCCATTAGCCAATTGTTATCTTGTTCGTGGAGCGAACAGAGAAGTGTGACCACGGAGCGGACATAGATATCACACATTTTTTGAGACATACTTTTTGGTCGTTTTAAAGAAAAATACTGCACGGATTGTCACCAAATTTACAAAAGCATGCTTTCTGGACGAAGCCCCTATACCTGCCGCAAATTTAGTGAAAATCTGTCCAGTGGTTTGACCTGTAGCCGTGCGCAAAGTTTTTCCCCCATTCAGTCTATCGGGAAAAAAGACGTTTTGGAACCCCCTCTATAACTTTTCCCCCAGACCAAACATCACGGAACTTTGCAAAAAAATTCAGAGTGGCCAATATACTTTTTTTTGCAAGGTTTGGTGAGAATTCGTCCAGGGGGAGCGGAGTTATAAGCCGTCCAAAAAGTGCTCTTCCTATGGAAACAGCAACTTAACCATAACTACACAGCCACTACCGTGGCCGTGTAATATATGTATAGCATCTTTTGAATTTTTATATTCTGACTGTCAGTGAACAAAAACACCTGGCCTACATATGTCGGTGAACAAAAACAAGTGACCCAGATATCTGATGCCATCAGTGATGTCATATTTGATGTCCTGGGTGTTAGTCTTAGCAGTGCACAGTAGTGGTGTGATTTATGGTTGCTTAGCTTGCCATCACTGGCGTATTTCTGGGGGGTTTTGGTTTTACTTGTAACCATAACGTCCCTTTAACAACGTTTTTTTTCACTGAATATATATATAAATATACTTTCATTAAACACACCGGTCCTCATCACAAGTTGGACGGTAGCCCTTAAACCTGGTGATAACGGAATTAGCACTGCCAATACTACTCGGCCGGAATAGAAGCCGGCGCAAATACAGCTGCACACAAAAATGCACCAGCGCTATTACAGCTGGCGCTAACCGTGCCGATAACACAAAGCTCAAATACAGCCATATCACAAATGCATGTACGGCGGTATTAGCGCTAATACAGCTGAAAAATACCTCCAACTGGAGGTAAATGAACCCATGTGCCAGAAATGACGCCCCAAGTGCACACAATGCATACCAGAGGACTACATAAGACACACCCAGGCCCCAAACACTGTTTCCAACACCATGCTGCCATTATTTGCTGCAAGCTGGGACAGGCAGCTGCTCATTATGCGCATGGACCTTGAGATGTAGGCCAACCAGCCCATGACGTAGGGAGTACAGCTATGGGCGGGGACAGATGAGGAGGAGGAGGAGACCCTTCCAAGCAAGGTGAGCACCTATCTCCAGGGTCAGGCCATCACCCTTGGCCCTCAGTGACAGACAGTTGGTTACTGAGTACCGCCTCAACAGCGAGACGATCACCAAGCTGCTGGTCACAATCCACGAAGACATAGAGAGCCGGATCAATATCTGTATAGCTGTGACCCAACTGGTGAGCTGGTGTCAGTCCTGCAGTTCCTGGGGACATGAACCTTCCAGCACTCTGTGGCCATGATGCACGGTATGGCACAGCCCATATTCTGTGCAGTGCTGGAGCAGGTTCAGGATGCCCCCCCTGCACCAGGTCAACCAACATATTGCATTGCCCAGCACCCAGGCCCAGGTCCATGACATGAAGGCAAGGTTATATGCCTCCACACAACTGCCTAATGTCATAGCAGCCACAGGCCTACGATGCCCTATACAGGAGCCGGAAGCACTACCACTCCCTCAACATGCAGGTGACTTGCGCGCCTGACCTCATCACCACCCACGGTTGTGACCGCTACCCAGGTTCCAACCACGACTCGATGGTTCTAAGCAACAGCACTCTTCCAGGATACATGGAGAGGCAGAGAGGACAATAGACCTGGATAGTGGGTGAGTACAATCCCAGCAACATATGCACAGTGAACCACCAGACCAAAAATGGGGGTGGGGGTGGCAACACTGAAATGAAGCATGGCATGACAAGTGGATGCACTGGCACCAATGACAGGCGGTATCCAAGAGAGCATGCACACGGCGGACACGGCTACCAGTCATTTGGTCGAAAACCAAATGGTCGAATGACCATTTGATCGATGTAAAATGGTCCAAAAAAAAAGGTCGAATTTTTTTATATTATTTTTATTTTATGGGTGGGTTCCCCCCGAAACCCTCCTTTTTCTTTATTAAAAAATATTTTTTAAGCAACCAAACTAAAAAAATATATATAAATAAATAAATAAATAAATTCGACCTTTTTTTTTCCGACCATTTTGATTCGATCAAATGGTCATTCGACCATTTATTTTCGACCAAATGACCGTCGGACACACCTGGACACACACGCTGATGTACACACACTGCTGCCATTACAGCGAACCATAAGACCACATGCACCACAATGCATTAGGAATGTGGCACTACATAGATCCACACAGCAGCACTGAACAGCATGTCCACCTGTGCTACAATCATGTGCCCATGTGCGGTTGCCTGGGACACACCACATAACACCCGCCACATTGCCACAGATTCCATGTACAAGCAAAGGTATGCATGTCACATTTATAAAGGCTGCACAGACATCACACATACACATTGCATGGGCGGGATGCACACATGCATGCACACGGCTAACAATGCCACGATACGTTGTGATAGCAGACCCATGCATAAGACAACTGACTGATGTCTGTATAACACCCCATGCAGGTGACTCAAGATATCCACAGATGGCGTGGCTGATGAACCCTGTGCGTGACCCACGTACACCGCACAAAATCGCCTACAACTATGCCCACAGCCAGACCAGTGTATGCTTTGAGTGAACTTTTGGACTCCTCAAGGCATGACTCAGTTGCCTAGATCGCACTGCTGGAGCCCTAATGTATGCCCCTGACAAAGTTGTGAAAATTGTTCTGGTGTGTGCAATGCTACATTTGCTTGAGGGGGAATGTACCACTACTCCCTGACGTGGACAGGCCACACACAGAGGAAGACCCAGATGAACAGCCTGAGGCAGGAGCCAGAGCAGCCACTCCCAGGGATCACGTGAGGAAAGGAGGACTGGCTGGGCAGGCCCTAATAGACATTTTTTCTAGTACAATAACCTGCATCAGTCCACTACCAGCAATGTAAATAAACTGCACATGAACACAATCAGGAATGTCTACGCCTTATTGATTTTTGAAAAAAACAGATGTTGCAGCCAATGTCGGCTTGAGTTCCTATCTAGAGCGAAGCCTTTGTGCCTCTCTGGTTCCTTTCTCAGATGGCCAAGGGTCTGCACCAGGGGTGCCTGTATTGTGGCTGCAGCAATATATGTACAATTCCGAGAAATAAAGTTGGTACCCTTTAGTGCGCTCCTTGGGAAGAATTACTCAATCACTTGGTTATGTTAATTCCAATTTGTTTATTCAGTATAGGTTCTGGATACTCCATACACTTAAAGTTTCAATAAACAAACTTTGTCTCCCAAATTTTACGCCTTATTGATGTCCAACAAAGTTTTTTTTAACGTTTTTAACGTTTTGCACCAACTATTCCCCATCCCCCACCCACCAGCAACATTGCAGCACACAATCACCCCTACCCCGCCCACCACCAACACCCCAGTACACAATCCCCCCTTCCCCCACCCACCACGATCACCCAGCACACAATCCCCCCTGCCCGGCCCACCACCAACACCCCAGCAAACAATCCCCCCTCCCACGCACCCTCAAAAGAGTCCATGGCATGGGCACTCGGGCCAACAGTCATCATGCCAATCACTGTGACCTCTTTCCCCAACTCCCACCAGCCAGTGATCTGGCGTGGGACTGGCACCTAGGGGTGATTTGCTGGGAATCCTCTGTAGGTGTAGTGGAAAGGAAAAGGAAGGGATTGAGCCTGTCCCCTGGAGCTGTTGTTGTTGAAGCTCATTGCTCTGGCGGATGGCCTCTGCAAGGGCTGAGACACCCTCTGTCATTTCCCTCACCCTTTGGCCAAATGCCA
Organism: Ambystoma mexicanum; assembly: GCF_040938575.1. Lineage (NCBI taxonomy): Eukaryota > Metazoa > Chordata > Amphibia > Caudata > Ambystomatidae > Ambystoma > Ambystoma mexicanum. The sequence goes on from NC_090934.1 coordinate 676,265,644, forward strand.
TTAGTGCAAAAGTGCTGGAGGTAGTGACCCTCAGGGTCCTGGCATTGTCACACGCCATCCTGCATGTTGCACCCTGGATTGCACCATGTATCACCTGCATATGCCCGGAGTGGGTATGGCCACTGGCATCCATCTCCCGTTGCCACTGTTCCATTTCCCCCAGCCTCTGCATCAATGTGCTCAATGTAGCCGTAGGCTGCAGTGGTGAGTGCAGGCATTGTCAGTGTGGGCTTGCAACAGGTGAGCCGATGGATGGTGTGTCTGTGTCCGCTCTGGTGTTTGCAAGTGCTGGTGGTGTGGTGGGCTCTCTGGTGTAGAGGAGGCCTGCTGGCAGAGCCTGCGACCAGGGGTTTCTGCCACTGCCTCATGATCAGACTCACTGCTGATGTCACCCTGTGCCTCCAATGTCATGAGACTCGTTGTGTCCTCTGTGGCGGTGTCCACTGCAGCAGAGGGGTTGTCACATGGAATTAGGCTGCTCCTGGAGGGCTGGAAGGGGGTGTGGCCTGCTCCTGCTGCAAGGCAGAGTGGCTTCCTGTGTCTTCCGTCTATGTGTGGCGTGTCTGCCCCTTTCCGGGGAGGAGGGGGGCAGTGTTTGTTTGGCGGGATGGCACACTCACAGGCGGGCCAGCCGCCTCTTCGTCCTACGACAACTCTGGCGTTGCTTCTGTGCCTGTATGTGGACATAAGTGATGACTTTAGGTCTCATTCACCATGTGTTTTGGCATTCATGGCATTGAATACATGGTGATGAGTGGGGCACCGAGCTATTTAGCTGATGGACAGGCCTGGTCAAGGGCATCTGAAAGTGGATTCACAATGATGGAAACGGGTGCAGATATGTGGGGGGGGCAAATAGGGGTTTTGCATTTGGCCAGTGTGGGGATGGCAAGATGTTGGTGCTGGAGCATCTGTTATCTGGCTTGCATGCTTCTGTTCCCCATGCACCCACGTTGCCTCCGTGGGTGCTATTTGGTTGGAGGGTGGCGGGGTACATGGCACTGGCAGGTCCCTATGGGGCACTGCTGTGCTCCCACAATGGGTGTTTGGTGCATGGCACTTGGATGGGTCCCTTGGCTGACCTCAACACTGCTCTGACTCACAGGGGTGGCCTTGGTGCATTGGCACATGGATGCGGCAGTAGGTGGCTGATGTGGCACCCAATCACTGCACCCTGTCGCCAATGCCCGGCTCATGGGTCTGTCCACTGGGGCATACTGTGCTAGGCTGTCATTGTCGCATGCACATGGGTTGGGGCTTGACTCACCTTCTGCCTCCTGGCTGCCGGCACCCACCTACGCAGCTCCAAAGCCCTCAATGCCCTCCATGTCCAACACATAGCTGCACTTGTCTTCCCATGTCGTTAGGGCAAGTGGCGGCACAGTCCCTCCATCAGTGGCCATGCTATCCTGCCGGTGCTGGGACAGCAGGCCATGGACCCGGACCCGCAGATTGTTCCAGCATTTCCTGCAGTCTTCGTTGTCCGGGGGACGCTGGACACTGCTGTGACCTTCTAGCTCACCATGTGCCAGATGGCTGTGCGGTGCTGTGCAGAGGTTTTCCGCTGCATCAACCCGTATAGCTCGTTGTGGTGCACCACCAGCTCACCCTCACTAAATGTTGGCTTTCTGATGCGATCTTGGGCTGCCTTGGCCCTGACCCTCTCCTAAGACATTCTCGCTGGTTTGCTGGTGTGGACAGCTGCAGGGAGCTCTGATTTATAATGGATTGTGATTTTCAAATGGCCACAGCAGTGCTTTCCGTTCTGGCGGTGAACTATTTTCCGCCGGCGCTAATAGTGCTGGCGCTGATTGCACCACCAACAGGCGGTAGCACTATTAGTGGCACTTTTTTCAGCAGTAACCAGGTTTTGGATGCTATTTCCACCGGCCGTAATTAGCATTACTGCCGGCGCCCGATGGGTGTGCTTGCATTGTTGTGATCCGGTGCTATTTGCACCACGGGTAACGGCATTAACACTATTTCTGCTTGGCGGAATTAGCGCACGCTTCATGCCAAACTTGTGATGAGGTTCTCTGTGTACAATAATAATGAGCTAGAAACATACTTAACAAAATCTACCCCAGGAGGAAAGAAAACAGACTAAGCAAGGATAGTAGATGCAGCACTCTGGGTATGGAATCGGGGGTGAAAGGCAAGCAAAACCAACAATGTTCTTGAAAAAGGGCATGTACTTGTAAAAAGCGTTCAAGGTGATGTTAGATATATTTTGGCTTTATGTCTAGTACTTAGTGGTATTTTTACTGCGGTATTTTTTGCTATGGTGGTATTGTTGTGGTATTTTTATAGTGGTGAGACTAACTTCAGAATAATGCCTAATAATTATTTCATCCGGGTCACTATCAACAAATACTGGACTTAATACACTTTGAATATATGGCTCATGCTTTCCTGTGATGTTTTATTTACAAAATCATGATGATGCCCTTTTGGCTGTGTTCCAACAAATGTAAAGCATGCAATTGAACACATTCAGTCAGCCTCTCTAAGTAAAATAATTTGCTGTAATTACACAAATACACATAGCACCTCTGAAATGCTCAACTCCCACAAGTAATTTACCTTATGTTTTCCCACAGCAAAATAGGCTTACCACCTGTTGGACCTCAATGTATGTGTTAACAATAATTTGGACACATAATAAAATGCTAGTCCAATTCGTTTTTATATTTCATGGATTTATACAATGTTAATATTCAGAAAAGAACCAAACAGTTGTATTCTGCTGTACTCCTCTACAGAGACTTTTATTTAAACATGGATATCATAAAATGCATTTAATTAGAGAGCTTGCACACATTTAATAGCTTTTCTAATAATAAGATTCAGTTACACATTTGTTTGCTGGCTGGCTAACACATGGTCTGATGTAACCTTGAATGTTTCTCTCATACAATTATTGGCAGCTATAATTCCTTTGTCTTAACAAAGCTTGCTTCAAAATGGGAATCCATGCAAAATATAGATCAGAATTACTTTAAGAAAACAAACCTATTTCTATCACACCACCTGTAAGTATTTCTCATGTACTCCACACACACTCGTCAATTACTATATATTTAACTAGATCAAGCTGGCGATATTCCCAACTCCGCTTGCCAGTAAATCTTTCCCCAGCCTTTCTGACTGCCTCGCACAGGGTCAACCCAGATAAGGATTCTCGAGATTTTGCAGCTCTGCTAAATATCACCACCCAGGAGAGAGAGAGAGCCACCGCCCTAGTCAGCTTGCAATCAGCCTAGCACCTGCACTCTGCCTCCTTCGTCAGTCAGTGCCAAAAGAGGAATGCCCTGCTACTCTGCCGCAAAACCGTTTTTATGAAACCCCCTGTCACTCCAGAAAAACACCTACCCTTGACCAGATCCACCCACATCACGTGATTTCCTCTGTGACTCTCATTGTGCTAACTGCATTGCTGAAGAGCAAAGTGATACATATTTCCTGCACATCCTGCTCTAATACAATGCCATGTTTTTAGTAGAACAGATCTTCACATTTTTCAGCTTACCACGCAGCGCAGATTCAGCCTGCACATTTAAAGTTCATTTTTCTTTCCCATTTTCAGAGCATTATGCATTGGCTCAATCTGCTTCCAGTTGATTTCATGGACTAATTCGCACTTCATTTTATTATGGGATTCAGTTACATGTTAGATGGGGTTGGATTAATTAGTATGTTAAATGTATGTTAGTATTATAGTCAGTGCAGCTCAGTTCATTAAAATAGCATCCTGGAGCAAAGTGATCATTTTCTAGCTTGTGCTCTGTACATTGGTATCTTTTTAAATCCAACCTGAGACTCATACTCTTGACTCATTGATGAGTCTCACCCTTGGCCCTAGATAAAACTCAAGCCCTCACTAAAATGTGAATGCTGAAATGCGAAGTCTACATGTTGAAATGTGGAGTGTACATGTTGAAATACAGAGTCTACATTCCTACTCCTACACTGACCAAACCAGTCTGTCAGGCCCAAAAATAATGGACCACTTGTGCAGTTAGCAGTCAATAGTACCTTCCTTGCAGTTCTTTGTTCTTCAGCATTGCCAAGCCAGACTTCTTGGTTCTGTGTGAAGATCGAGAGAGAGAAAAAGGCAGCAACAGAGGGTCCTGCTGGTTCAAATGTGTTGAACAGATCTTGAAACATGCTTCAAGCAGTTCAACAGCAACATACACTAGGATCCCGGCTGCATTGGCTCTCAGAGTGCTGTAAATCCAGGGGCTCAGGGAAAAAATTGATACTTGTTCCCGGGTTCCCAAACACAGGAGAGGCTGGCACACCACTACAGGGGTCCTCTGACACAGTGAAGTCCTGGGTATCACTGTGGCAGACAGAGAGGCAGGTCCTGTTCCAGCAGCAGATAACCCCCAATGGTCCCTAGGAATGTTTAGTGGACAGAGTGGGCCTCTGCCTTTGGAACACTTGCCTTCACCTCACAACGGGAGGACTTTAGAAAGGACTGCTCTCTCAGCAGAGTCCAACAGCATCTTCTCAAGTGATTATCCAAAGATGCTGCAAGATGATTCATAGAAGTGGTGGGAGACCCCTTCTTTTATAGGCAAAAGTCACTAGGTGATTGGACTCAAGCTAGCCTACTTTAGGGGTCCAATCCCTGCTCTTGGAATTTGTGGACTTGCTCTTCTAATGTCATACCCAAAGTGCTTTGCTCCTGGGGAAGTGGAGGGGACAGGAAAGAGAAACAGAGGCAGAGAGAATTAAGATGGCAGAACCCTCCCAAAACTGTTACAGATCCCTCTCTGGCTAGACTAACCCTATCACCTTTCCTTCTCAATAGAAACAGAGGCCTTTAGAAACGAGGACCCTGGATGTGAGGTCTAGCTCTCTGTTAATGGGTGTGCCTCTTGGTTTCTATTCCCCGGCCAGCATCCTGCAGAGTGACTGTCCTGGAAGAAAGGGTGTTAGCTGCCATTTTAAAGGAACAAAGAGAAGAAATCACCAAATGGTACAGTCCTTTCAGTGGGCACAGGTGGGCCTTGTCTGGGGGGAATATACTTCATCATTCCACAGCTGAACTGGGCCCACAGGGCTGACACATGTGTAAAATCAACTTAATGTGGCTGGGATAACACTGAGAGATGTTGGCCACCATACCATAACTCATGTGTCGCTTATATTTACAGTTCAGTGTGTCACGAGGACAGGATACCCAGAGTTATTCCATTTTTTTAGAGCGAGGGTGCATATCTTAAATGCAACCCCTGAGCTCCGGAGACTTGGCTGTCACCGCAGCTGTCAAGAGGGCACTTGTGACCTCTGAACCTGCTCTATGCGACAGGTAGAGCACGTGCTGCAAATCAGGATACTGTGAAAGGAGAATCTGATTAGCAGATTTGGATTTCAGAGATGAAATTATACACATTATTTTATTGTTTCATAAAAATAAAAAATCCAGGGCTTTCACACACTTGTCAGATGACAATTCATCACATGCTCCCCAGCCAAAAAGGTTGAGAGTCACTCCTCTAAGGGCCCGGTTCATACTCAAGCCAAAAGTATTTACTGAGGCCATTAGATTGCTGCCACCCAGGTTTATGTTCACAAAGAGGTCTGGGAGACCAGCTACTGAAAATTAACCTGTTCTATGGGAAGGGGCCAACAAGGGAGAGTCTAAACCACATTTAGGCTCACTGTACCTTTCACAGAGGAGAAATATCAATGTGCATCTCAGTCTGGTCCCACCAATTTGGGCAGTCCAGCATCACAATGCTAGGTTAATTCTACTCTGAACAAGAGTACCAACAGCAACCTCAGATATTTGGTAAGGCCTTCTTGGGCCTCATCAGTGAGTTGAAGCTGTGTCTCTCTAAGCCCAGTGAGACATTTGCTACCAGACCTTTGCTGCCAGGTTTATGTTGGATTTTCATGTCCAATTCCTGAAGGGATATGGCCCAACGCAACAACTTGGGATTCTTACCCTGCACAGCCATAAGCCACCTCAGAGGTCTTTGGTCCATTTGATGGTAAAATTCGATCCAAATATGTAGAGTTTCAGCTTGTGAACTGCCCACATGACTGCAAAGGCACCCTTTTCAATTTTGGCCCAGTTCCACTCTCGCTTGGTCAAGTGCCGGCTAAGACACGCACAAGGTTGCTGTACCCCTTCAGAGTTTAGCTGCACCAACACTGCACCAAATCCAAACTCATAAGTGTCTGTATGATGAACTCTTGCCCATTATCAGGGATCTTCAGAACTGTGGCCTGGCACACGCCGTCCTTCTAGTTCTAGAAGGAGTCTTGGCAGTCAGAGGTGCAAGTGACCTTCTTCAGCATCTTGTTAGAGGCTACATCATTCAAAGGAAGAGCAAGAGTCCCATATCCCTTAATGAAAGGTCAGTAGTATCCAGTGAATCCTAGGAAGACACTCACCTGAGTCTGGGTAGTGGGGATGTTCCAATCCATCAGTGCCTGGACTTTGGCCTGGGGAGGCTATTTCTTACCGGCACCCACTTGGTATCCGAGGAAGTAACAGTACCCTGCACTATCTGGCACTTGGATGCCTTGAAAGCTAAGACAAGCTTCTGCATGTCTTGAAGCACCTGTTTCAGGTGGGATATATGGTCTTCCCAGGTATGACCAAAGACAGCAACGTCATGAAGATAGGCAACACCGAAGTCCCGTAACTCAGATAGGACCTACTTCACCATCCTCTGAAAGGTTGCAGGGACATTCTTTAAGACAAAGGGCATCACAGTAAATTGGTAGTGCCTTTCTGGTGTGAAGAAGGCTGACCTCTCTTTTGCTCTGTCTGTTAGGCCAGCTTGCCAATAACATGCCGTGAGGTAGAACGTACTCATGAATTTGGCACTGCCTATCCGGTCAATCAGCTCATCTGCCCAAAGTATAAGGTGCACATCTGAAATTGTGACAGCAATGAGCCCCCTGTAGTCCACACAAAAGCGGACACAGTTTTTCTAACACCTGGACTTCTCAGGGTCCAGTACCACTGGGCTAGCCCTGGGGCTGTGGGAAGGCTCAATCACTCCTAAGTACATCATCTTGGAGACCTTCTCCTTGATGGTGCCCTTTACCTTGTCAGAAATCCAGTGAATTCAGTTCTTCACCGGTTTACTGTCTCCAGTGTCAATATCATGGATGCTCCAATTAGTTTTGCCTGGAGTCAATGAGAGCAGACTTGCATACTGGCCCAGCAGCTGCTGGCAGTCCCGCAATTGCTGTTCATTCAGGTCTGTGGAGATTTGAACTTCTTCGAGAGACCCATTGGTGGACTCTGCATGCAGCAAATCTGGAGGGGATCTGTCTCCTCCCAGTCTCATCGTCAGTCACAAGAACCATTACAAAGTCATCCCGGCTATATTGATGCTTTAGCCGGTTCACATGAAACACCATGTGCGTCTGCCTACGGTTTGTTGTGTCAATGAGGTACTTAACCTCACTGATCTTCTCAAGCATCACATAGGGCCCAGTTGATTTATTATGAAGGGCACTATGTGTGACAGGCTCCATAATCCAGACCATCTGTTCTGGAGTTTACTCTGTCACTGTGGCCTTCTAGCCATGCCAGTGCATCATGTGCTCCTGGCTGACCCTCAGATTTGGTGTACTCTGCCCTCTGTACACGGCTATCTTGGATCTCAGGCCAAGCACATAATCCACTATGCCCTCACAACCTTCCCGCACCAGGCTTAGTGAACCCCTAACTAGATAGTCAAGCAGGAACTCAAAGGGAGTGAAGCCTATACCACTCAGTGGAACCTCCCATTTTCTCCTCAGGTGATCTTCCAAGCCACCTATCATGCCCTTCATGGTCTTGGTGAACCACTCAACAAGCCTATTGGTCTGTGGGTGAAAGGCTGTGGAGAACTTGTAAGTAACTTCACATTCATCCCAAATTGCCTTCATATACGCTGCTATGAAGTTTGATCACCTGTCAGAAAGGACTTCTTTGGGAAATCCCACATGAGTGGATATCCCTATCAAAGCTTTTGCTGCCACTGGGGCTTTGATGCTTCTCAAGGGTACAGCCTCTGGGAACCCGGTGGCATTGTCTACATCGAACAAAATGTACCCATTTCCTGAGGATCCGAAAGGACCCACAATGTGCATTCCAATTCTCACAAAAGACTGCCCAACCACTGGTAGTGAAATCAGGGGGACATTTGTTGCCCCACCAGACTTACCGGATGCTCCGCAAGTCTGACAGAACCTTATGAACTCCTTTATTTTTATGCCCATCGGGGGTCAGTAAAAATAGGTGGACAACCTGTCAGCTGTCTTGGTGACTTCTAAGTAACCTGCCAAAGGAATATCATGGGCCGAGTCCAAAAGGAACCTCCTGTGACATTGGGGCACCACCAACCTCTGGTTGGCCCCTGCCACAGGATTCATGAGCTCAGAGTATTGGATACTATTCTCCCTGTACACTTTGAACACCCAGAGGCTTCCCCTGAGCCTGTTTCTCTGCCTGCTCACACAGATCTGCCAGGGTTGGACATACTTGTTGCATCTGAAAAATGTCAGCCCGGCTGGGCCCTCTAGCTAGGGACCAGCCAGCTCTGGCAGGCCTTCGAGGTCTGAGCTTACTGTGTCCTCCACCCTAGGTTTTGGTTCTATGCCTTTAGGCAACCCTGGGGTCACTGAACCTGGTGCCAGCGCAGTAGACACCTAAGTGGCCACTAGGTCCTCTTCAGTAGGATCAGGCCCCTCTGTGGATTTGGGATAAGGACTAGGCAGCACCGGTGGCACTGGACTTTTGCCATCGTCAGCTGGTAGCACCTCTGGACTCATGGCCTCGAGGGTTACTAACTGTGATTTTTTGGTCCTTGATCTTGTGACCGCAATAATGATTTCAGCAGCAGGTTTATTATTCTCTCACAGGCAGTCCAATGGAATTGGGTCCTTGGCAGTAATGCACAGCTGAGAGGTTTCACCCTTCTAGCTAAACTGTACAATAACCAGTTGGCATCTGTTGTGTTTTGTTATGTTATGCCATGTTATGGTATTGTGATTTATACCGTGCACTGTTGCCATTTCTATGGTGTACAGGCACCCAGGTGGATCTAAAAAGGAAGGGGGTTGTGTGGGAAAGTTAGTGGGATTTAGAGGGAAAGGTACAAGAGAGCTTTGATGAGCCGTTGGTGACTTCAGTTTGGAAAAAACAGTCACTTTGTGCTGGTATGCTTTTAGTTGATTGACATTTGTGTGGTGTTTGGTGGGTGGTTGAATGCAAGTGTTTTATTTGCATATTGGGTGTTGTGGAGAGTCGGTAGAGTATTTTTAGTTTGCAGTGTTTTTGTTTTGTGACAAAGGTATGACTCTTGTTTCTTCAGTGTGTGATGCTGGGTATGCAGAGTATTAGAGAGTTTTTAGCAGGGTTAGTCGGGGATCATCTGTGTTTTTCCTGTGCGTTTGGTTGATCTGGTGGGTTAATCTTCTTATATTGAATGTGGGTTCAAGTTTCTGTTTCTTTTGGTGATTCGGTTTCACAGTTTCTTATTTTGTTGCATTGGCGGATTTTCTTTCGGTGGTGGTCCCTTTTTAGCTTGGTGAACTGAAGAGCCATGTTTTTAACAGTTTCCTGAATTTTAGAAGATCTTCTGTTATTCATATTTCCTTGGGAGCAAGTTCCAAAGTCTCACCGCTATGCAGGAGAAAGTTGATCCCCTGAATTTGTGTTTTCCACATTGTTTCGGTTCGAGGCGAATGACATTGCTGGATCCTAGTGTTCGTGTTGGTTTGTAGATGGAGATTTTTCCCTGAATGTATTCCGCTGCTTCTCTGTGGATTGCTCTGTGTGTTATGCAGAGTGTTTTGAAGATTTACTTTTTGACTGGAAACCAGTGTAGTGTTCTCAGCACTGGTGTGATGTGTTCTCTCTTTGTGAATCTGAGGTGTGGTCTTACTGGTGCATTCTGAATTCAATGTGGCTTTCTAATAAGGTATACTGGCTTTCAGAGATAGATGCTGTTAGTGTGGTCTATGCTTAACATGAGTGAGATGACAGCAAGTGTTCTGTATGGGAAGACGAAGAAGGGAAGTAGCCTCTTGATTGTATGTACGTGGAAGAAGCATTTCATAACTACTGCATTGACTTGTGGCTCTAGTGTGAGTTTGTTGTCCATTAGGATTCAAAGATTTTTTACCACTTTTGTTGGTTCTGGTTGGTTTCCCAGCTCCGTGGCCGATGGAATATGGTGGTTGCTCAATGGGTCGTTGGGTGTGATCATGATTTTTGTTTTGTCCGGGTTAAGTTTAAGGCTGTTGGTGCTCATCCACTTGTTTATTTCGGTGAGGCAGTTGGTGAGTGTTGGGTTTTGTTCTTTGCTGGCATTGATTTTATAAATGATTTGAGTGTCATCTGCGTAGCTGTAGCAGGTGAGGCCTTGTTTTTTGATGAGGTTAATCAGGAGGGGCATGTAGATATTGAAGAGTAGCGGTGATAGTGATGGACCCTGTGGGACTCCACATGTTGTTTTGCAAAATGCTGTTTTGAATGGAGCTATCCAAGTTGTTTCTGTTCTTTCTGTTAAGAAGGATTTTAGCCAGAAGGGAGCTGTGTTGCTGATTCCGATGCCTTCGAGTCTTTTGATGAGTGTTTCGTGGTTGACTGTATCGAAGACTGCTGATAGATCAAGTAGTATTAGTGCTGAGTTGATGTTAGTCTGATTTGGTTTTTAGATCATCCAATCAAACCCCCTGACGAACCTAGGAGGACCAGGAAGAATGTGGTCCTCAAGCACCCATTGTTGTTCACCCCACAGTGATACTTGCAGCAGTATCACAGAGGGCTGGAGCTTTGCTCCCATTTATGAACACATGGTGCAAATATATTGCTGTGTTGGTGGAAACCGTGGCCATAGTGTAAGAAGCAGTACCTTTCCCACATAACGATAATAGGGTGCATTCGGCCAACCTCTGGTCAAGTGAGAATCCTCTATGATGCCCACACTGACGATTGCCTCCTCCTCCATGAGGGTAGAACTAACTACAGCCTGTTTGTGTCTACCCTTACAAGAGGGATCTTCTCTTCTTTGTGTCATGTCCCCACACAGAAAGCAATATCTTGGGGGTGTGGATGCAGGTGCTCCGTGCCTGGGGTGCCCTAACTTCTTCTTTCTATGGTTGCTGAGGAGCCATGTGTCAGGAATTTCTCTTCGTACTTTTAGGGCCCATTCTTGGCAAGCTCCTACCCTCCTTGTGTTTACTTTTATCAAATTCCTTGTCATCTAGCTTATATGTACTTGCCAGAGCCTTCTTTTGGTCTTGAATACTCACATACCTGTCGGCATCCTTTGCAAGCTCCCTTAGGTCTGTGATACTCTTGTCCACTAGAAGCTGACATAACTCCCTTTCACAGTTCTTAAGGGTATTTTCACATGCAATCAAATTGAACATGCCCTCAAACGGGTCCACTTTATTACCCTTAACCCATGCATTCAGATACTTCAAGGATTGATGCTCATCCTCCTCACAAGTGTGTATTCCTTTCTTGGTGAGCTCGCTAAAGCTCCTGAGGTACTGCTCAGGGGTCTTGCTGAACTTCCTTAATTTTCTTATAAATGGGCCTCTCCTCAGGAGCCAACTGAATAATAACATCAGTATCAGCCGTCGGCATACAGCTCAAAAGGGCTGCACCTCACAACTCTTCTTCCATATCCTTCATGCAGAAGACGAGCTCCAGTCCCTCAAACCAATCAATTATGTCCTTCCCCATCTTATAAGGAGAGACTAAGTCCTTGGTGATTTGTCACCTAGGCTTCCGTTGGGTGCCACCACTGGAGGTAATCCTTTCCCCATTGGAAGGCGTTCTTTCTTCCCTTTTCTGCTACTTCTCCATCTTGCACAGAAGCACAAAGTCCAGCTGTTTCTGCTCTTCCAGTGCCACAGCAGCTCTCTGCTTTTGCTCCTCTAGAGCAGCATCGCCCTCTGTTTCTGTTTCTCCAGAGAAGCAGAGGCACTCTGCTTCCAGACCTATAAGGCATGCTTCTTTTCCTCAAGGAAGGGTTCCATATTGGTTAAATCTGCTCCAGGTTGGCTATCCCTGGACTTAACAGAAACCCTTGACCGTACAGATGTTTGGGACCTAGCTGAGGCCTGGGACCTGTGGGACCTCTGGGAGACTATGCTACCTGTTCTCTCGGGGAATGGAGGGACACAACCACAGTCACCCTCTATATCTACTTCTTCTCCTTCCAGAGAAATGGGATCTTGGACTGGAGGCTCAGCACTGCCTCTAGCCCCCGGGTAAACTTCCAGCCCCCGAGCACCCTCAACATTTTGGAGACTTTTCAGCAGTTCAGTTTTCTTTACCTTACTGCCATAGGGGAGACCCCTGGCTTGATAAACACTCACAGTCCATCTACTGATAAGGTGGCTGTGGCACTCATATCAAGTTCCATTGTGAAATTACAAAATATGCCTCAGCAGTGAATCTAACGTTAAATGTACACTTTTATTTTGTCTGACTATGCTGTAGGCAAAGTCTGTTTCAAATCATAACTGCTGCCTACCGGTGTGACAAACTGACTTCTGCCCTGCAGGAGTACAAGGGTGAGTAGAGGCCAAAATGCCCAGTCAGCCATCATACTTCTACAAACCAAGAACCAACACAATCATAATGGTAAATCAGGCACAGTCAAGAGCTATACCTCCTTCACCTTTTGTAGTAACGTGGGCCAAGGGAAGGCTATACTCTTAAGAGGGGTATGAATGTGGTCCAGTAGCAACCCAAGCAACCCAAACAGCATAACAGTATACACATACACAAAGTATAACAGTCCAAAAGAAAGGAATGGGCAATCAAGGTTCTATACAAATATATACACTTTAATTAAATACACCATGTACAATGATAACTAACTAGAAAAACACTTTAAAAAACCCACACATGAGAAAAGAACACAGAATAAGAAAATATAGTAGATGCATCACTCTGGGTAATGACGAGGGGTGAAAGGCAAGCAAAAGCAACAATGTTCTTGAAAAAGGACATGTATTTTTAAGCAAAATGGGGTCAAAGTGACCAGTCTTTAGGGTCTAGAAATGGACCATGAGGCAGTTAGCAGTCGATAGTATGTTCTTTGTAGTTCTTGGTGGTTCAGCAGTGCCAAACCAAACTTCTTGGCGATGTGTGAAGATCGGGAGAGAGAATAAGGCAGCAACGGAGGGTGCTGCTGGTTTAAATGTGTTGAACAGTATTTTCAACATGCTCTGAGCAGTTCAATGGTGAAGAACACTAGGATCCTGGCTGTCTTGGCTTTCAGGGTGCTGTGAGTCCCTATCCAGGTACTCAGGGACAAGATGAGTCTTTTTCTTGTGCTCCCAAACTTGGGGAGGCTGGCACACAACTGCCGGGGTCCTCCTAAATGGTGAGGTCCTGGTTACCGCTGGGGCTGGCCAAGAGGCAGTCTTTCTCCACCAGCAGATCATTTCTTTGGTTGCTTTGAGTCCAACCTCAGGCACTCAGGGAAAAGATGGGTCCTTGTTCTCGGGCTCCCAGACATGGGGGAGGCTGGCACACAACTGCAAAGGTCCTCCAAAATGATGAGGTCCTTGGTACCACTGCGGCAGACAGAGAGTCAGGTCCTGTTCCAGCAGCAGATCACCCCCAATGGTCCCCAGAGGTGGTTAGGGGACAGAGTTAGCCTCTGCCTTTAGAACACCTGCCTTCACCTAACAACTGGAGGACTCTAGAAAGGACTGCTCTCTCTGCTGGGTCCAACAAAATCTTCATGATGATCATCTAAAGATGCATTGACATGATTCAAAGAAGTGGTGGGAGGCCCAAACTTTTATAGGCAAAGGTCACCAGGTAATTGGACCAAAGCTAGCCTGCTAGCCTGCTTTTGGGGTCCAGTCCCTGCTCTTGAAATGTGTGGACTTTTCCCTTCTGATATCACAAAGTGCTTTCCTCCAGAGGACACGGAGGGGACAGGAGAGAGAAAGAGAGGCAGAGAGAATCAAGATCAGAGAACCCTCCCACAACTGTACAGATGTCTCTCTATCTGCACTAACCTCACCCCTTTGCCTTATCAAGAATATCATAGGCCTTTGGAAATGCAGCCCCCTGGTGTGAGGCCTGACTCTCTGTGAATGGGCATGCTTCTTGGTTTCTGTTCCCAGACCAGCATCTTGTGGAGTGGCTCATCCAGGGAAAGGGTGTTACCTACCCTTTACAAAGGAACAAAGAGAGGCAATTCCCCAAAACTAGCCCTGTCAGTGGACAGGGGTGGGCCTTGTCTGGGAGGAATACACATAATCCTTCCACAGCTGAATAGGGCCCACAGGGCTGACACATGTGCAAAGTCAATTTAAAATGGATGGGTTAACTATGAGAGATGCTGCCCACCAACTCTAACTTAGGTATGGCTTATATTTACAGTTTAGTGTGCCACCAAGACAGTATGCCCAGAGTTATACAGTTTTTGGAACAGGGATGCATATCTTAAATGCAGCTCTTGCACTGCAGAGACTTGGCTGTCACTACAGCTATCAAGAAGGCACCTGTGACCTCTGAAACTACCCTGTGCCACTTGTAGATCAGATGCTGTGAATAAGGACATTGATGCAGCAAGACACAAATACATACTAGGCTCTTGGCATGGAGCTTGTGAAAGGAGATTCTGATTAGCAGATTTCCCTTTCAGAGATGGAATTACCCACATCATTTTGCTATTTAACCAAAATCAAAAGAGCCAGCACTTTCACACCTTTGCCAGATGCCAATTGTTCACAAGGGTAACTTTGTTAGAGCAGCTCTATGAACTCCATTAAAGCAGATAAATAGTTTATGGGCCTCATTACGAGGTCGGCGGTAATAAGTATTGCATATGCCCTTAACTCTAGATACAGAATAGTGGAATTTGTCTGTACTATCTTTTTTCAAATTACAATAAAGTATTTATTTACAATTATAAAACGGTTTGATTGCTTTTTAATTTCATGTGTTCACCTATGTGCTTCCACATTGGTTTTATTGCTAATGGTATCCACGTAACCTCAGTAGAATTAATTTTTTAAAAAAAAATAATTCTTACAAAGCGCAAAAGTCCTGGCACTGTGGCAGTGGAGTTTTCTGCAACAAGAAAATACATATTCACAATAAAACAGGATCAGTTCAACAATTTTAAGCATAGTAATGTATAAATGTAAAATGGACAGAATACAACAAAAATGCAATTTAAAAACAAAATAATCAAGAGAAATAAAATAAATAGAATAAGTATTACAAATAAGCAAGGAAGAAGAAATAGAGAAGCGGGACACTGCAGCATTTAGGCAAGAAACTGCCTGCTTAGCTACCAAGTTTAATGAGGGTTAGAGTGGTGCACCTTAAAAGAAAGAAACAAGAAAATATATGAAAAGGAGGAATACGTCTTAAGACCTAAGATGACTAAGTACTACAATAAACCCAGGAAAATGTGTAAAAAGTCCTGAGGTCTGTCCAAGAAGACCGAGTACTACTAATCAAAATTGTCAGGAGAGTTAAAGAAAAGAAGGAAGGGTTACAGATTGAATTACATCGATTCTAATATCCTCTCCATTAGAGGCAAAGACCATTCTTCTTTTATAATAATAGATATGGAAAGTAAAACAACCAAAAAGAAATATAATCCTTCAAAGAAAAAATTAATGAAATACAGCAATATTTAAATAATGTTAATAATAAAAAATAAAGTGACTTTAAAGGGTGACCCACAATTTCTACTATTGGAGACATTAAACATCTATAGAGCAAGACAGTCACGTGTGCAATGTTACATGTTTGGAAACTGATGGGGATTGTTAAAAAATGAAATCATGTATCTCTAGGTAACCATCCTAATATTGAGGCAGCTCAAGAGCAAAATTAGGTCGGTTTAGGTGGAACTGATAGCAAATGATGGCTTTAGGTCACACACGAGACAATTACATATGGAGGAACTCTTTAAAGAAGAAAATCATCCTTTAAATAGACATCTGCTCTTATTAGTGATTAACCCAATTCCATTATTAAGAGTAATACGTTCAAGAGATCCTGAATGGGTTGAATATCAAAAAATCATGATTTATCTGGAGCTACTTTGCATATGAGGTCACACTTTAAAAATATATATATATATTGGATGCTTCTGGTTAACAATCTAGCCTTTGGCATACATGTTACAAAATGTACAATATTTAAAACGTTTACAAAAACAATATTACAATATAAGTTTAAAATAAACCATATTCAAGAAAATCAAAACAAACAGAAGGTACGAGCAACAAACATATTAGCATTGTCAAGCTCTAAAGGGCAGCAATTTTGAGAAGAACACTTTCCCAGACATGCATGGCCACAGCAGCAATCACCAGACACTCGGCAGAGTATATAGTTGACCAAAACTGGTAAAAACCTATTCTTTCAATAGTGCAAAAATTGATATAACCCTTTGCGTAATGGTCCATTAAATGTGTACAGTCAGTGAGTATATGTGGACTGGTTTCTATGGTGTTTTTGCAGAAACGACACAAACGCTGCCCACAGGGAATTTAAATCCAAGCACCCATGAACTCAGTCACAAAGTGTAGATTCAAGCACAATAAAATGAATCGCTTCAGTGTATTGCTGCTAATTTTTGTAATATAGCTAAGGGGTTCTACATCCTGGAAACTCTGCATTGCACACAGAGCTTAGCGTTTCTTTGATGCAAGATATTCAATTGAGGACAAGCAGTCCCAGGCTAATGATTTCCTTTTTTATTTCGAGAGGAAATTCATGCTGTCCAGCAAATTGCTGGGTAACAGACCTTTAGCCTCTAGGTGTTTAGTGACCATAAGGATCAAATCCACGTGGACAGAGTTTTCAGACCTACGTCTGATATGTGTCACAAATGTTAACATAGTACCGTCAACATTTTGTGCAAGTAGTATGTTTCTCAACATCCTACAATGGGAGATTTTCTATAGAGTCAGTAGTGAGGTTGTGCCGAGTCCTAAACACAGTGCCTCCAAGTGGAGCCATTGCAGGAAATCCCAATACAGACCTGAGCAACCTTTCTTCTATGAGTTGTGACCATTTCACCTGGTGGTATGCTAATGTTTGCATATTATAAATCTCAGCATAACCCGAGATGGACCCTCCGTCCACATTCACTATAAAATGTTTTATTACTTGCCATTTACGCATTAATATAAGCATAATGAGGGTCTTATATTTCTGGGCACTGGCGGTAGTATAAAATGGCAAACCTAAGTGCAACTATTGATCAACAATATGCAATTTCCCTCCACCCATATGCCAAATGTATCTAGTTTGGTTCTTCTGTTTCCCTTTGATGATCAACATCTTGGTTTTGTTATGGTTCATTTTCAAATGGTTTTCATGCACATATGAGTGAAGGGCATCAGTTGAACGCTGAAGGCCCAACTCTGTCATGTCTAATAAAACCGTGTCATGGGCAAAAGAAATCTAGGGCTTTGGCTCCCCATCTATATCAGGGGAACATGTTTACACCCTATCAAGGCAGCATCAAAGCCACCCCAGCTTGAGTCCTTTATTTGTGGTGACCGAAGCTGAGATGGTTCTGTCCTGGGTGAAACTAACAGTCACTTTAGTGTTGGTGTAAAACATCTTAATATGGTATAGCACTGTGGAATCTATACCCCAGTGCTCTAGTTTGTCCCACAGCTGAAGGCGTGTTACACTATCAAACGCAGTTGTATAGTCCACGAAGCATAGATGTAATACCATGGAGAACATCTGCTAACAGGAGCTGTAACACCCACATGGCAGGTGTTGTAGATCTTCCCTTTCTGTAGCCTATTTGTTTAGGTTTTAAAACTTTGGCTACATCAGCCCATTTGGTGAGCAGTCTCAAGTGTATGGTAGCAAATGTTTTGCTGCTACTGTTGATCATCACCAGAAGTCAGTAGTTTGTGGGTTCGATGTAACTTCCCTTTTTATGCACTGGTATAAATATGGGCCATCTCCAACTGCTCAGCACAATACCTGTTCTGATGATGTAATTGAACATGATTAATAGCAGATTTCCCTGAAAGGATGGATGTCACTTTAGAAAGACCTTTGCCAACCCATTAGGAGCCCGGTCTCTTGATGCTTTTGATTTGGCAGTAATACTCAATATATCGAGTAGATCAAACTGTAATATGCCTTTGTAGACAACCCATTTGACAGCTGTGCCTTCTCACTAGAACGGGTATGATCTAAATATAGTTGTTTGATGCGAGTCGTCCAAACCTGGTCTGAGATATTGCATAATTCGTGTGACGAATTAAATTTGCACAACTGGACTCTCAGTGGCAGCAGTTTGGCATACTTGCCCTTATGTTTCGATAATCTTTACCTCTGTCTATTGATTGAAATTAAAACAAAAATCGCAATCAGTTGTTATCCCTAAAGATCCAATGGAAATATGCATGATGCAAAGAAGAATGTATTTTCTTAAACTTATATAGTCTGCCTGGATCTGCTAAGCTGACCAATTTGTCTACAGAAGTTATAGATATTTTAACCCCTTAAGTGCCAGGCTATTATGCAAGTCTATGCAAAAAGGACAAGAATACTCGTCCTTGGCACTTAATTAAACACATCAGTAGGAGAAAGTAGAAATGATAATTTATGGTTCTAGGTACATTTAAAAGGTCATGTTTTAAGAAGTGGGGAGATGAAGACAAACATTGTTACTACACAGGATGGGATCAGATGGGAACAGTACCTTCTGAAATCATGAGTTTTTATTAACGCAAATATCATCTTCCAGTTTCAATTATAGATACTCTACTTTTGCAGCCTCAGCCAATTTTCATATTTTGTCTGGAGTTTAGCTATTTCTAATTTTGAAGTACTGGATGGAATGGACGCGTCTCTCTTGATAGTTGCAATGGCCAGGTGAAGTTTTGCCTTGTGTATATGTATGGCCATGTCAAAAACAGGCAAGGCACCTTTATGTTACGTCAGCATACATTTTGCACAACTAGTCTGAGGCCACAAAAACATTAGTAAGGTTGAGATATCTCCATTTGCAGCCAGAAATAATTTGGCTGGTGTATAAGGACAAGCCAATGCTAATGTGTTTATTTTTCCTATGTTAGCTTCTGTCAACACAATGTGTTTCCCTGGGAATTGCAAGTGACTCTTGCTAATGCATTTACCAATTTACTCGATACTTCGAGGTCCAGGGTCACATGCAAAATATTGCATGGTCACTCAGCGTGATATGTTTGATCTCATGTTTAATGACTAGCCTGCGTATGAACCTTGTAACAAAAATGCTGTCAAAACATTTAGCACTTGCCCCAACCTTCCTAGTCTTTACATGCAATAAAAGTTTTGCAGTCGGAAGGCAAGACAGGTTCAAGGCCGAATCTCAACAGCATGTCACACCACTTACGTTCTTTGTTTAGCAGCCCCAAACTGTATTTGTTTAACCTCTTCCCCACATTCCAACCTCAATTCATCTTGAATGCCGATGCAATGGGCATTGAGATATCCTGTCAATATAAAATGTCCTGAAGTAGATAGCTCCCACCCTTCCAAGATCTCATAAACCTGGGAAAACAGTGCTGCTGTATAGGCACCATTGCAGGGTCGTAAAGGTTAGGAACAAGTGTTGTTTCATCGACAGTGAGGGATTGTTTCACCACTACTGCCAAACAGTTTGCATTGGCTGTTCCCTACATCGTGGTAGTCAGCATCAAAACAAACTTTGAAACGAATACATAGTCCACCTTTTGGTTAACCCTTACTAGATTTGCTGACTGCTTAAGTAAAAACTTAGTAGCCATCAAGGACAAAAGGAGAAGTCAACCAAGACTCCTGCAAAAGGAAAATGTCAGAAGAAATGAGAACCTTCAGCCCCTGTGGATGTACTAAAAAGGAGCGGAAGCCCCTAGTTCCCCACAACAATAGGAGCAGTGTTGAAGAAATGCTATTATGTCAATTTGCATATCCATCCATAGCAATGCACAAGGGCTCATATCCATCCATAGCAATGCACAAGGGCTCATATCCATCCATAGCAATGCACAAGGGCTCATATCCATCCATAGCAATGCACAAGGGCTCATATCCATCCATAGCAATGCACAAGGGCTCATATCCATCCATAGCAATGCACAAGGGCTCATATCCATCCATAGCAATGCACAAGGGCTCATATCCATCCATAGCAATGCACAAGGGCTCATTGTTCAAACATTGCGGCTAGATTCATATTCTTATACAGCGATTCTTTGGTAAATACCAAACATCCTAAACTAATGAAGACATTCTAACAAAAGAAAAGGCTAACAGAACCTACTCTCAGTTGGACTAATGAATCCTAAAAACATATTCTCAGAAGGGTAATTTGGCAGTTCAATGTGCTGCTAGAGGGAATGCTGAGTTTTGTCGGAATCTATGGTTATAGCAAGAAAATGTTTTAACTCAGGAGAAGAATGTTCATGATAGCCATCAGTTTTGCAGTCTGGAGGTAAACCCTGTTTTTAATATTATGATAGAAGTTAAAAAACGTGCATCATGGAACTTGAGGGGTTCAATATTTATAAACAGAATTAAACTGATTTTAAGGTTTATATCCTGCTTTCAAATTATAGCAAAACAAGAGCCCTGGAGAACAACAACCATATATAAATGGCTATGATTGCTATTTTAAATTTGCACAACTGGACTCTCAGTGACAGCAGTTTGGCATACTTGCCCTTATGTTTCGATAATCTTTACCTCTGTCTATTGATTGAAATTAAAACAAAAATCGCAATCAGTTGTTATCCCTAAAGATCCAATGGAAATATGCATGATGCAAAGAAGAATGTATTTTCTTAAACTTATATAGTCTGCCTGGATCTGCTAAACTGACCAATTTGTTTACAGAAGTTATAGATATTTTAACCCCTTAAGTGCCAGGCTATTATGCAAGTCTATGCAAAAAGGACAAGCATACTCGTCCATGGCACTTAATTAAACACATCAGTAGGAGAAAGTAGAAATGATAATTTATGGTTCTAGGTACATTTAAAAGGTCATGTTTTAAGAAGTGGGGAGATGAAGACAAACATTGTAACTACACAGGATATTCTGGAATGTACTTATACACAACTACAAAGAATAATCAAGCATCTAAATTATATGACTTATAGTCACTTTGGGGTCTTGTTTCTCAGAATTGGAGACTAAATAATGATATGCCAGCATCTCTTGCATTGACATATGGTAAAACAAAGTCTTTATTATATTTAATATTTTGTCAGGGCCATAAACTAATTTATTTCATGAAATGATTGTGTTAAGTAACCATGTAAGTGATAATGCAGGGCTGAATGCATCAAAATAGGTAAAAATGCTGGAGCACGAGAAATATTCCCAGAAACATTATGGTAATAGTGGTGCAAATAGTAATGATGTGGCTAGTATTACCAGACGACTAAGAATGAAATAGAATCATGTTGATAAGACACAATTATCCAAGGTATTAACATCGGGGAAATGTAATGATTTTATTAAGGGTTTAATCCAAGATTGGGGAAATTAAAGAATATTTTTAAACCCTGTTCATGAAGTTGGAATTACAGCAATTATGAAAAGGAAAGAAAAACGATTACATTTTGAGCAAAATCACTTGCTAAAAGAAAATAGGACAATGGTCCATGTATAAATCAGATAAGTGATTGAACAGAAATACAAAAACTGGCTAATCATGTACGAACTGGCCAGAAATCTGAAGGAGAAGGAAAGAATGTTATGTATATTAATCAATAAACATGTTTATTTCGGAAATATTATTTTCCCATAAAAACAACACATCTTTAAAAAACAGTTTCCGATCAAAACACAAACAAAAAACACATAAAACTAGACACACAGGCATAAAAACTTTACAATCGTAATAAATACATTTAATTTCATTTGACCACTTAAAAAAGGAACAAAATAAAATAGCCCAACAAAAACAAGTGAAATACAAGAATACCACATTTTGAATCAATTTATATACTAAATTGCTAAAAGCTGTTTCCTTTTGTGTAATGCTCTAGGCAAGTATGGCAATAATGACCAGCCCACCTTTGGAGAGTCTGCCCTCAATAAATACAACAGAGCCGGGCGACATTGGACTAAGCCCGACTCTAGTAAAATCGGACCCTTTGCTCAGGCGGCTAGGAAAGAGCCATTGCTTTTGGATGCCGACGCTGGGGGCGGACAGGCGAGGGAGGTTAACCCAAGTGGGGGGTCCTTGGGGAGTGGGAAGAGGATGCCTAAGGGCAAGACATGGTATCCCCCATTTTCCAATTGTGACTTACCTTACCCTCCCTCAGCTTTCCTAGGATATTGTTGTCCTTATCCTACCTTTCCCCTTGAAATCCAACAAAGTACTAAGAAGAGGAAGACAACCCCTAGAGTAGTGCAGATTACACATAGAAAACACCACTTTAGTACTGGGACGAAGAAGAGGGGGCCAGAAAACTACAGAGCTGCAAGTCAGGCATGTCCCAATAATTGGTGTAATTGGAGTCAGGCAAGTCAGACAGAGAAGGCCAAGGACTCACACCTGAAACCCCTTGACAAGTCCCAGGTGTATAAAAGGTGGAGCACACAGCAGCGAATGGGTCAGCAGCTAGGAGAGCAACAGTGTGGCTGTGTGGCTGAGTCCACCAGAGGATCCCTTTTTGTGTGGCAGCAGCCGTGTTGGGACTGGGACTAGAGCCAGATAGCCAGCAGAGGTCCCAGGAGACCTGTGGAGCCCAAGGCAAGTGGGCCATATTGCGGTCACAGGCGTGGGAACCTCCAGCACAGTGAGCTGAAGAAAAGGCGAAAGGAGCAGAAAGGTCAGCACAACCTCAGAGAAACCAGAGGAGAACGGGACGCCAAGATGCTGGAGAAAGACCCACTGTAGCAGAGTGCCTTTGTGAGGTGAGGGATCCATGTCTCCATGGAGCCAGAGAGTGAGGGAGAAGGGGGCCTTTGAAGCAAGCATTCTCTTTTCTGTGACCGCCAGATGTTCATCCCTCTGACTGGAAGCAACAGTCTAGGGGTGTCTGTGGTCAGGTAGCAGCAAGGAAGCGATAACGATGAACGCTGCCACCAGAGAGTTTCTAAGTCTGAGAGAAACCCGCTGTGCATGTGAAAGGAACTAATACAGAGTAGCGGAGTGGCAGACGGCACGTTTTCAAAATCCTCTGAACATATACAGAGAATGAACAAAGTGAATAAGAATCCAGAGAGGAAGGGAAACCCTTAGTTTCCTTGAGAACATTGTTTTATGCTACTGTGAGGAGCTCATGGTGACAACAGTAAGACAGACACAAGTGATCACAGTTCAAGGGTGTTTATTGAATAATGAAATGTTGAATTCAGGTTGGAAAAACTTCTAATCTAAACCTAAATCTTAGATGGGTACAAGCGACAACCATCAAATGAATATAAATCAGTCCTAGTGGCGTTGTGTTAAAATAAAAGGGCCTATACTAAGAAACCTATTGCCAAACCTCACAAATAATACCAAAAAGGGGTGTGGGATAGTTCTCAAGAAAAGAAAGAAGTGTTCTCAAATAATATGTCAGGATGCACTACACTGGGTCTACCTTCCCCACGTTTTGGACACGGCGTAAGATGGGAGCTTGAAGCACAGTACAGTCTCGGGCCTCTCCAGCACGAGACAACAGTTCCAATTGCAGCTCTCAGGACACACTGTCAGGCTTTTCTAGCACAAGATGATAGTTCAGCTTTCAACCCTTAAGCTTTTAGTTATCAGGGCTGTCGATGGCCAAGTCTGGTTTCACTTGAAAGTCTCTTACCTCTGAGGAACTCACATGTTGAAACAACAAAACAAAAGTTCCTTTATCAAATGAAAGTTCTTTTCCAGTGTTCGCTGGGTGATGGGTTCAACCCTGGGTCTCCTTCTTCTGGGTGTTTACCGTTCTCAAATGTTTATCACAGTTTTTATGTAGGGTGACGATTTCACCATGGGTCCCCCTCTTTTGGGCACTGACCCTTCTCAATTGTGTTCCAAAATATATCACAGTTCCTTTATCAGTCAATTTTGGGTGATAGCTTCTCGCCTGGATCTCCCTCAGTCGGTCTCCGACCCCTCTTCTCTTTATCTTCTTGGATGATGGCTTCACCCCTGGATCTCCCTTGGTCGGGCTCTGACCCCTCTTACCTTTTGCCGGATTTTTCCTCCCTCAATTTCTCAATGTCTTTTTTCTTGGGTGATGGCTTTGCCCCTGGATCTCCCCCGGTCAGGCTCGGACCCCTCTTTACTTCACATTCAAATTTGTTGAATATCTTTGGGATTCACTTCCCTTTCTTTCACAGTGCTTGTAGATCAAAGTCTTGCGATTGTACAGGGATTTTACTTGACCCCCTGTATGACCACTTTGACCTATTTCGCTAGCCCTCCTACGGCCTTCTGGTACTTGTAGTTTCTCTCATATGGGGCTCGACCAGAGTCTCTCGAGTTAGCACCCACGTGGTGCCGCTTTCCCTCTGCAGCTCGTCTCCCCTTCACACTTTAAAGAGTTCATTCAAAGTTCATCAGCTTTGGTTCAAAGCTTGCCACTTTGGGATTCTCACTAATTACAACCCGGTTCTTATTGGTTTACCCCTCGGCTCACTGGCTCTATCGAACCGCTTGGCTGTTGCCTTTCTGGAGTCAACGCCTGTTCCACGGGCATGGGAGCTTCCCTCGCTCCTGCTTATTGGCATAGGTTTACCCCCTGTACTGCTGACATCCTCTGCAGGACGACTTCCCTGCAACACCTTATGTTCTTTGGGAACCGGCGCTGCAGGAGCCATTACTTTTTTTTTTTTTTTTACTTTATGTCCCCTACGCAGGTGACAACCCGAAACCCCCAATCTAAAAATGATGAACATGGGGAGCTGGGGACACCCCCGCAGCCTCCGCTCATGTTCAGTATTTTCGGATTCTCAGTGGAAATGCTAAAAAGATTGTATCCATTCGTATGAATGGTACAGGCCTTTTTCGGTCTTTTGTACCATTCGTACAAATGGATACAGTCTTTTTGGACGTTTCCCATTAGTATCAGTCCATTTCCTGTCACAAGGTGAGAAAGTGTTTGTATTGGAAAAAGAGGGCGTTAGAGTGTTTGCGTGTCCTACGGGATAAGATGGGGAAACAGTGTCATAAGAAAGAAGATGGTTAGGAAACTCAGAAAGGTAGGATGTGTATGATAAACGGGAATGAACAGGAATTTTATCAAGAACTGAATAAAGTGAATTGTGGGAATGGTAGTGTTTGATGAAAGCGGACCGGGAGTTTGGAAAATAATAATTAGCGGGATGTAAGAAGAATGACTAGGAGAATCACGGTAGGAAACAGGAAAGAAGGGATTTAGGGATATGTTGTTTTTCCTCATTCGTAGGTGGTTCCTACCAGGTTGGTCAGACAGGGAGGGGTTGCTGGATTTGGGCAGAATATATTTAATGGGAGGAAATGTGGCAGAGGTATTGTAGCCTATAAAGGCCTGGGAGATGTAGACTGCCTCTTCCTCTACCTCGTCATAGTACCATGTCTCACCTGGTGCATTCCTCAAGCATAAGCCCGGGTTCCCCTACCCAGGTGATCCTCCCCCACCGGTCCACCACCAGAAACTGGATCCAATGGCGATGGCCTTGTCCTGGCCACCTGTATAAGGGATTTCAGGGCTCTACTCGGGAGAATACCCTCATGTTTCTCACACTACCCTGCTTGAGTCCTTGGGGAAGGGAATCCCTGAGCCCTTTGGAACATTGTTTTTCTCCATCAGCATTTGAAGCTTGGGGAAGGTAACCCCTGAGCTTCTGTGGAACATTGTTTTGGTGAATTATTATTTTAAGAAAGAACGTTTAAAATCCTGAACTTGTGAAGTGAGGTAGAGATTACACCAGACTTAGGGCCTCAGCACGAGTTGGGATTTAGCTCTTAAATGCAGCAGTAACGCTATTACCACTGCATTAAAGGGTTGGCCTAATCAGGAGTTGGGTGGAAAGTTTGGAGTTTTACCTCCAGCTTTTTGCTGGAGGTCAAATACTCAACTTTCTGCCTATTTTGAGTGCTTTCAGTGTGGAGCTGATAGCGCCATGAAACCCCCATTGGGTCCAATGGACTCAGTAAGGAATGGGAATTTAATGTTATACCACAACTCGTGATCTGGCGCAAATTGCTCTAGCCTGAGTTGCAATAGCGCAAATTGCGTTGGGATACCGTCCAACTTCTGATATAGCCCTTTATGAGGAACAAACACTATTTTGGTTGAATTATCCCTACAGAATCATCCCTACACTACCTTTATATATTAGAAGTGAGAGCAAGCATAGGTTTTGACACAGACACAGGGGGAAGTGCAATCACGGCAGCAATGCTCTGAGTAAGTGCAGCCAGAGGAGCCGGCTCTGGGTAGTGAATAGAGGGAGGGGATTGCAGGGTTACAGATACAACCCCTAAGTGCGCAGGTGCCCGGAGACAGTGTGGGTGCTTACAGGTCATGGAGGAGTCTGGTGCCCATTGGGTTCTGAAGGTAGCCAGGCGACCAGTTAGCGCAGCAGATAGTGAGGTTAGCAAAGGAGAGAAAGAGAGAAAGCAAAAGCGAAAAGGAAGGTCTTGAGCTGTTTCCAGAACCTGAGGTGGTCCTGCTCAAGTTTGAGAGGGGCAGGGAGGACATTCTAGAGGGAGGTCCCTGCAGAGGAAAGAGATTTACCTCGCACTCTTTGCCTGGAGAAGTGTCTGACCATCAAAGAGTTGGAGGAAGCTGAGCGAACAACTCAAGAAGGAAGATGTTTAGGAAGAGAGAGATGGATGGAGGATGGCCCCGGCCCAAGAAAGCCTTTGGACAATGCAGAGGGTCTTGAACTTGATCTTTGCAGCCACTGGGAGCCAGTGGAGACATTTCAGGGCTGGAGAGATAGGATCCCTGGGCTTGAGGCCAAGGACAAATCTCACAGTCCTGTTCTGGATTAATTGCAGAGGGCGTAGCGTAAAGGCAGGCAGATTGAGAAAGAGGCTGTTGCAGCAGTCCAGCCAAGAGAGAACCAAGGCTCTGGAGACACTGAGCTTATGGGAGAAGGTGAGAAGAGGAAGAATACCTCTGAGGAGGTGCAGCTGATAGTGGGACTTCTTAGAGATGTCTGTGATGTGAGGAGAGAAGGAGAGGGTGGGGTTGAAGATAAAACTGAGGTTTTTTGCCTCACAGGAAGGCACAGGGAGAGGGCCCCCCAAGGGGGGGGCGGCAAGAGTGAAAGAGGGTAATCGGGAGCAGGGGTCCCAATGAGGAGGATCTCAGTCTTGCTGGCATTGAGGCAGAGATTGTTGAAGGTGCTGAATTCCTGAATCGTGGATAGACAGACAGGCATGAGCGGAAGAGGAGAGGAGGCAGAGGGGAGCTTGAAGGAGAACCGAGTGTCATCTGCATAACACTGAAAGTTGGAGATGGTAGAGGTGAGGTGTGCCAAAGGGGCCATGTAGATGTTGAAAAGCCAGGGTGGGAGGTTGGAGCCCTGAGGAACAACAAAAGTGGAGAGAGAGGTGGTGGAGAGAAAGGACCCAAGTTGGACCTGAGAGGGACGGTCCAGGAGGAAGGAGGTCATCCATGCAGGGACCCGATCCTTGATTCCCAGGTTCTCAAAGAGATGATTGATCAGGATGGCATGGTTGACCGTGTCAAAAGCAGAGGAAATATCAAGGAGGATGAGGACAAAAGGAAGGCTAGAGTTAAGATTAGTGAGCAGATCTTCACAGGGATTCAGGAGAGCAGTTTCTGTGCCTCTGGCTGCTCTGATGCTAGACTGATGGTCGTGGAGACAACCAACAGATTCAGTGTGCAGAGTAAGCTGGGATATTGCCAGCTTTTCCAAGAGTTTGCCCAGGAAAAGAGTGATAGACATCAGCGGCGGTAGTTTTCCATGCAGAAAGGATAATCAGAAGGTTTCTTCAGGAGGGGGTGCACAAGGGTATGCTTAATGGGGGTGGGGAAGTTCAGTGGCAAAAGAATGATTGCAGAAATCGTCCAAGACTGGAGTGAGGAGAAGCAGAGACTACAACAAGATTGGCCAGTTCCTTGGCAGCCTAGAAAGTACAAAGCAAAACAATTATACCAAAATGTACTTCATTCTTAAAGAATATCAAGATGAGATTAAACTCAGGAAATTCAGGAAATACTGCAGGGATGGCAGGGATTATAGACAGTTTCAGTTTCAGTTTCAAAGCAAATTTGATGATAAAACCAAAAGTTCTACTTGAATGTTCACCCCAACCTCTTACCCAGGCAGCTCTGAGGCGGAATCAGAAACTGAAACTGCTATTTGTTCGAAAGTATCTGATACAAGTTCAGCTAATACCAATATTGAGTCTACCAGTCACAGAAGAGGTTTTTTGGAAGAAATCAAAAGATACAAAGGAGGCAACCAACAACAGAATTACAAAAATGTAAGATTTCAAACACTGCTCATACAGGGTATTTCAATACCAGGAACGTCACCAGAGGAAGAAGAGGAGGAAGACAAAGTAACAAGCAGAGATTTAAATCAAACAAAAAGACTGACAAGGTCAGGATCTCAAAAACAAATATTGAAAAGCCAAAATAGAATTCAATAATTAATTTATCAGACAGGGATTTAACAGAAGCAGAACGATCTGTACTCAACAGAGGTTTCTCGTTTGCCCCAACGGTCAGAACAAGTCTTATAGATTTCAAAATTGACTTATACACGGTTATTAGAAAATTTAAAAAAAACAAAAAAATGTCATAACAAAGTAACAACTTATCAGACATCAGAAGAACACAGTTTGACAATTTCATTGTCCGATTGGACTCCACGGGAATGTGGACTAAAATTTTCCGGCACCTAGCTTCCCGGTCCGCCAGGACTTGTAATGTCCCGGTGGCACTGGGAAGCTAGGTGCTGGTAAAATGTTACGAGTCCGGCTGAAACCCGCCAGAAGCACCGGCAGGGTTATCGCCAGCCTCATAATGAGGCCCATTGTAAATCCTAATACGGCTAATAAGATTAAACAACACCAAAAGGTGAGTCTCATCACTAAATATTCAGAAGACAACAACTCTCTATTTAGAATTGCTAACAAACATTGGTACATTTTGCAGATGTACAGTAATTTAACAAAATATATAGATGACAATCCAACATTTATATATACTCGGACATCTACTATCAAAAATAAGTTAAGTCCATCCTTTCTTAAACCTATAGATGAAACCACAATAAGAACTTGTGAATGCACAATCAGAACTTGTGAATGGATGAGATCACATACACAGGGTTTCTATTAATGCAGAAACTGCAGTATGTGTAGGCATGCACATCCTGACACTAATAAATGTGTACATGAGGATGGCGCAGTAATATCAATCATGGATCTCATCAACTGTCGATCCAAATATGTAGTATATGTAATTATCTGTGTATGCCATAAAATCTATGTGGGGAGCATGATTAGCGAATTCCATAGTTGTATACTTGAACATTTATCATGTGTTAATTCACAAGACATTAGATTACCATTGGTGACTCATTGACAGCAACAGCACCAGATGGATAACAAAGATGATATATCTTTCATTGGTTTATGCAAAGTTTAAACTGGAGAAAAGCAGAATCAAGGATGATATGCAAATTACAATGTCTAAAAAATTGTCTCAATTGTGAATATGAGATGAATGTATTCTTATGAAGTGCATAATGGAAGATGCAGAACCCAATTTTGTATACACACATTACTGTACATGATCTTAAAAGAGGCAAGCTGTTCACTCAGACCGCATGATCACAAGCTACATCACATTTAGTGAATTAACTATATTAACATTTAAAAGTTGCCTAATAAAAACCATGTGATAATCATCATCAACACGTATTTGAGATATTATTGTAATTTTGTGCGGACCATGCACATAATAACAAATGCGTTAAGTTTCAAATCGACTGGTCCCATTATTATTATTTTCAATTCTGACATCAGAGAAATTTTATACAATTCTAATCAGGATTGTGTGAAAAACATATATCTTTATTGACAATGGATTAGCTGTGCACACATGATGCGCAACAATGTGTATAAGTTTATTCACAACATGGAGACAATTCTCCTGCGTCGCACGTACAAATGTACGTCACGTTACCCAGACTATAAAATAACTTCCAAAATGGGGACCGCGAGAGCTTACCACTCGGAACACCACAATCCAAACAGGACACCAATCCTTTTGGGAGGATTTAACCTCATATAGGGAAGGAAATCACCCTTCATTAACTATGGCGCAAGGGGCTCTTTAGTATATAAAGGGATAACCTACAAGATTCCAGTTTAGCATGACCACTGCATAATCTCTTTTCACACCAATAGATGCTGATCGATATACTGACATTTTGAGAAAATAATACATGAACCTACACCTAATCAGGCTGGATAACCTAGAAACAACATAATGGTGGAGAATTGTATGTTACAATCTTATATTTAATGTTATAACACAAAATTGTCTTTCTAAAAATTGACACTAAACTGGCTATATTCATTTAGAAATATAGAAATCCCATATCACAGATTTTGACAAGAAAGAATCCTATGGTGAGTGTAAGATTGTACTGACTACTGGATATAACCACACCACTGGCATGTTATATTTAAGGTGGGGTGTATCACATAATTCAAGGTGGGTGATTAACCATTGATCATTAAATAGAATCAATTGCATAAGGGAAACAAGAACACTAATTGGTTTGTTGTATAACGTAGGCAGCATCACCTAGTCCAAATTGATTTGTACTAATAGAGAATCACATGGGTGTGAGTAAGTAACTATTCCTCCAAACAAAATATTTGTTGGACCACACAATTATGAGATGAAATTTGTAATGTTTAGGGAAATGTCATGCAAACAAATCAAATAAGTTAATGGAGGTACACACCAATTGCATTAATGTGTAGAGAAGGTGCTTATATTGAACCACATTTGCCGCTCAAAGTACAACTAATGCAAGTTTTACATATTTTCTCCCTTTTATTTAATATTCTTCAATATTTGTATTATTTTTACTCTTTTCCTTTTATTTTGTCATGTATATTTCTTAATTTCTTAATTACCAATTTTTGAATCCAAAACGTTAATAATACTGATGACTGATCATATATGTTTTTTTATGTTTGTTTTCTTTATTGTGTAATTTGGCTACTAATCAAGCCCTAAACACATTAGACGCATCTTTACATCAGCTATTGCAATAAAAAATACATTATTAAAACCAATAATTCATATTTATATACAAAACAATAAAATTAGAATACATACAGCCTTCATAGACATTCTACAAGTTTGGCTGATCATATGTTTCTTTTCTTATTTCTATTGAAAATTAAGATGTATTGTTTTCGTATGTTTATATTTTGTAAATTGACTGCATATTGAATAGCCTTGAAAATGACCAGTGGTCGAAACACGTGTCAGCAGAGAGCAGTCAAAGACAAAATAAAAAACAATAAAAACTCCTTGTTAGCAATAAGAATGCATATTTGTTTGGAGGATTAATTTATGGAGAAGCTCATAGCCCAGAAGGTACATTTATTACAGTTCCTTGCAGATTTCGAAGAGTCTGGCCATGTTGTTAGAGGCTGTGGAGAAGCAGGCTTGAATGTGATCTCTCTTCTTAGACAGAACACAGATTCTGTATTGCCTTTGGAGCAGGCGGTAGGCCAGTTTGTCATAGTATGTGTCTGATGCCCTCCACTTCCTCTCAGTCACCCTGCACTTGCGTTTTAGAGTGGCACGGTTGGAGTCATACCAAGAGTTGCACTTGGAGGTAGGCATCAGGTGGATTCTCATGACAGGGGCAAGGACATCAAGAGTGTTAGTGATAGAAAAATGCAGGCTAGAGAGGGGTGTGTCAGAGTGTGAGTCAGCCGCAGGAGTAGGAGCAGGAGAGAAAGTAGCTGCGACGGCCTCCACTGACACACGCTTCATGGCCGGATGACCAAGAAGGTTGGTGGCAGTCCTGGGATAGGCTTCACCGGGGACAGAGAGCTTCAGGTGGGAAGAAAGCAGAAAGTGGTCAGTCCAAGTGAGAGGAGTGGTGAGAGGGTTAGAGAGGGGGATGTCAGAAGAGATGAGAACATCCAAGGAGTGTGTCGGGCTGGAGGGTAGAATAGAAAGATAGAGAGTATCGCAGAGATTGCGCAAGAACCCCGAGGAGGGATTAGAAGCATCCAGGTGGATGTTGAGGTCTTAGAGTAAGAGAAGTTAAGAGGTAGAGACAAGGAGAGCAGAGGAGACGTCAGCCCATGCAGAGAGGAAGAGGGCAACCTGGACAGGTGGCCTGTAAATAGTAGCGGCAGTTGTTAGAGAG
Organism: Ambystoma mexicanum; assembly: GCF_040938575.1. Taxonomy (NCBI): domain Eukaryota; kingdom Metazoa; phylum Chordata; class Amphibia; order Caudata; family Ambystomatidae; genus Ambystoma; species Ambystoma mexicanum. Next base: position 676,297,973 of record NC_090934.1, read on the forward strand.
AGGCCAGGAGAGATAGAGAGCCTGCAGAACAGGCATTCAAAGGAGGAATAGGCCTGCGTAGGGATGACAGAAGCAGGTAACCACTCAGGAAAGATCAGGGCTACTTCACCTCCAGGATGGTTGGTTCGGGGTTTCACAGAGGATCTTGTAGCCCTCGGGGAGGAGAGTGTTAAAACTTGTGACAGAACTGGCTGTGAACCATGTCTTGGTGAGAGCAAAAAATCCAGGTTGCATTCTTCAAGGAGGTGACAGATGCTAGAGGAGTGTTTGACACCGGAACAAGAGTTGAGAGTAGTGATGTGGAGCAGGTTGCCACATTTGAAAGACTTTGATGGAGGGCTACAGGCTTGAGGCATGCCCTGTGGAGGTGGTAGAGGGGCCCGAGGGTGGGCACAGGAGTAAGAGGAGGGTGCCAGAGAGGTGGCTGAAGGAGTAGCAGGAGAAGGGAGGAAGTTGATAAGATGCAGGAAGCATCTATTAAAAAGGAGCAGATTGGGCTGAGGGCCCTGAACCAAGATGGTGCCATTCAGATAGACATTAATGATTGTCTTGGACAAGCGGAAGGAGGCCAGGAGGACCTCCCATCGAGTGCTGCCATTAATGGGAGCGGAGGAAAAAGGAGAGAGAACAGAAACCATATATGGGGTCCATAGATCTGGAAAGGGAATGAAAAAGAGGATGTCAGTAAGAGTCTGTCTGGAGGAAGCACTGGTGTAGGTATCAGTGATAGGGAAGCCTTGGTTGAAGACCAGGATGTCCCTCTTGAACTTCTTCCTTCCAGACTTAGTGAGAGGAATAGGGTAGGAGATAGAGTAGCAGTTATAAAAGATAGGAGTGACGGAGAGCACCAAAGAGGGTGTCAGGAGGAGGAGGAAGCGCAAGTGGGCCGATGCAGGATGTGCAGGAACAAGCACAGGGGGTAAAGGTAGCTAATCAGAATGGGTACCCTCAACAGGAGGGGGGCTAGTAGAGAAGTCCAAGAGAAGTGGGAGAGAGCCAAGGACAACGGATCACAGCAAACAGTTACACATTTACACCGTTAAGGGGAGGAGGGACCTAGAGAGTGGGAGAGTGCCTTAGGACACAGATCACAGCAAACAGTTACACAGTTACACAGTTCAGCGGGAAGGAGTGGGGGACCTAGATGCAGAAGAGGGGCTAAGAGCAACAGATCAAGGAAAACAGTAACACAATTAGGGGGGGTAGGACCTAGGGAGTGGGCGAGGGCCAGAAGGGCAAAGTAACCAAAAAGGGGGACCTGGAAAGACAGGAAAGACAAAAAACACAAAGTACGGCTAAGCACTGGAAGGGGAGAGCCTAAGATTGCGCAGGGAACAGCGTACATTAAGTGAAACAGTAGCTGGAAGTACGCGCAAAGGCTGGGAAGTTTGGAAGAGAGCAGTAATGGCTGCTCTCCCTCCCCGCACCTTTCTTACCTTACGGGTGCAGATGTTCAACAACTGCATTGCACGATTGTACTGTGCACCATTACCCCTTCGCCACCAAACACCTGCGTCAAACAACACTGCAGAGTTGTCCTGCGAGGGCTTTGCCACAGAGGGTCCAATTCTCGGTTTTTAAAGGTTTGGATGTATGGACGAAGGTGCAACGTATTACGTGTAGACGGGCAGCATCTCTTGCTGACCTGCAACGCACAACACTACAGCCTTGTCCTACAAGGGCTTTGACGCCTGCTGAGTTACATCATCCTGACAATTTAAATAAAGGTTTCAAAACTACATTTCTGTTGTCTTTGTCAATCTCTTGATACCATGCGTTTCTCACACATAAAAATAAAAAGAAAGCATTTGATCCGCCTCTGGTGCCCCGCACAAAAGGCAACCTTTCTCTGCCATATTTCCTGACCATCTGGATAGGGTTGCTCTCAGAGCAGACAACAGAATCTTGCTCTGGTTATTTTTCTGATTTGGACAAGTTGCCCATAAAAGGTATTTCTCTCCCTCCTTTCACGTGTGTGTGCAATCCTTACTCTTTCCAACTGAATTACCATAGATTGTATTCAAGTGTCTGGTGCAAAAAAGTGACTGAGTGAATTAATTTCCATAAACCAGGTTTTTATAGACTGTAACCATGGTATTTCCAAAGCATTGTCTTTGGCCATGAAAAAATGTAATATTGAGTGTGTGAACCCTGCTTTGTCGTCATTATTCCATAGATGCATCCAATGGAGGCCGCAGAGCTAAATCATCCTGGACTTAAAATGTGCAATCAAGTTCCATATGGGTACCATAATTTGAAGCCGACCATGGTAGGCAAAGTACCTTTTTGAGGATGTCCGTCTATATCACTTGGATGTCCCTGGTCTTCCTGTAACCCCACAGCGTCATCCCATACTTTGCCACTGACCCAGCTTTGCTCAAATATACCTTTTTGATTAATTTTGATCCGTTTAGCACTTGCCATATCCATGAAATAATAAACTACTCCTAATATTTGTTAAAAAATTATTTGTCTGTTTTTGCATATGCGTTTCTGGGTTGAATTCTGTAAATTCTGTAAAACTCTTTAACAAGGGCAATTCTAGAATTACTACTAAACATGGGTGGGAAGCATGGTGAAGATGTACCGCTTCAAATTTAGTGTGCTTATTAGTATTTTCGGCTTTCTGGATTCCCTTTCTTTCTTCCTTTGTTTTGCAGTCAGCATGTTCCAGTGCTTTCCTTTACCTTTTGTGAGGAGTTAGGAATCAAACTCAGACACAAGTACGTCATGTTGTCGTCAAATACTTTATTTGAAAACAAAAGGGTTGGGAAAAGTCCTCTCTGACCCTGCTCTATGAGGAATTTCCCTACCTAAAACCAAAAATGAAGGATCTGTCTGTGTCAGGATGTCAAAATCAAAACCGTCCTTGTGTTCAAAAGTTCTATTCTGACCCTCACACTATAAACTAAACTATAAGGTGAAAAGGGAAATGTCTTTAACCTTAGGTGTTTGCAAAAGAGTTCATAAAGGAAGAGTTACCAGCTCCAACATAAATTTTCTACAAGGCTGGAAAGCCTTGGCTCCAGTGGATGGCTCCCTTCCCATGGAATTCTCCTCAATACAAATGATTCTTTGTGTAACAGCTCTTTGTGTCTTTTTTATTGGCCCACGACAGTAATGTAATTTACAAAGCAGCTTAGCTTTGCAGTTCCACTTCTTTCAACAAGTTTCTTTTTGCCTGAAAGTCACAGTTCTATATTTCATCTTATTACTTCATGCAGACTTGCAGCTGCCTGGTATACTCGCTTGCCAGGACATTCATTCACTTGTGTTTGCCTGTTATACTCTCCTGCCAGGAATGCTGATATTTACCTTGATAATTGCTTAGTATACTCTATTGCTAGGGCTTCTAGACTTCGCACACAATTGTAATTGTCCGATTTACTCTCCTGCCGGGATTTCTTACAATTTCACGCTTTTTCGCTTTTACTTCCACAGTCTTGTATTCATACACAATTGCAATCGCCTAGTTTACTCTCCTGCCAGGACGTCTTATCATTACACGTTGTTCCTCTTTTACTTCCACAGTTGTACATACCATCTTTGGTCTAGTATATCCTTGATACAGCATTCAATTTGGATTTGCGACATATTTGTATTACATACAATCATATCTTGTTAGGGGCCTTAGTCACAATATACTTTCTTGTTTCTCATTCAGTCTCTTTACTTTCTCTCCTTCTGTGCCATAAATGATTACATTTCATTTTTGGCGCGACGGCCGAAAACGACATGCGGTCCCCACTGTGTCTGGGTTGACTCACCGGCTCTTGTTGACATTCTCGCTCCCATATGTGCTCAACTGGCAAATGTATACCACCTGCTTTGGTTTCTGAACTGCTCTTGCTTCACTCAGGTGTAGTCCCGCGGCCTTGCCTCAGTATGCCTTTCTCGATCCAGGTCACGGTAGTTAAAGCACTTCCTTCTGTGGATGCTGCATGCCCAGGAGTGTCCCACTGCCTCCTGACGTGTCTGCGGCACGACCTGCAGCATTTCTCTTCTCCCCTGCTGGTGAGCTGCTCTTCTCCACCACACTGGTCCGTGATTGCAGGCCTCACATGCTTTGCGAATGAATGACATGTCTTCTTACATTCAGCAGTAGCCGCAATAGAGACGACAAGCAGTGCAGTCCGGCTTGACATATGAGTCTTACCACGTTCTATGGGCACTTCCTCTAACATGTCCTGACGGCCGGTGGCCGGTCCTGCTTGCTCCAGAGCTCCTATGTTCCAGTGATTGTGGTATTGGTGGAGAAGGTTCTATAATGGTGCAGACCCGAGAGCTGAGCATGAACCTGTGACTAGAGACCAGAGCACTGTCTGCAACTCACCTGGTGCTGGATGTGCTGGCCATGACAGTGCAGCCACCAAGATAGTGGTGGCAGAGGCATTGTGACCCACAGGAAAGACAGGCAAGACAAGGGGTGCTGTGGTTGCCCAATGGTGAGAGCGTCTGCCAAAATCTCAATAAGCCACGATTCCAGTACATGCAGTGGTGAGTGCAACCTGCACCTCGCAGCACTTTCTTGAATAGGAATTTTTATAACTGAGTTATAACTGAGCCTACAATTGTGGTTGGGAGTGTATAGTTCCCCCAAATTGGTATGAAGCAGTGTGTTTTGTAAGGCAATGTGAGCAGTCCAAAGCAAGAAGTAGTAGTTGGACTGGAGCAGAGTCTGTTGTCAGCAAAATTTATCTTTTTTCTCTCTCTGATCTACCCTCCTTTTGGGGTGCAGTGAATTCACTGCTTGTCCCAGGCATTTGGAGTGACTGCTGGCAATTTACCTTTGAACTCCACGCTGCCAACTTGAATCCTACATCTGAATCTAACTAAATATCTTTACATTGGCTGAACTTTTCTTACTAAAGTCCACTTAATTCAGTGCTTGTCCCAGAAGCTTGGAGTGATTGCTGGTAATTTACCTTTGAGCTCCGCACTCTGGACTTAGATTTTACATCTGATTCAATTGGTCTTTTTTTTTTATAAAGATCTTTATATTGGTAGAACTTTTTTTACCATCTCTTCTACATTTATGACTGATCTGAAAGACTCATATGCGACTGGTCTGCCTGTGGGCCTAGAGGCTTTGATTTCCAGTTCTCCAGGTCTCCTCCTCTTACAATACTTTTAAAGGAATCTTATCTGAAGTACTTGTGATCCAATTGACTTTTATATTGATGCGTGCAATTTTTTGGACGTCTATGGTAGTGGCCCTGAGAAGTGGGAAAAACCTTATGGAGCCAGTATCCGGGTCTGGAAAATCCATTGTCAAATTGAAAAATAGCTCCGCGGGCTTGGCACAACAGAGGAACATGCATCTAGATATTAAACCAAATACTGCAACCTTATGCAATCATAAAGCAGGTAGCCCTGCCTTGTTGACTTATGACATTATAAAACCAAGGGATACGCTTGAAGAGTTTGAAAACATGCATATGAGAGTGAAGCAAATAGTGTGTCTATTCCACAAGTGTCCAATGTCTGGCGAATGGTATCTGTTCTTTGCCCCTCATGCTCATTAATGCATTTTGATCCAGAGGATTTATTGAACTGTGAGGATACCAATTTTGTCTCAAATGTCTCTATTCTAGCCCAGGCTGTGCTCATTGAACTGGGAAAATGTGTGCATTTATCACTGGGGTCGCCCACTCCCAGTCTAATTTGCTATCAGCCATTGATGAAGTTTGTTTATACAATCACCTGATTTCTCAGCCCGTTAGCCTAGGTGCTTCGCTCTCTATGAAAAGACCAACGCCCCGTTCATTTTCTGGTTCTCTGGATCTCAATTCAAACCACATCTGAGGTTCTGACTTCCAGTAGTATTTAGCATAAGGAGAGCATAGCGAGGAAAAAAGCAAATAAGAATTACAAAAAAAAATGGTAAGAAAAAATCTAAATAAAAACATTAGAAATCTAGGGGCATAATTCTTTAATTAAATCTTTACGAAATGTATCTAAGGAGGATGCAATCATAGATTTGAATACCACAAGCAACACTATGAACAATGGTCTAGGGAAAGAGGATAGAATCAAGGGGATTGTATGTACTCAAGATTCCCAAAAAGCTAACAAAGATATGCAAGCTCCTATGGCAGATAAGAAGTCAGAGTTAAAGATTTTTGTTCGGACTGGTCACACAAAAAAGCAACAATTGGTGTTCAAAGTCTGAGCTTTTATCTTCATTAGCACAAATAGCATCAGTTGGGTCACTTCAAACTAAATTGACTTCATATTTTCCAAGTACTGAAAGAAATCTGCAAGGGACGTCCTTAAATCCTATATTGGCGACAGCAAATGGTATTCATTCCGTCCCGGCTCCACTGTTAACAGTGTCAGTCTTGGGTGATCTAGGGCCAATTGCCGTTCTTCCTTCAATGGAAACAATGGCTCCAGTAACATCTGAAGTGAGCCCCTCAGTGAAAGAACAAATATTGATTAATAAGGCGTGTTACAGCTCCAAGTATATGGGATGGGAAACTGATGTTAAAAGAAATGGTGCTCTCAGATTTAACAGATCGAAGTTGCTGGACTTATTTAAATAGATTCCAGCAGTTAGATCTCTTCATTCTGACAATATTGAGTGAATAACTCTACCTGTAATTAATAATAATCGTATGTTATGCTGCGTTCAGTCAGAAATAATTGCACATTTCATCTTTGAACAGCATTGTGATCTACAGTCCCTGGGCTATGAGCTGCAAGTTATTGAATCGATAGAAGATGGCACAATTTCATATTGTACACAATCTCCCACTGTAGCACTGAATGATGTTCAGGCAGGCAACTCTGAATCTCCATCAGTCGATTTGGTGGTGGCTTTGCATTCAGGTTTGTCTAAAGAAGGTCAGGATTGATCTTGGGTTGGGTCTGCATTAAAAACTGTCTATGCCATCAAGAAGGGTTTGTCGCATCCCTAGCCTTCTGTTTATTAATATTCCCTCATGGAATACATGTGGGGTGAAGAATCTTAATAGATGGTTTTACAATCCTGAATTTTTTAATAAAAGTACATTTCTTATGTTTCCAGAGACAATGGCTTGTTCTCACTTTAATCTTATTGGATCTCTGACCTTTACTATTCCTGCATTGCATGCTAATCTTGGACGTCCTAGTGGAGGGCTGGCAATTGCGTTCGATATAAACTTAAAGGTGGCCATTGAATTGGTACATTCATGTGATGGTCTTTTGGCTGTCTGTGTCAAGTCGCTAGAGGATAAGCAGGCATTGTTACTTATAAATCTGTACTGGAATCCAGTGAAACATTTACTAGGAAACTTTCATCAGAATCTATCTAATCTTTTGGAAAAATGGGTGATGGCATGTGCTGAAGGTTTTATTACCATTTGGGGCGATTTTAACTGTGATTGTTTTGATGGATCTAAGCATACTTCTAGCGATATGTTATCCTTACCAACCTCTTTAAGTGAACAGAGAGGCAACATGTGGGATGAGTTTCTCTCTAATTGGGACCTTCAACAGATGGAGGTGGCCCCAAGGTTTGCTAATCCCATATATACATGGCACAGAGGCACCTTCTCCTTAAAGATTGATTATCTGTATATCTCTGTCGCACTCAAGGGGAATTCTGAAGCAGTCAACCTATGGGATCCGGGATTTGGTGATCATCTGATTTTGGATCTCAAAGTTGAAATAGCTATCTAGGTATTTGAAATTGAACATACATTGGCCATATTAGCCTTTAATCAACCAGGGCTATCTTTAAAATGGGATCAAAGACTTACTGACAGATTTACTCATTTATTAAGAAAGGAGTTTGAGCATGCAGGGGCTCTGTCCAATGCAAACTGGATTATTTTTGAGAGGGAGGCAACTTTGGCTGAGCTGGTGATGCTTTGTTTAAAAAAGACAGCTAGATCCAGCTTAGCTGCAAAGGAGAATTCTGTTAAACATAAATTTGATGCTAGAGTTGCCACCCCCAAACATATAAAGAATAAGAATATTAGAAATCTGAAGAAGCAGAATCTAACCAATTTGCAATATGCTAAAAGTAAAACCTTTGTCTGCCAGGTGCACAAAAATTATTAAAAATCCCTAAGGTTTGATATGCACAACAGAGATAATCAGGTAATATTAAAACAGCTGTTTAGAAATAAGATGGGACATTTTTGAGCTACCGTTATTAAAAACTTTAGGGAATTAGCGAGGTGCTATGGAATCAGCAGTTCCTGAGGATGTATGGGTTAAGTTCTTTACTGCTAAATATAAATTGCTGAAAATCTTTTCAGAGGTGGCAGATCCATGTGAGGGCACTTGTATTAGAGGTATCTGTAACTGGGATGAGGGGACATTAGATGAACTATATCCAAATTGAATCCATCGAGAGTTTCTGGCCCCAAATGGTATCCATCGTTGATATTGAAGAATGAGCCTATACTATGGCCAATTGTATTCAGTGTCATGGGCATAATCCCATATAATTCCCATTTTTAAAAAAAAGGAGACCCCTTAGATGCAGCAAATTATAGGCCCATAGCTCTCACTGATGCATCTTCAAAGGTTTTTGCCATGTTGGTCCTTAGGGAACTCGAAACTGTGTTGCAGCAGTCAGCAATTCTCTTACTCTCCTAGGTTGGTTTTAGAAAGAATATGGGAACATCCTTAAATGCCACCTTTTGTACAATGTAAAACACAGTCAAACTGGTCCAATTTATATGGCATCCTTAGACATGTTATCTGCTTTCGATTCTGTTATTAGATCTGAGCTAATACAACTCATGGCTCTCTTACATCAAAACACAACATTTAGGATCAGGATTTCCAAAGAGGAAGCATTTACCAGACCTATTGCAAACTTTATGGGAGTCAAACAAGGCTGTATTCCTGCATCACCATTGTTCAATTTATATCTCAGCGATATTGAAGAATCATGGAATTCTCCTAATGTCATGATCTCTGCTTCCAAAAGGTCAGGGTTTTCCCAACTCCCTTGGAAGCAGATCCATAACCCAGGTTCCGAGTGCCAACCAGTCCCAATTGGGACCTTTTGGACCCAGTCCTGGCGCCAGTGGCACCAGGCTCATAAATATGCCCAGTCCCAGCGCTGGAAGCGCCGGGCTCATAATGCTTGGGTGGACTTACCTTCAGCAGACCATGCTGCTTACTTGCCTGCCAGTTGAGCCTCTGATCCTCTTCTGTTTGGAACTACTTTTCCTGTTGGGTGGGGCTGGAGCCACTCCCTAGATTCAGAACACTGGAACTCTTCTGGAAGGCAGGAACTCTTTTCTTACCAGGAACTCTTTTCTTACTTAGGCGTGGCTGTGGAAGGAGACACCTAAGCACTACAGGAGGCTATTTAAACCACACCCGGTGGATGAATCTTGCTTTGCGGTATTCTGCAACCTCTGCAGCAGAACGCTCATCGTGTCTTCTGCATCCGGTCCTGGGCCTAAGGAAAAAGGCTTACCATCCTGAATCCAGTCTTCAGCAACACCTATAAAGACAAGAAAGAACAGGTTAGCATTCCGGCATCTGAAAGGCAAAGGCTTACCATCCTGAATCCAGTCTTCAGCAACACCTATAAAGACAAGAAAGAACAGGTTAGCATTCCGGCATCTGAAAGGCAAAGGCTTACCTACTCTTCGTGCGCTCCGGAGGTCTTCACACTGCATTCTGGCATCTGAAAGACAAAAGTTTACCAACTCTTCGCACGCTCCGGAGGCCTTCGGCGCTGCATCCCGCATCTGAAAGACAAAACAAGGTGCGTTTAAAGACATTGGGGAACTTTAATACTCACGTGCCATTACTCCTTTCCACATCTAATCCAGTGGGTATTCCGGCACCCTGCAGCCGCTCCGAACTCGTACCTGCAAAATAAAAAGACAGTTAGAGCGCATAGTGAAGCAGGCAACAAGCGCTTACTTACATGCTTCCAGGCGCTTCTATTCATCACACGGGCTCCATCTTCAACTCACTTCAGCCCGTCATCCGCCATCGCCGGAACCCTGCAAAACAAGAGACATCATTACTAAAGACTTTAAAGACATTTGAATGACTCGAAACTTACCGTTCGTGCAGTAAACGACAGACAGCAGTCCTCTGAAGTCAAGAGGCCTGCGCTACCTATCCAGTGAAGAAACTGGTTACAGCACCCTGCCCCGAGGCAGATGGAGAGCTCGGCATTCACTTACCTAAGGTTAGAGCGTTAACCTTTGGGGGTCTACAGGAGAGGAGAAGAGGAAAGAGATAGGGACACCCCAATAACCCCAGTTCATTAACCCCATATTTTCTATCTGCAGACATCTTACTCTACACGTCAGGCATACAGTGCACAGAGGTCCAGCCCAAAGAGCCAACCGGGTGCTACACATCACCTTTGAAGATACAGTAGTCGCCCAGTCAAGACCGGCGCCTCTGCGAGAATCAGGTGAGCGTTACAGAACGCAAAGCCTACCGCAAAACTCTCGCCCAGGCGCTATGGAAACCTCGGATACTGACCCCCTAGCCCGGTTACTTGGGGAACTAAGGGCAGAAGTGCATGCAGCTCGTCAGGAAACGAATGCTCTAAGAAGGGAACTAATTATTTCCAAGGAGAGAACAGACAATCTTGCTAGACAAGTGCTACAGTCACAAGCCGGACAGACCCCGTTACCCGCATCAGGGGCAAATCTTCCTTCAACATCCTCTATGAATCCAGTGCAGATCAACCTACCTGGGAATGTACCTCTGGCTCCGCCCGAACGATTTTCTGGTGACCCAAAGAGGTTTGCAGTATTTATCAATCAGTGCCGGTTGCACTTCTTATGCCGGCCAGCAGCCTTTCCAACTGATCAAGCAAAAGTAGCTTTTGTACTTTCGTACCTTAGTGGCAATGCGGCAGACTGGTCGATCCCTCTAGTTAATCAAGATGATCCGGTTCTCCATGATTTTCAAGCCTTTCAGCTTAGTATGGAAAAACTGTTCGCAAGACATTCACAGGGGCAGGCCTTGGACAATGAGCTTCTTTCGTTGCGACAGGGTAATCAAGACCTTTTGGCTTATATTGCATCTTTCAATAGACTAATAGTGGAAACTCAATGGCCTGAGGACAAAAGGATTACGCTGTTTTATAGAGGTCTACGTGGAGAGCTCAAAGACGTTTTAGCCCAAGTAGTGAATCCCCCACAAGACTGTTCGGATTATATAGACTTGGTCGTTCAAATAGATCACAGGCTGCAGAACAGGAAGGCCGATCGTTCCAAGTTTGATGCTCGAGTATTTTCCAAACCGCCAACTCCTTCCAAAGGAGTAGACTCCGGGGAATCCATGCAAATAGGGGGTCTGAAAGGTCCTCTAACACAAAGGGAGCGGGAAAGGAGGAAACAGTTGCAATTATGCCTATATTGCGGAAACTCAGGGCACTTTCTTCGAGACTGTCCGGTGAAACCTGCCAAGAAGGCAGTAGGAGCTGCAGTTACCAAAGTTACAAACTCTGAGCAGGGAAACAACCTCGCCCGACAAGAATAGAGGTCCTCTTGCCGAGCGTGAATACCAGTTCCGTGACCTCGCATTTCGTGATACCTATGGTCCTCATTAGCCCTGATAATCCGGATCGAGTACATGCAATTGAAGCTTACGTCGACAGCGGTGCCATCGGCAATTATGTGGATCATGAAATGGTTTTGAGGATGAATCTAACTCTTTGTCCCAAGGCTGTAAAGGACGTCATTACTACGGTGGATGGTACGGAGATAGCCTCCGGGCCAGTAACGCATACCACTCAAGAGGTGACGCTAGTAAGTCAAGATGGACACCATGAGAAGATCGTGTTCGATGTGATCAAGGCCCCTCAGTTTCAGATTATTCTAGGAATACCTTGGTTAGAGAAACACAATCCTCTGATCGATTGGCGAGCAAGAACGGTCCAGTTTCCAGAATGTGTCTCTACTTGTCACCCTCCACCTGGTGTTGCACTGGCCGCAATTTCTTCAGAGACTCCCCAGTTACCTCCCGAATACCTAGAATACCAAGATGTTTTCCGGAAGGATCAGGCTAACTCTCTACCTCCTCATAGGTCTTATGACTGCCAGATAGACCTGATACCTGGATCTACTCCTCCTTGTAGTAGAATTTATGCCCTCACCGAGCCTGAGAACCTTCACCTTCGACAATACCTGGATCAATACCTGGCAAATGGGTTTATTCGTCCTTCCAAGTCCCCTGCTTCTTCAGCTTTGTTCTTCGTTCCAAAAAAGGAAGGAGACCTTAGAACTTGTATCGATTATCGCTCCCTGAACCAGATCACCGTTAAGAATAGATATCCGTTACCTTTGATCCCTGAACTCCTGGACCAAGTCAGAAAAGCATGCATATATACAAAGCTGGATCTTAGAGGAGCTTACCACTTGGTACGAGTAAAAGAGGGCGATGAATGGAAGACGGCCTTCCGCACCAAGTATGGGCTATTTGAATATCAGGTCATGCCCTTCGGACTTTGCAATGCCCCGGCCGCCTTTCAATATTTTATGAACGATGTCCTCAGAGAGCTCATAGATGTATGTGTTGTTGTTTACATTGACGACATCCTCGTTTATTCTTCATCGGAATCTGAACATCGGAAACACGTGAAAATGGTCCTCGAAAGATTGCGTCAACACAAACTTTTCGCTAAGTTGGAAAAATGTGTTTTCAACGTGACTGAAGTTGAATTCTTGGGATTCATATTATCACCTGGCGGAGTGCGTATGGATTCAAAGAAGGTCGATGCAGTTCTCAAATGGCCATCACCATCCTCCGTAAAAGGTGTGCAAAGCATGTTAGGCTTCGCTAACTTTTACCGCAGGTTTATCCCCGAATTCTCTCGAATAGTCCAGCCCATCACTGCCTTGTTAAAGAAAAACAAACGTTTTGAATGGTCTACCGAGGCGGAACAAGCTTTCCAGGATTTGAAGACTAAATTTATCTCTGCACCAATCTTAAAACACCCTCGCCCCAAACTCCCCTACATCGTGGAAACTGATGCTTCAAGCCTTGCCATGGGGGCAGTTCTATCACAAAAGGACCCGGTAACCAATCAGTTGCATCCCGTGGCATTTTGGTCCCGCAAATTCTCGCCTCCTGAAATCAATTACACGATTACTGACAAGGAACTTCTGGCTATCAAGTCTACCTTTAAGGCTTGGCGGCATTATCTGCTGGGGGCCCGACACACCGTTACTGTGATTACGGATCACCGAAACCTGCAATATTTGAAGACCGCAAAAGCCCAATCCTCTAGACAACTCCGTTGGGCATTATTCTTTGCCGAGTTTGACTTCATAATTACCTATCGACCTGGTACAAAGAACGGTAAAGCCGATGCCCTTTCTCGGATGGGAGTGGAAGAACACTTGGTCAACCCTAAACCTGTACCAATCATTCCCGAACAAAGAATTCTGGGTGTAATCGCCACAGAATCCATAGAGGAAGTTAAGGATAAAGCCAGGCAACTTGTAACTCCAGCAGACATACAGAATTGGCATCTGCAGGGAAAGGACTTTGCAGTAAAGGACAACTTATTGTATTTCCAAGAACGATTATACCTACCCAGCACAGATTTACAGAAAAAAGTAATCTCTTGTTATCACGACTCTTTAATGGAAGGTCATCCCGGTATAGCCAAGACCTCAGAAAAGATCAAGCGCTACTTCTGGTGGCCGTCTTGGAAAAAAGATATCAGAGACTTTATAATGTCCTGTGGAGTATGCGCCCAAAACAAGAGTCAAAAGGAAAGACCAGCAGGCCTCTTACGCCCTATTGACATCCCACCTCGCCCTTGGCATACGCTTTCTATGGACTTCATCACCGATCTACCTCCATGCTCCGGATACAATACGATTCTAGTAATCGTGGACTTATTCTCCAAGATGGCGCATTTCATTCCGCTCAAAGGCTTGCCAACAGCAGCAACTCTGGCCCGAGAATTTCTCGAAAACATCGTCCGACTGCACGGTTTTCCTTCGGTTCTAATTTCGGATCGAGGTAGTCAATTTATTTCTCATTTTTGGCGAAGTTGCTGTCGGTCGGCTCAAATTGATGTGAGACTATCGACCAGTCACCACCCTCAGACCGACGGACAAACCGAGAGGACCAATCAAACTCTGGAACAGTATTTACGCTGCATGCTGCAACAAACTGAAAAAACTTGGAAAGATATCCTTTGGATAGCCGAGTATGCCTACAATAACTCTGTCCATTCGGGAACTGGGAAAACCCCGTTTTTTCTTTTGTACGGCAGTCACCCTCGAACCTCGGAGTTGGATCCCCTCCAAGATCTTGAAACACCAGCAGTAGACTACCTGCATTCTACAATCACCCAAGCCTTTAAGGAAGCTGTGTCTCACCTTCAAAGGGCTAAAGAACAATACAAGAAAGGAGCAGATCAACATCGGAAGGAAGCCCCTCACTATCAAGTAGGGGATCAAGTCTGGTTATCCACCAAATATCTATCTCTAAAAGGGCCACGCACATTCAACCCAAGATACCTTGGTCCCTATTCCATCACTACCATAGTAAACCCAGTAGCGGTCAAGTTGGACTTGCCCCCGCACATGAAGATACATCCGGTCTTCCACGTCTCTCTATTAAAACCCGTGCAACCTCAAACCCGACTAACCAAATCTCCAAAACCTATCCTAGTGGATGGAGAACTCGAGTTTGAAGTCAAAAGCATTCTGGACTCCAAGATCTCCAAATCTAAACTATTCTACCTAATTGACTGGAAAGGCTACAGCCCCCAAGAGAGATCCTGGGAACCTGCTGAATATGTCCACGCTCCTCGCCTAATCAAAAGATTTCACCGAACATTTCCTGACAAGCCAAAACCCCCGGAGAAGCCCGGTTTGGGAGGGGCCTTGAGGGGGGGTACTGTCATGATCTCTGCTTCCAAAAGGTCAGGGTTTTCCCAACTCCCTTGGAAGCAGATCCATAACCCAGGTTCCGAGTGCCAACCAGTCCCAATTGGGACCTTTTGGACCCAGTCCTGGTGCCAGTGGCACCAGGCTCATAAATATGCCCAGTCCCAGCGCTGGAAGCGCCGGGCTCATAATGCTTGGGTGGACTTACCTTCAGCAGACCATGCTGCTTACTTGCCTGCCAGTTGAGCCTCTGATCCTCTTCTGTTTGGAACTACTTTTCCTGTTGGGTGGGGCTGGAGCCACTCCCTAGATTCAGAACACTGGAACTCTTCTGGAAGGCAGGAACTCTTTTCTTACCAGGAACTCTTTTCTTACTTAGGCGTGGCTGTGGAAGGAGACACCTAAGCACTACAGGAGGCTATTTAAACCACACCC
This sequence comes from Ambystoma mexicanum, assembly GCF_040938575.1. Classification (NCBI taxonomy): domain Eukaryota; kingdom Metazoa; phylum Chordata; class Amphibia; order Caudata; family Ambystomatidae; genus Ambystoma; species Ambystoma mexicanum. Next base: position 676,313,242 of record NC_090934.1, read on the forward strand.
GGTGGATGAATCTTGCTTTGCGTTATTCTGCAACCTCTGCAGCAGAACGCTCATCGTGTCTTCTGCATCCGGTCCTGGGCCTAAGGAAAAAGGCTTACCATCCTGAATCCAGTCTTCAGCAACACCTATAAAGACAAGAAAGAACAGGTTAGCATTCCGGCATCTGAAAGGCAAAGGCTTACCATCCTGAATCCAGTCTTCAGCAACACCTATAAAGACAAGAAAGAACAGGTTAGCATTCCGGCATCTGAAAGGCAAAGGCTTACCTACTCTTCGTGCGCTCCGGAGGTCTTCACACTGCATTCTGGCATCTGAAAGACAAAAGTTTATCAACTCTTCGCACGCTCCGGAGGCCTTCGGCGCTGCATCCCGCATCTGAAAGACAAAACAAGGTGCGTTTAAAGACATTGGGGAACTTTAATACTCACGTGCCATTACTCCTTTCCACATCTAATCCAGTGGGTATTCCGGCACCCTGCAGCCGCTCCGAACTCGTACCTGCAAAATAAAAAGACAGTTAGAGCGCATAGTGAAGCAGGCAACAAGCGCTTACTTACATGCTTCCAGGCGCTTCTATTCATCACACGGGCTCCATCTTCAACTCACTTCAGCCCGTCATCCGCCATCGCCGGAACCCTGCAAAACAAGAGACATCATTACTAAAGACTTTAAAGACATTTGAATGACTCGAAACTTACCGTTCGTGCAGTAAACGACGGACAGCAGTCCTCTGAAGTCAAGAGGCCTGCGCTACCTATCCAGTGAAGAAACTGGTTACAGCACCGTGCCCCGAGGCAGATGGAGAGCTCGGCATTCACTTACCTAAGGTGAGAGCGTTAACCTTTGGGGGTCTACAGGAGAGGAGAAGAGGAAAGAGATAGGGACACCCCAATAACCCCAGTTCATTAACCCCATATTTTCTATCTGCAGACATCTTACTCTACACGTCAGGCATACAGTGCACAGAGGTCCAGCCCAAAGAGCCAACCGGGTGCTACACATCACCTTTGAAGATACAGTAGTCGCCCAGTCAAGACCGGCGCCTCTGCAAGAATCAGGTGAGCGTTACACCTAATATAACATCCGTCAGGCTATGCAAGTGAAGGCTGAATTGGCTTGCTATTGCCAATGACCTAATTCTCTTTGACAGAACGGCTCACAGCCTGCAAGTCAAAATGAATCTTTTTCTCCAATATGCATTAGCTAACAACTTGCAAGTTAATGCTTCTAAATCCAAAACAGTTTTGTTTTTTTAGAGTCCATAAGTACAAAACCATGGCATGGAAGATTGAAAATGGCGGAATAGACAGAGGTGCGCAATTAAGATATTTGGGATGCAATCTTATTAATACATTGTCTTTAAATATGTGGAAGACTTCCTTGCTAGGAAAGCTTCGACCTTTGACAGCACATATGAAATGTCTTTATGCAACCGTGTGTACATTTTCACTGTAGCACCTCCACAGAATTCCCTATATGTGGATTTGGGCTCAATGATGTTAGATGCATGTTGCACTTTAGTGAGTGTATACAGACAGAAGATGCTTTCACTCCTCAACAAAATTGATTCTACCGAAGAAGAACTCATCAACCGCCCTGTAATGTAAAAAAAAAAACCTCTTTAGATTTCACTAGCGATGTACAGTTGACCTTATAGTAACATATTGCTTATTTAAAGAATATGCTAGGTTGCCTGGAAAGAAGTGTCAACTTAATACCGACCTGAAATGTTTCTAATGCAACCAAGCACAAGCACTTTAAATGCGATTTCGCTTAAATTAATTTGCTACTAGAGGACGTACTAAAAGTTGGGCCTCTTTTAAGGATTCACAGACCTACTGTTGATTTTGTAAAAACACAAAATGTCCGTATTTCAGCCACAGGTTTGTAGATTTTTTTAAATCAGAAATACATTTTGAGCAAGGTTCATGAACAAAATCTCTTCTGGTCTAGACTGATGTGGGGTGAGAACATTGCTTTCATTTCATCTCTATCGTTTACTTAATTTTATTGAGTCCCAAATTATGTAGTTGAATTAGAATCTGATGAATGGATTTATATAAATTTTTCAGCTTTATGCTTTTATTATTAAACAAATTGATATTTAGTAATGTATTTTAATATAGGATTTTTGTACTGGAATTGTCAATCTTGTGTATGAATTTGCAGTTGTGTCTGTATTATTGTTACTGTCTTCTTCTGATTCTTGCTAATTGTGTAAAGGTTTGTAATAAACCAGATAGAAAGAAAAAAAAAAGAGAGGACAAGACCTCTCTCTCCAGCAAAGTTCTTTAGTCTTGTTAACATGAACTTCAATAGGCCTCACCCCAGCTGGGTAAAACAGCAAACTTTCGCTGGTCCCCCCTTTAACGAGGAAGTCAACAGTGTGTTTTGGGCTGTGGCACTCTGCTGATGCCCAGGGGTTCCCCTTCTTTCTGAAGGGGGTAGACTTGTCTCCTTGGCTCCCACAGTGCTTCCAAACTCCTCACAGGCAGTTCAGGTTCAAGGGTTACCCCCTCCTTCTTCTGGCACCACAGTTCAAATCCCTTTTCTCTGTAACACAGGATTCCTGCAGCCAGGTCTGCAGGGAGTGCCTCTCTCACACACTTCCTGAGTCTTTTGTTACTTTTATATTGGTTCCTGCCAACAGGATTTGGGGAAGGACTAGACCGCTGACAGTGGGAAGTGATCATCATTACTCCTCACCTCTTCCTTCTCTCAGTGTTGTGGGGATTGTGGGAATAGTAGTCCCTTCCTGAGAATACTGTATACATGTTTGCAATGGGTTTTAAAGGCAAACTTGGTTTGGAAGAAGAGTATGTGGAACTGGGAAAAGTGTCTTTCATATTTTTACAAGGCCCGTTAGTTGAGATTTGGCCTTTGGGATGTGACCAAAGCTTTCCACTACTCTGCATGGTTGGTAGAGAGAAGGCGCTGCAATGGGCCATTAGATTGTTGCAAATGGGGGATTCATCCTGAAAGAGGAAAGGGTGATACTGTGTCTCACCTGATGAAGTCAGGACACCCTCCCAGCAATTGTCTATGCCCAGAAAAACAGTGATGGCTCCATTGGATTCATCACACTGTGCAGCCCAGTTTTCTGTGTTCTTTACTCCTTTGATCTTGCCCTGGTCTGCAGTGTAACACTGATCCTTTAGACACCCCCCAGTGAGAGATTTCCAATTTTGTACCATGTTCCTTTCCTTCCCTGGGTGGGGAGCGAGGAGATTTTGCACTTGTAATTTCGTGTTCTCTGCTCCTTGACTTCCTCCTGGTGTGTGTTCCTGGTTTTCCCTTACACTTGTCTCTTGGTTTCCAATTGATTGTCAGGTGTGGTGTGCCGTTGTGTCCAGCTCCTGTATGAGTACTTATGTTTTTTTCACTATCCTGTAAGCACTATTCCTACCTGTCCCTTGTATGGAGTCTTACATAATAGGTTATCCTCCCTTTGCTGTTACAGCCTTTAGTGTTCCCTGTTTGATCAGCAGGGTTTGTGGCTTCACTGACATTCAGGTGGTGTGTCCTGTCTCTGTGAGTATTGTCTTTAAGTTACCTTATGCAATACCATCAAGGGTGTTAGTTCATAGACCCTGTCATTGATTGCCCTTTATGTGGGCTTAGTGCCAACCATATCTGTAACAGCCAATCCACAGTTAATATCCAGCTGAATAGTTTGCATGCCGCCCATTGTACCCACTGATAGAGAGGTACAGTTAATGCAGAATATGCTTAAAAGTTTGCACCATGAATTAAAACAAGAATTTGCTTCTTTACAAGAGGAGAATAGAATATAACAGTTTTTTTTCTGACTACACCTCAGACATTATTTATTTTATTTTTGCATTTTTAAAGCGCTCCTACAACCCACAGGCATCGAGGCGCTGTTACAGGTATTGTTTGTTTTCTAGTTGCGTAATTGTTTTTTGTCTTAGTTGTGTATTTATAACATGCTTAAATACCCAAAGGTTTCTAAACGCGGACCCGGGATCGAACCTGTGTTGCTTCGTGTCGTTTTGCTTCCAAGGCGAGCACGTTGCTGCTGAGCTATCCTCCCTTATCTGTTGTTGATGTGAACACTGTCCAGCTCCTTTGTGCAGAGGCTTTAGTGGGCCATTATATTTGTCTTTATGTAAAATCAGCAGGGACTGAGAGTGATTTTTCAGGTTCAGCATTCAATCCAGGCACGGATTCGGACATTTGTCCTCCTGTTTGTCAGGGGTTCCAGTGGGTCACAACAAACAGTCAGTGAAAGTACAGATTTAATCTGACATTTGTCCTCCTGGTTGTCAGGGGTTCCAGTGGGTCACAACAGTCAGTGAAAGTACAGATTTCATGCTCTGATTAACTCATCCCACTGTCTACAGAACCAGAAATATCGCTGACGATTACTGAACTGTTGGTTGTTAATGCGCTACTTTCAGAAGCTAAGAGAGATGAGTGGCTATTTGCCAAAATCTTGATTAACAGATACTTTCCAAAGGTGATTCCTCTGGTTGATTTTCACTTCACAAAGAAAGAGGCTCATCCACTATGGAAAGGGGCTGCAAATGTACAACTCAGTCAATGGGTACTGGTGCCAGGGGGCCTACTGCTCTAGAGGTTCCTTTTGTTCCTGAGCCACCAATGTGTCTGTCGACTTCTGAGTCTTCAGTCTGTCTGCCTACAGCATTTGACTGTTCTGTGTTCCGGTCTCCAGCTCTGCAGTTATCTTTGGCGCAAGTGTCTTCAATTACTCAACCTCCGCTATGTATGCCATTTACTGAGGAGCCTCCACCATGCCAGTGGTCAGCCCCAGAGCCCTTAACATGCTTGTCTTCAGCTGCTGAGATAGCTCCAGCATCCATGTCTTCAGCCTCAGAGTCTGCTATGGCATGCCTGTCCTCAGCTTCAGAGACACATCCAGCACATTACTCGTCTGCCATACAGCCTGTGACAGACCCTACTATGTGTCTGTCTTCAGTGCTAGAGCCTGCATGTCTGCCTTCCTTTCATGAGGCACCTGTAGCATGCTTATCCTCAGTGCTGATGACTCGGGCTTACCAGGCCACAGTGTCAGATAATGCTGCATATACTTCAGATCCGGATGTTCCTCTTGAATCCCAAACATCTACTCCCAAAGCACCTCCACCTGCCTGTCATCTACAACAGGGGTCCACCTGAATGGCTGGCTTCTGCACAAGAGGATTTTCCCAACTACTTGACTTCAGCACTAGAGAATTATTCCTTAGATATTGAGATTTCTGCCAGCCAGCCTGCAACTTCCATGCTTTCTGACTGTCCAATCTTGGCAGAAAGTCTAACGGACTGTTTGACATTGTCTACTAAATGTTACACTAGCCTGCCATCATTCTCTAGGATGTGCAAGTGCCCACTCCCAGTGACAGAGTCTTCGGTGCCCTCAATCCCGGCTTCAGATTCTTCAAGTCCTTCATGATTTTCTTTAACTCCTCAGCATCTTCCTCGCCAGATCCCTGCTTCTGATTCTTCTATTCTACGGCCTGATGATAAGCGGTCCAATCCACATGTTTTTTCCCACAGAATTCCATTTCCTTCGGTGCCACCTCAGAAGAAAAATAACTGCTATCAAGGAAACAAGGTGGCAGAGGCCTGAAGATGGCCGTGGGAGGGCATATACGGCCAGCTTTAAAAGCCTCTGTTTGCTTCGGTCCAGCACTGGTCATTATTGCAGTGTTCGCGTTTGTGACTGGTGTCTTGTTCCTGGCTCTTATGCTTATTTATTTATTTATTCAGATTTGTAGAGGGCACGTCAGCCCGGGGGCATCGTGGCGCTTATTACAGACAATATCTTGGTTACATAGGATACAGTAATTACATACAATACAGAATTTACAGTAGACATGTATACATTAATGACGCAGTATATTTACAAGGATTCCTGAGAGTTTCTTCTTATTTTGCAAGGACCTAGATTTTAAGTTTCCTGCGAAAAATAGGGATGAGTTTTCCGCTCTAATGTCTGCAGGGAGAGCGTTCCATGTCTTGGCTGCAATGTAGGGGAAACTTAAACCTCCGGCTTTGGCTTTTCTGATGCGTGGGATGCAGATTAGGTTGGAGTATTGCGTCCTGGTGGGACGGGAGGAGGAGGTTTTGAGGATGGTTTCAGATAGATAGGACGGGGCGGAGAGAGAGAGGCATTTGTGAGTGATGGTGAGGATTTTGAGAGTGATCCGTTCTTTGACCGGGAGCCATTGGGCTGAGTGCCTGGCCTAGGTGATATGCTCTCTTCTTGGGATTCTAAGAGCGGCCCGGAGAGCATTGTTCTGCGTGACTTGTAGTCTGTTTATGTTTTTGGCTGATGTGCCTGCTAGGAGTGCATTGCAGTAGTCCAACTTGGCTCCAATGGTTGCCCTTGCTATAGAGAGGCAGTTGGGTTTAGAGAGGTAGGGTTTGATGGCGTTTATGAGTTTGGTGGAGTGTGCGGATGCGGAAGTGATAGCGCTGACTTGTCTAGTCATAGATAGTGAAGAGTCAAGGTATACTCCCAGTGTCTTTACGGCTGTGGATACGGGGATGATGGAGTTGTCAATGGAGAAGTTGGCGTACAGTTTGTCAAGTTTGTCTAGGGTGTTCTGCTGACCTAATATCATGATTTCAGTCTTTTCACCATTGAGGCAGAGGCCATTAACTGCCATCCATGCCTTGATGACGGAGAAGATTGTGTGGAATGCCTTGGCGTCTTCGTTGTATGATCCTGTGAGTGGTAGGAATACTTGTGTGTCGTCCGCGTAGTTCGTGTATGTGATGCCGTATGAGTCAAGTTTGTCAAAGAGGGGCTTGGTGAACAAGTTATAGAGTGTGGGTGCAGTGCAAGATCCTTGAGGGACCCCGCAGTGGATTGTCGTGGGTGTGGCGTTGGCGATGTCCGAGAAGACTTTCATGGCTCTACCCTCTAGGAAGGAAGTGATCCAGGGGGCTGCTTCTTTGGAGAAGTTGGCTGAGTGTGTGAGATGTGAAGTGAGAGTCTTGTGATCAACCAGATCAAAGGGAGCTGAGAGATCTAAAAGGAGCAGGAGAGCAGGCTTGCCTTTGTCCATGATTTGGGTGATCTGACTCTTCAGATCTACTAGGGCTGTTTCTGTGCCATGTCCTTTCCGGAACCCTGACTGCCTAGTTCCGAGGATGGAGTGGGTTTCCAGAAAATGTTGGATTTGGCAGTGTGCGGCTTTGTCCAGTAGTTTCAGCAGGAATGGCACTGTGGTTATTGGTCTGTAGTTGTTAGGTTGTAAGGGGTCGAGAGTAGGTTTTTTTAGGAGAGGCCGGACCCAAGTCTCTTTGAGGTTGGCTGGGATGATGCCTGTTTTAAAGGACGCGTTGATGAATGCCGTGAAGAGCGGCGTAAAGCAGTATGCTCAGTCTTTGAGGAGTCTTGGTGGGCAAATATCGCCTTTACAGGGGGAGGGTTTGAGATTTTTTAGTATGTTAATAACTTCTGATTCAGTGACGTCTCTGAAGGAGAAGTCAGGTATGGTGGGCTTAGACGAGGTGGGAGGGGTGTTGGTAGGTTTAGTTCCTGTCTGTTGAGGTAGTGCTTTTCAGTGGTCTTTGATTTTCATTTGGAGAAGGTCAATTTTGTGTAGCATGGCAGCTTGAATGCTGGTACACCAGGCTTCGTCTTTGATTATTTTGTCCGGTGTATTAGGGGGGGAGATGAGCTCATTAAAAATGGCAAAGATCTCTTTGGAGTGAGATTTGGCATTGGAGATTCATGTGTTGAAGGCGTTGGCTTTGGCATTGGTAATAGCTATCTTGTATAGGTGGGGGATTAAATTGAATTTGTTTTTGGTACTGGTACAGGGGTCAGATTGCCAATTTTTTAGTGCTGCTCTTTTGTGGGATTGCTTAGTTTCTAGTTCCTTATTTCTTGTTCCTGGATTTCGAATGCATTGTGCTCATTAGTATTTTCTGCTTCCCAGATTCCTTTTCTTTCTTCCTTTGTTTTGCAGTCAGCATTTTCCAGTGCGTTCCTTTTCCTGTGCAGCCCAGTTTGTCAGTGCTCATTATTCCATTGACCTTGCCCTGTTTTGCAGTGTAACTGTGATCCTTTAGACTCCTCGAAAGATTTCCAATTGTGTAGCCTTTTCCTTTCCTTTCCTGTTTGGGATGGGGGTTGGTAGGTGGTGGTTATTGCACTTGTAATTTCGTTTTACCTGCTTCTATTCCTTGACTTCCTCATGGAATCTGTTCCTGGTTTTCCCTGACACTTCTGTCTTGGTTCCGTATTGATTGTTATACACAACACCACACCATACCATACCTATCTCCAGTATGAATGCCTATGTATTCCTTACTATCCCGTACGCACTATTCCTACATGTCCCTTGCGAGGAGTCTTTGGTATCATGTTATGCTTCCTTTGCTGACCCAGCCTTTCTTGCTCCCTGTTTGATCAGCAGGCTTTGTGGCTTCATTTACATTTCAGGTGGTTTCTTGTCCGTGTGAGCATTGTCTTTAAGTTACCTTATATAATACCATCAACAGTGTTAGTTCACAGGCCCTGCCATTGCTTGCCCTCTATGTGGGCTTAGTGCCGAAAGTACTGTAACAGCAATTGTAGGTAAGGAGCTTGCTGGCTTTCCGTGCAATCATAAGGAGCTTCGAAGTATTTACCCCACATCCCTATTCATATATTTGCATTCGTATCACGCTCTACTTGCACTGCTGGGGTTTAGTATACATGTAACTTGGTTCCTTAGTGTATGTTGTTTGACACAAAGCTATTTACTGTGTGATCTTGTGCACATTTCCATTGCCGTATCCACTGCCCTTAGTCTCCCCTATGACACTAAGCTATTGTCTAGGGCTCCATTATCAATGTTAAATATTTGGGCAGGACGAATTAGAAAAGGGACTACTCGGCTTAACCAAATCAGTTTCTATTCAAGTTATATATTTTGAAATAGGCATCTTATCATTATACTAGAGATGCATGTTGATTGATTGATTTATTTATAGAGCGCCTTACACCAAGGCACTGTACAATGGAACAACTAATACAGAGAACAACAACAAACATTAGGAGCAAAAATTACATCATGAATCATTCGACAACAAAACAGTGCAAAGAGCAATTAACTGAGGGGGAGAGGGAGGGGAGTGGGAATAGGATTGGTGATGGGGGACATGAGAAGGATAGAACGAGTGAAAATGGAAGGGAGAGAGAGTGAAATAGGAGTGGGGAGAGAGGAATTAGAAGAGGGAAAGAAGGGGGATATGTTATGTTATGCCGATTACATTTTTTTTTCATAAAATAAAAACAGTTACACCTCAAACAATCTTATATGAGTTGAAATTTATGATGAAAGTGTGCACACATTTCTTCTTAAATTACTTTTATGAAAGACTTTATGGACTAATTTGAAGGAACTGTAATTCTAATGCATCCTATTTGAAAATAAACAAGCTACAAATTATCCAGCCACATGTGAAACTGTTTCTAGCTCGGCATTCTGCCAGGGCAGATACGAACTTTTTGACTGAACCCGTTTCCAATGGGGAAGTTGTAGGAACAATAAGTAGTCCTAAGGAAAATCGTATGTCGTGATTGTAAAATGGAAGATGTAATTGAAACACTAAAACATGTATGTGTTCAATGTGAGTCTTTGCACCCTGTGAGAGTATATAATTTTTACATTTATATATGCCCCATTATTCTCAGAATCTGAATCTTTTTGGTCTCGGTTAATATTAGAAAACCAGAAAATGTTAGTCTTATTGTGCTATATATTCTATGAAATTATATAGAATAATTAATATGTTTTAAATAATGTATTTAATAAGTGTATTTTTAAATGGATATGTTATAAGTAATGTACATCTTGTGTAAGATGTGTTTTAAACCAAATATACATAAATGAAATAAGTAAAAAAAAAAAAACATACTGAGTCACAAAATTAATGCAAATCAAAAAAGCACAGAGGATGAGATTTTTTAAAATGTGCATTCATTTTAGAAATGCACAGGTCACATTCTTCTCAAGGGAGACCTGCACCTTTCAGGGGGCCAGAGAGCAATGCAAAAGACACGCTGGTCATCCCCCAGCATGCTTCGGTTTTTGGAGCTATGTACTGCAGGCTGGCAGTGCATTTGTGAAGGGCCTATCACTGTGAAATGCTAAAAAAAGGAAAAAGAAAACATGTCTAACACTTTTGGGGGATAGAAATGCAAGTGGGGCAGCAGCGTTTCACATTGTTGCTGTTACCCTTAAACAGAAATGCATGACAGGCTCCGGAATAGCCCTGTCATACAATTCACATACCCTGCATCTCTACCAAACAGGTGCAGGGGAATTCCTTTTTTCCTGCACATTTCAAGGGCATCCATTTTTTTAAATGTATCGGATGAGCTTTAAAATGAACCGAAAAGCCATTTGCGTTCATGCTCAAAGGAGGTAAAAGAGAAGATGTGATTGTCCACATCTATGATTCCACACACGTTTAAATGTCCTTTGAGAATAGGGACAACTTTTTTTGGTGCAAATGATGAGATCGACGGATCTATGTGATTACTGCGCCCTGTTTTCTGCGGCCCTCCCCAACATGATGACTTTTTTATTTCAACCCACTTTTCACCCCATATGTATATGGGGGGAAACCCCCACGTCCCCTTCATCCATTATATGCTGTACCCATTCCCAATATATATGGGGTAAAAAGGGGGTTGAAATAAAAAAAAGTCAACATTTTCGGGGGTTGCAGTAAAGGGGACCCAGTTATTGTATATTCCCAGATCGATTAGCGCATACCATCAATTGCACGAAAAAAGGTTTTGCAAATGTGGCCCAACTTTTCTACTATTCTGCAGCTGCCATGTTCCACCCTGTGAATGCTACTACTTTTTTCTCTTTATGATGAAACTGTCATGAAGATGAACAGCAGACGAGTGGGTCCCCTGTGCAGGTAGGAAAATGAAAACAGAGGAAAAGGCATGTTTCTGCTTCTTTTTTAAAGTGAGCTGGTGTTTAAGCAGGGAGCCAGACAAAGCACTCATCAGCCAGTTAAGAACACAGGCTTTTACTGGGGGGGCACAGACTGCATTATGAACCGTAGTATTGCCCGGCTCTGCCGCCGGTGGTGCTAAGGAGCACGATTCTTAACCAGCACTTGTGTTCAAACAGGGAGAAACACTTGATGAATTGCTTGAAACTGATGCATACTTGTGCTATTGCCCATTTTAAAGGGCCTGATTGACTCATACATTAACTATAAGTTCACAAACAGTACAATTGCACACCCATATATTCATATAGTGAAAGAAGGTACTGCTTGATTCCACCTGCAAAAATCAATGTACAGGAAAAATCCACTCTGGTCATATAGTTCCAAAACGATCTTTCAAGTACCAGTGTGCTGCAAAAGCACATTGAAGACAGATTGTTACGACGATTGAGACAAGCCTGGGTCTGCTTGTTCCATATAAAAGCTGGCAAGCTCCAAATCATTGGTGTAACCACGCTGCTCACCTCCTGCCAGTGTAAGCTATATCTTATAAGAAGGGACTAAATCCATCAGTAGACATTGGACAGGCATTTATTTTTTACTTTTTCTATACACTGTAAGCACCAACAGCAGATATTATTTAAGCAAAATAAATGTTAATATTCTTGAAATAGTAAACTCATTACAATTTCGCCTCATGAAAAAGCAAATCTGCCTGGCGCTTTCAAACAACCAAAAGGGAGCTGGTATGACTTCAAGCCAAAGAATGTTTGGGGAGGGGCAGTAGTGAGTGACCTTGAAAGTGGGAGCGCAGGGGGATTCGTTGTGCTGTATTGGACACAAACCAAAGTTGATTTCTTTCAGAGTAATGGTTGTGCGCGCAGCTGAACAGGAAAGTCGGTAAGGAATGTCTCATGGCAAATAATTCCACAAAGACCCTCTCACACGCTATATATTACCATTAACAAATGCATGCATGAGATCGAATAGGTTAGGAGCTTTTTAAAGACTCCAACAAAAAGGGTAGATCTAATTGGGTGAATTAAGAAAATTAAACGTACTCTAGAATTATCCATAAAGGGAATTGTACTTCTGCAATGAAACATTCCTATATTTTTTTAATGCAGACACTACTCCACCTGTGTACAGTGTCATTCCAACACAACCTGGAAGATATGGAAGTTGAAAATATGAGCTTGTGAAATATCCTGGCAAAAGTCCTAGCAAATACACTACAGAAAGTAATAATCTCACTGGCCCATCCGGACCAATGTGGATTCATGCCGCAGAGATCCACACGCATGAACCTCTGCAGACTTCACCTGGTGCTAGAAAGAGCTCCTGTCCTCCAGGAACCCCTAGCACTCCTAGCGGTCGACTTCGAAAAAGCCTTTGATTCTGTCTTCTGGGAGGCCCTCTGGGAAATTATGCTCCGGATGGGATTAGGGGAGTCCTTTATGGGATGGGACCAACTCCTGTATAGGTCTCCGGAAGCAGAAGTCAGGGTGAATGGGTGGCCCTCGAGAGTCTTCCAACTGGGCAAAGGAACAAGACAGGGATGCTCCCTATCAACGATGCCCTTTGCGCTAATTATCAAACCCTGGCTATACTGCTAAGAGACACGCTGTCCTGGAAAGGTTCTGTTGGTGGGAGGGCATGGAGGACATGGTCTCCCTATATGCAGATGACCACCTAGTGTACTTGGGAGATCCAATCCACTCTTGTGCAGTGGTTACGGAGTTATTGGACCAATACGGGTCCTTCAGTGGTCTAAGAGTGAACTGGTCCAAATCCATCCTTTTCCTGGTTAAAGGTACATAACATAACATCCCGGTAAATTGCCCATACCGCATTGAAATGGAACACATCCGCTATCTGGGTATTCAGATCATGGTTATCTCTCTGAATATGTAGCCAGGAACTTAAACCCGATTACAGAGAGATTTATAAGGGATGTTCGTCACTGGGTACTACTCCCACAAACACTATTGGGGAGAGCAGCACTATTTAAAATGTTGGCCCTACCTCGCGTTCTATACATCCTGCAGAATGCCCCACTTCACATACCAGCCCTAGAATTCCACAAAATCGATAGCACCCTTAGAACACTTTTATGGGATGAGGGGCACCTACAGATAGCATTGCAAACACTCCAACGCTCCATCTGGGAGGGCGGTATTGGACTACCACACCTGCAATCCTATTACTGCGCTAGCCAAATGGCGGTGTTCAACGATGTACTACATGGAAATAAAGATCTACCCCATATCCGAGCAGAGATTGCTGTGATGCAGGAGAAGTCCCCATTAGGATGCCCCTACCAGAATCAGAAACCCCCACCCCCTCGTACTATGACAACACACATTGCGTTAATATGGAAAGACTCTCACAAACATATTGGTTGGGACAAAAAAATCACCCCAGTACAGGCACTATGGGGAAATGGTAATCTACCCGAGCTGAGCAAACTACCGATATGGCCAAGATGGACATCACTGGGAATAACTAAAGTCGGGAATGTAATTGTAAATGGCAAAATAGGATCCTTCAAGGATCTAATTACCCGATTTGGTCTTTCTAACACTGAGCGATATGGCTATCTTTGGCTAAAATATGCATTACATGCACATCTCCCCCTACTATCTGACATGCCAGAGTGCACACTGATGGAAAGGAATATAGTACTCGATCACATTGCTAATAAATTTACTTCAGTTATGTATAATGCTATATCCTCCTTTGCTACACCTGAACTCTGCAACTTGAAGCTCAAATGGCAAGGAGATGTTGGTCCAATACTGCCTGAAAATTGGGTTACGGTTTTGATGTATCCACTGGAAACCGCGATTTCTGCTAGACTCTGATTGATGCAGCTAAAAGTATTACACAGTGTACTATCCACGAGTAGCTCTCTATTGCTGGAATGGAGCCATTGACCCTAAATGCTTACGCCATTTACAGGAAGAGGGTACCTTCTTTCATATATTGTGGGAATGCCCCTGGATTCAGGAATACTGGCAACATTGCTGTGATAAACTGTCCGCGGTCCTGGGCTGTACCATTCCTAGAGACCCTAAAATAATGCTATTGGGTATTGGGGAAGAGGGGGATACGACCTGCTTTGAGAAACTGTTTCTTTCCACAACCACGGGACTAATCAAACGCAATATAGCAAAACTGTGGGGGTCCAAAATAGCCCCACACTTTGCACAATGGGTAACAGAAGGGAACATTTGTATGTTGATGGAACAGCGTATCTATACTGCCAGAGGGTGCGCTGGGAAGGCAAAGAAAATTTGACAGAGGTGGGAAGATGCACAATAATTAAACAAACTCTGTATAAATATCAAATACGAGAAGGTTATATTCTGCGGATATAACACACTGTACTGTGCCAACTGAATGTGCTGGATCTGCGTTTGTTTCCTTTTGGTTTGTTTACCTTTTGGTTTGTTTACCACGTAATGTTCAATTTGTAAACTACTTTCAAAACTAATAAAATGAGTTATAAAAAAAAAGAAAATATGAGCTTGTGGTATTCGTACCACTACTGCCACTACCTCCTTCGCAGTCAGATGAGCATGGTAGGTGACATCTTAGCCCATCCCCAAAATCCACAGTGTGGAATTATTTCAACAAGACAAAGATCAGCAACATGTCAGCAGCTGCATTCTATCCAAGAAAACTCCTGTGGTGCAAAGTGCCAGAGAAGGATGGGACCAACTTGAGTACCACATCTTTACCACATCTGCCCATAGTGTCACCTCATAAGAAATTGCTGCTCTGCCAACATTGTCCTGGCCATCAAGACCATTTCCTGCCTCCCACATTGCCACTACCCGTAAATGCCAGGTCAATGTGATGGAGTATATTAAGTGTGGAATAAATATCACAGATTACATGACAGAGTGCTCCTGCTTACTGCTAACCTGGTGATAATGTTGTCTATGGACCTCTTGGCATATTCTTTTGTTGAAAACCCTGGTTTAGGTCAGTTCATGAGTAAAATGAATACTACTGTGAAATTCCCACTCGACATTACGTTTCACACTCAAGATTTTACCAATGTTATATGACAAAGGGTCTCATTATAACCGGCAAACTACAAGTTCTGCTCGCGGGTGCCTTTTCGCCCACCAGGTCTGACCTGGTGGGCGGACCGGCACCCGTGAGCAGACCATGTCGGATGCACCGGCACCATTCTTGAATGGTGCCGGTGCATCCGGTCTCTCAATTCCCATTGAACCCTATGGGGCTCGAATGGTGAGCTTTTTTTTCCGGTGCCCGGGAATGCGCAATTACCTGGTCCGCCGGGGCCGTAATGCCCCAGTAATTGCCCATTCCTGGGCACCGGAAAAAAATGCTGCTACCGCTGGTCTCATAATGAGGCCCAAAGTCTTGTTTGCAGTTGGGTAGGCCTGAGATCAGTCAGCGGGCCAGAAAGTCCACTTTACTATTGCTATGTGGACTAGTGAACAGAGCAATGACTAGATGTCTCTGTTTACAGACTGGGTGGCCATTCGTTGCCACTCATCAATAATGTAGGTGCACATGAACAGTACTTGAACCAGGAAGGGACAATAACACTCTCTGGTAGAAGAACACCTTTAATATAGCAAGCAAGCCATGACAACACAGGCAAATGCTGCAGACTGATCAATGGCTCATCTCTAACTACCAGTCCTCCCAATCCATGGAAAACAGAACAATCCACCCTTTTACATTCCAAGTACCCACTGTGGGGACTGCCACACTAGGAAACAAAGGACTCTCCAGTGGCCCACCTGCTGAGATCTAAGTAAGCAATGCAACCTATACATAAATCTGCAGCAAGAACCCAGTTAAAACCAGGCAGTGCTACTAGTAATCGGTAGTGCCAATCTATTAGGCTTTTAAAGCACCTTACAGTGGCCAGAGTATCCCGCCACATGAATGTCATGGAGTATACTGCTGTGCTCGGAGGGAACCAGTGTATATAAACTCACTTTGGTTTTGGCCCAGACGGGCACCTCAGCTATGGATACATGGTTACCCCGTTAAAGCATCAGAGGGTCACCCTCCCATGTTAAAGTTTGTTAATTTAAGCCACCATCTAACTGTGGAAGCGAATCCCAGAACTAGTTTGTTTGTTGGGAAATAATTGATTGGGTTGGTACATAGCCTTAGTGAAATGAGGAACTATTTTCATATGTGGAGCGAAATCTAGGAAAATTACAGAGCACGAATACTGAAGACAACCTTGTACCAGCGTATGTAGCTAATGCAAGAATATTCTAAATGGGAAGTATTCAGACACAACGTATTGTATGGGGTTGGGCAGGCCCCAGATAATCCAAGAAGATGAAGGGCTTGCTTTTGAGAACTGAAAAATACAGGATAACATTTTTTTTAATTGACTTCAAACACAAATAGGAGATCACAAACAAAGAAGAACATAGAAGATGAAGAATAATCTGAGGGGAAAACATGGCAATAAAGCAATAGGAAGTCTGAATATGGACATTCAGACGCTGCGAAAAATATCCAAATGCCATTAGCAAAAAGAACTGGAGAAATACTGGCATTGTTGAGTGACAGGGTTTTCAAAAGATGGAAGTAAAACCCTAACCTTGTTTATTGAAGTGCTGGCAAGACCCAGATTGATAATTAGCATCCCAAATTAAAAGTGTTTCAATAATTAATAAATGTGAGTGAATCTACAAGATTTACAATGGACTTTTTCAATGGTTTCTGAGCAAAAGTGAAACATCCAAGTCTGTGTCTTGACAATTTCTCAGTAAATAAATACACACTAACATTAACTATGTACAGCCCCTCTTAACATTTGCAAATATGCAACAAATGCGCACGTATGCTTCAGAAACCCGTTTTCTGCAACATGGAAGATTCAAATGGAAAGAAAGGAAGTCGTTTCTTACCAGTAACTCCATTTCTCCAGGGTTGGTATCTTTCATAGATTTACATGCTTTAAATATTCCCTGTCGACAGACTGGGAATCCCTGGTTACTTATATTATGATATATTTCCTAAAGGAAAACTGACACGTTGAGTGTCCTACCCACACCGTTGTGGGTGCTTTTGGTCCCCGCCAGTATGATGTCGAGTGTATAGCTCCGCCCCAGCAGCTTCCCCTCAGATTTTAACCAACCCTGCTGGTAGGAATAATCCCCAGTCAGAAAGGTTGTTTGCCTGGAGGGGACGGCTGGCGGGCGCATGTGAATCTATGAAAGATACCAACACTGGAGAAATGGAGTTACTGGTAAGAAACTACTCCCTTCTCCAGCATTTGATCTTTCATAGATTCACATGCTGTGAATGGATTGTACAGTATTAATACCTAACTGGAGAAGACAGCCAGGCAAAAAAACGATAACACAATTTCTGTTTGTATATAAGGCCCACACACACACAACCGTTGACCCCCTAGAGCTGCAGGGCTTAGCTTACTGGAACAGCCACTGTAGGATTGCCCTCCCCATCTGCACATCCTCTGTGTGCTGTTGCTGTAGGCAGTAGTGCCTTGTAAAGGTGTGAGGCACTGCCCTTGTAGCTGCCTGGCAGATGTCCCTAATGGGCGCGCCGGCCTATAGCACTGCTGAAGCCGCTGTGGCTCTTGTGGAGTGTGTCTTAGGTGTTGCCTGCAGCAGCTTATTGGCTTTAGCTTTGCCTTTATTTGATGGTCCAAATGCAATGAAACATTGTCTCGTAGTTCTGAAGGACTTCGTCCGGTCGAGGTAGTATTTGAAGGCCCTCTTGCTATCTATGGAGCGCAATCCCCTTTCCGCCGGAGTAGTATCGTTTAGAAAAAAGGTGGGTGATGTGATAGTTCCATTTTTGTGAAACTTAAAAGTTACTTTTGGTATAAAGTGAGAATTGGTGGACCGGATCACTTTGTCCCTGGTGAATCTTAGGTATAGAGGGTCCACCACCAGAGCCTGAAGCTCTGTGACCCTTCTGGAGGAAGTAATTGCTAAGTGAAAAGCCAATTTTTAAGTCAAAATCTTTATGTGGGTTGTAGCTAGAGGCTCGAAGTGAAGCTTCATGAGGCCCGCGAGAACCAGATTCAAACTCCACACCAGAGGTAAACTTTTTTTAGGGGGTGGGAAACAGCTCTTTAAGAAAATGCTTGAGCAGCCTGTAACTGAACGGGGTGGTGTTGTGGCTGTGTTGCCAACGGTTCCAGGTGGGGGTGTTTTAAACAGCAGGTACAAAACCTTTTCCATTTTTGGTTTTACGATTTATTTGTGGAAGGGTCTCTTGCCGCTGCTAGTATGTGCTGACATTCCTTTGAGATGTTTAGGTGCCCAAACTCCGTGTAATCAGGAGCCACGCAGTTAGCTTGAGGGAACATGGGTCCTGATGCAGTATTCAGCTTGGGCTCCCAGTGGGATCGGGTTGTCCACCGACAGCTGAGGGAGGTCCGAAAACCAAGTCTGTCTGGGTCAGTTGGGGGTCACTAAGATGATCTTGCAGGGGTACCTCTGGATCATTTGGACTGGTGATTAGCGGTATGGGAGGGAACGCATACGCAAATGTGTTGGTCC
The DNA here is from genome assembly GCF_040938575.1 of Ambystoma mexicanum. Taxonomy (NCBI): domain Eukaryota; kingdom Metazoa; phylum Chordata; class Amphibia; order Caudata; family Ambystomatidae; genus Ambystoma; species Ambystoma mexicanum. Next base: position 676,331,742 of record NC_090934.1, read on the forward strand.
ATGGGAAGGAGAACGTGTCCCCTTGCAAGTCCCGATGTGGAAGTCTGCTGGCACATTTCTGGCACTTTTTGTTAATCGCCGTGGCAAAGAGGTCCAATGGAGGATGTCCCCATGTTGCGAAGATTCTGCCAATTTAGCTGCTGTGAAGCTCCCACTCATGGGACTGTGCCATGGCCCTGCTGAGGCTGTCCGCTTGCTGATTGTGTACTCCTGGAAGGTGAAATGCCTGCAGTGTGATGCTCTTGTGAATGGTCCAGTGCCAGATGATCTGAGCTTCCTGTGATAGGGGGCGTGACCATGTGCCTCCCTGCTTGCAGAAATAGTACATTGTGGTGATAAAGACCTGCACTACCGAGTTTCAAATTAGTGGCAGGAATGATTTCAGGACCCAGTGGATCGCCCGCAGTTCTAGGATGTTGATGTGTAGGGATGTTTCGCTTGGAGTCCAAAGGCCTTTGATTTGGTGCTTCCCCAGGTGAACCCCCCATCCCACCATTGAGGCATATGTTACCAGGGTGAACCGGTGGATTGGTTCGAGCAGTGGGACCCCCACTGTTGTGTTGCTGTCCATGGTCCACCACTGTAGTGAATGTGAGAGAGCTGGAGTGATGGTGTCTTTGTCCTCCCATGATCCTTGAGTTTGTGACCACCTGCCGCTAGAATATGTTGTACTGGTCGCATGCATCGCCTGCAATGGGGGCGGGGGTCAGGGGTTTACAAGATGACATGGTCCCAAGCAGTGCCCTGTACTTGCGCACTGACATCCGTTTGTTTGGAGTGAAGGAGCGGGGATATCCTGTTGGCGGATGACCTGACTAGGCTTTGTGGCGTGAAGAATTGTGCTCCTAGGCACACTAAGGTTTTGGATGGCGTGGTGCAGGACTTTTTGTAATTGATTACAAATTCTAGCTGTTGGAGAAGTGTCTGCATCTGCGCCAGAGAGACTGCCACCTCCTGGAACGTTGAGGCCCTGACCAACCAATCATCTAAATATGGGTAGACCTGGTGTCCTTTTCTTTGCAGGTAAGCAGCTACTGGAGCCAAACATTTGGTGAAAGTCCTTGGAGCGGATCTTAGGCCAAAGGAAGGACTCGAAATTGGTAATGTCTTTCGCCAACCTTGAACCTGTGGTATTGTCTGTTTCTGCAGATGATTGGGATGGTGGAAGTAAGCGTCTTTTTAATCTAAAGCTGCAAGGTGTTCATGTGGTTGCACCACCTTTTTTACTGCATGTAGCGTGATCATTTTGAATTTGTGTTTTTTGCTATTTTTGTTTAGTTTCCTTAAATCCAGGATGGGACACCATTTTCCATCTAGTTTCTTTACTACAAAATACCTTGAGTACACCCCTTTTCCTACCCAATGGGGGGTACACTTTTGATAGCTTTTTTGGTGAGCATATGATGTACCTCTAGATGAAGGACGCGCAGGTGCGGGTGCGCCACTGTTTTGGGAGGTATAGGTTTTTGTTTGCGCTTGAACTCTAACAGGTGGCGGTGTTGGATGACAGCTAGCACCCATCTGTCTTTGGTTATTTTTTGCCACTTGCCACTGTAATGCACCACATTTCCTCCCGCTGGCGTGCAGCTGGGGTTGTCATTAGTGGGATTTGTTCTACCTACCCCTTTGAGAGGTGGCTAAGCATCTTTTTCACTGTGGCTGGCGGTGATCCCTCGAGTGTCGGAACGACTGATAGTTCCTCTTGTAGCCATGAGAGTAGTAGCTGGGCCTGTAGTAACCTTTAGAGCCTCTAGAATATGATGATCTAGATTGGCCTACCGCTCCCCGAAAGGGACGAGATATCTTCCTACCCTGCACATTTATTAATGGGTATGTCAGGGTTACTCCCACTGCCTGCGCCAAGGGCGCTGTTGAAGGACCCGCCTGAGGGTGAGAGACTTGCAGACACACTAGTGTTCTCCCTTCTCCTGTTCATGGGAGACTAGGGGCCCTGTCTTGGGCCTGTGTTTGAACTTCAATGCAGTTCTCTGAGTCGGAATCTCAGTTTACCGGAGAATTGTCCATTGGCACTTCGGAATCTGAGGTGATTTCATGCTTGGGGATCTCCCGAGGCATGACTTCTGAGTATGTGACGGGTGATACACCTGTGGGGTATTCCCTTATACTAGTGAGGTTATGCCTTGAGGATCTATTTATTTGTTTATTATATGTGTTTACAATGCCCAATCCGTAAGTATCACAGCACTGGTGGCATCATATTTGTTGAACAGCCATGTTTTTAGCAGTTTTCTGAAGATAAGATAGGAAGTCTGCTCTTGGATGTGAAGATGTAGAGCATTACACGAGGTTGGGGCAATGACTCACTCTTTTTCTTGAGGTTGGATCCCCTGCTCTTTTTCTCGAGAATCTGGGAATGACTAAAGATGGAGTGGATGAGAATCATAGACAAGGGAGTTTGCTTCTTTTGGAGATGCGTTGGATGAGGAGGAAGGGTGCTGTATTGTGGAAGCATTTGTGTGTTAACAAAAGGATCTTGAAATCAATATGTGCTTTGATTGGCAACCTGTGAGCATCACGTCAGGCATGAGAGATGTGGTCTGAATGCTTTAGGCCCCAGACAGCCCTGAGGGCATTGTTTTGGATCACTTGGAGTTTAACCCGATTTTTTGAGGAGGTGTCTGCAAGGATGGCATTGCAATAATCCAATTTACTGCCTATAATTGCTCTGGCAAGGATGAGGCAGTTGTAGATATGAATTTTCTGCTGAGGTTGATAAGTCTAGTGGTGTAGGCTGCAGAGGAGGCAAGGGCCTTGACATGTATATGCATAGAATGTTCTGCATCCAAGTGAACTCCAAACACTAATGGGGTTTCCGTCAATGCAGAAGGAGGCAAAGGCGGGGTCTAGCGAGCCTACTATGAGGAGTTTGGTTTTGTCATCATTCAGGCAGAGATGGTGTTCCGCCATCCAGGCCTGAATGATGCTGTAAACTCGATTGATGTTCGCAGAGTCTGTGGTGTGGTTTCCAGTTAATGTTAGCAGAATTTGAATGGCGTCTGCAAAGTTTGTATAGAGGAGTTTGTAAGAGTGTCTATAGCTTCCCCTAGAAAGGGAAATTGGTGACTGGCCCTCTCGATGCAAGGCCTGGTGTGTGATAGACTGCATTGGGTCCCCTGTGGCCAGAGCAGTGATTTGAGCCGTGGACACGACGGGTGCCATAGCTTTGGAGTGTTTTGAACTCTCTGCTAAGACCTTTGTTCTGGTTGGCAAGTGTTTTTGCCTCTTGGTCATCGAGGACTTGTGCTCCGATGACTATCTGCGCTTCTATTTAGACGAGTGAGATCCTGATGACGACCTGTGTTTTTGCTTCATCGGCGAGTCTGTTCTTGACGAGTACATAGCGACGATGCCATTGGTTTATGGGAGCACTTATTTGGTGGGCGGCCCAAAGACGACCGTATCTTGGACGTTATCGCTGGGCGTGTCTTTTTTGCCATCGATTGGGCCTTCGTCATTTCTGATGGAGAAATTCGGGGACTGTTCCTTTAACTTCAAGATATATGGACTCAACAGAACATAGCTCTAACTAACAAGGAATACTACTAAAGTCTACCCATTTTTCTACAAACAATCCCTGAACATGTTCTGAATATTATACTTTACCTCCTGATGAACCACTGTAACCAAAGTGGGGAAACACGTGTTGAAGATTTAAAACAAAATCTTTTTTGTTTAACGTATCTGTGAAAACAACAGACACTCTTTAAATACTCCAATAAACAATCTCTGGAGCACCAAACAAACAGTGTTTGAATTTTTTCAATTTAAGTACTGCTAAAGCTCTGAGCAGCCTTAAGAGCAATCAAACACCAATGTAGGCAGCACCAGTGAGAGCAAGGATAACCTAATCTAAGCTACCTATCATCCAGTAACTCGCCTGACTTACTCCATACAAAGGCTGACAGGTCTCTCTTCTGACCTTGATCTGTGGCCGGACGGTGGTCGCTTTCAGTGGGAGTTGTAGCTCTGACACTCCTTGAAGAACCCACTTCCGAGGCTGGGTAAGTACCTTATTTCAGCCAACAGATAAGGCAATGCTTCTTGTCCTTGAAGGTTATTTTGCGAGAACCCTTGACAGATTTTGCAGTTCTCCGATGAGTGATTGGGGTACAGGCAGTAAATGCAGCCCATGTGCCTGTCTCCTTCATAGATGTTTTTCAGGCCGAACGTTCCACATGCCCATAACAAGTTCTTTTATGATGTTGGAGTTTCCATCGTCGTCGCAGACGTGTCTGTAGGATAATTGTTGTTTTTGTAGAAAAAGGATTACCCTTTATTAGTTGAAAAGTACTTCTCTCGCTGGAGAGACGCGCACAAGGATTCCTAACAGCAAACAAGACCGTTGAAATCTAGGGGGAAGCTGCTAGGGTGGAGCTATACACTCGACGTCCTATTGGTGGGAACCAAAAGCACCCACAAAGATGTGGGTAGGACACTAAGGGTGTCAATGTTTTCCTTTAGGAAATGTATTAAAATATAAGTAACCAGGGATTCATAACTTGTTGACTGGGAATATTCACAGCATGTGAATCTATGAAAGATCCAATGCTGGAGAATTAGCTTTAGCCCATAAAATAAAATGGAGACTAATTTCCCTATACTTATTTAGCAGTGATTTGTAGAGTCCACTCAATTTACATACAGTATCAGAAAGGTGGTTTACAACTTCAGAATATGACGTGCCTTGGCTCCTGCTTTGAGGGGTACGGTTGACATGGCTGAAAAGGGTTACTCTCTGGATGATAAATATACTGTAAATTGATGCAACCTCATGAGTGCTAAGGAACCAGTATAGGATGATTCCTGTGGGCCCAGAAAGGTGACAGTGGTAAGGGGAGGGATTCAGGGATAACATGTTGAGCCAACATTTATTTCTCTAAATGGATTTGGATAGGCCCCATATTAATGTCCACCATTTGGCTGCTCAAAAAAGGCACAGAGGGAGTTGAACTCAAAAGATGAGTAACTATATTGTTGCTGGATCAGTAAAAACAGGAGAAATGCTGCATTCACAGAACCCACCCCCCCATTTCCCAATGTTAGACTTTGCAATTGATTCACTTGAATGCATCTTTTGGCATGGTAGTTTCGTTCTACTGTTGGTAAAATATAAATTCTGAATCAGAATAATTAACCTCTCATCCCAATCTTTGACAAGAGATAGATTTAGTTCAGAAACATTAAAAATGAAGAATAAAATGTGATCAAAAACAATATAGAATCAAGTTCTGCTTTTAGGCTCCGGGACAGGAGTGTGACATTAACCAATGGAAAACAGGGGGAAGGGGCTCAAATAAAGACACAGCTATGCATTTTGAAGAGCTGCTAGAGGCAACTTTGGTTCTTGATTGATTGTAGTATAGTCAAGAGCCCCTCTGAGATATAACACAGAACATCACAGTATATTTCTATGAGTGCTCTCTCATCAGGATCAAGTGAACAATTTCTAGTCATGATGTTATGTATTGTAATGGGGGGTCTTATAAACTGCACCGATAATGCCAATGGCAGATTCCTAGTGCTAAAAACCATAAGCAGAAAACAGGGAGAATAAGTTCACAGATTGATCATAATTAGACCACAAAAAAAGAAAAGGTTCTGGAATCATGCTCCAGAGACGAGTGGTGCTCAAGGAAAAGCTATGGATGCCAAACCTTCTGTATCTAGTTTTTGAGATGGAGCGAAGATTTGAAGGGCATTTTAATAGACTAACAAGTTACTTACCCATGGTAACGTTCTTTCGACTGGATGTTCCTCCCACATATTCCTTATCTTTGATATTTCCTAATTTCCAGCTTGCTGCTTCTGATTTTTTTTTTCGGGAGAGGGCACTGTGCATCGATGCCTGGTCGAGTCGTTGTCCCTTGGAGGCCTCCGTCTTGACGTCAACGCCATCATAGGTATAAGTAGCTCACGCAGCACCCGTTGCTCATTTTAATTTTGAAGAGCGAAGCACTTTATTGAGTTAGATGCTTATTCCCCTTGAGAGAGCACGGGCTGTAACCACAAGGGAAGTTTTACTGCGGCGTATGATGGGAGGGGCGATAGGGAATACGTGGGAGGAACATCCAGTCGAACGAAAGTTACCATTGGTAAATAACTTGTTCTTTGAATGGATTGTGTTCTCCCACTTTTTTCTTATCTTTGATACACTCCCAAAGCAGTTAGATAATTTGGAGCAGGGAGTAAACATTCAAGTGGTCAGGTATGCACAGAGTGCAGTACTGCCTTTCCAAAAACAGAATCTTGGCTAATGGAGGAATCCAGACTGTAGTATTTCGTAAAAAAAGTATGTGCAGCCGACCATGTGGCAGTTGCACAAATATCCTTTATTGGGACTCCCCTCTGCAAAGCAGACGAAGTTGCGATACGCCTGGTAAGCTCTTAGATGTTCTGGGGGTTCTTTACCGGCCAGTCTGTAATGTTCTGCAATTGTTAAAATAATCCATCTAGAGATGGTTTGTTTGGTGATAGGTAGACCCAATGTATGACCTGAATAGCCCACAAACAACTGATCATTCTGTCTCAGTTTTGCCAGTCTGGTAATGTAAAAGTTCAGTGCACGCATAGGGTGTTAGGCAGAATCATGTACAGTAACCTTTGGGAACACCACATACAATTAAGACTATAAGTGTAAGTCTTAGTTACTTACCTGTAACTGTATTTCTCCAGCATTGGTATCTTTCATAGTATCAGATGCTTGAATATTTCCAGTCGTCAGACTGGGAATCCTCGGTGATAAAAAAATAATGATTAACATTTTTCAATATACATCCATTCTCCCCTCGAGAATGCATGTAAATACTCCATTGAGGCCTATGAGCCATTCTATTGTGTAGTCCCTCCACCTCACTTTGGTCCTTTATGGCCTCAACCAATGAGGTGACAGGGTTTAAGCTCCGCCCCAGTCAGCCATCTTCAGATTTTGAACCATAGAAACTACAGTATGATGGGTGCTGAGCGTAGAGCAGCCTCTCAGGGGAGGCGGGTGGGCGCATGTGAATCTATGAAAGATACCAATGCTGGAGAAATACAGTTACAGGTAAGTAACTAAGACTTCTCCAGCATTGGGTCTTTCATAGATTCAGATGCTTGAATAGAATACCAAGCAGTTAAAGCATGCCACCATATATACATATATGTACATATATAAGCATAGATGCAGAAAAGTTATTTCTGACAAACCTTTACAATGCAGCAACACAACAGTTACCTACTCAGGGAAAGGCGGGAAAGGAGGCTGATCCTACCTTATGCAAAGAGGTGGCAGAGCACTGCCTGTCCAACTTCAGATTCCTTGTTGGCATCTTCTGCAAGGTAGTAGTATTTGGCAAACATGTGCAGAGTGCTCCAGGTAGCGGCTCTGCAGATGTCCTTCAAGGGTACCCCTGCGTGGAACGCTACTGATGCCACTCTCCCTCTGGTGGAGTGTGCTGATGGCGGTCTGGAGAGGGGGTCGCCCTTCTATCGATGACAATGGGTGATGCATGAGACCCATTTTGCCAGACTTTGTTTGGAGATATGTTGCCCATTTGTGCGGCCCGCGAAGGCAATGAACAGTCTGTTAGATAAGCGGCACTCTCTTGTTCTTTGCAAGTAGAATTTCAAAACCCTAGTCACATCTAGGGAATGTAAAGCTCTTTCCGCCTCCGAAGTATGGTTCCGGAAGAACGATGGTAGAACAATGCGTTCTGTCAGTGTCATTTCAAACTTTGGGTGCGGTCTCAAAATGACGCGGTCTTGCTGAAAACAAGTAAAAAGAGGTTCTGAAGACAAGGCTTGTAATTCACTGATCCTCCTGACCGAAGTTATGGCTATCAAAAAGGCCGTTTTCCAAGATAAGAATTTTATGTCACATCCGTGAATGGGTTCGAAAGGGAGGAACTGATGTGGGTGTAGGAGGGTAAGTACGCATCAACCCCTTCAGGAAGATCTTGATGGCTGGAAGAGAGAGTAATGACTGCGCTTTTGGAGTCGTCGTGTATGCCGATATGGCCGAGAGGTGAACTTTGATGGAGGATAGGGAGAGACCCGTCTTAGCCAAATGTAATAAGTAAGGTAGTATCTGTTCTACCAAAGATGTAAGTGGGTTCATCATAGATGTTTTACACCACCTAGAGAAGCAGGTCCATTTCCACACGTAGGTAGGTGATCCTTGTCGAGGGGGCTCTAGAGGCACTGCTCAGGAACAAGGCCTTGAGGTAGAGGCTTGCTGGGTCATGGTGAAGGACTTTGCGGTTCTGCTGGGCCAAGAGGTATTGATGTGCCTAGAGGCGAATTGGAGGCCACGGGATAGATGCTGCAGAGTCGGGTACCAATTCTGACGCGCCCAGTCTGGCGCTATTAGGATCGTGGAGCAATCCTGTTCCTTCATTCTGCGCAGAACTCTGGCAATGAGTGGAATGGGGGGGAAGGCATAACGGAACTTCGCTGTCCAATCCACCGAGAATGCATATTTTGCTGACTGATGTTCCGGGTACCTTGAGGTGAATGCTTGACATTTTCTGTTGAGTCTGGTGGCAAAGAGGTTGATCTGTGGATGGCCCCATACGGAGAAAATCTGCTGAACTTCTTTTTCCTCTAACTCCCATTCGTGGGATGACGTGTACTCCCTGCTCAGTTTGTCCGCTAAGACATTTTCCACTCCCTGGAGATGTTCCGCCCTGTTCTGGACTTTGTGTTGCAAAGCCCATGTCCATAGTAGTTGAGCTTCCTGTGATAAGATCTCTGACTTCGTGCCCTCTTGCTTGTTTGTGTAGTGCATGGATGTTGTGTTGTCTGTCTGGATGGTCAATACTTGACCCGCCACCACTGGAAGGAACACTTTTAGAGCCCAACGTATCACCCTGAGCTCTAGAACATTCATGTGGAGCTGTGATTCCTGGTCTGACCAATCCCCTTTTGTCTGGAGGTCCGACCAAGTGCGCTCCCCATCCCAAAAGTGAGGCATCTGTCCTTAAGAGAAGGGTAGATGTTGGTGCCTGGGACGACATCCCTTGGAGCAGGTTCCATGGAGTATTCCACCATCGAAGTGCCTTGTGCACTGCCGTCGGTATCTGGACTACATATTCCCATGAATCCATGGCTTGTTTCCATTGGTGGTCCAGGGCCTCCTGGATTAGTCTCATGTGAAGTCTGAAATTTGGTATGAGAAATGTACATGAGGACATCATGCCCAGGAGGGATTTGAAAGAGCGTACCATGGTCGTCTCTTTTTCTAGGAACAATGATGCCGTGCGGAGGATGGCTGTTACTCTGTCCGCCGATGGTCTTACCCTGGGAATGGTGTTGTCAAACTCAGCTCCCAGAAAGATGACCGTTTTGCTGGGTGCTGGGCAGGATTTTATGTTGTTTATCGAAAAACCTAACTCTTTTAGGAGTTTTATCGTTTTCGATACTGCCAATTGAGCTTGACTGTAGGAGCTTGCCCTTATCAACCAATCATCCAAATACAGAAAGACCTCCATTCCCAACCTTCTGAGGTTTGCTGTTACAGGTGCCAGACATTTGGTAAATACCATCTGTGCCGATTTTAGCCTGAACGGGAGTACCCTGAATTGGAAATGTAGGTCTGCTATAGCAAACCTGAGGAGCTGTCTGTGGGCAGGATGAATCGGAAAGTGGAAATATGCGTCTTCTAAGTCCAGAGTGGCTAGGAAGTCGTTTTTGTTCTGCCACGGTAAGACGCCTTGCAGGGATATCATTTTGAATTTGATGTATTAGTTGAGTGCCCTTAAGTCCAATATGGGCCTCCATTGACCGTTTTTCTTTTTGATTACAAAGAAGTGGGAATAGAACCCTTTTCCTTTCTGAGAATAAGGAACTGGCTCTATAGCTGCTTTGCGCAGTAATTTCTGAACTTCCGCCATGACGTTCCGCAGCATGTGAACTTTGCGAGGGGTAGGGACAAGGGATGGGGGATTGTCTAGGAATTCTATGGTGTAACCCCAGCGGACCACTTGCAATACCCACTTGTCTGATGTTATAGAGTTCCAGCGATGAAAAAATTGGCTTACCCTTCCCCCCACAGGTTTTCGACATAGAGAGGGAAGAATCGAATGATCAATTTTATTTGTTCTGGATTTACCTTGGGAAGGGCTGCGCTTTCCTCTCTGGGAATACCTGTTGGCAGATTGATGATATCTGATGCCTTGGAATGTGTTACCTTGCGACTTTTGACCATAGGAGGAACGCGTATATCCTCTGTCTTTTGACGCCAAACCTATAAAGGGCCGAAAGGACCTGCAGTCTTTATATTTATTCTTCAAGGAACTGATGGCTCGAGCTGTATCCATGTCCGTTTCGATTCCTTTTAGGTGGTCATCTACTTTTTTGCCAAAAAGGTCTTGCCCGTCGAAGGGCATGTCCAAAATTTGTGCCTGTACCTCGGGCCTGAAATTTGTGGCCTTCATGCATGCCTGCCTCCTTAGCACCTTGCTGTGGGCCATTTGTCTGAAACCTGACTCAGACACATTGACCACAGCTTGATCATGTGGTTTGAAGTAGCTTCTCCGTCCGCAATGATGGACCTTGCTTCTTCCTGTAAATCTGCTGGTAGATGTTTGGTCAGCTTCGACATCCGAAGCCAAAGTTTGCGGTCAAACCTGGCTTGATGGCTAATGCGTTGCCCGCTCCAATCGTGAGAGAGATGCTGAGGAAGACACCTTTCTACCCATGGCTTCCAGCTTACGACCTTCCTTGTCTGGTGGTGCTGACAGTGGTGATGATGGATTGGCTAATTTCTTTCTGGCCGCTACTGTAATGACTGAGCCCGGTTTAGTATGACCCCTTAAACAAAGGGGTGCTGAGTCAGGTGCCTTGTACTTCTTTTCAGGTCTTGACACTAACGCAGGTGTGGATAAAGGTGTGGCCAGTATCTTCGACCCCGACTCCCATTTGGTGTCGAGAATGGGAATGGTGGTAACCGTTCTTCTGCATTTGTCTCTGTGCTCATAAAGCACCGATTTCTTCTCTTCCGATGAAACTTGTATTTGTTTTTTCAACAAACAATATGATTAGGTTTTTCAACAGCAAAGGTACATATTGTCATCAACCACATAGCCATCAACAACAGTAGTTGTGCATAGGTCGATTGATGCCTTAGAGGCCGCCCTCTGTAGGTGTCGATAGGTCGCCTTGGTCGTGCTTCTACACTTACTCTTTCCCCCTCGCACCCTCCATCCCCCATAAGTGTCGAGGCCTGGTGCCCTCAATCTCGTGTTGGACCGTGTTCCCAGACCAAACCAGATTAGAGCCAGCGTGTGAGGGGTGGTCTTTTGGTGAGAGCTGGGTGTTTGTCGGCATAGTCCATTGTTCATGCGGCCCGTGAGTATTGCTGTGACCTTCTCCGCAACAACAATCTCCCAACATTTTGACCACCATAGGTGAACTGATGGGCCCTCTGCGTTTTTCCAGAGCTGAGCCAATGCTTCTTTTGCTGCTAGTGCACAAGCGTGAGACGTGACCAGCGAGTGGAACTTCCCCCCCTCCCGTCACTCCCAGGAGTATTGTTCCGGGGTCCCAGGGGAAGGTGATCCCAGTTAGTACACTGATGTGACCCATCACCTCCCTCCAGGACCTTTCGGCCTTCGGGCAGGAGCATACCATGTGGAACAGCGTGCCCCGCTCTTTGCATCCGCGCCAGCAGCTTGCCGGTATATCAGGTTTGGCTTGTGTAGTTGTTCTGGGGTGATGTAGTACCTGTAGCAAAGTTTATAGCCACCTTCTCTGTTCGAGATGCATTACATGCTTTTATGGAGTCTGGCCCAGATTTTCCCCCATTCCTCCATGTCTAATTCTCTGCCCAGATCTCTCTCCCAGGCTAGCATGTATTTTTCTTTTTTAGAAGGATCAGTTCTGTTCAGTAGGTGGTGTAGCATCGAGATTCTGCCTTTGGAGGGGGGCGACAGAAGTGAGAGCTCCAGCGCTGTTAGTTCCCTGGACCTCTTTTCCCTGACCTCTTTGTGTCATAATCAATCCCGGAGCTGGGCGTAGTGGAACCTCTCTGACTCTCCCACCCCAAACTTTTCCTTGCATCTCTCAAATGTTATGGGGAGGTCACCCTCCAAAATGTATGCGATCCTTTGTAATCCCGCTACTTTCCATGGTTCGAAGCTTCTTGCCGAGTTACCCGGGGAGAACCCAGGGTTATTCCAAATGGGGGTTAATGGACCTAATGTTCCTCAGATGCCCCATTTCCGCGATGCTGCCCTCCAGCTTTCCATGGTTACTATGGTTGCTGAGAGGGGACCTCTCCTGCTCTGGGATTTTATAGGTGGGAGGTATGGCAGATCCGCCAGCGGGACTTGGCACCAGGATTCTTCTAGTTGTTTCTAGAGTGGCTGGCTCGATGTTTAGGGCCAGGTGTATGCGTGCGAGAGTTGGGCTGTGTGAGCGTACCTTGTTAGGTCGGGGACTCCCAGCCCTCTGAGGTCATGATTCCCCTGGCTATTCTGGGCCTCCCCCAGACAAACTCCTGTATTTTCTTCTGCAGGGAAAGCAAAACGGGTTTTGGGATGTGGATTGGGAGGGCAGCGCAGTGGTACAGGAGCCTGGGGATCAGGTTCATTTTTATGGCGGTGATGCGCCCAAACCACAAAATTTTTTTTGGAGTGCTCCAGTTCTTCCATCACTCCGAAAGTCCCTGAACAGCTGTGGGAAGTTGTGTAGGTATAGGCGAGAGGGGTCCCCGGGAAGCTGCACCCAAGGTATTCAATGATTTTTGAAGAGCAGGGGATCGGTAATGTTTGGTCGAGGGACGCTCTTTGTTGTTTAGAGAGGTTTATTGGGAGGGCTGCTGATTTATCTACGTTAATCCTGAACCCGGAAACCACTCCGAAGTCCTCAATTTCCTTCCAGAGGGGGCCGAGGGAGCAGCTCAGGTCGGTTATGGTTGCTAGGACATTGTCCGCATAGAGGGCAATTTTATATTCGTGGTCCCCCACCCTTAGTCCCTTTATGCTTGTGTTCTGTCGTATTCTGGCTGTAAAGGGCTCCACGGAGAGAGCAAAGATTAGCAGGGAGAGGGTGCATCCCTGCCGGGTCCCTCTGTTAATTTTAATTTTTTCAGATTTGTTGCCGTTGACCCGCAATTGTGTAGTGGGGTGTTGGTAATTAGCCATAGCCCATTTGGTGAAGTTTGGTCCAAACCCAAAGTGACCCAGCACCTTTCGGATGTAACCCCAGTCCACTCGGTCAAAGTCCTTGTGGGCATCTAGTGATATTACGGCCATTCCCTCCCCCGTCTTGTGGGCGCTTTCAGTTAGATTGATTGTGCGCCGTATATTGTCGTGTGTCCCTCGCCCTGGGATAAATCCTGTTTGATCCCGATCAATTATATCTAGAAGGATCACCCCTAGCCTGCCCGCCAGTACCTTTGAGTATGTTTTCCCGTCATTGTTCATTAGGGCTATTGGTCGATAGGAAGAGGCAAGTTCAGGATCCCTGTGAATTCAGGATCCCTGTGAATGAGCACTGTAAGGGACTCCGCCATGGAGTCCGTGACAGTGCCTGTAGCCAGGAAGGAATTGAGTAGGGCTGTCAGATGTGGGACCAGGATGTTTGTATACGTTTTGTAGAATTTTGCCATAAAGCCGTACGGGCCCGGGGCCGTGTTCTTTAATGATTTGATGGCTTTGGTTATCTCTTCCGGGGTGATTGGGGATTCTAGTTGTGCTGGCAAGGATTTCATTTGGGGGTGGGTTGGGCTAAGGTAACTGGAAAGGTCCAGAAGTGACGTGGGCTGCCCAGTCATAATTGCTCTGTGGTGGTTCACTAGCTCCTCCATTTTATCTGGCTCAGTATATTTAGCCTTGCCGTCGGCTCCTATGAGCCTCGAGATGTTATTCCGACTGTGGGCGTTCAAGTAGACCAGTGCTATGATAGTGATGGGTTGCTCCACAAATAGCCCCTTCAGCTGTAGGAATCTGCCCCCGGGTCCCTTTTGACCGTGATCTTAGTTAGGGGGACTCTATCACTGAGGAGAATCGCCACCCCTCGTTTTTTCTCCCCGAAGGATGCAAAGAAGGTCTTCTTAAACCGTTTAAATCTGATTCGGCTTTCATCAGATCGCAATAGGTGGGTCTCTTGGAGAAGTACTATGTCTCCTGCTAGTTAACCCAGTCTATCTTCCACAGACTTGCGCTTTCTTGGGGAGTTAAGGCCCTGCACATTCCAGGTGAGGATTATGATGTTATGATTGTCCGTCATTCTGGGAAGGGGTAGCGATTCGCGTAACTCCGGGCCAGGTGGACCTGGGGCTGATATGGCCCATGTGAGTGGTGGCTTATTGTCTGTGTTGCGCGAGGATGCTCTTTGCTGTTAGTGAACTGTGTTGTGTGGCTATCTGCAGAGATGGGGCAGAGGATGTATCCCCTCCCATGCTCCCTAGTACCTTTCCTCCCCCTCCTCCTCTCCCCTCCCTCCCCCCCAACAAACCTAGCAGGAGAGAACTCATCCTACTAAACTGTAACTGGCAGTGCAAGTGCACCTATTAAATGGCCAACTGGGCCCAATGCGTAAGCTGCGGTGTGGCATAGCAAGACAGAATCGGGGCACAGGAATGGGTGTTTTTCGACAGGTGAGGGACCCCTGGGGCCCGTTACCTTGTTAATCCTATGCGGGTCCCCGTGCTCCTCCACCCCTGATGGACGTCCTCCTCCTCACCCCTAAATCGCGGCCCGGGCCAGAGCTCCCTCAAGGGCATCAGGTCCCGACAGAGGACCCCCCCCAGCTTGTTACAGATGCTATACAGATGCTGGTTAGGCTGGTTTGAGTGCCTTGTGGGGGGGGGCCTCAGATCCTGTGTCTTCGGCTTACTCTGGACCAGGATGTTCCCGGTTGTTTCCCAGGTGCGTTTCGGGCTACTTCTTCGGCGTCTGACTCCTCCATGCTGCTTCCGATCCCCATTAATTTTTCTGCTTCCTTTAGAGAGTCGATCTCCTGGTTGGCTCCCTCCCAAGCGAATCTCACCGATGTTGGGAAGCCCCAGTGGTAAGGGACTTTCCGTTTCCGGAGCCATTCCATCAGCACCTTGAGCGTTTTCCGCTTCTGGAGGGTAGCATTTGCTAAGTCCTGATAAAGTAGGATAGTAGAGCCTTGGAAGGTAATTTGGTGCATCGCTCTTACCTCCCGCATAATGTCCTCCTTGATCTGATAGAAGTGCACCCTCGGTGGGGAGGGGCATGCTCGTCTTGGGATCATTCTGTGCACTCGATCCAGCTCCAATGGGGCAACGTCTGGAAGGGTGATGATAAATTTGAACAGTTCCGAGACATAGCTTTTCAGCTCAGCGTCTGGGATTGAAGATGGGATTCCGCGGAGGCGGATATTGTTTCGCCGCAATCTGTTTTCCGTGTCCTCTTGTTTCGCTGCGAGTGCCTCGCATCTCGCCTCCAGCGCTGTTATTCTGTCCAGCTCCTTCTCCCATTCGAATTTCTGTTCACAGAGGTCAGTCTCAATTGCGGCTGCTCGGGATTCAACCGCCACGACCCGCTTGTCAAGGGAGTTAATTTTCTGTGTGACCTCCTCAGTGTCTTTCTGGATCTCCCTTGCCAGGGCAGATAGCAGGTCCCTCAGGTATGATTTAGTGGCTGATTGTGTTAAGTCTGGAGCCTCCATTGAAGGGCT
The DNA here is from genome assembly GCF_040938575.1 of Ambystoma mexicanum. Lineage (NCBI taxonomy): Eukaryota > Metazoa > Chordata > Amphibia > Caudata > Ambystomatidae > Ambystoma > Ambystoma mexicanum. The sequence continues at coordinate 676,347,390 of NC_090934.1, forward strand.
GCTGCCAGCGGATAGCTCTCGTAGCAGGTCCCCCTTCTTTGCTTTATCTGCAGCTGCTCCGCTCATTAGGGTTGCAATATCCGCTTGCTTGGAAGCTTTCCCGCTTTTCGCCATGTTCCCAGAGGCGTGGTAGCTTGGTGGTGGGTGTCCGTGGATGTTAGCTCATGACTCGCACCCTCAGGGGCTTGGGCTCAAGTCCGCTGTTGTGGTGGAAGAGAGCCGAGGGAGGGGCTGGTGGGGGAGCTGTACCGGCTGTTGGATTTACGGGGCTCCCAAGCCACAAGCTGCTGCTGGTGCTTCCCTCTTTGACTTAGTGGTGCAGGGGCAGCTCCACCAGGGAGGGCGGGTGTAAGGTTCTTTCTTCTGTGATGGGGGGGGCGAGCTCCGGAGGGTGAGGGTTGGGTCGGGTGCATGGGCCTGCACACCCGCCGTCTACCAGCCACAAGAGATTACCAGCTGCGCTCCCCAGCAGTCCATGAGGCAGACTCCTCAACGAGGGGTTGTTTCCTGGGTGGGTGTGGGGGGGACCCGCTTTTGGGATGCGTGGCAGTGATTTTTAGGTCTGACCCAGTACTGTGCAAGGTCTTGTGCAGGCCCCCTGGAACAGGCTGAGCTTCATGGCCCCCGGTTTCTTGCAGAGTTGGCCGAGGGGCTTGGGGCAGCGCGAGTGGGTGATGCTGGGAAGAAATAGGAGGAGAGGGGGAGGGCTGCCACCAGCGTGAGGGAGAACGGTGCCTAGGCCAAGCCCCCACCCCCTCTGATCACCTCTGATCTCGCTTCTGTGGGCCCATTGCGGAGGGAGCGGGATGCCTCGCGTGCCGCCGGATCCTTGACTTTGCCTCAGGGGAGCTGGGGCTGCTGAGGGTGCAGGTGAGCAGAGCTCCAGGGATGAACGTGGGAGGCTGGGATCCAGAGCAGCCGGAGGGAGGAGTTAAAGGCTCCCTCATGGTGCACAGCTCCTTGCGGCGGGTCGTCCTCTCACGGACGGGGTTCTGCAGGGCAGGAGGAGGAGTAGACAGGTAGGCAAGTCGAGGGTGGGATCAGCTTGCTTCCTCATTACATGGATCAGCTCCGTTGGCGGGAGCCGAGGTTGGTTGTGCTCGGCAGTGGTGTTAGGCGCTCTGGGCCATCAGATTACACTCGCCCATCCCCCCTGTTGGGGCCTGCATTGTTCTGCAGAGGCTGCCACTTTCCCCCATACGTGGTCCGAGTCCTCGGCGAAAAGAGCCTCGGGAATGGTGAAAAAGCCATGCATTAGCAAAGCACGTCAGGGAGTGTCTGCCCCAGACATTCAGACGTAGCTTCGTCCAATTCCAGAAAGAGACAGGGCGATGGGCCAGGTCTGGAGCACTGCAGCTGCCAGGAACTCCTAAGGAGACATGCTAGTCGCGGCGTCTCCAAGCCACGCCCCTGAAACTTGTATTTTGAACAAGTCTGCATCTTTACCAATTATAGTATGAAACAATACCAAATCGTCTGGAGGAGACGAATCACCCGGGTAGTCTTTCTTCCTGGGTTTCTCAACAATATAATCATCCCATTTACGGGGAGCATCATTATCCTGCGTAATCTCCCCTTCCTCAGGATCCAAAAAATCCCTGAACGGGTCCTCTTGCCAATCAGATACTGACACAGATGATGGTTCCGTAGTCGGATCTCGAACTGGCAATCGAGGACTATGCGGTGAGGCTGGAGAGGGGACTCTTGGAAGTGAAGCACTGAGTGTTCTGCTCCTGGATCTACGTGGAGGCTCAGGTGATCATGCTCTTTTCTGTGGCCCACTCCTGGAAGGGGAGTGTCTGGGTGTGCTATGCTAAGGTGAAGCATCCCTCAGGGGGGTTCTTGGTCCCTTCAGTACAGAAGACCTATTCTTTTGCTCCTGGCACCTGTTAAATTCCTTGATGATTCTTTGCATCAATACCATGAGCCCCGGGTCATAAGGATCAGCCATGTCCTCTGAATCCGGTTGCCAAGGAAGGCTGTTTTCCTTAGGAATGAGGAAAGGTTGCTCCCCAAGAATTTCCGTGTCTGAGAACTCCTCCTGCAGAATGACATCCAGGAGTTCTGTCATCTCTTTTAAAGGGGACAGTTGTGCTCCAACCGGCTCAGGTGTATCTGAAAATGGAGACGTTGCCCCCAAAGACTTGTGGAGACTGCTCACATTGGATGGTTTATCCATGACATCAGCAAATGGTGTTCTGGGTTCTACTTCTTCAGAAGATACAGAAATTTTTTGGAGTCGTCGACGGTGCTTTCATCGACAGTGGTTTCACGAGCGATGGCTTCATCGACGGTGGCTTTGTGGATGAAGATTTTGAAGATGGTTAATCCGTCGACAAGGGCTTCGTGGACGAGAGCTTCGTGGAGTGATGAGATTTCTTCGTCGGCGACTGCTTCGTGGACGATGACTTCGAGGACAAGGATTTGGTTGTGGACGATGAGGCTTGGAGTGTTGTCGTAGTTGATGGTGGCTTCGTCGACAGCTTGGTCGTCGGTGAGCCCCTGACCTTGCTGCCGCTCATGGACAGCGTCTCCGTGGATGACAGCCCCCCCCACCCCCGGCTTTTTGAAAATGCCTCCTTCCCTTTGACGGTGGTTTTTTCTTCAGGATGACATGCCTTGTGGTGTCCTGAGTCCAAGGAAAGCATAGAAGAAGAGGCTTCCAACTTTCTTTTAGCCTTATGAGAGGGAGAGGAACTCCTTTACACTGAAGAGGCCCTTCTTTTAAAGGTTTGTCTCTCAGATGGTTTAGTAGACAATACAGGAGCTGTCTTGGCAGACTCCTCGTCAGAGGACAGACCTTTGGCTTCTAGATGTCACAGAAGTCTCCTGTGTCTGTCTTGCAGGGTTTTGGTGGCGAAAGTCCTGCAAATTTCACTTTTTTGATGCCATGTGGATATAAGCAGTAAATGCAGCGGTCATGCAGATCCTTCATGTAGACCAGTTTCTTCCTGCATCTCGTGCAGTCCCTAAACTAGGAACCCTCTTGGCAGACTGAAGCTCAGCCATGCTGAGGAAAACTTTCACTTGACGAAAAAGTGCCAAGAAAAACGTTTTGCAGAGCCCAAAAGCTCAGAACAGAAAGCCCCTATGGAGGGGAAGTCAGTAGAATATATTACAAGAACATAAACTATACACACAAAGTGAAACACATTTTAAAAGCTCAGAGAGCTGGAGGATTCCTTCTGTCTGATAGACTGCGGTGAAAAATCTGAAGATGACTGACTGGGGCGGAGCTTAATACCTGTCAACTCATTGGTTGGGGCCATAAAGGACCAAAGTGAGGTGGAGGGACTACACAATAGAATGGCTCATAGGCCACAATGGAGTATTTACATGCATTCTCGAGGGGAAAATGGATGTATATTGAAACATTTTAATAATTATTTTTTATCACCGAGGATTCCCAGTCTGACGATGGAAAATATTGAAGCATCTGAATCTATGAGACATCCAATGTTGGAGAAGTACAATTTCACCTTTGGTACAAGCCTGTACTACACAGTAAAGTGGTAGCGATGGCTGAGCAGCCAGACTTATCTCAAGAGTAAAGTGAGCAGTATCAGAAGTTACATAAAGGACAATTACTATGATTCAAGCAAACACTGATTCAAGGTTTCTGAGTAAAAGAACATACATTTATGTACACCATCAGTTATAAAACAGTACACTATTATAAAGCAGAAGAAAATCACAATCTTAATACAATACAATGACCCCCAATCAATTCTGGACAAGTTAAGCTAAAAAATGAAGTGTGAGCAAAATGGCACTCCAGCAATTTAAAAGGGAGGAAAAGACAAGGTTATACAAAATCAACACCACCAACAAGTGATAGGCAGGGCAATCTAGAAAAGGCTTACTACAACTAGGATTCAAATCAATAGGCCTGGGCCAATGTTAATGGTTCAGAGTCTTTGCAGAGGATCACACAGTTCAGAGTAGTTCGCGGTTAAATCTTTGCCAAGAGTTCAAAACGAAGTTGGTCAGAGGAAAAGTTATTTAAAGGAGAAGAGGACAAGCCTTCGGAGGGGCGAAAGATTTCAAACACTTTGACTGTGGTCTGACGGAATGAACGACCAGATTTGCACAGTACCTTAAATGAAGAAGAATGTTGTAGCTGAGGCGGTTGTTCCTGGCAGTTCCTGCAGGCTCCCAGTTCCTGAAGCGACTGTCGTGGTGACAATAAGGAAGAAGACTTGAGGGTCCTGCACTGCCCAGGGAAGAAGCCAGCAGCAGAGCAAAGCGTCAAATAAAAGGTGCGCTTCTTAAAGCCCAAACAGGTTCCGTTCCTCCTGCCGATGCAGAGCAAATTCGACCAGGAGAGGAAGGCCGGCGGTTGGTGTTTTGCGAGCTGGTTGTTCCCACCAAGCTCAAGGGAAGAAGATTCCTTGCAGATCTTCTTTGTCGTCAGAGTTTCGGGCGATTGGGACCTTCATCAGGGCTTCACCGGGATGTCCAGTAGTTGCAGCAGTCGTCTTCCTTCAGCTCCTCGTTGGTTCTCTTCTTCCAGTGGTGACTCTGTCTTCCAAGTCCCAGAGACCTGCTTTTAAGCAGTTTTCCCCCATTCACTCAGCCTGGCTGTCAATCACACAGCAGGGTGGCTGTCCTGGCAGGACAGTCACCTCGTCAATCAAACTAGAGTGCGACTTGGGTCTCCCAGGAGACCCTGTGCAGGGGGCCTCAAATCCCTCCCTCAAATCCTGTCCATCCAGACATCAGGCGCCAAAGGAGGGCTTCTGTCCAGAAGCCGGCCAAAGGACGGCGAACAAAGGAACCAAACCTGGTTTGGCACGCAGAGTAAAACACGAAAAAGACCTTTACAAAAAGAAATGGCGAATAAACCCAACCGGAACCAAATAATAATAAAAGGGGTGCAGCAGGTTAGAGTTTGAGGCTACCACCATAGCCTCTAACTTTACTGAGGCTATTTTCATAGCTAGCGGTAAAATAAAAATGGCAGATACCACTGCCACCAGCCAAATCTTAGAGAAAGGGGAACGAAATAATGTTCCATGGGAATCAGACAAAAAGGGCTAACTATTAACCCTTCCAGTACTCTATTGGAAGATAGGTTGTACTGGGTCTGTAAATGTAAAAGGACTAGTAAAGTCAATGGCAATTTTACATGTTCTGGGAGACAGTAGTCAGTCCCAGAAAATGGAATTTAAAGTGGGAAGTCTAAAAAGACAACCCTGTGTCACTGCACTAATGGTGCTGTGTGACACACAGTAAAAAGATGATGCCTATGGAGTGGGTGAGACTCCATAATCCTTGAGCACAAAAAATGTACAACACATAGCAAAAACACATGTAAGAGTGGGAAAAAAGGCTCACACTCTTACCAGGTGAAAAAATTAAACCCTAAAAATCCAGCAAAGCTGCTGAGGGACTCACAAGGTAAGGGAAATTAGCCATTCTGGAAAATTCTCCCTAAAATAGGCTCGAGTCTGTGAAATCTTTCTTCCTCTTTCCCCGCGTGTGGCGGAGTATAAAAGGATGGTAAAGTTATTTTCTGAGTGAGGTGAAATTTACGAACAACCTTGGGGAGGAAGTTTGGCTTCACCTTTAATACCACTCTGTCTTTATGAAAAACAGTACGAGGAGGCTTGCAGGATAAAGTCTGTAGCTCACTCACCCTTCGGGCAGAAGTTGTAGCCACTAAGAAAACTGTTTTTAAGGTAAGAAGTCTTAAAGGACAAGAATGAAGAGGCTTGAAGGGAGCACCCATTAGGAAGTTTAAAACCAAATTGAGAACCCACAGTGGGACTTGAAAGGGAGTTGGAGGATAAACATTAGTTAATCCCTTTAAGAATTGAATTACAAGAGGAATCGTAAAATAGGAGACTTCTTCTGCAATGCGCTTGAAGATGGAAAGCGCTGCTAGATAATCTTTGATCGTACCAATCTGGAGCCCCAGATCTGCCAATTGCAAAAGAAAAGATACCACTATCGGTGTATTGCATGAGAACTGGTCAACATTCTTTTCTCTACACCAGCTGCAGAACTTATTCCAACTGCAGCGGTATAAAGATTTGGTTGCTGGCCTTCTGGGTGAAAGCAAAACCTCCATTACGTAGTCTGGGAGGTCCCAATCCTTGTATCTCAGCCTCTCAGAAACTATGCGTGAAGGCTGAGAGTCCTGATATCCAGATGGAGAACCCGACCCCCCCCTCTCTCTCTCTCTCTCTCGCTTTGTGTAAGACGAATCGGAGGGCTGATGAACATGTCCAGAAGGTCCGGGTACCACACCCCCATGGCCCAATTCGGGGCAATTAGGATCATGAATTTCCTGAATCTTCTGAGCCTCCTTATTACATGAGGAATGACAGGGATTGAAGGAAACACGTAAAGAAGTGGAGATTACCAGTCCACCACAAACACGTCTCCTAGAGCTCCTCTTGGGGGAAATTCCCTTGAGCAGAACAGTTCGCACTTCCGGTTGGCGCTGGTCGTGAACAGATCCACTTGAGGGGTTCCCAAAGGGTGAAGATCTCTTGAAGGACTTCCTGAGCTAGTTCCCACTCGTGGGAGACTGCGCTATGCCTGCTCAGAGCGTCCGCCGTTGTGTTCCTCTCTCCAGCTAGGTGAACTGCTGATAGATTCCTTCTTGTATTGCCCAAAGCCAGAGCTGCATTGCCTCTGTGCACAGTGGTAGTGACACTACACCTCCTCTTTTGTTGAGGTAGTACATGGTCATTGTGTTGTCTGTCATTATCAGGACATTCCTTCCCGCATAGAGGGCAGGAATGCTTTCAGCATTAGTCTGACTGCCCTCAGCTCTAAAAGGTTATGTAGTTTGGACTCCGATGGAGACCATTGACTGCTGATGGTCAAATCGTTGGTATGGGCTCCCCACCCCATGAGTGAGGCGTCCGTCACTACTGTTATCTCCGGCCATGGTTGCCAAAAGTGTTCTCCTTTCGAGATGTTCTCCCGACAGGTCCACCACTGAAGGTACAGTGATATTCTATTTGGGATTTGAAGGAGATCTGACATCCTTCCTGAGAATTGTGACCATTGGGTCCTGAGAGCCCACTGGAGAGATCTCATTTCCAGGCGAGCCTCTGACACCAGAAAAATGCAGGATGACATGAGACCGAGGACCCTTAGAAAGTCGAAGGCCGGAAGATGTTGGGCATTATGGAATTTGGTGACCATCTGCAGAATGTCTTGAGCCCTCACCTCCGGTGGCGAGGCTTTTCCCAGGGATGCATCCAGGACTGCTCAGATGAATTGGAGTCTTTGTGATGGTATCATGTGAGACTTCTTGAAGTTGAGGGAGAAGCCCACCCTGTGGAGGGAGTGGCAGGTATATCAGATGATCTATGGCTTGTCCCAGGGAATTTGCCCTGATCAGCCAATCGTCCAGGTAGGGGTAGAAGTGAATCCCCCCCATTCTGAGACTCCCTGCCATAACCACCATTAGCTTGGTGAAAACCCTTGGGGCGGAGGTTATCCCAAATGGCAGAACCCCAAAAGTGTGATTTGCCAACGGTGAACCTCAGGAACTGTCTGGGATTGTGATGGATCGGCACATGAAAGTAAGTATCCTGGAGGTCCAGAGATACCATCCAATCCCGAAGCTGGAGGGCCTGAAGGATCTGTGAAAGGGTTATCATCTTGAACTTGTCATTCCTGAGGAACTTGTTCAAGTCTCTTAAGTCCAAGATGGGTCTCAAGCCTCTGTCCTTCTTTGGAATTAGAAATTAAGGTGAGTACCAACCCTTGTTCCTCTCCGCTAAAGGTACTGGTTCCATAGCACCTATCTCCAGCAGAGTAAAATCTTCTGCATAAGGAGTGGATCCGGAACCTTGAAAGAGTTGTTCCCCGGTGGATGACTCTGAGGTATTTGCAGGAAAGGTAGGCAGTAACGCTGGCCAACTGTCTCCAATGCCCAAGCATCTGAATTAATTGCCTGCCATTCGGTCAGATGCTGTGACAACCTGCCTCCTACTGCAGTCTTGTGAACAAAGACCACAGTGAGGTTTTAGAGCAGCTGACACAGTGGCTGAAGGTAAGGCAGCCCTTGCTGTTGCGGTCTAAGTACCCTTACCCCGTCCACCACGAGGGAATCGTCTTTGACCTCTTTGAGCTGGCTGTCCTCTGCCTTTTCCAAATGCAGAATAATAGCAAAAGGACCTACCCCTCCAGGCTGCACCTTATTGCAGCTCCAAGGGATTTGGCCGCTGCCTTGGAAGTTTGCAGCTTCTCCAAACTCTCATCAGCTTTATTCCCAAACAGATGTGTGCCATCAAAGGGCATGTTGAGAAGTCTGGATGACTATTGCAACCAAGCAAATCTGCGGATTACCATACAAGCCACCATGGCTCTACTGATGCTGTCAACAGAGATGAGACCAGTCTGGAGAGATTTGCATATAGCGTCCTTACCATCCTTGACAATGTTCAAGAAACCGTCTCATTCCTCCCCTTTGGGGATGCCGTCAGCTGTCATCGAAATACAGTCCCAAAGGGTATGGGTAAATCAGAGTGCATGTAGCATTATTATATTTTAGCGCCATAGTAGTGGCCGGGAAAAACTTCTTGGCCATGGCATCATATTTTTTGCCATCCCTATCTTGTGGAATTGTGGGAAGGTATTTTGTTTGCCAGAAGAGGTAGCTGCCTGTACTACCAGGCTTTCCGGTGTTGGATGTTTTGAGAGGTATTGAGGATCAGAAGTTGAAGCTCTGTATTTGTCTGTTAGCCTCTTATTCACTGCCGGGACAACCTCGGGTGTTTCCCAGTTGGAAGTTACCCTCCTCTACAGAGCCTTATGAAATGGGACAATTGGGTCTTCCTGTGGTCCTTTATCCAGTATGTCTGTTAAATCATCCTGTTCTAAAACAGGTTTGGGCCTGGACCATCCCAAGTATTCCATTAATCTTGTCATGAGTTGTCTATGGTTGCCCTCGGCTTGATCTCCTCGATCTGCCTTACCAAAATCGATTTCAGGGGAAGTGTTGATACCACTTGCCTCATGCAGATAGTCCTGCAGGTTTTTCATACGAGACTCTTCCGATATGAGTTCCTCTGATAGAGAAGGTGTCCCATATTCGAGACCAAATGGTCTTTCCTCCTCAGATGACTCTTCTGCATCTTCATAAATTGAAGAGTTTTAAAATACTCTGAATGAGATTGTGGTGTATAAATCTTCTCAATAGAAGAAGGCGCTATAGACGTCATAATGGGAGCTGACAGTGTCAAAAATCGTCGATGTTGACGTGAGCGGCTTTGACAAAACTGTCAACAGCTTGGAATGTTTCCACGAAGTCGCAGATGGCTTCGACATAAACGTTGAGGTCTTCGACGACAGTGTCGGAGGAATTGGGATATATATGGCATTGATATTGATACTCGTGGCGTTGATGACTTCTCCTTTCGGGCTTGCCGTATGGGTTTCTTTCAGCATCGATGAGGACAATCTTGTGTGCTTCATGGAGGATTTCTCTCAACTGAAGGGATGAGATCGCTCTCAAGGAGTTTCCACGGCCGGGTTAGAGGACTCACGGCTTCTGTGCTTCCCAAGTGTTTTGTCTGGGGTATCGCCTCTAGGTGTTGTCGAGGGGGGCAAGGCCGCATTCTCGCACACCTTCATCATACTAACTCTGAATTCCTCCCATTGAGCCAGGGTGCTATGTTTTGAGGGACAAAAATGACCCGTTCGGGTGAACTAGATGAGGAAGTGGATGTCAATCTATGGCGCCTCTTTTTGCCATGCCTCGAAGACGAGGAATGATGCAACCCACTTCGCGAACGGGAGCTTTTAGGTTTTTTATGACACAGAGACGAAGGCCTCGACTCATCAGATGATTTACATTTGGACGGGGTAATGGATTTTTGAGGCCTACCTCTCTCCAACTTCCCTCTGCGCTCACGCAAGGCCTTGGTTGTCATCGACGTGCATTTGCCACACTCCGAACATGGATGTTCCGACCCTAGACACCACAGGCAGATCCTGTGCGGGTCTGTCATGGACATTTTAGGACTGCAGTCCCAGCATTATTTAAATCCGGACCGAGGAGTAGATGGAGCCGATGAAGAAGCCATCTTGTCAAAAACTCAATACATTTTCTCAGAAAACTCGAAGAAAATGAAAGTATCACACAGAACCAAGCGTTACGTTACCGAAGCTGTGAAGCACGGAAAAAACGGAACTGAGCCGCGGGCACTGCGCAAACTACTTATACCTATGATGACGTTGACATCAAGACGACCAAGCATCGACGCACAGCACCCTCTACTGAGCAAAAAAATTCCAGAGCAGCAGGCTGGATATTTGGAAATATCAAAGATGAGGAATATGTGGGAGGACACAATCCATTCAAAATGTCTTGTTTTCAAACCTCTCCTACAGAAATATAGTGCCAAGCTCATACCATACTATATGCACCATAATTAGTGTGTTGAACTTTAACATATGCCCCACTGGAAACCAGTGGAGAGAATGAAGGGCAGGCACAATATAGTCACAGATTCAAAAGGAGCCTAGATGTGGAGTTCTGGACTCGGAAGGCGATTAGGGTAGACAAGGTAAATTGAGTTTGAACAAACCAGGAGGCATATCACCAAAAGCTACTAGTAACCTGGAACTCGTTGGGGGAATAAAGGTATGGAACAATTATTTTCAGTACCCATAGTGTGAAAAAGCCCTTATTGATAGTTGTATTGACATGTGATTGCATCGTCAGGACAGTGTCCATAAGCAGTCCAATGTTCTTGACCACTGTAGACACCAGAGGACAGGAGTCGAACTGCTTGGTCCAGACGTTCAATGGCCACTGACCTATTAGTATTCTAACGACCTTAACTTCTGTTTTTGTGACATTCATGTTTAAATGATTGACTCAAATGCAGTCATGAAGGGTTAGTAAGCATTGGGAGGAGTTTGTTTTCTCAGGGTCTTCACTCCCCAATGTGAGTTTCAGTTTTGTATCGTCAGCATAGTCATATGCTGAGATGGGAAAGTATGTAAAAAGTTTGAGAATGCAGCTAAAAGCCAAGGGGACAATGTGGAGCCATGTGGTACACTCACCACTAGAGCCATAGGTTTACATAAAAAAAGAGATAGATAGCCTGCTGGAAATTCCTCAAAAAATATTAAGCCCACTTCCAAGCTTCCCTCTAAATCTAATTTCACTGGAGCGGGACAATAGAATGTCATAAAACACTGTCCAAGGCGGGGGCTAGAACAAGGAGAACTAAAGCCTCCATGCCTCATTGATCAGTCCACAGCTGCTATACATTTAAAATTGACACAGTAACAGATTCCTGTGGTGTGCAGGGATCTAAAGTGGGATTTTAGTCAGTTCAGGATATAGTGAAATTCTACATATATTTGTAGTTGTTTTATTGCCACTTTCTTAATTAATTTTGCCATGAAAGGCAAGTTTGGGATTGAACAAAGTAGGGCTGTCTATAATAGTGTCAGAGTTTAAAGAGTTATTAAGCAACCCTCAAAAAATATAGCTTAGTTGAGGGGAAAGAGCAATACCTTTTAACAAATAGGTGGACCTGTGAGGGAACCATAGAGTTTACTGTGTTCACGCAGTTTCATAAATTTGAATTAGTCGACAGTTTGAAACTAAGTACATCTTAGTGGGGCTGCTAGTTTGAAAACATTGTTCTTATAATTCAATAATTCAAAAAACCAAAAACAGATCCCCCCGCTCCTTCACACAATGAGGAGCATGTGCAATTTGTAATCTATTATCAGTTATATGCATTCTCAATCTGACAGATCAGCGCTTCTTTTGTCCCCACAGGCATGGTACTTCGATAGATCTGCCCTCTTCTAGGTATATGTGGTCCCATTCTCGGGTGTCCCCTTTTAACTTCACTTTTAATATTAAGTATTATCGCAGTAGCACACAATCTTCCCCGATTTGGGGGTCAATTGGCCTCCAGTATAGGCCAAAATTAGGTCTAAAGTGGATTATTATCGGGCGATGAGGTGAGCTCATTTAGTAATATTCCCCAGTCCATATTAGCGCCTGCTGTCTCAGCTACAGTCGTGCTCTTGTATAGGAATTCTTTTTCAGCCGTGCACATCAGTGGATTTCCATCAGCCATGGAGTATTGAGTGGGTCTATGGGGCTTTTCCAGGATATTGCTTTCCATCTCTTGGCTAGGATGAGCAGGAAGGAGGCTATGTTCCTTTTGTGCTTTTCTTTCCTTTCCTTCGGTAAAACCCCCAACAGGCAGGAAGTGGGGTTGGACGGGATCGAACTATGCTTTAGGGTATTTATCCTGACTATTACTGCTGACCAATAGGATTGAATCATCAGGCATTCCCATATCATGTACCGGAACCCTGCATGTTTGTGGTGGCATTGAGGACATTTGTGAGGAAGGTCTGCGTGAAATGTATGAAGTTTTGCTGGTGTTATGTAGACTCCATGGACAATATTAAAGTAGATTAACTTACATTTTGCATCCTCAACACAATTTCTTTTTAAAATGTATTTCAAAGAAACGGCCTAAAGACATAGGGGTGCTAAACCCTAGACAGGGTACAAACACCAATCACATACAGGTACTACTGAGCAAAAACAATACACTCCGTGCAGTACAATCAACATAGCCACAAGAAACCCAGTACAAACGACAACGCCATATAAAAAGCACAAAAAAACTAATATTTGATCTGTCAAGAACAATTTTTAAATTGGAGGCAGATGACATATAGTTAAAGATTTGACCTTACTATGTATTTGCAAGAGCATGTTTGACCATAATTGATGTCTTTTGCTTCATATTCTGAGGCACCTTTGGCTTCAAGTAATAGTTTTTAGCACATAGAAAGATTCCCTCTTTCTCCTTCCAAGGAACGGGTTTTGCATATAACCGGGACGGATGTAGTTTGGGGATACAAGGTCATATGGCGGCAAATTTTTCCACCAATCATGAGTAATTCAAGAAGGAGCCCGTGACATATTATATTTTCTTTCCCACTGGCCGAAAGAGGGTAATAGACAGTTCTCAAAGAAATCACCTATTGTTGTACGTTTATTTTATAGAGGTTGTGAAGGCCTATATCTTGCATATTGCTAGGGTCTTGTTGTCTGTACCCAGAGGAATATCGCGCCTCGAAACACTTGTGTACAGGCGCGTTATAATTGCCACATGATATCATATCATATATCAGGGCAGTAACCCTCTTCGAGCTGAAATGCTGCTATCGTCCTTGTCCAAACATATTGGATTATGCTATTTATACATGAGCCTCCCACCCAATCCATAGGTTCCCAAATTAATTCACACTGCTCCTATAGTTTGGGATCTTACCTAATAACCTTCTTATTTCACTGTATTGGGTGTCTTTCCAGCTCGTGGTGTGTTGTAGCTGAGCCACCAGGTAATATAGTGTCATGATCCCTCATCATGTGGTCCCCAAGGCACTCCCCCATCCCCCGTCTCGCCTTTCCCCCTTCCCAGGGACTCACGTGGACTCTCGCACGTCTTGCGAGCGCACCCGCGCCTGGTCCGTAACAGGACAGCTGTCAGGTTACGGTCGTTCCTACATTGGCAATTGCCTTGGCGCTTAGGATCGCGAAGGGCTAGCCCTGAGCTTCCGCGTCGCGGGACTGTAAGGTCACGTAATGCTCTTGCCCGATCACGTGACTCAGCCGCTCATCACGTGACCAGAAGCGCGAGTACTTAAACTCAGAAACCCGGGTACTCGTTGCTTCACAGCTGTGCTCTGCATTCTGTTTGGCGCTACGAACCTTGAATCACCTTTGGATCACTCACGGAATCGACCTGGCTTGCTGTACTGGACTCTTCTTGGATTTTGCCCCTTTGGATTTGTTTGCACATTGATACACGGCTCTCGACCACAGACTGTTATTGGATTGCCTCTTGGATCACCCTCTTGCACCTTGGCTCTTTGTACCTCTTGCCTCACAGCTCCACAGCTCCTGCTAACAGGTGAACTACTGAGAATTACTCCTCTTGGGGTACCTCCGTCCACGTGGGTCCCGCACCTCTCCATTAGGTTCACTACCTCTTCCTTGACCCCGATTGGTAAGACCTTTTCCGTTTTATTCGAAACACTGTGGCTACTGTTTCTTGCTTGGTACTTAATCCGCATTTTCTTGCAGCAGTGTGGGGTCCCAGAGGTTCGCGGTCCCGGACTTGAACATCTTCGCCTGTGGCCTCAACGGCTGCACAGAGAGTGGCTTTAAGTTCTCTCTGTGCGGCATTTGGGGACGGAGGCCTCTTCTGCCTACACGACACTCAAGTCTCAACAGACTGTGAAGCCTATTGTCGTGTAGGCAATGGAGGGGAACGCTGAAGACCCCATGACTGCTATAGTCCAAGCTATTACAGTGCTACGAGCCGATATGGCAGCAGCCAACACGGCTATTCACCAACGTCTCGACAACATACAAAGTGTCAGACACCCTTTACCCCCAGATGCAGAATTCGGAGATACACCCTCTGTTTCCCAACCCGTTCCACCTCCGATTCTCCCACCTCAGAACCCCGTTCCCGTGGTACTACCTACTCCTTTCCCATTGGCAGCCCCTGAGAGATACCATGGGGATCCCAAGAAATTCAGGACCTTCCTAAACCAATGCAAGTTGCATTTCCTGTGCCGACCCCAGGCTTTCCCAGATTCCACCATGAAAGCAGCATTCACCCTTTCTCATTTGGCTGGGATAGCCGCTGCATGGGCCAACCCCTTGTTGGAGAACGACAACCCGGCCTTATATGACTTTGATCTCCTCGTCACCGAGATGTCCAGGGTTTTTGATACTAGACACAAGGTCCAGTCTCGAGATCTGGAACTTCTGGATTTGTGCCAGGGTAGGGGTTCCCTCATTGAATACATAACCCGCTTTAACCAGCTCTCCACTGAAACTTCTTGGCCCGAGGTCAAGAAGGCAGTAGTCTTCTATAGGGGTCTCAGTAATCCCATGAAGGACGCCTTATCAGTAGTACCCTCATTACCCACTGCATTCCAGGATCTGGTTGACTTGTCACTCCAGGTGGACGCACGTAGGTCCGAAAGAAGAGCGGAAGCAGGATTCGCTCAGTCCTCCACATCTCACACGGCTGTTCCTTCCTCTGACTCCTCCCAAGAACCCATGCAGATCGGGGGCGTCAGGAGCCCGATATCTCCTCTAGAAAGAAAACGTAGGAGGGTAGATAATGCTTGCTACTACTGTGGCACCTTAGGTCACTTTGTTAAGGAATGTCCACGCCGTCCCAAACACAAGCCACAGGGTTTTCAGATAGCTCGATCATAGTACCGGGGACGGGATCGAGCTATACCACGTACACCCCGAATCCAACACCCTCTTTCGGGCGTATCCGGCCCATTCATGTACAAGCCACTCTACAGCCCACAGCGTCCATTTCGCATCCTGTTACTCTGATAATCGACTCAGGGGCAACGGGTAACTTTATCAACATTTCCTTGGCCCGTTTGTTAAACCTGCCCCTCTTGACCAAGACCAGGCCTGAACCGGTACAGGCTGTAGATGGCTCTTCTTTGATTTCGGGCCCAGTAAAACAACAAACAGCCCCTTTGTTATTGACCATACAATCCAGACACAGGGAGACCATAAGTTTTGATCTTATCACCATGCCACAGTTTGGGCTCATTTTGGGAATCCCTTGGCTTCAGGAACATAACCCCCTCATTGATTGGAAATCGGGTTTGGTTCACTTTGAGTCGGACGTCTGCCAACATTTCTGTCTTCCCACAGACGCACCCAGCGACAATCCTGCCCAGGCTATAGCTCGTCTTACAGTACAGGACCCACAAGAAATACCATCAGAACATGTAGTTGGGTTAGTGGTGCAAGACGTTCCCCAGGTATACCAAGATTTTGCAACTGTGTTTGATCGTGGTTCCTCTGAAACACTGCCTCCACATCATCCGTACGATTGCCTCTTCGATCTACTCCCTGACACAGTGATTCCCACAGGGCGGATCTATTCCCTCTCACCATCTGAGGAAACGGCTCTCAAGGAGTACATTAGGAAGGCCTTGAGCCTAGGGCACATACGACCATCCACCTCGCCTGCAGCAAGCCCTATCTTTTTTGTGCCGAAAAAAGAAGGCGATCTACGCCCATGTGTTGATTACAGACGCCTGAATGCCATCACGAGGAAGGATCGGTATCCTATTCCCCTCATCATGCCCTTGCTGGACCGACTCACACACGCTACCGTTTTCACCAAACTGGACCTCCGCGGAGCCTACAACCTGGTCCGCGTCCGTTCCGGGGACGAATGGAAAACCGCTTTCTGTACCCGGTACGGCTTATATGAATATACTGTCATGCCTTTTGGGTTGTGTAATGCCCCGGCGACCTTCCAGAGGTTTATGAATGACATCCTGAGCGATATCTTAGATGTCTACGTCGTGGTTTACCTCGACGACATCTTAATCTTTTCTCAGTCTCTAGAAGAGCATGTGCGACACGTTCGAGAGGTATTATCGCGCTTACACAATGCTAGACGACACTAAGGTTATTTGTCTATGTACCCCCTCAGTGCCCTTAGTGGACGCGGTACGCAAGTGGGTGTCCTTGCATCCCGATCAGCTATCAGAGTGGGATCCGGTATTCCAGGATGGTCTCCCATTTGTGCTGAATCGCCTATTTTTGCCCACTGCCGATACACGCAATATGGCCATGGAATGGTCGCACGATGCCCCTGTGAACGGTCATCCTGGCCAACGCCGTACGTTATCCCTCCTGAAGCGTTGGTGTTGGTGGCCGGGCATGAAGAGGGACGTGGATTGCTACGTCAATACATGCACCATATGTACGCAATGCAAAACCCGTAGGGGACGCCCATTAGGCCTGCTTCTCCCTTTACCAGTACCCCCGAAACCATGGCATACAGTAACCATGGATTTTGTTACAGAACTTCCTCGGGTACAGGGTTACGACACTTTTTGGGTGGTGGTAGATTCCTTCTCAAAAATGGCACGCTTCATCCCCTGTAAGGGTATCCCCTCTGCTTCCGTCCTGGCCGCCCTGTTCTTTGATACTGTCTTTTGTTTCTTTGGATTGCCCTCTGTTCTTATCTCAGATCGGGGTTCTCAATTCACTTCTCGCTTCTGGCGCGCTCTGACCAAATTGATGGGTATTGATGTCCGGTTCTCTTCAGCCTACCACCCGGAGACGGGTGGTCAGACCGAAAGGACGAATCAGACGATGGAGCAATATCTCCGCTGTTTGATCCTGCAACAGCAGTGTTCTTGGTTGCGTGCTCTCCGACACGCTGAATTCGCTTACAACAATGCGGTTCATGCATCCACTGGGTTCTCCCCCTTCTATGTACTCTATGGCCAACATCCCCGCACGCTACCGGTCCCTGACCTTGCGGCCTCCACCAATCCGGCCGCTAGTACCTGTCTTAGGGATCTGTCCTCTATCCACGCCCAGACTGCATTACATCTCCGTGAGGCCCAGGCATCCATGAAGGTACAGGCTGATAAGAAGCGGCTGTTGGCTCCGACTTTCTCGGTGGGTTCCCGGGTGTGGCTTTCTACCCATCACTTGAGGTTAGTGGGTTGCAGGAAGCTGTTGCCCCGTTTTGTGGGTCCCTATGTGGTCTCCCGGGTTATCAACCCTGTCACATACCGCCTGGTTCTCCCGGGATCTTGGAGGATTCACCCTGTGTTTCATGTCTCCCTTCTCAAGCCGTGTCCGGCCCCTTCCCGCTTGCGCGCCTCTGCTGCCCCGGTGTCCTTGGCATCCCCAGACGAGTATGAGGTGTCCTCCATCCTGGGCTCCCGGTTCTGCAGGGGGCGCTTGCCATACCTGGTTGATTGGGTCGGTTATGGCCCGGAGGAGCGCTCTTGGGTTCCTGCTATTGATATCCACGCTCCCCGGTTGGTGGCTCGCTTCCACCGGGATCACCCTTCCTGCCCACGGGGTCGTGGGCCATTGGGGGGGGGGGTTCTGTCACGATCCCTCATCATGTGGTCCCCAAGGCACTTCCCCATCCCCCGTCTCGCCCTTCCCTCTCTTTCCCCCTTCCCAGGGACTCACGTGGACTCTCGCACGTCTTGCGAGCGCACCCGCGCCTGGTCCGTAACAGGACGGCTGTCAGGTTACGGCCGTTCCTACATTGGCAATTGCCTTGGCGCTTAGGATCGCGAAGGGCTAGCCCTGAGCTTCCGCGTCGCGGGACTGTAAGGTCACGTGATGCTCTTGCCCGATCACGTGACTCAGCCGCTCATCACGTGACCAGAAGTGCGAGTACTTAAACTCAGAAACCCGGGTACTCGTTGCTTCACAGCTGTGCTCTGCATTCTGTTTGGCGCTACGAACCTTGAATCACCTTTGGATCACTCACGGAATCGACCTGGCTTGCTGTACTGGACTCTTCTTGGATTTTGCCCCTTTGGATTTGTTTGCACATTGATACACGGCTCTCGACCACGGACTGTTATTGGACTGCCTCTTGGATCACCCTCTTGCACCTTGGCTCTTTGGACCTCTTGCCTCACAGCTCCACAGCTCCTGCTAACAGGTGAACTACTGAGAATTACTCCTCTTGGGGTACCTCTGTCCACGTGGGTCCCGCACCTCTCCATTAGGTTCACTACCTCTTCCTTGACCCCGATTGGTAAGACCTTTTCCGTTTTATTCGAAACACTGTGGCTACTGTTTCTTGCTTGGTACTTAATCCGCATTTTCTTGCAGCAGTGTGGGGTCCCAGAGGTTCGCGGTCCCGGACTTGAACATCTTCGCCTGTGGCCTCAACGGCTGCACAGAGAGTGGCTTTAAGTTCTCTCTGTGCGGCATTTGGGGACGGAGGCCTCTTCTGCCTACACGACACTCAAGTCTCAACATATAGCTCGCAATACGGAAGCGCTAGTCCCACTTCCTGGCAGGATCTACGTAAGGCTGCTAGTGCAACCCTGCATAGACCATCCGTCACCACAACAACTCCATAACTGTTTTGTCCAACATCTGAAAGAAACTCGTTTGCTCATATAAGGAATATTAGTGAACATATATAGTTATCTAGGATGGAGGATCATTTTAAACAGCGCTATCCTTCCCATCAGAGACAACTGCAGCTTTTTCCAGCATTGTATTGCCTCTCCTATTCCTGTCAACACTCTCCCAGGGTTGTGCACAAATGTGTTGTCAGGGGAATGATACATTTCTTTTTCTAAGTATCTGAAGGATTCATGTTCCTTTCTTCTACCCAGCTCTGGGAGGGTCTGTCTCAGGATCTCTCTAAGGCCCAACCGGAGGAAGAATAATGGCATCCTGTTAAAGCCATCTAGTACTGCCATCATCAACGGTATGTTAACTAGTGGATTATTCACATAAATTAGCACATCTTCTGCATGAATAGAGATCACATAATTATGGCCATCTGTCCAAATCCCCACCCCTGCCAAGTAATTCCTAAGAATTCCAACAAGCCATCGCAAATAAAATCAGTTACACAAGACAGCCCTGTCTGGTACCTCTACTTAGAGTCGACCTCTGAGAAATAACACCACCAGTCTTAACTCTGGCCATGGGCTCCTTGTATAGCAGGTAGATCCAGCTCCCTATACCTTTGACCCTCCCAAACCTCTATAGGACTGTGAAGAGCCATTCTCACTCTACAGAATGTTGTCCTGTCGATAATCTGGTGCAGTCTCCGGAGATTCATCAAGGTATTTCTTCCGCCGATTAAACCAACGTATTATGAAACCCATTGCAATCTTTAGCAATCTGATAGCTAATGTATTTATTTATTTTTTACATTTATTAAGCGTACAAAACCCAGAGGCGTCGAGGCAATGTTACCACGAGATGCTCTTACATGATGGATCGGAGGGAGAGATTGGAGCATATAACAGATAGCATAGTGTCCATGGTCTTAGATGAAGAACCAAGTTTTCATCTCTTTTCTGAAGGCCAAGTACAGTTGTTCTGCCGTTAGGTTTTGGGGTAGGGAGTTTCATTGAAGCGCGGCTATTGAAAGGGAGAGTTCCCCAAAAAGACAGTTAAACTCTACAATGAGAGGCAATAATGGACACACCCCAGCAGGGAATGAGACCAAGACCAAGTGCGGGTGAGATATAAAAGGCTTTATCTAAACCAATATAGGGCATGCAAACACAACATATACCTCCCTTACCTTCCTTCACTGCCTTTTATACATGGTTCAGTTTATTCTAGCCCGTCACACCCTTTAAACCTTAAATTGTCGGAATATCCCCTCATAGTTTTTTAGAGGAAAGAAAAATACGCGTTTTCTAAATTATACTCCGAGTCTTCTACTCATCCGAGACTCTTACTCATATATTTATTCTGTTTCACTTATTCCCAGTACTAGTCAAGATAGCACTATGCAGCACTGCCTTCTACCCCTAGAGCTAGGTTCCCGTCTTCCTTTTTCACCTTGTAATCTCCTTAACTTATCCTAATGGCCATATGCAACAGAGAGAAAAGTATGAAGATAGCAATTAGTTTACCCTTAAAAAGAGGCCCTTTTTAGCTTAGCCTGACCTCGTACACCCTTATTTATAGCCAACTCCTTTTAATGTCGCTCGCACTCAATACTCACGTACCCGTCTTGATCCGAGACCTTCCGGACCCAGTCCGTCCAGGCGGCGCTGCCCCACGCTCAATGGCCGCCCCTGGCGAGCGGTACTAAGGGTTTTTTGAAGTGGGACCCGTACCCTCTCGCCCTACTGCGTGCGCACGTCTAAGCATACCAGTTGCTGTAGGCAGGCAGCTCTCTTGAGGGGGCACGCCGTGCGTCTCCGCTGTGGCCAGGGACGTCTCATGCCAAAAGGGATCAAAAGAACGCAATTGTGTCGGGGTCACCACTTGAAAGTGAGAGTCCCTCAAAAAGACAGTTAAGCTCTACAATGAGAGGCAATAATGGACACACCCCAGCAGGGAATGAGACCAAGACCAAGTGCGTGTGAGATATAAAAGGCTTTATCTAAACCAATATAGGGCATGCAAAGGACTCTGCAAACTCCGAGAGCGCTCTGACAATAGCAAAGAGAGTCATATTTATTACAAAAATACGTCATGGAGCTATAGGGGCACATAATCGTGGGGATTGGGTGGTGAAGACTAGCTTCTATGTACAATGTAGGTGCGGGCATCCATGATTGGTGGAGATCCACGTGGTGGCATCGTTGAGTGCTTGGGTCATCTGGGCTCATCGAGGTGGAGTATCAGGTCACGAGCTGTCCATGTGGATACATTGCTGCTGCACTAACATTTTGCCCTTGTGGCCACGCATACACATTCATCACTAATTTCTATGTCAATTTAACCTATAAATCCTACAACTCATTAATTTAATACCATAAAAGAGACAGAGAGGAAAGTATATAACTCTGGGCATCCTTAATACATCATCATAAAACTGCTGGTACAAAGGACCCAGTGCCATGAGTCCAGGTGTCTTATAAGGGGGCACGAGTTAGGGTACCTTTATCATTCTACTTTGATGTAGTAAGAGACAGCTTTACGGTATGTTAGTACACAAGTGAATAACTGCCTCCGTGGTCAGGCGAGGGTGGGGTGAACTCGGGTACCATTGGGTCAGAGGGGCACATAGCTGGCACCTCACCAGGTGGCGGGCTGTGGGGCCGTGTTGCTCATAATTCTCCGTAACCAGGGCATGGCGGTACATGGTGATTTTATGGTGGCATCAGTTGTCAGGAGGCATGGGGGAGGTGAATACTTGATGCGGGCTCAACAGGAATTTGGGGAGGTGTAGCTGTATTGTTCTAATGTCAGTAAACCAGGGACCTTCAAGACCGAGACGGGCCTTGGAGGGAGGTGGGTGGGAGTTGAATACGCGGCTCGCTAGAAGGAGGGGGAGATGGCCTTGTAGTTTCTCACGGGTCTACATTTGTCAAGTAGCATGCACATCATTATACTGAGGTATGTCAGTACACTTATATGTTTATGTATATGTATATGCATTCATCTATAGATATGAGCATTATTTATTTTACACTTTTTTCGTGGTTCATGAGTACTGTGTTTACAGAATCAATAAAAAAGCTTTTGTTAACATCACATCATTTGCAGTTCTTCATTTTGTTGCGGGGACACATGGGGAAAGCTAGCATAAAACGTGAGGTAGCACGAGATTGGTGTATAGGTGCAAATTACAATGTTACACTTCTAATTGGACTGATGTACATTCTTAAGGGTGAAAACAATTACTTCAAACGACATCTCATTTGCCAACAGGTGTGGTGTGTTACTTTAAATGGCTGGTATATGTTACACACTTAAAATCGTATCATGCATATGGATTTTGTACATTGCCTTTTAAATATTGCGCAGTAGCAATGACCTTTGGTCGGTGACAATGGGTTCGAATATACATATGTTGGACAACTTTACATGTAAGTATCTGGGGTGGGCAAGGGCCGTTCCATTTTAATATGAACAATCAACATTATGAGTTTTGAGCCCCCTCGCAAATGGCTTAGCAGCATGGGTAGGATTGGGTAGCACACAGGCTCAACATTCAGGTCTAACACTTCAAACAGGGAACAGGGTAGGGGATTAGGCAGAACATATATCATGAGTGTGGGAGTCTGCAGGGGGTCAAGGCATGTTTGATAGGGACAGCTTTGTTCTTTCCCAGACCTCAACTTAAGCTCCGGTCACCATCAGGGCAATGATGTACTGTAGAAGGTAAATGATACAGTGTTTGTTTGGTTACTTGTTCGTGCCTAGTTGCTTGTGAGAACAGGCCTTCAGTGAAGTCGCCATGGGGATGAGGCTGGGGGAAGTGCAGGCTCGCTGTGCGCGATCAAGTGGGGGAGAGCTGCAGTTCTGCAGGCTGCTTGTTCCATGGAGGCCTGAATTAGTGTACTCAAAATGCAGTCTAAGTGTATTACAAAATGGAGTCTGTATCATGCTACAAGGTGAGCCATGCAGTCTCATGCGTCGGCCAGCAGCCATCCTGCATCCCGGGCCCAGGCGCATGGGTGCTGCCGAGTCATAAGCCTCACGTAGAGGGGTGTAGGGGGAGGGGGTCTAAAAGACCTTTCCTCCCATACATTTCCCATATTGTAACTCAGCCAATCTTCTTCGTTCCTTTTCATCAGCTACTGCTTCATCCCATGCTGGTGTCCCTTCTATTGGCATCCAGGCCCTACATACCCCCAGAGACTCTGTCCTGCTCTGGCATATTCATCAGGGATGCAGGTCATGTATATACATCCCCCATCCCCCTCCAGGTCTACCCATACCTCGTTATACCATGCTCATTCCAGGGGCTCCCTTATGGTGGTGTGATACAATCTGTCCACTATATCCCCGTCATAGTACAATGCTACCATCCTATATTTGGGTTCAGGTTCCTCACCCGTTTGTACCTGTGCCTCCTGTGTAACCTGCGCTGCTCCTCTAGCATTGCCCATTGTCACCATCATCATTGTACCATTAGGAACCGCGTTTGCGCAGCACCGAAGACCTAGCTGGCGCACACAAAAAATCAGGAGCAAAAATACAATGATGGGTATCAGCATTTTAACAGTCATTCGGAGCCAAGAGGGTACCCATGAAAAAATATTGTCGAACCAAGAGCTCGGTTCCACACCTCCACACCTCCTTCCTTCTTCATATGCTCGCCCAGGTTGTGCACTGCTGTAATAACGTGGGACAGTGTTCCATTGTACGCGTCCGCAGAAGGCACGAACGTGCAACATGCGCTCCTGATTTTTCAGCAAACACCTCCATCCATCGCTGTTAACGGGTCTAGGACATGCCTGTTCTGCATTGTCATTAGCCGCAGGGCCCTTAGCTCCACCTTGATCACGTTGAACCCTTCTTCTGTGTCGTTGGCCAGTTGGATTATACCCCAGCACGTTATTTAAAGCCATTTTGCATTGGCTTGCGCTTGGATGCTGGGGACGAGGGAGGCAAAGAATGTTTCCGCAGAGTTAAAGAGCCGGAACCTGTCTGGAATTTGCGCCAAAAGTTCTGTGGAAGCTTTGGATATGTAGTTGGATCACCTCCGTTTTCTTGATAACGTGCTTTGCACATTGTCTGCAGATAGGGCATATATTGGCGGCTCATCTGTTGGTTGTGTGTGTTCTGGGACTTGGACGGCTTGCAGTCCCTTTCCCCCTTCGATATGACTCTCCGGAACCACCATCAGGGCGGAGTGCAGCGTTGCCAAAGATCCCGTGCCCTTCCAGGATTGTGGAAGGTGCAAGCATGCCTGTGTACCACAGACTCAGTAAGTATCCATCAGGGCGGCTGTCCCTTTCTTCATATCTGGAATGAGTGTTTTGTTACAGTTCTTGTTTGTGCCCATGTTATTTTTCCCTTCACAGAGGAAGCACAGTTCATATGTAATTTCTTTTTGTATTTTGAAGGGTTTTCCAGGGCTGTGACCCAGGTGAGCTTTGTGATGTGCTCGGCTCATACTGGTGAGCATGTTTTCTCGACCCATTGCAGTTTGTCTGCCGCCAACCCTCGTAGTGCTTCTGCTCTACATGTCACTTGTTCTTCCTTCCATTTGTTCTCCGAGAACAGTGTTCCTTTAATTACCAAAAACGGTTCCTTCAAGCATATCACTCCTTTAGGTCTCGAGTAGCATGTTTTTTCTTTCTGCAGCATTTCAAAAGAGACTGTGTGTGCCTGGAAGGTGTTCTTTATTCTGCATAAATTGAGATGAAGGAGACACTGGGAGTCAGCAAGAGGCAGTTCTTGGGGCAGGAGCACCTTAGGGGTACCTGAGGCGTGGAGTATCAGAGAGCATCCGTAACAGCTCTCGTTGGTTGTTTGTTTGGCAGTGAAACTCATGTCTGCGTACCATTTGTTTGACTGATGCGGGTGCCTGGGGTCTTCTATCGTGTCTAGCCCCAGCCCGGAATACTCGTCATATTTTCTCCTTCCAACTTCCCTCCTTCTCTGATTGCTTCTGGGGTGTACTCTCTTATGCACTAATGCACATTGTATTTGAGTGGTCTCTCCCGGCCCCCCCCTTTTCCCACTCGTCATACAGGGCAGGAAATCTTTCAGTCATTTCTGCATTACCTTCTTTTATGCTCTTGGGGGAATCATACCCTGTAGATGTTTCAAATGTTGGTGTGAAAGTGGTGGTGGTAACATCATATAACCAAGATAAAACAGAAGGATGTCGATCATTTACTAAATTCAGAGGCGTTGTGCGTGGGAATTGGACGCGGGGTTACTTGCGTATTGTCTGTATTATTCAAGTGTTGTGCACTATCATGGTGGGTGTCATGCCCCCATATGAGCTGGAAGCCGTCCCATATGAGATAGGTCCGTTGTTTGATCATGATTGTTTCCCTCCCCCCTCATTTATATCGATAGATATAAATATAACTGCCCAGTATAAAACTAGGCCAAACATTAGTGTGAAAAATATTACAGCACATACAAACAGGCCACACTCATACGAATATGTACGCACATCAAAATGTACATTCCCGTTTCTATCTGCTCTAACAACATTTGTGGTGGGGGCCCCGTCTGTTGCCATGGTTTCTCCTACATGGTGAAACATAAAAGTGCATTAAGCATCCCAAAACATCCAAATATATTTACTTTAACACGCTCATTTGTCAATCAGAGAGAAGTGGTAAAGAAAACCATGAAGGGGGGGATAGAGTGAGAGATGGAGAGAATAACATTTCAGCAGTTTATTATCAACATTATGTACATCACAGTAGTAATTCTTTTCATATTTCTCATACTTGCCACATGGGTACTGGCAAGGAAGCAAATCTTTCTCCTTTTATTATCACGTCTGTGTTTCCTCCTCATCCACTTCTGCCTCTTGTCCTTGCGTAACACTATCGTAAGCCTTTCGCACGTCTGTTAAATGTATCCAATATCTCAGGCACTTCACCTTAACTGCTGGCGGTGTGCAATACACTACCTCGTATGGGCCATGAAATCTTGGAGCATTCTACCTACGAACGAAACTCCTCACGTAAACCTGGAGCATTCCACCTACGAACGAAACTCCTCACGTAAACCATCTCCCCTGGCATCAGCTGACCTGTTGGGCTATCTACTGCAGGCGTTGTTGTTTCACTTGATTCCTCTCATTTAAATGGGGGTGCTAATTGCCTTGCTATCATACGGGCAGCTTTTGTGAGCTTCGTCAAGTATTCATTGAATTCTTCCGCTAGCACTGTAGCACTTCTGTGGGCATCTGAATGTCTGCGGAGTGGGGAATTTGCAGTATGCATGCACCTTCCTGTTTCTGTTTCATGGGGGGACAAGTGGTGGTCCTTGCTGGGTTGATTTCTCAACTCAAACAAGGCCAGAGGCAAGCAGTACACCCAATTTTTCTTGAGTGTAAAACACAACTTTGACAACCTCCCTTTAAGGAGGCCGTTGATCTTCTCAACCACGCCATTACTTTGCGGGTGATAAATAGTGCACAGTTTATGTCAGTTTATGCCTCAACAGCGAGAAAACCGAGCTTCTGCTGATTGGCTCCCCGTCCACCCTGGGCAAGCTGGACAAGCAATACAACTCCTTCACCATAGATAATATTCCTATCCCTGTCTCCCAAACAGTCAAGACCTTGGGTGTCTACCTGGACCCGAACTTGAACATGAACAGGCAGGTCAATGCCATTGCATCCTCCTCAGCCTACTACTCCAAACTGCTCAACGCAATCAGACCGTACCTCTCCCAACAGAATTGCCTAACTATCGCCAGGGCAATCATTGGCTCAAGAGTGGACGATTGCAACGCCCTTCTAATAGGGATGTCAGGAAAAAACCTAGCTAAACTCCAACTAGTCCAAAATAATGCCCTAAGGGCCGCCACTGGACTATCACGCAGGGACCACATCTCTGACCTCAGGCGTCAGGTCCATTGGCTCCCAGTCAAGGAAAGAATCCTGTTCAAAACCCTTGCCCTCACGCACAAATGTCTTCACGATCAGGCCCCTACATATCTCGTCCAGAGATTTTCTAAACCCTGTGCCTCCAGGCCCTCCAGAGAGGCCTACTCCAATTTACTAACTGTGCCAAAAACCCGCAGAGTGCGTGCTGGTGGCACATGCTTTCCCACCATGGCATCCACCCTCTGGAACTCCCTTCCACCGCACATCAGACGACTCGACTCTCACACTGCCTTTCGCAAGGCCATCAAGACTAGTCTCTTCAAATAATGTGCCTGTTCTTTGTTTCGCTACCCTTGACCTATGTATCTGTAACTCTGTATGTATATTCTAAGAACTCCTCTGGGGTGGCTTTCTTGTAACCCTTAATCAAGCCTTCTTATGTACCACTTATCAGCGCCTCTATGCCTTAGGGCTGCAGTGCGCTTTACAAATGTAAAAAATAAAAAATAAAAAAATATGTTTTATTCCTAGCAGGCAGTAACCTCCTTGAACAGATCATTGACAAAATGCGTGCCGTTATCAGAGCGAATTACGTCACAAATTCCCCAGCGCGGAAATACTTCCCGCACTAAAAACTTTGCAGCACACTTCGCATCCGGGTGGGCACACAGGCCTGCCTCTACCCATCTCGAAAATGGACAGACCACAACTATCATGTAGCATGACCCATTGCACCTTTCTCCTATGTCTGCATAACCAATATGCAGCTCCCTAAAGGAACGTGTTGGTTTGGGCAATGTCCCCCGCAATGTTCTCAATGTCATCCCTGAATTATATATTTGACAAGTTGTACATTCCATTGCAAGTTTTGAGAGTTGTTCCTGCAACCCTGGGATGAACCAATTTTCTTCTATTTCTGCGGCAATGTGTTGTTTTGCATTGTGGGCTGGGAAGTGAAGCTGTTGAAACGCTATATCTAGTAGCTTGCGGGGCATAACTACTTTACCTGTATTGTTCTGGCGCCAAAGGAGGTCTGTGGAGGACTGGCTGCACCCTCTTTTCTCCCATAGCTCCTTCTCCTCATCTAACGCCCCATTTTGTAGTTCTAAAATTTGAGATATGGGCATTGAGTTATATCCAACTGTGCGATCCTCTTCCATGCTTTTCTGTATCAAGTACTCACCTGTTCTCTGTTTTGTCAAGTGCAACGCTTCCTTTGCGGCAGCATCCGCTGCCGCATTTCCCAAAGAGATGACGTCAGTATTGTTCGTATGGGCCTGGCATTTTACTATGGCTACAATTGTGGGTTTCTTTAGTGCCTCTATCAACTCCTTAAGTAACTCTGCGTGTTGCACAGGGGACCCATCTGCTCTGTTGAATCCTCTTCTCCCCCATCTAGCCAACCCCTGTGTACTGTAGTAGCCATATAGGCTGAGTCTGTATAGATTGTAACCGCACACCCGTTGGCTGCATGCAAGGCTTTAATGAGTGCTACTAGCTCTGCTGCTTGTGCTGATTAATGGGCCGTTAATCTTTGCTGGACGAGTACTTCATACTCATCTTCCTCTAATCTCACAACAGCTATTCCCACATGTTTCTCTCCTGTTTCTGAGTATATTGATGCTGACCCGTCTATGAAATATACTTCTCCTTCAGCCAGTGCATTTGCATTTACTGTGGGCGTGACCCCATCCTCTCCTCTGTATGTTGCACAATCATGTGTTTGCATGTCTTCCACTGTGCATGCTTCTGTGAGGAATGTGGCAGGGTTTACTGTTTTGCATCTCACTATGTGTATGTTGGGGCTGGACAGAATAACTTCATATGCTGTGGCTCTCTGAGTTGTTAATGTGCTTTTTGATCTTTCTAATATGGCGAACAATGAATGTTCCACGAACAGTGTCACGGAACATCCCATCACAATTGTTGCACTTTTTTCAATTGCGAACGCCGCGGCTGCGAGAGATTGCTCACAGGCGAAGTGTCCTTGCATCACTGCATCCAATGTTCCACCGTAATAGGCCAATGGTTTGTGCCCCAGAGATGTTTTTTGCGTCAAGACTGCCGCCATGAGTGTCCCATTGCAATGTGAAAATAAGTAAAACTTGCGTTCGTAATCTGGGTTCACGAGTACTGGTGCTGTCGAAATTAGCTCTTTAAGTGTGGTGAAGGCTTCATCGATTTCTGCTGTCCATTGTATTTCTGTGTTTTCTCTTTGTGCTTCTTTTAGGTCCTGCAGTAATGGCTTTGTGTATCCTGCATATTCTGATATCCAGGTTCGACAGTACTTACACATGCCGAGGAATTTCTGCATCTCTTTCAATGTTTTTGGTTACTTACTGCTTTGATGGCAGCTACCCTGTCTGGTATGATTCGTTTACCATCCTTTGAGATCAGTTGTCCTGAATACAACACTTCTTTTTGACAGTATTCTAATTTTTCTTTGTCTACTTTGTAACCTTTGTGGGCCAACAATGTCAAAAGGGTAATAGAATTCCTCCTGCACTCATCCTCATTTTTTCCACAAATCAGCAAATCATCCACGTACTGAATAATTGTGCTTTCTGTGGCAACATTTCCTAGATCTTCATGCAAAATCCTATTGAATATACTTGGGCTTTCACAGTATCCCTGGGGTAATCTACAATGTTCGTATCTTTTTCCTCCCAACGTGAATGCTGTCAAATATCGGGACTCCTCATCTAGTGGTACTGAGAAGAATGCGTTCTTCAAATCCACCACTGTGAAACAAGATGCATCTTTTGGTATACTGCACAGAATTGATGCAGGGTTAGGAACTAATGGGAATTCCTTCTGTATGATGTCAAAGTGGGCGTAGGTCTTGGATCATCCTCCAAGCCCCGCCTTTTGCTTTCTTGATGGGGTAAATGCAGGTATTGCATGGTGAATTAGATGGCACTATTATACCCTGTGCTAACAGTGCAGTAATTGTTTCTTTTATCCCTTCCTCTGCTTCTCGGACAGGGGGTACTGCTGTACTCTAGGTAGTAATGCTCCATGTTTAAGTTTTATCTTGACTGGTGTTACCTCATGGAACAGTCCCACATCATGTGGGCCGGTGGTCCACAGGTCGACCGGCACTGATTGCATGTCATTATCAAAAAATGGAGGTGGTGTTCAACTGCACTGGTACCTGTCTTGTCTGTATCATGATATCACAGGGGATTGCTATTTCCATTATTTTTTTCCCCATCACTGTCTGAATCTATGAAGAGGTCTTCATCTTATGGATCTCACAATGCAATGTTAGCATTTATGCACAATACTGTGCGCCACTGGCAACCATGTATGTCCATTCCAATAACCTCTATCCTTTGCGCTGATACCTGAACTGCATGCAAATCTAATGACATCACTTTTCCTGGCACTATCTCTGGGCGTGCTATAGGACGGATAACAAACTCTGCAGGTACCCTCCATTCCTGGTTTTTCAACTCTGGAACCACTCGCGCCAGGGTTTTCAACCCTTGAATAAACATATCTGGTTCCACTGGTATGCCACTTATTTCTGGCGCAGACAAGCGTGTACTGACAACATGACTCGCAATGGGCAGATCCCTGGGGTTGAGCAAACTATTCCCCTTTTGGTAAAAGAAATAGTCATGTTGAGTTTGCTGAGGAGGTCCCTCCCCAGCAAGTTCACTGGAGATTGTTCATAGTACAGCAGGCAGGGGAGCTTGCACTGTTTTCCCCCCACTGTTACATCTAAATCTTCTGTGTAAGGAACTTCGACCACTGCCCCAGAGGACCCCTGCGTCTCCAATTTATGGTTAGGTAGCGGAAACCTGCCTTCTCCTACGCATGACTTTTCAGCTCCTGGATCTAGCATAAAAATTGTTTGTTCCCTATCTCTGCCCCCACCAATGGTTTCTCTGCTGCATTGAGGGTCGTTGATAGTACAGGACACGCAAGTGCTCTCTGTGAGCTGTCCTATGCTCGATGCCTCGTGGTACCGCCATGTTCGAAAACATTTCCCGATACCATGGCTACCCCACCAAAGTGTGCAGGTGCACCGTTTGCAGTTTTGGTGAAAGGGTTGCCCTGTGTGTGTGTGTCATGTGCTCTCGGCATTGTGGTTGTTTTTGAACATTATGCGTTTGCACCCTATATTCCTCTGGGCACCTGTGATCTTGCTGTCCCCTTCCCCCTCCACCGTCCATTGGCAGCCCATATGGGGTTCCTGGGTGGGGGTGGCCATACTGCTGTTCATTCTGATAAGTATTCATTCGTCTGCTCCTACACTCCCGTGAGAAATGCCCCTACCTTCCACAATTCCAACAATTACCTTGTCCCCGCCTTGGGCCTGGACCTCCGTACCCCCCATTCCCTCCGTACCCTGGACCACCAACTCTGTTCCCTCTGTACCCACCTCTTCCTCCCCAGGCACTCCACACTTGCCACTGCGGTTACGTACTGCTCCTGTCCGTTCCACTGTGATTGCCCATTTCCTGCCCAATTGGCTGCCATTCTCCCTTGTATTGCTACTGACCCCCTCCTCTGCTTCTCTATCTGTGGGGAGTGCGGCTACAGCTGCTGCGACCTTCAGCAGTTTTGTTTGTATTAATTTTGCCTCTTCTGCCAACCTTTTCTGTGCTATCTCCTTCTCCCTTTCCTTGATTCTTTTGCAGTGGTGCACTATTATGCTTTGTATTTCTGGCCAGCCTTTTGCTTCTATTCCTGCTATTTTGTCAAGTGCCTTCTGAACTTCTTTTGGGAGCCCTCTCTTTATTATAAAGTAAAGCAACGATGTTGATTGATCCCAGGCCGCACCCGTTTCCGCTCTCCACATCTCCTGCACCCGTAAAATGAAACCCATGTCATCTTCCCCATAATTCATTGTACATTGCATTACTGACTGTAAATCTGGTGTGTCCGGGAATGTCTCTCTCAAGGCATCCCAGATTCTCGCGCGCACTGTATTGGCAGAGGCACCATCATGCCGGTCATAATCTAATGTTATTCCTGGGAATCCGGCCTTTGCCCAGACCCTGTCAGCTTGATCACCCACTGCGGATACCAAATAACTTAACATCACCAACAGCTAGTGGAACCCCTGCTGTGTGTTTCTCGAATGCATGTATCCATTTACTTGCTCCTCCCGACAGTGGGGGTAACAATTTCAACAAGTTGGCCTTATCCATCTGAGCCCAGGGTATATAATTTG
Organism: Ambystoma mexicanum; assembly: GCF_040938575.1. NCBI lineage: Eukaryota > Metazoa > Chordata > Amphibia > Caudata > Ambystomatidae > Ambystoma > Ambystoma mexicanum. The sequence goes on from NC_090934.1 coordinate 676,379,379, forward strand.
ACCTCCCTCCTCCTCTGTGTATCAAGGGCAGCTGTAGCCTACTCTTTGTTCCCTTCCTGATACTCACCTTTCATCCTTTATCTCCTAATACTGCCATTCGTCCCACTCTACTCCTTAGTCTCCCATTCCATTCTTACTCCATAGCCCTCCCAGAGGTGTTTCATCTAACCTCACTGGCGCCGCTCCTGCCGCAAATCCTATTCTTATTCCTTCTAGCTCATCTTCCTCTATGTCACACCACAACTCCTCCACCCCTCCAGTGGCCATTCCTTCTTCCCCTGTGTTCCCCTCGGGCGTGTGTTGTTCTAGCTCTATTATTCTGGTCGGCTCATCCTGTATTCGGAATAGTATCTCCCCCCTCTTCCACCCTTCTTCTATGGATCTGTCAGGCGTCTGTACCCTCTGTGTCAAGTAGCATGCACATCATTAAGACTGAGGTATGTCAGTACACTTATATGTTTACGTATATGCATTCATCTATGGATATAGCGTATGAGCATTATTTATTTTACATTATTCGCGGTTCAGGAGTACTGCGTTTTGAGAATCAATAAAAAAGCTTTTGTTAACATCATATCATTCGCAGTTCTTCATTTTGTTGCAGGGACACATGGGGAAAGCTAGCATAAAACGTGAGGTAGAACGAGGTTAGCCTATACGTACAAATTACAATGTTACACTTATAATTGGAATGATGTACATTCTTAAGGGTGAAAACAATTACTTTAAACGACATCTCATTTGCCAACAGGTGGGGTGTGTTACTTTAAATGGCTGGTATATGTTACACACTTAAAATCGTATCATGCATATGGATTTGGTACATTGCCTTTTAAATATTGCGCAGTAGCAATGACCTTTGGTCGGTGACAATGGGTTCGAATATACATATGTTGGACAACTTTACATGTAAGTATCTGGGGTGGGCAAGGGCCGTTCCATTTTAATATGAACAATCAACATTATGAGTTTTGAGCCCCCTCGCAAATGGCTTAGCAGCATGGGTAGGACTGGGTGGCACATGGGTTCAACATTCAGGTCTAACACTTCAAACAGGGAACAGGGAAGGGGATTAGGCACAACATATATCACGAGTCTGGGGATCTGCAGGGAGTCAAGGCATGTTTGATAGGGACAGCTTTATTCTTTCCCAGACCTCAACTTAAGCTCCGGTCACCGTCAGGGCAATGATGTACGGCGGAAGGTAAATGATACAGTGTTTGTTCGGTTACTTGTTCGCGCCTAGTTGCTCGTGAGAACAGGTCTTCAGTGGAGCTGCCATGGGGAGGAGGCTGGGGGAAGTGCAGGCTCGCTGTGCGCGATCAAGTGGGGGAGAGCTGCAGTTCTGCAGGCTGCTTGTTCCATGGAGGCCTGAATTAGTGTACTCAAAATGGAGTCTAAGTGTATTACAAAATGGAGTCTGCATCATGCTGCAAGGTGAGCCATGCAGTCTCATGCGTCGGCCAGCAGCCATCCTGCATCCTGGGCCCAGGCGCATAGGGGGCTGTCGACGAGTCATAAGTCTCACGTAGGAGAGGGGTGTAGGGGGAAGGGGGATCTAAAAGACCTTTCCTCCCATACACTATGGAAGGGAAACTGGTACCTCCACTTCTGGCTCGCTTAGATGTATGCTCTTCTGATCGGTCTAGGCTTTAACAAATCTTTGGGCAAGGCACAGTCGGCGGAATTGGATAGGCAACGGTGTATGATCGAGAGTGTTTTAAAAATAATCCTTTCCTTGATTGGCAGCCAGTGGGCGTTCCTTCTTGCTTCAGAAATAGGCTCTCTTTTAGGGATGTTAGGAGCTGCCCAGATGGAATTGTTCTTGATCACTTGTAATTTATGAATGTTGTGTGAAGAAGTGCCAACAAAGAGGACATTGCAATAATGAAGTCTGTCTCCAACGATAGCTTGTGTGATGGTGTGGCAGTCGGCAGGTGCCAAGAATGGTCTGGCATTAATGAGCTTCGTCGTGTAGGCTGCTGATGTCACACTGGTGTTGACTAGACATGTCAGGGAAAGAGAGGAATCTAGGTAAACTCCTAAGGTCTTTACTGAGTTGGAGATTGGTATCTGGAGATGGTCTATACTGAAGGTAGCATATTGGGGATTGAGGGGTTCTTAAAACTGAAGGTGGCCCAACCATTAAGATCTCAGTCTTTTTGTCATTTTTACAAAGGCCATTGGTCGACATCTAAGCCTGGATGGTAGAATAGACCGAGTTGAGGTGAAGGGAGTCGTCTAGGTGGTTGCCGGTGAGGGGTAGGTGGATTTTTGATGTCATCGGCATAATTGGTGTAGGAGATGCTGATGGAGTCCAGCCGGTCGAATAGGGGTTTAGTAAATATGTTGTACAGTGTAGGGGACGCACATGAACCTTGGGGCACTCTGCAAGAGATGGGGAAGGGAGGGCGCAGGCCATTTCTGAGAAGCCTTGTATTGTACTGTCAGCCAGGAATGATACTACCCAGAACGTGGCTTCGTCCGAAAAGTTGGCAGCTGAGGTAAGTTGCTGGCAGAGAATATTGTAGGTTAAGGCACTGGAGAAATCTAATAGGAAAACAAGGGCCGGCTTACCTTCATCTCCGATAGCATCCAATTGATTTTTTAGGTCTAACTAGACTGATTCTGTGAAAAGCTTTGAAGCTGAATTGGCATAGACCAAGTAGCTGGTTGGATTGTAGATAGTGCTGGATTTGAAGATACGCAGCCCTGTCTAAAATCTTAAGCAGGAAAGAGACTGTTGTGATGGGTCGGTAGTTGTTCGGTGAAGCCGGGTCAAGCAAGGGATTTTTTTTAAAGAAGAGGACTGAAGCTTCCTTCAGTGAGGTGGAAACTGTACTTGAGGAGAAGGTGGAAACTGTACTTGAGGAGAAGGATGCATTTATGAAACTAGTGATGAAATGGATGAGCGTTTCAGAGCATGCTTTGATGACCGAGGCAGGGCAGATGACTTCTTTACATCTTGAAGGTTTTAAACTTTTAAGGATTACACCCACTTCGTTTTCAGATACCTGTCGGAAGTGGAAGGGCTCGTCGTTTTAAGTGTTCAGGTTGTGGCAGAATGGGCTGCTGTGCTTTTGATGGAGGTTTGTTTGATTACAATTGTTTTCTGAATTGTGGCCACTTTTTTTTAGGCGGGTCTCTTGGATATTAGCACATCAGGTTTCGTCTTCGAGAATACATGGGGGAATCTGGGGGGGGGCTGGTGCTGGGGTTTCTAATTCCTTAAGGAAGGTGAAGAGCTCCTTTGTGTTAGTAAGCTCTTGTAATTCTGTCCTTATAGGAGGTGGCCTTGTCCTGGGTGATAGCTAGTCTGTAGGACTTGGCTATTGACTTAAACATAGCCTTATGGATGTCTGTTTGGTATTCCTTCCAAGATGCTTCTGCCTGGTGCTTTATAGCTCTCAGAATTTGGAGGTCACCTGTAAATCACGAGTTGGCAGGGGAGAGCACTTTAGCCTTGGGTGGAGCCAAGTGTGGGGGGGAATAGTGTCCACTGCATCTTTTACTGTCTTTGGTAAGGGTTTGCCCAGCGCTTCTCGGGTGTTAACTCAGTGTACGCGATGGTCTGGGTGTAGGTTGTCAAGGAGTGGGGTGATACTATCACTGGCGATTTTTGGGAACTTCAGGCCCAGGTGGGGGGTATCAGGGTGCTGGTGGGCCAATTTTCTCAGGGTAGAGGAATGCCAAAGCTCAAAGGTCTCCCAGTAAATCCAGGGTGTGGCCTTTGGTATGTGTGGGCGCATTGGTACAGATTGTCAGGCCTAATACGTTAGCGTGCTCGCTAGTGAGGAGGCATAGCAGTCTGTGTGGTCGTTCAGGCATAGGTTAAAGTCACCTAGGAGAATTACTTTAGATGTTGGTTTGAGGCTGGCGTTAAGGAAGTAGGTTAGGTCATCCTCGAAGGAGCCAGTGGGTCCAGGTGGTCTGTAAAGTAGGTTTAGGAATATTGAGCTGGTAAGCGAGGTTACGAGTTTGAGGGAGAGAAGTTCATAGTTCCCCTCTAGTTTGGTTGGGCACTCGCTGATATTGAGAGTATCTTTATAAATTAGGGCAACCCCGTCCCCCACCCCTCCTGCATCTTGCCTATCTGTTCTTAGTATGGTGAACCCCAGGGGGATGGCAAGGGATAACGCAAGGCCAGTGGCTGGGTGAAGCCAGGTCTCCATGATGGCTAGGAGGTCCAGGTTGTGAGAAATTATGTGGTCATGGATGTCCAAGGTGTGGGCTTAGGAAGGCGGGATGAGCATTCTGTGCGTTCATGGTAGACTGGGGAGTCAATACTGCAGTTGGTAGTACCTTAGGGGATTTGTTGGAGGAGGTAGTGTGCGCTGCTAGTGCAAAGTGCAAGGGGCTGGTGGTGATAGGTGGGTGGTTTCTGGTATAGGCTGTGATGTGAGGCCAGAGGCGGCTAGCCAACCTGAGGTTTCTCATAAGGTTGGGCTGTGTGTAGGTGGGATGCTTGTGGGCTAGTCTGCACAGTAACCTCTTGTTTCTTAAGTCCAAGGATGGAGGGTGTGTGGCTGAGGTGGCTGGCTGAAGGTGGGTCAAAGGGGGCAATTTGCAATAGGGCAGGGGAAGTGCTGGTTTGTTAGCACGTTGTTCTTGATCTTAGCATTGGAAAGAGCAGTGCAAGGTTTAGCATAAAGTCGCTCATCTGCTTCAGCGTCAGGCTGGATGCTGCTGCACTCGTTGGGTTCCGGGCATCTGAGATGCCCAATATCTTCCTCAAGATTTTAGCGTCTACATTGAATAATGAAATTGCCCAATATGAACCAGAACCCTTTGGTTCCTTATTGGGTTTTAGTGTATTCATTACCAAAGCTTCCCAGATGGTGTCAGGTAGTATTCCCCTTGCCAAAGCATTGTCACCTAGTTTAAGTCGAGCCACTACCTCGCTCAAAACTCCTAGCAGGATCCCAAACCTTTCAAAGTGCAGCATATATGGCTTCCACAGGGCGAAGATCCATGGCCCCAAACCAGGACACTTTCTCAGTGAGTTTTTCTGGGCCAAGTTCTCATTATCCTGTATTGTCTGTGTATGAGCAGAGCACATTCTGTTTTCAGTTTCCCAATTGTGTTGCTGCTTCTTAGGCATTTTCTCAGTTTGCATCTCGATGGCTAGTCAGATTCCCTCTGGAATTTTGAAGTCAGTCCCTCTCGTGCAGGCTCCTGGAATTGTTCTCTCTCCAGGATTTCTAGGTCTAAGTGTTACGCTCACCTGGCTCCCACAGGGGCGTAGATCTGGACTGGACAGCTGTGGTCTCCACCAATGTGACGCGTAGTGCCGAGATGACGGACTGGACTGGCCCACCTAGCTTCGTTTGCTTGATTCGTAGGAATATTCTTCTGCAAATGGAGAAAGGGAGTTAACCACCCGTGGAGTTGAGCGTTAACCCCCTCCCCCACTCCCGCTGTTCTCCCCACTGATCACCTTTGATGTCCCCTCTTATAGTCTCACCTGATGGTTTGGAAAGATGAGCTCTCCATCCTGCATTGAGCGCAGGGGCGCGTAGATAACCAGTTGCTTCACTGGCTCGAAGGAATTGGTGAGTTCCAGAACAATATTGACTCTGAGATTCCCGGCAAGACGCCGTAAGTATGTAGTTCGTAAGAGTTCAAATGTCTGACTTTCACTCTTGTCCGATTCCTTGTAGGTTGCAGCTTGACCCTAGCGAAGAGTTCCTCGTGGCAACCGGTAATATTCAGGTAAGGATTTGTATTATCCAACACAGTTCGATAAATTAATGTCAATATGTAACCTGTTGCTTTCTCCCTTATTCAGGCGCTGAGAGAAAGTATGAAGTCACGGGGAATTATGCCTCCGGTGGCAAAATCAGGTAGTCTATTGTGGTGAGGAGGTTTCCCCTTGTTTGTCACTTTGTTTCACCTTGCTGTCCTTGTTTCTCCTTAGGGGCTGGGGTTCGGCGAGGATGCAGTGGAAGCTGCGCCGACCCGTGAAGAGGAATAGTACCCCCGGTGGTAAAATCAGGTAAGTCTATGGTAACTAATATTGCCTCTGTATATTCCCTTGGCTCACCTTGCTGTTCTTGTCTTCCCCCTGAGGTGCCGGATTGCGGCGGGAACATGCAGAAGGATGCAGTGGAATGTGAAGATGCTGAGTAGGCCGGTGAGTTCAGCGCGGCGCTGCAGCAGGCGAGGCGACGCGCATAAATAGCTTCTTTCTTCCAGCTCGAAGGCGCGATGGAACGGGAATTCAGGTAAGGATCAAAGGTATTGCTCTTGTTCTAACCTTTTCTCCTTCTTTCTCCCTTTTTCTAGGAGCTCCAGACTCGAGGCGGGCGTGGCAGAAGGCTGGATGCAGACTTGCAGGCACGGTGAGCGTTACGATGCTGGATGCAGAATAACGCGAAGCGTGTGCTGCTCTTCGGGCGTGGTTTAAATAGCCTCCAAAGTAGTCCCAGGTAAATCTTCCTCCCCAGCCCCACCCTAGTAAAAAAAATAGTCCCTAGGTAAAGTAGTCCCTTCCAATCCTCTTTTGGCTTGGAGCTCTTGCAGCATGGTCTGCATCAGGTGGGTTTGCAGCATGGTCTGCATCAGGTAAGTTTTAATCTATGAGCCTGGTGTCTATGGCGCCAGGACTGCCTCTCTATATGAGCATGGCGCCATAGGTGCCAGGACTGCACCCAAATAGCCCCTAGCAGGAGTTGTTGGGCTTGCTTAGAATAACTTGATGCCTGCTTCCGGGGTTGCTGGACTTGCTTTGGGTCCCCGGGGGTAGGCATCATGACACTTAGTTTGTTGCTTGAATTTCTGGTCAAGTACTCTTCCGATTCCAGCCAGTCCCATACTTCCTATGAGGTATTGTATGCCCATTGGTTGGTGCTTTAGATTATTTTCAATTTGGCAAGATACATAAACATATAGCAGATATCATGGGCTCTCAGGTTGCTTTTCACTTACTCAAAGCTTTGGCACTGCAACTGAACCTTTTTGGTGTAGTATGGGACAACAGAAATGGTGTTCCCATGGGTATGATATGATAAGGCATTTATAAGACACCTATACAAAAGTGTTTCAAGGCGCAAAGCAGCAAGTGAGGGGGAACAGAGGGAAGACTGAGACAACAATCCTACTAGGCCAAGTGTCATTCAGATCGTGCAAGCCCAGGGGGAGGGAGAAGAGGAAAAGTGCGGAGTGGATGGGGGAGTGGTGACAGTGCAGTACATGGGAAAAAAATATATAGAACAATATGAGAAGTAGGGCCAACTGGAGGCAAGTGCAACGGTAAGTACAGACATCAGTCAAGTGCTGGTGGGGGACTCAAGGGATACAATAAACCATCCCATGTGGACAATGCAGAGGATTTTGAACTTAATCCTCGCAGCCACTGGGAGCCAGTGAAGAGATTTCAGACCTGGAGAGATACAATCCCTGGGCTTGAGGCCAAGGACAAGCCTTGCAGTCCTGTTCTGGATGAGTTGTAGAGGGTAGAGAGTAGAAGCAGGCAGATTTAGAAAGCAACTGTTGCAGTAGTCCAGTCTAGAGAGAACCAGAGCTCTGGAGACAGTGAACTTCTGGGGGAAGGAGAGGCAAGGAAGAATACCTTTGAGGAGGTACAGCTGGTAGTGTGACTTCTTAGAGACATCAGAGAAGTGAGGCGAGAAGGAGAGTGTGGATTCAAAGATGACCCAGAGGTTTTTAGCCACGCAGGTGGGAGCAGGAGGAGGGCAAAGAGCGGCCGGCCAGAGAGTGACAGGAAAGGAGGGAGCAGGTATGCTGATGGGGAGAATCTCAGTCTTACTGGCATTAAGGCAGAGATCATTGGCGGCACACCGCTCCTGGATAGCAATCAGGGTTCCATGTGTTAAAATCGTGGCAAAAATGGCTGTTTACACAATAAATTGCAGCAAAAAAGGCGTGGTTTGGCCACCACCATCCATGTAAAGGATGCGGGGGACACCCCCGCAACCCCTAGACCCATTATACCATTAAAAGGGAGCGGGGGACACCCCCGCTACCCTTAAATGGTATAATGGGGTATACCATTACCAGGTCAAACCACAGCATTTTTGCCGTAATTTTTTGGAAAGGCAACATTTTTGCCACAATTTTATTACTGCATACCGCAATCAGACAGTCAGAGATGAAAGACCGAGAAGAGGTGGTCGAAGGTAGCTTGAAAATGAGCTGAGTGTCATCCGCATTAAACTGAAAGTTAGGTCAGAGAGCTGCAATGCAGTGGGCAACAAGTACCAGGTATTGGTTGAACAGCCAGGGAGAGAGGTTACACCCCTGGGGGACACCACCGGTAGAGATAGAGATAGAGCAGAGGGAGGACCCAAGTTGGACCTGGGAGGGTCAATCAGAGAGGAAAGAAGTCAGCCACACCAGGGCCTGACCGTCGATGCCCAGGTTATCACGGATACAGTTGAGCAGGATGGCATGGTTGACTGTGTCAAAGCCAGAAGAGAGATCAAGTAAGATGAGGACCCAGGGGTTGCTGTAGTCAAAGTTTGAGAGCAGGTCTTCACAGAAGTTCAGGAGAGAAGTTTCCGTGCTTCTGGCAGCTCTGAAGCCAGACTGATGGTCATGAAGACAACCAACAGATTTAGTGTGAAGATTAAGCTGGGAGATAGCCAGCTTTTCCAGGAGTTTGCCCAGGAAGGGAGTGATGGAGATTGGGCGATAGTTTGCTGGGCAGCATGGGTCGGCAGAGGGTTTCTTGAGAAGAGGGTGCACAAGGGAGTGCTTCAGGGGGATCGGAAGACTCCCGTGGCGAAGGACTGGTTGCAGAAGTCGGCCAGAGCAGTAGCCAGGGAGTCAATGTGGTCCTTGATGGTTTTGGAGGAACAGGGATGAAACTGTTTTGATGAGACTTTCATAGATCGGACTGGTCTAGAAACCTTGTCTGGGGAGAACAGGGGAAAGGCAGAGGAGGGAGGGAGGAGAGGTGGCCAAAGAAGGGCCAGAGGAAGAGCAGGGAGTAGAGGGGGAGGGAGGAGAGGAAGAGAGAGAGGACAGGATATCCTGAGTTTTAGAGATGAAGTGAGAAGCCAGAGCCGTGCAGAGGGTCTGGGAAGGAACAGGAGAGGTAGCGACTGTAGCAGGATTGGCCAGTTCCTTGCAGATTTTAAAGAGTTTGGCCGCGTTGTTGGATGCCGCAGAGAAGCAGGCTTGGAGGTGAGCTCTCTTCTTGGTGCGGACTGAGAGCCGGTATTGCCTTTGGAGCAGGCGGCAGGCCAGTTTGTTCAAGGATGTAGCAGAAGCATGCCATTTCCGCTCAGCCACCCTGCACTTGCGTTTCAGGGTGACGAGGTCTGAGTCGTACCAGAAATTTCACTTGGCTTTGGGCTTCAAGCGGATCCTCATGACAGGGGCAAGAACATCGAAGAGGGCTGCGTCAAGGTGTGAGTCAGCCAAAGGGGTAGAGGGGGGTGAGAAAGTGCCAGCGAAAGCCTCAACTGACACATGCTTCATGGGTCGATCACCAAGAAGGTGGGTAGCAGTGCTGGAATTGGCTTAGCCTTGGGGGAAGAGAGGGTGAGCTGGGAGGAAAGGAGAAAGTGATCACTCCAGGAGAGAGGAGTGGTGAGAGAGATAGAAAGTAGAAGGTCAGAGGAGATCAGAACATCCAGAGTGTGCCCTGCAGAGTGAGTCGGGCCAGAGGGGAGATTAGAGAGTGAGAGAGAGTTGCAAAGGTCACGAAAGAGTACAGTGGAAGGACAGGAAGCATCCAGGTGGATGTTAAAGTCTACAAGTAGGAGAAGTTGAGTGGTCAAGACCAGGACGGAAGAGGAAAGGTCTGCCCATTCAGAGAGGAAGGAGGAGATCTGACCAGGTGGCCGATAGATGGTAGTCACAGTAAGGGAATGGCTAGGAGAGAGAGAGAGCCTGCAGACCAGGCCTTCAAAAGAGGAATAGGCCTGCGTAGGAATGACAGAGGCATGAATCCACTCGGGGAAGAACAGGGATACACCCCTCTGGAGCGGTTGGACCTGGGCACGTAGAGGATCTTGTAGCTGTCAGGGAGGAGAGTGTCAAAGCTCATGACAAAGCTAGTCGTGAACCTTGTCTCAGTGAAACTGAGGACATCAAGGTCAAGATCCTCCAGGAGGCGGCAAATGTCAGAAGAATGTTTGACATTAATGGGTCCCTTCCATCTCGCCAATTTCAGGATAGCATCCAGTCTCTAAAGTGAAATATTTGGCCAACAATAAGTCTCGGTCTAGTTCCAGGAGGTGGTCTTTTTACCACATATTCTATGTGCTCTTGCGACTGTAAACCATTTTGATAGGCATTTAGAACTGTAGGTTTCCTGAAACCAGGTCTCCAGAAACCGCTCCATAGAAATGTTTTGTTCTCTCTTGGGCATGCCAACTGTCCTCTAGGTTGCTTCGCTGAGTACACCCCTCTGGTTCCTCTGCCCTTTGTTCCAACACTTGAGTTGTGTGCAGCAGATCTGTCACTTGTTGTTTCAGTGTTTTAGCTCCAGGTCTACTGATTTATTTTTTGTTTCTATGTGTATTTGCTTCTCCACCCTTTTGTGAATGTCTGCTCTTAATAAGCCCACCTCCATTGCCATTTCACCCATTCTGGCATTTAATAGTTCTGTGAGTTTACTCACAATCATCGTAGGTGGTAGGTTTTGTGAGGTTGTTGTGGTGGAGCGTTGTCCATCAATGCATTTTTTGATCTGGTTGCGTACTTATCCAGTTTATATTGCTGTGTTGCATGGTTTGTATACCTAGCACCTGCCATTTTCATCTCAGACAGGGGGGTCTCTGCCCCCTATGTCTAAAGCCACTCTGGAGCCACCTGCCTTGAACCTAACTCCCTCCAGTCTTACTACTTGCTCTTAACCCTCCATGACCAGCCTATTCACTCTGGTGGGAACTCTTAACCTTGTCTTTCTCTCCAATTCACTGTCCTCCAGTGAGCGCTCCATTGATCCCTCTCCCTCTGATACCTCTATTCACTTTAACATCTCAGTCCCTTATTCACGTTAACACATCTCAGTCCCTCTACTCATCTCCCCTCTTCAATACCTAACAGAAAATCAGGCAACACTATCTTGCCACTTACCTTGATCTGTTAGAAAATAATAATAATATGCATCTTTCTTAGCCCTAAACTAATTCCTTTTTTACAATAAAAATCCTGTTTTAGTAATATTCAAAATGGGGTTGCATTTGTCAGTCATTGAGTAGAAACAAAATAGCAATGTGTTCATAGCTTTCTCTGTCAGTCATTACAAGATAAGGCTGGGTCCGTGCAGAGGGCATGTATCAGTCGCCAGGCCTTCACCGATAAACCTAGGTTAAATAAAGTTAAGGACAGGTCCTCCTATTCTGCAAAGTAGGTAAGGCTGTTCCAATATGGCTCTATTCTCTTAACCAAATGCTATGTAAAGACTGGCCTCACTAAGCAGAGGTTAGTTACACAATGAGTCAGTGTTCAGCCCTTCCACTTTGTTGAACGCACAAAAGGTATGTTTTAAAGATTGTGCAAATAGGGTGACCATTGTTGGAACAGAGGGCAAGTGGATTCTGTGGTTATGTCCTCAAACCTAAGTCACAGTCCTTGAACTCGCGGAAAGAGCTTGTAATTAAAGCCATAAGCAAAGTGAAGACTTTTGACATAACAATAACATCTGTTGAACATGCAATTTGTTGTGCCATATGGGGATTAGGTAGTTATTGTGTATGTAGTCTGAACATATCTGTGTTGTTTTCTCTTCCAAAAGAATAACAAATTACCTATGCTGATGCAGGCTTAATTTTTTGTATAAAAGGAGATGCAGTGTACTATTCAGGCACTTCACTTCTCCACTCTCCATGAAATGCTGGTCATGGTTGAAGCTGAAGTCCGCTCAAGTGTTTGATATGCGCAAAATAAATCTTACCTTGCAATTTTGAAACTCTGTCTCAGATACTCTACTTCGTTTGAATTATAGCCCTTAGAAGTCTCAGATCATGTGAGGAGCTCTCATCTGCTTCTTCCCCTATTCATGCCTCTTCCATTGACGGGTTTTCTCAGACTTTCACTATGCACTTAAGACTGCATTCTACCAACACTATCCTGCTCACACATTCCCGTCCTTATCCTCAGCCTTGGATCACCTCTGAAATTCACACCCTCAAAACAAACATGTGTCATGACCTACGACGCTGGCACAAATTACGGACACCCACCCTACTCCTCGCCTACACAAATTCTGTTGCCCTAATCTCTGTACTGGACTCTGCCAAATCCTCCTACTTCACACACCTAATCTCCTCCCTTCCCACTCACCCCTGCAAACTTTCATCTTCCCTCCGATATGTGCTCATACTTCCGTATACAATATTCATTGTTTCATCCATGTCTGCTAATGATTTTGCTCACTACTTTTTCTCTAAAAATCGCTAAAATTTGTGACACTCTCACAGCCCTCCTGTCCCTCCCTGCTGTCCATTATCCATCCACTACCTCATCTACTCCAAACAACTTCTCCCCTACCTCTCCTATTGAATTAGCACCCATCATTCATAGCACCAACCCATCCTGCGCTCACATTGACCCTTTTGCTCCCCAAGTCTTGTGTTATGCTAAAGGTTTTTATAACATGCACTGTTGCCACCTGCATGGTTTTTTTGGCGCTCTGGCGGATCTGTAAACCAAGGGGGAATGCAGGGGTAAAATAGTAGGACTGAGCATGAGAAAGGAGCAAGAGAGCTGTGATGTGCTGTTGGCAGCTTCAGTTCGGTTGACACCATTCACTGAGCGTAGGTTTTTTTTTGGTTGGTAGCCGCCATGTGCTGTTGGGTGAGGCTATGGTTTGTTTCATTTTTGTGGTCAAAGACTTAGTCTCAATTACTTGCCCTTTTCTCTCTGAATTCTTTAACCTCTCTTTCTCTCTCTCTGTTGGACTCTTCAGTGCCTCCTTAAAATCTGCAACTGTTTTACCTCTATTGAAGAAACCCTCTGCTGACCCAAACATCTCAGCAAACTATTGCCCAGTTTCTCGCCTCCATTATTCAAAAAGTCCTTGAGCGGGAGGTCTTTGACAAGATCACCAAGTACCTTGAGGATAATGGCCTTCGAGATCTACTTCAATCTGTGTTCCATAGTAAACACTCCACGAGACTGCACTTATGCATATCTCCAGCTTTCTCTCTAATGCTCACCACTCCAAATTCTCTTCTATAGTCAGGGATCCTTCTTCCACTTGCTACAATGTCAACCAATCCTCTCACCTCCTCACACTCCAGGACCTTGGGTTTTGCTATTCTGTTCTTGCCTGGATCGCCTCCTACCTAGAAGGCTGATCCTTTCCAATCTCTTGGAATTTGCAAACCTCTGACCGCAGCACTCTCCATGTCAGTGTCCCCAAAGGATCAGTCCTTGAACTTCTGTTCTTCAACCACTATACCTCTGCCCTAGGAAGACTAATCTCATTCTCTGGCTTTCACGATCATCTTTTTGCTAACGACACTCAAATATGTTCCTCCTTTCCCTCCTTCACCCCAGCAATCTCGGAATGGATTATGAACTGTCTCACCTCAATTCGTCACTGGATGGAAATCTGCTGTCTCATGGTGAACTCTTACAAAATGGAAGTCATCTTTCCCCCGGCTTCCAATGCCATCCCTACGCTCCCTCCCCGATCTTCTTCCAGCCGGCCCTTCTTGTTCCCTCAACCAAGGATCGCAAAATTGAGGTCCTCTTCAAGAGCGTCCAGCGACTTCAACAATTCGTCTATATGACTGCCTCTGCTACATGTATAAACCTTCTCAATATTCTGATAGTGTGTTCTTTTCTTACTAACAACTCTACAAAAACTCTAATCCCTGTTCTGCAAAGTTGACTACTGCCCAAGCCTATTCCTTGACCTTCCTCTCAACTCTTTCCTCCCTCTAGACAAAGTCCTCAACTTTGCTACACGCACTCTCTACAACCTACCCAGATCCCCACCACTTTACCTACCAGAGACATGTTGGTTGGATCTCAAGCACAACCTCTCTCTTTTCAAGTTCCTTCTCATAGTCTACAAAGCTACCAATCGTCTTGCTCCTCAGTACCCGTCTGTAGCTCAGTTTTCTCACCATCTCTTTCTTTCCGATCCTCTACTGCACTCCATCCAATACCCTCCCTTTGCCGCATCTCGCTTTAGCTCTTTCTCCTTACTGACCCTGCTTAGCTGTAAGCCAGTGCCCATAACAATCAAAGCTAACCGAATTTAGGATTGCTTCAAAGCTTGGTTTACAGTTCACTTACTTGCTGAAGAGAGAGTTCTCGCTAACCTCTCCCCCATCTGCCCTACCTGACACCACCACTGCCTCCAGTGATGCCTATTAATGTCATTTTGTCTATTTAAATAGTACTCCTCTCTAAGTTGAAGCACATGGCTCTTTCCGTAATTGCCAACCATGACCATCTGAAGCGACTGAATGCATGCAACCTGATGACAAATGCTCAATGAAGATCCCGAGCAATGACACCACTCAAAAGCTTATTAAGTCACTATTAAGCAAACACACGATTGAAACTGGGAATTGCGAACTTCTTAGATGATAAACCCACCCAAACACTCACCTCTCATATCGCTATGCTTACTCTCTACTGTACACAAACACACAATTAGAGTGCAGCTATACCCCGCAATCAATTTTGGCCTAGCTGCTCACATACGAACATTACCCCATGAAGACCACATCATTCTGATTAAAATGCAGCTACATCCCATGACAAACTGGCATAGCTGCACACATAAGCGTCCTACAAAGGCCTAAAGCAGCCTGAACCCAGTTTTGGTGTGCTTCCTCCAGCCTGCACACATTCAACTGATATCAATACCACCACACCTAATGCTAGGATGCAGCTACCATCAGGCAATTGCATCAGCTGCACACATAACTGGCGCACCCAAGCACCCAATGACACCCTACTCTCTCAACTGACCTGGACTATGGTCCCCGAGGGCGTTCAACCTACCAGCGCTTTGAGGTCATACCAATGATATATAGAACACCATATAAATGCCAAATAACATAACAAATAACTAACACTTGCCCCCTTAGGTTAATATTACTTATGGAAATCACCTGTTTTCTTACACATATATTTTTTCTCTGTGTTTTGTCCTTTGCCCCATTGTGTACACTTCCATAAAATGGCTTACCACTTGTTCTCGTCTGTGTACTATTGTACAAGCACCCTTGTCGGAATGCCTCTGACATCTGTAAATGTGTCATTTTAACACCTTTCTGATGGGGATTTACATCGGTGTTCCTCAAATAAATACAAATACAAAATGCACTGCCTGATAATATCATTGCATTCATTTATTCGTCCGTGTTTGTTAATTAAGATGTCACAGCTTAAGTCACCTGGCAATCGCTACTGTGTTTCGAGGAAGCATTTTAGTTTCCGAGCTATTTGTTGTTTGGCAGTAGGTATAATCCGATATCAGATACACATTGATTTGGATTGCTGCTTTCATGTGTGTGTGCAAGGACATCTTGAAAAATAGAAAAGGGTCTGGATCTTACAAGAAAGTTGGTGTTACCACCACTGAAAGCACACGTAGGATGAACAGATTTCCATAATGCAAAATGGAGCTCGAAAATGTGTGTTTGGTATATGCGAGACAAAATATCTGCATATGTGCACCTCACAGGGCACTTTAAAGTTAATCCCACGCTGCAGAGAATGATTGTTTCTGAGCAACATCTGGGTTTGCAGAATTCCGCATAGACACGTAAACAGTGTGAACTAATGAAGAAGCACCAAAGCTAACTGCATAATCAATGGTTGCCACTAGAAGTAAGAACAGCACACCATAAGCTTTAACTGCCCATAAACTCGGCTCTAGTTGAATTACAGCATCTACGTCGAGATCTCCACTTTCTGAAAGCCGCAAAAAGATAGATGGCCGACTGATGGAACAGGACTCCACTGAGTGCTTTATCGACCAACTGCCATCCGGTGAACAGCGGCAATAAAAATTTATGGAAAAATTAGAAAAGGTGTCCCTTACCCTAATCACCTCTCTAGGGGCCAATAAAGGTGCTTGCAAATGCCAAGAACTAGACACCATGTATTTAAAAATCCTGCAATTTTATTTGCATATAAAGGCAGCTAGATATATAATATCACAATAAGTTTAAAGAAACAACTGCTTTTCTAAATTCCATTAACAAGGTAACGTAAAACGTAACAAAGCTGGATCGCATTTACAGTGCCGGCACAGAAATAACTAGCTGCAAAATAATTTTGGGCTAGAAGATTGCATTTACACACAGTGCAAAATAAAAATAAAAAAAGGCATATGTAAAATTTCGAAATCTCAAGGACAACAAAGATTGCTTTTTTTTTGTTTTTACTTCCACTTGATTGTATCCCTTCCATTGTACGCATGCTAGCAAATGCATACATCTAGCTCAAGCTCTTTAAGGCCCGAGCTATATGAAATGTCTTAAATTCTTCATAATTTAGGCAAACCGTACAGCATCTGTACTTCAAAATATGCAACTTCCATGTCTTGCTACAATGCACAAAAAATACATATTATATATATTTATATAAATCCATATTTAAAAAGAGTCTGCATTTACATGTTGTACTGCATGACACAATTGTTCTTAATATTTGTCCAGCCATGTACACAATAAAGCTAAAATAATTTAGAAAAAGACACATTCACGAAAATGACATGTAGTATGTAGCAAATGAAACTTATAAAGGGGTGGTAACATATCCCCAAGAACTTTTTTCCAATAAAAAGGAAACATTTCAAAATGGAACACTTACTACACATTTAAAAATAAACAATTACAAAACAATGCAATTTGACAGTTGTGCAAACGTGGGTAGTTTTTGCAATGCTACCAGCATTTTATATACATATGTAGGTGTATATATTAGTCCACTTCATAAAAGAAAGCTTGGCCATCTTTTCAGGAATACTAACAATTTACAATGGCGAGTTTCTTCAGTTAACAAAAGAGTATTTTTTTTTTTTACAAATTCACAGGGCTTTCTTTCTTTCTTAATTAATGGATGATGTATGGATGTTGCAGTTCTCCAAGCACAACCTCTGTAATGCTGGTACCAGCATATATAAAACGGAAAGAAACAAAGTAACCCACAGGCAGATTCTGGAAATAAACATGTACATTAATAGAATAGAGTTTATTATTAGAAAACTGTCCGTTCGCTGGCCCCACCCACTCCCACCCTTCTGACTTCGATAGTGCTTCATGATCCTTGAGGATTTGGAAGGTCAAAAATAATTGGCGGATTGGTTGGTTGAAAGCTGACTGTACACGTAGATGCATTGATGTAGGTTGTGTAGCCGTCAGTCATAAGGCCATAACCTGTAGAGAGAACACAACACATTTATTATGATGTGGTCTTCCATTTGGAACTTTCACACTGTCATGATGTGATCCTACATTACTGTCATGTTAACCAAGGCATTTTATATAGATCAATTTTAAATTATATTTTCTTTTTTGAGAGTTTACATTTTGAATGATAAATTTGGCCTAGTTTTAAAAAAAATGCATTGTATTACATGGTTTACACAAATCTCCAATATAAGAAAACAATCAAGACCACAGGTATCAAAGGCACACAAAGGTAAAGCAATAAATCACATTGCATTGTTTTATTTTATTTGATGGACTTCATATAATGCAGACCTTGCCCAAGGGCATTTGGAGTGCGGTACAAGATATATGTTACAACAAAACAGTACACAATTTGTTTAGGCAAAAGCCAGGTTTTCAATTTTTTTATGAAACATACAAAGTGATGTGGCATGGAAAATGTGGGAGATTTTACATAAAAAGAACAAAAAACGGAATTATAAATGTTGTAACATCCAAATAAACATCTACATTTGTGGTATTTCAACAAGCGTTGATTCCTTTCCAAAAATGGAGGACAGCATGAGTCAGGGGTATATAGTGTCATCCCTTAAATAGTCAAACATGAAGACCCCCACCATCAGTAAAGTCTCTAAATATGTCTAATATTTATTTTGATTTTCTGAAACTTACAGGAATATCGCTTTCCAACACCAGGGATACACACATTATACAGTACAAAACAAGACGGGAGGAGAATTGCTTAGTGCCCCAAACAACCAAGATTTATAAGAGATGCACAGGGTATAAAGTCACTGTATCCGATCAGTTGGAGTTACACAGACGTGAAAAGGGCATTTGGATAATTCTTTGTTACACGAGCAACAAGGTTTTAGTTGTGCTAACATTACAGTAATTTCTAAACATAGTGCGATAGAATAAGTATAGGTAAAATTACTTTTCATAGGCACAATTTATTTTTATTTATTTATTGGCCATTTATAAGGTGCTTACACAACAAGACAGTGTTTCAAAGCACCACAAGGCACAGGGAAGGGAACATAAACAATGGAAAGAACTATGAATAAATAGAAAGAAACAGCGGTCATACTAGACTTTGTCTCATTCGGAGCGTGCAAGGGCAGTGAAAAAGGAGGAGAAAAAGGGGGGATGGGGTGAGGTAAGTGCTATTTAGATCCCCCTAGGGGAGCAAGTGCCAGAGGTGCCCGATTGGGGAGGCAGCAGGTAAGTGCCTGAGTGGAGACATCCCAGGGGAAGAGGGAGGTCTACCGCCCAACAAGTAAGTGCTGGGCTGAGGCGAAACCATCCAATAGGCGGGTGTGGGCTCAGTGGGTAGTGCAGGGTGGCGCTGCGGCAATTGGACAGAAGGCCAGGACCCTATTGGACTCTTTAGGGGCCAGGCTGGCAATCTCAGAGACAGAGGGGATGGTTAGCACAGGAGGGGGAGGGGTAAGGTGAAGAAGGAGAAGAGAAAGGTCTTGAGTTGTTTGCGGAACTTGAGATGGTCCAGTTCAAGACGGAGAGAAAGAGGCAGACTGTTCTATAGGAGGGAACCAGCAGAAGAGATCGATCTGCCCCCAGCACTCTGCTTGGAGAAGCGTTTGATCAGCAAAGAGTTGGAGCCAGAAGATCGAAGGGATCTGGAAGGAGAGTATTTAGTAAGAGACAGTTGCAGCTAGAGGCAGCCTTGTGAATGATATAGAGGGTCTTGAATTTGATCCTAGCAGCAACTGGGAGCCAATGGAGAGATTTTAGTGCTGGAGAGATGTGGTACCAAGGCTTGAGGGAAAGGATAAGTCTTGCAGCCCTATTTTGGATTAGTTGAAGAGGACGGAGTGAAGAAAGAGGCAGGTTGTGGAGGAGGCTGTTACAGTGGTCTAGCCTGGAGAGGACCAGATCTCTGCATGATGGCTTGAACTTAGCAGAAACAGCTACAGGAAACTGGAGGCTGTAAAAGTGCTAATGGTTCTAAAGGTAAGAGCAGAGGATTCTGCCTGTACTGGAAGAGGGTTTTCTGTTTAGTGTTTTAAGTTGGTGAGCCAGTATTCAGATCTCTTTTGAATCCTTTGTGGCTGTGTTCTCTTTTTAGGGCCGTAGGAAGGTTTTTCCAGTGTTTAGGGCCCAACACTGTAATAGATCTCCCTCCATGTCTCATTCTCTTGAACCGGATTAGATTTAGATAATTTTTCTGTGTGGACTGCAACACTCTCCCAAGCTCGGATATCACTGAGTAAAGTAGATAATCAAATGTTTTATAGTTTCTACTGGAGTGATGTCTTTCCAAAATTACAGTCTTGTGAAGGATGAGGTATCTTTGACCAGCTGCCTAAAATCTCATTAGTAATTCATAGATTAAAACGTAACTTCAAGAATATTCGTCCAGCCTGCAGGCATGAAAGTTTATACAGAAAACCTTGCATGTAGAATCTCTTATTGAAAACTTGTAAATAACCACTTGCAGATGATTGATGTAATACGTGATTATAAAATGTTACTTTAGCTTGTTTTAAAAAGGTTCACATTGGCAGCTTTGTGAAATAGTTTGAGTAGAAAAAAGTATAGCTATCCACATTTATGTGATTGAATGGAGATGCACCATTTTGCATATATGCATTTGTGCTCTCTGGAGAATCGGTTAATAATGCTCTCGCTAGAGCTAAGAAAGAATTTCTCTACTGCTAACAAGTAATAAGTCAAGTAATGCAACATTGCTAATGTTAACTGGAAGACCAGAAGAACAAGTTACTCTCTTACCTGGTAACGTTCTTTCGATGGGATGGTCCGGCGACGTATGCCATATCTATGACAGTAATCACCACAGCTGTGCTGCTTCGGAAAATCTTTCGGCGTCTGCGTCCTGCATCGATGACGTCGATACGCTGTCCTCCAGGGCCTCCGTCGAGCCGACGTCACCGGATGTTATAAGTAGGACGCATGACGGCCATAGCCTCAGTTGTAGTTTTTTCCCAGAACGTGTGGCACCACTTTTCTGCCAGTCTGACCACAGAAAGCCTTGCGGAAACGTAAGCTGCAATCGTAAAAGAAATTCTGTAGCGGGGTAGGCAGGGTGGGAGCGATATGGAATACGTCGGACCATCCCATCGAAAGAACGTTATCAGCTAAGAGAGTAACTTATTCTTTGAGGGGATTCGGCCCTCCGATGTATTCCATATCTATGACAGACTCCCAAAGCAGTACCAACGTATGGAGGAGGGAAAAAGAATTTAGAATATAGAAAATTAGAATACCCAATCAAATTGCAGAGTACAGGACCGCCTTGCCAAAGGCCAGATCCTGCCCATGGATAGAATCTAGGGAGTAGTGTCGTACAAAAGTATGGACCGAAGCCCAAGTGGCTGCTTCACAGATGTTCTGAATAGAAACACCCCTCTGCAAGGCAGTAGAGGCAGCCATACCCCCCAGTAGAATGGGCCCATAAGCCTACCGGAGGGTCCTTACCCGCCAAGCGGTAACATTCAGAAATTGCCAAGATAATCCGTCTAGACAAAGTCTGCTTAGCCTTCCAGTGTAACCTATAAAGAGCTGATCATCCACTATGACCGGGACATGCGTGAAATGCAGAAACTTAAAGCTCTCCTAGGATCCAACCTATGAAGCCTTTCCTCTTCTTTACCATGGTGCGGAGGAGAATAAAATGCCGGAAGAATGACCTCCTGGCTTAAATGAAATTCCAGCAAAACAGAAAGTTGATGGCTGGAAGGTTTTGAATTAATCATAACCACGCGCAAAGCTCTGGGCAACCCTCCAGACCATCGTTTTTCAGCCTGCCAAGCCATTACAGAAGGGGAAAAACCATATGCAAATCAGGCTTGGTCCTACCCCAAAAGAGGAAGTCCAGCCCAAACTGCTAAGTCACATCCCTTCTGCACGAGACCACAAGCATCCCCAGACATGTTTCAGCCTTGTTGGGCGTCATCAGTGAGGAGTAGCTTGGGTCTCTAGGCCCGGCAGACTCGGGACCCACGTCTGGGCATATCCGTCCCACTCGGGGTGACTTTAGCAAAACAGAAAGTTGATGGCTGGAAGGTTTTGAATTAATCATAACCACGCGCAAAGCTCTGGGCAACCCTCCAGACCATCGTTTTTCAGCCTGCCAAGCCATTACAGAAGGGGAAAAACCATATGCAAATCAGGCTTGGTCCTACCCCAAAAGAGGAAGTCCAGCCCAAACTGCTAAGTCACATCCCTTCTGCACGAGACCACAAGCATCCCCAGACATGTTTCAGCCTTGTTGGGCGTCATCAGTGAGGAGTAGCTTGGGTCTCTAGGCCCGGCAGACTCGGGACCCACGTCTGGGCATACCCGTCCCACTCGGGGTGACTTTAGCAAAACAGAAAGTTGATGGCTGGAAGGTTTTGAATTAATCATAACCACGCGCAAAGCTCTGGGCAACCCTCCAGACCATCGTTTTTCAGCCTGCCAAGCCATTACAGAAGGGGAAAAACCATATGCAAATCAGGCTTGGTCCTACCCCAAAAGAGGAAGTCCAGCCCAAACTGCTAAGTCACATCCCTTCTGCACGAGACCACAAGCATCCCCAGACATGTTTCAGCCTTGTTGGGCGTCATCAGTGAGGAGTAGCTTGGGTCTCTAGGCCCGGCAGACTCGGGACCCACGTCTGGGCATACCCGTCCCACTCGGGGTGACTTTAGCAAAACAGAAAGTTGATGGCTGGAAGGTTTTGAATTAATCATAACCACGCGCAAAGCTCTGGGCAACCCTCCAGACCATCGTTTTTCAGCCTGCCAAGCCATTACAGAAGGGGAAAAACCATATGCAAATCAGGCTTGGTCCTACCCCAAAAGAGGAAGTCCAGCCCAAACTGCTAAGTCACATCCCTTCTGCACGAGACCACAAGCATCCCCAGACATGTTTCAGCCTTGTTGGGCGTCATCAGTGAGGAGTAGCTTGGGTCTCTAGGCCCGGCAGACTCGGGACCCACGTCTGGGCATACCCGTCCCACTCGGGGTGACTTTAGCAAAACAGAAAGTTGATGGCTGGAAGGTTTTGAATTAATCATAACCACGCGCAAAGCTCTGGGCAACCCTCCAGACCATCGTTTTTCAGCCTGCCAAGCCATTACAGAAGGGGAAAAACCATATGCAAATCAGGCTTGGTCCTACCCCAAAAGAGGAAGTCCAGCCCAAACTGCTAAGTCACATCCCTTCTGCACGAGACCACAAGCATCCCCAGACATGTTTCAGCCTTGTTGGGCGTCATCAGTGAGGAGTAGCTTGGGTCTCTAGGCCCGGCAGACTCGGGACCCACGTCTGGGCATACCCGTCCCACTCGGGGTGACTTTAGCAAAACAGAAAGTTGATGGCTGGAAGGTTTTGAATTAATCATAACCACGCGCAAAGCTCTGGGCAACCCTCCAGACCATCGTTTTTCAGCCTGCCAAGCCATTACAGAAGGGGAAAAACCATATGCAAATCAGGCTTGGTCCTACCCCAAAAGAGGAAGTCCAGCCCAAACTGCTAAGTCACATCCCTTCTGCACGAGACCACAAGCATCCCCAGACATGTTTCAGCCTTGTTGGGCGTCATCAGTGAGGAGTAGCTTGGGTCTCTAGGCCCGGCAGACTCGGGACCCACGTCTGGGCATACCCGTCCCACTCGGGGTGACTTTAGCAAAACAGAAAGTTGATGGCTGGAAGGTTTTGAATTAATCATAACCACGCGCAAAGCTCTGGGCAACCCTCCAGACCATCGTTTTTCAGCCTGCCAAGCCATTACAGAAGGGGAAAAACCATATGCAAATCAGGCTTGGTCCTACCCCAAAAGAGGAAGTCCAGCCCAAACTGCTAAGTCACATCCCTTCTGCACGAGACCACAAGCATCCCCAGACATGTTTCAGCCTTGTTGGGCGTCATCAGTGAGGAGTAGCTTGGGTCTCTAGGCCCGGCAGACTCGGGACCCACGTCTGGGCATACCCGTCCCACTCGGGGTGACTTTAGCAAAACAGAAAGTTGATGGCTGGAAGGTTTTGAATTAATCATAACCACGCGCAAAGCTCTGGGCAACCCTCCAGACCATCGTTTTTCAGCCTGCCAAGCCATTACAGAAGGGGAAAAACCATATGCAAATCAGGCTTGGTCCTACCCCAAAAGAGGAAGTCCAGCCCAAACTGCTAAGTCACATCCCTTCTGCACGAGACCACAAGCATCCCCCGACATGTTTCAGCCTTGTTGGGCGTCATCAGTGAGGAGTAGCTTGGGTCTCTAGGCCCGGCAGACTCGGGACCCACGTCTGGGCATACCCGTCCCACTCGGGGTGACTTTAGCAAAACAGAAAGTTGATGGCTGGAAGGTTTTGAATTAATCATAACCACGCGCAAAGCTCTGGGCAACCCTCCAGACCATCGTTTTTCAGCCTGCCAAGCCATTACAGAAGGGGAAAAACCATATGCAAATCAGGCTTGGTCCTACCCCAAAAGAGGAAGTCCAGCCCAAACTGCTAAGTCACATCCCTTCTGCACGAGACCACAAGCATCCCCAGACATGTTTCAGCCTTGTTGGGCGTCATCAGTGAGGAGTAGCTTGGGTCTCTAGGCCCGGCAGACTCGGGACCCACGTCTGGGCATACCCGTCCCACTCGGGGTGACTTTAGCAAAACAGAAAGTTGATGGCTGGAAGGTTTTGAATTAATCATAACCACGCGCAAAGCTCTGGGCAACCCTCCAGACCATCGTTTTTCAGCCTGCCAAGCCATTACAGAAGGGGAAAAACCATATGCAAATCAGGCTTGGTCCTACCCCAAAAGAGGAAGTCCAGCCCAAACTGCTAAGTCACATCCCTTCTGCACGAGACCACAAGCATCCCCAGACATGTTTCAGCCTTGTTGGGCGTCATCAGTGAGGAGTAGCTTGGGTCTCTAGGCCCGGCAGACTCGGGACCCACGTCTGGGCATACCCGTCCCACTCGGGGTGACTTAAGCAAAACAGAAAGTTGATGGCTGGAAGGTTTTGAATGAATCATAACCACGCGCAAAGCTCTGGGCAACCCTCCAGACCATCGTTTTTCAGCCTGCCAAGCCATTACAGAAGGGGAAAAACCATATGCAAATCAGGCTTGGTCCTACCCCAAAAGAGGAAGTCCAGCCCAAACTGCTAAATCACATCCCTTCTGCACGAGACCACAAGCATCCCCAGACATGTTTCAGCCTTGTTGGGCGTCATCAGTGAGGAGTAGCTTGGGTCTCTAGGCCCGGCAGACTCGGGACCCACATCTGGGCATACCCGTCCCACTCGGGGTGACTTTAGCAAAACAGAAAGTTGATGGCTGGAAGGTTTTGAATTAATCATAACCACGCGCAAAGCTCTGGGCAACCCTCCAGACCATCGTTTTTCATCCTGCCAAGCCATTACAGAAGGGGAAAAACCATATGCAAATCAGGCTTGGTCCTACCCCAAAAGAGGAAGTCCAGCCCAAACTGCTAAGTCACATCCCTTCTGCACGAGACCACAAGCATCCCCAGACATGTTTCAGCCTTGTTGGGCGTCATCAGTGAGGAGTAGCTTGGGTCTCTAGGCCCGGCAGACTCGGGACCCACGTCTGGGCATACCCGTCCCACTCGGGGTGACTTTAGCAAAACAGAAAGTTGATGGCTGGAAGGTTTTGAATTAATCATAACCACGCGCAAAGCTCTGGGCAACCCTCCAGACCATCGTTTTTCAGCCTGCCAAGCCATTACAGAAGGGGAAAAACCATATGCAAATCAGGCTTGGTCCTACCCCAAAAGAGGAAGTCCAGCCCAAACTGCTAAGTCACATCCCTTCTGCACGAGACCACAAGCATCCCCAGACATGTTTCAGCCTTGTTGGGCGTCATCAGTGAGGAGTAGCTTGGGTCTCTAGGCCCGGCAGACTCGGGACCCACGTCTGGGCATACCCGTCCCACTCGGGGTGACTTTAGCAAAACAGAAAGTTGATGGCTGGAAGGTTTTGAATTAATCATAACCACGCGCAAAGCTCTGGGCAACCCTCCAGACCATCGTTTTTCAGCCTGCCAAGCCATTACAGAAGGGGAAAAACCATATGCAAATCAGGCTTGGTCCTACCCCAAAAGAGGAAGTCCAGCCCAAACTGCTAAGTCACATCCCTTCTGCACGAGACCACAAGCATCCCCAGACATGTTTCAGCCTTGTTGGGCGTCATCAGTGAGGAGTAACTTGGGTCTCTAGGCCCGGCAGACTCGGGACCCACGTCTGGGCATACCCGTCCCACTCGGGGTGACTTTCTGGGGATACTTGTGGTCTCGTGCAAAAGGGATGTGACCTAGCAGTTCGGGCTGGACTACCCCTTTGGGGGTGGGACCAAGCCTGATTTGCATATGGTTTTTCCCCTTTTGTAATGGCTTGGCAGGCGAAGAACGATGGTCTGGAGGGTTGCCCAGAGCAATGCCAGAGGTCAAGATCTATTCTAAACCTTCCAGCCATCAACTCTTTTGTTTTGCTATTGTCACCCCGAGTGGGAAGGGTATGCCCAGACGTGGGTCCCTTGCCTGCTGGGCCTAGAGACCCAAGCTACTCCTCACTGATGATGCCCAACAAGGCTGAAACATGTCTGGGGATACTTGTGATCTCGTGCAAAAGGGATGTGACCTAGCAGTTCGGGCTGGACTACCCCTTTGGGGGTGGGACCAAGCCTGATTTGCATATGGTTTTTCCCCTTTTGTAATGGCTTGGCAGGCGAAGAACGATGGTCTGGAGGGTTGCCCAGAGCAATGCCAGAGGTCAAGATTTATTCTAAACCTTCCAGCCATCAACTCTTTTGTTTTGCTATTAAATGAAATTCCGACACCACTTTCAGAAGAAAGGTAGGATGAACTCTAAGGACAACCCTGTCCTTATGAAACACAGTGAAGGGTGGCTTAACTGAAAGTGCCTGTAACTCACTCACTCTGCGAACGGAAGTGACCGCAACTAAAAATACAGTTTTCAGGGTTAACAGTCTCAAAGGACAAGAATGTAAAGGCTCAAATGGAGCACCCATTAGAAACTTGAGAACAAGGTTCAAATCCCAACCGGGCACCTGGAAAAGTGACGGAGGGAACACATTAGTGAGTCCTTTCAGAAACTGAGAAATTAAAGGGATTTTAAACTAAGAACACTCCTCAGACGAGCACTTAAATATGGACAGCGCCGCCAGGTAACCTTTAACGGTACCCACTTGCAAGCCCTTGTGAGCTAAAGAAAGCAAAAAAAGACAGAACCACAGGAATGTTACATGAAAAAGGATCCACATTCTTAACCTTGCACCAGTCGCAGAACTTTCTCCAATGGCAATAGTACAGGGACTTTGTTGCCGGCCATCTGGCCGAAAGCAACACCTCCATCACATCCTCAGGGAGCTCCCAATCCTTATACCTCAACCTTTCAGAAACCAAGCGTGAAGGTTGAGGGATCTGACCTCTGGATGGAGAACCTGACCCGCCTCCCGTGAGAGCAAATCGTCTCGGTAGGGAAGACGACGTGGAGGGCAGATGAATTAGTCGAGAAGGTCCGGGTACCACGTCCTCCGGCCCATGCCGGAGCAATGAGGATCATCCGGGAACCGAACCTCCGCAGCACTTGCGGGATGACGGGGACTGGAGGAAACGCATACAGCAGTGGGAAGGACCACTCCACCACAAACGCATCTCCTAAGGCCCCTCTTGGAGGAAATTCCCACAAGCAGAACCTTTCGCACTTCCGGTTGACACTGGAGGCGAAGAGATCCACTTGAGGGGTCCCCCAAAGGGGGAAGATCTACAGGAGAATCTCCTGAGCCAGCTCCCACTCGTGAGAGACCGTGCTCTGCCTGCCCAGAGCATCCGCCGTCTCGTTTTGGTCTCCGGCCAGATGAACTGCCAAGATCAAAATTCCCTGCTGGATGGCCCAGAACCAGAGCTGCATTGCTTCCCTGCACAGAGGAAGTGACCCTGCCCCCCCCCTTTTTGTTGAGGTAGTGCATGGCCACCATGTTGTCCGTCAGAATTAGGACATTCTTTCCTTGCACAGTCGGCAGAAAAGCCTTCAGGGCTAGCGTGATGGCCCTCAGCTCCAACAGATTGATATGGAGTGTGGACTCCGACGGAGACCAACAACCACTGACTGTCAACTCGTTGGCATGAACTCCCGAACCCATGAGGGATGCGTCTGTCACGATTGTCACCTCCGGCCAGGGTAGCCAAAATGGAGCCCCCCTCATCAGAGTGCCTTTGTCGGCCTACCACAGAAGGTCCTGAGTGACCGAGGGTGGCACCTGAACGGGGTCCGACATCCTCCCGGAGGACTGGGACCACTGCATCTTGAGAGCCCATTGCAGCGATCTCATCCGCAACCGTGCCTCTGGCACCAGAAAAATGCCGGATGCCATGAGGCAGAGCAACCTCAAGAACTCGAACGCCGGCAGCCTCTGGGCACGTCGAACTTGTGTACCATCTGCTGAACGTGAAGAGCCCTCACCTGGGGAGGAAAACACTGCCCCAGGGATGTGTCGAGCACTGTTCCGATGTACTGGAGCCGCTGAGTTGGCGTCAAGTAGGACTTCTTTAAGTTGAGGGAGAAACCCTTGCTCGGGAGAGCGCGCCCTGATCAACCAATCGTCCAGGTAGGGGTAGACGTGAATCTCCCCTTTCCCGGGATATGCTGCCACCACCACCATGAGCTTGGTGAAGACCCTCGAGGCGGAGGTCAATCCGAACGCGGGACCCGAAACTGAAAGTGTGAGTCACCAACCGCGAACCTCAGGTACTTCTTGTGCTTGGGATGGATCGGCACATGAAAGTAAGCGTCCTTGAGGTCGAGAGACACCAACCCATCCTGAAGTTGAAGAGCCTGGAGGACTTGAGAGAGAGTAACCATCTTGAACTTGTCCTTCCTGAGGAGTTTGATCAAACTGCGCAAGTCCATGATGGGTCTCAATCCCCCGTCTTTCTTCAAAATCAAAAAATAAGGGGAATACCATCCCTTGTTCCTCTCCGCTACAGGCACCGGTTCTATGGTGCCTTTCTCCAGCAGGGACTGAATTTCCTGCGCAAGGAGCAGATCCGGACTCTTCAAAGAGTGATTCTCTGGTGGATTGTCGTGAGGCCTCTGCCGGAAAGGAAGACAGTTCCGTGGGCAATGATCTCCATAAACCACACATCTGAAGTAATGGCACGCCATTCTACCAGATGCTGCGCCAGCCTTCCCCCAACCGGCGAACCATGGGACATAGCCTCATGACTGAGCTGAAGCGACTGCGGCATTGCCTGAGGGTAAAGAGGAAACTGCCCGAGTGGCCTTGGCACCTCGAGTACCCTGTTTTCCACCTGTGGCACTCCTATGGTGGCCCCTTTCACTTGAAGCTCCTCTCGATCTACTAAAGGATGAGTAATATCGAAAGGAACCTCCCCTCCATTGCTGTCCCCTAGGATGAAAAGGTGAAGGTTGGCGAACTGCAGCGCTCAACGACTTTGCTGGAGCTTTGAAGGTCTGCAACCTCTCAAGGCTCTCGTCAGCCTTGCTGCCAAAAAGATGCTCACCATCAAAGGGCATGTTGAGGAGCGGGCTTGCACATCAGGAGCAAACCCTGACTTCCACAACCACGCAAACCTGCGTATTGCGGTGCTTGCCGCCATGGACCGGCTGACACAATCTGCCATGTCCAGACCCGACTGTACAGACTCACACATGGCATCCCTGCCATCCTGCACCATGGCAAGAAAAACATCCTGTTCCTCCCCTACGGGAATTTGATCAGCCGCTAACGAAATACAGTTCCACAGAGTGTGCGTGAAACATGACAAGGCACACACAGAGTTGGCTGCCTGCAAAGCCATACCCCCCGAAGAAAACACTTTGTTTGCCCAGCCATCAAAACACTTGTCGTCCCTATCAGGAGGGATGGTAGGGTACAAAGCCTGCTTTGCTGGGGCCGTAGCCGCTTGCACCACTAAACTCTCTGGAGTGGGGTGTGTGGTCAAGTAGCAGGGGTCGCTACTGGCTGGACGGTATTTTCGCGGCAAAGACTTGCTCACTGCCGGGAGACTCTCTGGGGCAGTCCAAGCCACCGCCACCCTTCTTTGCAAGGCCATTTAAAATGGCAGTACAGGGGTCAGTTGGTGGACCTTCGTCGAGGATATCCGTCAGGTCATCCTGCAGAAAATCCACTTGTGGCGCAGACTACCCCAAGTATTCCGTTACCCTCGACATAAGGTGCCGGTACGAGGACTGGGCATGGGTGCCAGGCTCAGTCCTACAGAACTCCACCTCCGGAGAGGTGTCCAGATCACTGGCGTCATGTAATGACTGCCGCAGTTCTTCAATCTGGCTATGCCCAGACAAAATCTCATCAGGTACCTCCTCAGGAACCATACCTTCCTCAGACCCTTCATCCACCTCAGAAATAAAATTCAGAGGCTGGAATGAGGGCACAGAAAAAGGGACAAAGACATTTTTAGCCTTGGCCAGAGCCTTTCTAGGGGGTTCCACCGTGCCACGGGGAACCTCCGAGAAAACAGCCTCAAAAGGCGTCAAGGGCGTCGATGGAATCGTCGTCGACGTCGAGCGTGGCGCCGACAGCTTCGACACAGTCCTCCAGGGCAGAGCCCTGAGCGTGTCCTTCGACAACTTGGGCGCCGATGGCGTCGACGGCTTCCTCAGAGGCGGAGCCTCAAGAGAGTCCCTCGACAACCTCCGCGCCACAGGCATCGATGTCTTCTTCGAAGACTTCACAAGCTCCGACGGTGTCGAGGGCGTTGAGGACCGGGACCTGGAACGGGCATGTCTAGGGCGACCAACCTTGTCCGACCGGGACCTCGAAAGCGCCCGGTGATCGCGTCGACCACTCGTGCCTGAAGGCGCGCGAGTGGTGTCTCTAGCACGGTCACGGCCGGCGTCTTTCGATGGCGCGGACAGACCGGAGCCCTGCGACTGAAAAATCGCCATCATCTCCTGCCGAAAGGAATCCCATTTGCAAGGAGTGGAATGCTTGTTGGGACAAGCAACCCACTGACGGGCGGAGTCCTCGGACGAGGACGGGGAAGGCGACCGGTAACTGCGCTTCCGTGAGTGCCTCGAAGACCCCCGGACCAACGACGACGACGACGATGCGGAAAGTCGCCCCTTGAATCGTCAGTCGAAAGGTCGGTGGACTTCGATTTCCAGGGCTTGGCCACTTTACCTACAGAAAGTTTCTTCTTACGCTCCCGCAAGGCCTTCGAAGTAAGCGACTGGCAGTCCACACAGTCACCCGTGTCGTGGTTCCCACCGAGGCACCAGAGGCAGGCATCGTGTGAATCCATCAACAACATCTTGGACCCGCATACCCGACAATTCTTAAAACCTGGCCGCGGGGTAGAAGAAGACGAGGACATCATTAGATATTCACAAACTAACAGGTTCGAGGAACTGAAAGAAGAGAACTCAGAAGAGTCGAGGCGCGCCGAGATCTCTGAAGCGAACACTTTCGCGGAAAAAACGGGTCTGAGGCTACGGGCGTCCTACTTATAACATCCGGTGACGTTGGCTCGACAGAGGCCCTCGAGAACAGCGTATTGACGTCATCGACGCAGGAGCCGAAAGATTTTCCGAAACAGCGCAGCTGCAGTGATTACGGTCATAGATATGGAATACGTCGGAGGACCCAATCTCCTCGAATTGTATCGTTCAGAATAAAGTATAATGGTATGGCCATTGGAAGGCCCAGAACCTTGCAGTATACCCGCACATTATAAGTCAGCACCTGGCCACAATTCGACTCCAAACAAGATGGTTGGAACAACGTTAGCCCTATAAGCTAGGAGTAGTAGTTGAAGTTTACAGCCTTCATGCTTCATATCAAACCTTGCAGTAAGGATGACTTCAGAGATTGAAAATGAGTAACATGCTATTCACACAATAGTTTCCAATTCTACTGTCCATCTATTGTTGTTCCCAGGTATTTGACTCGATTTACAACTTCTAGGGACGTGTCCCATTGCCAATGACTGTTTGCTATTTTTTATGCTCCAAATGACACAATATTGGACTTTAGTCTGTTTACCTTCAAGCGGTTTACCAATGAAAACTGCTGCACAATATCAAGCAATCAGTGAAGGCCTAACTTGAGTGGTGTCAAAAGTGATTACGGCATCAGCATACATTAGGCATTCCATGTGATGCTTGCATAGCTTTGGCGGAATAGCTCTTACCCCATCTAAAGTTAGTAGCAGAGCGGATTCAAAGAGATTGAGCATCACAGCGAAAATGCATCCTAATTTATGACCCTGCACTGTCTCTGTATCTCCCATGGTTGTTTTTTATTTTCAGGGCCATTCTCACTTACACTTTAGTGCTCGTTTAAAGAGCTATGCCCATCCCGTTAATACTCCATGATTGTAATTTTGCCCACAAAAGAGATCTGTCTACCAGTCATAGATGACCCGATCAGGTGGTTGGAGGAAAGATGTGCCCCAATAAAATACATCATGATGGATACTTCCTGTTTTGATACCCTGGTAAACCCTGCATGGATATCACCAATTGTATGACCATTACCACAATGTTTGAAGCAAAAATGACCTTTTAAATTATTTGAGGACATTGGCAAAATGATTCTGGAATGAGATAAATTTGCTCCTGAAGGGCTGTGTCTGACGAGCACTCTGGCATTAAGCTTTCCCATCATAACCTCAAGGAGGTAAAGATTACAGCTTTTCCTGCCAGTTTACCACTCCGTTGATATGATTTAGTACAGCAACATCTAGCAGATCTACACATTCACCACTAATATTGAAGTAAGCACAGACTGAGCTGGGAATCTAACTTCACCTGCAAGAATATGTGGGTACTTAAACAAGAGAAGTAATTTAACTATGGATAAAGTGTTCTTTACTTGGATTAATAAGCCTCTGTTAGCTCTTTTTCTAGTTGCTATGCTAGAAGGGTCAGAAACTGCATTGAACCCACCTAGATTCAGATCTTCCTTAGCCGAGATTCCATGCACAGGCATTAAAAATCAAAGCTTTCTGGAACATCGGTATCCTCTGCAAGCCTCTTCATGCCACAGGTATTCAAAGAGAGAAATTTAGTCACATCATTCTTCACTATAGGACACCTATTCTTAGGGTCTATCGATTAATGTCAGCTGTAATGTTGCAGGAAGCCAGGACTACTGTGCTTGTTGGAGGGATTTTTTGATGACATACACCTACACCTGGTGCTACATGCCTGCAAGTAATATCCATCATTTCTTGGTCGGAGCATTGCATGTGGACAAATAGAGTTATTTAGATAAAAGCATGCTATCCCAACCCCACTTTACGTGGCTTGTCCACATAGTCAAGGACCAGGTCAGCACAGAAGATATCTTCATCTCACTGGCCTACATCTCCACTTTGCCTGTCTACACAACTGATGACTCTTAACTGTGGAATGGTTTGCAAAATGGTCAATACTTACGCAATATGACCCGAGGTGGGGGGGGCGCATTACTGGGCATTATCAGTCAGGCCACATATTAGAAGCCCGAGTGAAGCGAGGGCTTTAACAGAGCACCAGGGGCCTTACCCAACCAGTAGTGCCTCCCACTCCAAGGGTCATATTGCCATTAGTACCCCAGCAAGTCGTACCGGGGTACTTATAGCAATTTCTCTCAACAATTGGCATTGGGACCGTTTCTCGACTCGAGAAAAAAACAGGGATCGGGGAGAAGGGACTACACGTAGTCCCTTCTCCCTTTCCATGGTGGCCACTCCAG
The DNA here is from genome assembly GCF_040938575.1 of Ambystoma mexicanum. Lineage (NCBI taxonomy): Eukaryota > Metazoa > Chordata > Amphibia > Caudata > Ambystomatidae > Ambystoma > Ambystoma mexicanum. Next base: position 676,412,441 of record NC_090934.1, read on the forward strand.
GATGCTGCAGCGGAGAAGCAGAGGCTTCAGAGCCTTCTCGGCGAGGCAAGGCCTGGTCGAGGGCCAATGAGCTTGCTTGTAACAAGCTCATTGACCCTCGCCGGGTACTAATGCTAGTTAATTTAAAACTGGTCTGTTTGGTTAGATACAAATTCACACAAATTCCAAAGATGTGATTGATTGTCTCTTAGATGAACTCAAAGGCCACATTGATTGTGAGGTGGCATGGGATGCATCCAGGGATCAATGTTTCAGGTAACATTGGTTATACATTTTGAGTATGACCCAATAGTCAAGACACTATTAGAAGTTAATTACTAACAAAATAATAATTATTTGGGTTGTCTAGGAGACCAGGAAGTTGTTTTATTTACAAGACATTGCGTTTGAGACCTCTGAATTTGTCGCATTACACAGAGGAAATTCGTCATAGCAAATAAGGTACAACTATTTGCTTATAGTCATTTAATTATATTTATTGTTGAGATGTTTTGTAGAAATAGATTTTAACATTTATATATTCATTATTTAGGTTGGGATTAAAGATGTGTCTGTTTTAGACAACAGCACGTTGAGAAAGATACACGTTTGGAAGTTTTCTCTTTTGTAGGAGATTACGATTAGTTGTTTATGTCACATTCAGAAGAGGACAAGCCGCCATGTTTGGTTTCATATGTAGACTCAGAGGGTGTCCCAGGGCTGCGTGGGGGAAAGAACTAGCCCTTCTTGGTGAAGAAGTGTGGTGACTGTTTCAGCAGATGGCATCTGAGGACCCAGACTGACTGTTCCCTGCCAAATAAACAAGGGACAGTGACTATAGGATCCACCTCATACTGCCCTCTCCCTCCTCTGCCCGGGCCCATCATCCACTACTCAGTGAGGAACCTGCTCCTCTGAGCCACCCACTTGTGGGTCCCCAGAGTCAGGCTGGGGACTTTATCTCAGAGCATAGCATGATCTTGCTAGTAGCCTTCTTTCTTCTTTAAATCCCTCCACACAACTAGGTGATGAGGTATAAGTGTCTAAACATGAAGCATTCAGGAGTCAAGTTGCTAATCTCATTACTGTAGGAGTGGCATGTTGCCTTGAATGCATGTTATGAGTTTGACTTGCAGACAATTTCCTTTTGGGGCCATAAACATCTGCACCAGTTGAATATATAATATCTGTCTTGCCCAGGTTGGTGAATTAAGAATAAGTGTGAAGGTCTCCTTTTGTTTACTGCTCTTTGTATCAATGGTGTTGGAGGAAAGGTCTGACGAATGTTGTGGACTCACTTATTGGCAGTTTATTGCCCCTTTTGTCTGCTTGTAGGCACCTGGATGTGTAATCGTTACATTTTCTGATTGTGTGCATCTGATACCTAAATAGGGTGTGTAGTAGGTGTCTAGTTCCCAATTGTGTTTCCTGCAGTTGTCGACTTTACACGTCTTTAGTTTATTTTTAATTCATGGGATATGTCCTGCTCTAAGAGCAGGGGTTTGCAACCTTTGGATCTCCAACTCCAATTAACCCTAGCCAGCTTATTTAATGGTGTGAGGTCATGCATGGGAGTTGAAGTCCAAAGCATCTGGAGAGCCGAAGGTTGCAGACCCCTCTTTTAGAGATATATCCCTCTCTAAGGACCAATTCCATATCACCTGTGCCTGTATGAACAACTGTGTGGTGTTTGTTGAACATTTCCGTCGTTCTCATCAGTCTTGAGAAACAGATGCTTATGCATTATAAGCAACCAAATTCAGTGCTAGGTGTGTGGTCATAAGAACTAAAGACATTTATACAGTATTCTTTTTGGTTTATGTTCAAACTACTCAAGACTGTTGTGTGGTCTATGTGGGCCTTCCATTAGTAGTCAACTTTTGTTTTGTTTGGCTAAGTCTCGGATTGCGAATGGTCTATCCTTCAGCATATTGTGTGATGTTCACCATCTTAGTGATCTGACGCTCCTTGAGCCCAAAGCCACTAGACCCACTCATTCCCACTTTGTTTCTGACCATTTCGAATGGAGTCATTTCTAGATTGTTCTCCTACATAGCTTTTAATTGGTACTAGGTGAAACCATGAAGCCATCATTAGAATGTTCATGACATTGCTTACTCAGATGTATGGTAAATGGGAACTGTGTCTTGGGAAGCCCTTATTTTCTCTTTTTAGGAACCAGCTATTGCCTTTACAGAATCTATCAGTGCTGCCACACATGTATTTTCCTGACTAGGAATTGGGTGTGACTTCTTTACACTGACAGTGAATCCTAGTCTGTGAAGCAACTAAACTATTAGAGTATCTGCATGACATCTCTTTGACATAGCTCCCTTTACCAGTCTAGGTAGGGACACATATCTGTAACATTTCTGCATAGTTGCCTAGCTACTACCAACATGTCTCTCTTTGAACATTCCGGATGCAGATTTTATTCTGAAAGGCAGAACCTTTAATTGATAACTTTTGGCACCTTCTGAAAGTGCATGTCTTTCTTGTGTCTTCAGTGCTTGAGGATTACTGTAAGCCACTGAGGGGGAAATGGAAAAAAGAAAGAAAAACAAAAGAATAACGGAACACCACCCAATATGCAATGCAGTGGACACTTTACAATGGAAAGAAAACGTTGCTGTGAGCAGAGTGCAATTAACTGAAAGGAACCCAACCCTCACAACAGAGGATCAGCTTCATGAACCTTTTCCAGAATTGTATTTATTTATTTATAACGCGCTGTAGCCCGCAGACATCAGGGCGCGGATGAGAGACATATAGAAAAAGAGAAAGAAAACAAAGGATTTAAAAGGCCCAATCAGGGAAAGGATTCCTAATAGAAAAGTAGGGACTTTAATGCTTTTTTGAAGTTAGTTAGATTTTCTTCACGGTGTAGACTTGTTGGTAGTTTATTCCAAGTCAGAATTGCCTTTAATGGGTATGAACGTTCTTTGCCCTTTGTCTGCTTCTAGGACATGCCAGTCGCATCGAGTCCTTAGATCTAGTTACCCTAGTAGAATTCTGAACAGTAAAACATTCTTTCAAATATCTAGGTGCATTTCCAAACAGACATTTATGGTTCACGATGTTGATCTTAAACTCTATTCTAGCCTCTATACTGAGCCAGTGCAATTCTCTACTGTGCGCTTATTCATGTTCACGTTTTGGGATATTTTGTGTAACCCTGACAGCGTCATTTTGCAAGGTCTGTAGCTTTTGACACAGGACTTGCTTGTTCCCCATAACAAGGCATTCCAGTAAACAAGCCTCGGCATAATCAGAGCTCTGACCAAAGTGACGCAGTAAGTGTTGGAGATATAAGGGTTCACAAGACGCAGAAGCCGCAGGTAATACTGAGTGTTTTTCATTACACACGCAACTTGGGCATCTGCATTAAGAAAGGCCGCATTAGTGACACCAAGTGTTTAAACCTTGTTCACTTTTTTTTTATAGGGTGTTGATCTATAAAACGGTTTGCATAGGAGGTTCCTAGTTTTCCTTTTGCTTGGGCTGATCCAAAGACCAGGAGTTCAATCGTATCACAGTTAAGACACAACCCATTTTCTGCCATCCAGGTTTGTATATTCTCATATGTTGACGCAACAAAGTTAGCATCCTTTGCATATTCTCCACTCAGCTCAAAAACGAGCTGCGTATCGTCCGCATAGTTGGTAAAATGAAGTCTGCTAGAGTATAAGAGATCACACAACAGACGGCAGAATTTATTAAAAACAGCGGGAGATAAGCATGCCCCTTGTGGTACTCCACATGTAATAGCCTCTAATTTAGAGGAGGCATTTCCCCAAACAATCTTAGCCATCATATTACTAAGGAATGCCCTAAACCACTCAACTGTGCTTGTAGAGCAAATGCCAATTTCCTTCAGTCTTTGTATTAGTTTTGTGTGATCCACAAGGTCAAGGGCTGCTGAAAGATCTAAAAGCATCAGCAGCCCCTGCTTACTTTCGTCCATAATGTTCAACATTTCTTTTTGAGGTCAAGCAGCGCAGTCTCTGTCCCATGTGATGTCCTAAAACCTGATTGCCGGGAGTGTTGGATATCTGACTTCTCCAGGTGTTTCTGAAATTGAGTAGCAGCTACTTTATCAACCACCTTCAACAGAAAGGGAACATTTGTGATAGGTCTAAGATAAGAGTGTATTGCAGGGTCTAAATTAGGTTTCTTTAACAATGGGGTGACAGTCACTTTTTTCAGAATGCCAGGCACGTTGTTATCAGAAAATGAGGCATTAATGAAGTGAGTCAGGAGAGGGGAAATATGTCAGGGTGCTCTAGAACAATTTTTGATGGAAGGATGTCTGTTTGACAAGTCGCATGGCGCATCAGTCAAAGTTTTAATAAGGGAGTCCACTGTACTAGCTTCAAACGAGGATAATGGCTTTTGTTGGGCTAGGGCTCAGGTCCAGGAGTTTTAGGGACAGATTTTACATTAGCTTCTTTACTACTAGCAACACTAGACTGTGCTTTGCAAACTTTATATTAATGTTAAAGGATATTTATACTACGCACTATCACCACCGAAGTGGTCCCCTGGCGCTCTGGCAGATCTGGAAGAAAGGGGGGGTAGTTTGGGGTATGTTAGTAGGACAAAGTCTGGAGAAAGAGTAAGGGAGCTGTGATGTGCTGTTGAGAGCTTCAGTTCGATTAACACCATTCACTGAGCTTTTTGGTGTGGTATCTGGTCTGTCTCCATCGTGTGATGTTGTGTAAGGCTTTGTGTGGTTTGTTGTTGCGGTATAGTGAAGTGCATGCAGGTTGCTGTGGTTTAAGAGGTATGGTTGTGTTTAGTTGGGATTTGAGATGTGTATGAAGTGGGATGACGTTTTAGTAGGGTTGGTTATTCGTATTGTTGTCTGAAGAGATGCACACTCATTCTGTGTCTTTTTCAAGGTTTCAATTAATTTCTTCCTTACAGTTTACTTGTTTCAGCAAGGCTGACCCTCACCTCTCTCTCTCCATATATCACGCTAGTCAGTCTCTACCATTATATTGTCCTAGCACTCACATCCCAGGCTGTGCCTGATGCAAACTGGTCCCTGCGGAACTTATCTAGTTGTGACCACTGTCCCTACCCATTGCTCTATTTGTGTGCGACGTGATTCAGTTCAGTAATTATCACCATGTCCAGATTAAGGCAAGGGGGTCACCATGCCTATGTCTCATTTGATTTTTGTTGTGTGTGTGGGGTTAGTCATTTCGGATGCAAGTCCATCTGCAGGAAGTCTGCTCGGACAGGTATATGTATGTCAGTCTAGTGCAGTCCATCTTCTACTTACTAGCTTAGGTATGGGTTTCTTAGTGTAGCGCTAGTGGTCTCATTTTGGCTGGCGGGTTTGCTTATATGGTGATGTTAGTTTTGAAGATGGTTGTCTTCTGAGCGTGAGGTGATGGTTGAATAATGTGGATGCAAAGTTGCTTTAGGTTGGCGGTTTATGCATGAAGGCATATTGTCGTGGCTGTCAAGGGGATGCTTGGTAGTGGGTTAGGTTGATAGGTGTGCCTGTTGTTTGTGTCATCCTTCTTAGCTATTTTTCTGTCCTGATTGAATTGTTGCTCAGTCATTTCAGCCTTGCATTGTCTCTGTAGTTCTTCCGGGTGGTCCCCTTCTCTGTTGGTTATCGGTGTTATATGTACAGTCATGGGTTTTTTGTCAACTGGCTCTCTTTGCATTTTCAGTTTTATTGTTTCAGTTGTTTCCATCGGGTTCTGAGGTCTTGAATAACCAGGTTTTGAGCAGTTTTGTGAATTTTAGGTGGTCTTTTGTGTTTCTCAATTCTTTTAGGAGGTTGTTCCAGGTTTTTGCTGCCAGGTGGGAGAAAGAGAAGCCCCCAAGTTTTTTCCCTGCGTATGGCTTTGGTTCCAAGCGGATTTTGTTGCTTGATCTAAGGAGTCTAGTCGGCTTGTAGATGGTTATTTACCTTTGTAGGAATTCTGCTCCCTGGCGGCTGATTGCTCTTTGTGTTATGCACATTGTTTTGAAAGTGATACGTTGTTTGATTGGAAGGCAGTGTAGCATTTTTTGCGCTGGTGTGAGTTGGTCTCTTTTAGATAGTTTGAGGAGAAGTCTGGACGCTGCGTTTTGGATTGGCTGCAGTTTCTTCAGCAGGCATTCCGAGGTAGAGGCTGTTGGCGAAGTTGATTCTTGACATGATGAGGGCAACGATTGTCAGTGTTTTATGGGTGAAGGACAGGAATGGTAGGATTCTTTTTGTTGAGTGAAGGAGGAAGAAGCATTTCTTAATTATTGCGTTTACTTGTGGTTCTAATGTTAGTGCATTGTTCATTAGGACTCCCAGGTGTTTGACTACATTGGATGGTGTGGGCACGGTTCCCAATTCTATCGGCCACAGGATGTAGGTGTTCTCCTGGTTTTTGGATATAATCATGATTTCTCTCTTTCCTGGGTTGATTTTTAGGTTGCTGGCATTCATCCAGTTGTATATTTTTTTGAGACATTCTCCTAGAGTTGTGTTTTCTTCTTGTGCATTTTCGATTTTGTAGACAATTTGAGTGTCATCTGCATAGTTGTAGAACATAAGATTGCATTTTTTGAAGATCTTTATCAGCAGAATCTGGTAGATGTTGAAGTACAGGGGTTATAGTGAGGATCCTTGTGGTACTGCGCAGTCATTCACTCGTGGAGCAGATTTGAAGGGCTTAATCTAGACAATCTCAGTTGCATTTGCTAGGAATGATTTTATCCAGAGTATTGCTAAGTCCCTTATACCTATTTCTTCTAATCTCTTGATGAGGGTGTCATGGTTTACTGTGTCGAATGCTGCAGAGAGGTCAAGCAGAATCAGGACCCAGGTTGTATTGGAGTCAGCGTTTGTCTTTAGGTCATCCCAGATGGATAGGAGTGGCAATTGTGTTCCTCTCACGGGTCTTAAGCCGACTGGTGCTTGGTCCAGCAGCGGGTGTTTTTCTACATGCTCTTCAGTTAGTTTGTATACATAGGTTTCTAGGAGTTGTGCCGGTAAGGGGATATTTGAAATGGGTCTGTAGTTGGAGAGGTCTTCCACGTCACCACTTGTGTTCTTAAGGAGTGGTTTAATATACGCAGATTTGAAGGATCGTGGTAAAGTCCCTGTTGTGAGCGATAGTTTCAGGAGATTTCTGTAGTATTCGAATGGTGTACCTTGTGTGAGGATTGATTTGTATATGTCTGGGGGACAGGGGTCCATGGGCTTTCTCGGTATCTTTTACAAGCTTGACGAATGTGTCTACTGATATTTGCAGGAGGTTTTGGAGTTTGTGCTCTGGCTCCTCATTGGCCTGGTTGGTTGTGTGTTAGGATTGATCATTCTGTTTTCAATGATTTGTCGGATGTTGTCAATTCCATTTTTGAAATCATCTGATAGGTTGTTGCATAGTTTCTGTGAAGGTATCGGAGTGTTGTCGCAACCTGGTGGGTTTCTCATTTCGTTTATGATGTTGAACATTTCTTTTTGTGTGCTGGTGGCTTTGGTGATTCTGTCATAGTGCCTTTTCTTTGCCTTTTGAATTTCCTTCTTGTACGCTCGGATTTGCCTCTGGAAGGAACAAGTTACTTACCTGTAATTGTTGTTCTCCAGCATGGGTCTGGCATGGATTCACATGCTCATGAATATTCCCAGTCAGGCTGGGAATCCTCGGTAAAGAAAAAGTCAGTTTCAGTTTTGTTTCTGAACTATCTTTCTCCTAATAACCAATCACTGGTCTCAGGGTCATACTGCCCCCAGCCAATGACTGCCCTCTACCTAAGCCCCCCATCTGGCAGCCATCTTCAGATTTGGTAGCACGTAAAGTGGTAGTAAGACCAAGAGAAGAGCCGTAGAGGGGTAGGAGGGAGGGTTCGCATGCGGATCCATGCCAGACCCATGCTGGAGAACAACAGTTACAGGTAAGTAACTTGTTCCTTCTCCAGGATGGGGTCTGGCATGGATTCACATGCTCATGAAAACAAGAATACATAGCAGTACACACATGCACAACCACGGGAGGTGGCAAGGCTCAACATTAAGCAACTATATCAACTCAAGATTAAGCATCTCTTACCCCTTCACCAGGCCCACCTTCAGGCGAACAGGTTCCGCAGCACTGCCTGGCCGAATCTGGACTCATCCCGGGAATCCCGGTCGACGCAGTAGAATCTCGTGAAGGTGTGCGTCAACCTCCACTTAGCAGCCCTGCAGATGTCCAGCAGGGGCACACCAGATAGGAACGTCGTGGTAGCAGCGATCACTCTGGTCGAATGGGCTCTCGGAAGGCCGGGCAACGGTCGGTTTGCCAACCGGTGACAGTGCATGATGCAGCCGGAGAGCCATCTGGAAATGGAAGCCTTCGAGAGGGCCTTCCCTTGGTTCACAGGTCCAAAGTTCACAAACAGCTGTGATGTCTTCCGAAAACTCTTTGTGCAGTCCATGTAGAACTTCAGCGCTCTAGCTACATCCAGCGACTGCAAAGTCCTCTCGGCCGGCGACAAAGGCGACGGGAAGAAAACAGGTAACACTAAGGGCTCGTTGAGATGGAAGTATGACGGCACCTTGGGCATGAAGGAGGGGTGCGTCCCCAGCACCACCCTCGTCTCATGGAAAGTCAGGTATGGAGGCTTGCCTGGATCTCTCCCACTCGTCGTCCGGAGGTGATGGCCACAAGAAACGCTGTTTTCCACGACAGGAACTTCAACAGTGCCGAATGCAGAGGCTCCAATGGTGGCCCCATGAGCCTGGTCAGCACCATGTTGAGCTCCCACGCCGGGGCTGGAGCCTTCACCGGCGTAAACGATTGGAACAGTCCCTTGATAAACTCCTTCACTAGGCGTTGGGACCACAGGGATGAGCGCCATGGAGTTCTGGTGTAGCGGGAGATAGCCGCCAGATGGATCTTGATGGAGGCATGGGCCAGCCCACCTTGGCCAGCGATAGCAAGTACGGCAGCACTTGAGGGGCCGTAATTCGCAGAGGGTTAATCTTCTGTGCCTAGCACCAGACAGAAAACCTCTTCCATGTGTATCCATAGCACTTGAGAGTTGAGGACGCCCTGGCCTTTGCAAGCACCTCCTTGCAGTCCGCCGGGATATCGTACCCTCCAAACTCTAGTGCTGCAGGAGCCAGGCCTACAAGTTCAGCGACCCCGGGTTGTGGTGGAGGATGGCACCTCCCTCTCTGGCGAGGAGATCTGCGTCCGTCAGCAGTTTGACTGGGGGGGGACGCTGACATGTCCAGAAGGACCGGAAACCAGATCTGTCTCTGCCACACCGGTGTGACGAGGATCATCCTGCACCGGGACCGTCTTGAGTTGGTTGATGAGTCGCAGCAGCAATGGCAATGGTGGGAACGCATACAGGAACAGTCCGTCCCAGGGGAATGAGATGGCATCGCCCATGCTCCCCGGCTGGGGAAAACTGCTGGCAAACCCCATCGCGAATAGGGCGATCTGGGGATTGCCCCATCGTTGGAATCGCAGATCCACTTGTTCCTGACGCAGTTCCCACTCGTGGCACGAGCGCAGCTCCCTGTTCAGTGAGTCGGCGATGGTGTTCTTTATTCCTGCCAGATGGAAGGGTACCAGAAACATCCGTTGGGCGACGGCCCAGTGCCACAGATCCTGGGCTTCCTTGGATAGGGCTGGGGATCTAGTGCCTCCCTGCTTCCTGATGTAGAACATCGTGGTGGTGTGGTCGGTGAAAATCCTTACCACCTTGCCCTTGAGGGACGGGAGAAACGACCGGAGGGCCCAGAACACGGCTCGGAGCTCCAGGACATTGATATGCAGTGATCTCTCCTCTGGGAGCCAAAGGCCTCTTGCGTGGAGATTTCCGGTGTGCGCTCCCCATCCCTCCAGGGAGGCATCCATCGTCACCGTCTCCTGATGTACCGGGGTCTGGAAGTCCATACCCGCCGCCAGATGCGCGCGGGTGCCCCACCACCGGATCGCTTGGCAGAAGGTCTCGTTGAGCAGGGTCCTATCTTCAAAGCTGCCCGCCGCCTGCATCCAACGGGCGTCGAGGAATTCTTGCAGTGGACGCATCCGCAGCCTGCACAGGCGCACGTGGTAGATGCACGAGGACATCATGCCGAGAAGGGACTTGATGGACCTCACCCTGGCCACGTCCATGGTCGACAGCCGTTGTACCTTGCCCAGGATGGCCTTCGTCCTTTCCTCCAACAGAGAGGCCAATCGCGCAACTGTGTCGAGCCTGGCTCCCAGGAACAGGGAGACTTGCGACGGTACAAAGTGAGATTTCGCGAAGTTGATAGAAAATCCTAGATCCATGAGCAGCTGGACAGTCTTCGCCGTGTGCCTGACGGCGAGTTCTCTTGTCTTTGCTCAGATGAGCCAGTCATCCAGGTAGGGGTAGACGTGGATCCCCTGCAGGCTTCAATCCGAAGGGAAGGGCCTTGAACTGGTAGTGTCGCCCTTGGACTACGAATCTGAGGAACTTTCAATGTCCTTTTAGAATGGGGATGTGAAAGTAGGCATCCTCCAAGTCCAGCGATGATAGGAAATCGCCTTCCTCCAGCTGTCCTAGAACGTGCTGGAGGGTGACCATCCAGAACTTCTGGGACTTGATGTACTTGTTTAAACGACGAAGGTCGAGGATGGGTCGCCACCCGCCAGTCTTCTTTCTTACGAGGAAGTATTGTGAGTACACTCCGGAGCCCCAGAGCTTCTTTGTGACGAGCTCGATGGCTCCTTTCTTCAGCATCGCCCTTACTTCCAGCAGCAGTTGAGGGGTGTGGTTTTCCTTCCTGGCCACGGGTGGAATGTGGGGGCACTTCTTTAGAAACTCGAGAGTGTGCGCGCGGGCCAGGGCATCCATTGGTCGGTGGAGATGGACTCCCACACGCTGACGAACTTCGGCAGCCGGCCACCCACCGGGGTGCTCAGTTGGGGGCCCGACGCTACGGCCGGTTCAGTCCTGCTTGGCAGCGGCCTTGCCGCCTTGGCCTCCTTGGCAACGACGACGAGATCCTCCTGACTTGCTGCGTCCTATGTAGGCCTCCTGCGAAGAGGAGCGGGCCACCTGGCGGTACATCGAGGAGCCGCCGGATCCTTACGCGGTACCTTGCTTGCCCCCGGAGTTCTGAAAGAGTGGTTGTCGTTGCTGCAACACCCCCAAGGCCCAAGCCGTCTCTGTGTCGGCTTTGATGGCCTGCAGTGACTCGTCCACTGTCTTGCCGAACAGGTTGTTCCCTTCGAAAAAAAAATGTCCAGAACTCTGGTCTGCACGTCTTGGCGGAAATCGGTTGCCTTGAGCCAACCATGTCGGCGAAGGCAACCACTGTTACCCATCTGGCGAAAACCGGTGTCAGCAATATCCATGGCTACCGTTATGGCGTGGTCCGATGCCACCTCACCTTCCTGTAGGATCTGCAGGGCCTCAGCCCTCTTGTCATCTGGGAGGAAGTCCAGCAGGGGAGCGATCTTAAACCAGAGCTCCCTGTCGTAGCGGGCCACAATCGTGAGGGCGTTGGCCGCTTTAATCGGCGTCGCTGCCGACGAGATGACCCGCCGTCCCATGGCGTCCAGTTTCAGCCCCTCGCCGTCCGGCGGGGAGGTCGAAGTTGAAGCCGTCGCCCCCGCTGCTTTCTTCTTGGCCGCGGCGGAGACGACCGAATCCGGGGTCAGCTGTGCCCTAAGGCACATGGCGGCGGAATCCGGGACCCGGTACTTCTTCTCGTACCAGTCTCTCTTGGCAGGAGTCATAGACGGGTTCTTCAGGAGCGACAGCCCATCGTCCCAGATGTCATCAAGTAATGGCACCAAAAGGACCGTCTTCCTCTTGGCCTCACGCCGTTGATGGAGGAAACCTTCCTTCTCTTCCTTGGGGCAGAGCTGGAAGAGCTCGGATGCCCTGGTGATTATGGCTTGGAAGAAGCCAATTTCGTCGGGCGGGGAGGCCTGAGGAGGTGGTGATGGAAGGCCCATCCCATTGTCACCACCGACGTCATCCATCCCCCTCGTGGCCGTCTCTGTTCCCGTGTCATCCCTCGGATCAGGGAAAGAAGACGAGGGCTGCGAGGGCTGGAAGGGCGGGTGGGGATGAATTCTCCTCCGCTTGCTTGGAGGGCTTCCTGACGGTACAGGCTCCGCTGGATCGTCTGTTGGGGGTAAGGGCAACCTTGTCCTTCTCTCCGTACACAAGGCCTGGATCGCCATCAAGATTGCTCCTGAGCTGTCCTGTGGCCCAGGTACCGGCTGCGACGGGCGCAACGGTTGGGGAGTGGAATCCTCCGCCTCCACGGGTTCCTCGTCGGCACCACCTTCGGTTTCTTCGACCGCCCCGTCGGGATCCCTCCCGTGGGACCGGACCGCCTCGAACTTCTTGTTCAGGATCTTCGTGACTCCAGCCAGCTCCTCCTCAGAGGCTGTATCTGTGTCCGTGATGGCCACCGGCCCCCCCCCCCCTCATTTTCCACCGGGGTTTTCACAGGGGTCTTATCGATGGGTTGAAAAGAGGATTTCCTCCAAGGTGGCAGGGAAACTCTGGGCCCCGAGGTCGCCTCCACTGGGGTAGCCTCCACAGGCTTCGCCAGGGCAGCCACGACTCCCTCGATAGAGGCCTTAGCTGGGTGAATCAGGGCCTTCACGACTTTGGGCGCGCTTGAGGCCTTCAGCTTGGGGGGGGAAGGGTCATTGCCTTGCTCCCCATCGGCTGTCTCCGTCGGGATCGACCAGGACTTCTCCCAAAGCTTCCCTGGGTTCTCAGATTTCCTCTTCCCCGAGCTAGAGCGTTGGCTCGCGGTTGATTTATTTTTAAATTTCTTTATTGGCATTTGCGATAAATACAACAGCAGTGGGTGCCCACTGCAACCAAGAGGGAAAATTGTGCGAGTGAGCCAAAAAGGTAATAAACAACAAACAAATACAACTGAAAACAATAACAATAACATAGGTGTCTCCACGTAATTAGCATGTAGTCGTTCCTCGAGGGTTATTAGGGGCGGTAGGGGAAGGAGCCCGAACAGGTGGGCAGGCATAGAATCAACTGAGAAAAAAATCGGTTTGTGTAGGGGTAGTTCATTCAGGGGGGTTTGTCGTAATTGGAGGGATGAAGCAAAGCCCGTGTGAGAGACTTCCGAGCATCTAGTGTCTGACTTGCCTTGTCGGGGGACCTGGCAATGCTGTCTTTCCAAGCCGAAGTTTTTGCGCCTACCCAGCGTTCAAGTTTGCTGCGCCATGCTTGGGTTCGTGGGCCGCCAGGTCGCTTCCACGCCATGGCGATGGTCCTCTTGGCTAGGATGCACGATAGATCCATGAGCTTCACAGTATGCTTGATTTTGGCAAGTCTGGGGTAGGTCCCAAGGAGGCACTCACTGGGAGACCATTCATACCTGGTCATGCCAGCCTTCCTACAGGTTTGTTCCGCCGCAGCCCAGAGTTGGCGAGTTTTGGTGCATTCCCAGAACATGTGCATTAAGTCTGCTTTGTCGCCAGTGCACCATGGGCAGTTGTGTTGGGGTAGATCATAAATCTTTGCTATTCTATGAGGTGTTAAATACGAGCGATATAGAATATTAAGTTGAATCATTCTGAATCTGGAGTTTCTGGAGACCTCTATGGGGAAAGCCAATGCTCTCCCCCATTCTCCTTCGGCCATCTAACACCCCAGGTCCCTGTCCCATTTGAGTTTCAGATCTTGGCTGCGGGGGTTGAGCCTGTCTGCCAAGTGTTTGTATATTTGGGACACCAATCTCCATCCTTCCCTCAACCCATAAATGAGTGTTAAAAAGGGGCTAGATTTGGGCTCCTCAGGCCAGGAGTCCCATTTAGCGGATGCAAGTTTACGGATTCTGAGATACCACAAGAACTGATCACTGGGGACGCCATCTGTGGATTGTAAGTCTCGGAAGGAACCCTCGTGATATAGATCCCCACCATGTGTACACTCCCAGCCTTTCCCAATATCTGGTGGTTGCTAGATCAGCATTATTCTGGCATATGTCGGCTAGGAGTGGAATGTCCGGTGCATATGCATGCTTCAGGTGGAGGAGCGATATTGTTCTGCGCCATATTTGTTTGCCAAGGGCTACTAGGTGGGGTGTCCCACTTGTGAGTTACTGGGGAGCCCAGATGAGCTCATTTAGGCGGATGGGAGCTATCGAGCGGTGGAACAGTGCAGTTTCTGGAGTGACATCGTCCGCCAACCATTTAGTAACAGGGCTGAGCTCGGCTGATAAGTAATACTTCTCCAGATCAGGGAGCTGGGTGCCACCCTGTCCGTATGGAAGGGTCAGTTAGGATAAAGCCAATCTGTGCCTGCTTTTGCCCCACAAAAAAATCCTTAAGTATTGTTACCATCAGCCAAAAGAAGGGGGCCTTGATATAGCAGAACACATTTTGGAATCCATAGAGAAACCTGGAGAGAACGATCATTTTAACAACGGAAGCCCTTCCCAGCATGGACAGGGGGAGCTTAGACCAGAATCTGATCGGCCTACGCAGGGAGGGAAGTGCTGCCAATGTATTGTTTTCATGCATAAACTCAGGTGTGTGATATACGTTGATTCCCAGGTACCTGAAAGTGGTCACTTGCCATGCCACCCCTAGTGAGGGCAGATCGTCAGGGTGCATATTTCTGAGGGTCCCCAATGGAAAGAGACAAGACTTATTTCTGCTAAAGTGTATGCCAGATACCTTAGCACAGTTGTTGAGGACTTCTAGCATGGTCGGGACGTTCAGATGCGGATGTTTAATGTAAAGGAAGACGTCATCTGCATATAGGGATATTATGTGATCCGTCCCATCTAGTTGAATTCCGGCTTCAAAAAATTGTTTTCGAAAATAAACGGCAATGGGTTCCAGTCCCAGGATGTATAGCATAGGGGAAAGTGGGCATCCCTGCTTGGTGCCCCTCTGAATGTCCCATGCCGTAGAGATAAGCCGACCGGACTTCACTCGTGCCTTAGGTTTAGTGTAGAGGACCGTGACCCACCTGATGAAACTCTCTCCAAAGCCGAATTCTCGAAGCACCGCCAGCAGCCACTCCCAAAAGATAGAGTCAAACGCCTTTATGGCGTCCAAGGAGAGCAGTGCGTAAGGTCCCTCATCCAGACTGACCTGTGACAAGACATGCTGAAGTCTGCGAAGATTGGCGGTGGTATTACGGCCCGGTACAAAGACGTTTTGATCAGGATGCACCACTTCTCCTATTACCCTGGGGAGACGTTTGGCTAAAATCATTGTCAGGATCTTGACGTCGTAGTTGAGCATTGCGAGCGGGCGATAAGAATTGCATTCTTCAGCGGGTTTATTGGGCTTAAGCATAGGAATCACTAATGTTTCGCGCATGCTCTCAGGTAGCATTCCCAGCTCATAGGCCTCTAGGAAGACCTCATGTAGCAGTGGGGTTAACTCAGGTTCGTAGGTCTTGTAAAATTCAGAGGGCAGCCCGTCAATGCCAGGGGCCTTGCAGGTCGCCAAGGACCTGACCGCTTCTGCTATTTCATCCCTGGTGATATCTGCGTCCAGGGCTTCTCTGTGTGCAGACGAGAGCGTAGGCAATCCTATCTCTTCTAGGGTGTCTGAGATCTCATCCAAAGGCACCTGGACAGGATGGGAGTAAAGCTGAGCATAGAATTGTTTAAATGTGTCGTTGATGCTTTGTTGGGTTTGATGTAGTGTGCCCTCTGCGTCCCTCAGAGCCACGGTCAGGTGCCTCGGATGTTCTTTTCTGCACAGCCAGGCCAGTAGTTTGCTGGGTTTATCCGCTTGGGTGTGTGCCCTGTTGGTCTTGGCGATGTAGTCAAACTTGGCCAATCTGTCCCAGGCCTTCTTGCATTCGGTCCTAATTTGGGTGAGTTTCTCTTCTTGCTGGGATCCCTGGATATTCAGTTCCAGCTGTTCTATTTCAGTCTCCCATTGCTCAAGTTCGGACCTCAGGTGTCTCCTGATTCTGCCAGCCTTTGCGATGATTTCCCCTCGTATGACCACTTTGAGGGCATCCCAAAGCGTGCTTAGGTGCGCAACTCTATTCGTGTTTTCTTCTATGTAATGTACCAGAGACTCCCTAAGATCTTCTCTGAACGATGGGTCTTTTAGAGCTTCGGTGGGCATCTTCCATGTGGGTATCGGGGAACGGGGACCACCAGTGCTCCATTCGATCAGCAAGGGGGAGTGATCTGAGATGGTCCCGCCCAGGTATCTTGCTGCGTCAATTTGGGGGAGGCACTCCCTGCCTGAGAATATGTAGTCGATCCTAGTGTGAAGATTATGCAGGGATGAGTAAAAGGAATAGCCCCGATCAGTTGGATGGAGCTCCCGCCATATGTCCACTAGATCAAGGCGGTGCAGGATAGCATTCAGTGCTGCTGTCGATGCCGACGGCTTCCCGATAGTGGGATGGCCCTGTCAGTGGTCGGGTTGCTGACACAATTGAAGTCCCCGCCCCAGATAAAGAATCCGTCCCTGAGGTGCGTGATCTTAGTATACATCAGTTCCAGGTGCGCTAGTATGTTGCTGTTGGGGAGGTATGAGTTGACAATGCACACTTCTGTCCGTTCGATGTAGCCCCGTACTATCACATTATCTCCCTTCTGAATCTGATTCAGAGCTGATGTGTCGGAAAGGAATTTGGGGGCTAATCCATGTGAAGACCCCTCTGGCATATCTGGAGTAAGTGGCTCCGTACCCTTGTCCTCCCCAGTGTGTTTGAAGAGTGGCGATGGACTCCTTTGTAAGATGAGTTTCCTGATGGAGGGCCAGCCCCATCTTCTTCCTCTGCAAAAACGATTTAATTGCGGCAAAGGTAGGTGCCCAGGCCTCTCACATTCCAGATCACAGCCTTAATGCGTGCGGCCATATTATCGCAAGATGGAGTCTACGAGCATGCCTCGTGCTGGCCTTCAGTGCCCACAAGGCCTGCCCGTGCCTTAGGCACCCCCAGTCAGGATCGAACAGTATGGGTGCATATTTCATACCCCCCGGATCCTCGGTAGAGGAGCTGCATTGGTAATTGGAGACTTATCAACCCTTTTAACTCCCACACGAACAGGTGGGTCGGTAACAAAGCAACTGTGAACTGCCCCCAGCAGTTGCTCCGGGGAGGCAACACTCGGGGGCACCCCAATTCCCGTCGGCCTATCCAGGACATGGTGCTCGGGTGTAGTGCTCACATTGGGCCAGCAATGGTTATAAAGGGGTGGGTCGTGCTAGCTGTCCCACGTGGCGCTCTGATCTCCCGTCTATGGGTGCATAATCAGTCTTTTCTAGCGAAGGACCACGTCTTAGGCGCTGAGTTATGGCTCGTGGTTGATGGCGTTGGTGAAAGTGCGCCCGGCCTGGCAACGGCTGAGCCCGACCGACTGGCGCTCCTGGTGCCCGCGGACTCACAATGCTTTGCCTTTTGTTGGGCCCCCAACGCCGGGGCGCCCTCAATGGTCTTAGAAGACCGCTCGGACTTCTTCTTTTCACCTACCGCTGGGCTCTTCCCTTCCAGCCAGTTGGTGAGGCGGATATGCCCATCCTTCATAGTCCGTTCCGACATGTTCTTGCAAAACGCACAGTCCTTCTCCATGTGTGTTTTGTCTCCGTGAAGGCAGTAGAGGCATCTGGAATGCTCATCTTCCTTGAAGACATTCTGCAATCCGCATCCAGAGCAGCTCCTGAACAGCTTGGATCTGGGCGTTGTGTTTCCTTTGTCCTGGGCCATGTCCACGTGGGGTAGGCCTCAAAGGACTTCCGGAATCCTCCAAGAAGTGAAACTCGACGAAAACTTTGCCATTGAGGGGCGTAGAATCCAAAACGGGTCCCCGTTGAGCGGAAGTAGAAACGGTGGAGTTTGAGGCTCGATTGACCAGCTTGAGAGCTATAGCACAAGGACTCCCCAACAATTGAACGTGCAGTAGAAATCTGAAGATGGCTGCCAGAGGAGGGCTTAGGTAGAGGCCCGTCATTGGCTGGGGGCAGTACGACCCAGAGACCAGTGATTGGTTATTAGGAGAAAGACAGTTCAGAAATGAAACTGAAACTGTTTTTTTCTTTACCGAGCATTCCCAGCCTGACGACGGGGAATATTCATGAGCATGTGAATCCATGCCAGACCCCATGCTGGAGAACAGATTTTTCTTACCTTGGTCATAAGTCTTTCCTCCATTCTAGTTCCAACTCCTTGTTCTTTTTCATGGTGCTTAGTAGTGGGGTGAACCATTTTCCCATTGCTCTTTTTCTTGAAGGGGTGAACGTTTTTTCCAGGGAGATGCTGTTGATTGTATCAGTGATCCATTTATGTAGTAGGTCTGTTCTTCCAACGAGGTGAGGTCTGCCTTATCCAGTTTGGTTGCAGATGGTTTTGTGAGTTCAAGTTGTTCTATTAGGTTGCTCGCTTTGATGGCTTTCCAGTTTCTTTTTGTGGTGGTTAGGAGTTTGAGGGTCTGGTCAGTTACTTTAGTTGGTAGCGTGATCACAAATGGGATGATGAGGTGGTCGCTCCAGAGTATCTGTATCGGCAGTACAGTGGTGATCAGTTTTTTGATGGTGAAAATTGTGTCAAGTGTGTGTCCTGCCATGTGGATTGCTGCATTGACCAGTTGTTGTAGTTTCATGGTTGCTAGTTCCCTGATTATTGAACTTTGTCAGTTGCCATGTTTTTCTTGATACCATATGTTGTAGTCTCCCACGATTATCAAATGTTCATGTTGGATGGCAATGTTGGTGATGGCTTCTATGAAGTTGTTGACGAAGGTCGCATCATATGTCGGTGGTCTGTAAACCAGTAGGAATTTAATGTTTGCTTTTTGATTTGCTGATAAGTGCATGATCATGGATTCGCAGTTCTCAATGTTTAGAGGTTCAGCTGTTTTTATTTTCAAGTGATCTTTGAATGCTATTGCAAAGCCTCCTCCTTTTTTTCCTTTTCTGTTTAATTGTAGGCATTTGCAGTTGACAGGGAGGCAGCTTTGGAATGCGATGTTGTAGTTGTCGCTCAGTCATTTTTCTGTGATGAATAGGATGTTGATACCGTTGTCGCACAGCAGGTCGAAGATCTCTGTTGAGTGCACATTGATCTTGCGTTGATAAGGTTGCAGTGGATTTTTTATCGGATGATTTGGTTTGTGTTTATTATCGGTGTTGTCTTCTGACTGCTGTTTTGGTTTTCTTCCATGCAGATCTTCGGTTGTGGTAGAGTTGTGTTTGTGTCGTGGTTGAATAGCTCTTCCAGGTCAAGTCTTAGGTTTTGTTTTCTTCAAGTTACATTTCTATATGTTGTGCCTGTTGGAGGGTGGGGCCTTGTTTTTTTGTAATATAAGGAGTTAGGGTGTCGATTCTGTTCTTGTTCCCTATGGCCTTGCCAGATTTTACATTAGCCTCTTTACTACTAGCAACACTAGACTGTGCTTTGCAAATTATCAGCAAAAGCTTTCTGTACAGCCTCACAGTCTAGGTTGCTAGGAGTCTATTGTTTTGTCTGAGCTTTAGGTTTTTCCAATGTCCAAATAATGTCAAACAATGTCTTGGTATTATTTGTAGAGCTAGAAATTTGAGTCAACAAAGTTCCTTTTGGCTTGACAAATTTCCACTCGATAATTTTTCTCAACGATTTTCCATTTGTCTTTGTTATCTTGTGATTGTGTTTTTGTCCATATCCATTTAGCTTTCCTCTTCTCTTGTTTAAGTGAAGCAAGATGTGGAGTACACCATTTTTGGCTACTTTCCCTTTCTGTAACTTTCTTCTCTTTCAGAGGTGCTACCTGATTTAGCATCCTATGAACACATTCAACGTAACTGGACGCCAATGAGAGGGATGAGTCTTGGTTAGGTTTGATGTAGAAATCATCAACCCACTGAGGTGTTGTTGCAGGTCATTAGGTTTAATATTATTAACATTTCTACTTATTACATTTTGATAAGCACTGATACTTGTTCTACATAATAGAAGTAAATGTACTTTTGTAAAATCTATTTGTTATTTTTTAGAATGTTGCTGGGTTTCTGTTTTGAGACTGATTCAATACCTCTATGGAAGCAATGCCCAGCAGAAATTTGGCTTGTGTGAACTATCCTAAGGGGGCGTGTTTAGCAGTCAGTGTTTAGGTGGTATGGCTCCTCTAATCATGCATCCCTTGCCTCTGGATGCACTAGGTATGTATGAGCCTCTAGGTTCCTTGTGATGATTGTTGGTGTCTGTATTGGGTGGCTAAAATGCCATTCCTCAAGCCTTAATTTGCTCTTGTGTTGTTCGAATTCCTGTTGAAGATGCCCTTCTGTGAAAAGTCTGCTTGTGAGCATATTTATATCACAGTGCCCCATTACCTGTTGTAAGGAATGATGCACCAGGTCATTACACAATGTATTTCTATCCAATGGCATATCTAATATGTGCGCCTTTACTCCTGTCCTGAATCCTGAAACAAGCATTCAAGATAATGCTTGATTTTATTCTCGTCAGTCCCAAAACTTGCTTAGGACAGTAATAGTAAACTATTGAATTATTTGACAGTTGTCCTTGTTCTACAATGCACCTCTCTAGGTTTGTATTCTGTGACATGATTTATGTCATCTTCCAACTCCTTCCAGTGGCCACAGAGATATTCATCCATCAATGCCAGAGAAATATAAATTCTTCACTTGTATTCTACAGATGTAGCTGCCTCCTTTCCTATTGTATTACGCATTTTACTTTCTTTGCCTGGTGGTGGTCCCGAGGTGTAAGCAGTACTGAATGTTATTTTTTGATATGGTAATATATTATGAGGCAGGCCCCAAAGTTTGTGTTCGCCACTAACCAGTTGACTACTGATAATAAACTCTTGGTGAGTAAGAAGTGGTATGCTGTGTGTATGTGGATAACTTAGGCGGGCGAGTGACGCTATGCTTGACCAGTAGCTTTCATGTTGATATTTGTAACCCAGCTTTCATGTATGATTGCCCCTCAACTATAATATGATCTTAGGGTGTATGTTTATAGTTTCCTTATTTTAAAACTTTTTATTAAACCAATTCAGCCATCGATAATACAGAACAATATTGATCTCCAATATTTCTTTTCAGATGCTTCCTGAAAACCAATTCTTACACAACAAGCCTTTCTTTTCCCCACACCCCCACCACCACTGTAAGATTAACTAAAACTCATTGTACTCCGCAAGCATTTAAGAATAGTGATACACATACCTTTCGCCAGAAAAGGAAATCACTAAGTGGCTCTGGCCTACTTCAGGACACAAAGCATGAGCGTACTTTTAGGGGGGACAGGGGTGTTTGTCCCCCCCCAACTTTCATGGCACACCATTCTGTCCCCATTCATTTGGCTGGGGCACCTTTTCTTCAGATGTCATGTCCCCCCCCAACTTTTTCAGCAAAGTTACTCCACTAAAGGCTTGTCTACTCACTTCCACTAATGGTGTAATTATCCTCACCCAATTAGAGTGGGGTGGGTTTAACCCACAAACAGTTAATCGTAATATGTTATGCTATGTTATGGTGCATTTGTATAGTGCCTTATATACCATTGGTATGATCTCAAAGAGCTGTGGGTTGATGGCGCTTGGGGACCGTAGACCAGGTCAGTGGAGAGAGTACGGTAGTAAATAGTGGTTGGGTGCACTTAGTATGTGTGCAGCCAGTGCAGTTTACGTGGTGTGTAGCTGCATTCTAACGCTAGGCATGGTGTAGTGGTTGTGTGAGATCAGTAGAATGTGTGCAGCAAGGCCGTTGACTTCAGAGTCTACATTCTGTTGGTGGTGGAGCTTGTGTATGAGATTATGTGTGCAGCTAGGCTGATTCCTTTGTGGGTTATAGCTGCGTTCTAAAGACTGTTGAGCTGTTCATGGTGGTCTGTAGGTATGCGTGCAGTTAGGCTTAAATTGATCGAGGGATATAGCTGCATTCTATTGTTTGTTGGTACAGAGGAGAGAGTGAGCATATCGGTATGTGCGAGTGTCTGTGTGGATTAGTGGGAAACCCCTATTACCAATAACCTTCCAGTGCCTGTTGAGTTGACTATATCTATTCTAGAGGTTCCAAGCATTGGTTCTCTGAGAGAGTTTGTCTTTTCCTGCTTGGCAGCGTCATTGGTGTTGAATGGCTGTATTCCTAATCTTTATTGGGTTAAGTGACTTGCAGGTCTATGGTCGTCCATGTTCCCATTGAGTCTGCCATTCTTTATTTGATGATACCTTCTCTTTGTGTAGTTACTTACAGTTCTGTTCTGTCACATTTTTGAGTACTAACTAGATTTGATGACTGGTGTTCAGTGGTCCCAAGATCCAGCATTATTGGCTATGGTCATGCCTGTGTCTCGTTGAGACTGCAGTAGCTTATAGGATGACACCTTCTCAGTGTGCATTTACTTATGATCTGTTCTATCGGACACACCAGTACAACTTAGGTATGAAGCCAGATACTCAGTGAACCTGAAGGTCCGGCAACATATTAGGCCGTGATGTCAGTGGTGTGGTCTGACTGGCATTGTTACATGCAGCGGGGGTTAGGGAGTTCCCAATCTGGTGTGCAGATAGAATATTTTTGACAGGCGGCAGCACCTCAATGTCACTTGCAGGAGTTGCCTTACCCGATTCAGGGCATATTCCTTTGAGGTGGAACAGGGTCAGTCCATTTCTGAAGCTGGCTTCTAAGTGGTAGTGGGCCCAGTTTCCGGGTCCCTGGTAATTGTTTATAGCGAGTGGATGGGTATTCCTATTGTAGTTTATGGTTTGAATTCTGGAATTATACCGCAGCATTGTCCCTTGAGAGAGTTAGCCGTGCTAGAGAGCTCATCTGATTGCAGAGCATAGTGCATATCCGCAAGAGAGCAAGTCCAACCAAAGCATAGCTGATACTGCTCACCAGGTGAAGGAGTTCATGGAATCAATTACCAGGCAGATCAGGGTAAAATGACTTGATCAGAGATCACTTTGTATACCCGGTGGATGAGAAGATCTGTCCCAGTTGTAATGTTTGCAACATAAGTGTCATGAGGCTCTGGGATTTTAGTTCTGCGCATTAATTCCCAGATAATTAAGATTGACACAGGTTAGCAAGAGCAGGCCCAGTATTGCTTGAACGTGAGTGCTATTAGGCTATGGGTTTGTAGTTCTGTGCATTTATTCACAGATAAGTAGGATTAGCATAGGTTGACATCTCCTGGACTGATACTACAAAGCATACTCATACTTGGAGGAAGATAATGATTAAGCTCAGCTGTGGCAAAGAACGCAAGTGCTATTATGACTCGGGTTAGGAGTCAAGGTATTAGTTTCCAGATAGATAGAGATCAGCATCTTCTTGTCTTAAGAGCGTGGTGCATGTCTGGTCGAGGGCAATGAGTGAGCCCAGTCATAGCGGAAGAGCATAAGTGTTATTATGTCTCGGGTTTGGAGTTGTGGGCATTAAGATTATGGCGTGGTTTGGGGTGGCACTGTCAGCTTATTGGTGCAAGGGAGCAGGTAGTCCATTAATTGCTGAGCCAAAAGCTTCATAGTGTTGAAATAAATTGATCACTAGAGCCGGCTTCTGTGTCCCAATAGTTCTCAACTCCCTGATGACCTCTGTTGAGGCTGTGATTGCCACTCAAACCTAGTTCACCACTACTCCAACAGCAGAGTTAGAGTACCATCGCAGTTCTTGTTCAAATTCAATCCCACTCTTTTTCCAAGAGAGACTTCCCCCAGATTGTTGTGCCACCCGTGCATGAATGACATAGTTTTGTGGGGTGCAAGGATCTCGCACAGTAATCTATAAATATCATATGTTAATTTCCCTATCTGTTCTCCAAAAACATCTTTGTCATAAGTTTTTTTTTTCCTTCAAGCCAAAATGGCTGTTTACAAGCTATAAATGTTCTGATGCACATCACATTAAATATCTGGAAAATGATTCTGCAGCCCCCTCTAGCCCTGTGCAGAAAATCTTTTTTTCTACTAGTTGGCAAAATCGATGTGATAGTGAAACTCAGGTTTCAGCACCCTGGGAAGGACTTGAGGCAATATTTAATCAGTGTTCAACCTCTAACATCCAAAAGTGTTTTCATAATCTAATTCTGATAGGAGCGTGCACCTTATGCGTACATGAGTACAAAACAAAGCGGCAGGGGTTCCATAACACTCCACCTTAGAGAATGTTTTCTGACATTCATCTATGACCCTCGGCTTGGTAGCATAATGTTAGTTTAATATACCTGGACATTCCAAACTGCCCCTTCGGCAGGATCCAACCAGAAGCTTCCCAGAGATGCTGGCCTTCATCCCTCCCAAATATAATTGCACATTTCTCTTTTCAGGTTTTCTATTTTCTATTTCAAAATTATTAAAGTTAGTGAGTGACATAAAACAAATATCCTTGGCAAAGTATGCATTTTCATCTGTAACATTAATCCTATCCAGGTGATCTCAGATGAGCCCTGTCTCAACTCATCTTGCCCTATGTCTATACATCTACATGTATTCAGATCATAGAATCCAAGCAGCATGTTATCAATATGGCCACATGTTTTATGGAATGCAATGCTCACTGAAATGGTATTGTGGTTTCAATCGTTATTCTAAACCTCTTAAGATTTACTAAATTCAAAATCTCTGATTTCGTCTTATTTATCTTCTAATCTTCTAGACCAAGATGGCATTGTATCTTTCTAGTCACCCTTTAAAAAAAAGAGATGGTCATCACCTGGGAGGTGACGTCTACAAGGACATCATCAGCAAACATGTTCAAGTCTGCCTCTCCTAATCTACTGATTGCCACATTTCCCATCTCTAGTCATAAAACAACGGCATCAGTGGGGACCCCAGTGAGTACCATGTGATGAAGTGGCCCTGGTGAGACTAGGTAGTGATGTGAGAGGAAAGGGTCCAGGGGAGGCCACCTGCTAAGTGAGGCCAACCATGGGGGAAGTATACGGGAGATCCCCAGGGACTCTCCTCCATTCCCAAGCCAGGCATGACCCTTTAAATACTAGAACTGAGGCAGGCTTAAAAACGCAGGCCTGCAGAGCTGTCGGTTGATACATGGGGGCGAGGCAGGAAGGAACAAGTTACTTCCCTGTAACTGTTGTTCTCCAGCATGGGTCTGGCATGGATTCACATGCTCATGAATATTCCCCGTTGTCAGGCTGGGAATCCTCGGTAAAGAAAAAATCACTATCAGTTTCGTTTCTGATCTGTCTTTCTTAGTAGTAACCAATCACTGGTCTCTGGGTCATACTGCCCCCAGCCAATGACTACCCTCTCCCTAAGCCCCGCCCCTGGCAGACATCCTCAGATTTGGTAGCACGTAAAGTGGCAGTATGACCAAGTGAAGAGCAGCAGAGGGGAAGGAGGGAGGGTTCGCATGTGAATCCATGCCAGACCCATGCTGGAGAACAACAGTTACAGGTAAGTAACTTGTTCCTTCTCCAGCATGGGGTCTTGCATGGATTCACATGCTCATGAATATAAGAATACATAGCAGTACACACATGCACAACCATGGGATGTGGCAAGGCTCAACATTAAGCATTACATAAAACTCAACATTAACCATCTCTTACCTCCTCACCAGGCTCACCTTAAGCAAACACGTTGCGCAGCACTGCCTGGCCGATTCTGGACTCCTCCCTGGAACCCTGGTCGATGCAGTAGAATCTCATGAAGGTGTGCGTCGACCTCCACATAGCAGCCCTGCAGATGTCCAGCAGGGGCACACCAGACAAGAATGCCGTGGTAGCAGCGATCGCTCTGGTGGAATGGGCTCTTGGCGGCCGGGCAACGGTCGGTTTGCCAACCGATGATAGTGCATGATGCAGCCGGAGAGCCATCTGGAAATGGAAGTCTTTGAGAGAGCCTTCCCTTTGTTCACAGGTTCAAAGTTCACAAACAGCTGTGATGTCTTCCGAAAACTCTTTGTTCGGTCCACGTAGAACTTAACACCAAGGGCTTGTTGAGATGAAAGTCCGACGGCACCTTGGGCATGAAGGAGGGGTGCGTCCTCAGCACCACCCTCGTATCATGGAAGGTCAAGTATGGAGGCTTGCAGGAAAGGGCCTGAATCTCTCCCACGCGTCGTGCAGAGGTGATGGCCACAAGGAACTCTGTCTTCCACGACAGGAACTTCAACAAAGCCGAATGCAAGGGCTCAAATGGCAGGCCCATGAGCCTGGTCAGCACCACATTGAGCTCCCACGCCAGGGCTGGAGCTTTCACCGGCGGGAACGATCAGAACAGTCCTTTCATAAACTCCCTCACCAGGCGATTAGACCACAGGGACGACTGCCTGCAGTTCTGGTGTATCGGGAAATCGCTGCCAGATGTATCTTGATGGAAGCGTGAGCTAGTCCAGCTTTGGCCAGCGCCAGTCAGTACGGTAGCACTTGAGGGGCTGTAATCCGTAGAGGGTTAATCTTCTGTGCACGGCACCAGACAGAGAACCTCTTCCACTTGTGTCCATAGCACTTGAGAGTTGAGGACGCCCTGGCCTTTGCAAGAACCTCTCTGCAGACAGCCGGGATATCGTACCCTCCAAACTCTAGTGCTGCAGGAGCCAGGCCTGCAAGTTCAGCGACTCCGGGTCGTGATGAAGAATGGCGCCTCCTTCCCTGGAGAGATCTGCGTCCGTCGACAGTTTGACTGGTGGAGACGCTGACAAGTCCAGAAGGTCCGGGAACCATATCCGTCTCGGCCACCTCAGTGCGACGAGGATCATCCAGCACCAGGACCTATTGAATTGGTTGATGAGCCTGAGCAGCAACGGCAATGGCGGGAACGCATACAGGAACAGGCCGTCCCAGGGGAACGAGAAAGCATCGCCCATGCTCCTCGGCCGGGGGAACATGCTGACGAACCTCTGGCACTTGGAGTTCGTCGCCGTCGTGAACAGGTCGATTTGGGGTTTGCCCCATAGCCGGAAGTGTTGATCCACTTGATCCTGGCGTAGTTCCCACTCGTGGCACGAGCGCAGCTCCCTGCTGAGTGAGTCGGCGATGGTGTTGTTTTATCCCTGCTAGATGAAAAGGTATCAAAAAACATCCCCTGGGCAACGGCCCAGTGCCACAGATCCTTGGCTTCCTTGTACAGGGCTGGGGGATCTGGTTCCTCCCTGCTTCCGGATGTAGAACATTGTGGTGGTGTTGTCGGTGAAGATCCTCACCACCTTGCCCTTGAGGGATGGGAGAAATGACTTGAGTGCCCAGAACACTGCTCGGAGCTCCAGTATGTTGATGTGGAGCGGCCTCTCCTCCGGGAGCCACAGGCCTCTCGTGTGAAGATCTCAGGTGTGCGCTTCCCACCCCTCCAAGGAGGCATCCGTCATCACCATCACCTGGTATGCTGGAGTCTGAAAGTCCGTGCCCGCAGCAAGATGCGCGCGGGTGCCCCACCATCGAATTGCTTGGCGGAATACTTCGTTGAGCGAGTTCTTGTCCTCGAAGCTGCTCGTCGCTTGCGTCCAACGGGCATCGAGGAACTCCTGCAGAGGACGCATCCGAAGCCTGCACAGGCGCACCAGATAGATGCAAGAGGACATCATCCCGAGAAGGGACTTGATGGAACTCACTCTGGCCACGTCCGTGGCCAGCAGACACTGTACCTTACCCAGGATGGCCTCCGTTCTTTCCTCCGACGGTGAGGCCAACTGTGCTACTGTATCGAGCTTGGCTCCCAGAAACAGCGCGACCTGCGATGGAACCAGGCGGGATTTGGGGAAGTTGATGGAGAATCCCAGGTCCGTGAGCAGCCGGACGGTCTTTGCTGTGTGTTCGACGGTGAGTTCCCTTGTCCCTGCTTGGATGAGCCAGTCGTCCAAGTAGGGGTAGACTTGGATCCCCTGCAGGCGCAGCCGTGCCGCCACTGGTGCTAGGCATTTGGTGAACACCCTGGGCGCCGACTTCAATCCGAATGGGAGGGCCTTGAACTGGTAGTGCCACCCTTGTACTACGAACATGAGTAACATTCGGTGTCCTTTTAGGATGGGGATGTGAAAGTACGCATCTCCAGATCCAACGACGATAGGAAGTCGCCTTCCTCCAGCTGGACCAGCACGTGCTGGAGGGTTACCATCCGGAACTTCTGTGCCTTGATGCATTTGTTTAGCCGACGCAAGTCCAGGATGGGACGCCAACCTCCTGTCTTCTTTCTGACGAGGAAGTATCTTGAGTATACTCCGGAGCCTCTTTGGGACAAGATCCTTTCTTGAGCATCGCCCTTACCTCTAACAGCAGTTGAGGGATGTGGTTTTCCTTCCTGGCCACGGGTGGAATTCGGGGGCACTTCTTTAGAAATGCCAGAGTGTGCCCGTGGGCCAGGTCATCCAGCACCCAACGGTCGGTGGAGATGGACTCCCACATGCTGATGAACTTTGTCAGCCGGCCTGCCACCGGGGTGCTTCGGTGGGGGCCCAACGCCAAGGCTGGTTCAGTCTTGCTTGGAAGCAGCCTTGCTGTCTTGGCCTCCCTGGCGACGACGGCGAGATCCACCTGACTTGCCTCGTCCCCTTTAGGCTTCTTGCGACGAGGAGCGGGCCGCCTGACGGTAGGTCGAGGAGCCCCCGCCGAATCCTTTGGAGGCACAGAGTTCCGAAAGGGCGGCAGCAACAGCGACTCATCCACAGTCTTTCCAAACAGATTGTTCCCGTCGAAGGCCATGTCCAAAACCTTAGCTTGCATGTCCTGGCGGAAATCTGTCGCCTTGAGCCACCCCTGCCGTTCAAGGCAAACGCTGTTGCCTAACTGGTGGAAACCGGTGTCGGCAATATCCGTGGCCACAGTTATGGCGTGGCCCGACGCCACCTCACCCTCCTGTAGGATCGCCAAGGCCTCTGCCCTCTTGTCGTCTGGGAGGAAGTCCAACAGGGGGGCAAT
The DNA here is from genome assembly GCF_040938575.1 of Ambystoma mexicanum. Classification (NCBI taxonomy): domain Eukaryota; kingdom Metazoa; phylum Chordata; class Amphibia; order Caudata; family Ambystomatidae; genus Ambystoma; species Ambystoma mexicanum. The sequence continues at coordinate 676,441,181 of NC_090934.1, forward strand.
CTTGTACCACAATTCCCTGTCGTAGCAGGCCACAATCGCTAGGGCGTTGACCGGCTTAATCAGCGTCGCCGCCGACGAGTGGACTCGTCGTCCCACAGCGTCCAGCTTCTTTCCCTCGCTGTCCGGTGGGGAAGTTGAGGATGAAGCCGATGCCCCCCCCCCCCGCTTTGTTCTTGGCCACTGCTGAGATGACCGAATCCGGGGTCAGCTGCGCCCTAAGGCACAACGGGGCGGCGTCGGGGACCCAGTGCTGCTTCTCGTACCGGTCCCTCCTGGCAGGTGTCGTGGCCGGGTTCTTGAGGAGGGCAAGTCCCTCGTCCCAGATGTCATCCAGCAATGGCACCACGAGGACCGTCTTCCTCTTGGCCTTGCGCCGTTGGTAGAGGAAGCCTTCCTTCTTCTTGTCCTCAGGGCAGAGCTGAAAAAGCTTGGATGTCCTGGCAATCATGGCGTGGAAGGAGCCAATCTCTTTGGGCGGAGATGCCCGAGGTATCGGAGACGGGAGGCCAGTCCCGTCGTCACCGCTGTCGTCAATCGTCCCTGTCGTGGCCGTGTCCATTCCCGTGTCGTCCCTCGGGATCTGGAAAGGCGACAAAGGCTGAGAAGGCCCTGAGGGCTGAAGGGGCACTGGATGAATTCTCCTCCTATTGTTCGGAGGGCTCCCGGGTGTAGGGGCAGTCTCGTCCTTATCTCCGTGCATTTGTCCTGAGGCTCGGGTTGCGGCAGGCGTTCCGGGATCGACGGGTGTTCCTCCACAGGAACATCGTCGTCGTTGCCACCCTCACTCTCGCCGTCCCCCTCCTCGGGATTCCTCCCGTGGGGCTGGGCCTCTTCCAAATTCTCGGTCAGTTCCTCCTTGGAGGTTGTGTCCGTAACGGCCACCGACCCCCCCCTCTTTTTCCACCGGGATCTTCACGAGGGTCTTAAAAGAGGATTCCCTCCGCGGAGGCAGGGAAACTCTGGCCCCAGAGGTCGCCTCCCCTGGGATAGCCTCCACAGGCTTTGCCATGGCCGCAGCGACTCCCTTGATAGAGGCCTTAGCCGGGTGAATCAAGGCCTTCACCACCTTGGGCGTGCTTGAGGCCTTCACCATAGGGGGAGGGTCACCGCCTCGACCGGTTCCTTCGAGATCTACCGGAGCCTCTTCAGAAGCTTAGCCGGATTCTCGGTTTTTTTCTCTTCCCCGAGCCGCCAGTGTGTTGGCTCGTGGTTGATGGCGTTGGTGAAGGTGCGCCCTGCCTGGCAGCTGAGGAGCCTGACCGTTCGGTGCTCCCGGTGCTCGCGGTGCTTTGCCTTCTGTTGGGCCCCCGTCGCCGGGGCGCCCTCACAGGACTTAGAAGACCGGACTTCTTCTTCTCACCTGCTGGGCTCTTGCCTTCCAGCCAGTTGGAGAGACGGGTCTGGCGATCCCTCATAGTCCGATCCAACATTTTCAGGCTAAACGCACAGTCCTTCTCCACGTGCGTTTTGTCCTCATGGAGGCAGTAAAGGCATTTCGAATGCTCGTCCTCCTTGAACACATTTTGTAGGTTGCATCCAGGGCAGATCCTGAACAGTTTGCCAGGAGTCGAGCTTCCCTTTTCCTGGGCCATGTTCTTCTCGTCCACGAGGTAGGCCTCAGAAACTTCTGGAATCCTCCAAGAAGCATAACTCGACAAAAACTTCACCCTTGAGGGGCGTAGATAAATCTGAAACGCGTCCCTGTTGATCGGAAGTAGAAACGGTGGAGCTTGAGGCTCGATTAAACCAAAAAATTAGATAAAGCTCTTTGAAAAAGCGCAAAACGCAGTAAAAGCTCAAGAGCTATAGCACGAGGACTCCCAACACTTCAGCGTGCGGTGAAAATCTGAGGATGGCTGCCAGGGGCGGGGTTTAGGGAGAGGGCAGTCATTGGCTGGGGGCAGTATGACCCAGAGACCAGTGATTGGTTACTACTAAGAAAGACAGATCAGAAACTAAACTGATACTGATTTTTTCTTTACCGAGGATTCCCAGTCTGACGACGAGGAATATTCATGAGCATGCGAATCCATGCCAGACCCCATGCTGGAGATCAATCCAATTCTATGACCATGGCAATCAACGACTCAAGGTGTTTTCACTGCAGCCCTTGGAGACCCAATTATAAAAAGAAGTATAAAAGGATATGCAGCAAAGCCGGTACCTATTTAGAAACAGAGTAGTAGTGTGGAGCTGTGCGGAGAGTGCAAGGGAAGTAGACGAGGGAATAGGGAAAATATGGCATTGGAGAAGGAAAAGAACAGGGCAGTAATGAAGAAGAGAAGGCAGGAAGGAAATAAAGACATTCAAGGAGGGACAGAGAAGCATGAGGAGGATGGAAAAGGAGGATGAATGATCAGAGGAGAATGATCAGAGGAGAATGGAGGATGGAGTAGGTGGATAGTGAGATCCGTAGAAGGCTACAAACATTGACCAGGACGCTAATACCAATGGCTCAAAGGTGGGTCTGAGAGACTAAAGGCAAAATCAGTGGGGCTAGATTTGGGGAGCAGATAGGGCATCAGGGATAGGAGAGCCGAGAATATTGTAGGCCTCGGCTCAAATACTGTTGTAGGGAAAGCCCAATAACCGAAGCCAAGATGAAAGGCAGAGGAAAAGAACAGGGCAGTAATGAAGAAGAGAAGGCAGGAAGGAAATAAAGACATTCAAGGAGGGACAGAGAAGCATGAGGAGGATGGAAAAGGAGGATGAATGATCAGAGGAGAATGATCAGAGGAGAATGGAGGATGGAGTAGGTGGATAGTGAGATCCGTAGAAGGCTACAAACATTGACCAGGACGTTAATACCAATGGCTCAAAGGTGGGTCTGAGAGACTAAAGGCAAAACCAGTGGGGCTAGATTTGGGGAGCAGATAGGGCATCAGGGATAGGAGAGCCGAGAATATTGTAGGCCTCGGCTCAAAGACTGTTGTAGGGAAAGCCCAATAACCGAAGCCAAGATGAAAGGCAGAAGTTAGAATAGGTGCAAACTCGCCAGAGACAAGTCTGGGTGGGACTAATAGGACCGCCAAGAAAACAAAGTCACATTTGTGCAATGCCAGAGGGGCCACACAACGGCAAACCAGTATGGTTTGCTAAACCCCACGTACCAAACTGCCCTTGGTGGGGGTCGGCTCAAAGTCTGCAGCTTGAAAATGAAAATGAGAGAAACAGAGAAAATAAAACTCATCTGAAAACCAAGTCCGCGCAGTACAGGATTCACAATGCACACTAGCCACCAGGAGGGGTTCCAGGATCTCTACACCCCAAAGAACTGTGAGGGACTTTTGCAAACCTTGTCAGTCAGTGAAAACCAAGATAGAACTGGCTTTAATAGACGAGTACCAATTAACCCCAATTCTTGTTCAGCGGGCACAGTAATTACAGATGACCTCCTTTATAAAAATTGGGACCAAATCCCATGTTATTTTTTATTTATTATTGATATCGTTGAAATAAATCAACTTTTCAATACAAAACATTACATACAATTAATCTTAAAAGGTACATAAGAAATTTAAGAAGAAATTCATTATGATTGAAGCATTAAAATTGACCCATAAGGATATTGTACAATTCTCATTAACAATGACAAAGAGAAAGAAGTTATTCAGTTCACATAAAACACGTCTAACCAAGAAACAATGAGAACGAGGAAATTCAACATGCTATTCCTGGATAAATGACAGAGAAATCAAGTAAAAAACAACAATTGTTTAGCAGGTTAAGTTCACTCCATAAAGAAAATTAACAATTGCAATTTGAAGAGAGACATTGGTCGTCAGCAGTAATGTGGACCATCTTTCTACTGATTCCAAGTTCCCCAAGTAGCTACAACGCCATGAAAAGAATTTCAAGCTCTCTTGAACTAGCGCGGGGCATACCGAGAGTATATGCTCTAAGGTTTCTATGGCTTCAGTATCGCAACAAAATCTACAGAAAGAGACCACCTCCTCACTGCCCTTCCGTTTGGCCAAAAGTTCACGAGTGTGCCATAAGTTCAGGCGCATTCTGAGAATGCCTGAGCGTATTCTCTTACATGGGAATTTTAAGAGATAAGGTTCAATACATCCCAACCTCTTATGTCTAAATTTTTCAGGGATTGCGGACTTATATTGCAAGCATTTGTTTCGAGTATTGATCCAATCATTGCGGTAAATTAGTTGTTTTACTTTATTTGGATTGGTGAAGAGCTTCTACCAGAGTGCGATAAGTTGCCCGCAACCACTGTTTGACAAAATAGTGTTCAGTACGGAAAATGTAGTTCGACAGAAATTGTAAAATATTGTGTTCACAGTGAGGTAGAAGGGTTTTCCGCAATAAGGCACATGTTCTCCACCGATACTGAGCATTGAGAGAAGTGAGACCCAATTCTCATTGTATTACGTGGTCTGTAGACGACGACCTGGGTTTTGGTTGTGTTGACACGTAGATCGCTGGCCAATATATAGCTATTAAAGCCATCAAGAGGTTTTTGTAGTCCAGCTGGGGTTTTGGAAACTAACACCAAATTGTCGGCATCCATTAAAGTTTGAATCTGGCAATTGTTTATCTTGGGGGAGTCCGATGTTATTGCCTCAAAAACCTTTTGAACGTCATACATAAAGTAATTGAAAATTGCTGATGCAAGGAGGCAGCCTTGCTTAAGGCCACGAGCAGTTGGAATAGCTCTAGATAAAATACCTTCTAAGTTCAGTCTAATGCGCACTGAGGTTTCCCCATGCAACAACTGAATGATTTGTTGTAGAGTGGACGGACACTTATCTCTGGTAAGTTTTGCAGAAAGAATCGGACGAGAGATGGCATCAAATGCCGTGTGGAGATCCACAAAGGCAAAATAAAGTGCTTGTTTGGTATTTTGCGCTTGAGATTTAAGGCCGTTAAGACAGAACAAGTTAATATTTGTGGCTAGGCCCGCAAGAAAACCCGTTTGAAACGGGTCTCTTGCATGAGCTACTATGGTCCAGATGTTGAAGTCCCTCAAGATAAGTTTGGAAAAAAGCTTTCCGGGGGCATCAAGAAGGGCAATGGGTCTATAATTGCACGGTAAAGTGCGATCGCCCTTTTTGTGGGTAGGAACAATAATAGATGTTTTTCATGAGTTGGGAATCTTGCGAGTCCTGATGATAGATTGGAAGAGATTATTTAGTATTCCAGCCCACTTTGAAGGGTTCAATTTAAACATATGATTACTAAGGCCATCAGGGCCTTTAGCTCGAGAAGAGCTAATATGTCTAATGTATTCTTCAAGTATAAGTGGGGAACAAGCAAGAGACCAACGCTCAGAATCATTAGGTAGCTTGACCAAAGGCACAAACGACGAGTCTGCATACAGGCTAGAATAGTGTTCAATCCATTGGGTCTCAATAACACTAAGGGCCTGTAGATTACCTTGAGATTTATTAGCACATTGGTTGAAAATTGCCCACGTTTCGGCCGTATTCTTATTCGCTATTAATTTGAGCATATGTTCACCATCTACTTGATGTGTGCACGATGTTGTTTCATCCAATTGTGGAATCTGGTTTTAACGATTCTCAACTGTTGAATGAAATTAGGCAAATTCATTTTAACAATCATTCTTTTTTCACAATGATATTCAGTCTTTTTAGCCTAGATTAGTGGATTAAAGGTATGTTTGTGTGGGTGAATCTCTATTTTTTTATTTGGTTTCATACGGGAATCAAATGTAAGGAGAAGGTTAGTATACTGTTTTGGACAAATAGAGCTATTATTTGAGATGACTAAACAAGCTAGAGATGACAAGTTATTATTTGACCAACGAAAGCGCGTTTTAGCATTATTGACTATTAGGGCGTTCATATAGTACGACCTTCGGATAGCTAGATAATTCCACTTAATTGTGAGCACTAGTAGATGGTGATCACTATGTACTTGTGGAAATATTTTAAAAGTGCTTATTTGTCCAGTTAGGTTGGTATGTGTATACATATAGTCTATTATAGTAGATATGGAACCCCTATGCCATGTGGGCTGAGCCAGAATATCGCCTTGAATTTCACCATTGGTCATGTGAAAGTTGCGATTTGACATAAAGGAGGTCCATCGCTTAACCTTCTCCATTGTGATTTTTCCTTTAATGTTAATGCAGTCCAAATTGAGATCACCTACAATAAGGGTATCCGTAATGTCTTGGGAAAGGAACACCAAATCTAAAAGTCTGGACAAACCTGCATAGAAAGCAGCATCAGTCAACCCTAAAGGATTGCGATAAATATTAATCAATGCAATAGTATGTGCTGCACATGTAATCTTAACAAGTTGGATAAAGGCAGAAACAGAATCCCAGGCTTCAATGGCGAAACCACTGGACATGTTCACTCCTGTCAATAATCCTGATGATGGTCGACCTTTTTGACTCCCAATAGCTGGAAGAAGAACAATCTCATAATTGTTCCATACAGGTGTTTGCAGGAGCCAAGTTTACTGTAATGCAATTATGTCCATAACAGCTGGAAAGTTAGCAATAGAGGTTTGTAAATGTGTGTAACCTCTAGTGTTCCAACTAGCAACATTAATTAGATGGTCTTTAGATGTTTCTAATGGTTATGACTTATACGACTCGGCACGACCAATGTTCTGCATCAAAGGGAAGCTTGCGCTAGATTGATTAGATGGTTTCTTTGCATTAGAGTCCCCATTCATGAATGCTGGGTCTTGTGCTAGTAGAAACCCCATCGAAAATAATTGCATTTTCGATTTCCAAATGGTGTTCAGAACGATACCCGAAGGTATCCATAGACGCACCACTGAACAAGTATTTTCAGAAATGAATTCAATCTGCTCAATATCACTCGAGCTTATGTCTTCGAGCTCCACCACTTCGGAGAAAATGTTGAGCACACTACGACGGTTCAAATCGTAGGTGCCAAAATTTCCTCCTCGCCACTTCAAAATTAAAGAATGACATTTGCGCCGTGCCAAGGGATGAGAAGTGGGTATCGCTGGGATGTTATTTCGAGAATTGTGGCTATCAGAATAAAAAGGATCGTTTAAGCTAGGTTTAGATAAATCTGTAGCGTGAGATGGAATAACATGAGGGCGATTGTCAATACGCAGAGAAGATTGTGGAGTTACTGATGATATTGGCATAGAACTCGGTAAGTGCCATTGGCTCAGAGACGAAATTGGACCACTTGGTTTTTGAGGAAGCTTAGAAAGGATAGGCTGAGAGCAAGAGGCCAAATATGCATCTACAGCCTCACGTATTTGTTCAGCCGGGATTGTGGTGGAAGAGTCAATGCTCTTCTTGGTGGCTGAAGACACAATTTTGTCACAAACAACTAGGCTTGTTTGGCCTTTGCATTTGTTTAGCTGTTGGCAAGTAGAAGTTAACTCAAGTTCACGAATCAAGGCATCTAAGGGAGGATGGCTAGAGGCTATGGTAGTAATAGGCACTAGAGGCAGCACTGGGATGATAGACCCGATACCGGACTGTAAAGGGGTCTGACACGGAGGTGGGGCAGTTAAGATCAGGTTGAAGACGCCACTACGTTATTAGCCAGGGGTACAGTCGTAGGTCCCAAGATGGGACTAGGATTCTGCAGACCAATAGTAGGAGACACTGAAGGAGTGGATATTAATATCGGTCGTGTGGGATCTAGAATAGACACTGACTTGCTCGCCAAGGAAGCAATTGGGGCTTGGATCGGAAGACAAGAATTTACACTACTAATGGTAGAAGACAGATTGGGAGCCAGCGTAAGTGAAGGCTGTTTAGACACTGGCGTTTGTACTGAACCTTGAGAGGCTTGTGTAGCTACCAAAGACTCAGGTACCGGGATCAAAGTTTGAAAAAAAGTTTTCATAGTTTGCTTCTGCAATGTCAGAGTAAACAGGTTGGAATTTTTCTTTTTTTTTTTCTGTGTATTGTGACAAATTTCGGAGGACTTTTTCCTGTTTCTCCTTGCTGGTAAGGACGGAATATCATTTCCTTTCTCAACAGTAATCACAGAAGGCATAGAGGCTGGGGGAGGTGAGAGCTCAAGAATAGAAGGATCAGTTGTGAGAGTAGTGTGTGTATCATTCACAGGATCACGAGCGGCGGAAAGATTCATCCGTCCTTCAGAAGTAATGTCAGCAAATGCAGGTATAATCTGCGGAAGTGGAAGATTAAGAGGCAGGGGACTTGTTGATCCGATGGTCACGATTGAAATTTCGTCATCATGAGCATTGTTGGTTGGGCAAGGATCGTGGGGATTTGATGACAGATTATCAGCCAAAGTCTTGAGTAGTACTAAGGTTTCATGTGCTTCTACTGAATGAGCGGTAACTTTGGCATCTAAACATTCAAACAGTTTAAACAGACTTTGTAGATTTAGCTGCATAGCAGCCAAAGTAATATCTGATGTTGATAAAGCAACCCTGGCCTCTATTGGGAGGATAACTGGAGGGGGATGTGAGTCAACTAATAGTACATTCCGCACTGGTGATGTTATTGCAACAGGGGATAAAATCATAGACGGCACGTTTGTTTTATCCACCAGATTAGATAATGAGTTATTAGATGGATTCTGAGAAGTGAATTTTCCTACAGGACTTTGAAAAGAAAGTTCCTGTGGGACTTGTATTTGAACTCTGCGAGGAGTCGGGTAAACAAAGGAAATAGAAGGGGAACTTGGTGAACACTCCGAACGTTAACTGGCTGAAATAAGATTAATTACGCTCTGAGAATCCTGCAGTATCGAATTATTCGATTCAGAGTGTCTAGCATGCAGTGAGAGTTCAGGCTCGGAACATGGGGAGGACGTTAAAGGTCTATCTAAGTGATTAGCGCCTCTTCTTTTAATAGTCAAACATGGCAAAGGTGTATGCAATATTGTGTTATCTGAGAGTGGGAGTGCCGCTCTCATAGCGTCACTTTTAGGTTGTTCCTCCGTTATAGGCTCATAAAGAGACAAGAGTGTCAGAAACTGGAAGAACTTCACTAATGTGCTCAAGAGTTGATGGAATCTTTGTGCAACAGGAGCTGGCTAACACGGTAGCAGAAGGAAGATGGACAATCCTACGAGAGAGACAAGGGAGTCGTGCCGCAGGTATTGTCAATCCCTTCTGACGTAAATTTTGAGGCATACCAGAAGTTAATAAATAAGCCATGTTCAAAAAGCGCCCAACAATTCAAATGCAAGGATTAAATGAAATACTAAACTGTATCTTTCACAATGGTACCCCAACAATAAACACACAGTAATTGGCTCGAGTGCCTTCAAAACTCGAATAAAGGGCTTGTAAATAGAGTACGACAGTCACTTGGTTCTCTTCATTCAAACAAAAGTTCACAAACCATCCAGTCACAGGGTAAGGAACGCCTGACAGCTTAAGGAGCTGCCAGAGTCCGTCTCTCCCCCTTACCCTTGTGACAATTGGGTGATTGTACAGCTGTTAGAGCAAAGTACCCCCAAACTGGAGTACTCACCGCACAAGGACACGGAAACAGCCAAACAGCTCAACAGCGGCTCCAGCCCTTACTGCCTCCTGGGCTTAACGCTGCAAGGGTGGCTGTGCGGGGCATTTGTGAAGGTTTCGTGTCACGTGATGCATCACGTGTCCAATTGAAGCTCCGCCCCCTTGAGGAAGCGAACTGCAGCAAGAGCAGAGGCTTGCAGTGCTGCCCGGTGAAAGTACGTGTGGCACAGGAACAGAGCCAGAAAGATAAAAGCACTTTCAATCCCCCATTTTTACAAAACAGCCTTTTTGGCATTGAGAAACACCAGGATAACACCTTCCAAACCTGGGCCAAGTGGCCATGTAGGTCTGGGGATTTGTTTGAGTCTAGACATTTTCCTTAGAACTCCTTATAATCCAAATCGACCCCTCTGATTCAGTCCTGTGCTTGCAGACAGCTTTGTCAATCAACCCATCCAAATTTCGTCTCTGCATCCCCTTGACTGAGCATCAGACTCAATAGAACCCTTTTCAGTTTACCCCTTTCATCGCAGTTTTCTTTCCTTGTAGTATGAATTGCTAAGATTTTGCATTATAATGGGGGCTACCCATCTGCTGTCTCTTCAAGCCACATCTCCAAAATACTGACACATTCAATTTTGTCTTTCAGTTTCCCCTCTAGGATCATGTTTGTTTCCCAACTGGTAATATTCCTGATGGGTTCTTAGGAGCACATAATGTACCTCTTCAAAAGGGGATAGGTTCTTTATCAATCGGGTGCCAACTAGGTGTTGTTTCAAGATGTGGTAAATGACATCTTCCATGGCGAGAGTTGCTTGTGTGCCATTAACATTACATACCAGAAACTGTCTTAGGTTTTCTTAGTTAATTCTGAATTCCCGGACATTACCTACAGAACGACATACAGCCTCTTACTCTGAGTTATAAACAGGCTCTTAAATAGCTTCATACAAACTGAAAAGTGTCAACCACCACCAAAGGCCACATTAGGGTGTTTACATCTAGTATAGCGCTCGTCTTGGAAGCAAGACGATGCAGGGCAACACAGGTTCGAATCCTGGGTCCGTGCTTAGAAACCAAATATATATAATTATAAGTGAATGATGAATGTACAATACACAAGACCACCATATGTAGGAGAGGAATTAACAAACAGTTTAGAATTGGCAACCCTATGGGCTTTGGTGGAAGCCTATTTGCCCATCAGTGGTAGTAGCAGCAGTTCATGTTTGGATGCTAAGGAGTCTGTCGCTTTGTCTCTGCCACAATCCCTGTGTGAAGATCAGTTATATGTATAAATGGCAGGTAGAGGAGCAGGGTTCTGTGTATGAATATCTTGATTTGCACATACATATCTATATCCTACTGAGAGGGTGTTCACAAATATGGCTAACATTCTGTATCATTATTGTACAACTATTCCCAGAGGGTGTATGGCCACAAGGGTAGAACAGTGGCAATATACTCTCCTTGGGACCAAGACAATTCCGTGAAACATGGATTTGATTCCCCCTTAGAAGCTGAAGGAGTCTGGCATTAAGTGCCACATAAATCACCAATGACCTGAAAGAAACTAAAATATGCCTACACAGTTCTGCAGGGCACTTTCTCGAAGTGCGTTAGTTGTAAAGAATATAACAGCCATGTGGATAATCAAGGAACTGATGTTACTCATTTATTATAAAAATTGTTTACGGTGAGGATTGTGTGAAGCACAAACATTAAAAAAAAAACACAGAAGGTTGAAGTATGCATTTATTTTGCATTAAAAAGTGTACATTGTAAACTATCGCTAAACTGAATGGTGTAGCAATGTTTGTCATTCACAGACTGTCAACGCCGTTGTCTGGATTCATTTTCTTGAAGCTTCATTTGCATATTCAGCCCTTACTTTAAAGTGTTTCATTTTCTCTGCTGCGTTTTACCAATTAAGATTTTGCATTATAATGGGGGCTACCCATCTGCTGTCTCTTCAAGCCACATCTCCAAAATACTGACACAAACAGGCAACGCAAACTCAGTGACTGCCATTCTTTCAGATTCCCTTAGCATTAGAACTATCAATGTTACAGTTGTTTATTTTTTACTACACATTGTCTCCAACTGATGACTCAAGCCCACTTCACTAAATTGATATGTATATGTGTATGTGCTAGGTGTGCTATAGCACAAAGCTGGCTGCAAAGCAGCACTGTGCAGCACAAGAGTCCGTAAAAGGATACAAGAAGATGTATACAATTAAAAGGTGTGAAAGTAAAGCACAAAGGGCTGAGAACTGGTGTGAGATGGCCTTTAAAGAAGGAGGGGGGAGGCAGCCTGCTCAGCGATGCCAACCACCAAAGGAAGTGTATGGAGGAGTGCCCCTTGCCCATTTTCAGCCTCATAACTTGGGTCCACCCGTACCCATCCCCAACATCATTAGAATAAGAGACTTGGAACCAGAATATCACAAAAGGCAATCTCGATTCAGAAGTCCCGATCGGTGGGTGTATCAGACCTGGGGAGAGAGATTCCAAACAAGTGGGGTCTGTGGTTTCAACCGCGGTCATCATCTTACAAAATTGCAGAGTACCCAAAGGCTCCATCCTCTTACCAATCCTGGTTAACCTATACATGGATGCTTTGGGGCCTCTCCTCAAGGAACCCGATATGGCCATCCACCAATACGCGGGTGATACTCAGTTGTACATGAGTAAATAGTGCACAAAGCATCATTCATCTCCACGATTACCTAGTCATCATCCAATCCTGGATTTCGAATGACTACCTCAAACTAAACCCATCCAAGACTGAATTAGTCCTCATCGGTCCGCCCACTAAACAGCAACTTGTCCAACAATGGCTCAATTATGTGTGCCTAGAAGGATTTGATCCATATCTCCCGGACTCAGCAAAATCCTTAGGCTTCAGCCATCAGCCTGTCCTTCCAGAAACACACATCCAATAAGGCCCAAACAGCCTGGCTCTGATTCTCCACCCTTTGCTAAATCAAACACTTCATTCCGCTGCTGGACTGCCTTACTGTAGTTCAGCCCTTGTGGTTGCGCACAACAATGGGGGGGAAATGCCCTCCTGACAGGGCTCCCAGCTGCTCACTTGCTTCTAAAAGCAGTCCACCATGAGGCAGTACATCCTATTATGGGTGCACAGAAAGTTTAACAAATCACCCCCATCCTACGCAAAGTACATTGGCTTCCTCTCCAGGCTACTGTTCAAGAGTGCATGTATCATACAGTCATAGTAGCACACCAGCGTACCTGGAGGCTAAGATCCACATATCTGGTGGCACACTCTGCTCGTGCAGCAAATCTACTAACTGGGTTCAATATAACTTGTCCACTAGGAGAAGACCTGCAAACAATCATCTTCTTAAAACGAACCCACTCTCTGGAATTTGATACCAGTGTCGACTCGGAATGCCCCCACAATTCTCCAGTGTCAAAAATCGCCCATAACATGGCCTTTTCAACAACAGCAGACCAAGGACTAACTCCAATGGATGCACATCCCGACATACAGACCCCACCTCTCAGTACTGCGCTACTGTTAAAAGATGCCAGCCCAAATGCTGGTTACCCACACTCTGTACAGCGCTCCGCTGCTCTCAGGCTAGGCCTGCACATTAAAAAATAAAATACAAATAAATAATTTTTCTTCAGCAGGAGACACATGGGAGCCATGGTTGACGCAGGAACATGAGGCAGGGGGCTGGGTAAGGTGAGTGCCATTGACCAGAAGAACCACGGTGGGCGTAAGCTACCGCCAAGGAAATCTCACCATACTACAAGATTGTGGGCGCCTTATTTAAATCCTCAGCCAGTGGAACCGCAGGCAGTAACAAACCACAGGAACACGATTAGGCACACATGGGCAAAGAGAGGGCCCAGTGGTTATCATCCAACATCTGGTTGGCTCCACCAACGTGGCTCAGGTGTCCCCGATAAAAGCTTCACTACCTCAACCCCAATTCCAGAAGGCGCCTGTATAAAAAAGGAGGAAAGGGCAAGCCCTGAATATGAGAGGTTGTGTAAAGCAAGTGGAGAGGAGGACGAAATATCAGTGATATTACTTAATTTGACATGGGCAAGACCAAAGTGGATGAAGAAGGGTGTATCGAGGAGAAGGGGAAACCTCTGGAAGGAGGGGGTGGGGGGGAGAAATTACAAAGGAGGTAGAGCTGGGAGAGGGACAGATGAGGTAGATTGAGAATTGAAACGTGAGGAGGGTGGAGGTGAGATGTGGAGATGGGAAAAGGGAGGTCAACCGAGGCAGGGAGAGTCATGGATGGAGGAGGGTCAGAGAAGAGGATTAAGTAGACAGGGAGGTCCACGCAGGAATCCAACATTGGCCAAGCCAAGAGGGCTAAGGATTATTAGAGTTGGTGACAGTCAGAAAGCAAGACCAGTGGATCCTGAGTTGGAACACAGCCAGTGCAGTGCTGGAGCAGTGGATAGCCTTGGTGACAGGGCTCAGAGATTGGTTTGGCCAAATAGCCTGAAGACCCGGTGAGGGCAAGAGGAGAAAAAGAGAAAATGAACAAGAATGGCATTGGCTTGCCAGAAGCTATAGTCTACATTCTTTGGGACTGGCAAGCTCACTAAGGAAATTAAATAGCACTTGCTTGAAAGAGAGCTAGATTTCAAGAAAGAAAGATATAGGCTACCTAGTAGCCATAGTCTGAATTCTGATGGGATTGGAAAACACAAACAAGATGATAAGTTAGACTTGATTTTAGAGAACCCGGCCCATGAATCCAAGCAAAAAAAGGCTACCAGTGAATCTGGGCCAGGAAAGGCTTCCAGGGAATCTGGGCCAGGAAAGGCTCCCAGGGAATATGGGCCAGGAAAGGCTCCCAGGGAATATGGGCCAGGAAAGGCTCCCAGGGAATATGGGCCAGGGAATCCAGGCAAGGAAAAGCACCAGGGAATCCGAGCAAGGAAAGGCTCCCTGGCAATCCAAGCCAAGAAGGCTCCCCTTAGAAGCTGAGCAGGGAATGCTCACTGGGAATCCAGGGAATACAATAGTAAGGCCCCTAGGAATACAATCCAGGAAGGCACCCCAGTAATACAAGCATGAAGACTCCCCGAAAGTATGAGCCAGGAGGGCTTTCTGAGAATACGAGGTAGAAGGGACCACTGTGAATCTAAGTCAGGAGGGTTCCCTGTGGATGTAAGCCAGGAGTCCTCACTGGGAAGCCTGACCATGTGTTAACCTCTTGCTCAATCTGAGCTGGTGACAACTTTAGAACACTTCACACTGTCCTTGGTTGGGGGTTGGGGGGATGACAATTATGACTGCAACCTGCAAAGCACACAGAAAAATAACTTTTGAAGCAACCTCTAAATAAGACTTTTGGCACCTAAAACATTCTGAGTGACTTTGTACAATTGCTTCAAAGTAATCCAACCCTGACCACAAACTGTTGCAGGCTAAGGAGCTGTCCTATTGCAGATAAGGATTGGGTTACCCAGAAAAAAACACTTTTATAAGGAGCTACATGCTTGTTTTGTTTTGATCTCCACCCTTGCTCAACCCCCTATTTTTAACTAAATTAAACGTTGTTTGCAACCCATTTGAGTCTCTGGTCAGATGTTGATCCCTCAGCCTGTGACAAAGGACAGACAGTTTGGTTTCGTTTTTAGGTAGATCTGATGCTGTGGCTCCTGTTGAGGCTATATTCCTGTGAGTTTCAAATGCTCTGGCCTTCCTAACTGCTGAGCCCCTGGCTCTGCATCTGTAATTCCCGTCTTTCTTGCCCTCTACCACACTAATATTATATGACCCTTTATATACTGTTAATGGGATTAAAGATAAAAGCACATTTATGGACTTGTGAGTCTTAATTTAGGAATATTGCTGTTCTAGTTGCTACCAGGAAAGTAAAGGCTATGAACAGGTTTGTGTGGATGCATTATGACTTCCTGGTCTTTCAATACTGTTTTGAGAATCGCAAAACCAGCTGGGTTGTCATAAAGCAGGGCATACATTACCAAACACAGGCTGGGGCCACCCAAATGCATGATGGGAAAACATTCAAAGTTCTAAAAGAGGTTTTAAACTTCTTTGAGCACTGCAACCTATTTACTTCTTCAGAGTTTTTGTCCCCACATAATTGTGAGGCTACTCTCCATTGTGTTGTCCATAACAAATATAGATCCAGGACATCTTTGGCACTGTCTTTCATCAACACTTCATGTACACAGGCACCGTTACAATATCAATAACAAAAACCTGACCCCCCCATGCATGGGCGGCAGCCTGAGCGAACTATGCACTGTGTGATTAGTTTAGCACTGATGACAGTGTTGTCAGGTCCTGACATTTGCTGGTAAGTATATTTGCTTATATTTACACTGTCAAACAAAAAATGGTGGTAGGAAGCCCATAGCTTGGTTGGCTCTGTGAACTACAGTGCCAAGTGGCATCTTTTGTGCCCACCCGAGAATTCAAAGGGCACAGTGCCCATTTCATGGATTGAGCACTTAGAGATGCGTTTTATGTAAATATGCACATTGTTTTATATTTTATAACTACAAATTAATGATTTGTAATATTATCTGTGCTTTTATGGATATTTACCTGAAGTAAAGCGGATTTGACTTGAATTGACAACAGATGAATTTCAAGGTGATTAATGTGACAGATGATGAAGCCAAGAGATTGCTCTTGTTGAACTATGCAGGGAGGCTGTGCACCACATGTTCAAGACTCTACACATGCACAAACTCTTCTACAGAGCAGCTGCAACTTGACGCATATGCAATGTACACGTATGCCTAACAGCATTCTACATGCTCATTAATGAAACAAATGACATTAGGGCCCATCTGATGGGTGTCACGCCAAACCGTTTGGCTGCTGGATCTAGCAGGATCTGTGGCATCATCCTCCATCACATTCTGGAAATAAAGAGAGCATATAAACTGGTCAATTCAAGGGCAGTGCATATACTGTTCACACTGGGAACGTAATGGGCACTGGGGTGCACACCATACCAAGGACTGCCCCACCACTAAGGTTGACCAAGTATCACACATGACAATGTTAAGCCAAACGTTCCAGTGGATATGCCTATGCAAAGGACAGTTCCCGACGAGAGGATCAGAGTGTTGAACATTGTAAAGCCTAATATTCTCTGAATGGTACAGATAGCCCTGATGGAGTCGTTCCAATTTCAACATCCTTTGCAACCCAAGGCAAGACTGGTATGCGCCATCATGATACAGGGGAGTCAGGTGACATTGCCTAAAGGCATTTATTTAAAAAATAGATAGGCAACATAAAAAAAAATACTAGCATTCTCTTTTTTAAAACTTCATATGTAGAATTTTGAGCTATTCAAGCTCAAAATTCACAAAAGCAAGCACATGGGCGCATCCATTTTGTGAAATGGATGCCCTCCTGTGCTGGCTTTTGCGGCACTAATGAAGGAAAAGCCAGCCAGCTGTAGTAAACAAAAGCTACCGCTGGGTGGCTTTCCCTTCATTAGTGCTGTACGCGGAGGACAGGGACCGGAGACCAGAGCAGGAAAGCTGCAGCTGAATCTCGGTAAGTGCTATTTATTTTTAAAAAAAAATAATAAGCACTAGCTGCAGTTTTTTTTCTACGTATTCCGGGCTGGAGGAGCCCGGAAAACTTAGAAATAAAACCACAGCTTTAAAAACATTGTATTTATGTTTGCGGGCGCTTTTGAAGCGACCGCAAACATAAATACAACGTTATTGTGTTGGAAAACGCTGCGGTTTTTCTTTCCAAGTTTCTCAGGCTCCTCCGGGTCGGAGGAGCCTGAGAAACTCGGAAAGAAAAAACGCAGCGTTTTCCAACACAACCGCGTTGTGTTTCTGCCTGAATCTGCTTTCCCATTTGGGGCTCTCGGGCTCCCCAGGGGGAGACCGAGGGCCCCAAATGGGGAAGCAGATTCAGGCAGAAACAACGCGGCATTGCGGAAAACAACCGCGTTGTTTCTGCCTGAATCTGCTTTCCCATTTGGGGCTCTCGGGTTCCCCGTGGGGAGCAGATTCTGGCAGAAACAACGCAGCATTTAGCATTTCCCATTTGGGGCTCTCGGGCTCCCCACGGGGAGCCCGAGAGCCCCAAATGGGAAATCAGCTGTAGGCAGAAACACTACGTGGCATGTAAACACAACTGCGTTGTGTTTCTGCCTGCTCAGACCCAAAGTGATAGCCACAGCAGGCAGAAACACAACGCGGTTGTGTTGGAAAACGCTGCGGTTTTTCTTTCCGAGTTTCTCAGGCTCCTGCGAGCCGGAGGAGCCTGAGAAACTTGGAAAGAAAAACCGCAGCATTTTCCAACACAATAACGTTGTATTTATGTTTGCGGTCACTTCAAAAGCGACCGCAAACATAAATACAACGTTTTTAAAGCTGCGGTTTTATTTCTAAGTTTTCCGGGCTCCTCCGGCTCGGAAAACTTAGAAAAAAAAACGCCGCTAGTGCTTATTTTTTAAAAAAAAATAAATAGCACTTACCGCGGTTCAGCTGCAGCTTTCCTGCTCTGGTCTCCGGTCCCCGTCCTCCGCGTACAGCACTAATGAAGGGAAAGCCACCCAGCGGTAGCTTTTGTTTACTACAGCTGGCTGGCTTTTCCTTCATTAGTGCCGCAAAAGCAAAAGCCAGCACAGGAGGGCATCCATTTCACAAAATGGATGCGCCCATGTGCTTGCTTTTGCGAATTTTGAGCTTGAATAGCTCAAAATTTTACATAGGAAGTTTTAAAAAAGAGAATGCTAGTATTTTTTTTATGTTGCCTATCTATTTTTTAAATAAAATGTTTTACTAGACCATGCCTTAAGTCATAGACAGTGGAGATATGTTCTTCTGCTGATCAGTGAAAGTCACCTGGCAGTAGAAGGGATGCTAGACGCCACGATGCATGTGAAGGCAACAGATATGCCTTCTTTGACAATGAGATATCAGTAAACAACATAGGCTACACCTAATTCTGACAACGTCTGCAACAGGCATCCCTGATTCAAACAAATGTCCAGATCCAAGCATTTCGAGGGGAAGTCCCACTGTTTCTTGTTGAAGTGTTGGAAACGGAAATCGTGATATAACCATTACCTCTGCCACCATCTGTTTAATATTGGGTACTAATATGTTGTTCAGCTCCACCACGGCAGTGTTGCAGTTGATTCCCTTTCGATATGATGTCTATGAAAATAAGTGGAGCGACATTCTGAGTATAGATATATGTGAACTTGTTGCAGGGCATGGGATCCCTCAAAGGTGGCAAACTGAGGTTGACAAGGCAGTGAAGCCAGTTGCACTCAAACACAGTGGTAAACCTTTTGATCTGCGCTTGAAGGAGTTAAAAAAAAACAATTGGAGAAGTTTGCATATGCCGACATCATCAAAAGAAAGTGATTGAGCCTACTCCCAGGACAGCTCCCAGCTACCATTGTAGGGAGCTGGAAACTCAAGCAACCGATTTGGTGAGTGAGCACTTGCTCCACAGGATGGTCAACTGTGAAAGACACCTGTCACGAAGCAGAGGGTAATCCATCAGAAACATACAGAAGAAGGCCCAACTAACAAAATAACTTTTATTGTGACTTGGTAAAAATGTGGCCGGACTAAAGAAAAAAGGAAGTGGATACCGGAGGACTTCCCTCTTGGTTTCACAAGCATTATGACAAACAACAATGGTTCTCTATGAAACAATCGGGAGCAGTGTCAAACTCCATGTGCGGCACTCAAATTTCCTAATCAAAATTCAACAAATGCCTTAAATTCTCATTCATTTCTGGTCATACACAAATTACAATTTAAATAAACATAAGAAATGAAATTTGAAAAACCTACTTATAGTTTAAAGTATCAGTTCAACAAGAAATTTCATAAGTTCAATTAGAACAAAAATCAAACACATTAGATTTACAGAATGGAAGCACGGTCCATGTATGAACAAAACGAAAAATATTTAACAATCTTATGAAAACGTCAACTTTTTTTCTGAAAGTAGTCAGGATTATAAAATGGTCTCTGTACAATTTTTGAGGCTCTCATCGACCCCTCTTCAGAAAAATAATCTTGGAAATCCTAGAAAGCATAAAGAATAATGATAATCTAATTTCTTGAATTTAATGAAATTGTAATGTTTGCACTGCCAGACTTATTCACAAATAAGAGATAAAGCTTGTTTAATTTTGTATTAGGGGCTTTTATTGTCCCACAGACTAATACTGATCCTGTTTATTTCATACAGGACCTTTGGATTACCTGTGGTTTCAAATGTCTCGTAATGAAACTTAAGGGGTCTTATGACAAGTACGGAGGTACAGTAAAACAAGGGCAAAGTGGTAGTAATTTTGTTATCACCACTTTACTGCCTCATTACTGCACAACTGTACTACAGGTCTGGAGTTAAAGTGGATGATGTACGTCCAGCATTTTACTGACTGTAATGCCACAGAACTGAGTGGCAGTAACTGAGTTTAGTGACAATTCCACAGATTTACTGCTGGGTTACAACAAACTTGTGATGAGGCACAAAGTCTCTCTAACCAGGGTGTCATCCAATAACTATCCTAGTTACTTAACGTCTGAGGGTTTGTGTGGTCCCACACTTCTCAGTTGGTGCTGGCTCTTTTTTGGTTACAGTCTGCTTCTTCTCAGCCTGGTTCTTCTGGTTCACAGGAGACCTTCTCCCCTGAATATCTGGCCCTATGTGTGCCTGTACATTGACAGCAGAAAGAGGAAGGTTGAATGCCGTCTGCTCAATCCCCAAAGTATCCTATCACGGGTTTGGCTACTTGGAATGGCCTTTAAGCAGATTTCGGGGGTCTTGGCTATTCTGCTGGTCTAGGGGAATGGTCTCTGTTCCTCAAATTCCTGTCCTTGTCTGCCATCTCCAAGAGGCACAAAGGTCTTGTTCCTATGGGATTTTCTCCTGCTAATCTCATATCTCTTTCTCTTCTATCCCCTTCTTCGATAAACCACCATATTCTCACACCGTCCCCATTTGCACCTCTCAGCTTTAGGGTGTACCTGCTTGTCCAACACTTTTCTCTTTTCCACACATTGAACATCCTTTGGTTCTCCTTCAGTATTTCCTCCAACCACATCTTGGTCTTTCAGCATCTTCTGGTTCTCCACCTTTCTAATCACCTCTTAGAGCTGTGATCCTTCCTTAGGCCTGGTATTCCCATTCACCATTTCCCATCTGAAGTGGTTCTTCCTTTTCACTTTTACACTCTCACTCTTCTCTTCTGGCCTTCGCGCCCCAGTTTTCCTTTCCTTACTCTAGCTTCCAACATGCTCCTGCATTGCTCTGCTGCCCTAGAGACTTCCCTGGATGAGACCATGCCTGTACAGACCGCCTTTTTTTAAACCCCTCCATCTGTGTGTCATTATTAATCCCTGTTTTATATTGATGGATTTGAATATGTTAGGGCTTCCCTGCTACTTTGCTAGTTCCATCCTTCTTTATTCCTAAAGGCAGACCGAGTTTTCCTTAAGGCTGGCCTCCATCTTGCTTTCCCAAATGCCAAGAAATTTCAGTGGAGCTACTGTTGCCATCACTGTGGAGCCCTATGGTCTGCTTCCACATAGGATGTTGCTATCGTGTGGGAGCAACCCATGTTCTTGTGCAAGTGGTCATTCAGGTGCCTGCCCAGACCCGGAATGGACAGCATTTCTGTCAGGATTTCCAGATTCCTGCACTTGCTGACTTAATAAAAACAATCTGTTAAACGTGTGTGTTACTCACCGGACGGTGAATGACCGATGCAGGAGACCTGGTCTGTGTTGCCCTGGGTTTTGAAGAGCTCGGGTTGGAGCCTCCACCCGAGCCTCCGCTCTATGAGGAAAAAAAGATCTTTTCAATGATATCCCTCTTTGCTGTATGAAAACAGGAAAAGAGACTGATCACTTAAAAGAGCGGAGGGAACGCACCGCCACGGAACCAGCTGAAAAGAGAACAGGCAATAAGAAACAGGTGGCGGATATGCTACAATAATCCCCACGACTCTACAGGAATATACCAGAATAACTCTCTTTCTGGCTTGTCACGAGGTACACAGATACAGCTCTTCCTACCTACAATACAGAGGATGACTATAAAGTTCTATCAGACAACCAGGAATAATTATGAGGAGAGGTGTTGCTCTTACCACTTAGTTGACTGGGGGTTCATTGAAGGGAATACAACGACAGTGCAAAATAATAAACAGGTAGGTTAGTGGGGGTACTAGTGCCAGACGGCACGAGGAACGCGCTAGATACGGGATGGTGCACACACTGCGAAGCATCCTCTGTGCAATTGAAGATACTCAGGTGAAATGCAGTCCCAGTACAGTTCGTAGGAGAAATACTGCAATGAAGAGCGAGGTTCAGAGGAGGTCAGAGTACGGTGGTGTGAAGTTCCCGGGTTAAGTGTTCCAAACAGGATTGAATGCAAAGGATGCAGATTGCAGTTCCCCAACACACAGAAAAGCGCGTGTCTGACTCACCGTGTTGGAGTAAGTATGCTGAGTAATGCAGAACAGCAGAAGATTCCGCACGCGGGTTGACAGGAGATAAATCACCGGCAAGCAGAGAAAAGCAATTAAACAGGTAAGGCGTCCGATACACGGCAAAGGCAAAGAGTCAATGGAACAGGCAAAGGAAGTTCTGGTACACGGGCTGGCAGTAACTTGGATAAGACAAAAGGCAATAGGAATCAGTGAAAGCAGGCAATGGTGTCGGTACACGTGAAGGTACAAACAAATAACTATGAAGACGAGACTTCAATGAGCCGAGTTCGCAACTTTGAACAGAAGCAGCTTTGAAAGGCTCACGACTGCTTTTATGAATGAGAGGCCGGGAACGGACGTAACAGGAAACGAGTCAGTGCTGCATGATTGGTGGAGCACTTACGTGACACAGCGAGCTTCATGGGAAATGTAGTCTATATTTTCCCATTTGTCCCTGTAGCTTCCACAGGGTGTAGAACGGAGCGGTAAAACGCTGCACACCATGACAGAGGGCAATGGATTTGTATACATTCCTCCTAGGAAGTGTCTGCCTGCCCTGACACGTGGGGGAGCTCTGAGGTACAGGTACAGGGAGCAAACAGCAAAGTGTAACAGTATGGCATTGCTCCCATTCCACATTTCCTGGGCAAGGCGATCTTACTTATTATAGGGTTTCATAGCCTGTAAAGCATGCTTTTGGGATGCAGGTGACAAGCCCTTGCCACTCTGCCTCCGGACCAAGCTACACTTGGAATTGGGCAGCACATGCCACCTATGGATTCTCTACCTCTCACCAAAAGTGCCAGGCAGGGGATTTTGTCACACACTGCACGCCATCCATTGATGGCATAGTGATGAGTGTCAACATTTCTGGAAATGTGCCAAACCAGACCTCAATGACTGGTACAACTGGAAACCTCTGCATCAGGATTTAAGATACATTACAAACTTTTGATCACGTTTCTGCCTTCACAGGCACTTCAGCTTTGGGGTGTTACCAGAGGCAAAGTTTTTTTTTAGATTATATTCTGGAAAACCAGGCTAGTCTGGCTTGAGCGTTGAATGCCATTGATAACCTATTCTCTAACTCTGAGGCAGGTTATCTTCAGGAGCTGAAAATTCTTGTATAGCACCTGCAAGAGAACAATTTGACACTCAACTCGAAATGATATGGGCTCATTAAGTTGAAATGAGAATTACAATTCTTTGGAATTGTATTCAATGTGTAAATTGTTTCTATTGATTCCATGAATGTCAGATGTAAATCCAGAGATCCAGAAGGTTCTGAACAGAAAAGAGAAGTTTTCCAGGCATGTGATCTATTGCAAAATATTCACCCTGATCTTGGCTATGTTGACTGAGCCATTAATAAACCTTACCAAGGCGAATGCGCGTTGACATTGACGGATTAACATCAAAGGTTGTTCCAGGTTATGAAAGGCAACCACAGCATTCTTTGATGCATGGCAGTGTACAAGGTGTATCTCGGGTATTTTGGGGACAATGTTGCTTCAAGAAGAGCACAGAGTATTTTTTTTTCAGTGAGCAGGAATAGTCACAAATCTAGATGGGAGCCATAGTGGTATATTGGAGTTATACACATTGACATATCTAATAATATGGACCCCATTCATAGTTTTGCCGGATCACAATCCACTCCTCTCAATTATAAGCAGCATGACACCTTAGACTCCTTCGTGAAAATAGAAGTGGATGTTACCACTCCATGAATATAGTATGACTTCCAAGTGGAATTGTGACAAAATGCTGGCTGGTGTGGGCGGGACATCCTGAGATTCGTTAGTTTTAATAAGAACATTATGTGGGTAATTCTGTTCTGAAAGTGAGATCTGCTATCATATCTCAATTTAATAATGCCCCATGCAAAAAAGCATAATGTACACATGTACCTTGCTTTGACCGTCTCCTGATGTCCCTCGCAGCTGCCCTGCAGTGGCAGCAGGGCAGGTTCAAAGGTCACAGGTGCATTCCTAAACAAAGCTGCTGGAACACAAAGTTCCAGCAGGCAGAGGTGTCTGTACCTCTGGTTCAAAATATTATAATTGTGTACCACTTACATTATATTGCCCCAGCAGCCTGGTGGTAGTTATGAATATCTAAAAACAGGCCATGTCTAGTTTTGCCATGGTGCCTTCTGAGATTACACAACTATACAACCACAAACATTTGATGTTATTTATGGTCAGGTTGGTGAAAAGTGACTCATTCAGGGCAGGGGTGGCGTGTATTAGCTGTCTGGCCTGTGTGTACCCACAACAAACATGTTGTGTTCAACCCAGAAAGCCTCTCTTGGATCTCTGTGAAGAGGGTCAACACCATCTTCCAGGGAACAGAACCACCTCTCCCCCCCTCAAGGTCCCCTGGGAACCAGTGCTTCACCTTAACCTTCACAGTCCTGTCATCACAATGGCCACTTCATACCAGGGTCCCGATTACTGGAGCCCTTTTGATGTTGGAAGGGATTGATTTTGGGAAGCCCAGAGGAGAGGTTCAAAGGGGTCGCACCATCTTGTATTTTCTAGGGTTTCCAAACCTCCTGTCCCAACTTTCTACAGACAAGGCACTTGTTATAGCAGCTTTGATTGAACCCTTAACATGATTGCTCTGGACCAATCTGCTGTAACATTTTGCCCACTTAGCGGTGTGTAGAAGATCCATCCCTTAGTTGATTCATCCTTTGAACACTTCTGAAGAAGAACTCACTGGAAACGGACTGGATGGTTTTGTTTTATTTGTTTATATAGCATTTGTACCAAAGTACCTTAGAAAAATTAATGAATCGGTTAAAAAATTGATCTGATGGCAGAAAAATAAACAAAAGAGACAGAGAAAAAAGAACACCATAAAAGCAAGAAAATGTTTTGATGAACCATAACACGCAGCACAATGAAAGTCAAACAATAATATGAATATTGCCAGACAAAATCAGACCATCCCAACAAATAAACCTAGTATAAGAAAAACAGGGGTCGACGACCAAGCGTAATAAATGTAAACGTTCAGAAAATATGAAAATTGATTGAATGATTGGGAGTACAGTCTACTCCAAAGTCCTCTGCAAGAGAGGTGAAGACCAGGACCCAGGAAGAGGAAAGCTCTTCTATCGAACATCCCCAAAAACTATTTGGGATGACCAGCTGGCTGGAGAATGCTTAATGCAACTGAGACACTGGTACTCAGGACCATGCTGTCATGATCTCTGCTTCCAAAAGGTCAGGGTTTTCCCAACTCCCTTGGAAGCAGATCCATAACCCAGGTTCCGAGTGCCAACCAGTCCCAATTGGGACCTTTTGGACCCAGTCCTGGCGCCAGTGGCACCAGGCTCATAAATATGCCCAGTCCCAGCGCTGGAAGCGCCGGGATCATAATGCTTGGGTGGACTTACCTGCAGCAGACCATGCTGCTTACTTGCCTGCCAGTTGAGCCTCTGATCCCCTTCTGTTTGGAACTACTTTTCCTGTTGGGTGGGGCTGGAGCCACTCTCTAGATTCAGAACACTGGAACTCTTCTGGAAAGACATCTTACTCTACACGTCAGGCATACAGTGCACAGAGGTCCAGCCCAAGAGCCAACCGGGTGCTACACATCACCTTTGGAGATACGGTAGCCGCCCAGTCAAGACCGGCGCCTCTGCGAGAATCAGGTGAGCGTTACAGAACACAAAGACTACCGCAAAACTCTCGCCCAGGCGCTATGGAAACCTCGGATACTGACCCCCTAGCCCGGTTACTTGGGGAACTAAGGGCAGAAGTGCATGCAGCTCGTCAGGAAACGAATGCTCTAAGAAGGGAGCTAATTATTTCCAAGGAGAGAACAGACAATCTTGCTAGACAAGTGCTACAGTCACAAGCCGGACAGACCCCGTTACCCGCATCAGGGGCAAATCTTCCTTCAACATCCTCTATGAATCCAGTGCAGATCAACCTACCTGGGAATGTACCTCTGGCTCCGCCCGAACGATTTTCTGGTGACCCAAAGAGGTTTGCAGTATTTATCAATCAGTGCCGGTTGCACTTCTTATGCCGGCCAGCAGCCTTTCCAACTGATCAAGCAAAAGTAGCTTTTGTACTTTCGTACCTTAGTGGCAATGCGGCAGACTGGTCGATCCCTCTAGTTAATCAAGATGATCCGGTTCTCCATGATTTTCAAGCCTTTCAGCTTAGTATGGAAAAACTGTTTGCAAGACATTCACAGGGGCAGGCCTTGGACAATGAGCTTCTTTCGTTGCGACAGGGTAATCAAGACCTTTTGGCTTATATTGCATCTTTCAATAGACTAATAGTGGAAACTCAAGGGCCTGAGGACAAAAGGATTACGCTGTTTTATAGAAGTCTACGTGGAGAGCTCAAAGACGTTTTAGCCCAAGTAGTGAATCCCCCACAAGACTGTTCGGATTATATAGACTTGGTCGTTCAAATAGATCACAGGCTGCAGAACAGGAAGGCTGATCGTTCCAAGTTTGATGCTCGAGTATTTTCCAAACCGCCAACTCCTTCCAAAGGAGTAGACTCCGGGGAACCCATGCAAATAGGGGGTCTGAAAGGTCCTCTAACACAAAGGGAGCGGGAAAGGAGGAAACAGTTGCAATTATGCCTATATTGCGGAAACTCAGGGCACTTTCTTCGAGACTGTCCGGTGAAACCTGCCAAGAAGGCAGTAGGAGCTGCAGTTACCAAAGTTACAAACTCTGAGCAGGGAAACGACCTCGCCCGACAAGAATAGAGGTCCTCTTGCCGAGCGTGAAAACCAGTTCCGTGACCTCGCATTTCGTGATACCTATGGTCCTCATTAGCCCTGATAATCCGGATCGATTACATGCAATTGAAGCTTACGTCGACAGCGGTGCCATCGGCAATTATGTGGATCATGAAATGGTTTTGAGGATGAATCTAACTCTTTGTCCCAAGGCTGTAATTACTACGGTGGATGGTACGGAGATAGCCTCCGGGCCAGTAACGCATACCACTCAAGAGGTGACGCTAGTAAGTCAAGATGGACACCATGAGAAGATCGTGTTCGATGTGATCAAGGCCCCTCAGTTTCAGATTATTCTAGGAATACCTTGGTTAGAAAAACACAATCCTCTGATCGATTGGCGAGCAAGAACGGTCCAGTTTCCAGAATGTGTCTCTACTTGTCACCCTCCACCTGGTGTTGCACTGGCCGCAATTTCTTCAGAGACTCCCCAGTTACCTCCCGAATACCTAGAATACCAAGATGTTTTCCGGAAGGATCAGGCTAACTCTCTACCTCCTCATAGGTCTTATGACTGCCAGATAGACCCGATACCTGGATCTACTCCTCCTTGTAGTAGAATTTATGCCCTCACCGAGCCTGAGAACCTTCACCTTCGACAATACCTGGATCAATACCTGGCAAATGGGTTTATTCGTCCTTCCAAGTCCCCTGCTTCTTCAGCTTTGTTCTTCGTTCCAAAAAAGGAAGGAGACCTTAGAACTTGTATCGATTATCGCTCCCTGAACCAGATCACCGTTAAGAATAGATATCCGTTACCTTTGATCCCTGAACTCCTGGACCAAGTCAGAAAAGCATGCATATATACAAAGCTGGATCTTAGAGGAGCTTACCACTTGGTACGAGTAAAAGAGGGCGATGAATGGAAGACGGCCTTCCGCACCAAGTATGGGCTATTTGAATATCAGGTCATGCCCTTCGGACTTTGCAATGCCCCGGCCGCCTTTCAATATTTTATGAACGATGTCCTCAGAGAGCTCATAGATGTATGTGTTGTTGTTTACATTGACGACATCCTCGTTTATTCTTCATCGGAAACTGAACATCGGAAACACGTGAAAATGGTCCTCGAAAGATTGCGTCAACACAAACTTTTCGCTAAATTGGAAAAATGTGTTTTCAACGTGACTGAAGTTGAATTCTTGGGATTCATATTATCACCTGGCGGAGTGCGTATGGATTCGAAGAAGGTCGATGCAGTTCTCAAATGGCCATCACCATCCTCCGTAAAAGGTGTGCAAAGCATGTTAGGCTTCGCTAACTTTTACCGCAGGTTTATCCCCGAATTCTCTCGAATAGTCCAGCCCATCACTGCCTTGTTAAAGAAAAACAAACGTTTTGAATGGTCTACCGAGGCGGAACAAGCTTTCCAGGATTTGAAGACTAAATTTATCTCTGCACCAATCTTAAAACACCCTCGCCCCGAACTCCCCTACATCGTGGAAACTGATGCTTCAAGCCTTGCCATGGGGGCAGTTCTATCACAAAAGGACCCGGTAACCAATCAGTTGCATCCCGTGCCATTTTGGTCCCGCAAATTCTCGCCTCCTGAAATCAATTACACGATTACTGACAAGGAACTTCTGGCTATCAAGTCTGCCTTTAAGGCTTGGCGGCATTACCTGCTGGGGGCCCGACACACCGTTACTGTGATTACGGATCACCGAAACCTGCAATATTTGAAAACCGCAAAAGCCCAATCCTCTAGACAACTCCGTTGGGCATTATTCTTTGCCGAGTTTGACTTCATAATTACCTATCGACCTGGTACAAAGAACGGTAAAGCTGATGCCCTTTCTCGGATGGGAGTGGAAGAACACTTGATCAACCCCAAACCTGTACCAATCATTCCCAAACAAAGAATTCTGGGTGTAATTGCCACCGAATCCATAGAGGAAGTTAAGGATAAAGCCAGGCAACTTGTAACTCCAGCAGACATACAGAATTGGCATCTGCAGGGAAAGGACTTTGCAGTAAAGGACAACTTATTGTATTTCCAAGAACGATTATACCTACCCAGCACAGATTTACAGAAAAAAGTAATCTCTTGTTATCACGACTCTTTAATGGAAGGTCATCCCGGTATGGCCAAGACCTCAGAAAAGATCAAGCGCTACTTCTGGTGGCCGTCTTGGAAGAAAGATATCAGAGACTTTATAATGTCCTGTGGAGTATGCGCCCAAAACAAGAGTCAAAAGGAAAGACCAGCAGGCCTCTTACGCCCTATTGACATCCCACCTCGCCCTTGGCATACGCTTTCTATGGACTTCATCACCGATCTACCTCCATGCTCCGGATACAATACGATTCTAGTAATCGTGGACTTATTCTCCAAGATGGCGCATTTCATTCCGCTCAAAGGCTTGCCAATAGCAGCAACTCTGGCCTGAGAATTTCTCGAAAACATCGTCCGACTGCACGGTTTTCCTTAGGTTCTAATTTCGGATCGAGGTAGTCAATTTATTTCTCATTTTTGGCGAAGTTGCTGTCGGTCGGCTCAAATTGATGTGAGACTATCGACCAGTCACCACCCTCAGACCGACGGACAAACCGAGAGGACCAATCAAACTCTGGAACAGTATTTACGCTGCATGCTGCAACAAACTGAAAAAACTTGGAAAGATATCCTTTGGATAGCCGAATATGCCTACAATAACTCTGTCCATTCGGGAACTGGGAAAACCCCGTTTTTTCTTTTGTACGGCAGTCACCCTCGAACCTCGGAGTTGGATCCCCTCCAAGATCTTGAAACACCAGCAGTAGACTACCTGCATTCTACAATCACCCAAGCCTTTAAGGAAGCTGTTTCTCACCTTCAAAGGGCTAAAGAACAATACAAGAAAGGAGCAGATCAACATCGGAAGGAAGCCCCTCACTATCAAGTAGGGGATCAAGTCTGGTTATCCACCAAATATCTATCTCTAAAAGGGCCACGCACATTCAACCCAAGATACCTTGGTCCCTATTCCATCACTACCATAGTAAACCCAGTAGCGGTCAAGTTGGACTTGCCCCCGCACATGAAGATACATCCGGTCTTCCACGTCTCTCTATTAAAACCCGTGCAACCTCAAACCCGACTAACCAAATCTCCAAAACCTATCCTAGTTGATGGAGAACTCGAGTTTGAAGTTAAAAGCATTCTGGACTCCAAGATCTCCAAATCTAAACTATTCTACCTAATTGACTGGAAAGGCTACGGCCCCCAAGAGAGATCCTGGGAACCTGCTGAATATGTCTACGCTCCTCGCCTAATCAAAAGATTTCACCGAACATTTCCTGACAAGCCAAAACCCCCGGAGAAGCCCGGTTTGGGAGGGGCCTTGAGGGGGGGGTACTGTCATGATCTCTGCTTCCAAAAGGTCAGGGTTTTCCCAACTCCCTTGGAAGCAGATCCATAACCCAGGTTCCGAGTGCCAACCAGTCCCAATTGGGACCTTTTGGACCCAGTCCTGGCGCCAGTGGCACCAGGCTCATAAATATGCCCAGTCCCAGCGCTGGAAGCGCCGGGATCATAATGCTTGGGTGGACTTACCTGCAGCAGACCATGCTGCTTACTTGCCTGCCAGTTGAGCCTCTGATCCCCTTCTGTTTGGAACTACTTTTCCTGTTGGGTGGGGCTGGAGCCACTCCCTAGATTCAGAACACTGGAACTCTTCTGGAAAGCAGGAACTCTTTTCTTACCTAGGCGTGGCTGTGGAAGGAGACACCGAAGCACTACAGGAGGCTATTTAAACCACACCGGTGGATGAATCTTGCTTTGCGTTATTCTGCAACCTCTGCAGCAGAACGCTCATCGTGTCTTCTGCATCCGGTCCTGGGCCTAAGGAAAAAGGCTTACCATCCTGAATCCAGTCTTCAGCAACACCTATAAAGACAAGAAAGAACAGGTTAGCATTCCGGCATCTGAAAGGCAAAGGCTTACCATCCTGAATCCAGTCTTCAGCAACACCTATAAAGACAAGAAAGAACAGGTTAGCATTCCGGCATCTGAAAGGCAAAGGCTTACCTACTCTTCGTGCGCTCCGGAGGTCTTCACACTGCATTCCGGCATCTGAAAGACAAAAGCTTACCAACTCTTCGCACGCTCCGGAGGCCTTCGGCGCTGCATCCCGCATCTGAAAGACAAAACAAGGTGCGTTTAAAGACATTGGGGAACTTTAATACTCACGTGCCATTACTCCTTTCCACATCTAATCCAGTGGGTATTCCGGCACCCTGCAGCCGCTCCGAACTCGTACCTGCAAAATAAAAAGACAGTTAGAGCGCATCGTGAAGCAGGCAACAAGCGCTTACTTACGTGCTTCCAGGCGCTTCTATTCATCACACGGGCTCCATCTTCAACTCACTTCAGCCCGTCATCCGCCATCGCCGGAACCCTGAAAAACAAGAGACATCATTACTAAAGACTTTAAAGACATTTGAATGACTCGAAACTTACCGTTCGTGCAGTAAACGACGGACAGCAGTCCTCTGAAGTCAAGAGGCCTGCGCTACCTATCCAGTGAAGAAACTGGTTACAGCACCCTGCCCCGAGGCAGATGGAGAGCTCGGCATTCACTTACCTAAGGCTAAGGTGAGAGCGTTAACCTTTGGGGGTCTACAGGAGAGGAGAAGAGGAAAGAGATAGGGGCACCCCAATAACCCCAGTTCATTAACCCCATATTTTCTATCTGCAGACATCTTACTCTACACGTCAGGCATACAGTGCACAGAGGTCCAGCCCAAGAGCCAACCGGGTGCTACACATCACCTTTGGATATACGGTAGTCGCCCAGTCAAGACCGGCGCCTCTGGGAGAATCAGGTGAGCGTTACACATGCTCACTGGAGATGACGGAACACTGCAAGTGCTCTCTAGAATCCTTCTTGGTTGTGAAGGGAAAAATAACAGACTCACTTTGCCCCGAATCTGTGGACGGGGTCGCCCAAAAAACCACAGAACCAAGGAAGCGATCCCTAGCTCTCACAGCATCTCTGAACCATCTCAATGTCTATTTGGCCACCTTTGATGCTATCCAAGCTGTTGCATGAGAACTGCTGGAGTCACCTCCGACCCCTACACTTGTCCACCTCTGCATCCCAGTAGTCATTTCTTCACAGGAATATCAATCAGAATCGAGGTAGCCCTACTGACTATCTCTTACATCATCTGCAAGCAACCACCAGACGACCGATGGAAGCATGAGAAAGAAAAGAGCATGACCACTACATCACACAGTAATAGTGGATACCTCTGACCAGGCGACTTAGTGAAATTGTGGTGGCAACTTAACAATAATGAATGTCTGCCCATATTCAAGAAGTCATTGAAGGAATATAAGTGGAAGCAATTCCTGAGGTTACACACTCATCACAATGCAGAATCTCATTGTACAAAAAGAGGAGATCCCCATCTGAGAAAGGCTAGGTGCTATTAGAGCTCCTTCGATTCCGAAAGAAGGGAATGTTTCTGTCTTGAGTGTAGTGCTCCAAAGAAGATTTTTAAATGGGAGTATTTTACTCCCTATTTTTTAAAGTTGGGATTAAAAAAGCGAGCCCCTTTTCTAATGGGAGTATTTTAGAAGCGAGAAATAATTTTTGTAACTGTAAAACAGGAACGAGTTTGCAACAAATTTCTCCAGCATGGGGTCTGGCATGGATTCACATGCTCATGAATATTCCCAGTCGTCAGGCTGGGAATCCTCGGTAAAGAAAAATCAGTATCAGTTTTGTTTCTGATCTGTCTTTCTTAGTAGTAACCAATCACTGATCTCTGGGTCATACTGCCCCCAGCCAATGACTGCCCTCTCCCTAAGCCCCGCCTCTGGCAGCCATCCTCAGATTTTTACCACACGCTCAAGTGTTGGGAGTCCTCGTGCTTTAGCTCTCGAGTTTTTGCTGCGTTTTTGTGCTTTTTCAGGAGATTTTCAAATTTTTTCGGTTTAATCGAGCCTCAAGCTCCACTGTTTCTACTTCCAATAACGGGGACCCGTTTTGGAATTCTTCTACGCCCCTCAAGGGTGAAGTTTTCGTCGAGTTTACGCTTCTTGGAGGATTCTGGAAGATCTGCGGCCTACCTCAATGGACATGGCCCAGGACAAGAGAAGCTCGATGCCCGGATCCAAGCTGTTCAGGTGCTGCCCTGGATGCGGATTACAAAACGTTTTCAAGGAGGACGAGCATTTGCGATGGCTCTACTGCCTTCATGAGGACAAGACGCACGTGGAGAAGGACTGTGCGTTCTGCAAGAACCTTTCGGAACGGACCAAACAAGATCGTCGTTCCCGCCTCGCCACCTGGCTGGAGAAGGGCACAGCAGGTGAGAAGGCGAAGGAAAAGTCTGAGCGGGCTTCTAAGTCCTGTGAGGGCGCCCCGTCGAGGGGGGCCCAACAGAAGGCCAAGCACTGCGAGTCCGTGGGCACCGGGAGCGCAGAAAGGTCGGGCTCTTCGGCTGCCAGGCAGGGCGTGACTTCCCCGGCACGTTCAACCACGAGCCAGCGCTCTGGTTCGGGGAAGAGGAAGTCCGAGAACCCGGGTAAGCTGCTGGAGCGGCCCCAGTCGATCTCGAAGGGGGAGCGAGGTGCTGACCCTCCCCCCAAGGCGAAGGCCCAGGACGCACCTAAGGTGGTGAGGGCTTTGATCCAGCCGGCAAAAGCCTCTATCAAAGTGGTCGCTGCGACCCTGGCAAAGCCAGCCGAGACTACGCCAGTGGAATCGGCCTCTGGGCCCAGAGTATCCCTGCCACCGCAGAGGGAATCCTCTTTCCAGCCCATCGTTAAGACCCCCGTGAAGTCCCCGGCGGAAAAAGAGGGGGGGAGGGCCAGTGGCCATTACAGACTCGGAATCAGCCTCTGAGGAGGAGCTGGTGGAAACCGAGAAGGGCCTCAACGAGAGGTTGATAGGCCTCAACGAGAGGTTCAGGAAGGTTCGATCCCAGGGGGTGGTCCCCGCTGACGTGATCGAAGATAGCGACGATGGCGACGAAGTGGGCCCAGTGGAGCAGCCATCCCGTCCGTCGCAGCCATTACCCGAGCCCCAGGATAGCTCGGCAGCCATTTTGTTGGCGATCCAATCCTTATGTACCGAGATAAGGACGAGATTACCACGGACCCCGACGGAGGATCCAGAACCGGGCCCATCGGGAAACCCTCCGAACAAGCGGAGGAGAGTCCACCCCTCTCCGCCCTTCGTGCCCGCGAGGTCTGTGGACCCCTCATCCCCCTCGCCGGACCCTAGAGAGGATACGGCGATGGACGACGACGGCGGCGATGACACAGCGGACATCCCGTCATCACCCCCCCTCGGGCTTCTCCAGCCGACGAAATTGGCTCCTTTCACGCCATGATAACCAGGGCATCCGAGATCTTCCAGCTCTGCCCTGAAGAACAAAAAAAGGAAGGGTTTCTTTAACAACAACGAGAGGCCAAGAGGAAGACGGTCCTCGCGGTGCCTTTGCTCGACGACATCTGGGACGAGTGGCTTGCTGTCCTCAAGAACCCTTCCACGACACCCGCCAAGAGGGACAGGTACGAGAAGAAGTACTGAGTCCCTGATGCCGCCCCCTTGTGCCTCAGGGCCCAGCCCACGCCGGACTCTGTCGTCTCGGCAGCGGCTAAGAAGAAAGCAGCGGGTGCGGCGGCTTCAACTTCCACTTCCCCGCCAGACAGCGAGGGCACGAAGTTGGACTCCATGGGACGACGAGTCATCTCGTCGGCGGCGACGACGATTAAGGTGGCCAATGCCTTAGTGATCGTGGCCCGCTACGACAGGGAGCTCTGGTTCAAGATCGCTCCCCTGCTAGACTTTCTACCTGACGACAAGAGGGCCGAGGCCCTACAAATTCTGCAGGAAGGCGAGGTGGCGTGGGATCACGCCATAACAGTGGCAACGGACATTGCCGATACCAGATTTTGCCAATTGGGCAACAGAGTTTGCCTCTGACGACGAGGATGGCTCAAGGCGACAGACTTTCGCCAGGACGTCCTGACCAGAGTGTTGGATATGTTGTTCAACGGCAACAACCTTTTTGGTAAGTCCATGGACGAGACTCTCCAGGCCATCAAGACCGACTCGGAGACGGCCTGGGCCCTAGGGGTACTTAAACAACGACGGCCCTTTCGGAGCTCCGGAGGCAGACAGGGTGCCTCCAAAGGATACAGCGGTGGCTCTTCCACTTACCGCCAGGCGGCCCGCTTCTCTTCCCAGGAGGCCTACAGAGGTCGCGGCAAGCAAGGGGGATCCCGCCGTCGTCGCCAAGGAGGCCAAGGCGGCAAGGCCGCCTCCAAGCAGGACTAACCCCGGCCGTGTCGTCCGGCCCCCACCGAAGCACCCCGGTGGGAGGCTGGCTGACGAAGTTTGTCAGCGTGTGGGAGTCCATCTCCACCGACCGTTGGGTGCTGGACACCCTGGCCAACGGGCACTCGTTGGAATTCCAAAAGAAGTGCCCTTGCATTCCTCCCGTGGCCAGGAAGGAGAATCACGTCCCTCAACTGCTGTTGTAGGTAAGGGCGATGCTCAAGAAAGGTGCCATCGAGCTCGTCCCCAGGAGGCTCCGGAATATACTCAAGGTACTTCCTCGTCAGAAAGAAGACAGGTGGTTGGCGCCCCATCCTGGACCTGCGTCGGTTAAACAAATACATCAAGGCGCAGAAATTCAGGATGGTCACCCTCCAGCACGTGCTGGGACAGCTGGAGGAGGGCGACTTCCTATCGTCGTTGGACCTGGAGGATGCTTACTTCCATATCCCCATTCTAAAAGGGCACAGGAAGTTTCTCAGGTTCGTGGTTCAGGGACGCCACTACCAATTCAGAGCCCTGCCCTTCGGATTAAAGTCGGCACCCAGGGTATTCACCAAGTGCCTGGCACCAGTGGTGGCGCAGCTGCGCCTGCAGGGGATCCACGTCTACCCCTACCTGGACGACTGGCTAATCCGGGCAAGGACAAGAGAACTTGCCGTCTAACACACAGCGAGGACTGTCCGGCTGCTCACGGAACTGGGGTTCGCCATCAACTACCCCAAATCCCACCTGGTTCCGTCGCAAGTAGCACTGTTTCTGGGAGCGAAGCTCGATACAGTGGGTCAATTGGCCTCCCCGTCTGAGGAGAGGATGAAGACCATCCTGGGAGGTGCGGCGCCTGCTAGCCACGGACGTGGCCAGGGCGAGGTCCATCAAGTCCCTCCTCGGGATGATGTCCTCATGCATCTATCTGGTACCCCTGTGCAGACTTCGGATGCGTCCGCTACACGAGTTCCTCTGCGCCGGGCTGCTTCGAGGACAGGATCCCTCTCGACGAGGAGTTCCGTCGGGCGATCCAATGGTGGGGTACGCGTGCTCACCTCACTACAGGCACAGACTTTCAAACCCCGGTGTTTCAGGAGACAGTGACAACAGACGCCTCTCTGGAGGGTTGGGGGGCCCACACCGAAGATCTCCACGCAAGAGGCCTTTGGCTCCCGGAGGAGAGGTCTCTCCACATCAACATTCTGGAGCTCCGAGCAGTGTTCTGGGCGCTCAAGTAGTTCCTTCCGTCCCTCAAGGACAAAGTGGTGAGGATCTTCACCGACAACACCACCATGATGTTCTACATACGGAAGCAGGGGGGCACCAGATCACCAGCCCTATCCAAGGAGGCCCAGGATTTGTGGCACTGGGCCGTCGCCCAGGGGATGTTTCTGGTTCCCTTCCACTTGGCAGGAATAAAAAACACCATCGCCGACTCACTCAGCAGGGAGCTGCGCTCGTGCCACGAGTGGGAACTATGTCAGGACCAGGTGGATCGGCTCTTTCGATGATGGGCAAACCCTGGATCGACCTTTTCGCGACGGCGACGAACTCCAAGTGCCAGAGGTTCGCCAGCAGGTTCCCGCAGCCGAGGAGCATGGGCGATGCTTTCTCATTCCCCTGGGACGGCCTGTTTCTATAAGCGTTCCCTCCGTTGCTGTTGCTGCTCTGCCTCATCAACCAGCTCAAGAAGTCCAGGTGCAGAATGATCCTCGTCGCACCAGCGTGGCCGAGGCAGATCTGGTTCCTGGACCTTCTGGACTTGTCAACGTCCCCACCAGTCAAGCTGCTGGCGGACACGGATCTTCTCTCCAGAGAAGGAGGCGCCATTCTCCATCACGACCCACAGTCGCTGAACTTGCAGGCCTGGCTCCTGCAACACTACAGTTTGGAGGGTACGATATCCCGGCTGACTGCAGAGAGGTTCTTGCAAAAGCCAGGGCGTCCTCAACTCTTAAGTGTTACGGTCATAAGTGGACGAGGTTCTCTGTCTGGTGCCGTGCACAGAAGATTAACCCTCTGTGGATTACGGCCCCTCAAGTACTGCCGTACCTACTGGCCGGTGGCCAAGGCTGGTCTGGCTCACGCCTCCATCAAAATACATCTGGCTGCCATCTCCCGATATACCAGGACTACGGGAAGGGCATCCTTGTGGTCTCATCGCCTGATGAAGGAATTTATGAAGGGACTATTCAGATCATTCCCGCCGGTGAAGGCTCGTGCCCCGGCGTGGGAGCTTAATGTGGTGCTGACCAGGCTCATGGGGGCCCCATTCGAGCCCATGCATTCGGCGCCTTTGAAGTTCCTGTCATGGAAGAAAGCGTTCCTCGTGGCCATCACCTCCGCACGACGAGTGGGAGAGATCCAGGCCCTATCTTGCAAGCCTCCATACTTGACTTTTCATGACACGAGGGTGGTGCTGAGGACGCACCCCTCCTTCATGCCTAAGGTGCCGTCCGACTTCCACCTCAACGAGCCCTTGGTGTTACCAGTTTTCTTCCCGTCGCCTTCGACGCAGGCCGAGAGGACTTTGCACTCGCTGGATGTAGCTAGAGCACTGAAGTTCTACGTGGACCGCACAAAGAGTTTTCGGAAGACGTCACAACTGTTTGTGAACTTTGGGTCTGTGAATCAAGGGAAGGCTCTCTCGAAGACTTCCATTTCCAGATGGCTCTCCGGCTGCATCATGCACTGTCACCGGTTGGCAAACCGACCACTGCCTGGCCGTCCGAGTGCCCATTCGACCAGAGCGATCGCTGCTACCACGGCGTTCCTGTCTGGTGTGCCCCTGCTGGACATCTGCAGGGCTGCTACGTGGAGGTCGACGCACACCTTCACAAGATTCTACTGTGTCGATCGGGACTCCATGGAGGAGTCCAGGGTCGGCCAAGCAGTGCTGCGCAACCTGTTCACCTAAGGTGAGCCTGGTGAGGAGGTAAGAATTGCTTAATGTTGAGTTTTGGATGTAATGCTTAATGTTGAGCCTTTGCCACCTCCCGTGGTTGTGCATGTGTATACTGCTATGTATTCTTCTATTCATGAGCATGTGAATTCATGCCAGACCCCATGCTGGAGAAGGAACAAGTTACTTACCTGTAACTGTTGTTCTCCAGCATGGGTCTGGCATGGATTCACATGCAAACCCTCCCTCCTACCCCTCTGTGGCTCTTTACTTGGTCATACTGCCACTTGGCGTGCTACCAAATCTGAGGATGGCTGCCAGAGGCGGAGCTTAGGGAGAGGGCAGTCATTGGCTGGGGGCAGTATGACCCAGAGATCAGTGATTGGTTACTACTAAGAAAGACAGATCAGAAACGAAACTGATACTGATTTTTTATTTACCGAGGATTCCCAGCCTGACAACGGAGAATATTCATGAGCATGTGAATCCATGCCAGACCCATGCTGGAGAACAACAGTTAAAGGTAAGTAACTTGTTCCATCTCTTTGCACCTATATGTTCATGCACATTAAAAGATACATTTGTACCTCTTCATATGAGGCAGTAATAACAATCGTTTCCTCCTGTGGCACTGTGTGTACTACTGGCCCAAACCTATTCAAGGAGCTCTGTGGGTGAAAGCAGGGGGACAGGCACCTTCTTTGTTTGCTTCCTACTTTCGTTGGGGGTATGTTTATGCCGGATTCATGGGAGTAAAAGTGGGTGATACAACCCTTTTCTGTATGGCTGTTTGAGCAGAATTGGAAATTGTGGCAGGGAAGTGCCTACTGGGTCAGGCTACTGAATCACTGTGCGACCAGTTCTCGCTGCCACATTGAGGATGATCCCACGTTTGGCAGAAGATGAAAAAAAAATGTTTGCAAAATTCCTGGCAAAACTGGAACTTATGCTTCTCGAAAATGGAAAAGATGCATTCATCAAATGGCATAATCGAGTCAATGCTATTGAACAATGACCCACCATGCCAGGACTGAGAGTTCAAACAGTTGCTGGAGGACCTGGGAATTTCACACAGAAGAACCACCCCATGCTGATCAAAGCTTAATGCCGAGGTGGAGTGTTTCATGTGAATGCTATACTAGATAAAAGAGGGATTCCCAAATCGCCACTCAAAGTGGTTGCTCTATCTTTTTCTGGGATACATAGAACTAATTAAGGAGGAGATAGATAGCTATAGTTTTCACAACAGTTATCAGAAAACATCAATTTTTATTAGATATATAAAGCATTTACATAAATCATAAAAAAACTTACAAATTCATCAGAATCCAAGTAATAAAACACTGTTTTAAAATATGTGACAAGACATGACCAGTTAGGTTGGATAACATTCAATGCAGATCATGAATGCTAAACAGGATGTTGTGCATCACGCATGAACAAGGAGAAATCATCTGGAGGGGGAACATACCATTTACTCGGGGAATATTGTACAACACTTCACATACACACCCAAACGCATGTCCCCAGTGGAGGAATTGGTGGGCTGAGTGATAATATTGAAAATCCCCAGGCACCCATTATGAATAGGCCCATCCATGGATGCAGCCACCATAGACAGAAAGCACAATTATAGCAACTAGCAGGAAAGCAGAAAACATAAGGTTCA
The DNA here is from genome assembly GCF_040938575.1 of Ambystoma mexicanum. Classification (NCBI taxonomy): domain Eukaryota; kingdom Metazoa; phylum Chordata; class Amphibia; order Caudata; family Ambystomatidae; genus Ambystoma; species Ambystoma mexicanum. Next base: position 676,480,693 of record NC_090934.1, read on the forward strand.
AGCGCTACCCAACCGACTGGGACAGTAGGTAGTGGTAAAGGATCAGAAAACACAAAACAAGCAAATACTAGCATTCAAGCCAACCCCATTATTTGTTGTGGCCAAGAAACACATTAGGGTTATTGCAAATTAATGGACACCGACCATCACATGGAATGGGAGCCCTTTCAAGAAAATAAACACAAAAGGGGAGTCTGAAAGGAGCCCAGGCTGTGGGTCATTTCACCTGCTCGAGAACAGAGCAGAGTGGGAAGAACCTGCCCCGATAACTGCGCCCACTTATAACAACCGCGGCTCATGCCCAGATGTGAGATATGACCTGTAATCAGACTTTCTGAGACCTGTCGGATTTTAGGATTACATGCTAAAGGGTTGGGAGGAAGTGATGAAGAACAGCGAAGGCATGTCTTTGGGTGGCTGGTGTTACTTGCTTGTTTATTTGAGTTGGGAGGGGATGTGATGTCCAACAAGTCTCTGATATGTGCCATGCTGAACACCCCATTCTAGAATTCACACGTGCACAGGTCTTTCAGGTTTGGATTCATGGATATCTGCAACTGACATCCAGGTTCGTGCTTTTCTAATTTAAGCCGGCTCCTTTTCCCAAATAGCTCGAAGAGCCATAATCAGAACTTTAGAGATGATTTACTCCACCAGAGCTACCCAATGTAATCAAACTATTCCTGAAGTGGTATAAACTCTTGGGTGCAGTTTGCAGATTACTTATTCTGTACCAACTGACCATCCCAGTGATATAAGGTAACAACAGAACAAATAGGAAGTATGCATAGTCTATCTGTGAATGACCAGTTGCTATCATCAATGGCTTTCAACGCTGGACATACAGGGAGGATGTTTTTGATTTTACATATGTGTTTTTTTAGAACTTAATCATGCAGATGTGTTTCTTGGCTTTAGGATCATTGTTAAACCAGAAGCCAAAGTACTTAATAGACCAGGTCTGTAGCAGGGCTAATCCCAAACTGAACGGTATAGTGTGCACCACCTTAGTCAATTACATAAATTACAAATGTTTATAGGAAGATTTTTCAAAAATGTATTTGGAACACACCAGTATTCACACTTGCACTATGTGAAATCTATACATTAGCGGGGCTGATCCCAATGAGGTTGGCAATGCAGCATGTGGGAGTGACAGGAGATAGATTTGCAATGCATCATGTGGGAGTGACAGGAGATATGGACCCCATGAGCATGATCTTAGTCTGAGCAGCGGTCAGAATCAGCATTTGAGTTAGTCACAATCGCTAATAACAATAACCGTGTCGACGTTCCACAAAGCCTGCTGGTTGCTGGTAGCATACCTTGCACAACTGATGAAAATGCCTCTGAATAACTCAATGAAAGAGTGCATATACACATTAAAGATGGGTGGGAGAGCCGCGAGCCCTTTGGACCCTGAAAATCAGCGATTGGCTTTAAAGTGCAGGAGCACAAAGAACGGCTGCGAGTTGCAGGTGATCACTCAGGCCTTGAAAGATGTTGGGTAACAGATGCACAGCGAGGGGCAGTCATTTAAAGAGAAATACCAAGGGGCTTCGATATGCAGTGTAACATTGGAAGAATGTAGTATGTAAAGGCAACATGAGGCACTGTGTAGTGAAGAGCCTCACAGGGGGAGCACTAAGTGGCTGTAAATGCAGAGGTGCTGGGTCTCTATAAACAGCTGTGATATGCAGAAGCACACTGCGATGTGCAGAGACACAGGGGGCCTTTTGGGGGAGCTGTCGGGTGTATGGACACACAGATGAAGTGCACTCTAAAAGCAGACTGAGCGGTAGGGGATACAGAGAAACACTGAATGGGGTTAGCATACTTGGAATTGTGAGGCATACAGAGGTGCATGGAGACGGGTAGGCGGGGCCCACCATTTGTGTCGGGTTTTGAGGCACACTCAGGGGCTATGCGGTATAGAGGTGGGCTGTTGGGTGCAGTGGCATAATGCAGGTCAATGAGCACAAACTGCTGAGTGTATGTCCACACTGGGGTTCTGTCCTGTTCAGAGTTGCACTGACTGGGTGTGAGGGACATGGTCACACTGATGCGCTTTGAGATGCAGAGAAAATAACAAGGCACACAGAGAATCTAGGTGTAATAAAGGCACACCGAGGTCAGTGGTGCCTGAGGGAGCACTCTGCTCATTTGGTTGTTTTTTGACACTTTGAAATACTATTTTCAGTTACAAAAGTAAGTGATCTTAATACTTTTATTTGTAATTTTGTTTAATGAATAGAAGGAAAGATATATAATATCCTCATGACGAGGTAACACGGTGAACACGTAAATGGATATTTTAGCTAATAGCAGCAAAAACAGACGGGTTTACCCTACATGCTACTACTAAATTTCAGCAAAAAATGTGTTTTTAAAATAGAATTATCTAGGCGTAAAAGAAACCCAGGCTCACCAGATGCATTCATTGTGCACACGATTCCTCATCAAAACAAAGGCGGAACATTCTAGCTCACCTTTACATTTTCTTTGAAAACATAGCATGGTGTTCATAGCAGCATGGGATCATTTTAGTAGTAGCTATTCACTTAATGTAACATTATCTACAATTTACCTCACATTAGAAAGAGGTGGTCATTTCATGTATAATCGCCCCCAACCCCTTCATCCGGAGAGCAGCACGAAATGTTTATGCTCTTAATAATATATATATAAAAGATAGTTATGGAACCGCCAGTCTTGCAATTAAGGCACATCTGTCGGGAGCACCAGAAAGCAGAGCAGGCGCGGTTTGAGTGCATCGATATGCAAATCGCAGGCAATACACAGCTTCCCTCACAGATTGGGGGCTGTAGGGTTTTACTTAATCTACCTGCACGGTATTCATTATCGCACGCCCGTCCTCCAGCCACTGTGAGAGGAGGTTTTCACCAAATAGGAGGCAGCTGTGTCTGATAGAACGAACTGGTCATACCTTGTACACGGGTATATGTGGCATATGGGGCTTGCCAGTCATTATAAGTAGACTCAAGCAATAGGTGAAGGTGGATTGTGTGACTTTGTCCCGCACCCAGTGTGTCCCCGACATACTCAGGTGATGAGAGGCATCACACATACACTTTTCCTTGTTCACATAGTTGAACCGTATTTTAGAATCTTACAGGGTTTACACATTCCCATCCTTCAATGAAAGGAGGCCTGATCAACCATACTTTCAAGATAAGGACAACCCTAACAAACAGATACGTTTCTTTATCTACCATAACCTTGACAGCGCTCAAGATTAGTAGCTTCGAAGCCACAAAGAAGTGTTTTCACTTTTTAATATGAGGCTCGTCACAGACAGGCAGACACCTTAACATATCATGTAAGATTGGGCACAACTATAGTCAAATATACAGTACATAGTTTAAGTACAGCGACTCTGGTAACTCAGTACCTGATACAAGTTTAGTATGTTGATGTTTTCCCTTACTGTCAGCTCTCATCGCTCAAGAGTAGAAAGAGTAGAGTTGGATGATTTTCTTTCCCATGCGGTAGTATATTTTAGAACTAGATCAGGAGTAAGCAGGTATACAATACGCCTGTAACACAACAGGCTCGGTTGGAGGAAAGAGTCCCCTCACTAATTCCTGTACACCATCTTGTAGGCATCTTGGGCAACTACATATCATCTTGTAGGCACTGTGGGCAACTGTACAACAAAAGTTTCAGAACTACTACTATGGAAGAGTGAATTCAAAATATCAATGGGGATGATGTCCTACTGCCAGGTTAAGCGAGCAAGGCATCCCTGTTGGTGGATACTCTGGAGGACTTTTCTGGTGCATGCCAGCAGGCAGGTCTCCATACCTTTCTCTTTCTGTTTTACCTTATATCTCTTCCAAACCCAGTTACATGGAATTTACTCCCAGGAAACACGAGACAGGTTGTGCTATCCCAAAACATGAGACAGGTTGTGCTATCCCTTAGAAGAGGTAAAAGCCTGACGAATTTGATAGCATTCTTAACTGGTATAGTGGAACTGAAGACGTGTACCATCTAAAGCCGGTTCTGCAAGTACGACACAGATACCACCATCCCATCGTAAGTGTTCAGTTTTTTCCAAAGCCTATTGAAGGCTGTCTTCAAACATGACTGTTGCCTGACATTTGAGTGCACAACACATATATTTTCCTCTCCTCGCTATGTACCATCAGCTCAGAATTAGGCCTTAAAGCATATCTGTTGCTTGAATCCCTCCTGTTCTGTCGTTTTCGTTTTGCTCCGCTTCCTCCTCCACCCAGTTATGTCTCTTTCTCTCCAATTTGTTTTTCTTCTTCTTTCTCTACCTCCCATTCTGGCTCGTCATTATCTGCTCCTGTTATGTTGAACCCCCATCCTTCCCATGCCCTATGTCTATTGTCTTTTAGTCAGTGTCTTTCCTCTTTGACTCCTATGTTCTCTCCTCTGTCTCTCTTTCATTGTCTTTTCCCTCTTGTTCGCATTCCTCCTCCTCCATCACATTCTGTCTCGTGTCTATCTCACATTCTTTCGTCTCACCTTCCCAGTTCTAGTTCTCTTCAATCAGTATCCCTCCTGTTCATGCTCTGCCTCAAAATATACCTCTCTTGCACTGCGTTTCTCTCCATCTCTCCTTCCTTTCTCCATTTCAGTTGTCTTTTTTTGCACTCCTCTATTGTTTTTTTCTGGAGCTGTCAAATCGTCTCTTCTCTTTCTTATGCTCCCTTCCATCTCTTTTCTAATTCTCTGAATTTGTTCTCTATCTCTCACTCCTGTACCACAGTTCATTCCCCCGCACTCTCCTGGTATGGTCATGTTGTAGGCATTCATGATGAGGAGGACATTACCACGCAGCACACTTCGTTTTGTTTTAACATCTTTCTTCAAGTATTTGTGGGTGTAGAGTTATTGCGATGGAACCTATTTGAATACTGTGAGTTCATGGGAAAGACCTGTGGCTACAATTCATATTGTTTCCCCATTTTATAGCCCAAAAAAAGATTACCATGCTAGGTACAAGAACAGCTGTCTGCTTACCATGGTAACACATCCTACTTGGCCTTGTGGAACTCATGAACTCTGTGTCAAATCATTACTCAAGGCTCTGTCTTTGGCATCTTACTTTCCTCTTCATATCACCTTTGCGATATCCACTGCCCCCTGGTCTTTGTCTCTTTTTCGTCTTTTTCCACTATTAAAGCTGGTCTCATAACAGACAGCTTTTCATAAAGCTGCTAATAGTTGGCCATGCACTGCTTGATGCACAACCCATCCAAAAGAGATCATATAGCCCCCCCCCACATCCAATGCACAAAATATAATCTTTTCCTACCACCCCACCTTCTACTCCTCAAGGCACCAAAGCACCCAAGGTCCAATCTGATTCTGAAATTAGATTCTTTCCCCTTAATTATGCGCGCAGTAACCTTTGCTTGCTATCATCTACAGGATTTTTCCCACTGCCAGAACTCTAATGAATGCAATTTTTGTAAACCGAGTCAACTATGGAAACAGCCTCCTGCTTATCCTCCACATCTATTCCTTTCAACCTATGAAAATGCCCGCAATGTTTACACCCACAGCCTTTTCAACCTATCACGCCCCACTTCCAACCTCACATATCAGAAACCCAAGGCTGATTTTCTGCTTACCACATGTCACTTTGCACATTCCTAACTTTGAGTTTGTATGTTTGTATGTTCCACAGCCTTACTTCGACACATCTCATCACTCAAAAGCCATCTATAGACCTAAATCGTCCCGACACCCGTGCACACTCGAGGTTTCCCCATCACTGGAACTCCCCTGACCTAGTCCATCATGATGCCACTACCACCCTGAAATCAATCCGAAGAACTCCACAGAAACACTAACTTTCACACAAAGGATAATGTGGAAAATCCATAGACCCCTGAAACCATCTCCAAGCCACAATAGTCTTCATTCACGTCTGTAATTGCTCTCGGTCAATTCTTCTACGAGCTTTAGTGTGGCCATGTGATTGTGCAATGCATTGGCTTAGGTTTTAAATTACAAATAGCTTTCCGGTTTACCCTGTGGTGGAAACTGATGAAAACTCACTCTAACAATTCTGATCAAGATATTCAAGAAAAACACAAATAAATATAACTGCAGGGCCATTTATGGCTACAATCCTAATCATAGGCCTATCCTGTTCATCTAAACAATAGCGTCAACACCATCACAATCTATTTTTTCTTACCTTCATGGATTCCACCAAAGACGTGAAGCTTAGGTCGTACTCGCCGTTGCACTGTATTTAAGAGCTCGACGCAGCCAACTCTCTGCAGTTCCTTTGGAACCCAGTCTCGAAAACCTACGGCAAAAAGCAATCAATACTCTTAATTTTCTCCATTCAGGTAAGGTTTCTTTCAGACTTTCAGGAAGCCATAATTCATTGGCGGCTTATTACGTTATCTGTAATCCGAACCTCCCCATTAAAGCCGCCAATTGCTTTTAAGAAACTTTTCTCTGCCACTTTATCTTCATGGGGTTCTTGTGTTTTTTTAATTTTCTTTCCTAATTAACATTTTTTCCAGCAGGCAGTCTGATTGATTAAACTACAGGCAAGGGATCCTTTTTTCATGATTAGACCCCAGCTTTTGTTCCCGGCAATGCTGCAATCTTTAAACTGTGTTTCCCCCTTGTGTCCTTTCCCGTGGTTTTTAATAGACCTTTCTTTCCAGCCAACGAGATACTGGAAGGACTTAAAGTGCTTTCAACATTACTAAGGAATGGGCCTCATTAAAGCCCTATGAAGGACTAAAGTCAAGGGTAGAGCAAATATACATCTGAACATACTGCGGTCAGTATAGTTCAAAACAAAAGGCCAAAATCTTTATTCTCCCAGAGCTGCAGAAATTCCAAACGGTATTTTGGTTTCACAGTGAAGAAAACATATTCAATTAGCCTTTCCACACGGGGCATTTATTGAGCACTGAATTGCTTCAAGCCTACCTCTGAGTTATTGCAGCGCTAGGTTCTGCGCGAAAAGAACGGCTATGATTCGCTTACTAAGTAACATGGACGTATGCTGGGGGCGGCGGGAGACACCATTCAAAGTACTGAAGCCAAACACAGCTACTCCTTACACATTTGATACCTGCAAATCACTGCAGCTCAGGGTAATATTTCAATTCACCTTCCCCTAAACTTGGCCGGCTTAAAGGACCTTTACGCCATTAGCTGTACCATGTCATTTTCAAGCGACACAATATCTCATGTTTCAATGGGCTCACCTTGCACAGGGTCAGAGCTCTAAGGACATCAGACCGCTGTCAAGCCCTCATCCCTCAGCTGGCAGCGCCAAGAGCCATCTCAGCATTGCTAAACAGGTCGGTGCTAATTCACTACTTTTTAAGTAAAAGCCACTTAGTTTTTCAGTTAAAGTATTACATCCATAAAAAGGGACATCCATTATAGTAAATGCCTGCTGTCTAGATTAAGATAAAAGCTTGTGGCAGGGGGCGAGCAGTGGAGAATGCCGAGGGGGCACGATGAACCAGGGGAAATCATTGAAAGCAGCCATCTCTACCCAGATGTGAGAGAAAGAGGAAACAAACTGAAAATCCAAAGAAAGACTTGCATTACTTTCTGGAAATTCATGTATTGAAAAGATTGGTGCAGGTGCGAAGTGACCACTCCTTTCTCCCCATGGCCCTGACCCTTCGATGTCCGCAGTGCGAGTTCACAGATGGGAGTCAATGCAGGACATATTTTCCCTGTGCATATTGAGATTTCAAACACAACTACGTTATGACAGCTCCAACCCACATCAACTCGTGCCAACGTACAACAGATAAAATGCACACATTGTAAGTAAAGGGAACAACATTAACATCCAACTTCTACAACAATTGTATTAAAAACAATCTTTCCTGGGGGGCCAAGCTCCGTTTGGCATTAGATCGAGGCCACATTGGTAGCCGACCACTCCTCAAATCCCACTTCTTCCACTCGAAAAATTAAAACATTTAACTTTAATGACGATCGGGTTTGCAACAACATTTCTGAAATGTTAGTGGTGAATGAGAAAATCTCACATTCATAATATAATGGTTTTATTTGCATGCAGTATTTCATCGTTCATTTCACCTGCTCCCAAGTGTTCATATTATTACATTTTTCATGGCATTCAATTTATCGACCTCGGATAGACGAAGGACTGTGTCTGCCGTAAGGGATTCAAACTCGTGTTCCAGAGGTTGAAAAATTCATTTTCTCTCATTCCCCCATCCTAAAGAATGTCTAATAAAAAATATTGTTATTTGTGGTCTTTCTAAAAGAAATTCGGTCAGGAACATTGGTAAAACATGAAATGGCTTGAGGACCATTTCATGGTATGGAATGAGGAAGGATACTATGGCGGTTCCCATGGTACATATGTGAAAAATAGGACTGAGTAGTTTAAAGCACTTTGCGGTAGTAACAATGACCCATTACTACATAGGAGTTAAAAAACAAACATTTCCCACAGGGGTTGGGGGGCCGCTTCACATGCAAATTTTTATATAAAACTAGAAAAACAAAGCATTTTAAGGTGCATTCGACCAGTGACAATGGTTTCAAAGTTATGAGATTTAAAGATTACTCCAAAGGATTCTCCACATTTCCCACCCAAAGACAAAGCCAATTCACATCTAAAAAGAGGTGCGGAAATTGACCACATGCTCAGCAACGTGTATCACCAGCCACATGCTCAACACCATATATGGCTAGCCTCCACATTCCAACTAGCAAGTAGGGCTGGTAGGGCCAGTCTGTACAATATTAGCAATAGGTAGAACAGACATCCACTTACGGACCAATATAGGTAGGGTCGGTCTCCACACACCATTCACTCTGCTCTTTCTTCGTTGTGCTTTATTTTTTCTTTTACTATCTTTATTTCTATCCCACTACATTCGCTGTTTCCTTTGTTTGCTTTTTTATCCCCCACCTAACAACTAAGACTATCAATTCTGTTTCCTGCTCGGTTCTCCCTTTACCCTGCAGATGAACTAGTGAAATCTGTGCAATGTGTTGGGATGTAAATGAATCTATCCCACCCCCCCTAGGTGCCTTAGAGTGAGGCGAATCCCATGAATAGTGCAATGTGCTAGGGGGGAAAGGGATGTCTTAGAGAAACTCAGCCGGGATGCAATGTGATTGGCATTATAGATGAATAGACGTAGTGCGCGCACATAAAGAGACGCAAATTTATAGTTATGGAAGACGAATGCAGCCGTACATGGCTGCGCGGTAAACGTAGGCCTGACGGAGAAACATGAACAGGCCCAAACGCTGAGGATGGATGTGCCTGCGCTGCTAATTCCCACATAAATGTCCCATTGTTCCCTGACTGTTGCAATTATTTAGTATCACATAGAGGAATTCGCCCTTCAAGGCCGCAAGACAGCAACAGGCTCCTCGCCATGCCCGTTCATCACAAGTAGGCCAACAGCAGACCTCCAACCCCACCCAGCCCACCATGACAGGTAGCACCCCCACTGACCGCGTCCCAGAGTCCCTGCATTCCCCAAAAAGAGAGTGACCCCAGCCCGCCCCCAATAAAACAAATGGTCATAACAAATCTGAACATGCATGACTATGTCACCTCTTCCCATAAATACACCCTTTGTAGTATGAGGTACAGAGAGGGATAAATTATAGATCAAAATGAAGGTAGAAGCCTTGGGTGCGAGGAGTGCAATAAAGATAGAGCACAAATTGTGTGGGTCAGCATGATTGTATTTCTTCCCTTCCCCCATGTGCCAGTCCATGAGCCTCTCGGGTGCATGCCATAATGATGTAGTAGTACCATTAGCTCACAAAGAGTAGTCATGGAACAGAAACATGTGAAGCGCCTGACCTTCAGCCCCTGACGAGATGAGCCCAGCTGACCCAAGTGGAGACGGACAGACGGCGCAGGCGAGAACCAATCATAGCCTGGCATCCCCTATGGAGCAGGGCCATGTATACTGTTTTACCAATCAGTTGTGTGGGTTTAGACCCTATATGTGATGTCTTTAGTGACACTGTGGCCGTTTATAATGTGCTAACAATAAATTTGGAGTCAGAACGTTCGAGCAGCAGAGTCCTCTGCTGGCACCTTTACTCTGTACAATTAAACCTTGTTATCCTTGAAAGCAATCTCTTGGCCTTTTTTTCCCCTAGATGGTTGCATTTTCTCTGGTATGAGCATAAACAGGGACTTGCCTTCATTGGCCAACTCAGCCTTTCATTGTTCTGAGGTATGTACAATGAAAGCTATATCACAGCAGGCCAAGGGATACACAGACAGCTAGGAAACCGATATTAAGTTCCAAGTGCCTTTACGAATGGGGTGAACTTAAGCTTCCTTTCAGGACCGTCACCCTGAGTTCTTCGCCCTCTTCCTTGTGCGCCACCTTCCTGAGGGTGATGAAAGAATCACCCACTGACTCTAGGGGTTTTAATGGTTGCACACTATTTCTTTGCTAAGATTTTTATGTCGGGATGATCCACACCTACTTCTCATTCTAGATACCTTGGTACCACCACTATTGGGCCTTGCATCGTCAGGATGGACTGGTCGTGCAACCCTTTTTGATCATGCCTAGGATTAGTTTGGGAAGAAGTGTTGCTAAGGTGTGACCCATTTTAGGCTGCTGGAGGCTCTCATGCCTCATACTCCTCCATCAACTCAGGTGCCTCTGCAGAGTCTACCTCCAGGCTAACTCTTGCTCCAGGCTCTCAACTCTTTGTTACGCCTTTCTCTTCTATGCTCTTCTCCCTTTCAGTGGTGTTTGTCTCTCTCAGCCCCCCCGACCCCTCCACTGTCCAACTCCCCTCATTTCCTCCTCTTAGTTGCACACTGCTCTAAGCCGAATGCTCCTCAAATACCACTTCCTTTCTTCCTCTGCTCCACTTGCTGATTTATATTCCTCATCTGCCTCTTTTTTATCCCCTTTCAAGTTTTCTTCCCCTCCCGCCAATGTCCTTTCCTCCACCTCCTGTCTCCCCTCCTTTTCAACTTTACTTTCACCTCCTTCGGACGCCCTCTCTTTATCCTCTCCCCCCCATTAACTCACCCATCACCACATCCTCTGTTCATTGGGATGTTATTTCTTTTCCTCCTCTCCTACCTTCAACTCTCCTTTTGCCACCTGATCTTAGCACCTTTGTCTGCCTCCTCCTCAGTAACCCTCCAACTTGCTTCAACCCTCTCCAACTCCTGACATACACAATATATAGCAACACCTGCTGCCTTTTAAAGGAAAATGTGTTGGCCAATGAATTACATCATTTATTAGTGACTTGCATTCGGGTATGCTCTCGGATTGGGTACATGACTCTGGGACAAGATATCTCCCAGCCAACTTCCTTTTAGTTGTGCACACTAATGCAGGTCTACAGGCCAAGCATTTATTATGGCCCGCCGCCATCTTGACACTATCCGATCTTGTTCTGCAGCCATCTTCCCGAGTTGAGTGAAGTTTCACAGGTCTCCAAATCTCCATGTTAATGCACCATTACATATGAGTGGAGACCATGAGAGATATATTGGTGCAAACCATTTGTTGATGGCAAAAGTCCCTGGGAGAGGGGCAGCAGGAGGAAGTATGCAGTAATTCACATAGCAAGGGTACACATGATTTTCCATTTCTCTGCAGTTTAACAATTGCTAAATGAGGTTCACTGGGATATTAAAGGAATCATTTCCACTACCAAGAGGCTTCAGGTGTTTGAAGAAGGTTTATCAAGTGAAGCTGGCCAAATAGTCTGAACACTGGGATGAAGTAAAACACATAATGCCAGAATTTAAATCCCTTCCTGGTTAGAGTGTGGACGGCTATAGTTGGGGCCTCCATAAACTCAGAAGCCTTCCAGATTTTCTTCCCTTAACAATGACGACAGTCACATCCAATTCCCTCAGTCCTTGTCCCTTATGGCATCCAGCCCTCAGAAATACCATGATTGACCTTCAGCAAATATGCCTTGTGAAAGCGGAGGATGAAACCTTCAGGAAGGTGATGGGGTAGCTGTACTCTAAGGCTGGGGATGGATTGGGGGGCTTGCAAGATCAACTGCATACCTGCAAAAGGGTCTAAATCATAGAGTGGGTGGTGGCCTCAGGCCACCAGGGTCACGCCAAAGTCTCATCACCCAGTCGACTGCATGCAACCTTTCTACAGCAATTTAATGGCTTAAAAACAACATATGCTTACTTACAGCACCATGGAGTTGCGTAATCTGTGCTAGCAAGTTCTATATAGAACTAGCTAGGGTCTCATCAGGGGTTGGGCGGTGCAGTAAAAATGTGGTGGTAGCGCTATTACTGCTACTCCCAATACAGAGTTTGGGGGAACTCAGAGGATTCACCTCTAGCTCTGAGCTGGAGGTAAATACGCAGACTTTCCGCCCATTTTTCCGCGCAATTACTATGCCTCAATAATTGTGCCAAGAATGCCCCATTGACTTCTATGGACGCCAAAGAAAATGGTGCTGGACCAAGTTGCGGTAATGGTAATTGTGTTGTGCGGTATCTCGGTGGGCTACCGCCCAACTTGTGATGAGGCCCTTGCCTTGCTTTTCCACTCATTTCCCTTTCAGAATGTTCTTTATATTTTTACACTTTTTCCCTTCCTCTTTTTTCATATCAATTTCTTTCTACTACTTCTCCCTCTTTATTTTTTCATGATTTGACTATTGGTTCCTTCCTGTCACTCCACCTTAAGATTTCTTTTTCCTTTTTTGCCCCATCTTACCTCCCTTCTTGGTTCTCCCCTTTTCTCTCCATCTCATGTCCGTTGCTTTTCCCAGATTCCTCTCCCACATTTTCATTATAATGTTTCCTTGTTTTTGGTAGGTCTCTTTTGCCAACTCTCTCCAGTTCCTGCTAATAATTTTCTAACTGTGGTACATCAGTGACCCCCAGCCCACTGAGGCTTGTGGCCTGGAGGAGAACTTAACACTTCAGAGGTTCAGTGATGGAGCGGTACTAAATTAAGAGTAGCAATCCCATCCTCAGCCCCACTACTGCTATGTCTTGCCTGACATGACAACAGCCAGAGGAGAGGGTCAAAAGGCTACAGAAAAGGGCCCAGGCGTCATTCAAGTCAAACAAGCTGCACAATAATGATTCCAGTTCTAGAAAAAGTACAGAAGCTGGGCCATTCTAAATATCAGAAGGGAGGTCCCCATTCTAGATGACATGCTGGAGAAGAAGGGTCACCCTAGGTAAGAACCACGTGGTCATCTAGAACTATACGCTCTACATTGCTCTGCAGATACCATCACTGGTTACCAGTGAAGATCACAGAGAGCAAGATTTTTAGGATATCATTGCAAAGCATGGCATAAGATTAAGGCAGCTATTGTATGCATGTGCCGATATTCTGTCCATATCCAAGTGGAAGCTCTGCATAAACTACATCCCTGTTGTTCTTACTTCATCATATGTCAACCAGTGACTAAATATTGAGGCTTAAAAGAAGGAAGTAGAGCCTTTAGAGAATACAAACTTCAAGTCTAACCTGGGTGCTGCTGTGGTCACCCAATTACCTTGCTGTCAAATCAGTTAATCAGTGGTGTTGGGTGTAGATAACAAAGCCTTCATCCTTCCTCACTAGCAAGCAACACATTGGTTTTATATAGGTTAACCTTCAGCAATGTTTGCGCCATACAAATAGAGACTTTGGGCCTCATTACAACCTGCCATTCCGGGACCGTGCAAAATCCGTGACGGCGGTAAAAACGTTTCCGTGTCCGCAAGGTTGCGGAAAAACCGTCCGATTACACGCTGTCGGCCGCGCGCACCACACGGACTCGGAAACGTTGTTACCGCCGTCACGGAAAACCCCACGGAAATGGAAATAACGAAGCCACAAGTGGCGCTAAACCCGTTTCCGCCTCCGCCACCACGGACACGGAACCGGAAATACCACGATCACCAAAACAGGAAACAGAGAGGCGGCCCTCATATAAAAGCACAATCCATTGCCATCCAGAGCCAGCACAAGCACAATCCTAACTCTGAGAAGCCAAAAGGGACCACCAGCATGACTGCCAGGATTCCTGCTCAGAGGCAGCGCAAACAGCGCTTCAGAGAGGCGGAGCTGACCGTCTTGGTGGAGCACATTGTGGACAATGCTGAGATGATGTTCAGCGCCGACCAACGGCGTGCCACACAGCAGCGGAGGAAGGAGGTGTGGGCCGAAGCTGCACGCAAGTGCACCGCCGTGGGCGTGGCAGTGAGGAGCGTGAAGGACTGCCACAAGCGTTGGGACGACCTGAGGCTGAGGGTACGCAACCTCATTTCCACGCACCGCCAACGCAGCAGTGGGACAGGCGGAGGACCCCCTTCCCCACTGAGGCTGCAAGCATGGGAGGAGCGTTGCAGCAGCGTCCTCCACCTAGAGGGAATCCATGGGATCGGGCAGGCTGAGGCAGGAGTGAGCCCACCTGCAGATGCCGGTAAGTGCCCAAACATGAATGCCACATGTAAATATGCAGTTGTGAGTACTGGGCCAAAGGACCCATTAACAACCCCCCCCCCCAGGCAGTGCATGTGTGGGCCAAAGGACCCATGAACAACCCCCCCCCCCCCAGGCAGTGCACGTGTGGGCCAAAGGACCCATGAACAACCCCCCCCCCAGGCAGTGCACGTGTGGGCCAAAGGACCCATGAACAACCCCCCCCCCAGGGAGTGCATGTGTGGGCCAAAGGACCCATGAACAACCACCCCCACCAGGCAGTGCATGTGTGGGCCAAAGGACCCATGAACAACCCCCCCCCCCAGGCAGTGCATGTGTGGGCCAAAGGACCCATGAACAACCCCCCCCCCCCGGCAGTGCATGTGTGGGCCAAAGGACCCATGAACAACCCCCCCCCCCAGGCAGTGCATGTGTGGGCCAAAGGACCCATGAACAACCCCCCCCCCCCCAGGCAGTGCATGTATGGGCCAAAGGACCCATCATGATCCGTATGGCAACCAATATCACTGAATGCAGACACCAGCAATCAGATGCATGTGACTAACACTATTCAATGTACAATCTTAATGACGCATGTGATGCACCCATCTGCCACCACAACAACACTAATTGCATGCCCTTTGTGTCCCCACAGCCGTTTCAAGTGACAGTGATACTGTACAACAGGCCAGCCAATCTGCATCGGCAAGTACACTAGCCACCGCCACCACACAGGAGGATGCTGCAGGCAGTTCTGCACCTCTGGCCACATTACCAGCCACTACAGATGTGCGGCACACCACCACCACCGACATCCCCACCGTCTCCACACTGGCTGAGTCTAGACAGGTGCCACGGGAACCTATCATGGACACCCAACACAACACCGAAGGCAGCAGCACTGCAGAGGGGGCGGCCTGCAGTGATAACAGTGCCCCGCAAGAGCACTCGGAAACGGGGTCACAGGGGGAGATGCCCACATTGGAAGACCTGGGCTCCTTCCAGGAGCTGGGGTTCAGCCCCACTTCACTGGGGAGTCCCATGAGGTCGCCCACCTCATCCATGGCCGAACTGAATGCCCGCATGCAGCGGATGGAGGACCAGTAGGCTACCCTCACCCAGCTGGTGGAGAGGCAGCTAGAGGAATCCAGGCTGCAGAGGGAGAGCTACAGCGCCTCAGTGCGTCGCCTGTCGAGGTCCATTGGACGCTTTGCGAGCACCATAGTGACCCTTGCACGCCATGTGCGGGAGGGCAACGACCACACCTCCAGGCTTGTAGAGGCCATGTTGGTTGGCCAACAGGCAAATCTGGCACGGATGCCCTCAATCCCAGATTCTGGGCCATCAAACACTACCACCCCATCCAGCTCCACTACTGCCAGTCCAAGGAGGCGCTCGAGTAGGCTAACGGGTCCTTCGGGCAAGGTTGCACAGGCACAGAAGCGCACGCGGAAGTGATGGCATGTGTGTGGGGCAGTGCAGGACACATGTGGACTACAAGGGTGTGAGAGGGGTGGGCACGTTTGGGTGGTGGGGTAGGTAGTTTTGGGGGTTTGGACAATGGGCTCTGGGTGGGGGTGGGCACGTTTGGGTGGTGGGTGGCCCCGGGTGTACAGCTTCCCTAACCAATGCACCTTCTTCCCTGTTGTTATCACATCAATACATCACCATTTCAAATCAAGACATACATGTGTGGACATTGATCATTTATTTTGCAGTGCAACTATTAATTCATTGTCGTCACCATGTTTGTGCATTTCTGTGAATGTGCTGTGACTCAAAAGTAAATGCCAATCAGGACATCCCGTGCTCTCTGGCCATCATGTGGACCCCCAGGGGGAGGCGGTGCCATCCCATCCCCATCTCCATCCCCATCCCTATCCCCATCCCCATCTTCCTCATCTGCGTCTGGTGGCATTGGGATGTTCCTGCGCAGGCATGTATTGTGCAGCATGGCACATACGAGCGTGATTTTGCCCGTCTTCACTGGGCTGTACAGCAGTGATCCGCCAGATCTGCTCAGACAGCGGAAACGGGCCTTCAGCAGTCCAAATGTCCTCTCAATCATTCCACGTGTGCGGATATGTGCCCTATTGTATGCCTCTTCATGCCTGTTCCTTGGTCTCCGTACAGGTGTCATCATCCATGGCGTGAGTGCATATCCCGCATCACCTACATGGGATGTAGATGGGGGAACATGTCAGTGTTTGTGGCATCATGTCCTCATCTGCTGCTGTGCATTCTTGTATCATCATTCATTCATGCATATGTACCATGCAGTGTCTGGAGGTATGTTTCGGCCATCACGAGGTATGTCGCTGACTGCATATGGGCCTACACATTAACTTGCATGTTTACTGTGCCCTGCGGGTGAAATTTGATTGTGTGCATGTCATGGTGCAGTGCTGTCCACACATGGCAGAGTGACTCCACTGTACGGAAGTAGTAAATACACGTCGTCTCATTTACACGCCTCCCGTGCTTTTTGGGGCAGTGTTTCAATTGAGGGTGGGTGTCTGCAGTGGCACAGGGTTAATGGGACAGTGACGGGATTGGCTGTGGCAGCGTGTGCACGGGCACATTGTGGTGCCCTGTCATGTCTTCCTTCATGATGTTTGGCATCTGCTGTGTATTTGGTAGATGGAAGGGGGGTGATGCATGTGCGGTCACAGCGGCACACTCACAATGCTCATTGGCCTGGACACACACACACCACTCCGACAGGGTTGTAGCATCGTCAGCTGTACTCACCCAATAGCCACGTGCTTTGTCTGGCATAGCGTTCCATGTACCGTGGCAACGTGGAATTCCGCAGTACCATTGAGTCATGTGATGAGCCTGGGAAACGTGCACAGCAGTGTGTAATCAGTTGCATGGCATCACAAACCATCTGGACATTCAAAGAGTGATACTGTTTCCTATTGCGGAACACCGCCTCAATTGCATGTGGTACTGTCAGCTCGACGTGGGTGCAGTCAACTGCGCCTATGCAATTTGGCATGCCCGCTATGGCATGGCATGGAAGGCCAACTTGGTGGCAATGACCTCGGGGAGGGTGCGGGGTAGGGCTATGTGTTCCGACACATGGCGCAACAGGGCATCCAGTACCTGTACCAGGATTTTTGAGAAACACGGTTGTGATATGCCGTGCAGCTCACCAACCGTGTGTTGATAGGTGCCAGTGCCAAGGAAATGCAGAACTGAGACAACCTTCAAGAGGGGGGGGGGTGGCGGTGGGGGTGTCAATTAGGCTGCTGATGTTGTCCTCAATCATGGCGGTGATGTGCAGGATTGTTGCACGGTCCAGCCGGTATAGGGTGTGGATCTGTCCTGGGGTGAGGTTCCAGGGTGAGGCCCTGATGCATGGTATTGGTGGCTGGCGGCGGGGTCGGGCTGGCTGGGCAATGGGGTTTGCCATAGCTGCAGGGTTGGCTGGTTGCCGCCTGCGCCTCCTCCGCCTACGCCTCCTCCTCTGCGCCATTCCTGCCACCATGTGCAGTACTGCCTGTTGGTTGAGTAGGCCCAGTCCCAGTGCTACTAGACCTGCTGCCTGCATGGTTCTGTGTTGTGTTGGGCTGGGTGTGGCCCTTTTGTAGGCTCCCAGTGGCCTGCTAGGTCCAGCTGGGCTGATTTGGTGCACCTGTGCCCTGATTCAGTTCAGCAGGCAGTGTATAACGCCATGTTCGCGCTGGCGGCTGTTCCGCCACCGTGATCACGGGATTTCCGCCATTTTTTTCCCGGTATTTCCGTGTCCGCGCTAGTTGTGATGCTCACGGTGTTTAGTGTTGCCGGTAACGGAGGGGTTTCCGTGCAGACGGACTTAAGGGGAACCCTATTTCCGCGGTGGCGGTTTAGGGTGGTGCTATTACCTGGGCCGCGGGTCATGATTGCACGGACATGGAAACGGTGCCGGTATGGTTTTACCGGCAGTGTTAATTCCGGACCGGAGTACTTGTAATGAGGCCCTTTGTTTAGGAAAATTCAGACAGGGACAAATCACCTCCTGTGAATTAGTGATGAAACAAACCTAAAAAAGAATGCTATATTGATATAGTATTTTCAGCATTTATATCCGCAGACTCTAATTAAAAAAACTCAGGAAATAAAGTCCAAAGAAAGTCAAAGATTTCCATAGATTGAGCTGTATTGCATTTAGTGCTTCCATTAATTGGGGCCCAGTAATACTCTCAAACATGCCAATGGTGTTTTCATTTTCATTGAATGCTTATTGCGGTCGCTTTACTCCCTTCCCTTATACCCAGATTGAAACTTTTACAGATTCAGTGCTTAGTTTGTAAATAAATAAGGGCCAGGTTCCAAATATTTTCTTGAACGCGAGTGCCATGTCAGGATAGGAACTTGCCATCCAATGCTAACACAATCCACTACCTCTCTACATAGTGCAAATGTATTTGAGGTTGCAGCTGCAATTCAGACAGGCTAATTGGAGTGATGGGTGAAATGCCCCTAGCAGATGTGCGATTTACAAATATCAAGCAACATAACACAGAATAATATAATTTAAGATACTAGTTGTGTCTTGAAATGAGACACCAAACCTTTAACTGTTTCTTTGAACAGATCATACTCATTATCATTGTCCTCTTATTTTATAGGAAGAAAGTGGAAAATGTTGACCCTCTGTCCACAGGGAATAGAGTGAACGCACTTTCTTCTTACAGGCACATGATGGACAAATTAAGACTAAGGGCCTCATTATGAGATTGGCGGTAACCTGATGACTGGCTGGGATGTCAGGTGGCGGAAACTGTAATTCCTCATTCCCGTGAAGTGCCATAGGACTCCATGGGAATGGGGACACAGAAGCACCAGCACCATTGCTAATGGTGCCGGTGCTTACGTGAAAACCATGCCTGCAAGAGCTGGTACTCTCGGCAGGTCAGACCTGCAAGGAGATCCGGCCCCTGCTGGCAATCTCGTAGTCTGCCGGACCGGAAAGGGTGCCGGTACGTTGCTACCGGCACCCCTTATTTCTGGACCGCCAGACTTGGAATGAGGCCCTAAGTCATCACTGAACTGAGGAACTTGCCTATCAAACACCTCAAGCTCTTCCTCTATGTATCAGCACTTAGCACAGGAACTCCTACTTAACAGAGGCATTGTTCCTGGCCATGGCCCTGTGGTGATGTCAGCACATCCCATGCTGGCTACTTTGATAAGGTCAGCTACCTGATACAGTCAAGAGGGGGTGAGGAGCCCTCTTAACCTGGGGTGTGAGGCTTATCACATGGATACCCAGAGCCAGTCTTGTCCCAGAGGGAGGGTGTGGGAGTTGGAAGGCCCCAGTCATAATCTTTTGTTCTTGTGCTTGCAGGCATTAAATGAGTACTATCTTGTCTTGACACACACCTGTACTGCACTTTGTGCGGCAATCGGTTTCCCTTTGGAAACTACAGTTCCCAGAAGACCCGGTGGGGGCAGAACAAACAGACTGCCAGTGAAATAAGAAATCTCCATGCGGCAGAAAAACCCTTCCATCAAACAGGCAGGCTCTTCTGTCCATGCGACCCGAACTCCAACAACAACTACACCAAACTATAGACTATGGAGAATTTTCTTCAGCTCTGAAAAGCGTGGGCCCCCAAGGACTATTCCGTTACCTCTTACAGGGATGCTGAGCAGTTCTGGTGTCAATCCAGTACCCTATACATGCCAGAAAGTCCTCATACAAACTGGCACTATGAGACTGATTGTTGCTACAGGGGGTAGCCAATGCTGAGAACCAGGGGAACCACGTATTAGAAAGGGGAGGGGTGCAACAGCCCTTTTATGTTTTCACTCAGCTGTAGAACCTCCCAGGGGCAAGTATAAGCCAGAAGTTGGCCCGGGAACCATGTGATAGAGGTAGCCAATGGAAGAAAGGGGCGGAGAAGAAGGGGGGGGGTAGGTAACAGGATGGTGTGGGTTATTATGGGGAAGTCAAGGAAGGAGAAGGAGGACCAAGAGACCAGGTGAAGGAACGACAGTGGAGAAGACTATGCAAGGGAATTACAGACAGTTTGTGCAAGATAAGATATTTGTTGGTGAGAGAAAGTAGTATTTGGTTATAAGTGCGTGGAGGGTGTGAGAGTGAGACAGATAGAGTAGGGAGTGCATGGCAAGGTGCGTAGGAGGAGTAAGGAGGGTGACTGGGAGAGAAGGTTAGGTGGAGTAGTAAAGTGGAGAGGAGAGAAGTAGTAGAGTGGAGATGGGGGCAGTAGTAGAGTAGAGAGGGGCATAGGAGTAGAGTGGGGAGGGGAATAGTAGTAATGTGGAGAGAAGGGTGGTAGTCTTGAGATGGGGCGGTGGTAGTGTGAAAATGAGGGACTAGAGTGGTGACGCTTAGTAGGAGAAAGTAAGATCAGAGAGGGTGGAGGTGGATAGTACAGAGGAAGAGAGAGAGGAACATCAGAGGGAGAGAGTAGGAAGTGCAAGGGAGAAAAAAGGAGACACAGTGAGTGGAGTATAAGGGAGGAGAGAAGGAGGAGAAACAGGTTAGACACAAAGAGGAGGAGGATTGTGTGGAAGTAGGAGAGCAAGTAGGGCCAGTCTATCTGAAAGGCACCCATTACTGCAGACTACTAGATTTGAGGACTTTAGGTCAGGACCACTTATAATGTTCCCAGCTGGAGTTAGAGAGAAAAAGCATTTGCCTTTAGCCCATCACGTTCAGTATAACAGTTAGTAGATAGTAGGGATTACCAATCTCTAGTGATAGCCTGGAGTTGAGGGATGCCTGGCCAAGAGAATGAATGGTCTGCACCAGATGAGTGAGAGAGGGTTGGGCACTAGGGACCCCATGACAAAATAAACATTAAAAAGCCTTGAACTGTCGAGAGTTGGTGTATTCTAGATGCTATCTGCGACAATACATACCAGTAGACAAATGCACCGCATGAGACTGCTCATTGCTCCTACCTGTACATGTGCTGCAGTGCAAGAACCTGAAATGCCATGTGCCATCTATAGCAGTTACACTTGTAAATATGTATGTGCATGTCCCCTTAACTGCTGAATTAATAAACTTCACTAGTAACACAGTGGCCTGGCTGCTGCCCACACAAGTGTCACTAATCTGCTGTGGATCTGCAGGCCATTATTACTGTAGTGGGGCGCTGAAAATGCTATGCAGGCTTACTGGAACAGAGTGCGATATGGCCATCATGAGAACCCACTGATGTGACCTTCCAGATAATGTTTATTCATGCAAATGACTAACGTATGCAGGAGCAACAACATGGCTCAAACGATTGTTGCTTATTGTGTGGCTATGAGTGACTGACAGTTAAAATGATTAGACTGCCAAAACACCACAGGATACGTCTTAGAAAAAAAGTGCCACTACTTAGAAATAAATCTCGGGGCTCATCCTTGGCAAATACACCAAACACATTAATGACTGCAATTGTTACCATCTCTTCAATTTTCCGTAACCTGAACAACAGAATGTAGGAACAATCTACCTGTCTTGTTACCAACTGTTAGCTTACATTATGTTTGTTAAAGAAGTAATTTGCTTTCAAACTTTTAAACACAGAATCATTTTGACTTCCAAACGATTGAAGATCTTTCAAAAGTTCAGGCATGGAATTGCATGACTACCTCTGCCACACAGTTATCAGCGAAAATCAGAGCTGTAACTTGCATAATACATATGTGAAATTAATTGAAAATTAGTGCAGTTTCATCTTTTATCTGGTTCTAAATCGATGTCAGTTACTAATAAGAAAACCACAGCCCCTTCATATGAGGATTCAAACTGACACAAGAGGCTCATTAGTTACTTAGAAAAGAGTGGGGCAAAGATTCAGTGCCAACGTGGTCTATTTGTCCCCGTAACTTCTGTTAGAAACAACATTCACCATTGTACACAGTCTCTATTCTTGAGTACACAACTTTTGGCTCAGTCTTGGCAGACACAGAATTAATATTCTGGAATTCGACCTGGGGTACAACGTATGAGATGCACAGGCAAATAAGGCACCAAATCTCCAGGATTGCCTGAGCGTACACTCAAGCCCTGCATGCATCACATATGATATGCAGTGTTTTGAGCGCTGAAAACAAACAGAGTTGGGTAAACAATCATTTGTTCAGCCACTGTCCGACACTTGCCCCCCATATGTGTATCACTGATTACTTTAACTCCAGCTCTCCTCACCTAGACCTTCTTGCTATCACTGAAACCTGTATTTCTTCATCTGACACTGCCACTCTGGCAGCCCTACAATAATCTAAACTATCTTTCTTGTACAGCTAACTGGCAGAGGTGGAGGCGTCTGACACCTACTCTCTTCCCAACTCAATGCCTCACAAATCTCCAATGCCTCCTCCTTTCCTACCTATTTTGAATTCACCATCTCTGCTATTGATCTGCCTCACTCGGTTCGCATCATCCCCATCTATCGCCCTCCTGGTCCCACTGGGCCATTGTTTGATGATCTTGGGCAACTCCTTGATTCTCTTCCAACTAAACATCAGCTCATTCTCTTACGTGACTTTAATCTTCCCTCTCCTACCACTTCTCAGAAATCTGAAAATCAAATCTTTTTTTAGTGACCACGCTATCTACTCTAGCCATGACCTACCTATCCACACAGGAGGAAGCTCTTTCGATCTCTTGTTCATCTCCTCCTCAGCCAATAATAGTACTGCCACACCATCCATCTCTATTCACTCAATTGTTTCCATCACGTCTACTTTCCACCCTTTGACCTTAACTCACCACGTGCTTCATCTATTAATAAAAGAAAATGTAGACCTTCCGCCATTCCCTTCTTTCTCTCTGACCTACAGTTCTCAATCTCCTCCTTCACACCCAACGCCTCTTCCACCAACATTGCCTTCCCCAGCTTCCAATTCCTACTAAATGACTCATTCTTCTTTCACTTCACACTGCTTACTTTCACCGCTAAGTCTCAGCATCCTCAACCATGGGCCACCCTATTCATACGCTCTCTCTGCAAAACATGCGTTGGCTGCTGCACAAATGGAGGCGTACCCACTCGCATGAGGACCTGCATCTCTACCTCTCTGCCCTGACCTCTCTCAAGTCCACTCTTGATAGAGTGAAAGGAAAATTCTACCTAACCCTCATTGACGCTCACACCAATGATCCTTGCCGGCTCCAGGGCACCCTAAACTCACTCCTCACTCTTCCTATGTCTATGACTATCAACTCCACGCTCACAGCTAATGACCTAGCTGAAAACTTCACTGAAAATATTTCCAAAGTTAGAGACTCTCTCCTGACCTTCCTCACACTCCCTATTCCTATATGTTACACTCTGCCTAGTCTACCATTCCTCTGCCTCCATCTTCCACTTTAGTCACACTAATACTGACAAAGTACAAAAAAGAAGGTGGGGGAGGCGCGCACTCCCGGTCCTGGTCAATTGAACCTGTTGCAAAAAATATAATAAGTAGCTGGGTCAAATCCCAAAATGGACAAATATTCACAGGGTTAGATCCCTTCTGCTGCAAATCAGGTACTCAGTAATAACAGGGTTAGATCCCTTGCTGCAAATCAGGTACTCGGTAATAACAGGGTTAAATCCCTCAGCTGCAGTTTCGTGGTCTGTAGTTGTTCTCCTCCTAGCGCTTTCTTATCTCAAATAATCATCAGGGAGGCTGTTGAGCAGGTGTGTCTAATTAGACTCAAAGGATTCTGGTAGCTGTAGTGAAAACGTTTTTTTCTGTTCAGGTGACCAGCAACCGACACCCCTCCAAAGCACAAGTCCTTCCCAAATTTGGGGGAGGGGAGAGAACCATCTTTATGATTCTCCAAAGTGGGGCACAGTCACCCCGTGGCGCTGCCTCTGGAGCCCGGGGTGACTGTGCCCCCGGGCTCCAGAGGCAGTGACTCCCCTCCCCCAAATTTGGGAAGGACTTGTGCTTTGGAGGGGTGTCGGTTGCTGGCAACCTGAACAGAAAAAAACTTTTTTCACTACAGCTACCAGAATCCTTTGAGTCTAATTAGACACACCTGCTTAACAGCCTCCCTGATGATTATTTGAGATAAGAAAGCGCTAGGAGGAGAACAACCACAGACCACAGAACTGCAGCTGAGGGATCTAACCCTGTTAATACTGACTACCTGATTTGCAGCAAGGGATCTAACCCTGTTAATACTGACTACCTGATTTGCAGCAAGGGATCTAACCCTGTTAATACTGAGTACCTGATTTTCAGCAGAAGGGATCTAACCCTGTGAATATTTGTCCATTTTGGGATGTGACCCAGCTACCTATTTATTGCAACAGGTTTAATTGACCAGGACCGGGAGTGCGCGCCTCACCCACCTTCTTTTTTGTACTGAATGCTATGGGAGTCCCGGGCTCCAGAGGCAGCGCCACGGGGTGACTGTGCCCCACTTTGGAGAATCATAAAGATGGTTCTCTCCCCTCCCCCAAATTTGGGAAGGACTTGTGCTTTGGAGGGGTGTCGGTTGCTGGCAACCTGAACAGAAAAAAACTTTTTTCACTACAGCTACCAGAATCCTTTGAGTCTAATTAGACACACCTGCTTAACAGCCTCCCTGATGATTATTTGAGATAAGAAAGCGCTAGGAGGAGAACAACCACAGACCACAGAACTGCAGCTGAGGGATCTAACCCTGTTAATACTGACTACCTGATTTGCAGCAAGGGATCTAACCCTGTTAATACTGACTACCTGATTTGCAGCAAGGGATCTAACCCTGTTAATACTGAGTACCTGATTTTCAGCAGAAGGGATCTAACCCTGTGAATATTTGTCCATTTTGGGATGTGACCCAGCTACCTATTTTTTGCAACAGGTTTAATTGACCAGGACCGGGAGTGCGCGCCTCCCCCACCTTCTTTTTTGTACTTAATACTGACAAAGCCCTATCTCTACTGATGAAGGCTAACCCCTTTTGTGCCCCATCAGACCTTCTTGCTCCTCAGCTAGTTAAGCCAATTACCCCTTTAGTGGCCTCACACCTTGCTGAACTCAGCAACCTATCCTTCGACTCTGCTTGCTTTCTCTCCATTTTCAAAACAGCCACGGTCAACCCTATCCTATAAAAGCAAGGGGCTGACCCGAACATACCGGCTAACTTTCACCCTGTGTCTCTCCTTCGGCACTACTCTAAAGTGATTAAAAGGGTTGTGTTCAACCATGTTACCAATTTCGTAGACATCCACAGCCTTCGAGATCTCATACAATCAGGTTTGCACTCCTTTCACTCCACGGAAAATGCTCTCATGAATGTCTCCCAACTTTATTGTCTCTGCTAAGCACTCCAACCTATCCTCTATTCTAATTCTCCTTCGCCTGTCTGCTTCTTTTCACACTATCGATCACTCTGATCTCGTTAATACTTTCTTTCTTCTTGGGATTTGCGATCAAGCCCTTTCCTGGATTGAATACTACCATGCACCTCACCAGTTCCTTTTCTCCTGGACCAACAACAGCTCTCAACTCCCTCCTCTAACTGTTGGGGTTAAACAAGGTTCCGTTTTTGGTCTGCTCCTCCTTAGACTCTGCACCTCTGCACTTGAGGCACTATTCTTCTACTTTGGGTTCTCCTACCAACTCTTCACAGATGACACCCAAACCACCTTCTTTTTTCCTGAACTCACCTCTGATCGCTCTATCAAAATTTCAAACCGTCTCTCTTCCATTAAATGTTGGATGTTTTTGCACTCTCTGAAATTAAACCAGGGGTGCTCTTCTTCCCTCCCAAATGCACTCTATCATCTCTTCCTCTTCCTATCCAGTTCCCACCTGACACTCTCCCCTACTCTTCTTCAGCTAGAAACCTCTGCGTCATCTATGACCGTTCTCAAACCTTCTCTACATACATCTCCAAAACTGGAACAGCAGATCGCCTCAACCTCCTAAATATTAGGAAAATCAGGCACCTCCATCAACACAGCCAAGCATCCCTTAATCACTCTCGTCTTCTCTATACTGGACTACTGTGCCAGCATCCTCTTCGGTCTCCCCAACTATGCTTTCTGTCCTCTCGACAAGATCATTAACTACATTACAGGGCTCTCTTGGAACTCCCTCACTTCACACCAACTTCTTCATACCGTCACTGGGATGCATGGCTGATGGTGCAAAACAGGGCCAGATTTTAAATTTCTCCTCCTGGTTCACAAATCTGTCCTTGGTAAGGCGCCACTATATCTATCCTCTTCTATCCAGCTCTACAAGCCTTGTCGTAATCTCCGCTCTGCCTTCTCGACTACCCTTGTGACTCCTTGTCATCACTGTGCTTCCTCTCTCTTCCGCCTTTTTTCTAAAAACCTACCTCCTACCCTTCGAGTTACCTTCTTAACCTACCTCCCATCTGCCTGCTAGCTAAAATGTTTCCCTTGCCTTTAACCTGCCTCTGTCCCTCATTTGCTCTGCCTCCACAGTAGCCCTTCACCCACCATGGTCACATCCCGATCACAGCTGGCCATACCGCCTACCTGCACTTAAAAATGTCCAATGTTTGTTGTCCTTAATCTATGCATGTCCACTCAAGCATCGTCCCCGGTGACAGTTCTGTTTACTCCCCTCCACAACCTGGTCAGAATGCTCCTCAAACTCACCCTATTGTATGATGCTCACGGCTTCCCGTCAAATCTGATTTCTTATCTATTGTACGTTCCTTTGTAATCAAAAGAGCATTGTTCCTCCTGTATACAAATATAAATAAATAAAATATTCTAGAACTGGAGTTTGTTTATATAATTACAATCCACACCATCAGGTGCAAAAGCACTGCCCCTCTCTCATCACCACCCCCAACCTGCCTCAGCACTACCACACAGTAAGACTCACAGTACCGCACACCACGACAAGTACACATCATCTCACCCTAACAGAAATAAACTTAAAAGCGCACAATACCCTCCTCTCAAATGTGCACTGCTGAACGTATGCTCCCTACCTGCACATGCCCTAGAGATAAATGACCTACTATCCACCCATAATCTTGACCTACTAAGCATCACCGAAACTTGGCTCAATGACATCTCCTGGCCAGCTATCGCACTTGCCCTACCCCCAGGCTATGCCATCTTGAGGCAAGATAGACCTGATAGGATTGGAGGGGGAGTTGCCCTTATTCACAAAGACTTACTATCCATTAGGTTATCAGACCATAGTACATGGGGTGGAAACACGGATTTCATCTCAGCCAAGCTTACGCTCTCTCCCAACAATTCAATCAATATCCACATCCTCTATAGACCTCCAGGACTCCCAGCAGATTTCCAAGAGCACCTCTCCCACCGTCTCAGTAACAACAAAGAAATCCTCCAAAATCCTTCTACTAGGAGACCTAAACTTAGGATATAATGACCCAAAAGATAAATCCGCCGCATCCCTAGCAAAAGAACTAGCAGACCTAGGTTTCTCCCAAGGAGTACTCACCCCCACTCACTCAAAGGGCCGCACCCTCGACTGGGTCATGGATCACAACTGTGCAGCCAACATTATCTCAAACACTGCCTTTCCCTGGACAGATCACACTTGGATTGAATTCCTTATCCCCTCCACCCCTACCCCCAAAGATCTCACTCACGCGCCACCTGCAACAACAAGAAGCTCAAAAAAACTTAACGCAAACAACCGCCGACCATACTTCAAAAACCCCTGCTTAGCACCACCCTTCTCTCAGGATCCAAATAAACTATCAGCCATCTTTAATGATACTCTTACCAATGCCATAAACTTAATAGCCCCACTTGAAAGCAAGTAAGAAAAAAAATAATTTCATTGTATCTCCTGGTTCTTGGACGAACTCCAAACGCTCCGCACACAGAAGTATCAGTCACAAAAAAACTGGCAAGCGGATCCTAGTGACCTTAATAAGAGCCTATTCAAACAGGTAGCTCTCCAATATAAAAAATCTATCCGAGCAGCAAAATCAAACTCTCTTAATGAGAGGATTTCAAAGGCCAACTCGCAGCCTAAAGAGATATTCACAATCTTTAATGAACTAGTCACATCCCCGGCTACCACAGATGAGATAATTAAAGACAAGGCCTGGTGCGCTAGCATCCAGTTCACCATGCTCAACAAACTTAACCTCCTCCAAAATAAAATTCACAACCACTGCAAAGCCCTCCCAAACCAAAAGACTAACCCTTCAACACAAGGTAAAAGTAGTAAACACAAACACACCCAATTCATCTTTAGAGACATTACCGAATCCAAGGTCCTTGAACTTATCAAAAACCTCAAACCATCACTCTACAAAGCAGACATTTGTCCCCCCAAAATTATCAAGGAATGTGCTAACGATTTAGCACCCCTGATTACCGCTTTCATTAACGCTTCATTCAAAACAGGATCTGTACCAAACAGCCTCAAAGAAGCCTGGGTGCGCCCCCTTCTAAGAAAAGCCACACTCGACCCAGCGCAGTCCAACAACTACAGGCCTATAACGACAGTTCCGTTCCTTCTGAAAATCTTGGATAAGGCAGCTCATAGCCAGATCCAATCTTACATAGAAGCCAACTCCATATTGGGCAAAAGGCAATCTGGTTTCCGTGTCGGGCATGGAACAGAATCCTTCTTGCTAGACCTAAAAAAATCAAATCTCACAGATCATGGACAAAGGTAAACCTGCCCTGCTCCTCCTTCTCGATAAACAGCTTTTGATCTGGTTGATCACAAAATACTAACTACCCATTTCACTCAGGAAGCTCATTTCTCTAAACAAGCAGCATCTTGGATCACGTCCTTCCTCGAAGGCAGAGCCATGAAGGTCTTCTCTAACATAGCTAACGCCGACCCCACCACCATAAATTGCGGTGTTCCCCAAGGATCATGTACACCTCCCATTCTTTATAACCTCTTCACAAAACTCCTCTTTGACCTACTCGACTCTATGGGTGTTGCATATACCAATTATGCAGACAACACTCAAGTACTCATACCACTATCTGGCCTCTATCACCAAGACGCCACGGCCCTACACGACATCTATGCTACAATCCAAGCCTGGATGGCGATCAATGGCCTTTGTTTTAATGGGGATAAGACTGAAATCCTTATCCTCGGTCAGAAAAACACAATAGCTAAGCTAAGCCCCCAATACGCCAATTTCAACATAGACAACTCTACCATCAATGTATCATCTTCCGTAAAGACTCTAGGCGTCCATATTGACGCAAACCTATCGATGAACAAACAAGTCAGCGCTATAGCCTCTGCATCAGCCTACAGCACCAAACGTATCAATGCCATTAAACCATACCTGTCCGCTACCAACTGTGTAGCGGAAGTTAGAGCAACAATAGGCACCAAACTCGACTATTGTAAAGCTCTCCTAGCTGGCACCTCATCCAAAAACATTCACAGACTACAAACTACACAAAACAAATGCCCTAAGAGCCGCTAGGAGCATCCCTAGAAGAGACCACATATCCCATGCCAGACAAGCACCACGGTGGTTACAGGTCAAAGACCGCATTACTCTCAACATCCTCACTATAACACACAGATGCATCAACAACACTGCTCCCCCATATCTATCGGAAGCTATATCAAGAACCGCCTCCAAGCGCCCTACCAGAACTCAGTACACCAACCAGTTACACACCAGGCATTAAGAGAGTTACAGCTGGTGGGCTAGGTTTTTCTTACATTGCACAAAAACTACAGGACTCACTCCCTGCCACCCTCAGAGCAGAAACCTCCATCTGTCTTCCGCAATAATCTCAAGACCACCTTCCTTAACTAACACTGCTACCACGTCCTGTCTTCCTAACATGTATATTGTACTATAAACACAAATGTAATATAATTATAATGTAATCTTTGTATATATATTGTATCACAAATGTAATCCTACTGCACTCAAACTGCTCACTATGTAACAAATGTCGACTTCATATTTTTCTGCAACTAAGCCCTGCCTTGTAACAAGTGCCACGATGCTCACGGTTTGTGGTGCGCTATATAAACACGAATAAAACAAACAAAACAAACCTGTTCTAAAACATGTTGGCAAGAGTGTTTAGTGGGTGAAAACAAATACCGTTCACCCGACTATGTTTGTTTTCAGTGGTGAAAAAAAAATTGATCCATCAGATATTACATTGCATACAAACTTACTTTAGTAATTGAAAATCAAACATGAATACAGGTGCTTACACGAGGAGGACGCTGGGTGGGCCACTTTGATGAACGGAGACAGAACATCACTCGTCATCGCTGTAGCCAAGATCTTACAAGCGATAGGGCTAGAACAGGAAACAAGCTTGCGAACTGGCAACAGTCCAAATCGAGTCTAAAGTGGCCCATTTGGAAGGAGCAACTATTAAACTGCTAAAACAGACTATTGACCTCAGGGGAGAAGGACATTTAGGGAGTAGGAAACGCAAGGAAAAAACATTTTTTAAACAGGACTTTAAGGATTCGGGAGTCTCCCAATACTGCGAAATCTTTTGTAAAAATTGTTACAGAAAAAAATTAAATGCAAATAATAATTAAAAAAACATCAAACATGGGAAGGACACATTTAAACAATTTTAGGTCAAGAGGTTGAACTGGAACAAGGATAACTTCTGGAATAAGTTGCTAGGGAGGTAGTTATTTGCCAATGTGAAAGATATATTGAAGTTTTCTGCACAACCCTGACAAAGATATAGCCGGGGAGAAAGGTAAGTTTTGAGGTGGGACTATTTTACCAATTTCATTAAACACGAATTTCTAGAGGATACACATGGCATTTCATTCTGAAGTGGTATATTTTTAATCAAGAAATAATAAAGATTGATATTGAAATAATGGCATTTTGAAACTCTTTCAATAAATGCCATATTTCAATCAGTGAGCACAATGTCATGACACACACGTCTAGGTCAGATTCGGAGGCAGACACCAATGTATATTTTACTACCTACTTTTGGAATATTGATCAAATTTAGGGAATAAATGTACCATTATATATAGATCTGGATCCCAGTGCATTGTGTTGCTTGGACCCTTTACTTAGTATGTGGGTAATTAACAGCGGGGTTAGCTCACTGATCAAGTTATTGTCACCTCTTTAAAATGGCCTTACCAAGTATCCAAAGAAAAATGTCAAGAAACACAGAAATTAAATGTAACGTGAGTCACAAATCAGTGTTAAAACATTGTGGTAGTCTTCAAATTAATATCAATTTCAAAATGCTACAGATAACCCAGTTTCAAAGATTTGGATGGTAAAATTCAGGTATAATAATGAAGAATGTTAGGTGAGGAAGGTAAACGAGGAGTGAAAATGAGCCATCACGTGACAAAATGAGGATGTCCTAAAAGGTTCTATGCTGTAGTCAATTTTGGGACATCCACACGTCTCCTCCTCACTCCATAATAGTCTTCATTCGTATTCCTAATGACTCAAGCCTGAGTGAGGAATGAGACATTAGGAACAAGAATAATGGCGGACAAGTTAGAAAGGAGGCTAACGAGCAGGGAGAATGTGAGAGGAGAAATGAGCAAGTCCTCAAAGAGCACTGTCTGAAAGGGTTTGCTCCATATGGCTTTCAATCCTGACACTGTGCTCTACCAGGATGTACTACAAAATAAGGGTGTACAAAATATTAGATTTAGTATCCGGCCTAATACTGAGCCAAACAGTTGCCTTTTTAATACATGAAGTTGCAGACACAGAGGGGGTAATTCATAGATTTTAGCGCAGAAGCAGCGCGCGTGGGCAGCGCAGAGAGGGAGCGTGCACCAGCGTGCGCAAGCTGCGTGTGCCAAAACCCATTTTCACGCACAGGGTATTCATGGATACCTACATTCATAACCAGCCGTGACACAGATTGGCGCAGCGACCCTGCAGCAGCGCCAGTTACGCCCCCAACCTCGCCCCATGTGCCAAAACATCACACAAATCCCCTGCATGGTGGACCAGCATACAGCCCCCAACCACGAAAAAGCGCTAAAAATGCCACAGCTCCCACCAGCCAGCGAAATCGCGTGTAAACCCCCCCCACGCACCCCTCGGAATACGCGTACCCCGCACACGCCAGTAAAATCACATGTAAAACTCTCCGCGCACACCTCGGAATACGCGAAGCCCACTCGCACCAGTGAAACTGCGTGTAAAACTCCCCACGCATCCCTCGGAATACGCGTACCCCGCTCGCACCAGCGAAATAGCATGGAAAACTCCCTGTGCACCCCTTGGAGTACGCGTACCCCGCCCACGCCAGCGTAATCGCGTGGAAAAAGTCCCCCCTGTGGTGTGGGCTGCCTGTGGGGCATGGGGAGGGTTGATGGGCTGTCTGCGGGGCTTGCCCAGGAGTGATGGGCTGCCTGTGGGGCATGGGGAGGGTGCATGTTTGGGTGGGCTGCATGTGGGGCATGGGGAGGGTGGGTGGATGGGCTGCCTGTGGGCATGTCCAGGGGTGATGGCTGTCTGCGGAGCATGGGGAGGGTGGATGGACTGCCTGCGGGGCATGGGGAGGGTGGATGGGCTGCCTGCGGGGCATGTCCAGGGTTGTAGGTGGCTCCCCTCTGGTGTGGGCTGCCTGCAGGGGGTGCATGTGGTTTCTCACCACACGGGTGCGCGAATATGGGGGTACGCAAGTGTGATTTACACACCAATTGGCAGTGCAGGACCTCCCAGGTGTGCCCCCTCTTCCCATGCCCCACAAGCAGCCCACACCACAGTGGACCACCCTACATCCCTAGGCATGCCCCTCAGCCAGGCCATCACTCTTGGGCATGCCCCGCAGGCAGCCCACATGGCACCATGCACATGTGAGCCCCAACACATGTCCCCATCCCCCAGTGACGGGCATCTGCCAGCAGGCCCCGACTCATGTCCCCTACCCAACACGTCATCACAATCCCAACCCATGGCCCTTATGGCCACCCAAATCCCACCCCCCGCCAACACCCAAGCAAGCATTCTATCCACTCCACATTGAATTCCTCATGTGATGATAGATACCAAATAACCAGCATTCCCATGAATACATGTCCGTCATACCCACACAATGGCGACACATGACTGAGAAAACCCACATTGTGACATGCACGAAACCAATGAGAGAAGGCCACACAAATAAAGTAGAAAATAAAAATGTATTAAATACCAAACTAAATGAATAAAACGAAAGCACACAAGAAAACAAAAAATAAATCCAAGTCGGGATGTCCAAAATTAAGCAACAAAAATTAAAGCTGAAAACAATAAAATCCAAAGTAAAATGGCTCCAAAGCGTCAGTCCATAAAACAAAATCCACAGTTCCAAAAAAAGCAAGGCATTCCTCCATGGGTCAAAATATAAAGTAAATCCAGGTCCATAACTATATACAAATGAATATTCAAGGGTCCATGAGCCCAACAATCCAAAGGAAACCTAACCAAAAACCTACCTAATAAATAACTATTTACAAAAAGGCAGGGCATAGTCCATGCGCCCCAAAGAAAAATAAAAAAGAAAGGAAACCTATACCTACATAACTATTTACAAAGGTGGCGGGCCAGTCCCAGGGCTCATTTAGCGATATTCCGGGCCAGGGCATCATCGAATTCCACATCAATGTTCCGGAGGCGGGCCTGTTCCCTGGCCTTGAGGTCTCGCAGGGATGCAGCCATGGAATCCCTGAACTCCCTGCGAGTTTCCTCGAGGCCCTCCGCCCGCCTCAAAGCCCAGTGCATGGAGTTCTCCGCCCTGACCATCCTGAGCCATGCCCTCTCCGCCTGCCGCCTCTCTGCATCTGTTTGCTGGCCCAACCGCTGCCACACGGAAGACACTCCCAGTCTGGGGTCCTCCTGCCCCTTGGCAGATGCCTGCCCCGACGATGTTGATGGTCCCGAGGCCACATGCCTCCTACGTCGAGCCTGCCGCCGCCAACACGACTGCCTCTGGGTAGATGGCAACACCCGGGTCCGTCGTGCAGGTGCTCTGCTTAAATGTGCTTGCACATCGTCCGTTGCCAGGGGTCTAGTTGCTGGGGTGACCACCTATGCTGGAGCTCTGACTCCCGACTGTGGCAGGGATGGGACCTCCACCAGCCTGGCTGCGTTGGTTGGGGCAGGTCCACAGGGGGCCCTGGTGGCATCTGGGCCAGAAGATGGCACGGAGAACGACTGGCGTATAGTGTGCACAGAGGAGGAGAGGGCCGCAAGACAGAGCGACACATGGAGGAAACCTCCAACCACGAGCCTTCTCAAATGGGCCACATATCTCTTCGTGATGACATGCGTGGTCCCCCAGGAAGCACGCGCGTCATCAAGAATTACACGTGTGCACAACGCGACACCAATGAGGACGGACTCGATCCTGTCACGGGTCCCCACGTCCGCAGGTAGAAGAGTGCCAGATGACATGGGCCTCCCTCCTACCCGCGGATGGGCCTGGGACGGGGCATCCCTGCTGCTGCATGGTGATGCAGTCACAGTGTCAGGGACAGTGACATGCACAGGCCCCTCTGTGGCGACCTGTGCTGCCTCCTGCCCCTGCCCCTGGACTGCACCACTTGCACCAGTGGTACCACCCCCACCAGGCTCCATGTGCAGCTTGGATGCAGGCTCCTCTTCCTCCGTACACACCACCAACCTGGATGGCTCTGCACCGTCTTCTGCCGTCGCAAGCCTCTGTGGGGGCTCACCTGCCCCTTCCACTGCAGCCGTAGTGGCGGACGCGGCATCAGTCCCCTCGCTCCCGGATGATGGAATTTCCTGGGAGGGCGACTGGGCCTTGCGTCGCTGGCCGATGGAGGAATCCATGCCGCTTTCCTCCACAGCGCCGTCTTCGCCCTCTTTTTCACTCGCTGCTGTGTAAAGGGAGACATTGAACACAAGCATCGGGGTACTGTACAATAGTCCCCTAGACACAAAGCAATAGCACATGAGGTGCACTGTCAAACGTCACTTCCATCATGTCCCTCCACAACACATGGGTCAGTGCAGGCAACACACATGTAGAAACAGGCATGGCACATGCAACAAACATTTGCATCCATGTCCAAGGCACCCTAGAAACATCCAATGGTGGGTTGAAACTCGCATGCATCATGGGACATGCTGATCACATGCACACACATCACTGGAGGGTCATGCATCTGGCCCCGTATAACCCCAGACACAGTGGATACGAGGATGACTAGGCTATATCAACACATCGTCACGGACATGTGTCATGCATCCATTGCGTTTACCAGTCACTCACACACTACTCAGACACACGGACATGTACACCATGCATGTCCATGACAGCAGCACCCATCTCTCACACCCCAAACATGTCCAAGTACAGACACAGGCATGCATACATGTGTGCATTCCACATGCTGCTCAGCATGATGCATTGTAACACATACACCATCCATGTGGGTCACGCCTGACTCGACTCACATGCAGCACCATCATGTCCCTGCACACACACATCCATACATGACCCATGTCACACATAGAGTCAAGTAGCTAACTACCACCACACTGCAACATGAACTGTTTTAAATGGGAATGCATGGGCACTTATCGATCGACTCCAGATGGGCCTGCATCCTGAGGATTTGGTGGTGAAGCACTGGGCGAATGCGCTCCTGGACCCTCATTTGCTGGGTGGTAAGCTGGCCCCGCCACCCCAGTGCATCCGCTGCCTCTAAGAGGCGTCAGGCCTTCTTGAGGGTCCTGGACTTGTAGACCTCCCAGCGCTTCGGGACGTGTTTGATGTCGCAGGGTGCCACCCCCTCTGCGTGGATGGCACCCACTATGTCCGTCCAGATCCTCTTCTGTCCTTCCTTGTCGGCGCGCAATGGTGTGAAGAGGGCATCAAAATGCCCCAGGACTTGCTCCACCAGGATGCCAACTTCATTTGCACTGAAGCTGGCAGTCCTCTGCCTCTCTGCTGGGGGATTGCCACTGGTGCCGGATGGTGTTGGTTCGGACATGGCAACCCCCGAGGCAGGTGTGGGTGGGTAACTGGGTCCTGGGGCTGGGCTGTGGAGCGATGGAACACCAGTCGGGAGTCTTCTGTTCCAGCAAGGGTGGTCACAGCAACTGGACCCCTGCAGATGGCTGATGTGCAGGCACCAAATGGCAGGGCACTGTTGGCAGCAGGCAGGCAGCAGCAGA
Source organism: Ambystoma mexicanum (assembly GCF_040938575.1). NCBI lineage: Eukaryota > Metazoa > Chordata > Amphibia > Caudata > Ambystomatidae > Ambystoma > Ambystoma mexicanum. The sequence goes on from NC_090934.1 coordinate 676,517,182, forward strand.
TGGCTTGTAGGAGGCTCCCCAGGGTTCTGGGGGCAGGAAAATGGCCTTCTGGGCAGAAGCGTGGTCTTCCGTATGTTGTCACGTGGCCAGCTTGATGCAGAGTGAATTGGCACATGAGAAAAAGCATGTCAGTGTGTAATTCGAGGAAAGGGCCTTAGCACGTAAGCATGTAAGCACGTAATGCACGCAGGCATTACCTTCTGCACGTGTAAATGGTCTGCGCGGGTCTGCAGCGCGCTGTACGTGCTTTCAGTGGAGACCGACGCGTGTGTTTTTCCTACTTTGGGGTTCACACGTGATTACTTCACTATGCGTGTTTCTTTTACACGCAGACGGTGAGTCGTGCACGCTATTGCACTGTATTTTTCCCCACTGCGGGTGCTCCTGTTTGTTGCGTACCCCATTTATTGAGGTCATAGTAGCCTGCGTGTTAATTGCTTATGCTTTTTTGTGTTCCTTGGTGCCACAGCGTACTGCATGAGGTTTTTTTACATGCACGTGGGCTACATGGGTTGCGTGCACGTTTTTCCTGTATTTCTGGGGACCCTGAGCGTTGCGTGAATGTCATTTATCCCCAGGCTCCACAGGCAGTCTTGCAGGAGCACAGGAGTGCATCTACCATCACGTACCATGCCCCCTTCACCCCTATTGACCAGGACAACTGTTCAGTGCAGCTCCCATTGGCATTAGTACATCTGTGCCATGGTTGTGATGCCACCAAAGATGAAGGGGCGCTCAGATGGGTATCCTGCCAGTGTTGGGAGTCGACGGGCATGTGGCCGGGGTGACCAGGGAGTACGTGAAGTACAGGGTGGCCAGGGTGGCTGTAGAGCGGGAAGAGGCAGGGGTGCACCACAGGGGCGAGATGTCCAGCCACGTGCTGGTGCAGCCATGCCACCACCCCCTGCCGCTCCAGGTGATGCTGCTGTTGCATCCGACCCTGGCACCCTTGCAACCCGACAGTAACATGTGCTGACACGGGCCCACTGGTCGTGGTAGCTGCAGCACAGTGGTAGCTGCATCATACAGGTCGGCACCCGCCAGGGTTACTCGTAATATGGCGGTACTGTATGGACGGTGCCAGTGACCTACCAGCACCATCTATGGCATACCGCCATGCTCATAATGACCCCCTTCGTATGTGTGGGAGATTTTTTCCAAGTGAGTTCCATCAGGTTCCATGTCAGGTGTGAATGTCTCATGCCTGTTTACATTTCTCACGTTGCACTTAATGACGATAGTGTCATGTGTTGTGCATTTGGTTGGCTGTTCAGCTGTTGCATGTCATGGCATGGCATGGAGGACAGGGGTCATGGGTGATGGGAGGGTTTGGGTGACATACCAGTGATTTACATGGCCTGTTGGGGGTGGTGGGATATGCACCTTGCATGTGTTCCTTTTGGTCACACCAGATTGGTTATGTTTAAGTAGCTAGGGATGCAACACAATGTAGCACTTGCATGAAAACATTCTCAGGGTAGGAAGGTTGTGACAGTTGACTGTCTCTTTGTCATCATCGATTGTCACCTGGTATGTGGCAGGCCTGTGTGCACTCTGCAGGGGTGGGAGTTTAGGTGAAAAATGTGGCCACAAGCTGGGTCCGGGCTGCCTCACCACGTACCCTTTCCCCTCCCATGAGCAGCGCCTGTGCATGTGATTGGGGATGTGGGGGCACCACCATGTCCACCGGTACGTCCCGCTGTGTTGCGACGTTGTGCAGGGCACATGCTGCCACAATGATCCTGCACACTACATGGGGTGCATATATAGTAGCTGTCCGCCAGAGTGGTCAAGGGAGTGTAAGCGTGACTTGAGAACTTAGAATGTGCGTTCCACTATGGCCCTGGTTACAATATGGGCTGCGTTGTATCTTACCTTGGGTGGTGTGGTGGGGTTCCGTATTGGCATCATCATGTGGGTGCTCAGAGGGTAGGCACTGTCCCCTGGGGAGGTGATGATGGTTGTCTTTAATTGGGTTTGTGTACATGTGCACAGGCATTTGTGCTAATCTATCAGCCATGTGTTGGCCAACATCCAGGGCCCGGATCAGGGCAGACATTCTGTATATGAAACTGTCATGGGTGGATCCTGGATAGTTTGCATAGACAGAGGTGATGATTCCCTTGGCATTACATACAACCTGCATGTTCATGGAATGCCAGTGCTTGCGGTTGTGGTGGATGTTTTCAGTGGCCCTAGGTGGACGTAGGGCCACATGGGTGCAATCTAAGGAACCAAGCACTTTGGGGAAGGTGCCACCCTGTAGAAGTCCAGCACCACGGCCTGCATTTCTGCGGGTGTTCTGGGCATGTGTATGTACCTGCAGACTGAGTAGCGCAGTGATGATTGCCAACACGTGGTGTAGGTAACGTGATTGCATGGGCTGTGAGACCCCCCCCACTATGGCAGTTGTCCGCTGAAATGACCCAGTGGCCTAAAAATGCAGTACATTGAGCCCCTTCTACAAGGGGCTCAATGCTTGGGAGCACAGGGTGGGTGATATGAGTTCATCCTCCCAATCAGTGACAAGGTCTAGGATGATATGAGGTGGATACCTATACCTGCCACAGGCCGGGTCATCAGGCATCCCAAAAAGGCTGGTCCTGGTTAAAAAAATGCAGGGCCTGGCTATTCTCCTCCTCCTGCGGTGTCCCATGATCACTGCTGGGAGAAATGGTAGCTGTATATGCTTGTTTGTTGTTTGCGTGCACTTTTATGCTGCGCGGGGGCGCTTCCGTCTGCTTTTGTTTGGCGGACGTATTTGTGCATGTGCGTGTTTTGACTTGCGTGGGTTTTCCCTATTCGATTCCATGAATACGTGTTGTTCACTTGCGTGTGGGCATTTCGTGTTTTCCAGCGGTACTTCCCACATTACGTCTACATGTTCACGCGTTGTTCCCCATTCCCCGTGTTCCACCCCCCTTTTTAAGTGTGTGCGCGACAAGTTGTGCGCTTTCCCCGTACCTGTCGCGCACGCGTTTAGAAAGTCGCAGTGACGTGTAAGGTTAGCGCTGATTTGCCGCACATCCGGGAAAAACACGCACAGGGCCTTCCATGAATCACATGCGTGCGATTCGCACGCGTGCGCTAGCTTTTTCACGCTTGCGCCAGTTTGCGCCACAAATTTCAGCGCACAATTATTCCATGAATTACCCCCAGAAAATACACTTTGTAAATCAAAAGCACATTTCGAAATAGAAATTCTTTGTTTTCTTTCACTTATTGGCATCTAAAGAAGTGTTTGTGTGAAGTATAAAAAGAATACATTATCATTAAAAAAAAAACAAAAAAAACAGCTCAATAGCAGGACAGTTGGCATTTATTGTACATTCATAGTCCTTGTTGGCCAGGGCCGAAGTACTTAAGACTGGCCCAAAGGTAGATACTACCTTTGACTGGGATGCACAAACACATAATTGAAAGTGTCCCTAGTTGGTCCTGCCTATGTTTTGTCTTCTGGCTACAGTGGAGCACTGACACACAAATGGAGTGATTACATCAGTTAGTACTGCCTGCTCATGTGCACCTGAATACACGTTTGTGGTACTTAAGCTATGCTTTGTATGCGTGGTGCTTAGAGAAGATGTATTTATTTGGTTAATTTTATTTTAATAGCAGATAATATTTTTACAAGAATAGCAATTTACACTTGACATGTGAATGTCTATTTTACTCATTTGTTTCAATTGTACAACCATTTGGCACAATGGGCCTCATTACAAGTACAGTGGTCCAGGAATTAATGAAAATGGCAGTACAGAATTACTAGGGGAATCCAGACGTGGACCCCTTGCTCACTATTCTTAGAGAGGCACAGCTCCTCCCTACTGATGAGGTCCAACCAGACCAAAACACGTGTCTGGGGATGCTGTTGGTACTCTTGTTCAGAGGAGAATTGCCTAGCATTTCGGTGCTGGACTGCTCAGGGCAGGACAAAGACTGATATGTTTGGGATATTTCTTCTCTGTGAAAGATAGTGAGCTAAAGACTCTGGGTAAGTATCTCGCAACCGGGACTAATGTCTGGCAGAGAGACTCCCAGGATCCTCCTTGTCAAAGTACAGAATTACTGCCACACTACCACCACTTTCCAATATCATTGTACTACAAGTTCGGAGGTGATGCGAACAATTTGGCTCCAGCTGCAAATGCTTGACTTCCAAAAATCTGTGGATTTACTGTTGCAGAATCACTGCTCCTGGTAAACCCCAAATAATTCCCCTCAGAGTCCTAGAGACTTCAAAAATGGGGATTAACATTACCCTACCATTACTGGTAATCCTGTGGTAAATCCACTGGCCTGAGTAGAAGTAACAGTTAACGAGTTTGGCATTAATTCCATGGAGTTAGCCCCCAACTCGTAATGAGACCCAATGTATATAAATTGCAAATAAGTACTTGCTAATCTTTTAAACATCATTTTCTTTTTTAACTGTCCAATGCTGTAAGTGATGTGCTCTGATGTTTCAGACCAGGTCTTTTAGTTATAAAATCATTAGATATTGTTTGTAAAGTTTCCAAACTATGGTATAGGCAAGTCATTTAGTAACAGCTGATATTGTTAACCAAGTCAAAGGGACTCGTTTTCTCAACATGGAAAGAGTGATATTGGCCATGCAGAAAGTGTACTCCTGCAGCAGGAACAATTCCCACTGAGCGGTTTTACTTGCTTTGATCCGTTGCCCTGCAGGCTGCATACAGTTCTTTGCTGCAGGCACATATCGCATGGTGTATTTTCCTAGAACTGGAACTTGCAGGAAATCTTTGCAGCAAACATATCATCCTCATTATCATACTTTGACTGGAATGTGAATTAGACCATGAAGAACAAACATTTTTCCTGTTCTGATTGGCCAAACTATTTCCACAGCTCAATTGCTTTCAATTGCAAAATAAGTGTTAGAGAGACCTCTCTTTTCAGTTAAAATATTGAGTTACACCTCACACTGTGCCTCCCCAAAAATCCACCAGATGAAAGCTGTGTCTGTCCTGCACATGAAGGACAGAGACACTTGCACTCTCACAACTACTCTAGCTGCTTTTATTCAAATGAGTGACTGCAGACTTTGTTTACTTACCCTTTTAATAGCTATCTGAAAATGTCATGTCTGAATGATTCCAGGCTCCCAATCAAAGAAGCACTTAATCTTTTGAAGGTGAAACTATTCGGCTTCGGGTGGAAAAATAATTAAGTATTTAGCTGAAGCTGAATATATCCATTATTCAGCTGGAATTCGGCCGAATACTTACTCAACGCCGAATTTCAGTACACCCCTACTAAAAAGAGCAGTCAAATATATGATACCAGCATTTAAGTAGAAACACATTAACCCATAATTCAGAACAACAATCATCCGAGTTCTGGTACGCTCACATACAGCATTAACCTTTCATCAATGTACTGGTAATGAAATATAGCTGCTGTAAAATGTCTCCAAAATGTGTCATTGTAAACATCTGGGAACATTTCACACACGACTTTCAACATGTGTTTCTGTACAACGTGTTTTAAAGCTCACCATTAGATTTAATCTTGGAGTGCATCTAAAAAAAGATTTTCCTATGAGCTGTGTAAGGATGTATGCTGAAACAGGTAACATGTAATTTTTGCCTCCCTTGAATAAAACAGTTGCATTATATTTTTAATGGCCAAAATTCTGCCCCTGGGTTATTTTTGATAGTTGTGCTCCGGGCAGCCACTTAAACAGCCTTTTCGTAGCACCAGTCATGTTTTTTGCAGCGACTTTGATTATGTGGGATACCAGAATTGGAAACATCCTAAGACTCTAGGCGAAGAATCTCACTTCTAAACATTATGGTTAGGTTGGCATACTGACCCTCTTTGACCTGTGGGAACTCTGAAGTGAAAGACCATTCCCTGGAGTAAACATTGAACAGAAAGTGTTCTACGGAGTGAAAGAGGCACTGTTTGGAACATGTTTTTCTGTGCAGGAGGTTTCTGCTTCTTATTTTCTACCATGCTTGGGGTGCACCTGAGAAATGTGAATAGTTGTCTACGTACCTGATGGACATTTTTGAAAAGGAACGTTCAGACTGCAACCATTTCTAAGGCCTACAGTTTATTGTCAATGCTAAGGACATTTTGAAATATGTATATGGAAGTTGGAACTTCTGCCACGTACAAAAACACAAAGGGCCCCGCATCTGGAGTGTAATTATCAGTGCAAGAACTCAGCCTGAGTCCCAGAATACTTTCACAGCCCAGAAACGTAAAGAACTTGATTTCTCAGCATATTCCTATAATTCAGAAGCCGTGTGAAGACAAATTGCATCTGTAATTTTCACATGTGTTCCTTTCCTTTCCATTGTGAGCTCATGCGAAAATGAAATTCTAAATGAATTGCAGGATTTCATCACAGTGCCATGTTCTTAATATTGTAGGCAGAACGTGCACTTGTGAATTCTAATAGAAAATAACCATTTACTCATTTTCAATCATCGTATCTTGCAATACATTTAATTTTGAATAACACTGCAATTTTATTTAACTTGAAATTGAAAATGCCTGAACATGGATTTGGCTCCAAGCAGCAGCTCCAACCTTGAGGAATTTTTGTCAAAGGACCCCAGATCACGAGGCTTGTTCAAACAGTTTTTCCAGATCCTAGATATAAAAAAACTTGTTTACTTTGAATCATAGTCATATGGAGTCCTGACACTCAAATGTAAGAGCCCCTCCTTTTAAGTCACAAGATGAGGGGAGGAGGTGAGGATTGGAAATAGCTGGCACACAGACAGATAGAATTAATATTGGGAGATACATATTAAAGAATATTTCTGGATACCACCGGAAGGAGGTGGCTGGATAGCAGAACTGAAACCATCTGGATGACTGGTTCCCAGGCACGCTAGAGACAGAAGCCCTTCAGAGAGGGAAATGCCGAATCCAATTGGAGATTGGTGCCCAGTCTAGCAGCTGAAAAGATACTTTGCTGATGGAGTAATTCCAGACTGAGTCCCAGCTGATTCTTCATAAATAAGAAGCCATATTTAAAATGCAAGTATAGAAAATTCAATATATAACTCCATCTTGCCCATAGTGCTGTCCTTGGTAAAATCCCGAGAATAAAAGGGGCTGAGAACCAAGGAGATGCTAATCTGACAGGGACACACATGCAGTATTAAATAAAATACCCTGTGTCTTCTATTTGAAATTAAATGTAAATGTGAATTAATTTCCAAAAAGCCCAATGCATTTTTATATTGATAGGCACACGTTACAACTGACAGCATTTTGTACACATTGAATATTGATTGTTTTTGTAGAATTAAACAAAATTAAAATAGAATCCTTGGCTAGCATAGAATTACGTAAGCCACAGTGTCCTCATGAAATACTATTACCGAATGTGATATCATGCACATTTGTAGCCGGAGGCAAGCCTAGTCATAACTTAGATGCTTGTGCAACAGAAATTATCATAGAGAATTCCTCCTATTCACAGAAAATCATGCAAAGTGTTAAACTCCTGTAGCCCCTTACTTTGAAATACACAGACATACCTATGTGTGGTTCCATGTCATTTCATCGCAGGATGAAACAATGGGTTTTTTGCTGTGTTTTTTTAACGCGAAAACTTATTGTTTTTGAAAAATTTATTTTGGGGGTGGGGGGTTCTCTCCCCAACCCCATCCCCTTTAATTATTTACTTATTCCCAAACACCCACACCCCATCTGTATTTTGTTTATCCCCCCTACAAAATTCGATGAGTTTTTACGTTGAAATGACAACGGAGAAAAAGCCAGCGTCCTTTAATCCCACGATGAAAGGTCATTGTACCCTATGTGTCATGTAAAATGGCAAAGGTGTTCACATGGTACCTCTTATTGGAGAATATTACATCTCCAGCCCAAAATTGTACGGCAAAAGCCAAATGAATAGCAACAGATTGAAATCCACACACACACACACACACACACGTAGATAAGTTGCACAGACATGTTCATTGAAAGATGCACACACACATACAGAGAAGATTGCATACATATATAAGAATCCCCTGTGCCACATTCAATGTAGAGAAGAACAAGTTACTCTCTTACCTGGTAACGTTCTTTCGATGGGATGGTCCGACGACGTATTCCATATCTATGACATATAATCACCAGAGCTGTGCTGCTTCGGAAAATCTTTGTCGTCTGCATCCTGTGTCGATGACGGCGATACGCCGCCTTTGAGGACCTCCTCTGACGGCCGACGTCACTGGATGTTATAAGTAGGACGCACGACGCCCGTAGCCTCAGTTGTAGTTTTTTCCAGAACGTGTGGCACCAGTCTTCTGCCAGTCTGACACACAAAGCCTCGCGGAAACGTAAGCTGCAATCGCATAAGAAATTCTGTAGCGAGGAAGGCAGGGAGGGAGCGATATGGAATACGCTGTCGGACCATCCCATCGAAAGAACGTTACCAGGTAAGAGAGTAACTTGTTCTTCGAGGGGATTGGGTCCTCCGACGTATTCCATATCTATGACAGACTCCCAAAGCAGTACCAATGCAAGGAGCAGATCCTGCCCACGGATGGAATCGAGGGAGTAGTGACGTACAAAAGTATGTACCGAAGCCCAGGTGGCTGCATCACAGATGTTACGAATAGGAACACCCTCTGTAGGGCAGTAGAGGCAGCCATACCCCTGGTAGAATGGGCCCGCAAGCCGACCGGTGGGTCCTTACACGTCAAGCGGCAACACTCAGAGATAGCCAGAATAATCCAGCGAGACAAAGTCTGCTTCGTCACAGCTTGTCCTAAACGCTTTCCAGCGTAACCAATGAAGAGTTGATCGTCCACTCTGACCCGGGACATGCGTGAAATATAAAAAGCTTAACGCTCCCCTAAGATCAAGCCTATGGAGCCTCTCCTCTTCCTTACCAGGATGTGGAGGAGGATAAAATGCCGGAAGAAGAACCTTCTGGCCTAAATGAAATTCCGACACCACCTTAGGAAGAAAGGGAGGACGAACTCTAAGGACAACCCTGTCCTTATGAAACACAGTGAAGGGTGGCTTAACTGAAAGTCCCTGTAACTCACTCACTCTGCGAGCGGAAGTGACCGCAACCAAAAATAAAGTTTTAAGATTTAATAGTCGCAAAGGGCATGAATGCAAAGGCTCAAACGGAGCACCCATCAGAAACTTGAGAACAAGGTTCAAATCCCAACCAGGCACCTGGAAAGGTGACGGAGGGAACACATTAGTGAGCCCTTTCAGAAACTGAGAAATTAAAGGAATTTTAAAATAGGAACTCTCTTCAGACGAGCGCTTAAAAATGGACAGCGCCGCCAGGTAACGTTTAACGGTACCCACTTGCAAGACCCTGTGGGCCAAAGAAAGCAAAAAGGACAGAACCATGGGAATGTCACATGCAAAAGGATCCATATTCTTAACCCCGCACCAGTGGCAGAACTTAAGCCAACGGCTACGGTACAGGGACTTTGTTGCGGGCCGTCTGGCCGAGAGCAACACCTCCATTACGTCTTCAGGGAGGTCCCAATCCTTATACCTCAACCTTTCAGAAACCAAGTGTGAAGGTTGAGGGATCTGACCTCTGGATGGAGAACCTGACCCCCCTCCCTTGAGAGCAGATCGTCTCGGTAGGGAAGACGACGTGGAGGGCAGATGGACAAGTCGAGAAGGTCCGGGTACCACGTCCTCCGGGCCCAAGCCGGAGCAATGAGGATCATCCAGGAACTGAACCGCCGCAGTACTTGCGGGATGACGGGGACTGGAGGAAACGCGTACAGCAGTGGGAATGACCACTCCACCACAAACGCATCTCCTAAGGCTCCTTTTGGAGAAAATTCCCGCGAGCAGAACCTCTCGCACTCCCGGTTGACACTGGAGGCGAAGAGATCCACTTGAGAGATCCCCCAAAGGGCGAAAATCTCCAGGAGAATCTCCTGAGCCAACTCCCACTCGTGAGAGATCACGCTCTGCCCGCTCAGAGTGTCCGCCATCTCATTTTTGTCTCCGGCCACATGAACCGCCGAGATCGAAACTTCCTGCTGGATTGCCCAGAACCAGAGCTGCATCGCCTCCCTGCACAGAGGAAGTGACCCTGCCCTCCCCTTTTGTTGAGGTAGTGCATGGCCACCGTGTTGAGCGTCAGGATCAGGACATTCTTCCCTCGCACAATCGGCAGAAAAGCCTTCAGGGCTAGCCTGACAGCCCTCAGCCCGAACAGATTGATATGGAGCCTGGACTCCGACGGAGACCAACGACCACTGACTGTCATCTCGTTGGCATGAGCTCCCCATCCCGTGAGGGATGCGTCCGTCACGATCGTCACCTACGGCCAGGTTAGCCAAAATGGAGCCCCCTTCATCAGATTGTCTTTGACGGCCCACCACAGAAGGTCCTGGGCGACCGAGGACGGCACCTGAACAGGGTCCGACAACCTGCCGGAGTACTGAGACCACTGGAGCTTGAGTGCCCATTGCAAAGATCTCATCCGCAACCTGGCCTCTGGCACCAGAAGAATGCAGGATGCCATGAGGCCGAGCAATCTCAAGAACTCGAACGCTGGGAGACTCTGGGCAAGCTGAAACTTGTGCACCATCTGCTGAATGTGATGAGCCCTCACTTGGGGAGGAAAACACTGCCCCAGGGACGTGCCGAGCACAGCTCCGATGTACTGGAGCCTCTGAGTTGGTGTCAAATGGGACTTCTTTAAGTTGAGGGAGAAGCCCAGCTTGTGGAGGGAGTGGCAGGTGACTGACAGATGATCCAGGACTTGCTCGGGAGAGCGCGCCCTGATAAACCAATCGTCCAGGTAGGGGTAGACGTGAATCCCCCCTTTCCTGAGGTGCGCTGCCACCACTACCATGAGCTTGGTGAAGACCCACGGGGCGGAGGTCAATCCGAACGGCAGGACCCAAAACTGAAAGTGCGAGTCACCAACCGCAAACCTCAGATACTTCTTGTGCTTTGGATGTATCGGCACATGAAAATAAGCGTCCTTGATGTTGAGAGACACCAACCAGTCCTGAAGTTGAAGGGCCTGGAGGACTTGAGAGAGAGTAACCATCTTGAACTTGTCCTTCCTGAGGAGTTTGTTCAAGCCACGCAAGTCCATGATGGGTCTCAAACCCCCGTCTTTCTTGGAAATCAAAAAATAAGGGGATTACCATCCCTTGTTCCTCTCTGCTACAGGCACCAGTTCTATGGCGCCTTTCTCCAGCAGGGATTGAATTTCCTGCGCAAGGAGCGGATCCGGACTCTTCAAAGAGAGATTCCCCGGTGGATTGTCTTGAGGCCTCTACTGGAAAGGAAGACAGTAGCCATGGGTTATGATCTCCAGAACCCACACATCTGAAGTAATGGTGCGCCACTCTGCAAGATGCTGCGCCAGCCTTCCCCCAACCGGCGGACCATGGGACATGGCCTCATGACTGAGCAGAAGCGGCTGCGGCGTTGCCCGAGGGCAAAGAGGCAACATCCCGAGCGACCTTGGCACCTCGAGTACCTTGTTTTCCACCTCTGGCACTCCTACGGTGGCCCCTTTGACTGGCAGCTCCTCTCGCTTTACCAAAGGATGAGTAATAACGAAAGGAACCTCCCCTCCATTGCTGTCCCCTAGGACGAAAAGGTGGAGGTTGGCGAACTGCAGCATCCAACGACTTCGCTGCAGCTTTGGAGGTCTGCAACCTCTCAAGGGTCTCGTCAGCCTTGCTGCCAAAAAGATGTTCCCCGTCAAAGGGCATGTTGAGGAGCCGGGCCTGCACATCAGGAGCAAACCCCGACTTCCGCAACCACGCAAACCTGAGTATCACTGTGCTCGCCGCCATGGACCGGCTGACGCAATATGCCATGTCCAAACCCGACTGAACGGCCTCACACATGGCATCCTTGCCATCCTGAACCATGACAAGGAATCCATCCCGTTCATCCCCTTCGGGAATATGTTCAGCCGCTAAGGAAACACAGTTCCACAGAGTGGGCGTGAAACGTGACAAGGCACATATGGAGTTGGCCGCCTGAAACGCCATACCGCCCGAAGAAAACACTTTCTTCGCCCAGCCGTCAAAACGCTTGTCGTCCCTATCAGGAGGGATGGTAGGATACGATGCCTGCTTTTCCGGGGCCGTAGCCACCTGCACCACCAAACTCTCCGGAGTGGGGTGCCTGGTCAAGTAGCAGGGGTCACTACTGGCTGGGCAGTATTTTCGCGGCAACGACTTGCCCACTGCCGGGAGACTCGACAGAGCCGTCCAAGCCGCCGCCACCCTCCTCTGTAGAGCCATATGGAACGGCAGTACTGGGTCAGTTGGTGGACCTTGGTTGAGGATATCCGTAAGGTCATCCTGAAGAAAGTCCCCTGGGGGAGCAGACCATTCCAAGTACTCGGTGACCCTAGACATAAGGCACCGCTACGAGGAGTCGGCATGAGTGCCAGGCTCAGGCCTACAAAACTCCACCTCCGGAGAAGTGTCCAGCCCACTGGCATTGTGCAGGGACTGCCGCAGGTCCTCAATCTGGCTATGGCCTGAGAGAATCTCATCTGGCACCGTATCACGAACCATGCCATCATCAGAGCCCTCATCCACCTCAACAAACTCAAGATGGCGGTAAGAAGGCACAGAATGTGGAACAAAGCCATGCTTGACCTAGGCCAGAGTCTTTCGAGGGGGTTCCACCGAGCCCTGGGGTACCCCCGTCGAAACAGCCTCAAAAGGCGTCGAGGGCGTCGAGTGAATCGGCGTCGACGGCGAATGCGGCGCCGACAGCATCGATGGCGTCGACACAGGCCTCGAGGCCGGACCCTCGAGCATGTCCCTCGACAGCCTGAGCGCTGATGGCATAGACGACTTCTTCGGAGGCGGGGCCTCGAAAGACTCCGTCGACGACCTCAGCGCAACCGGCGTCGACGTCTTCCTCAAAGACACCACAGGTGCACATGGTCTGGAGCGCGTCGAGGACCGGGACCTGGACCGGGCATGACGAGAACGATTCCCCTTGTCCGAGCGGGACCTCTCCCGCAAATCGTGCCGACCACCCGAGCCCAAAGGCGTGCGAGCAGTGTCTCGCGACCGATCACGACCGAACCCACTCGGAGGTGCCCTGCGATTTGAGAATCGCTAACATTTTCTTCCCGTCCGGTGTTGCATGCTTGGTGGGATAAGCGACCCGCCGACGAGCGGAGTCCTCGGATGAAGATGGTGAAGGCGACCGATAACGGTGCTTCCGGGAGTGCCTCGAAGAAGAACCGAGAAAGAACAGAAAGAGTCGAGGCGCGCTGAGATCTCTGAAGCGAACACGTTCGTGGAAAAAAACAGAACTGAGGCTACGGGCATCGTACGTCCTACTTATAACATCCAGTGACGTCGGCCGTCGGAGGAGGTCCTCGAGGGCGGCGTATCGACGTCATCGACGCAGGACGGAGACGCCGAAGATTTTCCGAAGCAGCACAGCTGTGGTGATTACATGTCATAGATATGGAATATGTCGGAGGACCCAATCCCCTCGAAAGGCTTTTTTATCTGTAAATGTTGGGTGTCATTGGTGAAAATTAAGACTGTATTTTGATTCAATTAAACAGCAATATTATGCCACATGTGAGGATGTTTTTGTGAAGTTAATGACAAGCAATAGAAGTATTCAGAATGCCTACTATTTCTTAGAGTATAATACATACCAAGAATTAATTATGGAAATGAATGCTAATGTGAATTGATATTAGTGAGATTCATGTGTGCAGGTAAAATCGTGTGTTACAGAGCAACAATTTTTGTATCTATAACATTGCAGTGATTTTCTTGGTATAGAGCTGGAAACCACCTTCGTTCAGAATGACCTCAATTGTTTTAAATACATTTCGAGAAATCACAGTCTGGTTTTCTTACACAAAATTGTGGGCTGGAGCTGCATATCGGAGGCAAGTAATTAGTCATGTCACCCTAATGTGAACCTAGAATTTAAACGTAAAAAAATAAATATCTTTTACAGACCTATGCGGTCGACCTCAGCATGCTCTTTTATATCTATGAGTCTACATGCAGGATACGCAACAGACTTTGAAAGGTCAACATTTTCACTCATCAACTGAACCCTTCAGGAAAAGTTCACACTTCTTTGCAACCTTCAAAGCACAGTGAGGCATGCTCAGTGGATTTTCCTTGTCACCATTCCCTTCCATTGCATACATGGTACCTCTCATAACAGTCAACAGCGACCAATGCCAAAAACACCAAATGGATATCTCCAGATTTCAGAAGACTGAGGATCATTGGCTAGTTATGGCTTACCTTATCCAAATATAAGAGTGGATGCTCAAACATTGAAGCCTTATTAAGGCCTCAAGAACAACGGTCTGAAAAGCTGGAAAAGGATCTATGTGATACTGAGACCACACATAATCGCGACGGCCGAAAATGCTGACTTTGTTTTAATTAAACCCTCTTTGCACCACATAGATATGCAGGGGGAGACCACCCGCAGACCTCTATATTACTATAATATCCCATAACCCCCACATATATATGTGGTGCAAGGGGGTATTAAAAAAAAAAAAGTCGGCATTTGTGGCCCTCGCAATTTTCAGGTCGACATTTTTGTAGGATTCCGCTGGAAAACTTACCACCCTGCTATTTGGCTGGCCACTGAGATTCATCCCTGGTGCTCTCCACCATGGAAAGCAAGTGGCAAGTAATATTTACTACAAAGCTCTAGTTTATGCCAAAGGTTTCAATACCTGCACCACAAATTCTTCAGAACATGACAGTGGTCTTCCTCCAACTACACCAACTATCTCAATCTTGACCTGATGCAGACAGATTGCATAACTTTAGTTCAGAATTCCTTCAATTAAAGAGCCTAGATTGCAACATCCATAATACACTTAACGTTGGCCTTCTAAAACAGACTCCCCAACCACATGGTGGTATACTTCTGTTTTGCTGTGGGTGGGTGGGGGGTCTTCATACACAAGGTTCATCCCTATGGAGCTCTTTGTCCCTTTGCTGCAAAATACAATTTAAGAAAACATGTAAAACTATGTTAACTCCACAACTCAGGCAAGAGTAATGTCTTGACTGTCCCCAACTACCCTTGTATTATTATCATTCATCTCCCCCACATTGAACATCCCAGACCCTGCCCAGTCAAAAGCAGTCTCCTAGCAGAGAACACACTATAGCACTACCGAAAAAACAAATTCACTGAAAATTTCAAATTGTGTCTAGGCAACTCCCAATGAGGCATTTTCAACTCAATCATGGTTCCTTGGATTAAAGGATCAAAATATGAAGGAATTACCCTTGATAAGGCATTTAAATTAATGGCAACACAAATAATGAAGCGTTGCATAACTTCACAATCTAACCATGACTATTCATGTTTGTCATCCTCAGTGTGGCTTGAAAGCAGTTTGAAAGTGCAAGGGTCCCTCCGATGCTGCCTGTGGACTCTGACCTGATGCTGTCAGAAAATAATCTGTGACTGGGCCCTGACCACAGTACAGATCAAGTGATCATAGAAAATGAAACGCCTAGCATTAAAAAACTTTTAAAATGCGTATTGATCCTTGGTTGGAATTCTTCAATGAGCAAAAAGGAATGACTTACTGCACATCATCGAAGAAGAAAAAGAAAAAAAAAATCAGATAGCCATTTTAAATTACTAAAGGCAGGGATGTCACAAGAGTTTGTGTGGAACCCTTGAACTGGCCCAGCGAGGGTGTGGTATCATCAAGAACTCCCATTTAATTGTATTGATGGAGGAAGCGGAATTTGATTTGTTATCATGACTGCAAGTGCTGTAGAAGAAAACAAAACCATGTTCATGCCAAGAATAAAGGGACATGCTACAAGTTGCATAGAAATGCCAATCAATTAACACCACCAGGCACCTTAAAACACCCACATCCAGTTTCTAGCTGGAATTGGAATCAACTCTTTGTGTCTCCACTGTAGAGCAGAAGACCGAAATACCAACATGCCAAGAAATGCATCCGTTAAAAACTGCAACTGCTATGTTGTAATTTTCACCAATGAAAAATGAGGACCAATCCCTGCAATATTGTTTCACTTGAGAGCCACGAGAAGTTACTATCAGTTGACAAGCATATCACTGGTACACTTAGTGTTTTCGAACAGTGCCATGCACCCTTACCAAGCATACAAAGCACCCTTCTTTAGAAAAGAAAGACCCTCCTTTGCCACATGAGTGGCTGGTTCCAAGCCCTCTTTCCTCTTTTGTACATCCCAACTATCATCTGCACCTCCTCACGTTTGCCCAATAGGAGACATCTTGCAATCGGTCCCAAATACCCCTGATGCAAACTCACAAAATCCCCTCTTAAACTCACAAAATCCCCTCTTATGTGCCCTGTCGCTGCTCTCTTTGGGCTGATTCAGGTGGTGCTGCATAAAACTGGGTTTAAACACAATTAAATGATACTGCCCGGCACTCTATCTCTGAATCAAACTACCAATGCAGGTAAGATTGGCCCCCTCCATCCTATACTCCAAGGAGGACATGAAGACTCTACGATTAAGAGAATATCCTAAATTGCTGATTGCACCATTTAATCCTACTTCTACCCCTTCCCAAGCCCCTGCTACCACCCATCCGGGGACCCTACTTTCCCTGCATGTTCAACCCATCCAGCTCATCTGCCACTCTGCTCCCAACCTGTAAAACTCAGGGTGTGTCCCCTATGTAAAGCACTCATTTGCTTTCCAGCTAGGTTAGCATTCTATAAATCCGGTGCATACATGAATGCATACATACATACCGAGCATAGACAGTAAGCTTTAGCATAGATGGAATTGATTGCTCACAGTTATTGGCAGATTCCTGCAAGTGGCATTGTTATTACTGCTGGAGTAGCTCTCTGACATGGTTGAAATCCATGGATATCACATGGAGGGCCACATTACTAAATGGAAGTGTGTGTGTGTGTGTGTGTGTGTGTGTGTGTGTGTGTGTACGTGTGTGTACGTGTGTGTGTGTGTGTGTACGTGTGTGTACGTGCGTGTACGTGCGTGTAAGCCCCTGCACCATTCAGAAACCATGGAGAAAAGGCATTTCATCTTCTGAAAATTATAACTCTAAGCCCTCCATTCAGGAGTTTATAGAAGAAGCCTGAGAAATGCAATTAGAGGAGACCAAGGCAATTGTACTATTGTGCAGGACTGGTGCAAATGGAAGAAGAGGATCAGTTTAGTCTTGAAAAAGAATGCATAACACAGTGGAAAACTAATATGTACAGGTCGTCTAAGCCTCTCATATTTTGAAGACGTCTGTGATTGTCTAACAATTTCTGATCCTTGTGTTGCAGCCAAGCTTCCCTGCAATTCAATCAACTGACGCCAGCCTCTCCGAAGCTGTTCCATAAAAATATGCTCCTGAATTTGATGCAACCTTGGTGGACATTTCATTTGGTCAGCTGCAAACGGTTTCTACTGGATTCTGTTGTAGCGAAATGGGGTTTTGACATTTGGCCAAGATATTTAAAAAAAAAAAAGGGGAATTGTACTTATCCTATGTACTATGTAACATTTTATACAAAAATACCAGTAAGACTCAATTTAAAGACCGCAAGCAAGAAACATGCATCAATACTTGAACAAAGCTGCTGAGGTTCAAAAAGTACACGAGGATAAAATGTCATGCCTTTCAGAAAATGCATTTTGACAGTTCAAGGAAATTGAAAAGGTACATATTCATATTAAATATAGAAAAATCCAGGCGTTTTATAATGGAAGAACATTTAAGATTATAACCACCTTATGTGTGCTTAACTAAAGTGTGACTTGCATACTGCAAGAATACATCTTTTGTGATGGTACATAAAATCGTAATTATATTCTGTTATTTGTATTGGCTACCAGATTGCCAAATACAGTATACATCAGCACCTGGACCCTGCAAAAGCCAACTGATATATCCCAGCCTTGTGTAAATGGAGTCTCATGCAAGTCACCAGAAAGCTTGGTCACCTGGTATTAAACCCAGGTAACCGTTTCCAAATGGACCATTTATTAAATATCAATTGGACGTTTACTACCACAGCTTACATGGAACCACTTCTAATATTACCACCCCTGCTGTAACCAGCCTGTGCTGTCTCAGGTTTTTTACTTGAAGGCAAACGCGTCTTTAAGGGAGGGCAAAAGGGGCATTGCCCATGCCCTCAAACCGGGGTCCCCACATGGGTGCCTGATTTAAAGCAGTCAGTGCCTATTTGTTTACAAAACTAAATGACCCATATCAGGATGTTTTACGGTGCGCTGCTCAGGCCCCAACCCTGCTGCCAGTCTGTTGCTGACAAGCATATCAATTAATCCCATTATATTTTTTGTGTTCACTGTAGTACCAACAATGTGTACATTCATGCTAGCACAAACCCTGCAGTATTTTTATCTGTCTGTGGGGAATATATAGATCTCATGTCATACCGAAAGCTGAAATGCATATTGATAAATTTGAGTGCCATGATTGCTCAGACGATAGCTCAGTTTGTTAAGGACTCGTTACAGAGATTTGTGTTGATATGCCAGAAATTCCAGCAAGTCCCACTCAGGCTTTCCTATGTCTGAGGTGGATAAGGAACAAGTTACTTACCTCTAACTGTTGTTCTCCAGCATGGGTCTGGCATGGATTCACATGCTCATGAATATTCCCCGTCGTCAGGCCGGGAATCCTCGGTATAGAAAAAAATCAGTATCAGTTTTGTTTCTGATCTGTCTTTCTCAGTAGTAACCAATCACTGGTCTCTGGGTCATACTGCCCACAGCCAATGATTGCCCTCTCCCTAAGCCCCTCCCCTGGCAGCCATCCTCAGATTTGGTAGCACGTGAAGTGGCAGCATGTCCAAGTGAAGAGCTGCAGAGGGGTAGGCGGGAGAGTTCGCATGTGAATCCATGCCAGACCCATGCTGGAGAACAACAGTTACAGGTAAGTAACTTGTTCCTTCTCCAGCATGGGGTCTGGCATGGATTCACATGCTCATGAATATAAGAATACATAGCAGTATACACATGCACAACCACGGGAGGTGACACAAGGCTCAATATCAAGCAATACAACAACTCAACATTAAGCAACTCTTACCTCCTCACCAGGCTCACCTTAGGCGAACAGGTTGCGCAGCACTGCCTGGCCGACTCTGGACTCCTCCCTGGAATCCCGGTCGACGCAGTAGAATCTCGTGAAGGTGTGCGTCGACCTCCACGTAGCAGCCCTGCAGATGTCCAGCAGGAGCACACCAGACAGGAACGCCGTAGTAGCAGCGATCGCTCTGGTCGAATGGGCTCTCGGACGGCCGGGCAGAGGTCGGTTTGCCAACCGTTGACAGTGCATGATGCATCCGGAGAGACATCTGGAAATGGAAGTCTTCGAAAGAGCCTTCCCTTGATTCCCAGGTCCAAAGTTCACAAACAGCTGTGATGTCTTCCGGAAACTCTTTGTGCGGTCCACGTAGAACTTCAGCGCTCTAGCCACATCTAGCGAGTGCAGAGTCCTCTCAGCCGGCGACAAAGGCGACGGGAAGAAAACTGGCAACACCAAGGGCTCGTTGAGGTGGAAGTCCGACGGCACCTTGGGCATGAAGGAGGGGTGCGGCCAAAGCACCATCCTCGTGTCTTGAAAAGTCAAGTATGGAGGCTTGCAAGACAGGGCCTGGATCTCTCCCACTTGTCGTGCAGAGGTGATGGCCACGAGGAATGCTGTCTTCCACGACAGAAACCTCAACGGCACTGAATGCATAGGCTCGAATGGGGCCCCCATGAGCCTAGTTAGTACCACGTTGAGCTCCCACGCCGGGGCAGGGGCCTTCACCGGCGGGAATGATCGGAACAGTCCTTTCATAAATTCCTTCACCAGACGATGGGACCACAAGGACGCCCGTCCTGTAGTTCTGGTGTAACGTGAGACGGCAGCCAGATGTACCTTGATGGAGGCGTGAGATAGGCCAGCCTTGGCCAAAGACAGTAGGTACGGCAATACTTGAGGGGCCGTAATCCGCAGAGGGTTAATCTTCTGTGCTCGGCACCAGACAGAGAACCTCTTCCATTTGTGTCCGTAGCACTTGAGAGTTGAGGATGCCCTGGCCTTTGCAAGAACCTCTCTGCAGTCGGCCGGGATGTCGTATCCTCCAAACTCCAGGCCTGCAAGTTCCGCGACTCTGGTTCGTGATGAAGAATGGCGCCTCCTTCTCTGGAGAGAAGATCCGCGTCCGTCGGTAGCTTGACTGGTGTGGACGCTGAAAAGTCCAGAAGGTCCGGGAACCAGATCTGCCTCGGCCACGCCAGTGCGACGAGGATCATCCTGCACCGGGACCTCTTGAGCTGGTTGACGAGCCGGAGTAGCAACGGCAATGGCGGCAATGCATAAAGGAACAGGCCGTCCCAGGGGAACGCGAAAGCATTGCCCATGCTCCTCGGTTGGAGAAACCTGCTGGCAAACCTCCGGCACTTGGAGTTCGCCGCCGTCGCGAAGAGATCGATCTGTGGTTCGCCCCATCGTCGGAAGAGTCGGTCCACTTGATCCTGGCGCAGTTCCCACTCGTGGCACGAGCGCATCTCCCTGCTGAGTGAGTCGGCGATGGTGTTTTTTATCCCTGCCAGATGAAAGGGTACCAGAAACATCCCTTGTGCGATGGCCCAATGCCACAGATCCTGGGCTTCCTTGGACAGGGCAGGGGATCTGGTTCCGCCCTGCTTCCGAATGTAAAACATTGTGGTGGTGTTGTCTGTGAAGATCCTCACCACCTTGCCCTTGAGGGACGGAAGGAAGGACCTGAGGGCCCAGAACACTGCGCGGAGCTCCAAGATGTTGATGTGGAGAGTCTTCTCCTCCGAGCACCAAAGGCCTCTCGCGTGGAGGCCCCCGATGTGCGCTCCCCAACCTTCCAGGGAGGCATCCGTCGTCACCCTCACCTGGTGGGCTGGGGCTAGGAAGCCTGTTCCCGCTGTCAGATGAGCGCGGACACCCCACCATCGTATCGCCTGACGGAACGTTTCGTCGAGTGAGATCCTGTCCTCGAAGCTGCCCGTCGTCTGGATCCAGTGGGCGTCGAGGAATTCTTGCAAGGGCCGCATCCGAAGTCTGCAATGGGGCACCAGATAAATGCAGGACGACATCATTCCGAGGAGGGACTTGGTCGACCTCACTTTGGCCACGTCCGTGGCCAGTAGATGTTGCACCTTTCCTAGGATGGTCCTTATCCTTTCCTCCGACGGTGAGGCCCGCCGTGCCACTGTGTCGAGCTGTGCTCCCAGAAACAGGGCGACTTGCGACAGGACCAGGTGGGATTTTGGAAAGTTGATGGAGAACCCCAGGTCCATGAGCAGCTGGACGGACTTCGCAGTGTGTTCCAAGGCGAGCTCCCTTGTCCTTGCCCGTATGAGCCAGTTGTCCAGGTAGGGGTAGACATGGATCCCCTGCAGGCGCAGCCGCACCGCCACTGGTGCTAGGCACTTGGTGAACACCCTGGGTGCCGATTTTAATCCGAACGGGAGAGCCTTGAACTGGTAGTGCCACCCTTTCACCACGAACCTGAGGAACTTTTGGTGCCTCTTTAGAATAGGGATGTGAAAGTAAGCATCATCCAAATCCAACGATGACAGGAAATCGCCCTCCTCCAGCTGTCCCAGCACGTGCTGGAGGGTGACCATCCGGAACTTCTGTGCCTTGATGTAATTGTTTAGTCGTCGCAGGTCCAGGATGGGACGCCATCCTCCGGTCTTCTTCTTCACGAGGAAGTATCTTGAGTAAACTCCGGAGCCCCGAAGCCTCTTCGGGACGAGCTCGATGGCACCTTTCCTGAGCATCGCCCGTACTTCCAACAGCAGTTGAGGGACGTGATTTTCCTTCCTGGCCACTGGAGGAATGCGGGGGCACCTCTTCTGGGCCAGGGCATCCAGCACCCAACGGTCGGTGGAGATGGACTCCCACACGCCGACCAACTTCGTCAGCCGGCCTCCCACCGGGGTGCTTCAGCGGGGGCCCGACCCGACGGACGGTTCAATCCTGCTTGGAGGCCGCTTTGCCTCCTTGACCACCTTGGCGATGACGGCGGGATCCACCTGACTTGCCGCGTCCCCTGTAGGCCTCCTTAGACGAAGACCTTGCCGCTTGACGTTAAGTAGAGGAGCTGCTGCCGGCTCCCTTGGAGGCACCCTGCCTGCCTTCGGAGCTCCGAAAGGATGGCCGTCGCTGTTGGAGCACCCCCAGTGCACGGGCCGTCTCCGTGTCCGTCTTGATCGCCTGAAGGGATTCATCAACCGCCTTGCCGAAGAGGTTGTTCCCATCGAAGGGCATGTCCAAAACCTTGGTCTGAACGTCCTGGCGGAAATCCGTCGCCCTGAGCCATCCTCGTCGTCTCAGGCAAACGCTGTTGCCCAACTGACAGAAACCGGTGTCGGCGATGTCCGTAGCCACCGTAATGGCGTGGTCCGAGGCAATCTCACCTTCCTTCAAGATTTCCAGGGCCTCAGCCCTCTTGGCATCCGGAAGGAAGTCCAACAGAGGGGCGATCTTAAACCACAACTCCCTGTCGTAGAGCGGGCTACGATGGCCATGGCGTTGGCCGCCTTGATGGTCGTTGCTGCAGATGAGATGACCCGTGATCCCATCGCGTCCAGTTTCCTACCCTCGCCGTCCGGAGGGGAGGTTGAAGTCGAGGCCGATGCCCCCCCCGCTTTCTTCTTGGCCGACGCCGAGACGACCGAGTCCGGGGTAGGTTGCGCTCTAAGGCACAAGGGGGCAGCGTCGGGGACCCGGTACTTCTTCTCGTACCGGTCCCTCTTCGCAGGAGCCGTGGCAGGGTTCACCCCTCCTTCTTTTCCTCGGGGCAGAGCTGGAAGAGCTTGGATGCCCTGGAGATCATTGCATGGAAGGATCCAATCTCGTCGGGCGGGGACGCCCGGGCAGGGGGAGACGGGGGGACACGTCCCGTCGTCGCCTCCGTCGTCATCCGTACCCGTCGTAGTCGTGTCCATGCCTGTATCATCCCTGTGGGTAGTGGACCGGGGGAAGGCAGAGAAGGCCGCAGAGGCGGGAGAGGAGGCCTAGGATGCGTCGTCCTCCTCTTAGGCGGTGGGCTCCCCGAAGGTCCTGGCTCCGGATCCTCCGTCGGGTCTGGCTCAGGCTCCTCCGTCGGGGGAAGGGGCAACCTAGTCCTTCTCTCCGAGCATAAGGACTGGATGGCTGACAAAATGGCCACCGAGGTTTCCTGCGGCGCCGGAAACGACGGGCGCGAGGGCTCTTGAGGAGCCTCGTCTGCGTCACCGTCGCCCTCATCGTCGCCCTCGTCGGGATCCCTCCCGATGGGCTGTGTCTCCTCCACGACTTGGATGAGCACCTCTTCAGGGGTCGTGTCCGTATCCACGACGGCCACCACCCCATGCCCCCCTTTTTCCAACGAGGACTTCGTGGGGGTCTTCTCGATGGGCCTGAAAGACTCCCTCCGCGGTGGCAGGGAGACTCTGGTACCTGAGGGCGCCTCCACTGGTGTAGCCTCCACAGGCTGAGCCAGGGCCGCGGCGACATCCTCAATTGAGGTCCTAGCAGGGTGAATCACTGCCAACGTCACCTTCTGTACGCCCGGGGCCTTCACCTTAGGGGGAGGGTCCGAGCCTCGCTCCCCCTGTACCGGAGTCTTCGAGAACGACCGGGGCCTCTCCAGAAGCTTCGCCGGGTTCTCGGACTTCCTCTTACCCGAGCCAGAGCGTTGGCTCATGGTTGATGGCACCGGGGAGGGTGCGCCCTGCCTGGCAGCCAAGGAGCCCGACCATTCGGCGCTCCCGGTGCCTACGGACTCGCGGTGCTTAGCCTTTTGTTGGGCCCCCGTCGCCGGAGCACCCTCACAGGACTTAGAAGACTGCTCGGACTTCTTCTTCTCGCCTGGCGGGCTCTTATCTTCCAGCCAGTTGGCGAAACAGAGTTGGTGATCCTTCATGGTCCGTTCCGACATGTTTCCACAAAACGCGCAGTCCTTTTCCTTGTGCGTCTTGTCCTCATGGAGACAGTAGAGGCATAACGAATGCTCGTCCTCCTTGAAAACGTTCTGAAGCTGGCATCCAGGGCAGGTCCTGAATAGCTTCCCGGGCGTCGAGCTCCCTTTCTCCGGGTTAGGCCTCGGAACTTCTCGAATCCTCCAAAAGCGTAACTCGATGAAATCTTCACCCTTGAGGGGCGTAGAAAACTCCGAAACGGATCCCCTTTGATCGGAAGTAGAAACGGTGGAGCTTGAGGCTCTTTTAACCGAAAAAATGAGAAAATCTTCTGAAAAAAGCACGAAAACGCAGCAAAAGCTCGAGAGCTAAGCACGAGGACTCCCAACACTTGAACGTGCAGTAAAAATCTGAGGATGGCTGCCAGGGGAGGGGCTTAGGGAGAGGGCAGTCATTGGCTGGGGGCAGTATGACCCAGAGACCAGTGATTGGTTACCACTGAGAAAGACAGATCAGAAACGAAACTGATACTCATTTTTTCTATACCGAGGATTCCCGGCCTGACGACGGGGAATATTCATGAGCATGTGAATCCATGCCAGACTCCATGCTGGAGAAACGTGCCTTTTTGTATTCTTTTACGATAGTAACACTTAATGTGGGATACACAGCAACGTAACTGCGCCAGTTACAGCTAGCGATAAAAAGTGACATAGCAGCTGTCTGGTGCAGGTTTAGAGCTTTGTTCCTTCAAAATTAAGGTTGCTAAAACTGGCAGCCCCCACCCCCAAAGAGGATCATAAATTGTTAGTAGAGAGGTAATTTGGTAGTCAGATTCGAGACACTGGAACTAAAGTGGTGAGGCTCATATCCCAGCTTTGCCAACGGACAATACAGTGTGTCTTGGACGAATGATCTTATGTCACTGTATATAGCACTGTGACATCTTCTGTGTAAAGGTTTGCCTCTAACATATTGGTGGTGTTGTTTAGCCTATTACCTGATGTTTATTTTCATGTATGTCGCTTGAGTGGAAGGGGTTCTAGAGAGAAGAGAGCCGACCAAATGTCACAGACCCCTTTTGAGTATATTTTCAGGTTTACTTATTTTGTCAAAAAACGGTCTGCCTTCTTATACAATTTCAATGGTACCTCTGCCCATCATAAACAACAGTCCTCAATTCTGTGTGTTGTGTGTATATTAAAGCTTTAGAATACAATCAAAAATCTCAGATGAACATTTTAAGCTCACAACACTTAATATGGCGATGCTTGTATACTTGCCTTTGTGAACGAGAAAATGAAGATGGAATCATTGTCCTTTCCTTTTGCATAAACAGCTACTATTAAGGTTTGTTTTTAAATGTTGTCATGTAGAATTTTTCTGCTATGTGTGTATTTTTCATGTCAGCTCATGAAATCATTTGGCATTATTTTAGTTCATGAAAGTGAAATGTTCACAAACAATTACACCTTGCTCTATGACAAGAGCTGAGAAACAATGTGTTCAAGTGCAGAAATTGCAGAAACGGCTCAAATCTCAGCTTCTACACTTAACCAACATGTGTGACCCTGGGCTGCTCATTTAATCTAGATCTGCCTAAACTATTAAAATTGCGAGTATGTAAACTGTTGAATATTTTCAGTGCGTAAGTGTAATTTAGTTCTGAGGGTATGCTCTTCAAAAAAGTCTCACTCATGGTTTAACTGGCTACGGTGTTGCATTGTAATATAATGTAATGTAATTTGTCATTAGCAGTGCACGGTATAAATCAACATAACATTTGTATAGCGCCTTTTACCATTGGTATGGCCTTAAAGCACTGTAGATGAATGCCCTCGGGTGACCGAAGTCCAAGGTGCGGGAATCGCCAGAGGAGTTTAGAATGAGTGTGTGTATTTTAGCCAATACGAAGGTAGGTCGGGGTGGGCAAGTCCCTACTAGTGACCCATGTCAAGCTTTATTGTGGAGGGGTGCTGTGAGGTTGTCGGCAGAATATGCGAGTGCAGGAGACTGATGATGTGCCCAGCTAAACTGAATTTTTGTCGTCGGATGTAGCTGCACTCTAATGGCATAGCCGTCGTGCAATGTGTTCTCAAAAAGTATATGATAGCAGATGTGTATGGGTGGGTGGCCGTGCCTGAGGCCATCTGCCATTGACATGGTGTGTGATACATACCCATGTGTCCTGGCTGGTTTATTTTCATAGAAATGGTGCAGATTCTGCCCTGTGGTCTGCTTGAGTTTATTACCACTGTCTCTCAGTACATCTATGAAGGGATACTTTCTGTGCCTGCCTATCTGATTAGGGATTAAATAACCAGTAGTGTGGAATGGGTTTGTCAGGATGATGGGTGGTGGGGGGCTGGGGGGAGTTGTCAGGTCTTGAGGTCCTTCTGTAAGGCAAGGTGATCCTCTAAGCAGCAGATGCTAAGGGGAATTGCATTCCAGTTTGTGGGAGAGTGCGTGGACGGAGGAGGAGGATCCTCTTAATCTTGTTGATTTGATGGGAGAGATGACAAGGAGGAGTGCAGTGCCTGATCGTAGGTTTATATTGGGTTGGTAGGGAGTAAGCTTGTGTTGAAGGTATTCTGGGCATGTCTTGTGCATGGCACGGTGGGTGATGGTGTGGGATATTTTTACCCATGCCGATGTGCCCCACTGCACCACTTCACAAATGGGGAAAGAAACAGCCAAAAATGGATGCGCTAACCCATGTGCGCGCGAAAATCTGCAAAACTGCATGTGGGTCACAATCACAAAAGGCTGCACACCCCTGCCACACGCAGTTAAAGTGGGGGTGAAAACAGAATTCTCAATGCAGGAGCATGCCAGTGGGTGCTGTTACATTTACCATGATGCAAGGCCGCAGACTTGGGCTAAAAACCAAAAATGCCTTTTAAAATGCAGATTTGCAACCTTCAAAGTGCTTTTTTGGCACTAGATCCATTTTTATTTTCCAGTGAACAATTGAAATTAAAAGGCTACTGAAATTACAGATCATCCAGGTGGCTCAGAGGAGCCGGGCATCATTGACTGACAGCAGCTAAGAAATGTATCGCATGAAAAACCAGTCCAGCAACATTTGTTTTCAGTTCCACAGTTAAAATGCAGCAAAAAACGGCAACATGTAACAACTTCAGCTGTGCAGAGAGAACTCCAAGCAAAGGCTAGATACATACATCCAGACTACAAACAAATCCCAGCACTCAAGGGAAGAACTGGTGCTGAATAAAATGTATGTGCTGCAGAGGAAAATCTGATGTAAAGGACTCCGTTTTATATGCTTTTTCCAGAAGGAAGTGCAAAATCGCCTGTTTAAAAGCATGTTTTTGTTGAAAGACCTAATTTTTTAAATGTCAAAATCCACCTATATACTGTGTTCATTTATATGTGTTAATGTAGGTAACTTAAAGTCAAAACCCAGTCTTAAGTTAATTAAATATTTAATTCTGAGCTGATATTACTACTGGATGGAAAGGACTAATTGCTGCTGGGAGGTTTCCGCATGCTCATGACAAAGAACTCATCAGACTGTTGTCTGGTACTCAGCTAAAGACAATGGCAGGCTTGAACACTCATCCCTACAGGGGAGGGGCAGGAACTTCCCTCTCAAGGAGGAGGACCCCCACCCTGATCAAAAGAATTTGACAGCTGTTGCCAATTGAAAGAAAAGTAAAAAAAAAATGGTAAGGATTTTTGGTGGTTAAATGCCTAGTTGCAATTACGCTTTAAAAATCTGTAACTTTGCCACGTGAAGGAGAACAAATCTAAAAGTTGGTAGTTGTAAATCAAATTTTATGCTCTTTCTTTGAAGACGTGATTGAACCCTGTACAACATAAGGACCAAAAGTTATACCAAAACACTAATTGCGCCAAGACTATTGATGTTGCAAATCTAATATTGTATACCCATGTTCTAGGGGTGATTGTACAGATATGTACCGAATTAGGAGTTGTTAGGCCACATCTTTATGATTAAAATTAACTGAATTCCACAGAAAGACAAAGCCAGCTCTCACTGACGTGGAAATTGGATACAAAGGTAACCCACAAAATATGTAATGTATGTGTCCGATTTTATCAGAGGGCACAATTATAGAAATGTGTATTTGTGGGAAAGTTAAATTGTGGTCCAAATAACTTTGGAAGTTCCCAAGTCACATCATAAAATATGACAGCTCTTTCTGGCTTCCAAACAGAAAAAGGCAAGTGCCTTTGACCAATCACAGCCGTGGGGGTGTGGATTGTAATTCTGCACCTACCATAAACTGAGTGATGTCACTTGGCAGGATAAATAAAGGAACTTCACCACACACAGACACACTGATTCCTGACTCCATCCTGATTTCCGCGTGATGCCCTGTTCCAGAATTCTTCATCTTGTCCTGATCCAGACTACTTTACAAAACCAAGGCCATCAGCATTTGCTGAACTCTTTTCAGCTAGGCCCAAATCCTGAAACCATCCCAAAAAAAGTCAGGGAAATAATTCTGATCCAGTCTGGCTTGCTACCATTCATGCTTGACTACTGAAACTCACCATCCTCGTAATCTACAGTGTCCAGTGACCAGAAGGGCCAATCCAATCCAATCTGAGGTGCAGTCGAATTGACCAGAACCACCAAGCTGTCCGTCCCGCCAGAAATGCCCTGCTGCCTGTAGACCCGATCCGTGATGACCAGAACCTGACGGTCCAATCTTAAATTACAGTGGACTGTAAGTATAAACAGGAATCATAGTAACCCATAGTATATATATATACATATATATATATACATATATACATATATATATATAACCCATCCTCTCTTAAATTAAGAACTTGTAATAGTGTCACACCAATCTTAAAACCTTGCTTTGATTTCTTGTGCTAGTGATAATTTCTTTAAAATCCTTTTGTCTTGTGAAATCCCAAACCCTTAAAATCATCCCACAGGTAATCCGACTGAGTCCTCCAAGGCAAACACAGAGGTGCTGGGGTTCGTTTCCGCTGGCCACTATGGAGCTTACTGTGTTTCAAACTGGTAACCAGCCTGAATACCCTAGTTTAGAGCATAACTGTATTGTAAAAACTGATTTCCGTTTTTCATTTTCACGCCTTTATTTTTAAAAGTGCCTCTCATTCAAACTTGCATAACTTCTTCAATTTTATAGCTAGAGAATTAATGTCAACGCTGAGTTAAACCTATGACCTGTAGCTACATCCACAACCACAAACCGCATCACGAAACAATGTATTTGACCCGTTTATATTAAAAATCGCATAGTGAAATTTAGGTGGGAATTCACAATTTTGCAAAAGTTTTACATGTGTGTTTTCCCATTCAAAGTATTTCCAAACTCCAATTCTGATTTAAAGTGTGTTCTGTTGCTCATCTTGTAGCCCATGTTTGTTAGAACCTGTTCAGTATTGCCCCCATAGGAATTTATATCAATTTAATGATTTTTGCACACTTTTCATTGTTTCACAAAGCCATTTTCAACTGTCATTTAAAAGCGTACATTTCCAAAAGCGTTTTTCTCTCTTGTTTGAGGAGGGAAGATTATATTCAAAACTTATACACTGTTCTACATTCCTGAATACCTGCTGCTTACTTACATCTGTGTAGAATTGCTCATGTGTGAATTGAGAACTTTGCAGGGCGAATTTTAACTTAAACGCTATCTGTTCTACAAACTAAAACTGTTCTTTTCTCTGTGTTTATCTTCTGTATTGCTGTAAGTGAATTCAATTGCCTTACTTACTTTCTGAATTGTTTTGTCACCACATTGGTGATTTCTGCCCCATATATATTAATGTGTGTTTGATTTGAATTTAAATAAATATTTCCCTTTACCAACCAGTCTGATTCCTGGTCCATTGTGACCTGAGGGGTATTTTGAGAAGGGTGTCATATGAGTGGTATATCACTCAGAATATTGAACCTATAGACACAATAAATAAATATTTCATTTGTGCATTAAATGCTAGGCGAGACCTGGGTGTATTGCCTGATTAAAATCCTTAACAATGCACATGGCTTTGAACGGGGACCGTCGCCCGACAGGGAGCCAGTGGAGGACACGGAGGGCGGGTTTGATGGGCTCTCTGGGGCCAAGGGCAAGGAGGAGGCTAGCTTTGGTGTTTTGGACCCATTGTAGCTTTCCAAGTTGATTTGCAGGGCCGCCCAGGTAAAGGGAGTTAGCGTAGTCTAGGCAGGAGAGGACGAAAGTCAGGATCGCTGTGGCTCTGAGGGGAGGAGAGGTAAGCGAAGATGCGTCTGAGAATGTAGAGGTGTAGATAGCAAGATTTAGACACAGAGTTGATGTGGAGTGAAAGTGTCAGATCTGCGTCCATGGTACAGCCCAGGTTCTTTACTGAGTTGGATACGGCGGAAGGAAGGCCTATGGAGGACAGTCAAGGTGTGGGTTGGTGGAGGAGTGCAGGTAGTTAGCCATCATTCAGTGATCGATTTCTGACAGACATGAGGTGACGTCGGGATGGTGGATGGAAGAGGTCTTAGGAATCTTGAAGACGATCTGAGTGTTTTCTGCATAGTTGTAGCACGTAAGGCCATGTGAGTGAATGAGAGCAGTAGGGGGCTCAGGTAGAGGTTGAAGAGCAGGGGGGCATAGCGAGGTGCCCTGTGGTAACCCGTTGGTGACAGAGCGGGGGGGGCAGAAGGGAGGAATGAGGGTGATTTGTGAGTGGTTGGCGAGGAAGGAGGAGCTCCACTTTAATGATGTGCCCCTAATGCTGAGTGAGTGGAGTCCGTCTGTGAGGATGCAGTGGTCAATAGTGTCAAAGGCCGCTGAGAGGTTGAGGAGGATAAGTGCGGCAGAGCCATCAGAGTCTGCGGTTCTTTTGAGTCCTTACATTTTGTAGAGCATGGTTATAGGCGCTAGGACATTTTCTGCAGTACCTGTGGGCTGAAGGCAAGTCTTGTTCCCAAAGGCCTAATAAGCTTCCTGAATGCTTACACTGGTACCTACCTGTGAACCTGAAAAACGTGTTCATTAGTTCTTGAACCAATTGGCTAAAAGAAGGAATTACTAAGCACATTAGTAAAATGTGAAATAAGGGTAATGATTTTTGCATTAACTAAATATTTATCTCCCTATTATTGTGAATTTATGGTCTGTCCCTTAATTGTAAGGGGAATACAATATTATCAGAACTGTGAAGTGTTGTGTAACCTCAGAATGTTGGTTGCTTGCAGTGTATAAAGTGTAAATACCTGGGATCTTGCGGTGTGCAGTACTGTTGATTTTAAAGATCATGTGTTTACTTTTTATTAAAAGTATGACTACTATTAATCAGTAGTAGTATGTTGCTGGCATCGGCTTACAAACACATGCATTGCATTGTCTGCCATCCACCGGCTGGCTGGGAGCACTGCATCTGTTTTTCACATTCGAAAAAACATAGGGCGTTGAAAGGGCACTCCTGCCACACCACCCCTATCCCACACGCACAGGTACCCATTATAAACTCTTAAAAAGGAAGTAGGTGACCAAGCTCTATGCAAGCAACAATGCCCAAAGTCCCAATAACAGATATCTTTCAATCTGGACAGTAGATCATGTGTTCACACTAAACAGATATTGGAACAAACTATGTTAAAAAACATAAAACAACTTTATTTCGTATCCTTATAACAATAGAAAACATGGTTAAAAACAACATTGAAACGCAAATACCACTAAGTCCACATGTGTGAGGTTAGTAACTTTTAAAGTGCAAATATGCAACAATTAAAGTGCAAAATGCATCAATGAATTAATACAAACAATTAAAAAAACAGGCAACGGCTCTAGATTAGTATCAACCCCTTCAACTATGAATCCATAAGCCCAGTAATACTGACTATGGCTAACAGGTGTACTGAAATACAATTAACAACCACTGAGTATCATATTCAACTTGTGGTGAATAGCCGAATTCCCACAGATGTTGCTATCATTTTAGGTTGTATCACAAACGAGAGAATCATTCACTCATTACTAAACATTAAAACATGTCGACACAGGTGTTTCGACCTACAAAAACCAGGGGTTCACCTATCAACACTTCTGACTCCAGAGGTGAGTTAGACCATTTCTATCTCACCCACCTCCTGCATGCTCTTCAGTTTTGGGACCACTGGACCCCTTCTTACAAGGACCGAGTGGAGGGGAGCCCTCTCCCCTTAGTATCGGGAGGACAGCTAAGGTGCAACGCGCTCGCCTTGGTAGCAAGACGACGCGGAGCAACACAGGATCAATCCCAGGATCTGCGCTTAGAAACCTCTGGGTATTAAGCACAAGATAAATAACCAATTATATTTAAGCATGTGGCTCCATGCTTTCCTATGGCAGCACCCACCACCATATTTGGTGTGCTGCCAGGGACCCCCAGAATCCCTAGTGCAATGTCATTTTGGGTTCACTGGTGAGTCCCTAGACTCCCCAGTACAGGAGGGATCACCTCCTTTCTGTGACTAGTGCATTTTGCTACTTGCAGCACCAGCCATCTTCAATGGAGTGCTGTGGGAATATGTTGTTTACCCTTAACATGTTTCTAATAGCAGTTTTTCTACTTTTCAGGCCTTCCCTGAAAAGGCTGGTGGCAGTCGATACTTTTTAATCGATTTTGTGCATGCATCACCCATGGCTGCTGCAGCAGCAGCAAAAATGCACTAAATGGAACCATATACTCAACATGGTGCTCCTTACTCTTGAGCCCTGTCCAAGATGGCCTGTCCCTTGTCAGCTATCCTTTGTATCTTAACCCCTCTGTGCTCTATCAGACCCTCTTGCTACTCAGCTTGGATCAGTGACATCACTTCCTGTGCACATCTTGGATCAACCCCATCTCCAGCCGAAGGCCTCTGGGAATATCAATCAAGAAGAAATGACCTCATCCCACCAACACCAGGGACAATATCAGAGAGACCAACCACTGATGGACTCGGCAATCAGGTGACAAGAGCATGTCATCCTTTCTGGTTTTTGGCTTTGTATATAATAGTGACCATTTATATATTGCACATATGATATGTGATATGGCATTTATAACGCGCCTATACACAAGTGTTTCAAGGCGTGACGAGGCAAGGGGGGGACAAAGGGAGGACAGCCAACGATCCTACTAGGCCAGGTGTCATTCAGATCGCGCAAGTGCAAGGGAAGGGGGAGAAAGGAAAAGTGCATGGGAAGGGGGGAAAGGAAAAGTGCACAGGGGGAGGGGGGGAGGGAAAGTGCAGTACATGGGAAGTGGAATAATAAGACACAAACAGCCAGCTAGTGGGCAGTGCAAGGAAGTGCAGACGTAAGTGCTGGTAGGGGGACTGAAGGGATACAGAAAAACAGTCCCCAAGTGCAGGGGTTGCCAGGGAGGCAGTGCAGGTTGGTAATTGACAGGGCCTGGGCCAGAGATCAGAAGGGTGGCCAGGTAAACCAGTGCTATTTCAGTCAGGAGTTCAGCAAGGGAGAGGAGGAGAGAAAGCAGATGCAAAGAGGAAGATTTTGAGGTGTTTCCGGAACCGGAGATGGTTCTCCTCGAGTTTCAGGGAGGCAGGAAGGCTGTTCCAGAAAGAGGCCCCTGCCGAAGAGAGTGATCTGCCACCAACTCGTTGCTTTGAGAAGCGACTGACCCTAAGGGAGTTGGAGGCAGATGAGCGAAGAGCTCGAGAGGGAAGATATTTAGGAAGAGAGAGTTGAAGGTAGTGCGGCCCCAGACCCCAGAAGGCCTTGTGTACAGTGCAGAGGGTTTTGAACTTAATCCTCGCAGCCACTGGGAGCCAGTGCAGAGATTTCAGTCCTGGAGAGATACGATCCCTGGGTTTGAGGCCAAGGACAAGTCTTGCAGTCTTGTTCTGGATAAGTTGCAGAGGGCGGAGAGTGGAGGCAGGCAGATTTAGATAGAGGCTGTTACAGTAGTCCAGCTGGGAAGGACCAGGGCTCTGGAGACGGTGAACTTCTGGGGGAAGGAGAGGAAAGGAAGAATACCTCTAAGGAGGTGCTGCTGGTAGTGTGACTTCTTAGAGACGTCAGAGATGTGAGGGGAGAAGGAGAGTGTAGAGTCGAAGATGACCCTGAGGCTTTTAGCCTTGCAGGTGGGAGTGGGAGGAGGGCCAAAAGAGGCCGGCCAGAGAGCTGCAGGGAAGGAGGGAGTGGGTGTGCCGATGAGTAGGATCTCAGTCTTACTGGCATTAAGGCAGAGGTCGTTGGCGGCACACCATTCCTGGATGGCAGACAGTCAGAGATGAGGGAAGGAGAGGAGGAGGCCGAGGGTTGCCTGAAAATGAGCTGGGTATCATTCACATAGCACTGAAAGTTGGGACAGAGAGCGGCAATACGATGGGCAAGGAGTGCCAGGTATTGGTTGAACAACCAGGGAGAGAAGCTAGACCCCTGGGGGACACCACAGGTAGAGAAAAAGATGTCGGAGAGGAAGGACCCTAGTTGAACCTGGGAGGGTCGGTCAGAGAGGAAAGAAGTCACCCACGCCAGAGCCTGACCAGTGATACTCAGGTTATCACAGAGATGGTTGAGCAGGATGACATGGTTGACAGTGTCAAAGGCAGAAGAGAGATCAAGCAAGATAAGAACGCAAGGGGTGTTAGAGTCGAGGTTGGTGAGAAGGTCTTCACGGATGTTCAGGAGAGCAGTTTCCGTACTTCTGGCAGCTCTGAAGCCAGACTGATGGTCATGAAGACAACCAACAGATTCACTGTGGAGATTGAGCTGGGAGATGGCCAGTTTCTCCAGGAGCTTTCCCAGGAAGGGAGTGATGGAAATTGGGCGATAGTTAGCTGGGCTGGAGGGATCAGCGGAGGGTTTCTTAAGAAGAGGGTGCACAAGAGAGTGCTTCAGGGGGGAATAGAAGACTCCAGTGGTGAAGGAGTGATTGCAGAAATCCGCCAGGGCAGGAGCCAGGGAGTCGATGTGATCCTTGATAGTTTTGGAGGAACAGGGGTGAACCTGTTTCAACGTGACTTTCATAGATCGGACTTGTCTAGAAACCTCGTCTGGAGAGAAAAGGCGAAAGGCCGAGAAGGAGGGAGGAGGGGTGGCTGCAGAAGGGCCAGAGGAAGAAAAGGGAATCGAGGGAGGGGGGAGAGAGGAGGAGAGTGAGGACAGGATGTCCTGAGTTTTTGAAATGAAGTGAGAAGCCAGAGCCGTGCAGAGGGCCTGGGAAGGGACAGGAGAGGGAGAGACTGCGGCAGGATTGACCAGTTCCTTGCAGATTTTAAAGAGTTCAGCTGAGTTGTTAGATGCTGCAGAGACGCGGGCTTGCAAATGAGCTCTCTTCTTGGTGTGGACAGAGAGCCGGTATTGCCTTTGCAGCAGGCGGCAGGCCAGTTTGTCAGAGGATGAACTTGAAGCACGCCATTTCCTCTCGGCAACCCTACACTTGCGTTTTAGGGTGACGAGGTCAGAGTCATACCAGGAGTTACACTTGGCTTTGGGCTTCAGGATTCTCATGACAGGGGCAAGGATGTCGAGAGTATCAGATATAGAAGAGTGGAGCATGGAGAAGGCTTTGTCAGGGTGAGAGTCAGCCAGGGGGGGAGGAAGGGGTGAGAAGGTGGCGGCGAAAGCCTCAGCTGACACGCGCTTCATGGGTCGGGTGGGTGGCAGTGATGGAGGTGGCTTGGCCTGCGGGGTAGGGAGGGTGAGGTGGGAGGATAGGAGGCAAAGTGCTTTGTTTCTTTGCTAATAGTAATATCATTTGAAAATCATAGCTGCTTCTAATTTATATCCACAATGTATGCAATCTGTGTTCAGGCTTGAGCACTTTTTTACGTTTTGTGAGACTGCTAATCTAAGTCTCCCAACTAGGCTGGGGTATGTGAGCCATTTTCATACGGCTACTTACCTGTGCCCTGTATCTTAACAACACCTTTCTCATGGTTGCTATTGTTAAACTATGTCATCTACCTATGCTTCAGTACTCTTGTCATGGACTGAAAAGAGTATCCTTCAAATGCTGGCTCATTATTCTGATTCCATCAAGTCTAAAGAGAGTTGGGGGGAAAGGGAGGGAGTACCCATGCACATTTTATTGCTGCAGGACAGAATATCAAGGGGTGCAGGGGGGAGGGGGCAGCAAACGGAGATTCTGGATCCCATCATTTCTTTGGTTCAGAGGAGGAGCCCAAAGGAGTATGTGCCCCGTGCCCCAAAATGTTATAACGACCCTGCTTGAATGCGGTGGTCCTTTTAGAAATTCCAATTGGTACTATTCACAAAAGGTTTCAATTTGGATTCAGTTTGACAGATTTTAGAAAATCTGCTCAACAGCTTCTTGGCTAGCCCTCTGCAATGCGCCACCCATCCTCTCTCTTCCCATATGTCTGGAGACTGTTTGAAGAAAGGTTTATTTACTCTTTCCCTCACTAATCACTAGCCCTGAATTCTCCTACTCTTCTTCAGCCTTCTTTCCCTTACCTCCATCTTTCTCTCGGCTCCTCTTTCCCTCAATCCCCGCTGCCCTTCATTGCCTCACACCACTTAGACACTCTTTGAATGCCTAGAACAATGCCAAAACTAGGGGCTTTGCCAATGCTTGTTTGGTATATATGGGATTATTAAGGTGGTCGTTTTTTTAATAACATTTTCGGTACTTAGACTGAAGCGTAAGGAGAATATAAGATCTGCCCAGAATCACACACTTTTGATAAATTCAGCTCTCCTATTTCAAAATGATACACCTGGGGCACCAAAAATTGGACAGAAATATGAATTATTATATCAAACAAACGTGCCAAATATCGCACCTAATATTTATTGCGCATTGGGAACCAATGATTGGCATAACTGGTTGTTTAACCTAGTGACGAGATAAGATATCTTTTGGAGACCCACAACCAGGAAATCTTCCCCCACCCATGAAGCTCTGTGGCATGCAATGTGTTTAACTTTTCCGACCCTGCCAATTACAAGAGGTTTATCGACCATGTAAAGCAAAACAGGCCCGGTTCACTGACTGAGGAGTAATTAGCACAACATAATACATGTAGTAACATAGGGAGATTATATCAGAAATGTATCTGTGTTACTCTGCAAAAGTGACTGTTGCAAGCAAGGAAACATTTGCAGCTGCACTATAACTAGTTGTGCTGTGCATGTTGAAAGAAATCAACACATGAATAGGAAGCAGAGGGAGAAAAGCCACACATAAAATGCTCACTACAAAACGTGGCCCCACTCGTGATGCCACTGATTAAAGTTATGTACACACCGAATAATCTCTTGGCCATCATTGGCTGAACGAGCGGTAGTTTTGCTTGATCAATTATACAGAATAAAGGGGCGTCAGGTATGTCAATGGCTCTGCATGCAGCTGAGCCGCACTTACTGCGGGGCCGATGATTAGGCTTTCTAATTATGCGCATGATCTGTGACTGCGGACATATCTGCTCAGTTATCTGCATTAGTAGAATCACATTTCTACACTATCAATTACCGCCCACTGGATTTTTGAACCTTTTATTTCTTCATCATTGTCACGGACATAATTCATGTATTAATCAAGTGTTTACAGTCCACTGAGCACTGCCTGTGTATAAAACACACGGGGTCCTTCGATATGACACAGACCATAACATCCTTTTTCCCTACAGATTACACTGATAGAGGAATGCGATCTGGATTGTCAGCACAATATACAAAGTGAGGCAGTTACGTTCAAATGTACAAGTGCGCGTATTATATACATCTTTAAATGGAAACAAGAAGAGCAATGTTAGCTTTAAGTTAACCTAGGCTCAGCCCTGAAGGATCAAAAAATGTCCTCAGCCCGGGGGCGCTGCGGGAACATCCTGATTCATTTCCATTCATCACAATCATTTTCTGTGGCTTACTCTTCGTGTCTCACTATTTGTGTGTGTGTGTGTGTCTTTATCTCTCTCTACTTACCCTCCCCCTACAGTCATGATCCCGCCCCCTTGCAATTCCTCTCCACGAAAGAGGGAAAGTGCACTAGTTTGGCCATAATTATGCAAATGACTGAAAAACAACATACTTGCTGAGTGAAGTAGGTGCAGACCCAACAGAATGTATGCTTGTTTGTTTTCCGCCAGCTGCATAATGCTAATTTCTGTAAAATAGACAATGGGCCTCATTACGACTTTGCCAGTATCCTTGCAGTAATTCCACCAGGGTACCAGCAAACGGTAATACCGTTCCTGGCACATGGACCAGCTATTTTTTGCCAGTAGGGTGGCAGAATTACCTCCAGCTCTTAGTGTAGAGTTGCGTGACGTCGTCCTGCTGGGATGCGCCAACCCGCAGTCTGGTCATGTGACCACAGTTAATGTGTGTGTGCACCGTGCCCACAAAGCAATTCCTGCTTGTGATCCAACGTGTCCGGCCATCATTTCCATGCACGCTGCTGATGCCTAGTCCCAGAGGATCAACACTCGCTCCGGGGGAACGTAGCTCTTCCCCACGCAAGCTGTAACAACAAATGTATCACGAGTAGCAAGCGACCGTCCTGCAGGGAGAAGTGACCGGCAAGGCATGGAGGCCCCAACGGTGAGTGCAGGAAGCACCCAGTCACACGGCCATGGCCACGCCAAAAAGAATCACAACAACCCCCAGAGTTACTGGGGGCAGGGGGAGGGAACACACAAAAGCCCCCATTTTGAGAAGAAAAAATAAAAACGAAGGAAAGAGTTTTTGAAGTGCCCACACAGACATCCAGTCTGAAGGGCTACAGCCACTTACCAGGAGAGCAAGGGTGTCCACAGCACGCAAGGCACATGTCACACGCCTGAGAGCATGTCGGAAAAGGAGCCAGGCCCTGCAGCGCCAGCCCATGCACAAGGCCAAAAAGGGAGGAATGCGTTCCCTATACCCTCAGTTTTGCCGTTTGACACAATGGACACCACCAGTCTGGGTCCTTGATGGACTAGATGGATGAAAGAATTTGACGCGTACATCGACACAGTGGGCTTACAAGAGGATAAGTGGATTGTTGGCCTACTCAAGGTCATGGCAGGCCCAGAGGTACGAGATATCATTTTTGAATTGCCCGAGGATGTAGAATATAAATACGAGGACCTAAAGAAAATCTTGAAGGAATATTTTGCAACACACCGTAATGGGACTAATCGACATCCTATACCAACTCATGGCAGGCAAATACATGTCCAGAGCAGCCAAGGTGGCAGCACAGTTACTGAACCTCTTCAAGGGCATAGGAAAACTGAGGGGTCGCAAAATACATCTACACATTGACCCAGAGGTGAAACCCATTGCTCAACATTTCAGAGGGATCACGTTCAACATCCAGAAACAAGTTGAAAAAGAGCTACTATTACTGTTGGAAGGAGATATCATAGAGCCTGCTTCGGGGCCCACACTGTGGGTATCGCCCGTCGTCTCAGTACCCAAAAGTAGTGCCGAAGGCCAAATCAGACTATGTGTCGACATGAGGGCCCCAAATCAAGCAATCTTACGAGAACACCATCAATCACCTTGCATTACGGATATGATGCATCTGCTTAATGGAGCGACAGTGTTTTCTTGCCTTGATCTGAACAATGGATACCACCAGATTGAACTCAGCGAGGAATCGTGCTACATAATAACCATCTCCACAAACCTAGGGTTGTTCAGGTATAATCGCTTAATCTTCGGAATCTCGTCAGCAGCTGACATTTTCCAAGAGGAGATAAGAAAGATCATATGTCACGTACCTCATTGCATCAATTACAGCGATGACATTCTCATATTTGGCAAATCCCAAGAAACCCATGACGCCAAGTTGATGAAAGTATGCGCAGCCCTCAGCGAGGCAAGCCTTACCCTGAACAAAGACAAGAGAAACTTCAACAAAAGCACCCTAAAATGCTTCATCCATATTTTCTCGCAGAAAGGCATTCAACCCGACCACGTCAAAATTAAAGAACTGACGGAGGCACCACGCCCTGCAACCATGGCCCAAGTAAGATCATTCCTGGGGCTGGCAAGTTATTGCACAAGATACCTTCCAGAATTTGCTACCACAAGCACGTCACTACGTGCGTTCACAAAGCAAGAAGCCAAGTTTGAGTGGGAACCAATGCAACAAGGGAGTTTGGACGCAATCTGGAGAGACATGGCCACAGCAGTGTGCATGTCATACTTTGACCCAAATCTACAGACAGAACGTACTGTGGACGCCTTCTGATGGGCCTGGGGGCAGTCCTCGCACAGCATTCGGGAAGCAAACATGCAAAATGCAAATAGTCTCATTTGCCAGTAGTAGTGTCACAGAAACAGAGCAGAGGTATTCACAGGCCGAGAAGGAGGCGCTGGCAGTGGTCTGGGCAACTGCCGCCAAGAATTGCAAGATGGGGGCTACGCCTTCAAGAATACAAATTCACTATACTGCACAAAACGGGGAAAGACTAAAAACCCTGAAGACTTCTTTTCGAGACATTGGCTTGCAGGACAAACAACATCAAAAGACTGAGTACACGGCTATTTAAACTGCATAATACACCAGGAAATCCCACCGGCCATTCCCATAAAGGACATTGCAAGTCATACGGCTGAAGATGCCACCCTCGCCCTGGTAACATCTTGCATCAACAATGGAAGATGGAAATCGGCAGAAGAGGCAATCCGAGGAAACCAAGCATTCGATGAAAGACTATTCAAGACGTTAGCAAGGTCAAAAGATGAACTGTCCATCTCACCAGTGTCCGTGCTATTAAAGAGGGACCGAAAAATCATGCCAGTCGCACTCCAATGAATAATAGAGATAGCACATGAAAGCCTTCGACAACTACTTTGGTTTCCATCACCGCAAGGTCACACCCCTCTGGCCTCAAGCGAACGGAATAGTAGAACGTTTCATGAACAACATCAAGAGGGGCGTTCGCAATGCAATAATCACGCACATGTCCATTGAACAGGTACTTTGCCAACTCCTAAGGGACTACTGCAATACCCTGCATGACTCCATGTGAACATGCCTGGTAGAACTCATGTTTGGATGTCCAATAAGGACAATAATCCTTGTTGGGGGCCAGGAAATAGAAGAGAATGGTGGAGTCCAGGTTAAAGGACCATTGTGCGAAAGAGAAGATGAAAGAGTACGCGGACAAAAGGAAAAGACCACAAGCTGTGAAGCTGACCGTATGAGAACAAGTACTGGCACAACAAACACAAACTCACAAGGACATGCCACCATTCGACTCACGACCCTTACAAGTCTCCCACATAAAGCGCTCACAGGGGGACGATAACCAAAAACAGCTCCTTCTTCAGAAAAACAGGAGGGGACACAATGCACCTTAATGGACCCTGGAATGAGGAAGACGACTATGAAGAGAGACAAGGAGGATCAGGTTACTTTGCAGTTGAAGAGGAACCCGACAGAGATGAGAGCAGCCGGGAAGAGGAACGTCCGGATGAAAAGGAGGAGTCACCCCAACAAGGAAGGCCACACTGCCTGGCCAGAAGACATCGAAGATGGATTGAAGAAATGGGGTAGGACAGTATTTATTATGGGTGGAGATGTAGGGATGCGTGACGGCGCGCTGCTGGGACACGCCATCCCACAAACTGCTCATGTGACCAAAGTTAGTGTGTGCGCATGCATCACACGCAAATAAAGCAGTTCCTGCATGTTCGGTCATCATTTCCATGTGCGCTGCTGATGCTTAGTCCCAGCGCGTCGCTCCCGACAACAGGAACCTCACACT
Source organism: Ambystoma mexicanum (assembly GCF_040938575.1). Taxonomy (NCBI): domain Eukaryota; kingdom Metazoa; phylum Chordata; class Amphibia; order Caudata; family Ambystomatidae; genus Ambystoma; species Ambystoma mexicanum. Next base: position 676,558,759 of record NC_090934.1, read on the forward strand.
TAGCTGGAGATAATTCCCGCACTGCATCTGCAAACTTGTACTTGCCCAGTGCGGAAACGTGCCACTATGCAGTAATACCGGCACATTAATTCTGCACTGGTCAAGGCCCAATATTCTGTACTGGCTGCTCAAGAACAGAAGGCCAGTCAGAACACTCTCTTTTCTAAGTGATTCCTGGCATGGAAGTGCAGACTCAGGTGTACCAGGAATTGTGACTTTTACCCTGAAAGACATGCAAGGCTACTTACACTAAGTTACTAACGATTGGATAGCTGATGAGTTAAGCAATCACCTCTCGCGTGCCTCCTGTTCTAATCCCAGGAGCCGACTCAACCTTTTATTCTTCAGGAGGTCGATACATTGTTTTACATTACATTGGGTAACAATACCAGCTAACGCTACAGTGCTTACAAGCAGGAGGTAACCAACATGAACCACAGAGCTGCATTACGCAGGAATGAGTGATGGCAAAAATGTGAGAGGGTAGAAAAGCAAACAACTGCAAAAACAGTGCATCCCATGGTGCTCCTCAGCTGGAAGTGTCATTTTAAACGCATTGCAATCCGACTTTCACACCCATGCTCCATTTGTTTGTCTTTGGCTGGCCTTGATTCTAAAATAGGAATACATTCAGCATTGGGTTTCACAGGATGAAAACTGCTCTGGAAAAGTACATATTTTGATGGAATTACTATATTAGTAAATAATAACAGTTTAAAGACTCAAGTCCAATCTCTAAGTACATTGGGCCTCATACTGAGTCGGCCGGTCCGGTATAAAAGTGCTGGTATTCATGGATACCGGAACTTTACCGGACTGGCCGACTATGGTTTGGCCGGTGGGGCACCTTATTTATTTTACCTCCAGCTGAAAGCTGAAGGTAAGGCAGCGGCCCTACTGGCAGAAATGGCTTCATTACCAACACTGGCATTGCAGGTGCCGATAATAACGGTAAATCCCCACATGGACCGGTAACAGCTTGGTGAAACATTTTCATGTTCTCTTCACTAGTTACTGGAGTACAGCTTGAAAAAGTCCCAGTACTAAATACTGGTAACACTGTGAAGTCCTGGAACTGAGGGACGGGTGGGACCCCTCCATTTAAAGCACTGCAAAATGAGTGCCACCTGTACAAATGTTCTTTGTCATGCAAGGGGTGCTCTTGGGTATTGGAGAATGTGCTGCAAGCCCCCATCTATAATAACTGGATTTGAATATAGGCATGTGCCATGCAAAGCAGGGATTTCTTGCTTGGCCCTGTTCATGCCTCCATTGTGGAACATGCCTGGGCCGAATTCATCACAACAATGAGAAAGAAAACAGAGACCTATGTGAAGATGTTCAATAGTGACTAGAGTACTCCTAGTCACTATTCCCCCTTTCTCCATCCATGTGGGCATCCCCCAAAATGGGGACGATACCGGAACCTTTGGCAGCGAAAAATTGAGCTTCCCCTTTCAATTTAGTATAGCGTGCAGGGGCACGGCCTTGTGTGTGGTAACGCCCCACCGAAGCACTGTCCTCCAGCGCCTCACCTAACTGCCCTCTTTGAACACATTGGATGCTTAGATACCTGGCTATGCCTATTACATATTAGCCATTGGCATACTAGCGGGGGAAGGCAGGTGGGACCTATGGAAGAAAGGGGACTAAGGACTATGAGTACTCTAGTCACTACGGTGAGTACGTCTAATTACTCATACGTCCCGTCCCCTTTTCTCCATCCTTGTGAGTGATTCCCCCAAACAAGAACATAGGGTGGAGCTGTGATAACCTGCCTCATATCTAGGATGAAACAAAAAGGTTCTTCATAACTGCCTGACCAAACTCAGCATCGCACCTGGAGCTGGTGTCCACTGAGTAGTGCTTACGAAACGTCGACCGAGTGCGGATGATATCCCAAGAAGCATGTCTCTGAAACGCAAGAGCCGTGGCATTGGCTCTGACCGCATGGGAATTCTCTCAGGAACAGGCCTGCCCATGGCCTTGTACGCCTCTGAAATGGCCTGGACCATCCAATGGGTGATGGAAGCATTGGCAGCCTGAGAGCTGGGGGAGGAGCCCCCAAATGTCACGAAAAATGCCTTGGACGTCCTTAAGGATTTCATCCGAGAGAGAACACTTGAGGACCCTTTTGAGGTCCAAGGAATGCAGGGCCCACTCTGCCTCCGACTGCGAGTTCGGGAAGAATACGGGCAGGCAGATCTCCCGATTCAGATGAAATGGAGAGACCACCTTGAGCAAGAAGTTTGGGTGAGTGCGTAGGATGACCTTGCTGTGAAACGTGTGAAGGGCTTGCACAAGGACAATGCCTGCAGCTCACTAACCCTGCATGCAGATGTGAGAACCACAAGTACAACCGTCTTTAGTGTCCACACAGGCCATCGGCTCTAAAGGCCTGCGCTTCAAATCTGCCAGAACAGCACTGAGGTCCCAGACCATGGGCGGCCTATGCACTGGAAGAAAAAGCCTAGACAACCCCTTAAGGTGGGCCTTAACCACCGAATGACCACAGAAAAAACATGATCAGAGGAATTCTTGTAAGCTCCAATGGCTGCCAAATAAGTGCAGCAAGTACCCACCTGACTTCCAGAATGTGCCAGGTGCGCTGAAAAAGCCAGAACGTCATCCAGAGCAAAGGTGACAGGGTCCAGACCCTTGTCAGGAGCCCAATGGCAGAACATAGTCCATTTACTCTTATACTGGGACCGAGTTGAGGGCCTTGTGGCCTGTTGAATGATGTCCTAGTTGTTATCCAAAAACTGAGCATGCTGAAACCTCAGCTGGTCAGGAACCAGGCCACCAGTGCCAGCTTGACTGGGTCCGGATGCTCCACCCCCCTGCACCGCTGCACCAGGTATCTCCTGCTGGAGATAGGAAGATGGACAGGACCCTGGGAGCACAACTGCAGCAGATCCGAAAACCAGGGTCTCGAAGGCCAGTGGGGGGCAATCAGGAAGAGGCTGCATCCCACGAAGCCCAGAAACTTGTGGAGGGTCCAATTGGAGCAGAGGGTTGGGTGGGAATGCAGAACACCTGTGGCATTGCCAACATATCTGGAAGGCATTTCACAGAGACTCCCAACCCCATCTTGCCTATGAAGCAAACTGGGGGCACTTGGAATTCAGAGGGGACGTGAACAAATCCAGGACTGCTAACCCCCATCGCTGGAACAGGGGCAACAAGGAGTCGGTGTGCAACTCCCACTCATAGGTGTTGAACCCCAAGCGGGTCAGCTGGTCCGCTTCTGCACTGCTTTCCCCCGGGAGGACTGCTGAAATCCAAATCTCCTTTGTCAGGGCCCATTCCCATATCAATACTGCCTCCATGCAGAGGGGGGGAGGGGAACGGGTGGCATCCGGCTTGTTCGAGTAAAATATTGTAGTAGAATTGTCTGTCCTGACCAGAACCGACCTGTCCCTGATGGGCAAAAATGCAGGAGGGTTTCCGTCCTGGACATTGCTCCATGAATCGCATAGCCCTCCAGAGTAGCAGAGTAGCTCCCCAGCCCGAAAGGGAGGAGTCCATCATCACCACCAGGGTAGGCTGCGGTCGGGTGAATGGGGCTCCAACCGAAACACTGCCATCCATCAGCCACCAGCAAAGATCGGGCAATAGGAGTGGTGGTATTGGGGCCTGTCCGACTGAGACCCCGTCTCCTTCAGGTAAGCGTGCTGTACAGTGAAAAAGCAGGAGGCCATAAGGCCCAGAATGTGTTGGAACCACAATGCTGAGATGGTCATGTTGGCCAGAAAGTTCCAACGCACCCCTAGGAAGACCAGTTCCTGAGATGGGCACAATTGACTTCCTCTGGTTAAGGGAGAACCCCAGCTGATAAAGGATATCTGCCAATCTCTGGCAGGAGTGCACCACTGCTTCGGCTGACCCAACCCTCCCCAGCCAGTTGTCCAAATAAGGGTACAGATGATGGCCCTGCAAGATGGGAAGGCCCTGTTGTTTAGGTAGACCAGTGAGGACTGGGGTTCACACTACACATTCACAGTTCAGAGCACCCAGGGCCCATCAAACCCTCCCCCAGCATACAGACCGAAGACTCAGCCAAGGGCAAGTTAGAAGTGTCCTTTATTTACCATAAAAGACAGGGATCATACAGGAAATGGCAAGATCTCCAGCAACCACACCTCCTGAGCCTGTGTCAGGGACTTTTGTTGAGATCTGACATCACAAGTCGGGGCTCTTCCCCAAAAACCTAAAAGCATGCACAACTGGGTGGTTGGGGTGGTATTACCTATGGACGGCACCAATAGATGTTAGCTGATTGGCCCTCTCATGTCAGGTGGCTTTTCCTGAGCTTTCCCCACAAACTATCTATTACATCGTTGCAGGGTCGCAAGATTACCATTGGCCCTTGCCCTTTGCCATTCACCCCTGGAATTGTATACTCTGATTGGCTGGAGCGGGTATCCCCAGGCATTGGGACCCAGCTCTGTTCACAGCACTCTGTACCTTCTCAAAGTGATGAGAAAGACTATGTGTCCCCATTGTTGCTACCGCCATAACCACTTTGCCTTAGTGAGAGCCTGCAGGTTGCAACGTTGTAAAACAAAACATGTATCTCTACGTGTCTGCTTCGCTGGGAACTGCTCTTCTTCCCGCCGTGGGTTAATGGCCATTGTTCAGCTCAGCCACACCATGTGGGTGAAAACTGCAACAATGAGCTTTCTGCTCTGCAATTAGTGAGGTTTTAATCAGCTATTTTGCAGGTGGCTCCTTGTGTCAGGAGTTTAGGAATGTTCTGCCTATCTCGAACCTTGGCTGCGAGCACCAGCCCTGGACAGTGTGCTGCAAAATCTGTTTTCCTTCGTCCAATATTCTGAGGCCTGTGGCTTCATGTAATTCTACTATAGTTATGCTATGATTTCTATATGTCTATATTGTATTATTTTCCTTATAGGTTAGTGGTTCTTGGTCCTCCCAGGTTCCTTAAACGATCCTGTAGTTCCATATGGTTAGTTTCAATAAACAGCTGCAAGCTTGCTCTGCTTTTCTTGCATTTCTGCATTTGCCTAATGAGAGAACATAATAAAGGCTTTTGACAGTATTTATATGCATCTGTACTCTATTTACAGAACTGTGTAAGCATGTTCTTCGTGTGTGTCTGTGTAACTTCGTGCAAGGATGCGAGTTTGCTTCATGGTTAACGTTACTATGGGCCTCATTACGAACCCGGCGCTAAACCATGGTGCTATTAGCACCATGGTCCATGCCGGGGTCCGCCATGGTGAATGGCGGAATTACCGCCCCATTCCAAGGTTGGCGGGCGGTAATTCCCCATTCACCATGGGCCCTTCCCCATTCCCATTTTTGCCCCATAGGGCTCAATGGGAATGGGGAAGGCGCTAAGTACGGTGCCGCAAATTGCGGCACCGTACTTAGCACCAAGGTCCCTTTGTGGCACCCTACTTTAACGGCTGGTAAAACCAGCCGTTAAGGTCGGGTCCCGCAAAGGGACCTCGTAATTAGGCACTAATAGGTTAACGGCGCCGCAGCCTTTTGCGGCGCCGTTAACCCATTAGCGCCTGGGTCGTAATGAGGCCCTATGTCCTGGTGTCTCTAATGACATCAGCACAGCTAGATATTTGGCATCAGTCGATCAAGTCCAGTGAGGCACCTGTATGCATAATCAAGGTTGCAGCACCTGTATCCAGGAAGACGTCAGCTAGATAAGGTTTGAATGATTGTCTGAGAGAATATCTGTTTGCATATGTGGATGTCACTGGCCCCCTTGGGGCTTGGCCAAACAGTGACTGGCATCTTGCATTTCTGGTTTCTTGGGCTGTCACGCTTATGGGAGTACAGAGGGGCATTCCAGGGACCCTCTCTTCAGCCCGCCACTCCGTTCATCAACTTTGTGAAGACGCAACGGGCCGAGTTCAGGCCAAAGGGCAGCCTCCCGTACTGAAAGTGGCATGACATAATCGCGATCCTCAGGAACTTCTGATGCAGTTGGAAGATGGGTACATGCAGGTACGCATCCTTGAGGTCCAGGGAACACATCCAGTGCCCGGCACACAGAGACTCAGCTATGTGGGCAGGAGTAATCATCTTCAAGCGTTCCGGTGGTAAAAGACAGATTTAGAAATGGCAGGTCCAGGACAACCCTCAGGCCAGCATGGTTGTTCTTGGTTACCATCAAAATCCTGAAATATTACCCGGAGTCCCTATCTACAAGAGGAAATGGTTCTATCACCTGCATCTCCAAGAGCAAAAGGACCTCCTGTAAAAGAACCGAGGACCTGATCTGACGGAGAGGAGACGAGGGTAGAGGCAACGGAAGAGGAAGACTGAAGCCTGTGGATAGTACGGATAGGATCCATGGGTTGCTGAAAAAATGCTTCCAGGTGTCCTGGAACAGAGCCAAACGGCCCCCCACAGGCAAGCTGTGTCCCTCGACCTTAACGTCACTGCATCTTGGCATCAGAGGCGGGGGCAGACGTCCTTTGCTGCTTCCTCCTGTTGTCCCTGGGCAACGTATCAGTCCTCTGTGTACCACAGCCCCGGTAGCCCTTTAAGCCAGAGAAAGCAAAGGGCTTGAAATCGTCCTGCCCTGTGACTGAGGGAAGGGTTTCTGTCCAGGTTTTGTCAGTATGGCCAAGGACTTGGCGGTTTGAGTTGAGGTTTTCTTCTTTGTCAACTCGTCATCGGTCGACAAATGAAAAAGGCCCTCTCCCTCGAAGGGACGATCCCGGATCCGCTCATGCACATTAGAGGAAAACATAGTGGCGTGCATCCACACCGTCCTTCTCATCTTGACACCAACGCACAGCCCTTTGCTGGCTGTGTCAATGTGGAAGACCAAAAACTTCATGAGGTCCTGCGCAATGGCCCGGGCATCTGCCAGACTGGCCTTGAAGGAGGCTTGCTAGTCCGAAGGGAGGTTGGGCAGAAATTCCCCAAGCTCCTGCCACACCTGGTTAGCCGCAGCCAAGAGGGCGTCTGTGTTGGCTTGCCGCAGATGCAGTCCTGAGATCGAATAACAGCGTTTTCCCAAAGAATCGAGGACTTTATCCACCTTGGAAAGACAACTGGAGGTGGCTCTTGTGTAGGAAGACGACAAAGATGATGGTTTAGAATACAAGGAGGCTGCAGCCACCACTGAAGAATGAGGCTGCAGGTGGGAGGACAGGAGTACTGGCTTCCTGTCTGTTACCCTAAACCTGCTGTCCAACCTGTTGTTCCTCTGGGCATTGGCCCAGGGCTTCTCCCAGACTTTGGTGCACTTACCCAAGACCTCTACTAGCACTCCTGGCAGAGGGACCCCCCTCAAGAACTCTGCCAGGCCCTGATGGTGGTCATGAATGTTCTGAATGAATGCCGAGGGTTTATCGTCCTGGGCATCATTGTCCCCATTGTCACTCTCCCTCTTTTTCACAGATCGAGGAGAATCCAGGCCCTGGGACACAGGTGCCAAAGGGGTCCCCTCTAAGTTCGGCACCGAAGACAGGTCCAACGGCTGTTCAGGGGTAGGCATTGTTGGAACAGGAGGTGGTGGAGGGGTCTGAGCAATCGGTAGGTCTGGGACCAGGGGGAAGGACCGGCACTGGAATTGGCAGCACCGGGGGAACAGGAAGAGTACCCAGAGGAGGGAGGCGCCACCTGCGGGATGACCTCCTTTACCATATCCTTCAGGAGCCCCTTCATCTGAGGGGAAAGCATGAGGAAGAGGAAGCACTCAAAGAAGCGGTCCTTGCGAGCCGTTGGGTCCCTACGGGCTTGGCTCTCCAAGGCGCAGGGCGTCTGAACCTGGCAGTGGTGCCTGAGGTGTGTAGCTGTAAGGCTGCGATGGGTAGATGTATCCCTGTGGAGACCAGATGCCTGTACCTTATAATCCACTGCCGCTTCCAGAGGGAAGTGGAGTGGGATTAAAAAGCAAAACCCATTCAATGGACGAAAGCACGGGGAGGGCCCAGAGTTGGATCCAAGATGGATGAGTGCCTCTACGCCATTCTGAAGCTTTGCACCACGCCCTGGGCGGGAGGGTGCGAAGGCCCTGAGCCACAAGAGGCATCAGACACAGGAGGCTACAGCTCAGTTCCTGCACCCGAAGCATAAGCGCCACCCTCAGAAATCCCTCTGATAGATGCTGGGCCCTCGGCCGGCTGGCCGGTAGTCGTAATGCTTCTACTCAAAATTTTGGATCGATCTCCGGTAGGAAGGATGCCCTCGGCACTTGTGCCGGTAGCCGTGCTGGAAAAAGTGGAGGACGGACTCTTGGAGGTGGCACTCGATGATCCCATACCCCCTGGGGTTGAAGAGGACGAACTTGGATCGCCCTTCCAAAGACAGTCTGGTAGGGCCCCCAAGCCCCTCAGCTTGGGAGCTGGTAGCCTGGATGACCTCAGGTCTGCCCCTGGAGCGCCCAGAAGAGCCCCTCGGCTTGGGAGCCGGTAGCCTTATAGGCCTCGGGCCTGTCAGAACCAAAGGAACCCCCATTGGTGGGAACCCCACTGAAGGAGTCGCCACGCTGTGGAGGCATGCTGAACAGAGGGCCTACTTTGCCTTGACGAGAGGTCCTGGAAACTAGGTCCTTAAGGTGGGGGTGGAGGAGAAGCGTGGAAGATTTCCCTCCACCACAACAACCGACTTGTCTATGCCCTGTGACCAAGAGCGCTGGTTGGGCCCCAAACACTCAAGACAGAGTGCATGGGGGTCTGAGGCCGGGAACTAGCAGTTGCATGAGGCACATCCCATGAATCCTCCTGCAGCCGACATGCACAAGGGAAGCTAAATAAGATTGATAAAGCAAAACAGGGAGCAAGTGGAAAGGTAAAAAAGTCTCAGCACTGGCTGCCAGGTCTGACACCGTCAATGCAGAAAAAGGACTGGGGTGAGGCGCCAGAGGGCCACGCTCCCGGTCGCTATACAAAATTTAAAGGAGAAGCTCAATTTTTCGCTGCCAAAGTTTACAGTACCGTCCCCATGTTGGGGGACGCCCACAAGAATGGAGGAAAGGGGACGGGACGTATGAGAATATGCAGGCTCACCCACCAGCTGGGGACCTCAGGTGGGGGAAAGGGCAGCCCCAGGGACTCCTAAGCGCATCACAAATGGAGAAGTTACAGACTCTGCCAACAGTCTCAGGGGTTCAGGTGTCAGATCTTGGCCTGCACAAAGTTGGAAGCAGGTGATAGATCATCATTTAAGACTACTTCCCTTCACATGCCACATTTTGATAGAAGAGTCTCCATTCGTATGAGCAATAACATGGATCTGTGATAATATTGGTGAAAAGATACACTTTTTAACAACATGTATTTTATGATGCCACAATGCACTTCCCAGAAATTCCAGGGCTGTATCAATTTACTAATACAACTCCAGTCATGGCATACTGTATGGTGGTCAGGGAGCGTTTAGGAATAAATAATGTTACACAAACTATTTATTCCACCAAAGCTATTACTGAATGTATCACTTGGATACCATTAGAAGATGGATAACCGAGATGCAATTTGCTTTTGCAAATTGTGGCCCACCAAGCTGCGTATTGTTGGTATAGTATGGAGGATCTTAGGCTTATGCTATTGCTGCCAGTTTACCTTTCTTTAACCGATGGTAGACCATAGAATAATAACTTTGATCCATTTACTCCTTTGTAGCTTGACTAAATCACCCCACTCCTCGTTGCATCTGTGTCCCTCAGGGTGTGTGCTCCTACATTATACCTCCCTCCAAGGGATGCTTAACTCTCTACCCTGTACTGATTGAGTCTTTACTATCTGCTCCTTAGTTTGTCCGCATTACTTGAAATGCACAAGCTGTTGCTTGCTAGACCAGGTCTTTGACACCCCACCTTCTGGTGCTTCTGCCAGTTTGGGCCTTGTTCTTCACCTAATCATGTGTGCTTACTGTCCCCACATGTTGTCTACCTCCAACACTCTAGGGCTTACTTCCATCTGGTCTATGTACCGATCACTGCCCTGGATGTCCTGTTTTCACCACAAGCTCTCCAAAATCAGCCCCATTTCCTTTGATTAGTTGCACGGTGCAAAGAGAGTCACCACATGGATGGATAGTAAGTCTGTCCAGACGTGGCCTGCAGCAGCATGGGTCTTTAGGTCCAGTTGGGTTAGAGATCTACAAGAGGATTGCAACAGCCATGGCCTGATTCCATCCAGAGGCAGGGGAAACATGGGCAGATGCACCAAACATCAGAACGGGCTTCTCACAGTGACCTGACCTAGCAGCACCCAGGAAAGAAATTATCTTGAAGTTTTCATTTTATTCTGTCTAACATTGCAACAATGGTGGGTGGAGTTGTGGGAGGCTAGTGAGCCTGGGGATTTGTTGTTGTGGGTAAGTGGTTGTGTGAGTGTTTAGGTGCTGGTCAGGTAGCACAAACATTTTGTAGCTTCATCTCACTCACCTCAAACCTTAGCTCCTATCCCTATATCCTCCACCTCCAATGACATGCACCAGCTGACCTCCTGACCCAACACATACTCTAACCCAACACATATTGAACCTCCACCAAACCCACCCTAATCAGATGCATGCCATAATGTCTCACCCACACCATCCACATATCTTTTGCCCAACCCCTGCCTTACTTCCCCCAGTAGTAGAGGCCATCTTGCACCCACTCACCTTGCAGAACCCCCCCCCCCCTAATCTGACACCATTTATCTATTTATTTATTGGTTATTTGTAATGCGCACTATACAGCAAGATGTGTTTCAAGGCCCATCAAGAAGTGGGGAGGGGTGACGAGAGGGGATAAAACAAAAACAAAAATGTTCTTAGGTGGTCTTCAACCAATCGGAACATGCACGTGTTATAGCATGGGAGCAGTAGAGAAGGGATGGGGGAGTGCAGGAGGGGCGGAGAGGGGAAGAGACAAAACAATAGCATTTTGAATAGGTTGTGAGAAGATTTGGAACGTGAACGTGCTGAACATAAAAGGGGGAGATGGGTGAAGGGGAGTGCAGGAGAGGGAGAGGGTAGGAGGTAAGTAAAACAACAAGTTAGAAAATGCAGGAACAAGTAGGTAAACTGCATTAAGGAGGAACAGAGATGCAATTGTGACAGGCAGGTATGAGTGACTGCAGCTTGGAAAAGCTTTACCTCATGGAAGGAGGAGCTACACCAGAAATGCAGGTATGAATACAGGTAAAAAAGTTAAGATGCAGCACAAGCTGCGAAAGGCCATCCCATGGTTGCACATAGGTTAAAAATGAAAAAACACAAAGCCACACAGGACATGGTTGCAAAGGTCAAACAGTAGAAGCAGGTAGGCAAAAGGCAAAACAAAGCAGGATGCCATAAACAGCGAAGATGCAGAGTCACCAGTGTTTTCAGGTAGGTAAGAAGAACACAGCATGGATGCAGAGTAAAATCGGAGGCCAAGGGTAGGTGAAGGCAGGGCACAGCACAGGCTGAAGATGTCCGGTCAGAGATAATACGAAGGGCGCAGAAGTGAAGCTCATACACAATTACAGGGACATCAGGGTTATGCAGAAAGGGCAAAGAGCTCCGTGTTGGTAGGGGTGCCACCAGTCAGAGGGCCCAGGAAGGTATGGCTCAGGAGCAGGGTGATGGACGAAGAGGGTGAAAAAGAGGAGCTGCGGCACCTCTTACCTGAAGATGTCAGTTAAAGCTGCAGCTGCAACACAGGAAGGCCAGAGCCAGCGTGATCTAGGAAGTAGCAGGAGAAGTAGCGGAGCAGCAACAGTGGCCATCCAGACCCGGACAGACCCAGACAGGGTAATGAGATACCCTTATAGGTGGCCCTTGTGGGGGGCCGGCTTTGCCTGGCGGTTCACGGGCCTCTAGAGGGATAAGCCAAGCTCCAGCCAATCTGCAACAGCGGAGGCGGGCACATGGTGCTGACAAGGCACAAAGGGTATCAGAACATCAGTCGCATCAGGTGCAGCCATCTTGTAGAGCGCATAACACTCTTGGTAGTAGAGGAAATCCCGGATTGGGCCCAACAGAGGCCAATAGATTTGCAAGTCAGCCAGCAGATGTAATCCAACCATCTCTTGCAACTCACCAAGCCCTTATTCCCACTCCCATGCCCCTGTTATGGACCAACTACACATCAACTCCGTGGACAGCGGCCAAGCCCTCTCACCAATCTTTTCCAGACCTCACCCAACCCCCTCTCTAACTAACCCCATCATCTTTGTCCACGTGTCCCCATCTCTCATTCAATCCACACCTCCTAATGAAGCTAACACCTGTTCCACTGCCAAGCACCTACACTGTTAACCAACCTAACCGCTACTTATCTCCCTCTAATTGATATACCAACCAGTTAAGCTTCAGTCACACTATTCTTTCCCAGCCGTCTTTCCCCTACCTTACATACAAGGAGGGTGTCCTACCCTCCAAAAAGTATATGCAATAATTTCATGCAAGAATAATAAAACCTTTGTGAAGTTTACAGTTGATCAAAAACATGTTTGTATCACTGAGAAAAATCTGTGAATAAACGCATTCACCAATTTTAGTTACATCAGCCTTTTTTTTTATTTAGCTGTAGATGTAAAGTAAGTAAAGTACATGGAAACAATATGAGCAAAATAGACAGTAGAAATCCTACATCAGATTGAGCCTCTACAATTTAATAAATGCAGTCAACCATGTGTGGTTATTTTGAAGTTGCTGGCCCATTCAGCAGAATGCATAAAGACAGTACAACAAGAAAGTTTCAAGTTCACGAACAAGTAATGCGTGGATGTATCCACTGCAGTACATAGGCACCCATAAACTCATGCGTCAAATACAAGGTCACAACACAGGCAATTATATTGTGTCCACAGTTCTGAATTATTTAGCTATATTTAGCTACTTAGTCGATAGAATAAGTAAATACACTTCTAATAGACCTACCAGAACTTCCAACGCAAACCTGCTCACAGTTCCCAGGTTCAAACGCACCAAAATGGGTGGCAACAGCTTCCAGGTGAAAGCAGCCCAACACTGGAACTCCCTACCACCCTCTCTAAGGACACCCCAAACTTACACACACTTTAGACGCAACTATATCCATTGGATAAAGAACAATGGGCCTCATTACAAATTAGGCGGTCTGGAAATAACGGTGGCGGTAAACCCGCCGCCACCGTTGTTTCCAGACAGCCTGATCCCGACTCCTGCAGGCGGAGGGTGATGTTCCCGCCAGGTCTGACCTGACCATAGGACTCAATGGGAATGGGGATTAACACCATTCCTCCTCCGTGATTCCCGGGAAACCGGGGTTGTAATGCCCCGGTAATTCCGGGAATCACGGAGGCGGAATGGTAATACGAGTCCGGCAGTAACCAGGCCCAATGACCACTAATACTTTCCAACCCACCACACCGCTGTATACTATGTAAATATGTTTATTTGTAAATTTGTAAACTTTTTGCCCTACCGTGACTGCTTCTGCATCCATTGTCCCATTGTAATTATTGTAATGCATTGTAACTTGTAACCAAGCTGTCAATAACCTTGTTGCTCCTGCGCCCTCATTCCCTCGGGTCTGGTGCGCAAAACTAATGAATAAACTAAACTAAACTAAATAGACATGAGTTAGAGAGGTGTGCAATCCATGACATCTTTTTACACACACTGATGGCACAGTGTGCTCAACAAAAGGCTTTAACAAATGTCAATTAAGCCTTGAGATATGCCTAATAGCTGGCAAAATAGTACAAAGTCCCAAGAGTTTTGTGTGAAATCCCACTAAGGGTAAGATGAAGACCTGGGGGCAAGGTCTACCAATGCCTGGCGGAAGGGAGACCAAAGGACTGGTCGACATCTAGATTTCAGGTTAGGAGTTCATATGGTAGACAATCAGGGCAAACCCTGGATGGGGTGCGGCAACCACTGACGTTTCGGCTCAACTGGATGAGAGCCTTCTTCTAGGGCCAAGTGTTAATAGGTCTCCCTAGATGTGGGACATATAAGGTCAGAGTGTTAGGATAGTAAAAGGCCGGTGCATTCACAGATCTAAATGCAAACAAAGCTTAAAAGCAATTTAAAAAATTAGCAAAGCGATAAGCGGCGTACCCTGCACACCAAACACTGACCTTGCGAGGAGCTCATGAAAAGTGGGTTCAAAATGGTGGAAAGAGGAACAACTCCTGAACCGCGGGGAGAGGAAGGATATGCCCACAGGCGTGCAGGCGTAGTAGTGGTTAGGTCTATGTTAAGTGACCTGGGGAGAAAGTAGACATGGAGGGACATAGTTCTAGCCCCTACCAAGCCGCTCCTTTCTCTACATCTCAATGCCAAATTTCATCCAACATTCTCCCAAATGTTCTCAGATTTCTACTGATGAATGTCCACCAAGCCCAGTTTGAGCCCTACCTTTCACCCACCCAACAGCACAACTCCCTTCTCCAACTAGCTGCCCACTGCCCAAAACACCCCAAAAACCACATCTGTTTGCCACCCTCTGGTTACCCTCATGCACCATCCACATATCTCACCTCCACCCTCATTCACTCTCAGCACACAACTCCACCCCCTTCCACCTGCCCACTTCCACTTACCCCTCAAGCCAAGCTGCATTTCGTCTCCCACATTAAACCTCAGCCAAGCTCTTACCCACCTATCATACCCTCTATCCACACAATGTTCAGCTACCAAATCCATACACTTACCCACCTAACTACCACTCTCCAAATCCAGCTCTCACCTAGCCCGGCACCGGAACCAACTTTCACCTGGTTCACTGTTGCCAACCAATGCAAAACCAACAGATGTCCATAAACTTATGGAACTATCCCGTCCCCTGCACACCCTTTCTATTGCATGCACAATCAATATTTGGTTGATTTTATAGTAGTCGTTGAAGATAATAACTTGGAAAACCAAACCAGTGTTTAGTAAAAAATTCTGTATTCAAAACAAATTGTTTTTATAACTCATTTTTTGTCATTTCACTCCAGTGTAACAAAACATTCACTTCTGTATTTTAAGCATACTAGAACAAATGCAGTTATCTTTAGCCCTATTTGTCCTTGTAGGTAAACAAAATTCAATAACATGAAAACGTATTCTCTTGTGGGTAAACAAAAGTTAATAGCATGAAAACTTTTTCTCGACGAGTTTCAGGGTTTAGATTGATCCCCTTCTTCAACTTATTCATGTTCCACCTAGAAATGAATTGGATCCTAATACCCACCAAATGGACAGACAAATTGATAACTTGGAAAAGGTTTATTGATGTTTTTGTAATATGGAGAGGAGAACGTACAGAACTGGATGAATTCCTACAATACTTCAATTCAGCCCATGCAAGAATAAAATTTACAATGGAAGTAGGAACACCCAAATTACATTTCTTGGACGTGGAGATAGAGATTAAACCAGAAGGAATTACAACAAACATATACCACAAACCTACAGATGTAAATAATACTTTACATTTTCAAAGTCACCACCCAGAACACCTGAGAAATAATTTACTGTATAGTCAATTTCTTCGACTTAAAAGGATTATTTCATCCACGGAAACGCTGAAAGAGGAAAAGACTTTGATGACAAAAAAACATAAAGAAAGAGGCTATCCAGAATCCATCATTAAGAAAGCAGAAGAAAAGACACAAAAGCTGGAAAGAAAAAATGTACTGATTGCTAAAAATAAATCAAAGGAAATTCCGTTCCTGTATGCATTAAGATATTCAGCCCAAAGTCACCACATAACACGAATGATTAAGAAAAATTGGAGGATCATTGAACTAGATCCTCAACTAAAAAGATTATTTCCTGAACCACCCATAATTGCTTACAAGAGAGGGCGGAATTTTAGGGACCAACTCGTGAAAGCAGAAAGAACCAGAATGGACAGTCAACGGACTGACAAAGAAAAAAGCTGGCACCTTTGCATGCCTTAGTTATGGCAATTGCAATAACATAATGAAGGGAAATTATGTGAGACCCCCAAACAATGCAAACAAAATTCCATTACATGACTTTGCAACATGCAATACTAAATCTGTCATCTACGGTCTAAGTTGCCCCTGTGGGATCTATTACGTGGGACAAACCCAAAGAAAGGCGAAGGAACGCTGGAATGAGCACAAGAGCAACATCAGGACCAATAACGTACACTCACCAGTGGCTAGACATTTTGCAATGGAAAAACACAGCATAGCACAACTGAAAGTTATAATACTCGAAATTGTAAAGACATCACCAAGAGGAGAAAATCATGGAAAACTGATGAATCAAAGGGAAATCTTTTGGATCGACAAACTGAACAGTGAAGTACCAAATGGAATGAATGAGGAGTATAGTCTGTCATGCTTTCTTTAAAAAAACACAACTGTAAAAAATTAAAAAAGACACAATTGCAACAAACCAATTAGACATAAATGGGATGTCAATTAAGTATGAGGATTAGATCTTCAGCAAGAAATTACCAATCCAAGTCCATCCCCTTACCTTGGACTAAACTTCAGATACTGTTCCTCATGAGGTACTGTTATTCTTTCTGACATAACATTTTTATACTGTTCCTCTTTCTTAACATCATGAAGTAATAAGTTATACCAAGGTTCTGTGTACTTTTTGGGATATTGCTCCTCTATTTTGACCACTACTAATGAGAATGAAAGTGACATAAAAGATATTGGAATGTATAGTCACATCTGGTCGAGAATGTGAGCATGTTACTACATCGATAAACAGTCATTGAGAAGCTATTATCAATTTTCTTAGACTACCTGATTTTCGAAATTAGATGAGCACCACGATTCAGAGTGGGGTCCGAATCAGTAATATAAACACACTTAGTTTTTCACCTATTCCCGCATGGTTGGCACAATGAGTAAACAGGGACATACAACACAGATTTCCAATGTAACACAGGCGTTACGCGCGGACCTCATTAAGACACATGCAAACGCTACGAGACTATGACGTCATCACGCCGCGACGTGATAATGTCACACTACAAACAACGGCCATTTTGGCAACGGAATAACAGCATCGAGAGGTGCAGAGCGGCTTCCCCTGATGTTACACAAGATTCGAGCAGGAGAGGCGAGTGAAGAGGGACCTATTGAGGTCCACTTGCTGCACCATAGCTAAAAAACTTTTAGAATTCGACATAAACGGATTTTCCTAATCCCCATTAGGTACACACCTAGGAGGGACTCTTATGGATTAGGAAAATCAGTTTATGTCATGTGTCGCTGATTACACCCATATGGCAGTGGGTAAGTGTTAACATTTAATTGTTTATCACTCAAATTACTAACATAATGGGTACAAACAGAACTTAAAATGTTAATATGTTATAGTGGCAGCTCCTGAGCATTTGGGGATCATCTGTGATAACAGCCCTAACCCACCCATTCTGGGACTATACTACAACATCTACATATAATAGGCAAGGCAAGCCTCTATAGACTCCAAGGTAATTGCACTTTTTTCTTGAATTAGACTGTGCATGAATAGAAAATATCTTGTCTCTCGCTATAAGAGACATGCCAATTTCCTTATCTTTTAAACAGTTAGCTTATTTTTTAGGTTTTTGAAATGGATTACCATTTGCAGAAAATGAACATGCGTTGTTAATAAACATTAGTCTTTTAAAAGTGAATATCCATATGATCATTAGAGTAAGGATGATTATGGTAACATGACAGTAGTATATATACAGAATCTATAATCTAATTATAGTATTATATGTTATAGGTGATTGCTGAAGAAAAAATCAAATGAAAGAATAAGCAAAATTGGGTGAACATCTCTTGAAGAAGGGGATCAATCTAAACCCCGATAAGCGTCGAGAAAAAGTTTCCATGCTATTAACTTTTGTTTACCCACAAGAGAATACGTTTTCATGTTATTGAATTTTGTTTACCTACAAGGACCAATAGTGCTAAAGATAAATGCATTTGTTCTAGTATGCTTAAAATGCAGAAGTGAATGTTTTGTTACACTGCAGTGAAATGACAAAAAATGAGAGTTATAAAAACAATTTGTTTTGAATACAGAATTTTTTACTAAACACTGGTTTGGTTTTCCAAGTTATTATCTTCAACCACTACTATAAAATCAACCAAATATTGATTGTGTATGCAATAGAAAGGGTGTGCAGGGGACGGGATAGTTCCATAAGTTTATGGACATCTGTTGGTTTCGCATAGATTGATACAACCTAGTGTCAAGTTTGTTTTTCTCCCCGTCACCCCATTAACCATCCTTTAAAACATCAATAATAATTGAACCATTAGGTGTGCTCTGTGCAAAATAGTTTTTTTTGCATTGTTGCCAACCAAGCCTAGACTGAACTACCATGCACTTCTTTCTCACTTAACTCTCAGCAAGCACACACTTGCAGGATCAAATAAGGCAGGGATGTATTTGCTAAATTCTGAACAGACACAGCGCTAATCATCCACTGATGCCAGAGATATACATCTGCCAAATTCCAAACAGGTTAATGCTGCACGCTCAGAAGGCCATGTGTGCAAAGACGGTGCAACATAGACATTGAAACAAACATGCAAAATCAACCCTAAATTGATCATAGACCAACAGAAGCTAAAGCACCAGTTCACAAATATGGGAGGCATACAAGCAACAAACCCTTCTTCACACCTCAGAAATTGAACACACTCATACATCAACGCACACTTCACGGCCAGGCAGATACATGGTGATGCCCTGTAATCATACAAGCCCCTTCCAATATTGCACACATGGCCTATACACTCTCATAGACCATTACTGCTCGAACATTGATGAAATGGGGAAGTCCTAAATGAGCCTCACCCCACTGCTTGGCCTCCAGTGCACAAGATCACCAGGCTCCAGAGACATTAGATTGGGAGGGCCCACAGGTCGATGTCCCATATAAGGTCTCTGGGCACTCAGTCCACAGAATTAGCCAGTCTTCTTTCAAGAAAAAGGAATATATACAGTGAAATTTTTTTTCTGTGTCGCATACAGTTTAATGAACATGCTTGACACTGGCTTCTACCATTTTGTTTTAAATACCTAAAAATAGGCTAACAAAAAAAAGGCAACCTTACTCATGCATCTACAATACATATCTTTATCATATATTTTGTGTTCAAATTATTTATTGTCTCATAAATAATACCAACATTCTTACAAAAATATATTTTTTTCATATACAACATTAGTGCTTACACATATTTACAACACAAAACGGTAATTTCTAAATGTAACCTTGTATAATGAAAATATGGTAGCATGTGATTTTCAGTGATTATCTGCAAGAAGAACTAGTTACTCTTACCTTGTAACGTTCTTTCGATGGGATGTTCCTCCGACGTATTCCTTATCTTAGATATAAATCCTTCAGCTTTGCTGGCCTCGGAAAATTTTTTCGCCAGAGGGCGCTGCGCGTCGATGATCGCCGAGTCGATGACCCTCGACGGCCTCCGTGCCGATGTCGACGTCATCCTGCCTATAAAGGCCGCGCGCAGCGTCCGTTGCTCAGTTCCGTTTTGTAGTCCCCAGTAATGTTTTTGGATTAGACTAATCACCTTGAAGGAGCATAGGCTGCAAACCCACAGGAAGTCATACTGCGGGGATGGATGGGAGGGTCGATAAGGAATACGTCGGAGGAACATCCCATCGAAAGAACGTTACAAGGTAAGAGTAACTAGTTCTTCGAAGGGATTGTGTCCTCCGACGTATTCCTTATCTTAGATAGACTCCCATAGCAGTGGTATTGTGACTGGAGGCGGGAGTAATAAAAGTTATGTTACCCTTCCAGAATGGACAGAGTGTAACACAGCCTTGCCGAATCTAGTTTCTTGACTAGAGGAGGAATCCAGGCTATAGAATTTGGTAAATGTATGTGCGGACGACCATGTGGCAGCCGCACATATATCTCGAATTGGCACCCCTCTTTGAAGGGCTGAGGATGTTGCGATACCCCTGGTAGAATGAGCCCTTAGATTTTGAGGAGGCTCCTTTCCTGCCAATTTGTAGCACTCCAGAATGGCTAAAATAATCCATCTGGAGATGGTTTGTTTTGTTATTGGAAGGCCCAACTTATGTCCTGCATAACCTACAAAGAGTTGGTCTGCTTGTCTGATCTTAGCCAATCTGCTGATATAGAAGCTCAAGGCTCGCTTAGGGTCCAGCCTGTGCAGTCTCTCTTCCTCCTTCCCCGGATGAGGAGGAGGGTAGAAAGAAGGTAATATAATCTTCTGAGTGATGTGAAACTCCGAGACTACCTTCGGGAGGAAGTTAGGCTTCACCTGAAGAACAACTTTGTCCTTGTAAAAGATTGTATGTGGAGGTTTACACGATAAGGCTTGCAACTCGCTAACCCTTCTAGCAGATGTCAATGCTATTAGCAAAACAGTTTTGAGGGTGAGAAGCTTCAATGAACAAGAGTGTAGTGGTTCAAAAGGGGCACCCTTTAGGAAGTTTAAAATTAGGTTTAAATCCCATAAGGGAACTTGAAAAGGTTTCGGGGGATAAACATTAGTTAATCCTTTTAGGTATTGTATTACCAATGGAATTTTGAAGTATGAAGGCTCCTCTGCAGTGCGCTTAAAGATTGATAGCGCTGCGAGATAGCCCTTAATTGTGCCAACCTGTAGGCCTGAATTAGCCAGGTAAAGTAAGAATGACAACACCATAGGTGTACCACAAGAAAAGGGTTCAATATTCTTTTCTCTGCACCAGCTGCAAAATTTGTTCCAACGGCAGCGGTATAGAGTTTTAGTTGCCGGCCTTCTGGCCGAAAGCAACACCTCCATAACATCATCCGGAAGGTCCCAATCCTTGTACCTCAACCTTTCAGACACCAAGCGTGAAGGTTGAGGGTCTTGATGGCTGGATGGAGAACCTGACCTTCCTTCTGCGAGAGAAGATCCTCTCTGTATGGCAGTCGAATTGGAGGGCAGATGGACATGTCTAGAAGGTCCGGGTACCACGTTCTCCTGGCCCAATCCGGGGCAATTAGGATCATGGTCTTCCGAAACCTTCTCAACCTCCTGATCATTTGAGGAATGACAGGGACCGGAGGGAACGCGTACAGAAGTGGGAACTCCCAGTCCACTACGAACGCATCTCCTAGAGCTCCTCTCGGGGGAAATTCCCTTGAGCAAAATCTGTCGCACTTCCTGTTGATACTGGTGGCGAACAGATCCACTTGAGGGGTTCCCCAAAGGGCGAAGATCTCTTGAAGGACTTCCTGAGCTATCTCCCACTCGTGAGAGACTGTGCTCTGCCTGCTCAGAGCGTCCGCTGTCAAGTTCTTCTCTCCGGCTAGGTGAATTGCCGATAGAGAGATTCCTTCCTGAATTGCCCAAAACCAGAGCTGCATCGCCTCTCTGCACAGTGGTAGTGAGCCTACGCCTCCTCTTTTGATGAGGTAGTGCATGGCCACTGTATTGTCCGTCATTATTAGGACGTTTCTTCCCCGTACAGACGGCAGAAAAGCCTTCAGCGCTAGTCTGATGGCTCTCAGCTCCAACAGGTTGATATGTAGTCTGGACTCCGATGGAGACCAACGACCGCTGATGGTCAAGTCGTTGGCGTGAGCTCCCCACCCCGTGAGTGAGGCATCCGTGACTACTGTTATCTCCGGCCATGGTTGCCAAAACATTTCTCCTTTCAGGATGTTCTCCCGACAGGCCCACCACTGAAGGTCTCGGGCTACTTTGACCGGGATCCGAAGGAGATCTGTCATCCTTCCTGAGAACTGTGACCACTGAGTTCTCAGTGCCCACTGGAGGGATCTCATTCTCAGGCGAGCCTCCGGCACGAGGAATATGCAGGATGCCATGAGGCCTAGCAACCTCAGAAAGTCGTAGGCTGGGAGATATTGGGCATTCTGAAATCTGATGACCATCTGCAGAATATCTCGAGCCCTCACCTCTGGTGGCAAGGCTTTTCCCAGGGAAGTGTCCAGGACTGCTCCAATGAATTGGAGTCTCTGTGATGGTATCATCTGTGACTTCTTTAAATTGAGGGAGAAGCCCAGCTTGTGAAGGAAGTGGCAAACATAATCCAGTTGTCTCTGAGCCTGTTCCGAAGATACAGCTCTGATCAACCAATCGTCTAGGTAAGGGTAGACATGAATCCCTTCCCTCCTTAGACTTGCAGCCACAACCGACATTAGCTTGGTAAAGACCCTCGGGGCGGAGGTTAGCCCAAATGGCAGAACTCGAAATTGATAATGAGAGCTGCCAATTGCGAACCTCAGGTATCTCCTGTGCCTGGGATGGATCGGCACATGGAAATAAGCGTCCTGGAGGTCTAGAGATACCAACCAGTCCTGAAGCTGGAGGGCCTGAAGGATCTGAGAGAGAGTCACCATCTTGAACTTGTCCTTTCGGAGGAATTTGTTCAATTCCCGTAAGTCTAAGATGGGTCTCAGTCCTCCGTCCTTCTTCGGTATTATGAAGTAGGGGGAGTACCAACCCTTGTTCCTTTCCGCTACAGGTACCAGTTCTATGGCACCTTTCTCTAGCAGGTCTAAAACCTCCTGCAAGAGGAGCGGATCTGGAAGCTTCAAAGGGTTGTTCCCCGGTGGATGACTCTGAGGGATATGTAGGAAGGGCAGGCAGTAACCTTGGGCCACTGTCTCCAGAGCCCAAGCATCTGACGTAATAGCCTGCCATTCCGTCAGATGGTGAGTTAACCTGCCCCCTACTGGTGTTCTGTGAGGGGAGACCTCAGAGTGGTTTTGAAGCGGCTGATGCAGTTGCCGAAGGTAAAGTGGCTCCTGCTCCTGCGGGTGCGGCTTTCTTTCCCCTACCCCGTCCACCACGGGTAAATCTTCCTTGGCCTCTTTGAGCCGGTCGTCCCCTGCCCCTTCCATATGAGGAATAGTAACGAAAGGACCGTCCTCTCCACGATGATCCCGAAGGACGAAAGGTATTCTGACGGATAGCAGCTCCCAATGACTTGGCTGCTGCCTTGGACGTTTGCAGTTTCTCCAAACTGTCATCCGCCTTCTTTCCAAAGAGGGTAGAACCGTCAAAGGGCATATTCAAAAGCCTGGTCTGCACGTCAGAGGCAAAACCAGACTTCCTCAACCACGCATGCCTGCGGATTGTGGTACTTGCCGCCATGGCCCTGCTGATACTGTCAGCAGAATCTAGGCCAGTTTGTAGGGTCTCGCACATCGCATCTTTACCATCCCTGATGATGTTTAAAAATGCGTCCCTTTCCTCTCCTTCTTGGAGGCAGTCAGCCGCTGATGAAGCGCACTCCCAAAGGGTGTGGCTGAACCTAGCGAGCGTACAGGTCGCGTTAATAGACTTTAACGCCATGCTACAGGCAGAAAAAACCTTCTTAGCCATGGCATCATACTTTTTGTCATCCCTATCCTGCGGAGCAGTGGGGTATGCAGATGTGCTGCCTGATGAGGTTGCAGCCTGTACAACCAAGCTCTCAGGAGTAGGGTGTTTTGACAAATATTCAGGGTCAGAACTAGCCACCCTGTATTTTGTTGACAGTTTTTTATTTACTGCCGGGATAATTTCTGGCGTTTCCCAGTTTGTCAAAATCCTTCTCTGTAGAGCAGAGTGAAATGGAACCACAGGATCCTCCTGTGGGCCCTTGTCCAGTATGTCAGTGAGGTCATCCTGCTGAAAGGCAGGAGAAGGTGCAGACCAACCCATAAATTCTATGATTCTAGACATCAGAGCTCTATATGGAGTCTCCGCATGTTCTCCTGGGTCTGGTTTGATAAATTCTGCTTCAGGAGAAGTGTCCAAGCCACTAGCTTCCTGAAGTGCATCCTGAAGATTTTTTAATCTTCCTTCCTCAGAGGCGAAAGTCTCTGGCTCTGGTGATGTGGTCCTCTGTAAATCAATATCTTGGTCTGAATCCTCCCTTTCCTCAAAAATCGAGGTTAAAGGGGGATACATTGGTTTTTGGAATGGTATAAACCCCATTTCCAATGCAGAAGGAGCCATCATCACAGGCCTTGAAAACGTCGATGTCGTCGACACCGACGTGAAAGTACTCGAAGGCGCCGTGAAAAGCGTCGAGAAATGTGTACTAGGCCTCGAAGAACTCGAAAAGATCGGAGTCCTGCTCGAGAACGACGTCGACGTTCTCGGCGTCGAGTCGGAGGTCTTTTGTCTAACCGTTGGCTGTGGAGTAGCCGTGGTTCTTTCCTTCACCGGCGTCGATATCGGCGTCGACGTCGGCGTCGACTCGATCGACTGATGCGCCGATGGATCCTTCGACAACGGCGTCGATGGCGCCGACCTCTGTTTCGAAGGAGTTTTCGACGATGGCGTCGATGATGCTTTATCTCCCGATGGCTCGAGGCGCTTTCGGGTTGACTTTTCCGCCGGGTACTGCGACTCGCGGCGTTTAGATTTTTTGGGTTTTTTTTACCCGGGGTATCACCCTCAGCTGTCTTCGAGGGGGACGAGGCCGCTTTCTCGAAGACGCTTAGCATCTTTTTCCTGAATTCCTCCCACTCAGCTTGCGAGCTGCGTTTTGTGGGGCAATGAACTCTCTCAGGAGAACTCGACGAAGATGACGAAGGGGATCTCCTACGTCTCTTCTTCGAGTGTCTCGATGTCGACGAGTGGTGGGAGCCACTTCGTGATCTAGATCGAGAGTGTTTTTTATGGTGAGGAGACGAACGTCTCGACTCTACCGAAGAAGCTTTCGAGGAAGTTAAAGTTGACCTACCTCTCTCGAGCTTCCCCCTACGCTCCTTCAAGGCTTTCGCCGTCATGGAAAGGCATTCCTCACACTCCGAGCTCTGGTGCGTGATTCCCAGACACCACAAACAGACCCTGTGAGGGTCCGTCAACGACATTTTCTTCCCGCAGTCTCGGCACTTTTTGAAACCGGACCGAGGGGTCGTCGGGTCGGAGGAGGATGCCATCGATATCGAGGTAAATAGTAGTTATTATATACGTTTATCTTGACGAGAACTGAGCAACGGTGTTCCGAGGCACAACGAAGCGCGGAAAAACGGAACTAAGCAACGGACGCTGCGCGCGGCCTTTATAGGCAGGATGACGTCGACATCGGCACGGAGGCCGTCGAGGGTCATCGACTCGGCGATCATCGACGCGCAGCGCCCTCTGGCGAAAAAATTTTCCGAGGCCAGCAAAGCTGAAGGATTTATATCTAAGATAAGGAATACGTCGGAGGACACAATCCCTTCGAAAGGTGATTTCCTGGTTTTGTTAATATGAAATTAACTTTGTGATGTCTCGAGGGTTTTTAGTTAGATAATTTAGAGATGACAAAGTTTGCACTGTAAATATTGGCATAAGGATGAATTTGGTATTTGTGTTAACATTCTTTTAATGCTAATTAAACTAGTTTGGACACAAAATAGATGGCAAAGATTTGTTTTGTAAATAGATGTGTAACTATGCATTTTGTATAATAAGAACTTTTTTTGTTAACAAATAATCTTGGATATTATGACAAATGTATTTTTTATAAAAGATGGTATAATTTAGTGCAAAGCATATTTTTTAGGTTTTATGAAACACAGAGAAAATATTGTACAGTACATATTATATTTTTGTGAAAGAGGGTACCCGTGTGCAAGGGTTCAACTGATCTATCAAAATCAGATTAAGATCAGGAGTGCATAAAGAAACCCAGCCCCTCCTTCCTTCAGCACCGACCATAAATAACCAAACACTAACAATAACTAAGACAAGTAGGAGATGGAAAGGGCTTATATAACCTATGCGAGGGCTTATATACCCTATGCGAGTATCCCACTGACCTAAACCATGACACTCTCACAGGCAGGTAAGCCTACCATCTATCTACAGGTACCCTACCCGTTGCTTGACAGAAATGACCAGCAATTACTGAAACTGACCTGAGCAGGTAGGTGATGCAATGACCTATATATAACCAACCCCCCTTCCAGTACTGTATTGACCTACACTATCACACTCACCCTCCAGGAGATGGGTATTGCCTGTTATTACCCAACCCTTTGCTAGGATTCAGATGCCCCAAATGATGCTTTTCTTCCCATTTCAGCACTCCCCTGGCCCACACCATGACAATCCTACAGGTAGATGGGGAAGGGCCATACGTACCTCACCCCCTCTTGAAAACATCATTCATAGATATCGAAGACACATGCACTTTACTTCAACACATCAGCAAGTAGAAGAAGACGATGGCCTTTAAGTACCAGACCCTTCCCATATGGGCTGCTCACTTCACGTAAACACAAACCTACATCACATAATTTTCAAACAATTTCAGGGCTGAAAGGTAATCGACATACATATGGCTGTAGGGATATC
Organism: Ambystoma mexicanum; assembly: GCF_040938575.1. Taxonomy (NCBI): domain Eukaryota; kingdom Metazoa; phylum Chordata; class Amphibia; order Caudata; family Ambystomatidae; genus Ambystoma; species Ambystoma mexicanum. Next base: position 676,584,975 of record NC_090934.1, read on the forward strand.
TGTAAGACAAATTCCAATAGTACGCACACCAATTTTTGTGAAATCAGTTTGACTTTTGCCAAATTATAAAGGTCATGTTGAGAGAAAAATGCAGCTCTGGCAGAAGAAGCTGTAGTGGGCAGACACTCCCGTCCCCTGCACAGCATAAATACTGAGAAAGTCAGCCAATAGTTGGATTATCAGTCAATATATTACAACAGTTTGGTGAAATGCATTCAAAATATCGCTAACAGAGTGCCCATTTACATAATATAAATGGACATTGTTATCGATATGGCTTGTTTAGCATCTTAAGTGTGGTGTGGCTGTGCTGCTTTGTCTCCCTACGCAGTGAGCATGGGCTCCACGTTTTGATCAGGGTGAAACTTCAATGTATTAGTAGATATTGATAAGTACAGAGATTCTGGTTCATGTCCTTTTACAGTCAGAAAGAGATCAACGGGAACAGCATCCTGGTCTTCGTATTATTTTCCTGTACCACAGATGATGAATTTTGTTTTTCTCCACTGTGAATAGTCAGAGCCTCGTAAAAGAAAGTGAAAAATGTTAGAAATTCAATGGACAAAAGGCCTCAATTAGAGTTTGCTGTAATTCCAGAGTTTTTTTACCTGTGACCACCACTCAGTCTGGTGGAATGAAAGCCACATTACAAGTGAGGAAACAGTTTAGTTAATTCCCATTTTTGGAGTTCAATGAAACACATGGGAAATGTTTAGGCTTTACTACCTGCAGTAATTACGCTGCGGAAACGCTCCATCTTTTGATGGTAAAGTGGGGGTGTTATCCCTACCTATTTTCTGGAGGTAACTTCCCCACTTATGCTGGCAACAAAATGGGCGATAATGTTTTTACCACCACTTTTTTGCTGCCCCGCCAAGCACATAATGAAGCCCAAAGTCTTGTGCCATCTCTGAAATCTTTGGGAGCAAGCAAGCGAGGAATGAACACACTAACGTTCAGAGAGCCAGCATGAACTGCATACAGATATCCCTCCACAAGAAGCAAGTAGCGTGCTTAAGTGTCGGTCACTCCCGTCCCCCGCACACCATAAATACTGAGCAAAGTCAGTCAATAGTTCGATTATTAGTCAATATATTACAATCGTTTGCTGAAATAAATTTGAAATATCGATAAGCACATGTCAGAAATTGATGTTGGTACTTTGGTTCAGAGGAGAAGTAATTGGCTTTCGTTGCTGGATTATTTCTACCGTGGTATGGCACTGTGGGTTAAAATGTGATTTAACAAACACTCTGCTGAGTCGGCACCATTCCCTAGAAGAACATATTTGATCATGATCGTTCGCAGTAGAGGGGTTCTCTCATTGTTGCAGCTACTGTAACATACCTCCCACTAGGCAAACTGGGTCAGCTGGCAGGCAATGCAACAATGCTTAGAGAAGGCTTTCTGCATAACCTGATAATCTAAAGAAAATACATTCAAAACGACAATAGTTACAAAGGAAGTATTAGGAAACAAGAAAGAAAACGTTAGAAATTGCCAACCCGTTAAAATATAGCTGCCAGAGGCTGCATAGACACAGGCGCTCACAGACAGCTTAAATAGCCAAGCAGTGCCTTAAGATGCTGGCTAGTACCACATCATCTTTAATGAGCACCCTCTTAAAAAAAATACACAACTACATCTGTCTACATAATGCAAACACATACATTATTGTAAACAAAAACACATACAAAAGGGAGAAGCTGTACCTCTATTGTCAGAGAAGGATGCAGTGAACCTCACTGACACTCACTGGAATCGATTCCAGTGGCTGCCAGCCAACAGTCAAAGCCCTAAGCAGGCCCGAGCTAAGTAAAATAACGTAACGCAATTGTATGAAAGTTGCAGTCTTCCAAAACAATTGCACATTCAGAAGCCTGCAGCAAGACAAATTCAAGCCGATATTGTCAAAGGAAGGCAGCGCTATTCCAAAACTGAAACATCCATATTACGACTCAATGGGCTGCTGAGTCAACAACTCTTTTAGAAGCTGCTGCGGGAATTAGTCATAAGCCAGTGTCGCTCTAAGAAACATGTTCAAGGAGCTCTCATGGGTCCACCCACACTGTTGACTACGGTTATGTGCAGATGTCATAGTATTAATGCCCAGAAAAGTGCATCATTGAGTTTCATACGATTTTCCTTTTTCCGGTCTGATTTACTGTCCCTTTTTAGCCAATGAGTCAATCTTAGGCCTCATAAATAGTGATATTCTAAAGAGCCTCTGAGAGACCCTCGGTCTTGATGGTTAGGGCACCATAAATAAATCCTGCCCTCCGTGTGATTCCCCTTGCAGTTACCTGTGTGTGGCTTGTGGCAGTGTATATTTTTGGCCCTGATTTGTGCAATTCAGCGTGGAGAATCCAAAGGATGCCACAGAGGGAACTCTCCTATGTGAAACATCCAGTGTGAATTTGCCCGGTAAACTTTTCTATCTTTTGTGTGAAAGGAATTGGATGAAGCCATATATGGACATGGCCTCTTCCTGATCAGAGGGCGAGGACAAGAGAAGCCAAGAACAGATCTAGCATGACATTTAAATGGTATCTGGAAAACCGGAGCACAATCTATGTCCCAAATGCTTGCCAGGATAGTGGCCCAGGAATGTTTGAATGTGGGAAACATACATGATTTCACTGAGTTGGCAATATTCCTATTTAACCTGGAAGAGTGCCCTATTTCTTTGTCTAACCCGGGATAAGTCCAAAAGACAACACCAAACTGAAGTAGCCTGTGAGGAAACCTTGCTGCAGCAACTTTCAAAGTTCAGCCTGACAGTGAAGCCAGTGCCAGAGGACACTGGACATCTCAAAAGAGCAAAGGTAACTGACAGATCAGTGCTCATACGGAAGAGCTGGGCTGAAAGCCTTAAATGACCCCTGCTCCCAGAGAATTCAATATGCTCATCCCTGTGTGGAACAATCACAAATAGGCAGGAGAGCTAGACGGCACTGCATGCCAGTAACGGATACCCCCCAGGACCCAGTATTACAAAAAACAAAGCACTATCAAGACCTCTACATGTTTCGTTGGGACTCTGAGGAGTTCGTCTTTTACCTGATCATTGGAAAACACCCAAATCGGGCCAGTACTAGAAACAGAGGGCGTTTGAACAGCACAGTTGCACCATACCTCAGATTCAAGGGGTCATCCATTCTCTGGCTTAGCACCTTCTCCAGTGGGCCAGTTGTCACCTGATTGACTGCAGCATCTCATTGTTAAGACCGTAAATGTTGTGTATCGGAATACATGATTGAACACTATATTTAATACTGAGCCATACCACACATCACAGCCCTTCACTCTGAGTCCTATGGGCATCTTACTACAGGTCGATTGGATTCGGATTTCAAAGTAGCCCTAGGATACGGACTAGTGGATGTGATTCCTGGATAATCTCCTGGATATTGGACATTGTGGGTGACCCTAACTGGCAGGGACAAGACATCAGTCACTCAAAGACTCCTTCTAGTAATGTTTACTTAGTAGTAACCTGCAACAAAGCTAACCTATTTCCATATCACCATTTGAGGACAATCTCTTTTTGAATGTCATGTTTTATTCTATAGCATAAGAACTCCACTTCAATCCTAAGAGTTGCCATTGAATTTTGATCCATGCCTATGACTATGAGCGAGGGAACCTCTGTTGCCTAGTTCTGTGTCATTCATCCCCACCCCCAAAAAATGGAAGGGGGAATCCATCCCAACATCCTCCTTCAGCTAACATTAAACAGCCCACTGAGATTTCCCCCACTCCAAACCCCTGGTACCTCCTCTATGGTTTTGACAGATGTTTTTTCAGAGAAATAGACATGGAAATGTCAAACTCATACCCTGTAATATTGTCTGACTGAAAGCAATGCCTTCTATTAAATGATAGGTCAGAATTACACTTTACATTGACATACCAAGTAATACTGTAAAACCAACAAAACAAAGCTAACATGTAATTTCCCAGTCACCTTTTCATAAGAAAAACATGTAATGAAAGTAACTCAAGCTGAAAAGCAAATCATGCTTAAAATACACAAACTAACCTAAAACCAGGAGTGTTTTAGATTGTGATTTAGTTCCTTGGCTGATTAACCTTAGAATTAAGACCTATTTCTCGAAATCCTGGCTAAACAAGCAATTGTTTTCGGTTGACGCCTGGTCATTAAGTATAGCAGGCACGCAAGGTTAAAATGCATTCCACAGTGTAAATGACTTTTTAAAGGAAGCCCAAATCGAACAGATAAACCATTATTCTAGGTTACATGAGAGGCAGGAAATAGGGATTTGATAAAGAAGAACTGAAACTGAATCTTAGCTTGTTGTGATGACAGTCGGGTTAAAGTGAATGTAAAAGTACCTAAAATGTAGAACCACAGTAAATGCCATATCTCAACCTTCAAATGTCCTATTCCAAAAATTAGCATACCTGCATTATTATGACCTTATGCTGCATCCATATATATGAAGATTAATTGGCTTAAGTAAAGTTTAGCAATTAAAATATTAACTTGGCAACTGTACATTCTAAAGTGAAGGGACACATTGAGAAGCATTTCACACAGCGAGAGCCCCACGGAAATGTAACTTTATAAGCTGCGAGAAACACAGAACCTATATTCATAAAATTATACAGATATTCTGCCTAATAGTGGTAATTCAGTGATGTTAGATACTGATAGGAGGGCCATTAAGGAAACCAACATTTAAGACAGACACTACTGCATTTATCCTTCTCATGCGGAATAGCCAATAGGAACGTAGTGGGTTGGGAGGTGTCATTTTCCCTAGGCTCTGAAGACCAATCAAATACATGGACCAATAAGAATCAAGTGTACTTATCTTCCTTTTATGTGTGGGGTTTGCTGGGTATTTAAGCTCAAGCGCATAGGAAAAAAGGAAAGGTTTGGGAAAATACAGAAGCAAGAGAGCCTGTTTGACCAGAGAGAAGCAGATTTGGGTGACATCGTTCAAAGGGCCTTCTTGATATTGGGCCAAATGCAGATGCCTTTCCCAAAGCAGGACTGAGTTACCCGAGAGAGATTTTGGGGAAGGGGCTCAAACCGCAAGGAATACCTCACATGATGGTGCGGCATGAGGCCTTTCAGAGTCCTTACCTGTCCTGGGTCTTTAAAAGACAGAAAGAAAATTGAGTACCAAGACCCCAGAATAATTTAGACATTCCCTCCAGCCCCCCAATATAACCAATTAAATCCCAGATAGCATTAACATGCATTTTTGGAGCCCTGCTAACAAGTTTTATCACTGCTAAAGACATTATGGTGCAACGTGTATTCACTTTGTGATTGATTATTAAAATTGAAACCCTAGGTAGAATCACTGTATTAGGAGTTACTCCTGGATTTTTGGATTTCTGTAAGCTTTAGACATCTGAATGTGAAATAACAAGTTCTATGTTCAATGAAAATAGTAAGTTAGGCCCACTGTCCCAGCATTCCGAAGCAAACAAGCCTTTACAATTACCGCCAACAAATCCAACATCATAGAAGATGCAGTTAAGTAATGTCTAACACCAATCTAGGAACCAATAGATTCTCATTGACACTGTGCAAGATTTTAGTCAGCCCGGTTATTGGAGAATAATATTGGAGCAGTAACAGGAGTAAACTCTTTTATTTTAAGCCTTACTCTGAATACAGAGAAAAAGAGGTACAGACACCCCTCTGCGATAACAAACACAGCCTAATGACCTATTATATGGGAAGGTACCCACTCGAGAGTCTGCAGACACATTTATTCTGAATACTGCTTACCTTTTGAGCCTTCTGTACATTGTTTGATTTGATTTTCTGTAAAAGCATCAATGTCAAGTCAGACCTCTACATATATTATAGGGCAGCTATAGACGCCTTATAGTTAAGGTGAGTTTTACTCCCATAGAAACCCCTTAAAATTCCATCGTTAATAACTTTTGATTCGAGTAACAGATTTGACCGAAATTTCAGAAGTGATTAAGGAATTGCAGCCAACCCCCCCCCTCCCCCACTCTCGACTGCAAAGTTTAGTAAAGCTTTGTTAAAACATAAAAGTTATTAAGTGCCAAAATACATTTTCTCACCAAAAGCACCCTACTTCCCATTTATTTCCCCATAGACAAATAAGGTACATTTTTTCCAAAGCGCAAAGCCCAATCTGCTAGATGGATTTGGACCAGGTCCGAAACAACTCGGGCACGAAGCGTTGATTCGCGATCCATGCGTGGTTTAGGGTTATTCAATGCAGTAGTTATTTAAATATTTACTAGAGAAGGGGATTCCCACTTCTCAAAAATAGATAGCTATATCTCATGGATTTATCCAAAACTGGGGGTTTGTAGAAATAAAACAATGCCATCTTTTTTTTCTCACGATGCCAGAGATATCCACAGCTATAGACGAGGATATGGAAAATTAAATGCAGAAAAAAATCTATTTGCAGGTCAGAAAAAATGCAAAAACATCAGGCTAGAGGGCACCAATTTGGGAGTTGGGGGGGGTCTAGGTAATGAGTTTGTACAATCAGACAGTCGTTCTCATGGTCAGCATGTGTCGGTGAATACTATTTTCAACTGCATTCTATAATTGTGGTGAGTTTCGGCGGGCATTAGTCATGGTTATGGAACAAGCCAGGTTTTTAGAGCTTTATGGAAGGCCATGTCGTCTTGGGTGCATCGAATGTGAGGAGGGAGTGAGTTACACAGAGTTGGAGCCAGGGATGAGTAGGCCGAGCCCCCAATCCTGGTTCAATAGGAAGCTGGAATCCCTAATAAAAGGGCAGTGCTTGACCTTAGGGTGTGTGATGGGTGGTAGGATATAATCTTCTCTTGTAGGTAAGCTGGGCCAGTTTTGTGCACTGCTCGGTGGGTAATGCATAGAATTTTTAAAGTGGCCCTTCATCCACCAGGCAACCAGGAAAGTGTGCAGAGAGCGGGGGAGATGTGATTCCTGTGTTCCAGTGCAAGGAGGAGTCTGTCAGCAGCATTTTGGGCTCTTTGGAGTTTGTTAAGTTGGTATGCCGGGGTACCCAGATATAAGGAGTTTGCATAGTGCAGTCTCAACATTATTCTCACTTTCCCCAGCTGAAAAAAACACTTGACTCTTTTTTCCCCCCTCCTCTGATTCTACGCTACACACAGATCCCCTACTGCCATTCAACCCAAACAAATAGAGGTGTAGGATAAATCATGACTATAGCCAAGTTACAGGTCTTGTATATATTGTTATATGCTACAGGTCCCTTGTAATTTGGAAGATGATCATTCAGATTTCCTTTTTACTTTGCATGTTGGGACTTGTAGTACAGGACACTTGATGGACAAACAAAACTACAAGTCACAAAATGACAAAACAAAACAAGAACTGGATGGGCATCTTCCGAATTACATGGAGACATGCACACACCCACTGACACTGAAAACACACACTCAACGTATCACAATGCTCACATACACACGGTGCACATGCATGCGCACACACTAACACTCGCCTTCATGGAGCAAATGCACACTGCACACACAATCTCACACACACCTTCACACCATGTATACAAACACACACACACACACACACACACACACACACACACACGCTCACATCAATAACAAACGCATTGCATGCACATCCTCTTAGATGACATGCACACCCTCACACCACACATTCCCCCTTACATTGCACATATATTCAAAAAGAAGACTACATCATCTCTGGGCAAAATTATAAAACAAAAAAAGTAAATAAGAAAAACAAAGAAAAACAAATCACATTTATGCTGAACGCTGCCATTGGAAAAGCCTGGCCTGCAGAAGTTCGAGATGCATCACTTAACCATTATGCTACAATGAGGATATTGTTTAGATTCTCACAAGATTCGTACCTAGGCTTTTATCATTGAACATATTCAATTATAGGCTAAGCATGAAATGTATGCCCCGTGAAGCACCAAGCCATTGTGGCCTAGTGGGTAAATGCTGGGCCATGAACTTTGGCAGACCGCGGTTCAAGGCTGTAGGTTTTATTTAACTAATTTAATTTAATTAAAAGGAAAGCAACACAAATGGGAAGTGGCGAGGTTTGTTGCAGTGCTGTCCTGTGATCTTATTTGGCATGAGAGCATTTAGACATGGCTGCAATGTCAGCCACATCCAGACATCCCTCATGCCAAAATAACGTCGCCGGAATGGCTTTCATGCAGAGAAAGGGCGCAGCAAAATGGCCGCTGTGGCAGAATGGCTGCGCCAAATCGGCCCACACCAAAATGATGGTGCCGAAAAGGGGTGTACCACTTGGAGCACGCTGCTTGACCAAAGTGTGTGGTCCATGGCAAATAATTTAATCTCACTGCGCATTGCCTAAAAATATTGCAAGTTCTCAAAGCCTTCAATCCGAAGAACATGCTTAAGGTCTGGAAGCATTATAAAAATCTATGCAATAACAAAACCCTTAAAATGCAAGGACAAATCTTTAGTTGCGGGGACGTAAAGGTGAGAAGTTAACGCAACAAAACCCCGGAAATTCAGCTAAAGACACCTTAACTTTGCACCCTCTGTTGGCCAGCCTATAACCACAATGATGGCATCACAGATCACTTCACTGATGACATCACTAATTACATTACAACAGTAACTGGCATTAAGCATGGCCTGCACCCATAGTCAGTGTGCATATCCAAATATATTTTAACACATGAATGGGTACTAGTCATAGCCTTCAGTTATGGACAGTGGTCACAACCTTCACCAATGTGCACTGAATATTTTAAAACATTAACAGGTTACCAACAATAGATTGTTGGCCTTTACCAGTGAATACAGCGTTCAATTGTGTCCACTGTATATTATATACACTGATTAGTCACTGGCCATGGACTTTAGCACAATACTGGCCAGTGGCCAATTCTTTGGCTGTGCCCACTATATGTTCTAATATATAAATGGGCCACTAGCCATTGCCTTTGACCTTGAGCAGTTTGTACATCTTTTGGCCATGTCCACTCTATATTTTAAAATGATAAAATACAATAAGCAATGACCTTCGGCTGTGGCCGCTGTGTATTATACAACACTAACCAGCCACTAGCCATGGCCTTCAACACGACAGCGCACATTCGCGCTAGCCGGATCATTATATTTTGCGATTCACAAAACTTTCAGGCCTATACACCTGATTCTGCAGGGGGGCGGGCCTAGTATAGACTCACACACACACCCTCTGGGATTTGACCTATGGGCAGCGCGTAACAGCACCAGACAGCATTCTCGAGGCACTTACAATCAGGAAATCATTGTAAGTTCACTATTTTAATTTATTCCAACCAGGTTTCCTTTTTACAACAAAAAACCAGGGGAGCTAGGGGACCAGTATGAGAGGGTTCACAACCATTCAATACATTTCATTTACCTCAATACAGGACAAGGATTTTCAGTGATCCACTACATAGACGAAGAAGTTACTCTCTTACCTGGTAACGTTCTTTCGATGGGATGGTCCGATGACGTATTCCATATCTATGACAGTAATCACCACAGCTGTGCTGCTTCGGAAAATCTTTCGGCGTCTGCGTCGATGACGTCGATACGTCGTCCTCAAGGACCTCCTCCGACGGCTGACGTCATCAGATGTTATAAGTAGGACGCACGACGCCCATAGCCTCAGTTGTACTTTTTTCCCAGAACGTGTGGCACCAATCTTCTGCCAGTCTGACCACAGAAGCCTTGCGGAAACGTAAGCTGCAATCGCATAAGAAATTCTGTAGCGGGGAAGGCAGGGAGGGAACGATATGGAATACGTCGTCGGACCATCCCATCGAAAGAACGTTACCAGGTAAGAGAGTAACTTGTTCTTCGAGGGGTTTGGGTCCTCCGATGTATTCCATATCATGACAGACTTCCAAAGCAGTACCAACGAAGGAGGTGGGAAAAGAATTTAGAATAGAGAAATTTAGAATGCCCAATCAAATTGCAGAGTAAAGTACCGCCTTGCCAAAGGCTAGATCCTGCCCACGGATAGAATCGAGGGAGTAGTGACGTACAAAAGTATGGACGAAGCCCAGGTGGCAGCATCCCAGATGTTACGAATACACCCCTCTGCAGGGCAGTAGAGGCAGCCATACCCCTGGTAGAATGGGCCCGCAAGCCTACCGGAGGTTCCTTACCCGCCAAGCGGTAACATTCAGAAATTGCCAAGATAATCCATCGAGACAAAGTCTGCTTAGTAACAGCTTGTCCCAAACGCCTTCCAGCGTAACCAATAAAGAGTTGATCGTCCACTCTGACCCGGGACATGCGTGAAATGTAGAAACTTAAAGCTCGCCTAGGATCTAACCTATGGAGCCTCTCCTCGTCCTTACCAGGATGCGGAGGAGGATAAAATGCCAGAAGATTAACCTTCTAGCCTAAATGAAATTCCGACACCACCTACGGAAGAAAGGAAGGACGAACTCTAAGGACAACCCTGTGCTTATGAAACACAGTGAAGAGTGGCTTAACTGAAAGTGCCTGTAACTCACTCACTCTGCGAGCGGAAGTGACTGCAACTAAAAATACAGTTTTAAGAGTTAACAGTCTCAAAGGGCAAGAATGTAAAGGCTCAAACGGAGCACCCATTAGAAACTTGAGAACAAGGTTCAAATCCCAACCAGGCACCTGGATAGGTGACAGTGACGGAGGGAACACATTAGTGAGCCCTTTTAGAAACTGAGAAATTGAAGGAATTTTAAAATAAGAATACTCCTCAGACGAGTGCTTAAATTTGGACAGCGCCACCAGGTAACCTTTAAAGGTACCCACTTGCAAGCCCCTGTGGGTTAAAGAAAGCAAAAAAGACAGAACCACAGGAATGTCACATGAAAAAGGATCCACATTCTTAACCCTGCACCAGTCGCAGAACTTTCTCCAACGGCAACGGTACAGGGACTTTGTCGCCGGCCGTCTGGCCGAAAGCAACATCTCCATCATGTCTTCAGGGAGGTCCCAATCCCTATACCTCAACCTTTCAGAAGCCAAGCGTGAAGGTTGAGGGATCTGACCTTTGGATGGAGAACCTGACCCCCCCTCCCGTGAGAGCAGATCGTCTCGGTAGGGAAGACGACGTGGAGGGCAGATGGACAAGTCGAGAAGGTCCGGGTACCACGTCCTCCTGGCCCATGCCGGAGCAATGAGGATCATCCGGGAACTGAACCTCCGTAACCTCCGCAGCACTTGCGGGATGACGGGGTCTGGAGGAGACGCGTACAGCAGTGGGAATGACCACTCCATTATGAACGTGTCTCCTAAGGCTCCTCTTGGAGGAAATTCCTGCGAGCAGAACCTTTCGCACTTCCGGTTGAGACTGGAGGGGAAGAGATCCACTTGAGGGGTCCCCCAAAGGGTGAAGATCTCCAGAACCTCCTGGGCCAACTCCCACTCGTGAGAGATCTGCATGCTCAGAGCGTCCGCCGTCTCGTATTCGTCTCCGGCCAGATGAACTGCCGAGATTGAAATTTCCTGCTGGATTGCCCAGAACCAGAGCTGCATCGCCTCCCTGCACAGAGGAAGTGACCCTGTCCCCCCCTTTTTGTTGAGGTAGTGCATGGCCACTGTGTTGTCCGTCAGAATCAGGACATTCTTTCCTCACACAGTCGACAGAAAAGCCTTCAGGGCAAGCCTGACGGCCCCCCGCTCCAACAGATTGATATAGAGTCTGGACTCCGACGGAGACTAACGACCGCTGACTGTCAGTTTGTTGACATGAGCTCCCCATCCCGTGAGGGACGCGTCCGTCACGATCGTCACCTCCGGCCAGGGCAGCCAAAACGGAGCCCCCTTCATCAGATTGCTTTTGACGGCCCACCACAGAAGGTCCTGGGCGACCGAGGGCAGCACCTGAACGGGGTCCGACATCCTGCCGGAGGACTGAGACCACTGGAGCTTGAGTGCCCATTGCAAAGATCTCCTCTGCAACCTGGCCTCTGGCACCAGAAGAATGCAGGATGCCAGGAGGCCGACCAATCTCAAGAACTCGAACGCAGGGAGACTCTGGGCATGTTGGAACTTTTGCACCATCTGCTGAATGTGATGAGGCCACACCTGGGGAAGAAACCACTGCCCCAAGGACGTGTCGAGCACTGCTCCGATGTACTGGAGCCTCTGAGTTGGGGTCAAGTGGGACTTCTTTAGGTTGAGGGAGAAGCCCAGCTTGTGGAGGGAGTGGCAGGTGACGGACAGATTATCCAGGACTTGCTTGGGAGAGCGCGCCCTGATCAACCAATTGTCCAGGTAGGGGTAGACGTGAATCCCCCCTTTCCTGAGATGCGCTGCCACCACTACCATGAGCTTGGTGAAGACCCTCAGGGCAGAGGTCAATCCGAACAGCAGGACCCGAAACTGAAAGTGCAAGTCGCCAACCGCGAACCTCAGGTACTTCTTGTGCTTTGGATGGATCGGCACATGAAAATAAGCGTTCTTGAGGTCGAGAGACACCAACCAGCCCTGAAGTTGAAGGGCCTGGAGGACTTGAGCAAGAGTAACCATCTTGAACTTGTCCTTCCTGAGGAGTTTGTTCAAACTGCGCAAGTCCATGATGGGTCTCAATCCCCCGTCTTTCTTTGAAATAAAAAAATAAGGGGAATACCATCCCTTATTCCTCTCCGCTACAGGCACCAGTTCTATGGCACCTTTCTCCAGCAGGGTTTGAATTTCCTGCGCAAGGAGCGGATCGGACTCTTCAAAGAGAGATTCCCTGGTGGATTGTCGTGAGGCCACTGCCGAAAGGGAAGACAGTAACCGTGGGCTATGATCTCCAGAACCCACACATCTGAAGTAATGGCACGCCATTCTACAAGATGCTGCGCCAGCCTTCCCCCAACTGGCGAACCATGGGACATGGCCTCAAGACTGAGCTGAAGCGGCTGCAGCGTTGCCTGAGAGCAAAGAGGCAACTGCCCGAGCGGACTTGGCACCATCGAGTACCTTGTTTTCCACCTCTGGCACTCCTACGGTGGCCTCTTTGACTAGCAGCTCCTCTCGCTTTACTAAAGGATGAGTGATAACAAAAGGAACCTCCCCTCCATTGCTGTCCCCTAGGACGAAAAGGCGGAGGTTGTCGAACTGCAGCGCTCAACGACTTCACTGCAGCGTTTGAGGTCTGCAACCTCTCAAGGCTCTCGTCAGCCTTGCTGCCAAAAAGATGTACACCTTCAAAGGGCATGTTGAGGAGCCGGGCTTGCACATCAGGAGCAAGCCCCGACTTCCGCAACCACGCAAATCTGCGTATTACGGTGCTCGCCACCATGGACCGGCTGACGCAATCTGCCATGTCCAGACCCGACTGAACGGCCTCACACATGGCATCCTTGCCATCCTGTATCATAGCAAGAAAACCATCCCGTTCGTCCCCTTCGGGAATATGTTCAGCCGCTAAGGAAACACAGTTCCACAGAGTGTGCGTGAAACGTGACAAGACACATACAGAGTTGGCTGCCTGAAGAAAACACTTTCTTCGCCCAACCATCAAAACGCTTGTCGTCCCTATCAGGAGGGATGGTAGGATACAACTCCTGCTTTGCTCGGGCCGTAGCCTCCTGCACCACCAAACTCTCCGGAGTGGACTGCGTGGTCAAGTAGCAGCGGTCGCTACTGGCTGAGCAGTATTTTCGCGGCAAAGACTTGGCCACTGCCGGGAGACTCTCCGGAGCAGTGCAAGCCGCTGCCACCCTCCTTTGCAGAGCCATATGGAACGGCAGTACCTGTTGAGTTGGTGGACCTTGGTCGAGGATATCCGTCAGGTGTTGGGCATGACTAGAACGATTCCCCTTGTCCGAGTGGGACCTTTCCTGCGTATCGTGCCGCCCACCCGAGCCCAAAGGCGTACGAGCGGTGTCTCTAGTACGGTCACGCCCGACCCCACTCAGAGGCGCGGATGGACCGGTGACCTGCGATTCAAGAATCGCCAACATTTTCTTACCGAAGGAAGCCCATTCCTCCGGAGTCGCATGCTTGGTGGGATAAGCAACCCGCAGACGGGCAGAGTCTTCGGACGAGGAAGGCGACTGATGACGGCGCTTCCGGGAGTGCTTCGAAGAGGCAGAGAAGTGGCGGAACCCACTCCGGGACCGAGACCCCTGAGACCTACGACAACGATGCAGAGAGTCGCCCCTCGAACCGTCCGTCGAAAGCCCAGTGGACCTCGACTTCTGGGGTTTGGACACCTTACCGACCGACAGCTTCTTCTTACGCTCCCGCAAGGCCTTGGACGTAAGTGACTGGCAGTCGACACAATCATCCGTGTCGTGGGCCTCCCCGAGGCACCAGAGGCAAGCGTCGTGCGAGTCCGTCACCGACATCTTGGACCCGCAGTCCCCACACTTCTTGAAGACCGGACGCGGGGTGGAAGAAGAGGAAGACATCCCGATAAACTTCACAACAAACAGGTTCGAAGAACCGAAAGAACAGAAACTCCAAAGAGTCGAGGCGCGCCGAGATCTCCGAAGCGAACACGTTCGTAGAAAAAACGGAACTGAGGCTACGGGCGTCATGCATCTTACTTATAACATCTGGTGACGTCGGCCGTCGGAGGAGGTCCTTGAGGACGGCGTATCGACGTCATCGACGCAGGACGCCGAAAGATTTTCCGAAGCAGCACAGCTGTGGTGATTACTGTCATAGATATGGAATATGTCGGAGGACCCAATCCCCTCGAAACCATATTTGAACCCGTGATCTACTCACGCCGAGTGTTCTGGCCATTTTTCTACATGACCGCGTCGGAGCCGCGAGGATTGGTATGCAGCCTCAATCTCACGTTTCTAGAGATTATCACACCCCTCTAGGTAAGAAATGTCTCTGCCAATGTTAGGGGCTTTCTTATTTCTACATGCAAAACTTGTCCCGACTTCTTTAAGCAAGCATGTTTTTAATCATGGTTTTATGCATGCTTCTCGGCACTATGCCCAACATTGAGACTCAAGTCCATTTCTTTTCCTTTCCCCCATAGGGTACTCTGACTCTGCCCCGATGAAGGTGGTAGCATAAGACCACCGAAACACAGATAGCAGCAAGGGGGTTTGCTTCCGGATCCAAGGCTGGACACATGAACAGTACTCCGCTTGGATTCAATGGAACATCTGGAAGCATATTGATATATTACCATATACATTATTTTCCCCCTGCACGCATAGGCAGACCCAATGAGGGTTCTTCATGTAATCCATTCATTGGACCCCGAAAAATTAAGAACTAGCTCTTCTAGCAAACATTACCTAAATACTCATTAGCGGACAGGATAGAAGTCTCTGTCATAAACTACACTGTTTAGAATCCCTTAACACAAGAACTATGGATTTCTTAACAAATCTTATTAGTAGAAGCCATATACACTAGTGTCTGACAGATTGAATGAAAGCCTTGATCTCATATTACACTGGCAAAAGGAGGTCTAGTCCTGAATCAAGACTGAAGGCTGTGTCTACATATATTGAACTTTGAGTATACATAATAACTTTCTAATGTATTGGATTGAGATCTAAACTGTTCTTTACAATTGTCAAATCATTCTTATCTTGTTTAGAATTTCTCTTCAGTTTAACTAAAAAAGATGATTAATTCTTCTCTTCTTTCCTGTACCTAGAGACATATATTTTTACTCCCTTAGCACTGGGTTTCTGTCCATGTCTAACTATCATCTCTTTTCCTCCCCTTCTTTCAGAATGAGATTGGAGGTTCATTTAGTTATCCATTGTCAGTTATTGTCTTTTATGTAATTTGATGTAAATAATCATTACAACAATTGTTCATCCAAAATGTTACGGCATATGTATAAATCATGCACTGAATGAGATTTCCGGGATTAGATTCAGTGTAACCCCAATTAGAGGTACTAGACTCAAGGTCAACAGTACCGCATTTGTTGCAGCATTTTGTCTTTTGTTACCTTCAACACAATACTAGCCATTGGCCACAGCCTTTGGCTGTGCTGACTATATTCTAAAATATTAATGGGCACAAGCTATGGCCTTTAGCCATGGCCATCGACTACAGCTTTCAATGTTGCTCACTGTATATTGGCAAATTAATGTTAGTATTACATGTGTATGCATAAACACTATTGAATTATAAGTTAAAAGTGCAGAATTAATTATAGAAAAGAAGAGGTGCGTTACACGATCGCATATGATGGACTCCCCTGTCTGCCTGCAACGCCAGTTCCCTTCACTTCCGTGGATGGGAACTGACGCTGAAGGGCCCTTTTTAAATGTATTTGACTGCCCACCCGAAAGCAGGGAACACCCCTGCAACCCCAATTCTATTTTAGCGACAAAGCGAGCAGGGGACACCCCTGCTCCCCTGTTTGCTATAATGGGATCGTACAGTGTAAATGTTTGACATTTTTGGCTATACGAAATTTTAGTACAGCCGAAATTCGGAAAAATTATCATACGTTCTTTTTTAAAAACGTTTTCTATGGATACCTTTTAAAACAGTGATGGGCTGCTAGGCATGGCTTTTAACCATGCACATTGGTATTTTTGAACACTAATCGACCACTAGCTATGCCCTTTGGTGCTGGCCAGTGATCCCAGCCTTTGACATGGCCAAGTCCACGGCCTAAATTGTTATTAAGGTAATCAAAGGTTTTATGAGCTAACTTATAAATTATGTTATGTCTAATTCCATTATATATAATCTGATTAGCGTTGTCACCACAGGAAGTGTGGCATGTGCGGGAGACGTGACCATCAGCCCTCTGATTCTTCCAGCCCAAATAGGACTAGCCAAAATAGGACTAGCCAGGGGTTGTGGCTGCGTTCCACCCAGTCTATGCTTTTTATCCACGCCAAAACTTCCTTCCAGAATGCCTGCGCTTTCGGACACGACCATTAAACGCTTGTTCGCCACATCCCCTCCAGCATAGTGGGCTTGACTCTCTGAATATCTTGCAGAGGTGTTTAGGTTCATATTGCCACCTATGGAGAAGTTTCAGTCCGTGCAGTTTGTATTTGCATGAGATGGAAGTTTTATGGCTGTTCTTGCAGAGACGTTTCCAAAGGTCTTTGTGGACTGGGTCACCAAAGTCCTTTTCCCACCTTTTCCTGAGGGCTTCGTTTGTGTTCGTTTCCTTGCTCAAAAGGGTTTTGTATATTTGGGAGAGGAGGCCCCTCGATGATGTGGTTTCACTCGGTATCATTTCCAGCGGAAACAGGTCTCTTTGCAGTTTGTCCTTCCATTTTGGGGACGTCAGAACCCCTTTTAGCTGCAAGAAGTGGAAGGCTGGTATGGGTTTGATTTTTAGTCCTCCTAATTCTTGGAGGGAGAGGCATGATTTGCCTTTTATCACATGACCTACGCTTTCCAGGCCTGCTTAGTACCATTCTTGGAAGTGCTGTGGTTGTAGAATCTCATTCCTGATCGGGGGAGCCCAAATGTGGCTCATCGTAGAGGGCCATGTTGTGTGTCCCTTCATTTCACCTTTGTTCCAGTGCAGTTTTAGGAGTGGGCTTAGCATCCTGTGATTTATGGCCTTATTTTGGCATGCAGATTTCGGCGCCCAGAGCCATTCCCCCAGTGGCACTGGCCTCAAAAGATAGTTTTCTATTTCCACCCACTGCTTGTCTTTGTCTCTTCTAAGATGTGGCACCAGGGCCCGATACTGGGCTGCGCGGTAGTATGTAGAACAGTCTGGGAAGTCTACTCCCCCTTCCTCCTTGCCCTGAATCAGGGTATTGTATGCTATCCCCTGCTTCTTCCCTTGCCATAGGAACTCACTAATTGTGCTTTTCAGTTCGGCAAAGCGATCCCATGGGATCTCTATTGGGAGCATTTGGTAGTGATAGGGGAAGCGGAGGAGGATTGCCATTTTAATTGCATTGAGGCGACCTAGCCAAGAGATCGTCAGTTTTGTCCACCTGTCCAGCTCAGCGCTTAGCTCTGACATGAGCGGGGGTAGGTTTGCCTCAGAGGTCCTTTGTGTCTTTTGTGATGTTCATTTCCAAGTATTTAGGCTTTTTCAGGGCGACTGGGATTCCCAGGCTGTATAAATGCTCCTCTACAATGTCCCTTGGGTTGTTGTACGGGACAATTATGGATTTCTCTATATTGACCTTCAATCCCGCCCATCGGCCGTATTCTCTTATGGTCTGAAGGACTTTCTGTATGGAGGTTGTCAGGTTGGCCATGTAAAGGAGGATATCCTCAGCGAACATTCCCAGTTTATAGTCTCGATCCCCTATCCTAATTCCTTCTATGGAGGGTTCCTTCCTGACCATGTTCCCTAGGGGTTCTATAGAGAGGGCGTACATGAGGGGCAAGAGCGGGCAACCCCGTCTGGTTCCCCTTGTGAGATTAAATTCTCTGGAGGTTTTCCCGTTGACTACCACCCTTGCTAAAATCCCTGTCATGAACCGCTCCCCGAATCCCGAGCTCTCCGGTGTGGCCCAGAGGAACTATCACCCCACCTGATAGAAAGCTTTCTCCGAGTCCAAACTGAGCAAGGCATGGTTCCCCCCAAACCCTCCAAGTGCTCCATAATATCTAGGCTTTTGTGCATGGAATCCGCTCCCTGCCTACCTTTTATAAAGGCCACTTGGTCAAGGTGAATTAGGCGGGGCAGGATTCCCTCCATTCGGGTGGCGAGTGCTCTGGTATAGACCTTTGCGTCTGTATTCAAGATGCATATTCAGCGGTATGACTTACAATTTTCTGAGATGACCACTAGGTGTGCTTTTGTGAAGGAGGGTGGGGCCTGACCGGAGTTTCGTATATGATTAAATAATCTGGTCATGTAAGGGGCCAGGGTTCCTGCAAAACCCATCGTGTAGCTGTCTTCCCCTGGTGCTCCTCCCGACGGCAGCCTATTAATCGTGCTTTTATTTCTTCGGGGTTGAATGGAGACTCTAGGAGGTCTCTCTCAGCTGGGATCAGTTGGTCAACCCTGCCCCTGTGATATACTCTTGCATCTCTGATCTAGCTACGGACCCTTCACTTTTATAGAGCTCTTTGTAGTATTAGAAGTGGTTCTCTATATCTTCTGGGGAGGAGGCACAGTGTCCTTCTTCCCCCAGGACTTGTTGCACCCATCTCTCTGCCCTCTTAGCCCCCAATGTGGAGGCCAACATCATGGTTGTCTTGTTTCCCTTTTGGTAAAATGTTTGCTGTAATAAGTTTAATTTGCGTACTCTGTCCCCCCCCTACTCCCAGCGCGTTCAATTCAACCCCTTTTCGTTTTAGTGTTCTCAGGTCTTCGTCTCGGTAGATCCTGTGGGAGTGTAGTTTGCTCTCTAGGTTCTTAATTTCCTTGCCTAGTTTCTCCTCCTGCAACCTTCGCTCTCGTTTCTTCCTGGCTCCTTATTAGGGCCCCCCACCATGTTGGTTTTCCTGCCTCCCAGAGTGTTGTCTCCTCTAATTCCCCATTATTATTAATCTGGATATATTCCTCTATCACAGCGGTAAGTTCCTGGGCGAAGAGCTTGTCTCACCACAAATACTGGTTGCTTTGCCACTTGGAGTCACCCCTGCTTATGCCCTTCATCTTGAGGTCCATGATGACCATGTCATGGTCCGACCAGCCCACCGAGCAAATTGTGCTATTACTTATCTGTGATTTATGCTCTCTGCTTAGTAGCAAATAATCAATTCTAGTGAAGGTCGCGTGCACACTTGATAGGAATGTGTATCCCTTCTTGTCCGAGTGTCAAGTCCTCCAGACGTCTAGTAGGGCTTTGCTTTCTAGGCTCTTTATAAATTTGCCTCCCCCTCCTTGTGGCGGCCCCCTATGTTCCGCTCTCGTCACTTGTCTGTCCAATTGTGGATCAGCACATGTGTTCAGATCTCCTCCAATTACGACTACTCCCCTAATACTGGTCAGTATGGAGGTGAGGGCATCTTCGTTAAAGGCGACCTGGCCCTGGTTGGATATGTATACTCCGGCTAGGGTTACCCGGGCCCCCTCACAAGTCCCATGGACCAGCAAGAGCCTGCCCCCATCAATGAGTGAACCCCTGGGTTTAGCAACCGGACCCGCCTGTGTAGTTCCAAATCTACCCCTCCTTTTTTCTGCATGGCCAAGGCCCAATGGGTCTGCCCCACCCCCTTTCCTACCAGGCTTTCAATCTGGTCTCTTGAATTAAGAGAACATCATTCGCGGACATCTCAAATGCTCTTACTACCAGGGACCTTTTGGTGGGAGAGTTAATTCCCTTGATATTTAGTGTTCCCACCTTCAGAAGGCTGCTTCCATTCATTTCCACTCATTTTCCTTCCATTCATAGGCTACCTCTTATTTGTGACCATGTGTCGTGTACCCCCCTCCTCCCCACCCATATTTCTGTGACCCTTCTTTTTCTCCTCGTCTCGACCCCATCCGTGTCCCCGTTCTCCCCCCTGATAACTGATAACATAACTAAGAAAATGTTCCAGCAATTGTGTACCCAAACCATGGTACCATGTATTGAGATGCCCTCTTTCAACTGAGCCATTAGGTTAGGAATTCCCTACTGCCTGGGGTCTTTTTTTTCATTCCCTTCTCTTTCCTCATTTGCCTCCTGGATTTTTCGTTTTTAAAAGCCGCCTCGGTGCCCCTTCTGGATCAGGGTGGCTTTGACAGTGATGGGGAGCTCAGTTTCACATACTTTCTTACCACTTTACTTCTTTTGCGCCTCTGGGGCCTTAGTTCCGTTTGCCTTGTCCTTGGAGAGTGAGCCCCCGGCGGATCTTTTAGGGCTCTTGTGTACATGCTCTCTGTTAGATGTTGTAGGACTTCTTTAGCTTCCTTTGCTGTGGTGATTCTCTATTCTTCTCCTTTGGCCTCGAACAGTAGTGCCAAGGGGTGGCCACACCTGCACCATATTCCTTTGTCTGTGAGCCATGTGGTGAGCGGTCTGCATTCTCTCCTACGCCCCAAGGTGAGGCCCAACAGAGCTTGATATATTTTGACCTTAGTTCCCTGATAGTCAATTTCTTGCGCCGGCTTCGCCCTGAGTAGGACTTCTGCTTTTTCTTTGTATTGCAGGAATTTCACTACTACTGAGCATGGACCGCCGCAGAATGCTCTTCCTTTTGTGGGCTCTTTCAATCTGTACTTTTTCCCCTCCTTCCGCTTGATAGAGGCAGTTCACAATGTCCTGCTCTTTCTTCTCGACCTGGGACGGCGTTTCCCCATCTCTTTCTTCCAGGCCAATCATCTGTATGTTTGTTCTACGTTCTCTGTTTTCCAGGTCGTGTAATTTCATGTGAACGCCTCCTCCCTTAACTCAATGTCTGGCATTTAGTTTCATCTCCACCAGGTCGGCATTGATCTGGTTGTGTTTGAGGTTTTCCACCTTTCCCTCCATTTTCTCCACCTTTCCTTGCAGCTCCACTATGGATGTTTGAATGTCCATGCGCAGGGCTATTATTTCTGCCATTACCCCGCTATGTCCTCCTTTTTGGATGCGTTGGCCATTTTTGGGACCAAACTGGGGGTGTCCCTCGTGTGGTGGGCCTCTTCTCTTCTGTATTGTTGCAGTGCTTCCAGTCCTCTTGAGGGGTGCGAGGAGCTTGCATCGGCCGCTGCTCTCTGTTGTGAGCCTATGGTGTGACTTTGTCCTACTCCCAAGAGCTCTGCTGCAGGATTTTGCATGTCCCTGTTGCCCTGCTGCGCTGAGCGCTGTCTTATGTCCTTCGGGTGGGAGTGGGGGGGTCTGGCACTCTCTCCTTTTTGTTCCCCGTGTGGCACAGCTCTGTTTGAGTTCCACCTTGGCAGAGCTTTACCCGGGGGTTTGTCTCCTGTCCCTCAGATCTTTGCATCCCTGTTGCTGCTATGGATGAGTCCTGCATGGGGGAGTGGAGGGGGGGGGGTTGCCCTGCCCTTTTATTGGCGGTTGCTTTGCAGGGGGTTTGTCCGATGGCGGGCCCCTCCAGCTTCCTTGGTTGCTCGTCTCCTTCCTCCCCTTCACTGCAATTCACGTTTTATTTTGCCGGTGGGCTCCCCGGGTGAGTCTCTTTGTGGGATGTTTTAACCCACTAGGCTCTGCCCTGCGACATCCCTGTGTGCTGGTGGCACCAGAATCAGCAAAATGGCAGCGAAAACCCCATGCACGCCAAAACCTATGAAAATTGGGCATTGAAACCGGAAAAGATGGCTGCCAAATCTACTTTGCCTGTTGCAAGTGGTGAAATGGAGACCTCACTGATGAAACATGCCACTCGGCTGCCTCCCAAGGAAAAATGGAAACTACATGATAGGCAGTGCTTATTACAACAAACCTCCTTGGCGTTTCACTTCTCTCTTGTGCACAGCGTGTCCTCCTGACACTGCTCTGCATCTCTGCCCTTGCCTCAGACTTTGGTGTTAGAGTTTCCTTCTTTCTGCAGGGATCGCCGGTCCACGCTCAGGGATGTCGTCCTTCCGCCACTTCCTCTTAGGATTTCGCCCACGGTGGTCCATTAGCCTAGGCCAGGCCGCAGCATCAGCTCCTCTCCGCTGCGATCTTTACTGTCTTTGTCAGGGTCTCCTTTCACTTTGGGGTGTGCTGCGTCTTCTTGGGTCCCTCAGGTGTCACGGCCTTCGTTGCAACCATCTTTTGGCTGTGGGAATCACTCTATAGCATCACATTCGCCCCTTTGGCTTGAGGAGATTCGCTTCCAGCAGCCATTGCCGTCCGCGCCCCCTAGTGGTCACCAATATTTGCACTTTTAAGACACCAGTGAGATTACACACCACATAGAACCGACCACCTCCCTATGTGCTGAATTACCTGTCCATTTTAAGTAAAAGACTGACACAATCTACTCCAATAACACCCATCATTGCGGCCATGTCATTCGTTTAGTGAACTCTCTACTTAAGGATATGACAAGTGTAACCCACTTTAAAGCATTTTAACCTTGTTTCATATGATGATATAGAAGGCTTTGTCAACTTGAGCAAAAATGTCAGGCTCCCCATTAGATTCCTTACTTGCACATTATTCGATACCATTGGCCAAGTTCTTATGTTTCTAATTAAGACCTGCCTTCTAGGTGGTCATATCCTAGATAAATTAAAAAGGGAAGTGCATACTGTGAGAAACCTGAAGGTGTCTCACCCGCTAGTCCCCGGGGATCTGTAATCCAGGTGGCCGGGACAGGGCCATTGCTTTTGTATCCAGTTACTGGGGGTGGACCAGTGCAGGAGGATCACCTGGATGGGGGGTCTTCGGGACGTGAAAGTGGGACCCCGGAAGGCGAAATGCAGTTTTCCTTCCCTATAACACCTTTTCCCCCATCCTACCAGGTAGGATACTTCGGGATTCAACCCCCCCCCTTTTCCGACACAAAAAACCTTCTCACTGACAACTCACTGTGAACAAAAACGGCTAATACCCGAGCCGTATACCTGACATGTCCCAACACGATGGTCAGGCAGGGTCAGGCAATTACTGATCATTACACACACCTGACTTCCATCACACTTCCCCACTCGGATAAAAGGCGGAGCACAAGAGCACACTCTGAGTGAGGCAAAGCACACAAGGAAGCAGCAGTTCCAAGATGGGAGTTTAATACAAGGCGAAAGATCGTGGGACCGAAGAGGAATACAAAGGAAGTTCCCTTAACCTTTTCACTGAGGGATTGTAACTTTTATGAGCCTTCGAGAATAGAAAAAGTAACCCCTGGAATCAAAGCTGAAGACTCCTGCATTGTGTGTCGGCGGTACACTGGGCTCCTGTTACGCTCACCTGGTATCCATGGGGACGCCACCCAGCTGCCGGGACTCTGGTACCCCTCTCGGTCGTTCCCTGGATTTATCAGCGGGGAAGTTCTGCCTTGTTTTGGGTTTTGGGTTTTGGCGTGCTCTCTGTCCTGCCTTCTTGGCAGGGGCGCCTTGTCCTCTGTGGGCGAATGCGATCTAGTTACTTCACTGATGCTGCCCTTTTAGAGTCTCTCAGGTAGATACTAATACTGTATACTGTAAGCCTTTCCTTGATTTACTAATGTCTTTTTTCTCTCTTTAGGTGCGCGGAAGTCCGCTGTGGAACGTTGGCTGGATCTGGACACACCGGTGAGTGATGGTGTTTCGAGAGCGCCTTGATGCGGTAGGTGAGTGCTTGCGCAGCGCTATGATGATGTCTTGCCTTGCTAACCTTTTGTCTTTTGCTCCCGCAGGTTGTGGTGTTCACAGGGGCAAGGAGTCCAGAGCAGTGCTGATCGAGGGGTGACTTGAGGTAAGCTGCCGGCTCAAATGTATTGTCTAATGTCTCTTTTCTCTCTTGCAGGTTCGACGATCCAGGAGGCACGCTGTTCCTTGGATGCTGCTCGCAGGGACAGTGGACAGCTAACGGTGGAATCTCAAGTAAGCTGCTGCTAATAACGATGTCCTTTTTGTCCTTTCAGGTGCGGTTCATCCGAGGTTTGCAGATGCTGCAGAACACGGTGAGCGTCACGTTGCTGGATTGCAAAGTAACGCGAAGCGTGTTCTTCCAATCGGGTGTGGTTTAAATAGCCTCAAGAAAAATAGTCCAGGAAAAGTAGTCCGTAGGCTACCACACCCAAAACACTATACCGCATAGCTTGGTTCCCAGGAGCCAAGCTATGTGGATGCCACCATGTTGACTGGCATTGAAAAAGTAGTCCCCAGCACCAAGCACAAGTCTCATTAAGTATGAGCCTGGCGCCAAAGGCGCCAGGACTTGCCCCAAGAGGGCCTTGCCAAGGATGCCTAAACTTGTTGGGGGCCCGAACCGAGACCCCTCTTGGCCTATGGGCCTGCCCGGGGGGTTCAAGGAAATGGGTCGTGACAGCTCTCCCACATCGATAGTCAAGGCACGGAGAAGCGTTTGCAGCTGTGGTACTGTCCTTTGCTCCTACAACAAAGAAAAGCCAGTGAAGGCAGCACAGCCAGTGAGTTAGGGAGACGGATACCAATTCGGGCTGTTAACAGCAACATTGTATAAAAGAATTTGAAGAGGATAGTGCATGAAGCGTAAGTGGCAAATGATACAAACATTATTAATGCACTAAATGAGTGACTGAAATTTGAAGCAGAGATAGATGCCGTTAAACAGAGTGGTCCGGCACCATGTGTGTGCTCATTCAAAGGTCTCTGTTAGGTATCCAAACCCAAAGGGAACAAATGTAAAGAGAAGGAGTTGTAAAATCGATGTGGTCCTGCAACGGGTCAAGCTAAACTCTGTGCATATTCAAAAGTGTTCGAAACTTGATTGAAATTGCTCCGAGCCCGGCTGAGGGAGACTAATTGTGTTTAAAAGGGGATTTGAGCCCGGCTGAGAGGGACCCGGGGTGAAGCGTGAATCACCCAAAAGAATATCCTGCAAACATTGTACTGAAGAGATCTGAGCCTGACTGAGGGGCATCAAAAGGGAACGAACATTGTACTCAAGAGACTTGAGCCCGACTGAGGGGGTTCCGGGTGAATACTGAATCACTTTAAGTGAATACTTGTAGAAATCCAAAGAGGAAAGGAACTTATCATTTTTGTTTGGTTGCATAACGCCCTCTGAATGAAGAGACTTTGAGGAGTAAAGAGATTTGCATAAAGAAGGTCCCGATGTTAATGATTGAACTATCCTTGTGCTAAAGAAGCCAGAGTGTGTGCAATGTTCGAATGAACTGCCTTCTCCATTGCTAAAAACGTGGGGAAGGGAGGCCAACGGCCGCAACAACCTTACATCATTGTGAACACTTCTTTCTTTTTGTAACATTATCCCCCACACTGTTTGCATTTAGAGGTAAGAATTGGCAATAGTTTTTTTTTAGCATAGGCCCTTTATTTTGAGAAGACACTACTAGGTCTGCGTTATTATTATTTGATGGTCGTAGCCTGCTCCTCTATCTGTAGATTTAGGATTAGATAGGCGTTCATTACACCCTTGTTGAAATTCAATAAACACCCTTGAACTGTGGTCACTTTTGTCTGTCTTATTGTTGATATCATGCCTTCCTTACAATACTCAATTAAGCAAGGAGTCCTCACTTGAGCCTGTTAACTTCAGTAGCTTTCAACCTATTTCAAATGTGACTGGTAAGCTGTTAGAATCGACTATTACCTTCCATCTACAGGCAAATGTGTAGGATAAGTTAAACTCTGCACATGCAGGCTTCAGAGAAGGCAGAAGCACCAAGTCCATCATAGCTACTATGCTAAATGACTGGAGTAGGGGCGTGGCCTGGTGCTCATGGAGTGAGGAGGCTGAAATCCCGAGCTCCGGCCGAGCCCGTAATCTGATCCTGAATAGTGAGCCCAATCACTAGCAACACTGAAAATCAAGCTGACCCAGTCGAAGCTGGGACGAACCCCCCTCGATTGCAGCTTCGCCCGACAAAAATCGGACAGCGGGGACCGAGCAAGAGGCCTGGCCCGGCGTCCCCCCTGACCTCGGGCGAGACGCGCAAGATGGCGGCCGAGGCTAACACCGTGGACCCGAGCGGCGAAGGCAGAGCGCCAACAGCAGCCGCTTCCTCTCCTGCCGCCTGGAGGAGTTCGGCGGACCGGAGGAGGCGAGACCCGGCGCGGACCTCCTGGAGCTCTCGGCGCCGACTGAGGACCGCGGCGCCGAGCACTTGAGACCGGCGCGAACCTGCGGCCTATGTCCGGGCGGCCTCGGTGGAGGGCCCCCTAACGCCGCCGGCACCCTGCAACCCGTGCCATCCAGGCCGCGCAACAGCGGGTGGGACTCCCCCCCGCAGAGCCTGCGGTGGAAGTCATCCGGAGAAGCGGACGAGACCTGGGGCCTGTGATACGTGCTGAAGGAGGAGCGGCCGGCGGTGGCCTTGGTCTCCAAATACGGTGAGACGCAACCCTGAGACGGCGCAGAGCGCGCATCAAGAACTGCGACCAGCTGCTTGAACCGTGGGCCCCCCTGGGGCTGGCCCAACCTCCTGGGCCCAGACAGCCTGGACCTGGGCCGCTGCCTCCCCCATCCTGAAGGCCCACGACCGACTGGCACACTGGGGCCACAGGCGCTGAGCGCCCTCCGCCACTAGCCTCTACAACCAACGGGGGTGACTCCGAGCGCCCTGCCTACCCGAACATACTGCGACACCACCCCTAGCCTACCAGGAACGTGGGTCCACCACCCCTGAGGTGGACAGGTCCTAGGGTGAGGCCCTCCTGGGGGGCGCATCACGCCCCACAAACCCGGGCAGGACACGGCCCTGTCTCTGGCGCCACTGAGCTCCGAACGCCTGGGACCTTGAGGCAGCACGTACCCGCCAGACCTGGAGGCGCACACCGCAAACATTCCCCACTACAACAACACGGAACATCGCAGGTGGGGTCACCGGCGAAACAGACTGGCGGGGCCCACGCAGCAACCCAGTTCGAAGAGGCGTAACAGCCGAGCAAACAACACCACAATGTCCACCCTGAGAAGCAAGCCCAAATCAGCTACAATGGACCCCTGCCTCACGACCAAGGCCCACCCAGCCGCCCAATCTACCCCAAAGGGGGTGGCGCCGCAGGACACCCAGGGAGAGAGCCCTGCAAACAGCCAAGTACTCGAAGCAATAGCGGCCCTAAAGGAATTCATAGACACTAAGAAAGGGGAGGTAAAAGCCGATATCCAGCTCATCCGTCAAGACGCTCGCAACCTGACAGAGCGTGTCACCAATATAGAATCCACCCAGAAAGACACTATGGAAGATACGAAAGATCTTAAAGCCGAGGTGGCAGATCTCAGGAGGAAGGTGGGAATCCTGGAGGCAAGGTCGGAGGAGGCGGAAGGACGCGCCAGGCGCAACAACATCAGGATCCTTGGCGTCCCTGAGGGGACAGAGACTTCCGACCCAACCGCATATGTAGAATCCCTAATCCAGCAGGAGATTGGGGCCGAGAAGCTCTCACAGGGCTTTGCCATAGAGAGAGCCCATAGATTGCTCCAGAAGAAGTCTCCCCCAGGCTCTTATCCCCGACCCATCATAGCGAAGGTTCTCAACTTCCGAGACAGGGAAGTGATCCTGAGATTCTCGAGGGAAGGTGGGGCGATTGACAGAAACAACTCCAAAATTACCATCTACCCAGACTATACACAATCGGTACAGAGGGCAAGGAACTCCTTTGTCCCAATTAAGGCCAGACTGAGGCAACTAAACCTGAAGTACATGCTGCTGTACCCATCCAGACTAAAGGTGATCTACAAAGGGAGAGCGATATTCCTTGAAACCCCAGATGCGGCCGCTATGTGGATGGAACACAACAATCTGGCCGAGGTCCCTGAAGAGCCCATCTTCGAAGACAGCGTCGCAGCTCGCAAAGCACGATAGCCTGGAGCCAGAGCCTCTTTTTCCCGATCCGCACATTGACCCTCACCCTAGAACGATACAACGAGCACGCTGGACACCAGCATGACATGAGAACGCAAAATGATTACGGGCCCGCCGGGCCTCCCACACATGAGCACGCAACGACAACCCCCGAAAGATCAGTGCAGGCCCGTTGCCAGCACGACCTTGCTCGTGCCGGAAACCCTGATGGGGCCAGAAAGCGCGAGAGCACCTGAGCACTGCACTTCACCGGCAGGAGCTGGGCGCACCAGTTACAGTTATTTTTTATGTGTTACTGTTGAGACCGCCCCGCTACCCGAAACAACCCAAGTAACCAACGAGTACCTGACACCGAGAGATGCATCTGGCCGACTCGCAGAACTAGAGCAAGAAACGACGCCCAGTAACACGAGATCAAGTGTTGGAGAGGCGAGGGGCCGCCCAAGACAGAAACTGCATTCAAGCGATGGTACCACAACTTAACATAATCACATGGAATGTCAGGGGGATGGGATCCTACGTAAGGAGGAACCGTGTCCACTCCTACCTGAGGCGCAAGAAGGTCTCGATTGCACTGCTCCAGGAGACACACCTCCTGGCAGAAGCCACACACAAACTGTCAGACTACTGGGGGGGCAGGGCAGTGGCGCATCTTACTCCAAATATGCACGGGGTGTATATACATGGATAAGACCAGACACACCATTTCACCAAATGGGAACAGAAGTGGATAAGGACGGAAGATATGTAGTGGTGTGGGGCATGATAGAGAACACACGGATATGTATTGTAAACTCATACTTCCCTCAGCACGGGGTCCCCTCCCACTTGAAACAACTATGCACTAGAATTGTGCACCACAGAGACGACACCTTCCTATGGGGGGGCGACTTCAACTGTGTTATGAATGAAGAGATGGACAGGTCTAGGACGCCACAAACCACCAACAACTCTGTCTCAAGGGCACTTCGCAAAGCAGTGGAAAACTTGGATCTGGTCGACATCTGGAGAGACCTTCATCCAGCCGATATATCCTACTCATTCTTCTCATCTCCACATGGCCTCCACACCAGGATAGATTACTTTTTCATCAACGGCGAACTTATCCCACAGGTGCACTCCGCGGATTACCTGGGCAGGTCGATCTCAGACCACTCTCCTCTGCTCATGCAACTAAGCCTGAAAGGCCCTAGGCCCCCCATCCCGATGTGGTGTATGCCCACGGAGACCCTGATGGATCCTTCCTTCAAGGACACCCTAGGAGAAAAACTGGTAGAATACGTAAGAATCAACACGGGGTCAGTCGCGAAATGGAGCACGCTTTGGGAGGCAATGAAGGTAGTAACCAGAGGCGAGGTGATAGCAGAAGCTGGTGGAATCAGGAAGCAACTGAAAAGGGAACTTGAGGCCAAGGAAGAGGAGATCAGGCGACTGGAAAACAGCCCGACCCTACCCAGCGAGAGGGAACCCAAGCTGGCAGAAATCAGGGATGAATGCCGACTCGCCTGGGACAGGCTGTCCAAATTTGACTTTTCCACACGCACTGTTAAGGCACACAAGGAGGCGGACAAACCGGACAGGATACTGGCCTGGCTGTGCAGGAAAGAGCAACCAAGACAAGCCCTCAAGGAAATCAAGGACGAACACGGAGTAACCCAGAGGACACAACAGGCAATTAACAATGTCTTCTCAAACTTCTATGCCAAGCTTTATGCTCACGATGAACAGGTCCAATAGAAGACATTCGCAACACCCTGGATGAAGTGGGTCTCCCCAAACTGAGCTCGGAGCAGCGAGAGATGCTGGGAGAAGCCATCACGAAGGAGGACATCTCGGAGGCAATTAGGTCCCTCTCTACATGCAAGACTCCTGGAACCGACGGCCTCACACCAGAATTTTATAAAGCCTACGAGGAGATCTTAGCCCCGGTGCTACACGGAGTATACGTAGAGGCATATGAGACCGGCATATTACCTGGCAGCATGAGAGAGACACTCATAATACCAATGCTTAAACCTGGCAAGCCCATCGACGAGTGCGACTCATACCGCCCCCTGGGAATGCTGAATTATGACAGCAAAATCCTAACAACCATACTGGCTAAGAGGCTGTCTAGGGTGATCGGGTCTATAATACACGAGGACCAGAACGGCTTTGTCCCAGGACCTAACACCACAGCCAACCTGAGAAGGCTCCAGCACGTTATAGCACAATCCGCAGGGAGCAAGGAAGATCTGGCTGTGCTCTCACTGGACGCCATAAAGGCGTTTGACTCAATATTCTGGGAATGGCTGATTGAGACTTTGAGGGAGTTCGGACTAGGCGAGCACTTTATACGATGGATCAAGGTGCTCTACAACACCCCAGTGGCGAGGGTAAAGACAGGGGGTGTGGTGTCTGAATCCTGGGACATCCAAAGGGGAATAAGGCAGGGATGCCCACTGTCACCAATGCTGTACGTCCTCGGCCTGGAACCAGTAGCAATCTACTTCAGGAAGCAGCTCTTCGACGCAGGGATCACAACGGGTGAGACGGATAACATTATCTCGCTGTATGCAGACGATGTCCTCCTTTAACTGCGCAACCCCTGAATGAACGCACCTACAGCACTAGACATCCTCGACAACTTCGCGAAATACTCCGGGATAAAGTTCAGCAGGCAGAAATCATGCTCCTTCCCCCTGGCCGGGCTTCAAGGGAAGGAAACAGAAGAGCTACCAGATATTTGGATTCAGTGGCAGACGGTAGCGTTCCGCTATCTTGGACTCACCATCACGCACACGCCTGCTTCCACACACGAAAGCAACACGGAAGCAGCAATGCGAGGGGTACGCAAATCCACCAAATTTTGGTCCCGACTCCCACTCTCTGTGATGGGCAGAGCGGCCATCACTAAGATGATAATACTACCGAGATTCCTGTACTACTTCACCAACATAACGCACTACATACCCCCCCCCCCTCTTCAGAAAATTGGAATCTCTCCTCAGAGACTTCCTGTGGGGCCCGGCCAGACATAGGCTCTCGCTGCACACCCTCACCCTCCCGTACAAAGAGGGTGGAATCCAGCTGCCTGAATTCCAAAAATACTACCTCGCAGCGCAACTGACACACGTTGTTAAGTGGTTGTCCGACGAACCAACAGCTGAGACAGGCCTTCTTCGCCAACTGATAGCTCCAATGCATCCTAAAGAAGTAGTATGGAATTCACAGGTCGGACCTCCCGACCTGCCCATGCTGGTGAGGCTGGGGAGACAAGTCTGGAACAAGGCACGCACATCGCTCGGCCTGGGCCAACCATACATGCCTGAAATCCCCATGCTCGCTGATGTCTGTAAGACACCCATCGATTTACCTGCAATGAGGAAATGGGAGAATTTTGGCCTATACACCTGGGGGGACATGTTCGAGGATGGAAGCTTCAGGGAATTTGACTCACTACAGATGAAAGAAGGGCTTGCTGTTGGACAGTTCTTAGGGTACCAAAGGGTGAAACAGGTTGCTAAGAAGACATGGAGCACACGGCCTGAGGAACCGGAAACCCACCCCCTTGTGCAAGAGATGCACAACTTAAGCGATGGCTGGAAACCCACGTCAAGACTGTATGCCCAACTGAACGACAGGCGCAACCCGAGGAGCGCACTCCTGAAGGAAAGGTGGGAGGCAGACCTGGAGACCGGCATCACGGAGAGCGCGTGGGATAGGGCCCTGATGCACCCGAAGGAAGTGTCCCGCAATGCCAGGTTCAGGCTCATCCAGCTGAATGTCCTATACAGGACCTACATGACCCCACAAAGGGTATCCACATTTAGCGGAAAAACCCGACCAGTGTGCCCATGGTGCACCAGCGAGCACGCAGACCTAATCCACATGTTCTGGACCTGCCCCAAAACCAAGAAACTCTGGTCCGCTGTTGAAAGGACTTGCAGGGGAGCCGGACTGGAAAGGTACGAGTGGACGCCTAAGGAGTGCCTCCTGGGCACATACCCCAGACTGAGTAAAATCAAGCATATAGGGAAACTAATGGACATGGCGTGCATCCTAACGAAGAGAACAATAGCAATGGCCTGGAAATCCCCAGGAGGCCCCAGACATGAACCGTGGATCAGGGAAATGGAGAGATGGACCAGCGCTGAAACCAAAGCCTGGGAGGAGGGGAACAACCGAGGAGGCGAAGATGTGAGTGCAACACTGGAATCCTGGAAGGCCCTCCTGAGAGACATGATCTTTCTGACGGACTTTAAGCCCCCCTGAGTGCATCTCCGGCTATGAACTGTCGACCTGAAGCAGATTTAATAGTTACATCCACAACAACCCTGACTCTGTGACTTTAAGAGACAACCAGATGGTGTCTGGAGTGAGGCCCGAAGCGGGGCCGGCAGGTACCCATGCAGTGGTGGGAGGCGGGACGGTAAAGTTATTGTTTGTTTTTTGTTATTGTTTTGTACTGTTCATCAGGCAACTTCGTGACAAACCGGATGTTGCTATGCATCCATGTTTAACTGTTCTCTGCCAGTATAAATGCCAATAAAAACATCTAAAAATAAACTAAATGACTGGAGTACAATCAAGGATAGAGGGGACAAGTACGCATTTTAGTGCAGCTGGATTGGTTTGCAGCATTTGACACTGTGCGCCTTCCAGTTTTCATATCTAGACTGAGGAGTTGGGACAACATTATACTGGATTCAGTTGCTTCTAACTGAGCATTAGTAGATGGTCTCTATGACCCATCTTCCTAGCATTTTACTGGGGTGTCTTGCAGTGTTCTGCAATGATCAGCATCCCTTGGACAAGGGGAGCTGGGTACATGGGTGTTCCAGGGCCTGGGCACCACCCAGGATAATCAACCTCTAACAATTGTCATACCCTTTCAATGCCACTGCCCTAAAATCTGGTCAACAGCAGCCCCCAGGCAAATTCATAAGCTGGCACCCCAGCCTTGAATCGCTTGATCCGAATGTTATGCTTTCCATTGTTTAATACTATTGTAGTGTCATCAATAGATGAACTTAGAGGAAAAAAACAGAGTGCTTGCCATGGATCAACGATGAGCTCAATTATTTAAATCTCAATCCTACCAAAACAGTAAGTATGAAACCAAATTACATTTCAACACTTTGTGGCTTTCTTCTCTGGGCCTCTGCCCTATACCAGTAACATTGGTTGTAAGTCTAGGCATATCTACTAATGAAAGTGTAACTCTGGTTCAGCAAGTGAATCACGTCACGAAACTTCAACTATATGTGACGTATCTTGGGATTCAGTCACTTCTCCCCAGGGGGGAGTCTTCCCATGTGAGGGTAGGGCGATGAGCCACTACGCAATATCCTCCCTAGGGGTATCAGTAAGAGGGAACACACCGGGAGAGACTCCTCCCCCACTTGGGCAGAAGGACTCCCGTTCCGATGAGGAACTCCCTTTCCTACCCAACCAGGCCTATCTTGTTGAGAGAGAACAAGAGAAATCTTTGTGCATCTCTTACGGTATTATTGAATGTAAAAATCAGTACATGCCTGGTACTGTGACTCACAAAACCCAGTAATGGCAACCTGGTTGGGAAGAAACCCGAAGAGCCCTCACACATTTGTTATTGTAATGCTCTCTGTGAAGATACTGGGAAGAAGGTGGCCGAGGCATATTGATCACTCCACCATTAAGTAATGTGAAGAAGAGCAGCAATAGAGTGTTAGAGAGTACTTGAGAAAAAGAGAATAATGACTTCTAAATTATGCTCGAAAATCCCCAGAACAGCATCATAAAAAGGGGAGGAGACAAAGATGTGATGAGAGAGGAAACCCAGGGGTTTCAAGTGGGAGATGAGATGCTGGTAACCACAGGGATGGGTTGCTGCAAAACCCTGAGACGAGCAATGCAGAATTGGTGGCTAGACTTCCCAGCTTGAAGGCCAGTGTATTAAGAAGCTGCCCAAGAGAAGGCTGTCTAGAGGGCTACACCAGAAGAGAACGGTGGTAAGAAGGGAGGGAAGCTTCAGCTTTACTGACACTTAAAGAGTTGGCACGATGGAGCAGAGCTGACCAGAAAAGAAGAATCCGACCCGTCCGGGAAGACATGGGCTATGCAAAGATGGAGGAAGGTGAGCCGGTGTCGCAACCTCATTGGCAAGGAGGAGAGTGGGAGACCTAGGGATAAAGGCATTCCTCACGCAAAGCAAACTAAGACTGGTGCATATATAAAAAACGTATATAACAATTGGGGTAAGCCCCTTCATCTCAGTGGAGGAGATCAATATAAAAAAGGATATACCAACACTCACAGAGGTTGGAGGAATGTATATTGATTTTTTAAACAATTTTTATTATTTTTATTAACAACACTCTAAACATTGAGGACATTTGCATATGAACTTTACATCATTATATTCACACGTTGTGTGTCACAGTCCTCTCCCCTCCCGCCCCTTTAACTCGAGCCCTTGCTTCAATGCCACCAGCTTGCATATCTCCGAGCTTGTCTTCCTCATTATCCCCCTCATATCGTCTTCACTAAGTTCGGCCAGGGATGGTTCCACCATCGTGGCCACCAGTTGCCTCCACGCTATCAGGGGTCCCGCTTCCTCATCCCTTCCTCTACTGATTGCTTCATACCAAGCTGCCGTTTCTGCATCTGACCACTTCAGGAGGTCAGCCCACCACGTCTCTATTCTGGGTTGTTGGGCTGCCTTCCAGCCTATTGCGATTCTCCGTTTGGCCAGGATGTAGGCCAGGTCTTTCATTTTACTAATGTGCTTCAGGTTGCGTGGTCTGGCAAAACCCCCCAGCATGCATGCCCAAACCGACTCCACCTCCAGTGTGATCCCTTTTTCGGCTAGGCGTAGCTTAACCTCTGTCCAGAATCTACCCACCTCCGGACAAGCCCAAAACATATGTATCATCCAAGCTTCCACCTCCCTGCACCTAGGGCATTTCTGTATCACTCAACTTCCAAACCTGGCAATTTTGCTAGGAGTCATATATGCCCTATGACTGACATAAATGGATCTGCTGTAGCCTCGCATTTCGGGACACCTTCTTGTGGTACCTTGGAGCCCTATCCCATTGTCCATCCAGCATAGGTTCTCCCACCTCCTCCTCCCAGTCCCGCCTCAGTTGGAGCAACTTCTTGCCCACTCTAGACATCAATAGTTCATATATGCTGGATATTTTGTGCCCACCCTCCGAGATATCGTACATCGTCTCAATGACCGTATCGGGTTGCTCCGCTAGCACTGTCTCAGGCCACCTTTCCCGCACCTGTTTAATCATTCTTGTATAGGCCTTTGTGCACCCCGGTGTCGTCCATTAATCTCTGGAAGTCTAGTGCCTCCCCCTCTTGCCATACATCTCCGAGGGTCGCAAGGCCCATTGGTTCCCAGTATCTACGGATCCCTTTTATCATTTGCAGGTCCTCCCCACAGAGCACCAATAGCGGCACCTGCAGGGAGCATGGGGTTGGGTTTCCCACTATTTGCCATGCTTTGCTCCATATTTCCCAGCCCAGTTCCAGCAGTCTTGCCCTTCCTTGCAACTTAGATTTAGACAACCACACCACCTCTCTTAGAAAAAAGGGGGTTGGGGTCCTTGTACAGTAGCCTGGCTTCAGCCGTCTCTACTTCGGACAACCACCTGGCCACATACTGGAGCTGTCCCGCCAGGTAGTATAACTCAAAGTTTGTTAGGTTTATACCCCCCCTGTCGCACAAGTTTTGTAACTTCCAAAGGTCCACCCTATTCCTGGAATTATGCCATATAAAGCCCCTGCATAAGCTGTGGAGTTTTGCAAAAAAACGTTTGGGGAGCATGTGCGGGATGTTTGTAAAAAAATGTTGCAATCTCGGCAGGACCACCATCTTAATCAAAGCCGCCCTACCCACCATGAACAGGGGTAGCCTGGACCAAAACCCCATGCTATTCTTAATGCCTTCCACTGCCCTCTCCGTATTGTATTTGTGTTCATCCTCTGCAGTGTGATATATGTCGATTCCCAAGTATCGGAATGTTCTGGTCTGCCAGGGTATCGGCAAGACCGGTAGGTTCCTATGCGGGGCCCTCCTATATCGCCCCAAAGGGAACATGATTTCTTGGGGTTTACCACTATGCCCGAGAGGTTCCATCACCTCCAGGACATATTGTAGGTTTTCTTCTGGGAAGCACAAGTATAGCAGTATGTCATCGGTGTACAATGATATGAGGTGCGATCCTCCCTTCGTGGGGATCCCTATCTCCCCATACTGTTGTCTGAGGCAGATTGCCAGTGGTTCCAGAGCGAGAACGTACAGCAGGGGCGACCAGGGGTAGCCCTGTCTAGTGCCCCTACTAAATTGCCATTTGTCCGAGATTATTGCACCAGTTTTAACCCTGGCGATTGGGGCGCTCTATATCATTTTGACCCACCTCAGGTACCCCGGCCCCATCCCATATACTTTCAGAGCGGCTAGCAACCACGGCCACCTCACAGAGTCGAAGGCCTTAATGTCATCCAACGAGCCTATTACCATTTTGCCGGGTCCTTCTCTGTCTGTTCAATAATGTGGTGGAGTCTCCTATGATTATCGGTTATATTCCTGCCTGGGACGTAGACTGTTTGATCGGGGTGTATTAATTTGCCAATAACTCGTTTGAGCCTGTTTGCCAGCATAGCTGTAAGGATTTTGCTGTCTTAGTTGAGCATCGATAGGGGTCTGTATGACCCACAATCTGTGCTTGGCTTGCCCGGTTTTAGGTGCGGAATGACCACCGCCTCCCTCAGGGACACCGCCTCCCTCGTTCAAGTGCCTCATTTAACATGGCAAGCAGCGGGGGGAAAGGGAGTACCTCCTGCTTGTATGTCTTATAAAATTCACTTGAGAGCCCGTCCGACCACAGAGCCTTACACGTGGGTAGGTGCTGGATCACTGCCTTTAGTTCCTCTAGAGTGATTGGGGCACCCAGGTCCTCCCGTTCCTGTTCGTTTAATTTGGGCAATCCTATGTCTTCCAATGTTTCCTGAATCTCCCGGCCCATCTTCTCCCCCGTGTCCTCGTAACAGCGTTTATAGAATCTGAGGAACCCCTCGTTGACTCCCTCCTGGGTATCCCAGGTCTGGCCATCTTCCCCCTTTACCTCCCTGACCACTGATCATGGGGTTTCATTTTTGTATAACCATGCTAGCAGCCTTCCTGGTTTGTCTCCCCCCGCATGTTGCCTTTCGATGTATTTTTTATAGTTCAATTTACATAGTCTGTTCCAGTGCTCCCTGCTAGTTTGTTGTAACAGAAACGCCTGTTTGGCATCCTCCTGTGAGGTGCTCCCCCTCTGCATTATTTCTTCCAGCTCCTTCTCTCTCTCCCGTAGTTCTCGTGCTATGCCCCCTTGGAGCCCTCTCGATTTGGATATGGCTGCACCCCATACTACCACTTTGAACGCCTCCCATAAGGTTCCTTCTGACTGCACACTAACTGTGTTAATGTCAAAGTACTCAATAATTGCCTCCCTTAAGTCCTCATGGAATCCCGAGTCCTGAAGGGCCTCGGCTCTGAGCTTCCAAGTCAGGATTCTCGCTCTTGGGGGCTGATGCCTCCACTCCAAGACCAGGGGGGGGAGTGGTCTGAAAGTACTCTGGCCTTGTATTCCGAACCTATCATTTCTCCTACCAACTCTGAGGCAACAAACATATAATCCAGTCTCATGTGCAGGTTGTGTGGGGCCGCGTAATGTGAGTACTGCCTGTTTTCCGGGTGTAGCTGTCTACAGATATCCTCTAATCCAAAGTCTCTCAGCAGGGCCTGTAATGCTCTTGCAGCCGGGGTGGGTCTATCTAGTTTACTGTTTGACCTATCCATTTTGGGGTGTAATGTAGAGTTAAAATCCCCTCCCCATATAATCGCACCACCCAGTAACGGGCTAATTTTACCATATAGGGCCCTAAAATAGCCCGCCATGTCTTGGTTAGGGGCGTATAAGTTTATAATGCTCACTTCTCTGTTTTCCAGCATCCCTGGCACCATTATCATTCTGCCATCTGGGTCTACTGTGGACTGAAGCAACTGAAACGGTACATGAGGTGCCACCCATGTGACCACCCCCCTTGCGTAAGCAGAGTATATGGCTGTGGTGGTCCCTCTCCACTTAGTCTTGACCACTTCCAGTTTCTCCTTAGTAAGGTGGGTTTCCTGCAGTAATGCTATGTCCACTTTTAGCCTTCTCAAGTACATCATTACTTTATTCCTCTTCAGATAACTGTTGAGGCCTCTCACATTCCAGGTTACAATTCTAAGGCTACCCATTGCCATGTGTGGTTTGTCCCTCCTACTCCCCTCCAGGGTTTCCTCTGCAGTCTAGTTTGACATGAAATTGGGCTCATACCCCTCCCTCTTTCAACATAAACTCCCCAACTAAACCCCCTCCCTTCCTTCCCCAACCATAATACACTGCACACAACCCTTTCCCTCCCCCCTTCCTACCCGTCCCCAAGTGGTGCCCAGCTCCATCCCTGGATCTCAGGCTCCCCCGCGTTTGGTCCTGTCTAGGATTGCCGAGATCAAGAGCCCAGCAGGGTGTCACCGATCTACCGGTTACCTAACTGGTCTATTCGTGGGGGTGTGAGGACTGGTTTCCAT
The DNA here is from genome assembly GCF_040938575.1 of Ambystoma mexicanum. Lineage (NCBI taxonomy): Eukaryota > Metazoa > Chordata > Amphibia > Caudata > Ambystomatidae > Ambystoma > Ambystoma mexicanum. The sequence continues at coordinate 676,623,775 of NC_090934.1, forward strand.
TAGGCTCCTACACCTTTCACTAAGTTCCCATGCTCAAAGGATCATATGTTTACAGCCCTGGTCGCTCTACTCCGACAGACTGTATCCTACCCTATATTCTAGTCCCAGTGTCTGAGGCTGCAACACCCTGGGTACCGCAGTCTCCATGTTACTTATCTGCGCCATCTTCCTTCTGGATACCCGATTCCTGGGGACAGCTCTGCGCATCCAGCCATTCTGTCGCATCCTCCGGGGTATCGAAAAACAGTGTTCTATTTTTGTGGAACACTTTCAGTTTCGCTGGGTAGATCAGTATGTACCTGTAGCCTGTTTCTCGCAATCTTCTCTTCACTGCACCAAAGTTCATGCGTCGGCGTTGTACCTGCAGGGTGTAATCCGGGTATGCCGTTATGTTTGCCGATGCCCTTTCTATCGTTCCTCCCTTCCAGAAATGCTCTAGGATTTTTTCACGGTCTCGATAGTTTAGGATCTTGGCAATTACTGGCATAGGGGGGGGTTCCCGGTGGTGGTTTCCTCGTCAGGGCCCGGTGCACCCGTTCCACCGCAAACCCCTGAGTCAACACTCCTCCGGTTAGCTCTTGCAGCAGCATTGATTTGATATACTCCGTGGGGTTGGGTACCCCGGCTCCTTCAGGCAACCCTACGATACGTATATTGTTCCTCCGGACGCATCCCTCCGCCTCCTCTGCCCTACTTTCCAGGCTGCCCACGCGTTGTTCTAGGACATGGAGCTCGGATTTGTGGGATGCACATGCAGCTGCATTCGGGGCCACTTCCTTCTCTAAGTCGCCGGTACGTTCCTCTAGTGCTCTGACGTCTTGCCGGAGGAGATTCACCTCCTCCTGTACTGCCCCAACTTTGAGCTCCAGTGCCGCATTCAGTTCGACCATGGCCGATTCCAATTTGGTTTTCCATGCCACTTTCAGGTCTGCAATTGCCGCAAGGATCTGCTGGTCTTTGCTTATGACATCTGTGCCCACGGTGGGGGTTCTCTCCTTGCTCCTTGCCCCCTCTGCCACTGGCGGTGTTCTGGCATATTCATCAAGCGTGGCTTGTTTACCCTTTGTTTTAGGCAGTTTATTGGCCATTTTAATGTTGCTTGGCTTGTGTGTATGAGCACCACAGCGTTTGATCTTTGATTCTGTCGAATTGGTCCCCGGTTGGCAACGGGACCCGGGTGGGCTAAATTGGGGGTTTACTTATGCTGCTGAGTCTATGCCTGGAGTAGATTATATCCTCCCACCTAATTGTACTGGCAATTCTTTTTCCCCCCTCTGTGTGCCCCAACTCCCGCTGGTCCAGGTCTGTGGCTGCGCCCCCAAGTGCTTGTGGGCCTTACTGGGTGTCGTTGCGGGCTCAGCGTTCTTCAGCCGTGGGTACTGTCTGGTCACGGGTGCAGCTGCTTATGTGTGTGTGGTTGCTGGCTCCCCGGGGTGTTCCTGCCACCCCACCCATGTTGGGTGCCACTGGCGTGTGTCTCAGGTTCGTTTGCGGTGCTTAGGTGGGGCGTGCACCTTTCCGGTCCGCTAGGGTCTTGCCGCACTGTTCGGCGCTCATGCCCCCTGCCAGGTCATTTTGCCGTGGGTGCGCCCGCCTGCTGTGCCCCCCGTGGCTCCCTCCAGCACGAGAGCGTTCGGCCCGTCCTTATTCCCCTACCCCTCGGGCGTCCCAGTGTTCTCCTGTCCAGCGCTCCCAGGCGCTCTGCTCGCGTCTGCCTCCTCTTCGGGCCGCCCCACTGCCTGCGAGAATATTGCTTGAATGTTGTCAAGCGCGAACGTTGGGGCCGTGCAGACCCCGTTGGGTCTCCACTCACACCGTCTTAAGCCCCCAGGGAAGCCCCACGCCTCCTTGGTTTCACCTTGATAGCAGTCCTTGGGTTTATGGTTTTATGTTGTGTCTCTTGGCGTTATGTCCCTCCTCTATGTATGTTAGAACTAATGTCTTGCTTCATTGGTTTGGTTAATACTCATGCGCCCAGTCCGCATACTTGTCATTATGAGAGTCTCTTTAGCATTCCCCGCTTCTAATGTACTCTGTGTCCCAGCTTGCTTATATGCAGGCAATTTTCGGTTAGTTTTATGGCTCCATACGTTCCCTTCAGTTGCATGTGTATTGCCCCAATGCGGCTCTATTCCAGCCGATTAAATATTCTTATAGGGCTTGCACTCGTGGGCGTAATGCAGAGGTCTGGTCAGCCCTTTGTATTAGCACATCCCGAGTATTTCCTCAGCGCTTCCGCTGCCTTCCAATCCTGGCGGTGCCTGTATGTACTCCGGAGTCCTGGGCTAGAAACCTCGTCGGCTGCGTGACCGTCACTGCGCTGGAGTCCCCACCGTGCTTAATACAGACACAGGGCGCCTCTGTGATGTGAGACGCCTGTCTCGCGGGTATATTCTGATTGGCCTCCTCTGCGGTTTGTTGCTCACGTTGTCTCAGCACAGCCGCTGCGCCCACCGGGGGCTCTTCGTGTATCGTCCCTCCTCTGCGTCACCTGGCTCCTCCGCTCCGGATCTGCTTCTGTTGCTGCTGTTTAGGGTGCCGCAGCCGTGGACTTCTCGGGTACATTTGTTCTCCCGGTGCTTACTATAGCTGCGGTCCAGATATCGTAGGTACGTCTTTTGGATGATTCTTTGTCTTGGGCCGTCCGCCATTTCGGGGGTCGCCGTGCTTGATCCGCCTCGAGACTTTCTCTGCTGATTTCTCGATAACCGCGTCAGCGTTCTGAACCAGGTTGTTCACTGCTGCGCCACAGCATATCACGGGCATATTTCCGTCATTTTCTCCGACCAGGGATCTCTTTGTGTTAGTCTTCTTCCAGGATTAATAAAGGATCATCACGAGCATGTCTGGATTCACATCCTGTTACATGGCTCCTTAGCCACGCCCCCGGAGGAACGTATATTGATATTTTATTTCTATCACGCTCGTACACAAGTGTTTCGGAGCGTGACAAGGCAAGGGAGGGGAACAGGGGAGAACACAACAACAATCTTACTAGGCCCAGTGACATTGAGAATGCGCAAGTGCATGGGAGAGGAGGAGGGGAAAAGTGCATGGAAGGGGGGAGATGTGGAAAGTGTGAAGCAAAGGAGAAACAGCCAATAAATAAATAAATAAATAATAAGGGCAACAAACAGTGGTAGTGCAGCCAGCAATTGGCAAGTGCTGGGTTTAAGGCAGCAGACAGTGTAGGACTGATAAGTGCAGGAACAAAAAAGGGGGTGGGGGAACTGTATGGGTATAGATACAAACCCCAGTGCAAGGGATGCCCTGGAGGCAGTGCGGGAGGGTGGCAGGGTGAGCATGTACCTGGGCCCAGAGGACAGAGGGTGGCCAGGTGCACAGTGCCAAGAGAGAACAGATCAGCAGGGGAGAGGCGGAGCAAAGGCAGAAGAAAAGAGGAAGGTCTTGAGGTGCTTCCAGAAATGCAGATGGTTGTCCTCAAGTTTTAGAGTGGCAGCGAGGTATATAATGAGCTAGCTACACAGCACACTTGTCCAAGTAACAGAGCGGGAAGTAAAGAGACTGTGCATCACTACTGGGGTAATCACACTCGTCCCAGTAACACAGTGGAAATTAGTCCCAGGAGGGACACAAGCAAAGGGAGTGGTGACCAGCATAAGGAAAGCGATGAAGCCCTAACAGAAGCCGAGAAAACTCATCCAGAAGCAGGTTGGAAAGTGCTTCAGGAAGAAAGTGAACAGAGTGCAAAAGGCATCCTGACAAGGAGAGTTACCATGAAAGCGAACGCCGATCCAGTGTCCCAGCCCCACAACAAGAGAGGTAATGGGGAGAGCAGGGGACCCAGGGAGAGAGGCAGTTTGCTAATAGCTGCTAATTGGCAGATAAATAATTGTTACAGTTGGAAAAACAAATATAATGATTGGTATGATCTTCCTTGTGACTGTGGGGAACAAAGTCATATTAAGCGATAAAAACAAACCAATATGGGACTTATAATACTTGTCCCAGTAAGAACACAAGTAATCGAGAGAGCAACAACTGTTACTGGGGAAATTATACTTGTCCCAGTGAAAGACTGAAAAGTCAGTAGACTGCGAACAGTAGTTACATACAACATACTCACCCCAGTGAGAGAGCGACTGAACCAAGTATTGTTAATCATTATTTGGACCATTCAACTCATCCCAGTGTTACATTGAAAGAAATAAGTAATCAAGAGAATAAGCTACGACAATGGAATTATCATATTTGGAACAGCAGAAAAAACAGTGAACCAGAAAGAGAAGAGATACCCAAGAGAGATAGGCTTTTTAATGCAGTAGAAGGGGCTCAAAGGAGTCCCAGAGAAAGTCAAAGGGTCCCAAATACAAGGATCCTCAAACATCTGGAGAAGGGGGCTTAAAGAGTTCACTGAACAAAATGACACAAAAGATAACCAATGGTTACCTGAAAATTGTGTATTGAATCTCAGGGTCATTATACTGGACTTTAGTTGTTTTGTAACTTAATGGTAGGGTCAGAATAATTTATACTTTGGACAGACTTATTTTGGACTTCACTAAAGATGACTAGCACCCTAGTGAGGTGTGTTAGGTAGGGAAACCCAGAGAATAGGGATAGTGAGGCCTTTTCTTTATTATTTAAATGACAAGTTGTCGGTCAGTCGTCTTCTTCTGACCCTCCACATATCCTTTTATGTTAAAAATATTCCCATATCTGGCACAGCCCCACCAGACTCAGCCAATTATAGTGTTTGTTTTACCTTGCCTTCATAATTCTAATATGTATGCAGGCAGCCCACAATACCCTCTAAGAAGGTTTCAGAGACTATAGAATGTGGTGACTCAACCTGTCACACACACCTTGAGAGCACTACACACGCTCCTGGCAGAAATAACAGTACAGTTCAAAGTATTATGTGCAGCTTGTACAGCGTTCAGCGGACAGGGACCCCTTTTGCTCTCCTCACAACTTATCACAACATATTAGGCATCAACCAAGAAGACCTCAAAGGGCAGTCATGGCAAACCTCTTAAATGTACAGCTGATCAATAAGAGCCACTCAGGGGGTCACTTTCTCTTGACCCTTCTCTATGGAATCGTTTGTCAGCAGAAAATAAAGAATTGTGGTAAATTCCGGAAATAACTAAAACATGTTTTGTTTAACCATCCAGTTGGGTAGCAAATGTGCAACTAATATAGGAACACAATTTATTGGCAATCACCAACTGTCAACTATTTATCAGAGTATCTATCTAGTCCTCTCAATATTTAGATTAGGCAGCATCTCCTTTAAAGAAATGTCAATTTAATTCTACAGTCATACCAGCACAACTTCGCAGCATAAAGAAGCCACTCATGATGTACACTGCACAAAACAAATAACAGATAAGAATAGAACAATCCTTTTGGTTTGATCCTTTGACTTGGAATGAAATTCCAAAAGATTCCATTTTCAATAATCTGCTCGTTGCCTTCCAAAACGTCAAAGTAAACTGAGCTATTACCATTCAACAAGACGTTGGCAAACCACAATGGTGAGTGATTTCCTTAAAAAACAAATTTCAAAGTTGACAGCAACAGTCAAGGCTATCACATGTCCTCCTCCTAGAAAAAAATTCATCATTACCAATGTAGTTGTATTTAAATATGACACTGCGTATTCAGTATAAACTCCACGGGCCAAGTGGGTAAAGGTTCTTGCAGTGTTGGCAAAGATCTCAAAAATACACAGGAGTTTTCTTGTAAAACCGTCCGTCCACAGACACTGCATAACCTCACATAATCCTCTATTAATGTATTCAAGGATCATGTGTCTACCAGGGTGATCATTGTAAGAAAGGCATGGTATCAAACAGTGAAGATAGACAAAAGTGATCACAGTTCAAGGGTGTTTATTGAACTTCAATTGGGTTTGAATAACGCCTATCCAATCCTAAATCTAAAGATGAGAGCAAGCTACAACCATCAAAAAATAATGAACGCAGTCCTAGTAGAGTCTGGACAAAATAGAAGGGCAATACTAATACATCTATTGCCAATCCTTACTTCTAAATACAAATGGTGTGGGAAAAAATGTTATACAAAAGAAAAGTGTTCAAGAAATGATATGTCAGGATAGTTGAGTCGTTAGTTACCCTTTCCTACGTTTTCAGCACGAGACAAGGCAACACACTTGAGCTTAGCAGATACTCTGTCTTTTCTAGCACAAGGATGCAGTTCAAAATCTCAGTATCAGGACCTTCTGTGCCAAAGGCTCTTTGCCATTCAAAGTCTCTTATTTCAGAGGGCCTGTTGCTACAAACAAAAATTCAAAGTTCCTTTCGCCTCAGGATTCTCCCATACACAACTTCTTAGGTGATTCACTGTTCACCCTGGATGCCCCTCTGCCGGACTTGGACCCACTTTAACACAAATCCTTTAATTGGTCTCCCTCCGCTAGCCTCGGACCAAATTGATCTCATTTTTCATCAAAATCGGAGACTTTCGCCTGTGCGCAGGATTTTGCTGGACCTGTCGCAGGACCCCTTCAATTCATAATTCTTAGCTGGACACCTTATGGAGCCCTTTGATTGAGCACCCACACGGTGCTGGACCACTCTGTCAAAGGTATCGTAATAAAGTCTCTTCAAAGATCAAACACTCATTAGCAGTTAAACTTTACGTCTTTTACCACACGCGTTTTAACAATGTTCATTCCAGCGCTCACCGTACAATGTTGCTGCTTGCAACCTTGGCTTCAACACAGACTTGTATCGGTCTCCCCAACTCACCAGCTGTGTTGATTTCACTGATGCTGCTTTGTTCTTGGAACCTTGGACGGTACCACGGCGGTTGATGCATATCCCCATCTTGATTAGTGTCGCAGGAGGGCCCCAGGTATCTCCGAAGCATAATACCTGTTTCTTCAGCCTGGTTTCCTAGTCTTATGCCTTCTAATCTCAAGGGTTCTTGAAAGTAACAGTTTCTTGTGGGAAGGGTCAAGGGAACTTCCCTCCTTGTGAACTCCTCCTGTTTTGCCATCTTTAGTCTCTCGTTCAGCTGCCGTCTCCAAACTTCTGTTCCCTCGTGTGCTTTACCTCACTCAGAGTGTGCTTTTGTGCCCCGCCTTTTATCTGTGTGGGGAAGCTTAATGGAAGTCAGTTGTGAGTGATGGTCAGTAATTTCCTGACCTCGTCTGACCAATGTATTGGGACACGACAGGTATACTGCTAGGGTGCTAGTATGTTTTCTCCAAGAGCGGGCTATCCACGTGAAAGTGTTTGTGCAGCAAAGGGGGTTGGGGTGGTACATTTCCTATGTATCCCATCCAATAGGGTAGGGCAAAGGTGCCACAGGAAAGAGAGATACCGCGTCTCACCATCTCGTGTCCCACTCACTGAGGACCCCTCACTCAGGTGATCCTTCCACAATGGTCCACTCCCAAGGTCTGGATCCAAAGGCGATGGCCGTGCCCTGGACACCTGAGAGAGAGATCCGCAGGGACTAGTGGGTGAGACACCTTCTGGTTTCTCACATCATGCTCTAGCTTAAAATGTATTTGTTCTACTGTTACAAATAAAAGCCTATTCGCCCACAGCAAATTACCTTCCACATAATAGAATTCTGCCTCAATATTCTGATCCTCCATTTCCTCTTATACTGGAAAATTCAAAACGTGTTCAAGCCCATTCAAAACTCCAAAAGATCACAACCCTTGGTCCGGTGGAATAACAGGTAATGCATCAGTTTGAGCTACACCCTTGGAAGGCAGGAAGATATCCTTGCAGCTGTAATTTTCAAACTGCTTTTATGATGCTGGAGCAGAATTAAAACCGATTAGATAATCCTGTACCCTAAGGAAGTCAATGTTATCATGTATTTCAAAGGGGTACTGGCAATCGTCAAATAATTGTCTCTACTTCTGAGATATGACCAATCCAACCGTTTAGCACATAACTCTCTATTCCACTACTGTATGAGGGAAAGCTAAATCAAGTGTTTGGCTATGAATGATAGTCCTAGCTCTAGCTCCTCTTCCCCTCTGTTAATCACTTCACTTGACTGGGGAGGCAAATGTGCCACAGTCTCTACCTCCTCCCCACTACTTCTCTGGCACTAACCCGAGCCAAAATCTGTTGCTTTCTGTCCAGCGCCGAGCCTCTTCCGCATCTGCGAAGCATAAGAGTTTGCATTGGCAATTTATGCCCCTATGGTTTGCATTGGCAATTTACGCCCCTACGGTTTGCGATTGCAACCTCTGTATTAAGCCTCAGATGAAGAGCCATTTTTGGCTTGAAACACGTGTCGGGCTGACCGATCAACTCAAATAAATACACTACTGTATTTAAATTCTTGCATTTTTGGCGCAGTGTGTTTTGGGACCATATGTCTATTCTTCTTGAACGTGGTAGTGTACTGACAGTTCACCCACACTTCCTTGACATCTGCTGCCTCTTTGTTATTTACAAGCCTCTGTACAAGCGCTGTGGATAATTTTGACTTTCACTGCCATCTCTTTCCATATAATAAAAGAGGCCGGCAAAGCAAGCACATCAATTCACTTTGCTGTAAATGCAATTCAAGAGGCAGTCTACTGCGATGGGCATATTGTCCTGATGTTAATTGTAATCCAAAAGCTGCTCACACTTCATCTAATCTGATTTCGCAGTCTTCAAAACTTAGTTCCTTTAAATATTTCCAGTTGCCTCAAGTCCATCATCATGTGTTAAACATCATCAATTTTATCTCCGAAATATATATTTGACTTAAATGCAATGTTTCACGCTATGGCACCATACTCAATACCTGGCTCAGATAGCTACCTTGCATTATCATCGCGTGACTGTTTCCAGGCTTCAACATGTTGGACTGTTAACAAAATAACCCCTGTTGGCACAATATAAACCATGGATAGTTGCTCGATACTAGGCCCCCTCTTTTTTGAAGAGCAGAAATCCCTCCAATTCTACCCACCCATGTTGGTGTGTGCCTTCTTTCCCATCATTAATCATCTTTGGTGTTCTGGAAGTTTGCACATTGCCCTTCTTCTAAAAACTTTTCTATTGAACATGTGCTGGTCCAACCCTAGTGCCAACTCAGTGTATCCTCTCGTCCACAAAACGTATCAACTGTGGCTGTAGGACTCTTTCATCCTCCCTAACTTCAGAATTAATATGTTCTGCATCCTCAGAAACAAACACTTGAGCAATCAAACTACGGAAATAGGCCGCATAAGCAATCATACATCTGACTATTTCTGATGGTCTATAATCATACCCCTTTGGTTTAAATTGTAACCATCGAGGCAAAAAAACTTGAAACACCTTTGTATGGAAATGGAATGAATGTGGTCCAAGAGCGATAACCAGATTTTAAAAAAAAAGGTATGCTCAACAGAGGAATCTGAAATCTGAGAATAGTAATCTTATTTGAGTATCGGAAAAGAACACTGCAAGATGTTAAATACATAGCTGATCAGAAACAGTACTTTGCCGAAACTCGCTCATGAAGTGGAATTGGATAAAAAGATGGAACCCAACTGAACCTTCTAGATCTATAAAAAATGCATTTGTTTTTAAAATACCTAACACCTTTCTAAAATCCCATCCTCATTCTCCTCTGCCCAACTTACTTATGACTACCAATTCAGTTGCATTAAATTTAACAGGCTTTGCAGACATTATTTGAGCAGACACGGATGGGAGCAGATTGAAACCTTGACAAGACAATCAATATCAAATATGAAAGAAAGGCAATAGTTGGAGGCACTGCACTAGGATACAGGGGCTCAGACCCATCCCAAAGTTAATTGTGTAAACTCACTTTCCTGGTTCTTAAATTTCCAACACACAATGCAAATACCATCTGAAATACATTTTAATAACTGCAAAAATCACAAAGCGGCAGAACAACAAATTTCAGCAGAAATGCTCCCTTGAAGGTAGGATCCGAGCAGCAGAACATTTGCGCCTCACACATAAGGCTCGTCAGAAATGATTCAGAAATGCGTGTCATGCTAAAGAGCATAATCAAACGCCCCTCTGGAGTCACAGCCATGCTCAGACGCCTTCCCTGCACAGTGGTACAAGCGTATATTCAATGTAAACAAAAGCCCTCCATCTTGTTATATTATAAACGTAATTAATTGCAGTATACATGCAGAGTTGCCCTCGGTTATCCCACCTGCAGCTCGAAGGTTTAGCTGATGAAAACATCTGCTTTTCCTGGAAACTACAATTAACTATGCTCTTGAGGTCACTCTAGGCACTGCCCCCACAGGTAACCACAAGCATAAAGACCAGCAGGCAGCACCAGCCATTCTGCTTTTATAACCCAACACAAAATGTGGAACTCATTTCACCACTGCTTTTCTCGAAAATCCGGTGCAATACTATTAATAACCCCAACGGGCAGAGTGATCTGCCCAACATTACCATTTACTCTAGGTGAAGGGACCATTGTAAAAGGACGTTACTGACTGTAATATTATTTTTGCAGCTTGTATGTGTTTTAGATGCACATGCTATGTATAGTCTGCCATATAGTGGTGGTTTGTATGTCATATTTCCCTTTACTTGAGTTTCTGTACTAAACGTCAACATGGGCATCCTTTTACTTCAAACAGTTCTCCTGAAGTCAATGCCACCTTTAGACTGTTTATGTTTTCATTGCTATTGTGAATTGTGTAGTAGAAAATATCACACTATGATGAGTTGCTCTTTCCAAGGAAGCAGGAACGGCGACGTTCAGAGTCATGAGGAGGCCAGTGGAACCCCAACCCTTTCAAAAGCAAAAGGGAGGTGGAAAATGTGTGAGCATCTGGGGGTAAGCGTGGAGGCAGGTTGTCCGTGTGGAATTGGAGAAGTTGCCAGTCTAAGTACCACGAGCAGCAGGGCAACGAGACCTACATCATATGCTGAAGGAACCGGTTTTGGCCACAGAGGAAGATCGAAATGCAAGGGACACTAGATGAAGAGCTGATAGAGCAAGTGAGCGTGCAGCTCACAAACAGGTCAATGAACCAGTAGAAAGGAGGGGAGAGGAAGCAAAAGTATCGTTTAGGGTGTTGGTCTCAGTGCATACTGTGACACGAAGAAACTGTTTGAGAAACTTAGTGACAAGTGATGCAGGTGCAAGAATTCTGCAGAACCAATGCAGAGTGATGAAGAGGAGTAAGGTAAAAGAACCAGAATTGAAGGAGTGATCTGATGAACCCAGTACAAAAAACTAAGTATCCCAGTCAAACACTTTAAAAGGATGTGTGTAAGGACTATTGAGAAAAAAATGGATTGATGCACTCTGATCTTCCAAATAAAAAGACAAATATTTAGTGCGGCAGGGAACTAAAGTGCAAGTGCCCAGACCAAGTTTGGTGAACACTGGAAGAGAACCGATGCTTGTGGGGGCATACAGTCTGATATCGCAAATAAAAAGTCTATAACTATGCGAGACATGGAGGGAAACAGTCTAAACAAAGAGATGAAAGGGTAAAATATGGTGCTAGCTGTGAAACCAAACTTCATCAAGACAGTGCAAGTGCAATACAATGCATACCAGGAAACTAATTCTATTAACAGTATAAACATCATCAAATCGTTGAATGAGTAACATGAAATGTATGATTGGAACCAAAGTCTATTCAAATACCCATTAATCTTGTAAAGAGTAAAGGATGGGGCATTTTGGTAAACTGACCCTCATTGAAAGGGTGAAGGTGTGATGCATACTAAAAAACAAATGTCCAATCCAAATGAAAGAATTATGTAAGGAATTAAGTATGATGTCCATCATAGAACCAGTGAGTGGATTAAACTATGTATGAGGCACAAAAACGAAAACGGGGAAAATAAGTGACCTCACCATCACCTCAGCCAGACGAGTGGGTAAGATCCAGGCTCTGTCCTGCAAGCAGCCATATCCAACGTTCCATGAATTGAGGGTGGTGCTTTGTACGCATCCCTCTTTCATACCGAAGGTTCCGTCGGAATTCCACCTCAACGAGCATTTGGTGTTATCTTTTTTCTTCCCGAAATCTTCATCGCCGGCGGATAGGACCTTACATTTGCTGGATGTTTCTCGTGCCTTAAAGTTCTACATGGCATGCAAGAAGAATTTTCGGAAGACTTCTCAATTGTTTGTGAACTTTGGACCTGTGAATAGTGGGAAGGCCTTGTCCAAGGCTTCCATCTCAAGATGGCTCTCAGGCTGCATCATGCACTATCATCGGCTGGCTAACCGGCCTCTGCCGGGCCAGCTGAGAGCCCACTCCACAGAGCATCCGCTGCGATGACTGCATTCTTTTCTAGTGTACCCCTGCTCGACATCTGCAGGGCTGCGACGTGGAGGTCCACGCATACCTTCACAAAGTTCTACTGTGTCGACAGGGATTCCAGGGAGGAGTCCAGTCGGCTAGGCAGTGCTACACAGCCTGTTTGCTTGAGGTGATTCTTTTCCAGGGGTAAGTGTTTATTACTTCTGTTGAGCCTTGCCACCTCCCATGGTTGTGTAATGTGTACTGCTGTGTATTCATTATTTATGAGCGTGTGAATCCATGCCAGACCCCATGCTGGAGAAGGTTTAAGGTACTTACCTGTAACTATTGTTCTCCAGCATGGGTCTGGCATGGATTCACATGCGAACCCTCCCTCCCTCCGGCCCCTATGCGGCTCTTCTGGGTCATACTGCCACTTTACGTGCTTATCAAACTGTAGATGGCTGCCAGAGGCGGGGCTTAGGGAGAGGATGGTCATTGGATGGGGGCAGTTTGACTCAGGGGATACTGATTGGTTTAGAGGAGAAATAGAATTTTAAGGTGAAAGTGAAAGTGTTTTTTCTTTTACCGAGGATTCCCAGCCTGACGACAGGGAATATTCATGAGCATGTGAATCCATGCCAGACCCCATGCTGGAGAAGTCAAGTACCACATGTTAAGTCCAAAGGGGACAAAGGACGGGAAATTATATTGAAATAGATCCAGATTAGGTTGTACATGTAAAGAAGGGCAGCGAGAGACTGGCGAAGAGGTGACATTTGGATCCTGTGGAAAAAAATCTGAATACATCCCAATTTCAAGTTCCATGCTGTATTTAATAAAAATATGTTGATTAACATTATCAATACACATTTAAACACTTGAGATATACTGTGACCATCTGTGGGGTCTGTGGGAACATGTGACTCTAAAATAGATACAAGTTGCAAAAATACTGTTGTGATAAGTATGATTTTGCTTTTCCCGCATGTGAATCTATTTTGATTTCATATGCAGATTTTAGCAAGCGTATCTCCCAAGTGGTAGCTATGTGATTAGGGACAATATGAAACAGGTCCTTTAGTAATGCTTTCCTAATTTACGAATCAAGCCTGGCTTGAGTGTCTTGGCTAGGCAGTAATGTTTTGTTAAAAGTATGCACAGAACACCTAACCTTCCGATATACATAAATTAGTTAGCGCATCAACATTTAATTAAACAAAAGTAGGTCTAGTTCAATGGGCTCTAGGCTTGTGCAGATGTTTCTTGCATGTCAGGTTGTTCTTGAATGCCCTTATAAGTCGCAAAATTGTTTTTGTCTTTCAAACGCCTTGCTTTCTGATAATGTAGGCTGTTACGTGACAAAGAGTATGCAACTTCTTTCTATGTTTAACTGAGGTTTTGGGAAAAATACTAATGACTCAATTAAAATGAAACATCAGTACCCCCTTTGATGGAAACTGTACTTCTGTTCTAAAGACCATTGCATCCTAATGAATGTTAAGGAAATATATTGCCAATAGAATCTTTAATTTACTCACACTGCAAACAGAATTAGTAATCACCAAGTAAGCCACAGTTATCCTTCAATATTTAAAAGAGGTTGTGTGCATAGGTTCAAAAGGAGAACACATGAGTCTATATAGTACAGTACTCAAATCCCAATTTGGTGATAATTGTTGGATGCAACCTTTTGATCCTCTTCATAAAGGTCTTTACTACTGGCACTTTGCACCACATGAGTGTGTACTGCAACATTGTATAATGTCTCAATGAAGACAATGGAATCTTGAACAAGTCACCATTTCCTTTTTTGGGCAACACAATCAATACATATTAAATGTGCTACACCATGCCACAGTGTATTTCTATTTGTTATACTAACAGAACATTATATTAGGTTTCACTGGCATGCTCAGGCTCACTATAAATCTTTCAGAGAGTTCTAAGTGGACATATTCTATGACCTCGGGTGCCATGCTGCTGAAAGGGGGTGTCTGATTCGTCCCTGTTTTTGTAAGTGCATGGATTACTGGTATGATGATCAGGGATGATACTGGAATTTGCAATGGACACGGATACAATAATTGTGTTGCCCATGTTGGGGCAATTAGCATGAGAACATTTGTTTATTTGCATCTTGTATACAACTTTCTGAATCATTGGTTTTGGGGGTAAAAAGCATATGACTAATTGATGGACATTACACTGCCCGCAGCTGTGGACACTAAGCGTGAATTCTTTGCATATCCTGGCACATGCTCTACAACTATTGTGATCTTTCTAAGGAAACACAGCTGACACATCTTTTGTGCTTACTGTGAAAATATTGGACAGTGTGTGCCTCCCTGTGTGTTTACATAGTATATTTTTATGTGTTGTACATTCTCATGAGGGTATGTATGCCGATTATTGTGCCCGTAAAGCCTTTGTGTGATTGCTGTAATCTCCAACATATTGATTTGTAATGATCATTGTTGTGTCCACACCACTAGAGCTGCGACGTCCTACCTGAGGGATCCCCAGCCCCAGTAGAGATAAGTCTATTATGGTCACATGAGGAGAGGGCAGTGTTGAGGGTTCAGAAATTCGAGACAGACAAGTAGATAGAGTTGTCTCACAAGAAGCCATTTATTAAATAATGTCCAAATGTATCTGTCCCTCACACCAATATATATACACAACAAAACATGCAGGACATGTCTGGCAAGGTGAGCTTCATATAATAACAAAGGAATTCAGAAACACAATCAAACAAGGATCCTTGTGACTCGGGTTGGATCCCCTTCCCCTGGATCAATACAGGATACTATAAACCAAAGTTCAGTTTCAGAAAAGTTCCTTTTACTAGCAAAGTAAAACATACACAGTTCCAAAACATCCTTTGTCTTGGCTAAGTTTACTAATTCAGTTCCAAGCAAGAATGTGTTATCGTAAAGAAAATTATCGCAGCTTCCACAATCTTTGCTTGGTAAACTAAACAGGTTTCTCTCTTCATATGTCAACAAAGTTTCAATGTAAATATTATCCACTCTGAAAGCAAATCACATGTTATTTATTTATTGGTTATTTATAATGCGCCTATACAGCAAAAATGTGTTTCAAGGCCCATCAAGACAAGGGAGGGGGAGGTATTAGGAAGAAAACATAAAGCAAAAACGTTCCTACTAGGTCTTGAGGCATTCGGATCATGCAAGTGCAGTAACAGAATGAGGGGAGAAGGGGAGACGGGGAAGTGTAAACTGGGAATGAAGAGGGAGAGAAGACAAACAGTACCGTTCCTACTAGTTCGTAAGACGATTCGGAGTGTGCAAGTGCAGACACAGAAAGGGGGGAACAGGGGAAGTGGAGGGTGGGGATGAACAGGGAAGAAAGACAAACAATTATGTTCCTACTAGGTCATGTGACAAGAGTGTGTAAGTGCAGTAAGGGAAAGAATGGGGAGGAGGGGAAAAGCAGGATGGGGAGGAAGGAGCAATGATCAGGCGGGAAGGAGGAGAGGGGTACAATAAATGCAAGTGAACAAGGTTCAACATAGCACAATGCTGGAAATGAAGGATTGGAGTGGGTGCTCAATTTGGGAATGTCTCACCCTATTGTGCCGGGGGCTACAACAATTATGCAGGTACAAGTTAGGTAGAAATCAATATTGGAATGCCTCACCTCATGGTGCAGGGGGCTACATCAATGGCAGGTGCAAATGGGCAGTACAGCGCAGGGCTGAAAGTGCCAATTGAGGTTAAAGGTAAGGAAGGTACAAAACCCAGCAGGTCCCGGGAGGTAAGTACCATTATCATTGTGAGTACAAGATGGCACCTCCTTGTGGGCTGTGGGGCTAACATCAAAATGCAGAAACAAGTGGTAAGAGCAGCATTGATGAAGGTGCATACATTAGACAACCTACTACTATGCAGTACATAGGTAATGAATAGCGCTCTTCACTGTGAAACAGAAATGTGGCTTGCCAGTTTCTATGAGTGAGTAGGCACAGGATCGTGGCTGGAGAGAGCAAAGGTGAGGGAGCAGGAGACCAGCCACATAAGCAAGAGAAAATGTGTATGCGTGCATAGACGTGGCCAAGGGGGGAATCATATGAGACCACGGGACTGGTAAGCTCAGAACAAAGGGTGAAGGGGCAAACGCAGTGCAAAGTAGCGAGATCAGGCAGTTGGTGCAGCCACGCTTTCCCACAATGTTATCACATCACATTTCTTCTTCATGAACAATGCCGTTTTGTCAGGATTGTTTCCAGTACTCTAAATCAGCTTCTTCCTAGTTCACTCACCTTCCAGGACTAATCTCTATTCGTCCTTTTCCTAGTATACTCTCCTGCCAGGATTAAAACTCCTACCACTACTATTTGTACTCTGTGGCGACGCTTGTTCTAATCTTTCCACCGTTAAATCTTCACTGGGTAAAGAGAAATCAACAACCGCTTCTTGATTCAATTACGTGACTTTCAATGTAAGTGGTTCCCAAATTCTTTTACATATATATTGTACAAAAGGACAATGATTCTCGTATGAATCTGTTTGCTTTAGGCAATGCAGGTTATACTTATCTCCCCCTTGATCCTTTTTTACAAGGATGGCATTTATCCTGCAACCTGTGATTTCTTTTTATACAACCTATTGATTGTTGGCATTCTAGGTTATAATGTTCCTTTGTTGTGGATCTCTCTTTAAGCAGGTGATATCCCCTTTGCTCTTTTATTATATCCTTTTGGCTTTGAAAATGTGGGTCACGGTATTCTCTCATTCAACCTCTCCCTATTTAAAGGTTACATTTGCTCTGCTCATGTATCGCCCATTCTTGGCTTTGGCAATGCTAGTTAAAATACTCTCCTGCTCGCTTTAGTTTAAATGTTGAGTATTCAAAAGAGGTATGTCTGCCCAGTGGTCTACTTTGGAGTGCCCCAGGGTGACCTTTAACAGGCCAACTCACTGGTATGTTCTGGCGGCTCCTGCAGACTTGCTGCTTCTTCACACGTCGGGCCCTCACTGATGTTTGACAGCTTTGCATTGCTTTCCTCTGCTCGCACTGACTGTCAATGGAGTACTTGTTACTCCACACGCGCTTCCGTGAGAATATCTCACTGAAGCAAGATGCAGGACACAGAGAGCCTCTCTCTCGCTCTCCGTTGGGACAGCCGGCCTCCACACCGCTTCCTGCTGCACGGCCTCTGCACCTGCATGGGTCACCCACCTTCGCCACTTCCTCAGCACGGCGTCCCGCTAATGGCAATGCACCAGTCCCAACCTCTATTTCCTCTTGTTGCTGCTTCTGCTGCTCACGCTGCACACACTGTTCCCGCTGCTCTTCACTAACCTGCACCTGATTGGCCTTTAAATGTTTAAAGGGTCCACTCAGGTGTGGGTTGTTACAAAAACTAGACCACGCATTGCGGTTAGCAACTCTGCAGCCCTCTTCCTAATATCGGTACTTAGAGCATTATGGCACTGATGTCCCCAATGCTCTTAGTGGTTTTAACTTCATAATCTTTCACTCCACAATAAGCCATCAAAACATGATGATCATTATGGACATTATTCAGAGTGTTCTCCAATTCTTCCTGACCTGAACCTCCTCCCATGTGATCCTCCCACATAATACGACCCTCAGGGTCAGAATCTGGTAGAGGCGGCCTTTCCTGGGCCACATGAGAAGGATGCATGCCAGGGTTTCTGGGATGATTACCAGAGCCAAGCCAACCTGCCATAACCCCTGAACATTCTTTGGGGGCAAAGCCGGCTTGACAGTAAAGGGCGTTTTTTGCCCACGAGTCATTTTAATGATGGAGGATGAGCTTCCAGAGTGTGCAGAGTTTGAGTCTTGTTTTTGGGTTGTGCGACTTTGATGTCTTCTGCAAAGCCCTGAACCTATGCAAAGCTGCACCTATTCATTGCGGGTCCCAACTCATATGTGCAACAGAGTGCATATTTGAAAGACCAAGTTAAAAGGCTGCTAGGAAAAACATGTACAGCCGGGTTCAAAATAGATCTGAGAGATTGTCGATGAAACACATAGGTAGCACCAAGATAGCACCAACTACTTTTGAGCTAGGACGAATATTGTACAAGATTTAGTAATCTGGCACCATTGTCTACAGTAACCAGATACTGCCTTGACAGCTCCTCAAGATTAAGCTATGAAGACGGCAAGCTGACTAGCAATGCTGTTTATCACTTTCTGCAGACAAACTCTGTAGTTTTACACCATGGGGTTTCTGTTGAGCAGTTTTGTGGGCGTCAATGTATTTTGAATTGAGTGCAGTCACAGACATGGGTATTGGAGGGCTCAGCTTTGAGAGACCATCCCCCAAGGAATCCAACAGGATAAACCTTTGTGGAAATCACAATTCCTTCTGTCCTTCACAGCAAACCAACATCTTTTTTGGGCAATGGTGGTCAGCCGTTCCCGTTAGAAAGTCCAGAAAGGTTTCTTCAATGGGCATTCCAATCGCCACTCCAGCCTGGTTTGGATCCATAGCTTTTCCTCTGCCATAGTGAGGCTTTCCGTCTCGCAGCCGAGCGATGTGAAGGCTTGCTCCTTTCCAATGAATACACAATTCAGTATTCGTTGTGGACTCACAAGCATTTCCCGAGCAAGCATTCAACGGTAACTAGGGCACTGCCCTCCTGCAGCCCTCCTTTAGTTGCGGTACTCTGCACGCTCCCTAGCAATATCTTTTACACACAGAGAAATAGTACTTGGGTCAGCATGCACCCAGCATGCCCCCACCCCGAGGCCACATTCCACTTCATTTGGTTCTTCCATTGTTCTGGCTCTAGGCATCTCGACCTCATTTGGTGTGGGGTCCTCACTGGTCTCAGTCTCTCCACAGCATTAATTGCACTTAGCTACACCTTGGAATGACACAGTATGCAGTTGCATGTGATGAACATGATACACACCGACAGATGTGTCTGGCAATTTCGTTTTCCATTGTATTTTTTTACCATAGTGTCAAGAGGATCTTCCTGCTCCACCTTTGTACCTCTTCCTGCTGCTTGCCATTGGACCACTATAGCCGAAACTCAAGTCGACGATATGAACACAGACAACATTTCACCTGTACATGTATGTTGAAGGAGACAATCATTGACATTAATTGCACGCCACGTACTAGCGTTTTGATAGACATCATGTCCAGTAAAAGAGACTTATGATTTTGGGTTTTAAGATAGAACTACAACTAGCTACATTTCTGTTTTGCTCATTTTTTGCTTTATGTGTTTGAATGGTATGGATGCCTAGTGTGTGTGGGAGAGGATTGATTGAGATGATTTTTTATTGGGTTTTCAGTTTTTGCAATGTCTGTCCAAGAAACAGACACAGCTCAATGATGTATTTCGCATGAAATGATTCAATAAATGCTTTTTATCGTTAATTCGCAGTGGCATGACCTATGTTTAATTGAAACTGCTATAGGGTATGTTCAGTATTTGAATTTTTGGATCCATAGCTAGTCAGATATATCCAAAACTCACTTTCTTCTAACACAATCTAATTTAAGAGACCTTTATAAAAAACAATATATATATATATCTATATCTATATCTATATCTATATATATATATATATATATATATATATATATATATATATATATGATCATGCACGAGGCATCCTATATATTGGATGATTAAGCATATTTGTATTGGAAGTTCTCCTGCTATCCCTCCCAACATATTAGTAGTCTGTATCCAATTCATTATAAATGTTTTAAGACTATAGATGTCTAGAACCTTTGTTCTTTATTTCTTAACTGTTCTGCATTGTGCTTGTTGTTGCCGTGTGCTTGGACATTCTACTGCAAGGTCACCCGATGGTAACCTAGCGTGATTATGTCTTTAGCCTGTTAAATGAATATCTGCCAACTCCTGTGCATACACAGGAACTCCAGCTTTGGCAAACCAGGATGGCAAAACCCAAACCTGGCTTTTGAAGCCACAATCCACAGCCACATGTAGCAATGGCCAAATCAAGCAAAACGAGCTTTGAAGAAGCCCCACATTAGCAATCATCAATTCAGGCCCACATCATTATTATACACTGTACAGTATGAATGGGTTTATAGTCATAAAATCGAAAACAAAAAAGTCGAAAGTCAAAATATCAAAAAAAAGTGGAAAAAGTCGAATTTCTTTTTTATTGCGTTTTATTATTTGAAATGGGGGGGGTTCCCCCACAAATCCCCTCCCCTTTTTTTTTTTTACTTTTTTTGTTTACACACGAGAGCCAAAAAATAAATATAAATACATGCACTAATCAATATCAGAGCAGGGTGAGTGGTTGGAGCAGGAGTTGGAGGGCAGACATTTGGAGTGAATTTGAGGGACCTGCAAGAGTTTTTCAACAAAGTGGTGAGGGGAAAAAAGCTAGAGATCGGAGGGGGGGGGAGGAGTTGAAGGAGAAGGTACACCAGGAGAAGGTGGTGGGAGAATGTCAGGCGGGGTGGTAGAAGAACATCAGTAGGAGTATCAAGAGGAGGTGGTGTATAAACATCAGGCATTGCTGGAGAGTATCAGGAGGAGGTGGAAGGGGATCATCAAGAAGAGAAGTGAGAGGATCCAGTCAGTCAGAACTGGAAGCTTCAAGATGGTATATTTGGCTCACAGAAGGAAGTGGGGGCAAAACCGTAACATGAACGGGGTGAGTGAAAGGTGGGGGAAGCAATGAACTAATGGAGACATGCCGAGGGGGATCAGTTTAAGATGGGGTGTAGTGAGGCAACAGTGAGGGTGAAGGTCATACTCCTAAACCAGGAAGCCCATAGAGCCCAAGAAGCCACTCTGATATGGATGGAGGAAAACCTAATGTGGGGTGTCTCAGCTCTGTGTGAGAATCTCTTGATATCCCTCTGCAAGGTGCTAGGAGAAGGGTCCAGGAGTGAAAGGGTGCAGTACCCCCTTTAACACAGGAATGAGTAAGGAACAAGTTACTTACCTGTAACTGTTGTTCTCCAGCATGGCTCTTTCGTCGAGATCTCCGGTGTGCGCTCCACATCCCTCCAGGGAGGCGTCCGTCGTCACCGTTTCCTGGCGTGCCGGGGTCTGGAAATCCATGCCCACCACTAGATGCACACGGGTGCCCCACCACCGGATCGCTTGGCGGAAAGTCTCATTGAGTGAGATCCTGTCTTTAAAACTGCCAGCCGCTTGCATCCAACGGGCGTCGAGGAACTCCGGCAGTGGTCGCATCCGCAGCCTGCATAGGCGCACGAGGTATATACACAAGGACATCATGCCGAATAGGGACTTGATGGACCTCACCCTGGCCATGTCCATGGTCAACAGCCGTTGTACCTTGCCCAGGATGGCCTTCGTCCTTTCCTCTGACGGTGAAGCCAATCACGCCACTGTGTCGAGTCTGGCTCCCAGGAACAGGGCGACTTGCGACGGTACCAAGTGGGATTTCGCAAAGCTGATCGAGAATCCCAGATCCATGAGCAGTTGGACGGTCTTCGCTGTGTGATCGACGGCGAGTTCTCTTGATTTTGCTCAGATGAGCCAAACGTCAAGGTAGGGGTAGACGTGGATCTCCTGCAGGTGCAACTGCGCCTCCACTGGTGCCAGGCACTTGGTGAATACCCTGGGCGCTGACTTCAATCCGAAGGGAAGGGCTATGAACTGATAGTGCCGCCCCTGGACCACGAATCGCAGGAATTTGTGATGTCCCTTTAGGATGGGGATATGGAAGTAGGCATCCTCCAAGTCCAGCGACGATAGAAAGTCGCCTTCCTCCAGCTGTCCCAGCACGTGCTGGAGGGTGACCATCCGGAATTTCTGAGACTCGATGTACTTGTTTAGACGACGAAGGTCCAGGATGGGTCGCCAACCGCCGGTCTTCCTCTGGACGAGGAAGTACCGTGAGTACACTCCGGAGCCTTTTTTGGGTCGAGTTCGTACCTCCAGAAGTAGTTGTGGGACATGGTTTTCCTTCATGGCCACTTGTGGTATACGGGGACACCTTCTCTGAAATTCCAGAGTGTGCCCGCAGGCCAGGGCATCTAGCACCCAACGGTCGGTGAAGATGGACTCCCACATGCTGACGAATTTCGCCAGCCGGCCTCTCACCGGGGTGCTTCGGTGGGGGCCCGACGCCACAGCCGGTTAATTCCTGTTTCGTCGCAGTCTTGCCGCCTTGGCGACGATGACGCCATCCTCCTGTCTTGCCGCGTCCTCTGTAGGCTTCCTGCGACGAGGAGCGGGCCACTTGGCGGTACGATGAGGAAACGCCGCCGAATCCTTTGGAGGCGCCTGACTTCCCCCCGGAGTTTCGAAAGGACGGCCGTCGTTGTTGAAGAACTCCAAAGGCCCGAGCCATCTCGGTGTCCACCTTGATGGCCTGCAGTGACATGTCTACTGTTTTGCTAAACAGGTTGTTCCCATCGAATGGCATGTCCAGAACCCTGGTCTACACGTCATGATGGAAGTCCGTTGCCTTGAGCCTACTGTGCCGGCGAAGGCAAACGCTGTTGCCCATCTAGCGAAAGCCGGTGTCGGCGATGTCCGTGGCCACCGTAATGGCATCGTCCAAAGCCACCTCGCCTTCCTTTAGGATTTCCAGGGCCTCAGCCCTCTTGTCGTCCAGGAGGAAGTCTGAACCACAGCTCCCTGTAGTAGCGTGCCATGATCGCGAGGCATTGGCCGCTTTAATAGTCGTCGCCGCTGACGAGATGGCCCGTCGTCCCATGGCGTGCAGCTTCTTCCCCTCACCGTCCGGTGGGGACATTGAAGTTGAACCTGTCGCCCCCGCTAATTTCTTCTTGGCCACCGCGGAGACCACTGAATCCGGGGATGGCTGTGCCCTGAGGCACATGGGGGCGGAGTCCGGGACCCGGTACTTCTTCTCGTACCGGTCTCTCTTAGCTGGAGCCGTGGACGGGTTCTTCAGGAGCGCCAGCCCCTCGTCCCAGATGTCGTCCAGAAACAGGACTGAGAAGACAGTCTTCCTCTTGGCCTCCCGCCGTTGGTAGAGGAAACCCTCCTTCTTCTGTTCTTCGGGGCAGAGCTGGAAGAGCTTAGATGTCCTGGCGATCATGGCGTAGAAAGAGCCAATTTCTTTGGGGGGGAAGCCCGAGCGGGTGGTGATGGGAGGTCCATTCCGTCGTCACCACCGTCGTCGTCCATCCCCGTTATCGCCGTCCCCGTCTCCTCCCTCGTTGGAGGGGAAGGAGGTGAAGGTTGTGTAGGCTGGAAAGCAGGAGGGGGATGGATTTGCCTCTGCTTGCTCGGTGGGCTTCCCGACGGTCCAGATTCCGCTGGATTGTCCACTGGGGGTAAGGGCAACCTTGTCCTTATCTTCATACACAAGGCCTGGATAGCCATCAAGATCGCTTCGGAGTTGTCTTGTGGCATAGGCACCGGTTGCGATGGGAGCGACGGTTGGGGAGTAGTATCCTCCGTCTCCTCTACAGTCCGTGGCTCCTTGTCGGCATCACCATCGCTTTGCTTGTTCGCCTCGTCGGGGTCCCTCCTGTAGGACTGGACCTCCTCGAACCTCTTGTCCAGGATCTTTGCGACGCCCGCCAGCTCATCTTCAGAGGTGATATCTCTGTCCGTAATGGCTACCATGCCCCCCCTTCTTTCTCCATTCGGGGTTTCACAGGGGTCTTATCGATAGGCTGAAAAAAGGATTCCCTCCGTGGTGGCAGGGAAGCTCTAGGCCCGGAGGTCGTCTCCACTAGGATAGCTTCCACAGGCTTCACCAGGGCCACCGCAACTCCATCAATCGAGGCCTTAGCCGAGTGAATCAGGGCCTTCGTGACTTTGGGCGCGCCTGAGGCCTTCACCTTGGGGGGAGGGTCACTGCCTCACTCCCCCTCGGCTGCTGCCGTCGAGATCGACCGGGACTTCTCCCAAAGCTTACCCGGGTTCTCTGACTTCCTTTTCCCCCTGAGCGTTGGCTCGTGGTTGATGGCATCTGTGACATCGCGCCCTGCCTGCCAGCCAAAGAGCCCGAACCATTGGCGCTCCCAGTACCCGCGGACTCGCAGTGCTTTGCCTTCTGTTAGGCCCCCATCACCAAAGCGCCCTCAAAGGTCTTAGAAGACCGCTCAGACTTCTTCTTCTTCTCAACTGCTGCTGGGCTCTTCCCCTCCAGCCAGTTGGTGAGTCGAGTACGACGATCCTTCATTGTCTGTTCGGACATATTCTTGCAAAACGCACAGTCCTTCTCTACGTGCGTTTTGTCATTGTGAAGGCAGTAGAGGCACCGAGAGTGCTCATCTTCCTTGAAGACATTTTGTAATCTGCATCCAGGGCAACTCCTGAAAAGCTTGGATCCGGGCGTCGTGTTTCCTTTGTCCTGGGCCATGTCCACGTGGGGTAGGCCTCAAAGGTCTTCCCGAATCCTTCAAGAAGCGAAACTCGATGAAAATTTTCCCTTGGGGGGGGGGCGTAGAAAATTCCGAAACGGGTCCCCGTTGATCGGAAGTAGAATCGGTGGAGCTTGAGGCTCGATTGACCGAAAAAATGAGTGTAAACACTTTGAAAAATCGCAAATCGCAGTAAAAGCTCGAGAGCTATGGCACGAGGACTCCCAACACTTGAACGTGCAGTAAAAATCTGAAGATGGCTGCCAGAGGAAGGGCTTAGGTAGAGGGCAGTAATTGGCTGGGGGCAGTATGACCCAGAGACCAGTGATTGGTTATTAGGAGAAAGACAGTTCAGAAACAAAACTGAAACTGATTTTTTTCCTTCACCGAGGATTCCCAGCCTGACGACGGGGAATATTCATGAGCATGTGAATCCATGCCAGACCCCATGCTGGAGAAGTCAGAGCACATTTGGTTCAAGATGAAAATAACAGGGTGAGGAAACCCCTTAAACCTAAGACTGAAAGTAATAGCATAAGTAGGGTAAAACCTGAGACTGAGACTGCAAAGATGAGAAAGGGTGCAGGAACTGCTCGAAGCCAAGACTACTGGAAAACGGGTAAAAGAGAAGAAGGGTGCAGGAAACCCTCAAAAAGAGAATGACAGTGAAGGACAGAGGCTCTGCGAGAAGGAGAAGCCTGGGGAAGGAAGGCACCTTCCCCCTTCCTTTCCATTGGGCTGAACAGATCTGGGGACCAAAGAGTTAGTTGCCTTTGTTTTCCCCAGAATATTTCCCCCACTTGTAAGACATTCTAAAATAACGAAATCTCATTCTGACAGAGCTTATGCCTGGGCTGGTTTATTGACCCTGGTCACCCTGTGACACGAGGTAAAAAAACATAGGTAGTAATTGGCTTATTTAGCATAAACAATATAACTTAATTATGAATGATGGCACAAGAAAACAACAAACCAACATTAAACAAGTAAATATCTATTGTGAGCCATCAGTAACAGGCATTCATTATTACCAATTTTCAAGATGATTAAATGAACGGTTAGTATATAGAGTTGAAGTATTCATACAAACCATGTTCAAAGATGAAATTACTTGCATTACTAGTTCAAATATTGGAAAATGATTGTTGAACCAGGAATAACATTGTCTATGTGTTTATCTTAAACATTAAATTATCCACTGGATATGTGTCACTTTACTTACCAAGAGGAGGGCCGTGAGTCATTAATATGTCAATTCCCTCTGGGATTTGGTTCCACTTATCTAGTAGAGACTGCCCTCGTGGTAGGTTAAAGCCCCAACCATTAAACCATGGTGTCCTTTGGGAAAAAGAGAAGACACTCAATTTTTTATATATCCCAAATTTGAATGCATTCATTTGTTACAGATTTCGACAGTTATTTATTCTGTACCTGAAAATCGATACCTCTTTCTAAAAGATTGAGACACAGATTGAAATCCATATTTATTGTATCTTGTGTTTCATCCCTTCCCTGTGTGTGTGTTAGCATGTAGCTGTGATGTCAGAGTGAGTGCTGGAATGCATGCATATTATTGAAGTTTCCCTCCAATAGGTTCCATGAGTCGCAGTTCGAAAAGCTACCTTGGTGATGGGGACCGGTGGGTCTTCTTCATCCCCTTTACTTCCGATATATGTGACTAAGACCTAAATAAAGGAACCTGTCTGTACCTATCTGAGTCACGGACCATCATTTACTACACCCGGAGGACGAGTGGTCCTTGAGGGGGCCTGGAAACGGAACTACTGTGCAGACAAGGAGCTGTGAAAGGGGACAGCCATGATTCAAGACCTGCTGCCCCTAAAAGAAAGAAAAAGGAAGACCAACCACCCAGGGATAACATCAAAGCAAAGGTAAAGCGTTTCAAGCAGGGAAGAGCACAATAAATCCAAAGAACCTGGCTGGGAACATTAAAGTAAAAGTAAAGCACTTCAAGCAGGGCAGAGTAAAAGTAAAGCACTGTGGGCCTTCTCCTTCCCTCTACTTATATTGTATGAGATCAAGACCTAAATAAAGGAACCTGTGATCCTTGACGGGGGCCTAGAAATGGAACTACAGTGCAGTTAAGGAGCTGTGGAAGGGGGCAGCTAGAAGTGAAGACCCACCACACCAAGAAGGAAGGCCCACCACCCAGGGATAGCATCAAAAAGAAGGTAAAGCGCCCTAAACTGGGAAGAGAGCTACAAATTAAATCCAGTTTAGTAGAATTATGGTCCAGATAGTGGGTGTTCACTCACCCAGTCCCTCAGTCTGTGTGGGTCAACTGCCTATGTGATCCCTGTTCTCTGTATCTGGTTGGGATATCTGTTTTTTCAGTTCTGTTTGTTCCTCGCCTCCAACACGGTGGCAGTGTATAGGCTGTGTGTTTGTTCTCCACCTCTCTCTCTGACTTTTGGTAAAGATCACTCTGGTTGTGAGTTAAATGTTTTTGGTAGATGATGTGTGGTATCCTAACCCGCTTTCCCTGTGTGTGTTATTGTGTTTGGTAGAAAGGGAAGCGTGTAGTGTCTTGTATCCCTTTCCAGTGTGTGTATATGTTCACATGTAGCTGTGATGTCAGAGTGAATTTCGGAACGCATGCAAATTAAGTAATGTTTCCTCCAATAGGTTCCAGGAGTTACAGTTGGAAGAGCTACCTGGCTGGTGGGGACTGGTGAGTCTTCCTCCTCCCCTTTACCTATAATGTATGCGATCAAGACCTAAATAAAGGAACTTGCATGTACCTACTTGAACCACAGACTTTCATTTACATTTATAAAGATAGCAACATCACACTTGTAGAACCTAACTTTTTTCAGTTTGCATAGAAAAAAAATGATTTATACTTTTAGAAATGCTTGGAAACCTTTGTGTTTATAGCATAGCTTAGGACGCAAAGTTACCAGGTTTTAGCTCATTAGGTATTCTTCAATTACAAACTTCTAAGACCTATTCTGTCTGACCACTGTGTCATCAAAGCTTAAATGAACAATGTACAAGTCCAAGACTTGCAATACACTAATGGACCCACATCCCTTATGTACCCCTGATCTTTTCATTCCCCTTTTCTCTGATCCGAGATGGCCAGGAAAGTTGGAATGATGTTGTTAAATAGGATGACTGCATGGGGCAGAATAGTGCCAAGTAGCTTGTGTAGGAGTCATTTAATATGCTACAGAAGTAGCATGGATGTTAAAAGGGAGTCAGATGTCCAGTGAGGGGGAATTATATTCTACTTAAGAGATTGTTAACTGAACCTGTGCAACTCATTATCCTATGGTAGTCCACTCAGGTTGAAGGCGCATTATTTTAACAGGTGTCTAGGAGCAATGTCTTCAGAAACTAGTTTTTTTCTTCCTGTATTATTTCTCTCTTTTGGGGCATTGCCTTGCCGGAGGAGCAGCCTAGGCCAAAACAGCCAGGAGGAGTTATGAAGATGGACAAGATTTCTGGCAGAATCTAGATTCTGCAGAAAAGATGTACTCACTAAAGACAAAACTTAACGCAGATTCCTTACGGGTCCAGGAAGAAGAAAGCAAGACCTGCTCTTTGGATCAGAGCCTGAAGAAGTTGGAAAAAGTAATAGCCTCAACAAAGAGACTGGTATAATGGAAGATATCAGTGAAAACCACAGCAAGAGAAATATCTGACTGAATGGTTTTCCCAAATATATGGATAACAATGCCGGCCTCTTTCTACAGACTGAGCTGCGGGAATGCAAAACAGTTCTTTGGTGATTGGGTGAGCCCACAGAGTGTCTGGCCCTCGACCCTACTTGGATGGGACTTCAAGACTACTAATTGCCAAAAAAATTCAGTTCCCAGTGAAGGACATTATGTGGAGGATGATACATAAGGAGGTCCTGACATGGTATAATAGAAAGCAATTCACAATTTATCAGGACAAGTCAAGAGAAAGAATGGCCTTTAGAGACGTACAAAGGTTCTCAAGGGGCAGCAATTTATTCCATGGCATACCCTGCTATACTGAAGGCGAGTGAATAGCGTGTTGACCGTACCAGAGTTTTAATGGCAGCTAGTAGTCGTGTGCTCATGATTAGCAAAGGCAATACCCTTTTATGCCTGGTGGAGTGTCCTCAGTGTTTAGACTGCCCACCAGTGTTTAATTTACCTTATTTGACTTTTATATACATGCTGTGAGACATGCCGATTCCACCATTCCTCCCAGTTTGTTTTTTTATTATTAGTTGTTTATTAGTTTGTTCAACAAACTTTTACAACAATCACAGAAAATATAACATTTAAAAATGCTCAAACCATGGTACACAATTTCATCTGTTTTTACTTACAAATAGTTACCACATGACCGTAAAATATCTAGCAAAAAAAGTTTTTTTATAGCACTGTAAAGAAGATGTGCGACCAGCACACACCTAACTGTGCTAACACAAATACCCTCTACCCTCTCTAGTGATTAACAACAAACATCCTTAATTCCACATGTAAGAATCACAATGTCATATATTGATCCCATTTAACAGATTTGAGTAGATGCAGATAACACTATTCATTTTGAGTGAACATTTTTTCTAACTCAGCAATGAGCATCAGCAAGAATTTTGATAAGGACAATACAAGCTTTGTTGAATTTCCCCACATTAGTGCTGGGAAGGATAGAGGTTTGGGCTTGTCCATGTATTTTTCCTGCTCTTGTTTCTTGACTCCCTCCCGGAACAAGTTACTCGTTCTTCCCCTACTCCTCTCCCTTGGTTCCCTTTTGATCAGCATTTGTGGTGTGCTATTTTTCCTGCATCTGCGTGAATGCCTAAGTTTTATGTATGCATTATCCTCCCTTTCCTGTTGTAGCCTTTCGAGATCCTAGTTTGATCACTGGGGTCCTTTAAGTTGCCTTACATAATACCATCAAAGGGGTAATTGCCTGTCCTATATGTGGAATTTGCACGTCAGTTCCTGTAACAGCAAGTGTGGGAGAGGAGCTTGATGACTTTCCTTGTAGTCATACGGAACTTCTTAGTTCTTACACTACATTCCCTTTCATATATTTGTATCACCTTCTACTTGCACAACCTGGGTTTTCAGATGCATGTAATATGGTAGGGACAGCCCAGTATATCCAAGGGATGAACATTCTGCAAACCCGTCCAACAGTCGCAGCCTCAGACGTATTGTCATGAGATAGTGACTGCTTGGGTGTGTTCATGAGGATAATATCACCATTAAGCCTAACCCAGGGATCAAAATTAAGACTGGATAAGCAGGAGCTAAATGGGTTTCCAGCCTTATCTGGCAACCATCACTGGGGAACAAGGAGCTAGAGCTTAGCGTTCCACAAATCGAACTTCCAAATAAAATGCAAAAGTATAATTGTGTCCCTTATTTATGACCTCATATGCTTTAAATGACATATGGCTGTGTCCTAACGTATATTTATAAATTGCCCCAAATGCACAGGGTTAAAATGTACATAGGTGTTTTTTTTGGCATCAGCTAGCCTAGGGAGCCAAAAGTAGCTCCTGGTAACTGTTGTTGTCAACTAACACGCTCTTCTAGGCTACATGCAGGAGCTAAATAGTTCCCAGCTCCCCTCAATTTCAAACCCTGCTAACTTGCCCTCAGCTGCTGTGTTGGTCCCTTCAAACTGTCCTAAACAGTTCTCACGCAGCAGGGAGTGCCGTTAGTGTGTTTGACAGAATGGACCAAAACCCTGCACCACTTTTAATACCCCTAAGCCACATCAATTGGATTCTGGCAAGCTCAGCGTATTCACTGTATAGAATCAGAGAGAATGCAACAACTTCGTTAGAGCCATCATTGGAGTAGTATGGGACGAGGTTATGTCGCCAATTCCTGCCATTTCCTTGGACCATTTAGCTCAACATATTAGGAATAAAGTAGAGGAACAGCATGGAAAAGCTTATGATTGCAGAGGACATGCTGCTATAAGTACAGGACTTCCTAACATCTCTGCCAGAGCCAATGTACGACTTTCAGATATACAAGGCTCGATTAGGTTTTAACAAATGCATCATTGCTGGTCCGACAGCACAGCGAGTAGACCGCTCGCTTTGACATCTGTGCAGAGCCTGCTGACACAGGTTCGAATCCCGACAGAGCCAAACTCAGCCTTTCATCCTTCTGAGGTCGATAAATGAGCACCATGCACCATGGGTAATAAGCAGCACTCCGATACCTCAGGGTTCGTAGCGCTATATAAATGCTAAATTATTATTCTTATCATATGTTCTTAATCGACTGCTATAAACATGGAAGGGGGAGGGAGGGTTGGAGGAAATCGATTTCTTGAGATGGATAAACAGACCATTTAAAAATCTAGTAGTTACCTCAACCAAGACATATGAAGGGTTATGTAAGGCTAATTTACCCAGACTTGTGAATGAGGTGACCAGAGCCACGCAGAACGCCCTGCCCTCTATCCTGGGACTGCAAATGGTAAGAACATTACCGTTCCTGCCTAACAAGTTCTAGCAGTGAATATCTCACGCTTGTGGGGAGATGAGAGAATGGTGATCCAAATCAAAAGCTTACATACCTGGGTGGGGATAGAGGGTGCACGGATGATATATGATATGATATGATAGTTTATTTATATAGCGCCTATACACAATGTGTTTCAAAGCGCTTCAAGGCAAGGAAGGGAACATTGGAAAATACAACGACATTCTTACAGGCCATGAACAGTAAGGATGTGAAGTTAACTATCATACTCGGCCTGACGATATTTCAGATAGTGCAAGTGCTAAGACATAGATAAGGAAGGGAGGGAGAACTACCGTACTAGGCCTGATGACATTTCTGGTAGAGCTGGAGGAAAACAAAAGGTGAGGGAGAGGGGTGCAGAAAGGGAGGGGAGGAACAAAACAAGCGACTATCGTACTAGGCCTGACGTTTCAGATAGTGCTGGAGGGAGGGGGGCAACAGTAAGGGGATAGGGGAGCAACAGACGAGGTTGCTATCATAGTAGGTCCAGGGACAATTCTGATAGAGTAAGTGCATAGAAGAAAGTAATGGGAGGAGGGGAGGAGATAGGAAAAGGGAGAGGGGAGGGGAGGAGAGAACAGAGTGTAAGCAGTCAAAAAGAGTGGAGAAGCAAGAGAGGAGAGAGAATACAATTGCAGAAGTCAGTAGTAACACATAATGTTAACAGCCAGGATACAAGATGAAGATGGAACAGCATGATTCGGGGCCACCATGAGTACAAGATGCAAAGGAAGTCCAGCACGAGAGTTGAGAAAGGGTGACGCACCATGAATCAATGAAGTCCATAAAAGTAAAATCCAGCATTGGCCACAAGACAGTGATGGTGAAACCAGAATGTATTAGGACAGACTCCTGTGTGCAATGGGGGGGAGGGGTGCACAAGGGAACAACACGGGGAGACCAGAGAGGGTGGGGGATGGCCTGTAGGGACAGAGGGTGTAAAGCAAGGGGTCGGACCCTGGATCCTCCTGGTCCAGACATGTCCAAACAGCAATCGCCCTTTTCTTTCACTGCCCTTCACATTAGAAGCCCCGGCGAGAGAGTTAAGAGCAGGAAGGAAGAGGCAGGGCTAAGAAGGTGGGTGGGGCTTACGCCAGGTGACCTAAATCCACTTACACCTGCTCCCCAGCTGCAAAGAAAAAGAGGCTGGAGGGCTCCTTAAGTAGGGAAAAGAACGACAAGCAGGAAGGCACCAGGTGGACATGGAAAGACTGATTAGAAAATGTTTGCAGTATAAATCGTAACATTACCAACAGTAAAAGGGAGATATGACGCGCCAGGCGTCCTTCAATATAACCAGATGGTCCACATAAAAATGATAATAAAAAGGTCTAGAAAGAAATCTAAGACAATGGCATAACAAATAGACCAACCTGGGTTCTCTTCTACCTGTTGGCAACTAGACCACCACAGAAATTGTACTGCAAAATGAACTACTGAAGACTGGGTCACAATCATTCTGGGAAAAGGGTCGATTGCCTAACACTCAAACATCTGTTTTACACAAAGAAATCCAGAGAATACACCTGCCTATGAACATGAACAATTTAAGACCTAGAAGAAAAAGGGTTGTCCCAAGAGCGAATAGAGTAGAGAATGCTTGAAGAAGCAATGGTGCCACACCACACACACCATACCAAACACACACAAATAGGATATCTTCAGTCTGATATAGGCTTGCATTCTACAGAAAATCGACTGCAAAATCAGAACTTTCCCCTTACACTTCAAAGAAATACATAGGAATCCAGATGTGCACTTCAAGACAGAACATTTAAAGCCTAGAAGGACAGGCAATGTCGAAGAAAGATACATTATTTCCTCATTAGAGTTTCAGTCTTCTGTTTTAAGTAATGCAAGCATGGTCTGCGAATGTCTGAAATTGACAGATTGACAACGAGACTTAAATCCATGCCTAAATATGAGGCTAGTAGCCCTCCCAACCAGTTCAAGTCGTTTATTAGCTGGAATTAAATGATAAAACGCCTTGGGGGCAAACTCTTTCATAGTAAAAGAAATCCAAAAAGGAAGTGCTTCTTTGTTTGGTGTTACTTTCAGAAATGGACTGGTCACCTTATTCTCGGTGGTGACCTGAATATTTCAGGGGGCTGCACATCAGCAGAAAAGATGCGCTGACCAGCAGCGCAGCAAACATCAGTGTCAGGAGTGCTCTCCTGACGCTGATGTAAGACTTGCTCCCAGCACCCATATGGTGGCTGGGTAGGCCCTTCACATTGATAGGCTCCTAAATGGCTTGCCACTGTGAAAAGCTAAAAAAAAAAAAAAAAGAATGACAAGGTCCGGAATGTGGATCCCACTGCACATTTTTCAAGTCTGAATGTGTCATTTTTCATTTGAACTGTTTTACAAAAAATATATATATAATGGGAACCCTGGTCCTGCAACAAAGTAACCTGTGATGCAGTGCAGCTGCTGTTCGTGAGGTATGAATGGATATTTGGCAAATAAATGCAGAACATTCAGTTATACGCATTCCCTCTGTTGCACTGCTAGCCTGGTAATGGCATATCGAAATATGTCAATAGCAAAGTAGCACGGAGTAAATGCATGTTACAGACTCATTACCCCACCACAGTGAGCATAGCACGTTAAAATGTATCCCCCTCTTTAACTCTCTCACACCCTCATTAACGTCTCTTTTGGTAATGTGAGCCAAGAGTAGGCTTGTAACATATGTTTCTTCTGCAACTGAAGCAAACATGGAGCCTCCCACCCGCTTTGTTGAGAAGCATTGGGCAATACAAACAATAGATGCCTATGTGCCGTGTACCTCATCACTCTGTGTGACGAAATCTGCCATGATGTGTGGGCACTACCAGTGGTGTGCAGCCTCCAACTGCTTTTTGGGGCAGTGTTGGCATCAGGGGCCTACTTTTGGCCACAGTCACCAGTGCCACTAGCAATGATTGTTCA
Organism: Ambystoma mexicanum; assembly: GCF_040938575.1. NCBI lineage: Eukaryota > Metazoa > Chordata > Amphibia > Caudata > Ambystomatidae > Ambystoma > Ambystoma mexicanum. Next base: position 676,657,724 of record NC_090934.1, read on the forward strand.
TGCTTGGAAGGTTGGGGGGTGACCTGCAGCTTATCACAATGTGGCAAGGAGATAATGCTGCACCATGTTCCTGGGAGGTACTACCACCCATGTTCACACTGCCGCTGGCAGAGGCAGTAGTAGCCAGGTGAGTAGTGGGCTCAATGGAGGTGGGGGATGCTCATTTTACAGCAAAATATCTTCATGCCACCAGACAATGTGGTTGGCATTGACCACCACCTCCTCACTTTCTTTCCATATCCCTCAACCATGCAGAAGACCACAAACTGCTCACCCTTGATGTCCTTCAATGGTGGCAGGCCAAAGAACTGCCAAACCCAGGACCATTGTGTATCCCTGGGAGTCCTGTGCCTTTCTTGGCTCCATTGCAGCAAACCTTGCCTCAAGTCACATAAGGAGCATCCCCATATCCACCTGTACCTCCTGTATGTTCAGCCATAGGTCCTACCTCTGTGAGGGCTTCTAAATTCCTTTGGCGCCTCCACCAGAGGGGCTGCCACTACTGCCTCTGTGCTCAAGCAGGCCTCTTCCAATGGCCAGGCCTGGTCTTGCTCTCCGCTAAGGGCCACCCTCAATGCCTCAGCCAACCCCAAATGATTCAGAACACTGGCAATCCTGTCTGTGCCTATGACCCGGCACCAACAAACAGCACAAGGATCTTGCCCTACACATCAATAATGAGGTAATCCTCCTATCATAAGGAGGAATGCAACTCTCCCCTTGTCCTCCCACATTCTTCCTTTCCCGGAACTGGCAATTGGAGAACTAAAAACACACAAGATATTGAAACAACCCTGAGGAACATGTCAATACAACACTACACTGACAGGAATGGCAAACAAACAAAACAACAAGTGGGGGGAGGAGATGATAAACATGCAGGGGGACAATGGGAAAGGGTGAGCAACAATGTGAATATTTGTGGGGGTGGGGAGGAATACACTAATCAGACAAAGGGGGTACAAAAACGGGCAACACAAATTTTCCAATGGACACCATACTATTAAAAGAAAAACCTTAAAAATGCCCCAACAACTGGAGCATTTTGAAAATGTCTATCAAACGTGTGAGCCTGATCTGAGAAACACCTTCTCTTACAGTCTAACAAAGTCCACAAAAAAACAGGAAGTGTGCTAGGCCTTTTATGGAGCATTAAACCTCCTTTAGGCAATACAAAGGGCTCTGATTGGCTGGAAGGCTTTGACTGGAACACTAATCAACACGAGAGGCTTCAAAACATAGGCAACCTCAACCTGGGATTCAACTACCACAAAAACATGCTATGCGGTCATACAAAATGATGACCCACGGGCTGAGGGTTGCAGTTAATTAAGTTTGGCCAAGCTTAATTGAAAGATACATACATAAACATGTTTCTTTAGGAGAGAGGAAGTTGATATGTTCTTGATTGTTATTATTCCATGGGATCTTGGGGAAAAATAGCTGTGAAGCTTCTAGTGGCAAATATGAGATCACAACCAATCCTTGCCCAACTTTCACACAAATTAATACTTAAACTCATGCAATGAAACATCAAGGACAGCACCCACTGTGGACACCACCACCTTCCAGTGGAATCAACATCAGGACCAAGAGGAAAAGGCCAGAAAGATTCACAAGATACATCAGTAAAGGGGCATGGCGTAATCGATCTCTCAAGAGGGAGCAAATGTAAATACATGGATTAAGAATGATCCAACGTCCAACTTGAATCAAGCAAGGAGAGAATTTGCAGCTAGAACATATGAAAGTTCTAGCAGATAATCAGACGAAAGAGAACATGATGCGTCATGTTACTAAGAATAGAGCGTTACCTAGGTATTTTTGTATAAATGTATAATGAAAGCAGAAATCGGTTAAAGTGATTACCTTCAATCAGTCACTCAGTAATGGAAGTTGTTTTCAATAAACCTGTGTTTCTTTCTTGGCCACATCCTCATTTGCCAGAGAACCCTGTACCCCATTTGCGGGTCCTGTCAGCAAAACGAAGATCCCAGGGTTTATAACACCGGGGACTCTGCCTGCAAGTGTGGAAGCTATCTGGAGCACTGTGCTTGGCTCCCAGAGGGACATGTGACCAGTGCTCCAGATAAGATTTTGAGGTGGGAGCATTTTGCTCCCTATATTTAAAATCGGAGAGTAAATGTGATTTTAAGAGAGTAAAAATGACTTTTCTCCTTTGCAAGAGAGTAAAATGTATGTGACAACCAGCTGACATGTGCAAAAACTGTATGGAAATCATTACTATGGGACAGCTTTTTGCATTGTGACAGAAGACCCCTTTAATTTATTTCTCTAAGGTCTGGCCATTTGATCTCTCCTGTATTTACTTAAATGCTGAAAACACAAAAACCTAGCCATTGCATAGTAAAGCAAGCATGAAATTGTATTGTGTATTTTGAGGTTCGATAGCAGAATTGTCTTTTGATGTTAAATGACAGTCCTCATTTCCTGGAGCTATTACTACCTAATGGTATTCCAATGTTATGATACAACACTGAAGAGAGGCAAGGACTCCATGCTAAATTTTATATCTAATCTCATGGTCAAATGGTCATTTGTTTAGCGCTTTTGGCAAAGCGCTGTACATCGAACATATTTATCACAATTATCACCAAACCAAAGTCGGTACTCCTTTATCGATCTTGAAAGGATGAAAGCCAGAGTTGGCCTTGCCGGGATTCTAACATGCAACCTACAGATCACGCACATATCGCAGAAATGAGTGCTCAACCAGCTGACCTCTCTTAGTGGCTAACATCCTTCAGAGGTCGGTTAACTGAGTATCAACTAAGGTATAATAATTACAGTTTCTAGATGTTGGACGAACCATGTATGACGCGCTACATAAGGTTAAATACCTATCTGGATTATTACAAGGAGAGGGTTTGTAACTTTAATTTGTTTGTTTTTGGACAGAGCTTGCACTTCGTGCAGAGTCAGGTTTTGGATGTTTTAATTGTAGTCTTGAAGATTTCAGAGGCTAGAACACCTGCGATTAGTGTAATGACAATCACTCACTCTTGAGCAAAGACTCTGCTGCCACTGACCATTTATAATAATGTACCCCATTGACTGCAAGGTTGAATGGATGTAAACTAGATTGTACATAGTCATCATTTTACACACTGTTTTTATAATTAAACTGTACATTAAATTATAATTGTAAACATGATCTGCCTTAGCATGATTATGCACACAGCACAGGAATTCTGAAAAAATACTATTGTGCAATACTGGTTTGCTTTCACTGGAAAAAAAGCATAATTTGTTACAAAATAACAATTCTCAATTGCAACTTACGTTTTCTATCTTATAATTTACAATCCTCAAATGCTAGGAAAATAAATATGCACAGTGCTTCTGTTTGCTCCATGAGCAGCAACACAGCAGAAGCTGAATGCAAAGAAACCTTTCCTTTTATCAGTGTGCAGTTTCCTTTTTTGAAAGGCCTCAGAAAAATACATTTTGTTTCCATGGCTTGCAATTACATCAAAAGAAGCCGTCTGGTTTCTGTCAAGTAACCGGACCTTTGCACTGCCGTCTGCTCTAAACTTGTGTGTAAATGTACACAGGAAAATAATAAAGCTGTCGTATTTACAATATTTTCATGCGTAAAAAGGCCTAGTATGCACCTTATCTGGAGGCCTGCATGTGACAGAATCCTTCTCTTTTTCAGACTCCCCTGGACATCTAGCCTTGGCTCTGCAGCCAAAGCCCAAAAGCAGCAAAGGGCAGCTCCCGGTTTGGGCCTGTGGGGTCTGAAAAGTTCCTTGGGCTAGAACTCCTGCTCAAGCGAGGGCTTAACCGAGCTCACCCTTTATCTGACTTCTGCTTCCACAAATAGGGATCCTTCCACCCACTAACTATCGATTCAACACAGAGCTCCCATTATCTCACAGAAACAATGAACATTGCTGTTTTGGGATTCTTAACTGTCTTTTGGTCACCTATAGCCCCACAGTAGCCCAACTCAGAACTTGCACCTGCTTTTTCTCTGCTCTACATGATTAGTGCCTCGAGTTTATTCTGCCGGCTGAAAATGCTGACTATTTTTTTTAACCCCCTTTTCAAAGCACATATATGCGAGGGGAGACCCCCTCGCAATTCTCCCTACTGTCACCAACATTCATTATTTACTGTTCCCATACCCCACATATATATGCTGAGAAAAGGGGATACAAAATATAAAGAAATTCAGCATTTTTCGGCTGGTGCAATAAACTCAGCGTATTAATGGTATGTTTACCTTTTTCTCAGCCAAAAATCTACCCTTCCCTTTCTGCACACCCATCTACCCTATTTCGCTCTTGGGCTGCACATATTCTTCATTGTATTCCCTTGCCCATTTCTTCTACCCTTCTACTTGTCTTCAATCCATTCTTCTTTCTACGCACTCTTCGCCTTCCCTTCTTCAATAGCCTTCAGCATCATTCTCCAGCACCCCATCATTCTCCTTCTCCCCTTTATCCTTCAAATAAGACGCTCCGGTCCAACCTCATCTATCCCCCTTATCTAACGCACCACACCTGCTCCTTTTCCCACCTCCTATCACTCTTTCATTTGGCCCCTGGAATGCACAATTCCTTTACAAAAAGTATTACATCATCACAGAACACTTCGACCCTCATCACCCTCAACGTTCACTTCTTGCTATCAGAGAAACCTGGATCTTCCCTCACGACTCTGCTACATTAGCATCTCTACACACTGCCTCTGCTACCTACTCTCACTCTCCCCAAACTGATGTGAAGGGCAGCAGTGTGGGCATCCTTATCAATAAGGCCCCCAACACTGCCCCTCTTACTGCATTTGACATCAACTCTTCCTCTTTTGAATATGTCACTATTCAACTTCTCCCTCCTACTCTCACTGTTCTGGCTCTTTATCGGCCCCCTAGTCCCCTCAACTCCTTCCCTGATCTAACCCTTCTCCTCGAGTCACTTCCTACTGACATCCTCATTGTCATGCTGGTGGACTTTAATCTTCCCAAGACCCCTGCAGCCACCTGCCTTCAACTTAACTCCCCTCTATCAGGCCACGTTGTCTACTCTCCCGTGAACTCTCTTGACCTTGCCTTTTTCTCTTATTCACTCTCCTCCTCCGACCTCTCCATTGACCCCTCTCCCTCTGATGACTGCATTGATCATTTTAACATCTATGGCCCGCCACCTTATACTCATCTCCGCTTTTCAATGGAAATTCAGACAGTACTCTAAAGCCCCTTACCTTGATAATGTGAAGACCTTTCTTCTATCTCTTTCCTGTTTGTAAAACAAAAGAGGTGATGGCTGGAAGGTTTTGAATTAATCATAACCTCTGGCATTGCTCTGGGCAACCCTCCAGACCATTGTTCTTCACCTGCCAAGCCATTACAAAAGGGGAAAGACCATAAGCAAATCAGGCTTAGTCCCACCCCTATTTGTGCCTCTTCCATTGACCAGGCTTTCTCTATCACTATACATGACGTTTCCTGTCTTTTCAGTTTTGTCTTGTGTGTTTATGTGCACCCTGATGCATGCAGGCTGGTGTGCGAAGCAAATAATAAATATACTTATGACACCATTTAACAAACACTATCCTACTCACACATTCACATCTTCCTGTCAACATCCTAGGATCCTCTAAGAAATTCAGACCCTCAAAACAAACATGCACCTTGACCTATGGTGTTTCTGCAAGTAACGTACACCTATCCTGCTCCTAGTCAAAAAAAAATCCCTTGCTGCCCTAAACTCACCACTGGACTCAAAAAACCTAATCTCCTCCCTTTACAATCACACTACAAATTTTCGTATACCCTTCAATCTTTGCTCACACCTACCAAGACAATATCCATCACCTTCTCCCTTTCTGCTAATTAATCTGATCACTACTTTTGCTCTACAATCTCTAAAATTATTGACCAACTCACAACCCTGCTCAGCTCTCCTGTTCAACCCTCCTTATGTCCACCACCTCTCACCCCTACCTCTTCTACTCTCGACTACTTCTCCCCAATCTCTTCTATTCAATTGGCACCCATCCTTCACAGTGCCAATCCATCCTGTGCTAATATCGATCCTTTGGGTCCCCAAATGGTCAAACACGTAGTCTCAATCACTTTGCCTGATCTCTGATGGACTTTCTCTCTCCACTTGACTTTTCTCTGCCTCCTTCAAATCTGCAACTGTCTTACCCTATTGAAGAAACACTCTCTGACCCAAATGTCCCAGCAAACTATTGCCCAGTTTCTCTCCTTTGCATTTTATCAAAGGTTTGTGCGATTGGTCTTCGACTGGATCACTAAGTACCCTGAGGATAATGGCCCTGTAGATCCACTTCAATCAAACACTCCACCGAGATTGAACTCAAGCATATCTGCAACTGTCCTCTCTAATTCTCACCACTCCAAACTCTCTTCTATACTCATACTTGGACCTTTCTGCTGCTTTTGATACAGTTGACCACTCTGCTCTCCTCCACACTTCCCAGGATCTGGAGTTTTGCAAATCTACTCTTTCCTGGATCACCTACTACCTCGAAAGTTGATCCATTAAAATCTCCTAGAACAACACAAACCTCTGACCTCACCCCTCTCCCTGTTGCTGTCCCACAAGGATCAGTCCTTGGACCTCTGCTCTTGACCCTCTATACCTCTGCCCTTGAAAGAATTATCTTATCCTTTGGCTTCACAATCACTCTTTTGCTGATTACACTCAAATATTGTTCTTCTTTCTCTCCTCCACATTAGCTATCTTGGAGCAGATTACTGCCTCACTGCAATTTGTCACTGGGTGGTTATTTCCTCATCCTGTACTCTTAAAAAGCAGAAGTCATTTTTCTCCCAGAATCCAATGGCATTCATATCCTACTCTCTCCAATTTCCTTCCCACTCGACCTTCCTGCTCTCTCACCCAAGGCTCGCAATAATGGGGTCTTCTTTGATAGCAACCTATGACTGCAAAAATGTATCACTACCACTGCCGCGGCTACTCATATTAACCTCAACATTCGGACAACTCGTCCTTTTCTTACTAACCATTCTACAACAATTTTAATCCCACTCATGCCTTCAGATCATACACTGTACAGTGGAGGCTCTCCTGGAAGAAGTCGTCAAACTCCACCTAAAATGGGCTGCTTAACCTCTAATGAACCAGGACTGCAACTTGCTTCTCCATGAACTCAACACCAACTTCACAACCAACATCAACTGCCATTCACCAATGAAACAATTCACCCTCAAACGTAAACCTTCCACACCCTGGTACACTCAAGAACTCCACTTCAACAAAAGAACAATCAGAAAACAAGAAAAGACTTGGAGAAAGTCCTGCCGTGCATCCAAACTTACTCTGCTCAAGGAACTTTGTGCTACACACAGACAAAGGATCACCCTTGCCACGGCCAACTACTGCCAAAACACCATAGCCATGGCCAACAATGAAAGCTAAGCTCTCTTCAAAGCCATCATGCACTGCATCAACCCTCTGCCCGACCCACTGGTACCTCACTTCATCATAAAATCCAACAATGTGAACTCTTTCTTCATCAAGAAACTCAAAATTATATGCCAACACAGATACCAATACCACAAGTGATAGCACACTACACATGCCATCTTGCAAAATCACAGCTACCTGGACAACGTTCAAGACACTCACTATGGAAGACCACACTGCCACACTAGCATCCCTCAAGTCCACATTATAAGCAGGTGACATCCTCTGTGCATACATACATCAAAACCATTCCAACTCCAGCACTCCTGCCTTAGCTGATAATCACCAACAGATCCCTAACTCAAGGCACCTTCCCCATGACCTTTGAAAACAGACCAATCTCCCCACTACTCAAGAAACCATCATTGGACCCTGATGACAACAGCAACTACCACCCCATCAGCCACCTTCCCATCCTAGGTAAAATCCTTGAGAAAACAATAGCCCAGCAACTCCTCTAACACATTGAAGCTAACAGCTTCCTTCAGTTCTACCAATCTGGCTTCAGACCCAGATGCAGCACAGAAACGGCTAGCATCAAGGTGATCAATGATGCCCTTAAAATCCTTGATGGCCATCCTTGCCTCCTGGTTCTTCTTTATCTATCAGTAGCATTCGACACAGTAGACCACCAGAAACTTACCAACAATCTACAACGCCATATGGGGATCAGCGAGATCATCCACAGCTGGTACAAACATACTTTGCTAATCACCACAAGTTTGTACAAATGGATTCCTCCAGATCAAATCTATCCATTCATCCATCAACTGTGGAGTCCCACAAGGATCCATCATATATCCAGTGATCTTCAATATTTAAATGGAACCATTCAGAACCTTCCTTGCTCCACACAACATTCACATTGACCAATACGCAGATGACACGCAGCTCTACCTCAAGATATCCTCCATCAAAGACGAGCACATGGTTAAGGCCTGCCTCACATCGATCCAGTCAAGGATGTTCAGTGCTCATTTGAAGCTCAACCTCTCCAAGACTGAATTCCTACTGCTGACCAACAACACCGAACACCCTGACCTAGAGACCTTGCTCTCTCCTATGAACCTCGAGGGCTTCACAACCCAGCAGGCCACCTGCAATTGGTCCCTTGGGTATGACATCGACAGACACTTCTTCAAACAGCACATAGCAAGAAAGACACAAACGGGATAGTTTCAACTTTCTCTCCTGCAGAAAATCAAACTTTTCATTACAGAAAACAACTTCAGATCTGCTCTCCAAGCCTTGGCCCTCTCCCACCCTGATGGTATCAATACCCGTTTGAAAAGCCTTCTGGTGACCAGCCTGGCACCCCTAACATGTGTCCTGCATGCTACAGCATGACTCATCAAACGGCTCTGCAAATTCGACATCAACCCGACTATCATAGAATTGCACTGGCTCCTGATGCAAGCATGCATCATCTTCAAATCCTGCTGCATGATCTACAAGGTTCTCAACCTGAAGTCCCCAACCTACTTCATTGAGAAACTGCATCGCCGGATCCACCAGAAGTAAGAACATGTGCAGACTTTAATTCTGCCAATGCAGGAAGGAAAGAACTAGAAGACAGACCTTCTCCGTCTGTTCCCCTGTGCTAGCTCCCCGCTGCCTTGTTTCTCTGTTGACCTCACCATGTTCTTCCCCCCACAAGTGTCCTGTTGCTTTCCAAAGCTAGGTCCGAGCTCAATTACTAATCTAATAATCAAAGCTAGTCCAACTGTAAAGTTCGGCTTAACCTTCACTCACTTGCTAAATAGGGAGCTCCCTGCTGCCCTCTCTCTCCATCCTCCCCATCTGACCCCACCAATGCCTCCAGTGATGCTTAATAATGTAATTTGGTATATTTAAATAGTACTTCTATAGTTTGACTTGCCCCCTTAGGTTACAGTTACCTTTTTAAGTCACATGTTTTCTTACATTTTTTTCTGTTTGTTTTGTCCCTGGTATATTTCCCACTATGCTACACCCTCATAAACTGGATCACCGCTTGTTCTCATCTTTCTGCTATTGTACAGGCACCCTTCATGGGAATGCCTTTACAATCTACAAATGTGTCATTGTGAGTCGTTTCTGACCAACATTGACATTGCTGCTCTTCATATAAATACAAAATACAAATAATGGATATTGGGAGAAACTGAGAAACTCATGGTGACAACAAGCAAAACAGACACAAGTGCTCACAGCTCAAGGGTATTCATTGAACAATGAAAGTTGTATGGAGGTTGGAAAAACGGCTATTATAAACCTATATCTAAGATGGGAGCAAGCGTCGACCATCAAATGAAAAATAAGGCAGTCCTAGTAGCGTTGTGTCAAATAAAAGGGCCTATAATAAGAAAAACCTATTGCCAATCCTTACGCTAATGGGATAGGGTTTTCAATAAAGAAAGAAGTGTTCTCAAATGATATGTAAGGATACAGTAGCCTGGGCCTTCCTTCCCCACGTTTAGTGCACAGGGTAAGGGGGGAGCATGGAGCACAATACGGTCTCTGGCTTCTCCAGCACGAGATGACAGTTCCAATGGCAGTTCTCTGGACTGTCGATGGCCAAGTCTCGTTTCCTTTGAAAGTGTCTTGACTTCGGGGCCTGATGTGTTCAAACAAAAAAAAAAAATTCTTTAAAAAATTCAAGTTCGTTCCCAAAATGTTCTGGGTGATGGGTTCACCCCTGGGCCCCCCCTCTTCTGGGCTGACCCTTTCTTAATAGCAAACTTTGGGTGATAGCGTAATGCCTTGGATCTCCCTCGTTCAGGTTCGGACCTCTCTCAACTGCCAGCCCTTGGGTGATTAATTCACCTCTGGATCTCCCTCGTCTGGGCTTGGATCCTCCTCTGTTCTTTGCCTCCCTCCTCTGGGTTAACAATGGCTTTCTAAATGAGTTCAAATGTACACAGGATTCAATTCCCTTTCTTTCATTCATTCACCATGCAGGATTTACTTCCCTTACTTTTAGCAAGCTTACGGATCAAAGCCTTTCGACTGTACAGGGCTTTTGCTCGACCCTCACATATGACCACTTTGAGTACTTTTGGCGGCCTTCCTATGGCCTTCTGTTTTCTGTAGTTTCTCAAAATGGGGCTCGGCCATAGCCTCTAGAGTGTGGCGCCTGTTTCCCTTTTAGTTGGTCTCCCTTAACCACCTTTTACAGTTCAATCACAGTTCAATGGAATAGGTCCAAACTTGCCACTCTGCGATGTTCCTTCAACACAGCCTGGTGCTTATTGATTCTCCCCTCGACCCACCGGCTGTGTTGCACCGCTTGGCTTTTGGCTTTCTCTGGAGTCAAGGCTGGTACCACTGGCCCTTCCCTCGCTCCTACTTATCGCCATAGGCTTGCCCTGTGTACCGCTGGCATATGCTGCAGGATACTTGAGCTATTGTTCGCTTTCTAAGGGCCTCATTATAAGTGTGCCGGTCCGGTAACAACGGTGCCGGTAAGCCTACCATTGTTACCGGACCGGCACACTAGGAGTCTGCGGGCAGGTGCCCTCCCGCCAACCAGGGTCAGACCTAGCGGGTGGAACGGCACCCGCCCACAGACATACACAGAAGCACTGGCACTGTTGCACACGGTGCTTCTGTGCTCCACATTCCCATTGAGTCCTACTGGACTCAAATGGGAATGGGGATTTACATTTTCCGGCGCCTGACGTCACGGACTGCCGGGGCTGTAATGCCCCAGTGTTTCTGTGAAGTCAGGCGCCGGATAAATTTGCAAGTCCAGCAGCAACCTGCTGGTTTTACTGGCACGGCTTCTGCTGGACTTAGAATGAGGCCCTTAGGCTCTATTGCATGAAGGTTGCGCGGGACTGATATGAAAAGGGCAAGGTTACTTCTTTCCTTGCCACCCTCTCGATTCCTGCCACTTTTCTCCTTCTCTTGAACAGCTGCGTCCTGGCCGTCTCGTTGTGCAGTCTGCTGTACTTGCCTTCCTCATACTGCACTCTCTTACTCCACCTTTTATCCCTGTGTGGAAAAGGAAGGGCCATCAGGTGTGTGTGATTTAAGTCAATTGCCTGACCCTCGGGTTGGGACATGTCAGGTACACAGGTTTAACATTAGTCTGTTGTCGATTGTGTGGTGCAAATGTGTTCATGCCAGAAAGGGCGGCAGGGGAGCAGTGTCTTTGAATGTCCTACGTGAGAGGATGGGGAAACAGTGTCAAAGGAAAGGGGATAGTGCGTCTCCCCTGTCGGGGTCCCACTCCATAACCCCCAAGGACCCCTTTCCAGGTGATCCTCTCTCACTGGTCCACCCATGAACTGGATCCAATAGCGATGGCTCTGTCCTGGCCACCTGGATAACGGGTCCTCAAGGTTTAGACAGGGATGGAGACACCTTCAGGTTTCTCACAATATGAAGGAGTAAGGGTAATGTGGTACAAGAAGAGGGGACGTTTATTTAAGACCATGTAACAAAAGTGTTGAAGCCTAGATAACGCCCCTAAATCTTATTTGTGATATTTCTTAGACCTATTCTAGTATTTAATTCCTGCAAGTGTTCCAAGGATACAGACCATATGAAGTTTTGTTTTGCATTTGCGTTGATTTCAGTATCCTGAACAAGCTTTAACCACACAGAGGTGGTGGAATGCAATAATACATTTAGTCTGACACCAATACATGGAGCAAAGATAAGCTGGGCAACGACCTGTCAGGGTTAAGACATGTGTACTACAGGTGCACGCCTTAATATCTAGTTAAATGTCACACTGCTTGAGATACATATTATGTTTGCATATTGGGAAATTAAGAAGTGATTAATCCTTCTTAAGCGTAGCATTTTCTGACCTTTTGTTAAGAAGACAATTGTGTATTTCATTAAAATAAAAAGCAATGCACACAGAGCAATTAAACTAAAATTTTAAAACTGCACGATAGAGTAGGCTAAAATATAATTTATAAAGAGCTGGAGCACAGTCTGTACATGTTCCAAAATGGTGGTGGGACCAAAGCAGGGCATTGTCGCAAATTAACATGTATTCCACATAAATAACGTGTTCGGTTTTCATAAATTGGGAAAGAAATGTGGTGCAAGAATATAATTATATTTCACACACATGCAAACTAAACCTATTTGCATCTACCCATTCAGAGAAGCCAAAAGATTTAATAAATCTCTAATTGAAAAACATATATCATGAAAATATATTGATGAACTGTGAAACTGACCAGTTGCAAAAAAGTGTTCCTGCAAGTTAATGAGCGGGAGGAGGGAGTGCCTTCAAACACACTCACTTTGCGCATGAAAAGCAGGTGTTTCTGGAGGAGTGCCAATAGATGGAGAATGCAAACATGGTCGCACATGGTGCAACCCGACTGACAAAAAAAAAATTAAACGTTCTCCAGTATCACATTACCCCCGTCTCATCCTGGCATAAATGAAATGTGGGCTGTCAGCAAATCTGCAGGGGCATGTTTCACTTTCTTTTTAAGTGGTTTTGCCTTTCCCAAAGTTTGACACCACTTTCAGGAACATCCCTCTATATATATAAAAGGGACATTTGTGGATGTGTGTGTGTCCATTCCAAATGTTCAGCATACCCCCCAACCTGCTATAAACCTGAAACATGGCATAAGGGTAGGTTACCTGGTGTAGACAATGTAAAAAGTATAAAAATGTACATTTGTCTTAATTTGTTTTTTTTAAAGCATTTATTTAAGGGGTCTGCCATGCTTGGATATGTGTGTGTGTCCTTTCAAAATGTTCAGCATACTTCCTAACATGCTACAAACCTGGAATGTGGATAGGTTCCATGGTGTAGACAATATAAAATGTATAAACATACGTTTATCTAATTTCGTTTTTTTTCCAAACATTTTTTAAGTGGTCGGCAATGCTTGGATATGTGTGTGCGCGTCTGTTCAAAATATCCAGCATACTGTCCAATATGCTACAAATCTGACATTTGGCATGTGGGTCCGTTCCATGGTGTAGACAATGTAAATAGTACAAAATATCAATCTAATTATTTTTTTAGTAGGAAATACCATGTGAAGCACGGGTCCAACTGCTAGTATTTTACAAATGTGTTTTCATGTTTCAAATACTTGCTTCTATGCTGAAAGAACAAAGAAATATTGAGGCTGAGTACCACAAAGGAAATACACCAATCACAGGCTAAAAAGATTCACAGATCTTTTATTACTGTACAGTTTACAAAGCAAAACAGATAGCTACCTGGCTCCCAACACCTTGCAGTGTGTACCAGCCGACAAGGAGAGGAGAGAGAGTGCTGAACATCTAAACATTCGTTCTTTTATACAATTTGTGTAATATTGTCCAGCATCTCTTCACGTTAATAATTCGTGGTCTAGAGTTCGTGCCTAGTTCACATACAGATTATACAATATTATGCAAAAGGATTACATAGGTTTGCATTGCCATGAAGACACAATAGTGATGTATGTTCTCGCATCCCGCGGTAAGCCTTTTACTAAGTTCCTTTTCAATACAGTTCAGCCAATGCATACGCTCGAGGTTTGTTCTTCATTGTCCCAATGTTTATACAAGGATGAGTCTTGTGAGCGCAGACAACACTTAAACAGTTCATATGAAGTACAAGGTCTCATTGCTTAGTCTAAACATCTGCTCTCGGACAACCTAAACATTAACAGAAATCAAAGGTCGGAAGGCTTGGTTGCAAGTCGAAAACATAGTCCACCATTTTAGAACAAAGAACTCACGAATAGAAATCAAAATGGCAGATGAATCTTAAAATGGCAGCGAAATTAACTCAAAAATCTAAACTTTGATACGTGGTTTTTCTGTGTAGCGCGACTAGGCTTAGGCCAATATAAATACTAAGGAGGCACTACATAATTACCGTTTAACAATGCATCCAGTTTTCTTTTTTGTGTGCGACTATGGTCCACTTGGGGATGCAAAGTGTACCAGGCTCAAATTGTGTGTGGCCTCATAGACATTCTTTGTGAATCTCCACGGGTGTTGTATTTGCGCCAGCACATGTTGTGCACAAAAACTGAATTATTAGTGAACCTAGGCCATTGTGTGTATAGAATTGACAATAAATATATATACTCAACAGCATGTCCATGGGCAGATGAGAAGTGCAACACACATACCTAAGCACTTTACTTCTGATATTCCTTATCAAAAACTGACTTCTAAGTGCCCACCTGTGCACTTCTTTCACTCAATAATATTCAACAGGGACACTTAACGCGCTTATGACAAATACTAAGGGATACTGTGGAGTGCTTTGAGTGATCACCTTCCTGCAGTATGTACAATTCATAGCAAACGCAATAAGATGGAGATGCTATTAAGAAAATCAACTTTAGAGGAATGGAACCAATTACCCAAATGTCTATCATTAAATCAATGTCAAAGTCACAACACCATCAGCATAAATATGACAGCGGCCATACTTCACTCATGTAAATGCAGCGCAATACTCGGCTTCCACAATGTCCCTTTATCCACTGACTCATACACCGCAAACAGAGTGCGCTGTATTATTTCTTCACCTCTGCACCAATATTTATTGCTGTGCCCAAAACATTTCCGAATTACGTCAGTCAGAAGCATTACTAAATGCATTTACCTGCACAACAAACCTTACTCCATCTGCTGAAGCCAATACACGTGTGAGGGAAATGTAAATATTTCATCGCGTCCTGCAAAACCAGGCATTTATGTCCAGTGACTCTCGGGAGAAAGCAATATTTTTAATGAATGGTGGCGGCTCTAAATCCGCCAATAAAAACTTTCATTCCACTTGAATACTTTCACATTGCCAGAAAATAGAATCAGTGATAAAAAAAAACAGGGTTTAGCCCGGCTTTTATGGAATTCATAAAACAAAACTCATCGACCTAAAGATGTATGGCCTACAGCTTTTGCTTCCTTTTATGTGCTGTGGCACATCTTTGAAGACATACAGACTTAGACCACGTCTGACATCTCAGTCTATTCTATGTTGTTCCCAGAATAAAACTTCCTTTATAGCAAAGCAGCATCTTTACCCATTTGCAGATCCCCAGGTCACCTACACAAAATGTTGCTGATCAATTGCACAGTCCAAGGCGATCAATGGTTAAGATCCTTAGGCCAGCGTCATGGTCAGCAATGGGAGCCATCGAGTGAGTACCAGGTGCAGGGTCACGCAATGAAGCTTACTTTCTCATTCGCCACCAACAAAATAAAGGGGCATGAAAACAAATCTGCTTTTCAACCAGTTTTCAATTCTTGGGCATTTAGAATTGGCATTCATGTGAGTAATAAGCTTTTAGTTGAAGGATATTTTCTAGATTTCCTGCAATTTGATCATTGCGAAAATGAACATGGTCCCAAAAAGAGCAGAGTATCATTACATATCCACGATGCAACAGAAAGGACAGATGCTCAATATTTGTTATGTTATACATTGTTTTTTGGGGTAACCCTTATGTGGAGTACAAAGCCAGAACTGGAGACCAAGTTGAGTGACTATAGTATCAGCATTCAGGGGATGGCGTGACAGTCTTCATCTGCCAGTGCTATCTCTATCACTGTATATGTAAATAAAGCAGGCCGAGTGCTGAGCGACATAAACCCCTGTGCATATTCAATGTTATTTATTGGCTTCAGTGATGGTTAAAACAGAAAGGCGTATTTTAGTGGTTTTGCTGCTTTGTGTGGGCAGAAAAGGTTTAATGTGCTCGGCATGGGATTATGCGGTTACTTCACATTATTAATCAATAACAAATTGTATTACATATGTTTAATACGTTTAATGACTTAAAAGTAGAACAAATCATATCGATTAATCTGTGTATTTCTAAAATTCCCCCTTTGCATATGGGTGGTGGGAAGTTCTGTTAGTAAGAGTTAAGATGAATATCACCTATAGATTCATTTGTATTGTGTGCTGAACCACCACACACACACTCTTATTTGCAAAGTTCAATCGCTTGTAACTTACAAAGATTTACCCTCTGCACACGCAGGGCAAGCTTACATGCTGCTCTGTCAGGCTGTATGTAAGCAGTCCCCGACATTTGAGGTGACAATGAGGCCCCATAGCATGGGTGCCAATCCAAAAGCCACCCACCCGTGTGAAGGCTACTAAGCTTCCCCTCAAACGCGGATAGGCTTTGTGCTGCTAAGACCATTGCTTGACTTTGGGGGTACGTCTTCCCTCTCCCATGGGTAGAGCAGTTTGTGAAGGGAGCCCCATATTCTCCGGGATCGCACAGAACCTTCATCACCCCTTCCAATCATCTACACACCCGGAGTGGGAAGCAAAATATGTGCCTTGCTTAGTGGCCCTTGCAGAAGTGCTAAAGAGAATTCCCTCATTTGCATGAAAAACACCACTCACTTGCTAGTTGCTGCCCCTTCCCCATTAACCAAAGTTGCACAGGCAACAGGAAAACGGGCCCATTTACCTGATGAACACGCATGCAGATGTGCAATATGGTTAGTAATGTTTCAAGAAATTAAACACGAAATCCTGTTATAGGACAACATTTAGCAATTCAGTGTGATCAAGTGCCAAAAATCGATTAAGCTGCATAACCAGCTAATGAGGCTTAGTGGGAAAGAAGACCACAGCAAGTAGTAGACTCCTGTCCAGAGAGGCAAAGTGAAAGACATCAACTTACAATCGTTCCTAAAAGGTCAGAGCATGCTTTTAGTGGAAACAAAATCATGTTGCCACCAACATCCACTACAGTGATCGCACACAAAAAACATTGGGCCTCATCACGATCTCGGCGGTAACCCTTAAATCCGGCGGTAGCGCTATTACCGCCGTATTTAAGGGTCCACCGAATCAGGGCTTCGGCGGATTTCAAACCAGCTCTGAGCTGATGTGAAATCCGCCGAGCATTCGCGCTAATACTGCCGGCGGAAAATCCGCCGGCGGTATGAGCGCAAAATTTCCCCATTGAGCCCAATGGGGAATAGGGCATTCCCGAATGGGCTCAATGGGGAATGGGGACTTCCAAGTCCGCCCAACTCCTGATCCCGCGCTATTAGTGCCGGGGGCTATGGCAGTCGCGCTAATAGCCCCTGCACTAATAGCGCCACCGCCGAGGTCGTGATGAGGCCCATTGACATTACTAAACAGAGAAGGCCTTCCCAAAGAACTGCTTATAAGAGATGCAAATGCTTTGATATAATCTACTTCAACCACAATCATGAAAAATACAACTGATGGTTTTGACTCTAAGACGAACCTCTGCAAAGGGATACACCTACATCTCAATTTTACAATACAGAGTTATGATATGATAGGTTATTTATAACGTGCTTAATACCCAGAGGTTTCTAAGCGCGGACCGTGGATCGAACCTGTGTTGCTCCTCCAAGGCGAGTACATTGCCCCTAAGCTATCCTCCCGAGTAGGATAAGGATTTTGCTATATAGATATCAGAGAGCAGAACTTCCACTTGTACAAGAGTTATTAATTCCACAACAGGTTAGATGGTGCCTTGGTTATCAATAATAGGTACCGAACGGATACACTAAACACTGCTAAGGTGATTGACCAACAACACAGAGTGCTGGTTTGCAGTGGCTGCTTGCTATAAATCCACTTTGGCAGAACTGTAGCAGGCCCAATTCTGCAACCTGACCCTCTCATTCCTCCTGCGACACAGATTGAGGAAGTCCTCAGCAAGTGTAAAAGATCTTGATAAAATGTGGATTCTGCAGACAAGTGATGCAAACTGAATCATTTAACCTCCATCTACCCGACTAAAGTTGGATTAACTTTTTTCAGAAATGACTCTAACCAGTAGCAATCCGTCCCCCCTTCCTATCATCTGCAGATGTCCTGAGGCACAATGATTACTTAACCATTTCTGATAGCAGCAGGCAATGGAGGCTGATGAATGTTTTAATTGGAGGGGTATACATGTTTCAAATGAAAGCATATGATAGACTGGGCGTAGCAAGGGAGCCCAAATCAAGCAAGGGCAGTTGGCGAGAGCTCCATAAAGATAATTTTTAAAATAATGGGTTAAAATGATGTATTCCACAACACACTTATGCAAAATTGGTATAAAACCCCCAATAAAGTTTGCAATCGGGTTGGCAGAGTAACACATGGAAATATCAAATTGATGCCAGTCACCAACAGTGCACAGGAGCATTTTTCAATGCATTTTCCTGATGCCATTGCCCACAATATATGCCAGTATAAAATACATGTTCATGCTGGCTGAGCCCATACATGTCCATCCAAGCTGCTCCTCAATATGCCAATATTCCATTATGAAAACATACTCATGTTTCCTCTGCCTATAATGCCAGCAGTGTTACTATATTTGCACCTGGGAAAATGCCATTAGCCAATCAGGTGGCTGGAACAAAGGGCAAGAATATACATTCTCTGGCTGCTGTTCCAGTCACCCAAAGCCCTTCCCCGGGTGGTGACATGGTTTTCTTTTTTTATGTTAGGAGGCAACAGGGAGCCTCTGCCCGTTGCCCCCCCCCACCCCTCTTCCAAAATCAACCATACCCCTTCCCCACCTCATAATACCCTCGCAACTTACCTGTGAGACCGGAGCTTTGAGCTTTGGACCCTGTGCTTCTTCAGATCCTGGCCACCACCATAGAAATGGAAAAGAAACGGTGTGCCTTTTACCTATTGTGGCATTCATCTATTCTTCATCAAACCCTTGCCGCCCCCATCAAGAGATTGGATGCGCAAGCAGCACGAATTTCCTGAGGGGAAAAAGAAAATGTGCACCCTAGATAAACACTGCGGTACGAATGGCTTTTATTACCTTTGTTTCGCTGGGGCTGACTGTTAGGAAAGATTTCATGATTGTAGGTAATTTACCTTCCATGTGGCAACCCCCAAACTTTTTGCTGTTGTTTTACACCCTGATCTAGACTTTGCCAGAGAAGCGCAGCCTTCTGCCGCACTCCTCTGGGCTTTCGCTCCATTCTTACGGGGAAACTGACATGCCCTTAAGACATTCAGTACCGGGAGACTTTGATTCCCTTAGTCCTTTCGTCATGTTCCAGCTTTTGAGCAACATGAAACAAGAGTGCACCGTAACTTAGATTACCGTGCTCTTGGGTCTCTAGTCATTCCAATGGCCCTCAAAACTCTCGCTGGACTTATCATGAAATGTGCAAGTGTGTCACGGACGGGACTGGTGGCAGCTATCGTTTCTTAGTGTTTTGAACCCCTTTTTGCCATGTTAACCGCGCTTCCTGGGTTTGGCCCAAATGTGTGGCCTGGCCTCCAAAATGGCCATGCCACGAGGTTCTTTGTCCCGTCTGCTGACCGTCTTGCCCCTTCATCTTCCCCCAGGTGAGCCGACCTGGGGCAGTCCTTATTTGGTCATGCACTTTCCCGCGAAACACAACGCTTTAGCGGGCTTCTGCATGCCTTGTGTGCCCCTCCAGGATGTGGGCTGGGATGTCTGTTCCCAATACACATCCTGGGTGCCAGAGAGTCTAGAGTGTCTTGAATAACTGGGGCCACCGTGGTCCGTGATAGGTCCACGTATGGTGTGATTGTTTTGTGAGCAGATCTCCCATTGGGTCCTCTCCGTTTTGGCGTACAAAGGATAAGGAGCCAAGTATCCTGCAACTAAGAAGCTGAGTTGAGGAATCGCTGGTGACCCGCTGAAGGTTTGGCACCCTGCACTGCTGTCGTCCTGTGAGACCCCTATGCCTCTGATCGAAGGAGAAGGCCTGTACTGGCGCTTTGACCCTTTAGAATAGTGGGAACAACTATTCTCGGCATCTTCACCAAATCCTGTACGTAAGCCTTCGGAAGCGTCCCTGGGCCATCCAGTGGACTGACCAGCCTACACAGGAACCCTGCTCTGTCACCACCGTCTGGCTTACTGCTAATCCCGTGTCCTTGGCACTCTCACACGATTCGTACACTTGGCATTCCCAGGTCTGAAGTAAGACGTGTGCTTTGGGACCAGAATACATGAGGTTGCCGAGTTGCTCTGCTGTGGTAACAAACCTGTGCGTGTTCGCTGCATTTGGGACACTCTCGACCCGGACTCCTGCTGTCGCGGAATCTACACGGCGTCGAGACATCCTGCTGATCGCATCTGAACCTGTCAGTACCGAAACGGAACTGGAGAAGCCTGGGTCTGCCTGCATCGGGGACCGGTGAGTAGTCAATACCCTAAGTAGTCAATGCCCTAACTGGTCGCCCTCCCGCAGGAGCCTGTGGCTCTCCACCGCTGTCGTAAGCAGCAACCCTTTTCCGCACTCGCCCCCTGCTTTACCCACAAGTGGAGGCCGCGCTTGAGTAGCGGGGAACTGTTCATCATCGTTTTGTTCACCTCTCTGAACTGCCTGATCTCCCTGAAGAGACTCTCCTTTGCCCGTTGGCACCAGTGTGTGCAGGTACTTTTGAGCACAAGGCTCCACTCTTCGTAGGGCTCGGACTTCCTTCTAGTAAGGTGGCCTCTGATGTCGAACTGGGTCTAACGATTGCTTGCACTGCCTGTTTTCCTCCCCATCTAGGTGGTCTGCATATTTCATGCTTCTAACTCTTTACACCCCTTGGTCTTGTATATGTATTGTATTGCTTGTGATGTGTTGGTTTATTGGCGTTTTAGCGTGATTCTTTACTATGGTCGATGTTACAAAGGCCTTGTAATAAATGTGTCTATATTTTTAATATAACACCTGTCTGGAGTAATTTGTAAGCGTCCTTGCTTTGTGTGCTCATTGCGGCTTTCAGTCACCCTCACCCCTCCTGAGACCTTTGACCGCTGCCATCGCTACCCTGATTGGTCTGGCTTGTCCAAAGGTTACCCTGTTCCAAGAAACTAGGCTGGCCTTCTGAACCTCTGCCCCTCCAGGACAGAGTTCAGAAATCCATCTTAACACTGACCATGTCTCAGGCTAGCGAGTAGTTACCGCCCATTTCTCTGCCAATATCCACCAGTATCCTCATGCAAGAATAAACTCCTGTTGGCATTGCAGTAATAAATTTGGTGGCACAGTCAGAAAATATATCCAATCTTGCGGATCCGTATGGCCAGTATCAGCACTCCTCATGTTGGCTTAACCCTTGATGCCCAGTAACAAAAGCCTGGCCAAAGTAAGATAGTATGTCCAGGCTGATACCTTCTGTAGGCCTCTACAGCCACCTAAGAACACATCATGCTGGCGTTACCCTTGATGATAGTAAAAATACCATGCCACATTAGGAAAATAGGTCCAGACTATCTCCACCAATGTAGACCAGTATGGACCTATAAGAACACTCATCATGGTGGCTGTACCCTTGATTCCCAGTAACAAATGCCTTACCACAGTAAAATATGTTCAGACTGGCACCATTAAAGTAGGCCAGCTAAGAACACTCATCAAGCTGGCTTTACCCTTGATGCCAGTAGACATACCATCCCACATTAAGAAAACGTGTGCAGAGTGGCTGGACCAATGGAGGTCAATAGAGCAACGTAATAACACTCATGAGCGCTTTACTCTGCATGGGCAGTAAAAAATTGCGGGCCCCAGTACACAAGTATGTCAGAACTAGCTGTGCTGCACAAGAGGACCTCCATCCTAAATCAGTGGTCTGCTCCCCCGCCCTGCAAACATTCATGCAGCATTCAAATTATACATCCACCCATAGAGCATTCACACACTCTCATTCACCCATGCACCTACATAGCATACACTCTTATTCACAGACACACCCAAACAGTATACACAGAGACTTAAGGACACAATCCCTTGCAAGCGCAAATAGACCCATCCACACTTTCTTTTGACAAATTCCTATCTACAGCCCCAGTCCAGGCGACTCAGCTCTTGTTGCCTACTGCAATGAAGGCCCTCCTCCCGATCATCACACAATAGAAATCAAGAATATCTACCTGGTTCCTGCATATGAGCATTCGAGCCTGGGCCCCTCCATCGTGCTGCCATTGGCTCTCTGAATGTGCGGGGAGGCGCAAGAGTGCCCCTTGCACACATTTAACCCTGAAGAACCCACGCCTGCATCCCAAATGGGCCATGTAATGGTGGGGAAGCAAAATAAACCCAGCTTTACACAGCCATTTGGGCATTCATGCTGGGGCACTAAAAAATATCAAAGGGAACAATATCATTTTTAAAGGATAAAAGCAAAAGAAGAAAAGTCTGGACCGGTCTTTAAAACAGGGGTCTGCAGTCTCCATCTCTCCAGGGGCTCTGGAATATGTCTCCCATGATCCCTCACCATTGAGGTGCTGACTAGGTCTCATGAGAGTTGTAGTTCAAAACATCTGCAGAGTCAATGGTGCAGACCCATGGTGTAGAAGTATCCAAAGCTCCAGGTATTCGTGACATTTATGATCTTCGGAAAACACCCATATCAGATATAAAAGAGCTAACCTTTTGCTTTAAGACATGAAAGACTACATTTTAGTTTTTGGAAACCAGCAGACAATCTAGAGAAAATAATGACATTGTGTGATGGTAGTCCCAAAGATAGCTACTGTGGTCACGTACGAGAACACCTGTGAGTCAAATTTGAAAGTATAAACTGCCATGCTTGAAGTTAAAATTAGAAAAAAAAGATACGTTTTAAAATCCCGTGGAAGGAAAAAGCCAGCTGCGGGATGTTGCCGAGTTTGGGAGGCTGAGGCTAAATTAAAGCGACCTGCTGGAACTGTAAATGAATGCAATTTTGAAAACTGAGAGAAGCCCAGTCTGAGCTGAAGCTATTTCCTAAATATATGCAGCAAGATGTAATTCTTCAATAAGCCGTGAAAAAGCACATATTTAAACGAGATGGAAAATACAAATATTTTCTAGATTCTACAATGTTTTACTGGGTGAGAAGGCGACACTTAACACCAATAGATAATAAAGGTAGATAATGAAGGTTTAGGGATGCAAACGTCACTTTCATCTATCAAATGTCTTTTTTCTCTTGAGCAGTAATTAACCAGGGTTTGAGTAAATAGGCTCAAGAGAGGTTTAGTCCTTTAATGAGGGTCCCTGTGCCGTTACCACTCTGTACAGCCCAAGTAATGGAAGGTTGCCATTATCACCACGGGATTGCTAATCAGGGTGCTGGTAGCATTTTTCTTCACAAGTAACGGGCTGCAGTGATCTGTTTGGGAGGGAAAAAACTCAAAGATTACCACATGTAAATGGAAGTGGCCTTATTAGCTGAAGACTGCAGAACAGAGTATTGGTGAAGCAAAGGTAAGTAGGGCGGGGGTGTTGGTAGTCTGGTTCAGCGGTGAGAAAGCACGGGATGGGCAGTCAATAAGAAGGGCAGGTGTGTGAAGCTGACCGCTTGCTCCAAACTCGGGCTTGGATTGCTAGATTTAGCATGGGTTTGGGGCAGCCTGATTATCTGCTGCACTGAGCCAGAGTGCTAACAGGTCAAGTCATGAATAGGTTAATTTCGACTTGGTTACAAAAGCAATAATCAATACATATTCAAACACAAATCATGAAATCAACATCAAACAAAATTCCTCAAATTCATATACGAGGCATTGTAAAATACAATCTACAATTCATACCATGAAAACTAATTTCATTCACTACTGAAACCTTTCTTTATAATTCATCATACCATGTGTACCTTCATTGATGGCGTTTTCCCTGCATTCCACATATAAGCATTACCGTAAACATCAGAAATTGGTCATCAGATTAGTGACAAAGCTTTAATACCGTTTCATATGTTAATATATTATACTTCAGGAAAAAAGGCAGCAACCAACTATTTCTCTGTCCGTTATAAGCAGGACATAAAATAAGGACATGGGTTTTATTTTTTTGCATCTTCCCCCCCATGTCATTGCAAAACCGACAAAAAACCATCATTGTTTTGCCCTTTTGGCACTAAGGACTGCCAGTGTCCAATATATAAGGTTCCAAGTAGTTTGAATATGGTTCAAAACCACCCATATATTGTTTTCTGTCTAGATACAAGTACAAAAAAGCGTCCTTCCGTCCGGTTGCACATTTACATTCTAAATACCATTCCTCGTATACAGCATCCTAAGATTTCTTATTGAGCATCCGTGCAATTTCACAATTAGTACCCAGCACGGGTTATGTTAAATGAAACAAACGCACCGATTAATGCGTTTGCGAGTCTTACCACACGGTAAGCCTGCACATGTCTTGCGCATCCCTCGTGCCGGTCTTTGGTTCTTTTTTTTTTTCTTTCAGGCCACCATGGTTAGGGAGAAGGGACTACATGAAGTCCCTTCTCCCCCTCCAAGGTGGGAATTTTCTTTGTTTACTATGGCCGCCAAGGAAAGGGAAATGGACTACGTTTCCCAGTCCGCGGTAGCATTTTTTTCAGGTTTCTTTTCGACTGTGAGACGCGAGTCTCACAACTGAAAAAAACCCACCATTAGTACCCCGGTTTAACAATTGGGGTACTAATGGCAAAAAACCTCTCGCCGGCAGGCCATTACCGCGTTCAGCAACGACCCCAAGACCTTTGTAAGGTGCTCGCTACGCTCGCCGTGGTCAGCAGCCATGCAGTGAGGCAGCAAGAACGCAAGCTCCCGCTTGATCCTGCAATTAAGATCCTTCATCGGGCCTGTTTCCATACGAGGACCCTAAAATCCTGCACCGGAATGTCAGGGGACCCCCAAGCACATAACTGCGGCACTCTGATGAGGCATTCGTGAGCGCAAAGACTGAAGCAGAGGCGCCGGGAGCACCGAGAGCGCAAGCAAGGTGGCGGTCGCTGTTCCAACGCACCAGCAGTGAGGAAGAAGCCGTGCGGAGACCTGAAGGTGGCGACTGCTGATTCGACATGCCGAGAGTGAGGGATGAACCCGTGCGCAGACCCGAAGGTGCGACCGCTGGCAAGACACCCCAGGAGTGAGGGACAAAGCTGTTTGAGGATCCAGAAAGCCCTCTGACACAGCGTGGAGTGAGACCGGAACTTCAGACGGAGGCGGCTTGGCAGCTGAGAGGCAACCCAAGTGAAAGCCTGGGATCCTGCAAGGTGCAGCGCTGGGAGACTGGGATAGTGGAGCGGCCCGCCCAGCTTGGAGAAAACAGAGACAGCGCCCCCAGGACTGCAGCACGGCATGGCACGGACCAGACGGCGCTCGGCTGCCCAGCTCATTAGCAGTGTGCTGGCTGATGTGTATGCTCGGCAGGACTGGGCCCCCAAAACAACAGAAATTTAAAAAAACAATAATCCATAAGCGGGGAAAAAGGAACGTGGGTGCGGCTCGAATGATCTCGAGGCACGCGTTGGTGCAACAGCCTCAGAGTGCAACTAAGCCCCAGTTTGAACACCAGCTCTGCAAACCCTGTCAACCTTCGCAGACCCAGGGTGAGGGGGCTAGAGAGGTGCATCCAAGACAGGGGATGTCAGGGCAACACCTGCACCCAAAAGCCTACACGAATCCAGACAAAAACAGGCCCCTGGCAAGTAATTAAGCCGCTGCTGCACTAGTGGAGGCAGACATTGTTGCGCGCTGGGGATACGCGCCGTAGACATGGCCCTCTGGCCTCACAGTGGCTAACAAACTAAAACTAAAGATGCGCCACCCAAAGGGCTCTGTGCAGCCCGAAAAAGCCCCTGTGACACCTGCTCAATGTAGTATCACAGGCGGCTTCCACTCTTCACGGCCCTAACAGTGAAAAGCAGTACACGTTACAAACGATTCGGGCAACAGTGCAGCCATCAACATCAACCCAAATAAAAGTGAACATACAGAGCACACTCAAACCTGGACCAGCACCGAAACGCTGATGCCACATGCTTGCCAGGGAAACAAGCAAACCCCCTGACAGCTCTTGACAACGCTGAGCACTGGTAGTAGCCTGCGCCAGGCACCTTGCAATGCCTTGAAGAGCACAGTAAAATACAGCCAAGATGTCAGACAAGCAGAGTGGTAGCAGCTCTAAACAGACTGTAATGGACATCTCCACCTACAAGGCCGGAAAAGACCCACACTGCTCCGCAGACACCCGCACGTCTGGAACCGCAGATGCAGCACCAAGAGGAGGGCCCCATCCTGGAAGCCATTGCAGCACTAAAGTCTGCACTAGAACAAAATATGAATGCAGTAATAGTGGACGTGGGGCTGCTACATTAAGACGTGCGGACACTAACAGACAGAATGGGTATCGTGGAACAGCAGGTGCGTAAGAACACCACTAGCATCAATAGCGCCCAAACCCAAATCGCGAATTTGCTGGGTAGAATACAAACTCTAGAACACAGAGCTGAAGACACGGAAGGCAGAGCCAGGTAAATTAACATCTGCATAATGGGCTTGCCGGAGGGACAGGAGGGCAGAGACCCCAGAAACTATATTGAAAACCTGCTGATGCAAGAGGTTGGACCCGGCAACTTATCACAGGGCTTCACGGTGAGGAGAGCTCATAGATCCCTGACCAACAAATCACCTACAGGCGCACCACCAGGGCCGGCGATAGCCAGAATCATTAACTTTAAGGACCCGGAGAAGATCCTCTCCTTCTCAAGGGAAGGCAGCGCGATCATCAGAAACTCCTTGAGGCTGGCGATTTAACCGGATTATACAGTGCTAGTGCAAAAGCGCAGGACAATGTTCGGCCCGACGAAAGCACACCTCAGAAAAGCAAAATTGAGATATATGCTCCTGTTCCCAGCTAAATTAAAAGTGCTACATAACGGAAGATCCTATTTCTTTGAGACCACCACTGAAGCACACACCTGGATGTACGAGAAGGGCATACCCAAGTAGTAGTCAGGTGCAACAATGATAACATGCATGCATGATCATTAACGGTGAACGCCACACTAGAACCCAAGCCTGCTATTGGAACCCCGCTGTGACAAAGAAAACGAGAACCGACATGTCTAATGCAGTGGGAGGAGCTAAGAAACCACGCACATGGGAACAAGCTGCCTGACTGTTGCGGAATGAGCAACCCTTACAACGTTAACCAAGTTTTGATGCCAATTGTAAGGCATCACGCTGCTGCACGTGATGTCCTGCAATGTAGGATGCTGCAGGGAAAGCTGCTATGCCTGAGCGAGGGGTGGGGGAGCTGAGCGTTTGTTTAAGGTTGAAGTTTGTTTGTTGGAAGTCGAAGTTGGGGAAAGGGGATGCATCCTATATAGCAAGCAGACTCGGGTCTACCCACAGACCACAGGTATACAAAAAAGAGACGGGGAGGGCCCCTGGATGCACGGGGGTGGGAAAACAGAATCACTTTACACTGTGCGGCCCAGAGGGGAGAATCACAGGGAGAAAACTTGTGGATCAGAAATTCGGGGGAAGAAGGAAGTAAACATTAATATCCACAGGAAGGGCAGTACCAAAAATGGAAACGTGGAAGCAAGAGGACTCATGGGAAAACAGGCCCACGGAAACACTGCAGTAACATGCCTTGAAGGCACAAACATAGTTACATAGAATGTAAGTGGACTTAATTATGTGAAACGCTTAAGAGTGTACACTTGGCTAAATAAGATGAAAGTAAAAGTCGCATTCCTACAGGAAACACACTTGTCAAAGAACAAACAGTCCATGATCGCGAGGAAATGGGGTGGTAAGGTATATGGCTCAACATACTCCACTTATGCCAGAGGTGTACTGACGTGGATAGCCCCCACTGTCCCCTTTCAGCTACTTGAAGTTAACAGAAACGGAAGGCTTGTGATAGTACACGGCCTACTTGAAAATAGAGAAGTGTGCCTAGTAAATACATATGCCCCAAACCAGGACGCTACTGGGTTCTTCAGAACGTTGGGGCCCCAAATAACACAATACAGTCCAGCGACTGCATATGGGGCGGGGACTTCAATTGCACTCTCAACCTACTACTAGATAGGTCAGACACTAAATTTAAGAAACCGGCCCCACCAGCAAAAACATTTTGAGAACCCTCCTGAGCCAACTCTGCCTGGCGGATGCTTGGAGAGATAACCACGGTGAAGACAGAAGTTACTCTAATTTCTCAGCACCATATGGTACACACACACAAATAGATCACGTGTTCACCAGGACAGAGACTCTAGGTGAATTTACTGAAATAGGGTTCAAGGCGAGAACTCTTTGAGACCATGCCCCACGGTTGGCGACGTGGCTGCACACAGCCACAAGAACCCCGGTACCAACATGGCACGTGCATACAGAAGCACTGCAGGAGAGGGAATTCCGAAACCACATGTCAGACGTACTGGAGGAATACTTCCAGCTGAACACGGGAAGTGTAGAAAGGACTGACACCTTGTGGGATGCCTTTAAAGTGGTGGTACAAGGTGCAGTGATTGGGAAAATGGGAGGCCTAAGGAAGGAAGTAATAAGGAAACTGTCAGACAAAGAAAATGGCATAGCAAGGGAAGAAAAAGCAGTGGGCGTAGCAGTGGCAGAATCAGCAGAATTGATAGCACCGAGACTGAAACTGAAATGCATTGACATCTAGCAAAGGCTAGGGAAACTAGACTATATAAAATATACATAAAAACTGCACACTCAAGGAGACAAACATGACAGGCTACTTGCCTACCTTACCAAGTACGATCTGGCCCCAAAATGGGGAGATCGTCAGAAGACAGAAAGGCATACATGAGGTTTTTGCCAAATTTTACGAGGAACTGTACGCGCCGGTACTGAGCAGATGAGAAAAACTTGCCCGAAGCTGTGGCGCAAATTGATCTTCCAAGACTAATGGAGAAACAGGTTGCGGCCCTGGACGCCCCTGCTGACACTAGAAGAAATAGAAGCAGTGATAAGTGATCTCCCGATGGCTAAAACCCTGGGCCCTGATGGGCTCCAGGGAGAGTTTTATTAAAATAATACAAAGAATTGTTAGCTCCCAGACTCTTAGAGGTCTATGAAGAAGCATACGAACGCAGTATACTGCCAGACACCATGCGAGATTCGCTAAATCATACTGATCCTGAAACCAGGGAAGCAACCTCTAGATTGCGGATCATACAGACCCCTTTCCATGATCAACCAAGACAGTAAGATACTCACAGCAGCCCTTGCCAATAGATTAAAAAGATCTTAACGACACTAGTACATACAGATGGGATACATACAAGGCCGCAACACAAAATCCAATCTGAGAAGACTCCACCACATCATCGATCAAACTTACCATAAGTCAGGAGCGCGATAGCCTCCCTAGACGCAGTTAAATCTTTTGATTTGGTGCGATGGGACTAGCTACTGCAGGTGCTGGTATATTTTGGAATAGGTCCCACATTCTTGAGATGGAGCAAGCTGATCTATACGAAACCCCAAGCCAGGGTCAAAAGGCAGACAGATCTCTAAAGAATGGGAGATTCATAGGGGCACAAAGCAGGGCTGCCAATGTCGCCAATACTCAATATATTGGCCCTAGAACCCCTGGCAGCCTTCCTAAGGAAGGAATACGCAGACTCAGGGAGAAGTATTAACTACACAACATGCTCTTTTATGTTAACCAACCGGAGGAAATCTTACCTCACCTGCTAGACGTCATAGCAGAATTCCCTGAAATGTCAGGCATTAGGGTCAATAGAGTGAAGTCCAGCTTGTTCCCCTTAGCAGTACTTGGGGAGCTCAGAGCAGAACAACTACCTGAACTAGGCCTCAAATGCATGCACGATTCCTTTCGTTATCTAGGAATTGATATACACCACAACCTGGCGGAGTCGCACCGACATAACACACTTGTGGCACTCCAGAGGGTCAGGACTTCCATGACATTCTGGAAAATGCTTCCCCTGGGGATACCAGGTAGAGCAGCAATGCTGAAAATTACAGTGCTCCCCCGCCAACTACATCACTCCACTAAAAGACACTATGATATACCCAAACAATTCTTCCAACAATTGAATACGATCATCAGAGAATTCCTGTGGGGATGAGGTAGGAACAAAATAGCCCTAAGCACACTACAAAGTTATTACGACCAGGAAAGAATGCAATTACCACAGTCTGAATTATACTACTCAGCAGGCCAGTTACAGTTTGTCGCAAATTGGCAGGAGGATGAGCCCTCACAAGACATGTACTCGTGCAACACGCACTGCGCCAATATTACTTAAAAGAGATACTATGGACGAGTAAAGTCTGGAGCCAAAAGACCCCCTCACTCATCGCATTAGGTCTCACCTTGTGGCGAAGAACATGGAAGCTCCTAAAAACTCCAGACCCTTGCTCCATACATGTTCCCCTGGCGGGGTTTATAGGCAACAAACAAGGAGCACTGGGTACATTCCGTAGGTACTGGGAAACTAAAGGGATTGCCCACATAGGCGATTTACGGAAAGAAGGGCATAGGGTGGAGTTTCAGGAGTTGGTGGCGGATCATGATATACACAAAGGCCAATTTATGTTATACAAAAGCATGACTGAGATGTTGAACAAAAGATGGCCAGGGCTGAACATGGGAGAGGGAATCGGCGAAGTACTAGACACCTAGTTTGATGTGGCGGGGGAGGGGCACACATTGTACAGATTATATTAACTACCTTTACACAATTACAACACCAAGACACTACCCGCACGTAGTAAATTAGGAAAACGAACTGGGGTGAGCTTTGACAGATGCAGAGTGGGAAAGGGCCCTACAGTATATCAAAAAAGTTTCCAGGAATGCTAGATTTCAATTAACACAATTATATGTAATGCAAAGAGCATACCTAACACCGGATAGATTAACTAAAATGGGTGGTAGTGAAGAGAAAACATGCCCACAATGTGCCATGCCAAATCCAAACATGTTACATTTGTTCTGGTCCTGCCCAGTGATCAAGACATTCTGGGAGGAGATTAAAATAAGAATGGTCGTTGGTGGCATCCAACTGCATGAGTGGCCACCAGAATCCTATCTACTGGGATTATTCCCAAGAGGCAACAGATAGCAGGCACATCTAGCCAAAATGAAAGACCTAATGTGCATCCTGGCAAAGCGCAAGATTGCAATAGCTTGGAAATCCAAAACAGGTCCGAAGATCGAAGCGTGATGTACATACTTAAGACCCTGGTCGTTGGCCAAGTTGCCAGTATGGCACAGTGCACTACAAAGAGGACTGCATGAGAACAATGTCGGCTTGGCAGCCTGGAATACATTGGTACAAACAATGTTTTCCCCCAATAGAGACTACATTGATTCGAGTGACTCTGGTGATACGGGCCAGATCACAGGCATCCCCTGAGGGCAATGCGGGAACAAGATCAGTCTGGCCAATGCATTACTGGGAACGCCAAACAGGGGACTGTCCCCTCCTCCTCACCTGTGAGAAAAATCCTAGACCCGCCCACGATAATACCCACACAAGATGAGGCATTGACCCCGAAAGTGCTCTGAATTGCTATAGTATGCTGTGTGAAGTACTCGCCTATTGTATGCATGACTGCTTTGTTAACAGGTTGCACTTGGTGACCAATTGCGGTCTTTGTGATCAAGACAGCGTTGTCAGCAAATAGTAAAAACACATTTTTTTCTCCCAATTTCGACGCGTCAGTCTGAATATTCTGTATTGTTTTAATTGAACCAGTGAGGTAAATTGACAAGAGCAAGGGGGCAATCCCACACTCTTGCCTAACTCCTCTTTACTTTTATGTATGATCCCGTCCAGCACCATATCGCTCGCATGCATAATTATTTGTGTATAGATTATGTTTTACAGACAGACAGATGAGGCAAAACTCCCTGACTTGCTAAACCTTCCTACAAATTAGACAGGGATACTGCATTACC
The DNA here is from genome assembly GCF_040938575.1 of Ambystoma mexicanum. NCBI lineage: Eukaryota > Metazoa > Chordata > Amphibia > Caudata > Ambystomatidae > Ambystoma > Ambystoma mexicanum. The sequence goes on from NC_090934.1 coordinate 676,689,832, forward strand.
CTATCAAAAGCTGTCTGTAGATCTACAGTAGTAATAACAGTGATTGCTTGAAAATCAAAATATATTTTTGGAACAAGAGATATGACCTGAAATATCTGGTCTATTCTACATCAAACCTGAATCCGGCTTGACAGTCAGAAAGAAATCTGTACTTAATCACTGAGTGTTCTAATCTTCGATGTAGCATTTTCCCCAAACATGTTTGCTACTGTGCATAGCAGTCATGTTGGGCAAGGACTGGAGGGATCACTACAGTGTCTTTTTGTTAAATGGTATTATCTTGTATTTTTCCATGTTAGTGGGAGGTTGTAACATGATGTTAGAGCATTATAGATATTCCAAAGGAAAGGAGTGGCTTATCAGTTTCACTTTACAGACGTCTATCAGAATATTGTCTAGGCTTGGACAGCGCCCCCCCAGAAGTTAGCACACACGCATACTTGAAATCTGTAGCTGCAAAAAGGAAAGGACCAGAAAACAAGCCTTCTAAGCCTACGCCCCAAGACTATGGAACCTCCTCCCGATTAGCATCAGACTCGTCTGCACGCTCCTACAATTCAGAAAAGAACTCAAGTCCCACCTCTTCAAGTAGTCCTCTTCTACACCTAGGCCATCACATCACCCCAACTGACTTGCTAGATGCTGCCCGCCATTCTCCTCTCCGCCACCCGGTACAGCTGTGCCCCTCTATATCCTACCCCACTCTGTATATCAGTTCTGTTGTTACCTCTGAAAAGTACTCTGTAATGTTTTACACCTCTATAAAGCGCTCTGTTATGTTTCTGTATTGGTGTATACTTCTGTAAAGCACTCTGTTGCTTTTCAAAGCTAGGTCTGCACTCAATAAATACCAAAATAACAATAATAATACTTGGACATTGTAGATGGAGTGCATTTAGAAGTTCCCGATGGAAATGGTAAGTGATGGGCTAATGGACATAAGTTCAGGCCCAAAGAGGAACTTTTATATTTAACCCCTCCAAAAATGTTCTATAGCATAAGTTCTCAAAATATTCTTTCCCTATCTTCCCAATCATATGTGCTTCTGGAGCTACATATTCATGATGAAGAGCTGAATAACTGTTTTCAATTCTATTGTCCAGCATTTATCAACCCAGGAAGACTACCTTTTCATAGAAATGACTTCATCGCAGCAACACCAGGGATAAATATCAGAGACCAACTAACGATGGACTAGGGGATCAGGCGACAAAAGCATGTGTCATCCCTTTGAAACTTCCTACAGGCGTCCAGCCAGGGGCGTCCAAGTTAAGGGCGAAACAGAAAGGGGGAAGCCAGCCATTGACCAGCCTCTTGGGCTATAGGCCTTTGCTTTTCTCCCTGTTGCACCTGTGAGTACCCCAAACTTCCTAATTACTGTACTGTCCCTCAACACTTCTTAGAAATCTGAACTTCAGTCTTTTTTCAGTGACCACGCCCTACACTCTATCCATAAACTATCTACCCACACACAGGGTAACTCTTTGGATCTCTTATTCATCTCCACCTCTCTCTCAGCCACTAAATACTACCATCACACCATCCATATCCGTTTACTCAATTGTTTCCACCACCACCTCCTTTCCACCCTCTGGCCTTTCTTCACCACGTGCTTCCCCCATTACTAAAAGGAAATGTAAAGTTTCTGCCAATCCCCCCTTTCTCTCTGACCTACAGTTCTCACTCTCCGCCTTCACACCTGATGCTTCTTCGACCAACACGGTCTTCTACAGCTTCCAATCCATACTATTTGGCTCATTCTCCTCGCACTTCCCACTGTTTACTTCCTCCCCTAAGTCTCAGCATCCTCAGCCAAGGGTCATTACATTCATACTGTCTCTCCGCATAGATACGCGTCAGCTGCTGCGCAAACAAAGCTGTACCCACTCGCATGAGGACATGCAACTCTACCTCTCTGCCCTGAACTCTCTCAAGTCCACTCTTGATAGAGCAAAAAGGGAATTCTCCCTAACACTACTTGATTCTCACTCCAACCATCCTCACCAGCTGCAGGGCACCCTAAATTCACTACTCACTCCTCCCAAGTCTGTGACTATCAACTCTCGCAGCTAATTACCTAGCTAAATACTACACTGAAAACATTTCCAAAATTATCTCTCCTGACTTTCCTCACACTCCCTCCTTCTACATTTTACGCTCTCCCTACTCTACCATCATCCTATGTCTCTATGTCCTACTTTAGTCACTAAAACTGACAAAGTGCTTTCGCTGCTGAAGAAGGTCAACCCCTCTTGTGCCCCATTGGACCCTCTTGCTCCTCAGCTAGTCAAGCTTATTACCCCTTTAGTGGCCTCTCACCTTGTTGAACTCTTCCACCTGTCTTTCAGCTCTGCTTGCTTTCCCCGTTTTCAAATCAGTCACGGTCATCCCTCTCCTAAATAACCTTAGCCCTGTGTTTATCCTTCCACGCTGCTCTAAAGTGCTCCAAATGGTTGTATTCAACTGTCTTACCAATTTCTTAGACATTCGCAACCTTCAAGACCCCCTATAAGCAGGTTTCTGCTCCTGTCACTTCATGGAAACTGCTCTCAGAATGTGTCCAACTCCATCGCCTCTGCTAAGCCCTCCAACCTATCCTCTATCCTAATTTTCCTTCACCGGTTTGCTGCCTTTGCACTGTCAATCATTCTGATTCTCATTAATACTCTCCTTCGTGGGATTCGCAATTGAGCCCTTGCGTGGATTGAATCCTATCTTGCACCTTGCCAATTCTCTGCCTCTTGGAGCAACAACGCCTCTGAACTCACTCCTCTAACTGTCGATGTTCCACAAGGATCTGTCTTGGCTGCGCTCCTCTTTACATACTACGATCTTGGGGCACTACTCTCCTCCTTTGGGTTCTCATACCAACTCCTTGCGGACGACACCCAAATCATCTTCTCTTTTCCTGAACTCTCTTCTGATCTCTCTAATGTCCAACTATCTCTCGCCCATTAAATATTGTATGGCTTCATCTCCGTTTTCGAAGTTTAACATAACAGAGCGCGCTCTTCTTCCCTGCCAAATTTACTCTCATCTCTTAATCTGCCTATCCAGTTCCCACCTGAAACTCTGCCCTAGTAGAAACCTCTGCATCATCTATGACCCTTCTCACACCTTCTCTACTTTCCTCTCCAAAACTGGAACACCTCAAACTCCTAAATATTAGGAAAATCAGGCATCTCCTTCCTTTCAACACCATCAATTATCTCTTAAACACTCTTGTCTTCTCCAAACTGGACTACTGTGCCAGCATCCTCTTTGGTCTCCCCAACTATGCTTTTTGTTCGACAGACACGATCATGAACTTCGCTACCAGGACTCTCTTTGAACTTCCTCACTTCACACCTAATGCATCATACCGTCACCAGGCTGGATGGCTGATGATGCAAAACCGGGCCAAATTGAAATGTCTTTTCCTGCCTCACATATCTATCCACGGTACGGCACCACTGTACATGTCCTCCTCTATCCAACTCTACAGCCTTGTCATGATCTCTGCTCTGCCTTCTTGACTATCCTTGTGGCTCCTCATCCCTCCTCTTGCTTCTGCTCTTAATCTCTTCTTACTCCACTTGCATGGAATTTTCTTCCCCCGGGCATCTGAGAAACCAACCACACAGATTTCTTCAAAACCAAAATAAAGCCTACTTCATAGCCTCTGAGTTACCCTCTTAACCTACCTCTCTCATCTGCCTGCTGGCTAACATTTATCCCTCATCTTTAACCTGTATCTGTCCCTCAATTCCTCTGCCTCTATTCTAGCACTTCACCCATCATGGCCACATCTTGAGCACAGCTGGTTGCACCGCCTACCTGAACTTTAAAAATTTCCAATTTTCGTTGTCCTTCATCTATGTATGTCCACTTATGTACTGTCCCCCCCTGGTGACTGTTCCATTTACTCCCGTCCACAACCTGGCCAGAATGACCCTCAAACTCACCCCTTTGCAAGACTCGCACTGCTTCTCGTCAAATCTGATTTCTTATCTATTGTATGATCTTTTGTGATCAAAAGAACATTGCTCCTCCTGTATATAAATAGGTAAAATACACACATGTACTTGTATCCAGTCTTAATTCCCATTAACATCGTACTGCACTGGTCACAGGAAGTAGAAGTTGTGTAATTTGTACTTTCTGTTACTAGTGAAGTACGGTGCTGATGGGAATTAACACTGTGGATGATCCCGAGGATCAAACACAAACTAGATGATTTGAAAAACACACAAAGCAACATTATTTGTGATAGACTGAGCAGGATGTTACAATGGAATTACATTATTGAGATTCCTGTGTATCATATACTTAAAGTGTAATACAGCATAACTTGAATTCAATTATTTTGATTTCTTTATAGTTCTGAACCTCATAATATACTTAGATAATAGCCATGATCTGAAGTGTCAAATATCTGTGGGCTGGCGAGTACAGAGCTTTGACGAATTGCTATGGAGCCATTCATGACCAAAATACAGCTGATCTTTTAAATTCTAAGATTATACGCATATGCAAGAATATGCAGGACAGCTTTGGGGGCCCTCTCCATAAACCACACCCAAGGGTTACCCAACAGTGCAGGTGACTTTCCCATGATGCCAGAATTCCACAGCTGACATTAATGATCATGCGAGCTTGTCAGACCATACAGTAAGCATGTAGTATCAATTAGCAAGTACGTTTACAGATGACGGAAACACATACAAGCCCACACAATGACCACAAACAACACTCATGGAATAAAAGTATGCACCAACAACATGTACGGAATACAAGTCAGCAGCTTAAACACAGACAACAGGCACGTACAACACGCACAGGTGAGGATAATTCATGCAGAATGATGTATTACAACTGAGCACGACAGGCACAGACAACAGGGTGAACCGATATACTCGGACAAGCAGGCCTCCAAATAAGGTGCGTACAAGGCCTTTTTACGCATGAAAATATTGCAAATATACGACAGATTTATTATTTTCCTGTGTACATTTACACACAGGTTTAGAGCTGAGGGCAGTACAAAGGTCAGGTTAATTGACAGAAACCAGAAGGCTTCTTTTGATTTTTATCTACATGGATGTAATTGCAAGCCACCTCTGAAACATAATGTATTTCTCTGAAGCCTTTCAAAAAAAGAAACTGCACACTGTTATAAAAGGAATGCTTTCTTTCCATTCAGCTTCAGAAGCACTGTGCAAATGTTCCTAGAATTTTAGGATTGTATAATTAATAAGATGGAAAACTAAGTTGCAATTGAGAATTAATATTTTGCAACACATTATACTTTTTGTTCCCAGTGAAAACAAACCAGTATTGCACAATTGTATTTTTCAGAGTTCTGGTGCTGTGTGCTTAATCATGCAGAAGCAGATAATTTCTAACTGATCATTTAATTTACACTATAATTATTGGAACAGTGTGTAAAATGATGGCTATGCACAGTGCAGTTTACATCCATTCAACCTTGCACATTACTAAAAATGGTCAGTGGCAGCAGAGTCTTTGCTCAAGGTTGAGTAATCCAGATAGGTATTTAACTTCATGTAGTGCTTCATGAATGAACATCGTCCAACATCTAGGTACTGTGATTATTATACCTCAGTCGATACTCAGTTAACTGACCTCTGAAGGATGTTAGCTAATAAGATCGCTCAGCCAGTTGAGCACTCATTGCTGCTATCTGTGCGTGATCTGTAGGTTGCAGGTTTGAATCCCAGCAAGTCCAACTCAGCTTTTCATCCTTTCGAGGTTGATGAAGGAGTACCGACTTTGGTTTGGCTATAATTGTGATAAATATGTTCTATGTACAGTGCTTTGCCAAAATCGCTATATAAATAACCATTTGACCGTTAGATTAGATAGAAAATTTAGCATGGAGTCCTTGCCTTTCTGCACTGTTGTATCATAACATTGGCATACCATTAGGTAGTAATAGCTCCAGAAAATAAGGACTTTCATTAAACATCAAAAGACAAGTCTGCTATCGAACCTCAAAACACACAATGCAATTAATTTTTGCTTTACTATGTAATTGGCTAGGTTTTTGTGATTTCAACATTTAAATATATACAGGAGAGATCAAATGGCCAGACCTTAGAGAAATAATGAAAGGTGTATTCTGTCACAATACAGAAAGCTGCTGTACAGTAATGATTTTCATACAGTTTGTGCATGCGTCGGCTGGATGTTACATAGATTTTACCCTCTTCCAAAGGAGAAAAGTCATGTTTACTCTCTTAAAATCACATTTACTCTCAAAGTTTAAAAACAAGGAGCAAAATACTCCTACCTCAAAATCTTATCTGGAGCACTGCAGACAACATCCATGGACACACTGTGCAGAATAACAAAGCATGCACACCCGTACACACGCATCCTCCACTAACATAACACACCGACAGACACACACCCTGACGCTCCTCACAGAAACACAGACCCCCACATATAAACCCTCACACACAAGCATCCATGTGAACATAGTGATTCAAATGTCATATGCTTCAAATACATGCAAGCACATTATGCTCAGAAAATAAAGTAACATGCATATCAAGTTAATAAGCAATATGCACATAAATAAGGGTGCCAATGCAAGAACGCACAGATCACACGCTTTGAATATGCAAATGCACATAAAAGCCCAGAAAACACACAAGCAACATAACCCATTTGGCGCTGTGATAAAGTCTTAACACCACCTTCATCACCTGACCTAGAGGCCCTGCCTAGCCAACTGTAACCAGCCTAGAGCTGCAAGCTGCCTGGAGGAGATATATGTGGGGGAAGTTGTACTCTATCATAACCTCTGTTTTTAGTGATGATGTATCAAACCCGGAAGAAACCGCCATACCTTTGTAATATGGATATTCTATAAAATCAAATATGCAAGTTAAGGGATTTGACCCAATGGATAACCCCAATGATATCAGTTATGAAGCCACTTGTGAAGCCCAGAGGCAAAAGTCACCCCATGAAATGGCCTTGGAACAGATAGGACCAGATAACACTTGTGTATAGGTGTGTTATAAATGCCATATCTTATCATATCATATAAAGTCATAACCGAAGCAAAGCCTCAAGAGATCTGCAGGACTTTAAGCATTTTTATTTACATTCAAAAGTCACCCATGCTGAATTGTAGGTGGTAACACTGACAGAGGTGGTGTATGAGCATGGGCTTCCACCCAGAAACCTGACAAAGTATTTACCCATGGAGGCATTAGAAGGGAAAGCTGCGGATGCTAGGGAGGTGCTATGGGGACCATTCACCAGCAGAGTAGTTGTACTGGAAACAGCAGACAGACACACAGACACACCTAAAGCAATGAATCAATGAAGCATAGAGCAAATGCTCAGAATAGGTCATATGCAAATAGCACGCATACACACAGAAGATATTCAAGGGTTTGTGGCTCTGCTACTACAGCTCTACATTAGGTAGAGGGGGCCCTGCTGGAGCTAGGCCCACTGCCCGCCTGCTCTATTGCTGTCTGAGTCTTGCAGCATGAAAAGAGTGTTTTTTTTACCTACTGCATTGCCAAGGTCTTCCATGAATAAAACATGGGTACTGCAACATAGATGCTTTGTCTTTGAAAGCCTGGAGACCATAACCACTACCTCTGCCCCTAAACCACTGGACCTCCAACACAGCAACTAAAATTGAGAACAGTTGCCCCAATTACACTGTCTTACCTGAAGTGTTTGGTCTTGTTGATCGTGGTTAAAGGCGCTGGGCTGCATACGCTTTTTGTGGCCTCTCCCTTTTCCACATTCAATGCAATAGAACATAACATCCTTCCCTGCAGCTACCTTTGACTTTCCCTTGGTGGGCGTAACTGGATCTACAAAACATGATGGGCGTCCCATAGACTCAGTTGTAACTGTCATTTTCCGCCACAGGAATCGTCATTTTACAATCACAATTGACTATTGAATTGAGAGCCACTGAATTGTATGGAAGATGTTTAACTGTTCTACATATCGTTAAAATGCTTATGTTTATTTTATAAGTCTCAGTGATCCTTCAAAGTTTATAAGGCTAAGGATAGCTAGAGCACCATTATCTGGTCGGTGTGCCAGTTAGACCCCTTTGTTGAAATGTGTAGATATGATTTTACTTTCATGTAGTAGTCGTCGCTTAATGCATCTGTGTCGTTGAATAAATAACTATATTACTGATATTTATTCGTGTGGAGAATCTATTGTTTGGTTACTGGAAGGGTGTCGCCTGATGCACAGGAGCTGGGGATAATAAAATGTATTGCTTGCCAACATTTGTGGATGGTAACTGTATTTTTAACCAGTCCCCTGATCTCCTTAGCCTAAGTGTTACTGTTCAGCCACTCTAAAAGTGTATGTTTGGTCCAGTAGTGGTCCAGAAAAACCGTTGCAGCTTACATACATCGTGCCTGGAATCAACATAAGCATGTTTTACACTTGCAGACTATGCAAAACACACAGAGCATCCATATGCCAGCCATACACAAAAGTGCAAAATCTGCATTCGCCCCAGCCATTGACCAGTGCATTGAGGAGGCAAGTGACTTTACAATGGCTGGCTAGTAGTTAGCAACTTCTCTCTCTCTCTCTCTGAAACACACATATACACAAGGAAACAAAACAAAAATAAAGTAAGAAATCAGTGGAAAAAACAATATTTAAGAAACATTGTGGTCGATGCCTATTAAAAAAAAGAGGACAACATGCAAATCTAAAAAGGTTGGGAGTGCCAATGTTAAGGAACCAACAATCAGTCCAAGTAAATGAATTCCTTAATTATACAAGCACAATCAATTGCACTACAAATTGAACCTTAACTCACACTGCACCCATGTATGGATGGCCCTAACTCACAAAACCATGTTTCTATTTGTGTGCATCCTTTCTATGCTATAATCCTTCCAGATGAAGGGACATAACAAATAAGAAATGTCATTCAGATTTCACTGGAATTGAATTGACTCGGGAAACGACTCTCAAAAGACATTATGCCAACTGTAGTCGGTATCATCACATGGGATATAAAAGGTCTAGCCCACTTTTGTCAACCTACAGTTTCAGTGAATGCATTTTTGCCGTTAATTTTCTCCACATTTTTGTTTACAAAATGCATATGGTAAGTGGGGTTAAGGTATATATGGGGTTAGGGGAAGGTCACCCCCTGCATTTTGTGGTAAAGAAGTGAGGAAAAACAAGAAGCAGGTAAAAGAAATAAGAAAGTGAAAGTGCAGGTCGGCAAAACATTTTCACCTAAGATTCATAGAACCAAATAAAAGGCCTCAAAAGCCCCATCAAATGGATTGAAAAAGAAATGTCAGGCCGGTAGAAGTCTGGAAACCCACTTGTGCATGGATGAACAAGGAGCCCTAATACTCTAATACTCAAAAGAGAATGGTAAGGACTGAAAGCCACAGCTGGTTTACTTCTAAAACTACAGGTATGAGCATGTCAATTCACAGGGAAATAAACTGTCAAGTAATTTGTGAGCTATCAGATACATATATTAGGTGACTTATAACAGTAATTCAAATAATTAATCACACATTTATTTTTATGACTGTCTAAGTGCCTTCCCATGGTGTTAGACATTTCTTTAGAATGGCTATTAAAAATAATCCAGGTGATTTATAGGTCATTCTAATCAAGTTATTAGGCCTGTTAGGTCACCTCAAATATGCCTTGGTCTAGACTAGGGTTGACCCGAAAGTATATGGAGTAGGAAGCTGATCGGTTATTTATATTGAGTGCATTTTTATTCAGGTGGTGTTGGCGGAAGGAATGAGCAGGGAAGCTGAGAAAACAGAATGCACAAGATGACTGATAGGGGATTGCATTAAGTGTTGAGGGGATTGGACCATCAGTCAGTTTGGAGGTGGCCGCCTCATCAGGAGTGCTGGTAAGCCTGGGGTTATATTCCCTGACTAAGGAACCTAATGGGAATTCGGGACAGGGGCCTCCTCTCCCTCTTGTGGACCGAGGATAGGTCCCCTAAAGATGCTGGCATGCGTCAATAGCACCCTACCACATTGCGCTAAACTTCATTCATTAAGACACACCAACAGAGAGAAGGTTGGCACGCTGCTGTGATTATGTCCCAGGCAGGGTTTGTGTCATGACTAAATGAGAGGACTTGACATAATTAAGCCATGATTTTATGGGTGAATGGGGTTAAGGAAAGATGAGTTTGGCTAAATCTGTTTTATAGCCTTGGGTTGAGTCATATTGGGGAACAATCCCCTGATCTTAATGAAAGGACCCAAAGAGGGAAGAAATGAAAGGTCCCAAACCAAGTTGTGACAACAAGATCATTACATTAATAAAAAACAGTTTCAAGCAGGTTGGAAATAAAAAAAAAAGAATGGCATCCTAGCTCCCACCTAGGTTTATCTTTGTGATCCAGTGGGGTGGATTGGGTCCCACATTTGTAAAAGCTATTTTGTCTACGACCGAGGGGAAGTTGAGGCTTCATGAATGTGATACACTGTCTGTATCTGCGCAGTGGAGGAACCGACTGGGTGTATGATTTAGTTAAAGGTTTGTTAAAGCAAACACTAGTTCTGCATTAGTATGACTATTGGTGTGTGCTTTGGATTAACACTGGCTCTGAAAATAGCTATGCCACAGCTAATTTTCTATTTTGAAATTAATTCCACAAATAAAGACTACAAAAACTCATGCGACTGTCAGAGTAATTTTGAAGTGGACTGGTTTCCTTTCCAATGGGGATATTTCCAATCCCCTGCTTCACCAAAAAATCAAGTGCTAAGGGATTTATTGCGAAGGGAAATTTGTCAGTATTTCTGTCCTGTTTGTGGGCCACAAAGGGGTGATAAAAGAATTACCTGGTTGCATATGCATGTACCTCGGTTACACCAATTGCTAAGTGATTAAAGGAATGGTTCGGTCAAAATTTGTTATTGTCCCTACGGGTCGGCCATGTGTTTTTAAGCCCAAGTAGCTCGATTTTACAAAAATTTCCTATGGACCTTACCTGAGTTTTCGTCCATTAAACGCATGCGAAAACAGGCACCAGGGCGCTGCCATTTTGTGATAATCCTATCACTTGCCCCATCGACCTGGCTGACCTGCTTTTGCGGCACTGAATCATATCCCCCGCCTGAGCCTGTCATCAGCAGACACGTACCGCCCATTTCACAACGCCAAAGCACGTCTCGTGTCAACAATCGCTGCGCTTCAGCTAATGACGTGTCGCCATGGAAATGGCAAGACGCCTCTTTCCTCAATAAGTATAAACAGACCATTTCAAAACACACAGCAGCAGATTTTCGATTCCATTCCTCTATCTCTGTTACTTTGAGTATTCTGTGACTCGTTTCTGTGCTCTGGTCAGCTACATTTGCCGCTTGTAGCCCGTGGGAACACCATCGCTATAAATTATTTTAGTTTGTTTACCACACAATGGCTACAATAATGCTCTACATGTACGAGCCCGAGTATACCGAGGAGGAACTACTGGAAAGGGAAACACACGAAAATGATGGGGCTTCGGACGGCAGTTGGCAGGACGAATCAACGGATGAAGACACTGGACCTAGTCACATGGACGGTGTTTCCACCTGGTGCACATGCAATCGGTGCGAGCTAATGCCAACCGAGGAGGAGAACTGCTGCTGCTGTGAAAACTTGGGATGCGTGGCCTACATTTCGGGAGGCGAGCCACGACCGCAATGCATCACCGAGCTGCCAGACTTCAGGGCAGCCTGCCTCACACGGTCCGTGTTGATGATAATGATGTTGCTTATGCACGAACTTCGCGCAACTGTTCGTCTTCGTAATCCGAGTAACAAGTAAGTATAATCTGCTTGAGATGCCACTACTATTTCATGGTCGTCTCCTATATCCAAAATGACATCTACATATCATTGTAACGCATGAAAGTCGTTCAATAGTGTGCAGTGTCTAGATGGGATTTGTCCGAGCAGAATGCATTAGTCACAAGAATTGTCTTTGACAACAAACGTTTAATCAATTTATCTTGGTCATTTAAAAACAGTTTGTATCATTATTTTTCATGGTGGCTTCACGGGAGGCTTGGACACCGCGTTCGAAGAGTAATACCCGCCTGTGCCGTTCGTGCCATAAGAGAAACTTTCCTGAGTGACAGCGGCCAGTACAGGGGATTTTTCCTCGCTGTGCTGCAACCTGACCCGTACAATGTGTAAAGTTTTGTATTTTTGTGCCATCAAAAAAAGAAACAAAATAAAACACCACATTTATTTTAACAACGGTTGTTTCGATTTTTTAAATGAATCAAGTGTGTCTCCATTCAGCAGTCTTCCTGTGCCTTGTCTGCACGCCCAGCGGCCCATCCATCCATCCATCCATCCACCCCACTCCCCTATCAAAGGCGAAGTATAACTATATAAAGTATAAAAATGTGGTTAGTTTAACAAAAACAAAAGTCCAGTGGATGCGTGCTGCCATGGGGGGCTGTCAGGGGCGCGAACGGCCAAGGTGCCAAACAGCATGTACACTTCAAAAGGTATCCCACACCAAGGGCCCATCGCTCACATGGCCTCCTCAGACTCCGTGTCTCCAGGCAGGGCTCCCCCTTGAAGCAGGCCGCCGTCCTGTGTGTCTCCAATCAGCAGTCTTCCTGTGCCTTATCTGCACGCCCCAGGCCCATCCATCACACCCCCCTCTATCAAAGCCGATTCGCGCCAGTGGATGCGCGCTGCCATGGGGGGCTGTCAGGGGCGCAAACGGCCAAGGTGCCAAACAGCATGTACACTTCAAAAGGTATCCCACGCCAAGGGCACATCGCTCACATGGCCTTCTCAGACCCCGTGTGTCCGGCCAGGACCCCCCCTCGCGCTGGCCGGCCCCCAGCAAACCACATAATACCACGACATACACACGTCATTCATTCACAAACACACCCCTGTTTGTAATACTTTATAAACCACTTGATATGTCTCATGAAAACATCTTTGTGCATTGCAAGTCAACTCCTGAATGTGCTACCTGAGATCCACTGAGATCTATGCTAATCTGCTCGTCGTCGTGCTATCCGTGAACTTCTGTGACCGCTTCGAGCAAACTCGTCAGTGTGCTACCTGTGGCCATCTACCTGTTCTCCTGCAACATACTACTCTGCTTGCTGAATCCAACTGTTTGTTGGTCAAGGTAAGGCCATGTATCCTAGTCATATTTCGCTGATTTTTAAATTTCTATCTATTTGCGAGTAGAGTACTCAATAGTGCTATATTCATTGGTCTCATTGATATTGACTTGAGTTTCCATTGTTATGCTATCAATAGATCTATTTATTTTCATCTGTGTCAATTGTCATCGAATTGCATCCTTTGGGGGTCCAGTCTATAATGTAAGCATGTTTCCTTCTCGTATAAGACAGAACATCCAAGGGACGAGTCACATGTTCAGAGTTTAGACACATCATTTATACATTTCTGCAATTTATGCAAATACTAAGCCGCACATGATGAACTGGTATAGTTCCTGCGACCAAAACAAACCTTGTATTGAACATTGTATGGTTCATTTACTTTTGTTTCACATTTTTATTCATCAAGATTGTATAATAATGTTGATATTTACTTTTCAGAATGTTCAACAATGCCTGCCTGTTCGATTAGCGGTTGCCCTTCGAAGACCCATGCTAAATCTGAAGGCACTACAATGCATGTATTCCCGAAAACTGTTGATCGAATAAGAGAATGGGTCAGGCATTGCGCATATCCACCGGATGAGCTGGAAAGTAGAGTCCAACAAGTGTTAGAGGAGGTGATCGATACCGCATCTGCAGCCGGCACTTTTCCTCGAACATGTACACAACATCTTGGGTAACAAAGAAGAATAAACGGCGAACGACACGAAAATTGCTCGCGAACGCTATTCCCACTCTATTCGTCCACATTCCGCCACTGGTGAGTCAAGTGTCCGGATTCAGATTTAGGCCTTGCGGTAGTGTGTAGGTAGCCGAATGGATTCATTGATATTTTAGGTGTTGTGTCCCTTGTAATACTTTCGACACTGATATGAGTGTATAGCTTTTTGAATAATGACATTTATCAATATATTCTTTTTCGATTTCATAACCCACAAACGAAATCTATATATGGGCACAGGGAACTGTGCTATATTGAGCATTTTCAATAGCATTACTCTCAAGTATTCTGTCTCCTTACATGGCAATTTTTAATATTGGCATTTCATTATCAATCAATAATTTACCTTTACAACTGCTTGACTGTCCCTTGCAGTTGTAGCAAGAACATTCTACATCCGTGACGTGCTTGCAGTTATCAACCACTTCTAGCGCGTATCAGGTAATCTTACTTGGCTATTCCGCTACAGACTTTTTTTATGCATGTCAAGTAATATTTTTATTGTATCGTTTAAATTATTTTACTGAATGTTTGGTTAGTGCTTTCCAATTGATATACACCTTAGTTATCGTCCACTGGTGTTTGTTTTCAGTTATGATTAGTGTTATCCATAGTAATGCAAGTACTGTCTTTCAGGGAGATGCTGAAGCGTCCACCACATTCACAACATCCCTAGATGTTCTTCAGCAACACGAGGTATGGATACTGACAGCTCCATCGAACTAGATCATCAGAGCTGGAATACTTGTCGTTTGATTGTTCTACATAATGTTTCATTCGTGGTTAGCCATTGATATGTAGCTGTGCGGTCGGCCCCAAGTGTGTGTTATGTTTTCAATATTGTAATCCTTACTAATGCAAGTACTATCTTTCAGGCAGTTGATGGAGCGTCAACCCCTGTACTTGATGCAGAGCCTGACATTCAAGTAATTCCAGGGGAAGTGGAAGCGGGACCTTGCGTATACGAATCGGCGCAACAGCTTTCGGAAGTGCGCACTACATTTACAACATCCCTACATATTCTTCGGCAGCACGAGGTATGGATACTGACAGCTCCATCGAGCGTCATCATATAACGTGATTCCATTTGCTATACTTTCTTCCCTATTAACGCAAGTACTGTGTTTCAGGGAGTTGCTGATGCCTCCTCTCCAATACAACCATTCATGGCAGTCCATGCGGAGCCAGAGGTATGAATACTGACAGTTCCATAGAACTAGATCATCAGAGCTCGAATACCTTTGATTGACGTTTGATTGTTCTACGGAATGTTTAATTTGTGTTTAGCTATTGAGATGTAGCTGTGTGTTTGTCCTCACGTGTGTTTTATGTTTTCAATATTGTGATACATAGTAATGAAAGTTCTATGTTTCAGCGAGTCGATGGAGTGTCATTCCGTGCGGTCTATGCGGATCCAGAAAATATACAGGGTAATTCATAGAATTTCGCACAAAAGTGGCGCACGCGGCTGGCGCACAGTGTGCGCGTAAGAATGTCTGCGCCAGCTGCGTGCGCTAAAATCGATTTCCGCGCACAGCATATTCATGGATTTTAGCCTCCAAAACCAGCCATGGCGCAGAGTGGCGCAGCGACCCTGCTGCAGCGCCAGTTACGCCCTCAAGAACGCCCTCGCGCAAGAAAAAGCCATCAAAATTCCCAATTCATCGCAAAGGGCTGCGCTAACCCTGGACCAGTTTACAGGGCTGCCAAACAGCAAACGCCAAGTGGGGAATGTGTATTACTGGGGTGCGCGTGAAGTTTCACATGCAAAAGGGCCTGTGCGAGTGGGGTACGTGTTTCGGGTTTGCGGGAAGTTTCACACGCGATTTCAGCAGGGTACATGTATTTCAGGGGTGCGCGAAAAGTTTCACATGCGATTGGCCTGGGTACGTGTATTTCAGGGGTGCGCTGGAAGTTTCACACGCGACTGGCCTGGGTACGTGTATTTCAGGGGTGCGCGGGAAGTTTCACACGCGATTGGCCTGAGTACGTGTATTTCAGGGGTGCGCGGGAAGTTTCACACGCGATTGGCCTGAGTACGTGTATTTCACGGGTGCGCGGGAACTTTCACACGCGATTGGCCTGGGTATGTGTATTTCAGGGGTGTGAGGGAAGTTTCACACCCGATTGCCATGGGTACGTGTATTTCAGGGGTGCGCGGGGAGTCCTACACGTGAATTGGCAGTGTAGGTCCTCCCAGGTGTCCTCTATACCCCCTCCACGGCCCCTGCAGGCAGCCCACACCACAGGGGACTACCCTGCACCCCTGGTCATGTCCCGCAGGCAGCCCATCCACCATGGGTATGCCCCCGAGCCAAGCCACATGTCACGTCGCAATATGATCACCAACTCATGTCTCCCAGCACCCCCACCAGTGCAGGGCACCTGCCAGCAGGCCCCCACTCATGTCCCACTCATGTCCCCTTGCACCTCCACCCCCCAGCAGTGCAGGGCACCTGCCAGCAGGCCCCCACTCATGTCCCCCTGCACCCCCACCCCCCAGCAGTGCAGGGCACCTGCCAGCAGGCCCCCACTCATGTCCCCTTGCACCCCCACCCCCCAGCAGTGCAGGGCACCTGCCAGCAGGCCCCCACTCATGTCCCCTTGCACCCCCACCACCCAGCAGTGCAGGGCACCTGCCAGCAGGCCCCCACTCATGTCCCCTTGCACCCCCACCCCCCAGCAGTGCAGGGCACCTGCCAGCAGGTCCCCACTCATGTCCCCCAGCACCCCCAACCCCAGCACTGAGGGGCACCTGGCAGCAGGCCCCCACTCATGTCCCCCAGCATCCCCAACCCCCAGCAGGCCGCCACTCATGTCCCCTTGCACCCCCACCCCCAGCAGTGCAGGGTACCTGCCAGCAGGCTCCCACTCATGTCCCCTTGCACCCCCACCCCCCAGCAGTGCAGGGCACCTGCCAGCAGGCCCCCACTCATGTCCCACTCATGTCCCCTTGCAACCCCACCCACCAGCAGTGTAGGGCACCAGCCAGCAGGCGCCCACTCATGTCCCCCAGCACCCCCAGCCTCCAGCAGTGCAGGGCACCTGCCAGCAGGCCCCCACTCATGTCCCACTCATGTCCCCTTGCACCCCCACCCCCCAGCAGTCAGGGGCACCTGCCAGCAGGCCCCCACTCATGTCCCACACATGTCCCCCAGCACCCCCAACCCTCAGCAGTCAGGGGCACCTGCCAGCAGGCACCCACCAGCAGGCACCCACTCATGTCCCACTCATGTCCCCTTGCACCCCCACCCCCGAGCAGTCAGGGGCACCTGCCAGCAGGCCCCCACTCATGTCCCACACATGTCCCCCAGCACCCCCACCCCCAGCAGTGCAGGGCACCTGCCAGCAGGCCCCCACACATATCCCCCAACACCCCCACCCCCCAGCAGTCAGGGGCACCTGCCAGCAGGCCCCCACTCATGTCCCACACATGTCCCCAGCACCCCCACCCCCCACAGTGCTGGGCACCTGCCAGCAGGCCCCCACTCACGTCCCCCAGCACCCCCACCCCCCAGCAGTCAGGGGCACCTGCCAGCAGGCCCCCACACATATCCCCCAGTGACCCACCCCCCAGCAGTCAGGGGCACATGCCAGCAGGCCCCCACTCATGTCCCCCAGCACCCCCACCCCCAGCAGTGCAGGGCACCTGCCAGCAGGTCCCCACTCATGTCCCCCAGCACCCCCACCCCCATCAGTGCAGGGCACCTGCCAGCAGGCCCCCACACATATCCCCCAGCACCCCCACCCCCCAGCAGTCAGGGGCACCTGCCAGCAGGCCCGCACTCATGTCCCACACATGTCCCCCAGCACCACCACCCCCCTGCAGTGTAGGGCACCTGCCAGCAGGCCCCCACTCATGTCCCACACATGTCCCCCAGCACCCCCACCCCCCAGCAGTGCAGGGCACCTGCCAGCAGGCCCCCACTCATGTCCCACACATGTCCCCCAGAACCCCCACCACCAGCAGTGCAGGGCACCTCCCAGTAGGCCCCCACACATGTCCCCCAGCACCCCCACCCCCCAGCAGTCAGGGGCACCTGCCAGCAGGCCCCCACTCATGTCCCACAGCACCCCCACCCCCCAGCAGTGCAGGGCACCTGCCAGCAGGCCCCCACTCATGCCCCCCAGTACCCCCAGCAGTCATGGGCACCTGCCAGTAGGCCCCCACACATGTCCCCCAGCACCCCCACCCCCCAGCAGTCAGGGGCACCTGCCAGCAGGCCCCCACACATGTCTGCCAGCACCCCCACCCCCCAGCAGTCAGGGGCACCTGCCAGCAGGCCCCCACTCATGTCCCCCTGCCCCCAGGTCATGACGATCCTCAATCATGGACCTTATGGCCAGCCTCCCCAGCCCAAAGACCCAACCAAGTACTGCATCCACCCACATAGAAAAGGCAATTACATGATACAAACCCAATGGCAAGTATGTAAATGAACACATGTCCGTCACACACACACACACACAATGGTTGCAAGTGAATGTGAAAACCCATATCATGACATGCATGAAACCAATGAGATAATACCACACATCTAAGTATGAAGAGAAAAATGTATTAAACGCAACATGAATGGAATTAAAATCAAACAAACAACAATGGGAATAAAAAAAGAAAAGCTGCATGTCTGTAAAATAATGAAAAACAAAAAATCATAATCCAAAGGAAAGGTTTCCAAAGTCACAGTCCAACAAAGCAAATCCAAGGGAAAAACAAAAGTGAAAACCATTGCTCCATGGGGAAATCAAAAAAAAACAGATGAATCCAATAGTGAACTATATACAGATGAACAATCCAGGGTCCATGATCCCAACTGAAGAAATGAAACCTATCAAAAATACTACCTAATGAAAAACTATATACAGAAACGTGGTGCATTGTCCAAGTGCAACCAAAACAAAGAAAAAACCAAAGGAAACCTAACACTATCTAACTATTTACAAGGGCAGCGGCCTAGTCCGACGGCTCACTTTTGGATGTCCCGGGCCAGGGCATCATCGAACTCCTGCTCAATGTCCCGGAGGCGGTCCTCTTCCATGGCCCCGAGGGTTCGCAGGGACGACGACATGTTCTCCTCCAACATCCTGCGAATTGCCTCGAGGCACTCGGCCCGGATGGTCCTGACCATCGTGAGCCGTGCCTCTTCTGCCCGCTGCCACTCCGCATCTATGGCATGGCCTAACGGCTGCCACACGGAAGACACTTCCCGTCCTGGGTCCTCCTGCCCTATGTCTGCCCCCTCGGATGACGAAGGCCCTGAGCCATCATGGTTCCCACCTTGTTGCTGCTGCTGTGCCTCTGCCCGTGCCCTGGCTCTTGCTGCCTGCACATCCTCCTCCGGCTGGGGTGCAGTTGTTGAGGTGGCCACCCCTGCTGGATGTCCGAATCACGACTGTGGCAGGGATGTGTCCTCCACCAGCCTGGCCGCAGGGTCAGAGGCAGCTCCACAGGGCACCCAGGTGACACATGGGTGGGAAGATGGCACGCAGTACGACTGGCGCATAGGGGGTTCAGTTGAGGAGGGGGTCGGAACAAGGCCCAGCAAACAGAGGAATCCGGCCCTGGTGACCTGTCCCAGTAGGTCGAGGTGGTCAACGAGCCATTTGAGACGACATGCAGTCTCCCCATGAAAAGACTGCATTTCGCCTCGCATGGCCCGTTGACGCAACGCCACACCACCCAGGACAGGCTCAACCCGGTCCCGGATAGCCACGTCCGCAGGCAGAGGAAGGCCAGTTGTCGTAAGCTCATCCCCTGCCTGAAAACGGGTCTGGACGTAGGTATCCCTGCTGGTGCAGGATGATGCAGTCACAGGATCGGGGACAGGATTACACACAGCCACCTCCGCGGCGGCCTGTGCTGCCTCCTGTCCCTGCCCCTGCACTGCACCACTAGCACCAGTGGAATCCCCACCTCCAGACCCCGTCTCTGTCCGTTGCACGGCCTCCTCCTCCACCAAACCCCCCACCAACCTGGATGACTCTGTGCCATCTTCCTCCGTCGGGCCCTGTGGGGTCTCAGCTGCCCCTTCTGCTGCCGAGGAGTCCAACTCCGACCTCTGCCTCTTGGACCTCCCCTCGGCAGCTGCGACCTGCGACGCGGCACCGGACTCCTCACTCCCCGATGAGATGACAACCTGGGAGGGGAGCCGGGCCTTGCGTCTCCGGCTGGCGGTGCGATCCCTGCCGCTGTGCTACGCAGCACTCTCTCCGCCCTCTTCATCAGTCAACGCTGCAGACAGGGAGAGATAGGACACAGGCATCAGGGCACTGTACAATGGACTCATACACACATGACAGTTGCACACGAGTATCATTGTCAAACTTCAGACATGGCATCACAATCCCCAACACACATGTCATTTCAAATCACACACATGAGCTATTCCACAGCCATATCGCAACAGCCAGCACCATCCATACACATACAACAGCATGAGCAGGCAAAGGTGAGCCGGACATCACATGAGTCACAGGGAGTGCACTAGACATGCACACACGCCACCACACTTACATGCATGTGTACACCTCCACCAAATGTCGCAGTGATGAGATCGGCATCCACGTCACATCTGGCAATCAGTCTTCTACATATCTGTCTCACATGCATCCATGATGCATGACAGTTGCACACTTGTCAGATACACATACATGCACATGTAAACAGTGCAGATACATGCAGCTGGAACCAATATCCATGTGTGACACCACAACCTTGACAACTGACATACACAGTCATTCAAACATGTGTGCTCGCACATCTGCATTTGGCCTGCATGCTTACCCACAAATACATCATCCATGTGTCTCACACATGAAAGGACTCGCATGTGTCATCCTCACGGCCCTGTACATACACATCCATACATGGCCATACAAAACCACATGTGCAACCTGCACACTACTGGCACACCACCACACGCACAGCTTCCAATCAGTATGCATGTACACTTACCACTCGACTCCAGACGGGTGTGCCTCTCAAGGACCTGGACGTGGAGCACTGGGCATGCGCGTTCCAGGACCCTCATTTGGTCTTCCGACAGGTAGCCCCTTAGCATCCGCTGCCTTCAAGAGGCGCCGGGCCTTGTTGAGGGTCCTGGGCTTGAAGTCCTCCCAGCGCTTCTTTACATGATGGAATTCGCGGCAGCCACCCCCTCCGCGTTGATGGCAGTCACGATGTCCGTCCAGATCCTGGTCCGTCCTTCCTTGTCGGCGCGCGACCTTCCGAAGAAGGCATCATACTGCCCCAGGACTTGCTCCACCAGGACACCAACTTCGGTGGCAGTGAAGCTGGTGGCCCTCTGCCTCTCTGGCTGGGGGTTACCAGTGCCGCCAGATGGTATAGTGCTGGACATGGCGACCCCAGAGGCAGGAGTGGGTGGGCAACAGGGTCCTGGGGCTGGGCTGTGGAGCGATGGAATCCCAGTCGGGGTGGTCACAGCAACAACACCCCTGGCTGACGTGCAGGCAGCAAAAAATAGCAGGGCACGTGGGCAGCAGGCAGTCAAGCAGCAGCAGATGGCAGGTGGGAGCGTGCTCGGGGCTCTGGGGGGCAGTAATTCGGCCTTCTGGGCAGGAGCGTGGTCTTCCGTGTGCTTACGCGTGGCCAGCTTGATATGGAGTGATTTGGCACGTGAAAATCTTGCACGTCAGTGTGTAATTCGAGGAAAGGCCCTTAGCGCGTAAGCGCGTCAGCACATGTACACGATTTCATTGGACCAAAGGCCCTTAGCGGGTGCATGTTACACGTCCAATAACTGTACGTCTGAGTGTCAGCTTGTGTAATTTGAAGATAGGGCCTTAGCGCGTATACACGGAAGTGACGTTGGACGTGTGGGCCGGTTTAAAAGGTACGTGTAGGACGTCATTTCCTTGTACGTGCTTTTCGTGGAGAGTGAGTGGGTGAATCCTGTACTTCTTGTCGGTTCACACGCGATTTACTTCACAGCGTTTCTAGTTCGTACTCCCTGTTACCTCTGACAGCTTTTTTCTGATTTTCTGTTGGGCCTGTTTCCTCAAACAGCGTTCACTTCTTCTTTTGTCCTGTCTCCTCAGACAGCGTACAATTCTTCTTTTGGCGGGGGTGTTGCCAACGTGCACACGCGCATCTTTTTCACGCTCTTTTTTCCAGGCAGACGGTGAGTCGCACACGTATTTACCAACTGTGCTTGCCCTGTGTCTCGCGTACCCCTTCAGAGGTCATTGTAGGCTGCGTGTAACACGCGTACGCTTATTTTTGTGTTTCTGGGTGCCACAGCGTAGTCCGGGTTCATTTTTCCACGCACGTGGTCTACTAGGGGTTGCGTGCACGTTATTTTCTGTTTTTGGGGTGCCTGTGCGTTGCGTGACCCGTCATCTTCCCCCAGGGGTCACATACAGCCTTGCTAGTGCACTAGGGTACGAATTCCATCTAGTACCCTACCCCTTTGACCCCCAATTGCCCAGGACAATAGTTTACTGCAACTCCCATACGCACAACAACATCAGTGCCATGGCTGGGAGGCGAGCGAGCGGTAAAGGAGGCAAAGTTGGGCGAGCTTCAACAGGTGGGCGTGGTGGGCGCGGTAGGGGACGTGGCCGGGATTTGCAGAGTGCCCCTATCCCCCCATGTGTGGAGGACCAATCAGGGACACCCATGCCCCCCCCATGGTTGAGGGAAACGTGGCTGACACCATCCCAGCTGAGCCCTTGTTGGTCCGGCCCATTGTGGCACCTGACCCGGCACAGGAAGACTCCCAGGCTGACTTCCAGGTCAGCAAGTCTAGGCCACGTGTGGCGGTGCAAGTTGGTGTCACCAGGCCACGTGGATCTGGGGCAGCTATGTCATCTGCTGCCCCGAGTAGGCAGGGTGGGGAGACTGCAGGGGCAGCTGCAGCTTCATCCACCCCAGCTCTGACTCTCTCCCAACCAGGACAGTGTCGGTCCCGGTCCATCATACTGACGTTCCCCCTGCCAACATCACACTCCAGCCAATGCCTGCACCAAGTCCTATGGTCAGTGTGCATTCGCACACTCCTACTACCCAGTCCACCGGTGCTCCTGCCCCTAGTGACCGGAGCGGCGTAAGCCACTCACGATCCCCACCACCATCCAAAAGAAAGAGGAAGAGTGCTCGTCCACTACAGGCTGATACCCCAGACACGGCTACACAGTCCGGCACGCCAAGGAAGCCTAGCTTCAATGATGCCGAACGTGATGCACTTGTGCAGTATGTGTCCACACATGACTGTGAAATGTTGATAACTGCAGGGTGCAAGACCACACCTGCTCAACGTCAGGCACACTGGCAGACCGTCGCGGACATCATAAGTGGCCTTGGATCTGTGAGGCGCACAGCTGGTGATTGCTACAAGCGCTGGAATGACCTTAAACGCAGGGCAAAGAAAAAGCTGGCCTCAAATCATGCCGCTACTCTGGTGACTGGAGGTGGGTCTCCACCAGAGGACATTGAACTCACTGTACATGAGTATGTTGCTGGGACCTACGTCACAGAGGAACAGATCCAAGGCGTGGGAGAACTGCCAGATTATGAGGCATTGTCCGGTGAGTGCACATGTATGTGTGTGTGATCCATGCGTATGTTGTGTGTGTGAGGGGTTCGGATTGAGTGCCAAGTGAGGGTGTGTGTGACTGAGTGGTTTGGGTCACCCATGTGCTTCATCCAAAACATTCTGCGCCCCTGGATTTGGGTATTACAGTATCCTTTCTGCCCACAGAAGACATTTTGCGCAACATCACGCCAGTTGCCCTTGAAGTGGCATCTTGCAACAACATTGTTCCGTATTTTTCAGTGTTCATTCAGGCTGATTGTTTCAATTCCCCCACTTTTACTATGCATTTCTCAGCCCTATTGTCAAACAATATGTGACATGCCTATGGTACATGCCATCTGTGTGATGGCATGTGTCATCTATGTGGATTGGACATGCCACTCACAGGCCAATGTGTGATGAGACTGCTAGCCAGCATGCAGCTAATGTGTTGCTCTTCGAGCTTGGTGTCATCAGTGTCTGCCATTTGCCTCCCCTTCAAACTCAGTGACCGTGCATGCATGGGAGGGTTATAGTCATGTGGGACATGTGTCAATCAAGTACTGGTTCTGTAGCTTGTCAGGCCTAATTGTGTGCCATGGTGCTAATGCCTGTGTCCATTTTTTGTCTTTCATGTTTTTGCAGGGGATGACGCACTTGATGCTGTTGAGGAGATGGTGCAGACCCAGGAGGGATCTCAGGCACGACCGGGCACCAGTGGGGGACGTGGTGTGGTGGTGGGTGAGAACCCACTCTTGCTGCAGACCATTCTCTCCAGGGGTGTCTCTGGGTGCAGCTCCCCAGACCTCTATTCAGGTGTTGATTCGGATGATGAGACCTATGTGGCGTCGCAGGTAAGTGTTTCTGGCAGGGATTCTGTTCTGTCCAACCCACCTGCAGCAAGGGTAGAACCCTCTATGGGGATGTCAGTGTTGGTAGGTCCGCCTTTGGTGGTTACGGATGCAGGGTCACACTCCGCAACATCTGATCCTATTCCTAGGCCAGCAGATCAGAGGGGGAATGCAGTCCTGCAGCCTCAGGCAGTGCCGGCACAGCAAGGCACCGTTTGCCTTGCCCCAGACAGGTGTGGTGCCCGCCAACGCGGTGGCCGTACGCCACCAGGCAATACCGCATGAGAGCAATCCATATACGGTATGGCAAAAAAACAGGCAGCATCATCTGAGATGATGACTCAAGCAATGGAGAGGGTGGCCACTTCCATTGTCCCCCCTGAAAGGCAGATGGAGCAACTACAGCAGGCAACAGACTCCATTTGCCAATCACTCAGGGAGGACATGTTGGCGTCCAACAGGGACAGACGGGCGGCACTGGAAAGACTGCGGGAAGCCATTTCTATAGAGTCCCAAAGCCACAGGGAAGCCCTGAGGGTAGAACCCCATCACCTCAGGGAGACTCTTGTTGACCTTGAGGCGTCCACTAACTTGAGGACAGAACAGCAGCTGGAGCGGGTCACACGTACGCTCTCAGCTGAGATGCAGGCAACTCGGGAGGAGGTCCGGGCATCACGTCAGGTGGTGCATGGGGATCTCCGCACTATAATCCTCCAGAACGAGACCTTCCACACCCGCATGCTTGCTGCCATGGAGGACCAGACTAGGGCTTTGCATGGGCTGCCTCCCATAGCACCACCACCTCCTGTGGCAGCAGCAGCACAGGGTGAAGAGAGCGACCACAGCGATTCTGATTCTTTCACGATAGCGTAGCCGTGCAGGCCATGAGCCCATGGAGGTGTTTTTCTTTCCCCTAACATCCACACAGGTGGCTGTTGGTGTGCACCCTGTCCTCGGACCTCCTGGGTGGCCTCCCCCACCCCCCTGGCCTCCACATGGCCATTTTTGATTTTTTGTTACAGTGTGTTGCCTTGTGTGGCCCCCGTGGGCATCCACTGTATTCCGGCTAGGCACATGCAGGCTTGTCCTGAGTTTGGGTTAGATGCTTGGTTCATGAGACACACATCCCTCCTGCTTCCCGTTTCCATGGGCTTGCAAAGGGTGTGCCCAAGTGACAGTGACTTACACAGTGACGTTGGACTCCCATGAGTTGTGTGGGCAGTCTGTAGTCAATAATGTGTAGACATTCCTTGTGTATATTGTTGTATTGTACACTGCATGTTGTAATTATGTATGCTACTGCTTCCATGTCTCCCTCTAAATTTGCAGGTTCATTCCTCATGTCTTCACAAGGCCGTCTACTTTGGAGATGGAGTTCATGTTGTATGCAGTACACAGACAAGTTTTGAAGCCTGCAAGACTACAGTTGGAAGGGGGCGATGTGGTGGCATATTCAGGTTGTAAGACTACGACTACTTTAACTTAGTACTGTCATGTTTTAGTTATGTTTGAGCTTGTGTAGCTGTATTGTAGGTAAGTATTTGGTCATGTGTGTTGTTAGTTCAACATTACTGGGAGCATATTGTGTGTGGCCAGTTTCCATTAGGGACACTGTACTTTGTGATACTTGTGTCAGGTTTTCAGGATTGCTTTGTTTGCTCTCACATAGCATGACATGGTGTGTTGGGTGCTGGTGCTGGGGAGGGGTTGGGTGACATGGCACTGTTCTCATTTTGTATTTTGCAAGGGGGTAATGCATTTAGCAGCATATGTGTCTTTTGATGACACAGCATTGGTGGTGTTTCTGTAGGTAGGGTTGCACACATTGTGACACTTCCAGGTGACCAATCTCAGGCTGGTATGGTTGTGACAGTTGACTGTCCCTTGTGTCATCATCGATTGTCAGCTGGTATGTGGCAGGGTTGTGTGCACTCCACAGGGGTGTGATTCTAAGTGAAGTAATTAGCCACCAGCTGCGTTAGGGCTGCCTCACCCCTTGCCCTTTCCTCTCCCATGCGCAGCGGGCGTGCATGTGGTTGGGGATGTGGGGGCACCACCATGTCCACCGGCAGGCCCAGGCGTGTTGCAACGTTGTGCAGGACACTTGCTGCCACTATGATCCTGCACACTATTGGGGGAGCGTATAACAGCTGCCCGCCAGAACGGCCCACCAGAACGGTCAAGGGAGCGAAAGCGTGACTTGAGCACTCCGAATGTGCGCTCCACTATGCCCCGGGTTGCAATATGGGCTGTGTTATATCTGACCTCGGGTGGCGTGGTGGGGTTCCGAATTGGCGTCATCATGTGGGTGCTCAGAGGGTAGGCACTGTCCCCTGGGGAGGTGGTGATGGGTATCATTAGTAGGGCTGTGACATTACTCAGTATCTGGCATGCATGCATGTGCTGTGGCATTTATGCTCACCAATCAGCCATGTATCGCCATGCCGCCCGGCTTCTAGGTCCCGGTTTAGGGTTGACACTCTGTAAATGAAACTGTCGTGGGTGGACTCTGGCTAGTTGGCATATACTGAAGTGATGATTCCCTTGGCATAACATACTACCTGCACGTTGATGGAATGCCAGTGCTTGCGGTTTCTATAGATGTGCTCTGATGCCCTGGGGGGACGTAGAGCCACATGGGTGCAATCAATGGCACCTAGGACTTTGGGGAATTGTGCCACCCCATAGAAATCCTGGACGGCAGCCTGCCTTTCTGCAGGTGTTCTGGGCAGGTATATGTGCCTGCGGACTGATGGGCGTGGTGCAGTCATGATGGCCAAGACCTGGTGTAGGCAGTGTGACTGCGTGGCCTGTGACACCCCCCCACTATGGCACGTGTCAGCTGAAATGATCCGGTGGCCTAAAAGTGCAGTACATTGAGGACCTTCTCCAGGGGGCTGAGTGCTTGGCAGCAGAGGGTGGGTGATGTGAGGTTATCCTCCCACTCACTGACCAGGTCGAGTATTATGTGAGGTGGAAACCTGTACTTCCCATACACCTGGTCATCAGGCATCCCAAAAAGGCTGGTTCTGGGTGTGAAAATTCTGGGCCCGACTATCCTCCTCCTCCTCCTGCGGTATCCCACGTTTGCGCGCACTTTTATGCTGCGCGGGTCCACGTACGCCTGCTTCCTGCTGGCGTACGTGTTTCTGGATTAGCGTGTCTTTTTTGGCGCGTGCGTGTGGGCGTTCCGCGCATTTGCCTCCTGTACTTCCCCGCCCACCCCAGTAATACACGTACCGCGATCGCCCAGGCTCAATCGCGCGTAAAACTTCCTGCGAGCCCCTGAGATACACGTACCCTGCTTGCCCAGGCCCAATCGCTTGTAAAACTTCCCATGAGCCCCTGAAATACACGTACCCCGCTCGCCCAGGCCCAATCACGTGTGAAACTTCCTGCGCACCCCCGAAATACACGCTATTTTTGACACAGCGGGTGTCCGTGTTTGTCGCGTACCCCTTTGCACGTCATTTGTCCTAGAGGGCCACAGTATGGGACATTCATCAGAGCTGTATATACGTGCTTTTTGTTAGCACACATTTTTTTCAATGCGCAGGGACGCTACCGCCTGCCTTCGTGTGGCGGACATGTGTTGATGTACATAGTTGACCTTTGGTTTGTGTCATGAGATCGCCATTTCACTACATGAGTGGGACATGAGTGGGGGCCTGCTGGCAGGTGCCCCTGACTGCTGGGCGGTGGGGGTGCTGGGGGACATGAGTGGGGGCCTGCTGGCAGGTGCCCTGCACTGCGGGGGGATGAGGGTGCTGGGGGACATGTGTGGGACATGAGTGGGGGCCTGCTGGATGGTGCCCTGCACTGCTGGGGGGTGGGGTGTTGGGGGACATGTGTGGGACATGAGTGGGGGCCTGCTGGCAGGTGCCCCCGACTGCTGGGGGGTGGGGGTGCTGGGGGACATGAGTGGGGGCCTGCTGGCAGGTGCCCTGCACTGCTGGAGGGTGGGGGTGCTGGGGGACATGAGTGGGGGCCTGCTGGCAGGTGCCCCTCAGTGCTGGGGGACATGTGTGGGGGTCTGCTGGCAGGTGCCCTGCACTGCTGGGGGGTGGGGGTGGTGGGGGACATGAGTGGGGGCCTGCTGGCAGGTGCCCCTCAGTGCTGGGGGGTGGGGGTGCTGGGGGACATGAGTGGGGGCCTGTTGGCAGGTGCCCTGCACTACTGGGGGGTGGGGGTGCTGGGGGACATGGGTAGGACATGAGTGGGGGCCTGCTGGCAAGTGCCCTTCACTGCTGGGGGGTGGGAGTGCTGAGGGACATGAGTGGGGGCCTGTTGGCAGGTGCCCTGCACTGCTGGGGGGTGGGGGTGCTGGGGGACATGAGTGGGGGCCTGCTGGCAGGTGCCCCTCAGTGCTGGGGGGTCGGGGTGCTGGGGGACATGAGTGGGAGCCTGCTGGCAGGTGCCCTGCACTGCTGGGGGGTGGGGGTGCTAGGGGACATGAGTGGGGGCCTGCTGGCAGGTGCCCCTCACTGCTGGGAGGTGGGGGTGCTGGGGGACATGAGTGGGGGCCTGCTGGCAGGTGCCCTGCACTGCTGGAGGGTGGGGGTGCTGGGGGACATGAGTGGGGGCCTGCTGGCAGGTGCCCCTCAGTGCTGGGGGACATGTGTGGGGGTCTGCTGGCAGGTGCCCTGCACTGCTGGGGGGTGGGGGTGGTGGGGGACATGAGTGGGGGCCTGCTGGCAGGTGCCCCTCAGTGCTGGGGGTGGGGGTGCTGGGGGACATGAGTGGGGGCCTGTTGGCAGGTGCCCTGCACTACTGGGGGGTGGGGGTGCTGGGGGACAGGGGTAAGACATGAGTGGGGGCCTGCTGGCAAGTGCCCTTCACTGCTGGGGGGTGGGAGTGCTGAGGGACATGAGTGGGGGCCTGTTGGCAGGTGCCCTGCACTGCTGGGGGGTGGGGGTGCTGGGGGACATGAGTGGGGGCCTGCTGGCAGGTGCCCCTCAGTGCTGGGGGGTCAGGGTGCTGGGGGACATGAGTAGGGGCCTGCTGGCAGGTGCCCCAGTGCTGGGGGTTGGGGGTGCTGGGGGACATGAGTGGGGGCCTGCTGGCAGGTGGCCTGCATTGCTGGGGGTGGGGGCCTGGAGGACATGAGTGGGACATGAGTAGGGGCCTGCTGGCAGGTGCCCCAGTGCTGGGGGTTGGGGGTGCTGGGGGACATGAGTGGGGCCTGCTGGCAGGTGCCCTGCACTGCTGGGGGCTGGGGGTGCTGGGGGACATGAGTGGGGGCCTGCTGGCAGGTGGCCTGCATTGCTGGGGGGTGGGGGCCTGGGGGACATGAGTGGGACATGAGTGGGACATGAGTAGGGGCCTGCTGGCAGGTGCCCCTCAGTGCTGGGGGTTGGGGGTGCTGGGGGACATGAGTGGGGGCCTGCTGGCAGGTGCCCCTCAGTGCTGCGGGGTGGGGGTGGAGGGGGTTATGAGTTGGTGATCAGTAGTGCAAGCTGACATGTGGCTTGCCTGTGGGGCATGCCCATGGTGGATGGGCTGCCTGCGGGACATGACCAGGGGTGCAGGGTAGTCCCCTGTGGTGTGGGCTGCCTGCAGGGGCCGTGCAGGGTGTAGAGCGAACACCTGGGAGGAGCCACACTGCCAATTGACGTGTAGGACTCCACGGCACCCCCGAAATACACGTACCCTTCTGAAATCGCGTGTGAGACTTCCCGCGAACCCCAGATTTACACGTACACAGGCCAATGCGTGTGAAACTTCACGCGAACCCCAGAAATACACGCACCCAACTCGCACAGGGCCCATCGCGTGTGAAACTTCCAGTGAACCCCAGATTTACATGTACCCAGGCCAATTGCGTGTGAAACTTCACGCGAACCCCAGATTTACACGTACCCTGCTCGCCCAAGGCCAATCGCGTGTGAAACTTCCCGCGCACCCTCGAAATACACGCACATGCTATTTTTGACACAGCAGGTGTCGGTGTTTGTCGCATACCCCTTTGCACGTCATTTATCCTAGAGGGCCACAGTACGGGACATTCATCAGAGCTGTATATACGTGTTTTTTGTTAGCGCACATTTTGGCGCACATTTTTTTCATGCGCAGAGATTCTACCGCCTGCCTTCGTGTGGCGGACGTGTTTAGGCTTGTGCGCGTCTTTGCCCGTGCGCTGTTTTTCCCTATTCGATTCCATGAATACGTGCTGTAGGTGAGCGTGTGGGCGTTCCGCACACTTGCCTCCTGTACTTCCCCCGTGACGCCCACATTTTCACGAGTTGTTCCCCATTCCGCGTGTCACGCCCCGTGTTACGCCTACTTTTGTTATGTGTGCTTTCGCTGTGGCCGTAGCGCACGCCGTTAGATGACCTGTGCGCTGGCGTGTCACGCAGATTTTCAGCGCACATCCCAGATTTTACTTGCGCACGGACTTCCATGAATCGATGTGCGCGGGTTTCGCTGCGATTTTCGCACTTGCACTGCGATTCGCACGGTTTCGCACGCTTGCGCAGGAATTTTCAGCGCACATTAATTCCATGAATCGGCCTCATAGTCGTTGCAGCGCAAGAGGAAGGGAAGGCATGCGGAAATGAATCGGAGCAACAGCGTGCAGATGTTGAAGTTCGAGTCAAGAAAGTTGCAAAGAAAAGAAACAAATATAAGTATATATAAGTGCGACAGGCCTGGATTTTCTGCCAAGTACTGCACCTACCACTTGCAGGACATGGATAGTAAGAACATTGTGAGTTCGGTGGTCATGCAGGTGTCCCAATGTAAATCCTCAGTGGCCATGGAGAAACTAGGATTTATAAAATCATTGCAATATCTACAATCAAGGGGAATGCACATCGACCTCATAGCCACGGACAGACACGTTTCAATTGCCAAGACAACGAGAGAGCAGTTCCCACATATTAAACATCAATTTGACGTATGGCATCTTGCTAAATCAATCAATAAGAAAATCTCGGCTGCAGGGAAAAAAAAAAGCTTTTCAAAGTATTTCACAGTGGCCCCAGTCTATCAGCATATATATATAGAGAAAGACAAAGCTAGAGTGTAGATGCTGGGGGTGCAGAGAACAATTTATCACATAGGGGACCAATCACAATTAAAATATAATTTTAATGATGAGTCAAAGAAGTTAAAACAACCAATTAAATAAAGTGGTCCATAATGCAAAACATACAATATTCCAAACATCAAAGCAAAAACTAAAACAGGAATTACGTAACAGACTAGTTCGGCTAGTTATAAAACCAAAGTGTTGAGAGAGCACAAGTGGGTACCTATTAAACAGATTATATAGTACCCTACTTTCGTAAGCATCAATGTGTCGTAAGTTTGAATCTCTGGTTAAAATACAGAGAGGTATCTCGACATGTTTCTGTTCCTAAAACAAGTGTGGAACATTCATCAGGAGGAAATTATTAACGTAACCCAGTTACAGTTGACATATAGCACATAACAGTGAGCACTCCCTAGCACCTGCGGGAATAAAACAGAAAAAACAAATAGTTAGCTCTTGAGTAGCAAGATACTATGAGAGGTTCATAAAGTATGAACGTAGCGTACATCTGGGGGAAACAAATACCTCAAATGACGCCTGTGGGTGCTCGCTACTTGGAATAGTAGGAGGAGGAAGACCCCGTGGTCAATCCTGCAAGAGATAAAAAATTACCTTATAAGCATAATAAGTTGCTTCCAGGAAAACAAAAATTGTGTTACACACACAACAACCGAAAAGGAGACCAAATTGCAGAAGTCAAGTAATGAGTAGTGAGTAGTGGATGTCACCAGGATACTTCAGAGGTACGAAGGTTAGCGGAGGTGGATCTCCGAACAGAAAAAGGGGGTAGGATCGTTTCATCATAGGTAAGATAGAAAACCGCTATGCTAGAAGTGTAGATAAATAAAGGCTCCACAATGTTACAACTACTAAGGGGGCCATGCATCGCTCCGAAAGGTAGAGGGTAAGGTGGTAGACAGTAATGTCCCGAACCCGAAGATGACACCCACGGAAGTGTTACTATGGGGTATAGAAAAAACCCATACTTGTATACCTTGGGAAAACTCGTAAATGCTACAGTTCAGCGGGAATCCTTCGATCGACCCTAAAAGAGCAAGGACACATCCCAGCGGACCTAGGGTAAATATACGCTCGTTGCCCATCTCTTACAAACTTATTCAAGGGTGCTTAGGGAATAAGCACAAAAAGTTCAAAAATTCAAATCGCTTACCCTCCACCTAATCACCGCCAGAGGATAAGTGCTCTGTACTCAAAGGGAATGACTCCCCGAATAGCTCAGGAGGCTAGTCACCAAAGCTAGCAGGTAGTCATGGTTACCTGGTAGTCCTACCTCTATGTTTATTGAAAAAGCCCAGAGCCTGGAAAAACAAAGATCACGGTGGCGGCCATCTTAAGAAGAAAAGTATGTGCCTACAAGTCACTGGACCTTACGTAAACGGAGGTGGGGAGAGAGTAGCAGAAGATCAACATGGGAATGTGCACGACCTATACAGGTTAGGGAGGCAAATGTACAAACATCATAGTGATTGAACAAGAAAAAAGCATAAATGGTGCTAAATATTCTGCCAATCAATCGATTCATTGAGACCAATCACATCACTGTGCAGCATATATATCATTTTTTGCTCCATCTTCAGCAGTTTCTTTTCTCGTGCTAAAAAATTAGTTCCTTTGAGGGCTATTAGAACAGTCCATTTAAAGTCCTCATGATTATGCTTGAGCAAGTTGAAGTGTTTCACCATGGGAGCATTTTCAGTCTTATTCTTCAAACAGCTTCGATGTTCCATGATTCTGGTTTTGACTTTGCGAGTGGTCTTGCCCACATAGTGTAGTCCACATATGCAAGTGATCATGTACACCACAAACTCAGTATTACAATTTGTCAAATTCTTTTGCGTCCAGAGTTTTGAAAGGCCAACATCAATTGTTTTCGTTTTGGAAGTCAATTTACAGACACCGCATGAGCCGCAGGGGTAATGCCCGGTGGTATCGGGAAGGCCCCATAAAGTGGTAAGTCTGGGTTCCGAAATGTAACCACATTTAAGTTTGCTATTACTGACTCTGTTGCCAATAGTGGTGCTTCTTTTATATGCAAAGATAGGTCGTGGCATACCTAGAGAAGTAGTTTCAAAGATTTTCCAATTTTTCTTGATGATGTTGGTGATTTTAAAACTCTGGTCTGTAAAGGTGTTAACACAGACAATACGATCATCTTTGGGTTTAGCCGGTTTTGGTTCAAGCAATGCTTCGCGATTGTTATTAAAAGCCCTTTTTGCAGATTTTTTCACCAATTTTTTGGGGTAGCCTCTTTGTCTGAGTTTTTTACTGAGACATGCAGCCTCGGTCTCATATGTTTCTTTGTCCGAACTATTCCTTTTTAGGCGTAAAAATTGGCCAAATGGAAGGTTATCACGTAAATGTTTTATGTGATGGCTCGAATAGTCTAATAAGGAATTCTTATCAGTCGGTTTGTGGTATGGTTTGATTTTGAGAACCCCATTAGATGAATAGATGGTGAGATCTAGAAAATTGGTGGAAACATTGCTCGAAGTCATGGTGAACTGGAGATGTGGATTCAAACTATTGAGCCAGGTGAAAAAATGGTTGGCCTCATCAGCAGTACCTTTCCAAAGTACCAAAATGTCGTCGATATAACGACTCCATTTAACAATGTTGGTATTGAAAGGGTTTGAATTATTGTAAATATGGGAATTCTCAAAAGTCTCAACATAAAGATTGGCTACACTAGGAGCCATAGTCGCCCCCATTGCTGTTCCCTCGATTTGTTGGTAGAATTTACCATTAAACTCAAAATAGTTGCGTTTGAGTGCAAGTTCAACACACCAAAGGATAAACGATGTTGGCACGGGGTCCTTATCTGTGCGAGATAGAAGTGTTTCTTCAATAACATCCAAAGTGGCTTGTTGCGGGATATTCGTGTAGAGTGAGACAATATCCAGGCCCAATAGCAACTGTGTGGTAGGATCGAAATCATGGTTTTCATAGCTATTGATGACATCTCTGGAGTCTTTCAGATAGGATTGCATAGCTTGAACATATCCTTTCAAATAATGATCAGCAAAAGTGGAGAGGGGTTCGAGGACCGAGTCAATCCCTGCCACAATCGGCCTGCCAGGAGGGTTGATAAGAGTTTTGTGCACCTTAGGTAGGGTGTAAAACGTAGGGATTTTAGGTTTTTTGTTTACTAGGAAGTCTGCTTCCTGTTTTGAAATCCATTCTCGATCTTTAGCCTTAGAGACTTTGTCAGAGATAAGTATAAATAGTTCTGGGGTAGGGTCCTGTGTAAGAACACAATAATAGTGATTATTACCAAGTTGCCTTTCGCATTCTTTAATATAATCGCTACGATTAAGGATCACAATCCCCCCGCCTTTGTCAGCCTTCTTGATGATAATGAGTGGATTTTTAGATAGAGAATCTAGGGCCTTGTGTTCCGCCTTAGAGAGGTTTTGGAAGGATCTCTGGTGTTTATTCTCGAGGGCGGTGACTTCCGCCATCACTTTCTTTTCAAAAACCAAAGATTCTGGAGAAAAACTCTGCGGAGGTGGGTAAAATGTGGAAGGGTTGCGTAGACCCGTGCAGTTGGGGGGTCCTTCATAGACGTTCTCTGTTTCGAGAGAGAAGAATTCTTTGAGATGAATTTTCCTCATCAATTGTTTGAATTCTATACGGAATTCGAAAGGGTCATGTTGTTTGGTCATGACGTATCCAAGTCCCTTATTAAGGACTTGTTGTTCCGTTTCTGTAAGTATGTAGTCAGAGAGGTTAATCAGAAGCGACTCCCGCTTCGGGTTTGTTTCGGTCCGTCGTCCCATGTGTTTCTGTTCTGGGCCTGGTATAAAAAACGGCCCTGATTGTTCCTCCTTCCTCTGCTGTTCTGCCGTCTTGTGAACTGGCCTCTGCCCCTTTTGTTGGTTGTCTTATTCTCCGAGGAAGTTCCTTCTCCCGCATCATCGGGGTCACTGCTGTCATTACTTGTGCTGTATGAGGTGTTACGGAACCTCACTCGTCTGTTGCGTTGGGTGGGACCACTAGTTTGTAAGGTTTTATTGACATAGTCGTCTTTTACATACGGGAAAGCTTTCTCATGTGCAAAACGTGCTAGGTCTTTTTTCATACGTTGGATGCGTTCCCTAGTGTTAGTTGTTTTGAATTCTTTAAGATCTTTCTCAATCTCTTCTAGTTGTTTTTTAAAATGTTCAAGTGGTAGTAGTTTCTGTATATTTTCTTCGATTTTGAGTAGTTCGATTTCTATCTTAGTAGATGTTTCTTTTGCGGTATCGATAATCAGAATTAACCAATCGCGACCACAGCGATTCGCTATATAACTCCATTGCACTCGAAACTTTTCATTGTCAAGGAACAATCTTGGTTCATTCATGACAGTAAGTCCTTGGGGTAATGCTTTATTCTTGAGATATTCAAGCATGATCGCTCCGTGAAGTTCCGTCCGTGTGAGCCTTTTTCTTAGCTGTATCAGTTCGTTCCATTCATCTTTTTCTTGTGTGTTATCCCTGATGGCATCCTGATCAAGAATAGAGATAGCTTTCATAAGGGCTGCTGCGTAGTCCTCACTATAAGCTAAGGTTCTATCTTCTGCCATTATGGAGGTAAAAGTAGGGGGATCCGGGTCTCAAAGACTGCTGTGTGTGGGCACAAAATACCACCCACTTGTAAAGGTTTCCTGTGACCGATAGCCACTATGAATCATTTATACTAAGAGGAAGCCTGGTATACTTATAGCTGCAAACAAATAGCTAAGTATACTTTGTCTATGTCCAGGAAAACAATAGCCTATATATATAGAGAAAGACAAAGCTAGAGTGTAGATGCTGGGGGTGCAGAGAACAATTTATCACATAGGGGACCAATCACAATTAAAATATAATTTTAATGATGAGTCAAAGAAGTTAAAACAACCAATTAAATAAAGTGGTCCATAATACAAAACATACAATATTCCAAACATCAAAGCAAAAACTAAAACAGGAATTACGTAACAGACTAGTTCGGCTAGTTATAAAACCAAAGTGTTGAGAGAGCACAAGTGGGTACCTATTAAACAGATTATATAGTACCCTACTTTCGTAAGCATCAATGTGTCGTAAGTTTGAATCTCTGGTTAAAATACAGAGAGGTATCTCGACATGTTTCTGTTCCTAAAACAAGTGTGGAACATTCATCAGGAGGAAATTATTAACGTAACCCAGTTACAGTTGACATATAGCACATAACAGTGAGCACTCCCTAGCACCTGCGGGAATAAAACAGAAAAAACAAATAGTTAGCTCTTGAGTAGCAAGATACTATGAGAGGTTCATAAAGTATGAACGTAGCGTACATCTGGGGGAAACAAATACCTCAAATGACGCCTGTGGGTGCTCGCTACTTGGAATAGTAGGAGGAGGAA
This sequence comes from Ambystoma mexicanum, assembly GCF_040938575.1. NCBI lineage: Eukaryota > Metazoa > Chordata > Amphibia > Caudata > Ambystomatidae > Ambystoma > Ambystoma mexicanum. The sequence goes on from NC_090934.1 coordinate 676,726,515, forward strand.
GACCCCGTGGTCAATCCTGCAAGAGATAAAAAATTACCTTATAAGCATAATAAGTTGCTTCCAGGAAAACAAAAATTGTGTTACACACACAACAACCGAAAAGGAGACCAAATTGCAGAAGTCAAGTAATGAGTAGTGAGTAGTGGATGTCACCAGGATACTTCAGAGGTACGAAGGTTAGCGGAGGTGGATCTCCGAACAGAAAAAGGGGGTAGGATCGTTTCATCATAGGTAAGATAGAAAACCGCTATGCTAGAAGTGTAGATAAATAAAGGCTCCACAATGTTACAACTACTAAGGGGGCCATGCATCGCTCCGAAAGGTAGAGGGTAAGGTGGTAGACAGTAATGTCCCGAACCCGAAGATGACACCCACGGAAGTGTTACTATGGGGTATAGAAAAAACCCATACTTGTATACCTTGGGAAAACTCGTAAATGCTACAGTTCAGCGGGAATCCTTCGATCGACCCTAAAAGAGCAAGGACACATCCCAGCGGACCTAGGGTAAATATACGCTCGTTGCCCATCTCTTACAAACTTATTCAAGGGTGCTTAGGGAATAAGCACAAAAAGTTCAAAAATTCAAATCGCTTACCCTCCACCTAATCACCGCCAGAGGATAAGTGCTCTGTACTCAAAGGGAATGACTCCCCGAATAGCTCAGGAGGCTAGTCACCAAAGCTAGCAGGTAGTCATGGTTACCTGGTAGTCCTACCTCTATGTTTATTGAAAAAGCCCAGAGCCTGGAAAAACAAAGATCACGGTGGCGGCCATCTTAAGAAGAAAAGTATGTGCCTACAAGTCACTGGACCTTACGTAAACGGAGGTGGGGAGAGAGTAGCAGAAGATCAACATGGGAATGTGCACGACCTATACAGGTTAGGGAGGCAAATGTACAAACATCATAGTGATTGAACAAGAAAAAAGCATAAATGGTGCTAAATATTCTGCCAATCAATCGATTCATTGAGACCAATCACATCACTGTGCAGCATATATATCATTTTTTGCTCCATCTTCAGCAGTTTCTTTTCTCGTGCTAAAAAATTAGTTCCTTTGAGGGCTATTAGAACAGTCCATTTAAAGTCCTCATGATTATGCTTGAGCAAGTTGAAGTGTTTCACCATGGGAGCATTTTCAGTCTTATTCTTCAAACAGCTTCGATGTTCCATGATTCTGGTTTTGACTTTGCGAGTGGTCTTGCCCACATAGTGTAGTCCACATATGCAAGTGATCATGTACACCACAAACTCAGTATTACAATTTGTCAAATTCTTTTGCGTCCAGAGTTTTGAAAGGCCAACATCAATTGTTTTCGTTTTGGAAGTCAATTTACAGACACCGCATGAGCCGCAGGGGTAATGCCCGGTGGTATCGGGAAGGCCCCATAAAGTGGTAAGTCTGGGTTCCGAAATGTAACCACATTTAAGTTTGCTATTACTGACTCTGTTGCCAATAGTGGTGCTTCTTTTATATGCAAAGATAGGTCGTGGCATACCTAGAGAAGTAGTTTCAAAGATTTTCCAATTTTTCTTGATGATGTTGGTGATTTTAAAACTCTGGTCTGTAAAGGTGTTAACACAGACAATACGATCATCTTTGGGTTTAGCCGGTTTTGGTTCAAGCAATGCTTCGCGATTGTTATTAAAAGCCCTTTTTGCAGATTTTTTCACCAATTTTTTGGGGTAGCCTCTTTGTCTGAGTTTTTTACTGAGACATGCAGCCTCGGTCTCATATGTTTCTTTGTCCGAACTATTCCTTTTTAGGCGTAAAAATTGGCCAAATGGAAGGTTATCACGTAAATGTTTTATGTGATGGCTCGAATAGTCTAATAAGGAATTCTTATCAGTCGGTTTGTGGTATGGTTTGATTTTGAGAACCCCATTAGATGAATAGATGGTGAGATCTAGAAAATTGGTGGAAACATTGCTCGAAGTCATGGTGAACTGGAGATGTGGATTCAAACTATTGAGCCAGGTGAAAAAATGGTTGGCCTCATCAGCAGTACCTTTCCAAAGTACCAAAATGTCGTCGATATAACGACTCCATTTAACAATGTTGGTATTGAAAGGGTTTGAATTATTGTAAATATGGGAATTCTCAAAAGTCTCAACATAAAGATTGGCTACACTAGGAGCCATAGTCGCCCCCATTGCTGTTCCCTCGATTTGTTGGTAGAATTTACCATTAAACTCAAAATAGTTGCGTTTGAGTGCAAGTTCAACACACCAAAGGATAAACGATGTTGGCACGGGGTCCTTATCTGTGCGAGATAGAAGTGTTTCTTCAATAACATCCAAAGTGGCTTGTTGCGGGATATTCGTGTAGAGTGAGACAATATCCAGGCCCAATAGCAACTGTGTGGTAGGATCGAAATCATGGTTTTCATAGCTATTGATGACATCTCTGGAGTCTTTCAGATAGGATTGCATAGCTTGAACATATCCTTTCAAATAATGATCAGCAAAAGTGGAGAGGGGTTCGAGGACCGAGTCAATCCCTGCCACAATCGGCCTGCCAGGAGGGTTGATAAGAGTTTTGTGCACCTTAGGTAGGGTGTAAAACGTAGGGATTTTAGGTTTTTTGTTTACTAGGAAGTCTGCTTCCTGTTTTGAAATCCATTCTCGATCTTTAGCCTTAGAGACTTTGTCAGAGATAAGTATAAATAGTTCTGGGGTAGGGTCCTGTGTAAGAACACAATAATAGTGATTATTACCAAGTTGCCTTTCGCATTCTTTAATATAATCGCTACGATTAAGGATCACAATCCCCCCGCCTTTGTCAGCATTCTTGATGATAATGAGTGGATTTTTAGATAGAGAATCTAGGGCCTTGTGTTCCGCCTTAGAGAGGTTTTGGAAGGATCTCTGGTGTTTATTCTCGAGGGCGGTGACTTCCGCCATCACTTTCTTTTCAAAAACCAAAGATTCTGGAGAAAAACTCTGCGGAGGTGGGTAAAATGTGGAAGGGTTGCGTAGACCCGTGCAGTTGGGGGGTCCTTCATAGACGTTCTCTGTTTCGAGAGAGAAGAATTCTTTGAGATGAATTTTCCTCATCAATTGTTTGAATTCTATACGGAATTCGAAAGGGTCATGTTGTTTGGTCATGACGTATCCAAGTCCCTTATTAAGGACTTGTTGTTCCGTTTCTGTAAGTATGTAGTCAGAGAGGTTAATCAGAAGCGACTCCCGCTTCGGGTTTGTTTCGGTCCGTCGTCCCATGTGTTTCTGTTCTGGGCCTGGTATAAAAAACGGCCCTGATTGTTCCTCCTTCCTCTGCTGTTCTGCCGTCTTGTGAACTGGCCTCTGCCCCTTTTGTTGGTTGTCTTATTCTCCGAGGAAGTTCCTTCTCCCGCATCATCGGGGTCACTGCTGTCATTACTTGTGCTGTATGAGGTGTTACGGAACCTCACTCGTCTGTTGCGTTGGGTGGGACCACTAGTTTGTAAGGTTTTATTGACATAGTCGTCTTTTACATACGGGAAAGCTTTCTCATGTGCAAAACGTGCTAGGTCTTTTTTCATACGTTGGATGCGTTCATACGTTGGATACGTTGAATTCAAACCCTTTCAATACCAACATTGTTAAATGGAGTCGTTATATCGACGACATTTTGGTACTTTGGAAAGGTACTGCTGATGAGGCCAACCATTTTTTCACCTGGCTCAATAGTTTGAATCCACATCTCCAGTTCACCATGACTTCGAGCAATGTTTCCACCAATTTTCTAGATCTCACCATCTATTCATCTAATGGGGTTCTCAAAATCAAACCATACCACAAACCGACTGATAAGAATTCCTTATTAGACTATTCGAGCCATCACATAAAACATTTACGTGATAACCTTCCATTTGGCCAATTTTTACGCCTAAAAAGGAATAGTTCGGACAAAGAAACATATGAGACCGAGGCTGCATGTCTCAGTAAAAAACTCAGACAAAGAGGCTACCCCAAAAAATTGGTGAAAAAATCTGCAAAAAGGGCTTTTAATAACAATCGCGAAGCATTGCTTGAACCAAAACCGGCTAAACCCAAAGATGATCGTATTGTCTGTGTTAACACCTTTACAGACCAGAGTTTTAAAATCACCAACATCATCAAGAAAAATTGGAAAATCTTTGAAACTACTTCTCTAGGTATGCCACGACCTATCTTTGCATATAAAAGAAGCACCACTATTGGCAACAGAGTCAGTAATAGCAAACTTAAATGTGGTTACATTTCGGAACCCAGACTTACCACTTTATGGGGCCTTCCCGATACCACCGGGCATTACCCCTGCGGCTCATGCGGTGTCTGTAAATTGACTTCCAAAACGAAAACAATTGATGTTGGCCTTTCAAAACTCTGGACGCAAAAGAATTTGACAAATTGTAATACTGAGTTTGTGGTGTACATGATCACTTGCATATGTGGACTACACTATGTGGGCAAGACCACTCGCAAAGTCAAAACCAGAATCATGGAACATCGAAGCTGTTTGAAGAATAAGACTGAAAATGCTCCCATGGTGAAACACTTCAACTTGCTCAAGCATAATCATGAGGACTTTAAATGGACTGTTCTAATAGCCCTCAAAGGAACTAATTTTTTAGCACGAGAAAAGAAACTGCTGAAGATGGAGCAAAAAATGATATATATGCTGCACAGTGATGTGATTGGTCTCAATGAATCGATTGATTGGCAGAATATTTAGCACCATTTATGCTTTTTTCTTGTTCAATCACTATGATGTTTGTACATTTGCCTCCCTAACCTGTATAGGTCGTGCACATTCCCATGTTGATCTTCTGCTACTCTCTCCCCACCTCCGTTTACGTAAGGTCCAGTGACTTGTAGGCACATACTTTTCTTCTTAAGATGGCCGCCACCGTGATCTTTGTTTTTCCAGGCTCTGGGCTTTTTCAATAAACATAGAGGTAGGACTACCAGGTAACCATGACTACCTGCTAGCTTTGGTGACTAGCCTCCTGAGCTATTCGGGGAGTCATTCCCTTTGAGTACAGAGCACTTATCCTCTGGCGGTGATTAGGTGGAGGGTAAGCGATTTGAATTTTTGAACTTTTTGTGCTTATTCCCTAAGCACCCTTGAATAAGTTTGTAAGAGATGGGCAACGAGCGTATATTTACCCTAGGTCCGCTGGGATGTGTCCTTGCTCTTTTAGGGTCGATCGAAGGATTCCCGCTGAACTGTAGCATTTACGAGTTTTCCCAAGGTATACAAGTATGGGTTTTTTCTATACCCCATAGTAACACTTCCGTGGGTGTCATCTTCGGGTTCGGGACATTACTGTCTACCACCTTACCCTCTACCTTTCGGAGCGATGCATGGCCCCCTTAGTAGTTGTAACATTGTGGAGCCTTTATTTATCTACACTTCTAGCATAGCGGTTTTCTATCTTACCTATGATGAAACGATCCTACCCCCTTTTTCTGTTCGGAGATCCACCTCCGCTAACCTTCGTACCTCTGAAGTATCCTGGTGACATCCACTACTCACTACTCATTACTTGACTTCTGCAATTTGGTCTCCTTTTCGGTTGTTGTGTGTGTAACACAATTTTTGTTTTCCTGGAAGCAACTTATTATGCTTATAAGGTAATTTTTTATCTCTTGCAGGATTGACCACGGGGTCTTCCTCCTCCTACTATTCCAAGTAGCGAGCACCCACAGGCGTCATTTGAGGTATTTGTTTCCCCCAGATGTACGCTACGTTCATACTTTATGAACCTCTCATAGTATCTTGCTACTCAAGAGCTAACTATTTGTTTTTTCTGTTTTATTCCCGCAGGTGCTAGGGAGTGCTCACTGTTATGTGCTATATGTCAACTGTAACTGGGTTACGTTAATAATTTCCTCCTGATGAATGTTCCACACTTGTTTTAGGAACAGAAACATGTCGAGATACCTCTCTGTATTTTAACCAGAGATTCAAACTTACGACACATTGATGCTTACGAAAGTAGGGTACTATATAATCTGTTTAATAGGTACCCACTTGTGCTCTCTCAACACTTTGGTTTTATAACTAGCCGAACTAGTCTGTTACGTAATTCCTGTTTTAGTTTTTGCTTTGATGTTTGGAATATTGTATGTTTTGTATTATGGACCACTTTATTTAATTGGTTGTTTTAACTTCTTTGACTCATCATTAAAATTATATTTTAATTGTGATTGGTCCCCTATGTGATAAATTGTTCTCTGCACCCCCAGCATCTACACTCTAGCTTTGTCTTTCTCTCTATATATATAGGCTATTGTTTTCCTGGACATAGACAAAGTATACTTAGCTATTTGTTTGCAGCTATAAGTATACCAGGCTTCCTCTTAGTATAAATGACCCAGTCTATCAGCAACCATCTTTGGTGGAGCTCCAAAACTTGTGAAGGGTCAGTGGAAATCCTACTTGAAAAATGGTGGTCACTGATGCACCACTGTACCAACGTTCACTGCTGGACAGAAAACCAACATTTCCACCAATGTGAACATGACCCTTTGTCCACACAGGAGGCACGGAAGAAGAAGTGGTTGATTGCATCTTCAACTACACACAAAGCCATTGAGAAGATTGTTTCGATAAAACTCTATAAAAAGATTTGAGGGGACTGACAGAATTCTGTCACACAGGAGAATTGGAGGTGTTCCACAATATGTGCCTAAAGTACAGGTCAAAGCGATTGCATTTCAGCTTACAGGAAATTAAACATAGGACTCTACTAGCGGTCTTGGCCCATAACGAGAATGTGGGCCATGAACAGTCTAGGACTACGGGAAATGTAGGGATGCATCGCCACACTACGACCTTTGGAAAAAAAACTAAGAAACGGGGGGTAAAACCAGTATATGAGGAAATGGAGTTCGACTTTGTTAAAGGCCTTATTGTTAGTGTACTAGAGAAGCACAGATATGGAATTTTGAGCGTTTCTGTGCAGAGCACTGATGCATTGCCACCAAACATTGCCACTGTGCCATGTCCACCCAAAGCAAAGCTCGTTGAGAACTTCAAATCCCGGTTTAAATAAATCATTGTAATCTGATTGTCTTTTTGAAAATAATGTTATTGTACAGTGTGCATACAAAGTATGCTAACCCTAAACCCTCCATTCACCATCCTGGGTGGCGAACAACATGGGTGTCATATTTGACTTCTCTCTCTATTCACCTCATATCGCTGACCTTGTGAATATGTGTATGTATATATTTTTGTTGCTGTAACTAAGTTTCGCAATCTCATGTAAATGCTGCGCACTGTTAACCGAGGGGAGGCTTGCGTATTGCAAATAATAAAACAAATAAACAATAAATCTCACTTTCATCTCAACTCCTCGGGTACTTTATACTTTCCCTGACCTTCCCCCAAAAAGTCAATGTCTCCATAGTTATGGTTCTCTAGGGCTGCAAAGCTCGCGGACAACGAGGACAAAATTGGGGGCCTTAGAACGCACCAAGCGAGGCGTTGCAGATGGGAGAGAAGCCAGTTTGCATTTGCACATTGAGGCCTAGTACAAACATGGAGTCGAAAATTCAAGTTCTCACAGATGGCTTTAGACGGGATGTTGCAAAGTAAGAATGTATGCTCATGCAGAGTGAAGGTCAGCGGCTTTGATTTTGTGCTCGCGGGCTGAAGAGGTCCGCAAATCGCACTGGCAGTATAAGGTTCTATTGTTTTTTGACCTTGAGAGACAGGGACCATGCCGAAAGGACTTCATTTGAAGGAGGGGGGCAATAAGGCTGAAAATTCTGAAACTAGACCGAGTTTCATGTTAGTTCAGTATATGAAAAATCGTTGGCACGAACACAGTGGGATTTACGGACTGCATTACGCAGAGATACAATGGAAATGGCAAATATAATGTAAGTAACTCTTTAGACGCTTTTATACCGGAATGAATGAAGAGCAAGTACAACATTTGTGGGGTTGTCTTTCTACCGGGCACATGGGCATGCATGTGCCCATTCGACACGCATGTAGACAAACAGTCGTTTCTCAGTGGTTCAATGGTAAAAAAAATCCTTAGTTTGTGCGTTTCCCTCGATTTATTTCGTTAGTTTTTGCATTGCTTTTAGAGCTGAACATACTCCATTGCACTATCCTTGCAAGCAAATAGTTTCAGCTCACCCGTAATAAATAAAATGAATAATAGTAATAAAGATCGGCTGGTGAGACTAATTTCAATTTTTATGTTTTCTAAACAGGTACATCCTACCGTATTGCCACTGCCACCTATTCCAGACCGCAGAAGATGGATTTTTCAACCGCCAGCTGCAGCTTCTTGTAAACAACTGCACTACATTGACCATGTTATGGGACGATCGCCAAGGAGCCATATGCCCTTACGCGGTACCAGCGGCTAGAAGCAACATATCGACCTTTACGGTGGCCTAGTGCCTAGTTGATGGAACAGCCTTGCGGTTCACTGTGCGTCCAAAGTGCTTCTTTTAACGAAAACCAACACCCTGTGTACCATAAAGGAACAGCGCTTGACTCACGATAAACTTTTCCGGATTTGTGGATTGAGAGAAAAGAAAAAAAAATCCATTCCGATTTAATATGCCAATTGCTGAATATTCTCCAAACATTTAATGTCAAATAAATGTACTTTACCAAATGTACCGTATTGCTGTTTGATTTTAAAGTACAGTTTCATATTCCGAATTGTGGCGCGCTGTGTTGTGAGTTGATCTGTGTTGGTTTCCGGGTTCTGTGTGAAGTCGTGTAGAAGACGACTGGGCGCGTTTGCCTACGCAGCACAGTAACGTCACGGAGAGAGGTGGGGAATATGAATGTTTTGATAATGTCAGGGGCGGGGGATATGATTTAGTGCCGCAAAAGCAGGTCAGCCAGGGCGATGGGGCAAGTGATAGGATTATCACAAAATGGCAGCGCCCTGGCGCCTGTTTTCACGTGCGTTTAATGAACGAAAACTCGGGTAAGGTCCATAGGAAAAATTTCTAAAATCGAGCGACTTAGGCTTAAAAACACATGGCCGACCGGTAGGGACAATAACATTTTTTGACCAAACCATTCCTTTAACAAAACCATCCAACTGTGTTAGATGCTTTGAGCCGTTAGTTTGACTGGTTAATTTGTGGGCTGTGCTGGTCCCCACAGAGGCGAAAACACTCCAAAGTCGGTCCAGACTTACAATGCTTTATTATTTATGTCAGCATGGCATGGAAACAAACCAGAAAACGACGCGTTTCGTGATACACAGACCGCTTGATCACGTTCAAAAGGTATATATATGTACATGTACCAGTTATTTTTTGTTTTTGAATAAACCTGTCCAGTTAATATGAACTCTAGGCATCTAAATCCACTTCTGGCAATTAAAAAGGAGGTGCAAGATAAGACGTGTTACCACATACATTTCCCAGACACTGGACAATATCAACATTGACTGAGATCTTAGGGAAGTACTTAGTGGTTCTTTAATTGCTATTTCAGTTGGAAGAGACATTAAATGAAAGACTGACAGTTGTGGGAAACAGAGTTTATAAAAATAAAATCATTTTTAGCATGACTGAATACAATTTGCAAGCTTAAACATAAAATACAAATACATTGCATTATACAAAGCATGCTCATGTTGCTCCCTTTCAGCATCAACATTAGAATTGGGGTGAGATATTTGATATGAGTAGGCACATTTATGTCTAAAAGTGTAAGAGAATTTCTGAATATATTATTGTTTTGTCAAGACATAACATCTAAACTTATCAAAGGCATTTCATAACCTATAACGGAATTACTTATCTGACATGTTAGCGAGAGTGAATTACAGACAGTTTGCTTACACTTTATGTATGTTGTATGCTAATTCTAAAGTAGGAATTTGAATAATTGTTATTACATCAAACCCAACTAGGATGCAAAAGGGAATGAGGTAGAAATGTAGATTAACCCCCTTGTTATAATTCACTTCAGCAGTTGTTATTGGAAAATGATTGACAGTAAGGGTCATACTTTGAAGTATGTAGTACAAGATTACATTTTTTGCAAATGGTCTGCTTGAGATGGTATTGCACCCCTCTACCTTGAGCCTGACTTTTAACTGATGGATGCATTTTGGGTAGTTGCAATGCATTGAAATAACTGGGCAACGTTCACAGTGGTTCGGTCATTTACGGAAGCATTTAGGATTAAGGATTTGCAAGAATGAGACCTTAAGTCCAATATTATTAAAACATGAGTACCATTCCCAACAAGGACAAAGTTAGAAAGGATTTAACTTGATTTGTATTTATGTGCCAAACATACAACCGAGATAAGCATTTTGCCAAAATGTATTTGAGTTTTCAGTCGGCCACTGCCGAGTTTCCATTTCAAATGTTTTCAAATTTGGGCTATCTTATAAACAGTTTCTGTATGGTCACAACAAGAAACATGCCACTTCACTCAAGAGATTTATGCAATTTTAACAATTGAGGGATTTAGTTTCCCTCAAAGCAGAATTTAACATGGTTGTGTAGCTTTATTACTAAAATGTAAACAAGTTATCTGTAATCAGAATGTCTTGATCCCTAGTAGTAGGAACAATTATTATCAATCTTCGCTACCCATCTGAAACACAAAGTGACTAAAAATGCTTCTAAGACAGCAGTTAAAAGAAAGCTCAATATCTGAAACTTCAGGACATTTTTGGCATTTGGAATAATAACAATTACCTTCAAAGTCAAACCACTGATTTGGAGAATCTGATAGATTATGAAGGGTATCTGGTTACTAAATAAACCTTTGTCACTAGAAGGACTTTATTTACAAAATTCAATGCAAGAAAATGAATAATGTACCAAATGTTGAACTGTGTATTATTTTAAATTACAATCAAAGTAAACAAGTTCACTGAACTTAAATTTGCCTAGGACTCTTTAGAGGTTACCCATTTTCAGATTATAATTTCAAAACCCTGTTAAAGTCAGAGACTCTAGTATGCATAGTGGTCTTGTACATTTGACTTAGTGGTCCTCTCTAAAAATGTGCAAGGAAAGGATGCACATAAGAAAATAAATCAAAGTGTAAACAAATGCACAGGAAGAGCTGAGGGTAAAACAAAATAAACTTAAACATTGAACGCTATTTGATACAAAAAATATATATTTGTACTGGGCTCAGAGATAAATATTCATATTGGATCATAAAGAAGAACCTTCTTGTAGGGTTTGTAAAAAAGATAATGGCCATGTACATGTGTTCCTGCAATGAACTCAAGTTAAACACTGATAACAATACATGTATGAAATGATGGTATGGATTACAATTAGTTTTATCTCAAGAGATGTGTCAGTGATTCTTTGAAATGAATCCGTAGTCTTGTCCCACAATGGGGAAAAAAGCAGATCACCTACATTTGATTTAACGAGCAGAATAAAACTGAACTTGGGAGCAGATGGAAACAACATGAGCCTAAAAATTATAATAAACAATTGGAAAAACAACAAAAGCCATATTTATAATTGAAGAATGGAGTACAAAATACCGAATCCTGCAAACAAACTTTTACAATTAGAGATGAAGATGAAAAACAATGTCCATCTTAAAACATTTGGCAAGCACATTTGTGCGATTAGAACTAGATGCTTCTCATATACATTTGCACCTTGACGTTTTAGAAGATATTAGTATTAGCATTTGGTGGCTGTAAATATGACATAAATAATGTTTATCAGTTTTAAAATGATACAGTTTGGGTTTGGTCTCAACTTTAGTATGTGCAATGTATGTTTGTATCTTAAATGTAATATTTTGCGGTTACTTTCTTTAAAAAATGAATATTTATTAAAACAAAATGTGGCAGCAGACAAACTCATGAGACCAAGGCGTGTTCCAAGCGGGGATCATCTAGAATGGGACCTAGGTGCATTTAGAATATCGCCATGCACAGGCTACATTAAACAAATGATCAAACAATTGAAAAAGTGAAATTGTCAGGAGGGGCCGCACCGTAAATTGCAACCCCAGTACTGGTCCTGAAAATTAAACTCTGAAGGCCGCAACTTATGTCAAGGAATGAGTTTAGGGACGCAGTGAAGGATCGGAGGCTTTCATTCGGTATCCAGTCATTGCCTCGACAGCCAAACCATCAACAACCATACCCTTGAAAATAATGCATCGAAACAAAAAGAAAAACATTGAATGCATTTTTTTCAATGGTAAAGGGTTTAGTTTAGCAAAAATGGGTTTTAAATATTAAAAAAGGTGGGTTGGGTGAACCCCCCCAATTAAAAAAAAAAAAAATGCATTCAAATGTTTTTTTTGTCAGTGCTTTTCTTTCAAGGGTATGGTTGTTGATGGAGGTAATCACTATAAACCATTCATTCACAAACTGAAAATTGGATGATGGGATGTAGCGGTACATGAGGCATGGTATGGGGAAGGTGGGCCTCCTGCAGGTGAGGGCGTGAGGATTACTGATACCAACTCGGTATGAATTCATTTTCACAGAAAGGTTCTGTGTCCCTGACACCAGAGGGAGTCCAAACAAAAGTGTGAATGTATAGACATTATGGGAGAGAAACAACTACTAACCACAGGCGCACAATTTGCATATCTATGTCTGTGTTTGATTTCCAATTTAGCGTTTATAAAATGTTGATAAGAAAATAAACCCTTGCAAACATATGACGTGTCCTTTTAAAACACTATGGGCCTCATTACGCGGTAGGCGGTAAGTAACGGTCCTTAACGGCATGGAGTAAATAACGTGTCCATGTACCAACCAGCATGCTAATTGCATGCCATTACGAGTCCGCGGGCACGAGCATTGCGCCATGCCGGTAAGGACACGACCACCATGCCAGTAAAGACCCCAAAATGTCCCTTAGCGGCATCAAGTAAAGCGCTGATAGCACTAGCGGCATCCATGAATCTGGCATTAGCGGTGACCGCTAAAAGCGGTGACCGTAATTAAGCGGAACCTGAAGTAGCGTCATCCCACAGGAATGGGAAGGAGCATGGCTGCTATCATGAAAAACACAATCCATTGCCATCCTCAGCCCCCAGGACCTGCAGCAATACTACAGCTGGCCAAACCTCATCCAACAACACTTGAGAATGCCCAAGGCCCTAAAGAAAGGTGCAGCACGCCAGCGCAAGGAACGTTTCTCTAATGATGAACTAACCATGCTTGCAGATACACAAGCTGCAAATGCAGAGGAATGCAGAGGTTGTGTTTGTTCTAGACATGCGGCATCCCGCCCAGATAAAAAAAGGAGATCTGGGAGGAGGTGGCACGGAAAGTCAGTGCGGTGGGCACCACCCCCGCACTGTAAAAGACGTCCGCAAGGGCTGGGATGACCTGCGCCTCTATGTCAGGAGCATACTCGCAGCCAACAGGAGCCAGGCCATGGGTACAGGAGGCGGAGGAGGATCCCCAATTAAGATGCAAGCTTGGGAGGAGACATATGCCAGCACCATTGGCATAGAGTCAATCGAGGCAGTGAGGGAAATGGAGCGCGGTGTGCCATCATTGGCAGATGGAGGTGAGTGTCCACACAAAACACTGCAATGCAAAGCATGAAGTTCTCCCCCAAATGGGACCTTGAAATTAGCTAAAGCATGGGGCATCACACACACATGTACACAACACTACCCATATGCTGTGCACATCCACATCACAACCCCATACATGCAGCACCTCATACATGTGTCACCCAGACGTATGCATGTATGCCCCCACCCATATTGCAGGCAACCTGTATGTCCAAACTCGAAGTAAAAATGCTCAGAACTGCAGCAATATCAACATATGCATGATGCACGTTGACCCATCACCGATGCAATCCCTCTCTTGGTTCCCCACAGGCTCACAATCTGACAGTGAGGAGCAGGACTCCGCAACGCAGGCCCAAACACTGCTGAAAAAGGCCAGGGGCATGGAAGGAGGCGCCAGGCCCAGCACATCAAGGGCCACTGGCAAACCTGGACCATCACAGAGGCCCAAAGCCGCTCATGTCGTAACGTCACCAAGGCGTGGAAGGGCGACCAACACTGTAATGGCACCCACACCAGCCAGTCCAACCACACAGGAGCCACTGGCAGAAGGCTCACTCTCTGCTGCCAACAGCTCAGTTGGTGAGGCAGCTGCCACGGCACCCCAGTCTGACGTTGAGGAACCAGGTCATACACCTTTAGGACAGCGTACACCCAGCCTGCAGCAGTTATCCCACCACAGCCCACACCCCACATCCAATGGCAGCGGCCATGAGCTGTCTGAGGGTGGATCATTGGCAGGGAGAAGGAGTCCCATGGACAGCTCACTTGATGGCAGACACATGCTGCAAGCTGCACCAAGACCAACCAAACGCAGGGACAGAGACCAGGGACTCAGCGTCATCCAACAGCGCCAGGAGGAGCTCACTGCACTAGTTGGACAGCATGTGAGCGAGGGTGCTCTGGCGAGGGAGGAGTGTCACGAATTTGCAAAGGACATCATAATCGCCATTGAGACAAGTACGACACGCATATGCGCAGAGTTGGCAGCTGTGAGGCAGGTACTCAGACGCATTACGGATGCGATGAAGAGCCAGTGTCTGGCACAGGGACTGGAGCAACCAAGCACCACCTCCTCTGCCAGCTCCAGGCAGACCAGCCCTCTGCGCAGGTCCACGCGGGCTTGCGTCGGCCAGACTCCCAACCACCCAATGGTGGCAGAGGATGTGGGTAGTAGGGGCAGCCTGTCATAGTTGACTCTTACACATGAATGCCTCACTGGCGTGCACACCATGTTTGGTGGAGTTGTGGGAGGATGGGGGAGAGGGTGTTTGGGGGAGTTGAGGGGGGAGGGGGGCAGAGGGTGTTTGGGGGAGTTGTGGGGGGAGGGGGAGAGGGTGTTTGGTGGAGGGTTCATGCACTTCATTTTCACTTAATGTGCAATACACCTGTTGTGTCAAGTACAATCACATGACTCGACATTGATTATTGTGCATGTGTGCTTTATTTGTGAACAGTGCACAGTGTTCATGTCGCCACAACACCCAGATGCTGGCGCACAACACATCCCTCCTGTGCATCGCCACCTGCCTGACGTGCAGCCCCATCTCCTCCCTCCTCATCCTCCTAGTCAGGCGGTTGCAGTTCAACGTCAGGGGGCAGAGGCACGTTTCGTCTGATGCACATATTGTGCAGCATGACACATGCCATGATGATCTTGGACACCTTCTCATGCCCGTACAGGAGTGCCCCACCCGACCTGCTGAGGCAGCGTAACCGTGCCTTCAAAAGGCTAAATGCCTGCTCTATCACTGCACGGGTACGGGTATGTGCACGATTGTAGTTCTCTTCGTGCCTGTTCTGTGGGTTCCGGACAGGGGTAAGGCGCCACCTCTTCAAGGGATAGCCGGCATCACCTGCATGGGTGCAACAATGGTTATGTGTAAGGGATGTCACCAAATGGAACCCGTACCTATGACACAAAGCATGTATTGATTTCCTGTTCTCATCCACAAATACCTGCATGAATTGAGCTAATCAAAGTAACTGCAATGTGTGTAGTCACATGATCGACAGGTGTGCATAGCATCGTCTAGTGGATGCAGGGGTGTCCTATTCCTTGTGAGTGTTCATGCAATGTGGTTGTCCGCGGCAGTTGTTGCCATGATGTAGGTGATGTGTAGTTGATTGTATGCTTTGATTCTGTCACCGTTGAAGGCACACTCTTGATCTGCCATTCCACGCTTGATGTCCCCATGCTGCCATGCTGCACTTCTGTGGTAGTGCACAAGTGTAATTCTGTATATTGGCTTAATGTGATTCTTTTGTACGCAGTAATGGACACATGCCCGTTGTGATGCTGTTCATCGGTCGTTTGCATTGGCCATACCAACAGCATGTCGCTGCATTGTGTTGCAGAGGATATGGTCAGATTATGTGCAGTGTATATGTGGATGACCATGGAATGGATGCAGTACAGGCTTGTTATCATTGAGGTGCAGCTTACGTCTTGCATTTTGCTTTCAGATGTCAGGTCCAGTCTGGCCTGCTGTGGGGCACAGTGTATTGGAGTATGGGCATTGTTCATTATTTCACCTAATCTCAGCCAGGTGAAGTATGCATTTCCCCCTCCATCTCGCCAGGTGAAGTCTGCATTCCCCCCCCCCCATCTCAGCCAGGTGAAGTATGCATTCCCCCCCCCATCTCAGCCAGGTGAAATATGCATCCCCCCCCAGCTAAGCCAGGTGAAGTATGCATTTCCCCTCACCATCTCAGCCAGGAGAAGTATGTATTCCCCCCATCCTCATCTCAGCCATGTGAAGTATGCATTTACCCCCCCCCCAACACTCATCTCCCCACATCACACTGCCATGTGCTTGCCACGCAACTCACAGAGTAACCAGGAACGTTGTACTGCATGTCGCTCCATGTAGCGTGGTATCGTAGAGTTCCGCAGAACCATTGAATCATGGGTTGATCCGGGAAATCGGGCACAGCAATGTGTGATGATCATGTTTGAGTCACATACCATTTGCACGTTGATGGAGTGGTATAGCTTGCGGTTGCGGTACACTGCCTCCATGGCATGTGGGACCACCAATTCCACATGGGTGCAGTCGAGGGCACCGATGCAACTTGGGATGCCTGCCAGTGAATGGAAGCCAACTTTGGTGTCGGAGATCTCCTCCGCAGTCCCTGGTAGGGATATGTGGTCGCTTGTGTGCTTCAGGAGGGCATTGAGCACTTGGGTCAGCGTGCGTGAGAATAATGGTTGTGATATGCCATGCATCTGCCCTACCGTGTGCTGGTATGTGCCGGTGGCCAGGAAGTGGAGCACAGACACCACCTTCAGTAGAGGGGGGACGGCGGTACGGATGTCTATGAGGCTGGCGATGTTGTTGTGTATCATGTCCACAATGGTCGTGATGGTGTCCCAGTCCAGACGGTACAGGGTGTGGATCTGCTCAGGGGTTAGGTTGAATGGACTGGCTCTGATTCAAGGGATTGGGGGCTGCCTCAGTGGTACAACTGCCTGCACTGGTGGGGCATGCTGTGCCTGTCTCACCCTCCTTCTCCTCCTGAGTCTCCTCTGTGCTGCCTGTTGTTGCTGGAGTTGAATGCAAGCATGTCCTCCAGCCCCAGTAATGCTAGTAGTATTGGAATCATTTTGGTGTGTGAATGGGTGTGGGAAGGGCTGTGGTGTGCTCCTTTTGTGCTGGCCCAGTGTACATTGCCTCCACCTGTGCTGATTGTGTGCACCTGTGGCAGTTGAGATCCATGGCCATTTACGGTTGGTTTGCAATAGTGGTATTTCCGCCATGCCGGTCTCCACTTTTAGCGCCTTCTTCATGCTGCTATTAGCATGTCCGCCTGACTTGTGATGTTCTCCTGTTTACGCCATGCCGCTATTGCTGGCATGTATGGTCGCGTGCCCGCGCCCATGCCGCTATTAGTGGCACTGTTATTTACGGTGCCGCTAATGGCGGTTTGTCGGGTCATAATAGCCCGGAGCGGTTACCGATGCCGGTAATCCTTTACCGGCATCATTTTTCCCTTACCACCTACTGCGTAATGAGGCCCTATATATTGTATTTATTAAGGTATGTTACAGAACATCTTCCATACTGCCGATTGCCATGTATATTCATGTCCATCCTATTCACATTCCTATTAAAAAAATGTTTTACAAAGCACTGGCTCTTTACAGTAACATAACACGGGTTCATACATACCAATCAGCAAGGCTGAGCCGGTAGAACCCGAAGCGCCCAGTAACCCATTATCTAGGCGAACTATTCATTTTATGTTCACCTCCTTGTCATGCCGGTACAGAGGTCATCTAAAGAGGGGACCTAATTGATCAAACTGTCAAAGGCAATGAGAAGGAGCATGTTAATGGGACTTTTATTTCACCCAGGAATGCGGGCCTTTGAAAGGAACCAGGAAATATGGTCTTCCTGTTGCTGTTTATTAGCAATGGCGAAAGATTGGTGGAAACACAAGTCAAGCTGCTTGTGTTTGATGAAGTGCACGGTTTTCTGGAAACCGCAGGAAGAAGCCACTGGACCAGCACGGGGCAAGAGTCACTGTGTTACAATTTGTAGAGCTGATTGAAAGAAGGGTTTATATAAATATATGACACCAATAGCAATGAACTCAAAATGTGCATAAGATCTATAAAATGTACCTTTCCCACAAAGGTATATAAAACAGAATAAAATGTGTCTAAAGAAAATATTCAGGGGCTGATTCATGGAATTATTTGCGCCGAAAAACAGGGATTTGTGCGCCATTCTACCCGCAAATCCCTGTTTAACAAATGGGGATTTGCGGGCATAATGGCGCACAAATCCCCGTTTTTCGGCGCAAATAATTCCATTTATCAGTCCCTTAGTATTTAACACATTTATGAAAATTGGCAAGCAGAACAGGAAAGCAGCTTATTTTAGTGTAAAGTTGATAGCACTGACACACTAACTAAAAATGGTGTGTTCACAATGTACGTGCCTTTCTCTTCTAAATCTGTATGCAATAGGGCTCATCACAAGTTTGGCAGTGCAGTAAAAAATTATGGCAATTCTGTTACTGCTTAAAAAAGTGGCAGTAATGGAATTGCTTCCAGCATTACATCGCAAACAAATAATACTTTTGATTTTGGAGTGGCGGTTTAACCGCCAGCGTTAAATCTGAAAAAATCTGGATTAACACAGCCTTGCCACCACTTTTCATCCTGTGCTAATTCCGCCCGATTGAGCGGTGGTGTTGAGAACTTAATTTGCCAGTATTTGCACAGAATTAGAACCCGAATTGACCCGAGGAGTTCAAAACCAGCAGCGCCACTCAGAATGCAAATACAAGCAGAATTAGGATCTCTATTCCAGAACTAGGCCAAATTGACACTATTTGTTTTGTTGCCAGCAGTGTCATTTGACCAGGTGTAAAACATGCATTTTTTTGCAGAAATAGTGTGGATATTTTTTTAATTATGCAGGAGTCCGATGTTATAAAGAAGGAATTATTAACAGTCAAGAAAGACTTTAAATTCAAACTAAAGCGTATTCGTAGGGGTAAGCATGGTATACAGTTATTTCTCAATCAGCCACATTTACATTAAGAACAAGTCACAAATTGTGCTTTCAATCTCAGATTGCAAACAGTAGAAATATACAGTGTAACCTATGTAAAGGCTTTTGTGTGAACCATTGAATCTCTTGTCAAGGGACATTCAATAGTACTCCATTTTGAGAACATCAAGTTACTAAGTAATTCGTGTAGTATTTAAGACAATGGGCCTCATCACGAGTTGGGCGGTAACGCCGGCGCTAATAGAGCTGGCGCTATCTGCCCTACTGCCAAACCCACCGGCGCTATTAGCGCCGGATCACGGGTTTGGCGGATTTGGAATTCCCCATTCCCCACTGAGCCCATTCGGGAATGCCCCATTCCCCATTGGGCTCAATGGGGAAATTTCGCGCTCATACCGCTGGCGGATTTCCCGCCGGCGGTATGAGCGCAAATTTTCGGCGGATTTCCCCCCAGCTCAGAGCTGGGGAGAAATCCGCCTAAGACCATATTTGGCGGACCCTTAAATCCGGCGGTAACAGCGCTACCGCCAAATTTAAGGGTTACAGCCAAACTCGTGATGAGGCACAATATATGAGATATGATAATAAGTCATATGTTTGTTTCTCTGCGCTTTCACAGACATATTTTCGCCTTTTTTATGATGCCTTATTGTAGACAGGCATTAGCCAACACCTGTCTAGCCTGATCAATTCAATCCAAGCAGTGCACAGTAAAATAAACCAAGTGGATGCCCCCTATGCCATACATCTATTTCAGATTTAAAGAAAACACTCTGCAGCCATAGGAGAAATATAAAAGCCATTTTCATGTATTTTTATATCAGTTAAAAGATACACATTTATTTTGCATCCATTTGAGAGAGAAGAGGACATATGAAGATTCTAGTGATCTAGCAAATGAACAGATACAAATGTGACCTATAGGATGTATTTATTTATACAGAGAGGAATAATGCTGTTTTGATCACAAAATAACTTAAAATAAATTAGAAATCATATTTGATAAGAAACAGTGAGCTTCTTACAATGGGGTGAGGGACATTCTGACCAGGTTGTGGGGGGGGAGGCACAAGGGGGATAAAATGGAACAGTCCCCAGAGACAATACCGGGTGGCCATACATAGACTAAGGACAACCAATGTTTGACATTTCCAAAGTGCAGGTGCAGGCAGGCGGTACAGCCAGCTGTGTTAAGGATATAACCATGATGGATGAAGTGCTAGAGCGGAGGCAGTAGAAAGTGAGGGGCAGAGGCACAGTATAGGAGAGGGCCACATTTTAGACAGAAGGCAGGTGATAGGTAGGTGAGAGGTTAACTTGGAGGTGAGGAGGTATGCTTTCAGTTTGGTTTTGAACAAAATCTGTGTGGACGGTTTTTCGGATGTCCAGGCGAAGAGAATTCCATGCAAGTGGAGCAAGAAGAGAGAAAGAGCAGAAGCGAGAGGAAGCGCAGGGGGGGGGGAAGTTGCCACAAGGGTAGTCAAGGAGGCAGACCAGAGATTATGAGAAGGTTTGTAGAGTTGGATAGATGAGGATAGGTACAGTGGTGCTTTTCCGTGGATAGATTTGTGAACCAGGAGCAGAAATGTAATTCTGTCCCTGTTTTGCACTTGTCGAGTGGACAGAAAACATAGTTGGGGAATCCAAACAGGATGTTAGCACAGTAGTCCAGTTTAGAGAATACAAGAGTGGTTAAGAGATACTTGGTAGTGTTGAAAGGAAAGAGGTGCCTGATTTTCTGAATATTTAGGAAGTTGCGGCGAGCCTCCATTGCAGTTTTAGAGATGAAAGTAGAGAAGGGTAGGGAAAAGTGTCAGGTGGGAAATGGATAGGCAGGGCAAGAGATGAGGGAGAGTATTTGGCAGATAAAAAATAAGCCCCTTTGTTTTGGTTGAGTTTAACATCAGAGAGTGAGAAGCCATACAATATTTAATGGCAGAGAGACAGTTTGAAATTTTGACAGAGGGATCTGAGGAGAGTTCAGGAAAAGAGAACATTTGGATATCGTTCGTGAAGATCTGGTACGAGAATCCAAAGGAGGAGATTAGTGCCCCAAGAGCAGACGTGTACAGTGTAAAGAGGAGAGGACCCAAGACCCTGTGAAACACCAACAGTTAGAGGAGTGATTTTAGAGGTGTTGTTGCTCCAGGAGAAAGAATTGGTGAGGTGCCAGGTAGGATTCGATCCAGGCTAGGGCTTGATCGCGAATCCCAAGAAAAAAAGAGGCTTAAGGAAATCTAAGTGATTGACAGTGTCAAAGGCAGTAGACAGGTCAAGGGAAATTAGGATAGAGGATAGGTTGGAGTGCTTAGCAGAGGAGATGATGCTGGAGACCTTCATGAGAGCAGTTTACCTGCTCGTATGAGGTCTCGAAGGTTGTGTACCCAGTCCCTCCTTTCCGGTCTCTCTCTGGCCGGCCTCTCTTGGCCCTCGTCCTACTCCCACCTGCAAGCCAATACCTGTTTGTATGAGGTCTCTAAGAAGTCACACTACAAGCTGCACCTCCTCAGAGTTATTCTTCCTTTCCTTACCTTCCCCCAGAAGCTCACTGTCTCTAGAGCTCTGGTTCTCTCTAGGCTGGAATACTACAACAGCCTCTTTCTAAATATGCCTGCCTCCACTCTCCGCCCTCTGCAACTCATCCAGAACAGGACTGCGAGACTTGTGCTTGGCCTCAAGCCCATGGATCGCATCTCTCCAGGACTGAAATCTCTGCACTGGCTCCCAGTGGCTGCTAGGATTAAGTTCAAAACCCTCTGCATTGTCCATAAGGCCTTCTGGGGCCTGGGACCTCAATACCTTCAACTCTCTCTTCCTAAATATCTTCCTTCTCGAGCTCTGTGCTCATCCGCCTCCAACACCCTCAGGGTCAGTCGCTTCTCCAAGCAACGAGTTGGTGGAAGATCTCTTTCCTCGGATGGGTCTCCCTCTGGAACAGCCTCTCTGCCTCCTTGAAACTCTAGGAGAACCACCTCCGGTTCCGGAAGCACCTCAAAACCTTTGTCTTTGCCTCTGCTTTCTCTCCTCTGCTCGCCTGCTGACCTCCTGGCTGAAATTGCACTAGTTACCTGGCCACCCTCTGACCTCAGACCCAGGTCCCTTCCCCGCCAGTCATACGCACCTGCACTGCCTGCCTGGCAACCCCCGTACTCGGGATTGTTCCTGTATCCCTACAGTTCCCCCACCAGCACTCACCGCCTGACTTCTGCTCTTACTTTGCACTTGCCACCTGCTGGCCGTTAATTATATTGTGATTAAGTATTCCCTTGTAGTGCACTGTCCCCCCACTCCCACTCTGCACTTTTCCTTTCCCCCATCCCATGCACTTGCGCAATCTGAATGATACCTGGCCTAGTAGGATCATTGTCTGTCCTCCCTTTGCCCCCCCCCTTGCCTCATCGCGCCTTGAAACACGTGTGTATAGGCTCGTTATAAATGCCATCTCATATCATGTCTAAGAAATGTGTAAAACAGTTGAACACAACCCTTTCAAGGACTTTCAAGTAGTATGAAAGAAGAGACACAGGGCGAAAATTAACCAGTAGATTCAGGTCAGCCCCTTGCTTTTTTAAGAGAGGGATGACTATATGACTATGGCCATTTTGAAAATATAGGGAAGCATGCAGAGTCTAAGGACAGGTTGAAGAGTTCAACGAGATGAGAGGCCACTGAAGGGGTAATAGCCTTGACTAGCTGAGGAGCACAAGGGTCTGATGGGGCAAAAGAGGGGTTAGCCTTCATCAGTAGATATAAGACTTCTTCAGTATTTGTGTGCCTAAAATGGGAGATGCAGGGTGAAGATGATGGTACAATAGACAGAGTAGAGAATGTAGGCGGAGGGAGTGTGAAGGTCAGGAGAGAGTCTGTAATTTGAACAATGGTTGTAGCAAAGTATTCTGCTAAGTCATTAGCTGTGAGAGTGGAGTTGATAGTCATGGAGTTAGAAGTGAGTTTAGTGTTCCCTGAAGCCGGCGAGGATGGTTGGAGTGAGAGTCAATGAGGGTGCAGTAGAAAACCATTTTTACTCTATCAAGGGAGGACTTGAGAGAGTTCAGGGCAGAGAAGTAGTTTCAGGTCCCTGTGTGAGTGGGTATGCCTCCATCTGCGCAACCAGCGATGCATGCTTGTGCGGAGAGAGCGAATGAATGTGGTGACTCATGGTTGAGGATGCTTAGACCTAGGGGTGAAAGTTAGTAGTGGGACATGAGAGAAGAATTAGTCATATGGCAGTGATTGGAAGCTGGAGAAGGCAGTGTTAGTGGAAGAGGCATCAGGTGTGAAGGAGAACTGTAGGTCTGAGAGAAAGGGAGGAATGGCAGAAGGTTTCAATTTCCTTTAAGTAATAGATGAGGCAAGTAGTGAGGAGAGGTCAGAAAGTGGAAAGGAGATTGCGTTGGAAACAAAGGAGTGATCAGATAGGGCTAGCGTGACAGTAGTATTAGTGGTTGAGAGTGCGGTGGAGAAGAATAAGAGATTCAAAGAGTTACCCCGGTATGGGTAGGTAGGGTATGGATAGAGTGAAGAGCGTGGTCCCTAAGAAAAGACTTAAGTTCAGATTTCTGAGAAGTGGTTAAAGTCACCTAAGAGAATGAGTTGATGTTTAGTTGAAAGAGAATCAAGGGGTTACCTAAGTTCATCAAAGAATGGCCCAGAGGGACCAGTAGTGTGATAGATGGAGAGGATGTGAACCGAGTGAGGCAGAGCAACAAAAGAGATGGTGAATTCAAAAGATGTAAGAGAGGATGTGGCATTTGAGATTTGTAAGGCATTGAGGCGGGACAAGATTAGGTGTACCGATGCCTCCACCGCTGATAGTCAGGAAAAGAGAGTTAATGAAGGATATTTTGGAGTCATATAGGGCCGCCAGGGTGGCAGTGGAAGATGGAGAAACACAGGTTTCACTGATAGCAAGGTGGTCTAGGGGAGAAGAGCTGGCATGAACGATTTCCGTGATAAAGGATGTTTTGTTGATGCGGTAAGGAAGAGTAGAGAAGTTGAGTCTCAGAGGAAGAGAGCCGAGGTACATAGGTTTTAGAGGAGGTATGTTTAGCTCATCAACTTTGTTTGAAGTAGGAGGTGTAAGAGAGATGGAACAGTGGGAGCTTCGAGATGTGAGTTTTATGATAGGGATACAAAAGGAGGAAGTTGTAGCATGATCGGAGAAAGTTTAGGGAGAGGTGAGTAGGAAGAGCAGCAGGGGCAAATGCATTGTAGGTGAGTACTGCAGTGTGAAGAGACATCACAGTAATTAGGAAGCCAGGAGAACTAACAGGTGCAGCAGGGAGGAAGGTGAAGGTTCACAGGTAAAGCAGGTGGTCAATGGCTGGTCTTCACCCTTCACTGTTGGACCCTTTACTGGAATGCTGCTTGGAATTTCCCAAGTGATGACACACGCTCTCATCACCTGATCACCTAGCCCAACAGTAGTTGGTCTCTGATTTTGTCCCCAGTGTTGCTCGGTTGAGGCGATTATTTCTTGATTGGTGCTCCCAGAGGAGTCTCTTGTGGCCTTTAGCTGCAGAAGATGTGGAAAAGGTGATGCAACTCATTTTCCACAAGGTTGAAACAAGCGTAGACTATTTTTGTCACCCAATCAGCCTAGGAGGTGAGTTAACAGAATCCATAGCAGTTCAGAAAGGAATCAGGCAGGGGTGCGTACTGGTGCCGCTCCTGTTCATCTTATATATAAATGAGTTCATCGAAGAGCTGGAGGTACGTAATCTGGAACCCCTAAAATGAGCAAAACCAGCTTTCCAGTGCTTTTTTTGTTGCAGACGATGCAGGCTCAAATTCACCCTGGCACATTCTTGAGTAAGTGTGATGAACTGCAGCTTGTATTGAATAAAGAGAAGACCACAACTATGGTACTTAGACAGAGTCTGGTCAAGAGGTTAGTTAGCAATAGGTGTTGAAGGCATTGAACTCGAGCAAGTCTCTAGTTAGGACTACCTCAGGATCAGGTTTTCTGAAAAAAGGCTAAGGATTAGCTAAGTAACAAAGGTGACTGACACTGGAGAAGTATAGTGGGGACATGAGACGGTTCTATCATGGTTATACTAGTGGAGCCATTACCCCAGCTCCCCAACTTTACCGGTCCCAGGCACTTGCCTAGGCCTCGTATGAAGCCGAGATATGGGGCTGCTCCAATATACAGTCTATGAGTACTGTTGAAAATACATTTTTGAAGTTGTTGCTGACGTTACCCACGAGCACCCCTGGAGCAAGCTTGCGCATGGAGTGCGATCTTCAACCGGGATTAGCATGTTATAGAGAGGCATTGAAGCACATGTCCTTGGAGGGGTCAAGGTAACTGCTGTGGCTGAAACATGTCAAAACCTGGCTAGCGAAGCTGAATTTAGGTACACTCTGGTTAAACTTGGAAGCCATGACATGCAAAGCAAAGGGGTTCATCTAACTGTTGAGTGTTAAGGTTTCCAAGCAGTCCATGGTGGCAGCCTGTGAATAAGGTAATTAACAAACAAAGCCGATTTTGTCTTTGAAGCTTACCTGGACACTATGAGCCCCTGCTTTGTGTGAGACCTTTTCATGGAGCTCTGTATTAACATTCTGAAATTGGGCTCGTTTTCCAAGGCCTGGCTAGGAGACAACAGGTGGCGTGTCCAATGTGTGATGCCATGGAGGGGTCAATCACCCATTTTGTATTTTTCTGTAGGGGTATGATGACCTTAGAGTGTTATATTTAGTACTAGTGTTTAAACAGGTTAGCACTTGGCAGGTCAAGCCGGCATTGGTTCTTTGTTTAGATACTGGCAATCCGACTATGGTTTTTATTGTTTTGAAGTATGTACATAGAGCGTGGATGAGGAGGTGGAAAAAGATCAGTGTCCTGGCCCTCATTGCTGGTTGATTTGTTCCGTTGTTGTAATAGGCTACTAGATTGGGAGTGGGGTTTGTACTGCATTTACCCCGTACACACTATGAAATATTGAAAAAGGTGTTAATAAGTTTTAGTTATTTGGTATGTTAAGTCTTCACTTTGAGCTTTACTAACAGAAAGGTTCCATGCAATTGCAAGAGTTGGACCAGTGTTTCGGTCATGTGGAAAACATTTTTATTACTCACTAATTAATTGACATTCTAGCTGCCAACTTAGGTTTTGAATAGTCCAAAATGCTTTATGTCATGTATTAATGTGATGTGTTCTTTAAATTTTTATGTTTTAGCATTTGCACTGCACTTTATCACTCAAGCTCTGGCTGCAAACTCTGGCTGCCCATTTTAGATGGGACTTGCTCAGATATGTTGTTGCTTTTATAAACGTTTGTTTTTTTTTTAATCAAACTCTACATTTTTGCAAGCTTTTATGATCTTGTGCCGAAATAAAGCAATTTTGACCGACTGACAAAACTTTCCTAAACCCTGGCTGCAAAGGAGCAAGCATCATTTGTTCTACAAACCATTGTTCAAGTCTGGACTCTTTTTTTTTTTTATTTATTTTTTCATTTTTTTTTATTTTTTTTTTATTTTTTTTAATAGTTTCCTGAAAATCTTGCCCAATGAGTCGAGAAGGGAAATGGGTCTGTAATTTTGTGGGCAAATTAACATCGGCCTACTTATAAAATGTGGCTATGGTAGCACCCTGGCAGCTCCGTGAGAGTGCACCATCAGTTAGGATCTTGTTGAAAAGCTTTGTAAGGAAGGGGTTCCAAATTGTCGGCTGTTTTTAAAAAAAACATCTACTGGAATGTAGTCAGGGATAGAGGCCCCATCTCCTCTTTCCGATAGGACAGCTAGTTCAGTCTCATGAGATGAGAACGGTAAAAGTCTAATAGCCTCCAGGTCCAATGAACATGTTTTAAGGCAGAGGAAGATTATCCACTACCTCGCCATCATAGAGAGAGCTAAAACGGAGGTACCAATCCTCTGAGATCTCATTATTGTGGATACAAGCTATCGCTGAGAGTTATGAACTAACTTCCCAAAAGTGTTCATATTATTAAACTCAGCTGCCACATACAGGCAATGTCAAGCCTCCTGTGCATTTTCCACCTTTTTTTCTGGCTAATACCTCTTTAGATACTGATCTCGGTCTAACCACAGAATGTCAGAGGTCTCCTTGGTTCGATTTGATTACCTCTAAGAGGGTCTTCTCAGCTGGCGGCATTCTACATCAGGCCAACTGTTATGACTTGCTGTGGGATACATGCAGTGAGGTGAGGATATATTGGTTGTAACCAATGGTTGTATTATGCAGACCCACTCATTGTAAAATTGTATTGAATCAACCAGATGATGAGGGTAGAGTATAGTCAAATAGTACTAGGAGGAGGTCTTTTTTTTATATAAAGGTCTAATAACTTTGTCTCTGTTCAATTTGGATCAGCTATATCTTTTGGTTGGAATCCTGCCTTACTGTTAGAATATATTATTTATTGTCCCTACCATCTGGTGGCAGTGGTGGGATCACAGCAGTAGAACTCGCTCAAATCTGTGTAGGTGATCAAAAAGAATACCTGCCTCTATACTTAAGTATATTTCAAGACAGACAAGTTACTTACCTTTTCTAAGTTACTTCTAGTTGTAAAATGTGTACTTCCCAGAGTGTTTATTTTCCTGAAGTGTTTTACCTTACTTTTTTCCATCATAGATCTACCTTCAAGTAGGTTCTAGTGTGTTTTGACAATGCTCGTGTGTTTTGGCAATGTTACATGCAGCATGGGTGCCTATCTTTAACGTAAACACTGCTTTATTTCCACTCTAGTGTGAATTATTGTTTGTGCTGAAGAACATATGCTGTTCTGAAGGTAACTGAACTAAAACGGTGGGCAGTTTATATGTTGGTTCACTTACCATTTTCTTGTGTGGGTTGCCATCTATGTTTTTAAAATATGACATTCTTTGTGAATAGTTATCCCTCAACAGTGCAAAGATAGTTACATTAGTTTTGGTTAGCTATCCCTTATGGGGGGACTGCTTTTACTTACCTTGTGTAGTTGCCTTGTCTACTGGATAACTTGCCTGTACCTATGTAAAGATGGAAACTTTTAGCAAAATGAATGCTGAACAATAGACAGCGGTTTATAATGCTAGTGGTTTCAATTAATCAGGTACAAATTCATTGAGAGCCAATCTGAAAATACTGCTTCTGATGCAGGGGGCAAGGGGGGTAGGCCCTCCTGGTCTCACTACTGTGGATGCTTCTTTAGACACCTCAGCCCTCTCTGACTTGAAGAGAGAGACCAAATGTCTACACGCTAGGGAATCAGACCTGAAAAAGACCAAGCTAGATTTTGAAGTCGAAACGCTAGAATTGGCACTAAATAGGTTGTAAACAGAGATGGCTGACAAAGAACACAAGACCCACCTCTTCAAGGAGTCTCTCCTCAACACCTAGGCCATCACGTCGCCCCTCTCGCCAACTGACTCGCTAGATGCCACCCACCCCTCTACTCCACGCCACCCGGTACAGCTGTACCCTTCCTCTGTCACCCTCTGTATCCTACCGCTCGCTGCATATCTGTTCTGTTACCACTGAAAAGCGCTCTGTTATGCATCCGTAATGTTGTACACTTCTGCAAAGCGATTCGTTATGTGTCTGTATTGGTGAATACATCTGTAAAGCGCTGCGTTGCTTCTTGAAGCTAGGTCCACGCTCAATAAAAACCCTAATAATAATAAAAGATAAAGAGAGGGATAGTGCCCACCAGATTGAATTTAAGTTGGATAATGCTCAGTGGATCAGTACCAAAGGTTGTGGTTCCGATTGTGGGGTTGGTCCTAGGTCTCTCCCACCCCTCAAACTCCCATATGATTTTGGTCTGTAGAATTGTGGATGGAACTGCTATTTCAGATTGCCTGAATGGGTTTTAGTCTGCTTCTGACGTACGAGAGACCAGTGAGCATCAATCTGCATGTCTTCTTTTTCATCTTTCCTGGAGTGCATGTAGTGGTATTCCAGAGTTGAATGAGAGTGAGAGATAGACAGATAAAGAGAGAGACAGAGAAGCATGAGACTATGAAAGCAGCTCTTAGTCTTGGTAAGACTCCCACCCAGTATCCAAGGAAGTTTAGGGAGCTTGAAAGGAAAGATTTTATTCAGTGTGTATTTTGGGTCGCGGTCTCCCTGAAAAACCTTAATAGCTGGGTGAGTTGGCACGCGGTGGACTCATTTGAAGGCATGATTAATTGAATCATGCTGGAGCACATCATGGATGTGTATTCTCCTGAGGTGTGTCAGCACTAGGCTTATTCTAAGGTCTTAGATCCTAGGAAGTTAGCAAATACAGCTGACTTGTGGCCCTCAAATAGAGTAATCCACAGAGACAAAGGGACAAGTAGGTCAGGTAAACATTCTCCCTCACAGGTCCACAACGTAGAGGTCGCTAAACCCTGAGGGTTGATCCCAAGGATTGTGTGGCACAATTACCTAAAGGTAAGGGGTTGGTCCTCAGTCATTCCCATGATGCCCTCACATTTGCTGGGACTGTGAAAAGCCACCCTAGCTGTTCCAAGTAGGTAGCAGGGGTGAGTGGACTAAGAATGGTCTTAGACTCTGAGCAATCTTGCTACTATACAGCAGAAATACCAGAGATTATTTCAGCCAATATCTTAGTGAGGGAATTAAGTCCCAAATAAGAAGTTGTGATTCCTAACAACACTCAAAAGTACCTTCACGCCATACAAGTGGGTGCCATGTCAAGCACTGGAATAAGGGGCGCTGCTGCCAGTATCACTGTTGAAGACAGCACTTTTTTGTGCAAGCGGTTCTGGCAAACAGCCTTCAGACATCCCCTGCTGTGGATACCTCCATTCAGATAGCTAACAGAAAGTTAATTCTACCTGTCAATATATAAGAAAATATCCGGGGCAAAGTTTTGCCTGGGAATTACTTAGAAGAGAGAGGTGTCTTTAGGAGCACCACGCACACCGCAGGAGTGGTAGGTTACGTTCCACACCTCACAAGGATCAACTTACTAACAGGTCTACCTCTAAGTCTGGAAACCTACACAGTTCTAAGAGAGAAAAGAAAGACTTCTGTCTAAATCGGTGACTCCAACTGCTCTAAATGAAACCAGCATAGAATGTCTAGGAAGGCTAGAGACTCTTGTACTGGAGACCCATATGAATACTTACAACCCCCAATTGAGGGCCTTATTAAAATGCATACAGAGATGGCCCATCTCCATATTGAACATGTAATCCTTTATGGGGAACAAACTCTGGTAAACCCATTCTGAGTTCTGACTTCTGATACACTCTAACAAGACAGCAAGCACAAGAGCATTGTTAGTTTCCCTGACAGTGCTTTCAGGCTGAGGTCCCTACTCTCAATCTCTGTGCACTGTTCAAACAAACAGAGCACTTCATTAAGGTATCACCATGGCCAATATCATGGATCCCAGAGAAGACAATACTCCTTTCAAAAGTCTTGACACTGAAGGGTACCTACCGCCACAGAGGGATACATCTACCCACTCGGGTACAACTGAAATGGTTAACCTGTAAACCGCTATTTGAAATGCCTTAACATCTGTAGACAAGGATGCCAGAAACACAGTTGAGAACATGAGATTGTCAGGACATTCCAAGAACTTCCTAACCCAGGATGGAGTCCACAGGTCCCAAATCAGGGCTTTTAGACATTTGTGACAGTCTGGGCACTCTAGTGCACCACATAATCCTGCAGGCCACCAGTTCCATTGTCCATTCCCGCATAGCAGATCCCAGTCCTGCCCAGGGCAACCCTGAACAGACTTTGAAACTGGGGAAGAATGGCTGAAAAATCTCTGGAAATGTTCAAAAGAACTTGATACCATGTATATGCCATCTACCGGTGGTGCCACCACCATTAAGCACACACTCTCCCTGGGTACTAGGGCTATAGTGCTGGGCTAGCACGAGAAAGGGAGGAAATGCATTCTGAATTCCGAGACCCCAGACTTATGTTCCCATGGCAAGCATGGACTCCCAGTGTAACGGCTGTCTAGCTGCTTAATAATAAATGTCATAGTATACTGGATAATAGTGGAATGCACGATTCAAATCAAGATCTGGGTATTGGTGATGCATTCCAGGGTTTTACCCGATAGCTGAAGACATCAGATACAGACATTTGCTGGGAATGGCTGAACACTGAATTGCTTTGCAAATACGGGTGCCACCCATCTTAAAAAAGCGACACATACACATCCACCATTACATATACTGTTAATCTAATTGCCAAACACATAAATCAGCCTGTTGTGAGTTCACACAATGGTGGTGTGCTTCATTAATTTCTTGTTCAGAGAAATTCAGAGACACTGCTTTTATTAGCATGGAGAGATGCTGCCAACTCTGATGTAATGCTCCTGTGTCTTGTTTAACCCAACAGGATTTGGGTGAGCATTTATGCGGCAACTCCATGACACAAGTTTGAGTGTCTATATCGTCCCTTTGATTAACACCGGGGGATTACTCTTCCCTAAAGTACCATATTAAGTGCGTATATTCTCTTACTTACATTGGGTCGTTTTTTGTGAGACAGGAATTGCTGATTCAATCAAAGGCCTAGCTTTTACATGCAGATGGTTGATGCAGTGAGAGAAAAGGCAGAATCGTAATCGGCTAAACTGAGGGTCTTTATATATTTAATGCGAGATTCGCAGATATTCAGGCCTTAGCTGTCCTGAAGCAATCAATTGAAACTGGTCAATGTTTACAGGGGACTATCTAAGCTAAATCTAACAATACTCCCTGGTACAAATGCTTTAAGATGTATTTAACTTTTGACATCCAGCACTGCCCCTACAAATTAACACAGAATCCACATCTATTTTACCAGTGACTTTCTCAAAAAGACACCAACTGTCCCTCCATTAGAGCACATTAACTTTGAACTGTATACACAATACAGGAAATATGCCTGGAACCTTTTACACAGAGTCATTGTACACAACAAATGTAAATAACCACCTATTGGTGATGTTTATTTCATCTGTGACTTTATGTTGTTATTGTTCAAATGATTATCATTTCAATGTAATTCCATTGTAAAAGCTCAGTGTCAGCACATTGTACTGTCTACATTTAAAATTGTGTAACTGTCTAATTTGTTATAAACACAAGTAGTAATAACTCTGCTAGTTGTGCCAATAACGACGTTTTATGGTGTTTAACTCGAAAATATTGATTTGTGAACAAATTTAAGAAGTACAGCTTGGTCCATGAACCATGAATAGCAGTGGGACTGAGTCCACAACTAGACCAGTGGTGTTGGACCTTATTCCACAAAGTGCACTTATTTTTTCCAGACTTGAATGTTACTTAAACAAATGTTGATTAACAATAAAGAACATTACCCGAAAACAGCATCAAATAGAACTCGATGTACAGACTAGTATAGATTTGTAAACCACATATCTTGTTGAATGAGTAAGCAAAGCAAAAGAAGGTGTTGCCGAGAGTATGTAAGATTATGGATACAGTAATGGTTGATTAGCTGTGTGAAATGACATGTTTAAAATAAAAAATAAAAAATAAAAATTCCTTGAGCTTCCTGGTAGAAGTCGTTTTTAAAGATAATCTTTTGCTGCTCAGATATAACAGATATTTCAGCAAAACGCCTACCGTCTTGATACAGCTAAATATAATCCTGAAGTCTATAACTTTTTTTCAGCTAGCAGCATAACCTTAATTTATCCAAGACTTGCAATGCTTTAAGAATGTAACATTCTTGGCAGCACTCATTTTACTAATTGCATGGCAATAAGAAGGCCTAGGTGACCTCTCAAAGGAATATTTAAAACAGAGGCTACAGAATCCCTTTTCTGTGCCCCGTATTCGCTTATACTATATTCATACCTACACTGGTACAAACAGCAGCAGTTTTTCAGGATAGCGTGGTCTTTTCAAACACACTAGATACAGAAGTACGTCCTGGAGTGTTTTCCGAAAAAGTTATCTTTGCATAAAATGACAACCACTTCATTGACACGTGGAGTAGGCTTGGTACTGGAAGCAGCGAAATGGAGCTACTGATAGTGCCGCTGACGACCAGCCATAAAACAGCCCAACGTGCGGTACATGTCATCGTCACCTGCAAATAGAGATGTCTGGCCAAAATATCCCAATTGCTCAGCATCTCTCATGATACAATGAGCAATTCTAAAGTGTTTGAAACAGACTTCAGATAAATATGACGGTGTGTTACAGGGTAAACCTGTCTCTAATCAATCAAACGAGCCATTCTCAATGCACCCCAAGAGCTATATAGCCATCCATTGTTATTTAAGATCCACCTTTGTCCATCATTGCAGCTCAGACGCCTGGCCAATGGGGATGGTCAGATAAGTTCATGGGCAGAAAATACGGAGGTTGGTATGGTTGGGGTTTAAAAAAGCTGATGACAAGACCCATAAAATTGTTTTTACATTTATTATGCACACTACCGGCTAAATTATCCCCAAGACTCCATTGCATCCCTGCCCACAGTATACTTCCAAGATGTTACATTTAGAAATTTGTCATGGCTAGTTATTCTAAAGGGTTTGCACAGACAGATATTGCCAGATACACAAAGAATGTTGTACAGGGTGTGTTTGAGTTTTAGAATCAGAGGCTGGATGTGCTTCTTAGGATTCATCGTCAACCAAAGGCTGATGATAACCACTAAGGATGTAGCCTCTCGCATCTGGCAATACTCCATCCTTCTGGCATTACTGTTGCTGCAAATGTTTGTCACCCACTTTTACGAGGACCAGGTTACAGATTCCCAGAATGGAGGCAAAACGAGAAGAATTGGGTCAGGGAGAGCAGGAGAACTTCCTGAAAAATATACCAACTAGATTTGTATGACAATATGTGGCATATATATTGCATGAAAATAAGGATAGAATATGAGCCAGATTTCCCAAATGCCAGTATAGATAAACTGTATTCCCCCTCTGCGCGTTATTGGCAAACGTGCAGGCGTGGAAAATTCCAACTGTGCTCTATTTTAGCCTCTTTCCAGTGGATGAACGGTTGAGTTGTCCCCGCTGAGATTCTAAACTATGACACACCAATGTGTGGACAGGTGGCCAGTAATAATTAGGGGAGTAAGCTTAATACGCAACTGTAAATATAAGTGAGGCTCATTTCAACCCACGTTTATTAGAAATACACCATCTACAGACGGGAAATGGAAGGGTAACCTAGAAATTAAAAAACAATATAGAAGAACAAACTTCCAGGCCACTCACAATGTACAGTAAGGAAACTCGCACCAAAAACATGAGCACCAGGTTTGGAGCCAAGCAAAGAGAGAACATAGAGTCACGCCCCAGGGAACCAGATAATCCCAAAATAAAATGCACACAAGGACAGAGATTCACTATCGGGATACTAAGCAGATAGTTGTAAAATACAGTTTTGCACTAGCAATGCTACATCGGAACTCTGAATATAGTTTAGAAATAGACATTTAGAATTTGAGAGACTGCCTGGCATCCTAAAAAGTCAGAAAATGCAGTTTGACACCAAAGGTCATTTTCTTGGGAACACAGAATGAGATATGAAAAACCAATAACAGATGACAAACAATGCCTGGGAGCCAGTCATATAGGTTGACAGCACAATATCAGACTCTGTCAGTAACTTGGAATCCACAAAATAGCCAGAAAAGAAACACAGAAAAAAGGAAACGCTATTGCACGATGCCTGTGACGAAGTACCCTGCCTGAATTTGAGGACTTCTAGTGAAATGACCAAAGGGTGCAGGGCTCTCCTGGAGCTAGTGGGTTCTGACCGAGGGGCTGGTAGGTGGAGGAATCATAAGCAGAGGCGTTGCTAGGGGGGGGCTGAGGGGGCTATAGCCCCGGGTCTTTTGGTTGTAGCCCCAGATAGAAGCTCAGGGGCTACAACCAAAAGGCTAGCTAAACCCGAGTCCCGCCAGTCCCGACATTAGCTTAGCCCCTGATCTTTTCCATTCCTAGCAACACCTCTGGTCATAGGTCACCCTCACTTAGATACGCCACTGAGCAGGGGAAAGTGACATGATTCATGCAACTGTCACTGGCCCTTTAAGAAATAATGTGTAAAACATTTGGGTAGGGAAGAAAGACAATTCCTATTAGGAGAAAGGAATTTAGGTTGTGGAGCGCTGTCCATCTCCCCATTGTTGAACACTGGAACCAGGATCGTGATCACTGGGGATCCCTTCAGGTGCTCCCTGGCAAGCTTCCTTGCATGGAAAAGCAGACCAAACGACTACACTTGCCCTGTTGGCCCTAGACTGGAACATCCAGCAACTCAGAAGCCCAAAATCTTCCTTATGCTTGTCTTATGTCCTGAGGCACTTTTCTAGCTGCAACAGCACCTGCATTTAGCACTCTAAGCACTTTCAACCTCTTACCTGCTTTTCGAGAGGTCTTAATTCTGACTCAATCCTTTCAAGCTCCTCATCCCGATTTAACAGCCAGCTGAAGTCTGTAGTAGCAATCGAACCCCGACGGAAGCATCGTCTCCACCCAACTAAAATGCTTGCTTGACCCATCTCAAACACTGACTCGACCCAGCAGAAGCATCATCACAATGCCTACTTGATCGGTGACTCGATCTGCTGGAAGCTATGAATTCAAGCTCTGTCAAACACTGATTCGATCAACTGGTAGCTCTCACCTCGAATCGTCTTAATTCGCACTCACCGTTGAGAAGAAAGACTTGCCTGCCTAGAACGTTGGCTTAAGATATTGAAGGTTTTTGAAGTAGCTCTGTCTGCCTGGCCCACCTTATATGGTAATAATGACATGTAAGCTCCCTTTCCCTGTCGAAAGAGAAAGTATATCGTGTCTCCTAATGTAATAAATATATTAATATTGGCCTACGCCAAGCTGCTCGAAAAGTCGCTTGCGAAAGAAATCCGTGTTGCAAGGTCCTGACCTTAAATCCATGTAAGCCACCATTTTAGGTCAAACCGCCATTTTAGGATTTGTTGTCTAAAAGTCACCCTGTGAGTTAAAATGGTGGACGATGTCATTCCAGAATACAACATGGCCGTCTTGACCTCTGTACATCGCTAATGTGTAACTTGCCTGCAGGCCACTTGTTGAGGTCGTGAACTGAGACCTTGTCCTTCGTTGACCTATGTGTAGAAGGATTACTCGTGCAATGAAACGAATCCTCGAGCATATGTTGAGACAATGTATTCAAATACTGAACGAAGAACATCTGTTTAACTACATTGTATTAATGTTTAAGAAGGCCTGCATGGAAAATCTTAGAATACAGTTATTGCATAGGCTTGTTGTTACGCGTGTTAAAGGCAAACCAGTTATATGCGGTTGTTTGAGACTTGGCACAAACCCTAAATCGGTGATGTATTAAATGGAATATTAACCCAAAGTGGGGCTGGACACCAAGTGTATAAAAAGCGAATGCATCCTAATGTACAATGTCTCTCACTGAACACATTGAACCACGCTGGAGTTTGTTGTGTTGTACTGAGGGCTGATAGCTATCTGATTTTGCTCTGTTTCTTTAACTGGATTCAGTATAAAATAACGTACTTTGTATGTTCCTTTGTAACCCGTGTTCGGTGTATTTCCTTTTGGGGTAATCAGCCTCGATATTTTGATTCTGTTTTCACAGTTGACGCCCCAATAGGGACCCTTAAGATTGATGCCGGATTGTTGAAGGTTGATGCACGCTATCGGACCGGGTTTGGGCGGTGTGACATAAGAGGCCCCCAGAATGAGAAGCGACACCTCAGCAGCGCTGCACGACCCGATCCTTGGATGATAAGCATGTGGTCCGAGACAACATCTTGACGAGGGTCCACTTATCGAGGCGGGCAGATTTGCCGAAATCACCATACACAAGGTAAGATTAGTTAGGTAAGATTCTTAGAAATCCGATCGGACCTCCTTAGGTGTGGTCAGGTGAGTCGTGACCCGATTCTTAATTTAACCCTGACAATTTGAATTTTGGCGCATTGTATCTGCAGGCACAATTATTGACCAGGTAACACCAAGAATTTGAGATATGCCTGGGAAATTGTCTACCTGCTTTAGGGCATTATTCCGCAGTGATAGACAATCTTTGGAATTTAGCCGTCCCACACCACAGGAGGGGTCGCCGGCATGTACTATGTACTGTAAGCATGGCATTGGAAGTATAGTATTTAATGACATTTGGCACAGACAAACCAGACATGCCTCCGAACTTCAGTGGCCAATCAATGGTAGTTTTGAAATCCGTCGTATTGAGTATTTAGAGTCAATTCTATTAAAGAAAAAGGCTAGACCTGCAGCATTTGATGTTTTGCAGAATTGGAAAAAAGAAGCGTTGCAACAACTTAAAAGTAGAGAGAAACATGCATGCCGTCATAAAACAAACGCTGAAAAAGCGTTGTTATATGAGCAGGACAAACAGTCTGAGGCGACTAAAAATATGGATAGGGCTTTTTCACTCGGTATTCAGAAAATCTATCCTTCTAAAGATCTTCATATTTCTGATGAGTTTATTGACAAAATATTGAATGAACGAAGGCCTGGTGCCTCTGCGCCACCTCCGTATGTTCCTCTTCCTGCTGTTTTGCCTCTTCTTCCTGTTATTCCTGCTCCACCTGTTGTTGTTCCCGTTGTTCTTGCTCCGCCTAATGTTCCCCTTCCTCTAGCTCCCCCACCTCTTTTCATCGCACCAGTTATAGTACCTCCATCAAATATGCCTGCTCCCTCTCTTCCAAGTGGTCCTGAGCCGCTTGTAATCGATCGAGGTACAGGAACAAAGGTTGTCACTCGCAATACCGTACCACCAGAGAAGAAACGTGAGTTAATTGCTTGGGCTAAGCATTGTATGGATGATCAAGCTAGCGTTTTTCCATGCAAGAAAAGCTGGATGAACTCATCCAACTAAGTCTGGCGCTCTCCGTAAGTTGTTCGTTAGTTTTGGTATATATTTGTGCACAACTAGATCCAAGTTTTTGTCCAACTGGGAATCTGTGTGTAAAACTGAAAGGTAGATGTCCAAAAAGGAGTCAGAAAAATTTCAGAAACAATTCTTGAGTCTCCAACTTATAAACCGCTAGGTATTTTCAAGCAAGAAGCAGACTTGTTTGGTTTTGCGTATGGTTATTTTAATGCCAATGCATTTCGGAGCGGGTCTCCTTCTTCAGGGCGGTAACCACACTACTGAATTCAACTTATTCTTCAGTTGCAAACAGTCATTATGATGAATAAACAAATCTAAGGTTTCAACAAAGGATACATTAGTCCCATATGAGGGAAATCACAAGTCAAATAGGGTTCAAAAAAAGATTTAGGACATTACATAAACCCATGTATGTTAAATGTCACCATCCACCATTTTGAAGTTAATGATTCAATACGTGATAAGTAAGTGAAAATGTACATACCCATTAATGGTAATTCCCAATAGTCAGAAGAAGGGGTTATGAGGAGGAAAACAACAACATGGCATCCTTATTAGATAAATATTCCTTAATGGTTGTGTAAATGGGCAAACAAATTCACAGTGCTGTGTATGTCTGAAATAAAATCAAATTAACTTTGTAATTTCCTGTGGTGCCTAACACCATTATAGGGTAGAAAACTCTGTACATTCAACGGTTCAACTGCAAGTGATCTAAACAAAAATAACAAATACTCAATAAAATGCTACTAGTCATTAGAGAAAACTTGTGCATACTATCGTGTACCTTCAAGCAAGGATTCGAGGCTCACCCGTTTAAATATACTCTCATGTGTTCTCTCAGTCTGTGGCCGTTCTGTTAAACAATGTATGGACCTTATTACTGTACGAGCGTTATATCAACTCTCTGTACCTGTTATTCAATGAATGGGCAGGTTGTGCTTACCCTGATGTTCTGTGGTTCTGCAGCGCAGAGTTTGTTCAGTGAGCAAACATCGCGTAGAAAAACATTGATTAAAATTTTGTACAGGTTCCTATGGCAACCCAGTTCAGCGTGCGCTATCACGTGGCGGCTTGTAATCGATCAAGGTACAGGAACAAAGGTTGTCACTCGCAATACCGTACCACCGGAGAAGAAACGTGAGTTAATTGCATGGGCTAAGCATTGTATGGAGAAGGATGATCAAGCTAGCGTTTTTGCCACACTTTGTAATACGGATAATTTTCCTGAGAAAAATGTTTTTATTGAAGGCTTAGGGATTCAGTTATGTATAATGTGGGGAAGATTAAATAATGAGGATCTTCCGCAAGGGTTAAGGGATATAAATACTCTAGCGCTTTGTAGAGACACTGTGGAGAAGGTAAATGAGCATGTCGAGAGGTTGTTTTGGGTATAGAAAGGAGTTAGAAAAGTTACAGAATGAGGATGACGAAGAGGAAAATATGTATGCACAGAAACGGTTCCTTCCGTGTCATAAACCGATATCGGAGGAAATACGAATCTGTAAAAAAGACACGATTAGATGGATTCCAGACATATCGATAACTCCAGTTGAGGTATATGACACATATAGTCAATATACGCTAGAAATGCAGAGGAAAGTGATACAGGTAATGGCAGAGTACCTGCAGGATGAGTGTGTAAAAAGGAAGATTAGTTGTCCCACAGAGTTATTGAGCATTTATAGGAGAGCTTTTTCACTTGACACTTCTTTGACTGCTTTAGCGCTCGACTTGGCTCTGTTGCTTAGTAAGCATTCGGAGTCACCTACTTCTCAGTTGCCTATGAGAGAGGTTATTCCGACATTTGTCCCGAAGGTTGAGATTGCGGCCGATCCTGCACATAATATAGTCGCTGTGAACATTCCCGCACATTATGTATCGCAGTATGTGCACGTCCCGTTCTCAATACAGGAAGTGAATACTATTAGGCAATTTATTCCTGATATTACAAAAAAATCCGTCAGGGTTCTATAAAAGGATAGAATCCATTTTGCAGTCCTCAGTGTTCACCTTAGGTGACATTGATTTGTTGTTTCCTGTACTCCTGCCTGTAGATTTATGGAAACAAGTTAGAACTATTGACGACGTACCAGGGTTGGGAGATACATGGGTGAATATAACTAGACTCGATGGGGAAAGGCCAGCTGGCGAAAGACCACCTCAGGTGATATTAACTCTGCCTGATAGAATCGTTGCTAAATTAAAAACCATAATTCCCGAAAAGAGAATTATTTGGGACAAGCTTACGGCCTGTGTCCAAGGAAAGTCTGAGGGTGCTACCAAGTTCTTTAATCGGTTCAAACAGGTATTCTCGGATTTCAGTGGACAAGACTTAGGCACAGAGTCTGGGAAAAAATTATTTGTGGACAAATTTGTACGTGGATTGCTGCCTGACATCCAGTCACAAATTATGTCTTCTGAGAGCGCTTGGCAGGCGAAATCACAATCAAAAGTACTGCACATGGCTCAGTATTACGAGAACCGTGTCAATAATGAAAAAGATAGGATTGAAAAACGGAAAGGCGATTTAAAAACTAAAGTGCTATTGCTGCAAATTGTTAGGGGCCCCAGAGGGGGTAGTTCTCAGGCTGGAGGTCAGTATGTCCCGCAGGGGAATGCCCCCTTTGGTCCTGTGAACATTAACCAGTGCGCTTATTGTCGTCAAGAGGGTCATTGGCGAGCACAATGCCCCGTCCTTCAACAAAGGTCGAACAATACATTTGGTAATATGGGTAGGCGATCCAGAGTTCGCCTGGGCGTAGGGGGCCCTGGTAGAGGTCAGTTTACACAGGACACTCAGCAACCTTTTTCGCAGGCAAATCAGACTCCGAGTGTGGACACCAGGAACATATTTGATCATCCTTCCGCTGCATATTTATCTGAAGAGCTGCCGTTTGATGATATTCTGTTTCGTTAGGATTGCCCGAAGCAGGGTTTGGAACCTACACCTATTCCCGTCAATCAGAA
This sequence comes from Ambystoma mexicanum, assembly GCF_040938575.1. Classification (NCBI taxonomy): domain Eukaryota; kingdom Metazoa; phylum Chordata; class Amphibia; order Caudata; family Ambystomatidae; genus Ambystoma; species Ambystoma mexicanum. The sequence goes on from NC_090934.1 coordinate 676,767,354, forward strand.
AGGCCCCTACATTGAAATGGTGGTGAGAAATAGGAAACATCAGATTTTGTTAGACACTGGGGCACAGAAGTGTTCCATTGATCATTCGCGGGTTCCAAACATTCCGCTGTCAGGGCAAACCAATATTTCTGTAAGGATTTCTGGTACACCAGTTGTTTGTCCGGTTTCTGTGCCAGTACCTATTTCTTTGGTTCCCTTTACGGACCATTGTCCATTTCTGTTGACTTCGGATTGCGGAGAGAACTTGCTGGGGTTGAATCTGTTAAAAGAATTAAATGCAGTGATTTATTGTTCTTCTGATGGAGTGCGCTTGACGATTTCACCACAGCAATTTTCTGCCTCGCAATTCTTGACTAGACCTTTGCCTCCAGAATTCATTGATGTACCAGAGAGCTTGTGGGCTGTCGACGACAATGATGTTGGTGTTTTACAAATTGAGCCTGTCAAAATAGTCTTGAAACATGGGATTGAGCTGCCACGCATTCCCCAGTATAAGATTTCGGTTGAGGGCGAGCAAGCTTTGAAATGTATTGTTTCCGATTTTGTGCATCGCAGGGTGACTGAAGAAATTTCAGGAAGTTTGTGTAACAGTCCGATTTTACCCGTGTACAAGAAAGGCGATAATGTAATTCCATTCCGTTTCATAATTGATTTACGTGCCATTAATAAAGTTGTGGCACCACAATTTCCAATTGTGCCTGATGTAACGACAATCCTAACCATGATTCCAGCTACAGTTACTTACTTTAGGGTTGTGGACTTAAAGAATGCGTTCTTTAGTATTCCTATACACAAGGATAGTAGATATTTGTTCGCGTTCACCTTAGGGGGACGCTCGTTTACATTTACTCGTGCACCTCAAGGGTGCACAGAGAGGTCTAGCATTTATAGTAGGGCTTTGAAAGAACAACTTGATACCCTTGAATTGCCCTCTACCTGTACTTTGCTTCAGTACGTTGATGATTTGCTTCTAGCTGATGACTCTGAGAATGCCTGTAAGGAGGACACTGTCATTACTTATTCATCTAGCTAAGCATGGTCACAAAGCTTCGCTTAAAAAATGTCAATATTGTTGTCAGGAGGTTGCCTATTTAGGATATCTCCTGTCAAAGGAGGGAAGAAGATTGACACCTGAAAGAATAAAACACATTTCTGGCATGTCTGCCCCAAATACACAGAAGGAAGTTAGAGCCTTGATAGTTATGGCTTCTTACTGTAGGTTGTGGATCCCGAATTTCTCACTAGAGATCAAACCGATGTTGGCTTTGACGAAGAAGGGCATTTCTTCGCCATTGCCATGGAACGCGGTAGACCAGCAGTCGTTTGACTTGCTTAAGACTGCATTATGCTCTGCACCAGTTTTGGGCACACCAAACTATGAAAAGGCCTTTGTGTTGTTTGTGCATGAATGTGATGGATGTGCTTTGGCTGTATAAACGCAGGAACATGGAGGGAAGAATAGGCTGTGCAGTTACTTTTCTTCCGCCCTTGATCCTGTAGCATGCGCTTTGCCAAGATGTTTGCGCGCTGTCGCTGCTGCTGCCGCGTCTGTAAAACAGAGGGAATGGTCCTAGGCCATGATCTAACCCTGATGGTGCCTCACTCTGTAGATGTTCTACTGAACCAAACTCAAACGCAACACCTCACTTCTGCAAGGTTGACAAGATATGAATTGATCTTGTTTGCTCCTCACATTCAAATTAAGAGGTGTTCTGTCCTTAATCCGGCTGAACTCCTACCTTTCCCGCAAGATACTACTTGCGGCGATGAAGTGCCACTTGATTGTTTGTATACGACCGAACAAGAGACAAAGGGTAGAATTGATTTGAAAGATACTCCCTTGGATAATCCGCAAGGAGAGCTGTTTTGTGACGGCTCCTGCTTCAAACTTCCGGATGGTACATCCACAGCTGCTTATGCGATCACTACATTGAGCACGGTTGTGGAAACGAAGAGAATCACGCATAATTCTGCGCAGGCCGCAGAGATTATAGCATTGACCCTAGCTTGCGAAGGGCTTGCAGTAAATATATATACTGATAGTCAGTATGCCTTTGGGGTGGTCAGCAACTTTGGGAGACTTTGGTCAGAGAGAGGGTTCCTAACTTCACATGGCACCAAAATTCAACATGGCTCCCTAATAGTACAACTACTCTCAGCGCTTGCGCTCCCTACTCAGTTAGCAGTTATGAAATGTGCAGCACATCGAAACATTACAGATGATATAGGGAAAGGGAATGCTTTCGCTGATCAGATAGCTAGGCAAACTGCTACCGATCTCCTTACGGAGATGTATGTTTCAAGGGAATCTGTAGATGCTTATACAATAGATGAGGGTGTTGGGTCTGTACGGGATATCCAAGCTGATGCCACGTTAGAAGAATCCAAAAGGTGGGCTGAAGGCTTGGGGAAACTTGATGATGACGGGTGTTGTGTGGACATAGTAGAAGGGAAATGGCTACTCCCTGACGCGTATGTCATGATGATGGTCATCATGGCCCATGATCCTACGCATGTATGTGCCCAGAAAATGACAAAAATGTTAGAGAAGGTTTGGGTAAATGACAAAATTTCGAAAATTGCCCAGCGCTACGTCCGTGAGTGCATGATTTGCCTGCAACGCAACGTGGGAAAGGGGACAGTAACTCCAAGGGGTAGTTTTAGGCCAACCTCTGTCCCCTTTGAAGTGATCCACTTTGATTTCATTGAAATGGAACGATGCGATAATAAGAAATATGTACTGGTGGTTATCTGTGTTATCTGTGCTATCTGTGCTTTTAGTAAATGGGTTGAGGCTTTCCCTGTTAAAGATGCTACAGCTATGACTACTGCAAAAATCATGTTAAAAGAATACTTTCCACGGTTCGGTTTGCCAAGAGTTATCTGGTCGGACAATGGTCCACCTTTTGTCGCCGCTGTAATTCTACAGATATGTACAGCATTACGAATTGACAAATGGTTCCATTCGGCCAGACATACTCAGAGCGCCGGACTAGTGGAAAGCCACAACGGTATTATCAAGAACAAGCTCACTAAGACGTGTGCCAGCACCAAACTAAAATGGCCGGACGCCTTACCGATCGTGTTGTTATCTATGCGCACAACCCCTCAAACTAAGACTGGGCACCCTTCATTTGAGTTGGTAATGGGGAGACCTGCCAATATTTGGAACCTTCCTAAATGTAACTCGTTAAGAAATGCTGAAAATGTACTACTTTCAGATTATTGTAATTGACTAAAAACCTGTATTTGATTTATCACCAGGTACGAGAAGCTTTACCTGTGCGGTACGCGGGTCTGGGCAACGGCATACGGCCTTGGGTGCTTGTCAAATCGTTTGAGCGCACCTCCTGCCTCGCGCCTCGCTGGCGTGGCCCATTCCAAGTCCTGTTGGTCACCCAGACAGCGGTGTGGGTCGCTGGGCGAAAGAACTGGATCCACGTGTCCCACATCAAGAAACTTCCTCACCCTGTGCCACAAACAGAACCCCTCTCTGACACTGCAACCAATGATCCCAAAGCAGTAAGCAGCACTGAGAGTGTGTTGGAGAATCTCTCTGAGCTCGGGAGGCTTGGGGAAGCTGCCATTTTGTCTCCGCACTCTCCACAAATTTTTCACCCGGAAACTGCTGTTTCGAATTCAGCCCCTTCACTTGCCTCCGACACGTTGCTTCCAGCAGGATCAATCAGTACAAAGAAAAGTACAATATAATCTACGACGACGAAGATAGACTTACTGCATGGTTTTGCTGTGCATCTGATGGACTTACGGCATGGTTCAGCTGTGCATTTGGAGAAGGAAAAGAGTCATCGAGGGCTTGCTTTTTGCCCTAATTTGAGAAAGGGGATTCTGTTGGCTAGGGTAGTGGAAGGACTAAGAAGTCGCTTGACCGGGAGGTCGCCAGGAACAAACTTTGGAGTGTCCGTTTGAAGACTACGATGCCCGCCACCGCTACCGCTCATATGGGACTTGTAAATAAGTGGGTGGCCAACCGGCACAATGGAAAAAATGCCTGGGCCCCGAAAATGTATTGCTGTATTCTTATAATGATATGAAGCTGCCTTAGGATTGTGGTACCTTGAGGAAACTCACTCTTTAGAACTTTTGTTGCCTACTGTTGCCTACTGAAAGTGCACCCATTGTTCCTACTCCCTTTGTACATTTGCATACTTTATCCCATAGAGATTCCCAGCACAGACAAAAGGTACCACAATAACGCTTTACTGCTTATCATGAATGCTACACGTGCCATTTTTAATAAATCTAACTGTTGGGTCTGCTCACATTTACCGCAACACGGGTATAAGGGGCTAGGTTGGTATATTCATCCTTTACCGTTGACAACTGCTTGCTATGCTTCTCTTAGAGCACTGTTTTTTGGGCGATGGAATGATAGCATCTCAGGGAACTTTGATGGCACCAATTTGAATAGTTTTGAGTACACTGTTAACCATAACCCCGATTCAGTTTCTTTTTGCATACAGAGGAATGCAACTCAGTCAATGGAAAATTTTCTAGGTTGTGCCAAAGTTGCAAATTTGACTGGAGAGAACAGACCTTTGTATGTAGGCGAACCTGTCTACTTTGTCTGCGGTAATGTAGCATTCCCATGGTTGCCCAGGGATTGGCAGGGAACCTGTTATTTTGGGAAACCTGTTGTTTCTTGGTTGCTGCATTCAGTGTCTACCTATGTGTTTGATGCTAGGGGGATGTTGCGCACAAGCGATAGGTTCGATAGGACATAAAGTGTATGCCCCAGATAAGACTTCCAAAGAATATGTGTTTAAGGATATTTTAGCAAATGACCTAATGGCAATAGATATTTCCGATAGTGATTCAGGGTGCATGGACGACGATGCATTGAGTTATTTGCAAGGAGATCCAAAGTAGTTTTTAGCACTTGGCATAGGCCAAAAGGAGGGTTTGTCAAAAGAGAAAGTATATCGCGCCTCCTATTGTAATAAATATATTAAATATTGGCCTACGCCAAGCTGCTCGAAAAGTCGCTTTCGAAAGAAATCCGTGTTGCAAGGTCCTGACCTTAAATCCATGTAAGCCGCCATTTTAGGTCAAACCGCCATTTTAGGATTTGTTGTGTAAAAGTGACCGTGTGAGTTAAAATGGTGGACAATGTCATTCCAGAATACAATATGGCCGTCTTGACCTCTGTACATCACTAATGTGTAACTTGCCTGCAGGCCACTTGTTGAGGTAGTGAACTGAGACCTTGTCCTTCGTTGACCTATGTGTAGAAGGATTACTCGTGCAATGAAACTAATCCATGAGCATATGTTGAGACAATGTATTCAAATACTGAACAAAAACATCTGTTTAACTACATTGTATTAATGTTTAATAAGGCATGCATGGAAAATCTTAGAATACACAGTTATTGCATAGGCTTGTTGATACATGTATTAAAGGCAAACCAGTTATATGCAGTTGTTTGAGACTTGGCACAAAACCTAGATCGGTGATGTATTAAATGGAATATTAACCCGAAGTGGGGCTGGACATCGCGCCCACCAAGTGTATAAAAAAGCGAATGCATTCTAATGTACAACGTCTCTCACTGAACACATTGAACCACGCTGGAGTTTGTTGTGTTGTACTAAGGGCCGATAGCTATCTGATTTTGCTCTGTTTTTGTAACTGGATTCAGTATAAAATAAAGTACTTTGTATGTTCCTTTGTAACCCGTGTTCGGTGTATTTCCTTTTGGGGTACTCAGCCTTGATATTTTGATTCTGTTTTCACATCCCTACTATTTTTAAGACATCGTCAATAACTTTCACAAATGCTTCTGGATTCATTGTGTGAGCATCCCTGTCTTGAAACTCAGAGTGGCCCTTTATTCTAAAATCTGCTTTCTTACAGAAGTGAGTTTCTCTACCTCTGTAAGGAAAAACAGTCTGGAAATGCATATTTTTGTTGTGTGCATTTTTTCTAGTTTAAAGTTCCTAGTTTCTTATAGAACCTTGGTTGAACATTTTATCTTGGTACCACAGTGCTATTGTTGCTTCATTGGCTTCTGTACCAACTCACACCCCTCCTGAAGAGTAAGGGTCATCAGCCTGTGCTACCCTAAGAAGGCAAATGAGGTATATCTATCAGGCTGTGCCTATCACACCTTTATGATTAGGATCAATGCTGGTTTACTAGCAGTTTGGGGCCGAGTAGAAGTTTTAGTCACTACTTATCGCTTATCCTCACAAGTCAAGTAAACATACACTTGACATTCCTATCAGACTATAGTGCAATCACTCCCAAAGCAAGCATTGTTATACTTCAAGCAACAAGCCTTTTATAAAATGCCCATCTTTTCAAAGAGGACTTCTGCTTTAAAACAAAAAACTGTTCTGTGAACTCTATTGAACTATCGTAGAACCTATATTGAAGCAATCCCATTCGTGTAGCCTCAAAAAATAGCCGCCACATTCGACTAGCTGGGGCTTTTTACAAAAGTTTTCCTGACACACATTGACAAACTGCTGTATCAGCGAGTCAACAATGCCCATGACCACAGCCCGTAAGCATAATGCACATAAACAAACCTGCTTTGGCTTTAACAATGCAGCCCACTAATCACAGGAAGTGAAGTAGCACAAGCGTTCTAAGAAGTATTGCAGGAAAACAAGACACAATGAATATCGTGAGAACTAAACGCAGTGTTTTTGCTTTTAGAACAGGAGGACTTTGATAACCTGAAAGAGGCAAGAAGGTTTAGTTAAACAAAACACCTTGAAGATAAAAGGGATGGCACTAGAAAGAAAGCAGTCGTAGCCGTTACCCTGGTGGGTAATGAACAAATGATACCTGAACGTCGACGCTCATGGAAGGTTATATTTGCAAGTACAAGCAAAGAAAACAGCAGTACATGAGCCTGGTACGCGTAATTATTGGGAGAGCCAAACAGGGTGTCCAGTGAATTATTTACAGGTTAAACGGTTTTCTTTTCTCCCATTTGTCTGCTGGCAGGTTTTTGGGTACATATAGGTTTCTGCTCATGCAAAATACTTGGGTTGTGTGTGTGGCTATGTGATGCAGCATAATCGGCGATGGATATGGTGCAAAGGTTAGTGTGCCATGCCTATTGGAGGGGCCGGGGGAAGGAACAGCATCTGTACCAAATTGTTTATTTTACGTATAACATGTTATTCAACAAAGTACCACTGAACATTAATGCAAACCAACAAGGAAGACAGTATTTTAATCTGAAAAATCCAGGCACAGATCACCTGCAAGAGTCAATAGAAGTCACAACAAAACAGTGTCGTTTTAATTAAACATGCACACAAGGAAGCTTCAAGGGAAACAGAGCGCACACCACCACATTCTTAGAACCACACTCACAATTATTTTATTTATTGCGTCGTGATACAGTTTAAAATCAGATATACAACTTTTCACACAAAGAACATTAAAAACAAGTAACAGAGACACAAGATTAAAACATTCATAAAAGAAGAAACATAAAAAAAGAAACAAAAAAAAACAATACATAATAATCTTATCAACATTACATCATTCATGGAAAAAATGTGTTAATTACTTTATGCCCAAAAAACATCATCCGGATAACCAATGTAAAAACCTACCAGCAGCTACACATAATGAAGTTGAACGATTATCTAATAAAAGCTGATAAAGATAGACAGAAACATTTTCATCTAATGATCAAGCACATTTATCAAAAAATAAGTTTTTGGGGGATTTTAAGTCTTGCACCTAATACATCAACGGTTGGCAATAGAACTAATTTAAGCCTTAACATCTTTTAGCGATAATGTTTTGAAGGGTGCTTCGATATAAAGAAGTGAGGTACATTACAAGATTTGGTGTCATAAATAAAATGATTACAAATCTTAAACTTAACCAACAAATCCCTATTATTTATCCAATCCAAATAAAACAATTATTTTTGTAGAAAGAGGGCGACAAATTCCTCGTCAGGTGACCAAGCATTAGTCAGTTTCGCACAACAGTCCTCTCTCCATGGAGTCAGAACTGATAACGAATGATTTTTCAATACAGGATCAAATACTTTAAAAAGTTAACATGATGGAGGATCTGAAAACCCTCCTAACAAGTGCAAGCTGCACCAGATCATAAATGCTTGAAGAGAGTAAATCAAGGACCTGTCTGACTGCAGGGAACATGACTTCTTGGGGAAAGGACAAGACTGCCTTCCAATTCTTGGCCTCAATTTTATCCCAGTCCCCTGAAACTAAATAAGTTTCAGCACCATGAAACAATGTTTGGACTATTTTCTTTTGGTAATATTTTAATACTGGGCATAAAGAAGATGTCCGAAATCTAAAATCCGAATGGTGCAGTTGCGTTATTGCCACTTGCACATGGGAATTAAGGGTTGAGGACCAGGATATCTTATCATTTAAGGCGATTATAGGCATCCCTAGGTATTTAAATTAATCTATTTTATCGAATTTGTGTCCTGAAATACGCAACCTAAAAGATTTGATCGACATTTTCCCTTTCACGCTCCTACTAGGATTGAGTGTTATCATTTTGGATTTATCAACATTGATTACCAAGTCCAAATCTTTACAGTAATCAAAAACAGCATTGAAAGAACCTTGAAATCCAACTGGAGTGTAGTCAAACAAAGTTATCTCATCAGTGTGCAATAAGTATTGGATTGGAACAGACTCCAATTTGGGAGAATTTGGTCAAGCCGCACCCAAATAAATGTTCAAGTACAGCATGTACATGTTAAATAGAAAGGCAGCCAGCACACACGCCTGCCTTAAGCCCCAAGTCATATCAATCCAATTTGTGTAATTGCCCTTCTGATCCAGCCTTACTCTGATAATGGTATTAGTACGCAGATCTACTAACATATTCAGACGGTACTACATGCAATCCGATTTATAATTTTTTCCCACAAGGTTGCTCTTTGCACACAATCAATTATTTTCAGATGTCCAAAAAAGCAACAAAATGTTGTCTCTTTGCCACCCTGCATTGTTCAGCCAATAATTGGATTATTAGACAGTTAATCAATATAGTAACCCCTTTCTTAAAACCAGACTGGAACGAATCATCAAGGTTAGTGTCCTCAATCCACATTTGCAATTTCTTTAAAATAAAAGTGTCAAACATTTTATAAAATGACTCAAGTAAAGAAATAGGCCTACAATTGCCGGGATCCAATCTATTTCCTTTTTAATAGATTAAAATCACATGAGTATACCTGGTATAAAATGCCTGTGCATAATATTGAGAAACAATGTATTTTTTAATTTATTTATTTGAATTTATAAAGCGCACAGCGGCCCGGAGGCATTGTGGTGCTTTTACAGATTACTTGCTTAGTACATGAATACATTCTATTGCAGAATACTTGCTTAGAACATGAATACATGAGCGGGCATAGTAGTACAACGAATAAAGACTTAGGTAATTTATGCTTGATCAGTTGGTTACATAGCAAAAGCATTGTGGTTAGAGCGCAACTACAGGCTTTTTTGAACAGATTAGTTTTCAGCATTTTACGGAAGACAGTGTAGGATTTTTCATTTCTTAGTGATGTTGGCAGGGCAGTCCAATTTTTTGGTGCCAGTGTTGAAAGCTGGAGCCTCCAGCTTTGGTTCTTTTGAAGGCAGGCACACAGATCTGGTTGGCCAGGTGGGATCTGGTGGGTCTGGCGGACGAGTTGAGGGGGATCTTCTCCGATAGGTAGGGTGAGGCGTCGGAGGAGAGGCATCTGTGTGTAATGGCAAGGGTTTGGAAAAGGATGCGTTCTTTCACCGGCAGTCAGTGGGCGTCTTTTCTAGCCTGAAAGATGTGTTCCCTTTTGGGAATACTGAGTGCTGCTCTAAGGGCGTTGTTCTGTGTGACTTGTAGTTTAAGATTTTTAGCAGAGGTGCCCAGGAAGAGGGCGTTGCAGTAGTCAAGCTTGGTGTCGACTGTGGCTCTAGCAATAGCAAGGCAGTTTTTTGTGGAGAGAAAGGAGGTGAGTGCAGCCAAAGAGGCTATGGCACTGACCTGGCGTGACAGACAAGGAGGAGTCAAGAAAGACCCCTAGAGTTTTCACTGCTGCTGAGACTATGATGGTGGAGTTGTCAATATTAAAGGTATTATAATGAGGTGGGAGTTTGTTGAGTGTTTCTTTGTTGCTATTATGAGGATCTCTGTTTTATCTCCATTTAAAGTTTTAAACAGAGGCCGTTGGCTGCCATCCAGGTTTGGAGTGCTGAGTAGATGGCCGAGTAGATGTTAGTTTTCAATTGATTGAAAACCTTGGCCTATGAAGTGGCTCTAGTTTTCAAGGTTGTATTTGAAAGTACATCAGGGCCAGGAGTATAGGATTGCTTACATTCACTAATCACTCTTTCCAACGCATCCTCGTCAATATCTAGAGAGGACCAATCACTACCCCTCATAGTTATTAGAAAATCAAAATCAATATTTCTATCTACAAGAGGGAAATATAGAGTTGCAAAACAGTCTTCCGGAACTGCTTCAGAAATTGACTGAGCTTGTAGCCCTTATGAAGATAAGGTGATTTAGAATCCAAAAGGCAGAGCAATACCTCTGTCACATAGTGTCCAACATAGCCTCTGCATCCCTTTGCATTTTCATATATTGATGAGACTTTGACCAATTCTTGTATTGCTGTTTTAATTTCTTAATAGTTATCACCACGCTCTAACCCCTTTTTTGTATCATTCTGACGTTTCTCTTCAATTCCCCCTTATTAAATTGCAAGAGATCACCAAATGTGTGTGTATGCTTCTTGTAAGATTCGGCACCATGCTAAATCCTCAATGATGATAACTGTAATTGTAAGTCACTAATTTGGTGCACAAATACCTGAGGCGCGGCATTAAAAAAAACAGGCGATATTGTAGTTATCTTTGACCAAATTATTACACTGCTTAGATAATAATCGCCTCCACAGGACAGCATGATCCCAAGGTCTTACTTCAAGCATACAGGGGACTAAACTGATGAATGTAGTATTACTCTGAGTTTACATTAGAGAAAAAGGACTATGGTCACTAACACCCATCTCATGTTGTACCCGACACCTATATCAGACATAAAAAACCTCCAAGGATACAAAAACATAGTACAGGATTTATGTAGATTGGCGTTTAGACCAAGTATGTCTTCACGGAATGTCTCCTTGAACGTTACCATTCACCATTTCAAGATCCCATGTATCCAAAAATTCTTTAAATAATTTGCCTCTTTCTCTAGCTAATTTAGTCCTGTTTTTCATATGATGGGCAAAGTGACGAATACAGTCGCTATTATAATCTCCTAGCAGTATAACTGGTCCACACATTTAGTTCACAATTATCAGGATTAAAATACACATTTAGCACCAAGCAAACCCTTATCAACTTAATCGCATCCCACCAATATCATCTTACCACCAAAATATCCATGTAGGAGCAAGACTTTTTTTTCCATAGAGATCCCCAATTCGTGCCTAACAGCGCACACCAAACCGCCATAAGGACAACCCTTAGGGCCTCGCAATGCTGAGGTAAAAGCCATCCAGCACAGGGTCTACTAAAATCCAAGTTTCCTGCAAGCAGATAAAGTCGAAATTGGACCAGGGATCTTGGAACCCCACCAGATGCCTAAAACCCAGAATATTCCAGGAGACCAACCTTCATTGATTGCTATTATTAGGACATCAGTTTATAGCATGCCCTCATTGCAATGGACAGCATTCACGATGTGTGACCAATTATAGGACACCGTCCTTCCCATCACATTTACCTTCCTCATCCTCAATAGGGATGCCATCAGTAGCTTCCTTGGTATTTACATTAATCACCAGTGGATCTCTTAAACTACTTGCAGAGGTAGGAGGTGTAACCTGTGCCAAATCATGAATGTCATAACATATTTGGATGAAAACATTGGCCTCCGATAGAATAGTATCTTTCAAAAATTTAGATGTAAAACTTAACTTCATCCTATCCACTCTTTGGTTAGCATAAAATTCCACTGTGGTTAAATCAGTTGTTGAAATTGAGACAAGTGCTGGGATTTCAGCAAACAAGACCAATATGTACTGCCTATTAAGTGGGAAGCTACCATTGGTCCTAAATTTATGTTCAAGGTAAACAGAATACAGAGGGTCCAAACTCCTTGCATTCTCATTTTTATTCTTATATTGCTCAACAGTAGGTGCCCACTTTACTGTGTTGCGTGGTAACTCAAAAGGAACCTTTCATTTAGGAGTAGTTCATATGTGATGCCTTTGAGTATCATCACAAATATTAACATCTTGGGCAAACATATGTTTCCCTTTTTCATCTAATGGTTAAAACAATGGTAAATCAAAAGGGATGTTTCCTAAAGAAGTTGTTCCTCTCTGCTACTTTTGAGTGCCATCACGAATATTACTATTCTATGCTAATAACTGATTACTTTTTTCCTCTAATGTTTTAAACAGAGGATACTACTTAATTGGCTGCTGCTCTTATTTCGAATTCGGAATAAAAACAGGGGCATTTACTGGTAAATTAGGACCAACTGTTTTCACATATCTATATGCAGCTACAGCATTACCAGTCCCTTCTGCTGTGTGTGTGTTAACAGGAAGCACACTACCTAATAAATCAGCGGTACATTGAAATTAATTTGCACCGTCTGAATGGGTTGTGAGCAAGCTAAATCCAAAGAATTTTCCTCATTAAACATCATATTTATCTCCTCCAAGGATTTCTTCCTTGGCGATAGGTGTTTACATTTTTGCTTCACCTTCCCAGCCTACACCAGCACTGCCACTATGGATGTATTAGCCATGTGACTGGCCTCAGACTTTTACAATTTACTTTGAATATCTGATTCATTAATCGCTACCAAGTTACCTATATTTGTATTATTAGGTTTGCGTTTGCTCCTTGTGCTATTGTCAAAAAATGTTTGGCCGGTAGGCAAATTGAGATTAGTCAAACATTTCTTTGACCCCTTATTAGTTTGTTTAGAGATATTTTTAAAGTTTTTCTACTTCTTTTCATCACATCGACCCCTCCTTAATTTCATGGACATGTGTACAGGATTGTATGTCAGGTTGTCTAACAGTCTGTGCCAGAATTTAAGGCTGATGTCCAAGAGTCAGCCAACTCTGCTAAAACACGGTCTCTTTCAAATGGGACATGGCTAATAGGAGATTTTAAGTTCCCAAAAGCCACCTGTGTATTTAGCTCACTTTGCACTAAACAGTTAGTTGTAAGTGCGGGAGGACATTTATCCTCAGATAAGGCCTTAACCCTATTCGACAAATCTGTTAGCTTATCATCTATGTTTCTACTTTTAACATCATAACAAATTCTGCAATTTGGGATTTATTGCCATTATAAAGCCTCCAATAAATGACACCTTTCTCTCACTTCGAACTGAAGATAATCAAAGTACTGGGCAAGAAATAGCATCCACCATGTTCTCATCCTGGTTATTATTCATATTCAAGTCACAATGCAGATGGGCAGTATTCGATTCACACCCATTCTCACCTGACCTGGGTAGGGCAGGAGCCCCCCACCCCCCCATCGACTGGACCCGAATGTTCACCCGACGCATCCTAAGCTGGCCTCTCGCACAGTACAGACCAAAGTACCACCTGCCAGTACCATGAGCTAAGTAAGCAGTGCCCAGCTCGCCATATCAGAGCTAAGCATCTTGTAGGTATCTGTCTCGAAGGCTTACTCACAAATTCGAAAGCCTGCATGTCCATTCCAAAATGGCCTTCCCATTTGCCTAACGATGTCGGAGAACTTAGCTTTCCTTTCAGGGAACAGCTGATTGGCCGTGCGCTTCTACTTCCCCTCGATCCCCCGACCGGAGGCGGAAGCCGGGCACTATACCAGAAGGGCCGCGATCAAAAGGGCTTGTCTGCAGCTGTCCGCAGATGGCTGCACTGCGAGACCCCTACAAGTCTATGGTCATAGTGTAAGTTCTCTCCTACGCACCGAGTCTTGGCTATATCCTACTGTTAGCCTCGCACAATATGTCCTCCTCGGATCGCTTGAGTGTACCTTTAAACATCAGCCATGACGTCCGCTGCCTCGCATACAGTGGCCCACCCATTTGGCGCCAACACCAATTCTACTAGTACCTGCAGGTACCCCATTACCCGATATGAGGAGGAAGGCACCTCCAGATTGCCTCCTGCCGTGAGGCAAAGCCATATCCTGCCCACCTGCTCTAAACAGCCTGCCGATAGATCCCCAGGCTCCCCCTTCAGATTCCATCCTGTGAACCGGCCTTCGTCACCAGCCGTCTGCCTTTGCTGGAATCCCTGATCGACTGACTCTTCCATCACCTGCGTGCCAACAAGGTAACATCAATGCCCGGGTGGCCTGTGACTGTTTAAAACAATTATTTTGATTCGCTGATGCGCCCTGCTTACCGCGATGTTCTCACAGCCTGCTGCCCTGAACCTTTCATCTCATACATCTCCAGCTACATACTACGCTATGTAACACTTGATCCGTTAATACGCACTGTATATTTGCCATGTATGTACTGCATTACCCGTGCATTACCCGTGTTGCTCAAAACTTACAATGTAACTTATTCATTTCTCTAATAGTTGTCCGCTATGATCCCGCATTGATGCTGTAATAGGATCTTCTTATCGGTGCCGATAACACTACTAGCTGTACCTTTGTCTACATTTATAACCTGCTCCGTTTTATTATGCTCGCACGGCGGTGGCCGTGACTAGGTGTTAAATGCATCCTAGCGCTAATAGTCTACTACGGTTGCCCATACTGTGTTTTATCCCTTGTGCCTACTAGCATTGAATTAGTGTTCACTACCGGGGTATAACTGACCTGGCTTAAACGTTTAGTTGCCCATTCACTGACTTACCTGTGCTCCCCCACGTGCTATTCTGCAAATAATAATCTTACCTACACATTTTATGTACTCTTATTACAAGCCGTAGTACTAAGCTATGCTGCCTATCTGCCCACCACTGCTGCCCAGATAGTGACGTGGCCTAGAGGCTACTGAACTGTACTGACCCATCCATTGCTATTGCCTAGATGATAAGTTGCATTCATGTTCTACTGTATCTCTGTTGATTAAGTGACTACTTCATATTGCACTATGTAGATGCTCTACCTTTGCCCACTTCTGCCATCTAACTGTGCGTGACGTGTCGACTCTTAGGTACAGTACCCCTCTCCTTATACTGGTCAGCCGACACCTTTGTGTTACCCAGCTGCGACTGTGCCCAGGCGCCTATATGTGCTGTGCCATCTTCTCTACACTGTAATTGGAAAGATATTAAACCTAGTAATACTGCTTTGAACAATGGCTGCTACTATGTATGCAGACCCCAGAAGCCAAGATCACTTTGCTCAGTCCCTGTTAGCACCTATCTTAGACACCAGCCTGCCTACCTGAAGGAATACAGCAACTAACACCGTTACCACAAACCAATCCACACATAATAGGGCTTCAGAGACAGCAACTTACGTCTCTCTACCCTGTGCCACTTCCAACAGAAACGCTAGACTCCGCGCCAGATTAACCAAACTATATGAACCCCTGAGAAGATCCCTTCCTACTACCAACCCTAAATCTAACCACAAGTTCAGTCTGAGACCTGGTCATTTAAATCTGTCTCCGTCACAGCCCTTCGCAATACGAATGACCCCCAGACCATTAATCACAAGCGCAAGCCTTGTGATAATGACTCTGACAAATCTACCCTAGTCAACAAAGCAACTGAGGCTCCCCCTCTCAAAGGAGCGCTTCTCAATGCAAGATCGCTCGTCGCCTACGCCACTGCCGACTTAATCACTGAAGGCAATCTGGATTTCCTTGCAATCACAGAAACATGGCTCCATAACACAGCATGACCCTCACTCTGTTAGCTATCCCTGATGGCTACACAATAGTTAGACAAGACCGAGACAGCGCCCGAGGAGGCGGCATTGCCATTATTTCTAAAACCTGCCTCAGCCTAAGACTAGCCCCCATCCATTTGTCACAATTATGTGAAGTTCTATTTGCCAAATTCCAGATAAATAACTCACAATCACTCACCATTCACCTAATATATAGACCGCCTGGTCCGCTTGGCATCTTTGAGGAAGACCTGCACAACATAATCACTAGTAACCTCGCGATTACTCCTACTAGGGGACTTCAACCTAGGCTTTAACACCAAATGGATAAAAATGCCACTGATATAGCTAACATAATGAATGCACTAGGTCTATCCCAAAAAGTCAATAAACCTACCCACCTAAAAGGGAGAATATTGGATTGGATAGCAATTACAATTGTACAGTTACTATCTCATCCATCCGGCAGCTACTGGTGTCCTTTAACCTATCCACTGTAAGACCCACACCATTGGCTACACCTCTAGCACCTCCATGCTTAACCAGAAACAAAAAGAGCATCACAGCAGAGAAAGTTAGCCCTGCTATCATTCCCACCCTTAATGCAATGTCAGAAAATCTTGATCCTAGTGTCCTAGTTCACAAATTCAATAATATTATGCTCACCACACTGGACAAAATCGCCCCTCTCAAACTGAGACCCAGCAAACCAATAGCCCATTTAAACAAATGGTTTACACCACAACTCAAAGACCTTTGTATCCTAAAAAGAAAAAAAGTGAAACCAATTGGAGACTCTGCCCTTCCAGTGAGAACAAAGCTAAATTAACCTCACTCTCTTCTCATTACAAGAAGGAAATCTGTCGGACTAAATGCAACTCTTATGATGAGCGCATTGCTAAATCTAATTCTAGTATGAAAGAACTTTCCTCCATAATCAAAGAACTAGAGTCCCCAATAGCTATACCCAACATCTGTATCAAAGACAAATCTTGGTGTACAGACATCCAACACGCACTAGCCAACAAAATTACCACGCTCCAAAATAAAATTCAGCAAAAAAAAGAAGTATTGAACTTACAGCACTCGCCCAATGTCCTTTTGCCTAGTGTTGCTCCACTGGCACACAATAATATATTCCACTTCTCCAAAATGTCTACCTTGGAAGTAGAAACAATTATCCTGTCACTGATGCCCTCTAACTGCATAGGTGACATCTGCCCAGCACAACTAATAAAAGATGCTGCCAGAGAATTATCCCTATTCATCACCAAACTGATCAATGCTTCCTTTGCCACAGGTACCATCCCTGCCAACCTTAAACAGTCTTGGGTGCTCCCCCTCCTCAAGAGACAGATTTTAGATCCTCTCACCCCCACTAACTACTGGCCTATTACCACGGTCCAATTCTTACTCAAAATATTGGATAAAGCCACCTACAACCAAATTCAAAAACACTTTGAACTGCACAAGCTCTTAGGTAATAGACAATCCGGCTTCCGCCCACTACACGGAACGGAAACAGCCTTAATTGACTTATAGTCCCAAATAGACGAGCTGAGAGACAAAGGGAAGACAGTACTGCAGCTCCTGCTTGATCTCAGCTGCATTCGATCTGGTTAACCACAAGGTCCTATGCCGACACCTTGACTCTGCTGCCCACCTGGCTCTGGGAGCCATCAAATGGATTGAATCCTTCCTGAGCGAGAGAACTATGAGAGTCTTCTCCCCTTCGGCAGCTGCAGACCCGACACCCATCCTGTGCGGCGTTCCTCAAGGTTCTTGCGTCTCGCCAATCCTCTACAATATCTTCACCAAACCCTTGTTTGATGATGTGGACCATCTGGATATCACCTACACTAATTACGCAGATGATACTCAGATTCTCCTCCCGCTTTCTGGGATCACAGTAAGGACACGGGGTTGGTGAACAAAGTATATCTTATCATCCAAGCATGGATGGCCACTCACGGCCTATGCTTGAACGATGATAAAACTGAGTTGATAATTCTGGGCTCACAGGCTAACATTAAAAAACTAGGCCAATAATTCTCCTCATTCAACATTGACGGGAATTCCATTAAAGTCTCCAAGGAGGTAAAAACCCTTGGTTTCTACTTGGACTCCACATTGTCTTTTGATAAACAGGTAAATTCCCTTACCTCTTCTACGGCCTATACCTGCAAGCTACTCAGAGCTAGCAAGCCATTCCTCTCTGATGACAGCTGCTTGATCCTGGCTAGAGCCTTAATACTCTCAAGAATTGATTATTGTAATGCTTTATATAGTGGTGCTAATACAACTACCATCCAAAAGCTCCAAACATTACAAAACAATGCCTTGAGAGCAGCCTTAGGCATAAACAAAAGAACCCACATCTCTTCTCTTAGAAACCAACATAAATGGCTATCCACGGCCAATAAAATACAGCTAAAAACGCTCTCTTTGACTTATAAAGCCCTCAACAACGCGGCCCGAGCTACCTTACAGACAAACCTCAGAAGAATTTCCCTCAGACCAACCAGAATTGGTAACGTTAACTGCCTGACCACACCCAAATATAAGCTTACCACTATTGGCGGTAATAGCTTCCCTGTAAAGGCAGCTAAATTCTGGAACTCACTGCCACAAGACCTGAGAGCCGACCAACCTTAACCTACATTTCAGAAAATGTTTTATAAAACACATTATCACTACTGACCCTTAGCCTCCAACCGTCTAGGATATGTCCATAGCGGGAGTGACCTATTCACCCCACATTAATATTGTAATACTATGTTAATATTTGAAGATCACGCGTAATCTAGTTTACTTATAGTGATATACGGAGGATATCACTCTGCAACCTGTATTTTTGCACATTGTTTATTGTTTATTTTTGTAATCATTTATGCTATGCTATTTTTGCTCATATTTGTACACTTTGTGTATTCTGTAATGATATAAATGTTGTATCTGGTGTATAATTTGTAACTATGTAAGCTTTGCATCTCCATACTGCTGCACCCTTTTACTTACGAGTCTGGTGTGCATAACAAATGAATAAACAAACAAGCGTCTTTAACAAGGTCCCTATTCACAGTCAATGAGCGAAGATCAGCATGATTCTGCCGCATGTTACAATTTCCACAATCTGTAACAAGATGCACAGATTTATGAAATAGAGGAGAAGATTCCAACGAATGCTGAAGTTGGGCTCTGTGTAAATGAACTTCCTCTTTTCCATCCCATAAGGGGGTGACCATTGACCATTGAAGGCAGGCCTATAGAAAGGCGTAATCTGATGGTTATTTCTTTTCACACAATTGGGGCCAATATTGAGACATCCGATATTAGGTCTCTATCTGGGCACATGAGAAGGTTCTCTGGATCGAAATGTTCAAGGGAAACACAAATACATGATGCATTCCCCATGGTTTTCACCTACAACTCCAACTCTTAACAGCAATTGCTCTGGGTCAGTTGAAAAAGGTTCTTCATTCACTTTTTGGGCCGAGCGTGTAGCCTTGTTATTGATTCCAAACTGAATTGTTACCGATGATGCTGGTGAAAAGGGCCCAGGTAAGGAGGTAACTGAAGGCGCACTGCCGATCGTGTAAGGGCCAGAAACTACCTGTATCAAAGTTTGTATTGGCGGCACTGCCATCCACGTTAATTTATAAAGGCATTAATAAATCGGTTGAGACTTGTATCATATCAGTCACTGGAGAGCTGATTATTGGAGCCCTTACCGGTTTGTTGTTTTTCCCGCTACGCAGATCGTAAACCATGAAGGAGTCTGGAGCAGTTGTGTTAAATGATATCCACTGGCCTCACCCACGCCCACACCAAACACAAAACAAACAGCCTGCTCACTGTGCACGTTCTGCGCTGGACTGGTGTTTGTGTGTGAGCGCCTCACTCTGGATTCCAGAGAAATTGAAGATCGACTCCACGTAAGTTAAAAAAAAGAACAGACTCCAATTGCTGCAAAACAGCTATAAGATGCAGAATTCCCTGTCAGTACCGGCATCCACAAAACACACATCCCGCACACTCACAATTAACATTCAACAAAAACACTGGTAAAGTCGACTGAACTCTGGAGGAAATGATCGTTTACCTTTTCAGAAGCATAAACTTTATAAAAAAATGGAAAAACACCAACCTACCTACCTCCCTCCCTGACAACACACTCTTCGAAGGAAGACAATGTGAGTATTCACACTAGAGCTTAATACTGGATTGTCAACATGCAAGCACCCTCCTTCTTGCCATAATGAGTTCTATGAACTTGTGTCTGAACTCCAGATAAAGGCAGAAATCTAAGGACTGAAGCATCAGATCGATCTGAAACTTCCTCCTAGAATTTAGAATTTACCAACCCATTGGAAGTGCCTTACAGACAAGTAAGTACCTCTGACCTGAACACGAGACCTGCAAATAACTGAAGGCAGAAGCAGCAGTTAACAGGTCCAATATGTTCAGAGCACAAGTTGCTATTGTACAAGTCCTGACTGCCGCCTTATCTTTACAGTTCACAATTGTAGTCTAGAATCCAACTGAAGCTTGTATCCATACACAGTACATATATTATAGAGCGGGGTTGGGGGCAGATTCAACAGGAGTATGCTATATTTTACACAAGCCTGCTCCCGGGCTTCTCCCAATGCAGCAAAGAGTGCATGGAACTGAGGGAAAAAAAAGATTACTAATGGGAGTCGAGTGTGGGTAAACCAAACAACCCTCCTGTGTTTTCCAGTAGAGGCCATATAAATCCCCAACCCACTTTTTTCAGCCAGTTTTTTATTCTTAGAAGGGGTTAGCAGCATAACAAACAAGGATAATATTTTAAGCCAGACAAATGGTAAATGTCCTGCTCTTCCTATGAAGAGAGATTTAGGTGACAGCCAGTCCTTAACCTACCCTTGTAATCTCTTCAATTATTTGTAGATAATACTGGGTCAGCAGATGCTTTATGCCTCTTGACAAACTACTGCCCAGGAATCAGAATCCTTTGGACGACCATTTTGATCTCCATGGCTCAACTTGATCCCATAAAAGGATCTTATGGTAATGCCCCAAGCCTTATGCCAATTAATTGTATGACTAGATATTGTTGAGAAATCCCCCACCACCTTTTTATGAGTTCAGAAAGTTATATTGATTTTTACATTGATAAACACAAGAGTTTCACAATCTGCAACGTTTCTGCTATCCTAAAACACAATAGCTAATTACAATGTAACCAATTTCACAATAAAATGTAAGCACATAGGAAGAAGAAGAAAAGAAGCAGCGGAGGAAAGAGAAAAACTGGTAAAATGTGGGGGAAGGGTATATAATGAGAGCAGAACACAGGGATTTAATGTGAAGTCCATCTTGAGGGAATCATCCATCTATGGTTAAGTCCTAGGTAAACACAAGAGTAATGACAATATGTGAGTGGTTTGGCGTATGTAGAGCCATTGGGCAGAGTTACTGGTGAAGGACCTGCTTATTCTTGGCAATTAGATTTACCATTACTCAATAGTCTTGTCTCTGTTGCTTTCATTTGCCCATCCCAGCTTTACCCATGCGACTCCAATCACATTAAAAAAGAAAAAAGAAAATATACCATATACCAGGTTTTTCGGACTCTGCAACACTTTTAAAAAAGGCATTGTTCCAACTACTGCTGCCATTGATTCTTTTGTTTTGGGAAAAAGCATTGCAACCTAGATGTTTTTGAGATTGCATTACCGAGACCAAGCATTGTGTAACATGGATATAGCCAATTCCTCCAAACTCCTCAGCGGGGATGCCAAAAGCTTATGTTCTTTTGTATTTCTGTACACACTGATCACATCAATGAGATCAAATCAATGAGCTCCCTCCGGATGCTAACGCACTTGTACCCCTGATAAAGCCAGTTTGTGATGGTAGAATAATCCTCCCATCTTACTTCACACTTGAAACGAGATTGTTAAACCTTCCATAATTAATAAACATGTCATCCCTCCTTTCCTCTCTCTCTCTGGCCGCCCACTCTGGGCCCTCTTCCTGCTCCTTCTTATGAGGCTAAGAACCTTGGTGTCATCCTCAACTCCACCGTCTCCTTCTCTCCTCACATCTCTGATGTCTCTAAGAAGTCAAACTATCAGCTGCACCTCCTCAGAGGTATTCTTCCTTTTCTACCTTTCCCTCAGAAGCTCACTTTCTCCAGAGCTCTGGTCCTCTCTAGGCTGGACTATTGCAAATGCCTATTTCTAAATCTTCTTGCCTCTACTCTTCGACCTTTACAACTTATCCAGAACAGGACTGCAAGACTTGTTCTTGGCCTCAAGCCCAGGCATTGTATCTCTCCAGCTCTGAAATCCCTTCACTGGCTCCCTGTGGCTGCAAGGATCAACTTCAAGACCCTCTGCATTGTCCACAAGGCTTTCTGGGGCCTGGCACCGCTCTACCTCCAACTTTCTCTTCCAAAACATCGTCCTTCTTGAGCTCTCCTCTCATTCACCTCCAACTCTCTGAGGGTCAAATGCTTTTCCAAGCAGAGAGTTGGGGGCAGATCTATCTCCTCGGTTGGGGCCTTCCTATGGAACAGCCTCCCTGCCCCTCTCATATTTGAGCAGAACCACCTCTGGTTCCGGAAGCAACTCAAGACCTTCCTTTTCATTTCCACTTTCTCTCTTCCTCTTCCCTGCTGATGCACCTGACTGCTCCGCGCACTGGTCACCCGGTCATCCTCTGACCTCGGGCCCAGGCTCCTGCATGTCCAGTTGCCCTTGCACTGCCTCCAGGCTCCCCATCACTTAATGGTCTGTATCTGCAACCCTACAGCTCCTTCTCTCTGCACTTATGAGCCACCCGCTGGCTGCACTTGTGCATTAACTGCACTTCCCCTCCCCACTGGCACTTCTCCCTTTCCCTCTTCCCCGCACTTGCGGAATTGGAATGACACAAGGTCTAGTAAGATCGTTATCTTGTCCTCTCTTGTTTCCCACTCCTTATCTTGTCGCGCCTTGAAACACTTGTGTAAAGGCGTGTTATAAATGCCATATCATATCACAGTATTACAATGTGGCCTATTTGTGGCCTACAAAACAATTACATGAGCTCAGTAAATATGACAGGGATGTGAAATCTACACAAATCTCTTAATAAGTTTGTTAGTTTGATGCCTAATCAGGCTAACATTTCATGGTGCCAGACAGATCTGCAGATAAGCGGCCAACAAGGCATTTTTAATTCCTAAAACCAGGCAAATAATAACCCAGAAAAGTGAGTAAAGACTCCTAATAAAAAATAGGAGACAAATAGTAGCCCTCCCCCTGCCTCCACCAAAACACATTCAGGGAGATGGTTGGAGAATTCATACTGGCAGAGCAGTTTTAAGCTAACAATTAATCCTTTAATTTGCATGAAATAATAGGTGCAATGAAGTATGGTTTATCACATCTAAAAATCACCCCAATTGGGAATTGTTTTTACTCCCAAAAGAATCATTTTACTCCCAACATTGAAAAAACTTGAATACAATACTGCTCCAAAATCTTATCTGGACTTTGGCTCTGATTCAAAGTCACAGTATCCTGTATGACTGACATCAGCTCTATACCCTTGAGTTGTGGAGAAGTTTACATTGTTAATACCTTGCTTTGTTTTAATTGTTTTCACACAGCAGCTGAAAGCAGAGAAGGGGTGCCCAGCAACAGAAGTTACCTAGAGGAAAAGGGCCGGCAGCAGAGGTGATCCCAGGGAAGGAGGCCATCAAAAGTGGTTCCTGTGCAACTGCCTGCAAAACAAAGCTCCATAAGCCTACAACACCTAGGACCCTGCCTGCATCTTGACTGGGAAGCCTAGAAGCCATTGATTGGCTTTCAGAGGGTCATGTGATGCCCTGCCTCCCTTACTGCGTCTCCCCTGGGTGTCCAGCTTGGGTTTCTGTAGCTAAGGGCCAAATGCAGCAAGGGGTAACTTTCTGTTTGGGCTGTGTCAATTCTCCATTCCTTTTTGCTCAATTCCCCTTTCCTTTTCGCTCATCCATCTGTTCCATCTCTCTTTCTTGGGAGGTTTCAAAACAAGGGATACCTAAACTACCACAGGTCCTTTAGGCTAAATATAACGGAACACCACAAACTGGACCTTGGCAAATGAGATCAGAACACTTCTTAATATTGACAACACCAACTTTTGTCAAAAAAAAAATATTTATTTAATGTAATCTTGAAATCTTTATTTGCTCTCAACATCCACATTTATATACCACCATTCATTCCATCATTCACTCACAATCTCACTAAATGTATACATTTTTCGCAGATAGGGTAATACATCCACCTACAAACTCATATTTTTCCATAAATCACAACACTTCTTTATATTTTCAGTAAGTGTTAATACACAAAATCAAACATCATCATACTTATTTAATGTGACTCGACATATGTCTTGGTCGTCAAGGAATAGGCTCCTAACTTTGGCCAGTCGATATAGGGGACGACCTTCAGGAGACGGATGGTTCGGTTGCAACCACTCTGAGATGTCAAAAAGGTGGGGGATGTCATCAAACATCAATCTACAAACAAACAATATACAGTTCATCAAAGTTCTGATCTCTTATTTCTATAGACACATCTTGTGTGTATACCTCAATTAATGTGTATACATGCTGACAATCGCCTCAAAAAATAATGATGGAGTCGCGTGTCAACGGTGACATTTATCCTACAGTAGTTGCAGATTATTCTGCACCTAAACTGCAACGGAAGAGAAGGACAAGGCACCTCAATGAGCCTCCCTCCTAATCATGATCAAGACACGTGTCACCATTCAATTGCTCAATGAGTGCTCTTAGATGCACCATCTTACCTGATCTGAAGTTCAGGTGTGAGGGTGTCTTGCACATGGTTCAAAGTTCCACATTTGTCTTCCTGGTTTTGGATTCTGCAGGCCCAAACGCCCCCAAATGTCTCTAGGATGCAACACAGAGAATATATGTGTAAGCCGGTCCTTAGGGGACATCACATGTCCTAGTAGGTGACAGACCCTCTAGTCCCCTCACCTCGTGCTCTTGGATCCTGGAATAATCTATTCTATTTCCACAGGTGAATCACAGATTCCAAATTAGCTGCTGTCCATGTTCCTGGAAAGGATATATAGGACAAAATAACATTACTCCAAAGGCCCATTCCAGCCAATTGCAATATTATCAGTACACACGCAGGCCTGACTTTATCAACCTTCCTGTCCCGTCTTACTCAGTTGCAACCCAGATAGGGTGTTCCAGAATTTTTATAATCTTTTACAGCGCGGGAGAGTGGATTGATTCCCGCCACATAGTTCCAAACCGGACCATGTAAACAAAGTCCCTCTCTGCTTCACTTGCAGAGTTGGGCACTTGTAACAATGTCATGCTGAGGTTTGCGCGTGTGTAAAACACGCCTCATCAACCCAGGTTCGTTGATCCTCCTTGTCTGAGTTAAACCATTATATGCACTCACTTGTATGGTTGTGAGGTGCCCTGTTTACTTATGGACCCAGCATCAGTTAACAATCCACCATTAACTGGATAGAAGAGCTATTCTTACCCATTAGCTCATGGGTTTTTTACAACACACAGCATGCTAATCAATATCTAAACGAAGGAGGTACACGTCCATGGGCGTGGGTGTAGCTCCCCTTTCCCATCCTGCTGTGTATGCGGCGGGAGAAGGAGAAAATAATAATAAAACCATTGCGCCTTGGTTCTAGGGCATGTAATACTCTCCCCAGGCTCTTCCATTTCGTTAAGCTAGAATCACACTGAGATATAATATCGAGGCACCCAGCGCATTGTCTCATGTGTATTAACCGCAAGCATGGACTTTTTCCAGTTGTCGTTTGCTCGTCTAGGATCTTTAAATTTAACACCCTCAACACCTGGGCCCCCCCGTTTCACGCCGGTCTGGTGTGCATTTACATAGCTAGTCTTTCTCTTAGGGGGAAACTATTTCTTACCGTTGGTTAGTATCATTTCAGGCAGCGTGCTGCTCTGTCTCCACTCGCCAGAAACACACTCCAGTGAACGTGGGCGTGGCTTCCTTATCTAGACTACGCACATGGCAGAAAGACTACTCTGCCTCAACCTGCCGGAATCCTGGGACATGTAGTGCCTCCATCAGAATCAAACATGTTGGTGTTGCTGCCTTTCAGTTCATGTAGGGATGTAGGCTCTCCGTTCCTAATACCTACTTGAAATGCACTATCTCCCTTGTTACGCCCCCATGTGTGGGCTGTTCCCAACATTTTTTTTTAAACAAACATTTTCTCTGATGTAATAGGTATAAATATTTATATGCAAACAGGATCCCATCACTACTGCCCGTACAGTGCCCCCACATTATTTTATGGGTATGAGGTGGTTAAACACGCATGCTTGCGGCAAAAACTATCTTCCCAGTGACTGGTGTCACACGGTGCATTCTATGCATAATGCACAGAAACACAAGAAAATGTATCTGGTGTATAGTAATCAAAATGCAAGAATCTGTTGCCCTGGAGAGGCAGTGCACACTCATGTGCCCTGTCCCTTATCCCGTGACCAGCTTGTTCCATTCGATTGAAATGTTCAAGCCATTCTTGACTGAATCCAAAGAATGGATCCACCTTTGTTCATGTCGATGTAACATCGTGGACATATCACCCCCTCTCATGGTGGTCCTAAGGGTTTGGAGGACAAGCCACCTAATATCTTTGTCTGTGTGCCCCATTCTAGAAAAATGCTCTACCAATGGTTTCTCTTGCACCTTGTTCCTTACACAGGAACAATGTTCCGATATTCTTTGGCGCACCTCTCTCATCGTTTATCCCACATATATTAAATTACATGGGAATTGGATAACATATATAATGTTTTTACTCAGACAATTAGTGTGGTTTCTTAGGATCCACTCTTTATTATCGCCATATTCAAAAGATTTTCTTGTCGAGGTGAATTGACATGCCACGCAGTGGCCCCATTTGTGATGTCCTATAACGGGTTTCAGACCCCATTGGTTCATCACTGTTTGGTTGTCTTCAAATTCTTTGTAGGTGTGTACTAGTTTTTGTTTTAGGTTCATATTGCATTTAAACACAAAGATCGGTTTTTGTGCCAAACTCCCAGGACATTTTTACCAGGTGCCAGTTCTTATTCACACTCCTTTTACTCATGTTACTTATTGGGGAGAAAGTGGATACACAGATAAGTCTGTCATTTTTTTCTTTGATCTTTGGCAACAGACACATCTCGCGATGGGTGTTCAAAGCGCGTTTGTAATGTTGTTTGACCAACTTTCTAGGATACCCTCTCTCAATTAATCTGTCCTACAATTTCACTTAGTGATTGATAATCTCGTTTTTTTCTGTACAATTCCTTCTGAGACGAAGGAATTGACCATAGGGTAGATTTAATTTTTCATTTTTTTTCAAAACTCTTTTTATTGAATTTTACAACATTTTTAAAACATTCCCTAACATAACCCCCCCCCCCCCCCCCCCGAGGCAACATTCATTCAGTTCCTGATTCTCTTTCCTTCCGGGCCCACTCGCCAGATGGAAGCTTGAATAGTGCAAAAGTGTATACTTGTCTGTGATCTTTCGGTATAAGGTTGTTTCCGAAACAATCCTCCTTCTTTTGGATCACCAAATCCAGGAAGCGTACACTTATTTTGTTCCATTCCATCGTGAAACTGATATGAGGGTCACAAGAGTTTATCCACAAGTGGAAGGCTGACAGAGTCTTCCTGACCTCTCCACACAAAAAAACATGTCGTCTATGAACCGTTTCCACACAACCAGGTTGTCCCTAAACAGTTGTTGTGTCAAAGCGTTTGACGGTCCCAGTACAAATTTGTGCTCGAAATCTGCCATGTACAAAAATTTGCCACATTGGGCGCAAAAGTGGCGCCCATACTTACACCTCTTAGTTGTTTGTATTGACTTTTTTTAAAGAAGAAAAAGTTTTTGCACATTGCTAAACGTGCACATTCGAGTATAAAGCCCATTGGTGGAGTTAATGGCGTTTCTCTTGTGTCAAGGATGGTTCTCAAGACCTCTAAACTCTGCATCTGTGGGATGGATGTATATAATGATTCAACATCCATCGTCACTAAAATGTCCCCTGGTTCCATGACGACATTTTCTAGAGTGAGGAGCATATGAGTCGTGTCTTTCATATATGCAGGAATATGTTCAACAAATGGTTTTTTTAAAAAAAATCTGTATATACAGATAGTGGCTCCAACAAAGAATCAATTGCCGAAACTATCGGTCTCCCAAGGGGATGTTCTGCATTTTTATGTACCTTGGAAAGTACATAAAATGCCCCCTTTCTGGGACAGATCTTACATAAAAAATAGCCGTTCTTTTTCGCTGATCCATTCTCTTTTACGGCATATTTTATCAAATTCCCTATTTCTTCTTGTAGGGCTTTTGTAGGGTTGTGATCTAATTTTTTGTATGATTTTTCCTCTCCCAATAGTCTTAGACATTCTTCTTCATATTTTTGAGTGTCCATGTCATGAATCGGCGATCTGGTATGCCTGGTCCCTCAGTCAATAACCACTACTCCGTTCACTTTCAACATGGCCGACGCCAGGATTCGGCGCGGTCTAGTCTTCCGTATTGATGCACATGCTTCCTTGAAAACAGACACGCGCCTGCGCTTCTGCGTGTCTCAACGCTTCGCTTGCTTGCACCTCGCCCGGCAAGTTGTGTTCTAAGTTTTCAGCCCTTCCCTGATATCCACAAACAGGTGAGTCACGAATTCGAACACTCGGATTCTGACAGTCCATTAATACGATCCCTCCCCCTTTGTCAGCCGCTTTAATGGTTAAAAGGGGGTTGTCGCAGAGATTCTTCAATGCTCCTTGTTCGCCCTTGTTCAGATTGTCTTGGTGGAAATTCCTCTTCTTTATGGCCTCCTGCACTTGTTACCTCACAATATTTTCAATAGCCATAATTTCAGGGGGGCACACGTGTGTAGGAGGTGTGAAATGTGATTTAAGACCAGTAATATTCTTCACTTCTTCTCGGTCTTTGGAGCCTTTTTTGTTTCCTATTGATGTGCTCGGTAAAAATACCTCAAAGTAAAATTTTAATCTAATTTTACGAAACAAACTTTGTAATTCCATTTCACACTTGAATGGATCAACTCTAGATGCTGGGACGTATGACAAGCCCTTTGATAGAAGATTTAATTCAGTATCAGTCAACTCCTTGGATGATAAATTAAAGATGGGAATATTGTCTGAGTTTACTGATTTTGGTACCATTGTCTCGTTCGGACCCCTGGTGCGAATTGTCGTCTTGCTCTTGGTCGGCCTCTCTAGCCCCCTCTCTGGAAAAAACCTGGTTGCAGACCACAGGTATTGGTTAAATTTGTACCACCCTGTGTTCCACCTGTTTGGTCAGAATAACTCGATGAGCCTGAGGAGTTTGAAAAATGTACATATCGATTTGGCCTTCTGTTGTATGGGCCTGTAGTGGTCTCTGTGTAGAATCCTATGCTTAGGTAGGGGAACGTTCTTTCCTCCCTGTAGTTGTTGAAATCTTTTTTCAATGTATTCATTTTTTGTCCAAATTAAATTTTTTACATTTTTTAATTTCTTCTTCTAGATTTTCTAGTAATGTTTTTGCATCTTTTAAAGATTTGTTTTTGACAAAGAGTTTTTCAAGGCGTTCTAGCTCTTCATTTTTTGCCTTGGCCTCCTCTTCCGCAGTCTCCACTATAAGGATTATCAAATCTCTTGAGCATTTATTACACACTCCACTCCAGGAGCCAGGGTGTCAATGTGGTCCTTAATGGTTTTGGAGGAACGGGGGTGAACCTGTTTTGACAAAAATTATTGATCAGACTTGTCTGGAAGCCTTGTTGGAGGAGAACAAGGGAAAGGCAGAGAAGGAGGGAGAAGAGGTGGCCAAAGACAGGCCAGAGTTAGAGCAGGCAGTAGAGGGAGAAGGGGAGAGGAAGAGTTTTAGAGATGAAATGAGAAGCCAGGGCCTTGCAGAGGGCCTCGAAGGGGACAGGACAGCTAGAGACTGCAGCAGGATTGGCCAACTCCTTGCATATTTTAAAGAGTTCGACCGAGTTGTTAGATGTCTCAGAGACACGAGCTTGGATGTGGGCTATCTTCTTGGTGCAGAGAGTGAGCCGGTATTGCCTTTGGAGCAGGTGGCGGGCCAGTTTGTCAGAGGATGTACTGGAAGCATGCCATTTCCTCTCAGCCACCCTGCACTTGCGTTTAAGGATGATGAGGTCCAAGTCGTACCAAGAGTTGCACTTGGCTTTGGGTTTCAAGCGGATCCTCATGACAGGGGCAAGAACGTCGAGAGTATCAGATATAGCAGAGTGGGGACATGGAAAGGGCTGTGTCAGGATGCGAGTCAGCCAGAGGAGGAGGAGGAGGAGGGGGTGGGGGTGAGAAGGTGGCAGCAAAAGCCTCAACTGACACACGCTTCATGGGTCGGATAACCGGCAGTGCTTCAGTTGGATTGCCCTGAGGGGTAGAAAGGGTGAGATGGGAGGAAAGGACAAAGTGATCACTCCAGGAGAGAGGAGTGGTGAGAGGGATCAAAAGTGGAAGGTCTGAAGAGATCAGAACAGCCAGAGTGTGCCTGCAGAGTGAGTCGGGCCAGAGGGGAGAAGAACAAGTTACTTCTTACCTTGTAACGTTCTTTCGACGGGATGTTCCTCCGACGTATTCCTCATCTTAGATATCTCCTTCCAGCTCTGCTGGCCTCGGAATTTTTTTTCTCTAGAGGGCGCTGCGCGTCGACGTCCTCCGAGTCGATGTCCCTCGACAGCCGCCGTATCGACGTCGACGTCATCCTGCCTATAAAGGCCGCGCGCAGCGTCCGTTGCTCAGTTCCGTTTTGTAGCCCACAATAATACTTTCTGGACTAACTAATCACCCTGAAGGAGCGTAAGCTGCAACAACAAGGGAAGTAGAACTGCAGGGATGGATGGGAGGGTCGATGAGGAATACGTCGGAGGAACATCCCGTCGAAAGAACGTTACAAGGTAAGAAGTAACTTGTTCTTCGAAGGGATTGTGTCCTCCGACGTATTCCTCATCTTAGATAGGCTCCCATAGCAGTATTCTATTATCGGAGGAGGGAGTACTGACTTCACGCTGTCTTCTATCGATGAATAGAATGCAGTACAGCCTTTCCAAACCTAGTCTCTTGACTGGAGGAGGAATCCAGATTGTAAAAACGTGTAAAGGTATGGACAGACGACCATGTAGCGGCCGCACATATGTCTTTAACCGGCATGCCTCTTTTGAGGGCCGATGAAACTGCAATACCTCTGGTCGAATGAGCCCTAAGGTTTTGAGGGGGCTCTTTCCCTGCCAGTTTATAACATTCCAGAATGGCTAGAATGATCCATCTGGAAATGGTCTGCTTAGTTATTGGTAACCCCAGCTTGTGACCTGTGTAACCTACAAACAGCTGGTCTGCCTGTCTTATCCTGGCTAGTCTACTAATGTAAAAACTTAAAGCCCTCCTAGGGTCTAGCCTGTGTAACCTCTCTTCCTCTTTTCCCGGGTGAGGAGGAGGTTAGAAAGATGGTAGGGTAATCTTCTGAGTGATATGGAATTCAGAAACCACCTTTGGGAGGAAATTAGGCTTCACTTGCAGGACAACTTTGTCTTTGTGAAATATTGCATGAGGGGGTTTTCAAGAAAGAGCTTGTAATTCGCTCACCCTTCTAGCAGATGTAAGTGCTATTAATAAAACAGTTTTAAGGGTAAGGAATCTTAACGAACAAGAATGGAGAGGTTCGAAAGGTGTACCCATCAGGAAAGTTAGTGCTAAGTTTAAATCCCATAGGGGAACTTGGAATGGTCTTGGGGGATAAACATTGGTTAACCCCTTTAGAAACTGTATTACCAAGGGTAATTTGAAATAGGATGGTTCTTCCGCAGTACGCTTAAAGATGGATAGCGCTGCGAGATAGCCCTTAATGGTGCCAACTTGAAGGCCTGAATTTGCCAAATATAGTAGGAAGGACAAAACCATTGGTGTACCACATGAAAAAGGGTCGATATTCTGTTCTCTACACCAGCTGCAAAATCTGTTCCAACGGCAGCGGTATAAAGACTTTGTTGCTGGCCTCCTTGCCGAAAGCAACACCTCCATAACATCATGAGGGAGGTCCCAATCCTTGTACCTCAACCTTTCAGAAGCCAAGCGTGAAGGTTGAGGGTTTTGATGTCTGGATGGAGAACCTGACCTCCCTTCTGTGAGAGTAGGTTCTCTCTGAGTGGAAGTCGAATTGGAGGGCAGATGGACAAGTCTAGAAGGTCCGGGTACCACGTTCTCCTGGCCCAATCCGGGGCAATTAGGATCATGGTTCGCCGGAATCTTCTCAACCTCCTGATCATTTGAGGAATGACAGGGACCGGTGGGAACGCGTACAGAAGCGGAAACTCCCAGTCCACTATGAACGCGTCTCCCAGAGCTCCTCTCGGGGGAAATTCCCTTGAGCAGAACAGGTCGCATTTCCTGTTTAGGCTGGTGGCGAACAGATCTACCTGAGGGGTTCCCCAAAGGGCGAAGATCTCTTGAAGGACTTCCTGAGCTAGCTCCCACTCGTGGGAGACTGTGTTCTGCCTGCTCAGAGCGTCCGCTGTCAAGTTCTTCCCTCCGGCTAGGTGAACTGCCGATAGAGAGATTCCTTCTTGGATTGCCCAAAACCAGAGCTGCATCGCCTCTCTGCACAGGGGTAGTGATCCTACGCCTCCTCTTTTGTTGAGGTAATGCATGGCCACCGTGTTGTCCGTCATTATCAGGACGTTCTTCCCTTGTACAGCTGGCAGGAACGCCTTCAGCGCAAGTCTGATGGCTCTCAGCTCTAACAGGTTGATGTGTAGTCTGGACTCCGATGGAGACCAACGACCGCTGATGGTCAAGTCGTTGGCGAGGGCTCCCCACCCCGTGAGTGAGGCATCCGTGACTACTGTTATCTCCGGCCAGGGTTGCCAAAACTGTTCTCCTTTCAGAATGTTCTCCTGACAGGCCCACCACTGAAGGTCTCGAGCCACCCTGCCGGGAACCTGAAGAAGATCTGTCATTCTCCCTGAGAATTGTGACCACTGAGTCCTCAGTGCCCACTGGAGGGATCTCATTCTCAGGCGAACCTCTGGCACTAGGAAAATGCAGGATGCCATGAGGCCTAGCAACCTCAAAAAGTCGAAGGCTGGGAGACGTTGGGCATGCTGGAACTTGGTAACCATCTGTAGAATATCTTGAGCCCTCACCTCTGGTGGCGAGGCTTTTCCCAGGGAAGTGTCCGGGATCGCTCATATGAACTGGAGTCCCTGTGATGGTATCATTTGTGACTTCTTTAAATTGAGGGAGAAGCCCAGTCTGTGAAGGAAGTGGCACACGTGATTTAGCTGGATCTGAGCTTGTTCCGGAGAAACAGCCCTGATCAACCAATCGTCCAGGTAGGGGTAGACGTGAATCCCTTCCCTCCTTAGACTTGCAGCCACTACCGACATTAACTTGGTGAAGACCCTCGGGGCGGAGGTCAGCCCAAATGGCAGCACTCGAAATTGATAGTGAGAGTTGCCAATTGCGAACCTCAGGTATTTCCTGTGTTTGAGATGGATAGGCACATGAAAATAAGCGTCCTAAAGGTCCAGAGATACCAACCAGTCCTGGAACTGAAGGGCCTGGAGGATCTGAGAAAGAGTGACCATCTTGAATTTGTCTTTTCTGAGGAATTTGTTCAATTCTCGCAAGTCCAAGATGGGTCTCAGTCCTCCGTCTTTCTTTGGAATGAGAAAGTAAGGGGAGTACCAGCCCTTGTTCCTCTCCGCTACAGGTACCGGTTCTATGGCACCTTTCTCTAGCAGGTCCCAAATTTCCTGCAAGAGGAGCGGATCTGGAGCTTTCTGAGAGCTGATCCCCGGTGGATGACTCTGAAGTATACGTAGGAAGGGCAGGCAGTAACCTTGGGCAACTGTTTCCAATGCCCAAGCATCTGACGTGATAGCCTGCTATACCGCCAGATGTTGAGTCAACCTGCCTCCTACAGGTGTCCTGTGAGGGAAGTCCTCAGAGTGGTTTTGGGGCGGCTGATGCAGATGCCGATGGTAAAGAGGTACCTGCTGTTGCTGCGGCTTTTGAATATCTACCCCGTCCACCTCGGGTAGTTCTTCTTTGACCCCTTTGAGCCGGTCGTCATCTACCTCTTCCGAATGCGGAGTAGAAGCGAAAGGACTTGCCCCTCGCAGAGGTTCCTGTGGGACGAAAAGGAGTCTGACGGATTGCAGCTCCTAGTGATTTTGCTGCTGCTTTTGAAGTTTGCAGTTTCTCTAAACTGTCATCCGCCTTTTTCCCGAACAAAGAAGAGCCATCGAATGGCATGTTCAAGAGCCTGGCTTGCACATCTGGGGCAAAACCAGACTTTCTCAATCAAGCGAATCTCCTGGTTGATGTACTTGCCGCCATTGCTCAGCTGATACTGTCAGCCGAATCAATGCCCGTCTGGAGGTATTCGCACATAGCGTCTTTACCATCCTGTATAATATTCAGGAACGCATCCCTTTCTTCTCCCTCCGGGATGCAGTCAGCCGCTGTAGAAGCACACTCCCAAAGTGTATGGCTGAACCTAGCAAGGGTGCAAGTAGCATTAACAGATTTTAACGCCATGCTACATGCTGAAAAGACTTTCTTTGCCATAGCATCATATTTTTTATCGTCCCTGTCCTGTGGGATGGTAGGATAAGCCGTCTTGACATCGGTAGAGGATGCTGCCTGTACCACCAGACTTTCTGGGGATGGGTGTTTAGACAAAAACTCTGGGCCTGTAGAAGATACCCTGTACTTTGTAGACAGTTTTTTATTTACTGCTGGTACTACATCTGGGGTTTCCCAGTTTGTCATGATCTTTCTCTGAAGAGCTTTATGAAAAGGCACCACAGGATCCTCCTGTGGGCCTTTGTCAAGAATATCCGTGAGGTCATCTTGTTGGAAAGATTGTGAAGGTGCAGACCACCCCATGAACTCTGTGATCCTGGCCATTAAGGCTCTGTAGGGGGTTTCAGCATGCACCCCTGGGTCTGGTTTAGCAAACTCCACCTCAGGGGAAGTGTCTAACCCACTTGCCTCATGTAAGGAATCATGAAGATCCTTTAACCTGCGCTCTTCAGAGGAAAATTCCTCTCTAATTGGGGTTACAGGTCCCTGTAACTCAAATGTGTCTTCCTGTTCAGACAATTCACCCTCTTCCAAAATTGAGGACATAGGTCTCAAATGTTCTGAACTCATAAAGGGAGTAAATCCCATTTCCAAGGCAGAGGGTGCCGAACTTGTCATTATCGGCCTCGAAAACGTCGATGTCGTTGACGCCGACGTCGAAGGCTTCGAGCGTGGCGTCGAAAACAAAGGCGGAGGCCTCGAAGACCTCGACAGAATTGGAATTCTACTCGACAATCTCGAAGCCATCGACGTTGAGGACCTGGGGATAGTCACTGGATGTGTCGTAACCGTGACTTTTCTTGGCGTCGACGCCGGTGTCGAAGCTGGCGTCGAGTCGACAGACCCCTGTGTCGAAGGTCCCTTCGACAACGGCGTCGAAGACATAGACCTCGACGGAACCTTCGAGGAAGGTTTTGAGGTCATAGTCCTACTCGAGGGTTCGAGACGCGCTCGAGAGGTTTCCTTCGCCGGGTACTGCGACTCGCGGCGTTTTTGACCTTTGGGTCTTTCGACCAGAGCATCGCTCTCGGCAGTCTTCGAGGGGGTCGAGGCCGCTTTCTCGAAGACGCTCATCATATTTTTTCGGAATTCCTCCCATTCAGCCCGGGAACTATGTTTCGTGGGGCAAGGGATTCTTTTTGGCGAAACAGAGGAAGAGGAAGACGGAGAAGGGGGATCTTCGACGTCTCCTCTTCGAGTGCTTCGATCTCGAGGAGTGATGAGACCCACTCCGAGACCTGGAGCGCGAATGGTGACGAGGAGACGAATGTCTGGACTTCGTCGACGAAGAAGAAGCTTTAAAAGTCTTACCTTTCTCCAGCTTCCCCCTACGCTCCTTCAGGGCCTTAGCTGTCATGGACATACAGTCCTCGCATTCCGAACAATGGTGTTCAGCTCCCAAACACCACAGACAAACTCTGTGAGGATCGGTCAACGACATCTTTGTCCCACAATCTCGACATTTCTTGAAGCCGGATCGAGGAGTTGTCGGTTCCGACGAGGAAGCCATCGAGTACGAATCGAATAACTCGAGGTAAATAGGATTAATCTGACTAAGAACTGAGCAACGGAAGCTGCGCGCGGCCTTTATAGGCAGGATGACGTCGACGTCAATATGGCGGCTGTCGAGGGACATCGACTCGGAGGACGTCGACGCGCAGCGCCCTCTAGAGAAAAATTTTTCCGAGGCCAGCAGAGCTGGAAGGAGATATCTAAGATGAGGAATACGTCGGAGGACACAATCCCTTCGAATAGAGAATATTTCTGCTGCAAATGAATTATGTATTTTTCACATTTAATTGGTATAGAAGATCGGTTGATGCATGCCAACAGGCCCTTCCCACATGCACTGAAACAGAGGGAATTTTGAGTGGTGTTGATATACATTTCTTTTATGAATATCAGTGCGCTCCCCAACAAATATTATACTAAAATAAACTGAAGACAGAAAGTCTCTCTAAAAGAGAAAGAGCCATTGTTACAAAGAGCCTGTTGTTGGATTGCACATTTTGCTGGCTGCCATGTTTACATAGGATTTCCTTGCAAAGTGAAATTAAATGTGCACAGAGCCTAAGAACATTTCCAACCATCTGAAAAAGATAATAAATAAAAATGTGTAACCATTTGCAAGGTCTTTCATTTCAGTGAACCTAAAGACTGGCTCATCAGTGCTGGAGAAATGCTGAGAACTGTGATTACATGGAAATTCAATACACCATAGTTCCAACACGTTTCTTGAATTATTGTATCAATGATGCTGATGACACTTTGAGAATGGAGAGTATTTAAACAATAAATATGCCACTTGTGGCAAGGAAAAGGCCCAAAACGTTCTATTGCATTTACTTACCAAAAGAATTTCATCAGGCCACATAAGGTTTATTGAAACCCTTGTATTTGAAGTGACCTGCCCGAGTCTTGGGAGTTTCAAACTGTCCAAAGTGGGAATTTGAAACTGTTAGCAGATTCACCTTCCTAGGCCTAACCCTGCTCAGGAAATCCATGGGCCCACAAAGAACCATTCATCCTTTGTGCAGAAATTCACTGCTAAGGAACAACCTAATAAACTACTGCCACATGTCAAAGAAATATGTTGCATATTTAATTTCGGATAGGCTCATCACAAAAACCATTGCAAGTCACAAATAATATATTAAGAGGTCTCCATGCAACCAGGGAAAACCATATAATGACATAAATGATCTTTCCTGGAGGGACATATACATGAGTCGACAGTGCCCTCGTGGGGCCGAAGTCAACATTTCTTCACTTGCAAAATGGAATAGAAAGCTAATGGATGCAACTAAAAACCCAAATATGTAATCATTAAATTATTGGTAGCTTATTGATTCAAAGTCAGAGCAACACAAAACAAATTACATTTTCTAGCTAGAAGTTATCTCTACCAAACCATGTAAAAAGTTATACATCATGCTACCTAAACATTAGGGAAGAAAATGGTAACAACACATAACTCATCCAAATGTTATCAAGGCAAAAACAGTCACACGTCTAATTGTGCACACCTATACACAGAATCCGATTGTGTTAACTTTATTAATCTCACATATTCAGTTCTGAAATAAGGTCACAAAAACTTAATAGCCATTTTCTCAATAGGAGTGGTCCCTCCCCTTCTTCTGGATATTGGTACTGGGAACACAACACCTCTGTAAAGATGGGGAGGCATTAAACAATATATATTTGTTTGCTGATAGACAATATGATGGAATATGGGGAGATGAACATTTAGAATTTTAGAAACAATTGGAGATGGGAGAGCAGAGCTGGCAAGTTTAAAGGACAGACCCCAAGCAGATTGGAGACCAGTGGATTGAATGATGATCTGACTATGTTTGGAAACTGGTTTCTAGGTTTGAAAAGGGGGTTTGCTGATGGGAGTTAGTCCAGTCTGAGTCCCCAGCTGATTCTACAAAATCAGAGGCCACATTTCAAAAGGTAAATTAAATAACCCAATAAATCCATACAGACTGACCGGGTTAAATCTGAGAAATAAAGGGCAGGCAGCTCAGGGGAATGCAAATTGAGAACATCAATTAAGGTGGTACGTATTCAAATGCCCTGTGTTTTCCCATTTCCACTGAACACAAAGTGAGATGTTATTTCATTAAATCCCAATGTATTTTGTATTGAAAAATTACATTTGAAACAATGCATTTTTGTGCCACTTTAATGCAGAATTGCCTGTGTTCAATGAAGTGCCATTTACAATATAATTAGTGGCTTACGCTGGTGTAGACTCTTTTGGGTCATAGTGTAGTCATGACACACTTTTGTCTGAGAGGTATCCTGCATTAAAGTGGCTGGTTGCGACTTAGTCATAAATTAGATGTTTGCCCAACAGAAATGAATATAGGGAAATTGTTTTATTTGATAATAATTGCGCAACGTATTAAACCCCTGCAGTACCTTATCTTTGAATGCACAAGCATATATGTAATGTGAAAGACCGGGTAGACGGGTGGGGGGCATTAACATTGTGCATGTTACTGGAGAATAGTAGAAGTCCAGCCCATAAACGAATGCAGGCTGAAAATTACACACTGGCACATGAGAAGCTGTGCAATGATAAATAGACTGACAGTTGCACATGTACATAGAAGTTACGCATGTACATGGCGCCTAGAAAGACTTGTGTACAGGCACATTATAAATGCAATATCATATTTCATATACATAGATTGAAAGTTGTGCATGCACACATGATTTTAAAACTGCACACACATATGTATTAAAAGACACAGACACAGAAACAGTACATGAGGTGCCAACCAGCTTGTTCTGAAAAGGTAGAAGTGGGGGAGGATCTAGGTAGGTTGCAGAAAGAGCGGGTAACAAAGTTGATGACTTTCTGAAGGCCAAGGAGTAGGCTTGAGCAGAAGTCAAATTTGCTGAGCACTAGGGTGGAGATTAATGGACACATTTTTTGAATGTTGAGGAGGTTAATACGAGCAGCAGATTCTGTGATGTAGGAATGTATGTATTTTTATACATTAAAATTCAGGGTTCTCATCGGTGTAATGTAATGTAATCTAAATATTGAAAGATGAATTAGCATCTGATACTCGACAACATGCTCCAAGGATTCATTAGAAAAGATATGTTTTTATTAACTTATGAGAAATATATGTCATCAGTAACACAGGGAACTTTAAAGTTGCAATACGACTCAAGCTCCTTCTTTGAGTCTACAAAGCTATCAACGGACAGATGGCAATAAGTACTAAGTTGAAATCACCCATTAGTATGCCTTATTTCCGCTTCAAACTGAGCAAACATTTGGTAATGCTTTAAGAATACACAAGGACATTAATTTGATGCGTAAACATTTCATAAGTCCCCTCTTCCAATATCAACCGTCTGTGCAAGGTTTGAAATTTGACAGATGAGTGAGAGGGATCACACTGCACCAATATACCAATGATGTGTCCTTGGTGCACTTTCAGGTGTAAACAGATGGACCAGGTACCATTCGGTCTGAACAATGGGCAAACTATGAACGAAAAGCCAGGGATTGAAGGCGTTCCAGAATTAACATGAATAACTTACAGAGCATGCAAAGTTGAAAGTGCAAGAAGACAGGGTAGTTTTCTATAGATTAGGATTCTGTTACGCTCACCTGATTCCCACGGAGGCGCAGGTCTGGTTTGGAGTGTTGTTGCTTCTTCTATGGTGAAGCGCAGGACCCGGAAGATGGACTGGACCGGACCTTTTAATCTGGCTTGTCTGGCTCGCAGGAATATCTTTCTGTATGTGAAAAGGGAGTATTAACAATCTGCGGGAGAAAGTATAATCCTCCCGCCCCCTTCTCACCCCTCTACGAAACCCTGCGACCCCCACGTGAAGTCTCACCTTAGGGTTTGAAAGGTTGAGCTCTCCATCCAGCTTCTCATGCAGGGGCGCGTTGTATCCAGTTACTTCACTGGGATTTTGATTGTAGAGGGTTCAAGTTTTGTTTTCCCGGTATAGTACCGTAAGGATTCTGTTAATGAGTATGATTCCGCAATAATAATTGTTCGTTGTCTCTTTTTCAGGTGCGGAAACTATTCCGAGAAGAGCTGTGGAACCGAAGAATGAGACTCTGGTGAGCTTGATGAGAGTTCTCTCAGTCTCCTTGTATCAATGCGCTCACTAACGCTGATGTCTTTTTTCCCCATAGGGGCCGGGGTCCGGAAAGACCTGGATGCAGCACCGACCCGAAACGAAGCTCAATCCAGAAGAAATCAGGTAAGTCTTTAATGGGCGTTTGGGCAATGTCTTTCCATGCGCCCACTAACGCTGATGTCTTTTTTCCCCATAGGGGCCGGGGTCCGGAAATGCCTGGATGCGGCACCGACCCGAAACAAAGATCAATCCAGAAGAAATCAGGTAAGTCTTTAATGGGCGTTGGGTAACGTCTTTTCATGCGCCCACTAACGCTGATGTCTCTTTTTCCCCTTAGGGGCCGGGGTCCGGAAATGCCAGGATGCGGCACCGACCCGAAATGAAGTTGGAATAACCCAACAGGTAAGCTTTGTAATGGAAATTAAGGTTTCCTCGTTTTCTTTCCCCTCTCACCTTTATTCTTGTTTTTTTCTCCTTAGGCGCAGTGATGTGGCTGCAAGTCCAGAAGTCGCCGTAGAACGTGGTGGTACCTTGTACAGGTGAGTGAGATGCGGCACTGCAGCGATCAATGCGATGTGCTTTTAAATGGATGTCTTCCTTTTCAGGACCGTCGGCGAGATGTCTCCGGAATGTGGATTTAGCAGGTAAGGACTCTTCTTTACCCTTTTCTCTTCTCTTCTCTCTTTGCAGGTGTTCCAGGATGCTGGCAGGAGTGGCAGAAGACAGAATGCAGGAGTAAACACGGTGAGCGTCCAGCTGCTAGATGCAGACCAACGCGAAGCGCGAGTTGCTGCTTGGGCGTGACTTAAATAGCCTTCACAGTAGTTCCAGGTATGTATCCTTCCTCTCAGGTATGTATTCCTCCCCTGACCACACCCGTGTGGTTAAGTAGTTCCAAAGATAAAGTAGTCCCATTCAGGCCTCAGAAGGCCTGGATGTTGCAGCATGGTCTGTATCAGGTAAGTTAACACTAAGCACCTTTAACACAAAGTCCCCTTTTATGAGCCTGGCGCCAAAGGCGCCAGGACTGAGTCCAAAGAGCCCCTACCTGAGGCTGTTGTGACTTCCCTTGAAGACATGATGTCTGCCTCTGGGGTAGCTGGGTCTTGTCTGGCACCTTGGAGGTAGGCATCATGACAGATTCCACCAGGAAAAATTATTCTACACAACTGTTTGTATTAAGAGACAGTCACAAGACCATGACATGTAATCCTCTGGTAGAGGAATGAATTTATATTTTATGATGACCGAGTGGAAAACAATAATGCACTGCTGAACTAAATGGGCTTTCTAAGTGGACGCTTTCACCATCAGAGAGCTGGAGCTGTAGAATTACTACTGTCAGTTGATGTTTTTTCTTGCATCTGCCTGCACGGGCAAGCACGCAACATTATTTTGGAACTGCTTCAAATGACTCAAATACAACTTCAGAAAAAAAATAAAAATGTAAGCTTGCACAGAGTAAATGGAAACTGACAATATCAGGATAACCAGCTGCTCAAGACCCCACTGATTTCGATCTTGGTTAACAGGAACCCAAGGACCCAACCTTAGAAAGAAGAACTGTCAAGTCGATTTTTGAAGTCCACAGACGCATGCTTATTACCCATGTTCAACGGACACCCCTGACTGAAACATGATTCAACTGCCTGTGTCCCATCAGACCAAGGTCACTTCTTGTCTGAACGATCCCAAAGAAAATATTTGGAATGTCAAGTAATACTCAAACCCAGATGATGTGGCAAATAGCTCTTTGTGCTCTGCTTTGAGCACTTCCAATTTGTAAAGTCTGCCCCGTGGTATCGGCTGCAGACATCAAAAATGTTACTGTAAC
The DNA here is from genome assembly GCF_040938575.1 of Ambystoma mexicanum. Taxonomy (NCBI): domain Eukaryota; kingdom Metazoa; phylum Chordata; class Amphibia; order Caudata; family Ambystomatidae; genus Ambystoma; species Ambystoma mexicanum. The sequence goes on from NC_090934.1 coordinate 676,809,353, forward strand.
TAAGGTAAGTTAACTGTTCTCTAAGGTCTTTATGGAAACAATTGTCTACATAGATCTATGTGCGTGCTTACAAATATTTTGTCAGTGGTAGGTTCCAAACATTAATAACGATGAAAGGCTTTATAAAGAGCTTGTATGCACAGATGTTACTGTTTTGTAGAGCTGTGGATAGGGCCAAATTTATCGACCTGTGAAAGTTAGAGGGGCCTTCGCGATCCTGAGCTATATGAAATTTTTTAAAGCCAAGAAGTATTGGTGCAACACCGTACAAAAGGCATATTGTAAAAAATGATTTTGAATAAAAATACACCTGGGAAGTATTATTATTATTATAAAAATGATGCCAACATGGATGCACTGATTGTTTTGCAGTAGACAGAAACTTACCAGTTCGTACCTATCACCCCAAGCCTCCAACCCCGTCCTACACAGAGCCTTTCATTTAATTTAAAATCAAATTATATTGCAAAGATCAAAAAGGGACAGCTGCAGCATCTGCACTGGAGACAGGGGTCAAGTCGTCTGTCTAGAGGAGATTTCCCAGTTGTCCCAACAGCTTTTACCTTGTGTCAGAGCTTGACACTGCATGTGTCACTACTGACTGCCACAATGACAGATGAGCTGACCCACAGATAAAACAATGTCCGTTATTCAAGCACACCAGGACGGCAAAGGGAGAAACAAAACATGATTTAGTCTTTGATTTGAAAATAACAGATCAAGAGAATGTCATGAAAATCCTCTATGATTCGACACCGACATTTCTATAATACAGGTCTATCCTGTGAAAAGGCGAGCTGAGCTCTGTCACAGTTCCTCTGTATTTTGAATTGCAGATATTTCTGGGTGGAGCTATCAGCTACAATCGCCGTGACTGACAATGTCATCATACAGGAGTCTTCAGCGTTTATAGCTACCAGCCATCAAAAACACATTAGTGTGCATCTCCAGTAAACAAAATCCACTGAATACTGCATGGATCCAAGTAATCATCACTGCAGCCACACTAGGCATTCATAATGCCATATCACTCAAGGCAGCAGGTAGCTCAAATACATCCAACACACTTAGCCAGGTTTCCTTTTTATTTATAAGCACAATTATACAGTCCACATACATAGTTTCAAAAACCAAAAGCAAGGTTTTAGCACACAGCATTGCGGACATGGGTGTGAATGATGACAACAGGGGATCTGGACCATTGGCAACAGTAAGACTGAAAATTATGCATTCATATTTTAGTTTACAAGTTCAAGTAGTCGATAGCATGAACACATTTTAACTGCCAAAAGCTTACAAGGAAAGAAAACAAGCTCTGTCAATACCAATAGTTTGGGCTTTTGCACAGGCATTATATGATGTGTGTAAGAATGTATGTCAAGAACCCCGAGGGTCCTAGCCCCGCATTAACCAAAGTATTTTGACTACATACTGTATTCCCTGGCGGCTTGAACAAGTGCCTTCTCCCAGTTTTGAAATTAGAGGACGGAGTCCTATAAGGGGCCATGACATGCCGTGGGTGAGGACAAGGCAGACAGAGAAGATGGCGACAGCTATGTGCATAATAACATCCTTTCCCAGAAGACAGGCACAGTTCAAGTAAATTATAAGTTACTCACTGTAGTTACTAACATACTCCTAGTCCATCATCCCCTTTCGTCCATACTGTATGGGCGTCCCTCGCTAGTGACAGGAACAGAACCCTTTTCACCAGAACAAATGTACCCTTTAAATTTTGTTGCGCACAGAGCACGACCCCAGGAGCCTGAGCTCTTGACTCCGCCCACCAGCACCACACCTCAAGTCCCCTTTGACATGTCGGCTATTTTACATTTGCCTAATAACGCAGATTTTTTAAAAGGGGGAGGATGGTGGGACCTATGGAGGAAAGGGGACTACGGACTAGGAGTGTTAGTCACTACGATGAGTAATTTATAATTATTCCTATGTCCCGTCCCCTTTCCTCCCTACTGTATGGGTGATTACCAGTGATTGATGCCCTTGGAGCAGAGGCGTTGCAAATCTAAGTTTTTTAGGACCGCTTGGCCAAATGCTGCATCTGATCTGGCACTGGCGTCTAAGCAATAGTGCTTGCAGAAGGCAGATGGGGAGGCCTAAACGTCCGCCTTGCTGATTGTTTGCCATGGCACGTGTCTTTGGAATGCCACTGCAGTAGTCTTGGCTCTGACCGCATGAGCTTCCTTTATGGCCAAAACCATCCACCTGGCTATTGAGGCTTTGGAAGCCTTACCACCTGTTATTGACCTTCCGAAAGTGATAAACAAGGTGTCCTGTCAAGTAAGAACCTGAGCGCTCGCCTGGCGTAGAGACAATGAAGCACCTTTTCTGCTTCATCCATCTCATTTGGGAAGAAGGTAGGAAGTACTATATCTTCGTTGAGGTGAAACTAAGACACGCCCTTTGGTAGAAATGAATGGAGGTTTCCGAAGCACCACCTTGTCCCGATGGAACGTGCTATATGGCTCTGATGCCACCAGGGTCTGAATGTCACTGATTCTACAGGCTGAGGTAAGGCCCACCAAGAGCGCGGTCTTAATAGTGACCAATCTGATGTCCACTGATAACATGGGCTCAAACTTTCTATGGGCCACAGCACCCAGAACCACGTTGAGATCCCAGACAGTGTGTGTATTCTTGACAGGAGGGTACAATCTGGTTAGTCCTGCCCTTTGACCACAGGGTTGGAGGTGGAGAAAACGTTATCACCAGAGTTTTTGTATACACCTATGGCTGCCAGGTATGTGCAGCACGTGTCCACCTGCACCCCAGAGTGTGCCAGATGTGCGCAGAAGGACAGCAAATGGCCTAGGGTGCACCCTAACGGGTCTATGCCCTTTTCCTTGGTCCAAAGGCAGAATCTGCTCCATTTGCTTCTGTATTGGCTCCTAGTGGAAGCACTTCTTGCCCCTTGGATGATATCCAAGTTGTCCTGCGACAAATGGATGTGCTGCAGGGTTACATGCTCAGGAACCAGGCTGTTAGGGCTAACCTCCCCAGGAAGGGGTGGACTACCGACCCCCCTTGTTGGGATAATAGTGGATCTAGCACCACTGGGAGGGGGACTGGTGGTTGATTGAACAGTCTTAACGGCTCTGAGAACCATGGTCTGGCAGGCCACCATGGCGCTTTCAAAATGAGACTTCGTCAACGCACCTCCCTAACTTTGCAGATTACCCTATGTCTTTTAATTTGTATTAATGGAGTCGGAAGGAATGCCTATGCCCACATGTCGTCACACTAAATCTGCAGCGCATTCACCAGTGAAGCTTTGCCTTGCACCTCCAGGATGCAAACTGTTTGTATTTGTATTTGGTTTATTTATAAAGCACAACCAGGCCCAGGGGTATATGGGCACGTAAGTTTTTTGATCATGTTACATAAGAATACAGTTACAATAGCAAGCAGTAGACAACAGTTACAATAGTTGGACTCCTCCTGTTGAGCAAGGTGGCAAATAGGTCTAATTGTGCGTGACCCCATTTGTTGAAGATCTCCCTCAGGACCCTCTTTCAATTGCCACACGTAATTATCGATCCCCAGCCTGCTGAGCCTGTCCGCCTCTAGGTTGGACTCCCCTGGCCGGGGGATGGCTGAGTGCGATATGTCGGGGGTTAGCTTGCACAGAGGAGGAGATCTGGTGCCCCCCCTGCTTGTTGATGTAGTACATACAGATGGAGCTGTCCGTCTGACTGCAGACTGGGCTGTTGATAACCAGAAGGAAAGCTTTTAGAGCTAGACATATAGCCATCATTTTGAGCCAATTTATGTGCCTGTCCTGGTCCTCTCTCGACCATATGCCGTGCACACTGTGGTTGTTCAAAGGGGCTCCCTAACCCTCAAGGGAGGAGTCCGTAGTAATGATGTATGCAGGCTGGGGCTGCCTGGATGGTCTGCCCGCCATGAGATTGGTGTCCGTCCTCCACCATCATAGGTCCTGGTGAAGATGTGCTGGTATGCTGACTAATGTCGCTTGGTAACCCCTTTCCTGGTTCCATGAGGTCGAGAAATGTAGCTGCAGCCACCTCATTTTGAGCCCGATATGAGGCACAGGCAGGAGGCACGCTGCCAAAGTCACCGCGCTGATTAGGACATGCCCTGTAGCTGCTTTGATCGCTGCAATCTTGCCCGCGATGGGGAATATTATTTCGTATCCCAGATGAGACCCAAGAACGTCAAGGACTGAGTTGGCTGGAGCTGCGACTTCTTGAGGTTGATCGACAACCCCAGTTCTTGGAGCGTATGCATAAGCTTGGCTGCTGTGTGCTCGAATCCCGCTGGAGAATCTGTTCGAACCAGCCGGTCATTGAGATTTAGGTAGACATTATGGCCCTCTGACCTGAGCAGTGCCACCACAGCATTCATTAGTTTCTTAAACACCTTTGGGGTTGAATTGAGAACGAATGGGTGAACTTTGTATTGGAAATGGAAGCCTATGACCCAGAACCGTGGGAAGATGGGCCTGCCAAATTGGGACATGTAGGAATGCATCCTTCAGATCCAGGGAAACCATCCAGTCTCCCCCACACAGGGACAACGCATTCAATGCTGGCATAACCATCTTGAACTTTTCATGGGTTAGGAAAAGGTTTAATGCTGATAGATCTTGGACAACTCAAAGGTTATTTTTCTTTATTGCGAAGATGCAAGAGTAAAATCCCAAGAATACTTGTGAGGGAGGAACTTCCTCTACTGTCCCACTCACTACTAGAGAGTGGATCTCTGCAAGGAAAGATGGCTTCCTAATCGGCAGGAGTGGAGAAGAAAAAGGGGGAAATTGGGGTATTGGAAGGCGGAAGCCCAGAGAAATCACAGAGTATCCATGGGTCTGTGAACCGTGTCCGCCAGGACTGAAAATGAAGGGCAAGCCTGTTCCCTACTGCAGAGTTGTCGATCCTGATGATCCAGTCACTGTTTTTTCCCTCTGAGGCTGGTGCCTGGGAGGGGGACTGGAAAAAGCCCTTATGAGTAGTTTTTTTGCTGTTTACGCCAGTGTTGGCTGGGAGACCTCTCAGGACGTCTAGTGCGACAGTCCTGGAAGCCCCTGAAACCACCAAAGATACGACCTCTGTCAGACTGTGACTGGCTCTGGCCAAAGCTTTTAGAAGACGGCTTAGCAAGTATAGCCAGAGATTTGGCTGTTTGGGAACTGTTCTTTTTCTTGTCCAACTCTTCACCAGTGGACAAATGGAACAAGTCCCCTCTCTCAAACGGTAGATCGAGAATACGGTCCTGTACATCTGGATTCAACTTAGTAGCCTTGAGCCACAGAGTCCACCTCATGTCTGTAGCCACACATATGGCCCTGTCTGCTGTGTCGATGTGAGCCACCGATTATTCCATTAGGTCTTGAGCCACTATTTTTGCTTTGCCAAGACCGGCCCGGAACCAAGCCTGCCTATGAACTGCGAGATCTGGGAGGCAGTCGGCAATCTCCCTCCACAGTTTTTGCTTTACGGCAGCTAGCATGGCGTCCGCATTTGCTTGCCGTAGGTGGAGAGTGGCATTTCATTATACCTTTTTTCCATAGGCCTCAAGGAGCTTTTCCTCCTTGCTCAATAGGGCCGATGTGGATGATGATGTGGAAGTCTGAGGTTTAGCATACACTGATGCTGCCGCAATGACTGACATGTGCGTTTGTGGGTGCACGGACAGTATGAGAGGATCACCCTCTGCCTGCCTGCATTTAGCATCTAGGCGCTTGTTGGTTGGCAGCAGGAATGAAGTTTTGCCCAACCGTTTTTTGCCAGGGCCTCCACATCCTTTTGTGAAGGTATACCCGATTTGGTGGTTGAGAGAATGGTCAGTACCTCTGCCTTTTGTGGCTGAGTAGTTCCTAGGTACTCCAGACAATCTTTCATGGAAAGTCTTATGGAGCAGGCGGTGTCCTGATCCTCCTCATCATCCGTGTCACCTGCTGTGTCTTGCAGGTCTGTGCAGTCTGCTGGTGGTGTATTTGGGGGCGCTGTAGGAGGCTACACTGCTCTCTTAGGCTGAGCAGGGGGCTCCATGGGCTGCAGTGAGGCCACTACAGTACTTGCGACCGGGGTCTGTACCGTAGCTGGAGGTTGTGAAGGAGATAGTGTTTGGACTGGAGCTGGCTGCTGCGGGAGCATAGGAGGGGCATCTCCTCAATGATTCCCTTGAGTATATTCCCCATTTGCTGGGATTTTAGGAGTGTGAGGAACTTGCTGAAAAAGCGCTCTTCACATGCTGTTGAAGCATGCTCCTGCATTGGTACGGCAGTGTGGATCTGCACGTACTGATGAGTTCTTCCTGTGCCTTGCCTGCTCTGGGCATAGCCTGCATCTGTGTAGCACCCTTGCCCCAATGTGGTCGGGTAGGAGGTGCACCATGTAACCGTAGGAAACCATGCCACCATTGGTGTGAAATCCCACCTTTGGTGCTAGCAGAAAAGGTGCCATTTTGTAGACTGCGCGCCCATTTTGTCTTGTACTCCGCCACGTGCTGAATGCATGTTGTCTGCTATACTGGGCCTGGCCTCTGCCTGTTTGCTTGAGTGCGAAGGCTCGAACTTGCCCTGCACTTCAGGTGTGGACCTGGGAGGCTGTGTGCCCTTGGTAGTGCTTTCTGTATTGCGTGTAAGCGCCCCCTCAGGCTTGTGCCTGGTAATACAGCAGAGTCCCTTAGGGGATTGCCCGGTACAAGAGCTGTCTGGACCCCTCAGCCATGTGGCCGGTAGCTCGAGGAGCCTCGGTCCCCTTGCTGGTAGTAGAGCCTGACAGGCCCCTCCCACTTGTTCGCTTCCCACTTGTTCGCTTCCTTGGGAAGGAATCGCATTTGCGGGGTGCTTTAGAGAAAAAGATACCTACCTTAGATTTGGTCTTCCTCCATACGTACTCCTTAATGTGCTCTGGCGGTGATCTGGAGAACAGCTCCCTCTACTTGGCCAGTCGGTTCTTTAGTGACCGGGGAGTTTGTGCGTTGGACGGCTAGCAGCCGTGGTCTTCACTGAGGCACCTTGGCAGAGTGCGTGCGGTTCAGACGTAGGGAAGAATCCATTGCAGGCTGGGCACCTGCTAAAGCCTGTTGCGGCTGACATGTGCCGGGGTGGGGCGAGGCTCTAGAGGATGGTGCATTTATATCTCTATAACAAAGTAGAACGGTTAGTACAGAATAAAATAAAGGGATGATATCCCTGGGGAAGATCTGACCGCGTGGAATTACGAGGCAAAAAAGGGCCTCAACCCCAGCATAGGTGAATTAGGTCTGCTCCCGTCGACGAGGAAAAGAGGACTGAGGTATGGCGCTGTGGGCGGAGTCAAGGGAACACATGCTCCCAGGGCCACATCCCCACACACAACTATATTTAAAGGGGAAAGAAATGTTTCCTGGTGAAAAAGATTCTGTTCCCATCCTTAGCGAGGTATGCCCATATAGTATGGAGGAAAGGGGACGGGAAGAAGGAATACCAAATATATTTCTGACCACAAGCGAGGGATATCAGTGGCATTGCATATATGCTAGAACTTTGGCATACAGTTCCAGAAAGGGAACATATGAAGGCAACACTCACTCATGTAACTGCTCACAACTGGTTAGACCAAAGCTAGTTAACCTCGAGTCCTGTACCCATTTCTTGCCTCCTAAGTACCCCCTTCAAACATTCCTAACAGTCCTGCATGTTTGTTCTCTGCTATGATAATCTATTCATCCCCATGTCTGAGAACATGCAGCTATACACAGGGAGCTCTTGAAGGCATCTCAAATCACCTTCAGCTGCACAACTGGGAACCTTAGCAGCATTAATGACACGTTTCCATTCATTGATCGGAAGCTCTCAGCAGGTGTTTCCATTTGGGACGGGGTGGTCTTTCACCAGCCTATCAAGCCCATCTACTGCGGTCTCCATGTTCACGCGTCTCCTCCAATAGATTCATGGCCCTCAGTTGAGCTCTTCACTAAACAGTCCTACAGCAGCTTGACAGCATGCAGTGCCTAAGTATATGTGAAATGTGCGAGCGATTCTGTTGATGTTTGTGTAGTGGGGACATGTATGGGGGGTGTTGGCTTGTATGTGTATGTGAATAGGCAGTGTGCTGGTGCACTGGCAGTGTGTCCATGCTCATTGAAATGGTGCACATGCATTGTACGATCAAGCACACTGTAGCAGCGCTAGGATGCATGCAGAGTGTATTGATGATGCAAAGTGTGGGTGTGTGTGGTGGTATAGGCATGGTGTATGTCTATGCACTTTAAGTGGGTATCAAATAACAAAAACAAATATTCCATTGTAGGTAAAATAAGAGTCTAATCACATTTTGCAATTATGTAACAAGAAGGTATCCAATTATAATAAACATTCAGGGGCTCATGTTCAATAGAGTCGTAACGTGAATGCAATGCACAAAAGCCATGACTAAGTGACTAAGGCTTTTTTTACCTCTTGATTTATGTATTTTTAACATTGAAGAAAAAGAAGTAACAAAAACAGAACAAACGAATTATAGTCTAGTAACAGGGAAAAAATACAATATATGCATTAGTAGGATATCTTACTAATTTTGTACACACATAGCGTCTTCCAATATAACCTAAGTGCAAACTAATAACCTAACGTAGTGAAAATCAGGTAAGTACAAACCCTCCCTAAAACGACACATGACTTAGCACATTTTAAAAACAAAACACCACCAACACACATGCACACATCCACCCACCCAACACAAACAAGCCCCTAGCAGCCTTCTGGACACAGCACAATACAAAACTACTGAAACTAACTCTATACATTTTTAAAGGGCACCTACAGTTCCAGGTAAAGGTCTTCTCGATCTTGCTTTAGGAACAAAACCTTTTCAAAATTGGATAAAACCTGCAACTCATTATGCCAATTCTCCACTTGCAGATTTTTCCTAGTTTTCCACACCTTTAGCACCTGCTTCGCCACCATTGTTAAGGCTTTGTCAATCCATTGTCTAAACCTTCTAGCAATCTTGCACCTTTCTGTACATAAGAGAATCTGAAGGGATATCCTAGGGAAAGTCATATGCAAAATCACATCCAATCTGTCTATTATGGCTCCCCAAAAATCATAAACCCTGGGTAATCCCACAACATATGTAAAAAAGTCCCTCGATCGCAACCACAGCCCCAACATAAATCATTGTCAAACAATTCCAATCGATGCATTCGTACTGGGGTGTAATACAATCGCCCTAAAATCTTCTGCCGAATAAGCCTCACATTTAAATCCAACTCGCTCCTAGATCCCGCCTTTAACACATAGCCCCATTCTCTGGCTGATATATCACACCCCAACTCACCTGCCCATGTCTGTAGCAATTTATCCCAGGATTCGACATACAAAGGGGTCATATGTGGAGACCATATGGGGTGGCGAGACAGAAATATCATACGCAACCGGTATAACTTCCAACTGGACATTCAGCATACCCAATCTCTGTGATAAAAGTGAGCCTATAGCTCCTTACTTCCACCTTCCCTAGACCAAACTTTCAACAGAGAACCACAAACAACACCATTCACTCTTCCTTCAAAACATCACCTTTCTTCAATACACCTTTCGAGATCCAACTTCACCAATACAGGGTTTTATTCCAGATTTGGAGCACTGGGTTGTGCCATAATGAGGCATCATAGTGAAACTACAAGATTGTCAATCAACCATGAGGCAAGTGCCTCCTGAGTTGCAACTATCAAAGGTAACCCATCGCTCAAGGATGGCATTTTTTCCATAGAATATTTATTCTCCACCAAATACCAAGAGATTGTGCCTCTCTCTATTGTAATCCAGAGCGGAGCAAGGGACTCCCGTGATATTTAACGAGATCTGGGTACCCTAAGCCACATTCCCGAACACTACGCATTAATATGATCCTTGTAAACTTCTGCCTTTTTCTTACCCATAAAAATGTTTGGAAGATCTTATCAATTCTATTCAGCAACGTTTTGGGAATTCTTAAAGGTAGTGATTGAATGGCATAAAGAACTTTAGGCTGAAAAGTCATTTTAATGGTGTTAATTTTAGCCCAAATACCTAAGGGCAATCTTTCCCATTTCCTCACATCTCTCAACAATACCTCAACCAACATATTCACACTGAATTATGCAGTCTTCTTCAGATCTCGTATAAGATGTGATGAATCTGATGATGTCATCAATCCTTTCCCAGAAGTATCCTCTCCTCATGTGGCCAGGGGATGGCAGCCGCTACCTGATCCTGATACATAGATGGTATTTACATGTATGAGTAGACCCCAGAACTATAGACGACAGGACAAAACCTCCCCTGTGTATTATGTACTGTTAGCCCACAGTTCTGACGCCCTAAGGGCCATCCCTCAGGTTACAAATTCTACCTGATCCTGACCCTGGCTATTTGAGAGAGGACCACATGAAGAGAGGCGACCCTCATGAAGAGAGATTGGCATCATCAGATGAGACATGGTATCCCTCTGCCCCCTTTAGGGATGTCCCATCCATTCCACATGCCTTAAAGGCATATTGTAGTAACCCGCCCTAACATCCCACAGGACTTGCTGATGACATCCCACAATATCCTGTAATGATAAAGATTGACTGTCAATCTCATGTGTATGAGTCCTTTAAAGATACTGGGACGATGAGGAGGAATGGAGTTATGAAGATCACTAGAGCATGGAAACCCACTCCGCACTCTAGCTGTTGGAAGGAGTGGCACCATGGCGGGAGCTTTAAATCCCCAACAGCTCATGAAGCCGACAAAGCTGACAGGATCAGGCGGCTCTCGTTGGAAGGAGTAACGGCATGGCGAGAGCCCAGCGGCATGTGAGGCCTGCAAAGGGGAGAGGAGCATACCGAGCACTGCACAACATGGAAGGTCTGCCAATCTCACCGAGAAGGTGAAGCAGGAGAAGCAGAGTACTCACACTGCACACACAGTGACTGTGGTACGCTACCTCCAGACCGTGAAACGAGCCCAAGAGCGTAAAAAGGACTTGACGCCCTCCTGACCTACTGGAGTGTTACAGCACCCACAGAAGCTCGCAAGGAATGCCGAAGCAGCCACACAACTGGTGAGACCAGCTGGGGAAGCTGGGACGCTGGGGCTCTTCACAGCATTGTACCGCTCACCATTGGAGAGGGTGACAAGCCTAATAAACATAAATAAGGAAAGGCTGCTGACTAACTGGATATCACACGCATGGCAAATGCTGAAGCCTGCAGTTTAATATGAGTGTAACCCCCACACTCAAAAGAAAGAGACTTGTGAACGTTTTGTAAGAATGTCCTGGCAGTGGAGTATACCAGGCAAAGCCAATTGTGTGAAACAAATCTTAAGTACTACTCATGCCCTTGGGATTTTGATTTAAATGAACCGTGTAAGAAAGTCCTGGCAGAAGAATATACTAGTCTGAGCCACAAGTCTGTGAAGTGAATTGCAATTATCAGGAAGAGGAAGTTAGCTTCTTAAGTTACAAAGAACTTGGTTGCATTTTGGAACTTTTGTTTTGCTGGAAAGAAACCTCGGGAAGGGAGCCATTCCCAGGAATTGTGAACACCAAGTGGAAGTCTTTTTGTTGGAGTTGACCATTTTGTTTAACTTGGACATTTGTGCATTTCTCAAGCCAAAGTCATTACCCATAGCACCCTAAAGTTTGTTTTAGAATGTGAGGGCCAGAAAAGGTTTTCGGACACAGACATTTTGCTTTGGACATCTTGACATCGGACGGACAGACCCTTAGTTTTGGTTGATGTAGAGAAATACCTCTTACAGCAGGGACAGCGAGGCATTTTACAACCCTCTTATTATTTGAATAAAAATCTATAACCATCAAGATGACTCCCCTGTCTCATTCCTGGTTCATCACAAAGGTAAATCCCCAGATATTTTACTTGAGTGCCTAACCACTTACAATTGCATTATGCCAACTCCCCGTATTGACAAGATGTAAAGTGGAAAAACCTCTGTCTTGTCCCAATCTATTTTATTACCTGAAAGCCTACTTGCCTCCTCCAAAAAAATGTTTTAATAGTATACTACCTTCACCTGGATTAGACATAATCAGTGACATATCAACAGCACAAGATAGTGGGCCTCATCACGAGTTGGTTGGTAGCCTTTAAATTTGGCGGTAATGGTATTAGGCCGCCAATACCGCTGTGCCAGATCATGACTTCAATCAAGCCGGTGCTATTCCAGCCGGGCGCTATTACAGCTAGCTGTAATTGGGCCGGCTTTAATAGCACGACAACACAACGCACTATCACCGGCGCTAATAGCGCTGGAAATACCCACTGGGTGCCTGCTGGAGGTAAAAACACAGGTGAGAGTAACAAAGCCACAGGTGCAAACAATGCACACAAGAGGCCTACAAAAGACCCACCCAGGCCTGAAACGCACTACCCAACACCATGTTGCCATTAGGAGCAAGGAGGTGGGAGCAATAAAGGCACAGGTGCAAACAATGCATACAAAGACCCACCCGGGCCCCAAACGCACTACCCAACACCATGTTGGCATTAGGAGCAGGGAGGTGAGAGCAATAAAGGCACAGGTGCAAACAATGCACACAAGAGGCCTAAAAAACCCACCCAGGCCCCAAACACTTCAAAACATGCTGCCGTTTGGAGCCTGGGGCCTCGACATGGACCTCTACATGCTGGGCCTGGGGCCACAGAGGCTTGACAACCAGCCCAGGGCACAGGGAGCACAGAGTGGGGTGAGTTTAGTTGAGTTTAGTTTATTCATTTGTATTGCGCACCAGACCCGAGGGTATGAGGGCGCAGAAGCAACAAGGTTATTCGCAGCTTGGTTACATGTTACAATGCAGTACAGTAATTACAATGGTTTTATGGATACAATGCAGTAAATACAGTGGATAATAGATGATTGATGCAGTCATGAAAAAGGCAAAAGTTTACAGATTTACAAATATACATATTTACAGGTAGGTATCGGTGAGGTGGGATGAATGGAATTAGCGGTCATTGTTCTTTATCCAGTGTATGTAGTTACGTCTAAAGTGTGTGTAGGTTTGGGGTGTTCTTAGAGAAGGTGGTATGGAGTTCCAGTGTTGTGCTGCTTTCACCTGTAAACTGTTTCCACCCATTTTGGTGCGTTTGAATCTGGGAACTGTGAGAAGATTAGCGTTGGAGGTTCTAGTAGGTCTGTTGGAGGTGTGTTTACTTATTCTATCGACTAAGTAGCGGGGGCAGCGTTGTTGAGGCATTTGTGTGTTAGTGAGGCTACTTTGGGCAGGATTTTATCTGTTGTGTTGAGCCAGTTATGGGCTCTCCTAATGTTGGAGATGTGTTCTCTCTTGGGGATGCTGAGCGCTGCTCTGAGAGCGTTGTTTTGTAGTGTCTGTATTTTATTAGTAACTTGTTTGCTAGCTCCTATGTAGAGGGCATTGCAATAGTCCAGTTTTGATAATACAAGGGCTCTGGTTAGAGTAATGCAGCTCTGGGTGGATAACAAGGGTTTGGCTGCTCTTATAAGCTTACATGTGCAGGCTGTGGAGGATGCCAGAGAGCTAACCTGTTTATGGAAGGGGAGGGAGGAGTCAATGTATATTCCTAAGGTTTTCACTTCCTTAGCTACTTTGATCGTGTTTCCGTCTATAATGAAGCTGGTGCAGGTGTGGTGCAATTTGGTTAGGTTTGTGGTGGAACCAAGTATAATGAGTTCAGTCTTGTCATCATTCAGGCATAGACTGTGAGATGCCATCCATGCCTGGATGATGAGGTACACCCTGTTCACCAAGGCCAAAGGTGAGGAGAGGTGACCAGCCCCAGCAAGGCAGGCAGCCATCCCCAGGGTCAGGGTCAGTCCATCAGCCTGGGCCCTGACTGATGATCAGTTGATAGCCGAGTACAGGTTGGACAGGGCTACTATCACCCAGTTGCTGGACACACCTCAAGGTGACATTGGTAGCAGGACTGCCATCAGCACCGGTGTGCCCCCACTCGTGAAGCTGGTATCAGACCTGCAATACCTTGGGAGGGGCAGCATCCATCACACAGTTGCAATGATGCATGGCATGGCCCAGTTCACATTTAGTGCAGTCCTGGGCCAGGTGCTGGATGCACTGCTGCGCCATGTGAACGAAGACATGTTATTGCCCACCACCCAGGCACAGGTGAATGAACTTAAGGCACAGTTCTATGCGATTACCCAAGTGCCCAGCGTGATTGAAGCCCTAGACTGCACACATGTTGCACTGGTTGCATCCTGGTACCATGAGGCACCGTACCGGAATCAGAAACCTTACCATTCATTGAACGTACAGATGACCTGTAGCCCAGACGTGACCATCAGCCACTGCTGCGCTTGCTACCCAGGATCCACCCATGACTCCATAGTGATGCGCACCAGCACACTGCCAGCCTACATGGAGAGACACAGAGGACATCGCACATGGGTAGTGAGTGAGTACAAACCCTGCCTGAAATGCATGCCAAAGTACAACAAATGAAGGGGGGGCAGAGCCACAGGAAGCTGTGAATGCCACCAAGATCCACAGCCAGCACCATACCATATATTTGTGACACACAAACAGTCACCTGCACACAGCCACCACACCTGGACCCACACAAGGTGATGGCCACACACGTCTAAAAAAAATCATAACATGGGACCACAACAACCAGAATGCACCTGGTCTGTTTTGCAGTGCAGCTTTACAACCTGACACACAAGAGTAACCTCACCCAGGCACCACACAGGAATGCAAAGTGAGAGGAATACCCATCCTCTAAACCACTGTAGATGATCAGGCTCAAACCCGAACATGAACATCCGTGAGAGAGTGACCAATGAATGCACATTTACATGCTTGGGAAACAAAACATAAACTGTTACCTTGTAGCTAAAGCTCCCCCTTCCACTGAGACAGACACATTTAAATAAAAATCACGACTGGCCCTGAACAGCCAGTCATGACGGGAGACTCATCCTGAGGGTATGGATACACTACTGTGCCAATCACACCCAGGCAGCATAGCATGTAGAAAGTGGGCTATACGGGACATGGCACACATTGCAGAGCAAACCCATGGAATATGAATACACCATATTCAAAGTATAAGTGGTTACATGACGGTACTTGATGAGCATGAGTGTTACCCACAATCCCATTCACATAGGTCATCATCCACCGGTACATATTCAGTAATCCCATGTGCAGGCAAATGTAATCTGCCACAGGACAGCCAACTCAATCAAACAGGGTGCATGTACGGGTCAGATGATGCATGGCCTGAAAGATGATGAATGTATACCAATCAGCCAATCACATTGAATGTCCCTGTTGCACACAAAGAGGACCACAGTGCATGTTGTATTGATGCTTAGTTCTTGCTCACCCATTGAAGTGACCTAGGCCTCATGTACTAATTTCATCCCATGAAGGTGATTCAGGAAAGCCGCAGCTCACCTGGCTGATGACCCCTGTGCGGAATTCACAAACTCTGACAGAGCAGGCATACAACAATGCCCACAGTAGGACATGCATACGTGAGTCGAAAGGACAGTTGGATTGTTGAAGGTACGGTTCCGGTGCCTGGACCGTACTGGAGAGGCATAAATGTATGCGCCAGAAAGTGTTGGCAAGATTGTACTCACTTGTGCCATGCTGCACAACATCTGCTGCCATAGGAATGTGCCACTGCCCCCTGACGCAGAGGGGGAACTCCCAGGAGATGGGAGTGATGATGTCCATGTGCCCGTTTCCAGGGCTATTGCACACAGTGATGGGGGGGATGTAGGGGAGGTTGGCCAGTGAGGGGTTAATTGACAAATGTTTCTAACATGCTGAATGGGCACATAGCAGAAACAGCACTTGTAAAATAAATAACACTTGTACACAATCATGAATGTCCTTGCTTTATGTCATGTTTGAACTGGCTTTAATGAAAGATGGGCAAACCCCCTCCCCCCACCAACTCCCCAGCAACATACACCCCTCCCCTCACATACCCCACCACCAACGCCCCAGCACACATACCGCCCTCCCCCACCAACTCCCCAGCACACATACGCCCTCCCCAACACAGTGCAAATGGGTCCATGTGTCCAACTCACATACCCGCCTACCCCACCAACTCCACAGCACACATACCCCCCTCCCCCAAAACAGTGCAAATGGGTCCATGTGTCCAACCCTCAGGCCAACTGTGCATTGTACATCCAACATCGATGTTGACGCTCCCCACGTGCACCACCTTCATTTGAGCGGTATTGTAAATGACAGTGCCCTACGCCTGGAAGACCCCGGTAGGGAGCCCTCTGTGGGGGTGGTTGAGCTGGATGGCACCGATGCAGCCAACTGCAGCTGCTGGAGGATTGTTCGCCTTCCCCACCTGTTCTGCATGCGCAGTGCATGCCTCTACGACCTTACGTATGCGTGCATTGTCACACGCCATGGTCTTGGCCGCTCCCCTAATTGCGGCCGCCCCCCTAATTGCACTGCTGATGGCCTTGATGTGGCGGTTGTGTTTGCTGGCCATGCCCTCGATCCTAATCTGGCTTGCGTCCATCACATCCAGGCGTGCCATGACAGCATTGGCGGGACTTGTTCCTGTGTCACCTGCAATGCTGCTGTGCCGGGCAGGTCTGCACGGTGTTGTAGGGCTACTGTCGCTGGCTGTGCTGTCTGGTGGGGCTGCAGTGGATGGAGGGGCTGCTAGCAGATGACCCATATGAGGGTGTGTCCTCATCCGTCAAACTGGTGTGTGTGCACGGCAGCAGTGTGCACAGACATGTGGACTGTGGCTGTGAGTCTCCACATGCTCAGGGATCCCTTCGGGTGTGACCATTTGCTGCACTGGACTGTGTATTGGTGTTAAGACAGATACAGCATGCTGCTCTTCACCGGATGAGGCACCCTCCCTCTGGGGTGGTTGCACTCGTGGCAACTTCCACATCCTGTGAGCCCCCGGTGGCTTGGGATGGTCTCAGTGAGGTGGCTCTGGTGGCGTGTGTGAGCCGAGGTGGCAAGCCCCTGGTGGCTTGTGTGTGCCGAGGTGGTGAGCCCCTGGTGGCTTGTGTGTGCTGATGTGGTTAGCACCTGGTGGCTTGTGTACGCCGAGGTGGTGGGACACTGCTAAGGTGGGGTGGGTCCTCCTCCTTAGCGTGTTCTGCCCTTTGCGGGATGGTGGTGCTGGTGGAGGCGCGTCTGGGCACACGTTGGGATGGGCCTGCCTCCTCCTCATCATCAACGTTGCCCTCAGATGATGCCTGCGTGCCTGTAGGGGATATAGGGTATGGCATGAGGACAGAGCACCTCAAAATATTTTCATGCGTTTCAGTGCTTGCAGGGAGGGGGGGGCTTGTACAGGACAGTGTCACTCATGCTTGGCTTGACTGGTTTTGTTTTCACAGTGATGGTATTACTGGGGCACACTACGGGAGGGGCGGGACACATTTGGAATTGTTGGCATAGCCATTTCATGCATATGATGCAAATGCACAGCTGAAGGTAGCAGTCATTGAGGGGGGGTTGGTACTACACGCCCACCAGACCATGCTGTGCACCCGCCATGTATGTATGTGGCATAGTGCTTGCATGTGTCCATTGGTTGCCCCACTCAACTCTGGATCACAGGGGTCGCCTAGGTGCACTGGTACAAAAGTGCTGTTGTGGGTGGCTGTGGTAGCTCCCACGCACTGCATCCACTCACAGTGCCTGGCTGTCGGGCATTCACACTGGGGATGGAGTGGTGGCCTATTCACAATGCAATCTGCAAGGGGGGGAGGTGACTCACCTTCAGCCACATGGGTGCCAGTGCCTGCCTGCGCTCCGCTCCTCCCACTCCCTCAATAGATACCATGTCTATGAGGGTGGTGCAGTGCTCCTCCCATGGTGCCAGGTCTGGTGGTGGCTCTCCAGCGGTCACCATGCTCTCACTTCTGTGTTGTGCCAGGAGGCCTCGGTCACGGACCCGCAGGTCGTTAAATCGCTTGCAGCAGTTCTCACCATCCCTGGGGACATGGCCGACGCAGTGACCTTCTCACTGATGTCTGTCCAGATGCAGTTACGCCACTGGGGCTGCTGCTTGGGAGGGGGACTGGAAAAAGCCCTTATGTGAAGTTTTCTTCTGTTTACGCCAGTGTTGGCTGGGAGACCTGTCGGGCTGTCTAGTGCGGCAGTCCTGGAAGCCCCTGAAACCACCAAAGGTACGACCTCTGTCAGACCGTGACTAGCTCTGGCCAAAGCTTTTAGAAGCCAACTTTGCAAGTATAGCGAGAGATTTGGCTGTTTGAAAGCTGTTTTTTTTTTGTCCAACTCTTCACCAGTGGACAAATGGAACAAGTCCCCTCCCTCAAACGGTAGATCAAGACTACGGTCCTATACATCTGGATTAAACTTAGTGGCCTTAAGCCACGCTGTACACCTCATGTCTGTAGCCACACATATGGCCCTGTCTGCTGTGTCGATGTGAGCCACAGATGATTCCATTAGGTCTTGAGTCACTATTTTTGCTTCTGCGAGACCGTCCCATAACCAAGCCTGCCTATCAACTGGGAGATCCGGGAGGAAGTCAGCAATCTCCCTCCACAATTGTTGGTTTACGGCGGCTAGCATGTCGTCTGCATTTTCTTGCTGTAGGTAGAGAGTGGCGTTTCAGTATACCTTTTTTCTATAGGTCTCAAGCTCTTTGCCTGATAGGGCTGATGTGGATGATGACGTGGAAGTCTGAGGTTTAGCATACATCGATGCTGCTGTGATGACTGATGAGTGCATTTGTGGGTGCACGGACAGGAGAGAATCACCCTCTGCCTGCCCGTATTTAGCATCTAGGCGCTTGTTGGTTGGCAGTGTGGAATGAGGTTTTGCCCAACCAGTCCTTGCCAGGGCCTCCACATCCTTTTGTGACGGTATGCCGGATTTGGTGGATGAGCAGATGGTCAGTACCTCTGCTTGTACCCTCACCTCTGGCTGGCTGGCTTGCTGTTCCTTTTGTGGCCGAGTAATCCCTAGGTACTCCGCCACTCCGGTAACCTTTCATAGAAAACCCTTGTGTTGTACCAACAACTATATACAGGCCAGAACTTGCTCTTAAATATTTAACAGCCTGTTCTGTCTGGCGGATCCCTATGTCCCTCAGGATCTGCTTTAAATACAATCTTCGCAATATCACTGTTCTCTGGAAAATCAACAAAAAGTGGCTAATTGTTTAATTGGTGGTGCTACATAGTGGGCATTCGCTGGTGTTGGCCGGACGCCAACCTTTGGTAAAAGAGGCGATGGGTACAATACCCAATCTAAACCTTATATATAAAGATCTTTCAAAAGCAGGGTTGATAATATCCAGGTCTTCCTTAAAACCGGTGTAGGTGCCACCTCCAGATATTCCGGACCCAATTTCAATTTGGCAGCATCTACTACCGAGGCCTTGCTACTCCTTGATCTTAAGTTGGCTTTCATAACCATTAACTGTGCCGTTCCGGATACCAAAGCAATAACCCTAATACATCCAGATCTTGACAAGTCGCCTTAGCGTGTCGAGTCCATAAAGTGCTTTTGCCACCGTCAAGAGCTAATAAAGATGACAATGTAGCCCTATGGGTTTCCAGATCACGTTGCTTCGAGATCCTTGCCCAGAAAAAAGATGTCTGGGGCCATATCTGGGACTGTGCTGGCATCAGGTCAAGTTCAAGATAAACCAAAGCTGTGGGCTCGTTGACAGGCAACACCAGTAGTTTCTTTAGAAACTTCTGATCATAAATTGGAATCCTTGAAATGTCCCCATAGTTCAGCACCAAATAGGGTTGCAGGAAGTGCCTGCTCCGAAAAAGATCAAAGGCCTCATCACGAGTTGGGCGGTATCCCGGCATTGTTACTGCCGGGATACTGCCCGCACTAATAGCGTTACCGCCACCCGTTCCGGCGTTATTCACGCTGAATCGAGGGTTGGGCAGTAATGGGCACCGCACTATTTGCACCCAAAAATAGGCATTAAGTTGGCACCTTTACCCCCAGTTTAGAGCTGGAGATAAATGCTGCCAGTCTCATGTCTGGGCGGACCCTTAAATGCAGCGGTAATAGCATTACAGCCAGATTTAAGGTAACCGCCCAACTCGTGATGACCACGCAAGTGCGGAAGAGATGGCTCCATCACCATGTTTTACTTTCAAGGACAAATGGCTCCTCCCACTTTCTCTCAGGTAATGGAGGCCTTTCAAATTTGAGATGACCACCCACAGGTCTCCTGAAATCTAAAGCCTAAATAGTCATAGTGATTCACTTGTTCCAGTGTCTCCCCAGTGGCTTCCAATCTCAGACGTTTACCTTTGGAGTGGGGAGGTTTAAACAACATGACCTTTGATGTTTCTACATTTAGTGAGAGGCCCAGTTCATCACATTTATTCAGGAAAATAGAAAGATTTTTTTAGATCTTAGGGGTGCACTATCTAACGCACACGGGTAAGGAGTTCATTGCTACATGCATTGGAGAAAGATAGTTCTGTCTTTGTTTGACGGAACACGTGGCTGAATTTGTGTTGAGTGAGGAGCCATACCGAGACAAGTAGGCCCATTTCTGCATTTACGGATTATGTGGATATGATACAAGTCTGCCAAGGATTCCTCTACATAATAGTGGTTGTCTGCCCATTCTCCAGGTGGATTGAGGCAGGTCACTGTTCACATGCTGATGCCCCTAGAGTGGCTAAGTTCTTGGTTAGGGAAGTCTTCCTGAGATGGGGCGTGTATGAGGCCCTGCGTTCTGACAAAGGCCCTCACTTCGGCAATTAAATGTTTCAGCACATCACATCACTGATAGGCATTCAGCATAAGTTCGCCTGTGCGTACCACCCGCAATCAAATGGGGTGTGTGAACACTTGAATGGACTCCTAAGGAGTGCATAGTCAAGACACATCAAAGAACCAAGAAAAATTGGTTGCACTGTTTGCCTCTTGAACTGTACTCATTGCGCAATAAGCCAGGGTCCAACCACCATTTAACGCCCCATGAGGTGGTGACAGGAAGGCAAATGCATCTTCCCCTGGCTCCTCCCACAAGAGGACTGAAGGACTGTGAGAGTAGTGCAGATGTGTTAGAACAGGAAATGTATGAATACATAAATTCTCTGGTGGCTAGCGCTTCTTTTATCTCTCGCCAGATACAGCAAATCCAGGGAGGCCCCGAAGGCAGAAAAGAGATCGACTGCGACAACGCACCACAAGACTGAACTCAAAAACACTGTGAAGGTTGGGGACATGGTTCTCTTGCATAATTTTATTAGGCACTGGAATGCACCTCAGTTCACCGGCCCACATGTGGTCGAACATGTGGCAGACCGTGCTGTCAAGTTAGTGGGGAAGACGGTCTGCAACCACTTGCAAAACGTAGAGACGTCAAGCCGTACAAAGCAGTGGCCTCACCTAGCAACAAAGTCTCTGTGACCGACAGGGCCAAAGTTCAGCACTTAGGAGAGCGACAAGTGGGTTCTGAACTTGCACGACTCGGGAGACCAGGACATCCCATGGTCACACGCTCCCAAGCAGCAAAAGTGGTGACTGGAATACGTGTACAAATCGATTAAGGGTACACTGTTATTTTTCTCTTCCGCACACACAGGGTCTACATGAAAGCCGAGAAGATTTAACTGTTTGCTGCCTTCTACCCGTCACCCAGATACTTTCTCCAACCAGTTTGTCCACGCTGTAAGGCGACCCAACAGATTTCAAGCACGTTCCCCTGAAGTATACTATCTTGCATTTACAGAATATTTGGCCCAAACACACCCACATCTTGAGTACAGTGAACCCCCAGTACTTGCCACGTTAAGGTACCCATCAGAGAAAAGGCTGTGGGAGGAGGTGTTTGCTTTTGCAATAAGTGATTATTTTATTTGCGTGAATAAGGTACAGGAAGAAAATGACAAATGCTTGAAAGAATGGGAGGCGATTCGAAAGTTACTGACATGGGTAGAAAATGAAGCAGGCCTGATGCCAATGATGCAGACACCGGCACTGTGCTACCAGAACAATGGTGAAGTTGAAGTTGGCGGGAATGTTGGGTGCAAGAGCATTGAACAACTTGCAGCTATGAGGGCAGGAACAGCAGTGCTGATGGATCACTATTGTGCTTGCGGATCGAAAGCATTCGCAAACCTGCCACCAGATTTGGCAGGAGTTTTCTCGTTGGATGACATCAATATGCCTTCGTTGGTCGTGCCAAGAAAGGATATAACGCTTGATGATTTCCCGAAAATGGACAACAACAAAAAAAAGAAGAGGTCGGTCGAGGGGGCCCCAAATCCCATGACAGAAAAGAGAAGCAAGCAGGATTGAGCAGAGTAAAGAGAGGAGGAAATTACTTCTCAGGGGCATCAGAAGCAGCACTAGACGAGATTCAAGCAGAACACAGGCTGTTCAGCAGGACACAAATGTTCTTTTGCATCAATAATACCCTCTGTGCAGACTTACACAAACGCCAAGTGGTTACAGATCACTCGAAGGGAGCTGATGGTAATGATTAATTCGACTGTGAATGGATTCAACGCAATAAAGGACGAGCTCAGAGTGATAAGGTTGGTGGCACTCCAGAATAGATACGTTCTGGACCTCCTCACAGCCATGGAAGGAGGAGTTTGCGCAAAGATAGGGAGGCCAGGAAACACAGAAATCACCCATTCTTTTTCAGACCGATTCCCAGTGGTGCCATGATTGATAAGTATGTCGAGAGATACCCACTCAGCCAGCCCTATGCCCTCAACCAGCCCTACAGGCCAGGTGCGGTATGAATTTACCCCAGCAAATTTACCCCCGCTCATCCGTCTCCAACTCCCTCAGGGTCAGTCGCTTCTCCAAGCAACGAGTTGGTGGTAGATCTCTTTGTTCGGCTGGGGCCTTCATCTGGAACAGCCTCCCCTGAAACTTGAGGAGAACCATCTCTGGTTCCGGAAGCACCTCAAAACCTTCCTCTTTGCTTCTGCTTTCTCTCCTCTTCTACCCTGCTGAACTCGTGGATGAAACTGAAACTGCACTGGTCACCTGGCTACCCTCTGATCTCGGGCCCAGAACCCCTCCGCCGCCAGTTGCTCACCTGCACTGCCTCCCTGGCATCCCCCGCACTTGGGGACTGTTTGCTTTATTATTTTGCCACTAGCAATATGCAGCAACACAGAAACCACAAGAAGCAAGAGATCCTGAGCAAAGCTTGCAGATGCTTACGTGCAAATACCCTTATGGAACTGCAGGAGCATCTATGGGACATGACAGAACCAAGTGTGTTTAACCTATGGAGAAAGTAGTATAGCATGGACACAGTGAAAACCGCATTACAATGGTTTAGGAAAATTACAGCAGGCCACAGGCATCTCAGCAAGAGCCGAGCTGAGCTGAATTCAGGCTGGACAGAGAGCAAGATGTTTGAAACAGGACTCGCAGTCAAGGCCACAAGCTACGGATGACATTCCAATCCCTAGACCACAAAGGCCCCAGCTGCAGTAAATATGAATAGAATACTCATAATTCAGAGCTGCACCGCTCAATACATGGTCTCTGAACACGTGACACGGCTGAAGCAGACAATAGACAGCGATCAGCGGTGGGAAAAGGAGACGGTATCAGGCTACCAGACAGAAGACTGCAACAAATATGCCACAATGTGAGACAAGTTTTGTGCCGAGCTGAAAAGCACTCTCGCACACTAAGATGGTACACACAAGTTACAATGCAGACACATAGTTATTCTTATTACCTTGAAAAGGTACAAAGAGAGCTGATTATCTTTGCAGATCCCAGGCCTGGGGAAGTCATCTATAGCCAATCGCAGTTTAGTATCCTAGGGGTGGGTAGCAACGGGCAAGAACCAATAATAAGTCCACCACACTGCAACATTGTTATAGATAGTGACTAGGGGATGGACCAGGCCAGCAACCTGACATGCAAGGGCCAGTAGAATAACATGTATAGTGTCCACTGTAGGTGGTAAAATACTCAATACCCAATTGTGGAGCCCAATAGGTATTCTGGAGAAGGGCCCAAGTTGTGATGTGGCGCCGACGCCAACCGAGAGTAAAACCGGCCCGAAAGCCGCGGAAGAGCGAGATGTGCATGAATTTTTCCTGTTCCTGTGCTGATCCCGGTTGGTTTTGTCTGTAATAAACCGCAATTTGAACATGCAGTTGACTGTGTCATGATATGTTATGCAGCCCAAGCAAGTCAGTGATCTCTTTCAAATGAATGAGGTGCACAATAAAACCGCTTTTTATTCTTACAATCCCAATTTCTTTTTTAAGGAGGCCTCCAACCCGTCTCGCACCCAATCTCCACCAGCACCCCTTGTCACAATAGACCAGGAACCAGGCCGGTGTGTGGTCAATGAATATTTTATTCATGATTTTAATGGAAGATTTAATAAACAGTTACAAACTTCAGCGTATACTCTCGATCAAGTGGCACACTAAGACAATTCAAACATGTATTGCGCAAGGATGTACTTTACTTGTTTCACCACTACAATAAACAGTTCAAAACACCATGAAATTGAATGCAACCGACAGGAAAGTGTCTGCGCATAACAAAGGATTCTTGAGTCCAGGCAACCCTCAACCCCCCTAGATCTCCACTAGGCTTGTCAGGCTCGGATGGAAGGCAGTGGCAAGAACTGGTAACACCAAGTTAAAATTGGATTTTAAATGGGGCTTCCAGAAACACCATGAGGCCAGCAATGACTGGAACAATTTGTTTTTCTGCATCAGGTAAAATGGGTTTTCACTTTATTAGGACAACTCAACAGGACAGCCCAAAAGGGTACTTTGTGCTGCTTGCTTTTAGGAGGCAAATAGGGCTTCAGAACAGACTAGCTAGCACACAATAGGAAACTCGATTTTCATACATGCAACACATGAAAAAAAATAAAAAAAATGAATGCAATTGTAAATCCATTATCAAAATATGGTAGGGGGAATAGGGATAGAGTAGGAAAAATGGTTTTAGACAGGTTAAGCGAAATTTCCAGGAAAACGAAAATGCAAATGACACTCGTTTTTACAAAGGCTGCAAATGACAGACACGCTTTAAGCACTGGGGAACTCGCATAGGAAAAGCGGTTTTCATTTAAAATGACAGAGGCTCATAACAGGTAGGCTCTGGGCAAAGGGATTACTCACAATAGGAAAAACGGTTTAGGTTTAAAATGACATATGCAAGTAGAAATTAATTTGGTAAAACACCTTTTAAACGCACGGACAACTACGTTTTTAGCTCGCAATGAATTTGATTCTTTGTGGAACACTTCATACTTGGTTCACAATACACTGGGAAGGGAGAGTTAGTTTTGAATTCTAACTCTCTCGATCCCGTGAAATAATGTGGGAATTAATACATAATTAATTGATTTACTGAAAAAATATACTAGGGATCTACACAAACAACTGGAGATTCTTTCAATGGTAAATGACAGAAATGCATGGGCAAACAACAGATTTTCAAAAGAAACAATTACTACAATACACAGACAAGTGAAATATTTTCCAATGGGAAAATAACGGAATTACACAAACACAAACAAAGAAGACACAGGATTTTACCATGGGGGAATCTTTATGGCAATGCTGAATAATATAGGGCTTCTGTAATCTATTGCTAGGATGTCTATACTTACAAGAGAGGGCTTAATGGTGCACTAAGGAGCATCAGGGCCTCACTGCTGGGACAGCCAGGGGCCAGTCAAGGATTCTCTCTGTCCCAAGTCAGCCTCTCCAGCTCCTAGCTTCACTCCAAGATGTAGACCCAACTCTGCAAGGATGGTTCCAAATATGGTCAGCTGCACACCTCAAGATATGGTAGGGAGAGTCCTCATTTGAGGCAGAGTGACCTATATATAAGGCAAATGACATCAAGGATGTGTCATCTTTCAAGAACAATTGACAAACGTTCAAGGGTTCTCTCCCATCTGTGGGCCGATAGGTGGAAAGAAAGTGGGGGTGTTCTGAAAAGCCAAGGGCAGATACCCCATCCATCATCTAACTGAGACATGGAGCTGGGTCTGGTTTTTGCACATGGAAATCTCACAGTATGACAAATGCCTTTTCTCATCATATTATGCCACATATGCTAGCATCTTTGAATACTATATTTTTCAGGGAATCGTATGAACTTTGTTTGATGTCTGCATGACCTATTGGTGCGAAGCTACAGTATTTTCTCGTTTCCTCCAAAACTATATTAATAAAAAATATGGCATTCGGTGGGCAGAACATGAATAGCATTTTACATATTTCCTCCAGCTTTTATGGTTCTCACATCTATACATAGATCACAATCACATTTTTCCTAAGAACATTTGGTATGTTGGTGTCACCAAAGAACAAGTTACTCTCTTACCTGGTAACGTTCGTTCTATGGGATGGTCTGACGACGTATTCCATATCTATCACATGTAATCACCACATCTGTGCTGCTTAGGAAAATCTTCGGTGTCTGCGTCCTGCGTCGATGACGTTGATACGCCGCCCTCGAGGACCTCCTCCGACGGCCGACATCACTGGATGTAAGTAGGACGCACGACGCCCGTAGCCTCAGTTGTAGTTTTTTCCCAGAACGTCTGGCGCCAGTCTTCTGCCAGTCTGACACACAAAGCCTTGCAGAAACGTAAGCTGCAATCGCATAATTAATTCTGTAGCGGGGAAGGCAGGGAGGGAGCAATATGGAATACGTTGTGGGACCATCCCATCGAAAGAACGTTACCAGGTAAGAGAATAACTTGTTCTTCGAGGGGATTGGGTCCTCTGACGTATTCCATATCTATGACAGACTCCCAAAGCAGTAGCAATGCAAGGAGGTGGGAAAAGAATTTAGAAAACAGAAATTTAAAATGCCCAATCAAATTGCGGAGTAAAGGACCGCCTTGCCAAAGGCCAGATCCTGCCCACAGATGGAATCGAGGGAGTAGTGACGTACAAAAGTATGTTCCGAAGCCCAGGTGGCTGCATCACAGATGTTACGAATAGAAACACCCCTCTCTAGGGCAGTAGAGGCAGCCATACCCCTGGTAGAATGGGCCTGCAAGTCGACCGGTGGGTCCTTACCCGCCAAGCGGTAACACTCGGAGATAGCCAAAACAATCCAGCGAGACAGTCTGTTTCGTCACAGCTTGTCCCAAACGCTTTCCAGCGTAACCAATGAAGTGTTGATCGTCCACTCTGACCCGGGACATGTGTGAAATATAAAAGCTTAACGCTCTCCTAGGGTCAAGCCTATGGAGCCTCTCCTCTTCCTTACCAGGATGTGGAGGAGGATAAAACGCCGGAAGAACAACCTTCTGGCCTAAATGAAATTCCGACACCACCTTCGGAAGAAAGGAAGGACGAACTCTAAGGACAACCCTGTCCTTTCAAAACACAGTGAAGGGTGGCTTAACTGAAAGTGCCTGTAACTCACTCACTCTGCGAGGGAAGTGACCGCAACCAAAAATACAGTTTTAAGAGTTAACAGTCTCTAAGGGCATGAATGCAAAGGCTCAAACGGAGCACCCATCAGAAACTTGAGAACAAGGTTCAAATCTCAACCGGGCACCAGGAAAGGTGACGGAGGGAACACATTAGTGAGCCCTTTCAGAAACTGAGAAATTAAAGGAATTTAAAATAGGAACACTCTTCAGACGAGCACTTAAATATGGACAGCACCGCCAGGTAACCTTTAACGGGTATTCACTTGCAAGCCTGTGGGCCAAAGAAAGCAAAACAGACAGAACCATGGGAATGTCACATGCAAAAGGATCCACATTCTTAATCCTGCACCAGTCGCAGAACTTACGCCAACGGCAACAGTACAGGGACTTTGTTGCGGGCCGTCTGGCCAAAAGCAACACCTCCATCACGTCTTCGGGAGGTCCCAATCCTTATACCTCAACCTTTCAGAAACCAAGCGTGAAGGTTGAGGGATCTGACCTCTGGATGGAGAACCTGACCCCCCTCTCCCGTGAGAGCAGATCGTCTTGGTAGGGAAGACGACGTGGAGGGCAGACGGACAAGTCGAGAAGGTCCGGGTACCATGTCCTCCGGGCCCACACCAGAGCAATGAGGATCATCCGGGAACCGAACCTCCGTAACCTCCACAGTACTTGCGGGATGAGGGGGACTGGAGGAAACGCGTACAGCAGTGGGAATGTCCACTCCACCACGAACGCGTCTCCTAAGGCTCCTTTTGGAGGAAATTCCCGCAAGCAGAACCTCTCGCACTTCCGGTTGACACTGGAGGCGAAGAGATCCACTTGAGGGGTCCCCCAAAGGGCGACGATCTCCAGGAGAATCTCCTGAGCCAACTCCCACTCGAGATATCGCGCTCTGCCTGCTCAGAGCGTCCGCCGTCTCATTTTCGTCTCCGGCCAGATGAACTGCCGAGATCGAAACTTCCTGCTGGATTGACAAGAAACCAGAGTGCATCGCTTCCCTGCACAGAGGAAGTGACACTGCTCCCCTCTTTTTGTTGAGGTAGTGCATGGCCACCGTGTTGTCTGTCAGGATCAGGACATCCTTCGTTCGCACAGTCGGCAGAAAAGCCTTCAGGGCTAGCCTGACGGCCCTCAGCTCCAACAGATTGATATGGAGTCTGACGGAGACCAACGACCGCTGACTGTCAACTCGTTGGCATGAGCTCCCCATCTCGTGAGGGATGCGTCCGCCACAATCGTTACCTCCGGCCAGGGTAGCCAAAATGGAGCCCCCTTCATCAGATTGTCTTCGACAGCTCACCACAGAAGGTCCTGGGCGACCGAGGACGGCACCTGAACAGGGTCCGACAACCTGTCGGAGGACTGAGACCACTGGAGCTTGAGTGCCCATTGCAAAGATCTCATCCACAACCTGGCCTCTGGCACCAGAAGAATGCAGGATGCCATGAGGCCGAGCAATCTCAAGAACTCGAACGCTGGGAGACTCTGGGCAAGCTGAAAATTGTGCACCATCTTTTGAATGTGATGAGCCCTCACCTGGGGAGGAAAACACTGCCCCAGGGACATGTCGAGCACAGCTCCGATGTACTGGAGCCTCTGAGTGGGTGTCAAATTGGAGTTCTTTAAGTTGAGGGAGAAGCCCAGCTTGTGGAGGGAGTGGCAGGTGACTGACAGATGATCCAGGACTTGCTCGGGAGAGCACGCCCTGATCAACCAATCGTCCAGGTAGGGGTAGACGTGAATCCCACCTTTCCTGAGGTGCGCTGCCACCACTACCATGAGCTTGGTGAAGACCCTTGGGGCGGAGGTCAATCCGAACGGCAGGACCCAAAACTGAAAGTGCGAGTCGCCAACTGCGAACCTCAGGTACTTCTTGTGCTTTGGATGTATCGGCACATGAAAATAAGCGTCGAGAGACACCAACCAGTCCTGAAGTTGAAGGGCCTGGAGGACTTGAGAGAGAGTAACCATCTTGAACTTGTCCTTCCTGAGGAGTTTCTTCAAACCGCGCAAGTCCATGATGGGTCTCAAACCCCCGTCTTTCTTGGAAATCAAAAAATAAGGGGAATACCATCCCTTGTTCCTCTCCGCTACAGGCACCAGTTCTATGTCGCCTTTCTCCAGCAGGGATTGAATTTCCTGCGCAAGGAGTGGATCCGGACTCTTCAAAGAGAGATTCCCCGGTGGATTGTCTTGAGGCCTCTGCCGGAAAGGAAGACAGTAGCCGTGGGTTATGATCTCCAGAACCCACACATCTGAAGTAATGGCACGCCACTCTGCAAGATGCTGCACCAGCCTTCCCCCAACTGGCGAACCATGGGACATGGACTCATGACTGAGCTGAAGCGGCTGTGGCGTTGCCTGAGGGCAAAGAGTAAACAGCACGAGCGGCCTTGGCACCTCCAGTACCAGTTCTATGTGCACTCCTACGGTGGCCCCTTTGACAGCTCCTCTCGCTTTACCAAAGGATGAGTAATAACGAAAGAAACCTCCCCTCCATTGTTGTCCCCTAGGACGAAAAGGCAGAGGTTTGCGAATTGCAGCGCCCAACGACTTTGCTGCAGCTTTGGAGGTCTGCAACCTCTCATGGCTCTAGTGAGCCTTGCTGCCAAAAAGATGTTCCCAGTCAAAGGGCATGTTGAGGAGCCGGGCCGGCACATCAGGAGCAAACCCTGACTTCCGCAACCACGCAAACCTGCGTATCACGGTGCTCACTGCCATGGACCGGCTGGCGCAATCTGCCATGTCCAAACCCGACTGAACGGCCTCACACATGGCATCCTTGCCATCCTGAACCATGGCAAGGAAACCATCCCGTTCGTCCCCTTCGGGAATATGTTCAGCCGCTAAGGAAACAGTTCCACAGAGTGTGCGTGAAACGTGACAAGGCACATACGGAGTTGGCCGCCTGAAGCGGCATACCCCTGAAGAAAACACTTTCTTCGCCCAGCCGTCAAAATGCTCGTCGTCCCTATCAGGAGGGATGGTAGGATACGATGCCTGCTTTGCCGGGGCCGTAGCCGCCTGCACCACCAAACTCTCCGGAGTGGGGTGCCCGGTCAAGTAGCGGGGGTCGCTACTGGCTCGGCGGTATTTTCGTGGCAAAGACTGGCCCACTGCCGGGAGACTCTCCGGAGGAGTCGAAGCCGCCGCCACCCTCCTCTGTAGAGCCATATGGAACGGCAGTACCGGGTCAGTTGGTGGACCTTGGTTGAGGATATCCGTAAGGTCATCCTAAAGAAAATCCGCTGGGGGAGCAGACCATCCCAAGTACTTGGTGACCCTAGACATAAGGCGCCGATACGAGGAGTCGGCATGAGTGCCAGGCTCAGGCCTACAAAACTCCACCTCCAAAGAGGTGTCCAGCCCACTGGCATCGTGCAGGGATTGCCGCAGGTCCTCAATCTGGCTATGGCCTGAGAGAATCTCGTCTGGCACCGTATCAGGAACCATGCCATCATCAGAGCCCTCATCCACCTCTGAAATAAACTCAAGATGGCGGTAAGAAGGCACAGAATGTGGAACAAAGCCATGCTTGACCTTGGCCAGAGTCTTTCTAGGGGGTTCCACCGAGCCCTGGGGTACCCCCGTCGAAACAGACTCAAAAGGCGTCAAGTGAATCGGCGTTGACGCCGAACGTGGCACCGACAGCATCAATGGCATCGACACAGGCCTTGAGGCCGGAGCCCCGAGCGTGTCCCTCGACAGCCTGGGCGCCGATGGCGTTAATGACTTCTTCGGAGGCGGGGCCTCGAAAGAGCCCGTCGACGACACCAGCGTGGACGTCTTCCTCGAAGACACCACCGGTGCACGCGGTCTCGAGCACGTCGAGGACCGGGACCTGGACCGAGCATGACGAGAACGATTCCCCTTGTCCGAGCGGGACCTCTCCCGCGAATCGAGCCGACCACCCAAGCCCGACATTCGAGCAGTGTCTCTCGACCGATCACGACCGACCCCACTCAGAGGTGCGGACAGACCAGTGCGCTGCGATTCGATAATCGCTAACATTTTCTTCCCGAAGGAAGCCCATTCCTCCGGCGTCGCATGCTAGGTGGGATATGCTACCCGCAGACGGGCGGAGTCCTCGGATGAGGACGGGGAAGGCGACCGATGACGGTGCTTCCGGGAGTGCCTCGAAGAGGCAGAGGAGTGGCGGGACCGACTCCGGGACCGAGACCCACTGGACTTCCGAGGACGATGCAGAGAGTCGCCCCTCGAATCATCCGTCGAAAGCCCCGCAGACCTCGACTTCCGTGGCTTGGACACCTTACCTACCGACAACTTCTTCTTGCGCTCCCGCAAGGCTTTGGACGTGAGCAACTGGCAGTCGACACAGTCATCCATGTCATGGGCGTCCCCGAGGCACCAGAGGCAGGCGTTGTGCGAGTCCGTCACCGACATCTTGGGCCCACAGTCCCCGCACTTCTTAAAGCCCGGGCGCGGGGTGGAAGACGAGGTAGACATCTGCACGAAGAATATACTTCACAATACGAACAGGTTCGAAGAACCGAGAAAGAACAGAAACTCCAAAGAGTCGAGGCGCGCCGAGATCTCCGAAGCAAACACGTTCGCGGAAAAAACAGAACTAAGGTTACGGGCGTTGTGCGTCCTACTTATAACATCCAGTGACGTCAGCCGTCGGAGGAGGTCCTCGAGGGCGGCGTATCGACGTCATCGACGCAGGACGCAGATGCCAAAGATTTTCCAAAGCAGCACAGCTGTGGTGATTACATGTCATAGATATGGAATATGTCAAAGGACCCAATCCCCTCAAAATCGTTTTTGGCTCACCAGATGCAGCTCTCAGGCAGCTTTTAAGAAATCTGCATATGAAAATTGGACGATTAATATTTGCAGACCTATCCCCGAAACAGCATATCTCCTATTCTGCGCAATGGTTGTGAAACTCATCCTTAATTCTAGCCCCCACCCATGGAAGAGATCAGGTTTTAGCTCCGACGTCAAGAGGGAGGTTTGTATTTAGATTAGCCAAAAGCTTCAAAGGCTGATGGGCAGCTTATGACGGCCAAAGTGGTTTTAGTCCTAAAACTTGGGGGAGCAGGAGAATTCCTCATCTCATCCCCCCTGACACTGGAGCCTCTGGAATCTAGTTTCACAGCAAGGAAATGAAACCAAGACTTTGGCTTTTCCCCCACCTGCAAGCATTTTATTCTTAAATCAACACAATTTCAATATGTAAAACCCTTGCACAGTGGTGACCTGCAAACAGTGTCTGCACAAGCACAACATGAATATATATATAAATGTCCAGACTTTAGCTGTACCTTTGAATGCTTAAAGTGTTAATTTTAAAGGCACAATTGCAATGTTACTGGGGAAAGTTCCAGCCGTGAAACCTTTAATTATGTTGCAATTTCACATTTCCTTGTAGATTCTTGTAACTTAAAGGATTATTCTGTGATGGGCTCCTTATGAACAGAACTCCAGTTCATTTGTTGCACCTCTTGCACACATGTTTAAGGAGCATATCTTTAATTGAAAGGGAAAAACTGAATTTTACATATAATTATTTCTGTCACAGTGAAACGCTCATTGTGCAAGCTCATTGTGCAAGCTTGCACACCATCTTGGCACTTTCATTTACATGCTGGATACTGCAGTCTCTGCCAATATGACTTTAGCGTCCCGAGACTTTTTGTAAATGTTTTCTCTGTCCTTCCCTCATGTGAGGCAATGAAACGCTCCAAGTTTTGCTGCCTAATTTCGGTCCTTTTCATTTTGAAATTGTAGGGACTTATTTCCATGTTAAGCAGGCCTTTCACTGAGGGGCATGTCTCCTCCACTGACTCTGGCCTTTAGTTATGGCATTCAGGGCTATTTCACCCCACAACTGAGTCCTCTGTTATCTTGGGGAGAGTGTTGAGCCTTCCAAGAGTCAGCAGACTTCCAGTGTCCCTCCTGGGGAGGCATGGAAAGTGGCATGGAAAGAAGCACACAGAAGGGTCCGAAGGAGAGTTCCAGGGCAGAAGCCGTGACAGCGAGAAGGCACCTTCCCAAGATGCTGGGAGATACAGACAGCGTGATCCAGTGCAGAAAGCGAGAGGGGCTTGTTGGCAGTCTGAGGTAGGGCTGAGAAAGCAGTGCAGCATGGAGAAAGTGGAAAGCAGACCCTGTGAAGACCGGTGAGTCCGCTTGGGTAAAAAGGGGGTCCCGGACACAGTGGATGGGCAGTTTAGTCCAAAAGATATTTAATTTTGAATAACTAAATTGAATATAAAGAAAGCAATATGACAAAGTAATTAACATGATGAGAAGCCATAAAAGTAAGAATTGCCAAGAAATAAATAAGATGAGAAGACATAAGAGCAAGCATTGCCAAGCAACAAGAATAGTGTTGCAAAAGAACTATAACAGTAACCAAGACTCTATGCAAGAGAAACCTGGCAAAAGTGTGCCAGATGCTTTGATCAAGAAACCTCAAACAGAGAATACGTTTTCTAGCAGGAAAGTGTACTGGCACGCTTATGTTGATTTTGCAAGTAAAAGCTACTAAACGGGTGAAGTGTACTGGGAAACCAATGTTAATCTTGCAAGTGAAAGCTACTAAACAAGTGAACGTGACAAAACAAGCAATAATAAAGCTTAAAGGGCATGTCAAAGGATACCACGTCAGGCTTCACCGTGAAGCTGAAACTGTGACAAAATACCTATGAAACAGATCCATGTAAGGTGTGTCGGTTACGTGACCTGCAATGGGTGGACCGTGTGGTCTGACAACTGCGCCCAGACCGAATACACCCACCAAAAGAAATGGCACTTTTTGTGATTGAAGGAAAGAAACCTTTGTGAAATGAAATTGATGAACTGAACTTTAAAAATTGGTGACAGGTAACCAAACCCGAAGAGCTGGGAAGTATCACAAGGAATTGTGCTGTTTTGAAAAATTGGAAGACTTGAAAGAGTGGGGAGGGGAACCCCTCTTTTGTAATGCTAACTATTTGAATCTTGGGGAAGGGAAACCCCTTTAAGAGCTGGAAGAAGGTCTGAACTTTTATTTGAACACTTCTCATTTGATGCTGACATCCCTACACATTTTATACAATTAGATGTGAGGGCAAGTATAGGCTTTGGACACAGACATACATTTACTTTGGACTTCCTGACACAGAGTATCATTAGTTTTATTTAGGTAGGGAAATCCCACCTTACCATATTTCAAGTTTGGCCTTTTTAGGAAATGGGGGTAAATACTGTGCACACCTAATTATATATGAGTCTAGAGTTATAGATTGACAGTGAAGAACTGTAAGTATTCAATGTTTAGATAGAGAGTTCTAGGTGCAGGGGAGAAAAACTCAGCCTTGGCATCTAGGCTGGGGAAAAGTAGAAAAAGAAAAGGTTCCCAATTAGGAAACCTTTGTCCCCCGCACACTATCTATGGCCTAAGCATTAGGGGATTTCACAGACTAATATATGCCTTCTTTCAGAAAGAAGAACAGATAGAGCTGATGTCTTTTACAGATCTGTAAATAACATATGTGTATATTTTTAAACCATCCAGTTCATTTATCAATAGACATTCAATTTTGACAAAAAGAAATTCAAAAATATTTATTATTCAAGTAGCCCAACACGTTTTGAGATATTTCCACTCTGCATCAGGGGAAAATATTGATTTCAACAAAATTCTACAAAAGAAGGAACATTAAAGAAATATTTTTAGTACATTCCTCCTCTGTTACGTGCAAGAAATTACATTTGATAGAGCTGTATCATTGATGTCACCCTTCCGAGGGTCCTTGTTTCATAAGTACGTTCACATATATAACCATTGTGAAGTTCTCATAAAGAGTTCATTTATAGAAATCTTTCAATCTTAGTGACTTTTAAACGACTGCAAATCATAGGCTGAAGATAGAAGTTGTGAGCTACCAATTCCATTACTACCAGTTTCAAAGAGGGGCTAATCTAACCAGTACATCAATACCCTGTTAGAATTGCCCCTCCTCTGGATTCTAAGCTTATCTTGTTTTTAGTAGATTCTGTTATTTAAATGTTGGCTATAACAATAGGTTCTCATATGTGGGATGCAGTGTTGTTGAAAGAGACTGCCTGGTTGATCAGGGTTAGGCTAAAACAATTATATCACATAATTCTAAACTCAGTAGCTTATATAATATACACCTGCTCAGAGACATTTTTCAAAAGAAGATTGTGCCTATCTTACCTAACAATCTGCGGGTGCTAGATCACTGGTCCAGTGATGTCTTCTAGAAAGTAATCACGCTGCATTTCCTAAAGTTCAAGTCCCCCGATCCGATTTGTTTGCTATAGATACGCCTTGTGAAGGAATGATAGTGCTCAAGAGCTGATTTTACGAAGGGTAAACAAATTACCTTTCAGAATCTGAACTAGTCATTAACTAAGATGAATAAATAAATAAATAAGGTGGTAATTCATACCCACCAGGGTTCAAGCCATTCTCTTGTGTGTGTTTTGCCTAAGGTCAATATAGATGTCCTCAGCAGCGTAATGTGTCTTAAATCCGTGGTGAAAGATAAATGCATTAAAACCTATGTCTTATCTTTAGGTAGAAAGTCATCAGTAAACAAGCAGTAAAGTCTTACCAAAAACAGTGTCCCACTTATAGGCCGAGTTTCAATTATTTGTATAGTGACTGGGTCCTCAGGCTAAGGCTTTATGAAGGATTCCACATAGCTAGCAGGAAAGTCCTGTGAAGATGCGTAAAAACTCATCCAGGGTAAATAAGATCTGTAAAAAATAGCATATTTACTATTTGAAGAGCTTGTAGCTTGACAAGCAAAATGAAAGATCTACAGCTACTTAACAAGACTTACTTGGTGCTGCTTTGAACCTCTGCGTGGTTTCAAGAAGATAGACTCAAAGATGTTTGAGAATTCAAATTGCAAAGACCTTGGCAGCGACATGCATGATTGAGCAATAACTTGCAGGATCGTGAGGATCACCCTTCTTGTAGATAGGAATTATGATGGCATTTTGCCATGAGATTGGAACTTTGTTGAGACAAAAAATATGATCAAATTTACTTTGAAGAAATGATGCCCAAAAGCGTGGATCAGACTTTAGTATGCATGATGGTATCTGTCGGGACCGGCTGCTTTCGAGTATTTTAGGTGCCTGATGGCCCACAGAATGTATCCAAAGGAGAGTGACATGCATTCAGTAGATATTAAGTTAGATACATTAAAGTTGCAATTTTTGTATTGGCTGGGTAGTTGACATTTTTGGAGTATGTAAGAGTACCAGCAATCTGAAGAAATGGAAGAAGTTACGCTTCCATGCGATTTGTTTGAGGCACCTCTCAATACTGCCCAAATTTCCTCTTGTGTCACTTTTGCACAGAAGCGCAATCATTCTCTGATTTTATGTCAGGTAAAGCTGATGTTTAAGTAGTTTTGATCTTATGTGATGTTTCACATTTTTGTACTTGGATCCCGACGTAGTCAGTTTATTGAGAATTCTTAGCTTGGGAATTTTTAATGCATTTTATTTGGGCAATTTCCGAATTGTAGGGGTGATTGTGTATCCTTTGCTGTTTAATTGCTCTATTTGCAATTGCATTTAGATGGAATTTAATTACTGAGATATTCAAGTTTTCCCTTTGTTCGGAATTTATTTGCAAAGAATTTTGATCAAAGGCGTGACAAGAGTACCTGCTCACTCTATGTGTGAGTTCTCTACACAATTTTGGGTTCCAATGAACCGAGGTAAGCGGTCTGTCCGTTTTAGTTAAAGCAAGAGTGTAATTAATAGGTTGTAAAGGAACATTTAGCTTGACCCTTAAGTTGATAGACATGTGATCTCCTATGGTTGTACTAGCAATAACCACTTGATCAACCAACCATAACAATTTAGATGAGACAAAAAAGAAGTCGATATATGATGATGAGCATCCCCTTTGCCAAGTGCCTGTATGAGGGCCACTCTTAAAATTAATGAGATGTATATACCAATCATCTAAGTAATCGACCCAGAGTTTGCCTCTCTTCTGAGCGAAAGATCGAATATATGGAGTGACGGAAGGAAAATGTGATTTAATAGACTTGATACATGCAGAATTGAAGTCCCCACCCAGTAGGTCTTGGTAGTCTGGATTATGCAAGAAAGCAACTTCTAAAACTAAGTCCAAGTACGTAAAAAATGCATCTATTGTAGTTTTGGCGTGATTTCAATAAATGCATATAATTAAAAATGTAATCTTTGGCCCACCATGCAAAACAAGTTCTATTGCCAATATTATATTTAAGCTAACTATCAAATTTGAGTGTGCTCTGAATTTGTTATCTATGAGGGCAGCTAATCCGCCTGCTGGTCTTCCCGCTATTCCATGTGTAGCTGGAATAGTTTATGTGGTGTAGCCATCTATGCTAAAAGACTTTGTATTCATGGCTTCTTGTATAATGAAAACAGTGGGTTTCTCTACTAAATGGAGAGAATTTAACTAAAGGACTAAGTTAGAGAATCCACAACAATTCCATGACATAATACTAAAGTCTTGCTGGCTATGGTTGATTATTTACTTTGGTTAATTCTGAAATACTGGTCAAAAGAGGTGCGAGCCATGGTAAGTTTTTAACTGTTCCAGCTAAGGTGGACAGTTGAGCAAATACGTCCACATTAAACTGCGCTCCATGTTGATTACTAAGAGTGCTGTTATTAGTACCTGGAGTAGTGACCTTGTGTTTGTAGGAATTTGTTCGCCATGTCCTCAGTTCTTAGTGGTGGACTTTGTTTGAGGGTATTTACTATAAATGATCGGTTTAGTCTTTGTTTGCCATTAATTGCACCTATTATGTTGGGAGTTTCCCTAGTTAATTCAATGTCATGAGAAACATTACCCGACAAACTGGAGAGAAGAGGTGAAAAGGAAGTTTTGGTAATTACATTAGGGGCATTGGCGTCAGAGGGTTTGTCTATAGAGCTTGAGGGTGACCGATTGCGTTCCTCAGCAGCTACTGCAGGAGCAACATCTTTTGGTTTTTGAGGTAGCAGATCTTTATTCACACAATTGGAAGCATTGGGAGGTGCGAGTTGTGGTTCTGTATCGGTAATGCGCCCATGGAGGTGGATGGAGGGACTCCTTTAATCAATCAGTGATTCAGGGATTGTTTTGAATTGCCAGGTGGAGTTGGAGTCAATTTTGAGGGCCCATTACTACAGCCAGATTTGGAAGCTCTTAGTTGCGTGTTACAAAAGATTGGATAAAATTGTGTTAGTTGAAACTGTTTGCGGTTTGACCTATTTGAAGGAGAAATACGATGACTTTCAAAATGTTCAGAAGGTTTGCTTGAGGCTGAGGATTCACAACCTTAATCGTTGGGAAAAGGGGTGTAAGAATGCCTATTTGGAGTTATTATTGAATCAGATGGCACATCTTTTTGTTTACCTTTGTGTGGTTGTTTCCCTAGGTTAAGAAGCATCTTTGATTCATCATTCAAATGATTTAGATCTATTATCTCGTCATCCTTTGAGAGATTGCAGAGATTTTTTTTTGTTGGAGCTGTGCCCATTCACCTTAATGATTGATAGATTTTTTGTTCTCCTGACCTGTGAATCTTGCTTTTTCTTTATGTTAGTTTGACGTTTTAGTGCTCTTGCATGTGCACGTTTCATTTTACGTGAAAATAATTGATGATTCGTGCTTAAACCGGGCGTGTCATCACTGGCTTGTTCAGTCATTTCAATTATGTCTATAAGTGGTGATGGACTGTTTGGATCCTGCGCCAGCGATTCAACAGCTACGGCTGTGTCAGTAGTGTGCATGGTGCTGTGTCAGTAGTGTGCATGGTCGTTTGAGTGTGACCATGATACAGCATGCCCTTTTGGGATATTAGATATCTGAACACGTCATCCAACTTGGCAGCACTGCAATTGACTGCTTCTAATAAAGTAGAAGTCAGTACTTGGCCATCGGATTCGGTTTTTGGGGCACCGTCTAGAAAGGCTTCTGCATAAGTTTTAATCGGAGGAACAGATGGCATAGAGTAATTTGAAGTTTGTCTGGCTTTGAATGCGGTCTTGTGCTGAGGAGACACTTGGAGTTGTTTTCTGCGCATGGAAGTTTTCATGTGCCAGCATGAAGCCTTCCAATCTATTAAGTTTACATATAATGTCTGAAACAGAGAGCTTAGTCTCACGTAAATCTTGATGTTTCAACTTGTGGCCTTTGTCGAGGAGATTGAGTATCCTGGTTAACACTGGAAATGTACAGTTCTCAGAATCATTGTTCTCAAATGATTGAGAACTGGAGTTATGTACTAAAAGCACCTCTCTTTCAGAATCATTATTTTTTTCAATATTTATTTTCAAGAATTTCAAATAACCAACAATACATTTCCAAAAGTTAAACAGAATTCATGACACATCACTCTGTATTACATAGGTAAATAAACAAAAAGCATGAAGGAACACTATAATACCGTAGATAACTGAAACAACTCCTACTACTTCCTATGCATAAATACCTAATCATAATCCTTTTGTACATAAAACTCCAACACAGAACAATACAAAGACATAAAGACACCCCACAGACTGAACAAAACAAATCAACAACGGGGTGGGGAATCCTCAATCCACAACCATGGACATTACTAGTTCGTTGGGCCCGATAAAAGTAACTAATCTTCAGATACTCATTCACCATACAAATCATAAAATGGCGCCCAAAGAGCTAGATATCTATCTTCTCTGCCTTGTCTCACAAACATCACCCGCTCAAAGTCCGATAATAATAACACATCATTAATCCAATTCTCCACTCTAGGTTTTTTCCTCATCTCCCACACCATCAACACTTTCTTTTGATTCGATACTGTTACTGTTTTGTTAGGTGATCCATCTCGAAGTTGATGTGTGTTAATACAAATGTTTGAGGTTGTTTTAACTGTGGGAGTGGTTGGAGAACTAGTGGAGGGACAATAGATATTAGCGACATGTAATTGTCCATGCAAATTATGTTGTACACCATCGTAATTTCCATGGTAATTGTGTAGAAGAAGCAGGTGTAGAGGGGCCAAGAGAGACTCTAAAACGCTTTCCCCATTCCACCTTGAAAGCTGGTGCTAGGATCGAAACGTCCAATATGTGGTTTTCGAACTGTTCCGCAAACTAGGATTGAGAAGCCAACTTTGCGGAACAGTTTGCAGCAGATCGAGAGCCCAATGAAGCGGGCTGAGCACCCTCCTCAAAGTTGTGAGCTAAAGCTTCAGCAGTCAAATGGCAGCACATAGTCAGCGCACGAACTGGGCGCCGCAGGGAGTCGCTACTGTCACTTGGTTCTACTGCAATGGACTGTTGGCTATAGGCTGCAGTGTCAGAGTCCATTGGTCGTTCTTTCAATAATGAGTGTGGTAGGGAGTTATTTTCAGTAACGACAATGGACTTGTTAAATTGTATAGGAATTGTTGTGTTCAATTGTGAGGATGCGTATTGTTTATTTAAGCATTTCCGGCTGTGCAATCCTCCACCCATGTTTGTAGTTAAGTTCAACGTTTGTGCTGCTTGACAAGTGTTTGAATTTAAGGTAAAACACTGACTGTGTTCAACTTGACTATACAAAATCTCGTAGACGTCAGCTATACTACTCTCACACAAACTTAAGTACGATGGAATTACACACTGCCAGTAACCCTGCTTTTCTTAAGCGGAAATGTCCGCCTAGCTTCTCAAAGTGTGTAACGTTACTAATTTCCACGAAATAAACAGTGCTTTTGCAAAAATCACAGATAAACTTCAATCCATAATCTGTTTGATACATGTACCAATAAAGATTCTGGCAACAGTACAGAACAATACAGAGCTTGATAGAAA
The DNA here is from genome assembly GCF_040938575.1 of Ambystoma mexicanum. Classification (NCBI taxonomy): domain Eukaryota; kingdom Metazoa; phylum Chordata; class Amphibia; order Caudata; family Ambystomatidae; genus Ambystoma; species Ambystoma mexicanum. Next base: position 676,850,564 of record NC_090934.1, read on the forward strand.
AATACAGCCACAAACTAGAAATTTGGCCATGCAAGTATGTTAGCGTGTTCGTTCAGCTCAGTTGTGAGATTAACCGCAAGCCCACCTCTGCCTCACAAGCCTCTCACGCATATCAGGCGTATCAGGCACTTTCCAAGGCACTTCTCAGGGGGGCGCGCGCAATCCCTTTAGTAAAGCAGTGCATTATGGGGGGCGTGGCCTATAATACGAAGTAAGTAAAGCGTGTTAGAATGCTGTAAAAACAGTTGTAAAGTAGTATAAGGCAAGTGTGGATGCTGTAGTAGGCTAATGTCCACTGTACTCGAGTTATCAGCATTGCTATATGCTGAGAAGTAGTCACAGCAGGGCTGGTAAAGATAAGTCGGCAGTCCTCCCAGGCATATCAGGCCCTTTCCAAGGCACTTCTCATGGGCGCGTGTTAACTCAGGCCGGCACTTTGATAAAAACCCAAGAATCCAATTACAGACTAAATAGAATGTTCCATCACTGGAAATGTCGATCCCGACTTAAAACTCACGCTGTTAATATTGTATATAGAAATGGAAGCTTAGCACCCATCAGATACAATGATTCTAGTAAATAACCCTTGGATAGGGCACCGCCAGAATGATCTCTGTATAAGCAGATTTAGATATACAATCACATGGAACCCTTATTTCGATTTATGTATCAGTGATACTATGGAATAGTTTCTCCATCTATTGTCCTTTGTAAGGACTATAACAAGGGGACCTTGAAGGGGAAAGAAATGCTTTCATTCCTGGGTGACCTTCTGGAACTTGTTCTGTAGCTGGTGACCAAACAAACTGAGAATCCGTAAAGCACATTTCAGTGCAGCACCTTTCTGTTCTTCATCAGTATGCCAATCCCAAAAATAAATGTGTCTGCTGGCTGCCAAAGGAGCAGGCTAATCCCCATAAAGTATGACAAATGTCACACGTGTTTTCATCCTGCAGAAAAAGGACAGTATCCTTGGTACCCTCTTCAGCTTGAAATGAGGTCTCAAGTCAAATATGAATGATTTTGGTGTATAGTCACATAGGTGTTGTTGCTGTAAACTAAATGCAAACAATAATAAATAAGCTATGGGTGCACTGTGGAGAGAAACCGATTTGGGAACAGTATCTCAGAGTGGGATTTGCTGTTGCCATAAATGGGGCACTTATAGAAGCTGCTAAATCTGTAATGAGATGGAATCTTCCAGATGCCAGAACAGGGTATAGAGATAAGACAACCCCGGACAGGGGGAGATTTCCGCAAGAAAAGCTTTCTAAAAGGGAAAAAACCTTCTTGGTAATCTGTTTCCATTTAGACTCTCAACACTGCACCCATTTCTCCCTCTACTGGTAAGAGGATGATGGTTCAGTTAATGCATACGAAAATGAGGAAGAAAATCTCTGAGAACCATGCTTCCTCCTCTTGCTTGTCGAAGCCTCAGTCTTGCCATTCACTACCAATGCTCCTGATGCATTTTCCAAGAAACCCCCTGTGGATAGCTCTTTGCAGGAAGACATGAGGAGGAATCTAAAGTAGTCGCTCCTCTCTCTTACTGCTCATCTTTGGTCTGCTCCTCATCCTATACAAAACGGGAGGAGCAGTAATCCTGCAGAATCATCCCAAGAGCTGTGAGCCCCCTACTTAGCTGTTCACTACATAGATGATCCTTCTGTCCAGACAGCTGCTAAAGATGAATCGGAAGGATAGCTCAGCGGCAACACCTTTGTCTTGGAAGCATGTCATTGCAGAGCAACATCGGTTTGAAATCCGATCCTGCGTTTAGAGGTTGGTCTCCGGCATGAAGCGTGATATTAAAGCTCAAGTTTAAGAGAATTGCTCATCCCCAAGTCTGTGCTCTGTCTGGGCTATGCAAGCACAGACAAGAGTGACTTCCAGCCTCCGATCTTTGCAAGGAACTGCATTGAACACTTTCTATGAAGTGTGCTTCTCCAACATGTCTTCAAATTTCAGCACGAATGAAATAAAGGAAGGGTTCAATTTTTCTAATATGGACCCATCTTCCTCTTTGCAGCAAGTGTGACCATCTACAGGCTCACAGTAAATCCAATCAACCATCTCTAGTGACATAAAGAGTTAAACAAAAAGTCTTCCATGCCAACTGCAACCTTGACCAACAAGAGCTCTGGACCCCTTGGGCGGACAGGAAAAACAATAGAGTCACCTTTTTGTACGAAACCTTTGCGTGGGTAGGCTTGAGGTAGCCAGAATCAGCATTTTTATTTGGCAAGAAGAAATGCCCTGTTTTCAAGGTAGGATTGATCCGACATTGTCAATAAAACCTGTAATGGGAATACAGCTGTGCAGGTGATACAGCAGTGATGTATCAGGGAGAAAAAGAACCACTCAACCTTCAACAACAGTATGACTTGCGCTAGATCTCCTTGCACAGAACAATATTTCAGCGCACGTAACACTGATTTCATTTCACGTTATTCAAGAGGCTACAGAAACTATTCTCTTCTACACAGCATGTTGAAACACGTGAAAAAATACCAAATAGAAATAACAACGAAGCAGTAGTACTTATTAGAGAAATCCATAGTAATGATTTCAAGAATGTCATGAGAATTTCTGCTCGGAACGAAAGCCGTGCAGTAGGACATTAAAACGTTTTAGATAGCATCATAATGAACTGACATAATGTTTCCCCTCCATTTTTCAGAAGTTAGACTTTCTAATTTTGTCAAAGTAATCAATTGGCTGGGGTCAGTTTCTAAATCAAATTTATCAAAGGTCAAGTAGTTACATATGAGCAGACCAGTTCCTAATAGAAGAATTTCTTTCACGAAAAAACAATTTAGCTTGGTCTTTCCATTTATACTGAGGGCTAATTTATCACAACCCGGTGTACAATAATTAGGTTCAATACTCAGTGAAAGGTTGGGGAATGGGGGAAAGAGGAGGAGGGCGCATGAATCTTGCTGGAGCTCAGCTGGTAACATGAAGGGCTTGGTAATGAGGTGCAAGATCCTGAAGAAATCAAGCATGGCATAAAAAAAAGCAGATAATTCAAATGCCAAGGAAAGACGTGGAAGAAGATGAGGCTCAGTTTCATAATAAAATCTGCATTCGCTCCAGGAAGCGGAACAGCGGCGGTGAATTTAAAGTCCATGCAATTGACTTTACCCATTTCAATCCCAACCCTTAAATGCAGCAAACAAACATTATTGCTCTTTGATTTCTCAATGTCGTTCTGTGTGCAAACACACCTGTGTCACCTACCTGTCCCTTGGAACTCTGAACAGAGATTTACCATCTCATCTCTTCGGCTCATTTAAATCTTCCCTGTGCCACCTGCTTTATGGGACTTTTCCAAGAGATGCATAGAGGCGAACTGCTATAAATCAAATTTTTTGCTGCAAGCCATGATTTTAGAAAAATATACAAATTGGGGGACCGGTCTTTTGGTTTATTTCTTTGGACTTTCTTTTCAGAGACAGAGATAAAGTGCTCTGTTATTCATCTTTTTTATTGTATACCTCTGTAAAGCGCGCTGTTGCTTCTGGAAGCTAGGTCCGCGCTCAATTGCCATAATAACATCCGCAAAAAGAGCCTGAAAAAAACGTACAAACTCAGGTTTGCAGAAATTCACCACATATTACAGTTCATACAAGAGAGACTTCTAATCAGCTGCAAGTGTCCAAAACCTCCACCATGTTTCCTGTTTTCATATTAAAAAAAAACATCTTGATATTAGTCCTTGGGCATGTTCTCATTGGAAGCAGATGAGGGTCAAATAGCATAGGTGGGATGTAAGCACAATAAAAAACGTAGTATAACAGGTAGTGTATAGGGGGAAATACACCGATTACGGGAGAGGGGGTTGCAAATCCTGCTACCACCAATGTTCTGGAGAGGAAATTGGACAACAAGGTGCTAGCATGATAACAGGCTGCCCAACGTGGTCCGAACAGGACACGAGACAGAAATCTCCACAACAAAATACCAGCAGGGTTGCAGAGAGCAAGTTGCCCAACCTTGAAACCCAAAGGACACCAGTCAGCAAGCAGCAAAACAAGATCCCATCAGCAGGCGGGAGAGTAACCTGCCAGACTAGATGCTACCATTTTACAGAAAGAAATCTGAAAAGTCAAACACCAGCTGTATCCTAGATGGAGCTGCACAAATAGACTGCAGCAGAGTTTGGTGATGAAGCTGTAAAATGAGAGGGGGCCAGGGTACAGAAGAGCAGATTCTTTCAGGTGAGGTATGTGACGATCCTCCAGATGGCGTCACTTCTCCCCAGAGGGGAGCCCCTTTCCAGGAGGCTAGGAAAGCGTGGCTGCTAACCGACAGACCCGCTAGGGGTGGTAACATGTGGCAGGATCTCATGGGGAGGGACTTCCCTCCTGGGGACAAGGACATGCATCTGGGACACAGCCCCTTTATCTCCAACCGCACAGGGTAAAAACACTCAACCCTTCCTAGCCTATGGCAAAGTCTGAGACGAAGTGTTATTGTAATGTGGCAGACAGACTCATTATGATAGGTACTTGGACGAAGAAGAAACCAAGAATGCTACCTTCAAGCATTAAGAGTGTTCGACCAGCTCTTTCAATCAGACGGACGCTACACTGGGGCAGGGCTAGCTACTTAAGCTAAACAGTAAAGAACGGCATGGAGAGCAACATCTGAAAGGAGAAGTTGACAAGCCATAAGGCTGCTAAAAAACTTGCGAGCTGGGAACAGGGCATTAGAAGGATGTGCCAAAGCAGCAGTGCAGAGTGTCGAGAGCGAACCGAGGAATGCCAGGCTAGCATCTCATCCATCGGCTGGGAGTCGACAACCTTGAAACTGAGAGTCTGTGTGGTGGTGACCTGTGGTGGGTGAACCGTGCAGTTCAAGAACTACACCAAGACCGCCAACACTAACCTACTGCGTAGCCATGTAGGCAATTGCATGGTAAGTACAAGGAACTGTGGTAGTTGCGTGACCTGTAACGGGTGGACCGGTTGGTCTGAAACTTATGCTCAGACCGCCAGCAGTAACAGGCCATAAGTTAGGCAGGCCGAAAAAGAGCAGAAGAAGAAAGAGAAAGAAAGAACGAACCAGCGGCCCTTGGTGAAACCGGTGAAACAGCAACAGTAGTAAGTCCAGGAGGGGGCTGGGAAAACTTGAGAAGGCGAAACCAAAAGACAAAAGAGAAGTAGATCATTTTGTGAGGCAACTCCCTGGCAGCCAGTTCCATAATACTGTGGCATTAAAGAGTCAAGAAGGACTTGGTGGCCTCTTCCTCGTCCCAGTGGGGGCAAGGTGAAGGACAGTGTTCAAGTAAGAACAACAATACATTCGTGGAGGGAACTTAACAAATTGATGAAGAATCTAAAATTGCAGTAAATGAAGAAAAATTGAAGAGTCAAGGAGAGCCCTGGGAGTCTCTCCCTCGTCCCAGCGGGGCAAGTTAAAATACAGTGTGCAAGTCAAGAAAAGCCTGCTAAAAGCTGATTATAAACTAGAAGAAGGAAGCTATTCACCCAGTCCATTGATATATGTGGGGCTTTGTGAAACACAAACTGTGAGAGACTTTCCCAGGAGAAAGGAGTCATTCTGCTGTGATAGAATAGAAGAACTCTTCTGTTAGCTTAGTGATTTGTGTTCGAGTGACAGGGATAGAGTATGAGTTTTGACTTGGAGAATACCTTTGGCTTTGGACATCACAGACTTACTGACAAACCAAGTTTGAGTTTTGTTGAGGTAGGGAAACCACCTCAAGCTTTAGGGATGGATAGGATTAAATGTTGTTGTTATGAATAAAGGTTTATAGCAAACAACATGCCTTCACTTGGTCAGACACCTCATTCCAGGTCACCACAGGTACCAGCAGGGTATGCCTAGGAAGCTGGATTAACAGAATTCTGTATGTGTACAATTAAGTTCTCTTATCTCAAGTACACACACATCCTTTAATGTAGGTTACTTTAGGGCTTGTTTATTTATTGGCTGGGTGTAAGGCAATGAAAAAAAAAATGTGCCCCCTGTTGAATTAGTATTAGGGGCTCAATGTTAAGTGAATCAGTTATTTTATTTATTAATTGTTCAATTATGCTTCATGTGTTAACCTTGCAAGGAGGAAACAGATGGCTTCATTAGGGGTAAGCTGGTAACAGTACAAATGTGATATTTTAAACAATTCCTATTTTTAGACTAATGACACCTAATTAAGAGTGGGGGCCCCTCAGGATATTGGGTTAACACAAGGTACTGCCATAAATATCCCATGCTTTCCCAACTCATAATTAGGTGATGTTTTAAAAGACACATTCTTGAGAGAATGTGGGAGTTCTGAAGAAAGGGTTCTATTCTTGCTTATCTCTTTTTTGGGTTTATGGATTTATTATCTTCTTTTTGTATGGTTTTGTTTTAAACATAAAACCTAGATTTATAAAAATTAAAAAAAAACACGTGTGTACTGTTACCCCATACTCATAATGGAGCCCAAGCAGTACATCAGAGTCCCATGTATCAGGTCACAGCCCTTTGATTAAAACAAGTAAAACAAATGCAAATGCAACCACTCGTGCAATTAGAGACTTGCTAATATGGAGTCATATACACATACACAGTAGACCTGTAGGGAAGAAAACAAAAAAAACACACACACACACTCCTTGGGTTATAAAAAATGGTTTCATTCATTGACTGTATAATGCTTTATGTGACACTGTGCTTACCTTGTATTTGACAGTCCAATGAATATGGGGTCTATGATGGAATGTGGGGAGCAAGGGACAATAAGGCAGGCCACCCCTCTATTGGTTTGTTAAGGTGGACTGGTCTGAGTTGCTGAGAGGACACAAGAACAAAGAAAAACATTAGGGTGGTTGATGGAGAGAGAGCAGAGGAATCTGGGGGGCTCTGGCCTTGAGCCGTCCCACATGGCCTATAGAGCAGTCTGTGGCAAACTAAGAGCTCACCCTTCTGCTATGAGGGGGGTGCAAGAAAACAGCGGCTGTGGCCCCCTACCCCAGTGAACTAACCCACAGAGATGCACAACTACGGCCTGGGTGGCAACATGCAGCTGGTAGGAGATTGGGTGGGGACTGAAATTTACGCTGTGTCAGCGGTGCGGCCCAGGTGAAGGTGGTGTTCCAAACAAAGTGAGTAAAACTACCCAGGCAGAAGAAGGCAGTGTCTGACAGCAAGTGGCAGCCCACCCAGAGGCACAGAAGGGAAGGCAACAAGGAACCGAGGCGCCCTGGAGGTATGGCTACCCGGTCTGGGCAGAGGCGGTCTGTGGGCTAAGAGGAAGACTGTTGCAGCAGTGATGTTTGTGAGGAGCCAGGAATGAGACTCAGACACAAAGGAGTCATGCTATTGGTCAAATAATGTTATTAACTAAAAGAAGGGGTTGGGAAAATGCCTCTCTGTCCCTGCTCTAAGAGGTGTTTCCCTACCTCTAATCAAAACTAAGGGTCTGTCAAAGTAAGAATGTCATAAGCAAAATTGTCTTGTTTGAAAAGTCTTTTTACTCCTATGGAAAATGTAGTCAAATGATACTTCTAAATTGATTCTTTTCCTCACAGTGGAAGGATCAGAGGGTAACATCATTTTCATGTATACAAAAACAACTGTAGGTTTTTAAGCAATATAATTCACATATTTTTGCTGGTAAGAAAGAACATCCTGTTATGTTTTCCAATGATTTTGTTAAAGGTAATGTTTGCAACACAATATTTATTAACATACATTTAGACCAAGAGATATGACACCACATAAAGGCTATTTCTGAATGATGCTGTTTGTCCAGATTTTAAAACCAATTTGTAACATTGATATTTCATTCTGATGTAGGAATAGTAAGGAGCAGTAATGAATGCATATGTTAAAACGATCATTGTTTTCATCAACACTGCATTTTGTACAAGTGCAAAATTAAAGAAAATATTTGAAGGCTTTCTTGAGTGATGCAACAAGTCCTCATTTAATAACAGTATTACATAAAGGCATCATTCAAAATTGTGGATCGATTCTGATGGATAGTTTATTGGTTTAGTGCTTGCTCTCTTTTGGACACTGCCACCTTTTGAATCACTTGGCAGAACAGATAAAACCTTATATCCTCCCAAAGTAGATACGTTGAGTAACAATAAAGGGGGTAATAAGATCAATTGTCATTCCACTGCTTATAAGTAGGAGGAATCCGGCACGAGACCACAAACTGTTATCTTTATAGATTTCTGAAATGAGAGAATTGATTACAGTCAATGTGAAAGGTGTTGATAGTGCAAATAGAATTCAAAATCTATGTTAATCATTCCAAGTAGCGAGATTTGGATATGGGGTGAACAACATTGTATAGTGGTCTTTAATGGTCTGGCCATTTGTTTTAAGCAGGATGTATAATATTTATTGAATGTGTTGAGAGGTACACATATTGTTATAGAGCATTCATTGTTTTTCCCAATCTTGCTTAGGAATTTTGTGTTTTGGGACTTTTAACTGGGTTGTTTGCATCAATTTTGAAATCTAATAAAAATAATTGACAACAAATTGCTCTGAAATGGTGTTGGCCGATTAATTATCCAGTAGACTGGATAACTAGGGATTTACTGGGGTTGTTCAAACATAAAATGTCTAACTAGGAGTAGACTAGGATTGTACTAGGATTGCCAAACAGGGAATGAATAAGCTCATTTGATTCCAGTTTGACAACTACAGTATATTCATAGTTTTCACAAACTGAGATCAACTTGTACCGCACAATGTATGATTATACTGTTTTTTAAAAAAAAGTTTGCACTAATTTAATGGCAGAAATAAATTGCTGGTTGTAGCACCAGCGCAATTAACCGACGTGCGCTCCTCTTAGCACTAGAAGGAGCTACGTGTATGAGGACTGACACAATAAAACATCTTGAACTGATGTTAGTTTCAGTGTTCGCACTAGGGCAAATATCATTGCACCAGGGCTTGGGTCAGGCAGGTTTGGTCATTGCAATGGAGCTAAAACTAGCAACATTAATTTGTGCTGTCTTTACTCTGAGCTGCCTATGCAGTAATTTTGTCAGTCCTTACACGTGTACAAATTCTGACATTGGACTAGTGTCAAAACGAGACAGTTGCCTGGCAGATCATGTTTGGTGTTTAAAGTCGGAGATATGAGGGCTGTGTGGACTTCCCCGCTCTTTGGCTGTAGGCTACATCATCTTCAGTCTTGCTTTGTTTACCACTTTGCTAGTTCTGGACAAAGATTGGATGTAGATGTTTTGATATTGAGGATGAATCCTAACAAGAACGCTTCCAACCAATTTACATGCAAATTCAACTCTGTGAGCATTGCTTGTAAGAAGACAGTGTACAGATGGACCTATTTGAAAGTCAAAACCCCAATTACTGTAAGCATTTGAGTCGATAATCCAGATTGTACAAAGAGAAGGATGGAAGATGGGTCCAATTCGGCCCACCAATTCTGTACATACTCTGATGTAGTATCTACTAACTCAGTATCTCTAGCTCGGTCACTACACTATGATTGCTTCCAGGTTACCTTCCAGGCCTCTTGACATTCTGTTACTGAGCGGTTTGTTTACATAATACTTGCTGAAGGCAGTCACATGAATTCACTCAACCTTTGCTTAATTAAGCTTCTATGTTACCCTTGACTCACAAAGCCAAGCTTTTATAGTACATGATACCCGAGTCAGAAAACTCTAATTTGCTCTACTATGTTTGTGCCCTTAAGGTATCTGTATATCATTAACTTCTCCCTGCCCCTGCTTCTCTTCCAAGTCATACTCATTCCCATTGTTATGGTTTGTAATACAGGTAATAAAACCAGCTATCCTTGCCAATGTGTATTATATCTGTATCCTTCAAAGGCTATGGCCGATGAAGTTTGACAGAATACTTAGGGCTTTACCAACAATTCATACAGAGACTGGCCATCTCTCTTCACACCCCACTTTTCTCTGCCTCTTCACACTGCTTTGCCATACTCTCTGAAAACTCTGAGCTCAGTGGACAACCCAAAACCACCCTTTGCATGATTACCTTTATTCTCATCACATACAACATATTCCATTACCTAGGATTTTCCCACCATAAATGCATACTTTGCACGTGGCTATGTTTAATAATAGTTGCCACAATCTGGATCATGATAATTGGTGAATCAAAGGCTTTCCAAACTTCTATTCTTATTGAGGAGCATCACAAAGTGCCCATTGGATCAAGAAGAGGCCACACATCACACAACTGCTTGTAATTTCACATCAGGAGTGTAACTTGAATTCAAAGGGAAATATAACCCATTTTGGTTTTATGTCTTATGAAACCCAACAATGTCTCCCTTTCCCGCCTTTTGGGCTTGTGATTTCCGGTTCATGGGTTATGTAAATATCTCTGTTCATCAAAACTGAAAGCATTGAATTCTCCAGTTCATTATCAGATATAGATCTTGCTCTTCCCCAGTACCTTGGAAAGCTGTACAAAAAAATAGATGGTTGAAATTGAAATGTTAACAACATCTCCCTGGTGTTAGGAATCTCCATGGGCTTCTAGGAGCCTTTGGATTAGGTGTGCTTAAAAGGGGATTTCTTTTACTGTTTTGGATATGGTGGGAAGGTCTCCTCCCATTATTACTGTTCCATGGAAGTAGTCAACAGCTGGGCTGTGCAAGGTGTTAATTCTGAGCCTGCTTCTAACAGAAAGGTCAAGCACATCGAGAATGCTGGGAGACAGTTAATCACTCCCCTGGATCTATACTAGGACTCTCGTTGCCTCCCTGTCTCATACTAAAGTGCATACAAGCCCACTCTCTCTCCTTCTTGACATCGTCGTCACTTGCTCTCAGCTATGGGCCGCCTTCTTTTCTCCTCCCCTCTGCTGGCCAATAGCTTTCCTCTCTCCTCTGTGGTTTGTGCCTTCAAATCTCTCCTGACTCCACAATCTCTCTTTAGTACAATGGCAGATGTTGTTCTACTTCTCCTCCTCTTCTCTCCTTTAACCCCCTCCCTATCTTCACCTTCTACCATCTCCCAGTATTCCTCCAACCACCTTCTGATGTTTACTTTCTCCTCCTCTCCTTTACGCTTCCCCTGATGTCCATATTCTCCCGGCTGCTGCCCCTGACACCTACCTCACACCTCCACCTGATTCTCTCCTTCTCTTTCCTCCTGACACTTTTACCCCACCTCCAACCACTTTTCTCCTTCTCCTGTTTCCTCTTGTTACCTTTCTCCCAGTCTTCTCCACTCTCAAGCTTCCTCCATCCTGCTCTCACACCTCTCTCCAAATGTCTCAGAAACTCCACTGCCTATAGCTCCTTCTGCAAACACACAAACTAACACTCTAAGCAAGCTCCTTTAAGCACAGCCCAGTAATTGGAACTTTAATCTCCCAATACATTTCACCTGCGATGGGGTGGGACTTCCACTCATGGACACGCAGACCACAACATTAACAGCCCAGGCAGCCATCGTGATTTTTCACATGACCTGCTCCTATGGATTGAATTACTTTAGCAGGTGGGAACCTCTTCTGTTTGCATTTTGTGTATTCCTGATATGAATTTGCATGTACTATATTCTTCCCCGTCTAAGTGCGGGAAGGATAGTTTGAATGGTATTACGAGGGTGTAGGGGCATTTCCTGCTGCAATGAAGGTTCTATCACAGAACAAATCCTGCGAAAAGGGACAATACATCATAATGGTAGCATGTGGGACAAATCCCCTGCCTCCCACAGGTGGCATAGAAGGGGTACTCTGGGGAGCTTCCCCACACCACCTAACAGGCTCCCAGGGGCCATGGCAGTACCCAGTCTCACTGGCAACACCACCATACACATTTAAGCTTAGGTATGGCACTTCATCACAGCTGTCCATGCTGTGGCACATTTATAGATCTTTTGCAAAGAACTACCGCTCTTTTATGTCCCAGTCAGTGTCACTAATAACTGAAGCAGATGTTGCTCCTCTGGGAAGCCACAGCAAGGAGAATACACACTGTGAGCGTTGCTTGGTTCAAAGTGGGCAGACGTCCGACAACATTTTAGCACCCACACACAGTTCAAGCACCTCTGTATGAGCCAATTTGTAACTGGTTGCATAGATTTGTAAATACTGAATTCATGCTTCCCATGAGACTAAGACGTGTACTTATACCCACTGCAATGCTATTAGAAAGGCCAAAGTGATAAATAATGGCGAATCCTTCCAGTAGAAAGTGCTTTGCCAAAATTCACTTGTCATCTGGAGTCCAAGTTAGGTAAGAAGCCTTTTCAGACAGGAGAAGTGTGTTAAGTTAATATAGAATGCAACATCAGCCAGTTCTAATCCTATGCTTCTGACAGAAACACTTTTGCCTGCCACCTCAATAGGCTTCATATGCCATATGAGAACATGCTAATAAGTGAAATGCTCTTCAACCACTCATGAAAATAACATAGTTAAATATGTTTTAGGGTGCAGTGCATCGTGGAATTAACTGTTCTAGAGCCTTGTAAATATTACCATGCACTAGAAGTGATAGTGGTCTTGACCATGACTCAAAATCATGAACCAACAAGAGGGCACACTATGAAGCCTCTATAGTCTTCCCATGGAGTACTTAACAGATGGCGACACCCAGTGACCAAGACACAACAATATCATTATATCTCTTGGAAACAAGTCACCCTTAAATAAACCCATTAAATTATCCAAAGGCTTCAAACCTTTAGTCTAAGAATAGACAATGTGGAGCGAAAATAAGCTCCCACATTCATGACATGAGTTTGTAAGAGCAGTAATCACACCTCTTGGATTGTTTATATTGAATTGTAAAAAATGTAAAAGCTTTTGGGTCCATGATCCGGTCCATCACGTGTTAGCGCTGAGGAACGCCACCAGTCCATAGCAGGCAATGTCCTTACTGGTGGATTTATGGAAGGCCATGCATCTACATGTGTCCTAGTGTGACAAACAAGATTCAACTATTTGGAGAAACTGAGTCAAAGAAGCAAGTGAATACGTGGCACATTTTCAATTGGACAGCTCCTAACACTAGACGTGGAGACCGTCTCAATGTAAAGTTAAATGCACAAAGTAATTAATTCACTTATTCAGAATTTCAAAAGTTATTTGCTTCCATAAGAGATTTCACTGACAACAGGATAACAGTGTATGCTGCAAAGGAACTGTACATCTGAGAAATACCAAGACCCAAATGTGTCGTAAATATAATCCATCTAAAATGAAATACAACCTGTGTTACGGAAATACAATTTAAAATGACAAAGTTGAAAAGGTAGGATGTTGTCCAGTGTTCTGAATTTTACGCAAAAACAGTTGCACTGCTGTACATCAAGTGAAAAAAATAAATCTTTCATTTAGAGTCTAATTGAATGTTTTATTTCTCCAACAACTGTCTGATCATTGAGCAAAGCTTAGAATATATTGATGTTATATAATGTAGTGATATGTAAACATTGGGGCTACCCCTAATGTGGTATGCTTGGTTCTGATTAGCTATTGTATCGATGGTTTGGAAATATATTTGGAGATTACTAGATAGCTGCAATAGCAGGTACATAAAGGCTCTTACCCTGCCTTTTAGGTAATGCAGATTATTAAGTCTGTACCCTGTTGATTGTGCTTGTCCGATTAAGCCCTGATTTTTTGTTTATTTATTTATTTTCAAATGTGTTTATTGTTATTAATAAGCAGCAAGTGATTTGCAACAATTGACAAGAATACAATGAAATACAGCATAGGATAATGCATTGACCAATTGCAATAGGGTGCAAAAAATTAAATGTACATAAACAGAACAACAGAAAGAAAAACAACGCTCCAAGCATGTCAACTAGGCTCTGATACAAGCTAAATAGGAATAGCAATTGCAATGGTAGCAGGGCAGCGTCTTGGACACTGTAGGGTGGGAAACTGGATGACTATGGTAATGGCTGGAAGCAGACTCAGGGAGGTATGGGGAGAGCGAAAGACACTCACATTTACACATATTGAACATAATGAGGCATTGATAAGATGTTCACGGTGGCTTATCGTCAGATGGGTGGAACATGTAGAAAACAAGCGTTTTCTAAGACTCGGGTATCACTGAGGACCTTGCCCAAACAATACAGTGACATAGCCCATGCCCTGGTTTCTGGCTCACTCCAAATTTGTAATTTGCGATACCACTGTTTGTACTGTGGGCCCTAGAGGACATGGAAATGCAACGTTTACCGAGTATGCAAGCTAAGTCCACAAATCTTGTAATATGTCTGTCTTTGCCTTTCCTGGGATATGCTCCAAGGAGACATTTCAGCGGGTCCCAGCTATATCTGACAACACCCGCCACTTTGCAAGCCTATTCAATTCGGGACCAAACATTTCCGAAGCAGCCCAGCTGTTGACATTACATGTCATAGATGAGGAATACGTTGGTGGACACAATCGATTCGAAACTTAATTTAAAGTAAATCTTTTTTTTTAAATGTCTGTTTTTTTAATAAAAAACAGATATAACATACAAACACAAAACATACCTGGCATATTGGCATTCCCACAGATTTCCACTATGGGTTAATTGTCCTGGAGGGCCGCCCTACCCATCATTCTTAGGTGTAGTGTTCCCCAGAAGGTCATACACTATTGTGTTTTTTCGAGGGCTGCCTGCGTGTTGTGTTGATGAGAATCTGCGGTGTCATGGTGTATCTCTATTCCCAGATATCGGAAGGAGTGTGGTGCCCACGTTAGGCCTAGGTCTCGGAGATCTGCCTGGGGAACCCGCTTCAGACCGGCCCGGGGGAAGATCATGGACTTCTCTTTGTTGATTGCTATACCGGAGAGTCTGGTATATGCCCCAATTGCTTCCAGGAGACAGGGCGGACTAGTGTGTGGGTTTCCCACAAAAAGCAGCATGTCGCCTGCGTATAACGAGATTTGGTGCAGCAATCCATCTATCTCTATCCCTGTGTCTCCGTATTCTGCTCTAAGAAAAAACGCCAGCGGTTCGAGAGCCAAGATATAACGTTGGTGACAGTGAGCACCCCTGTTTAGTTCCCTTGTGTATTCTCCACTCTTTCGATATATATCGACCTGTCTTCACCCTGGCTCTGGGGTCCTTATACAGTAGCCTAATCCATCTAAGCAACCCTTCCTCAACGCCGAAGTGGGAGAGGACCCCCATCAGCCACCCCCAGTTCACTGAATCAAATGCTTTGACAGCGTCCAAGGATACTATCGCGCATTCCCCTTGTCTCTGGTTTGTCCTATCTATCACGTGGTGTAGTCTACGGAGATTCCATGACTTGTTCCGTCCCGGAACATAGCCCGTTTGGTCCAAGTGTATCTTTTTTTGTTTCAGGCGGTTAGCTAGAACTGCCGTGAGTATTTTGGCGTCCTGGTTGATGAGGGAAATTGGCTTGTATGCAGTACCCTTTGTGGGTGGTTTTCCTGGTTTAAGGATCGGCACAATTATTGATTCCGACATGCTAGTCGGTAATTGTGCGCTTTCATATGCGTCTTGGTATGTCTCTAATAGTTTCGGGGTAATGGTACCTTTAAATGTTTTATAGAACTCTCCCGGGAGTCCATCCGGACCCGGGGATTTGCCGGTGGGGAGCTCAGCGATTACGCTCTCTATTTCCTCTTCTATGATTGGGGCATCGAGTATTTGGGCTTGCTCTTCTGCTAATTTTGGGAGCCTCATCTCTGCTAGCGCATCTGTTATGTCCTCCGGGTCAACCTCCGGATTAGGGGCATACAGTGGCTCATAGAAAAGGGCAAATAACTGGTTGATGTGTTCTTGACTCCTAATCTCCATCCCTGTTTCATCTTCTAGCACTGTTATGGGTTCTCTTTCATTTTCTTGCTTAGTGAGCCATGCCAGGAGCCTGCTGGTTTTATCCCCTTCCACATGCAATCTTTGTAGATACCTCCCGTAGTTCAACCTTCCCAGTGTTTCCCGGAGCTCTATACATCTTGTCCTCAACTCCATCAGTTCCCTAGGTTCTTCCCCCTCCGCCTCTGCCCTACTTTCCTCTATTTCTATCTGCCTTTCCAGTTTATGGAGTTCTTCTATGGCTGCTCCTTTCAGTCCCCCCAATCTGCCGATTTCTGACCCTCTTATCACAACTTTAAACGCGTCCCAGAGTGTGGCGTTGCTTCCTACGCTTCCCTCATTATGTTCAAAGTAATCTTCTATCACCTCTTGAAGGTGCTCCTCAAACTCTCCCTCTCTCAAAGCCTCTGCCCGGAGTCACCATGTTGGTATCGGGGCTTTCCCATGTGTGTGTGCCCATGCTGCCAGTATCGGGGCGTGGTCTGAAAGTGTGCAGGCTTTAATGTTGATCCCCGTAAAGTCCTGCAGTGACTCAGTGTCGTGAATATGTAATCTATTTGTGTAAATGTTCCGTGGGGTGCGCTATAATGTGTGTACCCTCTCCTCCCTCCATGTACCCGTCTCCAGACGTCCACCAGCTGTAGACGGTCGAGGGCTTTACGCAGTTCCCTGGCAGGGGGGTGCTGGTTTCTTGTGCTTGTTGTCCGACCTATCAAGGAGCGGGTCCAAGGTGGAATTGAAGTCTCGGGCCCAGATAAATGTTACCTCTCTGTAGTGGGCCAGTTTAGGTGCTAATTTCTTGAGAAATTCCATCGCATCGTGGTTCGGAGCATCGGTGTTGATTAAACACACCTCTTTGTTCTCCAGCATGCCATGCACTAGCACTAGTCTCCCTTCTGAGTCAGTTTCTTGTTTTATCAGCTGGAATGGCACACCTGGGGCGATCCATATTAGTACTCCTCGTGCATAGTTTGAGTATGTGGCACTGTATACCTGCCCTCCCCATTTCTGGTCGACTTTGGTCTGTTTCGCTGGTTTCAGATGCGTCTCCTGGAGCATTGCTATCTTGACCTCCATCTTGTTCAGCCAGGCGTAGACTCGCAGCCTCTTGACGTATGCGTTGAGTCCTCTCACGTACCAGGTTGCTATTATTAACTCATCCAGGCCCATGTGTGCTTATTGTTCCGGCTCTGTCGTCCCATAGCCTTGCGCTTATCCACTTTCTCTTGCTTTTACTCTTTCTGGTGCTACTTCAAGTCGTCCCTACGGGGCTCTCTTTCCCTGTACCTCGGCGGTCGTGTCTCTGGGATTGATGCTGTATGCTGTACCAGTCACTTCGTACTGGGATTTCCCCATTATAGTCTTTGTTGTTCCTCTGCTGCCAATGCCTTTTACCAGCCATTCACTCAAGTCAATAATCCAAACCAGAACTAAAAAACTAACGCCCAGCCACCCTCCCCCTGCTCGGGCCTCGCCGCTTCTCTTGCCGTGCTCCTCTAGGTGAAGCAGACTCGCCGCAGCGTGATGCCTTAAAACTGGCATCCGAACTAGCCTTACGCTCTTTCCTGGGGCTTGGTTCATTCGGCTGACGCTGCTGGGTAAGGCTGGTCGCTCCTTTATTTTCTCTTTTCTTTTTTGACTTTATTTATTTAGTTAATGCTTGGCGTCATTATTCCTGGCTATCTGCGGATCCCTTCACCGGGGCTGATCCCCTCCGTTATTGGCATTTCTCTGCCCCAACTGGGGGATTCCTTGTGCATCCATCCATGCGTGGACCTCCTGCGTGGATTCAAAGAAACATGTTTTCCCTTTGTGTATCACCTTCAGTTTGGCTGGGAAGAAGAACATGTATCGTAGCCCCTTGCTCTTCTGAGACGTTCTTTTGTGGGGCCAAACTGTGCTCTTTGTTTTTGAACCATGGCTGTATAGCCCGGGTATATGGTGATCCTGGAAGAGTTCCTAGTGATCACTCCCCCTCCCCTTGAGAATGCCAGTATCCTCTCTCTGTCTTTAAAGTTCATAATCTTGGCAATCATCGCCCTCGGAGGGGCACCCGGCTGAGGTCTCCTAGTTAAAGCTCTATGCGCCTTTTCCACCACAAAGCTCTGGGACAGTGTCCCTGCTCCGATCTCCTGAAGAAGCATGTTTTTGACATTCTGCGGGGTCATTTCCGTCCTCACCCTCCAGAACTCCAATTATGCAGACATTGTTCCTCCTCGCCCTGCCCTGCGCATCTTCTACTCTTCGTTCTAGGATCTTGACTTTCTGCAGCACTTCAGACATTTGTGTCCGCGTGACGGCGAAGTCTGCAGTGTTTTGTTATACCTGCTGCTCCGTTGTTGTTACTCTGTCCGTCAGGTTCCTTGCATTCTGGCGAAGGAGGCTCACGTGCACCATGTCTGTATCTAGTTTATGTTCTAAAGATGCTTTCAGGGCACCTATAGCTGTGTCCATCTTGTTTTTGAGGGACGTCTTTAGGGAGGCAATCGCCTCCAGGATCTGTCCATCCTTTCCGTTTTATAGTTGGTGTGGCGTGTTTGTCCCCGCCATTGCTGTGTCCGGTGGATTTGGCTGCTTGTTCCCCGATGTCTTGGCAAAAGTGTCCATACTAACTTGTTTAGTTTTCCCTTCTGTTTTCCTGTTAGACATTGTTACTGTGTGGGCGTGAGGTACAGTTCTGCTCCTGCACCTTCCACGTATGGCCTGTCGCCAGGATCTGTGTGGAGTCGGGTCCCGCTTGAGTATGGGCTGCTGATGCCTGGTCTCTCTATATCCGGCTTGTTGTGGTCCTCCGGTTTCTTTCTTATTGCTCTCCCCCAGGCTTATATTCTAAATGTATGTTAGTTCAACCACTGCTACCTTGTGGCGCAGTTCTTCGGTGGGCGAGTGGGGGTCTGTGGTTCGTGCTGTGTGCCTTTTCTTGGGCTTGTGTGTCTGGAACCTGCTTCTCCTGCAGTTTCTGCGGAGGGCCTCGGCCTAGTTTGCTGTGTTTTTATGGTGGTTCTTACTCTCTGTTCGCCCCACTCCTCCGGTAAACCGTGCTCCCCTGGGGGTTCTCCTTGTTCCTGGATGTTTCTGTATGCCTCAGGGTGGAGTGGGCACTTCCCGGCAGTCTCCTCACCCCCTGAGCTGCTGGGCTGTGATTGTTTCTCTGGAGCAGAGGGCCTTGACTTAGTTTGCTGCGTTTTCAGTGGTTCTCACTCTCTGTTCACCCCACTCCTCCAGTCAACCGTGCTCCCCTGGGGGTTCACTTTGCTCCTGAGTGTTTCGTTGTGCCTCAGTGTGGGGTAGGCACTTCCCAGCAATCTCCTCACCTCCTGTGCTGCTGGGCTATAATTGTTTCTCTAGAGCAGAGGGCCTCGGCCTAGTTTGCCCCAGTGTTTGGTGGTTCTCACTCTCTGTTCGCCCCACTCCTCCAGTCAACAGTGCTCTCCTGGGGGTTCCCTTTGTTTCTGGGTGTTTCTGTGTTCCCCAGGGTGAGGTTGGCACCTCCCGGCAATCTCCTCACCTCCCGTGCTGTTAAGTTATGATTGTTCTCTTGAGCAGGAACCGCTCTGCCTCGGCTGCCTCCTTCTGTGACCCGCCTTGCATGTCCTTATGGGACCGCTCTGCCTGCCGGTTCCCTGGTTCACCGCTGCTTCAGGGCAGGGAAGGAGCGCAGGAGTACCCCAGGCCCTCCCCGCCAGCTCCCGTCTGTAGCACGGGCCAGGGACGTCCTGGCCCGTATGTGGGGCAGGGGAGCGGAGGGGCGCCCCAGGTCCTCCCCGCCGGCTCACAGTCCACAATGCGCATCGGGGGGCGCCCTGCCTTTGTGCTTGTGGGCTCCGCGCCGGCGAGTGGGGCTCCCTGTGTTCCTCCCACGCCGCAGCTCCCACGGCGGTCATCCAGGTCCCGGTCACGCCTTCACTCTCCTTCTCCCGTGTTCTCTCGCCTGCCACAGGTGTTCTTGCCGCCATCTCCGCAGCTGAACTCGTGGCTCCGTCCAGCAGCTTCCTCCCTCTCCTCCCATTTCAGGTCGCGGCAGGGCAGAGGTCCTCTCAGCGGGCCGCCATCTTGCTTTCCACGGTTGGTGAGTTTAGGGTCGTTTTCGCCTCGATCCACGGTCCGGTTTTTAACGAGAATTGGGTCAAGTGGTCAATAGATGTTCCGATACCTTCCAGTAAAATTTGCCATGAATTAAGTCTGTTTTTCAAGGATCTTGCACAGGATCATGTCGGAGCTTCCAGCTAACGGGTCCTAACACATGGCCGCTTAGCCACACCCCCCATTTAAAGTAAATCGTATGTCATTTTGGCAAAACGTTATTGCTTTGGTAGTACCAGGGATCCTTCCGGCAAAGCAAGGAGTGAAACCTCAGTCTCAAACTGAGTAATTGAGACTAGCTCAAAACCTAGTGAGGCGGAGCTTTAATAAACCTGAAATGGCAGACACTGCCCCGGGCCTGCCATGACGGAGGGGCGAGCCATCAGCATCTACCCTGGACACAGCAGAGGAGTTCAACAGACTGAAGCACCCCAAGCTGAACCAAGCGCTCGACGTCCAATCTGAGCAGTATAATCGGTAAGGAGTTGGCAGGGGCGCAAGACCGACTCAGAGGAGGTATGGGAATGAGATCACATCTTGGGCCCCGTTGCACACCGCACAATTCCCCCGCCAGTAACTACTAGCACCTGTAACGCTCACCCGATTCCCACGGAGGCGCAGGTCTGGCTTCGAGTGCTGATGCTTCTTCGATGGTGAAGCGCAGGACTCTGAAGATGGACAGGAAGGGCCCCTCTACTCTGGCTTCTCCGGCTCGCAGGAATATTCCCCTGTGCGTGAAAAGGGAGTATTACCTACTGACTGAGTTATGCTCAAGCCTCCCACTCTCTTCCAACCCTCCACGATACCCTTCCACGATTCCCCGTGAAGTCTCACCTTAGGGTCAGGAAAGATGAGCTCTCCATCCTGCTTCTGATGCAGGGGCGCGTTGAAACCCAGTTACTTCACTGGATTGAGGATTGATGGGAGTTCAGGTAAGCTTGACTATTCAGGTAAGGCTCTGTAAAAGTTCTGTTGCAAGTCCAAAAGTCCAAGCTTAATAATAATGTTCATTGTCTTTTTCCCCTTAGGGGCCGGGGTTCTGAATGCCGGAGATATGGCGCCGACCCGAAGTGAAACGTGCAGTTCCAGTAAATGACAGGTAAGTTCTGGATGAGCGCTCGGGTAATGTCTTGCATTCGCTCATTCAATGTCTTTGTCTTTTTTACCCATAGGGGCCGGGGTCCGGATGCCTGGAAGCGGCAAGACCCGAAATTAAATGGGAATGACCCAACAGGTAAGACTTAGAAGGAAACTGAGCTTTTCCTATTCCCCTTACTTCTCTCACCTTGTTCTTGTCTTTCTCTCTAGGTTCTGGGAAGTGGCTGTGGATCCGGATGATCGGTGCTGAAGATGGTGGCGTCCAGGAAAGGTGAGTGAAATGCAGCGCTGCAGCGATCGTAGCGAAATGCTTTTAAAATGTTGTCTTCCTTTTCAGGATCGTCGGTGTGATGTCTCTGTGGTGCTGATTTAGCAGGTAAGGTCTTTTGTCTCCTTTTGCAGGTGACCCAGGATTCTGACAGGCGTGGCTGAGGTCCAGATGCAGGAGCTGACACGGTGAGCGTACAACTGCGAGGAGCAGAACAACGCGAAGCGTGAGTTGCTGATCGGGTGTGGTTTAAATAGCTTTGGAAGAAGTTCCAAGTGTGTATCCTTCCTCCGATCAGGTATGTATCCTTCCCCGACCACACCCGGGTGGAAAGTAATCCCACAGGTAAAGTAGTTCCATTCAGGCCTCAAGAGGGCCTGGATGTGGCAGCATGGTCTGCATCAGGTAAGTGCACATTAAAACACTTGAACACATGTCTAGCTTTATGAGCCTGGCGCCTAAGGCGCCAGGACAGGGGTCCAACATGAGCCTGGCGCCTAAGGCGCCAGGACTGCGTCCAAAGGGCCCCAGCTTGGGCCCGCTGGCACTCCCCTGGGGGAAATGATGCCTGCCTCTGGGGTTGCTGGGTCGGACCTGGCTCCTTGGAGGTAGGCATCATGACAGCACCGGAGCGATATAATGCATGGCTCCTTGATTTAAACATTCACCGAGGGCGATCAGCAACACCTCGGTCAGTCCGGCACCCGGGAAAACCATAGAACACGCGCGCCCATTTGGCCATCGGACAGATCAGCCCCTCCGCCCGACTAGTGCTGTTGAGGCAAGGCAAGTCATACAGTCAAGCCCACATGGTAAGAGGAGCACTGGGTGCAACGTGAATTCGGAGCCCGCACAGGGCATTGAAATATCTCTCTCCCTCCACTGCTATCTAAACCCCCCCCAGGAATGAGGACACACGCTGAACCATCACATCAGGGGCTCACAGGGGGGAAGCAGCAGTCCCCTGCATGCTCACTAGCACAGGTGACCCCATTAAACCCACCCACTTCCCGGGAGTCAACCACTAAAACTCAGCAAACATTTGTAATCAGCGGAGCCACAAACACGGGCTATGCCAGAGCAACATAAGGGAACACATTGCACACCATTAAACGTTGGCACCACAAGAGGGACAAGCGGACTCAACACACTGTCTCTCACCCCGGCGACCTCTACCACAACACTCCACTCCCGCAAGAGAAAGAGCCTTGTGGAAACTACGCGGGCGAGCCTGGGCACAGGAATAAATTGCGCAGACACAACAAGCCCAAAGAGGGAATACAATCTCAAAGCAGCAGGAGTGGAAACATTTGGTACAGTGGCACAAGAGGTAACATCTGCACCTCAGTAATCTAAGTCCCTAAAACTCAGCAAGCACTGGGAACTGGTGAAGTCACAGTTGCAGATTGCACCAAAACACCACAAGGTAACTCTGTGCATACTACCAAACATCAGCACAGCAAATGGGTTACTTTAGATCAACACGGTACCTCTCACCCTAGCAACCTTGAACAAAACACCCTCCACCACACGGAAAAAAGCCTTACAGGAACTGCACAGGTGGGCCCGGGCACAGGATTACAAATTGCACAAACACAGGAAGCCCAAAAAAGTAGGACAATCTCAAAGTAGCAGAGGGAGGCAAACAAAATGCTGTACTGCACGGGGGATCCCCAGCCTGTGGAGTCACACATACATCAGTTTACACCAGATCATTCTGCAGGACACTGTGCAATACGCTTGGTGGGGACTCGGTGGCTCCACTCCTGAGCGTTACCGCTTCCAACAATAACTCTAGCCCATCACCAAGGCTGGTTCCCGCTCCACTCTGGGTGATCCTGGATCTGTGCACCCTTAGCAGGCTGCGCATACTCAGCCACATACCAGGAACTATGGAACAAGAAGAGGTTCAAAGCTCCACTGAAATCCCTGGAAATGATTGTGACAGTGCCACCAAATCAGACATCCGCCTTCTGCTGGAAATTTGTTACATCAAAACTAGTTTAAAAGAGATGGTAACAGAGTTACAGACATGAATGGCCAAGATTGAAGACCAAATGGAAGCCGCGGAACACAACCAACAGTCCAGTGACGTAACAGCAAAGACCTACGAGGCCAGGTTCCAAGATCTGGAGCAGAAGGAGCGCGACATAGCACTCAACCTTGACGACTTGCAGAATCGAGAAAGGCGGACAAACATTTGCATCATGGGCCTAACAGAGAAACGGGGAGAGACACCAGAAGGCCTGCAGAACTAAGTAAAAACACTGGAAGCCTCACTCTTTGATGCCATGTGAACCCCCAACTTGGAGTTCAATAGTGTTCACAGAGCCTGGGGCTGTCCTGGTGAAATGCCACTACTAAAAACAGAAACAGGAGATCCTGCAGAGAGCAAGTGAACAGGAACCCATAGGCTTGAGGTGTCGAGTGTGAAACTATTTCAGGACCTCTCTGCTGCCCCACTAAACTTAAGAAGAGGTTGGCTACAGGAACAAGGGATTCAATACTGATGGGGCCACCTCTTCTCTTTGAGCTTTGAGTATGACAGAGAAAATTTTAGGATGACCTCAGAAGATGAAGCTAGAAGAGCCCTGGAACACTTGCAAGCAAGCACGATAAACTCTGATGGGGAAGCATCCAGAAAAATCACAGGCCCGCTGCAGAATAATGTTCCGATGTCCCCCAGGAGAGGTCGAGCCTCCAGAAAGTCGAAATACAAGAGGCTGAACACCCCCTGAAAAATGCTGTGTCACTGCCTCGTTTCCTGAAAAACTTGTGAAAATGCAACAATGCTGGGGAGCAATAACCTCAATGTGTGAGGTGATTCACCCCAGTGGTCGAACTGGGGGAGATGTTGGTTATGCATCCCAAGACATGCCATCATGGTACTCCTGGAACTTTAAGAAATGGCATAAGTTACAGTTATAGGATTTCACTGCATGATGTTCTTTGTCGTAAAGTTTGAGGTGTTAGTTATTTGAAGAATTTGCCTGGATAGGGGGCCTTGTAGCGTGGCCCTTCTGTTCAACTTTTCTGGCGTCTCTAGTATCGGAAAATGCCAGTCTCAGTCTTTTCAGGTGGGGTGTGGGGGGGACTCATGTCAAGAGGAAGAACATTTTCAACTCCACATCTTAGCACCACCACGCTCACGACTCATCCTACCACTGGTCCAGCCACTGGTCACCTGTAGATCTACCATACATCCTTGAATGCTCTCTCTTAGAAGGGTGACGCAGCAACTACACACACTTCGAAATGGCTCCACTTGACAGCATAACAATTGGGTCCCTCAACGTTAAGGGCCTCAATTCACCCCACAAATGTTCAACTAGCACGACAATTTAAACTATCGAAATTGGGCATTCTGTTTGTCCAAGAAACTAAATGCACTCAGTGGGAGGAGCGCAAGACACTGGGTAGGGACATCAGAGGCACTATATGGGCCTCAGGATCTAAAAAGGGGGAGTTGGCATTCTGTGCAGGAATTCGATAGGCCTCCAAACACAGCACGTCTACAGGCACAGTCTGGGTAGATATGTTGCCCTCAAGGGCACATTACGATCACACACGTTTACTTTATGCTCATCCTACACCCCAAATCAAAATCAGGGGGGCACACTGGTGTGTGGAGGGGACTTCAATGTGGTAGCGGTCCCCAACTGGTGCTGGAAATCCATGAGATTGAACGCCCAACCGCCAAACCCCACACACAGGGTTAGATTCCTAAACCAGCTACGGGACCACCACCTAATAGATTCTGGAGGGCAACACACCGGAAGGACAAAGACTTCACCTTTTACTCTCACCCACATCATACATACTCCTGTATCGACTAGTTGCTGGTTGGGGCAGAAAGTGAACATTCGATAGTCAGTGCCTCCATAGAGATAGTGGCGTGGTCAGACCACAAACTCTACAAGCTAGACCTGGATTCTGGGCCCACCACATGGCACAGAACGAAGATGGGTGTGCAATGAATAACTCTGCAAAGACCCAGTGTTCAAAGACACATTCACAGAAGCGATTAAAAACTACTTTCACTTAAATGACACTGATGACATATTGCAAAACACGATATGGGAGGTGGGGAATGCCACATTGAGAGGGATCCTGATATCAGAGGTGGCCCACAGGAAAAAGATTCAAAGAGGGAAGAAGAGCTGAAAACTGGGATAGCGCATCACAAACTGAGAATCTATGCACAAATTGCAGGGGCAGATTTAGTTCAAGATCACATTAAAACACTACGGGAGGAAATGAAGGATATATGGCTGAAAAGGGCTCTGACACAATTAAGACTATTGAAACACATATTTTACGAGAGATGATAAAGCCCACACTATGTTGGACAACCACCTTCGGAAACAAAGTGCAGATAGAGCAATAAACAAAATTAGAAATGAAGAAGGACTTATCCTGACCAACCCCAGAGACATAACAGATCGTTTTTTTTTCAAGATTTTACACTAGCTTATACACAGCTGAAAAAAAGGAATCTGAGTCAGAAGTGAGTAGTTTCTTACCTGTAACTCCATTTCTCCAGCGTTGGTATCTTTCATGGATTCACATGATTAGAATATTCCCCGTCGTCAGGCTGGGAACCCTCGGTTTATTTATTAAGACATTTTCCATTGGAAATAGTTCAACACTTCTGTGTCCTATCTACATCGTTTTTGTTCGCTTACGCATGGCTCAATAGGACGTACGGTATAAATAGCCCTGCCCCCGCGGCTCCCTTCAGATTTTAACCCCCAAAGTAGTAGGGGCATATAAAGTTTGCA
The DNA here is from genome assembly GCF_040938575.1 of Ambystoma mexicanum. Taxonomy (NCBI): domain Eukaryota; kingdom Metazoa; phylum Chordata; class Amphibia; order Caudata; family Ambystomatidae; genus Ambystoma; species Ambystoma mexicanum. The sequence goes on from NC_090934.1 coordinate 676,876,578, forward strand.
TTCAGGGGAGGCCGGCGGGCGCATGCGAATCCATGAAAGATACCAACGCTGGAGAAATGGAGTTACAGGTAAGAAACTACTCCCTTCTCCAGCACTGGATCTTTCATGGATTCACATGCTTAGAATAGATTATATAGGAGTTCTCCTAATCTGGAGGTGTGCAATGCAAACCAACATTACAAGAACCGCATATGTAGTTAGCAATACAAAACCCCAATAATGGTATATTGACAGTAACCCCAATCAGGGTACATTGACAGGATACACCCCTCTGTGGGGCTTACCTTACTGAAACAGGTGTCGCAGAACTGCTTGCCCCATCTGTACATCCGCTGCATGCTGTTGCTCTAGGCAATAATGCTGAGTAAATGTATGCGGCACCGACCAGGATGCCGCTTGACAGATGTCCACCAGCGGGATTCCTGACCACAATGCTGCCGATGACGAGGTGGATCTCGTTGAGTGAGCCTTTGGACGCCTTTCCAGAGGCTTCCCTGCTTTAGAGTGGCAGAAGGCAATAGTCGACGACACCCAGCGGGCTAGACCTTGTTTGGAGATTGGTTTCCCTTTTACCGAAAGCCCATAAGCCACAAACAGTTGTCTCGTACGCCTAAAATCCTGAGTACGACTGAGATAAAACTTCAAAGCTCTTTTGACATCCAATGTATGGAGAGCTTTTTCCGCAAAAGAAGAGGCCGCCGCGAAGAATGTTGGTAGCGCAATTGAAGAATATTTGTGGAATGTAGTTGGAACTTTTGGTATAAAATGAGGGTTGGTTGCCAATACCACTTTGTCCTTGAAAAAACACAAGTATGGAGGATCAATCACCAATGCTTGCAGCTCCGACAGTCTTCTTGCTGAAGTAATAGCCACCATAAAGGCCACTTTCCACGACAACATTTTTACGGATGACGATGACATAGGCTGAAAAGGAGCCTTCATTAGTCCTGACAGCACCAGATTGAGACCCCAATTAGGAGGGAACTTTTTGGCCGGAGGAAAGGTCCGAAATAACCCTCTCAGGAAATGTTTGACCAGTCAATCGCTGAACAATGGAGTTGAATGTCTTTTACGTGTAAATCTTGAAATGGCTGCCAAATGAACCTTTATGGAGGAGAAAGACAAACCTCTTTCCGCCAAGTGTAGCAAATATGGAAGAACGTGCTCTGGAGAGATGTTTAGGGGGTCCACCCCCGGCTGATCCTTACACCACACACAGTATCTATTCCACTTACATGCATATGAAGTATTCGTGGACGGAACTCGCGCCGCCTCTAAAATTCGGCAGCAATCCGAAGAAATGTTCAGGGCCCCAAACTCAGAGAAGTCAGGAGCCAAGCTGTCAGGCTGAGGGAGCCCGGGTTGTGATGCCAAACTGCTCCCTTGTCTTGGGATAGAAGGTCCGGAATCTTCTGGAACCCCACTGGCTATGTTACCGACAGCTGGAGCAGGTCCGAAAACCACAACTGCCTCGTATAGTAAGGAGCAATTAGAATCACATGACATGGATATTTGTGAACCCACTGGAAGGTCCGTCGAATGAGCGGAAACGGAGGACACGCATACGCGAATCTGCCCGTCCACGGGAAGGAGAATGCCTCCCCCAGCGAGCCGGGTTGTGGCCATCTGCTCACGTAATGTCTGCACTTCTTGTTCTCTCGGGATGCGAAAAGGTCCAGAGAAGGATGACCCCACTTCTTGAAGATGTTCGGGAGTTGTTTATCGTTTAACTCCCACTCATGCAGTTGATTCATCTCTCTGCTGAGAGAGTCTGCTTGTACATTGTTCACCCCTGGCAGATGGTAAGCCATTATGCTTATTTCCTGTTCGAGGGCCCAACGCCATATTACCTCAGCTTCGCTCGAGTGTGTTCTGGAACGAGTACCCCCTTGCTTCCTGAGGTAGAACATTGTTGTTGTATTGTCCATTAATACTCTTACCACTGATCCCCGTATGCATGGTAAAAATGATTTCAGAGCCCAACGTACCGCTCTTAACTCCAGCACATTGATGTCAAGGGTCGACTCTCCTGGGGACCATTGGCCTTGAACTTGCAGGGATCCCAGATGGGCTCCCCATTCTGTCTGAGATGCATTCGTTACCATCGTCAACTGAAAATACAGTTCCTGAAGGGGCATTCCGCTCGTCAGATTGTCTGAGAGCTGCCACCACTGAAGTGCTTGTAGAAGCTCGCTGCTGATGCTCAACTTGTCGGACCACAATCCGCGACTTTGAGACCATCGGTCTTCCAGAAATTCCTGTATTGGTCTCATGAAGAGACGACAGTTGTTCACTAACGGGATACATGACGCCATGGCCCCTAGCAGTGACATGTAGTTTCTGACTGACATTCTGGTGCCGGCTTTCCACTCCTCTTTTAGTTTGAGTTTTTGAACTCTCTCCAAGGACAGCTTCACTAGTCCTGAATGAGTTTGGAATTACGCGCCCAAAAATACCAAGCTCTTTGAGGGAGCTAAACAGGATTTCTTGAAGTTAATTGCAAAGCCCAAACTCTGCAGTAGTTGCATGGTGGCCTGTAGGCTAGCTTGCGCCATTCCCAGCGACGAGCCCCTTACCAGCCAATCGTCCAGGTAAGGGTAGACATGATGACCTTTTCTTCACAGCTATGCTGCTACTGGAGCCAAGCATTTTGTGAACGTCCTGGGAGACGATTTCAGGCCGAATGGAAGCACTTTGAATTGGTAATGACTCTGACCGACCACAAACCTTAGAAACTTTCTGTGTCGTTGAGGCATGGGTATGTGGAAATATGCGTCTTGTAGGTCTAACAACGCCAGAAATTCCCCTGGCTGTATAGACCGGATGACCTCCTGAAGCGTAAGCATTTTGAACTTCAGGCGTTGCAGAGTCTTGTTGAGAGCTCGAAGGTCTTGAATGGGTGGCCACTTGCCGTTGGCTTTTTTGACAAAAAAGTAACGGGAGTAAACTCCCAGACCTCTCTCGGCCACCGGAACAAATTTCATAGCCACTTTTTGCAGCATAAGCACCACTTCCTGCTGTAATATGTGAAGATGTGAAGATGCGAATGTGAGATGGTATGTTCTTGAACTGCGAAAAGTGGCCTAGTTTTACCATGTCCAACACCCAACAGTCTGATGTTATCCTTTCCCACTCGTCGACGCGACAGGACACTCTGCCTCCCAGGACGTCCTGAAGCTCGTCATTGTTGGGACTTTGATTGCTTGCCTTTGGTGGATGAAGACTGTGCTCCTCTTCTCCTAGAAGCCTGGAAATCTCGGTTTCTTCTTGTCGCTTGGACCGCTCGCCTGTAACCTTGGGAGGAGTATGATTACCTGTTGAAACTCTGATCCCTGGATGCCACAAAGCGGGAATTCCCCGACGCTCCGCGGAAGGGGCGAAAAGACCGAAACGCTCTACCACTTTGTAAGGCTCCGAGAGACCTTGCCGTGTCTGAATCTTCCTTGATGCCTTTAAGGGCTTCGTCCACTTTCTCCCCGAACAACTGCTCACCTTCACATGGCATATTGAGCACCTTATACTGGACCTCCGGTCTAAAGTTTGTACATTTCAGCCAGGCTTGTCTTCTTAATACCACTCTGTTATTTATTTGTTTGAATCCGGACTTCACCAAGTCCACGGCGATGTTGATAGAGTGGTTTGATGCCTCCTCCCCCTCACAGACCACTAACATGGCTGTTTTCCTGTGCTCCTCAGGCAGGTGTTCTAAGATGGGAGCCAAGCGATGCCACATCTCATGGTCGTATCTTGCCATGATAGCCAGCGAGTTAGCTGCCTTGACCGCCGTCGCTCCCACTGACAAGACCTTCTTACCAAAGGCATCCTGCCTTCTAGCTTCACTGTCCGGAGGTGTTGTACGCTTGTGCTGCGATCTGGCTTTTCTAGCAGCCACTGCAGACACTACCGATTACGAGGAGGGCTGTGCGGTCAAACATTTAGGAGTAGAATCCGGGGCTTTGAACTTCTTTTCCAACCTGTCCTTGATTGCCGGTTCAGAAAATGGATGGCATTGGTTCGCAAGCCTTCCTGCCAGACGTGGTCCAGAATGGGAACCAAGAAGACTGACTTCCTCCTCTTCCCCATATGGTCAAATAAGAAGCATTCCTTCTTTTCTTTCTCTGGGGTCAGACCAAATTCGATGTAGGCTTTCCCCATCATCGCGTGAAAGGAGCCGATGTCATCTGGCGGTGACGGCTGAGCCGGGCTTCTAGGAGCTTCCACGTCTGCCTCCGATTTTCAGGTAGGATATCTCGAAGGGGACGATGAAATGTCCGAGAAAGAGTCTCTAGGCCCTTGATCCGACTCAGAATCTTGCAATTCCCCTTCTTCCGGGTTTGAGTGGGGAGGCTCCTTGCTAACCGGCCGGGAGGCCAGCAACCCGGTCGTTGACGTTGACCGCGGAGCAGGACCTGGCTCGTCGTCGGCAGGTATCGATGGCATCTCTGGAGGTGTCCCTATGGGGGGTAACCTTGCGTCTAATTGGCTCAGCAGAGACTACAGCGTGGTGAACACCTGCAAGCATAACACAGACTGAGGATTTAGCAAAGTCAATGGGACAGGAGCACTTTGCCTTCCTGAGACCGTCGACGAGCCAACACCTTGCAAACAAGATCAACTGGGCAAACAATTTGTTCACAGTCTTCTTCCATCGACGATACTGAAAAAGCCCATTCCTGCTGCAATAGGGTATCTGGCAAAACTGTATCGTACACTGCCGGTTGCAAAACCTCTGGAGGATCCACCGTCGACGATGTCAATCTCAGAACTTCAATCGTCGCTGCCGGGGTGGACGCAGCCACCGCAGGTATCGCTTGCGCCGGTGGTAATGAACCTATCGACGACGGCACTCCCGTTGACGACGGTGGTGGCTGTGACACAGGCTCTTTAGGCGATCCCGCCTTTTTTGAGCTAGACCTATGCTTTGTCGATTCTCTACTCGAGGAAGACCTGTGTTGGTCCCCTGAGGAGGAGGTCTTTAAAGGATCTTTCCTGTCCTTTTTTGACAAAGAGGAAGAGGAACATTTCCCTTGTTGGCGGTCCTGCTCCCCACAACCATGTTTTCATGACAAAGAGGGATCTTTCGTCAGATGTTTTCCCAACGAGGGATGTTTTTCTGTAGAACGTGGCTTCTTCGCTGGAGGCTCTGCAGATACCGAGCAGCGATGAACTACCAGAGATTTATGCCTCAATGCCAGACTGTGTGCAGATCCTACCTCCGATGAAGGGTAGGCCCCTTCATTCAGCCACGTCACCAGACACCTATTACAGCCTCTCAGCGTCTTCTGTGAATATCCCTTACAAATCTCACAGCTGTCCGCAGAATGATGTGGGTGAAGACAATAAAGGCAATCCATGAGCCCTTTGTAGACTTTCTTCAGTCTGCACGTGGCACACGGGCGAAACAACGCCTTCCCCGACATTGGGAAAGAAAGACAAACTTCAACCTTGTAAAGAGTAGAAAACACGAGGTGCTCCCGCTACTTTGGAGACGGTTGAAATCTGAAGGGAGCCGCAGCGGCGCGGCTATTTATACCGTACGACCTATTTGGCCATGCGTAAGCGGACCAAAATGACGTAGATAGGACACAGAGGTGTTGAATTTTTTCCAATGGAAAACGTCTTAATAAATATACCGAGGGTTCCCAGCCTGACGACGGGGAATATTCTGAGCATGTCAATCAATGAAAGATCCAATACTGGCTAAATCAAGAGTATTTATCAAGCTTACCCAGACCCCCTATAGCACAGGACCATTTGAACGTTCTTAATATCGACTGAAGAGGTTAAAAATGCCATATCCCCACCTCAAAGCTGGCTCGGCACTGGGCAGGATGGGTTTACCCCGCCTTTCTATAAAGCAAACTGTAACGCCCTAAACCCCAGTCTGGCTAAACTCTCCAATTCAATCTTGGAATCAGGTCAGCCCCCCCCTCATTTGTCGAATCAAGGATAGCTGTATTCCACAAGGAGGGCAAAGACGCCATGGAGTGCGCATCTTACTGCCCAATTTCCCTCATAAATGTTGATGCTACACTCTACGCCAGTATCCTGGCCTCCCGTTTGGCTCAGCTTCTCCCCCAACAAATTCACACTGACCAAGTAGGCTACATAAAAGGCAGGCAAGGGATGGATAATGTACGAAAAACCCTAGACCTCATGGCTGACCCCGCCAAGGAAGACGAATGCCCCATTTTGTGTCCATTGATGTCAAAAAGGCATTTGACCACGTCAAATGGCCTTTTCTGAACGCAGTAATGAGATGGGCATGCCTGGATGAAGTATGGGCTGGGAGTGCGAGTGTACTGTGCCATAATGCCTCAGCAAAAGTCCTTGTTAATGGCATCGCCTCCGATTCCTTCGACTTGACCCAAGGCACACGGCAGGGCTGCCCCCTCTCCCGTCTATTGTATGCCCTGGTAATTGAGCCCTTTGCACAGAAAATGTGGTTAAATCCCCATATCCATGGCATGTCAAGGGGGGGAGAGAGAATATAAACTGGCAATATTCTCTCTCTTGGAGGACATCCTGACATACCTTATGCGCCCATTGCCCTCTTTAAAACTATGCACGAGTAGGGTAGGCTGTCGGGATTCCGAGCTAATTTGAAGAAAACAATTGCGTTGCCCCTCTTCCCAACCACTACCCTCCCACCTCAGCTCATAGCGAAATGGGGTTTCCAAATGCAGGCAGAAGGTGTTAGATATCTGGGGGTGGAGATCACGTCACCCTGAGCAACCTGTTTCAAGAGAACTTCATGCCTCTGTGGAACACTATAAAATCTGACATGAACAGATGGTCCAAACTATCACTATCCTGGGCAGCTAGGTTTACATCCATTAAAATAAACGTTCTCTCCAGATTTCTATTCCTCTTCCAGTCTCTGCCGGTCGTGGTCCCTTACACATTCTTAGTGGAAGTCAAGTGAACACTATTGTCTTTCTTATGGGCAGACTCAAAGCCCAGAATTTCGTACAAGACATTAATCCAACCAAAGGAAAAGGGAGGCACAGGGTTTCCCGACTTTTCAGAATGTTACAGAACTGCCCAACTTAGAATTCTCTCTGACCACCTCTGGGAAAGCCCAGAAAAGCAATGGGTCTCCCTAGAAAATACTCTCTTTGCCCCGGGCACATTCGGTGAGTGGTTGTGGGTACCGCGCACTTCCATGACCCGTACGGTCCGGGAACACCCAGTCCTGACTCTGCTATGGACTATATGGTACCCCTCACAATCCATGCAGGCAATAATGACACAGCCCTTCTCCCTTAGCTGTATTTGGTCCCCTCCTATTTGCAATCACCTTAGTGAAGTCCTCCGTTTACAGCCATTATATGAAGAGGGATTAGTTAGAGACGGGCAAATGTGGAAGAAGGGACTTCTGGAAGAAGACCCGCTAGAAAAAGCGCTGCAAGACATCACAAAAACTCCCTTACTCTACTTGCAACTAAGGAGCACCCTCCAAGACCCTTGATGGGGCGACTCCCTACATCGCCCTCTTACTGCATTTGAACAAGTCCTGGCAATGAACTGAGGCACAAGGGGACTGATCGCTGACTTGTATAATGCACTCCTCACCAGGGGTCACCTAACGCGTCCAACTTCTAAAGCTAAATGGGACACAGACCTTGCGCTCCATGATTCCCCAAATGCATGGCAGGCTATATACAAAGGAGTGTGGGGTTTGTCAATTTCTATGCAATACAACATGCATAATGTAAAATTGTTGTTGAGATAGCACTACACCTCCCAAAGGCTCTCTAAAATGTATCTGAGGACCTCCCCAACATGTTGGGGGGGATGCAGAGAGGTGTGTGATTACTTGCATGGTGGACCTGTGTGCATGGCCAGACTTATTGGAGCAAAGTTTTGGGGTGGATTCGAGCAGTGGACGGTATCTCCAGAACGCTTTTTCCATTACTGGTACTATTTGGCATTGAATCAGACTCGTACACACTGCTATCACACATGCCTCGCAACCTTTTTTTAGCTGCAAGGGTATGTCTGACGATCAAGTGGAAGTGTGATGCCCTACCATCTAAAAGGGAATGGATTACTAAGGCGCATGCTATATATGAGATGGAAAGCCTCAATGCTGCCCTACAAGAATCACGAAAACACATTGACCCGATATGCTTTCCTTTCACAGAACTTTATGCAACCTACCAAGAATCTTTGTAAAAAGCAATTTAGCAAGGGACAGTTTGGCGTTCAGAGCTGGCCGCAACGAGCTATTGTTGAATCTTTATGCATGCCACCCACTCCGGTTTGAATGAGGGGTTGTACGAAAGTGGCTGGTCTAGGACTAGGTTTCAACAGCATGTGGGGGATACACGGAAAATATAAGTGTCAAAAGTGGAATATTTTACTTATTACAACATGCAATGTCATTCTTCCTTGTGATGAGTTGGGTGGGGGAGAAAAGGGCAGGGGATAGGAGAGGGGAAGTGGAAAGTTAAATGAAAAATGAGGTTTTTGTCACTGTTTTGTATACTCTGTTTGACATACAATGTGACCATTGTAGCGAATTTAATGTGTGTATTTGGTCTTTGTCACATTTGCTGTAAAACCAATAAAAACATGCATTTCAAAAAATAAAAAAAAGCAGGACCTCCCATTCAGCGAAGTGAGAAAATCGGTTTCAATATGGTTTCATTCTATTAGCTGTAAAGACTGACCACACTAAGAAAAGGTTAGTTACACACTGAATCATAATGTTCAGCCCTTCCATTCTTGTTAAAAGCACAAAAGGTATCTTTAAAAGGTTGTCCAAATATGGTGACCATGGTTGAAACAAAGGGCAGGCGGGATCTGTGTTTAAGGACCTCAAACATAAGTTATCGCCTGTGAACTGGGGGATAAAATATGCGATTTAGCCATAAAGCAACATAAAGACTCTTGACATAGCAAGAACATCTGTTGAATATGCAATTTATCCTGCCCTCTTGGGATTAGGTGAATTATTGTGTATGTAGTTTGAACATATTTGAGTTCTTATCTTTTGTAAATGAATAACACGTGTCTGGGTTTGCTGTTGGCACTCTTGTTCAAAGGAGGGTTGCCAGGCATTTTGGTGCTGGACTGCTCTTGTGGGTGGGACAAAGACTGATATGCAAATGGGATATTCCTCCTTTTTGAAAAGTACAGTGAGCAAAATGCGATGGCTGCAGACTCTCAAAGTGGGAAAAAAACCACAGAACAAGTTATCATGCCATGTTCTTTCTAGATAGGGGTGCCTGCTACCTTTTTTGTATTTTGCAAGGAACTTGGGGTTGTCCACCCTAGGTTACCTGGGGGAACCGAGACATGGACCCCTTGCTCACTATGCCCAGAGAGGCACAGCTCCACCTCACTGATGAGACCTGACTAGGCCAAAACACGTATCTGTGGTTGCTGTTGGCACTCTTGTTCAAAGGAGGTTTGTCAGGCATTTTGGTGCTGGATGGCCCTTGTGGGCGGGAGAAAGACTGACATGCAAATGGATATTCCCCCTTTGTGAAAAGTACAGTGAGCAAAAAGCGATGGCTGCGGACTCTCAAAGTGGGAAAAAAACACAGAGCAGGTTATCATGAAATGTTCTTTCTAGAAAGGGGTGCCTGCTACCTTTTTTGCATTTAACAAATGACCTATGTTGATGCAGGCTCAGTTTTGTGTGAAAAGCAACCTGGTGAACCATTCAGGCACTTCACTTCTGCACTCGCAATAAATTGGTAGTGGTTTGAACTGAGGTCCGCTCAAGTGTTTTTTATTTTTATGTATATTGTATATTAAATTTGACCTGCAATCTTGAAACCCTGTCGGAATAATATATATTGTGCCAGGTCTATTGTAGTTACGGGAGCAGCTTTTTATGTTTGGAAGGAAGCAGTATTCCATGAAAGCAATTGATAATTAACATGTGGTAGGAGTTTTAGGGTGTATTACCTAATTTACCAATTGATCCTCTTTCTCAGTAATTATGAATTTTATAAACAGTTTTAATATTGTTCAAGATTAAATGTATTTAGAATATTGTGATGTATTTTATGTATGTGCTTAAGGTTTTTGTATTTTTATAACCATTGCACAATAAAAATAAAAAAGAAAAGGGGATAATGTTCCAATTACGAAAAGAAAATGTTCTGAGAACCTCAGGGGCTACCTTACTTTCTGTGGAAAAGCGTGTTGCCATTATTTGTTTGCAAATGCCAACAGCTATGAAGCTGGGGCAGCGTGTTATGGCCAGGTAAAGTGGAGACGTGCTTCATCAATGGGTTAAAAAAATCACCAGTCGGAAGCAGTTGGTAGCTTTTCAACATTCTATTGAAAGTGAAAGCATTCTAGAAACATTGAAATGTTGCTCTCCGATTGCTCCCACCACAGAGACCATCAAAAACCATGCTCTTGTTGAAGTAACTGTTGCAATTCTGTCCACACAGTTCCACACCCCAGGTGTAATTGTAGAGTTGGTTTATTAACTTCCCAGGCCAACTTTGTCATCAGATAATGGGGAACAAGCAGGACTATCTGGGTAGATAATTACCTTTGCGTGATTAAGTCTGTTAAAGATTCCGTAGATGAAACAGATATTCCTGCCAACTTCAATCTTTCTAAAATACAACAAATGATGGGGTGCAGCAAAGGCCGCCATGTTTGTGATGATGGGAAGAACAACAAGATTAGCCGGTTTCGACGTCTTCGGGTGAATATGCATTCCAGTCTTATTGCAGGGCGAAAGAGAACACAAAAGAGCCTCCCACGTTTCCGCTCAGTAACGGCACAATGAAACGACAAGAAGGACTGGCTTGAAATCAGACATCCCTGAAAAGCATTCAGTGACATGAAACACAACTTTGGGATACAATACTTCAATGCAAACGTAGTGAAGTACACTCATGTTCCTCATTTTATCAATAGAAAAATAGAAATGCACAACATTCATAGAAACTGAACAATGGGCCTTGTGAAACAAGTCTAAACCGTCTGAGCCATCTGCAGTATTGAAGAAGAGGAATAGACAGCGTTGAAAGAAACTTTGCTGGTGGAAACCAAGTTTTGGTGTTGGGTTGCAATGCAAAAACATGTAGGTGCTGGCACAGTACCAGTTTTTGCTCTAATTAGATTGTTCAAAGGGTTGTGAGGTGTTGGTATTAGATGAAGAGTGCAGATCCATTCCATGAGAGCACATCACATAAGAGATTAATGCACATTAAAACATTTGGTTATTCTTTAAATGCTGGTACTGTTTCAATTAATCAGAGACGGCTGTGCATACACCAGTAGATATTTTAACATCATTTACTTTTAGAGAAGCCAGAACTCCCTGGTGGCCACAGTACACCACACAAGTTTTACATTGTTCTTCCTCTTACTCAGTAATGAAATATATGCAATCCTTTCATCTAGACCGGTAGTCTTCAAACTGGGGGTCTGTGCCCTCCTAGGGGGGCTAGAAGGATGGGCTGGGGGGGGGGTTCCAGATACTTTAAAAGGGGTTATGGCTGTTTTTAATATGAAAACGGATTAAAATGACTGCTTTTAATAGATCATATATTTAGTAGATAATCTGCTTATATTTAAAAGAGCCTGAGGCTCCAATGGACATCTTTTGGCCCCCTGGGGGCGGGGGTGGGGGCAACCCCGAGATGTGGGAGTCCAGAAAAAATATTTTTACTCAAGGGAGGGGGCTTGGTATGAAAAAGTTTAAATACCATGGATCTAGACACATATACCATTAATGTCCATATGCAATAACACTCTAGGGGTGAGAATAAGTGTTGTAATAAATTATGTCACTTCCATTCTTATATTTGAACAATAATACAGAGACATTACAGGCTATAAAATCAATGAAGATATGTATTGTTTATGCAGACATATTGTCCTTGCTTATTTTTAAAAGGGTTTCAAAGTCAGAAATATATTTGTTCAAACCGATATGCCAATTTTCAGAAAGGCCAAACGAATAATGGTTCTTGTTAGTCATACTTTCTATATTTGGAGGTGGGGGCCAGGTGCTTTTTTCGCTCATTGTTGGGAATCAACTCGATTTGTGATATTTCCAGACAAAAACATTTAGAAAGAACATACCCGAGGCAATGAATTCCTGTCTCTCTTGTGTGTTTCAGCCTTTGAGGAGCCCTTTCTTGTTCAGCAATAGCTGAAGATGGGAGTTCACGTACAGGCATGTAATATATGTAGATCGAAGGAAACACGGCATTAAGGTCTTAGCTCTGCATTTACTTCCATTTCAAGACTGATTATTTCGGGCCTACAGCAACCTTCCTTCATGTCAAAATCTTGGGTGGTGCGTGGACCCCTGCACAAAAAACAAGCCTTCTGGGATGCTTAGACCACAGACAATGTGTGCCAATTGCTACACATGTATACCAGAAAAAAAGGGATTCTGCCCAACAGTGTTTGGTTCCTGCCATATGCTCTCTATTTCTGGGTAAAGAATATTCTAACAATGTGGTTTACATGTGGGTGGGAGAGCAGAGTCATGAAGAAACTAATGTTAGCAATTGATGGCACGATACAGAAATACTTATACACAAAGTAGCCCTTTTTGGAGCACTTCGAGGAGGACAATATGGATGGACTCAATACACCCTACAAAGCAGAGCACTCTTCACGTCGCTATAAAATGCTCTTATTCCTAAAGTCTATCCTCTTATATACCTTATCTTGTTTCTTTTTTTCAACACCTGTGTTAGCACTTCTGTCTTTCCCACTGCTTTTAAACATGCTACAATTATTCCTATTCTGAAAAATCCTGCGGCCAACCCTCTTATTGTCTCTAATTTTCGACCTATTTCTCTCTTACCATATCTTTCCAAACTCCTTGAACGTCTTGTTTACTCTCAGATTTCATCTTTCGTCAGTGACCTATCACTTCTTCCTTGTTTTCATTCTGGTTTTCGTCCTTGTCACTTCACTGAAACTGCTTTGATCTGTGTACTTAACTCTCTTCTATCAGCTCGTTACTCTAAACACTCTTCTTTCCTTATTCTGCTGGACTTATCTGCTGCTTTTGACACTTTGGACCAATCTTTGCTTTTGGAATCTCTTTCCTTTTTCGGTCTTAGGGGTACTGTTCTTTCTTGGTTCTCTTCCTATCTTTCGAATCGAATATTTTCTGTCTCCTGGGCGGGTCAGACCTCTTCGCCCTCTACCCTTGATCATAGGGTTCCCCAAGGGTCAGTCTTGGGTCCTTTTCTTTTATCTCTTTATACCTCTGAACTCTCACCTATAATTTCTTCTTTTGGTCATATTCATCACTTTTACGCCGATGATACACAACTTTTCCTATCCTTCTCCTCTTTTACTCATGAAATTCACCTTAACCTCACAGCTTGTCTCTCCGCTATCAAATCCTGGATGGCTTCCCATTTCCTCACCTTAAATGCAGGGAAGACTAAGGTACTATTCTTTCCTGCTAAACTATTCCGCCTCATCCTCCAGCTCCTTCCATATTTTTTCCACCTGCTAGTCTTACAATTCCTCCCACTGCTCGCAGCCTTGGTCTTTATCTTGAGTCTAATCTTTCCTTTGTTCACCATATTTCTCTTACTTCCCATTCCTGTCGCTTCCATCTATACAATATTCACTACTGGTTCTAGGGGTGTGTGTATTCTTTTTAGGAAGAATCTCCAGATCACTGGGGTGAAGTGTGTGAAGGATGGGGATGGAAGGATAGTGTGTGTCACTGCACATATTCAGGATGCTCAGTATTGTTTCTGCAATATATATGCTCCGAATGGGGGTGATGGTAGTTTTTTTGTAGCTTTAACGCAAATGTTGCAGAATGTAAATGCGATTAATGTGATTTTGGGAGGGGACTTCAATGTGGTTTTAGAACCTGGACTTGATAAAAGTGTGGGGGGTGTGGACAATGCCAACACTCTGAAAAGAACAGCATTAAAGAGACTAATTGATGAATGGAACCTCACAGATGTTTGGAGATTGCAAAACCCTTCTATGAGACAATATACTTTCTTCTCTGCAAGGCATAATGCTTACTCAAGAATTGACCTCCTTGTGACCTCTGGCCTCTGTACACAATCATTCCAAAGGGGTGACATCGGATCACTACTTGTTTCGGACCTTGCTCCAATCTCCATAGACTTGCGATTGACCTTCCCGGTTCAGGCGAGATTCTTCATATCTGTGAATTGGACTGGTGAAGTCAGGGTGGAGTTTGTGTGGGAAGCCTTCAAATCATATATGCGAGGATTGTTGATTGGTTTGTCCAGCAAAAAGAAAAAAATGAGAGATGCAGAAGTGAAAAAGCTTACTGTGGACATTCAGGATCTTGAGAGAAATAATATGCAAAACTTTTCAGATGAGACTATAAAAATATTGAAGCAGAAAAGGAGACGATTGGAAGATTTGTATTCTTCGAAGGCTGAGTGGTTGCTTTTTAGAACCAAAAGCAACTACTATGAAAAAGGTGAAAAATGTGATCGACTTCTGGCACATCGGTTGAGGGTTATGGACAGTGGCAGATCTGTCAATGCAGTGGAAAGACAGGATGGGTTGGTGACTTTTGATCCTGTGGAGATTAATGCGGCATTTCTGTTGTATTATAAAACCCTGTACTCTTCAGAGATCAACTTATCTGAGCGTACAATTGGTCAATTCATTGATGACTGCCATCTGAAGAAAGTGAGTTTGGAATCCTTGGAGTGTATGGAAAGAGATTTGAACGTGGAGGATCTCAGGTTGGCTGCTTATGCGCTGAATTCTGGGAAGTGTCCAGGTCCGGATGGGCTACCAGCTGAACTTTTTAAAATTTTCCCAGAAGAGGTGTTTGCTTTGATGCTAGAGATGCTGCGCGCCTCTTTGAGGAATGGGTGCCTTCCAAGTTCAACAAGACATGCTTCAATCTCTGTTTTTCTGAAGGAGGGACGATCACCAGTGAAAACTGGCAGCTATAGGCCGATCAGTTTATTGAACACGGACAACAAGATTTTCGCCAAGTCGTTAGCTTTGAGGATTGAGAATGCGCTGATGGATATCATAGATGTAAGCCAATGTGGATTTGTAAAAGGCAGACATGTTTCAGAAAATGTGAGAAGATTGTTGCTGACACTGTATGAAAGCAAAGAACACCATAATGATGTGGTGACGTTGTCCTTGGATGCTGAGAAAGCTTTCGACCGTATTGAATGGACATATCTTTTAAGTACATTGAAAGGCTTTGGTTTTGGAGATACCATGATCGGATGGATAAGACTGCTG
Source organism: Ambystoma mexicanum (assembly GCF_040938575.1). Lineage (NCBI taxonomy): Eukaryota > Metazoa > Chordata > Amphibia > Caudata > Ambystomatidae > Ambystoma > Ambystoma mexicanum. The sequence goes on from NC_090934.1 coordinate 676,891,797, forward strand.
TATTCCGGGCCGACTGCTTGTGTTCGGACTAATGGCATGGACTCAGGCATTTTTGAACTTGGGAGAGGGACGAGGCAAGGCTGTCCACTGTCGCCGATTCTGTTTGTGATCGCCATGGAATTGCTGGCTGTGAGGATAAGAGAAGAGGATAGAATTGAGGGCGTACGCTTTGGTGCAGCCTCCCAGAAAGTTTGGTTGTATGCGGATGACATGCTGGTGGTGGTTCAGAATGTGGAGAGCACAATTCCTGTGCTGATGGAGTTGATCGATGTGTTCAACAAGGTTTCTGGATACAAGATCAATTGGACCAAGTCGGAAGCGCTGCCGGCATCAACCACTTGCACTGTTTTGAAGATGCAGGGTTTTCCCTTTAAGTGGTGTCCGAATAAGATGAGATACCTTGGGATTTGGCTAACGAATGATGTCTCGAAAATAATGGATGTCAATATTACACATGTGATTCAATCTTTGGAGCTGGACCTGAAGAGATGGAATGCACTTAAATTGAGTCTCTGGGGGAGAGTGAATGCCATCAAAATGACATCAACACCGCAAATCAACTATGTGCTCAGTGTGCTTCCCCTGGACGTGAAGAAGGGCCATTGGCGGAAAATTGAGAGTTTAATCCAGTCTTTTCTCTGGGAGAACAAACAGCCACGCCTCAGCTTGTGGAAATTGCAGCTGCCCCAAGACTGTGGAGGTTTGGGGGTTCCTGACTTTGAGAACTATCATTTGGCCTTTGGAGCCAGGCATCTGGTTCCATTTATTGAAGATTCGGAGGATGTTTGGACGCTGGCGGAATCAAGTACTTCTTCTCTGTTGCCGCCTAGGGCCATACTGTCCACGGTGGATGGATCTGGTTATCGCTCATTTCCGCCGACAAGATTCCTGAGAACTTGTTGGAGGGAACTATGGAAGAAAAGTAAGCGCAAGGTATGTGATAATGATTACATCCCTATCTGGTTGAATCCAGGTATTTTACTGAATGGGAGGCCGCTATTGTGGTTGAACTGGCTCCTGAGTGGTGTACTATGGTTGAGTGATCTGATGGAAGACAGCAAATGGATCAGCTATAGAAGACTTGCACAAATTAAAGATCTCAGAGACTGTACAATGGGTGAATACAGAAAATTGAGAGGTTTGCTGTGGAACCAGAGAACTGTTGATGGCGGTGGTTGGCAGTTATGGCTACCTGAATATAAGACATTAGGTGGTATGGCGTCCAAAGTATATAGAAATCTGAGCCAACAGTACACGCCAGCAGAGGGGTTGTTAACTAAGTGGTCTGAGGTCCTTGGCTCTGATATGACTGTGGAGAGGTGGAGGTTTCTTTGTAAAAACGTAACTCTGACATCCATTAATCTTGGAGAACAATGCCGCCAAATCAAAATTCTTAATAGAGTGTTTTGGACTCCCCAGAGACTTTATGCGAGAGGGATGATTGACTCAGAGGCCTGTTGGAGGTGTAAGCATGATGTCGGCTCCTTTGAACACTTGATCTGGGACTGTTATGAACTGAGGACATTTTGGAGGAGTGTCACTGAGAAGATTAATGAGGTTCTATTACTGCAAGAGGATTTTGATTATAACACTATCATCTTGGGTGAGGATGATAAAGTGAAAGATCTCACTTATCCACAGAAATGCTGGTTTTTTAGGGCTACAAATTCTGCGAAAAAAATTGTTTTGAGAAAATGGAAATGTGATGAGAGGCCGACCTGTTCAGAATGGGTGGAGGACTTGAGGCAAGTGGCCAGAATTGAGAAGGTTATCCTTCGCAGGAACAAAAAGTTGAAATTGTTTGATGATATGTGGGGTGGGTTTTTGGATGACATGTGATAATAAGTTGGCCTGTTTTGCTTTTTAGATTCTGTGAAGGTTGGGGGTGGTTATGGGGTGTGGATTCTATGCAATGAGTTCTACGATTACAATGCTGATAAGTTTGTTGCTTGTATGTTTTCTATAAAATTCAATAAACTTAATAATAAAAAAAAAATAAAAAAATATTCATAAAGTCCGTCTTTTTGTCACCTTTCAGGCCACCAAACTTCTCATCTCCTGTCTAATCTTTTCATGACTGTTCTAATGCTCCAACACTCTCGTTGACCGTCCAAGTTACCGTCTTGCACCTCTGAACAAGTTACCGTCTTGCACCTCTGAAATCAATCTATAACTCTTCTGTACGTTTATTCTGCCATCTTTACTATCGCGACTCAATTTCTTCATCACTTGGCTGGATACCTTCCCATTCACAGCTCAAATTCCAGTTTCTATGTTTAGTCTTCAAATCACTTGCACCTGACCATCTTGCTTCACTTCTTTCTTTTTACATTCCATCTCGGCCCTTAGGTACCTCCGGTCTTTTTAGACTGAATAACCCACGCCCACCATGAGCCCAGTCATGTTTCTACCCTTTCCTGCTTCTTGCCCCCCATCATTGGAATGCCCTTCCTGTGGCTATTCGTTCTACCACTGACTATCCTACCTTTCGCTCGTCCTTGAAATCTCACCTTTTACATTGTTCTTGATTGTCTGCTACCAGCTTTGATGCATTGATGTTTTGATGTCTATTTACCACTATTTTGTACTGCACTTTGTTGTTAACTGTACAGCGCTTTGGACAAAAGAGCTATATAAAACACAATAAAATACAATAAAATACAAATATGAAAAATAGCCAAAATGTGCGTGCATGAAGTGCCAAATTGTTGATGCCACTAATTAGTGTGTAACAAGTATGTGGCAAAGTCACTCGATGCTACGGTGGGTCATAGAGAGAATGTTGGAGGTAATGTTAAAAAATGATATTGTATTAACAATGAAAATATAAATTAACGTCTGTCCCCATTGTAGGGCTGACAGATTATTTTGATTCTGGGTAGTTTGAAGCACTGTGCTTGTTGAGTGGTGGGATGTTTGAGAGGGTGGGCTAGCGTTCAAATGATTTAAGTTTGGTTCTAGGAAATGTTTATAATAATACATTAAACCAGGTGTGTCAAAGTAGATCAGACAGTGGGCAGGGTTGGAATCAAATGCACCTCTTGCGGATCGCACTGTCTGGCCTATGAAAATCATTAGGATAATTGTGGTGTGGTGTTAATGTGTTGCACAATTTAGTGCAAGAAAGTGAAATGAGCCAGAATCCACCTACTGTAAAAAGGCTTTAAGTGGGCCAGAATAGAGGGGGCTAATCACCATTAGGAAGCATGTTTGGTGGGTTTCGCCTCACAGGATTCTTATTTAAATACAGGGTTCGAAATTGCCAGGAGCTTGGAACTATTTAAGCTACTAGTACCAACCCGAGGGGAGCCTGGCTAGCTTGAAACCAACAGCTGCCAGGAGCTACTTTTGACTCCCCAGGAAAGTGATGACATATAAACATAGGTATGTGATATTAACTGTGTAGGTTTAGGAATGTGTATAAAAGAGATTAAAGGACACATCTAAGGAACATTGAAAGAATATTGAATCATTTATAATAGGCAGAATGTTAGAGTTAGCATCTTATGCAAATGTTAGATTTGCTATCCACTATGTACCAGCTCCTGGAGCCCTAGAGGTAGCTCCTGCCTAACGGGTACTTCCTGATACCCAGGAGCTGCTGGTCAACAAATCCTAATTTCTATCCCTGAAATATCAGTTAAATACGGTGCATTTTAGGGCACACATTTCAGTAACAATTGGAAAACAGCTATAGGGTTTACAAACAGTCTGCTAAGGGATTCCATTAAATATTGAAATACTTAAGATCTGTGGCGAACCAGAAGAAGGTGTCGGTCTAAGCAGTGAAATTTTAAGCGGGGGGGGGGGTTTATTCAAATAACAAGATAAACGCCTATCTAACCCTATCACTATGAGGGAATTTCCCTGCCTATCAAAACTAAAACTAATGGTGCTCGTCAAAGTCTGAAAAGAAATGGTGCTTAGTCCAAACCCTAAAATCTAGCTGGCCCTACCACTTGGGGAAACAAAAAGGAAAGAAAAGGAGTGCAGAGCAACAGCCTCAGTTCTTGGCTTCTGTCTGGCGCAAATACTTAAGATCTCTTTTCCAAGAAGGTTTTAAAAGATCATCAAATTTGGATCTCTTTCGACAACGTTCATCAATAGTTTGTATTACAGTGCTCAGCTGCTCTGCAGGGTCTGTATGTCACATATCATGTTTTAGCTACTTTCCATACGTTTCCTTTTCTCAGGAACAAGGATTTTGTAATAAGACTCCACCATTTCTAACTGTGTGCTCAGCAGTATCCTTGTCTTGCTTTTAAACATTAGATCCCTTAAGAGTCTTTTTCCTCCCAGATCTGCGTGTTTCTAGGACTCTGCAAAGCCCTCCGATATCCTTGCTTTATCAGGGCCTCTGCAGTGTGTCTGCCCATTTGGATGTTCTGGGCTCCCATAACCCAAGGGCAGTTGCTTCCCTTATTCTGCCTAGCTCGACAGTTGTTGCACTTCCTTGGCAAGGCGTCTGCTTGTTTGGGTTTTCCGGGCTCTGTAACCCTCATGGCTTTCCCAGCTTCTAATGCTACAGTTCGCCCCTTTCAATGGCGTTACATCTCTGGGAGCCGTCGCTTCCCTTACTCTGCCTGTCTCAGTAATGGTTGCACTTCTTATGCGGAGAGAAGGGATTTGGCTGCATTAAGTCATAACCAGAGCTCTTTCTGGGCAGCTGTAACGCAGGGGAATAATCACGCTCAATATCCTGACAGTGGAGTGAACGCAATCAGGTGCTTTAATCACTTTGCCCAACTATATCAGGTTCATTTAATTTACGGTGGTGTGTGTGTGTTAATCCTGACAAGGTGTGACAAGGTATTTTGCAAAGTAAGCAGGGAGATGGGTTTCCCTTTGCCTTTAACCTACTGGTGGTCTCACTTGTGGTTCTTAGGTTTAAAAATAAGCAAGCTCCTGGACATGACCATATAGCTCCAGTCGCGTGAAACAATGATTAGGGGAGAAGCTCTGAAAACGTTTTTTTAACATCACGCTTAACTGGGTGGTCCCGATTTCCAGGAGAAAATACATAATAATTCCAGTGTTTAAGAAAAGCCTGCCATTAGACCTGAAATACTATCACCGGAATTCCTATTGGACTCTCAATGCAAACCTTTTGTATGGGAGACTGAGTGATTGGAATGCGGAAAACAATCCCATTGATTTATCCCGATTTGGTTTCCAAAGGAGTAAGACCAACTTCAAAAAATGCCTGATCTTGCACCGGATGTTGGCAAAATCTTGAGCACTGAAAATGAAAACCTGTTTGAATTTTAAGATCTGAGCTCTGCATTTGATATATTCCCACAGAGAAAGCTCTGGCTCCTACAGGTGGGCATTTCTGTGGGGCTTCTGAAGTGTATTAAGGAACTGTATCACAACAGCTCAACTAGCATCGGTGGTGAAGGGATGGCAGATCACTGCTTCCTTCCATGTTGAGTGGCAGGTGTTTCTCGGTTGTGTCTTTCATCTGTTACTTTCAATTTATATATCAATGGTGTGGATAGTATACTGCGGATTGTAACTGAATGCGCCCACAATTAAATGAAAGCCAACTCGCCTCTAACGATCGCAGCTGATGCAATCGTAGTGATACAAAAATGAACTGGCCCACAAGAAGTTATTTGGTGCTTTTGTTGGGTTTTTATAAATAGTAGATATTGTGTAATAATGTGGCTTAATCCAAGATCATGGCGGTGTGGTACAAATACCCCTTAGCTTAGATTTCTGTCAAATAACAGTGTTTTGAAGAGGGTGATTTTATTTTATTACCTTAGGGTCTGCTTTGCCATAAACCATTCTAGGGCAACTCAACATGCTATGGTACAACTTAAACTTAAACAATAAACAGCTGCAATTCTTGCTTTTTTAGAAAAATGGGTAGTATTTCCTTCAAAGTCACCCTCAAGGTCTACAAGGCTAAATAGATTGACCAGGCATTATATGGGGCAGAGGTCTGGGGCCTTAATGCAAGCAGTCACCTTGGCACTATAGAAAATGTTTCTTAAACTGCTTTTGGGAGTTACTAGATCAGTGGCAAATATAAAGGCCCACAGCGAGGCCAATATGGTTTAGTGTAGGGATCAGCTTGTTCTTAATGGGTTAAGCGCCTTGTCGAGTATGGTTGGCAGAAGGATATTCATGGTGAATGGATTTAGAGGAGGAACTGTTACCTTATTAGGATTGTAATGAAAAAAGAAAGTGGTTAACTGAACAACGGTCATATCCAAGATGTGGTAGGCCTGTAGGAAGAAGTAGCTCATCTCTTCCACTCTGCTAATCTTGTTTCATTCTGAACCTTCTGCTTTGCACTATCAGACTTAGTACTACATTAATTTCTAGACGCAAATAAAGACTGCTACAGCCATTCGCAATTGTGCACTTTATACAAGGCAATCTCATCAGCTTGGATCAATCCATTTTATTACATAACCTTTTGTGCATAGACACCAACACATATAAAATGGCTATTTTAAGGTACACGTGCAAATCAACATTTATTTTGGCATGGCATTCAAAACATATGTGATTTCTTAGATTTCAGAATACATTGCGGGAGGATAGCTTAGGGGCACAGTGTTTGTCTTGGAAACAAGACAGTATATAGCAACACAGGTTTGAATCCTGTTCTTGTGCTTCTAAACTGGTCTGCGGTATTAAGCGTGTTATAAAAGAACCATTTTTATTATAATTGCTTACTACACTGATATATATATATTTATTTGAACCTTTGTTTTTCAACTTTATGTGACCTTCCCTTAATCATTTATCATTGAATGGCTCATTATACTACAACCCTCTGCAATAAAGAGAAAAACTCACACTCAAAATGTTAAATCCAGCATACTTCATTAAACTTTTGGTACCATAAAGGCTAATGAAGTGTTTTGCATCAAGCCCTACACCTTGCCAATTATCCTGCAGGGGGGATTTTTTTTATTTGTCTTTTATACTCATCATGCTGCTTAGACGGGCCGCCTTCCCCTTGGGCCCTTTCTGCCCCCACGCTCATGGCCAGCAATCTCCTTTCCTGCAGCTAAATAGGACTTGGCTCGTCCTTGTCAGACCAACACCCCCGAGATAAATCCTCCCCAGTCACAGCATTCAGGAAATTACAACTCCCAGTGCGGCCGTCAGCGAGCTGACTCCAACCACCAAGTCCAGTTCTTAACCCCCCTTTTCTGCCTCTATTTCAACTCCCTTCATCTCTCTATGCCCCTCTATACATTTACTTTGAATTTCCCCACCTTTTTCATTTGATGTCACATCACCTGCCAGCTCGTGTAATTTTCCAGCTCCTACCTTGCTCCCTTGCGACCACTGAACAGGATTCCGTTTGGCACAATGTCATGTTGCGGAATAACGCAACTCTTACATCCCTTTCCTTCCGTCTCCTGTTCTAACTTGGATGAACAATGATTGGTTTCTTTCAAGGCCAATCTCACTTCAGTTACATGCTCGCTTTTATTTTTCATGAAGCATTGCTGTTCTTAAATCGGTTTTTAAGTGATTAGTAGCCATGTATTTATAATTTACTGAAGTAGGTCGGCCTCTTCCCTTCTTCAATGAGGTCACAGACCATACCCATTGGAGGTTGTTAACACAGCTGACATTGAATCTGCTTCAGCTTTTGGGCACTTAGTATACTGAAAGGGCAACACAGCTTTCTGATAGGTGTTCTTGAGATTTGTGGATGGTGGAAGATACCACCCACTTCCTACTGGTGTGTACCTTGTTTAGGTATCTTCGGATGCGTTGTCTAGTGGCTATCATTTGGGAAGCAGATTGTACAACATAAAGAGAAGCCATTGCTCTTACTGTATCTTGAAGATGGACCTCTGCTTTGTCAGCTACCAAAGTTTGTCAAGAAAGCCTGGTCCAGTCGAAGATCTATGTTGAGGATATGGAGGGCAGTCTTTCCAATTAGTCAAATAATATTCTGATGGTGAGCATATCAGTTTCCTTTCGGAAGATGGTCTAGAAAAGTTAATGTATTCAGCCTTTGTTACTGACATCTATCATTGAAACTTTAGGCAATTGATTATCTTATGCTTTCTTTTATAATGACCCCCCTGTTTCAATCAAATTGTAGAAAGCTCATCTTTGAATGTCTACACCCTATTCCCCATTGTTCTAGGCAGGTGGTTTTTAGTGGTTCAGACCCTTGAATATTGTTGTGGGTACCTTAAATATATAGTTAAGTGTCACAAGCACTTTATAGTTATTATTAGAGAAATAATGTTGCTCATTACCAACGTGATATATCTCCACAAGCACAATATAACTATTGTTGTATAATGTTAATAAAAACCGAAATTATATTATAATAAGTACTTACAGTCATTATAATACCATTGGTTCATACACTACCCGAACACTACGTTTGTTTGTTTATTTATTTATATTGCGCTCCAGACCCTTAGGTTACCGGGCGCAGCAACAAGTATATGCGAAACTTACAATGTTACAATGTTATATGAATGAATTTACAATATTACACAATTACTTGAATGTACAAATTAACAATTGCCGTATTTACATGAATGTACAGTTAACAATATACAGAATTAGCAGTTATAAACATAATGGTTACTGTCACATCAGGGTGCATTGGGTAGGGCTACACTTGTGAGTGTTCAGGTGTCTAGTCGTTGTTAGCGTTAATATGTTTGATGAGGTTCCTTCTGAAGTGAGGGAAGGGTACGTGGAATGATGAAGGGGCTGAGAGAATGAGCTTATAGGTTCATCCTAATAATGTTTAAAATTGAGGCTATTCTTAATGAAAAATGCAAATAATTGTTTTGAATATCTGGAATACTTTTCAAATAGGTACAATGGAAGTATTGCCGTTGGCTGCACATTGCAGTATGAAAGCTTTACTGAATTTCAGAAGGAGTAATAGAATACAGATAAAGGACGTCATGTCTGTGTAATCAATGTTATATGTGTATTCCATGCACATTAGATGTGTTGCAGGCCCTGGGGAATCTCAAATTTTGAGTCTAACAAGTGTATGCCATTAGGAGATCTGCAATAGCAAAAGAAGTTCAGTTGCAATCATTCATAAAGTTGGCCATTAGGGGTTGTGCAATAAATTATTGTGATTTGCAATAATTCATAACGTTTTATACACACAAAATACACTTTAGCACAGTGGCGCATTAACAGCCTGAAAATGATTACATGTTGAGCTATAATTCGAATTATTTCATTAACTGAAGTATCCAAACAAATAATGGAGTACAGAGACTCTACATCCACTTGTAATCAGGTTGCATTTATAAAAGATTATTCCAAAAGGTCTTTCTCAAGGCTGGTGAGTAAAATTGGGGATTGACTAGCAAAAAAAGAGATGTACATGGTGCATTGTATATATACAGTTTAAAGTATACTGCATTGTATTATCATATTTACATTGAATAAACATGAATTATAAGAAGGCTCAACAATGATCATAAGCCCAGCTTGGATTTCCTGACCGTGAAAAACCACAGAGGGTGTTTCACAACATAGTCCCTGGGGATCCCGTACTCAAGTGGTCAGGGAAAGGCCATCGCTTTTGGATCCCAACCCTGGGTGTGGACAAGCAAAGGAGGATCACCTGGGTAGCTGGTCCTCGGGGAGAAGCACCTGATGGTGAGACATGGTATCCTCCGTTCCCCACAACCCATCTAACCCCTATCCCTACCTATTTTATCGGAAACTACAGCTCCCATAATTCCTCCCTACTTCACACTGACAAAACTACTCAGCCGAGGAAGATGAGGAATGATGCCACCTCTACTGCCTTGCAATGGCTCTGTCCCTTTAATGAGACCAGGCAGAGTCAGGCACATAATCCTAACTACAAACACCTGGCACTTGTTAACACTCCCTGTAAAAAGTGGTGCAAAAAGGCACACAGGAAGCGAGGCTGGGTATGAGAAGGAACAGCTCTTTCGGGGGTTGATGCAAACCAGGCTATCGAAGTTGAATGGCCAAGGGACTGATCGGCAGATGCAGAGAACGAAAGAGCCAGGCAAGAATTCCAGACTTTCCGGAAGCCATAAGCATTCCAAGACAAACCGAGTGAGGATAAAGAAGATACCTTCAAATTACCTCAATGCAGCCCGCTACCCTGCCGGGTGACCAACAAAGTTTGGGAGGAGCAGAGGAGGTATTGGTAACGGCTTTCACTGCCACAGGAAAGGCGTTGACGAAAGAAACCCAGTTAACATGACCAGCGTGTTATCGAAGCCAACATAGCCTGCTTTTGTGTTAAAAGCAAAAGTGACTGTAACAAGAGTTGAAGGTTGAGTGTGCCGATAAAACGCTAATGGAAAAGACAATTGCTGAAATGTAATGAAAGTATACAAAATAACAGAGTGGTCCTGCGAGACGTAAGCGCACATTTGAAAGTCTCTGTGAAATGTTTGAAGTTGTGATAAAACGGGAAACAAGAACAAGAAATTAACTGTGATCCCGAAAAAGAGTTGATAAAGCGAAAAGCAGAGATATGGACATTTAAAGACGCTAAGAGGGCAGAATAAAGAAATGATAATTCTAAGAAACTACAAGTGCAAGAAGTATTGATGTTGTGAGTTGATGAAGACTGTCAAGTTGTTTAAAGAGAGGTTGAAGTGGTCATGCAGAGGTACAAGTAAAATCCTTCCAGTTTCCAAAGTCTTCGACAGTTAAAAGTTGGGTGAAACAAAACGTGGGGAAGGGAACCCCCAAAGAGGAAATCAGGCGAGAGCCCGGCAGAGGGAAGCCTGTGATTAATTGTTTTAAAGTAAAAGTCAAGAGTTGAACTGTGCATTTATGGCAAGGCAGACAAATCCTGAATAACCTTTTTATACTGTCAAAAGCTTGAAGCCCAAGCCTATAAACTGTTGAATTGTACCCAGTAAGTGAAAGTGTGCCAGACTGATAGAACTGTGCCAGCCACTTATCCTTTTAAGAAACACCCGAGACCCTGTGCTTCTGAACATGGGGAAGGGGGTTGTTACCAAAGCCATTCTGACATTTCTTTGAATACACTATTTTTCCTTTTCATATCCCATTTACACATTTGTCTTTTGAGAAGGAGGGCTAGTATAGGCCATTTTACCAGCGACTTTCCAAAGATTAATGGATCAGATTTTACTACCCTATTCAGATTTCTGCGGGGCATACATTGATGACATTATTATTTATAGACAAACATAGGAGGACCATCTCAATGATATATGATATGATATTTTATTTGTATTGCGCTCGTACACAAGTGTTTCAGAGCGCGACTAGGCAAGGGAGGGGAACAGGGGAGAACACAACACAACAACAACAATGATCTTACTAGGCCCAGTGACATTGAGAACGCGCAAGTGCAAGGGAAAAGGGAAAAAGTGCATGGAAGGGGGAGAGTGGAAAGTGTGGAGCAGAGGAGAGCAGATAAATAATAATAAATAAAAATAAATAGAAAATGGAGGCAATAAACAGTGGTAGTGCAGCCAGCAAGTGGCAAGTGCTGTGTTTAAGGCAGCAGACTGGGTAAGTCTGAAAAGTGCAGAAAAAGAAGAAAAATGGGGTGGGGGGCTGTATGGGTACAGATACAGTCCTCATTGCAAGGAGTGGCCAGGAGACAGTGCAGGAGGGTGGCAGGGTGAGCAGGTACCTGGGCCCAGGGGACAGAGGGTGGCCAGGTGCACAGTGCCAAGATAGCATATCAGCAGGGGAGAGGGGGAGCAAAGGCAGAAGCAAAGAAGAAGGTCTTGAGGTTCTTCCGGATACCAGAGATGGTTCTCCTCTAATTTTAGATTGGCAGGGAGGCCATCTATCATCTTTACAGCATTATGAGAGCAATACGAGAAGCTGGGCTGACAGCTAAATCTAGAAAATGTAAGCTAGCTCAATCAGCTGTAAAATACTTAGGCTTTTTGTAGGAAATGGTAGTATACATACTCAGCAAGCAAAAGACAAAGCTGTTCTAAAAGCGCAACACCTAAGACCAAACGAGACCTTAGAGCATTTTTGGGTCTAATTGGATACTATCGCAGGTTTGTCCCCAATTTCTGAGAAAAAACATCCCGACTGACTGACAAGCTAGAGAACGTTCAACCTCAAAAGGTTTCTTGGACGATAAGGATGAAGTCTGTTAAAAATAAACTTAATGTCAAAATCCCGTATTGAAGTGGCAGACTTCTCAAAAGAATTTATACTCCAGACTGACGCCTCTGACTGGACTGGGGATGCACTGTCCCAAATACCCGACAGCTTAGAAAAACCCATATTATTTGCCAGTCGCAAATTATTTCCCAGAGAAAATAACTATTCAGTGTTAGAATTGGAAGCGTCAGCCATCAAATGGGCCATCCTTTATCTCAAAGATTACCTCTTGGGAAAAAAATGTATCCTAGTTAATGACCATCCTCCCCTTGTCTGGATCAGTCACCGAAAGGAATCCAACCAACGTGTTATTCAATGGTTCCTGGATTTATAACCACACTGTTACACAGTAGAACATCAGAAAGGTAAACATCAGAGCAATGTGGATTTCCTTTCAGGATTCCCCTGTGAAACAGATTCATCCACATCGCATAGGGGAAGGGCTTGTGAAAAACCAGAGGGTGTTTCACAACCTAGTGCCCGGGGATCCTGTACTCAGGTGGCCAGGGAAAGGCCATCGCTTTTGGATCCCGACCCAGGAGGTGGATGTAAAGACTGGAGGGGGTTATTTGTACTCCTGCTCTCTATATGGCAGAGTAGAGGCACACAGCACCCCAGCCAATATTCTCTATTTTGGTAATGTTGGACGAGCAATCAAGGCTTGCTCAGGAGGTGATGCAGGCTGCTTCTTAAGTACAGCATAGTCCCCAAGCACCCACAAAGGAATGTGAACACACTATGTTAGTGATAACACAGTTCTTTATATAAATAAGGTTCAAGTTATATACACATACAATAATACACTTTGTGCTCAGGCAATACTATAATGATAAATGTACAATTTCTATGTGGTACCACAATTACTCTTTGATTCCATTAAAATGCACCAACTTCTGACAGTTTCAAATGGCATACAAATCAATAGCAAAAGGTATCAACCATAGACTTGGGAGGAAAACAAGCTGGTTAGACAGTTGGCAGAATACAGGGTCCCTACCAAAGAGACTGTTCTGTGAGAGGATCCCCCTACCTGGGCAACCTGTACATAAAGATATACTGACAAGCCCAGTCCATATATTGTTTAGCCGAGTCTTATTTCCTTCTACAAATGTCCTACTACCCCAATGTACCTGGTTTAGCAGAGTCCGACGACGGGTAGTCGACGGATCCTTCTTGAGTCAACTCCCTTTAAGGCAGGAGCCACGGATCATCGAGATCCCTTGAAGCAAAAGAGTGAACAAGGCGTTGAGGCAGCAGTTTCGGTCCTGGCGGTGCTCGTCAATGATCTGTCATGGACGTCCTATGAAGATGTGGCGTGCGGTGCACCTCAGCAACAATAGTTTGTTGCTGCAAAGAGTCAATGAAGAACTTGGCCCAGCAAGGGCATCGGGTCGTCGGCGTTTGGTGTCAGCGATCGGGACTCGACCACGGCTGGCTTTCGGATCTACGTCTGTGTCTTTGAGGACTTTGGGTGGCGGGAAACCCACCGGCAGATTCTCTACGGTTCGTCAGCAACCTTGACGTTCTCCGGTGGAACAAAGCGTTTGACGGTGATGAGCCAGGGAGTCCTTGAGTCAAATGTCTTTAGGCAATGGAGCGTTGCGGCTGCGGTCGGCGATGATGGTCGTCGACGGCGGTGGACTTCAAAGTCCGGGCGCTTCGCTTCAGATTCCTCGGCGGACCCCGTCTCCGGTCGGCAGCCTTTTTTCGATGACTGACTTCCAGGGAGCCTTGGTGAAAGTTAGCTGGTGCACAATGTTCCCTCGTAGCTCAGGAAGAGGTCTCCTAGCCAGGTTCTCTCTTGGATCAGTTCTTGGAGACACAACAGCTTTCGGATTGCGACAAAGGAAAGCAGCAGCAAAGCCTTCTTCCAGCTGGGCTTCAAGGTTATGCATCAAGTTTTGACTTCAGCTTCTGAACAACTTCCATCAGTGAGAGGTCCCCAGATATACTGTTTGGTCTCTCATTCACTCTGCTGGGTCACACTCAGGCAACCAATCATTCAGAAGGGCATTCATGCAGGCAGGCAGCCAATCAGGCTCACAGTGCATTCAGGCCATTCTTCTCCCGCCAGACACTCACAAGGAATGTGGATTGGGACAAGCACCCAGCCATTCAGCACTCCACACTGCATTCACACCAGTTTCGGGCAGGGCTGTCTCAGTCTTTGTATCCCATACCAGAAACCAGACATCCATAACATGCAGTGTATATTGGTACCACACTACATTCACCCAGGTCCCACCCCACGGGCGTACCCACAACATACAGTAATTGGGAAGGCTACAGCTAGTCTGGCCTGGACTTCCCCATAATACCATACATAGACCTTCCACCCAACAGCCAGTCAGGGGAACGGACAGAGTCAGGGCTTCCCAGGACTTTGGGAAAACAAGGTAACAGGCAATAGAATGCAAGAGGCCACAGGGGCCATCTTGTCTCCTGGCATTATTTGAAAGAATGTATGTACAACCTCTTGGAAATCCAACAGGTTCTTGTTTTGTATGCTCCTTTCCCTTTCTTTCATTTTCATAAACGCTTCTTTATTGGGGTCAGATTCAGATGGAGACATCCCTTGTTTGACCTCTTCTTCAGTAACATCTTGTGGACAGGTGTGGAATGAATTCAGCATCAAATGACTTTCTGCACCAACACGATTTTAGTCACAGGTTCTTGTTCGTCATTCTTTTTAGTGCAATACATTTTTGAGGTGAATATGTCCATGAGGACGATTTCCATGCCCTGTTTGGGTAATGCGATCTTTAGTTATTTCTGAGGTAGCAAGGCCAAGGTTTATGGGTGCCTAGCACGTTGATATATGTTTTGGCGCTGATGCAAATGATTTTTCTTTTTGCACCAAAGGGTCAGATATAGCTGTGGCTTTTATTTCTGGGTTGGCCTTGCTGTGAATTTCCTTTACTTGGCTTGTTATCGCCCAGTCCTGGTGGTGTTTGTGCAAAGCAATGTATTGTTGTGCTTTGCTGGCACTGCCTCAGAGGCCATTTTGTCCTACATTACCTCCACCTCTATGCAGGCCTCCATAACACAAAAACCATGGACTAACTGGCCTCCAGAGGATACATTGACCAGTACTTGACCTTTCTGTTCTTTGGCCTGAACCTTCTGCAGGCTTCACACTTGATCCGTTTATGGTCCTAGGGGAGACACAGCTGTGCATACACTGTTTGCATATCCATAGGAAACTGTGGTTGCAAGCAGGGAACAATGTAAAAGGAGATTAACTCACTGACTGAAGACAATGAAAACAGAGGAACAAACTTAGTCCCAAACTTCACTGCATTCATTAGAAATGGCATGTCTGGTCTGCTGTCGAATAAAGTCTTCAAAGCTTTCTCTATACCTGGAAGCTGTGCAGATGTCCGATTCAGAAGCTGTTTCTTTACAATATTTTCTTTTCTGCAACTCTCCTCTGTGACCAAACCAAGGGCAGGAACAAAACAAAAACAATCTGAAAATGGTGTTGACTTTCAGGAACACTGTGTTAAGTGAAACAAAGTCAAACAAGGATCCCAGTGCTAATCTGCTCATGCTTACGCTTAGCACAAACATTGGATTAAACCTAGTGAATACTCTGTACCAACCACTATAAGGCAAATTATGCAAAGCATGTGAATGTAAAACACATCAGCATGCTACAAATATTGTTCAATATGTTCTTTAGTCTTTCAAAAGATTCATCAGTCCTAGCGTCTCAAGTCTTTCCTCAGCACTTCTTGATGCTAGAGTCTTTGTAGTCTATTACGCATATGTCACCCTATCCCCCTCGCCGCACCCCTCTAGGAGGTATTGGGTTTAACAGTGGCTTAGGCTTGCATCCGCCCAGTCTCCCCTTCTTGGAGGTTTATGAACGTCCAGTTGTTCAAGCTCTTATCGGCCTCTTCTCTCCATCTAAGAGGTATATTATTTGCCCGTTTTTGGCTCCTTGAACCCTTCAGTTTGCAGGATTGGTGCGAGACGCCATCGGTCTCAGTGGCCTTTTCAACCCTTAAGAATGCAGGGTAGGCTTGAAGCTTTGGCAGTCTCAATGTTTTCTTCAGCCTTCCTATAATCTCTATTTCAGGGTGACCCAACAGTCTGTAGTTGCGCTTTCAGGCACAAGGGAAGGTTCAGCAGCTCCAGCGCCTTCCACACTTGCTTCCCAAACTCACATTCACTGGCTGACTCTACGACTGGCATTATATAATCTGGAATCTTCCACTCCCCTTCACCCTCCTCTTTGCTCATTGGTCTATTCTTAGCTTGTCTTGGTGGTGCACACAGTGTATTTAAGTGTTGGTTATAAAAACAAGAGAGATCAGCCAAACTTCATCTCATTTATTTGCTAGGTGGAAATCTCACATTACTCATTTAAGCTCCTTAGCAAACAAACTAAAACCACAAATACCTGTCCAAAAGAGTGACTAGACTGATATGAACAGCCGCTATAAACAGTAGCTTGTTTGAAAGATGAATGAGCTGGATGTGAGCCTCTCCCTTGCGCAGAATAAATGATTTACCGGTGTCAGGCAGCGATCCACTAAAATGGCGGCGTGTAAGGGGTCCCGTGCAAAGACCCAGACGTGTTTAAATGTTTGCTTAGATGGTATTATGCGGCTCTGTTGATCTCCGCTTTCCATAATACTCTGCCTGTTCTTGCCCAGGCCCCAGTGTGCATTGTGCTGCGTGCTCTCTTTCCACACCTTGCTAATGCTTATCTGCCCTATCAGCTCAGGAAGAATTGTCTGCAGAACTCTTCCGCTGGTCACTGATATCTCTGGGAACCAAACCCATTAAGATATTCTTGACCTCTGCTGTGCTATTTTAACAGTCTGGTGTGCAGGAAGGAAATGATAAAAATAAGATTACAATGCCTTTCCTGACAAACGAGCATAGGGGTCTTGATTGTGATGGATGCCTTCAAAAATATACAATGTGGGCCATGCAATTCAATGCCACTTCCATCCAAAGAATGAATTTACAGTGCAACTTTTCAGTGAATTGTGTCATGCACTTCTATTTATTGTTTTATTAAACGATTATAAACTCAACTCTGGCCAATACAAAAAACGATTTCCCAAGGTTTAAAATCAAGTCTTAAAGCTAATTATCGGTCTTAAATATGTGGCGTGCTTTTAGAGAAATTTATGAATATATAAGCATAGGTCAGGAACCTTTAACTAGCAAATGGTGTGTTGAAGTGCTACAGTGTCTGCATCACTGACTAGGGCTAACCAAGCTTTTTTCAGTAAGATGTAGTGCGAATGAGCCTGAAAATATTACCTCTGAACCCCTATATTCCGTCCAAGTCGAATGCAAAAGGGTCTCTCCCAGTTGCTAGGATCCTCTTATTTTCTACTTTGACAAATGAAGGCTGCAGTCTACAAGCAGGTCTGATAGCCCATTGTTGTGTTATAGTTCTGCATAAACGTGTTCTACTACAAGGCCAGCTAGGCATTCTGAGACCATTGAAACGTGTGTACTTTACAGAATATTTAAATGTTTAATAAATTAGTCATATTCAAACACTTATGGCATAAAATACCTCCCTTACTTACAAACTTACCATTGTGTACATCTTCCTTTTGATTCATACATTAAAATGTGCCACTGTGATAAACATTAGGGCTTATCAGGTATGGTACTTTTGTTTCCGTTGCACTACGTCCAGCCACCACCCTCGAGACGGTATCCGAATGAGCTAAAGCAATGAGCAGAGTGGAAGAGTGCAACGAGTCGTTGCAGTGGAGAACACACACAAGGATCCTTCTACGCGTACCATATGTTGGTGCAGTGACATAGAAGGTCGAAGTCAATGCCCCAATATCCACGCCAGGAAAGAAATCTCAAACACTTCACCACACTTAACTCACTTGAATTTTAAAAGAAAAAAACATCCCTTTCTTCACACCAGGAAAGGAACAACTCACATAACAAGCAACACTGAAAACTGATGGATGGAAAAGCTTTGAAACAAACAATCATTACCACTGGCAGTTGCTCTGGGAAGCCTTCTGTTTCCATTAAATAAAAGAAAAAGCATACAATCTGAGTTTGGTCCACCAGAGTGAACTGTTAGATCCCATCCATTCTGCAGAAGACTACAAGCAACCACAGATACATATGGAAACATATAAAAGGAAACCTATGCAAATCAGGATTGGTCACCCACCCAAAGAAGGCAGTCTAGCTGGAGCTGCTGCATCACAGCTCCTCCCTACTAAGCCATAAGCAACCTCATACATGGTTCAGCCTCTGTGGGTGTCATCAGTGAGGGCAGCCATTTAAAAGTGCAACCTACATTGTGGACTTCAGTACTGCCCCAACCCAACTACCCACAACAACGTTCTTTTTACAAGAACATTTTTAGACGTGAGATCGTACTTCAAACAGTGATATCTACAACATGCATACACAATTATAATCCTTACTGGCTAATAGGGTGCATGCTGTTTGTAACAATAATGGCCACCCCTCCAGGCTGAATGTGCAACAGTGACAGAATTACTTCTTGTAGAAATACTACAGTTCCTTTAGAGGCTCAGTAATTATCAGTAAAGGCATTGGAGTTGCTCCTGTATGTTGAGAGTTTGTGCTATTACATTTCCACATTACTATACTTCAGGTAGTCCTAATATCGATTCCACTTTACCCTTCTATAATTCATAATGCATCGCTAGACTGGATATTGATTGTGATATGTGGGCTAGGTTTTTAAATGGTAACAACTTGTCCCTTATTTATCACCTGACTAAGTTATGGATTAAGGTTGTGAGCATTTCAAATATTCTGTAATTCGCTTGCATCATATCGATTATTGAAACCACTTCTGTGGTTTTACACATTTTAATGATGTTGTGATTTTATTTATTACATGTTTGGTGTAATTGTATAAATGATGTTAGATGATTAAGCACATAGTATAAAGGTTTCAATGGCTAGTTATACCTATTGTTAAATAAATAAATTAATAAATACTTTAATACTAATATTCTTGAGATTTTATCCTTCTCTGCTTTGATCTCAACTCATTTCTTACTTTATTTACCAAAGTCACCATTTGCAATCACACAGACTCGTTATTTTATTCTAAATTCCAAATGGTTTCTTCCTTTGGAGAAGAGAGAAGGAGACATTTATAGCATCAATAAACAGGCCAATGAATACATGCTATTGACAAATACCCCACACTGTGTAGGGGGGATGTTCAGCTGATTTCTTGACCACTTAGGCTTTTTGTTTACTGACCATTAAATTGCAGGACAGGATTCTGTGGAGAATCACAGTACCCTCAGCTCTGATGAAGACACTAAATGCATGTACTCAGAACTGCCAAAACTATGACAAACTGGCAATTAAAGCAATGTTACATGGCGAGTGTCAGCATATCCAGTATTATATTCCTATGCATCCATTTTCTTTCATGAATCGTTTTGTGTACATTGTTTGTTTAAAAGTCATCTTTGTGGCTTTTTGACTGTGCTATTTCATACAATGACATTTTCTTTTGTACGGATTATATAGATTCTCATGAAAAGGTAAATTATATAAACAGAGTCAATTATTATATTCTACTGCTGGTCTGCATAATTCCTGTATTGATTACAGACGCCTTGATAATATTCAAACATAGGTTAATTTGTAAACGAACCCTAGGGAAGTTCCTTACTCAAAGGGGGTTCTTTCCTCAGTGCCTGCTGCAATCTACTTGGGTATCCAAGCCTTACCCGTGGCACAGCAAGCTCAGGACCCAAGAATAGACTGGGCATGACAAGGCGAATTCCTGGTGGTCTTGTTTGTCCTAAGATTTGTTATAATTTGGTTTTACACGGTTTTGTCCCATTGGAGATTAATTTTATGATGCACCGACAGCATGTTTTTGGACAACCCCCAACTTTTTAGAGTTGTCATTTCTACTGATAAGAATAAAATACAATGTTTTTTTAACTTGTGAAAAATGTGTTTGCATTCCTAATAAAAAGAATTGTGTAGGTATTTCAGACTCACTATCAGGCAAAGAACATAACCGTTTTAATATATCTATCCAAAAGAACAAAGGGATAGTGCAATACAGGGTCATGTTTTTATACTTAATTCGTCTGCATGACAAATACATTCTTTGGGTATAAGTCACGGTCAATTGTTTAGTAAAAAACGTTTTCACAACTTTAAAATATCAATATGTTTCAATGTCATCATGGATCTGTTATATTTGTATGTTTTTGATTTACTTTTATAGATTTGTTTTTAATCCGAAAGAAAGTGTTGAGATGAAGTAATAAGCAAACCACTAATTGATGGGATGTATCCTTTGTTTTTATCTACACATTGCAACCTGGTTTTCTAAATGCCTTCATGACATTTCTTATTATGAAATGCGGTTTGACTGTTTTTTTTAGAACCACCTTGGACAATGAATAGTATCCTCCCCCCGCGCCTTAGTGTGTCCCTTTTCTCATTATTTTTAAAGGCTTTTGACCTATCAAAAATACTTCATCAGATAGGTGATTAAGTTACGTACCAGCACTGAAAGGTCTCCTCATTTAGGTTCCTGTCTGTAGATCCACAGAACCCACTGGCATCCTCAAGGAGAGATACAGGCTCTGTGTGCTGAAATATATCAAAAGTGGGGTATGGTGGTGCCTTATACATATAGTAGCGACACACTCTGGAAGCTGCATTCCTGGATAGGCTGTTTGCTTTTCAGTTAATTTCCCAAACAGTCCGAGGATCGTGCCCTTTGCACTCAGTTAATTCAATGGTCTGGATCAATGAGACTACCCATCACGTGGTTCACTGTTGCTGAGCCTAAATTCACTGGTTACTTCTCTCTGATGATATATGATATGATAAATGATAGGTTATTTATAACGCGCTTTATACCCAGAGGCTTCTAAGCGCGGACCCAGGGATCAAACCTGTGTTGCTCCGTGTCGTCTTGCTTCCAAGGCGAGCATGTTGCTCCTGAGCTATCCTCCCGAGACAAGAGTTTTGGGTCGGAGTTTGGGGTGGGGCTAAGCCAGATTTGCATAAGGTTTTTTGCCAGTATGTGATGGCACAACAGACTACATCTATGGTTTTGTATTCTGCCCAGAGTAATTGCCAGTGGTTGTGATTGATTTAAATATGTTTCATCCACCACTCTTACTATTGCAAAGGTCTCTGTAAGTAGTTAAACACGAATGAATAAAGACAAGAATGAAGTTGAAAAACCCTATTCAAACGAAACATATCAAATAATTCCCAAGTGAGATATCAAAACACAATCACATTATCGACTGACATTAACAGATACACCAATATAAATGCATGTACTCAATAGTTTACCGTTAAATACATGGACTAATAGTGGTGTATCTAGTAATGTCAATCAATACATTGATTGTGTTTTGATATCTCACTTGGAAATTATTTGAGATGTGTTGATGTGTTTTTCGTTTTCATATGGTTTTTCATCTTCATTCTTGTCTTAATTCATTCAGACTCCGACACCTTCCCCCCTTCCTTAATTAATGAATATATTTTACCCAGTTAGTAGGAGTGAGACTGGCTTCATCCCATACATTCTGCAGCGTCCCAGATTTAGATACATGACTAATAGTGATTGAGCCATGATATGTCTGATGATAGTTTTACCCTACAGCACATAGCATTATCCAGAAGTACGTGTAACGAGCAAAGAAGCTGCATTATTGCTGCCAGAGAGAAAGCTTTATAGCCAATATAGGTGCGTTATAAATGCCATATGACATATCAATTCAAGTTATAGAGGTCTAAAGCCAAAGGATTTGAGCATATGAGCTACTGTTTCCACAGGGGTGGTATGTGAACATTAAAGCTAAACAGGCAAAATCACCTGGATCATTTAGTAATCAGACACTTGCATCCAAAACAAGTATGGTAAAGTCTACAATTCTGACTTTTGCTGAAGGGCCAGCAGTACTGCACTTCCGTCACACACAGCAGCATTCCAAGGTTTCTTCAGTGGGAAAAGTGCAGCATTCCTAAATCCTGTAGTCATTTGTAGCAGGGGAGGAGGCCAGCAACAGAACCGGCACGCTATCGCACATCTTCCATGCGCTGTGCATCCCTACCAGCTTCCATGGATGCACTGCTTTGGAAACCAGGGCCAGATAGAGGTCAAGTTGAGGGGAGTGCAGGGAAGCTGGAGCAGTTTCCCTGCATTCCCCGTTCCTGTCGAATTGACCCAGATCTTGCCAGCATAGTAAGAGAGTGGGGGTTGTAGGCAGTGAAGGGTGGTATCAAGGCAGAAGCATGAGATATGGACAGCATCCTTGCTGTTTCACTACCCCATTAACCTCATTGATCCCACTAGATATGGTAATGGACCCAAGGTGTCGAACAACAAGGAGGATGCTATGTATCTATCCAGTGTAAGCAACTCATGGTGGCAACAGTAAAGACAGACACAAGTGATCACAGTTCAAGGGTGTTTGCAGGTTGGAGAAATGCCTAATCTAAACCTAAAGCGAAGATGGGAGCAAGCTACAACCATCAATAAGGCAGTCCTGGTGGTGTCTTGTCAAATAAAAAGGGCTTATACAAAAAAACTATTGCCGGTCCTTACGCTAAATACAAAAAGAAGAATGTGGGATAAGGTTCACAAGAAAGAAAGAAGTGTTCACAAATGATAAGTCAGGATGTGTAGTGGGGGTCTCCCATCCGCACGTTTTGCACACGGGACAAGGTGGGACTTCTGAGCACAACACACTCTCGAGCTTCCCCAGTACGACACAACAGTTCTGTTCTCAGCTATTAGGGCCATCGATGGTCAAGTCTCTTTTCTCCTAAAAGTCTCTTGCCTTCAAGGACCTGATGCAAACAAATAAATAAAAGAAGTTCTGTTCCAAATGTACATTGGGTGATATGGCTTCACCCCTGCGTCCCCTTCTTCCGGGTGCAGACCCCTCAAACAGTTCTTATCAGCCTCCCTCCCATCGGATTCACTCTGGCTTTTGCAAAGATATTTTATCCTTGGCATTCTCAAAGCTTAATGTCTTTTTTAAAAGTTCTCTGTGGACATCCCTCTGCCGGGTTCACTTTTGTCAACACACTGTATTTTGGGACTTTAGACTTCGCCTCTCTTTATTGACATCCCTCCCTCGGGTTCACTCTTGCCATTTCACAATTCCTTTCTCTTGCTGTGGCATTCACTTCCTTTGCGCTTTGCAATGGTTTTTCGGTCAAAGACTTGACTGTACTAGGATTTTGCTAGACCCCGGTATGACCACTTTGACCTTTCCTGGCGGCTCTCCTATGGCCTTCTGGTATCAGTAGTTTCCTTCAAACATGGGATCAACCAGAGTCTCTCGAGTGAGCACACACGTGGTTCCAGACCCCTCTGCCGCTGGTCTTCGCTGAACAGTTTATAGTTCTTTGAACGTTCCCCAATGTGCCAATTTAGGACTTTCATTCAACACAGTTCAGTTTCTTTATCGGTTCTCCCCTCGACTCACTGGGTGTGATGCACCGCTTGGCTTACTTCGTATTGGGAGTCAAGGCTGGTACCACGGTAGCAGGCGTCTCCCTCTGTTCTGCTTATCAGCGTAGGCACCCTCTGTGTACCGTTGATATCTACTGCAACACACTTGGGCTATTGCTCACGGTTTTACGATTATTTCTGTGGAGGTTTCACTGGCCTGACTTGGAAAAGGTAAGGTTGCTTCTCTCCTTGTCGCCCCTTCGGTTCGCGCCATCGTTCTCCTCCTCTTGAACTGCCGTGCCGAGTAAGCTCTCTCGTCGTGCGGCCTGCCTTGCTCCTCCTGTGCTCTTATACATCAACTTTTATCCCTGTGGGCAAGGGAAAGGGCTATCAGATGTGTGAGATTCTGGTCAATTTCATGACTTTGCCTGACCCTTGTGTTGGGAGATGTCAGGTAAACAGCTCTGGTGTTAGTCTGTTGTCTTTCGTGATGTGCGAAAGCGTGTTGAAAAAGGGGGGCTGTGTTTTTCAATTTCCTATGTGGTAGTGTTGGGGAGCAGGTGGTTTTGTCGGTTTTATCCCACCCCCCTCACCATTCCCGCAGTGAATAGATCACCTGTAGGCCAAGGGGGAGAGACACCCAGCCCCACGGCATGTTGTCTTATGATATAAAAGATTTGCACACATAATGCAGCCCACAGCCCCTACAACAGATGCCATTTTATACCAGGGCAACCGCCACATCTTTTGACTAGGCCCAGAAATCATCCCTCTTTGAACTCCGCTCTCCCTTCCCCAACCCCTCACACAGAGAGCCCCGCACATCGCCTCCCCCTGCCAGCTCCACGCGAGCCTCGATCTCATCGAAGTCCTCCCATTTATTGTTGCAATTGTTCAGTATCACATCCACAGAATGTGCTCTCTGCCGAGCGTGAGACCAGAGCAGGCCCCAGCACAAGTGCCCATCCATTTCCACTAACCTTCCTGTGCTCCCTCTGCCCCCATCCTGCCAGGCCGGGCTCCACCAGTCCTCGACCCCTCACCCTCTTACATGATGATACCCATCTGACCCCCTTGCAGTGACCATTCCAGAACACCAACCGTAGACTTAATTCCTTGCAGCAGTATATTCGTCTCAATTCCAACACTTGTCTGTATCATGAGGCACCACGGAACATAAATAGTAGATCAAACCCCCAGGAGAAGACACCTGGGAGCAATAAAGGTCTGAATGTAGAGGTTGGAATCTCCATATATTAGCCCACCTTGTCTAAATACCCCCTTGAAGCAATGATTGTATATATGCCATTATTCACATATTATCAGTTCCTGTTGTTTAGTTTAGACAGTTAGAAGTTTGTTACATTTTGAACTGACCTTCACCGCGGAGATGGGCCCAGCTGACCGACGTGCCACAAGATCGACTGGGAAGCAGCGGCCAATTGCAGCCTGGCATCACCTATAGTGCAGGCTGTGTCATACGGGCCCACCAATCCACGCTGTTAATTTGTACCATATAGTATGACCTCACGGATGACAATATTCTTTAAAATGTGCTGCCCGTCTATTGTTTTGCAGAGTGCTCTCAGACAGCAAAGTTCTTTGCTTGTTAACTTTATTTTATATAAAGTTTTTTATCCTTGCAATGTATCATTCCCTGACGGGGCATGTTATTATTTTGGTCCATTGTGGAGTTAAGTGCTTGGGTGCCCACCTTCAGTAGGATGGGGAAAAGGTGTTGAAAGTAGGGGGATACCGCGTCTCATGCATCAGTGTCCCACCTCCACTCCCCAAGGGCCCCCCATCCAGGTGATCCTCCCCCCCACCCCCCTCTGGTCCATCCCAAGGAACTGGCTGCAATAGCGATGGCTGTGTCCTGGCCACCTAGATAACAGATCGGATTTCCGGAAGTGGTGGTCATGGGAGCAAGGCACACCATGCAGGGGTCTTCCCCTTGCTCTCAAGTTGTTACCTTCCCTGGGATGCCCCTTTCTCCCTGCACATCCCATAATCCCATGTGGCATGAATAGGAGGAGAAAGCACTTTGCCCGGAGAGCAGGCGGAATGTTGCATGAAGCAGAAAGACATACAGAATGAAGTGTGCAATTTGCGTTGCCTGCCACATCCCATATCTAAAATATTTAGGCATACAGAGGTATGCTACTTAATGGAAACGCTTATGGATCCTCATCACAAAGAGCTTGCAACTCACTTTTTTAACTACCAAATTGATGACTAAACAAGTAGCATTCACAAAGCTAAAGGTGTGCACTTTTGTGCATTCAAAGGTTTTTCTTTGCAAACATGCACAGAAAGTTTTGCCACACACTACATTTTCTGTACTATGGCACATCTGGGGGGGACCTAGGATCTTTGGCTGTCAGGGGAAGCGGACAGCTAAGTGATTCAACTCCTGCGGGTTGTATATGAGCAATCCCCTAGATTCTCTACAGTCATCCCTTTGGCGTTGCATAATGCACTCTCCAGTCATATACTCTGGGAGGATTCACAAGCCTAAGCCACCTGTGCACTGTAGTGCCAAATTTAAAGCAGAGAAGCACCAGGGGAAGAAACCCTGTCAAAACGGCCATACAGAAAAGTTTACACAAGGTGCTGTATACATGAGTCCAACTGCTCTTTGCTTTCCTGGGAGTATCCGTTTTGGCTTGGGGCTCTTTTATGAGCACAACTTCCACACAAAAGCCCCGGATTGGACTGCAGAGAGGATCTAAAAGAAGAATGGGTACCTGTGAAGACAGGAAATCACACCACACTCATACGCGTAGAGTTAGTGTCCAGGTCAACATATTAAAAGAGGAAAACATCCCTAGGCTCTGTGGAAGTTAGTACTGTGTTTCAGAGTCAATGTTGAAGCAGTGAGATAAGAAGAGGAAGTGAGCAATACATGGCCAAGCAAGTAGACCATAGTGTGAGTGAATTTAAAAAGAAGAGGTGGCTAAGTCAAATAGGGAACAATGAGAAAAGAGGGCTTGAAGGAGAGACCAGAGCAAAGCACCTGCTTAGGGCCTTACAGAACAGTGTGACAAGGGCCTGAAAGCACTGCAGAGGAGGAGAAGAGAATAGTCTGTTCTGAGTCTAGCCCAGATAATGGTGTTAGCTGCAAAACAATCAGAGCCAACACGAGGTTTGCAACCTCAACACAAGCCTGTGGTTGGTTCAATTCAGGGAGAATCACCCAGCTGGGGATTTTATAATTTCTGCATCCTAATAAGGACAGAAGTAGTGAGGGACAAAAATCATACTGCAGATGGCTGCTAAGGCAAGAGGAGAA
This sequence comes from Ambystoma mexicanum, assembly GCF_040938575.1. NCBI lineage: Eukaryota > Metazoa > Chordata > Amphibia > Caudata > Ambystomatidae > Ambystoma > Ambystoma mexicanum. The sequence goes on from NC_090934.1 coordinate 676,918,646, forward strand.
AGTTACAAGGTCTTGCAACCGTAAGAATGCCAGAAGACTCCTAGGGCATAGAGGGAGGTACGTAAGATCTTTCCCTAGTAGGAGTACATCACAAGGCTATAGTGTCTCGGAGAACTGATCATCACTGGAATACAAGGCCCAGCAAGACGTGTGCTGGCCACTCAAAACCACCCCGAGGCTGAAACTGTACTAAAGGATTCTTGCATGGGCATGGATGTCCCAGAATTGTATGGATTAGAATAGGGACTGAACTTTGGACTAAGAACACTACGTAATTGTTTATTTGTAGAGTGCTTGTAAATCAGCACCACTTTTCACTAATGTTTTGAAATGCCCAGTCAGTGCATGGTACCCAGCTAACAATGTCCTGTGATGCATCTACCCACTATGCACTACACCCAACATGGATGGAGAGTCAAAGTGAAGAAAAGAAAAACTTGTGTTGCTACCAGCAATTTCAATTTTGCAATGCATTGCTTGATACACCATCATGCATTTTGAACCGTTTGTATACAGAAAAGCACCCATGCATCAGCGGGTAGAGATTTACCATGATCTAAAAGAGAACTCACAGTAATGCAGCTGCCACACTCCCAGTACCTGCCACTTCCCTCCCAATGAATGCAACGAAATACAGGAACTATAAACTGGAGAAAGTATAAAGAACAGTAAGTGCTTCGTGGTTAGTAGGAAGGGGAGGATCTAGGGCCGGGGCGGGGGCTCTGCGAACTCAGGGACATGCTTTACATTTGCAGCTGCATCTGTGCTTGCCACAATAGATTCCACAACAAAAACGCCTTTGCATGTCCCTGCCTGATCAAATATAAAAAAGGTACAGACTGAAAAAACCTCTTAATTGGCAAACAGAAGAACACAAGGTGGAAAAACGCACAAAAAGATCCACCGTTTGGTTCTTAGTCCATATAATTCCAACAGTTCAATATTAAAGTATTATTTTGCAATCCAATCGTACCAATGGCATAAAAGGAAGAACAAAATTCAAATCAACATCAGGGACCCAACAAACCTAATTTAAGCGAGATTAACTAAACAAGCTGACCACAGTGACAACCAGGTTCAAATAATAGTTGGTTATTCAACTCTGAAACTGAAACACTGTAGGCTCTGAATGCCATTCTAAAGAATGTGCCATACTAAAAAACAAAAACACAAATAACGGATCACATGCTGTCCTGTATACCTGAAAGAACACTGATCGATTTGTTCTTGAGCTGTAGAGAGGACATTTTAAAACAGTGACCATAGCAGGCTTAACTTGGCATCAATTCAAGAAGCTCCAGTGCCTCAGTTGATACAGTCACTTGATGCATGGATTTACTATACCGATAGCCCCTGCAAAAAACACTAATGTCAATGTCCTAGGTCTGGAGAAGCCAAACTGAAAACTGGGCCACATGAGGACTGTGTGGAGCCTATTGCCCGACCAATAAAAAGGCTTGTCACTTCTCTTGCACTTCCCCCTAAGTCTGTGACACGCTCATCCAATCTTCTCTATACGCATACCCCGCTACCTAATTTTGACACTCCTAATTTTGCTAAAATCCATCACAAAATGATGTACTGATAATGGGAGCAAATATAAAAAGGTGGATTATAAAGAAACTGGACTATATTTTATCCCTATGTAGCTTTTAGGGTTGAGAAATGTTGGAGGGGATTGCATTTTCTATTTGTATTCCCATTATGTGAATATTGATTTCTAAATATTTTGGAATAAAATATTTGTAGAAAAATAGGATTCAGGGACAGGTACATGCTCACAACAGTTTGTGAACGAGGTTGGTGGTCGAGGGGTTAGAAGAAATACACTGCTTTATGAAATCAATTTAGTACCAGACTCTCTCCTAAGTACCACTTTGTAGCTGTCAAGACTGTAAAATGGAAATAGGCTGCAGAACCTTCTCACAAACCAGAGTCCAAATTTCAATTAGGTAAGTTAGGTTAAAGCTGAGGAGAATGTCAATACAAAGACTCCTGCTCTGGGCTGTATGGAAGAAAGCAGACAGCGCAAAAGAATTATTCTTAAAGTGTAGACAATAGGAAGGGAGGAAAAAAGTAAAAGGAACCCAATACACATGCAGACAAAGCCTTTTTGGGGACGACTCGCAAATTCACCAGAGGGGAAACGAATGAGGGGGTGGAAGGTGGAACAGCAGAGAACCACTTTGAGAAGAGCACAAAAACTCAACAAACTACCCATGGAGAGATGACTTCCTCCTTTTAGACTACAGGGAAGAGTGCACATAGAATTATGCATATCTACAGTCTAATTTAAGTCTGTGCTTATGTTCTAGTATTATCTCGGAAACATGGTCGCTGCTCTGGACATTAGGCAGTCATAGACGTTTCCTCGCCTGGAAAGGGTGTAGGATCCAAGGACAGCTATTGCTTCCTCCCACAGGAAGTCTAATCTCATGATCTCCTGCATCTTGACACTATTGTATACTCATCTAGAGTCAAAGTCCTTTCTGCTAATTTGGTTTTTCCAGTGGTACTGGATTCCCCAATGACCTTGTACTGTCACAGAAACTCCTCTTCACTCTCTCTCGGAAACGCAATGAAGGAAAGTTAATCAAAGTGCTTAACTACGTCACTCCTCTTCTGAGCAGCATTAATGACTCGAGTTTCCTACAATTAGTTTAGCACAGTTATGTGTCATAAATTCAATTGGCCCTTTATTGTGAATAGGCTATTGGTATTTATATTGGTAATTTATTTTGCTTTTCTTTTTTGTGAGTTTCTCAGCCCCATGTTTAAAGAGGGGGTTTTCACCCACCATAACTTCCCTCATTGCCCTTTCCATACCCTTTTCCTTCTTCCCTTATGGATCCCTCCATTTTGTCCACCTCTTTACCCCCTATCGTTATGCCCCTCCCTGACTTAAATATGTATTGCCTCCACCAACATTGTTTTCCTCAATGGTGGGTTCTCAGTGGATGTTTCATATTGGTGGCAGTAAACGTAGGACAAGACACCGGCTTTAGCAAGAGAGCAGGTCAATGGTATTTATTGACCTGTTGTCTCATGATATGAGCTTAATTATCCTTAGCAGATCTTCACACTAATTTACCCATGATTACCATCAGTGCCCTCAGCCATGCATTTCGACCAGGTTTTCTTTCCAGTGACATTTAAGTCAATGGGCACATGCTACCGACACTCCTGCAGATCATTTGTTTAGGTGTACTATTCCATGTTCATCATCCCAGGATCGTCCACTCATATTAGTGGCTTGTAATACTCTTGTTCATGTCCACTTGATACCATTTCCAATTCCCCGCCCACAGTGAGTTTCAATTTAGACATTCTCCATGAAAAAAACATCCAGGGTAGAACAAACGTGCACCCTCTAAACTCATAAATTTGTCATAACAGCTAAGACAACTGTAGAATGTACTTGTTGCAGATCCAAATGAAAATTAATAGGATTGCATTGAGAATGGGTACATTCAGGCAGGAATCATAAGTACCTTAGTGTGGTTGGGATGATGGCGTATGCCCCAAAAATATGTAGCATTCCTGTTCAGTAATAATATACATCACTTTCCCTACAATTCAGAGCACTTAACATGTGAGTTAAAGAGACCTTCTTGAATGGTTTGTCTTCTTCATACAAGAATGATCTTTGTTTGGAGGAGAACAGTTTCTACTGCACCACTATACTGTGGGCAGACTCAACAGCTACGAGTCAAAGGCTTAGATATTCCTGTACTGTTAAGGGCCATTTTAAAGGGGTGGTACAGTGCATCAATTTCTTTAAAAAAAAATATGAAAGTACTAATTTTTGCAGGTTATTTGGTGTAAGGCAGGCCTCTTTTTTTGAAGACAGAAATCGGGCCATGCAATACTCCAACGCATACTTGATAAACTTGGATTTCAATACTAACACTGAAGCCCAAAATGAGAGCACCAACAGCTGAACTATTAGCAACAACAGTACAGAGAAATACTGACAAGGGCCTTCATCAACTGGGTTGGGTTATGCACTGTATAGCTTTTTGGTTTTACGACCTTTATCAAAAACTTCAGCGCGTTATTGCCAGAGAGGAGTACATTCAAGAGTGTAGATGCACTAGTTATGATGGACGACATTGTATACATGATTTTACCACTGTTCTGCCCACAATGTATAGAGTCCTGAAGAGGAGCTTCGATTTAGTAGCCTGTAGATATGCCCCCTAAACATAATGACTGGAATGTGAAAACATTCCCGAAACAAATGTGTTGGTTCTTATTAATAGGTAACCTTCTCAACAATCAACATGAATACTGAAAAGAGTGCCAGAAAACACTAATGCCAGCCTGGTTTGCATGAAAGTTAGTAGAAATCAATGATAAAGTAATTAAAAGTTGTCACTAGCTGTTTGGTACTGGGATAGGTTGAAATAATTACATTATCCATGGTTTCTAACCTTAGTATTATTCTTTAATGCTGTTCGCTCCCACTTTCCACTATTTACCATTTTTGTTCACTCTTCACAGATTTAATTTTTAATTTATGTCCAAGTTTCACCATTTGAGATTTCTGCATAGTTTTTTTGCAAAGCCCTTAAACAAAAAGGGGGATTTTAGACGCATTAAGGAGGCCATGAACATACTAACTTTTATGGAATACTTTTTTCATCAGGCAATCCACCGATAGAGACCAAGGTTGAATAGGGTAGATTTTCTAACTATCTTAATGAAGGTAGTAACCCAACTTTAACAACTGAAAAGAAATCCGAGTAAAGGAGATCTAAATGTGCCACTAGAAAAATTAAAGAACTAGAATTACACACTTTCAACCCACAACAATGTTTAACCATTGGGAAGTTTAATTGGATCTCCCAAATAATGAACTAAGGCCTGGTTAAAATAAAATGCACTTGGAGAGCCCCATAGTAGTACATTTCATGTTGGTTACAGAAGAGTCCACTTGCTTTCAAGCAATAGTTTTGATTTGCTTCAGGTTGCTTCTTCACTGCGGATGTGTAGGTCTGACTAGGCAACGGTTTAGCTCTTTTCCTGACCTCCTGCAGTAGTATGTAAAGGGACTGTGTCAATCAGTTGCTTTATTACATAGAGACTGCATCATGGTAAAGACTTTGTTAGTGTCAGACATTTTTCAGGACCTAGTGTAACTGTGCAAGTTGAGTATTCTGGAGTACTCATCCTTTGGCTCTCCAAATCACCTCTTTGCTGACGACATTCAAATATTGCTCTCCATTCCCTCTTTCACCCACGCCATCTCAGGACAGATTACCAACTGTCTCACTGAAATCCGTCTCTGTATGGCTCTCTGCAGCCTCATTCTGAACTCTACGCTCCCCTCCCATCTCCTATCGCTTTCCTGCCTGAATTTCTTGCGACCTTGTCCAAGCCAAGGATCTAAACTTGAGGTGCTCTTTCATGGAAACCTCTGTTTGTAAGAACTCAGCACTACCACAGCCTCTGCTGCTTGTATTAACCTCAACTTTCAAGAAATGTGCCAATTCCTTACTTGCCGCTCCACAGAAACTCTAATCTCCATGCTTGTTTTCAACAAACTAGAGTACTGCCTGTGCCTACTCCTTAGCCTTCTTCACTACACTCATTCCTCCCTCTAGCGAAAGCTTAACTTTGCTGCCCACACACATGACCTACTGACAACATGCATGCTGGTTGGCTCTTATGCATAACCGCTCCTTTTCAAGTTCCTTCTCCTAGTCTACAAAGCTATCACTGGTCTTACTCCTCAGTAGCTGTCTGACTGTATCTCTGTCTGCTCTCTATTTAGTTTCCGTCACTCAGTCTATGCACTCAAACTCACTGTCACATGCATCTCATGTGCATTCTCTTGCTTCCAGTTTTTCTACCACCGACTTGCTCAATTGATTGGAACCTGTTGCCATCACAATCAATGGCATCTAGACTGTGGATCTCTTCAAAGCGCGGCTTAAACTTCACTTAAAGAGGGAGGCCCTCCAATCCTCCCTACATGACCCCAGCACTCCCCTCCGGTGCTGCATAATAATGTAAATTTGCATTTTTGTACAGCATTGCTCTTTAGTTTGAAGCACCCATCCCTATCTTTGCAAGCCACCTGTTGCTTATATGTTTTGTTTTCTTTGGTTTGTTATGTCACTGGTCTATTTTCCACTTTGTTCACACCCTAAAACTTGTTATCCACTCATCATCTTTGTGGTATTGTACAGGCACCCTTTTGAGTAATGCTTGTGCCATCTGCAGATGTGTTATTGAAAGTAATTTCTGATGATAATTGTTGTCCTTGTTCCACAAATAAATACAATAATAAATGCAGAGGATTAAGGGCAGAGACATTTGCATTTGTTTTATACTAATAGGACTCCTTGACCCCTTTTTCCCTTTTTGTCATTTTTTTTTTAATTTGACAATTTTGATGCGTAAAACTACTGTAAATTGAAATTGTCATCACAAGACTAACCTGAACAAACTAGGCCTGAGCAAACCGCATTGCAATTCATGTTGGATGATTTAATAGTGAGATTAGTCAAATCAAACTAGTAAGCTGAAAGAAACGTTATAGCATACACAAAGGGCTTGCAAGTCATTTTTGAAATTGTTTATTACCTTTGCATCGATTATGACTGGGCCAATTGCCCTGGAGACAGAAGAGAATTTATGCAGCCTACTTTTCATTTAAGCAAGACCCTGGGGTCTTCTGTCTGCAGAGGTAGACAGCATGGGCCTTGTGAAACAGTGATAGTTGCGAACGATAATTCTTGAATTATTTCACAGACCAGTAAAAGAATTTCCCAAGATTGCGCAATTTAAAACCAGAAAGAAATCCACTGCTGAAAGTTCGTTAAATATAAAATAATAACTATCAAACTTTGATGGTTTAATTGAAGGAAAGCAAAAAAATAAAATATATCTATATATATATATCGACTTTTTTTCTGAACAGTTGGAAAAGGGTTGAATGCACTTTGCAGATCCACAGTAGCAAGTTCAGATAACACGCTGTTTACACCGAAGTGGACTCCATCTGGAAAGTTTCCCATGCAGCTGGAGGATTAGTGGGGGGTTGAGCTGTAACTTATGGCAGGCCCGAAATGTCAACCACATCTATACAGAGAGTAATGTTACAGCTACCGGCAGACGCGGGGAGAGGCACGCAGTCTCGCCTTCAGACAAGGTGAGCCTCAAGCATGATGGCTGGCTGGACACTGTAAAGTAGAGAGCTTAACCTTGCACCCTTTGCTGGAATAACGGCACACGCCCTGAAAGTACCAAGGATCCACATGGGAGCACAAAGAACGTGAGCTCGTGGGCGCGTCACAGGCTCTCTCCTCGGGTCTTCGCAAGGCTACACATATTCAGACAGATAATCACAGGGTTTACAGAATAATTTGCAGCTTATGAGTTCAGAATGAACACATCCTTTAATGTTGGACTGTGAAGAAGTTGTATGAATGTAAAACAGCTGCATAAATCAAAATATGCATTTGTAGAGTTTCTCATGAATGTTATTTCTCAAAACAAAACTAAAACTCTTCTCGATAAAACAAGACCACTTGTTTCATTCTGCAAACATTCGTTTTCTTTTTTGTGAGCTAAAAAAAGGTTCTGGCCTTAAAAAACAAACCATGTTTTTTATTTATTTGTTATAAATTGTTCTGCAATCTTGCAAACTATAAACCAAAGGCATTTATAAAAGAACACTTCAATACGGTCAATTATAATTCCAGTATTTGCTCTGCTCCCCAGTTTACTGTGTGTCGGGTGTTGGCGTTTATTCGGTGAACATTGACTGGCACAGTGTACAAGGCAAATCAAGTACTGTAAAGGTTAATTCAAACTTTTTCCTGTAGAAGCCTGAAGCGCACATTAGCAATGAACTGCCCACTTTTATAATGAATCAGGTTCGTCTTCGTCAATGGATTTCCTGCCTGTATTTCTGTCCATTTATTTGAATAGTGCGGTTTTGTTTTGTTTAGAAGTGATGTGCAGAGTGCACTTAATTGATATTAATGGTGACATGTATAGTGCTATCTTGTGATTGTTGTTTGGCTATTCATGATTGATAGTCATGACTATCTAAGTTATTAGAGACTGTTTAAATTTGTGTTTTATAATGTAACTTTGTTTTATGACTTTTATATTTGAAAGGTTTATTTATTTTAAAAATAAAAAAATAGTGTTTCTGTTTGTAATAGGGGTGTCGTACTGCATGACGAACTTCCTGAAAGCCTAAAGTGGAGTTTGGCAACCAATGATGATGGAAGTACACGATAGCAACATTTTTATATAGCGCTTGCTATACACGTTTTTGGACTTTTACGCACATGTACTATAATTAAGAATTTTAGCCCAGGAATGTCGGCAATATTGTCTTGATATAAGCCCGGAAGCCCAACTTAAAGAATTGAGTTAAAGTAAGGACTAATAAGGAGGGATTCAGGACCATAACCCCTTGTACTGACTGCAGCCACCAACTTTGATGCTGTTACCATCAAGCGAGTGACACAGGTGTGTAGCGCTGACCCTCTTATTTTCTCCTTTGCATAATGTTTGGTGCACAGAGGAGAAATAGGAGGGTGAAAAAAAAGAGAAACCCATTCCAAGATGGCCACTGAGAGAAGGATTCTTGACAGCCACATGAGCTTGGCCCCTTTCCATGATACATTATATGTTTATTCATGGCAAAGAGAAAGAGGCCGAACAATAAACATGTGAGGGCTGGTTAGAGTGCTGTGACAACATAACCAATAACTATATAGGCAGCGATTGGTGCTGGAGGAGACTTGTAGATCCTGAGAGCCATCAGGCTCTTTATAACTTTGGCTACAACAGTGATTATTGCCTGGTAGCCTGGGATCCTGACTGGATGTCTGCTAAGCAGCATTACTCTATGGGTACCGATGGGTGCCAGTATTGCCCATTTCAATCACACTCATACATTGGATCTCAGAAGGATGAACAACTGAGTTGGCCCTATCGAGATTCAAAGTTTTGAAGCATTTTAAATGCAGGGTTCAGCTCAATCGTTTTGGTGTTCCATACCTAGCAAGTTCGGGGGTTTAATTTTGTGCCAAATGGTTCAGCACTAGACAATTTATTGTTCATTGTAATATCGTAAAGGAAGGAGGGCACATTTGATTTCTTTTGAGTACTTGTACAATAACCATCACAACTGGAGGGGACGATTATAATCAACAGATTTACAATGGAGCAGTGATGTCATCAGGTTTTGATGACTTCACACGCTCGACATGTCTGAACAGCCATCAACTTTGTGTATATAACTAGGTAGGTCACACAGCAACGCTTTCCATCTGCTCCAGAAGATTACATTGTCTTAGTGAGAACGAGTGAAGGATTAGAGGTAAGCAATGTGTTGCTTATGAGCTGATATTTTGGTGATGGATTGAATACGCCTATGATGGTAATTTGATGGTAATTCAGGATCTTGAATGTTCTTTTAGGTTTCAGTTTTGAATCATGGAAACCAGGTGCAAATAGTATTAAGCAAAATAGAGAAATAGCTCATTTTTAGGTATTCTGCATTTCGCTTTTGATTATAAGTTTGAATTTTGTTTAATAGGCAATCAACAGATTGGAGCCACAGATTTTCCACAAGCACGGGTAGGGTTTATTTGAGCGCATATATGTCAAGCAACAAAAAGATTGATAACTAGAATTAATCATGTACTCACAATTCAACTGAATGTATTTGATATTCCCCTGAAGATGGACAGATGTCCGAAATGCATGGGGTACTGTTTCCGCCACTTCTCTTAAAAATGAAGATATGCACCATTAAAGGATGTTTAAAAAAGAAGACAAATAGTCTGATGTGTATATCATTGTTTGTTTAATTTGAGTTTGTGAAACAGTACTTATGCTGTAGTGTTTACTACAATTTGGCGTCTCCAGAGCTGGTCATTTTTTATCATCAGAAATAGTCTCCTGGTTATTGTTCCTGATAAAGTGCTTATCAGGTTTCTGGAGGACACCTTTAACTTTTTGTGAATTATCTGTAAATTGAACATGCATTATGCACTTTGAGTGGTGCCTGCCCACATCTATCATCATTGAAAAGACATGCTTTCTCCACTGTTTGCGCTTTTGTGCCAATTTACTGCAAAACTCAGTATTCATATAATTGTTATAAAAGTGGTATGCGTTGATCATATTCCACAATCTCAATCTTTCATCCCTTCTCTTTCCTGTACACATCTCTCGTGTTTGTTTTACCCTGCTCCACTTTCATCTTCCTTCTCCACTGATACCCTTCTTCATTCCTACTCAGACTAAGGTCTAGATAACCCTGGGATCGACAGAGTACGCAACATTCCAGACAAGCCTAAGTGCTGTTAGACATTAAGGTGATGAATGGTGACTGTAAAAACCTTTAACATAACATATTGGCAGAATATAACCTAATGCTACAGGAAGGTGTCCCTGCTGTTTGGTACTCCTTTAACCTAAACCCAGACAGCACAATACGGAGACATGTTTTGTCTTCTCTTTAAAAAATGCAATTTTTTTACACAGCGCAAATCAGAATTATTTTCCTTATGACGAGGACTGTGAGGAAGAGGCCTTTCTCCATCTCAAAATGTGCAAAACCAAATTATGAATGCTGAACAAAGCTATCATCCATTCAAGATTGCATACTTCCTTTTAGTATGTTCAATAAGATGCACTTTTGCCAGAATGAAAGGTCTTAATAATCAAGGAGAGAAACTCTTAGGGTTTGTTCCCATCTGTTCTTTAAATGAGATGATAAATTGAGAGCGGCTCTAGCAAGGGGCCATTTCCCAAGTGCTGGGTGCAGCCTAAAGAGTGATGAGCATGGTGTACAGAGGGGCCGGAGGCAGACAGCTTATGCAAGGGCCACATAGCCTACAAAATACATCATGGGGCCCTGCAAATATGTATTTAGGTCTCTAAGCATGGTCTCATGTGGTTCTATCTATATCCATTTTGTGTGTTGTGAATACATCATCTCTGCTTTGTAAATACATTACTTTCTCACTCAGTATATGAACAATTCAAATCATTCTGTAATTAAATTGCCTTTAAGAAAGAGGAGGGGAACAAACAGCACTAATGTGGGCAGGACCATACCTATAATTTAGAGAGTCCTAGGCAGCACAACATGTGCTGGCTTCCATAGTTTGCTTGTATAGGGATATCAATGATATCACAGCAATGACGTGCAGAACTAGTTTGATACTTGAGGGGATCACATTAAATTGAAAGAAGTTGCAAGGAGTAAGTCAAGAGACAAAAGCTTTGTGATGTCCAATATATAAATGGTCAGTGGTATTAATATAGAATGCAACATCATGAGCAAGTGAGTCTTATTTTCTGGTGAGATAACAGTGTGAGCTGAATCCCTTCGATGGACTTCTAATGTTGGCAGATAAGGCAGTTTGATGAAATCATTTGCCCATGAGCACACACAGTTTGGTTAAGTAGCAAAGTCAATTATGCAGTGTAGGCACTTGAAGACATATTTTCCCAGCAGTAGTTGGTAGAAATATTGTGACAGGTCTTTATGCAAATTTGGTTTGAAAACACCATCTGACTTTGGAATACAGTCAAAATAAATCGGATTGTGTTTTGCTAACTGGAGCAAACTTTTTGCAGGCCTTTCATTAATGCTTTTTTTAATGGGATCTATATTTGGCCATGCTGCCCAAACTAGCAATACTTTCTAAATTCAGAAGATGCAAATGAGGATTATTTTGACAATAAAACAAAATCTCCTACTAATGCTTTTATTATTTAGAAAGCTATATTCCTAAACATATCTCTTGCTGTGACCATAGGTTCCAAGGACATCAGGACATGCATAGGGCTTGGAGCAGACTGGTCAAAGTGGCTTGAAATGCCTGGGCATAAGTAAGCAACAACATCACTATAGTAAAATGGCTGCCACATTCACAGCGGCCACCATAGAGAGAGCAAACATTTGAGATGGAATACTCTCTATGTCGGACCCAACCACAGAGAGCCCATGCACAATATTTAGAACTGTTTCGCAGTGGTGACAGGCAGCTGTCTAGAACCAGCACAGCAAACTACCGACACGTTACAGACATCTCGTAAAGTAAGAGCAGAGCGCAGGACCACAACAGTGGGCAGCCATAGGGAGGGCAACACCAGCCAGCTATAGGCATACGATCAAGTTCTGAGGCCAAAAATAAATCTTTTATTAATACATCTCCCGCCAAACATTTTTACAATGGAGAAGACATCTTTTACCTTCAACGTGTTATGAAAATCACGAGAAGGCAGGTAATCATTACATTCAGGCAACAATATAGTAAACAGGCATTGATTCAAGTATTTAGCAGACTACTGCATTGAAGTACCCTATAGATCGGACCCGGGATGTATTTCCTATAATGCATGCACACAGCCAGTTAAGTGGTGTGTACAAGGTCGACCCAGAGATGGGTATAGGTAGAGCCTCACCGTCCCAGTTGCACAAGAAAGTTGTAGCAAAAAAAGCGATCGAGTTTAATCGGATATAACACACTCTCAACAGGGTCCACAACTTGGTTCCAGCAAGATAGAAATACATGGACGTGGTCTACCCAATTGAAAGGCTGTGCATAGTCAAGATTTGTAGCCTTCGTGACACTGTGCCCCTGAAGAGCACCTAAATCATAAGGTACACTTCTTGAGGGTCACTTTTATATTAGTCCACTGCTGACGTGTGTATCAGTCACATTTAAACTTCAAACACGGATCTGGTTTTATGTCTTTGTATTGCAGTATCCATGAAAATTACACCTTGAAGAAGAAGTAGCCCTCGTCGAAACTAGCGCTAGTCTAGATTTAGCTTGTTACTTCTAGACGTAGCCCGTGAACATGGCAGTATAGTTTTTGCTAGTAGGCACGCTATACTATAGAGACACTGAGCACTTTGAAAAATGAGTCTTTAGACCAGTCAAAAATGTGTTCAATTATACAGCGCTTCTAGAGGCAAGCTCTCCATAGGCATATACAAATCATTATAGAGTGCTCATACTCATTAAAATCTTTTGTGATTCAATGAACAAATACATGTTGAATGGGGACTATAACATGAAATAAATGTCGTATAGCCCCATGCTATCACTGTTTGCACTGTAGCACTTTTTATTTTTTTTTTACTGTTACTTGTATACAGTTTCATAATCTGTTGGTGAAAAAAGAGCTATGTGTGAGTACGAAGAATGAGTCATAATGAATTGTTGAATTTATATATATGTATAATTTTCAACACAAGATCAATGCAAGAAATCCTTTCTACAATTATGAACATTACAGCATTTCCTCATTAGTAGATAATACACATGCTGTAGCAGTGGATTAGCCACAAGGTTTTCAGCGTAGGCAAGTTTTACCTCATAGGAGGCTACTAGAGATGAAAGTAAGAGGTAACACCTAGGGGTTCAACATACACTACCATACATTGAGTCCTTTGGTTAATATCCCTGCCAGTGTATGGTAAAGGGGCTCCCGCAGTAGGTTCTATACGCAGGCACTTGAAGACATTTTCCCAGCAGTATTTGGTAGAAATATTGTGACAGGTCTTTTTACAAATTTGGTTTGAAAACACCATTTGACTTTGGAATGCAGTGCAACACATATTGGATTGTGTTTTGCTGGCTGGAATAAATTGTTTTGCAGGGCTTTCATTAATGCTTTTATATGGTATCTAAATTTGGCACAAATTAGCAATATATTCTAAATTTAGAAGTGGACAATAAAAACAATGTCCTAATGATGCTTTTATTATTTAGAAAGCTACATTGCCAACATGTCTCTTGTTGTGACCACAGGTTCCAAGGACATCAGCACATGGATAGGACTTTGAGCAGACTGGTCAACGTGGCTCTACTGAAGGATTGCCTTATAGTGCGATCGAATTAGAACCTATTTACCACTGAGGTCTTAAGGTGGAGAGTGTAAGCAATTCCAAATGTCTTCAAATGTCAAACTCAGCACAGGGCTTAGACTAGGGAAATCATCCATTCATGGCCAGAAGTCTTAGTTACTTACCTGTAACTGTATTTCTCCAGCATTGGTATCTTTCATAGATTCAGATGCTTGAATATTCCCCGTCGTCAGACTGGGAATCCTCGGTGATAAATTAAATAATAATACATTTAAAAAAAAAAAAAAAAAAAAAAAATATATATATATATATATATATATATATATATATATATATATATATATATATATATATATATATATATATATATATATAAATATACACTGCCACCTAGCAGTGCATGTACATAGCCCATTATAGCCTATGAGCCACTTTATTATGTAGTCCCTCCACCTCACTTTGGTCCTTTATGGCCCCAGCCAATGAGGTGGCAGGGCTTAAGCTCCGCCCCCGGCAGCTATCCTCAGATTTTGAAAAGTAGAGATTACAGTATGATGGATGCCGAGCCTAGGAGCAGCCTCTCAGGGGAGGCGGGCGGGCGCATGTGAATCTATGAAAGATACCAATGCTGGAGAAATACAGTTACAGGTAAGTAACTAAGACTTCTCCAGCATTGGATCTTTCATAGATTCAGATGCTTGAATAGAATACCAAGCAGTTAAAACATGCCACCATTATAAACAGATATGCATAATTACAGAAAAACATATTTCTGATCAAACCTTTACCATGCAGCAACACAACGGTTACATACTTCGGGAAAGGTGGGAAAGGAGGCTGGTCCTACCTTATACAAAGAGATGGCGGAGCACTGCCTGTCCAACTGCAGTTTCTTTGTTGGTATCTTCAGTCAGGCAGTAGTGTTTCGCGAAAGTATGCAGAGTGCTCCACGTGGCAGCTCTGCATAAGTCTTTCAAGGCCACCCCTGCGTGGAATGCTGTAGACGTCGCCCTTCCTCTGGTGGAGTGCGCAGACGGCGGTCTAGTTAAAGGGTCGCCTTTCAACTGATGACAGTGGGTGATGCAGGACGATACCCAGCGTGCCAGGCTTTGTTTGGATATATGTTGGCCCTTGGTACGGCCAGAGAAGGAAATGAATAGCCGGTTTGAGGAGCGGAACTCCTTGGTTCTTTGCAAGTAAAACTTCAACACCCTAGAAATGTCTAGAGAGTGTAATGTCCTTTCCGCTTCCGAAGCGTGATTCTGGAAGAAGGTTGGTAAAACAATGCGCTCAGTGAAGGACATCTCCGAAAGTACCTTGGGGAGGAACTTCGGGTGAGGCCTTAAGATGACGCGGTCCTTCTGGAACAAGGTAAACGGAGGTTCCGAAGACAAAGCTTGCAACTCACTGATCCTTCTGGCCGATGTGATGGCTACCAGGAAGGATGTCTTCCAGGACAAGAATTTCATATCGCATCTATGTATGGGCTCGAAGGGAGGTTGCATGACGGCTGTTAAAACGGTGTTGAGGCTCCAGTCCGGAACTGGTGTAGGTGTAGGCGGATAAGTACGCATCAGTCCTTTCAGGAAGATCTTGATCGCTGGTAAGGAGAGTAAGGCTTGCGTCTCCGCGGTTACTGTGTAGGCCGCTATGGCTGACAGATGGACCTTGATAGAGGACAGTGAGAGCCCTGATTTAGCCAGGTGCAACAAGTAAGGCAGAATTTGATCAACCGAGGCCGTGAGGGGATCGATCGCAGAGGTCTCGCACCATTTGGAAAACCTGGTCCATTTTCTGGTGTAGGTGAGTTGCGTGGACGGGGCTCTAGCGGCCCTGATGATATCCCAGCATCCTGATGGTAACTTTAGGTGCATCAGTTTACGCTGCTCAGGAACCATGCTTTGAGGGACAGGCTCCTCGGGTCGTGGTGGAGGACCTTGCGGTTCTGTTGTGTCAGTAGATATTGATGTGATTTGAGACGAATCGGGGTTTTGCAGGATAGATGTCTCAGCGTCGGGTACCAGACTTGCCGTGCCCAATCGGGTGCAATAAGAATCAAGGAACAATCCTGTTCTTTCACCCTGCGAAGTACCCTCGACATGAGGGGAATGGGTGGGAAGGCGTAGAGGAACTTCCCCGACCAATCCACTGAGAACGCGTCTCCCAGCGATTGGTGCTCGGGGTATCTTGACGCAAATGTCTTGCATTTTTTGTTATTCCTGGTGGCAAAAAGGTCGATCTGCGGATGGCCCCATAAGGCAAATATCCGTCGGGTTTCTCTGTCGTCCAACTCCCACTCGTGTGACGCTGTGTATTCTCTGCTTAATCTGTCCGCTAGGACATTGTCCACTCCTGGAAGGTGCTCTGCCCTGATCTGTATCCCGTAGCGCAAGGCCCATGCCCATAGCTGTTGGGCTTCTTGCGACAGAATATGAGACCTCGTGCCTCCCTGCTTGTTTGTATAGTGCATGGAGGTCGTGTTGTCTGTCTGGACTGTAAGAACTTGACCAGCTATAACCGGTAGGAAGGCTTTCAGCGCCAACCTTACGGCCCTGAGCTCCAACACGTTGATGTGGAGCTGGGACTCTTGTGCCGACCAAGATCCCTTGGTTTGGAGGTCCGCAAGATGAGCGCCCCAGCCTGATAAGGAAGCGTCCGTCCGCAGCAGGAGGGTCGATGTCGGTGCTTGAAACGGCATTCCCTGTAGAAGATTCCTCGGAGCGTTCCACCATCGAAGGGCCTTGTGCAACGTCGATGGAATCTGGACAATGTCCTCCCAGCATCCGAAAGCTTGTTTCCATTGATGGTCCAGAGCTTCCTGAACCGGCCTCATGCGAAGCCTGCAGTTCGGTATGAGGAATATGCATGATGACATCATGCCCAAAAGGGATTTGTAAGAGCGTACAGATGTTGTCTCTTTCTGTAGGAAGTTCGAAGTTAAGCGTAGAATCGCTGCTATTCTCTCTGTGGATGGTCTCACTCTGGGAATGCTGGAGTCGAGCTCGGCTCCCAGGAAGAGAGCTACCTTGCTGGGAACGAGGCAGGACTTCGTCTGGTTGATGGAGAAACCTAACTCTTTTAGGAGGTTGACCGTCCTCGACACTGCCGAACGAGCCTTTGCAGCTGAACTTGCCTTTAGAAGCCAATCGTCCAGGTATGGAAAAACGTCCGTTCCTGCTCTCCTGAGACTTGCCGCTACCGATGCCAGGCATTTCGTGAAAACTCTTGGCGCCGATTTTAGACCGAACGGAAGCACTTGAAACTGAAAGTGGAGCCCTCCCACTGTGAACCTGAGGAACTGCCTGTGTGCTGGATGGATCGGAATGTGGAAGTATGCATCCTCCAAGTCTAAAGTGGCCAAGAAGTCGTGCTTGTTTAACCAAGGTAGCACCCCTTGTAGAGCTACCATCTTGAAAGTTATGCGCTTGATGAACTTGTTGAGAGCCCTCAGGTCCAAGATGGGCCTCCATTGACCGTTTTTCTTTCTGATGAGGAAGAATCGGGAGTAGAAACCTTTTCCCCTCTGAGAATAGGGTACTGGTTCTACTGCTGCCTTCTGGAGCAGTTTTTTCACTTCGGACATGACCTGTCTTAGCATATGCACTCTGCGGGGAGTTGGAGGCAGGGAAGGAGGTTGGTCAAGAAATTCCAAGGTGTGACCCTTTCGGATCACCTGTAACACCCATAATACCGGCCTCATGCGAAGCCTGCAGTTCGGTATGAGGAATATGCATGATGACATCATGCCCAAAAGGGATTTGTAAGAGCGTACAGATGTTGTCTCTTTCTGTAGGAAGTTCGAAGTTAAGCGTAGAATCGCTGCTATTCTCTCTGTGGATGGTCTCACTCTGGGAATGCTGGAGTCGAGCTCGGCTCCCAGGAAGAGAGCTACCTTGCTGGGAACGAGGCAGGACTTCGTCTGGTTGATGGAGAAACCTAACTCTTTTAGGAGGTTGACCGTCCTCGACACTGCCGAACGAGCCTTTGCAGCTGAACTTGCCTTTAGAAGCCAATCGTCCAGGTATGGAAAAACGTCCGTCCGTCAATCACATCCTGTCCGATGTGATTGACCGCCAGCGCTGGAAAAACTGGCTCACCCTTCCCCCCCACCGGGGCGTGGCGAAGGAGGGGGCGAGATTGGTCGTCAGTTCTGCTTGCCTTGCGACTTCCCTTGGGCGGAGCCACGTCTGCCTCTATGGGCGTATCTGTTGGATGACCGATATTTATTGTCTTGGTACGTGCCGCCTTGTGCTTTTTGACCATAGGAGGAACGGCTGTATCCCCTGAACTTGGAAAATGAACCTCTAAAGGGACGAAAAGACCGATGGTCCTTACTTTTGTCCTTTAAAGAACTGATGGCTCTGGCTGTGTCAGTGTCTGTCTTGATTGCCTTCAAATGGTCGTCTATCTTTTTCCCAAAGAGATCTTGGCCGTCAAATGGCATGTCTAGTATCTGCGCCTGAACTTCAGGTCTAAAGTTAGTAGCCTTCATCCAGGCCTGCCTTCTGCACACTGTGCCGTGCGCCATCTGCCTGAAGCCTGATTCGGCCACATCAACTGCTGCGTCGATCATGTGATCCGATGTTGCTTCACCATCCGCGATTATGGATTTTGCCTCCTCCTGGAGCTCCGGTGGTAATTGTTTCGCCAAGTTAGACATGCGGAGCCAAAGCTCGCGATCGAATCTTGCGGTCATGGCCAGTGCATTACCCGCTCTGATTGTAAGTGATGCAGAAGATGATACTTTCCTGCCCATGGCTTCCAATTTACGTCCGTCCTTATCCGGTGGTGCCGACAACGGTGACGAGGGGTTGGCGAGTTTCTTTCTGGCCGCCACTGTAATAACTGAGTCCGGTTTCGTATGACCCCTTAAACAAAGCGGTGCCGAATCCGGAGCTTTATATTTCTTTTCTGGCCTGGACACCAACGCCGGAGTCAATAAAGGCGTAGATAGGATCTTGGATCTGGAATCCCAGATGGTATCAAGGAGGGGAATAGTGGTCACTGTCCTCCTTCGTTTGTCCCTGTGCTCATAGAGCACTGATTGCCTTTCCTCCGAAGAAACCTGAATTTTAAACAGTTCTGCGGCTTTACCAATTATGGTGTGGAAAGAGACGAGATCATCCGGTGGTGAGGCCTTGCCCGGCGAGTCTCTCCTCCTGGGCTTCTCGACGACGTAGTCATCCCAATCATTGGGTGCGCCTGGCTCCTGAGGTATTTCTCCTTCTTCTGGTTCCGAAAATTCACCAAAAGGATCCTCCTGCCAGTCTGATACCGAGATGGTGGACGGTACCATGGTGGGATCTACGTCCGGAGATCGCGGTCTGTGCGATGACTGTGGTGACGGGACTCTTGTAGGTGAAGCACTGTGGGTGCTGCTCCTCGGTCTTCGAGCAGGTGATCTCATCCGTTTTTGCGGTCTACTCCTGTAAGGAGAGCAACCCGATGTGCCTGGAATCGGGGATGACTCTCTAGGAATGGGATTAATCGGAATTTGCTTCTCCCTTTGCCATTTGTAAAATTCTTCTACAATCCTCTGCACGGATAACATGAGCACCGGGTCATGAGGATATTCGGATTCTCCCGTGGACGGGTGCCAAGGAGGGCTGTATTGTTTCGGTAAGGGACCGATGGACTCTTCCACCACTTCCGCATCAGAGAATTCTTCCTGAAGAATTATATCCGGAAGTTCTGCCATGTGCCCCAAAGGTGAAAATTGCTGCACCAGAGGTTCAGTTACAGTATTCTTCTCAATGATATTGCTTGTAATGACAGGAGCTTCAAGAGTGAGAGGCAGTAATTCCTCTGTAACTGCCGAAATTTGCGGTGCCTCTGAAGGCGTTATGGATGATGTTATCCTCGTCGACGACTGAGATTTTCCCGTCGACGAGGGTTTCGCCGCCGACTGAGATTTTCCCGTCGACGACTGAGATTGTCCCGTCGTCGACGGCTTCGCTGTCGACTGAGATTTTCCCGTCGACGACTGAGATTTTCCAGTCGACGAGGGATTCGTCGTCGTCGACTGACATTTTCCCGTCGACGAGGGCTTTGTTGACGAACGTGGAGTGTGTTCCGTGGACGACTGCGTCATGGATGAATGCTTCGTGGACGAGTGGTGTTTCTTGCTCATCGACGATTGCTTCGCGGTCGACATGTCCGATGACGATGATCTAACTGTCGACGATGTCTTAAGCGTCGTCATCGTCGATGCTGGTTTCGTCGACGGTATGGCCGATGACGGGCCTTTACCTTTTCCTTCATTCGTGGGCGGTTTACCCGCCGACGACTGCCCCCCCCGTTTTTTGCAAACTCCTCCTTACCTCTGGAGGCAGATTTTGCTGACTTTTTCTGGCTTGATAGGTCAACTGGAGGCAGAAAAGGTATCACTTTCAGCTTCCTCTTTTTGGATTTGGGAGAGGAACTCCTTTCCACTGAAGAGGCCCTTCTCTTTGAAGTTTGCCTCTCAGATGGAGTGCTGGATTGGACAGGAGCTGTTCTGACAGACTCTTCGTCCGAAGATTGATCCCTGGATTCCAGGTATGAAAGGAGTCTTCTATGCCTGTCATGAAGGGTCTTGGTGGAAAAAGTTTTACAAATCTCGCATTTTTTAATGTCATGTGGGTACAGACAATAAATGCAATGCTCGTGGGGGTCCTTGTAGTAAACCAATTTCTTCTTGCACCTCGTGCAGTCCCTGAACAGGGAAGGCTTCCTGACAGCCTGAGGTGCCTCCATTTCTGAAGAGAAGTTCAGTCGACGATTTTGAGAGGAAAACAACAAGTTTTGCCACCAAGGTTAATTGGAAAGAAAGCCCCTAAGAAGGGGAACAAGATGGAATATATTTTACAAATATATTCCACACAAAAGTAGAAAGAATTTTGAAAAAGCTCAGAGAGCTTGAGGAATCCCTGTGTCTGATAGACTGCGGTGAAAAATCTGAGGATGGCTGCCGGGGGCGGAGCTTAAGCCCTGCCACCTCATTGGCTGGGGCCATAAAGGACCAAAGTGAGGTGGAGGGACTACATAATAAAGTGGCTCATAGGCTA
This sequence comes from Ambystoma mexicanum, assembly GCF_040938575.1. NCBI lineage: Eukaryota > Metazoa > Chordata > Amphibia > Caudata > Ambystomatidae > Ambystoma > Ambystoma mexicanum. The sequence continues at coordinate 676,939,556 of NC_090934.1, forward strand.
TAATGGGCTATGTACATGCACTGCTAGGTGGCAGTGTATATTTATATATATATATATATATATATTTTAAAAAAAAAATGTATTATTATTATTATTTAATTTATCACCGAGGATTCCCAGTCTGACGATGGGGAATATTCAAGCATCTGAATCTATGAAAGATCCAATGCTGGAGAAACCTATCTTCTAACATTCCCTGCGAATCATCATAACATTTGCCCTCTCTTCCTTTCCCCTCCTCACCCTCATATTTGGCTTTCAACAGTACTCTGTTGAGAGAACTTAAAAAATGCACTAATGAAAATAAATCACTCCGAAAAATATATAAATTCAATATAGAAATAGGGTAAGCAAAAATGGTGTTAATACAGTGTTATTTTCCCTCATCCTGAATGGTTGACTAGAAATAGCAGAATGCAATTCAGCATGAGGCTAAAGAAAATGGCCTGGTGTTTTTATAAATGTACTTTCACACCATAAATACTCATAACAAAATATATTTTTCAAAAAGGTAACGGATATTTTTAATTGAATGACAAAGTCATGCTTCACATATGATTTGAAGAAATTGTGACATACAAAAAGTAAACACTTTTGGTGTGCCAAATATGTTCGCCTAAAAATAGAGGGTGTCAAACATTTTGGTGTGACATATTGTCATTGACCTGAAGGAAAACATTCAGTTGGGAAGCAAACTGCAGTGGTGTGTGTGCTTTCGGCATAAAAATGCGCTGGTTCCAAATATTATTGCTGAAACCCAAGGCATTGTAGAAAACCATGGTTATTCGAATGAGCCATTTATTTTCTTATAAAAAGTGCCCCATTGAAATGTTTGCCTTATCAAAGGGAGAGTTAAGAGTATGTTCGTCCTGCTGTGCCCCGACTGCTGGGCTGCTGAACAGGGGGTGGGCATCGCAGGAGTGGTGAGGTTTGGGGGGCGGAATCATTTCCCTCCCTCACAGTGTTGGGAGGTGGCCACACAATCTCGTCAGGGGCGTGTAGGAAAAATAGAGTCATGCCTGGAAGCAGCAGCTCCTCTACAAAACACAACGTATTATTAGTTGGTATACATTTAGCCTCTCTGAGCATGATGACCCGCCTGCTCATGCCTAGGTACGGCCCTGAAGGTGGCAGGCGGACTGCTTTGCATAAATAAAAGCCAATTTTTGGGACATAACAATGACCGCTGATTTACCAAACATGACTGTGATAGTAATTCAAGCATGCAACATTTCTGGGTGCGTAAAGCACACTGGGCTTGGTACTCGTTTCATTTGTCAGAACACTCACCCTAACATGCTACATCAAACTAACTAGAAAGAAAATTGATAACTTTTTTTTTTTCTTTTTTTTTTTTAAGAACGGTCGCTCAGGGGTGGACGTTTCACAGTACAGCACCCCTGTTTCATTTAAATGCCAATTTTCTTTATATTTTTGCAGTGTCAAATCATTGAGTGGTAGCTGGATTCTCTTGGTACAGCAAGCAATGGGGCCAAATCTGGTTATACCCACTCAACCTTGGGAGACCCAGAGTGGTTTTAAATTATTGAACACCCAATTCCCATCACATAGTGTATACTCTATATATCAGATTGCACTATAAGGTTTCTACAGGGTATTATCCTGTTGGTGACAGTTTTTAACTGAATCCTTTGGTGATCAGGTGTTTTGAAATTTCATAACTCTCTAGAGTTTGAGGCAACCGAAAGCCCACATGTCAGGAATTACTAGCAAAGCCCACTGGCAACTGGACAACTAAGGGAAGTCCATGTAGTCCAAGTATTAGACACAGAAATGCAATTAACACAGTCATCCCTTCATTCCAGAGACTTAGAAATGAAGAGGGTAGAATCACACTCTTCACGACACGTTTATATCTCCAGTGATGGCATTTCTTTTCCAACTTCACTCTACTGAGAACAAGAACAGAAATTCACAAGCGTAATCTGGACAATGAAATATACACATGAAAAGCAGACACCCAACCTTTACTCACAGAAACGATATAGGCAAGGTAACATTGTATTTTTAATGTTTCTATGAACTGTAATATGCCGCTTGAAAACAAAAGGCTTCAGAGCAGAGTGCCACCTCCCCCATCAAGTTGAACAGACACTACTGCACAACCTGTTTTGGCTACTCCAATGCATTTATGACATTAAAGGCAGTACATGACCTAGCTCAATTATATTTCATACAGGGACAGAATGACCCCAGAATACTATGATAGGTTAAAAAAAAGGAAATAGATGCACAAGTTACAGAGTGCCACACAAAGCGCTCTTAACAGCTGCGTGCCCCGACTGCTAGACCACAGTGTGAGAAGAACACAAGCTGTTGAAGAAAAGTTTAGATGCGTGTCTGATTAATAGAAGACGGCTGTTGGGAGTAATCGCTAGTCTAGCCTTGCTCGGCAGATTAATAGAACAAAGACACAAGAGAAGGCTGCAGATTGCGGCCGCCGAATACAAATGGGCAAAGGTGGGAACTGATCTTGGCTCGATTGTTAAGTGCTTGTAGGCAACTACTGATCTTCAGGCCCAAATTGTAGGGCCTTGCAAATAAATCACAACAACGTCCCCGAGCCAAAGAGCAGAAAACGTGCATTACTAAAAGGCTGATCAGTCTACAGACATCGGGACAATCAATCTTTCCTTGAGCTCTGTGGACAATCTGATTAAAAACTGAAACAAAATCCTCCTGCAGAGTGATGCATTACCAAAGGAATTTTTCAAAGACGTTTGGTGAGCGACTACATTCCAAGTGCAGCTCTAGTGCCACACTGGTGCCAGATTATGTACATACTGGCATGCTTCAGTGACTATTAGATTGACACATTTTACAGTTAAAAAGCACTGATTGGCCATTGGAAGCCTGGTTGCCGTACATGTGTCAATTTGACAGACTGGCAAAGAAACACAATGCTGCAGGACTACACTTAACATCTGAGCTGCTCAATGTCAAGATTCAAATCATCCACTTAGGTCACATATGTCAGGTGCCATCAATTCATAAGCATGTAAGGAAGCACATGAATCAAGTATCCTGGTCTATGGAAATGGCAGGATAACAACCGGTTTCAGAGATTAACCCTTGATCCTTCTGAAGTGACCTGTTCCTTGATTTTACCGATTGGGAATTCCAAAGACAAATGCAGAAAAAATCCCCCTCTTGTTTTTCAGCCATGACAGAAACCGTACAACATGGGTGGGAAACAAATGAGACCAGCACAACAGCTTGCAACTTTATTGTTGCACTATCAACAAACATGAGAATTTCTAAATGCAGGTCCGAATAAACGGAGCATGAAGGAAAACGTGATATTTACAGCAGTATTTAATAATCAATAGATGTATGAATGTATTTACAGGGTGAACCTATGACTTCCCGTCATTCCGACACATTTTCTACATTCTTAGATTTTCAGTTAAACTAATGTGCTCTGGCAGTAGGTGTCTTGAATAACCTTGATTGAACATGATGGACGCATGGCACCTGTCACCAATCACTTGTAAAAAGGAAAGCCTGTTCTGGAAAAGCTGTGTCCGAGTGACATTAAGTCATAGGTTCATCACGTGTATTTATGTAGTGTCCGTCTCCCAAACGTTATATAGACAAAGGACTGTAAACATTCAAAAAATGTTTTACAGCCCACATGTTGTAACATCATGAAGATGAACTCCAGCATGAAATTCATGACTGGATTCTGGGCCAAGGTCATTATAAAGTGTTTGGCATTTCTAGACACGCTCAAATCATGATCATGTTGCAACATATTGACTGTTATTGAACGCAGTGGATTATTACACAGCCATATTACACAGCCACAAAACTCAACCTATGACAACACGAATAGCACATTAATGTGACTATGCATCTGATTTATTTTCATACTACTACAACCATCAAAACACTGTTTCATGACGCTTAGCGCGCAAAGAAGCGTGAGGGGTAGAGGTTGGGAGGAAAAGAGAGTCGGGCAAGAATGGCAGCCAAACTTATCGGCCGGGGGAGTTCCTCGCCCGCCTGTTAATTCAGAGACGAAATATCGAAGTCCTTGAATTGGGTATTGCCTCCCCCTCCCCCCCAATAGGACCCCGAAGCATGTTCAGCCTCCCTGAGCTCTTAATTCGAAGAGGGGCCTCGATTAGCTCACCCCCCCCGCCCTGTCCTCCCCCATGGACTTGTGTCTTCTTCTCTGACCTACTGTTGTTCATGTATTCTGTTTGTTTTTCTTTCTTGCACTCACAAGCAAGGCAACGCCGACTGAAGCCTTCTCAACGTACATGCCACAATGTATACCTTGCTTGTATAAAACCAATAAAAACATATTTGGAAAAAAAAAAGAATGGAGGGTATGACATTTGAGATGGCTGCTAAAGTCCTATCAGTGCCTGAAAGGGTTGTCTTGAGTCTTTCTTTGATGAGGTCAGTGTGAGTCAAAGAAAATACCCAGAACAAGCTTCCCCATGGTTGGAAGGGTGAGTAGAGATAGGCTACCAGATTGTAAAAACATACCGGTTAGCAGTGACAGTCCCGACCTAGGATGAAGGAGGTGACTGGATTCCAATGTAGGTAGCAAGACGAGTGAGGCTGGGGAGTGACATCTATTTTACCCTAAATATTAATTGGAGTCGCCTGATGTTGGAAAAGTTAGTTTGTGTACTTTTAAAAAACACTAATGGACAAGACACATCAAGAGTTATGCATTGCTACCACAATTGCACTTCTTTGCTGGTTTCTCATTCCAACACCACAGTGTATTTACTATTTATATCAAGCAGAAATCACACCGTAGCAATTGCACACTGGATAAAGTGTATTCTAAAGGAGGTTTGTAACTGAACCACAGGCACCCCATAGGCCCCCACTTGCAACTGGGAAGAACAAGGCCTCAACATTGTCAGGCCAAATACTTGTTTCCTGCTGTACCTTCCTTTTTTTATTTATCCCTTTTCTGGGCATTCTTTCTAAATTAGTCCACCGAAACTATATGACGATTAACACAGAATGAATAAAAGGATCCATGAATGTTAAACATCCTTGAAAGATGTGGATAAATGGCTAAAGTGTTATTTAAAGTCCAAGTATCTATAGACAGTGACAAAGATTTTTCTTGGGTTTCCCAAAATTAAATAATTAGTGTTTCTTCAAGAAAACATGGGATATTCACAGTCTCTGCTTGTACCTTGATCGTGGAGTGAATTACTTTTAGAGGGGCTGTGGGCGTCTGCAAGTTATCAGAGTGAATAGGTTGTTTATAGTCGAGCATTAAAGCTTTATCTGAGGGCTTTTTTCAGGTAGTAATGTAAGGGGGCCTTTCTGCTAGCATGACTTTGGAGCAAACTCCTATGGTACTAAGGGCCAGTGCAAGCAAGTGCAATGCCCCATGGGGTCAATGCAAGATATGCAAACAAAGCGTGGCTGTCATGGAAATGAAATGCTGGCCGGTGGAGAGGACGGGAGAAGATGAGGGGTCCATGGGAGAGCAGTGTTAGATTTAGTTTAGGAGGTGTGGAGGGTGGATAGCAGAACCAACCATAGGGACAGAGGGAGGGAGAGTGGGGTAATTAGGTTAGGCTGAACAGCAAATCCTGGGTGAAGCAGCAGAAAGTAGCATGGCACATGAGCTTTGATCTGTAGTGTAAAGAATCACAGGAGTCTGTCATTTCTCCCCAGGGGGAACCTTTCCCTGTGAGGCTAGGGAGGTGAGCCCTATATACAATACCCTCCCTAAGGGTAGAGGAAAGCAGGACCTCACTGGACGCAGCCCCTTTGGGGACAAAGACTCCCATTCTTAGGAGGTACTCCCTAAGCAACATATCACTAACCCTCCTTTAATACCATCCTGTGAAGAAAGAGATGAAGAACAAATCAGAATCTGTTATTTTCATTCAAATGCATTATTGGTACCTGAGAAGGAAAACGTATGTGTTATTGAAATGGAGAAAACCACTGGAAGAATACAGAGTATGAGTCAACTTTGACAATGCGTCGGGAAAGACCCACGCAGCATCATGAAACCTGAGGCAGAGACATTAAGAGAGAGAGAACCTGCGAGTTTTGAATGAGCTGGCTGAGATATGCTGAGGAAAACATGGACGCACAGCGTTTGATGGTTGAGAGAAGCTTAGGTACAGCTCGCAACGCACAGCATGAAAAAAGAGAACAGACGTGAGAGACCGAGAAGAATACAAGATGTCCTGAGCCTGAGCAGGAGGCAAGTGGTGGCGCGCCCACAGATGGGCCTGCAGTGGATCTGGAGGTCTGTTAACGATGATTCCACTCCCATTGAGGTGTCACAGGGCGAGCCGACCGAGGACAGAAAGATTGTTTGTGACACTGCCGGAAAAACGAGAAGCCAACCTGACAAGGGAAGGTCTCAGCCTGTTACGAGCCCCAGTGATGTTATTACTAAACAATTCAGGTAACAAGGAAAGCAGGAAACCTGGGAGGGGGACCGAAGATCATTACTGGAATGCTCAAACTCGTGCCAGTCGAGAAAGTGTCAAGAATACATAAAGAAAGTGAGGATCAACAGTGGAGTTCTCAAATTTGTCCCTTTCAAGATAAAGAGTGGACATTAAATGATAGGAAGATCCTAAGTTTGAATCAAGAGAAAGCAACAAAATTGTCCCATGAAAAGAGCGGGGCAAGGTTAACTAGAATAGGACAATAGCAGAATAAGAAGGAAACAAGGAATAATACACTGAAAGAGAGGATTGACACCTTAAAAGGACTCAGTATCAGAACTTTATGATTTGATTAAAGTAGTTACCAAGAACTACCTACAGATAACTGAACTTAGTGGAAAACCATCTCACAAGAGAAGGCAGTCATTCTCCTGTACTTTAGTTTAGTGGTAGGGTTAGGATAGGTTCATTTGGACTGTGAACAGATCTTGATTTGGACTCTCACTGACGACTGACTAGCACCTTAGTTAACGTTGTTAGGTAGGGAACACCCTTCGTATAGGGAAAGATAGGAGTTCCTAACTTTCAGCTCAAACAACAGTGGGATGAAAAGTCAGAGTCTGTGTTCTTCATTCGGCGACAGTAGATTAGCCAGCATTTCTGGTCAACTAAGTGGCTGCTCATTTCCCAGGTATTCAGATGAGAAATAATCAATATGAATAAGCCCAATTCAGAGCCCCCACCAACATGCCTCTAATTCGGGCGTTAATAAATGGTATACAGAGGCCTGCTTTGCATTCACTGTTTTTGGTGGCCAAGGGACACATCAATTAAGTGGAAATCCGATGTCACACTCACAATCAGACAAACCGTTATTTAAGCAGCAGTATAATTTAAACATATTTCTCAATAACTGGGCAACTTCACCAGAAAATCCTTTTCACACCTTTGTATCAAGAACTGTTTGGAACTCCTGTTATTTTCTTGCCACAATAGCACAGCATCCGAGTTGACATGGGCAATGGATGTCACCTTCAGTCAGCCCTGAGTTTTTAGTGACCTTCGCTTTGCATTCAGAGATTTTTAGGAACATACATTCATGAGAATAACAAAAATGACGGCAACTAGAATGCAAAGTGCTGTTGGTACACAATACAAGACTGGCAAATGTTTTCAAATGATATGGACCGCATGGCAGCTGTGCTTGGCTACCCAAGCAGCGTTAACTGGATACGTCAACTCTGCGCACCCTCACATTTTTCCTAGTAGTATGCTGTTGGGTGGCTGGAAACTTATATGGACATGAGTGTATTTGCACCATCACCTGTAAGCAAGATGGCCTGAGCCCCAAAACGATGTACCTGACATACAAATGCTTCAGTCCCGGCTGGAGAAAGCATTTACACTTCAAGAAACGTGCCATTTTGGGGTTGTCCCCCATCCACAGATGTGCTGTTTGTTGGTTAAATACAGTGCCCCTTTGTGCCCCCTTTGCTGGTGGTGCCATAGGCCACATCCAAGTATTGTCTAGCCTTAGAACCTGTTGTGACCTGAATATTAATTCAGAAAGACTTTTAAAATATGGGGCCTAGGGGGTGGCTGAAAGAAAGAGAAGCTGAATTGCCAGATATGCCTTCCTTACAGTTTATGAATAAATACCACAAAAACAATGCTAGGCTGCCAACCCATATCTCTCTGAACTCGACATAGTATGCATGCCTGGTTTGGACGACAATCTGTTTCCTTCTTAACTAACTTAACATCGCCCTGAAATAGATTTCAGAAGACAAACCATAACTGTAAAAATTGAAAGAAATAAAGTAAGTGGAACTCTATAAAATGACCACAACGCTCTCTGTTATAGCTAGAATTATAACCCACATTTACCTGTGGAATACTTGATGTTAAGCCAAACTCAATGAAGTGGATGAAAGCTGATCCTACAGCAAGGCAATCTTGCGTTGAATCAATCAATGGGGCCCGTTGGTAAACTTCCATCTCTGCCAGACTCTCCTTCAAATCAAGTACTGAAACAAGGGCTTTAAAACATTTTTTTTAAAATAGATCCATGCCATAACCCAAACGTGATTTACAGTAAAGATACACTATTTATATATGTCTGCACAGTTTTGCGTGGCACTGTTTGGTCTTCCAATATGAATGAAAACAACCAGACCATGTTGTAATTTTGCAAGATCTACAATACACACTTCCTGTAGTTTATATTGAAATTAGGTAAGAATACAAATGCAAGACAAACTAGGGTAACCTTTTTTATGGTCGGTTTCAAAGTAAACGTAACCTTCAAAAGGTGGCCGACAAACAAAGGGGCGTACCCAGTAGGCAACTTCAGTGTTTGATTCAATAGTCACTCTGCCAAGTTAACGTAAATCAACGTGCAGAAGCAAATGTCATTAAATTGTCTAAGCGAAACATTATTTCGAGACCAAGGTCACAATTTCTCGTACGAAGCGAAACATTATTTCGAGACCAAGGTCACAATTTCTCGTCTACAATCCCCTCTGCAGGGGACTGGCTTCACATTCTCTAAAATGCATGGTAACTCCTCAACTTTTCTCCTCTGTGAAAGGGACAGTGAGCTAGACTTGGTTGAGACTCTCCCGGGGGCCATCCACCCAAGAACAGGTCAATGGGCCGTGTTTGTGCCGGTAGAGGGACTCCCAGAAACCCCCTTGTTTTTCATATTAAGAAACTTTGGATTTCACCCTAAGTTACCAGGGGAATCCAGACGTGGACCCATTGCTCACTGTTCTTTGAGAGGCACAGCTCCACCTCACTGATGAGGCCCGACTAGGCCAAAACACGTGTCTGGGGTTGCTGTTGATACTCTTGTTCAGAAGAGAATTGCCTAGCATTTTGGTGCTGGACTGCCCCTGGGCAGGACAAAGACTGATATGCAGGGATATTTCTCCTCTCTGAAAGGGACAGTGAGCTAAAGACTTGGGTCAGACTCTCCCAGGGGCCATCCACACAAGAACAGGTCAATGGGCAGTGTTCGTGCCAGTAGAGGGACTCCCACAATCCCCCTATGTTTCAGAAACCTTTGGAGGCAAGAGGCTACTCAAAACAGAGTAAACGTTTCCGGAACAAGTTAACTCCTCAGCAAGATAGACTACTGACCCACCCTGCTCGTGGGCCTCACCTTCCACTTTGACACCTCTGTATAAGGTCATCAACTTTGCTGTTCGCAACCTCTCCTTCTTCCCTTATCTTCCACCACCAGCAATTGGATCCAACTTTGGTGGCTTTCCATGTGTAGCTGTTTCCTTTTCAAACGCTGTTTTGTCTATAAAAATCAATTCATGGCATGGCGCACCACTACCTATTTACATCCATTGCTTGACACACTCCACCTGGCACTCTGCAATCTGTGTCTATATTTATCAATCCGTTCCTCGCCCATAGTGCTACCTAACATTGCAGTACCTTATTGCTAATTGCTCTGCAGAAATTGAATTGTCTACCAGACATCAAATTCATCCCCACAGTTGGTCTCTGGCCCTTATAAAGCACATCCTCTCCCTGGAATGTGCACTTCCTCTATCCTGGTGCCCACCTGCCTATCTTTCTATTCTCTCTCTCCTGCACCTTTCATGCACTGTCTGATGAATTTTATGATGTCTAAATAAAACTGTGTACACTAGGTTTTCCCTGCCAACTCCCACCCTGTGTAAATAATGTTGGCATTGTAGTCCTCTGTGTTCCAGCACACATGACTACAACTGGTTTGTTGTTCATTCATACTTCACCCATTTACTAGTGTAAGGCACCATACCCCCTGGATTGCCTCGATGCCCCTCTGTACTCTGTACAGAGGTTTTATTTCCCTGGAAAACTCCCCATATTTCAAATAAATGCAAATACACCAGTATTAGTAGCTGATCAACTCTTTTAGAGGGATTTCACTGATGAATTACCAGCCTCTGTGACTAAGGCCTGTGTCTGCGAGCTCCTTCCCATCACTGAACAAGCTAGATTTGATAGGAAGTGGCTCAATTCCACAGGATACATTATTGTGCTACCTAGTGTTTTACCAAACCATAGAAACTACTTGCACTTACAGGACACCTAATGGCATTCCCTCTGAACATACAGAAAAACCAAATATGTGGAAGGTCCTTTTAATTTGTGATGAAAAGGCTTATAGACCATGACAGTATGCTTGATATGATATGATAGTTTATTTATATAGCGCCTTTACACAATGTGTTTCAAAGCGCTTCAATGCAAGAGAGGGAACAAAGGAAAATACAATGACATTCTTACAGGCCATGAACAGTAAGGATGTGAAATTAACTATCGTACTCAGCCTGACGACATTTCTGGTAGAGCCGGAGAAAAACAAAAGGTGAGGGAGAGGGGTGCAGAAAGGGAGCGGAGGAACAAAACAAGCGACTATCGTACTAGGCCTGAAAACGTTTCAGATAGTGCTGGAGAGAGGGGGTGGGGGGAACCATAAGGGGATGGGGGAGCGACAGATGAGGTTGCTATCATGCTAGGTCCAGGGACAATTCTGATAGAGTAAGTGCATAGAAGAAAGGGGAGGAGATAGGAAAAAGGGAGAGGGGAGGGGAGGAGAGAACAAAGAGTAAGAAGTCAAAAAGAGTGGAGAAGCAAGAGGGGAGAGCGAATACAATTGCAGAAGTCAGTAGTAACACATAATGTTGCGACCCAGGATACAAGATGAAGATGGGAACAGCATGATTCAGGGCCACCATGAGTACAAGATGCAAAGAAAGTCCAGCATGAGTTGAGTTAGGGTGATGCACTATACTTACATAATCCTGCTTCTGCATGTTTATAAATAATGGCCATGAGGAACTATGATCGGAAACCTGTATCCTTGTCCCTCATCTGTTATAGATCATTTTCTAATTACTTCAAAAAGAACCCAGCAGAGAAGAAGGGGTAGGAGTTTACTTGGCGGACACAGGTGTCATACGGCAGAGTCATTTTGTCCTACATTAAAAGTCACAAATAATATTCGTCTTGAAGCATAACTGGCATAGCAAAAGCTGCCACTGACTGGAATGAAAACAAAAGATGAAAAAGAACATAAAGGAGCCCTGGAAAGCGTAATAGGAGTAAATATGTGTTTTGAGGATTTCTATCTATGTATCTAGAAGTCTAACATTTAATTATTGTTATCGAAAAATAACCCTGATCTAATAACGCCTCTCCCACCACGAAAACCCCACCCCAAAATCTGGGACAAGAAACAGGCTGTTTTTAATCAAACAATTCTCCTTTATTTAAAATAAAAGAAGTTAAAGCTGGTCCCATAACTTTCAATGCTGTTGGGGGCAGCTGGGGGCATGTCACCCACAATATTCCAAATACGGCTTGCCTGCTAATGTTTATATGCACAATCCACACGCTTCCATATGTATAAGAGCAAATTTGAATCACTATTTTAGACAAAATAATAAAATCCTCTTCAATATAAACATACACATTGACATCAGTTGCCAGATTCAAAAAGACAAAACCATTCTTGGAATACATTTTACAACAGTACAATTCACTTACATTTCTATGAAACCATCAACTATTTTTGGCATCAGAGACCAATATTGGCTTTCCTTTTCTAGAGATTATTCAACTCTACAATGTTGGGCCTCCATGTGTTTCAATCATGAAAATAGATACAAGAAAGCGTGGTAGGGTTGAAATGGTTACACTTATTTTAAAGGTGTGCGTTCATTGTAGAAACTTTTATTTTGGAGAGCAACATAACTTCATGAATGAAAGGGTCACACATGCATGAGAGATTACAAAAATAAATAGAAAAGGGAAAAGTAAGTTAACTGTAATTGGCATTAAGAGTCCAATTAATGCAGAATTATTCTATTTCTGTGCAATGTTATTTGGAAAAATGATATTGATTACTTAAAGTGACATTTTATTCTTGGGAATGAGTCGAGAATGCAACCTCCTCCCTATTCCACATTGAGGAATAGAGCACTTTATTCAGAATTTTCTTTTTATGTATACTATGGTTTTCACAGGTCCAGTTTATCCATCCATGTGAGGCATGTTATGGACCGTTTTCGCAAACTCAGGTATAATTTGCTATTTGAAAGCTCAGGAAATGAATACATAATTGGTTACTGTCAGATAAAAAAGTTGCCATCTGCAATTTGGGATTCTAGGACACTAATTTAAATATGCTTCCACAAAGTTTCATTCACAGGCTGCATCCCCCTTTGATCTAATGGCTTGTAAGCAGGGTTGCTCCCAAAGTAGGTTCATTTGCTATCTGGGATTTTATTTAATTCTGAGTATATTTATCTAAATTCTCTGTGATTATTGTACTCCCTTTGCCGCCAAATCCCTCTAAGGTTCTGTTTTATGAAAGGTGTCCATATTCAGGTCCCTCTGGAAAATATTGTCTTAAGAAAGTTTCTATCAGCTACATCCAGGTGGAACCCCAATCAGCTTTTCAGATAAGCCCTCTTCCTTTGCCGCTTTCCCAAAAACTCTCCACTCTTCCTATGTGTTTATTTTAAATACCCAGCAAACTCCATCCATGAAGCATCCTTTCACACAGCAACCACTAGAATCATCCTCTTTGCTTGATTGGACAAATGTATTTTACCGTGTCATAAGGGGACGTATTTAGCTATGAGTTAGTGCTTGGACTGAAATATGCCTTTCCCAAAGACTTTCTTGTATAGACCTCTGCCATTGAAAATGACTATACATTGTGGTAGGTCAGAAACAGGAGGCGGACAAAGAGTTGGCATTTCTACCTGTGATTTTATTAAAATCGTAACCAAAAGGCCCATCTACCCCAACCCCTACCTAAAAGGGGTTTCCCTACCTAAAAGAAAGCTAACTTGGGTGCTCGTCATCAGCAAGGTAGTCCAAACCAAAATAGTCTGGGTTCCAGGAAAATGACTCCCTTCTGCTGTACAGGCCTTCGTCACCTTAAGAGTCTTGAGATAGTTCCTTGTGACATAGTTAATCAGTACCTGTAATTCCTCAAGGTGACTTTCACCTTCTCTCAGGTATCCCCCATCTTGACTTATTTACAGTTCCTTGTTTCCCTGCTCGAGGGTCTTGGCCTCTATTCCTCTGCATTTCCTTTGCATCAATATCTCTCTCAAATTGTACTTGTTTTACAGTCTCTCATTCCATGCAGACCAGTGTCGCCGTCTCCTTTTACCGCTTTGCTATCTTCTAAGTAGTTCCACTTAAGGGGAACAAACATGTAGGTTCTTCTGTGCCTCTTAAATTATGTCTTGGTCTTCCCAACCACTTAAACAAGTATTGCCGGTCTTGACGTAATTCTCTATCTTGAATACTTTTGTAATCACTCGGACAAGTGTGAGGAGTCCCTTCGTATTTGTTATATACTCTGCTGTTCACCATTATTGGGATGCGTATGATCAGTCCCTTGATATTCGTTATGCCCTCTGATGCTGTCATAATTACTGAAATGAGTATGAGTCTCTCGGTATCTGTTATGTAATCTGCTGTTTTCACAGTTACTGGAACGAGTATGATGAATCTCTCTGCTATTTAGCACCTTCACATGGCACCTTCCGAGTCTCTCGCCATTCCCGTTACCTCAAGCTGCTTCTTCCTGTGGGGTCTGGATCACGCTGTGTTGGTAAATGCTTTCCTTCTCTGCTTTGTTCTCTGTGGCTCTGCAGAGTATTCATCTGAATGGTCTTGGTGTTGTTGGACCACTGGGTCCATCTCCTCGTGGTCATGCCACTACCTACCAATGCTTGCCACACACACAAGTCGGCTCCCTGCCGACTCCTACACTGCGTTCCTTCTTCCTTCTCCATATCTTCTTGACCGAGGACCTCCCGGAATGCCCTAGCTTCTCTCTGCCAGGTTTGAAATTCCCAAGCTTCACCTGCTCAGTGAACACAACTCTCTGCTATAAGTCTTTCTTTGATTTGTATACATCCGAGCTGGGTCTTCCCCAGCAGAGGATGTTTGTCCTCCTTCTCTTTCCCAGGAGTATTGTTTCTTACTACGTAATGCCCACTCTTCACAGTATTTTCTATTTGACATGGAGGATTGATCAGTATTACTTCTCTCTTCTTTTTAGTCGATTTAAGTTGGGTTTTAATATTAGAAGTTCTGTTACAATACCAAACAGTGGTCTGTTCAGGTTGTGTCTTTTGAGGCATTGATGGTCTGAGGGGGTCATAGGAAAGTGGGGCAGGGAGTTCCTTCACGGAACGGAGTCCTTGTCCCCAAAAAGAGTCTCTCGCTGTGAGGTCCTGCTGAACGCCACCCATAGGGGGACTGTTGCATAGTGGGCTCACCTCCCTAGCCTCACAGGAAAGGGCACCCCTCTGGGGAGAAGTGACAAGATTCAGTTAATCGTCACAACATTTAGAATTACGAATTCAGAGACAACCTTTGTGGTTCTGTAACGGCAGACATAACAGTATTATTAATAATTCATACATTGTGATATATCCTTCTCATATGGATGTGAGTGTGGCCGCTCTGCTAAATTCAAATATATTTTCAGTTTTCAAATTGGACAAAGGGTTCAAATATTGGAGACCAAAATGTATTGCATTATTTGTCATTTTAAATACACTTGCCTACTGCATGTTTTACTGTATAACTCAGCTTGAATTAGATATGCTGCGAGTGTCCCAGTGGCAACAAAGAAATTTGCTTTCTTCAATAACAACCTTTTTTAATGGGCGCTTCAATGGACGGATGCACATTTACAAGAGGACTTACTGCTGCCCCGGGTCAAGGTTGAGGGATTGAGTAGACATCTGTTCATCAGAAATTGCCATTACTGCCTTACCAGAATTCTGAAGGGCTTGATCTTGCTTTGCTCTTAAAAAGGCAAGTCTACTAAATTGAGTTGGATCCTATAGCTATCTTGCATTACGCTCCATTTTCTCAATACTTTAAACCTGGGCATTTCCACTGGTTACGCAGACTATGTACAGCTCTTTTTATGACTTAGTCATTGATTAACAATGAGGCCTGTTTTTTTCCGGAAATGTGACACTTGAATTCCTTGGCTCAAGAGAACTGAGTAATGCACAAACACCTTACGTTTAACCGGATTTCAAGCTGAGTAGGCCATTTTGAGGTTACATAAAAAGGGAAGAAGCTCTCCGTAATTCTTATTGGTAATAATTTAATAAAGTGTAAACTTATCAACCATCTTAACTCAATCCATAACTTTTATTATACACCGTTTGTCCATCATTTCCTTGGAGAATATTAAAATAAAATTGATATAAACATGCATGTTGTTCATGCAGGATGGCTGCATAAAGACAGATACTCTTTTGCATTAACTAATCTTGTTTTTGAAAGCTAACACGTATACTTGTATTTAACATTAGCTAGCAAGATGTACACATAAGGTCATGCAAAACAAAAAAGGTGCTTCATGTTAATCAAGTAATTCTGACAGTGGATTGGAGGAAGGATTGCAATCCATATGCATACTTTTTACAAAGGCTTCAATACATAGCAGGTGCCAGGATACACAGTGTGGCAGAAAAATGCAACGTAAAAGCAAAGCAATTCCTAGTTAAACAGTTAGACGCCAACAAAGATCTACACCAACTTCCACTCTAGGTCCAGAATGATGTTGAGTCCAAGTCACTCCAGTCCAGGGATCTGCAGATATTGTGGACTACAAATCCCATGACTCCTAGAAGGCACAGTCAATGTTAAGAGTTACTAGGAGTCTTAGTCTTAGTCCAAAACACACCGAGCGTTGCAGGTTGAAGATCTTTCCTCGAGTCAAAGAAATTCATAACATAGTTAGAATCTCGGCCAACTAAAGCCTTTTCTGGTCCCATGTTTCAAACAACATCTGAATGAAATGTGAACATTTTCTGCTCTAAATATAAATATGTCTTTCTCCACAAACCTTGTAGGATGACTTCTTTGCTCTCAAGTCTGCAGAAAGCTGTTGACTAAAGCAGTAATGCTAAAAATGGGTAGTACTTTTAGCATTACCCATATTATAATTCTTAAGAGATTTATCACATGTGTGATACCATAAAAATACCATGTGGTGAAGAATGCCTGATAATGAGGTGAAATACCTCAAAAATTCCTCCAATCCTTAGCTTAATGAAATAGTTGGAGGTTAAAATTGTAAATCGCCTGAGATGAGAGTGCATGCCTTCTTCAAGAAAAAGTCTGCATGAGGCCTCCAAAGGAAGTCAAAAGGCGGCATCTCTTATGCCCATCTTCTCACCAACGTGCATTATAATGCACAGAAAGGTCTATACAGACTAGCCATCCTGTGCACAATAAAAATGGTACTGTTGTTATATGAGTGCAATTGGATGGAAACGATTTTTTAAATGGGGGCGCGTATCTGAATGGACGTGTGAGGTCGTTGCTCCGCCAGCTCCCGTTGGGCTTGCGGAGCCCGCTTCTCCCCTTGACGGAGGACAGGCTGACTAGTGCCCCCAGTGCCCTCAGTAGAGTACCCACCCGCAGGAGCTGGAAACCGTCCCTGGAAAAGCAGCCGCCACTGCAGCAAAGGAGGGGCACTCCTGCCGCACCCAGGATGAGGGACAAAAAAGAATAAAAAAGAAGGAACAGAACGATCTTCCCGAGGCCAGCGCATCGCCTGAGGTGCATCTCCCATCTCAGGCTGCCCCTGAGCACCTGAGCACGGGGACACGGAGGAATTGACATTGAGCTTGGGGGCCATCCGAACTCCATAGATTTCCTAGGTGGAGACCCAACGAGAGACGGCACAGGCGATCGCCGGTCTGTGGACCCAGAAGGCCATGGCCAACACCCGGAGTAGGGCGCAGATCCGGATCGCTGCCTGCGTCGGAAGAAAGGCCAGGATATTGCCCGGGAACACGCGGAGGGGCGGCTCACCCCCAGCACATGGACATCTACAAGCTGAGCGGGAGCCAGGAGGAGTTCACCGGCCGTGCAGCCCACTGAGGTGAGGAGTGGAGCGGAGGAGGGGCAGGGGGGAGACCCCCAGGTGGGAGCCCAAAGGGGGAGAGGGCGGCCCAGGCCTGCGTCACCTCGAGCGGAGATACACCGGGAAACTAGAAGGGCATACTCGACCACAACTGAACAAGGACCCAGGCCAGTAGGGTGAAATCGAAACCCTTCCTTCGCAAATCAAGACACTGACACAGCAAAGGCCCAACACGTGCCCGTGGGGCAGCATGGAGCAGAGGCCCAAGCCGGGTCCCAACCCTAGGTGCGTCATATGGGCCAGTCAACGCCCAAATGCCCCCTGAACTTAAAGGCATAGACCCGGCCCGCACATACCCACGTAAATCGGCCCAGAAGTCAGGAGCACAGCACTGGCCCCAGCGCCATAGAGCACAGCAAGATCATAAATACCCCACGTGGTGCCGCCGCGTAGGACTGCACACACAGAGCTACTGGGGAGAAAACCAAAGGACCATGCGGTGGCCTGGCTGTAGCCAGCGGGAGACACACTACCTCCATGGGAGGTCGCCAGGCCCGGAAACTAGGGCGTACTCAACCCCCCCAGAAGGGGACCCACCGCAAGTCCCATCAGATAACTGGGGAAAGGGCCCTGGCATGGGCCAACGAGACAAGTACAAGGAGAAGGGGCTCCACTAGGCACGTTGCAGCAAAGGAGAGTACACGACAAGAAATGAGGACACGGGTCACTGAGGCCATTACCCCCTTGCAACGAGGCCCAACTCACGGACAAAGGGGAGCCCCAGAAACCTGGGAACCTAGGTGTGCCTGGGGTGGTAGGCGGGCACCCACCCAGAGGAGCGCAACGGTCCCATGCCTGCACACCCACTGGAGAGGCCTTTCACTTGTAGAAAAGACACCTGTGAGGGGAAACTGCCCCCTGGGACAGCACCCTAACAGAAGCACATCGCACTAGGGCACAAGGAAGATACAGACCCGCACGTGGAAGCCTCCCACATAGTAGACGGCTGGCAGATGGAGGCCCCCAGCTTCCACTGTGCGCACTAGGCACAGCGGGAGACAGACACCAGAGCCCAGGCCGGGACTCCCAACACTCACCACGCTAAAGAGAATAGAGGACCTCACACCCCATGCCTCCCGGAACCAGCAACCAAGGGACGGAGAGCCACACCCAATCAGCGCACCGGGGGATCACAAGGCCAGGCCACCAAGAAGAAGGCTCTCACAAGGATTCCGTCCCTCCAATGCTTTTGGAGACAGCCTGGTGCATTTAGAGAAGAATCCCCCATGCCCTCCACAAGATGGCGTCAGGAGGAGACACCCCCGCCCCAGCTTTGACCAGAGACGACTTGAAAGACATTTTCCAAGAGATCAAGGCCATCGGAACGGACAAACAAGTCTCCATTTGTGACCTTAAGGGCAGGGTCAGCAAAATTGAGGACAAACTGGAGGGGCTTGAGCACAACCACCTGCAAATGGACGTTCTTGATATGAAATACGAGGTGCATCTAATTGATCTAGAACTAAGGGAGGAAGACATGTTGTTGAAGTTGGATGACTTGGAAAACACAGAGGGACGTAAAAACCTACAGATCCTTGGAGTGAGAGAGCAGAAAGGAGAGTCGACGGCAGAAGTCGGTTGGAAAGTACAAGGCCAGATAAACCAACTATTCGGACTCGAGGGGGGCAAGGAAGTGCAGTTGGAAAGAGCGCATAGAGGTGGAAGAGGAGGAGGCAGGGGCCTGAGATCCATAGTAGTGCAGGGAGAAGATGGAGGTCCTCGAAAAAGCAAAGTACCTGGGGAGCTGCCTCTATGATGGAGACACCTTTAAAGTGTTGCAAGCTCTCTCAGCCCTAACATTGGCCCGTCACCGGTGGAAAGGAAGCTCTCTAAGTACTACAGGTCATCAAAAATGAAGAAGAGAACAGGGACTCGATGGGGATGGAATTAATACCCCGAGACCCACAGCGGAGGCCCCAGGGCCCGCGGGCCACTAAAAAGAAGATACAAGGTGGCAGAAAGTTCAAGAAATTGAACACCTAAAAGACTGATAATTTACTGTGGACAATTGTAAAAAAAATATGTAAACCCCGAACTTCTAAACCTAAATTTTGGCTGTACATTTTAAGAGAAGCCAGAACTCTGTGCTATGTTCTGAGAAGTAACTGTAGAAATGGTGGTTTTATAGCAAATGTAATTATGTCCAAAGTATAAAACTTCACACACGTATGCCCATATGCAGTGCGCACAGTTGTACACATTTTTGGACAAACTAGATATTGTGTTATGGCCCAAAAGGGAAGAATTCTGTCAAAAGCCAACACAAGATCCTACAAAGATGGGGCTTGGAAGAGCACTTGCTCCACAAAATATGTGATCTAGATATGCTATTGTTATAAGGTCTGCAAAATTGTAAATATGTATTATATGAAAAGTAGATTTCATGTTCAAAAGCCAAGGGGAGGATTCCCTGACTCATAAAACCACATCATCATGGTGACACCCTGTTTTCTCCTCCAATCAAGGAAGAGGAAAGATTCTAGCCTATAGCCAACCTAGAGGGCGCGCTTAGGATAATCCAGCATACACACCCCTTTATCAAATGCATAAATAGAGACAGCTGAGGACTTAGGACACACAGATCCACCCACCATCCCGATCTTGGCGAAGAACCCTGAAGGAGATCCATCCATACTCCTTGTTCTAGACTCCAGAAACTTTGCAAGCAGAAAGGCTCATTGCATAGCTGAACCACTTTCAGCTGGCCTCAACTTCCAGAACCCATCCCACAAACTTAATGGGGAAACAAAAGAAACAGCCAAGCTGTGCTGTACTGCTTGCCTGCCAAAGAATAATCTTCCTAACCAACAAGGGCAGATTAAGCCCAATCCTGTGCTGTGCTGTGACCAGAGAGCCATTGCAGATCCAGTCCAGTCGTGCTGTGACCAGATAGCTGTGAACCAGAGCCATTGCCGACCAGTCCAGTCCGGTGTGCCCAGCAGCCTGTCCCAGTCCAGTGCCCCCAGCAGAATTTCTGACCAGAATTCCTGACGGTTCTATTCAAACCTATATAGTGAGTATCCTTAGTATAGGACGGTCACTAGCCTATGTACTGTCCATAGTCATCCCTACCCAAACCCATCCTCTATTATACTCAGAACTGCATTGTTAGAATATTTTTGAGCTGCCTGAACTCTCTATATCATCCCTAGTATCTTCCTTCTGTAGTAGTAGTTTTAAACCAATCTTTGCGCTGATATATTTCATCTGGAGAAGGCAAGCGTCTCAGCAGGCAAAAACCTGATCCAGAGGCGTCCTAATCTGGTGGCTGTGCTGTCGTCTAGTATTGCTTCTTCATAGTCCATCCCTAGTGTAAAGAAATCCTGGTTGTCTTTTAAAAGCGCATCCTTGTTTCCCAATTTGCCTCTATCTGAAAAAAACGCCTTCCACGAAAGCGTCCATAACTTCTTCAAATTTCATGCTAGAAACGAAATTGTCTACATGTAGCTAACATCCTAAGCTTTCCATAGAACCAGAAATCGTATCTCAAATCCTTATAGTTCTCCCGCACGCGGAAAAGTTTGCCACGAATTTCAAAACCAACTTTAAAACCATTTGGGCAGTTTGCCAATCAGTTCTTTTTGCTGGGGTGAGGGGGGAATTTGGGATTGATACATGTGCTTGAATTCTGCATTCCTGAAACCTGTTCTCTCTCTTACTATTTCTCTACATATTGGGGGGGTTGAGGGGTGTGCAGGGGGAAAGAGTAACCACATTGCCATTGATTTGAACACACCCACAAAAGTATTATTGCTGGGCTGCATTGTTTTTGCTCATTATTAATCCTGGTGATTAAAGAGATTGCTTAGTGTGACATCACCGCATTGGTGATCATTGTATTCTCATTAAAAATAGTGTGATTATATTGTGAATATATAAATAAATATTTTAACTTTGCAAACCAGCCTGATTCCTGGTTCAGTGTGACAAGGGGGGTTCCAAGAGAGGCGCGTGATATAAGTGGTACATCGTTCAGAATAAGAGAACTTTTAGACACAAATAAATAAATAAATAAGGATTTCAGTTGTGCATTACATGCTCTGAATTGACTTGGGTGAAGTGCCGGATTGAAACCACTTACAATGATCCTGTCGAAAATTGTATAAAAAGAAATGTACACAAAAAAAACAAAACAAAATTGAATATGGATTTTTGGAAGGAAACCTCTGGAATTTGTGAAAAACGATTGATCATCCAAGGTATGGCAGTAAACGTATGATTTTGAGACCCTACCATTAACAAACGCAGTGATAGTAAATACTGCATGTGTTAAAAATGTGCCAAAACCCACCAAAGTCATAATTAGGGCCAAGGGTATTTAGTCAATTATATGCTTTTTAATGTGCTGTCTTGTGTCCCATTTATATTACTTTAAGAACTTAATTTGCTTAGCTTTCCACAATTGGCACTTGATGTTACGGTACAAATAAAACCCTTGAGTGCTGCCCCCTCCCTCCACAAGCCCAGAGTGCCATGGACAGATAAAAGGTGTTTTGGATGCATATCCTTGGATTGTGTGGGGGCACCATTCCCCCCCCCATCTAATTTGGAGCATACACATACATCCGAAGGACAAAATTAGAACACTTACTAAGGACCTATTTTCTTGTACTTCAGTCCCTCAATTATCCAAAAACCTGGAAAAACGTCAAAGTGTAGATATTCGAGAAGCATATTTTACTCTGACGCTCGATATATTTCAGTTCATCAAACCGGCACACTTTCAATTTTTGAATGAAAAGCAAAATGTCCAAATGACAAGTGGACGCACCATCAAAGGGACTCCACAGATGAATGCCAAGTGGCATTCCTCAAAAGATGCAAATGTAAACAGAACTGTGCAATTCTAAATCTGGAAAAATATAGACCTGTATTTCAGAACAGCGGTGCGTTGGATCACAGAAAAACAGAACACTGCCACGCCACAGTGCTGTCTATGCACTCAACACAGCATAAACGTGTATCTCACTGGGTACCAGGCTCTTTCTTGATCAGTCACCCTTGCACTGCTTCCGGGCCTACCACACACTTAGGGGCTGTAGCTGTAACCCTGCAGTCCCTTGTTTTCTGTGCACTACCCATAGCTGCGCTGCCCTGGCTGCACTTACTCAGAGCATTGCTGCCCAGTTTTCCCTCGCCTCTCCTTTGCACTTTCCCAGGGCTTTAAATGGGGTAAGAAATCGAGGGGGGGCCCTCATTTGGGGGCGTGGCTTGTGGGAGGGGCGTGGCCTAAAAAGTACGCAAACCGTAGGGTATGCACACAAATATATATAAATGTTATATATTTGTGTGCGTACCTTACTATGGTGTGTGTACTGTGCAAGCCATCTTTTCTAAACATAGAAATATGTAACATATAACATTTATATATATATTTGTGTGCATACCCTACGGTTTGCCTAGTTTTCAGGCCATCTTTTTTAAACATTTCGAGTTTATAAAAGATGGCTTTGAAAGTACACAATTCAAGCCGT
Organism: Ambystoma mexicanum; assembly: GCF_040938575.1. Taxonomy (NCBI): domain Eukaryota; kingdom Metazoa; phylum Chordata; class Amphibia; order Caudata; family Ambystomatidae; genus Ambystoma; species Ambystoma mexicanum. The sequence continues at coordinate 676,962,430 of NC_090934.1, forward strand.
CTTTTATAAAGCTTTGACTACGGACAAAATTGTCCGTCGGCAAAGCTTTATAAAAGATGGCTTGAAATGTGTACTTTCAAAGCCATCTTTTATAAACCTCGAAATATGTCGAGGAATCCCCAGGTTTGCCGAGGGTTAAAGACGCCTCGGCGACCTGGGGAAACAAAGGGACAGTAACCGCCTCTGGTGACCTCTCGCACGAGGGGTCACCAGATGCAGTTACTATGACTGACAGAAGTGGCAGCCAGTCACAGCGTCGCTGTGGTTGGCTGCCACTTTTGTCAGATCGCCTGACTTCATGGTAGGCGCATGCATCTCCCGTCGCGGCTGCGGCCGCGACGAGATAATGCATCTCGCCAATGTTGCGGGCGGTGGGACGGGGCCCCGGCAGGGCACCGGCTCAGCCCCACTTTTTGGAGACTGCCGGGGCCTGGCCTCGGCAGGCCCCGGCCCACTTTAAGCACTGCACTTTCCCCCTCCCTTCCCCTTGTACTTCCCGTTCTCGCACTTGCACGATCTGAATGACACAAGACCTATTCAGATCGTTTGTCTTGCCCTCCCTCTGTCTCCCCTTCCTTGTCTTGTCGCGCCGCGCCTAGAAACACCTGTGTACAGGCGCATTAAAAATGACATATCATATCATATATCGGCTGCCAACATCGGTCTCATTTGCCGGTTTCTGTTACTGAATTAATATCTTGGCATTTTTGTAAAATGTCTCCTGTCTCTGGCAGATGAAATATTCTACTTGATTTTATTTGTTGGTGTTTAATGTAGCGTGGAAATAGTTCCATGGAAAAGTGGAGTGCTTTACAGATAACCTTTATTGTAGAAGAAGCATTTCAAACATGAAATATCGAACAAGGGGCACTATGGAGTAAAGGGGTCCAGTTGAGAGCAAATTAGAGAAAACAGGTGCAGTTATTGAGGCTGAGGATTGAGGGGCTGGTAGATAGAAACGTGACATTGGAAGCACAGTGTATAGTTCCATTTTGCACATCTACACAACATGACAAAAGTTTAAATTGGAGACACAGATAAGACAAGGGAATGTTCCATCAAAAACACGATTTTTTATTAAGGACAGAGAACCAAGAGTTCCAAGATCAGAAATTCAGTCGCTAGAACACTTATTTCCCCTTTACTCTACACACAAAGTGCAGGGAGAACTTTATTGCTGAGCACTAAGAATTTGTATCAATTTTTTAAAGCCCAAATTAATTACCAAGCAAGCCTCTAAAAATAAAAGAAATGAGCTTGTTTTAACAATCAGAATCTCAATTCATGTTGCTGCCAATTGGTTTTCTTATCATCGCATCCAATATCTACTGTTAATTTGTATACCAATTGCAAATCTTTGAGGGCTGTCAGCAAAACCTGTGATGCATTACAAAACATGTAATTGGAAAACGTACACATCTAAAGCTTTTTGGACAGGCTAAAGACAAAATATAAAAGCACTTACAGAGCAGTGCGTGGTGCTCACAGCATTATGGCGGTGGAAGGGGGGGCATTGTTAACTAGGATGTATGCAGACACATTTCTCCACAGATCAACATCATAGTTACAAAAGCGTTATGCACGTTTATTAGTTGCAAATAATGAAAGCACATTTAACTAAGAAATGGGGATATTCAAGTCTCTAAATAAGAACACACTTACCTAAGGCATGAACATGCATTCTCCCAAATACTGGTGGTATATTAGCCATTGATGGATACAATTCTCCATATAGATCACCAACATAGTCACCTACACTAGATAAAGATAATTTCTCCAAATATTGGAACCATAGTCACACGGATATCGATGTATAAATATCTCCAAATATGAAATGCATAGTTAACAAGGACATATTCTGTCAAAGGTATCCAAATATTGATAGCATAGTTAATTACTGTAGAACACAGGCTGATTGATTTGCCTTCTCTTGGCTACAGACTCGAAATAATCCATGTTTTTTTGTAATCAGTACAATGCTATGTATTTTAGCAAGGATCAAACTATTCATTCGACATTATTCCGAAAATGCATTTATGAAGAAAAATACGACGGAATAAAAATGTTGTTTGATTAAAAACTTTCCAGGAAATGAAATTTCCCAAAACAAAAGAGTGCAATCTAATCGGTTAAAGGAGGACTTGAATAATGGAATATACTCATTCAAAGCCGTTGGCCAAAACGATATGTTTTATCTGACTTCAGCCATTGTGATGCCATTTCAGCTGCCTTTTTTTAACCTGTGACAAGTTGAACGCTTCCTCCGGAAAGACTAAGGAAGCTTGCGAGTTTAAGGGCAGAACTATAGTGAGTCGTTTGTTCCTGACCTCCGGGTGACCCTGTGTATCAGATTGCCCATCGTAGGGAAGGCTCGCCAGCATTCTTCTAGAGCAATGGGGAGGCCCGCCTTTGTGTTCCCGCTCTTGAGAATGGCGGGAGCTTTAACTTGACAAAGGTGCAGGATGTGATTGAACAATGGTACTTCTTCTTGTCTGTGAGGGGAGGGAGGCAGGCGAGGGTGGAAGGCAAGAAGAGTTGAGAGAGCAGGGAACTTAACCATAGCGTTTAAAATGTTCAATTAAAAAGGGGGTTGCAATTTTTGATTTTCAGCTCCATCTCTGCAATCGTACAAAGCAATTATACAATTATATGAAGCCTTTGGGCCAAACCGTATGGGAGTCAGGTCAATACTATACATTTTCACCTGCAATTTATCGAAAAAGGAGAACGGTTCTGACAGAAAGAACATTGAACGTCAGCGATTTTCCAAGTGACGCCTTTCATACTGACTATATGGGTTCCATCAAGGTGCTGTTTAAAAACAACAAACAAACAATGTCTTCACGAAGTCAGTTTCACAGTGGAGCAGCCGTAAACCTGATATGCGGACTTCATAATAATCACCCAAAATAAGGAGCCTGGATGTTACCACGGGTAAACAAACTCCCCACTGGATCGCAAGCACTTTCAGTAACAAGAAAAGGCACAGTCCTTCAAATGCTGCAGTAAACAGTGAGGTTCCACACACTGATGGAGTTTTCAGCATGAAGGATAGACACAACGTTTAAGAGCTATTGTTAGAAATCATGTAAACCGTAAAGAGCATTCACAGTAAAAGCACTGTCGGCTATTCCGTGCAGTGTGATGCATTTCTTGCCAGTGGCTCTGACGAGGGGTACTTAGCTTCAAAACACATGCATTATAACTGTTTTCCCAGTGTAATATTAATGACCTCTTAGAGCCACTCAGGTTCACAGTTGTCACTTCTGATATGATCTACTTTTTTATTATTATAATTAGTGAGATATTACAAGCATATGCCTACACCAGGCAGGAGTAGACTGTTCAGTTCTCATTTTCTCTTTGCTTTCCTGCTGCTCTGCATTTATGATGTTGAAAGCAAAGTACACCAGTATCAGCTAGACAAATTAATTAAAATAATACAGGCAGTTAGGACTCTAGTACTTCGGGTCTGCATGCATCAACACCACAGGGTTGCATCTACCTTCACCTCTCCTCAACTAACATCCCAACTCCCTTTTTGTTCCCTTGCAGAGCCACATGAAATAAGGTTGAAAAATTCCAGAGGTCCACTTCACAATATTACTTTACATTAAAGATCAGGTCTAGTGAAATCCACCAGACCACTAGCATTGTTGAGTGCTTTTTATGAGGATTACCGATTGCCATCTGTGAGGATGTGAACGCAAGCATTTTGATTTTCATTAGAACAAAATGATGCAGGTAATTCGGGTTCTGGAGGGAGGTCTGCTTATGCCGCCCTTACAAAAAGTAATTATAGTGCACATAGGTACCTTGCTGTAACTAGTCGAACGATTAAAAGCGCAAGCTCTCATGTTGTATAGAGAAGGTTCAAAGGTCACCTTTGCATCCCTGACACCTGCTGGGCACAAAGTAAAGGTAGTAAATTAACTATTTGCACCTCTGATCTAAATTTTGATAATTGATGCCTTAAAAAGTCTAGTGGCATGTAAAACTTTAAATATAATCCAGGCCTGGTTGTGGCATGGTGACTGCAAAGGACGCACAATTATTAAGCGCCGCACATCAATTTGGTATCACAGCAGTGTCAACTGTGAGAAATGCGAACTATGAAAGGGCACATGTTTATTGGTGCCTAGTCTTATTGTGTTCACAGCTGCTTTGTGGTATAGCCATGATGCTGCCTCCTTTGATTTTCCAGTAGGAAGAGTAACATCTTTGCCTAGGGCGCTCCTTGGGGTTCTCTTGAGAACAGTGCTTAAGAGGTAGCACTGATAAACAAAGTCAGTCTCCCACCAGTATGCTGATCACTGGAATGCCATTGTAGCCAATGGGCATTTGAAGGGTGCAGAGTTAGAGTAGCCAGGGAGGGGAGGTAGACTTGGCATAGGGTCCCACCATCTTGCTTTCTGCTAAGGTTCCCTTCCTTTTTCTGTCCCCAGTACTGTGGGTGTGATGTCATAAGGCAGGTGGCACTTGTTACATCAATGGGGACTGGACCCCTTGAAACATAATCCCCTGTTATCTTTTACTTTTGAAAGCAGAGGGGCACCCCCTCATTTATTTTTATTAATTCATGGACTCTCAATGGAACAAGAAGAATATACCTTTGCACATATGGTGGGAGTGTAGTCAATTCCAAAGTCCTCTGCCGGGGAGGTAAAGACAGAAGGCTTCTAAATCAGAGAAAAGCTATGGTCAATAACTATTCCAAAGCATATTGGGGGTGTACTGCTCCTGGACCAAGGCCTCATTGTGGCTGCACTGGAACCAGGATCCTGTCACTGGAGGCGAAGAAACCCCTCTAAGTGCCAGCCAAGCTCCATCTAGAGGGAGTCCATAAGATGGATTCACCTTGTCATGGAGCCCCTGGATTGGGACTCACAAATCCAAAAGCAGCAGGAACTTTGTTTCACCACTTCGATCTGTCTTTGAGTCACTTTACCCGTGCTCGTCACCCTTCGAGCCGACACAGGACCTGCAGTGCTGCTTTTAGCACTCCACACATTTTGAGCCGCTTAACTCCATCTTCGAGCTTTCACAATATCATCTTGCACCAGTGAAGATCCCTACCACCTTGATTCAAGCGCCAGCTCACCGCTGTGGAAGTATCCAACCCACAGCACTTTGTAACCTTGTGTCGACCGGACTCGACCACTGACTCGAAACACTGGAAGTCAGGGTGTCACCCACTGACTCAACCAAGCACAAACTGACTCGCGCAAGCTGGAACATGTTGATCCAACTCCAACATGATAGAACCCATCAATGGTGTCTCGAGTGCCATCTTGATCCACATCGTGCCCAGTCTCTACGCTGACTTGCTGCTGGATCAACGCAACTAACCCCCATCTCGACACAGGCTCAACCACAGGAATGCACCTAGAAGCCTGGCTCGATGCTGTTGAGCACTGAAGACAAATAAATAAGGTACTGTGAAGAGACCCCGTTCTTTCTGGTCCAGTTTTGGGACCATGGTGACTTAACTCCCCCCACCCCTTTTGTGCCCTTTTCTTACAAGACATTTTCTTGAATATGGACATTGTGCCAGTTGAGTACCTGAACACTAATGCACATCTACCCTGAGTGCTACCTACAACAGCTTTCATTTTCTGGGTTTCTTTAAAGGGTGGGCTTTTGCTGGTGTTTTAAGTCAGTTATTTGCATTTTTGTTTCATTAAAATCTATATTTTTATAGAATCTTGATTGGACATTCTTTTCGGAGTCTTGCACTATGGCTGTTTGGTTTGCTACTGTTATTACCTCACACTTCTCTTAAAGAGGATAGCCTGCACTCGGACAATGTTATGACAAAAGGCACATGAGGTATTCTCTTCAGGCTGTATCTGTTTCACCTTTATGATTGAGATCACTTCTGGTTTAGTAGTAGTGTGGGACAGAGTAGGTGTTTAGCCACTACTCATTTCTCTACTTCGATAGTATAGTATTAATAATTTCATCACAGGAGGGTTGAGTAATATTTTCATTTTAGTCAGCCATGTGGACGTGCGTCCTGTCTTAAATGTTTGAATGTACTAATTGCACTGACCCCTGCAGCATTACAGGTGGCAGCATTGCACAAAATGAATCCCAGTTACCTGGAAGGAAATCTTATGCAGTCTGTTATTCAAGCCCATTGGGGAAGATGCTCTGTGGGGGTCAGCCCTTGAGCGGGTCTGGGGTGAAGGTGCGCTGAGAACCAAGGAGTCTGCCTTGTGCTTTCACTAAGAAGCAATAACAGAGGAGTCCTCACCGAGATCTGTAAGCATGCAGCACTAAACAGTATCCATATTTACAATAAAAAGATCCGACATTACACAAACCTTATTTCAATGTACACCATGTGTCCACACTGTAATTTTCAGGTTGAGGTTTTCTGGCGATGAAACCCAGTACTGCGCCAAATTAATTGGATTGTGGAAATGCGTCTTGTTACAGGGCCATTTTAACGAATTTTGGGGCCAGGGCACATACTCCTTTGTGCCACTCTTCCACGAACCAGAGAAATTACGGGATCCAGATTCTCTGGTTGCGTCCCCCCCTCCATCATCACGATCACAAGCCACAACTTGATATTCTGACCGGCAGCAATGAAAATAAAGGGTACTCCCTCCCAGTCCCTTCACCCTCTTCAGACCTGCTGGAACCAGAACAATAAACAAGCAGCATTTCAAGGGCAACATTTTCAGTCCACAACAAGAGTACGTGTGTTCAAGCATGTGCATGGGACACATTTGCACAATAGCAGCTACGTGAAGTGTCACTCAAATGCAGGGCTCAGATACGTAGCCGAATACCCCAGCATAGAGAAACACTCAGATTAGCAGTCTCACTAAATGCAAAAGTGCTGAAGCGTGTACACAGATTGCATAGACTGTGGCGATAAAGTATAAGCTGGGGTTTTCAAGTGGTATTGCTTTTAGTCTTTGTGGTATTATTTCTTTGTTGTGTGCCATATATCAATGGTCACTAATATTATAAACAATGCAACACTGTTAGCCAGTTAAACTATGAGTGAGACTTTTTTATAGAACATACCCTCAGAACTGAATGACTTTTAGCGGCTAACCATTTTCAAAGATTTTACAAATCTGCAGTTTCTGCACTTGACCACATTGTTTCCCAGTTCTAATCATAGAGCAAGGTGCAATTATTAACATAATACCATATCGGGTTTAGAACTGACTTGGAAAAAACACAAATCACATAGATTTATAGAAGCATTTTATGCAAAAGCTTCATTTTCACTGTCACAAAGGCAAGTATACAAGCACCACAATATTAATTGGTGTGAGCTTAAAGGGTTTCATCTGGGAATTTAATTGTATTTCAAAACTTTGCATACACGAAACACACATAATTAGGACTATTATTCACAATGTGCAGATGTACCTTCGAAATTGTATAAGAAAGCAGACGTCACCAGAGGCCTGTGACATTTGGTCAGCTCTCTGTCTAGATTACCTTCCACTTAAATGGCCAACATGAAAAGAAAGATCAGGCAATAGGTTGAACAATGCCACCAGTAAGCGAGAAAAATCCTATAGAGTGACATAAGATTTGTCCATGATCAGTGCATCGTCCGCTGGCAAAGCCGGGATATGAGGAGGGTGGTTGCCAGTTTTAATAACCATCATTTGGAGGAACAAAGCTGTAGATCTGCACCAGACTGATCCTATGCTAGTTTTAATAGCTAGCACTAACTGGTGCAGTCACATTGATGTGTAGCACACAGTAAGCATGACCATCACAAAAGTAATTATGAATGCAAGTTTATCCATCTCAGACATAGGAAAGGCTGAGTCGGCCTTGCTGATATTTGGTACAGTGATCTAGCATATGAACACAAATCTCTGTAACAAGTGCTAAACAAACTGAACTATCGTCTGAGCAATGAATGGCGCTCACATTTTTCAATATATATTTCAACTTTCAGTATGGAACATGGTCTATATATTCACCACAGAAGGGTGAGAGTGCTACGGGAGTTCAGAGCTTCAGTGAACACAAAAAACAGGATTGATATGAGCAGAAAGTACTAGTCAGCAACACCCCGGAATAAGGGTTGGCAGCGCAGCTGCACACCATAAAACATCCCAGTATGTGTTATTTTAGTTTTGTAAATGAATGGCACTGACTGCTTTCAATTCTGGCAGCTATGCAGCCCTCCATCAAGGTGGGGCCCCAGGGCACTTGCCCCTTTTGCTCTCATATAAAGACGTCTCTGTCTTTTTATAGGACTGGTAATTAATCATACAAATCATTCTATATCGATTAGTGTTTCTATGGTGTTTAGAAGATTTAACTCAAGGGTTTGGTAGTTGTTGGCCATAGCTCTGAAGTTAAGGGAGAGCAAAATTGAGAGGGGTTGGAAAAATTAACACATTGTCCCTAAAAGAGTCATCTGCTAGCCTTCTGATGGTGGTGTTTAGAGCTGGGGTAGACTGTAGCTTGGGATGGGACCTGGAAGGTAAGGCTTTATTTGACCATAGAAAAAGCCTTGCTGGCAGGCACAGCTGCTTGCAACAGGCTAGGTCGCACCCATCAGATACTCAGTGAGGCAGAATGTGACAGTCTCAGCTCCCTAGGCTCCACGCTTAGCACTCATTATAGAGAGCAAAGACCCAGAGTTGCCATTAAAGAAACAAGACCATACGGAAAACATAACGAAATATGAGAAAATGGTAAAGACAATGTTATGTCAATACAGATTTCCAACATATGGGCTCCTTTTTGAATATTCCTGACAGGTGTGGTGGATCAGAAGAAGGACGCAGACTCTGATTTTCCATCCTCTTGAAAGTTTGATTAACTTAAAGAATAAATGCCTAACTTTTCCTATAATAAGGGTTTTCCTACCTAACAAAACTAACTAAGCTGCTTGTTAGTGAGAGTCCAAATCAGAAGCTGTCCAACGTCCAAACTAACCTATTCTAACCCTACCACTATTATAACAAAGAACTCCCTTTCTCCTGAAGACACCACAATCTTATCTGAGCACTGCTCACAGGTGTGTGGGTCGGTCTAAAATGGCCACCCTGAGCGCAGACGTACATTTGCCAGAGTCCTCTTTCAATGTTGAGTGGCAAATGCGTCATGTGGATTGAGTTACTATTATGGAATGGGCCCTGTTCAGGGCGTGTAGAGCTTGCTTCGGATCGTGGGGAATTGGTGGCAACAGGCTGATAAGGTAAGCAGAAGTCGTCGTCCTGATGGCTCAAATGTTTATAATGCTAAAGGCAGCTCTCTGGGTCCTGAAGCGGCTCGCAAATGACTTGAAAGCGAATGAGCTATCTTGCAAGAGGTTCAAGGTAAGAAACAGAGCTCCTTTGTCGCAGAGTTGCTGTGGGGCCCATTCCAGTGTCCCATAGGATAAGGTAAGTCATTCTTACGCCCCCTACTTGCCTGGGAGTTTGCCAGAGAGCACTTACAGAGCCTGCCAGTTCCAGAAGGCAGAGTCCCGGTTATCTGTGTTCAGGTAGCAGGCAGACCTAGTCCAAATGGCAGATCACTTCCAATGGTTCTCTAAAGAGGGCCTTATTCCCTCCTTGGAAGTCTTAGTCTTCAGTTCTATGGAAGAGAACATTGGGCAGAATGTACCACACTAACGTGCAAGCAGAATTCTTCTTGTGATCCAAAGACTATTAAATTAAAGTGAGGTTTCACCCCTATATAATGATTTTGCCACTATGTAGTGGTCCGTTTCAAGCATTTTGTAAGGGACCAAATCTAACTGTTCTGAGAAGAGTATTTGCTAAGTGATGTCCGTCCCACAGTGCTTCAACTGCAGGAAGCTGGGAGGGGCACAGGAAGCGGGGGTGACCCAGCAAATTCAAAAGTAGTGGACACGACCCATTCCTGGGGGAAATTACCTTTTCTCTTCTACCTAAACATACCCCTCTCCTGTCTACCCTATATCAAACAGTGACTAGTTTGACATGTCCACTGGCAGGACTTTCTTTGAAGCCGTGGTTGCCAGTCAGCCATCCGGGGACAGAGCTTTTTTCTCTGAGAAAGAATCAAGCCTTCCCAATAAAGAAGAAAGGGAGCCGCTAGGGCTGGACCAAACATCCTGTTGTGAGGGAACCCATGCCTAGAAAGGCATACAACACTGACAGGTGCAGGCATCACTGGGAATACAGTTAAAAAATAACATCAAATGAGCTTTGGCTTCCCAAAGGACAATATGTCAATCAGACATAGCTTTATAGTGATCAATCTGCCACCAAGCCTTGTGACTTTACTGTTATTTATAATTTGGATCATGGATGCCTAATGTTAAGGACAGCCCATGGCTGGGTTTAATTTAGATTTCAGTAAGCGGTTTGTCAGGATTATTTATACATGTTACTTTGAGGCTGCCATGTTGTCAAACTACAAGGCAGCTGCTGGTACGACAGAGTCCAGTCAAGAGAACAAATTTGCATTATACCTTTTTATTATGAAGCATTAGGAAAATGAGCTCAAATGAGCAGAGCTCACTTTCCGAAACAGAAGTACCAGCATCATTTTGTGTTGCAAAAAACAAAAAAGCTTGGGATTGACTATAATGTCGATGCCATTCTGTCACATAATCCTCTTGGATAAAATCCAAATTACTAAGGAGGCAATACACCTGATCAAAAATGAACAGTAAAAAAAGTCCAGGAGCCTTATTCATAATGCCATAAACAAAATCCTTTCACTGTAGAGTTAGTTCAGACTCTTACACAATCACTCTAAGTAAGTATTCCTAAAATGGACACAGCAACTGACGTAAATTCCTCAATCAGGCTCACAATTGCAGTATGAACAATCACCCACCCAAGTAAAAAAGGCCTGGTTGTGGGATACAACATTAGCACACACAACTCTCCGAATGAATGTATGAGATATTCTGAATTGTCACTTCACCCAGGCTGTTTCTGATTTGTGGTTACAGCGTGTATACCAGAGAGGGGAACTGCAGAATGCAATGTAGTTAGCCCCTGTGTATACTGGCATGGGAGATATGAATTATGGAGGAGTAATTGAATTCTAGCCCACACAGAACCGCGGGGTCAAAGAGTAAGGTGACTCTCATGCTAATCAGACAACACACGGGGGAGAAGTGCCGCAAAGTATCAGGGCACAAAATGTGTATAACTTCAAGAGATTTATAATGGCTGGATATTCACCAGACCTCCCAGTGGTAAGGCATGGGAGGGAGAGCACAAAAAAGTGTGATCCATATCAAATGTTGAGCTATATGGGAAATGTATAACTGTGATCCTTCTTTCTAGGGCATTCACCAAGGAAACAAGGGGCCCTTTTCCTGTAATTGGAGTGCACGCCAAAAGAGAGTGGATACTGTTACTTCCTTCTTGCGGCAACTGGTTACTGAACACTGTGGGAATTGACTCAAGACATGTAGGGGTAGGTTAGGATTGTGATTCTCCTTTCCTTCTGCCTCTGCTTGACAATCTCCGCCAAGAAGTGTTCGGGTCGCGCACATATTTAGGATTTGGTCCATAGTCATGAACCTCCTCCAACAATTCAGTTGGAGCTTAGTACAATTCATGTAACAACGATGAGTTACATGCACACGTGTTTGTGCTTTGATTTAAAAGAAATGCGGATGGCAAGACCATGGGTGGTAATTAGGTTTTAAATTTGTATTTCTTAGATGTTTCTGAACTCCATACATATAGAAGTGACGCACAGCTAGCCATCAACTTCCGTCCTGAAGAAGGTTGGAGGGAATTGAGGGCCAGAGTTTGAAGCTTGATTAGTCTGACTGAAACATGTGTCAAAAACAACATCTGTTGCAGAGCAGATAGACACATCATTATACTCAAGGGGTGAGATTATTTTTTGAAGTATTTTGTTATATGGTCATATATGTTCACAAGACCGATTGTAAATGTACTATGGAGTAGTACAATGCGTGTTTGTATAAGTGAGCATGTCTGATGGAGTAGATTTAGGGGAATGTGAATTGTTATGCATATTGTTACACAAGGTTTTTTTAAAGAAAAGCTTATTTTTGTGTTGGACCACGAAACAATTTCTGATCTATGAAAATAAACTGATATTTTGTAGAGAAATTTGAACAATTTCTTGCCATCCTCACTCTCTTGGTCCATTTGTTATATATACCCTTTGTTCACCTGGAGGACCGGGAGTATACCAGGTACCCTTTATTTTTTGATTGCCTGTGGAACACACTACATTAAAGTGGACAAGATGTGTACTAAAAAAGTAGAATAGCAAGTTTCTCGCTTTCATGTCTGGTAAGGCGACTCCCAGGAGTGCCTGTTTGCCTAACCTTGGCAATGCAAATTCAGTCATGTTGCTGGCATAGTGTGAAAGCACCGTAGTTCCGACCCTACAATTTGACAGAACGCTGCAGGATACAAAAATGCAGAAACATTCATCACTGCCAAGGTCATAGATCAGTGCTCCCTACAAGAACAATGAGGCGACTCAAAGCAATCTGGAAAGAGTAGTAATGGGAATGAATAAAATCTCAAGCCATAACATGGGAAAGCACAATTGAAATTAGTGTGAGTTCTGGCAAAAGGTTTTCACAGTTCAGAAGGTGTTGAAACCGGAGGTATACACTCAATGAAAAAAGCTGCACTAACAGAAAAAGCAGATTGGAATAGCCAGGGCCGGCATTAGGCCTGGGCCACCCGGGCAAACGGCCGTGGCACCACATTAGCCTTCACCCACCACACAAGCTCTGGGGAGCCCTTGAAAGAGTCCCCCGAGCTGGCGCGACAGGCACCCTATTTTAAAGAGGCACCAAATTTTGCTAATTCGCCGCAGGCACTGCCAAAGCTAAGGCCGGCCCTGGGGATAGCAAAAGAGATGAAGCATGCCAGTGTGGACAGAGGTAGTAGCAGATGAAAGAACCTGCAAAGGTACTTAAAACAACAGCACTGCATTGGGCTAGAATAGGGAGATTAAAAAGCAAAAAATGTAAATGGACAAATAGTTAATAAAGTCACATATCGCGGAATAAGCCACGGTAGTCCTCTTCAGTGTGCGTCATCAGCAAATATTCATATATTTATAGTGCGATGAAAAAACAAATTAAATCGGGAAAATCAACCAACATCCAGGAAACAGAGGCAGCGTATAATGCCGCCTTGCCTGTCCTGAGTGTCTTGGGGTTACTTTACCAAGTGCATTAGTCAAGGAGCACACCAATGAAAAAGAGACGCACGATCGCAAATGGCAATTCATTCCTTTTGTGGCAGACTGTTTGAGTAGTACCTGGAGAGGAGTGATTTGCTAAAATGTGTTGCAAATTGTGCATTTTAAAGAATATTTGTTCAGTAACATTGGTCAAAGCTACTAGGCTACAAAGGGAAGTAACTCAAACTGGGCAACTTTGGTAAAAAAGTGGCCTACTTTGAGTTTTAAAAAGAACTGGCCTATAGTAGCCTCTTGGGCCTGCACTTCAGGCAGTGCTCTATAGGCCAGTCCGAGCCTACTTGTAGGGAAAAATGTGACCACAAGACTTCACTGAATAAAGAAATAAAAATCTATTCCTAAATGAAAACCTGGATCTTGGGTGCTGTGATGGTGAACTGCATTCCTTGGGAATAAAGAGAACACAATGCTGCTGTCCCTGCATTAAAAAAAGAAACAGAATCCCTGATCCCAAGCCTCTAAAATGATTGCAACCAATTCAATACCACAAAGATATACAATTATACCTATGTTCAAACTAGGAACCAATACTTTGTCACAGATAGTGTCCAGATTAGAATTAGCCAAAGAATCGAACCATGCGACAGAGCAAATATTTTTCTCTGAAGCCAATACCTATCAGGGGTTTCAGAGAAAACTAATTGAATCGCTTTGTTCCAAACTTTATTTGAAAAACTGCCTTTACCTTTTTGATCCAAACCACCGATATCAATTAGTGTGTCTATAATGGCGAATATTTTATTCTATTGCTTAGGATAGTCAATCATATTTATGCTTGGATGTTTGTGCAAATTGCAATTAAAACATTAGCGAGACAAAAGCAGGCAGGTTTTGGGTTTTGTTTGGTAAATAAGTTGCCTGTATTTATTTGATATCTTGCAGGTGATTTCTCCAGGATTAAAAGTTAGGGGACCACTTTAATTTCTTGATTTATCACTTTCAATTATTCAGATTAAAGGGAGCCTGTTTCTTGTCCCAATCATCCGTCCTTAGAAAAATAAACATCTTGCATAGGTAGATGTCACTACCAAACGTTTCTCTAAATTCATAGAAAGACTGTTATGCTATTTCTGCACTACGATTCCTTTGAAATGTAACTTTGTCGAGTTTGAACTTGAATAGCATGCCCCTTTTTCATAAACAGTTAACATTTTATTCTTTAAAAAATGTAAATGTTTTTAAAAATTAAAAAGATGTTTTTTTCAATACGTTTAATGTTTCTAAAAATGTTTTACACATTCCTAATGTTTTCAGATGTTTTAATTCTGTCAGAGGAGAAAGTGAAAAACATTTGTAAAATTGCAATCAGTAAAAGAAAATGATTTTTGAAAATGTAGCCAGTGGATTTACATTTTGCACATCATTACTTATCATGCATGCAGCAGTTTACAAACCAAACACTTCGTTTTATGAAGCTTCCTCTGCCATTTATATTACCATTTGTCTGGGTTTGTTGAATTCATGTAGGAGCCTTCCTGTGATTCATGTTTGTTGCTTCTAGGTAGGGTATTTGGAAATATATAGCATACATGGTTATATGGCCAAGACATGGTAGGATGCTCATTCAGTAATTTGTTTTCTTATAATCTCTCTATATTTCCCAACTGTAAAAATATACTGGTATAGGCCTGTAGGGCTGGGGAATTGAACAGTTCTGGTCGGGAGGGGAGGAGACATAGTTATAGACCCTTCCCATCTTTTACATGCTCACATTTTCTTTGGTTAGATGTGGCCAGTCAGGACGCCCTACTCAAAGAATGCCATGCTGTAACGTAACCTACATAATTAATCATAAGCTTACCAAGCAAGGTGGTCAGAGAAAGGAGCACATAATTTTATGATGGACCTTTGTGCCATCGATCATTAAAAGAAACTATGTGGGAAACTCTATTTGCCCTCTGCTCCTTCCAGATTTTTGCACTTTTTGGAAACTTTTCTCTTCTGCGATAGGGCTCCACTAGGCCACTATGGCCTCAAAAGACTGGTCCCACCTCCACTCTGTTTCTGTGAAATGACATTTCTTGTTTGTGGGTAAATAATACCCTGTGCCGTCTGGGGAGGTGGGGGGTTGAGGACGGGGGGGGGGGTGTATTTCTCTGTCTTCAGAGCCCACTAAAATATGTACCTGAGGGCTGATTTAATATAAGTGGTCAAAGTTCGATTCACTCACCAGCAGTGATTGGCCTCAGGGGTTTAACCAGGCATTGCAAGGAGGTGGCACTGTCAGAGAGCTCCAAGTAGCCTTGAGAACCTAATGGGCCTATAACAAACACTTCAATACATTGGTGGGTATGACATATTTTTATGTTACTGAATACGATTCCATGCTTGGAACGATTGTAGAATTTAGAATTGTGCAAGCCGATTCTGAATAGCTTTGAATTAAAGGAGATTGTAAAATCGTAATTATCCATTCTCTTGATTTGCAGCCAGCCTAGATGCTTAGATATTGTAAATAGATTGGGAGACTCAAAAACCCTTTGATGTGCTATGCCTGCCTAAATCATTGAAGAGTTATGGCAGGGGGCACAGGGCGTTCTGCACTAAGGTCAACCAGCCGTGAGAAAGAACTGGATTGAAAAAGACATCCCCCCTCTCAGCAGGGCTACCCCAATGGCCTTTCCACATGTCACGCTAGAACCCACAGATAAAGGCTGAAGCAAGGATGGGTCCTGGGTTTCAGAGGGATTAGAGGAGATCCTTTCATCACCATGTGAAAGCGCAGCCATATTGAATTAGGGTGCACAGGCTCGAATCCCGGCAAGGCCAACTCAGCCTTTCATCCTTCCGAGGTCGATAAATGAGTACCAATTTCAGTTGGGTGATATTGTATGTAACTATGTGCTCTGTAAAACGCTTTGGATAAAGGCGCTATATAAATAACACATTATCATTATCATTAATACATGAGGTAAGAGGTAGGTGGACATTAGTTCAGGTTGGTTTGCTGTGTTACTTTTCCTACTCTGTGTTAGCATTCCTTTGGGACCGCTCCATGCAATATTCTTGGATTTTGGGATTTCCAGTTTCCATGCTAGTACTAGGATTGGAGCTGCAAATCCCATCACTTATCACATGGCACAATAGGGTAAAAACGAAATAGTCACCTGTTTGCCTTCGGAGGAAAACTGATGATCTAGCTGAAGGTGGATCCAGTGGCAGTCAGTACTGCCATACAGCCTCATTACAAGTGAGCAGAACCAGTGCCTACAAGGAGTACTGAAGGAGCTAGGAACCTTTACAGGGTACATTACCCGATTGTAAGGAGTTCAACACAAATAAGTACCCCCACAAACAGCTGAAGACAACCAGCAAAGGACCAATGTACCTGCACCTGTAGAGTGAAGAAGAGACCTCACTGGGCACTGAAACAGAGTGAGGCTGGTGTGCGCTATTTATCCCAATTGAAAGTACAGGCCAGGAGAATTCAGTTGGCTGACTGACTTTGTAGAGCCCTGGATGCGCAAAGCCTTTAGATTTGCTGTGTGTGAGATTTGTGCTCCCTTCTGGAGACTTGTAATTTAATTAGAACACTTGAGGTTATATTTGC
Organism: Ambystoma mexicanum; assembly: GCF_040938575.1. NCBI lineage: Eukaryota > Metazoa > Chordata > Amphibia > Caudata > Ambystomatidae > Ambystoma > Ambystoma mexicanum. The sequence continues at coordinate 676,979,162 of NC_090934.1, forward strand.
CTAGGCTCCAATTTATTGTGTTTGCTCCCTCAATATGTTTAAATTTTGAAATTCGTCTTCAATTATGTATTTAGCTGAATTCCAGCTATAAAAGAGATATTCGGCTTCGGCCGAATACTTACTTGTTTTGACATTCGAAGAAGAATTTCACTGTTTACAATTAGCTCAAGCCCTTGAGACATTGTGGTTTGTAAATCCGAGATTCAGTACGAAGAAAAAGATATACAGGTATAAAACAGCACTGCAGTGTGCATAACCCACTGACATTAAATACCTCGATCTGAGGAGAGTTTCAGTGGGCGGTCAGGCAGGTTATCTTCTGTTACCATAGAGAAAGGAATAAAGCATGAAACTTCCGAAAAGCAGTCCGAAATTCCCCACGTGGGCTGTAATTAAACCTTGACGCTAATAGGATGGTGGAGGGAGGGACATTATGTACAGTGAGAATGCACAGGCAAATAGAGTGCAGCCAGTCTGGGGCGAGATCGACACACTCACAACAGCAGGCACCAATGTATCTAATTATGAACAACTATGCTACATGTGCACTTGATTATTTTGGCAAATTCACTGCTAATGAAATTAGCTTATATGTAAAGTTCTAGGTCAAAAGGGACAGGCATTCCTTTACCATCCTAGTTTTGCGTCAGCTCCTTGAAGCTGCCAAAATGCAGTATGGGCGTTACATAATGGATGTTTAAAACTGGAAACGCTAGCAGATCTGCACAAAATGCCCAGCCCAATACCCCTCTGGTGTTTAACAGCTGTGCTCTACTGAGATCTAGCTACCTGCAGAAAGGATTTTTAAATGGCATGTAGTGAACATTTAGTAAAGGAAGAATAAGGTAAAGGTGCAAATATGGTTCTTAATCTTCATATGCTTTGCAGAAGAAAAGAAAGCAGCACGTATAGCTTACTTAGTGTGTGGGTGCTAGCTTTACGTTTTTTACACTACAAAGAAAAGCCTCAAGCTTAGCATTTAATCTGTAATTAAACACATCCATGTGAAGGAATATTTAAACCAATGACCTACATGAAAATGGTCCGTTTCTCAGAGTTTAATTCACTTGCTGATTTAGCATTTCAAATGTTTGTATTCAGTGACACTTTAGCCATCAGCAGGGTGCACATTGATGTAATCACTCCATTCTCTTTCAATGCACTCCTATAGACAGAAGATAAAAGATGAGCAGTCCTAAAATAAACATTTGAGAGGTTGAGGCCAAACGCTCACATCAGTGATTGCATATCTGCATTTTATTGCCATAGGCTCTTGTCAGTTACTTGGTCCCAGCCCACCCTTGCTCCATGGAAGATTCCCCCATGAATGCAAATTGTGTTTTTTCATTTAAACATAGATCTGCTACAGTTAACAAAAAGAGAAAGAAATACACGCACGTGTATTTAAAAGTGTGCTTTAAGTGTACTACATATTTTATTATAAGTGTAGCTTTATTAATTTAAAAGTAGCTATTTGGCTCCAGCCAAATACTTCATCAACTATTCGGTATTTGGCCAGATCCTAAATTTCCTATTCGGTACACCCCTCGTTTATGGTACTTAGAACATTACATTGCCTATTTGTATTACTTGGTTTGGGCAGTAGTACCTTTAATTGTGGTTTCGTTTAGAGATTTTGAACTGGTTCCATCATTCATGCCTTTAAAGAGTAAGCCTCAAGCTTGACCAGTACTACAGAAGGTTAAGAAGAGGGATAACATTGGGGTCTGTTGATTTGCTTCATCAAGCAGTTATTGCACTATATGAATAACAGCAAATATACTCTGGGTCTCTGGTTGCCAGTGTGTGAAAATGTTACCAGTAGTAGTAGTATTAGTACAAGGATGAGTGCTGACTAACATGCTTACTCAACCTCACACTACCACTAATCCAGCAGTGATACCAATCGTACAGCTGAACATGGCACAACACAGCGGTGCACCTCCTTCTCGTCAGCACAGACCAAGGGCAGGCTATACTCTTGAAAGGGGTGTAAGCTAGCACAATAGTAACCCAAACAGCAACCAAATACAATGACCCAAAATAAAAAGTGTCCAAATAGTCACCCAAACAGCAACCAAATACAATGACCCAAAATAAAAAGTGTCCAATCAAAGTTCGATAAAAAATAGTAATATTTAATTAAACAAAAAAATTCAAGCAAGGGCTATACAGGCAATCAGTTCAGGAGCAATGTCTGAATCAAGAATATGTCTTTGAAAAAAGGTAGCAAATGGGGTTTTCCAAGTCACTAAGGCCCTCAAAGGTGTACCAGACGGGAAGGGCCACTGCATATTCCATTTTATCTTGTTCTTGTGGCTTCAAAGCATCAAACCATGGTTCAAGGTATTTCTAAAAGGTGGTGATTCAGTGTAGGGTTGGTGAGCTGAGCAACTAAGTGCAACACATGGTGCGGCTCACAAGCAGCAATGGCACGAGAAGCTTGGGACAGGCAGGCGTTGACCGGGTTGTTGTAGCTCACAAGTGTTTTGAGGCATGAATCAGGGCCCAGGATGGTTCCTTGACGTCTGTGTTGCTGGGAGGCCATGCCCAGAGTCTCCAGGGACAAGGGGAGCCCTTTTCTCTGCACTGCCACTCCAGGAAGGTTGAATGAGAAAACCTGCAGGGGTCCTCCACGTCTAGTGAACGAGATCCCTGTTCCACCGATCATGCAGAAGAGAGGCCTTGTACACAGCCAGCAGATCACTGGAAAAGACCCCTTGGAATGACAAGCAGAAGAGCTCGCCTCTCCCTTGGAAGTCGCTGGTCATCACCTTTCTGGCAGAGGACTTTGGAATAAAATATACTTTCAACCAGGCTCCGGTAAATCCTCCTTCTTATGAATGTCCCAAGGTGAATCAACTAAAGGGAGGGTCTGCCGCCTTACATATGCAAAATGCCACAGCTAATTGGTTCCCTTGTAGCCTCTGTAAGGACTCTAAAAATGTCCTTTGCCCTGTGATGTCATACCCAGAGTGCTCTGTCTGCAGTAATTGAGGAAGGAGCAGTACATTTGAAAAGCCCCAGAAAGATCCAAGATGGTGGAACCCTTTTGTGCACTGCACCTCTCTCAGCCTACTCTAACTCTGCCCCCTTTCACTGTCTGTCTATTTCATTAGCACCCTAGCGTGGACTACCCATTGTACCTAACAGTATACTTTTGACCCTCTCTTACCACCTATCCCATAGGAGACATCCTGATCTCTAGAGGAAGGTAAACCTTCTAAGGGGCTTCAAAGGGAAGGCTTCCTTCTATACCCAAATTGATTATGGGTGAAAAGCCCAGGCAATCTGAACCCACACAGAGACCTGCCTTGGATGAATAACTGGTCATTAGGCTGACAATTAAAATGACAAAGTTTTGTGACTATGTAACTGTGTAATCCTAAAAGCCACCCTGTCAAACCAGGCAGGGCTTACATTTAGAGATTAGTGGGGCACCAGACCCGAGGGTACACAAATATGACTTAAGGAAAGGGGTACCTTGTATTACAAAGTCAACCCTCCTAACCCCACCTGCTGGAACATTGGGCTCCAGCTGGATGCATTTAGAAAGGCACATGTGACCTTTGGCCTGCCCTGTTTCCACTTCCTTCAAGGCTGTTGTCAGAATACTGCCCCTAACAGAGCACATGTGTACACTATGCTCTTCAGCAGGGAGCTTTTATGAATGGAAGTTTGACCAGCAAAATCCCCTGTTCAAAGGAAAAATTACCAGTATCATGTTATTAAATAAAAAAAGCTCAAGCTGTATCACCCTCACACATTCCATTCTGTCACACAGTGTTTGAGCACAATATGGCATATATACAAGTGCATTTGTTTTTCCAACAGTGTAGCACTTTTGAATGGCACATAGGAAAGCGTATTGAAAATATAATGCTTGTTAATAATGCTGGTTTAATTACTCCACGCTAGGGAGGTGATCAGGGTCTGAGAGGGGAAAGAGAGTCTGCTGAATTATATGAAGGGATGATGCAATCATTTGCTTTGTGTTTTTTTTTGCCTGCCATTCCCTGTTTCGTACGCTCGCGGGTGTTCACAATTCTCTCCAATTTCAGACAATGCTAGGAGTTATAAGAACACTACAGTGGGGATTGGTACAATATAAAAGGCCCTTGAGAGAACACAGCATATCCATCGATATACTGTGGCTTCCACATTGTTTATGTTTTTGAAACACTGCAGTCTGCTGCGGCAAGCATGATTTTCTTCTCCGTCTTTCCTTCCATATTTCTCACTACACATCCTGAAGATTTGTGTGCTGTCTGGGCCCATGCTGCACTTCCTCCACACCCAAGGACTGCACATTCAGATTGTATTACTTTTTTACAGTCAATTCATAAGATGCTTACCGTAAAACTAAGTCACATTTTGGCACTACAAGTTGGATGTTGGGTGCTGATCTTCAAAACCTAACATTCAGGTCATAGAAGAAAGAGGGGTAGTGCAAAGAGTGTGCAGACTGGAAGTCAAATGCCAAAGACAGAGTCCTAAAGAAGTGAGCAGACATCACAAAAGTGCAGCATAGCAAGCAATACTAAGAGGAAGACCCACAACACAAAGTACACAGCAACCCACAACAGGCAAAATTACAGAAAAGAGGTAAATCAAGCCCCACGTCTAGAGCTGTAGGACACAGCAAACCCCCAAAACACCCTACTGTATTTTTTTGAATCAACCAGAACAGACAACCTAAAAGAAGCTAGGTGAGGAGCAAGTGAAATAGGCAGTCCAACCTAAGGGGCAAAGAATTCGCCGAAGAGGAGAGCCCTAAATCCTTTTCCTTTTCTGAAGTGACAGAGAAATGTTCATCATTGAAGAAAGATGGCAGAGAGCTCCACAGATATGTCCCAGACTCATCAAGCGTCTTAGACCAGGTGAAAATGTGGGACATGGATGAAGCGGAACTATTAGTCAATTTCCCTTGGAGTTATCCTGACCTAATGACCCAGTAGGCCTAATGGATAATAAAGAGAGCATTAAAGGGGATCTGGATCTCAACTGTGAGCCAGTAAGTGGAAGGATGTCAAGGTTGGAGTGATATAGCAACTGGATCTACGACCAAGGAGGAGTTTGGCCCCCTTATTTTGTATAACCTTTAGGTAGAGGAGAACAGATTTGGGGAGGCCAAAGTAGAAGCTATTACAATAGTCTAACATTGAGAGGACCAAATCCCTGGTCTCTTGCACACTTATGAGGGTGCGGCTGGAAATTCAATTACTTGGAGGGCTCCTGTACTGGAGGTTAGAGGGCTCCTGTACCGGAGGAGTCAAGGCTAGTGAGCTAAGGAAGATGACCCCAAGATTCCAGGCCACATGAATCAGAGTGAGTGTGGTACCCACAGAGGAAGGCCAGGAAAAAGGTAAGGAAGCAGGAATGATAGAGCCCAGGTAAACTATGACAGACTTGGATGCATAAAGACACACATTTTTATCAAACATTCAAGCATGGACATGAGCTTGACAGAACAAAATCAAGCTGAGGGCTAGAGAAGAATCACATCCCAGTCTGAAGGCCATTTTTGTGTCATTGGCATAAGAACGATGTGGAAGAGGATGGTGAGAAGGTATATGCTAGTGGTGAGAGGTAAGTGTAAAAGAGCCAAGAGGAGAGGCCAGATGCTTAAGGGACCACACAGAGATAATACATTGAGAAAGGAAAGGGCCAGATGGTACCTGGCTCCTCATGTCCAGGAGGAAAGAAGAGATCCACATGAGGGTCTTGAGCTGATGTCGAAGGTGTTTTCCAGACAGTCAAGAAGAGTGGCATGGATGACAGTGTTGAAACAGAGGATAGGTCTAGGAGGATGTGAAGATGGGCAGGGCACTTACTGTCTAATGGCTGGAGGAGCTCATCTCTCACAAAGAGGTTGGCTGACAAGTTCCTTTAGAGCGTCAGAACACGTTGCCATGAATTAGTCTACAGTCTTCACTGAAGAAATGGAATTGGAAGATGGCCATCTTCTCCAGGACATTGCCAATAAATAGAATGGTGGCAATGGTGTGTTACTTAGTGAGGATCGGCAGGGTCATCAGACTTTTTTCAGGAGGGGCAGGATGCCAGACATTATTAGCTCCCAATGAAAGGCACCTATGAGGAATGAGCTATTGTGTAGGAAGGAGCCAGGGTGGCAATATGTTATTTCTTTGTGCTGGCTCAGAATGGGAAGAACTGATCTTGATATGTCCTCATCTTTTTCACAGCATTGACTATATCTGTCGTATTAACTATTTTGAAGGAGGACAAGGACGTCCCAGTGAGATGGTGATGGCATGGGGAGGCAATAGTGAAGTGCTGGCAATCGTAGTCTGGATGTAATGTTATACAATGTAAGTGGTCTTTTACAGTGCCCTTCTTCCTCTAATGGTGGCCTCGCTGCACTTTGCTCTGTAAGAAAAAAGCGGGTGGTGCTCATTAGTGGAACAGTGGGAAAGGCAGATGTGAAATATGTGGTGTTGATGGGTTAAAAGTCGGAAGTAACGACTTCCTGATTGCCAATCCAACTTCTATGGGTTTGATCGAAGAGTAGGTAATCCACAGGGCCCAAGGTCTGATAGACTACAGCGCTTTGAGTCTGGGTCCACAAAGATGGATGGCGGGCTGACTGCAGTAGATGAGCTAGAACAGACAAAAGGAGCACTCATACTTGAGTTTGATAGTAGTGTCTTATGTGGAATAGGCAATCCAGCTTTTTGTACCAGTGGTATTCTAGTGCGGATTCTTCTCTTCATGCTGGTGAGGACAGAGTTTTCATCCTGAGAATTGGGGGCAAGACTATTCAGAGTGTTCAAAAGAGTGTTGTGGAAAATAGCAAGCAAAGTGTCAGGGTTAGAAACCAATGCATCAAGGTTTGTGCAAAAAAATATGAGGGTTTGAAGCATAGTACACGGTCTTCCTCATCTTGGTCAAAAGGAACTCCACTTCAGCTGGGGATTCAGTGATCTATCCAGGGAAGGCCTGTGGTAATGATATTCAAAAACAACAACCAAATAGATAAAAAAGGCATCCAATGTATGGCAACACGCATAAGCGAGGGAAAGGTCTTTATTTTTAGTGATGACAAATTGTATACTGAAGTCCTCAAGGATGAGAATGTAGCTAGAGGCAGGTTGGATGCTTGCAATGAAATCAGGCCATTTCTTAGTGAAGAGAAAAGTGCCACCCAGAGGCCTGTATATAGTTAAAATGATGTGGCTGGTGTTGGCATTGAGGAGACATTTCCATACTAGCCTTTCAAAGGATCTAAAGTCTACAATAACAATCCTCGTAGTAATGAAAGCAAATTCCCAAATCACATATGTATATATTAAATAGAAATGGAGCCAGGACACAGCCCTGGCGCAGGCCACGATGAGTGTCGATCCATCGATTCATCTTGTGTAGGTCCCATGTTAATCAATTCTGACTTTCGCTCTTGTTTCAGCATGAAGTGATTCTAAGATGCTTATTAGAGCAGGGGGACATCCCAACAATTGCATTTTACGCTATAGTCTAGTCCTAATGACACAGTCAAAGCCTGTGAGATATCAAGAAATGCCAAGTTTACAGGTCTTTTACCAATTTTGCTGGATTTGCCAACAGTTGTAATTAAAAGCAATTTAAAGATGCCCCTACTCCCCTCCTTTGATAAAGGTCGACGGCCCACATTACTTGTCCAAATCTGAACCTCTTTCAAGATTAACTTGCAAAATGTTTACTAGGAGAATCCAATTATGAAATTGAGCGACAATTAGGCTTTAGCCTATCACCATGCTTGTAAATTTATATTTTTACCGCACCTATCCAAGAAGGCAGAACAACCCAAGATAAAATCATATTTTGAAATGGGCACAATAGCACTTTTGCACACAGACGGGTTTGATTTCAAAGTAGCATTTGAAAGTTAGTTTGGACCGGGTGCAATGGATAACATACTCTTTAGAATAATATTGTAAATGGATTCTTCATCCAAGAATAAACAATCCTTCTGAGGCACATCCAATCTGAGTGTTATATTATCGGTCTGTGCACAAGAGTACAAAAACGCGAAGTGAGCTACCCACGTCTCAGCTGATATACCCACCGTGGGATTTATATTGTGCAATTGGAGGGGTTGGTTCCAGGCTACCAGCATTGACTACAGCTACCAGAATTCCAAGGCCAAAATTGGTACTAATCAGCAACATCTGAACAGACTGTCTCCCCGAAGATTGCAAGAGGCATGAAAGCGCTTGGAGCCGAAGAGCAACTGAACTGCAGAAGGTACACAAAGCTGGGAACTAGAGGGCGCACCTCACCCCCTCTTTTTTCTAAATATTGATTCAGGAGTCCCGGGCTCCTGAGGCACAGCACCGGGGTGACCCATGCCCCATTTAGGAGATCCATAATGCATGTTTTCCCGCCTCCACCCACCGTGGGACTTGTATTGTGCAATTAGAGGGGAGTTGGTTCCTGGCTACCAGCATTGACTACAGTTACCAGAATTCCCTGAGGCCAAAATTGGTACTAATCAGCAACACCTGAACAGACTTCCTCCCAGAAAATTGCAAGAGGCATTGTAGTAAAGCAGCCTCAGTTCGCTTTGCAGGTGAAACACTTAAGGTTTATTCTTAGTTAAATCAAGATCATACATAAGAGGACACCACTGGATCCCATCACCCAGATAGGCCCATCTCCAACTGGCATAGGCTGGAACCTTCACACACACTCACAGGACAACATTCTACAGCAAGTCTCCAACATTCTCACATCTCATGCATTCACAGATAAGCACTTTACAACATAAATTATTTTGCTATTCAGCAGCAATAGGTCCAAGAGTCATTTAATTCCTTATTTTACTTCTGCGATCTCTGGATATTGCTGAGATAAGGTTGCGATCATCCAAACTGCAATATAGTGGGTCTAACCCTTTGTTATTAAAATCTCCTAAAATCACAATACAAGTGCCATCATGTGGAATTTCACACATTGTTACAGTTAACGCAATGAAGACAAAAAGGAACGTTCCTGCTAATTTTCTACTATCATTATTCACACTTGTTATCACATCTGTGTGTGCCAATAAGTCCCTTAAATTGCTACCCCATTGATAAGCAAATACTAGATCATCTCTACGAAGCTATTTCAGTTTACTGTCCTTCTTAAGAATATCTCAATTCCTCAATATGAATTTTTGTATTCTTTTGCTCTGTATTGAAAATGATGAAACATCATCATTCTTTGAGATCAAATTTAGACACAGAATGTGCTTTGAGACGGAAAGAGACATTGTGGATAAACATGATGGACTCCCTATATCTTAATAGGATGAAGGAGGAACAAGATTTTGCATGTTTAATATGATGAATAAACATGAAGATTGCTTGGTTGATTTACAAGAATATTTAATGGATATTCATCAATTAAAGGCTTCATAGGTTTTGGTAACCGAATACTAATGTACCTCGAACAGATATCAATGACATTATCCAGAATTAATTTGAAACAGGAAGATGGGGGTTTTAACATATGTAATAGCTGGAAACACGATTATTTATGATATGTCTATTATATCACTGCAGAAGAAATCGTATTCTATTGTTAAAGTGTTTATGGTCTAGGGCAGGGGCGGCATAGGTGATTTAAAATGAGTTGTTTTCATTAATGTTAAGGAGTTGGTTTCAACAAGCACTGACAACTTGGGACTCACTCAATGAGGATGACAAAGAAGAAAAAGAAGAGAAAAATTACTTTTGTTTTTATAAAATGGCGCGAGTTTCTATAATCTGTATGTAAGCAGCGATTGCCGTGACTTGTAGGAGCGTCACCAGATCACAGCTTTACGAATGACATCACAACACAAACACGATTTACTGTGGAAATGGAGTACTTGTTTGAACATGCACAGAACGTGGGTTGTTTGCTTACTGCATCCAGCAATCATGGTGCGGATGATGCGGTCACCAGTTATTTGAGTAATTGTCCATTCCTTTGTCTAGTTGTGAGAAAAACGTTCCCTATATGATTATAACATCCAACATTGTATTGTATTTCTTACAGCCGATTATTGTGTGTAGCATACTCATATCAAGAGTTTACACGAATCCAGGCAATTCATGTTGTGTTATGTTAAAGGATATTTATATTGTGCACTGTCACCACTTGAGTGATCCCATGCGCTTTGGCAGATTTTCGGTTGGTAGCCTTCATGTGCTGTTCTGCAAGGCGTCTTTACATATATGTATCAATCAGGTCTATAGTCATTAATAACTACAGATAAAATGCAGGATATCATGAAGTTTATGAAGGTTGGCTATTGAATTACAAATACCTCTTAACAATGTTGGTATTATTATGAATGCTATCTTAAATATTTTGTAGGTTATGAAGAGCACTCATTGAAGTGTAAAGGGGTTCTACATTCAGGCTGTTTTGAATACAGATTGACGCTGAACATTTGGATTTCACAAGAGTGATTGAAAAGGAGAATCCACAATAATATAAGAATATATTATATCACATATGAATGGAGGTTATATTTATTTTAACCTCTATTATTTTTCTTTTCTCATCTGTCCTCACAGATTATGTCCCAGAAGAAGAACATTTTATAGTATAAAATGGATTGGACTCATTCTTTTCTTGTACTGTCATCATATTAAAACTGGGTTCTAACTTGTATATGCGCATTACAAGCAGTAAATATTGTTTTAATGCAATGATTTGAATGTCAATGACTAACTAGGCAGCAACATTTGTCGAAAGGAACACATAACACTGAGGGAGGAAGTCCATTGTCCTGTTTTCACAATTGTTATTTTGCCAGTCTGTGAATGTGGCGGGCTGATGTGTTCCAAATACATTAATGGAATGACTAAATAGAATTGTAAATATTTCAGACCATATGTGATGCCCACCTTCACTTGGTACTCATCTTAAGGCAGGCGACAGTCAAAGGTGGCAAAATCAGAAATACTCCCCTATAGGAAGGGGAGTTGCCTCAGAGGAGGACTTCAACTACAATGGCACCAGTCTAATTGATAATCCCTTGTCCCCACAGATTTCCAAATGCGCTCATTTTCTGAACTGAAGTGAATCATGGAAGCTGACAAAACATTTGCACGACTCATGTGGAGAACTCAGGCGAGTCGCAGATGTAACCCAGGATGTCCTGCTGGACTCAGTCGGGGGACTCGGATGAGCCATGGAAGTAGTTGCCAATTTTCTTTGTGACTAGCTTGAATGCCTCAAGTGTGCTGCTAATTCAGGCCAAATGTACCCACCTAGTCCACCTTGCAGGTTCTGCGAGTTGATTGACCAAAAAGTTCTCCAACCCCGATTTATAATACAAATGAACTGACTTAAATGTTAGCCTCACTTGTACCTCAACCTGGAACATCCAAAAGCAATTCCAAAATGGTGGACCCAAGGGCTGCATACCACTCGGGAGATAAAAGTAACCTTGACCAATCACAGACCCGTCCCAATTTTACTACATAAGCACAGACCTTTACAGACAGCCCAGCCCAGGGGTAGAAAACATAGGAATATGCAAGCACACATCCCTAGACTGACAGTGTGTGTGTTTTGAGGGCAGCCTATGGAGTGGAGACTGAGGTATAATCATAGAAGGCTGGATTGGAGACCAGGTGCAAAACCCACAAGACTGAAAGGAGGGTCCATGAGGCTGGACCACATTAGAGAAACGATACCTGGAGCTATTGGAAAGGAGTAAGAGAATGGTGGCCACACATAGTGAAAGTGACCTGAATGATAATATCCAGAGGTGGTGAAGAAAGGGAGAGCAGTGACACTAGTGCCCGAAGGAGTGAAGATAAGAACCGTGATAGTGGCAGCAAAAGGGGTGAAGAAAGTCCTAAAGACACTAGACACTTGGAGTATACCATTTTGAGGTGGTTACAGAAGGAGAGTGCATTGGAAAGGAGGGACAGAAATATTTTAGCAGTAATAACAGAGGAGTGTGAAATTAAGAATGGGAAAGATGGGTCACACAGAGGGACAAATAAGGCTCACATAACAAAAGAGGACTGGAAAAAGTAATATATAGATCAGAGGTGAATCCTGAAGGAGAAAGAGCTGAAGTAGAGAGATAGGTTGGCACTTGAACTGATAAGAGATAGGAATAGGTACACATAGAAGTGAAGAGGGGACAAGAAAGAAAAGAGGTGGAGGGGCTGCCCCCAGAAAGAGAAGAACTGACAGAAGCTAGAGGAAGTAAGGAAGAAGACTGGCGATGTGAATGGTTAAATGAAATTGATGAGAGTGAAAGAGAGGCTGGGGTTGGCACCTTAAACCAACAAGAGGGCCATAGAGTAGTTGGCCACACTGCAAGCTCCCCTTGTCCACATCCAGCACTTTGGTAGTCATCACACTCCTGACTCAGTTCTTCCACTTCCTTGATAATGCTCCCTGACATTTCTAATGTGGCAGACCTGCTTGAAGGTCAGCTGGTTGGGATCCCGGAAAACAACAAAAGGCCTCAGACTGTCAAGAGCAGGTCATTGAGGAGAAGGAAAGGCGAGAGCACTGAGAAAACTAGATACTTTTTGTTAGAGAGATTCTTTTCTGCACAATAGCTTTCTTGAAAAGGAACCCTGCAACACAAAGGCTGGACAGAAGCCTTTTGAACCTTCAGGTATCCTGCACTTCTACTTTGTTAAAGAAACCAGAGTTATCTTGACACTGTCATTGCATTCTATGCCTACAAGGTTTATTATTTTGCCAACTCCTGCAAGAATTCCTCGAGCTATCCTTGCCCATGAGCTATCCTTGTCTCGGAAGGATAGCTCAAGTGCAACGTGCTCGCCTTGGAAGCAAAACAACACAGAGCACCTCAGGTTTGATCCCCGGGTCCACGCTTAGAAACCTCTGAGTATTAAGCACGTTATAAATAACCTATCAAAATCAAATCAATACAACACATCAAATGTAAGTTTATGAGTTAGTCTGGGCCTTTGATTCTCGTCACAGATATAGCGCTACAAAGAGGGCTCTGCTCATGCACCTGAGCCTGCTCCTCCTAATTAACTTGGCTAAGTGGTGCATTAGACAGCAGGTTGTGAATTGTCAAAAATAAATACACTTTACAGAAACAACCAAACCTTTTAACTTCCAACAACCACCGAAATATAATGCAGTTACAAATAAACATTGGATTACCCTTAGCATTTACCTTTGCTCATTACCTGGCCTTGGTGTGTGTTTCCCGGTTAAAATTAGCATTTTTGAAGACCCCTATCAGCCGTTGTCAGAGATAGGTTATAAGGGGCGAGGGGTTGTGCCCCTTCCACATATAAATCTGCACTCTTATTTGCTCAGTTTAAGTACACAGAGAAATTAAATAGACTAAGGTGCTGAAGAGCTAAAGTTTTAAGGCCATACACCTGCTAATCACATTTTGTATGTGATACTGTTACACATAAATCATAGGGTGTCGATAGGTTAGAGCAGGCATTTGCACAGGGAGGTTCATTTTTGTGAATACTTTCTTGTGTGCTTAAGTCGGCACACACAAGAGAGCCCAACATTGTGTGAATCTGACGCACCATTTACTTTTTCCGTTTGCACCCATTTTCCACAGCTTTGCTCGATGGAATTTCATCTACATACAACACATACAAAACACAACATATAGGGAAAATGTCAGACTGTAGACCTCGAGTACAGATTTAACTTTCAAAAGGTTGAAAATGCTCCAACCATAATTATTCTTATAGTTCAAATGTGCTGATTTATTTGATATGTTTCTTATTACGGTAATGATAACAGTAAAAGCAAGTGGTATTTTACATCACTCGTTTGTTCTGTTACAACACATCCTTCTCTTCTCTTTTGCAGAAGGATGGTTCACCTAACAAGACTGACATGCATCCATGCCATCAAAAAGAATTGTATCCCAGCTGAATCCCTCGCTCCCTTTGATTTGCAGCATTTATTTCCTGCTTTCCTATACTCTGGTTTTCCACTTGCTCATTTTCTTTCTTCCAGCAGACTGGATACCCGTACCACATCACAACCACAGAAGGTGCTTTGCAATTACCACAGTTGTGGTTTGGCGGAGTATAAAAGTCTATCAATGTAACAGAACATACCTGTTATGAGGATCTTGATATTAAAAACGTTCTTGTTGGGAGCAGATAAAGCGTAACATGTATGGAGACAAAGAGTTCTTGTTTACAAGTCAGAGCGATGTTGCTGTCTCAGAGCGAAACAATGGCGGCTCTGCCCAAAGTAGACAATCAATTACTACATACAATTGTGTACCTCCCAGTAACACTTCCATATTAGACAAAGTGTTCCACCCCCCCATTGTTAGCGTGAGCCTGCCTCCTGCAGTTACTGAACTCGGCTCTGTGTCGAGTGAATGAACTACCTGCTTTAAAGACTCCAACGAGTCAAACTCCTTGCAGAGAGGGAGACTCACACCCCCTTCCACTGGAATGTATTGTAGAGCAGGACTCTACTCTCATTCTAAGGGTCGAGAGCAGCGACTCAGAGCAACCACATGAAAGCTGCTTAAACACAATTCCAAATGAGAGATCAAAGACTCTTCACGATGTGCACAGAACAATTCGATTTCCAAGCAGAAAAGAAAGTAAAAAAAAAAGTCTAGAGTGAGCAGAAGTTTGGGGAGACAGGGTGAACAAGCCCCCCATTCCTGTTGTCCTAAAGAATTCAAGTGTACAAAGAAGTCCTATAGAAGTTGACAAAGGACCGAATATAGAGCAAGATACAGAAGCTTGTGTTGAACCAGCTTCAGTGCGAGAGCTTAGATTAGTCTTGAACACACTCTTTAATTTAAAATCTGGGCCATTTAACAAACTGAAGGAAAAAGAGAAGGAGACTAATTCTTCGATATGGAATACCTTAGCTCAGTTAAGATGCATGCCTTTTGGTGCAACTGTTCCACAAAATGATCTTGAAAGGCAGCTTGGTTCTAGTCCGCCTCTCTCTGGCGTGGATAAACCGCGAGAGACTCAAGCAGAAACAATTGGCGGCAATAACAGCTACCTCGAACAAAGATGCATCTCTGCAATAAACAATCAGGAATGTAAGTGATCACCTTTTCCATCCCCAATGTCTCCGACACTCTCCTGAGGATGACATTGAAACAATAACAGATACTGATGCTACACTTGATACCACAAGCTCTCAGAAAAGCACCAGATCCAAAAAAACAAGCCAGAAAAGAGGCAGCCAGAGAAGACATTGCCAAAAACATTGAGCAAAAGCCTCCCAACTTAATGTAATCTAAAGTCGGCCTTAACAATTGCATTAGCACCATTTCTCAATTTATATGAATCTATCAACAAGAGTTTTAAGGATCAGGCCACATTACTAGCCATGGCTCACACAACATGGATCCACATGGAAGCATTTATGACATCAATCAAACAAAGAAAATATTGTGAATCTGATTCGGAAGGCTTGAAACAAAAATTACTATGTGATCATGTGATACAAATTGGCGCCAACAAGAAAGTTCAACTGGATGTAGCAAAAGAGATCTTGAAATGGGGCAAATAATTGGTAAAAAGAGTCCCCCTTAATCCAGGGGTCATAATTAGATCTAATAACAGCTCAATGACACTGTTGACCACAATAAATCCAAACATCTTCAACTGAGAGGTCAAAGGTATAACAAAGGCACTAGAAGAAGTTGGGGCTTTAACTGTAAACCAAGCCCATTCAACCGAATCAGCTACAGCAATTCCTCAGACTACGAGGTTGGTGACGCTGGTGATCAATGTTGTACTCGAAGACCATCATACAGACATGCATGTTTTAACCATGAGCTTGTCATTACCTCATCTACCAAGATTACCTGGAAAACAACTTGCTGACAAGCAAGCTCTACCCACAAACTTCCTGACCTCTTGCTCTTCGAACACAGTCCCTAACTTGAGCAAAGACACGTCAATCGTGGATGAGGTCCACAATGGGAACAATTATGAAATCTTCTATTCACAGAAGAAGAAGAAGAGGAAGAAGCAACTAGCACGAAACAGTAAACAAATAAACAAATCCCAAAATATTCCGGCAAAGAACTCCTTGACAGAAAATGCAAATTGAGAGGAAAAGAACCACCTCTGGCAACAAAGCCACAAAGTTCCCACTGTCACAATCCATCATCTTAAAAGATCATCAATCGGATCCTACTAGAAATTCAAACAGCAGCGACATGGAGCTCCAAGAAATTTCAGTTTATGAAGAGGGTGCCGAAAATGGTGAACTCACCTGAATTGTGGTAACATTACCTGCCACAAACACACTAAGCCTGGATATTCAACCCAAAGCTTTACCAATCACAGCTGCTCTGTATCTCTCTGTATCTCTCCCCACTTGCTGTGCAATCTGAAAACCTACATTTTCAGACTCTTGAGGAAAGACATATGAAATCTGTTGCTGCATTGCAAAAATCAAATTCTGCAAGAGCTCTCTATTGTTGAACAGCTGTCAGCTATCAACTTGATAGACTACCAAACAACAACAAAGAAAGTTGTTCAGCAAAATGAAGAGCAACTGTGGTAAATCAAGCACCCACAAGCCTGGCTGAAACAAAAAAAACAGAGCATAGTCCAGTGTTCAAATTTAGGAAGCTGGGTAGAACTGAAAAAGACAAAAGAGAAATAGCAATGAAATATGATAATGAAAGGACAAGTCTTCTTAGAAGAGATACTTCCTTTGGATGACGGTCTAATGCTTAACCGTTCATATGTCTTTTGCTTGTTCACGCATATACCTAGGGTCCGCAGTCTAAAATCACAGGACATTGTAGCAACATTGTAGCAATTGAGTTCCCAATACCGAAACAATTTGACTGTGTATGTCTGTTTATAGACTCCCAAATTATACGCTCTCTGCTCTCAGGAGGATCTGAATCGATCTGGCTGTGAGGGTTTGACATATAAGAAGTAAGACCTGAAGAAGCAGAGTTTCAGATTGCCAACGTATATCCGACTTATTCATCCATGGGTACTAATAGTGCCGTGGTGAAGGGCGCAAGGAAGAGCAATTCTGCTGAAGTAATCTCTGTAACAGGCAGAGCCACACACCAAGATCTTGGTGAGTGTGAAGACGAGCTACAAAACACATTGATTCCTATGAAGATCACCATTAACAAACTTTCAGAGGGTAAAAGGCAAATAAACCTCAAAGTGCCCATCAATATAAAGTAATCTACTGATGTTAACTGGGGATAGCCATCTAAGACTCTAAATGCAAATAAAACACAAAGTTTAAAATGCCCCCCAAAGAAAATAATGATGATCGGCAGCTGAAACAGAACCACTAGAGGGTTTAAGCACCGCTTTCGTAATGAAATTGTAAAACAAAAATAAGTTGACATACTTTGCCTTCAAGAAACGTGGATTTCGATCCCACCTCTAGTGGAAGGGTATACACTATTTCTAAACCCAGCAAAAAAAGTGGGAGATGGACACCATCCTCAGGTCTCATAACATTAATATAAATTGGGCTAGGTATGAAGGTAGTCCACAAACCGAATCCAAATCAGAAAATTAAGTTCTCAACAAGGAATTCACAACTACATCATGACAAAAAACGTAAACAATATGAACATTGGTTACGAAGCCATCACCTTGCAGAAAGATCCAGAACACATGTTGAAAATCTTGGCATCAAATGATTGGGGAGCCCTGTGGTTGGTATTGAATGAAAAAGGAGAAAATCAAAGAGCTCTGCAAAACAACGCATTGGAAGAAGATGTCTAGATACAATTCTTTGGAGCCCTCTTTGGCGAGCAAATGGCAGATGATCCTTATGAAACCCCTTCCTTAACAGGACGATCGGAAGTAGTCTTTGACAGACATGAAATCAGAGGCCCGGATGGCCTTTCGAACTCAATGTTGAAAGAAGCCATAGAAGTGTGGGCTGATTTTTGCCTGGTCTTATTTGAAGAAATCCTGATCAAGAGAAACATTCCTGATTCTTGAAAGACAGCTATTGTGGTCCCTATCTTTAAAAAGGGTATCAGGACTGACCCTAAAAACTATCGTCCGATAGCTCTCTCGGACGTATTGGGGAAAATATTTGTGTCCTTGATTCCCGGTCTGACTCAAAGGCTGGGTATTGGCTTCTGGTCACTTTGACCTAAGACAAACAGGTTTTGTTTAAGTTGTATATATCGGATTTAAAAGGGACTTTGATAGCGGACGTAGCCTTTCCCACCAAAATAAATGGGAATAATAATAATAATAATGATAACTTAGCATTTATATAGCTCTACGAACCCCAGGTATCTGAGCGCTGCTTATTATTACCCATGGTGTGTAGTGCTCATTTACCGACCACAGAAGGATGAAAGGCTGAGTTTGGCCCTGCCGGGATTCGAATCTGTGTCAGCAGGCTCTGCACAGATCTCAAGGAGAGCGGTCTACTGGCTGTGCTATCGGACCGGCTATATAATGTGTGAGCTGGATGCTATATGCTGATGACCTCATTATATTACATCAGACTCCTATTAGACTTATGTACACCCAAAGAAATGCTCTAAAAATAAATACCCCAAAATCTGTGGTAAAGGTGTTACAACGATGGGGTGGCAAAAAGAAAAAACAAAGTTCTCGATTGGCACCTGGGAATTGAGTATATTGACCAAGTGAGCAACATGAGATACCATGGGATTGACATAAATCGGAGCATATGCAACAAGCCTAGCATAGTCGAATTAAATTCAAAGACAAATAATCTGGCTACCCAATGAGCCATAATACACAAAAAGTATGAACAATTGTCTCTGTTGCCTGTAATCAAATTTTACAGACAGAAAGTGGTTCTGATTCTTTCATATGGTGCAGAGACCTCCCTTTCCTTGGAAGGAATGGGCCTTTTTAGACGGTCTGTTCTGGAAAAATATTCTAAATCTACCGAGATGTGCCTAAAAGCATCATAAGGCACAAACTGGGGTCAGTTTCGATCTCCTCTGTCCTAGCATGGAAAGCCCTATCCCTCTTTCGAAAGCTTATCATGCCCAAACCATCAATTCAATTTAAAATCTTTGTATGTATTCAGAAAAAGCAAATGGACTAGGTACAAACCATGTGGTTCCAACAGTGGCAAGCAATTCTTGACAAGGCTAACATAAAGGTGGAAACTTTAGTATCAAACCCAGATGCAACAACAACAAAAGAACTATGGCTCTGGGATCGGATAGAAACAAACAAAGCTCTGTATAAGCTACATGAAAACCTAAATCGAGATGTCAGAGCAGTGAATGTCATCCCTAACACTTGTGCAAGTTTCCTAGTGCTCACCATCGTAATCTTTTCATGCATATTAGGACGAATTTGCTTCTGACCTATCAAAGACTTAATTCTAGGAAAATGAGCTCTGATGGATCTGGAGTCAGTAGACTTTGTAAAGCCGCTGAAGAGACATTAAAACATCTTACTGTGTCTTGGCCGAAACTGAACTAAATATCTAGGGCCTCTAATACTCGAAATGCCCTCACAGAGCGTCACTGAGTGGTGGGAGTTTATGCGTAGGGGAGAAAGTTGCAAAATGACGCTTGCATTGACAATGTTTTTAGACAAACTATTTCCTCAAGCGTAATGATCTTTCTTTACATCACATTCAATGAATTTAACAATCGCAATTTTATTAATATTTTCTTTTATTGTTCCCAAATACCTTTTTTTCTTCAGCTTTTATTTTGTTCTTGGTATTTGCCATTTTACAAAATTACACACAAAAAAGCAAAGGTTTGAAATAAACCATATGCCAATAAAAAAAAATATATAAAGCATAACATTTGACATACAATGTACTCTTATAAAAAAAAGTCTGCAATTGAAAATCCACAGATTAGATTGTTCTATAACTGAAACGCAGTAGGTGGAACTTACCAAGGGGCTCCGTATAGTCGGAATCCTTTCACCGTCACTTCAGAGTCTTGTAAGTATATACTGTTGGCCAGGAGTGATTGAACATTGTCAAAGTCCTCCGGTTTCAATTTGGAGACCGACGGAAAGCGGTAGTAGTCCTGCTTAACAAGATCTGCCATGAATTCCTTATCAAATGTGAGTTCATGATTCCCGGCAATCACTACTTTATATTCGTAGGGCAGGGTTCCTGAAAGTACAAGTGTGCTTGGGTTAGCAAAAAGGCTGCGTTGGGAGATCCGTCACATCAGCAAATTCGAACACCGGCAAAGCCTCAAATGCAGCACTCCATCTAAATAAAATAGCTAAATAATATTCTCTCCTTAGATAAAAATACAAAGGCAGCGAGACAACTCAGGGGGTGAGGAGAATGCGAATATTAGCTTCCGAACATCAGTTCCTTACCTCTAAAACATAATGGTGCTATTAGAATGCATTCTAAAAGGATAAAAGGGAATCCTTAAAATAAAAAGACATTTTCATTCTATAATAATAAATAAGGTCAAACCTAACATTTTATATGCAATATTCTTGTAGTGAAGGCAGCCAGCTTAAATTTAAGAATGTAGTAGCTCGGCATAAGAGGTGAGGTACATTTCTAGCATTAATTCTGCTACTGCCACCTTTTTGGCAGTAAGGGAATTACCACTATTTTTACGGTACCACTTTGAAGGTTAAGTGGAGGCATTACCTCCAGCATATTGTAGAGGTATCTCCTCACTTTATCTCCAAAAATTGGTGGATTTACTGTAGCGGTATTAGTGCTTGTGGTTAATCTACAGACATCCCCATCCAGTCCCATAGATTTCAATAACAGAGATTAACAACACTGTGACCACACTCATGAGCTTGCAGTACATCTACACGACTGAATGGCAGTAATTCTTCAGGAATGAAGCCTGTGGAGTCCCAAACACAGTTTCAGTTCACCTTTTAGGGGATAAAGTAAAACAATTATGCATCTAAAATGTTAATTTGTCAAAAATATTCATGCTTTATTTTAAGAGTGCAGAGTTCTATAACAAAGAAAGCCAATGCTTTTAATGAGTTGGACTGAATCCCTCTGTCTTCCATTTAACAAATCAGAAAACAAAATGAAACCAAGAATATATCAGTTTTGTAAGGTTCTCAATCTGTGCAAAAGAAGTAGAGGGTCAGTCCAAGGAGACATTCAAGGCTACACACGGGATATCAAAATCACTTAAGAATTCTCCTGAGACTCCACAATTAGAAGTCATATTTTGAATACTTTGCGAATGTCTGACTACCTGGCTCTTATTTTTGGATGATATCTTTTGACTTTTTCTTAGTCTTTAGAAAGGCCAAAAAGCTGACAATGCACCAAACACATTTTTTTCTCTACATGAAAGCATGATACACTGTTAAGGGATCACTATGGAGTTTTTCTGATAGATGGTAAGTGAGTAGTGACCAACGGAGTAGACTGACATTAATAAAGAGTGTGCCATCAATCGGGCTCTGGGCAATGTCCCTGGGCCAAAGGTCCTCAGACATGGTGAAAGTGCCATAAAATGTCATTCAGTGTTTCTATGAGACTGTATCCCTTAGAGAGCACCTGCAAAATGTACTGAAGTAGTGCCCAAAGACAATGCCCAAGAATATATAACTTAGTAAAAGGCTCCATAAGGTACAACGGTTCCAGAATTGCCTTTTTTCCTGACTTCACCAAAGAGGTACAAAAGGTAAGACAATCATTTGATCCTCTGAAGAAACGACTACAGATGCTGAAGGTGAAATATGGCCTGCTATTCCCGGCGCAACTGAAGATATACTGCGAAGGCACGACTGTGCACGTCACCGATCCAAAAGAGGCATGGTCCTGGGCAGAGAGCCACCTGGAAGGCGACTGGGGCCCATGGAGAAGGCAAGACAACCGAAGGAACAGACCTCGCCCGGAGGGAACACCGGACTTAAGACCGCAGCAACAGGCGGAAGCAGCGCCGCAGATGGAAGCTGAATAAGCTTGAACAATGGACAGACAGGCATGTACACTCACTGCACATAAGCAACTACTTTTCAGCCTTAGGACACCCCCAATATGTAACTAACGAACTCAGCAAGTAAAATGGCTGGCGGCCCACGATGTGCTGCCCGATATCCGCCTTAGTTGCAGTTACAGTTGTAGAATCTGGTAACGGTGTACCAACCTTACCACAGGCCGGGAAACTGACTAGATGAGAGTTAGTGTGTTGAAGTTTAGAAGTTTTTAAGTTTGTAATGGGGCGACAGATGCTTCAGTTGGGGATGGAGTATAGGGAGGAGGTAGTTGGGAATGAGTTTCTAATTCAATGGTTTACGTGCAAAGGTACTGTGATCACACTAAACGGAAATGGCACAACGACAATATAAATGCTGGCACTCGCGGAATGAACAAGTTACTTACCTGTAACTGTTGTTCTCCAGCATGGGTCTGGCATGGATTCACATGCTCATAAATATTCCCGGTCGTCAGGCTGGGAATCCTCAGTAAAGAAAAAATCAGTATCAGTTTCGTTTCTGATCTGTCTTTCTTAGTAGTAACCAATCACTGATCTCTGGGTCATACTGCCCCCAGCCAATGACTGCCCTCTCCCTAAGCCCCGCCTCTTGCACCCATCCTCAGATTTGGTAGCACGCCAAGTGGCAGTATGACCAAGTGAAGAGCCGCAGAGGGGTAGGTGGGAGGGTTCGCATGTGAATCCATGCCAGACCCATGCTGGAGAACAACAGCTACAGGTAAGTAACTTCTTCCTTCTCCAGCATGGGGTCTGGCATGGATTCACATGCTCATGAATAAAAGAATACATAGCAGTATACACATGCACAACCACGGGAGGTGGCAACAGGCTCAACATTAAGCAATACAATAACTCAACATTAAGCATCTCTTACCTCCTCACCAGGCTCACCTTAAGCGAAAAGGGTTCCGCAGCACTGCTTGGCCTAACCTGGACTCCTCCCTGGAGTCCCGATCGACGCAATAGAATCTGGTGAAGGTGTGCGTCGACCTCCACGTAGCAGCCCTGCAGATGTCCAGCAGGGGCACACCAGACAGGAACGCCGTGGTAGCAGCGATCGCTCTGGTCGAATGGGCTCTCGGACGGCCGGGCAGTGGTCGGTTTGCCAACCGGTGACAATGCATGATGCAGCCGGAGAGCCATCTGGAAATGGAAGTCTTCGAGAGAGCCTTCCCTTGATTCACAGACCCAAAGTTCACGAATAGCTGCGACGTCTTCCGAAAACTCTTCGTGCGGTCCACGTAGAACTTCAGCGCTCTAGCTACATCCAGCGAGTGCAAAGTCCTCTCGGCCGGCGTCGAAGGCGACGGGAAGAAAACTGGTAGCGCCAAGGGCTCGTTGAGGTGGAAGTCCGACGGCACCTTGGGCATGAAGGAGGGGTGCGTCCTAAGCACTACCCTTGTGTCATGAAAAGTCAACTATGGAGGCTTGCAAGATAGGGCCTGAATCTCTCCCACTCGTCGTGCAGAGGTGAAGGCCACGAGGAACGCTGTCTTCCATGACAGGAACTTCAAAGGCGCTGAATGCATAGGCTCGAATGGGGCTCCTATGAGTCTGGTCAGCACCACATTAAGTTCCCACGCCGGGGCAGGGGCCTTCACCGGCGGGAATGATCGGAATAGTTCCTTCATAAATTCCTTTAAGAGGCGATGAGACCACAAGGACACCCGTCCCGTGGTCCTGGTATATCGGGAGATGGCAGCCAGGTGTATTTTTATGGAGTTGTGAGCCAGTCCAGCTTTGGCCAGCGACAGTAAGTACGGCAGCACTTGAGGGGCCGTAATCCGCAGAGGGTTAATCTTCTGTGCACAGCACCAGACAGAGAACCTCTTCCATTTATGACCGTAACACTTGAGAGTTGAGGACGCCCTGGCCTTTGCAAGAACCTCTCTGCAATCAGCCGGGATATCGTACCCTCCAAACTCTAGTGCTGCAGGAGCCAGGCCTGCAAGTTCAGCGACTGTGGGTCGTGGTGTAGAATGGCGCCTCCTTCTCTGGAGGGAAGATCCGTGTCCGCCGGCAGCCTGACTGGCGGGGACGTTGACAAGTCCAGAAGGTCCGGGAACCAGACCTGCCTCGGCCACGCCGGCGCGACGAGGATCATCCTGCACCTGGACTTCTTGAGCTGGTTGATGAGGCGGAGCAGCAACGGCAATGGAGGGAACGTGTATAGAAACAGGCCGCCCCAAGGGAACGAGAAAGCATCGCCCATGCTCCTCGGCTGTGGGAACCTGCTGGCGAACCTCTGGCACTTGGAGTTCGTCGCCGTCGTGAACAGGTCGATATGGGATTTGCCCCATTGTTGGAAGAGTCGATCCACTTGATCCTGGTGCAGTTCCCACTCGTGGCACGAGCGTAGCTCCCTGCTGAGTGAGTCGGCGATGGTGTTTTTTATTCCTGCCAGGTGGAAGGGAAGCAGAAACATCCCCTGGGCGACGGCCCAGTGCCACAGATCCTGGGCCTCCTTGGATAGGGATGGGAATCTGTTGCCCCTGTGCTTCCGTATGTAGAACATCATGGTGGTGTTGTCGGTGAAGATCCTCACCACTTTGTCCTTGAGGGACGGGAGGAACGACTTGAGCGCCCAGAACACTGCACAGAGCTCCAAGATGTTGATGTGAAGAGACCTCTCCTCCGGGAGCTAAAGGCCTCTTGCGTGGAGATCTCCGGTGTGGGCCCCCCCAACCCTCCAGAGAGGTGTCCGTAGTCACCGTCCCCTGAAACGCCGGGGTTTGAAAGTCGGTGCCCGTCGTGAGGTGAGCCCGGGTGCCCCACCATAGGATCGCCCGACGGAACTCCTCTTTGAGGGGGATCCTGTCCTCGAAGCAGCCCCCCGCCTGAAACCAGCGGGCGTCGAGGAAGTCCTGTAGCGGACGCATCCGAAGTCTGCAAAGGGGTACAAGGTAGATGCATGAGGACATCATCCCAAGAAGGGACTTGATGGACCTCACCCTGGCCACGTCCGCGGCTAACAGTCGCCGTACCTTGCCCAGGATGGTTTTGGTCATCTCCTCTGAAGGGGAGGCCAATTGCTCCACTGTATCGAGCTTCGCCCCCAAAAACCACGATAATTAACAAGCGCTTGACAATTATGACATGGAATGTTAACGGGCTAGGGTCTGGCATTAAGAGGCGCCTGGTGACACAATACATAAACAGGCATTCACCGGATATAGTACTCCTAACAGAAACACACTTGGCCGGGACGGTATGCAATCTCTTTAGAAGATTCAACTATCGTACTGCGATGCATGCACGCTTCTCCATGGGAGGTAGAGGGGTGTTGATCCTAATTCATAAGAGGCTACCACTAATGATATCGAAGGTGACTCATGATACTGGGCGAAGATATATACTCATAAACGCTATGCTATTGAACCAGACACTTGCGATCATGGCAGTATAAATCAGGCCAGGCAGGAAAGGGCAAAGAATTGCGCCCCCCCCGCAGAATGAGGAACGAAGAACCCCGGCCCCGGGGCACCGCTGGAGACTGTGGTGTGGGGCCACCCCTCCCCCCAGCGGCAAAGCACGAGCTGAACTGCGCCCGACCAGACGGTGACAGAGGGAAGTATCTGAGGGGAAGGCCTGAGAGGACGGCGAAGCCAAGGGCGGGTCGCTCGGATCGCGGAGTGGGGGCTGCCCTGTGGATCCTGCATCCCGATTGGACCCAGTGCTAAGGAGGGAAGGTGCGGTGGGGACAGTCGGAGGTGGCCCCGAGCAGGCCCCCGCACACCCGAAACACAGGGCAATACCCCAGGGGGGAGAACAAAAGTAGAAAATTAAACAAAAGCCCGTTGAAAGAAGATATAACCGCCACACGGGGCCCGACAGGGGAGATAAAAAATCCCTCACGAAAGGGTGGCACAGAACGTATTCAACAAGTAATAACAGAATGATGGGGGGCTCCCCTCCCCCCTAGAGCGCCACACCGCAAAACGCGATAACCCTCCTCAGCAATCCCGACGGCAGAGAGCGGCTGAGACACCAAAGAGACCCCCCCAGAGACGCAATAAAAGTAAGCACAGTGGACCCTGGACTGAGGAGGAGGGGACACAAGAGGAGCACGCCAGGGGGGAGCCCCTAGCACTAAGCAACGAGGGAGGGAAAGGTCCGGAACACCCAGCCATCACAAGCCTGCAGGAACAGAGATACCACGGGAAGGACGCAGAATTCAGAGCACACAGTCTCAGAGACAACCGGGGCTCGGATCACATAAACACTTGGAGAAATCAAATTAGCGGTCTGTCAAGCAAACTACAGCAGGACAGCAGGAGGGTATTAAGACCCCATCAACACCCCAGTAAACATAATATACCATGTCAAGAGCTAAAGGGAAAGGCAATGCCACGCAACAGACACCATAATCCACTAAACAAGACGCAAACATCTTACAAATGTGGTCAACAGAAGGCTCATCACAACCTAGAGGGAAAACCCAGGGAGATCCCCAGGGTGAAAGCGATACACCTACCCACCACCAACAACCACCAACGAGAGAAGACATGCAAACCTGGTTTCTGGACTTGCAGGAAAAGTTCATGTCCACAGTTCAAGAACAATTTACAACTATGAAGAACAAAATGAAACAGGCGGTGCAGGACATGAAACTTGACATGGCCAAACTAGAAGAGAGAACTGATATAGTGGAGAGAACAATCCAGAGCATTGAGGAAGACGTGAAACAGACTAGTGAAACACAAGAACATCTGGTAAGACTCACCCATAACCTGGAAATATAATGTGAAGATCTGGAAAACCGCTCCAGACGCTCCAACATACGCATCAAAAATATGGCGGTATCTGTACTCGATAAAGATCTAAAATTGGCGGAGAAGGAAGTGTTCAGAGATATCGTAGAAGCTCAAGACGCAGAAGAAATTGGGATAGACAGAGTCCACAGGGTAGGACCGAAAAGAACTGGGGCACCGGGAGAAAGACCATGCGATGTCCTGGCGGCTCTCTCCTCATACCCACAGAAAGAACAGATACTGAGGAGGGCAAGAGAACTGGAACGTATTAAAATGAATGGACAAGACATACAATTATATCAGGACTTAGCTCTAGTAACCCTACAAAAAAGAACAGCCATGGACCCACTTGTGCAGGGCGCTGGTGGCGAGACAAATCCGCTACAAATGGACCTTCCCATTCAGGCTTTTGTTCACTTGGGAAGGAAAACAGATAAGAGCGACCACATCGGAAGAAGGCCTCAACATGATGGGACTCCAGGATGAGGTTATGGAACAGGAGGAATCCACATCAAGGAGAGAACAAATAAGGAAACCAAGAGGCTGGGAAACAAGCAAGCAAAAGAGGTCAAACTCAGTAAGGGAGAACCGGAGGAAATTGCTATGAGAGATTCCGAAAATAAACACTATGGGCAACAGCGCAGAGACACCTAAATAAAGACCCAGTCGGGGGGACCGGTGAGAATAGAACTGCTTTGAATCACATGCAGACGCCGGTCCGGTCGGGACCCATCGGCTTGGATTCCGGTAAGGACAGATGGAACAGTGGGGTTTAGGATCCCCTACAAAACATCCCTGAGGGTAAGGAGGGCAGGGAGCGATGGGCGCAATGCCCTAGCGTCAGTAGGAACCCTCGCCCTACTCGGGGGTAAGTCTGTTTGGTTTAAAGTTATAGGTTGGGGGGGAAGTTAATGGGAAGGGTCGGGTGGGTCGGGGCATGAACAAAGGAAATATGGCAAAGAAGGGGACTCAAGGACAATGCAATAATACATAACAAAATGGGGATGATACGCATTTTAACCTATAACATCAGGGGCATGAATCATCCAATGAAGCGGGTGAAGCTGGAAAAACAGGCCAAAAGGGAAAGAGCGGATATACTTCTGCTCCAAGAAACTCATATCAGGACGAGGGACAAATAGAAAATACGCATAAAGGGGTTTAAAATTTGACCACAAGCAACGACAACAGAGAAAAAAGCGGGGGTGTTGATAGCGGTGAAAGAAGGGAGGGACACTAAATTGGTGGACACAGTCACAGAAAAAGAAGGGAGATATGCATTTGCCAATGTGGAAATAGAAGGATATCGTATCACCCTCGCCTCAATATATGCACCCAATCTGGGACAGGATGGCTTCCTCAGAGATGTATTGGGGAAATTAGAAGACTTTGCAAGGGGGGAGGTGATCATGGGAGGGGATTTCAATTTGGCATGGAACCCACAATTAGACAGAAGCACGGGGAATATACACGGCCAAGGGGCACCATCAAAGCGCCTCAGACAACAGATGGACCACATGGCCTTAAACGATGTGTGGAGGGAATTGAAAGAGGAACAAAGGGGGCATACGTACTTCTCGCATGTACATAATTCCATGTCCAGAATAGACTACTTCTGGGTATCAGTGGGACTCATGGGTAAGATTCAAGGGCTAGGACTGGAATCAATAGCACTCTCGGACAACGCACCACTCTGGCTCGACTTGACTCTCCCGGGGAAAAAGAATGGGCTCTGGAGGTGGAGGCTACCCCTGGATCTAATCCAGGACCCAATAAGCAGGGAAACCATAAGGGAAATGATAGAAGAATACTTCACACAAAATGACACCGGGGAAGTATCTATGGGCACAGTCTGGGACGCGTTCAAAGCAGTTATTCGTGGGAAAATGATGGCGTTGAAAAACACTAAAGAAAAGCAGAGGTATATGTGGGGAAAAAGAGTCGGAAAAGTCAATAGCAGATATACAAGAGAAAATTTTGTCCCACCCCACTAAGGCATTAAAAAAATTGTTGAAACACATAGGGCCAATTACAGATGCTGCGCACAAAGGGAGCAGAAAGGAACCTACTCTACCTAAGACAGAGATACTACATAAAAGCAAATAAAGCAGACGGACTCCTAGCGAGACAACTCTGTGTTAAACAGAAGGAAACAACAATTAAGGCCATGCTTAACACAAGGGGGGAATTACAGACGCGCACACACGATATGGGGGAATCATTGAGGGAATACCTCCAAACGCTCTACTCCACAGACCTTCCAAATGTAGAAGCACAAGACACATACCTGAAATCCCTTCCGATTTCGCGATTTTCTGGGGAAGATAGACTGGCCCTGGAGAACCCAATTAGTGAAGAGGAAGTTAAAAAAGCAATAAATGAACTCCCAGTAAACAAAGCACCAGGCCCAGATGGCTTCACGGCCACATTCTATAAAAAGTATAGAGACTTGTTGACCCCAGTCCCACCAGGCTCCTAAATTCATTCAAAGATAGCGGCAACGTGACCCCCACAATGAATGAAGTGAAGGTGTTAGTCTTCCACAAAACAGGGAAAGATCCGACATACCCCGCATCATACAGGCCAATCTCCCTGATAAATTTAGACGCAAAAATGTATACGAAGATTTTGGCAGCAAGACTGTCCCCGCTACTCCCAAAATTAATCAACTTGGACCAATCAGGCTTCATTCCGGGTAGACAAACCCATGACAATCTTAAAAGGCTCATCCACCTAGTGGAAAAAATAGGCATAACCCGCACACCAGCGATACTACTATCAGTAGATGCAGAGAAGGCCTTTGACCGGGTGGAATGGTCAATGCTATTCAGAGTCCTAACATGTATGGGATTTGGGGAACAATATATTGCAAGAATCAGAGCGAACTGTAACTCCCAATCCAGTAGAATCGCCATCAACGGAGAGGTAACAGATAGAATAATAATATCAAGGGGGACAAAACAAGGTTGCCCGCTTTCCCCACTATTATACGCTATCTTTTTAGAACCCCTACTAATAAAAATAAGGGAGTCCACTCACATTAGAGGGATTGAAATGGCAGAATCACAACACAAGGTGATAGCATACGCGGAAGCATGCTGATAGCCTTAGAAAGCCCGAAACTACTTTACCAGCTGCGGTTAGGGAACTAAAGACTTTGGGGCCATCTCAGGACTGAAGGTTAATAGAAAAAAATCAGAAATCCTAATTCTGGCGGGGGATCGAGAGAAGATAGAAAGGGAAGCAAACCTACTGGATCTTAAGATTGTAGAAAAGGGTATAAAATACCTGGGAATAATAGTAACTCATAAGATTGGGCAGCTATATGGGGAAAACTACCCGCGGCTCCTCGCAAACATCCGCAGAGACATGGATAGATGAAATCCATTACTGATATCCTGGTGGGGCAGAATTCAATCGGCCAAGATGACCATCCTCCCAAAACTACTTTACTATTATCAGGCTCTCCCGGTGGGTGTCCCCCACATGTTTTTTAAAACACTATCGAACTGGTCTCAGCCTTTATATGGAAAGGCAAAACCCCGAGAATAGCTAGGGCGATCCTCACAGCATCAACCAGGGAGGGGGGGGGGGGGGGGTGGCGCTTCCCCACTTCAAGAAATATTACCAGGCGGCGCAACTTAAGGTTCTGCGGGAATGGCTGGGGGAGAACCCGCAGCAGATCTGGGCTAACCAGGACAGGGCAGTAGCGCGAACTCCACTGGTGGAGCTACTCTGGAAACAGAGACATCATAGACACCCTAACGTAGGGATAAGTAAAATAATGAAGACCACGTTAGAGGTGTGGGACTGCCAAACATGGAAAGGCATAATGACCACTACACTGGGACGCTTCACACCCATCTGCCAGACCCCGCAATTCCCACCGGGGATGGAACAAGGAGCATATGAAAATTGGGAGGAATTTGGCATAACAAAAATAGGTGAAATGTTCATGGACAATGAAATTAGGCCACTTGACTCCTGCTACTTAAGCTCATTACTCTCCAAACGTGATAAATATAGATACGGACAACTTAAACACTGGCTAAATTCCCCGAACATTACCAAAGCAGCAACGAGGAATCTTACACCATTTGAGAAATATGTCATCTCCAACTCAGGGGAGAAGAAATGGGTATCGACACTCTACGCATTCATAAACTCACAGGAGGAAGAAACCAAATGCTCATACATGCTCAAGTGGGGCAGAACGTTAGGGGAGGAACTGACGAAAACGCAGTGGGAGAACCTATGGAAATTGATCCCCAAGATGACGCGCTCTGCACAAACAAGGGAAATGTGGATTAAAATAGTAACACAATGGCACTACACCCCAGAAAGACTGCATTCAATGTTCCCTAATACTTCAAATCAATGCTGGAGAGGATGTGCGGAGGTGGGAACGTGGAAACATATCTGGTGGGAATGTAAAGGGATAAAAACTTTCTGGGAAGAGGTAAAGGGAGAGATGGGGAAGCTGTTTCCAGATGTGGGGCAATTGGGAGAAGGGGTGTGGCTGTGTGGAATTAGAGATGAAACAGCAAGGCAATACAATAAATCACAGTGAAGAGGCTTCATGGGACTTCTCACAGCGGCATGGACAACAATTGCCCAGAACTGGAAGAATAAAGAGACCCCATTGACATTCACTTGGTTACAGAAGGTATGGGCCCAAATAGCGATGGAGAAAATCACCCACACAATACAAGGAACGAGGGATAAGTTCGCAAAAGAATGGGAAGGAACTCTGCAATATCTTCAGTCAGACTTTATGGAACAATGGTGCCCCCATAATATCAAAGTAGCAGACATCTTCAACGCATAATGAGACCCTCGAAAGACGATCTCATGCGCCCCGAGGGAAGGGAGGGGGAGAAGGGAGGAGGGAAGTTATAATGTTTGATGTTTTTATTGTTATGTAAAACCAATAAATACAAGTTTTAAAAAAATAAAGCAAAAGGTTAAATGTTTTTCGAACAAATAGGCTAACACTGTTCTTAGTAGTGCTAGAAAAGAAACAGACCCACTATCCTACGCCCTCTTCACTTTACTAACCCATCCCACCTTCTCATTTACAGATCCTCCAGAGTGCCTGCGGACCAATTCCGTTGGTGACGGTGCGCTATATAAGTACCATTAACATAACATAACATATCCCTGTCATGGACATATAACGGCCCCTGCTCAGCGGCTATTACTAAATGTTTTTTTTACTTTTTGGGAAAAAACATGCAGCTCTGCTAAACACCTGCCCATGTGGCTGGGTGTTCAAAGCTTTATTGCACATTGCTGCTCGTCAATGCAGGACATTATGAGCCCTTGGCACTCCTCATGCGCCCTTGCTCCACAAAGCCCAAATGTTGCGCTTCCTGGTTCATAACACATATTGTCCCGACAATAATGCTAAAACAACATCTGTGTGCTGCATTCAGGGGGTACTGGCAGCTCCAAAAACTGTGCTCTTTGAAGTTTGATGGTGTTTTTGCTGGAACCCCTGTGGGTGGACATTGTTGTAGTTTAGGGAAAAGGAAGCAATCAGTGAAGCCTATGTGATTAGGCTTTGATACGTTAGTAAGGATACTCCCTGGTAGGCAAAGATGGTGGAATACATTTTAATGACAGTCTTTACTTGAGGAATGAAAGTCAAATCAGTATTAATCCAAATCCACAGATCGCAACCATTCAGAGCGGGTTCTGGTAGGGAGGCTTTGATGTAGAACAAGTCAATGGGAATGCAGCTGGATATGTCCGACCCAGGCGGGAGGCTTCTCTTGGTTCTTAGAACCTTGAAATGTTACCAGTTAAGTACCCATCTCTTCTAATTAGGGTTTAAATATATTACGACTCTCTGTCTCCCCTGAATCTTCCAAAATGGGTAACCTCATCAACCCAGTTTAACAGAGTTCATTGGAATGTTATCAGTAGTTTGCGGCACACTGAACAAGTCTGACTGGTAATCATATATTTGGTTACAAATACCAGCTGAGATTTGGAGGGAATGCAACAGCAAGTCTTTGAGTTGCTAAGACCGCCTCAGCATCCGTTTATGAACATCAGCGTATACAGACTAATCAATAATCTTATAAAGCATTGGCCCAGAATTAAGTGGGCATTACAGACATTTTGTATAACGGTTTCTTGTAGCATGTAGCTTTGAAAAAAGCATGTAGGCCTTGCGGTGTCTACCCTTTCGTAACTTGCTATGTATGGCTGGCATTAGCAGTGCAGAGAACATCTGAGGCAGGGTTGTCCAACTCCATGCCTCGAGCGCTGGAAACGTGTTGGGGATTTCAGGATCGCCCTCATTAATATTCATGAGATCAATTTTCATACAATGATTCTAAATTTTCTCAGACATATTAATGAGTGATATCCGAAAACCCGTCAGGATTCTGGCCCCCGTGCCTGGAGTTAGAGAACTGTGATCTAATGAAACAAGCTACGAGTATCCGGTTACTAAATATGGTAAAGCAGAGGTCGTTGATCTGTGACGTTGAGTTGCTAAGGGTGGTCAGAAATGCTAAGTCCAGTCCAAAATGTGTGTTTTGTACTATAATGGGAGAGACATTGTCCAGGATAGCCAATACATGGGGCATGCTGCCACCACAGTGTCTAAATGCACAATGCCCCAAACTATGTCTTTGTACTAGGGGCTCCCTTGAATTATTTCATGGAAAACGATGGTCCTGCTCAATATACAAGTATTCACTTACGGATTGTGTGAAAAATAATTGAACACACGCTTACTGTTGCTTTTTTAACAAAAAATAAACAAACAAAATCTATTTTCCTTCAATAAGAAAATAATATTGGACGCTACCCATTTTTAAACATATGCTTATGTAAAATGGGATAATACATTGAAAAAGTGAAAGCTCTAGAGCAAGCCTAAACTCGATGCTGTGCATCCAAGTCTTATGTGGGAACAAAATGTAGTCCATACAAATAAATAATTATCAGTGGTATTATCATAAACTAAAAGCTACAGATGTTGCTGAGGGGCATTTATCGCTCGTCAGCAGCCTTAGCCTGCCCCGCCACCTTTTCTGCTTCTGAACACAGGACTTGGCAATTTATTTTATGTAAGATACTGAGATTTATTTACACAGTTACCATATTGTGCGGCTCCGGGGGACAAAAATATTTGCAATTTGATTACAACTTTGGTATCCTTAAAGCCTTTGGCCTTAACAAACGTATCAGAGACCTCTTATTCTGCAAATGTGTTAAGTGAGGAAACATTTCAAGTAGCTACTGCGATGTGGTGTCAGCAAAAGGACTAACACACACACACACTTTATCAGAGTGGAGTAATGCTCAGTATGTGAATGAGTGTTAATCAAAAATGCATTTCAGATCCAAAAGAAAACAAAAAATGCTAAAAATGACTTACTCCACAAACATAAACATGTCCGTGGCTTCACTTTACATCTTAGTTCCCACTGTTCTCTAAACAAGTGGTTTTAATTTGCATGTATTTGTACCACGGGTATAACTTCTCTACTTCACATGTTATACATTGTGCTGCAGGCAAAATGGCAGATTTTGGGGGTAGGTTTGTAAAAAATTAAGACGACGGGTTATGACTTTTCTGGCCTTTGGCCAAACATTGGCATCAGGAGCTTCCGTTTTAGTTACACAATGGCAGTTTTTATCAACACTCCTCGAAGGGCAACACTGGAGCAGCCGGAACAAGGTAAATTGTTGAAGGTAAACGTATACACATTTATTTGCATCACATTATTCACAGACATAAGCTAGAATATGGCTATTACTAAACAACACACAAAACATGCTACTACACCACTCAAAGTAAATATCTCATGTATTATTTTACACAGCATTTGCACTGCGTCCTAACAACCGTAGTGGTCTTACAGCGTTGGAATCTTGTCTGAACAATGAGGCATATTGTGACCCTTCCACCATGGGAGTAGACTAGAAGTAACGAGTGCAGGTGAGGTCCCATACATATCTGCAGATGGACATTGTCGGTGCCACCACCAGTAGGTCTTTTCAGTAATTCCCAGGGATACATGATGAAGTGGGACAATCACCAGCAAAAGACACTTAAAAAGGTGAGGAATCATGGATAAAAAGGCAGAAAACATGCTAACCCTGCTACAGTTTCACCACGCCTACTGGCTAGCAGCACCCTCCTTCATTGAACACATTGACCTTCTATGGTTGGGTACATTTAGCAAAACTAATGATTTAATCTATTAGCTGTTGGCAATGATGTGTTCTTTACATAGTGTTTTCGCAAAAGCGCTTTACAAAAAACATGTTTATATACAACATCACCCAACCGAATTTATCGACCTCATAAGGATACACTGAGTTAGCCTTGCCGGGATTCGAACCCACGACCTGCAGATCACACAGATTGCCGGTGATGGTAGCATCACTGGGTGTGGAACATATAGATCACTGTTCAAACTCCTGTGACTGGGAATCATTGGGGTCATGTCCAATGTCAGATTGCTTCATAATACATTAAAAAAAAAACTCATATGCATCCCTGTGCCTAAATAAATCATGTGGTCACCACGTGTGACCCTGTTCACCAATGCTGAAGGCACGGGACAAGCAAGGATTCCTCCCAGCCCACTTTTAGCAACGGCACCTTTGCTTAATAGAAAAGTAGAGATGGCTGCTACAAGAGCGCAAGGCATTTCCTGGTCACACATGGGCAAACAGCAGGCAATCCCACTAGAGGCTCCTTTACCAGCCCTCAGTCACACGCCCCCACACATGGCACTTCAGACGCTTCCAGCGCTGCACCTGCCTGGAAGCAGAGTTACCAACCACAGTGCAGTGACAGAAGTCACTCTATGGTAAGAATCTGCATTCCTGCTTGCAGCACCACCGCATGTGGGGTGGCGATTGAAAAGGAAGAGGGGAACGCAGAAGACTAAACATTGGTGTTCTGGTGACTTTGTGTCACTGGGCACCGCACTGGCAAGCTGTGACACGACACTTTCCCACAATTATTTAAAGAAGGGTGACAAGGTCACTATGGAGGAATTATAATCGCGTTAACGGTCTTCAACATTGTGGATTGGCAACCTGGTATATATCAATATCACGCCTGCTTTCTGCTACTGGGGATGGAATAAGACGTCTTTATTCTTGCTCCTAAAGATTACACCAAAATAGTTGATTTAGTTCTTACCTTTCTATGAGACGAGTCAAAGGGGCTATGCCAGCAAGTTGCAAACAAGAATGCCAAGAGCACAACACATGGTGCTCCAAAAGCTAGCAGCGGCATCACAGACTTTAGCTGCAGGGTAACCTTACATCGTGGTCCGCAGTGCTGCATCAATGTGCAATGACGTGTAATAGAGCACAGGTTACGCTGCTAAACAACCGACCACATAATCTACCAGATCGCAGATGAAAATCGGCCACTGTTACTTCAGAGTTTGAAAGAATTTGCCTTTGCCCTCTGTTCTGCAGTTTTTAGCCATACCAGACAAGGTACGGCAGTATAAAAATACTTCCCACACTTTGTAGCACAGTCCAAACCGAACTAATTATAATGCCTGGGCAAGGTCCATGGCACTCACCGTTTACCACAAATGCAACATCTCTAGGCTTGAGGGAAACCTGTGGCTTCCAGTGGTGCTAGGATGAGAACTCTCCACTTAAACTCTTGGTTGGCAAAGCAGTTAGATGTGTTGGCATATGCACCGTCAAGGACTCATCTTACTCTTCTTTCTGGTATATCATTTGATATTCTCCCACATGCAATATCTGCCCTCCTGTTCTCTTCCAACAGCAAAAGAATATGCATAATTGGAGTCCTGGGCTGCTGCAGGCTGCAGCATGCCAGGAGCATCTGCACTCTCCACGGAAGAACGGCGTTGGTGCAATGGCACCTCTTGCGTCCCCATCATTGCTATTCATGTATTGACCCTGCTGTGAATCACAACCCCAGCCTGTGTGTGCTACTGAACATTGTCAAGTTAAGTAGAGGGGAGTAGCACAGAAAAAATGAGGCTTACTGCTATCTAAGTTTCCCAAGAATCCTGAGTCAGCATACACTCGTAAAAGTAAATTGGATTTTCTTGCGGTACCCAGGGCACTCCTTTTAAGTCGTTTGGCAGAGTATAAAAGTACAGAGCAATGAATAAAACAAAAAACATTATGCAATGCAAAATAGCCAAGAGATAATGAACACACACACAGTTAATGCAGAAAAGGAAAGATGCAAATAAACCAGAAATGCATTAGAAAGCATGTCAAAACCTGATTTTCTTTAAGGAGCTTTTTATTAGGATTGGGATCAAAAAACATTTAGTATTGCAAGTGAACATGGTCAGACTGCAAGGAATGAAGAAATACTTTGTTAAAACGGCCCAGGAAAGTCCTGGGCTACCCAGAGGATATGGAGTCAGTCAAAACCAAACTAAATAACGGAAGTAGGAAAAGTGGAAAGCAAGAAACCCAGCTTTATTCTCATCAAAATAAAGCAGGGACAACATACATATATGTAATTCTTGGTGATCTTGCTTGTTACATAAAAAACAATGGTTTATATATTCAACATTTGTCATAACGGACATCATACTGTAATCTTAGTTACCAAAACCTACAGGGAATGGCCATTGTTTAGTGGTGGTGATAACATATACATTCTATAGGGGTTACATTTCTAATTGGGTAACGCTTATCTGATGGCTCCTCCTTAGGCCACCTTTAAAGGTAAAAAGACATAATTTCTGCAACATGTAGTTGGCTGGCACCTTACATTATGGGCAGCGTAACATTGGGGATTTTCATTGGTTGGCTTCTTACTAACCAACCTTTGACAACTGACAGAGCGTCAAGACACGAGCAAGACCGGAGTAGTGGGAGTGAAGTCAACGGACTGCTTACATTTCAATTAAAAAAGATACCATCCCTCATTTCTAGGCCATGAGCCCGAGTGATCTCTTTGTATTTGGCCTTGTCTAAGGAGTAAGGCAGGTGCCCTATCTGTGCTTGTTGCTAATGAATAGACATTGCTCTTCAATTATGGGTCAAATGCGATGGGACTGTGTTAGGAATGATTTCACCCAGCTGTTATTGGGAGTTTAGCTGATATTAATGTGAGTGTTATGGTTTCTCTTGGCACTGTGGACACTCTTATTCCTCGTGGAGGCTTTTGGCTTATAGTTGTCCTGCACCTGGCTTACAAAGGCTGGTTGTACTCTTATAAAACTTTAATTTGTGAGTATCGTTCTTGCATCCTAGGAATTGCCATCTCGTGCTTTCACTGCAACGTTCTGACCGTGCCTTAATTCGTGGTAACCGTGGCTGTGGTTGCCAGCTCCTGCCTGATCTCTGCACTGATCTGTATTTCTGTGGTTTCAGCCTTTTGTGTTCTCTCGAAGGCTTGAGGCCTTAGTCTATTTGAAAGCGTGCTGCAGCTTCCCTTTTGGAAAAGATAGCTGCCCATTACACTTGTGTGTCTATATTAGTGAGCTATATTTATGGCTTGTCCATGCAGCATTTAGCTTATACATTGATTTTGTTAGTATTCTTCATGCATAAATGCATATTTTACCTAGCGTGTGTGCTTTTCATATTGAGTGCACGTTTGCTTTGTGTCTAATGCATGCACATTTATTGCTGCAAAGTTAATTGTATTACTCTTGCCATCGTTAGCTCAGATTGTGTCCATATCCTGCTGCACCTGCCTGGGATAAGGGTGGTACGGTTGCTTTAGTGAGCAACGTTTCACAACTGTGCAGTATTGGGCCGGGGGAGGGGGAAGAAGCTATGAACAATGTATTCATCTGCCTCCCAATAATTTACAATTCTTTGAAGGGCTTAGCTCGATCCAGCAGTAGCAAATAATAGAGTGAAGTGGGAAAGTGGGACCCAATGTATTTGAGGAGATAGAACTGATCCTTCTGATGGCTGTGGAATAGTTTACCTCCAAAGGATTCTGCAGGGTTATCATTAGAATACAAGGAATGGCAGCTTCTATGTTTGGTATGTCAAATTACAGTGTACATACTAGCACACCGACACCTCTGATTCACTGCATCAACGTGGTGGAAGTCAAGCAATCCCAGGTTGATTGGGGGTTCCAATGGCTTTCACTACACACATGCAGTAAACAAATATGCAGTTTCTTGTCATCCACCCTTCCCTCTCAGTCTCTTCCTTCTCCTACCCCAACTGAAATGTGCAAATGTTAGCTATCTTCCCGACACCTTCCATCTCCACCTGCATTTGTTAAATTCCTTTGAAATATATTTAATGTATTTATTTTAAAATGTTTTTATTATCATTTATGTTGTACATTACCAAGTCAGTACTCGCTCAAGGGCATTGAACAACATGTACTTAAGAATTTGTGATTAACATTACCATGTTCAACAGTTAAGAGAAAGAAGGAAAAAAGAAAGAAAAAAGAACCAAAATAACCAGTCTTCACTTGCAGTATACTCGTTTACAGGCTCCCAGCCCCGCCTTCCAAACAGTCCAGGCACCCAGGATCCCTTTGGGCATTATAGTGACCAGGTCTGGCAGGTCTAATTGTCTGCCTACCGGGGTTCCAACACTGGCAGCAGTCCGCCGTTTTTACTAGTCAACAGGGGTCTCTCACAGGGGTTTATCGTCCGATGGGTGAAACATATCCCAGGTTAAGGCCTTCCAGTCCTCATAAGCAAGGCTTGATTCTCCTCCCGCTTAAGCCACTTTATCCCCCCAAACTCTGGTTTCTGCCCCTATCGAGTGCTCCAGTTCCCTGTGCCACTTGCGAAATTGTGGGCCTCTCGCAGTTTTCCACGCTATTGCAATAGCCCTTTTGGCCAGCACACACACTATGAGCCTCATTACACGGTAGGCGGTAAGGGTTTACCGGTACCGGTAAGGGCACCGGTACCGGTAAACCCTTACCGCCTTACTACGAGGTCCCTTTGCGGGACCCGACCTTAACGGCTGGTGTAGACCAGCCGTTAAAGTTGGGACCCGCAAAGGGACCTTGGTGCTAATTACGGTACCGCAATTTGCGGTGCCGTAATTAGCCCCTTCCCCATTCCCATTGAGCCCTATGGGGCAAAAATGGGAATGGGGAAGGCCCATGGAGAAAGGGGGAATTACCGCCCCGCCAACCTTGGTACCGGCGGCAACCATGGTGCTAATAGCATCATGGTTTACCGCATTCCGTGTCATGAGGCCCTATGAGTTTCACAATATGCCTTATTTTGCTTATCCTCGGGTAGGCCCCCAGGAGGCACTCTCTTGGGGACCAATCATACCTCGCCACCTCCGCCCTTCTGCAGGTTTGTTTTATCTTGAACCAGAAAATCTGTATCTTCGGGCACCCCCAGAACATGTGCAAAATCCCAGCCCCCTCTGAGCTGCACCAAGGGCACAGTGGGTTTGTGCTCTTACTGAATTTGGTTATTCTGTTCAGCGTCATGTATGTTCTGTACAGGACGTGTAGTTGAATTAGTCTAAATCTGGCATTTCTTAACACTTCCCGGGGATATAGCAGGATTCTCTCCCATTCCTTTTCTGTTATTCTGCTCCCCAAGTCCGCCTCCCACCTCTGCTTCAGCGTGTCGCTTTTAGGGTTGGGCCTGTCTGCTAGTTGAGCATATATCCTGGATACTGGTTTCCATCCATCCCCCAGATTGTATATTAATGTTAGCAGTGGGTCTGGTTCAGGCTCTTCTGGCCACTCTTTCCACTTCGTATTAGCCACTTTACTGACCCTCCTATACCACAGGAATTGGCCCTTAGGTAGACCACCTTTTTTCACCATGGACTCAAATTCCCTGAAGACCCGGTATTCATACGTGTCTCCCTAGGTATAGATGCTGTGTCCCTCCCATTTCATTATCAGTGCCAGGTCTGCTTTCCCCATGCATACCCTGGCTGCAATTGGGATGTCTGGGGAGTAGGGGTGGGTACCTCCTGTTAGTTTCAGTGCCCTGTCCCAGACTTTCCTGCCCCGTTTTACAATCATCAGGGTTTCCCCTAGCCACCCCAACGGGACCCATAAGGCTTCTTTCAAGTTTGCCGGTGTCACCAGTCTTCCCAGCAGTCTAGTTCCCGAGTTAGCCTCGTCCGATAGCCATTTGACCACGTGGCTTAGCTGTGCCGCCAAAAAGTATTTCTCAAAATCTGGCAGTTGGACTCCGCCTACTTTGTATAGTAGTGTTAGTGTGCTCAGGGGCAATTTGTGTCTAGTGGTATCCCATAGTAGTTCTCTCAGTAGTTTTTCAAGTAGTCGGAAGAAAGACACCGGGATGAGATAATGTACATTGTGGAAAAAATATAGAATCCTCGGCAGCACTATCATCTTAACCCAGAGCAACCCTGCCCATTACGGATAGTGGCAGTTTGGACCAAAACTTTACTGACTTCCTGAGCCCCTGTACCGCCACCAGAGCGTTACCCCATGCATCTGCTCAGGCGTATGCCAGATGTTGACCCCTAGGTATCTGAACATGTGTGCCTTCCATTGGATTCCCACATTTGGAAGGTCTTCTCCCTTGTCCCCTGCCAGCCTCGCCAGTGGGAATATGCACGACTTTTACTTGCTAAAGGCGATCCCTGACACTCATGCAAAGTTCTCTAGGACCTCCAGGACTGTTGGTACATTAAGATGAGGGTCTCTCAGGTACAGCAAGACATCTGCTTATAAGAAGACAATGTGTTACTCTACCCCTATTCAGATTCCTGCATCGAAGAATTGTTTCCTCAAATATATATCTATTGGCTCTAGACCCAGGATGTAAAGCATTTGGGATAGTGGGCAGCCCTGCCTGGTGCCTCTCTGTATGTCCCACAGTCCTGACACAAGGCCTCATCACGAGTTCGGCGGTAATGCGGCGGTTTTCCCGTCGAACGTAAATAGCGCTACGCCAAGTCCCCCGGCGGATAATCCACCAGATCACAAGATTTTGTGCACGCGCACAGGGACATGGCAGTAGCGCAAATAGCGCGCAATGGGTAGAACCTGTAAATCCGGCACACCGTGCGCTACCGCCATATTGCGCTATCACGGCCCCTGGAAGCCATCCACCCCATTGAACACCAAATCATGCCACAGCAGCGCACTAGGGGCAAGTCTGCCCTGGACAGGGTGAGAAAGCCCAAATTTAGCAACCAGGAGCTGGCTGTACTGGTGGAGGAGGCTGAGATCCATCATGACGAGCTGCAGCAGCGCAAAACCAGTGGCCACCGCAGAGCACAGATTTGGCTCAACATCAGCCAAAGGGTCACTGCAGTGGGTTGCGTGCCCCGGGATGGGGAGGATTGCCGCAAGCGCCTCAATGACCTGCGTGTGAGAGTCCGCGGCATCCTCTCAAAGCTCAGGAGTGCAAGCAGGGGCACTAAAGGAGGACCACCCCCACCCGAACTCACACCTTGGGAGGAGAAGATGAGTGCCCTGATTGACATCGGCACCATCGAGGGAATTGGTGGAGTGGAGGCAGGCACTGGCATTGATCCAACTGCAGGTGAGTCCCACCCCAAATGTATGCAACTGAAAGTACCACACATGCAGACCGTGAGTGAATGAATGTGAAGAAATGTGTGTGAGGCACTGCAGACACCCATAAGTGACTCCTTGATGCATTGAACCGTAGTGCTGCCTAGACTACCCTGCACATGTAGTGCATCAATAGAAGGGGGAGGGGATAGACATCCATAGCCATGGGACAGCTACGTACAGTGTGAGTGTGCAAGAATACACCCCCAGGACCTTGAGCGCAGTGCACCCCAACCCCGCAAGTAATCTTGTCACACAAACATTTGCATGCAGTGTACCTCCACACTCACACCAAGCACCACATGGTGACTGAACAAAATGCAAGTTGAATGCATGATTGATACTGTCTCCAATCCCACTTGATGGCATGAACTGCTTGATACTAATGTAGGTTGCCTTGAACTCAAAACACACCCTATGTACCCCACAGGCACACAGCAAATCCCACGGGATGAAGATGATGGGGAGGAGGCCACACCATCACAGCGAGCCTCCACCAGCACCACCACCCCACAAAGGGGCCGCACGGAAGGGAACCAACGCAGGCCACCTCCCACTTCACCACAACACAGCCCTACCAGACCGCTGCAGCACCCACATGCCCGCAGGGAGTCCGCGGTCATCTCGCCCCAAGCATAGCCCTGATGCAGAGGGACTCACCTGTGGATCGGAGCCCGACGTGGGAGTGACACCTCCACGTGCGCATCAGGCAGGACGTCTGCATTCACTTGGAAGCAACCCCACCCATGCATGTGCATCGTGTCCGCACACCACAGCCAGACCAAGACACGCCATCATATGGCAGCTGTGAATACCGGCACTCAGAGCCCAGCAGCCCAATTCCAGCCAGCAACATGTCCCCATGCAGCCCCTCCTCCCCCACAACAGCGCACAAGTGGCAGGCCGGCACCTGCCACACCAGGGGTACCCTTTATCATGGGGGCAGCAGTGATGGACAGACTGGACGTGATCGAGGCCAAACAGGCCAATGTTGAATCTATGGCCTAGGTGCACAGCCAGCACATCAAGGCCATCAGTGCATCCATACGCCATGGATGCAAGTACATAGCGCGTGACAATGGGAGCACACGCAGAGTGGTGGAGCAATGCACCGCAGCCCTGACAGGGTTTGGACAAAGGGTGAGGGAGTTGTGCGAGGCAGTGTCAGCACTTGCCGAGCAGACAAGGGAGGGGAACAACCTTCTCCGACAGCACATGCAGGCAACCAGGTCAGTCCCTTCAACCTCCACTACACCCACGGAGGGATCCCTTGAGTCGTCTCCTAGGCGCCATTCAATGCGCCACCTGAGGTCACACACACCAGAGGGGCCTGGACAAGGAAAGCACCCATCCTAGTCGGACATGGCATCGTTGTGGGTGCCCTGATAACGAACATGCACCTACCTGCACTGTTGTGGGGAGTTCACTGGGAGGAGGGGGGATTGTGTGCTGGGTGTTCACTGGGGGGAGTGGGGATTGAGTGCTGGGTGATCACTGGGGGGAGGGAGGATTGTGTGCTGGGGGTTCACAGGGGGAGGGGGATTTTGTCCTGGGGGTTCACTGGGGGGAGGGGGGATTG
Organism: Ambystoma mexicanum; assembly: GCF_040938575.1. Taxonomy (NCBI): domain Eukaryota; kingdom Metazoa; phylum Chordata; class Amphibia; order Caudata; family Ambystomatidae; genus Ambystoma; species Ambystoma mexicanum. The sequence goes on from NC_090934.1 coordinate 677,022,898, forward strand.
TGTGCTGGGTGTTCACTGGGGGGGAGGGGGGATTGTTACACTGAGAATAAATCACGTTTCAAAAATCACAAAGCATGGACAGTAGTGATTGTGAAAAAGTGCAATGTAATGTTGAAGTGACATTTGTTAAATGTAGCCGTCACCCGTTTAATAAAAACATCAATCAATCCCTGTCTGGCCAACCTCCCCTCCCTCAGCCCAACCCTTTGTGCACGTGCAACACCTTCAAGCACGTCATCACCTTCACTCCCCCATCCTCAGGTGGCTGCACATGAGCATCAGGGGGCAGTGGCACATTCCTGCGACAGCAGATGTACTGCAGCATGGCACATGTCAGTACAATTTTACCAACTTTGTCTGGTGCATACATCAATGCCCCTCCCGTACGGTCGAGGCACCGGAAGCGTGCCTTCAGTAGTCCAAATGCCCTCTCCACGCAGATCCGTGTACGAGCATGGGCTAGGTTGTATGCCCGCTCCGCTGCTGTGTGTGGATGACGCACAGTGGTCATGAGCCATGTGTACTGGGGATATCCAGCTTCACCTGCAGGGGAGAGAAAGCAGGTTTGGGGACAAGGTAAGTTCAGTGGGTGTACAGAGAGTCAATGTCATTTTGCCATACTTGTCATTTGGTCAATAACATTGTGGAGTGTGCTGTGCTACGAGCAGCATTGAATCAATGAGGCACTCACAACTTGGTACGCCTCTTTTTCAGTATGTAACAGTACTCATTCACTTGTCACAGGATAAGGGGACCCTTCCATCTGCTTGTGCATGCGAGAAGTGGCTACCTCATGTGTCATTGCCATTCCCCTTGGCTGCAGTTGCATTTGCTGGTTGTCACTATTCTGTACTGTTCTCCATGCATTTCCTTGGCCATTCAGGGGACAGGGTTTGTGGGATGTACATTGCCATTACTCAGACTACTTATGTGTGGTGCATTTGTGGGTGTGGCGACTTTTGTGTTACATTTGCATGACTGTCAGGTGGGTAGGGTGGGATGTCTGTACTGTGTCAGTGTTGGAAGCCATAGTGCTACTCGCACAGGAGGCTTTGTGGTGGTAGCCTTCCATATGTCACTGTGCTGCCACATGTCTTTTAAATCATGAATGGGTGTCTTCTGCTGTGTTGGACATGTGCAAGGTTTCTCGTGCAAGGTGCTTGATTGGAAATGCTGCACTAATGGTGCTGCCTATTGAGATTCAGGGATTTCATTGTGTGTGACCAGCCCCATCAGTTGTGGATTAACATGCATTATGGTATACATTTGTACTCACCCAGCAGACATGTGTTTTGCCCTCGGTGCCTTTCCATGTACGCTGGCAGGGTACTGTTGCGCAGGACCATGGAGTCGTGGGTGGATCCTGGGTAGCGTGCACAGCAGGGGCTGAAGGTGAGGTCAGGGCCACATGTCATCTGCACATTCAGGGAATGGCACTGTTTCCGGTTTCTGTAGGCTGCCTCATGTGCCTGGGGTGGTACGAGTGCTACATGTGTGCAGTCCAGGGCTGCCATTACATTAAGGACTTGGGCAATGGCATGGAATTGACCCTTAAGTTGGTTCACCTGTGCCTGTGTGGCTGGCAATGCGATGTGCTCATTCACATGATTCAACAGTGCATCCAGCACCTGTCCCAGCATGGCACTGAATGTGGACTGGGCCATGCCATGCATCATGGCAACGGTGTGTTGGTAGCTGCCAATCCCGAGGAATTGTAGCACAGACACGAGCTTCACTAGCGGAGGTACTGCTGTGCTGATGGCTATGCGGCTGCAGATGTCAGCCTGGATTGTGTCCAGCAACTGGGTGATGGTTGCCCTGTCCAGCTGATATTCAGTCACCAACTGGCCATCAGTCAGGGCCCAGGGTGTTGGCCTGACCCTGGGGATGGCTGGCCGCCTTGCTGGTGCTGCTCTCCTCCTTCTCCTCATCCCTACCACCCCCTGCACTCACAGAGGCCAGTCAACCAGGCCAGGGCCCTGGTTGGCTGTCCTCTGTAGCTCCAGGCGCAGCAGGTAGAAGCCCACATCAAGGGTCCCGGCTCCAAATGGCAGCATGGTGTTTGGAAGTGTGTGTTACGCATGGGTGGGTCCTTTGTAGGCCTTTTATTTGCATTGGTTTCACCTGGGCCATTATTGCTGTTTCCTCCCTGCTCCTACTAGTGGAGTGGTGTTGGGGAGGCTGTGTTGTGCATGGGTGGGTCCTTTATAGGCCTCTGATTTGCATTGGTTTCACCTGGGCCCTTATTGCAGTGGCCTGTGTTCTTTTACCTCCAGCTTTTTGCTGGGGGTATTTTCGGCGCTTTTCTGGCGCTAATTGCACCTACGCCGGACTCGTGATTACAATGTTTTAGCACGAATGGTTACTGGCGCTTTTACAGCCGACGCTTGTACAGCCGGCTGTATTGCGCCGGCTGTAATGGCGCCGGCGGTATTTGGACTCGTGATCCGACGGTCCCTTAACATCGGCACTGATAGCATTACCGCCGATTTTAAGGGTTACCGCCGAACTCGTGATGAGGCCCAGAGTCTTCCCCTTTTTTACCCTGGCCACTAGTGATTTGTATAGAATTTTAATCCACCGAATGAAGTGCTCCCCCAGCCCAAATTGCCCCAAGACCTCAAGCAACCATTCCCAGTATATAGAGTCGAACGCTTTTATAGCGTCCAGGGATACAACCATGTATGATTCATGCAAGTCTTTTGTTTGCGCCACTATGTGTTGTAGTCTCTGCAGGTTCACTGTCGTGTTCCGACCTGGTATGAACCCGTTCTGGTCTCCGTGCACTAGCGCCCCTATAACCCGTGCCAATCTCTTGGCCAGTATGGTCGTTAGTATTTTAATGTCGTAATTAAGCATGGACAGTGGCCTATATGAGCCACATTCATCACCCGATTTTCTCAAAGCACTGGCTTCCATTTGTGTGATCTGCCCATCTCCCGCTTCTAATTAATATCTCAGTGTTTTCCTGATGCCCCCAGCGCTGGAAATGATTTCCCCCCCCAACTACGACTTTCAGTGCCTCCCAGATTATGTCCCAACCCTGTACACTCCCCACATTGATGTCTAAGGATTCCTTTATTTTATCTCAGAGAACCTCTCTAAAGGCGCAGTCGGTTAGAGCCTCCGTTGGCATTCGCCAAATTGGGATGGGCGGTTTAGGCCCCTGTATTTTCCACTCCATGAGGAGCGGGGAATGATCCGATATTGATCTGCCCAGGTAAGACACCGACTCCACCTGGGGCAAGTGTTGCTTGTCTATTAGCAAGGAGTCTATTCTGGTGTAGAGTTCATGGGGAGATGAGAAGTAGGAGTATTCCTTAACCCCTGGGTGTAGTTCCCTCCACACCTCAGCTAAATGTAGGTTCTCTATCACCCTATTTAGTGAGGAGTGGGTCAGGCTGGGCGGAGGTGTCAGGGGGTTTGATCTGTCCAGGATGTGGTCGCGTATGCAATTAAAGTCCCCCCCTATGAAGAAACAATCCCGGTAGGGAGTTAGCCTAGCGCCCATCTTGGTCAGGTATGCAGAGGTCCCATTGTTGGGGAGATAGGAATGGACTATTAAGATTTCTAGTTGTTCAATACTGCCACTCAGTATCAAATACCTCCCCTCTGCGTCTGCCTCCTTTGATATTAACTTGAATGGCACAGTGCCGTCTATCCATGTATATACCCTTTGCGCGTATTTAGAGTACGCAGCGCCAAAGCCCTGTCCGCCCCACCACTATGTCAATTTTGTGGAGCTCTCAGCATTGAGTTGTGTCTCCTGTAGGAGTGCAATGGAGACGTGCTTCCTCTTAAGGAAGGATTTGATCCTATTTCTGCGCATGTAGGAGCCCATCCCTCTAACATTCCATGTCAACACCTTAATATCAACCGCCATCCCTGTACCATAGTGTCAATTTCTGCTGTGCTGGTGCCCTATTTTCCCATGTATCTATCATTGTGAAGACTGAAAAACATTTTGAAAAACAAGTTAAACTTAACCAACTGCACCCAGCAGTTGCACTGTGTGGGCAACACTCAGGTGCCCCCGCCGGATCCCGACCTATCCAGGACATCTCAGGTGGGCTGCAGTGTATCAGCAACGGGCTGGCACCAGTCCTTTCGCGGAGCCATGCCATCCTGCTCAGGCCAGACGACGTAGCAGGTCCCCCGTCGTTAGTGATAACTTTGGCTTAGCTGCTTTCTCCTTTAAACATCCACCTGCTTCCAGCTGGGCGTTTCTTTATTGGACGTCTGCTTGTGGGTCATGCTACTGTTTCTTCGCCACGTTGTTGTGCTCGAGCCACATGTTGGCTGCTGCTGGGGTCTCTAAAAAGATTGCTCTCCCTTTGTTTATCACTTTGAGACTAGATGGGTACATCAACATGTACTCAAGATTCAGTTGCCGCAGCCTGGCTTTGACTGGAACGAAAAAATGTCTCGCTCTTTGGACTGTCTGAGTGTAGTCCGGGTATATGGTGATCTTAGCATTGTCTCTGTTTATTTCACCTTCTTCACGTGAGTAGCGTAGTATAACTTCCCTGTTTTGAAAATTGAGGATCCTTGCTATTATAGGGCGGGGATATGAGCCGGGTGGTGGTTTTTTCTGGAGGGCCCTGTGTGCTCTTTCGATTACGAACCCCTGCGAGAGTCAGCCTGCGCCAATTTCTTGTTGTAGCATGGTTTCTACAAAGTTTGTGTGGTTAGTCCCTTCCATTCCCTCAGGGATTCCGAGTAGGCGAATGTTGTTGCGCCTAGATCGGCCTTCCGAATCTTCTGCCCTCTCTTCCAGTGTCTTGTTGCGTCTTTCCAGTTCCAATACCCTATTTTGTACGTCTTTCAGTGTTGCAGTTGTTTCATGTTGCTCGACTCTGTGGTTGGTACTCTTTCAGTGAGGTTTTGTATGTCTTGGCGCATTAGCTGCACGTCTGATTTCACCTCCTCTATCTTAGAGTCAATGAAGGAGTGCAGCCCAGATATGGCCTCCAATATTTCTTTGTCTTTGGTGTGTTCGCCTGCATCCTGTTGTGTTGGGTCGGTCCCTCTGGGCTCTTGCCTCTGTTCCTTTGTTCTGGCTGCGGCGAAGAACTCCATAATATTGGCCTTGTTTCTTCCCTTGGAGGGAACATATCCATGTGGCGTGGGCTGGGCAACAGCAGACTGCCGGTTAGGGTTACCCACCCTGCGGTCTGGGGCTCTTCATGCGTGGATGCTACTGTTGCCTTCCCTCTGCGGTCTCTTGTTCATTAGCCTTTGCTGTATGCTGCTTGTTGGCTTGTAGCGGTCGCAAGTTGCCTGGGGTCCTCCTCGCAGCTGGGCCCAGCCGTAGCAGTCCACTTCTCATGCTCACAGTACTATCCAGCTGTTTGTGTTGAGGCAGGTGGTGCCTACCCTCTGTCTTGTTTGTGCACTTAATGTGCACTCAATGCGCCCCACCTATTGTTCCTCCTAGCCGGCTCGGGGGTACAGTGTCTCTAGCGGTAGCGTGCCCCCCTCTTGCCCTTGTTTAGTTCTTACTTGCTTGTTTTGCAGTTTGGGGCGGTGGGGCTAACTGATGTTTGGACCCCCTTTCAGCATGGGCGCTCGATGTCTGGGCCCAATTTAGCTTGTCTCGCCGTCCTTTCCTCTGTGTGGGGATCCCGCCTTACCCCTTAGGCGGTTGCGCTGGTTTGTCTTTCCGTGCTCACCTGCCCAGTGGCAGTGCCTGTGGGCCAGCTTGTACTCCTCGTCCGTGTCCGCTAATGTTGTTTCTCTGGCTAGTCTGTGATCCAGCCCAGCATCGCATGGCACCCTGCTGCTCTCCTTTGGGTGTTGTGGGCAGCTATTCACCGAGGCATCACCGACCCACACAGATCTCGCACTCGGCCCTCCCGCCCGTTCTGTTCATTAGCAGCTTGGTGTCCTGAATATGGGGCAGCAGTTCTTATGTTTTGACGTTCGTTGCTCCTGTGGGCTAGCGTTATGGCTGCGGTTTGCCCCCTCCCAGGTGGTAATGGCCGTTGTTGTGCCTCGCTATATAGCTCTTCCCGAGGCTCCTGTTTCTTCTGCCCCGTTGTCACTAGCCTTTGCCAGCCCTCACAGGGCTGTCCCTGCCGCAAGACACCCGATGGTCACCACGCCCTCACGCCCCCCGTGCCCTCCGGGCTGATGGACCCCGAGGTGTTTGCGCTTTATCCTTGGTGCTGGGGTCTCACCTTGTTTCCAGCTTGTCTCAGGTCGGGCCGCGGGTCGTCTCCCTGGGCCTTCAGTCTGTTGCGTCGCTGCAGCTGGTCTTCGCAGCAACCCCGGTTTCCCTCAGCCACGTCATCAGCGAGCCAGTGAGCACACTCTCTCTCCATTAGCCACGGGTAGATGCAGTCCCCCCAGTCTTCGCTCTTCCGGATCACACTGCAGGCTCCGCCAGCTCCCGGGGCGCGGAGTTGGGTCGCTTGTGTTCCTGGATGGATACGCTGTGTCAGATGCCTTTGTTTCACGCTCTCTCCCAAACGTCCCTGTTGGCCTCAGGCCGCGGTGCCGCCCGCCATCTTGGTTTCCCCCGGGCTCCTCTTCAGTAGCTCCGTTTGCCGGTTTACCAGCTCTGATTTTCTGCGCGGCTGTTCACGCTGTGTGCAGGATCGTTTCCTCTATGTAGGTATTTGTTTATCCACTCTTCATTCAGCCGTTGACATGTTTTCCAAGGATCAGTGATAGGATCAAGACGGGAGCTCAGACTAAATGCGTCTTCACGCCATGGGCTCAGGCCACGCCCCCTTTCAAACATATTTAAATATATGCTCTCCAGTCAACATTGATGAACAACCCACGTAAGGTATCATTATGTTCCCCTTCTTGAAAGAGCCAACAAAATACCTTCCTGCATATTCATGCTGCCCTCAGCCCACTTTCTCCCTGTATTTGTATTTTGTATTTATAGTGCACATATCCAACGGAACTAAGCAGAAATTGCATCTGGACGCAGATGTATCAATGATGAATAGAACAAAAAAGAAATGGATGACCCAATCATTGAAAATAAATACGTTTTCAACTTCTTCCGAAAAAGAGGTAGAGAGTCAATCATCCAGAGTTCGGTTGGTAGTGATTTACAGATGCGAGGAGTACAGACTGAGAAGCATCTATCTCCAAAGCGAATAAACCGAGAGCAAGGAATGCTAAGGAGGTTTTGTCCCAAAGCTCTAAGCAGACATGGAGGGTGGTGCAAAAAGATCTTAGAAGCGAGGTAACTGGGAGCGATGTTATGGATACATTTAAAAATCAGACGAAGTGTCTTGAAGAAAATCCTCTGCTGCACAGGCAGCCAATGTCACGATCTGTGATATGCTGAGACTGAAGAAGACCTAGGGAGACTAAAAAGGAGTCTTACTGCAGCATTCTGGGCAACGTCGAGGAGATGTATCTGGCTGATTGGAGTGCCCAGTAAAAGTGCCTTGCAGTAATCAAGTGTGGAGATAGCCAGTGACCCCAGAACTGCTGGAGGATCTGACTCTGCAAAAAGTGGTGGGACCTATTTGAACATTTTCAGTGATAATAAATGGATGTACCTCCATTAACATGTGACTTAAAATGTAAAGTCGCCTGCCAAATACAGCTCATTTTTTTGACCTTGGTGGAAAAGATAATTCAAACATCGAAAAAAGTGCTCAACAAGGAATTTCAGAGTGAAAACCTAGAGTTTACTTTTTGGGCTGAACACAATCACCTCGGCTTTTGAGGGATTCAGTTGGAGTTTGTTTTTTGAGCAGAACATAGATTTTTCAGCATAAGAGTGAAAAATAAGATTAAACTCGTCAGAAAATGTTCAATAGTGGTCTGATGTAGACATTAAACAACAAGGGAGAAAGAGAAGAACGCTGCAGTACACCACAGAGAACAGGTAGAGGGTCTGAGTAGTAGAGTCCCATCTTAACTAATTAAATCCAATTGGATAGAAAAGATGAGAAACACCTCAGTGACTACTCTGATCAGGGGTGTTGCTAGGTCTGGAAAAGATCAGGGGCTAAGCTCATGCCGGGACTGGTGGGATTCGGGGCTAGCTACAGCCTTTTGGTTGTAGTCCCTGAGCTTCTATCTGGGGCTACAACCAAAAGACCTGGGGCTATAGTCCCCTCGCCTCTCCCTCCCAGCAACAACTCTGACTCCGATACCTGGGCCACTTGAGCCAATCTACAAACAAGCGTCTCAGAACCAGAAGAACTCACCTATTTAGGGAGTCTCTCCTTCTCAACACCTAGGCCATCACGTGCCACCTGACTCGCTAGACACCGCCCGCCCCTCTTGTCCCCGCCACCCGGTACGGTTGTACCACTCCTCTGTCCGCCTCTGTATCCTACCCCCAGTCTGTATATTTGCTCCGTTATGTATCTGTATTGGTGTATACCTCTGTAAAGCATGTCAGAAATATGGGGTGGAGTAGGGGGAGAAGGTGTTGTGGACTCAAGAAAGGTTAGATCCTGCAATACATGGAAAAAACTACATTTCCCAGCAGTCCTTGCGAAACTGTAGTTCATTGCCGTGCACGCGTGTGGCCAGCTAACACTGATCGGTAACAGTTTATTAAGAGCCAACGGCGTACGACAAGTGTGGCTTATTTTGTGTTTTGGAACAAAGTCATGCCGGAGGAATGAGAGAGACGCCCCTGCCTGGATCCTTTCATTTTCTGAGCAGGCAGACTGGAATTTGCAGCGGCAGTAGGTGGTGACACTCGTGGCTGCTACGGGCTACACAAGATTATGTCTGGGAACGCTTGTGAGCTTACCGGATTAAAGATAAGTGCTGGAGGGGCTCCTTTGGACTCTAATGTTATGTGCGCAGCACAATGGTTATATTTCATGTGAACTAGCATTGTTAATATGGGGCAGGGTGTTTGATATTTGTTTATGAAGTCCATGGAAGCTCAGAATATTGGCGTTGGCAAGCAAACACGCCCGGAGAGTAATGGTTCTCACTCAAAATGGTTACAGATTACTAGTGCTTCGGCGCATGTTCCCGCTCTCACTGTGGAGGGCCGCATTTTCCCCTCGAGTAACCAGTGCTGTTAACTAGGGTACTGTGGGGACGATCCATGAGCCCGGTGTGTCAAAACGGCATAGTTGCTGTGTTTCATGTTTATGACTCTTCATGTTACATGTTTGTAAGTGTTGCTCACGCTTGCCCATTGGGCCATGTGTTATGTTCATCATAGTGGGAACCAGCCCATGTGTATGTGTCATCTTGCTTGCTATGTATGTATACCATGTAATCGGGTGACAACATGTGCCTGTACCAAGGGGTGCTATTGGTATTATTGAGTAAGGAACATTTGTTATATGTTATTTACACGGTACTAGACAGAGTAGGGTTTTTCCCTGTTACTTCACCGGTCCCATCCAAACTAGGTATTCCCTTATCCTATACCCGGTGTTCCTAACATCCCCTGTCCACAACCTCTTCCCTAACCCTCTTCCGACCACTGGCTGCCATGTGGTGTCCTGTTTTTTGTATATCCGGTACCTGTGCCAACCACGGGTGGAGGGTCGACTTCATTTGGCTTCCGTGGTTCGGGGGAGAGTGTTGATGCACTTTCCCCCATTATTGTGTACGAGATTGACATAATAAGCCACCCCCAGATTGGGATACTTACAACCACCCAAGCCAAATGGAAGGGACTTCTCTGGCCTTGGCCGATGTGCTAAAGGCGCTTCAAGACATTCAGGTGGAGTTAGTGCAAGCAAGACAGGAATCTGATAATTTAAAGACACAAGTACAGAGTTTGGTAGCCCAGCGGACCCTGTTGGAGGGGGCTAGTGCAATGGGATCTTCCACTAGTCAGAATTCCACAGTAATTGTTCAACCTCCCAGTAGTGTACCTTTAGCAGCGCCAGAACGATTTTCAGGGGATCCTCGAAAATACATGACATTCCTTACCCAATGTAGACTTCATTTTTTGTGTAAACCCACAGCGTTTGAGACAATTCAAGCTATAGCGGCTTTTGTAATTTCATATTTGACTGGTAATGCAGCGGCATGGGCTATGCTGGTACAGAAAGATGACCCTTTACTATACAATTGGGATGGGTTTCTAACAGAATTTGGCAGGCTATTTGATCGATGAGGTGTCATTAGCACAGGATAAGGAGTTGTTGGGATTAAGGCAGGGAGCCCGGGATTTGGTAACATATGTAACACAGTTTAACAGATTGGTAATTGAGACCGAGTGGCCAGTGGCTAAACAAACCGTGTTATTTTATCAGGTCTTATGCGAGGAACTTAAAGATGCTATTGCTCAAGTTGACCCGCAACCAAGAACTTGCACTGCCATGATCGATTTAGCCTTAAGGTTGGATCATCGCATGAATGAGAAGAAGGGAGATAAGAAGAGACCGGAAGCAGTGCCATTTGTGCGATTAGACAGGAGTAGAGGAGGACGGACAAGGGAAGCGGAACCAATGCAAATTGGTAGTGTAAGAGGACCGTTGTCAGCGGCAGAGAAGGAACAGCGCAAGGTTAATACATTGTGTCTCTATTGTGGACGAGCAGGACATTTTATACGTACATGCCCCAATACACCTCAGAAAAGTGTGGGATGCAAGAGGAATACGAAGGAGGCGGGAAAGGAGGTGGGCCGGCCTTAGGGGGAACACAGGTGCCCAGCCCGATTGAGGTAGAGATCCCCAGATGGGTTGCAAATACAGTCTCACTTATACATTTTGGTGATGCCATGTTTTGCTTTAACTAAGCAGGAGGTCATGACGATGGTGGATTCAGGGGCTAGAGGCAATTTTGTGGATATAACCCTTGATGCGCAGTTAGGATTACCCTTGTTGGATAAACACCAGGTGGAAGGAGTGCAATCGGTAGATGGTCCACCATTGGTATCAGGGCCCATACGAAAGCAGACAGAAAAATTGGACATGATTTGTGTTAATGGTCATAGAGAGGAAATCACATTCGACTTAATAGCAGCGCCTCAGTTTGGATTGATTTTGGGAATGCCCTGGTTGGTTCTTCCTAATCCTAGAATTGATTGGGAAAGGCAGACAGTGTGGTTTGATGAGCAGAGGTGTCAAGAGCACATATTCCCAGAAGTAAGACCAGCAGCATTGCTAGTTGAAAAGGGGTCAGTGGACCAGGTTGTGGGAGCAGTGGTAGAGGGAATTCCCTCACAGTACATGAGTTTACTAAAGTCTTTGACAAGAGAATTGCTGAACAATTACCCTCGCATCGACCCTATGATTGTGTTATTGACTTGGAGGAAGGAGCAAAACTGCCTTGCAGTAGAATTTATGCTCTCACGGAAAATGAAAATAAGTATCTACGGGATTATTTAGATGAGATGTTGGCTAAGGGGTTTATTAACTATTCTACGTCACCAGTCTCCTTACCTTTATTTTTTGTTCCCAAGAAAGAAGGGACATTACAAACATGCATTGACTATCGTGCATTAAAGGTAACAATAAAGAACATATTTCCATTGCCCTTGATTTCAGTTCTCTTAGATCAAGTGAGGGCCGCCAAGGTTTATACTAAATTGGATTTAAGGGGCGCTTACCATCTGATACGAGTAAAAGAGGGAGATGAGTGGAAGACGGCATTTAGGACTAGGTTTGGATTGTTTGAATATCTCGTGATGCCTTTTGGTTTATGTAACGCCCCAGCGGCTTTTCAGTTCTTTATGCAAGAGGTCTTGCACAAATTCATTGATGTTTTTCTAATTGTCTACATTGACGACTTTTTGATTTAGTCAGATCCCCCAGAGCAGCATGTAAAATATGTAAGGGCTGTGTTGAAGCGGCTACAGGATTGTGAATTGTGTGTCAAATTGGAGAAATGTGCGTTCCATGTGATGCGGGTTGAGTTTCTGGGATTTATACTGACTGATACAGGGATTGTGATGGATCCCAATAAAGTTCAGGTGGTTAGGGACTGGCCTTCCCCACAATGCATGAAAGACATACAATCTTTTCTAGGGTACGCCAACTTTTATAGGCGCTTTATCAGCAATTTCTCTAAAATTGGCACTCCAATCACGCAATTATTGAAGAAGGCGGGGCAGTTTACTTGGAGTTCCGAAGCAGAGAAAGACTTTCAGGAGTTGAAGGTAGCCTTCACTACTGCCCCCGTGCTAAGACATCCCAACATAGAGAGTGCATTTCAGGTTGAAACGGATGCTAGTAATGTGGCGATAGGAGCCATTTTATTGCAGAAAGATGAGAAGGGAGTGTAGCACTTTATTCTAGAAAACTGTCTGGGTGTGAACAGAATTACTCCATCACTGATAAAGAATTGTTGGCGATTCGGTCAGCATTCCTTGAGTGGAGGCATTACTTATTGGGAGCAAGGCATCAGGTGGTGGTAACTGATCACAAGAATCTGCAGTACTTTAAAACGGCCCAAACCCTTAGTCCTAGACAACTACGATGGTCTCAGTAATTCAATGAATTTGATTTTGTAGTGACATTTAGGACGGGTAGTAAGAACGGAAAGGCGGATGCTTTATCCAGGCAACAAAATTTGGACAATTCAGTAGGTGAGGTGAAGGCCATCATCTCTCCCCAAAAAATGATTAGGGCTATTACGAAGCAGGCCATTGAACTGGTCAAGAAAGCCTTACCATCCAGACAATTGCAAGAGTGGCGGAACAGTCATCTGGCACAAACAATACGGGAAGGGCTGCCATATAATCAGGGTCGATTGTAATTACCAACTAAAGAGTTACAATACTGGTGTCATAAGTCTCCCTTAGCAGGACACGCAGGTCTGAGAAAAATGCAAACTATGTTGGAAAAATATTTCTGGTGGCCCACATTAAGACAGGATATGGAGATATATTTGGAATTATGTGAGAATCGTGCACGTAACAAGGCAGATCACGTTAAGAAAAGAGGCTTGCTACAACCATTACCAACTCCTGAGAAATCATGGACGCATATTTCTATGGATTTTATCACGGATCTGCCCCCTGATAATCAATTTGATACCATTTGTGTAGTGGTGGATTTTCTGTCTAAACAAGCCCACTTCATTCCTTGTGTGGGTATTCCTGGGGCAGGTAAATTGGCAGAGTTATTTTTACAACATGTGGTAAGGCTGCATGGGTTGCCAAACGGTATTGTCTCAGACAGGGGCTTGCAATTTACCTGCAGATTTTGGCATGCTTTTTGTCAGATGCTGGGAATCAACAGTGCTCTTTCCACCAGTTATCAACCTAAACAGACGGCCAGACAGAAAGAGCGAACCAAACACTTGAGCAATATTTACGAGGCTATTTGGGTGAAGCCAGGGATTCTTGGGTGCAAGCCTTATGGTTGGCAGAATTTACCTACAACCGCACATTCCACACTTCCTTGGGAATGGCACCCAATGAAAGTTTGTATGGTCACGAACAGAATATGATACCGGACCATTTGCCAGAAGTGGGAAACATGCCAGTGTTACAGGAGCGCAAAGAGTTGCTTCTCGAGGTCAGGCAGAAGGCACAAGCAAATTTGGAGCGAGCCAAAAGACAGTATAAGACCCAAGCTGAAAAGCATCGACAGGAAGGTCCTAAATATCAAGTGGGGGACAGGGTTTGGTAGTCTACCCGGAATTTATCTTTGGTAGGCTCACGGAAATGTATACCTCGGTTCATTAGGCCATATGAGATTATTAAATGTGTCTCTGCAATTGCTGTGAAATTGCGTTTGCCTAAAACATTACCTATACACCTGGTGTTCCATGTATCTTTATTTAAACCTGCAGCTCCGGGAATGACTACTAAGAGGCCTCCGGCGATCATGAAAGAAGGTCAGATGGAATCTGAAGTTCAGCGCATTCTGGATGTCAAGAAAAGGAATCAACGCTTATGGTATTTGATTCAATGGAAAGGTTATGGTCCTGATGATTGTCCTTGGGAGCCGGCAGACGCAGTACATGCTCCGAGGTTGGTCACACAATTTCATCAGCGACATCCTGAGAAACCAGGTCCTCGGAAGGGCCTTGGGTGAGGAGGTAATGTCAGGAATATGGGGTGGAGTAGGAGGAGAAGGTGTCGTGTACTCAAGAAAGGCTAGATCCTGCAATACCTGGAAAAAACTACATTTCCCAGCAGTCCTTGGGAAACTGTGTAGTTCATTGCCGTGCGCGCGTGTGGACAGCTGACACTGATTGGCAACAGTTTATTAAGAGCCAACGGCGCACGGCAGGTGTGGCTTATTTTGTTTTTTGGGACAAAGTCATGTCAGAGGAATGAGGGAGACACCCGCGCCTGGATCCTTTCATTTTATGAGCGGGCAGACTGGAATTTGCAGTGGCAGTAGGAGGTGACACGCGTGGCTGCTACAGGCTACACAACAGGCTACACAAGATTATGTAGGGTATTTCCCTGTTACTTCTCCGGTCCCATCCAAACTAGGTATTCCCTTATCCTCTACCCGGTGTTCCTAACATCCCCCTCCCTGTCCACAACCTCTTCCTAACTCTCTTCCCCCACTGGCTGCCACGTGGTGTCCTGTTTTTTGTATATCAAGTACCTGTGCCAACCACGGGTGGAGGGTCGACTTCATTCGGCTTCTGTGGTCCGGAGGAGAGTGTCGACGCACCTTCCCCCATTATTGTGTACGAGATTGACAAAGCACTCTTGCTTCTTGAAGCTAGGTCCGCGCTCAATAAATATAATTGTCATGATGCCCGCTCCCGGGGAGCCGGTTCAAGCCCGGCGTCCCCGAAAGCGGACATCCAGTCCCCAAGGAAGGACCCAGCAACCCCATATAGGGGCCCTTTGGACAGTGTCCTGGCGCCTATGGTGCCAGGCTCATAAAAGACATCAGTCCTGGCGCCATAGGCGCCAGGCTCATTATGGGAATGCTTGGGTGCACTTACCTGATGCAGACCATGCTGCAGGATCCCGGCCTCCTTGAGGCCTGAAAGGAACTACTTTACCTGTGGGACTAATTTACCATCCGGGCGTGGTCGGGGAAGGATACATACCTGATTGGAGGAAGGATACATACCTGGAACTTCTTCCAAGGCTATTTAAACCCCACCCGAACAGCCACACGTGCTTCACGTTGTTCTGCATCTAGCAGCTGGACGCTCACCGTGTCTGCTCCTGCATCCTGACTTCTGCCACGCCTGCCAGCATCCTGGATCACCTGCAAAGGAAGAGAAGAAAAGAACAGAAGAAGGAAGAGTCCTTACCTGCTAAATCTGCATCCCGGAGACATCTCTCCGACAATCCTGAAAAGGAAGACTTTAATTTAAAAGCTCATCGCGTCGATCGCTGCAGCGCCGCATTCCACTCATCTTTACAGGGCGCCTCCATGTTCAGCAGCGATCATCCGGATTCGTAGTCACGCCCCAGTGCCTAGGGAGAAAAAGACCAGAACAAAAGGTGAGAGAGAGAAGGGAATAAGGAAAGCTAAATCTCCATGTTAAGACTTACCTCTTGATTCATTCCCTCTTCATTTCGGGTCCGCGCCGCATCCTGACATTTCCGGACCCCGGCCCCTAAGGGGAAAAAGAGACATCAGCGTTAATGAGCGAATGAAAAGACATTACCAAAAAACGCTCATTAAAGACTTACCTGATTTCTACAAGGATTTCACCTCTCATCTCGGGTCGGTGCCTGTTCCCTGGCATTCCGTACCCCGGCCCCTATGGGGAAAAAGACACTAGCATTAGTACATTAATGCATGGACACAAGGGGAACCTCTTATCAAAACACTTACCTGGAAGCCAAGCAAGTTTGGTTCTCACCAATCCGAAAATCCAGTGAAGTAACTGGATACCAACGCGCCCCTGCATCAGAAGCAGGATGGAGAGCTCGTTCTTCCAGACCCTAAGGTTAGACACTACGAGAAATCACAGAAGGGTTTCAATGAGGGTGAGAGGGGAAAGTGGGAGGCCGATTGCATTACTCCGCAGACAGTTAATCCCCTGTTTTCGCCTACAGAAGGATACTTCTGCGAGCCAGACAAGCCAGATTTGGGGGCCCGGTCCAGTCCGTCTTCCGAACCCTGCGCATCACCTTAGAAGAGGTCACAGCAGCGCGAACCAGGCCAGCGCCTCCGTGGGAGTCAGGTGAGCGAACAGAACGCGAAGCCTTCCTACAAATTCCCACCCAGGCGCTATGGAAAGTTCTGAGACTGATCAGTTGGCCCAATTACTGGGGGAATTACTGGCTGAAGTACATGCCGCTCGTCAAGCGACTAATGCCCTCAGGAGGGAATTAATAATATCAAAGGAAAGAACTGATGACCTGGCCAGACAGCTTTTGCAAGGTCAAGCTGGGCAAACTCCTCTACCCGGTTCCGGAGGGAACCCCGCTCCTGTGGTTTCCAGTAACCCTGTGCAGATTAATCTACCTGGAAACATGCCGCTGGCCCCACCCGAACGCTTTGCTGGGGACGCCAAACGATTCACCGTATTCATGAATCAGTGTCGTTTGCACTTCCTATGCAGACCTGGGGCCTTCCCTAATGATCAGACCAAGGTAGCCTTTGTATTGTCATATCTCCGGCTGCGCTGCCGATTGGTCAGTTCCACTGGTTACTCAAGATGACCCGATTCTCCGTGATTTTCAAAGGTTTCAAGCAAGCATGGAAAGGTTATTTGCTCGACACTCTCAGGGGCAGGCTCTGGATGACGAACTTCTATCCCTGCGACAGGGCAATCAGGACCTCCGATCCTATATTGCAACCTTTAATAGACTAATTGTGGAAACAGGATGGCCAGAGGATAAAAGAGTCACGTTGTTTTATTGAGGCCTTCGCGGAGAACTTAAAGATGTCTTGGCCCAAGTTGTAAATCCGCCCCAAGAATGCACAGAGTATATAGACTTAGTGGTCCAATTGGATCACAGACTTCAAAACAGAAAAGCAGATCGGTCCAGGTTTGAGACCCAGGTGTTGGTCAAGACCCATGCTAATCCCAAGGGAGTTGATGTCTCTGAGCCTATGCAAATTGGAGGGGTTAAAGGACCCTTAACTCAAAAGGAACGTGAAAGGAGGCGGCAGTTAAAATTATGTCTTTATTGTGGGAATTCTGGACACTTTCTACGAGATTGCCCGGCAAAACCGCCCCGAAAGGCGGTAGGAGCCGCTGATAAAAACCATGAAGACTCTGTTTCGGTAAACGACTCCGCCCGACAAGTGTAGGGGTCCGCTTGCCGAGCTTGAAAACTAACTCTCAGACCTCGCATTTCATTGTGCCAATGGTTCTCGTAGATCCAGAACAGCCTAAGCGGTTTCATGCAATAAAGGCATACATCGATAGTGGGGCTATTGGAAACTATGTGGATCGTGAATTGGTCTCTAGGAGTAACCTGTCATGATCTCTGCTTCCAAAAGGTCAGGGTTTTCCCAACTCCCTTGGAAGCAGATCCATAACCCAGGTTCCGAGGGCCAACCAGTCCCAATTGGGACCTTTTGGACCCAGTCCTGGCGCCAGTGGCACCAGGCTCATAAATGTGCCCAGTCCCAGCGCTGGAAGCGCCGGGATCATGATGCTTGGGTGGACTTACCTGCAGCAGACCATGCTGCTTACTTGCCTGCCAGCTGAGCCTCTGATCCTCTTCTGTTTGGAACTACTTTTCCTGTTGGGTGGGGCAGGAGCCACTCCCTAGATTCAGAACACTGGAACTCTTCTGGAAAGCAGGAACTCTTTTCTTACCTAGGCGTGGCTGTGGAAGGAGACACCTAAGCACTACAGGAGGCTATTTAAACCACACCCGGTGGATGAATCTTGTTTTGCGTTATTCTGCATCCTCTGCAGCAGAACGCTCATTGTGTCTTCTGCATCGGATCCTGGGCCTAAGGAAAAAGGCTTACCATCCTGAATCCAGTCTTCAGCAACACCTATAAAGACAAGAAAGAACAGGTTAGCATTCCGGCATCTGAAAGACAAAGGCTTACCTACTCTTCGTGCGCTCCGGAGGTCTTCACACTGCATTCCGGCATCTGAAAGACAAAAGCTTACCGACTCTTCGCTAACCCCAGTTCATTAATCCCATATTTTCTGTCTGCAGACATCTTACTCTTGTAGTCAGGCATACAGTGCACAGAGGTCCAGCCCAACCAGTCAAGACCGGCGCCTCTGCGAGAATCAGGTGAGCGTTACATAACCTCCCTCTCCGTCCTAAAACCAGCAAAGATGTCATCACCACAGTCGATGGAACTGAAATTGCCTCTGGACCGGTAACACATTCCACTACTGAGGTGACCCTTATTGATCCCGACGGCCATCGGGAGGGTGTTGTGTTTCATGTAATCAAGGCTCCACAGTTTCAGGTTATTCTTGTAATCCCTTGGTTAGAGACACATAATCCTCAAATTGATTGGCGAGCTAAGAGAATAACCTTCCCGGATTGTACACAAACCTGCTACCCAGAAAACCTGAAGTTTAATTTAGCATCTGTAACCTCTGCCTCCTTGCAACTACCTCCGGAATACCAAGACTTTCACAACGTCTTCCAAAAGGAACAGGCCAACACGTTACCTCCTCACAGATCGTACGATTGCCAAATCGATCTGGTGCCCGGTGCACAACCCCCTTGTAGCAGGATTTATGCCCTTACCGAACCTGAGAATCTGCATTTGAGACAATATTTGGATCAATACCTAGCTAATGGTTTTATTCGCCCGTCAAAGTCCCCAGCATCCTCGGCTTTGTTCTTCGTGCTCAAAAAAGAAGGCGACCTTATAACTTGTATCGATTACCGCGCATTGAACCAGATAACGGTTAAAAACCGTTATCCTCTGCCTCTGATCCCTGAACTCCTTGACCAGATGAAGGACGCTTGCATATACACCAAGTTAGATCTCCGGGGGGCTTATCATCTGGTACGAGTTAAAGAAGGCGACGAATGGAAAACTGCCTTCCGTACTAAATACGGATTATTCGAGTACCAGGTGATGCCTTTCGGATTGTGTAACGCGCCGGCTGCCTTCCAATACTTCATGAATGATGTCCTTCGGGAACTCATCGATGTTTGTGTTGTCGTATATATCGATGACATTCTGGTGTACTCCTCTTCGGAATCTGATCACAGAAAACACGTCAGGGCAGTACTTGAAAAACTGCGCCAACACAAACTATTTGCTAAATTGGAGAAATGTGTTTTCCATACCACAGAAGTCGAGTTTCTAGGTTTCATCCTGACACCCAAAGGAGTCCGAATGGACTCAAGAAAAGTGGATGCCATCCTCAAATGGCCATCACCTAGCTCTGTAAAAGGGGTTCAAAGCATGCTCGGCTTTGCCAATTTCTATCGCAGGTTTATCCCGGAATTTTCACGCGTGGTACAACCCATTACTGCACTCTTGAGGAAAAATAAACATTTTGAATGGTCTGAAGAAGCCGAGCAGGCCTTTCAGGATTTAAAAGCTAAGTTTACCTCCGCACCTGTATTGAAACACCCGCATCCAGATCTCCCTTATGTCGTCGAGACTGACGCATCCAGCCTAGGCATGGGAGCTGTCCTGTCCCAAAGAGATCCCAAAACCAACCAACTGCATCCCGTAGCATTTTGGTCCAGAAAATTCTCCGCACCCGAGGTTAATTATGCAATCACGGACAAAGAACTGTTAGCCATTAAGTCCGCTTTTAAAGCCTGGCGGCATTCTCTGCTTGGCGCTCGACATACCATCGCAGTGATCACTGATCACCGGAATTTACAGTATTTGAAAACCGCCAAGGCTCAGTCATCACGGCAGCTCCGATGGGCTTTGTTTTTCGCTGAATTTGATTTCGTGATTACCTATCGACCTGGCTGCAAGAATGGCAAAGCAGACGCCTTATCCCGAATTGGAATGGGAGAATCTGATACAAACTCAGAACCAGTACCAATAATTCCCGAACAGAGGATTCTAGGCATTACTTCGTTACAGACGCTTGAAGACATTCAAGCCAGAGTGAAACAACTCCTGGACCCTACAACCTTACAGGAATGGATACAAAAGGGATCAGACTTTACCATAGATAATGGTTTACCTTATTTCCAAGGACGCTTATTCCTGCCACATAAGGAATTACACAAACTAGTTATTTCCGGTTATCATGATACATTAATAGAGGGACACCCCGGTATTGCCAAGACAGAGGAAAAGGTGAAACGACAATTTTGGTAGCCCTCTTGGCGAAAAGATGTTAAATCTTTTGTGATGTCCTGTGGTGTTTGCGCCCAAAATAAAAGTCAAAAGAAAAGACCAGCCGGTCTCCTTCAACCTCTAGACATACCACCAGCATCCTGGCACACCCTATCAATGGATTTTATTACGGACCTGCCTCCTTGTTCGGGGTACAATACTATTCTGGTAATTGTGGATTTGTTTTCCAAAATGGCCCACTTTATTCCTTTGAAAGGTTTACCTTCAGCTTCTGTCCTAGCCAAAGAATTCCTCGAAAATATTGTTCGGCTACATGGATTCCCATCTATACTAATCTCTGACCGGGGAAGCCAATTCATTTCCCACTTCTGGTGCAAATGTTGTCAAATGGCGTAGATCGACGTAAGATTATCGACCAGTCACCACCCTCAGACCGATGGTCAGACCGAGAGGACAAATCAGACCCTTGAACAGTACTTACGGTGTATGTTACAGCAATCTGAAAGCAACTGGAAAGACATTCTTTGGATAGCCGAATACGCATATAATAATTCGGTACACTCTGGAACTGGCCACAGTCCTTTTTATACTTTGTTTGGGCATCACCCTCGAACCTCAAACCTTGACTCACCTCAGAACCTCGGAATGCCTGCAGTAGAACATCTGCATTCTACAATTACCCAAGCCTTCAAAGAGGCAACTACGCATTTACAACAAGCCAAGAGAAAATACAAGGAGAATGCTGATCTACATCGGAGTGAAGCACCTCCGTATCAGATTCGAGATCAAGTGTGGTTAGCTACCAGACATTTACCACTCAAAGGGCCTCGAACTTTTAACCCAAAATATCTGGGACCTTATTCTATTACGGCAATAATTAACCCAGTGGCTGTTAAATTTGATTTACCAGCTAGTATGCGAATTCACCCTGTTTTTCATGTGTCACTTCTGAAACCAGTGGTACCCGGAACCCGACTACTCAAACCTCCAGAACCTATTATAATAGATGGGGAGCCCGAATTCGAAGTGAAGAACATTTTAGACTAAAAAATGTTTAGGTCAAAACTGTTCTACCTAATTGATTGGAAGGGGTACGGACCTCAGGAGAGGTCGTGGGAACCCAGCGACCATGTGCATGCACCTCGATTAGTCAGGAAATTCCACCAACTCTTCCCAGACAAACCAAAACCCCCGGAGGGAACAACCTTGGGAGGGGCCTTGGGGGGGGAGTGCTGTCATGATGCCCGCTCCCGGGGAGCTGGTTCAAGCCTGCCGTCCTCGAAAGCGGACATCCAGTCCCCAAGGAAGGACCCAGCAACCCCATATAGGGGCCCTTTGGACAATGTCCTGGCGCCTATGGTGCCAGGCTCATAAAAGACATCAGTCCTGGCGGCATAGGCGCCAGGCTCATTATGGGAATGCTTGGGTGCATTTACCTGATGCAGACCATGCTGCAGGATCCCGGCCTCCTTGAGGCCTGAAAGGAACTACTTTACCTGTGGGACTAATTTACCATCCGGGCGTGGTCGGGGAAGGATACATACCTGGAACTTCTTCCAAGGCTATTTAAACCCCTCCCGAACAGCCACACGTGTTTCGTGTTGTTCTGCATCTAGCAGCTGGACGCTCACCGTGTCTGCTCCTGCATCCTGACTTCTGCCACACCTGCCAGCATCCTGGATCACCTGCAAAGGAAGAGAAGAAGAGAACAGAAGAAGGAAGAGTCCTTACCTGCTAAAATCCGCATCTCGGAGACATCTCGCCGACAATCCTGAAAAGGAAGACTTTAATTTAAAAGCTCATCGCGTCGATCGCTGCAGCGCCGCATTCCACTCACCTTTACAGGGCGCCTCCATGTTCAGCAGCGATCATCCGGATTCGTAGTCACGCCCCAGCGCCTAGGGAGAAAAAGACCAGAACAAAAGGTGAGAGAGAGAAGGGAATAAGGAAAGCTAAATCTCCATGTTAAGACTTACCTCTTGATTCATTCCATCTTCATTTCGGGTCCGCGCCGCATCCTGGCATTTTCGGACCCCGGCCCCTAAGGGGAAAAAGAGACATCAGCGTTAATGATCGAATGAAAAG
Organism: Ambystoma mexicanum; assembly: GCF_040938575.1. Lineage (NCBI taxonomy): Eukaryota > Metazoa > Chordata > Amphibia > Caudata > Ambystomatidae > Ambystoma > Ambystoma mexicanum. Next base: position 677,045,028 of record NC_090934.1, read on the forward strand.
ACATTACCAAAAAAACTCTCATTAAAGACTTACCTGATTTCTACAGGGATTTCACCTCTCAACTCGGGTCGGTGCCTGTTCCCCGGCATTCCGTACCCCGGCCCCTATGGAGAAAAAGACACTAGCATTAGTACATTAATGCATGGACACAAGGGGAACCTCTTATCAAAACACTTACCTGGAAGCCAAGCAAGTTTGGTTTTCACCAATCTGAAAATCCAGTGAAGTAACTGGATACCAACGTGCCCCTGCATCAGAAGCAGGATGGAGAGCTCGTTCTTCCAGACCCTAAGGTTAGACACTACGAGAAATCACAGAAGGGTTTCAAGGAGGGTGAGAGGGGAAAGTGGAAGGCCGATTGCATTACCCCGCAGACAGTTAATCCCCTATTTTCGCCTACAGAAGGATACTTCTGCAAGCCAGACAAGCCAGATTTGGGGGCCCGGTCCAGTCCGTCTTCCGAACCCTGCGCATCACCTTAGAAGAGGTCACAGCAGCGCGAACCAGGCCAGCACCTCCGTGGGAGTCAGGTGAGCGTAACAATAATAATAATACTAATCAAATGTTGCTAGGAGATCGGGCATGACCAACCTGGTCAGGTCTTCCTCATCAGCAGCCCTGAGGATCTGATCCCACATGGCTACTATAGCACTTTTAGTATCCCGCCCGAGCCTAAAGCCGGATTGGAAGGTATCGAGAATGTCATTATCCTCCAGAAACTCTTGTACCGTTACTACTTTTTCAAGGATCTTAGATGGCCACATCAAACCGGCAATATGTTGATAATTAAATAGTACATTGTGGTCAAGTGTCGGTTTTTTTAAGAAGATGGGTCAAGTACGATTTTTTAAGATCTGAAGGCACACAACCTTGAGAGAGTGAGGCATTTATAAAAATAGTGAGGAGTCCTTCAAAGAGGAGAAATGTTATTTGGCAAGGTATGGTGGAATTGGATCATAATTTTTAGGTTTAAGATCATGAATCAAAGATTCAATTTCATCACTATTGAACTAAGAAAATGAGAATGTAGAAGATATTGACGGAGAGTGGGGCAGGTCATCCATATTGGAGAGAGCATATTGTAGATCCATAAGTTGAATAAGATTCACTTTTGTCAAAGAATTCATTGAATTTGTTCGCCAATTTGGGTGATGGAGCTAGACTCAGTGGGGTACATGCAGGAGAAGTCAAGCTTTTTACTGTGGCAAAAGTTCCTTTGGTCTATTTTTTGAAAGATCAATTCGATGCTGAAGACATTGGAACTTGGCTGATAAGATGCCGGTTTTATAGAGCCTCTTAAGTATGTGCTTTTCCCAGACACAGATGACAAGAGTTGTGCTTGGCAGCAGGCCTTTCACTGAGTTCTTTCAGAGTGGCAGGCCTGCTGCCAAGAGTAGCATAACTCTCCTTCTGCCATTGAGCAATGCCATGCTTGCTAACTGCCTATCACAGTAATAGGACACATGTCTTTAAGAGAGGAAGGTCAGCTCCTGAGCAAACCATTTCTCCTGTTCAGTAATGGAGCAGTGAGACACCCGGCAGACTGCCCGTGTCATGGTGAATAGTCACAGGTCTTTTGCAAAGTATGGCCTTCCCACTGCTGACAGAGCGGTATAAAGGCTGTCATACTTGCTCTGCTTCTCACGTTTCAGAAGAGACCCCAGAGGAAATAGATGCCAATAATTATTCGCTGCTGTGACATCTCAGCATTGAAAAGCCACTTTAGATGTTCACTGCTTTGACACCACTGCAGAGAACAACCGGCTTTAGATTTAGATATTATCCATTGTGACATCTAAAGGAAAAGTGTGTGGGGGAAAGGGGACCCACAGTGTGCTCCTTAATCTCCTGGTTTCCCTACCACTGCCTGCTGATTTTGCAGTGGGTTTCCAGAGCGAGGAGAAACAGAGAGCCAATACAGAAAGCCATTCGGTCTCTGCAGTGATGCACAAAGCATGCCCGTGCTTCCTCTTTCTTAAAACGTTTTCTGGGAGTAGCAGTTTGGAGGCCCGAGGAAAAATTGTGGTGAGCCTGGGCGGCCAATAAAATGGTAGATTGACAACCTGCACATTTTGTTGAGCGGTATCTTTGGGGCTTAAAGTTGGGAATGTTGTGAAGGATAGGATATACCCAAGTATTACTGTTCACAAAGATGATAGGGGATAAAGAAGACAGGCAGGGGGATGTGCCAAATAATATGGAAATTAACGAGAGCAAGTGCCTCGGTAAAGATGTATGATGCGAGACACTGGGCCTTATTACGAGGAAGGCGGTAGGGGGTTAACGGGGCCGGTAAAGCTGCCGGCCCGTTAACCCCCTACTGCCTCATTACGAGGTCCGCTCGCGGGACCCGCTAAGGACGCCTTGTTTTACCAGATGTCCTTAGCAGGTCCCACGAGCGGTCCAGCATTAACGGGCCAGTTGATGGCACGCTCCCCATTCCCATTGAGCCCTATGTTGGAATGGCCCGGTATTTCCCCATTCGGGGAACCCGGGCCCGGTACCTCCTTCCTCGTAATTAGGCCCACGGACTTCAAACAGTTGCTTTTTTTTGCACTCTGTTTCGTTCTAGATTTAGAGGCATTTTTTAGGCTCAGGTTAATCCGCACGCTGGTAATTGTGGGCTTCCATTCAGGAAGGGGAAAATAAAGAGTCATTCCATTTTTGCTCTAATGTATTGGCTGGCTGTTATTGTGCTTCTTAAGTTATTTATACACATTTCAAGTAATCAGTTATTTTAGTGCTGTGATTTTTCACTTTTTAAAAGCATTTGGCTTGTTTGCCATGCGGGAATACCAGAGTAATTTTTCCCATTTCCAGTACTGCTTATGCTCAACCGGCAGAAATGCATTCAATTCTCAGAGCTCAAGAAATAAACTCTGAAGGACCTAAACAAACTGGATGAAGAAAAGTAAAATGTCAACATGCAACAGGTGCCCTACAAATGAATCCGTGGCATAGCAGAGGCCCCTGCGGTGCCTCACTGCCATATGTCCTGGCGGGGGCCTCCTCAGACTTAAAAAATAAATAAATAGTTTCTTTTTGAAGTCACTCTGACTTCTTAAATAAATTATTTCTGTTAATATTACAGAAATAATTTCTTGGTTATGGCAGAAGGACTTTAAAAAGAAATTATTTCTTTTACAAGGCATAGGCCACGACATGGAGGCTTCCAGAGGCCTCTATGAAGGGATGGGAGGAGCCCTATGACTTCAAAAAGAAATAGTGTCTTTGGAAGTCCTTCTGCCTTCATAAAGAAATTATGAAGGCAGAATGACTTCAACATAAACTCATTCTTTTGAAGTCACAGGGCTCTCCTGCACACCGTGACATGGATGCCTCCAGGTCCATGACGGGACAAGCATTCCTGCTGCATGGAACGGTTCCTAGACATAAAATCGAAATCAATAAAATCGAAAGTCAAAATGTCGAAAAAATAATCTCGAAAAAAAAAAAGTCGAATTTTTTTTTAATATGTTTTTTATTCGAAATGGGGGGGTTCCCCCCCCACCCCCCTTTTTTTCTATTTTTTTTTTATTTTACCCCTTTTTTTTACTTACCAAACCCAAAAAAAATATATAAATAATAAAAAAACAAATTCGACTTTTTTTTTTTCGACATTATTGATTCGACTTTTTTGTCATTCGACTTTATTTTTTCGATATTATGACTGGACACCGCATGGAACTGCAGGTCTTATTCCCTGTCCTGGATCAACAAATTGAAAGGTAAGAAAATGTATTTGTGTAAATGTGGGTGCATGTAATTGAAGTGTGTATATGTAGGGTGTATATGTATGTAATGTGTGCGTGTGTGAATGAGTGAGTGTATGATGTATGGGTGCTGCCTGGTTGTGCGTGTGTGATTGTATGGTGAAAGGATCCACATGTAAATGTATGGGTGACTGGGTGTGTGAGTATATGGTGAATGCTCCGATTACTTACTGGTAATCTTCGTCACTCATAGTCCTAACTCTTCCTCATCACAGTACTTGTGCATGAGGCACGTCTCATACACAAGTACTGGGATGAGATAGATCCGGCGTTTGATCCTGCATAAACGTGCATAAATACAAGCACCGAGGCCGTGAGACTTCGCGTACTTGCTTATGAATGGTGCGCACAGAGATCCTGAAAATCTCAAGCCCAAGCGTTGGAGGAGGACCGTTCTGCGGGCTTCCCTGTGTTTGCGTTCCTTGGGGCCGAGACCCCCAAAATGACGGCCGAGAAGAGCTAACAAAGGCTCCGGCGGCCAGTAACGAAAAGGCTGTGGGACTGCGGCGGGTGAGGACGGTGACGTGCAGTGACGCGCTTTAGCCCTGGGACGCCCGCTGGAGCGGAGGCATGTGGGGCCCGGTGCCCGGCGGGCGTATGCACCTTTAGCGAACCCCATTCTGGGGCATCTTGGAGGACAGATGCGGAGAGACACGGCCATCTCCGCCGTTGGATTGAGCAGGGAACCAGCTGCATCGGGCGTGAGTGGCCCGCTAGAGGACTATCCCGACATTTGCATCCCCGGGAGCCTGTTCCCAGAGGATATTAACAGTACTGGGATGCCTGCGGTCCCCTATGCCCATGAGCGACGGAGCGCGTTGCGGGCGGGGAGGCAGAGACGGCCTTGGCCTCCCCACGCGATTTGGAGCCACGGCGAGCTCCAAGATGGAGTGCCTGCGGCGTTACAGCCCAGCTGTTCCCGCAACGCGGGCTCTGCACGCTCCGGATGGTTACATCCAGCGCATACTCGTAGCACGTGGCCCCAGACTTGACATTGTGCTTTGTGCTGCGCTTGGATGTATGGCCATAGGCAAGGCTTTGCGCTCAATGGGTGGCATGGAAGGCATTGTAGAAGCAGCATGAGGCCCCACCTGATCCCGGAGCTCGGATTCCCTCTGCACAAGTGAGTGGAAGGAGATGCCTCCCCCTAGCGCATGCCAGCAAATTACCAGGTGGAGGGTCACTGCTCGCTCTAAGGGCAATACTGGAGCTCGGGGGCATTTGCAACGTGGCTTGCCTGTAAGGCAGATCTGGTTTGAAGCCTCATAAAACACCACAGTTGGATGGTGAGGACAAAAACTTGCGGAGGTGCCTGTGGGATGCCCATAGTGGCAGTATACACGCCCGGGGAGCCACATAAGTACCGGGAAGGGCACCTGGGGACCTGAACCAACTGGGGCTGGAGCTCGAGATCAGAGTGGAAGGAATAAACCCACATGATTATGTGGGAGGACACAGCCCACTCCAGGAGTAGAATAGGCAGTCTGAGGACACCCCTGATACGGCCTGGCTGGGCCCTGACACTTCGGGCGATCTAGCTTGCTCGGGCTGGGGGCCACGTGCGGTGGGGCCAGCCCACACGTTTCCGACGCATCACGATGTCCAGCAAACCTATAAAACCAAAGGGCAAGCAACCCACACTCGATGAATACGCTAAAACACCACCAGGCATTGAAGGGGCCAGGAGGAAAGACAAGACCCCCGATGGGGGCTCAGACACTATGGGCAAAGACCAGGAGATACTTGCGGCGATTGCGGATCTGAAAGTGGCCTGAGAGACTAAACTGGGACTAGCCATGAACGAACTGAAAGCGGCACTTGAGCTCAAAGTTGGGGCAGTACAGGAGGAGGTAAATCTTCTCCGGCAAGATGCAAGGTCACTAGCTGAGCGCACGGGTGACCTGGAAAAAGAGGTGGCCCCGAACACAGTGGACTGTGCAGCCCATAAATCGGAACTTCACGCCCTAGTGCAAGGCGTGGGCAACCTGGAGAGTAGGGCGGAGGAGGCGGAAGGATGCGCCCGAAGAAACAATATTCGCATTGTTGGATTGCCGGAAGGTGCTGAGGGAACCAACCCCACGGAATTCATTGAGTCAATGCTGTTGCAGGAGATAACTGGGGGAGCGCTGACCCAGGGGTTCGCTGTGGAGAGGGCGCATAGGGCCCTGATGAGAAGGCCCCCGCCGGGAAACCCCCCTGGGCCGGTGATACCCAAGATCCTGAATTACCAAGACCATGAAAAAATCCTTGAACACTTTCGGAAGGGTGGTACAATACAAAGGGGGTCGGCAAACATAACGGCATACCCGGATTATACCTTGCAGGTGCAGCGCCGTCGCATGAACTTTGGGCCTGTGAAAAGAAGATTGCGGGAAGCGGGCCACAAGTACATGTTGATCTACCCAGCAAAATTGAAGGTGTTCCACAAGAGCAGAAACTTGTTTTTTGAAACCCTGGAGGACACTATGGGATGGTTGGACGCGCAGAGTTGCCCCCAAGAACCGGGTATCCAGACAGAAAAAGGCAAAGATAAGTAACATGTGTCTGGGGCACCCAGGGTGCCGCAGCCTATGACAATGGGACTTGAATATAGCACAGGACCTGTGGGGGAGTGCGTCTAGGGCTATAGATATATGCATGATCCGTTGGCACTAGAAACTTTGGTATTAGTATGGGAGCTTTATGGAGCCAGCCCTCACATCCCCACAATGAGTAGTTAGGTCACTGGTTATCCGGTGACTCCCTGCTGGGTTCCTGGCCTAGGCATTCCAAGGCAGGACCAAACGCGGGGGGCCTGAGATCCAGGGATGGAGCTGGGCACTTGTTGGGGTTGGGTGGAGAGGGGGAGGGAAGGGGTTGTGTGCAGTGGTTTGAAGTTGGGGGAAGGGGAGTTTGTTGGGAGCAGGAGGGGAGCGAGCCAAACTTTGTGTCATCAGGGGTGGAAGGGGAAACTGAGAGAGGAGGCAGGACATCAGATAAATGGCGTTGGGTAGCCTCAGAGTGGTGACCTGGAATGTGAGGGGCCTCAATAGTTATCTAAAGCGCAATAAAGTAATGATGTACCTAAGAAGCATGAGGATTGATATAGCATTATTACAGGAAACCCACCTCACTAGGGAGAAACTAGACGTGGTCCAGAAGAAATGGAGGGGGAGCATCGTGGGAGCTACATATTCAGCTTACGCTAGGGGAGTCATCATATGGGTGGCACCGCACGTACCATTTCAGCTGACTCGGTGGACCCGGAAGGTAGAATGGTTGTAGCCCAGGGATGCTGAAAAACTGGGAAGTGAGCATTATAGATGTATACGCCCCTAATCAAGATACAGCGGCTTACTTTAGGACTCTATATGGCAAAACCAGCCCCCTGGTTGGTGACACGATTCTATCGGGAGGGGACTTCAATTGCACTTTGAAACCCAAGATGGACAGATCAGACGGCAAGCTAGACAAACCCACCCCGGCTGCAAAGGCATTACAGGCCCTGCTGACAGACTTTAAGCTTGAAGAGGTCTGGAGGCGGCTGCACCCAGCAGACAGGCAGTACTCACACTATGCGGCGCCACATGGCTTGCACACGAGGCAGGATTATGTGTTTGCCGCTGCTGAGATAGTAGGAGAAATGATGGGCGCGGAATGTAAGGCTAGGATGCTTTCGGACCATTCCCCCTTGGTCCTGGAGTGGCGACACCAACCCCTTAGGGCGCGGATCCCGACGAGGAAGCTTAGAGCTGAGGCCTTTCAGGATTCGGGATTCCAGGAGGACCTGAGAGAGGCGATTACTGAGTACTTTGATATTAACACTGGCCGCATGCAATCTGTGGGAACAGTATGGGAGGCATTCAAGGTGGTAGCGCGGGGTGTAGCCATATCAAAATCCAGAGGGCTCCAAGGAGTTATAGCACAGAAGTTATAAGAAACGGAAAGGGAATTGGAGGCCATGATGCTTAAGGGCGGTGCCTCTCGGGAGGATGGGGAGAGGATGAGATTGCTGCAACAAACCAGTAGTGAGCTCTGGGATAGATTATGTAAGCTGAACTATAAGAAATATGTGGAAAGGCAGCATGCGGGAGGAGATAAGCCGGGCAGATTTCTGGCCTGGTAATATAAAAACGAGACACCCCAAACTGTGATTAGAGAAGTTAGAGATGAGGAGGGCCAGATCTGGGATACTCAAGAGGGAATAAAAGAGTTCCACAGATACTATAAATGTCTGTATGAGGACGTTGGGGAAAATAGGGATCAAGAGATCCAGGAAACACTAGAAGACATAGGTTTGCCCTCTCTAGACGACTTGGAACGGGCAGACCTGGATGCCCCAATCACCTCAGATGAACTAGAGACAGTGATCCAGCACCTACCCACGTGCAAAGCTATGGGGTTGGACGGGCTCTCCAGTGAATTCTGTAAAACGTATAAACAAGAGGTGCTCCCGCCGCTACTGGCCATGCTTAATGAGGCTAATGAACGTGGGGGGCTGCCGAATCCCTATGGGAAGCGGTGATCATCCCGCTCTTGAAACCAGGCAAGCCAAGCACAGACTGTGGGTCATATAGGCCCCTATCAATGCTCAATCAGGAGAGTAAAATCCTTACAGCTGTGCTGGCTAACAGGCTTAAGTGAGTCATCGGCAAACTGATACACCCTGACCAAACGTGCTATGTTCCTGCCAGAAATATACCTGACAATCATAGGAGATTACATCACATTATTGACCAAACAGAGAAAGACCCCGGCAAGCTGGCAATTGTCTCGCTGGATGCGGTCAAGGCCTTCGATTCAGTGAGGTGGCCTTGGTTGCTGGCGACCTTGAAAGAATATGGGATGGGGCTGGGGTATCTGAGATGGGTCAAGATGTTGTACAGCTCCCCAATTGCAAGGGTTAAAACGGTTGCTATAATTTCAGATAAATGGCAATTTAGCAGGGGTACTAGACAGGGATGCCTCTGGTCGCCCATGTTATATATCCTAGCGTTAGAGCCACTAGCAGTGTGCCTTAGACAACAATACGGGGAGAAAGGGATACGCACTGCAGGAGGTACACACCTTATATCACTGTATGCCGATGACATGCTTTTGTATCTGCGCTTCCCGGAGGAGAACCTTCAATATGTCTTGGAGGTAATGGAACGTTACGCTACCCTCTCGGGCATAGCAGTGAATCCTAGGAAGTCCAGTGTGTTCCCCCTGGGGAGGTATAAAAGCACCCCATTGAGAAACCTGCCCGTTTTGCCAATACTTTGGCGAACCGAGACGTTTCAATACCTAGGTATCGATATATACCACACGACAGGGGCAGAACACAAATACAATACAGAGAAGGCAGTTGAAGGTATTAAAAAATAGCATGGGATTTTGGTTCAGATTGCCCCTGGCCATGATGGCGAGAGCGGCTTTGCTTAAAATGGTAGTCCTGCCCAGATTGCTACACATTTTTGTAGGTATCAATGAAACAGAGAACTGGAAATCCAATTACTCAAACTCGAGTGCAAGGGGTGGAGAGAGGTAAGGAGGGTGGCAGATCCACTTTTGTTAGTACAGTGCTGTCCAGAACTGGGGGTTAGATTCTGTAGCTGTCTTGTAATTGGAATGACCTGGGGGCAGGTCAACTGTTCGTATTCCTTTTCATGTGTCAATCTTTAATCTTTCCCGTAGGTCACAGAAAGTAGGAGATACATGGAGTTCAAAAAGTGAAAATGCACAATAAAAAAGGCTGTGGGGCTGTGGGGTAAGGACAGGCACTTCTAAAAAATGCACACTCTTTCCATCTGGGTGAGCGCAGGAACAGTTGTATCACAATATCTTTTTCCTTTTAATAGAGATATTTGATGTAGGTCATGAGCCCTCATGACCTATAGGGTCGACCGGTTTCAATGGCATACAGAAATAAAGCCATCTTCCTCAGGAACGCGATTCCATGTGGAGAATGAATCCAAAAAAGTTCAGAATGTCTGAACTGGGTCAGGCACCTCCTCTATACACATAAAGTGTGCTGAGGGAGGTCTGTCTAAATTTAGAGCAGTACACACCAGCAGAGCAGACGTTTCGCTCGTAGATGCAGCAACAACGCTTGTCAGCGTTGCCTGCCATCAATGGGACAGACCTCCCTCAGCACACTTTATGTGTATAGAGGAGGTGCCTGACCCAGTTCAGACATTCTGAACTTTTTTGGATTCATTCTCCACATGGAATCACGGTCCTGAGGAAGATGGCTTTATTTCTGTATGCCATTGAAACCGGTCAACCCTATAGGTCATGAGGGCTCTCATGACCTATATCAAATATCTCTATTAAAAGGAAAAAGATATTGTGATACAACAACTGTTCCTGCGCACACCCAGATGGAAAGAGTGTGCATTTTTTAGAAGAGCCCGTCCTTACCCCACAGCCTTTTTTATTGTGCATTTTCACTTTTTGAACTCCAAGTATCTCCTACTTTCTGTGACCTACGGGAAAAATTAAAGATTGACACATGAAAAGGAATACGAACAGTTGACCTGCCCCCAGGTCATTCCAATTACAACAAGAGAGCTACAGAATCTAACCCCCAGTTCTGGACAGCACTGTACTAACAAAAGTGGATCTGCCACCCTCCTTATCTCCCTCCACCCCTTGCACTCGAATTTGAGTAATTGGATTTCCAGTTCTCTGTTTCATTGATACTTATGAATCACTTTTTTCCAATAAAACTGTTGTTTTTGTGTTATCACGACTATCCTATTAACGGTTCAAAGGAAATCAACGGCTTGTCCGTGCCCTTTTGCTTACAGCAGCCAACCCTGTTTGTTGTTATTTTTTACACTTTTTTGTAAACATCCCGTATGTGATCCCCAAACGTTTTTTGTCAAACTCCATAGCCTGTGCAGGGGTTTCATTTGGCACAATTCCAGAAAAAGGGTGGCCCTCTGGAAATGAGAAAACTTGTGTGATAGGGGGCATAAACCTGCCGAACTTTGAGTTATATTACATGGCAAGACAGCTACAATATGCGGCGAGGTGGTTTTCTGAAGAGGAAACGGCTGAAGCTAGGGTGTTGCGAAGGGATCCTGCTCCCTACTTCCTTAGAGAGACAGTGTGGTTGCCTAAATCAAAGGTATCAGGAATGGTGAGATTGTTGGTGCTTGGCTGGGAGGTGTGGCGTAGGGCATGGCAGAATGTGGGAGACCCAGCCCCATTTTTCCGTGCAGGTGCCGTTAGTGGCGTTGTGTGGGGAAGACTCCCAACTGATAAAAGGGGTCTGCAGATACTGGGAACCGGTGGGTCTGGCTACCCTTGACGATATATGGCAAGAGGGGGCGGTATTGGACTTTCAGAGATTAATGGAGGATACTGGGGTGCATAAAGGCCAACACATTACTTATTCTAGAATCATTAAACTAGTGAGAGAAAGATGGCCTTAGGAAGTGCTTGCGGAACAGCCTGATGCCACCATAGAGACGATGTATGATGTCTCGGCGGGTGGGCACGAAATATCTCGTATTTATATGAGCTATTGGGAACTAGGATGGGGAGGGAGACTTCAGCAGATCCAATTATATATCACTCATAGAGCATATCTGACCCCTGGCAAAATAGCCAGGTTTGGCGGCCCGGCGATACAGAAATGCCTTAGGTGCGGGGAGGTAGAGGCTGGGTTGCTGCACATGTTTTGGGCTTGCCCAGAGGTGGGTAGGTTCTGGACAGAACTGAAAACACGATTAGCAGACAGAGGGGTTACGCCGGATGTGGAGTCGGCTTGGGCATGTATGCTTGGGGGTTTTACCAGACCACGTAACCTGAGGCACATTAGTAAGGTGAAGGACCTGGCCTACATCTTGGCCAAACAGAGAATTGCAATGTGCTGGAAAGCGGCCCATCGGCCCAGAATTGAGATGTGATGGACAGACCTTTTAAAGTGGGCAGAGGCAGAAACAGCTGCCTGGTATGAAGCAGTCACCAGGGGAGGGGGGGGGTAGGTCCCCTAATAGCATGGAGACAATTGGTGGCGTCAATGGTGGGTCCCTCCCAGGCCGACCACAGCGATGATGACACGGAAGAGATGATGACAGTAGACACGCCTCAAGATGTACAGGTGGATGACATGGAAACAGTGGCTCAAGTTAGTGGGGTGGGAGGGGGGGGGAGGACCGAAGAGTGCATTCTGCAATGTAATGTTTGAAGCTTAATCATGAACGTCCTAATTGTTTGTAATGTTTGGAGTGTTTATAAAATATATATATATTTTTTTTTAAAGTACTGGGATGAGATAGAGGCATGTGGTTGTAATGCCTGGCTTATTTACCTGTAATATTCATTACCTCTAATCCCACGCTTCCTCGTCCAAGTACTTACCTATGAGGCAAGGTGCCCATAGGCAAGTACTGGGTCGAGGAAGCGGGGCATAGAGGTAATGGTGTGTGCTTGTGTTTGATGGCTGGGTTACTTATTAGTCATCTTCATTACTCCTAGCCCTACTCTTCCTTGTCCCAGTACTTGTGTATGAGGCATGTTGCTTCGTACACAAGTACTGGATGAGGTAGAGGAATGTTGATCTAATGCCTGGTTTAGTTACCTGAAATTATCATTACTTCTAATCCCACTCTTCCTTGTTCTAGTACTTACCTATGAGGCAAGGTGCCTCATAGGTGAGTACTTGGATGAGGAAGAGGAACATGGAGGTAATTCTGGGCCGAGGAGCTTATTTTGGAGATTGGGATGGTAGTCTAGGCAAGCCTAGAGTATGGTGCAACCTGTGATTAGTTGCAGGTGGCATGGAGAGGGCACCCTCAGCAAAGCTGGCATGGGGGAAGGGGGCACATGTTGTGCGAACCACCGATATGAATAATTAGTAAATAAACTTACATTACTGCTGCTTTACCAAACATGCACCGCCTTTGGTTTATACATGCTCTCTATCACCATCAAACATGGCAGGACGGCAAGCCCACCACACAACGCTCTGCCTTTGCCATTCAGAGAGGGAAAATAAGCAAGGAATAACTTAAACAGAGTTCACGTGTATTTTGTTTGGAATCTTGGGACTTTTCCTAAATTTCAAATGCGAAAGAAAAAAACGACAAGTCCCAGAATCCAAAGTTACTAAAATAAGACTGGGTTGCCTTGTCGTGCATGGCCGCAGGAATCTTATCTTGACACCTCTGTTAAAAAAACCTAATTGGGGCGAGTTTCAGAGTGGTGGAAATACTTCCGAAGAAATAATTCACCGTGATCTGGTGCCAGTGAATGCAGCCTTAAACCGGTTCAATACGTGAATTTCCGGTAGAGTTCTGCAATGCAGTTATAAGGGTTAATCTCATTTCTGACCTCTCTGTGAATCTTCTTTTTAAACTAACTGCATCCAAAAAGTTTGTGTTGGTGGCCCGTGACCCCTAAAGGGAGTACAGCGCGCCACACACAGCCTGCTTTTAATAAATCAATAAAACAGGACAGCACAAACGCAAGGCGCTTAAACAGCTAAGAAGATCGCCACAGGTCCCTGGTAATAATAGGTGGCAGCCGGGGACAGGGTGTTCGAGCTGCAGTGTTTGTTTCCGTAAAGCAAACATTTAGGCGAAATCAGTGTCTGCCAGCTCTGTGATGAATCTCAAGCTGCTACAAAAGGGTCGCTTCTTTTGTGGAAACCTTGTAGGATACAACAAAAAACAGAAATGTTACACAAGTGCAAGCTCTGCCTCTGACCTTTCACTCCGAAACAGTCAGGCCTCATTAATTTCCTGGAGGCCTGACAGCTGAGGCCGTAATGCTCACACTGGCTGGAGGAGACTCACAGCGGAGGCCCGCTAATGCGATGCCCCTTCGGAGTGACCTGCACTTTGTGGGCTTGCCCTGTGTCTGCAGGGAGGGGAGGGGCGGGGCGAGGAAGGGGAGCTTGGGGGGATGCAATGGTGGGGAGGGGAGCGAGGTACACTTCCCCACTCAGCCAGCGTAGCAGAATTGTTTGAAGTCAGATGACTTCCAAGTAACGCAATTACGGATTAATCAATTACAAAAGCGACCACCGAATGTCAGCAACTGCATACAACATAGTAAAAACAAAATCTGAGTTGGAGCCAGGTTTCAACACAACTAAGCACTGGACAGTGCACACCCATTGCCGAGCTCGTACCGATGTCAATGAAAAAATAACTATCTTGTTATAGAACAAAACTAAAAAAAAAAAATCCTTTCCCAAAAAGTCTAGTTTTTATATATGCCCTGTCCTATGCATTATTTATAGAAAACCACTAAACAGCAACAAAAAGAGAAGGTGGATGATGTTGTCCGCATGGCCCCTCCAGAGTGTTTGGCAATATTTTCGAACACACCTGTGCCAGGTCGAGGGTTGCAGCACAGCACCCACTGCTGCACCCCCCCCCCCGCTCGCCCCCTTCTGCTTCCCATAGTGTCAACATATTTGGGGTTGCAGCTAACTTTCACCAGCTCATTGGGGTGACGTGTGCACTACACATGACAGATGTGCAATCATTTAAAAAACCAATCAACATAACTTAACCTAAGTTATGTCTTGAAATGAGGCACACGTTTAGCTGGTTCTTTGAACACCACCACACTTATTATCCTGTTCCTCTAATTCTATAGATGGCAAGTGGGACGTTGATGGCCTCGCCACAGAACATAGAGCAAATGCAGTAAAGTGATAACAAAATGCAGAGATAATCATTATTGAACTGATGAACGTTCCTGTTGACCACTAGCAATATTTTCTTCAACAGGATGGCTGGCACTCAGCATAGGCATTCCTTGGCAGTGGGTTTTTGCCAGGCCGTTCCCCTGTGGTAGTGGTGCGGACTGGTGACCGTACAGTTGTCATCTATGTGTTTGGTGTCTGTGTCCTAGTAATGGCAACTCAGTTGGTGAGGCGATTTTTACGGTAACATGCCAGCATGTGATTAATAATCAGAGATGATACCTTGGCACCTGCTTGCATAATGGTGCACGCCATGCCTGCCCACAAGTCCAATTAACTATTTGACTTCCCCTAATAAAACAGCAGTTGCATGCACACGCCGAGCCACTCACCCTGCTGCAGCAGTCCTTCTAGATATTACAGTAGTAGAGTTGAGTCTATGTCATGTAAACTGACTGGAGCAGTGTGAAGGCATGGCCAGCCCAAGGGCCCGAGCGCGGTCACATTCTGTCTCATTGTCATTAATTAAAAACGAGTGCAGCAGTGCCAGCGTCGCTTATGAATTTCATAAATAACAAAGGGATTAGTATGAGATACAAAGCAACATGGCTTGTCCACACTGTTGCTTGTTGTGTGGCTTTGACTGACTGATAGTTAAAATAGATTCCTGAAGACCACATAAAAATTGAACGGTTATAGTAATGGTGCTCAAAAAATGGGTCCTGTCGGCTCAGCGCTGGAAAACACTGCCACAAATTAAGCACCGAGAATTCAAGAAGTGAGCTGGGTGCTATATCCCTGGGACCCTGCATTAGGGAATCCAGAAAGGACTAGTGGCCCCTAAGGTAGTTTCTTGCAACATTGTGTTTACCAATCGTGACAATGTTAGTAATCATTTTAGGTCTACTGGAAAACCTTATCAAGATCATAGAAAAATAGGGAAAGCTCCTCCCCTACTGTTAAATTCCTGCCGTTATCCAGGCTGACCCTGTTGGTCAAGTTATTGATCTTGTTTTAGTTCAAACCTTTTATAAATTCAACCTACTTATCATGTTGCTTATGAATAATGGTGTAGAGCTACTTTTCACCCTTGTGGGTTGACTGATCTGATGTCACAAATGGCATAGTCAATTGGGCACTCAATGCTGAGATATGTGGGCATCCAGGAAGTTACAAATTCTAGTCCCGAGAGACAAACTCAACTTTTCACCCTTTTAAGTGGTGATACATGTACAACAGCTGCCACTCACAGTCGGTATTAGAGCAATGAATTATTCAATGACACCGGGAAACCAATTTTCAATGTTGTGGCATTTAGTTATCAAGCTCATGCATTAGGGAGTTGAAGTCTTGGTTCACTTCCATTAACCAAACTGGACTTACATAAAGGGGAAACCCGGGCTTAGTCAAGCAGTGTTCCAGTGAATTAGAATCATCTGCTCACATTACCAGTTACATAAAAACGCAGCATTATTGGTGTTACGCATGCACATATTATAAAGCAAAGGAAATGAACACAATGACTGTAAATATTGGTGCTCTCTCTATACCACCAACTCTTACAGTCTGAAAAAATACCTTTTCCCGGTAGGATACTTAAGCACTCTACACCCCCCTTTTCCGACATGAAGACTTTCGCACACCACGAAAGACAACAAACACCAGAGCCGTTTACCTGTCATGACCTGCCACAAGGGTCAGGCAAGGTCAGGCAATTGACCAGAATTACACACACCTGCTGGTCTTTTCCTTTCCCGCAGGGATAAAAAGGTGGAGCACGAGAGCACAATAGGAGCAAGGTAGACCGCACAAGGAGAGAACTAACCGTTCAAGAGGAGAAGAAAGATGGCGCAAAACGAGAGGATGACAAGGAGAGAAGTGACCTTGCCCTTTAAGAGCCAGGCTGGTGAAACATCCACAGAAGGAATCGCAAGACCGCGACCAATAACCAGCGTGTGCTTCAGCAGATGTCAACGGTACACAGGGCCCTCATCCGCTGATAACCAAGCTGGGGAGAGACGCTTGGAACAGTGGTATTGGCCTTGACTCCAGAGACAAGAAAAGCCAGGCGGTTCATAACAGCAGGTGAGTCGAGGGAAAAAGAGCTGACAAGAAACCGAACTGTGTTGAACATAAGTAACAAGCGGCTAATTGAAGCAAGTACAAAGAACTGTTAATGTGAGAAGGGAAAAACAGCTATAAAGGAGTCAGGCACCACATGGGTATTCACTCAGGAAACTGTGAGCAATTACCCTGTTGTTGAAACTACTGTTAGCAGAAGAGCTTGCGAAAGGTGCGACAAGAGGGTCAAAGTGGTCATACGGAGGTCTAGCAAAATCCTCCCTGCAGTCGAAAGTGTTTCACCGGCAAATGAAGGTAAAGCTAAGGGAAGTGAATCCTGCACGGTGTGATTTGCAAAAGTTGGCAAG
This sequence comes from Ambystoma mexicanum, assembly GCF_040938575.1. Lineage (NCBI taxonomy): Eukaryota > Metazoa > Chordata > Amphibia > Caudata > Ambystomatidae > Ambystoma > Ambystoma mexicanum. Next base: position 677,061,857 of record NC_090934.1, read on the forward strand.
AGTGAACCCACAGAGGGATCCTGATGAAAAGGGGGCAAAGTCTGAAGTCCCAGTGTACAGTGTGTTGACGAGTGTGAACCCATGTCCACAGTGAACTGTTTGAAAAGACATCAAGATTTGTGAATGTCACAGAAGAGATTGTTTTGAGAAGCCGTAGTGAACCTGACAGAGGGAGGCTGAATTGAGAGGGATCTGAGCCCGGAAGAGGGGGCACGAGGGGTGAAAAGGTATCACCCAACGTGCATGTGCAAAGGAATTTTTGTTTATTATTTAGGTTACATCAGGTCCTCGGAGGCAAGAGACTTTTTCGTAGAAAAGAGACTCAACCACCGAATACTCTGATAGCTGAGAGCAGAACTGTTGGCTCGTGCTGGGAAAGCTTGAACGTGTGGTGTGCTCCGGAATCCCACCTTGTCTGGTGATCAAAACAGGGGGAAGGGAGACTTATTTCTTGTGAACATTATCCCACACTCTTCTTTGTATTTAGCGTAAGGATTGGCAATAGGTTTTTATTAGTACAGGCCCTTTTTATTTGACAAGAAGCCACTTTGACTGCCTTATTATTATTTGATGGTTGAAGCTTGCTCCCATCTTAGATTCAGGTTTAGATTAGGTGTTTTTCCAACCTTCCTATACCTTTTAATAAACACCCTTGAACTGTGATCACTTGTGTCTGTCTTTACTGTTCCCACCATGAGTTCCTTGCATTGCCCACCCTGAAGTCATGCTGCTGGTTCGGTTCTCAGTGCATCCGGCAATGGAGAAGTTGACTTGGTGGCGGCATAGCCAGGCGGTTCAGCGGCAAGTGAAGCTGTGATTAGCAGTTGCATCCTTCTACACCTAATGCAAAGCCAAGGCTGGGCCTGATGGGCAGGAGCATGCAGTTACTGACATTTTTCACACCACCTTATTAAATGGTGCTATATGGGTGGACATTTCTCATCCGAGGACAGCCTGATATGATCTCCCACCCCAGACGGCTGACTAGTTTGCCAATTGGCTCTCTGCCAGATGGGGTTATGAATCAACCTCGAATGGCATGTAGGTTGCAGTTCTCCCCCCGCCCCCTCATCTACCTCCACTTTCACACATCTCACCTTCAGGCTTTGGCTCCTTTTTTTTGTTCAAGGTGTATTTCATCACGCCCACTCTTCCTACTCCCTCTACTTTGTGGAGTATTTCATCACACCCCCTGTTCCTACTCCCTCTGTTTTGTGGAGTATTTCATCACGCCCCCTGTTCCTACTCCCTCTTCACGCCCACTCTTCCTACTCCCTCTGCTTTGTGGAGTATTTCATCACACCCCCCTCTTCCTACTCCCTCTGCTTTGTGGAGTATTTCATCACACCCACTCTTCCTACTCCCTCTGTTTTGTGGAGTATTTCATCACGCCCACTCTTCCTACTCCCTCTTCACACCCACTCTCCCTACTCCCTCTGCTTTGTGGAGCATTTCATCACACCCACTCTTCCTACTCCCTCTGTTTTGTGTGGTATGTCATCACGCCCACTCTTCCTACTCTCTTCACACCCACTCTTCCTACTCCCTCTGCTTTGTGGAGTATTTCATCACACCCCCCTCTTCCTACTCCCTCTGCTTTGTGGAGTATTTCATCACACCCCCTGTTCCTACTCCCTCTGTTTTGTCGAGTATTTCATCACGCCCCCTGTTCCTACTCCCTCTTCACACCCACTCTTCCTACTCCCTCTGCTTTGTGGAGTATTTCATCACACCCACTCTTCCTACTCCCTCTGTTTTGTGGAGTATTTCATCATGCCCACTCTTCCTACTCCCTCTTCACACCCACTCTTCCTACTACCTCTTCACGCCCACTCTTCCTACTCCCTCTTCACGCCCACTCTTCCTACTCCCTCTGCTTTGTGGAGTATTTCATCATGCACCCTCTTCCTACTCCCTCTGCTTTGTGGAGTATTTCATCACACCCACTCTTCCTACTCCCTCTGTTTTGTGGAGTATTTCATCACGCCCACTCTTCCTACTCCCTCTTCACACCCACTCTTCCTACTCCCTCTGCTTTGTGGAGTATTTCATCACACCCCCCTCTTCCTACTCCCTCTGCTTTGTGGAGTATTTCATCACACCCACTCTTCCTACTCCCTCTGCTTTGTGGAGTATTTCATCACACCCACTCTTCCTACTCCCTCTGTTTTGTGTGGTATGTCATCACGCCCACTCTTCCTACTCCCTCTTCACACCCACTCTTCCTACTACCTCTTCACGCCCACTCTTCCTACTCCCTCTGCTTTGTAGAGTATTTCATCACACCCCCCTCTTCCTACTCCCTCTGCTTTGTGGAGTATTTCATCACACCCCCTGTTCCTACTCCCTCTGTTTTGTGGAGTATTTCATCACACCCACTCTTCCTACTCCCTCTTCACACCCACTCTTCCTACTACCTCTTCACGCCCACTCTTCCTACTCCCTCTTCACGCCCACTCTTCCTACTCCCTCTGCTTTGCGGAGTATTTCATCATGCACCCTCTTCCTACTCCCTCTGCTTTGTGGAGTATTTCATCACACCCACTATTCCTACTCCCTCTGCTTTGAGGAATATTTCATCACACCCCCTCTTCCTACTCCCTCTGCTTTGTGGAGTATTTCATCACACCCCCTCTTCCTACTCCCTCTGCTTTGTGGAGTATTTTATCAAGCCCACTCTTCCTACTCCCTCTGCTTAGTTTCCTTTGATTGTGCCCAAGGGTAGACATCTCATTCGCACTGGTTAAGCATGACGTCATCAGTGCCCAAGCTGTTGGTGGACTGGCAGGCCAAATGCCTCAGTGGTTTCTGGCTTTGTTTCTGACATAGTTCTATTCTGCGATACTCTTCTAGTGTGGGATGAGCTGTGTGCATGGGTTTGGTTGTTGGGGGTTAAAATGGCACTGTTCCCTTTGAAGGTTCATGATTTCATATTTTACCAGCTCAGGTAGTGACCGCGTTCATGCCATCGTGATTCTGTATACTGGAACAGTCCTTCTAGCCTAGTTTTTCATTTGGTCATACTTTGAAGTACCTTGCTTGAAATGTGCAAACTCTCTTCTCCTGCCTTCTAGCACCAAGAAGCCTCCTAGGAGGCACAAGTGTGCTCTATAAAAACAATGTGGCATGCCTGGAATAACAGTGCGTGTATTAGGCATGAAATTCACTATAGGTAAAATAACATTGCTATAGTGTAATATGCGAGTAGGTAATGACTGCACATATTTAATGCATCTTGATCTGCATGATTGGGCATTTCACACCAGTATGAGTGAGGGTCTAGAGAAGGGAAATGCAAATGCTGACAAGGTCATCACTTAACCGAGTATTTTCAGATATCTTCACAGGCATTTGCAACAATCAATCATACTCAACTTACACCGAATGATCTAAGCACCAGTCCTGCATTAAGTGTTTGAATGGAAATCTTTTTTTTTATGTTGGCAGCATAGGAACGAATAAATGGACATTGGGGGGGGGCGTGGCTTGCAGCCATGGAATAGGCTGCTTTATTTGTGTGCTCCTGGATCCGACAAATGATCCGGACGAGCGCATGCCTTCCGACCACCTATTCCAACAAGAAATGCGGCAGGAAGAAACAAGAATGTGAGCTGAACCCAAAGCATCTTTTCGAGAGCAGATTGAGTGTCATTGACCATAGTTATGAAACTTTATAGCCTCTGACGGCTGATGCGAGGCTGGCGGCAAGATGGCGGAGAGTACTAAACAAAGGAGCCTCCGGGAGCGCGGACCATGCCTACTATGAGAAGCGCTGGAGCAGGGAATGGGCGCTTATCCCCGAGTGCGGACGACAGCCAGGTATACCCTACAACGGAACAAAGCGCTGGAGCACCCGGATCGCACTGAAGGTGAGGGAGGACCCTGCGGGTGACTGCAAACGGGAGGCTGATCTCCGTATAAGCACGAGCACAAGCTGCGCTGCGAAGCCCGGGGCCCCCAAAGGCACGGATGACAGGTGACCAGGAATTGGGCTGACACAGCAGACACATGTGCCGCAACAAAGGAGGCTGATCCGGGGGCAGAGGTGCGTCCACACAAATCAAATAATATAGCACAAGCACAGATGACAAAGGACGCGCGACCACAATAAGGAAAGACGCGCTGTATAGGAGACGCGGGCGAGCTCCAGAGGGCCGGCTTATAAAACAAACTAACAATAATAAACAAATGTCATTGCCCAATAACACCGCGCGCCAGTGGTGGAATGTTAACAAACACAGCCCTCCTACAGCAAGATGTAAGTGTAACATCTCCCCTGAGGCAAAGATGCACTGGAGTGACACAGCAGAAAGTCCTGAGTGAGGCCCATAAGACATTGGTGTTAAAGCCCAAAGACACCACAAAGTCGTCACCAATCCAGGGGCACACCATGGTGAAGCTGTGCACATAAATACAGCGCCTGGAAGATGTAGGTAAAGACTGGGCACTGCAAGGCAGAAGACCCCACGAAGATAGAGGGCTAAGCCGCAGTGGGAGGCACACAGGCAGTGAATGGGGGTGTGAAAAGAGGTGCACCCCCCATAAAAAACAAAACTGGGGCTACTGAAGAGGTGAGGAGAAGGGAGGAAATCCCTTGACGGGGCGCAAGAGAACCCCGCAAAAGCTCCTAGTCCAGAGGAGCTAGCGCCCAGCCCGTCCTCCACCAAAACAGCACATAAGCCCTAAGGTGGGGTTTGGACTTGATAGCAGAGCGGGTAAGAATACCGCATGGGCATGGAAGGCGCGCATGGTGTACACGGAAGCAAGGCCCGGAGGTGACTGCGCCAAGGTGGAAATATAGAACCAGCGCAGCACTAAACCCCCACGTAACAACTAAGCGCACCAGAGTGGAGAAGCCAAAGGTTCGGATCGACAGGCAACATATATAGTAGACCTGCATACTGAAGAAAGTGCACATTGAAGACAGGGCCACAGGGAGCCTGGCACCCAAGAAACCAGAGCTAAGAGCCAGTACAAACATCATCATACTGAGGTCACGACAGCAGCCTGTGCAACAGACGGAAAGGAAGCAGAACGTTTGGTGCAATAGCTCACAAGGGGGGTATGGGTAAAAGCAAGCAACCAACAATGGACATCTTTACCAAATCACAGCAAGCCCCGACCGCGCCTGCACAAGCCACGACTACCACGCCGGAAGAGTTGTCCTTGCTGAGAGACAATCACCAGATCCTGGCAGCCATCATGGAGCTGACATCCTCGTGGGGAGCCGCAATGGCAGACCTCAAAGCCACTTTGGAGACCAAGATAGATGTTGTTGGGATAGAGGTCAACCTTCTAAGACAGGACTTGCGGACCGAACGAGCGGCTTAGAGCTCTGTAAAAACTAATACGGAGGTCAGCACCACCAATGCCAAAGAGGAACATATATTGAAGCAACAAATGTCTAACCTGGAAAACAGAGCCAAGGAGGCAGAAGGCTGAGCAAGACGCAACAACATACGTGTGGTGGGCCTACCGGAGGGAGAAGAGGGCCAGGACCCCATGGGCTACCTGGAAAACATGTTCATCCAGGAAGTAGGAGCGGGCTTTCCCAGGGGTTGGCGTTCGAACGAGCACACAGGGCCTTGGTGAGAAGGCCCCAACCCGGGGCCCCTCCCCTAGCTATAATGGCAAAGATATTGAACTTCAGAGATAGGGAAAGGATCCTGAAATTTTTTTGGAAAGGAGGAACAATAACGAGAGCATCGGCGACTGTCACAGCGTATCCCGATTACACCATGCTGGTACAGAGACAACGATACAGCTATGTGGCAGTGAAAAGAAGGTTGAGGCCCACCGGATTCAAATACATGCTTTTGTACCCTGCGAAACTTAAGGTCTTACACAAAGGGAAAGTACACTTCTTTGAAACCCTGGATGAGGCGACATGCTGGCTGGATATGCTGGGAGCCCCAGAGTCTGAAGCCAAGAACGAGATGGACAAGATAAGTGACACGACACCATGCTTGATATTGCAAGGGGTGGGAGAATCCACAGCGTGGCTCGAAATGGAGATATTGAGCCCACTAATGGGCTGCAGATGTTAATTAAAAGATAAATGCAGCTAGCGGACCTGATGGACTGGAATATAGAATTGCATAATGTAGCTATGAGCCATAAATGCGCTGCGAAAAATAGTCATATAGGAGACACAGAATGAGGACGCCCAACCCTTAGTAGTAAAATTTGTTTAGACGCCAGTAGGGTGCCGTCTCCCTGCTGTGCCCCGAGTACTGGCAACTGCCAAGAAACAGGCAAGATGCGGGGGTGCCTGAGATCCAGGGACGGAGCTGGGCAACAGTTGGGATGTGGGAGGGAAAGTAGGAAGTTGGGAAGTATGTTGGGGCAGGGACGGGAGGGGGGAGGGAAGGGAGGTGAGGAGGTTTTGGGAAGTTAAAGGGTTAAAAGGTAAGGTGGGAGGAAGGGATAGGCTAAAACATGGGGGACCTTAAGGTTATTTCCTGGAATATCAGGGGACTGAATAGCTACCTAAAAAGGAATAAGGTTATGATGTAACTAGGAAGGCAGAAAAAAGATGTAGCTCTACTACAGGAGACCCACCTCACAAAAGATAAATTGGAGACGATTCAGAAAAAGTGGGGAGGAACTGTTGTAGAGGCAACATATTCGGCTTATGCCAGAGGAGTGATTACGTGGGTAGCATCACATGTCCCATTTCAATTATTACAATCCACTATTGAAACGGATGGGAGGTTGGTGGTTGTACAGGGCTGGTGGAAAATAAAGAAATATGTGTTATTAACACATATGCTCCGAACCAGGATACTATCACATACTTTAAGACCCTATATGGCAAACTAAGCCTGCACATGGGGGAGGCTGTGATTTGGGGAGGGGATTTTAATTGTACATTAAACCCGAAGATGGATAGGTCGAATGATAAACAAGACAAGCCCACCCCTGCTGCCAAAGCCCTGCAGGCCCTACTAACGGATCTGCGATTAGAAGATATATGGAGGGCACGCCACCCACAAGACAGACAATACTCGCACTACTCCGCCCCACACAACTTGCACACGAGATTAGATTACATATTTGCCATACAGGAAGTGGCAGCAGAAGTATTACAGACAGAATATAAGGCGAGGGTCCTATCGGATCACTCGCCGTTGGTCTTGATATGGCAATATCGTCCCCCAAGAGCCAGGATACCAACTTGGCGTCTCAGAGCTGAAGCACTTAAGGATGTAATGTTCAGGGAGGACCCGAGAGAAGAAATCACAAGGTACTTCAAGACCAATACTGGGAGTGTGAAGTCAGCTGGCACGCTATGGGAAGCTTTTAAGGTGGTAGTAAGAGGGGTGGCAATAGCCAAATCCAAAGGGCTGCTGGGAGGTATACTAAGGGATCTACAGAAGGCCGAAACCAAACTAGAGACAACTCTGAGCAAGGGGGGGGGGGGCAGTATGAAGGAGGATGCAGAAATCATAAGCCGACTGCAACAAGAATGTACACAACACTGGGAGAGACTATGCAATCTAAACTATAAAAAGTATATAGAGAGGCAACATGCGGGGGGAGACAAACTGGGAAGGATGCTGGCATGGTTGTACAAAAGGGAGAAAGGGAGACCCCCCCAGACTTGCGACAAGGGCAATAACGGGAGAAAACGGGCAACTAGTGGATACCCAAGAGGGTATAAATCAAGAGTTCCTAGAATATTATGAGAAATTATATGGCGATGGAGAAGGTAGCAACGACAAGGAAATAATGGACACACTGGAAGATATTGGCTTGCCACGAATTAGCGCGGCGGAGCGGGAGGTATTAGACACCCCAATTACTCTAGACGAACTGAAGGAGGTGATAGTACAACTACCCACTAGTAAGACCCTAGGGGCGGATGGGCTCCCCAGCGAATTTTATAAAACATACAAAAATGAGGTGCCCCTTCCCCCCCGCTACTTGCAATGCTAAATGAAGCATTTGAGATGGGGAAGCTGCCTGAATTCCTAAGAGAAGCAATCATCATTCCCCTCCCAAAACCAAATAAGCCAGACCGCTGTTGCTAAACCAAGACAGTGAAATTCTCACAGCGGTACTAGCAAATAGAATGAAAGGGCTCATTAACAAATTAATACATCCAGACCAAACAGGGTATGTTCCGCGTAGGAACATATCCGACAACCTCAAACGACTCCACTGGGTCATGGAACACACAACAGGAAGCTCGGATGAGATGGCAATTGCATCACTTGATGCGATAAAAGCCTTCGACTCCGTCAGATAGCCCTGGCTGATGGCGGCCTTGACTCACTATGGGATGGGACCAGGGTACCTCAAATGGGTCAAACTACTGTATAGCGCCCCGCTAGCCAGAGTCAAAACTGGTGCCATCATATCCGAGAGATGACCACTGAGCAGAGATACTAGACAAGGATGCCCATGGTCTCCGATGCTGTACATCTTTGCACTGGAACCCCTGGCTATACCTGAGGCAGCAGTACGAGATAATAGGGATTGGGATAAAAGGGGAGCTGCATCTCATCTCGCTATACGTAGATGACATGCTGTTATATTTACGATACCCTGAAGAAAATCTCCAATATGTTTTGGAAGCGATGGAGCGATTCACGTTGCTATCCGGTATAGCGGTGAATCACAGGAAATCATGTATATTCCCATTACGGAGGTATGTAGGGGTCCCATGCGATAGGTTACCGGTCCTGTAAATACCGTGGGAGCCAAAAACGTTTAGATACCTGGGGATAGATATTTATCATACGGTGGAAGCAGAACATCAGAATAACACAAAGAAAGCGGTACCAAAAAATCGAAAATAGCATGAGGTTCTGGTCCAATCTCCCCCTAGCAATGATGGGAAGGGGAGCGTTGCTGAAGGTGGTAGTATTGCCGAGACTATTACATTTTTTTGCCAACATACCATACCTGATATCGAGGCGATTCTTTCTGAAACTACAGAGCATATGCAGAGAGTTCCTATGGCACGGACGGAACAAGAAACAGAATAGCTCTTTGGAAATTGCAAAACACATACGATAAAGGGGGTATAAAACTGCCGAACTACGAGATCTATTAATTAGCAAGTCAACTGCAATATGTGGCCAAATGGCTGTCGGAAGACCATACCTCAGAATCGAGATTGTTCCGACTAGAATGGGCCCTGTTCTTTCTAAGGGAAATAATCTGGTTACCTAAAGCAGAGATAAAAGAGCGCCCAAAGATGCTGGCACTAGGATGGGAGATACGGCGAAAAGCTTGCCAGGTCATGGAGAACCTGACACTGTGTTCTCCACAAATACCGCTGGTTGCACTGGCGGGAAGGGATGAGCAATTAATAAAGACAATTAGGAGACACTGGGAACCAATGGGAATCGTAACAATGGGAGATATATGGCTAGGAGGGGAAATAAAGGACTTTGGGAGGCTGGTTGAGGAAACAGGGCTGCATGAGGGGCAATATATCACATATAACAGAATGGTATGGAGGATCAAAGAAACATGGTCAGAGATAATTATAGAAGAGCAACATGACACTACCATTGATACGATATATGAAATCGCAGAGGGTGGGCACAAGATATCTAGGCTATACGAACTTCTGATGACCAAAGCGGGGAAGGAGGTGACACAATTGAGACAGGACTGGGAGGATGAGGTGGGAATACCAATGAGCGATGGGATGTGGGAGCGAGTGCAAGGGTACCACAAAAAATATCTAGTAATGCGAGGCTACAGCAAATACAACTATATATGAGTCACAGAGCATATATGATCCCCCAAAGAATAGCCAAATTTAAGAATGTGGAACGACAAACATGCCCCAAATGCGGGGAAGATATTGCGGGGATGACACATATGTTTTGGGCATGCCCCGAGATTGGGAAATTCTGGGAGGAAATAGCCCACCGGCTTGAGGAGAAAGGGATTAAATTAAATGCCGAATCAGCGTGGGCATGTTTGTTAGGAGGATTCCCTAGGCCACGCCAACTAAAACATGTGAGCAAATTAAAGGACTTGGCATACATACTTGGCAAGCGCAGAATAGCAATGGGATGGAAAACATGCAATAGACCTAGAATAGAAGCCTGGTGGAGTGACCTACAAAAATGGACCGAAGCTGAAACAGCAGTATGGCACGAAGCCGGGAACAGAGGGGGGGAGGAAGATGCAGAAAACCTGACAACCTGGAAGCACCTAATAGCCACGTTATATGGACCTACCCAAGACTGGTCAAGTGACCAGGACTCAGAGGAGGACACAAAGAGAAATCTACTCACCGGAACCAGGTGCAGCTTGAGAAGCGAGAGGCGAAGTAGGCTCGGCTGGGGGAGGGAAGGGGGAGCAGCAGAATTGGAAGAGTAAATTGAAATATTGAAATGTCATAATATGTGTTGTAAGGTGGCTGCATTTTGTTTGGTTGTAACAAAACAATCAAAATATTTATTTTTTAAAAAGTTAAATGGACATTTGAAGGCAGTATAAAAAGTTACATTCTTTTTTAGCACTTTTGCCTACAGTGCACAAACATATGGTTGCATATTTAAGCATGAGTCCACATTTGTGTTTTGCTGGTTCAACTATTGAAGATGAAATAGGAGATGAAGCTTCCCATTTGGTCTAAATATGAAGCTGTTGAACCACAATGCCACAGTTAAAATCCCTGACTTCCCTTCTCCATACTGTAAATGATCCTGAGCAAATTAATGTTTGACTACTGTGCTTTACTTTCCTTAACTATCTTTATGCAATGTCTGACTCATATGGGTTTATTATCTATAGTGATACTCCATAAATAATAACAACATTAATCATGTATACATGGGTATGTGTTTTGTATTGGGGGTAAGCAGGAAGACGGGTATGGGTCTTGTTGCCATGCCGGCTCTTGTTTGGCTTACAGTGAAGCTCCAGGTTCAGCTATGACTTGACTCTATCAAAGAATTCTCTAGTTTCCCAACCTCGTTACAATGGTTTAAACTAAAGATAAAATGGGATGGGACGGAGGAGATGTAGCCTGCTGTCAAACTGAAAACTGGGACACTTGGAAACCTGGGCTCAAATTCCAGCTTTACAATTTCACCAAATTGTATTATTCTTATCAAATCATTTTTACTAAGTTTGGTATGTGGCAGAGGTTCTCTGGGGTCCTGCACAAAAGGAAAGTAATGTCAATAATATTAACTTGGATATGTTTGATTGGGGAAAAGGTTGGGTTTGAGTTTAGTCACTGTGGACATTGGGGGCGTTGCATTGTGGGTTCAGACAGAAAATAGCACTTGCCACGACGCCAAACGTTGCCAGTCCTTCTGTGATCGGAGGGGACACATTTCTTCAAATAAACATGGAGGAATGTAGGTCCAAGCTCATAGTAACAGTGACGGGTCAGACCCAGGCATTTATAAGCATGCATTTTTCCACAGGAAGTCAGTGAAGCATCCCCCTTATAGGCAGATGAAACCATTACAAGAGCAGGCACTCCTTCACCGTATGTCACGTGGAGACACATTATGCTCAAACACCTTGCAAATGCCAAGTAGTGCCATATATTCGGGTACCATCCACTATATTCCATATTGTGCCATGATATGCTCAAGCAAACTCCCACTACAGGCCAGGTTTTGCCATCATATACCAAGGTATCCTTCATACTTCCTCCACCACATGCCAGGTGGTGCCTTCATGTAGTGAAGCACCTTAACGACCGATATTTTCATGACATTGAGTAATACAAGCAGACACAACTGGCTAAAAAACAGCCAGAGCCACACTCACAGAGGCGCACAAACACACATTTCCTTTTGCTAAGCGATCACTTGACTCACTCAGGGTGTGACAAATGCATGCTCTACTGAGAATACAAATCAATCAATGGCTGTTCGCCACTTCATCGTCCAAGTCCAGTGCAATCTAGCACAAAAGGCCATACATCCCATCAGATAGTCAATGGTAATGCTTCTTTTGAGCTCAGGGCACTTCATTCTTCGCCCAGATTTCCATTGAAATCCCATGGTGCTTACCCCTGAAAATGCAACTGCATGTGTAGTATAGGCAGTGCAATAATGCAGCCCTACACACGAACTGGCAAACAGCTATTTTGAATTCAGGTGCTTTCTGAGAGCCGAACGTGTACCCGTGGCTGTTTCACCCTGAAGTGGTCAAACAACATGATCAAAGAAACACCCAAGATGAGAGGCATGTACCTCCCGATAATACACATGGTTTGCAAACACCTGATGTGCTGCCTATAGAACACATGGAAATACCTTGTAAACAAGTTGTTGATCCATTACCACAACTCACTGAAACAGAGGAGACTAGTCCAGAATGTGATATGGGTGTCCAGATCCCGCAAAACAACTATTCAAATCCAGTCTTTTATTTGTAAAACAGCCATGATAAATTCTTGATGATTCAAGAGAGGTAAACCTGTAGGAATGAAAGGATATATAAACCACAACCATCCCGCCCCCCCCCCTCGGATAAGTAATTTAAATGTAGAAATCAAAGCCACCACCTCTGAATTCCAAATTCACCAGATCGAGGGTGTGCAGTTTCTGCAGCATCACGTGTCCAGAGGGTTGTCTCTTCTCTTGTCAGTGGCACACGCCATATCCATAGGCTGAACAGTTTGAAACCATGGTTAATAATTGAAAAGATCCACCAAGTGACCAGGTTATCTATCAATAAAAAGAGCAGTAAACTACCCAATTAGAAACACATGCTTGTTCGCCCCTCACCTTCACGAGTCAGGTTGTAATGCCATTACATTTGACAGACTGACTTAATTCCAGAGTGTCGGATGGTAAAGGTTTCTGATGATCTGTTGTCAACTTCCTTCTGCCTGATTGCAGTGCTCTCTGGTAGTAGTCATGGTAAATGCGTAGGCCCAGGCCACATGTTCCCACAGGATGATAGTAGATTTGCTTGAGAAACCAGTGTTATGACAATGATTGAGCGAGGATATCATCTAATTAACGAAGTAGCCTGTTAGGACAGTTTTACTGAAGTCCAACTAAGGTAAAACCATACAACTGAGACAGTGCACACCTTCACTCTTCATATAAGGGTGTACCACCTCAGTATATGGTAGCATAGTCAGGCTTATCCTAGGAGGGAGGGCGTGCTGTAGGAAAGTACACAGAACTTGTAGTATACCAAGTGTTCAACAGAAACATTTACAGCCAGATGTATTATAAAAAATAAAGGTTTATTATAAATACACTAGGCCAAGTGAAGTCTTGGGATAAGTACTTTGTCATAGAGTCATAAACACATTATAAAACACCACACAATGCTTTAAAGTACAGAGACCAACGTATAGACCGTGTTCAGAACTTTAACAGTATTTCTAGGGAAGTCAGACCTCATCAAACACATTTAGGATAGGACACACCTATTCATGCAGAGTCGAACCATCAGTTACTTTTGGATCACATTACAGTAAGTGAAGTGTAGAAGACCATGTCAGTTATTTAGTGACAGCCAGTTAAGGAACCACTTAGTAAACCAACCCTGTTACCAGGATAGTTTTCTGAATTGTGAAACACAAATTCAAGGAATAGTATGAACCTATATCTACATTCAGGATAACACACACTTATACCTTTTGGTGTAATATATTATTACAGTTGCTTTTCAGATCAGTGGAACACAGACTAAGTTAAGCAAGAACTAGTTCCACTAATTAAGGATTGCCCCAGACATACCAAGGTCAGCTACACCTACAGAACACTTTTTAAGAATGGCACACAGCTATTATAGGCAGGGTACACCTAAGGGTGTAATATATAATTACAGTTGTTTTTCAGGTCAGTGGAACACAGACTAAAGTAGGCAATAACCATCTAACTTATTTTAGGATGGCACACAACAGACCAAGGTTATTACAACCCACAATACACGTATAAGAATTGCACACAGATATTTAAGGTAAGTAAAACCTAAGGCAGATTTATTCTAGTCAGGCTATACAAGACCCAGTTGGTATACTTTTACATTTATATCCTAAAAGAAATAGTAAAGTGAAGCCAACAGCATTACTTTTGGGAAGAGACAACTAATTCAGAGGTGAGTAAAATAACCTTCCATATACTTTTCAGGATGGCAGAACACATTCAAGGTAAGTAGAACGTTTTAACTGCTCATTCTCACAATTACAATTACCAACTAACTCTTTTACAAGTAAGTTAACTTTTAAACACATATTCTCTTTTCTAGGCAACAGGCCCAAACCTTAGAGGTCTTTCCCTGTTCTTGGAACATGAGTATTCTCAGTGGTAGAAGGGGGCGGTGGGCACTCATCTCAAGTGTACAACAGGCAGTTGATAGGGTAAGAAGTAGCAAAAGTAAAACTTCCTAAGGAGGACTGTTCAAACAATCACCAGAAACATTCAAAAGCTACACAGAAATCACAAAAGCTTAGGGTAAGTAAATACCCTGGCCAACAGAGTACCTCAGCTCTGAAGAAGAGTTGCAGCGGGGGAGACTTCGGGCTCTGCAGCCAAAAACCCGGTTGATGGATTCCTTTGTCATGAAGACGGAAGACAGAACTCTGGAAGGGATTTTGCAGCCGGGATCAACGGAGAAGGCTACAGGCAAAAGTTTCTTCACGACCGGATTTGTGGTTTTGGCACCCTTTCAGGAGTCAGAAGAAGACTGAATATCTCTGGCTCGTCGCTAATCTGGTCCAGTAGAGGGGACTCCCAGGACTCGATTTGTGTCTCTGGAGGTCCAGCAGGATGCCACCAAGGTTTCAGCTCGATTTGAACTCTGGAAGAACGTCCACCACACAATGGCTCGAGGTCCCAGGGTATTGGTCTATTGCAGCCCGGCAAGGTCACAGCACGTCGTGGGATGGCTCAAAATGCAGGACTTCTTGATTCTAGTGGATCAGACCAGCCTCTGCGTCGGAAACCTTGTTTTCGGAGTCTCTAGGTCGCTTGGAAGGAAGGGTAATAGCAGGCTCTCCAGTTGCTGGAAATTGTCTCAGCCGGCTTGTCTTCCTCTTCGGTTTTGATTATAGTGATCGACTACCTCTTCAGATTCCAGGAACTGACTTTTATGCAGGATCCCAGCAAAACAAACATGCTTGCAATATTCAAACCTGGGGGGTGGCAGTCCTTTCAGGACAGCCAGCCTCCCAGTTAGAACTTAATTCTCGCAGTCAGGCTGAGTTTTGGACTCCTCTCTCGCTTCCTGCCTTCACAGAGATTCTGGAGCATGGGTGGGCTTGACCTACGTCTCCCACGAAGAAAACCAAGATAAAACGAACACAAAGGACTTTCCCACCCTGGAGGGCATGGGAAGAACAGAGAAGGGACAAGAGGCACTAAAATTGCAAAAAAGGAAGAAGGGAGTCATTTTGGTAAAATGGGCATCCTCGGGCACCTTTACCACAGCTGTGAAAATAGCCCGTTGTAAAGGTGCACCGAATTAGTAAAAAGGTTAACGTCCACCACCCAATAAAGGTAAGCTTGTCCCAGTAACATAATTATTACAGTGCTAGTGAGAAAGGGAATATTTTGTGTCTCCCTAGTACTCCACATGAGGTGGGGGGATGGTGGTTTTTACCTACTAAAATGTAGAGGCGATAAAAATATCCGTTCTACCTTTGGGAACTGTAGTTCCCACAAGGTTAGCCAGAGAAAGTAAAGGGGAGCCCAAAGGGCAACCATGAAACCATAATAAGGTGTATAAAAAGGTGTATACCAAAAGTTGTCAAAGAGGATACAATTAAAAAGCTTCCAAAAGCTCCAAGTGTGCTTCAATTAAAGAAGCTGTGTACAAACTTTGTCTGAGGTGGTACATGACGCCACAACGTATGCACTCCATTAACCCAGACTATCCCATGTCATGTTGGAGGGATTGAGGACAACCCACGGACCTAATCCACATGTGGTGGACTTGCCCAGTGGCGGAGACTCCGCATTCATCCCTACCCTTCATTCATTCACACTCTTCCTTCTCATACAGTCAATAACATCAATACAAATAACCTAATACTTTAGGTCACAGTCTACAATTTCCAACGTGAGCAGTGCTAGAGTCCCTCAATTAAGTCTTAGATAAATTCAACTGCCTGTAATTAATACATTTGTATTGATGGTATTGACTGTATGAGAAGGAATAGGGTGAATGAATGAAATGTAGGGATGAATGCTGATGGATTTGAAGTGAGAATACAATGTTTTTTATTGTTCTACATATTTTACACTAAAGTGGTGATTTATGAGATTTATTAAAAAAGATTGAAAAGATATGAAAAGAATCATTTGTCGATATTTGTAAAAAAAGATAAATTAACATGTCACCCTCTATCCAAGGGTCCGCTTTCGTATTGTTTGACAAGTATTTAGCCCGAAGGACCTAGGATTTCATCAGACAATCGCCTTTTTTGTGAAATTCACTGGCAGAGACTTACTGGAGGAGATCCTAAGGAGATAGTGGGGACACAACTGCCTTTTGACCCGGTGGTAGGTTTACTGGGCAAAGCTGTTGAAGGAAGCTATGCGAATACTGGAAATAGGGATAGCCTTATCACCCGCATGCTGAGCGCAGCCAGAATCACATTGGCGCAGGCATGGAAGAACAAACAGGGGCCGGTAGTGGCCAAGTGGTGGCTGAGACTATGGGGAGTGATGTCCATGAAGAAGGTGACGGCAATGGCATATGGCTCCTACTCAAAATACCTGAATACCTGGATGCCGCTTCACGAGTTCATGGACGACAGGGAACAAATGTACTTCAAACCTAAGTTACTCCGCAGGGTTTCCATTATTTAGCAGGGCGAGCCTTGAGCCGAGAGGACAGTCTGGCTCACGGGACTCCCATGTGTGAATAAAGACGCTTTGCTTCACCCAAATGCTATTGTTTGCTGCTCCCATATATGCATGTCTGTAACTTATGCTCCTGAGAAATAAATAAAGTTGATAAAACTTTTTTTTTCCTTTTTTTAAAAAAGGACACTATGGAGAGTCTTAAAAATGACACCCATAAAAAAAGAGTAAAAGGATCTGTGAGCGTGGAAAAAGTTTCCCCCTCACTGGGGTATAGGAAACAATTATTCACCAGTCTAGCACAAAGTTCTGGGGTTCTCACAAGTGAGGTAGCTTTAGCAATATTACCCAACACTAAAGTTAAAATGTAACCTAACAGACCCCTTTCCAATCAGATGGACAACTAGCCTGTGCTGAACATTCTGCATAATCAATTAGTAAAAAGAAAACTGGCAGTGGAGTTAAACTGCACCATTTCCCTAGAATTTGGACAGGTTTGTAAAGCACTTCACTAAACATCTCAAAGAAAATGTTTTGCATAATAGACTGTGGGTGATGCTGATTTTTTGCAACTCATTCTATTGGCATTGTGCAATCCTTTAAGAAAGGAGAATAATGGCCCTGCCCAAAGGTTCATCTGGCATTCTGATCTACTAATTCAAAATAAAAGTATTTTTTCTATAAACCACTCACTGCCACATTTTGTTAATAAGGGGGCCTTTTAAGTAACACTTTACTATTACTCACCTGATTGACTTCAGAAGGGTGATATAATAGCAAGGTACATAACGTCTCTAAATTTAGGAACATCGGTCCAATGTTGATGATGTTGCACTGCCTGTCTGTTGACATGTACACTCATGTTACGCGTCATACAGTTTAAAAAGTGGCACATCTTTGAATAAACCGTACTTGCGTATAAATCCTGAAGCTTTACAACACCCGAGACATCCATTCTCCTATATGAACCTAAAAACATGAAATCATCTAATACCGCCAAAACCCCTAGTATAAGTGCTTTACGTGGGATTGGAAATCGAGGGGGGCACTAGTTAGGGGGTGTGGCCTAAGGACACGCCCTGTAACGAGAGCCCCCCCTTCGATTAAGGGCAGGGGGGCGGCTCATAAAAGAGGTGGAGCTGGGCACACTGGCATCATTACCTTTGATGCGCCCAGCCCCTCCTGTTAAACAAAAGAAGGGTCTGGGCACACGAAAATGTGTGATAACAGTGTGCTGCAGCTCGCACGCAGCAGGCAGTTCTTTCATTTAAGGAGCCTGCTTTAACCACAGGCTCCTTGAATGAAAGGTCTGCCTGCTGCTGGTGTCTATGTACTTGAAACAGTAGGAGGGCTGGAGGGCCCAGTCTCTCCTTCTGTTCCAAGTAACTAGTCATCACCCAGCATTCATGCTGTGTGATGACTAGTTACTCGAAACAAAGGGAGGGCTGAGCAATCCAGGCCTCCTCCTGTTATGAGTACATAGACATCAGGCAGCCCGCACTGCACGGTTATGCCGGCTGCCTGCAAGTGTCAGTACTTTGGTTTAGAAAAAAGAAAAGGCAATGCCATTTCTTGTTTCTTAACCGAAGTGCTGACACCTGCAGGCAGCTCGTGTAACCATGCAGCCTCTTACACTGGCTGCCTGAGATATCAGCTGGCTGGGACTAGTCGGGGGTGGGCCCCACAGAGCCCCGGCTCGAAAACACTTACTGGAGACTACCGGGGCCTGGCCCCGGCCCACTTAAAGCTTAAAGCCCTGCCTACTATCCTAGGAAATAACAAAATACTTAATTCTTGAAAACGTGGCACAAGCTTTCTACATATTCTACTACTCAAACATATAACAACTAGTATGAGATTTTAAATCTTATGGTCTGTATCCTATCACCTTGATTTTGACTGTACAGAAATCTGATGCCCCTGATGCCTAGATCATAAAATACAATAATGTGTTGAATGGATATATTAATGTTTTAATTAACTGAGGTCTAACGTTTTCCTACTCGAAAGAATCAAGGTTTGAAATGCACAAAAGCTGGAGGTGCCTGTGCTAATTTGTAAACAATATGTACACCCCCCCCCCCACACCTAAAAAATGAATTGGCTGCCAATGCAGGAAACCCTTCCAGGGGTTCCTGCACCAGACAACAATGTATCCACATACCAACACTTGTTTTTTTGCAGGAGTGGCCCCATCACCCTGAGAGGAAGAGAATCTCAGGGTCAGATATCCAAGGGCTAGCCTGTTTATTCCCTGCCTAGAGATTGGTTGCTTCCTGTGGAAGAGGGAGATACAAATGGTGGCTGCGCGCCTGTCACTGTATATAATAATAATGAGACTCGGATACTTTTTTGTTTCCACTGATGGGAATTCTTGGCATTCTGTGTTAATGTTTTTCTAGAGGCAGGGAGTTGTATGTGAATATTTCTCTGCCCCTATAGGCCTCTTTTGCCCCATTTTAACTGGCTACCCTGCTTTAACATCCTGCATCAGAACCTATATTGCCACCTCAGCTTTCAAAGTAACCCACTATAGTTGAATTTCTGGGAGTGGTTGAAAAAACATGTTGGGTAAAATAATGTTTTTCAAAACATATGCAGTTTAAACTGCACAGGGGGGTTCCTGGACTCAACATTATCTTGTTATTTTTACATGTACTGAAAAGCCTGAAGCAGGTCTGTCTCCCTTACTCTTACCACAACGTCAGCCTAACACTAAGTGTTGGCATTAGATGAAGGCCTGGTGTAAATGTTTAAATCGCTTTGGAGTCTGTTATATATTTTCTCTCAACAGCGGTAAGGTGTTGCAACTGTTAGAAGCCCAGAATGCCTTGCTCTTCACAGTCTACTGTCAATGCGCTTCAGGTTTAGAATACTTTCAGTGTGTATAATCATGTACAGGGTTGCATCACTCTCACACCTTTGAACTGCTGAGATTGTTTTCTGTCCCCATTGATACCTATGCACTGTGTTTTGTACAAGATAAGGCGGTGTTAACATGCATTTCTTTTAATTTTGCGATTTGTGTGTTTTGCATGCTATTACTTCTCAATAGGTTTTTGAAGTCTTAACATGATTTTTGAAAGAGTAAAACAAAGATATATAACCTCAGGTATCTTCCTTAACTACCTTTGGAAAATACACATTTTACGACTACTTTTTGGGATTCCAATCCAATCATTAAACACGTATATGGGGGAACATCTTAAGGACGTAAGGGGCATACTTTAAAGTAAAGGCTTAAATCCACAGACATATAAACATTTAGTTGACTAAACAAGTCATACAAGTAGAGAGAAATCTTAATTTAGTCATCACCGATGCTGCTCCCTAACATTTTAAGTCCCTTAAATCATCCCTTAAACTGCTGGGGTAAAAGGGGGTATTACTAAAAGCGTGGTTACTGTTTGTAAGAGGTTTGGGGGTACAGACGACAAGTGTCAATTCACAGTGATAACTGAAGAATGTGTACATGGCCTAAAGGCATTGCGTGGCAGAGCAAGACTCGAATCATAATTTCCTTTCAGAGTTGGTTTACTGTCAAAATCACCACCACCCTCTCTCCCACAGTAGCAGGTGAGTTGCATAACCTGCAATTCATGAATTTTCTGTTTCTGCTCATCTACCACCTATACCACAACTAACATTTTTTATATGTCTATAATTTGGTTACATTAATGAACAGTCTTGAGACTGAAATTAGGTTTGCGAAATAAATGCCATTAAAAAAACGAAATTATTACTAAGGTGGCACAAAGTATTTTGGCAGCAGTGATCTGCTGACCCCTGTGTAGTTTTTGGAAAGGAGGGGAGCTCCAAGTGTGAATTTGGGGTAGCTTGATCACCCGAGACAGCCCAGTGGGAGGCAGGACATCATACCATATGTAAGGGGAAAGTAGCAAGGAAGCAGCCTCTTATCTGGCCAGAACAAACAGTGCACCACTTCCCTTGTCCTGACAGTACCAACGCCTAACTGGAAAGTAAGTGACGAGGCTGAAGAACATTAGTCAAGCAGGTAACAAGAT
This sequence comes from Ambystoma mexicanum, assembly GCF_040938575.1. Classification (NCBI taxonomy): domain Eukaryota; kingdom Metazoa; phylum Chordata; class Amphibia; order Caudata; family Ambystomatidae; genus Ambystoma; species Ambystoma mexicanum. The sequence goes on from NC_090934.1 coordinate 677,082,642, forward strand.
TGGTTACCAGCTTTGAGATTGATATACATGTTATCTTTGTGGTGTTGACTTGTAGTGTTGCAATTATTTAAATAGGCTACAGTTCGAGAATTCTGTTTCTTTTTGGAATGCAGAGAGAGAGAACCACCTGTCACTATTCTCAATGAATCAGGTTCATCCTCGCAACAGCTTCCAAATACCTTATTAACTATGTAAGGCACCCATCACAAATGCATGTCACTCCACATTTCAATTGCTGGAGAAAAAACCCTACTATGGTGACGCTACACAGGGTTTCTATTCTAGTTATTAATTACAAGCAAAAATCCCTTGTATTTTATTTCCCCATTCAGTGACTGTAAAGACCGGGGGGGGTGTCTGTACTCCTGCTCTCCTTATGGCAGAGGAGAGGCACAGAGGAACCCAGCCAAGATTCTCTATGCAGTAGAGAAGTCGAGCAATCAAGGCTTAAGCTCTCAGGAGGTGATGAGGACTGGTTCTTAAGTACAATGTAGTCCCCAATCACCCTCAAAAGGAATGTCCACACACTGTCTGAGTTCAAATACAATCTTTTTATAATTAAGGTTCAAGGTTATATACACAATCACAATAACTCACTTTGTGCTCCGTTAATCTACAATGGTAAATATATACACAATTCTACGTGGTACCACAATTACTTTGATTCCTTAAAAGTGCATTAACTAGGCATAGTTTAAATATCACATAAATCAATAAGTCAATGAACCAACGATATATTCAGGAGGAAAGCAGTTGGTTAGAATGATAGGCAGAATACTTTGTCGCTACCAACCAGACACAGTTCTGTATGAGGATCCCCCAAGCTGGGCAACCTGTAAATAAAGATATATCGTACAAGCCCAGTCCATATAGTGTTCTCAAGAGCCTTATTTCCTTCTAAATAGGTCTACGACCCCAAAGTACCTGGTTACGTAGAGTTGGTCAATGAGTCGTCGAAGAGCTCTTCTTGAGTGCACTCTCTTTCAGGCGGGAGCCACTGGTCGTCGAGATTTGGTGAAGAAAAGGGTTAACATGGTCGTAGTGACAGCAGCTTCGGTTCAAGCTGAGGCGTGCGGGGCACCTCGACGACGAGTGTTCATATCCGCAAAGAGTTACTGAAGAACTTTGGCGCAGCAAGGACGTCGAGTCGTCTGGCGTCTCTGCGGTCTTCGGGTGGCAGGAAACCCACCGGCAGATTCTCCTCGGTCGTCGAGGACCTTGACTTTCTCCGGCAGGACGACAGCAGTCGACAGTGATGAACAAGGGAGTCCTTGGATCAAATGTTCTTAGGCAAAAGGAGCAAGGCGGCTCCGGTCGGCGATGGTGGACGGCTGTCCGGAGATTCTCTTCGTTCTCTTCAGTGGTCTCCTTCTCCAGTCGGCAGCCTTTCGTAGGTCTGTCTACCAGGGAGCTTTGGCAAAGATCAGCTGGTGCATGATGGTCCCTTGTAGCTCGGGGAGAGGTCTATTAAACAGGTCCTATCTTGGATGAGTTCCTTGAAAGCACAGCAGCATTCAGATTAGCGAAGGACAGCAGCAGCAGTTCTTCTTCCAGTGGGCTTCAAAGTTAAGCGTTTCAACTTCAGCTTCTGAACTATTTCTAGCAGTGAGAGGCCCTCAGATATACTGTTGATCTCCCATTCACTCAGCTGGGTCACACTCAGGCAACCAATCACTCAGAAGGGCATTCAGGCAGCCAATCAGGCGCAGAGTACATTCGGGCCATTCTTCTTTATCCAGACTCTCGCAACACAGAATGTGCATTCGGACAAGTACCCCGCCATTCAGCACTACACACTGCATTCATACCAGTTTCGGGCAGGGCGCTCTCAGTACTCAAATCCTGGTACTCACTTTTGGTTTGTTTTTCAAAGGGCCAGGACAGGTGGGGACATAAGTTGGTTTCCGGAAGTACTGCCAGATAAGCACTTTGTCTTTCCACCTTCTTCCAAAATCCCTGTCAGGTAATTTTGTTCTGTCTGGGAATAGGCCTCTGTATTCAGTTCCAGCTTGAAAAGGTCCTCATAATGAGATATTCCATCAGGTACTTCCATTTGGAATCACAGTCCATTTCTCATGTGCCCAACTGCTCTTCTTGGGCTTACCATAATAATACCCAGTAAACTCTACCCAGGCAGCATTATTTCGGGCAGCAATTTTGGATTGGCCAGAGCCTGCGATTGGCCCCTTTTGAATGAATCACACCCTCCAGGGCCTTCATCCTTGCTTTCATTGGCCCCTTGAATTCTCTGTGTCATAATGGGCTGCAGTGCTAGCCACTTAGGAATGAGGAATCAAATTGGACTTCAATACTAATTTTTCTTATAATTCCCAGAGTGGGCACATGATATTGATGAAAATTATATATTCAGATTTGCAAATATATTCTCAATTCAGAAACATAATTTATGTTTCTTTCACTGCATGCACTTCAGAACTATTAAAATATGCAAATGTATTCATAAATTGAACATTTTAATACACAGGAATATGATTCTCCTTTTTCTGGTGAATTCAGATCCATCTTTGTTTTTCAAATCAGACAGATAGTTGTAAAGTTATTACTAAAATGCTTCCCCGCTTGTGCTCTGTGAATTTGCATATTGTTTAAATATTCTTTTGTTATGTATATTAACTAACTTTCATTTCAATTGTATGTGGCCTGCTCTTAACAGAAACCATCTGCTGAGAAGTGGAACCCAGGGATGACTTTAATAGTCTGTGTAATGGATCAGCTAAATGAGGCCATAAGGCTCTGCCAAGGTTGGAGGTTTAGTTTGTGTAAGCATCTGCTTCTTTTGAAGGTCATATCAAATAGTCGACCAGACACACAGCAATCTATTACAGAGTGGCCTTCCAAATTAGCTTAAAACTTTAATACCATGAAAACTCTGATCCTGGAATTTATTTTCACTTGATTTTTCACATTTTTACACAGGCCTTTGTCTCAAGTAAACACAGCTAGTATTGTTGTTCACCAGGCAGAACACATTAGGGAAGTTAGTCAGCTGTGGGATGTATTGACCCACTCTGCCATGCTATGCGGCATCACCCTGCCAGTTATGGGGATAGAAACAGCAACAAGGGTGGCAAAACCCTTGTGCGCACCAAAAACCTACAAAAACCGGGTGTCTCAGCACACAAAAAGAGGGATGCACAACCTGTCACCCATGGTGCATGTGCAGTGGAATAGAGCACATCCTGCAGAAATGTGCCAGTGGGTCCCATGACCAGCACACAGAGTGCACAGAGAAAAGCAGCACTTTGCAAATGAAACCCAAAAATGTGCCTAAAAATGACATTTGTTTTGTTCCCAAAAACTCCAAACACTTTTCAACATTCATAATCTTGCCTGTTGCTAAAAGTCATGTATCTAATGAAGCATTGTAAACATACAAAGTCCTGATATGAAGAGCAAAGCATTCATCAGAAAACTGGATTGTCTGAAAACTGACAGCCATGCCAAAATCTGGGTGCAGTACCCTGGGCCGCCTGAATGACAGCTGTCAGGGGAGAACTGAGGAAGCTTCAATTTGACCTAAAACTAAAAGTCTGCTGAATTGGCAAACCTACACCGGATTGTTGCCAAAAAGGAATTCACATTTTAGTTATTTTTTGATTCCACAGATTTTAAGGTCAAGGAAGAAATGTGTTTGTATGTGATGCAACAAATGTGGGTTTTGCTGGATTTTAAAAAAAAGTTCAATAGCTCGGCTGAAGTTGCCAGGACTTGAAAAGCAGGTTTTTCTCCCAGAAGGAAGGCCTTACCTCAGCAGAAACTCACGGGGAGGTATTAATTGCGGGGTTTGAACAGAATCTGGTCTACAGAGGGGAAAAGTAACAATGACCCTCCTCCCACCCAGAACATTGAAGGTGTGAAAGGCTATGAAACTGCTGCAGCACAGGAAACTCATGGCTGACAGAAGCAAATTCCAAAGGAGGGGGCCACCACATGCTTCAAGGAGTGACACATACTGACCATTTGGTTTTAACAGGATATCTAATGGACATTTTTAAAAGGTGTATAACTTATTATCAAAAGGGGTGAACAATCTGAAAATGGCAGATTAACCTAATTTTTAGCACTACCTTTGAAAACTTAGTACAACCGTGTAGCTTATTCTGAACAGGAATGGCAATAAATGTGGGTTTATGGGGTCTGTATTTCCACTAGAATGTGAAACTTTATACACTCATTCCCATGTCAAACACGCACATTTGTGGAAACTTGCATACACATTGAAAAGTGTGTTCATAGCAAAAAGGGCAAAATTACGTAGAAAGGGGAGACATGATCCCACAGCTGCGGGGTTTTGAGGAATAGCTGCTATGTAAAATATGCAATCTGTATATGAGATTTTTATAAAGGTTGCACATGTGTAAATATGTATTTTGCCAAAATTAGACTTTGTGTTCCAGTGGCTAGGGGTGGATTCTCAGCATCATAAAATTACACCATAAAGATGACACCCTGTTTCTCTCCTCCTATCAAGGCAGAGAGTAGGCTCTGACCCAATCACCTTTCAAAGGGGCAAGTTTAGCTAAGCCGGCCCATACATCCCTTTGTGATGTCATTTTTAAAGGATAAATAGAGACAGCAGAGAGTAGATAAGGACTCACTGATCCAGCCACCTTCCTGATTCCGGCGAAGCACTCTGATCCAGCTTCCTACCTCCAGCTTTAAATATTCTTCCAGATCCCAAATCTCTTGCCAGCAATAGAGACTATTGATTTCCAGCAAGGCCCCAATCCTCAAATGTATTCTCCCCACTCAGTAAAGCACTGTGTGGTGCGAGAAGGCCTTTTGAACCAGTATCCAGAAATTCTCTGGCTTGCCCCCACTAGGCTTGCCTGAGGAACTCGCCATCCAGCTGATCCAAATACCCACAGACTAGGAGAGCAGATCCTGTGTCAATCCGGCGACCTGCCTAGATGATCCAGTCCCGTGCCTGAAGTGCTGTCTTTCTTAGACCAGACCCATCCATTACCACAACTGACGGTCCCATTTAAAAACTTATTCAGGGGGTATAAATAGGAAGAACTGTGTTTCATGGTATATTTGCATAGTCTTGTTCCTATTTCCAACCCACCCTATCTTTCAGTCAGAACCAGTATTGTTAGGAGTATCTTTGCTGCGTCTTGTCCATAGCTCCAACCCATCCTATCTCTACTTCAGAACCAGTACTGTTAGAACGATCTTTGCGCTGACCTCTTGTTTCTCATCTGTAGAAGTCGGGTTTCCTTATCAGGTGGTCACCCTGACCCAGTGACTGTAAACCCTGTGTGGTATTTGCTTCTTCATAGTCATCCCCTAATTTTTTAAAAAAATTTATTTTATTGAGTTTAGCTGAAATTAATCAATTTTTTCAATTATAAAAGTAACAATTCATCAATCAATTTCTACAACTAAAATAAATACATTGAACAGACAATTTCAATTTGCAGTTACAATACCTCAAAAATGACATTTAACAAGAACAATTTAAAATTCATTTATACAACACGTTGAAACGTAGAACCAAAGATAACAGGCATCAACAAAACTAATTGATTTAATTAACAATTTAGACTTTTTAAGGTTTACAACTGCAATTTACATACAGAGACATCATAAGAACACAAAGTGATTAGGGTAGCTCAAAGTTTAAATCTTTTAGAGACAAACTGGAATCATAGTTCACATAGAATTTCTTTTGGAATTTTTCCACGTAATTTTGAGACATTTATTCCATTTTTTAATGCATGCAAGAAATTAATTGTTGCTATTCTTATACTCATGCTATTAGTGGCTGCTATTGCAACCCATCTATTTTCATGTTTCATTTGAGCGAAATATGCCAGATGTTTAATAAAATGGATTTGTCTTAAATACATAAGATCTGGCCAATCTGCAATGATGTGTTCTAATGTTTCTACAATTGCAGGGTTTTTACAGAACCGACACCCTTTAGCTTCATGGTCAATCTGTTTCCTTCATGCTTGAACTTCACAAGTGGAGCATACGTTAAAACGAAAACATAATATCCCATTTCTGATGGCAGGAGATGGTGCTTTATAGAGATGGAAGCTATTTCTCTGTATCGCTTAGGGGCAAACACAGAAGTATCAAAATCTTTATATTTTAGACAAGTAGTCCTAGTGTCGATCCAGTCCATCATGTAGAGCTTTTTCTTTGCTTTATCAGGGTTAGATGCAAGAGTATCAATTGAAATTTCACCATTTAACATTATGGATAAGATGTGTTTGGACCATTTCTTGGGGAACTCATGAGTTGATGGCAATAGATAACTGGACATTGTGGCTAGGGTGGATTCATTCAGAGTGGACAAGAAATGTTTCCTAAATAAGCTACACAAGCGCCACTTATACATAGCAGTTAGAGATGTTAACCCTTGTTCATAATGAATCATGGCCCCTGGGATGCATTGCGGGAGATGAAGACTTGCATGCCAAAACTTTGCTTCCAATACATTCAAAAAGGCTGGTTGAATAACACTGTACGTCTCTAGACCATACAGTATAGTCGGTACTACATTCTGTGTCCAAAATAAGATTGCTGATTTTATAGAAAATGAACCATACTTGAACACAATTAGTCTTGTTTGACGTATTGCAGCAGTTAATTTATGTTCAATTTTGGCTAGTTGGGAGTGGAGCAATGGTGAACCATCAAATATGAGGCCTAGATCTACATAGTTGGAAACCACCTCTAGGCTTGTGTGTTACATTTTCCACTCCATTTTATGTCGACGAGAGCCTTTTGGTGTATACACAACAATTTGGGTTTTCTTGCTAGTTACCACCAACTCATTGGCTCTAAAGTAAGTACATAGAGCTGTCAAGAGGTTTTGAAGACCGATGGGTGTTTTTGTTATTAAAACAAGGTCATCTGCATACCAGAGAGCTTTCACCTCAATACTATTCAACTTTGGAGCATCGGCACGAACCTTATCAAAGATCCATCTAACATCGTTGATGAAAAAGTTGAACAGTGCTGAGGCGAGAATACATCCTTGCTTCAATCCTCGTTCAGTTGATACTGCTGTTGACAACAACCCCTCTGAGTTCGATCTTATGAATACAGCAGTGTGTGAATGCATTGCAAAAATGATATCACTCAAAGTTGAAGGGCAGTTTGCTCTGGTTGGTTTATCGATGAGTTTAGGTCTTGAAACTGAATCAAAAGCAGAATGCAGGTCCACAAATACAAAGGTGATAGGTTTTTTTGCAGTTTGTGCATGCTGCTTGATGGCATGTAAAGTGATTAAATTGACAGCGGTCCCCAACCCTGCTACAAAGCCGGTCTGGGTAGGATCACGCTGATTAGCTTTGGTCGTCCATTGATTAAACTCTCTCAGAACCAGGCGAGTAAAAATCTTACCTGGGGCGTCTAACAGTGCTATGGGGCAATAACATTTAGGATCCTTACAATCACCTTTTTTTTTATAAATAGGCACTATTAGTGATGTGCGCCAGAACCTCAGTATGGTTTTAGATAACAAAATGTGTTGGAAGGTGTTGTTTAATATAGTCGCCCATTCTTGTGGATTTTGCTTGAACATGTGGTTCCTGAGGCTGTCAGGACCAGCAGCTCTTGAAAAGGACGATTTGTTTGAGTTTTTATTATAACAAGCAGACATGAAATTTTCACTGTCAATTTGGAAAAGATGGGCTTTTCTGGATCGAGTCCAATTTCGATAAGAACATCTCGCTGTTTTAATGGCTTGGAGCTGATCAATCAAAGGCAATTTGCATAATTTGCGTATCTCGTTTTTATAGGATTTTTTCTGATTTTGTAAGGCAAGGTCAAAGCCATGAATATGAGAGCTAGACGCTCTATTATTCGATGGTAAAATGTTTTTAAATGTATTTAGCACATCTACATACAATTCAACATCATTTGTTCTCTGATTATTCAAAATGGCCATATTTAAAAATGAGAGCTTATCGGATGACCAACAGAAGCGATTTTTACCATTATTGACTAACAGCATTTGTTTGGACCACTTCAGAGGTATGGTACCAGTTGGACCTGGAATGGACCAATACAAGGAGAGCAGATGATGATCACTACTTGTTTGCTTAACAATTTCGAATTTGCTGGAATTCACGAATATATTGTCACACATTAAAATATAATCAATTAAAGATCTAGAATCTCCCCGCTCCCACGTGTGCTTTGGAGGGATGTCACCCAGGATAGCCCCGTTAGCCATCTTTAGATTTAAATCTTTAACAAACATGCTCTATCTCCGACTTGCGTTACACACTCCCTTATCATTTATTGGGAGACACGCAAGATTCAGATCACCTACCAATATAGTGCCAGAGATTTTATGCTGAGCAATTGTTTCGAAAACCAAAGATAGGACACGATAGAAAGCATCATCAGTAATACCCGCTGGATTATGCTAAATGTTGATAAGAGCATATACTTGCGATCCGTGAGTGACCTTGACCAATTGTATAAACCTGTTTGGCGAAAACCAATCAAAAATTGGAACCACTGCTAGACTTTATTGCAACTAGCAAGCCAGCAGTTGGTCTACATTTACCTGACGTTAGCGCAGGTAATAAGATGAAGTCATGATCATCCCATGTGGGGGATTGTAACATCCAAGTTTCTTGTAAGGCCACGATGTCAAAGCAATTCAATTGATTATTAGAGGCCCATTTGAGGTGAGAAAAACCGCGTGTGTTCCAACTTGCCAGCGAAATTGTCTCGATTTTGTTGCTTATTAATGGTTACGATTGATTTTTGAGGTTAAAAAACGCTCTGTGAGCTATTGTCAGCAATGCAAAATGGACAAACGCAATCCAAGACTGGTAATGGGACTGCATTTGCAACCAATCGATTAGCCTCTTGATGATTTTGACGGGCTGGATTTAAGACTAGCAGAAAACCAATGTTAAAGAGATCCATTTTCGCTTTCCATAATGTATTGCGAACCAGCCCAGATTTGATCCATGGCCTTACAATTGATACATTTCTGTCACAAAGGAATTCAATTTGGACAAAGTCATTCGAGGAAAGATCTTCTAACGCCTGGATTTCAGCAAAAATATTTAACACACTTGAGCGACACAGATCATATTTTGCAAAAGGGCCATCACGACATTTCAGAATCAGGGTATGGAAAGAGTTAAATCTTTGCGTATTAACATTTTGTTGATTATTCATCTGCGATTTGGAGTGTGAATCAAAGTTCTCATTAGGGATTTCAATGTTTTTACACGAGGAGTCACGATTGCTATGAGGATTCATTGCAGCTGTATTTTTTGAGCAAGCCATATTAATTTCTCTAGAGGAATAGTCATCTTGTGGCTTTGGGGCAGCAGTCATTTGTGTGATTGAGGATTTATCAGTCACTCGGTTGACCTCCGGGATCACCTCGAAGAGCCTTCTAAGTAGATAGGCATCGACCGCCGATTTCAAGGTAGACATACGATCTTCAAAATCCGGAGCATATGCGGGGAGATGATGTCTATCTAGACCCAGTGAGGTTACCCGAGTCGGAATAGATGAAGGTGCCCCATCAGAAGTTTGATTCTGCAGGGGAGGAACCATGAACAAGTTATTATCAAGCAATTCAACAAGCTCGTTCAATGGTGCATATCCGAAAGGCAGAGCCTGAGACTGACTTGTCACTGGAGGGTTAGGCAGAGGCATGGTGCTAGAGTCTTTGGCTGCAGGAGGCTTGAGGGTCGTAACATGGTCGTTAGTCCCTCCTGTTTCCTGTGGAGGCATAGCTGTGGAATGGCAGGACAAAATAATACTAATGTTGGACTTTAGTATTGAGTGTGCTAGTCTTCCCCACTCTTTTTAGGAACAATGTTTTCTTGCCATTTTTTTGGAACTGCGAAGAGGTCTCTTCGCTTACGTTAGCTTTCGGGGGTTCATTATGAACAGTTCTTTCAGGCGAATCAACACTGACCGAAGAATCATTTTTCTTAGCACTTGTGACCTCCACACACTCCACAGGGCGGATGATTTTCGTGAACATAGGTAAGACTGTCTTCAAGGTATCTGAGGTCATTGGGCCAGAGATGTAATTACTCTCCAATACTGACAATCTCTGTGCGATGTTAGATCTTAAATGTTCAGAAGAGATAGGGCCAGAGGTGTTTTGGGTTGCTAGTGCAGAGAGTCTCTGCATAATGTTCTTAATGGATTCAGTGGAGGATGGTTCATGCATGATGCGTTTCATCCATTTAACAATCTGATCTATTTTTGTAGATTGGTGAGCTATCTTGCGATCCATCGCTTCAAAGAGTTTGAATAGACTTGCTATAGTTGTATTGACCGCACCTAGAGTGATCTCTAAGAGCGTGGAATTAGCAACTGCATCACCAGGATTCTTAGAAGACAAACAACGCCACGGTGTTGGTTGAATAAAAGTTTCATCAACAACATATCTGGTAGAATCCATGGAGCACGGAAGATTGTAGTCAGTAACAAAAGACAGTCTAGAGCTTTCTAGGTCGTTAATACTAGGGTGCAAAGGAGCATCAATCATCGGGGTCTCCTTGGCACTCACATCTACAATTTCGACCACTTCATCACATACAACACTCACCGCAGAGACATTTAAGCTTCGAGCTTCAGCTTCCGCAACACAATCAGCATCGCACTCAACATTAGTTGTTACTTCAATACAACTCAAAGTTTCTTCCTCAACTACCGAAACCATTCTCTTTTGTTTTATGATTTTATTAGGTGTCTGAGGAATTGTCAGTATTGTTTGATCGGAAATAATGACAGAAGGAATCATCACATTAAGATCAGTGTTGTAAGTACTTATAGACTCCGGGATGGAGTTGGCCACTGGCAGAATAACCAGCTCAGATTGCACCAGGGCTTGAGTTGATGCTGAGGATTCACTTACTTTTTCATAAAAGTTTCTAATGTCGCGATTTTGAAAAGGGGTTTTGTTAACTGGGGTAAGAGTGATGGATTTCTTAGATGTACGAGATATGCGATTTTTTTCATCACTCAATTTGGACAATGAACCATTATTTGGGGTTATGCATACATTATTTGGTAATGAGCCGATAGATATGGCACTTCCATTATTGTTGCATGAAACTTGGGCCGGCAAACCAGGCATATCAGATTTTAGTGTATACATAACTCGTGACATCAAGACCTACACACCGAATCTCAAGCACACAGCCGCACACTTTCTTTCAAGTGTGAGCTGGGCTCTAGTTCATAAACAAAAGCAAACCTGGTAAAGAAAACAGGATTAGCAATAGCAATAGCATGGAAACGTGCGTTAGTAGCATATAACAGAGATAGCTTCAACTAATCTCAATTACAACAGACCTGAAAGTGTACAGTGGTGAGGTGATAGATCTTAACCTTTTATTCTACGGTGAATAGAAAAAGGAAGCACCCCCAGCCTGGGCCCGGTCACCGCAGTGAAGCGGCAAAGCAGGACTTTCCGGGGTTTCCACGGGTGCGCATGCGCGGTGCGCACGCGAACACAGTGGAAATGTAAGTAACTGTGTCAGTTCAGTTTGAGTCTTTAATTCCCTTGAAGTAATCTTTCACCTTATGGACTTTGAAGTACACGAACGTAGCAGAGTAAACACCCCAGGTTGCAGAGAATGCAGAGCGGGCCACGACAAAGTGGGACTTTCCAGGGCATCCCCTAATGTAAGCAAACTCATTTGTCATTTTTAAAAGTGCATTTGTTTTTCATTCTCACGCCTATTCTACAAAAAATAGCTTTACTAAAACCTCTGTAACTCCCTCAGTTTTTGTGATAGAAACAAAATTTCAACTCCTACTTGTAGCCGACATCCATAGCCATTCCCCCGCTATCGCAAATATCGCGCACTGAAAAGTTTGCCGCAAATTTCCATTCTGAGAAATGTTTTACACGTGTAAAATAGCTTTAACTGCTTCCGACTTGGGCCTTAAGATTTCAATTGTTTTCTGTTGACCAAATCATTGCTTGTGCGCAACTATCCAAAGCGGCTCCCATAAGAATTTATAACAATTTCAGCAATTTTGACCACATTTGATATTTTTGCCCAGTCCATTCTAAAGTCAATCTTGAAAGCCAGTCTGACAGCTGAAAGTCAATTCCGTTTTTCTCTTGTGTTGCTGGGGGAAAGTGGGACTGATATTCTGTTTGATTTATGCTGTTCCTGAATGCCTGCTCTCTCCTCCCATCTCTTTATATTGCTTATTGGGGGGTTGAGGGAGGTTGCAGGGGGAACGGCTAACCACAGTGCTATCTGATCTGAACCAACAGAAAAGTATTATGTTCTGTGCTGCATTTGTTTTGCTTATTACCTATTCCTAGTGATATTATTCAGTGTTCTGTCAACCCATTGGTGATAGTTTTACATCTATTAAAACATATTGTGATAACATTTTAAATACATAAATAAATATTTACCTTTGTAAAACAGCCCGATTGCTGGTTCATTGTGACCGGGGGGTTCCAGGAGACGGGTGTGATATGAGTGGTATATCATTCAGAATAATGAATGTTTAGACAAAAATAAATAAGGATTTCAGTTGTGCACTTCATGCTGAGCTTTGACTTGGGTGTGTGCCGGATTGAAATCATTTACACAGCGCATTGGGAAAACAGCCAGTGCATGGTCAGAAATAGAATCGAGGTTATTTTGGAGTCCAGCACAGTCCTTAGAGGAGGTTGACATGTTGACGAGAAAGACTAATCAGGAGATGGAAAAGTTCACAAAGAAGGCAGGCATGAGTTTTACTAGGCATCCTTCATTAGCTGGAAATCCCTGGGATAGTTCAAGCCTGATGGTGTTGAGCTGGCTGAGGAAGGGATGGACACTTGGTCAATGGGAATTTTCAACATTCTTGGCCAGTGGTCAGGTAGGGCTGGAAGTAGAGCCTACGAGGCAGGGCATTGTAGTGGCACCCATGGGAGGTGTAACCACCAGTGAGGTGTGGAGACGGTATACAGTGGCCCTGGAACAGAAAAAGGTGCCCACCACCAGGAAAAGAGTATATTAACTGGGAAGTGCACTGAGGCCCCTCATTATGCAACCGGCATAGTGGGGGCAATGATGAAAGACTGGCAACTTAACAGCATGACACTCGGGGAGAGGGCCAATAGTGGGTTGGCCTAAAGAAAAAACTAAGTATTTGGCAGCAATCAAATAAACAAAAAATAAATAAATATCACACCTGTACTCTAGTTTTATATTAATAAATCTTACATCCAGTTTTAAATTTTGAAATGCAGACAGCATCCAGTCTCTGATATTTCGGGCAATGGGAGCAGAACAGTTAGGGGTAGTAGTTTAAAGGAACAGAAGCATAGTATGCCCAGCATAACACCTTTAATAATTTGGCCCTGCACTAGTAGGGGACATCTTAGGGCTACAAATAGCATATCTGATATTCAATAGGACTTAAGGTGTCTGTTCCATCAATATGACCTTACCATGCAACTACCGTAAGCTGGCTAGCCTTTGTTCGCTTTTGACTATCTGTGAAATGATGTTGCTCTGGCTCCACCCTACCACTCCCGCTGTGGCACAATGGTTGTGGGCTGTCACATGGGCCCAGATATAGAAGAACGTTGGACCTTAATACAGCCCACAAACTGCACACCCGGAGACATATGGCCCCCCTTCTGCAACTATCTGTTGTCAACACAGGACCCGACCAATAAGGCTAAAGGAACCTCACGATTAATGGTCTGCACACCCAATACCTGTTCTATTGCACTGCCATGATCACATCCCCCTTTCACATAACCATTTATGACCTATCATATGTTATAGTTTCCGTACAGTTAATAATTAAGTTTGTGAAGAATTGTACTTGTTGTCAAAAGTTTGTTTCTACTCTGGTTGTACTGTCAGCACAGGATAAATAAAAGTAAAAAAAGAAACTGAATGGTGTTGGCAGAGGAGAAGGTGGAGTTGAGCCGCTGACTCTGCACAGGTATTAGGTAAGGCAGTTACCGGTGTACATTTTTGGTAGCCTGATCAGCAATGGGTGGCAAATGGGAGGTAAGACATCATGCAATATTTAAGAGGAAAGTAGGGCCGAATAGGTCTCCTGTCTTGCTAGCAGACAATGCACTGCTATATCTTTCCCACCCACCCTTGCACAGAGATGGGTGTCAAAGGGTAACATGTTGGTTTCTTAACACAGAGGCCCCGGAACAAAAGCAGGTTGGATACAACTGTAGAGAGGGATGATTCGCTGGGAAATGGACTAAGGCCCCCGTTATGGAAACAACATGGTGGGGGCGCTCTTGAGAGAGGGGCAACTGAAGGTCACGGCACTCATGAAAAGTGATGAGTAGCAGCTTAGTCCAAAGAAGTTAATCAAGTTTATAGCAAAGATACCATGTACTCTCCAGCTTTATACAAAATAAAACCCGTGGCCCATTTTAAATTCACGCAGCATCCAGTCTCTGTTATTTAAGAGGAGTGCGGGAGGGCAATAGGGGACGAGGGTATGTTTAAGAGGTCAGAGGTGTAATGCGTGCAAAATAATACAAGAATATGAATCTACAATTCTTCAGGACCCATCTACGGTCCTCTGCATGCCCAATACATATTAATGGAGTAAATCTAGAAAAAAGGAAATGGAATATCATGGAAATCAAAAGCACGATAGTGTATTTGATTCAAAATGCACAACCTGTTCGGTTTACTGTCTGAGTATGACCAGCATTTAGCATATAAATGGCCTCCAATAAATGTGATCGTTATTAGATTGCTACCAGAAGATTAGCCCAAAATGCAGACACCCACGCTGATACATTAAAGCTACCTCAATTTTCAAACTTTAAAAGCACTTTCGTTCAGTGCCACACAGATCAATTTACACAGCACTTTTCTCCATAATCCAAACCAAATCACGGGGTCCAATCGAGTTAAACCATATTGAAAAGCGTGAGAGCAAATGCACGAAAATGCAATTACTGCAAACAAACTCCATTTTCTCCACTCAGAAGGGAATTTTCAGGGAACATTGTAGTGCCATCGAGTAATATTTTCACAGGCCTCACCAGGCAATTCTATTTTCTTTTCAGAGCCTTGCTCGCAATCTAATGTAATCTGCTGCACAGAGGATCTCCTCATTTTTTTGCCATTTCTACAGAAGTGGATATTACCAGGTCCACATATCCTATGTCAACCAGAGTGATTTGCACCTTGCCAGTCAGGAAGACAAACCAATCACTGGTGCCCCACATTGCACACTTCATCCAGAAGCACAAAGCATCCCTTTGTTTCTATATTATTTACAACTATAATCAAATACAGGATGGGCCAAAAGAGAGAGGCAATCTTCAGAAACAACTCGCTGTATAATGAATGCCTCCCTGTTGCAATCTTGTATTTTATTTCTTATATATACAACTACAGTCTACATCAATTCCCTTGATTGAAATTAACACAGATCGCCCAAAAAGCCCCCCCTTTACTTGTACATGGCTCGGTTTCTTCCTATCAAGGTTTGTGCTTTAGAAATATAAATAAACACCATTGCGCGCGCACACACACACCCGCGCGCGCTTTATGATACAAACCCTCAGCTTTCTCGACATCCACTATAAAACATTGTATTCTACAAACCCTTACCCTAGCCGTACAATTTTGAGATTTTACATTACACACCTTCTGGAATATTTGTGTACATCAGCTTAAACATACACACATCACTAACACATTTTCAAAGGTTTATTTTCTGTTTCCATTTAACTTGTTAGTTTAAAAGAGAGATTAAATGGGGAAAATTATCTGAATATAAAAGTGACCTCTATACTGTCATTGGAGCACCACATATGAATTAAGTTTTCTCCCCTTTTTATGACTGCTGACAAACCATTGCTATTCGTGGCTACTCCATTGTGGCCTATCCGGAGCCGTGGCAGTGGTTACGATTCATTAAGAACTTCCAGTCATCACTTTTAAGCATTCTAAATGTCAACTGAGTGGAACAACCAAGCACGTACATGGATCCTGAGTTGCTATGCCTTGAGATCCAAGCAACAACTCACTATTGATGCCCAACGAGGCCGAGGCGTGCAGGGAGTGGTTTGCGGTGCTCAAGGGATGTTAACTAGCAGTTTGGGATGGGGCTAGGTTGGCATATGTTGTTTTCTATTGTCTAGTGTCAAAATAGGATAACACCCTGCCCTGAACATGCTAGTGTTTAGGATTCATTCAAAGCGGTTCATGATATTCATGATGGGTTTATCAAATCAATGCACTTTGGAAGCTTCAGTAGCAATTCATTTGAAGAAATTGGGCCACCTGTTACCAAGGATGTATAAAAGAAAAGCACATGACTGGGAATGCGATGTCCTGACAACATGGACTCATCCAGTGCAGTTAACTACGTTTTAATCAATGTTTAGTCAATCTATCCATAAACGGTACTGAACAGATACACATGCATTTTTTGAATCATCATTCATCAGACACCCTTTCACCAAATAGGCTTTTCTGCTCATCAATGAAATGTGCTAAATATTAGGAGGATTGATGAACACATGTAGAGCATTCAATGGCAAAGACCCCTAAAAATCTTCTTCAACCTTAGGGGCACAATACACATTTGCAGGAGGATCCTTGAAGCCAGTATCTAGTGTGGTAGGTTTCATCCCAGATGGTGTAGAGCAGTGGACTTCCTGCTCCCCTGACCATCTTGCTCCTGTCCCATAAAACCAGTTAAGACACTGCCAGAAGTGCAGCCCACATACCTACATCGAATGTGGCTTTCCCTACTGTGGTGAACCAGAAGAAGGACTCAGACTATTATGTGCCATGTTAAGGGTTTTTATTCAAATAAAAAGAAACGCTTATCTAGCCCTACCGCTATGAGAGAAGTTCCCTGCTTAACCAACTAAAAATAAAGGTGCCCGTCAAAGCCTGAAAATAAATAGTCCTGAGTCCAGAGCCTATTCAGCTCTCTGTCCCTACCACTTAGGAAAACTTAACAAAAAGAAGGAGGTCATACTCTCTGTCAGTGGCTGCTGCCTGGCCCAATCACTTGGATCTCCTGTCCCTAGGAAGTTTGTCAATGTCACAAAACACACTTCACAACCTCTCTGTGGGTTTTGTAGGTTAAATCCCAGTTCTTGACAAACAATTCTCTCTCTCCAGGAAGAAAAGGCTTTTCATATGCAAGTCCACCAATTTAGACTTGGTTCTGTACAATGTTCTTGTTTTTATGAAAAAAAAACACAGTTCACAACCCCTCTGCAGGTTCTGTAAGTCAAATCTCAGTTCTTATGCAAGTGCCAAGTATTGAACAATCACGAGGGCTGAAGCCTATGTGAGGTGGAGTGAGCACGTCTCTAAAGGCCAGAGAGGGTAAAGGCACCCTGTTTAATAAAATCAAATAGTCCTAAATAAGATGCGGTAATGGACAAAATCGTGGTTTCCCAACATGTGACTCATAAGACAAAAACCAGGGCTATTCATTAAAACCTAGCTGGAGATAGTAGTCTGCTCATACCCCCCCAATGTTCCAGAACAGTGAGCAGACTACAAGGTCAACTACAAACAGAAGACCTTGGCTAAGAATCCCGTCCATGACATACGATGGACTAATTGGGAAAACAAAATGAGTTGACGCATCTCGAGCACCTAGGTTTCATGCTACTCACGCCGCCGCTAAACAAGCCGAATGTACAAGGTTGGATGAGGTTACCAACCAATCATAAAGCCTGCCTCAGACGTTCACATCCGATGTTGCAAACCTGCTTCCATATTCTCTGCTGTAATCAGTATAGTACGTAGGTAGAAGTAGCTCAGGGCATGTTCTACAGACAAGTTGCAGGCAATGAGATATTAACACTTACAGTAGACATGTTCCCCTAATCCAATCCCTCCAGGTAGTAGGTTTTGCAAAATGCCACATAGGATGATGTCATAAATGACACATGAAAAAGTATATAAACTCTGTACAAACAAGAGGAGGTGTGATTATGCATGCATCTATGTCGATAGCTATACAAATCCCTGCTTGCTTTCACAGATATTAGAGCAGTATTTTACCATCTTCTTTGGGTCTGTCTGGTTATTTGGTCTAAGATATTTACTGGTAATTCGATATAGCAAATAGCGTACGCTTCAAAGTGCTAGAGCACACAACTAGCTAGCTGGGCCTTAAAAGTCAAACACAAACACATGAATGAGATCTGCTGAGTGAACATTTTCACCATCACATCCGAAGGCTAAAAGGGGAAACCGTTGCCATCGAAATCGCACCGTCCGGATGCTTGTTGTATGTTTGAGCTTTAACAAATCCACATATCACTTTAATACAGAAAAACACATATACAATGGGAGAATAAGTTGGGGCCCAAGTCAAGTCACATTCATAATATGTTTTTAAAATATAACATTATATTAACTGCAATCTGTTTTTATTATAAAACTGTAAGTAGTTATGGAATATAACCCACAATGCTTTAACTGCACATCTTCATTGATACGATCATCCTGATATCCATAAAATGCAGCAGACTATAATTAAAATTCAGTTTTTAAGTATAAGTATTGCTGTAGGGACTCATTTTGTATTTTCTTTTAATTTGATTTTCTGCAACTTTTTATATGGTTAGTAGGATGAACACACTGAAAAGACAATTAGAATACATTGCGTTGCAACATCTTATCCAGTTGCTTAGTTCGCAGCCAGTAGAGACTCATGTTACAAGGAAGCATTTGGTGGCTCCCCCCGCTAAATCCCATGCACCACACCTTCCCTTTTCCATAAAGTTTAAAAAGTTATGATTGCACTTTTGCCGCTTCTGGATCTGCGCCTAATCCGCATTTCCATTGTCACCAGAGAAATAGAAGGAACAAGTTACTTACCTGTAACTGTTGTTCTCCAGCATGGGTCTGGCATGGATTCACATGCTCATGAATATTCCCCGTCGTCAGGCTGGGAATCCTCGGTAAAGAAAAAATCAGTATCAGTTTCGTTTCTGATCTGTCTTTCGTAGTAGTAACCAATCACTGATCTCTGCGTCATACTGACCACAGCCAATGACTGCCCTCTACCTAAGCCCCGCCTCTGGCAACCATCTTCAGATTTGGTAGCACGTGAAGTGGCAGTATGACCAAGTGAAGAGCCGCAGAGGGGTAGGCGGGAGGGTTCGCATGTGAATCCATGCCAGACCCATGCTGGAGAACAACAGTTACAGGTAAGTAACTTGTTCCTTCTGCAGCATGGGGTCTGGCATGGATTCACATGCTCATGAATAAAGAATACATAGCAGTACACACATGCACAACCACGGGAGGTGGCAAAGGCTCAACATTAAGCATTACATCAAACTCAACATTAAGCAATTCTTACCTCCTCACCAGGCTCACCTTAGGCGAACAGGTTGCACAGCACTGCTTGGCCGACCCTGGACTCCTCCCTGGAATCCCGATCGATGCAGTAGAATTTCGTGAAGGTGTGCGTCGACCTCCACGTAGCAGCCCTGCAGATGTCCAGCAAGGGCACACCAGATAGGAACGCCGTGGTAGCTGCGATCGCTCTGGTGGAATGGGCTCTCGGAGGGCCAGGCAGCGGTCGGTTTGCCAACCGATGACAGTACATGATACAGCCGGAGAGCCATCTGGAAATGGAAGCCTTCGAGAGAGCCTTCCCCTGATTGACAGGTCCAAAGTTCACAAAGAGTTGTGACGTCTTCCGAAAACACTTTGTGCGGTCCATGTAGAACTTCAGCGCTCTAGCCACATCCAGCGAGTGCAAAGTCCTTTCAGCCGGCGACGAAGGCGACGGGAAGAAAACAGGCAACACCAAGGGTTTGTTGAGGTGGAAGTCCGACGGCACCTTGGGCATGAAGGAGGGGTGCGTCCTGAGCACTACCCTTGTGTCGTGAAAAGTCAAATACGGGGCCTTGCAGGAAAGGGCCTGGATCTCTCCCACCCGTCGTGCGGCGGTGATGGCCACAAGAAACGCTGTTTTCGACAAGAACTTCAACGGAGCCGAGTGCAGAGGCTCGAACGGAGGTCCCATGAGCTTGGTCAGCACCACGTTGAGCTCCCACGCCGGGGCCGGAGCCTTCACCGGCGGGAACGATCTGAACAGTCCCTTCATGAACTCTTTCACCAGACGATGAGACCACAAAGACGTCTGCCCCGTGGTTCTGGTGTATCGGGAGATCGCAACAAGATGAATCTTGATGGACGCGTTCGCCAGTCCAGCTTTGGCCAGCGTCAGTAGGTACGGCAGTACTTGGGGAGCCATAATCCGTAGAGGGTTAATCTTCTGTGCGTGGCACCAGACAGAGAACCTCTTCCATTTGTGTCCGTAGCATTTAAGAGTTGAGGACGCCCTGGCCTTTGCAAGAACCTCTCTGCAGTCGGCCGGTATGTCGTATCCTCCAAACTCTAACGCTGCAGGAGCCAGGCCTGCAAGCTCAGCGACTTCGGGTTGTGATGGAGGATGGCGCCTCCTTCCCTGGAGAGAAGATCCGCGTCCACTGGCAGCTTGATTGACGGGGACGCTGACAAGTCCAGAAGGTCCGGGAACCATATCTGCCTCGGCCACGCAGGTGCGACGAGGATCATCCTGCACCGTGACATCTTGAGCTGGTTGATGAGCCGGATCAGCAAGGGCAATGGAGGGAACGCGTATAGAAACAGGCCCTCCCAGGGGAACGAGAAAGCATCGTCCATGCTCCTCGGCTGGGGAAACCTGCTGGCGAACCTCCGGCACTTGGAGTTCGTCGCCGTCGCGAACAGATCGATCTGGGGTGTGTCCCACTGTTGGAAGAGGCGGTCCATTAGATCCTGTCATAATTCCCACTCGTGGCACGAGTGCAGCTCCCTGCTGAGTGAGTCGGCGATGGTGTTTTTTATCCCTGCCAGATGAAACGGCACCAGAAACATCCCTTGGGCGACGGCCCAATGCCACAGATCCTGCGCCTCCATGGACAGGGCTGGGGACCTGGTTCCGCCCTGTTTCCTGATGTAGAACATGGTGGTGGTGGTGTCGGTGAAGATCCTCACCACCTTGCCCTTGAGGGACGGAAGAAAGGACCTGAGGCCCAAAACACTGCACGGAGCTCCAGGGCGTTGATATGGAGGGACTTCTCCGTCGGGAGCCAAAGGCCTCTTGCGTGCAGATTTTCGGTGTGCGCTCCCCACCCTTCCAGGGAGGCATCCGTGGTCACTGTCTCCTGGTGGCCGGGGGTCTGGAAGTCCATGCCCGCCGTCAGATGCGCGCGGGTGCCCCACCACCAGATCGCTCGTCGGAAACTCTCGTCGAGTGTGATCCTCTCCTCGAAGCATCGCCCGTCGTCTGGATCCAGCGCGCGTCCAGGAACTCCTGCAACGGGCGCATCCGGAGCCTGCACAGGCGGATGAGGTAAATGCAAGAAGACATCATTCCGAGGAGGGACTTGATGGACCTCACTCTGGCCGCGTCCGCAACCAGCATCCGCTGCACCTTGCCCAAGATGGCCCTCGTCCTTCCACGTGCGTCTTGTCCTCATGTAGGCAGTAAAGACAAAGGGAGTGTTCGTCCTCCTTAAAGACATTCTGAAGCTGGCATCCAGGGCAGACCCTGAACAGCTTTCCGGGCGTCGAGCTTCCCTTCTCCTGGGCCATGACCGAAAAAAATAGAAGTGCAGTAAAAATCTGAAGATGGCTGCCAGAGGCAGTCATTGGCTGTGGTCAGTATGAAGCAGAGATCAGTGATTGGTTACTACTACGAAAGACAGATCAGAAACGAAACTGATACTGATTCTTTCTTTACCGAGGATTCCCAGCCTGACGACGGGGAATATTCATGAGCATGTGAATCCATGCCAGACCCCATGCTGTTGAAAGAGGGCTCTTTTTGGCACCCTTCCAGGTCTCTCAGAGGCCAGTTTGGTTTGGGATTGTTGTCACTCGGGCATGTTAGCTTGGGCTACAGACCATTACCATTCAATACAGCCCACTGCCATAGTATAGTTTAATTAATAAAAACACATCAGTGGTAATTAACTAGAATACAGCCGAGTGTAAAGGTATGTTGTATAAAATGCTATTCATTCCATTGTGGAAAAGGCAATATTTAGATAAGTTGTAGACGAAGAGAAGCTCAGGTAAGGTGTTACTAAAGAAAACTATATTCTAGGCCACAAGAGAAAAAGGAAATAAAATGGTTCAAACAGATTAAACCAAAGCTTAATATCCGAACCATATTCGTTGGCACAGCAGTGAATATCACCAGCACAAAGAAACCATAAAATACAGGTAATTAGTTGATAGGATTTAAAGCAGCTTGATGGAGGCTGCTTTTACTGCAACAGCTAGGATGGCTATTCCTCCCCTCCCTCCGCCTCCAACTATACAAAGCAACACGTTTGCAACAGATCGATCAAACTCTCTACGAACACAGTTATAACTGATCATATAGGTCCCCTTCTGTTGGGTAGTTTGTACAAAGGATAAACTGGTTCAAAATGTGTTAAAGATTTAACAAAGCAATCTGAGGAAAAACGTGAAAAGGGAGGAACCTGGGATAGTACATTGGAACGTGTGTAGTACAAGTAGCAGAACACCTCATGTAATATTCATGTACAAATCCTATAATACATGTGAGTAGGCTATGAGGTATTCCTTTCACCATGGCAGAATATGTTCAAACACATGTAAGAAGTGTACACGTTCTTTCTCTTTACCAACGGTGACCATCAGTGAGCCATTATTGGTGTTCTAAGAGCTCTGATAAAAGCCACATGACTTGAACCTCCCCCTGCCTGCTTGTCGTAGGCACATTTACTTGCTCCATATTTTGCAAGATAGCTGAAATCGACAACCCACTGATTAGTATAATCCTTACAACAATCAGTATTATGGAGAACCTCTTACACACAGTCAATTTTAGTGACAACGATTATATAGGTTTGCCTTTCATGCAAAACCCCCAAATGGAATCTGCATTTGATAGTGGGAAGATGTAAACTCATCTTTGTCGAATTTTCAAAAGATTATAATATTATAGCAGAATATTATGTAGCTTGTTCCACAATAATACACGCTAGCCAGGTATTATATAAAAGGAAAGTATCCTTTAAGTTACAGTCTCAGAATAGAAAGTATAGTACACGAGATAAGCACCCCCACCACACCACATACAAGTGTCTCAGGCCAGCCTTGGCATATCTGCCCCACTCTGAGCGTTTATTCCTCTTCTTTCATGCACTGGGCATTCAACAAGATACATATCTTGCATTAAATATGCCATACAAATACATTTATGCACCATTCTGAGGCCATACATGTGCTAGATACTACTTGGAGGCCACACATATATGAAAAGGCTCTGTTATATTAATGATATGTTTGGCATCTGGTATGGCCCACTAGATGGTTTGAAATAATTCCCTTTATTGCCACCCATAAAAGGCCAATAAAATCTATTTGCTACACTTTGCTACCTGCGACTCACAAGAAGATATCTTTGGAATAAGGTGCCCTTGTGGCCAATTCTATGTAGGCAAGGCCAATCGGAAAGTCAAAATGAGATGGAATGGACATTGTTCTTCCATTCAATTAACAAATCTCACTTCACCATTAGCTCGACCTATGTAGAGAACAACCATAATGTATCCAAGCTTCAAATATATGTCCTAGAAGTGGTCGCCAAACCAAAGGTGGGAACTATGATTGATTACTTTTGAATAGCCTTTCCAAACACCTTAATCCCGAGTGATTATAATGAGCTACAACATTTTCTATAAGCATTGAATGTCATACTTGTGGAGTGATGATATTTCACATCTATCTAGTTAAATATACTAACTTACAATGACTGATTGTTGATAACTTGATGTTTGAGGATTTTGATATTCCTTAGTGGATAACAGATTCAATATATTGATCATTTGCTGATGATATTCTTCATTAGTATAAGTACATCAACTTACAACACCGGATTGAAGATAGCCATATGTTTATGACCGATAGTTGTTAACTGATGATAGATTTCAAACTTTTCATTAAACTCCTAGTATCATTTACATGAATTTATAGGTAAACACTCAGACATTCAGGATGACTTTGACATACATTTCCGTACAGGCTTGCGTAACAGTTGATTCTATGATTTGTGATTTATTTACATCACACAATTAGTTTGCATAATTGCATGAATTCCATGATTCATGATATTACTTACATCACATGATTAACGTTGTGTGACGTGTGATGTCACTGAGTGGTGGCGCGAGGACGTCACGCACAAGCATATAACTCTATTCTCTAAATGGAAACCGTATTATATATTGTGGGGCAATTGGGAGCAATCCTTTTAATCTGCTTGGATTCCACTCTTCATGCAAACTGATTGGGAACTGGTAAGAGTTGACAATGGGATTCCCCTTGTTATTTTGCTTCGTTTTGAATCAATGTACACTTACTTTTTTTCCTGTGTTATGGGCTAGTGGCTCAAAGTTGTACATATAGGTTCTTAAAATCCTGATATTTTCTTTGGCAAGGATTCTTCAATAGGTAACTTATCTTTTTCTAATTGGATGTATACATGTTCATATTATTCCTTTCATTGATGCACATTGAGCACTTGGAATGCTGAGTCCCCTTGTCTTCCGTTCTAGTGAGGACATTATCAGATATTTTATCGCTGTGGATGGTCTTGTTAAAACAGGTAACCAGAGCTATTTGAGCCTGCGTGGGCTGGAGGGGTGAGCTTTGCGATTTATATCTGAAGTATTATTTTCTA
This sequence comes from Ambystoma mexicanum, assembly GCF_040938575.1. Taxonomy (NCBI): domain Eukaryota; kingdom Metazoa; phylum Chordata; class Amphibia; order Caudata; family Ambystomatidae; genus Ambystoma; species Ambystoma mexicanum. Next base: position 677,107,356 of record NC_090934.1, read on the forward strand.
TTACTGTTATTATTTAGTCTCATATTCTTCTGAAGATGATCTGATGACTCAAACACGTCCAGTTTGATGTCCTTTTGTATTTTCCAAGAAGCTTTGTAAAACATGATGGAATTTTGTCGGTTTTCATGTATCTAAGTGACGTTATTGAATTACTACCTTATCGAATTGAAAATGTATTTCTGAAGTTGAAGATCTACATACATTTTTTCCTGTTTGTGATGGATTTACTGTGTAATATATACAATGTTCTTTTTATGAGTATTAAACCACATAGGAATTCTTAATTGGTTGGAGTTGAGCATTGATGGCCCCCCAAAATGTTCATAGGGCCTTTCATTACACTATGTACACAAAACCCACCCTTCCAACAATGCAGGCAATGTTGCACACTAATCATACATACAAGATATCACACAGTACCTTCTAAGGCCACGTACAATATTACACACATAATACAAACAGAATATCAAACACCTCTCTTTGAACGCCACGGCTTTATTACCCATGCTAATCATACAAGCAAATATCACACACCTCCCTTCCAACAAAGACAGAAAAGACAGAAAAACACAGGAAAGACACGATCACAAAAGAAGAGAGAATGCTCAACAACGAAGTATGCTATCAAAATCGCAGTCAAACATCAAACTCTGTGCTGTCCAAGAGTTAAGGCCTATGCAAAAACCCATGTGGTACAGTGCAGGGCAAGAAAGATAAGCCAAACAAATTGGAGGTTATTCATCCTATTGCATGCCACATACTGCACACCAACCCAACATGACCAAACAATGTTTTTGTATACAGTAAATTAAATTCACCTTCATATGCAGTTCAACGCGTAACACTACCACCCACAGGTGCAACAAACAAATGCCATCACAAATAGCCTGTGAATATCACAGAATGTTGATATCTACACAGTCTCAGAATCCGGCTAACCTGTGTACACTCACACATGCACCGTGAACCAACAAGGGAACAGATTTGACATCTAGACTGCGTGTAAGTAATATTGCCATCTGGCAAGGGTGCAGAAGTCCTGGCATTTTGATTTCTATCAATTACCAACCTTTTACAGGTAATTCCATCTCAGAAAGGGTCATCTGAAAATCAGATCCCCTTTCCTAAACTCCATGACAAAAGCATAGTGTGCACGTGTGCCCTGCTGGATCAGTATCCGATCTGCAGCACCTGCTCTCCAGTGACACAGAGCAGGTTCAGGGGACACATGGGACACAGGTGTCCGTTTGGCAGCTGCAGTGAAAGTCTAAGCACTGCAGTGCAAGGGCTTTATTTAAGACATGCATCCCTGCTCCAATAACTATATAACTATGAGAGTTGCTATCCGCATGTCACCTTAAACATTAAATACAAACAATATCTGAGTTTAAGGTACGGTGGCTAATATCTCTCATAATTATCCAAGCCACATCAAATTGATATCACATGTACCAGCACTGTGAGACCAGCTCAGCTGTGGAGGTGTTATGTGTATTTCTCTCCAGCCAGAATGTCTCTGATGATCCCAGAATGAATGTAGCCAATGGGGTTGCCACTCTTTGATCCTTTGTGAGGGCAGGTAACACCCACTCTAGTGAGACAGCCACTCCACAGCAAGCCGTTCTGGGACCAGGAATCAAAGGGCACACCCGTTACAAAAGGACTAGCCTCAGGCTAGTGGCGCTGCATAACAAAAGGGCATTTGATGCTATTGACAAGGGAAGGGGTGGGGTTAGAATAAGCAGAGGGAGCTCAGGCCAGCTGGAGGAAGGTTCCTCCATCTCGTTTTCTCTCTTTACCTCTCTTCCTTCCTGTTGCCTCCACTTCATTTAACATAAAGTGCTTTGTGTGTGATGTTAGAATTCAAAGTCCACTTGTGCCAAGAACAGGGATTAGCCCTCAAAGATGACTTGCTAAGGCCAACTCACCTGCACACTAAAAGAAGGGGTCTCCCCACTTCTTCTTTGAATCATCTCTGCACCTCTACCTGTAACTTCCTCAGCGTCAGTCGTTTTTCAGCGAAACAAGCTGGGGGTAGATATCTGTCTTCGGCTGTGCCCTCCCTTTGGAACAGCCTCCCTGCCACTCTAAAACTTGAGGAGAACCATCTCCGCTTCTGGAAGCACCTCAAGACCTTCCTCTTTGCTTCTTCCTTCGCTCCCCCTCTCCCCTGCTGATCTGTTCTCTCTTGGCACCGTGCACCTGGCCACTCTCTGTCCTCCGGGCCAAAGTACCTGCTCACCCTGCCACCCTCCCGCACTGCCTTCGGGCCACCCCTTGCACTGGGGTATGTATCTGTACTCATACAGCCCCCCCCTTATTCTTCCTGCACTTATCAGACCTACCCTGTCTGCTGCCTTAAACCCAACACTTGCCACTTGCTGGCTGCACTACCACTGTTTGTTGCCTTTATGATTTATTATTTATTTATTATTAATCTGTTTCTCCTTTGCTCCGCACTTTCTACTTTTCCCCCTTCCATGCACTTTTGCCCTCCCCCTCTCCCATGCACTTTCGCGTTCTCAATGTCACGTGGCCTAGTAAGATCGTTGTTTTGTTCTCCCATGTCCCCCTCCCTTGCCTTGTCGCGCTCTGAAACACTTGTGTACGAGCATGACAGAAATAAAATATCAATTCAATTCACCTTTGAAGTTTTCGTTTAGACCCTGTTGGGAGTGCAGTCCTTTCCAATGTCCTCCAGTTATGAGGTGAAGGCAGGTAGTCCAAGGCAGAGGCAAGCTCTGCTCCCTAACCATACCCAGGGCACATTGGGGGTAACCTGCTGCTGCAGCAAGAAATGCCTCTCTGCAAGCCACAGTGGTGCCCAGGACCCCACTGTGCTGAAAGGCTCCTGCTGGTGTGTGCAAGCCTCCCCATGTTTGGGAGCCCAAGAAAAGGGACCACTCTTGTGCTTGAGAACTTGGAGTGAGAGCCACAGCTCCGTGGAGCCAAGATGAACGACTGCAAACCATGATGTGAGCCTGTTTGACCCTGATCTTACCAACAGGACCCTCTGCAACTGCCTTTGGCAATCGTCGATCTTCAAACTGCTGTTACGCACATAGGAACCATATACAGCTGCACAGTGCCATCTGAAATCACATTGTTGAGTTTGCTTAGGCAAAGAAGCATTTCTGCAACTGCACTGGTCGAATCTCTGGATTCCTATTCACTGATCGAGTCGACTATCGAACCAACCATGGTTTTCTTCCCAAACCGTGTACTGCAAGCATTAAACCAAACAAACTCGTACTGCCATCTTGACATCATCCCATCCAACGTCGAGCCTCAAACATTGAACTGAACCTGGTGGTCTCCACAATCTGCATCACTGGATTAATGCAACATCCTTTAGTTTGAGCCCACCTCGACATCTGCTTGCCACTGGACAGCTGCATTTCAAACCAAATCAAACCCCCGAACGGCACAGAGAATCCTGGTTTGCTCTGGTTGAACCGCTAAGACACTGCAAAGCTAATTATTGCCTGATAACTGTACCCTGGTCCATTATGGGACCTGGAGACTGGCTAAGTCACTGTAATCCCTTTTGCAACTTAAGAACATATCCTTTTTGAATATTTTGGTTTTTATTGCCTTTTCTCCCCGTCTCATTACTGTGGCGGATCAGAATAAGGACGTGGACATGATGATGACATTTCCAAAAATTAGTTATTAAAGAATAAGGCCTCTGTTGCCTTGGCGCTATGGGGATTTCCCTGCCTATGTAAAAGAATAATGTGCTTGTTGGTTGTCAGGAAATGTCCAAATGAATAAGTCTGCTGTCCAAAACTAAAACTAAATGACCCTACTAAAACTTTAACAGACTGCAGTAAAGAGAATAGCTCCTTTGTCTGGATGGTTGCTTCTTGTGTTCATTTCGTTTACTTTCTTGTTAATATACAATTTGCACAGTATCTCTGTTCACCTTTGGTATCAATGCTTCAAACTATTTTACTAGGCTTTTCCCCTCTTGTTTAGGGATAGCTTTTGATACTTCCCTTCTTGATCTCTGCTGTATCCTTTGATCCAGGTAAAAGTGCCCTGGTTAGTGTTGTGGAGTACCACGTCCTATTTGCACTTTGCTTTGCGTGTAGTTATAGTTCAACCTTTTGTTGTTTGATCTCTCTGGTGTCTCTCATCTTATGGACTCCTCTTGTCTTTGTTTCATAGTATTCTCCCCTGCAATGTTCCAGCTCTGTTTTTCTTGAATGATGCTGTATCTTCCCCTCTTCCTAAGGTAGTGTTACCCAACTTTTACTGATCGCTCTCTGAGTTAGTTGTGATGCTCTTTCTTATAATACTACATTTTAAGTTCATCAACATTTCTTTTAGGGTTTCGTTATTTATATTGAGACAAGTCTCTTTTTAGGATTATATAACGAGTCCTCAGCGGCCTCCCGGTCCTCCTGTTCTCCCCGTTACCTCCAATATTCCAGACGAACTTCTCCGGGGCCTGTAGTTGCCTGGGGCCTTCTCTTCCGTTATGTTTCTCTCTCGGTTCACTCTCGGTATCCCTTTTCGGCAATTGGACTGCTAGCTGACTCTTCAGCTTTGTAGTTTCAACATTGTTATGCAGGCAACTGGTCCACCTTGACTTTCGCGTGGTCACACCACCACAGTGTATTGGCTTCCTGTTTCCTTGGCTTCTCAAGATCTGCTTCTTCTGGCTCTCAGGCGTTTGCTTCTCGCATTCAGAGCAGTTGTGAATGTTGCAGGCTCTGCGGCTCTCTATAACTCTGCCTCCTTCAGGTGTTATGCTTCAAGGGGGCCTTCCCTGCTAGCGTATGTGTTCCTCTTGCTTGCCTTTGTACTGCGTGTACTACTCCTTTAACCTTGTTGTCGCAGTTAATTGGGGGTTTTCCTTTAAAGGGATATTTTCTCTTTCTTGCTCATCATGCTACAAGTTAGCTTTCTCTTCAGACAAGTCTTGAAATTTAATAGGGTTTTGTACATCGGCCAGTCCCATATATGCCATCATAGGTAATGGCAGAGCGAGTTCCTCCGGGGAATGTGAGTCCTTGTTCCCTACGCTGGGGTCTCTATCGGTGAGTTCCCACTTGCCCAATCCCCAAGGGAGGGTCTTGGTACATGAGCTTAGCTCACTACCCTCAAAGGGGGACACTCCCCCTTGGGGAGAAGTGAAGAATTGAGGGAATTTGTCCCATTTCCCAGAGTGCTGCATCTTGATATATCGTATACCCTGTGTTCTTTATACAGGGGTGGGTGTTTGTAGCATTTTCTATTTAGCTATTATTGCATATGGTATGTTTAATTAAAATATATACATTTCATAGAACATTGACTGGCCATTCCTTTATTTTGTGCTGGTATGCTTTTCTGTTTGTGTCGCTACCAAATCACATTCACACCTGTGATGAATCGTGTGATTCTGTCACTTCTCCCCAAGAGGGAGCCTTTCCTTGTGAGGCTAGGGAGGTGAGCCCGCTATGCAACACCCTCCGTAGGGCTAGAGGCAAGTAGGACCTCACCGGGAGAGAATAGCCCTTTAGGTACAAGGACTTCCGTTCCAGTGAGGAACTCCCTAAACCCAAGATCATCATACCCTTTCTTTCAAGATCTTGTGAAGGAAGACATGAAGTAAAAGACCAACTGTGTTATTGTCAACCAAGTACTCCATTCTGACCTATAGGAGAAACTGGGATGAAGAAGATCATTCGAGCCTTAATGAGTTAACAAGTGAAAGAGAAGAAGGACTTATACAAATGCTCAGGAAAGCCTGAGCAGGACAAAGTGGGGAAGCAAAGCCAGGATGCAGACCAAAGTGGGATCCGAGCTTGCAGAGAAACAGAGAGCACCAAAGCAGGTTACCAACGTGCTGCATTGGGAACAGAGAGAGAACGACAATGCTAAAGGAGTGTTACGTCTTAGTCCCAAAAGAAAGGCTGGTGGTGTGACCGCAGGAGAGATGCAGTGGACCCTTTGATACATGAACTGCACTGAGACCAAAGAAGCGAAGTGGACCAAGAACGAAGTGAAGGAGGGTGTAGCTGAGCAGCAAGCTGGTCAGTTACCGGCAAGAGAGGCCATCCCAATATACGAAGAAAGAATCCCCAGTCCTCGCAGTACCCCGGTAAAATTACCAGAGGTGAGGGGGAGAACGGGAGACCCAGGAGAGGAACGAGGAAGAATAATAACCCTTACTGGGACGCACATACTCATCTGAGGACACCAGAAGCTTTAACAGATACTGAGGGAGAATAAGCATTACTGGGACACACATACTCGTCCTAGTACACAATAAGATTTAAAGATACTGCGTCATAATAATAAAGGTTACTGGAACATACCTATTCGGCTCAGTCAACTACAAGTTGTAAAACCACCAGGAAGAAGAGACAATCATTATTGGAACCTTCCTACTCCTCAGTCTAGACGAAATGGGGGAAGTATCAAGGAAACGTGATGAATGTTACTGGAACATTTCTACTCGTTCCAGTATAGGAGTAGTATTAAGTGAGAAAAAGTTGGAACTTTACAGTTTGTATTCAGCAAGAGGAAGAGGAATATATGAAAGACAGGAAAGACTGTTGAGAGTAAAACGAGATATATTGAAAGATCCTATCAGAGGAAAAGGATCATTGATAGAACAGGAGAACAAGAGAGAAAGAGGAGAAATGAAGTGCAGAACCATCCTGAAAACTGTGAGAGTCCAGTAGATGAACTATATAGATTGACGAGAGTGGTGACAAAGAGATATCTACGTGTGCCGCACTGAACTGAACTTGGGGAAGACCAAGACAAGGAACAAGTTACTTACCTGTAACTGTTGTACCCCATCATGGGTCTGGCATTGATTCACATGCTCATGAATATTCCCCGTCGTCAGGCTGGGAATCCTCGGTAAAGAAAAAATCTGTTTCAGTTTCGTTTTCTGAACTGTCTTTCTACTATTAATCAATCACTGGTCTCTGGGTCGTACTTCCCCCAGCCAATGACTGCCCTCTACCTAAGCCCCTCCTCTGGCAGCCATCTTCAGATTTGGTAGCACGTAAAGTGGCAGTAGGACCAAGAGAATAGCCGCAGAGGGATAGGCGGGAGGGTTCGCATGTGAATCCATGCCAGACCCATGCTCGAGAACAACAGTTACATGTGAGTAACTTGTTCCTTCTCCAGCATGGGGTCTGGCATGGATTCACATGCTCATGAATACAGGAATACATAGCAGTACACAAAAGCACAACCACGGGAGGTGGCAAGGCTCAACATTAAGCATTACAAAACTCAACATTAAGCATCTCTTACCTCCTCACCAGGCTAATTTTCAGGCGAACAGGTTGCGCAGCACTGCCTGGCCGACTCTGGACTCTTCCCTGGAATCCCGGTCGAGGCAGTAGAGTCTCGTGAAGGTGTGCGTCGACCTCCACGTAGCAGCCCTGCAGATGTCCAGCAGGGGCACACCAGATATGAACGCTGTGGTAGCAGCGATCAATCTGGTCGAATGGGCTCTCGAACGGCCGGGCAACGGTCGGTTTGCCAACTGGTGACAGTGCATGATGCAGCCGGAGAGCCATCTGGAAATGGAAGCCTTCGAGAGGGCCTTCCCTTGGTTCACAGGTCCAAAGTTCACAAACAGCTGTGATGTCTTCCGAAGACTCTTTGTGCGGTCCTCTCAGCAGGCGACGAAGGCGACGGGAAGAAAACAGCTAACACCAAGGGCTCGTTGAGATGGAAGTCCGACGGCACCTTGGGCATGAAGGAGGGGTGCGTCCTCAGCACCACCCTCGTCTCGTGGAATGTCAGGTATGGAGGTTTACAGGAGAGGGCCTGGATCTCTCCCACTCGTCATGAGGAGGTGATGGCCACAAGAAACGCTCTCTTCCACGACAGGAACTTCAACGGTGCCGAATGCAGAGGGTCGAATGGCGGCCCCATGAGCCTGGAAAGCACCACCTTGAGCTCCCATGCCGGGGCTGGAGCCTTCACCGGCGGTAACGATCGGAACAGTCCTTTCATGAACTCCTTCACCAGGTGATGAGACCACAGGGATGACCGCCCCGGAGTTCTGGTGTAGCGGTAGATACCCGCCAGATGGATCTTGATGGAGGCATGTGCCAGCCCCGCCTTGGCCAGCAAGTACAGCAGCACTTGAGGGGCCGTAATCCGCAGAGGATTATTCTTGTGTGCACGGCACCAGACAGAGAACCTCTTCCATTGTGTCCATAGCACTTGAGAGTCGAGGACGCCCTGGCCTTTGCAAGCACCTCTTTGCAGTCCGCCGGGATATTGTTTCGTCCGAACTCTAGTGCTGCAGGAGGCAGGCCTGCAGGTTCAGCGACCCCGGGTCATGGTGGAGGATGCCGCCTCCTTCCCTGGCGAGAAGATCCGCGTCCGTCGACAGTTTGACTGTGGGGACGCTGACATGTCCAGAAGGTCCGGGAACCAAATCTGCCTCGGCCATGCAGGTGCGATGAGGATCATCTTGCATTGGGACCGTCTGAGTTGACTGATCCGTCGCAGCAGCAACGGCAATAGTGGGAGTGCATACAGGACCAGGCCGTCCCAGGGGAATGAGAAGGCATTGCCCATGCTCCCCGGCTGGGGAAACCTACTGGCAAACCTCTGGCACTTGGCGTTCATCGCCGTCACAAATAGGTTGATCTGGGGATTGCCCCATCGTCGGAATAGGAGATCCACTTGATCCTGCCGCAGCTCCCACTCGTGGCACTAGCGCAGCTCCCTGCTGAGTGAGTCGGCGATGGTGTTCTTGATTCCTGCCAGATGGAAGGGTACCAGAAACATCCCTTGGGCAATGGGCCAGTGCCATAGATCCTGCGCTTCCTTGGATAGGGCTGGGGATCTGGTGCCCCCTGCTTCCGGATGTAGAACATTGTGGTGGTGTTGTCGGTGAAGACTCTTACCACCATGCCCTTGAGGGACAGAAGGAACGACCTGAGGGCCCAGAACACGGCTCGGTGCTCCAGGACATTGATCTGTAGTGACTTTTCCTCCGGGAGCCAAAGGCCTCTTGCGTGGAGAACTCCGGTGTGAGCTCCCCATCCCTCCAGGGAGGCATCCGTCGTCATCGTTTCCTGATGTGCCGGGGTCTGGAAGTCCATGCCCGCAGCCAAATGCACGTGGATGCCCCACCACCGGATCGCCTGGTGGAAAGTCTTGTTGAGTGAGATCGTGTCTTCAAAGCTGCCCGCCGCTTGCATCCAACGGGCATCGAGGAACTCCTGCAGTGGTCGCATGAGGTAGATGCACAAGGACATCATGCCGAGTAGGGACTTGATGGACCTCACCCTGGCCACGTCCATGGTCAACAGCCGCTGTACCTTGCCCAGGATGGCCTTCGTCCTTTCCTCCGACGGCGAAGCCAGTCGGGCTACTGTGTCGAGCCTGGCTCCCAGGAACAGGGTGACTTGGGACGGTACCAAGTGGGATTTCGCGAAGTTGATCGAGAATCCCAGATCTGTGAGCAGTTGGACGGTCTTTGCTGTGTGATCGACGGCGAGTTCTCTTGACCTTGCTCGGATGAGCCAATCGTCCAGGTAGGAGTAGACGTGGATCCCCTGCCAGGCGCAGCTGCGCCGCCATTGGTGCCAGGCACTTGGTGAATACCCTGGGCGCTGACTTAAATCCGAAGGGAAGGGCCTTGAACTGATAGTGTCGCCCTTGGACCACAAATAGTAGGAATTTTCGATGTCCTCTTAAAATGGGGATGTGGAAGTCCAGCGACGATAGGAAGTCGCCTTCCTCCAGCTGCCCCAGCACGTGCTGGAGGATGACCATCCGGAACTTCTGGGACTTGATGTACTTGTTTAGATGACGAAGGTCCAGGATGGGTCACCACCCGCCGGTCTTCTTCCAGACGAGGAAATACCGCACGTACACTCCGGAGCCCCGTAGCTTCTTTGGGATGAGCTCGATGGCTCCCTTTCTTAGCATCGCCCGTACCTCCAGCAGCAGCTGAGGGACGTGGTTTTCCTTCCTGGCCACAGGTGGAATACGGGGAAACCTCTTTTGGAATTCCAGAGTGTGCCCGCGGGCCAGGGCATCCAGCACCCAATGGTCTGTGGAGATGGACTCCCACACGCTGACGAATTTCGCCAGGAGGCCTCTCACTGGGGTGCTCAGGTGGGGGCCCGATGCGAACGCCTGTTCAATCCTGTTTCGTCTCGGCCTTGCCACCTTGGCCTCCTTGGCGACGACGACGGGATCCTCCTGTCTTGCTGCATCTTCTGTAGGCCTCCTGCGACGAGGAGCGGGCAGCTTGGTGCTACAACGAGGAACCGCTGCCGAATCCTTTGGAGGCACCTTGCTTGCCTCTGGCGTTCCGAAAGGACGGCTGCCGTTGTTGAAGCACACCCAAGGCCCGAGCCATCTCAGTGTCCACCTTGATGGCCTGTAGTGACTTGTCCACTGTCTTGCCGAACAGGTTGTTCCCGTCGAAGGGCATGTCCAGAACCCTGGTCTGCACGTCCTGGCGGAAATCAGTGTCCTTGAGCCAACCGCGCCGGCGAAGGCAAACGCTGTTGCTCATTTGACGAAAGCCAGTGTCAGCGATGTCCGTGGCCACCGTAATGACGTCGTCTGATGCCACTTCGCCTTCCTGTAGGATTTCTAGGGCCTCAGCCCTCTTGTCGTCTGGGAGGAAGTCCAGCAAGGGAGCGATCTTGAACCACAGCTCCCTGTCGTAGCGTGCCGCGAGGGCGTTGGGAGCTTTAATCGGCGTCACCGCCGACGAGATGGCTCGCCGTCCCATGGCGTCCAGCTTCTTCCCCTTGCCATCTGGCGGGGATGTTGAAGCTGAAGCTGTCGCCCCCGCCGCCTTCTTCTTGCGCGCCGTGGAGACCACTGAATCCGGGGACTTCTGTGCGCTAAGGCACATAGGGGCGGCGTACGGGACCCGGTACTTCTTCTCGTACCAGTCTCTATTAGCAGGGGCCGTGGATGGATTCTTCAGGAGAGCTAGCCCCTCGTCCCAGATGTCATCCAGTAACGGGACTGAGAGAACAGTCTTCCTCTTGGCCTCCCGCCGTTGGTAGAGGAAACCTTCCTTCTTCTGTTCTACGGGGCAGTGCTGGAAGAGCTCAGATGCCCTGGAGATCATGGCGTGGAAAGATCCGATCTCGTTGGGGGGGAGGGGCCCATTCCGTCATCACCGCTGTTGTCGCCCGTCCCCGTCGTCGCTGTCTCCATTCCCATCTTATCCCTCGGTGGAGGGGAAGGAGGTGAGGGCTCAGAAGGCTGTGAAGGCTGGAAGGGAGGAGGGGGAAGGACTCGCCTCTGCTTGCTCGGTGGCTTCCCGACGGTCCAGGCTCCATTGGGTCATCCGCTGGGGGTAAGGGCAACCTTGTCCTTATCTCTGTACACAAGGCCTGAATAGCCATCAAGATCGCTCCCGAGTTCTCTTGTGGCATAGGCACCGGTTGCAACGGTTGGGGAGTAGGATCCTCCGTCTCCTTCACGGCCTGTGGCTCCTCGGCACCACCGTCGCTTTCTTCGTCCGCCTCGTCGGGATCCCTCCCGTAGGACCGGACCTCCTCGAACTTCTTGTCCAGGATCCTTGCAACGCCAGCCAGCTCATCTTCAGAGGTGGTATCTGTGTCCGTAATGGCTTCCGTGCCCCCCCTCTTTCTCCGCCCGGGGTTTCACGGGGGTCTTACCGATAGGCTGAAAAGAGGATTCCCTCCGTGGTGGCAGGGAAACTCTAGGCCCGGAGGCTCCACTGGGATAGCCTCTGCAGGGTTCGCCAGGGCCGCCACGACTCCTTCAAACAAGGCTTTAGCCAGGTGAATCAGGGCCTTCATGACCTTAGGCGTGCCTGAGGCCTTCACCTTGGGGGGAGCGTCACCGCCACGCTCTCCCTCTGCTGTCTCTGTCGAGATCAACCGGGGCTTCTCCCGAAGCTTACCCGGGTTCTCCGACTACCTCTTTACCGAGCCAGAACGTTGGCTCGTGGTTGATGGTGTTGGTGATAATGCGCCCTGCCTGGCAGCCGAGGAGCCCGACCGATCGGGGCTCCCGGTGCCCGCCGACTCGCTGTGCTTTGCCTTTTGTTGGGCCCCCGTCGCCGGAGCGTCCTCAAAGGACTTAGAAGACCGCTCTCACTTCTTCTTCTTCTTCTCACCTGCTGCTGGCTCTTCCTCTCCAGCCAGTTGGCGAGTCGAGTACCACGATCCTTCATTGTCCGATCGGACATAGTCTTACAAAACGCACAGTCCTTCTCCACGTGCGATTTGTCGCCGTGAAGGCAGTAGAGGCACCGAGAGTGCTCATCTTCCTTGAACACATTTTGTAATCCGCATCCAGGGCAGCTCCTGAAAAGCTTGGATCCGGGCGTCATGTTTCCTTTGTCCTGAGCCATGTCCACACGGGGTAGGCCTCAAAGATCTTCCGGAATCCCCTAAGAAGAGCAACTCGGCGAAAACGCATTGAGGGGCGTAGATAATTCCGAAACGGGTCCCCGTTGATTGGAAGTAGAATCGGTGGAGCTTGAGGTTCGATTGACCGAAAGAAATGAGTAAACTCCTTGAAAAATCGCAAAACGTAGTAAAAGCTCGAGAGGTATAGCACGAGGACTCCCAACACTTGAACGTGTGGTAAAAATCTGAAGATGGCTGCCAGAGAAGGGGCTTAGGTAGATGGCAGTCATTGGCTGGGGGCAGTACGACCCAGAGACCAGTGATTGGTTAGTAGAATGACAGTTCAGAAACGAAACAGAAAATGATTTTTTCTTTACCAAGGATTCCCAGCCTGACGACAGGGAATATTCATGAGCATGTGAATCCATGCCAGACCCCATGCTGGAGAACAGTTATTATTATAGTGGTAGGGTCAGAATAGCATAGATTTGGACAGAGGACTGAATCAGACTTGGGACTTGCACCATAGTTAGTTTTGTTAGGTAGGGAAATTCCATAGTTTAGGTAAAGATAGGAGCACCTTTTTGTTGAATAAAAATCTATTAAAATGGAAAGTCAGAGTCAAATGGCCTACTTCTGACCCGCCACACACCCCTCTTGAGAGTATAGCCTTCCCTTGGCCCACATTACCACAAAAGGCAAAGGAGGTATAGCTCTTAACTGTGTCTGTTTTACCTTTATGGTTCACTTTTGATGTGTGAGGGCTGAGTAGGCACTTTAGCCTCCAACTATTGTGGCATATCGGAAGAAGGAGTAGGACACATTAAGGACATTCCAACTTGTTTTTAATTAAATTAAATGAATAAGGCCAATCTTTCCCTACTGCTAGAGGTATTTCCCCTGCTATCTTAAGTGGCTCCCTTCCATTGGTTGGTCTGCCAACATTTGCCAATATCCCCAGTTAAGAGCATACTCCTGCTGGCTCTTCCTGTGCAAATGCCATGTTACAATAAGAAAACATGCCAAGAAGTCTGGTTGCAAGAAAATATGCCGGTCTTTCCACATAAGAGCACTCATATTGGCTTGACCCTTGATGCACTAAAAAATGCAATGCCACGTCAGAGATTATATCCAGCTTGGTTGCATCAAAGTAGGCCAGTCTAGCCACGTAATAACACATGTCTTGGGAGGATAGCTCAGGGGCAACGTGCTTTCCTTGAAAGCAAGACAACACGGAGCAAGACAGGTTCGATCTCCGGGAACGCGCTTAGAAACCTCTGGGTATTAAGCATGTTATAAATAACCAATATGATTACAATTACGATTACAATGCATGCTTCACTGTTGATGCCCATTAAAACATGCCATATCACAGTAAGAAAATATATCTATACTGGCACCACCACCATAGGGCAGTCTTGCCACATAATAATACTTATGTTTGCTTCACCAGTGATTCCCAGAAACAAAATCCATGTCAGAGTAAGGACATATGGTCATACTGGCACTACCAAAGTAGCAGAGTCTAACCTCGTAATAACACTTAAGTTTGCTTTCCTGTTGATGGCCATTAAAACATGCCATGTCACAATAAGAAAAAATATACCCCACCAACTTAAGCCAGTCTTCCCACCCAATAAACCTTATGCTTTCTTTACCTTTGATTGCCAATAAAAAAATGCCATGCCATGGCTGCTGCTGCACAAATAACCCCCTTCCCCCACACACAATCAGAGGCCCCACTCCCCCGGCATTAATACATACATTAATTTCAATCCCAAGCACATTCACACATCCATTCATTTCTCATATGCACTTGCGTACACATACAACAGACACTCTGTCATTCATTCAAGCACACTTACAGATACAAACCTTTTCATGCATGCATACACACATACATACAAACATTCATACATAAGTAATGCATTTCTTTCCTTAACTGCAGACCCAATCTGCATGCCACATGCCACGATGTCCTTACGGGTCCCATGCAACAAGAGCACATATTAGCAAGCAGAGAGAGTCTTTTGGTTCCTGCAGACTGTGGGCTACATTGACCCACTCAACAGAATTCTTCTCCATAACCAAGCCGCGCTTCTACAGTCAACAGCAAAATGGCTGTGCTGGCTCCTTGGGGTACCATTGCATCTAAACTGTGCCTTGCAGCAACAAAAGGATGGCTGCACCATCTTGCCAAACAAAAAATGGGCGAGTTGGAACATGGAGCACACAGAGAAAGGTGCCAGTGTGTTCTGGGGTGCACCCAAAAGAAGCGAATGAAAGCAGCGCTGCTCTGCTGCTTGCAAAAACAAAACGTTCTAATTGAAAAAGGCAATATTTCAAATTAAAAAGAATGCTGCTCTGATGCTATTTTCATCTGTTTTTCATCCAACTACTGTCCTTAATAAAGCTTTGCCATGCCCATCCATACCCCATTGGGCTTCAGCAGAAGAAAGCATGATCCCTGATTGACAGGCTCTTTCAAGCCAAACCTGGGAAAATAAAAGAAACTTCATTTTCAGCCGCACGGGAAACGCTTTACTTTTTGAGTTACAAAGTGTCAAAGATCAATAATTCAAAGAAACTCCAGCCCTCTGGGCCTATGTCAATTTCAGTGCATCTGTGTTGAAACAAATTGCTGCCTACAAGAAACTAACTATGGCTGCAAAACAATATTGGGAGGTCAGATGGAAAAACCGCATTTGAAAGAAAAATGCCAGCTTTCACCAAATGTGTCAAAATGGGCTTTTGCAAACCAAAGAAGAAAATGGCAGTTTTAAAAGTACAAATGTTGAAAACTTATCCTTGCCTAGCAATGTGAAAGGGTATTGTGCTGTGAAATAAATAAATAAATAAATATATATATATATATATATATATATATATATATATATATATATATATATATATATATATATATATGAGATTTTATTCAGCAGGCTTTCTTCTGATTCAGGACAAAAATAAGTAAGGTAAGGAATTATAAAGCACTGGCTACATGCCCAAAACAGGTTTCTGTTTGGAGGATGCTAGCAACAGAAGGCCCCTCACAGCACAAGGCCCCTCACAGTAGATTGTCGGACACACAAGTGCTAACTTCTACCTTGGCAGACTACAGTCTGGGCTGGGGGTTCTTACAATAGAATCTGGGACACAAAGTTGTGAAAAAGGAAATCACACCTCCCCGCAACTTCTGCTGGGAGTTTCAGAGCCAACTCAAGAGCAGACTTGGAAGCTATGCCCATATATGGGGAACAATACTGAATATTTGCTTCCAAAGACTATGATATTAATAAAACTTGTAAGACTTATCTGTGCAACAGGACTTCGCAAAAATGTAAGAAGTTAACAGTTTAAATGTGATTTTATGGGCTTTAATTTAAGACGTCGTAGACTTCAACATGTTGGAAACAGAACTGGCAAAGAAGTGGATATTGTGAGGAAAGGGTACAGGATGCCACCGTAAAATGTAATACTGATATGCCTAATAATAATCTATACACATGTGTAAAGTAATAGAATTTTAAGTAATATAATTCTCACTGAAAAGTGCAAAAAACTGGTAGGACGACGAAAAAAGGTCACTCAACCGTGAGGATTGAACTGCTATGCTCTACATAAAATATGTAATCTGCCCCTGTGATTTGTTAAGATGTCATAACTGTAAAAAGGTGCCATTAATATCAAAGCTGGATTGTGGCAAAATTAACTGTGGGAAGGCATTTCACCTCATAAAATGCAACCTCAAACAGACTCCTCGAGGAGGCGATTAACTTAGGCTGACCTATCCAAGTCTTGGAGGTAGGCCAAGCTCAGTTCTGCCCCCCAATGTCACCATGCTCTATATAAAGGGTGGGTGTATAGAACTCTAGGATAGACTCTTTCCTGAAATTCCTGTGCCTGCATTCATCTTGCCAGATTCCAGATCCTACTGCAAAGCCAAAGCATAGCTGATTCCAGATTTCATTGCAAAGCCAAAGCATAGCTGATTCCAGATTCCATTGCAAAGCCAAAGCATAGCTGATTCCAGTTCCCACTGCAAAGCCAAAGCATAGCTGATTCCAGACACCACTGCAAGGCCAAAGCATTGCTGACCATCCTAGCAAGGCCTCAATCCAGAGATCCCATTAAAAAAATCCCAATAACCAAAGGGAAAAGCTGTGGTGTTCTTTTGGGAAGCCTCCTGAGACCAGACCGGTTTTTGCCAACTAACTGCATGCCTGCTGCAACCCTGCCATCCAGCTATCCTTGCATCCAGTGACCAGACAGGCTCAGCTGTTGTTCTGCAAGGAGAGTCTGTCGCTACCTTGTGACTCGAGCCCTGGAGTCCAGAACCCAGTTGACTATTCCTAATCCCAAATTTAAGAGTGAACTGTGAGTATCCCACATCCCATAACACAGTCTCTACCCCATCTTGATTTTGTCTGTGTTTCACTCTCTAAGCAACCCTATCCATACCCTGATAACTTGTCTAGACTGTTTTAATTCTCTGTGCACCCTGCTCTTGTTTTCTAAGTGTTAGTGCTATTCTTTCATTCATCTCATCTAATAACTCCTCAGTCAAATTTGGAATAATTTAAAATAATTCCCACATAGATCTGAACATGGCAGGAAAAGGTTGACGTTGCAAATCAATCTTTGAACGTACCGTGGATTTCTTTAACACTATACTAAAAAAACTAAAAAAAAGTTACAAGTGTAAAACTCAAACAGCCTTAAAAAGTATCTGGTAGGACAACAGTGCTGAAGAGATGCCAAACCACTTCCCCTTAAGTGCTGGGGTGTGTATGTTTGTCCTGCATTCCCATAAAGAATAATTGTAGGTTCGCCCCACCCTCGCAGTGTATTGTTAAGATTCTCTCCAACATGTGCTATTCTTTCTATCACTAAATATTTTTAAAATTGCCATTCATCAAACACAAAAATATCCACCCTGAATATTCATCCTATTGTAGGAGAAATAAGCGAAATCCGCGCCAGCACATACATAGCCACGACTGATTAGACACCTAAAAGCCTTTTGGATTGACTTGTAAAATCGAGATATCTTGGTAAACACAAGTAAATAAAAAAAAATAAGAAAAAAAAGCCATATCTGAAATGTTTTACTTTCTGGATTCTTCAGACCAAACACCATCTAGACCTTTTGAGTGTTTTATTTATTATAGCACCATTAACGCTAAAAAAACAACTATGCAATGTGGCCCACAAGAGTACACTAGGTCTGAAATGCACTACGGATGACCTTGTTAATGACACGATTCAAGACATTGCATTTGCCTTGAGCAATCCGATGAATTGGGTGAGCATTCTGATGTAGGGCATGCTCACTGGAGACTGCACGTAAGACAGTATTCATTGCATCCATGATTTCAATAGCTGGACTCTTGCCCGCTATGCCATCCATAGCTAGTGCCACGGAAATCTACGACTGGCATAGATGTCCACATACTCAATACCCATGTTGACCTATTTTGCGATTAATAACATCTACATGCTCAGCACAATTCTCCAGCAACGTTTACCTAGAAAGACGCTTCTTTTCAGACTGCTATTCCACCATTGATGGTAAAAGTACATATCTTTACATTGTTTCCATCCCACTTGGCTAAATCTCATTCATGACATTTTTTATATGGTGGAAAAGGGCAGTAAAAAGACACTTATTTTACAATTGCAAATTGCTATCCGTTTTTTTACATATTTGTTGAATAAGGCCTTCAGCACTGATCCAGGGATATAAGCATTTTTGTAAGCATACTCACTATTCCTGGATACGAAAATAGTTAACTATAAAAAGCCAGGCAGTATCACAGCGGCAGGGGCAGAACCAGCTTCTAAATTGGGGGCATGACAACTTAAAAGTGGATTACTAGTGATCCCCCCCAAGACCCCATTGGAGCGCCAAAAACATTACTCCCATTTACTAATGCCCTACATTCCCACGAATGGCTATTACATGCCAGGGACAAATTAATTTCCCTATTCAGTCTTACAAGACTGGTCCAAATAGGCCATCAAAATCTTCAAATGCTCATGTTCAGTCTTACATTCCAATGTACAGAAATCAAGTGCCAGGAACAACTTCATGTGCCAAGCTTCACTGTTCAATGTTAGCCATTGTACTGCTACAGCACACCAGGAACCCCTTCATAATTCATAAATCTTTTATAAAACACTTTATAGTGGGGACCAGTCTCTAAGGGCAGGATCGGGATTCGAACCGGTCTTTCTTTGCATTGTGTTGCCTCCAAGACAGGCATGTTGCTCCTGAGCTATTCTCCAGGCCCTTCCTAGGCGGAGTTTCACGTGATCTAGTGTACATATAGCAGTAGTGCATACTTTCCTTGCACAACTGGACCAGAGCAAGCAACCAAAGTGAAAGTTTCCCTCCCACAGAACATGCACAGCATTGTAAGCAGCAGTGTGAGTTTCATTCCCGCATACCACATTCATTTCAGGTAGCAACAGTGCAAGATTCGCCCATTGGGACAGAATGCAATCTGGTGAAGGCAGGATAGCACAAGCTTTTATAGTTTTTACTAAATAAAACGATGTGGATAATTCTGCTTCCAAAATGGAGGTGTGCTGATTAGATCCCCCTTTCATAAAACTCCCAAAGCATGGTGCATTCATGTGCCTTTATCGTGCCAGTCTCCTGATACTAACAGCAATTGTGCTGCAGTGGCAGCAGATTAAGCTCAAAGGTTACATGTGCACTCCCGGCAGCTGCTAGAACACAAAGTTGTCATTTAATCTTCAGCACCTCTTATTGAAAACATAATAACTTTGTACCCTAGTTGGACATGCCACATATTCTGTTAAACTGTAAATATACATCATGCCTGGTTGTGGCATGGTAGTTACTAGGGTCACACAATTATACAGCCACAGCAATTCAATATTTTACTAGTGTCAGCTTGGTGTGCAGTGCTCAGCTAGGACAGGTATGTGTATTAGCTGTCTGGCATGGATGTCTCCATAACAGCCATGTGGAAAAATTGGCAGGAAGCTTAATTTTCATCCTCCTGGAGGAAGGGCAGCACTTTCTTCTCAGGGCACAGGCATCCTACCCCAGGAGGTCACCAGGGAATCAGTGCTTCAAAGACAACACTCACATAATAAAGAGATACTCCAATCAGGGTTCTGAACACTGGGGTCCTTCTGAAGTCAGCAGACATGGGAATGGGGCAAAGTTATCCAAAGGTGAGCGGTACAATGAAAGAGGGGATCCGCCATCTTGGTTTCTGCTAGGGATCTCTATAACTTCCTACCACCCTGTTCCCAGCAGACAAAGCACTCTAGGTATGATGTCAAAAGGCATGGGACACGTATTACAATAGCCTGGATTGGACCCCTTACAGCAGGTTTGCATTGATACAATTCCTTGAGACATTTTGCCTTTATGAAGAGAGAAAACCCTCTCCTTAGTTGATTCATCTTTACACCCTAACAGAAGGATTCACTGGAGCTCTGTTAAGAATAGCCTATTTCCACATTCTCTGCCATAGAAGGGAAGATAGAATACATTCAAGGCAGAGGCAAGCTCCTAACTATTCCCAGGAACAGTGGGGCAGTCAGTGTTGTGGACCAAGGCCTCTCTGCTGTATGCACCCTGGATCCAGCATCCTGCTCACTGGAGGTGAAGGACCCTCTGTAGGTGCCAGACACCTTTATGGACTGGAGGTGAGGAAAGAAGGCACACCTTGTTCTTGGAGACCCTGGACTGGCCTCCCAGAAGCTTAGAATCCTGTTTCGTACCTCGAGACATCACCAAGCTCACTTGACCATGCTCAATTCACTTTTGAGCCACTACAGAACCACGTGCCTCTACACATTCCAGGGACTTTGAACTGTGTACCTGCTTCATTGAGCTGTCCCGACGATGACTTGACCCAGTGAAGAGATCACTGCTGCGACTTAACCGCTGGCTTGCCGATGTGGAAGCACCCGACTTGCCACATCCCTAGTGCCTACTCAACCGAACAGAAGCATTAAATCAACCCTATTGAAAGCAGACTCGACCCACTGGAAGTCATTGTCTCAACCATTCGGAATGCTCACTCGACCCAGTGGATGCATTCTTTTGATCCGACTCGACCACCAATGCAAACTGTTGGGACCTATCGACTTGAACCACCTCATGTGTCGAATCAGCTGTCAGAGAACCTTCTCAAAGCAGAGTTTATACCGACTCACCACTGGATCAACGTGACTCGACAATAATGGCACCCGCTCGATTGGAAGCCTGGCTCGATGCTATCATGTAACCCAGGCAAAAAATAAAGGTATTTTGAAAAGTCACTGTCCCCCTTGTCCACTTTAAAGGACCAAAGTGACTTTTAAGCTCAATTCTCTGCCTTTTAAAAAACCTACACCTTAACATTGCTACTGAAATCCTTTTACCTGAACACTCCTGATTATTAACCGGGGTGTACGCTTTCTTACCAACATTATCTGTGCTTCTCTTACAGGGATGGGTCTTTGGTGTTTTTGATTACTTGAGTCCCTATTTTTATAGAACCTTCATTGAACATTTTTATTTTAGTACCACTGTACTATTGTTGTATGTGTTGCAACTGTATCAGCTCACACCTGAAGCTATAGCCTGCTCACAGTCTGCCATGCCAAAAGAGGCAAAGGAGGTATACCTTTATCATTTGGATCCCTGCTGAATTAGTAGTCGTGTAGTGCTTTGTAGGCAGTTTAGCCACTACTTAACCCTGCACTCCTGCAAAGCAGTAGTCATATTATCACACTCACACAAAATAGCAACTGCACCGTTTGCCTAAGAGTACAATTCCCTCTGGCATAACTCAAAGAACAGGTACAACAGAGATAGCACCAGTGCAACTGTCCTCATACTAGAGGTGCTTTTCAGAAAGCAGCAGTCTAAGCCTCCCTCAAACAACCGGTTCAGCACATCAGCAACAGTTCAAGTTTCCCTCCTGTAATCTAGGTACAATACAGAGTCTTGTAGTGGAGGTTTCTCAGTACAAGCCTCCCTTACACAGAATAGTAGAATTTTACAGCAAAGGGAGAAGAAGTGTAAGCTTCAATCTGAAGGCACTGGTACATCAGAGGCTGCGCCAGTATGAGCATTCATTAAAAAACCGAACCAGCACAGGTACCAGCAGTGCAAACTTCCCTCATACAACTAGTATAACACAGGCAGAAGAAGTGCAAGGTTGGTCGCACAGAACAGGTACACCAACTGCAGCAATGAAAGTTTCACTGGCACACAATTGCAAAGGGAATAAAAAATCATCCATAACATTACTCCTAAATAGCTGGACTCTTACATAAACTAACAGGTGCCACAAGACTGCTAAGATCATCAAAGATTAACCTAAATTCACCCAGATTCAGAAGACTGAAACATGGAGGCAGGTCTCTCGCAGTATTAGGTCTGATGTTCTGGAACAAATTCACACAACCCTGAAAACAGAATACACCCTTAAGATGTTCAAAAGGAATGGGAAAATTTGGCTCCATGAACAGAAGATTGAACTAGATAAACCTGCATTCATTAACCAATTAACCTTCCCTCACCCAATCCATCCTATACATGACTAAAGCATACAATGATAGACACCTTGGGGCTAGCATTTCTAACCTTACGACTAGCATTTCTACTTCATGGCCACATTCAGCGATTGCCTGCCTTGTACTAGCAGAATATTATTAGACTGTTTCCTAAGTCCACTTGTACCCATAGTTAACTTCTTTTACACAACAATCTGTACAAGGCAAAGGTCTCCTGAAATTGACATGTGCACAGAAAGCTAGAATTTTTTTCAAGCAGTGATTTTTGACATTTTGTAACTAAAGTTTAAGCATTTTTCTGTGCAGCGGAAGAAAAGCTTTTGTTGATTTTCTCAGATTTGGCAGTCAGAGCCTGCTATTCAGGAATAAGGATTTTTTCTGATGGAGCACAATGTGCATATGGCTGGGCATGACAGGGTCTTTTTGATAAAGGTAGCGTGATGAAGAACAGGGAAAAATAGCATCAGAGCGGCATCATTGTAAAGGTGAAATATTCCCTTTTTCAATAGGAACTTTGGGTTTGCAGCAAAGCAGCACTGCGTTTTCATTCCATTTCTTTAAAACAAACAAGATCACAACCTAGTAGACTTTCTCTGGGTGCTTCCTGGTCCATCTTGCCCAATGGCGCTTGGCAAAACAGTGCAGCTCTCCTTTTGTCACTGCAAAACGCAGTTTGGATGCAATGGTACTCATAGGAGCCAGCACAGCCATTTTGCTGGTTCTGCTGAAGTGCAGCTTGGTGACGTGGGGAAGCATTCTGTTGATTGGGTCAATGTAGCCCACACACTTGCTTGTTGGCCATATTACCTAT
Organism: Ambystoma mexicanum; assembly: GCF_040938575.1. Classification (NCBI taxonomy): domain Eukaryota; kingdom Metazoa; phylum Chordata; class Amphibia; order Caudata; family Ambystomatidae; genus Ambystoma; species Ambystoma mexicanum. Next base: position 677,130,045 of record NC_090934.1, read on the forward strand.
ATTTTAAATCTTTCTTTGATGGAAAATAAAAATGGGATGTGTGTCTTCAGCGACAATTTTTTTAACCATCAAATGACTTGCCCCATAGCAGCCTGGGAGTTACTCCGCAGAGATAATTGCAATGAAGGCCTCGGCTGGCTGAACCGACTGGTAACAGCCCTTAGACCTCTGTAATTGCCCTTGGTCAGTCAGACTACCTCCGGCTGGCAGGCTGTTATTGGCTAGTACAGCCTGTCAAATCGGGCTTTATCTCTATGTTAAAGATGTCAAAAGTATAGGGAGAGAGTTTGCTGGGAGCTATTTAGCTTTTGATTGTAGCCGTGAAGAGCCTGGCTTCCTTGACACTAATAGCTATCAGGTTAAAATAGTCAAGTTGAATGCTACTAGCAAACCAAAAAAGTCACTGATTGACATGTCTCTGCATGCATGAAGTACACTACTTCTTACTCGTCAAAAAAAGGGCAGCTTTACCAAAAGCAGCTTAACGCACAGCCCGCAAACCTGACTACTAGACATTTACACCCCAGTAACCCACATTTCTGCTTGCAAGCCCCTTGCCACCATTGCGCACCATGGTAGCACAGATCCCTCTTCCCCATCCCATGGTTGTAGGGAAGAAGAACAGTGGTGCCTTAGGCGACTGCCCATTGCTAGACAATGGCTTGTGCAAAGTTTGTGGCCTGGGTACCAGGATCTACTTTAGACTCGCCAGGCCAACTTGTGCTCTACAACATACATGAGATTAACTGTGCATTTAGCGTTGTGCATGAAGGAATATTATTACATATCTGCAAGAAATGTAAAGCATGAAGGGTCTCATACAATGGCCAACATATATATCTTGCATCTCATGTGGATGTTTGCAGCCTACCATGTAACAGCTCCTCGTCCCCAAATGTAGTCCCAGTTTACAGGCTGATGCTTAATCACTAGGGCAGCTTGCGCTCCTACACATCACATGTTTCTTTGCATCCATGGCCGTGGCTTGTGATTCCACATCTTGGGAGTGAGTCTTCACTCATCCTGCAGACATGTGCTGTGTCACAGCACACATTCTCTTGGTGACAGTATTGTCTCTAGCAGCAAGTGTATGGAAAAACAATCTTATGTTAGTTTTAAATGAAGTGCGATGCAGCTCGTTTTGTTGTAGATGAGTTTTGTAGGCACATATTCTGGGGGATGATATGAATATCCGGTTCCTTGCTTCTAAGAGATTCAATAATAGGTGTCATAATATTTACCTAATTCAACGGAACTCACTTCATCGACATACTCAAGGCAATGTAGGGTCATGCCTTTGTTGGCGTGTGTATGTGTGTTTTAGGAGGAGGGACATATTTGCACATGTGGTGTCAAGGCACCAAACTTGAAAAATGTTGGAAGCGTTAAATGGAGGTGATAGGGACTATGATGGGCAGAAAACAACCCTGCACTCTAGAAATCCGATGTCGGGTGCAATCGGGGCTAATCTGTCACAGGAAGCACTATCCTAAAAACATGTGATACAGCAAGTCCTACTGATGGGCAGAAACTCCATATACCAACGGCAGATGACTGAATGTTGAAGATGTGGATTTTTTTAATCAGTGAACAGTTGACCTATTATGGAGGATGACATATGAGGTGGGAACGCATTCTGAATTATGTTAGTTGCTCCAACTTAAACCAAATATGTTGAGAGAGCTGGTTCTGTTGAACTGTGTTAGGCAAGATTGTATTGTCCTCTTGGCAATAGGTAATCCAACCTTTGGTATAAGTCTGTACTACACAAGTTGGTAGAGTGACTGAGCAACCAGGCTTATCTCAAGAGGGGTCAATGTGAGCTGTGGGGTTGCAACAGAGTTTCACAGTGACAGATATCCAAATAACACTTACACTCAAGGTTTCTTGATTAAACAATTATTTATTAATTTAACAGGTTTAAAATAAGCTGACTTTAGAAGGGAGCAATTGGCAACAATAAAAATACACTTCAAAATACACTCCTTCAGTTCAATAAAGTGAGTAGATACCCTTTTGGGATGGCACACAGATTTCTTACACCCTGAGGTGACTTCAATAGATAGGACACTGTGAACATTAATATATCACTTTTCGCACTGAATTGATAATACTGAGGTTGTGGCAAAAAGGAACAGGTTAGGGAAGGAAACAATGGTTAACACGTTTTGCAAACAGGTAAGCACATTTGAATCCCAATGCAATGCAGATTAACCCTTTTCCAGCTATTCAAGTAAGGTATGTATGACATTTTGGAGGGATAGTTAAAACACAAAGTCAGAGGTTAGACGAGTCTTCAGGGAACCATGACAGCCAATGTCAATTGAGCAAAGTCTAGGGGAGCTGAGGCACTTCTTGAAGGTAAGTAAAAAGTCTTGAACTATGTTATAGAGAGATTGTTGAAAAAAAAAATAACTGTTGGGCTACACAAGCTGGGAGGCTTGTGATGGGAAAAGCTGCCAGGCAACTCTGCAAAGACAGCAACTGCGCATCTCAACTGAGAACAGGCAAGCTACACAGACAAGTACCCCTTAGTTCACAGTACCTTAGATCTGAAGAAATGGTTCCAGCTGGCTTCTGTTCCTGTTGTAGTATGGCAGGTCCTGCTGTTCCTGGGCCTCAGTCGTGGGGACAAGATGGAGGACGTCTGGGGACTCCTGCACTACGATTCGAAGGTCGGCGGCAGCAATGGACAAAGTTCAGATCAGCGGCACTTGGCGGTTTCAGCTTCTCGCGAATAGGACCACTGCGTTTCTTGTACACCTTGTGGACTTTACTTGCTTCTGGGGTCCAGCATTCTGTTGAGGTGGCTCAGGCTTGGTCACCCCTGCTTTGAGGGAGTCCGGAGGATCTACCTGGAGCTCGGGTCCTGCTTAAAAACAATGCACTTGATTCTGGTGTTCCTGTCCCCTGGCACTGAGTTCCTGCAGCAGCAATGGAAGTACAGCCAGCAGAGAGAGGATTTCCAGTCGAGTTCGTCTTGGGTCAATTGGTCCCACCAACCCAAGGGGAGGGCTTCTCTAGTCGAGGCAAATTCAGAGCTTCGGCACTGCAGCAGGGCTTCACCGGGCAAACCAACGGTCCAGGAGTTGCAGCATGCTTCTCTTACAATATCTTCTTCGGATTCCTTCGCCCAGTGGTCGACTCTGCCTTCCTTGCAAAAGGCCTTGCCTTTTATGCAAAGTCTCTCCCATTCATTCACAGCCTAGCTGTCACTCACACAGCAGGGTGGCTGTCCTCCAAGGACAGCCAGCCGTCCAATCATCTTTTGGTGCATTCCTGTAACCAAGGAGACTAAGCACAGGGAGTTTTGGGCACATCCATCGCTTCCTGCCCTGCCAGACACGCTGGAGCCAGAGGCAGGCTTCACCAGTGAACCCGCCAAAGACAAAACAAACAAAGGGAACAAACCTAGTTTGGCGCGCAGAGTAAATCTCAAGAAGGACCTTTACAACAAGAAATGGGAAAAAAAGAAGACCGGGCCATTTTGACAAAATGGGCACCCATCGGTGTTATACTGCAGCTGGAAATGCAGCCTGAAGTAAAAACACACCATGGTAGGAAAATGTAAACCACTGCCACCAGCCATTAATTGTAAAAACATACAATGATAGGAACATGTAAACCACAGTCACCAGCCATTAATTGTAGAAAGGGTAAAATAAAAATGTAACATGAGAAAGTAGACAAAGGGGATACTGAGTAATCTCTCTAGCACTCTATGGAAGATAGTGTGTGCTAAGTTATAAAAGGTAAGTAAATTCAATTTCACTGTACTGCTCTTGGAAACAGAAGTTTATCCAAGAGAAGGTATCTAAACATTTAGGAAATCTAAAGGACTTCCCTGTGTCACTGCACTGAAGGTGCTGTGTGTCACAATGTAAAACGGTGATGCCTATGGAGTTTGTCAGCCTCCAAAACCAAAACAGAAACAGTGTTCAAATCAAAGACAAATACATGAGAGTGGGAAAAGGTCTCACACTTTCCAGGATAAAAATTGAAAGTCCTAAAATCTAGCAAAAGAGATGGGGGTCTCTAAGGTAGAAGGGAATTAGCACATTTCTGAGAATTCTCCCTAACACACTGTCTAGACCTGTAACTGAAAATACCAAACATATGACTTTCTTAATATTAAACTGAGGTTGATACCTCAATGGAGGTACAGGTGTTATGTGGATAACTTGCCTCATAAACCATAGGAGGATGTGGCAGTTTGGAGTTGACCTCCATGGATGGAGGCGATCGCGGGGGAGGGGCTGCATGGCAGGGGTATTTTGTTCTCTATAATATTGATGCTTTGACTAAGCAAGATTATTGGGAGATGGCTATCTGAAACTCAAAGTTATGGTTAATCTTTGTTAAAAATTCCAATAACAACTTTTGAATAAAAATAAGGATAAAGGCCTGATTCCGACATGCCTGGTTTTCTAATCTGTGTCTTGTAGGCAGAACACAAACTCGCAGAGCAATCTTATCCGACAGCGGACCTGGTCGATGGTGGCACGTTCAAAGAAGTGCCAGAATAGGCTCATCTGATGGTCTTTATAGATCCACTGAATAGTGGCCGAATAACCACAAAACCATGTACAGTAAAATGTGAAACACTCGATCTCGCTCGTGTGCTCTTGCGCCATTTAATGCACGCACTGCCATTCACGCCACTGTCCCTTGTAACATCTGCATCGAAACATATGACTGCTGGCAATTTTGATGTAATTGCTTTTGTTAGGAATGCATTCATATTGGTCTAAGAGTATGGCCCATCTAGGTTTTCTAACAATTAGAGTGTCCCTCAAGTTGACATGAACCGTCAAATCTTTCCTATAATATTAGCTGAGAGTAAACCTGTGGATTCGGATCTCAATATTACGTTCTTTGAGTCCCTCGCTTAGTGAAAGACTTTGGCTTTGGAAATAACCATGGCCAATCCTGGGGACTTTTTCTTTTACACAGGAAGCAAACACCTGCAGCATTTCCCATGCACTCTATAATGCAAACTGTAGCAAATATTGCCACTTTAAAAACACTTCCTGGTTGAATAACTGGCACAGCTGACTACGCTTTGAAGAATGGTCACCGAGTTGGTAGTGCCTCGGCTTGGAGCGTATTGGCATTTCATTCATCCACTAAGGCACTCTATGTTTTGGGTTCAGGACCTTCTCAGAACAGAGGACTTCACTTATTTCAGATATTACTTATTTGAGGCATTTCTAATCCACTTAAGTGGGTGGGGCCTATAATGATTCCTTATGGGGTTCAGGACGAACATACTTGTCCTTAGCACTTAAGGGGTTTTAAATAATGAACATCCTGCCTTGTGGTCACACTGCAATGCTGAGTTTGAGGACTCTGAGTAAACCCATTGGTTTAGTCTCTTGTGTCCGTAATTGTGTACAGTAAATACAAAATCATATCAGGGAAGGTTATATGCGATGGGGCCCTGCCTTTATTATGCACTCTGACCAGGGTCGTCTACTCCTATTAAAAGGCAGGGCCCTCACAGACCCCACCCCTGCGTCAGGCAATGCTTCTCTGAAGAGATGCTGAAGGTGTGTTGGATCGTGCTCACGAAAGTTCTAGCTGGTAACGATCTGTGAGGGGAGCAACTAAACACAAAGGGCCTAATTTACAAAAGGTTTTTTCGATTTGAAAATCCCATTAAAAACGCTTTTGTAAATCAGGCCGAAATAATACTATTCCATTAAATCCATTATTCAAGTAATTTCTACTATTTCTTTATAAACATTGCATCAAAAAGATATGCACGTTGATTGCAGCAACGACTAAAAACGAGGCAACTGTGTGCGCTTCCTGTAGAACTCTTGACACTGCTCATCAACAAGCAGGGTAGTTCAGGCTGGACGGAAGCAATTCATACGCAGAAAAAGAAGCCTCATTGAACAGGTCACCAGGAACATCGGAGTTCAGCCGCTACAGCAATGGGAGTGCAGCGACTACTTCCTAGTCCAGACGGCATCTGCATTTCCTCATATATACATAATTAGTCTTGCCAAACGCTGTACTATGATTTGCCAGTTAGACCATAAATGAAATAAAAAACAGTCTGCTTTCAATGTCGGTTGATTTTTAAATAATGTGTGGTCTTCAGAACTCAAAATGTCGAAACTAGAAAAGTACACTTTGGAAAGGTGGGTAATTCCGATGACGGCAAATCCTACTTCTTAAAAGACAGCACATCACATATAGTAAACAAACAAGGAAACTGCCTCCAGGGTTTTTAATTTACATAATGCTCTAACTGGATTGGCATAATTATTGCACCCACTAATCATAGAAAGAAGGATGTTGTCGCTACCAGGAGGTAACGTAGGTGTCTAACGGTCTGGCTACCTTCCTTTGAAAGTAATGTAATAGTGATACACAAACTACACGGTGAGGGCATTGTTTAGGGGAATTGGCTATAATCATGTCCTAGAGCTGAATTACAATAAGACCAAGTTTATACACTTCTCACACAAACGGGTGAATATTCCCACACTGGTATTGGATGGAAAAGTCATAGAACAGGTACATAGCTACAAGTATTTGGGGGTGGAAGTCTCCACCGAGACCGACTATAGCATTGAAAGAAGTGAGAAAAGTAAGGCCATATCAAAATTGAATATGATATTCTGGGGAGTATGGGCGGCGTCAGGTTTTTCCCTTAAAGTCACCTGACTCTGTATTTGCAATGTTTCTGTAGCTCATTGCTGTACGGGCTGGAGGAACTCCGCATGAAGGATTTATCCTGGCTGAAAGCCTTGGAGTGAAGATTCTGGTGGACAATGAGGGGATTGGGCCCTAGCAATCCAATTGGGCCCTAGGATCCTAGCAATCCGTTTTGAGCTGGGTCTTACTTCTCTCTGCTATGGTCATTAAAAAAAGATGTGTATTATACTTGGACACTTAAGTCTCCTGGTTGTCCATTGCTGAATATATTGGGCAGGCAGCCTCTGTGCACCAATCCAGAAACCCTTTACTATTTGGTATGTTAAGATCTTACCATGGTATGTCTGAAGCCGGTTTTGAAGGGGGGCATAGCTGAGCTGACCAGGAGAACTGTACACAAAATCGAAAAATGGGACTGGTGTAACAATTATGCCCATCTAGCTACTCTTGTCAGTTATAGCACCACTCTGGAACAATTGGTTCACGGTTATAAGGGCCCTCACGGCTATATTGCTATGCTCTTCTCCTGAGTTGCGAAGATTCTTGTTACCTTTTAGGATCAGCAAATTAACGGTGCTATCAGCCCTTGGCAGAGAACAAGATATCCCTAGAGAGGCGAGTTATTGTCGCTCCTGTGGGCTGGTGAGTAAATTGGAAAACGGCCTAACATGTGCTCACTCAGTGCAGGGAACATGCCCTTTATACATGTGCAGGCTTGGGCCCTATGTGTCAGACTCCAACTGTATCAAGACAGTCATTTTGGCGATATTGTTTGAACTCTGGACATGGTGCACATCGCCCTCTTTAATATTTAGAGGGAGCTTCTGAAGAGGGGAAAAGTGGGGATACTTGCAAATTCCTCTCAAGTGCTTGAACGGCTGCCTGCTGATGATGAATTATGATCCATTAGGTGGTTGCACCCTCTCAGCATTATCCTGTACTACTTGGTAGTAGCTTATTGGTTTTATGTTATTTGCTGAAATCGAGACTGCTTAAAGGACTTGTAGTAACCCTACACATTTCGAATTCAAACGATTTTACATCTTGGTGCTGTAAATTTTAACTGTTTTAAGGGCACTGTTGTATCCCATAGAATCATCTGTCAGATTATGAACTATTGATTACTGATTATATGGGACTTGCAAACTGTTATAACGTATGTATAATATGAAGATTTTATTTACTGATGACGGTTTATTTATATGGATCTATGTGTTATATGATTTAATCATGTTAGTGCTTTGTGTTTTATGGAATTTGTTTGTACGATATTATGATAAAGCTCTTTGAGCTATAACCATAATTAACAAAGTACATGAACATTTTCTATATCAGTAAAACTTCTGATTGAACAATACCTATCTGATGGCTCCTCTTGTGACCACCTCTAAATTGAAAACAATAAAACATAAGTTATACAATTCAGTATTGGTTGGAGCAATACTTACTCGGTGGCCTAGCATCGGGGGGTTTGATTGGTTGACATTCTGCTGGCCAACCTTGGACAACTAACAGGTTGTCAAGACAGGAGCAGGTATAGAGAGGTCCACAGGCTGCTTTCTTTCAATTAAAAAAAAAAAAACATCCCTTATTCCAAGGCCATGAGTGAGGGTGATCGCCTTTGTAGTTAGCCTTGGGTGGTGCCTCGTGCCTGGGAATGTGTGTAAGGAGTTAAGACAAGTGTCCTATCTGTGTTAGCTGCTAATGAATACACAGTGCTCTTCAATTATGGGTCACGTGTGAGAGGTGCTGCCTATTACACTTGAGTTATTTGTTTCTATTGCATTTGTTTTACCTTGATAGGCTGACCCACATAGCATTGTACTAGTTTGAACTGCCTACCCTACCACGGCGACGCCACAAGATGCAAACCCTACGTGCCACACTAGCCCTTCTCATACTAACAGCAGTCTGCAAATTCAGGATCGTTCCAGCCCCTACCATCGACTACACTACCCCTCAACTCCTGGCCCTCTCCCCCACCATGACACAGACACAATCCCAACCACTGACAAGCCACAATGACCAGGTTGAAGAACACCAACAGTCCCGCACATTTGAGTCCAAACCATGCAACACCATATCCAGAAATGCTAGACTGCGGGCCAGACTTGCAAAACTATATGAACCGCGCGCTAGAACGCTGACCACATCGAACCGCAGCAAAACTACACTTAACAGGAGTACAGAAAAACCACACAGCCCACACCCGAGGACACAGAATGCACTCACGCACACCTCTGCCACGACCCAAGAAAATGTATATACATCCACATCCACCACCCCCCACTTAAAAGGCGCTTTAATTAACGCCAGATCTATGATTGCTCATGCCATTGAGATTGCTGATCTCATCCAGACCGAAAACCTTGACTTCTTGGCCATTACGGAATCCTGGCTTCATGCTGCTGCAGAACCTGCCATGTTAGCGATCCCAAATGGTTACACCATCCTAAGATCAGACAGAAGCGAAGCCCGCGGAGGCGGCATAGCCCTTATTGTCAAATCTAACTTATCTACCAGGCTAGCTCCATCTAATGACACTAAATCCTGTGAAAGCCTTACAGCCGAATTAGTTATTAACAACTCTCAAACCCTCACCATCCACCTGATTTATAGACCTCCAGGCCCTATTGGAACCTTCGAGGAGGACATTTCCACTATTCTATCTCATAACCTAAAAAAATCATCACAGGTTATCCTTTTAGGGGACGTTAACCTGGGTTTCAACAACCAAAACGACTGCCATGCAAGTAGAGTGGCTAACCTACTTTCTGAACTAGGTTTCTCACAAAGAGTGCTTCACCCTACCCACAACAAAGGTAGAATACTAGATTGGGTGGCAGACCACAATTGCAACGCCTCCATCCCATCGATCTCCCCCCAAATTTGGACAGACCACCACCTTATAACATTCGCCCTAGAAACCAACAGACCTACTCCTATCTTAGCCCAGCTAGCACTGTCCACCCCGACAAGGAATAAGAAAAACATCACCCCAGATAATTTACTCCTACTCATCCTTCCTACACTTAATTCACTACCAGACAACCTGGACCCTGAAACTCTAGTGAATGAGTATAACAAAATTATGTCCTCCTTACTGGACTCAATTGCACCACTTAAAATGAGACAAAGTAAACACAAAGCCCACCTCAATTCTTGGTACACCCCCACCTGAAAACAATTTGCACCAAAAAAAGACAATGTGAGGTTGCATGGAAACTACAACCCTCTGAAGAAAATAAAAGCACTCTGAAGGATATACCTACCCTCTACAAAAAGGAAACACTGTCAGCTAAACGGGAAACCTACAACGCCAGAATAGCCGAAGCCAACTCTAGTATGAAGGAACTCTTCATCATCTTAAAGGAAATAGAATCTCCCATCCCAGTGCCAGACAACTGTGTCAAAGACAAACTATGGTGCACCAATATTCAGCAAGCATTAGCTACCAAAGTGACAACTCTCCAATCCAAAATTGCCAAGAAAAAATCCTCACTTAGTCAGGATACCATGCCCAAAATAACTGCCACCCCTCCTAAAAATAACATTGACACTCCTCGCTTCAAGTTCTCCAAAGTATCCATTATTGAGACTGAAAAAATCATACTGTCACTCAAACCATCAAATTGCCAGAGGGACCAATGTCCAGCCCAACTGATAAAGGAAGCAGCCAGAGACTTGGCTCCCTTCATCTCAAAAACCAATTAACGCCTCATTCATAACAGGGTCTATACCAAGTAACCTAAAAGAATCCTGGGTACTCCCACTGCTTAAAAAACAGACCCTAGACCCAGCCATACCCACGAATTACCGCCCTATCACTACCGTGCCATTCCTCTTAAAAATCATAGATAAAGTGGCGTATTCACAAATACAGAAACACCTAGAAACTAACCACCTGCTAGGAGTACGACAGTCTGGCTTCTGTCCTCAGCACGGGACTGAAACAGCCCTCTTAGACCTAAAGGTGCAAATCGACGAGCTGAGGGATCAAGGAAAACCAGCCCTACTCCTCCTTCTGGACCTATCAGCTGCATTCGACCTTGTTGACCACAAGGTCCTTTGTAGGCATCTGGACATGGCTGCACACTTCTCTGAAGAAGCCACAGCATGGATCCAATCTTTCCTCAACGATAGGACCATGAGAGTCTTCTCCACCACAGCGGCTGCTGACCCCATCCCTATCACATGCGGCGTGCCCCAGGGATCTTGCGTTTCTCCTACACTCTACAACATCTTCACGAAGCCCCTTTTCGATGATCTGGACCTTCTTGGTATCACCTACACTAACTATGCAGATGATACTCAGATTCTCCTACCACTTACTGGTGATTACGACAAGGATTTGGCCTTGGTGAACAGGGTGTATCTCATCATCCAGGCATGGATGGCCACTCACGGACTATGCCTGAATGACGACAAAACTGAAATCATTATCCTTGGCACACCCTCTACCCTCAAAAAACTGGGCCCCAACTATTCCTCTTTTAACATCGATAACAATAAAATCACAACCGCTCACGCGGTAAAAACTCACTTGGACTCTACCCTCTCGTTTAACAAGCAGGTCAACGCGATGGCTTCTGCCACCGCTTACACCTGTAAATTGATAAGAGCAGGCAAACCCTTTATATCCAACAACAGTTGCATCACACTTGCTAGAGTTCTCATTTTATCGAAGTTGGACTATTGCAACTCACTCTACATTGGGGCCAACAAGGAAGTTATCAAAAGAATTCAAATCTTGCAGAACAACACGCTTAGAGTAGCATTAGGTATTCCCAGGAGAGCCCACATCACTGAATTCAGAAGAGCCAATAACTGGCTTTCAACTCATGAGAAAACCCAGCTAAAAGTAGCTTCACTTGTTTACAAATGTCTAAACAATGCCGCACCACGTTACCTTTCTACGAGATTCACGAGAATAAATCCAACAAGACTCACCAGACCCGCTAACTCCAACAATATCTCAACACATAGATTTAAACTGTCTAGAGCTGGTGGCTGTAGCTTTCAGGTCAAAGCAGCTCAACTTTGGAACTCCCTACCATCCACCCTGCGGACAGATCAACCATACCCCACTTTCCGACATAACCTCACAAGGTGGATCAAAGACGCACACAAATAACAGACTACTAACTGCCTGAACCTACTCCGTGTGTCCCTCCACTGTTTATACTTTTGCACACACCTACCTTCAGCATTTACCGCCTGTCGAAGAAGGACTGTAAATACTTGTAGCATTATTTTTGCCTCTTGTGTATATTTTGTGTATATTTCTTGACTCCATATTTTCCCGTGTGTTTCTGTAACTAAGCTGTAAGTTGTCATATACAATGCGCCCGGTTACCCTTGGGTCTGCTGCGCAATACAAGTAATATAACAAACAAACAAACAAACAAACAAACAAGAGGACCACGTTTGGAATTATTTGACCCCGCATTTATGAGTATTTCAGCCAAAATTGATACAAGTGTTATGGTCTCTTCTAAAACTGAGGTCCTTCTTGTGCTTATTTTTCATGGAGTCTACTGACTTTAATTATCATGCACCTGCCTCACAATAGTCAGTTGAGAACATACTTCTTGCATCCTGGGAACTCTTATCTTGTGCCTCTCTGTAACATTCAGACCCTCCCTAAGTACTCGGTAAACTTGGCTTAGGCTCCAAGCAACTGCCTGCGTTCTGCATGGATCTGCATTTCTATAATTCAGCATTTTTTTAATCCTTGTGAAGCCTTGAGGTCTTTAATTTATTTAGGAGTGTGTCGCGACTTTAATTTTAGAGAAAATGGCTGCCCATTACTGTGTTTCTATGTTAGTGAACTATGTACACATGTTGTTTATGTTACATTTATCTTATATACTGCTTATGTTAGTATTGTTCATGTCTTTATGGTTGCAATGTTAATTTTTTTCATGTATAAATGCATATTTTGACCTAGTGTGTTCTCTTCATGTTAAGCACATGGTTGCTTCGTGTCTAGTGGATGCATATGTATCAGTTTAAGTGGTACTCGCCATCTTCAGATTACATCGTGTACATACCTTGTTGTACCAGCTTGGGATAGGGGTGGTAAGGTGGTCTTAAGGTTGTCTTAAGGAGTAGTGTTTCACAACTGTACAGTATTGTGCCGGGGGAGGGGCCATGGCTATGGATGAAATATTCATCTGTCTCTCAACAGTGAGATGCAGGTGTCCTAAATATAGGCTTCCGTTGCATGCAACTGGTTAGGTAGTCACTAGGCAGTTTGTTTTTGTTATAATGAATTATGTTTTGGTTGATCATCATTAGAGGATTGAGGAATCCCCCACATGCTGCACCAAAAAAAGATAAAAGTATTCAGAAAGTCAAAATCCTATCTTGTTGCTCATTCTCACTTCTGCATTATACCTCCAGAACGGTCATCTGTATCTGCACCACTACTGGTGAGTACATCCATGACATTTCATTTTTCTGTCACATGACCAACTGTGTCTGTCATGCTATTGAAATGCACAGCCAAAATATTCTAGGGCTTCAACTCTGATACAGGAAACCATTTGTTCATATAATATAGCAGTCTATAGCTCTCTATGCGTGCGTGCGTGTTTGCGCGTGTGCGTAATGTGAAAGCAGAATTAGGTATTTCACACACAGCATTGTGCCACTAAGTAGCCATCACTGGATGTTCAACTCCAGTAAAGAGCCAAATGTGCAATGCATTGTGGGTATGCAAATGTACTCAACTGTCCAGTCTTTGCTCAAGATCGATAGGTCTCAAGGATTCAGACAACTGCAAATGTGTGTCACCCTTAAGGATCATCGGTGCAGTATAGTCGTCACCCTTCTGGGTGAAGCACTAAGGCATGTTGAAGAAAAACACAAGCAAAGTTACGGTGGGTTTAAAAGATTGAAAAAACACTTCCAACTGAAATGTGAAAGCGGAATTAGCCATTTCGCAGTACTCTTGTAGCTTGGCTCAAATGGCTAATTGATCATTCACACTTGTGATATTTGACTCTTGGCGGGTAAGAAATGCTATGCTGTGTGTAGGTGACAAATAACTGTTGTATTGCTGGCGAGTAGCTTGCTACATGAATTTGTTCCATGTGTGTGTTTTGCTGTGCATAGGTTGTGCCAGTCCTTGCTATGTGGTTTGTGACTAACTAAAGAAAAAAACGGTATAGAAAGCAGACATTGGAAGATAAAGAAAACGAGTGCTGACAGCAGTTGCTTTGAAAGAAAACGTAATTGACAAAGGGAGTGCAGAGAGCAGCTGCAGAACCAACGTATAGCTAAAATTGTGTATTTATTTATTTTGCAGAAAGTGGTTGTCTATGTAGCAATACATGGCTAAATAAATATTGGCTGCAGATAGTGACAAGCAGGTCCATTCTGCCTGCCCATTTGCCTGGCTGCTGGAAGTCCAAACGCTGTACTTCGTTCTTCATCTTTGTCTTTTCCCGCACTCCATTTAAGCTGCTGTTCTCTTTTACAACCAGTCATTAGAATTCTAAAATATCTTCTGCTACACCTATCAATAAAATACGTTTTTATTCCTTCTATTGCACAAGCTCCATCTTCTACAGTAAGGCAATTCTGCACCTTATTTACACTTAATATACACGGTTTGGCTTCAGCCCTTTTTGCCAGAAGCTGGACATTTTCCGATACTGAACACTTACGCAAAAATCATTTGCACTTCGCAGTGAGATTCAGGGCCTTTGCCGCCAACGGGGTTAATTAGCAAATCCTCCAGACTAGGAACTAAAGACATGAAACATTGGTCTCCAGGGCCTGAACTATTTGTAGTAAAGAAAGAAATTGGGATAATTGCAAGGGCACGCAAAAACAACGCAGAATGGGTAATTACCACAAAATTAGGGTCTGCCACTCTTGCATAAACTCCAGTTGCTCTATGTGTTTTAAATTGAATGAAAATGCCCTTGACAACAAGCATAATTGCAAACACAACATTCTGTACAAAACGAGACCTTACAACTTTTTGTTGTGCCAACCAAAGAAAAGCTCGTGTTATCAAAAATGAGGCAATGTTTTCCATGGTTCATCTCAAACTAATTATTTGCATATCCTCAACAGCATCTTCCAGTGTGTGCAGCTAGTAAAATGGTATCTGCGTTGCTGGGGTGCAGAGTGTCGAAACATAAAATAACCGTGGCAGTAAAAAACCAAGACAGCGCAGTAATAGATAGGACACCGCCGACCAGTTTTAAATTGAATTACACAGCCTGCTAATCTTTATGACTAGATAACAATTCTTTGAACACATTATACAGTAGTAAAATCTGGGGCAATGCCTTCGCCCCCCCCACCCTCGGGATTCAATGCAGCACTAAATCCTTTAAACCATTGGTCTAACAATGCAGAAATGCAACACTAACTAAATTGATCTCACAGGAGATCCAGAAAGATCACGTGAAGGTTGCACAATTACTCTCAAACTTTCTCCTGTTCTATACACGTTTCTTCTGCAAGCACTAATTAAGCTAGAGCTTAAAAGTGAGGAACTTTCCTGTACTGTACTGACATGCAAAAAACAACTATTCTTGACCGCCGTACAACTCCAAAGCCAGAAAATCGGCCAGGATTATTGAACATCGAACACAAATATTCATGGGATAATTTACATACAATCATTCAAAAAAGGGCTATAGCCATTAGTTACCATAAACCTGGACTGCTTGTAGGCCAGTGAGGTGGCTGTATGTGACTGGGACAAGGCTTTGCTAGGTTTATGTTACTGCTCTTCCATATCCTCCACTAATAGGGCAGAGGCCCACGATTCTTTTGGCACATTCTATTGGCAATTGCGACAGTGCCAGCATTCACACAGATCACTTTATGGAAAACTCCCCATCTCTCTTTTACAGAGAAAGTGGAAATAACATTACCTTCCATCTGACTCCCAGTTAGTGTTTTGAAGGTAATCTTTCCCACCCCCTGCATGTTGGGAGGGTGTTGAGAGTTTGCTTGGATCAGACAGTAGATATCAGACAGTGTGAGGTGCTGTTTGTCACCTTTTGTCCAGGGCAGGCTGGTCATAAAACTACAACTGCAACACTAAGCATTTGGATCTGGACAGTCATTGCCATGTCATAGGAGACAGCCACCCATGAAGGTAGATGCACAAGTGGGCTATCTGGGTTGCTCCGCCCATGGCAGGTCCCCCTGGGCTGTGGTTAAAGGTGTCCCGGTTGGATACATTTGAAGAGGTGCTACTTGGGTGACTTCTAAGACATTTATCAATCACTAGATATTGTTGGGTGGGCTGTTTCACCATCCCTTTAGCCCAGAAATCGTGTCTGCCATCGACTTAGCTACACAATAAATGTTGGGTGTTAACTGCAGTTGGTTTGCAGACTGTTTTGTGGTGCAATTTCCCCTCTTACTGCCTTCTACTTCCTCTACCGGTCAGGACTGGAACGAGGAAGAGGGACGTACAAGTAATGTCTAGATTACTTACCAGTAATCTCATTAGTCTGAGTCCTTCTCTTCCTTGTCCTAGTCCTGGGTACTTTCCCACTACCCATTCTGGGTAATTGCTGAGGATATTGCTAAATTATGGCGGATGTGCTAGGTAATTGGTGCCTTTGTACCCTCCCCAATACAGTTTAAGGGCAAGGGGGTCATGCCTTCCGCAGAGGGGTTTGTGATTGGTCACGAGAAATCTCATATGGTAAGGACTATAAGAAGGAAGAGACGGACACAGAGTAATGGGATTACTGGTAATACACTGCCTTTTTTGTGGGTTAATCCCTGCCTTTTCACCCACTTTAGCTAAATACTTCAGATCGTTTGGTTTTATTTTAGATTGGTTGGAGCCTGATGTTGTCCGATTGCTTTTATAATTTTTGAGCAGCTGCCCACAGTGACCGCATCTTTGAGGCCCATTTCTCATCACCTAGGACAAAGTACACACTTGGCCCCGGACATAAGGAATGACAAAATCACAAAATAACCATTGAAAACTTGCTGACCACAATATCTGAATTGGATGAGCTATCAAACGGCTATGATATTGTAGTGGTATGAACTGAATACAGACTGGAGGTCTATAACAGAATCTGTCCACATATCTCCCCAGCTCTAGACATCCTACTTTGGCTACCTGTACGTCACAGAAGAACACGTTACTTACCAACTGGTAACGTTCTTTCGACTGGATGTTCCTCCAACCTATTCCACATCTTTGACATTACATGTAAAAGATGTGGAATACGTTTGAGGACACAATCCATTCGAACAGCTTTTATAGTCGTATGCATTGCCTTCATTGCAATTTAGGGAGCAGGGCATTAATTCCTCCAATCAACATAAAAATACACTTCCCAGCAGAAACTTGTGATCCTACGTTCTAACCCTAGAAGTGCCAACGTTCGCCAATAAGCATTCAAGTGGCTCAACCTTTTCCATCCTAGCTCCAGTAATTTGGAACTCACTACTACAAAGCATCCTGTCAGACGGTGTTATTGTATGCGGAATTCTTGCACTGAAACACACTAACTAAACAGCCTTGTATTCTATTCATGTGCATCAAATGGACTCACTCCTATAATTCCTTTTATTCTTGTATATTAATTGTCAGGGAGATCTATTGTGGTTTCAAAAATTGTTTTCAATTTACAGAGAGAAATTATAATGAAATTGTAAAAATAATATATTTAAATATTTTTAGAATTCTAAAATGCTATACATTATAGATTGAATCAAAATTAGCTGAGAATTGTATAGTGGGTGATCCTTTAGCAGAATTCACACATGATCAAATAAGGATATTACTGTAATTTTTAATGTACCTTTAATTGACATTGTTTGTTATACTTGTCTTAAAGGTTTATTGTTAACCAAATAACACAAATGAAAAAAAAAAATCAATATTAAACATTGCATTTTATGGAGCAAACCCTAACGGTTTCCTAATTGGTGATCTCTTACTTTGATGCGTTGGCTTTTTTTCTCATAACCAAAAACAACAATTGTTTCTTCAAGACTGCTACATTAATCATCTGACTTTCAGGCGTGCTTAAGAGTAGGGATTGATGTTACTACTAGTCTTCAGGGGAAAAAAGCCTTATATGGGGGCGTAGCAATGCCTCCCATTCATGCCAAAAAAGGCTTGATGAGATTCTTCTCCTGGACTTTGATCACTAGGATAGCCAGAATGGTAAGATAGTTGGAGGAAACTCCTACAATTAGGATTTTGGGAACTACCTATCTGCTTATGATCTATTAATTTCCATTTGGGTAGAGAACACATTTGCACGTTTTAGACGACTAGAGTTATCAAAAGGGCTTGCATGCTGTTCGCCAATTATTTCAGAAGACTGATAATGTCTTTCCAAAATTTCATTTCTAGAATGCATACTAGCCCATCGTTGTATTCTTGAATACTCTCACAGGCACACAGAGTACTGTCATACCACTCATTTAGGCAATCTTATTTTAATGGTTTATATTACTTGGGCAACTATTACACAATCTACTGTAAAATGATGGCAACTATTCCATTGAATAAGTGTGCCAAGGCTTGCAGCACCGCATCCAGAAAGGCAGATTTCCTTTTACCAGTTTCCTTCCCACAGTTTTCCTGTCACATTCACCTATGAAACAATCTATCCTGGATTTTTGTTTGTTTATTTATTTATTTGTATTGCGCACCAGACCCAAAGGTATACGGGTGCGAAGGCATAAAGAGGGTTGTTAAGCTTATGTTACATAATAGACATGAACAATAGGTACAGCTCTGGTTACAATGCTGTATGCATGAGCAACAGGCAAGTGGATAAGTATTATACTATAAATACAAAGAATGCAAAGAGTAAATGTAAGACACAAGTAGATAACAGAAGCAATAAAGTCACATATATATAATGGAGCTAGGACGTTGTAGATGAGGTAGGGTCAGACATCATGTTCCTTTAGCCAGTAAATGAGACTAGCTCTAAATTGTGGGTAGGGCAGATCTTCCCTTAAGGCAGGGGGGGGAGAGAGTTCCAGTATTGTGCAGCTTTAACGGGGAAGCTGCTCCCACCGGATTTGGTACGCTTGAATCTGGGTACAAGTAGAAGGTTAGAGTTGACTTTTCTTAAGGGGCGAGAGGCTGTCTGTCTAGTAAATCTGGCTGAGAGGTATTGTGGGGCTGATTGGTTGAGGCATTTATGTGTCAGAAATGCCGTTTTAAGGAGTATCTTGTCTTTCGTGGAGGGCCAATTGACGGATCTCCTGAGGTCAGATATATGGGCATTTTTGGGGAAACTTAAGGCATCTCTTAAGGCATTGTTTTGAAGGATCTGAATTTTGGATGCAATTTATTTATTTCTGCCTATATAGAGGGCATTGCAATAATCCAATTTGGATAGGATGAGGGCTCTCGCTAAAGTAATACAATTGTTGGTTGAAAGGAAAGGCTTGGCTGCTCTGATTAACTTGCAGGTGTAGGAAGTAGCTGAGGCCATAGAATTTACTTGTTTGCCGCAGGTGAGCGTGGAGTCTATGTAGAAGCCAAGTGTTTTGATTACCTTGGCCACAGAGATGTTATTGTTGTCAATAGTGAAAGATGAATAGTTAGGACCTAGATTTTTGATTTTAGAGGGGGTACCTAAGATGAGAAGTTCTGTTTTGTCATTCAGGCATAGACCGTGAGAGGCCATCCATGCCTGGATGATGAGGTATACTCTGTTCACAAAGGCCAAATCCTTGTCATAATCTCCTGTCAATGGGATGAGGATCTGTGCATCATCGGCGTAATTCGTGTAGGTGATACCTAGACCATCTAGATCATCGAAAAGGGGCTTTGTGAAGATGTTATACAGAGTAGGTGATACGCATGAACCCTGAGGTACACCGCACAATATGGGTGAGGGGTCCGCTGCTGCAAGTGGAGAGAAGAGATGCATAGTCCTGTAATCAAGGAAGGACTGGATCCAGGCGACTGCCTCCTAAGAGAAACAGGCCGCGGAATATAAGTGGTTGCAGAGTATTGGGTGGTCTACCAAGTCAAACGCAGCCGAGAGATCGAGGAGTAGCAGAAGTGCCGTCTTGCCTTCATCTCTCAGTGCATCTATTTGTGCCCTAAGGTCTATGAGCGCAGTCTCTGTACCATGTTGAGGTCTGAAGCCAGACTGTCGAACTCCTAGTAGCTGGTTTTGTTCTAGATGATGCTGGATTTGTAGATATGCTTTTTCATCCAAAATTTTGAGTAGGAATGGAACTGTAGTTATAGGGCGGTAATTAGTGGGGATAGATGGGTCAATAGTTTGTTTTTTAAGGAGGGGGAGGACCCAGGAATGTTTCAGGTTACTAGGTATAGTGCCTAATGTAAATGAGGCATTTATAAGTTTGGAGATGAAGGGAGAGAGTTCACGTGCGGCATCTTTTATGATTTGGGCTGTACAAGGATCACCCTGACAATTAGAGGGTTTGAGGGTAAGAATAACTTTTTCGACTTCTTTGATAAATACTTTATGAAAGTGGAAGCAAGGGGTCGAAAGTGTGGGTGGAGTCGAGGTAGTCTGAAGCAATGGGGAGCCAGTCTTGGAGATGATGGCATCGGTACCGGTCCTAGCAGCCGTAAGGGTGTCTTTTTTGTTAATTTTCACCTGGAGAGTTGTTATCTTGTTGGCAAGAGCATTTTGTATACTTGTACACCAATTTTTGTCCTTAAGACAGGAGTCAGGAGTTTGAATTGGTGATTCTACTTCTTTAAGGATGGCAAACAGTTCTTTAGTGTTTGATTTGGCTTGGGAGATACGGGCGCTATAGGAGATTTGTTTGGCTAGGATGATTTCTTTTTTGTATAGGGCAGCTAGTTTATTCAAGTTTTTTTTATTAATGTCTGAGGGGTCTGATCTCCAAATGTTTTCACTTAAGCATTTCTTTTGTCTCATTGCCTTCAGATGTGGCGATAACCAAGTGTTTAGGTGTTGGCGGGGTTTGCTCTTCCTAATCTTCAAAGGTGAAATGACGTCAAGGGATGCAAGTATCACTTTACTGTACATTTCTACCATGATGGATGGGTCAGTCTGGTCTGAGATAGAGTTCAGTGTAGGAAAGATTAGGGGGATGAGATTTTCGGGCGTGATATTTCTTTTGTTTCTTGTAGGGACGGCGGGTGCTATACTGCTAGTATTTGTGGGAGGTGTGACCTCTAGCGTAAAGGATATCAAGTAGTGGTCAGACCAAGGTTGTGGCAGTATGGAGGTGATAGTAGTGGGACAGTTATGTTCAGCAATCCAATCAATGGTTCTGCCTTTAATGTGGGTGGATTCTGTGACCTTTTGGGTGAATCCAAGTTCTTCCAGGGAATTATTAATCTGTGTGGCATTGGGATCCAGTGGGTCATTGAATCCAAGGTTAAAGTCTCCTAGGATAAGGCATTGTGATGAGTTTTTAAGGTTATCGGATAATATATTTGTGAGGTCTTCCTCAAAGGAGCCCAAAGGGCCCAGTGGTCAGTACATCACATGAATGGTGATAGTTTGAGTATTGGAAATAGTGAATTTGGCAGTAAGGGATTCACAGGAGTTTCTATTATGGGGTGAGGAGAGTCTTAGAGTTAAGTTATTCTTGGCAATTATAGCAAGACCTCCACCTCTGGAGGTGTTACGGTCGAGTCTTATAAAAGTATAGTTGTCCGGAATGGCTAGCATAATTGCGGGACCTGCCGCAGAGTGAAGCCAGGATTCTGTAATGGCCAGGAGATCAATTTTTTCGTTGTGGATTAAGTCTGCTATATCTGTGGGCATTTATTAATGCACCTTTTATGCCGGTTTGAATGGGTTGAGTAGATGGTGGCAGAGCTGTGTATTGGCTGTTTAAGGGGGAGGTGGGAGTTCTAAAAAGTCGACAGTTAAGCTGAAGAGGTTGTAGGCCATTGGTGTTTTTGGGAGTAGGTTGAGAGTCCCTTGGGCGAATAGTGGTGAGGTGGGCGTTAGTTAGAGGATCATAGATTCTTGGCAGTCTAGCACGCAGTTTGAGGTTTCTCTGTTGGCGGCTGCAGGGTTTGGTAGTCAGCCAGCCTGCTTAGGGGGTGCATGTGCATGCATTAAATGGACTGTAGACTGGGACATGTTGTAGTCTTGTAAGGTAATTAGGCAGAGGACAGTTCTGAGTAGAACCATGTAGAGTGATGACAAATGCATGGTGAGTTTATGACGGCATATGTGTGTGCGTGTCTTGAATGAACGAGGGGCGTCTGACTAGTGGTGGTTAAAGGTGTGTGTTGAAAGGCGATATAGGTAGCTTGATAAGAGGGTGGGACACAGTCATCTAACGTTGGGTGGGTACTTCAATATAGTACACAATTTGCGTCAAGGCTGCGAGGGCTAGACAAGGCTATTCAGTCAGGTATGTCTAATCGTGGCTAAGCGTGTTGGACAGGCTAGCTATGACAGGCAGAGCAAGCTAAAAAAGAAGGACGGATACTAAAGGAATGGGTTGATATAGATAATGACAATTGTTGGTAATCTAAATGTGACTAGGCAACTGTAGGCTAAAATAGGTTGGCAGTAGCAAGTTTGCTAAAACAGTTTTCGGGCAATTTGAATGCGACTAAGCAATGGCAATGGCTAAAATATGTTGGCAGTGGCAGGTTTACTAAAACAATTTTCAAGCAATCTAAATGCGACTGTGCAACTAATGGCTAAAATAGGTTGGCAATGGCAAGTTAGCTAATACAATTTTCAGACTATCTAGATGTGGCTATGCAGCTGTAATTTGCTTACTAAAACAATTATCAGGCAATCTAAGTGCGACTATGCACCTGATGACAAATAGGTTGACAAGGCAAGTTAGCTAATACAATTTTCAGGCAATCTAAATGCGACTAAGCAGCTGTAGACTAACATATGTTAGCAGTGGCAGGTTTGCTAAAACAATTTTCGGCAATCTATGTGCGACTATACACCTGATGGCTAAAATAGGTTGGCAAGGCAAGTTAGTTAATACAATTTCCAGACAATCTAAATGTAGCTAAGCATATGTAGGCTAAGAAAGAGGTGAGCAGTAATAAGTTAGCTAAAACAGTATTGTTAAGCAAACTAAAATCGTTTTTTCTGCTACTGTGAGATTCCAAAGGGGTATCACAGACACTTTTTAGTGCACTGAGGGCATCATTGCTGTTATAGTATTTCTTGGGATTGCAATATCAGACGTTGGAAGCCACAATGCAAAGGGGAGAAAAGCACAGCTTGGCGGTAGGCAACTTTGTGTGGGTTCGGCTGGTATGCGGGCACTGTGGACCGCTTAGCTTGGCAATCCAAGCGTCAATACATTGGTGTTTGATTTGTCTTAGACATTAATAGCATTCTCTGAAAACAAAAGCCTTCACATTTCAAGGAGATTTATTTCAGAACATAACAAATTCATCACACACCTACACACTACAATGTATAATTTTCTACGTTAAACAGTCGCTGACGTAGCGTCTTATCTACAGACACCATTAACCTTTCATCACAAATCCATGTTCTATTCTTATGGGAGCATCATGCACCTTAGCTTTCACACTCATTCACCATGCTGCTCTCGCTAGTTTATATATCGGGCCCTGTCTCTCCTTTATTTGCTACCCTTTACTCTCTCTGCAATCCCTATCCCTTTCCCTTTCCCTTTCACTCACAGCCTACTGTCTAGAAATCCCTGGCTGGGGAACAATACGCCGGCTTTAATTAAAAGCCTATCCACTCCAAGGTCGATCTGGCTCAATATAAAAACTTCCTAACGTAGCAGAATGCCATCTCATCTCCTTCCACCTTCTAACGGACATCTTCCATGTGAAAGTGGCATTCATCTGGTGGGTAAGCATGAAAACGTAACTGGTGCAGATTGACACATGTAAAAAACGAAGTTAATAATCGTACACCTCTGCACAAGAAAGCAGAGTGAAAGATCAGGTGGGTACTAACTATTTTGTGGAAAGAAAGTTAAACTTGTGCCTGACTTTGAAATGGCAAAGTGTTAATGAGTCGAAAATGTTGAAAACGACTCTAAAAACTGTGGCAGATAACTTTTTTCTCTCGGTCTGTGTTCAAAAAAGAGCAAAAGAAAAGAAGAGCAAGAGAAGAGACAAAAGAAGAGCGGGGAGATATGTAGATAGATAAATAGATATGGCAAGGCAGCCAACCTGAAAGGATGTCAGGAATTATAAACATGTTGTATATTCGTAACAGAAAATAGACATTTCAGACATATTGTTTAATATGGGAATATTGAAATTGTTGTTGAGGGAATTGCCCATATGAAACAAAGTATGTAATACAGCAATTATCACATCTGAATCACATGGAATGGGCCCGGACATTGTGCTCAAAGAAGGATTTTTGGTCAACGCACCTCTGATTTCAGTGATGATTTTAAATGAGAACGGAAGAGTCCGATGATAGCCTAGCTGGATGGAAGATTCTTTAAAAAAATGTTTACCTCTTAAGTGCTTCGATGTTTAGCTTGTAAATCCCCTACCTGATTATGGGGACTTCTAGTGGGGCATCCAAGTTGGCAGAGGGCCTCCCCAACTCAGGGGATGATGGAGCCAGGGATGGTCTAAGAAGGATCCCTGGTCATCCCCATGTATCCCTTTTTCCTCGGGCAGAGGACAGCCACTCGATGCATAGGCACAAACATAGCTATTTAAAAGCGACTAAGGAATTAGGGTCGCCACAAAATCACCATGAAACACAACCGCACCGTGTCCCAATAGGAGCCAGTCCTTCTTTACTCTACCACAAATGTCAACTACTATGCCTCTTTTCGAAAAATCCAGATAAGGAAGGGAAAGGAGTATGTTTCATTCAAAGGAACAAGATGTCCACAACAAACAATCATGTAGCCTATCATCAGAGTATATCCAGTGTCGCGCCAGAGCACCTGCCTGCTTGGGCATCAGGATCCTTTTGGTTTTGAGGCCGTCCCACTTAGCAAAAACGCACAGTGTTGAGGACTTTGCAGCTTGCTAAGGAAGGGGGTGTATAGATCCCAAAAATGAAACAACTTGCAGTGCTCACCGACTGTGAGATGATGTTCAGTGTCTATGGCAGAATAAAAATAACTGGTTACACTGAAACCCCAATGACTCTGCAGATGTTGAAACACCATACCAGAACCCACTCAGTTTTGTAGAGAACAAACATTTTAGAATCACCATCCAAAATGGTGGACAAATGTTTTATGGGCTTGGATTATGCCCATGGCTTGCTCAGTAAGCCCAGGGTAGACATTTAACGGCAGATAATCACCTGCCTCTACCAATTCTCAAATAGAGGTGTAGACCCTTCCCCTACCCAGAGCCCACTACAGGGAGAAGGATCACTAATATACGAACTCTGAGCACAAGCGTGACGAAATGACTACTGCACTGCCAGGGTACAGGGGTGAGTCAGGTTTTATACGCCTGCTCAGCCCCACACTACTACTAAACCAGCATTGATCCGAATCATAAAGGTGTAACAGGCACAGTCCAACAGGTATGCCTCCTTTGCCTCTTTTGCCTCTTTTGGTAATGTGGACTGAGGGCAGGCTATAGTATTTGAAAGGTTGTACAGTAGTAAAGTAAAATAATCCCCAAACGGGGTTCTAGAAAGATAGGAACATAATGAATTGAAAAGCAGACTTTGAGAGCAAATAGCACAGTGTGTGTGAAGGATACAGGCAATTGATTTCAGCAAGAAATGTTAAAACATACTTCAAAATTTCTTGAAAAGGCTAAGAGTGCATTCCTATAAATCACTGGGGCCCTTCAATGCATTCCACAGCGACAGGACCACTGCAAACACACTTGTTCCTCTTGGAGGCTCTACAGCATGAAGCTGGCCTTCTTGGTTCTGAGCCAGTGTTGAGATGGCTAAGTCATGCTTTTGCACTGGAAAGTTGGCTTCAAGGCACTTCAAGATGGGCTCACAGTGGATAGAGTCAGTGTTTGAGATGGGTTGAGTCGATTGCTTTCAACAGGACTATCGAGTACGTGCTAGAATCGGGTTGCAACTATACTTCTGTTGGGCCAAGTTGGTGTTCAAGATAGACAAGTCAATGGCTTCCAGCAGGCCAGATTGAGATCATGTTTCCGTTATTGAAAATTTCTGCATGTGATGCAGCGAATCAGGTGCTTCCACAGGTGCAAACCAACAGTCGCGGCTGGGTGCTAACAAGCTACACTGTATGGCATTATCTTCAAGGCAGCTAAAAAAACCAGGCCAGTGGTTTGAAAGCTCTTAAGAGTGCCAAATAGTAGCACCACAGTTCCTGTTGCAGCTCTAAGTGAGTTGAATGTGGTATATGTGATGAATCCTATGCAGTCCTAATGAAAACCCTACCTAAAGTCTCCCCTCAGGTGACCAGTGAAAGGCAGACGCTTCCTGATCCTGACCCTGGGGCCATGTTAGCCGGGAGGATCACCTGGGAGGAGGAGGGCCCCAGGGAAACAGGAGGACTCCATGGGATGAGACGCTGTACTTGGCTACCTCAAGGAAGGGAATATCATTAATGCCAGTACATATAATGGCATGTTGTTAAAGAGAACTGATACTCCCTAAATCTAATTTTAACAGAGCGAGTGAAGACAGTTATAACCAGTCATATATTAAGGGTGAGAAAAGCTCTTGCAAAATGTCCTTCACTGCCAGAAATGGGAAACCCTATGAGTCCAAGGAAAAGCAGATTTTGAAGGAACTTTTGAACTTTTGGGTTGATATCACTTAGAACCCCTGCGACCTGATTACATGCAAAAATGTGCGCTGTCGCATTGGTGTGCCATAGAACAGAGACTTCGAGTTCCTCAACTCTGTTTGTTTAATTAGGAAACCAGGCTGCTGTGGTCACACCTTATTACTGCGCCAGAAAAAAATTATGCTGGAGACCAAGTCCAATTAAATTAAATTGGACTTAGTCTCCAGCATAATTTATTTCTGGCGCAGTAATAAGGTGTGACCACAGCAGCCTGGTTTCCAAGGAAAAGCATGCAGAGAGGTTTTTTTTTTAAAAACCACCAATCTGAAACTGGAAAAATCTCAATCCTCTGTAAAACTAAATTGTTTCTGATACTCCTTTGAGGAATATGCTTAAGGAGAAAAAGGAACTTGGTGGGGAAAATATTTTTGAGAAGGCTGACTTTTCTGTTAGCGACTTCAAATCCCAGAATTCCCAGAGAACTGGGAAGAAGACGAGGGCTACAGAGGCACAATGTTGCAGAGTGTAACCAATTGAGGATAATGACCCACACCCGAAGATAGCTGAGAGGCATAAAAGGCCTGCTCAGGTGCAGGCCAGAAGAACAAGGTGGAAGAAGGCGAGGCAGCCGAAGCAGCAGGAGGGTAGTAGTAGTAGAGTGTGGAGAGGTTTTGCAATATCCATGAAGCAGCAGAGGAATAACTTGTGGAAGAGCCAGGAAGTGGCGAGAGAAATTGATGCCAGTCCTGAGGGTTCCATGTGTTATTTTCGCCGCAAAAATATCGCGATGCAAAAATATCGTCATATTTTTGTGGCGAAAATAACAAATGGACCCTGCGGGGGACACCCCCGCAACCCCCGCATCATTTCCCGCACCTAATGTTTTTGCCACCAAAAATATCGCCTATGGCCGTTCCCGACGACCATATGTACGGCGATATTTTTGCAGGCGAAAATATTACCCGATACCGTCCTGAGAGGGTCATATGGACTTGAGAATTCAGCTGCAGAGTTCACGCAGCGGAAAGCACACCTTTTTATAATTGTCCTCATTGTGCAGCGTTCAGCGGTGGCAGGCGGGCATCTGATTGCTGGGGGGATTTCAGCTGCCGAGGTCATGCAGCGGAAAGCGCGCCGTACTGTAACTTTCCTCATGGTGAAGCACTCGGCGCCGGCATGCAAGCACCGAATCACTGGGGGAGTCGAGAGGACTCTTAAAGTAGCAGACATGAGACACGGAAGCTGTGCAGGAGAGGTTGCCGGGCTGTACAGGAGAATTGTAGCAGACTAACTGGGAGCAGTGAGGTACACAGACATGTTAATGTTAAAGGACATTTGCACCGTGCACTATCACCACCGGAGTGGTCCCCTGGCGCACTGGCGGCTCTGAAAGAGGAAGGGAGGATGAGTTGGTGGGAGAAAGCAGGAAAAGTGCAAGGGAGCAGTGACGTGCTATTGGCGGTCTCTGACCGGTGGGTCCACTGGCTGGGCCTAGGGTGTTTGCGGCCGGTAGTCATCGTGTACTATTGTGGAAGTCTATGTGTGATTTTTTGTGTTGTTGCAATGTAGTGAAGTTTGTGCGGTTTGTTGTGCTGTAGGTTTGTGGTTGTGTTTGTTTGGAGTTTTAGAGGTGTGTGCAGATGAGGGAAATTGTCAGTGGAACTGGTTAGTTGGCATCTCTATCCTGAATTGAGGCGCTGGGCTTGTGTAGTCTCTCCTGATGCGCCACTGATCTGAGTCCATCTTGCATTCAATCTCCCTTTCACATTTGTCCCCCACCTCAACCAGCAGCCTCCCTCACCACCCCACCTGTCCTCCCTTCCTACCTTTGGGCCAGAGCACCTTCCAATATCCACCACTCAGCTAGTGTGGTGATTGTCAGTGTCTCGATGATTCAATTGACACTTTGGTACCTGGTGGCGACTAGGGGGTGGGGGTGAGGCTGATGGTGGGATTGTCTGGGGTAGTTGACTGACTCCAGTCTATCTGGTGTCATCCGTCCCCGTTACTGCAGGAGCTTCCTTGTCGGTTCTGGGGTTGTCGGTATCCTTTCCAGTATAGTCATCCTTTTTCTCTGTTTCGGTTTTCAGTCTGAGTCTGTGGTCTTGCAGAGCCAGGTTTTTAGTAATTTTCTGAATTTGTGGTGATCTTCTGTGTTTCTTATCTCTTTTGGGATGTTGTTCCAGGTTCTTGCGGCTAAGTGGTAGAACGAGGTGCCTCCAAGTTTTTTCTTAAGGTATGGTTTTAGTTCCAGGCAGATTTTGTTGCTGGATCGGAGGGGCCTCTTTGGTTTGTAGACTGTGATTTTCTTCTGAAGGAATTCTGCTCCTTGTCCTCTGATTGCCCTGTGTGTTATGCACATGGTTTTGAAGGTGATGCAATGTTTTACTGGGAGCCAGTGTAGTGTTTTTAGGGCAGGAGTGATGTGGTCTCTTCTGGATAGTTTGAGGAGTAGTCTGGCTGCCGCATTTTGGATTCGTTGTAGTTTCTTCAGGAGGTATTCTGGTATTCCGAGGTAGAGGCTGTTTGCAGAGTCGATTCTTGACATGATGAGGGCTATGATAGTGAGTGTTTGGTGCGTGAAGGAGAGGAAAGGTAAGATTCTTCTTGCTGTGTGGAGGAGGAACATTTCTTCACTGTTGCATTTTTTTATGGTTCCAAGGTTAGTGTGTTGTCCATCAGAACTCCCAGATTCTTTACTACCTTAGATGGTGTTGGTGCGGTTCCCATTTCCGTTGGCCATGAGATGGCGGTTTCATTCCCTTGGTCTTTGGATATGATCATGATTTCGGTCTTTCCTGGGTTGATTTTTAGGTTGTTGGCATTCATCCAGTTGAACACATGGAACAGATGGCTGACATTTTGCAAAATAGAAAGCAGCACGAAAAAATAATGTAGGTATTCTATGGAAAGCAACTTCTTCAGAAACACACTATATTTCACAAGTCTGTGAGGACAAACAACCAACAAGTTGCGCTCCTACGCCTCCCCCAACTCAAACGCTTTCCCAAGTAATTAACAACCATACAAAAGAGAAATCATATTTTTGTTTGTACTTATCTAACCACGCAGCGTCGCTTTTCCTTCTCGGCAATATTTTAGGCTGAGAGCCTGTAACCCTTGGTCCAGGTGTAGGACAAGTGGTCTCAAACATGAAGATCATATTGCAGCATGTGTGCAATTCTTACTATTAGCAAACAAAACTTCAGGGTTGCATTTTTAGACCCATCACAGGGACAAGATTCTCACGAGGCTGTGAACACAAAGACATACATGTTGTGCTCTGACCATCCTGA
This sequence comes from Ambystoma mexicanum, assembly GCF_040938575.1. Classification (NCBI taxonomy): domain Eukaryota; kingdom Metazoa; phylum Chordata; class Amphibia; order Caudata; family Ambystomatidae; genus Ambystoma; species Ambystoma mexicanum. The sequence goes on from NC_090934.1 coordinate 677,159,675, forward strand.
CCACCCCAACTCAAAATACTGTCCCCAAGCAATCAACTGACAACCAAAGATTTCCTTTGCACATTTCTTTTGTTACATAAAGAGAGAAATGGTTTGTGTTTTTGTACTTATCCAATCCAATCAAGCAGCATCACTATCCGCCCTAAGAAATATTTCAGGCCGAGCATGCAACCATTGTCCAGGTGCAACAAGTATTTCAAGCAAAGATGCAGATCAAGCCTAGAGATCATATTGCAGCAGTTGTGCAATTATTATTGTTACCAAACAAAATGTCAGGAATCCATTGCAGGACCCTCGCAAGGACGAGATTTTCATGAGGCTGCGAACACAAAGACCAACAAGTTGTGCCCCGAATCCCCCTACTCAAATGCTGCACAAGCAATCAATTGGCATCCAAAGAATAACGTAAAAAGAGAAATTGCCTTTTTTCCTACTTAGCTAAACAAGCAGCAGTGCCTTCACTTCTCAGAAATGTTAGTCCTGGCCGAGCTGTATGACAAGTATTCCAAGCAAAGCTCTAAGACTCAAACCTAGAATTCGTACCACAGCATGGGTGCAATTCTTACTGCTACCAAAGAAATGTTCAGGCCGATTGCAACATTTTCACGAGGCTGCGCGCCCAACCCAGGTAGTTCACTATTATAGTGTGACCCCGGAGCGCTCTTTGGTTACCGGTTGCTTGAATCCCGCCTCCCTTTTAACACCGACTAATGTAAAACAAATTTCTGATTATGATGCATACCAAGCTGATATAAAACAAGGCAGATGGCATCAAGAGACTTTAGAGATCCTACCTGAAAGAGGTGATTGTGATATAGTGGGTAATAATAACAACCAACCACTCGAGACAGGAACACAAATCACTACTGACAAAGGCAAAAGGGATGCAAATTAAGGCAATTGATAAACAACCAGGTTTGCCTAAGCTAAAAGAAGATAATTGAGCATAACGGTGTGTGTCAAGAATATTTCCTGGATGCAGGGAAAGTCTTAAACCCACATTGCCAAAGCCAAAGAAGTGTGAAGAAGCTATTAATTACTCTTACGTCCCTTCCCCTTTCCTCCATACTGTAGGGGTGATTACAACTGAAGGTAGCCCCAAGATGGGGAGGAGCCCATCCTTAAGGAAACAGGTTTCTAAGAACTGCCTGTCCGAATGCAGCATCTGACCTAGAGGCAGCGTCCAAACAGTATTGTTTACAGAAAGCCAAAGGGGTGGCCCAGGTAGCCGCCCTGCTGATGACCTGCCACGGCACATGCCATTGGAACGCGATGGCCATTTGGTCCGACCACATGAGCATGGAAGTTAGCTGGCACTGGTTTGTGCTGCCCCTCATAGGCCGCGACCATCCATCTTGCTATGGAGGCCTTGGAGGCCTGATAACTGAGCCTTGACCCACCGAAAGTGACAAACAAGGAGCTGAGGCCCACAAGCAGAGCTGTCATTATGGTGACCAGCCTGATGTATGCGGATGACATAGGCTCAAAAGGTTTGTGCGCCAAGGCACCCAACACAACATAACAGTCCCACACCGGTTGTGGATTCTTTATAGGCGGGTAAAGCCTGTGGAGGCCCGCCAGATGTCGCTTGGCCACCGGAATGGAGGAGAAGAGGCCCTCCTCCGAGTTCCTGTAAGCCCCTATGGCTGCCAAATAGGTGCAGCATGTATACACCTGCAGACCAGAGTTGGTGAGGTGTGCTGAAAAGGAGAGCACGTCATCCAAGGTACACTTAAGAGGGTCCATCTCCCTAGAGTCGGCCCAATGACAGAATCTAGACCATTTACTCTTATAGTGGCTCCTAGTAGCCTTGCTTCTAGTGTCCTGGATTATCTCTAGGTTAGCCTGAGATAGGCTTAAGTGTTTCAGTGTGACCTGCTCAGGAACCACGCTGCAAGGGCTAGTTTGTGAGGCGCAGGGTGGAGTACCCTGCCCCCATGCTGGGCCAGGAGAGCAGCCGGGCCCAGCGGTAGGTGAATGGGAGGTGTGCCCGATAGGCTGAGAAGCTCGGAGAACCACGGTCTGACCGGCCACCAGGGAGATATAAAAATGATGCTCAGGTGCCGGGATTCCTTTATCTTGCAGATCACCCTGTGGACTAGGGGTGTGGGCGGGAAGGCATATGCTGTCATGTCGTTCCATTGGATCTGGAATGCGTCGCCCAAGGAGCCGGAGCACTGCCCCGGCCATAAGGCGAACTGTTGGCACTTCCTGTTATCCCGGGAGGCAAAAAGATCCAACTGGGGATGCTCCCACCTGAGGAAGATCTTCAGTACCAGGTTGTTCAATTGCCACTCATAATTGTCCTTCCCCAGTCTGCTGAGCCTGTCCGCTTCCAGGTTTCTCCCGGGAGGTGGACAGCCATGAGGTAAATGTTGTTCTCCAGAGTCCATTCCCACAAATGCTGACTGCTAGGTTGCACAGCGGAGGAGATCTAGTGCCCCCCCTGCTTTTTGACATAGTACATGTTGGTGGAGTTGTCTGTCTAGATAAGAACTGTTTGCCCTCGATAAGAGGGAGAAAGCCCTTTAGAGCCAACCATATAGCTTTCAATTCAAGCCAATTGATGTGAGACTCCTGCACCTGCCGAGTCCAGACTCCATGGATGGTGTGGTTGTCCAGGGTGGCTCCCCAGCCCTCTAGGGAAGAGTCCGTAGTAACTGTGACCTGAGGGGCCGGCTCCGGAAGGGCTTGCCCTGCCTCAGGTTGAAGTCCACGGCCAACAGTAGAGGTCTGAGAGGAGAAATGGAGGAATGTTGATTGGCTCCTCTTGGGAGCCCTTCTCCTGACTCCATGAGGCTGCGAAGTGCAGTTGTAATCTCTGCATCCCGAGTCTTGTGTGGGGCACGGCCAAAAGGACCTCTGCCATAAGCCCCAGTAGGAGTTGGTACCACCAGGCCGAGGTCACAGGCCTGGAGAGGAAGTAAGCCGTAGCTCTCTTGATGGCCGCAATCTTGTCCTCCACAGGAAAGACTCTCACAGAGCTTGTGTCCTAGATAACGCCCAAGAAGGTCAGGCTCTGCGTGGCTGCAGCGGAGACTTGAAACTGATAGTGAACCCCAGGTCGTGGAGTGTGTTCATCAGTGCAGAGGCAGTATGCTGAACCGCTTCCGGAGAGGTGGCCCGGACGAGCCAGTCATCCAGGTATGGGTAGACGTGGTGGCCCTAGGCCCTGAGGAGGGCTGCCACTGTATTCATCAACCAGGTAAATACCCTGGGAGCCGAGTTGAGACCGAAGGGTAGCACCTTGTATTGAAAAGGGAAGCCCATGATCCTGGAGCGCAGTAAGGAACGATGCGGCTGCCAAATTGGGATGTCTAGATAAGCCTCCTTCAGATCCAGGGAGAACATCCAGTCTCCCTGGTCCAGTGCTTGCGAAATAAGAGCTGGCGCAACCATCTTGAATTTTTGAAGGGAGGGAGAGATTAAGGGTGTAAAGGTCACACCCAACTCTCAGCCCAGCCTGGTTCTTCTTCTATATGGCGAAAATCCTGGAATGAACGCCCAAGCCTCGCTGGGAGGTTGGGACTTCTTCCACAGGCTGGCCCTCGACGAGCAACCAGATCTCTGCCAGAAGAGTTGCTGTCCCAATCTGTGGAAGAGGAGGGGAGGAGCAGAAGGTATTGGTAGGCGGTACCCCTTGGAGACTACGGAGAGGATCCAGGGGCCGGAAAACATTCTGGCACTGCACGTGAAAGGCAAGCCTGCCCCCCACCGAAGACACGTGGACCCGAAGGGGCATGTCATGTCTTTTGTCCCTTTGAGGCTGTTTTGCGGAGGAGGGGGATTGGAAAAACCCCTTGCCCCCTGCCCCTTTTGTTGCTTACTCCGATGCTGACTCGGAGAACCGTCAGGTTGTCTGGACCTCCGTTCTTGGAAGCCTCAGAACCCGCCAAACGCTGGTCCCTTGTCGGAGCGCTGCTGCGACTCGGTGAAGGCCTTGGGCATGGCCTTCGTAAGAATAGATAAAGACTTTGCGGTTTGCAAGCTTTTGTTCTCATCTAATTCCTCATCCGTGGTGGAGGGGAAGAGGTCACTGCCCTCGAAGGGAAGGTCCAATATGCGTTCCTGGACATCGGGATTAAACTTAGTAGCCTAGAGCCAGGCCGTCCTTCTCATGTCCATGGCAATGCAGATGTCCCGGGCAGAGGTATCGAAGTGGACCACAGTAGGCTCCATAATGTCCTGCGCTACCAGCCTGGATTCTCCAAGTCCCACCTTGAAAGCTCTGTGCCGGAAGCTCTGGGAGGAAGTCTGCAATTTCCCGCCAGAGCATTTGGTTAGCGGCTGCCAAATTGGCATCTGCGTTGACCTGCCACAGTTGCAAGGAGGCGTTGACTACAGCTTTTTCCTGTACGCCTCCAAGATCTTCTCCTCCATGCCTAGCAGCGTCAAAGACGAGGTGGCCGAGGACGACTGAGGCTTGGAATAGAGTGACGTTGCAGCTATCACAGAGGAGTGCGGTTCAGGATGCGCTGAAAGCAAGAGTGTGTCCCCCTCCATCTGTCTGTACTTGGTGTCGAGGTGACGATTGACAGGCTGGGCCGAGAGCGGCTTGAGCCACCCCTTCTTGGCCAGGGCAACTACATCTATCTCATCAGGACCCCATTTTGGTAGGGGATCTTAGGGTGAGGACTTCTGCTATGACACCCTCCGCGGGCAGCTCTACCTCGGACTGAGGAAGGCCCAAATACTCTGCCAAACCTGCAAGGCGTTCGTGGAAGGCCCTGGCTGAAGATGGCGTGTCAAGGTCCTCCTCCTCATCCGTGTCCACCAGCTCGTGGGGTCCAGAGCTGGTGGATGAGTGCTGGGGGCCATGGGCTGTGGAGTGGAGGCCGTAGCCTGTGGCTGCTCCGGAGGCTGGTGTGGCACTACCTGTACTGTGGGAGGCATGGAAGCAAGAATCGGAGGAGCCGGCTGGGGCAGCGGCGTCTGCGCAGGGCCTGTGCCACCGGAGCCATCAGAGGAATCACTATGGGTGCCGGTGGGGTGACCTGAGGGAGCATGTCCCTGATGGCATCCCGGAGGATGGCCCCCATTGGGGGAGTTCGCATCAGCCCAAGGAGCCTTTCGAAGAACCTGTCTTCAGAGGCTGTAGAGGTTGCAGGTGATATTGACGAAGTGGCCAAGGCAGCTGGAGCCGTGGCAGACACTGCCTGGGGTGCAGGGGAAACCTGCCCTGCGCTGCTGATGGATAAACTGTAGGCCACGCACCTGGTTGACACCAGTCCCACCTTGTGACTCTTTCCGCCTACCCGCTCCGCAAGAGGGGGTATCAGACGAGCGACCATCTTTTCTGGCGCGGCAGCCATTTTGACGAGCTGCATGCCAGCCCCGTCCAAGATGCTTGGTGTTGGAACAAAAGGCCTATCCCGCACCTCAGGCCGTGACCTCGAAGGCGTATTGCCCTCGGCAGAGCTGCCGGTAGTGCTGCATGAAGGCGCCCCCTCGGACATGATGCAGTTACTAGGGCGTTGCCCCTCGGGAGTAACCCTGGTAAAAGAACCTTGCGGTCCCTCCGCACTGACACCTGAAGGATCCGGAGACCCCTCGGCTGTGAGGCCAGTAGCTGGACTAGCCTTATGTGTGCTGGTAATAGAACCCAACAGGTTCCTCCGGGTCGGGCGCTTCGGAAGGAGTCGACTTTACGGGGTGCAATGGTGAATAGAGGCCTATACTTCGGTCTCGAGCGATGTTTGACAAAGTCCTTTAGGCCCTCCGGAGGTGACTTCTGGAAGAGCTCCCTCCACCTAGCTAGCCTGTTCTTCAGTACCCGTGCAGTCAATGCGTTGCACGCAGAACAATCTTCCCAGTCATGGTTGGGGCCAAGGCAGCGGAGGCAAAGGGCATGGGGGTTGGATGTAGGGAAGAGCCCCTCACAGACTGGATACCTGCTGAAGCCCGCTGAAGTCAACATGCGCCTGGGAGGAGCGTGACGTTGGAGGACCAAGTACCTATTGAAAAGAAAAAGACAAAGATAGAAGAATATCCGGGGGAGGGGGGTGCGGTACTACACGGCCGAAGCCAAACCCAGGCGCACTGGTTAAATCAGCCCGTTCCGGTCGACGCAGAAAAGGGGACTGAGGAGTGGCGCCGGTGGGCACGCCTCTAAATTTAAAGGGGAAGAAGATTTTTTCCGGTGACACAGGTTCCGGCTCACCTCCCTCGCGAGGGATGCCCGTACAGTATGGAGGAAAGGGGACGGGACGGAAGAGTAAAAGGCCAAAATCACTGACCTCTCACAAAATCGCTGGTAACCATATCAAAATATGTTTTTTTTTGGTTTCCTGTTCTTGAAAGCATGGAAAATGGCGAATTCAGCACAGCAAACCTCGTGTTCCTAGCTCTTACAAGGAAATAACCACAGGCTTCGTTGTACATCATTTTATTGCCATTTTCTGAAGAAAAAAAATGTGCTCCCTTTTTGGCTATTTTCTCTCTCCCCCCTACAGCAAACTAGGATTATGGGAAGAAAAGGGGCCAAATTTGGCCAAGATATCAACAAACAAGTTACAAGGGACTGAAAGGTGACATACCGAAATCACCAAAAAAGGCCTTGGCACTGGGGCAGGGCGGGATCCCTTGGCAGTTAAGGGGTTAATGGTTAAAAGGCCTCCCACGCCCGCCCCTATCGGATACCTAGTGATAATGCCGTCAGATGCAGAGGTAGTGGTTTCTCTTGTACTAAGCACAGAGATCCAACTCTCTCAAGAGCCTTGCATTGTGCATAGCATTATTCTCTTCCACAAAACTTGCCACAGCCCCGGGTGGGCATTAAGACCACCTTTGAGGTGAAGGTTAGGCTCTGACATGAAGAAAATGAGGAAAACCATGATATTCGCAGTGTACCTTGCGTTTCAATGTCTCAATGTCTCTCGGGATGCTTCAATTTAAGTCCTTCTGTGCCACCTCTCTAAGGGTACAGAGTGTCTCACAATATTTACAATATAATAGACATGATGTTCCAGTGTGTCGTACTCACTTTTATTCCATCTCCTGCCCCAATTCCTCACCAGGATTTTGCCTTTGATGTCCTTTCCGGTGACAGATCCTCTCTGATGATTCTCAACTCCCAACTGTGTTTGGTCTTCACATTCTCTTCGCTTTGAGGTTTATACTTGCCTTTTCATTTCTAGTGGATTGCCACGGTTCTCAGTCATCAGGTCTTCGGTGGCTTCACCCAACTACAGCATTTGTCATTTTCTCCTATCCTCTTAAGTTTACCCATTCTCCTCGGTTCCTTTTCTGCAGGGTCCAATGGCAAACAGCCAGCAATTCTCATCATCATCTACCCAGTGCTCAATCCTCCTATTCTGCAGCATAGCTTTCTCAGGTCGACTTCACTCCTGCTGTGCTTCACCTTCGACTTTTTCAACTATCCTCTCCTTCCTGTTTGCCCTCTTAGTACTTACCCTGCAGGACCGCAGGCTACATCACATGTCACTGAAAACGGATTAAAGACTAAGGATGTCGGGCTGACCTTGATGTGATGGAGATCAATTCACCTCACCAGTCAAACAAAAATCCAAGAAAACAGAAGACAACATCTAGAGCACAGGTTTTAAAGACTAATCATGATGGGCACAAGGGAAAAACATTTCCGTGTGAATTAGAAAGTGCAGGTAAAGGACATCCCAAAATTGCAAAGGATTAAAATGCACAAAGCCACAAAACAATCATAATCTGAAAATTAAAATCAAATAGCCCTTGCCACAAAATCACTCCATCTGCCAGTGCAGCCATGAAGTTCATAATAATGCTTCTTTGGCATCTTCAAAAACAAAGCCCACTCTACTTCTTCACATAAAATCACTTCCAACTACACTGCCATCATCTGTCAAATCAAAGTAAAACAGAAAAAACACAAGAAGTGCACTAATGGCATACACGCTGATGCTGAGTAGCACAATCATTCTATTATTGATGGCACGACAACTCCAACTACTTCTAGAAGAAACAGAAAGCTTTTCAGTTTCATTATCCAAGCTTAACCTTTGCATCGCTATCATTCTGATGGAACAAAACCAGGCACCAGTTGTTATCATAAAGAAGCCTGTATAGGGAACTAGTCTAATGTGGTGTACCACCATCCTGAACCCCCAACTGAATAACTTACAATGCCTGTCCATAATCTTCACTCTTAGAGATACCCCAACAAGGCAACTAATGCACAATCCGTTTTGGGTCTTGTGTAAAGAGTTAACAGGAAAAGAGGAATGGCATCCCGGCCTGGAAACAAGGGAGCCGGTAGGCTGACCGGCACCCTTGTTTCCAGGCCGCCACATTACGAGTCTGACTTTTTGGGCTCAGCACCACCGGTAAGCAGACTTGTCACGGAAGCACCAGCACCATTAGTAACGGTGCCAGTGCTTCTGTGTCCCCATTCCCGTGGAGTCCTTTAGGAATCCATGGGAATGGCCACTTACACTTTCCAGTGCCTGACATCCCGGGCCGCCGGGACTTGTGGCACTGGGGTGTCAATCGCTGGAAACAGTGTTTCGGGGTCGGCGGAAACCCGCTGGTGGCACCAGTGGGTTACCGCCGACCTCATAATGAGGCCCATTGACCAGGAACTGATTGTATTTGAAATCGTCACATGTCATCAAATTCTATGTTTTTGTGTTCTAAGCCAACTCCCTCCTCTTTGTGGAAATGTCAGTTTCTATGTCCCTTTTAATTTGCGATGTAGTACATGACTTTAATGGACTTTTATTTGTCCCAAATGCATTTTCCTGTGTCCCCTGCACTGTGTGGGGGGTTGTGGTCCAAAGTCATGATCCCTCCAAGAACCAGTTCTACCTGTTGCTCAGCTGCAGCCTGGGGCCCCTTTCAACTCTTCCTCCCACTCACCCCACTTTATAACTAATCTCCCCTTTGTCTTGGCATGAAGCCTCTCTGAACCCTGCAAAATGAGTTACACTGTTGTGTCCATCGGGGGTGGGTGGGCTCTGGCAAGCCACTTGCATCCCAAGTCACCAAAATTGCACCCTTTCTGGGCACCTCCTCCATTCCCCAGTCCTGAAATTATTTCCACCTTGGGGTCAAACTGCCTTGCACTCTCACAACAAAATCTAGTTTCCCCCATGGTGGGGATGGCCTCTAGAAGTCCTCCACCTTCTAATTACCTGAACATGGTTGCCTGATTTCTCCTCCTCTGGAAACCACACAATTAACCTCCCCTGGGGCACCAACTGTCCTACCCTTGACCTCGGAATCACACAGAATTCCTGAAAATGTGAGTACAGCCCTGCATTCCATCTCCCCTAGAAACCAACAACCAAACACATCAGTTGCCTAGTTTCCCCTTCCCCGGAGACCACACACAAAAACGTATCCCTGTCAAACACATGTTGTGTTTAGCGACAGCCTTATATAAGACCTGTGGAGGGAGAACAGTGGGCTCTTTTTTGGTTCCTGGCGATGGTGTGCTGGTGGGGGAGGCCCCTTCTACAGGTACCCTGGTCTTAGTCTCCATCCTTCCCCTCTTTTCCTCCTCAACCTGCTCTATATTTCCACCAGAAGGTCTCCTCGCCTGTCTGCTCCCCACTCCAGCATGTCCCTCTGTGCCTGCTCCCCAATCTCTCCCTGTGTCTCTGTCCCTCTGTGCCTCCCCGGACCTGCCCCCCTCTCTCTTTTCCCCTTCACCATCTCTACAGGCCCTCTTCTCCAACTCCCCATCCAAACATTCTCTTTCTCCCTTTGGGTCTCGGCTCCCCTCTGCATCCAAGGGTACTCAGCAGGCCCCGGGTTCCATGCCAGTGGGTGTGCCTAGCTAATCCAGTGTGTCTGTAAATAATTTACCTCTGAGGAATGCCATACTGTATGTATGTCACAGGCATTAAACAACTCTAGTGGGTGCACAAGGGGAGCAATGAAAGCCATTCCACAACGTAGGAAGCTGGCAGACACAAACATAACAAAATCCTTTCTTTCAGTTGCAGACAAACAGCCAGACATGCCTGGCGTGGTGTACGAGTGCCTCACACTTCTGGGCCAGTTTTAGAGCAGTGCCCATATTATATGGCATTAGAACGTGTTTGCTGTGCTGTATACTTACTAAAATAGGTCTGCTGCACTTAAATTGCTTCTCAGGGAATATGTCATAGGCAATCACAAAATGACTCACAATGTTTGCACTTATTTGAACATGTATCGTCAGTTTAGGAAATCAAAAAACCTAACCAGCACAAGATCTGAACTCACAACAAATACAATTATAGGCCCCTAGATCAGGGGCTTGTGGCACACTCCTGTAGTAAAGAATGTGACCCAGAATGGCTTCCAGCGATTCTGCCCTTATCCATTGTCGACCCACAATTACATCAGAGGATAATAAGGCCATCACATTGTGATCATGGTCTGAAAGCATTGAAAACATATCTATAACCTGTATTACAAAGGTTTGGTAGAGCAAGTGCCAGGATCAATAGAAAATCCTCTTTACTAAACAATATTTACATTGTCATTAATTGGTTTATAGAGCACTAAATACTGCCACTTCAAAGTGCTAGCAAAACACAAAGGGCCTCATTACGAGTATGCAGGTCCGGTAACAACGAGTCTTGGATGGGTGCCGTCCCACCCGCCAGGGTCAGACTTGGCAGGCGGAACGGCACCCGCCTGCAGAGTTTCTCGGAAGCACCGGCACTGTTGTTAACGGTGCCGGTGCTTCCATGGTCCCCATTCGCATCGAGTCCTATGGGACTCAAATGGGAATGTGGAATACAATTTTCCGGCGCCTAACTTCACGGACCGCCGGGGCTGTAATTCCCCGGTGTTTCTGGCAAGTCAGGCGCCGGAAAAATTTGCAAGTTCGGCGGCAACCTGACGGTTTTACTGGCAGTTACCGCTGGACTTGCAATGAGGCCCAAAGTAGGGGGTTCCGATTTTCTAGAACTACTGAACTACGTTACAGAATTGGGAAGGGCTAGGGATTCCATCTACTCGCACAGCATGTCAAAACTCTGGTCCTTCTCACGGCTCACTAGTGCATATTCTTTTTTAGGTCTATTGGTAGTGTTCACAAATCTTTTTAAGGGTATGTTCCACCCTAGCGCCTAATTTGTAGCACTTAAAATTCCTACTCACATTCCTAGTTCATCCTAGAAGGTGTGCATTGCCTCACCCACCTCCCTTTCAACCCGTAGCCCCCAGTTTCATTCCTTTCCTCCCCGCTTGGCACTTGAATCAAATCAGAGAATCGTATGTTCTCCGAGGCACATCACACAGCCAACCATTTTTTGAGCTTCGTAAAGTTAATTTAAAGTGTAGAGTGCCAACCAAGGTTTTCAAAGGGCTGGAGCGGGCAGCGACCCGCAGGTCTCCAAATACTCCTTCCAAGCAGTCCCAGTGCATGACATGGTATCTCCTGTGTGGACATCATGAGTCAGAGAGCATGCTGCAGAAGACTCATGCTAGTTAGAGTTTGATTTACCAGGGAAGTTGCTCTCGCTGAACCAGGACGGTCCAAGCCTTACAAATGAATGCTCAAGTGGTCCAAATGTTTGTATGTGGTTCTTGTTTACAGAGATTTTACTGTTGGGTTAAGTGTTATCACAAATATAATGAACCCCAAGCCCTGTATGCATTACATGCTTAAAACTGTTCTATTCTTGAATCACTATCATTGACATATTTGTAAAATGGAAACATCTGTTTTTTTAATGCTCACTAAATGCTTCTTGACAATATGCGAACCTGCCTAGGACCCTCATTGCTGCTATTTGCAATCCCTCCCATTTGTCATGTGTTTATTTTCTTCCGAAATGTAACGTACTTTACTCACCAATTTTACTGTTTATATGCCGTGCGAGTGATGTATTTACATGTATTTATTTACAAATTGGGCCAAACAGCAATGTATTCACAATTTTCAGACTGGATGCAAATGACCACCCAAGACAATGTGAAGTGACCCAAAATATATGTTTGCAGGGTCTCCATAAATTTTAGGGGGCAGGTAGCCTTTGTCCACGCCCAGCACACTAAGGCCACTTCGGCAACAGCACCTTGTTGGACTACCACTCACGATTTCTCATCCCACTTAAAGCACTGGTGCCAACTAATCGTTAGGTGCTTCTCGTGTGTCTCAAGCCCTGTTCAGCACACTATCTGCCTTACGATCTTTGACATGGCACTCCAGCTTTGAAATATCAAACCTGTTCGCCTCTTCGTGATGTTATTTTACTTGAAATTCATCGAGGATTTTCAAAGTGCATGCAACAGAATATAGAAAAGATCGTGTCAATCAAGACAATTTACGTTTTATGCATTTGAAAAAAACAAGCAATGCAACTAACGAGGAACTGTAAGGCACATGATATTAGTAACCAAAAAACGCGAGAATACAGAGATTCAGTAACATACTTTGGAAAAGAGAATTGCAATATTTCATAAAATGCGATCTTTGTGCAAAGAATAATGACAGGCGTACAATGCACAATGGGCGGCTCCAGTTTCAATGGAACCGGGAAAGGTTTGCCTGACATGAAAGGCTCCCGCCGTCTCTGGTTCTGCTTCGGCGCTTGTGCATTGCAGCCCAGCCTCGTGAAGCACTCTGCAAACATGGCCATTGCTCTCCCCCCTTCAAAGAGCAGGAAAGGGAGTGAACAGCTGCCCGCCCGCCTCGGTAGCAGCCACAGCCTGTCTGCGAAAACCATTTCCCTGTGATCCCATCACAAAGCTGTGTTCTCAGTCAGATGTTACCGCAAACTGTCGGCATACGGTAGTATTTTATTTCCTGCTGGCGATGGGGTCATCCAAGTTACCATAGGGGCAACATAATGAAAACAATTCTAAATCTGGACGAAGTGCGTTTAAAGCATTTGGCAGTAAGCGAGGTCAAGTGACTGCTGCACTTACAAGCCCCATGGGATGTGTTCACACCAAACTAATGTGAACATTACCATGGCAGGCTCCTGCATCGACTGGGTGGCCACACGGGTCAGATGTTGTGTAGGCACGAGCGCAATCGAGGAAACTCAATATTGGCAATAAAGATATCAAGGCCAGTGAACACCCAAGAAGTAGCGAAAGGTAGTCAATGTGTGAAGGAGTTTAATAAACTAGTCCTTCTGAGAAGGTAAACGTCAGCAGCATATACGCTCATAAACATGGAAAGGTCTTGCGTGGAGCTCATAAGGAAAAAAGATAACTTTTTCGCAATATGGGCACATCAGAATTCTTACAACCCTAAAAATGTGGCCATGATCTGTCTTTGGCTCAGTGGACTCATGGCAGGCCTTCTCAGCCCTTAATCCTTCTAGGGTCCATGCAACCTCGGATCTCTTTTCTCTTTATCAGAATGGAAGTAACTTCCATTTGGATGATCACTTATTTGTGCAAGCCTTTCAACTATAGCAGATCCTTTAGGGTTGTTCTTCCTGTGCCCAGGGTCTGGGAGTTGTTCTGTCCCTTAGCCTTTGAGCAATGTGTGTGCTGTCTATGATTGTTCACTTCCATCATCTCGGCTGCACATATCAGCCTAAATCTGTATGTACTTTGTCCCACTATCAATAGTATGTATTAAAGTTCCTAATCATTGTGCAGATATACTATCGGTTGGCTTGACATTGCCATCCAAAGAGACAAGCCCCTCATGTACGCATCGAGAGGCAGAATTTAGTGTCAGAAAACTGTATGAGCCCACTCTCAAAGTAGTTTGATGTCTGTTCTGTCCTAAGATAGAGAGGTTACCTAGTCCCTTTCTTTTACAATATCATTAACAATTACAAAAGCAGCACTAATATCCTTTAAATCATTATTCGGAGTAGCTATGGCTGAATGTAAGTAGCTATATTTCTGCAAGAAAGTAATGTACTTGAGAGTGACATTTTGATAAATTGCTTTTTTCTGACCTAAAACAGATTTAACCAGCAGATTTCACCATTATGTTTGCTTCAAAATCCGCTAGAGATGTGGCCTATAAATGACGCACTGTGCCATTAGAAGGCCCTTCAACAGAGCTCCTTCTGTGTGTGCGCTGGCATCCTGGGTTGGAAGTTGATATGCGCTCATCCACACATCATTGCCAGTGTTGGTGGACCATCGGTTACAAAACTCACCTGGAAAGCGAGAAGCCTCCGGGGGTGTGGGTGTGATCCTCCCACAAATGCTCATTTATTAAGATTTTCCTCTGCCCAGTAAGAGCAATATTGAGAAACCATGAGTTCTTGGTTTGATCACCAATGACCTTGTTTAATATGGTGATGAAGCCCAATGTAATGGGCTGCATTGGGTTCCAAAATCCCGACAGCTGGAGGTAGTGTTCCTGGGAGAAGCAAGGGACAATATGGAGGGCTAAGGGTCGTTACCCAGGCAATCTTAATACCAGACACAGATTCTGGGTGTTGGTAGCTTTGTGGAACTGGTCTCTCATAGGCAACTAATGCTCACTGGTGAACAGGTGAAGACATCCCATTACCTATCAAAATTGACATACAAGGATCTGCCGCAGATACTCCCAAATAATCCCATCACCTTTAAAATATTGGACCCAGTAGATCACCAATGCTCTTTTGCAAAGATGCACAAAAAAGCAAATCTGTGAAGCACATTTCAACCAATAAGGAGAACAATAAAATGGCCTAGTACATTTGTGGAAATGAAAGGGCCCATATTTGTACACTATGAATTGTATTTCATTTTGAAATGCTAATTTTACTTGCTGCTGTGGTAATGTTCCTCCATGCCCCTGCCTGCTTCTGATACTTGGTTATAACATATGTAGGTGCTTCTTTTCTGTCCCATTCTTCCAACCTCCTCTGACAGCTGCAGTGGCTGATGTGTGTAATACATCTTGTCCCCCACATGAACAATTTATCAAGGCAGCCTGTGGACTTAGAGAATGACACCCACATGGCACAGTCCTGGGCTCAATTCCCCGTCCATTGCATTTTGGGGGTGGCATATTTGGCTTGCTTTAAGCCGATCAAATACATACGACAGGAGCGTCAAACATAAGGCCTGCAGGCCTTATCTGGCCCAGAAGCCCCACATTTTGGCCTTCACTCAGACCCTGCATTTTGTAGAGAAATGTGCTCTGATAGAGGAGAACCAAGACAGGGCCCGTTGGCTGCAGTGGCTTCAGTTTCAGAAACATGAAAGAAAGACACGCTTGCAAGTAGCCGATTCTCTACAGTAAATCCGAGGCAGGGGGTCACCACTAAACTAAAAGAAAAACTGCCTAAAATAATGAGATAAAGCAATCAAACACTGCAATGAGGTAACATATAACCAAATAAATTAACACATAGAAACAAGCACTCACCTTTCCATTAATGATTCTGATGGAGTCATCACTGATTTCCCAGCAGTAATAGTAATTCTTTATTTGTACAGCACTTATACACAAGAGAAGTGCTTCAAAGCACTTCAAGGTGGGAAGGGAGCAGGGGAATAGAGTAGTCATTCTTATGCCTTGAGGTTTCCGAATGATCTAACAAAAAAGTAAGTAGCGCACTGGGCCGGACAGCATTTCTCCTAATGCAAGTGCATGAAGTGTTTCAGGCGCAACCAGATAAGGGAGGGGAGAAAAGGTGGGGGACAAGACAGAACTTACTAGGACTAGTAAAATCAAGTCATGCAAGTGTACAGACGGAAGTGCAAGGGAGGGGCTGGGGGAACAAGTGCCCCAGTCCTGCAGGGCCCTGGGTTAAGTGCAGAGTGGTTACCCCTCCCATGGAACGTATGTTGAAAGTGCAGTAGTGCCGAGCATAGTGCAGGGGTCCAGAGGCAAGTGCAAAGACTGGCAGGGGAGCCTGGAACCTGTGAGGCTCTGGAGGTGAGCCAGGCGACCAGTCAGCAAAAGCAGAACAGAGTTGGGGGAGAGATAGAGGAGTCAGGCAGGAGAGAAAGAGAGAGGGGGTTAGCAGGAGAGTGGGAGAGAGAAGGAGAAAGAGAAGAGAAAGGTCTTGAGGAGTTTTCAGATCTTAAGGAGCTCAGGCTTCAGGAGGAGAGAGGCATCGAGGCTGTTCCAGAGAGAGCAGGGCCCTGGGTTAGGTGCAGACCTCCTCCATGTGGCCAAGGGACGGCAGCTGTTACCTGATCCTGACCCTGGGGGGGCTATATGCGGGAGGATCACATGGGGAGAGACAACCTCCGGGGAGATGGCATGGCTTCATCGGGTGAGACATGGTATCCCGCATTTTCTCTTGAAAATAACCCTCCCAAATCTACTACTCACATGGTCTATTGTTATACACCCGCACCTTCAACCAAGAAGAATAGGGCAATCACCCTCTCCAATTCCACCTATCAATCATTCAGGACTCATTCACCATTTAAGACTACTGGAAATGTTTATTCAAGTTTTCTGAATCAATTCTCAAAACTGGACTTCCTTTCCCAGAATGACCAAGATATTGGGATGAGGAAAAGGAATCGAGCAATGCAGAGCGAAGGAATTGGTTGCTCACGTACACCTTTGCCCGGGAAGTTTAAAATGCAAATGAAGCAGGGAATCGATGTCTGTTGCTGGGGGGGAAGAGAGCTGCGTCTATCCATGAGGTTGAAGAAACCGAAAGGCAATTACCGGCGTGGTGGAGCCAGGCAGCTCAAAAACAAATAAGGAAGAGGCTGCTGTGCAAGAAGGATATGTTGCGGGAATGCCAGGAGCTGGCGAGAGACTCACAGGCGTTCGCAAGTGACGGAGAGCAGCACTTAACTTACCAGAACCCGGAACGAAGCAGACATAGAAAGTGGAAGCTGCACAAGATGAAGAAATCAAGAGGAAGCGGTTATGAGAAGGAAGCAGACTAACACTTCTCCGGTTGACTGCGGGATAATCCAGGAACACCAACAAGAGTTGGTGAGTCTACCCAGAAGCAGCAGGGACCCCAGGGCGTATCGGCAGCCACGCTGAATGCAAGTTATTAAACCACAAGCAACCAAGCGAGAAAGAACTAATGAACATAGTGCTGAAAGGGGATTTAAGCTACAAACAAAACCGTTACATGCAGATTAATATTTATTGTGCAGGTATAGGGGTAACCCGGACCGGATAATATATCCGGAGGAAATATTGGCAAAGTATATGTACAACTTTGGGGAAGGGCAGGCGCCCTGTGTGAATACAAGATGCCCTGGCAGGAGAGTGTACCAGGCAATTACAAGTGTGTGAATACAAGAAACAGTGGCAGGAGAGTATACAAGGCAATTACAAGTGTGCAAATACAAGAAGTCCTGGCAGAAGAATATACCAGGCAACTAAACCTGTGTGCAATAAAGACATCTTGAGAAGAAACATCAGGACTGACGGAAAAATTGTGTTGATTAGAAACAAAGAGGTCCTGAGAAGAAACATTAGGACTAGAAAAGGGATTGTGTTAAACAGAAAAGAAGCAAAACCCAGGCAGAAAAGAATACCAGGTGTTCTGAAAGAGACAATATTGCAAAGTCAGACATGTTTGGATGTCAAGATTGTCACGGGCCAAGAAAGGCACAAGGAACTGTTGCATGTGAAACAGAGTCGAGAGGAATCCAGGGGAAGGGAACCACCTTCTTGAGTAATGAAGGCCTTTATCCTTGAAAAACATTTGTGTGGAGCCATTTATTCTTTTGTGAACACTTTTCTAAACCTCCCAAGGTTAAAGACATTTCCTGTTTCACCTTAGAGTTTAGTTGTTATGTGAGGGTCAGAATAGAACTTTGGACATGGGACAGTTTTGTTTTGGACATTTCGACACAGACAGATCCTTAATTGTGGTTTAGGTAGGGGAATTCCTCTTACAGCAGGGTCAGAGAGGAATTTTTCCAACCCCTTTTATTTCCAATAAAAGTATTTAACCAAAATCATGATAAACTTGTGACAAGAGTTTCATTCCTAACTGCTCACACAGGTATATTCTTTTAAGCAAAAGGTGAATCGTATGGACTGTACCACCATTTATCAACAAAGAAAACAAGTATTCTGATCTCAACAAGATACACAAGAATGCCCTACAAAATATAATCAGTATCTGGTACACCCAAGGAAGCCACACACCTCATCAATATCTGAAGTAAAGATGAACCTACAATTTTAATGAAACTACCACCTCACATTTCTTTTTGAGTCTAGCACAATGCTGCCGTGCAGCGTAATTTTGCACCTCCACTTCAAACTAAGTGCTTATCAACGTTAGCTTAAGTGAGAAACTCAAATCATAAACACATATATCACAAGATTAAGCAAAAACTGTATTCTGAGATAGCTCTTCCAAACACTTCAGTATTTTAAAATATAATGTACCCTTCAACTATTTTCCTAGTGCAGTAGTGACAACTATACAAGTGATAAAGTGGCACAAATATGCATTTGTGTACTGTACAACTGCGGTTTCTAAAGGGCACACACATTTCTAATTAGCACATCCATTATTTGCTGCAGTGAAATGGACCTGTTGTTTGTGATTCTTTTTATCTTTGTATCTGAGGAATTGCAATATTTACTGTTTTTGAATCCTGTGTTTATGTAATTTCACCAGTCCTTGGGGCTTTGAGGTACATTATATAAAGGATACTACATTAACATCCTATCTCTGCTCACCCTGACTAGGTCTTGCGAGTGGTGGTGTGTCGTTCAATATTATTCTCCTGTTGTTAAATGACCTCCTGCTACTTTAAACATCATTCCACGGATGCGATTGATTTTTACCCTGATTTTTATAAGTTAAAAACCCGGCTCATCTTCTCCTGTGAAAAAGGTTCTGAATGAAGCCCTTAAAGTTAAAAGTATAATGGCTTTTATAGCCTAGCAGAACTATTTCACGATTTTCAAATGGCATTCAGACCACTCCAAGGCTGGATCCTCGAGATGACCAATGCTCTTTCCAGTTATTTCAATATTACTTTTGTTGTCAGCCAGTGGGATGTGAACCATGTAGTAAGAACTTCAATACCTCCACTGCTTGTGTGCAGAGCTCCCCCATGGGCATCAAGGTTGATGGGTGTCTTGAATACCCATTGCCATATCATATTGCCTTTTACAAACATTGCAACAAGCAATAACGCTTTAACATCAGAAGCACAGACTAGATTATATTTGAGCACAACTATTAAAGCCAGTGCAGACAATGCCACTTTATGGATGGCACCCTGTGGTTCATTGTTTTAGTGGAGCATTGAATTTAACATTGCAAATTAGACTGGGCGTCCCACAACCTGAGCCCTCCTCTTTTTGCAGCCACCACTGTCTGGAAGGTAAAAGTCCAAACTGCTCCAAGCACAAGCGTGTCAACTTAAAGGCAGCACCAGGCATTATGCAGGAGGATTACACACGATTGCATACAAAAGGGGTTCCAAAAGTCTAGGAAACAATAAGAATTACAACAGTATGCAACAAAGGTAGCACCACAAGACCACCTGCCCAAAAACAATGAATCACACAAACCTATCAGGCAGAACATGGTGTCCGACTTAAAAAATAATACAAATTAGAGTACTGGCTAAATGGGTTGAAACCAGCTGTACAATCACTGACCTTTGGATCAATATAATAAAGTTACTCACCATAGTGACTACCTTACTTCTAATCCATAGTCCCTTTTCCTCCATACTTATGGGACATTCCTCCATCCTGTGGGATGGAACCGGAGCACTTTGTAAAAAGCATCATCTCATTTTTCAAAAATGTGTCCTTCTCTTTTTACGTGGGGTACCGCACACGGCCGTAACCGCGCCCTCCTTAGCTCCGCCCAGCGCATCGCCCAATTGTCCTTTTCTATCGCCAGGTCTATGACCTTTAAGCAATAACCGAGGAACCTTTTTAGAGGGGACGGCGGGCGGGCGTATGGAGGAAAGGGGACTATGGACTAGGAGTAAGGTAGTCACTACGGTGAGTAACTTTATTATACTCCCACGTCCCGTCCCCTTTCCTCCATACTTATGGGAGATTCCCAAGCACTCCTCGCAGGAATTACGGGTGGATGGAAACTCGTTACTGAAACAGGTTCTTCAGCACAGCTTGATTGAACTGAGCATCTGCCCTGGAGCTCAGATCCAGACAGTAATGCTTACAAAAAGCCAATGGGGAGGCCCACATAGCCTCCTTCGCGTTGGTCTTCCAGGGAACATATTTTTGGAAGGCAACGGCAGCTGCCTTGCCCCGCACAAGATGAGCATGAATTCCCTTTGGGGCCCGAAGACCCTGAATGGTATACACCTCCGAAATACAGGCCACGATCCACTGAGAGATGGTCGCTTTCGAGGCCGGCTTTCCTTGCGGATTTCTGAAGGTCACAAAAAGCTGCGAAGGGTTCCTAAGATCAGATGTTCTGTCCAGATAGAACTTAAGAGCTCTTCTGACATCCAGGCAGTGCAGAACCCTTTCGGCCTCTGAGGCCGGGTCTGGGAAGAATACAGGCAAGAATACAGGCAATGAAATCGACTGATTCAGGTGAAAATCAGAGACCACCTTAGGAAGAAAGGCGGGATGCATTCGCAGGACAACCATATCTTTATGAAAAGTAAGGAACGGATGCTCAACCGACAAGGCATGAAGCTCACTTACACGCCTTGCCTAAGTCACAGCAATCAAAAAGGACACTTTCCAGGAAAGGTACTTAACATCGACAGTAGCCATGGGCTCAAAAGGCTTATGACACAAGGCCACAAGGACTACATTCAAATCCCACCTTGGATGCAGACTGCGAACAGGAGGATAAAGATGCATCAGTCCGCAAGTGTCTTTTAATGACAGGATTAGACAGTGAAAAGGAGCACTGGTCAGTGGACAAATAAGCGGCAACAGCCAATATGTCCTGCAGGACAAAACATGGACGCCAGACTCTACCAGATGTGAGATGAAAGACAGGACCATGTTGATAGAAGCCTCCCTGGGGTCTAGCTTCCTAGCCAAACAAAAGTGACAGAAGTGTAGCCATTTACTTCTATATTGAGATCTTGTTGAGGGCTTCCTGGCCACTGGAATAATGCACATGTTATCCGCAGACAAATTGAAGCACTCTAAAGATCTGAAATCCGGCATCAAGCCGCCAAGCTGAACCATTGTGGGGAGGGGTGCCACAACTGTTGATCACTCTGGTGAAGCAGGTCGGGAACCAGAGGAAGCTTGAGCAGAGGGCACACTGATAGATGCTGAAGCTACGAAAACCAAAACCTGGCTGGCCACCAAGGGGCTATGAACAGCAGGTAGCAATTCACTGTGTTCCTCAGCTTGCAAAGCGCCCGATGGATCAGAGGAAGAGGCGGAAAGCATAGGCCTTCATGTTGTGTCATGGAATTTCGAGAGCATCGCTGAGTGAGGAGGCTCCGAGCCCGTTCCTGGAGGCATACAGGGGAAGCTTCTTGTTTGCAGATGTCACAAAGAGGTCCACTTCTGGAGTGCCCCAACAGCGAAAAAAGTCCGATAGGATTTCTGTGTTCAGTTCCCACACGTAGCTGACAATTGTCGGCTGATGGCATCCACCGTGACATTCAGCTGGCCCGGGATGTGAACCGATACCAGCCAGATACCATGCTGAATGGCCCATTCCCAAATCTGAATGGCAAGATCCACAAGAGGAGGAGACCTGCTTTTAGATATAGAACAAGGACACCGCATTGTCCGTGCAGACACGGATCACCTTGTTGACAATGCCTGGTTTGAACGCTTTCAGCGCCATTAATATCGCCAGAAGCTCCAGAAAATTTATATGAAGCTGTCTGTCCTCTGGCGACCGAGGATCTTAAACTTGAAGATGATCCAGCGTCACACCCCAACCCAGGAGGAAGGAGTCCGTTGTGACAGTCAATAGCGGGCAAGAGTCCTGGAAGGGAGCGCCCACCCACAGATTGCTGAGAGATGACCACCGCAAGAGGTCTGTCCTCATTAAAGACGGAACCAGTATCATTTTGGAATCTGGATCCACTGCTTGAAGCCATGAGCTCCGAAGAGCCATCTGCGTCCGCCTCATCTTGAGACGAGCAAGAGGAAGAGCCTACACGCACGAAGCCATGATGTGCAGAAGCCTCTGAAACCACTAGGCCAACATGCTCTCCAACTGCATAAACACCTGACACGTGGCGAACAGATCCGCCATTCTGTCCCCAGTCAGGTACACCTTGCAATCGATTGTGTTCCAACGAAAACCCAGGAAAATCAAGTCCTGAAAGACCGTTATGGAGGATTTCCGCCAGTTCACCGACAGCCCAACGTGGAACAGGAGCTGGAGAGAGACTGAAGGTTGCTCAAGTCTTTCAGTGGACAGGGACTGCGCAGCAGCCAAATGTCCAAATACGGATACACATGGATACCCTGTAGCCAAAGATAAGCTGCAATGACCAACATCATCTTCGTAAAGACATGCAGTGCCGAGCCGAGACCAAATGGGAGCATGCTAAACTGGAAATGCTCCTCCTCCATGGAAACCGTAGGTATTTCCGATACGGGCTCCAAATGAGGATATGCATATAAGCATCCTGAAGGTTCACCACGCAGAGCCAGCCGCCCTTCTGTAGAGAGGACTTTATCTGACCCAAGCGACGGACAAGACACACCGGTCCTCAGTGATGGTCTGCCACACCTCCCAATGAGACGCAATGTGCCCTCCCACCGGGGTTTCATGCGAACGCCAAAAACCCTCATTTAGCAGGCTTCTCAGTGGCGGGACCCCAGATCCTGAGGAGGAGGCCAAGGACAGAGAAAAACCAGCCTCGCTGCTGATGCCGGTGGGAGTTTCCAGCTCGAGAATCGACTCTCCGTGTTATTCGATCTAGACACCCCCGGAAACCAGAGTAAGACCGAGGCTGCGAAGGCGTTCTCTGACCCCTAAAAGGTGGTTTTACCAGAGTGCTGTCCTTAGTTTTAGTCAGCTCTACGTCCGTTGACGAATGGAACAGTACTTTGCCGTCAAAAGGCAGGTGAAGAACTTTATCCTGCAACTCCTTGGAAAACTTTGTGGCGTGAAGCCAAGCCTGACAAGACGTGTTCATGCCAAGCATGAGGACACGAGCCGAGGTGTCGACATGATGTGCCGCAGCCTCAAGAATATCCTGCGCCAGGACTCTCGCATCTGACAAGCCAGCCTTAAAATCGTCCAGCTTGTCCGCAGGAATGAACTCCTCAAATTCCAACAGACCTTTCCACATTTTCATATTTTCCCCCCGCTAAAATCGCCTGGTGCAACTGCAGAGCCAAATTAGCAAAGATCTTCCCCCCCAAAGAGTCAAGCAACTTGTCCTCTTTGGCCAGAAACTGAGCTGCCGCTGAAGATAACGCTGAAGCCGGTCTAGATTGAAGTGTAGCGGCCGCCACCACTGTGGAGGAAGGAAGCAGGCAAAACGCTAAGGCTACCTCCTCCGAGGTATGAAGCCTATAAGGAGCGTCAAACTTTTTGTTAACATGCAGTCCAGATTGTGGCTTATCCCAGACTTTGCGGACCTCGGCCAAAACGTCCTTCTGAAAGAACAAGCCGGTGCGCTCCTGAGGAGACAAGGTGAATGCCCCCGAAAGCACCCCTTCTTGCGGAGAAGGTGACTCATGTACTGGAACATCCAGAAGAGACATGTCCAGTACCCGGTCATGGAATGCCCTAACAGAGAGCGGCTGGTCGTCGCTATCCTGATCTCCTTGCGCATCATCAAACGCGCCCGAATCAACCTGTGTCATGCCTGGCTCCACCGAAGACTTGTCTATTGGAGACAAGGGCAGCGGAGGCGAAGGGCTGGAGGTGAGGCAACTGGTGTAGGTGGGACAGCTTCCGGAACAACCAGTGCTGTGACGGGAACTGTTGGAACGGAACCCGGCCCTGGAGGGCATATTTCCTTAAAAAGACCTCTGAAATATTCCTTCATGGGGTCGGAGAGCATTAGCTTCTGAAATTTTCCAAAAAGGCATCCTCCGCCGAAGGCTTAGACACTGTGGCAGGCTGGGGCCTTTCATGAGAGGAATTGCTCCAGGGCCGCAAAGGAGAGGGTTGCCAAGAGGGGCCCTCGCCAGCCAGGTTGACATAGTTCAATGGTGCAGACGCTGCCGGGAGCTAGACAGTGCTGTAACGGCATCCGAGCATTCCAGTCTTAAACGGTGCACAAGGAAAATGCTGTTCACCTGAAATAATTCTGCCAACACCCGACGCCGATGGCGTAGGTGTAAGGGAAGAGTCCAAAATGGCTGTTGCAGTTTGCGCGGAAATGGGCGCCATTTTGTCAATGCCCGAGGAGAACAGTGACACATGTGTGAGTGAGGCAGGGGTCTCCACAGACAGGTCAGGGTTCTTGTCTTTAGCCGTGACACAAGGAACCTCGGCAGAGCCTGTACTGTGTGTCTTCGGATGTTTCTGAGACATTCTAATAGCTAAATTAGCCTCTGAAAGGGGAACCTCTGCAACGCCGGTAACAGAGGAATTACTGTCAGCGACCTCACTATGTGCCCCCTCAACAGAACTGGTATCCCCACTAGAGCGGGACCGATGAGGAACCCGCCTCACCGACAAGACCTCAACTGGCCTCTCAGTTCTGTCGGTCACCTTAGCATCTGATAGAGGAACCTCGGACCCGAGTCCGGTAACAGCTCCCTCTCGAGGGGCCTCGAACTTTGGTTCAGTACAGAAAACCTAAATAGAGGCCTCTGGGCACGCCCCGGTGTCTGTATGGGAAGCTCCAGACAAGGAGACCTCGAAGCAAGCTACGGTACCCACCGCCTCAGTAGAACTGGGCTGTTAAATAGCCCCTACAGGATGGGCCTTGGATTGCAATCGGTGTGAGCAGGCCCCTTACGGAGGCCCTCGGAGAAAACTCTGGTACTTTTCATAGGCCTAGAAGGCACCTCAGGGGAAACCCAGGTGACAGAGCTTTTAAAGCCCCTCCCAGACTGGAAAGACCCCGGGAAGGAGTCTGCCGGTCGGGGTGCCCTAAAAACGAAAGAACTTACTGGGCGTCTCTTCGTCTCGTCGATGAAACTCTGAAAATACGGAGGAGGAAGGTGCTGAAACACCTCCTCCCACCGCTCCAGAGGACATTGAAGTGCCAGAACCGAAAGGGAATCGCAGTAGAAGCACGAGTCCCACCGGTGGTCCGGATCCAAAGACTCTAGACAAAGAGGATGGGGATCCGCCCTAGCGAAACATTGTTCGCAGGAAGAACAATTAGGAAAATCTAACCGAAACGGCATAGACAGACTACTACGCGACCGCTAAATCGGAGCAGGAGAGAAGGACACTGGAAGGAAAAAATCTTCCAAAGATGCAAGTGCGTCCAGTCCCGAACGTGTGGAGAAAAGGACTGATGGGCGATGCGCCGGGTGGAGCTAAAGAGGGTGGGGTTAAGGCCGCATGCGGTACCCCGCATAAAAAGAGAAGGACACATTTCAGAAAAATGTGATGCTATTTACAAAGTGCTCTGGTCCCATCCCACAGGACGGAGGAATGTACCACAAGTATGGAGGAAAGGGGATGGGACGCAGGAGTATGTTATCTATGAAACTTTACCTTAGTCCATTTTATGTTCCACAACGCTGCAACAAAATGTAAAACCATAAATACAGAAGATCACTGGTGGAGCGTATTGAAATCGAGCTGCCATGTATGCACCCCTTTCCAAATAGAGCCTTCAAACTGCTACACTTCCAATGATCTGGCTATATAGCACATACAAGCATATATAAGCTTAAACACAGCACAGTACCCCACTGTAGGACAATAGAGAAGATGGCATGTTGTGTTTGGCTAAACCTTATGCATGAGCAGTGCACTTTGTGTTTAGCACCACTCCTTGAGAGTGATGTGCAGTTAGTTTTCTTCTAAGCATATGGACAATGCCGAAAAGAAACGTGTGGGGATGGCTTGTCGAAACGCAAGGTACCGTATCAGAAGAAATGGTACATCCCTTGTCAAACAAGATTTAAAATGTCCATGACACATACTATATTGTAGCCCCTGTGGATTCTAGCCCAGGGCAAGGGTGCACATTCCTTACCCCTGGGCAGGGATGGACTCCCATTGGAACAGCCCCTACCGCGTTGACCGGCTGGAAAAGGTGCTATGCAACCTGCAAAATAAAGATGTTAGACTAAACAGTGCAACACAGACACCAAGGTGGATTTTTAAGGGATCTCAAAGAGGACTCCATTTTAAACAAAACACAATACCTATATATCCATCCATAACTCTAATCTACTCCTGGCAGGCATGATCTACCCCCTGAGGGCTCTGCCCCGTCAGCCCACCCACCCTGAGAGATGTCAAAGCTAGAACTTTAGTTTTGAACTGATGGACCAGACCCCCACTGAGCACCACCCATTGTGGAGGAGGGCCAGAAGATCGCTCACAAGGGGGTACGTCTCTTCACATGATGATTCCATGTCATCCCTTTGAGGGTTGTCCTCCCTCATATAGCCGCCCCCAGGGTCAGGATCAGGTTAGCGGCTGCCATCCCCTGGCCACATGGGGAGAGGTTACCTCTGGGAAAGGAGTGATGACATCAGATTAATCACAACACAAAGACATTCAATAAAATACTTTTACCCCCTCCACCCACCCCTGGTGTCAGTAATTTTTCCTTTTTTTATTTTATTTTTTTATTGTAACTTAGTTTAGTAAAAGAAAAACTTTTTGCTACACATTTCGTTCCCATTTTATCTGTTCGTCATGTTCAATTTTTACACCCAACATCATTAGGTTCAATTAATTAACATTAAATTTCGAACATTATGACATCCAAAAAATTAATTACAGCACAAGTCAGTCGCGTGTTGATGCCTGGGATTACATAGCACCACCACTCCTCCATATTTGCGTTTTGTGGGGCAAAGTTTTGCAAGTGTAGCAATCGCTGCGAGGAAATCTCGTCGCATTCGATTAACAAATGCTTTACGGATTCCACTGCCTTCTTCTTACAGTGACGACATAGAAAATTTGTTGTTTTGTGGTCGCGCTTCAACATCAGCATCTATTTTGTTTTATACAGGTTAAAACGTAGTCTCATAAACTGATCACGATGGTACCGTGATGGAAATTTACTTTAATATTTTGGAATGACGTCGATTTCATGCATTGCTGTCCCAAAATCCATAGTTGAAGCCAGTTTTTTGCGTTTCTCATTGTTTAATATCCAGTTCCAGTATCAGATTTTCTTTTTGGCAATTTGTGGTGCTTTCAATAGTAGGTCTACTGAGAGATCGGCTTCACTCAAAATTTTTAGTAATTTTGTTTCCCATTTACTTAGTAGATCGCCTGATTGATGCTTGTGCCTCGATTTGAGTATGTCATAAGGTCTTGAGGTTGCTTTAAGCCATATTTTACGAAGAGCAGATATGGCTTGCCATAGAGCTGTTGCATACAATGACTCAATACATAGTTCGTGGCGTATCACCGTTATTGAAATATTCTGTGGGAGTTTGAGCACCTTGCGCCAAAAAACTTTCCTTCGAGTTTACACCAGGTTTCAGCACAGATGTTCCAACCAGCTTCGCTGCCGAATGATATTGCAGGCATTACTTTTTGAAGATAAAAAGACAAAACCGGTATGAGTATTAATTTACTGTATGCGGCATGCAGTTTAGCCCCTTGTAAGGCAAACATCTGCATCTGTGCGTTTAGGTCCTGAGTCCAAGCCCATTTTCGTATCAAGGTGTTAAATAGCACTCCCAAGTAACGTATGCTATTTGTTGGTTCCAATGATTCTTTATCAATCCACCATGTGAAATTCTTATCTCGCCTGTTGTTTTTAGATCCGAACGACATTATCTTTGATTTCTTTGGATTTATTTTTAGGTCATTTTCCTCAAAATATCCTTGTAAGGCTTTAAGTAGTCTTTGTAGCCCTATTCGAGTTGTGTCTAGGAGTACGATGTCGTCAGCGTATATAACCCAACTCAGTTTATGTCCATTCACTTCCAGAGGGAAAGTCCTTGGTTGACTTAGGGCTTTTGGTAAGTCAGATATGAATAGCTTAAACAATAACGCTGCCAATGGGCAGCCTTGTTTTACCCCCCTCGTAGTATGAAGTTCGTCGGTTAGATGGTCTTTTGCATTTAGACGCACATAAATTGAAGTATTTGTATATAATGCCATCACGGGCTGGAGCAGCTCATTTTGGCATGCCCATGCTTTAAGTTTAGACCACAACTGCCGGTTGATGTTGTCAAAGGCTTGTCTCAGTTCAATGAAGGCGAGAAATAGTTTCTTTCCTTCCTTCAAGGTTTCAAGTTTGACAGTTTTTTTAAAAAAAATGTTTTTATTGTTTTATACAAACCACACAACAAACCAACAAAACATAATCAACACAATTTAACATACTCAAATTTTAACCATAAACACTGCACTCCCCTTTCCCCCTCCCCTTATGAGCCTGTCTGTTCTTCACATTCAATATCCTCCTCGTGTGTCAGGGTATCGCTGCCCACAGATTCAGCTGGAGCCACTCCTGCCCCAAACATTTCCGCTATCAATGATTTCCATGCCATGAGGGAGCCCAATTCCTCATCCCCACTAGTGTTAATGGCCTCTTGCCACACCACTGTTTCAGCCTCTGCCCATTTTTGTAGGTCCTTCCACCAGACCTCCACTCTAGGCTTATGACATTCCTTCCATCCCATGGCGATCCGTCGTTTCACGAGCACATACACCAAATCCTTCAATTTCTCTACATGTTTAAGTTCTCGGGCTCTAGGGTATCCTCCCAACAAGCAGGCCCAGGCCGAGTCTATTACAAGCGTGACCCCCCTCTCTGCCAGTTTCCGTGCCACTTCACCCCAGAAACATTCAATAATCGGGCACGCCCAGAACATATGTATGATGTCAGCATTCTCCTCGTTACACTTAGGGCATGCTTGGCGCCCCACATTTCGGAATTTCGATATTCTGAGAGGGGTCATGTATGCCCTGTGTGTTATATATAGCTGTATTTGTTTGAACCTGGCATTTCTCGACACCTTCTTATGATATCCCAGAGCTCGTTCCCACGCCCCATCTTCTATCGGGACTCCCATCTCTGTTTCCCACTCTAATCGCAAGTGCGCCAGGTCTTTACCAATCTTAGACATCAACATCTCGTACAGTCTGGAGACCTCATGCCCCCCTTCCGATGCGTTATATATTAACCCCACAGTGGCATCCGTTTCTTCTGCCAGCTCAGTTTCAGGCCATATGCTCCGAATCTCATGCATTATCCTATGATAAGTGACATATTGGCCTCTGTGTAACCCGGTCACTTCCTCGAGTTCTCCCAGCTCCAAAATAGTTCCATCTTGCCAAATATCTCCCAACGTGACTAGCCCCATTGATTCCCAATAGGTCCTAATGCTTGCCCTCAGCTGCACATCTCTCCCCGTCAATGCGACCAACGGTATCTGTGGAACACACGGGAACGGATCGCCCATCATCCGGCAAGCTCGGTGCCACATGTTCCACCCCAACAACAACATTCTAGGGCGCTCCCTCATGTCCAAGCCAGCCACCCAGATAATTTCACGCAAGTAAAAAGGAGTGCAGTTCCCTCTGAACAACCTGTGCTCGGGGGTCTCTTCATCAGAGAGCCATTGAGCCATGTATTGTAATTGCGCAGCTACATAGTAGGCTTCAAAATTGGGCAGTTTAATACCGCCTTTCTCGTAGAAGTTCTGCAGCTTCCATAATGCAACTCTATTTCGGGTGCCGTGCCACAAAACTTCTCTGCACGTACTGTGCAGTTTAGTGAAAAACTTCTTGGGTATCATGTGTGGGATATTGTTGAAATAGTGTAGAAGCTTAGGCAGAACCACCATTTTGAGCATAGCACTTCGGCCCATCATTGTTAAAGGCAACCTTTCCCAAAACCTCATGCAATTCTCGATTTTCCTGACAGCCATTTCAGTGTTGCACTTGTGTTCTTCCCCCGTCGTGTGATACACATCTATTCCGAGGTAGCGGAAAGAGCTAACTGCCCATGGAATCTGTAGCACCGGCAATCTTTCTACTGGAATACCCATGTATCTACCCAGCGGGAACAAACTGGATTTCTGGGGGTTCACCGCTATACCCGACAGCTTGGCATACCTCTCCATTACCTCCAGGACATATCGAAGATTTTCTTCAGGGTATTTCAAATATAGTAACAAGTCATCCGCATACAAGGATATAAGGTGAGTCTCCCCTCCCACCCCGATACCAATCGGGTCATATTGATGCCTGAGGTAGATTGCCAATGGCTCCAGGGCCAAGATATATAGCATCGGGGACCAAGGACACCCCTGCCTCGTACATCTGCCCAGCCGCCACCTCTCAGACACTACTGAACCCGTACGAACCCTGGCCAGCGGTTCACTGAATAACATCCTAGCCCATTTAATATAGCCTGGCCCCAATCCATACCACTCTAGAGCCGCCAACAACCACGGCCACTTGATTGAGTCAAACGCTTTAACTGCATCCAGTGCCACGACTGCCATTTCATCCTCAGTACTACACCCCCATTCGACCACTCGATGGAGTCGTCTATGGTTGTGAGTGATGTTCCTGCTCGGGGCATAGCCCGTTTGGTCTGGGTGAATTAATTTGCCAATTACCCTCCACATTCTGTTGGCCAGGACAGCTGTCAAAATCTTACTGTCCTGGTTCAACATCGACAATGGCCTGTAGGAGCCGCAGCTTCGCTCCGGGTTTGTTGGGCTTGGGGAGTGGCACTATGATCGCCTCCCTGAGCGACTCCGCCAACCGCCCCACCTCAAACGCCTCGTTGAGCATAGCTAGCATGGATGGGAGCACCTCCTCCCCATACACCTTATAAAATTTGCTAGGAAGCCCGTCTGCCCCTGGAGCCTTGCTAGTAGGTAGCTGCCTTACAATCTCTTTCAATTCCTCTAAAGTGATCGGTGCATCCAGCTCCTCTCTCTCCTCCTCACTGACCTTAGGCAGGCCTATGTCCTCCAGTACTTAGTCTATCTCCTCCCGACTACTTCCCACCTCATCCTCATATAATGCCTTATAGTATTTTGCAAATGCCTTATTTACACCTTCTTGGGTGTCTACTGTTTCACCCTCTTAGTCGATTATAGTCCGAATCGGGGACCTAGGGGTTTCGTTCTTGTACAACCACGCCAGAAGCCGGCCCGTTTTGTCCCCTCCTGCATGCTGCCTTTCTATGTACTTTTTGTAATTCAAGTTACAGAGCCTATCCCTGTATTCCACACACTGTTGTTGCAATTTGCTTACTGCCTCCGCATCAGCCCCGCCCCTTTCCAGTTCTCTTTCCAGCTCAGTCTCAACTCTGTGTAGGTCAGCTAAAACTCCCCCCAGTAATCCCTTAGACTTAGCAATGGTGATCCCACGCATCACCACCTTAAAGGCCTCCCATATAGTACCCGCTGACTTCACACTACCATTGTTCACCTCAAAATAAGCAACAATCTCATCTCTCATGTCCTCCCTGAAGGCTATGTCTTTGAGCGCCTCTGCCCGGAGGTGCCATGTAGGTATTTGCGCCCTAGGGGGGGCAGTACTGCCACCCCAGGACCAGGGGCGAGTGATCCGAGAGGACTCTGGCTCTATAGTCTACATAAATACTCTCAGCCACTACATCTGAAGTGGCAAAGATATAATCAAGCCTTGTGTGCAGCTGGTGCGGGGCTAAATAATGCGAGTACTGCCTTTCATCAGGGTGCTTCACTCTCCACACATCCACTAAGCCAAAGTTCGTCAGCAGCGTCTGCAATACCTTGGCCGCTGGACTGGGCTTGGCCGTCTTATCATCCGACCTGTCTACTTTTGGGTTCAATACACAATTGAAATCCCCACCCCAAATCACCGCTCCCCCTACACTTGCACTTAGCTTGGTACACAACATCCTGAAGTGTGCTACTGTGTTGTTAGGGGCATATGTATTAACGATACATACTTCCCTGTTCTCTTTCAACCCCCTCAATATAACCAACCTCCCCTCGGCATCCACAACCTTTACAGTCAACTTAAATGGGACATGTGGCGCCACCCAGACAAGTGCCCCTCTTGCATAGGCAGAGTACGATGAACCCACCGTTATCCCTTTCCATTTCCTCCCCACCAATTCCATTTTCTCTCTCGTCAGATGTGTCTCTTGCAGCAAGGCGACGTCTATCTTCTGTCGCTTCAAATACAGCATAACCTTATTACGCTTCAGGTAACTGTTGAGCCCTCTAACATTCCACATTAATATCTTAAGGTCTCCCATGGTACATCAATAGTATTCCCTCCCACTTCCGAACAGCCCTCCCCCACACTCCAAGTGGATAACTGATTCTAAGTCTACCTTCATGGCTCATACTTAAACTAAACCCCCCAAACCCCACACCGAAACAACTGCCCAGCTCCATCCCTGGATCTCAGGCATCCCCGCGTTTGGTTCTATCTTGGAAACCCAAATTAAGAACCCAGCAGGGTGTCACCTAACTATCAATGACCTAACTAAACTCTAAATGGGGATATAAAGATCGGCCCAGAGGGGCTCTTTCCACGCGCAACCGTTATAGTGCTACCGGATCATGTTTCCTGCCAGCTAGAGCGGGCTTGCCATCCAGTTACATCATAGACTATAATCAAGTGCCACTAAACAAGGTCCCACCAGATTCTCAGCTTTACTTATCTCGTCCTTCTCCATCTCCTTCTTGAACATCTGGCTCCTGGGGGCAGCATTGTGTGTCCAGCCACCCCATGGCCTCTTCCGGGGTCTCGAAGAACAGCATCTTACTCTTGTGGAAAACCTTTAGCCTGGCCGGGTAGAGCAACATATATTTGTGTCAAGCTTCCCGCAATCTTCTCTTGACCGATCCAAAGTTCATACGGCTCCGCTGTACATGAAGGGTGTAGTCCGGGTAGGCAGTAATGCTTGCAGCTCCTCGCTTTATTGTTCCTCCTTTACGGAAGTGTTCAAGAATTTTCTCTCGGTCTCGATAATTGAGGATCTTGGCAATCAGTGGCCTGGGCGGATTTCCCAGCGGCGGCTTCCTTGTCAGGGCCCTGTGCGCTCTCTTCACTTCGAATCCCTGGGACAGGATTCCCCCAGTGATTTCTTGTAACAACATGGTTTCGATGAATTCCGTAGGGTTGTGGCCCTCGGTCCCCTCCAGCAGTCCAACAATGCGAATGTTATTCCTCCGGGCACGCCCCTCTGCCTCCTCCGCTCTATTCTCCAAATTGCCCACCCGTTGCACCAGGGCGTGTAGCTCCCGTTTGTGTGTCGCACAGTCCGCAACAGTTGGACTCATCTCTCTTTCCAGAGTCTCCGTACGTTCCGCTAAGGTCCTTACATCCTGCCTAAGGAGATTCACATCTTCCTGTACTGCGCCCACTTGGAGTTCCATCGCTGTCTTCAGTTCTGTCACAGCCAACTGGAGTTTGGTTTCCCAGGCCGCTTTCAGGTCCGCAATCGCCTCAAGGCCCGCCGCGGCCATTCCCCCTGCTGAGGTCTTGTCCTTATTCCTGGCCCCATCCGGGCCAGTCGGTGACCTGGTATATTCGTCAAGCGTGGACTGTTTGGCTTTCGCCCTCAGGGGCTTACTGGACATTTCTTCGGCTAGGGGCGGTATCCTATCCACATCGAGGTACTAAGGGAGGACCCACCACACCGGTGACCCCCACCTTCTTTTACAATACAGGCTGGGTATACCCTACACCAAGCGACCTCCAGCGCCTTGTCACTTCCTGTCGTGTACACTCCTGTAATGGGCCTCAGGGGCCTGGCACTGGCTCCCGGGGTCACTGCTGTAGTCCAGTATCACCAGGGTTTGTGACCTCTCGCACACTCATCCACCAGTATTGTCCCTCAACTGCGACTTGCACCGAGCTCTGCGCATCGCTGCACGCGACCGAACTCACTGCGCACATCTGTTCACATCCTCCATGCACCTAGCTCGTGCATTTGCTTATTTCGGTTCACTGTTAATGTCCGTGTGCGCTTCTCGTAGGCACAGCTGACTGCGAGCTTAACGTTTAGCGGACCATGTCCGTGTGCTGCCCAGCTGCTTCTCGGCTTTCATCCAGATCAGACTACCACCCTCCGTTCACTGCGCCTCGCTAGGTCCCACCGTACACACGGAGCGATCCTGCCCAGTTTTGTTATATGTGTCCCGCTGGGAGGAGAATCGCCACCATTTCACACGCATGCAGCCCCATGCGACCGCAGTCTCCGGCTTGGGAGGTCTCACCGCAGATCACCACTCTGCCGCTTCGGCCGCACACAGCCCTAACCGACCCCCAGTCCAGGGGCCCCCGCCGCATGCGCCAGGCACCGCACGCGATTACTCCGGCTGGCTTATAAGCCTACCGGCCCCCGTGTCATTGCACACGGAGCGTCTCGGTAACGCCTCCAAAGCCACGGTCCCGTCTCCCAGGCGGCACCTTCTTACGCCATTCTTCCGCCGCATCAACGAGTCCAGGGGTCCCTCCAGCGTGCATCAGGCACAACACACGCCTCGTCACACAGGGCCACAGATCTCCAGACACCGCGAGCACGCGTGTCTCGTTGCAAAAGCGTCGCAGTGTGCCTTTCAGCCGGATCGCTCTCCTCCTGCAACTGTAGCGATTCCGTCATGAAGCGGACAAAGTCCTTTGTTCTCGGGCCAAGCCGGCCATTTTGTATCTCTTTCTCCCTCCGGCATCCGTAATCTGGTAACGGGTGAAACTTCGTTTCTGTTTGTTAAAAACGTCTCAAAAGTTCTGAAGGCGCTCCATTCACCTTCATGAGCAGCTATACATATTTTCAGCAGCCGCCGGCGTCAGTAGGTGCCCTTATACAGCAGGATCATGAACGGATCACGGGAGTTCCCCAAAGGCACGTCCCTCTACATGGCCACGAAGCCACGCCCCCCCAAGTTTGACTATGTTGAGGAGAATCATGTTTAACTCCACTCCCACTCCCTTAGAAAAGCCGATTTGACGCTCGTCTATCACAACTGCTTTCTCAGCCCACTCTGCGAGTTTTCTCTGAAGGAATGATACGAACACCTTCCCAATTGTATCAAGAAGGGCAATTGGATGATAGTTTGTAGGATCGTCCAGATTGCCCTTCTTGAATATTGGCACCAAAATAGCTTTGCTCCAAGAGTCAGGCAATACTTGTGTCTCTGCGACTCTTTCGAAAAGGGCTTCGATGAATGTTTCTCACAAGGATTTATTTGATTTGAGCATCACATTTGAGATGCCGTCGGGGCCTGCAGCTCTTGAGTTATTTAGGTTTTAAATGGCCCTTTCGATATCTTCATGTGATTCAACGACATTCTAGGTCGTCTTTGTTATTGTTTGCGATGTTACTCTTGAGCAGTTCTGTGCTTCAAACATGGTAGAAAAGTGTTCGACCCATTTTACGCCGTTTACTACATTTGGCATTTCATAAGCTTGTTTTAGTGTTCCTGTGTTAATAATTTCCCATATATGTCGGCTATCTTTTAGCATGATAAATCCTAACATCCCTTCAGCACGCTCTTGGTCGTGGATTGTATTGAATTATTTCAACCAATTTCGATAGTGGAGGTGTCGTTTTTTCATTAATGTAGCATAGTTTCCCTTTTGGGATCTTTTCAAGACCCTATGATCATTTTGGAGAACCTTCTTTGCTTCACTTACTGCTGCGCTGTAGGGAAATTTGTTCTCTACTTTTTTTTATAGCATTTTTCTCTCTTTGAACTGCATCAATAGTGCAGCATAGTTGACAGTTGCCACGCAGTTTTCAGCCGAGACAAATTTGCTGTTATTATGTCCAGCTGGAATGCACTTATCCGAATCCTGTTTGCACTACTATTTGTTGTCAAACGTCCGCTATATCTTTCTGGCAGAGCATTGAATAGCCACTGCCAGGTTAGAGTCTGCGCGTCATGATCGCTTTTGTTAGTCTTTATTGTTGACCATTTTGTGATTTTACTTAATGGATTTCTAGAAGCCCAAATGTAGTCCAGTGTTTTCTTGCTTGAGCCTCTATGTCATGTGTGAGCAGCTGGAATGTCTCCTCTAGTGCATCCATTTAGCATTGAGCAATCTCTCAGCCCTAACTCATTGGCCCACCGTTCACCTCTGTTGAGTATTGGAACAAGTCCATTTCTTTAATTGGCTTTATGGGGTTCTTTCCTTTTTCCCCCTCAGGGGACGAGCATGCAGCCCCACCTAGCCAGGCCCACATTGGGCCATATATGTCAGGCAGGTAACATGGCAATTTAAGAAAATCATTCTAATTCCAGTGCACAACTTGTAGCCACCATGCTACTCAGCTCACACACTTCCCCTTCAAATCCCCTTCTCGCAGGTGGCTGGGAAGTTTCGGTGTGGGCAGCAGCTACATCCGGCTGACATACTTTATAGTCTCATGTAAGCTGAAATGCTCATCTACTACTTATAGAAAAGGAATTTCACTTTAAACGATGCAAAGGACAGCAGGCATGTGGGAAGCCTAAACAGGAAGATCATGGCAATGAAAAGTGGTAACTGAACTCATTGTGTGTGTGTTAAGACGGCCAAGCCTCGACATGTAATATGTAGACCTGTTGTCTGTAAACACACACTGTGGCTGTTGCTCAGTCAGAATTTTGGGAAAGTGGGATATGCATATCCCAACCTTAACTTCTTTGGTAAATCTTAGACAAATGTATAGCAGATTCACTTTATACTACCTCTTATCGCTTTATCGGGATCACACCATAATAATCACTCAAATACTTGAATTGCCTACTGGAATTCTTAATTATTCTACTGCTCAAAAGGAAATCATTTAAGTTCTTAATTTGGTACATAAAAGTTCCAAAGACTATTCCGCCAGATCTACAAATAATGACATTGGCCCTCATTACGACCCTGGCGGAGATCGTGGTGCAATATGCACCATGGAGCACGGCGGAAAGCTGCCGATACCGCCATGGGGGTTGGCGGATTTACCGCCCCATGCCGACCTTGGCGGGGCGGTAAATCCCCATTCCCCATTTTACCCTTCCCCATTCCCATTTTTGCCCCATAGGGTATAATGGGAGTGGGGAAGGCGTTAATTACGCCACGGTAAAATACGGTGGCGTAATTAACAACAAGGTCCCGTAGCGCCATGGATTTCTCCGCCTGGAAAAACCAGGCGGAAAACGGCTCCATGGCGCTACGGGAACTCGTAGTAGGGCGGACGGGTCCGCCGCGAATACCGGTGGCGTAAACCCACTCCGCCAGGGTCGTAATGAGGGCCATGGTCTCTCACTCAATCAAGAGGGGAACGGGAACAGTAAACAAGTTTGTCAGATAGAACATGCCTATCCAAATTCTAAATATGAATACAAAAGAGCACTATATCACTTGTCAAGTGCAGCATGCACATTGCAGGAGAGGAGCTACATAGCCCCAGAGGAGGTGTACGATGCCGGCGGCTAGTAAAAATAACTTTCGTATTAAATTGAACCTTGCCTGTGATCACAATACTGACCTCTTTCAAAATCCCTCTACTACGATTTGTCAGGAGACTGACTGCTTCACACTGCGAGATCTTCAAGACAATTTAATGAAGTATTTTCTTCTTTTATTTAATTGTATCGCAACGTAAAACAAGAAGATAATTAATAGAATCTCACTCAGAGCTTTATAAAATGAACACGAATAAATTGCCCATCTAAAAAGAGTTAAAGCGTAGAGTCAAGGCAGCCAGGCCTAGTTGGTAAAAATGATTTCATTAGCACATTCTCATTATTATACTTCATTTACCGCTTAACGGCCTAGAGGGGCTCACCTGCTTTATCCTTAACAATATGTAACAGCATGGGCCCTTGTTATCTTGTAGATCACACTGCTGATGAGAATCTAATTCAGATGCTTCGATGTTTCAGCAAGCATTGATGTCTCTGTGCCTATGAAGATAATTGTGCCTCTTTATGCACTCTAATGATATACAGATTTGAAATGTATATTTGAAGTGGAATGGCCAGACTGGATTAATTTCTTCCAGTACCTAATCAGTTTAATCTTTGAAATAAGTTCTTAAAACAGGGTTGCACAAGTTATGCAAAGTATAAAGTAAGGTCTATTATGGCTAGCATGGCCGTTTTCGGGATGTGCCAAACGGGCATCAGAAATTGAGCTTAAAAGGATTGATCAGCTGCTGCATTCGCGGATGTGGCTTCTGCCCACGTCGGACGGCAGAGACTGAGTGTGGGTGTCGCATTTAAAGTTTTGACCGCACAAACAGGCCTTGAGATTAAAGTTAGAGGATCCTGAGAATTGTAGAGGATCCTGAGAATTCATCGGTAGAGGAGAAAAGGGCCAAGGGGTATAGCTTGGCCCTATGAGCCATAAACAAGCTATGCTGGTAAAAGACCCTTACCGGGTGTCCTTCCTCCAAAGTCTTCCGAGAAGCCCATACATGTCAACATGCCCACTTCTATTCAGGAGATGCTTCCCCTGGTCCAGTCCTGTTTTTTTCTCTGCATTTTGGGATTTATTGTTCTGGATATAGAATGGGTAAATCCAGGACTTACAACATGAAAAGAAAAATTAGGACTGGGCAAGTATCTTATACATGGAATGAGGCATGTTGGAATGTATGCAGTAGACATATCTGGCGCCCTGACCCCCAACAACACAAGGCCCATGCCTGGCATCCAGCCTCTCCACAAACAAGACCCATACCTGGCGTTCTGCCTCACCACCCCATCAACACAAACCATGCCCCACAATGCAAAACCCACACCTTGCATCATGGCTTTCAATAAAACAAAAGAAAAACCTGACATCCCAATTTTGTCAGAGAAGGCACAGTGAGATGAAACAATTTTCGGAGGAGCACACAAGAGAAAACTGCAATCTGAGACAAGTCAGCTCAGTTTAGTCATTCAAACACATCTCAGATGTAGCTTATACAAATGAGTTAATGAATGGTTTTAAAGTGCTAAAATAATATTCGGTTTCATAGTGCTAACCTGTAAAGTACAAAAGTTATATAAACCAACCTGACGAATATAAATCCTTTCATACAAGCACAATTATTGTGATTGTAGCCGCGTTATCTCCACCCTGAATGGAATACTACAAGTACCTTGATGCAAAGTGAAGTCATCCTAAAATATTCTCCTCTGGATTTTTCAACCACACTTTCAATTCTAATACACAAAACAACAAAACTGTTTCCTGTTTTTAGTCAGTGTTGCACAAATACCTGCAACGATGTATGCATGCTGTGAAGAAAATGTTAAGTTCCCAAAAAGTTAAATGTGTTTGTATGTGTGTGTGTGACCACAAGACATCATGGAAACTGGGGAAGCGAATATCTCTTTTCCACTTCCAGTCTTACAGAAGAAAGCCTAATTTAGGTACTTCAAAGTAAGTTCTGCGTGTGGCAATGGGGTGAATGAGAAGGCCTTTTAAGAACAAATGCACTCATCCAGTTGTTGGGTTTTTCTTAATGGGAGTGGTATTCATGTTCAATTACCACTCATTCACTACCGTGTCTACTACAGAGCCTACCATTTAGATAAGCTGCTGAAATAAATAATGCAGACTGGGGAAATAATTTGCAAGAAGTCGAATGAGGTCCTCAGCATGAGTCTGTATTGAGACAGGATACGAGACAGGCTCCACCCACTCGCGACCATGCAAGTATATTTATTTATTTATGGAGCAAACAGATGGGGCACCAATTTTGTTTTCAGAGACAGGAAACTGAAAGAACACTATGAGCAAAGCCCCTCCTCATGGCCCTCTTTCAGGTACATTCTGATCCCTGAGGAGTCTATGACTATAGCTATGTGGAGAAAGTGCAGTAGAAAATAGCAGGTAAGGGTCGAAGAGGCAAACTGTATCAGCGAAAAGATGGGAGTCTGGTGGGAATAGTGAGGCAGAGGTCAAGCAGTAGGGACCGAAAGGGGACATAGGAGAGAAAGAGAAAGGAAAAGAAGAGCGATACATGAAGGGAAGAACAGAAAGAGCATAAGACTGGTGCACAGGGAATTGATTAGAAACAAGGGCAAATCAAAAAGGATAAAACAGAGGAAGGAACTGGGAAGAAAGGGGTTAAAAAAAGAGAAAGAAGTACAGGGGAAGAAGCAAGAAAAATATCCTATTTGTTAAATAATGCGAGAGATGGAGGGAGACCATAATCATGAGTCAGAGGCACAGGAAGAATATAGCAAGTGAACAACATAATAAAAGTGCAAGCACCGATAGAGAGATTCTTAGCGTGAATTAATAAGACAGGTAACAAAGGGAGAGAAAAACAGAATGAGTTGTGGGAGGGAAAGAGGAGGGTGAGTTGAGGCAGACGAGGCATGGAGAGAGCAAATAAAGAAAGGGGAACATAGTGGGAGAAAGAT
Organism: Ambystoma mexicanum; assembly: GCF_040938575.1. NCBI lineage: Eukaryota > Metazoa > Chordata > Amphibia > Caudata > Ambystomatidae > Ambystoma > Ambystoma mexicanum. The sequence continues at coordinate 677,199,861 of NC_090934.1, forward strand.
AATGGTAACAAACGGGAGAGAAATTAGAATGGGACCGTGGCGTACTGCAAGCAGGAGAAAGATATGCAAAGGGAAAGATGGGTGAGTTAAGAATACAGAGACAAATTGATAAATAAGAAAAACATATACAGAGAAGGCAGGATTAGAGACAAACTATGTGAGAGGGAGTGCAGTTTATGTGAATAAATGCATGGATGAGTGTGAGTGGAGGCAATAGGAGGTGACAAGAGTGGAATGCAGTGATGGATTGTGTGCCCGAGAGTGCAATGCCTACCAAAGCCTGCTGTAGTAACTATTAACAACCACCATCTAGTCCATCCCTACTAGAACTAGTGTGCTTAGAGTTGTTACACTGTGTCTCTGCACATCAGTTCACATAACGCAGTTGTCTGCACTCAAAGTGGCCAACATCACAGAACTTGAGAAACTTCAACTGTGGTATTGATATGATATGATATGGAATTTATAACACGCCTATACACAAGTGTTTCAAGGTGCGACGAGGCATGGGAGGGGGAACAGAGGGAAGACAGAGACAACGATTTTACTAGGTCAGGTGACATTGAGATCACGCAAGTGAAGGGGAGGGGAGAAGGGGAAAAGTGTGAGGGGGCAGTGCAGTACATAGGAAAAACAGTAAAATAAATAAAAAAACAATAAATAAAAAGTACGACCAGCTGGTGGCAAGTGCAAGGGTAAGTGCAGATATCAGGTGTCAAGTGCTGGTATGGGACTGTAGGGATCCAGAAATAGACCCTGAGTGCAAGGGTTTCCCAGGGGTGGGGGGGGCAGTACAGGTGTGGAGGCGACCTGGGCCCGAGATCAGAGGGTAGCCAGGTGACCAGTGCAGTTTCATTTTCAGCCAGGAGTTCAGCAGGGGAGAGGAGGAGAGAAAGCAGAAGCAAAGAGGAAGGTCTTGAGGTGCTTCCGGAACCGGAGATGGTTCTCCTCAAATTTCAGAGTGGTAGGGAGGCTGTTCCAGAGGGAGGCCCCAGCCGAAGAAAGAAATCTGCCACCAACTCGTTGCTTGGAGAAGTGACTGACCCTGAGGGAGTTGGAGGCGGGTGAGCGAAGAGCTCAAGAAGGAAGATATTTACGAATAGAGAGTTGAAGGTATTGAGTCCCCAGGCCCCAGAAGGCCTTGTGGACTATGCAGAGGGTTTTGAATTTAATCCTTGCAGCCTCTGGGAGCCATTACAGAGATTTCAGTCTGGGAGAGATACAATCCCAGAGTTTGAGGCCAAGGACAAGTTTTGTAATCCTTTTTTAGATGAGTTGCAGAGCGCGGAGAGTAGATGTAGGCAGATTTAGAAAGAGGCTGTTGCAGTAGTCCTGCCTAGAGAGAACCAGGGCTCTGGAGACAATGAGCTTCTGGGGAAAGGAGAGGAAAGGAAGAATACCTCTGAGGAGGTGCAGCTTGTAGTGTGACTTCTTAGAGACGTCAGAGATGTGAGTAGAGAAGGAGAGTATGGAGTCAAAGATGACCCCGAGGTTTTTAGCCTCATAGGTGGGAGCAGGAAGAGGGCCAAGAGAGTCCGGCCAGAGAGTGACAGGAAAGGAGGGAGCATGTACATTGCAGGATTTAGTTAGGAATTAAAGTACAGAAAGACAATCCAAAAGACTTTTCTCAACCTAAGTCATAGTGACCTTGAAAATCCAATTAAAACATTTCACAGGTAGGCATGAGAAACATGAGCAGAAAGATGAGGGAGGTTAGTTGGGAGGAAGATGTCTTAGGGAGCCGTGTCTCCAGGGAGCCGGATTGAGGCAGCCCTGTAGCCTACTGGTGGCGTGTGGAGGAGTGCTCGTTCCCTTGGGATGTGCGACGGTCCCAAGGGCGTCCAAGGGACAGGTGGTGAGACTCTGACCTCGATACCATATGCCCTGAGAGAACCACTCGCCAGCGTATCGCTACCCAGTGAGTTTCAAAGGGGAAAGTGATGAGAATCTCGGGAGTGTGTGACTAGCTGGAGTGGTTGAGTGGTTGAGAAAAACGGATTTATGAAAAGTGGCATGGAGCAAAAGCGCAATAAAGACAAGAAACGTATGAATCCTTTTGTGAACTTAAAGTCCACTATTGTCTATAGGGAGCGGGGCATTGTGGGACTTGTAGTGAGAATCCAAGTTATATAAAAAAGTCAAAGGGGTCAGGGACCTGCATTTATGAGAATGTTAAAGGAGTCTGGGACCCATGTAATAGGAAGGAGAAATACAACACAAGCATTGCCTCATCCAAAAGGAAGCCAGTATTGTTTCAAAGAAGGAATAAAGGTGAATTGAAGGGTGCAAATGACCCGAAAGTGAAGTGAAGGTGCAAGTGAGCACTGGTGAATGAAACAAGTGTGCAAGAGGCACGAAAAGGAATAGGACAGGTGCAAGGGTGAACGGAAGCAAGAAAATGAATGTGCAAGAGGCAAAGTGAAGAGAAAGTGAACCCAAAGGGAAGGTGCCATGGGCATGGCAAGCCGAGAGAAAGCAAGAAAAAGAAGGTGCCAGTGAGCACAACAATGTAGAAGATAACCAAGGAGTGTAGGAATCACCTGGAAGGGGAAAGGATAGAAGAGAAGTAAGTACAGAAAATACTGAGAGGGGGCCAAAGATCAGAGTGGTTGTGCTTAGGCTGAGCCAAGAACGTAGCATTTTCAAAAGTCTATGATATTACCCCATTAGAAGGTTGTATGTGAAAGAAACTGTAAACAAGAGAAAGGCATATCTTGACAAGTTGAACTTTGTGTTTGGAAATGAAGGGGCCTAAGCTTGGGGAAGGGAACCCTCAGAGGCCTAAGGGGAGATGTGATATCAAACTGAACTTGTGTTTGAAACTGAAGGGGCCTAAGCTTGGGGAAGGGAAACCTAAGAGGCCTAACAAAGGTGAATACTTATTTGATGAAACAAGGAGGCATATGCTTGGGGAAGGGGACCCTGAGGAGTCTGAGAGAAGCTGTGCAATGTTTTTGTTGGGTCTGAAACTTGGAAGGATTGTAGCTTGAGGAAGGGATTCCCCAGGAACTAAAGACATTGGGAGGTGTCTGAACAGTGTGCAAGACCTGGATGGAGAAGTGTTAATGAACAACATCTTTTTGATTGTGCTGAACTTTGATGATACCGACGAGCCACACCTGGTAAGAAGACCACCTGAAACCAACCTTGGTGTATTTATATATTTCTTTTTGAATCACTACTTTTCTTTAAAAATACTTCCTACCACATTTTAACAGAGAGAGGTACTTCATTTTATCAGAGAGTGAGGGCAAGCATAGGTTCAGACACAGATGGATTTTGGTTTTGGACTTTCAGACTTCGACGGCCATTAGAAACATCAGTTGAGGCATCCATCCCTTTAGAGTGAGGGCAAGTTAGGTATTACACCAACCCCAGCATTATAGTAAATAAAAGTTTTGAAACTATAATACTTGAGTCTGTGTCTCTCTTGATACCATGCATGTCTCAAGCACCCCTTTCATGAATGCTCCATGGCAAAATGATAGTGCAAACATGTGCCTTTGCTGAGATAACTTACAGGTGCATGCAGCTCCAGAGGGCAGGTTTTATGTTCCCATGCACTTCCGACAGATGCCTGAATACACATTTCCTGTAGGCAGAGGTTGCATTCTAATCATCTGCCTCTCTGTTTCCAAATCTAATAATTGAATCCTTGGTCAGTCCGTTGGCATGTACATCTTTAACTCTAAGCCATGCCTGGTTGAAGAATGGTAGCTACTAAAAGCACACAATTATAAAGTCACAACAATGTTATATTAAACTAACGTCAGCTCTGTGAGCAGGACCCAGATAGGACAAGACTGGTATATGTTTTGGTCTGACTGTAACAATCAAAATAGACCGAAACAACAGGAACCACCTGAGGTGCTGGCGAATTGTTATAACAAAATATCACAGTTATGTCCAATAAAGTAACTAACATCCTCAACATATAACCTGTATTTAACAAGTCTACTGTCAAATGGAAAGTTTGGTGTTAAACGAAAAAGCCTTTAATTAGAAGAAATCCAAAGCATATGTTTTCCAAGATGACAGATACAATCCAATACATTTTTAAACAAATATCTTTCATCAGAGAAATATGTGCCCCCTGGGTATCTTGAAATTTAACATTTGTACGTGGTTGAGTGGAACCTATTGAAACTAGATAACACCATCAGGTAGAAAGCAAACACTCTATGGAAAACTCACAACGAATGTAATAACCTAAACATCTCTTTGTTGGATAACTGTCACAGGAAACGAAATACTAATACTAATCTTGTGCCTAAACTATTCTCTTGAATGAGAATTAACCAATGCACAAAAGGTTGAAAAACCAAAACATCTGCCATATGGAACAATGGCTAGGAAGCTGCCTCTTTGAACCCCATGAGGAAGGTCAACCCTTTACTTCCACGGCACAGGGGACTCCCTCATAAATTCTCCTGGGAAGCAGTGCTTCAAAGGCAGAACAGACATAATAAATGCCACTCTCACACTGCAACGCTATCCGTTTGAAGTCAGCAGGCATTGGGAAGGGTTACAGTAGCTAGGAAGGGCAGGTGTGCAGAGAGAAGGGTTCCAACATCTTGGTTTCGGTTAGGGCTCTCTACCTCGTAATGCCCCTACCCCATTTCCTGCAGGCAAGGCACTCTGTGTGGGATGTCAGAAGGCAAAGGCCACTAGCTACAACATTCTGGATTGGAGCCCTTACAGCAGACTTGATTTGGACTAATCCCCCTGTAATGTTTTTGCCTTAATATGATGAAGAATTCCTCTTCTTCTTCAATTAATCTCTGGACTCTCAGAAGAACAAGAATAATTAATCTGGGCCTCTGTTGAAGATGTAGTCCACCCCCAAAGTTTTCTGCCAGGGAGGTGAAGACAGAAGGCATCCAAAGCAAAGGAGAGCTCTGTCTTCTAACAATCCCCATTGGACATTGACGGTAAACTGCTATGCTCCAGGTCCACACTGCAGTCTGCATTCGCACTATGAGCCTAATGACTGGAGGTGAAGTGTCCTCCTATAGGTGCCAGCCAAGCACCCTGGAGTTGTAGTGCAGAACAGAAAGACTCCCCTTGTCTTGGAGCTGCTGGATTGGGACTCCCATGAATACAGAAGTAGCCGGAATCCTGCTTTGTCACCTCAAGATATCTTTGAGCCGGATTGACCACACAACACACTTTGAGCTATCACAGGTCCTGCGGTGCTGATTTTGGCACTCTACACAAACCTTGAACCACCTGCTGCATCTTGATGCATTCAGATGCCAGCTCAACAGGAAGGATAGCTTAGATGCAATGGACTTGTCTTGGAAACAAGACTACATTGAGCAGCACAGTAACCAATCCCGGCCCAGCACTCAAGAGGCTGAACTCCGGCATGAAGCAAGATATGAGAAACATACTAAACAAATTGTATTACCCATTGAAGTGGACTGTTTGTTTCAATCCACTTGCAGGCTTCAGATCTCAGGAGCAACTGACTCGAGAAACAACCCAGCTGTCGGAAGCTATTTAACCCATCATCGTCAAATGTCGAATCGACTCAGCAGAGCCATTGTCTCGCCACCAACTCGACTGAAGACCTGAACCAATGGAATCCATTGCCTCGGTAACTCAACCCATTAAGACCATGCACTTTTGAGCTGTCTCAACACCAACCACAAGTGGGGTCACATCAACTCTAACATCTCAAAGTCAGCATGTCCACTGCATAAGCATCTAGAAGCCCAGCTTCACGCTGTTCAGCACCAAAGAAAAGTATAAAGGGACTGTGAAGAGGCACTGTCCCCCTGTTCCACTTCTTGGGACCATGATGACCTTTTAAACCCCCCCATCTCTACCTTGTTCTTCAAGGACATACCCTTGAACGGTGACATTGTTGCTAATCTAATGCCTGAAAACGTCTGCTCATATGCCTAGAGTTTCCTTTCACAAAAGTCTGCATTCTGTGTGTTTTCTTTTTTTTTTTTCAGGACAGGGTTTTATTTAGCATTTTCTGATTAGTTCGCAGTTTATTGTTTGATTAAAAGTCTAAATGTTTATAGATCCTTGATTGGACATACTTTTATTTTGGAACCATTGTAGCAAAGCTGTTTGGGTTGCTAGTTATCAGCTCACATCCCTCCTGAAAATATATCCTGCCCTCGACCTGTGCTAGCAAAAGAGGGGAATTAGTTCTACTTTTGAGATATTGTTAGTTTGACCTTTTTGATTGGGATCACTGCCAGTTTAGCAAATGTGTGGGGTTGAGTAAACGATTTAGCCACTACTCCTCCCTGTACTCATGCTGAGCAGTAATCATTTCACCACAGTTTCTCTCATCTCTCTCCTCTTCCCTCAAATAATATTTACTATCTGACTGCAACACCCATGACTGCGGTCTGCTGGGCTCCCTTTTTATAAACCCTTGCATGTTTCATGCTTGTGTACTAAGGGTTCCAGTGGGTGCACCTGAGCCTGCTGATTACCTATAGAACAACAAGTGTACACTGCTCACCTTATTAGTTGGTTTATCTAATAAAGTCAATTGATCTTAATAAATAACATAATGGTCTTAAGGTGCAGGTGAGAAAACACGATCCTGGCACATGGATTGTATAAACATGCAAAGTATAGTAACAAAGTGCCCACGATAGGCGAACTCCCGTTCCAGGCACACTATCAATAGCCAAAAAAGGCAAATATTGATCAAAAAAGGTCAAATAAATTATTTAAAAATAGTTAGAATAGGACTGTGACACTTTCTAGACAATAGTCCAATTGGGCTGTTTTCATACGTAATTTGTTAATCCTAAAAACATATTTAGCAAGGCATCTTCAAACACAGCTCTGTGGTGTCCATACATTTTTCTTTAATAAAGTACGCAAAGCGTTTCGAGCTGGTATGCTCTTGATCAGGGGGTCATGATTACATAATATAACTGTAGTATAACAGAGAACAGAAGAAAATAAGTCACAATGTCCATCTGTTGCATAGGAAATATAAACACTCAAGAAATATAAAATTCAAAACTACTCTAAGCTTGATAAGCAAGACCAACATGATAAGTGTTCTTATGTGGGTAAACCGCTAGCTACACTGGTGCAGCCACTATGGGCATGTTTTCTTACAATAGAAAAGAATAGGAATAGCCCAGTCTTGAAAACAGCTAGAGCGCTTAACTTGTGTTTACTGTGGTTGGAGAAAAAGTTAGCTGCTAATTGAGACAGTATCCTGAGACTGACCAGGATATGAAGACAGCTAACAAGAAAATGCAAGTCTCAAATTGCGCTGACTTTGATGGTAAAAAAAAAGGAAAGAAAGAATCAACACAGGTAGTAATTTGAATTGATCAGTTTAATTCACTGAGTATTTCAGAGTGTTCACCAGTATCAAACTTCAGTTGATTACACTTAAGATTCCTAATTAATCCATTATTTCAAATGCTTAAACTTCATGCCAAAAACTTGTGTCGAATTCTGAACCTCGAAACGTGTTTCCCCACCTGTCATGTAAGGCGGTTCTTCAGGAGGTACAGTATTTAGTCTTTTTTTGGGGGGTGATAAGGTGGTTATACATTCATTTCTATTAACTGTATTGGTCAATCGAAGAATTGAAAAGAGTCGAAATGAACATTATGATTTTGCGAATGCTAATTTTCATATGAAGGCCAGCACCACGGGTAAACCAATATATTCACAAATTCAATTCCCTTAAAAGCAAGATGCTGCTTTCAGTGTGGAGCATGATGGTACGATTGGCATTGCATTGTTACTGGTATTATGGACAGACAACATGAGTGTTGTTACATGGAGAGATACTGCTGAATTGCTTTGGACATGAACATTTGCAATGGACATGTTTTCTTACAGTGGATGTAGCATAATGAGCAAAGTCAACACGATAGGTGATCTTAAGTCAGTATACTGGCCTATAATGCCACAACCATCATTTGCCTGTTTTCTTACTGTATCATTACTGGCATTATCAATTATGAGTCAGTTCATATGTAGACATACTGTCAAATATTGGTTGCAGTCAGCATGGACATATTTGGGTAAAACCAGAATTTGAATGATTCTGTTACTCTGGCAGAATACTGGCACATATCGTGACGAAAAGCCTCATTAAAACATGTTTGAAAATGCTTGTTTGCACTGTTGGTGACCTGCAGCAATTGGATATTCTCATGTGTTATCCTATGAGACTGATTGTGAACCGTGTGACTGTTTACCCAAAGTCTGGTGCAAAATGCACTATTTTAACCCATTATTTGAAAAATAGTTTCGGAAGGGACATCCCCGCCATACCCGCTTTCCTTGGATAGGACTCCCTCGCGATGCTCAGTTGCACACACTCCATCCAATTAAAAGATTCTCCAGCCACCACTGCTTAATCCCCAACACCAACCATTTGCGCCATCCTTCCTTTCACATTTACTTACGCCCCCACTTCCCCCATTAGCACTGATCCTCCTGTTGGCCTACCCCTCCTCTGCTCCGGCTGACTCGTTTGCACAATAATCAAGGAATGGGCATACCAATCCAGCGCCTAGATATCTCCTCTACCTAAGGAACAAGTTACCAGCATGGGTCAGGCATGGATTCACATGCTCACGAATATTCCCCGTCATCAGGCCGGGAATCCTCAGTAAAAGAAAAAACAGTTTCCCTTTTGTTTACAAACTGTCTTTCTCCTAGAAACCAATCACTGAGCTCTGGGTCATACTGCGCCCAACCAATGACTGCCCTCTCCCTAAGCCCCTCCTTTGGCAGCCATCTTCAGATTTGGTAGCATGTAAAGTGGCAGTATGACCAAGAAGAGCTGCAGAGGGGCAGGCGGGAGGGTTCGCATGTGAATCCATGCCAGACCCATGCTGGAGAACAAGTTACAGGTAAGTAACTTGTTCCTTATCCAGCATGGGGTCTGGCATGGATTCACATGCTCATGAATATAGAATACATAGCAGTACATACATACACTACCACGGGAGGTGGCAAGGCTCAACAGAAGCAATTACTCTTACCTCCTCACCAGGCTCACCTTCAAGGGAACACATTGTGTAGCACTGCTTGGCCAACTCTGGAATCCCTGTCGATGCAGTAGAATCTCATGAAGGTGTGCTTAGACCTCCACGTAGCAGCCCTGTCAATGTCCAGCAGGAGCACACCAGGCAGGAACACTGTCATCGCAGTGATCGCTCTGGTAGAATGGGCTCTCGAATGGCCAGGCAGCGGTCGGTTTGCCAACCAGTGATATGGAGTGATACAGCCAGAGAGCCACCTGGAGATGGAAGCCTAGGACAAGGCCTTCCTATTGTTCACAGGACCAAAGTTCACAAAAAGCTGAGAAGTCTTTCGGAAACTCTTTGTGCTGGCCACATAAAACTTCAGCACTCGAGCCACATCCAGCGAGTGCAAAGTCCTTTCAGCCTGCGACAACGGCGTTGGAAAAAAAACAGGCAACACCAAGGATTCGTGGAGATAAAATTCCAACAGAACCTTGGGCATGAAGGAGAAGTGTGTCTGCAGCACCACCCTCGTCTCCTGGAAAGTTAAATAGGGCCACTTACAGGACAGGGCCTGGATCTCACCCACCCTCCTGGCAGAGGTGACGGCCACGAGGAAAGCTGTCTTCCACGAAAGGAACTTGATAGGTGCTTGATGCATAGGCTAGAAAGGGGCACCCATGAGCCTAGTCAGCACCACGTTGAGTTCCCACGCCTTGGCTGGAGCCTTCACCGGCGGGAACGATCAGAACAGTCCTTTAATGAACTCCTTCACAAGACAGCGTGACCAAAGAGAAGACCGTCCCGGCGACCTGGTGTAGTGTGAGATAGCCGCCAGATGTACTTTGATGGAGGCGTGCGCCAGTCCCGACTTAGTCAACGACAACAAGTATGGTGATACTTGGGGGGCCGTGACCCTCAGTGGGTTTGTTTATTTATTTATTTATATTGCGCTCTGAACCCAGAGGTATCTACAGGTTCATTAGGTTACAAGTTGCAAGTACTTTAAGACAAATACATGAACACTAGTCACAAGACAATATATACACATTAAGTTTCATATTATTATCAAACAAATATACAAACGAAATGTAAAAGTTATACATACATAATCGTATTATGGGTAGGCTCATTAGTGACGGCCTAAAACCAGTTACAGATCCCGAGCTAGGAGACAGCTTTTCGCATTTCTTCTAAAGCTGAAGGGGGAAGGGTCCGCTCTTAGGGTTACGGGCAAAGAGTTCCATAGCTGTGCTGCCATGACAGGAAAGCTGCTACCTCCTACTTTCTTGAGCTTGTGACTAGGGACTTTCAGACAGAACAAATGCACAGTCCTTGTAGGGCGTGTTGTAGTATTTTTAGCAAATTTATCAACAGTGTATTTAGGGGCTGCACTGGTAAGGCATTTGTGAGTAAGGGTTACAGCTTTGAACTGTATCCTATCCTTGACTGGGAGCCAATTAGTGTTCTATCTGGCCTCCGAAATGTTTTGCCTTCTTGGAATACTTAGGGCATTGTTCTGTACAATTTGAAGTTTATTAACGTTCTGTTTCCTTGAGCCCAGAAAGAGTGCATTACAATAGTCTAGGTTCGAGAGAATTAACACTCTAGCAAGGATAATGCAGCTAGCTGTAGATAAGAATGGTTTGCAGGCATGGATTAGTTTACAAGTATATGCTGTCACTGAGGCTGTGGCATTAACCTGCCTATGCAAATTCAAAACCGAGTCTAGGTAGAAGCCCAGATTAATCTTCTGTGACCGGCAACAAGTCGTGAAACGCTTCCATTTGTGCCTGTAGCATGAGTCGATGACAGTCCGCCGGCAACTCGTACCCACCCAACTCGAATGCTGCAGATGCCAGGCTTTCAGGTTCAGTGATCCTGGGTCGTGGTGCAGGATTGCACCTCCTTCCCTGGCGAGCAGGTCCTTGACCACTGGTAGATTAACTGGAGGTGCCGCTGACACATGCTGATCTGCCTCGGCCATGCTGGTGCAACGAGGATCATCCTGCACTGACACCGTCTGAGTTGACTGATGACTCGTAGTAGCAGTGGCAACAAGGGAAACGTGTACAGGAACAGGCTTTACCAAGGGAAAGATAATGCGTCCCCCATGCACTTCGGCTGGGGGAACCTGCTGGCGAACCTCTGGCACTTGGTGGTCGTCAACCTCGCAAAGAGATCGATCTGAGGACTGCCCCACCTGAGTAAGAGGCTGTCCTCTTGATCCTGCTGAAGCGCCCACTCGTGGCAAGAGCGCAGAAATGACATGAGGGCCCAAAACACTGCCCGCAGCTCCAGGACGTTGATGTTGAGCTCCTTCTCCTCCAGCAGCCACAGACCTCTGGCATGGAGACGTCCGGTGTGCGTTCCCCAGCCCTCCAGGGAAGCGTCCGTCGTGACCGTCTCCTGGTAAGGGGGGCTATGGAAGTCCGTGCCTCTGGCGATGTTGGAGCGCACACTACACCACCTTATCACTCGACGGAACTCCTCGTCAAGCAGAATCCTGTCTTTGAAGCTTCCGGACACCTGGAACCAACTGGTGGCCAGGAATTCCTGGAGTGGTCGCATCTGCAACCTGCAGAGCCTGATCAGGTAGATACACGACAACATCATGCCGAGCAGCGACGTGATGGTCCTCACTGTGGTGTTCTTCAGTACAAGCAGCCGTTGCACTTTGCCCAAAATGGCCGCAATCCTCTCTCCCTAGGGGGCCGCCAGGAAGGATACGGCATTGAGCCTGGCCCCCAGGAACAGCGTGTCCTGCGATGGAGTCAAGCAGGAGTTTGCATAGTTCACGAGAACCCCAGATCTGTCAGCAGCCGGACTGTCCTCTCTGTGTGATCGACGGTGTGATGCTGGAAATGCATCGGAGGGACAGGACCTCCGTATCCTTGTCCTTTACTGCCTTTTTATCGTGTGTTCTGTCATATTTTCTGCGCAGGAGTTAATGTGGGACTCCTGGCGGTGCAGCTCTCTCTCTTTGGGTTTGGTGAACGGGCCCGTGGGATACCCTTATGGCACCCATGGGTGGGGGGTAGAACCCTGTGCCCCTAGTGTATGTTTTTGGGCACCTGTGGGTGGCCCGGAGAGCAGGGTATGGGCTGGTGGCAGCTCCATGCTGACTTTGACAGGTGCGCTGAGTATCCTCCATTTTGGGGATCCCCAGGCCCTGCCATTGGAATCAGTTGATTCCTGATGGAAAACAAGATGGCCCCTGTGGCCTCTTGCTTTCTATTACCTATTACCTTGTTTTCCCAAAGTCCTGGGAAGCCCTGACTCTGTCCCTTCCCCCTGACTGGCTGTTGGGTGGAAGTTCCATATATGGTGTTGTTGTGAAGTCCAGTCCAGACTGACTGGAGCCTTCCCAGTGACTGTATGTTGTGGGTACGCCCTGTGGGTGGGACCTGGGTGAATGGAGTGTGTCACCAATATGCACTTCTTATTGTGGCTGTCTGGTTTCTGGTATGAGAGACAAAGACTGAGACAGCCCTGCCCGAAACTGGCCTGAATGCAGTGTATAGTGTTGAATGGCTGGGTACTTTTCCCAATTCACATTCCTTGTTGTGAGTGTCTGAGAGGGAGGAGGATGGCCTGAATGCACTGTGTGCCTGATTGGCTGACTGTCTGCATGAATGCCCTTCTGTAAAATTGGCTGCTGAGAGTGACCCAGGAGTGTAGATGAGACAAGATAGTATATCTGGGGACCTCTCACCACTGGAAATTGTTCAGAAGCGTTCAGAAGCATTTAGAAGCTGTGTCTACACTTTAAGAGTAACTGGAACTGCTGATCCTCGACGCCCAGCTGGAAGACAAAGACTTGCTGTTGCATTTGCTTCGATCTGATCTCAAAGCTGCCGAAATCGTCAAGGACTGATCCGAGAGAGGACCTGGTAAGGCGCCCTCTTCCTGTGCTCCGAGGGACCATCGAGCACCACTAACCTTTGCCGAAGCTCCCTGGAAGTCAGACCCTCGAAAGGCTGCCGACCCGAGATGGGACCGCTGAGGAAAACGAAGCAAAGCACCCGGACTTCGCTGCTGTCGAAGTCCATTGCCGTCGACCAGGGTTCGCAGGTTTTGTGTAACCGCTGGAGGCCCGTCGAAGTTGTGTTGCCCAGCCGTGGGGACCACTTGACGCGGTGCCGCCGACGACCGGAGCCGCCCGCTCCTTTGCCTAAGAACATTTGAATCCAAGGACTCCCTTGTCCGCAACGTCGTCCGCTTTGTTCCGCTGGAGAAAGTCGAGGACGACCAACGCGCCGAGGAGAATCTGCCGGTGGGTTTCACGCCACCTGAAGGCCACAAAGACTTTGTCGACTCGATGCCCTTGTTGGGCCACAGTTCTTCTGAAACTCTTTGCGGTCCTGAACAATCCGTCACCGAGGTGCCCCGCACACCTCATCCTCGCAGGACGTCGCTGACGAGCACCGCCTGGATCGACATCGGGGTCTCGGCACCCTTGAACTTCTCATCGCCACCGTTGACGACAAGTTCACCATCTTCGACGCCTCTCGACGATCCGTGGCTCCTGCTTTAAAGGGAGTCACTCAAGAAGGCTCCTTCGACGCGTCTTCGAAGAACTCTACTCCACCAGGTACATTGGGGGGGTAAAACCTTAATAGGAGGAAACAAGGCTATTGAACAATATATGGACTGGGCTTGTGCTATATATCTTTATTTTACAGGTTGCCCAGGTGGGGGGATCGCCACACAGAACTGTGTCTAGGTAACGGGGCCAGTATTCTGCCAATTGTGTCAACCACCTTGCTTTCTTTCCTATCTCTATTGCTGGTTTCCTCGTTATTGATCTGTGTGACATTTTAACCGCACAGTTGATGCACTTTAATGAGATTCGATAACATTAGTGGTACCACTTTAGAATTGTATATATTTATCATTGTTGATTTCCGAGTACAAAGTGCGTTATTGTGATCGGGTACATACCTTTGAATATTAATTATATAAAGACTGTTTTCAGTAATACAGTGTGTGGACATTCCTTTGTGGGGGTTCGGGGACTACACTGTACTTAAGAACCAGCCTGCATCACCACCTGAGAAGCTAGGCCTTGATTGCTCGTCCATTGCTACCGTAATAGAGAATCTTGGCTGGGGTCTTCTGTGCCTCTCCTCTACCATATAGAGAGGTAAAGTACAGACACCCCCCTCCAGTCTTTACAGACGGTGATATTCCTTGACTTGGCCCGGACAAGCCAGTCGTTAAAGTATGGGTACACATGTATTCCCTGTAGGCACATATGGGCTGCCACTGGAGCCAGGCACTTCGTAAAGAGTCTGGGCGCAGATTTCAGTCTGAAGGGGAGAGCCTTGAACTAGTAGTGTTTCCCCTGTACGACGAAGCATAGGAACGTGCAATGTTTTCATGAATGGGGATGTGGAAGTAAATGTCCTCTAGATCCAACAACGACAGGAAGTCTCCCTCCTCTTACCGTACACCTGGCGGCGGGGGATAGATATTTCAAGATTGACTATTTTGCAGTATTGAATTCTATATGCTCAATGGCTTGTCCTATTACCACCACAGAAGTACACTTGGGAGACCATATTATAATCGGCACCATTATTACTGCCATCGTACATATTCCACAGACTGACTCTGTGTTAAGATGTATAGGGATTGACCGTCTACTAATATCTGTGAGATGGGATAATCACCTGTGCCAAAGGCTAAATAGTATGCTAAAAAGGATTTCTATCTTCTGAGCTGCCCCTCTTGGGATATTGGTAGGCTTGAATGAATGATATTTTATTTGTAACACGCTCATACACCAGTGTTTTGAGGAGCAATGTTCCAAGGCGATCGCCGCTATATTGCTCTGAATAAGCGAACTCCATCTGGCAGTAAGTTCTATCAAAACTCCCAGCCGTAATTACGAGATACATACTTTGAATGGTCTTAAAAAAAAACAGATTCGCGAATTGAAGAAGCGTGGGTTGCCTATTGAAGGGTATTTGGCTGGCACAAAGAAAATTCACAATTCTTAACCTAACAAATGTCGCAACATAAAATGTAAGCTCAGGATGGCAGATAACCATAATATGGTTTCCCATTTGTGCAGTAACAATAGGAGATCTATATGGGCAATGTTGCACTTGGGTTCTCCAACCAAGGCAGTTGGACTTGAATCTCCTATCTCTGCTTCCATTTGGACTTCCTTTTTTATGGAGAAATACAAACTTCCTAGCAGATTCACAAAACTTGCGTGCCCATCTCTCGTTCTTCCTGGGTCTCGAATACGTCCTTGGTCGCTGATAGACATCGAATGGGCAATCTCTACGTTGAAATATTCTAAGGCCCCGGCCCCAGATGGGATCCCTTGCTTGTGTTATGAAGCAGAACCCTAGTTTTTGGGCCCATGTATGTAAAATAAAATTTGATAATATTTTTAGTACATGCAAGATACCGATGTCTTGGCATTCTGCTGTTGTGGTGCCTATTTGAAAAAAAGGGGACCGGGAAGATCCGGGCAGCTATCGTGCAATTGCGCTATTAGATGCATCAGAAAAGATATTCTCAATCCTTGTTCTGCGACATCTTGAAGCCCACATGAAACAAAATAAAATCTTACCTTGCTTTCAAGTGGGGTTTCGACGTATGATGGGTACTCCTTTGAATGCCACCATTATATCACATCTCTTAGCGAAAGTAAGAAATGGCCAATGTAGTGCAATTTATATGGCATCTGTAGACCTAACTGCGGCATTTGACTCCGTAATTCACCATCTTTTATGGACAAAACTGGCCGAATTAGGTTTTGATTCCACCATGCTATATATGTTGTTTCTGCTACACGAGAATACTACCGTACGAATACGGATAAACAAACAGGGCACCCTAACTGACGCAATACCCACTTACATCGGGGATAGACAAGGCTGCAACTTGGCAATGACATTGTTTAACGCTTATCTGTGCGGTATGGCCTTGATATGGAATGAGAAATTAACATTTCCCGCCAGGTTTGGCAATCTTAAATTAGAATGGTTAGCATTTGCAGATTATATTTTACTTTTTGATCTAACCCCATTCGGATTGCAACATTACTTGGAACTCTTTGCCTCCTATGCCCACCACCATAATCTGCAGGCAAATCCAACAAAATCTAATATAATTAATAATTCCAAGAAGAAAATCGTAGCATACAAATGGAATCTTGGGGAAATAACCATAGAACGTGTCCATGCAGTAAAATATCTAGGATACAATTTATGTAACATCGCGTCCATGCAAATGTGGAATAAGATCAAACCTTTATGTGCCCAAATGAAAATTATCTATGGTAGATATTGTGAATATTCTATGACTCCAATATTTGAATTTTATACATTAAAAGTCGAGACAGTGATTCTATATGGGCTAGACATGTGTTTGCAGAAAATCTGACCCTTTTTAAACCAGATGCAAGCACTAATTTGGAAACACATGCTCCGGAGTGCAAAAGCACTACCAAATGCTATTTTGTGACACAAACTAGGTATTATATCATTAACAGCAAGATTTAATTGGAGGAAACTTAATAACTTCTCAAAAATCCTAGACCCTCCTACGAATTTATTGTATGAAAACTTAGCTGACATGTTAGAGGTCAACACCCCATGCTCCATCAAGAAATATAATGAAGAGATGTTGGGATTGCTGGAGCAAATCAATGTGACTACGGTTGATTTAAGGGTACGCCCAGCTTATAAGAAATCAAAACTTTTTGAAAATGACTGGATAAGTACCATCGAGACTATATCAAAATATAAACAGTACACTGAAGTCGCACGTTTTATCACCAAACGTATTCCTCGACAAAAATATCTAATACAGTTTCCGGGCAATATTGCCCATGACTTGTACCTTGGTTCAAAATAAATCAGTTTTCCACAAATGAAAAAAGGCAATTCTGGCAAAAAGATAATCACTGTAATAATAATGGAACATGTCGATTCTGTGGAAATTCTTCACAATTGGAATCACTAAAACACTTGACGGTGTACTGTACATACTTTGAGACATCTCAAATACAATCTTTGGTGATATAAATATCAGCCCCACTGAGTTTGGGAGAGAAATGTTGTGGATCTGGTGTATGTGAGGATTAAATGTTACATTGATGTTAGATTTGGAACGTTTTCTGAAAATACTTTATTTAGAACTAAAGAAAAAAAAATAATAAGAAAAAAGTAAGTGTAAATGCTTGCATGGGACGTACGGTATATGTAACAACAACTGAATAACTTTTAGACACAAGGTTGTTAGAACATGGTTATTTTAGATTAAATGACTTTTTGTTGGGATTTTATATGCAACTCGAATGCTGTGGGGATGTATAAATCTGCGGCTACACAGTTTGAAAATGTTTTTTACTTCTGGGAAGTATAATTATTATTTTTTAAATATTTGTAATATAATTGTAAACATGTTGTTAAGATGAATCGGTATTATTGAATATATGAATATATGTAAATGTATGAAGAACTGAAAATGATTGCATATTTGTAATTGCCAATGAGTGTGCAATGCAATAGTTGCAAAAACTTTGTGAATCAAACTAGAAACAACGAAATAAATAAAGTCTTCCCTCCTCCAGTTGGCTGAGCATCTGTTGCAATGTGACCATCGTGAATTTTTGGGACTTGATGTACTCGATCGAGAATGGGCCTCCAGCCCCGGTCTTCTTTCTTACTAAGAAGTATCTGGAGTAAACTATGGGTTGTTCCTTTCGGACCACCGGTGGTACTCGCTGACACTTTCGCTGAAAATCCAAATTGTGTCCGTGGGCGAGAGCGTCCAGTACCCATCGATCAGTGGAGATGTTTTCCCACAAGCTGATGAAGTTCCCCAGCTGGCCTCTCACCGGGGTGGATGGATGGGGGCCCAATGCCTTGGGAGTCTTGATGACAACGGGGGCCATCTCTGAATGCCTTGGCGCGGCCCCTGTAGGCTTCCTGGGACATTGAACGAGAGGGCTGGCGGTAAGAGGACGATCCTCCGCCGAAACCCTTCAAAGATCTGCACGACTTTCCTCCTGAGGAACGAAAGGACAAACAAGTGCTGTTGCAGTGTGCCCAGGGCATGTGCCATCCCCTTCGGTCTTGTTGGCCTACAGAGATTCATCGACGGCCTTTTCCGAAGAGATAGCCTCCGTCAAACGGCATGTCAGGATCTTAGTCTGAACCTCTTGCCTAAAGTCGGTGACCTTCAGCCAGCCACAACGACGGAGGCAAACTGTTTCCCATCAGGCAGAACCCTGTGTCCGCAATGTCCTGGGCCACGGTGATGGCACGGTGTAACGCCACCTCGCCCTCCTGGAGAATCTCCAGTATCAGGGCCATCTTCTACCATAACTCCCGGTCGTACCTGGCCAGGATAGCTAAAGTGTTCGCCGCCTTGACTGTCATTGCCGCCAAGTAGATAACCTTTCGACCCATGGCGTCCAACTTATTCCCCTCGCTGTCCAGGGGAACGGAGGCTGAGGACGACGGGTTGGATGACTTCTTACGCGCAGCCGCCGAGACCACTGAATCTGAAGATGGCTGTGACTGCAGACACTTGGGTGAAGACTGCGGGAACCCAGTCTTTCTTCTCTAGCCGGTCTCTTTTTGCTGAGGTGGTGTTCTTCAGTAGCACCAGACCCTCATCCCAGATGTCGTCCAGGAGGGGCATGCCAGAATAGTTTTCCTTTTCACTTCCCAGCGTTGACAAAGGAAGCCCTCCTTCTTAGTCTCCTCCGGCTTGAGTTGGCAGAGTTATGATATGCGGGCGATCATGGAGTGGTAGGGACTCACTTCGTCTGGGGGAGAAACCCTTGGAGGCAGAGAGATGCCGCCGTCGTCGTCGTCTGTCATCGCCGTGTCCGTCCCAGTGTCCCTGGGGGCGGGGGGGGGGTCACTGGCAGGTAGAGAGGATGCCTCTTTCTTTTCTTCAGCAGTGGTGGCCCCGGTGTCAATGGGGTCGTCGCCAGTGGTGCCGTCGATGGCAGTATTATTTTCTGTATTTTAGACACCAAGGTGTGGAAAAATGTCATGCAACAGATCTCCGAGAGGTGCCTGGGGAGTAGAGTTGCTGGGCTCAGCACCTATGTCATTGTCCCCGCCGACGTCCTCCTCATTGTCATCACCGTCGTCACTGCCACCTCCGGCAGCAACTACCTCCACAACGTTCCACCTCTTCCGGGATGGTGTGGAGGGAACCCTCGTCCTCCACGTCAGAAGAAGAAATATCCGTGCCCTGGAGATCCTCTACCCCCTTTTTGGTTCCTGAGGGGTCAGTCTCGGGCTAATGGATGGCATCCTCTTTTCAGGGGTCTTTTCCACTGGTCTGATCGAAGCCTCCCACCTGGGAGGAAGAGCCATCCTGGCTGCCATAGAGGGAACCCTGTTTCAACTTCGAAAGGGCGGCTGTCACCAGCTCGACAGAAGAGGACTATTTAGCCTGCATCAACTGGGCCTTCACGGGCAGGTTGGGCACCTTGTCCTGTTTGGCCTTCTCTGGTTTCTCCCACAGCTTCCCTGGGGTAGCCGTCTTTCTCTTCGACGAAGAAATGGAGCGATGGCTGAAGACTGAGGCCACTGGAGATTAGGAACGCTCTGTGGCCGTCGTGGGACCCGCTTACGTGACAACCCCGATGGAACCGGCTCGCGGTGCTTGACCTTGTCTTGGGCCCCCACAGATGGAGCACCCTCAAAGGACTTCAAAGCCGGCTCTGGCTGGCTGGATCCGGAAGAAGCATGCCCCTGTGAACCACTCTGGGCAGGGGGCTTGGCTTTGGGCCAAGGCGCCAGTCTGATGTGCCGATCCTTCATAGTGTGCTTGGTAAAGCCACGACAGATCTCGCAATCCTCTTCCTTGTGCAACAGATGAAGACAATAAAGACACTGGGAATGCTTGTCCTCTATGAAAACATTCCACAAACCGCAGCTGGTGCAGAGCTTGATGAGGGAGGGTCTGTCCTTCTCCGACATGGTGCAGTGTAGGCCTGATGATCTTCTGGAAACTTCGAAGAAGAAACACTCGATTCGATGATTCCGCCCTTGAGGGGTGATGAAAGATGCCAAAAAACGGATCCCTATTAGTCGGATGTAGAAGCGATAGAGCACATGGGCTTGATCGAACAAAAATAGGATTTTCCTAGCAAGAAAAGTGTGAAAAACGCTGAAAGCTCTAAAAGCAACACACGAGGACTCCCAAGACTTGGACGCGCGGTACAAATCTGAAGATGGCTGCCAGAGCAGGGGCTTAGGGAGAGGGCAATCACTAGCTGGGGGCAGTATGACCCAGAGCTCAGTGATTGGTTTATAGGAGAAAGACAGTTTGTAAACGAAAGTGAAACAGTTTTTTCTTTTACCGAGGATTCTCGGCCTGACGACGGGGAATATTCATGAGCATGTGAATCCATGCCAGATCCCATGCTGGAGAACTTTGAGTTGTTTACTAATATATTTACAGCCTGCTTCTAGGTGGCAACTGTCATACCCATTTTGAAGAAACCTTTCACTGACCCCAAAAGCCCAGCCAAGTATCAAATTTGCCATGCTATTACAAAGTCTTGCAGCATGTGGTATTCAACCATAACATTATCTATCTGGAGGCTGGCAGACTCAATGGGCCTCATTACGACCCTGGCGGTACGGGTTTAACGGCGCCGTAAAAGGTGCCGGCGCCGTTAACCATGTACTGCCTCAATACGAGGTCCCCTCGCGGGACCTGGTAAGTAACGCCTGGTCGAACCAGGCGTGCTAACCGGGTCCCGCGAGTGGAAGAGGGAGCAAACAACGGGCCAACTCGTAATGGCCCGTTGTTTGCTCCCTCTCCCATTCCCATTCAGCCCTACTGGGGCTGAATGGGAATGGGGAAGGACCTGGTCCGGGTCCTTGGAGGGAGGAATTACCAGGCCTTCCGAACTCAGAATGGCCCGGTAATTCCTCATTCCGTGGACCCGGACGCGATTTCGGCGGCAGCCATGCCGCCAATAGCGGCATGGCTACCGCCGAGGTCCTAATGAGGGCCAATGTGTTCTTCTACAGGCACTCTGCGGAAATGGTGCTCACCCACATCTCCAAATTCCTTAACAATGCTCATCACTGCCCCATCACTTATATCCTTTTTCCCCTTGGTCTCTGCTGCCTTTAATACAGTTGATCATCTTTCTTTTCTGAACTCTCTCCCACCTCAGCTTCCAGGCCATACACCTTGCTTGGATGGTTACTGCCGCCCTTTCCATAGTTGTCCCTCAAGAGTCGGTCCTTGGTCCCCTGCTCCTCTTACTCTGCACATCCACTCTGAACAAACACTTCTCCACCTCTGAATTCTCGTTGTTGATGATAGGCAAATCATCTCCTCCATCAACACCTTCACCACAGAACTATACACTAACATCAACCACAGTCTCTCCCTGCAATCATCACTAGATGGTCTTATGATGCCCGATGCTCAGTTCCTCTAAAACTGAAGTGATTGAAATCTGGTCCGCCGGTGCCACGTCCGTCTCCCCTTCACTATATCCTTTTCCGATGTGCCCCTCACCGTATGATCCAGGGCTCACAATCCAGGGGTAGTGTTTGAATGTGATCAATTATTTCAACAGTTCATAACCTCCACTTCTACTTGGGCTAGGCCTAACCTCCTGAACATCTAGGAAATCTATGCCCACCACAACCTGCACTCTACAGAAATGTGCATCATCATTTTAGTTCTCAGCATGTTGGATTACTGCTCACGTAAAAGAAATGAACTTTGCCACCTGCCCCCACTTCAACATCCCACATTTCTCACCCACCTCTGCCACGTGCTACCTACAAATGGGGAGCTTTCTATCCAGAATCATGCCTGTATCAATCTCCCACTATGCACTCCCTCACTCTCTTCGATCCCAAACGTTTTTCAACCTTTCCGTCCATCTTGCGCTACCTCAAGCTTTCACTCCTTTACCCTCCTGGTGATGCATTACTGAACCCATATGCCCCAGTAATCACCAACATCCCTTGCAGTGTTAGGATTTAAAATCACCATCAAGAATCACCACCTCATACTGCAAGCACCCCCTGTGACACGCAATGGTACCATGCCCCCCCCCCCAATGAGAACTGAGGAAACAAGCATGTGCATACCTGCAAATACTGTACATTGTAAGAAAAACATGTATGTAAGCTATACCCGCGTGAGTGGCTCCCCCCTGTTATTAACAGGACCTCAACCTCCACCAACAGGCTTATATAGCAACCATTGCAATATGTTATCCCTTATAAAGCACCCAGCATTGGGAATTGCTATGATCACTAATATTATCTTATGTGCAGTGCTCCCTGTCGAAGCACCATGTTTTTTCAAATGAATAAATAAAAGTCTTTTCAAAGAAAAATGCAAAAATAACACTAGTGGACAGTCAGTTTAAAACCAACTGCACAAAATGGCACTTCACTCTAAAGAAAAGGACAATGGTCAGCAGCCACTTCAATTAGATGAGTCCTTTGAAGAGAGTGAACCAACCACACCTCACAGGACAGGCCTGTTAAAAACGTGCTATCAATGGCTTTTCGGCCTTTGAATAAAAAAGTGAGTCTTAAGCATGCCATAATACAACACGCATATCAGGGGTAAACATTTCAAGTTGCAAACTATTAGCCATAAAAGGTGGCTCTACACAGAGACAGCACACATATCCTACACGCCAGGAGTCAATTATCACTAGCCAACGGCTAGTGGCAAATACAAA
This sequence comes from Ambystoma mexicanum, assembly GCF_040938575.1. Taxonomy (NCBI): domain Eukaryota; kingdom Metazoa; phylum Chordata; class Amphibia; order Caudata; family Ambystomatidae; genus Ambystoma; species Ambystoma mexicanum. The sequence continues at coordinate 677,222,559 of NC_090934.1, forward strand.
TGTTGCACCCTGTACATATAACGCTCGCAAAGAAAAAAGGTCTACCCTTCTTTCCCCAACACTATGTCAAGTACACCAAACACAGGCTTTAACTCCAAACATCTTTTCACAATAATCAGTAATAAAATATTCACTTATCAAAGCTTTTTTCGAAAATACATTAACTATGATACATGGCATCCTGCAATTTCGGTATAAAAGCCAGGATGCTGTCTTATTACAGGCTAGTTGTGACATCACAATTTAGCCTGTAATAAGAAAATGACATCACAACTGCTCGATAATCACTTATCATGCTTCAGTTGTGGCGTCACAATGCCTCCTGCAAGCAGCCACAGAGCAGATGTAACTGCAGAACTTAAAGCCGTGACACACATTTCAAATTCCTTGCTAGAAAAATAGATTTCTGTGACACTTTTCGGCCATTCATTGATAAGACAGTGTTTATGTTAGAATGTTAAATATGTGCACTGCTGCAGTTTAACACATGTGAGCAAGAATATGTATGCTATCACTCATTTTAAAGCCCAACATTAAAACGTTTTTAGAAGCATTTTATTAAACTGTTTAAACTATTTTTCTGCAACACATTAAGGGCTACTGCGCATCAGCAATTCTAAATCCAACAATATTTTACATTGATCTCTTACATTAGTTTAAGAAATAGGCAATCTATTAAAGGGGATAACAGTGTGTGGCCACGTATTATAATGATGGACTTGTTACCATAAATGGTGTGCTTCATAATACTATTTTACACTTTGGTGCCCGCATGGAAGATGATGGAAAACGATTTCAACAGCAGTGAATGCGAGACAGCAAAACAAGGCAAGCAGGAGTAGCTGTTGTGCTGTGTCAGTGTCACTCAGGAATAATATTCTCTCTGGGATAAACAGCCTACTGACAGACAGATTGTGTCCTGCGACGTTACAAGATGAGCTCTGAAGTTCCCCTATATTAATAGAAGGTTATTTAAACAAGGCGACGCACATTGCAAGATTGTCCCCGAGCCACCGGCTCCACGTGCTCCTATTTAATTAGGAGGCCTTGAATGACACTTGGACAGAACAGAAGGGTTAATTGGGGTCAGCGCAGAGCAACAGCCACTTACCTAACCAGTCATTAAACTTCTTCACCTCGGAGGGAAGGCCCAGCTCGGTGAAGTCGCCGGTGTGTAGCAGGACGTCGCCGTACGGCATCTGGATGCCATCTGTGCGAGAGTGCGTGTCCGAGATGCACACAAAGCGTGTGTGGCCCGCTGGCTTCGGCGTGTCATACGGGATGGGGTCGACCCTAGTGGAAACATCCCATGACAGTTAAATTGCAATACTTTGAACTTGGGAATGTTAAGCATGAGAACACATGGTAGACGGTAAAGGAAATGTGCTTTTCATGTATCAAACATAATATATATCATGCATAAAATATTATGTACATATCCGATACCTAACGACAATTAATCTAACACCGTGCACTACAGTAGCTTCATGTTTTCATTAGTGCCCTATTATTTTGTTTGATATCACTATACACAGAATGCATAAGACATAGGATCAATAAATAGTTCACCTGGGAGAGCCAGGGAATTTATGGGTAGAGCAGAGCTAGAGCCGAGCCTCGCAGTCTGGCCTGGCTCATAGGGCCCTACACGAGCCAAGGCTGGGAAATGGCTTTGAGGGAGGGGCCTGTGTTGGGGGCTGGGGCAAGAGAAGGGACTGGGGACAAGAAAAGGGGCTGGCGCAAACCAATTGGCCAAAGGGGTTGGGGGCATCAAAAGGGGCAGTGACAGGGCTAAGAGGGCCTAAAAAGGGCAAGAACAAGGGGTAAGAAAAGGGGCTAAAAGGTACGGGAAACCACTGGCTAAAGGGGTTGGTGGCTACACAAGGGGGTAAAGGGGCAAGAAGAGGGTTGAAAAGGGCCCAACATGGACTGGGGCAACAAAGGGGCTAAAAAGAGCTGGGTGACAAAAGGGCTCTGGGGTTGGGGTGGGGGGGTTCCAGGGACAGCACCAGAGTTTTACAAGAGGAACGTGCTTCACTACCTTCATATTCGCCGCCTCTGCAGACAAACAGAAAGTGCTCCTGTCCTTTCCTAGGCAATAAAGGAGTGGCTGGGGCGGGACAGAAATTCAAGCTGCCGGGACAAGAAGTCTGGTGGCCATGCTCATGTAAGTGGCTGCCTGACTTCTTGGCACAGCCACCGGACTTTCTGCCCCGCCCCAGCCACTATGATTGGTTTGGGACAGGAGCGTTTTTTATTGCCAGCTTCTTCTTTTACCGCAGTGTGGTGGCCAGCCGGTGGGGATTGTGGCTGGCCCCAGCTGTGGACAAACACTGATATGAAAGGAGGGTCAGGCCAGAGCCCCAGTTGTGGACCAGACCGGCCGGAGCCCTGCCGGCCGAAGCACCGCCAGGCTCGCCCAGCTCTAATGATTAGCATTTTCATGCCTTATTCTTACCTTATCCTGTAGGACTCCCCCCCCCCTCCACCATCTTAGGTCTAAATAACCACGTCACCCTCTATTAATTTCACTCTCTCCTTTAGTTTGTCTTGTCATGTGTTACTATGTTAAATTCCCATTGTTAAATTACATGAGAACACAAAAAAGAAGGTGCATCATTACAGTCTGTAATGTGTTTGAGCGTATTGTGCAAATTAAAAGGATTTGCTAAAGTCCAGGACTGTGATTGGTGGTCGAAGATCGCAGAACGTCTATTGGCCCCTCCCTAGCTGTGTGGCCACAATGGGGGAACAAAGCCATCTAAAAAATGTTTGGTCCTGACCAGAAGCCTATCGCTGGGGGCCTCTTACAGAATAGTAAGGTTGTTATAACTTGGTAGAAACTGCACATCTCTAAGACCCATTTCCAAAGATGATTACTGTTTAGATATAGGGTGTATTGACCAACAAAAACTTTTTTCAAATAATCGTATATTTTAGAACACAGTTCTTTCTGGTCAAGGTAGCCGTTGCTAAAAACACATACATCCACAAATATAACAGTACAATAACTATCAACATGACTTTTTAAGCCATGAGTATTAAGGCCTTTTTAAGGCGTTCCGTTCATTGTTCTCCGCTATGATGACCATAGGGTGTGGTGCCTATGGTTGGGGCAATAATTGTCTACAATGATTATACAAGATGCTTCATATTCCGATTTTAGCTCCCTTCGGGCTAATTAGAAATCGTTTTCCTGGGTACACTCTATTACAATAACCATAACACTACTCACACTCATGCTTCCAGGTGTTCTTAGTCCCTATCTAGCCCACCAACTCAAGAATAACTATAATTTGCAGTTCTAATGGTGCTTAGGTTGCGCATGTAAGAGAGCAATTAGATCTCAGAGTAGTCTTTTCAGGCTCTATAGCAATCAGCCTTCTGACCAAAGGTGGGAAGCTAAGGTGGAAAGGTCATAGGGCATTGACTTGATTACACAAGTTGTTTAAAAGAAGGACTATTGCACACTGGGACGTTATAGCTTGTATCATGTAGACTACCTACCTTAAATGTTATGATCAATTATGTCTAGCTCTCCACTTAGGAGCTGTATGCTAATGGACTTGGGCTGGTTGTTTCTCCTCTTTCCCTCCCTTTCTGATAACCACTCCTTTTCCCCACACATTCATCAATACACGTCCAACTCTTGGTACTGACAGATCTGCCAGCTGGCTTGGCAAAACCAGTTCTCAACCCAGCACAGACAGTGTTTCTAACAAACTGCCCTGGTTCATCACGCAACCACACAACAACTGGTCTACATATTGCCACCAAAGTAAAGCATTTGCTTTACACTGAGATTTTCATTCTTGAAATGTTCTCTTATGCATATTGATAACTAATTACAGGTAGGAAACACGTAACACTGTTCCAACAACTATACTTCCTCTCTTAACTCATGTATCTTTGTCCTTCTGAATCAGTATGCTGGCTAACTCCCCCCCCCCCTTTCTTATCGACATCCCACCCCTAACCGTCCTCTTGCTGAGCTTCAACTGGACTGAACCTATCATGACTGACACTGTCCGATCTCCTGCATTGCTGAGAGCACGTTAACAGTATGAAATGTCCGTTTATTCCCCCTGCACCCGTTTTAGTTCCACGGACCCCTTCCCCAATTAACAAAGCATACGATTCAAACTCTGAAAACTGCAATGTGTGGGTGAATGTTTGGGAGGGTTCAAATGCATGCCACATTAAGAAAACATGTCCAAACATATCCCACTGAAATGTCAGTCTTGTCACGTAATAACACTTATCATGCTAACTTTAGCACGGATGCCCAGAAAACAATGTCATGCCACTGTAGATAGGCTGCATTAAAATGCCAGTCTATCCACTTAATAACATATACTTTCTTTATCATAGATGCCCATTAAAAATGTCATGCCGTAGTAAGCAATTGCTAGACTGCCTGCACCAAAATGCCAGTCTAGCCAAGTAATAACACACATCATGCTTGCTTTATCATGGATAGAAAATGTTATAGTAAAGAGAGAACACCAGACCCGACCCCAGCCAGCATCTCATCCTCCCCCTCTAAAAATAATCTCATTGGTGAACGGCCCAGCACAAACACACACTCATTCACACAACATTCACTTACACATTTACTGACACCACTCACTCGTTCGCTCATTAACAGGCGTACCCATACACCATACATTTGCTCATTCACATGCATCCAGCCATCCATACATTATACTCTTACTTATTCACACACACATGACATAATACATAGCACACCCTGGAATGCACGCACATATACAAACAAATCAGACATCTAACACCCACGCGCGCACACACACTTAAAAAACATAGTTTTTCTTATATGCTGCCTGAATCTTGCTTCCCAGAGGGACTCCAGGCCTCCAGGCCCCATGCTCCATGCTCCACCACCCCAAAAAGAAACCAGAAAGCCTGGTTCATGATTTGCACAGTGGAGCAGAAGGAGTTGGGGCCTCTATCTTGCAGTGCTGGAACAACAACATTTATTTCTTCTGTGAGAGTGCACTCTGACTTCTGAAAGATATTTTATATTTTTGAACCTGGACAAGTCGGGCCCCCCTTGGACATAGAGTGGCAAGGCCTACTCCACCACAGCGGCCCCTGCTATGCCAGGGGTGTGGACTATTTGCTTTTTAACTAAGCAGCCCACATAGTCCTCTTGCCTTTCTTTCCCATTTCCCTCCATCCTCTAACCTATTTTTCTCAATCCACCTTTCTCCTGCTTACCTCCTATCCGCCCTGCCTTTGCCAGTTTCCCTCCGACCCCCTCACCAGTCTCCCTCCTTCTCCAGCACTAGTTTTCCCTCCTTCCCCAGATGCCAGTTTCCCTTATTCCCTCAAGCACACTACTATCGTTCTCCTTCAACTGCCCCATTCTTGATATAGCTTGTTTCCCCATCATTGTTTTGAACCTGTTTAGGGCAGCCTATACTCTATACCAGTAACCATCAAACTGAAACATTGCAAAATGTGATGTTTCATATTTGAAGAAGTTCACACATGGAGTTATTTACATATTAAAAACACCATCAAATAATAGGTTTGAGTTACCTATCTTTACTCTTACTTAGGTGGGAGGATAGCTCAGGTGCAACACACTCGTCTTGGAAGCAAGAGAACGCAGAGCAACACAGGTTTGAATCCTGGTTCGTGCTTAGAGACTGGTCTCTCTAATTGAGAACATTATAAAAAATGATTTCATTAATTAAGTGGCAATTCTGTTCAGATCCCGAATCTTGGATTCAAATGTGTGCAAAAAATGTGATCAATCTATGTAGGAGTGGCTTTTGATTGCAACATAATGACCAAGTCATTTATTTCCAAAACAGTTACATATTTTTCTGTGTAAAAATTGCAAAACAATTACCAGTCATGATCTGTGGTAGTAGAAAAATATCTTCACCATCACCTGCCCTCTTCCCCATAGACCTAAATTCGATTAACACCTGCTGTTGGGTGGCGAGTGTGAGTGATTTTATTGCTCGCTGTAATTTTTTTTTATTTCCGTCTGTTTTTTTCCCCATTTTATAATTTTTTTCACCGGATTTGTTTCTAGAAAATAAGGCTGCAACTTGATTTTTTCAACATTTATTCACAAGAAAAGATGTACACGCAAACTTTCATTTTCAAATTTACGACACATGGGAGCACTTACTTTCATCATAAAACCACATGCTTCTATAGATCCCTGCCGTTAATAAGCACCATTATAGTAGATGTGATTATTACACAATTGTATTTAATTCTTCAGTTTTCCCCTTTGAAAAAAGATATTACTGTTTTTAATAGAAAAACAAATGCACAGGGCACACAAAGTGGAATTTTTTTTTAAAAACACAAAGATCAAGTAGCTTAATAAAAAAAGAGTGGTCACAAGAAACTCGACTTCCAAGGTTTTTGTGATGACCGACCTCTGATAGATTAAAGGCTGAGCAGGCCCTGTGGTTGTCAAAGATGTATGGGCACAAAGGTCATCACACATCTCTGCAGAGTTGCTTAGAGACACGCCATACAAATCTATATGCAAAGTAGGTGATGAGTAAGGTAATCCTGAAGCAAAATAAAGTTATTAAGGGATGGTCACCGAACACTTGACGTGGGGCAACGTTAGATCTGCGTAAAATCTCTTTGGTTTTTACTATTGATTGAAAGAAACCCAACAGAAACGACGTGATAAGTTCAGCATCTGAACACTATCCTTTAACGTGGCTTGCAGCTTTCCACAGTAAAATAAAAAAAAAGCGAACTTTGAAGTATGACAAACAATCAGACATTGTGTATATAGAAATAATGAAGGTTTACTTCCTGGCTGCATATTTTTCTTTAACTTACAAGACACCAATTAGGCAGCTTAAGTCTTTAGAGTTTTGGGTTTGAGATGGAACTGTGGGAAACAAGTGGCAATCAAAACATTATCACGTATTTTGCGGACTTGTCAAATACAGCAACATCTGCCATAATGCACTTCAGAGTAATTGCTCTGTATGCCTCAGTACTCGACTGTTAAAAGGCTTCATGCATATTCCAAAAAACAAAAATGCAGGTTAAAAAGAAAACACGATTCCAAGATGGCTGCCGAGATATCGGCACCGTGAGCAGAGATATCGGCACCGTGAGCAGAGGGCTCCTGCCTGCCGCCTGCAACTATAGGTTTAATGAACTTGCCATCCAACTAAAAAGAGCTAAGAGAGATGACCATTACCTTCAGGAGGTGGTGAGAACACTTTCCAACATTAATGCAGGCAGATTTTTACTGAATTGACCATGAGCGCATCCAGGCGTTTCCAGGGGCGTGGCATCTTCCACACAGGACCTGGCTTCTGCAAGGCGGACAAGAAGGGTACGGCACCCCAAAAAATCATTGGGACACAGCAAATTCGAATGCAGAGGAGCTGGGAATATCAAGTAGAAAAGAAGAGGTGAGGTACACTCCATTTTGAAAAGCAGTGCGCGTGCGCCAGAATTGTAAGGGAGAAGTTAATCTGTGAGGCGGATCAGACTTCCTATTGCTGTTCAAGTAACTCAGAGACACCAAAGAAAGAAGGTGGAACCTTATAGTTACCAACATTAACCCTAATCAGGTGCGAACAACGACAGTGCCGTCAGTGACTGGAGGGTTATTACGAGGGGGCCTGAGAAAGGAATCACTAATTTCCACAACATTTGGGGGTGGGGGAAACATCGAGATTATACTCTCAACAAAACGGAGGGGGAAAAACTGAGGTTGCAATTGATCTACAGTTGATCCGCCTCATATGTTTAGGAAGAGGCCTAAAGATCCCATGGAGACGGTCCCCATCCCCAAAATCTAAAAGAAAAAAACAACTTGAAGGTTCGCTCCTGAAATTATGGCGCAAAGAAAGGGAAGAGATGATAACTGATGAACGAACAGCATCATACCACGACCCCAGAGTGGCCTCACCGTTAAAGATGCCAGATCAGGAGTCCACTAAGGAAATGATACAACAATGCTTTAAGGACTTCAAAGACCAAATGACTGAAATGCTCCAGGCACAATTAGCACTTCTAAAAACTGAACATGCACAATCCATGCAAGAGGTGAAAGGTGATATTAAAGATCTGGCTGAGAGAGTGGAAACCAACGAAACTGCTATACAAGATCTTGCAGACGACATAAGCAAAATTGACATTTTGACTGACCAGCTGGCAGTGGCACCACCTAATATGGAAATACAGATGGAGGATCTAGAACAATGTTCAAGGAGAAGCAACATTAGGGTTAAAGCCCTTCCAGAATCGATTGAGGATCAGGACTTAAAAGGAAATATGCAACAAGTATTTGCCGACCTCTTAGAGGTAGACACATGGGAATAAGTTCCATTGGATCGAATACACAGAGTTGGCCTGAAATGCAAGGATCCAGATCGAGACCCTGATAAGTGATTGTGGCAATACAAAGATATGGACAAAAAGAGGCAATCCTGCAGCCAGGAAGCAAGGCAAATCCTATTACGATCAATGGATCAGAAATTCAATTGTATCAGGATTTGGTGCAGACAACTTTGTTGAAACAGACACTGGTGGGTCCAGCAGTAAAAGTTTTGGTTAAAGCGAAAGTCCAGTACAGATGGACATTTCCGTTTGGACTACTTTTCTCCTGGGAAGAACAACACAGAATTACCGCATGTGAAGAAGGACTGAGGATTTTAAAGATCGATGAAGAAGAGGAACTTCAAAAAGACATTGGCAATTCAAGAGACGGGGAAGTACAAAAGATGGGCATGGGCCAAAGTGTCACGAGGCAGGTCAACTAAGGAGTGACTCCTGGGAGGTGTCGACAGGCGTATGGACACCTATGCCCAACACAGCAGGTAAAAAGTACTTTATTTTTAAGTTTAAGGACTATAACAGATGTTCATGGTCAATTCTATTACTAGAAGGAGGCATGAATGTGGAGTGAACGAGGCAGTGGGGGTTGTGGGGGGATGTTCCCAGCGCCTGGAATCAGGGGTGTGATGGGTCCGGATAGACCCGCCAGAGAATCCCTAGGAGTGTAGTAGAGCTCAACCTCCATGGCTCAAAGCATGGGTGGAGGGGGAAAAGGTTGGGCTTGACCGGAGAGACGAAAGGGGGATAGGGGAATGGGGGAAGAGGTAGTGGGGTTAAATACAAGGGGGATCAGCTGCCAAAGGAATAACTAGTGTACACAAATGTAGATGTGAGGTCAGAAAGGAATCCATTTCTTAACCTTAAACATAAGGGGCTTAAACTCCCCAGTCAAAAGGTGTTAATTGGGATTGTTCCTAAATTGTGAGATGCCCAATGTGGTGACACTATAAGAGACTTGTGTTTCAAGGAAAGATAGTAACAAATTAAAGTTAGCAGGATATCCATATATAATACAATCAAACAACAAGAGGAAGACGGGAGGGGCCCTTATAGCTTTGAAAGGTCAGGTGGGACAGGACATACTAGCAAAAGAAATGGATAAGGAGGGAAGATATGTTTTTGCCAGAATTTAAATAGAGAGAATGTGCTATACCATTGCTACAGTGTATGCTCCAAATTCGGGGCAGGATGGGTTCCTCCAGGGGGTTCTAGGCAAGCTTGAACGTTTCGCTGAGGGACAAATAATCATGACAGGAGTATTTAATATGGCCTGGGATCCACAAGTAGATGGGAGCAGGGCTGGACAGACATCGCAATGACCCCCGACTCAAAAATCAAAATCTTGTATGTCTAATTTGTCTCTAGTTGACGCTTGGAAAGAAACAGTAGGGTACTAAGTTCTACACATTTTAATCATCTGTCCATAAGACATTTTCGAGGATAGATTATGTGTGGGTCTCGGACTCATTGCTAGGACGAATACAGAAGATGCACCTGGGTCCTATAAACCTTTCTGATCATGCACCATTACTGTTGGCAATTTCTCAGAATATGGACGGGTCAGGATTATGGTGGTGGAAATTCCCAGAACACATACTAAGAGATCGGTATTATGTGACGAAATTCAGAGCAAGATTAGGCAATTCTTCGAATTAAATGGGACTTAGGGAACACCAGAAAGGTGGGTTTGGGATGCTTTTAAGGCGGCCAGGAGGGAAGAATTATAGCGAAAAAAAGCCCTTAGATTAGCAATTAACATTAGCACTAAAAGATCTGCAAGAAAAATTGGCAATAGTCATGAGGGAGATGGAAACGAATAGGGGGTAACATTACAAAAAAGATTTAGGCACCTCAGGGGGCAATTAGACGTGCTACAGACCAGTCAAGCAGAAAAAGCCTTGTTGTATTTAAGACAGAGTTATTACATCAAAGCTAACAAGGCCGATCGCCTGTTGGCACGGCAAGTGCGGATGAAGGATAAAGCAAGGACCATCCGGAGCATAGAAACTGGGCAAGGCATAACTAGCACATCCTCTAAAGAAATATTAAAAGCATTTACTGAGTATTATTCAGCCCTGTACACCACCGACTCCCCGGATTCCCAAACACAAAAGATATGTTTGGAGCAATGCCGGTTGAACAGATTGGAAGCAGGTGATAGGGAGGAGTTGGAGGGAGTGGCCACTCCAGAGGAGGTTTGAGAGGCAATAAGATTGTTACCAGTTAACAAGGCTACGGGCCCGGATGGCTTTCCAGCATTATTTTATAAGAACTATACACAGATCTTGATCCCGGTGCTGACTTCTCTTTTCAATTCCTTCAGAGGGGAGGGCATATTACATCCACAATGGAAGAGGAAAATGTGGTACATTTTCCTAAGCCAGTGAAGGATAAAACATGGTGTAGATCATACAGCCCCATAGCTCTTAATATAGACATCAAGCTTACATGAAAATATTAGCAACTAAACTGGAAAGGCTGGTTCATAAATTAGTTCATCCAGATCAATCAGGGTTTGATATGGGTAGACAAACATTCGGAAGGCTTTCGATCGAGTCGAGTCGAGTGGTCCTTCTTATTCCTCACAATGGAGGCAGTGGGATTTGGCCCCAGTTTCTTGCAAATGGTCGGGGAAAATTATCAATCCCCAATCTTACGTCTTGCTATCAATGGTGACCTATCGCATGAAGTGAGGGTAACTAGGGGAACCAAATAAGAGTGCCCATTATCTCTGGTATTATTCGCAATCCATCTTGAACCACTATTGTCTAGAATTAGAGAGGAGGATAAAATCAAAGGTATTCAATTCAGGGGAGAAAAACAAAGTAATGGTCTTCCTTCGCGGACGACTTATTATTGACAATGACTGATGAAACTACTTCCTTGCAGGCCCTAGCAATAGAACCTATACAATTCGGGGAGGTGCCGGGTCTGAAAATAAATATACACAAATCGGTGATGATGATATTTCAAGAAGGAAAAATATCCGGAATGAGTGACGATGGTGAGAAACAGTTTGACACAAAAGGGCATGAGATATCTGGGAGTTCAGATAATTGATTCTCTGGATTCGATGTATTGAACAAATGATCTCCCTCTTTTGGAGTCAATTAAAAAGTGGCTCACAGTACGTAACTTCCTGACCACCTCCTGGACAGGAAGACTAAATGTAGTTAAAATGATAGTTCTTACAAAATGATTTTATTATTTCTAGGCTCTTATTGGTTACCTAGAAATTCTTTAAGGTTCTTGAAAATATAAGGGATTATATCTGGAAAGGCAAGAAAGCTAGGGTAGGATGGAAGACATTGACGGCATCAGTACTCAAAGGAGAATATACTATCAAGCGGCCCAGCTGAGAATTATAAAGGCATGATTTAAAGGGGACATGAAGAAAATGTGGGTGTGGATGGACAGAGCGGTGGTTGGAAGGCCCCTACAGGAAGGTGTCGAAAACAAGATCAGCCCATTAATATATACAATAGTAAAATCACACCTTTGATGGCACAGGTATGGGATGAGGTGGTCAAGCGGACAGGTATTACTACGTTTCCCTCTACCTTTACACCTCTTTTCGGCAATCCCCAGTTTACTCTGGGGTTAGAACAGAGTGCATTCAAGACATGGGAGGAAGCAGGATGTTTAAAGATGGGTGATATGGTGGAGGGTCGAGATATTAGGTCCTTTCAACAAAGTAAACCAGCTTTCTCCCTGAATGAAAATGAAAGATTAAGGTATGCTCAACTTGGACACTGGTTAATGGAAGTTAAACGCTTTATTATACGAGATTTGACCCCTTTCGAGAAATACATTACCACAAACTCAGGGGACAAACATGTGGTGGGTGCACTGTATAAAATCATTGGAGAGAATCTAGGTCAAGTGGAATGGGGGTATATGAAGCTATGGGAGAAGGCCACAGGCATTACCATTACGGAGACCCAATGGTTGGCTGTTTGGGAGGGAATACCGAAATTGATGCGGGCACTCCAGATATGTGCAATATGTCAAGATAATGGTGCAATGGCATCTCACTCCAGAGAAATAACATACATTTTATACAAATGTTTCAGGGGAATGTTGGCGGGGATGTAATGAGGTGGGAACATGGTGTGAGTGTTTCAAAGTGAAGGTATATTGGGTAAGTATTAATAAAGCAATGAGAGAGATTGATGGTTCCCAAATACGTAGAGACACGGGGAAGCAATGTTGGGTTAGGGGGGCATACTGGAGGTTCTCTCCACAAAGAGTCAAAGGAAAGCTTACATGATTCCAAGTGTGGCCGCTGTATCATTAATTGCACAAAATTGAAAACAACCTACGGCCCCTACCGACCAGGATTGGTTAATGCAAATGTGGAATTATGTCTCTTTGGAATGGGTAACGTGTGTTGCAAGGGGAACAAAAGAAGTTTAGGAAGGATTGGGATTTGGTGCTGGACTTTCTGCATAAAGACTGTCGCAAGAACTGGTACCCGCAAAGAATACGGGCATTGGATGTATTCTGCTGAAAGTACAAGCAGATCAGACTCTAAAGACTGGTATGGACAATGGTGGCAGCTGTCCGTGGGTGGGGCGGACGGAGGGGGGAAGGAAACGGGAGTTGGGGCTGGGGGGGAGATTTTGTATGTGAAAAATTGAAAATTGTTAATAAAAATATATTTAAAAAAAACACATTTTCCAGGCTTTAGGCAGAGATCTTCTGAAGAGGATGGTTCTGGCCGAAGCAAGTAAGGAATAAATGACAGCACTGGGAAGGAATGATTTTCTGTTTTTATGGATTTTAAAATAAACAGTGGAAACAAACACATTTCAATCTCTAGAAATATGTGAAATATTATAAAAGTGGACATTGTGGGAGCCTATGTGTAACATATGATCTTGCAAATGTCTATTACACAAATCGATCCTGTGTGAAGTAGCATGTGCAATTAGCATATACATGATGGGTAGTAAATGCAATTTAATTGAACAAGTGATATCATATTTACACCCATCCATAAAACAACATTTGAAAAGGTTGTGCGGGTTCAGAGCTAACTGAGCTACAGAGTAGATCCTTTATGAGTTCCAGTGGGAGAATTATCTAAAGACTCGAGGCACCACTGGGAGATGGAGAGTTGGTAGCCTCCGATATGCAGCATGAAACAAAGGGGTTTATAATTTGTCTAATAGTCCTAGTCCTATTCCACAGCAAGATTGAGGCCTGCTGTACTGGAAGAGACCTGCACCAGATGGAACTGGCAAGTGACAAGATAGGGATGGCTGCACTGAGATGTTGTACCTGGATTGACCAGAATTATTGTGCAATTCTGCCTGGCTGGTGCCTTGGTGGTGAGAATTAGAGCCATACCAAGAGCCGAGCAAAGTTAATAGGACCTGAAGGCGCAGATGTTCCCAGATTATTGGATGGTTGAAAGCAGCATGCAGATGGATGGAGGAAATCCTACAAAAGTAGCAATGAATCTCATAAGGATGTCCCTACCGTGCTTGTGCAGCACAAAGTCCTGTGGTTGTACTGCACATGACGCTGCACATATGCTTGCTATGTATGTTTGGATCCGATTTTATTAATATGGAGAACATCATCAATCAGGGTTCTTCGAACATGAAGGGTGCTGGAAACTATTTGGCTCCTGCTTGCAGCCTAGAAGAGCCTGGTTAGCTTGACAACAATATATACTAGGAGCTACTTTTGGCTCCACTGGCCAAGAGATGTGCACAAACAACAATGTGGATTTAACTCTGTTTGGAACAATTTATAAATAAACATTAAGACACACCTATACTGCATTGAAAACATGTCATAAACAATGGGCACAATTATAGATTTCCATCTTGTGCAGAAATTAGATTTGCAGAAAGCTATGTACTAGCCCTTTGTTCCCCAGTGGAAGATGGTCACTGGTTAATGCTGGATACCCAGAAGCTGCTTTTAGCTCCTGCGTATGCAATCTTAATTTCGGGCCCTGCATCATGGTGGGATGCCTGAAATAAATGAACATTTGGTGGATAAATTAATGGTGGCCAAAGGTGGGTGCGATTTTTACTTGGTGCACCAAAGCTTTGATTGAGTAACAGAGGTTCACCAGAAACGGAACAAGATATGTGGTTATGTGCATCCACCGTTCTTCAAGGAGGTGACTTTAAAGTATTTAAAATATTTTTAATTGAGAGTGGTGCGATCAAATGATAGAAGTCTAGAAGAACAAGTTACTTACCCGTGGTAAAGTTTTTTCAACTGGATTTTCCACCCACGTATTCCTTATCTTTGATATTTCCATATCCAACTTGCTGCTTCAGAATGTATTTTCCAGTAGAGCGCTTGCGTCGATGACTGTCGAATCGATGTCCATAGAAGGCCTCTGTCTGGATGTCGATGTCATCAGTGGTATAAATGGTCACGCGAGGCGTCCGTTGCTCAGTTCCATTTTGAAGAGTTAGGTATTACTACCCTCGAGGGAGCGCAGACTGTAACTACAAGGGAATTTTAACTGCGGGGAAGGATAGGAGGGGCGATAAGGAATACGTGGGGGGGAACATCCAGTTGAAAGAACGTTACCATGGGTAAATAACTTGTTCTTCGAATGGATTGTGTCCTCCCACGTATTCCTTATCTTTGATAGACTCCCAAAGCAGTAAAGTATAAAGGAGAAGGGAGTACATTTTTTATCCTAAGTATGCACAGAATGCAGTACTGCCTTTCCAAATTTAGTTTCCTGGACTGTGGAGGAATCCAAGATATAGAATTTAGTAAAGGTGTGTGCAGACGACCATGTGACAGCTGCACAAATGTCTTTTACCGAAACTCCTCTTTGAAGAGCTGACGAAGCTGCGCTACCCCTAGAATGAGCCCTCAGATGTTCTGGATGAGGAGGAGGGTAAAATGAAGGCAAGGTTATCTTTTGATTAATATGAAATTCTGACACAACCTTTGGGAGGAAATTTGGCTTCACCCGTAGAACAACTTTATCTTTATGAAAGACAGTGTGAGGGGGTTTGCAAGATAAAGCTTGTAACTCGCTCACCCACCGTGCAGAAGTTATTGCCACTAGAAAAACAGTTTCAAAGGTAAGGAATCTAAGCGGGCACGAATAAAGGGGTTCGAAAGGAGTACCCATTCAAAATTTTAAGACTACATTTAGGTCCCACAGGGGGACTTGAAAAGGAGTTGGGGGGTAAACATTGGTCAACCCTTTCAAAAGTTGAATAACCAAAAGCTATGAAGGTTCCTCAGCAGTGTGTTTGAAAATGGACAGCGCTGCCGGGTAACCCTTAACTGTGCCGATCTGGAGTCCTACATTTGCT
Source organism: Ambystoma mexicanum (assembly GCF_040938575.1). Taxonomy (NCBI): domain Eukaryota; kingdom Metazoa; phylum Chordata; class Amphibia; order Caudata; family Ambystomatidae; genus Ambystoma; species Ambystoma mexicanum. The sequence goes on from NC_090934.1 coordinate 677,238,227, forward strand.
AGGTGTAAAAGGAAAGATAACACTGTCTGTGTATTGCATGAAAAAGGGTCAACATTTATATCTCTACACCAGCTGCAAAACTTGTTCCAACGGCAGCGGTATAGTGATTGGTTGCTGGCCTTCTGGCCGAAAGCAACACCTCCATTATGCCATCTGGGAGGTCACAATCTTTGTACCTCAGCCTTTCAGAAACCATGCGTGAAGGCTGAGAGTCCTGGTATCCAGATGGAGAACCTGACCCTCCTCTTGCGAGAGAAGATCCTCTCTTTGAGGAAGATGAATCAGAGGACAGATGGACATGTCTAGAAGGTCTCGGTACCACGTTCTCCTGGCCCAATCCGGGGCAATTAGGATCATGGTTTTCCTGAACTTTCTCAACCTCCTTATTACATGAGGAATGACTGGAGGAAATGCGTAAAGGAGTGGATATTCCCAGTCCACCACAAACGCATTTCTTAGCGCTCCTCTCAGAGGAAATTCCCTGGAGCAGTACAGCTCGCCCTTCCTGTTGGCATTTGTTGCAAACAGATCCAATTGAGGGGTTCCACAAAGGGTGAAGATCGCTTCAAGGACTTCCAGAGCTAGTTCCCACTCGTGGGATACTGTGCTCTGCCGGCTCAGAGCGTCTGCCGCCACGTTCATCTCTCCGGCTAGGTGGACTGCCAACAAAGAGATTCCTTCTTGTATTGTGCAAAACCAGAGCTGCGATGCCTCTCTGCACAGTGGTAGTGACCCCCTAGACCCCCTCTTTTGTTGAGGTAGTACATGGCCACTGTGTGGTCTGTCATTATCAGGACATTCTATCCCCGTACAGAGGGCAAAAAGGCCTTCAGCGCTAGGCTGATTGCCCTCAGCTCTAAAGGGTTGATGTGTAGTTTGGACTCCGATGGAGACAAATGACCGCTGATGGTCAAATCGTTGGTATGGGCTCCCCACCCCGTGAGTGATGCGTCCGTCACTAGCGTCATCTCTGGCCATGGTTGCCAAAAGGGTTCTCCCTTCAAGATGTTTTCTCGAGAAGCACACCATTGAAGGTCCAGAGCAACTCTGTTCGGTATTTGAAGGAGATCTAACATCTTTCCCGAGAATTGTGTCCACTGGGTCCTGGGGGGCCACTGGAGGGATCTCATTCTCAGGCGGGCCTGAGGCACTAAAACAATGCAGGATGCCATCAGGCCGAGTAACCTCAGAAAGTCTGTAAGATATTGGGCATTTTGGAACTTTGTCACTATCTGTAGAATGTCTTGAGCCCTCACCTCTGGTGGCGAGGCTTTTCTCAGGGAGGTGTCCAGGATTGGGCCAATAAACTGGAGTTTTTTTAGATGGTATCATATGGGACTTCTTGAAGTTGAGGGAGAAGCCCAGCCTGTAGAGGGAGTGGCAAACACGATCTAGATGATTCTGAGCTTGTACCAAGGAACTTGCTCTGATCAACCAATCGTCCAGGTAGGGGTAGATGTGAATCCCCCCTGAATCCCCCCTCTCCTGAGACTTGCTGCCACAACCGCCATTAGCTTGGTGAGAACCCTCGGCAGAGATTAGCCCAAATGGCAGAACGAGAAACTGATAGTGAGAGTTGCCAATGGCGAACCTCAGGTACTTTCTGTACTTCGTATGTATTGGCACATGAAAGTAAGCATCCTGAAGGTCCAGAGATACCAACCAATCGTGTAACCATCTTGAACTTGTCTTTCCTTAGGAACTTGTACAATTCTCACAAGTCCAAGATGGGTCTCATTCCTCTGTTCTTTTTCGGAATTAGAAAATATGGGGAGTACTAACCCTTGTTCTTCTCCGCCGCAGGAACCGGTTCTATAGCACCTTTCTCTAGCAGGTCAAAAATGTCCTGCATAAGGTGAGGGTCTGGAAACATCAAAGAGTTGTTCCCCAGTGGATGACTCTGAGGTATGGGTAGGCAGGCAGTAACCATGGGCAACTGTTTCCAATGCCCAAGCATCTGAAGTAATAGCCTGCCATTCTGTCAGATGTTGAGTTAACCTGCCTCCTGCTGATGTCTTGTGATGTAAGACCTCAGAGGAGTTTTGGGGCAGCTGAAGCAGATGTGGAGGGTAAAGCAGCACCTGCAGATGCAGACTTAGTACCCTTGCCCCGTCCACCACAGGTGAATCGTTTCTTGCCCCTTTGAGGTGGATGTCCTCTGCCTTTTCCGAATGCGGAGTAATAGCGAAATGACATACCCCTCCAGGGCGTACCTGTGGGGCGGTTTGGAGTCTGTCTAATTGCAGCTCCAAGGGATTTGGCCGCCGCTTTGGAAGTTTGTGACTTCTCCAAACAGTCATCAGTTTTTTTACCGAATAGATGGGTGCCGTCAAAGGGCATATTCAGAAGTCTGGATTGCACATCAGGAGCAAATCCAGATTTCCGCAACCATGCAAATATGCGGATTGTGGTACTAGCCGCCATGGCTCTGCTGATGCTGTCAACAGAGTCGATAATATTCAAGAAACTGTCTTGTTCCTCCCCTTCTGGGAGACGCTCAGCTCAGCCACCATTGAAGCACACTCCCAAAGGGTGTGGCTAAATCTTGCCAGCATGCATGGGGCGTTTGCAGACTTTAGCGCCATGCTGCATGCCGAGAAAACTTTCTTGGCCATGGCGTCAACCTTTTTATCGTCACGATCCTTCGTGATTGTGGGATATGTTTGTTTGTTTGTTTAGTATTTATTATGCGCACCGGACCCTGGGGTTTAAGGGCGCAGGAAGTAAGAAGATGTACAGCTTAGAGCATAAATTACAAGTTACAGTTACATGTTACAGATAATTACCAGTTACAGATGCAAGTTTACAATGCAAGTTTACAATCATATGGTACAGATGCTGTGTAGCAAACAGGCGTGAGCATTATCATAATTTCAATTAGCAATAGCTGTCGACAGCCAGTTAATTACAATTTGCCTGAATTTGGAAAGAGAATGTTCTAGCCTCGCGGTAGTGGGTAATTCGTTCCACAATTGAGCAACTTTTACTGGGAAGCTAGCTCCGCCTATGGTGGTCAGTTTAAAGCGAGGTACTTGGAGGCGATTAGTGTAAGCAAGTCTGGTTTGTCTTGTGGGGTGTGATTTGGTGAATCTGTCCTTAAGGTATTGAGGGGCTTTGGTGTGTAGAGATTTGTATGTGAGAGATGCAGTTTTAAGTCTGATTTTCTCATGGGTGGAGAGCCATTTGTGTTTCCTTCTTGTTTCTGTGATGTGTTCTCTCCTGGGGATATCCAGTGCCGCTCGGAGGGCCTTGTTTTGCTGTATCTGGATATTTTGCAGTTTGTCTTTCTGACGAAGTTGCAGCTTGAACAACCAAACTTTCTGGGGTTGGATGTTTAGACAAGTATGGACGGTCTGCAGATGAAGCTCTATATTTTGCTGACAGTTTCTTACTGACTGCAGGAATAACCTCCAGGGGTTTCCCAATTGCTGGACACTTTTTTCTGTAAAGCCTTGTGAAAGGGCACTATGACCTTCTTGTGGTCCTCTATCAAGTATGTCCATGAGGTGATCTTGTCCATATACGGGTGCAGGCCTAGACCACCCCATATATTCCATGACCCTGTTTCTGAGTGACCTATAGTTACTCTCAGCATCATCCCCTGGTTCAGGCTGGCTAAAATCTATCTCGGGGGAGGTATCTATTCCGCTTGCTTCCTGCAAGGAATCCTGCAGATCTTTCAATCTGACCTCTTCTGGAATTAGTTCTTCTGGAATGTCAGGTCTAACAATCTAGACCAAAGGGTCTTTCTGTATCTGAATCCTCTTCCTCCTCATAAAATGAGGATAAGGCTCTGAAATAATCAGAGCATGGTAGAGGTGTGTAGATCTTTTCCAATGAGGAAGGAGCTATAGCAGTCCTCACAGGAGGGGTTGATCTTGTCACAGTCGATGTAGACGTCAGTAGCCTCGATGGATTTGTGATTGGCCTCGATGTCGATGGAATTGACAACGGCTTTGACGTTTTCGATGAAGACGTCAAGGGGATGGAAGTGATCGGCGTTGACAGGGTTGGCACGAGGCGTCAAAGATCTTTCTTTCAATGGAGGTGCTGAAGGCGTCGATGGCATAGTTATCGGCGTTGATGTGTGAGTCGACAGTGTCAAGTGTTTGTCACGCTCTCGAGGAGTGTGTCTTGCTGAGGTGGATAAATCACAGCTTTTGCCTCTAGAAGGTTTTTCTCCTGGGGTATCACCTCTAGTTGTCTCCTAGGGGGGCAAGGCAGCGTTCTCGAACACCTTTATCATTTTTTCCGAAATTCCTCCCACTGAGCCGGGGAGCTGTTTTTGGTAGGGCATGTTACTCTCTCCGGTGAACTGGAGGATGATGTAGAAGGCGACCTGTGATGCCTTTCTTTGCTGTGCTTCGAAGCGGATGAGTGATGCGATCCACTCCGAGATCTAGATCGGGAGTGTTTTTTTTTTCATCGAGAAGACGGTCCGAGGTAAACTTGGTAGGGATAATGGATTTTTTTAGGCCTACCTCTCTCCCATAAGGCTTTCACCGTCATCGATAGGCACTCATCGCACTCCGAACAGGGATGCTCTGCCCCGAGGCACCATAGATAGACCCTCTGGGGGTCGGTCAAGGACATCTTTGCCCCACAATCTCAACACTTTTTGAAGCCGGATTAGGGCATAGATGGAGCCGACGAAGAGGCCATCTCGTATCGAGGAATCTAAGGTTTTCCTGACAAAAACTTGAAGAATTTGTTCTCTTCACAGAACCGAGCGTCATGTTCCTGAAGCTCATGAAGCATGGAAATATGGAACTGAGCAACGGATGCTGCGCACAGCCACTTATACCACTGAGGAAGTCGACATCGAGACAGAGGCCTTTGAGGTACATCGACTCGACAGTCATCAACGCGCAGCGCCCTTTACTGGAAAAACATTTCGATAAGGAATACTTGGCAGGACACACTCCAGTCGTATGATAATTTACACTGAAATATTAAATAACCAATGTTGGACAGACAAAACAAAGAAAAACTAAATTCACTCGCCATTCCTCTCTAAAGAAAAACATGCAATGCAAACGTTATTTCAGTGACAAAATACATCTCCATAGTCAGAATATTCTTACGAATCTGAATATGTCATTTTCACAAATATAACATGTTCATGTAGAAAATCATTGGCTAAATGTATAGCCTATGTACTCCATGGGATGCGGGCTAACTTGTAGCTAACGCATCCCCTTAAGCCACAAAAACATTCACTGGGAAATTAGAAGCAAGGTTAAGGGCCCAAGTGGGTGCACAAAAAGTGGGACCTATCGCAGGCTCTGTCCAAAAATGCTGTGTCAAATGATACTGCATGGGTGGTTTGCTGGGTATTTAAGCACACACACTCCAGAAGAAGAGAGTTTTTGGTGAAAAAAGTGAAGCAAGATAGCCCGCCCAGAGAAGCAGATTAGATACCAATTTGATGCAACTGAAGGGGAAATGTCCTTAAAAGGGTGTTTCCCTCCATTTGAGGCAATGCAGTGACCTTGCCCAAGCCAAGACCATATCACCTCAGGGGGATCTTGGAAGCAGGTTCACAGACTGAAAGGAAGCTCTTACCTGAGGAAGTTACCAGAGGCAGTCAGTGTACCTACATGTCCAGGGCCTTTGAAAAGTATTTTGGGAGCCCTGTTTAAGAGCCTTATCACTGAAAGTGGGAATGAAATAGAAGGTGCACATGCTTTGTAATGTATAATCAAAATTGAAACCTAAGTAGCATCATTATAATAGGGCTTTCTTATGCATTTTGTGCATCTCTGTAGACCTTAGACCTTTCAAATTGAAATGTGAAATGACAAGTCCTTTTAATTGAGTTACCATAGTGTTTAAAGTAATCGAAATCTATTCCTTAATAAACATGTGGAACTATGGTACTGTGAGGGTGAACATGATTCCTTTAAAACAGCAATCGAGTTAGGCCACTCTGTCCGAGAACTCGAAAATAAACCGAACCCTGTGAAACCTAAACTTTTACAATTATTTCCAACCATACCAACATCAAAAAAAGTTATCTATTAGGATCTATGCCCAAACCATGAACCAATAGATTGTCACGGATGGTGTCCAAAATGTTGAATTCAAATCAGTCCCAGAATGGGTGAACTAGATAACAGCAACATATTTCTCGGGTACCAATACTGGTTAATGGTTTCAGAGAAAATTAAGTTCATTGTTTCATTTCAACTTTATTTTGAGAACTGCCTCACGTTTTAATTTCAGGGGGATATGGGTTTCAAGAATAATGTGAGGAATCCAGGGTTTCATCCCTTCTCCCCAAGTGGGAGCCACCCCATGTGAGACAAGGGAGGTGAGCCTGCGGTACAAAACCCTCCTTAGGGTTTGCAAGTGGGATCTCACTGGGAGTGACTCCCCTTTAGGGGACAAGGACTCCCAATAATGATCACGATCTCTTTGAAACCCAGTCTTCTCCACTTATATGGGAGCAAAAGAGGCTGTTAGTTTGGAAAAACCTTATCTCTGTCTAATATAAATGCTGACCCGCCCTGGAGTGTGTAGTATTGTAACAAATCGAACTTTGTTTGTCATTACATAGCTCATAGTAAAATCCTTCAATCCTGCCCTGGAGAAAGGAGAGACCAGATGTAGAGTCATCCAGCTGGGTTGTAGACATCACCTCTACTGCAGGGAACAAGTGCTACCTGGAGGCGGGACCACAGAGTGTACATGGCGGGTGAGCTGCCCGCTGTACTTCGCCAAGCCAAGGGGTGCCGACCAAACAAAGATCTCTGCTTGCATCCTGAAAGACAGCGACAGAGGAAGGAGACAAACCAGCAAGCCCATGATAAGGCTGCCACCAGAGAAAACCTGAGAGAGAGATACCGGCGGACAGGTTACTGGCAGAGAAAGCCAAGCAAAGAGATATCAGCAAACCGCTGATAAGGCTGTCACGCAGGAGTGCCAGAAAACGGTCTGGTTCAAGGGTCCACCGCCACTGAGCTACCAAACCTCCCTGAAGAGAACACAGTGAAGAATCAGGTATACAGGAAATGAGAAAGGGAGGCAGGTGGTTGAGCTTCGCAATAAACTCAGAGAGATACAAGACCAGGTGAGCTACAAGGGAGGCAAAGCTTATGAGGGTGCTAGTTGCCAGCCCCATAAAAACCAAAACAGTTCTATATAGAGGTTAGGAAGAGTAACCCTGAGGAAATACCAGAGCAGGGTGTAAACGAAGAGGCTAGAGGATCAAGTATCGGTCCAAAGTGACCAAGCCATGACTCAAATAACAAGGTAGGCCAGGAGGTCCAAGGAAGAAAGTTGAACAAAGTAAAGTTATTAACTACAACCCTGAGAAGAGACGTAGTTGCCCTGGATAGGGGGCTGTCAAGATGTATCCCAAACATTTTGAAAGGAATTAGAAAAGTTACCTTTTCTCTGCTTCAGTGAAACTACTAAATTTATGGATAACTAAAAGGAAAACCAGTTAATTGGAAAAGACTTCGGAAGTGAATCATGTTTTCTTGGAATGCTGCAAAACGGAGTGACTTTTGTGCAAGAGACTGTTGGCTGGGGCAAACACAGAGAACTGTGACAAACATTTATTTTGAAGAGAGGTTCACCAAACCAAGGCACGTTTGTGCAAAGGACTGTTGGACATACAGAGAACTGTAATTAACATTTATTTTCAAGAACTGTTACTTAAAGTCCCAACATGTCCAGGGGCTAATATTTGGCACAGTGTGTACATGCCCAGGGGCTACTATTCGGCGCAGTGTGTTGTTAAGTCACATGACACGGCTGTTACGTGATGCAGAGAGATGCTGCGCTGCCCCACAGGGAAGGAAACAGCCAATGGGATAAAGGGCTCCGGAACAACTAGGACAGTGCCCTACAATGCAAGTAAGTCCTAGACCCCAAACCTTTGTCCCACGTCGTCCTGCTGTCCGTTACCCTCTTATTCTTTAACTGATCCTTGCTTTTATTCCTTGTTTTCCTACTTGGTTCTGCCTATCTATCCTGCCTCCTTTCTCCCCTCCCTCACAGTGCTCATTTCCCTTCTCTTTCACGGATTGACTCACTGTACCAACCTTGCCTGTCTCTTGACTCACAATTTGGATCTCCCTTAATCTGCTTGCCGTTTTGTTGTGTGGAACTGTACTATTCTTGGATTCCTTCCATAGGCTGGTATTTATTTTCTTTTGTTACTATTTTTCTGCGAAGATTTGCATTGGACTTCCTGTACCACCTTGGTTTCGCCTTAGTTGTCGCAGTGTTACTTCCCTGCGCCTTCTCCCTATTTTTGTTGCGCCTCGTGCTGTTGTGCGAGTGCTCAGGAAGGATAACCAACTAGGTTCTTCATTGTTGCTGTTCTCACCCTAGGTAGGTGTCATTCCTTACGAAATTGAGTGTATCCTTTATAGTGTGGTTCTGTTAGTATTCATTTTGTCTCTACAGCCTGGGGTTTCTCATCATTGTTGTCAATTTTTCCTCCCAATTTCTGACTTACCATGGTGACCTATGTAACTATGGGTGTCCTCATAAGTGTGTCAGAAGGGGTGGATTTGTGAATGTTCCCTATAACATTACACAACGATTCACCGATCTGCACCGAATTTTGCACAGTCACCCGTTAGGATCATCCGGACATTACTGGCTAGATAGCATCTGGAAACCCCACCCCTTTCCCCGGATTTCAGCAAAAGTTAAAATTTGGGTGTGGTTTGTGGCTTTGCATATGTTCCCTATACAAGTCCACATCGTTTCACCAATCTGCATCAAATGTTGCACAATTACCTGTACAGGGCTTTCATTCCCTCATAGGTAAATGAAAGCCCGGGCAATGCCGGGTATATACCTCTGGGTCATCTTCAACTCCACACTCTCCTTCTCTCCTCACATCTCTGAAGTCTCACTACCAGCTGCACCTCCTCAGAGGTATTCTTCCTTTCTTCTCCTACCCCAGAAGCTCACCGTCTCCAGAGCTCTGTTTTTTTCTAGGCTGGACTGTTGCAATAGCCTCTTTCTTAATCTGCTTGCTTCTACTCTCCGCCCTCTGCAACATATTCAGAACAGTACTGCAAGACTTGTCCTTGACCTCAAGCCCACGGATCGTATCGCTCCAGGACTGAAATCTCTGCACTGGCTCCCAGTGGCTGCAAGGATTAAGTTCAAAACCCTCTGCATCGTCCACAAGGCATTCTGGGGTCTGGGGCTCAATACCTTCAACTTTCTCTTCCTAAATATCTTCCTTCTCGAGCTCTTCGCTCCTCTCCCTCCAACTCCCTCAGGGTCAGTCGCTTCTCCAAGCAACAAGTTGGCGGTAGATCTCTTTCGTCGGCTGAGGTCTCCCCTCTGGAACAGCCTCCCTGCCTCCCTTAAACTTGAGGAGAACCATCTCCGGTTCCGGAAGCACCTCGAAACATTTCTCTTTGCTTCTGCTTTTTCTCCTTCTCTCCTCTGCTAACCTCCTGGCTGTAACCGGAACTGCACTGGCTACCTGGACACCCCTGATCTCTGGCCATGTCCTCCCCTGCCAGCATCACACACCTGCACTGCCCACCAGGCAACACCCGCACTTGGGGACTGTTTCTGTATCCCTACAGTCCCCCTACCTGCCCTCGACAACTGTTGTCCGCACTTACCCATGCCCTTGCCACTTGCTGGCTGTACTAATTATTATCCTGTACCATGTACTGCACTGCCCCTGCCCCCTTCCCACACACTTGTGCAATCTGAATGACACCTGGCCTAGTAGGATAGTTTGTCCGTCCTCCCTTTTGTTCCGCCTCCGTTGCCTCATCACGCCTTGAAACACTTGTGTATGGGCGCGTTACAAATGCCATACCATATCTTATCATATGATATATCAGCTAGTATACATATAACTGCTTTTTACCATGGCATGTACAGCATTATTTTGCCCCAAGGGACTAGGTCTCCTCTATTCATTCTAAACATATTAATTCAAAAATCAGTGTCACGTTAAGGCGCCAACTACTTGGCTACATTCACAATTTCTTTAAATATGAATATTTGAAACTACACAATTTACTTTTTATTGTTCAATTGCCAGTTTTTCTATTACCCTCCACAATCGCTTATTATCATCAGACGGCTTAGTACATCATGGTGGGGTTTATATCTCCTCTTCTACACTGAGAAAACTAAGATGTCGTGATTTTGGAAATGATGCTCTGTTTTATTGACTACCTACTTTTTGTGTAAATGCATAATATCAAGAAATAAAAAAACAAATCAGGTTATACAGTGCCCAATTAGCAAATAATATCCAGTTGTCATAATTGACAGTTCACACATTACCAGTTCCCAATATGCCACATCAATTCCAGTTTTCATAATGACCACTTACAATGTCACGCATAGTTGACAATATGTCCAGTTAGCACATCATTGTTTACATAATGCCCACTTTACACACAGTTTTATTTTCCATTATACAGAGCTGGCAAGTCATGCACTGAACAATCTAGGGTAACGGAGGAACAGAATTCCCTCGCAGACTGTTCACACTCATGATGAACATAGGAAAAGGTCCCTTCCCATATTTGAAATAATATTTTATTTAGTTGTATTTCATACAAATGCTTATTGCAGTGAGATTTTTATGTTAACATTCTCCAACATGTTTCAGAAGAATCTCTCTACATGAAGTGGTCTGTTCAAGACAAAAGAAGAAAAAAAAGGTATGTTGCAATCTACCGGTTTAGAATTTAAATCATATAAAGAAACTCAGAATGCTTCCATAACCAAATGAATCATGACCTGTCAAAAATAAACAATTAAACCCATCAAACAGTTGAGTTACACAACAAGACTGAAACATGTCTTGGGTGGCTTGTGCTTCTGTGCAGAGAGGACGTGACCTAGCAGTTTGGGATAGACTGCTCCCATTGTTGGCAGGACCAATACTTATTTGTATTTCTTTGGTTTTAGTCCCTTTTGTGATATAGTGATGATGTTCAGCTTATTTGCCAATTCATGTCAGTCAGCCATAGAGTTTGCAAATACCATAGGCAAAAGCATTCACTTTGTTTACATGTCCGATGCTACCTTCAAATGTTAAGGCAGCCTAACATGTCCCAGAAACGCCATCAAGGGCATCATATGCCTTGAATAGTCACACTATGCATGGTGCAGCCTCACCTACCCAGTTGCTGCCATCCAATGCCATGTGCATGCAGAAATGCCCCATTAATGCCATCCAATGGTAGTCAATATCTCATTTGCATGGTATAGTAACATGAGCAGGGCAACTTCACATGTGAGCCACACAGCTCACCACCCACTTGCCAGCATACTACCCCTCAGTGGTGGCTAGTAGCGTAGGGGTGCTGCCCCGTCCTCCCACAGGCAGCCTGGGGCAGTGTGCGCTAAACATAATCACTCTTCAGCATTCAGCGTGCACTGAATACGAAGTAACTCCAACTCCCTTTGTAAGTGTGCTAAAATTAATAAATAATTTTCTCTGCGTGGCTGTTCATAGCATAGTGCGCAAGGACACGTCCATCTGCTATACCACCTTTGCTGTTATCGGCATTGAGCCTTTAAGCTTCAGGCAGATCGTGTTAGGCATGGAAACATTAGGATGATGGCAGGGCACAAGAGTTTGGCCATGCCAGCATGGTTTAATCGCAATCAGCACAGTTTGCTTTGAGACTCTTAGTGGGTCCTCCTTATTACATTTCATTGGCTGATCAACAGCCAATGAAATTTGGTATATTATGGGGTGGGTGGGCCTAGTGAGTCATAGGCAGGAAGTAGCAGCTGAACCACATGACCTGGAGCACGTGCGGAACTCCAGCAGTCTCGAGGTAAGCTGAACTGTGCCTCACTTCTACCCGTGCTGGTAAAGTGCACAGAATTGAAAGTAACGTTTACTTTCAATTCCCTGCACTTGTACTACTTTGGGATATTGCTTGTGCATTCCTGTGCTCCGCTTTTTGTCTCAAATCTTTTCTTTCTCTGTGCTTTTCTCGAGCATCCTTACTCCCGTTTCTGGTGCTCCTCTTCTGGTTCCCCTGACCCCCTGTATCCTGTTGGCTCTCCTTGTCTCTCACAGCTGCACCTGGTCCACTCTTTTCACTACTTTATTTGAATCTCCTTCTCCGATTTATTTCCCTCTACTGGAAGCTCACGTCTCAAAGACTATCGCTAGTTCGACTCCCCCCTTGCAAAAAAGCTGTTCCCTTTCACTTCTTGTGGGGGCACTATCCCCCTTGTTTTTAATGTAAGCCACCACAACCTCTGCAGACCTCACTCCCTTCACAAGTACTAGGAGAAGGAATTCCCCTCTGGGGATGAGTAAATAAAATTATGGACCTCACCTTCCTCCTCACCCCCACCAAAAACATAAGGTATGTAGGAGCAGACAGCTGCAAGTGTGTGGTCAGACACAGGTGCCAATCCGGGCACATGGACAATCTGATTTTCAGCAGGACACCAACACAGACCAAATAGAACTAATGTGATGCTGGTGAAGTTGCTTATGATGCTGGCATATCCTCTTCACTGGTTTCCGGACCAGACAAGCAAAAGCAGGGTGAGATCCAGAACATGGCTGCTTCTGCCCCCTTCTTGCTATTACAGAAGATACCCAGCGCAGCCCTATCAGGGATGAGGTGACTGGGATGACTCTGCTGCCCTGCACCTTTCATTTAATGCCCGGCCACCCAGGTGGGGGACAGAAAAGGTACAACCAGTCGTGCTTTGTCTGCCTGCTCCTTGGTGTTCAACAGGGCATTCAACACGATCCAGGACCTCAGATGCCGTGATGGCAACGATGATGCTGACAAACTACGCCGCTCTTCTTTGCCTTACAGCCCACCCAGGACTGAGAGAACCAGGTATCTCTGCTCTCCATCATGTTTTTCCTCCCTTCATGATAGTACGATGATGCAAGAGATATTGACACGCTCGCGACCCTCTTATTTTCTTTCCACCCCCCCTCCCCCCCCCGTCGCCTGTGCCTTTTCTACCCGTACCCAGAATCATCTCCAGGGGAGCCCCAACCCAGAGAAAACTGGAATTGGATGTCCATGAGGATTCTGTCACTGAACAACTCTTTTCTTTGCTAGCCAATAGCCACTCACACAGGGATCAGAAGAGGCGCCAGGGCTTGCTTCTGTTTCTCTTGCCCCAACTATTCCAGAAGCAGGGGTGCTGCTACCTTTTGTGTATCCTGTTGATCATGTTCAGCCAGCCAGCCACTCACGCAGAGCAGAAGCGATTTGGACACTTGGGATGTTTGCCCTCTCCCCGCTATTTTTGGCGATCCACCCTTTGCTCACTGTCGAGTCACTTTAAGAGACACAAAAGGAGGCAAAGGCAAGTTATGTTCGTTCTAAGTCAGAAAGAAAAGAAAATGCTTCCCCAAAGTGACTTGAAAGTAAGTAGGGTGGATTTTTTTTTTAAAGCCCAAAGGCCATGAGGGGGTCTAAGCAGGTACGTATCTTATCTTTCAATTGTGATCTGGTAAAATGTGATTCGCACATAAACAGTCAATGCTGCTAGAGTTAGTGCCCCATGTCTGCGCACATCGTAATGAAAAGAGAAATGAAATAATCATCCTGCAGACATGTGGAAAATCTCAATGTTTGATAAAAACTCAGAAGGTTTCCTCATGATTTGTACAGGATAAATAATACCTTCCAAAATGATCTTTCTCTTGTTGCCCGCCCATTAATATGTCTCATAAGGAAACAGGCAAGGTGGGCAAAGTGGATACTATTTTTTTTCTTCTAATATCAACATGTATGTATGGGATTACTGATCGTAATATGGATTTGTGAAACCAGTCGGGATGTATTTTCTTATTGTGGCCGAGCATATGTTACTTGCAATCAAGCCTAAAGCCAATGTGTGTGTTGCCGCTATGCTAACCTACAATGGTGGAACCAGTCCCGACATGTTTTACTGTGGCATGGCATTTTTTACTGGCAAACAGATATTACTGGCATTATGACCAAAGCCAACATGAGTATGTTCTTTTGCAGGAATAGAATATTAGCATGCACTGGTGTAGCCAGCATGGAAAATTATGTGCACAGCGAGCATTAACGTGGTTTTATTTTTCATACCGTCATATATTGTCGGCAAAGATATGACAATTTTCCAGTTCCCTCCTTGTGACTTGGCACCTTTGATTTGTTCATGTGTTGCACTAAAAAGCCAATTGCAAACTGTAGCTTTTTACCCAATCTTCCACAGAATGTGTGCTGTAAAATGCATAATTTAAATACATTTTCTTTCAAATGTTTTCGGGAGGAGAACCTCCCGCGACCCCGCCAACAGCACGAGTTTAGTTTGGCGCCATCGCTACGCTCGGTCGCTTAGGTCTGTTTTGGGGAAAAATGTACGCCCCTCCAATTACAAAATTCACCAGCTTCCACTGCAACCCATACTCCCCAGCTCACGCCCTACACCTGCCAGATAACTGACAGAGCTAACAAAAACTTGGACCACCTCCTCTTTCCCCCTGGAACTGCGGACGAAGCCACGTGCCTGCATCTTCGCTTGGCTTTCCTCTTCCCGTACACTGCACTGGCAAAATCATGCTGCTGCAGTGAGGGTGGAGGGTAGTTCTCATACCTTTGCAGCCGCTAACTTGTGTGACACCCAAATGATGTCCGTGTGTATAATCTGAACATAACACGTACATGTTTCATTTATGGCTTCATTGCTAGTTCCAATATGCCAAATTGGTATGTTATTTCTAGTTTACATAATGCCCCGTTGTCATTACTCCTACATAGCATAAATTCAAAGACTTTATTGTGCCTGGTTAAATCACCACCTGGTTGATCTGGTTCAAACTTATTTTAATAGTGTTCAATATGCTCATGCAACAAAGAACCATGAAATATGTTCAAATGAAAAGTATGAACTTTTGAGGGAAAAAGAAAGGAAACCAGAATAAGATGTTGGTTTAAATTAAAAAAACAAAAACAAATCTACTTACAAATGTCCATAGGGATTAATATAGTTCAGTTTTAGTCATTGTAACTCAATATATTTTAAAAGTAGCGTTTACATTCCTAAACTATTTTTTTAATTACAATCTCGAGGTCCGATTTTTAAATAGTTTTTACCAATCACACATTTCACTAATTAATGATAACATGGAGCCTTCAAATAGTCCTTCAAGACTTGGCTCTATACACAAGGAATGAGCCTCAAGGAGCTGGAGTACATGTTTTGTATGGGCCTCAAGAAGCAGAACCACATTTATTATATGCCTCAAGAACAGGAGTAGAGGTATTCTACAGGCCTCAAATGGCAAATATCTTCAAGTAAACGTATTACATTCGGAAGCGACAAGAAGCAGGAGTACACGTGTTCTACAGGCGCAGGAAACAGCAGTGCATGCATTGTATGGGCCATAAGTAACAGAAGTACACCTATTATATGGGTGTCAAGAAGTAGGAGTACATGTAGTCTATTTTGTTAATCATGTTATCAGATGCCTTTTCCAAAGGAAACAAGGGCTCTAAAATACATACATAATACAACAAGAATTCACTTAAAGTACAAATCAACGTTTCTTACGTTGGAGTACTTGGAGTACAGTATTTCCATGCTGGGGCGTTCTTAAGGTCTAAGGGTTCAACATATTGAAAGCGTTTGCAATGCATACTCAAGTTAACTTGCTGGGTTACTGTGTGGTCATATCAGGTGAACGCATTACACCACCTGCCTACCTACCACATACCTCATCAATAATTCATGTTTAAATTGCCAGTAACTGTTCCCCCTTTTTCCTCCTACTTCACCAATCCCCACTTCTCCTCCTTAACATCTGATCCAGATACTCGAGCTGAGTGGCACAATTCGCCAACCTGCAGTCAAGTGCGTGTAGAGCACTATGGTGGTATCTGACCAAGTATAAAATACTATTTTTTTATTACAGATACATGCAGAAGATGTAGAATTCCTCATCTTGAAAAGCCATTCTGAGCTTAAACTCTATCGCAAAAAATACATATTCTAGACTACAATAAAGAGCTAGGATTATTTGAGTTCTTCCTCAGTAGAAGAACTCAAATTAACAAGAAACGGGATTAAAGCAATCCATAAAGATACCCCATTCCAAAAACGTTCAGACGTACAAGATGTAACCAGTATGTTTGTAGCATTAGCAGGTATCTAACCAAGAATTGAATTGTATTCAATCCACACCCAAAAACGTGTAGCGCCAATGTGTTCGATCCACCATTATGTCTGCAAAATTGGTGGGAAAAAGAAAAATGTTTTGGAGTATAGACCCGTCCAGTGTATGGATTCCACAAAAGGAACTGCTATCGTTGACAATTCTAAGAAACACAGATACACTGCATTACTTCCAGCGTTAAAGGTATGAATACTGATGTGCAAACAGACACAACGTAATTCCTTTCCAATCTGTCAAGTATTAATATACCATACATCTGCATCAATATCTGTGCCCACACCAACCACAAAATACTTCAACCTGCCAACCCGACTCTCTTAGCAATGTCCCATACCCTAAATAGGGGTGCAGCAGAGGTAGATATTTGTGTATCCAAGACATTGGAATGGCCTACCCAGCATCATCAAATTCATTCCCACTTCATTCTGCATCAACAAACACCTCAAACACCACCTTTTCTCCTAAGGGAAGTAAAAGTTGCATAATAAACATATTTTCGAACATATTCGATGTGAGTCTTTACACATGAAAGCCATTATGCTCTGCTTACACACACTTCGCTAGAACGGTGTGAGTAAATGTGAACACTTGAGAAACGCTTTTAGTAAATTCTTCCATTACTTGAAATTAATTATTTCCATCTATCAGAACATTTGAAAGCTTGTCGCTCTTACCACCAGGTTTGGTCCTTTTGTCCGGGTTTTAAGCCTGCAATTAAGTGGCACGCTTGCTAAGAATAAGTCTCGGGCCAGTCGCAGTTACTTCTTTTATGAATCTAATAGCCTTCTTCATGTTCAAGTCAAGCGTAAGTGAAATTTGTTCTCATCATTACTTCTTTGTAAATCTGGCCACAGGCCTACCTACTGTTTGTACTTCTGCTGACACAGCAGACCACACAAGCATCTTAGAATACCTTAGTTAGGTAGCTAAATCTTCAATTGCAGCCTCGAGATAAACTGACTCTTACCTGGCAGAATGTTGTCCACAGTGCAGGGTTGGAAATCAGGGTTGGGTGAGCAGGAGCTATAAGGAGCTCCTAGGTATCCAACATTAATCAGTAACCAGGAGTTACCAGTGGGGAACAAGGAGCTAGTACATAAGGTTCAACAAATCTAATTTCCACATATGATGCAAACATAAAATGTTGTCCATTATTCATATATGATATAAATCATTTATAACGTGCCTGTACACATGTTTCTAGGCGTGACAAGGGTAAGGAGGAAAGACAAGACAAACAATCTTACTAGGTGTGTCATTCTGATCGTGCAAGTGCAGTAACACAAAGTGCAGGGGAATGGGATGGGGGAAGTGCAAGGGGGAGGTGCAATCAGGGCAGCATTGCTCTGAGTAAGTGCAGCCAGGGCAGCAGGGCTCTGGGTAAGTGCAAGGAGGCATGGGACTGTAGAGGGTACAGCCCCTAGTGCGTGACAGGGCCAGAGGCAGTGCGGTGGAGATTGGTCAAAGAGGAGCCAGGTACCCAGTGAGACTCTGAGGGTAAAATGCAACCAGTCAGCGCAGCAGACAGGTAGGTCAAGAGGGATAGAGGGAGAGAAAGCAGAGGAGAAAAAGAAGGCCTTGCGCTGCTTCCAGAATTTCAGGTGGCCCAGCTCAAGTTTGAGAGGGGCAGGGAGGCCGTTCCAGAGGGAGGCACCTGCAGAGGAAAGTGAACTACATCCTACACTCTGCCTGGAGAAGCATCTGACCCTTAGAGAGTTGGAGGCAGCAGAGAATGAAGGGCTCGAGAAGGAAAGTATTTAGGAAGAGAGTGGTAAATATAGTGGCTGCCCCGGCCCCAGAAAACCTTGTGGACGATGCAGGGGGTCTTGAACTTGATCCTTGCATCCAACGGGGGCCAGTGGATGGATTATAACCTCTTATATTTCACAATGTTGCATAGATGTATCCTAATGTGTCCTAATGTATGTTTATAACTACAACCAAGTTCATATAGGTGTGTTTGTTTGGCATCCGTTGGCCTGGGGAGCCAAATGTAGCTCCTAGTAGCAGTTAGTGTCAAGCTAACCAGGCTCTTCTAGGCTACAAGCAGGAGTTAAATAGCTTCCAGATCCCCTCAATTTCAAACCTGTCAGTGTGTTGGTGTAGTGGATCCACTAAAACCCCCAGTTCGGGTTCTTCCGATTTTGCTATGCTCACTATTTTTATAATCCATGTTAAATTTTTATCAACCATTCTGCACTGTTTTATATTGCATTCACATTGTGATGGGCGAAAGTAAGTGTGCGTTTGTATTATGATTCCAACGTCTTTTGTATTGCTCAGAATGTCCTATTTGAGGATCACTAAAGCATGAAGGATCTTTAGAATCCTCAGGCCGAACAGTTCCGGGGAAATGTATATGGTTTTGCACACAACAGACACCTTGTAAAACACATCCTAAGTTCTCTAATGCCAATATTCAGATTCAATGTAAAGTGAAGTGCCTGGGCATTCATAATGACAAACTTCGTATGCACGCCTACATTTCACCTAATTCATCCTAGGTCTTACAGCACCAGCAGTAGTAGTAGAAAACCGATTTCAGAAACCAATTATTTTCCATAAAAGCACACAAAAAGTACAATGTCATCATACAGTTAATTTAACAATTCTAGTTATTCATGAAACCATGTGCCCTATAATGCAATCAGTATGTCTTACAGCCTAAGACAAACTACAACATGTAATACTCTAGACTAAAGGATAGCTAAGTATGTTAAAGTAAAAATACAAAACCTATGATTGATATTAATTGATATTGATATTTTATTTCTATCGCGCTCGTACACAAGTGTTTTAGAGCACAACAAGGTAAGGGAGGGGAACAGGGGAGAACAAAACAGCAATCTTACTAGGCCCAGTGACATTGAGAACGTGCTATTAATGGTACAGGATAACATGCTAGGTCTTTAAGGTTGAGCAAGTTTGGATTATTCTTAACCCCCCCCTCCCAAACTAAGACCAGACCACAGTCATAACAGAATGAATCACTAGACTGATTGTATCAAATACCTTCATCTTTGCATCTCCACTAACTGTACTTGTTGGGACACACTTCAATCAGCCGGGACAGCAGTGCAGCATGCTCGACAGGGGACCCGTCAGACCTCCTAAATCCTCTTTGCTACCATCTTGAAAACCCAGAGTGAAGGGTGGAGGACATACGCAGAGTCTGAATAAACAGTGACTGCCTTCCCCTTACACATTCCTAGTGCCTCTATAAGTGCCACCAGTTCTGCCGCTTGTGCAGAGTAATGGGAAGGCAACCATTTCCTCAGTCTGATCTGGTATTCCCCATGCACAAGACCCACGACAGCTGCACCCTGTATACCGGTCTGCCATCTCTTGGTTGATGGTCGAAGACCCATCAACAGAAATCACCTCACCCACCTCCAGGGCATCGTCCTTCACATTTACCCTCTCTTCCTCTTCTCCCTCATATGTGGTGCAAATGTGAACAATATCCTTAGGCTGCACCTGCTCTACCACAAATATCGCAGGATTTACTAGGTGACATCAAAAACGATAAATTTGATAAGATGACCTCAAACCCCGACGCTCTGAGTTGCCAATGTAGATTTAGATTTTTCTAGCATCGTAAAAACCGCATGCTTAACGTACAATATCACCGGGCAACCCATTGTAATGGTTGAAGACTTTTGAATGGCAAAAGCTGCTGCCACCAGAGCTTGTTCGCAAGGGAACTGTCCCTGAATCACTGGGTCCACTGTAATACGCTAAAGGTTTGTAGCCTAGCGATATTTGCTGGGTCAGGACTGCTGTCATCACCTGCTCGTTTGAATGGGAAAACAAAGAATGGCTTCTTGTAATTTGAGGTCGCCAGTACCAGAGCATTGCTGATTGCAGCCTTGAGTTCCCAAAAGCAAGTCCCCATTCTCTCGGACCACTCAATCAGACTTTTCGCCTTCTGTGCTTCCTTTAGACTTTGCAATAAGGGACTCGCATAACTAGAGTAATCAACATTCCATGATCTGCAATAGTTACAGAGCCCGAAAAACTGCTGCATTTGTGTCACTCTGACTGGTTGAGGCATATGTTGAACAGCGGTGGCTCTCTCTGGCATTGCCTTCCTTCCTCCGTGCGATATTACTTGTCCCAAATAAATTACCTCTGACAGTATTGCAATTTCTCTTTGTCCACTTTATACCCCTTCTCCACGAGCAGGGTGAGAAGTGTTATTGAGACTCCTCGACACTGCTCCTCTGAAGACTTAATCAGCCACGTACTGAATTACAGTACAGTACACAAATTCCCCAAATCCATCTGAATCACCCTGTTAAAAATACTCAAGAGATTTGCATTACCCCTGAGGTAACCTTGAGAGTTTGAATATCAGACCACGATACGTAAACGCTGTGAGGTACTGAGAATCGGGGTGTAAGGGAACAGAGAAAAATTAATTTTTTAAATCAATTACCGTGAATTTTGTTGACCCAGTAGGGATGTTACAGAGAATGGTGGCAGGATTCGGTACTACTGGAAATTCCACTTCAACAGTATTATCAAGACCTTCCTCTTTGCTTCTGCCTTTGTTCCCTCTTTCCCCGGCTGATCTGTTCTCTATTGGCACCGTGCACCGGCCACCCTCTGTCCTCTGGGCCTAGATACCTGCTCACCCTGCCACCCTCCTGCACTGCTTCCGGGCCACCCCTTGCACTGGGGTCTGTATCTGTACCCATACAGCCCCCCATTTATTCTTCCTGCACTTATCAGACCGACCCTGTCTGCTACCTTTAACCCAGCACTTGCTGGCCGCACTACCGCTGTTTGTTGCCTTTATTATTTATTTATTATTTATCAGTTTCTCCTTTGTTCCACACTTTCCACTTCTCCCCCCTTCCATGCACTTTTCTCCTCCCCCTCTCCCATGCACTTGTGCGTTCTCAATGTCACTGGGCCTAGTAAGATCGTTGTGTTGTTCTCCCCTGTTTCCCTCCCTTGCCTTGTCGCGCTCTGAAACACTTGTGTACGAGCGCGATAGAAATAAAATATCAATATGAATTATGCCTTGCTTTAACAATGCCGTAATGGTTTCATAAATCCCTTTGTCTGCCTCCCTAGACATGGTGTACTGCTTAACCCGTGGTAATATTTCACCAGGTTTCAATTGTATTCTCACTGTTCCAACACTTTAGCAGCCCTACATCATGAGGATTGCCGGTCCACAAATGATCTGTCACTTTTCCCAAATCCTCCATCCAAAATGCCAATGTATTCTTAACGATGAACATAGTCTATAATACTTTCCTTTGCTCTATCGCTATCTGGCAAGGCACCCCAATTTCAAAGACCATCTCTCCTGTGTCGTCAGTGTCTTGGAACAATTGCTCATCAGAAAAGTCCCTTAGCGATAAGGTTGGATCGATGCACAGAACTGTGTGTCACTCTCCTCCTTCCTCATCTGTGTCTGAGAGAGCCACCCTGTTTTTCTCATCACTACATCCTCCAAGAGAATTGTAACAATGGTGCCTGGCATTACTTCCTGCGACACATCATGGTACTCACCAGGACTGATTTCTGATACCTGGGACCCAACTCCATAAAACCATCACCCCATAGAGAAATGATGATGTATGCGTGAGTACCCCCGCTGATCACACTGTTGCGACAATAGGTCTGAAAACGCACTGCTTCCCTTACCGGATACAACCCTGGGATTGAACATAAAATACCTTCCTCTGTGAAGGCAAGCAACATCAGTAAATTGCTCATGATGTCCCTTCCCAAAAGATTTACTGGGGTATCCATACAATACAACAAAGCGGCTGATAAACTTTGATTACCCACCTGGATACAAAGGTCTTCAGTATATGGTACCGACAGGACAGTCCCAAAGAATCCCTGTGCGTCCATCGTTTTTACCCGACACCTTCCTTAATACAAGACTTGGTAGCTCCTGTGTCAACCATGAATGAAAACGTTTGGTCACCTACCTGTACACCTATCCGGGGTACCTCTTCCAGATTGGTGGTAAAGGACAGGACTGGACACATCAGCGATCCCTGTAGGCTGACCTATCCCTGGTACACATTAGCACATGGGAAAGAAAAAGGATTTCCCCAGAAAACACTCACTGCATTGTAGTACACAAATGTCCCTTGGGGTAAAGGATTCTTGTCCCATGACTGCACTGATGTTTGTGCTGGCATGGTCGTGGGATCCCAAAGGTTTGGCAACCCCAGGTGCTGGGTTCTTTTCAACCCTTGCCTGCTGCAATTACAGAGAACCTAGGACATATGGCAGAGTCGTGCCTGTATCTGTTGAGCTCCCATGTTAAAAGTACTGTAGCCGTTCACAACAATCCCGTGACTCGCGCCCCAACTTTCCACACAACCAACACTGAATCCCTTAAAATCCTACCTAGTTATTTCCTGTTGGTCCATAAAACCGGGGGCCCATTCCACCGAACCCGCCAAATGACCCTCTGCCCCTCAGAAACCCTCTCATCAGCCTTGGCACAGAAACATACCCGTCGACCTAACCCTGCATCATACCAGTATTCCTGTTGTCCCGGTTAACCTGGCTATCTCTCCGTAGAATTTGTAATTACTGCCATTCTAAACAAATCTTTGTCAATTTTTTTTGAACAAGCTTAGCCTCTGCTTTGTGTTCCTTGTCTACCTTCTCCCTCTCTTTTTACTGTCTTCTTTTGCAAAATGCAGAACGTGTGCCTGAATTTCTGGCCAACTTTTGGCCTCCATCCCTACTACTTTATCTAAATCGTGCCAGACTTCTTTGGGAAGTCCCTTCTTCAGCATGTGGTAATAAATCACAAAATTCTTGTGCCGTGTTTCTGCCCTCATCATCTCCTGAATTAACTGGTTGTGAGTGCCAGGTTCATCATCAAATTTCATTGTTTTAGCTAAAATCAAATTGATATCAGGCATATCAGGATACATAATCCGCAAGGCCCCCATTCCTGTGCCCTAATATTATTAAAAGCTGCTCCATCATGGGTATTTGTATCCAACTAAACTCCTGGATACCACACTCCCCATTAGAAGCGTGAATAAGCTCTTCAGGTCCCCTATGGCCAACATAACACGGGCAGTATGCTTCTCTAAAGCATAAATCCACTTCCCCACCCCTGCAGTGAGCAAAGGGAGTGTCTTCATCAAATTATTCCAGTCCATGTGTGACCATGGGACATAATACACCCTTCCTAGACCCTTCTGGAGCAAAAGAGTTCTACCTGTTTTTACTGGGACTTCTCTCATGTCTCCCCGACACCTTACTACAGCCATGCAAATACCCTGCTGTATCCTCTAGTTTCATGGTGTGCTTTATATTGGAAGGTAGGTTGCCCACACCCTGCTCTACTTGGACATTCCATTCCTCTCCCTCGACGACTGACTGCTACATCCCCTACCCCTTCAACAAGCACTGAAGCATATTCAGCACTACCATAGGGTGCCATCTCCCGATCTTCCTGCTCAGTATCTGTACCTCTGGCAGCACTCCTGTTCTCCATGCCCACCCCAACCGTTCTGATAACTGAATTGTCCAAAGAACCTGCCCATGTCTCCACCTTCCTCCTGCTACGTGCCTTACCCATCTTCTGACTTCCTCCCGCTCTTCATCTCTCTGCTGCCGTAACAGCATTACCTCTTCCTCCGCTAGTCGTTATGCTTCCTCTTTTCCCTTTCTTGCACATCCACCACTCTTCGTAATCTATACTCTAGCTGGCAGAAAAGAGGCCTAACCTCTTCTCGCTCATTTCCAATAGTTCCTCTGCTCTTCTAACTATTGGTCTTACTCTTTATTGCTCCTCCACCCTTAATCTATCCGCTAACCTAGCATTTGGGGGGAGTTATTTTTATGTTTATGAGTTTATATAGCGCTTCAAGCCAAAGCGCTTCACAGTATAACAGGTACAAAAATGAGAGAAGCATATTTACAAACATGAAACAAGTCATTAGAACAATATGTAGAACAATTTACTAAAAGGTGGGTGAAAATGGGGGAAGGAGAGGGGGGAGGGGGTAGGTGATGGGGGTTACAATGTCTGTTTTGAGGTCAGGGGAGTGGGAGGAAGGGGGAGAGGAAGGGAAAGGGGGAGTGGTCTGGTGTCCCCAGTGCCCCTAAATCAACCTCTCTGCAGCCCTAACCATTGAAGGAGTTGCCTTTCCACTTTCCTCAGAATCCCAGTTCTTAGAAATCTTAGCCCATGGAGGAGTTACCTGTGTGCGTCTAACAACCACTGGAGTAGCTGCTGGGAAAATGGTGGTACAAACTCAGGGTCTGTATACCCCTCTCTGTGCGATAAAGGATAGCATCCATATGGGTGGGTGTGTGTGTGTCTGGCAGAAATTCCTGCACCCTCCTTTTTCGGCCCTTCCCCCAAAATGTCATCATTATGGCCCTTCATGCTTTTTTCATACATCCTGTATCATTCCAAGATGCATGCTTAAACGCCTTTCCCTCTTCAAGCCCTTGTGCTTTGGAGTTAAAAGGTTATGCAGGTTCTCCAATATCCCTGAATCATAGTATCCCTCAGTAGGCCAAGAAGGTATCATTTTACCCTTACTTTAACGCAACCATTCCCTATGATATTTTAAAATGTTCGCCTTATAACTAGGCAACACATTGCACAAATGATTCAACTGATTCTCCATACTCCCAACTGATCAAAACATTGTTTCTCAAAAAAATCAGATACCAAGCCCAACCTGCAGCACAAAAATAATTTCACCCAAGAGCTCCCTATTCCTTAGTCACACTTCTCACTCATTACCTGTACACGCCTATACCACAATTATATTATACAAGGTATCAAAACAGGCTTCACACTGGGCGTGCGGGGTAAGATACCCCCCTCACCCCTCTGATATAACAAACTATGTCAAAAATATACACAAAGGACTTGCAACACAAAACAGTTCAATCACTGTCAAAAAAATCCACTTTCCCAAACCATGCAACCTCGACTAACTTCAAACCCGCACTCCAAGTGTACCCTTACCCCAAACAAAACAAAAAAAAATAAATAACCATTTAAGTCATGGTAACAACCCCTTTTCTACCCCTATAAGCCCCTCTTGTTTTACACCCCAAACCATGTACTCATGGTGCTGCGATGTGGTACTTTGTCAAATCATTCCGCGCTGCTAAGCCGTGGCACCACATCTCAGGGGAGCACAGTGCTCCAGATAAGATTTTGAGGTGGGAGTATTTTACTTTACTGTTTTTAAACAGTGAGAGTAAATGTGATTTTAAGAGAGTAAAAATGACTTTTCTCCTTTACAAGAGAGTAAAATGTATGCGACATCCAGCCGATGCATGCACAAACTGTATGGAAATCCTCACCGTACGGCAGCTTTCTGCATTGTGACAGAAAACACCTTTCATTATTTCTCAAAAGTCTGGCTGTTTTATCTCTCCTGTATTTATTTAAATGTTGAAATCACAAAAACCTTGCCAATTACAAAGTAAAGCCAACATGTATTGTGTGTTTTGAGGTTCGATAGCAGAATTGTCATTTGATGTTTAATGAGTCCTCATTTCCTGGAGCTATTACTACCTAATGGTATGCCAATGTTATGATACAACAGTGCAGAGAGGCAAGGACTCCATGCTAAATTCTACATCTAATCTAATGGTCAAATGGTTATTTATATAGCGCTTTTGGCCAACCGCTGTACGTAGAACATATTTATCACAATTATCACTAAATCAAAGTCGGTACTCCTTTATCAACCTCGAATGGTTGAAAGGCTGAGTTGGACTTGCGAGAGCCTGCAACCTACAGATCACGCACAGATTGCAGCAATGAGTGCTCAACCGGCTGTGCTATCTTATTGGCTAACATCCTTCGGAGGTCGGTTAACTGAGTATCGACTGAGGTATAATAATCACAGTACCTAGATGTTGGACGAACCATTTATGAAGCACTACATGAAGTTAAATACCTACCTGGATTATCACAGGGACAGGTTTGGATGAGTTTCTATTTCAATTACAAATGTAACTTTCATTGGTTTGTTTTTGAACAGCGTTTGCACTTCCTGGAGAGTCAGGTTTTGGATGTTTTAATTGTAGTCTTGAAGATTTAAGAGGCTAGAACACCTGTGATTGGTGTAATGACAATCACTCACCTTTGAGCAAAGACTCTGCTGCCACTGAACATTTATAGTAATGTACCCCATTTACTGCAAGGCTGAATGGATGTAATATAGACTGTGCATAATCCTCATTTTACACACTTATAATTAGAGTGTAAATTAAATTATCAGTGTAAAAATGATCTGCCTCTGCATGATTATGCACACAGCGCCAGATCTCTGAAAAAACAAAAAACAAAAACAATTGTGCAATAGTGGTTTGCTTTCCCTGGAAAAAAAAGCATAATTTGTTACAAAATATTAATTCTCAATTGCAACTTAGATTTCCATCTAATTAATTATACAATCCTTCATCAATTCCTAAGTCTAGGAAATTGTGCACAGTGCTTCTAAAGCTGAATGGAAAGAAACCATTCCTTTTATCACAGTGTGCAGTTTCTTTTTTTGAAAGGCTTCAGAGAAATACATTCTGTTTCAGAGGTGGCTTGCAATTACATCCATGTAGATAAAAATCAAACGAAGCCTCCTAGTTTCTATCAAGTAACCTGACCTTTGCACTGCCCTGTGCTCTAAACCTGTGTGTAAATGTACCCAGGAAAATAAAGCTGTCGTATTTGCAAGATTTTCATGCGTAAAAAGGCCTAGTACCCACCTTATCTGGAGGCCTGGCTGGAGGCCTGGGGGAGAAGATGGACATTTAACCAATATGGTGTTCCCAGACCTCTTTTTCACTGTGCATGGAAGACTGGTCCCCGTTGTGAGGTGCCGATGCGGAGAGGTGTGGACAGAAGACCCCAAACGTCTCTGAATGCCTGGGCTCCTACCTGTCTCGCCAAATTGTAGGGGCAGACCTTTAATCACCTTAACCAAAGACAGGTACACCACTTAAGAAGCTCGGGAGTGGTTAGATGGTATTGCAGGACCAAATTAACCCAAGTCTCAACTATGTAACATCAGTTGGCAGTTTATATACTTTTTGTAACAATTTAAAAACACTCCCACATACTTTTTCTCCACCCTCCAAATACGATTGGACAAAATGTCTTTAAAGAAATCCCATCTTTCCCCAATTCTTCCATTTTCATTGGTCAGGCTCATCTTCATTATTATCTTCAGATCATATTCAAATCACACCTCTTCTTGGGATTCATAGTAGTAGGTCCCGACGTCAGTACATGGTTGAACATTTGTTTTGAAAACAATTAATGGATAGTAAAAACTTGCTAAAGACCTTCAACTTT
The DNA here is from genome assembly GCF_040938575.1 of Ambystoma mexicanum. Lineage (NCBI taxonomy): Eukaryota > Metazoa > Chordata > Amphibia > Caudata > Ambystomatidae > Ambystoma > Ambystoma mexicanum. Next base: position 677,265,700 of record NC_090934.1, read on the forward strand.
AAGTACAAATGCACATGGTTCTACTGACATATTGTGGCAAACAGAGAGAGGTCTGCTTAAACAGCATTTTCCTTTGAACCACGGATAGGCATTTCCATTCTACAGACTCCTGGCACCTTAATCTAATTTATGCGGCCATGTGCACCCTCTGATGACCTGGAAAAATACTTAACTGTCAGACCCTGGCCTCTTCCTTAGTTTTACTACCACCAACCAAATGACTAATTCCCTCTAAAGATTTTAATACAAAGGGCTAGCTAACATCTGTTCCCTTGCAGGACTGTGAACCTTTCCCTGTTCGTACAACCTTATTGCTAAGTAACTAATTCTCTTTCCCGGCAAGAATGTCCCCGCAATTTTAGAAGGCCTGTGTAATAAAGCACCCCTCTGTATGAGTTTACGTTTGTGTTGCATTTGCAACGTTAATATTGCATCTTCCTATGGGATTCAAATGGATTTGCGACGCTACCAGAGTTTTACTGTCACCCCCCTCCTGCCATCAGTATGGTGTGCGCAACATGAATCCTACACAAAACAGGGGACCCACCTTGACCACCCCAACAAAACTTCCACTGATGTGTAGTTATAGGAAGTCTTCAACCTATGTCACTAAGATTATCAGAACCACCTCGGTTGTCTGTGGTATGCATGACTCATGGGCCTTCTAAGAGTCCACCATCTTATGCCTGCAGGGAAATGGACTCTTCACTATGGTGTGGAATCTTAATTCTTCTCACTTGTATGATTTAACCAGTGCTGCAGGGTGCAACTGTTGGTGCTTGCTCTGTGCCCTTGTGACCACTGTTATACATGCCAACGGTGCCTCCCCTTTGTGTTCAGCTGGTCATTCCTGCTCTCTCAATTGCACCAGTCCCTTGTCTAGTTTTGTGTTGCATCACTAAAGAGTGCCAAACTAATTCTACTTCTAGGCTATTAAGGCCTATCAAAAATGCATGCCTTTTTTCTATCTCGCATGCGCTGCCGTGTAAAGCGCACATATCAAAGCCTAGAAATATATGCAGAATAATATTCCTAGGGACCGCGCAATTCGTGCCTCACTGCATACATCAAGAGTCGATTTCCCCAAGAAAAGGTCAGGCCATGCGATCACATTAAAATAATCATTACACAGGGGTGAGCAGCAGTGCAGCATAATAAGCTTACAACCGTATCGTGTTAATGGCCAGACAGTTATTGCCAACTCCACTCTAAGCGCCAGTAAGAATATCTGGTCCAATGTGCAGGCCCTTTTCTTCAATCTGAGAGCAATGAGCACACTGGTCACAGGTTAACCCACTTTAAAGTTTACAGCTAATTGTTTTTTTTTCTTTTTCTTGAAAGACTGCAGCCTGCACTGCAAAGAACTAAGAAAGAGGCACGTTTGCATCAGGCATGTTCTTTTAAAACGCATAAGCTTAAAAACATGAATTCCTAAAATAGTGCCTGTGTTCACCAGCTCACGCTTTATAACAGGCATCAGGCTCACAGAACAATAATGACGCAGGTTTCAAATGTGTGGAATAAAATACAAACGGTCCCATCAGTGGGCAGGTTTCTGGTAACACTCCGATCCAAATGCCAGAAGAGGTTTTACTGCTCGATACATTGTTTATTTTCCCTATCCAGCTAAACCGATATTGTGTCATCAATGCTTGTATACATAGAGCATGATCGACTCATTCCACCCTCCAACACCCCAGTGAACGCAAGGTGACGCAGGGTGATAAGACAAAACTGGATTTAAGCAAGTGGCAAGAAACAGGTCAGGGGCCCCGATACACAGTAAACGCAACCCCACCATGAACCTCTGGAACACATTTCTGTTACAACACCCCTGGGAACAACTAATACAATCAGAACCAAAAGACATTTTCAGTAGTAAGAAAGCTCACAGACGTTCACATTACCGAGGGATTCCTTCCAGCTTACACTGTTGTGCTCCAGTGCACAGATTTGAAAACTGCACACTTTCATTTTTAAAGTGATAACATATTGTGTGAATAACACATCACCTTTTGAAGCTTTGCAGAATTTTACTGCATCTCCACTACCTTTGCCAGCACTACTGTGGCAGCTGAAGGAAAAATGATGTTTAATAGCTGCGTGCATAGTCCATGTGCATTACATTTCCTGTGGCAGAGTTATTTTTGAAGCTACAAACGCCCTCTAAAAAAGATTGTGCAAAACGTTGTGGGATCGCATATTTTTTTACAAAAACTGCACAAATTAAAAGTGAATAGTGTGACAACTTGAAAAATGGCACACAAAACTGGTTAAGCCCCGACTCAATGAAGTGTACCCCTCCACAAAGCATGCTGCGCTGTTTTTAGCCAGACCTAAAAACGGGCGGCCCTAGAGGACTCTTCCTCATTTTCTTTTAGGGGCAAAGGGTTCCACTGACCGCAAGAACTGCTCTAACTCGCATGCATGCCCAGCGTATTGGCTGGCTGGCTGGCTGGCGAAGAGTCCAGACGTGCTCTGTGTTCTCTGCAGGCTGCTTCTTTCACTCACTGGTGGCTTTTTGAAAGTGTGGGGTGCATGAGCCTCTTCCCCACTAGCAGGTCTATCACCTTCTCGCCTATCATCCCAACTAACTTCTCATTTGTAATTTGCAGGTGGCGAACCTCCGCATTTGTGTAACCAATCTGCAACACTTGTTAATGCAACTTTATTGCTCACTGATTGAGTTCCTGGGAGCCACACTTTCCACAGCTCAGTTGAGTTCCTGCGAGTGTCTCTGGCCACTGTTTAAATGCTTTATGCTGTAATGCTCCTATTCCTGTGCTGTGGCGAGTATGATCTTTGGCCTTGGAACGGTGGGGTGCTCCATTTGCTCTGCAGGCTTCTGGTTTTTTCCCCTTTCTGTGCACTCCGATTCTCCTTTGGTCAGTTCCTCTTCTGGAAGGTTGGGTGGGAGGGTCTGGCACAGCCTAGAGTCGCTATGGTTGTATATTATGTGACAAATCTAGCAACATCATCACTGATTTCCTGGAGGGAAGCATTTCGTACGTGGCCAGGGAAAGACAGAAGCAACCTGACTCTGACCCACTCACTGCAGGAGAACAACATATCGGAGGACAAACTCCAGTTAGACAGAAAAATACTGCATCAGAATAATCCTTTAACTGTAATTCTCAGTGAACCCCCCCCCATGTGCCTTTGCGACATTCCTGTTTGACTTATTGTAACATAGAGAATTTCCAGCTTTTCCTAGCCAACACCTTATTTACCCTCCCCCTTTCTAGTACTGCGACGAGGAAGAGGGAAGGAGCAATGAGGATGACCAGAAGTGGTAAGCCAAGACTCTGTTCTAGTAATAGGAAAATGCTAACCAATGCTGAGACATTTAAAATTGGACACAGCTGAACAGAATGGGAGAGAGAGACGGAGACTGCAGCTGCATCTAACGTGTTTGGATGCTCGTTGGGACACCGGAGGCGAGCAGACTGCAGGACGCAGCACAGAGGCTTATGAAAGCAGCATGCAGAGAGACCAAGCCGAGAGAAGTTCGCTGCATTATTGCCATAGGCAGCTGGAGCCGTCAAAGGCAGAGGAAGGCAAGGCGGGAACCAAACAGCTAACAGAACGCACTCCCAGTCAGCAGGCCAAGAACAGAAGACGGTAAGACACGAGGAACGCTGAAGCCACGAGGCCTGCATAAGGCCTGGATTGCTGTCAAGATGGCCGCCGCATTGTCCTGTGGCTCGGGCCGCGACGGGTGCGACGGTTGCTCCTCGTCTACGGGAGCCTCATCGTCGCCACCCTCGCTCTCCTCGTCCCCCTCGTCGGGATCCCTCCTGTGGGAACGGGCCTCTTCCAAATTCTTGTCGAGTCCCTCTTCGACTTCTACCAGCTCCTCCTCGGAGGCTGTGTCTGTGTCCGTAATGGCCATCGCCCCCCCTCTTTTTCCTCCGGGGTCTTCACGGGGGTCTTCTCGATGGGCTTAAAAGAGGATTCCCTCCGGGGAGGCAGGGAAACTCTGGGCCCCGAGGTCGCCACCACTGGGGTAGCCTCTGTAGGCTTCGCCAGGGCCGCAGCGACTCCCTCAATAGAGGCCTTGGCCGGGTGAATCAAGGCCTTCACCACCTTGGGCGCGCTTGAGGCCTTCACCTTTGGCCAGTTCCTCCAAGATCGACCGGGGCCTCTCCAGAAGTTTAGCCGAGTTCTCGGATTTTCTCTTCCGAGCCAGAGCGTTGGTTCGTGGTTGATGGCGTCGGCGAAGGTGTGCCTTGCCTGGCAGCCGAGGAGCCCGACCGTTTAGCGCTCCCGGTGCCGGCGTACTGACGGTGCTTAGCCTTCTGTTGGGCCCCCGTCGTCGGGGCACCCTAACAGGACTTAGAAGACCGCTCGGAATTCTTCTTCTTCTTCTCCAGCCAGTTGGCGAAACGGGTCCGACGATCCCTCATGGTCCGCTCAGACATGTTCATGCAAAACACACAGTCCTTCTCCACGTGCGTTTTGTCTTTGTGAAGGCAGTAGAGGCACCTCGAGTGCTCGTCCTCCTTGAACAGGTTCTGTAGCTTGCATCCAGGGCAGTTCCTGAACAGCTTGCCGGGCGTCGAGCTTCCTTTCTCCTGGGCCATGTCCACGAGGTAGGCCTCAGAAACTTCTGGAATCCTCCAAGAAGCGTAGCTCAACGAAAACTTCACCCTTGAGGGGCGTAGAAAATTCCGGGTCCACGTTGATCGGAAGTAGAAACGGTGGAGCTTGAGACTCGATTTAACCGGAAAATGAGATAAATCTCTTTGAAAAAGCGCAAAACGCAGTAAAAACTCGAGAGCTATAGCACGAGGACTCCCAACACTTGAACGTGCGGTAAAAATCTGAGGATGGCTGCCAGGGGAGGGGCTTAGGGAGATGGCAGTCATTGGCTGGGGGCAGTATGACCCAGAGATCAGTGATTGGTTACTACTAAGAAAGACAGATAAGAAACGAAACTGATACTGATTTTTTTCTTTACAGAGGATTCCCGGCCTGACGGGGAATATTCATGAGCATGTGAATCCATGCCAGACCCCATGCTGGAGAACCTTTAATTCACATTGCCTTGCTTTTATAATGGGGCAGAGGGAGTTTCACCCGTATGCCCCAATTTAATTCAAATTCACACCCGTCCCCATTTCTAATTTCCTATCTCCATCAGTCAGACAAACATGTCAACCTTATAATGTCTACATTTTTATGGTATGCAGTAATAGAATTGCGGCAAAAAAGTCATCTGTACATAAAAATCATTGAAAAAATGCTGTGGTTTGACCTGATAAAAGTGTACCCCATTATACCATTTAAGGGGAGTGGGGGTGTCCCCAGCTCCCCCTAAATGGTATAATGGGTCTAGGGTTGCGGGGGTGTCCATTACATGGATTGCGGCAGCAAAACCACAGCCTTTTTGCCGCAATTTTTTGTGTAAACAGCAATTTCTTCCGTGATTTTAACACATGGAACCATTTTTAGCCTGTCTAGCTCTTATACGTCTACCGTATGACTCCATATTGTCACCACGGGCGAGGATTTGACCTGGAACTATGTAACAAGGCGCCCAGGTAAGTAACAGCCTTTCAAGTGTAGGAGAGGGATATAGGTTGAGTAAGATCAGAACGGGACATCAATTGATTAAATTTGACACGGGCAGTATAGCTCAGTGCTAACATGCTTGTCTTGGAAGCAAGACAACGCAGGGCAACACAGGTTCGAATCCCGGGTCCGCGCTTATAAACCTCTTTGGTTTTAAGGCATTATAAAGAACCAATTATAATATAATGTAACCAAGAGTGGAAGCAGAGGATGAGGAAGAATAAGCAGAGAAATAGCAGGCTAATGGCTAGGCAGAAAGTAGATTGGGCCTGGAGGAGTAAAATACAAGGATTCCTAAATGAGTCTATGATAGTGGCACCTACAAGAAGCATGCACATCTTCAACAAGCTCGCAGTTTATTTGTTTCTGGAAAGAACACATTGCTCTGAGAATGGTCATTATGTTTGCGTGTCATACCTCGCTATGTGTGCCTTTCCCTAATCTTCCTACTGTTGGGGACAATGCAACATCACTTAGGACTGTTTCACGTTTTCACAAAATAATGTTGATTCAGAGAAATTGACAATGTGCCCTCCTGGGAGGGACGATGTACTACCCTCCTACTCGGCTCCCCCCCTCCCTAGGGCAGTCAGTCTTTTGGTAGGCATGTGCAACCTCTGGCCATACGTCTGTCCATCAATGGCTTAGAAATACATCTCTGCTTTATGCAGAAGAACGGGCATACTGATACCCACTAAAGAAGGAATCCAACACAATCGCATCCTCATTCAAGAATAGTGCAAGACCATATTTCCCTGCATGGGAACCTAAAAAAAGAACAATTCTAGTTTTCATGATAAAGCAAACAGCAACAAGCTCAACCTAATCCTTAATGGACTGGCAGGTTGGCGCGCAACAGATTCCACATATTTCGCAAGCAGAATACGCGCATCTTGAAGTTTGAAACTGGCAAGGAAAAGGTCTCTGTGCTATTAATTAGCAATTCATATACTTGAATATAACAGTACATTTTTTGGACAAACACTTTGACAGCATTGTGTCCCCATCATACTTTATTGAAAGTAGGTGTGGCACCCAAACAGTGGAGCATATGGAATATGACAATGCTTCCAAAGAAATCCATTTGTGCAAAGAAGTACTACATGCTTGCTTATAAGTGCCAATTTCTCGGGTCAAGAGCAGAACTAGGGAGATTTCCCGCGGCTGTTCAATTTTGAATAGCACATTTTTAGTTTGGGCTATTGGGTGTCGCTTGAGACACACAGTGCTTTAAGTGGGCTGGGGCCAGCTGGGGCTGGGCCCCGGCAGTCTCCAAAAGGTGGGGCAGAGCCTGGGGCCTGCTGGGGCGCCCCGGTCCCAACACAACATTGGCAGGACACATTATACTGCCGTGGCCGCAACGGGAGATGTGCCCGCCATTAAGTCAGGCAAGCGGCCAGGAATGCCAGCCACCCACAGTGTCTTTGTGGCTGGCTGGCACTTCTGTCGGTCACTATAACTTCCTCGTGTGACCCCCTCGCAGGAGGGATCACAAGTGGTAGTTGCTGTCCTTTTGTTTCCCCCACCCCGTCCCCTGGTCCCCGAGGTGTCTGAGTGCTAATTTCTATGTTTATAAAAGATGGCTTGAAAAGTACACAATTCAAGCCATCTTTTATAAAGCTTTGTTGACGGACAAAGACACCTCAGACTTTGTCCGTCATCAAAGCTTTATAAAAGATGGATTGAATTGTGTATTTTTCAAGCAATATTTTATCGACATAGATGGCTTGAAAAGTAGGCAAACCATAAGGTATGCACACAAATATATAAATATGATATATTTGTGTGCGTACCTTACTATGGTTTGTGTACTTTCCAAGCCATCTTGAAGTACAGAAACCGTAGTAAGGTACGCACACAAATATATAAATGCATGTAAGCATTTATATAATTGTGTGGGTATCTTACTTTGATTTGTGTACTTTTCAAGCAATCCTTTATAAACATAGAAATATGTAACATATTTCTATGTTTATAAAAGATGGCTTGCATAGTACAAAACCGCAGTAAGGTATGCGGACCAATATATACATTCTTACATGCATTTATATATTTGTTTGTGAACGCCATTATGGGTTGTGTACTTTTTTAGGCCACGTCCATCATGCAAGCACACCCCCAAATGAGGCCCCCCCCCCGCCCACACTTCGTTTCTTACCCCACTTAAAGCCCTGGAGACACCTATAAACCGAAATGATTGCATTAGAATACAGATAGGGAGGAATGGCATATGTGGAGGGACACACAGCCTGTAGGTGTGGTTTGGTTATTTGCGCAGCCGTCGACTTCATGTGGCCATGCTATGGCCATTCCCACACAGTTCCTGCCCCTCGCTGCCCAAAACACCTCCTCATGGGAACTCTTTGAGTTCACTTTAATCAAGCATTACAATCAAACCTTTTACTGGAAGCACCTGCCAGTGCTTTTTAAAAGCATACTTCTGAGATTTAATGACTTTATTGGAGCATTAAACCCAATTACTGGTGTAATTAAAATGTCTTAGCAGGTCTGACTTCAGCCACTCTATTTATATGTGTCATTTGCTGTAGCCCTGTTAAAAATAAGGATTAGGAAAATCAACGGTGTTGTCTTGTGTACAAGTATTTGCCAAATCAACAACACCAACAAGTGATAGGCGGGGCAATCTAGAAAAGGCTTACTACAACTAGGATTCAAGTCAATAGGCCTGGGCCATTGTTAATGGTTCAGAGTCTTTGCAGAGGATCACACAGTTCAGAGTAGTTTGCGGTTAAGTCTTTGCCAAGAGTTCAAAACGAAGTAGGTCAGAAGAAAGGTTATTCAAAAGGAGAAACAGAAGGACAAGCCTTCCGAGAGGCGAAAGATTTCAAACACATTCACCACGGTCGGATAAAACGAACGACCGGATTTGCACAGTGCCTTAAATGAAGAGGAATGCTGTAACTGTGGCGGTTGTTCCTGGCAGTTCCTGCAGGCTCACGGTTCCTGAAGCGACTGTCATGGTGACAACAATGAGAAAGACTGGAGGGTCCTGCACTGCCCAGGGAAGAAGCCAGCAGCAGAGCAGAGCATTGAATAAAAGGTGTGCTCCTTAAAACCCAAACAGGTTACGTTCCTCCAGGCTATCCGGTTCACTGCAGCGAGGCACAGCAAATTCGACCAGGTGAGGAACGGTGGCGTTTGGCGAGCTGGTTGGTCCCACCCTCCACTTTGGTTCTCTCGTTCCAGTGGCGACTCTGCCTTCCAATACCCAGAGACCTGCTTTTAAGCAGTTTTCCCTCATTCACACAGCCTGGCTGTCAATCACCCAGCAGGGTGGCTGTCATGGCAGGCAGCCACCAAGCCAATCAAACTAGAGTGCGACTTGGGTCTCGAAGGAGACCCTGTGCAGGGGGCCTCAAACCGCTCCCTCATATCCTGTCCACCCAGACACTCAGGCGCCTAAGGACGAGCGAACAAAGGAACCAAACCTAGTTTGGCGCGCAGAGTAAAACACGAGTAAGACCTTTACAGAAAGAAATGGCAAATAAACCCGACCAGAACCAAATAAAATTAAAAGGGTTCCAGTGGATTAGAGTTTGACACTACCACCATAGCCTCTAACGTTACCAAGGCTATTTTCATAGCTAGCGGTAGAATAAAAATGGTAGATACCCCTGCCACCAGCCAAATATTAGAGAAAGGGGAACAAAATAATGTTCCATGTGAAACAGACAAAAACGGGTAACTATTATCTATGGGAAGAGAGTACTATTAACCCTTCCAGTACCCTATGAGAAGATAGTTTGTACTGGGACTGTAAGTTTAAAAAGACTAGTAAAGTCAATGGCAACTTTACATGTTCTGGGAGACAGTAGTCAGTCCCAGAAAATGGAGTTTGAAGTGGGAAGTCGAAAAATACAAACCTGTGTCCCTGCACTAAGGGTGCTGTGTGACGCAAAGTAAAAAGATGATGCCTATGGAGTAGGTGAGATTCCATAGTCCATGAGCACAAAATGTACAACACACAGCAAAACACATGTAAGAGTGGGGAGAAAGGCTCACACTCCTGCCAAGTGAAAAAAATAAATCCTAGAAATCCAGCAAAGCTGCTGAGGGACTCAACAGGTAAGGGAAATTAGCCATTCTGGATAATTCTCCCTAACAAGCAGTCACTCAATACGCCTTTCCATATTCCTCTACAAAGGCCTGCACATTTGCTCTTGACTTCATATATTTAAATATTCTAGACACAAAACACACCTCAGCAATTATGCAGTAAAGCCAACATGACTTGTATTGTGTGTTTTAAGGTTTGATAGTAGAATCATCTTCTGACGATGCAAATCCCCAATAGCCGAAACTAGTACCACTTAATGGTATGCAAATGTTGTGATATAACAGTGCAGAGAGCTAAGTGCTCAATTCTAAAATCTATAGCTAAACTGAGGGTTAAATGTTGGCTGGAATGAGTTTGCCTTACATCGTTTGGAGGTCAATAATTAACCTTCCCCCGCATCTTTAACTTTTCGAACATTTGAATTCTGACATTAATACGAATGACCTTGAATCGTTAGTGTGCACCAATAATCCATAGTAGAGTCAGTAATCTAACCATTGACAAGAGTATGGTATGGTGTTGTTTATTTATATAGCGCCTATATACAGGCAAGTGTTTCAAAGCTCTCAAGGAGGGTGGGAACATGGGGAAAAAACAACAGTAGCTCAGAGTCCTTGAACATCTGAGACGATAATAGGCTGCACAGGCAGAGCAAGTGCATAAAATACATTTAACAGTATGGGATATAACAAATCGGCCTGACGGCGGTTCATCAATTTTGACAGTACAATTAGGGGTGAAGACAGTAATAATGTTCACAGGGATCAGAAGTTGGAGGAAACCTGCATGTAGTGCTACATAATAACATTTAAATACCTCTGGATTACCACTAAAGGAACATGTTTTCCTGAGTTTCTATTTCAGTTACAAATGTAACCAATTCATTTTTTGTTCGTTTAGTGACACTTGCATTGGCTGCAGAGTCAGGTTTCAATTGTTTTAATTGTAGTCTTAAATATTTGAAAGCTGCTGTGACCCTTGTGCAATCACTCACCATAGAGTAAGGGCCCTGCAGCTACTGGACATTTTTTGTGCCATTTTCCCCATTGACTCCAAGTTACGGTTGAATGATTGTTTAGCCTAGACATTACATACTAATATATGACCCCAATATGATTGAGGTGGGAGTATTTTACACAGTTTTTAAAATTAGAGTGTAAATTAAACTGTAAGGGTGAAAATGATTTGCCTTTGTCACAAGACTGTAAAAAGTATGTGACAAGCAACCAAAAACAAGGTGAAACCTTAAAACGAATAGTACACCTTACAAACAAAACTGTTGTGCAGCAAAGACATCTGGCTTCACTTCAAACAATGTATTACATTAGCAGAAAACATTCTCCTGAACATTAATGTGGATGCACACATCACATAGCTGCATCTTGATGATTAACACACACAACACAGGAACTCCCAAAAATACTTTTCTTTCCAATGCAAGCATGCATTAACGGAACAAATTGTAATTTATTTGTTACAAAGGCTACTTCGCCACAGTAGAACAAGTTACTCTTACCTGGTAACGTTCTTTCGATGGGATGGTCCGACAACGTATTCCATATCTATGACAGGTAATCCTGTCCTCGAGGGCCTCCGTCGAGCCGACGTCACCGGATGTTATAAGTAGGACGCACAACGCCCGTAGCCTCAGTGGTAGTTTTTTCCCAGAACATGTGACACCAATCTTCTGCCAGTATGACCACAGAAAGCCTTGCGGAAACGTAAGCTGCAATCGCATAAGAAATTCTGTAGCGGGGCAGATAGGGAGGGAGCGATATGGAATACTTCGTCGGACCATCCCATCGAAAGAACGTTACCAAGTAAGAGAGTAACTTGTTCTTCGAGGGGATTGGGTCCTCCGACGTATTCCATATGTATGACAGACTCTCAAAGCAGTACCAACGTATGGAGGAGGGAAAGAGAATTTAGAATATAGAAATTCAGAATGTTCAATTAAATTGCAGAGTAAAGGACTGCCTTGCCAAAGGCCAGATCCTGCCCATGGATGGAATCTAGGGAGTAGTGTCGTACAAAAGTATGGACCGAAGCCCAAGTGGCTACTTCACAGATGTTTCGAATAGGAACGCCCCTCTGCAGGGCAGTAGAGGCAGCCATACACCTAGTAGAATGGGCCTGTAAGTCACCCGGAGGGTCCTTACCCGGCAAGTGGTAACATTCAGAAATTGCCAAGATAATCCATCCAGACAAAGTCTGCTTAGTAACAGCTTGTCCCAAACGCCTTCCAGCGTAACCTATAAAGAGCTGATCGTCCACTCTGACCCGGGACATGCGTGAAATGTAGAAACTTAAAGCACTCCTAGGATCCAACCTATGGAGCCTCTCCTCTTCCTTACCAGGATGCGGAGGAGGATAAAATGCCAGAAGAATGACCTTCTGGCTTAAATGAAATTCCGAGACAACTTTCGGAAGAAAGGAAGGACGAACTCTAAGCACAACCCTGTCCTTCTGAAATACAGTGAAGGGTGGCTTAACTGAAAGTGCCTGCAACTCACTCACTCTGCGAGCGGAAGTGACCGCAACTAAAAATACAGTTTTAAGAGTTAACAGTCTCAGAGGACAAGAATGTAAAGGCTCAAATGGAGCACCCATTAGGAATTGAAGAACAAGGTTCAAATCTCAACCAGGCACCAGGAAAGGTGATGGCGGAAACACATTAGTGAGCCCTTTGAGAAACTGAGAAATTAAAGGAATTTTGAAATAAGAACACTCCTCTGACAAGCGCTTAAATATGGACAGCGCCGCAAGGTAACCTGTAATGATACCCACTTGCAGGCCATTGTGGGCTAACTAAGCAAAAAAGACAGAACCACAGGAATGTCACATGAAAAAGGATCCACATTCTTAACCTTGCAGAACTTTCTCCAACGGCAATGGTAGAGGGACTTGGTTGAAGGCCGTCTGGCCGAAAGCAACACCTCCAACACGTCTTCAGGGAGGTCCCAATCCTTACACCTCAACCTTTCAGAAGCCAATCGTAAAGGTTGAGGGATCTGACCTCTGGATGGAGAACCTGACCCCCCCCTCCCGTGAGAGCAGATTGTCTCAGTAGGGAAGACGACGTGGAGGGCAGATGGACAAGTCTAGAAGGTCCAGGTACCACATTCTCCGAGCCTATGCTGGAGCAATGAGGATCATCCGGGAACCAAACCTCTGTAACCTCCGCAGCACTTACGGGATGACGGGGACTGGAGGAAATGCATACAGCAGTGGGAAGGACCACTCCACCAAAAACGCGTCTCCTAAAGCTCCTCCTGGAGGAAATTCCAGCGAGCAGAACCTTTCGCACTTCCGGTTGACACTGGAGGCGAAGAGATCCACTTGAGGGGTCCACCAAAGGGCAAAGATCTCCAGGAGAATCTCCTGAGCCAGCTCCCACTCGTGAGAAATCGCGCTCTGCCTGCTCAGAGCGTCCACCGTCTTGTTTTCATCTCCGGCCAGCTAAACTGCAGAGATCGAAATTTCCTGCTGGATGGCCCAGAACCAGAGCTGCATCACCTCCCTGCACAGAGGAAGTGACCCTGCCCCCCCTTTTTGTTGAGGTAGTGCATGGCCACTGTGTTGTCCGTCAGAATCAGGGCATTCTTTCCTCGCACAGTCGTCAGAAAAGCCTTCAGGGCAAGCCTGACAGCCCTCAGCTCCAACAGATTGATATGGAGCCTGGATTCTGACGGAGACCAACGACCGCTGACTGTCAACTCGTTGGTATGAGCTCCCCATCCCGTGTGGGATGCGTCCGTCACGATCGTCACCTCCGGGCAGGGTAGCCAAAATGAAGCCCCCCCTCATCAGATTGCCATCGACTGGCCACCACAGAAGGTCCTGGGCGACCGAGGGTGGCACCTGAACGGGGTCCTACATTCTGCCGGAGGACTGCGACCACTGCATCTTGAAAGCCCATTGCAGATATCACATCCGCAACCTGACCTTTGCACCAGAAGAATGCAGGATGCCATGAGGCCGAGCAACCTCAAGAACTCGAACGCCGGGAGACTCTGGGCATGCTGAAACTTGTGCACCATCTGCTGAATGTGATTAGCGCTCACCTGGGGAGGAAAACACTGACCCAGGGACGTGTCGAGCACTGCTCCGATGTACTGGAGCCGCTGAGTGGGCGTCAAGTGGGACTTCTTTAAGTTGAGAGAGAAGCCCAGCTTGTGAAGGGAGTGGCAGGTGACGGACAGATGATCCAGGACTTGCTCGGGAGAGCGCGCCCTGATCAACCAATCGTCCAGGTAGGGGTAGAAGTGAATCCCCTCTTTCCTGAGATACGCTGCCACCACCACCATGAGGCTGGTGAAGACCCTCGGGGCGGATGTCAATCCGAACGGCAGGACCCGAAACTGAAAGTGCGAGTTGCCAAACGCAAACCTTAGGTACTTCTTGTGCTTGGGATGGATCGGCACATGAAAGTAAGCGTCCTTGAGGTCGAGAGACACCAACCAGTCCTGAAGTTGAAGGGCCTGGAGGACTTGAGAAAGAGTAACCATCTTGAACTTGTCCTTCCTGAGGAACTTGTTCAAACCGTGAAAGTCCATGACGGGTCTCAATCCCCCATCTTTCTTCGAAATAAAAAAATAAGGGGAATACCATCCCTTGTTCCTCTCCGCTACAAGCACCAGTTCTATGGCGCCTTTCTCCAGCGGGAATTGTATTTCCTGCGCAAGGAGCGGATCCGGACTCTTCAAAGAGAGATTCCCTGGTGGATTGTCATGAAGCCTCTGCTGGAAAGGAAGACAGTAGCCGTGGGCTATGATCTCCAGAACCCACACATCTGAAGTAATGGCACGTCACTCTACAAGATGCTGTGCCAGCCTTCCCCCAAACGGCGAACCATGGTACATGGCCTCATGACTGAGCTGAATCGAGCTGCGGCAGTGCCTAAGGGCAAAGAGGCAACTGCCCGAGCGGCTTTGGCACCTCGAGTACCCTGTTTTCCACCTCTGGTACACCTACGGTGGACCCTTTGACTTTCAGCTCCTCTTGATTTACCAAAGGAGGAGTAATATCGAAAGGAACCTCCCCTCCATTGCTGTCCCCTAGGACAAAAAGGCGGAGGTTGGCGGACTGCAGCGCTCAACGATTTTGTTGCATTGGAGGTCTGCAACCTCTCAAGGCTCTCGTCAGCCTTGCTGCCAAAAGGATGTTCACCATCAAAGGGCATGTTGAGGAGCCGGGCTTGCACATCCGGAGCAAACCCCGACTTCCACAACCACGCAAACCTGTGTATTACAGTGCTCGCCACCATGGACCGGCTGACACAATCTGCCATATCCAGACCCGACTGAACGGACTCACACATGGCATCCTTGCCATCCTGCACAATAGCAAGAAAATGATCCCATTCCTCCCCTTCGAGAATATGTTCTGCCGCTAACGAAATACAGTTCCACAGAGTGTGCGTGAAACTGGCCAAGGCACACACAAAGTTGGCTACCTGTAAAGCCAT
Source organism: Ambystoma mexicanum (assembly GCF_040938575.1). NCBI lineage: Eukaryota > Metazoa > Chordata > Amphibia > Caudata > Ambystomatidae > Ambystoma > Ambystoma mexicanum. The sequence goes on from NC_090934.1 coordinate 677,280,819, forward strand.
ACCCCCTGAAGAAAACACTTTCTTCGCCCAGCCATCAAAACGCTTGTCGTCCCTATCAGGAGGAATGGTAGGGTACGACGCCTGCTTTGCTGGGGCAGTAGCCGCCTGCACCACCAAACTCTCCGGAGTGGGGTGCGTGGTCAAGTAGCAGGGGTCGCTACTGGCTGGTCGGTATTTTCGCGGCAAAGACTTGCTCACTGCCGGGAGACTCTCCAGAGCAGTCCAAGCCGCCGCCACCCTTCTTTGCAAGGCCATATGGAATGGCAGTACCGGGTCAGTTGGTGGACCTTGGTCGAGGATATCCGTTAGGTCATCCTGCAGAAAATCCACTGGTAGCGCAGACCACCCCAAGTATTCCGTTACCCTCGACATAAGGCGCCGGTACGAGGACTCGGCATGGGTGCCAGGCTCAGGCCTACAGAACTCCACCTCTGGAGAGGTCTCCAGACCACTGGCGTCGTGCAATTACTGACACAGGTCTTCAATCTGGCTATGACCAGACAAAACCTTGTCTGGTACCACATCAGGAACCATCCCTTCCTCAGATCCTTGATCCACCTCAGAAATATAATCCAGAGGCTGGAATGAGGGCACAGAAAAAGGGACAAAGACATTTTTAGCCTTGGCCAGAGCCTTTCTAGGGGGTTCCACCATGCCACTGGGTACCTTCGAAAAAACTGCCTCAAAAGGCGTCGATGGAATCGGCGTCGACGTCGAGCGTGGCGCCGACGGCTTCGACACAGTCCTCGAGGGCGGAGACCCAAGCGTGTCCTTCGACAGCCTGGCCGTGAAGGCGTCGACGGCTTCCTCGGAGGCGGAGCCTCGAGAGAATCCCTCGACGACCACTGGCGTCGTGCAATGACTGACGCAGGTCCTCAATCTGGCTAAGAAGAGACAAAATATCGTCTGGTACGACATCAGGAACCATCCCTTCCTCAGATCCTTCACCCACCTCAGAAATATAATCCAGAGGCTGGAATGAGGGCACAGAAAAAGGGACACAGACATTTTAAGCCTTGGCCAGAGCCTTTCTAGGGGGTTCCACCGTGCCACGGGGTACCCCCGACAAAACAGCCTCGAAAGGCGTCGATGGAATCAGTGTCAATGTCGAGCGTGGCGCCGACGGCTTCAACACAGTCCTCGAGGGCAGAGCCCCGAGCGTGTCCTTCGACAGCCTGGGCGCTGAAGGCGTCGATGTCTTCTTCGAAGACCTCACAGGCTCCAACAGTCTCAAGGGTGTCGAGGACCGGGACCTGGAACGGGCATGTCTAGAGCGACCATCCTTGTCCGACCGGGACCTCGAAGGTGCCCGGTGATCGGGACGACCGCTCGAGCCCGAAGGCGTGCGAGTGGTGTCTCTAGCACGGTCACGGCTGGCGTCTTTCGACGGCGTGGACGGAACGGAGCCCTGCGACTGAAAAATCGCCATCATCTCCTGCCGAAATGAATCACATTCGGCAGGAGTGGAATGCTTGTTGGGACAAGCAACCTGCCAACGGGCGAAGTCCTCGGACGAGGACAGGGAAGGTGACCGGTGACGGCACTTCCGTGAGTGCCTCGAAGAGGCAGAGGAATGGCGGGACCTACTCCGGGACCGAGACCCCCCCCCGGATCGACAAAGACGAAGCAGAGAGTCACCCCTCGAATCGTCATTCAAAAGCCCAGTGGATCTCGACTTCCGAGGCTTGGCCACCTTACCAACAGAAAGCTTCTTACGCTCCCGCAAGGCCTTCGACGTAAGCAACTGTCAATCTACACAATCATCCATGTCGTGGTCCCCACCGAGGCACCAGAGGCAGGCGTCGTGTGAGTCCGTCAATGACATCTTGGACCCGCGGTCCCGACACTTCTTAACACCCGGCCGCGGGTAGAAGAAGACGAAGACATCATGAATCTACAGGTTCGAGGAACCGAAAGAACAGAACTCAGAAAGACTGAGGCGCGCCGAGATCTCCGAAGCGAAAACATTTGTGGAAAAAAGCTAACTGAGGCTATTGACGTTGTAAATCCTACTTATAACATCCGGTGACGTCGGCTCGACGGAGGCCCTCATGGACAGCGTATCGACGTCATCGACGCAGGACGCAGACGCTGAACATTTTCCAAAACAGCACAGCTGTGGTGATTACCTGTCATAGATATGGAATACGTTGGAGGACCCAATCCCCTCGAAATAACGTTTTCCATCTTATTACTGGTGAGAATAAAATGCTGTTATGCTACATCCACCTTTGAACAGTGCACTCAATGAATAATGCTATTGATTATTGCTACCCTATCTCTGTGCTAACCAGAAAACTGCATCTTGCCTAACTGTATGCTAATACTGAATGTTGCATCTCGCTAATTTTGTCCCTATTGGAAACCCTCATCGGGCCTATCCCTGTGCCTACATTGAATGTTGAATCTTATTTTGCCTCAATTGTAAAAACTGCATCCTGTATAAGGCTGTGCCTAGGCTGTATGGTGCATCTCACCTCATCCTGCGCCTACATGCCCTACTACCTAGGTCCTTACCTCGGCCCCCCCAGGTTATTACCGCTTACCTTCATATTAAGTTGAGTTCTCTAGTCCAACCCATCATGACCATCAATGTTACCAGCCACCACCTCCTGCTGCCATCTAATAACAAGAGTGCCACGTTTAGTGTCCCAAACACTCCCCCAGCTAGGCCCATGAGACTACCTGCTTCAGATTGTATACCACCCACCCCATTCCTGCCTCAATGCCTCCTAGCAGCCTCGAAAACCCTCATCTAACAGAGTGCCTAAACAATCCATACCCTAGCTCACCAAACCTATGGATCAAACAATTCACTAAGAAACCCACACCAAATCAATCGTATTCATTAAAAAGAAGAAATGAAAGGCCAGGCACTAGACTTGCATCTGCACAGCCTGTACCCAGAACCTCCATGACCTTGTTAGACCCTCCATCTAGAATTAAGGATACTCCTAATAACTCCACTACCACAATCAAGGGCGCAATGATCAATGCCAGATCACTACCAGCACATGCCCTTGATATTGCTGATGCTATAACCTCCCGCAGCCTTGACTTCCTCGCAGTCACTGAGACGTGGCTTCATGCTGCAGCAGGACCTTCTCTCTCACTTGCCATCCCTGACAAGTATTCCATCATCAGACTTGATAGAGATACTAACCGAGCCAATGGTGTTGGCATTGCCTTAATCTCAAAAACTGCGTTAGGCCTTAGGCTCATATCTAACCAGTCACTCCCATCAGCCGAACTACTATCCGTCAACCTATCCATCTCTCCTTCCCAAACTATTACTATCCACATCGTATACATACCACCTGGGTCTGCCTCCACATTAGAAGAAGACATTACTCTTCTCCTCTCAAAACAATACCTAGCTCACAAATTATCTTACTTGGGGACCTCAACCTTGGGTTCCAAGATGTAAAGGACACTAAGGCTTCAACCCTTGCTAGCTCCATTACAGAACTAGGCTTCATACACTGTATCTCAGAACCCACCCACAACAAAGGTAGGACCCTAGACTGGCTAGCCGGCCTCAATTGCAATATTAATATCCTCGCCAATACACCTTGCGCCTGAACAGACCATCACCTGATATCATTCACGATAAAGGATGAATGCAATCAAAACAATTCCCACAACCTCGCCCCTCCAACTCAAACTAGGAACACACGCAATATAACAGTGGAAAAGCTACTTCCACTACTACAAACAATCTTTATACCACCAATACCAAACATTCGGACTCTACGGTCCTAGTGGACCTGTTCAACCACACTGTGCTTAATGCCATAAATACAATTGCCCTCCCTCAAACTGCGAAAAGACAAACTCCTTGCGCATCTGAACTCATGGTTCACAGCACACCTCAAATTTTTTGCACGAATCCAAACGAAGTGCAGAAGCACTCTGGAAGAGTCATCCAAGAGCCCTGAACAAAGACCACTTTCTAACAGCCTCCATTCATTTCAAAGAGGCAATCCTACAAACGAAAAAAGATACCTACAATCCGTATCATCCAAGCTAAATCAAATACTAAAGAACTCTTTAATGTCCTCAGAGAGCTGGAAACCCCTGCACTATCGCCAGTCACCTGTACTAAAGCTACCACATGGTGCACCAACATTCAGGCAGCACTACTGAACAAAATAACAATGCTACAAAATCAAAGTAAATCCAAAAAACGTATGATCTTGGAGGTCACTACTAAGGAGGTAGAGGACAATTACCAAACTAAAACCCTCAAGATGCCAACCGGGCATTTGCCCTGCGCCCATCATTAAAGAGGCAGCCAAGGAACTGGTGCCCTTCATCACCTCCCTAATTAGCAGTTCGAAACAAGCATAGTGCCCAAAAACCTCAAAGACGCCTGGGTCCTCCCGCTACTTAAGAAGCCAACCGTAGACCCTAATATCCCCACGAACTATAGACCTATCACCACAGTCCCATTTCTTCTGAAAATTGATAGAGCAGTTTATCTGGAAATTCAAGATCATCTAGAAGCAAACAACCCCCTTGGCCTTAGACAATCAGGCTTTAGACCTAGGCACAGTACCGAAACTGCCTTAATTGACCTAAAAATCCAAATTGAGGAGTTAAAAGACAAAGTCATACTCGCCCCCATCGTAGTACTAGATTTGTCGGCTTCATTTGACCACAAAGTCCACCTTATCTCAGCAGCACTCTTTTCTGACAAAGCCACTATTTGGAACCAGTCCTACCTCAATAATAGATCAGAGTTTTCTCGCCATCAGCCTCTGCTAAACCAGCACCAGTTACATGTGGTGTCCCCCAAGGTTCCTGCACCTCTCCTCTCTATACAACGCCTCTGTTGATGATCTTGACTATATGGGTGTCACATACATTAATTACGCAGCCGATACCCAGATACTCGTACCCGTCACCGGAGACTACAACATAGACACCAAAGTACTTAACCACATTTACAGCATCATCCAGGCGTGGATGGCTAATCACAGACTGTGTCTCAATGATGAGAAGACAGAGCTTCTCCTCTTAAGCTCCAAGCTTAAACTCAGACTAGACAAACAATTTGACTCCTTTAATATTGATGGTAACCTTATCAAGGTTTCCAAGGATGGGAAAACGCTTGCCATTTACATCGACTCATCCCTAAATCTATCAGGACAGGTCAATGCATCGGCCTCTTCAACAGCATACACCTGCAAGCTCATCACGGCCTGCAGACTGTTTCGCTCCACACCCAACTGTATCTCCATAGCTAGAGCTCTAGTACTTTCCGAGTTAGACTACTGTAATACACTCTAACTTGGAACTAGTCAACAGAATTTTAAAAAGTTGCAAGTTCTTCAATATAATGCCATTAGGGCTGCTATGAATATCCCTAAATCACAACATATATCCGGGGTAAGACGTAACTTGAACTGGCTATCGGTCAAGCAAAGGATTGTCTTCAAAACCCTTTCACTTACCAAATGCCTCGCTAATCTACCTACAAGATACCCGACTAAGAACTTTGCTCGCAACACTTCAGATCGCCCGACGAGATTGGCGCAGGCACACTGCTTTAAAATCCCAGGCTTCAAACAAAAAGCAGGAGGTAGTAGCTTCCCCGTTCTAGAAGCCAGATTATGGAACACGCTACCCCTACCTTTAAGAACTGAACATGCCTACCATCCTTTCAGGAGGAATGCGAAAATGTGGCTCCTCGCTCAAGAGCCTTAGACACCTCTCTGCCTCATGACCTTACTTTCGGCAGCTACATAAATGTACGATATTTAAAAATGTAATTAAGTAATCTCATTCTGTAAACCCTGTAATTTATATCTCATGAATAATGTATATTCTGTAAATGTGAAAACTTTAACTCTGCCATTGTACTGCCTGTAACCTTTCTATGTAAGAAATACACCCAGATGCCTCCATTCTTGGAGCGCCATACAGATAAATAAACCAAACTATACTATAACTAAACTAGGAAAATAAATATGCATGCGCAATATTTGTCACCATTAGCATCTACAGACAGGCAATGTGCAATGCAAACACAGCAGAAGCTGAAGAGAAAGTAAATATTCTTTATCTCACTTTGTGCTGTTTCCTTCCGAGAGGCTCAGTGTTCGCAGCTTAGTGAGCAAATGTGTTTTTCAGACCACTTCACTATGGCCTGCAACTTCATTCATGCCGATACAAATGAGAAGATGTATTCTTGTTTCTGTCAAGTCACCTGCCCTTTAAACAGCGCTCTGCTCACAACCGGTGTCATGGCAGGCTAAAAGGTGTCGTATATGCATGTTTTAATGCATAAAAAGGACTGATATGCCTAGGTGTACTGTATCTAGAGGCCTAGGTGTACTGTACCTGTTAACCACTGCATTCCACCTCCATAGAGTAAGACCTGTGCTACTATGACACGACTAGCAATTGGGGCGCCTGGTGAGCTTGAGGGAATAATTAGCAGTATGTAAATCAGGAAGATACACCTAAACACCCTGGCCAAAGGCCTTAGGGAAAATCCACATATGTTAGCTCAATTTTTCAGTCGAGATTTGCTCACGTCGTGAACCTTCAACAATACCTCTTAGAAGCCTACTGAAAATACACAATTCTGCTGACAGACTACTGCTGCAATTAGACAAGAAAGAACACATTACACCAGCACTGCAAGGTCTACATTGTCCGTCAGTCAGACAGAGTTTTCAGTTTAAATCATATGCCAACACAGCCACTAGGCTTCACAGGCGAAGGAGCAAGAAGTCAACCATGGGGTAAATCATAACATACAAACCTAAAATAATAATAGAGACTGTCTTCCCCCTCCATCTGCAATGTAGTTTACCCTTTGGTAGGTATCTATTGTTTAATCTCTTCTAAGCAATCAGGAACCCCTCACTAGTACACTTTTCACATTACAACACATAGGGCCTCATCACGAGTTTGGCGGAAACCCTCAAATGCGGCGGTAGTGCTATTACCGCCGCATTTAAGTGTCCGCCAGAACATGGCTTTGGCGGATTTCCCCCCGGCTCTGAGCTGGGGGGAAATCCGCAGCAAATTTGCCAATTTTCAGCGTGATTACAGCCGGCGGGAAATAGCGCAAATTTTCGCCACTGGGCCCAATGGGGAATGAGGAATTCCAGAATGAGCCCAATGGGGAATGGGCACTAACCGTTCCGCCAAACCCGTGATCCAGCGCTAATAGTGCCGGGGGGTTTGGCGGTAGGGCTATTAGCGCCGGCGCTAATAGTGCCGGCGTTACCGCCCAACTCGTGATGAGGCCCATAGTCATTAATCAAATGTTTATTTGTAACAAAACACTCACAGAACAAGGCAATATGCTTGGACATACAAGGAATGAATTAAAAAAAAAACTAAAATATAGCGATGGTTACGCGGCTAGAGATTGCCATGTCAATAGTGGCAGCTTCTGGGGTGCCTGTCCACCAGAGTTTCAAAGCCGGGTCCTTTATGGATGCCTGGCATTGGAAGGGGACTGCAGAAACCATAGACAGTCGAGATGTCCGCAGACACAGGGGATGAGCCAATCAGCTTTCTTGGCTTGGGTGTACTGGAAGACAGGGTAGCGCGTGTTTGTTCAGTGCACAGAAGATGGCTATGGCTATTATGACTTTGAGGAAGCAGAGTGTATGGATTGTGGTAGACTCTTGTATCCATTGGCTGAAGGTATATTCTGAGCAGTGGGTTGTCTGAGAATCTTGGATTACAATAATTAGAAGTTTCATGGTATGGAGTTTGTGGAATGAAGTGGGCAGAATTGTTCCCATTTTGTGAGAAAATGGTTAATTTAAAGCACCTGGGCATCATCATTGTACACTGTCTGTGGATGCAATATTTTGGGCTATGTCACTGGAATTCCTTTACAGTTTTAAATAAAGGATACATTTCTTAAGTTGATGGAATGGTTTCCACATTTGCAAATAGCTTTTTAACAGATTGTTCAGAGGCAAATGTGGAACTGTTCAAATTTATTTTGTCCACAAATTGAAAAAGCAAAGTACAGTGTTAACAAAGCTGCATGTGCTTTTTTTGCAGGATGTTGACATGACATCTTTTGATAATGCAAATATCAAATTTGATAGTGTCACCATTTTTCGAAGCGATAGTGTGCATCTGACTGATTTTGGCAATCAGATTTTAAAAAAAAATTCAAAATGCATTAAAGCTGTTTTTGTGAACACATTTTTCCCCTCTCCTCTCTTCCCTCCCCACCTTACCTCTGACAAAAAAAAACAAAAGCCACAAAAAGTATAAAAACCAAAAACACAAAAAAGGTTCTTTTAAGAGCCACGATTTTTGAATGAAAAACAAGTGAATTGATTTTAATTCCTCCACACCATGCTTGGAATTTTCCAGATGTACGCGGACATTCGCACTGTCCACAGATTATGCAGGCTGCAAGAGGGTCCTGTGATTTCTTTCTAGTTCTATTTTTTAACTGTGAAAGGTGGCTCCTAAAGGAACTGTTCTTTTTTATTTTTTTATTTTTACAGGAGAGGCAAGGTAAGATGGGGGGAAGGGAGGGAAGGGCCACCAACCGTAGAGACGGAGGGGCAGGTGGACAGGGGAAGATATTGGGCGGGTCTTAAACTTAAGGTAGGTCGCAGTGTTTCTCTGACTCCTTGACCGTGGCTCTCGAAAGCACTATGAAATTGCTCTCCCCTGAAGATCGGTTTGTCGCAGTACAAACATAATACTGTGACCCTCAAAAGGTAAGGGTCAACAGTGTTCTGAATGGCCTGCGAGGCGGCCGCCGGGATCCTCTGCCACACAGGAGTAGCCTGTGTGGTCGCAAGAGCAGTCGAGGAAGATGGAGTAGAGCCGTCAACCTGCTTCTCCCTGAGAAAGGAACACCCTTTCTCAGAGCAATCTGATGTTTGGATTGGCTGTGGCACTGTATGGAGATGGTCCCGCCATAGGAGTACAGATCAGGTTTTCCATAACTGAGTAAGATGCAGCACTCAGTGCATCTGACATTGTCTGCCTGAGCTTTTGGTACATCCCCAACGGGGTTGAAAAACTGCCACAACCAGGATTCACGCCGGGTGCTGGAGTTGGGCACTTCCTCTACCTCATTTTCCTCTTCATCCTGTTATGCATCACTGTGCCTGTTCCCCCCTCCAGGGCCTCTGCATGGTGATAGTGATGGTGGTCCTTAGGGTGGAGGAATGGCCATGACAGATGCCTTTGTTTGTATGCTGCAAGTCTCCTGCAAGAAGGTCTCCCTCATTACGAGTTAGACAGTACTGGTAAAATTGGCAGTAGTTACCACTATGCCAAATTATGAGTTTGGGTTCCGAGTGGAGGATTTACCGCCAGGAAAACCCTGGAGGTAAATCTTCGCAATCAATGCTGAACAATCGGCAGAATTGATGGAATTACTGCAGCAATAATTCTGCTGTGGTAATTCCGCAAAAAAAGCCCCATTGGTCCCAATGGACCCACAATAACTGGGGAATTAGACCGCCACCACCACTTTCAATCAGGGGAAAATTCCGCCTGACCAAGTGGCGGTAGCAGTAATTCCACAGGGCTATTTTTTTGAGGATTTACCTCCGATTTTCCACCTAACTCGTAATGAAGCCAAAGTCTACTCAATTATTTTGCCAACTCTGTCAATAGATTCACAACTAAACTCTTGCTCTGTTTGTACGAATAGTATGTGTCTACATTAAACAGCCAATGGGGTAGTAAAAAAGTGCATTGGTCATCTGAGGGTAGAAAGATAGAGGGATTAAAGAACCTGTAAGCACTTTCATCGGTTCTTCTAGGAGCATAAATCGTTTGGGTGAGATTGAACTGCTAGGCAAATCTATGCATTCAGATTAATGACATTCCACATCCTTAACCAGTTTTCCTAGACTTGAAAAGCCCTGCCTGAACCTGTGCAGCATATTAAGTATGGGTGCTGGGTGTTGGTGCTAGTCGAGGACTACTGTGCGATATATTAAGTACTTTACTCTGAAAATCTTAGTCTCTCCCAAAACTGAACTGCAGAATGTAGGTGTGAATATCCTGATGAGATAATGCCCGAGTAGCATCAGCATTCACAGTCAGCTCTACCCTCACACCACAGCAAGGATTGCCATCATATGCAATATACCTTATGTCATTATAGAAATGCCCAAATCGGACTAACAGTTCAGAGGCCCAAATCCCAGAATGCATTATCTCATGCATTATAAAAGCCTGCATAATGGAATGTATGTCCGAGATTGCACACTGCCTCGGAACAGCTGCCTCCACAGAACTCACTCTGACTCAATATTGGTAATACCAACAATAGACTTTATCCCAGAATGCACTACAGCTCACTTAATAAAAATGCCTCCAAAAGATGAAGCCCTTGTAGTACTTAGGACAGCATGATTATTTAGGCACTGCTTTACCGGAAATGCTTTTTTTTATCCTCCTACCGTTTTTCCTTTCCCTTTTCTCCCCTAGTCTAGAACCTTGGACACCCTGAAACAAGTAGTTTTGTAGGTCTGGTGCAATATAAAATCACCTTCAATAATGTTGATTCTTCGAAACGATGAAGCACAGGCGCATGTTAGAGGTTTGTGTATTCTAGATGTAGAGATATAGAGGTGATCAGAGCTTTTCGGAGGTGGTTCTTTTCTTCTGGAATAGTCTTCGCATGCATATTCGTTCCATCTTTGCTTCTGGAATAGTCTTCGCATGCATATTCGTTCCATTAGTAATCTTTTTGTTTTGTCTTTTTGTCCATAAAGCAATCAAATCGTGGCTTTTCTGCAATTTGTGGTGCCAAGCACTCCTCTTGACGTACTCTGGTTACATCGAAGTTACTGTCCGCACCCGGGGACAATTTATTTTGTCTGTGGCGTGTTGCAAATTTTGGAAATGGAAATATATATTATTCATCCCATCTAGAATGTCTTGTTCTGCATTGCCTGCGGTACGTGATACCCGAGAGCACAATATAAGTGAATCGAATATTTTCTGAGGACCCAATTAGAGAAGACATAATGGAGCAGATACCTTGCTTAAGTCATTGTAATTTTAAATGATATGTAGAGCACAAGCTTATTTGAACCTTGGTTGTTGAGCTTCTGTCCTTTTCTCATGGAATTTGGTGACAACAAATTTGAAACTACAGGGGATCTTGGACTGCAGCCGAAGATGAATTTTATCATTAAAGGCAACAGGCAACAAATGCCTTTTCCTCCACTAAGACTGGTGAACCAGACAGAGCATTTTGAGTTATATGCTTGCCGTTGTTTGCATTCAGTATAGAATTATGAATGCTGGTTGGATATGATCTATTAAAGTAATAACCTAGCCTGGCCAATTTATTCAGATTAACATAGACTCATTCAGTTAGCCAGCAGAGGTCGACACACAGACGGTATTAGCAGAGTCCAGTTAAGGTGATAGAATAATCTAGATAAGTGTGGATTTACACACAGGGCCCAGGTAGTGTGTGACACCTTGCAGCTAATGACAATGAACATTATTATTATTACATGCTTTATATTAGTGCTTATGGTTAATAAATAAACCTTTTGCACAAAAGAAAGCTTAAAACACTAATAAAACCACTATAAAAGTACACTACCACTAAAAAGACAGACAAAATTATAATGCAGCTCAGTACACTGAGATCATCAATATTTCATAGGATAGCATATTAAAATTGTTTTTCTAATTTAAAAGAACTTGATCAACAATGAATCTTAAGATGAAGACACAAATAATCTTAAAACAATATGATCAAGGAACATGTGCCGAATACAACAGAGCACTTAAGGTTCAAAAAGTGTATGGGCCCCCTTCCAAATGTAAAATGCAGCTGATAAGATCACCAACAATTCAGCACCAATAATGGTGCTCCAAAATTGGTCAGTGGTTATGATTTACAAAAGTCTTTATATCCAGTGTGTTCTTAAAACTGGGCAAGATTTAAGAACATGGCAGTTGGATTCAGTTGCTAGGTGGCAAAGATGGCATAATCTTTGATTGCTTCGAATGCCCCGCCCATCCCCCAATATAGATTAGGCAGCATGTTGAAGCGAGCGAAATCTTCTCAGCTTTATAGAGCACAGTTTCATTAGATTGGATCGAGGCATATTTAGTCTGAGGCCCTGAGAACAAAATTCAATAAATCTCTTTTTGCTGTGAAGATTAGACATATTGGGCCTCATTACGAGGTAGGAGGTAAGGGATCACCGGCACCGGTAAGGGTGCTGGTGCCGGCAATCCCTTACCTCCATATTCTGAGGTCCCTTAGCGGGTACCTTCCTTAACGCCTGGTCTGACCAGGTGTTAAGGACGGGACCCGCTAAGGGACTTCAGAGCTAATAACGGAACCGCAAATTGCGGTACCGTTATTAGCTACTTCCCCATTCCCATTGAGCCCTGTGGGGGCTCAAATGGGAATGGGGAATGGTTCTCAGAATGGGGACTTACCGGGTCCTCCAAGGTTGGAATGACCCCGTAAGTACCCATTCCGAGAACCCGGACCCGGTATGCGGTAAGGGGGTAGCCATGGTGCTAACAGCACCATGGCTACCTCCTTCCTCGTAATGAGGCCCATTGTGTTAGCTCTGTCCCAAACCATAGTTCTAGTTTTCAGCGTAAGATGTGCATTTGGCGAGGTAAGGGCTTTGTGCTTTAGGAGTAGAGACGTGAATGGCAAGCAGACCCAAAAGTGTACTTGATTCGCCCAAGAGATATAGGAGCTTTGAATAAACTTTACAACATTGTGTTAAGCAAAGTGATCAGAAAGATGGTAATCCAAGTTCACATCTTATGGCCTAAGACGGGCACTGCACTCGGAACACCCAAAAGAGAGCGCAGCAACTTCTATCCAGCCAATTGGCTTGTCGTGTTGAGAGCGCCTCAAGTCCATAGTGCCCTAGGAACTATACTCGTTCTATAAATTGTTAGAAGACCCTAAACATTGAATCCTCCTTTCCTGGTCACAGACTTCTTGATTACAAGCCATTTTTTTAGGATTTTAGGCAGGATATGGTCACCCAAGAAGATAAGCGCCAGATTAGATTTTATAGGAAAGCCCAAATATATGTAACTATCCACTACCTTAATCCCGGAGTGGGCCAATTTCCAGTTACATGATGTTTTTTTGCGAGATGTGCCTCCAATTACCTTTTTTTTCATTTTCGAATTCTTCATTTCCATATGGTTCAAGGTGGCAAAAGCATATAGAGCGTCCATAGAATGCTGTAATCCTATTGGCATGTAATCAAGAAGCACTGTATCGTCGGTATAAGCCAACCATGGCGCAACCTCCCCTCCAATGTGGGGAGGAAAATTATGGCCAGTTCTGATGACCTCCTCCATGTCTGAGACATTAAGATTAAATAACAGGGGTGCAAGAATGCACCCCTGTTTAAGTCCTCAGTTTCGTAATTAATCCTACAGACTCCTCACTAATTCCTTGCCTAAAGTCCCCTCCCAGGTGGCCAGGGCAAGGCAGACACTTTCTGATCCTGCCCTTGGGGTGGTGCTCTGCAGGACGATCACCTAATAGAAGAAAAGGCCCAGGGGAATGAGAGGACTCAGTGCGATGAGACGCAGTATTTGTCTTCCTCTAGGGAGGATGTCTCCTCAGTGACAAAGTATGTAATGGCTTGCTGTGATAACTATCTTATTCTTCCAAAAGATATACATATAAATAGGGGTGAAAACAATCAAACTCCTAGGTGTTGGGAGAAATTAAAACCCTTCCAAAACCCTGGAAACATTCAAAGTTAAAGACCCCCCTAACACACAAATGTACAGTGAAAGGAAATCTGTGAATAATAACGGCTTAAAAGAACTGTCTTCCCCTTTTCAATCAAGTGTGGTGACTAATCCTCAATATATTCCTTTAAAGAATATTATAAGAAACTGACAAGTTTACAAGTAAGATTCAAACTCGATAACCTCACTTTGTCATTAGGGAGTTCTAAGTCGCATAATTCCCTAAGTACTGGGATGAAGAAGAAAGCTACAATCCTACAATTTTGCAGGAGTGGTCAGATTGTTAATTCAGATGACACACACCTGAGGGAGAAAGAGGCTTAAAAGGCCCCCCAGGTGAAGGTCATTGAGAAGAACAGAGAATGCAAGAAGCAGAAGCAGCATGACTCATGCAGGCAGCCCAGCCAGAGGAGAGAGAGGACACGGGGACCACTGTTGGGCAGATAACTGCCGATTCTGACAGGATGTGTGTCTCCTGAAACCTGAACTGCAGCAGTCTCACAGCGAGAAGCATGCAAAAGGGAAGCTTGCCCTCTGGAGATCAGTTCTGCAGTGGCTGCACAGTGGGACGCGAAAGCGAAGGAAGCTTTCCTTCCCAGGAGGCTGTCTCCAGTGGCTGGCGGGCACACGGTGGCCTCATGGGTGTCTCTGGTGGCTGGTATACACCAGAGGCCCTCAGGAGCAAGAGGAGCTCCAGATACAGGTGGCGCAGGCGAGTGCGGGCTAAGAGAAGCAGTTTGCCGGGTCGCGGGGAGTCGCAGTAGTCCTGCAAGCGGTAAGGAGATCTGAAGCGCACGCCTTACCCAGTGAGTTCACAGGCTGAGACTCCGGAGCACTCTGTACCCATTCACGTGTGCAAGACAGGTGTTCAGTGAGTAAGCAGCACGTTTGAGTGAAAGTAGTTCTGAAAGTAATTTTGAATATCGAACAATTGAAAAGCAACAAAAGCGGCACTCTTGTATGAGTGAAAGTAGTTTTCAACGTAGATCTGAATGCCAAACTATTGAAAAGCAGCGAAAACCTTATGTAATAAAACCAAATGACTAACTTTCAACGTGAGTTTGAGGAATGCCAAGCAATCCGCTAAGGAGAAATTGTTAAGAACCAATACCTACAAGCATTGCCCAAGCCAAGAGACACTAACATCAAGTCAAATACAATCCAGCAGGTATTGCCAAGGACGGATGAGGGCTAATGAAAGGTCCACAAGGTATGAAACCTGCTGCCCATGCTTTGTATAACATGTGGTCAAAGCTGGTATAAGCTCACATAGCCAAAGTCAGGGGAGAAGCAGGAAACCCTATCCCCGTCAGTATGTGGTTACTTGTGCAGTGGGGAAACAAGAGTGGAAAAAAGGCTGCCCTTCTGTAAAACGATATTCAGAAGGAGAGAAGCATTATTTAAGGAAGAGTATTAAAGGGCACCAATGTGAATCGTGTATTCCCTGAAGAGTTGTTAAATGTTTTGAAGCTGCAAATTGTTGAATACTGTGAAGTTGTTGTGAACTTCTTGTCAGTTGACCTTAACCACAAAAGCACAAGTTGTTGTGAAACTGTTGTTGTGAAACGCTGTTCAGGCAGAGGGGTATACCCAGTTGGCAATCCTGTGGAGAAGTCGGCCTGGCATGGGAGTAAACCCGGTGTGAACAGAGGTAGTAGGCCTGACCTGGAAATTAACCAGGTAGAAGTTGATAAAGTGCTATAACGTGGTCCTGACAGACAATTTATGTGGCTTGTTTTACTGAAGAAAGAACTTTTCAAGCTGTTGTAAAATAATAAGTTGTATTTCTGCAGAATGTAGCAGTTGTGGAAAATCCTCCTGACCAAGACAATTATTGTTGAACTGAGAAACTATCCTGTATCTAAGGAGGATAAATTGTACACTTGTTCAAGGAAGAATAAGACCCTTCTATTTTCTTGTTGAATCACTGGAGTGTTGGAACTTTCTGTTGACAAGTTGAAGTTGCAAAGAACTGGGTTGGAACTTTGTTGCAAACCAGGATTTCCTTATTTTCTTTTCTTGAACTGTGAAGCAGAATCCTGCTGAAATCTGGGGAGGGGGAATTCACCCAGGTTATAATGAGAGACTGTTCGTACAATATGTATTCAATCTTCATTGTTGTGAACTGCCATGCATTTCCTCATTTCTTAATTGTATGTATAAGTGTGAGGGACAGATCTCCTATGTTGTGTTTCCTTTATTTTAGGCTGGGAAATCCTCGTCAAGGTATGGATAGTGAGGCGTTTATCCAACCGTCTAATAAAATAATATAGCATTTGTTGAGAAAACTTCACAAAGTTGTCTGCCTCACATTTCTGACCCCTCACAGTTTGTAGGGATGAAACAAGTGATATTGATTTACTTCAGAGTACATTGATTTGCTGTAGTAGATCAGGTGAGGGTCAATTCCCAATTGTGCTAATTTGTTCCAAAGCTTTGAGCGTGACACTGAGTCGAATGCCTTTGAATAGCCAATGAAACAGAAGTACAATTTCTTGTTGGGAGCGTGGTGGGGGGCACAGATCTTATGTGTAGTATTGTGAGCGTGTATGAAACTGGTCTGAAACTTTTTTAAGAGACCTTTTCCCTCAACCCACTTTTTCACGATAATGGCAGAGAATATCTTGGAATATTATTGGTTTATTCGCCAGAGCGACAAATGGGCCAATTATTACTTCCACCGACCTTCCAAATGTTTGTACATTTTGCAAGATACAAGGTCGGCATTCTAAGATTTATATAAGTGATTGTGCATATGGAGGGGAAAAAGCATCCACATATTTTTCATAGCCAGTACTTGTTTTATCTTCCAGATATTGGTGCCCCCTGATAGTTGTTGACTCAAGGTCTGAATCTTGGAGAGAGACAACAAATCCAATGCTGCCCGTTTAACAATAGCTTTAGATTCAGTACCAATTACATAGGGATTATCCCATAAATCACTAAAACCTAGGGCAGTCAACCCTTCCTTTATATGCCAAAACCAGGCAAGCGAGCACCCCCCCTTCTAATGACAGTACATGACTTAGCGCAACCTTATACTTAAACAGCTCAGGTGTTTCCCAGACCCGAATCCACTTCATCATAGACCAAAGCCCTATCTCATCAATGAACAAGTTACTTACCAACTGTAATGTTCTTTCGACTGGATGTTCCCTCCCACGTATTCCTCATCTTTTGATAAGTCGTTATCTCCAGCTTCGCTGCTTCGGAAAAAAAGAATTCTCGCCAGAGGGTGCTGTGCTCGAGGCCGTGGCGTCGATTGTCCCTCGACGGACTCCGTACTCTGTCGACGTCACCGATGGTATAAATAGCTGGAGCCGCGCCCGTTGCTTCAGTTCTGTTTTTTCGATGAACATATAGGAGGAACACCCAGGCGTGCCCCATCACTGATACCTTCTTCGTGAGAGGAAAGTGTAAGAAAACAAACTGTACTGCAGGGTGGGATGGGAGGGTCGATGACGAATATGTGGGAGGAACATCCAGTCGAAAGAACGTTACAGTTGGTAAGTAACTTGTTCTTTGAATGGATTGTGTCCTCCCACGTATTCCTCATTTTATGATAGACTCCCATAGCAGTGGCAATCTTGGAGGTGGGAGTACTAATTATAGTTTTCATGGACAGAATGTAGAACTGCCCTGGCAAATAACCCCTCATTGGAGGAGGCGGTATCCAAGCAGTAATGCTTGATGAAAGTATGCATTGTTTTCCAAGTTGCAGCTGAACAAATATCTGCTGCCGGGACTCCCCTCTTTAGAGCCGCAGATGTAGCCATTCCCCTTGTGGAACGGGCTCGAAGCCCATCTGGTGGGTCTTTTCCCGCCAATCTGTAGCATTCAATTATGGCCAAAATGATCCAGCGGGATATGGTCTGTTTTGTTACTAATAAGCCCAGTTTATGACCAGTATAACCCACAAACAGTTGGTCATCATGTCGTAATTTAATTTAGACATCCTTGAGATGTAAAAACTAAGAGCCCTCTTGGGATCTAGTCTATGCAGTCTCTCCTCTTCCTTGCCCGAATGAGGAGGAGGATAAAATGTTGGTAATATTATTTTTTGTGACAAATGGAAGTCTGAAACTACTTTTGGTAAAAAGGAAGGTTTAACTTTAAGGACTATCCTTATAAAAAACAGTATATGGTGGTTTGCATGAGAGAGCCTGAAGTTCACTAACCCTGCAGGCTGATAAGGCCACAAGAAGGACAGTTTTTAATGTTAGAAGCCTCAATGGAAAGGAGTGCAGAGGCTCAAAAGGTATGCAAGTCAAAAATGTTAGTACTAAATTTAAATCCCAAGTTGGGACATGAAAAGGTACTGGAGGGTATACGTTAGTAAACCCTTTTAAGAATTGAATGATTAATGGTATTTTGAAATATGAAACCTCTTCCGAGGTGCGCTTGAAAATGGACAGCGCAGCAAGTTATCCTTTTATTGTTCATATCTAGAGCCCCAGATTGGATAGATGTAATAGAAAAGAGAGCACTACTTGAGTGCCACATTGAAAAGGGTCCACATTCTTATCTCTGCACCAGTTACTAAACCTGTTCCAGCGACATCGGTACAACGATTTTGTTGCTGGCCTTCTGGCCGAAAGCAAGACTTCCATTACGTCATCCGGAAGATCTCAATCCTTGTATCTCAACTTCTCAGAAACCACGTGTGAAAGTTGAATGTCTTGACCTCTGGATGGAAAACCTGACCTTCCTCTTGTGAGATCCTCTCTTTGTGGAAGACGTATTGGAGGGCAGATGGACATGTCTAGAAGGTCCGGGTACCATGTCCTCCTGGCCCAATCTGGTGCAATAAGAATCATGGTTTTCCTGAACTTTCTGAACCTCCTGATTACTTGAGGAATCACGGGGACTGAGGGAAACGTGTACAGCAGTGGAAACTTCCACTCCACTACGAATGCGTCTCCCAGAGCTCCTCTTTGAGGAAATTCCCTTGAGCAGTGCTGCTCGCACTTCGGATTGATTACGGTGGCAAACAGATCCACTTGCGGGGTACCCCAAAGGGTGAAGATCTCTTGAAGGACTTCCTGTGCTAACTCCCACTCGTGAGAGACTGTGCTCTATCTGCTCAGAGCATCTGCCGCTGTGTTCTGCTCTCCGGCTAGGTGGACTGCCGATAGAGAGATTCCTTCTCGTATTGCCCAGAACAAGAGCTTCATTGCCTCTCTGCACAGTGGTAGTGACCCTACACCTCCTCTCTTGTTGAGGTAATACATGGCCACTGTGTTGTCTGTCATTATCAGGACATTCTTTCCCTGTACAGAGGGCAGAAAGGCCTTCAGCGCTAGTCTGATTACCCTCAGCTCCAAAAGGTTGATGTGTAGTTTGGACTCCGATGGAGACCAATGACCGCTGATTGTCAGATCATTGGTGTGTGCTCCCCACCCCGTGAGTGAGGCGTCGTCACTACTGTTATCTCCGGCCATGGTTGCCAAAAAGATTCTCCCTTGAGAATGTTGTTGTTGCAAGCCCACCATAGAAGATTCTGAGCAACTGCACTCGGGACTTGCAGAAGATCCGACATATACCCTGAGAACTGGGACCACTGAGTTCTCAGTGCCCATTGAAGGGATCTCATTCTCAACCTGGCATCTAGTACTAGGAAAATGCAGGATCCCATGAGGCCGAGCAACCTGAGATAATCGAAGGCCGGTAGACGTTGGGCATTCTGGAACTTTGTTACCATCTACAGAATGTGGATAGCTCTCACCTCGGGGGGCGAGGCTTTTCCCGAGGAAGTATCCAAGACTGCTCCGATAAACTGGAGCTTTTGGATGGTATCATATGGGACTTCTTGAAATTGAGGGAGAAGCCCAATTTGTGGAGGAAGTGGCAGGTGATCAAAAGATGTTCCTGAGCTTGCTTCGGAGAACTTGCTCTGATCAACCAATCGTCCAGGTAGGGGTAGATGTGAATACCCCCTCTCCTGAGACTCGCTGCCACAACCGCCAACAGTTTGGTGAAAACCCTCAGGGCGGAGGTCAACCCGAATGGCAGAACTCGAAACTGATAATGAGAGTTGCCAATGGCAAACCTCAGGTACTTTGTGTGCTTTGGATGGATTGGCACATGAAAGTAAGCATCCTGAAGGTCTAATGATACCAACCAGTCTTGAAGTTGGAGAGCCTGAAGGATCTGAGAAAGGGTGACCATCTTGAACTTATCCTTCCTGAGGAACTTGTTCAAGTTTCTTAAGTCCAAGATGGGTCTCAATCTTCCGTCCTTTTTTGGGATGAGAAAATATGGGGAGTACCAACCCCTGTTCCTCTCCGGTACAGGTACCTGTTCTATGGCACCTTTCTCTAGCAGGGTTAAAGTTTCCTACAACAGGAGCGGGTCTGGAATTTTTACAGAGTTGGCTCCCGGTGGATGATTCTGAGGCCTTTTTTGGAAGGGGAGACAGTAACCTTGAGCAACTGTTTCAAGTGCCCAAGCATCTGAGGTAATGCCCCGCCATTCCTTCAGATGCTGAGAGATCCTGTCTCCCACTGGTGTTTTGTGTAACAAGGTCTCAGAGGGATTTGGGGGCGGCTGCAGGAGTGGCTGAGAGTAAAGATGCCGCTCCCGAGGCTGATTTTGCACCTCTTCCTCGTGCACCACGAAGGAAATTTCTTTTGCCTCTTTGAGTAGCCTGTCCTCTTCCTCTACCAAATGAGGAGTAGTAACGAAAAGAACGACCCCTCCAGGAAGATGAGCCGGAATAGGGTTTTTGAGGCTGGCGCATGGAGGCACTAAGCGATTTAGCTGCCGCTTTCGAGGTCTGAAGTTTTTCTAGGCTTTCATCAGCCTTACTGCCAAACAGCCTCGAGCCATCAAAGGGCATGTTAAAGTCTGGCTTGCACGTCTGGTGCAAACCCCGACTTCCTCAACCACGCAAATCTGCGTAGCACAATGCTTGCAGCCATGGATCTGCTGATACTATCAGCAGTATCCAGTCCAGACTGGAGACATTCCCCCATTGCCTCCTTCCCGTCTTTGACTATATTCAGGAAGCCTTCCCTTTCCTCGCCTTCCGGAATATGATTAGCCGGCGCCGAAATACAGTGCCACAAGGTATGGGTAAACCTGGCCAGGGTACAGGTGACATTTGTCGATTTAAGGGCCATGCTGCCTGAAGTGAAAACTTTACGGGCCCAAGCATCAACTCTTTTATCCTCTCTATCCAGAGGGATAGTGGGATATGCAGTTTGTTTTGATGTGGATGCTGCCTGAATAACTGGACTCTCTGGAGTCGGATGCCTGTTTAAATATTCATGATCCGTACCAGCTGGTCTGCATTTCTTGGGGAAATTACTGTTTGCAGCAGCAATGCTCTCAGGATTTTCCCAGTTTTTGTCCACCGTCCTCTGAAGAGCCCTGTGGAAAGGGAGAACTGGATCGTTTTGAGGACATATACTCAATCACTCTGGTCAAAACTCCTGTACCCTGAGTCTGCATGTTCTGCAGGATCAGGTCTGGCAAACTCGAATTCTGGGGAGGTGTCGATTCCACTGGCAGAATGTAGAGTGTCACTCAGGTCTCTCATTTTAGACTCTTGATCAATGAGTTCCTCAGGAGGTTGTTTTGTGCTATATGTAACTCCAAAAGGAGTGACTTCATCTTCCTCCGAGCCAGATTCCTCATAAATTGAGGACATGGACTTAAAAAAGTCTGACCTGGGCAATGGAGTAAATCTCCTTTCTTCCTCTACAATATGTGTCGAAGGAATGGAAAAATCCTTCGAAGTTGTCGAAGGAATCTTCGATGACTTCGAAGATGACTTCGATACAGGCGTCGAGGATGCTTTTGGCTTCGATGCCGAAACGATCAACGCCGATGAAGTCGTCGAAGCCTTCAACGACTTATATTTTTTGTGTGGAACCGGAGAGGTACTCGACTCCCGAAGAGTCCTCGACGACTTGTCGTCGACTCGAGTTTTTCGAGTATCCTCGACACTACTGGCTTTTACCATAGTAGTTTTAGACTTCCCTTTGTCGTCCTATGGAGTGACTTTAGGGGTATGGCTCTTCCGAGGTTCATTCGAGGGGGTCGGGGCCGCATTCTCGAATACCTCCATCATCTTTTTACGATATTCCTCCCATTTTCTGGGGGAATCCGATTTTGTCGGACATTGAATTTCTTCGGTCGACTCAGAAGATGATGATGAGGGAGATCTATGTCTCCTCTTCATTTTTTTGAACGAGGAAGAAGAGTGTCTCGATCTACTCCTAGATCGAGATCTCTTGGAATACCTATGGCGATCCGATTCCTTCATATCAGTCGCTTTTTTATGTTTTTTGGACGAAGCCTTCTTAGAGGCTTCCCTCCCCAACGACAGTTTACCTCTCCTTTCATGAAGGGCCTTCTCGGTCATGGATTGGCAGGAACCACAGTCGTCAGTTCGGTGACTTGAACCAAGACACCAGAGACAAACTCGGTGGGGATCCGTGATCGACATTTTCGATCCACAATCTACGCACTTCTTGAACACAGTCTTGGGTGTCGAAGGAGTCGAAGAAGATGACATTTTCTTCACAGAAAATCTCAAGCGCGCCGTTCTCGATAGCAAAGCGATCGGAAAAACGGAACTGAAGCAACGGACGCGGCTCGAGCTATTTATACCATCATTGACGTCGACAGAGTACGGAGTCCGCCGAGGGACAATCGACGCCACGACCTCGAGCACAGCGCCCTCTGCCGAGAATTATTTTTTCCGAAGCAGCGAAGCTGGAGATAACGACTTATCATAAGATGAGGAATACGTGGGAGGACACAATCCATTCGAAAATTCGTTTATGGTGTTTTTCCATATGCAACAAACTCTTAAATCTAGATAATCATAATAATCCACTTGTTCTCGTCTCTGCCCCCCCCCCCCCCAACGTGACGTTTATTGGACATTTCTTAGAGAATTTCGAACGAAAAACCATGTTAATTGATGTTTTACTGATGTTAATTTCTAATCCAAAGGCTTTGGAATTCCTACAGAAACTGTGCACTGTTGTGCTAAGGCAACTGGAGCAGTTGCCAGATTAACTGCATCATCTTAATCATTAACTAGTCTGGGAGCATCCAGGCTAGTTTCCAGTAAATCAGTAATTACTTCATTAATGTACACACAGAACATCAGGGCCAGTGCAGATCCCTGCCCATCTCCTTTTTCCACCCCAAAGGATGTTGTAAGCTCCCCTGCCAAGGCCCCACCGTACAGCTGCTTGGTTGTCAGCATACAAAAACTGTATTATTACAACAACAAAAAATACTCAGAATATGCCTATCCCTCAATATCTGCCACAGCAAGGCACGTGGGACCCCATCCAAAGCAGGCTTGTGGTCGACAAATACTGCCTAGATCTTAATTTTGCTCAGAGGTAGATATTTCTGAAGTATCAGATACAGTCTAAATGTCATTCAACCTGAAAGCCTACTTGCGGACGACTAACAGAATCTGAGGAAATTGCCCAGTCACACAGATGCTTTATCTTGGCATAGATCTTGCCGGTGGCATCAAGCAGAGATATAGGGCGGTAATTTGCCAGGGTGTCGCCCCACCCCCTTTTTTTTACACCGGTACAAATTCCACTTTGCTCCAGGATTCTGGGACTCTATTGGATCTAATTGAAGCATTAAAAGAAGGAGGAGAAGCAGCCAGGGGTCAACAAGGATTGGATGGGCAATTGGCGAGGAGGTCTCTATTTTCAGCTCACACTGTCCGGCGAATTACCTTGCAGTTTTCAATTTTGAGAATGGCTTTTTGAAACAAACCAGAGACTCACGGGTTACATGCCTGGTGCGAAGATCTGGGTTGCATGCGATGATCAGGTGTGGTGCGTGTTAATGGCTGTGAGACACTGGGAGGTGGGGTTAATGCTATATTGGTATTTTATGTAGAATCGCAGAAAACGAGAGTAACTAAGGTTCCCTTGAAAACATAATGTAGCATTGCCGTAGTGGCTTTTAGTGAACAACCGTCTTAAAGCAAACATTTGCAGTAGTAAGAGTTAAAACCCATTTTTAAACCATCATTTTAATGTGTTAGAAATGTTGATGACTGCATTATTTGATGGATTGTGTGTGCTTTTATGTTCGATAGATGCGAGCATAACCGACATTAGGAGGTGAACGTGCTTTTATTGTGGAGAACTTGTTTTGCCTGAAACAAAAAAAATTAAACTAAGCTGAATATGGTCAACTTCTATTTTGAACGACGCTTTTTTTTTTACACTTCTTTGTCGATTGTCTCCATTTTTCGAAATCCCATTTTATTTTTTTTAATTTAATTTGCATTTTAATGTGCACACACAACGCCTGGGGGCATCGAGGCGCTGTTCGAAGAATATGTCTCTTAGTCGCGTATTTATAGCACGCTTAATACCCAGAGATTTTTAAGAACCGACCGAACCTGTGTTGCTTCGTGTCATCTTGTTTCCAAGGCGAGCAAGTTGCCGCTGAGCTATCCTCCCATTAACCAAAGTCTAAAATATCCCTGCTGAAATGCATGCTTAATGTAACGTAATACATTTATTCAATTAACAGAAAAATCTTAGCACTATCACTGACCGCTAGCGCCATGATGGCTTAAGATTTGAAATGTACTAAAATATACACATTCTATATTTTTTTAATTACCTCTATCCTAGCGAAAAATTGTTGAACAGATTCCATGTCCAGCATTGTAAAGGCCAACTCTGCATACAGCGCCAACAATTCAGATCTTGGATCATTAATTTAAGTCCAGTATTTGACAAAGTTTAAGCGCTAGGCTGTAATTAACCTTGTGGCCCCCATCCTCATACTGTTTCCTTAAACATCATTCAAACATTCGCCTTGCCTGGCAGGTGGTCACTCTGCAGTGGGTGAGGGTGTACGATGGCTTTTTTAAGCAGTCTCACACAGTTTACCCATTGAAAAGCTGAGCAGGCCTCTGTATGGTTGTCATAGTGGGGATGCATGGCTCTCAATTCATATGGGCTTCGTGTTGCACAATATTTGCATGTACCAGACATGATGGGCTGGAAAGAATGGAGATCGAGTTGAGTGCAAACGGAGTTCAACCCCTTAAAGCAGTTCCTACTGCAAGCCACCTCTTCGAATGTTTATTTCCCTGCACAGCACCCAGACCGAAAATCTCTCAAGGTGCATAACCTACCACTATAAGAAAAAAAAACGCCACTAGTAGAGAATACAGATGTAGCCTTGTGATTTGGGCAAACATTGCATGTATTCTGAGATCTTTAATGTTATATACCTGCGGGCTGCAACCTGTGGTCCTCCAAATGTTTTGGAGTACAAATACCATGATCTCTCTGCATTGACTATATTGACTAGGGCTGATGGGGGTTGTAGTCCAAAACATATTAAGAGCTCAAGGTTGCAGACTCCTGATATAGATCAACTACATGACACGATAAACACATTTTAGCTATATGTGTCAAACCTCATTGTTGATTTTTCTTACTAAATAGAAAGCAGTTGCCTTACGCCTGCACCACCGTCAAACCCTTTTTGCCGTTTAATAGACAGCTTGATATGGAAAGCAGAAATGAAACGTGCAAGCCATGCTCTTTTAACCAGATTAATGTCAGAAGGTCATTGTTACCTAGTTGCAGACTACAGATATTAGGGCCAGTCGTGCTACCAAGGTGCGTACACCAGGGAACGTTTGCATTTGCCCGATTCAGAGCCGAAATTGGTGGGCAGACATTTCCTGGAAATGAACGGGCGCAGCCGGAGTGGATCGAGGAGAGGAAACCCACTGTCCCAATTAAACGGTCACGCACAGTATAAACCCTGTTGTTTATAACTATATACATGATTTCATGCATTGGTGGTTTGAAAAGCTCTGCACAGACCTTACATCCATTTAAAGTTGTTGAGAGCAAAAAAAAGTGTGTAATTGCAGAAAGAGACGAATGTTCTCTCGTGGACACAAGTCGCATTCTGGTGCCTGTGCAGAAGGAGAACAGTAAGAAAGGGGTGAATGTCTCTTGGATTGGTAAATTCACGCAAGAGAGTTTACTTTTATGTGTTGATGTCATCAAGTCATAATTGGAGGGTACACTTTTCTTACTAGTTTGAGTGACGTGACTCAAGACCACTAACCCACCACGGCAGCAAACAGAGGAGGGAGGGGATGGTGCCCAATTTAAAAGGAAGCTTTTGTTAAATGTGAGCCTGATATCATGATTTCATTCCCGCTGCAATTGTTAACTTTCTGGCACTGTTTTGAGCCATGTTTATCTGCACATCAGGATCTCAAAGCCAAACCCCCACTGCCCCCAGCTAGCTGCCCAATATCTACCAGCATTCAAGAGAATGTGTGGATGAGCAACAATAACCTTAGACGAAACCGGTATAAAAATGAAATCTTAATCATGCCTCATCACCGCTCTATACGACCACCTATATATCGGCCGATTGAAATGGAAACCAGACCAACACCCTACAAAGTGCTAAAAAAAAATCTCTGAATTCTCAGACAATGTGCTAACACTGCAATCTCCAGTTAACGCAGTAGTAACAAAACGTTTCTTAGACGGAGCGTGCCCTTTTCCACTTTTTCGCACAGAACCCACACCATTATTTCACTTGTCATGAGAAGAAACGGGTTCAGAACACAGCAGCAAGACTCAGCAGCAGGGAACACAGTAATGAATGAAAAGATTGAATCGAAAATGACGAATGCACGTTTAGTGTGCATTCGGCATAGTAGATTAGATCTTCTGCCCATAATACCAAACAGAGGAGCGGGCGTTGCGTGGGTGTGTCCCACTCCCCAGTTTGGTATTATGGGCTGCATGGGTGTCTCCCGCATACACTAAAGGCAGTGCGGAAGACAAACGGGCCAAATCCCAAAAGATCAAATTACAAAATATGGGCAAGTGGGCTACATGATTTTGTAATTCGATCTTTTGGGATACGTTTTTTCACGTACATCTAGGGAACACATCACCCCAGCACTACGATCTCTACAAAAGCTACCAGTCAAGAAAAGGATACATTTCAATATACTCTGCATTGTTCACAAATCAATTCATAACCAAGGAGTGCAATTCCTGTAAAGTAAAGTCTCCATCTACTAAGAATTGACTTATACCATCAAGCCACACATTATGCCAAAAGAAGTACAAAGGATCAATTTTCCCCTGCATCTCGATGAAATTCTGGAGTTCACTCCCCAGGGGAATATGGGCAATAGAGGCACACCTGCCCTTTAGGAAAACAGTTAAAACATGCCTCTTTAGAACAACCTAACTTGCCAAGACATTGCCGAAGAGAAGCCAAACAACAGTGACTACATTGCATAGGGTTGGTTACTCAACAAGCTGCTTCAGTGACAGATTAAGTCCTACACCATGAGGATCACCTTTCTCTCTTCCCCACTAACGCAAACTTAAACTCTCCATGCTTTCGCAAAACACCACATTCCAACCAGCTATGGTATGCATCAATAACAATCCCCTAATTGACACCAAACAGCAGAACTGCACACCTTTTCCAACAACTTACAGAATAGAAATTCAGCCAATGCATGCTTGCACCATGGATACACAAGAGCTCTCATTTGGACTCAATTGCCTGCACGCCCACCAACTCATACCACCTAGAAACAAACCTCCACAGAGTCATCCTTTTTTCCAAATTGCAATGACAAACACTACAGCAAAAGCCCATTTTGGCCACTCTCCTCCCAGTAACAAAACCAGACCCTTTTTTGTCAAATCCACCAGAGTACGTGGAAACCATGCACAGTATAAATCCCACTAGCACAACAGAAAAAAACTCAAGATATATATTATGATTTTTCAAAGATGGTTATTTAATTTCCATGAATATTGCTTGTATGAGGGGTAAAAAACATCTGTTTTGTTGAACTGAGGATTTAATTTGATCTATAATTGCAAGCCTGTTTCAAATACTGACTAAAAGCAGATGACTTTACGACCGGCTCTTCTAGCATGTGTCTTCAATACCTCAAATTAGTAGGAGAGTATTCGGGGGTATTACGTTTCCGGTCTTCAGGTGTTAGCCGACCAGCCCGTCTTGGCTCTTAATCATACAACACTTTACATTCTGCTACTTGTAGTCCAAGTTTCATAAAGGGAAAATAACACTGCAACTACATTACAGTAATTTGAAAGTATGTGAGAAAAATCCACGATGCGCAGAACACCACTTGCAGCATCTATATATTAAGTGTAAAGATCACAAAGCGGGCAGTAGTTTCCCAAAATCACTAGGTAGATTGGAAAACAGAATTTATTTCAGAGTAGTTTCTTTACATTCATGTTACTAATGTTCGGAATGTGTAGAAAACATGTTCTACCAGTGATCATGTAAATGTATCCCAAGGGGCCAGATGCACCCCATTTATTGATAGAGACTTGCATTTCCTTGCTATGATTTCTCATCCTCTGCATGTACCTATGGGATTTCTGAAGCAAGCATGCGAAGAGGAACACACCGCGTTTGAGTGTTTTTTATTTATTTACCCACCCACTGACTGGCCATGGCCATGCTAATTCCTATGGCAATTTCCGACCCACTAGCTACCCTTCCCAGCCCAAACTACATCCTCCTGGGATCTGTATGAGCTAGCAGTATAAAGCAGTAACACCAAACTTTGACTGTCAGTATTATTTCTAAGCAGTCTGCCAAGAGGTAATGGCTTAATTGCAGCCATAAATGTACTACTGGTGTAATAAAAAATGCCTTAACTAAGCCAAGCATGCCTTCAGCCACATGATTTATATCTGTTCCTTACACTGAAGTCCTGTTAAAAATAAGCACTGACAAAACCATCAAAATATATATGTGACCAAACGCTCAGGGAAGCGCGAAACTCGTCATCTGGACACTCCCTTGGCGTCCTTCTTTGTTTGCTGTGTGTTTTGCCATTTTTTTTACCATCATTAAACTCGTTTTCTTTACTTAGATCCGAGTTGGTTTATTTTTTGTTGGGACTTGCAGTACCTCACGTTTGGAGTGCGGTTTTATATTTGGCCATAAGCCAAAGTCAATCCTGTAACAGTAGACACATGATTTTAAGGTTTTGTTAAATGAGAAAGATTTCAGCTACCTCACTCAGAACTGTGAAACTACCTTGCATTACGGCAAGCAATGCGCCATATCTGTGACACAGTGAGAGAAAATAGACATGAATCGTTGAGACTGTTCCTTAAGGCTCTCTGAAATAACGACAAAGAACAAGGCATCTACAATCTACAAGGACCTAAGGCCCGTGGGCATGCAATGTTTTCGAAAGGCCAGAAATGACTGCTAACTTGGTACGGTAATCATGCAGGAAAGAGGGTATCTGGCCCCCAGTGAGGTCAATGAGGGAAGCCTTAGTATGCAAACGATAGTTATCCAGCAATTAATATTGCTGAGGTCTTACTGGTCACCAAGAAAAGAATTCTCGCTCAAACTCACCACCGACAACTGCCGACCATGGGGGCAGACAAATACTGGCATGCATCACATTAGTTGACTCTATAAGACTCTTTTATTGATTGGTCTCCAGCAGCCTTTCAAAACTCGAAATGTCGCTTTCTTTTGGTCAAACACAAACTGTAACCATACAAAACATTCAACATAAGGCGCTACAAATCCCCATAAGTCCACCGTATTCAGCAGTTTTGTTTGCTTTCATGCTACACCAATCCTGACCCAGCTTCTCTCACATGTCATGTCCTGCCTGGGTCCCTTCCTCTTTATTTTGCTGTTCTTCAATCAGGTAAGTTCACACTCTTCATGCTCTTGTAAAATGGCATTTGAATCTAAATGCATGCAATCAGTTTTTCATAGCAGGACTGAATACGAATGCATGGGGAGTGTATTGACCGTGATGCAATGTCTATGGTGTTTTGAGTACTCGAGGTTGAGAAAACCATGGAGCAGTAGCACGTGTTTGCGTGGTGTAGGAAGGGCAATAGCGTTTTTCGGTGTGCATCGTCTAGTTAATATTTTACAGGACGTGAACCGGAACCACGGGTAATCTCGCTCACCGTAGGTGACTGGTTTGCGCTCCGTAGGAAGCAAGGGGGGAGGGGTTTTCGTGCATTGCATGAGTGTTAGAATGCTGGCCAGTCATCAGATGCGTATTTTCAGACGCTCTTTACACAGACGAAGCAAGTATAATAGCCATCACTGTGAGAGCAAAGGCCTCAAAAGTAATATATGTCTTGCATACTAATGGGACACTTTAACTTGCCGCCTATAGCGGTTCTCGGCCGCTTAAATAAATCTCGTATACTCATTGCAGCCTGCTGTGTTCAGGCCCAGGCACATTCTGCTAAATACCCCAAGAAAGGGGCTGACACTGAGGGTAGTGACAAGCCCCGGAAGAGGACCTACTTTTCTACTCCCTCGGGGTTTAAATTAAGGGGAAAATAGTAAGCCCCGAGAGGTAGCCAGTGACTTTAGCCAGCTAAAGAGTGCTTTTCTACTAAAATCGGCAGTGCCAGACCTCTTACCCCCCCTTCCCCAGGGGTGAAAAACACAGGGGATAAGGCCAAAGATACTACAGCTGATGATGACGATGGCAATAAGGAGGATGGTGATGATGGCTGTGCAGGCAAGCATCCTGACGAGCAAGCACAGCACAAAGAAATTAAAAGTGTTGTGCAAAAGGCAGTAGATGAAGGAGGGATAAAGAAGAAATTATCCTGAAACCATTAGAAACCCTAAATCTACCGATAGGTTGCCTTCACCTGAGGTAGCATTTTGCATGGCTCAACGCACAAGAAACTTATTAGAGAAAGAAGTGAGGTTTCGCTCTGAGAGCAGAGTGTCTGACACCGGAGTTCCCGGGATAAGTCACTTATACACCGGAATTGGATTCGAGAATGGTTACCTTTGTGACTAAATCAACCAAAGATGTCAGGAAAGGTGTAGAACGAGCCTGGAAGGGGTGACAGGACAAGTTACTAGACCTAGCGGGCCCAATACCTAAGATCATGCACCTTGCAGAGAGGTCAAAAGATACAGGAGAGCCCGTGTATGCACTAATTGGGCCCAGAGGGCCGCCTCTTAGGCAATGCCAACGGTGTGCCATCTTCAGAAAGGAGGTGCAGCTTTCTGCTAAAGATTGATAGTAAGCAAGGTGGCCTAACATGTATGAAGCGGATGAATCAGCACAAGGCATTCTCTTCAGGGATGCCTTTGCCAAAGAGATGGGAAGGTTTGTGGGCACGTACACTTTAGAAAAGACTCTGCTGTTGTATAAGAAAGATATTCCCCCGGAAGAGTTTTTGCCAGGACTGGTCACTGTAGAGGTCGATCGGCTGGTTGTTTCAACTCAGCGAAGGCCTCAAGGACCCAAAGCGCAATACTGGGAGACCAGGCAGCAGGAGCTTTCTTCCCCAGTACAGGAAGGAATACGAGAGGCCGCAGAGTCAGGACACTTTCAGACAGCAGACTGCAGCAGGCGGTAAGTGCGCAAAGCAAGCAATATCCCTTAGTGGGGGGCAGGACAAGGTTATTTACAGAGAGGTGTGAGAGTTGTCAAAGGACTATTGGGGCTTGCAGGCAGTGACAAATCAGCTTCCGGGCATCAGTGGTCCAGGGATGAATATCAGTTTCTAAACCATCAATCAGCCCCACACCTAGTACACACAAAGAGATCCGAACAGATTAGAAACACAAGCAAATTATAAACCTCGTTCTCCAATTTTAGTAACGTGGACGGAACGGCAGACTTATCTCTGAAAGGTTGTGGATCGTTGGTTAGTTGCCACACAGCGAAAATACAATTACCCAATGATAAAAGGGACTGCCCAGTCAAGGTTGTATAAAAATATCTACTTTATTATTATCACAATAGACATTTCTAGCACACTACGAAATACAACCCACCCTGTAAAGGAATGCAGAGGACAGTTTCAAAGAAGGAAAATGGATGCAGTCTGGATACTGACAGGAGGGTAGTCGGTATAGTAAATAATCACAAAAGTTCAAGGATACTTGGTTTTAGCACAAATGGAGCAATGGGTCATAAAATGTCACTACGGGCCTTCAGAGAAGGACCAGGGTGACAGAACCACAATGTACCATGTACTTGTAGGTGTTTTTGGCCTTGACAGGGACGAGTCGGCTTCAGGGCGCTTTGCAGGTTCTGCGACAGAGTTCAAGATTGTAGACAGCTGTGGATATCGGGCGGCAACCGAGGGCTGCAGGCTGGCATGCAAGGCAGCTCAGGGTCAGGAATCGTTGTCTCAGTGCTGGTCGGCGGTTCTGAAGCACTGGTCGAGGCGTCTAGGACAGCTTTAGCGACTGCGGCTTAACAACAGTCAGCAGTGCACTCGGTTGCAACTTGAGGGGCTTGACTGGCTCAAAAATTTCCATTCAGGTCAATGTTGGTAAATGCTCATCTTTGCATGTCTCCTAGCTTTTTCACTGCGCTCGTGCTGTTGTGTAAGGCAGTGGTCCAAAGCTGAGAAGAGTTTTGCAGGAAGCTATCGTGGTCTTGGTTTCTGGGTTCAGAGACCTTCTGGCACTTCCGACCTAGGAAGCTTGCTGCAGAGCCTAGCAGGGCATGCTGTGTGCGGGCTAGGTACCAGTTCTGGAGCTATTGGAGGGTCCTCTGGATTTGGTATCTCCCTCTGTTCCCTGGGAGATGTTTAGGGGAGGGTTCTTGCTTCCATCTTGGAGGTCCTGGCCTTCCGTCACTGGCGGAATATGTAAGGCAGACTTCAACTTCAGCCAGTGGACATTGATGAGTTCTTCCTTCTGCTTCTGGTTCTGGTAAAGCCTGCAGATGATCTGCCAAAAGAGGGGCTCAGCCCTCTTTTAAAGCCAATTGGGCCTCAGTGATTGGTGTAGGCTAAGCCTACCTTAATGAACCAATCCTGGGTCCCCAACAACAATCTCCTGTATGCTTGAGGTTATAACCAGAGTGCTTTGCAACAGAAAAAGTAAAGGGATGAAAACATGTAATACTAAAGTCCTACCCATCTTCCTGTCCATTGTGGATCAAAGGTTCCCTCTGGTTAATGGACCTCTGTGGTTCCTGATTAAAGCAGCATTTCTCCCTCGAAGCTGTGGCGAGACCACACTTTCTAGTTCTGCCAATCCGCATGCTCGTACCTTCTGAATGGGGTCTCCCTGCGGGGATGACTACTGTAAACACGCAGTTCCAGACATGGCATTTGACTGTCAATCGATAACGAGGGCAGGAGCTGGCATCAGGTTGACACAGTGCATATGAAAGGGTGTTGGGGTTTCCTGCCTCCATTGTTAGCCTCTGCAGTCAGGCCCCATGTGGGCCTGTTTGAATTAAACTGATTAATATGGAAATGCTGCTAACAGCAAAAGGACAGGACGTATCCATGGAGACTTTGTTAATTAGCCTGGCCATGGCAGGGGGAAGGTTTGGCCCTTCCCCTTCTGAAATGACAGTGTAACTCCTGACTATCATATCCCAACTAAACATGACAGGCGGGAACTGTGCCTCTAGGCTGTGTCCACCCTGAATACATGGGTCTATGCATATGTTGTTCAGTGAGCATAGGACAATGTGTGCGGATCAGCCCCACATTTTCCGTAGGTTGATCTACCATCATTTCATTTCATTTAAAATTTCAAAAAAAGCTGGGGCGAGCGCACCTCCACCACGCGGATGGTCGAATTCCTCACAGACAGGCTTAATATTGGAGTTCACTGAGCCCTCCAGACAGGTTCAGACCACACGGCCACTACATTTGGCGCAAGGAGAGAAAGATCTCTTACAGAGAAAGCTCCAGAGTCTGGTAGGCAAGGCAGCAATAGAGAGGAGTACCCAACAAGAACCCAATTTCTACAGCAATATGTTTCTAGTACACAGGAAGGGGAAATCGAGGTCAGTCATGAACTTGGAGCTCAACGGGTGGCTAGTTTACAGACACTTGAAGATGGAGGGGATACACCGCATCAGAGATATACTCAGGAAGGGTGACTGGCTAGGGAGATTAGGTCTGAAAGCTACCCATCTGATGATTCAAAAAGCATTAGATAAGCAGCGATTGCTTGGTTTCCATTGGAAAGGGGAATGTTGACAGTTAAGATGCCTTCCTTTCGGTTTAGCCTCGGTGCCATGGCCATTCACCAGAGTGATGGGACCAGTGGAGGCTGAGATCAGAGAGCGAGGTGTGAGGATCACTGTGCATCTGGACGACATTCTTATACCAGCATAGGACAAGATAGTACTTCAAGAGCAAGTACAGTGGGTAAGTATGCTACCGATGTCCCTAGGGTTTTTCATCAATCAGGAGTCAGAACTGGCTCCGAATCGGAGGATGGAGTTTCTGGGGTTCATTATACACACCAGGAAAGTGACATTGGAACTACCGGCACAGAAGAGAAAGGCGATCAAGACCAAGATGAAGAGTATTTTGCTTCGGAATCTAGCCAGCGTAGTGGGGTTGCTAGCGTCTTCTATTCAGGCAGTTTTTCCGGGGCTGTTGCATTGCAGAGCATTGTAGAGGCTAAAAATCAGACATCTGCAAGGCAGGGTGACATACTATCAGTTGGTACTGCTAGACGAAGATGGAAGGACAGAGTTAGATTTTTTTTTTTA
Source organism: Ambystoma mexicanum (assembly GCF_040938575.1). NCBI lineage: Eukaryota > Metazoa > Chordata > Amphibia > Caudata > Ambystomatidae > Ambystoma > Ambystoma mexicanum. The sequence continues at coordinate 677,315,092 of NC_090934.1, forward strand.
AACAACTTTTATTATTTTAAACAAACACTCCAACATTACAACCATTTAGGACGTTCATAATCAATGTTAAGACATTACATTATTTAATGCTCTCCTCCGTCCTCCACACCTCCCTCCCCAAAAATACGAGCCGCCGTATCCATGCCATCCACCTGAGCATCTTCAGGTGTCTCAATTATTGTCAACTCGTCCCGGTCTTCCATTTTTGGATTGACCTGGTGGGGGTTTGACATCGAAGTCACCAATTGTCTCCAGGCTATCAGGCGGCCCACCTCTTCCTCCCCCCTCTAGTGACTGCTTCATACAAGGCCGCAGTTTCTGCTTCAGCCCATTTCAGGAGGTCTGCCCACCACATCTCCACTCTAGGCCTGTGGGCCGCTTTCCAGCACATTGCAATTCTGCGCTTGGCCAGGATATAAGCCAGGTCTTTCATCTTGCTAATATGTCTTAGATTACGTGGCCTAGGGAAGATCCCAAGCATACATGCCCAAGCAGACCGCACGTCAAGCACCACCCCCCGGCTGGCCATTCTTGTCTTCAGTTCTACCCAGAATCTCTTCACTTCTGGGCAAGCCCAGAACATATGCAACAGCCCAGCCTCCTCCCCGCACCTGGGGCATTTCTGTATAGCCGAGCCACCAAACCTGGCTATTCTGCCGGGGGACAAATAAGCTCTGTGGGTAACATATAGCTGGATCTGCTGGAGTCTCGCATTCCGGGACACCTTCTTATGGTACTTTTGGGCTCTATCCCATTGTCCTTCTGTCATGGGTTCACCCACCTCTTCCTCCCAGTCAAGCCTCAATTGAAGCAGTTCCTTCCCCGCCTTTGTACTCAAGAGCTCATATATCCGAGATATTTCGTGCCTACCCTCCGAGACATCGTACACCATTTCTACGGTGGCATCAGGTTCTTTCTGCAAGTACTGTTTCAGGCCACCTTTCCCTCACCCGTTTCATAATCCTGGAGTAAGTGATATATTGGCCCTTATGCACCCCTGTCGCCTCCAGCAAACTTTGGAATTCCAATGCCTCCCCCTCCTGCCATATGTCTCCAAGGGTGGCCAGGCCCACCGGTTCCCAGTATCTTCGGACCCCTTTAATCAGTTGTGAGTCTCCCCCACATAACACCACCAACGGAACCTGCTGAGAGAGCGGGTCTGGGTCACCCACAGTTCTCCATGCCCTGCGCCAGACCTCCCAGCCCAGCACCAACAGTGTCCCCATCTCCGACACTTTTGTTTTGTGCAGCCACACTGTCTCTTTTAGGAAGTATGGGGCAGATTCACCCTGCAAAAGCCTGGCTTCTGCGGATTCCTCTGCGGACAACCACCTAGCCACATATAGTAGCTTTCCTGCCAAGTAATACAATTTAAAATTTGGCAGGTTTATGCCCCCTTATCACACGAGTTTTGTAGTTTCCACAGGGCCACCCTGTTCCTAGAATTGTGCCATATGAAGCCCCTGCACAGGCTATGAAGTCTGACAAAGAAACGTCTGGGGATCAAGTACGGGACATTCACAAAAAAGTGTAACAGTCTGGGTAAAACCAACATTTTGAGCAGTGCTGCTCTTCCCATCATGGCAAGGGGTGATCTGGACCAAAACACCATGCTATTTTTAATACCTTCAACGGCTTTCTCCGTGTTGCGTTTGTGCTCTACCTCTATCGTGTGGTATATGTTTATGCCTAAATATCAAAACGTCTCTGTCTGCCAGGGTATCTGCAGAATGGGCAGTTTTTCCAGTGGAACTCTTTTGTATCTCCCCAAGGGAAACACGCTGGACTTCCCAGGGTTTACCGATATGCCCGAGAGGGCGGCATAGCGATCCATCACCTCCAGCACACATTGCAGGTTCTCTTCCGGGAAGCGCAGACAGAAGAGCATGTTATCTGCATACAGTGATATCAAGTGTGTGTTTCCTGTCGTACGAATCCCCACCTCTCCGTATTGTTGCCTAAGGCAAATTGCCAACGGCTCCAGCGCAAGAATATTTAACATGGGCAACCAGGGGCATCCCTGTCTAGTCCCCCTACTAAGTTGCCACTTGTCTGAAATTATAGTGCCTGTTTTGACCCTTGCAATCGGGGAGCTGTATAACATCTTGGCCCATCTAATGTACCCCAGCCCTATCCCGTACCCTTTCAGGGTCGCCATCAACCATGGCCACCTCACTGAGTCGAAAGGCTTTGACCGCATCCAGCGACACAATCGCCCGGGTCTTTCTCAGTTTGATCAATAATATGGTGTAGTCTCCTGTGGTTGTCCGTGATGTTTCTGCCGGGGACATAGCCTGTTTGGTCCGGGTGTATCAATTTGCCAATTACTCGCATAAGCCTGTTGGCAAGCACCACCGTGAGTATTTTGCTATCTTGATTAAGCATCGACAAGGGCTTACAGTCCACATTCGGCTTGCCCAGTTTCAGGGGCGGGATGATCACCGCCTCTCGGAGGGATTACGGCAGCTCCCCCTGTTCGTAGGCCTCATTGAACATGGCCTGCAGTGGCTGGAGTCGCTCCTGCCTGTATGCTTTACAGAATTCGCTGGGTAACCCATCCGATCCAGGCACTTTACATGTGGGCAAGTGTTGGATCACTGTCTCCAGTTTGTCTGAGATGATTGGGGCCTCTAGATCTGCTTGTTCTAAGTCATCTAAGGTGGGCAGAACTATATCTTCTAATGTTTCCAGAATTTCTTGACCCATATCTCCACCTGCGTCCTCATACAAACGTTTATAATATATTCGGAACTCCTCGTTTACACCTTCCTGGGTGTTACGGATCCGGCCGTCCACATCCCTGACTTCTCTAATCACTGGTCGGGGTGTTTCATTTTTGTATAACCAGGCCAGCAGTCTGCCCGGCTGGTCTCCCCCCGCATGTTGCCTTTCTGTATATTTCTTATAATTTAGCTTACATAATCTGTCCCAGGGTTCGCTGCTAGCCTTTTGTAACTCTCTTGTCTTGGCACTGTCTTCCCGGGTGGTCCCCCCTCTTCGCATCAAGTCCTCTAACTCTCTTTCTGTTTCCTGCAATTCTCGTTCTTTACCCCCTTGGAGCCCTTTGGATTTTGATATGGCTACCCCACGTACCACCACCTTGAATGCCTCCCATACTGTTCCCAGAGATCGTACGCTACCGGCACTGATGTCAAAGTATTCCTTGATGGCCTCCCTCAGGTGCTCTCCGAATCCTGAGTCCTGTCCGTTGGGTGCAACCGTCTCCACACATGCTCCAGTCTGCGGTCTGTCCACAGTGTCCTCAATGCTTTAGCTGCTACAGAGTTAGAATGGTTGTTGATGATGGACGAGCCATTTTCAGAGACATTCCAGAGTTGGTCATAGAGTCAGACACAATCAGATCCAGTAGGGGCGCAATATGGTCCAAGGCAAAATTGCACCTCTGTATCAATTGTTTGGAGTTGCTAGCGGGCTCATTTGCTGTGTGAACATTTGTCAAAGACCAGGCAAATGGCTGCATCCTGCTAAAGATGGACAACATCTCGTCAATCCGATATATCAATCGCTGGGAGTCTGAGATCAAAAATTCTAGTAGAACTGGCAAAGGACTTCTGGCATTACTGTCTGGAGAGGTAGCTAGTAGCAGTGAAGTATGTTCCCAGAGACCAGAATGTGGTAGCGGACTGGTACTCTCGTTATCTAGAGGATGCCAGTGACTGGAAGTTTAAAAGAGCATTGTTTACAAAGTTACATCTGGGGGCCTCTCGGCATAGATCTTTTTGCCTCCAGGTTGAACGCTCAGATTCCCAGATAGATCAGTTGGAGGTTGGAACCGGTAGAATTGGGCACCAACACAATTCTGCACAACTGGGCACGAGCGGTCCATTGCGCCTTCCCTCCATTCATCATGTTGACCAGGGTTCAGGCAAAGATTCACAGAGAGGGAGCAGGGATATTAGTGGTGGTGCCGCTGTAGAAAACCCAGGCTTGGTTTCCAGTTCGGATGGAACTTTCTTATGATTTTCTGAGGATGGTTTACTTTCAGCATGACCTTTTGTTTAACCTGACAGGTCAGGAACACCCTCTAATGAGTACAGGGAGTCTGCAGTTCCCAGCTTGCTGTTTTTCAGGCCAATATGGGATCTGCAGGGAATTTTCGGAAGTCACTGCTGAGTTCATTAAAGACTCTTGGGCCCCTTCCACGCTTCGGAGCTATGGTGCCACATAGAACAAATGGGAATTCTGGTGTGATCGACAGAGTGTTCATCCCATTTCAGCACCTACAGCGCAGGTTCTGAATTTCTTAGCGAGTCTGTCACAAGACAGCTGTGCTTTCCGTACCATAGGGGTGTATAGATCAGCCATTTCAGCAGGACACGAGATAGGCGATGGCGTGACGGTCACCATCATCGAGCTGTAGTGAGACTGCCGAAGGAGGCTTGCGCAACTTCACACCACACAGCAAAGTATTCTGTCCTTTGGGACGTAGAAACAGTATTTAGATTATTCAAGCAATGGCTGCAGAACGAGCTATTATCAGTGCACAGGTTATCTTGTAAGCTAGTGATGTTGCTCCGTTTGGTGTCCGGTGGCAGAGTGTCCGACGTTAAGGCATTGCAAGTTAACAGGAAAATGGTCTATCCTGAAGTGGTGACCCTTAAAATAGCCAAACGTATGAAGAGTGAGTCAGCAATGATCTTGTATCTGTACTTTCCGCGCAATCCCAAACTATGTGTCGCTCATTGCATTAAAGTCTACGAAAAAGTGACGGTGTGTGAGGCCTGCGGGAGTACAATAGTTGTCGATTGCTCCGAGGAACCATTCCAGGCGGTTGACTCTGCCACTATAGCCATGCTAGTCAGGCAGGTAAGGGAGCTTGCAGGTATTGATTTGGAGGTTTTTTGAGCTCATTGGAGCTCATTCAATGAGGGGAGCTATGGCATCTTGGGCTTTCACAGTGGGAGCCTCGTTGCCGGATATTTTTAAGTCAGCAGATTGGTCTTCAGATGCTAGATTTAAAATGTTCTACTTTATGCCCGTTTCATCCATAGCTACGGCAGTGTTAAGTGTCTTTGAACAAGAATAAAACTCGCCTCTGGTCTTGACATAGAATGAAAATTATCCAGGCTTACAGCACATAAGAGTCTTGATTCTATTAAAGACACGGAGGCAAGCATTATTCCATGCATGATACGATGTGCATTGTAAAGTTTTCTCAATGTTGTCAGCACTGCACTGGTGATTTAAGTGATGCTGGCATATTCCTGTCCCTTATGATGTCTCTCTTTGTTTGCGGTGACGAGCATACGAGTGGCAGAGCTGTTGGGCAGCGATGGTGTGCAATTTTGAAGAAGGTTCGCTCTGCGTGGGCAGTTCTTATTCGTTAGTCTACACAAGGGGCAGAGCCGTTACTCGTAGAAAGGTTATTGTGGGACCAGGAGTTCAATATCGGATTGGTGACAGTTTAGATCCTCAAAAGAAAGAGTTAGGGACCCAGGCAGCACATGACATATGGGGGAAGCTGGGTCAGGATTGGTGGAGCATGAAAGCAAACAGAACTACTGAACACAGTGGACTTATGTGGATTTACAGTCCCTTATGTTGAAAGTTTTGTGAGGTTACAGTTTGTGTTTGGACGATAAACAATTTGAGTTTTGATAGGTTTCTGAAGAGAAAGCAATAAAGGAGTAAAGCATAATGCTCACCTATGTGTCTTTAAAAGAATATATATATAGAGAGAGAGAGAGAGAGAGAGAAAGGGAGAGCGAGAGAGCGAAACTACTGTCTACAGGTTGAACCATCGTGAAGACACTTTCAATAAGATCATAACGTGTGCCCTTGCTGGATGCTTGAGAGATTAGGAAAGATATACTGAGAAGGTTTAGGATGTCCTAGAAGGAGGCCATAAGGATGGAAAGGTATTTATTTTGTGTTTTAAGGATTTTTGGTACTGCGTTTTTACAGCATTAATGATGTATGATGGTTTTCTGATTGAAATAATTATTCTACTAGCGATGGATGTATTAGGTTTATTTTCGATTAATGGATAATCAGGGCGATGAGCTATGAAACCCCTTTTTACAATTATAGGAGTAATACAGCGTTGAGACTGGATCAAATTAACAAGAGCACAGTTAAACGTCTGTACATGTAAAGTACCATTCTCATGGAATTTGCAATGCGTGAATAGCAATGCCAACTTGAATACTCATTTACAAATATATTCTCTACAGGTATGATCCAGCCATTGTGATTGCCCTAACCATTTCTGCAGTGTTTAATACAAATGTCAAACACTATTCACACAAAAAAGAAGAAAAAAAACATTTTGCTGCATCTTGAGAGGGATTTATCTCACGCTTGCCAGACAGACTGCTTTGCCGAGATGTACCCCTAAACATTTCTAAGACTTGGGGGCAAACACAGATGGTGTTCATATGCGTGTGAATTTCCACCATTTCAGAATCGGATCTAAGCTACAACAAAAATAATCGTGATGTACCTGTTCCTCTCTCTGTACATGTGCTGCACGCGAACAGGGCCGGCTGCTCTGTGCCACGACATTCAGGAAGATATTGCTTCACGGATGCTTTTCGGGTAATAGAAATCTTATGCTATGCTTTTGAACTGCGCTGAATCACCACCCTAGTAGTTTCACATCAATGTAAAACACCCCGAGTATAGACGAAAAACCACTTGAAACTCCTCTTTCTCCACCTTTTCTCAGAGCCTCCTGCATGCAATTTGTTCTCCTTGTGTTGCTCTTATGCACAACACATCCCACTCAATACCCCTACCAACGCATAAGGGAAGGGAGAGTCATTAGTTCTTCACGTTCCTGGCTTTACCGTGAATAGAAAATTGGGTAAAAAAGTAGTGCATATCACAAAAGATAAGCAATGATAGAAAGTGTAATTCTTTGCAGCGGAAAAAAATTATATCTGTTTAATTATGTATAGAATGAAACCAGTGGCTGGTGTCAATAGCGACGGGGCAAGAACACAACCGAAAAACCTGCAAACACGTTGGTGCAGAGCAGACAACGCACACATAGTCTCCACTCAAACAATGACCATCCCTAGCCAGAAATTAATAGTTTTGTACACTTTAAGAGGGCCTCCAGGTTGTGCACAGCTAAAGGAACCGTACAAAACTTATTGAAAATGTCCTATGGCACAAAACGAACAATCTGTTTTGTACAAACAAAAAGAACAGTTGATGAAAGACGTAACACCCGCACTGGGCAGTTTAGATTGGTAGCCACTATAAAGCCATGCGTGTGCATTAATGTACACACATTTTAAATAGGTAATGGTGATGCACCACCCTGGTGTAGCTTGCGTCATCGTACAGCATGCTTAACAGACCATCATTTACTGTCTGAGGCATGGTCTTGGTCATGTTGGTAGATTGTATGGACAGCACCAGGTGATGGAGGACTGTGATCGATCTACCCATCTGCCCTTTGCAAAGCACGAGCATTGTGTGTGGCTGGCGAGGCTGAAATCTGCATAGAATTCCACCTGGGATTTATTGCATTGCAAGGGATTCGTTTAAATTCTACCTGGCATCTACGGATATGGCTGGAGACATTTTCGATTGAATGGGTGAACTTTAGACAGGTAAAACCAGAACCCCTGGAAGTACATCCATTTGCAAAAAAAATGTAATTGCACAGCGGGAACCATTTACTTGCACTTGCTAAGTGGTCCTCTCCATGTGATTATGGGGTCATTCCAAAATGACCCCATCTTATTATTGTGCAGTTACCTTTCCCCACTCAACCTTGCAACGTGTTTAAAAGTGCAACGTGATCATTTTGTAATTAACAAAAGCCATGCTCAACATTTCACCATGTGTAACTATTAGAGTGATATGTTCCCCTGTGAAAGGTACAATCAGCTAAAACGTGGTCATAAACTCTCCGGGGTGGGGACCATTAGAGAGAACAGGTTATTTGTCTGAACATTCCCAGTAGAGGGGATGGCACCATTTTACAAATGTAATTGCAAGACATGTAATTCTAAAGGGAGCAATTGCTTGCGGCACGTTTCAACATATTCAAGGTACATAATATGTCACAGAGATGGCATAACTTTATAATATTACACAGTCAACCCAACACACAAACATTAAAAAAATATGTTTAGTATAATCTCAATTGCCTCATTACATGATAAAAACACTTTAAAACGTGAGCACTGCAGAACTAATATCACCCATGTCCTTCCGATGAAAAGGTCACCAAATCATGTTTGTTTTCATCCCCTTTCATTGATGCTACTTTATTGCTCAGCACCACTCATTGATACTACAGCATTTCAAAACTGCAGTCTCAACCTATTGTCCAAGAAGTCAAGGTGCCAGGACCCTTCATTTGTGTCGTTGGTCTGTTTGCTAACAGGATTTTTTTCTTGGGGTTTCGGAGGTGCAGACTGATATGCAAATGTGTATTCTCATCTGGCATGGTAGAGAGGCAAACCGTGGTTGAAGACCCCCTGAGTGCGTAACAGCCCATAGAATGTTCCATATTAACTCTTCTTCTTTCTCAGTAGAGGACGTCTCGCGTAGTTCGCTAATTTCTCCTAGTTCCGTTTGCTCAAGTCTTCGTTGTATCACCTGGCGGCGTTTGCATCGCTCTCAAGAGATTCCTAACATGAGTCCATAGAGCGGTAAAAAGTGCTATAAGAATCTTCATTAATCCCATCGGTATCCCCCAGGAGCGCAATTATGTCCAGAGCAAATTACTTACTTATCTTCGCTGTATATTTAAATGTGGAGCATGGGCTGTAGAACTTTTTTTCTTACAGCTTTCTAAATTTAATTCCCTACACACTAGGGTTGAACAACATTACACAAGTTCGAAAGGAGCACTGCAGAGAAAAATCGTATACACACGGAGACAACATTGAGGGTGTAATCAGAGAAACGACAGAGGAGGACAAAGGGGCATAAATCGGATCCCATAGTGAAGAAAATTAGCACTCAAGCTGGCTCAACCATAAAAGAGACTATAAGCTAAATGTGGAGCCTACCATCTAAAGCAGCATGAAGAGAGCCCACGTTACATCAGCCTAAATAAATTGTGGAATCAAAAATCTCGATGCTGGCCTAAAGTACCATGCAGAGGAAAACAACTATGCCCGAACATTAAGTCACTGAGCCTGGTCCCTAATTAGAGGTCTGAATAGTACTAATGCAGACTGAAGTGTATGTCACTTGCTGTGAAAGCACGATACAAGTAGATCTGTGGCAACCAGCACATTTAGATGTCATCAGTTGGGGCATCACAGTGTTTGCACTGTAAGACATAGTATTAAGGAATTACCCTGTGATTTATCATGTAACTAAGCAAGGAGACGTATTGAAATGCATAAGACAATACTTACATTGAAGGAAAAAAAAAATCCATGTATGGGTTTCAATTCAGAGGGTTGTGTTTCCTTGGACAGCATCAATTCTGTTTACTTTGTGGAGAGTGCTTTAAACATTTTCATCTCTTGATCATCTGCATTGGGAACATTGTTTTCTGTACCCATCACTCCCGTATGGAGGGTTACCCAAGTCATTTCACAGGTATCAGCCCCATATGGCTGGGAGGTCCCTCATTTTCAGGATCTACGTCCAAATGCTGGCAACAAAAGACCAGCTTTGTAGATTCAAATCATCATAGACCCAACGCACAGCAAGTCACGTTTCTGTGCCCAACCTTTTGTGCCCCATGCTTCTGTCTCTGTGGCCTACAGACAGCGAACACATTTTTACTCATGAACTGCCATAAATGTAATGCTAAAACCTGCCTGCATTACCACCACACCAGTCGTATGGCAACATATTTACAGTGCAATCACAGTGCTCTTTGGCATGAAAATACAGTCATTGATGTAGACCTAGGCTGAATAGCTGGCGGCGAGGGCTGCACATTCTTGGTCTAGCAAATCAGCTAGAAAGACATGTGTTGGTACTTTTTCGTGATGTTGAAACACCCTCGTACTAGGCGAATCTGTATCATCCACACGCCTGGCATAGTAGCATTTTGGCACATGCAGCTTACAGTGGTCTTTTTTATTAAAATGGGGAAATAGTAGACATTAACAACAAATTGTGGATATTTGAGAGATTGTAGGTCCTCACAGCATTTTCAACTTGTATAGTCGGACGCTGGCCTTTTTGCAACAGTTGCATACTCTGTGGCATCTTGTTTGCCATGTGATTGTGGAGGATCACGTGTCTAAACACATCTGCAGTGTTTAACATAGACTGAACTTGCACACGTTGTAGCAGTTATTTGCCCTGTGATTGGGGTGGAATGGGGGACCACACACGCTGCTGTGTTTATCAGTAATTATTCTGTCAGGCATTGGGTTAACGTGGACACGAGTGCAATCCGTACCCTCACTATTGGTGAAGGCACGCAAGATTGGGCCAACACTTTAATGAAAGGCGCTTCACGCAATGTTGTGTTGTGTTCTACTTAGACTGATTAGTTCGGCACTACCAACAAATATGTATTACACATTTGGCTACCTTTGACTTATTCCAATAGTGCACACCCATCCGTGCTCTAGCAAACACGTGATTGGTTAGGAGTCTTCTACTCCGAGACACTAGATGTCACTGGGGTTTATAGTCATAATCTCGAATACAAATATGTCGAAAGTCATAATGTCGAAAAAATAAAGTCGAAAACAAAAATGTCGAATTTCTTTTTTTTTGTTGATTTTTATTCGAAATGGGGGGGTTCCCCCCAAACCCCCTTTTTTAATTTTTTTTTTATGTTTTACCCCTTTTTTTTACCACCGGAACCCCAAAAAAACATGTAAATTAAAAAAAAAAAAATTCAACATTTTTGTTTTCGACATTATTGCTTCGACATTATTGTAATTCGACATTTTGTTTTCGAGATAATGACTGGACACCTGTCACCGGCAATCCTCTTGAACACCCTCTGGGGCTTTATCTCATTAACCAATTGGCAGCACTCTCGCTCCATTCAGGTTGATAAGCCATGTGACCGGTAGGAAAGAATAAGTTTAACCTTACACCTGCAGCACTCACACAAGAGCGCGGAACTTAGAATGTGCACACAGTTACTAGTGCAGGTAAGAGAACACAACGTGAATTGTACAAGTGTGAGTGGCAGGGGAACCTATTGAGCACTTTTATTCTGTTCTGCGCTACTGTAGCTTTCTACCAGTTGTGGACACCCTTATTAACGTGTATGGCATAGAAGCGCTCTCGCGGATAGCAAGCTGTTCTGAAAGGAATAGGTCATTTTAGTGCATGCCTACTAGTTTGATTTAACAGAGTGTGTCCTTACCCTTCAGCGGGTTGAATCGACTTTTACAGATGTGACCAACTGTGCTTGCACTCTCACAGATCATGTCGAGACCCACCATTGCCAGGGTAGCCTTTTCTTTTGAAATTGGGATGTTTTGGCCTCATTTCACACGCTACTTAAGGGGATTTAGTACGTGTTGTTCAGTTGAGCAGTTATTCAAGTCGTGAGTATGTAGCATTCACCGTCAGATGTACCCATCGAACTCCACTTTTCCGTTTCTTTCCCTCTTTTCTCCCATCTATCAGTTACATGCCCTAATCTGATTGCAACAATAATGTATATTGCTTGATTTGGTTGTTTCAATAATTGCGCGCATTTAAATCCACATGTTGGGTGTGTTGACTGTACATTACACCATGCTGGTGACGGGATGTTTACCTGCATCACTGACACAAATGTCACAACGGGATATGCACGATTTTGACTCATTACAATGATGTTGGTACCCCCGGTTGAAAAAAAACAAATGAACCCCTGAAGATTTTCAACATCTTCGATAAACTGGGTGGGGGCGACAAAGGGTGAGTAAGAAAGGCAGACTCCCCACAGTCGAAGAGACTAGCTTTCCGGAAAAAACTTGAGCAAGCAAAAAAAAAAGTACTGACAAAAAAGATACCGGCTAAGATACAGCACTACTATTCGAAACATTCAGAGACCCGAAACTTCAGAGTTGTTTGTTAGAGGGTCAAAGAAGCCTACTGTCAATGAAAGTGCGAAAGAGATTTCAGATGTGGACGCTCAAAGGGCAGCACCATGATATCAATGCAGATTTACTAAACTGGTCTACTTATTCTGATGACTCAAGAGTCAATATGCTCAATTGGGCCGGAAAATCAGTCACAGAACGGAGAACCCGACTCTAAACTCTGACCAGGAGGATGGAGAACAGGCTGAGAAACTGGAAGAGGAACCAGAGCAAAGCAACAAAAAAAGGCCAATCAAGAAAAAGACTCTAAAGGTCAGATTCTCAAAAGACTGTAGAATTGTTGAAACAGCCAACTTAACTAGTCGAAGAACTCCAAGCAGTGGTGGTCAGTCCAATGAGAATCAAGACAAAACCATAATGGATGACCCTGACCCAGAGCAATTGGTAATAGAAGAGTACACAATCTGGAATCAGAAGAGATACGGCAACCTGGAAAGGAAGGAGTCGGCTCAAAGACCGACTGGAAGATCTGTCACACAAGAAAAAGACAATATCAGAATAACTAGGGTGGTTGACAATTGTGATAACAGATCCCCCTCGCATTCTAGGTTGGTCGAGAACTGTGATAACAGGTCTCCCTCTTATTTTTTGTTAGAAAGGGTCTTAAATATCAAAGACAACCTGACCCTCAACAGAACTAACATTATGAGACTCATGGGTCAATTTAAGAAAATACAATCGAGGGACATACTGTTAATTGAATTCCCAGAAGATAAGCGCCTAGACAGAGCCCTGATCTACATATCGGACCACAGAACTAAAGATACTTTCATTAAAGAAGGCCACAGACTCCTCACTATGGGTTTTTGGGTAAAAGAAAGAGAAATACCGTCTCCCACATCAACACTTATACCCAAAGAGGTTTGTCATCGCCCTACTAAACCGGTATATGTGGAGTCTACAAGCTTGAGAGGCAGGGAGGCTCGTCCTGAGGAACTGTTGAGTAAGAAGCAGGCAATAGGAGACAGACAAGCCCCACGCTGGGCAGGACCAGACGATCTGGGAAGCAAAATCCGCTGTTTAAACAGCCCAGAGCGACATGCCCAGGTAGCCCAAGAGAAGATTGGAGTTGGCTAGCGGGCACATTGGCCAGGAAGTCATAATGCCAAAAGCTCTCAGAAACTGCCCTCTTCCAGAACTTGACCACCTGTTCCTGGAACACCAGGGGATTCACGCACTTATTTGGGGAAGGGGGAACTCGTAATTGAGAAATATGATATATTGTGCCTCTAGGAGACTTGGCTGAATGAGGAACCATCCCAGGAAGGATACAAAGTATTCATGAACCCCGCTGTCAAAGGGAACCTCAGACAACCCATAGTAGGACTGATTACAGCATGTAAAAGAACAAACGGCTGGACCAAGCTCTGCGCCCATAACCCTACGCCACTGATTCAGTTTGTGTTTCTGGTAAAAAGGTACAACGAACACATCTGGCACCTCCTGATATGTAACATCTTCTGGAATCCTGCATCTTCACTTGCAGCAAATCTTCAAGAGACGGTTATGAATTACATCGATGAAGTTAGAACTACCTACAACAACATTGACGGTTTGGTATGTGGGGACTTGAATATGGAATGTTTTGACTCTAGGAACGAATTGATAACTAATCCATCAAGAGTTGCCACTTCGAAGATATTAAGGGGTATAAGTTGGAGTGAAGATCTACAAAAAAGAAACATAAACTTGAAGAATGGCAATATAAGGGGTGACATTCCACCAAAAGCAACCTGGAAGAGAGGTCCCTATACCAAGATCCTAGACTATATTTTCATGTCAGAGACTCTTTTTGGTCAGACGAGTCACTTAGATGTGATACCATGTAACAGTGACCACAATCTATTGGAGATGGTGGGAAGCCATGCCGAAGATACCGTTGGGCAGCTTTTCCATTCACTCAATACTGCAAACATTGAGGTCACACCGGGTCTTAATAGAATCTCTTCTATTGACTTCAGTAAACTAACTACGTCCTTTAATGGCAAACACAGGGACGCCTCTGGCAACACCATACCACCACTCCATTACCCATTAGCCTTGAAAATCTTTCAGGCTAAAGTGAGAAAAGGTTTAAAAAGTGTGTTTACAAGGAAACACGTCTTCAATATGGACATCTATGAAAATAAAAAGTCTATTTGAAAACTATCTATGCAACTTAAAAAAGGTGTGCTCCCTGATGTAAGAGAAAAGTTGAGAAAAGAGAAAAAATCACTTAAAAATTGTTTGAAAATGCACTAGCATCAGCTCTTGCAGGCAGGCGGGGAGAGAATGTTGGGCCTGATGGCCAATAAGAACACAGCCGAGATCTGGAAGCTGCTCAACTCTACAACGGTTCCACAAGATTTGATCCTTGAAAACTCAATACCATCGTCAACATGGGAGAAAGATTTTGCAGGCTTGTTCTCCAACAAGTTGGGGGAAGTACACAAAAAGGTTACAGTCTCCAACTTACCTTGGACTTTTGAATTCGATAGGGAGGAGATACGTAACCTAAGTAAAAAATGCAAGCGCATCAAGGGCGGCGGGCCCTGACGGCCTAACAAATTCTATTCTGAAGCAACACCCAGAGCATTGGGCCGACTTCATGCTGTCTCTGTTTCAGGAAATTAAATCAACAAAGAAAATAACCATCTCTTGGACCAAGTCAATTGTGGTCCCGATTTACAAAAAGGGCGAGAGATCTGACCCTGCCAACTACAGACCGATCGCCCTTTTGAACATGGTAGGAAAGCTGTTCTCATACTCCTGAAACATTTGAACACATGATCCCAACAATCACACCACCAAGACTGATTGCAATCCGGGTTTAAAAAAGGGACGGGAACTGCCCTAAACCTTTTCCTGATAAATTTGTTGAAATGCAGGGCAAAAGCAACTAAGCAAAATAAGACCTATATAGCGTCCATAGACTTGGCCCACGCATTCGACTCAATAAACAGGAACATTCTATGGGAAAAACTGTCAAAATGGGGCTGTCTGACACTCTGGAACAACATTAAGAATACGATTGGATAGGGCAGGAACTCTGTCGAGTGAAATTGGAAAAACATTGTGGATAAAAAAGGGCTGCAGACTGGCACCAGCCATATTTACCTCTACATATCCGACATTGAGGAGGCTTTTGAAGATGTGAGATGCTTCTGCCCAAGGATCGCAGTTATCCCAGTAGGAAGATTACTCTACGCTGATGACCTCCTAATCATGGACCAAACTGAAGTGTGTCTGCAGAGACAGCTGAATGCCTTGTCTAAATATGTGGGTGCCAACTCACTAACCATCAACCCTAAGAAATCCAAAATCATGGTTATAGGAGAAGCAAATAGAACCCGCAGAACGAAAAGAAGCTGGAGTCTTCAAGGGGTAAAAATACCGGAGGTAACATCAATGCAGTATTTGGGGTTAACAGTGAATACTAGTATGGTAGACACATGGGGTAATGGCCGTGAAGTCAAAAGCTAAGAACCTAGCAACCCGGGCTAGAATAATCAATCGTAAATATGGCAAATTTACTACCCATCATCAACTTCTATAAATTGAAGGTGACTCATTTTGACGTATGGCTCTGAAACTCAGCTACAACTTGCAGGCTCTCTGTGGCGGCAGGTTGAGGGAGCATTTTGGCGACATGTTCTGAATATGCCAAGCACCCTCCCGGTAGAAGTGATCAGAAGAGAAATGGGAATG
Organism: Ambystoma mexicanum; assembly: GCF_040938575.1. NCBI lineage: Eukaryota > Metazoa > Chordata > Amphibia > Caudata > Ambystomatidae > Ambystoma > Ambystoma mexicanum. The sequence goes on from NC_090934.1 coordinate 677,330,787, forward strand.
GTGTCACTGTACACCATCATGGTTTGGAGATCACTGTCACTGTTGAGGAAATGTTTACAACCACCAGGCGAAGGAGGGTGCGAAGTCCTACATAAGGCCATTTACTCAAACAGTGAGAAGCCTCTAACTGAATGGAGATCTACATGTGTGGACATACTGAAAAGTCTAGCATTGAGTGAAGAGCTTCTATTTGAAAATCCTGACCACGTCAAGAAGAAACTTTGCGAACAGGACTGGATAGACAGGTGAACGGATTCGGAGCATGAAAAGTGGTGGAGGGATAACGAAAGATACAAGGAAATGAGGCCAAGTTCCAAGATACTTGACAAAGTTCCTCTCTCCCACTCTGAGAAGATTTAATGTGGTTCTGTTTAAACCCGTTTCCAACAAATGAAGTTCTTGGGAGACGCAAAGTAACCTCAATGCGAAATTACACGTGTCGGCTCTGTAAGGGCACGTTTGAAACCCTTGAACACCTAACTACTGAATGTGAGTCACTGAAGGACTTAAGAACAACATACTTGTGACATTTGTTTCAAAATTCAACAACAACATCCCCCAACTCACTTTGGGTAAACTTGTGTCAAGGGAGGAGAAACACAGAGATTCTAGCCTTGTTGGCCTTCGTCAAAAAAATCTTTCAGAGACTGACGGTGGAAGAAGACGAAAGGAAAAGATCTACTGAGACGAGAGGAAAAAACTGATGAAGACTGGAGCTTCTATCAGACTTCTGGCAAAGGGTCTGGGGGTTTTATTTACTTTCTTTATTCTTTCATTTTCTTTTTTTCTTTTTATCCTTCATACTTTTTATCGGATTTTACATATCTCATCTTGCCAGCAATTCAATGGATGTTAGTTTTCTTTTAGTAAATAGCATACTAAAGTTTAAATGTAAAACTATAAACATGCTAATTAAAATTTTTTAAAAATGATGTTGTTCAACTCTGTTGCTATCACATGTATTTTTTGTTTTGGGCCCCCCTGACTGATGGTAACCTGTAATAATTTATGTACTCGCCCTGATGATGGACATGTAGCCCATGAATGCATTGGTATAGTAGCGTTTTGGCAGAGCCAGTTTACAGTGGTCTTTTTACTAAACAGCTCGGTCTCCTTTAAATCAAAGAGTTTGATGTCATCTTTGCTTGTCATGGTACACTGACTAACATCACAAAAAATACCAACAAATGTCTTTCTAGCCGATTAGCTAGACTAAGGGTGTGCAGCCCTCATCAGCAGCTATTCAGCCTAGGTCAACATCACTGCCAATATTCCCAATGCCCCGTGCAGAGGCATTATTTAAAGGGTATCTAGCCCAAATGTAACTTACAACGTACCTACTCACCCACTAATTGATCATATAGAACCCTAATTAAGAGGTGCCCACTCAACCACTTGAGTTTATGAAAAAACACAGTCATACCATACCATACCATACCAGGCAGTTTTTTTTTAGCAATGTCAAAATCCTTTTACTAAGATTCTGGTATAAAACTAAACACCTCAAATCATCCCTTTATACTATACTTCAGTGAGGCAACTCATTTCCCTAAATGCAAAAGGAACATTTCAAGCACAACAGTACTTTCGCCACAAATACCATTAAAACATCAGCATTACAATCAAGCTATTTGTGACAAGGGCAGGAATCTGGAGGAAATGTGTTGAATAGGTGAGGTATTGGCTAAGGAATGAAGTGGTTCTGCAGTGGCTGTGTTACTCACCAGTTGGTAGACCAGGTAGTGGAAGGAATGACTGCAAAGAACAAGTTACTTTCTTACCTGGTAACGTTCTTTCGATGGGATGGTCCGACGACGTATTCCATATCTATGACAGGTAATGTCCACAGCTGTGCTGCTGCGGAAAATCTTTGGCATCTGCGTCCTACGTCGATGACGTCGATGCACCGTCCCCGAGGACCTCCTCCGAAAGCCGACGTCACCCGATGTGATAAGTAGGACGCACGACGCCCATAGCCTCAGTTATAGTTTTTTCCCAGAACGTGTGCCACCAGTTTTCTGCCAGTCAGACACGCAAGGCCTTGCGGAACGCAAGCTGCAATCGCAAAAGAAATTCTGCAGCGGGGAAGGCAGGGAGGGAGCGATATGGAATACGTCATCGGACCATCCCATCGAAAGAACGTTACCAGGTAAGAAAGTAACTTGTTCTTTGAGGGGATTGGGTCCTCCGACGTATTCCATATCTATGACAGACTCCCAAAGCAGTACCAAGCAAGGAGGTGAGAAAGAATTTAGAATACCAATTTAGCATGCCCAATCAAATTGCGGAATAGAGAACTGCCTTGCCAAAGGCCAGATCTTGCCCTCTGATGGAATCGAGGGTGTAGTGACGTACAAAGGTATGTACTGAAGCCCAGGTGGCCCAGGTGGCTGCATCACAGATGTGATGAATAGGAAATCCCCTCTGTAGGGCAGTAGACGCAGCCACTCCCCTGGTAGATTGGGCCCGCAAGCCAGCCGGAGGGTCCTTAACCGCCAAGCGGTAACACTCGGAGATAGCTAAAATAATCCAGCGTAACCAAGGAAAAGTTGATCGTCCACTCTGACCCGGGACATGCGCGAAATATAAAAGCTCAACGCTCTCCTAGGATCTAGCTTATGGAGCCTCTCCTCTTCCTTACCAGGATGTGGAGGAGGATAGAACGCCGGAAGAACAACCTCCTGGCTCAAATGAAATTCCGAAACCACCTTCGGAAGAAAAGAAGGACGAACTCTAAGGACAACCATGTCCTTCTAAAACACAGTGAAGGGTGGCTTAACTGAAAGTGCCTGTAACTCACTCACTCTGCGAGCATAAGTAATCGCAACTAAAAACACAGTTTTCAGAGTCAACAGCCTCAAAGGGCAAGAATGTAAAGGCTCAAACGGAGCACCCATAAGAAACTTAAGAACAAGGTTCAAATCCCAACCTGGCACCAAAAAAGGTGACGGAGGGAACACATTTGTGAGCTCTTTCAAAAACTGCGAAATTAAAGGAATCTTAAAATAGGAAAACTCTTCAGACGAGCGCTTAAATATGGACAGCGCCGCCAGGTAACCTTTAATGGTGCCCACCTGCAAGCCCCTGTGGGCCAAAGAAAGCAAAAAAAGACAGAACCATGGGTATGTCACATTCAAAAGGATCCACATTCTGAACTCTGCACCAGTCGCAGAACTTTCTCCAACGGCAACGGTACAGAGACTTTGTTGCCGGCAGCCTGGCCGAGAGCAACACCTCCATCACGTCTTCAGGGAGGTCCCAATCTTTATATCTCAACCTTTCAGAAGCCAAGCGTGAAGATTGAGGGATCTGACCTCTGGATGGAGAACCTGACCCCCCTCCCATGAGAGCAGATCGTCTCGGTAGGGAAGACGACGTGGAGGGCAGATGGAAAAGTCTAGAAGGTCCGGGTACCATGTCCTCCGGGCCCACGCCGGAGCAATGAGGATCATCTGGGAACCGAACCTCTGTAACCTCCACAGTACTTGCGGGATGACGGGGACTGGAGGAAACGCGTACAGCAGTGGGAATGACCACTCCACCACAAACGCGTCTCCTAAGGCTCCTTTTGGAGGAAATTCCCACGAGCAAAACCTTTCGCACTTCCGGTTGACACTGGAGGTGAAGAGATCCACTTGAGGGGTCCCCCAAAGGGCGAAGATCTCCAGGAGAATCTCCTGAGCCAGCTCCCACTCGTGAGAGAGCGAGCTCTGCCTGCTCAGAGCGTCCACTGTCTCGTTGTGGTCTCCGGCCAGATGAACAGCCGAGATCGAAACTTCCTGCTGGATGGCCCATAATTCGAGCTGCATCGCCTCCCTGCACAGCGGAAGTGACCCTGCCCCCCCTTTTTGTTGAGGTAGTGCATGACCAATGTGTTGTCCGTTAGAATCAGGACACTCTTTCCGCGCACAGTCGGCAGAAAAGCCTTCAGGGCTAGCCTGACGGCCCTCAGCTCCAACAGATTGATATGGAGTCTGGACTCCGACAGAGACCAACGACCGCTGACTGTCAACTCGTTGGCATGAGCTCCCCATCCCGTGAGGGATACGTCCGTCACGATCGTCACCTCCGGCCAGGGCAGCCAAAATGGGGTCCCCTTCCTCAGATTGCCCTTAACGGCCCACCACAGAAGGTCCCTGGCCACCGAGGGCGGCACCTGAACAGGGTCCGACAGCCTGCTGGAGGACTGAGACCACTGGAGCTTGAGTGCCCACTGCAAAGATCTCACCCGCAGACGAGCCTCTGGCACCAGAAGAATGCAGGTTGCCATGAGGCCGAGCAGTCTCAAGAACTCGGACGCTGGGAGATCCTGGGCAAACTGAAACTTGTGCACCATCTGCTGAATGTGAAGAGCCCTCACCCGAGGAGGAAAACACTGCCCAAGGGACGTGTCGAGCACTGCTCCGATGTACTGGAGCTGCTGCGTTGGTGTCAAATGGGACTTCTTTAAATTGAGGGAGAAGCCCAGCCTGTGAAGGGAGTGGCAGGTGACGGACAGATGATCCAGGACTTGCTCGGGAGAGCTCCCCCCTGATCAACCTATTGTCCAGGTAGGGGTAGACGTGAATCCCCCTTTCCTGAGATGCGCTGCCACCACCACCATGAGCTTGATGAAAACCCTTGGGGCAAAGGTCAATCCGAACGGCAGGACCCGAAACTGAAAGTGCGAGTCGCCAACCGCGAACCTCAGGTATTTCTTGTGCTTGGGATGGATCGGCACATGGAAGTAAGCATCCTTGAGGTCGAGAGACACCAACCAGTCCTGAAGTTGAAGGGCCTGGAGAACTTGAGAAAGCGTCACCATCTTGAACTTGTCCTTCCTGAGGAGTTTGTTCAAACCGCGCAAGTCCATGATGGGTCTCAATCCCCAGTCTTTCTTTAAAACCAAAAAATAAGGGGAAGACCATCCCTTGTTCCTCTCCGCTACAGGCACCAGTTCTATGGCGCCTTTCTCCAGCAGGGCTTGAATTTCCTGTGCAAGGAGCGGATCCGGAACCTTCAAAGAGAGGTTCCCGGGTGGATTGTCGTGAGGCCTCTGCCGAAAAGGAAGACAGTGGCCCTGGGTTATGATCTCCAGACCCACACATCCGAAGTAATGGCTTGCCACTCTACAAGATGCTGCGCCAGCCTTCCCCCAACCGGCGAACCATGGGACCTGGCCTCATGACTGAGTGGTAGCGGCTGCGGCGTTGCCAGAGGGTAAAGAGGCAACTGCCAGAGTGGCCTTGGCACCTCGAGTACCTTTAGTTCCACCTCTGGCACTCTTATGATGGCCTCTTTGACTGCTAGCTCCCCTCGCTTTACTGAAGGACGAGTAATAGCGAAAGGAACCTCCCCTCTATTGCTGTCCCCTAGGACGAAAAGGCGGAGGTTGGCGAACTGCAGCGCCCAACGACTTCGCTGCAGCTTTGGAGGTCTGCAACCTCTCAAGGCTCTCGTCAGCCTTGCTGCCAAAAAGGTGTTCACCGTCAAAGGGCATGTTGAGGAGCCGGGACTGCACATCAGGAGCGAACCCAGACTTCCGCAACCACGCAAACCTGCGCATTACGGTGCTCGCCGCCATGGACCGGCTGACACAATCCGCCAAGTCCAAACCAGACTGAACGGCCTCACACATAGCATCCTTGCCATCCTGAATCATAGCAAGGAAACCATCCCGTTCGTCCCCTTCGGGAATATGTTCAGCTGCTAATGCAACTCAGTTCCACAGAGTGTGTGTGAAACGAGACAAGGCACATATGGAGTTGGCCGCCTGAAGAACAATACCCCCTGAAGAAAACACTTTCTTCGCCCAGCCGTCAAAACGTTTGTCGTCCCTATCCGGATGGATGGTAGGATACGACGCCTGCTTCGCCGGGGCCGTAGCCGCCTGCACCACCAAAGTCTCCGGAGTGGGGTGCCTAGACAAGTAGCAGGGGTCACTACTGGCTGGACGGTATTTTCACGACAAAGACTTGCCTACTACCGGGAGACTCTCCGGAGCAGTCCAAGCCGCCACCACCCTTCTCTGCAGAGCCATATGAAAAGGCAAAACCGGGTCAGTGGAGGGACCGAGATCAAGGATGTCCATGAGATCATCCTGAACGAACTCCCCTGGGGGAGCTGACCAACCCAAGTACTCGGTGACCCGAGACATAAGGCGCCGATGTGAAGAGTCGGCATGAATGCCAGGCTCCAGCCTACAAAACTCCACCTCCGGAGAGGTGTCCAGTCCACTGGCATCATGCAGCGACTGCTGCAGATCATCAAACTGGCTATGGCCCGAGATAAGGTCATCTGGAACCGTAACCGGAACCAAGCCCCCATCAGAGCCTTCATCACCCTCTGAAATGTACTCGAGGCGGGGAGAGGAAGACCTCTGTGGACCAAAGCAGTGCCTGACCTTAGCCATAGCCTTTCTAGGGGCAAACCCTGTGCCATGGGGGCCCTCTGACACCACCGCCTTGAAAGGCGTCGTAGGTGCCGAACGAGTCGGCGCCGGCATCGACAGAAAAGGCGTCGACGTCGAGCGAATCAGCGTCGACGTCAGCTGCAGCGCCGCCAGCATCGGCGGCATCGACATGGGCCTCGAAGCCGGAGCTCCGAGCGTGTCTCTCGACGACCTAGGCGCCGACGGTGTCGACGACCCCCTCGGAGGCAGAGCCTCGAGAGAAATCGTCGACGACCTCGGCGCCACAGGCGTCGACGTCTTCTTCAAAGACGGCACAGGATGACGCGGTCTCCAGCGCATCGAGAACCGGCACCTGGAACAGGCATGGCGAGAACGGCTACCCTTGTCCGAGCAGGACCTCTCCCACGAGCCGTGCCGACCACCCGAGCCCGAAGGCGTACGGGCGGTGTCTCTCGACCGGTGCCGACCGACCCCACTCGGAGACGCGGACGGACCGGTGCCCTGCGATTCAAGAATTGCTAGCATCTGCTTCCCGAAGGAAGCCCATTCCTCCGGTGTCGCTTGCATGTAGGGATAAGCGACCCGCCGACAGGCGAAGTCCTCGGAAGAGGACGGGGAAGGCGACCTATGCCGGCGCTTCCGGGAATGCCTCAACGAGGCGGAGGAGTGGCGAGACCGACTCCTGGAAGGAGACCCACTGGACTTCCGACAATGACGCGGAGAGTCACCCCTCGAGTTATCCGTCGAAAGCCCCGCAGACCTCGACTTCCGGGGCTTAGACACCCGGCCTACCGACAGCTTCTTCTTGCGTTCCCGCAAGGCCTTTGCCGTGAGCGACTGGCAGTCGACACAGTCGTCCGTATCTTGGGCCTCCCCGAGGCACCAGAGGCAGGCATCGTGCGAGTCTCTGAACGACATCTTGGACCCACAGTCCCTGCAGTTCTTGAAGCCCGGAAGCGGGGTTGAAGATGAGAAAGACATTGCCACGAACAGGTCTCACAACAAACCAAACAGGTTCAACGAACCGAGAATTGAAAACAGCAAACTCCAACGAGCCGAGGCGTACCGAGATTCACGAAGTGAACACGTTCGCGGAAAAAACGTAACTGAGGCTATGGGCGTCGTGCGTCCTACTTATCACATCGGGTGACGTCGGCCGTCGGAGGAGGTCCTCGGGGATGGCGCATCGACGCAGGACACAGACGCCAAAGATTTTCCAAAGCAGCGCAGCTGTGGACATTACCGGTCATAGATATGGAATACGGCGGAGGACCCAATCCCCTCGAAGAAATGGTTACTGAGCAAAATGAAGGTGCTTGAATAGTTTTTTGCAGGGAGGAATAGTGTTTTTGTAGGTAGAATAGGTTTGCAGGGAGGAATAGCAGTTAGGAGGGAGGAGTAGAGGTATGGAGGGAGGAGAATTTGTTTGGATGGAGGAGTAGTAGTGTAGAGGAGGTCGTGGTAGTGGAAAGAGGACTAACATCAAAGGTGCACAGAAGAGTGAGAAAATCGAAGAGAAAGAAGAGTGGTGGGAATAGGGAGGCAGAGGGGCACGAGGACATATTAGCAAGCGATATGTGCAAGTGAGCGTGTTAGATGAAGCCTAATCAACAAGAGTATTTGTAAGGTACCATCCCAAACCCCATTAGATCACTAACAAGTGGATACTGTAGAGACAGTTATAAATACCCTGGGGAGGTTTTTCGGACAGCAAAGAGGGTGCAAGGTATCATCAGACCCAAATTTGTGCAGTTGCTCTCTACCTACATTTGAATTATTTGTTTTTACGTTACGATTTAAGTGTTTGACTAGAACTTCCATCTGACAGTGGCACACCAGGTCCTCAAGGTCTTGATTATGTGGGAAACCTGAAGGTATTCTCACAACCACTCCCCAAAGATCTTCTAGTCAGGTGGCCAGGGAAGGGCCATCGCTTTTGGATCCGGACCCTGGGGGTGGACAAGCGATGGAGCATCACCTGGGTGGAGGGTCCTTGGGGATTGGGGCATTAAAACGCAGTACTTAAGGCATGTGAATGATTGAAGAGTTGTTTTGAGTAGAAGTCAAGAACTGGTATAAAAAAAGTGTTACAAGTGTGGAAAGTGAAAACCCAAGGCAGAAGTGCCTGCGAGGGGCCCAACAGCTTTGGGAGACTGTTGCACGAACTGTGATGGGTGGATTGTGCGGTCCGACAACTACGCCTGGACCAGAAAGTCTCCTACTGTGAAAGTTACAGACATTATGAGTCAAGCCTAGGAAAGGTATAGGTTTACTGGTAGCTTGACCTGTGATGGGTGGACCGTGTGGTCCGTCAACTGCGCCTAGACCAGGAAATCCTAAATGGTGGACAAGTTGTAAAGACCTGCAAAACAATTGGTGAAGCAAACCTGAAGGTGGATCAAACAGACCCAGTGTTTACTTTTGAACTTTTGAGCAGATACAACCAGGAGAAGTGCTATGTTAAAGTTGTGGGGAAGGGAGCCCTGAGAGGCAAACAACAGGAGACCACCGTCTTGGGGAAGGGAGTCCCAGGACCTCTGTTTTCTGTGAACTGCTCTACATTTGAACTTGGCGAAGGGAATCCCAAGACCTCTCTTGCTGAATTCTGGTATATTCAAATTTGGAGAAGGTCCTTTCAGAACTTGACAAAAACTATTGAAGTAAACCTCTATTGGTACTGTATTGAACTTGGGATAGGGAACCCAAGAAGAACTCAAGCTGAAAGAAGCTTAGCCTTTACTTTTGAACACTTATAATTTTGTTGAGAAGATTCCCACACCATGTTTAGTTATAGTTGTGAGGGCAAGCATCGGTTTTGACAGAGACACATTTTGGACTTGCAGACAGACTTTCCTTAGTTTCTTTAGGTAGGGAAATCCCACTATAGTATAAGGCAAGTTAGGTGTTACACCATCCTGATCATTAATAAAGTCTTGTTTAGAACTGCGCATCTGTTGTTTGTCTCATCTCTCTTGGTACCCTGCCTGTCTCACAATATTGACTACCTCTGTCACTTCCTATGAGGCAGGACATGAAGTTGGCACCTTGGTCGGGCAGAATTTCCTTTGAGAAACCCACTCTACAGAGGTAGGAGATCACATGTCTTAATATATATTGTTTCTCATGGGAAAGTCCTCAGGATAGCTGGTGGCATAGTGCAGGATGACCAAGATGCATTTATCGCCCAGTTTGGATGGTTCAAGGGGCCCCACTATATCCATTCCAATCATAGAGAAAGGAACCTCAATGAAGTGAAGTGGTTGCAACGGGGCTCTAAGGACTGGAGTGGCAGAAGACTGTTAGAGTGTGTAGTTTTGAGACCCTTGTTGTGTAATAGTACTTGGATTTCTCCTCAGTATCTGGGTCTATGACTCTGGTGTCTACATCAAGGCAATATTTCCAGGCAAGATCTGATTTTGCAGACAATCTCAGATAGCTTCCTTGGGGATGGGAGATGGACAGACCGGTAGGAATCAACCTTCTCTCTTAGCTGGGTGTCTCTACTTCTTTCAAACTAAACAATTCAAAGCCAATTGATTGGGGCAGTTGCCCTTTTAGGTGATCAAGCTGCTTGGGTAAGTCATCTCACTAACATTGGCACCAACCTTGTACCAGGCTGTTAGAGTGCCACTTCTGACACTAGAGTAAGTCAGAATCAGGAGACAGACAACTCAGGGTTTTGGTATTTCAGTAAAGCCAAGTTTACAAAATACCATATCTCAATGATTTTATCAACGTTGAACCCAACCATCCTCTTCATATCTCTAGGAAGGTACACACCCAGATACTTCACAGAACTATTTTCCCCATTTACAATTCCAGTTTAATAATTGATCCCATACAGGTGTGGCACAGACTGGGAATACTACAGTTTTTTCCCAAATGATTCTGTATCCTGAGAGCTTACCCACCTCCTAAACCATATCTCGAAGTATATTACCACCCGTTTCAGAATTACCAAAGATTATCGAAACATCATCAGCATAAACCAACACCTTAACTTCAATGTCACCCATCCTAAAACTTGAAAGACTCCGAGATTGTCGATTGTAAAGCAAAAACGGTTCCAAAGCTAAGTTAAAAAGGTAAGGCGATAAAGGACATCCTTGACGAGTACATTTGAATAATTTGAACGGAGCTGACAATAACTCATTTACCCAAACTGTAACACTAATATCTAATTGTAATGCCCCAACAGCATTAATGAACAATGGACCAAAACCCATCTTCATCAGCGTAAACTTCAAGGAGGTCCGATTTACACTGTCAAAAGCCTTCTTAGCATTAAAAAAATAAAGAGTACATTTTCAGCTTCTGCACTAGAAAGATTTAAAACATCTAATAGCGTTCTAATGTTATCATACCCAAAGCGCTGTTTCATAAAACCTACCTGAATACTATCTATCAGAGCACCTACATGTTTATCTAGTCTATAAGTTAGGATCTTAGTAAAAATCTTCATATCCACATTTAGAAGGGAAATAGGACGATAATTACCACACTTTGATGCATCTTTCCCCACCTTTGGAACTACAGAAACAATAGCTTCCCTCATTGAAGGACATAATGTACCTTCCATCAAAAATCTATTGTAAAGGTCACATAGTTCAGGAGCAAGCAGCTCACTAAAATATTGATAGAATTCAGTCGACAGGCCATCCGGCCCGGAGACTTTCCGATTTTTAAATCATGGATAGTCCGTAGTACCTCATCAACCATTACCGGAGAATCAATAAAGTCTTTAGCATCAGTAGACAGACAGGGACCTTCAATTTAATCAAAAAACTCCTCAAGATCATCCACTAACGGACTATATCCCTCAACATAAAGAGTACAGTAAAAGGAACAAAAACACTCACCAATTTCTTCCCTCCTAAACACCATATTACCTGAACCATCATCTAGCTTGCGAATAAAAGAGCGTTCAGTAAAACCTTTTAATCTTCTCGCCAGTAACCTACCACTACAATCTCCACTCTCCCAGAGACACCGTTTCGAATAGAAGACCGCACGATCAGCTGGAGCCTCCACTTCACATTTCAACAATTCTATCACCTTATCCATGTTAATACGGTCTTCTCTAGCCTTGGTATGGGCAAACTTAGACTGAAGTATACCTAAATCCAACTCTAGATCTTTCAAATTATTTTCCCCTTTCTGCCTAATCCTAGCAGTCCAGTTCATCAGCTCTCCTCTTATCAAGGCTTTAAAAGAGTCCCATACTATAAGACTATCAGCGGAACCAGTATTTTCAATAAAGAAATTCACAATAGAACTATTCAGTGAAGTTAAAGCATCATCCTCTTTCAAAAAGAAAGGTTTTAATCTGCATCTACCAGAATCTCATTTTAAGGTCCCAAAATAAAGTTTGACTTTAACTAATGAATGGTCCGAGAGGAACCTTTTACAGATCTTTGCCTCCACCACAGTTTCAACCAAAGTGTCAGAGATGAACACATAAATCAAGCCTGGAAAATTAATCATGCACTAGAGAATAAAATGAAAAGCCCCTCTCCCCTTGATGTAAAGTCCTCCATGAATCAATCAGGTCAAACGTTTCAATAAAATCTTGGAATTCCTTACTAGACTTCTGGCCAGTAAATTGACATTTTGAAGATCGAACCAATTTGTAGTTCAGGACATAATTAAAATCCCCTCCTAAGACAATAAACTCCCCTTTCATACCACTCAGCAGCCTAGTTAGAGCATCAAAAAAATCACCATAGACACATCGGCTATATACAGAACCTATGGTAAAAACCCTATCTTCAAATCTCAAATCAACCAGAATCACTCGACCCATGTCATCCATCGCTACCCCTTCCACACTTGCACCCAACCCCCTCCGAATCAAAAGCCCGAAATTCTTAGGAAGGACATTTGTAAATGGGAAAGACTACCATTGTTGGTTTGGGCTAAAGTCAATGCCATCAAGGTGGTGCTCTTACCCAAGGTTTTACACATTATTCAGTCTCTTCCATTGAGATTTTCAAAAATAAACTATTGGTCGGGTGGATAAGGTATTTCAAGAATTATTATGGGGTGCTAGGAAAAGGCCCAGGATACCGAGATATCTAATGGTTTGAGGGACTTCAGAAGGTGGTTTTGGTTATCCTGTTCTTGAGAATTATTTCAATGGCTTTTTATTAAGGAAATCGTCTGTTTACTTCTCTATGAATAGACCTGTGGTTCCGCTTTGGGCTAGAATTGAGGAAAATATGTTGAGTCCTTTCCATGTGAAAAGTTGATACTCCTTTGGTAAGTTACCTCGGCAAGTGGCTAAGTTGCAATCTGTGATGGTCACTAAAGGTGCTATTGTCTCTTTGGTTTCTGGTGGTGGACAAGGATTATATTTATATGAGGAAGCTTCCATATGGCAGAAGGGAATAGTTTCTTACCTGTAACTCCATTTCTCCAGAATTGGTATCTTTCATGGATTCACATGCTTAGAATATTCCCCGTCGTCAGACTGGGACCCCTCGGTACACATATATAGCCTTTTCCAATAGGAAAACTTCTGACACTTTTGTGTCCTATCTACGTCCTTTTAGGGCCCGCCTACGCATGCTCCGTAGGCCGTCCCAGTATAAGAGGCCCGCCCCCGCAGCTCCCCTTCAGATTTCGGCCCCTCCAAAGTAGGAAGGGTTAAACTTATCAATCAAATACATTACATTCTGGGGAGGTTGGCGGGCGCATGTGAATCCATGAAAGATACCAATGCTGGAGAAATGGAGTTACAGGTAAGAAACTATTCCCTTCTCCAGCATTGGATCTTTCATGGATTCACATGCCTAGTATAGATTGTATAGCAGTAACACTTGAGACGGCGGTGAGAATGTAATGTAATATACCCTGACCATACTACACAATGCATATGTACAGTAGGAATAAGTTAACTCATATAACCTTACCCACATAAAGTATACTGTCATTAAAAAGGTAGATAACAGATTCTCCACAGCGTGGAGCTTACCTTACTGAAACAGATGGCGCAGGACAGCTCTTCCCATCTGCACCTCGTCCGCATGCTGCCTGGCAAGGCAGTAGTGGCGGGTAAACGTGTGGGGCACTTACCATGCCGCAGCTTGGCATATGTCCGTCAGCGGAATTCCTGCCCATAAAGCTGTTGAGGAGGACATCGATCTTGTAGAATGGGCTCTAGGATGTCCTTGCAGTGGCCTTCCGGCCTTAGAGTGACAAAACGCAATCGTCATTGAGACCCATCGAGCCAATCCTTGTTTAGAGATTGATTTTCCTCTCGTCGTCGGACCATGTGCGACAAACAGTTGTCGAGTAGACCTGAGTTCCTGTGTACGATGTAGGTAAAATTTCAGAGCCCTCTTAACGTCCAGGGTATGAAGAGCTTTTTCTGCTGCCGATGATGGTGTGGCGAAGACAGTAGGGAGAACAATGGACGAGTGTTTGTGATACACTGTCGGAACTTTTGGGACGAACATAGGATTAGTTGCCAGGACTACTTTGTCCTTAAAGAATCTTAGGTATGGCGGGTCTACGACCAGCGCTTGCAGTTCCGAGATTCTTCTAGCTGATGTGATAGCAATCAAGAATGCCAACTTCCACGAAATGAATTTTATGTCGGACGTGGCCATAGGCTCAAAAGGCGGTTTCATTAAGCCTGCCAACACTGTGTTGAGACTCCAAGTCGGGGGGAAACGTTTTACCGGGGGAAAAACTCGAAATAAACCCCTCATGAAGTGTTTTACAAGTCTGTCGCTAAATAGAGGAGACGACTGCCTCTTCCTTGTGAACCTCGAGATGGCCGCCAGGTGCACCTTTATAGATGTGAAGGATAATCCCCTCTCCGCCAAGAGGAGCAGGTAAGGTAGAACTTGTTCCGGCGTCACCAACAACGGTTGTAGGCCCTGTTGTCCTCTACACCATTCACAGAACCTCCGCCACTTATAGGAGTAAGATTTGTTTGTAGAAGGGGCTCTAACCGCCTGCAGAATTTTTTTACAATCCTCCGAAACGTCTAAAGCACCGAACTCCAAAAAGTCAGGAGCCAGGCTGTAAGGTTGAGACTGTCCGGGTCGTGATGCAACACTGTGCCTTTGTCCCAGGATAGTAGGTTCGGGACTTTCGGAAACGCTATGGGATGTTCCAGCGACAGGTGAAGCAGGTCTGAGAACCACGGTTGCCTTGGCCAGTATGGTGTCACTAGAATTACCCGGCAATTGTATCGGTGTATCCACTGTATTGTCCTCCGTATGAGGGGGAACGGGGGAAAAGCATAGAGGAACATGTCCGTCCATGGGAAGGAGAATGCCTCCCCCATGGAACCCTCTTGAGGCCATCTGCTTGCGAATTGTTCGCATTTCTTGTTGTCTTTGGTCGCGAAGGCGTCCAGAGGGGGGTGACCCCATTTCTCGAACACTCATCAGGTGAACTGTGTCCATTTCCCACTCGTGTATCTGGGCCATGCTTCTGCTGAGGGAGTCTGCTTGGGAGTTCCTCACTCCTGAGAGGTGATGAGCCACGATGGAAATTTCGTGCTTTAATGCCCAATGCCATGTTTTCTGGGCTTCTATGGAAAGAGTTCTTGATCGCGTCCCTCCTTGCTTCCTCAGATAAAACATGGCCGTTGTATATTCGGTCGGTACTCGTACTCGCGAACTCTTGATGTGTGGTAGGAATGCCTTCAAGGCCCATTGTACTGCTCTGAGCTCTAAAACGTTTATGTGTAGGAGTGACTCCGTTGGAGACCAGCGACCTTGCATTTGGAGAGCACCCATGTGAGCTCCCCATCCGGTTAGGGACGCATCCGTGACTATGGTTCGCTGAAACTCCGGCTCCTGTAGGGGTACACCGTTGTTCAGATTGTGGAAACTCTGCCACCACTGAAGGGTCCGAAGCAGCTTGTCGTCGTCGATGGTTATCTTGTCTGACCACGATCCTTGAGCCTGCGTCCATCGGTCCGCAAGGAATTCCTGGACTGGCCTCATGAATAGGCGACAGTTTTCCACCAGATGGATGCAGGATGCCATGGCCCCTAGGACCGAAACGTATTTTCTCACTGAGATCTTGGTGTTTCGCCATAGTCGGCACGCTTGTTGATTGAGTCTTGAGGTTCTGTCGAGAGAAGGTTTCACTAGTCCTAACTGGGTCTCGAACTGTGCCCCCAGGAATACCAGCGTTCTCGATGGCCGCAGAGAGGATTTTTCGAAGTTTATGGCGAATCCCAGCTGTTGTAGAAGCTGCATGGTGGCTTGTAAACTTGTGTTGGTCGACGCTGGGGAGGATCCCCTTACCAGCCAGTGGTCGAGGTATGGGTATACATGGTGGCCTTGCTTCCTTAGCCAGGCCGCTACTGGAGCCGGCATTTCGTGAACGTTCTGGGGGAGGTCTTGAGCCCAAAAGGAAGAACCGTGAATTGGTAGCGAGTCCGCCCTATTACAAATCTTAGGAATTTCCTGTGTTTCCGACACATTGGAATATCGAAATACGCGTCCTGTAAATCCAGGGACGCTAGAAAATCCCCCTCTTGAACGGCGCGGATCACTTCCTGCAGAGTGAGCATCTTGAATTTTAGGCTCTTTAAAGACGTGTTGAGATCGCGTAAGTCTAAAATGGGACGCCATTTGCCGTTCAGCTTTTTTACGACAAAATATCTTGAGTAGACTCCTTGACCTCTCTGTGATGTTGGAACTAATTCTATCACGCCCTTTGCTAACATGAGTGTTACCTCTTGTTGCAGTATCTTCAGATGGGAATGAGCGGTGAACGCAGGTGGAATTTGCGGAGGGCTGTGTTTGAATTGTAGAGAGTGTCCGTTTCTTATAGTATCCAGCACCCATTGATCCGTCGTTATTCGTTCCCATTCGTCGACATATGCTGAAACTCTTCCCCCCAGAACGGTGTGTTGTATGTAACTGCTGATCTTTATTTTGCTTGTCTCTCGACGACGACGGATATGATGGTCTTTTCCTGGAAGTCTGGAAGTTCCGGCGACGGTTTGCCGTTTGGGAGGCACGTCTGTATCCCTGGGAGGGGTAAGCCGATCTGCCAAAGGATCTGTCTCCAGACGCAGAGAATCTTGAATTACCTGAAGCCCCTCTAAAGGGACGAAAAGACTTGTAGCTTCTGCCACTCTGGAGGGCACCCAATGAACGTGCCGTGTCCGAGTCCTCTTTCATTCCCTTTAGAGCTTCGTCCACCTTCTCACCGAAAAGAAGGTCTCCCTCAAAGGGCATATCTAAAACTTTGTATTGTACTTCTGGCCTGAAGTAGGTACACTTAAGCCATGACTGTCGACGTAATACGACCCCATTATTGACTTGCTTGAAGCCTGACTCAGCGAGGTCCACCGCAATGTTTATTGAGTGATTTGAGGCTTCCTCACCCTCTCGAACAAGTAACATCGCTGCCTTCCTATGCTCTTCCGAAAGATGATCAAGCAACGGAGCTAGCCTGTGCCACATCTCCCTATCGTATTTGGCTACAATTGCCAGAGAGTTTTCGGCCTTTACTGTGGTCGCTCCCACGGATACCACTTTTTTGCCAAAGGCATCCTGGCGTCTCGCTTCGTTTTCAGGCGGAGTCGTGCACTTGTGCTGGGCCTTCGCCTTCCTCGCCGCTGCCGCCGACACCACCGAGTCTGGCGTTGGTTGGGAGGATAAACACTTGGGGGTAGACTCTGGAGCCTTAAACTTTTTTTCCAGGTGTCCTTTCACTGCCGGCTCTGAAAACGGGTGACGCATTGTCTGCAACCCCTCCTTCCACACATGGTCTAGTATTGGTATCCATGGTATACATGCCTTCTCCATCAT
Organism: Ambystoma mexicanum; assembly: GCF_040938575.1. Classification (NCBI taxonomy): domain Eukaryota; kingdom Metazoa; phylum Chordata; class Amphibia; order Caudata; family Ambystomatidae; genus Ambystoma; species Ambystoma mexicanum. The sequence continues at coordinate 677,347,965 of NC_090934.1, forward strand.
AGAATGGAATGACGCAATGTCATCCGGAGGGGACGGGTGAGCTAGGCTTCTAGGGGTTTCCAACTCCACCTCTGACTCCCAGGTTGGATCCCTGGAGGGGGATGATGAGATATCTGACATGGCTCCCCTGTCAGACTCCGAATCTGGCAGCTCACCTTCCTCTTGTGCCAGTGCTGAGATTGGCGTGTGTGGGTGCGTTGGTTGACGGGACGGGCCCGGCTCGTCGACGGGTGACTGTGGCAGGTTTGCCTGAGGTAGTCTCTGGTCCAACAACTCTAACAAAGACTGAATCATGGACAGAATTTCCAACGACAAAACAGATTGAGGATTGAGAAGAGGGGCAGATACCGGTATAACGGGTCCCCTCGTCGACGACTTGTCAGCCACTCGTAGCCCTAGGTCTGCTGGGCCAGCTATTCTCTCGTTCTCGTCCTCCGAGGACAGCAACACAGCCTGTCTTGTAGTAAAGTATCCGGGGGGATCAGATCAAAAACTTCAGGCCTCCAGGCCTCCTGTAGGACCCCCGTCGACGAGGCCATCGTCAACGCCATTGTCGGTGGGACGGTGGATGCCACCAGCGTAAGTGGCAGGGTGGAGGCCGATGACTGGACCGCCGTCGACGACGGTGACTTAGCAGGTGGTTTTGGCGGTCCCGCCTTTTCCACACTTGGCTTGCTTTTACTCGACTCTCGACTCGTGGTCGATCTATGATGATCGCCCGAGGAGGATTTCCTTTCCTTTTCATGCTTTTTTGATGAAGATGATTTCTTTGACGAGGAGTCTCTAGTTGAGTGACTTCCAGACGACTCTTTTTCCGTCGGTCGAGATTTCTTCGCCGGTGGTTCCGACAAGGTAGCACGGCGTGATGTTTTCGCCGATTGTGTGGAGCCTACCTCCGAAGGGGGGTATGCCTCCGCTCCATCATTCAGCCATGCCACCAGTCGTCGATTCCGGTCTTTGAGGGTTTTTTGAGAAAACCCTTTGCATATGTCGCAGTTATCCGCCGAATGATGAGGGTGGAGGCAATATATACAATCCATATGTCCGTCCCCCTCGTAAACTTTTTTCAAGCCGCACCTCCCGCATGGACGGAACAGCGCTTTTCCTGACACGGAGGACATTTTCTTTACTCAAATTCCAGTAATGCAACCTTGTACAAAATAGTAAGACAACGCGAGGAGATCCCACTACTTTGGAGACGGTTGAAATCTGAAGGGGGCCTCTTATACTGGGACGGCCTACGGAACATGCGTAGGCGGGTCCTAAAAGGACGTAGACAGGACACAAAAGTGTCGGAAGTTTTCCTATTGGAAAAGGCTATATATGTGTACCGAGGGGTCCCAGTCTGACGACGGGGAATATTCTAAGCATGTGAATCCATGAAAGATCCAATGCTGGAGAATCCAGGTTTGCAGATTAATAATAGGATGTTGATTTGGAGAAGCTGGATTAATAGGGGCATATTATTGTTGGGAGACATCTGGTATGATGGGGGTATGAAGTCTTTTGAGGATTTGAAGGTTATATTTGGTCTACATCAGAAGGAGTTGCAAAGATAATTTGTTGGCTGCTTTGATGTTGGAGAGGAGTCAGATTATTGACCTGCCTCTGTTGCAAAGGCCTGAGAGGTGTAATCGTCTCTCTACTGTTCCTCATAAGGTGTCTAGTTTTTTTAAACTCTTTCCGACTGATGGTCGTTCCTTAGTACTATGGGATAAATGGAGATGTGCATGGTCTGAAGAACGTGGAGAGGTTATTCCTTTGAAGGATTGGGAAAATATGTGGAAGGTTCCAATTAGGGCAAAGGCTAATTTGAATTTGCGCTTTTTTCATCAGAGGACTCTAGGGCGTCTTTTTTGGACTCCGGATAAGATGTTTAAATTGGGACTTGGTGATACTGATAGGTGCTGGGGTTGTTTGAGAGAGAAGGGAAATTTGCTACACATGTTATGGGATTGTGAAAAGATAATGGGGTTTTGGAATGAAGTTTTGGATAGAGTTGATATGGTGTGTGAGATCGCTTTTCCTAGAAATCCGTTAGCAGTGATTTTGAAATCTTCGAGTTGTGTGAGACATTTTGAATATCTAATGTTGTGTTGGATTGCTAAAGTCTTCTTAGTTGCTGTCAGACTGATATTGCGAGTCTGGAAGACTAGGAAAAAGCTGTGTGTGGAAGATTGGTTAGATCAACTGCAAATTCTTTCTCGTTTTGAGAAATTGAAACTGATTAGACTACACAAAGAGGATATTTATGATGAACAGTGGAGTAAATTCAATGAGTTTTATGCCTGATGCTCTGTCAGATTTTTTTTTTTTAAATTAAGCTATTGCTTATTTTTCTTTGGCTGGTAGGTGGTGGGAGGGGAGGGTTGATGTTTGTGGTGTCTTTGATGTTTTATTCTTGTTGGTTAAGTGTAAGAGCAGTATTTAGGATAATTAATTAATGGTGAATGGTCAATTAATGATTAGTGTTTTTTCGCACTGTATTTGACTTATGTTTATTACATTTTATATTTTGTTATGCTCTGATTATTTAACTTATGATTGTCTGTTCTGCGTTGTAATTACTTTGGAATAACCTAAATAAAAAGTTTTTAAAAAAATACCATATCTTGTCCCTACAGCTTAGGTCTCTATGCTTAAGATAAAGCAAGTTCCAAAGGGAGCTTGACAGGATGCCACACAAAAGCAAGCCTGTCCGCTGTCTAGGAAACCTGTTGTAGCCTGAATTCTGGACCTACCAGGATAGTTGGGCCTCTTTTCCCCTGTGTGCAACCCCTTTGGTTCCTATCCCACATTGTTGGTCTCAGGTTCCACACCCCCTCTTGGGACCAGAATGCTTTCTGACCCCATGCTGCTGTCTCGAGTTGCATACCCCTTCTTGGTGTTGCTTCTTTCTTAGCCCACTTTGGTGCCTTCTGGCTCTCACCCCACCCAGGGGTCTCGGGTTGCACACCCCTTCTTGGTGTTGCTTCTTTCTTGGCCCACTCTGGACCCTTCTGGCTCTGATCATGCTTTGGGGTCTGAGATTGCACACCCATTCTTGGGGTTCCTTCTGTCTTTGCTCACTTTGGGCCCTTCTGCCCCTCACTTCACCCTGGGGTCTTGAATTGCTTCTCCTTCTCCACCCAGACTAAAAGAAGCAAACATGTACCCCTTCATCGGAATGGTTCAGGAGTGCTCTATGGGAGATCACAAAATGTAAAGATTTCTTCTCTTACCTCAGCTTCTTTATCTGTTAACTTGCCGAGTGCCCCAGCTTCATCTCCCTCACCCCTCTTATTTAAGATTTACGACATGTCTCGGATGCCCATCTGGAATTTTAACATTCCATTCCATTCTTATGCGGATGATGACGAACGGTTCCTTAATGTATCTGGTACTCAGAAGAAATTTGACCAACTTCAGCTATGAATTGTTTGGATGCATGTACAATGTCCCGATAGGTGAAAGAGGTTCTACACTACGTAAGTAGGTTCTACACTACGTAAGTCCACGGTGCAGCTTGTTTAAACGCAGTAATGTTGCAGTGAGCGTGTGTTCTATGTACTTTGGAGATTCAGTGTATATGTTACTTTGCGTTTAGTTTTGAATACACCTTAGGTTGCATCATGTAGCAACATAACGAGCAACAATGTAATCGCAATGTCATCATGCAGGGTACAACTCTGTAGCGCATAGAACTGAGCTGTGAGGAGCTCAGTGTTAGTAAGCGAGAGAACAACGTTGTTTTCGCTCTAAATGCGAGGGAAAGGTTTTTCGGTAGAGAAGGCTGTTGCATGGGGATGTGGTAAACTTGTGAAGTGGACATATGGGGACTTAGGATAAATATGTAGTTATAGTATTGTGGTATCAAGAAGTTCTGCTGTCTTCACATAAAGCCTTCTCAAATATTGGAAGCTTACAGTAGTTACAGCCCTAGGTCGCAGAGTTTCTTGTTTGCAGGGGTTGAGATTCCTTTGCTCTGAGTGTTTGGATGACCAAGGTCAGGAGTGGGGGAGGAAGCAGAACACATAGGCGAGATGGCGATAGCAGGCCAAATGGTCCCTGGAGGCGAGGATGGAACAAACTGCCATTAGGTTTGTTTCTACAGTTAGATGGGTGTGTAGATGCGAGGAACAAACTTCCTGGGAACACAAAGGGCCTCATTACAAGGTTCCCGGTCCGGCAAAAATGCTGTAAAAAGTGCTGGTGATACCGGCAATTTACCAGAGCGCGGAAAAACCCAAGTCTGCTGGTGGAGGCTCTGATCTACCAGCAGGCCTGGCTTGCCGGTAGATCAGGCTCCTATTGGCAAAGAAATGCCGTAATCACTGGCCGCGGTACTAGAAGTGCTGGTCATTACGGCAATCCATCCCTATAGGACTCCATGGGAGCCGCCCGTAATATCCCAGTAATACACAGATATCAGACAGAGTTTCTGGTTTGCAGGGGTTGAGTTTCCTTTCCTCTGAGTGTTTGGATGACCGAGGTCAGGCGTGGGGGAGGAAGCAGAACACATGGGGAAGATGCCAATAGCAGGCCAAATGGTCCCTGCAGGCGAGGATGGAATGAACTGCAGGGACCATTTGGCCTGCTATTGGCATATGCTCGTTTCCATGGTTAGATAGATGAGTAGATGTGAGGAACAAACCTCTTGGGAACACAAAGGGCCTCATTAGGAGGTTACTGGTCTGGTAAAATTGCTGTAAAAATTGCCAGTGATACCGGCACCAGAATTTTTACCAGACCGGGGAAACCCAAGTTTTCCGGTGGGGGCTCTGATCTATCAGAAGGCCTGACCTGCCAGTAGATCAGACCCCTACTGTCAAAGAAATGCCGTAATCACTGGCACTGTTACTACCAGTTCCGGTAATTCCAGCATCCATCCCTAAAGGACTCAATGGAATGTAAATTTACCCCCACTCTGCCGCCCGTATTATCCCGGTAATACTGGAATATCAGGCAGCGGAGACGGTATGAGCAATTTCCCGATATCCCGCCGGAATTACCGGCAGGATACCAGGAAACTTGCAATGAGCCCATCTTATTGAATGGTCAGCGCGTCCGGTTAGGATTACAAGGGTTGGATTGGGGTTAGTCAATAAATACATTAAATGGATGCTCAAGGGCAGAACTTGACCAGTGTTTTATGATTCCATTTGGGTTCCCAGGAAGATGAGCAGCATACATGCTATGGACGCCATATGATTTAAAATGGAAGTCGCATGATGTGTTGCAAAGGAATGCTGAGGGAGCAGTTCCGGACGCCAGCTAGCCTGGGGTAATGAGGAAGTTATCGTGCGAACAAAGGAATGGCCACTGTCTTCACTCCACCCTCTCTTCGATCAGATCTCATCGAAGTTATGCATATCACAAACTGGGTTAAAATTTGGGGCGAGTCAACTGTTGAAAATTGTTTGAGAACAGACCAATTATATTTCAGGATGTCATGATATAAGTAATGAGATCACGTGAAAGGGTACTCTTTAGTAAATGTATCCAATGAGGTTAGCGAATATAGGGGATGTTTAGGTTCTTTGTACAAGGTTTAGACAATGGGGATTATGGGATGATGTTATTGTTACGTGTAATTATGTAAATTATTTGATTTTGTATATAAAAGCTGTAATTTTATGAACACGAGGTGGAGCGGTTAGTTTTATGCTTTACAAAGCTGACTAATCCCCCTAACCCCCAGCTGTTTGCATGTAATAAATGTTATGCTTTTTACAAAGTGCTCCGGTCCCATCCCACAGGACGGAGGAATGTCCCATCAGTATGGAGGAAAGGGGACGGGACGTAGGAGTATCACTTTTTCGGCAATGTGCAGTCACTCTCTTTTTGAGTTTTTTATTTTATCAGGGTTTGGTTTTACCCTTCCACAGCCTTGTGGAGGTCAAAACATGGTTTACTAAAAGCAATCTCCAATTAAATTTATAAAAAGTGATATTATGCTGTTGAGACTGTGGAAGGTCAGAAGGAGGACATGGACACAGTGTTGACATTTCTATTTGGACATGTATTAAATGATAAGAAAAAACCTAACTTTCCCTATTGCTCTGTGGGTGTTACCTGCCTATATAAATAACGAAGGTGCTCGTCAGTAAGTCACAAAACACAAAAAAGGTCAGCTGTCCAAAAACGAATCCTAACTGGCCCTGCCACTATTATAACAAAAATAAGATCAGGAGAATGTTTTCCTTCTCCCGATTGTCTTTTCTCTCAAGATGTTCTCCTTGCCTTCAAGCTTCTTATTAGTAGGTTAATTTCAAATAGTCTCTTGTCACCCTCTATATAAGTGCTTGTAACTATTTTACAAGCTCTGTAGGGTTTCGCTCCTCTTTAGGGATTGTTTTCTAGTAATCTCTTTTGCCTCCCTCTCATATTTTCCTCCACAATTAAGTGTTTGGTAGCATATATTTCCTTAGCTGTGGTATGTTTTCTTGTTTTCTTGATAGTTAAGGTTCCCCCTCTCCCGGGGTGGTTTGTTTAGCTCATCCTTACTCTTGTGGGCCTCTCGTGCCCTCCCTTCACAGGATTCTCTTTCTGGTTTAGTCTCTGCCTCTTAACATATATAGTAGTTACCCCTCTTAACATGGTATTTCTGTCTCATCATGATTTGTTCTTTCTCATTATTGTAGTTCCAGTTCCTTGACTTCAAAGTTATTGTCTCGTCAATTCTACAGAGACAAGATCCTGCCATTCCATAATGATCCCACAGCCACCTCCCGGTTCTCCCGTTCTCCCAGTTACCTTGTATTCTGTTGGGAGAACATCTCTGGGGCCTCTCTTAGCTCGAGATCTGTTTGCTTGTTTTCTCTACATCCCCCATCTTCTCCAGTGTCCCACTCTCAGTGCGCTCTCTCTCTCTCTCTCTCTCTCTCTCTCTCTCATGCGAGCTGGTAGCACTGCAGGTATCGTTTCCTGCTTCCGAATAGTATTGGTTTCGGCACTATTCTGCGGCCGCCCTGCCTAGTTGTGGTGACGCCACTACTGTATGTTGCTCGGTTTATCCCTCTGTGTGGACGCTGTGCACCCAGTGCTTGGCTTTCCCTCCGAGAGCAGTTTCCAAACTTGTGAGCTCTGCGGCTCTCAGTGACTCCTACCCTATCAGATGTTATGATGCCAGGGGGCATCCCCCGTTTGTGTGTGGATCCCTCTGCCTCAGCTCACTTCAGTGTGTCCTATTCTTCCAGTCTCCTCATCCCAGTTAAATGGAGATTTCTATTTAATGTGATAGATCCTCTTTTGTGTTGGTAACAGTATATTTTAGTTTTCTCTTAAACAATGTCTCTGGATTGTATAGTGTTCTCTGCATCTGATATTCCCATGTATGCCACAATGGGGTATGATGTCGAGCATTACTCACAGGAATGGGAGTCCTTGTCCCCAAAGGGGTGAGTCCCTCCCAATGAGGTCCCACTTGCCTCTACTCCTAAAAAGGGTGTTTCAGACGGGTCAGTTCCGTAGCCTCACGGATTAGTGGGCTCCCCTTTGGGATGAAGGGACGAATTCCCTTGATTCATTACAGGACCAAAACATCTCAAATGATTTCTAAAGGAAATCTCTGCCTCCTCTGTTCTACCTTTCGACAACATTTTCAAAAAAGGTTAAAAAAATCCTGCAACTATTTGGGAACCTGAATTGAGGCTAACTGAACAAATCAACCAAGTTGTAAGATCTGCTTTCTCTGGCCTTAGGCTGTTGCAACATGCTCTCCCATATCCCGACCATGATGAAGTGGTTGGTGCCATGATAAACTTCAGTTTAGACTACACCAATGCGTTATCCAGAGGTCTACACTATCATCTTTTGCTCCGACTTATTTCTCATCTTTCCCAGGTGGTCTCCAATTTCTGCTGCAAGACGCTCTTTGCACTGGCTACCTATTTGCCAACACATCACATTTAAAATACTCTTCTTAGTCTTTAAGTGCATTCATGGCTTAGCACCGCAGTATCAACTAATGTTACAGATGGCCAAAACAAAATCAAAGCAAGTCTCAGAGGCGGGTCAAGGTGTTTTAATGATTTGTATGTGACCCTTAAGGCCAACCTGCTCTCTCTCCCATTTGAAATTGAACCCAACCTTAACCCCAGAGTCCCTGGCCCCAAGTTAGTTCTATTGAATATTGACCCCCTACTGTCTTAAGGATATCATCTGTGAATGGTGGTATACTAAAGGGCATCGGACTAGGCTCCCCATGGACTTCCAACTTGTCCCTACTCTAGCCAATTAATAATTTTTTAAATTGATAGGGATTGTGCTGTACAAAGACGTCACCTAACATGCCTATTCTTACTCTCTCCCTTTCCTGTTCTTTCCTTTCACTCCTCCCTACTGTTTCTTATCCTTTGATGTCCCCACTCTCCTAGGTCCTGCTTCCACCCTTTAATGTTACCTCTTCCTATTCCACACTCCCCCTCCCTCCAAACCACCACTCAATCACCCTCCAAACCACTACTCAACCACCCTCTTTCTGCTCAGTACCATTCCCTTCACAATCACTTCTTACACTCTTTCTGCTCACCACACTTGCCACACAAAAATGCACACTTAAACTGCAGTACCATTTCCACTCACTAGTCAATACATTACCTTATCCAGAAAACGCCTCCACTCTCCACCACTACTTCCTCCCACCTGCTGGTCTGTCAGTCTTCCATCCTCATCTTGTCTGACCATATCCAAATAATACACACGTCCTACTTCCTGTTCCTGTCTTGTATCTCTCATTCCTAGTTGGGATTGGCCCCCTTTCCCTGGCCAATCTGGTCTTGTCTTTCCTGCCAGGGGTGGTGCCGTTTTGTGTGACTTCTGAAATAGCAAACTAAGTCCCGCTCACTTTCATCGCACTGACTCGCCGCGAACGGCCATTGCTGCGCATATAGGCGTTACTCTCCTCTCTTGTTTTGGAGAACAATAACTGGGAACGTGCTGCTTGGCAGTCTGGTTGAGGCTTCTCTTTAGTTGCTATGGGGCCATTGGCCGGAGCTCTCTTCGCTCTGTACCGTACTGGATTCACATATTGATTCTCTAGGAAAATCTGACAAAGACTGGCAAGTATTTTGCAACAGAGTTACAACTTGAGTACAGTCTGGTCTGGCCTTATCCTAAGCGCTAGGGCTGGCTCTGGATTCTTCCATAACCCCACATCCTCCTGAAAAGTGGGTTTGTTAACCCCCCCCCGCATCCCAACATGGCCAAATGGATAGCATTTTCACACTAGGTCAACCTGCACCTTCACTTTGGTCAGCACAACCTCATTCCTCCTACTGGCTGAATTACCAGAGGAGATCAGCGATTTTCTGAGGTGGGACCCCGCTGCTGAAATAGATCTGAAAACGTACTTATTTTGCAAATGTTCCCTTCTTTGATAAAATGTTAACCTTTCATAATCCGTATTCTAATAATGCTTCAGCTGAGCTCAGATGCGATGGATACTGCTCAGTACCATGTGTGTTGTGCATTGCAAATTAAATCAAAACAAATCGAACAGTTTCATTTTCTTGAAGTGTCCCTTCCCATTCCCCCAAGTCCTCTGGAGTAGGTCTAGTTTCCCTCATTCCGCAGTCCTCTGCCGATCTCTTGTCCAGGCTGAAATTATCTCTACCCATGTTTACACTTACTAGCATGAAGAGCAGATGCCAGTGGCTTAGGGAATACATACAGTGGCCGAGCTTTCGCAGAATATGTAGCTGTTGTACAGAGGGCAGCTGATGTGGCTTTGGGTCAACAGGGTGTAAGTGAGGAAGTGCATAGTAACTACGGTTCTGGTTAGGCAGTACATGCATCAAAAACAACAGCAGGGTTTGTTATTTTCAAAGTACATAATTGTTTGGATTCTAAAAGCTGATGTCTCCTAAAAATAAAAGGTGGCAGGTGCCAGGAGCCCGTCAGTGTGTCTGCAAAATAATTTTAACACTGAATGTATCCCCTCTATTAACGATAACTTTGGCTTCTCCGGTCTGCTTTTTACAACAGGCCTTGTCAGCACAATGAATAATAAAATCCAGTCTACTTTTCAGGATATCCCCAGGGAATAGAAGTGTGTATAAAATGAACTGTAATATATATATATATATATATATGTTGTATATTGTCTTGGTCTGACATTCCAATGCACAGTTCGAAACTACTGAGAGATATCTAGCTTGTGCTCTGAGCCTAGGGGAGTATGGTTAGCTTGATGACTGCTACCAGAGCTAATTTTGACTCCCTAGACCACAGAGTTAATGATGCATATCTGTGAGTCATTAACTGTGTGCATTTTGGACTGTCCATAAAGAAGCATTAGCAGATACCTAGAAGACATACAAAGCATAATGAACAATTGGCATGGGGAGTATAGCTCAGTGGCAAAGAGCTAGTCTTGGAAGCAAGACAACGCAGTACAACACAGGTTCAAATCTCGGGTCCATGCTTAGAAACCTCTTCGGTATTAAGCATGTTATAAAAAAACAATTATAATAATAACAAAGCATTATAGTTTGTATATTATGTGGAAGTTAGACTTGCAAAATGCTTTGTATTAGATCCTTGTTCTGATGTGTATTTTAACCATTGTAATCTTTGACCTCATGCTCTTAAGAAACGGACTCTAGTTACCAAGGATTTCGGATTCAGACTTTACCCTACTGGCTTTTCTGAAAACTTCAGTTTTTAGAAAAAGTCTTCAAGGATATATATGCAAAAGTCTGTACATCCAATTGTCGAAAAATAGAGAAATTTAGTAACTGATCAGTTATTGTCTCCACTCGCTTCACAAAACATGCTTTACCATGTGCTAGCCCCCACACCAACCTGCTTGAATGAATGGGGCAAGTGGGGTTCTTGATCAGTCCTTTGGTATTTCAATTTGTTAGTTACTGCTCAATAAATACTAATACTCATCCAACTCGTCGTTAAGTCACTAGACCATGAAGGTTTCAAAAATCACAGTGGTATTTTTGAATTATTTATTTAAATAGCAATTTTGTTCTAGCAGTCTAAACATTATCATTCAATAAAATCAAATTCTGTCATTTCTTTATTTTATTTATTTTTTGGATTTATAAAGCGCATTGACAGCCCAGGGGTATCAAGGCGCTGTTACATGAAGATGACTTGGTCACATGGAAAGGGAATGTGATACAAAAGGAAGACTTAGTTACAAGCGTCGTACAAATACTACAGGAAATACATTACTAGACAATGGGTGTGGTGTAGTGGAGTCTAGGCGAAGCAGGTTCAGACAAATAGGGTTTTGAATGCTTTGCAGATGGCTGTGTGGGACGATACTTCTCTACGGTGGGGTGACAGGGAGTTCCACTGCGTGGCGGCAATGAATGGAAAACTTGATCAACCAGCCCTGGCTCGTAAGACCTTAGGAACTGTGAGTAAGTTGGCATAGGGGGTTCTGGTTAGTCTAGCTGAGGATGATCTGATGATTGTTTGTGTTGGGTATTGAGGGGCGGCGTGGTTGATGCATTTATGTGTAATAGCCAGAGTTTTGAAGATGACCCGTTCTTTGATGGGCAGCCAGTGGGCTTGTTTCCTGGCAGCTGATATGTGGTCTCTTTGGGGAATTCCAGCGACGGCCCTCAGTGCATTGTTTTGGACGGTTTGGAGCGTTTTGATATTTTTTGCAGAGATGCCAGCAAAAAGGTCATTGCAGTAGTCAAGTCGGGTGCCCGTTATGGCTCTAGCAATGGTGAGGCAGTTTTGCTTAGTCAGGAATGGTCTGGCTGGATTAAGCAGCTTGGAATGGTATGCTGCGGAGAACGCAATAGCGTTTACCTGTCTAGTCATGGATAGGTTGGAGTCGAGGTAGACTCGGAGGGTTTTAACGGCCTGAGAGACTGTGATTTGGGTGTTGTCAATGGTGAAGACACAGTATTGGTTATCAAGCTTCTTTAAGGGTTCAGTTGCTCCAACTAATAGCTCAGTTTTGTCTCTGTTTAAGCACAGCCAGTTCTCTGCCATCCAAGCTTCGATGTTCGAGTAGGCGGCGTTTAGGGTTTGGCGTCGGGCTCGGTGACCGGTCATGGGGCAGGAGGACTTGTGTATCGTCGGCGTAGTTTGTATATGAAATGCCCAGCGAGTCCAGAATGTTGAAGAGTGGCCTGTTGAAGATGTTATATATGGTCGGGGATATGCAAGAGCCCTGTGGAACTCCACACTAGATAATGTCAGGTTGCACGCAGGCTCTCCTGGCTCTACCTTGAAGGAATGAGGCAATCCAGGCTGTGGCGTTAGGGGAGAAGCGTGCTGAGGATAAGAGGTGGTGGCAGAGGGTTCTGTGGTTAAAAAGGTCAAAAGCCGCCGACAGGTCAAGTAGGAGGAGTAGGGCTGGTTTGCCAGAGTCTCTGATGTCGTCCATTTGGTCCTTTAGGTCGAGTAAGGCCATTTCTGTTCTGTGACCTGGGCAAAAACCTGACTGGTGGAGGATGAGGAGGCTGTTTGCTTCGAGGAACTGTTGGACATGCAGGTAGGCTGCTTTCTTGAAGACCTTTAGCAAAAATGGGACAGTCGTTATGGGTCTGTAGTGGACAGGGGAGGTTGGGTCAAGCATAGGTTTCTTGAGGAGGGGGCGCACCCAAGCTTCTTTGAGGCAGGCTGGGACGGACCCAGAGGAGAATGAGGCCTTCATCAATGCTTTGTTGTTCTTCCCAATCATGTGATTACCATCCTTGCTCTGAATTCCACTAAATACCAGCTTTTATTTATAAAACAACGATGTTGCAATTTTTAAGCATCTCAAAACATATTCTTGCTAGTTGCTTCTAGACACAAACCCCGAGATTAGTTATTTGATCTAAAAGCACATTTCAAAGCAACTGCACACAAAACACATCAGCTTCTTTAGGGAACATATTTCTAAACATCTATTGTATCTACAAATGTGTAATACACTCAATGCAGACATGGTCACCTCATTAATGGGACTAAACTAATAGTTAAGTATTTTGTGTAGGCATTACACAATCTCTCTCACAGCTCACTTTAGATTAACACTTTTAAAAATTAAAATGGGATCTTCTGGTTAAAACTTAGCAAACCAGAATATTTTATGCTTTGCCTTTCAAAGCTTAGGGTTCTTTCTAACAATTAAAATGGTTGCTGTACTTGTTAAGCTTCTACCGATTAAAATGGGCTCATTTGAAACAGGAAATAAAATTCCTGTTATAAAATTTGAAATTAAAATGGTTTGCATGTGACATTCTGGAATTGCAGCTGGGCCAGGAGTACCCTCTGAAACTGCGTTCTCCTTTAACCTGCAATTACGTCATACTCTGCAATCTTCAGCAGTTTCCGAAAGGAACCGCGTGTCTACCTGCCCTTTGCTTGAAATTCTCTCCTGTCCTTTATCATGATTTGTTCTGTGACTTGTATGCATTAATCAACTATTATCTTATAGGGGTGCATATGTTTTGGACTATTAGATTGAAAACATATTTTTTATTCTCTTATCGTGATTTTATGTTTTGGGCTCGATGCTTGTCCACAGCGGTCCTCGTTTAATTTTCACACAAGTGACAAACCTACATTTTTTAATTTGTGATGGCTTATCATTGTGAACAAGTTGGATACTTGGTTCAAAGCATCCCACATTGTTAATTCTGTTATCTTATCACTGTGCATCATGGACTGTCAGATTGAAAACATATTTGTTTATCTTTTATTTTATATGTAAGCTGAACAGTCAGTTTAAAAACATTTTTTGATGTTGGGTAACTTGGCTAGCAACTTGTTCATTAAGGCAGTGTGTTCTAGCGCGCACCTGCACATCAACGCAACAGATTTTCCTTTTCCATTTTATTAAAGTCTTCTCTTTGCTGGTTTCGCTTATGAAAGGATGTCATGTTTCCATCCCTGTGAGCTGTGGTCTTGGACTGCTCTGCCACAATAGAAGAAAGCCCTGCCTTTCTGAGTGCCAGCTTTATGTTTGCATGCAATGAATGAAGCTGCTATATATCTACTACCGCTAAGCACTATGAAAGTGTTGATTATATTAACCTTAATGTCCTCAATGGGCCCACTGTACCCAATGAGCCTTGCTAATTCATTCATTTGACATCATACAAGATCACACGTGTAAGCTACTCAGTCTAACCTCGCCCAGATAATCCCCTCACAAATTTACTTTGTCAAAGATGATAGGTATAGGCATCAATAGCTTGTTTTCATCACAGAATTCGAATAATGAATACTAATTCTCCAGAAGCTGCCACTGGTTACAGGGTAAAGTCTAGCAAGGCGCTGCTTTGAACTCCTGCTTATCAAATCTTTATTTCAATTCCAGCAATGGCTTTAAAATCCAATCCCCACTGCAAGCCACATTATTTCCTCTGCTGGTAAAAGATGAACACGGTTAAGTTTGGATATCTTTCTCTGTCTCCAACTGGAGCTATGTTATCAAAGTTGCAAAGAAAGCATAATTGGCATTTCTGTGCCAACCAGATTTCTTACTGCCAAAAAGGCCCCACCTGTGTGGTTCTCTCTCTAAAACCAAATGAGCAGACCGCAACGTCACACCTTACTGCATGGGGCATTCCCAAAAAATAAAAGGAAATCACCAGAGTGCAGTTGCATGACCTCATTTCTGGGAAAGGAGAACATGCAAACAGGTATCTGGGGGATGTATTTAATATCGGACACACATGGGATACCCAGGGACACCATCCCAAAATCTTTGAAATATGCAGTCATTTTAACAAGTGGCTCAGGGCCCGATATGTCATGAATTGGAAGACCTCCCTACCAGTCGCTACACTGGTCGGTATCCCGGAAAGCTCCATCCTTTGGCCCACTATTCTTCACCATTTAAATAGTCTCCCTCTTGACAACTCATCCCCTCCTTTGGGTTCCTGCAACAGTTCTTTGTGGCGAACACTCAAATCATCTTCTTCCCTTCTCGAACTCCTGATCCCCCCTGCATGAATCCTTGATTAATCAGTAATCTGGCACTGAATTCCACTTCACTGGCTTATTCTTAACTCTTTCAAGACCGAAGTCACCAACCTCCTTGCCTCCAGCACTCCCTTCTCTTTACCCATCTTGTGTCCCCTTCGACTTGCTGTTCTCCACCCATTAGGCATGCATGCTTGTTTGTTTGTTTGTTTGTTTTATTTGGTATAGCGCTCCAGACCCAGGGGTAAATGGGCGCTTAAGGATAGGTTACATAATTACAGTAAATAATCAGTTATACAGTTGTGGCGTTAAGATGCCAAATATAGAATGTACAGGCAGGTAGTAAGCACATTTCAAAGTATGTACAATATATACAGTTGGTACTGATCTTAGTCAATCTATTCAAAGTATGTACAGTAAATGCAGTTGGGACTAAACTTAGTTTATCTGAGGATTTCCTTCTTCAGAAGCCAACTAATGACTGATCTCCTGAACAGTTGGAAGGATTTGGTCAATTTAATACTCAGTGGCAAGGTGTTCCAGAGTTGAGGGGCAAGGACACTAAAGCTTGAGCCCCCCGCTCTTTTGGCGGAGAATCTGGGCACGGTGAGGCAGAGAGTATTGGATGATCTGGTGAGTCTTGAGTTAGGCTTGAAGGAGAGTTTATTGGTGAGGTACGGGGGGGCAAGGTGATTTAAGGCTTTATAGGTGAGGCAGAGGGTTTTCAGGTCGATTTTTTGTTGGATAGATAACCATTTACAAGATATTCTTATGTGGGAGATGTGCTCTCTCCTGGGGATATTTAGTGCTGCTCTCAGCGCATTATTCTGGAGGATCTGAAGTTTCTTGATTATAGCTTGGTTGGCACCAAGGTAGAGGCTGTTGCAATAATCAAGCTTAGATTGTATGAGGGCCCTCGCCAGAATGAGGCAGCTGTTTGTGGATAGAAAGGGTCTACAAGCCCTAATTAATTTTCCTGTGTAGGCGGTAGCTGAGGCGGTCATATTAACTTGTTTGGAGAGGTTGGTATTGGCGTCTAGGTAGAAGCCTAAGGTTTTCACATGGTTTACAACTGGAATGATGTTGCCATCTATGATGAATTTGGAGTAGTCAGGGCTGAGTTTCTGGAGGTTATTGCGGGAACCGACCAGGAGGAGCTCGGTCTTCTCATCATTCAGGCAGAGGCCGTGTATGGCCATCCATGCCTGAATGATGGCGAAGATTTCGTTGATCCTGGTGGCGTCAGTGTTGTAGTTGCCAGTGATGGTGAGGAGTATCTGGGTGTCAATGTTGGGATGCTTTTTGACAACAATCTCAATATTCACCACTGTATCACTCCCACTACCTCAACTGCTGCCAGGATTAACTTGCTCAACAACCGAACATTTGCCATCTCCTAACTTACCATTCTGCCACAACCTTCACATTAACTCCGGTACTTAGTCTCCTCCTGTACTTCTCCCTGCTTGAAATACATTGACTACACAAGCTCTAAAGTCTCCCCCCACTCTTCTTCCACTTCCCAAAACTGTATCCATGGCGGAGGACTATGAAAAAAATCAGTCCATTTTCAACGGTCTACTACTTATTTTTTCATGGCTGAAACGGTTTCTATCTACCCCGTCTCACCCCCATCGCTCACCCCGTAATCTTTGCTTCAACAGCCTCCTTAAACTCACGCTGGCCTTTCAGCACATAATTTTGGTTTGTCTTCCCCCCACCCCACACTGGAACTCACCCAACCCAACTAAAAGCACCTCTACTAGCTACATCTCTAAATCTGCCCTTAAGTGCTCCCTTTTTAGCCATGAGGCAGCACCCTAAATTCCCCATCAAATTAACACCCGTGCCTCGCTTCTTGGCTATTCTGTCTATTACACCCTTGTATGCCTGACACTTCCCTCTGTGCATATCCAGTCTCCTTGGACTATAGTCTGCTGTTTGCCCCGTAGCGTCCATTGTCTGCGTATGATCTGTTAGCCAATATCAACTGGCCAGGTGCGCATTGCTTTTCCCCCTGTTGTAACTGTTTCTAGGTGAAACACTTTGTCCTATCAATAAAAACAATACAATGAAGTATCATTCTTTTGCGATTCTTCAGGCCTCCTTGGGTCGTGGAGAACAGTTGCACCCCACCTCCCGGTTAGTGCTGTTCAACACACCATGTCATTTTTCTTTAGTAAGATGGCACAAGGCTCAGTTTGTGCAGCATGCACATGATTTCTGAGGGTGCATGTGCAGACTAGTGGCTTGTACCTTTAATAACATTACATGACCCCTGAAGTCACAACCTTTTTTTCTGCCTGCCACGTGTTCGCGAATAAGTAGGTTTCTACAGAAAAAAGGGATGTACCACTTATTATAATATATTTGAACCCTTTGGGTAAAAGGTATTAAGTGAAACCAAGTGATTTTTAGACATAGTTTAGCAAACAAACCTCATACTTGTCTTGAATTAAAATAGCTTGCCACATACCGGCAATCTAGATACCTGTCTTGCAGTAATAAGAAAACAGGTACCCCCTTCTTCTTCTCATTCTATGTCCTGATTGGTGTTTTCTTGCTCTCCTGCCTTTACACCACTTCTCTTGCAAACATATTTTTAAATGGGTCTAGGAAATGTGCATGTTGGACAGGGGTATTGCGATTTGCTTTTCCTGATCGTTTGCTCTGTTCTAAAAAAGACATCTTAATAGTGATGTCGGTATTTGTTGTATCAGAGGTCAATGTCAGAGTTTCTGGCTCATAATCAATATCAGAGCTGGCTGGAGAGGAGTGTGGTGTGCTGTCTCAGGATTGTATTACCATATAATATTTAGGTTGGAAGGTGAAAACAGTCTACCCAATAGTCTTGCTCATCCCTGAACATTTTTCTTTTCAGATTTTTACTTCAGCCTGATGGTGCTTAAGCATCTCAGGCATAGTTTGTAATCTGTTTCCTTAGTTGTACCTGGAGCATCAAAAAGCTCAATTTCGTTCTTAACAAATTTGATTTGTGATATCAATTATCTACATGTTCAATTAGTAATTACATCATAACGGTGGAACCATTTTTGAGGTTGTCTTCCCATTGTTGGGCGAAGTCCCCATCCTCAAAATATTCTAAATCAAGGAAGATTAAGTCTCCCTTCTCTTTTTCCCTCCCTCCTCCTTCTCGCTCATATTTTGTGGCTTATTGCTTTCTTCATGTGCGAATGATTTAATCATTTATTTGAATGGTTTGGTTCTTCAGTGTTTATTGGGTTTTCCATTTTTTTTTACTGTAGTTGTGCACATTGTTCTTTCCTCTTTGGTTCAGCCTTGGGGAAGACCCATGAGGGTCAAAACATGTTGGCTGATTCACATATTATTTATATTAAATTTTACATAGACTCACTTGCTATTACGCAGTAAATTTCTTTATTATTAATTGGTTGAACCAGCACAAGATTTCCTTGTGTGACCTTTACTACTCTTTCATATGAGGCATGGGTAAAACCTCCCCTTCCGGTTTGTTCTCGCTGCAGGTTCACAATTTTCAGTGACTTTGAAAGCTCTAAGAATGTGTGTACTTATTTTTAAAAGTGCTGTGCAAAGTTAATTCTGTTTTTAGTGCCCCCTCTCGAGTCCTTATATCTGTGATGAGCACTGCTTCTCAGCAGTGAACATGGTAAATCTACTAAAACGTAATGCCACCCATTCATGTCTTTACAAAGAAATGGTATTGATGGATTTATCTGGCCCAAATACCAAGTCATATCTAACCTACATTATGTTATTTGATATTTGTATAGCGCCTACTGCCATTGTTAAAGGCCCTTCGGGGGGCCATAGTCTCTGCAAAAATAAAAATGCATTACATTGCGTGCAAATTATAATTAGACTTTGGTGAGCATTCGATTACTGGCAGATGACTAGATTAAAACATTAAAAAATCATGCAGCGTTTTTTGTCCAGGCACAGGGATGACTGCTATGTCAGTGACTAGGTGACAGCTGGACTGAAGTTTTTCATGGAACACAGCTGTATTATTTGGGTTGTAGTGCAAAAGAGGTAATGAACTTTTATGTCTACCAGACCCCAAGGCAACTGTCTGCAGTTGAGGGCTCTGCTATACCTTAGTTGTAGAACACAGGCACAATTAATCAAATGGTGTTCATAGCAAGTGCCTGAAATGTTTGTTTTTGATAGGCGCAGCTTTCTCCTTTTATATGAGGACCAATTTTCTGTAGTAACCTTTGGTAAAAGAGAACTTTCAAATTGTCCTTCATTCCCACTTGGCTTAGGCAATTAGCATATATTGTGAAGAATGCATTTACAAAGCACTAACATTGTCAACGGTGTAATCACTTGTTTTTGTGCAATCTGTGAGCAACAAGAAGTTGATCCGACCACAGTTAACGAAACAAGTAATCTTACAATTGTTACAAAGTCATCTTTGTTCACAGGCAACTCTTTGCCTGCCAGGAATTCAAAAATGTATTAAACGGGGTTATGAATAATACATTGATTTTATATAGTGCTTGCTTTCTTATGCTTATACTTTGAAAGCAATAAACCTAACAGCCTTTCCACTTATCATAAAGCGGTTTCTTTGTCAACTGCAAAAAAAAACATTCCTAGGTGCGCTGAGATCCTCCAACTAGCAGCTACTTGAGATTCCTCACTACAAAAACAGCAAAGCGGGTGACAGTAGCTTCATATACTTAGCCCCCAAACACTGGAATGCCCTTCTCAGTAGTATCAAAGAAGAGGGATCCTTCGCAGGCTTCAAAAAAATCACTCAAAACATGGCTTTTCAAATAATATGAAGGGCAATAACCCCGAGTGTCTGTAAATATAACTATAATTTTTTTCTCCTCCTGTATAAAGTTGTAACTAGGCTTTGATTGCCATATTGCATGATTGACTGCCAAATGATCTAACTCAATCCCACCGTGTAACTATGCTAATTTTGTTTGTAACCGTGAACATTGCTTTTGCAACCTCGCCATGATACCCGAGGGTCTGGGCGTGTAACAAATGTAATAAATAAAATAAATAAATAAATTGCTAATGCATGCAAAAGCCACTATAACTTGAGTTCACAATTCAGCAGTGTCACTGCTACTTGTGGTAAACTTCACGAAGTTAGCAAAGGCAAAGTCTCGCAAATTCACACAGACACACTTCCTATCCCCTCTAGCTAAGTCAGTTCCTGATGAGGGTAGACAGACAATTCTTCGGCCCGAGAGCATTCCCAGAAATGTCTCATTAGCTGTTGAAAAAAGAAAGAAATCCCGTGCCATACTTATTTTTTTCCATTTTAACTTATTAAATTGTTCTACCCTTGTCGAGAACGATTTTAAGGATGTCACTGTTCAAAAGGGCCTGAAAGCTTCTCACTGGCAGGCTACACTTAGCCGCTAATCTGCCTGTTGGGGACCTTTTGGAGGCAGCTGTCCCAGAATGCTCCCTCTGTGTATCCTCAACCAGAAAGGAGAAAGTAAAGGCATAACCCTACACCTCTTCCAAATGCCTACAGGCAAGAGTCATTAACAGTCTGTGTTCTCCCAAGCCTGGTCACAGACACCTCTTCAACTCTTTTCATCTTCTTCTGCTCCAGTTGATCAGACATCCAAAAACAGGCCGTCAACTTACTTTTTAAGATTCCCGGTGCCAAGCCATTCCCATGTTCTCCACCCATGCTCCAGTAACATCAGCCAACCATTTCAAGACTCACAGTTCACTGGACCTCAAAACCCCCTGTGAACCGCTACGAGGCTGCTTTCAGTAGAACACAGCACATTCTAAAACCCAACCAACAATCTAGCACAAAGCAAATACATCATCAATTAGAGCCCACCTTGTGGATTCGAGATGGGAAAATCATCTCAGAAGACTCTGGCAGATTATCGCATTTTAAGCTCTGTGATTCAAGAGTTACATTAATTATTTGTGCCATTTTGGCACCCAGTTTCCAAATGAATAAGATTGCTTTACCCTGCTACTTACGGCACACACCTTTGGTACTTCGGGGTGGATGCGGGGATCATTTTGTTTTCCTCTGGAGACAGCTTACAATAATTTCACATGGTACATATATTTCGTGCATACTTTTTTTTTAATGTTTGCTTAGTACCTGCTCACTGCTTCCCTTTTTCTTATGTGCAAGACACCAAAGTAAAATTGCAGCATTCATTATTGCAATTCAACAGTGGGCACAGCTTTGCTATAGCCATGGCAAAGAACCATTAAAACTACTGAAGGCTGGTTTCTGGAGCAGCTGCCATTTTGCTCTTGAGGCACACAAGAAGAATGGGAATGCATGCATTGGAAGGAACCTATCCAGACAAAGGGGGACACAGTAAGTGCCAACCTTTCTCATAATTCTTTGGGAGTTTCCACTAACTTGGTGCAGCTTGTGCCCATGTAGGTTATGACCCCAGGAAGCGAAATTAAGATTGAATAAGCAGGAGCTAAATAAAGCTCCTGGATATCCAGCATTATCCATGGACCAGAAGCTATCACCGAGGAACAAGGAGCTAGAGCACAGCATTCCACAAACCTAACTTCCCATAACTTATAATTGTGTCCATTATTTATGACCCCTTATACGTTAAATGACATATAGCTGTGACCTAATGTTTATTTATAGATTGTCCCAAATGCACAAAATGTACATAGGTGTGTTTGTTTGGCATCAATTGGCCCGGGGAGCCAAAAGTAGCTCCTGGTAACTGTTGGTGTCAACTAACCTGGCTCTACTGGGCTACACATATGAGCTAAAAATAGCTCCCAGCTCCCCTCAATTTCGAACCCTATATACCACACTTATATTCCAGGCATTCACTGTTGCTCAGGCCATAATAAGCATGGCTTACCAACCAGGTTTAAAATGCTGAGACAATCAAACACTGTGGCGCTTCCACAAAATAAATAAACTGAACAAAAGACACGTTCCGAATAGTACTAGAGATGCATTAAAACTGCACTTTCAAAAGAAGCTAATGGTAGTTATTTGAATCTTACTTAAAATTACAGTATTCAATGTTGCGGCGCGAAAGGATGAAGAGTGCTCACTTAGCACAGTCTTCAGATGCTTTGCTCAAAATATGCAAATGTCGCCTCGTCAGCCCTGCTATTAAGCACTAGTAGAAATCCAGTGCGGTGCTTACCAGCCGACACCTAAACGTGCTATCTAAACACTATCCGCCCTAAACGGAGCCATCTATCCAAAATCAACTGGTGCACACATTCATTCCCAGCTCGTCTTGCTGTTTCGGAATGTGCATCATTGTGCGGTTTGAAAACTACAAATTAAAACAAACTTGTAAATCAAAACAAAATAAATCCAGGACAACCGGACAGACGTAGCATCGGTGTGAACATCTTCAATACGTTCTACCATAGATAAAAGCATTATGCTTTCTTTAAATTGCACTCAGGATTGCCCACCTGTTTTACCCGATAGAAAATCCTATCAGCCCCCCCTCTAATTCCATATCCATCTCTAGCTGAATGAAGATTCGGACCAGGACGACGTACTGAATGGCTTTGTAAAATGGTGCGCCCGAACGTTTATATATCTCTGCCATTGCACTGGTTTATGCCATGCTATGCCATGCCATGCATCAGCAAAGTAAAAACTAGGGTAGCTGTCTTAAGGTAGACTAAATGGACACATTCAATAAATCGGATTATACGTTGTTGTTGCATTTGAATTTATCAATCTTTAGTCCCTCGGAAATATTTGCACAATGGATTTGAGCGATCAGCATAAAAAAACATGTCTGTGTATGTATTATGTTAAGTGTTATTTATACTTCGCCCATCACCACCGTAACAGCATTACAGCACCTACCGTGTCCGATAGGTGGCGCATTTTGAGCCCGCCAGGGTTTCTCTAGACCCGAGTCAGTGGGTAAGAAGGGAGAGGGTAAAGAGAGAGAAAAAGGGCTTAGACAAAAGACGAAGAAGTTTAGTGGGGAAAGAGTTAAGGGAGGATGTTTGTAATAGTAGGAATGCTCGTTTCTTAAATGCGATTAAAGATAAGTGTGAGTGAAGGTTTCAGGTGTCTACAACTCGTTTTGACACGGAACTTAAATGTGATGGCAACACCTTGCCTCCTTTGAGCTTACTTGCACCGTAATTTTTAGTCTCATAGTCCTTTATAGAGGTGGGCAATGTAACTAGTGCCAACAAGCACTGATTCAGTCCCCGGTGACTAAGGATGGTACAGAACAGCAGAGGACATAGTCTCCCTCATTGTCTTACAAGAGCAAACATCTCCAGCAACTACCTATCCACCCACGTGCTCACCTAACCATGGTCTTTAGATGGCACAAGACCCATGCATTCGCACTTTCATCGTAAACTTAACGAATTCCACTTGGATCTTCTTTGGTGTACCAATCCCATCTGATTATGAGAGACTGCGCTGCCACAGCCTAATGGTTAAATAGGACTACGAGAAGGAAAGCTAAGAATAAGAGAAGCTGAAATAAAGAAACAAAGAGCTGAGTAGGTTAGTCTCAGAAGAATAGGAGGTTCAGCAGCAAAACCGGGGTAAAGAAAGAGGAAGAAGAGGATGAGAAAGAGGAAGGAAATTAAAAGACTCAGAATAAGAAGAGCATAGAAACGGAAGGATATTGAAAAAAAGACAAAAAATGACAGCGAATTTAAGTAAAAAGGAAGAAAAAGGTTAAGAAAAGGAAAAAGTAGGTTAAAAAGAAAAGGAGTGAGGGTTGGTAGGAGATGAAAGAGGAAACAATACTAGATAGACAGATGTAAAGAGGAGGAGGTTATACACATATAGATAGGTGGACAAAGGTGAATGCCTGCAGTCTAAAATAGGACAATAGGAGCTGAGAGAGGAGGCATGAGGAGATGGAAACAAAAGAATGAAAAAACGGGGAAAAGGGCAGGAGACTAAGATGGAGAGAACTTACAGAGACACACAGAGTTGGACATTTTAACCCCCCAAAATATGGGTGCAAAATAATTTCAATGTAATGGTCACAGAGGTCCAATTTCTTTGTTGTGCGATAATAAATGGCGTGCTTTTGACGCCAAGGTAAAGCACAATCAGATAAGATTTCTTTGTTCAGTTACCCTGCCTGCAGTCTAAAACGTATGTTTGTTTCTTCTTCACGGGATAAACAGCTTGACCTTTGGCCTACTTCCTAGAGCTTGAACTCCTTCAGTAAATCTAACATCAATCAGCAAGACAAGCAAATCTAGTGCGCCAATGGCTTTCTGCTCGACTCTCGCGTCCAGATGAATGCTTTAGAAACAGCAACATTTCGTGTTACTTTCCAAGAAAATGTCAAGGCCCAGACTATTTACGAACCACCGCACGTTGCTGATGAAGTACACACTGCACGAGTAAACAGAGGGCCGTGTGGGTTATACAATGGCGGCACGGCTCTCAAAACAACTAGGCCGCGGCCTACTAAAGGCTTCTAGTGTTACTGGAGCCAACTTGAGCTGCATGCAGACCCACATCTCTGTAAACTAGCAAATACTAACGCAGCATACAAGGAAAGCAGACGACCCCGCGAACTGCCATGAATCCGCGTTTGCCGGGGTTCTGCATTTTTCATCTGTCAGACAGAAAATGCAGCTTTTGAATCACATGCAACTTCCCGACGGAATTATTAAGTATACAGAACATGGACTGACATTGCCCACGTTTGCATCCTGCACAAAGGACCGAATGATGGAATTAATACACGTGGTCATATTTCAGGATACCTGCAGTATTATGCGAGCCATTTTGGATAATCAAATTGCGTTCCATTCTAGAGAAAATAAGACAATTGTAGTTACTGGAAGAAGTATGTGCATAATTCTAAAAAGAGAGTTAAATTAGAAACAATCCACAAAGCAGCTATGAAGGCAAAATTGTATTCCGCTTGTATAACCACGTCCATATTTTTTAGAATGACTAATTATAAACCTCTAAAAAAGGCAATTTGTTGGTAGTTTAAGCTGCAGGGAAATCTTTGAAATAGAAAAGATCCTGGAGGTTTATAAAGAACAGATGGAGATACAAGGAGCACATTCTAGCACATACATGAACGCAGACACGGTGGGAGGATGGGCGAGGACAGGGTTTAGAAATAATTCTACGAGAGGGAAAAAAACGCAAATGCTTTATCACATGGCACTATGTAGAAAGAGCCGCCTCAGCAATTCTGCCCGGGCACACGGGAACCTTGTAAAGAAATAAAGGCGCAAGGTTAATAATAACAAAAATGCTTATAACAATAATAATGAATACTATTTAAATAGTTTAGACCACAAACGGGCTCGTTTCTGCATCTTAACTGGATTGATAATCTAATCCAACTGAGTTGTACTTATTTTAGGATACTTTCAAAGATCAAAGTCAAAGGTGGCTCTGCCCAGATGCGACCCTGCAAATGAAGGTACGTACCATAGTGATTTCAGCGGTGGGCAGCTGGCTCATTGAATATGAATAGGAAGACCAGAGCGACCGACTGATAATACGCAATGGCACATCGGTTCCGACAGTTTTCCCACCCGCAGCACGGGAAGCAGCTATTTTTCCACATGCCTGGCCAGATGTTAAACACTAGAGCGAGCACCAAAAAAAAGTCTCCTTGGAAGCCACAGGCACTGCTGGATGTACCCATCTCCTCACCCAACCACATACGAAGCTTGCAGTGAATGGGTGGAGGACCGGAGCATGGAAAAAAAAGATTGTTCTTGTGGGGTTTATTTTTATTACAACTAAAGAACGCAAGCTTGTTCTTCCAAAGCTCCCTTGCCCCATCCTTATTGAAAGTTATTCAAAACCTTTCAAAGGTGTAAAATAACCCATTATTTAGCACATCATTGTGACATTCAACATCGTCAATTTGTACCGCTTTCCTGCATTCCTCTGTAAAAAAATGTCAAAAATGACCTGTGGAGGGACTGGCCTCTCAACAGATAGCAGTTGGAGGTTGATCAAAAGAACCAAATGGTGAGATATCAGGAAGAGAAATCATTTCAGCAATAAAGAAAAGAAACATTACAATTAAAAAAGGAGGATAAGAAGGAAAGAGAAGGCGCAAGAAATATGACATTAAGGAAAGGAAAAACAAGCACATAACGTGAAAAAAAGGCACAGGGAGAATAAAAAGGAAAAGGAAATAAAGGAAAAAAGGATAATGAAAAAGTAATAACAAGGGTCGAAGAAAAAGAAAGGGTTCTGTACCTATCGTGTTTGATGGGGGTGATCGTTTTTTGTACTCCTGGCCCGACTGCAGTACTTGTTCTGTTCGAGTGCGGGAAGGCCATCTTGTTGCTGTCCCCGCTGTACCCGTTTGTGAGTGAAGCTTGCACTACTACTTCTCCTGCTTGCGAGTAAAGCTTTCTCTGCCACTGCATCTTCTGAGTTTGGAAAGCTTGTATTGCTTCTGCCCGCACTTTACCCGTTATGTCTGTGTATGGCAATTCCATAGCTTACCCCTGCGCTGCGCTCACAGTTTGTGTGCGGGGCGATTGGCCTGATGCTTTCCCCTGATATGAGATAGGATAGTTTATTTATATCGCTCCCATACACAAGTGTTTCAAGGTGCGACGAGGCAAGGGAGGGGTAAAAGGGAGAACAAAACAAAGATCTTACAAGGCCCAGTGACATTGATAACGCGCAAGTGCAGAGGAGAAGGGAAGAGGGAAAGTGCAAGGAGCAAGGGAGGAGTGGGAAGTGCTGAACATGTGATCAAGACAACAACAGGTAGTAGGGCCAACAAGCAGCAAGTGCAAGAATTAGGAGCAGACAATTGGTGTCTAATAAGTGTGGATAGGGGATTGTAGGGTTGCAGATACAGACCAAAGTTCAAAGGGTTGCCAGGACGCAGTGAGGGTATGAAGCTGGGAGGGCAGGGATCTGGGCCCGTATTCAGAGGGTATCCAGGTGCCCAGTGCAGAACAGAAGAGATCAGCAGGGAAGAGGAAGAGAGAAGTCAGAAGCAAAGAGGAAGGTCTTGAGGTGCTTCCGGAACCGAAGATGTTTCTCCTCAAGTTTCAGAGAGGCAGGGAGGCTGTTCCAGAGGGAGGCCCCAGCCGAAGAAAGATCTACCACCAACTCGTTGCTTGGAGAAGCGACTGAGACCCTGAGGGAGCGGAGGTGGAGGAGCGAAGAGCTCAAGTAGGAAGGTATTTCCGAAGGCAGAGATGAAGTTTGAAGTTTTCCTGAGTAGTAGCTCATGACATCCCTGATTGCCAACTCCCCTTTGTTATTTGTTGAGTCAGTCTTGTCCGCGCCATCATGCCTACGAGCAGGGCTTTAAGTGGGGTAAGAACTCGAGGGGGGGCCCTCATTTGGGGGGCGTGGCCTAAAACGTACGCAAATCGTAAGGTATGCACACACATATATATGCATGTTATATATCTGTGTGCGTACCTTACTATGGTTTGTGTACTTTGCAAGCCATCTTTTCTAAACATAGAAATATTTATTTCTATGTTTAGAAAAAATGGCTTGCAAAGTACACAAACCATAGTAAGGTACGCACACAGATATTATAACATGCATATATATGTGTGTGTGCATACCTTACGGTTTGCCTACTTTTCAGGCCATTTTTTTTTTAAAACATTTCGGTTTTATGAAAGATGGCTTTGAAAGTACACAATTCAAGCCATCTTTTATAAAACTGACTACGGACAAAATTGTCTGTCGGCAAAGATTTATAAAAGATGGCTTGAATTGTGTACTTTTCAAGCCATCTTTCATAAACCTCGAAAAATGTCGAGGAATCCCCAGGTTCGGCGAGGGTTAAAGACGCCTCGGCGACCTGGGGAAACAAAGGGACAGTAACTGCCTCTGGTGACCCCTCGCGCGAGAGGTCACCAGAGGCAGTTACTATGACTTACAGAAGTGGCAGCCAGGCACAGCATCGCTGTGGTTGGCTGCCACTTCTGTCAGATGCCTGACTTCATGGCAGGCGCATCTCCCGTCGCGGATGCATCCCGCCAATGTTGCGTGCAGTGGAAGGGGGGGCCCCGGCAGGGCCCCGGCTCAGTCCCACTTTTTGGAGACTGCCGGGACCCGGCCCCGGCAGGCCCCGGCCCACTTAAAGCCCTGCCTACGAGTTCATTGCTGCTCAATACAAATTCATTAAAGTAAAGAAGGTATTGCTGACCCAGGTCCCAGAAGGCCTTGTGGACAATGCAGAAGGTCTAACTTAATCCTTGCAGCCCTGGGGGGCCAATGAAGAGATTTCAGGGCTGGAGAGATACGATCCCAGGGCTTGCACGCAAGGACAAGTCTTGCAGTCCTGTTCTGGATGAGTTGCAGAGGGCGGAGAGTGATAGCAGGCAGATTTAGAAAGAGCCTGTTGCAGTAGTCCAGCCTAGAGAGGCCCTGCTGTCCCTATATGTAAATCGAGCATGTACTGTTGCTCTTTGTGGCATATTCGTTACACATGGGGAAGCTTACATTGTTGCTGCTTATGCTGCCTTGGATTATGTGTGTGCATCCAACAACCATAACAGGAAATGTTGCACGTCTGGGAAGAGGTGCCTTTGTGGAGTTGTGTTGGACCCCATGATATCTGGGAAATGCTGCCAAAGGACCCAAGACTAAAACACATAGGAACTCTTTAGAATTAATTACACATTGGTAAAGAAAGACTCAGTAAAAGTTTAAGAATTCTCTAAACATGTATTGTCGCCCAAGTTACATGCTTGTATGTGTGATATAAAGACCGGGCAACAGTCTACAATAGATTAACCTAGAACATCATTGTTGTCGTATGTGAGGAAATATAGCTTGAGAAATACATATTCAGTAAAGAACCACTGGAATTACACATTGAAAAGAGTAGCAAAAAGGTCTAAGGCCAGGTAAGGACGACTAAACTAAAGACTGCTTTGAGCTTCAGATTGGGAAATGTAATCCTACCATTCAAAGACAATATAGAGGAACCTAAACGAGTGAGCAGTATTTCATTTGGATGTTGTGAAAGGTTGTTCTAAAACACAATGACAGGAGAATAATTGAGTAAGCAAAGAAGCATCTACTGGACATGCTTAGAAATGTGTCTCAACAGCCCAGAGCTATTCTAAAAAGAAAATACAAAAAAAGGGCAGAGTGAGTAATCATCTGAACGGCAAAGAAAGAGTGATCTAAAAACCTCAGAACATGATAACAAAACTATAAAATTACAGAATTCATTTGAGTCAACACGAATGAGGGAACTAGGAACTCGAACAGCTTGAGAGAACACAACATCAAGGGGAACGGCAGAGACCACTAGATCTCTTAGAACCCTATGGAGAACAAATAAAGGGAGACCAATCAGAGAAATCCACTGCAGTCCCAAGATAGATGAGACTCATGCAGTGTTAACAGGATGGGGTAGACAGAAGAAAACGTGGCAATTATATTTATGAGACCATAATAAAGATGTTTGATTTTAGAAATTGAGAGATGTCATGCTTATCTAGAGAAGTACCACACATCATATACTTAGATACTCACCCCATTGCCAGAGATCACCATTGAATGCTCAGGCAACAGTCTGCCAAGAACTGCCATAAAATGACCACGTACTGTCATAAAATGCTCAGGACCGTCACCTTTTGCAGGAACTGCCACCAAATGTGCAGGTTTTTGGCCCATTCCCTGGTATTGCCATCAAGTGTCCAGGTTCTCATCAAACCTATCCCATGCCTAGTTGCTTGTTACTGCAAATGTATAGGACAAGACGCTCAGCAGGGTCAAATGAGCATGTATGCTGCACTCCTCTTCCGGCCCCTGCATAAACAAGAGAGACAGGTTCAGTGGAGAAGTGCAGGGCCGCTGCACTTCTCCTGCCCCGCAAACCTTCCTGATGCCAACAGGACCAAGGTGGCAGGAAGGTTTGCGGGGCAGGAGAAGTGCAAACACTTGTGTATAGGCGCGTTATAAATGCCATTTCATATCAGGTGGGGCCAGGACTTTCCCTGATATTGCAGTGTGGTTTCCTTATGCTTCACCAGTCCTGCCCACTACCTCAGTCTTGCTGATTTTGACGTACCGACTGGGGAGGACACAGACAGTGGGATGAGGGCACCCTGGGTGGTAAGATACCGTCTATGAAACCTTGCTTCTCTAATGGTGTAGGGGTCTCGTGTGTGTGTGTGTGTGTGTGTGTGTGTGTGGTGGGGCATAGAAGAGAAAGGTGCAGGAGACATGAAAGAGGTATGTTCCTGTGCTCTGCGGGAAGCCTTTTATTCTCCTGTTGCCAAAGTCTTGTTCTTGCACATTGAGAGATAGGTGGCATGCATCCCTACAGATAAGCAGCTCACGAGAGACACCACCAACAAAAAAATAAGGAGTAAAAATACTCCCAAAAAAATAGTAAACATACACATAGGATCCTGACCGCCACTCAGTCAAGAACGCTCTAGGGAAATGTTCGGACCAGCAGAGCAATTCCTCACAGGATGCAACTCTAATGAGCTACCATATAATTACTGCATGATTTGAATAGGAACTTTAAAGTTAATATACATCTTTTAATGTTCAGGAACTGTGAGGTGCACAGAAGTATGGGGTACAAAAAGATACAGATTTCAGGGAGTAGACATTGTTTTACTCGCCTAAAAAAATGCCCCATTTGGGAATAACCTTTTTACTGCCTGAAAATCATTTTACTCTCAACCTAGGTAGTAAAATACTCAAACTTCCAAAATCTGGAACTCTGGATGTGGCTATGTGGAGTGGCTAGGGAGGCAACCAAAAACACCCACAGACTTAGGTACCTCTTTGTTGTCCCCCAATTCTTATTCTGTACTTTAGTAATAATTTTGACAACACAAAAGAAAGATATTTATTATATATTTTCTGTGTTCTTAGTTAAAATCAAGTAATCATTTTGAAGTGGTATGGAGAATGAGGAATAGAGAGAGATATAAGTATGTTGTGCTATTAGCCCTTGTTGCCTTTGAATTCACAGAAGTATGCTAGTAATCTTCTTGACAGATACCCTTTCAGGAAGATGTATTTAATACATATTTTTATGAAGTGCAAGTAAGGCATAAGTGCATCAGAATGCTGTACAGATAAAACAGAATAATCATACAAATCTGGAGCCCAAAACAGAAACATTTAACAAAAGTATAAATTAACATAACCTTGTAAAAAAAAAACAATTGATACAAAATTCAAACTAAGACTATTGAAAAATGATTTAAAAAACAGACTTCTATAACCAGGCTTTCCAAAGTTTTAAATAACTAGGAATCAAATGAAACAGGAAGGGCATTTGAGCATGATGCAGCAGTACAGGATAAAGCATTATTAGCAGCAGAGGAACGCCAGCATTTAGGGACCTTAGATGTAGTATATCTTACATCAAAGTCTCAAAGCCTAGAGTGATCTTAAGTGTAGTTCTCCAGATAGATAAACTGGAGTCTGAAAATGTTGTCGACGATGCTAATTAATTTAAACAATATTCTACCTTCCTGAGGAAGTTAATGATGTCAATTGGGTAGCAGCATGACAAATGGCTTTGGAAGGAGCCAAAGTGGAAAGAGGGAGACCCACCAAGACAAAGTTTCCAAAATACATCTGCAACAAACCCAAATATTGGAATAAAAACAAAAAATGGGCAAGATTGAACAAATATCAATTGCTACAACTGAAAACTGCCAGAATTCACCAAAACATATAGAGCCTGATTCACAGAACGTTTTCCCATAACATTGCGCCTTTATAAAACACTTCAGAATCAGGCCCATAATAGGGAATAAAAGACAGAAGAATCCAGAGTAAAACCGACGGATTTAGTAACAGGTCTGAAGTCAGAGAAAGTCCATAAAATATAAACCTCAAAACAAAGAAGACATGGGAATTTGAGGAGCAGAGCAGAATAGGAAAACAGGAGGAAACTCTGTCTTGGATGGATTTAACTTCAGAAAAGGATAGGCCATCAAGCTTCAATGTCCAAAAGGAAATCACAAAGATGATACAAATCACCTTCGGAAGAGATCTTAATGTATAACTGGGCTGTGTTGGCATATTGATATCATGGTTTGCTCCCAAATCCAACAGTGATTCCACATCCACATTAAAGAGCAAGGGAAACAAAATGGATCCCTGGGTCAGGCCAAACATCACCGGAAAGAACGACCCGCAATAACCAATTCCCAATAATTAGAGAGAAAGGAATAGAACAATTCAAGAACCTGCACCGAATGTGCACCCGTGGAGATAGAGTATTCAGGAGTGCCTCATGGCCAATCGGTTCAAATGCCACTCACAGAACAGGCAGCCCCAGTAAACAAACTCCCCTACCATCCAATATCTTATGGACATCATCAAGGATATTCACACTGGCTGCCTCAATGCTACAGTGCAAGTAAAATCCAGATTGAAAGTAGCCAGATGAAATGTTGGACAGTAATCCAATGGTTTAACTGGTTAGACACAACTCTTTCCAAAAACATATGCAAAAATAGTAGGGATGTCATAAGGCGAAACTTTGAGAAACACTCAATATCCAAATTGGGCTTGTTCAAAAAAAGGGGCACATCCCATTTTCAAAGTATCAGGAAAACATCCTTTAACAAGAGATTCATTGACCAAATGAAGAACAAAAGGAGTAAAAAGTGAAACATGCTCTTTAAACTTTGATGCAGGACAGTGGGCATTAGGAAAAAATGTATGTTTAGTTTAAGCCATCAGAGATTCGATTCTGTCCATGTGACCAATATCGTCTGTAAATGGATAGATGTATTTCCCCCACATCTTCCATAATTGGTAATTAATTCGGAGATTAATATTCAATACAAAATATGTAATCAAATCCGTGCAACCAAGATGGGCACTTTGGAAATATCAGATGAGGGGTCTACGCAGAGCCCCTTTTCCATTCCCATGAGCAGACATGAAAGTCGGCAGAGGCGTGGATAGTGGAAGCAGAATGTGAGTGGAGGCAGGTATTTTTTTTTAAGTTATATATGTTTGAGGCAGTGGAAGGAGGTTCCAGGTGGGGGAGAAAACCTGAGCAGGCAATAGCCTGCTTACAGTGTGCACTGTTATTGTTCAGCACCAGAATTATCTTACTGCTGGATAGGCAGCAATTCAATAAATTATGTCAGTCAGAGATTACTTATTTTGTGCGGTGAGCTTCCCATTAAGCAACCTACAGTACTGGGGCTCCTACATGGGCTACTACTAGGTATCCTTATGGCACATGGGTACTGCTGCTTTGCTTCTTCCACTGCGGCACATGCTTTCCCAGCACACTCAGTAAGTTGGTGCATGTCACACTCAACGGATCTGCTTTTGTCTTGCTTGCCAGGAGACATTGAACATGGGATAAAAATCACTGTAGGTCAGTTGTTGCTCTTCTGTGATATTGAGCATGCTTTGGTGTGTGGCACATCGTCCTCCTCCATGTGAGGGTTTTGACATCTGGCAGGAACCTTTCTGATGTGCATCGGTCATCTCCTTGACGAGGAACCACTTCACATATTTGGGTGTTGCAGTTAAAATGGACTGCTTTGTTCAACAGCACAGCATCCGCCTGAAGCAGCAATGTGTTGGATATTTCTTTGAGGGAACCAATACACCTATTAGAATTTGTTAAGGCATTACTTAAGTGTTGGAGTACATACTTTGCTAGCTGTTATTGTCTTTTGTATTTTAAGGTCATCCATTCTTTTAAGGTCATTTTCCGGCAAGCATTAAGCTTTTTGTGCTTGGCAAATGGCATAGCAAGACCGAGCACATTCTTGCCTCTGCTAGGCATATCAAAAATGAAATTGGGGCATTGAAAGTTGGACTGAAAGAACTATGTTACTTCTCCATCTGGCCCTAACTACGGTACTAACAGTTCACAGACGAATGAAAAGCACCATGAAAAAGAACAAGAAGAAGCTAGAATTAGAATGGAGGAAAGAATAAGACCAAGATAAGAAAACCCAATCCCAGAGACAAATCTGATCGTATAGGAGGGAAATTCAAAAGGCAAAGAAAAGCCATTATGATGACTGAATCACCAATGCCAACACACAAAAAGAAATGTTCAAAATCACAGATGAAATGAGAAACCCACCAGGCTGCGTCAACACTCCAATACCGTCACAGAAACTATGCAACAACTTGGCAGACCATTTCAAAAATAAAATCAACGACAATCGACAAATCATAAAAAACAGAGCAACCAACCCAAACACTCAACCAACTGGACCTGACGAGGAGCCACAGCACAAACTCCAAAACTTCCCGAAATTATCAGTAGAGATATTCGTCAAGCTGGTAAAATACAGCAAGAAAGCAGCATCACCCATGGATCCCTGCCCCCCGGACACCTACAAATCGATCCTCGCACAAGGAACGCCATCAGAATATTACAGAAATCCCTTGAATCCGTCGCTCACAACAGGGACTGTACCACGATTCTTCAAATCAGCATATATAAAGCCACTTCTAAAAAAACACAAGTGGAGACGTGGAAGACCTCTCCAACTACAGACCGATTTCAAACATCCCCTACACGGAAAAACTCCTAGAAAGATAGGATTCTTCAAATCAGCATATATAAAGCCACTTCTAAAAAAACACAAGTGGAGACGTGGAAGACCTCTCCAACTACAGACCGATTTCAAACATCCCCTACACGGAAAAACTCCTAGAAAGATATGTATACAAACTAACACAAGAACATGTAGAAAAACACCAGTTGCTAGACCAAGCACAAGTTGGCTTCAAACCTGCAAGAGGAACAGAATCGGCACTACTACCCATCTGGGATGACCTAAAAACAAATGCAGACTCCAACACAACCTCGGCTCGGATTCTGCTCGACCTCTTGGCAGCTTTCGACACAGTAAGCCATGACACCCTAATCAAAGATTAGAAGATAAAGGTATAACGGACATGGCATTACTCTGGATTAAATCATTCCTAGCAGACGGAACAGAAACTGTATGGATAAAACCCTTCAAATCTACTCCATGAGTAGATCACCTCACCATCACCACTATACTTCAACATCTACCAGACTCCGTTAATCAGGATTTAAAAAAAAGATAACATTACATGCTACAACTATGCAGACGACAATCAAATCATCTACAAAATCAAAGATACACAAGCCGATCACTCAATCCTAGTAGAATGTCTAAAAGAAGTCTATGACTGGATGAACGCCAACAACTTAAAAATCAACCCAGGAAAGACAGAAATCATGATTATATCCAAAAATCAAGAGAACAACATTTACATTCCGTGGCTGATGGAACTGGGAACCGCACCCACACCATCTAAGGTAGTAAAAAGCCTGGGATCCCTAATGGACAACGCTCTAATCTTAGAACCACAAGTAAACGCGATAATCAAGAAATGCTTCTTCCTCCTTCACTCAACAAGAAGAATCCTACCTTTCTTCTCCTTACCCACAAAACACTGACAATCGTCGCTCTCATCATGTTCAGAACAGAGTACACAAACAGCCTCTCCCTCAGGGTGCAGGAACACCTCCTGGAGAAATTACAAAGCATCCAAAATCCAGCAGATAGACCCCTCCTCAAACTATACAGAAGAGACTACATCACTCCAGTGCTAAAAATACTACATTGGCTCCCAATCAAACATCGTATCACATTCAAAACAATGTGCATAACACACAGGGCAATCAGCAGACAAGGAGCAGAATTCCTAAATAAATAAATAAATAATCTACAAGCCTATGAGACTCCTCAGATCAAGTAACGAAATCCACCTGGAACCGAAACCATATGTCAGGAAATAACTAGGGGGCTCCTCTTTCTCCCCCTAGCAGCAAAAACCTTGAACAACCTCCCGAAAGAAACACCAAAGACCACCTAACATTTTGAAAACCTCTTAAAACCTGGCTCAGCAAAACACCTCAGAACCAAATCGAAACAACTAAAACAATCAAACAGGAAACACAAAGAACAGACAGACAGAATATATGATGGCACAGACAACACCTAGGACCGACTAAGGGAAACTCCTACAAGAACAAGAGAGACGATGCGAGTGGGAAAGAACGCAAGCGACAAAGCCCATGAGAACAGTACAATAGCAAACATGCCTAACACTACCAACAACCTTACCCACTCAGAAAGTGAATAGGGTATGGGCATAGTTTGCAAGTAAAATCGATCCGAAAGGACTAGGTTGCAGCAATGACAAATTGGGATAAAAGGGGTGGCCAAATGCAAAGATGGAAACACAAAGAGTAGCTGACATAGCTTAATGACAGAGAGATGAGACAGCCTTGATGCTGAAACGTAATCAGTGAAAGGAAAACAACTTTCTCTAAATCACAAAGGAGACCAACCAACCCAAAAAACTACTAAATACCTCACCACTCCTCACACACCTTTCGCAGTCTAACCAAACAACCACAATTCTTGAAACCGCAACAACCCGCACGCACTTCACCGCAACAACAAACAAACCACACAGACCCCCACACAACAACACACAACGGACTCAGAACCCAAGACCACACCAATATGTTAACTGAACTGAAGCTGCCAACAGTACTTCACAGCTCCCTTGCTCTTCTCCAAACTTTGTCCTACCAACACGCCTAACCTTCCTCCTTCTGTGCAGATCCGCCAGAGCACCAGGGGAACACTCCGAGGGTGATAGTGCGCAGTACAAATATCCTTTAACATTTTTTTTTTAACTTTATATATTGCTTGGCATTACAATAGAGAAGAACAGGTAATAAATTAACAATTGGTATTGTATGAGACTACACATGATCAAATAATCCAGCATGGTGGGCTCGCAGAACCACGTCAGAGAAAAAAAAAAGTTTAGCAACAATATGGTAAATACTCAAGAGACCACCAGGTTAATCAATGTAGGGAAATGAGCAGGGGATTGGGGGTCATCAGTGTCGAGTTTGTTGTCACTCGGAGAGGAGCGTAGATCTGAGCAGAGGGGGGCCCAGATGTCTCGGGGTCTACTTACTGCCGGCTGCAATCCTGCCCAGCGCTCTTTGGTGTCTGAGGCCCAGGTGAGGGCTTGAAGCCACTGATTAAGTGTAGGGTGTCTCAGGCGTAACCAAAGGAGTATAATGCAATGGGTCGCTAGCAGCATACACAGATCAGCTTGTTTCCTAGAGTCGCGACTCAATTGGGGGAGTTCGTGAAAGAGGCAGGTCAAGGGGGGTGGGGCGATAATGCATTCGAGAATTCAGGATATGGTTGTACACACTTCCGACCACAACAAGGATAGGTTTGGGCAGGACCACAGCATATGAATGTAGTCGGCATTGTCTGTTCTGCATCTTGGGCATTCGGACGGGCGGTCCGCTGACATGCGATGAAGTCTGACTGGAAAGTAGTGGAATCTATGAAGGATTTTAAACTGGATGAGCCTGAATTTGGAGTTTACAGAGACGTCCCGGGTACGGGCACAGAGACTCCCATCGCTGGTCTGTTTTATCGATGCCCAGGTCCCTCCCAGGAACGGGTCATTCTGCCCTGTAGGAAGCTATAAAGTCTGGAGATCCGCCCTCTGGTGCCGCTACCTATCATAACGAGCG
Source organism: Ambystoma mexicanum (assembly GCF_040938575.1). Lineage (NCBI taxonomy): Eukaryota > Metazoa > Chordata > Amphibia > Caudata > Ambystomatidae > Ambystoma > Ambystoma mexicanum. The sequence goes on from NC_090934.1 coordinate 677,385,335, forward strand.
AGTCGTCTGGGGGATCGAAGGGAATACCGGCCAACTGTTCTTGAGAGTTTGGCAGAGACCAGTATATTGGAGATAGCAAAAGGGGCTATCCCGTAAGAGATCGGGCAGGTCCAGCCACTCAGTGACATATCCTTTAACATTAACATAACATAACATCTTCACGCTCCTCCAGCACCAACTCACTGCGTGTCAAGCACTTCTCTAAAGAGCGAGCTGGTGGCCAATCTCTTTTCTCGGCTGGCTCCCTCCTCTTGAACATCCTCCCCCCTTCCTCTATGTCTTGAGCCAGACCTCCTCAAATTCCTTTTCACCTCCTCCTTCTCGCTCTCCCTTCCTTGCTAATCCCCTCAGTCACTGAGATGGTTCCATGTGACCTTAACGTATCCAATAATAACTAATACTTTAACAAATTTAAAAAACCAGAAAAATTTCAAATTATTTTTGTTTTTTCATTTTGGGGATCCCCTCCCCAAGCCCCCCATTTCCCCAGCTTTATTATCCCAACCTAACCACCTCCCCACCTGTTTTAATCACTTACTCCGCCCCATATATACTTTAATCAAATAATTCGACATTTGTTTTGTTATTTAGGGTTTGTTATTAAAGTTATTTGTTGTCGTGAATTCGTTAATCTCACTGTATACAACTAGGATTGGTGACCAGGGCCCTTATGTGTCCCTTCTGGGTCCTCTCCCACCCCCAAAAATCGTCTTCAGCCTCCGCCCACTCCTCACAGCACTTGCCTTTGGGCGCCCACTGCCCAGTGCTGTCTCACAGGCCTGCTGTTATTGCATTGGCAGTTGACCACTCTTACCAAGTGATCTCTCCCAGGCTGCTTGCAAACTTACTCCCTAGCACTTCCCTCCGTGGAACCCCTAGCACTTGCCCCCCTCCCTCGTCCCTTCTTTCTCTCTGCACTTGCACGTTCTAAATGCTTACAAGGCCTAGTAGGACCGCTTCTTTCTCTTCATTGTTATTATATTTGTCTTTCACTCCCATGTTCCCTCCCTTTAGCCCTGTGGGCGCTTTGAAACACAATTTACTTGATGTATTAGCGCTTTACAAATGCACAATAAATAAAATAAACACAGAACGAACCGGCAAATGAGAGACTGGGGAGATTGTATTTGAAACCACAGGAATTACGAGAGGATAACATGGCAAGTGGAAGAGAATGTCCCAACCATTCAAGAACCCCAGTGATATTATCCCTGAAAACAGAAAACACAACATACCTGCTAGCACTAAGCAGGAGACCCAGGAGGGGGACTGTAGATCATTACTGGAATGCTCATACTCATCCCAGTCGAGATGACATTGTCATTGAATAAAGAGAAGGAGGATTATTGCTGGAACGCCCAGTCGAGATAAAGCATTAACATGGAATGATAATCATTACTGCAACGTTTACACTCCAAGAGGTCAACGAGAAAACCCTTAGATATTACAGAATGGTAAACACTGTGAAAGAGGAAAACCTGAGGAGCAGATTGAAACAGAGAATAAGGACCAAGCCCAAAAGTGAAACTAAAGACTGTAAATTTAAAATTGAGACCCCAAGAAGCCTAGGGAAAAGATCCAACTATTGGATAAAGTTACTCTATGAAAAGAAAAGGATAAATACAAATGAAATGAGGCAAGAAGAGAATAAAAAGGAACGAAAGAGTAATGAAGTGAAGGAGAAGGTTAAAAACCTGAAGAACCCAGTATCAGAACTGCGTGACCTAATACAAGTAGTTACCAAGAACTACTTGAGAATATATGTTACTGAACTGAACTTGGTGAAAACCAGCGCACAGGAGGAGGGAGTCATTCTCCTGGTGTTTGTTGCTATAATAGTGGTAGGGTTAGAATAGTTTAGTTTGGACAGTGGGCCGATTATCTTGGACTCTCACGGACGTTCGACAAGAACCTTAGTTAGGTCTGTTAGGTAGGGAAAACTCTTAGTGTAGGGATAGCTAGCCATTTATTTCTTTCAGTTAATAAAAATCATCAGTGAGATGGAAAGTCGAAGTCTGTGTCCTTCTGACCCGCCGCAGAAAGTATAACAAACAAGTGCAGAAATTTCCAACCGAAAACATAGTTTGTTATATGCCATTGTAGTGTTGAAGTCCTATATTTGAGGAAGATGGGTACGATAGAACATCAGTCTACATCTTATCGAGTATTTCCAAAGGTGTGTGGAACATTCTGTAGACTGCATGTACAAAATGAAGATGTTGACAAAGAAGAGTGTGAGATTTATGCAAGTGGTTTTTGTGAGAATGAATTTGTGGAAATAAAGAGTCTGGTCCATAGAGTGCACCCATCTGCACATTTTTAAACAAGCAAATTAAAGCATTGTGGCCACAAATGCCATCAGTCATGGTTTGGAATCTGTCCTCTTCCGGTTACATGTCAGGAAGTAAAGGATCATACGATAGGCTTCATGTAACTTAAAGTAACCACACAAACAATATTTGATTTGAGAGGAAATAAGCATTTGCTTTTGCCTACAAGCAGTTGAAAAATACAAGTAGTTTTTGTGGTGTACTCCTTTCGTACTATAGACTGACCATAAGCCCCTTAATGCCATTTTCGAGTGCAGAGGGTTTGATGGGGATCCAGAATTGCAGCAAACGGTGTGTCAAGCCTGTAAGGGCATGATCTGGAAGTAAAATATATATGTGTGTCAGGAAAGAATAATAAACTGCCAGCTCATCACTGTAGTACAAAACCCATACCCTTGATGAAATAGGTGGTGAGGAGTAGTCGGAGCAGGTCTTTCTGACAATGAAAGAGATCATTACTAAGGTGGAGTGGGAGGCAAAGTGCAAACTGGATGAGGTGACAGAAGAATCAACACTATGTAGAGAATGGTTGCCCAAAGCAAAGACAATGTGTTGAGAAGTAAAAAGTATTGGAAAAATCAGACATGAACTGAGTGTTTTGAGTGGCATTTCTGATAGGGATGAAACGGCATTTTCAGGTCAACTCATTTTTTAACCAGAATTGCATTAAACCTTTCACGAGAAGAAACAGCCCGCAGAATTAGAACACAAAACCAACTAGCAGCACAGCATTCAAGATGCAACTAAGTCCGCACAAGCAGGTTTTCTGTGTATGGCAATGCTTGGCAACACAGAGACGGGAGCATAACCGAGAACATAAGCTTGCCATTTCATTTACTAGCCCTAATCTGTTTATATCAAAGGGAGACCAGATTATTAGATGTCATGGAGACACGGGCACATTTTCCTACTGTTGGACTGTATTTAGAAAACTCTCTTTGTTAACATTAATTGAATACATTGAACATAAGCACCAAAACTGACGATTTTTTAACAAGTTAATGTTCAGATGCAGGTGCACCGCCCCCCATGGGATCGGAGGTACCGCCTGAGGGCGATCGTCTAACAGGGCATCAGGGCCCCCGGCAGTGACGTAATGACCATGTGCTACGAGAACAGTAGCAGAGCTTAGGAGTGTAGGTTGAAACTGAGAAGCAACAATATAGCACTTAGTGGAATATTTTTTGTTTAATTTATCACAGGTAGTGATGGCATTAGGAAATTCTACTTTTGCCAGCACTGTGGCATACAACATTTTATTGCTTGCATGCACTGCATTCCATATAGAGGGTGCAGGATATTTTATGTAGCACATTGCCCCACGTTAAAGAGCACACTACATGACACTATATTTCTCACCCCTTACTTACATGACAAGTTTGTACAAAATACATGGTGTAGGGAGCCACATTCCCACATACATTATACTCCATAGAGAACACACAGCATATTGGGTGCCACACCTGCCTTTAGCCAGAATACATGACACCACATTTTTCCAGTTGCATGGCAGCTGGACAAAATCTGCACAACACATACATATAACTCGACCCGTTTTTTCTGGGATGTTAGGGGTTAGGAGCAAGAGCTATGCCATTTTTTGGAATAGGCCTGAAATACAGCCGCTAACCTGCTATTACACAAATTAGGCCATAGTTGTTAGCTGGAAGCATTTGATTGAATTGTGTCTAGCCCTGCAAACAGGCTGAGAGTCCGAGGGCAGGTGGGTAGGGGTGTGAGGTAATTTCTAACTCTTTAGTGCAAGGGAAGTGTTTCCCATGGGATAAATGCCTGGTCCCAGGCAACAAGTACTGCCTCATCAGATTGGGAAGGAATACATGTTTGTGAAGGCTACAGTGAGCGTTCTTAGGCAGCCACAATAGGAAATATACTGAATAATATAGGGAAATTAGCAGAAATTATGGTTCAGCAACGGTGATCAGCAGTGGGCCAGTCATGTTTTTTCTAGAAGGCTATTTTTTCGCAGGAAGAGTGCTAGAAGGCAGTGTACCAGGGCTAGCAAACATTAACAAGATAGGGAGCGACATGGTGAGTGGAAGCAGGCGGTGGGTACAGGGACGGAATAGAGAAGATGTGTGCCATGTTGCTTTGCTGCCTATTAGCCCATTTTGGTGGGACGTTGCTGTCCCAATTCTCTATGGAAATATGGCCCAATGGAAATTAAGCCCTTTATCAAACTGTTTTCCTGAAATGGGATTGGTGAATTCTTTAGGCTGATCAAGGGAGGTGTGACTATGTGGGGTGGGTGGTGATCTTTTTATGACGAGATGGAAACTGCCTGTAGTTTTTCAACAATGTAAAGAGATGTTTAGGTGGCAGGTGACGACCAGTCAATCACTTTGCTAGGATGATATTTTTGTTGCACTTTTATGAACATACACTAATGTTCTTATTGTGGCTATGAAATATCGGGCCCACAAGGTGCGGGTCGAAGTTGGCTTGTTTTTTTTCATCTTCCTGGCCACCATGTACTAATACATATTGTGTTTTTTTTACAAGTGTTGCACTCCTTTCAGTTTTTGTGGATTGCTTTTTTCCTTGTTTTTTTGGTCCCGAGTTGGGAGAGGCTTAGCTCTACAGTAATCTCAGGAATGGAAAAATAGTGTCCCTGCTTACACAGTCATCTGTCCACCCTAGTGTTATTGAGTACACCAGCAACAACCAAATGAGAATAGAGAAACAACTCTGTCCAACCATAATTGCCAATGAACATCCTTACATTGTTCAGAATAAGCATCCGACTCCAAGGAACCGCTAAGGGACACAATCTCTGCAAGCCCAGCAAGAACAAGGCGCTGGAACATAATCAGCTTTACGCACACAAACTCAGTAAGATTTACAGAACAGCACATTACTTAGGCGAGTCAAGAGTAATATAATGTCCTAGGACTGACTATTAATTCATTTAGAAGAATACATTAATTCACTGGCTGAGAGCAGCACACACTTCCCTAGCCATTAAAGTTCTACCTGTGTCAGCTGCCAAGCACATGATCTTCCAAACATGGCGTTTCGTTACTGAAATCATCAGTGCGGCTGACTCTGCGCCCAGAGGGCAAATGCGTGGGAAAAAAGGATGGATTAGCACTCAAGAAGGGCCTAGGCTTGATATTTTCCCACTGCACGAGATTACTATGCACTGCTCATAGGTGCAACATGATGCACAGCATACTAATGTGGATGGTTTCTGTTGCGACTACCTGCTCTCCTCCAATGACGACAAACCATGGTCGGTGACAACTGTATTACTTTCAAGCCAGTGGTCTACAACATTGGGCTATCTTACCACTGATGTCAACAGTCATATTCCCATGCTCCACTACCACATTCCTGTTCCACGAATTCCAAGGGAACTACACACACATATCGAAATACAAACACACCCTGTCCCATCAAAATTACAAAAAACATTATTTCCCCAAACTAAACCAAAAATCTTGATGCAACAGGATACCCATGTAACCTGAACTAAAAGCTCAACTAAAAAACTTAACACAAAAGAAAAACAACACCATGATAAAGGATTCTATTTCACTCAAGCTAGACTTAATTCACCACATTTTGTAGCCACCCAGGAGGCATCCTCACCCTCCTCCTTACGCCATTAGTTTTTCCATGGTCAGTACTCTCACCAACTTCCATCTGATCACCCTCGTTACTATTTCTCATAATCCTTGACTCACACTCATCCATCCTCTGACCTGTATCCAACCAATATCTGTACCCCTTTGTCTGTTCATTCTCGTGAATATTACCCACACTCCACCTCCTGAACCCAACTGCATTCCAAATTAAACCATATTCAACCCTCAATGCATTCGCAAATACTTTTTTTATCCCCATGGGATCTGAACATTTCAAAACTCCCTTACGCGGCACCATACCTTCTTGATCCTTACCCAATCCGCGGGACCATACCTTCTTGATCCTTACCCAATCTCCCAGCAGGAAACCTAACCTGCTTTTTACTTCCTTGTCTCTCACTGTTGATCGTTCTCTCACTTCTCCTTTCCCTGAGCTCTGGAACTCATTGACCCATGCTTGGCTCTATACACTATTAGGATCTCTCCCCCGCATCATCTTGAATGGATACTCATTTTTGTCACTCTTCACTGACATCCTAATGCTCCACAACCTTTCTGCAATTGCTTCATCTACTGCCAAAATATTTCTGATGGCTTATTCCATCGCCTCAACCAATACCCTGTTGTACCTTCCTACTAAACCATTAGTCTGTGGGTGATCATTTACTGAAAACGTCCATAAGATTCCTACTCTCTGAGCATACCTTCTCATTTCATCACTTCTAAATTGCACTTCATCATCATTGAACATTTTTCTAAGGTAACCCTTCCTCTGAGAAACCTGTTCAAAAATGTTATTGCTTCACGTTCTGCAATAGCTTTGCCTAAATCCATCTAGAACAATAATCTACCATTACAATGAGCAATTTTCTCTGTACCACTATAATTTCTGGCTTTTTTATCTTGCAGCTCATATCCGAATTCTGAAGACGGTCAACAATTCCTCACACATCTATTTTTTTTAAATTTTTTAATTTCTTTATTGGTTTAACAATATAACAAAACTTCCAACATTATCAATGCAACAATCAAATGCTTCCATCATTAATTCCCTCCCTTCCCTCCCGCCCCTCCCCTACGCCCCCAAGACCACAATCTGTTGCTCAGACCTCGCTGTGGCAGCTTTCGAGCTTGGGCTGCCTGGGTCATCTGAGGTAGTGACATCCGCGCTGGGATGGAGCAAAGGCACCGCCAGCGCCACCCATTGGTGCAGATCTCTGCTGTTGTCCAGCCTCTGTACCTGTAGCGCAAATTCCCACGCTCCGGTTTCGGCTGTCACCCACCTCAGGAGGTCCCCCCACCACTGTGCCACGCTTGGGTTTTTCAGGCTCTTCCATCCCATGGCTATGCGTCTTTTCGCTGTTTTGTATATTAGGTCATTAAGCTTATGTAGAGGCTTGTTTTTTCTGTTTGGTTTGTATCTGCCCAAGATGCAAGCCACCGGTGTCTGCACCTCCACGTCGATGCCCGCCCATGCCACTGTTGCCGCAACGTGTGTCCAAAACTCCCTTATTACTGGACATCCCCAGAACATGTGAGTCATAGCAGCCCTAGGTTTGTTACATTTGGGGCATACCTGGATCCCCGCACCCCCAAACTTTGAGATCGCTTCTGGCGTGAGGTATGCTCTGTTAGTTATGTAAAACTGGATGAGTTGCAGGCATGCGTTCCTGGAGATCTTTTTGTGATAGTGGGTTATTTTCTCCCATTCCTTGTCATCAAATTCTAGGCTCAGTTCATGCTCCCACTTCGCCCTGCTTTTGAGTTAATTTCTGGTTGTGCCCTCCGTTAGTGCCCTGTAAAGTCGTAAGGTTTCATGACCCCCTTCAGCCGCGTTTAGCATGGTTTCGATGACCTTGTGCTCTGTTACCAGGTTTGTAGCTTCTGGCCATCTGTCCACCATACTCCGCACCACAGCTCTATGGAGCAAGAACTGCCCTGATGGCAGTCTCATGGCCTCGTTGAGTTCAGCGAACGTTAGGATCTCTTGTTCTTGTACCAGGTCCCCCAGTGCCGCCACGCCATGGGGCTCCCATTGGCTACGCGTTTCTGTTTGTCCCCAGGGTCTATTAGCCATGATTGCTGCTATGGGGATTTGTGGAGAGTCCGGGTCTTCTACTCACGGTTCTGCAGGCACGTCTCCAAAGCTGGGTCCCTAGCTTAACCAGGTATGGGCTGTTTTGCAGTGCAGCAGTCGGGACCCATAGTAGGTCCCCAAGTAGCAGCCGAGGCAGGGCTGGTTGTAAGAGTCGGGTGACTGTTGTGGTTTCATCCGCCATCCATTTCACTACATGCTTCAGCTGACTTGTAGTGTCTCCAGTGCCACTCTGTGTCTGCCTCCATGCCACAGGAACCGTCTGCAAAGTTTATTTCTCTGAAGAAGGGAGGCGGGGGGTATTGAATGGGACGTTGGTGAAATTGTCTGGTAGCCGGGGCAGCGCCACCATTTTGAGGAGGCCAGCCCTCCCTGCCACAGAGAGCAGCAGTTTCCCCCAGAAGTCCATTGATTTCTCCAGGGCGTCCTTGGCTCTAACCGTGTTGAGAATATGTTCAGTTGTATAGCGATTCCCAAGTATCTGAAGGAGGTTGTCTTCCATTGGAGGGCCATGGGGGGGAGGGGTCCGTATTCGTTGCCGCACAGTGCTGCGAGGGGGTAGAGGCAAGACTTGTCCTTGTTAATCTGGATCCCTGTGTATCTGTGGAATCCGTCTAATGTTTCTAGGATATATGGCAGTAGGTGTTCTGGATTGTGTAGATATAGTAGCGTGTCGTCAGTGTACATTGAGAGGAGTTGGGTTACGCCGTCTATCTCTATGCCCCCATCTCCATATTCCTGACGTAGGTAAGCCACTACGGGTTCAATGGCCAAGATATATAACATGGGGGATAGCGGGCATCCTTGTCTCGTGCCCCTATGGAGGGCCCATCTATTGGAGTATGTTTTATTTGTGCATACAGTGGGATTGGTGTATACTAGCTAGGTCCATTTCAAGAAGGCAGGCCCTATCCCCATTTTTATCATGGTGGCGTACACCCATTTCCACCGTACTGAATCGAAGGCTTTGGTAGCGTCTAGGGACGCCACTGCGTATTTCTGGGGTCTGTTTTTGGTGCTGTATATTACGTGGTGCAACCTGCGCAGGTTTTCTGTGATGGGGCGCCCAGGCACATAGCCCGTTTGATCCTGGTGTATCAGTAGGGGGATTACTCTATGCAATCTCTGCGCTAGCAGGGCCATTAGGATCTTGTTATCTACATTTAACATGGAGAGGGGCCTGTATGAGCCGCACTCTGCACCGTCCTTCCCAGGTTTTAGAAAGGAATAATAACGGCTTCCCTCATGGTTTCTGGGAGGGCGCCAATCTCGTAAGCCTCATTGAACATTTGGCCCAGTAAAGGGGCTAGGGTCTCCTCGTATGTCTTATAGAATTATCCCGGGAGACCATCCGCGGATTTTCCGGACAGCAGGGATCTAATGGTTGCCATCACCTCGTCAGGTGTGATGGGGACATCTAGGGCTTCTGCCATCTGCGTGTCGGGTAGCTTAATAATGTCCAAGAGATCGTCTATTTCGATGTCCGTAGAGGATGTGGAGTTGGAGTAGAGGTCTTGGTAGAACTCAGAAAAGACTGAGTTTATTTCTGTCTGCGTGTGCGCTGTGGTGCCGTCTGGTTTGCCGATGTGACACATAGGTGTCCGGGGGGTCTCCCTCTTATAAAGCCAGGCTAAAAGTTTCCCGGGTTTATCCTCCAGGGCATGGGTTCTCTCAGTGTGTTTAGCGTAACTTAATTTCCCCAGGGCCTCCCAATCAGTTAGGCAGGTTTGTCTAAGTTCGATCTCCCTCGGCAAGTGTTCTGGGGTTGAGTCGGCCTTCCCTTCCAGATCTCCCAGCTCTCTTTCAGTGCGGACATCTCTCTATTCTTATATCCCTCCTCGGCCACTAATACTTCTCTCTAAGCTTTTGTTTCGTACCCGTGGATCCAGGATGCCCTTGATCTGCTATAATCATCAAAACTTCTCTTACACTCTCAGGAGGTATTAACATTTCTCCCCTGACTAACAAATCATCTTCCATGAAGCATTTTCCTCTCACCTCCCGAAATGGTATGGTTTCCTCCCTCAACACACACTTCGCTGGCCATTTGCAAACATCATGACACTCGGTAAAACTTCATCACATTTCAATTTCTTCTCCCATCTTTCCCTCATTATGGTATCCAAAACAACAGCTACCACTTGCTCCTTCTCATGTCCTACTGGTCCTTCTGTTTTAACTGACAACCTTGAAAGAAAATCTTCTACTCTGTTTTTCACTCCTGGTACATCGGCTCTCATAGTTATAGTCCTGCAGCTTGATACTCAATGTGGCCAATCTCTGGGTTGATTTACACATCCCTTTTACTGTTAATAGCTCTACTACTGGTTTGTGATCTGTGTGGATTATGAACTTGTTATCCCACAAATACTTACGAAAGTAGTTCACACCTCACACACATGCCAAAAATTATCTCTTGATAACAGAATATCTTGCTTCAATACCTGTCACTGCTCTTGACACATGACATAGTCTTCTCTACTCCATCCGCTATCTGGGAAATAACTGCTCCTAAACCAACACTGCTAGAATCTATGGTAATCTTTGTTTCTCCCCGTTTCAAATCCTCCAATATGCATCATGCCACAAATGCCTCCTTTAATGAGATTCATTGCTTCTATACATTCTTCACAACAGACAAACTTGCTCTCCTTTTTCAACAATTTCCTAATAGGTTCTGTCAAATTTGCAACATTAACACATAATATTCAGCAAGTCCCAAAAAGGATCCGAGTTCACCCTTGTTTGTGGGTTTTGGAACATTTTTCACAGCTTCCATGACATTCACTTTGGGTCTGTACCCCTTACCACTCACTAAGTGTCCCAAATACTCACATTCTTTTTCTTTAAATTTACATTTGCTCTTCTCAACTGGCAAACCTTTCTCTCGCAATTTCTCTAATACCGTTCTCAGCCTCCAATCATGTTCCTCACTCCCCTTTCCATAAATTAGGATATCACCTTGATACACAATAGTCCCTTTCAAAGCCTTCAAAATTGACTTTATAGCTCTCTGGAAAAGCACTGCAGCTGATGCTAGGCCGAACGTCATCCTTCGATAATGATACATTCCAAACAGTGTACTGAAAGTTGTAAAGTCTCTGCAGTCATCAGTCAATGTTATCTGATAAGTGCAAGGAAATATCTAATGTAAATAAATCTGCCCTTGTATGCAATTCAACATTTCTGAAATAATAGCAATGTAAAATTGTCGATCTATATATTAATGTTAAAGTGTCTCAAATCCACGCAAATCCTTAGTTTACCATTCCTACTACTTTTGGGCATTCCGACTGAGACAACTTGATCCTCTCAATCACCTTGTCCTTCTCCAGTCTCTCCAATTCTTCTTCCACTTTATTGACTAATGCAAATGGAATGGGTCACACCTTCTTGTGGATCACTGGTATTGCATCTGACTTCAATATAATTATGTGGGAATAGCCCTTAAGTAAACTCCAATTCTGCTTGGAATACTTAATAATTCTATGGACTCACAAATGCCAGATGAACCACTGACCTCTTCTGTATCCTTGGCATACAAAATTGGCTTGGATTTGAAACGGATCCAACCTTACCTTCAATGCTGCTTGTCTTTCCATCCTAGCACATTTACTTCCTTTCTTGCAACTGTGAGGGAGGCATGGTATCACAAGTAGACACTGACACAAGAGCTGCACGTTTCAAAACCTTTATTGATGGTTTAAAAGGGGTTGGAAAACCCCTATCTTGCCCTATAACCAAGATGGGAGTACCATCAAACAAAAAGGAAATACAGTCCTAGTCAGTCCTTAGAACAAAATAAAATGGCCTATACTAATAAACCTAATGCCTGCCCTCTTTCTAAAACAATAAATGTGTAAAGGGAATGCGTAATGCAAAAAGGAAAATCAGTGTTCGAAAGAAATGTCTGTATGGCTGAGTAAACTCCCTTCCCCACATTTTGTAGCACAAGGTAAGGTGGCACACTTGGACCTTGCAACACTCTGGCTTCGGACACAAGGGTGCCATTTGTTTCGTAGACCAGGGCCCACTTGGCCTTCCACATAAAGTCACTAGTTTATGTACTGGACCTCTCAGCTTTCTCTCACTCCAGCCCAGGTCACCTTTTAGCTTGTAATACTGTTCAACAAAAGTTTGTTTCCTTCTGGTTACCACAATTCAGTATAGACTTCCCTCCGCCGGGCTCAAACCTTTCAATCAAAATGTGTGGGGGTTCGGTTATATTCTGAGGGTATTGGATGTGTGTTGTGATGTCATTGCAAGCATGGAGATGGGTCGCGTGACGGTGCATTCTTGAGTGGAATGTTATTTAATGTGCAAGTGGGGGATTCTACATCCTACAGTTGGGGATTAGCTGTTGCCCGGGCGGACATCCTGGTGTTGTACTGCGTACCTTGTGACTAAAGAATAAACCTATATACCATCTACTCAAGTGTACCTTACTGGTGATCCGGGGAAACACGGATCTTATCATTGGCAACAAGGATTTCCTAACATCCTTCTGGGAGGGAGCAGCTTGCAGTGACAATGCCCTCCAAGGTCGACATCCACCCGGGGTGGTTCAAGTCTGGTTCTTGGGACGTGGAGGTTGTCCCCAACGGTCATGGAACTGGGTTCTCTCTATGGCGGTCTGCTGTAGTGACCACTGTTGGACTGCTGTTTTGGTCATTCGGCTGGGTTCGGCGTTTTATCTGTTGCTGCGCAGAGTAGCCCTACTGAGGATCTGGATGGCGCTGGGCACACAGGGTTAGGCGGTGCCTGGGGCAGAGGGCACATTGAGTGATGCTGCAGCTCCTGCAGGTGTGGCCGTTTGGCAGATGAGTAACAGCGTATTCCCTGAGATGCCCTGCTTAGTGTTGGCAGTGTCGGAGAACGTTGCAGATACGGATTTCCATGTGGAGGTGACCGTCGATGGTGGAGTCTGCCTTGGAGGTTCCTTGGTGAACGGAGGAGGTGATATATCGGTCGAGGATTTATGGGGTGAAGTTGATTTGTGCAAATTCCCGGTCGCGCCACAGGATTTGCTGGAGGCAGAGCTTTTCAGTAGTACAGAGGTTTTTAATTCCTGTTTTGGTGTTTTGCAACCCGATGTGGACGTAATTTATGACAGCCATGTGAGCGGAGAGGCACTGGCTCAGCGCACATTCGGGGAGGTACTTCCTGCGACTGTTGCATTGTGGACGCAAACCCAAACTGGAGTCGGTTCTACGCAGTCGGGTGCAACTGTGTCTGGGCAAGCAGCTTGCCGGGCCGTTAACAGGTGTGCCACTTCCAACTTGGATGAAGACGTCGGGATAGTGGCGGTTCGTTCTAAGTGGGCTTGCCTGTCAGTTTGCGTTTTATGCGAAGCTATGGATTGTGGGGTAAGAAGTTGTTGTCAGGAATGTTGGCAATTTCCTGGAGGAATTTGTGGCCGGCTTGGCGGGGTTGTCTTTGACTAAGATGTAATGTGTAGAACATTCATTTAACATTCTATGGGTCACGGTACTTTGGGTATGTGTGACAGTATGCAGTGAGATGTGTATGGCTGTGCGTTGGGTGTCGTAAAATGGCGTGAGTGTTGTTTTTATTGGATGTATTTATATGTATCGCTGCCTTATTCATTCCTTTTCTTTGCAGGTGGGATGTTTTGGACTTGTAGGGGGGCGGTGAACAGTGCATGATTTAATGATTTTGTGATAACTTTACATTTTCATTTTCAGGTGGGGACAAGGTTTGGAATTTTGGACTTGTGGGTGGTTGGCGAAATATATTGGACTTGTGGGTGGTTGGCAAATTTTTTTTCACTTGTGGGTGGTTGGCGAAATGTTTGACTTGTGAGTGGTTGACTTATTAATTACATTTGTGGTCATGTGGTTAATGTTTTATTCAACATTTTTATATGAAAATGTTGGTCTTATGGGGGGTGATTTTGAAACTTAATGTTTTTCAGTCTCAGTGTGTAGATGTTCAAGGGCAATGTTTGTATGTAATTCTTGCCAAGCAAACATTTAGTACTGATGTCTAATGGGGCATGTGTGTAAATGCATATTTTTTTGTTGCACAGGCTTATTCATTGGTGAATGGTTAGATGTATTTGTGGTGCGTTATGGTAGTTTGGACAAAAATTGGGTACGGTTTGTCGTTAATATGGTGTGTTTGTGGGAGCTAGTTGTTGCTCATTAGTGGAGGCTTGTGTAGTGCAGCGAAGTGCGCTGTTTTTCCTCTTGTGGTATTTTATGTGAGGTACTCCATATGTTTATTTTTCCTAGATGCGCTAGGTTTCAGGTAGGTTGTTTGTTTAGTTTGTTAAGGTGTGTTAAAGTTGCAGTGAGGTGCTGTGGTATATGTTACAGTACAGTGAAGTGCTGCAGTGGGGGTCAAGGTGCTGTGAGTTACTGTAGTATATTTTATGTGTTAAAGTGCAGTGAGGTGCTGTGTTATGTGTTTAGGTGCAGTGGGGTTCTGCAGTAGTTGTTACTGGTTAAGGTATTTATCTATGCAGTGAGGTGCTGCGGTGGGTGTTAAGGTGTGGTATTTGTTAATGTTGAGGTTCATTTTCTGGTTTAGTGTTTCCTTTTCTTTTATTTAGAAGTGGTGTTTATCTATATTTGCGGTTTTATCTTTTGCATTTTTTTGGTTTCATCATGGGTTTTTGGAGTTTCGGGGTGTCTTGTTCTTTCACCATGGGTACATGGAGTTGTTGTGGGATCCCTTCTGTATTTGTTTGGTTTAATTTGGAGTCTCTTTCATTATCTTTGTGGTTCATTATGGGTTTATGGAGTGGTTTGTAGTCTTGTTCATAAGGTCGTATCTCTTTTGTATTTTGGTTTCACTGTGGGTTTGTGGAGTTTCGGGTTGTCTCGTTCTTTCATCATGGGTATATGGAGTTGTTTTGGGATTTCTTTTGTATTTCTAGGTTTCCCTGTGGTTCTATGGTGTTGTAGGTTTTCTTGGTGTGTGGGGTTCGGTGAGTTTTTTCAGAATTTTGGGTCTATAATGTTATGTTGTTGCAATTCTACGTTGTGTTGGGTGTTGGCCTTAGACTTTGGTGCATGTAGGTCTGCACTGGAAGTGGCGTTTGATGTTGTTGATTCACTAATTAGGATCAGGGTTTTTGCATTGTAGTGTTTGGCTCTGATGTTGTGACTTCCTTTAGGGTTTTAAGGGAGGGAGGTGCGTTATATTCTGGGGGTATTGAATGCGTGTTGTGATGTCATTGCAAGCATGGAGTTGAGTCGCATGAAGGTGCATTCTTGAGTGGAATGTTATTGTATGTGCGAGTGTGGGATTCTACATCCTACAGTTGGGGATTAGCTGTTATCCGGGCGGACGTCCCGGTGTTGTACTTCGTACCTTGTGACTAAAGAATAAACCTATATACCATTAGCTCATGTGTACCTTACTGGTGATCCGGGGAACCACAGATCTTATCGGGTTCCCTTCCCCCAAGCTTCAATCAGACCTTCATAGGGTTCCCTCAGTCAGGCTCATGCCTCCTTTCACTTTCCTTCCACTGTCGAAGACTTCGAAACTGCAAGGCATGACCACTTCAACCTTCTTTCCTCAAACATCACTTTTTCTCTCCTACACCAAGGCCCCTTGGTAAATGTAGTTTCGAGCACAGTACTTATTTCAAAGTTCAAAGATATCTCTCACATCAACGTTTCCTTCTGCCAGGATCAAACCAAACAGTTCAAAGACATCTTTCACATCCTGGTTTCCCTCTGCCGTGAACCTAACAAGAGTTCAAATCTTGCATCTCAGTTTTTTTCTCTTCCAGCCGCTTCTAGGGCATCAGACATTTCACAGAGACTTTCGATTGGGAAATCTTCTTTTGCCCGACCACTCTGTTACTTTGTCTCTTTAATTTACAGTTCTTTACAATGCTTTGCTCTCTCTCGTGTCTTATCGGCAAATGTGCAACCTTCATTCGTCGGATACTGTTGCCGTAAAGTATCATTTAACACAGACCGGAATTTCATTGCTTTCATTAACTCACCGGCTGCGTTTCAATTTTGTGTTTCACGGCTTTGATTCTGAAGTCAAGGCTGATGCCACAACTGCTGCTGCACCTCCTCAACTCTGTCGTTCACCCGTAGGGTGGCTGGTATCCTTGAGACACAAAAGAGGTTTGTCTCTTCTCTCTGGCATGGATTCCTTGTGCAACTTTCAAGGCCCTTTGGAGGTCACGATCCCCGGCCGGGGTGTCCAAGGTTTCTCAGTACCTCAGTTCCATACCTCGACCTGTCACTCTGCTCTGCCTGGTTCGCCGTTGCTCTGGAAGAACTGCTCCTTCCTGTGCATGGCCTTGCTCAGAGTGTGTCTCAGTGTTCCACCTTTTAACCATGTGGGGAGAGCTAATAGGTACCTGGTGTATGTAATTAAGATCAAGTGCCTCACCCTGCCTGATCTTATTAGTGGGACATGTCCAATGTATTGCATGGGTGGTACTCCTTTCAGCTTCAGACCTCCTCTTCCTCGGCTCAGTGTTTGTGTAGGAAAGGGGGAAGAGGAATCTAGGAAGTTGGAAAATCCTATAAAATGGGATGTGGGACAGGGGTATTTGCAAAGGGCGATACCATAACTTTCCATCGGGTGCTCCTCCCCCACTCCCCGATGACCCCTTACCCAGGTGATCCTCCCGCACTTCCACCCGCAGGGTCTGGATCCAAAGGAAATGGCCGTGCCCTGGCCACCTGAGCAAGGGATCCCCGGGTTCTAAGGAGTGAAACACCCTCTGGTTTTTCACACAACATTATCCTTACTTCCACTATCATGACTTTGAATTGGACTGTAATCTTCATCCAACCAATAATATAAATCCTGGATCTTTCAAATCCCCCAAGATTCTTTATATCAGATTCTCACAACTTTGCCTTGAGTCCCTTACGCTTCAAAATGTCCCACTTGCTTTTTGTGAAAATTGTGTATGGCGAGCGCCTGTCCACAATTTCCAAATCTCAACAATTATCTCACAGCGTGGGCAATTCAGAATCTGTTCACCGTCTTTGTTCTCAATTTTTCCTAGCACAACTACCACTCCATCATCGTCAGGGTCTGAATCATCCTGCACCATTGACAACCTCTTATTTCTGCACACTATTGTGAAATTACCCATCATCTTACACAAAGCACACTTTTGTCACATCGCCAGACGATTCTTCGAGTTCGCATAATGTCCAACTCTGCCACATCTGAAACATTTATCTTTTTATATTCCCTCTCCTCTACTATCCCTTTCATTCTGGCTTCTTGTAATCTCTATTGTCTTGCTCCTTGTGCTTTTTTATTCTATCTTCTTCTTTGCCTTCTTCTTTGTCCACATTTAATTTACTCTCCTTCTGCATCACACTTACTTTTTCTTGTGCTCCATTATTGTTCTCTTTATTCTCGGTTTGCACTTGTTGCACTTCTTTCTTCTTTATTTTAATTTCCCTCTAGCACAATTGTGTGTGCTCAATTTTCTGTGCTATGGTTATGGTGTCCTGGAATGATGAGTCACTGCACAATCGCTCCTGTACAGAAGCATCCTTGGTATGTATTGTTATTTGATCCCTTATCAACTCCTCCGTTGTTATGTCAGCTCCAAACCAACAAGTCAACCCCAACTTTTTAAAGGGGAAACATATTTTCTATTAACTACTCCTCCTTCGGTAACCAAATATAAAAATGTAATCTGTTGATCGCAACATTGATTTCTAGAGCATAGTATTTATCCAATTGTCTTATCGCTTTTTCATGTGCATCTAGGTCCCCAGCTTCTAACTCTGTCAATGTAGCCAACTCCCTGCAACTTCGCTGCCTTTCTGGACCTAGTGCATGCAGCAGAAGTGACTTCCTCTTTTCTGCAGTAAGATCATCAGGCTCCACCGTCTTACAATAGTTCTTCCAGTATTCTTTCCATTAATTCCATTGAATGGAGGGTCTTCCAGGATTTGGAAAAAAGAATTCTGGGGAATGTACCATTAGCCCTTGCACGATAGTAGTTATTTATGTGTGCCTCTCTTCAACATTGTATACTTATGGTTTATATACAGTGTTTATTGTGTACTAATTCAAAATACATGTGACAATCCATATATGGAGGTCATCAGGTGTCAAACAGCAGTAAGCAATATGATTATAGGGTTCATATCCTGGAGCCTATCTTGACATGTACTGTGCTTTAATTTCACATGTGCGGCTCTGTTATTGTCTCTTTCTGTTGGTTCGTGCCTTGCAATCGTATCTCTTCGACATGCTAGAAGGTGACTTCCTGATTGTTTGAGGGGCATGCAAAAAATACACATGGGAGCGCAATGCTTTGCGAGGTCTCCCTAGCAGTTCAAGCAAGCGGCCCTACTACTCCAACATCTTTAATAGTAGAAAGCTGAATTCCGAGACAGACTTCACACTCAGTTTCATCCATTTGCACACTCTGGGAGGCATTTAAGGTTTACATCCAGGGAATATCAATCTCTACACAATTCAGGGTCTTTAAAAAATAAGAAAGCTGTTTGTACAGCTAAAATCGCATTGTAGTGGGCGATGTGGCACCACAAGGGAAATTCATAACTTGGGGAAATCTTAAGGCGAGAGGCGACTTGACTCCGCTCACCCAGTTGTTATATTTCCGCCTCCACGAGGTACTGAAATTGAGATGGCCTTACTTTCCAGACGCCCCAGAGGCTTCCCCAATTTTAGAGTATATTGTGGCCCTGCCTTCTTCTAGAAAAGTGATTTCTTCCCTGTATTGTCTGGCTCGAGAGCTTGGGGTTCCTCCTTCTTCATATAAGGTCAAATGGGAAAATAGTATGGCTCGTTCATTGTCTGAGGATCAATGGAAAGGCATACTTGCTCATTCTAAATCGATTTGTAGTAATAACAGATTTCGTTGGATTCATTTTAAATTTTTGCATCAACTGTATTATTCTCCTCTGTCTTTACATAAATTGTTTCCCCTTCGGTCACCGGAGTGTAAGAGATGTCATCAGTCCCCCGCTGATTTTTACCATGTAGCATGGTCCTGTCCTTATGTCCAGATTTTCTGGGGAGCTGTCGCTGAGGTGATGGAGCAGGTGTTAGAGGCCTCGATCCCTTTCACTCCGGAAACGTGGGTGCTGGCGTCGGTAGATCTACATGTAAGCAGCGATAGAAGGCTATTTGTTATGGCCTCTGTGGTCGCCAAGTCTCTGGTGGGATGTACATGGGGGGCTTCTACGGTACCTACAATACATCAATGGGTGAACTGCATGTCGATGTATGAGCATAGGGAGACGCAATACAGCCAAACGCTCCCCCTTAACAGTAGACCCAAGGACTATTGGCACTCTATCAGAAGCTACATGGCTCATGAGTCTGACTCTGAGATAGCCCTCTCGCCGCAGGACAATGTGGAAGGCACCCCAGGACGGGGTTGAGGACTATTGGCTTTACAATTTGTTCAGCGTCTATGTTGGGCTGTGGGTCTATTAATGTGTGGCTTATCGTTTTATTAGGGTAGTCTAGGTCAAGTGTCCTAGGAGGAGTTCTTGACATTTGGATGCGTTCTGCTGCATGTACAGTTAACCTGGTGGGGGTTTAAGGGGAGGAGGGCGGGGGATTTTCGGTCCCGAGCAGGATGTTGTTGATTGTCTTTTTTTCCCTTTTTTGAAGTTTGTATTGGCTTTGTCTGATGAGTTGTATGTTGTGCAATTGGAAAACTAAAAGAAATATTGAAAAGAAAATAATCGCATTGTAGTCCCCTAAGGTTCAATGTGACCGGGGGTGGCTCGTCCATAAAGGGCGAGGAGGCATCGACCCACCGGGTCTTGGCCGCCTCTCACCCATTATGGAGGAGCCAGCCCTCTAAAATACAAGCACTCCCCCTCAGCTGTTTTCTTCAGCTGAGGGAGTGCTCTTAACTGTGAAAGGGAAAAGGTTTCCCTTTCACAGTTAAATTTCCCAAGCCATGCAAGCTCAATGAGCCATTCAAGGCTGGGGGCGTTTGCTTCCTCAGCCTTGCGTAGCTCATAGGAAATGCTGGCTGGGGAGCTGCACATCTGTATGTGCAAGGAGGGGCTCCTACGCCGCCTTGCAGATAAAGACAGAGCAGGCTGGAGTGGGGCTTCTACGGACCGATGCTCAGGCCCCTTGCACGCATGTGCAGGAACCAGGAAACTTCCTGATTCCTGCTGATGCCTGCATGAGACTGGAGCACTGGAACCTCCGGATCCGTGGCAGAAGGAAAGTTTGTTTATGTTCATTTTTTAAATTTAAATTATGTGTTTGGATGCGCGCATGCTTGTGTTGTTAGGTGAATGTATAATGATGGATGATTGAGTGAATGAGAGAGTGCTTTCTGTGTGTATGTTGTGTAAATGTGTGTGTTTGTATGTTTATTATTTAAATATGTGTATGGATGCATGTATGCTTGTGTTTTGGGTGAGTGCATGATGGATGTTCGTGTGAATGCAACAGGGAGTGCTTTCTGTGTGTATGTTGTGTAAATGTGTGTTTGTATGCTTATTTAAATATGTGTATGGATGCATGTGTGCTTGTGTTATGATTGATTGCATGACGGGTACCAGTGACCATGAATGAGACATTGAGTGCTTGCTGTGTGCATGTTGTGTAAGTGTGTGTATGTTGTGTAAGTGTGTGTGTGTTTGTGCTGGTCCGAGATAATTTTGGCGAGTGGGGGTAGGAGGTTTGTACAACAAAGGCATTTTAAAAATACCTTTGTTGCACAAACCCTCTCCCCACTGACAAAAATCAGCTCTCTGTCTGAGAGGCTATGGGGCCAACGGGACAGGGATGGTATTTTGTTACTGGACATCTATGATAGAGGTCTTCTAAAAAATACCATACCTGCCCCCTTGATCCTCCAGCGTCTTGCATACACACAATCACTTTGATTGTGTGTGTTTGTTTGGCGCTGTGAGACCCGGGAGACAGGGATGGTATTTTGTTACTGGACATCTATGATAGATGGTGGACATGAAAGAGGGTAGCCAGGTGACCAGTGCAGTTTCAGTCAGGAGTTCAGCAGGGGAGAGGACAAGAGAAGGCAGAAGCAAAGAGGAAGGTCTTGAGGTGCTTCCGGAAACAGAGATGGTTCTCCAAGTTTCAGGGAGGCAGGGCGGCTGTTCCAGAGGGAGGCTCCAGCTGAAGAAAGATCTACCACCAACTCGTTGCTTGGAGAAGCGACTGACCCTGAGAGAGTTGGAGGCGGATGATCAAAGAGCTCAAGAGGGAAGATATTTCGGAAGAGAGAGTTGAAGGTTTTGAGGCCCCAGGCCCCAGAAGGCCTTGTGGACAATGCAGAGGGTTTTGAACTTAATCCTTGCAGCCACTGGGAGCCTGTGCAGAGATTTCAGTCCTGGAGGGATACAATCCCTCGGCTTGAGGCCAAAAGTCTCGCAGTCCTGTTCTGGATGAGTTGCAGAGGACAGAGAGTAGAAGCAGGCAGACTTGGAAAGAGGCTGTTGCAGTACTCCAACCTAGAGAGAATCAGAGCTCTGGAGACAGTGAGCTTTTGGGGGAAGGAGAGGAATGCAAGAATACCTCTAAGGAGGTGCAGCTGGTAGTGTGACTTCTTAGAGACATCAGAGATGTGAGGAGAGAAGGAGAGTGTGGAGTCGAAGATGACCCAGAGGTTTTTAGCCTCACAGGTGGGAGAAGGAAGAGGGCCATGGGAGGCCAGCCAGAGCACGATAGGAAAGGAGGGAGCAGGTGTGCTGATGAGGATAATCTAGGTCTTACTGGCATTAAGGCAGAGATCATTGGCAGGACACCATTCCTGGATAGCGGACAGACAGAGATGAGAGAAGGAGAAGAGGTGGTGGAAGGGAACCTGAAGATAAGCTGAGTGGCGTCCACATAGCACTGAACGCTGGGGCAGAGAGCAGCAATGCAGTGGGCAAGAAGTGCCAGGTATTGGTTGAACAGCCAAGGGGAGAGGTTAGACCCCTGGGGAACACCGCAGGTAGAGATATAGAGGCGAGGATGGACCAAAGTTGGACCTAGGAGGGTCGATCGGAGAGGAAAGAGTTCAGCCAAGCCAGGGCCTGATCCGTGATACCCAGGTTATCATGGAGATGGTTGAGCAGGATGGCATGGTTGACCGTGTCAAATGCAGAAGAGAGATCAAGCAAGATGAGGACACATGTGGTATTGGAGTCAAGGTTTGAGAGCAGGCGTTCACAGATGTTCAGGAGAGCCGTTTCCGTGCTTCTGGTAGCTCTGAAGCCAGACTGATGGTCGTGGAGATAACCAACCTTGAATCAGGACGCTCAAAAAATGTTAAAGCACATCAAGACCAAGAACACAGCCAAAATATGGTCTATTATAAATGCTCTGGACGCCCCACAAAATGCCCTCCTGTCTAACCCCATTCCGGCAAAGACCGTGCAACGACACTATCAGAAAATGCAAATTGCCAACGATCAGGATATAGCTCAATTTCCAGACTCCAGAATAAAACCGGATATGACGGAGACTGACAACGAGTGTGCACTGGACATAGCGACCCAAACAATTGAAGCTATTATTAAGAATTTAAAAAAGGCAAGAGACCCGGACGGACTAACCAAAGCCCTGATGAAAAGAAATCCGGAGCTGTGGGTGACTTTTCTCCATCACCTGTTCAAGGCCATAATACAGGTAGCAAAGGTCCCGGATTCATGGAAATCGGCGGTGGTTGTCCTAATCTTCAAAAAAGGGCTTAGATCAGACCCAAACAACTACCGTCCGATCGTGCTTCTGGACATACCGGGGAAAATCTTCGGATCCTTAATTCTAAAGGAGTTAACCAGGTGGAGTGGTGATCATAAACGATGGGACCTCTGGCAATCAGGGTTTGTAAAAGGCATCGGAACTGGCTGTAACATCTTTGTAATCAATTTACTGAAAGCTAAAGCAGTAACGACCAAGGGAGGCAAGGTGTACATGGCTTTTATTGACCTCTCGAAAGCTTTTGACTCTATACGTAGGGAGAAACTTTGGGCTAAGTTGCAGAACTGGCGCTGCCCGAGCTTTCTACTGGAACACCTTAAAGATCTACACCAGGGAACATCTGTCCGAGTGAAATTAGACCAAAAGGGGCATCTTTCAGAGGCCATAAATACTAATGTATGATTAAAACAAGAATGCCCACTTGCCCTGGAGCTCTTCATTTTATTTCTATCCGACATTAAAGATGCATTCGAGGAGGTTCGCTTTTTTCCACCTAAAATATCTAACACTGACGTGGGTAGACTCTTATACGTGGACAACATTGTGATAATCGGCCAAACACCTATTGGGTTACAGCGTCAAATCTCTGCGTTGGAAAAATATCTCGACATAAATGACCTAATAATAAACCCAGCAAAATCTAGGCTAATGGTGTTTGGCGAAGATGATCGACGAAGAAGAGCCAAAAACGTTGTATGGTTCTCTAAGAAAGAACCCATCAAAGTGGTAAAAGAGCTCATATACTTGGGAGTAAACATCAACACTAGCAGAAGTGAACTATCCCGTATAGCTGCACTGCGCAAGAACGCTTTAAACCTTGCAGCACAAGGGAAAATCCTACTTAAAAAGTTCTGCAACTTCTCACTACTGCCACTAATTTTTCTACAGAGCCAAGGTGGTTCCCATCTTGATCTACGGAGCTGAAACCCCGCTCATGCTGACCGAAGACATCTGGCCACTTCTGAAAAGGGCTACTAGGCCTACCAAAAAGCATTCCAATTCAGATCGTCAGACGGGAACTGGCACTGACATCTTTAAAATCAATTGCCAGATGGAATTCAATCTGTTTCTACAGGAAATGCCTGGAAGATAAGCCCAAAGGAGGCTTCATAATCCTAAGAAAGGCTATGGTAGATCCTAAAGAACCGATCCTCAATGAATGGAGGCATATCTGACGGAGAATAATTGAAGACCTAAACGAATCAGAGAGTTCATTGCTTCAAAAGCCCGACAATTTCAAGAGGAAGCTTTACCGAAAAGATTGGATTGATACCTTATAAGACATACTCCGATATAGAAATCGAGATGATTTTTGGGCCACACGGTATCTCCAAATCTTTCCTAACTGGTTGTTGCATCAGCAATACTTGCGATTTCGCTTAAACATATGTGGTCCAAGATTTGTTAGATCTTCCATACAGGTCGCAGAATCAAATTTTATCTGTACTCTCTGCAAAGATCAATATCCATCCCTCCAATCAAACATCTAGTTATGAACCGCTCGTTACTGGAAACAGAAAGACTTATCACCATGGGAGACATCATCATCATCAAATATGGGGCCCCTTCAGAAAATCTTTGGTGGATTACCTTCATTGAAGGAAAGAAATCAAACATCATAATTGCTCTGATGAAATTCCTGTTATTGATCTGTACGAAACTAGCAACGGCAGAGAAAAAAAAAATGAATTTTTAACAAGCTCTGCTGACAGTGACGACCCAGAACGAACCTTGGGGAGGAGACCGAAAGGAAAAGAAAAAGAGATCCACATCCTATTTGACACTATGGGCCTCATTACGACACTACCGGTCCGGAAAGAACGGTGGTGGTAAATCCGCACGAGGGGCAGGAGGGGTCGGCTGGGGGTTTCTTAAGAAGAGGGTGCACAAGGGAGTGCTTCGGGGCGGGGGGGAGAGGGAAGACTCTAGTGGCAAAGTAGTGGTTGCAGAAATGGGCCAAAGCAGGAGCCAGGGTGTCAATGTGGTCCTTGATGGTTTTAGAGGAACAGGGGAGAACCTGTTTTGATGAGACTTTCATAGATCAGACTTGTCTAGAAAACTCATCTGGGGATAACAGGGGAAAGACAGAGAAGGAGGAAGGAGGGGTGGCCACAGAAGGGCCAGAGGAAGAACGGGGAGTAGAGGGAGGAGGAGGAGAGGAAGAGAGAGAGAACGGGTTGTCCTGAGTTTTAGAGATGAGAAGAGACGCCAGGGCCAATGCCGAGGGCCTGGGAGGGGACAGGAGAGGTAGAGACTGCAGCAGGATTGGCCACCTCCTTGCAGATTTTAAAGAGTTCGGCCAAGTTGTTGGATGCCGCACAGACGCTGGCTTGGATGAGGGCTCTCTTCTTGGTGCGGACAGAGTGCCGGTATTGCCTTTGGAGCATGCACCAGGCCAGTTTGTCAGAGGATGTACAGAAAGCACGCCATTTCCTCTCAGCCACCCTGCGATTGCGCCTGAGGGTGATGAGGTTGGAGTCGTATCAGGAATTCCACTTGGCTTTGAGATTCAAGCAGATCCTCATGACAGGGGCAAGAACATCAAGAGTATCAGATATAGCAGAGTGGAGCATAGAAAGGGCTGTGTCAGGGTGTGAGTCAGCCGAAGGGGGAAAGGGGGGGTTGGGAAAGTGGCAGCGAAGGCCTCAACTGACACACGTTTCATGGGTCGGATAACCGAAAAGGTAGGTGGCAGGGCTGGATTTACCTTGGTCTGAGGCGTGCAAAGAGTGTGCTGGGAGGAAAGGAGAAAGTGATCACTCCAGGAGAGAGGAGTGGTGAGAGGGATAGAAAGGGGAAGGTCTGTAGAGATCAGAACAACCAGAGTGTGCGCTGCAGAGTGAGTCGGGCCAGAGGGAAGGATAGAGAGTGAGAGAGTTGCAGAGGTTGCAAAGGAGTCCAGAGGAAGGACTGGAAAAAAGTCTCCAAGGAGGAGTTGAGTGGTCAAGACCAGGAGGGAAGAAGAGCGGTCCGCCCACCCAGAGAGGAAGGAGGAGATCTGACCAGGTGGCTGATAGATAGTAGCCACAGTAAGGGAATGGGGGGGGGGAGAGAGAGAGAGAGAGAAAGAGACGGAGAGAGAGAGAGAGCCTACAGACAAGACATTCGAAAGAGGAGTAGGCCTGCATAGGAATGACAGAGGCAGGAATCGTACTTGGGAGGATCTTGTAGCCATCAGGGAGGAGAGTGTCAAAGCTTGTGACTGAGCTGGCAGTGAACCATGTCTCGATGAGACCTAGGTCAAGTTCCTCAAGGAGGCGGCTGATATCAGAGGAGTGTTTGACAAGCTCAACGAGAGTTTACAGTGACAATATGGAGAAGTTTGCCGTCCTTGAAAGACTTCTGGGAGGCTACAAATCAGAGGTATGCCCTGTAGAGGTGTAGAAGAAGCAGGAGGGTTGGCAGAAGAGGAAGAAGAGGGCAAAGTAGCTATGGAGGGAAGAGAGGGGACAGCAGGGGAAGAAAGGAAATTGATGAGGCAGGGGAAGCGTCTATCAAAAGAGGAGAAGGTTGGCCTGAGGGCCTTGGACCAAGACGGTACCATTAAGGTAAACATGAATGATGACCTTAGAGGTGTGGAAGGGTCCAGGAGGGCCTCCCACCAGGTTCACCATTAATGGGAGAAGAAGAGAAAGGAGAAAGCACAGAGACCATATGAATAGTCCATAGGTCTGGCAAGAGAACGACAAAGAGGATGTCAGTGAGGGTTTGCCTGGCGGAAGCACTGGTATAGGTGTCAGCGCTAGGGAGGCCTTAGTTGGAGACCGGGATGGCCTTTTTAAACTATTTTCTACCATATTTAGTGAGGAGAGCAGGATAGTCGATAGAGAAGCAGTTAGAAAAGATAGGAGAAACAGAAAGCACCAAAGAGTAGGTGGGGAGAAGAGAGAAGAGGAAGGGGAGAGTGGGGGCAGGGAGACACACAGGGAGGGGGTGCAAGCAGACGAGACAAGGGGAGACGAGACAATAGTGGACAATTGAACAAAATGACAAGTGCTCAGACAATATTAGAACAGTTTGCTAGATGAACACTTTGCTAAGAAGGCACAACCAAGACAACACTACTTTCACAATATAGTTTAACACCAGAGACAACACACCTAGGTCTGCATGGTGGGAGAAAGGCCTAGGTTTCACAATGTAATTTAAATACTTTCACAATGCAATTTAAATACCTGAGAAAAACACACCTCGGTCTGAGAGTCCTGTATGGTAGGATAAAGGCCTAGGATTCACAGTGCAATTTAAATACCTTCACAATGCAATGAAAAGGCACAGGGCTCCGATTGTCTGGTCTATGAATTCTATAAAGATTATGGAAAACCTTTGAACCCCCTAGCTTCTTAAGATGTGGAAGAAGTGCTGGTGATGAGCATGTTGCCTCTGACGTTCATGGAGGGCGGCATTGCATTACTAAAGCCAGTCAATCCTGTTTCTCTTATCGTCCGCTTTCTCATATATGGCACACTTAATCCACCCGATCCATCTGCATTTATACCAGGGTATTCCATGACACTGAACGTACACAGGTTATGCTGGAACAAATAAACCCCTCCGCTTAAGCAGCGCCAGTAGATGCTTGCATTTGACTGGTTTTCTGGAGAGGTTTTATTCTTTTTGCTGAAATGCTGTAGTTTCAGCCCGTAATGTACTTCCTGTGTGAAACTACTATACACCTTGCAGAGAGCTACAGTTGGTGCTTTGGATATGCTGTCCTCCCCCCATAAAGCTGTGTTGGGGTGCATGCGCCTGCTCTTTGCTCTGTCAGTGGATCTCCGGACCATGTACTTTAGGAAGAAGAAGCCCCCCACAGAGGCCTTCGCCTAAGTGGCAAATCAGAGAGGATTCTGCTATAGAATATCAGGCACCCATAGTGAATAACGTTATGCAATTTTGTTCTTATCCAGAACTGCAAGTAAAGTCTGAACTGTTCCTCCTTACTGCATCCACTATGCCACGCAATTTAAGAGTATGCAGACGGGCAGCAGATGCCATTACATATTTAGGCACAATTGTGGCTATATCTCAGCATATGCTGTACTCTAACATTTCAGGTACATACCGCTCAATACGCCTGGCCAAGAGGAAATAGAAGGCCAGAGACCAATGTTGTTGTAAGGGGCCCATATCTCCTAAATATAGTTGTTTTGCCCAAACTGTTGTACTATTTTTAGATCATCGCCATCTGGCCTGGATGTGCTTTGTTTTCATGATCAAGTGCAGTTACAGAACTCATCTGGAATCTGACAAGAATAAAATGGTACACTACAACAAGGACATATAATCATGGTGCCCCAATATGCCAATGAACTTTACTATATTGTGGGGTTTGGCGTAAGTTAGAACGCCAATCCACCATGTTTATCAGGAAGCGTGATGCAGCTTGACTGAGGAGATATGGAAACATTTTATTAAGGAAGAACAGGTTAGGGAGGGAAATTGTGAGCAATGGATCTACAAGTAGCCAGGAGAGACAATTGTAGGGATCAGATCACCCAGTTTCAGGTAGAGTGGGGAGTGGATGGTGCAGCGTATGGACCTAGATGTTAGGGAGGAACCATTAATTGAAGAGGAGGGTCTTGAGCTCCTTCCTGAACTGTAGAAGTGAGGGGGCTGTAATAGATACACAGGTGTATGCCCACAGTGGCCACCTTCACAGTTATCTTTTGACCAGCGGCATTAGCAGCACATGCCGCACAGAGGAGTTATACTAATGTGTTATCTGATCTGAAGCAGACCTATAACCTTAAAGAAATCTGTTCATTTACGTTAATTACAAGATCAGAGATCAATTGTTCCAATTGACTTAGGGCTCTGGAAGTAAATGCAGCCTGGGTTTAGGGTGGGACACAATGTAAATCCATTATATGGACAGGTCAGTTTATGCAACAATGTTTCCCTTGGGCACGTTCTGGAAAGGAAACCTTTACTGCAATATTCAATATGTAAATATGCAGTCAACAAATGTACTTGATTCGGGTCCAAGATAAGACAGAGATAAAAGCAAAAGGGAGAAAAATAGGAAGGAATCATATTAAATTGGAACCATTGGGGGAGAAAAGAGCAAATTCAAAAGGAATAATTCCCAGTGAGTAGCACTAAACCAAAATGGTCTTTTCTCATGGAAGGAACAGGTAATGTGAAGGAAAAAAAATGGGAAACAAGTCAGGCAGTAAGGGATTATTCAACCAAAGTAGATTTACAAGAAGTCGTTGGGCAGTAAACCATGCAGCAAACACGTAAACCGGTATTTTGAAAGTGCTGATTTTGGGTACTACAGATCAACAGGTATAGTGCTTATGAAGGATCTTCATTTACCGAACATAGGTGGTGCCTCCTACTAGGAGGTTAAGCAGACCACTTCAGCAGGAAGGGCAGCATAGAGAGGTTCCACAACCCATCCGAGCGTCAGAGACAGCTCATCCATAGGCAGCGCTATGGCACCGTATCCCTAATTTATGGTATCCACTGGGTCCTAAAAACTGAACTAACAAACTTTGTTTTAACATTTTTTATTTGCATTATGAAATGCAAACACGTAATGCAAATATAAGTCTTGCGCATTTGCAAAGAACCTAAAATAGGTTTAGATTCTTTGCAAATGCAAAGACTGGTGGTGTTAACCAATTTCTTTTACATGGCTGTACAGGGGCTAGAGAAGCAGGCTGTCAGTTTCTAGCAATGTTTGATGTAGAGCTGTATGAAAGACACTGAGGAGGTATCATCTGACATTATGCCATTTATTTCCCTGAATGGGTGCGGAAATCCAGCCTTTGCAGGGAAACCAATGCTTTCCTCACCTCTCTCTCTTCTTGCTGGTCTCAGGATGGGGACAGAACATTTGCCCTGACCTTGCCTGATTCAGAGTGGAAAAAGGAGGGGTGAAGGAAGGCTCCGGACCTCTGAACTGCACTGCAAAGCCCGTGCCTCGATGGAGCCCTGGGAAAAGAAAATCTGTTCCGCTGCCCAATGTTTAAGAACAAAGTCAAGTTTGCGGGTGTGTGCGAGCATGTGTATGTTTGAGAGTGTGTTTGTGTACAAGTGTCTGAATTTGTGATATGAGCGTTTGTGTGTGTGTATGAATGCTCAAATTGCGTGTGTGTGAGAGAGAGAGATGTGAACAGAGTGAACGACTGCAGGGAGGCAGGTTTGCAAAGAGAGGAGCAGCTGAAAGGCTGCCGTGTGGGACGAGGCGATTGGTGGTGGTACACACGAGCAAACAGTGTCACAGGAATGTATTACTGGCATTAAGGGCGAAGTCAACATTATTCCTACATGGACATTATGTCTACATTGATGCAGCCAACGAGAACATGTTTCATAGTGTGGTATGGCATTGTTTACTACCATTGTTACCAGCATGGACCTGCTTTCTTATAGTATCATTACTGGCATATTGGGCAAAGCAAACAGGAGTATTTTCTTACATGGCAACGGTGGCCTATAGTGGTAAAGCCATCATGGACATGTTTGGGCACGGCCAGCATGAGCTGTTTTTACAATGGCAGAAAACTGGCATATATTGTGGGCAAAGGCATATCACGAAGGTGTGCATGTTGATGACTGGGAATTTATTGGGCTTTTCTTGAGATACCCTCCAAAACCAATTATAAACTGTGTGGGGTTTTATCCATTTTTCCTCACAGGGACTGGACTGTATAATGATCTAGTTTAAACCATTAATTGAAAAATGTTCTCTTGGAGAATGACCAAGAGCCTGACTTGGTTGGTTGGTGCTCCCTGGCTACGCTTGGAGGCTCACAGATTTATTGGAAATGTTTACGCCCCACCAATTAAAGAAATTCACCAGCCGCCACAGCAAAGGGTGCAGGGCTGGGTAATAATAGTCACCCTCAAATGCACACAGATGGAGAATTAAAAATGCTTTCTCTCAGATGCATAAACAGGTCTCTGTAGCTTAACTTCCCTCCAGATTCTTTCACACCTTGCCTTCACAAGCCATGCCTCGTAAACCATCCAGGCCTCAAGCCAAATGCCACGTGTTTTATGACTTAACAGTTTGGTTGTACAACCTAGTCAGGGGCCAAAAACAAAAAGGAGGGTGTGGTGGGGTCTAGCAGTACAGAGAAATTCGGAAATATTAAATGAACTGATCTGATGTTGAACAAGGGGGTGCTGTAGTGGCCGTTTCATTGTATTCTGCAGGGTTGTGACCTAGTGAGCGGTTAAGTCCTCTGTGGCAGCTACATTAAGAAGGCAAGGAGAGTGGCCGTTTGCCAGCTGAATCTCGCCTCCTCATACTGTCCTTCCCCAGCGTCTGTATAATGAGGTCTAGTGGCACAGTTTGCAGATGCACAATCCCCAGCACAAACAGATGCGGATTGCATTAAAAGAGGTTTATTTTGTTTCAAGATATTGTGACTATTTCAAAACCTGTTAAATACAAAACAAAAAGGTGAATTTAAAGAGAACTTTGAGCAAGTCAATTCAACAAAACTGAATACTAAGACAATTCGGTGCCCGATTCCTTAAACAGTGCAATTAGAGTGGCATGGCAATTAGAGGAAGAACATAAGTGTCCTCTAGGCACTTTTTTCAGTGTGCAACTAAGGAATGCTTAGGAGCATAATTTGTCAGGGTGTCCATATAACTGAGGGGCGAGGCAAGACTATGCGAGTGAGCATAGTGAGCAAGCTTCCAATAATTTATGAAAATTTGACCCAATGAGGCATTTAAAATCTAATATTCCAAATTAATTATGTAAAGACATCTGAAGTGGAGCTCATGTAACAATTCAATACTTTAACATGTGGCAGATTAGACAGAAACATAATTACTGCATTCAATGGTAGGGAAAGATAACTGATGTACCAATCAGAAGCATTCTCCTTTGCTTCAAAAAGCAGCTGCTTTGCAAGGGGCAG
This sequence comes from Ambystoma mexicanum, assembly GCF_040938575.1. NCBI lineage: Eukaryota > Metazoa > Chordata > Amphibia > Caudata > Ambystomatidae > Ambystoma > Ambystoma mexicanum. Next base: position 677,416,929 of record NC_090934.1, read on the forward strand.
TCCGGGATGGGGACACCAATGTGAGCAGCAGAAAAAGCAAGGTGAACAGCACTGATAGAGGTGCCGGTGCTCAGACCCCGTTTTAAAATAAGCACCCGATAGTCCTGGCACCAGTCAAGCATTGCTGGCCCTCCCACGGCTGACTTGTTCTTCAGGGAATTGGTCTCTGCAGGTGGCAGTTCAGAATGCTGCCCTCTGTTTCTGCTACTTCTGAGGAAGGGACGACTGGTCCTGTGGGAACTCGCCACTGCGTTCTGCCTTTATGAGTCCTTGCACCTCAGGCCCCACAAAGAACATAGCCACGAAAATACTATAGCTCTGTAAATCCTGCCACAAAACTGAAACGCAGACTCAGACTCCTCTGTGATGGATGTAGCAAAAGCTGCTCTGCGTTGGCCTCTTGATAAACTGTTACCAGATTTACGCTCGACTGAGCGATACAGTGAAAGTCAAGATATATGGAAAAGGGCATCGATTAATTAAGAGAGATCATGAACTTTCAACACAATAAAAATCCTTTTGTGTTTCTCAGTTCACTGGGTAAGTGGGCATTCAATAACTGATTCCAGAAATATTAGCACTGAATCACTAGGAAGTGGGAGTCTGTGTATATCTGTTTAATTTAAAATATGGAGCCTGGAGTGTTGGAGGCTTGGGGGTTCCAGAGAGTGACGGTTGGGTCTTGGAGTATGGGAGGGAACCAGGACAGATGCTTGTGACCTTCTCTTCTACTTTTCATGCTCTGCATCTATGTAACCAAGAACAATAAAGCATCTTCTGTTTGTAATTACCTGGGTTCCTGCTCCATGTCATCTCTGATCCAGGCATATCTTGCTAGGGAGCAAGATACTACATTATACAAGATACTACATTATACTATTGTGTTTAAACAGCAATCGTGCCATTTCATTATGCTGTAACGGCAGGGCTAGGGTTGGATGGTACTATGAATGTTTGCCTTTTATTTGCCGAATAGCATTTTCAGTAAATGTGGGGAAAACTGGGTTTGATGGTATGGAAAGGGAGTGAATATGGATTAAGGAAATAATGCCATAAAGCAGCCAGAGATGCAGGTTTGCCTTGATCACGTGGGACCATGGTCACAGAGGATAGTCGCAGTTCGGTTTGCTGTTCTAACGCGAAGAAATGTTATTGACAAGTGTGCTCGCAACACAGGATAAAAACACAGTTTCTACGTTCCAACAACTAGTTTTCCACCAATATGTTATTTGTCTTTTACCCTGCGCACATAGCCACTGTTGTGGTATTAAAGCCCCGAGCCTTGTCCGTATAGGTGCGAATTGGGACCACACCCAGGGTGGCAGAGAGCCCGCAGTCGGTGGGATGAAAACAAAATGTGGCAAGAGAACAGGGAGAAGAGTTGGACAGTCAGGCAGACAGAACCGTACAAACTTTACTCAACATGTAGGGAAACTAATACATACGGATGATTGACTGAGATGAGTATATTTTCAGGGTTTTGACCAGAAAAAAATGTAAACAAAACGAGATCTTCCCTTATTGGCCAGCAGGACTTGCATGGAGGATATTACCAGTGTGGCGGTGGTATTATGTTAAATCATGTAGTGGATGTGCGATGGCCTACAGGTGTGCTCAATAGTTGTGAGGGCTAGTAACCATAATCATATTGAATCCCCAACTACTGATGGTTCTGATGTGGCCACGCCTGCTGACAGAGGTGTCAAAGCCAGGAATTGCTCGGAAAGTGTTTCAGCAGAGAAATCCGACTGATGGAAGGGAAGTTGCGGTTCCCAATGATGCTGGAGGGTCAATGCTGAAAATTGTAACTATGCCCCCTTCACGGGACACTTATTACCCTTCAATCAACAACAACATAAACATGCTAGTAAGGGTATTCATAACATTACTGATAGTTCAACTCTCACGCGGGAGGTGGTCACTGTTCTACTCAGACTTTAGGTGCTAGCCTATCACCTAGACATAGGATGCTACCCATATAGAAACAACTAAAGAACCAGAGAACTATTGTGGGATAGGATGGCATCACAAACCTAAGTTTTCTATGGACAAACATTATAATAGTCAAATTTACAATAAAGCAATTTTTTCATTACAACTTGTTGAAGTGTTTTTTATTCCTTTTTTGACCAATCTTCTAACGTGTTAGTTTAAATATGCATTGCATAAACATTGCGCTTTTCGAAGACCAATTACTTAATGCAGACCTTACTCAAGAATAAACAGCTTTTCTTTACTGCTCACTCTTCTTGCAATGAAAACCTTTATGGGCAAATGTCCAATAAACATCTGAAAACATTTAATGTAGACAATAGTCTCCTGCTCCAAACTCAATGTCCTTCCTTTATTTATGAACACTGATTACTTGGGAAACACGGGTAGGAAACACCCGGCTGAATGGGAAATTAAAGGTTTAGCAATCTGGGGTGGTATGTTTGAAAATGGACGCTTAAAAACCTTCCCTGACCTCTGTACGAATCTAGGCCCGAGCAAAGGACGATTTGTGTTTTATGCGGGGAGAACAAGCAGAGCTTGTAAGTCATTGAATGTGTTACCAGAGGAACCCCTTTGTAGTCCCCTGTTGGAAGGACTTTATAGCTTAGAGGACAGAGACCGACCAATTTCCACTAGAAGTAGGGTTAACAAAAGGTGTTAGCATAACATCAAAGATGACTGGGAGCAAGCCTGGGATTAACTTTTGAGGAACAATGTCAAAAGATCGGCATTTACACGCAAACAGCATTTCAAAACGCCCATTTGAGACTTATACAATATAATGTTCTACAAAGGACATCATTTATTTATTTCATTTATAAAGCGCACAGCAGCTCAAGGTCATTGAAGCGCTGTTAGAGTGTTATTTCAAAGTAATTTCATACAGTTTACAGAAGTGGTGGTATACATGCAGAGTCAGTATAGGTGATAGTAACATTCCAGGATGGCCAGCATATGGACCCTAGTGGATATGGTCTAGTTGAACAGCCAGGTTTTTAGAGCTTTGCGAAAAGTCCAATAGGATGGTTCCACTCTGAGGAAGGGCGGTAGTGAGTTCCAATGTTTGGTGGCAATGAAGGGAAAGTTAACACCTCCTGCTTTAGCCCACCCGACTTTAGGTTGTTTGAGACAATGGGGATTGGGGGTGGGGGGGGGTTCTAGTGGGTCTGGAAGAGCAGGCTTTCGTGATCTTTGGGAAAGGTATAGGGGTGCTGCGTTGGAGACACATATGTGGGTGATGGACAGTGTTTTGAAGATAACGCGCTCTTTGATGGGCAACCAGTTGGCTGCTCTCCTAGCAGCAGATATGTGTTCTCCTTTGGGGATATTTTATATTAAGGGCCGCTCTTAGTGCATTATTTTGAATGATTTGGAGCTTCTGGATGTTTTTGGTGGAGGTACCGGCGAAGAGGACGTTGCAGTAATCCAGCTTTCAGCGGATAATCGCCCTGGCGATGGTGAGGCAGCTGTCGGCGGAGAGGAAGGGTTTGGCCGCGTTTAGTAGTTTGGTTGCGTAGGCTGCAGAGGATGCTATGGAGCTGACTTAGCGAGACAGTGATACAGTGGAATACAGGTGTACTCCCACGGTCTTGACTGAGGATGAGACGGATTTTCAGATGTTGTCAATGTTTAAGGCTGAATTTTGGTCATTGAGCTTTTTTAGTACGGAGGGAGGGCCAACCAGCAGGAGTTCTGTCTCATCCCTCTGCAGTCACAGACAGTTGGCTGCCATCTAGGCCTGGATCGTGGAAAAGACAACATTGAGGGTTTTAGAGTCTTCTGCATAGTTGCCTGAGAGTGAGGGAGGACTTGAGCATCATCGGCATAGTAGGTGTAGGCTATGCCGATGGAGTCCAAGATGTCAAAGAGTGGCCTGCTGAATATATTATAGAGAGTGGGGGAGATGTAGGAGCCTTGAGGTACCCCACAGTGTATTGGGGAGGGGGCCACACTTGCCTGTTCCACAAACACTCTCATGACTCTTCCTTCTAGGAATGAGGCGATCCAGTTTGTAGCTTCTTGAGAGAAGTGTGCTGCAGTGGTGAAGTGGTGGCAAAGGAGTTTGTGATCTACTAGGTCAAAGGTGGCTGACAGATCCAAAAGGAGGATCAGGGCTGGTTTACCACTGTCCCTGAGCTCGTCCATCTGTTGAACCTGCAAGTATGCAGCTCTGTCTAAAATATTTTGTAGGAAGGGGACTGTTATGGGTCTGTAGTTGTTGGGGACCATGGGGTCCAGTGAGGTTTTTTTTAAAGGAGTGGACGTACCAATGCTTCCTCGAGTCATACCACTCCTGCGGTGAAGGAGGAGTTTATGAAGTTGGTGTTGAAGGGAACTATCACTTCTGAGCAGTCCTTAATGATTGAAGCAGGACAGATGTCCCCTTTGCATTTAGAGGGTTTGAGGTTTTTCATGATTGAGAATACTTCTAGTTCAGTGATCTCTTTGAAATGGCAACTGGGGATTTCCAGGGTCTGTTGGTTAGCCGTGGGTGCTGTGGGTGTAACGAGGAGGGAGAGGGGGAGACATCAGGCTTCTTTGATTGACAGTGATTTTTTGGGTTTGCATGTCGATTTTATTAAGCATGGCCTTTTGGATGTTGGTGCACCAGGCTTGATACCCCAGAGATTACACAAGATAAACACGGGCAAGTCTGAACTATGCCCACAATATGAGGTTGTGGGTGCCCTGTTACTCCATATAATATGGCAGTTTCTAGAACTCAGCCATTTATGGGGGGGGGGGGGTATGGCTAGAATCAGTGACATGTGAGCTACTTGTATAGTAGGGACTCCATTATTGTGCTTACTGGATCAATTCCCCAAATGGAAGACAATGGGCCTCATTACAAGTTTGGCAGTAGCCTTGCTGGTAAAACCGGCAGGCTGCCGCCGAACTTGGAATTTTTTCTCAGCGCCCGCAAATGGGCAATTACCGGTTTATTACGGGGTTATAGGTTAAAGGGTCGAAATACAAAGGATCGAATGCCATTTTTTCAAGTCAAAAGGACTGGGAAAAAACTGGTCAAATGCATTTTTTAATGTTTTTTATGGGGGGTTCCACCTCAACCCCCCGTTGTCTATTACATTTTTTTTTAAAAGAAACATAAAGAAATGCATTTGAAAAAATTGTTTTTCAATCCTTTTGACTCTAACTTTTTGTCATTCGATCCTTTGTATTGGATCAAATGACTGGACACCCATTACGGCCCTGCCGGACCCGGTAATTGCCCATTTGAGGGCGCTGGAAAAAAGATGCTCCCCATTCCCATTCAGCCCGACAGGGCCGAATGGGAATGGGGAGGTCGGATGCACCGGCACCGTTTATAACAGTGCCGGTGCATCCGACATGCTGTGCTCGCGGGTGCCTTTCTGCCCACCAGGTCTGAGGCAGAGAGGCACCAGCGAGCACAACTCGTAGTTTTCCGGTCCGGGAACTACGGTACCGGCATGCTTACTGCTACCGTAGTTCAGACCGGCAAACTTATAATGAGGCCCAATGAAACAACTGAATAAAATGGTCGACTTGGTCCTAGTGTTATCCAAAAGAAATATAGCCTTGACATGGTATAACCCTAATGGTCCCAGAAGAACAAGTTACTTACCCCTGGCAACGTTCTTTCGACTGGATGTTCCTCCAACGTATTCCTCATCTTTGGCATGTAATGAATGTCCAGCTTCGGCTGCTTCGTAAACATTATTTGGCATTGGGCGCCCTGCGTCGATGGCGTTGAGTCGATGCCCCTCTGAGGCCTCCGTCGAGGGTATTATAAGTAACACGCATGCGCCCGTTGGCCTTAGTTCTGTTTTTCCTCTCCTCGTGCAGCAGATATGCCTATAATACGGGCCTGATAGTACTCAGCCTTGTTGGAACGAAAGCTGTAATAGCATGGGAAATTCTACAGACGGCTACGTTGAGGGTGATGAGGAATACGTTGGAAGAACATCCAGACAAAAGAACATTACCAGGGATAAGTAACTTGTTCTCCGAATGGATTGTGTCCACCAACGTATTCCTCATCTTTGACAGACCCCCAAAGCAGTATTCACGATAGGAGGAGGGTGAAGAATTTAGACAAGCAGATTATTATTCTTTTTTTTTTTTAAAGGGCAGAATAAAGGTCTGCCTTACCAAAAGCAACATCTTGAGCATGGGAAGTATCCAGAGAATAATGCTTAGTAAATGTATGCATCAATGACCACATTGCAGCATCACAGATGTTTTTAACAGGGACACCCCTTTGAAGGGCAGTCGATGTGGCCATGCCTGTGGTGGAATGAGCAAGCATGCCCTCTGGAGGGTCCTTGCCAGCCATTCTATAGCATTCAGAAATAGAGAGAATGATCCACCTAGACAAGGTTGGTTTAGAAATAGCCTGGCCCAGTTTGTGTCCTGTACACCCCACAAAAATCTGGTCATCCACTCGCACTTTGGACATTCTGGAAATATAAAAGCTTAATGCTCTCCTAGGGTCCAACCTATGGAGCCTTTCCTCGTCCTTACTACGATGAGGAGGAGGATAGAAGGCTGGCAGCACAATTAAAGTGAAAGTCTGAAACTACATTAGCTAGAAAGGAGGGTTTCAACCTCAACACAACCCTGTCCTTGTGGAATATAGTAAAGGGTGGCTTGGAAGAAAGTGCCTGCAACTCGCTCACTCTATGTACAGATGTAATAGCAACCAATAGAATTGTCTTAAAAGTTAACAACCTCAACAAACATGTGTTTTTCCTCCTTTGTATTAGATCAAATGACTGGACACCCATTACGGCCCTGCCGGACCCGGTAATTGCCCATTTGCGGGCGCTGGAAAAAAGATGCTCCCCATTCCCATTCACCCCCACAGGGCCGAATGGGGAGGTCGGATGCACCGGCACCGTTTATAACGACATGCTGTGCTTGCGGGTGCCTTTCTGCCCACCAGGTCTGAGGCAGAAAGGCACCCGCGAGCACAACTCGTAGTTTGCATTCGTAACACATTTGTGAGCCCTTTAAGAAACTGAGTGACCAGTGGGATCTTGAAATTAATTCCTCGGATGAACGCTTAAAGATTGAAAGCGCTGCCAGGTAACCCTTAATGGTTCCAACCTCAAGATCTTTGTGTGATAATGATCCTTTTCAGTGTACAACTCCGGATGTTCTATCCTTTTTGCTTTCAACATTATTTTCTCTCCACCAGTCGCAAAACTTATTCCAACGGCAACGGTACAGAGACTTGTTGCTGGCCTTCTGGCTGAAAGCAACACCTCCATCACGTCATCCGGGAGGTCCCAATCCTTGTACCTCAACATTTCAGAAACCAATCGTGAAGGTTGAGAGTCTTGACCTCGGGATGGAGAACCCGACCCTCCTCTCGCAAGAGAAGATCCTCTCTTTGAGCAAGACGTATCGGAGGACAGATGGACATGCCCAGAAGGTCCCGGTACCATGTTCTCCTGGCCCGATCCGGGGCAATGAGGATCATGTGGGTCCCGAATCGTCTCAACCTCCTGAGTACTGGAGGAATGACAGGGACTGGAGGAAACAAGTACAGTAGTGGGAATTCGCAATCCACCATGAACGCATCTCCTAGAGTTCCTCTCTGAGGAAATTCCCTTGAAGAGTACAGCTCGCACTTCCGGTTGACTCCAATTGTGAACAGATCCAATGGAGGGGTGTCCCAAAGGGCGAAGATCTCTTGCAGGACTTCCTGAGCTGGTTCCCACTCGTGGGAGACTGTGCCCTGCCTGCTCAGAGCATCCGCCGCCGTGTTCTCCTCCCCGGCCAGGTGAACTGCGGAAATAGTGAGATACCTACTCTGGAATTTTGTTACCATCTGGAGAATGTCTTGAGCCCTCACCTTGGGTGGCGAGCACTTTCCCAAGGATGTGTCTAATACAGCCTGATGTACTGGAGCTGCTGGGAAGGTGTCATATGGGACTTCTTGAAATTGAGGGAGAAGCCCAGACTGAAGGGAGTGGCAGGTAACCTTGAGATGATCCAAGGCTTGTTCGGAAGAACGCGCCGTGCTCCTCCAATAGTCCAGGTAAGGGTAGACGTGAATCCCCCCTCTCCTGAGATGCGCTACCACCACCACCACCACCGAACGGCAGGACCCGAAACTGATAGTGCAAGCCGCCAACAGCGAACTTCAGGTATTTCTTGTGCTAAAGATGGATTGGCACATGAAAATAAGTATCCTGAATGTCCAATGGCACCAACAAATCCTGAAGTTGGAGGGCCTGAAGGATCTGAGAAAGAGTGGCCATCTTGAATGTGTCCCTCCTGAGGAACTTGTACAAGTATCAAAGTCCAAGATGGGTCTCAGTCCCCCTGTCCTTTTTGGGAATAACAAAATATGGGGAATGCCAACCCTTGTTGCTCACCGGAATGGGACATGCCAGGCTAACACAGATCCAAAAACCTCTAATTGTTTTGCTTCTTTAGCGCATGTAACCTAGAAAGAATGTGCCCTGCAAGGCCATGAGGGGCTGAGAGCTCCCTGCGAACAGTTATCCCACGAGAAGGAGAGCACGTGTCTCTGACCCAGCCCAACCCGAATTCTAAGTTATATTGCCCAGATGCCCCCATCCCAAGACCCTAACATTCGAGGACATTATCTAGTCCAAGACCCTGGACCATAAAACTGTTTGACCACCCATTTGTTATGTAGATCAAAGTAGAATGCCCAAGGCCCCAGGGAGGGAAAGTAACACATTTAACAGCAAAGGTGGGAAGACTTGGAATGGTGCCAACGTGTCTGGTCGAGCTGGCGTTTGCAGAAATAAGACAACCTCGTATGTAGCCTCTGTGCCCATGACTGCGGTACCAGGTGCACTGTAGGCCACTGATAGGGCAGGCAGTGAACTCCATCCTTAATTGGCAATTATCGAGCCCATCAGCTGTCATGAGAAGAGCGCCACATGGAAGAAGATGGGCAAGAAAAGCTGGGACTAATGGCCTGGCATCCCCTATGGAGCAGTCCGCCTATGTATAAAGGCACACCAACCAGCTCCATGGATTTGTACCCTGTGTGATGTACGTCATTGTGATGCCTTTTGCCCTTCTAATCTGCCGTCAATGTTGGTTTTCGATATAGTGCTCTGTGGCAGCAGAGTTCTTTGCTATTGCGTACCTGACTTATGAGAATAAATACTTGTTCTCCTTTCAAGAGGTGTGGCTAGTCTTTTTTCCCTATTGGGTTGTATTTTTTCTGGTGTAAGCGTGAGGGGCTTCTCTACACCGCTCTGGGGCGCAGATCCCTGGCATGGGCTCTCGGACAGAAGTTCTAGGGCCAGCTTGGAATTTCAGGATGATAATTATAGTGGGGTGAGTGGTAGGGTTCCTCTTGGGCTGGGTCTAGGCTCTTCCGGAAGTTAATCTATATAACCGGCCTCACCTATCCTGGGCTACAGATATGTTGTCATAGTAATAAACAGGAGAGCATGTCGATATTGGGTACAAACACAGCTGTTTGCTGGTCTACTTTAGGTGTCATGACTCGTTTCATAAACTGAGCAGCAATCATGCATATTATTGATTTATGCGAGTAATTTGGGGACTGCTACCTGCCACTTTATGTCTGCGGTAACACGAATGACAATAGAGATTGCTGCAAAATGGCATAATGAATTAGGACATATTATATAATGTGATACAACATAATCTAACCACTTAGTATAGCAGATACAGCATCAAGCCCTAAAAATAAACCAAAGTGGTGAACAAATACTTACAAAAATGAAAAAGAAAATGAGCATAAATCCCTTAAAAAAAAAAAATAAAAAAAAACGCATTTCCAACCGGGTATGGAGCGTGGGGCATATGAAAGGTGGGAGGAGGCAGGAATAACAAAAATTGGAGAGATGTTCGTTGATAACGAAATTAGACCTCTCGAGTTTTGCTACCCTAGTGCAGCGCTCTCCAAAAGGGATAAATACAGATATGAGCAACTTAAACATTGGCTAAAGACCCCTGAAATAACAAAGGCAGCAACAAGGGCCCTTACTCCTTTTGAGAAATACGTCATAACCAACTCAGGAGTAAAGGGATGGGTGTCGACTTTATAGTCCTTCATGAACACACAGGAGGAAGAGGTCAAGTGGGCATACATGATTAAATGGAGTAGAACATTGGGGGAGGAACCAACAAGAGAACAATGGGTGGATTTATGGACACCGATACCCAAGTTGACCAGATCAGCACAGACTAGAGAAATGTGGATTAAAATAGTCACACAATGGCACTACACCCCTGAGAGACTACATTCAACGTTCCCCAAAACGTCAAACAGATGCTGGAGGGAATGTGGAGAGGTAGGAACGTGGAAGCACATCTGGTGGAACTGTAAAGAGATTGTGCCGTTCTGGGAGGAAGTGAAGGGAGAGATGGGGAAAATGTTTAGAGATGTGGGACAACTGGGAGAGGGGGTATGGATGTGTGGTATAAGGGACGAAAGGGCGAGGAAGTACAAAAAAGCCCAATGGAGAAGCTTCATGGGACTGCTCATTGCAGCATGGTCTACAATAGCTCAAAGCTGGAAAAAGAAAGACACCCCACTGACATTTACGTGGCTACAAAAAGTATGGGCACAAATGGCAATGGAAAAAGTTACCCACACAATCCAAGGAACGAGGGACAGGTTTGCAGAAGAGTGGGGAGATGTTTTAGAGTATCTCCAATCAGACTCCATGAAACAATGGTGCCCACACAACATTAAAGTAACTGACATCTTCAACGCATAATTTAACCCTGAAGAAGATCATGCTTGCCCCAAGGGGAGGGTGGGAGGAGTTGGGGGGAGGGTGTTATATGGTTGTAATGAGTTGATATGTGAAAAACAATAAAAACATGTTTTAAAAATAAAAAAATAAAAATAAAAAAAAACAAGAAATTCAAATTCAGTTTTAAGAACACAACTTTGAAGGGAGAATAAATAAATAGAAAAAAAGTAAGGTGTAGATGCAGTGAGAGGAAGAGGGGTGTGCAGGGAATGGGGTTGGGGTATTAGAGGGGCAACAATCAGAAAGGAAAAGGAACATGCACATTGTGAAGCTACAAATGCATTGGAGAGACAGGGCCTCCATGCCCTTGTCCTGTAGTCCTTTTATCAGGTGTGTTCTGTGTTATTTTCTGCACAGGAGTCAATGTGGGACCTCTGGCAGTGCAGCGCTCCCTCTTTTTGGTTTGGTGAACAGGCCCTTGGGATACCCTATGGCACCAATGGGTGGGTGTACAACCCTGTACCGCTAAGTGTATGATTTTGTGCACCTGTGTGTGCACCACAGAGCAGGGTATGGGCTGGTGGCAGCTCCATTCTGAATTTGACAGGTACTCTGAGTATCCTCCATTTTGGGATACCCAGGCCCTGCCATTGGAACCAGTGGATTCCTGATAGGAGACAAGATGGCCCCTGTGGCCTCAAGCTTTCTATTGCCCGTTACCTTGTTTTTCCAAAGTCCTGGGAAGTCCTGACTCTGTCCCTTCCCCTGACTGGATGTTGGGTGGAAGCTCCATATATGGTATTGTGGGGAAGTCCAGGCCAGACTGGCTACAGCCTTCCCAATTACTGTATGTTGTAGGTACGCCCAGGACCTGGGAGTCTGTGACAAATAAGCATTTTATGTTAGTTTCTGGTGTTTGACACAATGACTGAGACAGCCCTATCCGAAACTGGTATGAATGCAGTGTGGAGTGCTGAATGGCTGGGTGCTTGTCCGAATGCACATTCCGTGTTGTGAGGGAATGAAAGACAAAACAGTATATCTGGGGACCTCTCACTGATGAAAATCATTCAGAAGCTGGAGTCGAAACGTGATGCTTACTCTCGAAGCCGCGCCGGAAGAAGAAGGTTAACTGCTGTTTTCCTCTGATGCAATCTGAAAGCTGCTGTGCCTTCAAGAAACTGATCCAAGACAGGACCTGGTGAGGAGACCTCTTCCCGAGCTACGAGGGAACATCGTGCACCAGCTAACCTTCACCACGGCTCCCTGGAAGTCAGTCATCAAAAGGCTGCCGACCGGAGATGGGGACCACCGAGGAATCTGAAGTGAAGCGCCCGGACATTGAAGTCCATCGCCGTCGACGACCAACATCGCAGACCGGAGCTGCAACCCTCCATTGACTAAAACATTTGAATCAAGGACTCCCTTGCTCATCACCGTTGACTGCTTTGTCCTGCCAGAGAAAGTCAAGGTCGCCACCGAACCGAGGAGAATCCGCTGGTGGGTTTCCGAAATCCTCAAACACACCGATGAAGATCCGAAAGCCAGCTTTGGTTGAGTCCCGATCGCTGACGCCAGCCGCCGATGAGCCAACGCCCTTGCTGGGCCAAAGTTATTCATTGACTCTTTGCAGCAACAAACTGTTGTTGTCGAGGTGCACCGCACGCCTCATCTTTGCAGGACGTCCACGACCGATCGTCGACGAGCACCGCAAGGACCGAAGCTGCTGCCTCTACAACATTGTTTACCCTTTTCATTGAGGAATATCGATGATCCGTGGCTCCTGGACTAGGCTTGTCCGTATATATTTATTTACGGGTTGCCCAGGTGGCGGGATCCTCACACAGAAATGTGCCTAGTGGTAGGGGCCCAGTATTCTGCCAATTGTCTAACCAACTTGTTTTCCTCATCAAGTCTATTGTTGGTTCACATTATTAATTGATTTGTATGTCATTTGAAACTGTCTATAGTTGATGTATTTTAATGGAATCTAAGAAGTAATTGTGGTACCATATAGAGACTGTTTATAGCACAAAGTGTGTTATTGTGTGTGTATATAACTTGAACCTTATTTATATAAAGAACTGTTTTATCACTAACATAGTGTGTGGACATTCCTTAGTGGGGGGCTTGGAGACTACACTGTACTTAAGAACCAGCCTGCATTACCTCCTGAGAGCTTAAGTCTTGATTGCTCGTCCACGTTTACCAAATAGAGAATCTTGGCTGGGGTGCTGTGTGCTTCTACTCTGCCATATAGAGAGCTGGAGTACAGATACCCCCGCCAGTCTTTACACACATCAAGCACATACAAATGTTAACAGACATTTAGAGTTAGGAACAACACACATAGATGCTAAGAAACAAACATTTTGCAAGGTGGTCCATCAGCTTAGACATGACATGGTGTAGCATACCAAAGCACGATGTACCATACTAAACCTAAGAGAGCATTGCATTTAAAAGGGCATACCATAGCCACAATGCACACAACATGCTACAGTTTAGCATACAAAACAAATGATAATGTAACTCAGCACAAAGGTGGCATGCATGCCCCAAGTACGATAGAGTGTGTGTGTGTGTGTGCTCCTCACGCACCCACCCACACACATCTCAATCACAAGGGGCCATGCATGACCATGAATGGTCTAAAAGTTAACCCCCAAAAAAGAAAATCATGATGTGCGCCACTAAATCACAGCCCAAACCGATATCGAGGAGATAGGAAACTGCCCTTACATTTCAAGAGTGTTCGAGAAACTGGAAATCATGATGCAAAGCCTGACAACATTGAAGCCACAAATTATGGTACAGGTTAGCAAATGTGTTTTTTCACCTGCAATTGTTCAGATGTATACTACATTTTATCATCTTCCCAAGGAGGACACATGCAATTATCTCCCTGGCCCTATCAAAGGTGGACTAATTTAACAGCATCTACGTGGGCATTCTACAACAGGTTGCATATGTTAAAATCGCGGAAAGAATTGTTGTGGTTACAAAATATGCAGCACAAATGCCCCCCCCCGCAACCCCTGGACCCAATATACCATTTAAGGGGAGAGGGGGACACTCCCTCAAACCCTACTCCCCTTAAATAGTATAACAGGGTAACGGGGTTCACCTTTACCGGGTCAAATCACTGCATTTCTGCTGCGATTTTTTTGTATCACTGTATACCCTATAACATCTGTTTAAGAAGCAATTAAGGATACATAATGCAGATACAAGACTCGTGTTATGACTGGACAAAAGATGTTATTACACAAACCCTCAGAGCACTAAAATGACTGCCAGTTAGGCAAATAATTCAATTCAAAGCACAATCACCAACTGGGTTTTTTACATGGTGGTTGTGGGACAGAATTCATCAAAGAGAAAATTACACCCATCAATCCAACAAGTCCACTAAGATACAACAACCCTGCTTTCCTGACAGTGCCTTGCTATTACAGAAACTAGAAGGAGGATCATCTTTCGCAAATCACAACTTTGGAAGTCCATGCGCGAAGAAGTCACAAGTTGATGGACCACTTTGACTTCCAAAAAGAACACAAGACCTTATTCTTCATATCAGAAAGTCATGCATCCAAAATGATAAGAATCAATCTGACCAAAGACTTCCAAACACCGGCATCCAGCTTTCAAGCTCATCAGGGAAAGGTAAATATGACAGTAAATATGTACTCAGGCAGACACCAAACAGGTCAGAAAGAGTTTAGGACACATAGGTCAGAGACTGACCAACTGACTAATTATATGTACCGTTTGGAGCCAATCAACAGCAAACAGTAACTGTGCATCAAATATGATATTGTCCACTTGCAGGAGCATCAGTGCACCAACAGTTCCATTAAGAGATAAGATAGAAGGCACACAATGGCATAGCCTCTCCCAAAGCGAGTGCTAACCCATTTTCCAACCTCCCAAACTAAAGCACGTACTTTCACCCCCCTGCCCCCACAACCCTCAACCACTCGCCAAACACACTCGACTACTACCTTAAACCATACACCATCCATGCAAGAACGGATTGGTTCACCACACAAACTTACACAGGACACCAAACATTTCCATCACAGGATATGCCCAGACTTGGTCTCACCGGACACTATGCCTAATGGACACTTAGACGGTTACCCCCACACAAGAGGCCTGTTAATTCTGGCCTTGGACATGGCAGAATTTACGCAAGACGAAATCAAATAACATTCTAGCTCTGTCTGTCTTCCATTATGTTATTGTGAAGTAACCAAGGTGGGGTCCATCCACCACGTAGCAAGCAGGACACCAGGCAAGTTGTAAGCAAGGTTTATTGTGCCCAGGTGTACATGTAAGTCCTTAAGTGCGCAGGGAATAAACACTTGCCCTTGCACTCCAACCCAGCTTCCTCTAACTGCCACCCGCAGAGCCCCTGCACCCAAACCACACAAACATTCCACCCAAACTTTCCACAGCCCAGGTGTTCCACTGGCATCAGCACATTACTACATATTGTTATCATACAGAGAGCAGCTGCACACAGGGTGCGCTAGCTTCAGGAGAGGTGGGAGCATGAAACCAGAGGAAGGACTTGCCTACGGTGTAGAAAAACGTCATCATAAAATATTGCAGAGGTGTCCTATTAACAAATATTTCAGCAGAAAATGACTGAAAAAGCAAATTCGCAATTTCTCTACAGTAAACATTTTAAAAGCTGCCTTATCTCATGTCTTCCTTTACTAGGTGTTGATCTGATGAGGGTTTACCTTTTCTTTGTAATTGCACCGACTTTTAAAGAGATAGCTCTGTTGTTGTGTGGCTTACTGAATGGAATTATACCAGAATTGTGCAAACAAAAAGAAAATGGCATTATGCAACCTGGAAATATACTGGTATCGCACAAACTGTAGTGCAATGGGTGGATCACACTGGGAGTATACTGGGGTTGCCAAACTTGAGATAAAATGGTTATAATGCAAACTGTAATAAACTGGGTTTGTGTAAATGGGCAGCTTGGATTTTGCAAACTGGAAATGTCAAACAAGGCACATACAATTACACCATGATTGTTAAACTGGGAATATACTGGAGTAGAACTATGAACATCCTGGGATGGTCAATTAAACTTGGAATATATCAAGATTGTGCAAAGTGAAATTGTCATAATGGGAAACTGCTGACAATATGCCAATATACCAGCATTTTGTAAACTGTGCAAATGCTCACACTGAAAGTGTAATGAGATTGTCAAACTAAAAATACACTGGAATTGGCCCACAGTAAACTGGAATTAAGCTCGAAATATACTGGGTTTGCCAAAATGTGAGTGCACTCGGCATGTCAAACAAGGAATATAATAGAGCTGTAAAAACTAGGATGATATTGGCAAACACAGACTATACTGGGATTGTGCAAATAGAGTATTCTGTGGTGGCTTCAAGCTAGCAGTATATGGGAGATGTCATACTGGGAATGTACTAGGCATATGAAAACTGGAATTACTTTGGATATGGTGATCTCAAAATATACTAGGATGTGCAAACTAGCAGTTTACTGGAATTGTTCGAAGTGGGAACATGCTGTGGTTGTCCACCTAGGAGTATACAGGGATTGGAAACTTGTTTGTTTACTGGGTTTGTCAAAAGGGGAATATGCTGAGATTGGAAAACTAGTAATACACTGGGTGTGATGGGGCAGTAAATCTTGGAATCGACTGGCATTGTGCAAACTCCTGGCGCTCCGAGCAAGAAACGTGAGACCAAGGCTAAATGGAGAAAGAACCCCTCCGTCCCACTTAAATCATCTTCACCACTGCCACTAAAACTTAAAAGACAGTCATTATACTAGCTAAATCAGCCACCTACAACACAAGAATTGACAATGCAAAATCTAATACACAAGAGATTTCCACCATTCTCAGAGAACTTGAAACACCCTTATCCCCCCACTCTCGACTTCCCTAAAGATGAGACTTGGTGCACCAAGATCCAAAATAGATCCAAAATGCCCTCCTGGATACAACTGCGTTGCTAGATGCAAAAATCCTACAGAAGCAAGTCACAACTAACCCCAACAGACCATCCCATCAGACCTCCCCCATCCCAACAGTCCCGCAAGACCTCCTGACTTTACGTTTTAACAACATCGCTGAGGAAATGGTCAGCTCCCCACTAAAAGGTCTGAAGCCTTCCAAATGCAAAGGAGATGCATGCCCAGCTACAATTATGAGGGATTGTGCAGAAGCTCTAGTCCCATTCATTACCAATTTTATCAACTTCTCCTTTTCCTCCTGCCGGGTTCCCACTAGCCTGAAGGAAGCATGGGTACTTCTGCTGCAAAAGAATCCATCACTGGATGCCACCACCCCTACTAACTACCGACCAATCACAACATTCCCCTTACTTCTGAAGATCCTGACAGAACAGCCTATATCCAAATCCAGCAATACCTGAAGTCTAATCACATTTTAGGCATCCACCAATCTGGGTTCCCGCCAGGGACACAGTATGGAATCTGCCCTGCTTGACTTGAAGTACCAGCTACATGGAATTAAGCATGCAGGGAAATGCAGGGAAATCCGCTCTCCTAATACGCCTAGACCTCTCAGCTGCGTTCAACTTAGTGGACCACAAGATATTCTGTCAATACAACTCTTCGGCTGCCAACCTCTCACCAGAGCCTTCCACTTGAGTTGCCTCATTTCAGAAAGGCAGAACAATCTGTTTTTTGCCGATAAGTGCAGGGGGGCACTTGCATTATCTGCTGCAGAGTCCCCCAAGGCCCCTGCACTCTCCTACACTGTATAACATTTTCATGAACCACTCTTGCACCTATCAGACTCGTGTCTCCTACACCAACTACACCAACTACACTGACGATACCCAGATTCCCCTCCCCCTCTCTGGCAACTACCAGCAAGACTTTGAGAAGCTAAACATTATCTACCAGACTATCCAAACTTGGATGGCCACCAACTTCCTCTGGCTTAACGATGAAAAACAGTTACTTATCATCAGCCTGCCCTTCGTGCTCAACAACCTCAACCCCAGCAATACACCTCCTTCACCATTGACGAAATCAACATCCCTGTCTCCCAGTCAGTAAAATCCCTGGGAGTCTACCTGGATTTCTCCCGCTCTCTTACATGCCAAGTCAATGCTATCTCCTACTTGGCTTCCCACACCATCAAACGTATTAATGCCTGCAGTCTCTTGATATCTGCTGACAGTTGCCCTGCCATTGCCCATGCCGTCACAGGTGCAAGACTGGACTACTGCAATGCTCTGTTTGCTGGCACTAATAAAAATAATATTCACAAGCTGCAAGTGATCCAGAATAATGCTCTCTGGTCAGCGCGAAACATTCCCAGACAAGACCACATCACCACTGCTACGCGAAAGGTCCACTGGTTTCCCATACAAAAAAGAGTCATATTCAAATCTCTATCACCTACAGGTGCCTAAGACTGCCCCCCCACCTTGTTCAGATATTTGTGAGAGCTCTGTCAACAAGACCGACCAGAACATCCTATACCAACAGGCTCATCCTGCCCAATTTCAGACTGTCCAGAGCAGGCGATTGAGCTTCCCAGTCATTGCAGCAAATCTGTGGAATACCCTAACCCCAACACAGAGAGCAGAACAATCATATTGGATCTTCCGGTAATTATTGAAAACCTGGCTCTTCAAATTGAACACATTGACACCTTTCTTTCTGACAAGTAATCCTGTCCTTCCCTACAACTATGTTCTGCAATGCTTGAACACGGTCTTTTTATTTCTCTATGCAAGCTGTGCCTTGATGCCCATGGGTTTTGTGCGCGTTACAAATGGAAGAATAAATAAAACTCTTAATATGAAACTGGGTGCATAATGGGATTACCCAATTGGGAATAGATCTGGACAGTGCAAACTCGGAATATACTTAATTTGTGTAGTGTGGTCACTTGCAGTGATTGTCAAACTGAATTTTGGTTGCCACACCATTTATTTGGTAAATAGACCTTTAGGTTAGTGTTGCGCTATACATGAATTTATTAAATTAGTTAGTTAGTAAATGATAATGATGTGATATTTATCTAGCGCTTTCGTCTAAGCACTTTACATTGAGCATATTTACAAACAATATTACCCAATCAGAGTTGGTACTCATGTATGGACCTCGGAAGGATGGAAGGCTGGGGTGGACTTGCCAGGATTCGAACTTGCGACCGGCAGATCACACTCAGATCGCAGCAGTGAGCGCTTAACCCGCTGAGCTCTTACCGGAACAACCTTGCATGTGAGATGATCAAAATGTAAATATACTGAGGTTAGAAAACTGGTCATACATAAGTCAACTTGACTATATACTGGAATTGTGCAAACTGAAACAGATAGTGTAATAAAAAATAAACCTTTTTTTGCCCCATTTTTGCGAAAAAAGGGGGTGAATGTTGCCAATTAAAAGCTCTTCTCAAATTCACAAACAGGAGGCGCTTTTAAATGCTCAACAATGAGTCTTCCACCTGAGCCAGTTGGGAACAGGCAGAGGGAGGCGCAAATCATGGCAGGCTCATATATGACCCCATCATGATGTGTTTTTGAAGTGTGACAGTCGTGGTTTAAAAAGCGGCTGCCACACTTGCATTTCCATCCCCAAAACAGGTATGCAAATGCTTATTTTCTCTGGTATTTCTCAGACATGGGCCCTTTAAAGGGCCATGTCCGTAAAATGCACTCCCAACAGACACGTGGTTACTGGGAGTCTGTCATACATTAATGTCAGGAGCAGGCTACAGACACTAATGTATGCAAGGGAGGTGGAAAGCGCATCTTTTTGCTATTGCCCAGCCCCTCCTGAAATGCTCATGTCATCTTTGAGAAGGAGGTGTCCGCAGCATTTCAGCAATGAGCGCAAATAAAATGAGCGCATTCTCTGTGCGACTTTAATTTCCCCACATTTATGAGAATCTGGCGCATAGTGTGAAACGACTATTTAGACTTGGATACTGTAAGCAATAGGAAATGCACGGAGTTAGTCAAACTATTACTGTACTGTGATTCTGCCTACTGAAAACATACCAGCACTGTGAAACTAGGAATACTGAGCAGAAACAGGGAACATATTGGGGTTATCAATCTGAGCCATGGTCAGCCCGTACAAACGAAAATTCACCTGGGCTTCTCAAACTCAGTACATACTGGGGTGGTCAAACAGGGATTATAATGAGATTGCAAAATCCCACTAAATCCCGTTTTGACAAACTAGTATGTATTGGGGTTGTCAAACTAGGGGATTGCTATAATTTTCAAAAATGGAATTTAATAGGATTTTGCTGTAAGTACACAAGGAAAGTAAAAATGGTAACATAATATTATTGGATAAACTGAATATACAACAATGGTAAAACTGGAATGTACTATGATTGTGAAAACCTACCTACAAGCATACTGCAATGTTTAATCTGGGAGTATACAGAGATTGTCGTACTGGGACTGTGAAAAGAGAATGTACTGAGGTTTTCCAACTGGCGTATACTGGGGTTAACCTGGAAGTGTAACAGGTTTGTCAAGCTAGAGTATATACAAATTGTAAATCTCGGATATAGTGGTACTGTGCAAACGGAATTTACTGCGGTCACATAGGTTGGCTTCTGGAACAATTTTTAAATTAGGCATAAATCACTGATTGCAGCACCACATCAATGACGAAAACTGTGCTGCTCACAAAGCTTGTTCAATTAAAGGTAATTAATGAGTACTAATGGTGCAATTAGCATTCAAAGTTACAGTGCGGACAAATGTTGTTATTGCATCAGGGCTAAGCCCAGCCACACACCTGGTGATGGTGCTGGGGCTGCAGCTGGCATACCAGTGTAATGGACCGATTTGTACTGTGTTTGTGCTGGCATGAAGAAAGTTTGTGCATGGCTGCCACAATGAACCGTTGTGTCCTGTGATCACCAGTGCTAATAATAGCACAATGTTGTAAAGGTGGCAGTCCTACCACACGTGCAAACTTGGGACATTGTGCCAGTTCGAAAAAAAGCCACAGTCATTTCCCTGGCATGAAGGCCACAGTAAGTGGGTATATTGTGACATGTAATGTATGTTGGATGAAAAGAAATTCTAGGAGACAGTGCTTTTAGAGGACCCAACTAGAAATGTCTGCTATTGGCATGCAGACTTGGCGGGGCAGGCTAGCAGTCCAGTCAACCCTAGCCAGCATGCAAGCTACCAGCAGACACCCTGGGAGCCAGACTCTTAAATGTGGTGTTCATCTCGTTGCTGCAACTTTGTTAACCATACTGGCAGTGTACCACCAAGGGGCACACTGGCTTCCATTCTGTCTGCACCGACCGACCGCTGGGAGACAGTAATTAAGGCTGACAATGATGAGAAAGCTGAACATAATGGAAACCAACCATGGTGCAGCAACTGAGCATAATGGAAACTTGTAATGATCAACTAAGTACTTCGAATGTAATTTGATATCTGGGCATAATTTAAACTAGTATTAATCTGCTAAGCGGGTGTGCTAAAAACTGGCACGTATGCTAACTAGGCAAAATGTTAATTTTCATGAAGTGCTAGTTGGGTTAAAACAAATAAAAACTGGAAAAAATATGTATTCATGAAGATTTTTTTGGAGGTCCATAGTGGAATTGCCACTTTGATTTAAAACTCGGTTGTAAGCTCCGTGTATTTCCCTTTGTGGGATAAGAACTGAATCTTTCAAAATAGGCAAAGCTACCTCTCACCAGTCCACTTACAAACACAAATAGTTGCTCTCATGGCGACTTCACTTCAATTAAGAATTAAGAGTTAACTATCAGGTATTATTTCATCTCAGAGGTCCCAGAAATAACCTATCCATGTTCTGCCTCCTTTAAGGCAGCCCGGCCCCTTTTCCACAGTGACCCTGCATGTTTAATCAAGTGTGCAAACATTATTATGACATGACAGTACTTACATGTGAACATGCGGAGGCTGGAACCGGCTCTGGTTGATGTTGTAGTGGGTGAAGGCCTGCGTAGGGTTCGAGCTGTATTCATCCACGGAGATGGTAACTTTGCCTTGTGAGGGAATTCCATGAGCCATGCTTCTTCCTCTTCATAGACATGAGCAATCTACAAATCTACAAATCGGCCCGTGGAAGTGCACATGCTGCTTCAGCTGACTTCGAAGTGCAGCAGTCAAGTCATTAGTCCCACCACCTGAGGCAAAGAAAAAACACAAAAAGTGCAGTGAGTGCTGGTGTATCGTTAATAACAATCATCTGATCACAGCCCTGGGAAAAAACTAAGAAATTCATAGATTTTAGGATATTGAGGCATGCATCTGCATACATGTTTCATTAACAGTACGTAGAAGTAGAGGCCAGAGCTACTATAAAAGTTTATGTTATGAGTCCATTGTTCCAGAAAGCAGAGACATGCAGTGGACAATTCAAGACCATAGTCTCCAAGCATATTGTGTGTTAATTGAAGTTGGACATTTTCATTGTTGCATTTCTAAGTTGTCTGAAGTTCACATGGGTTTCGTCAAGCGTGGATCATGAATCCACGACACATCTGTAGTAATTTGGCTTTAACTAGTATGCCAACTTTTGCAAAGTTGTTATTCTACTCAAATAGAGCCTTAAACAAGAGTGTGGGAGCTTTGTTAGTAAATTACAGGAAAATGTGCAATCGTTCATCAATGAGCATTTCACTCATTATAACACAAATGAAATAGAAGAGCATGTACATTGAATATTATTTAACTTGGTTGTCTGCAACCTGACTCAAGATGTTTTGGACTACAACTCCTATGATACCTCACCACTGACAATAATACTAAGGCTGTTTGGAATTGTAGTCAAAAACATCTGCAGTGGCCAAAGTTGTAGACCCACGATTTAACAGTAGGAATTGTACGGTTACAAGGTAAACTGTGAGCTATTTTCTGCAAGATTGAACATAGCAATTCAGGGATTTAGAAATGTTTTGAAACCTGTACATTGCCCCAGAACATACTGTATGAAAATACTGTATTTGGTTTATGTTAAAAGCAGGCCTTTTGATTAGCAGATGAAGAGTGATATTTTAAGATGGACGGAAATTATGAAAAATGAAGTTGGTTTCAAGTGCACTTCAATTAAAAATGCTTTTTAATGGCTAGTAACATGCTTATTTACAAAGTCAAATGCATGTCATTTGGAATTCAAGACAATGTTATGCCAAATTTAATGGGCAAGAGAGAAGAAAAAACAGACGAGCCTTATCGGAGTTACTGCCAATACAATCAACGAAGATGTTGAAACAGACGATTCACCTTTTCTCTTTGTAAATAACCTACAAATGACATGACTGTACGCTGGTCCAAACAATATGATACATACAATATTGGGTTCAATGTTGAAACTAAATATAAAGGACAGACTGTTCAAATTCAAGTGAATTTCGCTTGGCTTCACTAATGTATATGTTTCAAGCTTTGGGGCAATCGTTTTCAATATTTGTTCTGGTCCAAGAAAGAAGTCGTATGACAGAATAAGCAGCAAAGCAAAACCTGTGGTGGAATAGTTTCCCCAAAAGTCACATGTTTATACGCACATCGCTGTGAGCAGTAACCTGATCCGAAACGGTCCCGACACCAGGTATAGTGCACGCCTGCAGCTATCTTAAAATGTGTGCTCACTCTATAAAGTCACCATTGTACCGTATCTGATGACTTGTATCTATTAGATCCGTGCTGCTTTGTAGATCAACAAAGCCATCAACTATATAACTCCAATGCATACCTCACGTAAATAAAACATTTTTTGTTATATTTTTACAATATAATCACCCCAGTGACATACCTAACTCAATTGCATCCCCATGTGAACATATGTTGAAATAAATACCCCAAAAAATTAAATAAATGAACTAAAAGTGAACATGCCAGTGACCACTGGGACCAGGTGTCACCCAGTAGGTATTACAAAATGAGACAGTATAGAACAATCACAATTTCCATTTCATTAGTCTATTCAAAGGTGTAGATCTCCAGATCTATCACCACACATTCATAGTGAGGGCCATTATATACATGGTCACCATTTGTTTTTTATCCTCACAGGGACTGTGTGGCCTGTGGGATCTCGTACTGTATGTTCTAAACAATGAATCTAATTCAAATGTATGAAACTTATTCAACGGCTGTACAATATGGCAGG
This sequence comes from Ambystoma mexicanum, assembly GCF_040938575.1. Taxonomy (NCBI): domain Eukaryota; kingdom Metazoa; phylum Chordata; class Amphibia; order Caudata; family Ambystomatidae; genus Ambystoma; species Ambystoma mexicanum. The sequence continues at coordinate 677,440,793 of NC_090934.1, forward strand.
TTTTGTGCTGGCACATGCTGAAACAAAGGTGCCCAGTTTATGGACACTCCTGTCCCCTGCACACTGTAAGGCTGAACATTCAGCTTACTAATATTCAACATTTTTACTAGTGTATGTGTTTATGTTATTCCTCTGACAGAAAATAAACTTTCCAGAAGGTCTTTGGTGAAAGCTTATTTACTATTCAGAGGTCAAACCAGTCGCTCTACGCGTTTCGGGCCCTTTTCCCTTTCTTCAGGAACTAAACTGTGAAAATAAACAGACGGGATATCTAGCACCCCATATTACACAATTCTTGAAACACTTGTGTATAGGCGCGTTACAAATGCCATATCATATCATAACCATAATACATCTTATGTTATTCATAATAGGTTTACCATAGTAATCGCCCTAACGTTCGTTACAGACTAATGACTCCACTACATTGTGATCCAAGTCCCCAATTCAGAGTACACCTCAGAGTCTAACACAATTTCCACCACCTAAATCATTGATGTGAAACCCAATCTAAAATAAACCTCCCACCAGTGTGATGACCGCACCTAAGTGTTCTCTACTTTACATATATAAGCGCATAAAGATTTAAAGAAAAACCAAATACAAGCTAAACCCACGTCCATCTGAAAACACTATTATTCATACCTGATCCCCTTCTTCTGAGTAACTAGAATGAATTCCATTTAGCATACGGCCTCTGTTCATCTCCCACTTAGCTTAATATAATCTGTACTGTTAAAAGGTGATGAGGAAAACAATAAATACAACTTATTCCTAAAACTCCTGTGTTCCATTCAAATCTGTAGCAGGTATCAAGTGTACCCAGCTCCACATACCTTCCAAATATCCTCCATACTGCATGCAGATAATTCTATAACATCCGCTGATCATATGCAGTCTTTAACCAATCAGACAGAGTTGGGAAACCTCCACCTCTTTACTATTAGGACCGTGTACCAATACTTCTAACAGCGAGGTCTGAAGACAGGATCGTGAAACCATATATGAACGTCCTGTGTTCAAATGTCTGTATACATGCATCCATTGAAAATATATAAGCCATAAGAACCGGAGCACCGACTCGACTTAGAAAGATCTTGCGCTTGTCTAATATCGTTCTATGCTGTCTTTCTTCAGTCGCAAACGCTGACTGTATGGAATAGTTTCCCCAATAGTCACATGTTTATATGCACATTGCTGTGAGCAGTCACCTGATCCTAAACGGTCCCGACACCAAGCGTAGTGCTGTGCACCCCTGGCAGCCATCTTAAAATGTATGCTCACTCCATAGAGTCATCATTGTACTGTATCTGATGACTTGTAACTATTAGATCCGTGCTGCTTTGTAGATCGACAAAGCCATCAACTATATAACTCCAACGCATACCTGACGTAAACAAAACATTTTTTGTTATATTTTACAAAATAATCACCCGTGACATATCTAACTCAATTGCACCCCCATGTGAACAAATGTTGAAACAAATACCCCAAAAAATAAATAAATGAACTAAAAGTGAACATGCCAGTGACCACTGGGACCAAGTGGCACACAGTAGGGATTACAAAATGAGACAGTATATAACATATCACAATTTCCATTTCAATAGTCTATTCAAAGGTGTAGATCTCCAGATCTATCACCACACATTCATAGTGACAGCCACTATTTGTTGTTTATCCTCACAGTGACTCTGTGGCCAGTGGGATCTCGTACTGTATGTTCTAAACAATTAATCTAAGGCAAATGTATGAAACTTATTCATCGGCTGTACACATGTCGCACGAGGCTGGCGCACAGCGTGCCCGTGCGAATGTCTGTGCCAGCCGCGTGCGATAACATCAATTTCCGCGCACAGCGTATTCATGGATTCTCGCCTCCAAAAGCAGACGTGGCGCAGAGTGGCGCAGCGACCCTGCAGCAGCGCCAGTTACGCCCCCAAGAACGCCCTTGCGCAAGGAAAAGCCATCAAGATCGCAAAACCATCGCAAAGGGCTGCGCCAACCCTGTACCAGTTTACCGGACTGGCAAACAGCAAACGCAAAGCGGGGAACGTGTATTACGGGTTTCGGGAACACGCGTGCGCGAGAAGTCTCACACGCGATCTGGCCTGGGGGAGCGTGTGCATGTATTCCAGAGGTGCGCGAGAAGTTCCACATGCGATTGGCCTAGGCGCGTGTATTCCAGAGGTGCGCGAGAAGTTTCACACGTGATTGGCCTGTGCGCGTGTATTTCAGGGGTGCGCGAGAAGTTACACACGCGATTGGGCTTGGGGGAGTGTGTGCGTGTATTTCAGAGGTGCGCGAGAAGTTCCACACGCGATTGGCCTGGGCGCGTGTATTTCAGAGGTGCGCGAGAAGTTCCACACGCGATTGGCCTGGGCGCGTGTATTTCAGAGGTGCGCGAGAAGTTCCACACGCGATTGGCCTGGGCGCGTGTATTTCAGAGGTGCGCGAGAAGTTCCACACGCGATTGGCTTGGGCGCGTGTATTCCAGAGGTGCGCGAGAAGTTTCACACGCGATTGGCCTGTGCGCGTGTATTTCAGGGGTGCGCGAGAAGTTCCACACGCGATCGGGCCTGGGGGAGCGTGTGCGTGTATTTCAGAGGTGCGCAAGAAGTTCCACACGCGATTGGCCTGGGCGCGTGTATTTCAGAGGTGCGCGAGAAGTTCCACACGCGATTTCAGCAGGGTACGTGTATTTCAGGGGTGCGCGATAATTTTCACACGCAATTTCAGCAGGGTACGTGTATTTCAGGGGTGCGCGAGAATTTTCACATGCAATTTCTGCAGGGTACGTGTATTTCAGGGGTGCCGGGGAGTCCTACATGTGATTTGACAGTGTGGGTCCTCCCAGGTGTCCCCTGTACACCCTCCACGGCCCCTGCAGGCAGCCCACACCACATGGGACTACCCTGCATCCCTGGTCATGTCCCGCAGGCAGCCCACCGAACATGGGCATGCCCCCCAGCAAAGGCACATGTCTCCTTGCACTACTGATCACCAACTCATGTCCCCTTGCACCCCCACCCCCTGCATTGCGGGGCACCTGCCAGCAGGCCCCCACTCATGTCCCCCTGCACCCCCACCCCCCAGCATTGCGGGGCACCTGCCAGCAGGCCCCCACTCATGTCCCACGCATGTCCCCCTGCACCCCCACCCCCCAGCATTGCGGGGCACCTGCCAGCAGGCCCCCACACATGTCCCCCAGCCAACATGTCATCACAATCTAGATCCCTGGCCCTTATGGTCAGCCTCCAAATGCAAAACACCCACTCGAGTATTGCATCCACCCACTTAGAAATGGCAATGACATGATAGAACCCCAATAGCAAGTTTGGAAATGAACACATGGCCCTCACATACACCCAATGGGTGTCAGTGAATCTCAAAACCCATATCATGATATGCATGATACCAATGAGATGATACTACACATTGAAGTTTGATGAAAAAAATGTATTAAAAACAGCATAAATGGAATTAAAAATAAACAAATGACAATGGGAATCAAAAACCAAAAGCAGCATGTCCGTAAAATAATGAAAAACGACAAATCATAATCCAAAGGAAAGGTGTCCAAAGTCACAGTTCAAGAAAGTAAATCCAAGGTAAAAACAAAACCGAAAACCATTGCTCCATGGGTAAATCCAAAAAAAAATAAAAAAAATCCAACAGTCAACTATATACAGATAAACAAACCAGGGTCCGTGATCCCAACTGAAGAAATGAAACATACATAAAAATACTACCTAATGAAATAAAACTATATACAAAAATGTGGCCCATTGTCCAAAAGGTCCAAAATAAATAAAAAAGCAAAGGAAACCTAACACTAACTACATAACTATTTACAAGGGCAGCAGGCTAGTCCGACGGCTCACTGGTTGTTGTCATGGGCCAGGGCATCATCGAACTCCTGTTCAATGGCTTGGAGGCGGGCTTGTTCCCTGGCCCCGAGGTCCCGCAGGGATAATGCAGTGTCCAGCTCCAACTCCCTGCGAAGACCCTCGAGGCACTCAGCCCGCCTCGGCGCCCTCCGCATGGAGTTCTCCGCCCTGACCATTGTGAGCCGTTCCTCCTCTGCCCGCTGCCGCTCCGCACCTATCTGCTGGCCCAACCGCTCCCACACTGAAGCCACTCCCATTCCAGGGTTCTCCTGCCCTCCGGCCGATGCCTGCACCCCTGATGTTGATGGCCCCGAGCCATGATGCCTCCCACGTCGAGCCTGCCGCTGCCTCCGACGCAACTGCCTGGCTGCTGGTAACCACCGACGCCGTCGTGCACATGCCCTGCCCGATGATGCCGTCACATCCTCCATCTGCTGGGGTCCAGTTGCTGGTGTGTCCACCCCTTCTGGACCTCCGACTCCTGACTGTGGCAGGGATGGGATCCCCACCGAGGTGGCTGCATTGGTCGGGGCAGGTCCACAGGGGGCCCTGGTGGCATCTGGGCCGGAAGACGGCATGGAGTACGACTGGCGCATAGCCTCCACAGAGGAGGAGAGGGTCGCCAGAGTGCCCGACACATGTACGAGACCCCCGACCATGACCGCTCCCAACTGGGCCACGTTGGCACGGTGCTCTTCGTGATGACGTGCGTGCTCCCCCCGGGAAGCACGCACCTCATCACGAATGACAGCCATGCGCAACGCGACACCAATCAGGACCTTCTCCATACGGCCAGGGGTCCCCTCGTCCGCAGGTGGAGGGGAGTCAGATGACATGGACATCCCCCCCCCTACCTGCGGACGGGCCTGGGATGGGGCATCCCTGCTGGTGCATGGTGGTGCAGTCACAGTGTCGGGGACAGTGACATGCACAGGCACCTTCACAGCGACCTGTGCTGCCTCCTGCCCCTGCCCCTGGACTGCACCACTTGCAGCAGCAGGGATGCCCCCACCAGGCCCCATGTGCGGCTCAGTAGCGGCCTCCTCCTCCTCTGTGGAAACCACCAACCTGGATGGCTCCACACCGTCTTCCGCTGTTGCAAGCCCCTGTGGGGGCTCACCCACCCCTTCCGCTGCAGCCGTGGGGGAATCCCCGCCGCTTAGCTCCACAGCGCCGTCTCCGCCCTCTTCTTCACTTTGCACTGTGTAGAGGGAGACATAGAACACAAGCATCAGGGTACTGTACAATGGTCCCCTAGACAGGAAGCAATAGCAGATGAGTGGCACTGTCAAAGATCACTTCCATCATGTCCCTCCACAACACATGGGTCAGTGCAGTCAAAACACATGCAGTAACAGGCATGGCGCATGCTATGGACATAAGCAAACATGTCCAAGGGACTCTTGAAGCATACAATGTTGTTTTTGGACTCACATGCATCATGGGTCATGCCTATCACATGCACACACTTCAACGTACTTTCATCCATCTGGACTCGTACACCCCAGACACAGTGGATGCAAGGATAACTAGGCTGCATCAGTGAATCTGAACATTGTCACACACATGTGTGATGCATCCATGGCATCCACAAGTCACAGACACGCAGGTCAGAAACACAGACATGGACACCATACATGTACATGGCATCAGCACCCATCCCTCACCCACACCCATGTCCAGGAACAGAGACTGGCATGCTCTCATGTGTCCATTCCGCATAGGGCTCCCCATGTTACATTTAAACACATACACCAACCGTGTGCTTCACACATTACTGGTCTCACATGCATGACCATGATGTCCCTGCACACACACACGCGTACATGGCTTATGTCACACATACAGGCAAGTATCAGTCAACCAGCACGCTGCAACATGCCCTGTCTCACACAGCAATGCTTGGCCACTTACCGCTCGACTCCAGACGGGTCTGCCTCTCAAGGATCTGGGCATGGAGCGCTGGGCGTACGCGTTCCAGGACCCTCAGCTGGATGGTACTCATGCTGCCCCGGCCCCCCTCCACAAGGCGCCGGGCCTTTATGAGGGTCCTGGACCTGAAGTCCTCCCAGCGCTTCTTGACTTGCTTGATGTTGCGGGTTGCCACCCCCTCCGCGTTGATGGCAACCACAAAGTCATCCCAGATCCTGTCCCGTCCTTCCTTGTCGGCGCGTGGTGATCCGAAGGGGGCATCATAATGCCCCAGGACAAGCTCCACCAGGACACCAACTTCCTTCTGACTGAAGCTGGTGGCCCTCTGCCCCTCTGGCTGGGGGTCGCCAGTGGTCTCGGATGGTGTTTGCCCCGACATGGCGACCCCCGAGGCAGGCGTGGGTGGGCAACTGGGTCCTGGGGCTGGGCTGTGGAGCGATGGTATCCCAGTCGGGAGTGTTCTGTTCCAGCAGGGGTGGACACAGCAACTGGACCCCTGCAGATGGCTGATGTGCAGGCACCAAATGGCAGGGCATGGTGGCAGCAGCAGATGGCTCGTGGGAGGCTGCTCGGAGCTCTGGGGGGCAGTAATTCGGCCTTTTGGGCAGGAGCGTGGTCTTCCGTGTGCTTAGGCGTGACCAGCTTGATACGGAGTGATTTGGCACGTGAAAATTCTGCACGTCAGCGTGTGAATCGAGGAAAGGCCCTTAGCGCGTAAGCACGCATACGCGATTCCATTGGACCGAAGGCCCTTAGCGCGTATGCGTGTCTGTGACGTATCGCGCACAGGCGTTGCTTTTTGTGGGGTGCGGTGTGTGTTTTGCAGGCGTTGGGGTTCACACGCTATTACTTCACAGTGGGTGGGTGTTGGCTACGCGTTCTTCTACACGCAAGGCAGACGGTGAGTGGTACCCTGCTCCCCCAGGCCCGATCGCGTGTAAAACCACCCGCGAGCCCCTGAAATACACGTACCCCGCTCCCCCAGGCCCGATCGCGTGTGAAAACACCTGCGAGCCCCTGAAATACACGCGCCCAGGCCAATCGCGTGTGGAACTTCTCGCGCACCCCTGGAATACACGCGCCGAGGCCAATCGCGTGTGAAACTTCTCGCGCACCCCTGAAATACACGCGCCCAGGCAAATCGCGTGTGGTACTTCTCGCGCACCCCTGAAATACACACGCCCAGGCCAATCGCGTGTGAGAAACTTCTCGCGCACCTCTGGAATACACGCACACGCTCCCCCAGGCCCGATCGCGTGTGAAACTTCTCGCGCACCTCTGAAATACACGGACACGCTCCCCCAGGCCCGATCACATGTGGGCCTTCTCTGGTGCACATTTTTTTCCTGCGCAGGGACGCTACCGCCTGCTTTCGTGTGGCGGACATGTATGGGCCTGTGCGTGTCTTTGGCCATGCGCTGTTTTTCCCTATTCGATTCCATGAATACGTGTTGCAGGCGAGCGTGTGGGCGTTCTGCGCACTTGCCTCCTGTACTTCCCCCGTGACGCCCACATTTTCACGAGTTGTTCCCCATTCTGCGTGTGATGCCCCGTGTTACGCCTACTTTTGTTATGTGCGCCGCGCTATGTGCAAATTCGCTGTGGCCTTATCGCACGGCGTTCGATGACCTGTGCGCCAGCGTGCACCGCGCACTTTTTCAGCGCACATCCCACATTTTGCACGTGCACGGACTTCCATGAATTGATGTGCAATGTTTTCTGTGCGATAATCGCACTTGCACTGCGATTTTCGCTATTTCACTGCGAATCACACGTTTTCGCACGCGTGCGCCTTTTTTTCGGCGCACATTAATTCCATGAATCGGCCTGTTAGTGTTTTTAGTCCACATGTTAGATGTATGCTCTATCCACCTCTCAGATGCTGGTCTTGATGTCTGGCCTACACATAGTAGATCACATGGGCACTTGATACAATAGATAATAGCAGGTGTTGTGCATGTGGCAAAGTCACACAGGACAATCTTTTTAACTGTTTATGGATGTGCAATAGTTTGGCCCTTTTATAACGTTATTACAGTTTCTCCATGCAAGACAGGGAAAGGTCCCCTTCTGTACTCGGGACCATCTGTCTATCTCTTTGTGGTTTTTCAGCACGTACAAGGTTGTCTAGAATGAAATGAAGCAAAACCAACTTTGTCACAGGTATATGATATGATATGGCATTTATAACGTGCCTATACACAAGTGTTTCAAGGCGTGACGAGGCAAGGGAGTGGAAACTGAGGGAAGACACAGACAGCGAGGCTACTAGGCCAGGTTGCATTGAGATTGTGCAAGTGCAGGGCGGGGGGGGTGGGAAAGGTGCAAGGGGCAGTGCAGTACATAGGATGACAGTGAAATAAATATAGAAAAATAGAATAGAATAGAGGTGCAGCCAGCTGGTGGTAAGTGCAAGGGTAAGTGCAGACATCAGCTGTCAGTGCTAGTAGGGGCTGTAGGGATACAGAAACAGTCCCCAAGTGCAAGGGTTGCCAGGGGGGCAGTGCAGGTATGCAACTGGCGGGGGGGAGGGGGCTGGGCCCGAGATCAGAGGGCAGCCAGGAAAACCAGTGCAGTTTCAGATTCAGCCAGGAGATCAGCAGGGGAGAGGAGGAGAGAACACAGAAGCAAAGAGGAAGGTCTTGAGGTGCTTCTGAAACCGGAGATGGTTCTCCTCAAGTTTGAGAGAGGTAGGGAGGCTGTTCCAGAGGGAGACAAAATTCAGAATTGCAAAAACTCTTTCCGCAATAAAAAAAATATTTTATTTATATACAATGTTTGAGTTCTTGGTTCAAAATATGCAATTCATTAACATAAATTCAATAACATCACACTCTCCTCATTTATACCTTCATTCATCCACAAGATATAATCTCTTCTCTTTCAAAAAAGTGTGAGACCTCAGTCCTCACAAATGAACATAAGACAATCCTGTTAGTATTAATATTGTTCTTTTTCTGTCTTCATACACATTCAATGTTCAGAGAATAGTTATAATTCCATTCTCTTAGATCTACATATGTTTCGGTCGATCTTGGACTCCACTGGGTCCGCTGTTTATCCAACCTTCTTCAGGATCTGGGAACCACCCATCAGGGTTCCCAATATAGCTGAGAGAGTGATGTATTCTATGAAGTATTTTCTACAAAAGAGAGAAGAGATTATATCTGGTGGACGAATGAAGGTATGAATGAGGAGAGTGTGATGTTATTGAATTTATGTTGATGAATTGTATATTTTGAACCAAGAACTCAAACATTGTATATAAATAAAATATTTATTTATTGCGAAAAGAGTTTTTGCAATTCTGAATATTGTTTGTCGCCAGCCTCATCCATACCTAGGTCCATTATTTTCCTTCTATATACCTTACCTGGAGGACCTATGGTTTTCACAGGTACCCTTCCATTTACCCTGTTCCAGAGGGAGGCCTCAGCAAAAGAAAGAGATCTACCACCAACTCGCTGCTTGGTGAAGAGACTAACCCTGAGGGGGTTGGAGGCGGATGAGCAAAGAGCTTGAGAAGGAAGATATTTAGGAAGAGAGAGTTGAAGGTATTGTGGTCCCAGGCCCCAGAAGGCCTTGTGGACAATGCAGAGGGTTTTGAGCTTAATCCTCACCGCCACTGGGAACGAGTGCACAGATTTCAGTCCTGGAGAGATGCAATCCCTGGGCTTGAGGCCAAAAACAAGTCTCGCAGTACTGTTTTGGATAAGTTGCAGAGGGCGGAGGGTAGAGGCAGACAGATTTAGAAAGAGGCTGTTGCAGTAGTCCAGCCTAGAGAGAACCAGAGCTCTGTAGGCAGTGAGCTTCTGGGGGAAGGAGAGGAAAGAAAGAATACCTCTGAGGAGGTGCAGCTGGTATTGTGACTTCTTAGAGACGTCAGAGATATGAGGAGAGAAGGAAAGTGTGGAGTTGAAGATTACCCAGAGGTTTTTAGCTTCACAGGTGGGAGCAGGAAGAGTGCCGAGAGAGGCCGGCCAGAGAGTGAGAAGAAAGGAGGGAGCAGGAGAATCTCAGTCTTAGTGGCATTGAGGCAGAGATCATTGGCACACCACTCCTGACAGACAGAGATGAGAGAAGGAGAAGAGGTGGCTGAAGGGAGCCTGAAAATGAGCAGAGTGTCATCTGCATAGCATGGAAGGTCCGAGGAGGAAGGAGGTCAGCCAAGCCAGGGCCTGATTGCTGATACCCAGATTATAACACGCAACGTTTGAGCAGGATGGCATAGTTGACAGTGTCAAAGGCAGAATAGAGATCAAGTAAGATGAGGACACAGGGGGTGTTGGAATCAAGGTTGGAGAACAAGTCTTCACGGATGTTCAAGAGAGCAGTTTCCGTGCTTCTGGCAGCTCTGAAGCCAGACTGATGGTCATGAAGACAGCCAACAGATTCAGGGTGAAGATTGAGCTGGGAGATGGCCAGCTTTTCCAGGAGTTTGCCCAGGAAAGGAGTGGAGATTGGACGATAGTTAGCCAGACAGGTAGGGTCGGCAGAAGGTTTCTTAAGAAGAGGGTGCACAAGGCAGTGCTTCAGGAGGGAGGTATTCCTTTATTTGTTTGTTTTATTATTTATAGCGCGCGTAAGACCCGAAGGTATCAGGGCGCAGAGAAAGACAGGCAGAGTTCTCAGCTTGGTTACAGTGCTGTGCATATATACATTCAATAGGGCAGTGGTAATAGGTACATACAAAGTAAGCATAAATTGCCTAAATTGTAAGAAATATGCAAGGGAGTAGTATACATGTGGAGATAATATGCAGCAATAATATACATGTGGAAATAATATACAGCATTAGAGACAGAATATGGCATGCATAGCAGAGGTTGACTATGTACAAGTGGGCTAGTCATGGAGGTCCATTGGTAGAACATTGTGGGTTAATGGTTGTTTTCCTTAAATCAGTTAATGATATTCAGTCGAAAGTGAGGGTAAGTTTGTTCTGTTAATAAGGCAGGCGGTAGGGAATACCACAGCTGGGCTGCTTTAACTGGGAAGCTACCCCCTGCGCCCCGGCCCCTGTTTTGGCTCGTTTGAATGTAAGTATTATTAAGAGGTTTGAGTTGGCCAGTGTTGTCGGACGGTTACAGGATTGTCTTTGTATATGGACTTTTAGATTTGTCTAAGGATACAGAGTAATTTACGTTGCTGTTTCCTTCCTGAAGAGCATTTATCCAATCTGATGCTTGCATGACCCTTACAAGACAACTTTATAAACACCCTGATTGGATGAATGCTCCCGTCCGTCCATATATAACACTCACTACCTATGGTTCTCCCTCCCCCATACTTAAAAAAGTGCAACAAACACCCATGTAGCATTGAAGTAATTCCTACTCATCCTGGACCACTCCTCCTCCAGTGGCAGGATCTCAGTGGAGATCTGAATCAAAGGCCTGCTCCTTGCCGCTCACCCCAGCCCTCTCACAAACCTCCACAGCACTCATACTGCCACCCCTTGCAGTCCGGTGAGGTTAGAGGCACTATGTCCCAGTGTTCCATCACCTTCTGTGCTGGTGATTAGTGCTCCACCTTGAAACCATTCATATATTTGTTCTAAAAGAAGCAGATAAAGTCAAATGAGTAATCAAGGCATGCCAGGTATGCAGGTGGCACCTGCTGGAACCTGTGTGGTGATGCGTTGTCTTGCTTCCAAGACAAACACGTTGCCTATGAGCTTTCCTCTTGGCACTATCCTCCCTAGGCAACCACGCTGAAATTCCCTGACCAGGCACCAGAACACAAGCAGAGAGCAGAATGAAGCAGCAGATGATCCCCAGGTATATATGTAAGTTTTAAAAAGTGTTTGCATGCATACCTGCATGTCTCACTTGCTCTCTCTCTCTCTGAGAGCAAGAAAGAGAGAGAGAGAGAGAGAGAGAGAGAGAGAGAGAGAGAGAGAGAGAGCGAGAGAGCGAGAGAGAACACGCACACATTTTTTTTGGGGAAGAAACCGCCCATGCCAGCCACATGAAAGTGATATACAGTGGATGCTGGCATATATTGCGCATGCAGCATCATAAAACTGATTTAAATTGTGAATTGTGGCATATATTGTGAGTGCAAAATCATCAAAATGATTTACAGTGGCAGTAGTGGCATATATAGTGGGCACAGCTTCATGTAAGTGACACATCTTGTCAGTGGTGCCCAGTGATTTTATTTAATTGGAGTGTGTGAGGTATCATGAGTAAGACTCTCACACAGAGGTATAGTATTGATTGCTATAAACTTGTATTAAAAGAAACGGGTTAGAGAAAACCCTGTCTTTTCCTAACTCTAAAAGGAGTTACCTGCCCCAACCAAACTAACTATGGTCTCTGTCAAGATGTCCAAAGTAAAAAGTCTTCCGCCTTATGTCCAAAAACCTATGATGACCCTTACACGTTAAACCCATCATAAAGTGCAAAAGGGCTTAATGTTCGCTAGCTGCCACTTGCAGTTGTAGATCACAAATTAAACTAAAATTTCCAAAAGGGTGTCAACGAAAGAAACAACCAAAAGTTCCAGCATCATAGGAAGGAGTTGTTAGGTAATTGAATTCAGTGTTAATTTACCATTCACAATTATACATTTTAAATATTTGAACATCTCGCCATGTTGTGCTGTTTGATTGGTTGTGTATTTTAGAATGCTCCTGTGGTGCCAACAATGTATGTTTCGTATTTTCCTGTGATGGCATTGTTATGTGAAGTATTATTTTTGAAACTTGAGAAATCCTACATCTTTTTGGTTACAGAATGTTGGCAAGTATGTTAATTGCTTGGTATACTCTCCTGCCAGGACTTTGCCAATGTTGCAACACTCTCATGTTCATATTTATTTTCATTAGTGTATCAGGCCTTTGCCCGCCTTTCTTTAGCAACTTCACGTGCTTGCCAGGTTCCCCCCAGCTCCCCTGATCAGGTTCTCCCAGGCTTTCAAATTAATTTCAATTGGCATGCAGTGTATGCCTCAAAGCGCCCCGGTGCCCTAATCTCCCTGTGTGGGCTCACCGGTCTATCCTGGCTTCTTTGGCGTTCTCTGCGGTCTGCGCATTGCCCAGCGGTAAGCTTAGTCTTCTGGCCAGCATTCCGTCGGCTTCCCGGTTCTCGCACTGCAGCAGCTCTCCCAGTAGAGCGTCTCTTGCACCTTACTTCTGCATAGTGGACCTCCAGTCTCAGAGCCTTCTCTTCCCTCCAACACTCCCACATGCTCGCCTGCTCTCCGGTCTGCTCAGCTTCCATCTGGTTTCCCAACCGGCCATGGGTATGGGTCTCCATATTCCTGGCTTCTCTGGTGTATTAAGTTCCCAGCATTGAGCTGTTCGGAACAGGTAGCCTGCACTGTGCGCTTCTCAGCGGGCATGATCTTCATTACTCTGGCCCTCTTCCTCATCCCAGTAGACCCATAGGAACAAGCATGTGTTTCTCTATGATTTTTAACAGGTTCCAATATTCCATACATATCAGGGATGGCAAGGACTGGTGACCATTCTACCTCACAAAGGGGGGAATGACAAGTCTTCTAGTGAGCCATCTTCACCTCTCGGAGGTTGGTTGTGCCACAGGTGGTCCTCCCACAGAGAGCCACCCCCCAAGTTGGAGTCGGGTAGTTTCTGCCCTTCCCTGGCCACATGGGGAAGACTTTCCACAGGAAGTTAGTGATGACTTCACTAGATTCGTCACAAGGGGCATAAACAACTGTGACTGCATGCAGCGATGGAGCCCAAACCCAGCCAGAGAGGGTTTGGTTAGGGTCTCCCCAGGAATATATATTTTTTAAATAATGGGTCAAAATGGTGTTTTTACAGCACACTTTCTGTGAATAACCTAGTTAAGACACACAATCAGTTTTGTAGGGTAAAATGGGAAAAGAAATCCATGAGCCGCCAAGTTACCAATAGGGCAAAGGAGCATTAGCCAACAAATTTTCATGATGCATTTGTCCACTATACGCTAGTGCAAAAAAAGCATTTTCAAGCTGACTATGTCCATACATGCCCATGCTGGCTGCACCAATATGTGCCATCATCCCCACATAAGAATATACTTGTAAAAATGCCATGCGATATTAAGAAAAACTGCCTAGACGGGTTGCGCCAATATAGGCCAGTATGGCAAAGTAAGAACACTGATGATGTTGGCTTTGCCCCTAAAGCCAATATAAAATGCCATGCCACAATAAGAAAACATGTGCTTGCTGCCTGTACAAATTCTCTGCAATCCATGTAAGAACTCTCATCAGGTTGGCTTTGCAATTAACACCAGTGTAAAATGCCATGCCATATGAGAAAAACAGGTCTCTGTTGACTACATAAATGCCACCCATATCTAAAAACACTAGTTTTGGCTTTGCACTTAATGCAAGTATCGAATGCCATGCCATAGTAAGAAAAAATGTCATTAGTGGCTACAAAAATGCCCTCCCCCCCATATGTAAGACCAATCATAATGTTGGCTTAGCCCTGAATTATAGAATGCAATTCCCCAGCAAGGAAATATGTCCTTGCTGGCAGTGCAATTGCCCCGCCATCCATGTCAGAACACAAATCATGATGGTTTTGAACTTAATGCCAGTATGAAATGCTATGCCATAGAAAGAAAACAATTTATTTGCTGGCTACACAAATGCCCCTTCTCCCCCACATAAGCACAATAATCATGTTGGCTTTGCCCTTAAAACCATTATAGAATGCCATGTGATAATAAGACAACAGACCTTTGAAGGATACACAAATGCAAATACCCACCTTCCCTCACCTACATGCGAGAATTTGTTGAATTTGTACGTGTGTCTGAAATGCCATGCCCCAGTAAGAAAACATGTCACTGCTGGATGATTGGATCAACTGCCCCCTGCCCCCACCAAGGAGAACGCCAGGGCCTCTCAACGATTTCAGTTAAAATAGACCCATAGGCTCTTGGGAGCCCTGAGCGTCTGCCCTGTGATGGCAGTCTTATAACACATAAGCATGCTCTGTTAATTCGGGACATTAAGTTACAGGCTGTCTTTGCTGGCGGCTTAGGGCCTTTACCTGCCTCTGGCAGTTTCGGGCACGTTATTAGCACCTCACTGCCTTTTTATTCAGGGTTCCCAGATATTCGCACTCTGCTGACAAACAGCGATGTATTGCCTTTCAGGCGTGCAGTATTTCAGCCCCTGCTGGCTGGCTGTCTTCTGATAATCTGCAGCTATTCACTACCGTGCTGCATTCTATGGACCTTATAATTTATCACATATAGATTCATAGGCCGTCTTACTAATAACTGCGCCCAGACAATGATTATATTATTTATATTGTTTGGGTATTTGTACTATTTTCAAAGTTATGCAGCTGAACCTAAGTTACTCATTCATACTTCCTGCATGCATGTACATAAAACATGACCAATAACACATTAAAATGACCAAAGGTGCGTTGCTAACATACATTTAATGAAGACACAGTACAATATTATAAAAATGTGTTAATTTTATGGGGTATACAGTGGCGAATTTGTATAATTTGTATAATTGTGTATCGTTATAGAATGTGACTTCATTGAATGATTACTAGCAGTGCACGTTTGGTCTTATTATAATTTAAACACCCCACGGGTGACAGTAGGGTGGGGCCCCAAACATCATGTTAAATTTGGCCCCCCCATCAGCAGGACATCTTCAGCTGGCCCTGCTCCCCGGGCCTCGCATGTATATACACATTCATCACACAAAAAGTCACGCACCAATACAATCCCTCACATGCACGCAGTGCTCCAGATAAGATTTTGAAGTTTAAAGTTGAGAATAAATAAAATTATTTTTTACTTAGTATTTTATAAGTGAGTAAATATATGTTTTGACTGTAAAACAGAAATCTTTTTGTAATATTGATTCCTTTGCAGCTAGTTAGTCATGCACATTAAAAGATACAGGTTACATTTTTTTGAGCAGGCACTAATAATAGTAGTTTCTTCCTGTGGAATCCATTTCCATGGAGCAGTGTGGGTGAAAGCAGGGGCACAAGGAACTACATGTCCGTTTCCTATTTTCTGGTGGGAGTATTTTTACTCCCTATTTTTATATTTTTGGCAGTACTCCCTATTTTTTTAAATAATTTTGTCAGTATTTGTCAATCTTTAGGGCATAAAAGTGGCTGATACACCCCTTATCTGTAGGGCTGCATGCAAGTGTTCAAGCATTAATGTATTCTCATGTTCACTGGCATTCATTCACTCATGAAAACAGCAACATTCACTCACTTGCACATTCAGCATTAAATACATATTTGCAAACACACAATCATTCACATACATGAATGAACAGATACATACCCACTTGATTTAAAAAAATTAAATAAAATGCACACCTGTTCGTCTGCTCCGATCCAGCCTCCCACTCACTCCACAGCTGCTCCAGAAGGTCCTTCCTGCAAACCCTCCAGGCAGGTCGCAGGGAGTGGTGTCAATCAAAACACTGCTCCCTCCTTCCTGGTGTCTGAGAGAGATGCAGGATGACAGGGATTGGCCGACGCAGGCCCTCCTAATCCACAGGGAGATTAGTAGATGCAGGAGCACGCGATGTGCTTTTGGAGGGTGCAATACCCCAGCCAGTATGCGCAGTGGGCTATGCAAGACTGGGGAAGCAAAGCGTCTCGGTCTTGCACGGGTAATTGCCCACGCTCAGTTGGTTTACTTCACCAAAAGGGAAACCTGGTTTCCCCACAAAACAGCCAAAACACGTGTGCCCCTGTAGTTCCATGCTGTAGCTAAGGGAACGCACAGTTTTATACTGGGATCTGGCTCCTCCATAAAAGAGGGAGTGGGGCGGGTCGACACCATTTCAACCATTATGAAGCGTTTGTGCATTGTACATTGTTCAGCATGAAAGTGATTTACACTGGTAATGCTGGCATATTTTGTGGACATGGCAAAAAGTGTTTTACAGTATGAATGCTGGCCTATATTGTGGGTGCAGCAATGTGAAGGTAATTTACAGTAGCAGTGCTAGCAAATACGGAGATCACAGATATCAGGGAAATATTGTAAAATGCCCCTCTGTCTTCTTACGGGCCTGGCATTTACTTCATGTTCAACCCTAGAGAGCCGATTGTAAATATTATGACTTTTTACCAATTGTGTCTCCATTGCACTGTAAAATGCACCACTTAACCCCATTATTTTACACAATTTCTCTGAGGAACCTCCCACATTATGTAGGGTCCCTCGGTACGTTCTGTCCCTGGTGCTAGTTAATGCTCCTCCCACCGAATATTTTAATCAGCCATCAGTGACATTTAATCATTTAGAATGTAGATACTCCTTCAGGAGCCATCCGTCCCCTCACTGGCATCAAACGTTGCCTCCCCCAGTGTGTGGGCAGGACAAAACCGTGTCAACTACGCACATCCTAGGACAGTGCTGCTGGTACAACGAGCAGCCGAAGCGCACCCATCAACCCTACCCCTGCAAAAAGACCTTTGCGCATACTGTTATGGTCTGGGATTTGGTGTAATTGACGCATGCACGATCACTTAATTCCCCTTCATATTGTGTTACATGCACAGGCTTCACACAGCTGTCCTGAGACTCATTCACCAAGCCTCACATACATTGTCATTAATTTGGCAGTCTGCCCACTGATTTATACACCCCTACATGCTTATTCAATAATCCACTCATCATATCACACTTCTGCATTTTTCCATCCATCCCCACACAATCAAATGCGCTTCAACGTTCCAGCACCTTCAAAATCTTCCCTTAATTCCTCGAGCACCATGCCCGTATTCATTCATTTTTCCTTAATAATAGTTAATGCACACATCCTCCCTTGATCAAAATTAACTGATTCTCATGTATATTCATCCATCCACCAATTTGCACCATCTCTCCACTCTGTCTTCTTTCCTCTCGAAATATCACTCTACCGCCTCGACATATCTCAAGTGTGTCTCTGCAAATGAATTCAGAATTTTTTTTGACATTACAACAGCCCAAACTATTGACTTTCTTAATGCTTGATTCCCCTTGTGCGGCTGCGATGGTAATTTGTTTAGAGTGTGTCTAATATCAAAAATGAATTATTGGTGCCGACAGTGAATACATAGCCTCTGGTACCTAAAATAGAAAACACAGGCATGAGAAAATACGCGTTTTAAATACCTTTCTAAAGTCAAAATGGTTGTTAAAAACCTTGATGGAAACGTGCATGGAGTTCAATAGATTGAAGACCCGGACTGACCTGACAAAGGACGAACCATGGCTTTATAGGGGTGCAACGGCGGGAGGAGCCCTTCCAAAAATATCATGATTTAAAGGGACACAGCCTTTGAAGTGAGGTTCCATAACTGAATTAGAATTATTCAGTATTTTCTAAGGATATTAGTGGACCAAACCTTGCAGTTTGTTCAGAATCTGGATCACTTGTCCATGATCTTTGGGTAACAATAGTCTTCCCATCACAAATCATGTTTTGTGTAAGAGATCCTAAAAGAAATTAAGGAGCTTGAGCATAGCTCAACACTACAAGATTCCCACTCCCACCACCATAGAAACGTCCAGGCAAAACAGAATTGTCCACTTTAATGCCTCCCATTTGTGTGTATAGTAGACTGAGGCACAGAGCTAAAATGTGATTTGCCCAGAACAACACGATTTTAGCTGGGAATGAAAACCAAGTCTCCTGGTTTTCAATTACACATCTCCCCCTACGACGCATGGACACAAAATTAAAATGTGGGAGGAGGCAAATCCAATATCAGTCCAGCACAAATATATATTATTAGCACCCAGCAGGGGGCGTTGGGTGAGAGGGTAAGGGGGCAGCAAGTGTGGCGTACTCCCAGCCAATCAAGAGGCTCGGAACAGGGTCAGGAAAGCCCCCACACCGAGGTTCCCTGCAAGCGGGAGGCTGCCATCTTCCCCGCTGGGATAAAGGTTAAGTGCCACCCTGCACGTCCCTTTATCCCCTTCCCCCAACCCCTATTACCAAATCACTCACCCACCCCATGCCACTTACTTGACACTCTTTTGTCCCTCGCCGGAAACACTGTGTTCCCGGTGCATCCTCGTCCAGGCAATGGCTGTCACGGAAAGGGAATACGGACTATGTGTTCCCTTCTTCTTAGACGATAGTGGCCATCTTGGTTTGTAGTTTTTTTCAATTTCAGAAATGTCAAACACCCTGTTTCTCTACTTGAACAAAAACTGTTAGCATCCCGGTATAAGATGCTCGGATGCTAATAGCAATAAATCCCTCTGGGCATGGGGACTTTACCAGGACAGGTAATGCCCAGTCTCACGTTAAAGCCCTCGTACTTGGCCTGGTAAAGACCCCGCTCGTTGCAGGTTTATTACTTAATTGTGCCCTGGATAGAAATGACCGACATGACCTTCCTTGTTAAATCTGAGAACAGTATGCAAGTTACTGTCTCATGGCGACGCAGGCTGCAGGAAAATTCCTCTAACCGTGTAGTTGACTATTCTGTAAAAAAAAGAATCATGACTCACAGTGGATGCTTCCATGAGTGAGCTAGGAGACAATTCGGGCTGCCGCGTGTAGTCTAACAATTATTATTTTTGCATATGGAGCAATACTGCTTGCTGTCTAATAAACCATGCACAAGTGCTGCCTTTTGCAAACTGCACACTTAAAAGAATCACTTTTAGGCTGCCCCAATTCTAGCAGTCGGCTAACGCAATTTGAAGCAAGACAATGTTATTTGCCCAGGATCACATGTTTTGGTCAATTGGGGAAGCGGGTCTTTAAGCTAATGTTTTCCATATTGCATAGTTTGCAATTAGCAGTAGAGTGCACCTACGCGTGTTCCATGTTTTGCTGTACACCAGCATAACATGTTTTCTGCTTATGGCTAAACAAGTACATCGTCTTCAATAAACGTGGCTACAAAGCATCATATAACACTGTAAATCAAACTGATGAAATAAAATAAATCTTTATAGAAAAATGTTAGACAAAACAGTCAGTATTCACTTTGAAAAGAGGAAAGATCACAGCAGTGAATGCATATCTGAAAAATAATAACGAGGCAAATCAGCAAAAGGGGGATTACAAATGCACTGTTGTCGATCTCTTTAGTAGAATTCCAAATACAAGGAAGTCGAAAGAGCGCGAATAACGATTTGTAAAGTTTACAAAGAATTAAATGATCCATTCTCCTAAACATCAATAGAGGTGATAAGCTACATACAAAAAACGAAATCACGTATTAAAAGATCCTGCTCTCAGGTTAAATGGCTGCAAACTCATTCACACAGATATTTTTTAGCATCCAGTTTTGAGTACTTGAGACTTTATACCATCGCAAAGGGGTCCAGAGTATGAGGAGAAACAGGTGAAATGGACTCCATAAAAATGGCCCATCAGCAGCAGAGAAAAAAAATGAGGGCCCCTCTGCAGCCCTGCTGAAGGGCTCCCCAAGTTACTCGAAGAAAGGTATTCTGCGACAGACTCTCGGGCTACCATTCATGCCTAATGATTATGGTGATCATACTGCCGTAGAGCGACATGTTGTGGACTGCAATGAGGGAAAGATGTAAGGTTTTGAATAAAATGGGACACCCAACAAAGAAACAAGGAGGGCAGCGTCTGCCATCTAAATGTTCCTGCTACTATTGTGTGTGCTGAGCAATATTATGCCCAAGGCAGTAGCGGAGGCAGCTTTTGGTAACAGGGGTCGGGTGCCTCCCGAGGAGGAACTGGCATTGTAAACGATTCAAGGTCAGGGGCTGGCAGGTGACTATATTAAGTGAAGGGCAATGGCCATCTTCCACAAATTAGTGCAAGGGAGTAAGCATAGCAAGAGAGCCGTTGGTAATGCTGGGGAAATCTTGTGTTTCTCCCGAGAACATTTTTGAAACTAATGCAATAAAATTGTGCTTTTTACAGCATTTTTTTTTTTAAAGACATGGGTTAAAAAGTTATACAAGTTACAATTAGTTCTCTAAAGTAATGCATGAACATATCTAGCAGATGCCATGTCACCCAGAGCACAGAGGAGTGGTTGACATTTTCATGATGCCCAAGTTCACAGCACATGCCAGCATTGTCGTTACAAGTGTAAATAATTTCATGAAGCTGAGTTCTCTATAAAGGTCAGAATTCCCAGTGTAACCACAATCTATGCCATTAGGGTCATTATAAATAACTTCTGAAGTCGCAAGCACAATCTAGGCTTGTATAGCAAACTCAATCTAGGCTTGTATGGTCACTGCACCCACAATCTATTCCAAAATTCTCAATATAGCAAATTGATGTTGCTGAAACATGTTAGGGGATGCTTGTGGTCTCGTGCAGAAGGGATGTGATCGAGCAGGTTGGGCTGGACTGCCCCTTTTGGGGTGGGACCAAGCCCGATTTGCATATGGTCTTTCCCCTTTTGTAATAGCTTTGCAGGCGAAGACTGATGGTCTGGAGGGTTGCCAAGAGCAATGCTAGAGGTTCAGATTAATTTGAAACCTTCCAGCCATCACCACTTTTGCACAAACACTGTAAGCCAGCATTGCCAGTATCAACAACTTCCATGAAGCAGCCCCTGCTGCCAAAAACATCAATGCATTGTGCACACCCATCACCTATGCACATACCCCACTACAAACATCACTGACACAATACATCAGAAGCAAAGACATGTGCAGACTTTAACTCTGTCTGTGCAGAAAGGAAAGATGCAGAAGTCAGCTCTTCTCTGTCTACGCCCTAGACTCTGATCTCCTCCCAGTCAACAGCAGAAACGCCCTGTACTATTACATTTCAGGATGGAGCTCAAGACTCCTCTTCAAGGAGTGGCTTTTCCCCAACGCCTAGATCCACATACCCTCCACTCTCCAAATAACCTCATAATGGAAAAACTGCTCCCCACCCCCTTGTTTCCTCCTCTGGTTATGTGTAGATCCCTTGATGCCAAATTGCCTGCGCTGTCCCATTTCTTAGCTCACTGCTCCCTTGTATTGATCCCTTGTGACGTGCTTCCCTCACGGTAGACTTTCCACTGACTTTTAAAGCCATCTTTTGCTTCTCTGTTTCTTCCCGAAGCTATGTCCATGCTCAATGAATACCATGATAACAATAACAATCTAGATACACTGCAAACATGTACTTTGAGTCACTCATGTTCTCGTGTGTTCTTTTGTTTTCATCTAGTTAGCACATTGTAAATACATTTCGCTGGCTCCGTTTGTAAATACATCACTGTTTATGATATAAACACTTCAATAAGTGAGTAAATCTTCATTCTGTAAGTCTCCTATGGGAAAGAGCATGGCGATAAATGGCACAATAGTTCCTGGATGCTTTGCATAAAATCATAGAACATTTTGGAAAAATAGAAATAGTCTGTGATAATGATGTAAGCATGTAACTATTTTGAGCAAACAATGCACAGTGTGCTTGTGTTATATATTATCCTGGTTCAAATGTTGTTAATATATGAAACATCCCCACTGCTTGGGGCATGAATGCAGCTAACAAGTATAAAGTTGAACAGTGTTCTTAGTTCTGAGATGGAAGGGAGTTGAAAAGGAATGTTGGGGAGGCTCAGTTGGAGAAGGGAGCAAGGAGGGTGAGCAGGGCAGTAAAGCTGGGGGCGTGTTTACCCATTACTTGTTACAACACCACGGGTGTGGGGCCTACCTAACATCAGTGGAGACGAGCTGGTCAAGCCCACAGGGTCCGCTGCACATCACCTTAACATCTAAGGTTCTGAAGGGTGAGCCGTTGGCTGACTTATGCAGCTCCAGGGGAGTGAGTCGCCACCCGGGGTGACAACAACGTGCAATCCATCAGCACACCGGCACGGCTCCGACATTCGAGCGGGACTGAATGGTTGTCTCATTGTGGGATTGAAGCACCAATGGATTGAGTCTGCCGTAACGGCACTGAAGGACCTGTCTTTGGGCCGGAGGAGCACGCAACCGTTGGTGCTCGGTGCGGTTCCAACAAGGAAGGTGAAGCGAGCAAGGGTTCCATAGCAGCATTGTAGGAACAGTGTATGGGGTCCGCAGAGCACACGTTTAAGTGTTGTTTTTATATGAAACATCCCCACTGCTTGGGGCATGGATGCAAACATGTATATAGATGAACAGTGTTCTTAATTCCGAGATGGAAGAGAGTTGAAAAGGAATGTTGGGGAGGCTCAGTTAGAGAAAGGAGCAAGGAGGGCGAGCAAGGTGGTGAAGCTGGGGACTTGTATACCCATCACTTCTGCACGCTACCTTAATTAATAAACTCAGGTAGCAACAACCAGGAGAGTGTGGCCTACCTTACATCAGCTTGCTCTTCATTTGCTTTTCATTTGTCAGAATACTTGCCCCAACGGTAAAATGTCTACAAAATAGAAGTCATGTATACCTTTTTTTTCTTTTTTTAATCTTTATTTCTCAGACAGTCATATAACAAGTGGTAAGAATGGTACTGCACAGTGCGGTTTACAGAGTTTACCATATTGACACAGTATCGGAGAGTCGCACAGTAAAAATAAACTGAACAGTGCAATAACAATATATTCTAGTCTTTCTTCCAAGAGCCCACTCATTCCTAGGGGACTGCCCACCCCTTTGTCCGTGGCTTCCGCCATATACAGTCTCAGTGGATTCCATATTTCCTTGGGCCTGCACGTAGTGACTGTGGTAAACACATAATGCTCTTCCTTTTCATAAGTACCAGTTCCCATAACCACTCTTCCCTTTGGGGAAGTGTGGTTATGGGACCTCCAGTGTCCTAGAATACATTTCTTAGCAATAGCACACGCAATGTTAAAGAAGAATCATACTTCAACTGAAAACTTTCCAATGTCACCCAGTAGGAAGTTCAGCGGCATCAACGATGGGGGGATTTTCAAGATGTCACCCACCACTTCGCAATTTCGCTCTAGAACTCTAGAATCGGTGGGCACTTCCAGTACATATGAAAGGAGTCTGCCTGTGCCTCACCACACTTCACGCACTCGCCACTTGTGCCAGGATATGTCTTTGCCAATTTGACTGGGGTATAATGTAAGTGATTTAACATCTTAAATTTTATCCAGCCGTAGACCCGTGTTCATAGAGATTGCTTTGGTCCGTTCACAACATCTATACCATTTGTCATCCTCCAGTGTTACCCCCCTTCCCCCAGATCTGCCTCTCACTTAACTCGCATTGTGTTCCTAGACTTCTGGGATGTCTGAAGTATGGCATATAGTATTGAAACACTGTGCCTAATCCCATCGGCAATCGCTATCGGTGTAATACACTCATGAGTTTCGAGGTTCCATAGGGAATGTAAGCCACTGTTGTTCTGAAAGCCGCCTTCATCCGGTAGTACTGCAGTACCCGGGTGGGACCCCTCACAGTTTCACTGAGAAGTCCTCTAGGCACACAAACCGCCCCTCGGCTAGCATATCCCCTATGGTCAGCTGTGTCTGATCACCTAAAGAGCTCTCAATGTCAAAGCAGCACAGTTCAAAGAAAAAGTGATCTTGAGGCTTGGTCTCGAAACAACAAGTATAACTCACGTCTCCGGACTCCCTTCCCAAGACTTCAGTTCCGCCAATTATACTTCTAAGTCTTTTCAAACAAAAAGATTTAACACAACTCCAGGTCAGCTTTACCATGTTTCTGGATTGCCTCACCCATGCACTGGCAGTGCACCTTCTTGGTTTATTCCACAATGTCTCTTGGTTCTCTCAGCTCAGGGCTCACTTGTCTAGGCGCAGTAACCAGGCCACACGGTCCACCCATCACAGGTCATGCAACCAGGATCCCTCTCTTTGTTGGCCTCTTGGCTTTGTGGACAATATTCACACGTCTCTGGCTTCTCCTTGGTAACCTCATGGCTCTACCAGAGTAACCTCCTAGCAGTCTTTGGGCTTGCCGCACTGCATTTATCTGTAAAGTTCAATTTGTGGTGATCTTAGTCATGTCCCACCTTCATCTTGCACTCTTTCACACTGGTGCCCTTTTCGTATGTGCGGTTGTCATATGGGCACTTTCCCTTTAGCTGTCTTTGACTACTTGCTTTTTCTAAAAAGGTGCACTTAATTTTATATTCAACAAACTTAATTGCAAGATTTGTTCCATTCGGTATTCACCAGATATTCAATATGCTCAATTTCAAGTTCCCATTTGGTCCAGTATTCAATATGCCCTTCGTGCTTTTATTTTTTTCCTTCAGTTTGGTAAAGTATTTCCTCTCCACCACCTGCTAGGAACCCCCCCGGCTGCCAAGTGCCTCTCCCGACACTCACCGGTCTTCGGCGTGGTTCTGCCATAGTTTACGCTGCTTCTCCCAGCCTCACCGGGTGGCGGGCAAGCTGCTGAGAGCCCGCTCGTACTTGAGGGCTCGTCTTCACCTCACTGGTTGCTCTGCTGCCCCTTTCTGGATGCGGACAGCGTGCCGCTCTCTCCTGCAGTTCTGCAGCCCCAGCTGCTGATTTCTTCGCCACGGACGCTCCTGTCCCTGAAACAGCCGGATGGCCTGACTCCCTTTGGGCTGGGCAGACACAGTATTTCCCGGTCCGCTGGTTATCGCAACTGCACTAGCTAACCCTGGATCCGCCACACCACCGACCGCTCACCTACCTGTTCTACCATGCTCATTCTCGAGCACACCAAACTGGTCCTCAGCCCCTCCCAATTCCTGCCTAAGTCTTTTAAGGGCACCAATTGATGTAGATAGCAGCACTCCTCTCATCCACACCTTAAAGGGCTCCCATAACGTGTAGCACATTTGCACAAACCTATCATTTATTACAAACATATTCAGTGATATCAACATGCAATTTTTCAACCACATTCGCATCCCTGAGCATGGCCAGGGCCATTTTCTCTGAACAGGAGTACCAAAAGCAACCCCGCACACGTTTTTTTTGGCCTAGTTGGGCCTCATCAGTGAGGTGGAGCTATGCCTCTCTGAGCACAGTGAGCAAGGCGGCCACGTCTGGATTACCCTGGTAATTTAGGGCGAGTCCCCAAGTACCACAAATATGACAATCATGCGCCGCCAACACCAGATCAGATTCTAATAGCCAAAATTCTATATGTGACTCTGAATTATGTACTGCCCGAGTAATCGGTATATTCTCTGATATTTGGGTGCAATTGCCACTACACATCAACCAGGGGATAGTAGAGCATCAGCTGATGGAGTGTTTGGGCTGCTCTGGTCAACACTCGAGGGGCACTAGATGTTCTATTGACCTGGCTATCCAAGATATTACCCCCCCCAGATTATTTGCACCCCATCAGAGTGTGCAAGTATGTCTTAAATGTAGTGATAGAATGTAGGGTCATCCACTTTCGGACGATATGCATTTTCAATGACAACCAGACTGTCAGCCAGGAACCCCAGACTGTGACATATCAGCCTTGCAGGTCCACACTACTCCTGGAACCCCAAAGAGTAGTGAATGAGAGTTGGGACACCCCGAGACAGAGAGGAGTAATCCGTACAAAACTACAAGGGGCCCCACCTGCTCGCAAATGTCTTGTGAACCCTCCCGAGGGCATGTGTCTCCTGGAGCATAAGTATTTTCGACCCATGTCTATCAACATGGGCCAATATCTTCCTGGCCTTAACCGGATTATTGAGCGCCCCGGATTGGCCATGTCAGCAACTTGTCCCATCACCCACTATGGAAAGACTCATCTGCCACTGCACACCCAGCACCCCCTAATTGCGTGTGTGCAAATGTCTTCTGCATGACTGTCGAACATTTTAACTTTTGAACTTTACCCCCACACCTCCCTCACCATCCACCCCAACTTGATGGAGTACCCCATATCATGCCACCCTCAGAACATCATGGACCAGGATGCGAACATCAACTTGACCATAGAGTTTCACAACGGCCATCGTAGCGTCCATAGCAGCACGGCAGAGCTCGTCAATACAGTGACAAAACGATGTCCAACACATTACCTCTCCTCATTCACCAGTTAGAGATTGCGCCATAGTGGATTCTCGATCTTTCCGTCCTGCATTCAAGGCTTGACCCACTGGGACTGGTATAGATCGTTCAATGTACGCCACTGCCTTCTCAGGGGATTCAAAAAATGCACCCTTCCGCCATGTTGTATGTGCAGTTTGGCTGGGAACATCATTGCGTATTGTATCTTCATGTCTCGTAGTAGGCACTTGACATGATCAAAATGTGCGTCTGGCAGCTTGGATCCCCAAAGAAAAAAAAAGGGGTAAATGTGTACTCTCGATGACTCATACCAGAGAGTTCCTTTCTCCCTCACCAGCTTCAGGATAAAAGTCCTGGTCGTGATACAGTAATCCGCCTACTTTCTTGGTCTAATTTTGTACGCAGGGAGTTGATGTTGGCGACAAAACAATGTCATCTAGTTTGGAGCTTACTGAAGCAAACCCCGCCTGCATCGCCATCATACATGTATCCATGATGGAGCCCGGAGGGAATCCTCCCCGGCACCTCCTGTCACTGGGTGACCCTGTGCGGGGCTACTAGTGTACGAGTCCATGCAGCCTTTCTTGTTCTTCCCGTTGCCACGGGTCTTGTCTGCTGGAACCAACAGCAGTGTCTCCCAAGTATTCTGAAAATGGCTGCCCTGGGCAGAGCTCATAGGGTGCTGGGGGCGCACCTCCTCAAAGCCGCCCAGCAGTTGTGTGCCACCAGTGGTCGTCCACAATATGTCCACAAGTCAGGACTGGGATGAGAGTACACCCGAGCTACCCCCAGCATGGCCAGTTTATCTAGTCCTCACTGGACCTGTCATCATGCAATTTTCCAGCTGAAGCAGTTATGGCAGCTTCCATGTCAAAACTAACACACACCTCAAGTATATTGTAGCCCCCCAGCTGTGTCTGCCGGCATGGAGCTCACCCGCAGCTCCCCCTCTGCTCAGAGTTCAACACATACCCCCACTAAGAATCATTGGCTGCTGGAAGGGATAACACTGCAGTTTGAAAAGAAAATCTAGCTGGTCAGCATAGGCATATAGTGGTTAAGCTTTCACAACTGCATGACGGAACACCCCTGATGGTGTGTGGCCGACTATCTCACTGCACTCCCGCCAGGCCTTCGCCCCAGCAGGCCCCACCAAGGCAGCAGAAATGCCAGCGGCCGTTTCGCTGTGCAGCGGTCCACAGCACTCTCTCCCTCTGCAGTTCAGGGCATGTAGATGTCACCGGCAGGAAGGCAGTATGTAGCAGCTGCAGTGTACAGCCCGCGCCCACCAGCAACACGCTCCCGCTGACAGACTGCCTTACCGCTGTCAGTCCAAGGCACACGGGTGCCCCACCACACACCAGGCCTTGCACCTGAACGCAGCTCTCAACACCCGTCACTGCCTGCGGCCTCCAGATCTTCGTTCCCCACCGTCAGATCTTCCTGCGGGTCAGCCCATACACTGCTGCCACATTGCGGAGTCTGGCGCTTGTTCAGGTCGCTATGCCATACACACCAAAAGGATATTGTTAAGGCAGGATGTTTAACAGATGCAGAGCATCCATGTGCGTTGCTGCTCAGCAGCGCCCCCCATATATACCAATTTGGACATGTTTTTACTTTGGGTGCGAGGCTTGCGCAGAGCAGAAAACGACTTTTCATTTTGCTTGCACAATGACTCTGTTGACGATTAGTTTGGGCAAGCTGCTAGTTATTGTGGTCTCTTTTAGACCCTTAGGCTAAGTTGGAGTAAAGTTAAAAGGAGGGCATTTGGTTGTACTATGAGGGATGATTTAATTTGAAATAGGGAGATATCAGTGACCTGTGAAGGATGGGGGGCTTTTAGAACTTTTCCGAGTTATGATCTAGAACAGCTGGGTCAACTCAAAGCCTTGGATCTACCACTGGCTGTCTTTAGAAACTTGGCACCTGGAACAGAGCAGATGATTTAGATAGAAGGTAATGTAAAGTGTTCCTTTATGCCGCACTTCTTCCATTTTGCATCTTGCTATGCAAGAAAAGGCATTGGTTTGGGGTATTCAGTAGAAAGAGGGGGAAGCAGATGAGAAACCTGAAGTGTTCAGGTTTTCAGACAAGTACATTTCATTTATTTGGTTGCTATAAGCTTTACCAAAATACAACACATATCACAATACAGCAGTGTAAAATCACAATATTAAAGAAACAAAGACAACCACTTAATTCATAGTACATATAAATACCTATAGCAAAATATATGCTATCATAAAAGTATTCATTTACAATCACTAAAAACAATCTAAATACAATATCTTTACATCTAAAAATCAGTAAAAAAAATAAAAATGAAATACCTTCTTAGCGATCTTACTCATTTTTCATTTTACGCATTTCCATGCCCGCCAAATATACTGGCTGTCTCCATAAACAACGCCAGAATCAGAGCATCTACAGTAGTAACATGCATCAAGGAAAGATTTGCTGCCAAATGTATAGAGAAGCAGTAATAAATACTGTGATCGTGTGAATAATATGGACATGGAAAACATTAAATACATTGTTGTTTCTATACGTCTTAATTCACACAAAGAAATTTCATGTAGATCTAGATTTCAGTAGCTGGCTACAAGCAAAACTGACAGCATCAGTAAATCGTATTAAACATGCAATGATTGCATTAAAGGGTGGGGATAAAAGGTCAAGATAATGTTCAATCCCAGACCATGATTTTATTATTAAATAGTCTGATTAAAGATGCAAAGATAAAGGTTTATCTATTAACAGGCCTGTACAGCATTCACAGTATTTCTTTTATCGTCTTTCAATATAGTTTCTGGATAGAGCCAAATACTGGGAAGATACAACATGAAATGGAACCAACTTTACATGTGACAGCCATAAAATGCTATGAGCATCATTTCTTACTTTTTTTGTTTAATGTGCGCTATAGTTTTATAGCAAGTTTTTGACACCATCCTTATGAGACAAAAAGGTAACAAACGCATAAAACATTTTCAATACATTACAACATTTCAAATCCCAACTAATTCATTAGAAAATATGTATACATTTAAAATACAGTTATATTCAACATTATAAATCCATCATCCACAGTAAAAAAATACAATTCCATTAATTAAACAAACATAAATATTTTTCGGCGAGCACTTGTTGCTGGACATTGATGGATTTCGTTAACTTAAGGGAGTGCAGCTTTCAAAGGAACTCGACCTCGCGGTCTGTATATATATATATATATATATATATATATATATATATATATATATATTTCCAATCCTTTCACTCAGACTGCGCGGAGTGATGTTGAGCCGCACTCACGGAGTGAACTTCCGACTGCAGGCTCCCAGCTCAAATCCACAAACTGCACCAAAATCCAAATAGAATACAAAGTTTGGCTTTATTTTTCAAAAATGTAGGTTTAAAAACAATTTCATAAGAGAAACCTCCAACCCTCGCCTAGCCGAGCAAAGGCGCTCCACAGATGACGCGTTTCGCTACACCTTGTAGCTTGGTCACATGATCTTGTGCACTTTCTAGTCACTCTTATTCCGTTCACCTTCCCTCCACATAGTGGGCATAGAAACAAACAAGGGACCAATTCGAAAATCTCGTGTTTTGTGTTCCAGGTTTTTTCTTCAGGCGTGTTCCACTGCCGTATAATTACGTGAGCAACCCTTTGTTCCTCCTAATATATGCTTAATCTGTATATATTTGCAATATCAAATATCCAATACAATCACATCCATAATTGCATAAAATTCCCAAAAATACAGATTATAAATTCAAATATAAACCTCACGTTTGCATTCAAAAATAGCACCATGTATCATAATTTACATCATGGTGTTTGTAGAGGAAAGTAATGTTGCCCGTTGTTTGTGGAGAATATAATTCTATCTATTTGTCAAATAGAATGTCCTAATGAGTCCCACAATATTTTGGGTGTCCAAGATCAGGAGAGAATGCAATAGTCCATGAGTATGGCTGGCTGAACTCTTTGGTTCCCCATTATCTGTGTAACTACAACCGTGTATAGATATATACTGCCATCCATCCTGTGCGTTCACAATTGTAGGCTCCGGACATCACATCTAGATGCATGTTCAATAAACATGAAAATTACACAGAAAAAATATGCATTAAGAATATACGCAATAGCCATATCACTTCACTCATTGATCTCTAAATGAGATATAAATATAAAGTGCATAGTGCATTACATCTCTCTGATTTTTGCTCTGGACTAGAATCGTCAGGATACTTGACAACTTAGATTCCAACTAATACCCATTTTTTTGGCTCAATGCCCATCTATAGAGACCTAAGTGGTAAGTACTAGATTTCACTCTAAAGGGAAAAGAAGGGGAATATCCGGAATCCTACAGAGTGTCCAAAGTTACTCCTAAAAAGCTCTGTGCCTCCTCACAATTGATTTCATAAAGGCATGAGTATTAAAAATGTTACAAGAACAATCAATGTAAACAACAGTGTGAGGGGATAGGCTATCCAACATTACCCAACTTCAATAATGGATTTAATCATAGTTGGTAATAGCACACAATTGTGCCCTGTTTCTCATGGTTTGTGCAAAAAAGTAAACATCACCAATATTGTACAAGATTCCCTTGATTATTCACCAAGAAAAGTATACAGCTCCTCATCTATATTATGTCCTCGAGGGATCTTGCTCTCAAAGTCAATAATATAGCGTGTTTCTTGCTGTCTTAATAGTTTTTCTCTGTCTCCTCCCCTCAATACAATGTTAATTTGCTGTAGCCCCATAAATGAAAAATCACAAAGCTTCCCATTATGTTTCTCCCAGAAATGTTTGGCTATGGGATATGCAAAATCACGATTTCTGATCGCTCTGATATGCTGTTGGATACAAATTTTCAATTTGCACTAAGTGCTGCCAATGTACCATTTCTTACAAGTGCACTTGAGTGCATACACTATGTACTCTGATTCACAAGTAATTCTTTCAGTGATAGTAATGATTTTCTTAAGTACAGGGAGTAGATAACTCGAGCACTCATCTGCAAATGTGCATATCTTGCATTTTGTACATTTGTAGAAACCCTTGTTCCTACAGTTAAGCCAGGTCAGTTGACTGGGAGTTGTTTCTGGTGTCATGTAGCTGCTAACCAATTTGTCTTTAATGGATTGACACTTTCGGAATGCAAAATTGGGGTAACTCCCCAATAGTGGTTTTAGATCTTTATCTACCACTAGTGTCGTCCAATGTTTCCGAATGATGGTTTTAATCGTTTTTGCTGAATGACCATATGTTAATATGAGGCGTGTTGTTTCATCTTTCTCCAGACTGGGGATCTTCTTTGCGTTATCAACTAGCAGCAACGATCTATCACTCTGCCTTGCTTTCATATAGGCACGTTGGATGATCTGTTTTGGGTATTGCTGTTTCTTGAAACCCCATGCTGTTATTTTGCTTTCCTCATCATAGCTGGTAATCTCAGAGCAGTTTCTCCGCAACCGAATAAACTCACCGTAGGGTATGCTCCAAATAAGATTCTGACTATGTGCGCTTTTTGCATGTAATGGGGCATTGACCCCAGTCGGTTTTCGAAACAATTTGGTCTTGATTATACCATCTTCTATATAGACTGTCACATCCAAAAAGACCACCTCTTTGGGACTATGTGTTTCTGTGAATTGTAAATTATAGTTGTTAATGTTTAACAATTTCACAAAGTCCACCCATTCTTCCGAGGTACCCTTCTAAATGATAAAGAGGTTGTCAATGTATCGCTGCCACATGATCACTTTGTTAGTGAAATTTCCATGTTCTTCCTTCCATGCCTCATGTTTTTCCCAATATCCCATAGCAGTTCCCTGTTTCTGTCTATAGTATTTTTGATTAAATACAAATACATTGTTGGTTAGACACATGTGGATCATGGCCATGATCATTTCTGAATGTCGAGTATAGTTTAAGGATCTGGTGTTTAAAAAATACTTGCATGCCTTCATTCCTTGTAGGTGTGTAATAGAAGTATACAGGGAAACAACGTCCATAGTGACTAACAGGAAATCTGGGTTGCATGGTAACTCATTTACTCTTGACAGAAAGTCCTTCGTGTCCCTCAGATATGATGGCAATGTTAAAACAAAGGGAAAGAGACATTTGTCGATGTATTTAGACATGTTCTCTAGTAATGAGCCCATTAGCGTGACAATTGGTCTGCCTGAAGGTTCGGAGGCACATTTGTGGATTTTGGGAAGGAAATATATCGTGGGTGTAATCGCATGGGGTTTGTAAAGAAACCTCACGTCTAGATCTTCTAACATTCCTTTATCTGACCATTCTTTGAGGAATTCCTGCACTGCTAATTCCAACTTTGGCATTGGATTCTCTGTTAGTTTCTCATAACACTTTCTATCATTAAGTTGTCTATTGGCCTCATGTAGATATTGATCCCTGTCCATAAGTACAATATTCCGGCCTTTGTCCGAAGATTTGATAATGCAGTTTGATAGAAGGTTTAATTCCTTTAGAGATTTAAAATATTCATTACCCATATTTGGTTTGAATTTTCTTGCTTCTTTACATCTTATTTTCTTAAGATCTTCAATGACCAGATTTTGGAATGTCTCTATAGTACTCCCCATGATGATGGGTGGATTAAACTTAGATTTGTTTCTCAGTTTACTTGCTTTGTACCATTCCATGTTGACATCCAGTTCATCTGCATTAATCTCCACTTCTTTAGAGGTGTCTTCTTCACCTGTTTGCAGGAACACAAGTGTAGATAGAGTATTTAGATCTTGTCTTGAGATTTCTGTTCTTCCTTCTTGTATCAGTTTTTGTTTTTCTTTCGGGGGATTCATTGCAAAAAATGTCTTTAGCTTAATTTTGCGAATATATTGATCAAGATCAATTCTAGTTTGAGGATAGTCGAACTCTGGTGCAGGACAGAAATTGAGGCCCAAGCTAAGTACTTGACGCTGTGATTTTGTTAGTGTATGCTTTGAAATGTTGACAATGGACATCTGTACAGTCTCCTATAGGGCCTTCTCATTTAGTTCCCAGAGCGCAGTGATCTCCCTGACGTGTTCTTTATCTCCATGTTTGCCCCTTTGGCCCCTCCTCGTTTTTGTTTGCCTCATTTTCCTCGACCCCGGGTTTTTCCTCCTCCGGGTTGCTTGCTTGTCCTCCCATCCTGACAGAGCAAGCGCATTTCTTCTAAAAAATTAAGGCGTATTGGGGGGCTCTTCACTTTCATTTTCAGTAACATCCGATTCTGAGGCTGTAGATTCCTCATTGGAGGTTCCCACTCTGTTACCATTCATGGGTGCTTTATTCATTTTCATCTGAATTCTCATTTGATCAAAGCATCTGGCGAACGTGTACACTCTGCCATTTTCATAGTTCTCTTCATCCCTTAAAAATTTCCTTTTTTCCTTTGTTGTATTTCTTCTTCATAGGTAATGAGGTTTTTGTCAATATTGGTTTTCAATTTCATTGCATCTTCACTTAATTTCAGTTTCTCCAATATATATACACACACACACACACACACACTATGTATTAGAAGTCCCTCAATAGCCCTAATAAAATTTGAGGTTGTAATAATGGAAGAAATCTGTTGTCAAATATGAATACGAAACCAGAAATTTTTGATTAACTAGCGCTACAACATCTTGTACAAAATATTTTTTTTAAAACATCTGAGGTCATGTAATTCAATGCATTCCATAAATCAGTGTTCCAAAGTTGTATATAGTTTCTAAATTATATAAACTACAGTACCTCAAATCATAGTATATTTTTCGTCTACTTATGATTTCATGAGTGCACAACAAATGTCATCTAATCCTCATAAATGTTTTTGGAATACTCCAAGAAGGAAATCTTGCTAAGGACCCTGGTACGACATGTCTTTTCTTCTGCACCCAGATCACAAAATAGGCTGAAACAAATCAAGGAATATCTTCTAGTGAACCAAACATAGCCCCAATATTCCTCCCTCACCTCCAATGGGTTAAGAATCAACATCTATCCAGTCGTATTTATAGCACACAAAATTTGCCACAAGCATTTCCCCATGTCATGAGAGCATTAAATGAACAAAGGTTTTCAGTGAAGGAAATATCTTACGAAACAGAAGAACTTGTTGCCAGTTAATCTTGGCCACAAGTGAACTCAGCCCTAAATCATATTTTATTACAGCGCACGTTATTAGGATATTGGAAAGACCAATAGGAAATAGAACCAACTTCACATTCGGGCCATAAAATGCTCTCAGCATCATTTCTTTCTAAAATCTCCCATAACAGCATCATGTACTCCTCGTCATAAGATCTCAGCCAGGTCCTTATCCATAATCCTATTGGCATGAAAGCTAAATGATGGTCAATGCTACGGAATCCCACATGTAAAGGACCTGATATTGTGGATTATGGGAGGAAGTGAAGTTGTTTTGAAAACTTATTTCTGCTCTCACCAAGGGGTAACATGTCCTTTTCCAAAGCGTTTGCTCTCAAATGTCTGTCACTGCAGGCGTCACTTTAGACTCATAGACCTCAAGTGAGGGTGAGGGGCTACTACATAGCCTCCTAAATCCCTGTTGAACTTAAAATTCAACTTGATGCTATAGTCAACATAGTGCTTTTAATTTGAGTGGCCCATGAGCCGTTAGCAGAAACCTAATACCCATATAATCATATGAAGTAAGAATCTCTAGTGTAGTCACACCTATATCAAAAGGTATAGGTCTTACCTTTCCATGACTGGTAATCAGCATGTTCATTTTCTTTCAGTTGATAGATGGGTCTAGTTTGAAACAATCGTTAAATGTCTTTAAAAGCCTGTTCAATGAGTTTCCAGTTCATGCCAATAGTACAGCATAATCTGCATAGAGTAGAATTGGCCATAGTTTATTATTTGACATTTGTACAGCACCTGCTACAGATTAATTAATCCACAATTCCATTGACATATAAATTAAACAGGAGGGGGGCCAAGACACACCCTTGTCTCATCCCCCTCCCAATTAATTTTGAATTTGTAGTCTCGCCACATTGACCAAATCTTATTGAAGCTGTATTGGATGACTACAATAATTTAATTGCGTCGACCACCACAATATTCCATAACTGTGACCAGTTTACTGCATCAAATGCAGTACTATGGTCAATAAATCGCATATAAAGCATACACGTTTTTAAGTGGAGATATTTCTGAAGGGAAAAAAAAAAATCAATTGGTCAACAGTACTTGGCCCTTCCGAAAGCCTGACTGAGCTGCAGAGATAAGACTAATTATCTATTAAAACTTTCTGTACTTAAACCAATCTTTGATTACCAAATATCCTATGTAGGCATTCCAAATGGGAAATTGGTCTGTAATTAGCTGGTTTACAACTATGCCCCTCGTCTTGTTGTCTTGATTTTTATTAAAAACAACCTACTGGAATACCATCAGGATCTGGTGCCATTTTGTGAAAGAATGGCCTCTTTCACCTCTCAAAGACTGAAATTAAGAGGGTCTATATCTTTTCTTCTAGCCCCGCTTTCTGCAGCAGTTATACTTTCCATCGTCTGTAAATGTACTGATAGGTCACTTGTGGTATAATTATTACTGCTCACATTACGTAATAGTGTTGTAACATTACTAGACTATTCAAGGCTTTAATGGATGAATCGCCAAAAAACGTTCACATTTTGTTTATCTACGAGTAACTGTGGTTCCTCCCGCTTTCACAGACAAAAGTTCTTCTTTTTCCTCATTACTAATTGCTTACATTGAGTCTTACGATCTCTTATTAATTATCTTTATCTGAGTTGTGAAGAGGGTAGCAATTCTTTCTGTCAGCTTTTCATATACCTTCACTACAGTTCTTGTTTAGTTGATCTATTTAATGTCAATTAAATTTGGGGTACGCCAGCCACAAATACATCTCTTGTACCACCGCTTTAAAGAAAATGATTCCAGCTAATTCAGGACTTGCGATTTATTTTAAGCGACACAAAATTGACAATTGATAAATCATAGTTATCAAGAAGCAGAAAAGATCCACAAAGTAGTGTGTGGTTACTTTCAGGTCGAGACACTACTTCCATGTCAATCACCAGGTTCCAGTAGGCTGCATTCAAAATAATATAATCTGTTATTGTCTTTTTTTCCCCCACAACAAAAATATAAGCTGCCGGGGAAATAAGATTGTGCACAACCATTCAGTTAACAAAAAATATTTGCCTGCATAAAATCAACAACTGACATTGCATTCTCATTGGCTCTTTTTGCATTAAAAGCCGGATACAGAAAAGCCAAGGTCTCCATAATGAAATCCAAATGATTTCATATTATAAGACATGTTAAAATTACCTCTCAAAATGTGTTAACTTCTTTCATTTTTATAAAGGGGCAAACCAAATTATCTAATAAATCCAACAGATTACTCAAGGTTTTAGATTTGCCGGCAAAGCTAGTTTCTTTATTGTAAACATTAGTCAAGCAAATACACTGAGTGCCAGGGGTACGTAAATTAACATTGTATGTTCAAATCATCGGTTTTAATAAAATTCACTTTACACTGAAGCCTTGACTCGTTCCAAATCACCATGCCCACATCATTGTGGCCTTTTACTAACAGAGTAGAAGGAACAAAAAAAAAATGATGTTCTATGACGAATCGAAGATTCCTCATAATGTATGGGGGCTCCTGTCCTTAGGCATGGGGTGCCTGGGGCTGTTGTCCATTTCAGAGACGATTGTGTGATTTCATAAAAACTTGGGGCCACATTTCAGTGAGGAACTATTTTTACTTTTTATTCGACCTTCATAAGAAGTGTGTGGTCCCTGAGTTATACGTCACTCGGTAGTATTTCAAGAGTGAGGTTTTTGTAGGAGAAATTTAAACTTTAAAAGCAACGAACTTCGTCCATAGTGCAGAGTTATATGGTGTTGTTCACAGGGTATCCCGAGTTGGTTTTTGGAATATCCTTAGTTAAAAAGTGGTCGACCGGTTTCGATGAATTTAATTGATCATCTTCTTCAGGACCTTGATTTTGGCTTGTCTCTAGGAGATCAGGGGTATGGAAGGGGCACCGTCATCCCTTTTACCTAAGAGAAATCAAACCGAAATGGGTTTTAAATCTTGAGGTCACAGTGGTTCTTGAAGTTTTATTCTGTGGTATTTTCTATTAACTTAATACAATTAAATTGATATGCTAGCATTTTTTGACAGTCTGTCAACCCCAAATCAGACGGTACTAGACACTCCTATAATTGTATTACAACTCATTTATGATACAGCCTCACGTAGGCCTTTGTCTTATAAAAAAACACCTTGTTAATGTCTTACAGGACTGGAGTCACGCATGACAAAAAAGACCCGGCTGTCAGTTACTATATATGAGGTAATTACCAGCTGCCTTCTATGTCCATTTTAGCCTAAATAGCCAAATGACTGTCAAAAAATGCTAGCATATCAATTTAATTGTATTAATTTAATACATTGTTTTGAATAACACTTCGGGAAAAAGTTTGAAGTCTAAATGCCTCCCTGAATGTGATCCACTATGACGAATCGAGACATTCAGTCACTTCTCCCTTGGGGGGGGGGGACTTTCCTTGTGAGGCTAGGGAGGTGAGCCTGCTACGTGATATTCCTCCAAGGGGTGGTGGCAAGCGGTACCTCAGAGGGCGAGACTCCCCTCATGGGGACAAAAAATCCCATTCTGTCACATTAAGAACCCCACTGAGATCATACCATCTGACAGAAAAACAGATTCCTTTTACATCTGCTATTTTGGTATTACTACTGAAAACTATCTGCCTGGCACTGAAAGGAGTGATAAAAAAAAGTAACTGATAGGTACTAGGCTGAAGAGAACCAATAGTTATAACTAATACAACTCAAGTAAATTCTGGGAAGAAGACGACTACTGGAGTTATAATGAATGTAAAGCAGAAACTGAAGCACTGTCACAAGCTACCTGGGAAATCCCAGGACCTCGTCATTAAAGTGGGAGGAGAGAGAGAGAGAGAGAAGCCCGGGAGCTCCGAAAAAGCTGGCAGCAGGAGGCTGCAAGTTCAGAAAAAGGGCTGTTTCCCGAGACAGAAGAGAGCCGTGGGAAGCCGAGCCTTGACCCTCCCTGCTTGAGAGGCAGGATTACTGGAACCAGCAAGATAGCCACAAGTCCCAAGACTGACATGCAAGAGAGAGAGCGAGCCACGACAGGTTACAGAGCACCTGCAAACCGACTGTTAGTCCTAAGAGGGACACAGGAAGAAACCGAGCGAGGAGGGGCTGGAGAGATGCTGTGAAGTGAATGCTAGCCCCAGGAGGGAAACATATTCAGGAAAAGGTGGTCGGTGCAAGGAAGGTAAAGGGGGAGCAGGAGACCTTGGGAAAAAGGCAGTGAAATAATTGGGACATTATAAAAAAGAAGAATATAACTTTCGCATAGAAACCAACATTCGATATAAATTTTATAAACAATTCCTCCTCCTAACAACTAAAGTAGAAAACAGAAGGCTTTTTTTTTTGTTCGCGGGCAAACATGTGGGCTCTTATGTGCACTGTTGCTTCAATATAGGTTGCCATCACAAAATTCATCTTTGTCCTTTGGACCAGATTGTCAGCCCAATAGCCGCTACTCGAGTTCTGATTCTGTGCGTACATCCAAAATGCCTAACGTACTATTTGTGGGACAACTGAAAAAGGCCAAGTCTAATGTGTTAGGCCTTCATGTATACCAGAGGTCACTGCTGTGAAAGTGTGCTTTGTAGGAATGAGGGCAGAAAAGGATGCTGGATGTTCTACGTTTATAGGTCTGGCGGTATAAAGTTGGCTCTCTGCCAGCCTATTACAGATACATATTTCGAGGTAGGCCAGCTGCTTGGTCAAGCAAGATGTGTGCATCCTGCTGAAAGCTCGGTTCCAACAACTGCCATGAATATCCAGTGGAGCTTTAGAAGCAGTGAACAGCTTGGAAAAACATTCTCTTAAAAGCAGGTTTTGTTTCCTGCTGCCTGAACGATTGATGGAGTTTCCTCTTAGTGCTGTATTACATTGCGTGTGTGTTTTTATTTGCCAGCATTTGTGTTTTTGCACACACAGAATTGGTATTATTCGTAATAAAACACAGACATCTTTTTACAATGCATACAATGCTCTTGTGACAACTGTCCCCTCTTCCTCACACCACTCACTGTCATTTTCACTCTCGAGGTAATCTTTGAACCTTTTTTCACTCCTTTTGCAGGTTAAAAATTAAGTCTGGATTTCTTCTTTTTTGTTGGTTCATTTGTTGGTTTTTGGGCATTTGTTAGTTCTGGATTGTATTCTTAACTATGGCATATAAAAGGCAGTTTATTCCCATACACTGGCCATTAAACAGGGCTCCCGCCAACCCCCGCGAGAAATGTCTGAACCCAGTGAGTGTGTGGTCTCAGAAGCGTTATTAAACGTGGTCAAATGGGAGCAGATCAGTGTGTGAATAGTCGGAGTGTAGAGCCGGTAGGTAGCATGACGCTGCCGAGACTCCACATGTGGCAGATGTCAACTTTAGCAAACTCATGACTTCCTGCCCTCTAGGCAGACACAGAGCAGTGTGGGTAGCTGAGGGCGTGCACAGAGAATGCAACCGTCTGTGAACCTTCAGAAGAGTACAGTCTCCCTCCCTTCTCTGCACCCCTGCTCCTCCCTCAAACTATGCAGAGAAAGCCAATTAGAGGCAGCGGGATAGTATTACCCTTCTAACATGCGTTAATAGCAGCGGATCAAAGCAAAGGTTTCTGGCAGCCTTCACTCCCTTACTTCGTTTTACACCTGCGCAACGTACTACACTAAACATAAAAACCGGAAACTGCAGTAGTTGACGATGGAGTTTTACAAATAATTATCTAGTCTATTGGTTTTGAGTATGCACATTACAGAGAATGGAGGTACATTGTCAACTGTGAGCGAGTGTCTTCTTACTGTGCTATAACCACGTTTGGATTCCATGGTATATATTGCAATGTGCAGCACATGGCTGTTATACCTCGAGACTTTGTTGTTGGCATGCTTGTGCTGCTCCTGCCCATTTGAATTAGCATTAATCTAGGGTGGGGATGAGCACAGAAGAAAAGGTGTGGGTTCATTATGCCTCAGTAGAAAGTACTGCGATCCTTAAGACAAGAGCCATTTTTCATCATACTACCACACTGTGTACACTTTTCATTGATCGTTATGGCTGAAAGATTTAATTGTGTGCTCAGTTAACAGAGGGGCAGCACTTCAAAGTGAACAGATGGTACAAGATGCGATGGGGCATATGATTTTCATGTATAGGACCACACCCACTCCAACGCAGTAACTTCCATGCCTCAAGTCATGAGACAAAGGCACACCACCGGCCATGCAAATCAATGTGGCTTGTCAATAAGTCTGTAAAACGGACATGATGCCCCCCTTAGATGTACAGAAAATGCAGGAGCAATTGCTTACTATTCAGGTGTTCATGAAAGCTGTTCATGATAAGTGTCTTGGCCCATGCTTGCCAGGTGAGTGATGTACTGAGGGTTAGGCAACTGGGACTCATCTCAAAAGGGACTTCCAGGTAGAGT
This sequence comes from Ambystoma mexicanum, assembly GCF_040938575.1. Classification (NCBI taxonomy): domain Eukaryota; kingdom Metazoa; phylum Chordata; class Amphibia; order Caudata; family Ambystomatidae; genus Ambystoma; species Ambystoma mexicanum. The sequence continues at coordinate 677,482,062 of NC_090934.1, forward strand.
TGCTTCATCGCTGTTGCCCAAGTACTCAAGGGGACTGTCAAGATGGCTAATATTTATATATGGAATTTAGAAAAATAAGCTTCTGTGCCTTTTGTATCCATGGGAAGGGCCACCCGAAGTGAGTTGTACCCCACGGTCAGAAATGATTTTTCCTTGGCACCCTTCCCCTTCCAGAAAAGGTGCTAGAGAAATTATATGGCAATTGAAGTGTTGCTGGGCCTAACAAATTTCCTAACAAATTTTATTTTGCCATTTTGATAAATGGTTGAAAAGATCAATAGCAAACCTCTCATCTGGAGGGAACTTGATATGACCGTCCAAGTTGAAGGCTAGTTCATGCCAAGAACCCTCAGGGACACTGAACGAGGTAAGAACTTTGTCTCCAGAAATGCAGACAGGAAAAAGGGGGCACACATTGTTCAGTGCCTCCATTAATGGGGGCCATCAAAAGTCCCAACTACTACTCTTTTCATGGTAGTGATTCACAAATGCCTTGTTCTAACATATACTGGTGAGCCACCTGATCAGATCTACAAAATCCTGCTCTGAAAGCTCACCCTCCACCTTGTAGAATATCAGTAAATCAAGTTCTTGGAAGGAGGCCATACTATCGGAACAAAGTTTATGACACATTTACATACTGTCTTGTGTCTCAGGATTCCATGTGGGATCAATAAAGAAGCCGACACTGGATGTCAAGGTTTACTATGCTATGTTTCATTATTAGAAGCTTGGGCAACTGAAAATGAAAATAGGATTGTCTCAAACAAAGGTCAGGATGATTCCATCCTCAAAAGGGTTGACTCCTTGCTTCCTCAGGTACCACCAATTGACCAATGTCTCTTTCATCAGATGCGGGAAACTAGAACAGTTGCCTGGGGGTGCTGATGATACTCTTGTTCAGAGGATACTTGCCTAGCATCCAAGTACTGAAATGCCCTAGAGGGTGGGACCAGAATGATCTGCAAATGGATATTTCTTCTCTGGGACAGGTATAGTGAGCATAATCCTGGTTGTAGACCCTACTCGGAGTGAAACATTCCATAAAACAGGTTATTTAAGCCATGCTCATTCTCAGTAGAATGGCTCTCACACTTTTGTGAAGGTTACCTCACACACTCTGGAATTGCAAGCTTTGGAGGGACCTGAACCCTTCCGCTTGGTCTGGACTAGATGCAGAGATTCCACGGTCCTGTGCTCCACAGCTCACTACAGTAGATTCTTGCGAGTAGGCAGGTCTGTAGGCGTAGCTGGCAGAGAGAAATAGTGAGGGATTTCTGGGTTTGCGCCAGTATTCTTGCTCCCAACCTCGCTAAACTCAGAGTAACCTCCCTGACACAGGCGGGTTCCTCCTCCCACCATCTGGACCTGCCAAAGGCCGACCTGGCCCACTAGAACAGGGCTGTGCTTATTAGCTATAGGTTGGTCCTCACTCTCCTCCTGGTCCTTATAGTGGCCACCTGATGTTCTTGTATCGCCCTCCCTCTTTCCTCCTGATATTATCCTTTGGTCTCCTTTGTACCTTATTTTGTGCCACTGTCACTACCTTATCATGATGTTTTCTCATCGGCCTCTTCCCTGTCTTTCTCTCCCCCTGGGTTACTACAAATCTGTGATGTTGCAACTTCCTCCTTCTCTGGACTATTGTCACCTCTTGCCTGCCACTCTCCTAGCAGGACGTTATCTTCCCCTCTTGCTATCATCTATCTCTTGTTACCACTTCCTCTTCTACTCCCTCGTTTCTCGCCTTTTCGTCCTCCTTCTCCTTCCATTGTTATGACCTCCTCTCAGATTACCTCCTCCTCCTGTCCGCTCTCACTTGTGAATGAAATAACTCTCCCTTCATGTTATTAATTCCCTCCACATCCTTCTGTTCACTCTCACCCTCTGTCATCACCTTGACCCTCTTGGCTCTCATCACCTCTTCCTGCTCACCAGTACTGCCTCCTCTCCAGTCTTCCATTTCTCCATTATCTACTTCTTCAACTGGTCTCCAAACACATGCTTCCTAATCATACAAAACACAAATTGCCTGAATAAAGCTGGGAGTTTTTATAGTGTGCTCACTCCTCCCCCTGCATGGGCCTGCTAGTGAGGGTTTAGACCTATAGCTGGTAATTTGATGAGGGTTGTGATTGGATGTCCTTCCTATGCATACTTGAGGTTACTTCAAGGGACTGGGCTAAGTCTATAGTTGGACTGGCTATCATCTTTGGCTTTATTATTTTTCCTCTGAACCTGCGGGGTCCTTGTGCTAAGCACTTGGAGAATCCAGCTTACGACTGAAAGGTTTGAAAAATACTGGGAAAGGTTTTGCAATACTTTGTTCCATTGAGCATATGGAAGACTGGCCATGTTGTATGCCCGGGACAAGAATCAATTGCCGGGTGTGGGTTAAAATATAGCCCCTGAATGTCCAAGTGATTGAGGTGGTGCTAGAAAGAGACGCACTGCAAAGCAGTTCTCTTTTGGTAGAGTTAGCTATAGTCAGTTTGCCATTATCCATATCTCCACATGTGCTAGACATGTTTTAAGTCTGGGGAGTATGTTGAAAGGTTGCTCTTCAGCTTGTAGATTATTTGTGTATCATCCGCATAGTTGTAACAAGTGAAGCCAGAGAGAATGATGAAGTCCAGTAGTGGCAGGGTGCAAACATTGCACTAGCCATTGGCTAGTGATGGTTGACTCTTGGCGAGTAAGAAATGCTGTGCTGTGTGTATGTATAGCATTGAGGTGGATTTATGGCTGGCTAGTAGCTTGCAAATAGCATTTTTTCCACCGAGTAGTGGCGTCATGAAATTTTTGAAAAAAAAGAGGCAACTGTGTGGATCCTTGGGATACTCCACAGGTCAGAGGACATGGCTGCAACCTATAGTGGGACCATAATGGTAGCTTTGGCTGTACCTTTGAGGAAAGGGGTCATACAGCATAGAGCCGCTCCTTTTATTCCAATGTCTCCCAGTCTTTTGGCTAATGGTATCAAAAGCTGGTGGGGTGCACAGAAGATTGAGTGTGTGCTCATAATTTCTGTACTTGATTGTGTCCCAGATTGAGCACAAAGCTTATTCCCTACCCCTCATCAGTCAGAAGCTGTGCTATGTCTCATAGAGAAGGAGATGTGTCTCAACGAAATCCCAGGGTTGATTGTGTATGACTTTTTCCAAACTGATTCTTTGCGGTGGGTCTGTAGCTTCCAGGTCATTTGGGTCTGCTGTTCTTTTTTTGAGGAGTGGCTTGACATACGCAAACTTCAATAGTGGAGGGCTACAGTGATAGAAGCATTAATGAAGTAAGAACACAGGTGTCCGTTCCGGATGCTCCATGGTGGCTTTGTATGAAAACGGGGAGCACAGATCTTCTGAAGATCCTAGTGGGTTGCAGGAGTCAATGGTACCTTTAGGTCCCATAGGGAGAGGTTGCACTATATGGTTAGAGAGAAGATGGTAAGTGTTAAAGGTGAAGTCTCCTTTGTAAGGGAGGAAGGAGCTGGCCCTTTAGTGTCCCGGGGTTCATGGATTTGCAGGATCCTTTTGCTAAAGAGTGCCACAATCTAGTCATAACGTTCTTGCGTGGAAATCAGGGTTGTGTTTCAGGCTGCCAGGTCCTTGAATGATCTTTAACATGTTCTTTTGACTGCGCTTTGTGTTCTGTAGTATCAGATATGTTGAAGTTTCTCAAACTTGCCCGGTAACAAGCAGTTTTCCCACAGTATTCTACACGTTTTGTTTTTCTTCATACTGTTTTGGAGTAAAGCCTTTAGCAAATTCCTTCTGTGAGTTTTTAAAAGTGCTTACGGAGTAGATGAACAAGTTACTTACCATGTCAAGTAACGTTCTTTCGATGGGATATTCTGCCGACGTATTCCACATCTATGACAGGTAATGTCCACAGCTGTGCTGCATCAGAAAGTTTTCGGCACAGGGCGCCCTGCATCGATGACGTCGATCCGTTGTCCCTCGAGGGCCTCCGTCGAAGGTCGACGTCACCAGATGTTATATATAGGACGCACGGCACCCGTAGCCTCAGTTATAGTTTTTTCCCAGAACATGTGGTACCAATCTCCTGCCAGTATGACTGCAGAAAGCCTTGCGGAAATGTAAGCTGCAATCGCATAAGAAATTCAGTAGAGGGACAGGCTGGGAGGGCGATGTGAAATACGTCGGAGGAACATCCAATCGGAAGAACGTTACCAGACACAGTAAGTAACTTGTTCTTCGATGGGATTGTGTCCTCCGATGTATTCCACATCTATGAGATACTCCGAAAGCAGTACCAACTTATGGAGGAAAAGAATTTACAATTTAGAATTGTAGAATGCCCAATCAAATGGCTAAATAAAGGATTGCCTTACCAAAGGCCAAATCCTGCCCATGGATGGAGTCCAAGGAATAGTGTCTCACAAAGGTATGGACAGAGGCCCATGTGGCTGCTTCGCAAATATTGTGAATAGGAACGCCCCTCTATAGAGCAGTGGAGGCAGCCACACCCCTAGTAGAGTGAGTCTGTAAGCCTACTGGAGGGTCCTTTCCCGCCAAACGGTAACACTCCGAGATCGTCAAAATGATCCATCTGGGCAAGGTCTGTTTGGAAACAGCCTGACCAAACGCCTTCCAGCATAACCAACAAGGAGCTGATCGTCCAATCTGACCCGGGACATCCGTGAGAGATAGAAACTCAAATCTCTCCTAGGATCCAACCTATGGAGCCTCTCCTCTTCCCTACCAGGATGTGGAGGAGGATAAAACACCAGAAGAATCACCTTCTGGCTCAAGTGGATTTCCGACACAACCTTCGGAAGAAAATAAAAAGAACGCACCCGCAGGACAACCCTGTCCTTATGGAAAACAGCAACAGTGGCGGAAAGTGCCTGCAACTCACTCACTCTGCGTGCGGAAGTAACCGCAACTAAAAACACAGTTTTAAAGGACAACAGTCTCAACAGACAATAATGTAAGGGCTCAAGCGGAGCTCCCATTAGGAACTTTAAAACCAAATTCAAATCCCATCCCGGCACCTGGAAAGGCAACAGTGGAAACACATTAGTTTGCCCTTTTAGAAACTGAGAAATCAAAAGGTATCTTAAAATAAGAGCATTCCTCAGACGAGCGCTTAAATATGGGCAGCGCCGCCATGTAACCCTTAATGGTACCAACTTGCAGGCCCTTGTGGGCTAAAGAAAGCAATAAAGACAAAACCAAAGGAATGGAACATTGGAAAGGATCCACATTCTGTACCCTGCACCAGTCAAATAACTTTCTCCAACGGCAACGGTACAGGGATTTCGTTGCTGGCCTTCTGGCCGAAAGCAACACCTCCATCACGTCTTCGGGGAGGTCCCAATCCTTATACCTCAAACTTTCAGATACCAGGCATGAAGGCTAAGAGCCTTGACCTCTAGATGGAGAACCCGTCCCCCCCCCTTCCCGTGAGAGCAGATCGTCGCGATAGGGAAGACGGTGTGGAGGGCAGATGGACATGTCTAAAAGGTCCGGGTACCACGCTCTCCTGGTCCAAGCCGGAGCAATGAGGATCATTCGGGAACAGAACCTCCGTAACCTCCGCAACACTTGCAGAATGACGGGGACTGGAGGAAACACGTACAGCAGTGGGAAGGACCACTCCATTACGAACGCATCCCCGAAGGCTCCTCTTGGAGGAAATTCCCGTGAGCAGAATCTTTCACACTTCCGGTTGACACTGGTGGCGAAGAGATCCCCTTGTGGGGTTCCCCAAAGGGTGAAGATCTCCAAAAGAACTTCCTGAGCCAGCTCCCACTCGTGAGAGACCGTGCTCTGCCTGCTCAGAGTGTCCGCCGCCGCGTTTTAATCTCCGGCCAGATGAACTGCCGAGATCGAAACTTCCTGCTGGATGGCCCAGAACCAGAGCTGCATCGCCTCCCTGCACAACGGGAGTTACCCTGCGCACCTTTTTTGTTGAGGTAGTGCACGGCCACTGTATTGTCCGTCATAATCAGGACATTCTTCCCCTGCACAGAAGCCTTCAGGGCTAGCCTGACGGCCCTCAGCTCTAACAGATTGATGTGGAGTCTGGACTCCGACAGAGACCAACGGCCGCTCGCTGTCAACTCATTGGCATGAGCGCCCCAACCTGTGAGGGATGCGTCCATCACGATCGTCACCTCCGGCCATGGTTGCCAAAATGGTGCTCCCTTTATCAGATTGCCTTTGTCGGCCCACCATAGAAGATCCTGGGTGACCAAGGTCGGAATCTGAACGGGATCCGACATCCTGCTGGAGAACTGCGACCACTGAATCTTGAGAGCCCACTGCAGGGATCTCATCCGCAGCCTGGCCTCTGGCACCAGGAAAATGTAGGATACCATGAGACCGAGCAACCTCAAAAATTCGAACGCCGGGAGACTCTGGGCCTGTTGAAACCTGTCCACCATCTGCAGAATGTGATGAGCCCTCACCTGGGAGGCGAACACTGCCCCAGGAATGTGTCGAGCACTGCTCCGATGTATTTGAGCCGCTGGCTAGGTGTCAAATGGGACTTCTTTAAATTGAGGGAGAAGCCCAGCTTGTGAAGGGAGTGGCAGGTGACAGACAGATGATCCAGGGCTTGCTCGGGAGAATGCGTCCTGATCAGCCAATCGTCCAGGTAGGGGTAGACATGAATCCCCCCTTTCCTGAGATACGCTGCCACTACCACCATCAGTTTGGTGAAGACCCTCGGGCGGAGGTCAATGCGAACGGCAGGTTCCGAAACTGAAAGTGCGAGTCGCCAACTGCGAACCTCAGGTACTTCCTTTGCTTGGGATGAATCGGCACATGAAAGTAAGCATCCTTGCAGTCTAGAGACACCAACCAATCCTGAAGTTGAAGGGCCTGGAGGACCTGAGAAAGTTACCATCTTGAACTTGTCCTTCCTGAGGAGCTTGATCAACCAACCCAAGTCCATGATGGGTCTCAATCCCCCGTCTTTTTTTGGGATAAAAAAATAAGGGGAATAGCATCCGTTGTTCCTCTCCGCTACAGGTACCAGTTCTATGGCGCCTTTCTCCAGCAGGGATAGGATTTCCTGCGCAAGGAGTGGATCCGGACGCTTCAAAGAGAGCTTCCCTGGTGGATTGTCGTGAGGCCTCTGCCGGCAGGGAAGACAGTAGCCGTGGGCTATGATCTCCATAACCCACACATCTGAAGTAATGGTCTGCCATTCTCCAAGATGCTGCGCAAGTCTGCCACCAACCAGCGAACCATGAGACATGGCCTCATGACTGAGCGGATGCGGCTGCTGCAGTGCATGAGGGCAAAGAGGCAACTGCCTGAGCGGCTTTGGCACCCCAACTACCTTATGGCCCCTTTGACTGGCAGCTCCCGTCGATCTACCAAAGGAAGAGTGGTGCCGAAAGGAACCTCCCCTCCATTGTTGTCCCCTAGGACGAAAAGGCGGAGGTTGACGAACTGCAGCGCTCAAAAACTTTGCTGCAGCTTTGGAGGTCTGCAACCTCTCAAGGCTCTCGTCAGCCTTGCTGCCAAACAGATCAACACCATCAAAGGGCATGTTCAAAAGACGGGATTGCACAAATCCTGACTTCCGCAACCACGCAAATCTGCGTATCACAGTGCTCGCAGCCATGGACCAGCTGACACAGTCTGCCGTGTCCAAACCAGACTAAACGGCCTCGCACATGGCATCCTTGCCATCTTGCACGAGTGCTAGAAAACCATCCCGTTCCTAATGTTGGCAACCACTGGTCGATGCAGGACGCAACGCGTTCAGTGGTCTGACATGAGGTACGGCTACGAGTGGTTGATTAGAGCCAAACAGGTGATGGGCTTGGCTTGGAATGATGTAGAGTCTATCTGGTTCAGAGATGCAAGCAACAGCGGTTCGAAGTCGAGCAAGTACCAAAAACAGTACCAGATGTCCCCGTTGGTTTGACGGCTGGTATCCAACACCCTGATGTGACCCCAGTCCTATTTTGTAGGTTCTGCTCTTAGATACCAGTTTACCAGGACAGCTCCTTCTAAGGGGCTGTCTTGAGAGAGCGAGAGAGACCGGGGGGGGGCTACTTGGCCGCACAAAGGATAGGCACAGTTCTCTTGTCATGCTGGCAGGCCAGGCCAATCTGTCTAACCAAAAGAGACACAAGCCTTCCACAGCTGGCCTGGGCTCACAGTGTTAATACATGCATCATATAAATCAGACGCGGCTCTTAATATTATTGTAATCCCTCCACCACTACATCACACAGGTTATGGCATACATTTTTAATTCTGCTGCCACCAGGTGGGGGTGTTTAACACAATTATATGGAATTTGCAACAGAGATGAAATGAAATGCAACCTCTGCACTGCAGCGACTTAGCTGTCACATAAGCTGTCAAAAAGCAAAAAGGGTGCCTGTGACCTCTGACTCTGCTCTGTGCCACTGGAGAGCAGGTGCTGCAGATCAAGAGACTGATGCATAAGTGCACATGTGTATGTCATGGAGCTTACAGAAAGGGGAGGGGGATCCTGGTGACCGGGCCACCCTTTCTGAGCAGGGGTGGACTGAAAACCAAAAGAGGCCCTGGAAATCATTTTTAAAATGGCCCCATATTGCATATTTTTGGCAAGCCCAGCACCTTTCCTAGGAGAACATTTTGAAATAAAATAGTTAGCCACACAAAAGAGGCCCGTGATGCAGACACCCACCCGGAAATCTCCAGAGTTCCCTGTAGGCCAGTCCACCCCAGTTTCTGAGATGGAATTACCTACATCATCGTACTAATCAATAACAATCAAAAAAGCCAGGGCTTTTACACCCTTGACTGACGATGGCAATTCCTCACCGCTACATTATGCATACGAGTTCTAAACAGATCATTGCACTGAGCCATCAGACAACCAGGTCATGTAGCTTTCATTTACAGGGGGGGTTCCACTTGCAATGTGGGTAAAACAACTTAGAGATTATTGAAGCTAAAACCAAGCTGATGATTGTGCCGAAAGGAGTAAAAACCATGGAAAAAACAAACTTAGCCCTAGAGGGGAAAGTGATCGAGAAAGTGGCCGAATTTAAATATTTGGGGGTGATGTTGGACAATACAAAAAACGAGACAGGAATGCAGAAATTTCTGAAGGCCAAAACAAGAAAACTGACAGTGCAAGGGCATGCAATAGACAAGAAATGTGGCCGCTTCTCGCTGATTCCGGTTATCAACTTTTACAAGGCGAAAGTCGTCCCCACTCTAATTTACAGAGCCGAGGCGATGCCAAACATTCCACCAGTTTTTTGGATCACCCTGGAGGCAAGTTTTTGGGAGAAAAATTGTGGGTCTTCCTATCTGTGTCCCGATGGCCTGTATTAGAAAGGAACTCAGTCTACTCTCCTTGTCGGCCTCAGTGAGTTGCAACTCTTTGATGCTCTACCGCAAATGTTTTCTTGCGGAACAACCCTCTGTTTACAACTTGATCATACAAGAAATAAAAGACGCTGGTTGCAAGATGCTTACTAGATGGGCCCAGAGAAATCAAGAAATTCTTCACGAGGTGGCCCTGGACGAGGAGATCCTTATGAATAACCCGGTGAAGGTTTTTTGAAAAGATTCAAACAGCTTGATTGGATCAAGACTGGCGAGAAAGCATCAGCAAATAGATTGACGACTCACCTGCCTTGGAACCACAAACAATTAAACGAGATACAACCATTTATCAAATTATCTCCATCAAAAAAAGCCCGAAACTTGTTTTTGAGAGCAAGATTGAATCTATTACCTACAAACGAAATTCTCTCTATATGGGGACTGGCCACCACAGTCGGATGCAGACTTTGTGGCTCTGCTGAAACGAAAGAGTCTATCCGTCACTTACTCTTGAGTTGTCCCTCAAGCCAAGATCGCTTTACGTGAAGCGCTTATTCTCAGACTTTACGCTGCAGGATGAAGACCTTTGCTGGTCAAGACTGATGACGGGTGAAAAAAACCACCTGGATGTTGGCAACATACAACATCCTACAAGATGTTCTAAAAAAACTTCCCGTCACAAAAGGGACTGGTGCCTGAGCAAATGGTTAAACGATTTACTGAGTGATGGCCCTTAGTGTACATTTTATCTCCAAACTTTTGTTCTCTTTTATGAAATCAAGCTACTTCAATTGTAAAAATCTTAATGATTAAAACACAATTAATAATAAAAAATAAAAAAATGGGGGTAATCACCAGAGCACCCTCCCCTCCCATTTACCTATTTACCCACCCAACTAAACCTACAGAGCAAGTTTCGTCACAATAAACATGCCTCTCCAAATTCTGCTTGCCTATATGCAATCACAAACAATTAACATCCCGTGACAACAAATAGTACTTTACCTGCCAGTGAAAAGCGCACTGTCAGCCAGACAGACATCAAAAATACCAACAGATTATCAATAAAGGTTTCAATAAATATAACACATTCACTGTGGAAATCCCACTAAATTTGCGAAGTGAAAAAACGGCAGAAATTATTTGGGGTTAAATGAAAATATGAAATTAGCCCAATAACTACCATTAGAGATTAGGAACTACATCCCTGATGTATCTGACATCAACTGCTATTCTCGTCAGGGCCAGTGTGGAAACAAATCAGTACAAAATCAGAACTGGACATTTTCTTTAAACAGTATTGGTGTCGGGGGGGTGTGGCCTGGAGCCGACTCGATGAGGTCGCTCCTCTGAAGCCGCCCGTGGATTGCCCGCTGCGGTGCCTGAATTTATGCGGTTCCTGGGCCCTAATCGATCCAGCGACTTCGGCCGCAGACGTAGGAGCCGCTGGAGAATAAACTGTCCTGAGATGAGGGGCTGATATCGGAGCTTTATGCTCCAAACCGCAGTCCAGATCCCGGCTTCCCCCCCGCCCGAGAAAACCAAGATGGCGGACGCACGGCTGTGCGCGCACGGCACGGGGATATGGAGGCGAACGCGGTCGCAGCATACAAGCTGGGGGAGTTGAGCGCCCGAGCGTGGCGAGCGGACTGGCACCATCTATCTGCGGAGAGCGGCCCGTCCCTCCCCCCCGAAGCACCGGAGCCTGAATCTGAGTGGAGGATCCCTGGCAGCGGAGGCCGCGGCAGAGGCGATTGAGGCGGTCGGTGTGCAGAGAGGTCCCTCCTCCACCCGCCTCTGCATCAACCCCGGGAGGATCCTGCACCGGAGCTAAGCCCGGTAGCCCTCCTGCAGCCAGAAAGAGGTAAGGGCCACAACTCCTTGGTAAGTGATCCGGGGAGACGCCTGAGAGCTTTCGCGGTGACCCACCCCTGGTGGATTCCTCATCATGCCCCGTGGCCTCTGTGGATGGGCAGCCCGGCGCCCGCCCGGACACTCTGCACCCCCCCACCCCCAAGAGATCCCGACCCACGCTGGTGGTAGGCTTCTTCTCCCCCTCCAACCTTCTGAACTCTTCCTGGGGCGCCCCTGCCCACGTCCTTGTTCCCTGCCGACAGGGCTATAATCTGCACGAGTGAAGTGACACACCTTGGCTTCTTGCAAGGCTGCAGAGCTTTTGGCGGCCATTTAGTCGCCGCCGACAAGCAACACAATGTCTAGACCACAGAAATCCTCCAAGTCCTCAGACATAGCAGCTATGTTGATGTCATCTGAAAAAACGAAGAACTGGACTCCTGCCCCTCTGCCTCGCGGGAATCTCTGGATAACAAGGGACCACTGGCGACCAGAGAAGATATCCGGGAATTTATGGCTGATATCAAAGCAGAATTCAGGTCCTGCATGACAGAACTTTCTGCCAAGCTCGAGAGTACAGACAAAAGGGTCTCAGAGGCAGAACAGAGACTGGGGGAGGTTGAGGATCGCTCCCGGGATCATTCCTCTGCCTTAGCCGAGGTCCAGCGTTCAATCAGATTCCTGCAGGACAAATGCGACATTCTGGAATACAAACAGGAGGACCTGGAAAATAGGGCCCGGCGCAACAACCTCTGTATCCGAGGGGTTCCTGCCTCGATCCCTGACAAGGGGCTGGCGGAATACGTGGGCCTCTTCTTTCAAACCCTCCTCCCGGACCTTGATGACTCGCAGCTGCTCCTAGACCGCACTCACAGGATGAACCCTCGTCGCGGAGAGGAATCGGATGGCCCACCTGACGTTATCACCAGGGTGCACTTCTTCACCACGAAGGAAGCCATCTTGGCGATCAGCCGTTCCAAGGATGACATCACCTTCCAGGGGACCCCCCTCCAGATTTTTCAAGATCTATCCCCTCTCACGCTCCAGAGGAGGCGAGCCCTCCGCCCGTTAACTACCTTTCTTCAAGCCCAAAAAGTCAGCTACAGATGGCTTCATCACACTGCTTTGCAATTCTCCTACAAAGGCTCTGTAAGGAGAATTAGCCACTTTGAAGATGCTAAAAACATCTTGAACCCGGACGCTTCCAGCCCCTCATCTTCACCGCCCAGAGAGGCGTCAGCCAGCTCGGACCCTGTGGCGGCTCCTATTCCCACACAAAACTCCTGGTCGAAGGTCCCGAGATTCCGGAAAAGGAAATAGCCTAGCGGGGTCCCGTGATGAGGACGCTGACCCTTACATTCTGGACCCGAGCAGCACCCACAGGAACACAGATGAGCGCAATTCCTAATGCAGCGGGCACCACTCCACGGCTCATGCCCAGCTCCCAGGTACTTTCCACCAATGAGTCCTTGGAGCGATCCACTAAGACTATTGATGATCTTGGCCACGTTGGCCTTCCAGTATTCGTTGGCCCTGTTGGCCAGGGGTGGGGGGGCTTCCGACCCACAACCGGTCTGCCTGCCCTAGTTAAATCTCGGTCCTCCCGTTAGCGGTCCGAGCAAAATACCCCGAAGGCAAGGGTACCTATGGCTCCACACTCCGCGACGTGATGGCTAATTCCTCTACATCTCCCCCCCCCCTCAGTGCTGGTCTGAGCCCCCGGAGCTGGTCCCGGAACACCGGACTCTGCGCTTTGTCCCCCTGAATGTCAGGGGATTGAACTCAGCTCCAAAACGCAAGTCCATCCTGCAGAAACTCCAGAATGACAACGCGGCAGTGGCGATGCTACAGGAGACTCAACTACTGCCGGCAGATCACGGTCGCTTACGCTCCCGGAACTTTCTAAAGCAACTCTTCGCATCTGGGAATTCTAAGAGAAGCGGCACAGCAATCCTGTTTGGCAAGGGGCTGAACCCTCAGATTCTAGATTCCATGAGCTGCCCGGAGGGGCGATACATAGCGGTAAAATGTCTGATGCGGGGACAATTGTACTCCATAGTTTCAGTGTATGCGCCCAACTCAGGCCAGGCGCTTTTCTACGAGTCGCTAAGTACAGCTCTCTCCCCCTTCCTGGAAGGCCAGATTGCGAGTGATTTCAATGGGGTCCCGGACACCATCAAGGACAAGTCGCACCCGTCCTCTTCTACAGCTTTGGCTCTCCTGCAATTGTTCAGAACTTTAGGGGTGGTGGACTCGTGGAGGGTACTCCATCCGTCTAAAACAGACTTCTCTTTTTACTCGTATGTCCACTGAACGTTCTCCAGGATAGACCTTCTCTTGGTATCCCCACAAATCTTTACATTCACCGACGATGAACAATAGGTTCCAGAATCCTGTCTGATCACGCCCCGCTGGCCCTGGAGATCCGAGTGCAGGAACCACTTAATCCCCAACAGCGTAGATGGACGTTATATGACCAGATTCTGAAAGAAATGCCTCTCAGAGACACAATCGCAACCACGATCACCAATTTCTAAGACACCTCCCCCGCCAACAACTGGGACGCAATGAAGGCAGTGGTGAGGGGGGGGAACTGATTGCGCAAGGAGTGGCCTACCACAGACATGGACGACAAACTCGTCAGAGCCTCGAGGAAGAACTAAAGCTGAAAGGCTCCATAAGGAGAAGGGCTGGACCCCTAAAACACAGCGGGCTATCCGGATAGCGCAGAAGAAGATTGAGGCCCACTATGCTCAACATACAGCCCACCAAATGGCAAAGGTTAAGCAGTTTTACTATGCCAAGAACACCAAGGCAAATAGACTACTGGTGGCCAAACTAGCCAAGACAATCAACATGGCAAAATTCAATACGCCGATCAGGACAAACTTCGGCTTGCAACGGCCCACCTGACCCAGGTGATGACCGCTCCTGTGCTAAACGTGGGAGAACAAAAAGGAATATCTCCGGGAAGCAGCACTGCCCCGACTAAAGAAGACAGCCTATGACTCTTTGGAGGCGCCGATCACCGACGAGGAAGTGGACGTGGCGATAAAAGCCCACAAATCCCGGGCCCCCGGCCCGGATGGATTTACAGCTAAGTTCTACAAGATTTTCAAACCTCAATTGTTAGCGCCTCTGGTGCAGCCGTTTAACTCATTCAGAACCACAGGCACGATAACCCCGTCCATGCAGGAGTCAATCACTGTCTTACTGCCAAAACCGGGAGGCGATCCGAGGAATCCTGTGCCATATAGACCTATTGCTCTACTTAATATTGATGCTAACATATATTCCAAAATTCTCGCAACACGCCTCTCCCAGGTCTTGCCGGAGATAATCAGCGCCGACCAAACTGGCTTCTTCAAACATCGTTCCACCGCCAACAACATCTGCAGGACCTTAGACCTGGTGGAGCTGGCCTCCCGGGAGTTCGTGTTGCTGGCCCTGGATGCAATTAAGGCATTTGATAAAGTAGACTGGACCTTCATGAGGCTCACCCTCGAAGCGTTTGGTTTCGGCCCAGAATTCTGCACTATGACACTGGCTAACTATAAAGCGCCCAAAACCCTTCTCAGAGTCAATGGCACCCTCTCCTCCCATATCGTCTTAACCTGTGGAACCAGACAGGGATGTCTGCTGTTGCCGCTCCTTTTCGCACTAATCATGGAGCCGTTCGGCCAGCGGATCAGGCTGAACCCTGCAATCAAAGGCTTCCAATCGGGCTCAGCGCATCATAAACTGGCCCTCTACACGGATGATGTCCTTCTGACCATTACGGAGCCCCGCTCTTCCCTCCCTCAAGCCCTGGCAGAGATAGCAAGCTATGGAAGGGTCACGGGCTTTGCCATCAATTTTCGGAAGTCAGTGGCCCTGGCGGTGGGCCTATCCTCGACAGACCGAGAAGCCCTATTCTCGCTGTGCCCAGTACAATGGACGACCAGCAAAATCAGTTACCTGAGAGTCCAGATTCCAGCTAACCCAAGCGAGGTTTACCGGGCTAATTTCCCCCCATTATTTACGGCCTTGGAGGCAGACCTCAAGCGGTGGCCAGCACAGGAGCTCTCGCTGATGGGCCGTATCACTGCGTGTAAAATGAAATTGCTACCGAGGTTCCTTTACGCTTGCTCCTCTCTCCCGGTCCCGATTCCAGCCCCAGCCCTCCAAAACCTACAGAAGAAAATGTTGCAGTTTATTTGGAGGGGGAAAAAAGCCAGGATCTCTAAATCCACGATGTTGGGCAACGCAAAGCTCGGCGGTCTCGGGGTTCCAGATCTACAAAAGTGACGGCGGCCCAGCTGGCCTGTATTCAATCATGGCAAATACTTACTAACCGCCCTAGATGGGTGGATCTCGAACAGGCGCAGCTACCCCTCCCTCTACGCTTTCTCCCACACGCCCCTCCTCCGGAGCGGCGGCGATGGTGGGAACTATTGGCGTCCACTAAACATACCATCTCGGTCTGGGACAAAGCGCTGAGACTAAAGAAGATTCCAGTGGGATTTAGCCCCCTCGCCCCAGTGTTCATGAACCCGACTTTCTCTCCTGGCCTGTCAATTCGAAACTTTGGGCCCTGGATCGTTGGAGGCCTGGAGACCCTGGGACAACTCTACGAGGGGGGTCAACCCTGCACCTTCGAGCGATGCAAAGAACTCTTCAAGATTCAGGAACAGGATAGGTTCACGTACATCCAGCTACGCCACTGGTGCACTCATCCACAGACCGGACAGGCAGCCACCTGCCCCCCAACGGCCATTGAACTGACCCTTACCAAGCTGCCACCCCGAGGGAGAATCTCTACCCTGTACAAACACCTAGGCCACCCTATTGAGGACCAACTATGGGTTGATATCTGGTCCCGGGCCCACACCTCTTCATCATGTATCACAAATAGGGAATGCGCCTATAAGATCCTCCTCCAGTGGTATTTCCCGCCCTTAAGACTCCATCACATGCATCCCACTCTCGACCCACACTGCTGGAGACAATGTGGCCAAGTAGGCTACTTCTTCCATATGTGGTGGTCCTGCCCCAAGGCCCAAGCCTTCTGGAAACATTGCCTGGTGACAATTGCAGACATTACTCAAGTGCAACTGCCCCTAGAGCCTGAACCTATTCTCCTTGGAGCCCCAATTCCTGGAATCTACCCAAGGTCAGGGCCCGAGGCCAAACTATTATCCCAATGCTTATTGGCGGGCAGGAACGTGATAGCCCGCACCTGGAAGACGGCAGAAGGTCCCCTCATGCCGTTCTGGTGGTTGAAGGTCTGGGACATCTTGATAGCTGAGAGGGTGACGGCCGCCGGGGCAGGCCTTCTACATCGATTTCATAACATCTGGGGTCCGGTCCTCGACTATGACCAAAATTTCCTAGCTTTGACATTTAAGCCCCAATTGGCCAGGAGAACAATACGAGCTGGGGAGCCCCAGCGGGAGCAGGGGTAGAAACTTGAGACTGGGGGAGGGAATGGGAGAGATATCGTATTGTATTATACTGTGCATCATGTCGCAAATGTTTAAGTTATGTTTTGTGATAACCTGCCTTCTTAAAATAAACACGTTAAAAAAAAACAGTATTGGTGTCTAGACGAAATGCAGCGCTATGGGTAGTGGCTGGGCTCCGCAGACTCTACTGCATTTCTCTGCACTAGCAGACTGTACTTTATCCTTAAGAGACCTGAAAGCAGCCCCCCCCCGCCCCCCCTGACTAGTACCCTAGAGAAGAACATATGCCTCAGCAAAAGTTACCGGTTGGTGAACTCGCCACTTTCTGCACCAGGAGAGGGGAGGCCTACATGGACATAGTGCACTGCCCCACCAATGCAGAGCACAATAATGAGGAATCTAACCCTAACATGCAAAGGGCTCCATGCCATCTGTATCCTGGTTGACCTTACAAAAGATTGATATATTAGTTTGTGCAGTGCAAAGCCAGCCACTGGCCATGGAAAGCTTAAACCCACCCCAATTGGGGATGTTCGAGGCAGAAAGCAGCACTCTGCCTGGGGAACAGATGGGAAAGGGGCGCTACAGCAAGAGCCTGTCAAATCTTTCACCTCTTAGAACAGAGTTTTCACGTTTAAAAATCATTAACTGTAGCAACAGCAAATGAACAGTGGCAGGGAACAGAAATCTGTCCTGCCAATAACAATGCCTCTTGTGAGAAACCTGAAGGTGTCTCAGCCGCTAGTGCTCGGGGTCTATCATTCAGGGGGCCAGGACACAGCCATCGTTTTTGAATCCAGTTCCTGGGGGGTGGACCAGTGCGGGAGGATCACCTGGGTGAGGGATCTTCGGGGAGTGGAAGTGGGACACCGGATGGCGAGACGCAGTATCCCCTTCCCTGTAACACCTTTACCCCATCCTACCAAGTAGGATACTTAGGAACTCAACCCCGACCCCTTTTCCAACACACTTTTTCTCAGAGACTGCTCACTGAGAGAAAATGGACCAACACCCGAGCTGTATACCTGGCATGTCCCAATACAATATTCAGGCAGGGTCAGGCAATTACTGATCATTACACACACCTGACTTCCATCACACTTCCCCACATGGATAAAAGGCAGAACACGAAAGCACACTCTGAGCGAAGCAAAGCACACGAGGAAGCAGCAGTTCCAGATGGCAGTTTTATAAAAAGGCGAAAGACAGCAATACCGAAGAGGATTGCAAGGAGGGAAGTGCCCTTGACCTTTTCAACAAAAGACTGTTCCTTTCATGAACCTTCGAGAACAGGAAAAGCAAGACCAGGAATCAAGGCTGAAGAATCTTTCATTGTGTGCCAGAGGTATCCGGTGCTCTCCCACGTCGATAGTCAAGGTGGGGAGAATCGTTTGCAGCTGTGGTACTGTTATTGGCTCCTACAACAAAGTAGTGCCAGTGAAGTCAGCACAGCCGGTGATTTGGGGAGAGTGATACCTGGCCGGTCTGTTTGAAGCCAACGTTGCAAGCGGCAACATTGTATAGTGAGAACTGAAGAGAACAGTGTATGAAGCGTATGTGGCAAGCACCAAACACAATTAAACATCAGATGAGTAATTGAACTTTGAAGCCAAGATACAATACCGTAGACAGAGTGGTCCGGGATAACATGGTTGCTTATTCGAAAGTCTCTGTTAGATATCCAGCTGAAAGGTGGAAAATGTGAAAGGTGATAAAGAATTGTAAAATCGACTTGGTGCTGCAACGGATCAAGCAAAACCCTATGCATATTCGAAAGTCTTCAATAATTGAGGAAAAAGTATATGAAGTTGATATGAGCGCAATTGAGGGGGACCCAAGATCTGAGCCCGGATGAGGGGGACCCAGATCTGAGCCCGGCTGAGGGGGACCCAGATCTGAGCCCGGCTGAGGGGGATCCGGGGTGAAGAACATTGTGTTGAGAGGATCTGAGCCCGGCTGAGGGGGATCGAGGTGAACAGTGAATCACCTAAAAGAATGAGTATTTGTGAAAAACTGAAAGAGGAAAATAACTTATTTTATCAAGCCCTCTGAATGAAGAGACTTTGAAAGACAGAGACTTGGGCCAGAAGGTCCTGTTGCTAATGATTGAACTGTATCCTGTGCTAAGCTCTAGTGTACCGCCTTATCCTGTGCTGAAAACATGGGGAAGGGAGGCCAAAGGCCTGAACATCCTGATGTATCATTTTGTGAACACTTTTCTTTTCCCACACTATTTGTATTTAGCTGTAAGGATTGGCAATAGGTTTATTAGTATAGGCCCTTTTATTTTGACAAGAAACCACTAGGACTGAGTTCTCATTATTTGATGGTCGTAACTTGCTCCCATCTGTAGATTTAGGCTTAGATAGGCGTTTTGCAAAAGCTTTTTAAGTTCAATAAACACCCTTGAACTGTGTTCACTTGTGTCTGTCTTGCTGCTGATACCATGCTTTTCTTACACCCAATCGCCTAATGACGAAGCCAAGGATATAACTGCTTTACTTCCACTTTTAATGAGTCACCCATCCCGATGATTAGCATCTCTTCCTGAATTGTATTGTATTGTAGTTGTCATTTATACAGCGCCTTTTACCATTATTATAGTCTCAATGCGCTAGTGGTGGGAACACCCTCAAGGACTGAAGTACAGAGTGTTGGATCACGGAGTAGGATTAGAATGAGTGTGTACATTTGGCCACGGTAAGGCTTAGCAGGGCTGGCCATGCCCTGGTAGAAAGCAACCCACGAGGTCAGACATGTGGATGCATGCTGAGAGGGGCCAGGAGGTTGTGCGAGTGGTAGAGACTCGCTATGTGTTCAGCTGGCCGGAATTTGTTGTAGGTCTTCGCTGCATACTGATGTCAAAGGTGTTGAGGTGTAGTCTGGTGTAGGTAGGTGTAACAATTATGTGACCAACGAGACCAAATTTGTCGTAGTTGTTGCTGTATGCTGATGAGTGCAGTTGGCCATGCCTGCGACCAGTGTCCACCAGAGTGTGTTGCATTTATGCATACCTGGAAAACTCGGATGGAGATTTATTGTATGGGTACCATATCAGGTAGTGTCATCCTCTGTTGATTCTTGCGGCTGCGACAAAAAGGTTAGCAACGGCAAAAGGCTGTGTTTCGCAGAGTGCCACAAGTAGAGTTTAGGCTGTACTTTCAAATACTTCCAGGTGGACAGCATGGTGAAACTTCACAGATAGTGTGTACGCACTAAACTTTCACAATTGTTAGCTTTACCATCAGATGCCAACCCTATAGTTCATCCAGGAGCGAAACCCGTCTACCGCTCACGTCCTTCCTGTGCGATTCATGGCAAGTTCCTGAATGCGATATGGGGCAATGAGAAACCACCACCTGATCTTCTGGCACGAGACATGGTCATGGCAAGCAATTCCTAACAGAACAATGCCTTGCCAGACATCACAATCTATCAGCGGGCAGTGGTGCTATGATTCTGTCTCAACAACCTTGATTGTGATTTGCTTGTTTTCCTTGTACATGACCTTTGCATGATCAATCTTGTGATATTTCATGGTGTGAGAACGAGATGATGGCCTGTGTCCAGCTAGTGGTGTTTGAGAGAGCCAAGGTAATGATTGGTGCTTGAATAGGGTGTGAGGTCTGGGCCTCCGTGATAACAGCTGTCGCTGCCTGGAGCAGTGAGGGTGGGACCGCCGTGATAATGGCGGGCACCACCTGGTGGTAAATGTTCGAATGCTTGGATTGGGAAGCAGAAGGTAAGCGACAGTTTTCAGGATAAAGTGGGAAATAGCCAGGTTTTGGGGAATTTTTTGAAGGAAAGGTAGTCCTCTGTGCAGCGGATGTGCAGAGGAAGAGTGTTCCAGATGGTGGGAGCAAGTATAGAGAAGGCTGAGCCGCCAACTGTAGTGGAGTGATGAGGGGGAATAGCGAGGAGGAAAGCTACTGATCAGATGTTTCTGGGGGATTAGTAGTGGATGATCTTTTCCTGTAGGAACTCTGGTCTTGTATTATGGAGGGCTCGCTGTGTGATGCACATGGCTTTGAAGGTCGCACATAGGCTGATAGGGAGCCAGCGTATAACTCTGAGGGCAGGGGTGATAAGTTCTCTGGGCAAGAGGGCAAGTAATAGTCTGGCTGCAGAGTTTTGGATTTGTTGGAGTTTCTTGTGCCAACCTGTTGGGACGCCAAGATAAATGGAGTTGGCGCAATCTATGAGAGAGATGATGACGGCGTATTGTGGAGACTCTGAGGATAGGAGAGATGGGGAAAGATTTGCTTTAGGATGCACAAGTGGAAGTAGCAAGTTCTGGATACAGAATTGATGAGTTTGGAGAGAGAGAGATATAGGTCTGAGTTCAGGGTACATCCAAGATTTTTAATGGATGAGTATGCAGCAGGTGGGGTTCTCGGGGATTGTGTCCATGGTATAGGCTGGGGAATGAGAGCAGACATGCCTCATATTAGGATTTCTAATTTGCTTGGGTTGAGGATAAGGTGCTTGGTCGTCATCCATAGGTCTAGAGGCAAGATGCAAGGTCGGGAAAGGGGGGAGGCTCGAGTCTTTGGACTTTTGAAAATGATGTAGGTGTCGTCTGCATAAACGGAGCAGGTAAAGTTGTGCGAGTGGATGAAAGCCAGCAATGGGTTTAGGTAGATGTTAAAGAGGAGGGGAGATAGAGGGACCTTGAGGGACCCCTTTTGTGACAGGGTGAGGGGCAGAGGAGAAAGGTGGAAGGAGAATGATTTGTGAGCGATAAGAAATTAATGAGGGGATCCAATTGAGGGTGGGATCTTTGATGCCTAGGGTGAAGAGCCTGTTCCTGAGTTGATGGTGTCAAAGGCTGCAGGTAGCTCGAGGAGGATGAGTGGTGCGCATAATTCTGAATGGGCAGAATTGGGAGGGAAGATGCATCTAATGGGCCAAAGGAAGGCGTAATAGATAGTCTCTGGGTCTCAGAGGAAGGGGGTGGGTTGACAACCCAACTGTTTAATGCACCTATTGCAGCTATGTGTAGCCTGCAGGCAACACACCCAGCTCATGGTGTGATGCTGATATAGGTTTTCTTGCTCTGTGGGGTACCTGTAGACACCTCACATCACACAGAGACGGTGCCCTGTTTGAGTCCCAGCTCAAGTAACTCACCAACATTAACCGCTAGGCTTCACTTTATTTTCCTCGATTTTTTCAGGTCATTTGGGACAGCTTATGTATGAGGTTTGTATGACGGTTACACGGCCAGAGGGCACAAAACAAAGTCAACACTGATAGGGGGCATTACAGAAGCCTGGAGGGGCGTTGGGTGGGTTGATGATAATTATTTATATACCTCTTTCGCCAAAGCGATGTACATAGAACATATTTATATACATTTCACATCCCAAACAGAAGTTTGTGTGATCACTCATGAACCCACTCATGATCTGCTTTTTAAAAAACGGTCCTCTCGTTCACGCTTCCCCCTCACCCCACCCCTCCATAAAATGTTATGGATGGCTCACCGCCTGAGTTTGTGATGCCTGTTAAACATTAGGGAAAAAAAGAAGAGATACGAAGAAATATGAGGGTGGTTTTCCCTTGGAGTCGCTGACATATATATATATATCCACCCCACCAAATACAAATACCACATTTGTGTAAAATGCTCCATCAGCGAATCCTCTTGCTTTAATGCACTGTGCTAATAGGTATTGCCATTATTACTCAGCTTGACAGTAATACCTATATAGTTATAAACTCGAGCTCTTTTGATTCAACTGGCAGTGCAATCTCACCATTTCTCCATAGGCCAATCAACATTCGCATTTGGCCCACGGTGACCCACCATTACGTTTGTATGGAAGTGCAGACCTGGGCTCTCCAAAATACATAGTGGCTCTTTCTGGAAGTATAATCATGCAAACATTACGTGTGTGATCGCTTTGCATCAACCAAACTCTTGGTCTAAAAATTCAAAAAAACTGCAGTCCTGCTCTGCGTCACTTCCGCGAGATGAAACGAGGACTCTTCACGGCACGCGCCAGCCTAATGGCACTGCAAGTGACGCAGAAAAAAAACCACCCAATGTAGACGGACGCATTGGATCTTCCAAAATAGCAGGGTAGTTGAAACCCCATAAAAACTCGATGGCGCTGCGGCAAAGCAAGCTGAACAGGAAACCTTTGAAGATGCAGCGCAGGTTAAAAACATGTAATCAGAAGAGGCTGGACGAAAACATTGACGTGTTCCGCTTATATTAAACCGCCATCACAAGGAGGAAGCGTACTTCTTACTGATCAAATCCTATAATTACATTGGTATATATTAAAGTGGGCTGTTAAGCCAGGCTACTGCGGTAACAACACAGCCAGCAAAGCGGCGCAGATTCTGAATACACCACTAAATATCTCATCAGTTCTGGGGGTCGGAAAAGGTATTTTAAACATTAGTCTCTGTGTACACGGAACTGGAGTCGTTTTTCTGCCCAATTTAAAATAGTCTGTTCAACGAGCTAAGCGCCCGGGCCAAGCTCTGCTTGCTGTGACCTGTGTTCAGGTACAAGTCACGTGCAGGGCCCGTATAAATCCCTTCATCCGCCCGTGAATGATAAATGGAGTACCATTAAACAGGCTAATTGCACCATCTTTTACTTACGGTGCTGCGGAAAAGCAAAAATGGTGGATGCAGTCTATACATATAGAACATTTCTTCACTATCCAATTGTCAGCCTTCCATGCTATTCCCTTACTCTTGTTGCCCTTTGCCTTTTTCTACAGAGGTAAAGGTCTGGTTACCCTGGGCGGGGACAGAATACACTGCTTTCCAGACAAGCTTCCTCGCTGTAAGACCATAGTGGCAATGATTGGTGCAGCGCATGATCTTATAAAACAGAACAGAACTATTGGTCTATGTAAAAGGGAAATTTATTTTTGTGCATAATATTTTTGTTGCAATTTGGAGATAGGATAACGAAACGATAAATAATATAAAAAGGTTCAATCAGTGGTCATGTCCTAAAAATGTAAATAACACAGACCCAACAAAAATACAATACAAATGTAAGAACGCCATGCAAGGGTCACACGAGATCGTACATTGACATGAACATACAATTGCAAATACTACTTTACTATCTTGAAAAAAGGAAGAAAACATTGCAAATATATATTCAAATTAGCACATAAGCGCGTGTAAGAAGGGACTCGGATAGGGCACAGAAAGGGTAAAATGTTAAAAGGAGAACTCATCAGCAATAATCAGGAAAAGAGCATCCAGTTTTCCTAGACAATTACATTTGGGGCTCCTAAGGATGGCCTTGCTCAGCCCCTTAAAATCATCTAACATGCATATCGATCTGAGCGAGACTCTCCAATTAGCACTTGGGATGGGGCAGGGGAGTAATCAATCAGGTTCCTTGGATCGCAGGCTGAATCTTCTGATCCAAGCCTGTGTTCTATGGAACCTGATGGCTGCTCCACCCCCGCCTGCACCATATTCCACCCACCCTCCCTTTCCTTTAAAATGTCCCGTCCCCTCCAACTCCCAGCTCCACTCACCTCGTTACTTCAGCAGCCGCAGCACCCCACACCGGCATCCTGCTGCTCCATGGAAATGGAAGAGGGGCTACGTTTGGGGCCCGCCTTCCTGACCTATGGCGGCCATTTTATAAAAAAGTATTTTGATTCAATGAACAGGACGTCATGAAGCATCCCGTTCATTAAATCAAAATGCAATGCTCGTAGCACCCCGGATTTCTGGATTGGAAACGCAGGGTGCTAATAGCAATAACCACCAGTTCTATGGGCTGGAACGGGTGGCAACAGCACCAGGAACCCTCATTATAGACCCTCGCTACGCTCGGATCACGGCCATAAGCTCCCATTCCAGCCCATGGAATAGGTGCTTACTGCTTAAAGGAATAGTGCGCTCAAAAATGTTATTGTCCCGAGCATTCAGGTATGTGGTTTTAAGCAAACTGATCGATCGTAAAAACATTTCCTATTCACCTTACCTTAGTTTTTTGCATTTTTACACATGCAAAATCCACGAGCGGGGCGCGGCCATCTTGTGCTAATCTTATCCGCGTGGATTTATCACCCTAAATTCAAGTGCCCCTGCGGCACTAAATCATATCACCCGCCCCAGAAACTGACATCACTAGATGCGTACGGCCCATTTCACAACGCGAATGCACGTCTTGTGTCAACGTTCTCGGTGCGCCAGCTAATGATGCGTCTCCATGTAAATGGCAGGACGCCTCTTTCCACAATAAGTATAAAAACAGACAGTTTCTCACCAGACAACATCAGAGTTGCTTTTTCAGTCGTTTCACTGTTTTTTTTTGTATAGTCTGTGACTCGTTTCTGCAGTGTTTTCAGCTATCTTCGTTGCACGGAGCCCCTGGAAACAGATACTTATACTAGCATTATTATTGATATCAATTTTGTTGTATATTGTTAACAATACAGCCCTGCCAGAATGAGCCGGAGTATTCCGAGGCGGAATTACTTGATGGAGAAAGATGCAGAAACAATGGGGCATCAGACAACAGTTGGGAAGAGGAATCAATGGATCCTGAGCCAGAGCCTAGTCGCATGGAAGACGTTTCCACCTGTTGTACCTGCAATCGGTGCAAGGTCATGCCAACAGAGGAGGAGAACTGCTGCTGCCGATAAAACTCTGGATGCTTGGCCTACATATCGGAAGCAGACACACCACAGCTATCTGTTACCAAGCTGCATGACTTCACGGCAGCCTGCCTCACAAGGTCCGTGTTGAGGACTAGGATGGTGCTTATGCACAAACTTCACACAACAGTTCGCCCTTGCAACCCAAGTAAGGAGTAATTTGCCGTAACTTTGATCTACCACTGCCAAATGAATGTAGTCTGCCAATTGAAAACATTTCTCGCGCTTTGGGGAAATCAGAGTGTTCATCTCATGTGCCTTTCACGTTCAACTATGAAATAATATTTCTCTGTGCCCCAAAGGTTATGGATTGCATGGGTGTTCACTATTGTAATGCGTCTACACTTCAAAGCCCAAGTTGATTGATCCATGAAGTAACATTTGTACAGGCAACTATGCCATAGGATACAGGGTGCATTTTCAAGTAAAGTTTTTACACTCATCAGGTTCATTTAAATACAGTATGTGTGTTTCTCTTCCACTGGTGGTACAGGCTGGTGGCCTACCGTTCATTTACATGGTGGCTTTATGGGAGTCTTGGATTCCACGTTCAACGAGTAATACCTGCCTGTTGTTGGTGCCATTCGTGCCAAATCCCCCAGTGACAGCGGACAGTATAGGGGATTTTCCGACACTGTGCTGCAACCCGAAGTATACAATTTGTAGTATATTTGTGCCATCAACATCAGCAACAAAATAAAATACAAAAGAGCTTTTATGAATAGTTGTTTCAATTTTTCAGTGAATCAGGGACATGCTCAATTGTTTATGAGGGAAATGAAAGAATGGTTGGTGCCCTTTTACGCTCACCTCCTCTGCAACAATCTATCCCCCCTCCATTATAAACCGCCAAGATGCCACACACCATGTACACTTCAAAGGTATCTTCCGCACAGGGGTCATTGTTCACATGGCTTCCCCAGACCCTGTGTCTCCAGGCTCCCCTCTCTCGCAGACTCCACCCGTAGAATCCACAGAAATGTGTCTCTCCCTTCAGCAGTGTTCCGGGCCTCATCTGCACGCCTCATGCCCATCCATCCCGTCTCCACTATCAATGGCAGTTCACACATGTGGATGTGCACTCCCAAGGGGCTGCCAGGGTGCGAACGGCCAAGGTGCCAAACACTGTGTACACTTCAAAGGTATCTTCTGCACAGAGGCCATTGACCACATGGCCTCCCCAGACCCAGCATCTCCAGGCTCCCCTCTAGCAGACCCCGGCAGAAACATGTCACACATATACATACACACTCACTTTTCAAATCCTATATAAACCCCTTGATATTTATCCAGAGAACATCTATGAGTACTGGAAGTCATGATCGTGCTACCTGTTCTCCTGCTACCAACTCCCCTGCTTGCTGAATCTAATCGTTTTTTAGTCAAGGAAAGGGCAGGTCACCTTTTAACTTTACTATATTCATCTCTTTCTGATCTCAAATGTTTTATCTATTTCGACCAAATGTATCCAGTAGTGTAATGTTCATTCATTTCATTGACTTTACCATTGTCTAATGTTTCAAGTGTTCTGATCTCGATATATAGCACATTTGAACAGTGTCCATTGTAATAGAATCACATTTTTCTCGGACCAGGTCTGTAAGCACATTTCCTTTTGATGCATGAAAGTACATCCAACTGACAAGTAACAGGTTACGATTTGCGTCATATCAATCAATTCTGTATGAAAGTTATCCGAGCGTATATTCGAATACGCTACACAGGTTTTGCTTCTTTGACCAAAACAAACATTGCATAGAAAGCTGTGATATAATTCCATCAATCTCATGCATACAGTACCATTTCTGTGTCATGTTTTATACTTTTTTTTTATACAGATCTTATAGATTTTTCAAGAATGCCTGCTTGTATGGTTTTGGGTTGCCGTTCTAGGAGCCATGTCAAAAGTCAGGACACTATCCTGCTTACATTCCCGAAGGATATTGATTTAATAAGAAGATGGGTTCGATATTGTGGTTTTGTGGTGGACGAGATTGAAAGTAGAGACCAGGCTGTCTGGGAGACTTGAGGGCCAATCGATTCCGCATCTGCAGTCTGCACTTTACCGCGTATATGTATGACCAATCGAACTACACAAAAAAGGGTCGGCCCAGAATGTTTCGTAAATTGCTTCCAAATGCAATTCCAACTCTATTGATGCACACGCTGCCTCATGTGAGTCCCGGATGATGAATTAGCTGTAGGCGGTGGGGTACTGAAAAGGTAACTTCATGAACGGATTGGTGCTTAAAGTACAGGCCCAAAAGGTTGCATTTTGGCAAAGACGGTATGCAAGCCAGAACATTACTAGCCGTATTAGCGCATAATGAGAAATTGGGTGGAGGACAATTGAGAACTGCCGGAAACTTTGGGATGCTTCATTACACCTTGGCCTTTGCAAAACGAAGCAAAAAATGGGTGGCAAAGCCAATATGCCAGGAAATGGAATTCGATTTTGGGAAAGATCTCACATTGACTGTGTTGGCCATGCATACTCATGGAATGGATCCCGATTTTGTTCCTAGGACACATACAATGCCATAAAACATTGCAAACGAGCCCTGTCCACCTAAAGCTGAACAGTTGACTTCCCGGTATAAATGATTTGCAGCGGTGTTCTTAATATGCTCACTATAACTTTTGGGAAATTTTCCTCAATGTTTCTACATTATACACCAACAATGGAATGCTATTAAACTCGAATTTCAATGCTATAAAAAGTATTAAGTGTTTAATTATGCAGACTTAATCCGGTTTATGATTCATTAATGTATATCTTTTGCCTTCACTTAATTTATATTACTGGTCCTCGAACAATCACATACATGTCTGTGGTTGCTAGGTGCCTGTAGATCCCTCCGCTAGACCCAAACCACATCCAGATATGCAGTGCATGGCTCTGGCGTTGATGGCCTAACAGGAACTGCAGGGCCTGAGCAGGTGGGCTCAGGCCTGGTGGAGTGGAGGTTGTTAGTGCACGGGGAGTTCAGTGGAGATTAATGGGCACTTGGATTTATGACTTGCCAGTGTCTCACGTTATCCGCCAAGCATATTCCTCAGTGAGAACAAGGTGCGCGTAGACGTGGCAATGGGGAGGAGATGGTGTGGGCTGGCTGAGCGAGGCGCTGGGGCTGGGTGAGCTGCATTTGTACAGAAAGATGGATTTTTCGGGCCTAGTAGAAAGCTATCATTCGGGCTATTTCAAAATGGTTTCCTAATGCTGGGCTTGAAACTCTGGTGTATGTGTTATTTGCAATGGGGTTTGGTGAAACGGAATGTCGCAGGGGTTGGCTTTGCCTCCCCCTTTGTTATTACATATGTTATGTTTCGAGAGTGACCAAAGAGGGGGAGTGTGGGCAAGGATAGTCTACTTCCCAACACTAGTAAGATCGTTGTCTCTGTGTTCCCCCTGTGTTGCCGCATCGCACCTTGAAGCAATTGTGCATTGGCACGTTACAAACGCAATCTAATATCATCATATGCTATCACAGTCTGTTTGAAACAAACACAAATGGAATCTTAAATTACACCAGACTTCACTGGCTTCTATTATCTATTTTACCGACCTTCAGTGTAACTGGTGGATGCCAGCAAACAATTCATTTATTTTTCTAACATATTTCCAATGCCACGTTGTTTGGCCGGGCTCATCTCTCCCATGGAGTGAAGGTCACTTTGTTTGATGTTGCTTGTGGGGAGTCCACACTGACGTACAGTATGCTTTAGATTTATGGCTATCCTTCACAAAAACAAAACCTACCAGGCATACATGCTCTAAGGAAGCTTCAATTGTTATTCGACCTAGGACGAAAAGAAGGATTTGCTATGGCTTAAAGGATGGAAGTTGTTGAATACCCACAAAACTGATGAGATTCACTATTTTAAAACCGGCCACTGGAACATTTATTTTCAATCTATGCAAACCGTTGTTCTGAGCGGACACTCTGTGTTACGCCAAGAAAATGGAACTAGCAAATATAAAGTATGTTTAACTATTCAGTTTAAAGACGAGTTTATAGACGAACGAGTAAAGGTTTCATTTTCTGACCAGTATTGCTTGCTTACATTGTTAAGGATTATTAGTTGGAGCATATTGTGACAATTATTCATTGACAACCCGCAAACACAACCTGTATGCAGGTTAGTGATATCCAAACCACTTCGTCCCATGGCATATCAGTGTGTGCTATCAATGTTGTATTATTAGATGTGCCAGGAGCACAACATTTTCCAAGGGGACTTGGTTCGCTTGTCGAAATTTGATGTTGCAAGTTCTGTTAAATTTTTAAACAAAGTAGCAGGCGCCCCTCTCTAGAAAGAACATGGCATGATTACCTGTTATGTGTTTTTTTCACACCTTGAGTATCCGCAGCTGTATGTTTCCATTGTTTGTGTTCATTATTAGGTTTCACCCGGTGCAGAATTACAAGGTAAATGGATACATTTGAGTAAAGAACGGCTGCTAAAATATATTTTTATTATGTTTTATACACAGCTACATTTTGCCGTTCTGCGAATGCCATAGTTTCCAGATTCCAACAGATGGATTTTTCAAGCAGATGCGCCTAAACAGATGGATTTCCATTACGCTGATGTGGGATGATCGCCCGGGACCGATATACCCTCTGGCGGTACCAGCAACAAGGAGCAACCCGTCATCGTTTACGGTGGTCTAGCAAGAAGCGGATGCCAAAGCCTTGCGAATCAAGGTGCATCGAATGCGCATCTTCTCCCAAAGGAACACTGTGTGCCCCATGATAACGTTTTGATACTCTAACCCAATGACATTCAGAATTGAGTGGTAAATTGAAATCACTGGATGTTCCCCAAGCGTTTTTTTGTGAAATAAAAGCAGAGTATTGATGTTTCCTTTAAAAAGTGTTCTCTATTCTGATTTGGGACGCGCTGTGCTGTGAGAGGATGTGTGTATTGATATTCCAGGTTCTGCGTCAACTGACGTTAAGACTTAGGTGATGACTGGGCGCGTTTGGCTACGCTGCCCACCAACATCAT
Organism: Ambystoma mexicanum; assembly: GCF_040938575.1. Taxonomy (NCBI): domain Eukaryota; kingdom Metazoa; phylum Chordata; class Amphibia; order Caudata; family Ambystomatidae; genus Ambystoma; species Ambystoma mexicanum. Next base: position 677,512,335 of record NC_090934.1, read on the forward strand.
GAAAATAGGTGGAGAATATCGCTAGGAATAGTAATGTTAGCTTCAGTGGCGGGTGATAGATTTAATGCCGCAGGGGCACTTGAATTTAGGGCGATCGATCCACGGATAAGATTAGCAAAAGATGGCTGCGCCCCACTCGCTGATTTCGCATGTGTAAAAGTGCGAAAAAACTAAGGTAAGGTGCATAAGAAAGGTTTTTACGAATGATCACAGTTTGCTTAAAACCACATGTCACGAACACTCGGGACAATAACATTTTTGAGCGCACTATTCCTTTAGGTATATACAACTGGGTCTTGTGAAATCCAAAAGCCACTCAAAAATCTGCCCCTGGACTGCCTTCCGGCAATAAAACTGCAAAAACGGGCAGAGCACATGCCTCGGGTGGCACAGTACTGACAACCAGGATGGCAATAAGAAAACCAAGGGCTTATTAACGCAAGTGGAATTTACTACAAGTTATCCATAGTGGAAATTTCAGGTAACCGGTTACAAACAGTTCACAGTACATTTTATTTTGGCCTATGGATTTTTGGACCACTCACTATGGCCGTTGATAAAACAGCAGCAAGTCTACAGGGTTAAATAAAAATATCAAATTAAACCATTAGACACCACTTAAGATTAGGAACTAACTAGTTTCATCTGAAATCAACTGGAATTCTTCAAAAGGCAGTTCAAAAGGTGTACAAAAACCAACCTGCCTGCAAATGGATGTAGTAGAAACCATCCAACTGGAATTGTAAACACAAACAATATATAAAATTAGCTTTGAAATAATGCAGCTACTAGGAGAGCGTGACCATAATCAATACAAAAAGAAGACATATACATCACTAGACATAAATGTAGGACGTTGTACAGGAAGGGGCGAAAGCAAGACAGCCCAAAGAGTAGCAGAGTGATCTCAGGTGAGGTTTCGGTAAGAGATTACAGGCTGAAAGGGATGTTTCACAGTAATAGGAGCCTACGTTTATTTTTTAGTTAATTTCGTTGTACAGACAATCAAAAAAATGCAAAAGAGAAAAGACTCAGCAGCATGCTTTCTCTGTGCTTTCCCACAGATTGAAGAACCACATCACCCATCCAGATCCGACTTCCATGATATAAAACTTCTAGTTCACCAATTACAAATGCTTTCTACTGGAACGATTTCCTGCTGTATGTGATTTCAGACAGAAATTGCTACTGCAGAAATTCCAGTTGCATGCCAGCTGGACAGTTTTGTCGAGATAAATGCTTGCCCCATGCGGTTAAACGGAGGATAGCACAGGGGCAATTCGCTGTTCTTGGAAGCAAGCCAAGCAGAGCAACAGAGGTTCGAATCCTGGATCCACACTTCTAACTCAGGTATGGTATTAGGCGTGTTATAATAAAACAATTAAATAAATAAAGTCCCATTGGCAAGTTTAAATTATATCATTCAAAGGGTGATAAATGGGGTACCATACAATAGGGTATTGATAACACCTAATATTACAGCATTTAGCATCCAGCATGGAGCATGATGTAAGAAAGGAACATCATTATCAAAGTACTGCTTTTTGGTGCCTAATTCCATCTACTGATAACCTTTGGCCTTTTTAGTGCAACCACACATACAAATCAATAAGCCGCAACTGAATCCAGTAGACAACAGGGTCGAACGGCCATGAATCCTGTAGAAAAATCTTCAAAGGGCCAACAGAATTGGGTCACCCGTACCATATCATGTAATTAAAGAAAAAGATGAAGGCTTCTCTAGCAGCGCACTTAGCTGTGGGCGGTTTATTATGCAGTCACACTCAACTCGGAGAGTTCCTTTCCCCCCCAATGAATGTGGCATACAATAAATCACTATGATTTTTGATTTGATTCAGTTTGGTAAGGCCTCCAACCCGTCTCGCACCCAACCCCAACAAGTACCCGGGTTCCACCATGGACTAAGACCTGGCCGGTGAGTAGTAAAAATATATTTATTTAAACAAAGTTCGACAAAAAGACTAACATCGGCCACCAGTGCTGTGGCAAAACAAGAACAACATTGACTTCCATAAAGGCACCCACACAGAGATAATACTGAGAAATGTGGTCCCAATTTATTTTCAAATCACCCACTAATACAGAAAAAGAACGATTCACGACACACAGTAATTGCTGATTTGGTTGTAATGCTTTTCTCCCAGCAACCCCGACCCTCCAAACGTCAATTAGACTTGACCCCTCTGAATTTAAGGCCAGTGGCAGAGAGTGAGAATACAATGGGTAAATAGTTCTGGGATTCTGATAAAATACACTCTTTGGAAAAAGGGATTCAAGGGGCAAAATTGTTTTGCTTTTACGTCTTACCCTGGGTACAGGATGAGAGAAAGAAAAGCACTGGGAATTTCATTTTGCCACACCTAAAAAGAACAGGCAGGGCTTTGTAGTTTTGGTCAGAGCACAATGGGAACAAGGGGGCAATTTCGTTTTGCACCCTGCACATGCAGAGAAATACCAGGCTTCACACTTCCGATTTAAAATGAAGGGGATCAATGGGGAATTTTGTTTTGCGCCCTGCACCCTCACGTGGAAACAGGATTTTTTGGGATTCATCCTTTTGGCAGATGTCTATACCGACTCAAAACACACTTGGAGTAGCTTGGTGGTTTCCAATGCCAACAAACCACATCCCATGATTTCTATAGGGGAATTAATTGATTTACTTTAATTAAATATGCTAAGGATCTACACATACAAAACAGGTTATTTAACGGTGGCAAAATAACTAGAACAAAACTTGAAAAATGCAAGGCCTACACAATCTATCACTTTGGGGATAGGTTTACTCACAGGAGAGGCCTTGAAATGGGTATCAGGGAACAGCAAGGGTGTCAGTCAAGGATAATCTCCTGTGACTCCTCCTGTGGGGTGAAATAACCCTGAATGCCATAATTGCAGGCCATAATCAGTATGAGGGCTCCCAAAACGAAAGGCCTGCTTTGAATTAACATGGAAATAAGGCCCTGCAATTTCCAAGTGAAAAGGAGCGAAATTAGGCATCAAAACTTGGGAATGCCTAAAAATATTAATTGTTTTACAGAAGGGAAGACATGAGACCACGTTTGCAAAAAGTCTTAAATGGCGGAAGACCTACTGTCAGAAACAGCAGTCTCCAGCATGTTAAATGAAAATGCCCAAATCATGTGCAAGCCTGCACAGCAGAGTGGGGCTTTTTACTGTGACAAGATTAATTGCATGCAAAATCCATTTTTCACTTTCAGTTAAAGATATGCTCCTCAATATGTGTACAAAACTATAATAAAGAAACTGTAATTCTATTCATAATGAGCCCATCATAGAGGAAACCATAAATTCACTGAATCTGCAAGGAGGAGATGTGAATTGCATCAGAATGAAAGGTTTCACAGATAAAAACTTCACCCATTGACATTGCAATTGTCCCTTTAAAATTAAACACTTCAAGGCCCTAATTCACAGAAGCATTTTATAATGGCAAAACCCCTGTCAGGGCTGGAACCATTGATAGAGTTGTGGGGGGCCTGGGAGGAGTTCAGGAGGCTTGGGGTTGTGCCAGCAGCTTCTCCAGGCGAGTTCTCCATCCTTTTTTCAGAAAGAAGGCCCTGGGATGGAGAACCGCCCGGAAACTACATCTCCCAGCAGGCCGTGTGCTTCACAGACCTGCTGGGAGCAATCGGATCCCACGCGCACAACTGCGCATGCGCGAGCCGCGCCCAAGGAGCTCCGCTCGCAATTCAGGTCACCGGCGAGAGAGGACGTGTTCTTCCCGAGCTCCAGGAGGCACGCCTACGCGGGGCACCGCCCGCCTGCTACATCCCCGGCCCCACGTACAAAAGAAAGCTAAGTACACGTTTAACTTCTGTCGGCGTGAGACGCGCTGAGTGAGTCGCGCTACGCGCGGCTGGATCTATGTTCCTAGGCTGAATCGAAGCACAGGAAACTTGATTACTGGTTGCATGCAGAGCATGATTACTAACCCCAAGTTGGAGTGGGCTAGGCGGTGAAGTAACCGCACTAATTAACAACTTGCAATCCTGTAGGGAACGTTCTTAAGGAACGCCTTTTCGCACGCACGTGCATTGACTTTGTTTTACTGTTCACAGCATGAGTTCGAATCGGATCTGGTGAGAAGTATCACAGTCCATCAACACAGAAAGGCCCAAGGACCTCGAACTCACGCAGAAGCCAGAGCTAAGTGTTTCGCACTTGTTTGCATGTTATTGTTTGTTGCCTACACATGGGGTAAATGTGGGGGACTTGTGACAGCACATTGCTATGATATCTTGGGCAAGCCTTACAGTGACACCAGAGCACAAGGTGATTATTGGTTAGGGGCTCCAATACAAAAGCCCTCCAAGAAATAATCTCTGAGTTAAGTATGTGGTACTAGATGTGCATGTATGAGAGGGCGGTGTATCTCAACTATATACCTGCAAGATCGGCACAGGAGTCGAGGAGTACGTTACCCTAATTTCCCCCAACCCATCCATTGTTAATTCCTAAACCTCTTTCCGGTCATCCTGAACTCCCTCTACCCATCCACTCCACGGACCCTAACCCTCTTTCCCCAGAGGGTTGCGGAGGCCTGCGGTGTCTATTTCCCAGGCGCCAAAACCCAATGGGAAGGGAGGCGTTTGTGCTGCTTCTGCGCCTGTCAAGAGGAGTGAGGATCTGACAGAATTGCGAGCCCACGTATCTTTTGGCGCCTAGGCAGCACAATCATGGCCGACGTAGTAGCCCTTCTCCAGGATTTGAAAGCCGAATTGGCGGCAACCAGGCAAGAGTACCAGAATCTAGCAGGCCAAGTCCATACCTTGACTATCCAGACCCAGGCCCAAGCAGTGCCTTTGCCTAGACAACCCCCACCAACTCCGGTACAAGTACAGGTAGCCACGGAGCCAACCTTGCCTCTTGCTGCTCCTGAGCGGTATCATGGGGACCCACAGCACTTTGACCAGTTCATCATGCAATGCCAATTACATTTTTTGACCAAACCCGTAGTATTCAGAACAGCTCAATCTCGTACCGCATTTGTGATTTCCTACCTGACGGGAGATGCAGCCTCATGGGCGACACCTTTGGTGCGCAAGGACGATGCCTTGTTGTACAGTTGGGACACATTCTTAGAGGAATTTGGTAAGATATTCAACCGTAGGTCAGCGACCTTACTTAAGGATCGGGAGTTGCTGCAGCTACGACAAGGAAGCAAGGATTTGGTGACGTATGTGACAGCTTTCAATCGGTTGGCTGTAGAGACTGATTGGCCTCAGGAGAAAAGGATGGCCCTGTTTTATCAGGGACTAAGAGAGGAGTTGAAGGATTTAGTGGCCCAAGTCGACCCCCAGCCTGAAGACTGTTCTACTATGATAGATTTGGCACTACGGTTAGACCAGAGACAAAGCGAACGTCGCCAGGACCGTCGTAAATGGGACAACAAACCTATGGTCCGGCTAGACCAACAAAAGACCAGCAAGGCGTCGGAAAAAGGAACTGAAGAACCAATGCAGATTGGAACTGTACGAGGCCCTTTGACTAAGGAGGAGAAAGAAAGAAGAAGAAGAGACAAATTATGTCTCTATTGTGGTAAATCAGGCCACTTTGTTCGAGAATGTACAACTAAACCACCCGGTAAAGGAATCTCGTCGGGAAACGCGGCAGCTCGTCCATGAAGGGGGTGAGGGCGAGCAAACCTGAAGACACCCCAAAGATGTTAGCAAATGTACACCATACTCCGTCTGTTCACATAATGCTGGCTGGTCATCTAAATGTGCAGGGAAAACGTATACCAGTGTCACTGATGGTCGACTCCGGGGCCACGGGTAACTTCGTGGATGACCAAGTAGCGAGAAGATTAGGACTTCCATTAAGAACTAAGAAACAACCAGAACCAGTAAAGTCAGTGGATGGATCGCCGTTGGTTTCGGGCCCCATTACCCAACACACGCAATCCATGGAGCTCGAGTGTGGAAAAAGACATCGAGAGACAATCGATTTCGATGTCATCACAGCACCTCAATTTGGGTTCATTTTGGGTTTAGCATGGTTACGACTACATAACCCAGTCGTGGATTGGGTCACAGGAACCTTACAGTTCACCTCGAAGTATTGCCAGACTAGTTGTAGTGTGGAGGAACGTTGTCCCCATTTTGTAGGAGGCAGTATTGATGTAGTCCTACCGGAGGAATATGAGGAGTATCGGGACGTCTTCAGTAAGGTGGCCGCTGAGACCCTACCACAACACAGGCCTTTTGATTGTCGCATAGACTTGGAAGCGGGTGCGGTATTACCTTGTAGTAGGATATATGCGCTCACTGAAGCCGAGAACGAGCACCTGAAGGAGTACATCGAGACCAACCTGGCAAATGGTTTCATACGGCATTCAACATCTCCAGTATCCTCTCCTTTGTTCTTCATACCAAAAAAAACCGGAGACCTGAGGACTTGTATTGATTATAGGGCGGTCAATCGCATTACCATCAAGAACCGTTACCCGCTGCCTTTGATTCCCGTGTTGTTAGACCAGGTACGGGGTTCCACCATATACACGAAGTTGGATTTGCGGGGCGCGTATCATTTAGTGCGCGTCAGAGAGGGCGATGAATGGAAGACGGCGTTCAGGACCAAGTTCGGCCTGTACGAATATCAGGTCATGCCCTTTGGGCTCTGTAATGCCCCTGCAGCTTTTCAGCACTTCTTAGATGAGGTGTTACGGGGGTATTTAGATGTTTTTGCCATCGTATACATCGACGACATCCTAATTTATTCTCACAACGCAGAGGAACATCAGGGCCATGTGAAGGCTGTCTTACAGAGGTTGCGTGAACACAAGCTGTATGCGAAACTTGAGAAATGCCAATTCCACCAAACCACAGTTGAGTTTTTAGGATTCATCTTATCACCTCAAGGAGTTACTATGGATCAAAAAAAGGTGCAGGCCATTGTAAACTGGCCCTCCCCAAGTTCCGTGAAAGAAGTACAAACAGTATTGGGATTTGCCAATTTCTATCGCCGGTTTATCGAGGGGTTCGCTAAAAAGGTACGACCCATCACTCAGTTGTTGCGAAAAGGTGTACCTTTCCAATGGAACGAAAAGGCTGAAGCAAGTTTCCAAACCTTGAAAGAAGCATTTGTGACAGCACCTGTCTTGCAACATCCAGACCCTGCTAAGCCTTACCTCATAGAAACTGACGCATCCAGTTATGCAGTGGGAGCTATCCTGTCGCAGCGAGACAATAATGGACAGTTACATCCAGTTGCTTATTATTCAAGAACATTACTACCAGCAGAACAAAATTATGTGATAGCTGATAAAGAGTTGTTAGCCATAAAGGTAGCATTTGACGAGTGGCGTCATTACCTCATGGGAGCTCGCCACCCAATCACCATCTATACAGACCATCGAAATTTGCAATTCTTGAAATCCGCTAGAGCCCTTAGTCCGAGACAACTTAGATGGGCTATGCAGTTCTCAGAATATGACTTTATCGTCACGTATCGACCTGGAGTGGAAAACCGGAAGGCAGATATACTATCTCGGTATCCAGAGTCGAATTCGCTTCTGCCAAAAGACTTGGATGAACCCAAACCGATTGTGGATCCAATCCGTGTAGTGGGAAGTGTGGTGGTGGACATCATATTTGAAAAGATTCGGAAGGCAATGTCTGCACAGGATCTGGTACAATGGGCAAGTGGAGGTCAAGAACAGACCATAAAAGAGGGATTACCATTTTACAAGTCTGCACTGTACTTACCTACTAAACCGCTCCAACAAAAAGCTATTAAATGGTGCCATGACTCCCCCTTTGTGGGTCATCCTGGGGCATTGAAAACCAAGGAGCTACTCAAACGCCATTTCTGGTGGCCTAGTCTACAAAAGGACGTGCTCCAATACATATCAGGATGTGAAATCTGTTTGAGAAATAAGACCAAACACAGGAAACCTGCGGGTACATTGCAACCCCTTCCTACTCCTCCAACACCGTGGCATACAGTGTCTTTGGATTTAATTGTTGACCTGCCACCCAGTCAAGGATTTTCAGCTATCCTGGTCGTGGTGGACTATTTATCCAAGATGGCTCATTTTATACCCTGTAAGGGCACTCCAACTGCCAGCTCAATAGCGAACTTATTTCTACAACATGTGGTGCGCCTCCACGGTCTACCTTATGGGATAGTTTCAGATCGGGGACCTCAGTTCACCTCACGATTCTGGCAAGCGTTTTGCAAAACTGTAGGAATCAAGATTCGATTATCCACCAGCTACCACCCAGAAACCGATGGTCAAACCGAGAGATTAAATCAAACTCTGGAACAGTATTTGCGGTGCTTAACACAGGGAAAAGAGAACGAATGGGCTGAAGTGATTTGGCTAGCCGAATTAGCTTACAACAATGCAGTACACGCATCAACCAAGGTTACCCCGTTTTATTGTGCCTACGGCTACCATCCCCGATTTCAACCTGTGCCTCTAGAATCAATCCCCGAAGTACCAGCAGTCTGTGAGAGGCAGAAACAGTTGGAGAACGTTTGGCGAATCGCACAACACAACCTGAATCTCGCCAAAGCGACTTATAAACGTCATGCAGACAAGAAAAGAAGACCAGGTCCACAATGTCAGGTGGGGGACCGAGTATGGCTTTCTACGCGCAATTTGCATTTACGAGGGTCTCGCAAGTTCTGCCCACGATACATTGGTCCATTCCCAGTTGAGGCCTTGGTGGGTCCTGTGGCAGTGAAACTGACCCTACCCTCATCCTTGAAGATCCACCCCGTATTTCACGTCTCTTTGATAAAACCAGCCCCAGCCTCCATAAGATCCAAAAGACCCTCGCCTATTCTAATCGATGGCGTCCCGGAGTATGAAGTACACCATATTCTGGATTCACGCCGGAGACAGGGGTCTCTTTGGTATTTGGTGGACTGGAAAGGGTACGGCCCAGAAGAGCGCTCTTGGGAGCCCGCAGGTAACATTCATGCTCCTCGACTCCTCCGCCAGTTTCATCTGTTAAATCCCGTTAAACCAGGGCCTGCTGGAGGGAGGGGGAGTACTGTCAGGGCTGGAACCATTGATAGAGTTGTGGGGGGCCTGGGAGGAGTTCAGGAGGCTTGGGGTTGTGCCAGCAGCTTCTCCAGGCGAGTTCTCCATCCTTTTTTCAGAAAGAAGGCCCTGGGATGGAGAACCGCCCGGAAACTACATCTCCCAGCAGGCCGTGTGCTTCACAGACCTGCTGGGAGCAATCGGATCCCACGCGCACAACTGCGCATGCGCGAGCCGCGCCCAAGGAGCTCCGCTCGCAATTCAGGTCACCGGCGAGAGAGGACGTGTTCTTCCCGAGCTCCAGGAGGCACGCCTACGCGGGGCACCGCCCGCCTGCTACATCCCCGGCCCCGCGTACAAAAGAAAGCTAAGTACACGATTAACTTCTGTCGGCGTGAGACGCGCTGAGTGAGTCGCGCTACGCGCGGCTGGATCTATGTTCCTAGGCTGAATCGAAGCACAGGAAACTTGATTACTGGTTGCATGCAGAGCATGATTACTAACCCCAAGTTGGAGTGGGCTAGGCGGTGAAGTAACCGCACTAATTAACAACTTGCAATCCTGTAGGGAACGTTCTTAAGGAACGCCTTTTCGCACGCACGTGCATTGACTTTGTTTTACTGTTCACAGCATGAGTTCGAATCGGATCTGGTGAGAAGTATCACAGTCCATCAACACAGAAAGGCCCAAGGACCTCGAACTCACGCAGAAGCCAGAGCTAAGTGTTTCGCACTTGTTTGCATGTTATTGTTTGTTGCCTACACATGGGGTAAATGTGGGGGACTTGTGACAGCACATTGCTATGATATCTTGGGCAAGCCTTACAGTGACACCAGAGCACAAGGTGATTATTGGTTAGGGGCTCCAATACAAAAGCCCTCCAAGAAATAATCTCTGAGTTAAGTATGTGGTACTAGATGTGCATGTATGAGAGGGTGGTGTATCTCAACTATATACCTGCAAGATCGGCACAGGAGTCGAGGTGTACGTTACCCTAATTTCCCCCAACCCATCCATTGTTAATTCCTAAACCTCTTTCCGGTCATCCTGAACTCCCTCTACCCATCCACTCCACGGACCCTAACCCTCTTTCCCCAGAGGGTTGCGGAGGCCTGCGGTGTCTATTTCCCAGGCGCCAAAACCCAATGGGAAGGGAGGCGTTTGTGCTGCTTCTGCGCCTGTCAAGAGGAGTGAGGATCTGACAACCCCATTGGAAAACACTCTGTGAATCAGGGCCTAAGCATTCAGAAGGACAGCTAAAGTATTTAAATATACATCCATGCTGCCCTTCTGTGATCACTGTTTGCAGGACATTATTGTTGCAAGGGGCTTACATGTTGAAATGGTGCAATTCCAGGAGTTGATTTAAATGTAAAATGTTCAGCATGGGCAAGCCGGAATCCTGGTTTAATTTCTTTGCCATGAGTTCCCCAAGTGTGAACCTATGCTTCAAAGCTCTGTTGTCAGGGGGAGGAGATGAGGAATTCTCCCGCTCCCCAGGTTTTATGACTAAGAACACTTAGGCCATCATAAAGCTGGCCATCAGCCCTTGAAGTTGTGGGCTAATCTAAACAAAAGCCTCCTTCTTGATGTCAGAGCCAAAACCAGATCCCTTCCAAGGGTGGGGGGCAGAGTTGAGGTGTAGTTTCACACCCATTGCACAGAATAGGAGATATGCTATTTATGGTATACCTTGGGAAATAGTAATCGTACACGATTCATGTTCGGATTTCTGAAAAGCTGTCAGCGAGCCGCTTTGGGTGAGCCAAAAACAATTCTGGTGAGGCCTACACAACCCAGGTTATTTAGGAAAATATCATGGGGCATTTCTGGTGTGACTGAGAAATATGAAAAATTGAGGAAACATGCAAAAGGTGATCAATAATCTGCACACCGAGCGCCATATTTTTCATGAATACAATTTGAGAGTAAAGGAGGGAAATTCGTAGCTCTGCTATGAGATAACCTACAAACTTCTAAGTAGGGTTATTAGATTTGCAATAAAATGTAGTATTAAAAATGCTGGCATATGTCTCAACATGATAAGAAAGGGCATTTGTCATGCAGTGAGATTTTCATGTGCAAAAACCAGACCCAGACCCCTGTCCCAGTTAGATGATTGATGTGGTATCCTCCCTTGGGTTCCCAGTACACCCCCCACTTTCTTTGGACCTATCGGCCCACAGATGGGAGGGAACCCTGGAACACTACCCTTTCAATTCTGCGAGAACTATGACAAATCAGTGAGGAAACTTGCCTTACAAATAGGTCACTCTGCCTCAAATCAGGAATCTCCCTACCAAATCTGAGGTTTTCAGCTGACCAAATCTGGACCCATGCTTGCACAGTTGGGTCTAAATCTTGGAGTGAAGCCAGGAGCTGGAGTGGGACCTTTCTGGAGGACAGAGAGAGGCATTGACTGGCCCCTGGACAGTCCCTGCAGTGAAGCCCTGGTGCTCCCTTGATGTCCATCAAGCCCTCTCCTGTAAGTATATACAACCCGAGCAATAAATTAAATAAGCCCTATTTTCTTCAGCATTGCCACAGAGATTCACCCATGGCATGGTAACATCCCCCATCTTCTTTGTTTGTGTAATACAGTCATTTTCCCATTGAAAGATATATTTCACTTGTCTGTGCATTGTAGTAATTGTTACCATTGAAAATACATTGTGTTTGCCTGTGCATTTTTGTCATTTCCCTTGAAGAATCTCCAGTTGCTTGTGTAGATCCCTAGTATATTTTTTCAGTACAACAATTAAGGTCCACATTATTTCATGGGATCGAGATAGTTAGAATTCAAAACTATCCATCTCTTCCCATTGTCTCGTTAGTTATTATAGTTATAAAATGTTCCCCCCAAAGAAGTCATTTAATTGAGAACTGAAAAACAGAACTGTGTCTGTGTTAAATGCTGTTTTCCAAAGCGAGTTTCTATTTGCATCTGTCATTTTAAAACCAAACCGATTTCCTATTGTGAGTAATCTCTTTGCCCAGAGCCTACCTGATATGTGCCTCTATCATTTTAACTGAAAACTGATTTTCCGATCGAGATTTCCCCATTGCTTAAAGCGTGCCTATCATTTGCAGCCTTGTAAAAATGAGTGTCATTTGCCTTTTTGTTTCCCTGGAAATTTACCTTAACTTTTTTTTTTTTTTTAAACCATTTTTCCTAGTCTATCCCTCTTCCCCTATTATGTTTTGATAATGAATTTCCAATTGCATTCCCTTTTTATTTGCCCAGGTGTTAAAATGTACCAAAATCAATTTTCCTATTGTGTGCTGGCATGTCTGTTCTAAAGCCCTATTTGCTTTCTAGTCTAAGCAGCACGAAGTACCCTTTTGTGCTTTCCCATAGCAGTTGTCCTAACTAAGTGAAACCCGATTTTACCTGGTGCAGAAAAAACGAATTGTCCCATTCCTTGCTGACTCCCTATTGTTTCTGAAAACCTCATTCAAAATCCGATTTTAACCTGGTGTTCCCATCCCTGCCACTGCCTTCCATTCAAAGCTGACAAGCCTAGTGGAGGTCTGGGGGGTGGGGGCTGAGGGTTGTTGGGACTCAAGAATCCTTTGTGTGTGCATGCACTTTCCTGTGGATTGCATTAATTGTCATGCTGTTTTAACTGTTGATAGTAGTGGTGAAATCAGTAAAGTATATCTGTGCGCCATCCATGTTTGAGTTGTCTTAGGGTGTCACTTGACTAAAAGTTCTCTGAAGTTTGTGGTGCCACATCTTGGTGGCCATTGTAACTGTGTATTCAATGTTCCCATTAAATCACAAATTTATAAATATTCATTGATAACACATTTCAGCCTGGTTCCTGGTCTACTGTGATATGGGGTGCCTGTGGAGGTTGGCTGTGAGACAGGTTGGAGGCCTCCCTAAAATGAAGTGGGATTGTAAAAATAAAAAACGGTTTTACTGTGCGCCACATTCATTACTAGGGAAAGAGATCCCCAACGTGCTTGTGTTGCATAACATATTGTGACACTTCAAGGGGTCCCAGTCAGCTTCTATGTCGCTTCTATGTCTCCAATGCAAGATTTGGGCCTCCCTTCTTGGATGTTTCTCGAAAGAGTTCAGCAGCAGGTTGCCTACCAGAATAAGTGTAAAAGCCCATTTCTTACGCAAACTGGTCTACTTATACGGCAAATGACATCACAAACTGGTCATGATTCCTGCTAAAGGGATTGGTTGATTTTCTCCATCTACCTCCCAACTATGTTGTAATAGGACAAGGAGATGAGTGGTGCGAGTTAGGACAGCTGTAGGAGGAAAAAGCTTTGTCATCCCAAACAGTGGGCTCAGCATGTTCAAAACTCTAAAAATCCATCACCATGGCAGGTACCCCAATTTTCCAAATCTTTACATGTATGAATAAATGTTATCATAAGGTTGAGGTTGAATACGGGCAGAACACTGAGAAAGCATTGTCCAAAATTGAGAGCAGTATGACATTATGGGCCAAACTTCTTTTGACCATGGTGGGAAGAGTGGTTCTGCTGAAGATGGTGGTATTGCCCAGGCTATTACATTATTTCGCGAACATTCCATATATGATATCTAAACGATACTTTGATAAAATACAAAGTATATGCATGGCGTAAGTCCAGGAACAGAATTGCGCTATAGAAGCTACAAAACCCGTATAAACAGGGGGGGCATTAGATTGCCCAACTTTGAAGTGTACTACTTGGCCAGCCAACTCCAATACGTGGCACACTAGCTATCGGACGACCCCACACCTGAGTCTAGACTGCTCAGGGCAGAGTGTGCCCCTCATTTCCTGAACGAATGGATGTGGTTGTCAAAATGGCAGAGGGGAAGAAGGTTGAGATTGCTAGATTTGGGTGGGGAAATATGGCAGAGGGCTTGCAGGGTAATGGGGAACCCAAACCTGTGCTCTCCGCAAATGCCACTGGTGGCACTAGAAGGGATGGATAGACAAATGAGAGGGATAATCAGAAGGCAATGGGAAAGGAATGGCATAGCGACCTTAGGGGATGTATGGCAAGACAGGAAGGCTGTGGAGTTCGATACACTGATGGAAGATACAGGATTACACTGGGAACAATACATCACGTATGCTAGGTTAATAAAGATGACAAGGGGGATGTGGCCAGAGGCAGTGTTGACTCAACAGCCCGATGCTGCCATAGAAACGTTCTGTGACGTGTCAGAAGGTGGCCACAAAGTCTCCTGGGTATAAGAGCTGGTGATGTCTAAGGTTGGCAAGGAGGTGATCAAGATGAGACGCAATTGGAAGGAGGGGAGAGAAACAATGGGAGGTGGGCTGTGAACCAGGGCGCAAGGGTACCACAAAAAAGTATCCAGGAACATGAGGGTGCAACAGATTCAGTTGTTTGTTACCCACAGAGCATACATGACTCCTAAGAAGATAGCCCAGTTCTCAAATGCCGGAATACATACCAAAATGTGGAGAGGTGAATGCAGGAATGGTGCAAATGTTTTGGGCATGCCCTGAAATAAGGGGATTCTGGAGGGAGATGGCACGCCTTATGGTAGAAAAAGAGATCATCTTGGACATAAACGCCCTGTGGGCATGTATGTTAGGGGGATTTCCCAGGCCGTGTAAACTTAAACATACGAACAAACTTAAAGACTTAGCGTACATACTTGCTAAATGTAGAACTGCAATGAGCTGGAAAGCAAACAGAAGGCTGAGAGCAGAAGTCTGGTGGTATGATCTCCAGAAATGGGTGAATGCCGAAAACAACGGTGTGGCAAGAAGCTGCAAACAGAGTGGGGGTGGGGGAGCAGATACGATGGTAGCCTGGAAATACTTGGTTGCAACAGTGCCTGGGTCGGATCAGGGAAGCCCGGAGGAAAATAGCCCTTCAGGTGGTGTGGAGATGGTGGGACGCTCACAGGAAGGGGTTGTGGTAGGTCGAAGTGTGGGGTAGGCTTCCGAAGGGAAGGGGGAGGGGAGAAAAACTAAAAGTTATTTTTTGTTCTCTTACGTTGCATTTACCCGTTAACCATGTGACCAGCCAGAGGCTGGCTCATGTTTATGTTTGCCTCCCCCTTCAAGGCCTGTGAGGCCCTGATGGCAACTCTAATGGACATTTTTATGGGAATTGTGACCTCAAGTATGAAAGAGAGTTCCCAATTTGGAAATGTACGTCCCCTGCACACTATCTAGAGTCTAATTAGGACAGACTAATACATTTAGGAAAACATTCCATTCATGATTACATAAAATTCAAGCTATCATTTGCAGAAAAAACTCTGTGGTCAGACATAGATTCCAAGAAAGCACAATTTAGTCATTATTTTTCACAAGAATCTTCTTTTAATTAATTTGTGGGATGATGCAGAAGGAGCCCAACGCGTTTCGAGTTTTAGAACACTCTTCACCAGGGGCATAATAAGTTCTATTAAAGAATACATATAAGATGCTTATTAGTGGAGTTTATCTGATGACATATTTCCAGTTTTACATTTGTCACACTAGTGTTACCATATCTACGGACAACATTAGCAATTAAAAAACAGGCCTAGTAAACAGAAAGCGCCATTATCATTGTATTAAGCTAATACAATACATGTACACAACAAAGATCCATAGTTTGAAGTGCTATCAATTCCCAGAGAATGTTTATAAGCAACATTTTAGTACCTAAAGGCACTTAGTTTGTTCAAAAAACGAAAAATAGAGAGAAAGTCGCTAACCTTGTGATTTTTATGAGGAGTTTAAAACCCACAAAGGGAGGGGAAGAAAATGGTTCAGGAGACAGTATCTTGAAACCAGACAATGCTGTTTTAAACTGTAAGGGTAGCTGTAAATAGCATCATAGTCCAGGTGGATACCTGATCTGTGACCAGTCTTAATCCAGAGTCTGCCTGGTAATCTGTGTAAATATTGACAACCTCGACAATCCCACACCGGGTAAAACACATGACTATCTGGAGATAAAAACTAAAAGCAACTTTCATCCACAAGTCAACAATCCCTTGATAAATTTGTTCAAAACCAAGACCACGAGACCTGAGGAGAATCAAATATGAGATATCACGTAAAGAGAACATCCAAAAACACCAATTTAAAATCATCAAAGATTTAGCTGAAGACACCTCGCTGACCATTAAACAAGCAGACAAGGGTGGTGCTCTGGTTCTTATGAACACATCATTGTACAATGCTGGCTGTCTTAAACTTCTTGATGATAGGCAGACTTATCTCTTACTAAACAATGACCCCACCAAGAGGATCATAGACCTAATCAACAATGTCAGTGATAAGGTAAATTCCCTAGACTGGATATCTGACAAAACTGAAGACTTTCTGAACACCAAATTCCCAGTAATACCTGTATTTTATGGACTACCCAAAATACACAAGAACACCTCTGACCCTCTATTTAGACAAATAGTAGCGGGTACCAACAGCATTTTTCAACCTTTGGCAGTCTACTTGGACACAGCTTTACAACCTCTGGTTCAAAAAATACCAACTTACCTTAAAGACACCAAGCACTTTTTACAAACCATCAAAGCATTGGAAATTAATTCATCCAACCTACTTCTATTCTTCATGGATGTTAGTAGTTTATACACATCCATTCCGCATGATGATGGGATAACAGCACTACAATGGTTGCTACTGAGACACGATGACATCTCAATACACAAAACCTTTGCCATTGAACTAATTAATATTATCTTGTACAACAACTACTTTAGATTGAAAGTCCAATTTTTTCTGCAGATTTCTGGGACATCCATGGGGTCTGCTGTCGCCCCATCGTATGAGAACATCTTTATGTTTCACTTTGAGAACAAGTTTGTTCTAAAAACACCCACAGTGGAAGAGCAAGAATTTTTGGTGGCTGAGATATATAGACAACATTTTTGCCATCTGGGAAGGAACCGAAGTTGAACTACTTGTGAACAATAATGACTAAATTGTGCTTTCTTGGAATCTATGTCTGACCACAAAGTTTTTTCTGCAAATGTTTGTTTGAATTTTATGTAATCATGAATGGAATGTTTTTCTAAATGTATTAGTCTGTCCTAATCAGATGCTAGATATTGGGCAGGGGATGTAAATTCCCAAATTGGGAACTCTCTTTCTTTCATATTTGTGGTACAGCCTCGATGTCAAGGCTGTCTTTCTCTCCTCTGCACCTCAAAACACACTTAAATCTTTGACAAATACACAAATCTAGACCATTACACTAAATCTCAAATAATAATAGGGTGTGGATAGTGTTCACACCTTTTCAATTGTGACCTTGGGGTCACATCTGCTGAAAGAACAGGCATGGCCTTATCTGTCCCCACTGTGGTTTAAATCTAAGCAGTGTATTTCTTTCTATATTTTTAAGTAATGATCCTGACTTATGGTTGACAACCAGACCCCTCTCTCCAGGACAGCAGAGGAAAGGTCTTGGAGGTTAAGTTTTATCTTTGGAGAAATTACCAGCTTATGTAATCCTGCAAGCAATGGCTTTTAACCTCACACACAATGCATTTCATATTATATTTTATAAAGGCACCTGGGCCTTATCCATATGTAATGTACTTCGTTAATTTCAGTTTCAAAATACATGAGTATCACTTCTGGATTGTCCATATCTATAGGGCAGCTATATGAGGAAATCGTGTTCAAACTCTGAAAGTCTAGTGAGCACTTCGCTCTGCATACTGTCATTTGGATGAGGAAAAACAAAAAGGAAATTATTTTATTTCTTGTAAATGCAAGAAGCTTGGTTTCAATTTAGATGACTGAAGCACAATCTGTTATTACGTTGATTATAATGTATGCACTGCTGTCTCTAAGTAAAAGAGAAGCTCTCCATGGATTGAGTAAAACAGCATTGTCAGCCACATGTCTTTCTTTTCCTTGCTGAAATGCATTGTGCATATCTTTGCACTTTTGAGGTTCAAGCCCACTTTCTTTCCTTTGATATTTGGGCCTGGTTTTGGTTCAATAAGCCTCATGTCTGACATCACCATTTTTATGCTGGCCTTATACTTCAATCGGCATTTGCAAATGAGTCTTGCCTCTTTATTTCTGGAATTCAGAGGCTATATTTCACCCAACATAGCACCATATTCTAGACTCTAGTACCCCTCCCCATGTCTGCTGTACGGTACAGCTCTCCCATGTACTTGAATCCCAAAACCCATCTCTCTGCAGCTCGCATACATGATCCCGGAGTCTGGACACGTATGGAAGTCTGTTTGAACGCTCCCTGCTCTCTGCATGGTGCTCCCCAGTTCCTTCTAACGGTAGCTCCGTGCATATACCACGTGGAAACATATATATGAAATTAACATGTTGGCATCTAAATAATCAGGAAATAAACATGACCATACATTAATATAAAATACAGCGGTGCACATCAGAACAAAACTCACCAACAGTAAATAAACACAGGGATTTCAGCATATTACGGTACACATCTAAGGCAACATGATAGTTGGACTAGCTGCAGTGTATGAAAAGTATCTCAGATACTGCATCTGTGCAGGAAGGAGACTTACTAGCTTTTTCGCTTTTGCCACAAGTGACCACCTTGTGGAGAACTCACGCCATTCATATCCAAACTCATCAACTCCTCATTCACATATGGAATTGTCCCCAACAATCTGAAAGAATCCTGGGTACTTCCACTTCTTAAAAAGCAAACCCTTGACCCATCCATACCCACCAATTACAGACCCATACCAACTGTGCCATTCCTCCTAGAAATTCTAGATAAAGTGGCATACATTCAAATCCAGAACTTCCTTGAATCCAATTTCCTATTAGGATCTCGTCAATCTGGCTTCCGTCCCCAACATGGCACGTAAACGGCCCTAATTGATCTCAAGGCCCAGATAGATGAACTTAGAGACAAGGGCCAAACTGCTCTTCTTAATCTCTCGGCTGCATTCGACTTGGTCGATCACAAAGTCTTATGTAGTTACCTAGACTCTGCAGCGCATTTTTCAAAGGAAGCCATAATTTGGATCGAGTCATTTTTGAGCAACGGGACTATGAGAGTCTTCTCACCCTCGACCTCAGCTGACCCTATCCCTATTACTTGCGGAGTACCTCAGAGGTCCTGTGTTTCACCGACTCTTTACAATGTATATTCACTAAGCCACTCTTTGACGAAATGGACCATTTGGGTATCGCCTACACGAATTATGCAGACGATACCCAAATCCTCCTTCCTCTCACTGGAGACTACTCTATAGACCTGGCCTTGGTGAATAAAATGTACAGCATCGTTCAGGCATGGATGGCTACCCATGGACTATGCCTGAACGATGATAAAACAGAACTTATTATTCTAGGCACTACGGCCCACCTATCCAAACTTATCCCGAACTATGCCCACTTCACCATTGATGGTAACGATATCAAAGTTGCCAAGGAGGTGAAGACCCTATGTTTTTACCTAGATGCTACCCTCAACTTTACTAAACAAGTAAACTCGATGGCTACAGCGTATACGTGTAAACTAATTAGAGCTAGTAAACAATTTCTATCTATAGACAGTTGCCTAGTCCTCTCTAGAGCCCTCATATTCTCTAAATTGGATTACTGTAATGCCCTGTACGCTGGCGCTAGTAAACATATTCGAAAAATTCAGGTACCCCAGAATAACACTCCGAGAGCTGCACTTATGATAAATAGAAAGGAACACATCTCATCCACTAGAAGAAAATACAAATGGCTATCCACCTTTGACAAAATTCAACTCAAAATGGCCACCCTCACATACATATATCTGAACAATAAAGCATCTCCATACCTAACTGATAGGATCATTAGAAAAACTTCCCTCAGACCAACCAGATCAACTAATTCCAACTGCCTCTTAGTTCCACGATTTAAACGGTGCACCACTGGAGGACACAGCTTCCCAGTTAAGGCAGTTCAACTGTGGAACTCCTTAACTACCCACCTAAGAGAACAACAATCCCTTGCCAAATTTAGACAGAATATGACTAAATGGCTGAAAGAGAACAACAAGTAACATGTGAGGCTTTAGCCTCATCTCCGAGGTATCCCATACTCGGACGCCTTCCTTAGCACTCTGCTAACCAGGTACCTATGACTAACTATCAATAGGCTCCCCTATTGTAAACTCCACTGTATATTGCCTGATCTACTTTGCCTAAGTCCCTATTGGACATTAACTTGTTTATTAATTTCCTACTTACTATTTTACTCCTCACCTCATGCACAATTCCCCAGCCCAAGGACTCCTGATGTACTTACCTATGTAACTAGCTTAGCATATTCGTATGTCGGGCGCCCCGATGCATATGTATACTGTCTCATCTATTATGCCCAAGTCCATTTTGGACGTTATCCTGCTCGTTATCCTCCTACCCACTGTTTTTCTTATTACTGCATGTACATTTTCCCTATCCCTATGATTCTTGATTTACCTGTGTAACCAAGCTTAACATATTCTTATGTCTTGCAACCTGATGCCCCAGGGTCTGGTGCGCACTATAAATAAATAAAACAAACAAGCAAGCAAACAAACCTTGGACTAGCAAGTACATGAGAAATCGGCAGATTAAATTGATTTAGAAGATTTGAATGGGGAGTTTATATACACCGCAGCTCCGAGAAGAATCGGGCACACCACACAGCTTGTAGCCTAAGCAAACATGTGTGGCACATGTTATATTTAACTTAGCCCACAATGGTGCTTTGCGGGATTCATTCTGGTTTTAAACCTATGTGATACAGGCAACTATATTCACCTGTAGATTTGATTTGTGTATTGGAACAACTACGGACAAAGCCACTTCTTGGATCCTATTTTGTATCTTTTCTCATGCGCGGAATGCAATGACGTTTTTATGATCTGTGGCGTAATGAAGAGCTACAACAATCTGTTATGTGATTTCCTTATACTGTCAGCGAGACAACCTGTAATTTTTAAGAAAGGAGTTGTATCTTTTCTCATGCGCGGAATGCAATGACATTGTTTTTATGATCTGTGGCGTAATGAAGAGCTACAACGATCTGTTATGTGATTTCCTTATACTGTCAGCGAAACAACCTGTCAATTTTAAGAAAGGAGTTTAAAAAAAGAATATCGATGTTTTTATGAGCGCGAACTTGGTGCCCAGGAGCGCAGATTTGTCGAGCGGGAAAGTCGTTAGAACACAGCCCACCCTTCTATACGGTCAACCATGTAGAATATGACGCATCACGTGGATTCAAGATTGAATGTACGAGGTCTAATTTTTTAGACAGGTTTTGTGTGCGTTTTTAAACAGTCGGTACACAGAGGTTGTTACAACTCTCTCTCTCTCTATGCAAGAACCCAACTGAACCGGTAATTCCTCAGCTGTAAACTCAGAACACTAACCCCCACATGGTCCAGTATTCCTCTTTGATATTGTGGATTTAAAACGGTATCATGTTCTACACACTGTGGCGAAAACGGATGCGGTTAGCGATCGACCGTGAGGACGGGGCCTCCCTACGGCTACCGCCGTAATGCCAGAAACATTTGGGGCTCTGCCCCCAAGCCCAGGGTCCAACTGGGTGCCTTCCCCGTAGACGACTTGTTGGAGTAACGTAACTTGAACTATTTAGTTTTCAGGAAAACAGAGGCAGAGCAGAAGTCATATTGGCCGGTAGGTGAATGGAATACTTTGCGCAAGTTTTCTGGCGAAACGCGAACTGCTCGGAGGAATGCCCGGTGCGGTCTTGGAAGTTTGCTGAAAAAAAAATCCGTGTATTTTACGTACTGTCCTCTTGTTACAATTAACGCGATAGAAAGTTACATCACGGGAAGATTACACAGAAGCAGAAAGATTTTGATAAGTATCACCTATAGGCTATACTAAAATTAAAAATGTATTCAAACGACACGTGGCACCTGGTAACCCCTAAGGTCCCTCGACGCACCGCGGGTCACGGCGCGTCAACTCGCGCGCCCTGTGAACGCGAGCATTTTCTATCAGGTGGCAGTGACCTCAACCAGCCGCGAGCTAATAGGGAGCCAATCTCGCGGGTAAAATTAAAGCACAAAACGTGAAGCTAGAAAACATTGCACGTAAACCGCTACTCGAACTCAAATAACGCCAATTACACGAGACTACATGTGAGACACCTGGAACTAATGAAAAGTGGATCAAACGAACGGGACCAAACACGGAGTTAATGCCGTCTTCTACGCCAGCCAATCCCGCACAACAATCCTAAACTATGATTGAAAGTACTGCACGAATTAGCAAATGTAACATGTCCCTAAATAACATTAGTCAGTAGATGATCCACTTGTTACGTGGTATGTGAGGTTTCTGAAAAAAGCGAGCTAGCCCGAAAAACGATCTTTATTAGCGGTAATGAAACGAAAACCCATGGCGCTCTAGCCAGATTCCAACCTCACCTGACCTTCGTACAGAGCTGATACCCGGCATATCAGTGTCGGAAATTACACGCCCCCCCCCTACCCCCGCACACCAACAGCGAGGATCTGGAGCGCAGGTGCAGTGGCTAAGGTGAAGCCGCCTTGCAGGCATCCATCCAGTGGTACAAAGGTGGAACAGAGCTCCCCCCCCCCCACGTGCCAGATCACACCATTCAACACATGTTATCAAGCAAGGCTGGGCGGATTATTTAATTTTGTACGGATTCCCTGACAAAATCCCCAAATTTGAAGTCAATTTGCAGCAAATCCACTCATCCGTCACGCTACAAACCAAGATGAAGTACTCTAGATTGAAGCACATGGCCAGCCGTAAATCAGAACCTTTCTTGTCACAGGTGCATTTGCTTTTTAAAGATTATTGTACAGAAGCTGAGTCATTATTGCCAAGGTTATGCCAGTGTTCCTCCAGCTCTTGCATTATTCACAGGTACATTTTTGAAGATTGACCTATAAGGCGAGTTGTGGCCACTACTGTCTACATGGTGGTGAGGGTACCAGTGAGAAGCACTACTTGAATGTACAATGGGCTGCAGTGACCCCTTACACATGTGGGCTGATAACATTCTATCACCTCAGTTTACGAACCTCGAGGATGCCCCTGTGGTCCGATTTCTGGCGTTTGCATTTACGGTTCACCTGCATGGCAGTTTTAATTGCACTCATTCGGTGTAACATCTTTTACTCCATGTACCCTGGCTCTCAGCGGTGGCACTGTTTATTCCCTGTATTTTAGCACTTCTCTACCCCAGCGATAAACCGATCTGGTATGTACCAAGGCTGAACATGCTCAGACCCTGGTTTCTCTTCCCTGTGACATCACATCTCCCTCCTCTCCTCTTGGGGTTCCACAAAGAGTGTGTTCACAGATAGTGCCTTAGACATTTTCAATAAATACACACACGATTCTCTGTGTGTCGGGGTGGAATTACTATGCATAACCACCTAGAGTATGAGTTTTCCAAAATGCTTTATGCTAAGCTGCCCTTGCTTGAATAAATAAATGCCGTGGGGCCCTACAAAAGGGATAAATGGCTTTTATTTTCTATGAAAAGCAGCCACCCTTCTCCCTTTTAAAAGAGCCTCATAGCAACTCCCCTTCCCTGGATAACCTCTGGGGACTACCCCATTGGATGCAGGGTGAGGGCGGGTGGGGGCATCCCACCGTTTGAAGACCACTGAATTCTAGAGTGAAGCGAGAGGTGAATGATCCATTCGCCCTAAAAAGTGATGTGGGAGACTACTGACCTGCGCTATCCACAAAGAGATACAGGAAACTACCAACAACCACTACCTACTGGGGAAATATGAAGATAGCCGACAGGGTGACATGGCTGAGTTGTGCCACCACCAATGAAACACTTGTGCATAGGCGCATTATAAATGTCATATATCATCTACAGGACAACACGACTGAGCTTTGCCCATCAATGTCTAAAGTGAAACGTGTCTGTGCACTAGTACCTGCGCCACAGTCATTGTGCATATCTCAAGGAGTAAAAAATAACTATGGTGGTGTCTATTGATTTTTGATACCCCATTGTAACCTGGCCCATGGATCCCGACATTTTCACCCCAGGACTTGCAGATGATCCACTCATCTTCTTGAACTTGATTCAGTGTACCACATTGACTTCCAGCTGTGATCCACCACCTACTTCCTCTGACTCCAGAGCCACTGCTGCCTGCTCACTTGGTCTCCCAAAACTCAGCTTGTACAGAGTTGATCCCTTTTTCCAGATGCATTGCTGCTGCCTGTGCCAATGTTCTTTGTATACACACCAGCCTGCCTGCCCCTTATCAGATGAAGAACCTATCCCCGAATCTCCAGACACTCAGATGCCTACTCTCTGTGAAGCAGTAAACAGCTTCTTGGTCACACATGCCCTGAAATGCGTGCATTTGTATCCATGGACACACCAAGCTCACACTACAGATATGCCTGCTTTGACTGCCTCCTGATGCACAACTGCCTATCCCACCTACCAATGCACATATGCCAGCTCAGCATCTGCTTACACGCAGCATCCTGCTTACCCATCTCCAAGCATGAAGATACCTGCTCCCCATCATTGATTCACAGATGCTTGCTCCAAGCTCGATCCGAGCTGTTCACAATATGCGGCCCCATGATACCTGTTGCTTTCTTCAAACTCTACTGATGATGTATGGCGGATATTAAAAAAACGATTAGCAGAAAATGCAAGTAGCTCCTGAGTATAAGGCATCAACCAGTAAGCTGGAGCTACCTCCAGAGTACAAATGGCTAAAATATATCCCACATCAAAATGAGATGCAAACTATACATTTTTATCCAGACTATATGACCTACTATGCTTTACATTTCTTGTAGGTATGGCGTAATGCCCATTTCTATAATTCCCAAACACATTTAATGTCACGTATGTTTATCTTCTATCAGTTTTCTGGGGATATAAGAGGAGCTGTTGATGTCAATCTAACATGGCTTTTTTGGCTACACGGAGTTAACTAGCTCACAGCAATTTCGACTCCAGCATAATTGGCTGCAACCCCGGTTCCCTTTATTCACTCCTACATTCACCAACCGCTCCTTTGAAACACACTTGTAATAAATAAATAAGCCATGGGCCCAACTATATTCTAGCACACTTGTGCCATCCCGGCAAGGTATTCACTCTTCCAAGGTTGTTAAATGAGTACCAACTTTGGTTGGGTGATCATTTCACATCAAATTTTCTATTTACAGCGTTTTGGCCAAATCACTATCAATAATACATCTGTATTATTATTATTATGAGCCACGGATAGCACCGCCCACTGCTGGCCCTTGCTATCCGAGCTGAAATGGGAAAACGTGAATAGTATTGCATGTGCTTCTAAACCAGAATAATTCATGTATTATCATGAACGTTGATTTGTAAGCTATTTTGTGATTTTTAAACTATTTCGACAGTAGCAGAAGGAAGAACTGGTACTTCTCAGGAGGGTTTGAATACTTTTAACGGCACCCTACGACCACTTCTCCTTACTGCTTTGCCTTTAATGGCCTAATGTCAGCACTTCTTGCTGCGGCTGCCAGATTTTAATGGCACAGGACAAGGTCTCTCCACTGAAAGTTCCTGCAGCTTTAAATAACATGGAAGCATCTGTGCTCCTCTATGAGCTCCGACAATCAACTGGGGCGTAAAGTTTGATTTTCCCGATATCCTGGAGTGATGCTGTAGTGAGTCACATCTTCCAGCTGTCTAGGAAACATTCTTTCTCACTCATAAACTGAAGATCAATAAATATTACATCAGACTCTTCCGTATACCTGAAGTTAACTCTCACAAATTGCCAATGGGATGTCAGAATTGTCTATTTTGAAGTTATTTTCATTGCAACTTTACGAGAAAAAAAAATCAAAGTCCCTCTGTATTCACCAAAATTGAATGTTCTCAGTGCCACACCTCACTGTCATTGTCTTTTCCACAGCTTGGCTGCTGGTGGCACTCGGGTACACACCTAGGTGCACCCAGTGCCGGCAAATTGGGACGATAAAGGGCTCATCAGGGCATTGCATTGGTCTAGTGGCTTTGTCCCCATCTATAGAAGTGCTGTGAACCGTGTTGCCCATGACACAAACCATTCCCATCTGTTCAACTAAAGGTGCCGCATGAGTGTGGCCCTCAGTACTCTCGGTGCCTCGAAACTTCTACTGCATGACACGCACTTACCAATGAACACCCTGCCGAGGGTTGTCTTAAAGTAGCAGTAGTTGTGCCGTAGCCATGTGAATTCTGCATGCTGAACATTGCAGCACACGGGTATGACCAGTATGAACAGCATTACTTTCAATGGGTTCATAAAAACTGACTGGCAGGGCTAATGCCAATCATGCAGCAATGGCGGTGTGCTCATCTGTTTCATGTAGCGAATAGCAATGAACTGGGGACTTCAGTCAGCCATCTTCCAGCAAGGGTGGAGTGCCACAGCAGTGACTGCACACACATTATGCACACACACACGGAGGTTCAGTGATAGTGAAAATAAAAAGAAATACACTTTCCAAGAAGATGCACAAAACAGATTTGTTCATGGCAATGGAACAGAAATAATAAGTGCCATTGCTGAAAAATAGGTTCCGGGGCTCAGCCCTAGCAAACATTTGGACAAATTTACGTCTTGGGCATACTGTTACTTGCTCTCACTGTCCCTCTGGACACTGACACTTATGTCAGCCTCCCGAAACAGGCCTGCACGATCTCACAGTCTACTTCTACACATACAGATGTTTGTTCTTCTCTGCAGATACGAAGGTGCCAGCTCCATCTTGTATCCTGGTAAGCCCTTCTGTCTGCCCCATCATCTCCTAAAACATATATGCCTGCTACCTCTGTCTCTAGACACTTAGCTGGATATTCCCCAGTCTCCTGAAAGACAACCGGCTCCCCCATCCTGATACACAACTGCCTGCTCCAGCCTGGGTCTTGGAACATTCATGTTGCAGATTCTCCCGTCTTTAAAATATAGTTTCGTGCTTCATCTATCTTCAGAGTAAGTGATTAGATGGGAGGAAGCAGCTCACACGTTGGCACCGCCCATGGCAGGAACCTCAGTTGGCTTGTGATTTTCAGTGCTGGCCAGGTATGGTGATGTTTTTCCACAGCTCGGCCAGAAGCGTAGGCAGAATAGGAGAACTCTTGCTCACTGCTGCCTCTTTCCACGACCTGCCACCTCGAGTCCAAATACAATGTAGCAATAATGTATTAGTGCCAGGTTACCTGTTCATTGATTTTCACGTTTCCGTGTGACTGTTAATCGGTGGTGTATTTCTTTTGTTGATTGGATGGAAGGGTGATTCTCAGAATACCTGAATTGTAGTTAGTGTTGTAGTAATGCTAATATAAAACACTGTGAAGAGCTTCCCTAAATTGGTCTGCAGCGTCACTGGACGGGTGATATGCTTACTTGTGCTGCCAGCTCTCATACAGGTTATGGGGCTGAGAAAGCTCGGGATCATGCCCCAGCAGTTGCCTGAGTGCACGGAAGGCTACGGAGGGTGTGAGGCACTCCCACGGAAAATAATTGTTGGTACCCCAACATAAGCGTTATTTTGCATGTGGTGGGTCGCCCCTGAACTGCGAACTTGTTTCTAATCGGTTGCGGCACATATATATATATATTTTGTTTATTAATCCTTATGGCTAATATAATTAAGCCTTTTGCATACCTATCACAATACAATATGCACAAGTTAAAAGGAAGACAGTAAAACACTTTACATATAAAATCATGGGCAGATTAAAGAAAGGCACAGAACAGTTTCCATATAAAATCATCAAACTATTCATAGCATTGAATTGTTAAAATAATATATAAAACGTCCATTCCCGTTCATATCGCTTTGTCCATTAATACCAATAATCAACCACCATCCCTAATCTAAGCACATGTGTCAATGCGACCTATATACTTTTAGGATGGTTCAAGTTAATGCAATGTCTTCTGTCTAACAATATGCCTTGCATGCTTTCCCAAACCTGCATAGCTGAGGCAGTGATCACAAAATATTCTGCCGCCAAAATTGTGGACCAAAGTTGGTCCGTTACAATACTATTCGTTGATGTACATAAGCGCTCCTAGCCCTCACAATAGGGGTCAGGTGACTTTTCACGTGAGGTCATAATGTGTCTGCTAGTTTCTCTAGTCTTGCCAAACATACAACATATTCTTTTTTCACAAGGAGTATTCTGCCATGCCCCAGTATATTCCATAACCAGCTAAATATTTAAGCGCAGGTACACAATAAAATGTCTTTGTGTACACATGCAGGCTTTGGTCAAATATGCGGGAGGCTTAAAATATTCAAAGCTTTGTTGTACCTAGTCCCCATAACGTTGTTAATATATGTGTCAATGTGTATTCCCAGATGGTATTCATGCTTGTTGTGATTGTTCCAGGGGGTTGCTTCTCGCGAGCTTATGATTTACAGAAGCCGCTCCCAGTCTCAAGGAACATGACTTCTCCCCCATGTGTCGCCCTACACTAAAATGACTCCCCTACGTACACAGTTGCCTACTCCACCCTGTTTCCCACTACAGCTACCGCTGTAAAGCTACCTACGCCTGGTGTCCAGATACACACAACAGTCTATATACCCTTTGCCTCTGGACCCACAACTGTCCAATCTACGTCCCATACACAGTAGCTTGAACCACAGAATTGTAACAAATAAAAAGGAACTGCGCCCAACCCAGTGGCCCCATTCTATGCCATCAGATCCCTGATGGGAACCGTTTCACTTTGTTTTTTAGTGGCACTTATCTAGAGAAACACTTATTGTGACTCTTTCATTCTCGACATGTTTTTTGTATAGTTCTTCTTTCCAAAAATACAAGTACTACATCTCAATCAATTACCCTCAAAGTTGCAGGGTTCCTTGGAACGCTGATATTATTTTATGAACACGATCTTTTCAGTTTGTTATGAATGTAGCATTGGAGAATATCACAGTGATAAATATGTCTAGAAGAGAGCTCGGAATATAATCAAATGGCAGAAAAATTGGTGACAAGTAGATGGTATTTAGGGCTACTTATTTTGGTTAGCAAGGTACCTGTCATGCAACATGTTCCATGAGACATCACGCCAGGCTACAAAGGGCCCTTGCTGCATGGAAACACATATGTATTGTCGCTTTTTGCACAATATGACAATGCGATGGGGCTCTTATTTGTGGCTCAGAAAATGGCAGCAAAGTCAAATAAAACAGAAATTCGTTCTACAATTTGAGACCGAAGGCCAAAACGGAACAGATGGTTAGGGGACATAGTGCACGGGCTAACCTAAAACAGTGAAGCCCTGGTGATTCGTGTGCATAGGGCCAATGAAAGTTAATTGACCTTTAGGCGACACCGAGCTGGCTGCTCCCCCGTTCTCCTCATTCTGCCCTTCCCATCCCCCGACACTGCTGCCTGCCTCTCCTCCCATACTACGCAACTTACTCCTGGGTCCTCCTAAAACGAAGATGTCACTCCATGCTTCCATATACACATCTGCCGACAGAGTGCTAAAAGTTGCCCTCCCTAGCTTCAAGTGCACCGATGACTGCTCACGCTTTCTTGTTGCACATGTATCTGCCCCTTGACACACACCTGCTGGTTCCCGGCGCCCTGATACAAGAGTACCAGCCTGCTTAGAAGATTCCCTGGTACACAGCTGCCTCCTTGCACTTTATCCAACGGCTATCTGCGCCCCTGTCCCAATATTCAGCTGCCTGCCTCCCATTTCACCGGATCCTGCAGTACCCCTCTGCACGTATGATCCCTGCAACTTGACACAACGAGAACAGGCGGTGTAAAAAAAAACAGCCCGCTGCCCCCATACTGCACCATCCCGCGATCTATGGCCCTAGGAGGCAGTAGTGCCCACGGCATGCCCACTTATGATGCGCTAAACCCAGCCCTGGCTGTCATACAACGCTATCTAAAGGAAGAAGCGATGGCGATGGCACTGCCAACGACGAAAGAGCAGCACACACCGCCTGGCACACTACCCCATCAGTAGGCGACCGGGCCCAGCGCTCCCCTTGCCCAATGCAACTTAGGCAGTCGTTCTGACAC
This sequence comes from Ambystoma mexicanum, assembly GCF_040938575.1. Taxonomy (NCBI): domain Eukaryota; kingdom Metazoa; phylum Chordata; class Amphibia; order Caudata; family Ambystomatidae; genus Ambystoma; species Ambystoma mexicanum. The sequence continues at coordinate 677,542,380 of NC_090934.1, forward strand.
ATATCACTCACTGCATAACGCTTAGTGTGAGCTCCTGTGCGTCTTTCCGCACTGCATGTTGAGGAGAAAGCAGCGCTCATGCTGCAGTATTCACTTCATGCCTTGGCACAGCTCGCAACACTCTAGGAAACCCGGCTGGCACACAGAACATGGCGTGGAGAGCACATGGCACATTCTTATCAGATGCCTTGCAAGGAGGAGGAATAACAGCGCCCACGCTACCACGGAAACATCGAAATCACCCCGACACACACCCCGAAAGGAGCGGTATCCAGTAAACAGCACTCACAAACTGGGACAGCCCAGAGCACCGTGCACAGGGAGTGGCGGCAGCACAAGTGTCGCATGCACACCTGGCGCACGACACATGCAGTACAAACCAATTCATCCCTGGACAATGCCAACAAGGTAGACCTGGCACCGCACAGCAGAGATATACGATAACAGATTCCACTACGTGTGCCCCAGGCTCAGTACGGTTACACTTCAAAAATGAGGAGAAAGCCGCACTCTGTTCAGCTCCTACTTGAACCCTGGTGCATTGCACACTGAGCCGGCAGAAACACTCTGTTCAACCCATCCATCACTGCGGGTACCCTGCACTAAGAGGAGCGCAGCGCCACCCTCAGCCCTTACCTGGATGTCCCCCGGTGCACTACACAATAGGGAGGCAGCAGCGCCACGCTCTGCTCCTACCAGATACCCCCCCTCGAACCCCCTCCCCACCTCTTGCCCAGTGCACTGCAGAAAGAGAAGGAAACAACGCTCAGACCTTGCCTGAACCCTGGTGCACTGCACAACCCTGCCCCAACGACTACCTCAACAATGGTGCTGCGCTCAATGAGGAACCAGCACACTGCTCCGCGCTAGCCTGGTGTGGTGCACAAAGGAGCGGCAGCAGCGCCCGGCTCCACACCTCCCCACCGGCAAGCAGCACGGCGAGGCGACGGCAGCGCTCCGAGCTTTGCTCCCATCTCGGCTGCGATTTCCCTCCCTGACCCTTTTAGTTTCACTTTCTCTACTGCTCGCCTCGCATCTCCTCCCTCATCCTCGCTGAACGGCAGCCTCCAGAGGACTGTCCCGAAAGCTACTGACACGCCGCGGTCCCCTGCAGACAGACGCCGCCCTTGACCCGCGGCCACCCATCGGAAGGCTTAGGCCTCGGAGATCACCAACCCCGGCCTCTGGGTGACACCTCCGTAGAGGCGAGAGCCCGGGCAGTGGGGAGGCGGGCTTGAGATGCTGCCCTCCCAGTGCACCGGCGCGTGCGGCTGCGATGACATGTAGACTGCGACCCCCGGGCCACATCTCTCGTAGACCCCCAGTTAGTAGCTCTCCGCCCCCAGCTCCCGCCCTGCACCCCCACTAAGCTTACTCTGCCACGGTAAACAGATGCACGCAGCCCTCGCGCTAATGGAGAGGAAACACAGCAGAAAGGGGAGGTCTCAGCTTCTAATAACTGCTTTCTCAAATAAAAAATACAAAGATAAATATCGGATTTCAGGAGCAGTGCCTCTGCCCCAGCCTTGCTTTTGTTGTCTCCGCTGCAGCAGCGGCAGGGCAGCCCCTGCCGGCGTCCTCTCTGACAAGCAGCCACCTCTTAACCTACGTCTTTGTGTTCTGCTTGTATCCCCCTCCCGTGCTTCTGATTTATTTCCCCTTCCTCTCCGCTCACCTCTTGCGCTGGGTCCCGGGGATGTCCTGTGTCCTGCTAGAGAAGCTGCTCCATGGGGGATTGAGCCCCAGGGTCGGCTAGAGGTGGAGGTCGGTGCTCGGAGGGCGAAACCTTCGACCCTGAGGGTCCCCCGTCTGGTAGGAGTGGAAATGAGAGAGAGGGAGAATAGAGCAGCCTCGCTCTGGCTCTGGCATCAGCAGCTGTGGAGAGAGAGAGGTGCAGTGAGAGGGGACTGCCACTGGGGTCAGGGAGCACCGCACCAGGAAACTCCAGGAAATGTCTGCACACACTGCCTGCTCTCGCCTCCCCAGGGAGCCTTTAACGTCTGCTGCAGCCCTTTCTTTTCATGAATGTAACAACATCCCCGCTCCTCCTTCCGAGGCACCATCCCTCTGACAGGGCAAAAGGCCAATACCTTTTCTTTTTCTCGGCTCAGCTGTAATCTCTGCTTTGTATTATGTGCATGTGTTCCTGTGAGGGTAGCTCCACTTGCAAGCAGCTGCATGGTTATGATGTTGTCAAGGCTTTTACTTACCTCCTTTTCTTATGTCTCGGTTCCTCCATATAAAATCGGAAGCAGATCACTTAAAGGCTGATGCTAACTTCTCTATTAGATCAAAAAACATGCATGCGACTACACCACACGCTGCATTTCTCTTCGGATATGCCTTTGAAACCGTATTAGCTTTTTTATCTTGTTATGCTGATATTTAAACGTGCACAGAAGTCCTAAATAAAAAGGCCTCATTATGAGTTTGGCGGTAGAGGTAAAACATCCAGTATTTTAGAATGAAGGGCTACCAGCTGTTTACCACTCTACTAAATTTTGAGTTTCATTACCAACATTTGTTCCAATTTTCTTTTAGTGTGGAGGACATTTTCCTTCACACAAAAGCATTACAGGAAGCAGTAATATTGCATGATCACAATAGAGTCCTGTGCACTCCAGAATGGAGAGCTGAAGGGTTGCAGGACTTGGAATCATGGGGACTGTAGTGCGGCACATTCCGTTCTACCTTACCCGCTACCCGTGGTGCGGGTTGGGCCTGCAATAACGGAGGCTGGAGACGGCGTGTCTTATCACAACACTTTATTTCAATAATCTGTCCTCCGTTACTCTGCCCCCACCACTTGATATGATATGGCATTTATAACGCGCCTATACACAAGTGTTTCAAGGTGCGACGAGGCAAGGGAGGGGAACATAGGGAGGACAGACAACGATCCTACTAGGCCAGGTGTCATTCAGATCGCGCAAGTGCGTGGGAAGGAGGTAGGGAAAGTGCAGTACATGGCAAGATGATAACAATAAGTAAGTAGCTGCCAGCATGTGGCAAGTGCATGAGTAAGTGCGGACATCAGGTGTCATGGCTGGGAGGGGGCCTGTAGGGATACAGAGAGAGTCCCCAAGTGCAGGGTTACCAGGTGGGCAGTGCAGGTGTGAAACGCTGGCAGGGGAGGACCTGGTCCTGAGATCAGATGGTGTCCAGGTAGCCAGTGCAGTTTCCAGTTGCACTAGGAGGTCAGCAGAGGAGGGGAGGAGAAAAAGCAGAAGCAAAGAGAAAGGTTTTGAGGAGATGGTTCTCCTCGAGTTTAAGGGAGGCAGGGAGGTTGTTCCAGAGGGAGGCACCAGCCGAGGAAAGAGATCTTCCACCAACTTGTTGCTTTGAGAAGCGACTGCCCCTGCGGGAGCTGGAGGCGGATGAGCAAAGAGCTCGAGAAGGGAGATATTTAGGAAGAGAGAGTTGAAGGTATTGAGGCCCCAGGCCCCAGAAGGCCTTGTGGATGATGCACAGGGTTTTGAACTTAATCCTCGCAACCACTGGGAGCCAGTGCAGAGATTTCAGTCCTGGAGAGATACTATCCCTGGGCTTGAGGCCAAGGGCAAGTCTTGCAGTCCTGTTCTGGATAAATTGCGGAGGTCGGAGAGTGGAAGCAGGTAGATTTAGAAAGAGGCTGTTGCAATAGTCCAGCCTAGAGAAAACCAGAGCTCTGGAAACAGTGAGCTTCTGGGGGAAGGAGAGGAAAGGAAGAATACCTCTAAGGAGGTGCAGCTGGTAGTGTGACTTCTTAGAGACGTCAGAGATGTGAGGAGAGTGTGGAGTCGAAGATGATCCCAAGGTTCTTAGCCTTGGAGGTGGGAGCAGGAAGAGGGCCAAAATAGGCCGGCCAGAGAGCTGAAGGGAAGGAGGGAGCGGGTGTGCCGATGAGGAGAATCTCAGTCTTACTGGCATTAAGGCAGAGGTAATTGGCGGCAAACGACTCCTGGATAGCAGACAGACAGTCAGAGATGAGAGAGGGAGAGGAGGCCAAGGGTAGTCTGAAAATGAGCTGGGTGTCAGCATAGCAATGAAAGTTGGGGCAGAGAGAGGCGATGCAGTAGGCGAGGAGTGCCAGGTATGAACAGCCAGGGAGAGAGGTTAGACCCCTGGGGGACACCACAGGTAGAGAAAAAGATAGCGGAGAGGAAGTGTCATGATCACTGCTTCCAAGGAGTCAGGAACAGCCCAACATCCTTGGAAGCAGGCCCCTAACCATTATCTTAGGCGCCAGCCGGTCCCCACTGGGACCTTCTGGACCTTGTCCTGGCGCCGGTGGCGCCAGGCTCATCAAAGTCATCGGTCCCGGCACTGGACGCGCCGGGCTCATATTATGTATGAAGATGCTTGGGTGGACTTACCTGCAGCAGACCATGCTGCTTACTTACCAGCCACTTAGAAGTCCTCTGTGAACAGGAACTACTTTCTTACCTGGGTGGGGCAAGCTCCACTCCCTGGATACAGCACTGGAACTCTTCTGGAACTGGAACTCTTTTCTTACCTAGGCGGGGCCGTGGAGGAAGATGCCTCATCACTCCAAGGCTATTTAAACCACACCCGATAGATGAAACGTGCTTCGCGTTATTCTGCATCTGCAGCAGAACGCTCACTGAGTCTGTTCCAGCCTTTCTTCTTTCGATCCTGAACCTGCAAGAATTATACTTACCATTCCTGTATCCAGTCAACAACAGCACCTGCAAAGACAAGAAACAACAGGTTAGCAAGGCAACCTTTACACGCAGTGCTTACTCACCTGATCCATCGGCTGCGGCCATTTCTTCACGCGGCACCTCCGCCTGTGAAGACGAAAGCATTGTTATTACTTACCGGCACTCCGCGAATTCCGGATTTCTTCACGCTGCATCGCCGCCTGTGAAAACAAAAGAAGAGACATTAGACAGGTATTTACTTACGCCCATCGCGCTCGTCACAATAGAACGCCTGCAAGTACTCCGGCGTCTCTTCAGCACGAACTAAGCAGCAACGGAAAAAGACAGTTTGAGCGCTTGCATTTACTTACTCATTTCCAGGCGCTTCACTTCATCTTCCATCTCCAGAGTCCTGCAAGACAAAAAGGGAAAAGCATTATACAGAGTCCTGTTCAATATTAACGTGCCACGCACCTAAAGACTATAAAGACTAAAAAGGTGTCCGGAAACTCACCGCTCGTGCAGTTAACGACGGTAACGATCCTCTGAGTTCAAGAGGCCTATGTTTCACCAGTGAAGGAACTGGCAACGGCACCCTGCACCAGACGCAGATGGAGAGTCCAGCATTCACATATCTAAGGTGAGCACGTTGACCTGGGGGCTCTACGGAGAAGCTAGGAAGAGAGGGAGAGAGAGAGGGACATTCAACAACCCAGACCCTTAACCCCCATATTCTTTCACCTGCAGAAACATCACCCTTTGAGTTCGACACACAGTGAGAAGAGGTTCGACCCCAGAAGCCAATCGAGTCCTACACATCACTTTTCGAGTCGCAGACACCTTCCTGCCAAGACCAGCCCCTCCGTGGGAATCAGGTGAGCGTTACAGGAAGGACCCAAGTTTGACCTGGGAGGGTCGGTCAGAGAGGAAAGAAGTCAGCCAAGCCAGAGCCTGAACAGTAATACCCAGGTTATCACAGAGACAGTTGAGCAGGATGGCATGGTTGACCGTGTCAAAGGCAGAAGAGAGATCAAGCAAGATGATGACACAGGGGGTGTTAGAGTCAAGGTTGGAGAGCAGGTCTTCACCGATGTTTAGGAGAGCAGTTTCCGTGCTTCTGGCAGCTCTGAAGCCAGACAGATGGTCATGAAGACAACCAACAGATTCAGTGTGGAGATTAAGCTGGGAGATGGCCAGTTACTTCTCTTGTTACCGCTCCACACCCTAAACTGGTCCCTCCCACATAACAAGGCCAACAAGCCTTATAACACTGTGAGACCTTACCCACCTTTAAACACAAAGAGGGGCTCAGTCAATGTCTTCAATCAGTCTTGTGGGCTATATCTTGACCCTCACAGGCTGCCCTGATGATTGGTCCATAGGGCTCGTCCTTGCAGTGGGTTGTTAAGGGTCCTCCATCATGTCGCTTTTTTCTTCCTACTCTTCACTGTCACCCCAATAGAACTCTTCAGATTCTCCACTTGATTCTTCATCCATGCTACTCTTCCCCTCGTGATTCATCCCTTATTTTTTCTGGTATTGAGAGACATTGCACGCAATACACCACCCTTCTCCGTCACTCCCCTTCGTCATAGTTCCTTTCTGGCGTGACACGGTGAGGGACTTAGGGATGAATATGGAGTCTTCCTTATTTTGCTTAGCTTCCTTTAACAAGACGCAGTCCCCGACGTTCAGAGCCGATGGTTTGGCACCTCTCTTATTGTCGGACACTTCTTTCATGTCTGTTTTGCGGCTGCATCTCGTGAACTCATCACACTGTCGTCGGAGTGGTCCAGGTCTTCGTCTGGGTTGTGTGGTAGTCTTGTCCTGATCCGTCGGCCGAACATGTGGTCTGCTGGACACCCGCCCATGGAGCAATGTGGGGTGCATCTGTATTCCCTTAGGAATTGGTACAGCACTTGATTGAATGGGTTTCCGGTGACTTGAGCAATTTGCAGGGTTCTTTTGATACTAGACATGAACCTTTCCGTCATGCCATTGGCCTGAGGCCAGAGTGGGGTTATTCTGCGATGTTTGAACTCCATGTAGTCCGACAAAGCGTTCAAAGTCGTGGCTCGTGAATGGTGGTCCGTTGTCTGACCTGATGACGTTCGGGATGCCGTAGGCTATGATAATTCGGCTGATGCAGAGATGACCACCGTGGCTGCCATTGAGGCTATGATCTGGACCTCTGGGAATCGTGAGTATTCATCAATTAATACTAGTACATAAGATCCATCCCTCATGGGACCAAAAAAATAAATTGCCAGTTCCTCCCATACACCCATATGGAGGTCAGACATCTACAGCGGGTGAGGTTTCCGCAGAGGGGCCACAACTCTGCATATGGCACAGTTCTGTAGGGTAGTTTCAACCCTGCTGTCAAGTTGGGGGGTTGGGGGATGTGGGATGTCTTGACCCACTTTTGCTCTCCCATGCAGCATCCCTGTGTTCTGATGGTGCCAGAAATATCAAAATGGCCGCAAAACTCTTGTGCGTGCCAAAACCTCTGAAAATCGTGCTTTACAACACAAAAAGATGGCTGCCAAATCTACAATGCATGTTGTCAGTGGTGGAACAGAGATCTCACTCCTGAAACATGTCACTGGGCCTCACAACAAGTGAAAATGGAGCACAGAAATAAATCCAAAATCTTGCTTTGAAATCCTTTTTCTTGGTTGCTGAAACTGCAGAATGCCGGTACAAAGCACAAACATTCAATATTCTTGCTGAGTGCTACAATTCACTTAGTTCAAGAAATCATTGTGAATTTGCAATGTCCTTGAAAGCTGAATTTGTCATAAAACATCCACAGCAAAAAGTTGCCTGCCTGTGGAATCTGTCAAAATCTGGGCGCAGTACCTTCGGCCGCCTGAATGACAGCTGTCAGAAGCCTGCATGCCTGCATGAGAAACTGTAAACTTGTACAAACTAAAATCAAATGGTTGAAAACTAAGTGGCCTGTTACAGAGAGTAACCTATGTTGTAACTGTTTAACCCCATGGTTTAGAATCTGGAATAAGTGTTCTAGCTGCTTGTTTTGAAATTACAAGTTTGTTTTAAGCAAAGAAAAAAATGCAACAGAATTAACATTTGAATTTAAGACTGACTAAAAACAACCAAACCAGTATAACAGCTTCCCCCACAGAGGCAAGGGCCTCTCCCTTCTGCTTCCCTCCACCAGGAAATTAGACCTAAGTGATGATTATAGGGTGGGAGGAGAATTTGGTCTGATGGGGGAAGGAGACAATGGACATCCATCAGGTACAGGAACTGCCAAGTGGGAAGGGTCGTAAAACGGCCTGGGCCCAGAAGGAACTGGGAGGAGACTGTTTCTGAACTGCAGGGAGAAAGAAGGAGGCAGAGACAAACAACCATTTGTTGCTTAACAAGGACCAAAGACACATTTTAAAAAGACTAATAACTTACTGTGTAAAATTGTCAAAAACACTAAAATAACAGCATTGTTAATGTAAATATTGGCTGCACATTTAAAAGGCGCCAGAACTCTGTGACATGTTCTAGGAAGAAACGGCGGAAAATGTGATATTACACAAAATGTATTTTTGATAGAAGCATGAAACTTCATACACTTATGCCTATATTCAATTCGCACATTTGTAGAAATTTGCTCTGAAATTGGACATTGTGTTCCAGATAAAAAGGGCAACATTCCGTAAAAAGCAGACACAAGATCTTACAGCAAAGGGGTTTGGAGGAGTATCTGCTACACAAAATATGTAATCTGTAGATATGATTGTTATAGATGTTGCACACATGGAAATATGTATTGTACCAAAAGTAGATTTTGTGTTCAAGAGGCTAGGCCTCATAAACCCAAACCATAAAGATGACACAGTGTTTTTCTCCTCCTATCAAGGAAGAGAGGAGATTCTGACCAATCCCTGGCAAAGGGGCGCGCTTAGGATAAACCAGCACACACACCCCTTTATCATAAGCATAAATACAGACAGCTGAGCACTCAGAAAGACAGACTGATTCACCCACTAACCGATTGCTGGCAGAGCACCCTGCAGCAGAACCATCCAACTTACCTGCTCCAGACTCCAGAAACTTGGCAAAGCAGAAAGGCCCATTCCATTAACTGAACCATTCTCAGCTAGGCCTTAAAATTCCAGAACCAGAATCCAACAACCTAAGGGGAACATCAAACAAACAGCCGGGCTGTGCTGTACTGCTTGTCTGCTAAAAAAATTATCATGAGAACCAAAAGATCCAATCCAGTCCTGTGCTGTGACCAGAGCCATTGCAGACCCGATCCAGTCCTGTGCCGTGCTGTGAACAGACCCAGTCCAGTCCGGTGTGCCCAGCAGTCGGTCCTGACCAGAATCCCTGACGGTTCCGTTCAAACCATATCTAGTGAGTAGCTATAGAATAGAACTGTGTCACTAGCCTATGTACCTGGCTTAGTCCAATCCCTATCTGAAATCCATCCTACTTTGTCTTCAGAACCTGCATTGTTAGAATTATTTTGGGATCGCCTGAACTCTCTATCCTATCCCTTCTATTTTTCCTCCTGTGTTAGTTTTGTTAAGACTATCTCTGCGCTGATCTTTTCTCATCTGAAGTAGGCGAGCTCCACTGCAAGCCTTGATCAAGTGGCTGTGTTCTTGTGTGGTATTCGTTTATTCATAGTCATCCTCTAGTGTAAGAAATCCTTTTAGTCATTTTAAAGTGCATTCCTGCTACCCATTCTTGCCCCTATCTCGAAAAAACGACCTCCACTAAAACGTCCATAACTTCTTCAATTATTGTGCTAGAAACAAACTTCTGCTTGTAGCTAACATCCACAGCTTTAATTCGCATTCCAAATCCAAATAGTTCTCCCGTGATCGCGATTATCGCGCACAGAAAAGTTTGCCGCAAATTTTCGTTTAGGGAATTTCTGACATGTGTAAAACAGCTTTCGATTGCTTCCGACCTCAATTTTAAGATTTCACATTGCTTCTTAGTATTAAATCATTGCAAGTGTTTGTCTGCAACTATCCAAAGCGGCTCCCATAAGAATTTAAACAATTTCAGCAAGTTAAACCATATTTAGTGTTTTTACCCAATCCATTCTCATATAACTTTAAAACCATTCTGACCGCTTGCAAATCAATTCTGTTTTTCTCTTGTTGCTTCGGGGAAGTGGGATTGATATTTTGTTTGAATTTTGCCATTCCTGAAACCTGTTCTCTCCTCCTATCTCTTACCTTGTCTATTGGGGGTTAGAGGGGTATGCAGGGGGAAATAGTAACCACACTGCTATCTGTTCTTAACACACACAAAAGTGTTATTTCTGTGCTGAATTGTTTTGCTCACTATTACTCCTTGTGATTAAAGAGATTGCTTAGTGTTACATCACCCCATTGATTTTGCAGCCCTTGAGGATGATGTTGTCTTCTGTGACAGTGAGCTCCACTTGAACCTGACACAGGCTTTGTATGTCCTCTTGGATTTGTTGTTCCAAATGTTTGGCCATGTCTCATTCCCACCTACCCCCTAGCCCTCCTCCCCCAGATACATTGAGAAGCGATGCTGAGGGCTTAGTCTGGTTCTGATTCATGCTGGAGTGTCGTCCATGGGATCGGGAACGGTTTCATTTGGTGGATGACATAGTTTAGATATTCCTCGGCTATCAACGGCGTCTGTGTGATGGTCCCCCGTGGATGGCGTGAGAGATAGACTGTCAGGTATTTGTATTTCCCAGGCCTATGTTGAATCGTGAATTTATAGTCCTGTAAATGGAGACCCCATCTGGTTATACGCAGAGGCACCCAGGCCTTTGGGCTGCCATCAATAGTAAGGAGGGCCTGGTGATGATGGTAAAAGCCTTGCCATATAGGAAAAGGTGGAACTACTCACATGCCCAGACAACAACCAAGCTCTCTTGCTTGACCTGGGACTATCTTTGTGCCATGTCCTTAAGGCTGAGTCTTGCATAGGCAACCACTTGTTTGACATGCAGCTTCTTCAGGTCAAATTGTGACAGAATGGCTCAGAGTCCCACCGGACTGGCCTCCACTGTCACCTCTGTGTCTTTTGAGGAGCTAAAGTAGGCCATATCTGCTGCAGATTCAATCTTCATGCGATTGTCTTTGAAAATGGCCTGGCATGTCTGCCCTTCTCTGGTGAGCTCCAGGAGGGGTGCAATGATGGTGGCATAGTTTTCCAAGTATCTAGCACAGTAGCTGAACAGTCTGAGGAATGACCCGAGGTCAGAGACGATAGTGGGTCTGGATGATTCAGTCAGAGCGGCCACTTTTTCTGGAGTCGGGCCTCATCCCTTGCTCTGAAAAGATGTGTCCGAAAAATGTTAAGAGTGTGTTTCCTGAATTCACATTTGTCCTTGTTCAATTTTACTCTGGCGGCCTCCAGTGCCATACAGATGCGGCGTAAGGTGTCATCATGTTCACTCAGGGACTTGCTAAAGACGAGGATGTCGTCACTGCAGTTCAGGCAATTTGGTGTGTGTTTTGTGGGATGTTTTAACCCACTAGTCCATGCCCTGCAACATTCCTGTGAGCTGCTTGCATCAGGAACATCAGAATGGCCACCAGAAAGCATGATGAGCGCTAAAAATCACCCAGAAGTGCGCAGGAAAACCTGAAGAATAGGCCACCAATCCACTCTTTGCCCATGTCAGTGGTAACACAGGAGACTACTGCCAAAACCTATCAATTGGCTACCCATAAAGTCAAAGGAAACTACTGGAAAAAGTAATGCTGCATTGCAAAGAGAAACACAGACTTGTGAAAATCTGTTTTTCTTGGCTGTCAAATTTTCAAAAATCATGGTTCACAAACCACACAAAAGATCCAACCTCCTTGTTGGGTGTTAAACATCATTCTACTTCAAGAATCCACATAAATACAATGTCATCAGAAGTACATTTATCGGAAGAAAATCCACATTTAAAGATGCTTGCTTGGAAAATATGTTGAAAATAGGTGCAATACCGCTACTCGCCTTTGTCAGAAGCTGGCGATCTCTAAACATGTCAGGTTAAACTTGTGTCTCAAAATTTACGTGTGGGGAAAGAAGAGACTTCCTATCAAAGGCAATATAGGTTGCCACTATTTAATTTTCATGTTGAAAAAGAGTGGAATTGAAGATATGTTTGCTTATTTTTAAATATTTAACTTTAAATTTCACAAAGAACAATGTCACAATTTACTGTAAGGTACCCTGATTCAGCCAAACTTCAAAGAGGTTTTCCCCCACTGAGAACACACCACCCTTTTCCTTCCCACCACAAGGAGAGGATCTCTCATTTGGATGCTAGTGAGAAGAGGAGGAGACTTGCTCTGCTGCTCTGGTAAAGAGACAATGGGCTTCTTGAACAGAAAAAAATGCTAATTTAGGGCATCAGCAGAAACCAGCCCAGTCAGGAACAAGCTCATGTTACTCTCTGGCTCAGCCAGGCTTGGAGGCGAGCCAGACTGAAAATGTGGATTTGAAACTGAAGTAACTGTATGTTTGAGAAAAAGACTTATAGCAAATTGTGCTGAACTGGTAAAAATATGGAATTTAGAGGTTATTAAAATGAAAAGGCCGCTCACAGTTTAAAACTAATCTGGAATCTGTGCGATATTCAAGGACTGAACCATGAAAATTTTAATATTGTAGCTAATGTGAATATGCTAGGAATATGAAAATGTACAGGAATATACTCGGATGTTATGTGCATGTATGTAAAAAAAAATTGTACAGATCCGACAATGTGTAACCAACCAAAAGCGCTAAAAACTGTCATTTGTGAACCGAAACTCGTAGGAAGATGAGACTTTAACAGAAACGTACCTTAGTTAATCTGTAATGTAAATATGTATTATTAACAAGTTGGGGATATTGGAAATATGTTTTTTTTATGAAAAATAGATTTTATGGGTAGAAACAAAGGGGAGGGGTTTTCTCTGGAGCATAAACACAGTGTCACTCTGACATGTCATGACACATCATGACACACTGTTCCCTTCTGAAATCAGGGAAGAGGGAATTCTCTGACCTATCTGCTTCTTAGAGGGTTGGGCATAGTATAATCAGCCTACCCACCACCTCGAGAAATACATAAATAGGGACTGTTGAGGGCACAGAAACACACACATTCACCCATCAACTGATCGACTGGCGAAGTGCTTTGCAGGAATAACCCATACCCAGACTCCAGAACCCATATGCAGACTCCAGAACCCTGAAGCAAAAGGCCCAATCCAAAAAGCTGAACCCTTCTCAGCTGGCCTTTGAAATCTTGCAACTTGATTTTAACCCCTAAACTTCCACGGGGCCTAACCAATTCAACAGCCTGGCTGTGCTGTTTTGGCTGCTTCTGGCTAAGAACCCTTGCTAGAACCCAGAGATCCAGATCAGTAGAGCAGAGCTGTACCCAGAACCAACCCGTCAGATCCAGTCCAAGAGGCCGTGCAGACCAGAGTGCCTTGCTGAAGCAGAACCAAGTGCCTGAGACCAGTCCGGTGGCGAACGAATTCCAGCCAAACCTTTGACCAGATCTTTGACGGACCCATTCAACCCATAGTTGTGAGTATTTAGCATAGAACTGTCCATAGAAAATCTCTTAGTATTAAGTAATCCAATCCAACCCATTCCAACAAATCCAGACTGCACTATAGAATCTCTTTTGTCTATCCTGAATCCTTCTCTAATCCATATACTTCTGTGATAATTGTAGTGATAATCATCTTTGCGCTAAATATATTTACTGAAGAAAGACAAGTCTCTCGGCGGGCAAAAGTCAGAGCGGAGGCGCCCTGTTCTGGTGGCTGACAGTTCGTGTATCTTGCATCTTCATAGACTCCCTAGTGTTAAGAAATCTTTGTTCCAAATCTTCAACAGCACATCTTTCATTTTGAAATCTTGACTCTTGAAAAAAATCGACCTTTACTAAAACCTCTGTAACTTCTGAACCGTACATGCTAGGAACACATTTTAACTGTCATTTTGAAGCTAACATCCTCAGCTTTCAAACAACATTCCTTATAGTTTTGCTATAATCGCATTTCTTGCGTGCTGAAAAGTTTGCCACGATTTGCATTTGGCTCAATTTCACTCCATATAAAAATAGCTATTTCTTGCTTTCAACTTCTGAATTTCGTTTCCAATCTGATAATCATTCAACAATCATTGCTAGTGTCTACCTGAAGCAACCCAAAGCAACTCTCATTAGTTCTGAATCAATTTAGTGAATTAGTCATTTTAGCATTTTTCCCATCACTTCATATTACATTCAAAAGCATTTGACCTGTTTAAAATCATTCCTGTTCTCTAAGCTTGCTGGGGGAATTGGGATTGAACTTGCAGGTGTTGATTGTTATTCCTGAAACCTGTGTGCCATCATTCCATCTCTTCATACTGCATATAAGGGGGGATTGAGTAGTAACAGGGGGAAAGAGCGATTACATTGTCTTTGATTGAATTCATATCAAGTTTATTCTGTGCTGCATTAATTTCATCTCATTGCATTAATTGAACCCACATAAAGTTATTCTCTGCTACCTTATTCTTCTCACCCATACTCCTATTGATTAAAGAGATTGTTGATTGTTGTGATATCACCCATTGCTGATCATTTTTCATATTCATAATAGTGTGATATTTAGATATTGTTCATATTCATAAAAGTGTGATAAGTATATTGTGCAATTTTTCAAATAAATCTTTTAACTTGCAAAACAAACCTACTTCTTGGTTCAGTGAGACCGGGGGAGGAGGGGATTAAAAGAGAGGGGTGTTATATAAGGGTACATCGTCCAGAAATAAAAGAACTTTGACATAAAAATATATAAATAAGGGTTCCAGCTGGGCATCTCATGCTAAGCATTGACTTAGGTGGAGTGCTGGGTTGAAACCACTTAAAGTTTTATTACCTGGCGTATTTCATCCTGGAATATTTCAGCCGCCGAGGAGATACCAAAGTTAAGTCTTTTTTAACGGAACAGGCCATGTGCGTCACAAAAGTTGTACTATAGCGGGACTGAGGCGCCAGTTCCAGTTGGTGGTACCCTTTATTAAGATCAAGCTTATAGAAAACCATTGCACCATTGAGCAAATTGATCATGTCAGTGATCCGGGGTGCCTGGTTCCTTTCCCTCTGAATTGCTTCATTTGGTCTGCGCATGTCGACGCACAGGCGAATGGATCCTTCGCTGATTTCTTTGGCACTGGGACTATCGGAGAAACCCATGGTGTCAGGCCACTTGCCCGCTCGATGATGTTGAGGTCTAGCAGTCAGCGCAGTTCATCCTCTACCTGCTTCTGGATGTTAATGGGGATTCCCCTGTAGTGGTGGGCAATCGGATTGACAATGCTGTTAATGTGCAGTTTGATCTCTGCATTTGCTCAGTTTCCCCAGGCCTTTGAACAGATTCGGGAACATTCTGATCAAATCAACGTCTGCAGCCATGTACTTGTGCGCCATGATGTGATAGAGGATATGGACCAGGCCCATGTCCAATGCCGTCAATGCGTCTTAAAACTCAGTATACACCCACTGATTGTTGATGTGGAGAGTACATGCAGCTGAATGCGGGCTGTGTGTAATTTATGTGTAAACAAGGTAGTGAATACCCCCTTGCATGGGAGTGCAGTGTCAGATCCATAGGGGTAGATGTCTACCATTGAAGGCTTAAATTTCAGAGGCCCCAGAAGCTTGTATATATGTCTCTTCACTCATGGCATTTACGGTTGCCCCTGTGTCATGAGGAATTATGTCAGCGTATTAAGGACTTGTAGAGTGAGTGTTGGGCTATGTTGTTTGACTGTGGCATTATGCAGAGCCTACATGTAGCCTCTCTTTCGCTGGTCTGTGGATGATCCTCAAGGTTCATTCTCGGCGTGTGAGTTTGTGGCCACATGTCTCGCGTATCGTCTCGGGTGATGTGACGTTCTCCTCTTCGGAGATCTGTGGTACTTCTGTTTGTAGTGTTGGTCACAGTCCCCATCTGTGGGTCTGTTCTTTTTGATGTAAACAGGGATGGTATAGAGCCAGTGTATATACCTCATCAACCACACCTTCTCAATCGATCGTCTTTGATCAAACAGACATTGAGATTTTGATGAGTAAATTAAATAATTTGAGAGCCAGCAGCCCTGACGGGGTAATGAACGGTATCTTTAAAGATAATCCGATTCTTTGCACTGACATTCTGTTCCATCTCTTTACTCATGTAACCCAAAAGAATGTCTGCCCTTCCTCGTGGGCTGATTCAATTCTTTTCCCAATTTTTAAAAAATGGAGCAGAACTGAACCATCCAGTTATAGACCAATATCATTACTGGATACATCGTCAGAAGTCGTTGCAAATTTAGTGCTTAAGGAATTAACAACCTGGGCAGAAAAAACTCACAGATTAAGCCCGCTACAGTAGGGCTACAGAAAGGGTGTGGGCACAATAGAAAGTGGTCTTGCCTTGAAGGCCCATCTGTCTGATGTAGGATCGTATTCTACAAAGTGGTCTTGCCTTGAAGGCTCGTCTGTCTGATCTAGGATCGTATTCAGGGCATCCTTTATATGTTGCAGTGATTGATTTGTCATCTGCATTTGATAACGTTGATACCGCTAGGTTATGGGAGAATTTGTCGGAGTGGGGGATAGGTAAAGAAATCTTTAATCATAAAACCCTGAAACAATATTTTCTTATCAAATCTAGTTCTTATTCAGGGTAACATTGAGACCCCCATTTCCCCAGGGTTAATACAGGCTTGGTCCAAAATTGGTATATCGACCATTAGCCCGCATCTGGGGTAGAAGAATAAAACAAGAAGTAAACAATACGGTTCTGGCTTCAAATAATTGTCCTATGACTTTCTCTCTTTTTTCTTCTTTTTTAAATTTTCATTGTCTATCAACCACAGTATGAAGTTTATGTATTCGTCAGAGTCTACACTGCACACTGTACATCCAAACATTTAGTTTGCATTAAGTTACATACATTGTCAACCATTCACAATTGTTGTTTTAATGTCAGTATGATGATTATTAACGGATTGTAATTTGTATTTTCATGTTTTTTTCTTTATGCTGTTATTCTTTAAGCTGATAATTCTTTCTTTTCAGTGAAGTAAAACAAATCTATTGACTAATCCTTCATTTTCCAACGTCTTTTTGATGAAACTGTTGGAATACTCAATGAAACTGGGGGTGGGTAGTCACAGGCCCAAACTTGTGGATCTCCAACTATGGAGACCCAACAACATACAATCTGGATAGTCTGAATAACAGAACCTATCCACAAAACCCATTGTTTAATCTCTTAGAGAACAAAGGGGTGCACTTCCTGGTTGACAGGAGTGGGGGATAGACCCATATCATCTGAGTATGGTGCAGCTTCTGTAATCTGATAATGCCACAAGCGTCAGGATAAACACATTAGGAGACTTGTCTAGGAAGATTAAGTTGAAAAAAGGAGTCCAACAGTTGTGCATGTTGGCCCCCACCTTATTTAACCTGTATTTAGCAGATCTGTGGCGCACAGTAGTGAGGAATGGGGAGGTTTTGTACCAACATGGGTGGGGCTGAAGCTGAGGTGTATTGCATTCCCAGATTACATCTTGCTAATGTATTACACCCCAGCAGGCCTCCAACGGCAACTTCAAAGCAAATTCTCTAGAAATTAACACAGATAAACCTTGTGTTATGGTCACCACGAGCAGAAGAAAGAGCAAAGAGTACTCCTGGAAGTTGAAAAACATTACAATGCATCAAGTTGACTCTATTTGCTACTTGGGGTTCGAGATAGCAGTTAAAAATCAGCGCGAAAAACAAGTAGCTGGAATCGAAGAAAAAATCTTGTGCATATCAATGTTAAAAGTAACAAAACGTACACTGTGTTTGTACTCCCTTGTTCCATTGATTGAGCTCTATAGAGACAAAGTTTCCCCAATTGTCCTGTACAGGTGTGAATTAATGAACATCAGAGACAGGAAGTTTTTTAACACACTTGAAGGAAAAATCTTGAAACAGATCTTGGCTTGGAGTTGGGTCTTGTATCTGGGTGGTCCCAGTATATTAGTAGGAGTTTATCTCTGGTGGATGGCTTAGATCGAGCAGGTGCACATTCAATTCAGTTCAATCTTGTAGCCCTAATGATGCAAAACACAAAATCCTTTCTTGAAAATGCTGAAGAAAAGATGCAACAATTTTCGCACTATGTTGGATCTAAATGGAACAGAATCTGAAATCATCCGTAAGAACAAAATCAAAATGGAACAGAGGTACGGAGGTGTCTGATCTTGCACGATTAAACCTGTATGCCGGAAAATTTCCATGTTCAAAACATCGTGATTGCTACCTAACATTCTGGTTAAACTGCCTTCCTACGTTGGAAGTCATAGGGCCTAAATTAGGAGTTGTACAGGAATTATGTACCTGTAGAATGTGTGGATCTGACTCTAATGAGATATTGTTTCATTTGGTAACGTTATGTCCTGATTTCTTTGATAAAATAGTGCACAGCTTTGAGCGATTTATTCATTCAACATCAGCAGTTCTCACCAATGATTTGAGGCACTGATTCACGACTAGTTATCAACTCTCAACTCTCATTATTGTTAGCATTGGTTAAAATGCTAATAGAAATCTTCTTAGAAATAGACAAAGTGACAGAGCAAGGAATCCAAGATTTCATGAAAGTGTGTGAACTCTAATTTTATTTGATGTACTCTAAACAGATCATAGGAGAAACTATTGGGCCTAAATGTTAGGTGAATGTTATGCATGGTTATGTTCCTTATCTGTTCCTTTTTATTTCTCTTCTTTTATATGTCTGTTGTTTTTATGGATTTTATGTAGAAAAATGTTTTATGTGATTTGTGTAAATGTATTTTGTGTACACTAAACATAAAGGAAAAAAAAATAGTATTTAATTAAAAATTCTGGTGACTCGCACCCTGAAATTACTCGCAATCTTAATGCCTCGATCTTGGGGTAGCGGTGAAAAGCGCAATGTTTCATGCTTATTCATAACCTCATGACGAAGTTGTCAAGTGTCTCCCCTGGTTCCTGGGTAGTGGTGAGGAAAACATGTTGTTCATAATCAACATTTGCATGTGGTGAAAAATACACGGCTAGAGCCTCCTGGGTCTCTTGAAATGTCCCCTTTCTTCGTCAACCAGTTCATAGAGAATGCCCCGGACTGCTGCTCCTACTGCCAGTGTCTGCAGGTTCTTCTTTCTTTCTTCCTCAACATATCCCATGGCTCCTATGTATACTTTGAAATCGTTTGCCCATCGGGCCTACCTTGGGCCTAGATTTCTTGTGTTTGTGATATCAAACGCCACTGGCACTTGCCATGGGATAGTGTCGCCTTGGGCCATGTGAAATGTCTCTAACGGTCGGGCTGGCACGGTAGCTGGTATGTCGTCTGATGACATGTGTGTGCACCCTTCTGTTCACGTACCTCTGTGGGCACATTGGAGTAATACGTACTCCCTCTCCTCCTGCGAGAACCCCTGTGCAGTCTGTCCTCCTGGGCCTCAGGGCATGCAGTTGAGGTTTAGCCGGATATGATTCTTGAGTTGGAGGGGTTTCCCTCAATTGCTTAATTAACTTGTGCGTTGAGCAAGCGGCTTCGAGCCAGATCACTCGGTTGCAGGGGGCCAGCTCTGAGGGGTGGAGCTGCACTCACCCCTGTAGGCCAAAGTCCCTGCCTGCATGTTCACCGCGCCCCACTGTATGGGCGCAGTTGGTTGCCGGGGGCGGGTCTGGAGAGCGTAACTCTGCCAACCGTGTCCTCACCCCAGTGCGATGTTGCGTGGCATGACTGCGTCCTCGCTGGGAGCCGCGCCGGCTGTCCAGGCAACACGGCATTGGGTTTCCTCATTTGGCGCAGTGCTTCTGTGCACACGCGTGGTACGTGTCCCTCGTGGCCAATGTAGTACAGCGCGTTCCGTTCTACCTTGTCCGTCACCCGCGGTGTGGGTCGAGCCTGCAATAACAGAGGCTGGAGACGGCGTGTCTTATCACAAAACTTTATTTTACTAATCTGTCCTCCCTACCTCTGCCCTCGTCACTTCCCTTGTTCCTGCCCCACACCCCAAACTGGTCCCTCCCACATAACGAGGTCAACAAGCCTTATACCATCGTGACAGGGACCCTTCCCATTACCCTATGTTTACCTCGTGCAGTAACAGTAAATAAGATTGGTGACAATAGCGCCAAAATCATAATCAGGTACTTAGTTATCAACTGTGAAAACTATGACCACATTTCGGCATCCTTAATCCATAAAATCGTCTGAACTTGGACAGCCCTGTGTCTTAAGTATTTCCTCCAACAAAACTGTAAATACTGAAGAACAATCTAAAAAATTCTGCAGAGTGTGATATAGTCAAGCATTGGCAAAGCCAAGAGTTCTAGGCTTATCTATTATTATGGTATTTATTGAGCGGGAACCTAGCTTTGAGAAGTAACAGAGAGCTTTACAGAGGTATACAGCATTACAGACGCATAACGGATCGGTTTTCAGAGGAATCAACAGAACAGATATACAGCAGTGGTAGGATACGGAGGGGCACAGAGGAGGGGTACAGCTGTACCGGGTGGAGGGGAGAAGAAGGTCGAGCAGCATCTAGTGAGTCAGGTGCGTGAGGGGTGACATGATGGTCTAGCTGTTGAGGAGAGACTCCTTGAAGAGGTGGGTCTTGAGTTCTTTTCTGAATTGTAGGAGATTAGGGTTGTGTCTGATGCAGACGGGAAGGAGGTTCCATAGTCTTGGCACGTAGGCAGAGACTGAACCTGCGGAAATGCGAGAACACATACATTAGTGAAGAGGTGTTTAACGCCCGAGACGTGATGCAAATAGATGAACGTGAATCTTTTCAGATTGTATCTTGAGACTATTCGCACTGGCACACTGTTTTGGCTGATTTGAATATACGAGGACACGTATCCGCTACAGATACTGAATATGACGACATGGACCGCATTTGGAATATCAGCGATTAGACAATGCATCTAATGTGTTTCGAGATTTGTCCTGTAAGAAGATATTTCTACATGACAGACATTATTGGCCTGCCATCGGACTAACGTATTCGGAGACTGACTAACAAGTCTTGCCTTGAAAAAGCCAAAAGAACAAAAGGTGGTCGAAACACGTGTCGGCAGACAAAGTTTGGGCAGAGATTGCTACTAATAAATCACAACGCTACTAATACATTACAACTGTGATTTACACCTAGGCTGTTTACCTGAATTTTTATTTAACTAACTCAATAGATGTGACAGCGCAATTTCCTGGAACAAGAAGTTTGTTTTGGCATAGGCAGAGAAGGCTTGTTTTCTGGTCCTTTCCTTTTTGCAGTGGCAGATTTCAAGACTGCACGTGTCCTGGCTTCTGGTGGTACGATGTTCATGGGAGATGCTGAGTTTCTCTGCAAGGTAGCTGGGAGATTTAAGGACGACTGCCTTATAGATGATGCAGCCAGACTTGAAGGTGATTTGTGTGTGCCGTGGGAGCCAGTGAAGGTCAATGAGGGATGGGGTGATGTGGTCGTATCTGAACCTTAATGAGGCATGCAGCCAGGTGTAGGACACTTCTCAGGGGCGCAAGGAAGGATGATGGGAGGCCTTTGAGGAGTGCACTGCCCCTACCCAGGTGGAGTAACACCAGTGCTTGAACGAGGATCTAAATCTATTCAGAGGTAGGACGGGCTTGACTTTCCAGAGGAGGGAGAGCTGATACCAAGCTGTCTGAGTTTTCCTAGCTATGTGTGTCTTAAACGAGAGGTGTTTGTCGATGTGGAACTCAAGGGACTTGGCTCAGGAGGTGAGCTTGGGTGTGAAGCCCTTAGAGTTCATGCTTGATAGCCAGGTCTGTATGTCTGGGAGTTCATTGTTGTTGTTGAGGAGTAGGAATTCGGTCTTGGAGTGGTTGATGTTCAAATATGCACTGGATATCAAAGACTGGATCAGCGAGAGGCAGGTTTTGAGTCTATGGATGTCTCTGATGGAGTCGATCTTGAGGTATAGCTGTGTGTCGTTGGCGTATTGGTGGATGTTGTGTGTGGCTAGGAGGCTTTCTAAAGGGCTCTGTTTATTGTTGCACAAGCCATCTCTCAGGTGCTAGGAAGATTGAAGAGGTGGCATGCATGATGATGGTAGGTAAGGGCAGACTATGGTTGACCTTGGTTGGTGATACAGTGGTTGCCAAAGTCTGGGGATGACCGACTATGGTTGGCAAAGGTCAGCAATGTTCACAGGAGGTCGACCATAATAGGCAATGAGGTTGGCAATGGTCATTCATGGTTTGCAATGGTCAATCATGGTTGCTGATGGATGATAATGGTTGCCAATAATCAGGGGTGGCTGAATAAGGTTTCCAATGGTTGTTAATGGTCAGCAATGGTTGTCAATAACCATTAACAGTCAACTGTGTTTGGCGATGTAGCTGGCCAGAGTGCATACCCACAGCCTGACTCTAAAAGACCAATGCCAAAATTAATAATACCAAATCTCTAAAATGGCTGCTAACCCAGACACAAGTCAATACAGCCATACAACACCCAGGATCTACATTTGCCTTGATAAACTACCTCTCGTCTCTATGCATCTTTCGTATTAATTCCGGCTCATATATAGGACACATTAGCCAAAAACCAACATGAGACACAAACCCACAGAGAACACTCAACCTACCTGCCCTAACCAACCACTGGCATCAGAACTGAGACTCATGTATTCTAAATTCTGTTTCAGCACTTTACAAAATTGTGTGATCTTGCATACATTCTCACCCAAAAGAGGTACAAACAGATAAGAACAGTGTGCTAGCAGCAGAAAATACAGTAACGTTTCCCTGCCTAAATTGTTTAACATTTAATAATATATAAAATATGTCAACTGTAACTTACTGCAGAGAGGTAAGATTATTCATGTGAAGCTCCCCACAATGTGCCTGAACATTTATGTTATATACAGGCTACCATGCCTGTGTGGACAAGTATAGTTCAAAGAAAATAAATATAAACAAGAATGTAACGGAAAAAAATCAGACATCTAAATTGGGAACACAAAACCAAGTGTGGATAGGGATTTTTTAAAAGTGTAACATAATGTTGCACAGCTACACTGAGTGGTAGAAACGTTACCAGAGAATGTAAGAGGTGGCAATTATGGACAAGAAGTTTTCATGGTGTTTTAAATCTGTTTAAGTGGACTTCTTGAAGAACATGTTTTGATGGTCCTTTTTCGTATAAGCTTTAGTGATAACTCTTTAGAGTAGGTGGCTCAACCTCTGGATCTCCAAATGTTTGGACTTCGACTCCCATCTGCCCTAGCCAGAATAGGGATAGCTCATGAGGCTTTAAGTGCAAAACATCTGAGTGGAGACTAACATTTATGTGTAGAAAGGACAGCTATATTATGACCTTTTATCACCCTGGGTGGAACGGTGGAATCCTGGGTGCCAATCAGGAACCGGTGGACCCAGGAAATATGAGATGGTGTAGCCATGGGTCCTGACTGCTCATAGGACTACATGTGTTACCAGTGTACATACCAGTCCCCACTCCCTTAATGCCCAGTCCTACCTTTTCCTCCTAACCACCATCCCCTGCATTGCTTTATCTGTGCCCACTTTGATTACCTGACCTCTACTCTCAGCTCGTCTTCCCTCCTGTCACCCTGTCAAGAGACAGATGATTACTTCATCCATGGCAACAACCCCTCCCCTACCTCTATATCGAAGAAATGAGAGAAGTGTATCAGTCCTGACAACTGCCCCCACTCCACTACCATACTTCAGACACGAAATGCGTTATTCAATAAGACGGCCCTATCGGCCTTAACCTGGAACGGTGGAAGAAGAGATGAGCCTACAAGATCTGGCATACATGTACATGCTGTGACATCGTTCCACTTCTAAACACGTAGATGCACGAAACACGAAGCAGATATACATTCACCACGAAGCTACACGGACAGTAGGCCAATCTGCATTTATACATCAATAATTATACATTTGCACCCAATAAACACTAGAAAATATATACTCAAATATATCTGCTGTAATGCAAGATGCACAATAACACACATAAATGCTTGCTTACTGCAGAAACGCAACAGTGATAAGCAGACATTTTGGATAAAATTAACAGCGCTGCCAAGCTTACATGAATGGGAGAGATTGAAGGAGCATCGAAGCTGCAGGAAAAACAAATTTGCTGAACTAGCTAAAAATGCACAGATTAACAAACCGCACCGTAGCTGCACAGCTTGCCCAGGTTATTATAGAAAAGTGAGGTTTGGACTGATACAGAGGACCGCACGAGATAAACAGTTCCCAAGCCTAAGACATATTTCTCTTAGATTAAATAAAGAAACAGACACCCTTCAAGGATCAGGTGCTCATTAATTAAGCCTAATACTGATAAAGAAATAGTCTGAACAAGTCTCCAGTGGACATAGAGTGTAACGGCACATATAATAAAATAGGTTAAAATCCTGGTAAAAGCTGAGTATAAAGATTCAAAATGTGGTCTCCTCACATGTGACTTAGTCTTGGAAGACAAAGGTCATTCATTAGCTCCAGACATAGAGAAACCAAGACCTTCACTCCCTCCAAATTCTCAGGATAAAACATACAAGATAGAACCCAGTTCAAAGCTGAAGCCCTGGCTCGTGGCCTAGGAAATCCGAGATGGTGGGTTATAAATGGAAAAGGCAGCACCTGGATGTCAATCGCCCTGCCATAAAATGTTGCTCATGTGCTGATAACCTGCCAAGTAATTAAGGTTGGCAAAGCCAATGACAACCAGTCATTGCTCTCAAATGGTGTTGTTTTGCAACAGTTGGATGAACCAATCCAAAGGCGTGAAGATGAAACAGAGCTACCATGATCAATTTAGAGGCGGCCCCAGGTGGAGCCATCAGATAGAGTAAAACCAATTAAAATGTCGACTCCTATAGATTATATACTTATATGATATGACTAACCCAATCCCACCTTCCTGTAGGTTTTACCAACCCAAATAACTTTGTGATGTCAGAAGTGACGTATGTTTGCCTTTTAAACAGTTGTTTTACATTATGAAATAAGAGAGCTTTGAGACTTGTGCGCTTACTGCTGTCCCTGTTTTTTTTTTTACCAACTTTATTTAAATTTTAGAGCATCATAGACATGAATACATTAATAAACAGATCAATAACAGATATGTAATACTTCTTACATGTCGTTTCTTCCTTATCCCTTCCTGGGTTTTCAGTACATTTCAATGCCAGTGCTAATTTATAATAACAATATAAAAAGAATAAAAAAGAATATAAATGTTAAACTCTCCCCCTCTCCCCCAAACTATCTCCCCAATTTAAGGTGAAGAAGTGATTTTATCCTGTCTTATTATTTTAGCCAGGTGGATCCTTTCAGGTTTAGTATTCGATTTCATCAAATAACAGGCATTGCACGGAGCAATCTGAGCTTAAAGTACATCTGCTCTCTGTCATCTGTGAATTCATGCAATGGTAACCAAGTGTTCAGATACTTGGAGTAAGAGCCGTGGGCCATAGCAGTCACCTTTTCCATGGCCATCACTCCCCATAGCCGCACCCACCACATGGCTACTATTGGTCCATCTTTTGATTTCCATGCCTGCACGATTGTGATTCTGGCTGCACTCAACATATGTGTAATCAGGGTGGCTGTCGGCCCTGAGTTTGCATAGCAACCCTCCTCTGCCTCTCCCAAGAGCACTACTAGGGGGTCAAAAGGGAGCTCTACGCTGGTTATATCTTTAATGTGACTTAGAATCTCTTTCCAGTAGGTTTCCGTTAGTGGGCAGGAATTGTTGAATAAAACAGGCATTTGTCATTTACTCTGAATCTTCTGCTCGTGGGCCTGGGATTTCCCGGCCTACCTGGTCTGCTCCGGCCTGGGATTATCCGCCCCTCCATTACATATGGTAGCAGAGCCAGATGGTTGACCAGGACCCCCGAATGGTCTACACTTTCTTGTTGCGAGCCTGATGACTGCGGTGTAACCCGCGGAGTCACGTGCAAACTTTAAGACAGTCGTCAGGAGCCCCCTTAGTGAAAATCCTTCCCTGATCCCCACGGAAGTGCCCTGCACTGCAAAGGCGAGCGACCCATTGAGGGAGGAGCGATACCGGGGGCCTTAGTCGATGCATGGATGATGTAAGAATGAGAGCATTGTAGTGACAAAAGAAGGTGGGAAGGAATTATTTTGGGAAATTGTGTTTTATTTATGAGAACACTACCTGTGACCAGGGTCGTGGAAGGTGACGCATTAAACCTAGAACGACGAATTGAAGTAGCGATAGATAAAAAGATATCCTTAGCCAAGGGGTTAGTAAGAATGCGTTGCAAACATCCTGTTAGGATGTAAAATGAGAGAAGATTCCCTTGCTATGACAAGAAGACAGCTGTGAGAATTTTGATTGCACAATTCACCACCACGGCTACTGATGTTCTCCTCCTACCGTTTTCTGTGCTCATCACGTCATCAGGGAGGAAGTCTCACTTGCAGCAAAGAGCCAGTGCAGGTGTTATCAATATATATATATATATATATATATATATATATATATATATATATTACATGGCCACAGTAGTGGCCATGTAGTTATGGTTAAGTTGCTGTTTCCATAGGAAGAGCACTTTTTGGGCAACTTATAACTTCGCTCCCCCTGGACGAATCCTCACCAAACTTTGCAAAAAAAGTATATGGGCCACTTTGAATTTTGGTGATGTTTGGTGCAGGGAGGGGAAAGTTATAGGGGGAGGGTCCCAAAACGTCTTTATTTCCCATAAACTGAATGGGGGAAAAACTTTGCGCACGGCTACAGGCCAGACTGCTGGACGGATTTTCACGAAATTTGCGCCAGGGGCAGGGCCTTGGTCCCGAAAGCGTGCTTTTGTAAATTTGGTGATCTTCTGTGCAGTACTTTTCTTTAAAATGTCCAAAAAGTAGGTGAAAAGAAATTTGTGATATCTATGTCTGCTCCGCGATCACACTTCCCTGTTCGCTCCGCAGACAACATACCGATTGGCTAAGGGGCTGCGGTCATGATCGTGGACACGCAACATCTCTGCCGATTGGCTGCTGCGAGACGTGTTCTGCGTCAGATTGTTTGGATACACCCGACATCTTGGATCCGCCGAAAGCAAAGCAACAACCAGCGTACACATACTCTATGTATAAAACTCTTTTCCTGTGTGCTAGAGCGTTGGGAAAAGTGCAGAGAGTAAGACATGGGTGATCAATGCATTTCTTCTGGGGGTCAGTCTTCATGATATATTTTCTATGGCCACCTTGTACGCACAGAAAATGAGGGCTATAATAATGATAGCATTTCAGTACATGCAGTGCACAGGATACTTCTAACTGTTGTAAGGACACGCGCAGTGGTGGCGAACATTGAAATTGACAACATGCCGTAATTACATTAGTTTTTTCTATGGATACTATTACATTAATTAGTACGGAGCCATGGTTGTGCTATACTATAGTGGTTGTGGCCAGGGCCTAGAGTCTTGGATGGATGGCCGTCGGCCGAAGGCCGAAGGCCTTACTTCCACGACTGTACGCCCTGGCCACAACCACCGCAGCATAGCACACCCATGGATACACCCGTAGTATTGCGTGTCGATTGCCAAGTTGTGGGGAGTGTATGCAGTGTTGGGTGCATGACCGAAAGTTGTAAGTGCTAGACGAGGAAGCCACTGCACACCCATCCCATGTAATATCTAAGGACATACAGCTAGGAGAGAAGCCTCTGGCCAGAGGTATTGAAGGATACCACACCTACAGAAAAAGCCCCACTACCACACATCACTGAGGTGCTTGTGGGGAGACCCTGCACTCTTGGGTGCATGGCCGAAGGCCATGTACCCAATGACACAGTTATAACCTCTTCATGATGTATTTCCTATGGCCATCTTGTACGCACAGAAAATGAGGGGTGCAATATGGGCAGTATTTCAGTCTGTCCAGTGTACAGGAAACTTGTAACTGTTGTAAGGACACGTGTGGTGTTAGGGAACATTGAAATTGACAGCATGCCGTAATTGCTATACTTTTACCTAAGGTTATTGAATTAATCAGTACGCCACCATGAGTGCCACATGCTACGGTGGTTGTGGCCAGGGCCTAGCGTCTTAGATGCATGGCCTTCGGCCGAAAGCCGACGGCCTTACTTCCAAAACTCTAGGCCCTGGCCACAACCACTGTAGCATGTGCCACCCATGCATACACCCATAGTATTGTGTTTCGATTGCCAAGTATTGGGGAGTATGTCCAGTCTTGGGTGCATGGCCGAAGGTAAGGATATATCTAAGATGAGGAATACGTGGGAGGACACAATCCATTCGAAGCTGTTGTTTCTCAGGAGAGTAGTCGTCACTGCAAATCATCAACAAAAAAAATCAATTACTTTGTGTGTTTGCAGCAGTGATGACACTGCACACATTGATTGTCCTTTCGTCAGAGCATTCACCTTTTATATTTCAACTCAGTGCACGTGTACATTTCATTTCACTCTGTGCAGTCTTTGCATGGTACTTGCGATATGGTACTTGAAAATCCTTCAAAATAGCTGCAACTTTTAAGGGTAAGGAAATGCCTTGTTGTTTACAAAGTGTACTGTACATAGGAGGGAGGTTTGTAAGCGATAGGGTATAGTACTATATGGGGAAACATTTTCTACTTGTACATTAAAAGCATGATGCCGAAAAATTGGGAGACCCTCAGAAGAAAATGTCACCACCGCAATCGGGAGCACTTACTATTCTCATACGTTCACGTTGCAAGTACCATAACTATAGGCCGCACAGAGTACACAACGCCGACATTTTCACATACAAAATTCAGTTCTGCCCTAAATAGCCATACTTGCAACGTATGTACAGGTTATGCTGAAGACAGTAAGCAGTCGTGCGATTTGTGATTGACTAATCAGACATCTTGCGCTATAAAGGGGGAGTGTTGTTATCTATTCCCTATGGACATTTAGCGGCATTATTTTGTCTAAATTAAATCATAAGGGTTCCACATGTTCTCTGATTACAATATACGTACCTGTACTCTATACTCATGCATGGGCACATGCATGGAGCTGTATGTAGAAGTTCGCAATATTTGCACAGTAGCTTGTGAGGTAGGTGCTTTGCAATGATATGTGACTTCCATTCAGAATCATCGCCAGTAATTTTGAAGTATGCAATGTTGATGACGGAGTTAAAATTAGCGGTGTCCAATGTGATTGGTGGACGATTGTGCGACTGCTTAGTTGTGTCCAATGAGGAACTCGCTTTGGTACTGCTGTAGAAAGGGTGGAAGGACTGGGTAAGAGTTACGTGCCGCACGGTGGCAACGCTTGTCCGCTGGTAGGGCGTGTCACATACGGGTTTCTACAGCAAATCCTGCATGCGCAAGCGACTGTAGGCATCAGTCAATCAGATGTTCACATTACTCTTTTGTGTCGAAAGACGGTGCGCACACTGAAGATGGCAGAGGTGGAGAGGGTCAGGGTTTTGATGCTTGGTGACATTTTTGTGGAAGGCTTACAACACTATGCAGAGAGTAGGCATGTGGCACACCATTTCGATGTGCGAGGAGTGGAGGTGGTGTGGAGCGCAGACACTGATGCCAATGCTGCGGCAATTCTGCAAGTTTGTAGAGACATGCGTAAAATGACCACTCCTCATGTGGTAATTTTGCACTACGATGCTTGCCATTTGGGATACGTGACTTCAAATACTTTGTTTGCAGATTTGGCACAGTTGGTTAAGGCACTCATGACCATCTTCCCAACAACCAAAGTAATTTTTTCTGCTTTACTCCCTAGAGTACAATGGAACAACACTTCTGTTTTCTGTACCGATCAAAGCATTGGGAGGTGTATCATCAATCGCGGCATGCGTGCATTCATGCTACGAGCTGGTATGTTTTTTGCAGCCACGAAAACATTGCTCCAGGCAATGCAGATTATTTTGAATGAGATGGTGTTGCACTATCTTCTTTGGGACATGCAATGTTCTTTCGGAACGTAAGGCTTGCTTTAGAGAAGGTTCTGTAGTGTTTGGAAGAGTAAAGCAAGGACAAAATATACAAATAAATTCCTAAAATACTACATGTCTGTACGGTATCTGGCCAAAAAAAAAAAAAGGCTCTTTTCAGAGGCTACCTTAAAGGGGAAAAAAGGGGAATAGTAATTTAATGTACCGTCGTCACGCTCTGATCCTGTACATGTCTGCGAACATGGCAGTAGTTTGCAGCCAGCACATATCACCAACGGGGATTCAGGGGTGGAAACGCATGTAAATGAAAATGAACGGAGCTAGGGATTGGTCCATACAGTTCAGTAGGTGTGTTCTGACCGACGTACGTTAATAAGACCGCCTTCTCCCTCACAGGAGACCACACAGCCATGGCTTTCCATGCTCGAAAACAGATTATCTGGATTTTGGGAGACTCTTGGATACATTGTTTGAAAGTGCATGCAGAAAGCTGCAGTTTATCTACAAATCTCGGATTTCCTCATGTGGAAGTGCACTGGCATGGCGTGCGTGGCATGAGATGGCTGGACTTGATATCTCTCTGTGTTACTTTACTGACAGAGCGTCCTCCAGATATACTGATCATTCATTGTGGAGGAAACAGTTTAGGCCATGTATCTGGAATTTCTTTGCAATTTGCAATGAAGGAAGGACTCGCGAAGCTCATGGACATGTTTCCAAATTGTCAAATACTTTTCTCCCATATTGCACAAAGACAAATATGGCTGCGTTCTTCTGCGTTTGGTCCACAAATGGAGAAAGCGAGACGCAATGTGACTAAGGCTGTGTGTGCATTTTTAAGAGATGTTGGCATGTCCTCTTTCCACAATGAAAACATTTTGTTTCACAGAACTTCCATTTTCCGCAGAGATGGAGTCCACCTCACATATGCTGGCAATCAGATTTTTCTTCGCAATGTACAAAATTCATTGCAACCTCTTTTGCAATCACTCTAACCTATGTGACAATCCGTTTTCACCAATCCACACTTTTTGACCCACTCAGCACACTAGCAAAAGGCTCTTTTCAGAGCCGCCACTTACTCCCAGTGTACACTTCTTTGTGTTTGCTCCACTTTCACCCTCCCTTTTTCCCCTACGACTGTCTGCAAACTTTTTCAGCACTCCGCGGGGGTCTACGACCATCACTTCATAGTTCTACTGTTACACTGCAAAAGGCAGCTCTGAAAAGAGCCTTTTCTGTAATTTTTGTTGTTTTCACGTTTATTGCTTAACAGCACATGGCACACTAAGGGAAGAAGGCAAAGGAGGGTAAGGAAGGGACACCAGCCAGGGGGATAAGAAAGGGCAAGTGAACAGAGAAATATTTAGGGTGAGCTCTATTTAGGTAAGGAGCAGATCTTCTGGTGCTCTGTGACTGCAGCCTCAAAAGCACTTCGAAAACTCTCCCCCCTGCAGAGTACTGCGTCACAATACGTGCACACTACTGTCACCTTTGAAAGGTAAGGGTCAACAGCATTGCGAATGGCTTGTGAGGCAGCTGGAGGGAGGCGCTCCCCCACAGGAGTGTCTCTTGTGGTGGGAGGATCGGACACAGAGGATGCTGTGGAGAAACTCAATCGACTACGTGCTTCACATGGCACCACCTTGCGAATGTCCGCAGTGTGGAACGAAGTGAGGTGTCGCTTCATGATTGTCGTACCAAAACTGTACGCACCAAATCTCCCACGACTCAGCACCACCTTGCACTGGTTAGACTTCACCAGGTTCGCACGTGCTTTTGGTACGTTCTCATACACGGAAAACAACTGCCACACCCACGACTCCCGCCGAGTGCTCCCCGTACAAAATTCCTCCACTTCATTCTCTTCCTCCTCTTCTTCCTTAATATCTACATCCTCACCCACATATCTCTCAGTAGGCCCTTGGGGAGGTGGTGGTGGTGGTGGGTTTGGGGGTGGTGCAGAGCCTAATGACCCAAAAGCAGCCATGGAAGCCATACCGATTACCGTCCTTTTTATTCACTACAGCAGTAAAGGCAGTACACCTCAATCTGCTACAGCTAGAAGGACAATGAAGATACGCTCGTGGGTGTGGCCATTTATAGGGGTGTGCCTCGTGACCGTCTTCATCCCTACAAAGCGGTACAAACATTTTACACAGCAAATCCTGAGGTCTACTGTTGTTTGAGATATGTGAAATTACATTTTTACACTCTACAATACTTTCCCTTGTGTCTACAAGTTCTTTTGTACTGTTGCGGAAGCACACCAACCGCGCAAATTAGTCCCCACGCTCAGCGTGGGTGCGGTCACATGATGACGTCCTCAACTCATCCACGCCAGTACTGAAAATCCCCTGGACAGCAAATGCATAGAATCAAACGTGCTAGTGCGCCCAAGTGTCCTACGAACAGTCTTCGGGTCCACAAATTAATTCAAAGTGTGACACAAGTGGGACGGACAGTTAGGAACAGGCACGCTGTTCGCTATACGTATGTTTGTACTGTGCATGTGCACGGATGCTATGTTCACTGTACGGACAGTTCCAGTGTCCTTAGGACAACTCCATTTTGTTTGCCTACGACCTTGCCGGCAACCGCGCCTGTTCTACGGACGACACCATTTTGGCTGCGCCCGATACGGACAGCTATACTGTCCGTCACACACACCCATTTTACTCATTTACACCCATTCCGGACATCTGGTGTGATCTACGACCATGTTTCATATCGTTTTCCAAGCGGTTCGCCAAGGTATAATTTCCTTGGCTACCCCTTTCTGTTTATGTACGCACAATTTCATCAGATGGTACAGTCAAACATCAAATCCATCTTACTTGACATTAGTAAGGGTAGGTGTACTGCCTTTACAGTAAGGGTAGGTGTACTGCCTTTACAACACCCACATTCCATTCTTTACGGATAGGTCAAACAGGCGCGCTGTTCGCGAACATTTTACGTCTTTTTAAACATTTATTTTACATACAAACTCTTTCTCTACAACTACTGTACAAAACCATTTAAAGCACACACACACACACAGACACACACACACACATCAATCTAAAGAAATAGCGGGGGAAGCGGACACTGAAACAAATATGGGGAAATTAGGATTTAACACGGGCTGGTTATGAGAAGAAGATCTGTGATGGGAAGAAGGGATGGATACTTCGTCGAAACGTCTATTTTCCTCTTGCAGGTTTGGGGATGGGTCACTAGGGAATGGAGAAGCAGGGCAGGTGCAGTTGGAGCAATGGTACCAAACTTTTCCTCTCACAACGTCCTCCACAAACTCCCGGAAACATTTAAAGTTGTCGTTCAATATGTCAATTTTCTGCTCTATCCTTTTTATCCTGTCTTCTTCTATCTCGTTTGTTGCCCTTTCCTCTTTATTTTCCTGGTCTGTTGAAAACAAAAACAATATAAGTTAAATCTGGTGCAAGGGATTTATCCCTATAATGGAGACCATCTAACATCACATATACCAGAAATGGTCCTATGAAACGCAGTTTCTTTCAATCTACTATTTCAAAATAAGATGTACTAATAATGCACCCTTTTTGGAAGCACACTTGATGTTAAAGCGGGTTCATGAGAAATCTACAACTGTCAGTCGTAAATGGTTTCGGATCAACTTTAGGCCTTGACAACGACCAGGGGTCGAAACACGTGTCGGCTGTTTCTCTTATTGGAAAATAAAAATATTACATATAACATGATTTGGACATTTGCAACGTCAGTGACATTTGAGATGTCATCTTTCATGGTGTGGGTGTTAGTGTTAGCAGTGCACAGTGATGATGGCAATTAAGGGGGCTCAGTCTGCCATAACTGGCGAATTTCAGGGGTTTTTGGGTTGTAAATTGAAGCATAAAGGGGAGGGTGAAGTTTATTTTTAGTGGAGAGAAGAGGTTTTTGGTAGGGAAACTTAACCATAACGTTCCCGCAACAAAGTTTTTTTTGTAGTGAATTTTCAAGGTTTTTGGGATGGCAACTTAACCATAACGTCCCCTTAACAAAGTTTATTTTGTAGTGATATATATATATCTATTACATGGCCACAGTAGTGGCCATGTAGTTATGGTTAAGTTGGTGTTTCCATAGGAAGAGCACTTTTTGGGCTGCTTATAACTTCGCTCTCCCTGGACGAATTCTCACCAAACTTTGCAAAAAAAGTATTTGGGTCACTCTGAATTTTTTTTTGCAAAGTTTGGTGAGGATTTGTCCAGGGGGTGCAAAGTTATAGGGGGGGTCCCAAAACTTTTTTTTTCCCATAGACTGAATGGGAACAAAATTTTGCTCACGTCTACAGCCCGAACCGCTGGACGGATTTTCACCAAATTTGGACCAGGAGCAGCGGCTTGGTCCCAAAAGCGTGCTTTTGCAAATTTGGTGAACATCCATCCAGTAGTTTCTTTTTAAAATGACCAAAAAGTAGGTCAAAACAAATTTGTTATATCTGTGTTCGGTCCGCGGACACACTTCCCTGTTCGCTCCGCGGACAGTGTCCTGATTGGCCAATCGGCTTGCGTGATGTTCGCGGACATGCAACGTGTTCGCTGATTGGACGGCGTGGAGCGTGAAGCGCATCAGATTTTCGGTAGTGCCCGCCATCTTGGATTCGCGGTCGTCCGCGGACAGCGCAGTGAAACTTTGTTCAAAATTTGTATTTAGTAGAGTGTGTTGGTGTGTAGGAGTGTTTGGGGAGGGTGGGAGTGTATGAGATAGGATGAAAGTTGTGTTTTTTTATGTGTTAGACGTTCTTCTTGTGTTTGATTTGTCTGCGGACATCACAGGTGTTCTGAAATGTTCTAAATAAACTGAATGGGGGGTGTTCTGAGGACTCAA
The DNA here is from genome assembly GCF_040938575.1 of Ambystoma mexicanum. Lineage (NCBI taxonomy): Eukaryota > Metazoa > Chordata > Amphibia > Caudata > Ambystomatidae > Ambystoma > Ambystoma mexicanum. The sequence goes on from NC_090934.1 coordinate 677,576,865, forward strand.
TATGTGTCCGTTTTGTTCGCAAGCAAACTGAAACTGTTCTAAGAACACTCGCAGTCCTGAAATGTTCGCAAATAAACAAAATGGGGGTGTCCTGAGGACGCTGTCCGTATTGTTCTCTGTCAAGTTGAATGTGTTCTAAGAACACTTGCGGTGTCCTGAAATGTTCGCAAATAAACAAGATGGTGGTGTTCTGAAGACGCTTCTAAGAACACTCGCGGTGTCCGGGGAATGTTCGTAGGAGGTGTCCTGAGTACGCTGTCCGTATTGTTCTCTGTCAAGTTGAATGTGTTCTAAGAACACTCGCTGTGTCCTGAAATGTTCGCAAATACACAAAATGGGGGTGTTCTGAAGACGTTGTCGAACACTCGCTGTGTCCTGAAATGTTCGCAAATATGAATGAGGGTTGTGGCTGGCAAGTTGAATGTGTTCTAAGAACTCTCGCGGTGTCCTGAAGTGTTCGCAAATAAACAAAATGGGGGTGTTTTGAAGACGTTTCTAAGAACACTCGCGGTGTCCGGGGAATGTTCGTAGGGGGTGTCCTGAGGACGCTGTCCGTATTATTCTCTGTCAAGTTGAATGTGTTCTAAGAACACTCACGGTGTCCTGAAATGTTCGCAAATACACAAAATGGGGGTGTTCTGAAGACGTTGTCGAACACTCGCTGTGTCCTGAAATGTTCGCAAATATGAATGGGGGTTGTGGCTGGCAAGTTGAATGTGTTCTAAGAATTCTCGCGGTGTCCTGAAATTTTCGCAAATAAACAAAATGGGGGTGTCCTGAGGACGCTGTCCGTATTGTTCTCTGTCAAGTTGAATGAGTTCTAAGAACACTTGCGGTGTCCTGAAATGTTCGCAAATAAACAAGATGGTGGTGTTCTGAAGACACTTCTAAGAACACTCGCGGTGTTTTGAAATGTTCGCAAATAAACAAAATGGGGGTGTCCTGAGGACGCTGTCCGTATTGTTCTCTGTCAAGTTGAATGTGTTCTAAGAACACTTGCGGTGTCCTGAAATGTTCGCAAATAAACAAAATGGGGGTGTTCTGAAGACGTTTCTAAGAACACTCGCGGTGTCCTGGAATGTTCGTAGGGGGTGTCCTGAAGGCATAGTCTGTATTGTTCGCTGGCAAGTTGAATGTGTTCTAAGAACACTCGCGGTGTCCTGAAATGTTCGCAAATAAACAAAATGGGGGTGTCCTGAGGACGCTATCCGTATTGCTCTTTGTCAAGTTGAATGTGTTCTAAGAAATCTCGCGTTGTTCTGAAATGTTCGTAGGGGGTGTCCTGAAGATGCTGTTCATATTGTTCGATGGCAAGTTGAATTTGTTCTTAGAACAATCATGGTGTCCTGAAATGTTCGCAAATAAACGAAATGGGGGTGTTCTGAGGACACTGTCCATATTGTTCGTTATCAAGTTGAAAGTGTTCTAAGAACTATCGCGTTGTTCTGAAATGTTCGTAGGGGGTGTCCTGAAAACGCTGTCCGTATTGTTCGCTGGCAAGTTGAATGTGTTCTAAGAACACTCATAATGTCCGCGCACATTAAAAGTTTCCATAGACCATAGTTGAAATGTTTGACTCTATAGATGTGATATGCTGTGGTGGTTGTTGCCAGGGCATAGAGTCTTGGGTGCATGGCCATTTGGCCATTTGGCCATGCACCCAAGACTCTATGCCCTGGCAACAACCACCGCAGCATATCACATTCATATTTGCTTATAACTTTGGGTGAAAAACAAATGTATAAGGAACAAAGGTATTAGATACTGTGGATGTGATATGCTGCTATGGTTCTCCTTATTAGTGTATACTTACTGTTAGGTCTAGTAACCGGAGTACATGTATTTCTTGTTAATTTCTGTGATAAAAGAAAATAGCATGTTAGTATTAGTATTTTGTAATGACTTATTACATTGTATAATCAACATACTTAAGTTTATAAATATATGAATAAAATTAAGTACACTTACTATTTCAGGTAAGATATGTCCTATGTACTCAGTGGGTCTGCTCTTGTTCTCAGTTCTTTCGTGTTTGTGAGGTAATTATGTTGGAAGCCAATTTATTTTCTTGTGGTATATTCCATTTTAGAACATAGTGGATTTAAATGAATGGTTAGTGTGTTGTATATATGGGTTACATTTCTTATGTATTAGTACATATAATGTGTTTGTGTGCTTCTTTTTGAATTTGTTAAATGTTCCTATGTTATGATATATCAATCAAACATACCCCCCCAGAGTTTTTAGGTAGTGGTACTGTTCTTCGAACATGTCCGCGAACATTACATGAGTTTGCGGACATCAAGCACAGTAGAAGAGATTCAGTCAGTTCCATATGATATGTATATAAAGTCAAAGTCATTATTGTTAAGTTGCACTACTAAAAACCTATGAAATTCAGTGAAAACACTTTGTTAAATGGATGTTATGGTTAAGTTGCACTACTAAAAACCTAAGAAATTCAGTGAAAAAGCTTTGTTAAAGGGACGTTATGGTTAAGTTGCGCTGTTAAAAACCTATGAAATTCAGTGCAAAAACTTTGTCAAAGGGACGTTATGGTTCCAAGTAAAACCGAAAAACCCTTGAAATTCGCCAGTTATGGTAAGCTAAGCAACCATAACTCACGCCACCACCGTGCACTGCTAAGACTAACACCCAGGACATCAAAGATGACATCACAAATGTCATTGATGACATTTCTGAGATTGATAGTGATTCTGAAACACTCCCTCCTCGCACACCTAATGTTTCACTTACTGACCCTACCTCATCTATTACACTCGATAATTCTGAAGAGGATTCAGTAGAGCCAGAAATTGTGCCATCAGGTTCATCGCCTTTTTTGGAACAACTCAGGCGCTACAAAAAAGGCAACAGATTAGCCGCAGCAAAAAAAGTTCATTTCCAGACCCCACTATCCACAAATATTGCAACCCTAGGCATACCACACGGGGCACAAGGGGCGTCAGGCAGGCAGCAGACCCGTACCACCGTCCCGAAGACTAACCAGGGCCATGTCACAGCAACAATTTCCCAACCAGAATCTGTAAATCTTATTACCAATTTAAGTACATATCAGCTCTCTTCAGCTGAAATATCTGTGTTGAACAAGGGATTCTCTTTTGTCCCCACAGTTATGAATAATTTCGTAGACATCCAAATTGATTTGTTCAAGTTTATTCGGAAACTTAAACTGAAGACATTTTTTGCTACACAAGTACGGACTTATAAACCTACGCCACCGACACCTATCCCGTCTCCCATTTCTCTTCAAACTCTATTTACCACCCATGTACTCATGACTTTGGATGATGCAATATCCAATACCTCTACTGGCGTTACAGATGTTCTTAAAGAACTTGATATTGTACAGCAAAATGTGTGTATTAAGGAACTGTCAAGGAAATCTAAATTTTCACCAACACTTCCGCCTGATAATATTATTGATACATTTTATCAGGCGGTGTTAAAGGATATTCATCATTTGGAAGACTCTATTTCTGGACGCACATTTAAAGTGAATTGTAATTTGAATAAACTTGAAAAAGTTGCAATCTATCATTTGTCTCGTAACAAAGATTTTATTATTAAAGAGGCTGACAAAGGTGGCAATGTGGTCATAATGAATAGGTGTGACTACATTGCCATGGGTATGCATCACTTAGATTCGGCAGGTTGTTACTTAATCATTCCGCACAATCCTCTACATTCTATTCATGAAATGGCTAATGCACTTATTTTGAAATGGCATAAATTAGGTTGTTTAACTGATGTTGAAAGGAATTTCCTCACAGTTGAGGGGCCCATCATGCCCACTGTATATTTTCTTCCGGAAATCCATAAGGCTTTCTCAGATATACCTGAGGGGAGACCGATAGTTAGTGGAGGCGGTGGGGTACTTGAGCCAATATCCATCTACATTAATGAATTTTTACTACCAGAGGTATTGCGGACCCCAACATTTATTAGAGATACCATGCACATTTTGGAAATGTTGGATCACCTCAAATTTAACCAAGACTGTTGGTTGGTTACCTTAGACATCAAAGCTCTGTACACGTCAATAGCTCACCACAAAGCATTACAAAGTGTTGATTTTTTGTTTCGAGAATTTTCTGCTTCTTATTTTGAGCACTGAGAAATGGTCAAGGGATTATTATTATTTACTTTGAAAAACAATGTTTTTGTTTTCAATCAGATGTACTTTAAGCAATTGATTGGTATAGCCATGGGTGCAAGCTTTGCACCTGCACTGGCGAATGCTTTTATGCATTGTTTCGAGCAAACATGTGTGTTTTTTAAATCCATGTATTCACCTTTTATTTATTTGTGGAAACGTTACATCGATGATGTTATTTTAGTGTGGACTGGTACAAAAGATCTTCTTGTTGAATTTGTATCCTGTTTAAATGATAATGATTGGGGATTACAATTTACCTCAACCTTTAGTCAATCTCACATTGACTTTTTGGACATTTCCATAGCACTAACCCCTGACGGCCTAATTACCAAAACATTTCGCAAATCTACCTCAGGGAATGCCACGTTACATGCAGAATCATGCCTTAAAAAACATGTCATTGCCAATATTCCCAAAGGGGAATTCATTTGTGCTAAGAGAAATTGCTCCCAATCAGTGGATTATGATCAAGAATGTGCTCTTATCAAATCCCGGTTTTTGAATAGAGGTTACCATAAGAAGTGTGTCGAATAAGCATCAGCCACAGTAAGGTTAAGAGAGCAGATCTATTGGTGCCGAAAACTCGGTCTAAATCATTAAACTCTGAAAATATCAGGTTTATCACATGATATAAACTCTGATAGTCACAAAATACATGCTATTTTAAGTAAACATTGGCACTTGTTACATCTCGACAAAGACATCTCAAATTGGTTGGACACTAATGTCAGTGTGACTTACAGCAAAGGTACATCCCTTAGAAATGTATTGAGTCCATCATTTATGAGCCCCTTATCTATACCCAAGACTTGGCTCAATTCCCCCAGAGTCCTTGGTTTTCATAAATGTGGTGTTTTTAATATGTGCAACTTTACATTTGAAACATACGCAGTCTCTTTTGGGCTACGAGGTAATCATGAAATCAAGTCTTTCATCAATTGCAATTCTAAGTTTGTAGTGTATTGCATTATATGCACCTGTGGCCTGAAATATATAGGGAGCACTATTCGCCCACTTAAAATTAGAATTCGTGAACATGTGGCTTCCATTGGGAGCCAAGATGCCAAATACCCCCTTGCCTATCAAAAAAAAAAATCTCATCAAATGGACTGCAAAAATGACATTCGTTTTGTGGGGCTGTGCAAAGTGTCATTGCCCCCACGGGGTGGTAACCTTACATTAAAATTACGACAATTGGAGGCCAAATTAATTTGTAAATATCGCACTGTTTTTGAAGGACTTAATTCGGATCATGAGTTTGCCATATTTTTATAATTCATATTTCCTCTGTTAGGGTTGACAAGTGCCTTTAATTATCCTCTAGGGGGGATCCCCTCCTGTAATTATATTCATGTTCCACGTGTATTATTACTGTGCAATGTGCCTTTATTTGTAATGTTGTTTAGTAGCAGCACATTCAGGCCCCACACTTTTTTTAGTGCATTGGAATTGTTGCTTTATTTAAATACCACTTCAATTATTAATGACTAGCTGAGGCTTGTTACTTTTAAATTAATTTTGTCTTTAAAAAAAAATATATATATATATATATATATAATTTAAAACAAAAAATAAATTTCCTCAGCAAAACATGAGTAATAATTGTTTGCTAAATTCTCCTTTTTATTTTTTGGCTAATTTGGGTTTATGGACCGGTTTCACTAAGTTAGGCTTTTCTAAAGGTGTGTTTTTAGTTCACCCAACATGGCGATCCTTTTTGCCCCTTTCTGTTTGTCTTACTTGGAAGGCCATGCATTGTGCTATACTGCATTCCAGTATATTTAGTCCTACCTTTCTTTCGTGCATTGTGCAATGGTAACACGAGTAGACTGAAACACACGGTCATTGAGGTAGGTCTGCTTATTTTGCTCTCCCCATTTTGTAGTTTTAACTTTTAATTGGCTTTTTTGGTTAACCAGTTAGGAATTGTCCACAGTCCTTTTGAATCACGAGTTAATTGGAGTTAATCTAATGGGTACTTTCGTGGTTTTTTTAATACTAATTTGAGATTTATTTTCTTTCTGGTTTCTTTGGCTAAATTAGCTTTCCGCAACTGCGAGGCATTTTGAGGTATGTTTTTATTGATTTTATTGACAGCATTACGGTTTGTTTTGGTAACTTACGTAATATTTTTCTGCAATTGGCTTTCCAGTAATTACTTAATCTATCTGCCTCCAGAAATGTATCTGGCATTGTCCTACTTTAAATGTGGAGTTCTTATTGCTGCAACCTAAGGTACTTATTTTTGGAATGCATTACAGTCTTTGATTTAAGACTTAGCTTACTAAGTGGAATGTGATTGCGCTGCTATGGCCAACTTTTGTTTCTAAAATTATGTTTCTTTTTCTCTTTTTGTTTGTCTGTCAATGGACTACTACAATTGAAATTGGTTAATTTGTGGTAACTTAATTTCTACTTCTTTACTTTTTCTACATGTGATGTGCATGTGTTTTATTTTTTGTGGTTGCATCGCGCCCTGGACTGCTTGCTCACAACTTGTGCCTATGTTCTTTATGTAACAATTCTTTGCACAAAACAATCATGTGTATGTTTTATTTTTAACTTTACCCAATTTGTATGGAAATGATGTACTATGCAATTTAAGCCTCTGATGAAAAGCTGTACACAACTTGAAACACCTGTCAGGATTCTCTTCACACAAACAATAAAGGCTTCTCTTTGCACAAACAACTAATTATAATTTCTTGGCGCAGTGAGACTGGGAACATCTTTGTTTTTCTTTAACCATAACGTCCCCTTAACAAAGTGGTTTTTGTAGTGAATTTTACAGGTTTTTAGTAGTGCAACGTAACCATAATGTCCCTTTAACAAAGTTTTTTTCACTGAATTCCATAGGTGTTTAATAGAGTCCAAGATGGCCACCATAGAAAGGGAAGACGGGTGTTGGATATAAACCCTTCTTCGCTTTCCATTACAGCCTGCAGAAAGCAAAAATGAAACCGTGTGACCGCAATGGCAGGACCACATTTTTCTTCCTTGTGAAATATGTCATTATGAGCAAGACCTTTACCAGAAAGCAAGTCCCTGGTGGAGATGGCAACTTCAATGCAATGTTTTGTCCCTTCCAGTAATGGCCAGTACTCACATCCCCGACATTGTGGCCACTAACCATACCTAGAGCCTACCCCTCAGACAGAAGCTGTACTGTTGATTTGTTTGTCAAATATCAAAACACTACCACATGCACAACACAAACCTTTTCGGTCGTTGGCAATGACCTGTACATACATGTGTTGTACATACAGTCATTTTCTTTTGTAAAAATATGCGTACAAAACGCAAACGAGTAGTCTTCTTACGTCTCCACAAAATCCTAACAAACTCTGTGATGTCAAGCGCAATCACGTCAGAAACACTGCAAGCAACACCATTACCACTCACCTCTCGACACATCATTTTGTGAGTGGCACAGGTCGAAAGGTGTGAAGATATGTGTATTGGAAGGGTGTAACCATGTATTATTTTACAAACATTTCTATATAGCAAACACTTTCAGTGCACCTTACCTCATTTTTCCTCTTTTAGAAATATACTAATCATTCTGACCTAATGTTGGTTAATGGGGCATCTGGGTGACAAAAATTGGCCTGAGGGCACTAAAGCATATGAGATGGGCCTGACCCTCCCATAGCCAAAGCAAGTGGTATGCAATAAGTTTTTCCATAACGTTCCTTGGCAGCGTAAACAAATGCGTCCATAAGGACTTACGTGCCGTGATGCATCACCTACAAAAGAACACATTACGACCTGCAACATAGCACGCCACATTTTGAAATAGGAGAGTAAATTTGTAAAAAAAACACTAACATTTAAGAATCAGTAAAGTAGTTTTATTACACAATAAACTGTGCGAATCATCGCCCAATGCAATTAGTAAAGTAGTTTTATTTCACAATAAACTGTGCAAAATTATCGCCCTATTCACATTTCCACAGAAATAGTAAGTTTGTCTCTTTGGACGACAATGAAAATGTTAATGGTGATGGCCATGTTGTTGTTTTCCCACACAGAAAGTATGCGTTGTCGGCACAGTAGTCGTTTTCCTCGCACATTGATTTGCAAGACAACGTCAATCGCTGTGATCTACACCACCAGAAAGGATGGAATGTTACTCCTTATGGCGACAGCAGCGTAAGGACATAGAGGTCCGACACGTTCATCCCACTGAATTATAATGCACAGACAACCGGTGACGAACAGTTGCATTTGACGGTTAGAAAAGCCATCACTCGGCAGCTGCAATCCGTGACAATCACAATAGGGAAGGAAGTAGCTGAGGGGAATGGGGAAATAAAACATGTGTCAATAGGCAACCTTTGGACAAACCAATACATAACAATTTCAGTAAAAATTAATTTAATAGGAGGAAATGTAGTGGGACCCTACAGACGGAGACAATATGCAATCCCCCATAAAGGGGAAAAAAAATGTCAACGGTACAGAAAGGTGGTACGTCATTATTAACAATAAAAATTTTCTTTGGAAGTAGCTGAGCGGGAAAGGGGAAATAAAACATGTATCAATACGCAACCTCTGCACAAACCAAAGTTGTAACACATACCATTTTTACTAAATATTAATTTAATTTGGGGAAATGTAGTGGCACCCTACAAACGGCGACAATGTGCAATCTCCATAATGGGAAGAAAAAAAATTCAACGGCACAGAAACCTTGTAATTCATTAGCAATAATACATTTTTTCTTTTCAAAATTAAAAATGTAATGCCAGTTCGGTATACAGGCATCAAAAATAAACTTACATAATGTGGACCGCCTCCATAGCGTTCGGAACAGTCAGACAGTATGGTATTTGGAAGAGTGCCTCTTCGGGAACTGATATTTCATGTTCCTTACAAACGTTTTTGAAGCATAACCTTATCAAACGATAAGTTTTTCAAACTGTTACTCCCTGCATTCTTTCTGCTTTTTCCCTGTAGCTCAAGGTAAAAAAACAAGTGACCCTTATGGGTGCCGACAAATATGTGGCCTTACTGAGCTTGTATTGAAAAGAGAAAATCAAGTGACCTTCACTCCGAATGCAAATACATTGTCATTTTGTAATAACATATCAGCAGCTATTCATGAGAACCGCTACTCCCGTACACGTGCAGAAGTGCTGTGTGTACGGGACAGTGCAGGTGGCTGCCTCAGATTCCCGCCAGTCTGACCGCAGTAATGTTGTTTATGTTTTGTAACATGGACACAGTGAGTTTATGTCGTACAATGAGTAGCAAGTCGCACTGCACCGTATGACACTGGTAACAAGAATACACCAATGTCTGACTTTCTACTGCCACATCTCATTAACGCTCACCTTTCGAAACCATGTTCCATAAGTGTAACAGGTGCATTGGTGTCTTCTTCGTTTATGCATGTTAGCGGCGATGTACGCGTACAACAGAAAACGAAGTAAACATGGCAGCTGTATCGAAAGATTATGACGCACTTCACGCTGTGGCACAACCAATTGGTGAAAGCGCAACATGGTCGCGGGCAGCATGCCACGGAATAGGCAATTGAAATCTTCTCCACGGAGCGAACATGGAAGTGTGACCGCGGAGCGGACATAGATATCACTCATTTTTAGAGACATACTTTTTGATCGTTTTTAAGGAAACTACTGGACGGATTGTCACACAATTTATAAAAGCACGCTTTCGCGACCAAGCCCCTGCCCCTGCCACACATTTTGTGCAAATCCGTCCAGCGGTTTGGCCTGTAGCCGTGCGCAAAGTTTTCCCCCATTCAGTCTATGGGAAAAAAGACATTTTGGGACCCCCCTATAACTTTGCCCCCCCTGGACCAAACATCACCAAACTTTGCAAATTCAGAGTGCCCATACACTTTTTTTGCAAAGTTTGGTGAGGATTCGTCCAGGGTTAGCGGAGTTATAGGCCACCCAAAAAGTGCTCTTCCTATGGAAACAGCAACTTAACTATAATTACACGGCCACTACCATGGCCGTGTAATATGTGATTGCTGGCCAGCGGTAGGGGGGTGAAATTATTTTAGGGTGTGGAAAACACAGTTTTGTTAAAATTGGGTTATATTGTAGGACACAAGGAATTTTGGTTTAAACTTAAAAGGCGTAGTTGTGAAGCATGTACGGTGTTTATGGTGTGGATCAACATGGTTGTTGGTGAAGCCGAGAGCCTTGGAAGGAAAATTAGAAAAGTGACGGAAGTGAAGTAAAAAAATTGGTAATAGAAAATTGGAAACAGAGAGTGAGGAGGTACTAGGCCTGAAGAGTTTTTGATTTTAAGTCTGGTAAGTATTGCAAGTCAAGAGTGTGACGTGCCATTATGGGAGGAGATACTCCCCTTATGCACCTATGCAAATCCCTGCGCAATTCAAAGATAAGATACAAAAGTATCATGTGCAGTGGGTCCGAGCGACAGCATATAAGGTGTTTTTACCTTGGCCTCAAGAGGGAACCCTTTCGAAATTAGTGCTACAACACATGATGACATATTTACACGCTGCATGTAAGGGGAAAAAGTTGCAGAAAAGATTAGATATTCTAGAATTGTGGAAAATGTTCGGAGATGAGGTAGAAGATCCACCCGTGAAGGAGTGGATGCTTAATCAGCATAAAGGGGAGGACACAGTACCTTTGGCTCCTCCTCTCCAGAACATCGATCCACCAGCCAAGGGACAGGGATTTGATCCATTAAAAGAATTAAAAGCAGCAGCGAGGTACACCAATCCCACATATGCGCCACTGGCATACAGTAATGAGGGTGCTCCAAACAGAGCTAAGTTAAACAATGAGAACCCAGTGTCCATGCGCAAAGAATATAGCGAGCATCGTGCATTACAGGTGAGAGTGACAGATATTGAAGAGGGAATGCAAAGGCAGAAGAATAAACCAAATGGCAATGAAGAGGCAGAAATCACATCGAATGAGTGGGTGGGAGGACAAATACTACTTAAATTGCACAGAAAAAATATAGATGAGGCAAAAGATAGAGATGGGGAAGCTAAACAGAGACAGGAAAAAGAGGAAGCAAAAGTCAGACAAATGAGGAAGTTAGAAGAAGAAAAGAGAATGAGATAACATAATGAAGGAAGTAGAAGGAAGGGAGAGAAAGCATTGAGCAAACAAAGAAAAGAAGCAGAAATGTCGGGCACAGATGAGAAGGGAACTGAATGAAAGAACAGGAGAAATTGAGGGAAGAAATGGAAAAGGTGAAAAAGCAAAAAGAAGAAAGAGAGAGACAAAGAGAAGCGAGTGAGGGAAGTAATAGAGGAAAGAAAACTACAGACAGAGTAGAGTGAGACAAGAAAAATAAGTTAAAAAACGTGCTGCAGAGCATGAGCATCGAAGGAAAAAGAGAAGTGAAGAACATGACGAGAGAGGGAAAATAGTTTAGAAAGACATTTTAATGAAAAATCATTCTCTTTCAGACAGAACTGAGGGAACAGCGATACGAAGGAGGATCAGCAATTTATACAGAAGCAGGAGAGATAGTGGTGTCATCAAGATGAGACAGAGTTTAGTGGAATTGACATCGTTTATAAGAGAGCGCATTAAAGGGAAAATACAAGATAAACCCTCCGAAAAGGTTAGACTTTGACGACAGGGAGGACGAAGGGAGCGATTATAATTGTGGAACCATGTGTTCATATGAGGAAAAACACAGAAATAAAGATGAGGGAGAGGAGTGGACAGCACAAGATCCCTCCATGGGCATGAACCCAGAGATGGAAGGACAGTGGTCCGATATGGAAGAATTAGAAGAGTAAAGACCTGAGCCCGTACTAGCGCCCAAGCGCTCAAAGGAATGCACGTGGAATATAGAAGAGAGTACCCTGAATACAACCAGTTTGAGAACGTTACTAGGATGAAGGAAAGTGAACATGGCAGGAGCCTTCACAAAAACAAAGGCCGCAACTAATCCTGGGCACAATGTAGGAGTAACACAATTACCATGGTTAGAGAAGGGTGGGTGACCACAATATATACCATGGCCACAAATGGATAAGGACAATTTGAGGTGGAAACTACCAACATTGACTTCCGGGGCAGGAATGTGGATTTATGAAATAGATAAACTAATGACAGGAATTACGCTAGCAATATGCCACATAAAGAGCTTGCTTGCCGCTACCATAGGTGAGCGGGCTGATGACATATAGATAATTTATTACACAAGTGTTTCATGGAGTGACCGCATAAAATACAGCTCATGACGGGGCACTATTTAATATGGACATATGGAGGGCACTCCAAGTAGAGTACCCAGACACATCATACATGCATGCAATCAGGACACACAAGATGTGTGAAGGTGAAGACCCTGTTGCGTACATTCAAGAGATTCAAGAGCGATGGTTTCTTGAGACGCGTGAACCGTGAGACAAAACCATGTCCATTTCTCATCACATATTATGTCAAGGGCTACCTGAACCAGTGCAGAGACAATTGAAAAAACGAGTAGGGATGTAAGCCAAACCATGGTCCGAAATCCGATTGACCATAGTCCATCATTGCCGATTATTACAAGAGAAGAACAGAAAGAAACTTGAGGAAAGAAAGATAGAAGAAGCGAAGTTAGTGCAGAAGAAATTGTCAAAATGCCAATGTCTGAAGGGAACATCACAGGAAGTGGCAAATATAATTATTGGCCGCTAGGAAGTGGCGAACAGTAATGGCTTTGGAGAAAGGACACAGACTGACTGATTTGACAGACAGGGAATTGTTCAAAGGCGAACATTCAGATGATGAAGCAATATTCTTTATAAGTCCCACTTATTGGGTGAAGATTGAGAACAGGGAAGTGCCACAGAAGATGGACATGATAAAAAAGACACCATCATTTATATAGGAAGACTTGACACAAGTACCAGACACATTGTGGATCAGCAGTCTCCATGACTTTGGCCTGCTCAAAGGAATAGGTGCAGTTAAGATTAAGTTGAAGCCTGGACCAATTTTACAGAGAGTAAAACAATATCTCATGTCGAAGTAAGTAGACAAGGGTTATAATTTACACCCCTATTTGTAAGGGTTGTTTTGAATAAGGAATAACAATAAGCACAACCTATCTATAGTTTTTGTATATATTTTCTTTCTTCAATTGTGTGAATTAATTGTTTTAATGCTTGATAGATTCATAAAACTAATGTTTTAGTAAGCACACATCACTTTTTGGATTGCACTTTACACTTGCTGAGCACACTAAAGCAAGTTCTTAGGTCCTGCATATGTATTTTTTCGTAATAATAAAATTGAATTAATATTTTGCACTTAGATTGAGATAACTGTATTCTTTATCCCACTCAAGCATTGCTACATCCTGCATCACAAGCAGTTATCTTCTCACATATGCACAAGATCTGCTTAATTTGTGTTGTATATTGATTGACCAGGATCAACCATGATGCATTCCATTCTGGTGTCCCTTCTTGTTATAGAAATTATAAGAAAGTCAGCATCGTTTTTTAAGGAAGACTTGGCAAAAGTACCAAAAACATTTTTTATTTTATTTATTTTTATTTGTTTATTTGTATTGCGCCGACGGCTCGCAAGCATCAGGGCCCATACGTAGAGACAAGAACAGACGAGGAATGACGAACAATTGACGGGACGAGTCAGAATATGGTGGTGTTAGGCAAGTGGAGATCAAGGAATCCTATCTGGAATTATTTAAAGAGCATGGTTTTAAGTTTTTTGCGAAAGGAATAGAAGTTTGTTTCCAGTCTGAGATAAGTCAGTAGTTGGTTCCAGCTGGCTGCCGCACGGTTGGGGAAGGCTCTTCCTAATCCGAGTTCTTTTTTATGTTTTAAAGTTGTTATCAATCCCTTGGCTTCGGATCTTAGTGTTCTGGTAGGATTGTAGGGTGTGAGTTTAGTCTTTAAGTAGGCGGGTGCTTTGCCATATAAAAATTTATGGGTTAGGCACAAGGACTTGAATTGTACGCGATCTTCCAGTTTCAACCAGTGTAGGTCGCGTCGGGCTTCGCTAATATGATCTTTCCTTGATTTTTGTTTAATAACTCTTATCGGATGATTTTGAATCAGTTGGTACTTGTGCAAGCTTTGCTTGTTGGCACCTGCAAGAAGTGCGTTACCATAGTCTAAACGCGATAAAATGGTGGCTCTGGCAATAGCGGCGCAATTCTTTTCACTGAGTAAGGGTCTGATTGCTTTAAGGAGTCTAATGTAGTATTAACAATTTTTGCTAACATACATTCGCTTGAGCATCTGCGTTAAGAGATGCTTCCAGAGTCATGCCAAGTGTTTTAACCTTACCAACTACTTCAATGCGGGATTCATTGATTTGAAATGCGTGGTAGTCGGGTGAAAGTTTGCCATGCGCCTGGGTGACTCCAAATACCATTAACTCAGTCTTATTGCTGTTAAGGCACATCCAATGGTTGTTTGTTGTTCATCCACACTTCAATATTCTTGTACAGTGTGTTCAGTGTCATACTGTCTTTTACATAATCACCGCTCAATTCCATGACCAGCTGGGTGTCGTCAGCTTAGTTAGTGAAAAACAACTGGAGTTGTTCTAATAATTCACACAGGAGGCGTATGTATAGATTAAAGAGCAGCAGTGACAGGCTAGCTCCTTGTGGAACTCCACACAAGATGTTATGTTCAGTGGAAAATCTGTCTCCCCAGTGGACCCGAGAGATTCTATTCTCGAGGAAGGAAGTGAGCCATCTTATTGCTTCCTTGGAGCAATTTGCAATTTTAGCGAGAGCTTGTTGTAATAGCTGGTGGTCTAACAAGTCGAACGCAGCACTTAGATCTAAATGCACTAGTAAACCGGTTTTGACCTTGTCCATGATTTCCAACATTTTCATTTGTAAATCTAGCATTGCTGTCTCTGTGCTATGTACGGCTCTAAAACCAGATTGTTGTGGATGTAGTAGCTTGTGTTTTTCTACGTATTCCTGTAGTTGAGCTGTAGCGATTTTGTCCATGACTTTAAGTGTGAAGTTGCAATTCGTAATTGGCCTCAAGTTGTTAGGGTCGCGTTGGTCTAAATTGTTTTTTTTTACAAGTGGGGTAATGGTGACTTTTTTAATGTTTTCCGAAACTGTTTTGTCGCGGAAAGATGAGTTTACAATTTTAGTGAATAGAGGAGCAAAGATGTCGGGGTGTTCAAGTATTTTCTTATGGGGAAGCTTGTTTTCAGCGCAAGACGATAGTTTCATGGATGCCAATGTTTTCATCAAAACATCGACCGAAATTTGTTGAAATTAAAATTTCTCTTTTCCCTTGATAGTCGTCAATTCGACTGAGGGGTTAGGTTGGGATTTGGTCTCAAGAGCAGAGGCAATTCGTTCTCTAGCTTTGGTGATTTTATTAGCAAAAGCTATCTTGGTGTTTCACATTCTAATTGGGATTGTGGACCACCATTGCTTATGCCATTGGCCTGCTCAAAGGAATAGGTGCAGTTAAGATTAAGTTGAAGCCTAGAGCAATTTTACAGAGAGTATAACAATATTGCATGTCAAAGGAAGCAGACAAGGGATCTATGAGACAATCTCAGTGCTCGTACAGCAAGGAATACTGGTCCCATCTGAATCCCTATGTAACACAGCAGTGTACTCAGTGAAAAAAATCAACGGGGGGTTGTGGGGATTTATTTAGGATTTGAGCCCCTAAACAATATTGTGGAAGCAGAATTTCAATGGTCCCAAATGCAGCCACAATATTATGCAATATTCCAGCCAGAGCCACATGTTTTACAGTTATTGACTTCAAAAGCGCATTATTTTCAATCCCCCTTCATGAATAATCCCAGGATTTGACATCATTTTCATATAGAAATATAAAAGTGGAAACATACTTGTTTACCACAAGGGTACTGTGAGTCCCCATCCATATTTAACAGGATACTCCAGGTGGATTTAGGAAAAGTACATCTTGACAGCACAGGGATTCAATATGTGGATGCTATTTTGGTGTGTAGTGACTCAGAGGAACAGTACAGAACAGATTCAATATAGCTGATGACAATCATGGCAGACAAAGGGTGTAAGGCAGACTAGGGGAAATTATAGTATTGTCAGGAAGAAATATTGTACAGTTGACAGTTACTATCTCAAGATGGCAGGAAGGTGACCCCTGATTGAGCAGAAGTGAACATGAAAACTCCTCAGCCAAAGCCAGTAAGAGAGATGCCGCAATTTCTAGGCCTTTGTATATATTGTAGGGCATGAGTCTTTGACAGCAGCACATATGCCAGACCCCTTTTGAAGGGACTTGTAAGCGATATTCAATCAACACTACAGCCAAGTCAATGCCTAGTCTGGGATGCTGAGGAAAACCCTTATTAATGTATTTTTATGTCTAGTTCAGTACTCTGGATGACCACCCTTGTATAACACCCCCCTCTTAGAATCCCCCTGACCCCACTGAACCAAGAAGTAGGTTTGTTTTGCAAATTAAAAGGTTTATTTGAGAATTTAAACAATATATATATGGGATACATTACTCACCGTAATCGTATTTCTGATGCTTGTATCTGCTTAGATTCACATGCTGTGCATAGGCCGACATCTAGTGGAAGCTGCGGAGTATTACAGTTTGTTTTTCGAAATTCGAAAATGGGCGTCGACACAGGCGTGCCAGTAATACTATCCCTAGTGTGACGTCCACTGTACCCAAGGTCCCTCACGCGTCTAGGATCCTCAGATTGTATTTTTTCTGACATGAGGAAGCATGAGGAGTAGCGTGAGTACTGATAATCCAAGCAGATAGACAGAAAGGTAAGACTACCAGCAATCATGCGCCTTCTCTCGGAGGGGAGGAAGGGTGGGTCGCATGTGAATCTAAGCAGATACAAGCATCAGAAATACGATTACGGTGAGTAATGTATCCCTTCTGAGGCTTGTGGAATCTGCTTAGATCACATGCTGTGCATAGATTAGCGAGCAGTACCAGAAGAAGGAGGTGGGATGTGAGAAGGGTCATGAGCGAACAGGTGTCTCAGAACCGCTTGTCCCACTTGTGTATCTGTCTTGGAATGAGTGTCAATGCAGTAATGCTGAGTAAAAGTGTGAATAGAGCTCCAAGTAGCTGCTTTGCAAATGGTGTCGAGGGGAACATTTGCAATGAAAGCCAGAGTGGCCCCAATGCCTCTAGTAGAGGGGGCTCTTGGCGTAAAAGGCAGAGTTTTTTCAGAAAGAGAGTAACACAGCTGTATACAGTTGATAATCCACTTCGAGATAGCGCCTTTAGAGACGCGATCTCCCCCTCTGCCTGTAGCTACGGAGACAAACAGTTGATCTGTTTTCCTTAGCGGTCTGGTTTTGTTTACATAGTAGAGGACCGCCCTACGCACATCTAGGGTGTGTAGTTTCACCTCAGCCGAGCTTTGCGGGTTCTGGAAGAAAGCCAGAAGCTCGATGGACTGGTTTACATGGAATTTAGATATAAATTTAGGTGAGAACCTAGGGTGTGTGCGTAAAACCAGTTTGTCCTTGTGGATAGAAAAGAAAGGATCCTGCACTGACAGAGCCTGAATTTCACTGACCCTTCTTATAGAGGTAATGGCTACTAAGAAGGCCGTTTTATAAGTCAGGTGTTTGAGACTACTTTTATGCATGGGTTCGAAAGGGGGGCCCATGAGCTTAGCTAGCACCACATTGAGGTCTCATCCTGGCGGTGGGTTCGAAATAGGAGGGTGAAGTCTCTTTGCTCCTTCCATGAAGGCTTTAACTACTGGTACTTTCCACCACGATAACTTGTTATGGGATGTGGTGTAAGCCGAGAGGGCTGCCAGGTGTACTTTCAGAGAGTTAAAAACCAAACCTGCGTCCAGCAGGTGGAGCATGTATGTTACAACATTGGAAGGAGTGCAATCAACCGGGTTGATTTGTTTATTCTGGCACCAAATAACGAATCTCTTCCACTTGTCAAAGTAACAGTGCCTTGTGTTTGGTTTCCTGGCTTCTTTTAGGATGTCCATACACCTCTGTGGTAAATTGAGATGCCCAAACTCTATGACCTCAGGAGCAATGCTGCCAGGTTCATTGAGTTGGGTTTCTGGTGCACTGTTTGACCTTGTTGCTGTGACAGTAGGTTGTACCAGGCTGGGAGTTTGATGGGCTCGCACACCGCCATCCTGCGTAGGTGTGGAAACCATGGTTGTCTCGCCCACATGGGAGCAACTAGGATGAGCGTCATGGATTCCTTGTTCATCTTGTACACCACCTTCCTGATGAGAGGAGTTGGTGGAAAAGCGTACGCAAACATCCCTGACCAGTTCATCCACAGGGCGTTCCCTTGGGAGTCTGGCTGGGGGAACCTGGATGCAAATCCTGGGCATTGTTTGTTTTCGCTTGTGGCGGATAGGTCTATAGTGGGGAAACCCCACTGAGAGAAGAGATCTTCTACGATATCCCTGTGAAGGACCCATTCGTGTTCTTCTGGGAGGGAGTCTCTGCTTAGGGCATCCGCTAGGGAATTGAGCTCCCCTGGAACATGTTGTGATGACAGGAAGATGTTCCGTCTGAGTGCCCATATCCAGATTTTCTGGGCAAGCTTGGACAGATTTGGCGAACGAGTCCCTCCTTGTTTGTTCAGATAGAACATGGCTGTCGTGCTGTCCGTCCGGATCTGCACCGACAAGTTTAGCAGATGGGGCTCGAACGCCCGAAGCGCTCGGAATACTGCCAGAAGCTCCAGCAGGTTGATGTGGTTCTTGGCTACTGAGTGAGACCAGAGACCCTGAGCTGTGTGGTGGAGGTGGTGAGCTCCCCACCCAGTCAGGCATGCATCTGTAGTCACCACTGCCTGTACTTCGGGATCGTAAAAGGGTTTTCCCCTTGCGAGATTCTCTCTTGTCCACCAGTGTAAGCTCTGTACGAGTGTTGGCGAAACGAGCACTAGATCGTCCCACTGACCACTTGCCTGAGACCACTGTTTCGCCAACCATTCCTGCATGGGACGCATGCGCAGACGCGCGTGGGGGACCAGGTAAATGCATGACGCCATCATGCCCAGTAACCGCATTGCTTTGCGTACCGTTATTTGTTGACCTGACTGATAATGTGGAATCTGCAGTAGTATATTCCGAATTCTCTCTTCCGAAGGGAAGGTCAACCCTTTCTGAGTATCTAGGATTGCTCTTAGGAACTGTTTTGAGGTGCTTGGCACCAGACTTGACTTCTTCTCGTTGATAGAGAAGCCTAATTCGTGGAGGAGGTCGATAGTCCTCTGAATGTTTGACCTGCAAATTCCTGGGGTTTCCCCCGTTATGAGCCAGTCGTCCAGATAAGGGTACACTGGGATTGCCTCCCTGCGTAGGTGTGCAGCTGCCACCGCCAGTACCTTGGTGAATACCCTTGGTGCTGAAGCTATCCCGAAGGGCAGTACCTTGAATTGGTAGTGGCGACTGTCTACCTTGAAGCGCAAGTATTTTCTGTGGGCTGGAAGCATGGAAATATGAAAATAAGCATCTTTCATATCCAAGGTTGCCATGTAATCCCCCTTTTTTAGGAGGGGGATTACCTCTTGTAGCGTGGTCATACGGAATTTTTGGGGCTTGACATACTTGTTGGCAGGCCGTAAGTCCAATACTGGGCGCATTGTCAAATCTTTCTTTGGCACAAGGAAGTAAGTTGAATAGATACCCTTGTTTACCTGGTGTCCTGGGACGAGTTCTATCGCGTCCTTTTCTAGCAGAATGGCGATCTCCTCGAGAAGGATCTTCTGATGTTCTAAGGAGTGTATTCTTTGTCGTGGAGGGTGGTTCCGGGGGCGCTGCAGTAATTCTATACAATATCCTGTGGACACTGTTGACAGCACCCATCTGTCTGAGGTGATCCCTTCCCAAGCCTGGGTGAAGTTGGAAATGCGTCCCCCTACTGGGGTTGCGTGAGAAGGGACCCTGAACTGAGCGTCACTGCTTTGGTGGAGGCGTGCCACCTCCCTTGTTGGGGCTGCCTCTGCCTCTTCCACGACCTCTCTTGTTACCCCTGCCGTAACTTTGGGTAGACTGCTGGTTGTTGTTCCATTGTGTACCCTGTCCTTGGGCATAGTTGCCTCTTTGTGAATTTTGGCCGCGTGGGCGACGAAAATTACTGTTCCCCCTCTGGTTAGGGGGTTTGTTGGTAAGCTGGCCAAGGGATTTGAGAGTCTCGTACTCGTCCTTGGCATTCTTAAGTGCGTCTTCGACCGCTTTCCCAAACAATAGATCGGGTTCCACCGGCTTGTCTATTAATGAAGCCTGGGTTTCTGTTTTGAACCCCGACTGTCGTAACCACGCATGTCTCTTGATAACAGTACCTTCTGCTATCAATCTTCCTGCGTTGTCCGCGGCGTCGAAAGTTGCTTTTAATATGCAACCAGACACGGCTCTCCCTTCTGCCGAGATCCGAGCCAACTGGCCCTTTAACGTTTCAGGAGCAGAGGCTATGAGCGCCGCGACCTCTTCCCATTGATGGCAGTTGTAACTTGCCAACAGGGTGGTGGAGTTTGCGATCCTTGCTTGGTAGGCGGACGTTGAGGCTACCTTCCTGCCAAACCCGTACAGTCTTTTGCTCTCCTTGTCGGGAGGAGCTTCTGACGACGATAAGGGTGTCCCAGCCCTCTTCCGAGTGTTGGTAACCACTAGGGAGTCTGGTTTAAGATGTCCTCTTATATAAAGAGGGTCAGACTGGGCTGCCCGAAAAAGTTTTTCGACTCTGGGGTTGACGGCTCTGGTGAGGTTAGGATTCACCAGGGATGGATCTATTCTACGTTGGATGGATTTAAGGATAGGGATGGTCTGAGCGACCGGCCTCCTCTCTCCCACCAACTCTTCTGCGAAGTCCCTTTCCTCCTGTACACCGTGGGTGTCGATGTGAAAATGTTCTGCTGCGCGAGCGAGAACTTCATAAAGGAGGGGCTGGTTATCAACTGGCGAGTCGGTAACTGGGGCTTCGCTCTCTACCGGGGAATCTACTCTGTAAATTTCCTGCTCATCTTCTACCTCCTCCAGGTCCTCATCATCCGCATAGTATTCAGTCCCGGTTTGTTCCTCCATAATTGTAAACTCCTGGTCCCCTTCAGGGAAAGTCTGTCCTTGGTATCTGGGGTGTGGAGTAGAGTATGGAGTAGAGTAAGGCTGCACCTCGAAGGGTTCAGGTCTTTCGAACCGGGCCTTTTTACTTAGGGGGATAGGATCAGAGGAGCCTGAGGGTGTGGCCCCTTGAGGGTCATACGAAAGGAAATGTTCTGGGTTTTTGTCATAAAAATCAGCTAAGGAAGACATCCTTGACATGACCCTGTCTATGTCTTCACTGGACCATTCTTTGGAACAGGGTATGACTTTAGTAGGCAACTTAGAGGACTTATCAAGGGTACCCTTGCTGGATGTTGATGTCCCAGTAGATTTATGTGCTGTCTGCTTAGGGTGGAAGGATGGTCTTACAGGAGTGGAAGGCTGTGCTTTCCGCTGTTTCCCCCCCCTCCCCGTGCGTGGAAAAATGTTTTCCCTGCCCCTTGGAGGCCCCAGAGACTTTCGACGCCTGGCGTCGAGGGTCGGGAGAGGTATCTTGTTTCGAGCGTGGGGCCTCGCTGGTGTTAACTGCGGCCTCGGTCTCCTGGAGCGCGGCCTGGGGGTGGAAGTCGTCTTCGTCTTCCGACGATCGAACTTCCGTTAATCTAGGGAGCGAGGCACTCTTGGCAAGAGTGGATGATTGCCTTGCGTCATGAGGCGATCTCGATCGAGAGCGCCCAGAGGACACCGAGTCGGACCGTTCTATCTGTGCCTCTTTCCGAGAAGTCGACGTCGTCGAGGTTCGGTTGGGTTTAGTGTGCTTAGTGTGTGTAGGGTGTGTAGCGCTTGCGTCGCCGGGGGTCTTCCCCATAGCCGCCCTGCCGGACAACCTTCCGAGGTCGGGGACCTGCGCTCGGCAGTCTTTTGACGCCGTAATGCCCTCGCCTTCCGAAAGTACGGCGTCGCTGCCATCGCTGAAGGCGCCCTCCGCTGCCATGGCCGCCTGCCTGGCGTGGTGGGCCCAACGCTTTGTCGAACGGTCCTTAAGTGTCTTAGGCTTAAACCTACTACACGCTCTGCAGTTCGCTTCGGGGAGGTCCCTCGGCAAGCAGAGATTGCACGTGGCGTGCCTGTCGACCCAAGGGTATTTGCGGTTGCACTTGGGGCAGAATTGGAAAGGGGTACCCTCCATACGCACCTTGAGGCAGCGGGCTGGTAAGTGTAGGAAATATATAAGGTGTACCTATATACCAAGAGTGAAGAGTATGTACCACCCCCCACTCTCCCTACTTGCAGGGCCGAGGCCAGCGGCCTACTAGGCCCGGGCCGAGGCCAGCGGCCTTCCGAGGCCCAGATCCGTCGTGCAGCAGCCGACGGTCGATGTCTTCTCCAGCCGTCGTCGAGTGTCGAGGGTCGACGTTGGGGTGGGGAAGGATGTCAATAAATAATTTTAAACTTCAATAATTAGCAAAAGTATGGCTAAGGCCAGGGGACTCCGCAAGATGCTTCCGACCAGTATGGCGGAAAAAAACAATCTGAGGATCCTAGACGCGTGAGGGATCTTGGGTACAGTGGACGTCACACTAGGGATAGTATTACTGGCACGCCTGTGTCGACGCCCATTTTCGAATTTCGAAAAACAAACTGTAATACTCTGCAGCTTCCACTAGATGTCGGCCTATGCACAGCATGTGATATAAGCAGATTCCACAAGCCTCAGAAATATATATATATATATATCACACTTTATAATAAATTAATATCTGATAGTACACTTAGACATATGATGTTGATCAACAATGGGTAATCTGGCACTAGCACACTTCTTTACAATCAATGAGGAGTTAGTATAGGATGGATAAAAGTAGCAAAAATACTTTCATGATTTCAAGGGAAAAGCAATGAGGAATAAAATGCAGTACAGAAATACTTGATATGATTTTAGCAAAAGATAAGATAACCACTTTTTCTCTAGCAATTCACCCCCCTTCCCTATGCAATGTAAGAAATGGAAGGAGATGGAAAGGGGAGCACACAGTTCTCAGGAATGCAATCAAATGCAATACGAAATTCAGTTCCCCCCCAGCAAGCTTAGAGGAAACAGGTAGGAGTTTGAAATACAGGCCCAAAATACTTTTTAAATGTGATGACAATGAATGGGAAAATGTGCCAATGATTTTAATTCCCTCTAGAGATTCAGCGTGAGTGGGAGATGTGTGTTGGTATTAGTTCAGGCTCACTTTAGCAATGCTCTATGAGTTATTACCAAGTTGCAAACGGATTTTAACAAAGGAAAGAATGGAGCTGCTATTTTGACAAGTGGAGAAATTGAGCCAAAATCGCAAATCGCGGTAAATTCGCGAGTGTGTGAATCGTGATTATAGTATAAGGAGTTTCTAGGAGGCTGTTCTACTTAGGTTAAAATAGTTTGGATTAGATTATTTTAACTAAGAGATTTGTTCTGCACAGATCTGCTAGGTACTCACAATATAAATTTGAAATAGGCCCCGCCACGGATCTGGTCAGGTTTTGGACTGGACTCCGGTTCTGGTCTCGGCACTTCACAGTGATCTGGGTCAGCTCTCTGGTTCTGCTCACAGCGGTCTGGGTCACTCTGGATCTCTGGTCTGGTCTCTGGCAATTGTTCCTGGCAAAAGAATTCAAACAGCTCGCCCGGCTGTGGAATAGTTTGCAAATGATTTTAAGGTTGCTGAGGCCTGCTGAGAAGAGTTCTCAGTTTGTGGGTTTAGGCCTTTGCTTTAAGTTCTGAAGTAAAGTTCTGGTCTTTGGAGATTGATGGATTTGAATTCTGGATCTCTGGATGTGAAGTCGTCGGTCAGCATGCTCCGCAGCAAATGGAATTGAATGTCTCTACCTGTCCCAGCAGTCTCTTTTTATGTGTTTTGAAAATGGGTGTGTGCCTGGGCCTAGCTAAGCCTGCCCCTCTCTACTTGTCATTGGCCCAATTCTCCCCTCTCCCATGATTGGGGGAAGGAAATGGATTGTCGTCATGATGAGGTCTGTTTATGGGTCAGAGGATCCTCCCCTGGTCAGTTTGCCCACAAATCTATATTTGATTCAAATACATCTTTCACAGATATACAATTTGTTGAAATTCCATGTGCACATTATATATTTCTTATGGTCCATGCTTGTCCGCCTCTGATCTTCCTAGGGGCTTGCATTCAAAAATGACAACATTTTGCGCTTTTTAACTGTTTTTTCAATATCGGACATTTACCCAAAATTACACACATGTGCGCAAGGAGTATGGACATTAATTGATGAAGTGTCAGATTTTTAACATGCAGACATTTGGAGTGAGACCCTATTTTCCGCTAGCAACCCCCCAGAATACACCACAGGGTCCTAACGCCTCTCAAAATGTTCACAGAAAAATCACAGAAATAATGATATTACTTATATAATTCTGACAAGTCCGCACTATGAGTTATCTATCTTTTTAAAATTATGCCCTGGTCAAAAAGGGGTGTGGCTTCCCACATCACAGGGTGGAATAACTGGTTTATCCACTTCCCCCAAGCTCAGCTGCTAGCAGAGGCACTGCCCCTCCCAGTTTCCCCTAAGAGGAAGCCACTTTACGACACCCCCAATATAACATTTGCCTGAGTCAAGGGAGTTGCATTGTTCTGTTCCTTCCAGTTCCCAGGTGCTCCACCCCTAATCTAATCAGAGAGGTGACAACTCCTTTTGGCAAGGGGCAGCAGGATGCAGCTAGGCCTGGGAAGAGTGGCTGAACAGGTTTCTCCTGTCAGGGGTAGTTGTCAGGCAGAATCCAGTTTCACTAAACCAGGTTTCAGCTAAATGTTACTTTTTGTTCCCAGTTTTCTACATCCAAATCAAACTGACAATTTGTACCTATACATTAAATAATTACTTCCTTCAAGTCATTTCAGAATATGGTTTTACATTCTTCCACCTCTTAGCAAGTCTTTCCTTGGTCTGGTTTTGTTTCATTTGTGCAGTTTTACACAAAAGTCTGGTGGTTTTAAAACGCCGGCTTTCTGATAGTGGTGAGTACTGGTAATGCAACCATTTTTGGGATTAAGAAAATGAATTCCCCACAGTTCTGGGTTGCTTTTGGCAATCAGCATTGCCATTCCCAATGGTTTCAGGCTACTGTGTATGTAGCCCAATGGTGGTTAGGCAGTGCTCACAACATAGGCAAAAATGGGTGGCAGCCTATTCTTCATGTTTTCCCTGTGCACTCTCTGGGGAGTTCTGGCCATCATGATGTTTTCCATGCCAGTACTGCACAGTTTTATAGTAGTGCTTGGATGCATGGGTAAAAACATCCCACAAGCCCCCCCTCTTGCGATGGCCATTCTGTCTTTTCGCTGATGGAACTCGCAAGATCTGGGATGTTCGCCTCCTCTTCTTCCAATTCCATGGATGGCACAGTTCAGCATCTTTTCCTCCACCCAGTTGGATCGATCGGTTCTCCTCGCCGGTCCTGATGGGAATATTGGGCGGTACCCAGGGCCCCTTGGGTCTTCGCTCCAGTCCCCAGGTTGCCTCCTTGGCCAGTCTCCATGGTTTCCTCTCTCCTAGGATGATAAAGCAAAAGCGGCAATACACATTCCTAGACATTTTTCCCACCACTATTGATGGTGTGGCGAACATGTACATTTTATACATCTGAATGCATTTTGTAGTCTGATTTTAAAAACAATATATAAAAGGGATATTTGCATTACGTTACTATATTTTTGATATGTGGAATATTTTAGAGTTTGAACTGACTTACTCTGGAGCGGCCCCCTCTGGTATTGCAGAGGACTCCTCTAGTTGCTGAGCGTGTGCCTGGGATGGCAACACTTTAGCTGATTTATATGTACCCACTTGTCTTCCCCTTCCGCCAAACTGCCTTTGGGGATGCGGATCTTGTATGCAACAGGGGAGATTTTGTCTATTATTTCAAAGGGTCCCTTCCATGTAGGCAAACATTTTCGCTGTTTGGCCTGGTTCCTTTGGAAATTGTATAGATAGACCTGATCCCCCACAGTATATTCCTTCCTGGTGGTCCTCAGGTCGTAGTGGGTTTTCATGCTATCAGCTGATCTTTCTAGATTCCGCTGAGCATAGGCAAAAGCATGTTGAAGGTGTTTCCTTAAATTCTCCACATACTCATGAGTTGTGGAGGCATTTATCAGTGTCTGCTCTTGGGTCCTGTAGAGCAAATGCTGGGGAAGCACCATCTTGCGCCCCGTCATCAACTCAAATGGTGACATTTTAGTTGCAGATGAAGGGGTAGATCTGATGGCCATTAGGACCAGAGGTAATCGGATATCCCAACTTGGCCGAGAATCTGCCAAAAACTTTTTTAATATGCTCACAATGGTTCGGTTGTATCTCTCCACTGCTCCAGAAGAAGCTGGCCTGTAAGCAATGTGTAGCTTCCTTTTAACCCCCAGTATCTCCCACATCTTTGTCATTACTTCACTGGTGAAGTGGCTACCCCTGTCTGACTCAATCCTTTGAGGTAGACCAAAACGGGAAAAGATGTGGTTAATCATCAGGGCAGCTGCTGTTTCTGCCTTGCAGTTTGGGGCTGAGAAACATTCCACCCACTTGGTAAACAAGCATGTAACGGTCAATATGTACTTGTTTCCTCTAGACGAGCGACTTACAGGGCCTACAAAGTCGATTTGCAAATCTGACCATGGCAGTGTCATCCCCCTCTTTTGGAGAGGCGCACGGTGTGTGAGGGATGATGGATGAAATTGTGCGCACACAAGACACCCCTTCAAGTATTGGTCGAGGTCCTGCCCCATGTGTGGCCAGTATGCAACCTCTCTTAAGATTTCCAGTGTTGTGTGAAACCCCCTATGACCGGCGGTGGCCGCATCATGGGCGTGACTTAACATCAGGCTTCGGAATGAGGTAGGACCCACCCACTGATCATGGCCAGCTTTGGATTTCCTTACCAGCAAACCGTCTTGGATTCGGAACATTTTTGGACATTTCATCAACACTCTTAGGTCCTCTTTCCCAATGTAATCGGTATCCGTCAGGGGAAAGTTCTCAGGGTCCTCAAGGTGTTGGTAAAACTTACCAATAATTGGATCACCCTTCTGAGCTGCAATTAAATCAGCATCAGGGGTCTCCTTACTCCATTGGGCAGTTGAAAGATCATTGTGAGCATTTGTCTGGGACCTAGTGATAGCAGTGACCTGGATTTCCCCCAACAGGGACTCTATTTCTATAAGATCCCATTGGATGGCCCCAGTTTTGGCCAGCTGATCAGCTAAGTCATTTCCAGTTTTGTCTGGTCCCTCTACTTTGGAATGACCCTTGATCTTTTTCCAGTAGATGATCATCCCATTCGATGTGACCAGATTATCTATGTTTTGCATTAACTTCCCATGTTTCAAGGGTTTGTTATTAGCACATAACATGCCTCTGGTTTTCCAATTAACCAGGTGCTCCACGAACCCGTTCCGTACATAATCCGAGTCTGTGATTATGACCAGTTTGTGGAGTTGATGTTGGACAGCAGTGAGGATGGCCTGATGCACAGCCATCAATTCTGCCACCTGACTACTTCGGGGACCAATTTTGTATCCAGCGGAGGGTTCTGGTGACTCACCCATGCATTCCCTACGCCGGCCACCAGTTCTTTCTCCCCGTTGTCGTCAACATGGTATGAGCATCCATCCACATAGACAGTGGGCATTCCCTCACACTTGTCTTCTTCAAAGACTTTGTGTGGGGAATTAAGGTATGCCTCCATGTTGTCCTTGATTTTTAGACTTTCGTCCTCGAGACAGTTTTCTCTGGCACAATCATGCAAGTCAGCCAGACCTTATGCGAGGTGACTCTTCTTGTTTTGGCCATATCTGACCTCCACAGGAAAGCCTTGCATTGACAGAATCCAGGAAGTAATTCGGGAATTACTCACATTTCCGGCCCGGATTCTGTCACTTTGGAGATATTGCAGAGGCTGGTGTGGAGTCTCCACTATGATGTGTTCCCCCTGGATAAATGGGCGGTAATTCTTCAATGCCCACACCGTTGCCAGGAGTGCCTTCTCACAATCGTTGAATTTTTCCTCCACAGAGGATAAAGTTTTGCTCGCATAGGAGATTACTTTATTGACCTTGTCATGCTTTTGGTATAATACTGCCGTCAAGCACGTATTAGAGAACCCCGTCTCCAGGAAGAACTCCTTGTTTCTGACAGGGTAAGCTAGGCAAGGTGCTTGTGAGAGGCTTCTTTTGAGTAGTCTTGTCGCCTCGGATTGTTCTGGACCCCATTCCCACTTGACCCCCCCCTTCAAGAGATGAATCAGGGGTCTAGTGATCTCTGCGTAGCCTTCAATGAACTTTCTGCTGTAATTAGTCAGTCCAAGGAGGCTCCTTAGTTCCCGCAGAGTTGTGGGGTCTTTCAGTTTCTGGAGTGCTTCCACTTTCTTTTCTTGGGGACAGAGACCCTGAGGAGTAATCTCATGCCCCAAGAAATGAACACGGGTTCTACACCACTGTGCTTTCTGAAAGGAAAGTTTTACTCCAGCGGCCCTCAACTGTGTCAGAACATAACGGATCTCCGCTATGTGTCCCTCCACAGATGAACTTTTGATGAGGACATCATCTACATAAGCCAGGTTACCCCTCGCACCCAGGTCAGGCATGGCCTTATGTAGGAAAATGTTGAATTCATTGCCGGAGTTGAGGTATCCGAAGGGAGTCCGGGTCCATGTTTACTGCTGGCCCCCAAAGGTAAAAGCCAGTTTGTATTGGTCCTCCCTACTGACAGGCACGGTCCAGTATCCATTGGTCAGGTCTATTGCTGTGAATACCTGTGACCCCTGAATCTGGGCCAACCCTTGGTCAATGTAGGGCAGAGGCCATCGGGAAGTATGGACCCGTTTGTTGAGCTCCCTAAGGTCGGCGCAGAGTCTCCACTGGCCGCTTGGCTTCAATATTCCCAGCACTGGATTATTGAAAGTGCTGTGGACTGGACGGATTATTCCCCGGGACTCAAGGTTCTTAATTATTTCAGTAAGGGACTCCATGGATGCGAGAGGCAAGCGATATTGCTTCACAAACACTGGAGTCATTCCAGGGTCCGTGGGAATTGTTGTGGTGTGGATGTCGGTGCGACCACAGTCATATGAGTCTACCGCAAAGAGATCTTGGAAATCCAAGAAAACTTGTTTCAACTTTTGCTTCTGTTCCAGAGTCAAACAGGCATCAGCTAGGTTGACTCTCTCTTCCACCATCTGCCTGAAGCCTGGAAAGACTTCTGGTTTGGCTATCTCAGCGGCCTCCTCCAGCTGGGTGGAGAAGTCCCTGGTCAGAGTGCTGATTTGGACTGGAGGCTTCAGGTGGGAAAGGCAGCCCTCATGGACCTGGAAAATCACCTCATCCCTCCTGAAGTCACAAGTCACCATAAGGGCAAGAAGTGTACACCAGGAAGTTCCCTCCATGCCGGGTGAAAATCCTGTCTCGTGTTGTATTGTCCTCACTGTCACTGTCAAAACAGTCCTTGGGGATTGGTCCTAACAGTTCATTTCCTAGATAAATGGAGAAATGTCGGTCATCAACCGCCATTCCAATAATGGTGCCTGCGGCTAGAGTAATACTCTTTAAGTCGCTGTTATCCACCTCTATTGGAATGGTGTCATGTTCTATGTTGACTAATGGAGATTTTGAGCATACACCTGCTTGGCAGGAGATGTTTGGAATTAGGTGCTTCCAGGTCCATTTCCCATTTGTCTATCAATTTAAATGTGGGAATGGCTGGATCTTTTGGGAGTTGGCGGAAAATGGCTTTGCTGTTGAGGCTCTTACCGTTGTTCACACACACTCGAGCGAGAACAGAGTTCTTCCCATCATTTAACTGAACAGGGATGAACAACTGCTCTCCAATTTGCTGAATATCAGCCAGGCCCTGAGCTGATTTCACATCTTTCTGGACTATAGGAGTGGGAGTTTTTGATTGTGGATTAGTAAAGAATTTCAGGGTGTTTCCTTCCAGTGTGGAATACCACCTTAAACTGGAAGGAAGGTTGATTTTCAGAAATAGAGAGGACCCCCCATCACCAGTCTGTTGTCCTACTGCTATTACTGTCACGTCTGGAATTTGGTTGTTCTGGAAGTGAAATTCTACTTGGCCTGATTTTTGTTCAACCATGTGGCAGGTGCCATTTAAACTAACATGGTTGACACTCTGTTTTAATTTTATTGGTCGACTAGTCTGGGTCCAGAGGACCTTGTTTACGCAATCTATTAGTGGTGACAACCTTCTCAGGAGGTCATTCCCTAGTAAACAAGGGGTGCCCTCTGGAGTCACTACTATGACCGGGTGTTTCACCTTGTGTCGCCCAATTTTGATGTCCAAATCTGCAGTCCCCTCGACAGGAATTTCCTTCCCGTCAAAGTTCTGCAGTTGTCCAGGAAGAGAGGTGAGAGGAATACGGTAATTCTCCCCCTTCCTGCATTTAGTTCCTCAAAGGCCCTTTTGGACAGAAGGGTAGCTTGGGATCCAGTGTCCACCAGTGCCAAAATTGTACCCTGCCCCTGTACTTGTACTGGGGCATAGTATCTTCCCTCCTTCTTCTCAAGGGGGCACAGATAATGCACATTTTTGGACAATTGGTGGGCTAACTTTCTGGTTTTGGACATTGCTAGCGAAGAGATTTGGGCAGAATTCTGTGGAGAGCCTTGGGAATCTGAAAGAAAAAGTTGGCAACTGGAGATCAAAGCCATTGTGGGTTCCCCTGGTTCCGGTTCTGGGCTGCCCCTTCATTTTTGGAGGCAGTCACCAGGATGGGTTTGAACCAGGTGATTTTGGTATTGTCGGTTCTGGGATGAGATGATGGGCGGCGGTAGCTCAGTCTCCACATCTCCCCAGTCTGAATTGACATCCCTTGGGACCCATTTTTCCTTGGGAGGAGTCCCCCCATCTCTGAAGGAGAAGATCCTTTTCCCAGGATCTTCTGAGGATCCCTCTCCCTCAAATTGGAAGACCTGTACCTCCTCCACAAAGTGCGTCTGTTTGGGTCCTTTGTTTCTCCTACCCCCCTCTGCTCCTTGGGAGGCAGGCTTTCAGGGGCAGGAGATTTTGTTTCCGGTTCCCAAGTTGGGAAGGAAGCTTCCTCCAAGGCTTTACACCCCCCTTCCCCTTGTGCCTCCTCCCTGGGAACCGGTGGGTTATCGGGGTGAAGCCCCCGTCATTGTTCTGGAGCACCAGGTCCAGAGTTTGGGGCATTCTGCAGTGGCATGCTCATCTGAGGGTTCTGTTGAGCCCTCAGTATGTGACCCAGATCTCGTGCCATATTTTGGACCTGGCGCTCAGTTGTGAAACCCGCTCAGGCTGATACGGGGCTCTATTTTCTACCCTGGGTTGATCCCGGGAAGGGTAGCTATCCCTACTCTGGTAGTACCCCTGGTTGGAAATATTTTGGTACCCCTCCACCCTTGGCCTCCCCTCTCCCGGATTAGGTTGTCTGGGCTCAGGGAGTTGGGGAAAGAAGGATGGATGATTTGGGGGCTGGAAATTGGGTGGATACCTGGGGAAAAAGGTCTGCCCAGGATTTGGAGAATTTCTGCCCTCCTGTGGGAAGTTGGGAGGGAAGTTCCCTGGGTTAGGTGCTTGGCTGGATCCCCCCCTTGGGCTGGAGGAGTCCACACATAACCCAGGATTGGTTGGTTTCCCTTGTAGCGGGGACTTACATAGTCAGGGGAGCGGGGGACCCCATCAGTGGGACTACCTCCTCGACTCCCTGTCTGTGACTGGCCCGAGGGCCTTCTGGGCTGTGAATTATTTGGTGCAGGCAGGTTTTTAGGCTCCCCCATCTCCAAATCTAAAACGGGGGCAACCTTTACCTCTGCCACCTTGGCAGCAGCAGGGGTGCTGTTGGTTTTGGGGTTTTTCGGCGCATTATTTTTATTTTCGATGGGCTTCTGCACCTCATAGATCCGGGTAGCCTTTCAATGACCCAGTCTAAAGATCTTTTCTCATGAAAATCTCTCACGAGCTGGGTCATTATGTATTTGGGTAAGGCATGGAAAAACGTATTGATAAATTCTCTGCTATCCGTGCGCACCCTTTCTGGTGGTCTGCGCAAAAGCACGCTTTAATTCTTGCACAAACTCTTGTGGGGCCTGATCCTCCCCACATTGCAAATTGTAGGCTGCCTTGCGAGCCTCTTGAGGATTTCTGTGCACAGAAAAATGTTTCAAGATGGCCGCCCTGTATGTGGACCACCTTGAATGGTTTTGATCCTCCAGCCCTGCAAAGAAACTGGAGTATTCTGGTGAGAAGGTCCACTTTACATATTGAATACAGCTTTGGCTGTCCTTCAAATGGAAAGTCTCCATCATTTGCTCATAGAGCTCCAAGTGTTCCCAAACAGAATACTTGGCGTTCTTATGATAAGGCGTGATGACACTCCTTATTGCCTTCATTTGTTTCAATGGGTCCTTAAGCAAGGCCCTTTTTGCCTTATTGGCCTTTTTGGTTCGGGTAACTCTGGTCCATTCATCCTCTGACTCAGAAGCGCTGCTCCCAGAGGTGCCAGTCTGATCTTCCAGGTTTTCCCGGATTCTGCGAGCCTGGGAATGGCTGGCAGAATGTGGGGACCTGGTCTCCTGTGTCCTGTGATGCTCAGAGGAGTCTTCAGATTCCTCCTTGCTACCAGGATTTGCTGGGTATCCCCCCCACTGACCTAACTGGGCAGAGGTTTTCAGGATGCCCTTAATGGGCCTACTCTCCTGGGGTTCTCCACTAAATTGCACTGTGCTTGGGTGCCCATACCCGGATGCCCGCCCATCCATTCCTGGGAGGTACTGGCCTATGAGCCCCATACTTCTAGCTGGATAGTAATCTGCCATCCCTGTGGCCCTGGGCTCATGTGCGCGAGGGGACATGGGGGTGGCAGAGTCCAGGGACTGGGAGAGATGAAGGCCGCTGGTACTAGGGCTACTGAGGTTATGCTCAGGAGTTTCTCTTTCCCAGCGAATCTCATCTCTATCCGCCCCTGCTTCCTGTTGCAATGCAAGAGCCTGCGCTTTCAGTTCCTCAGTTAAGGCCTTACTAGACTCTATCAGTCTCTCCTGCATGGCTACCTGTTGCTGGAGCCTATCATTGTGCTGACAGAGAGCCTCATTTTCTCTCTGTGCCTCCTGATTGGTCCTGGAGTACTGGGCCAGTCTCTGCTGCAGGAGGGTTACCTCCTGAGTCCCATCCCTACTGGCCTGCTCCTTTCTTGCCAGAGCCTCCTCCACCCTCCTGGTGTGCTCTAACAAGTTCTGGTGTTCTTTTTGGAGGTCACCCAGCCCCTGAAGGGCCAGGTGATTTTCTTCCATTTTCCTTTTTAAGTGGCAGACTTCCTGGCCTAAGGTATCCCTTTCCTGACTAAGAGCCTGCATCTGTGCCGCCATGTCGTCCCTTTCCCTTTGGAAGGCACCAGCTTTCTGGCGCTCCTGATCAAACTCTGGCTGGGTATCCAGGTCTTTCAAAATCAGTGTATTGCTCTCTGCCTTCTCCCTATCTAGGTGGCTTTGCAGGGTAACTACCTGCTCAGCACATGCCCTATTGAAATCTAATTGTTGCTCCAGCTTTTTCTGGCTCTGCAGTAGGGAGTCCAAACCTTCTTGGTAATCCTTCTGCAAGGCCGGAAATCTGGTATCCTGGTCCGCCTTTTCCTGTTGCAGCACATCCATATCCTCCTTTATTTTAGTGATGTACTGTCTGCTGTCCTTTTCTGACTCCTGGCTCCTGAGCAGCCTCTGCTCAGAAGAGTCCAGATCAGATTGGGCCTTCTCTAACGCCATATGTTGCCTATTTGCCAGATCTTGGCCTTCAGCACATTTGTCCTGCATGGCTCCGATATATAGATACAAATATGCCGCTATCCTGGCAATCTTATTATGTTCATCTTTGGCTTCAGGGGCCATATATAGTTCACTCAGGGCCACATGTAGGGGACCCTGATCTCCCCATATATCTGACCCTGTTTCAGTGACCTGTTGCGCGATTGCCTGCAACCAGACCGTTTGGTCCTGATGAGTCCACTCACCTCTCACAAATAGCTTATGTAAGAAGTGCTCTCTGGCTATTTTCATATCTACCAAGGTCGTCATTCTGGAATTTGAGTTCCTTCCTGACAGAAGTTTGTATTTTATTTTGCAAAACAGACCGTTTCCGTAGAGCGTTCCTTTGAGGGATGCTTTCCCAGTGTAAAACAGCGTGGTGATCTAACCGGATATGTGTATCTGGTCAGTTGGCACACTGTATTAATCTGCAAAAGTGGTAAATCTAACCCGGAATATCCCGGCTCCGAGCCCCCACTTTTGTAAGCGATATTCAATCAACACTACAGCCAAGTCAATGCCTAGTCTGGGATGCTGAGGAAAACCCTTATTAATGTATTTTTATGTCTAGTTCAGTACTCTGGATGACCACCCTTGTATAACACCCTCCTCTTAGAATCCCCCTGACCCCACTGAGCCAAGAAGTAGGTTTGTTTTGCAAATTAAAAGGTTTATTTGAGAATTTAAACAATATATATATATATATCACACTTTATAATAAATTAATATCTGATAGTACACGTAGACATATGATGTTGATCAACAATGGGTAATCTGGCACTAGCACACTTCTTTACAATCAATGAGGAGTTAGTATAGGATGGATAAAAGTAGCAAAAATACTTTTATGATTTCAAGGGAAAAGCAATGAGGAATAAAATGCAGTACAGAAATACTTGATATGATTTTAGCAAAAGATAAGAATCACCCCCTCCCCTATGCAATGTAAGAAATGGAAGGAGATGGAAAGAGGAGCACACAGTTCTCAGGAATGCAATCAAATACAATACGAAATTCAGTTCCCCCCCAGCAAGCTTAGAGGAAACAGGTAGGAGTTTGAAACACAGGCCCAAAATGCTTTTTAAATGTGATGGCAATGGATGGGAAAATGTGCCAATGATTTTAATTCCCTCTAGAGATTCAGGGTGAGTGGGAGATGCGTGTTGGTATTAGTTCAGGCTCACTTTAGCAATGCTCTATGAGTTATTACCAAGTTGCAAACGGATTTTAACAAAGGAAAGAATGGAGCTGCTATTTTGACAAGTGGAGAAATTGAGCCAAAATCGCAAATTGCGGTTCTAGGCTTGTTGGAAAGCTTAGAACCTAAGCTTTCAGAGGAAAGTTAAATCTCGTTCCTAGCCCAAACGGTTCCAGAGATACGGACGATTAAATAAAGGTAGTTTTTCGGATTTAAAGTAAAACTCAAAATGACAGGTGACAGCTTGCAGCTTCAGAATTGACAGGTGACAGTTGTGCAGCTTTACAAATGACAGATGACACGATTTCTAGGAGGCTGTTCTACTTAGGTTAAAATAGTTTGGATTAGATTATTTTAACTAAGAGATTGGTTCTGCACAGTTCTGCTAGGTACTCACAATATAAATTTGAAATAGGCCTCGCCACGGATCTGGTCAGGTTTTGGACTGGACTCCGGTTCTGGTCTCGGCACTTCACAGTGATCTGGGTCAGCTCTCTGGTTCTGCTCACAGCGGTCTGGGTCACTCTGGATCTCTGGTCTGGTCTCTGGCAATTGTTCTTGGCAAAAGAATTCAAACAGCTTGCCCGGCTGTGGAATAGTTTGCAAATGATTTTAAGGTTGCTGAGGCCTGCTGAGAAGAGTTCTCAGTTTGTGGGTTTAGGCCCTTGCTTTAAGTTTTGAAGTAAAGTTCTGGTCTTTGGAGATTGATGGATTTGAAGTCCGGATCTCTGGATGTGAAGTCGTCGGTCAGCATGCTCCGCAGCAAATGGAATTGAATGTCTCTACCTGTCCCAGCAGTCTCTTTTTATGTGTTTTGAAAATGGGTGTGTGTCTGGGCCTAGCTAAGCCTGCCCCTCTCTACTTGTCATTGGCCCAATACTACCCTCTCCCATGATTGGGGGAAGGAAATGGATTGTCATCATGATGAGATCTGTTTATTGGTCAGAGGATCCTCCCCTGGTCAGTTTTCCCACAAATCTATATTTGATTCAAATACATCTTTCCCAGTTATACAATTTGTTGAAATTACATGTGCACATTATATATTCCTTATGGTCCATGCTTGTCCGTCTCTGATCTTCCTGGGGCTTGCATTCAAAAATGACAACATTTTGCGATTTTTAACTGGTTTTTCAATATCGGACATTTACCCAAAATTACACACATGTGCGCAAGGAGTATGGACATTAATTGATGAAGTGTCAGATTTTTAACATGCAGACATTTGGAGTGAGACCCTATTTTCCGCTAGCAACCCCCCAGAATACACCACAGGGTCCTAACGCCTCTCAAAATGTTCATAGAAAAATCACAAAAATAATGATATTACTTATATAATTCTGACAAGTCCGCACTATGAGTTATCTATCTTTTTAAAATTATGCCCTGGTCAAAAAGGGGTGTGGCTTCCCACATCATAGGGTGGAATAACTGGTTTATCCACTTCCCCCAAGCTCAGCTGCTAGCAGGGGCACTGCCCCTCCCAGTTTCCCCTAAGAGGAAGCCACTTTACAACGCCCCCAATATAACATTTGCCTGAGTCAAGGGAGTTGCATTGTTCTGTTCCTTCCAGTTCCCAGGTGCTCCACCCCTAATATAATCAGAGAGGTGACAACTCCTTTTGGCAAGGGGCAACAGGATGCAGCTAGGCCTGGGAAGAGTGGCTGAACAGGTTTCTCCTGTCGGGGGTAGTTGTCAGGCAGAATCCAGTTTCACTAAGCCAGGTTTCAGCTAAATGTCACTTTTTATTCCCAGTTTTCTACATTCAAATCAAACTAACAATTTGTACCTATACATTAAATAATTACTTCCTTCAAGTCATTTCAGAATATGGATTTACATTCTTCCACCTCTTAGCAAGTCGTTCCTTGGTCTGGTTTTGTTTAATTTGTGCAGTTTTACACAAAAGTCTGGTGGTTTTAAAACGCTGGCTTTCTGATAGTGGTGAGTACTGGTAATGCAACCATTTTTGGGATTAAGAAAATGAATTCCCCACAGTTCTGGGTTGCTTTTGGCAATCAGCATTGCCATTCCCAATGGTTTCAGGCTACTGTGTGTGTAGCCCAATGGTGGTTAGGAAGTGCTCACAACATAGGCAAAAATGGGTGGCAGCCTATTCTTCATGTTTTCCCTGTGCACTCTCTGGGGAGTTCTGGCCATCATGATGTTTTCCATGCCAGTACTGCACAGTTTTATTGTAGGGCTTGGATGCATGGGTAAAAACATCCCACAGACTTCAGGAAGCCCACAAAGACGATTAAAGGAAGCAATATGCAGAGCACCTGTTTAGGGATCCCTGATTACAGTACAGAATTCTTTCTATTTTCACACTCAAATGGAGTGGTAATGTCAGCAGTGCTCACTCAGAACCATTAGCTTATTACAGAGGGATAATAGACCCAGTGATGAGAGGCCATTATCCCTGTGAGCAATCACTGGCTGCGGCGGCTTTTGCTATAGAGAAATCAGCCACTATCCTGATGGGCTGTGAAATGACGTATGTGGAGCATGCCATGTTTGCCATTCTTGAGGAACCCAAAAGCACATTGACTACATAGAGAGCAGTGATTATCTCGAACCCAGCAATCAAGATAGCGAGGTGCAAGGTAGTGAAAACAGCAATGTGCATGACTGCAAAAAGTACACTGAACATGATGACATATCCCATGTTAGAGAAAACGTCATCAGAGAGGGGGGAATACTCTTTATGATGGTCCATCGACTATTGACCAGGACTCAGGGTAAAGGCACAGTGGGACTTAAGTCATAAAATTAAAACTGAATGGCAACTTTGAGGTAATAGCGAGCACAATATTGCCTCTACATTTTTCAGCGCAAGCAGCCGAGTTAGTAGCGCTCATTGTAGCCCTTGAAATGCATGAGGACGAGGAGGTCATAGTGTATTCAGACTCTGCCTACGCGACGTCAATAGTACATGTAGTACTGTCACATTGGAAAAGGCAGGGCTTCCTTTGTACAGACGGCACCCCAGTGCAGCATGTGCCATTATTAGACAGGCTCATAGCCGCACATCACCCATTGTCCATCGCAGTGGTGAAGTGCGCAGTCCACACAACGGGCAGAGATTTAATTTCCAGTGGCAACGAGGCTACAGATATAGAAGCCCAAAAAGCAACATATTTTCCCAAAGTATCTGACTATGACATACCACCTAATAAACACACAAGAGCGCGTAGCATGATAATGAAAGAGGGGTTTAATTTTCTACCCATAAACCAAAAAATTTAACTGCAGGATCGTAAAGCACAAGAAGAGCAGGAGCTGTGGAAAGGAGGGGGTGTTTGTTATTGTCAGAAAAACAGTTGTTTGGGGCAAGAAACAGCGCGTTACAGCCAGAAAATAGGCTGTTCTGGGATTAAACTACGTTTCCCAGCATGTCTAGGGAATTCAGTAGTCGGGGTTTTTCGCGCGATGCAGCAGCTGGCAATTAGGAAGGAATAAATCTCCAACCGCCCGTGCCTCGGTGCAGATAATTAATGATTATGTGCACGGGCGGCAGTGTGGAGAGTTTGTGAACCAGGTTATTTTCTCGGACGCCGAAGGACTGTTGGGCGTCAGCACGGATTCCAGGATCAAGATAAGAATGCATCCCGGGCCGCGGTGGTGATTTACAAGCGGCTGGGACGTGCTTTGGAAGCATCAGTCTTCAGGGCTCGGGTGTCCTCGTGAGGCGCCCGGGCCATCAGCTAAGTGCATTTTCCATGGTGTTCTATTTTATGGCTACGAAACTTTTGAAGTCATTAGTTATGTGTGGGTGTAAGGAAACACGGGAACACTTTGATACAAAGCAGGCTGAATTACTTTGTTCAGGAAGATCAAGTGTTTCACTAAAAATCAGGAATTAATGTCTAAGCATATGAAAATAAGGACACTGTGTTTTGTTTGTTGCATGTATTTTCTGTGCAGCATTTGTTCGTTGCTTCGTTGTGATAATTGGGGCCATGAGTCCAATGTGCTTCATCCCAGTGTATGCTGCATGCTTTATGTGCTAAGTCTGTTTGGAGCATAATTGTTCCTAAATGTTGTGTTCATTACGTTTGAGTTTCTAACACATTTACGTTGTGTTTAAAGTCAGGTTATGTGTTCTTGCTTGAAAAGATACTATGAATATGCATATACAGTTTGAAGGACAGGTCAGGTGCAGGATTTATTATATAGTTTTCAACGTACTTAGTTAGAGCTATTGTTATAAATTGTATGTTGTGTTTCCCCCTCTTTTCCTTTGTCATTCCACCCCCTTTTCCTAACTCCTTCTTCCCCCCATTGGCTGCCACGTGGCTCCTTGTGTTACTAGTTCAAGCGCCCGTGCTAACCAAGGTGGGAGGGTCGAATTTATTCGGCTTCTGTGGTTCGGGAGAGAGGGTCAAGACCCTTATCCCTTTGCTTGCATTGACAGAATTATCTGCCCCCGATTTCAGGATAATAGAACCACCCAGGCCAAATGGAGACGAATCCTCCTTCGTTAGCAGATGTGCTAAAAGCACTACAAGATATTCAAGTGGAGTTAGTACAAGCCAGACAAGAATCAAACACATTAAAGGTTCAGGTGCAGGGTCTGGTCGCGCAGAATATCCCGTTGGATGGGACAGGACCATCTACAAGTGCTCCTACAAATAGAGTCCCTGCCACGGTGATAGTGCAACCACCCAGTAGTGTGCCCTTAGCGGCACCCGAAAGATTCACAGGGGACCCCAGGAAATATATGACCTTTTTAACTCAGTGCCGCTTACATTTTTTATGTAAACCTACAGCCTTTGAGACCATACAGGCTAGAACAGCATTCGTCATTTCATATCTAACGGGAGATGCGGCAGCGTGGGCAATGCCTCTAGTACAGAAGGATGATCCTTTATTATACAATTGGGATGGTTTCTTGGGAGAATTTGGAAGGTTGTTTGACCGCCGAGAAGTTTCTCTGGCACAAGATAAAGAGTTGCTGGCTTTAAGACAGGGACCGCGCGACTTAGTGTCATATGTTACCCAATTTAATAGATTAGTTATTGAAACAGATTGGCCCGAGAATAAGCAGACTGTGTTATTTTATCAAGGGTTAAAGGAAGACTTGAAGGATGCCATTGCGCAAGTGGAACCTCAACCGACTACTTGTACGGCCATGATTGATTTAGCTTTAAGACTAGATCATCGTATTAATGAGCGCAAAGGAGACAAGAAAAAACCCGAAGTAACACCCTTCGCCCGACTGGATCGGGGAAGAGGCAATAGGAGTATAGAAGAACCCATGCAGATTAGTGGAGTGAGAGGGCCCTTGTCAACAGCAGAAAAGGAACAACGCAAGGTGAACAATTTGTGTTTGTATTGTGGGCAACCAGGACACTATATTAGGACATGCCCGAACACTCCCAGGAAAGGATTAAGTGGTGAACAAGGTAAAGGGGAGACGGGAAAAGGATTGGCCCGGCCTTAGGGGGAACTAAGGTGACAGGCCCGAAGGAGACTAGGTTCCCCAATTGGATAGCTAACACGACAGGAAACAGGAAGTCTCATGTGTATATTCTAGTGACTTTATTTTTTGCCTGTAACAAACAGATAGTATCAGCCATGGTTGACTCCGGAACCACGGGTAATTTCATTGATATTGGGTTGGCCAAGAGGTTACGTTTACCCTTAAGAGAAAAATCACAGGTGGAGGGGGTGCAATCGGTGGATGGGTCACCCTTAATTTCTGGACCTATTTGTCAGCAGACTCAGCCTATTACCATGAAGTGTGGGTCGGGGCATTCTGAGACAATCGTGTTTGATTTGATAGCGGCACCTCAGTTTGGACTCATTTTGGGCATGCCTTGGTTAATGAAACACAATCCTAGGATTGATTGGGTTAAACACGAGGTGAATTTTGAAGATTCAGGGTGTGCGAGTCACATGGAGGAGGAGATGGGCCCCGCATTGTTGCTGGCGGAACAAGTGGCTGAACCACACAAGGTGGGAGCGGTGGTGAAAAATATTCCAGCACAGTACCAAGATTTGTCTAAGGTATTTGATAAAGGGGGAGCAGACAGGTTACCACCTCATAGATCATATGATTGTGTAATTGAATTGGAGCCAGGGGCCAAGTTACCTTGCAGCAGAATCTATGCTTTGACGGAAACAGAAAATCAATATTTAAGGGAATATTTGGATGAAATGTTAAAGAAGGGGTTTATTAGACACTCTACTTCAACTGTTTCGTCTCCTTTATTC
The DNA here is from genome assembly GCF_040938575.1 of Ambystoma mexicanum. Classification (NCBI taxonomy): domain Eukaryota; kingdom Metazoa; phylum Chordata; class Amphibia; order Caudata; family Ambystomatidae; genus Ambystoma; species Ambystoma mexicanum. The sequence goes on from NC_090934.1 coordinate 677,618,268, forward strand.
TTTATCCCCAAGAAAGAGGGAACTCTAAGGACATGTATTGATTACCGAGCATTGAATAAGGTAACAGTAAAGAACAGATATCCTTTACCTTTGATTTCTGTGTTGTTAGATCAGGTAAAAACAGCAGTGGTATACACTAAACTAGATTTGAGAGGAGCTTACCATTTGATCCAGGTGAAGGAGGGAGATGAGTGGAAGACGGCCTTCAGAACTAAGTTTGGTTTGTTCGAGTACCTTACACATTATTTATTTTGGCATCTTTTCTTTTCCCTACTGTGTGGCTTAATTCACCTTTTCCATTTACCTTGCAACTCATCGAAAATTGGTATGTTATTTTTATATTGTTTTCACGCATGGTTATATTTTGTAACACAATCACGATTTTGTTTATGTTTTTCAAAACTTGATGCTTTTGGTATAAATGTTCCACAGTTTGTGTAAATTAGACCTGCCCTGATGAAGGAGCTGCATGCTCCGAAATGCATTGGCACTTTATGTCTATAACAATTATGGGATGAGTTAGCCGCGGCCTCACTAAGATTTTATTAGTGACCAACTTGGAATTTTCTTTTTGATAAACGCATATTACTTTTGGATCCGACTAAGAGATTTATTTGGATGAGTTACATTCTGTAAATACAGTAAACATTTACTAGTTGACTCTAATTTTGCAAATTGCACTGCCCTTGGTAGGGCTTATACAGAGAGCGGCTGTGTGGCCAGGTTTGTTACCTGGTCTTCTGTATATTTTTTTGTTCGAGTACCTTGTCATGCCCTTCGGCCTATGTAATGCCCCTGCAGCGTTTCAATACTTTATGCAGGAGGTGTTGAGTGAGTTCCTGGATGTGTTTGTCATTGTATATATAGATGACATTCTAATTTACTCAACTACTGAAGAGTTACACATTGGTCATGTTAGAGCAGTGTTGGAACGGTTACAAGATTATCAGTTGTATATCAAACTAGAAAAATGTGCCTTTCATACCACTCAAGTAGAATTCCTTGGTTTCATTTTGACCCCTTCTGGTATAGTGATGGACAAGAAAAAAGTTCAAGCAGTTACTGAATGGCCAGCACCTCAATGTATCAAAGACATTCAGTCTTTTTTGGGTTTTGCTAACTTTTACAAAAGATTTATTTCTAATTTTTCACAAATTGTTACACCCATCACGAAATTGTTAAAGAAGGCCACTAGGTTTTGTTGGAATTCTGAGGCAGAAATAGCCTTTCAAGAACTGAAGAAGGCGTTTACCTCAGCTCCGGTGCTGAGACATCCGAATCCGGAGAATACTTTTCAGGTGGAAACAGATGCATCCAATCTTGCAGTTGGGGCAGTGTTGTCGCAACGGGATGAAGCAGGGGTGTGGCATCCAGTAGCTTTCTATTCTCGTAAGCTTACTAATTGTGAACAAAACTATTCCATTACCGATAAAGAACTATTGGCCATTCGAGCAGCCTTTTTGGAGTGGCGACATTACTTGCTGGGGGCCAAACATCAGGTGGTGGTTGTCACTGACCATAAGAACCTACAGTATTTCAAGACTGCCAATACTCTGAGTCCCAGGCAATTACGGTGGTCACAATACTTTATTGAATTTGACTTCTTGATAACTTTTAGACCAGGAACAAAGAATGGGAAAGCGAATGCTTTGTCTAGGCAGCAAAATCTAGAAAATACTATAACTGAAACTAAAACCATCATTCCAGTGGAAAGAGTGGTGGGAGCGGTTATGACACAGTTATTGAGACAAGTGAAACAGGAAATGCGGAAACCCGAAAAAGTGCAATGGGGAAAGGAGAATCCATTAGAAACTTTTCCTAATGGTCTTCCGTATTATGCTTGTAGATTGTATTTACCCACACTTACTTTACAAAAGAAAGCGTTGCATTGGTGTCACGATTCTCCTTTGGCAGGACATTCAGGAAGTAAAAAGACACAGAGTATGCTAGAAAAGTACTTTTGGTGGCCAGGATTGAGACAGGACACTATGAAATATATCCAAGAGTGTGAAACCTGTGTACGTAGTAAGGCAGACCATACAAAGAAAGCAGGGCTGCTCCAACCTTTACAAACACCTGAGAAAGTGTGGACACATATATCCATGGATTTCATTACTGATTTACCTCCAGATGATCAGTATGATACCATATGGGTGGTGGTGGATTATTTATCAAAACAAGCTCATTTTGTGCCTTGTGAAGGTATTCCAGGAGCGGGAAGATTGGCTGAATTGTTCTTGCAGCATGTGGTTCGGTTACATGGGTTACCTCAGAAGATTGTATCGGACCGAGGTCCTCAATTCACTTCTAAATTTTGGCGTGCATTCTGTCTGATGCTAGGAATTGATTGTGCCTTGTCCACCAGCTATCACCCACAGACGGATGGACAAACTGAGAGGGTCAATCAGACGCTGGAGCAATATCTGCGCTGTTATTTACATGATGGTCGTGATTCTTGGGTACAATCATTATGGTTGGCGGAATTCACGTATAATAATACAGAACACGCATCATTGGGTATGGCTCCGAATGAATGTTTGTATGGCCAACTGCAAAATATGATACCTGAATATTTACCTGATATTGAGACTATTCCCACGCCACAGGAAAGAAAACAGTTACTTCTGAACATCAGACAGACAGCAAAAGCCAATTTAGAACAGGCTAAGGAACAGTATAAAAAACATGCAGACAAGAAAAGGAGAGAGGCTCCTCAATACAAGGTGGGGGATAGAGTATGGTTGTCTACTCACAATCTGCTGTTAAGAGGACCTCGAAAATTTGCACCTAAGTTTATTGGACCATATGAGGTGATTAAATGTATATCTAAGGTGGCGGTTAAACTACAATTGCCGCAATCATTGAAGATTCATCCAGTATTCCATGTGGTTACCAGTCAAATGGTCGAAAACATTTGGTCGACAGACAATTTGGTCGACACCATTTGGTCGAATGCCAAATGGTCGAATTGTTTTTTTTACCCATTTTTTGTTTTTTTTTCGGGGGGTCCCCCCCAACCCCCTTTTTTTTCTTTTTTATTTTTTTTCCCCACACGAAAACCCACAAAACACATATATATAAAAAAAAAAAAAAATTCGACCATTTGGCATTCGACCAAATGGTGTCGACCAAATTGCAGTCGACCAGTTTGTTGTCGACCAGTTGACTGGACACCTTCCATGTGTCTTTGCTTAATCCCGCAGCTCCCGGGACGCGAGCACAGAAACCCCCAGCAATCATCAAGGATGGGCAATCGGAATACGAGGTGCAGAAAGTACTGGACTCCAGACACAGACAGAAGAAATTATGGTATCTGGTCCAATGGGTGGGATATGGACCTGAGGATTGTTCATGGGAACCAGCTACTGCGGTTCACGCACCTCGTTTGGTGCGTCAATTTCATCTGCGTCATCCGGAGAAAGCAAGACTTGGAAGGGGCCCTGAGAGAGGGGGTACTGTCAGAAAAACAGTTGTTTGGGGCAAGAAACAGCGCGTTACAGCCAGAAAATAGGCTGTTCTGGGATTAAACTACGTTTCCCAGCATGTCTAGGGAATTCAGTAGTCCGGGTTTTTCGCGCGATGCAGCAGCTGGCAATTAGGAAGGAATAAATCTCCAACCGCCCGTGCCTCGGTGCAGATAATTAATGATTATGTGCACGGGCGGCAGTGTGGAGAGTTTGTGAACCAGGTTATTTTCTCGGACGCCGAAGGACTGTTGGACGTCAGCACGGATTCCAGGATCAAGATAAGAATGCATCCCGGGCCGCGGTGGTGATTTACAAGCGGCTGGGACGTGCTTTGGAAGCAACAGTCTTCAGGGCTCGGGTGTCCTCGTGAGGCACCCGGGCCATCAGTTAAGTGCATTTTCCATGGTGTTCTATTTTATGGCTACAAAACTTTTGAAGTCATTAGTTATGTGTGCGTGTAAGGAAACACGGGAACACTTTGATACAAAGCAGGCTAAATTACTTTGTTCAGGAAGATCAAGTGTTTCACTAAAAATCAGGAATTAATATCTAAGCATATGAAAATAAGGACGCTGTGTTTTGTTTGTTGCATGTATTTTCTGTGCAGCATTTGTTCGTTGCTTCGTTGTGATAATTGGGGCCATGAGTCTAATGTGCTTCATCCCAGTGTATGCTACATGCTTTATGTGCTAAGTCTGTTTGGAGCATAAGTGTTCCTAAATGTTGTGTTCATTACGTTTGAGTTTCTAACACCATTTACGTTGTGTTTAAAGTCAGGTTATGTGTTCTTGCTTGAAAAGATACTATGAATATGCATATACAGTTTGAAGGACAGGTCAGGTGCAGGATTTATTATATAGTTTTCAACGTACTTAGTTAGAGCTATTGTTATAAGTTGTATGTTGTGTTTCCCCTTCCTTTCCTTTGTCATTCCACCCCCTTTCCCTAACTCCTTCTTCCCCCCATTGGCTGCCACGTGGCTCCTTGTGTTACTAGTTCAAGCGCCCGTGCTAACCAAGGTGGGAGGGTCGAATCTATTCGGCTTCTGTGGTTCGGGAGAGAGGGTCGAGACCCTTATGCCTTTGCTTGCATTGACACCACCCACAATCTCGACATACTTGCCATTTCCGAAACCTGGCTCCATGAAGCCTCCAGTCCCTCCATTCACCTCGCTCTCCCTGAAAACTATACCATCCTTAGACAGGACCGTAAAAACTTACAAATTGGTGGCGGCGTCGCCCTCATCTTTAAGGACACCCTCTCCATAAGAATGTGTAATCAACAATGGGACAATAACGCCGATCTCCTCACTGCCAAACTAGCCCTTTCACCTAATTGCACCATAAACTTCTTTATCACCTACAGACCACCAGGATCTCCCCTTGACTACCAAAAGCAACTCCTCCAAAACATAGGCAACAACCTCAAAAGCACCACTAAAAGCATCCTTCTAGGGGACATTAATCTTGGCTTAGCTGACCCGAAGGACAAAGCAGCCGCAAATTTAGCCAAAGAATTATCTAACATGGGGTTCGAACACAAAATTACTGCACCCACTCACAGCAAAGGCAGATCAATTGACTGGCTAGCTGATCACAACTGCTCATCTGCAATTACCTCCATCTCAGCCCTTCCATGGACGGACCATCACCTCATCCAATTCACCATTCCTACCATGCCCACTCATAAAACCTTAACTCATGCCCCACCCGCTAAAGTAAGAAGCTCCAAAAAACTCACTGCTGCCAACCTCGCCCCTCTCCTTGATACCCCGCAACTCAAGCATCCATTCCCCCTTGACCCTACATCTCTAGCCAACATCTACTCCAGCACACTCACTCAAGCCATCGATTTCATTGCCCCGCTAGAAGAAAAAAAAGGGAAAAAATCATTACACTGCAATTCCTGGTTCACTGAAGAACTATCCGCCCTACGCACTAAGAAACGCAAAGCCCTATCCAGATGGCAAGCAGCGCCTAACCAATCCTCGCTTAATGACTTTAAAGAGATCTCTCTGACCTACAAAAAAGCCATATTCCTTGCTAAATCCGAATCCTACAACCAGAGAATCACTACTGCCAGTTCCAAAGCAAGAGAAATTTTCTCCATATTCAAAGAACTCACCACATCAGCATCCAGCCCAGACGAAATCATCAAGGATGAAGCATGGTGTACAGGCATCCAGGCTGCTCTCCTCAACAAAGTTAAATTACTCCAAGACAAAATAGCCTCCTAACGCAAAGCTCTCAACACCCCCACCTGCCCGCCCATACCTCTCACCTACATCTCTCCTTCTCAAACACCCCTTTTTGCCTTCAGAGAAGTCTCTGAGACGGAAGTCAAGGACCTCCTTAAAAAAATCAAACCCTCCACATGCAAAGGGGATATCTGCCCACCCTCTGTAATCAAAGAGTGCGCAGAATACCTCACCCCCATCATCACGGCTTTTATCAATGCCTCTTTCGCATCTGGAAGTGTACCACAATGCCTAAAAGAAGCCTGGGTCCGCCCGCTCCTAAAAAAACATCTCTCTCGATCCTTCCTCCCCTAACAACTATCGCCCGATCACCACCGTCCCCTTTCTCCTTAAAATCCTAGACAAAGCCGCACACAATCAAATCCAACACTACCTGGAAACCAACACCATCCTAGGCAAAAGACAGTCAGGTTTCCGCAAAGGCCATGGAACTGAATCTGCTCTTCTAGATTTAAAAAATCAAATTACTAAAATAATGGACACAGGCAAACCTGCCCTCCTCCTCCTACTCGACCTTTCTGCAGCATTCGATCTGGTCGACCACAGCATTCTCACATCGCACCTCTCCAATGCTGCACACTTCTCTCACAAGGCTACCACATGGATCACATCCTTCCTTGAAGGCAGGGCCATGAAAGTATACTCTGACCAGGATAGCGCCCCCCCCACCACTATCAATTGTGGAGTCCCACAAGGGTCCTGCACCGCACCGACCCTCTACAACCTATTCACCAAACCCCTCTTTGACTTACTGGACTCCCTCAACATAGCGTACACCAACTACGCTGATGACACGCAGGTCCTCCTCCCCCTCTCTGGAGACTACGACCTTGACTCAGAAGCCCTCTGCAAAATCTACTCGACTATCCAAACATGGATGGCTAAACGGAGACAAAACCGAAATCATCATACTAGCCCCTAATGAAACTCTAACCAAACTCAGCCCCGATTATTCGCACATGATCATCGACAGTATTAGCATTCCTGTCTCCTCTGCCGTCAAGACCTTAGGAGTCTACATTTACGCGACACTCTCTATGACAAGACAAACCAGCGCCATTGCCTCAGCTTCTGCTCTGACTACCAAACTCATCTATGCCATAAAACCCTACCTCACCACGCCCAACTGCCTCTCCATAGCCAGAGCTACTATAGGAGCCAGATTGGACTACTGTAACGCCGTACTGGCAGGCACCTCATCAAAAAACCTAAACAGGCTCCAAATAGTGCAAAACAATGCCCTCCGTGCTGCACTACACATTCCCAAAACTGACCATATCTCACAGGCCAGAAGACGCGTCCACTAGCTCCCAGTCAAGGATAGGATCAACTTTAAAATCCTCACCCTCACACACAAATGCATCAACCACACAGCACCCCCCTACCTATCTGAAACTATAACCAAGAACTCCTCCGTCCGCCCCAGAAGAAGTCATCACGCCAACCAACTCCAAGTACCCACTGTAAAAAGAGCCAAAGCCGGAGGCATTGGCTTCCCTCACATAGCACCTAAGCTCTGGAATGCCCTCCCCAACTCGCTCAGGGCAGAACCATCTCTGTATCTCTTTCGCAAATCCCTCAAAACCACGCTATTCAGCTAACTCCACCTTCCCTTCACCCACTTCAGCTCGCACACATCTGATACGAAAAGTGTTCGACACAAAATGGTTCCTGTAATGAAAATTGCTTTGTAACCATCTTCCTTCCATTGTAACCAGACTATGTATGTATTCATGTAACAGCGCTACGATGCCCCCGGGCTGATGTGCGCTTTAAATAAATCCGAATAAATAAATAAATAAATAAGACAGTTATCCCTACTAATGCAATGTGGCGGTAGGAGAGCACCGCCAAACTGGTCATGCCCCTCGCATTACTTAAGGTAGCATTAGATCAACTCCACCATCCTGCACATACAACATGACAAAGTCTTGCAGCCTTCATTTCGGAGGATGGGTTTTTGCCTAATCTTTCTGTTATGTTATGTTACGTTACTTTGCATAAATATAGCGCCTTATGTATCATTGGTATGATCTCAAAGCGCTGGTAGGTTGAACGCCCTCGGGAACCGTAGTTCAAGTCAGTTGAGAGAGAAAGAAAGAGTTGTAAGGTACGTGGGTGCACCGGATATGTGTGCAGCTGGTGTGGCACTTGCATGATAGCTGCTTCTTAGCTGTAGGTGTGGTGGTTGGGAGGTCAGGAATATGTGTTAATTCTGGAGGGTTTGCACCCAGACTGATTTCTGGCTGCGTTAGGCCTGAGGAGATGCTTAGGCTAGCAGTGTGTGCTCAGCTAGCTGTGCTTAATTAGGATGTTGAGGAGTAAGAGGCAGGTGTTAGTATGAGAACAGCTATACCGAATGTGTCATAGTATCGCTGTGTTCTAGCTGAGTGGTGGTGTATAGGAGAGAGTAAGCGTGGTAGTGTGATATGGTGGTTTTCAGTAAGGCTGTTCCATCCACTCCGTCCGTTCCATCCACTCTATCCATTCTGCCGTTCCATCCACTCCATCCGTTCCATGGACTCCATCCGTTGCATCCACTCCATCTGTTCCATCCACTCCGTCCACTCATCCGTTCCATCCACTCCTTCAGTTCCATCCACTCCTTCGGTTCCATCCACTCCATCCGTTCCATCCACTCCATCTGTTCCATCCACTCCGTCCATTCATCCGTTCCATCCACGCCTTCGGTTCCATCCACGCCTTCGGTTCCATCCATTTCATCTGTTCATCCACTCCATCTGTTCCTCCACTAAATCTGTTCCATCCACTCCATCAGTTGCATCCACTCCATCAGTTCCATCCACTCCATCAGTTCCATCCACTCATCAGTTCCATCCTCTCAATCGGTTGCATTCACTTGATCAGTTCATCCATTCCATCTGTTCATCCACTCCATCTGTTCATCCACTTCATCTGTTCATCAACTCCATCTGTTCGTCCACTCCATCTGTTCCGTTCACTCCATCTGTTCCGTCCACTCCATCTGTTCCGTCCACTCCATCTGTTCCGTCCACACCATCTGTTCTGTCCACTCCACCTGTTTCATCCACTCTACCTGTTCCACCCACTTCATCTGTTCCTTCTACGCCATCAGATAGATCTACTCTATCTGTTCCCTAGTGCCCCATTTTTGTTTTGTCCACTCTACCTGTTTCTTCCACTCTACCTGTTTCTTCCACTCTACCTGTTTCGTCCAGTCTACCTGTTTCGTGCACTCTTCCTGTTCCACCCACTTCATCTGTTCTATCTACTCCATCAGATAGATCCACTCATCTGTTCCCTCCGCCCAATTTGTTTCATCAACTCCAACTGTACTGTCTACTGTATCTGTTATATCCATTGCATCCGTTCTATCCATTTGGTTTGTTCGTTGTATCCGCTTCATCCGTTCCACTGACATCATCCACCTGTTCCACCCGTTCCATTCCTTCCATCAACTTCCATCCCCTTCCATCCACTTCATCCCTTCCATCCACTTCATCCCTTCCATCCACTTCATTCGTTTCATCCGTTCCGTCCACTTCATCCGTTCCATCCATTCCGTCCATTCCATCCACTTCATCCGTTCCATTCACTTCATCCGTTCCGTCCTTCATCCGTTCCATCCACTTCATCCGTTCAATCCGTTCCATCGACTTCATCCGTTCCATCCACTCTATCCGTTCCATCCACTCTATACGTTTCATCCACTTCATCCGTTTCATCCACTTAGTCCCTTCCAACTGCTTTATCCGTTATACCTACTGCATCCGATTTATCCGCTTCACCCGTTTCATCCACTGCATCTTTTTCATCCGTTCCATCCACTCCATCCATTCCATCCACTCCATCCGTTCCATCCACTCCATCTGATCTATCCACTCGATCTGTTCCATCCGCTCTACTCGTTCCATCTACTCCATCCGTTCTATCCATTCCATCTGTTCCAACCACTCCATCTGTTACATCCACTCCATCTGTTACATCCACTCTATTATTTCCATCTGTTCTGTCCGTTCCATCTACTCCATCTGTTCTTATCCACTTCACCTGATCCATTTACTCCATCTACTATATCTGTTCCATCTATTCCAATCGGCTCCATTTATTCCATCTGCTCTATCCGTTCTATCATTTCAACTCATTCTGTTCTATACACTCATTCTGTTCCCTCCACTCCTTTGGGTTCCATCCACTCCTTCAGTTCCATCCACTCCTTCGGTTCCATCCACACCTTCGGTTCCATCCACTCCTTCGGTTCCATCCACACCTTTGGTTCCATCCACTCCTTCGGTTCCATCCATTCCATCTGTTCATCCACTCCATCTTTTCCTCCACTCCATCTGTTCCATCCACTCCATCTGTTCCATCCGCTCCATCAGTTCCATCCGCTCCATCAGTTCCATCCGCTCCATCACTTCTATCCACTCCATAAGTTCTATCCACTCCATCAGTTCCATGCACTATCAGTTCCATCCACTCATCAGTTCCATCCCCTCCATCTGTTCCATCCACTTGATCAGTTCATCCATTCCATCTGTTCATCCACTGCATCTGTTCATCCACTGCATCTGTTCCTCCACTCCATCTGTTCATCCACTCCATCTGTTCCATCCGCTCCATCAGTTCCATCCGTTCCATCAGTTCCATCCGCTCCATCAGTTCCATCCGCTCCATCAGTTCCATCCACTCCATAAGTTCTATCCACTCCATCAGTTCCATCCACTATCAGTTCCATCCCCTCCATCCGTTCCATCCACTTGATCAGTTCATCCATTCCATCTGTTCATCCACTCCATCTGTTCATCCACACCATCTGTTCTGTCCACTCCACCTGTTTCGTCCACTCTACTTGTTCCACTTACTTCATCTGTTCCTTCTACTCCATCAGATAGATCTACTCCATCTGTTCCCTCCGCCCCATTTGTTTCATCAACTCCAACTGTACTGTCTACTGTATCCGTTATATCCATTGCATCCGTTATATCCATTTGGTTTGTTTGTTCCATCCGCTTCATCCGTTCCACCCGTTCCATCCCTTCCATCCTTCCATCCACTTCATCCATTCCAACCACTTCATCCCTGCCATCCACTTCATTCCTTCCATCCACTTCATCCCTTCCATCCACTTCATCCGTCCCGTCCACTCCATCCCTTCCGTCCACTCTATCCCTTCCATCTGTCCCATCCACTTCATCTGTTGCATCCACTTCATCCCTTGCAACCACTACATCAGTTCCATCTACGCCATCAGTTCCGCCCACTCCATCAGTTACGCCCACTCCATCAGTTCCGCCCACTCCATCTGTTCTACCCACTCATCAGTTCCATCCTCTCCATCGGTTCCATCCACTTGATCAGTTCATCCATTCGATCTGTTCATCCACTCCATCTGTTCATCCACTTCATCTGTTCGTCCACTCCATCTGTTCCGTCCACTCCATCTGTTCCGTCCACTCCATCTGTTCCGTCCACACCATCTGTTTCGTCCACACCATCTTTTCTGTCCACTCTACCTGTTTCGTCCACTCTACCTGTTCCACCCACTTCATCTGTTCCTTCTTGTTCCTTCTACTCCATGAGATAGATCTACTCTATCAGTTCCCTAGTGCGCCATTTGTTTCATCAACTCCAACTGTACTGTCTACTGTATCCGTTATATCCACTGCATCCGTTCTATCCATTTGGTTTGTTTGTTCCATCCGCTTCATCCGTTCCACCCGCTTCATCCACCCATTCCATCCCTTCCATCCTTCCGTCCACTCCATCCCTTCCATCCACTCCATCCATTCCATCTATCCCATCCACTTCATCCGTTCCTTCCACTTCATCCGTTCCTTCCACTTCATTCGTTCCATCCACTTCATCCGTTGCATCAACTACATCAGTTCCATCCACTCCATCCGTTCCATCCACTCCATCCATTCCATCCACCCCATCAGTTCCATCCACTCCATCAGTTCCATCCACTCCATCAGTTCCGCCCACTCCATCTGTTCCGTCCACTCCATCTGTTCCGTCCACTCCATCTGTTCCGTCCATTCCACCTGTTTTGTCCACTCTACCTGTTTCGTCCAGTCTACCTGTTTCGTGCACTCTTCCTGTTCCACCCACTTCATCTGTTCCATCTACTCCAACAGATAGATCCACTCATCTGTTCCCTCCGCCCAATTTGTTTCATCAACTCCAACTGTACTGTCTACTGTATCTGTTATTTCCATTGCATCCGTTCTATCCATTTGGTTTGTTCCTTGTATCCACTTCATCCGTTCCACTGACATCATCCACCCGTTCCACCCGTTCCATTCCTTCCATCAACTTCCATCCCCTTCCATCCACTTAATCCCTTCCATCCACTTCATCCCTTCCATCCACTTCATTCGTTTCATCCGTTCCGTCCACTTCATCCGTTCCATCCGTTCCGTCCATTCCATCCTCTTCATCCATTCCATTCACTTCATCCGTTCCGTCTTTCATCCGTTACATCCACTTCATCCGTTCAATCCATTCCATCCACTTCATCCGTTCCATCCACTCTATCCGTTCCATCCACTCTATCCGTTTCATCCACTTCATCCGTTTCATCCACTTAGTCCCTTCCAACTGCTTCATCCGTTATACCTACTGCATCCGATTTATCCGCTTCACCCGTTTCATCCACTGCATCTTTTTCATCCGTTCTATCCGTTCCATCCACTCCATCCATTCTATCCACTCGATCTGTTCCATCCGCTCTACTCGTTCCATCTACTCCATCCGTTCTATCCATTCCATCTGTTCCAACCACTCCATCTGTTATATCCGCTCTATTATTTCCATCTGTTCTATCCGTTCCATCTACTCCATCTGTTCTTATCCACTTCACCTGATCCATTTACTCCATCTACTATATCTGTTCCATCTATTCCTATCGGCTCCATTTGTTCCATCTGCTCTATCCGTTCTATCATTTCAACTTTTCGTTCAACTCATTCTGTTCTATACACTCATTCTGTTCCCTCCACTCCTTTGGGTTCCATCCACTCCTTCAGTTCCATCCACTCCTTCGGTTCCATCCACACCTTCGGTTCCATCCACTCCTTCGGTTCCATCCATTCCATCTGTTCATCCACTCCATCTTTTCCTCCACTCCATCTGTTCCATCCGCTCCATCAGTTCCATCCGCTCCATCAGTTCTATCCACTCCATACGTTCTATCCACACTATCAGTTCCATCCCCTCCATCGGTTCCATCCACTTGATCAGTTCATCCATTCCATCTGTTCATCCACTCCATCTGTTCCTCCACTCCATCTGTTCCATCCGCTCCATCAGTTCCATCCGCTCCATAAGTTCCATCCACTCCATAAGTTCTATCCACTCCATCAGTTCCATCCACTCATCAGTTCCATCCCCTCCATCAGTTCCATCCCCTCCATCGGTTCCATCCACTTGATCAGTTCATCCATTCCATCTGTTCATCCACTCCATCTGTTCATCCACCCCATCTGTTCATCCACTTCATCTGTTCATCCACACCATCTGTTCTGTCCACTCCACCTGTTTCGTCCACTCTACCTGTTCCACCCACTTCATCTGTTCCTTCTACTCCATCAGATAGATCTACTCCATCTGTTCCCTCCGCCCCATTTGTTTCATCAACTCCAACTGTACTGTCTACTGTATCCGTTATATCCATTGCATCCGTTCTATCGATTTGGTTTGTTTGTTCCATCCGCTTCATCCGTTCCACCCACTTCATCCACCCGTTCCATCCCTTCCATCCACTTCCATCCATTTCATCCATTCCAACCACTTCATCCATGCCATCCACTTCATTCCTTCCATCCACTTCATCCCTTCCATCCACTTCATCCCTTCCAACCACTTCATCCGTTCCGTCCACTCCATCCCTTCCGTCCACTCCATCCCTTCCATCTGTCCCATCCACTTCATCCGTTCCATCCACTTCATCCGTTGCATCCACTACATCAGTTCCATCTACTCCATCCGTTCCATCCACTCCATCAGTTCCATCCACTCCATCAGTTCAGCCCACTCCATCAGTTCCACCCACTCCATCAGTTCCGCCCACTCCATCTGTTCCGTCCACTCCATCTGTTCTGTCCACTCCATCTGTTCCGTCCACTCCATCTGTTCCGTCCACTCCATCTGTTCCGTCCATTCCACCTGTTTTGTCCACTCTACCTGTTTCTTCCACTCTACCTGTTTCTTCCACTCTACCTGTTTCGTCCAGTCTACCTGTTTCGTGCACTCTTCCTGTTCCACCCACTTCATCTGTTCTATCTACTCCATCAGATAGATCCACTCATCTGTTCCCTCTGCCCAATTTGTTTCATCAACTCCAACTGTACTGTCCACTGTATCTGTTATATCTATTGCATCTGTTCTATCCATTTGGTTTGTTCGTTGTATCCGCTTCATCCGTTCCACCGACATCATCCACCCGTTCCATTCCTTCCATCCCCTTAATCCCTTCCATCCACTTCATCCCTTCCATCCACTTCATTCGTTTCATCCGTTCCATCCACTTCATCCGTTCCATCCGTTCTGTCCATTCCATCCACTTCATCCGTTCCGTCCCCTTCATCCGTTCCGTCCCCTTCATCCGTTCTGTCCACTTCATCCGTTCCGTCCACTTCATCCGTTCCATCCACTTCATCCGTTCCATCCACTCTATCCGTTGCATCCACTTCATCCGTTCCATCCACTTCATCCGTTCCATCCACTCTATCCGTTCCATCCACTCTATCCGTTCCATCCACTCTATCCGTTCCATCCACTCCATCCATTTCATCCACTGCGTCCGTTTCACCCATTGCATCCGTTTTATTTGTTTCATCCATTTCATTTCTTTCATCCACTTCATTCGATTCTGTTTAGTTTATCCGTTTTAATTTACACTAGCAGTTTTAGTTTTCCATTTTTCACGGTCAGGTCTCAATGCTTTTTTTGATTCAGCAACCTTGGGTTACTGTTTATTGTTGCTGTTTATACTGTTTGTGTTCAGAGTCGTTTTTTAGGGAAAGAGCCACGTTTTCAGTAATTTGCGGAAATACATGAGGTCTTCGGTGAGTCTGATGTGGGGTGGAAGTGAGTTCCACAGAGTGGGGGCCAGGGCTGAGAATGACGATCCACCTAACCTAACTGAGTTGGTTTTTGGTATCACTAGGAGGCGGGCAGAGCTTGATCTTAAAGTCTTAAAGTGTGTGGTGGATGGTAGGGTCTTAGTTTGTCCTGTAGATATTGAGGTGCGGTTTTATGTATTGCTCGGTGCGAGATGCATAAGGTTTTGAAGGTCACCCTTCGGCCAACCGAGGGCCAGTGCAGAGTTTTGAGAGCTGGGGAGGTGTGATCCCTTGGGCCAAGTGCTAGTAGCAGTTTGGCTGCTGCATTTTGTGCTCTTTGTAGTTTAGTCAGGTGGTATGCATGGACTCCGAGGTAGAGGGAGTTAGCATAGTCTAGTCTTGACATTACAGTTGATTGGACTGCAGTGAGTCTGTTGGGAAAGGAGAGGTGGTAGTGGCAAGACTTAGAGACGTTGTTGACTTGGAGCGGGAGAGTTAGGTCAGAGTCAGAGTGCATCCAAGGTTTTTTACTGAGGTTGAGGTTGTCGGGGAATTGCCCATGGCAGGTGGCCAGGGTAGAGGGTGCGGAAGAAGTACGGTGTTGCCACACACCATGATTTCGGTTTTGGAGGCGTTTAAAAGGAGATGGTTTGTGGTCATTCAGTAGTCAATGTCAAGGAGGCAGGCAGCGAGGTCGGGTTGGCAGCTGGGTTTTGAGTTAAGGAGTTTTAGTATTAGTTGGGTGTTGTCGGCGTAGTTGTAGCACAGGATATTGTGCGAGCGGATTATTTGTGGGAGAGTGGACATATAGAGGTTGAAAAGGAGGGCTGACAGGCACGCTACTTGTGGAACTTTGGTACTGACTGGTCGGGCGGGAGAAGTAAAGGAGGAGAGTAGGGTTGTTTGGTTCCTATTGATGAGGAATGATGCTATCCACTTCAGAGCATTTGCACGGATTCCAAGGGAGTGGAGGCGGTTGATGAGGATTGCGTGGTTGATTGTGTCAAAGGCGGCGGATAGGTCAAGAAGGATTAGTGCAGCGCATCCTGCAGAGTCTGCAGTGTTTTTAAGGTCATCCCAGATTGAAGCTAGGGTGTGTTTCGGTTCCGTGTCGGGGTCTGAAACCAGATTGAGCGGGGTCTAGGAGATTGTTGTCTTCGACAAAGGCATTTAGTTGGGAGTAAGCGGTTTGGTCGATGAGTTTAGTAAGGAACCTGGTGTTGGAGAAGGTGCAGTAGTTTTTTAGGTCGTGAGGGTCGAGGGAAGTTGTTTTTCAGAAGAGGCTTGACATGAGCGGTTTTGAACGCGTCGGGAAAGATTCCGGAGGAAAGGGAGTCGTTTATGATGGTTCTTGCGTGTTCTCCAATGCAGGTAGATGCAAATATTTCTTTGAGGGTTGAGGCTGGGCAGGGATCTAGCGGGGAGCCGGATGGTTTGCGGGCAGAGAGAAGTTTGAGAAATTGGTCAGTTGGTATTGGTGTGAAAGAGTCGAAAGTCGGGTGGGTTGCAGTTGCAGGTGGTGGGTTGACAGGTGGGGTGGGTGGATTGTGTGGTGGGTGCAAGAGGGCCAGTTTGTTGATTGGAGAATTTGTTCTTTCGAGGGCAGTGGTGTGGAAGGGGAGAGAGTCGCAGAGTGATTGAGAGGGGCTCGATCAGGTGTTCCTGCTGATTTCCAACCTAATACTTTCTCGAACCAATTTGTCCACAATGTGAAGACCCAGCAGATTTCAGGAAGGCTCACCTAGAGCATATTATCTCACCTTTGTAGCATATTTGATCCAAGTGTACCCACAACTTGGACAGGGAACCCCTTCTGTTCTTTCCATACTGAGGGAACATGGAATTAGAGACCTATGGCAGCAGTTATTTATTTTCGCCATTAATGACTTTATGGTTCACAGGGCTTAAGGGATAATTTGATACTAACACAGTAACGCTAAATTCTGCGCATTTCAGGCAGGCAACTAGATCTTCAAGCTGCACAAGGACCGGCAGCACAGGTAAAGATGGGTGAAATAATAACAAATGTGCTCATTGTTGTGTCTCTTTATTCCAAGTGGAGTATTTGTAGTGATATTTTGGAAAATGTTGCGTGTTGCTAGCGGAACCGCTGTATCCTCTACAAACACTAAATATTAGTCGACTTTCTCAAAGAATGTATGTGGAGAATAAAATAACAGACCGTGTATCCTAACTCTGGATGTGTTGGCAGTCCTTGCCCTAACTCTGCTGCCTTTGAGCAAGTAACCATTGGGTGTCCTCCACTCTGCAGTGTAAGTTCAAAATAATAATTTTACTTTTCTTTCTGCTGATAGTTGGCCCTGCCTATCTCGTTGCCCGGTGAGGCCATTGCTTGGTAGGGCTTGATGTCCGCCACGTGATTCCAAACTATCTTTCCTGCCAATCTGACAGTTTTAACTGCTACTGCTTCAATGATGTGGGGCCCCGTGAACCTGGGTGCATCCCACTACCTCACAACATTTCTCAGCAACACAGTGTCCCCAACGCTGACAAGTCTTTTTTATGCCAGAGTCTTTTAGTTAATTGTCACTGTTGCTTTATCCACTGTCTTCTGGGCCTCCCTGGTGTCGTTGTTGTAACGCTCACCTGATTCCCACGGAGGCGCAGGTCTGGCTTCGAGTGCTGATGCTTCTTCAATGGTGAAGCGCAGGACTCTGAAGATGGACAGGAAGGGCCCCTCTACTCTGGCTTCTCTGGCTCGCAGGAATATTCCCCTGTGCGTGAAAAGGGAGTATTACCTACTGACTGAGTTATGCTCAAGCCTCCCACTCTCTTCCAACCCTCCACAATACCCTTCCACGATTCCCTGTGAAGTCTCACCTTAGGGTCAGGAAGGATGAGCTCTCCATCCTGCTTCTGATGCAGGGGCGCGTTGAAACCCAGTTACTTCACTGGATTGAGGATTGATGGGAGTTCAGGTAGGCTTGACTATTCAGGTAAGGCGCTGTAAAAGTTCTGCTGCAAGTTCAAAAGTCCAAGCTTAAAAATAATGTTTATTGTCGTGTTGCAGCAAGCGCTAATGCTTATGTCTTTTTCCCCTTAGGGGCCGGGGTTCGGAATGCCGGAGATATGGCGCCGACCCGAAGTGAAACGTGCAGTTCCAGTAAATGACAGGTAAGTTCTGGATGAGCGCTCGGGTAATGTCTTTGCATTCGCTCATTCAATGTCTTTGTCTTTTTTCCCCATAGGGGCCGGGGTCCGGAAAATGCCTGGAAACGGCAAGACCCGAAATGAAATGGGAATGACCCAACAGGTAAGTCTTAGAAGGAAACTGAGCTTTTCCTATTCCTTTCCTTCTCTCACCTTGTTCTTGTCTTTTTCTCTCTAGGCTCTGGGAAGTGGCTGTGGATCCGGATGATCGCTGCTGAAGATGGAGGCGTCCAGGATAGGTGAGAGAAATGCAGCGCTGCAGCGATCGTAGCGAAATGCTTTTAAAAATGATGTCTTCCTTTTCAGGATCGTCGGTGTGATGTCTCCGTGGTGCTGATTTAGCAGGTAAGGTCTTTTGTCTCCCTTTGCAGGTGACCCAGGATACTGACAGGCGTGGCTGAGGTCCAGATGCAGGAGCTGACACAGTGAGCGTCCAGCTGCAAGGAGCAGAACAACGCGAAGCATGAGTTGCTGATCGGGTGTGGTTTTAATAGCTTTGGAAGGAGTTCCAAGTGCGTATCCTTCCACCGATCAGGTATGTATCCTTCCCCGACCACACCCGGGTGGAAAGTAGTCCCACAGGTAAAGTAGTTCCATTCAGGCCTCAAGAGGGCCTGGATGTAGCAGCATGGTCTGCATCAGGTAAGTGCACATTAAAACACTTGAACACATGTCTAGCTTTATGAGTCTGGCGCCTAAAGCGCCAGGACAGGGGTCTAACATGAGCCTGGCGCCTAAGGCGCCAGGACTGCGTCCAAAGGGCCCCAGTTTGGGCCCGCTGGCACTCCCCTGGGGGAAATGATGCCTGCCTCTGGGGTTGCTGGGTCGGACCTGGCTCCTTGGAGGTAGGCATCATGACAGTTGTATCAGGCGAGAGATAAAAGAGGCATTAGCAATCAAGGAAGTAATGTAATCATACATTTCCTGGCCCAACAGTTCTGCACTACCCTCAGCGTCCTTTAACACCCTAGTGCGAGGAGCCAGTGTGAGTTGCATGCACCGTCCTGTCACCACCTCATGGGGTGTTAAATGGTGGTCGGATCCGGGTTTACTGCGCAATGCAAAAAGTGCAAGGGGCAGGCAATGGAGCCAGTTTTTCTTTGTGCTCTGTTTGGTCTTTGCGATCAACTCCTTCAAAAGGCCATTCAGGCGTTCACACACCCCATTAGCTTGCAGGTGATAAGCACAAGAGAACTTATGGTGAATGCCCAGCAATGTAGTAATGTGCTTGAACATCTCATTGGCAAAGTGAGGGCCTTTGTCAGACCGCAGGATCTCACACATGCCCCATCACGGGAATACTTCCTGGACCAAGAACTTCACTGCCCTGAGGGCATCAGGAGGGAAACAGGGACCTGCCTCAATCCATCGAGAGAATGGCCACACAACCACTATCATGTAGCGGTATCCTTGGCAAACCTGGATCATGTCGACGTGGAGATGCTGGAATGGGCCTGCATGGTGAGGTATGGCTCCTCTCACAACTCTTAATGTATGTCCTGCAGTGAACTGCTTCCATGTCAAACAGTTGCTTATGAATGCAGCCACGTGTTCTACCAAATTAGGACAGAGCCATGGTTCTCCAATATGGGCGGCAATGACTCCTTTCATGTGCGCATTGGATAGTGTAACTTTGTCAGTGCAGTGTTTAATAATGATAATGGCATCACCACCTTCCCTGTGCTGTTCTGCCGCCATAGGGTGTCTGTCGGAGATACTGCACATCCCCTCCTAGTCCACAACTCCCCTCTCTTCCCTGGGTGCAGCTGCCTCCAATTCCATTATCTGTGTTTCTGGTAATGCATTGTACCCTTCCTTCAGTACCATTGTTCTTGCATAATCTCAAGCATGTGATGCTGTCTCCATTTCTAGAAGCTCTCCAAAATATGCTGCACATTTTGCTTCTGAGTCTGCTGTTTCGTTTTCCCTTCAGAGAGGGTCTTCCCCTTGTGTGTGTGCCTGGCACTTCACTATGGCCATCTGCTCAGGGTACTGTATAACAAGTGCATGCTGTACAGATGACCCGTCTGCCCTCCTGAAACCTCTCCTCACCCATAGTGCCAGACCTGCGTGTACTGTTAACGTCACATACACAGAGTCTAAGTACACTGTTGCCTCTTTTCCTTTGCTGTGTTCCAAGGCTAGTATTAAAGCCACTAATTCTGCTGCTTGTGCTGAATAATGGGTTTATAGTCAATGCATCGAATGCCAAACCGTCGATGCCATATCATAGAAAAAAAAGCATTGTATACATTTTGTTTTCTTTTTCTTTTAATCGGGGGGGTTCCCCCCAACCCGACCTTTTTTTCCCTTTTAAAACCCAGTATTTTGCAGGGCGTGGCCAGGAGCGCCAGCTATTTTGACGCTTCTCTGATGGCCTCCGTTCGGGACCCGCGTCACACGTCCAATGTATGAGCTTTCTGCTGTCTATTTAGAGCTGAGACAATAGCGGCAGCTGTCGGAAGATGGGGAGAGTCCTCCAAACAGAATGGACTCCTGATTCATCTCAGAGCCCCGATGCGGAGCCGGTGAACTTGGCGCGCCCGTCCGCTGCTCCAAATCCAAAATGGCAGATGGGCCGAGGGGACATGGCAGTGGAGATGCCCCCGCCGCTCGCGAGTGAGGAGAGACCCCTGCGTGGAGGATCGTGGCCCAGGAGTGAAGTGGGGGCCCAGCGCGAACGATCGGGAGGTGTCAGTACTCCATCTCTTAATGTGCCATATCCGGAGCCACCCCAGCCCCTCTGCCCGCCCGCAGTAACATCCACGAGCCATCCCCGCGATGTCGTTCCCCTGCCTGACCTGGAGGGAGAATCTGCCCAGCAGAAGAAACATCGGAGCGGGGGGCCCGCGGCAAAGATCATTGATCCGGCCAGTGTCCTGGGGCGGCCTCCTGTTCTCCCGTGGCCCCACATGGAGTACTACTCTTTGAGCGGCCCCCTCCTTCCCAGCGAGGTTGTCCTCTGAGCCCGAGGGGGTGTGGGTTGCTTCAGGGGTGGCTGGCGCCAGCACCCGGATAGCAGAGGCGTCCTCCTACAACGCTGACCTCCGGACACGCCTCATGGAGGAGGAGCACCCCGACGAAGATCACCAGCCCCAGCTTGAGACGGTCATACGTGCGCCAGCAGCCCCATGCAGCTCACATACCAAGAGCTGCATAAAACATCTTGGTGGGCCCAACTGGTCGGACCCTGGCTCCTAGGTCTCAGCAGCAGTCTTCTGGCACTACTGGCAGCCTCATCTACCACCAGCTAGAGCCTCCTGGTAGCCAGACCTCTTACTCCTCAGCAGTCTCTTGGATCTCTCTCGCCGCTGCGGTGCTTCGGTAGCCTCCCGACACCCCAAGCAAGAGGTAACGTCAGCTAGCCGCATTGCAGCCCTAAGGAGGCCTCGCCCCCACCCCCTCTAACTTGGCGGGCTCCCCCTGCCAGGCTCAGTCATCGGTGGTATCCACCTCGCCTGCCACTTCATGGGGCACCCTGGCCCATCTTCCTGACATCGCCTGGAACTGAGGATCAATCCCAGCCTACCTGGGGAGGTAGTAACTCCTCCATCCCCTGCTGGCTAGCGGTAGGGGGCGGCCCCCTGTGGATAACTGCTGTCGTCAGCCAAGTCCACCAGGATCCTGAAGCCTGATGCCCGACCCTACGGCCTTGAAGGACAGGTATCAAGGTGACCCAAGTCTTGCTTTCAACGATTGACGAACGCTAGCCTGGTCCCTCCTCTATCTTCCTCCCCTACCCTGCGGAGATCTCGCCTGGGGCCTTCTCAATCACCTAAGCTCCCGCACCACTCACAGTGCAATTCTGCAAAGCTCAGCTTTTCATACCTCCTGCCAGTCTCCTCTACGAGGGGCATAACGAAAGCCGCAAACCTCACCCGTGGACTAGTGACAGTCTCCCCCTGGACCCCCTTCACCTTCGTGGGTGATCCCCGAGTGGTCATAAGGGTCCCCGAAACGGAGTCCGAGAGCAATGGCTAAACAGCTCAACCCGCCTAAGAGCTCAGACATTTCTACCATGTTGCTTTCGGCAGATAAAGGGAAAAAATCTGCACCCCCCAAACTCACGCCACATAAGATCCCAGAATTGAAGGGGATCTTAGCAACTAAAGAAGACATCCAGTCCTTTATGTTAGATATTAAAGCAGAGTTTAGATCCTGCATGTCAGAGCTCACCTCGAAGCTGAGCGAACAGATCAGAGTCCCAGAAGCGGAACAAAGACTTGGAGAGGTTGAAGACCTAACCCAGGGACACGCCGCAAAGTTAATGGAAATGCAACGCTCGATCGAGGCCCTGCAGGACAGGTGCGAGGTGCTTGAGTTTAAACAGGACGACTTGGAAAATTGAGCCCGCTGCAACAACCTCCGGATGCGTGGGATCCCCTCTACAGTGCCGGATAAAGCCGATATGTGGGCGATTTCTTTCAATCTCTGCTCCCGCATATGGATAAGGCCCAATTCATTTTGGATTGCACCCACAGGCTGCGCCAAAGACGAGGGGTAGAATCAGACTCCCCACCCGATGTGATAACGAGAGTCCACTTTTATACCACCAAGGAAGCTATCTCGACAATAGGCCGTTCCTGAGATGAGTTAACCTTCCAAGGCGGCCCGCTCCAGATCTATCAGGACCTTTCCCTAGTGACATTACAGAAGAGGAGAACCCTTCAGCCCTTTACCCTGTTTCTGCAAGACCATCAAGTCCGATACCAGTGGCTGTTCCCCAAAGATTTGCAGTTTTCGTACCAGGGAACCCAATGCAGTATCAGTCATCTGGAGGACGCTGCAACGATCCTGCACCCGGATTCTCTTAGGGGCTTACCCTCCCCCAGTCCGCACCGCCCTCCGGAGGAGTTAAACAGGTCTCCCCCTAAGCAGAGGCACCCTGCCTGGTCGAAGGTGCAGAGGCGCCAAAATGTGAAGTAGAGTTGCTGCGACTCGCCTTCTGAGATGATTGACAGTGGAACTTGAGGCGACAACAATGATGCTGCGGGCCCTGAGCGGCCCATGCCCTTCTCCAAGGCGTATGCCATCAAATTCCCCTTGGAGATGAACTCAATTTCTTCTTACCGTCCTAGCCCCGTTAGGTGGAAGAACTGGTATGGGAGTCACAGAGCCAAAAAAATCGGCCTCCCGAACCGCTACAAGTTTACCCTCCCATTGGAGGTGGTTAAAAACCCAGCCACATGATGACCACATCTTCACTAAGCCTCCAGATGATGTCTGAACTCCATCCTCCCCCCACAGCTCCGTCCCAGGAGCCTGCAGAAGCCCAGAAGATACCTCCTCCACACCGAAAATTGAAATTCCTTACGCTCAACGTCAGGGGTTTGAGCACCCCCCCCGAAAGGAAATCCATGCAGCATTGCTTGCAGAATGAGGAAGCCACAGTGGTTTTCCTCCAAGAGACACACTTGATTCCTGTGGACTTCACCTGGCTCTGCGACAGATTCTTCGCATTGCAATTCCTGGCCTTCAATGGCACCAAGAAAGGGGGCACTGCTGTTCTTTTTGCAAAGAGACCTCAGACCGCAAATCTTGGCTACATTGCTCTGTCCCGAGGGCCATTTTGTGGCGGTTAAATGTCTGATCTATGGTCAGCTCTACTCCCTCATCTCGATCTACGCTCCGAATGACAATCAAGAGGAGTTCTATGCAGCCCTAGAGGAAGCCCACCCGCATTTCATCGAGGGCCAAACTATTATTGGGGGAGATTTCAATGGGGTCCCGGACCCACTTAAAGACAAATCGCATCCTCCCGCTCGCAAAGACTTCAAGTTGGCAGCGAGCCTGCTCCAACTGTTTAGATCCCTTGATGTAGTGGATATGTGGAGGGTGCTTCACTCCGATGAGCTAGACTATTCCTTCTACTCATACGTCCACAGAACTCATTCCCGATTTGATCTCTAACTGGCCTCCGCCCGAATATTGGCCTTCGCAGATGACGTAACCATTGGACCTAGGGTGCTCTCTGATCATGCCCCAGTCACCTTGATATTCCGGGCCCATGATCCTGACCCTCCCCCAAGAGGTAGATGGACCCAATATGACCCTATTTTTGGGGACATGTCGCTGAGGGACTCCATAGTGAAGTCAATCAAGAATTTCTCTACGAAAAACCGGAACGAGGATTCCTCCCCGGATAATACCTAGGATGCAATGAAAGCTGTGGTGAGAGGAGCACTAATTGCCCAAGGAGCAGCCTTTCACAAACGCAGACGGCAGGTCTGCCAGGTTCTGGAAGACAAAGTCCACGAGGCAGAGGCAGTTTGTAAGGCCAAAAGCTGGACCCCGAGAACCCACTGGGTCCTACAGGCTTGAGGCACACTACGCCGAGGACATGGGCCAGCTACTAGTTACGACGAAGCAAGGCTAATATGCCAAAAGTAATAAGGCAAGCAAACTTCTGGTAGAGAAACTCACCAAGGCTAAGAAGCGAAATACCATTGTGGGCCTGCGCGACTCCCAAGGCAGGGTCCAATTTGCGGATCGAGACAAGCTACAACTAGAAGTCGCCCACCTCACATACACCAAGTCAGCATCCTCGATCGAGGAACAACAAAGCTACCTACGGGGTGCTGCCCTCCCTCGCCTCACAGGTGCGACAAGAGAGAACCTGGAGAGTCCTATTACAAGTGAGGAGGTCAACGCAGCCATCAAGAGTCTCAAACCCAGTGCCCCAGTAACGGATGGGTATACGACCCGATTCTATAAAATCTTTCGCCCCCAACTGCTGGCCCCCTTGACAACTCTTTTTCAACTCCTTCGCCACTTCGGGGACCATCACCCCCTCGATGCAGGAATCAATCACAGTCTTCGCCCTCAAACCGGAAAAAGACCCCAGGGATAACACCTCGTATAGGCCCATCTCGCTATTGCAACTCAACGCTAATATATATTCGAAGGTCCTAGCAAATTGATTAGCGGGAGTCCTCCCTGACATCATAGACCCGGACCAGACGGGCTTCATAATGCATAGATCGACTGCAGATAACACCCGCAGGGTCCTCAACTTTATAGACGTTGCGATTCAGGACTCGCAGAAGTTAGCCTTGCTGGCGCTAGACGCAACCAAGGCATTCGATAACTTCCACTTTGGGCCCACCCTCCAAAAGTTGATATTAGCTAACTACCAAGCCCCGAAAACCCTTCTTAGGGTCAATGGCCTCTTGTCCGATCCAATCCCACGACCTGTGGAACCAGACAGGGATGCCCCCTCTCCCTCTATTCTTCGCCCTAGTCATGGAACCCCTTGCCCAGCGAATCCGTCTTAACCCCCGGGTCAAAGGACTCCAAGTAGGCCCCTCCGAACACAAGACCGCACTTTATGCGGATGATGTGTTGCTATCCATAATGGACACTTCTGCTTCACTGGGGTCTGTCCTGGCAGAGAGCCATAGGTTTGGGAGGGTATCCGGTTTTAACATCAACTTTGGGAAATCAGCAGCTTTGGGGATGGGGCTGGAACCAGGGGACCGGGAGTCCTTCAGATCCCTATGCTCGATTCAACTGAGCAAGAAATATATTCCCTACCTGGGGGTCCAAATCCCGGTCCGCCCGGAAGACACCTATCGGGCAAACTTCCCCTCACTCTGAGGATTGAGAGAGGGACCTCGACCGATGGCTCTCACAAGAGATCTCGCTCCTAGGTCGTATCACGGCTTGTAAAATGAATCTCCTTCCACGATTTCTTTACGCTTGCACATCTCTCCCCACCACAATCCCGCGGCCTCCGCTCCAGCGCCTGCAAAGGAAAGTATTCTGCTTTATCTGGAGGGGTAAAAAGTCACGGATCCCCCAGAGGACCATGATGAGCAGTCCCAGGCTAGGAGGCTTAGGAGTCCCCGACCTCCAGAAGTACCAGATGGCAGCACAGATAGCCCACACTCAGGCCTGGGCCATCGTCTCAGGGCACCCGAAATGGGCAGAGATTGAACAGTCTCGCTTGCCCCTTCCCCCACGCTTCCTGCCACACCTCCCTGCTCCCCTGCGCAGGACATGGCCAGGCATCTTGTCCTCCACTAAACGCACCTTAAGAGCATGGGATTGGGCTTGCAAGTGTAAAGGCATCCCAAGGGGTCTGAGCCCATCTGCCCCAGTTTTTCGCAACCCAGCCTTCGCACCGGGATCTTGCCCCCCTAATTTTAAGAACTGGATTGCAGGTGGCCTTAGCTCCCTGGGTCAGCTCTTTGAGGAGAACCAACCGTGCACCTTCGAGCAATGCAAGAGTGCTTTCCGACTAGCAGAAACGGATAGGTTCTCCTATTCGCAACTGAAACATTGGTGCTCTCCTCCTTTCACCCGCTTGACAGCTACACGAGACCATAGCCCCCTTGAGCTTACAGTCGCAGACCCAGTGGCTCAGGGGGGAATCTTTGCCCTCTATAGGTTATTACAGGTTGACTTTCTCACCGCTAGGGCCTCTATGTCACAGTGGGAGGCGGACCTGGGGCACCCGAAAGAGGACCAGACCTGGGTGGACATTTGGTCAAGGACACACTCGTCCGACTTCTGTATAACCAACCGGGAGTGCGCACATAAACGAATACTATGATGGTACTACCCTCCGCTCAGACTACACCACTTCAACCAAGCTCTGGACCCCTTATGCTGGCGCCACGGTGGCCTACCGGGATCCTACCTGCACATGTGGTGGTCATGCCCAGTGATAAAGGAGTTTTGGTCCCAATCTACGGCTACTATAGCAGACATCACTCAGGTGGCGATACCATTGGAGCCAGAACATATCCTACTGGGAGTTCCAATCCCAAGTATTTACCCGAGATCTGGCAGGAAGGCGGCCCTCTTAACACAACTCCTCCTCGCTGCTAAGATCAGAGTGGCATGCACCTGGAAATCTCCGGAAGGCCCCCTAATGATCCTATGGTGGCTAAAACTCTGGGACGTTTTAATAGCGGAGAAAATCACAGCAGCTAACAGGGGCCTCCTCCACCGCTTTTCAATCACTTGGGCACCTGTGCTGGATTACGACCAGAACTTCCCAGCATTAACTTATAAACAATGACTCGTGGCAAGGGCCCTTCAATCTGAGGGCAGGGAGCCAGTCCTGGCCCTTGCAGCTCTGGAACCCGACAGCAGCTGAGAGGAGGGAGAGGTCAAGGGGATACTTGATTATTGATCTGGAGGTGATTGGAAGTCTAATGTCTGTAACCTAATTGTCATCCTTGTGCTGGTTTAAAATAAACAAGTAAAAAATAAAAAAAAACATTATTTTTAAACTAAACCCTTTACCTTTAAAAGACAATGCATTTGATGCTTTTTTTTCTATGGTATGGCATTCGACGGTTTGGCATTCGATGCAATGACCAGATACCGAATAATGTGATGGCAACCGCGCACTGTCCCTACCTCATTTGTCCCACCATCCCTCAACCTTACCACTGCAGTTCCTGTATGCCTAACCCCATCTGTCGGATCAATTGTCGAAGATCTATCAATATACAGCACATGTCCCCCCTCAAATGCATCCTCATGTACTTTGCAGGTGTCACTGAATTCATGTATGTTTTCTGCACAGTCGTGTGCATAATCGCCTTCCTGTAAAACATCTGCCCGAAACATTGTTGGTTTAACAAATCTGCACCTCACCACCTTAAGGGATGGGTTTGATATTAATACCTTGTACCCTGATGCTCTGTGTTGTCGGTGTACTTTTTGATTTCTTCAGTATCGCAAAGAGGGCATGCTCCACGTAGAGAGTGGTGCAGCACCCCATGGTAGTACCTGCTGATTTTTCCACTGCGAATGCGGCAGCCGCCATAACTTGCTCGCACTGATAGTGTTCTCTCATCACTGGGTCAAGCGTGCCACTTTAGTAGGCTATTGGCTTGTGCCCAAAGCTTGTCTTCTGTGTCAGTACTGCCTTCATCACTACTCCATCAGTGAATGAGAACAGGTCTGGGATCCCCAACACTGGAGCTGCGCATATTGCTTCTTTCAGCTCATTAAATGCCTCACTCATCTCTGTCGTCCAGTTTATTGTCTTGTGTCCCTTTTGTGCTTCCTCCAGAGCACCCAATAAAGTCCTGCTGTATGTGCTGTAGTCAGAAACCCATGCTCTGCAGTAATTGCACAACCACAAGAATAGCTGCACTTCTCTCACTGTTGTGGGGTTGGCTGTCTTGTGTATCGTCTCTGCCCTTTCTGGTGTGACCTGTCGGCCATTTTGCGAAATGTCTGTCCAATGTATAGCACTTCTCTGTGACAGTACTGTAGTTTGGCCTTGTCCACCTTGTATCCCTTGTCAGCTAACACTGTAAGCGTGTGCACTGAGTCATTTCTACACTAGTCTTCTGTTGTGCGGCATATCAAAATGTCATCTACGGACTGCAGGACTGTGCTTTCTATCTGTACATTGCCTAGCTCCATCTGGAGGACCCTGTTGAATATGGAGGGTGACCCCCCAATACCCTCGAGGAAGCCTTGTATGTTTCCACTTCCGGTTTCTATACAAAAAGGAAGTCAAGTCTTGTGAGTCTGGTTGTAGTGGTACTGAGAAGAATGCATTCTTCTAGTCCATGACCGTAAAGCAGGCAGCTTCAGCCGGAATACTGCACAAAATTGTCACTGAATTTGGAACCAGAGGATACTCTGCTTCTACAATGTTATTTAGGGGGCGCAATTCCTGGATAAAACACCATGACCCCCCTTTTGCTTTCTTAATTGGGTACACCGCTACATTGCATAGGGATTCTGATGGTACTAGAATGCCTCGCTCCACTAGTGCTGCAATTGTTTCATAAATACCCTTGTCTGTCTCTTTTGATAGTGGGTACTGTTTCATTCTGGGTAAACTTTCTCCTGGCTTGAGCTTTATCTTCACTACCCCTATTCCTTTCAAAAGCCCCACATTATAGGGACTTGTGGTGCCATTGCCATCCTGTGTGGTACCTCCCTTTAGTGTATTTTCAGTCAATAAGTCACACTCATTTCGAACACCATTTGGTGCTCTGATCGCTTGTCTTTAAACAATTCTTTGTCTGTCACTGTGGTTAGCCTGCACCCTTCTGCCACTGCGATCACTGCTCGCCATGATCGTCCTGTGTCGTCCATCACATGTACTGCCATCTATTCATCCCTCCCAACCACTGCCTCGATTTCTCTTGGCACTATTGTCCCTTCTGCCTCATTCACTGGTATCCCTGGACTGAACAGATAGTCGTTTGGGACACGCTACATCTTCCCTTGAGTCCCTGGGAGCCATACAATTGCAATCTCAGTCCTGTACTGGAACAGCTCCTCGTCTACTGGCACCCCCCTCTGTACCTTGCATCCACAATAGGCTTGAATGATCTCTCTTACACTGAGTATATGTATCCTGGTGTAGAGCACACTATCCCCTTCTCTGTGAAGGAGATTGTCATGTTTAGTCAGCTCATAATGTCTCGTCCCAGTATATTCACAGGTGTCTGTCTACAGTAAAGGCAGAGATAAATCGTGTTCCCCTATAAAAAGGGAGATATTGTCTGTAAAAGGAACCACTTCCCGAGCCCCAGAGAATCCATGAGTATTCATGGCATCGCCTCACAATCTAAATGTTCCCTCTCAAATGCAGGAGTTAGTTGCTCCTGTGTCTACAAGAAAGGAAAATGTTTTGTCACCTAGTGCCACGCCTATGCAAGGTTCCTCCACAAGGTTGGGTGTGATCAACAGGATGAAACGCATCAAGTCCGTCTGTGGGCTGTCCTATTGAGGGTATAAGGACACCACGTTCCCTGTAAATGGGTTGTTCCCCACCATGGTTACCCTTCCCAGATTTCTAATGGGGGTCATTGCCATAGAGTCTATGCGCGACAATGTGCCGTCGTTGACTGTGTGCTGTTTTGTATCTGTGGCACCTGCTGTGTGCTGCCTCAAATCTGCAGCGATTGCAAATACTGTTGTACGGGTGCTTGCATCTGTGGTATCTGTGTCATAAACTGGTGTACCTTTGGGTGTCCACTCTGTGCCTGTCCAGCTGTTGCTGTAGTTGGTCCTATGTGTAATAGTTGACCTGGTCCCCCTGATATGTCTGTTGGTATTGCACTCCCCAATTCTGCTGCAACCCTCCGTTTCTGCAAGCTCTTGAAAAGTGCCCCATCTGTCCACATGACCAGTGTTAAGACGGATTTCTGAACTCTGACCTGGTGGGCAGAGGCTCAGAAGGCCAGCCTACTTTCTTGGAACACGGTAACCTTCTGGAAAAGCCAGACCAATCAAGGTAGCATTGGCGGTGGTCAAGAATAGGTCTCAAGAGGGGGGAGGGTGACTGAAAGACCTCAATGAGCACACAGAGTAAAGGACACTTACACATCACTCCCAGTCAGGTGTAGATATATTAAAAATACAAATCCATTTATTTCAAGGCCTTTGAGTTTCAACACACAAAATAAATCACAGTAATACTTCTAAGCCAACACAATCCTATCAATATACATATATAAAAGACCAATGGCGTCTAAAGGGTTAATGTACGAAATGGGTCTACAACCTAAAAAGGTAAGGAAGCAGGTAGTGCAAATAGTCTTTAGGCCCTTCTGAATCAAACACAATCCTAACTGAAAGGCAGTCCAATCCCTAAGAAGAGTGGAGGCAATTGCTCACATGTACTTGCAATGCAGGCGCACGCGGTAATGCAGATGGGCAAAAGGGGGTCTCTTGAAGGGTCTGTAGCAGCTCAGGAAGGTGGGTGAGGTGATGCAGAATAAGTTCCCACTATTCATGGAGGATCTCCCCTACAGGGCAGAGCAGGTTCCAAAGTTTGGGAACAGTTTGCTAGTTCACACTAGCAGTGGAATGGAGAGGGGCCCTCAGGGGCCACTTGTGCATTGAAATGGATGGATGCACTAGGGGCCACCAGTAAGGGTTGCAATACACTCACTGACCCCCGGCGCACTCCGGACTAAACTTGGGCAGTCGAGTCCACTTCGGTTGCAGGTTCAAATGCAGCAATCTCGCGGCTCTGCGGCTTTCAGCGACGAAGATACAGCGTTGATTCCCAAACGGAACAGTGGCAATTTCCCCACTCCTGGTGGATGGATCTGCCCAGTTCCGCTGTAGCAGGCTTCAGGGCACAAAGGGGCACAGTTGCAATGAACTTGCAAAGTTCGTCACCACAGCTGGGTGACACGGTAAACGCGTATACACCAGTTTGGGTGCACTCACTTTACTCCAGACCTGGGAACGCCAAGTGTACGAAATTCGGTGTGAGAGTGCAGTGAACACAGAGCTTGCAATGTACCAAGTTTCAAGGGCCTCCTCAAAACAGCAGCAGTATCAGGGCAAAGGTCCTGCGCAAGCCCAGGGACACTTCCAAAAAAGGCTTACTTGCAGGTTTTGATGAAAGTTCCGAGAGTAGTTGGTCCCACTATTCTAATGGGTCAAAGCGTCTTCGCAGGCCTTCTAGGATGACCAGATGCACAGGGGTCCCACGGACGACAGCAGGCTCAGGGTTTTTTAAATGACAGGAAGACCCAAGTGCACTATACTGGAAGGTACATTGTGCACTTGTAATATGTTTCAGAAAAGTTCCAACACTGACAAGGACTAAGGGAAACAAAGTCTCCCAGTACTGACTGTCTTTAAGGGCATGTCAGATTCCCCATAACAAAGTGAGCAAAAAGCCCAGAGGAGTGCAGCAGAAAGCTGCGCTCCTCTGGCAAAGTCAGACTATGGTGTTTAAACAAAGCAAAAAGTTGTGGGGTACACAACTGGGGGAAAATTACACATGGAATGGAAATCTTTCCTAACAACCAGCACTGTGGTGGCTCTCTTCCTTGCCCCTGAAGGCCCCCTGCATACTCCCCTAGGCCCTGCTACACCTCTGGCCTGTATCCCTGGAACCCTCATGGAAAACCCCCTTGGTTGTGATGTGTCTGTGGCCCATACCCATGTCCTATCGATTGCCCCCCTCTTCTTCAGAACCCTTGCCACATGTTCCCCCAACCCATGAATCATCCTCCCGTGGAGGGCGGTGTGTACTGCTGCAGCTGTGCGCCCTGTGCGCTCATGCTCGTCAGCACCGCCCCTTCCATGGCGTACTTTGATCGTTTTTTCTGCACTAGTTTTGCTTCCTCTAGCTTTCTTTCCTCTGCGTTCTTCTTTATTTTCTCTTTCAATAGCCTACAATGATGAACAATCGTAAGCTGTATTTCTGACCAAAATCTAGCTTCCATGCCTACCATCTTGCTTAGCTGCTTCTGAAGTGGTTCTGGCAAACCTTGGCATAATATGTGGTAAAATACTGCTACTGTTTTGTCCCACGGCTCTCGAGTTTCAAGGCGCCAAAGCTCTTGGATCGCCTGTATGTAGTGAAAAGGTCTTCGTCTATCTCCATTTTGCAAGACATAATTGCACCAATGTCTGACGTGTCGGGGTATTGTGTCTATACGGCTTGCCATATGGCAGCTCTACAATTTGCAAACGGCGAACCATTGTGCGCCGTGTTCAGGGTAGTCACTCAAGGAAACCCCGCCCTTTTCCCTAGTCATCAGCAGCTTCCCCGAGGATCGCTACTAACAGTCCTTTTACATCCCCTACTGCTAACCTCTGGCCCGCTGTCATCCTTTCCATCTCGCTATATCCATTTCCCAGCACCCACTGACAAAGATGATAACCTACATCTCATGTTTTTTTTGTCGATATGTTTCCATGGTATATATTGAGTTTGCCCCCATCCCTTTTCTATCAGGGGCATCTGTGTGAAGGCTACCTCCCCATTCGACTTCATGTCAGTCTGATCCGTCTGTCCGTGTTTCTAATGTGAGTGTACACGTAAATCAGTTGTGTTATGGGTATTCAAACGCTGTTGTCCAGCTCCCCATTAGCCTTCTAGAGAGCATACTATAGCTGTTTCCCCCTTCCTTCGTCCTGGGAGGTCTCCAAGTCTCTCTATGTATGGTGCTAAGTCATCGATGTAACATAACTCGTCCACTGACCGTGGTGTCCATTTGTCCTTGCCGCCTACTAATTCCCTGGCACCGGCCCCTCTCTCCCATGTCAACCGTTTGTCTACACCTGTCCCTGTGGATTGAGGCCTACTGTCATGATCACTGCTTCCAAGGAGTCAGGAACAGCCCAACGTCCTTGGAAGCAGGCCCCTAACCGTTATCTTAGGCACCAGCCGGTCCCCACTGGGACCTTTTGGACCTTGTCCTGGCGCCGGTGGCACCAGGCTCATCAAAGCCATCGGTCCCGGCACTGGAAGCGCCGGGCTCATAATATGTATGAAGATGCTTGGGTGGACTTACCTGCAGCAGACCATGCTGCTTACTTACCAGCCACATAGGAATCCTCTGTGAACAGGAACTACTTTCTTACCTGGGTGGGGCAAGCTCCACTCCCTGGATACAACACGGGAACTCTTCTGGAACTGGAACTCTTTTCTTACCTAGGCTGGGCCGTGGAGGAAGACGCCTCATCACTCCTAGGCTATTTAAACCACACCCGATTGAACAAATGTGCTTCGCGTTATTCTGCATCTGCAGCAGAACGCTCACCGAGTCTGTTCCAGCCTTTCTTCCTTCCGATCCTGAACCTGCAAGAACAATACTTACCACTCCTGTATCCAGTATTCAGCAGCACCTGCAAAGACAAGAAACAACAAGTTAGCACTGCAACCTTTACACGCAGCGCTTTCCTCACCTGATCCATCGGCAGCAAACATTTCTTCACGCTGCACCTCCGCCTGTGAAGACAAAAGCATTGTTATTACTTACCGGCACTCCGCGAATTCCGGATTTCTTCAACGCTGCAACCCAGCATCTGAAAGACAAACGAAGATACATTAGACAAGTATTTACTCACGTCCATCGCGCTCGCCACAGTAGAACGCCTGCAAATACTCCGGCGTTTTCCAGCATCTCTTCAGCACGAACTCACAGCTGCAAGGGAAAAGAGACAGTTAGAGCGCTTGCATTTACTTACGCATTTCCAAGTGCTTCATTCCAAGGCTCTGGCTCCAACTTCGGCTCTCTTCACACCATCTCCTATCTCAAGAGCCCTGCAAGACAAATAGGAAAAAGCATTATACAGAGTCCTGTTCTATATTAACGTGCCCACGCACCTAAAAACTAAAAGGACTAAAAAGGTGTCCAGAAACTCACCGCTCGTGCAGTTAACGACGGTAGCGATCCTCTGATGTCAAGAGGCCTATGTTTCACCAGTGAAGGAACTGGCAACGGCACCCTGCACCAGACGCAGATGGAGAGTCCAGCATTCATCTATCTAAGGTGAGCACGTTGACCTGGGGGCTCTACGGAGAAGCTAAGAAGAGAGAGAGAGAGAGCGGGACATTCAACAACCCAGATCATTAACCCCCATATTCTTTCACCTGCAGAAATCTCACTCTTCGAGTTCGACACACAGTGCGAAGAGGTTCGGCCCCAGAAGCAAATCGAGTCCTGCACATCACTTTTCGGGTCACAGACACCTTCCTGTCAAGACCAGCGCCTCCGTGGGAATCAGGTGAGCGTTACAGAACGCGAAGCCCACCGCAAAACTCCTACCCAGGCGCAATGGAAACCTCAGACACTGATCAATTAGCCCAGTTGCTTGGGGAACTAAGAGCAGAAGTAGATGCAGCTCGTCAGGAAACAAACTCTCTAAGAAGAGAGCTGATAATTTCCAAGGAGCGAACAGAGGACCTCGCTAGGCAATTGCTACAAACGCAGGCAGGACAGACACCTTTGCCCGCTCCCGGAGGAAGTTATCCTTCTGCATCATCCTTAAATCCAGTGCAAATCAATCTACCCGGCAATGTGCCCTTGGCTCGGCCCGAACGCTTTTCTGGTGACCCAAAGAAATTTGCAGTGTTCATTAACCAGTGCCGCCTACACTTCTTATGTCGACCAGCTGCCTTCCCAACAGATCTGACCAAGGTGGCTTTCGTGCTTTCTTATCTCAGTGGCAGCGCCGCAGATTGGTCGATCCCTTTAGTCACTCAGGATGATCCGGTTCTGCATGATTTCCAGGCCTTCCAGTCCAGCATGGAGAAACTGTTCGCAAGACATGCACAAGGGCAGGCTTTGGACAATGAACTTCTTTCGTTACAACAGGGTAATCAAGACCTCTTGACTTATATAGCCTCATTCAACAGACTTATAGTGGAAACTCAATGGCCTGAGGATAAGAGAATAACGCTCTTCTACAGAGGCCTGCGTGGAGAGCTCAAGGATGTGTTAGCTCAAGTCGTGAATCCTCCACAAGAATGCTCAGACTATATTGACTTAGTTGTCCAATTGGACCACAGATTACAGAACAGGAAGGCGGATCGTTCCAAATTTGATACCCGAATGTTTTCTAAACCACAGACCTCTACTAGGGGAGCTGACACTGTGGAACCCATGCAAATATGGGGCATGAAAGGACCTTTAACCCAAAAGGAGCGGGAAAGAAGAAGACAGCTGCAATTATGCCTCTATTGCGGAAACTCGGGGCACTTTCTTCGAGACTGTCCAGTGAAACCAGCTAAGAAGGCTGTAGGAGCCGCAGATACCTGTACCACAAATTCTGAGCAGGGAAACGACCTAGCCCGACAAGTGTAGAGGTCCTCTTGCCGAGCGTTAAAATCTGTCCCGTGACCTCGCATTTCGTGGTGCCTATGGTCCTCATTAGTCCTGAACGTCCGGATCGTTTGCATGCAATTGAAGCTTACATCGACAGCGGAGCAATCGGTAATTATGTGGACCGTGAACTGGTATCAAGGATGAATCTACCTCTTGTCCCTAAGGCAGTAAAAGACGTCATTACTACAGTGGATGGCACGGAGATAGCCTCCGGACCAGTAACGCACGCCACCCAAGAAGTGACGTTAGTGAGCCAAGATGAACACCGGGAGAAAATAGTGTTCGATGTGATCAAGGCCCCTCAGTTCCAGATAATTCTGGGAATCCCTTGGTTAGAGAAGCACAATCCTCAGATCGATTGGCGAGCAAAGACGGTTCAGTTTCCAGAATGTTTTACCACTTGTTATCCTCGGCCTGATGTTTCACTGGCGGCAATCTCTTCTGAGGTTCCCAAATTACTTCCCGAATACCAGGAATTCCAAGACGTCTTTCGCAAGGACCAAGCTAACACCCTGCCTCCTCATAGGTCTTACGACTGTCAAATAGATCTGATACCCGGAACAACTCCTCCTTGCAGTAGGATTTATGCCCTCACCGAGCCAGAGAATCTTCACCCCAGACAATATCTGGACCAGTACCTAGCTAACGGGTTTATCCATCCTTCAAAATCTCCAGCTTCCTCGGCTTTGTTCTTCGTTCCGAAAAAGGAAGGAGACCTTAGGACTTGTATAGATTACCGCGCCCTGAATCAAATCACTGTTAAAAACAGATACCCGTTTGATCCCTGAACTCCTGGACCAAGTCAAAGACGCATGTATATATACAAAGTTGGATCTCAGAGGAGCCTACCATTTGGTACGAATAAAAGAGGGCGATGAATGGAAGACGGCCTTCCGCACCAAGTATGGGCTGTTTGAATATCAAGTTATGCCCTTTGGACTTTGCAACGCTCCTGCCGCCTTCCAGTATTTTATGAATGATGTCCTTAGAGAACTCATTGATGTGTGTGTTGTTGTCTACATTGATGACATCCTCGTCTATTCATCATCTGAAGAAGAACATCGGAAACACGTTAGAGAGGTCCTCGAGAGATTACGTCAACATAACCTTTTTGCTAAGCTCGAAAAATGCGTTTTCAACGTAACTGAAGTTGAGTTCCTGGGATTCATATTGTCACCTAACGGAGTCCATATGGATTCAAAGAAAGTCGATGCAATCATCAAGTGGCCTTCACCAACCTCTGTAAAAGGAGTCCAAAGCATGTTAGGCTTCGCTAACTTTTACCGCAGATTCATCCCTGAATTCTCTCGAATAGTCCAGCCCATCACCGCTCTGTTAAAGAAAAACAAACGTTTTGAGTGGTCTACCGAGGCAGAACAAGCTTTTCAGGACTTAAAGACTAAATTCATTTCTGCACCTGTTCTAAAACATCCTCGCCCAGAACTCCCCTACATCGTAGAAACAGATGCTTCTAGTCTTGCTATGGGGGCAGTTTTATCACAAAGGGATCCGGTCACACACCAATTACATTCTGTAGCCTTTTGGTCCCGCAAATTCTCGGCTCCCGAGATCAACTATTCAATTACAGACAAGGAACTTTTAGCTATCAGATCGGCCATTAAAGCCTGGCGGCATTATCTTTTGGGAGCCAGACACACAGTCACCGTAATGACTGATCACCGCAACTTACAGTATCTGAAGACAGCCAAAGCTCAGTCTTCCAGGCAGCTTCGCTGGGCTCTGTTTTTGGCTGAGTTTGATTTTATAATTACTTATCGACCAGGCAGTAAAAATGGAAAAGCAGATGCCCTCTCCCGGATGGGAATAGATGAACATTTGACCAATCCAGAACCAATACCCATAATCCCAGAACAAAGGATTTTGGGCTTGGTCAGCGCTCAATCCTTTGAAGACATTAAGACTACAGTCAAATCACTTTTAACTCCGGTCGACTTACAGGACTGGCAATTAAAAGGAAAAGAATTCTCAGTGGATCGAGACCTACCATATTTCCGAGGACGATTGTACTTGCCCAGTGAGAAAATACAAAAACAGGTAATCTCCTGTTATCACGATTCACTAATGGAGGGTCACCCTGGCATAACCAAAACCATGGAAAAGGTCAAAAGACATTTCTGGTGGCCATCATGGAAGAAGGACATTAGAGACTTTGTAATCTCCTGCGGTGTGTGTGCCCAGAATAAGAGTCAGAAGGAGAAACCAGCCGGTCTCTTACACCCAACAGACATCCCTCCCTGTCCATGGCATACCCTGTCCATGGATTTCATCACGGACTTAACTCCATGCTCAGGGTATAATACCATTTTAGTAGTCGTGGATCTATTCTCCAAGATGGCTCACTTCTTTCCCCTGAAGGGCCTACCTTCAGCTCCAGTATTAGCCCGAGAATTCTTAGAAAACATCGTTCGGTTACACGGTTTCCCCTCGGTTTGGTCTCCGATAGGGGAAGTCAATTTATCTCCCACTTTTGGCGAAGTTGCTGTCGTTTAGCCCAAATTGATGTGAGACTTTCTACCAGTTACCATCCCCAAACTGACGGACAAACCGAGAGGACAAATCAAACTCTAGAGCAATATCTACGTTGCATGCTCCAACAAACTGAAAACCCTTGGAAGGACATTCTTTGGATCGCTGAATACGCCTATAACAATTCGACTCATTCTGGAACCGGGAAGACTCCCTTCTTCCTATTATATGGACACCATCCTAGAACCTCTAACCTGGATCCTCCCCAAGAATTCGAAACACCTGCTGTGGATCACTTGCACTCGGAGATCACTCGTGCTTTTAAGGAAGTCACTGCCCATCTGCAAAGAGCTAAAGCTCAATTTAAGAAAGGAGCAGATCAGCACCGTAAAGAGGCCCCTCACTACGCAGTGGGAGATCAGGTCTGGTTATCCACTAAGCACCTACCTCTAAAAAGGACCCCGCACTTTCATCCCGAGATACCTTGGACCCTATCTTATCTCTACCATAATTAATCCGGTGGCTGTTAAATTGGAATTGCCTTCGCATATGAAAATACATCCAGTATTCCATGTCTCCTTACTAAAACCAGTGCAACCAGGAACCCGATTGACCGAACTCCCGGAACCTGTTTTAGTAGATGGAGAACTTGAGTTCGAAGTAAAGAACATCCTAGACTCCAAAATCTCCAAATCTAAATTATATTACCTGGTTGATTGGAAAGGATACGGCCCCCAGGAAAGGTCTTGGGAACCCTCAGAGCATGTCCACGCACCTCGTCTGGTCAAGAAATTCCACTTGAATCACCCCGACAAGCCAAAACCCCCGTAGAAGACACGCTTGGGAGGCGCCTTGAGGGGGGGTGCTGTCATGATCACTGCTTCCAAGGAGTCAGGAACAGCCCAACGTCCTTGGAAGCAGGCCCCTAACCGTTATCTTAGGCACCAGCCGGTCCCCACTGGGACCTTTTAGACCTTGTCCTGGCGCCGGTGGCACCAGGCTCATCAAAGCCATCGGTCCCGGCACTGGAAGCGCCGGACTCATAATATGTATGAAGATGCTTGGGTGGACTTACCTGCAGCAGACCATGCTGCTTACTTACCAGCCACATAGGAATCCTCTGTGAACAGGAACTACTTTCTTACCTGGGTGGGGCAAGCTCCACTCCCTGGATACAACACAGGAACTCTTCTGGAACTGGAACTCTTTTCTTACCTAGGCGGGGCCGTGGAGGAAGACGCCTCATCACTCCTAGGCTATTTAAACCACACCCGATTGAACAAACGTGCTTCGCGTTATTCTGCATCTGCAGCAGAACGCTCACCGAGTCTGTTCCAGCCTTTCTTCCTTCCGATCCTGAACCTGCAAGAACAATACTTACCACTCCTTTATCCAGTATTCAGCAGCACCTGCAAAGACAAGAAACAACAGGTTAGCAATGCAACCTTTACACGCAGCGCTTTCCTCACCTGATCCATCGGCAGCGAACATTTCTTCACGCTGCACCTCCGCCTGTGAAGACAAAAGCATTGTTATTACTTACCGGCACTCCGCGAATTCCGGATTTCTTCAACGCTGCAACCCAGCATCTGAAAGACAAACGAAGAGACATTAGACAGGTATTTACTCACGTCCATCGCGCTCGCCACAGTAGAACGCCTGCAAATACTCCGGCGTTTTCCAGCATCTCTTCAGCACGAACTCACAGCTGCAAGGGAAAAGAGACAGTTAGAGCGCTTGCATTTACTTACGCATTTCCAAGCGCTTCATTCCAAGGCTCTGGCTCCAACTTCGGCTCTCTTCACACCATCTCCTATCTCAAGAGCCCTGCAAGACAAATAGGAAAAAGCATTCTACAGAGTCCTGTTCTATATTAACGTGCCCACGCACCTAAAGACTAAAAGGACTAAAAAGGTGTCCAGAAACTCACCGCTCGTGCAGTTAACGACGGTAGCGATCCTCTGATGTCAAGAGGCCTATGTTTCACCAGTGAAGGAACTGGCAACGGCACCCTGCACCAGACGCAGATGGAGAGTCCAGCATTCACCTATCTAAGGTGAGCACTTTGACCTGGGGGCTCTACGGAGAAGCTAAGAAGAGAGAGAGAGAGAGGGACATTCAACAACCCAGATCATTAACCCCCATATTCTTTCACCTGCAGAAATCTCACTCTTCGAGTTCGACACACAGTGCGAAGAGGTTCGGCCCCAGAAGCAAATCGAGTCCTGCACATTACTTTTCGGGTCACAGACACCTTCCTGCCAAGACCAGCGCCTCCGTGGGAATCAGGTGAGCGTTACACCTACGTTGCTCAACCTCCTCGTCTCCACTGAGTCTTCCTTCATTGTCTGACCCCGAGGCTATGTTACTGCAAAGGTCGTCCACGAAGCTCATTCTCCTAATGGTCGTATCCGTGTTGGGCTTCATGGTAATGTCGATGTCACGCAAGTCGTATCTGCTTCCTTCCCCCAGACTCCTAGGCTTGTTCTGTCCAGTTCTGTGGCACTCCTGCTCTGTGTGGTTGTGTATATGGTTCTGCTCCTCCGCCCCTCCAACTCTGCCATTTCCCCGATTCACTGTCCATCGTGTCTTTATGTCCCTGATTGCGCGCGCATGCTCCCTCGCTATGCTCTCCACCTGCAACTTTCTTTGTTCCCTCTCTATCAACTTGCGTTTTTCCTTCTCCTCTGCCTGCCTCCGGCTCTCAATCTCTTTGTGTTCTCTTCTCCTCCTATCCCACTGCTCCCAGTCCTCTCCTCCTCTCTCTGCACGCCCACTCTAACCTCTTTTCTCTTTCCCTCTGCACCTGCTCTTTCTCTTCCTACCGTCTCCGTTCCCTCTCTCTATCCGCTCTTCTCTTTCCTTCGCCCTCCAGTCCGTTTCTTCCAGGATCTCAACCCAATCCGCTGCTTTAATGCTCTCTTTGAGGCCTTCTATTGCCTTGGTTGCCCCCTCTGCCTCCCTACCTGCCTTCCCTTCCAGCTCCAGGATTTGTCCCCCTATTCACTCGTTTGTGGCTATGCCCCTAAACCCCTACTTCATGCCCTTCTACGCCATCGCTGCTTGCTCCTCTCTCAGTGATCAGCTGCCCTGTGCCTTTCGGCCCCTCTTCCCTAGTATATGGTGGTGGTTTATATGTCGGGTTTGACTACCCCTCTGCTGCTCTTAGCTCTTGTAATAGATACATCCCCTGTTCATCGTCTGTGTCGTCGGAGACCATGCTTGGAAACACGTGCAGAGGCGCAAAGGGAGGGGCCGCGGGCCCCTGCACCTACTGCTGGCTCAGCATCCACTGACTCCTCGCTGCATCCCCCTCTCCCTCCTGGAACATCTGGCTTACTAACTTCTTCCCCTTGTAGGCACCCTGTATGTGTGTCAATAGACATTGCTGGACATCTTGAGAAACGTCTGCATGGTGGCCATGGTTTAGTTAACTTTCCCTCTGTGCTTTTAGTCTGTTCTATACTGTGTTTGCAAATCTTGTCTTTATAAGGTGGGGGCGTCTTACAAAGGTGCTGTAGGGGTGTGTCACCCCTGCATTTCCCTTGATACATTGTGATTGTTTTTGCTTTTAGCCGACCTAAAATCGAGGGTTTCGACAATCTGCTGTTAAGGAGGAAAGCACAATGTAATCGTAATACTTTTTTAATTCACTACAAGCCTCTCTCGCGCCACACCCTGTCAGGCGTGCTCTGCTCTGCGCACCACCCCTTTTCACAAATCGCTTCCTCCTCAGGCACACCCACAAACTTGTGCATGCGCTTTCCGTGCACCCTCGCTTGTTCACCTAATCTGCCAATGCTAAGTTTTCCAATGCAAGCTCCTCACTGTCTCGTGTTCTCCAAGTTCTATGTGAAAGCCTACGGGTGACGTCACCACTTTACTAAACAAGGTAGCTCTAAAAAGTTGAATACTATGCACATAATATTATAGCCTGTTTCTCTAAAATACACACAAACCCAACACAAACCCCACAGCTGTCTTCCTGCCTCCTAGCAGAGCATCCCAATAGTCTCTCGTGGTCGATCTGTACCTGCTGCGTCACCTAGCAAATAATACGCCTCCTCGAGACTTAACTAGTCGAATCAACTTCCGCAACCTAGGTCAGCTCCCTTGCTAAACCTTATGGGAATACCATCATCTATGACTCGAGCTAAAACACCCAACCCACAGAAAACCACTATTTACATACTTCCGTCATCTGTGCCTTCAAGTCAATAGTCTAGGTTGTTCACCAGAACCGTTTACCTCTAAACCTGAATGTGCCATAACCACATATAATGAGGTCTACCTCTGCTCCTGTCCCTACTAGGTTTGACAATGCTAGACAATACCTTGACAATACTGGACAATGTTGAACAATACTCCACAATACCTGATATCCTACCCCACAGTTGCAGTGTAGCTCGGTCAATACTTATAGTCTGTGGACTGCTGACGCTGCTCGGCTGCCACATCCCCCAAAGCTGCCACTTCCCTGTCCTGGACACCTCAGGCAGGACATTTCCAAGCTGGCTCCTCACAGCCTTTCCCCGGCTACGCGTTCCCAGTGTTTCCCGAACTAAACGCGAGGGTCCTGCAGCCTCTCAGGTTCTGCGATGGAAGAGTCAGCTTTGTGCCAGGCTGACACAGCCAACCATCCACTCTGCTACCAACTTGTTGGGAGGGACTCCACGGTATGCCAGAATATGGCTGGTGGTCTGCCTGACTTTGAGGGCCCAAACCTCCCCTGAATAAACAGAGGACAAAGCAAATAAAACCAGCATGGATCCATACAAGAACATGGGCATTCTCTGGTACATCTCAGCTCTCCATGGTGTGCAGCATAATTTTGTGCAAGTATTTCGTCATCACCTGGGCCCTTCCCTGAAAAACCTATCATCACAAGGGACTGAGTATCAAGAGTACTATTACCTATAGGAGAACCCATAGGTGTTATTCTACTGGTCCTAGCATGTCAGTTGGCTGGCCTGTCCCGTCCCCAAGAAACAATCTATTGCATTGTTGCAGAGTAATGGGCTTACCATTGGTTCATACCCTTTGCCATCCGCCCCAGGCTTTCTAAGCTGTGATTGGTTAGAGCTGACCTCCCCAGGCCTGAGACTCGATTAAGTTATTAGCCCTCTGTACGATTATGTGTCTGTATTGTAACTTGTGTATACCACCTTTGCTTATGAGAAGGCGCTGTTCACGTGGCAACACTTGCTGTCTGCGTCTGACTTGCTGGGATCGGCTCTGCTTTCCCACCATGGATGACTGTCTGTTGTCTCGTTTGGCTGTACAACGTGTTTAGGGACCACAGAATTGAGCTCTGCATCTGACAGTTATGA
The DNA here is from genome assembly GCF_040938575.1 of Ambystoma mexicanum. Lineage (NCBI taxonomy): Eukaryota > Metazoa > Chordata > Amphibia > Caudata > Ambystomatidae > Ambystoma > Ambystoma mexicanum. The sequence continues at coordinate 677,661,594 of NC_090934.1, forward strand.
GGATTTATTCTGTTTGCTGCAGCTGGTCCCTTTGTCATCTGGAGATTGCAATGTGTCTCTGACCCTGGCTGTGAGCTTGCTTCATGCTCTGTGCCACCTGAATCAGCTCTCCCCGTCTCTGCTTTGTGGTTTTTGGGCCTTCTGTAATTTTCTTTAGACATATAATCTAATTCTACATGTCCATGTTATGCTAAGTACTCTATATGTTAGTCACACTTGGTCCTATCAAGTTGCATATATATCCCTGTAGTCCCATAGGGTTGTTCGCGTAGGGCATCTGCAAGCTTGCTCAGGATCTCGTGTGCCTTGCAGTTCTGTGTTACTGCATTTGGCTAATGAAAAAACAATAAAAGAATTGACAATATATATATATATCTGCCCTCTAGCTATAGAAATGTGTAAGCATGCCCTTCCTGTATGCGAATGTGTGTTTCTGTGATGCGGTGAAGAGTTGCGAGTGTGCTTCATGTCTAACGCTGCTGTTTTGTGGTGTCACTAATGATGTCAGCACTGTGGCTTCTTGGTGCTTAGTCGAGGCTGTCCATATAGGTTTCTCTGACCACGATCTCTGGCTCTTCTCGTATAATGTGAAGACTTGCATGGTATTTGGACGGTATGGCTGATTGAGAGGATACCTTTCAGTGTACTTGTCAATCATTGGTGCACTCGGGATTCATCCGAAATAAGATGGGTGGCTGTGAGCATTTCTGGCTCTTCGTCTCAATATCAGTCTGGGGGTAATGAGGGGCATCTTCGAGACCCTCTCTTCAGTAGTTGTGTGCCCTTTGTCCCAATGGATGGAAGCGGGTCCATGCACACACCCCGATGCCACCTGTGCTGCTGAATTCCTCATAAGAGAGCTTTTCCCACAATGGGGAGTGTGCAAAGTCCTTTGGTCTGACAACGGACCACACTTTGTGAATTAATTGTTTGAACACATCACAATCCTATTAGGTATTAAGCACAAGTTCTCTTCCGCTCATCACCCACAGGCAAACAGAACTTTTGAAAGGCTCAATGGCCTCCTCAAAGAGAGGATAGCCAAATTAAAAAAAACACCCTGAACAAAGGATGGCTCCACTGTCTACTGTTAGACTTATTGACACTATGAAATCAGCCCAGATCATACCATCACCCGACTCATGAGCTGGTGAGAGGGCGTCGGATGCACACACCTCTTGCTTCTCCTACTAGAGCGCGAACATATGCCCATAGTACCGTTGTTATTTTTGGAATTGAAATGCATGAATATTTGGCTGCTATGACAGCAAGTATTTCTTTAATATCCCAACAGATTTGCAAGTCAGGTGGCATCGAAGAGGAATGATAAAGACAACCAGCAGCCCGACCTACAGAGTTTGCTCCAACCCCCTACCCCATACATTGGTGATCTTATTAATGTAAAAAACTTTAACAGATTCTGGCACAAACCAAGATTTGGTGGCCCTTCGTGGTGGAGGAGGTCACTCCCACCACTGTCAAAGTACAAGGAAGGAGAGCCTGGCTTCACCTCAGCGATGTTAAACCCTGCAAACACCAGACCCACCTGCCCTCAACCCCAGAGGTTGAGACAGAAAAAGGAGTGACAAGGATCCTGACAAGATCAGCAACAAGGAGCAGACAACGTTTAAGAGAGGGACAATACAACATTGTTTTCTTTTTACAGAGACAACTAACCAGGTAGACTGAATATTTCCCCCAATGAAAACATTCTCACCTGCACATTAAAAAATGACCCGCATTTTGAAAAAAAACAGAAACACCTTCTCACACCCTGTTATTCGCTGTTACCTCTAAGAACATTACTGTATATAATTCTTGCTTTTGTAATTGACAACTATAAGACATTCAAGACAAGGTGCCTCTTATTTCACTGTTAGTAAACACTAAAACCAGGTTTGTTTCCAAATGCATCTTTTTAGCAATTATGATGCAATTTTTCCTATAGGTATCCACTAGCAGCTAGAAGATAAACGTGAAAGTATTGAGTAAAACGTGAAGAAAATGGATCTTTTTAATTCCTTGGTACGCAAACCGCCTAAAGGCCATGCCCCCTTACATCAAGTGGACACGTTAGCAGTGATGACTGTAGCTGCCTTTTTTTACCTTCCGCTGTCTCCATCTCTTTATTTTCCTGGCAGTACGAGAAGTGATTCTATATAATGTACTCAAGCAAATGTATACTAACATGACACCTATACCTATGTTGGATGAAGCAACAATCCAATCCTTCTCTGTTGCTACTAAACAGAATAAAATATTAAGACTGGATACTTGCACAAATTTCAAGCACATAATTGCTTACATAGCTGGATCTGCCCAAGTAAATAATAACTTGTGGTATCAGCACATCACCGAGGTAGGAAGAGGGACATCCGATGATGACTGCTATGCGTGTTCTTTCATTCCCTATGCTATGGGTGCTTCCAGGGCCTTCATAATCACAAAAAACACCTGAAGAAAATGCACATTGCCTGACCCTTCTAGCACTCTGTTTAACACGAGGACAATTCCAAGGGCAAACTGCGTCCTTAGTATGGGTAAATAAAGCAAAGTCCCAACGAGAAGATAATTATGTGCAAGGGGCTAAATCCAAAATAAAAAAAGGAGACAATAAACCAGGCAATAAGATATGAAGCACCCAGAGCAGGAGTTAGATCCGAATAGAATAAAATGTTGCAATACAATGATAAAACGGAGAAAGAAATAAGGGGATGTTGGGAGCGAGAACAGCTGCAAATAAAAGGGATACTGCTCACACCTGAGGGGTGGACCGACAAGCTAGTAGTATGCAAAGCATTGACATTATTGGAACAATGGTAAGAGGTTGTGGTAAATGCAGATAAGCTGTGCACTGACCACTGGCCCAACATTACAAAATTACTCACATGGGCCAATGATGAGGGGTTGGGGGACCCATGCAAAAAGTGGCCTTAGGAAATGCTACTTTGTGCTTCCGAAATAACGGCAAGATAAACGTTGGAATAAATAAAGGGAGTCCTGACGTTCCAGGAATTAAAGTAGGAACTTCAGTATTAATGGATCACTATTGGGCCTGTGGATCCAAAGCATACATGAAACTACCCACAATTGAGCAGAGCAGTGCTCGATGGTATTCGTAAACCTACCTGCTCTGATAATACCGGTACACATTGCAGAGTTCCCTAAGATGGATGCACACTAGAGAAAGAAAAGATCTATCAACCTCAAACGAGCAAAAAGAGGTAGTAATTATATCTCCCCCAAAAATGGAAGCAGCCCTTGATGAGATACCATGGGAACTTGGGTTCTTCAGCAGGGTAGAAATGTTCTTTGCCTGCATTTTCCCTGGAATACAGGCAACCACAAATGCTAAGTGGTTGAAAATAATCAGGTGGGAGTTATATCAAATGATTAACTGGACAGTGAAGGACTTCAATGACATAAAGGAAGAATTGAGAGCAACAAGGCTCATGACTCTTCAGAACAGATATTTCCTCGACCTAATCCCGCCATGAGGGTGGCATAAGTGCAAAAAAGTGTGCATCTTGTTTTACCTACAAAACCTGCCCACAACGAGGAAAACTGGACCGTTACAGAAGCCACAACCCTCCTGACAGACCTCCATACAAAGATGGAAAAAGAGGTAGAAGAGATAAGGAATGACAACTGGTTCACCTCCTTGTTCTCTTGGATCTCCTCCTGGCTGGTCACTTCATTCAAGGTACTGATAGCAATACTAGTATTGGTGCTACTGGGATTCTGCACTCTGAGAAAAGCAATAAGTCAATGCGCGAAGGCGGCTAAGAAGGCGATAGGGATGAAGATAGTGATAAACATGTATACAACGATACCCAAATGCACACAAACCGAAGACTACCTCATTTAGACTTAAAGCCAAGTCCTATCGTCCCTCCAGAATCCACATTTTGTTATCCATGAGACCCCTGTAATTACATGGCACAATGGATATTCTGCCAACCTGATGGGGAGTGCTGCTATATGACCTGCAGCATAGACGAACACATAAAGCATTCAGGTGACCTGAGGGAGGGTGACAAGGATATGGACACCCAAGACACCCTACAGAGGAGAGGGTCCTCTGAGAGAAGTGGTCGAGGACTCGACCAGCGGGGGGACTGTCAAGAGACAGATGAATGTTTCATCCATGGCATCATCCCCTCCCTTGCCTCTATATGGGAAAAGGGTATCAGTCCTGACAACAGCCGCCCCTCCACCGCCATACTGTAGACATGAAAATTGTTATTCACTAAGACGACCATATCGGCCTTACCCTGGAACGATGGAAGAAGAGATGAGCCAGCATGATCTGGCATACATGGACATGTTGTTGCAAATAAATAACAAAAGCAAGTGGCATCATCCCAGTTCTGACACCTGTAGATGCACAAGACAAAGCAGATATACATTCACCACAAAACTACACGGACATTAGGTCAACCTGCATTTATGCATAAAGAATATACATTGCACTCAATAGACACTAGAAAACATATATTCGAATATATCCGCTGTAACGCACGATGCACAAGAACACACATAAATGCTTGCTTAAAGCAGGAACGCAACAGTAATAATCGGACATTTGGGATAAAATGGATGACGCTGCCATGCTTACATGAATGCGAGAGATTGAAGGAGCATCGAAGCTGCAGGAAAAACAAATTCACTAAACAAGCTAAAAGCACAGAGATTAACAGACCGGACAGAAGCTGCAGAACTCGCCAAGGTTATTCTAGAAAACAGGGGGGTTTGACTGGTGCAGAGGAGCGCATGAGATAATCAGTTCCCAAGCGTAAGACATAGTTCTCTTAGATTAAATAAAGAATCAGACAGCCTTCAATGACAAGGTGCTCATTATTTAAGACTAATGCTAGGAAACAAGTCTTCAGTGGACATAGAGGATAATGGCACCCATAGTAAAATAGGTTAAAATCCTGTTCAAGGCTGAGTATAATAATTAAAAATGGGGTCGCCTCATACGTGACTTAGTGTTGGAGGACAAATGTTATTCATTAGCTGAAGCCATAGAGAAACCAAGACCTTCACTCCCTCCGAATTCTACGAACAAAAGATGCAAAATAGAACCCAGTTTAAAGCTGAAGCCCTGTCTCGTAGCCAAGGAAATCCGAGATGGTGGGTTATAATTGGGAAAGGCGGCACCTGAATGTTGATCCCCTTGCCATAAAATGTTTCTCATGTGCTGATGACCTGTGAAGTAATCAATGTTGGCGAAGCCAATACCAACCAATCATTGCTATCAAATGGTGTTGTTTTGCAACAGTTGCATGAGCCAATCCAAAGGCATGAAGATGACATACAGCTACCATTATCAATTTAGAGGTGGTCCCAGGTGGAGCCATCAGATAGAGTGAAGTCAATCAGAATGTCCACTCGTATAGATAATTACTTCTATGATACAACTATCCCAATCCCACCTTTCCATAGGTTTCAGTAGCCAAGATAATAGTGTGACATATTTTTGCCTTTTTTTTTAATAACACATTTTATTGTTGTGTTACTTTCAAGACAACAAATGCTCAATATACAAACATAACTTACATACATTTGTTTAAGGCACTGTGATTATTCACGATTTCTAGGTACAGTTCGTTAGCACGTATCTTGACAGTTCGCGTGTTGGATCATTCCCATATTCGACAGTGTTATATTTCTGGGTTTCATATTTTGGTTGTTTATCCCGTGGTCTGTTCCCATTTCTGCCAAATTTTGTCAGCTTTCCCGGGGCATCCCCTCGCTAGGTAGACTCGGCTCTCCATTATTATAATGATGTCCACATCAGTTACCCATTGTTCATATTGTGGAGTAGTCTCTGAGCCCCATGGCTGTGCAATATTCCTTTTGGCCAGCCAGCCCTGTGGTCGTTGAAAGCAGGAGTTTTTCGAATCTGGTCATTTCTCCCTCCTCTTCTATCCCCAGTAAAAGAAGTTTTGATTTGTTTGGGACTGGTCGGCCTATGACCCTTGACAATGTGGCACAGCATTTCTACCAGAAGTACTGTATGCATGTGCATTGCCATAGGATATGGTAAAAGGTACCTTCTTCTTGTTTGCATCGTAGGCATTTGGCATCTGTGGTCTTGCTCCACTTGTGTAGTGCCACTCGGGGGTAGTATATTCTGTGCAGAACCTTTAGTTGTATAAGTTGTATCCTCGCCAATATAGCTGTCTCTCTGGGGTACATCAGGGATGACATCCATTCCTCAGGTAGCAGCGGGCCCACATCCCTTTCCCATTTTGCTTTTAGACTACACATTTCTTTTGTAGCAAAGGAGGAAATTGCATTGTACATAATTGATGTAGTTTTGGCATTCATGCTGTCTAAGACTATGTTCCTCTCTATTGGTGTGCACTCTGGCAGGTCTACGAGGTTCGTCATTGGTTTGCTAATTGCATGAGATAGTTGTATGTAGTGATAGTTTTCAGTAGGTGGGAGACCATGAGTGGCCGACAATTCAGCAAAGGGTATGATTTTGCCTTCTTTGATCACCTGTTGGATTGTCAATATTCCTGATGTTTCCCAGTTCGGCCATTTAAGCAATTTTTGCAGTTCCCGGAGGTGGCCATTATTCCAGAGAGGGTGTATGAGGGTGATTTTGTTTTCCCAACCTATATGTCTATGGGATTCCCTCCAGATTTGAGTCATGTGGGCTGATATTGTGCGGGCCGGGGGGCGGCCCCCCATATTGTATAGGCTTTCGATTGGGGGTGTGTCTTGTCTTGCTGCTTTTTCGGCTCGTATATGTGGCAGTGCCGGATTACCGTGCAGTAATATCATTTACAGTCGCCATTTGGCTCGCCCAGTAGTGTGTTTGGATGTTTGGGAGCCCGATCCCTCCCTCCCACATAGAGCGTTGAAGGGTGCTTAGCGCTATCCTCGGGTGTTTCCCGTCCCATAATAGTTTCCGTAGTATTTTATCTATTTTGCGAAATTCTGCTGTGGGGATGAATAGCGGGGAATTTTGTAATATATATAAGAAGCGGGGTAGCGAAGCATTTTGAAGAGTGCTGCTCTTCCTAGCAGGGTCAGTGGCAACAACCCCCAGTGGCCTACATCTTGTGCAAAACGTTTTATAATTGGATGTAGATTATGGGACACATAGATTTCCAGTCTGTTAGAGATCAGGATGCCCAGATATCGGAATTGGTTCAGTTCGATTTTGTATGGGGAGCCCTCTGGAGGTGTACAGTCTAGCCCCTTAACCGGGAAGAGCAGTGATTTTGTCCAGTTCACTTGCAAGCCGCTGAAGGTACCATATTTTATCAGTATTTGTGTAACTATGGGAAAAGAGACTGCCGGATCACCAAAATAAATCAGCAGGTCATCTGCGTAGAGAGATACCTTGTCCTCCCAGGTTGGATTCCATCGGAAGCCGGACCACGTTGTTGTATTTCGGAGCATTATTGCCAGTGGCTCAATAATCAGCGCAAATAGCATAGCAGATAGTGGGCAACGTTGTATGGTTCCTTTCCCCAGTTGTATGTTGCGGGAGGGCCAGCCGTTCACCCTCACTTCTGCTATGGGGCATTGCACAAGAGCTGGACCCAGTTTATGAATTGTTCCCCAAAGCCTATTTTCCTCATGATTAACCATATCGCCTCTCAATGGACCGAGTCAAAGGCTTTCTCGAAATCAATGGCTAGTAGCGCCAGTGATTGCTGTAGGGACGGTGCTCTTCCAAGCGCTAAGTGTAGTTTACGAATATTCATTCTCGTAGATCTCTGCGGCATAAAGCCACATCGATCAGGATGGAACAGGGATGTGATTACATTTTGAAGTCTATTAGCTAGTACCTTCGCCAGCATCTTGGCTTCGGTGTTGATTAGGGATATGGGTCTGTAGGAACTGCATTCGTCCGGGGGTTTGCCCTCTTTTGGTATTATTATTATGGTGGCTTTACGTAGGTCCATCAGAAGTATCCCTTCTCTTTTAAAGTATTCAAACATATTGAGCAGATGGGTTGCAATGTCTAGGTGGCTTAGTTTTTTCCAAATGTCAACTGGGAAGCCATTTGGGCCTGGGGTTTTGCCTGATTGGAGTTGGGAGATGGCTGCCGTTATTTCTTCCTCTGTTAGTTTACTTTCTAGTGTGGCCATTTGCTCTGGGGTAAGTGTAGGGAGGTCTATCTCATCTAGTTCTGTGGTCACTATTAGGGTATTTGGGGGGATATAGAGCTCTTCGTAGTATTTTGCAAAGCATTCTGCTATTTCTTATCCGTTAAGACCTGCTCAGCGTTTGTATCTTTAACCCTTCTGATTTGTCGATGCCCCTCATCTCGTTTTTTGAGCCATGCTAACATTTTGCCCGCTTTTCCCCCCTTTCATACAGACATGCCTTCATGGCTTGGTGTGCCTTCTTGGCGCAGTTCAGTGACAGATTATGTAATTTCTTTTGCGCTAGTACTAGTTCTCTATTTGTCTCTGGCTTGTTATTTTCTATATGTTGTATTTCTTTGTGTAACACCTCTTTTTCAGCATCCATAATTTCTTTCCGGTGTTTCTTTTTCTGTGCTGTCGTCCATGAGAGGATTTCTCCCCTCAGTACCGGTCTGTAAGCTTCCCAAAATATCCCCCCCGTGCCTTCCCCCTAAAAATATCAAATGGACAATAAGTCCAAATGGCTATGAACTACTGCACACTGTCACTGCACCCTACACCCAATATAGTGCCTGGGCTCCCCCACCTGCTCCCACCACAGTTTCTGGGCTCTCCCCACCCCACCACAGACCCTGGGCTCTCGCCACCCTGCTCCCACTAATGTCCCTGGGCTTTCCCCACCCTGCTCCACCACTATGCCATGCCCCACTGCCCCACCCTGCTCCCACCACAGTCCCTTGGCTCGCCCCACCCATCTCCCAGCATAAACCCAGGGCCAGTGGCGGCTGGTGAATTTTTAAGTGGAGGGGCTTAAATATTTCTCCCAGATATGCCACAGCAACCGAGCATAGCGAGGGAGCCCGAGCCAATCAAAGTTGGTTGGCCGGGTTTCCTCCCCCAGGAAATCTTTTAAAATAATGGGTTAAAATGTTGCATTTTAGAGAATAATTTTTTTAAAAATTGGGTAAAAAGCCAAACAGTTTGAAATTGGCACTGAGGGGCCCAGGAGGCATGGTATTTTTTATTGGACATCTATAGTAGAGTTCCAGTAAAATGATATCATCCCTGTCCACTGGGCCTTACAGCATTTAACACACTCACACAATCAACGTGATTATGTGTGTATGCAAAGTGGTGGGGCCTCAGGGGGCAGACATGGTATTTTCTACTGGACAGCTCTGATAGATGTCCAGTAAGCAAATACCATCCCTGATGACTGGGCTCCAAAGCGACTCAGACGGAGAGCTCAATTTGGGAGGTGGGTAAGGGGATTGTGCAACAAAGGAATTTTTAAAATGCCATTGTTATACAACCCTCTCCCTACTCACCAAAATCAGCTCCACGGACCAACACAAACACACACATTCACAAAGCAAACACTATCATTCACACAAGTACCCATCATCATACACTCACACATAACCCAAGCAAACACGCGTCCATACACAAACAAATAAAAGATAAATTAACATAAACGTACCTTCTGCCCCGGTCCTGAAGTTCCCTCCCCAGCACTCCAGCTCCTGCATCATGAACAGGAATCGGGAAGCAAGAGCCTCCGGGTTCCTGCACATGCATGCAGGGGTCTGGGTGTGGGTGCTGAAATGCCCTGCTCCAGCCTGATCTGTCTGTATGTGCAAGGAGCTGCTGGAGCTCCCCCTTGCACATACAGACATGCAGTTCCCCAGCCAGCATTTCCAAGGAGCTATGCAAGGCTGGCAAAGCAAAGCACCTCCAGCCTTGCATGGCTCATTGAGCATGTGTGGCGAGGGAACTGAACTGTCAAAGAGAAACATTGTTTCCCTTTGACAGTTCAGCTAGCCCAGGAGCACTCCCTCAGCTGGAAAAAGCAGCAGAGGGAAGTGGTCAGTGTTTCACTGGGTTGGCCCCTCAGCTCCGCCATATGGGTGAGGGGGCCACTGGGTTGACGCCCCCTCACCCATTATGGATGAGCCGTATCTGCGAGGGGCTCCCCCTGTCCAGCTTTTCCTTTCCTCCCTTTAAAAAAAATAAAAGAAGCATTTAAAAAAAAAAAATGTTTACCTTTCAGATTGGGGCGCCCCACTGTTTGAATACCGCTGATCTAGAGACTATAAGAACTGGTATATCCTGCAGGTTGTTTTAAATGTTACATACCAAGCCTACCAGCAGCACAGCAAGTACCCCCAGCCTATTCCATGCAATCCGCAGGCAGGTTTGTGTACTGACAACGATTGTATACTTTTATATGCAGCATATACTTTGCAAAGCGACAAGGGTTCTAAAAGCTTTATAGACCTCGCCCTTGGGCTGCACCTTTTGGGCTTCAACTCCCATGATTCTTCACTATTGACTATGCGGGCTACAGACCATAGGAGTCGAACTCCAAAGTATCTGTAGTGCCACTTAATGAGTAATCATGCTATATATTATTAAGAACGACATAGGTCATGATAGCTTTATTTGGTCAGGAGGTTTAGGCCCATAAACTTCATTACATTTCCTCTCTGTGCTCGAGTTTTCAACTCAGTCTCAGGCACATAACACTCGGTACAGCACTTAGAATCAGGGCCGACGATAGGCGTTTGCAGCATGTACAGCTGCACTTGGCCCCGTGCCTGCTAGGGCCCCGCACTGAGGGAGCTGCTGACTACCTCTTGCAGGCTGCAGTGTGGGTCATGTGCTCAGAGTCCCTAATCTTACTGCAGTCCACTCTGAGCTCACAGGCAGCCAGGGGAGTTGCTAGGTCTGGAAAAGACTGTGGCTAAGCTGATGTTGGTACTGTTGGGACTGGGGGCTAGCTAGTCTTTTGGCTGTAGCTCCTGAGATTCTATCCGGGGCTACAACCAAAAGATCAGGGGCTATAGCCCCATTACCCACCCCCCCCAGCAACGCCCCTGCAGGCAGCACACGCTGCAGCATGCATAATGACGGAGAAGCTTGCTGGAATATCTTATGCAAAAGCGGCTGTTCCTCGAGGTATGGCTCCCTTTTCTTCAGGTGAGGTAACCTGTCACCTGTCAACCTCCTGTTGCAGCTCTGGAGAGACAAACACCCCACCTTCCCCTCCCAGCGGCCAAATAGGCACTGCAGGCATCATAAGCACTGCTGATCACTTTCTTTCTTAAAGCAGAGCGTTTAAAGTGGTTGCAATTTACTATTGATGGACTATTTAAGAGACCATTGTTGTGTTAAGAACAGTAAGCGTCCTAATATCTGTGCCTTCTTCCAGCACAATTAAACATATTGCTTTTACCGTTTTAGCTATTTGCCTTATTTCCACATGTTTATATTTCCCAAGCCAAAAAATCGTTTAAGTAGAATGTAAAATATTGCTTACATTATATATGAAGCATGCAAGTGAGCCAAGGATGTGACAAGAGAGGATGTCATCTTAGAGACTGGGTTGGATATTTTCTCTGGTTCTGGCCCTGTACTGATTTTCAGGGCACAAGTCGATACATGTGGGTGGACAGCAACCGCCCACATTTTTTCAACGGGTAGAAGCAACCCCAGTTCTGTGTTTTTGAGGCCAGCATTACAAAAATGTGCTTGCTCAAGTGTTCAGCTACTAGGATTTTGCACCAGGTTGTCATGTTTTCAATGCAGACGCTTACCCACAAGAACACATAAAAGTGCACGTCTCATGTTTGGATTTTGCTAGTGTAGTTATTGGAAATTCTCCTTTCAGATTACCATGGTTTTTCGCTGCTGCCTACATACGTAGTTGTCATTATCTTGTGATGTCACTTCCTGCGATGTCACTTCCTCTGACGTTATGAAATGCAAATTAAGGGGCCTTCACTTAATTTGCTGCACTTGGCCCTGCATATCCTAGGGCCGTCCCTGCTTAGAATATTGGTAAAGCGCTCTCATTAGACAATCCATGGGCTATAATAACCAGAAAAGCCTGCAGATTGTTTTTTAGCACCCACGGATAAGGGGCCAGCCAATCAGGTGCAGGGAACTTCAGCTAAATCTGCAGATACAAGCCCGCATTCCACCCTGTGGATGGTACTGTTCTCCCCAAGTCTTTCATGTCCCTCTGTCCAGGTGCAGCTGCCCTTGCCCACTAACTTCCTACCACCTGTCACGTTCCCCACTCACCCTCCCTCACACCCTCACTTACCTCCTCTCTGTCCGATCCATGATTGCTGCTGGTCTCTCCTGCTGCATCATGGAAATGGAAGACGGGCTCCACTTGGAGCTTGTCTTCTATTCCTAGGACTGCTACAGCTGCAATCCTCATTCACATTGTGGGTTCATTTTCTTTCTTACAGAAATGCTATTGGCACCTCTGTCCTCAGCCACGGGGTGCTAGTAACAATAACACCCGCAGCGGTTGGCTGGATCCTGCGGTAATGGCGTCAGGACACTTCATTAAGTAACATGGGCCTGTTACCAGCCGATACAGCCCGCTGCCGCTGGTGTTACTGTTATAGTATATGGTAATGTTAAAGGGCTTTTGCACCGTGCACTATCACCAACAGAATGGTCCCTTGGCGCTCCAGGAGATCTGAAAGGAGAGTGTGGAAGGGGGAGGTGAGGGACTTAGTAGGGTATAGCAGGAATAGGTAGAGTGAGAGTTGTGATGTCCTATTGATAGCCTCAGTTCGGTTTGCACCGTTCGCTGAGTTTTGGTGCGATTCTCAGGTCGGTACAATTCCCATGTGCTGTTGTGCATGGCTATGTGTTTGTTTTGTTATTGCAGTGTGGTGAAGTGCATGCGGACTGTTGTGCAGAGAAGTGGTTGTGTGTGTTTGCCTTGGAGAAGTGTATGCAGAAATTGAAGTTTTAGAGCACATGTGGATCATGTTCAGTTTGTGATCAAACAGCAAGCAGTACCTCCATAGATATAGGATGGCATTCTCTGTGGGTACAGAAACATTTTACAAATTGTAACATGAATAGCTTGATTTATCTTATCACTTGCCAGTGTGGACTCCAATATGTTGGAATGACAAATAGACCTGTCAAAAAACAAATAATTGAGCACAAATCATGTATTCGGAGAAGGAAAGAACATGCACCCATGGTAGCACATTACATAGAAAAGGGGCATAGAGAAATGAATCTCAAATGACTGTGTTGGAAAAGATTACAACACCACAGTGAGGCAGTGATGTTAATGCTATGCTCCTTAAGAGAGAACAGTGCTGGATTTTTAGATTAGGCACAGATAGGTGGGGCCAAATGACAACATCCCACGACAGCAATTGTCGGTCACCTATACTACATACAGCATATTTGAACAACCTCTTTGGGAATAATACCTTGTCCCAAGTGATTATCATATACCATAACTATAGAAAAACCAAGATCAATATGAATGCCATCAATTGAAACAATATTGATTATACACTTTAGGAGTAGATTCACTCAAATAGGATATTGGTGTTCACCCTGGAACACATTCATTATTTCTACCAGACATATAGTATGTAATTAAAATACTTTTTCTTAGACTATACACTCTTTGACATGGGACTGTAAATAGAATTCATAAATGTGTCCTTGATGTAAAATGAGGGGTAGGTTGTACAATTCGAACATCACGTGGAGAATTTTGATTAAGTAGCTGATTTGTAAAATGGAAATCAGTTTGTCTCAGTTCAAATAATATTTATTTATGTATTGGATATTTATAAGGCGCTTATACAAGACAGTGTTTCAAAAGCCCCACAAGGCACAAGGGAAGGGAGCAAATAAACAATGCAACTGAAAATAAATAAATAGAAACGGACAGTGTGCAAGTGCAGTGAAAGAAAAAGGAAAAGGGGATTGTGGGGGGATAGGTGCTATTAGGGTCCCCTAGGCGTGGAATGCTAGAAGTGCCTGTTGGGGAGGCAACAGGTAAGTGCATGGGCAGAGACATCCCAGGCGAAGAGGGAGGTCTACCACCCAACAGGTAAGTGCAGGGCGGAGGCAAACCATCAGACAAGCAGATGTGGGCCATGAGGGCAGTGCAGGGGTGGGTGCAGAGGGTGATTGGGCAGAAGGCCCAGACCCTACTGGACTCTTAAGGGACCAGGCCGCCAATCTCAGCAACAGAGGGGATGGTTAGTACAGGAAGGGGAAGGAGGAGCAAAAGAGAGAAAGGTCTTAGGTTGTTTGCAGAACTTGAGGTGGTCCTGTTTAAGACAGAGAGAGAGAGAGGGAGACTGTTCCATAGGAGGGAGCCAGCTGAAGAGAGAGAACTGCCCCCAGCTCTCTGCTTGCAGAAGCGTTTGATCAGCAGGGAGTTGGAGCCAGAAGATCGAGGAGATCTGGAAGGAGAGTATTTAGTAAGAGAGTTGCAGGTAGCGTAGTCCCAGGCCCCAGACAGCCTTGTGGATGACACAAAGGGTCTTGAATTTGATCCTTGCAGCAACTGGGAGCCAGTGGAGGGATACGGTCTCAGGGCTTGAGGTCAAGGATATGTCTTGCAGCCCTAGTCTGGATTAGTTGAAGAGGATAGAGCGAAGAAAGAGGCAGGTTGAGGAAGAGACTGTTAGATTAATCTAGCCTGAAGAGGACCAGAGGTCTAGAGATATTGAGCCTTTGGGGAAGGTGAGGAAAGGGAGAATTCCTCTAAGGAGGTGAAGTTGAAAGTGGACCTTCCTGGCTAGGTTCAAGAAATGAGGAGTAAAGGAGAGAGATGGGTTAAAGATGACCCCAAGGTTTCTGGCCTCAGTGGAAGAAGAGGGAGGTTAACCCATAGAGGACAGCCAGAGTGCAGGAGGGAAATGGGGAGAAGGTGTCCCGATAGGAAGGATATCGGTTTTACTGGCATTAAAGCAGAGATTATTGGAGGTACACCAAGACTGAAAGCAGACAGGCATCAGGGATGATAGAGGAGGAAGAGGAGGAGGAAGAGGGGAGCTTGTAGTAGAGTTGTGTGTCATCTGCATTACACTGGAAATAAGGAGAGAAGGCAGCTAATCAGGTGAGCAAGAGGTGCTAGGTACATGTTGAAAAGCCAGGGTGAGAGGATAGAGCCCTGGGGAATACCACATGTAGAAAGAGTAGTGGAGGAGAAGGAGCACCTGGGAAGGGCAGTGTGAAAAACCTGAAGTTGTCTCACTTACTAGTCCCCAGGGATCTGTCATCCAGGTGGCCAGGACACGACCATCGCTATTGGACCCAGATCCTGGGGGTGGACCAGTGAGGGAGGATCACCTGGATGGGTGGTCCTCATGGGGTGGAAGTGGACACTGACGGGTGAGATGCGGTATCCCCCTCTTATACCTTTTCCCCATCCTACCCCGTAGGATACTCGAACACTCTACCCCCTTTTTCCAACACAAACAGTTTCAAACATCACAAAAGACGACGGACAAACAGCAAAGCCGTGTACCTGACATGTCCCAATGCCAGGGTCAGGCAAAGGCTGGCATTTGACCAGAATCACACACCCGAGGGCCCCCTTCCCTTCCCCACAGGGATAAAAGGTGGCGCATGAGCGCACAATACGAGCAAGGAAGACTGCACGACGAGAGAGCTAACTCAGCACGGCAGTTCAAGAGGAGGGGAAAGAAGTAGAGAACCGAGAGGGTGACAAGGTGAGAAGGGACCTTTCCCTTTCCGAGTCAGGTCCATGAAACCTCCACAGAAGGAATCGTAAGACCGCGAACAACAGCCAGCGTATGATGCAGCAGTTTTCAATGGTACACAAGGCCCTCCTCCGCTGATAACCAAGCTGAGGGGAGACGCTTGCCACTGTGGTACCGGCCTTGACTCCAGAAGCAAGAAAAGCCAAGTGGTTCATCACAGCTGGTGAGTCGAGGAGAGAGCTGATAAGAAACCGAACTGTATTTGAACAAAAGTAGCAAAGCAGCTAATTGAAGAAAGTACATTGAACTGTTGTTTTGATAGAAGAGGGGAAAACCAGCTACAAAGGAGTCAGACACCACATGGGTTTCGCTTGAGAAACTCTGGCCGAATACCTTATGGTTGAAACTACCGTTACCAGAAAGGCTTGGGAATGGCGTGAGAAGAGAGTCGAAGTGGTCATACGGGGGTCTACTAAAATCCTCTGTATAGTTGAAAGTCTTTAGCCGACAAATGAAGGTAAAGCTAAGGGAAGTGAATCTCGCATCGTAAGAACTGTTAAAGGAACTGTGTGAATTACAAAAGTTGGCCAGAGTGAACCCGACAGAGGGATGACAATGAACAGGGGGAAAAGTCCTAACATACAGCGTGTTGATAAGAGTGAACCCGACAGAGGGATGTCCACCGTGAACTGTTTAAAAAAGACATTAAGATTTGTGAATGTCACAGATGAGATTCTGTTGAAAGCTGTAGTGAACCTGACGGAGGGAGGCTGACATTTGAGAGGGGTCTGAGCCCGGAAGAGGGGGACCCAGCGGTGGAGAACCATCACTCTAAAGACAGGTAGAAAATAACTTTTGTTTACTTGTTTTGAATATATCAGGCCTTCGGAAGCCTGAGATTGAAACACCGAAGGTTCTGATATTGCTGGGAACTTTCTGGGGATCTAAGCCCGGAAGAGGGGGATCCAGGGGTGAAAAGACATCACCCAACGTGAAAGCGGAAAGGAATTTTTGTTTATTATTCGGGAACACATCACATCTTCGGAGGCAAGAGACTTTTTGCAGAAAAGAGACTTTAACACCGAAGACCCTGATAGTTGGGAGTGGAACTGTTAGCTCGTGCTGGGAAAGCTCGGGCGTGTGCTGTGCTTCAGAGTCCCACCTTTTCCCATGCTCAAAACGTTGGGAAGGGAGACCTTGACTACCGCATCCTGCCTTATTATTTGTGAACACTTCCTTCTTTCCTGTAAACCCTATACCACACTTTTTGTTTGTGTTTAGCGTAAGGAGTTTGGGAGAAACCTGCAGGTGTCTCCGGAACTGTACCCCGGGATCTGTCATCCAGGTGAGACGGCCCTCCCTATTGGACGCAGTTCCTGTAGGTGGACCAGTGAGGGAGGATCACCTGGATGGGGGGTCCTTTGGGAGTGGAACGGGAACACCTGTGGGTGAGATGGGATATTCTCCTTCTATTAACCCCTCTTTCCCATCTTATTACATAGGACACTCAACTCTGCCCCACCACCCCTTTTCCGACACAAACACTTTCGCACAACACAAAAGACAATGGACTAACATCAGAGACGTTTACCTGACATGTCCCGATAAACAAGGGTCATGCAAAGTCAGGCAATTGACCAGAATCACACACACCTGACGGCCCTTTCCATTCCCCACAGGGATAAAATGTGGAGCACGAGAGCACAGGACGAGAAAGGCAGACCACATGACAGTTCAAGAGAAGGCGAAAAACGGCATATACCAAGACGGTGACAAGGAGAGAAGCGACCTTGCCGTTTCCAATTAAGGCCTGTGAAACCTCCGCAGACGGAAGCATAAAACCGCAGACAATAGCAAACGTGTGTTGCAGCAGGTATCAGCGGTACACAAGACCCTCCCCCGCTGATTGCCAAGCCGGGGAGAAAGACTTGTCTCTGTGGTACCAACCTGGACTCCAAAGAAAAGGAAAGAGAAGCGGTTCATCACAGCCGGTGAGTCGAGGGGAGGAGAGTCGATAAGAAACCGAGCGGTGTTGAACAAAAAGTAGAAAACGGCTGATTTGAACTGTAAAAGAACCATTCATGAAAAAAGGGGACAACTAGCAACAGAGAAGTCCGACACCTCGTGGGTGCTCAAGTAGGAAACTCTGGGCGATTACCCGACGATAGAAACTACCGTAACCAGAAGGCCTTAGGAAAGGTGAAAGGGGGGGGTCAAAATGGTCATACAGTGGCCTTGTCAAATCCTCCGTATAATCGAAAGACTTTGACAACCCTGTACCCTTAGAGTATGTTGTTGGGCACCTGTGTGTGGCCCACAGAGCAGAGTATGGGCTGGTGGCAGCTCCAGGCTGAATTTGACAGGCGCTATGAGTATCCTCCATTTTTGGGATACCCAGGCCCTGCCATAGGAATCAGTGGATTCCTGATAGGAGACAAGATGGGCCTGTGGCCTCTTGGTTTCTATCACCTGTTACCTTGTTTTCCCAAAGTCATGGGAAGCCCTGACTCTGTCCCTTCTCCTGACTGACTGTTGGGTGGAAGTTCCATATATGGTATTGTGGGGAAGTCCAGACCAGACTGGCTGGAGCCTTCCCAGTGACTGTATGTTGAGGGTACACCCTTGGGGTGGGACCTGGGTGAATGGAGTGTGTGACCAATATACGGATGGAGTGGATGGAAAGGATGGGGTGGATGGTAGTGGAGTGGATGGAACGGATGGGGTGGATGGAACGGATGGAGTAGATGGAACAGATGGAGTGGATGGAACGGATGGAGTCGATGGCACGGATGGAGTCGATGGCACGGATGGAGCGGTTGGTAGTGGATTGGATGGTAGTGGATTGGATCGAACGGATGGAAAGGATGCAACGGATGGAGTAGATGGAACAGACGGAGTGGATGGAACGGATAGAGTGGATGGAACGGATAGAGTGGAAGGAACGGAGAGAGTGGATGAAACGGATAGAGTGTATGGAACGGATAGAGTGGATGATAGTGGAGTGGATGCAACGGATGGAGTGGATGGAACGGATGGAACAGATGGAGTGGATGGAACAGATGGAATGGATGGAACAGATGGAATGGATGGAACAGATGGAGTGGATGGAACGGATGGAGTGGATGGAATGGATGGTACGTATGGAGTGGATGGTAGTAGAGAGGACTGTAGTGGAGTGAATGATAGTGGAGGGGATGGAACGGATGGAGTGGATGGAACGGATGGAACAGATGGAGTGGATGGAACAGATGGAGTGGATGGAACGGATAGAGTGGATGGTAGTGGAGTGGATGGAACGGATGGAGTGGATGGAACGGATGGAACAGATGGAGTGGATGGAACAGATGGAGTGGATGATAGTGGAACGGATGGAACGGATGGAGTGGATGGAACGGATGGAACAGATGGAGTGGATGGAACGGATGGAGTGGATGAAACGGCTGGAGTGGATGAAACGGCTGGAGTGGATGGAACAGATGGAGTGGATGGAAGGATGGAATGGATGGAACGGATCGAGTGGATGGAGTGGATGGAACGGATGGAGTGGATGGAGTGAATGGTAGTGGAGTGGATGGAACGGATGAAGTGGATGGAACGGATGGAGTGGATGGAACGGCAGTGGATGGTAGTGGAGTGGATGGTAAGGATGGAGTGGATGGAACAGATGGAACTGATGGAGTGGATGGAATGGATGGAGTGGCGGAGTGGATCAAATTGGATGACTTGAATGGAACTGGATGACATGGATGGAACTGGCCGATTGGAGGGGAATAGGTAGTACTGGATAGAACCGGATGAAACGAACGGAACGGATGGAGTGGATTGAATGAACGAATGCATGGAGTGAATAGAATCAGATACATTGATGAAACTGGACAAAGTAAATAGCACTGGGCGGAAGAGACGGAACCGAACAGAGTGGATGGAACTGGACTGAGTGGATGGAACTGGACTGAGTGGATGGAACCGGACAGAGCGGATGGAACCGGACAGAGCGGATGGAACCGGACAGAGCGGATGGAACCGGACAGAGCGGATGGAACCGGACAGAGCGGGACAGAGCGGATGGAATTGTTGCCAAATATCTGTATCCCCCTATATATGCTATATAGCTGTAGCCCCGTATATCTGTATTCCCATATATACCTGTATCGACCCCTGTCACTATTTATCCATATGTCCAACCTTCCTGTATGTCCCCACTGTCCTGTCAACATGCCTTGTCTCAGGCGCTTCTACAGATAACCACCATATCACACCACTACGATTACTCTCTACTATACATCATCATTCAACTAGAACACAGCTATACTCCATATAATTCGGCCTGGCTGTTCACTTACGAATACAACCCCATGCACACCTCATCACCCTAATAAAACGCAGCTAGCTGAGCACATTCCAGCCTAGCTGTTCACATAGGCGTTCCTCAGGCCTAACACAACCAGAACCCAGTCTGAGTGTCTACCCACCAGACTGCACACATCCAACTGATATCTTCAGCAACACACCTATCGCTAGAAAGCAGCTTTCATCCAACAACACCAGCTGCACACATATCCGCTGCACCCATGCTCCATACTACTATCTCTCTCTACTGACCTGAACTACGGTTCCCGAGGGCGTTCGACCTACCAGCACTTTGAGGTCATATCAATGATATATAAGGTGCTATATAAATGCCAAGTAACATACCATAAAATAATATTTCATGTTATGGGTGTCTGGTTTCTGGTGTGTGACACAATGAATGAGACAGCCCCGCCGGAAACTGACATGAATGCAGTGTGGTGTGCTGAAAGGATGTGTGCTTGCCCCAATCCACATTCCTTGTTATGGGTATCGTGTCTGGGTGGAAGAGAATGGCCTGAATGCACTGTAATCCTGATTGGCTGCCTGCCTGCATGAATGCCCTTCTGAATGATTGGCTGCCTGAGCCTGGCTCAGCAGAGTGAATGAGAGACAGAACAGTACATCTGGGGACCTCTCACTTACCAGAATTGTTCAGAAGCTGAAGTCAAAACTTGATGCTTAACCTTGAAGCCCAGCTGGAAGAAGAAGAAGGTTTTGCTGCTGCTTGCCGTCGTCAAAATCTGAAAGCTGTTGTGTCTGTCAAGGACTGATCGAAGAGAGGACCTCTTCCCGAGCTACGAGGGAACATCGTGCAGAAGCTGATCATCATCAAGGCCCCCTGAAAGTCAGTCCCAAACCACTGCCAACCGGAGACAAGGTCCAACCGAGAAACATTGAAGTAAGCACCAGGACGTCGAGGCCGTCGACAACCATCACCGTCGACCGAGGTTTGGAGGACCGATGTAACCTCGTCGACCGGAGCCGCAACGCTCCATTGCCTAAGATACTTTGAAATCAATGACTCCCTTGCCATCACTGTCAAACGCTTTGTCCCACCAGATAAAGTCGAGGTCGCTGATGAACCAAGAAGAATCCGCCGGTGGGTTTCCCCCCACCCGAAGACCACAAAGAAGCAGAAGATCTGAAAGGCAGCCGTGGTTGTGTCCCGATCGTCGATGCCAACACCGACCCCCGCTGGTGGAGCTACGCTCTTCATCAAGTACTCTTTGCGGCAATTAATTCTCGTCATCGAGGTGCACTGCATGCCTCATCTTCACAGGACGTCCACGACTGATCGTCGACGAGCACCGCGAAGGTCAAAGCTGCTGTCCCGATGACCGTGTTCACCTTTCTTCGAGGAATCGCAACTCCCTGTGGCTCCTGCTTTAAAGGGAG
The DNA here is from genome assembly GCF_040938575.1 of Ambystoma mexicanum. Lineage (NCBI taxonomy): Eukaryota > Metazoa > Chordata > Amphibia > Caudata > Ambystomatidae > Ambystoma > Ambystoma mexicanum. The sequence goes on from NC_090934.1 coordinate 677,682,970, forward strand.
TTCACCCACGAGGGCTCCGTCTAAGAAACTCTGCTAAACCAGGTACATTGGGGTGGTAGAACATATTCTGGCAGGACACACGACTATCTTAAACATATTTTGACTGGGTGTTAAGATGGATTTCTGAACTCTGTCCTGGAGGGGCAGAGGTTCAGAAGGCCAGCCTAGTTTCTTGGAACAGGGTAACCTCTGGACAAGCCAGATCAATCAGGGTAGCGATGGCGGCGGTCAAGACTAGGTCTCAAGAGGGGTGAGGGTGACTGAAAGCCTGCAATGAGCACACAAAGCAAGGACTCTTACAAATTACTCCAGACAGGTGTTATATTAAAAATATAGACACATTTATTACAAGGCCTTTGTAACATCGACCATAGTAAAGAATCGCGGTAAAACTCCAGTAAACCAACACATCACAATCAATACAATATATATACAAGACCGAAGGGGTCTAAAGAGTTAGAAGCACGAAATATGCAGACCACCTAGATGGGGAGGAAAACAGGCAGTGCAAGTAATCGTTAGACCCAGTTCGACATCAGAGGCCCCCTAACTAGAAGGAAGTCCGAGCCCTACGAAGAGTGGAGCCTTGTGCTCAAAAGTACCTGCACACGCGGGTGCCAACGGGCAAAGGAGAGTCTCTTCAGGGAAATCAGGCAGTTCAGGAAGGTGGACAAAAAGATGGTGAACAAATCCCCGTGACTCAGACAAGGCCTCCAATTGGGGGCAGAAGCAGGGCGTGAGTGTGGGAAAGGGTTTGCTGTTTACAACAGCGGTGGAAAGCCACAGGCTCCTGCGGGAGGGCAACCGGTTAGGGTATTGACTACTCACCGGTCCCCTCCCCGATGCAGGCAGACCCAGGCTTCTCCGGTTCCGTTTCGGTACTGGCAGGTGCAGATGCGATCAGAGGGACGTCTCGACGCCGTGTAGATTCCGCGACAGCAGGAGTCAGGGTCGAGGGTGTTCCAGAAGCAGCGAACATGCACAGGTTTGTTACCACAGCAGGGCAACTCGGCAACCACGTGTATTCTGGTCCCAAACCACACGTCTCACTTCAGACCTGGGAACGCCAAGTCTACGAATCGTGTGAGAGTGCCGAGGACACGGGATTAGCAGTAAGCCAGACGGCGGTGACAGAGCAAGGTTCCTGTGTAGGCTGGTCAGTCCACTGGATGGCCCAGGGACGCTTCCGAAGGCTTAAGTACAGGATTTGGTGAAGATGCCGAGAATAGTTATTCCCACTATTCTAAAGGGTCGAAGCACCTTTGCAGACCTTCTCGTTCGATCAGAGGCCGAGTGGTATCGCAGGACGACATCAGTGCAGGGTGCCAAACCTTCAGCGGGTCACCAGCGATTCCTCGACTCAGCTTCTTAGTTGCAGGATACTTGGCTCCTTATCCTTTGTTCGTGAGAACTCAGGAAATCGGCATGGTAGTGGTGTTTTCAGCCTCCTCTTATCCAAAGTTCTCTTCGTGCCAAAACGGAGAGGGCCCAATGGGAGATCCGCTCACAAACACTCACACCATACGTGGACCTATCACGGACCACGGTGGTCCCAGGCATTCAGGACACACTAGACTCTCTGGCACCTAGGATGTGTATTGGGAACAGACATCCCAGCCCACATCCTGGAGGCACACACAAGGCATGCAGAAGCCAGCAAAAGCGTTGTGTTTCGCGGGAAAGTGCATGACCAAATAAGGACTGCCCCGGGTCGGCTCGACCTGGGTGAAGGTGAAGGGCTAAGACGGTCAGCGGACAGGACAAAGAACCTTGTGGCATGGCCATTTTGGAGGCCAGGCCACCCATTTGGGCCAAGCGCGGGAAGCACGGTTAACATGGCAAAAAGGGGTTCAAAACGCAAAGAAACGATAGCTGCCACCATGCCCGTCCGTGACACACTTGCACATTTCATAATAAGTCCAGCGAGAGTTTCTAGGGCCTTTGGAATGACTAGATACCCAAGAGCGCGGTAACGTAAGTTACGGTGCACTCTTGTTTCATGTTGCTCAAAAGCTGCAACATGAGGAAATGTTACGCTCACCTGGCTCCCACAGAGGCGTCGATCTGGACTGGACTGCTGCGGTCTCCACCAATGTGACGCGTAGGGCCGAGATGACGGACTGGACTGGCCCACCTAGCTTTGTTTGCTTGGCCTGTAGGAATATTCTTCTGCAATTGGAGAAAGGAAATTAACCACCCATGGAGTTGAGCGTAAATCCCCCCACCCCGCTGTTCTCCCCACTGATCACCTTGGATGTTCCCTCTTATAGTCTCACCTGATGATTGGAAAAGATGAGCTCTCTATCCTGCATTGAGCGCATGGGCGCGTAGATAACCAGTTGCTTCACTGGCTCGAAGGAATTGGTGAGTTCCAGGACAATATTGACTCTGATATTCCCGGCAATACGCCGTAAGTATGTAGTTCGTAAGAGTTCAAATGCCTGACTTTCACTCTTGTCCGATTCCTTGCAGGTTGCAGCTTGACCCTACTGAAGAGTTCCTCGTGGCAACCGGTAATGTTCTGGTAAGGATTTGTATTATCCAACACAATTCGATAAAATAATGTCCATATGTAACCTGTTGCTTTCTCCCTTATTCAGGCGCTGAGAGAAAGTATGAAGTCTCGGGGAATAATGCCTCCGGCGGTAAAATCAGGTAAGTCTTTTGTGGTGAGGAGGGTTCCCCTTGTTAGTCCCTGGTTTCACCTTGCTGTCCTTTTGTTTCCCCTTAGGGGCCGGGGTTCGGCTAGGATGCAGTGGCAGCTGCGCCGACCCGTGAAGAAGAATAGTACCCCCGGTGGTAAAATCAGGTAAGTCTATGGGGGGTATTCCTCTGTGTATTCCCTTGGCTCACCTTGCTGTTCTTGTCTTCTCCTTAGGTGCCGGAGTGCGGCGATAACATGCAGGAGGATGCGGTGAAATGTGAAGATGCTGCGAAGGCTGGTGAGTTCAGCACAGCGCTGCAGCAGGCGAGGCGACGCGCATAAAATAACTTCTTTCTTCCAGCTCGAAGGCGCGATGGATCGGGAATTCAGGTAAGGATCAATGGTATTGCTCTTGTTCTAACCTTTTCTCCTTCTTTCTCCCTTTTTCTAGGAGCTCCAAACTCAAGGCGGGCGTGGCAGAAGACTGGATGCAAACTTGCAGGCACGGTGAGCGTTACGCTGCTGGATGCAGAATAACGCGAAGCGTGTGCTGCTCTTCGGGTGTGGTTTAAATAGCCTCCAAAGTAGTCCCAGGTAAGTATTCCTCCCCAGCCCCACCCAGTAGAAAAATAGTATCTAGGTAAAATAGTCCCTTCCAAGCCTCGTTTGGGTTGGAGCTCTTGCAGCATGGTTTGCATCAGGTAAGTTTTAATCTATGAGCCTGGCGCCTATGGCGCCAGGACTGACTCTCCATATGAGCCTGGCGCCATAGGCGCCAGGACTGCACCCAAATAGCCCCTAGCGGGGGTTGTTGGGCTTGCTTGGGGTAACTTGATACCTGCTTCCGGGGTTGCTGGACTTGGTCTGCGTCCCCGGGGGTAGGCATCATGACAGGAAAGGACTAAGGGAAACAAAGTCCCCCGGTACTGACTGTCTTAAGGGCATGTCAGTTTCCCCGTAAGAATTGAGCTAAAGCCCAGAGGAGTGCGGCAGAAGGCTGCGCTTCTCTGGCAAAGTCTAGATCAGGGTGTAAAACAACAGCAAAAAGTTTGGGGGTTGCCACATGGAAGGAAAATTACCTACAATTATGCTCAATAGTGAAGTCAAAGCCTTGCAGATTTATGGACCACCTATGCAACTTTGGATTCTATCCCTTCATGTTCATTAGCCACTTTAAGGGCTTATGGTCAGTTTGCACAGTGAAGTGGGTCCCATAGAGGTAGGGCCTTAGCTTTCGTAGGGCCCACACAACAGAGAAACATTCTTTCTCTACTGTGGACCATCTGAGCTCTCTGTCCTTAATCTGGCGACTAATGAAACCAATAGGGTGTTCCTTACTCTTCTCATCTACTTGTGATAGTACAGCTCCTATCCCAGTGTCAGAGGCATTTGTCTGCACAATAAAAGGTCTTTGGTAATCAGGGGCCCTTTTCAGCCATTGAAGGTCTTCTTCACACTCTTCAGTCCACATTACCTTCTTGGGTTTCTTCGGAGTGGTGAGAGCAGTCAGAGGGGCAGCTATGGTACCATAGTCTGCTATGAAGTTGCGGTAATACACAGTGAGCCCTAAGAAGGCTCTCACTTGGGTCTGTGTAGTGGAGGTAGGCCAGTCTTGTACTGCTTGTACTTTACTGGGTAGAGGCTGTATCCTCCCTCCACCTACTTCATGTCCAAGATAAACCACGGAGCCTTGTCCAATCTGGCATTTACTAGCCTTTATGGTAAAGTGTGCTTTCTGACGAGCCTGTAGCACAATCCTGAGGTGTTTCACATGGTCTTCCCAGGTGGCGCTGAAAACTGCTATATCATCCAGATATGCAAGACAGACTTCATCCAACCCGTTTAACACATGATTCACAAGCCTCTGGAAAGTGGCAGGTGCATTCTTCAACCCAAACGGCATTAACCTGAACTGGTAAAGACTGTCTGGAGTTGAGAACGCTGTCTTCTCCTTGGCATGTTCTGCTAGGGCTATTTGCCAATAGCCTGCAGTGAGGTCAAACGTGCTGAGATACTTAGAGGCACCCAAGGTATCCACCAGCTCATCTGTTCGAGGCAAGGGGTGCGCATCTGTCTTGGTGACAGCATTCGGAGCCCTGTAATCCACGCAGAACCTCAATTCAGAAGTACCTGCCTTTGGAACCAAAACCACAGTGCTGGAGCAAGGACTACTAGAGGGTTCAATCACCCCAAGATGAACAAGTTACTTTCTTACCTGGTAACGTTCTTTCGATGGGATGGTCCGACGACGTATTCCATATCTATGACAGGTAATGTCCACAGCTGTGCTGCTTCAGAAAATCTTTGGCGTCTGCGTCCTGCGTCGATGACGTCCATGCGCCGTCCCCAAGGACCTCCTCCGGCGGCCGACGTCACCCGATGTGATAAGTAGGACGCACGACGCCCATAGCCTCAGTTATAGTTTTTTTCCCAGAAACGTGTGGCACCAGTTTTCTGCCAGTCAGACACAAGGCCTTGCGGAACGCAAGCTGCAATCGCAAAAGAAATTCTGCAGCGGGGAAGGCAGGGAGGGAGCGATATGAAATACGTCGTCGGACCATCCCATCGAAAGAACATTACCAGGTAAGAAAGTAACTTGTTCTTCGAGGGGATTGGGTCCTCCAATGTATTCCATATCTATGACAGACTCCCAAAGCAGTACCAAGCAAGGAGGTGGGAAAGAATTTAGAATACAAATTTAGCATGCCCAATCAAATTGCGGAATAGAGAACTGCCTTGCCAAAGGCCAGATCTTTCCCTCTGATGGAATCGAGGGAGTAGTGACGTACAAAAGTATGTACTGAAGCCCAGGTGGCTGCATCACAGATGTGACGAATCGGAACTCCCCTCTGCAGGGCAGTAGACGCAGCCACTCTCCTGGTAGAATGGGCCCGCAAGCCAGCCAGAGGATCCTTACCCGCCAAGCGGTAACACTCGGAGATAGCTAAAATAATCCAACGAGACAAAGTCTGTTTCGTCACAGCTTGTCCCAAACGCTTTCCAGCGTAACCAATGAAAAGTTGATCGTCCATTCTGACCCGGGACATGCGCGAAATATAAAAACTCAGCGCTCTCCTTGGATCAAGCCTATGGAGCCTCTCCTCTTCCTTACCAGGATGTGGAGGAGGATAGAACGCCGGAAGAACAACCTTCTTGCTCAAATGAAAGTCCGAAACCACCTTCGGAAGAAAAGAAGGACGAACTCTAAGGACAACCCTGTCCTTCTGAAAGACAGTGAAGGGTGGCTTAACTGAAAGTGCCTGTAACTCCCTCACTCTGCGAGCGGGAGTAACCGCAACCAAAAACACAGTTTTCAGAGTTAACAGCCTCAAACGGCAAGAATGTAAAGGCTCAAACGGAGCACCCATAAGAAACTTAAGAACAAGGTTCAAATCCCAACCTGGCACCAGAAAAGGTGACGGAGGGAACACATTAGTGAGCCCTTTCAAAAACTGCGAAATTAAAGGAATTTTAAAATAGGAAAACTCTTCAGACGAGCGCTTAAATATGGACAGCGCCGCCAGGTAACCTTTAATGGTCCCCACTTGCAAGCCCCTGTGGGCCAAAGAAAGCAAAAAAGACAGAACCATGGGAATGTCACATTCAAAAGGATCCACGTTCTGAACTCTGCACCAGTCGCAGAACTTTCTCCAACGGCAACGGTACAGGGACTTAGTTGCCGGCGCCTGGCCGAGAGCAACACCTCCATCACGTCTTCAGGGAGGTCCCAATCCTTATACCTCAACCTTTCAGAAGCCAAGCGTGAAGATTGAGGGATCTGACCTCTGGATGGAGAACCTGACCCCCCTCCGGTGAGAGCAGATCGTCTCGGTAGGGAAGACGATGTGGAGGGCAGATGGACAAGTCTAGAAGGTCCGGGTACCACGTCCTCCGGGCCGACGCCGGAGCAATGAGGATCATCCGGGAACTGAACCTCCGTAACCTCCGCAGCACTTGCGGGATGACGGGGACTGGAGGAAACGCGTACAGCATTGGGAATGACCACTCCACCACGAACGCGTCTCCTAAGGCTCCTTTTGCAGGAAATTCCCGCTAGCAAAACCTTTCGCACTTCCGGTTGACACTGGAGGCGAAGAGATCCACTTGAGGGGTCCCCCAAAGGGCGAAGATCTCCAGGAGAATCTCCTGAGCCAGCTCCCACTCGTGAGAGATCGAGCTCTGCCTGCTCAGAGCGTCCGCCGTCTCGTTGTCGTCTCCGGCCAGATGAACAGCCGAGATCGAAACTTACTGCTGGATGGCCCAGAATTCGAGCTGCATCGCCTCTCTGCACAGCGGAAGTGACCCTGCCCCCCCCCCTTTTTGTTGGGGTAGTGCATGGCCACCGTGTTGTCCGTTAGAATCAGGACACTCTTTCCGCGCACAGTCGGCACAAAAGCCTTCAGGGCTAGCCTGACGGCCCTCAGCTCCAACAGATTGATATGGAGTCTGGACTCCGACGGAGACCAACGACCGCTGACTGTCAACTCGTTGACATGAGCTCCCCATCCCGTGAGGGATGCGTCCGTCACGATCGTCACCTCCGGCCAGGGCAGCCAAAATGGGGGCCCCCTTCATCAGATTGCCCTCGACGGCCCACCACAGAAGGTCCCGGGCTACCGAGGACGGCACCTGAATAGGGTCCGACAGCCTGCCGGAGGACTGAGACCACTGGAGCTTGAGTGCCCACTGCAAAGATCTCATCCGCAGACGAGCCTCTGGCACCAGAAGAATGCAGGATGCCATGAGGCCAAGCAGTCTCAAGAACTCGGACGCTGGGAGATCCTGGGCAAACTGAAACTTGTGCACCATCTGCTGAATGTGAAGAGCCCTCACCTGAGGAGGAAACCACTGCCCCAGGGACGTGTTGAGCACTGCTCCGATGTATTGGAGCCGCTGCGTTGGTGTCAAATGGGACTTCTTTGAATTGAGGGAGAAGCCCAGCCTATGAAGGGAGTGGCAGGTGACGAACAGATGACCCAGGACTTGCTCGGGAGAGCTCCCCCTGATCAACCAATCGTCCAGGTAGGGGTAGACGTGAATCCCCCCTTTCCTGAGATGCGCTGCCACCAGCACCATGAGCTTGGTGAAAACCCTCGGCGCGGAGGTCAATCCGAACGGCAGGACCCGAAACTGAAAGTGCGAGTCGCCAACCGCGAACCTCAGGTACTTCTTGTGCTTGGGATGGATCGGCACATGGAAGTAAGCATCCTTGAGGTCGAGAGACACCAACCAGTCCTGAAGTTGAAGGGCCTGGAGGACTTGAGAAAGAGTCCCCATCTTGAACCTATCCTTTCTGAGGAGTTTGTTCAAACCGCGCAAGTCCATGATGGGTCCCAATCCCCCGTCTTTCTTTGAAATGAAAAAATAAGGGGAATACCATCCCTTGTTCCTCTCCGCTACAGGCACCAGTTCTATGGCGCCTTTCTCCAGCAGGGCTTGAATTTCCTGCGCAAGGAGCGGATCCGGACACTGCAAAGAGGTTCCCTGGTGGATTGTCGTGAGGCCTCTGTTGAAAAGGAAAACAGTAGCCGTGGGTTATGATCTCCAGAACCCACACATCCGAAGTAATGGCTGGCCACTCTACAAGATGCTGCGCCAGCCTTCCCCCAACCGGTGAACCATGGGACCTGGCCTCATGACTGAGTGGTAGCGGCTGCGGCGTTGCCTGAGGGTAAAGAGGCAACTGCCGAGCGGCCTTGGCACCTCGAGTACCTTTATTTCCACCTCTGGCACTCTTACGATGGCCTCTTTGACTGCTAGCTCCCCTCGCTTTACTGTAGGACGAGTAATAGCGAAAGGAACCTCCCCTCCATTGCTGTCCCCTAGGACGAAAAGGCGGAGGTTGGCGAACTGCAGCACCCAACGACTTTGCTGCAGCTTTGGAGGTCTGCAACCTCTCAAGGCTCTCGTCAGCCTTGCTGCCAAAAAGGTGTTCACCGTCAAAGGGGAGCCGGGACTGCACATCAGGAGCGAACCCAGACTTCCGCAACCACGCAAACCTGCGCATTACGGTGCTCGACGCCATGGACCGGCTGACACAATCCGCCAAGTCCAAACCCGACTGAACAGCCTCACACATAGCATCCTTGCCATCCTGAACCATAGCAAGGAAACCATCCCGTTCGTCCCCTTCGGGAATATGTTCAGCCGCTAATGCAACACAGTTCCACAGAGTGTGTGTGAAACGAGACCAGGCACATATGGAGTTGGCCGCCTGAAGCGCCATACCCCCCAGAAGAAAACACTTTCTTCGCCCAGCCGTCAAAACATTTGTTGTCCCTATCCGGAGGGATGGTAGGATACGACGCCTGCTTTGCCGGGGCCGTAGCTGCCTGCACCACCAAACTCTCCGGAGTGGGGTGCCTAGACAAGTAGCAGGGGTCGCTACTGACTGGACGGTATTTTCGCGACAAAGACTTGCTCACTGCCGGGAGACTCTCCGGAGCAGTCCAAGCTGTCGCCACCCTTCTCTGCAGAGCCATATGAAAAGGCAAAACTGGATCAGTGGGGGGACCGAGATCAAGGATGTCCGTGAGATAATCCTGAACGAACTCCCCTGGGGGAGCTGACCAACCCAGTACTCGGTGACCCGAGACATAAGGTGCCGATATGACGAATCGGCATGAGTGCCAGGCTCCGGCCTACAAAACTCCACCTCCGGAGAGGTGTCCAGTCCACTGGCATCGTGCAGCGACTGCCGCAGATCATCAAACTGGCTATGGCCCGAGATAAGGTCATCTGAAACCGTAACCGATACCAGGCCCCCATCAGAGCCTTCATCACCCTCTGAAATGTACTCCAGGCGGGGAGAGGAAGACCTCTGTGGACCAAAGCAGGGCCTGACCTTAGCCATAGCCTTTCTAGGGGCAAACCCCGTGCCACGGGGCCCCTCCGACACCATCGCCTCGAAAGGCGTCGAACGAATCAGCGTTGACGTCAGATGCAGCGCCGGCAGCATCGGCGGCGTCGACACAGGCCTCGAAGACGGAGCTCCGAGCGTGTCTCTCGACGACCTATGCGCCGACGGCGTCGACGACCTCCTTGGAAGCGAAGCCTCGAGAGAAATCGTCGACGACCTCGGCGCCACAGGCGTCAACGTCTTCTTCGAAGACGGCACAGGATCACGCGGTCTCGAGGGCGTCGAGGACCGGGACCTGGAACGGGCATGGTGAGAACGGCTACCCTTGTCCGAGTGGGACCTCTCCCGCGAGCCGTGCCGACCACCTGAGCCCGAAGGCATACGGGCGGTGTCTCTCGACCGGTGCCGACCGACCCCACTCGGAGACGCGGACGGACCAGTGCCCTGCGATTCAAGAATCGCTAGCATCTGCTTCCCGAAGGAAGCCCATTCCTCCGGTGTCGCTTGCATGGAGGGATAAGCGACCCGCCAACGGGCCGAGTCCTCGGAAGAGGACGGGGAAGGTGACCTATGCCGGCGCCTCCGGGAATGCCTCGAAGAGGCGGAGGAGTGGCAAGACCGACTCCTGGAAGGAGACCCACTGGACTTCCGACGATGACGCGGAGAGTCACCCCTCGAGTCATCCGTCGAAAGCCCCGCAGACCTTGACTTCCGGGGCTTAGACACCCGGCCTACCGACAGCTTCTTCTTGCGTTCCCGCAAGGCCTTTGCCATGAGCGACTGGCAGTCGACACAGTCGTCCGTATCGTGGGTCTCCCCGAGGCACCAGAGGCAGGCGTCGTGCGAGTCCATGACCGACATCTTGGACCCATGGTCCCCGCAGTTCTTGAAGCCCGGACGCGGGGTTGAAGATGAGAAAGACATCGCCACGAACAGGTCTTCACAACAAACCGAACAGGTCGAGGCGTACCGAGATTCATGAAGCGAACACGTTCGCGGAAAAAACGGAACTGAGGCTATGGGCGTTGTGCGTCCCACTTATCACATCGGGTGACGTCAGCCGCCGGAGGAGGTCATCGGGGACGGCGCATCAACGTCATCGACGCAGGACGCAGACGCCAAAGATTTTCTGAAGCAGCACAGCTGTGGACATTACCTGTCATAGATATGGAATACGTTGGAGGACCCAATCCCCTCGAACTAACATTTTGTTGACCTCTGTCTTAATGTAAGACCGTACTTTGTCTGACATTCTGTAGCCTCTACTTTTGGTAGGTACGCTGTCTCCTGTGTCTATGTTATGTTTGCACTAAGGTGTCAAACCAGGGGACTGCGAAGACACGGGTGAAAATTGCCTAAGCAAACTTTTCACCTCAGCCTGCTAATCAGAAGTCAGATGAGGGGCCACTCGGACACCCTCAAAGGAGCTATCTAAAGGACCAATTTGGAACAGGTCGGGGAGAGGTTCAGACTCCTCTTCCTCAACATCTGAAGCCAGTAGCAGTGCTGTGATTTCGACTCTTGGGACGAAAGCCTTGAGCCGATTTACGTGGAACACTTTTGGAGCCTGTCCAGGCCTTCCAAGGTCCACTAAATAGTTGACCTCACCCAGGGGCTCCACCACTGTGTAAGGGCCTGACCATTTATCCTGTAAAGCTCTAGGCATTATGGGATTCATGATCAGGACTTGCTGACCAGGTGTGAAGTTGATGAGGGAAGCTTTCTGGTCATACCAATGTTTCACCAGGGCTTGTCCTGCCTTCAACTTGTCACTAGCCAGACCCATCAGGAGTACCATGCATTTTGTGTGCCATAACACATAGTCTACTACGTTGGTAGTAATAGGGGGAGTGGGCATCTCCCATCCCTCCTTGACTATGGCTAAGGGTCCCCGCACAGGGTGACCAAACAGAAGTTCGAAGGGGCTGAAGCCAACACCCTCCTGTGGTACCTCTTGGTAGGCAAACAGTAAGCATGGTAAAAGAAGATCCCACTTTCTTCTTTGAGGTTCTTCCAGAGCCCCAATCATACAACGTTCGTTGAACCGTTCCACCAGATTATTGGTCTGGGGGTGGTATGCGGAAGCGAACTTGTAGGTGACCCCGCATTCTTTCCACATAGCCTGCATATACTTCGACCTAAAGTTGCTGCCTCTGTCAGACACAACTTCTTTAGGGAAGCCAACCCTAGTAAAGATGCCAAGTAACGCTTTTGCAACTGACTTGGCAGTTACAGTTTTTAATGGGATGGCCTCAGGGTATCTGGTAGCATGGTCGACCAGCACCAGGATAAACCTATTGCCTGAGGATGTTTGTGGGTCAAGGGAACCAACAATGTCGATCCCTACCCTTTCGAATGGTATTCCCACAACTGGGAGTGGTACCAATGGAGCTTGGATTGTTGAGCCACTCTTACCAGATAACTGGCAGGAGGCACAACTCCTGCAGCGACTTCCTACTTGCACCCCCATCTTGGGCCAGTAGAAGTGCATGGATAACCTTTGCTTGGTCCTCTTAATACCAAGGTGACCAGCAAGGGGCACTTCATGCGCCAACTGCAGGAGGAAGGGTCTTACAGCAAGGGGGAACACCAACCTCCTATGGTCTCCTTCTGTAGACTCTGTGGGCTCACTATATAGGAGTCCACCTTCCCAATACATCTGATGCTTCCCAGGAGGTTCACCCTCAAGCTGGGAGCAGGCCTGTCTCCTTAGGCCTTCCAGAGATGGGCACTCATGTTGGCCTTTACTGAATTCTTCCCTGTCAGGACCACCTTCTACTAACAAGTCGTTTAACTCAGGATGGTCATTGGGGTCAAATACTTCAGGCATCGCCGCTGTCATGATCTCTGCTTCCAAAAGGTCAGGGTTTTCCCAACTCCCTTGGAAGCAGATCCATAACCCAGGTTCCGAGGGCCAACCAGTCCCAATTGGGACCTTTTGGACCCAGTCCTGGCGCCAGTGGCACCAGGCTCATAAATGTGCCCAGTCCCAGCGCTGGAAGCGCCGGGCTCATGATGCTTGGGTGGACTTACCTGCAGCAGACCATGCTGCTTACTTGCCTGCCAGCTGAGCCTCTGATCCTCTTCTGTTTGGAACTACTTTTCCTGTTGGGTGGGGCAGGAGCCACTCCCTAGATTCAGAACACTGGAACTCTTCTGGAAAGCAGGAACTCTTTTCTTACCTAGGCGTGGCTGTGGAAGGAGACACCTAAGCACTACAGGAGGCTATTTAAACCACACCCGGTGGATGAATCTTGCTTTGCGTTATTCTGCATCCTCTGCAGCAGAACGCTCATCGTGTCTTCTGCATCGGATCCTGGGCCTAAGGAAAAAGGCTTACCATCCTGAATCCAGTCTTCAGCAACACCTATAAAGACAAGAAAGAACAGGTTAGCATTCTGGCATCTGAAAGACAAAGGCTTACCTACTCTTCGTGCGCTCCGGAGGTCTTCACACTGCATTCCGGCATCTGAAAGACAAAAGCTTACCGACTCTTCGCACGCTCCGGAGGCCTTCGGCGCTGCATCCTGCATCTGAAAGACAAAACAAGGTGCGTTTAAAGACATTGGGGAACTTTGATACTCACGTGCCATTACTCCTTTCCACATCAACCCCAGTGGGTATTCCGGCACCCTGCAGCCGCTCCGAACTCGTACCTGCAAAATAAAAGACAGTTAGAGCGCATCGTGAAGCAGGCAACAAGCGCTTACTTACGTGCTTCCAAGCGCTTCTATTCATCATACGGACTCCAACTTCAACTCACTTCAGCCCGTCATCCGCCATCGCCGGAACCTGCAAAACAAGAGACATCATTGCTAAAGACTTTAAAGACAATAGAATTACTCGAAACTTACCGTTCGTGCAGTAAACGACGGACAGCAGTCCTCTGAAGTCAAGAGGCCTGCCCTACCGATCCAGTGAAGAAACTGGTTACAGCACCCTGCCCCGAGGCAGATGGAGAGCTCGGCATTCACTTACCTAAGGTGAGAGCGTTAACCTTTGGGGGTCTACAGGAGAGCAAAAAAGGGAAGAGATAGGGACACCCCAATAACCCCAGTTCATTAATCCCATATTTTCTGTCTGCAGACATCTTACTCTTGAAGTCAGGCATACAGTGCACAGAGGTCCAGCCCAAAGAGCCAACCGGGTGCTACACATCACCTTTGAAGATACGGTAGTCGCCCAGTCAAGACCGGCGCCTCTGCGAGAATCAGGTGAGCGTTACAGAACGCAAAGCCTACCGCAAAACTCTCGCCCAGGCGCTATGGAAACCTTGGATACTGACCATCTAGCCCGGTTACTTGGGGAACTAAGGGCAGAAGTGCATGCAGCTCGTCAGGAAACGAATGCTCTAAGAAGGGAACTAATTATTTCCAAGGAGAGAACAGACGGTCTTGCTAGACAATTGCTACAGTCACAAGCCGGACAAACCCCATTACCCGCATCAGGGGCAAATCTTCCTTCAACATCCTCTATGAATCCAGTGCAGATCAACCTACCTGGGAATGTACCTCTGGCTCCGCCCGAACGATTTTCTGGTGACCCAAAGAGGTTTGCAGTATTTATCAATCAGTGCCGGTTGCACTTCTTATGCCGGCCAGCAGCCTTTCCAACTGATCAAGCTAAAGTAGCTTTTGTACTTTCGTACCTTAGTGGCAATGCGGCAGACTGGTCGATCCCTCTAGTTAATCAAGATGATCCGGTTCTCCATGATTTTCAAGCCTTTCAGCTTAGTATGGAAAAACTGTTCGCAAGACATTCACAGGGGCAGGCCTTGGACAATGAGCTTCTTTCGTTGCGACAGGGTAATCAAGACCTTTTGGCTTATATTGCATCTTTCAATAGACTAATAGTGGAAACTCAATGGCCTGAGGACAAAAGGATTACGCTGTTTTACAGAGGTCTACGTGGAGAGCTCAAAGACGTTTTAGCCCAAGTAGTGAATCCCCCACAAGACTGTTCGGATTATATAGACTTGGTCGTTCAAATAGATCATAGACTGCAGAACAGGAAGGCCGACCGTTCCAAGTTTGATGCTCGAGTATTTTCCAAACCGCCAACTCCTTCCAAAGGAGTAGACTCCGGGGAACCCATGCAAATCGGGGGTCTGAAAGGTCCTCTAACACAAAAGGAGCGGGAAAGGAGAAAACAGTTGCAATTATGCCTATATTGCGGAAACTCAGGGCACTTTCTTCGAGACTGTCCGGTGAAACCTGCCAAGAAGGCAGTAGGAGCTGCAGTTACCAAAGTTACAAACTCTGAGCAGGGAAACGACCTCGCCCGACAAGAATAGAGGTCCTCTTGCCGAGCGTGAAAACCAGTTCCGTGACCTCGCATTTCGTGATACCTATGGTCCTCATTAGCCCTGATAATCCGGATCGATTACATGCAATTGAAGCTTACGTCGACAGCGGTGCCATCGGCAATTATGTGGATCATGAAATGGTTTTGAGGATGAATCTAACTCTTTGTCCCAAGGCTGTAAAGGACGTCATTACTACAGTGGATGGTACGGAGATAGCCTCCGGGCCAGTAACGCATACCACTCAAGAGGTGACGCTAGTAAGTCAAGATGGACACCATGAGAAGATCGTGTTCGATGTGATCAAGGCCCCTCAGTTTCAGATTATTCTACGAATACCTTGGTTAGAGAAACACAATCCTCTGATCGATTGGCGAGCAAGAACGGTCCAGTTTCCAGAATGTGTCTCTACTTTTCACCCTCCACCTGGTGTTGCACTGGCAGCAATTTCTTCAGAGACTCCCCAGTTACCTCCCGAATACCTTGAATACCAAGATGTTTTCCGGAAGGATCAGGCTAACACTCTACCTCCTCATAGGTCTTATGACTGCCAGATAGACCTGATACCTGGATCTACTCCTCCTTGTAGTAGAATTTATGCCCTCACCGAGCCTGAGAACCTTCACCTTCGACAATACCTGGATCAATACCTGGCGAATGGGTTTATTCGTCCTTCCAAGTCCCCTGCTTCTTCAGCTTTGTTCTTCGTTCCAAAAAAGGAAGGAGACCTTAGAACTTGTATCGATTATCGCTCCCTGAACCAGATCACCGTTAAGAATAGATATCCGTTACCTTTGATCCCTGAACTCCTGGACCAAGTCAGAAAAGCATGCATATATACAAAGCTGGATCTTAGAGGAGCTTACCACTTGGTACGAGTAAAAGAGAGCGATGAATGGAAGACGGCCTTCCGCACCAAGTATGGGCTCTTTGAATATCAGGTCATGCCCTTCGGACTTTGCAATGCCCCGGCCGCCTTTCAATATTTTATGAACGATGTCCTCAGAGAGCTCATAGATGTGTGTGTTGTTGTTTACATTGACGACATCCTCGTTTATTCTTCATCGGAATCTGAACATCGGAAACACGTGAAAATGGTCCTCGAAAGATTGCGTCAACACAAACTTTTCGCTAAGTTGGAAAAATGTGTTTTCAACGTGACTGAAGTTGAATTCTTGGGATTCATATTATGACCTGGCGGAGTACGTATGGATTCAAAGAAGGTCGATGCAGTTCTCAAATGGCCATCACCATCCTCCGTAAAAGGTGTGCAAAGCATGTTAGGCTTCGCTAACTTTTACCGCAGGTTTATCCCCGAATTCTCTCGAATAGTCCAGCCCATCACTGCCTTGTTAAAGAAAAACAAACGTTTTGAATGGTCTACCGAGGCGGAACAAGCTTTCCAGGATTTGAAGACTAAATTTATCTCTGCACCAATCTTAAAACACCCTCGCCCCGAACTCCCCTACATCGTGGAAACTGATGCTTCAAGCCTTGCCATGTGGGCAGTTCTATCACAAAAGGACCCGGTAACCAATCAGTTGCATCCCGTGGCATTTTGGTCCCGCAAATTCTCGCCTCCTGAAATCAATTACACGATTACTGACAAGGAACTTCTGGCTATCAAGTCTGCCTTTAAGGCTTGGCGGCATTATCTGCTGGGGGCCCGACACACCGTTACTGTGATTACGGATCACCGAAACCTGCAATATTTGAAAACCGCAAAAGCCCAATCCTCTAGACAACTCCGTTGGGCATTATTCTTTGCCGAGTTTGACTTCATTATTACCTATCGACCTGGTACAAAGAACGGTAAAGCTGATGCCCTTTCTCGGATGGGAGTGGAAGAACACTTGATCAACCCTAAACCTGTACCAATCATTCCCGAACAAAGAATTCTGGGTGTAATCGCCGCAGAATCCATAGAGGAAGTTAAGGATAAAGCCAGGCAACTTGTAACTCCAGCAGACATACAAAATTGGCATCTGCAGGGAAAGGACTTTGCAGTAAAGGACAACTTATTGTATTTCCAAGAACGATTATACCTACCCAGCACAGATTTACAGAAAAAAGTAATCTCCTGTTATCACGATTCTTTAATGGAAGGTCATCCCGGTATGGCCAAGACCTCAGAAAAGATCAAGCGCTACTTCTGATGGCCGTCTTGGAAAAAAGATATTAGAGACTTTATAATGTATTGTGGAGTATGCGCCCAAAACAAGAGTCAAAAGGAAAGACCAGCAGGCCTCTTACGCCCTATTGACATCCCACCTCGCCCTTGGCATACGCTTTCTATGGACTTCATCACCGATCTACCTCCATGCTCCGGATACAATACGATTCTAGTAATCGTGGACTTATTCTCCAAGATGGCGCATTTCATTCCGCTCAAAGGCTTGCCAACAGCAGCAACTCTGGCCCGAGAATTTCTCGAAAACATCGTCCGACTACACGGTTTTCCTTCGGTTCTAATTTCGGATCGAGGTAGTCAATTTATTTCTCATTTTTGGCGAAGTTGCTGTCGGTCGGCTCAAATTGATGTGAGACTATCGACCAGTCACCACCCTCAGACCGACGGACAAACCGAGAGGACCAATCAAACTCTGGAACAGTATTTACGCTGCATGCTGCAACAAACTGAAAAAACTTGGAAAGACATCCTTTGGATAGCCGAATATGCCTACAATAACTCTGTCCATTCGGGAACTGGGAAAACACCGTTTTTTCTTTTGTACGGCAGTCACCCTCGAACCTCGGAGTTGGATCCCCTCCAAGATCTTGAAACACCAGCAGTAGACTACCTGCATTCTACAATCACCCAAGCCTTTAAGGAAGCTGTTTCTCACCTTCAAAGGGCTAAAGAACAATACAAGAAAGGAGCAGATCAACATCGGAAGGAAGCCCCTCAATATCAAGTAGGGGACCAAGTCTGGTTATCCACCAAATATCTACCTCTAAAAGGGCCACGCACATTCAACCCAAGATACCTTGGTCCCTATTCCATCACTACCATAATAAACCCAGTAGCGGTCAAGTTGGACTTGCCCCCTCACATGAAGATACATCCGGTCTTCCACGTCTCTCTATTAAAACCCGTGCAACCTCAAACCCGACTAACTAAATCTCCAAAACCCATCCTAGTTGATGGAGAACTCGAGTTTGAAGTCAAAAGCATTCTGGACTCCAAGATCTCCAAATCTAAACTATTTTACCTAATTGACTGGAAAGGCTACGGCCCCCAAGAGAGATCCTGGGAATCTGCTGAATATGTCCACGCTCCTCGCCTAATCAAAAGATTTCACCGAACATTTCCTGACAAGCCAAAACCCCCGGAGAAGCCCGGTTTGGGAGGGGCCTTGAGGGGAGGTACTGTCATGATCTCTGCTTCCAAAAGGTCAGGGTTTTCCCAACTCCCTTGGAAGCAGATCCATAACCCAGGTTCCGAGGGCCAACCAGTCCCAATTGGGACCTTTTGGACCCAGTCCTGGCGCCAGTGGCACCAGGCTCATAAATGTGCCCAGTCCCAGCGCTGGAAGCGCCGGGCTCATGATGCTTGGGTGGACTTACCTGCAGCAGACCATGCTGCTTACTTGCCTGCCAGCTGAGCCTCTGATCCTCTTCTGTTTGGAACTACTTTTCCTGTTGGGTGGGGCAGGAGCCACTCCCTAGATTCAGAACACTGGAACTCTTCTGGAAAGCAGGAACTCTTTTCTTACCTAGGCGTGGCTGTGGAAGGAGACACCTAAGCACTACAGGAGGCTATTTAAACCACACCCGGTGGATGAATCTTGCTTTGCGTTATTCTGCATCCTCTGCAGCAGAACGCTCATCGTGTCTTCTGCATCGGATCCTGGGCCTAAGGAAAAAGGCTTACCATCCTGAATCCAGTCTTCAGCAACACCTATAAAGACAAGAAAGAACAGGTTAGCATTCCGGCATCTGAAAGACAAAAGCTTACCGACTCTTCGCACGCTCCGGAGGCCTTCGGCGCTGCATCCTGCATCTGAAAGACAAAACAAGGTGCGTTTAAAGACATTGGGGAACTTTGATACTCACGTGCCATTACTCCTTTCCACATCAACCCCAGTGGGTATTCCGGCACCCTGCAGCCGCTCCGAACTCGTACCTGCAAAATAAAAGACAGTTAGAGCGCATCGTGAAGCAGGCAACAAGCGCTTACTTACGTGCTTCCAAGCGCTTCTATTCATCATACGGACTCCATCTTCAACTCACTTCAGCCCGTCATCCGCCATCGCCGGAACCTGCAAAACAAGAGACATCATTGCTAAAGACTTTAAAGACAATAGAATTACTCGAAACTTACCGTTCGTGCAGTAAACGACGGACAGCAGTCCTCTGAAGTCAAGAGGCCTGCGCTACCGATCCAGTGAAGAAACTGGTTACAGCACCCTGCCCCGAGGCAGATGGAGAGCTCGGCATTCACTTAGAGAGCGTTAACCTTTGGGGGTCTACAGGAGAGCAAAAAAGGGAAGAGATAGGGACACCCCAATAAACCCAGTTCATTAATCCCATATTTTCTGTCTGCAGACATCTTACTCTTGAAGTCAGGCATACAGTGCACAGAGCCCAGCCCAAAGAGCCAACCGGGTGCTACACATCACCTTTGAAGATACGGTAGTCGCCCAGTCAAGACCGGCGCCTCTGCGAGAATCAGGTGAGCGTTACAGCCGCCTCCTCGTCAGGTCCGGGCGATTGACCAACTTCCTCCACCGCAGTGGTAGGTGAGTTTGGGGGAATATTTTCTTTCCCTCGTTTTGGTATTCTGACTCCTTTAGCCTTGAGTTTCCCCTTTGGCGGGGGCAGCTCACTGATCTTGGTCAGCGCTGCCCTTGTTTGAGACCTTGTGCAGGGTCGGTCAGCAGTGTCTCCCACGAGCCCTATAGCTCGGAGATCATTGCCCAACAAGACCTTTCCTGGGACGCTTCTCTGAATGCTCACTGGAATCCTGACTGCTGTACCATTGATAGTAAGATTTACAGGTATTACTGGGAACATGAGAGGTAGGCCGTCAGCCAACTAAGTGGGCATCAGGGTAGCTCTGGCAACTTCCTCTGAGTCTACCAAGGTAGAATCCACTACAGTTCGACTGCACCCACTATCCCTAAGAGCTGCAGTATCTACTCCATTGATCAGCACACTGTCTTTAAAGTAGTGTTATCTGGAATCCTAGCATAAGCCTCTGCGAATTTAGGCTCCCAGGAACCCAGGGAAACTAAAACTACCTCAGCTTCTATCCCACTGGGGAAGTAGTCTGAGGAGAAGGATGCTCCGGTAATCTCTTCTTCCTCGTAGGAGGAGAAGGCCAGATTAGCAGAGTGGACCCCCAAGGTTTTGACCTTACATCTGGGATCCCCCTTCACGTGGTCAGTTGCTCCACAAGCAAAACAAGATCCATTGGGTCGGTGTTCATAGGGAGGCTTACTATAACCAGAGTTCTGTTTCGGAGGCTGACCTCCACTACCCTGTGAGTTCTCTTGTGTCTTACCCTTATTTTTCTTTTTGTGGCCCTTTTGGGAAGAAGATTTATCAGTTTCCCCACCCATTTATCTTTGGACTTTTTCCCTTCCTCCTGCTTACCAGGATGAGTTTTGTCCTTATGGGACACTCGATGTGACACCCATAAATCTGCTGCAATGGCAACCTTCTTAGGATCTATCTCCTTTGAATCTGCCAGATGCTGCTTAAGATCAGGGGAAGAAGATGAAAAAATATGTTCCAGCATGACAAGACTTATCATACCTTCAAAGGTAGAAACCTTATAACCTTCGACCCAGCCAGTCAAGTTTTTTAAGGATTCGGTTACATAAGATACTCAAGTACCACCTTCTTTTTTCTTATACTCGCAGAATCGTTTTAAATATTGGGCAGGAGTCTTTCCAAACTTTAAAATGTGAGTTTGCTTCAACATTGCATAATCTACTCGCTCAGCCTTCGACATTTCCATAATTGCACTGCAGCCAGAATGGGGCAGTCTGCTAAGAAACCAGGCAATTTTATCAGCATTGTCAACTTGTTGAACTTCACATGCATACTCAAATATATTCAGCCAGTCCATAATGTCATTCTTTTCCTCATACACAGTGAGCAGATCTTTTGGAAACCTTGGATGAGAGGAGGCCCCAGACCCCTGTCCAGGACCCTTGGATGCATTGGCAACTTGAAGCTTGGCCAGTTCCAACTGGTGATCCCAGTCTTTCTGTTTTTCTGCCTGTTCGATGTTTAGTTTGGCCATATTGAAATCAAGCTCCTTCTGCTTAAACAGCAGTTCTTGCTTCTTGAATTCAAGTATGGCCTCCCCATCAGCACTGGCAGACGAAACATTGGACATTTCATCCTCCATGTCCTCATGGTCGCGGTGGACCAGTGCAGCGGCAGAACCGTCAGTTCTACCAGTGAGAGCATCCCCATCTCCTTCTGCACTGTCCTCTGAAGCTATAGCGCTAAGCTGAGCTTCTTGCCACGCCATGATTCTTTGGATCATTTCCATTTTTGTGCCTTGCGAGGAGACACCTCTTTCAGCACACATCTTTTTCAATGTTTCGGATTTAGAAGCATTTAAAGTTAACAAGGTACTTGTTTCCATACTGTTAGATAGGACTATGGCCTTTAAAAAGTTATACTACAGCAATTCACTATGTGTCCTGTTAGGAATAACTTGAAATGCCTTTACTCGTGCGCAACACTGGATACCTTCAGTCGTATCCCAACGCTGTACACCAGATTGTTAAGATGGATTTCTGAACTCTGTCCTGGAGGGGCAGAAGTTCAGAAGGCCAGCCTAGTTTCTTGGAACAGGGTAACCTCTGGAGAAGCCAGACCAATCAGGGTAGCGATGGCGGCAGTCATGACTAGGTCTCAAGAGGGGTGAGGGTGACCGAAAGCCCGCAATGAGCACACAAAGTAAGGACGCTTACAAATTACTCCAGGCAGGTGTTATATTAAAAATAGACACATTTATTACAAGGCCTTTGTAACATCGACCATATTAAAGAATCACGGTAAAACACCAGTAAACCAACACATCACAATCAATACAATATATATACAAGACCGAGGGGTCTAAAGAGTTAGAAGCACGAAATATGCAGACCACCTAGATGGGGAGGAAAACGGGCAGTGCAAGTAATCGTTAGACCCAGTTCAACATCAGAGGCCACCTAACTAGAAGGAAGTCCGAGACCTACGAAGAGTGGAGCCTTGTGCTCAAAAGTACCTACACACGCGGGTGCCAACGGGCAAAGGAGAGTCTCTTCAGAGAAGTCAGGCAGTTCAGAAAGGTGGACGAAAAGATGGTGAACAAATCCCTGTGACTCAGGCAAGGCTTCCACTTGAGGGCAGAAGCAGGGCATGAGGTTCAGATGCGATCAGAGGGACGTCTCGACGCAGTGTAGATTCCGCGACAGCAGGAGTCAGGGTCGAGGGTATTCCAGATGCAGCGAATACGCACAGGTTTGTTACCACAGCAGGGCAACTCGGCAACCATGTGTATTCCGGTCCCAAAGCACATGTCTCACTTCAGACCTGGGAACGCCAAGTGTACGAATCGTGTGAGAGTGCCGAGGGCAAGGGATTAGCAGTAAGCCAGACGGTGGTGACAGAGCAAGGTTCCTGTGTAGGCTGGTCAGTCCACTGGATGGCCCAGGTATGCTTCCGAAGGCTTACGTACAGGATTTGGTGAAGATGCCGAGAATAGTTGTTCCCACTATTCTAAAGGGTCGAAGCGCCTTTGCAGACCTTCTCGTTCGATCAGAAGCCGAGTGGTCTCGCAGGACGACAGCAGTGCAAGGTGCCAAGCCTTCAGCGGGTCACCAGCGATTCCTCAACTCAGCTTCTTAGTTGCAGGATACTTGGCTCCTTATCCTTTGTTCATGAGAACTCAGGAGATCGACATGGTAGTTGTGTTTTCAGCCTCCTCTTATCCAAAGTTCCCTTCGCGCCAAAACGGAGAGGGCCCAATGGGAGATCTGCTCACAAACACTCACACCATACGTGGACCTATCACGGACCACGGTGGTCCCAGGCATTCAGGACACTCTAGACTCTATGGCACCCAGGATGTGTATTGGGAACAGATATCCCAGCCCACATCCTGGAGGCACACACAAGGCATGCAAAAGCCCACGAAAGCGTTGCGTTTCGCGGGAAAGTGCATGACCAAATGAGGACTGCCCCGGGTCGGCTCGACCTGGGTGAAGGGGCAAGATGGTCAGCGGACAGGACAAAGAACCTCGTGGCATGGCCATTTTGGAGGCCAGGTCACCAATTTGGGCCAAACGCGGGAAGCGCGGTTAACATGGAAAAAAGGGGTTCAAAACACAAAGAAACGATAGCTGCCACCAGTCCCGTCCGTGACACACTTGCACATTTCATAATAAGTTCAGCGAGAGTTTCTAGGGTCTTTGGAATGACTAGAGACCCAAGAGCGCGGTAATGTAAGTTACGGTGCACTCTTGTTTCATGTTGCTCAAAAGCTGCAACATGAGGAAAGGACTAAGGGAAACGAAGTCTCCTGGTACTGACTGTCTTAAGGGCATGTTAGTTTCCCTCGTACGAATTGAGCGAAAGCCCAGAGGAGTGCGGCGTAAGGCTGCGCTTCTCTGGCAAAGTCTAGATAAGAGTGTAAAACAACAGCAAAAAGTTTGGGGGTTGCCACATAGAAGGAAAATTACCTACAATTATAAAATCTTTCCTAACACTGGGCTTGTTGATACACTTCATTTACAGGTTGCCCAGGTGGGGAGATCCTCACACAGAACTGTGTCTTATTAGCAAGAGAACTATTCTGCCATTGTTTAACCTAACTTGTCTTCCCTCCTGTATCTGATGCTGATACCCATTACTGTTTGATTTGTATAACATTGAAACTGTCAGCAGTTGGTGCATTTAAAGGAGTCAAGAGTTAACTGTGGTACCACATAGACATTGTACATATTTATCATATTAGTATTGGCAAAGTACAAAGTGTGTTATTTTTTTGTGTATATATTCTGGACCTTATTTATCTAAAGAACGGTGTTATCACATAACATAGTGTGTGGACATTGTGGGGGCTTGGGGACCACACTGTACTTAAGAACCAGCCTGCATCACCTCATGAGAGCTTAAGCCTTGATTGCTCAACCTTCGCTACCGCATATAGAATCTTGGTTGGGGTGCTCTGTGCTTCTGCTCTGCCATATAGAGGGCAGGAGTACAGAAACCCCCTCCAGTCTTTACACACCAATAGGTGAGAACAGGATTTTTGAACTCCCAAACTCTGACCGTGTATACACACTCAAAGAGGTGTTGTTCTCACAACTGCATATCCCGACTGGTCAACAAGATCTATTATTAAGAGCCAAGTATTACTCGACACCCTTCCTCTCTCACACTGCAACATACAGCAGTGAGATCAAATAGTATTGAAGGTTCAACCAGTTTTTTCTTTTGTTAGGCATAGTGTCCTTAACCCCCCCTCCATGTGAACCTTTGTTTTTTGGTACATCACCATCCGTTGCGGGCCATCAGGGTTGGAAATTAACATATTGAAGTTCATTCCTTTGGCAGATTCAGACTCGGAAGAGTCAGAAGATTTCGAAACTCTATACGAAGGGGTTGAGACTTGCTTTCTTTCGGATTCCAGTGTAACATAAAAGGGGGTTTACCGCCAGCAATCAGTTAGTCATACTTCTAATTATGTATGATTTCTTATTTTTATAGAAAGTGTTTTGGCGTAAAAAAGACTCGCCATTCAGACGCAGCGGCAGTCAGAGATCGAGTAAACAGGGTTACAGATAGAAATTAAGTAGACTGTAACACAGATGTCCAGGGGTCAGCCTCATTCAATTGGCTGTACCATTGGCTTTATTCCTTTCAGTGATAGTTGTAAGACATTAAGGTGATACAACCCAATAGCTACTGTTTTAGCTTGAGACTTGTATGTTCAATAAACAACACACTAAACAAACATAAAATCACATCTCCACAGTGCATAATTTTTGAACAGAGAGTAGTGCAAAACATTGTTTAACATGGTGGTGGACCAAAACAAATACATAGTTCACATGGCAATAGTAATACAAGAAGAAAAGAAATGATTTGAAAATGTGTGTCCTAAAAGAGGCCCTAATTAGGGTCTGGCTGTAGTGAAATGGTGACCAATCCTTGGTCTACGTCAGGGGCTAGGTTCTCTAGGTGTATTGTGAACTAGCTGGCAATGGGCAAAGTCCAAGGACGTCCAAGGACCTGTTATTCTTGTCTTTTCCTCTGGCATTCTAATAATCAGCTCCATGATCAAATAATCACTGAATTCTGTGTGTATTACCTTCAATGATTCCACTTTTTCGGCACAGCTGTGCTTCTACTCTGCCATATAGAAAGCAGGAGTGCAGATACCCCCCTCCAGTCTTTACACACTGGCCACCCATTTCACCTCTAAAACTCAGGACATCCACCTTTCCTTGCCCCTCCTCCATTCCTCCCCCTGTCCCCCCGTCTCCCTTGGCCTCTCATCCACCCCTCCCACTCTCTCCTCCTTCTCACCTATCTCAACGGATGAGATCTCTAGAGTAGTCCGCTCTATGCATGTCTCATCAAAACAGGTATCTCCCTGCTCTTCCAGAACCATTAAAGCATTGATCAGAAAACAAGTGAAGTTGGAGAATCGCAAGCTGGAACGCTAGGGGGCATAAGCACTTTTTGGTCAATGAGGGGTCATTGCGCCTGTTGTTAGATTTTGACATATTCCTTCTCCAAGAGACATGGCTGACCTCCCCAATAGTCTTCAAAGGTTACATTGTACACCAGAAATTAGCAGAAAAAGGCCCAAGGGGTCGCCCATTCGGGGCCTAATTGTAGCAATAAAACAAAAATTGGTAGTGCATACTATTCAGTTACCATCCAATTGTTGCAATATTTTGCCGATTGAGGTGTTGCTGAACAAGGGGACTGAAGCTCTCGATATGCTAATCTTGAATGTGTATAGCCCCCCGGATGGTACCAGGTTGGAAGAGATCCAGAACAGTATTGATGTAATATGTGCTGATTGGACAACTGTTTTGGGTCATGATATTATTCTCCTTGGGAGTGGGGGGGATCTTAATGCTGGATGCATGGACATGGATAAATGTGATAACTACCGTTCTGTTAAAGCTGAAAGTGCAATGGTGCTCAAAAAGGGGAAATAGAAAAGGAAAACGGTGGTTAATCTTCATGAAAGAATGGGAGATGATTATGCAAAATGGCAGAACCATGGGGGATAACCCGGGCCAGAGTACATGGAGGGCAGTTTATAAGTTGGCTACACTTGATTACTTTTTCAGCAGGAACAGCTCTTGCCCAACTGCAGTAGGAAGGGTGTGTAAACCTGGGGTACCACCAACCTATTGAGGGTACCAGGTTCAGGCTTAGTGAGCGCACTACAAAGGAGCTCACCCTCCCAAAAAATTTGGAAAGACCTAGGCACTTCTCCTTGTGCCTGGGCCCGTTTCCTCAGACCCTCGAGAGAGTGGCACTCTCTCTGACCCTTACAGAAGTCTCCCCTAGAGCCCCCCCCTCAGCCAGCAGGCATTGAAGGTCGGGTTGATCCTCTGGGTTGAGCACCTCTCCCATAGGAAGGTCTTCTGGCTCTCCTCCCTCAGGAGTTGAGTCTGGGTTTACCACTGGTCCCAGCCCGTCCAGAGCAGGAATCACAGTGGGTGCTGCTGAAGCAGCAGGAAGAGAAGGGGCCACCGTCGCAAAGGTGGCCTTCTTACTCCTCCGCCTTGCCTTGGGTCTCCCCTTTGGCTTGGGTATCTGGCTGTCAGTCAGACCCGGTTCGACCTGTGATCTAGTGACTGCAGCAGCAGTTAGGGGGAGACCATCAGAGATCAACCCCAACTCCACTAGATCATTGCCTAACAAAATGTTAGCAGGTCCATTGTCCTGAACCAGTACAGGAAGCTTTGCTGTCTTGTCTCCAATCATGATTCGACTAGGGCTACAGGAGATAGTTTGGGAGGTACACCAGCTAACCTGGTAGTTCTCAGAGGAGCACCTGCATAGTCCTCTGGCATGAGCAGGGCCCTGTCTACCACTGTCATGTTTGCCCCAGAGTCTCTCAAACCAGTAGAAGGCTGTCCATTCAAGAGGATACTTCTGAAAAACCTATGGGTGTTCTGTGGTATTGTAGACAGTACTTCTGCGTATTGGTCCCAGGCCCCAAGGGACACTAGGGAAATCTCTGCAGGAGCAATGAATGTGATTCCTGCAGAGGAGGGGAAGACAGTGGCCTCCAACTCAGGCATGGGGTTCAGGTAGGTCAGGCTTACAGCCTGGACTACAAGTGGCTTACCTTTACACTTGGGGTCACCCTTCTTGTGGTCCAGAGCCTCACAATCCCAACAAGTGCCAGGAATGCGGGGTACGGTACTGGAGCCACATGGAGCCTGCTTTGCAGCAGGAGGACCACCACTCTTACTCCCACCCACATAAGACTTATCCCCACTAGAATTTTGGGTTTTAGGAGAGGAAGATTTTGGTTTACCCGACTGACTGCTTTTGGGAGTCCTCAGATTTCTGAGAGGCCCCCTTTTCTTTGTCCTTGTCCTTCCCACTGGGTTCCTTAGGGGACAACCGGTGGGGGACCCACTTGTCAGCCAGCTTGGCCAGCTTAAAGGGATCTAAAATGTTCTGGTCAGCAACATACTGACGCAGCTCTGGTAAGCAGGCTTCAGGAAAATGCTCAAAAAACAAAAAGGTGGGACAAATCAACAAAGGTTTTCATCTTGTAACCATCAATCCACCCCATCATGCTCATATGTGCAGCACTCACCCAGTCAATCCAAGATATATTCTCTCTTTTTTATATTCCCTGAACCTTTTAAGGTATTGGGTAGGTGTCTTGCCAAACTTGGCAATCAAAGCAGATGTCATGCATTCATACTGACCCCTTTCTTCCACACTCAGTTTCAGAATACAGACATAACCAGACTGAGGCATTCTACTTAACAAACACTTAGCCCAATCTATTTTGTCAACATCATGGATTCCACAAACCATTTTAAACGCTTCAATCCATTGGAGGAGATCAGAACCCTCCACGTACACACCAACCAAATTTTCATAAACTTGGTGGTGGGGGACCTGACACTCTCAACTGGTTTAGTTGAAGTCTCCACTCTAGCTTTCTTCAACTGGATTATTTGACATTCAGTATCCCTATCTTGAGTATCACTTGCTGAGCCAATTCCTCTTTCTTAAATTCAGCTTCTGTTTCCAACATTTTATATTCAAAGTATTTCAAGTTCCAAGGGATTCCCTGAAGAACCATTGCTGGGTGTTGGAATAGAGGAAGCAGGAGCTGTGGCACTCCCAGAAACAGATTCAGTAACAACCCCAGGGACAGGGGCCTCAATGGTTGCATCCCCCCCTTCAAGAGCTTCACAATCAGTCTGGTAGTCCACCAGGGCAGCTATCAGCTCAGCCCTAGACTTATCTTGAAAGTCTAACTCCCTGGCTTCACAAGCACTCTGGAGTGCCTCTAAGCTCATCCTAGTTAATTTACCATTTGCAATAGATTCCATTGCTTGTAATGCAGTTATCTAGTACATAACTAAACCTCAATTTAACAAAGCGTGGATATTTTGGACGTAGCAAGATTACACACAGATTCTTAAAACCATAAGCATCCAACCGCTGCCACCAGTGTAAAGACTGGAGGGGGGAATCTGTACTCCTGCTTTCTATATGGCAGAGTAGGAGCACAGAGCACCCGAGCCAAGGTTCTCTATTCGGTAGCTGTGGACGAGCAACCAAGGCTTGAGCTCTCAGGAGGTGATGCAGGCTGATTCTTAAGTACAGTGTAGTCCTGAAGCACCCAAAAAGGAATGTCAACACACTATGTTAGTGAAAATACAGTTATATATATAAATAAGGCTTTGATTATGTACACATACAATAACACATTTTGTGTTCTGGCAATTCTAAAATGATAAATATGTGCAGTTTCTATGTGGTACCACAATTACTTCTTTGATTCCATTAAAATGCATGAACTGCAGGCAGTTTCAAATGGCACACAAATCAATTAATAAAGTGAACCAACAATAGACCTAATGAGGAGAACACGTTGGTTAAACAATTGGCAGAATTCTGGCCCCTACCAATAGACACAGTTCTGTGTGAGGATCCCCCCAACTGGGCAACCTGTAAATAAAGAATATTGACAAGCCCTGTCAATATATTGTTTCTAAGAGTCTTATTTCCTTCTATAAAAGTTCAACTACTCCAATGTACCTGGTTTAACAGAGTTTGACGTTGGGTCGTCGACGGATCCTTTTTGAGTGAACTCCCTTTAAGGCAGGAGCCACAGATCGTCGGGATCCCTCAAAGAAAAGGTGAACAATGGTGTGGAGGCAGCAGCTTAGGTTCTGGCGGTGTTCATCGACGATTGGTCGTGGACGTCCTGCGAAGAAGAGACGTGCGGGCAACACGGCTTTGATGGGCCTCCAGCGGTTACGGCGATCCTCTGAACCCTGGTCGACGACAGTGGACGGAATGTCCGGACGCTACTCTTCAGTTTCGTCGGTGGTCCCCGTCGCTAGTCGGCAGTCTTTCGAAGGCTAACTTCCGGGGAGCCTTGGTGAAGGTTAGCTGGTGCACGATGGTCCCACGTAGCTCAGGAAGAGGTCTCCTACCCAGGTCCTCTTCGATCAGTTTCTTGAAGGCACAGCAGCTTTCAGATTGCGTCGAAGGGAAACAGCAGTTAACCTTCTTCTTCCGGCTTGGCTGCGAGAGTAAGCATCAAATTTCATCTTCAGCTTCTGAACAATTTCCATCAGTGAGAGGTCTGTTTGGTCTCTCATTCACTCTGCTGGGTCACACTCATGCAACCAATCATTCAGAAGGGCATTTAGGCAGGCAGGCAATCAGGCTCACACTGCATTCAGGCCATTCTTCTACCTCCAGACACTCACAACAAGGAATGTGGATTGGGACAAGCACCCACCCATTCAGCACACCACGCTGCATTTATACCAGTTTCAGCAGGACTGTCTCAGTCTTTGTGTCACATACCAGAAACCCATAACATGAAATGCATATTGGTCACACACTCCATTCACCCAGGTCCCACCCAAGGGTGTACCCACAACATACAGTCACTGGGAAGGCTTCAGCCAGTCTGGCCTGGACTTCCCCACAATAACATATATGGAACTTGCACCCAACAGCCAGTCAGGGGAAGGGACAGAGTCAGGGCTTCCCAGGACTCTGGGAAAAGAAGGTAACAGGCAATAGAAAGCAAAAGGCCACAGGGGCCATCTTGTCTATCAGGAATCAACTGATTCCAATGGCAGGGTCTGGGTATCCCAAAATGGAGGATACTCAGAGCACCTGTCAAATTCAGCATGGAGCTGCC
Source organism: Ambystoma mexicanum (assembly GCF_040938575.1). Classification (NCBI taxonomy): domain Eukaryota; kingdom Metazoa; phylum Chordata; class Amphibia; order Caudata; family Ambystomatidae; genus Ambystoma; species Ambystoma mexicanum. Next base: position 677,713,172 of record NC_090934.1, read on the forward strand.
ACCAGCCCATACCCTGCTCTGGGGGCCACACACAGCTACCCAAAACATACACTAGAGGTACAGGGCTGTACCCACACCCATGGGTACCATAAGGGTATCCCAAGGTATGTTCACCAAACCAAAAAGAGGAAGAGCTGCACTGCCAGGAGTCCCACATAGACACCTGTGCAGAAAATAATATAGACCACAATTGATAAAAAGATTAAACAGGACAAGAACATGGAGGCCCTGTCCCTCCAATGCATTTCCAGCATCACACGGTGCAGTACAGAGGTCCTGAGAAGGAAGAGGTGAGGTGGAGACTGCAGGTGGATCGGCTAGTTCCTTGCAGATTACAAAGAGTTCAGCCGTGTTGTTAGAGGCTGTGAAGATACGGGCCTGGATGTGAGCCCTCTTCTTGGAGTGAATAGAGAGACAGTATTGTCTTTGGAGTAGACAGCAGGCCAGTTTGTCAGAGGATGAGCCTGAGGTCTGCCATTTCTGTTCATCAACTCTGCACCTGCGTTTCAGAGCAGCTAGATCGGAGTCGTACCAACTGTTCCACTTGGAGGCAGATTTCAGGCGGATCCTCTTTACAGGGGCAGGATTGTCAAAAGTGTTGGTGATAGCAAGATGAAGGTTGGCAAGGACAGAGTCAGTGGGAGAGTCAAGAAAGAGGAAAAAGAAGGAATGAAGGGGGAGGCAAACGCAGCAGCGGACACTCGTTACATCGGCTGGATGACCGCAAAGGAGGCTGGCAGTATTGGTGGAGTCTCAGTCAGGGGGAGAGAGGTCCCAGATGAGAAGAGAGGAGAGAATCGCCAGACCAGGAGAGCAGGGTAGTGAGAGGGTTGGAGAGCGGGAGATCAGCGGGATGAAGGCATCAAGAGTGTGTCTGGCAGTGTGGGTAGGGCTGGAGGGTAGAACAGGGAGGGAGAGAGAGGAGGCAGACACAGTAGAGTCAAGGTGGATGTTGAAGTCTCCAAGGAGGAGTAGTTTAGAGGTGGAGGTCAGTACAAGACAATGCTTCCCTCAAAAAACATCAAAAAACACCAGAGGTGGACTAAATAGAAGCAGTAAGACCAATTCAATGTACATGATACAGTCCAAGATGGCGTCAGTGTCTGACATAGCATTATCACAATAGGCTAAGATGTTCTAAGTCACCACGTGGATTTTCAAGACAGCACTATACAGAGTTAAAATTTGAACCAGCAGAGTGCTACTACCTGATATTGACAGCAAGAGCTATGTGGGATAGATGGTGTGACGATCGTGGGATGCAGTCACTTCTCCCAAAGGGGAGCCTTTCCTTGTGAGCCTATGGTGGTGAGCCCGCTACGCGATACCCTTCTTATGGGTAGAGGCAAGCGGGACATTCCCGGGATACACTCCTCCCTTGGGGACAAGGACTCCCGTTCTGTCCAGCAGCTCTCTGGGCTACTCACTCAGGGGCCAACAATAATACCCAGGCTTCAGACGTGCCAAGAAGGACAAACTATTGTTTGTTATTGTGTCTTAAAGCCCCTGAGTCAACCTGATGAAATATCTGGACAGAGCGCTAAACCCGGAAGATTCAAACCAGCGTTGTGGTGAGACCGAGCGAAACCGGGAAGTCCAGTGTGCCGGGGAGACAACCAGCTAGCGTGTGAGGGAAGCACTGAGAGAGCTAGCAGCAGGAGAGACCACAGAGAGAAATCCTAAGGAGCGAAGCAGTTGTGAGTGGTGGCAAGAACCTGGAAGGGTGGACTTTGCAGTCTGGCAAATGCGCCAAGACCACTGCGACCTTGGCACCATGGAGCAAATGTAGAGGAACAGAAAGAGTCAGAGAATGCAGAAGCCATCCTGACAAGAGGACGAAGATTTCCTGTCCTGTGAACAGGCCCAGTGACACTAAGCCTCAGAAGAATAGGTAACAGGGACGGCGGGAGTCCCGGGAGGGATTACAAAGATAAGGAGTGTCAGAATCCTACTCGTCACAGTGAATGTAAAGAGTTAAAGTCAAGAGTGACTCATTACTGGTTCAATCATACTCATCACAGTAATACTGAAGTAAGAACGTTAAGTGAAGAACCTTACTGGCAGAATCGTACTTGTCTCAGTGATCTTGATTTGAGAAAATTTAGTAAGGAACATCACGGTATCAATCATACTCATCCCAGTGATCCAGAGAAGTGAAAACCCAATGTGAATCATTACTGGTACTAGCATACTCATCCCAGTTATGCTAAAGAAGAAGAATTAAGTGATCATCCCAGTAACAGTGGAGAGTATAAACCTAGTGATAATCTTTGTTGGAAAGAACCTTTACATTTTGATACCAAGAGGAAGTGTCAAGAAACTAAGAGGTTTATCAAAAGGGTTGTTGACTGGCCCAGCCAGGAGAGAACTGTACAGTAAATCAGGAAAGCATAAAGAGTGCCCTACGCCAGGAGGGGGAGGACAAGCCTTTCAGAAAGGAAAGGCTTGTCCTCCCCCTCTTGGCGTAGGGCAAGTGGCACAGCGAGTAGAGCGCTCGCTTTGACCGACGCAGGTTCGAATCCTGGCAGGGCCAAACTCAGTATTTCATCCTTCCGAGGTCGATAAATGAGCACCACACCGTGGGTAATAATAAGCAGCGCTCAGATACCTGACGGTTCGTAGCGCTATATAAATGAAAAATTATTATTATTATTATTAAAATCCAAGGGTTAAAGCCAAGTGGAAACGATTGGAAAACCCTATTTTGGAACTTTGTGAACTGATGAAAGTAGTGACCAGCAACTACTTAAAAATGGACTATTAAAAGTACCCATTGCTGAGAAGCAGAGTACAGGAGAAGGGAGTCATTCTCCTGTACCTTTGTGCTTTTTGAATAGTGGTAGGGAACAGAGCAGATTAGAGCAGGACAGAGGAGAGTCATTATTTTGGAGATTCACCGACGAGTTAGTTTTGGTTAGGTTGGGAAACACCTAGATTAGGTATAGCAAGGAGTTACTTTACTTTCCCTTTGAATTTAAATAAAATCAGTAATATGGTTGAACCTCGTCTCTGTCCTTCTTCTGACCCCTCACATATCGTGTCAGAAGTGGGATCGCAACAAGCTGACAAAAGTTGGGGGACCCTACAGTACACTAGGCTTAGCCCAAAAGCCTATGCACCCACAGCTACCGAGTCCATTGGATTTGACTTTCCAATTAGTATGGAAATAACAATTCCCCATGGTGAAAGATGCTTAGTACCAACAGGTTTAATCTAGTCACCTCCCTGGGAAACTTACATACGTCTTGCTTCAAAATCAGGCTCAGCCTGGAAACAGGGATTGGATGTCTTCACTGGAGTCGTTGACCCTGACTGTAGAGGAGACGTTAAAATCCGTTTACATAATAGTGGAAACAATCCTTATGTTGTGAAAGAAGGTGAAAAGATCGCTCAGGGAATATCAGAGATGGCCTTGTTCCCAATCTCTCAAGAAAAATTGGAACAGAAGGATATGGAGAGAGGAACCAAGGGGCTTGTGGAGGCAGACAAGGTGAAGAAAAATCCACCCACTCAAGAACCTGAGGATTTGAGTTTGTTACCGGGTTTAGCATTTGCCCAGAGGAACAATCCAATCTTAACAGAAAACTTTGAGAAAGTAATTCCTGAATCTGAACAGAAAAATCTGGGTAGTCCTTTCTTTTTCCTCCGCAAATTTATGTCGGGGTGATCATACCCTAGAAGAGAAATATAGAACACAACTTGTAGTATCTAAAAGTCACAGGAGAATTGTCCTTGAATTAGCTCACTCCCACCTGACTGCCGGACCGCAGGAAGTAGGAAAAACACAGAGCCAAGTGGCCCCATGATTTTGCTGGCCAGGAGTATATGCAGACGTAAAAACATTTTTTGACGGGTCATCTATGTCAAAAGACAGCGACTGGCCCTATCCCTCCCGCCCCATTACAACCTCTCCCTACCATAGATATCCATTTTGCCCGTATTGCCATGTATATCGTGGGACCCCTAGAGCAATGCAAGTTGGGAAATCAATGTATCCTCTGTGAGACAGGCATGGTATCAAGAGAGACGACAGACAACGGAACTCAAGTTTCAAAGAACTTTATTAAAATGTCAGGATGGTGTAAGGCCAAACTTGCCCAATAACTAAGGTAGGGATTTCTCCTGCCTAAAGAAAATTAAGGGAAGTCTGTGTCTAAGTCCAAATCAAAAGTCTGTCTGTGTCAAAACCTATGCTTGCCCTCACATCTAGAAATAAACAGGATATGGGTTTTCTTCTCAACAAAAATAGTGTTTGAAAGTAAAGTCTCAGCTGCTCTCAGCTTAAGTCTTTCTTGGGCTTTCTATCTCAGGCTCAATACAGTTCCAATAGCCGTTTACCTCATCAATGTTCAACCGGGCCTTGAGGTTCCCTTCCTCAAGTTCAATATGGTACAGTGCACACAAAAAGATCTTGAGGTTCACTTCCCCAAGACAACAATTCTCAGTTCTGTTGATTCTCAGGGTTCCCTTCCCCAAGGTTTCAAAGTAGTGTCTCAGTGACTTACTCACAATGTCCTTTGCTGGTCATCCTTTAGGGCTCCCTGGTCTAGGCACAGTTATCAGACCACACGGTCCACACATCACAGCTCCCACAACGAGGAACCCTTTGCTTCTGCTTGGCTCGATTCCGGATGCCTGTGATCTTCACAGTAGAGCTCTTTGGTCTAGGTGCCGTCATCAGACTGAAGGGTCCACCCAATTCAGGTTGTGCAACAATATGTCTCCCCTTAGATTTGGTTAGTCCCTTACAGGCCCTTCTGCTTTGTGCTTCGGGCTTTCCACACTTGGCTTTCTATTTGGCTAGTGCAACCCTTTTCTGCATCAGTCTTTTGCTTTGCATCAATCTTCCTCACATTTGTAGTTCAAATACTTAAGTGTTTGTTCAATTTGCCACATGCTTTCATTCTGTTCACAATGTTGCCGATATACAGTTTAACATTCACTGGGCCTCATTACGAGGTGGGAGGTAAGAGATTACCGGCACCGGTAATCCCTTACCGCCCTACTACGAGTTCACTTTGCGGGTCCCTCCAGAACACCTGGTTTTTGCAGGCGTTAAGGACGGGATCCGCAAAGTGACTCTAGAGCTAATAACGGTACCGCAATTTGCAGTACCGTTATTAGAGCCTTCCCTATTCCCATTGAGCCCTATGCGGGCTCAAATGGGAATGGGGAATGGCCCTGGTGAATGGGGAATTACCGGTCCCTCCGACCTCGGAATGGACTGGGAATTGCTCCATTCACCAGGGCGGAGTCGGTAGGGTTTTGGAGGCAGTCATGGAGCTAGTAGCTCCATGGCTACCTCCAATCTTGTAATGAGGCCAACTATGTTGGTTTTACTTCCAAATGTTTGTTTGGTATTCAATATCACATGCCCTTCATCAAATAGCAGTTTCCATTTAGTTTGGTGTTGAACATGATGTGCTTTCAGTCAAATAGCAATTTTCATTCAGTTCAGCATTAAATATTGTTCACATTCACTGGTGCTTATGGACCGTTACTTGCCTGCGGTCCCCGGGGAACACTCTGGTCTTCCCGTACCCTCTGGCACTCACCGGCTCTTCACATCTCCCCAGCAGCAGTTCCTGCTGCTCCCGCTCACCTCTTCTGAAGTCGGAAAGCAGACCACATATGTTCTGCTCACTCTCTGCTTTCAGCTCCTTTCTGCATCGCAGCTGTTTGGCAGCTACACCTGCCACCTTCCAAATTAAGAACACCACACAACCCGATCCCCCCCAGGGTCCTGAAGGTTCTCTGGGATTGTTGCCTAGTCTCGCTCCAACGCAGTGGTTCTCCTTTTCCCTGCACATGGTTGCCTCGCCTTCCTTTATACACCCGATCCCTATTAAGGGGCCTCAGGTGTGTGTAGTTGATATGATTTGCCTGGCTATAACGAGCCCAATTAATGGGACATGCCTGTACTTTACTTTAAAATATTTATATAGCGCAATCATTGGACCCGGGGGCATTAGTAAGCTGACAAATATGAAGATCAAAAAATACTAGGTGGACTTTAGGAAAGCAAGGGGCAAAGAGTCAAGGCTTAGGCGAACAGCCATGTTTTCAATTCTTTTTGAATTAAGCCAGATTGGGCTGACACCTGAGGTCCAGGGGGAGGTCATTCCATGCCCTAGGTGCTGAAATGTGAAATGCACCCCTTTCAGCCTTTCTAGTTCTACATCTGGGAATAGAGAGGAGTTTCTGTTGGCTAGATCTGAGAAATCTACTTTAGTTTTTCTCAACTATAAAGTGTTGCAGGTAGCTGGGCATAGTGCCCTGGCTGCCCGTAAAGGTGGTAACTAGAAGACGATAGCGCAACCGGGCCTCCACTGGGAGCCAGTGAAGCCCTCTTCTCGCAGCAGACACGTGGTCACGGCTAGAGAGCCCCATCACAGCCCCTACAGCCCCATTCTCGATGACCAAGTCTTTTTACCTCCGTCTTGCCAATGCCGGCCAGCAGGCTGCAGAAAGAATTGATTTCTGCACTGATAATTGCTCAGGCTATGGTCTCGGCATTGTCCTGGCTGATGAAGGGCCTAAGGTGGGTTAACAGTTTAATATAATAGACTGCTGATGACACAATACTCCCCACATGTGCCTTCATAGTGAGTTGTTGATCGAGAACAACACCCAGTGTTTTTACTTTCTTTAGAGGAGTTATTTTGACGTCGCTGGGAAGGAAACTCGCATATGAAGGGCCCAACTTGGAACAGATCGACGAGGAGCCCACAATCAGGAGTTCCGTCTTACCCTTATTCAGGGCCAGGTTGTTCTCGACCATCCAATTCTCAATAACAATGTATACTCTGTTCAATTCAGCTTCACTGTTGGAGTGAGAGCCTGTCACAAGGACGATACACTGAGTGTCATCAGCATAGTTGGTGAACATAATGCCCTCCTAATCCAACAGAGTGAAGAAAGGCACCATGAAAATATTGTAGAGGCAAGGCAACATAGAAGCCCCTGCGGGATGCCAAAATTGACAGCAACTGGGGATGCCTCCGTTTCCCCCGAAAAAACTCTACTATGTCTGTTATTGAGAAAGGAGGCAGTCCAGCGTACTGCCGCTGGGAAGAAGTTAGCAACTGCCTCCAACCTGGCGACCAATAAAGAATGGTCAACCAGGTCGAAGGCGGCCGAGAGAACCAAAAACATGAGCACAGAGGCAAGGCACCTGTCCATGCGTTCCAGTAACTTCGATTTGAGTTCTAATAATGCGTTCTCCGTGACAAAGCCGGCTCTAAAGCCAGATTGGTGCAGATTAAGCACCGGAAAAATATTCAAATGAGAGGCAATCTGGCCATACGTGACCCTGTCAAGGATCTTCAACAGGAAAGGCGGCGTATTAGTGATAGGTCTGTAGTTGAGAGGAACCTCCTGAGGAAGCCCAGGTCGCTCTAAAATGGGAGTGACACAGGCTTGTTTCGGGTCTACAGGCACAAGACATCCGGTCAATGAAGCATTGACAAACTTGCATATGGCCGTGAGCAAAACCGGGGGCGGGTTTTAATTTTAATAGCCGAGCAGGGGTCCCCTTTGCAGCACGTAGTTTTAAGTTGATTCACAACTACGGAAAGCTCCCCCTTCTGAAATAGGCGAGAAGTTAAATTGTGGAATAGATGGACTTTGTTTAAATGATCCAATATCCTTAAGCTCACAAGAAGAGGCCTCTTTCCTGCGCATTTTGTCAAGTCTGATGCCAGCCAGTTTGTTGACCATGGCGTCCTGGATACCCTCGCACCAGGAGGCATCCTTGACAGGTTGTTTGGTGATAGGGGAGCCAGTAGTTTCTTGCTATTTAAGAATATTGAAAAGCTCTTTAACCTCCGAATGAGCATTTGATATCGTGGAGTTAAAGAATTCTTTTTCCACGATAGCTGATTTATAGACTTTTCCTGCTGTTTTGCAGAATGCCAGAGCCTGAGGTGAAGAGTTGGTCTTCCAGCTATAGAAGGCTTTCCTAGTAGATGATTTTAACTTCTTAAGGTCAGACGAAAACCAGGATTTATTCTGGGCCCCAACCCTCTTTTTCCTAAGTTTAAGAGGGGCTAAGGACTTGGTGATCACTTCCAGGTTGGAATGGAGTAATCTCGACATACCCGTAGCAGAATCACAGGAGGTACATTTAATAGACGGACAGAGCAGGGTGTTAATGTTTTCCGGCGTGAGCTCTTTAAGGTTTCTACTTAGCACACCCTGTGTCGCTCTGCTCTTAATTTTGACAGGAAAGTCTGCTTGTTTAGAGAAATGTTAAAAAGTATGGTCTGACCAAGGACAAAATGATACATAAATATCCTTGGTCCGGGCTTTAGCGGCTGAGATCCAATCGAGAGTATGGCCAAGGTTGTGAGTGGGCAAACGATTCAGTTGTTTGAAGCCCAGGTTTGACAAGGAGGAATCAAGGTCCGCAGCACCCCGATCCTCCTTGTTGCCCAACCAGTAATTGAAATCACCTAAAAGGAGGAATCTCGAATTTAGCTTTAGGATAGTCAGCAGATAATTAGAAGGTGATTGCGTGAAATCGTCCTCCAGAGAGTGGGGTCTATAAATAGGAATAAAACTCATGGTAGATTCCGCATTAAAAGCAATTTTTACATGGAGGGACTCAATTCCATTCATAATTGACCCTTTAGATTCCCAGATGTTTAATGAGGACTTGTAGATCAGGGCAACCCCCCCCCCCTGCCGACCTCTCGATCTTGTCTGATCATGTTATAGCCGTCAGGAATGGCCAAGTTGAGGGAAGGGCCAGCTGCTCTGTGCCCCCAAGATTCAGTTATGGTACAAATATCTATGTTTGTTGCGCGCCAGACCCAAGGGTATCAGGGCGCAGAAGCAATAAGAAGGCTTTCAGCTTAGTTACAAATGTTCATGTCAGTAGAAACCTCTTCTGCATGCTTGGCCAGTGACCCGGTGTTATAAAGCACATAGGCCAAGGGGGGCGCTGTTAACCCACACCCAGAATGGCTGCAGCCTGAAAGTGCTCCGTCGGAGGTACTATCATATGGAATGAGATTCTGCACTCCAGGCCAGTTGTCATCAGTTAACCCGATAATACATTGAACCGGAACCCCAACGACCCCGAGGGTGTCACTACGACCCGCAAAGCCCCCTGGAGCCAGAGCTTTCTGCGCGGGCCCCAGGGCGCTCTGTGTTGTGAAGCAGAGATGCAGCGGGAAGCCCATCCCCGAACGGCTGAGATCGCGACAGTGAGCTGGCAGCGCCATGACTGGGGCTGGGGACACCCACACCCAGAGCACACCGCACCTCTGGCATCTCATCGCCAGGCCGGGGTCTGAACACAGCTTGGCGACCCAAACCATGCCAGAGACACGCCGGAGGCAGCATCAGAGCCCAAGATACAACACAGCATTGAGACTGGTGCGTCCTGCACCCTGACAGCGGAGCGCTCAGTGCCATAGTCTGCCCCAGACGGTCCCTGGGAGGCCTCTCGGGGTACCGAGCTGCATGGTCCAGCAGAGCACGGCCCAGGAACACTTCCTGCCGAATCCCGCACAACCGCCCGGACCTGGAGGCGGCACAAGCCCAGTGCGGCGGAACAACAGCGGACACATCAACTGTTTGGGTGGGAGACCTCCAGGCCTAGTTCCCGGCCCTCCGCCCCTCTCACACTACGTAACACCAGCATTGAAGATCTGTATCCCTGATCCAGGGGGTCCCGACCCGAGGCAGAGTGGTGATCGGCACCCCCCTCTCTGATAGATGGGGAGTCGGGGGAGCTGGAGGAAAGGGGATTCACACACACACAACTCTCTCCCCCCCCAACCCTGCGGCTGGAGACCCCTGTGCCCTACCAGCGCTGAGCTCTATTCACACAGCTGCCGGTGCACGGCTGTCACACGCACCATAGGCAGAAGACACAGGTGACAGCAGACAACCTCACCCCTACTAAACAGGGCGGACCTCAGGCCTCACGACCGCCAACACCCGTTGCCTCCCATATGTTGGCCTGCTGACGGGATCTATCTCAGGGGTTGGACCTTGGCTGGTTCACGCGATTACTGCCTTCACCCCTCTAAATCAACGCTGGAGGCGCCCAGTCCATCAACCGCTCTGCTAACTCCCCCGGATAACCCAGTGAAGGCTCCCACTCAACCAGAGACTCTGGATCGCACCTGTGGGCCCCCCACTCTCACAACCTCTCACACAGGCCACAGGGACATTCGGATCTCCACATCCTCCCTTAGAGAAACACAGGCCTGTGACCACTAACTCCAACACACTTGCTGAGGTCTCTTCCCGCCTGACAAGGTCTCCCACCCGAACCCCACGGGGTGCATGTTGATGGCTGAACCAGGGGGCCCTGCGATCCAGCGTGGGACGCCATCTGGACTGAGCCCTGCCCTGGCGGGGAACGCAGTGACTTCTATCTATATTGTGCCCACACCCTAAATAGACGCCCGTAGATCTAAATCCACCTTGCTGCGGGGATCTGCAGTGCACCGGACGCTTTTCTGGAGGCATGGTCACATCTAAGGATCGGGAGCTTTCTCTGGGCCGCCACCCCCCGCCTCGCTGCCGGTGCAGCCCCCCCGGAATGGGAAACCAGAAGAGGCAATCGAAAATGGAGCGGTATGCTACAACAGATCGAGAACCACCACAACAAGAGAACAATCCCGCCTCCTCTCATCTGGACTTCTCAGCCCTCAACCAAACCCTGTTAGCATTAAAAAGCAGCATGGACAATCCTGGCATGAAAATTGACACCTTAACCTGCAAAGTCGATGTTTCTGCAATCCAAATTGACAAGTTGTGTGGCAGGATGGTGGAAGCAGAGCACAGAATTGGGGACAGTGAAGACAAAATTGCAGTTCTTCAACGTGAGGTTACCTCCCTACAGAAAACGGTCCAAAAAGTCATGGCCAAGAATGACGATCTCGAAGGGACATATTAACGTAATAAAATAAGAATCACGGGGGTGGCCGAATCCACCCCAATAGACAATATGGAACAGTTTGTAGAAAAGTTGCTCCGTGAAGTCCTCGACAACCCGCCAGACTCGGCCCCGTTTATGGTGGAACGAGCTGATCATTCGCCAGCGACCAGACCACCCCCAGGGTCCCCCGAGAGGGCTATCATTGCTTGCATCTTCAACTATCGAGACCGTGACATAATACTACGGGTGGTGAGGGAGACACAGACCCTAAGGTGGGGTTAGGCGACGATTCGCCTGTTCCCCGACTTTAGCCAACAAGTGCGAGACCAAAGGAAGCCGTTCCAGAACACAAAGAACATTTTGAGGAAAAAGGACGTGAGATATGCAATGCTATACCCGGCCAAACTTCGAGTCGTACACAATAGGAAGACACTATTTTTCACATCCCCGGAGGCAGCGGAGCGATTCGCCACGGAGATTCCGAGCGCAGGGGCCACCCCTAATGGCTCTCCTTGAACTAGGTTGCTGGGAGGAGCGATCCACACTTAGGTAGACAATCGGCTCCCAAGGAGGACACACCCTGGGTCCAACAAACAAGTTACTTTCTTACCTGGTAACGTTATTTCGATGGGATGGTCCGACGACGTATTCCATATCTATGACAGTAATCACCACAGCTGTGCTGCTTCGGAAAATCTTTCAGCGTCTGCGTCCTGCGTCGATGACATCAATACGCCGTCCTCGAGGACCTCCTCCGACGGCCAACGTCACCAGATGTTATTAGTAGGACGCACGACGCCCATAGCCTCAGTTGTAGTTTTTTCCCAGAACGTGTGGCACCAATCTACTGCCAGTATGACCACAGAAAGCCTTGCGGAAACGTAAGCTGCAATCGCATAAGAAATTCTGTAGCGGGGTAGGCAGGGAGGGAGCGATATGGAATAAGTCGTCGGACCATCCCATCGAAAGAACGTTACCAGGTAAGAAAGTAACTTGTTCTTCGAGGGGATTGGTTCCTCCGACGTATTCCATGTCTATGACAGACTCCCAAAGCAGTACCAACGTAAGGAGGTGGGAAACGAATTTAGAATATACAAATTTAGAATGCCCAATCAAATTGCAGAGTAAAGGACTGCCTTGCCAAAGGCCAGATCCTGCCCCCGGATAGAATCGAGGGAGTAGTGACTTACAGAAGTATAGACCGAAGCTCAGGTGGCTGCATCACAGATGTTACAAATAGGAACACCCCTCTTCAGGGCAGTAGAGGCAGCCATACCCCTAGTAGAATGGGCCTGCAAGCTGACCGGTGGGTCCTTCCCCACCAAGCGGTAACATTCAGAAATTGCCAGAATAATCCAGCGAAACAAAGGGCCTCATTACACGGTAGGCGGTAAGGGTTTACCGGTACCGGTATTTTACTGGTACCGGTAAACCCTTACCGCCTTACTACGAGGTCCCTTTGCGGGTTGGAGAATTTAACGCCTGCTTTTTGCAGGCGTTAAAAACCAACCCGCAAAGGGACCAGGGAGCTAATTACGGTACCGCAATTTGCAGTGCCGTAATTAGCACCTTCCTCATTCCCATTATGCCCTATGGGGCAAAAATGGGGAAGGGCAATGGGGGAAAGGGGAATTACCGCCCCACCAAACTTGGAATAGGGCGGTAATTTCCCTTTCCACCAAGGCGGTGCCGGTATTTTACCGGCATGGACCAAGGTGCTAATAGCACCTCGGTCCACTGCCGTCCGTGTAATGAGGCCCACAGTCTGCTTAGTCACAGCTTGTCCCAAACGCTTTCCAGCGTAACCAATGAAGAGTTGATCGTCCACTCTGACCCGGGACATGCGTGAAATATAAAAGCTTAAAGCTCTACTAGGATCGAGCCTATGGAGCCTCTCCTCTTCCTTACCAGGATGCGGACGAGGATAAAATGCCGGAAGAATAACCTTCTGGCCTAAATGAAATTCCGACACCACCTTCGGAAGAAAGGAAGGACGGACTCTAAGGACAACCATGTCCTTATGAAATATAGTGAAGGGTGGCTTAACTGAAAGTGCCTGTAACTCACTTACTCTGCGAGCGGAAGTGACCACAACCAAAAATACTGTTTTAAGAGTTAACAGTCTCAAAGGGCACAAATGCAAAGGCTAAAACGGAGCACCCATCAGAAACTTGAGGACAAGGTTCAAATCCCAACCGGGCACCTGGAAAGGTGACGGAGGGAACTCATTAGTGAGCCCTTTTAGAAATTGAGAAATTAAAGGTATTTTAAAATAAGAACACTCTTCAGACGAGCACTTAAATATGGACAGCGCCGCCAGGTAACCTTTAACGGTACCCACTTTCAAGCCCTTGTGGGCTAAAGAAAGCAAAAAAGACAGAACCACAGGAATGTCACATGAAAACGGATCCACATTCTTAACCCTGCACCAGTCACAGAACTTTCTCCAAGGGCAACGGTACAGGGACTTTGTTGCGGGCCTTCTGCCCGAAAGCAACACCTCCACCACATCCTTATGAAGGTCCCAATCTGAGGGATCTGACCTCTGGATGGAGAACCTGACCCCCCCTTCCGTGAGAGCAGATTGTCTCGGTAGGGAAGACGACGTGGAGGGCAGATGGACAAGTCACGATAATCAGGGTACCATGTCCACCGGGCCCATGCCGGACCAATAAGGATCATCCGGGAACTGAACCTGCGTAACCTCCGCAGCACTTGCGGGATGACGGGGACTTAAGGAAACGCATACACCCTGGGGATTGGCTGTAAGAGTGCCATCTGGTTTTTCACACACTCTTAACCTATAAGGGTTGGACGCTGATTCTTCGCAGGACAACCTGGATGGGAAGTCCGCATTCCCTTGCTGTCTTCCTTTCCGATAGTCCACAGAGAAGCAGTATGGTTGTAGGTCCAGAAACCACTGCATGACCCCGGGTTTGATTCCTTTCTTTGGCTAATCCATACAATTGGAGAATGGTCTATGATTAAACTTAATTTCCACCCCTGTAGTTGGTACGTAAGATATGATATTGCCCATTTTGTGGCCAAGGCTTCTAGATCAATAAACAAGTCGTTTTTGTCCCTGGGGAACAATTTCTGACTGATGTACAGAATTGGATGTTCTAGACCATCATGATTTTATGGTAAGACGGCACCTAGTCATGCCAGGGAAGTGTCGGTTTGTAGGATGAACTCCTTGCAAAAGTCAGCCACTTTTCAAATGGGGCTCCGGCGCAGGGTTTGTTTAAATTATTATAGCAGATTTCATCTTCTTCATCCCATTTAACCTTATGGGCCTCTACACTTTTTCAGCTTATCCATAAGTCTGGAGGTGTTATTAGAAGCATTTGTGATAAACCTGCGGTAATACCTTATTAGTCCTAGGAAAGCTCTCAAGTCCTTTTTAGTTTTTGGGGTGGGGGTCTCAAGGACAGCTCTTGCATTTTCTTGTTGGGGTTGTACACTACCATTACATATGAAAAATGCAAGGTACTTAACAGCAGACTGGGCAAGGTTACAATTTTTGGGGAGACAGTTAAGCTGGCTCTCCTGAGAGGTCTCATAAATGTATGTAAATGGTATAGGTAGTCTTCCCAGGTTCTGCTGTTGATTACAATGTCATCAATGTATGCTCCGCAAAAGTCAGAGTAAGATTGTAAGATTCAGCCCAATAATCACTGGAATGTTGCAGGAGCACCATGTAATCCAAAGGGCAGGACTTTAAAACGGAATAGTCCTATGAGGTGGAAAATGCAGTTTTGTCTTTGTCAGGCTCAAATAGTGGGATCTGCCAATACCCTTTGGTGAGTTCTAGGATTGCCAAGTAGACAGCATTACCCAATGCATCTACAAGGTCATCAAAACGTGGCATTGAGGAAGCGTCAAAAGCTGAGATCATATTCACTCTCCTAAAATCTCTCCAGTTACCATCAGATTTTGCCACCAACTGTCAAACACCCATGCCACACATGTGCTGCAGCACCATTCACCTTCCGCACAAGCCACGCCTAGTGCCCCCATGTACCTGTCAGCACCTTGTCTCTTGGCGCCTGTATCCACGTTGGGTCTGGTCTTTCCAGTGTGGATTCTCCTGCCCTGGTGCGAGGGGTTGCACTTCTACGTGTGCCGCCATGTCTACCGTGCCGGGCATGCACAGGGGCCCGGCTCCCACATTCTGTGCATGCACACATTGGCGACAAAGGCGCTGGTTGGCAGAATCTGACAACCAGACACAGGGAGGCCTCTCCTTCGTGCCGCAGGCTTATTTAAGTCCTCAGTCACAGCAGCAAGGCACAACTTATTGTGCTCCAGCAGACAACTAGGTTGCTGCTGTTCCCTTCGGTTTTTGCCTGCCTAGCTCCGCCTTTGCTGCCTGCTGCTTTTATCCTGCCCTGCCTTTTCCTTGGTTTTCCTGCCTGCCTACTTTTGCCTGCCTTCTCTTTCCTGCCTTCTTTGTTTGCCTCCCTCCCGATTGTCAGCTTATCAGTCTCTGCCTGTTCCTGCCTTCCTTGCCTGATTGCCTGCCTGCCTGCCTGGTGGTCTATCTATTCTCCTGGCCACGGAGGTCCCCACTGTGAACTGTGCCTTCAAGCATCCTGCGATTGGGCCTTGCTACTCTTGCTGTGCGTCCCGTATCAGTGCTCGCACTGTCCCTACACCACATAAATATAGGGGAGGTGACCATGTGGTGTGGGAAGTGGGGAGTTGGGTTGGCAACACTAGGTATTATATTCCTGGAGTTTTGTCAAGCCGATTCCCGCATCACAGAGGCAACACGTCTGACAACACTTTGTCACAATGGATCACCGCACCAAATCAGGTACGCAACTCCGGTGGGACGCCATCCTTGACAGAATTAGACGCCTACAATCTCCTAACATGGAAGCCATCCAGGAACTCCGGATGAATTACAGAATCTGCAATTGGAAGTATGTCAAGAGAATATCACACTGAAACAAATTGTCGCCCAAGGTAACACAGCCTCATACATGGAAGGCACGGTGGCTCATGGCTCCTCAATGAAATATGATAGGGATCCTCATAAGTTTACAGAGTTTTGCAGTCACTGCCGAATACATTTCCTTTATTATCCGACGCATTTTCAGCAGGATAAGGCCAAAATTGTGTATATCCTGAGCAACTTGACAGGTAATGCCTCTCCTGGGCTACCCCTTATGTGACCGCCAATAGTCCCCTGTTGGACAGTTTCTTTGACTTTGAAAAGACATTTATGGAGGTTTTTCAATCGCCCAATCTAGTATCCTCTGCCCAGAACCAGTTGATGGATGTACGTCAGGGTTCCATGCAAAAACAAAGAGGTGATGGCTGGAAGGTTTAGAATTAATCTTAAACTCTGGCATTGCTCTGTGCAACCCTCCAGACGATCGTTCTTCGGCTGCCAAGCCATTACAGAAGGGGAAATACCATATGCAAATCAGGTTTGGTCCCACCCCAAAAGGGGCAGTGCAGCCCGAACTGTTCCGTCACATCCTTTCTGCAGGAGACCAGAAGCATCCCCAAACATGTTTCGGCCTAACTGGGCCTCATCAGTGAGGAGTAGCTTGGGTCTCTAGGCCCAGCAGGCACGGGACCCACGTCTGGCCATACCCTTCAATGAACCGAGTTCTGCGACGCAAGGCTGTCGGAAGCAGCTGTCCGTTTTCACGGCAGTGCGGCTTGATGGCATCATTGTGCTCTGTAGGTCCCTTCCTCTAATTGCTCCTTGCTGGCGTGCTGGCCTGTGTCGCCTTAGGCTCTCTCCTCTTAGAGGGGGACTGTAGGGGACTGCTACTGCATTTCACCAAGCCTCGCCATCGCCATGCTTTGCTGCACCGATCGAAAGTTTGGTTGGGTGCCCTGAGCCCACGGCCGCTCTGCCCACAGCTCGCAAGTACGCTTTCACTGTTTTCCAGTGACTGTCTTCTCTAACGGCGTTCCTCCTCATTCATAGGCGCTTCGCGCTTGGCTAATAACTGCATTAGCTTCAATAGTTGCTCTATGATACCTCATACTTACTCTGTGGCTATTTCTCCAGTCTCCCAGCCGTCCTTTAAAAAGACTAACTTGCTGAAGTCTTAGCCCACAGTTCTCGTAGGAGACAGCGCCTTCATACCAGGCATTCTGAACTACTGCCCGACTCATTGGGTTCTCCTGAGGAGTCCTGCACAACCTTTGATGCCGGTCTGGCTCGTCTTTCAAGGAGCCCAGTAACTATGGGCATAGCAAATAAAGTTACTCAGCCCATAGAGCAGTTAGTATTAACTTGCAGGCAAACAATCCCGCCCTATTTACTCCTACAACACCAGTAATGTCCAGTGGTGAAGACAACATTAACAAGATGTCTCAAGCATCTTCCCCAACTTCTGAAACAAATAGGGATTGGCTATTCTCCAACTATATTGGCACCCTTTTCTCCAGAGGGGAGTATGAACATCCTCACCCCCACTTCGCCTCCACTCTCGCCCTCTGCTTCGCTGAAGAACATTGACACGAACCCTATATCTGAACATTGGAGCCTTTGGAAAGAGACTCTTGGAACAGAGCTGAATAATTGCAACACCTCCGACGACGTCGACGCATGGCTTGTGACATTAGATATTTCTGCAGAAAAATATCATGCGTTCTTCTTTTCTAGAAATGTGCATGTAGCCAATGTTCCACTTACAATGGTGTCATCTAATATTAAAGTGTCTTGCTCCTCTCAAACTGATCAGCTAGAACCAGATAATACTCCATCTGTGAGCTTGCAGCCTACGATTAAAGTAGCCTGTTCTAATCAGATTTTATTCATAAAGAAGTTGCAAATCCTGCTCACTTTTCGAAGGCGCCGTGTACTGGCGATAGGGTTGACTTATGCTCCCCTCAAAAAGATGTAGCATCTTCCCTTTCTCCTTTAGTGAAGAAGTTACCACAGAATCTCAGTCTGGTCCTGTTAGAATCCCTTACTGTTCCTGTGCCAGCATGTTCGGCTGGCCATCGAGAGTCTCAGAAGCCAAGAATGACAAACCTTAGGACTGTGCGCCTCAGGAAACCTAATATGCCACCTCCGGAGAATGAAGACATTAAGGCCCTAGTGTTGGACAACCTGAATTTTGTTATCTCTAATGTCCCCAGACCAGCTAAGAATGAACCTAGGGAAGCACTCCGTAATAAAGTCCTAGCCTGGCTATGTGCAAGAAGGGGCCAGGCGTAGTGCATTCCTCCAACCTGAAACTCTTGCGCAGAATTGGCTTGGCCAATTGGTGCTTCCAAGGGAATAGTGACTGCATCCTGGTGGGATGTGGAGCTAGCACTTTGCCTGTGTACCTGAAACTTTGTAAATACTTGCCTATGGGCTCTACGAATCTTGAGATTATTGTCTGATTTTGCTGACCATTTGTAATAGTATTTTTTGAATTGCCTTGTTCCAATGGGATCCTTACATTTTTTTTAAGACCTTAGTGTGATATTTAATTTTTTGCTTTTTCTTTTACACATTCCTCCTCTGATGCTTCTTTTTTTTTTTGGGCTGTTCCTATTTATTTATTTTGTGTATTTATTATATTTATGTTGTTTTGTAAGTTTTTGTTTTGTGTAGCGCTATGAGGCCTGCGGGTTTGTAGCGCTTTATAAGAATAAAAATCAATCAATCAAATCAATTAGTCCCACTTGGGGTGACAAAGCAAAAACAAAGAGGTGAAGGCTGGAAGGTTTAGAATGAATCTTAACCTCTGGCATTGCTCTTGGCAACCCTCCAGACCATCATTGTTCGCCTGCCAAGCAATTACAGAGGGGGAAAGACCATATGCAAATCAGACTTGGTCCCACCCCAAAAGGGACAGTCTAGTCCGAACTAGTAAGTCACATCCTTTGTACTTAGTTGCTTATCTTGGTCGTTTCCGTTTGCTGGCTGCGGAAGGTCAGTGTCCAGATGTGACCCAGAAAAAGTTGTTCAAACGTGAATACGGGAAGATATAAAAGACGAACTGGTACACAATCCGGAAACGGACACCTTACAGGCTTTAATTCAACTAGTTCTATGCATTGATCACCACCTCACTGAGAGGAGGAATGAACGCAAGAAATCAGACCGGTTCTCCTTCCCTCGTTCTACAACGATGAGACCTGCGACACCCACATCAAGTAGTAACGCACTGGAAATTATGCAGATGGGGGTTATGCGCAGGCCTCTGACAGAAGCAGAACGGAAACAAAGACGGCAAACCATTTACGTATGCGTATGCACTGTGGAGGCACAGGACATTTTCTCTGCAATTGTCCTTTGAGACCACCGAAACGGACGGAAAACTAGCTGGCCTGTTTTCTGTAGAGAGGATGTCAACACCCACACCCCCAGCAATCCAACCCTCCAGAAAAAAGAACCGATGCCAGACGCTCCACCAAATCCTTTTCCACAGGAGCACTTGGGGACTCCAGGGCATCCGGGACATCCGGGAATGATATTGATTGCAACATGGCCGGATGGGTCGGTATTCCTATTATCAATAAAGCTATTGCCACACCGGTAGAGGTCATTGATGGCACACCCTTGGCCTCAGGTCTCATTAGACAACATACCATCTGTTATTGTTGCATATCGCTGTCATGATGCCTACCTCCAAGGAGCCAGGTCCGACCCAGCAACCCCAGAGGCAGGCATCATTCCCCCCAGTGAAGTGCCAGCGGGCCCAAGCTGGGGCCCTTTGGACACAGTCCTGGCGCCTTAGGTGCCAGGCTCATGTTGGACCCCTGTCCTGGCGCCTTAGGCGCCAGGCTCATAAACGTAGACATGTGTTCAAGTGTTTTAATGTGCACTTGCCTGATGCAGACCATGCTGCTACATCCAGGCCCTCTTGAGGCCTGAATGGAACTACTTTACCTGTGGGACTACTTTCCACCTGGGTGTGGTCGGGGAAGGATACATACCTGATCGGTGGAAGGGTACATGCCTGGAACTTCTTCCAAAGCTATTTAAACCACGCCCGATCAGCAACTCACGCTTCGCGTTGTTCTGCTCCTCGCAGCTGGACGCTCACCGTGTCAGCTCCTGCATCTGGACTTCAGCCACGCCTGTCAGCATCCTGGGTCGCCTGCAAAAGGAGATAAGAAGGAATTGGAGAGAAAGAAGAGCTTACCTGCTAAAGCTGCATCACGGGGACATCACACCGACGATCCTGAAAGGGAAGACATCATTTTAAAAGCATTTCGTTTCGACCGCTGCAGCGCTGCATTTCACTCACCTTTCCTGGGCGCCTCCATCTTCAGCAGCGATCACCCGGATCCTCACCCACTTCCCAGAGCCTAGAGAGAAAAGACAAGAAAACAAGGTGAGAGAAGGAAGGGAAAAAGGAAAAGCTCAGTTTCCTTCTAAGACTTACCTGTTGGGTCATTCCCATTTCATTTTGGGTCCTGCTGCTTCCAGGCATTCCGGACCCCGGCCCCAATGGGGGAAAAAAGACAAAGACATTGAATGAGCGAATGCAAAGACATTACCTGAACGCTCATCCAGAACTTACACTTCGGGTCGGTGCCATATCTCCGGCATTCCGAACCCCGGCCCCTAAGGGGAAAAAGACATAAGCATTAGCGCTTGCTGCAATAAGACAATGAACATTATTATTAAGCTTGAACTTTTGAACTTGCAACAGAACTCTTACAGCGCCTCACCTGAATAGTCAAGCTTATATTGAACTCCCATCAAACCTCAATCCAGTGAAGTAACTGGGTTTCAACGCGCCCCTGCATCAGAAGCAGGATGGAGAGCTCATCCTTCCAAACCCTAAGGTGAGACTTCACGGGGAATCGTGGAAGGGTATCGAGGAGGGTTGGAAGGGAGTGGGAGGCTTGAGCATTATTCCGTCAGTAGGTAATACTCCCTTTTCACGCACAGGGGAATATTCCTGCGAGCCAGAAAAGCCAGAGTAGAGGGGCCCTTCCTGTCCATCATCAGAGTCCTGCGCTTCACCATTGAAGAAGCATCAGCACTCGAAGCCAGACCTGTGCCTCTGTGGGAATCAGGTGAGCGTGACAATCGCGGACCCTCAGGAACCCATTTCTCTGGATGTAATTCAATCACTTTCCTACCCTGTGTTGTTGGGACTTCCATGGTTAACTAGACACAACCCCTACATCAGTTGGGAAACACATACCTTCATTGTTTGCTCCACCATGTGTACCACAGTCTGTTCTAAACCTAGCCCAGAACAAATACGCACCAATGCTGTTGATTCCCAGACCAACGGTAATATGCACATCTTTTCTCTCTCTCCTTGGTACCTACTGTTTATCAGTATTTGGATGTTGTTTTTTCTGAACCCGAAGACATTCCGTTACCACCTCACAGACCGTATGATTGTGAAATCACCTTGTTACCCAACAAACAGGTACCCCACAGAATGATTTATTCCCTACCACCGCATGAAAGGGTTGTGTTACAGAAGTATTTCTAAGAAAGTCTGGAAAAAGGCTATATGGTGCCCTCCAGATTTCCAGCTGGGGCCCATCTATTCTTTGTCCGCAAGAAAGAGGGAACTCTACGACCATGTGTGGACTGCCGTGATATCAATGAAATAACTCAGAAAGACTGCTCCCCTTTGCCGTTGATCCGTGATATTATGGAATCATTACGGGAGGCAAGATTTTTCACTAAACTCGACCTAAGGGGCGCGTATCAACTTGTCAGGATCAAAGAAGGAGACGAGTCAAAGACGGCATTGAAGTCACCATTGGGATTTTGAGTATAGGGTTATGCCCTTAGGCCTTTGCAATGACCCGGTCATCTTCCAGCGGTTTATGGACCATGTGTTCTCAGATCTAATTGGATTGACGGTTTGGGTATACCTGGATGACATCCTCATCTTCTCTACCACTCTTGACCAACATGTGCTTCACATCCACGTTTTACAGTGGTTGATTGACCATCACCTATACGCCAAAGCAGACAAATGCCAGTTCCACCAGTCACAGATCGAGTTCCTGGAATACTGCATCAATCAAAACGACATCCAGATGGATCCCAAAAAGATCCAGGCAATCATGAATTGGAAGAGCCCACAGCGTCTTTTGGGATTCGCCAATTTCTAAGAGCGCTTTATACCAGGATTTGCCTGTTTTACCCTGCACCTGACCTGCTTATTGAGCACAAAGATCAAATTCCTGTGGGACTTTCAAACGGAACAAGCCTTCCAGCACCTGAAGCAATCCTTTACATCAGATCATATCTTGCATCATCCAGATGACACTCTGCTGTTCATCGTGGAAACTAATGTTTCACATGGAGCCCTTGGAGCCGTGCTTCTTCAATCAGCACATGATATCAAAGAAAAACATCCCCTGGCCTACTATTCCAGGAAGTTACCTTGCAGCGAGCAAAACTATTTGGTTATTGTCACAACTTAGCGGGAGGGATAAACACTCTTGAGGCCGTTTAGTTAATTCAACAGATTTCTTTTATTCAGACAACTCCTAACATGAAGTGAAATAAGTCTCATCAGAAGTAAGGACTCTGCGTAGGATTCTGTGGTAGGTGGCGAGTTATCCTGTTGAAGAGTTTTCTTAGAAACTCTAGTTTAAGGATTTTCTTTTAGGAAGACGATCTATCCTCGTCTCCCGAACTTTCTCCACTTTGTGCTTACATACGATCCCAACAGTCTCTGCCCTCCGATAGGTGCTTTGTTCATTCCCCACTTATCTCTGTTAGTTTTCCCCCTTCTTAATATTGAGTGTCTTTGCAGAGATGGGGAGGGAGATGTTTTCCCTTACAGGATTTTAGGGAATGCCGGACGTCTCCCACGGGATCCTAGTTCCCCAGCTGTTCCCCAGTTTATACTTTAGTATGGCTGCAGTTCCCCCTTTTGGCCACTGGGTTCGGGCACAGATAGACTCAGGAATTTCGTTACAGGACCTCTCCCCATACGCTGAGCGGCTCACCGTCTGTCATTCCGCTGCACTTTCCTTCGTACGAGTTCCTCGGTAGCTGTGGTAATTCCCTTCCGGATTACACCTCTCCCCTCGATCAGTCGCTGCAACGCCCTGGGACGACTCTCCGGCTCCTCGGTCCTTCACTCTCTCGATCAGCAGCACATCAGCTGTTTGCTTACGCGTAGCGTCACGTCTTCTCGGGGTTTCCCCGGCCAACCGCTCGTCATCGGGATTTCTCCTCCGAACTCCTCCCACACAACGGAGGGGGCCGAGGCGAGCTGCTCACTCGCTCAATCTTCTTATAACAGGACACAACCCGTGTCTTCTCAACTTGCGGATTTCGGACAACGGGCTTCCTCCACATCAATATCGGCACAACAGGTGCCAGATCAACTCCTTTTCAACGGGATTTACTTAGGGCCTTTTAGTACGGCCATTCATACGACGGTTCCTCTTCCTCTGGATTCGGTCCCTGTTCAAAAAAAAAAAAAACGCCAGAATTAGAGAAAGACACCTTACTTCCTTCCCCTCAACCTATTGGCTCCGAATCACTGTCAATCAACTCATTCACTCCCTAGTGACATCATCCTATTGTCCTCTGCTTGCTGTGATGCTGGGCCACTCCAGAGCTCCCAATGGTCAGATCCTTCACTTCATTACAGTTATAAAAAAGGAACTTCTGGCTATAAAGGAAGCCTTTAACAAGTGGCGCCATCATTTACAGGGAGGATGGTTTCAAGTGGAAGTGAGGACTGATCACAAGAACCTACAGTACCTCCATTCTTCACAATGCCGAAACAGCAGACAGGCCAGATGGGCTTTCTTCTTTTCCCATTATGATGTTCACATCACATACATTCCTGGTACACTGAACAAGAAAGCTGATGCCTAGTCCCGATCTCTGGGCCATCAAGCTGGAGATAGGGATATCGGCACATCAAGTCTTTTGGACCCCTTAAACCACTTCTTAGGAGCAGTAATACCATACCCGCAGAGCATACATCTGGATCTAGTTGTCGATCCAGCAGTGGAACAACTAACCAGAACACCAGGGATCATGAATAGCCTCCTTTTCTGTCACAGCAAGTTGGCCGTTCCCACTGCTGAGCTCCGTACTGTTGTGATGGCATGTTTCCATGACTCCTGGGTGGGCGGTCACCAGGGGGAAAAAAGCCACATTGGAACTGATGCCAAGACAGTTTTGGTGGCCCAAAATGGCTCAGCAGTTCAAAAATGCAGCTCAAGTTGTCCGGTATGTGCACAAAAGAAAAGCAGTAAGACGAAACCTGTCGGATTGCTACAACCCCTTGAACAACCTCCGTATACTTGGCACACCATCTTCACTGATTTAATTGTGGAACCTCTGCCTCGAATAGATGTACTTGCATTATGGTTGTGGTCAACTGTTTTAGTAAAATGGCCCACTTCATTCCTCTTTCCGGACTTCCTACTGCTACTCACATGGCACGTGTTTTCTACATGATACATACCGTTTACACGGCCTCCCAGAGAAAATAATTTCTGATAGAGGGTCTCAATATATCTCACACTTTTGTAGGGCTCTATGCCAACATCTACAAATCCATAGTGCCCTCAGTTCCGGCTACTACCCGCAAACTAACGGCCAAACGGATTGCACTAACCAGACATTGGAGCAATATGAGCGCTGTTATGCCAACGCTATGCAAAACAACACTAGACGTGGCTGAAGTGACCTACAACAATGCCCTTCATTTCACAACCATACGTAGTCCTTTTTTGTGTACATATGGCCAGCATCCGAAGATTGTTCCTATGGACAGCACTACGAATAGTGCAGTTCCTTCGGCAGATGAATTGATGGCTCAAATCCAGGAACAAAACCATTTGGCATAATCCACCATTGATCATACCAAACAGAGCGATAAGCAACATGCAGACACGTGCAGGACTCCCCAGCCTGACTTCCAGGTGGGCGCAAGGTTTGGTTTTTGGCACAAAATCTGCCTCTCTCTAATCTACCTACCAAGCTGGCACCAGGCTTCTTATCCCATCACACATTGTGTGGGCCCTGCTTCTTTCCATCTCCAGTTGTCGCCTTCTTGGTGGGTGCACCACTCGTTCATGTTTGCTTATTGAAACCTCATCTTCCTGACCCTTTCGGCACATGCCCCCTCCACCTCCTCCTGTTTTGCATGGTGCTGAACAGGAATATGTCATACGTGAGATATGTGACTCTTGTATCAGGAGGGGACAGTTGTACTATCTGTCGGACTGGGAGTGCTATGATCTGTGCGATCGCTGCTGGGAACCGGCTTCTTTTGTCCATGCCCCTGCCTTATACATCCCTTTCATCTGATCTGAGGTTCCCTCCAAGCCCAGTGCCCCTGGCCTCTCAGTGAGAGGTCATAATGTCACACACCCATGCCACACGTGTGCTGCAGCGCCCCTTTACCTCCTGCAGAAGCCACACATGGTGGCCCCACCTACCTGTCAACGCACTCTGTCCTGGCGTCTGTATCCACGTTGGAGCTGGTCTTTCTGGTGCGAATTTCCCAGTCCTTGTGGTCAGACTTCTACATGCGCCGCCATGTGTACCATACTGTGCATGTGTGGGGGCCCGGCTTCCGCATTTCGTGCATGTTCACTGTGGTGGAAATGGCGCTTGTTGGCAAAATCTGCCAACCAGACACAGGGAAGCCTCTCTTTCAGGCCGCAGGCTTATTTAAGCCCTCTATCACACCAGCAAGGCGTGTCTTATTGCACTCTAGCAGACAACTAGGTTGCTGCTGTTCCCTTTGGTTTTTGCCTGCCTTGCTCTGCCTTTGCTACCTGTTGCTTTTTGTACTGCTCTGCCTTTTCTTTGGTTTTCCTGCCTGTCTACTTTGGCCTGCCTTCTCTAGCCTGCCATCTTTGCTTGCCCCCTTCCTCCTGTCAGCCTTTCAGTCTCTGCCTGCCTACCTTGCCCGATTTCCTGCCTGCCTGGTAGTCTATCTCCTCTTCTGGCCACGGAATTCTCCGCTGTGGACTGTGCCTTGAAGCATCCACTTATCAGACCATGCTACTCTTGCTGTGCCTGCCCGACCAGTGCTTGCACTGTCCCAACACCACGAAAATACAGGGGAGGGGCCACGTGGTGTGGGGTGTTGCGTTGGCAACATTAGGTATCATATTCCTGGAGTTTTGTCAAGCCGATTTCCCGCATCACAGAGGCAACACATCTGACAACCCTTTCTCACAAAGGATCACTGTGCCAAAGAAGGTACGCAACCTCTGGCGGTACGCCGCCTTGACACCAACGCAATGGATGAGGACCAGGTACTATTTGAAGCACTATTATGCCAGCTTTGAGCATTTGTTCTATTTCCTTAATGATGACATACATTCAAGATTCAGGTAATCGATAGGGTTTTAAATGTACTATCTTGCCTGTAGGAGTGTGAATGTGGTGGTATATATCTTTCACTAGCCCCGACTCCTCACAAAACACATCAGGAAATTGGGTCACTAGGTCAACAAGGTCCTGTTTCTGATAATTTATAATGTCAGAATGAATTAAGGTGTTATTCTCTACTTCTTCAGGGACCAAAGAGGACAGAATGGTAACATTGGCCTCAGAGGGATTCTCCTTCCACTCCTTGAGTAGATTTATATGATAAACCTGTGTTTTTAGGCAACGGTCAGGCTGGGAGATGTTATAATTACATGGCACCATCTGCTCTACTTCCTCATGTGACCCATGCCACTTACAAACCTATTTATTATCGGACGTAGGCAGAAGTATCAAGATCTTTTGTCTGACAGAAAAGGATCTCAAGGCCACTTTTTGATTATAAGAAGGTTTCTGTTGCTCCTGCGCTCTAACCATATCAGTCTGTACTAAAGATCTAACGGCAGCCATGTGTTAAATCGGGTTGCGATTTGTGAATGTGGTATTGGAGCCTCTTCCCTCTCCTCCCAGTTTTCTCTCAGCATGTCTAAAACATCCCAGCACCCCCACCCATAAAGTAGTTCAAATGGAGAAAACCCAGCAGAGGCTTTAGGTGTTTTCCTGATTGCAAACAGTGCCCAAGGAATCATTTGGTACCAGTTGTTTCACAAGACCATCTGTTTGAGGATGGTACACAGATATGAGCAAAGTAGACATGTGTAATAGTTCCTAACGTCTCCCATAAACTTACTCATGAAGTTAGAGCCTTGGTCCGTTAATATTTCCCTTGGGAAACCAACCCGGGAGAAGAAAGGGAGCATATGTTTTAAAATGTGCTGTGTTGTATTAGTTCTCAGGGGGAAGGCCTCCGGGTATCGGTAACATAATCCACTATCACTAGTACATATTTGTTACCCATTTTAGAAGGCTCGAGGCAGGGGCGTAGGAGACACATAAAATCTGGGGGGGACAGGGGACACCTTGGGGACTTTGCTCCAGGCACAAACCAGAGAGTAAAATCTGCCAATTTTTGTAGTCAGTGATGATCATGAACATTTGTTTAAAAAAAAAAAAAAAATTCAAATGGAGCAATCCCATATCCCATTAAAAAACCTTTGTAGATCAGGCCAAAAGAGTGCTGAACAATATAGGCTGGTTCTGGTGTAGGTAACACATGCTAGCTTATTTGAAAATTCCATGACCATAGGGAGCAGGACCCCTGACACTGGCAAATTTAACATGTTATTGACTGCAACCTGGTAAATGTGCACAATGCTCAGAATTATAGGAACCGCTGAGGACATTAACAGATGGGTAACTCAGAAAAAACCCTTTAAGGCACTGTTACCAAAAAGAAAGGAACCTGTGACGATGTAATAAAACGGTGTACACACCCCAAAACAAATAAAAGCCGTTCATCACCTGAAATACAGGCAGCGCAAATGATAGTTCCTTGGCAGTGGTCAAAGTGTATGAAAAGAAGTAGTGGAACTATGTTCCCTGTTGGCCTG
Source organism: Ambystoma mexicanum (assembly GCF_040938575.1). NCBI lineage: Eukaryota > Metazoa > Chordata > Amphibia > Caudata > Ambystomatidae > Ambystoma > Ambystoma mexicanum. The sequence goes on from NC_090934.1 coordinate 677,740,887, forward strand.
CCTCGCTCACTACAAATCCCATTGCACACCCCCCTCCCGCACATAATACAAACCCCCAAACAAATGTGCCTGCTGTTAATGGAGACCTTCAGTGCAGTGCACTGAAGTGCAAGTTTCAACTGCTTCCCACACTTTGATTTAAAAAAAAAACATTCCGGAATTGTTTATTTTTAAAAATAAAGTATGGGAACTGTAAAACGTAATAATAAAAAGTAGAGGAGTACCGCTCCTAACCGTTCCCGCCCACTTCGACCACTGTTCCTTGGTAAGTCAAGTGCCCTGCACTGATAGTCTGTAACATCCCATACTTTCATCAAGTTTTTGCTCCTTGTGGCAATGCGTAATAATTGACTGGTCAGCCGAAACACAGTCTCCAACTCCTTACGATTACTGCATATCAAAGCAAATACTATCCCTTCATCATCATATAAAATACAACAACTGCACAATGAAGGATTTGGGAAACACTACGAACACGCCAGTACTATTGTGGGCAAACATTTATGCAGATTTATACATATGGGCTGGCCTCTTTCTGAAAAAAGCGCCAGAAGCTGCACAAGCGACAGTGTGCGGTCAGCAACCACTTACTATGAAGCGTCAACCAACAACCCGATTGAAGATTACACAACCATGCTTTTTTGCACGCTTTGCCATTTTGCAATATATCACTGTGGCCAGGCCACGTTTTGCTGATGAGCAGAGCAGACAGACAGGATGATCAACAATTTAAATTAAATAATAAATACACGCTCTCTCGCATCATGGACGAATGTGCATGGATGGATAACCCATGGATGGGTCTCTGCGATTCCTGCGCCCTGTTGGAATGAGCAATAAAAGCCAGGCCCAATTGTCGGTGCCATTGGAAATACATAACAGGGCCACGTTCTACACTGCGCCTTAACTGGTCTGTTGGCCTAATTAATACCCTTCCTAATCTCACGTTACAAACCTATGATTTACACCCTGCCAGTTCCCAATTAATATGGTAGACAGACTGATCACACTCTGTGAGCTGCCAGCCTGTCCCTTCATGCTCCCCATTCTGCCACGACAATGCTTAATTGATTACCAATGTTGCATCTCACTCGCCCCTTGGTTCACCTAAAATACGCAGTACCTCGCACACTCTTATCATGAAGCATATTATATACATATATATTACATGGACGCAGTAGCGTCCATGTAGTTATGGTTAAGTTGGTGTTTTCATAGGAAGAGCATTTTTTGAGTGGCTTATAACTTCGCTCCCTCTGGACAAATCCTCACCAAACTCTGCAAAAAAAGTATATGGCCCACTCTGAATTTTTTTTGCAAAGTTTGGAGAGGTTTGGTCCAGGGGGGGCAAAGTTATAGGGGAGGGGGGGTCCCAAAACTTGTTTTTTCCCATAGACATAATGGGAAAAAAAATTTTGCGCACACCTACAGCCCAAACCGCTGGATGGATTTACACCAAATTTGCGGCAGGAGCGGGGGCTTGGTCCCGAAAGCGTGCTTTTGCAAATTTGGTGTAAATCCAACCAGTAGTTTTTTTTAAAAAAAACACAATGTAAGGCAAAAAAATTAGTGATATCTCTGTTCACTCCGTGGACGGACTTCCCGGTTCGCTCCGCGGACAGTGCCCTGATTGGCCGAGCGGCTTGCGCGATGTCCGCGGACATGCAACATGTTCGCTGATTGGACGGCGTGGTGCGTGAAGCGCATCAGATTTTCTGTGGCGCCCGCCATCTTGCATTCGCCGACGACCGCGGACAGCGCTGTGAAACTTGGTGTGTAAGAGTGTTTGGGGAGGGTGGGGGGAATATGAGATAGGTTCAATGTTCTGTTTTTTTAATGTGCTAGACACTTTTGTTGTGTTCGATTTGTCTGCGGACAACACGGTTGTTCTGAAATTTTCTATATAAACTAAATGGTGGGGTGTTCTGAGGACGGAGTATGTGTCCGTTTTGTTCGCAAGCAAGCTAAAATTGAGCTAAGAACACTTGCGGTGTCCTTAAATGTTCGTACATAAACAAAATGGGGGTGTCCTGAGGACGCTGTCCGTATTGTTTTCTGGCGAGTTGAAGGTGTTCTGAGAACAATTGCGGTGTCCTCAAATGTTCTGATTACTTACGGGTAATCATCATTACTCCTAGTCCTACTCTTCCTCGTCACAGTACTGACAACCCTCCTCACTCTCCCTGCGGGGAAGGTCCCATGCTCCGGCTTGGTAATATGAAACTGAGTGATGTGGATGTGCAGGAGGAGTTATAGGAATTTAAAGAAATAGAAGAAGGTCCTGTGTCAGAGGCAGGGGCCTCATGAAGTAAGTGCTGGGACAAGGAAGAGTGGACGTGGAGGTAATGTTTGCAATTAAACAAAATGGGGGTGTTCTGAGAACGCTGTTCGTATTGTTCGTTGTCAGGTTGAAAGTGTTCTAAGAACCCTCCTTATGTCCGTTGGCATTACAATTTCCTATGGGCCTTACCCGACTTTTTGTCCACTAAACAAACGATAAATCAGGCTGCTGTGCGCCGACATTATGTGGTAATCCTATCATTTGCCCCATTGACCAGGCTGACCTGCTTTTGCGACACTAAATCATATCTCCCGCCCCTAAGCCTGACATTATCAAAGCATTCATATTCCCCGTCTCTCTCCGGGACGTTATAGGGTGCGTAGCCAAACGCGCCCAGTCGTCTCCAGTCCTACGCGACTTTACACAGAACCCGGAAAACAACACAGATCATCTCACAACACAGCGCATCACAATTCGGAATATGAAACTGTGATTTAAAAGCAAACAGCAAGATTGTACATTTCGTAAAGTACTTTTATTTGACATCAAATGTTTAGAGAATATTCAGCAATTTGCATTTGTCTTTGCTGTCGATCCGCAAAAGTTCATCTTCAGTCACACGCTGTTCCTTTGCGGTACACAGGGTGTTGGTTTATGATAAAAGAAGCACTATGGTCGCACTGATAATCGGAAGGCTGTTCCAACAACGAGGCATTAGACCACCATAATGGTTTGTATGTTGCTTCTAGCCGCTAGTACTGCGTAAGGGCATATTGGTCCTTGGCGATTGTCCCATAAAATGTTGAGGGTCATGAAGTTGTTTAGAAGTAGCTGCACCTGGCAGTTAAAAAATCCATCGGCCGGGGTCTGAAAATCGTGGCATTGACAGTAGGGAAGGATGTACCCGTTTTAAAAACATAAATTAGTCTCACGAGCCGATCTTCATTAAAAATATTCATTTTATTTATTAGGGCGTGAAACTATTTGCTAGCGAGGATAGTGCAACGGAGTATGTTAACTTATTCCCACTAACCCACCCTCTCTCCTCTGCCTTTTTCAGAGCTGTCTGAGCGCCAGGGGACCACTTCGGCGGTGATGGTGCGCGGTACAAAACAATATGCCACATTGAACGAACAAGTACAACTTAACCGGGCTTTAACGCCACGCTATTGTTATTATATTCCGGTATAAAATAATCTAAAGGGTTACTTACATTATATTGGCATTTTCCATTGTCTACGTGTAATGCAGTCCCTAAATACGACTCCGTCTGTGCCAACGATCTTTCTCATAGTGATATAATATATAAAAGCGGTTTAGTTTCAGAAATTTCATCCTCATCGTCTCTTACGTTTTTGCACCCCTCCTTCAAAAGAAGTCTTTTGGCACGATCCCTGTCTGTCAAGTTCAAAAAACAATAGAACCTTATAGTGCCAATCGTGGGCCACTCCGGACCGCGAGCAAAAAATGGAAGCAGCTAACCTTCACTGTGAACGAGCATAAATTCTTACTTTGCAACATTCTGTGTAAAGCCATCCCTGAGAAATTGCTTTTTACACTCCATCTTTGTATATTGTCTGCATGCTAATGAAAAAAGTTTGTTAAAGGGACGTTATGGTTAAGTTGCGCTACTAAAAACCTATGAAATTCAGTGAAAAAACATTGTTAAAGGGACGTTATGGTTCCAAGTAAAACCGAAAAACCCCTGAAATTCGCCAGTTATGGTAAGCTAAGCAACCATAACTCGCGCCACAACCGTGCACTGCTAAGCCTAACACCCAGGACATCAAAGATGACATCACAAATGTCATTGATGACATCACTGATGACATCACATGTGCATTTACCTTTCATGAAAAGTCTGTACAAGGGATTCTTAGTGTAATGTTAATAAAAAAGTGTCAAAGATTATTGGAATAAATATCAAGTGCTAATCAGTGCATAAAGCTATGCATTGATATAAATAGCATTCTATTAATAACTTCAATCCAGTATACTAAGGTACTCATGTAGAAACATAGGCATTGTGTGCAGCATACATGATGGAGGTGCAATATTCATAAGCTTGCCATGTTGAATAGTGAAATGATAACTGTTTTTATATTAGAGTTTTGCGTACAGTGAAACTTGTGATAAGTAGGTAATAAAACCCACTTACTACATAATTGCATTACTATAGACAAATCACAAAGAGACAACACTACATACAAATATGAATATATACAAGGGAATTGAAGTAAGAAAAAGAAACAGCAATAGTAGCAGAAAGTGTTCATAACCTGATTACCTTTATGCAGAGAAATGATTGCTCTGTTTCAAAGCTGTTACTTACCCTATCTATATATATAACGTGTGTCTGGACCCTAAGGAAAATAGTGTGAGTACAGCATACAAAAATATAAGCATATACAGGGAAAGTACAGTAGTAAAAAAACATCAAAAGTATCAGAAAGTGCTGATAAATCTACTGATTATTTTAATGCACAAAAAGGATTGCTGTCTTACAAGGTTGTGTCTTCCCCTATGTATATGTTTCATATGATATGACTGGACAATAAGGGAATTATTCTAAGAACATACTTGAAGGATAAGTCTACGAATATAGTAATTTACAATTTTTAGTTCCTGACTGTTACTGAAGAAAATCATGTGGCCTAGATATGTCAGGAATGGAAAAAGGGGGAGTCAGACATGTGATGTCATCAATGACATTTGTGATGTCATCTTTGATGTCCTGGGTGTTAGGTTTAGCAGTGCACGGTGGTGGCGCGAGTTATGGTTGCTTAGCTTACCATAACTGGTGAATTTCAGGGGTTTTTCGGTTTTACTTGGAACCATAACGTCCCTTTAACAAAGTTTTTTCACTGAATTTCATAGGTTTTTAGTTGCGCAACTTAACCATAACGTCCCGTTAACAAAGTTTTTTACTGAATTTCATAGGTTTTTAGTAGCGCAACTTAACCATAACGTCCCGTTAACAAAGGTTTTTTACTGAATATATATATATGTTTTTTCCTACTAACCTTTAGCTCGTCTGTGTCTCGCTAAATCAGACAAACGTGAGAGGTGAGACAAAACGATCAGCAGCCAGTAACCACTTGGTAGATGGTATTGTTCATTTATATAGCGTCTATACACTGGCAAGTGTTTCAAATCACTTGAATTTCACTGCTGCAAATAGGCCGGTCCAGTCTGACTCTGACTGAGCACAAAGCATCTGTCGCTGCCTGCTTGTATTCACTGCCTTGTTGACGAGGGGACAGTCAGCAGCAGCAGACTCGGGACGCACCGGATTGCGCTGCAGTGCACTGCACATCATCATGTGTGAGTTGGGCACTTGCAGTTCGTTCCCCGGGCGGTGCCCCAGTCAAAGGCGCATGTGCGTACGAGCAGAGCTGGCTTGTACATAGTAACAGACTAACGGTTCCTCCGCCAACCAGGAATATGCAGCATTGCCAGCAGCACATGATCTCTCTCACTGTCACACCTCTGATGAGGCCAACCAAGGACGTTTATCTCGGTAAAAGTTAAAGCACCAGTAGTAGCAATGTGATTATTTTTTCACAAAGCGAACATGTGACACAGAGCAATTTCTCTGGATCAGGATGCATACAAGTGAGTTCAAGTCTGGTTTGAACAAGAGATTCTGGTGGGGGATAAATGACATTATATCCCCCCTGCTTAAAATAGTGGGGGGATTTGTCCCCCCTGTCCTATGCCCATGGCTCTAGGGGACCAATTACATCCATCCCAATCCTTGAAAGAGGAATTTCATTAATGTGTAAGAGATAAAATGGAGCTGCTGGTGGTATGCGAGTACTAGTTCTTTGACAGATATCAAAGGCTTGGACAAAGGTCTTAATGTCCCTATGAATCCCTGACCAGTAGAATGTATTGCTTATGTGTGCTTGTGTTTTGGTCTGTCCTAGGTATTCTCCTGTTAGGTGAGAAGAACAAGTTATTTTCTTACCTGGTAACATTCTTTTGATGGGATGTTCCGACGACGTATTCCACATCTATGACAGGTAATCACCACAGCTGTGCTGCTTTGGAAAATTTTCGGCATCTGCGTCCTGCGTCAATGACGTCGATTCGCTGTCCTCGAGGCCCTCCGTCGAGCCGATGTCACTGGATGTTATAAGTAGGACACATGACGCCCGTAGCCTCAGTTGTAGTTTTTTCCCAGAACGTTTGGCACCAATCGTCTGCCAGTATGACTACAGAAAGCCTTGCGGAAACGGAAGCTGCAATCCCATAAGAAATTCTGTAGAGGGGCAGGCTGGGAGGGTACGATGTGGAATATGTCTTCGGAACATCCCATCGAAAGAACGTTACCAGGTAAGAAAGTAACTTGTTCTTCGAAGGGATTGGTTCCTCCGACGTATTCCACATCTATGACAGACTCCCAAAGCAGTACCAACGTAAGGAGGTGGGAAAAGAATTTAGAATTTTAGAATGCCCAATTAAATTGCAGAATAGAGGACCGCCTTGCCAAAGGCCAAATCTTGCCCATGGATAGAATCCAGGGAGTAGTGTTTTACAAAAGTATGGACAGAGGCCCATGTGGCTGCTTCACAAATGTTACGAATGGGAATACCCCTCTGCAGGGCAGTAGAGGCAGCCACACCCCTAGTAGAATGGGCCTGTAAGCCTACCAGAGGGTCCTTACCCACCAAGCGGTAACATTCAGAAATTGTCAAGATAATCTATATAGACAAAGTCTGTTTAGTAACAGCTTGTCCCAAACGCCTTGCAGCGCATCCTACAAAGAGCTGATCGTCCACTCTGACCCGGGACATGCGTGATATGTAGAAACTTAAAGCTCTCCTAGGATCCAACCCATGGAGCCTCTCCTCTTCCTTACCAGGATGCGGAGGAGGATAGAACACCGAAGAATGACCTTCTGGCTTAAATGAAATTCCAACACAACTTTCGGAAGAAAAGAAGGACGAACCCTAAGGACAACCCTGTCCTTAGGGAACACTGAAGGGTGGCTTAAGTGACAGCAACTAAAAATAAAGTTGTCAAGGTCAACAGTCTCAAAGGACAAGAATGTAAAAGCTCAAACGGAGCTCCCATTAGGAATTTTAGAGCCAGGTTCAAATCCCAACCGGGCACCTGGAAAGGTGACGGTGGGAACAAATTAGTGAGCCCTTTGAGAAACTGAGAAATCAAAAGGAATTTTAAAATAAGAACACCCCTCAGACGAGCGCTTAAATATGGACAGCGCCGCCAGGTAACCTTTAATGGTACCCACTTGCAGGCCCGTGTGGGCTAACCAAAGCATAAAAGACAGAACCAGAGGAATGGCACATGAAAAAGGATCCACATTCTTAACCATGCACCAGTCGCAGAACTTTCTCCAACGGCAACGGTACAGGGACTTTGTTGTAGGCCTTCTGGCCGAAAGCAACACCTCCATCACGTCTTCAGGGAGGACCCAATCCTTATACCTCAACCTTTCAGAAGCCAAGCATGAAGGTTGAGGGAGTTGACCTCTGGATGGAGAACCTGACCCCCATCCCGTGAGAGCAGATCGTCTCGGTAGGGAAGACGGCGTGGAGGGCCGATGGAAATGTCGAGAAGGTCCGGATACCACATTCTCCTGGCCCATGCCGGAGCAATGAGGATCATTCGGGAACCGAACCTCCGTAACCTCTACAGCACTTGCGGAATGACGGGGACTGGAGGAAACACGTACAGCAGTGGGAAGGACCACTCCACTACAAACGTGTCCCCTAAGGCTCCTCTTGGAGAAAATTCCCGAGAGCAGAATCTTTCGCACTTCCGGTTGACGCTGGTGGCGAAGAGATCCACTTGTGGGGTCCCCCAAAGGGCGAAGATCTCCAGGAGAATCTCCTGAGCCAGCTCCCACTCGTGAGAGACCGTGCTCTGCCTACTCAGAGCGTCCTCTGCCGCATTTTCGTCTCCGGCAAGATGAACTGCCAAGATCGAAATTTCCTGGTGGATGGCCCAGGAACAGAGCTGCATCGCCTCTCTGCACAGACGGAGAGACCCTGCCCCCCCTTTTTGTTGAGATAGTGCATGGCCACTGTATTGTCCATCAGAATCAGGACAGTCTTCCCCCGCACAGACGGCAGAAAAGCCTTCAGGGCTAGCCTGACGGCCCTCAGCTCCAACAGAATGATATGGAGTCTGGACTCCGACGGAGACCAACGACCATTGACTGTCAACTCATTGGCATGAGCTCCCCATCCCGTGAGGGATGCGTCCGTCACAATCATCACCTACGGCCAGGGTAGCCAAAATGGAGCCCCCTTCATCAGATCACCTTCGACGGCCCACCACAGAAGTTCCTGGGCGACCGCCGAGGGAAGCACCTGAACAGGATCCGACATCCTGCCGGAGGACTGTGACCACTGTATCCTGAGAGCCCACTGCAGAGATCTCATCCGCAGCCTGGCCTCTGGCACCAGAAGAATGCAGGATGCCATGAGGCCGAGCAACCTCAAGAACTCGAACGCCGGGAGACTCTGGGCATGTTGAAACTTGTTCACCATCTGCAGAATGTGATGAGCCCTCACCTGGGAAGGAAAACATAGCCCCAGGGAGGTGTTGAGCACTGCTCCGATGTACTGGAGCCACTGGGTAGGTGTCAAGTGGGACTTCTTTACTTTGAGGGAGAAACCCAGCCTGTGAAGGGAGTGGCCGGTGATTGACAGATGATCCAGGACTTGCTTGGAGAGTACGTCCTGATCAACCAATCGTCCAGGTATGGGTAGACGTGAATCCCCCCTTTCCTGAGATACGCTGCCACCACCACCATGAGCTTGGTGAAGAGGTCAATCCAAATGGCAGGACCCGAAACTGAAAGTGCGAGTTGCCAACCGCGAACCTCAGGTACTTCTTGTGCTTGGGATGAATCGGCACATGAAAGTAAGCGTCTTTGAGGTCGAGAGACACCAACCAGTCCTGAAGTTGAAGGGCCTGGAGGACTTGAGAGAGAGTAACCATCTTGAACTTGTCCTTCCTGAGTAGCTTGTTCAAACCACACAAGTCCATGATGGGTCTCAATCCCCCATCATTTTTCGGGATCAAAAAATATGGGGAATAACATCCATTGTCCCTCTCCGCTATAGCCACCAGTTCTATGGCGCCTTTCTCCAGCAGGGATTTGATTTCCTGCGCAAGGAGCAGCTCCGGACTCTTCAAAGAGAGATTCCCTGGTGGATTGCCGTGAGGCCTCTGCCGGAAAGGAAGACAGTAGCCGTGGGCTATGATCTCCAGAACTCACACATCTGAAGTAATGGCACGCCATTCTACAAGATGCTGCGCCAGCCTTCCCCCAACCGGCGAACCATGGCACATGGCCTCATGACTGAGCTGAAGCGACTGCGGCAGTGCCTGAGGGCAAAGAGGCAACTGCTTGAGCGGCCTTGGTACCTCGAGTACCCTGTTTTCCACCTCTGGTACTCGTACGTTGGCCCCTTTGACTGGCTGCTCCCCTCGATCTACCAAAAGATGAGTAGTATTGAAAGGAACCTCCCCTCCATTGCTGTCCCCTAGAACGAAAAGGCGGAGGTTGGCGGACTGCAGCGCTCAACGACTTCGTTGCAGCCTTTGAGGTCTGCAACCTCTCAAGGCTCTCGTTAGCCTTGCTGCCAAAAAGATGGACACCATCAAAGGGCATGTTGAGAAGCTGGACTTTTACGTCAGGAGCAAACCCCGACTTCCGCAACCACGCAAATCTGCACATCACTGTGTTCTCCGCCATTGGCCGGCAGACACAGTCTGCCATGACCAGACCCGACTGAACGGATTCACACATGGCATCCTTGCCATCCTGAACGAGGGCAAGAAAACCATCCCGTTCCTCCCCTTTGGGAATATGTTCAGCTGCCAAAGACACACAATTCCACAGAGTGTGAGTGACACGTGCTAAGGCACACACAGAGTTGGCTGCCTGTAAAGCCATACCCCCTGAAGAAAACACTTTCTTCGCCCAGCCATCAAAACGTTTGTCGTCCCTATCAGGAGGGATGGTAGGGTACGACGCCTGCTTTGCCGGGGCTGTAGCCGCCTGCACCACCAAACTCTGCGGAGTGGGGTGCGTCGTCAAGTAGCAGGGGTCGCTACTGGCTGGACGGTATTTTTCCGGCAACGACTTGCTCACTGCCGGGAGACTCTCCAGAGCAGTCCAAGCCGCCGCCGCCATCCTTCTCTGTAAAGCCATATCAAATGGCAGCACCGGGTCAGTGGGTGGACCTTGGTCAAGGATATCTGTCAGGTCATCTTGCAGAAAACCAACTGGTGGCGCAGACCACCCCAAGTACTCCGTCACCCTTGACATGAGGCGCCTGTACGAAGATTGCAGCATGCGCACCAGGCTCAGGCCTGCCAAACTCGACCTCCGGGGAGGTATCAAGACCACTGGCATTGTGCAAATACTGACGCAGATCTTCCAACTGGCTATGACCAGATAACAGCTCGTCAGGAACCTCATCAGGTACCAAACTCTCCTCAGACCCTTCATCCACCTCAGAGATATAATCCAGAATAAATCCCTGGATTAGGGCACAGAAAAAGGTTCAAATACAGGCCTCACTGACTTCTTCAGGGCCTTCTTCGGAGTTTCCGCCGATGCACGGGGTACCTCCGGTAAAGCCTCCACAAAAGACGTTGAGGGCTTCGACGGAATCGGCGTCGACGACGAGCGTGGCGCCGATGGCTTCGACACAGGCCTCGAGGGCGGTGCCCCGAGCGTGTCCACCCAACCTATCGGTTGAGCTGCATTCCACTCCTGACACAATATGTGAGGTAGGCATGGTATCAATAGAGACGACACAGACAAGGGAAATCAAGATTCAAAGAACTTTATTAAAATGTCAGGATGGTCTAAGGCCTAACTAGCCCTATAACTAAGGTAGGGATTTCTCCTGCCTAAAGAAAACTAAGGGAAATCTGTGTATGTAAGTCCAAATCAAAGGACTGTGTGTCAACACCTATGCTTGCCCTCACATCTAGAAATAAACTGGGTGTGGGGTTTCTTGTTAACAAAAACAGTGTCTGAAAGTAAAGTCTCAGTTGCTCTTCGCTTAAGTCCTTCTTGGGCTTTCTATCTCAGGCTAAATACAGTTCCAATAGCTATTAATCTCATCAATGTTCAACCAGGCCTTGATGATTCCTTCCCCAAGTTCAATATGGTACAGTTCACACAAAAAGAAGATCTTGCGATTCACGTCCCCAAAACAGCACTTCTCAGTTCCTTCGATTCTCAGGGTTCCCTTCCCCAAGATTTCAATGTAGTGTCTCAGTGGCTTACTCGCAATGTCCTTTGCTGGTCATCATTTAGGGCTCCCTGGTCTAGGCACAGTTATCAGACCACACAGTCCATCCATCACAGGTCACACAACCAGGAACCCAATGCTTCTGCTTGGCTCGATTCAGGATGTCTGATCTTCACAGTAGGGAGCTCTTTGGGCTAGGCGCAGTTATCAGAAACAGTGGTCCACCTATTACAGGTTGTGCAACCATAAGTCTCCCCTTTAGATTTATTTAGCCCCTCACAGGCTCTTATGCTTTGTGTTTTCCACACTTGGGCTTTCTTTTTGGCCAGTGCAACCCTTTTCTGCATCAGTCTTTTGCTTTGCCACAAGTTCATAAATTTTCCTCACATTTGTAGTTCAAATACTTAAGTGTTTGTTCAATTTGCCACATGCTTTCGTTCTGTTCATAATGTTGCTGATATACAGTTTGACATTCTCTATGTCGGTTTAACTTCCAAATGTTTGTTTGGTATTCAATTTCACTTGCTCTTAATCAAAAAGCAGGCTCCATTTCGTTCTGTATTCAATATGATGTGCTTTTTGTCAAATAGAAATTTCCATTCAGTTCGGCATTCAATATTGTTTGCATTTACTTGTGCTTATGGACCGTTACTTTTCTGCGGTCCCATGGGAGCGCTCCGGTCTTCCCGTGCCCTCTGACACTCACTGGCTCCTCTTGTCTCCCTCTCTCTTCCTGTTGCTCCTGCTCACCTCTTCTGAATTCAGGAAGCAGACCGCATTTGTTCTGCTCACTTGTCGGGCACGTCCTCGCACACGCTGGCTTCCCAGTTCCTCCCAAAGAACGCGGACTGCGTTCTCTCTGCTTTCAGCTCCTTTCTGCAGCTCAGCTGTTTGGCAGCTCTGTCTGCCCGCCTTCCATACTGAAGGCTACCCTTCCTTTGAACGCCACGCAACCCATTCTCCACTGGTCCTGCAGGTCCTCTGGGATTGTTGCCATGTTTGTAATCAGAAGTGTTTATTACTCCTAGTTACCTCTTCCTCTTCCTCTTCTCAGTACTGGGTGGACATTTACAGTCCATGAAGGCTGGGGGAAGGAGGAGTGAGTCTATATTAGGGAAGGGGGGATACCATGTCTCGCCAACCAACACTCTCTCCCCAATCCCCAAGGATCGCTTGTCCATCCCCAGGGTCGGGATCCAAAAGGGATGGCCTTTCTCTGGCCACCTGAGCAAAAGATCCCTGTGGAGTGGCTGTAAGAGTGCCTTCTGGTTTCTCACACCTCATAATAGATGATTATGCCACCCGATACTAAGAGGCATTTCCACTGAGGAATAACACCAGCCAGCAAATCCTCAAACACTTTCTCACATTCCTTTCCAGGGTATGATTTTCCAAGGAAATATTAAAGGATCAGGGAACAACGTTCATGTCTCACCTTTATGCCTGTGGTTGAAGAGATTCTACACATCAAAACATTGCAGACCTTGATCTATGACCCCCAGACCGATGGTCTAGTAGAAAGATTTAAGAAGCCTCTTAAGAGAATCTTAAAAAACTAGTAGAGGCGGATGGAAAAAAATTGGAATACAATGATCCCATGGCCCTTTTCGTCGTGTGGAAAACACCACATAGCTCTTTTTCCCCCTTTAAATTGTTGTACGGGCGAGAGCCCCGGGATGTCCTTGACATGTTACGTGAAACTTGACTTCTTCCCTCTCCTCCACTTTTGCCTACATCTCAAACAGCACACAACCTAAAAGAACATAAGAATACAGTCTGAGAACTGGTAAGAAAACATCTAGGTGAGGCACAAGAAACACATAAGAAGGCTACCTTTCAGTCTTTTTCTGTGGGCCAACTTGTTCTAGTTTTGCTCCCAACAACGCACAATAAAATGTTGCCTAAATGCCACGGCCATATGAAGTACTGGAATGCAAAGGTGCTTCTGACTATTTGATTGCACAACCAGAAAGAAAACAGAAAACACAGATCTATCATATAACTCTTCTGAAGGAGTGGAGGGTGGATCCCCATGAGGATACTTCTGTAACTATAGCTATGTTACGTACGGAGGAATCACAGGAAAACTCCATTACCTCTAGGGAACTCTCCCCCACACAGCAGAGAGATATTGAAGACCTACTATATCAGTTCACCGACATATTTATTGATCAGCCAGGTAGAGTCAAATACTTCTATTATCACATTAGGACAGCCCAGGACAGGATTGTAAACCTCAAACCATATAGAATACCTGAGGCTGAAAGAAGATAATTGAAACTGGAGTGGAGAATGTTGCACGCTGATCTAATAGAAACATCCGAGAGCCCATGGCCTTCGCCAATATTCCTAGTCGCCAAACCAGATAACCGTGGAGGTTTTTTATCAACTTCCGCAAATGAAATTCCATCTCACAGTTCGATAATCATCCCATGGCCAGAATAGAAGATTTGATCAATAAACTGAGCATGGCGAAGTTCATCTCCACGACTGCTCCGACAAAGGCCTATGGGCATGCCCCTCTTAATCCCACTGATGGGGAAAAACAGAATTCTGCACCCTGTAAGGGTCTTTCCATTTCAAAGTCTTGCCCTTCAGCTTGCACTGAGCTACTTTCCAACATCAAATGGAAAGGGCCCTAAGGCCCTTTTCCCATTTCTGTGGGCCTGTCTTTATTTTTTGTTTATTTTGTTATCAATTGGTTTTAACATAGACAAAACAACTAAAACCAAAGGAGAGGAACAAAATAGGGACGAGGCAGCTACATCCAATGGGGCCGACACGGCCCGTCTTACAGTAGTAGTATGTCTTGCATCACCATTCTCATGAAATACGATTACAGTTCACAGTGTAAGTGTTCAGAGTAAAATCCCCAGAGTCCATATACCTCAATGCCCTCCCTCCTCTCATGCCACCCATATTTTAGAGGCTTTGTTGGGACAGCCAACAAACAGCCTCTTGCGTTATAGATCCTTCTTTCGATCATAGCACATGTGTCCATGTCCAGTGCCCATTGCTCCAGTGTCGGAGAGTCCGGGGCTCCCCATTTTTGTGCAATATTGCGCTTGAATACGGCGGCCGCCGTATGCAGTAGCAGTTCTTCCCATTTATTCAATTCGTGCTCCCAGGATTAGGACCTTCGGGTCCATTTCTATTGTTTTGGAGAGTATCCGGGTCAGTTCCCGACAACAGGCCTCCCAGAAAATTCGGATGCGGGGACAGGACCACACAATATGAAAGAAGGACCCCTCCTCAACCCCACATCTGAGACAGTTCGGGTTTGTTGCTTTTTTCCACCCAAACTGTGCAGTTCTAGGATAATACACTCTATGCAGTATTTTAAGTTGCACCAGTCTGAGTCTCGAGGAGATGGCGGCTTCCCGTGGGTGCATTAGTACCCGGATCCAGTCCTCAGGGTCGATATCCCCTACATCTATTTCCCACTTGGCCTTTAGACTGGTCAGCTCAGGAGTCGCGAAGGATGTGATGGCATTATAAAGAATGGATGTGCATTTGGAGGGGATATATTCAGGCAAGAGGTTGCGTTCAATAGGTGAGCATTCCGGGATATTGTCCTCTGTCGATATGTGGACTCTTAGGGCTTGGGACATTTGCATGTGATGGTATCTCTCAGTGTCTGGGAGCTGGAATCTGCGTTGTAGGTCCGCAAACGGGGCAAGGTTCCCATCTTTCAAGACAGCCCCCATTTTCTGAATCCCAGCCCTCACCCAGCACGGCCAAGGTTTGAGTTTCGCAATTTCCCACAGGTTGGCGTTTCGCCATAGGGGTTGCGCCGCTGATATTTTGTTCCCCCACCCCACAAACTTGTGTATGTTCCTCCAAGTGGTAGTAATCTGTGCCTTCATTGTTAGTGGGGAGGATGTAGGGGGGGGTTTGATACAATAGCTGCAATGGATCGGTGTCGTGCATAGCTCCTACATCGGCTTTGATATGGGGTAGTTCCCGGTCTCCGTGCAGTAGGTCATTGACCACCACCAGTTGGGAGGCCCAATAGTAGATCTGAAGGCGGGACACTCCGATCCCACCCTCCCAGAGCAACCTCTGAAGTGTGGCCAGGGCTATACGCGCCTGTCCTCCGCCCCATAGGAGCTCCCTAAGGAGGGTTTCCACCCGGCCAAATTCAGCCCCCAGGATCTGCAACGGGGCGTTTTGAAGGACATAAAGGAATCGCGGGAGGGCTAACATTTTAAAAAGGGCGGCTCTACCCATGAGGGTCAGGGGGAGAAGCTTTCAATGTGGTACATCATTAGAGAATCCATGACCCCAAGGTATCGGAAGCCAGACTATGTGCTATGGGCAATCAGATGGGTCGGGCTGACCCACTCCTTTTTACCGGGAAGAAAACGGATTTCTTTCAATTGATCTTTAGACCGCTAAATTCCCCGTATTGGTCAAGCATCTGGGTCACCATGTTCGGACAGGCTCTCCCAGGTATATCAGGAGGTCCTCCGTGTATAGGGATATGCGGTCTTCGTGTCCCTCTGGCCACCTGAATCCCATCCATGATGTGCTCTGGCGAAGCCATATGGCAAATGGCTGTATCGCGAGAGCGAAGAGAAGGGGGAGAGGGGGAACCCCTGCCGTGTACCCCTGCCCAATCAGAAGGAGTGAGAGGTCCACCCATTCACCTTGACCTCCGCCCGGATATTTGTGTACAGCAGCTTCACCCATCCCAGGGACCCCTCCCCGAAGCCCATGCGTTCCATGAGCTCCCAGAGGCCATCTCATCGGACCGAATCGAAAGCCTTCTCAAAGTCGATTGCTAGAAGAGCAAGCGGGTTGTTAATGGTGGGAGCCCTCTCTAGCGCCAAGTGAAGTCGACGCAGATTCATTCGGGTCGATTTGTGTGGCTTAAAGCCACATTGATCCGGGTGTATTAGGGCATCAGCTACCGGTTGTAACCTGTTGGCTAGGAGTTTGGCGAGGACCTTAGCCTCGCCATTGATTAGCGAGATTGGCCTATAGGAGGCACACTGCTCCTGGGGCTTATCAGATTTAGGGATGACCACGATGGTGGCCATACAGAGGTCCTGCGGGAGGGTGCCCTGTTCCCGGGCAGTCAGGAACATTTTATGGAGGGAAGATGTAATGTTGGCCACCCCCAGCTTCTGCCAGGTTTCAACTGGGAACCCATTCGGGCCCAGTGTTTTCCCAGTCTGCAGTTGGGCTAGTGCTTCGGCCACCTCGGTCTCCGAGAGGGCAGAGTCCAGACTCGCCCTTTGCTGTACTGAGAGAGCTGGGAGTATTATGTCATTAAGGAGGGTTGGGTCCATAAAGTGTTTCATAGAATTGGGCAAAGGCCTCGGCTATCTCTGCGTCCGATGTGCACCTTTCACCCCATGAAAGGTGCACGCAGCGTTGTCCCTCATCCCTTTTCTCCAGCCAAGCTAGCATTCTGCCGGTTCTGTCCCCATGTTCATAGATTCTGGCTTGAGAGTCCCAATGGGCTTGCTTAGCATTGTCTAATAAGAGGTTTTGGAGCTGCTCAGTGGCTCGTTTAAGGGAGAGCTGGGTCTGTGGAGATGGGTCAAGGATGTGTTCGTTCTCACATTGGGTCAGTTCGCCCTCCGCTTTCGCTATGTCTTGGAGTCTCTCTCGGCCCTTGTTCGCCACCCAGGAGATTAAAGCGCCCCGCAAGACTGTCTTATAGGCCTCCCAGACCACTACCGGGTCCTGTTCTCTGTTATCATTAATTTCGAAGTACTCGGTGGAGACTTCCGTAAGGTGGTCGACGAGTTTGGGGAAACCCAGATAGTAATTGTTTAGTCTCCATGTTCTAGGGGGTGGGGAGGACCCTGTGTGCGAATCTCCACAAGTAGGGGTGAGTGGTCTGAGATGCCCCGGGGAAGGAAATCGGCCGCCCGTGCTCTGTAGAGATCTGTGTATGGGACAAAGAGATAGTCAAACCTGGAGAGGGAGCCGTGGGCTCCAGAGTGGAAGGAGTACCCCTTGGTGTCCGGGTGTAGCTCTCGCCATACTTCACCCAGACCCAAGGCAGACATAAAAGTTAAACAGCTTCATAGGGGTGTCCGGGTTGCGTTGTCTGAGATGTGTACGGTCAGTGGCATTGCACATGACATCATTAAAGTCTCCCCCCAGAAACAACCTATCAGGTTGGTGTTTACCTATGAGGGTAGTCAATTCCTCCAGTAGCTCCTGCCCCAGTCCGGGTGGGGAGTACACTGAAGCAAAAGCGACCCTCTCATTCCAAAGCGTTCCCAGGATCAACACATAGCGGCCCGTAGGGTCTTGTTTCAGGCTTTGAATCGCAAAAGGGATGCCTTTGTGTATAAGAGTGAGAGTACCCCTGGATCCCATTGTGTATCCCGCATGGAAGGCAGCCCTGTAGTTTGTGCATTGGAAATGAGCACAGTTTGATCCCGCTAGGTGTTTTTCAGATAGCAGGGCCACGTCGGTGGAGTGTCTACTGAGTATTTGCTTAATCAAGCGCCTTTTAATCGCGGAGCCCATCCCATTTACATTCCAGGTGAGCATCTTGAAAGACTTGGGGCGTTCAGTCGGGATCGACTGGGGTTGTATGGATGCCATCCAAAAATTGGGATAAAGGGTTGGGCGGGTGTTTCACGAGGAGGGTATCCCCGTTAATGGTGATGTATTGCGGTGCGTGTCTGGAGTAATGAATATTGTACTGTCTGGACCATCTGTAGCCTCGTCTTACCATGAACCTCAACAGACCTTGGAGCTTGCAATGGTGTGTTGCTTCCAGGGTAACAAAAAACTCATAACTTTACCCCCCCCTCCCCATACTCCACCCCAACACGAAGTACCTGTAGCCCCAACATCGCTGACACTCAAAAAAAGTAGGGTGTCAACCTTGCGAACCCTTGTTCAAGTTAAAACTAAAGAAGTTAGGGTGGGCCCCCGTAGCCTTTTCCCAGGTGCGATGGAGGTATGCCACCACTAGCCACATTATTAATGACGTAAACGACTTACAACGGCTTCGTGGCACCACCCAGCATAGTCTGTAGTATCAATTCGGTCCTACACCCGCTTGTGGGATCAGACCCCCCCCCCCCGCGGGGACCAGCCAGAGTCGATCCCCAGCTTCCGCCGGTTGGTTCGGTGAGGGTGGCTGGTCCACCTACGGAGAGTGGCCCGCTTGTGGTCTGGAATTTCTGTCCCTGTTGGTTCGAGGTGCCGACCAGTCTCCCTCGATATGCTGCTCTGCCCATCGCCAGGCCTCCTTTGGGTCTTTGAAGTGGACCGTTGTGCCCTAATGATAGATTTTCAGCTGAGCCGGGAAGAGCAGGCCATATTTGACTCCCATTGCTTGCAACTGTCTTTTTTTTTTTTCAAAGGATTGCCTTGCCTTCTGGACCTCCCGCGTGTAGTCTGGGAAGAAGGCTATCTTGGAGCCGTTAAAGGTGATTGTGCCTTTGGTTCGTGCGAGGTGCAGCAGCGTGTCTCGATCCCGATAGTTCAATAGTCTTGCTATCACCGTTCACTATGGAGCACCAGGCACTGGTCTACCAGTGGGCATTCGGTGTGCCCTCTCTATAGAGAAGAATTTCGAAAAGGATTGCTGGTCGAACAGGTCCATCAGCCACTGCTCAAAGAAAAGCTTCATACAGGGGCCTTCAGCCTTCTCGGGAATACCTAGAATTCGAATGTTGTTGTGCCTGGACCTGCCCTCCCCTTCTTCGACTCTGGCTTCCAGA
Source organism: Ambystoma mexicanum (assembly GCF_040938575.1). Taxonomy (NCBI): domain Eukaryota; kingdom Metazoa; phylum Chordata; class Amphibia; order Caudata; family Ambystomatidae; genus Ambystoma; species Ambystoma mexicanum. Next base: position 677,760,116 of record NC_090934.1, read on the forward strand.
GTTTTAAGTTTGGCGGAGACTCCTTGAAGCGGTTGTTGCACCGCGTGCAACCCGTCCTCCATGTTGGAAATACGCTGTTCTGCCTCACCCTATGATGCTGACAATTTCTGCAAGTCGTGTCAGAGGAGGGACACATCCAGGCTAATTCAGTCCATCTTCTGCTCCATTGATGTGCGGGAGTCTGCTATAACTGCCATGACGTCTCTCAAGGAGAGTCCGGATGCAGAGTCCTCATCTACCGACGGCAACGGTTGAGAATCAGGGGGTTGCGATGGAGGAATCATTCTGTTTTGCCTGGTGGGCCATCTAGTTTTGTCTTTCCCCATGTCCGTTGCCGGGCCCCTTGGGCTTCTTCCTGTGTCCAGGTGGGGGGAAGGAGGGCGCGACTCGAACGGCGATTCCCCTTCGCAGACCGTTAGGCGGTGGTAGAGCCGGGTGGTGAGCTCGTGTTAGCGGCTGTGCTGGCCTGGCCACAGGGCGCTGGAGATTTTGCTGTCTTGCCCCGGGGGTGTATCGGGTTCAGCCAGCTTTAGTGCGTTGGTGTGCCACCACGTCCTCTTTTTAGGCGGCCCAGTGTCCGTACCACTGAGGACAGGGAAGAAATGGGAGACCTCTCCCCCTTCAGACGGTTACAGACGACGGGGGGCCCCCGCTGCAGGCACTCACCGGCGGGGCTGCCTCCGATGTGTACGGGTCTCCGCCGCGGCAACCAACTGGCCGCACCTGTCTCTCCTCATCCGGGTGGGGCGGCTCAGGGCCCGGCACACCGATTCCGCCAGTCAGGGTCCCACGGGGCCTCACCTCCGCTCCCGGCACCCACCAGTTCTCCGGAGCTCCGTCCCAAATGCAGCTGGCAACCACCGCAGGGTGTGTGGACGGTCCGGTCTCCCTTCAAAGCGCACCCAGCGCTCCGGCGGCCATCTTGGTTCATCGTCGGGCCACACCGGCGTCTTCTTCCCTCGCTCCCACCTCTGCAGCCCCGGCACGTTTCAGGCTGGAATTCGCCCCAGATGTGCCCTGGGGTATCACGCACCGGCGAGCGTATTTTGGGGGTCACCAGATATCCTTAAGTAGTCGCAAAAGGAGAGTGCAAAGCAAAGCTCAAGTAAGTGCCGCCAGGGTGGCTAGTTCTAAGTAAGTGCAGGAGGCAGGGGACTGTAGGGTTGCAGATATAGTACGTAGTGCGCAGTAGGCCCGGAGGCAGTGCATGGGGCTACCGGTCATGAAGGAGCCTGGTCCCCATGAGGTTCAGAGGGAGGCCAGGTAACCAGTTAGAGCAGCAGACAAGAACATCAGCAGGGGAGAGAGCGAGAGAAAGCCGAAGCGAAAAGGAAGGCTTGAGTTGCTTCTGGAACCTGAGGTGGTCCTGCACAAGTTTGAGAGAGGCAGGGAGGCTGTTCCAAAGGGAGGCACCAGCCAAGGAGAGAGATCTATCCCTACTCTCTGCCTGGCAAAGTGTCTGACCCTCAGAAAGTTGGAGCAGAGGGCTTGAGAAGGAAAGTGCTTAGGAATAGAGAGTTGAATGTGGTGTGGTCCCCGGCCACAGAAAGTCTTGTGGACAATGCAGAGGGTCTTGAACTTGATCCTGGCAGCCACCGGGAGCAAGTGGAGAGATTTCAGGGCTGGAGAGATACGATCCCTGGGATTGGGGCCAAGGACAAGTCTTGCAGTCCTGTTCTGTATTGGTTGCAGAAGGCGAATGGTAGAGTCAGGCAGATTTAGAAGAACAAGTTACTTACCCCTGGTAACGTTCTTTCGATTGGATGGTCCTCCCACGTATTCCTCATCTTATGATAATATATCTCTCCAGCTTCACTGCTTCAGAATTTCTTTTCTGACACAGGGCGCTATATGCAGAGTAATTGCATCAATGTCCCTCGAGGGCCCCCGTCAACGACATCATCTGCATAAATAGCCCATGCAGTTGGCTTCAGTTCTGTTTTTCTTTTCCCCTTCGCAAAGGAATTACCAGGCATACCCAAGACTGTAGGCTCTCAGAAAGCGTAGAGTGTAATAACACATCAATTGAACCGCAGGGTATGCTGGGAGGGGCGATGAGGAATACGTGCAAGGAATATCCAATCGAAAGAATGTTACCACTGGTAAGAACTTGATCTTCGAATGGATTCTGTCCTCCCACATATTCCTCATCTTATGATAGACTCCCAAATCAGCAACAATTTGGTGTTGGGAGTATCAATTAATTTAGACTTAATCATAGACCGAATGGAGGACTGCTTTTGCAAAAAGACCTCCCTGACCGGAAGTAGAATCCAGGCAGTAATGTTTTACAAATGTATGGATTGTCGAACAAGTGGCCACTGAGCAAATATCATTAATTGGGACCTCGCTATGAAGAGCCGCAGAGGTTGCCATGCCCTTTGTGGAATTAACCCTTAGGCTCTCTGGCGGGTCCTTACCTGCTACTCTATAACATTCGTTAATGGCCAGGATAATCAATCTGGATATTGTTTGTTTGTTTGGTGACTGCAAGGCCCAATTTAGGACCAGAATATCCGATAAACAGTTGATCAACCTTGCGGAATTTAGCCATTCTTGAAATATAAAAACTTAGAGCTCTTTTTGGGTCTAGTCTATACAGTCTCTCCTCTTCTTCACCTGAATGAGGAGGTGGAAAGAAGGTTTTACCCTGAGAATGACTTTATTTTTATGGAAAGTGGTATGTCTTCAAGAAAGAGCCTGCAACTTGCTTAACCTGCGGGGTGATGTTATTGCGATAAGCAGAACATTCTTTAATGTCAAAAGCCTAAAAGGGCATGAATGTAAAGGCTCAAATGGGATACATGTCAAGACATTTAATGCAAGGTTTAGGTCCCAAACAGGTAAATTAAATGGAACTGGAGGGTAAAGTTAGTCAATCCCTTCAAAAATTGTGCAACCAACGGCATTTTAAAATATAAATCCTCTTCCGAGGAGCGCTTGAAAACGGAAAATGCTGCTAGGTATGCCTTAGTGCTTCCAATCTGGTGCCCCAGTTTCACTAAGTGTAATAGAAAATAGAGGACAGTGGGTGTGTCACATTGAAATTGATCTACATTCTTATCCTGGATCTATGTGATCACTGCGACCCCCATAATTGTGACGGCCGAAAATGCTGACTTAAAAAAATATATATGTTATTTACCCTCCCCCCTTTGCACCACATAGATATGCAGGTGGAGACCCCTGCAGCTCTCCATATTACTATAATATCACATACACCCCACATATATATGTGGTGTAAGGAAGGGGTTAAAAAAAAAAAGGTTGGAAATTTCAGCTGTCACAATTATGAGGGTGACATTTTGGGCCATTACCCTTATCCTTGCACCAGTTGCAGAACTTATTCCAATGACAACGGGTCAAACATTTTGTTGCTGGCCTTCTGGCCGAAAGCAAAATCTCCATTACAAAATCTGGAAGGTCCCAATCCTTATATCTCAGCCTTTAAGAAACCATGCGTAAAGGCTGATTGCCTTGACCTCTGGATGGAGAACCCGACCTTCGTCTTGTGAGAGAAGATCCTCTGTTTGTGGAAGACGTATTGGAGGTCAGATGGACATGTCCAGAAGGTCCGGGTACCACGTCCTCCTGGCGCAATCGAGAGCAATTAGGATCATGGATTTCCCATACTTTCTCAACCTCCTAATTACATGAGGAATGACGGAGAACGGAGGAAATGCGTACAGGAGTGGAAACTCCCAGTCCACTACGGACGCGTCCCCAAGAACTCCTCTTGCTGGAAATTCCCTGGAGCAGTACTGTTCGCTCTTCTGGGTGACATTTGCCGGGGACCGATCCACTTGAGGGGTTCCCAAAAGGGTTAAGATCTTATGAAGGACTTCCTGAGTAAATTCCCACTCGTGGGACACTGTGTTCTGCCTGCTCAGAGCGTCCGCCGCCGTGTTCTACTCTCCGGCTAGGTGAACTGCCGACAGAGCGATTCCTTCTTGAATTGCTCAGAACCAGAGCTGCATTGCCTCTCTGCACAGTGTTAGTGACCCTACACCTCCCTTCTTGTTGAGGTAATACATGGCCACTGTGTTGTCCGTCATTATCAGGACATTCTTTTCCCGTACAGAGGGCAAGAAGGACTTCAGCGCTAGTCCGATTGCCCTCAGCTCCAAAAGGTTGACATGTAATTTGGACTCTGATGGAGACCACCGATTGTCAGATCGTTGGTGTGGGCTCCCCACCCCGTGAGTGAGGCATCCGTCACTACCATTATCTCCGGCCCTGGTTGCCAAAAAGATTCTCCCCACCACAGAAGGTCCTGAGCAACTCTGCTCGGAACTTGCAGTTGGTCCGACATCTTTCCTGAGAATTGGGACCATTGAGTCCTGAGAGCCCATTGAAGGGATCTCATTCTCAAGCGGGACCCTGGCACCAGAAAAATGCAGTATACCATGAGACTGAGCTAACTCGGAAAATCAAGCCCAGAAAATGCTGAATATTCTGGAATTTTGTTACCATCTGCAGAATGTATAGAGCTCTCACCTCGGGTGGTGAGGCTTTTCCAGATGAAGTATCCAGGACTGCTCCAAATAAATTGGAGTCCTTGGGATGGAATCATATGAAACTTCTTGCAAATGAGGGAGAAGCCCAGTCTGTGGAACGAGTGGCAGGTTATGCTGAGAAGTTCCAGGCCTGTTCGGGTGAACAAGGCCTGATCTGCCAATCGTCCAGGTAGGGGTGGACGTGAATCCCCCCTCTCCTGAGACTCGCTGCCACCACCGCCATCAACTTGGTGAAAACCCTTGGGGCGGAGGTCAGTCCGAATGGCAGAACTCGAAACTGATAATGAGAACTGCCAATCGCAAACCTCATGTACTTTCTGTGCTTGAGATGGATTGGCACATGAAAGTAAGCATCCTGAAGGTCCAATGATACCAACCAGTCTTGGAGTTGGTGAGCCTGAAGGATCTGAGAAAGGGTAACCATCTTGAACTTCTCCTTCCTGAGGAACGTGTTCAAGTTTCTCAAATACAAGGTGGGTCTCAATCCTCCGTCCTTCTTGGGAATCAGAAAATAAGAGTAATACCATACCAACCTTTGTTCCTTTCCGCTACAGGTACATGTTCTATTGCACCTTTCTCTAGCAGGATTCAAATTTCCTGCAGAAGGAGCGGATCCAGAGTTTTGACAGAGTTGTATCCCGGGGTATGATCCTGAGGCCTTTTAAAAAAAAAAAAGGAATGCAGTATCCTTGGGCTACCTTTTCCAGTGCCCACGCATCTGAAGTAATGTCCCGCCATTCGTTCAGATACTGAAAAATTCTGCCTCCCACCGGGGTCTTGTGGGTCAAGGCCTCAGAGTGGCTTACAGGGGGCTGCAGCAGCGGCTGAAGGTAAAGTTGCTGCTGCTGGGGCTTATTTAGCATCCCTTCCTCGTCCACCACAAGGGAATCTACTTTGGCCCCTTTGTCCGGCTTGTCCTCTTCCTCTCCAATTGAGGAATAGAAACTAAAGGACTCCAGGAAGATGAGCCTGGATAGGGTTTCTGAGGTTGTCTAATGGCTGAACTAAGGGATTTAGCTGCCGCCTTTCAGGTCTGCAGATTCTCCAAACTCTCATCCGCCTTGCTGCCATACAACCTCGAGCCGTCAAAGGGCAGGTTGAGAAGTCTAGCCTGCACATCCAGTGCAACCCAGACTTCCTCAACCACGCAAATCTGCGTAAAACCGTGCTAGCAGCCATGGATTTGCTGATGCTGTCAGCAGTATCCAAACCTGAATGGAGATATTCTCCCGTTGCCTCCTTACCATCTTTAATGATCGCCAGGAAGCCGTCCCTTTCTTCACCTTCCGGGATGTGATCAGCCGCCATGGCAACATAGTCCTACAGGGTAAACGTGAATCTAGATAGAGTGCAAGTGACATTAGTAGATTTTAAAGGCATACTGCCTGCAGTGAAAACTTTACATGCCCAGGCATCTACCCTCTTGTCATCCCCGTGAGCGGGGATGGAAGTATAAGCCGGTTGCCTGGTTGACGTAGCTGCCTGAACTACCAAGCTTTCAGGAGTGGGATGCTTGGTCAGGTATTCTGGGTCACTGCTGGAAGGCCTGTACTTCTTGCGAAGTTCTTGTTAACTGCAGATCCAGCTTCCAGGGTCTCCCAATTAGCAGTGACTTTCCTCTGCAGGGCCATGTGGAATGGCAATATAGGGTCCTTCTGAGGACCCTGGTTCAAAATGTCGTCCATGTCATCCTGTTCGTATGATGGAGAGGGTCGACTACACCCCATAAAGTCAGTGACTTTACTCATAAGATTTCTATAGGATGATTCTGCATGCTCAGGGTGGTCAGGTCGTCCAAATTCCAGTTCAGGCAAGGTGTCCTGGAGATTGTCAGATTGTCGTACAAATCTCTCATTCTTTTTTTTTTTTTTTTTAATAACAAGTTTTATTGGGTTTTTGGGCATGTATACAGAACAATCAATATCCAATCAAACCAAGAAAATAAAAGTGAAGATAAACATAACAATAAACATAATTTGCATACATATGAATAAGGCATTGCGCATGGAAACTGAAAACTGTCTGGGAGCACATACACATGCACTACGGATACACATATACAAGACCAGCTGCATTATTATCTTGGCTACACAACTGGATGTTGACGAGACATTTCGTTATGTTAAGTCCTGGCTTGATGGCAAGGCTATGTGATGTAGTTCATTCACCCAAACACTGCGTGTTCATAGTACTTGTTCCCATTTTCCCCATATTTTATCCGCCTTGCCAGGGCAGCCCCGTGCTTGATATACTCGACGTTCCATCAGACTGACAGCATCCACGTCCACGGACCATTGGTCATAGCTTGGGCAGATTTATGATCCCCACAATTGTGCAATGTTTCGTTTGGCGATCCCTGCGGATGTTGAAAGCAGCACTTCAATACCTAGGAGGAGAAGTTTGGGGTCATTAGGTATCGGGCGGCCCATGACCCTCGAGAGTCTTTCAATACATTGTCTCCAAAAGTATTTGCCTGCACTGCCATAGGATGTGGTAGAAGGTACCCTCTTCCTGTTTACAGCGCAGACATTTGGGATCGGTTGCTTTCCCCCAGTTATACAGTGTTAGACGCGGGTAGTATATTCTGTGGAGGATCTTTAGTTGGATAAGTCTGATTCTGGCCGAGATTGCTATATCCCTGGGGTGCATCAGGGCCGAAATCCAATCTTCGGGGAGTATTGGGCCAACATCTCCTTCCCATTTCAGCTTCAGGCCCGATAGTTCTGTCATGGCAAAAGTGGAAATGGCATTGTACATGGTGGAAGTGACTTTGTTTTCTACCTTGTCTACAACTATATTTCGCTCTATAGGCGTGCATTCCGGCATGTCTATCATTTGGTCCCTTTGAGCTGAAAGGGCATGGTGCAGTTGCTCGTAGTGGTAGCGTTCGGTAGCTGGGAGGGCATATTGAATAGAGATCTCAGCAAATGGAATGAGCTGGTTATTCACAAATACCTGTTGTAGAGTGTGTACATCGGCTGCGGCCCAGCCGGGCCATTTTGGGAGTCTACTGAGGCCTGTGAGATGGGCGTTATTCCAGATAGGCTGGACTGGAGTGATTCTATTATCCCAGCCAATATATTTATGAGAGTCTTTCCATATTTGTGCTGTCTGTGCCACTATCGAACCCTCGGGAGGGCGACACTGTTTCCCATAGAGACTTGCGAGCGGGAACACGTCATGCCTTGCGTTTATTTCCGCTTGTATAAGCGGAAGTTTTGGATTGCCATGTAGAATATCATTGACTGTCGCCATTTAGGTCGCCCAGTAATAAACTTGGATGTTGGGGAGACCTATCCCCCCTTCCCAGACTGAACGTTGCAGGGTTTTGAGGGCTATCCTCGGGTGTTTCCCTCCCCACAGCAGCTTGCGTGTTGTTCCATCTATTTTACGGAATTCTTCCGCAGGGATATGGAGAGGGGTATTTTGAAGGATGTACAGTAATCGGGATAGGGCCAACATCTTAAAGAGCGCTGCTCTGCCTAGCAGTGTCAGTGGTAGTGCTTCCCAGTGGACCACATCTTGTTCGAATTTCTTCACTAGTGGGTATAGGTTTTGGGGTATATAAGTGTCGAGGGCATTGGTGGTGATGATGCCTAAATACCAGAACTGTGTGAGCTCAATCTGCTAGGGGACAGTGTTAGGGTTTCTGGTCCGCAGGTGTGTACGGTCTAAGGCATTGTTCATTACTTCATTGAAGTCTCCTCCCATTATACATGCATCTGGCATTCCTGTCGCCAGGATAGGGGTAATGTCAGCTAGCAAGGTGTTGAGGAGGGCTGGTGGGGAGTAGATTGCTGTAATCGCCAGAGTTTGGTTCCAGTGACGCTTGCAGGTGTACGTATCGCCCGCCTGTGTCACATAGTACTTTTTTGATTTCAAGCGGTAGTCTCTTGTGGATCAGTATCAGCACTCCTCTCGCCCCTGTGGAGAAACCCGCATGCATCGCTGTGCGGTAATTGGACCTCTGGAACAGTTTACATGTGGTTCCCGCCAGGTGTGTTTGTCTGTTTATGTATTGCAGCACTAGTCTTCTTTTAGTGCTGGATCCCAGGCCATTCACATTCCAGGTTATGAGCTTTAGGTGTTTATTATTAGGAGTCGATGCAGGTGCCATCAGGTATTTGAATGTGTGGTTCCTGGGTGCATTCCGTAGACTGCATCTGCGCCGAGGACAGTTGGACGAATCTTATTGCAGCAAATGCCTCTCGTAGTATTCTCATGTTGTCATTGTATGCTAAACGTTGAAAAACTTTAACAATTCCAACTCCCCCCTCCCCATACTCCACCCCCAACTGAAGCATCTGTCGACCCAACATAAACTTATAAACCAGTTAAGCTTCAACTAGCATGCTCCCGTCTTGCTTTAGCAGGGCTTTCCAGTCTGGAGGCACCACAAGCCCGCGAGACATGGCGCAGCTGGATCCCGTGAACCGGGTACCAGCTGGCGCTTGATTGTAGAGCACCTTCTCAGGGTACTTTGAGTTCCCTTTGTCGTCTCGAGGGGGGTTGCTGGTCACTCGCCAGCCTTGTTGTGCCATGTGGTTCGGGTTTGCATTGTCTAGATAGGGCTTCTTAGCCTACTTCACTCAGCAGTTTCTTTCGTGGGTACGGCATTTTGACTAATTATTCGTTTGCTCGGTGCGGGATCGCAATGTGCGGGTTCAGCTGGGGTTCCATTTCCGGTGGTCGTTCAGGATGCAGTCTGCCGCGCTCCACTCTCTGCCTCCCCTCAGCGCTGTCTATGTGCCTTTCCGCCCAGTTCCAAGCCTCCTTGGGGTCAGTAAAGTGGACAGATGTGCCTTTATGAAAATGTTTTAACTGCCCGGGAAATACCAATCCGTAGTTGACTCCCATCGTTTGCAGGCGTTTTTTGAGTGGATCGAAGGATTGGCACGCTTTCTGTACTTCTCTGGTGAAGTCAGGGAAGAAAGCAATTCTCGATCAGTTGTATGCGACTGTACCTTTTGACCTTGCCAGTTGGAGCAGGGTGTCCCTCTCTCTATAATTTAGGAACCTTGCAATGACTGTTTGCGCGGGTGCGCCGGGTACAGCCTTCCGAGTCGGCATGCGATGGGCTCGTTCTATGGAGAAAAATTTGGAGAAGGCCTTTGCATCGAATGTATTTATCAGCCAATCTTCGAGAAACAGTTCCATACTATCTCCTTCTGCCTTCTCCGGGAGGCCGAGTATGCGGATATTGTTTCGCCGAGACCTACCTTCGCTGTCATCCACTCTTGATTCTAGGATCTTAATCCGTGCCATCATGCCGGACATCTGGCGATTCGCCCCTCGTATGGAGTCTTCAGTTTCCGAGATCCTCGCCTCGGCCTTTCCAGTGCGTGCGGTTAGTTTTTGTAGGTCATGCCTTAGCAGGGACACATCTGCGCCTATGCTATCCATTTTTTTCTCCATCGAGGTTCTGGAGCTGGCAATGGCGCTCATTATATCACGGAGGGAGATCTCATCTTCCATGGGAGCTACTTCTGCTAATGGCAGCTTTTCAGGAGAGTGAGATACGGGCGTTGTTGCGTATTGTTCAATTCAACTTTGCGTCAAGGATTTCCTCGGCTTATCCTTCCCCATTTTTCCACCGCACTTGTGTTGTGGAGATGGGAGTAGAGGCAGTTTCAGATGTTAGATCTTTGTGTACAGGGCGGTAGGCGGTAGATATTGTCCACGGCTAGTCCAAGAAGGGGGGGATCGAGAGCATTGATCACAATCCCCAGTTCCAGTGAGCCGCCACCCTCCTCTCCTTACCGCGATGTTGGTATTCAGTGCTGAGGGGATTGTCGTCTCTGGGACACAGGAGGGTCCGCGGGCGCTCTACGCGGAGCGCCCATGTTGTTGCTGACAGTTGAAACTCCATTGGCGTGTAGTGGCAATGTCTCAGCGAGCAGGCCCAACGGATCCAGACCCTCAGGGGTGTGTTGGCTGAGTCCGACCGTGACCAGTCAGTCTCGGAAGCCAGACCGACGTTGCAGTCCTGTCTCAGGCGACAGTCAGGGTGGGGAAGCCGGTCACGTCGCAGCGCTCTGGGTGATTAGAGCGCCGACATCTCCTCGAGTTTCTGGCACCAACAGCGTCAGGGTCTCGCAGTAATGGGTGATCCCCGTTTATCCAGGCGTGGTTTGCGACCTCCTCTATCACCGCCGGTGTCACGTTAATGTGCCGTATTCCCTTCGTACTTCACTTTCGGCGAGCCAGCGGCGGCCATCTTGGGTGCTGAGCACGGCTCCGAGTCCGTGTTTACTGGTGGCCGTATCTTCGGGATCCTGCACCGGTTCCGCTCCGCTCATGCAGGGATCGATGCCACTCGTATTCGGACAGTTACATGAGCAGTTTTGAACGGTCCACAACAGCTATTTTCGCAGGATTTAGCTCAGGATCTGGCTGGCGGCTCAAGAGCATTGGCGGCTCACGTCCGCATCGTTCGGCGGTTGGCCACGCCCCCAAATCTCTCATTCTTGACTCATCATAAATTAGCTCTTCTGGCACATTGAGGGTGCCAAATTGCAGACCAAAAGGAGGGGAACCCTCATCAGAGGGTTGATCCTCTTCATAAACTGCTAACATAGACTTAAAATAGTCTTTCTTAGGAACAGGTCTATAAACCTACTCTTCTATAGTGAAAGGCTTCGACAAAGTCGAAGTAGTCGTTGACGAAGGTGGTTTAGAAATTGGCGCCAGTTTACTCGGCATCGACTTCGTCTTCAGTGTTGATATCTCCGACTTCGGAGTCGGAAAAGTCGTTGAGGTCTTCGACGCTTTGTGCTTTTTTGATGGAAGCAAAATAGGGCTCGGTCCTCGACATCTTGTCAGGTCGAGAACTTTCTCAACGCAACACCGGCTTTGAGCACGGTTTCGAAGTTGTAGCCTTTGACTTCCCTTTGTCGTCCTTCGGATCGACCAGGGAATGGCTCTTGGGAGTTTCTTTCGAGGGGGTTGAGGCCACATTCTCGAAAATTTGCAACATCTCTGAACAAAATTCGTCCCACTTTGCCAGGGAATCGGACTTGGTCGAGCATCTGATTACCTCCATGGAGGTTGATGGAGACCTATGGCGTCTCTTCTTGGCCTAGAAGACGAATATTTCCACGATCGATTCAATCAGGACCTCGACTTTTGTATGCCGGGAAGAGTCTCTAGACTCACCGGACTTTTTCTCCTGCTTCGAAGAAGACTTTGATGCTAACCTCCCCACCGCCAGTTTGCCTCTACGCTCACTGAGAGCTTTCTCTGTCATGGTCTGACAGGACCCACAGTCGTCGGTACGGTGCTCAGAGCCTAGACACCATAGGCAGACATGGTGAGGATCCAAAATGGATATTTTCGATCCGTATTTTTTAAAACCCAACCTTGGTGTCGAAGGAGTAGACGAAGAAGACATTTTTCTGACGAATAACTGAAGCGCGCCGTAATTACTCTAAGCGTAAGATCGGAAAAACTGAACTGAAGCCAACGGGTGCTGCATGCACTATTTATGCTGATGATGACGCCGACGGAGCTACTCTGCATACAAAGCCTTCTGTAAAAAAAAATGTTTCCGAAGCAGCGAAGCTGGAGAGATATATCATCATAAGATGAGGAATACGTGGGAGGACACCATCCATTCAAAAGAGGCTGTTGCAATAGTCCAGACTAGAAATAACCAGGGCTCTGGATACAGTCAGCTTCTGGGGGGAAGTGAGAAAAGGCAGAATACCTCTGAGGAGGTGCAGCTGTTAGTATGACTTCTTAGAGACGTCCGTGATATCAGGAGAGAAGGAGAGGGTGGAATCGAAGATGACAACAATGTTGTTTGCCTCGCAGGAAGGCGCAGGTAGAGGGCCCAAGGAGGACAGCCAGAGTGAAAGAGGGAAAGCGGGAGAAGGGGTCCCAATGAGAAGGATCTCAATCCTAACGGCCTTCAGGCAGAGATCATTAGTGGCACACCATTCCTGAACCGCGGATGGACACTCAGGAATGAGGGAGAGAGGAGAGGAGGCAGAAGGGAGTCTGAACAGGAGCGGAGTGTCATCCGCATAACAGTGAAGGTTAAGAGAGAAGTTAGAGATTAGATGGGCCAGAGATGCCAAGTAAAGGATGAAGTGCCAGGGTGAGAGGTTAGAGCCCTGGGGAGTACCACATTTGGAGAGAGAGGTGGTGGAGAGAAAGGACCCCAGTTGTAGCTGGAAGGGTCGATTGGCGAGGAAGGAGGTGAACCAGGCTACGATCTGATCTGTGATGCCCAGGTTGTCACAGAAAGGATTGATCAGGATGGCGTGGTTGATTGTGTCAAAGCAGAGGAAATATCAAGGAGAATGAGGGCAGAAGGAAGGCTAGAGTCGGGATTTGAGAGCAGGTCTTCACAAGTGTTCAGAAGAGCAGTTTCCGTGCTTCTGGCTGCTTCAAAGCCAGACTGATGGTCATGTAAACAACCAACAGATTTGGTATGGAGAGTAAGCTGGGAGATGGCCAGCTTTTCCAGGCGTTTGCACAGGGAAGGATCGGCAGAAGCCTTCTTCAGGAGAAGGTGCACAAGGTAGTGCTTTGGGGGGGGTGGGCGAAAGATCCAGTGGCACAGGAGAGATTGCAGAAATCGGCCAAGGTTGGAACGAGGGTGTCAATGTGGTCCTTGATCGTTCTAAAGGAGCAGGGGAACACCTGCTTGGACGATACTTTCATAGATCGGACTTGTCTAGAAACATTGTCAAGGGTGAACACAGGGAAAGAGGAGAAGGAGAGGGGGAGGTGGCCGAGAGAGGTAGAAGGAGAAGGAGAGGAGAGAGGACAGGATGTCCAGAGTTTTAGTGGTAAAGTGAGAAGCCAGTGCCGTGCAGAGGGCCTGAGAGGGAACAGGAGAGGTGGAGACTGCAGAAGGATTGGCCAGCTGTGTTGTTAGAGGCCACAGAGACGTGGGCTTAGATGTAGGCTCTCTTTTTGGACAGGACATAGAGTCTGTATTGCCTTTGGAGCAGACAACAGGCCAGTTTGTCAGAGGATGCGCCCAATGCCCTCCACTTCCACTCAGCCACCCTGCACTTGCGTTTAAGGATGGCAAGGTCGGAGTCATTTGAAGAGTTGCACTTCAAGGTGGGCTTCAAACAGATCCTCATGACAGGGGCCAGGACATCAAGAGCGTTAGTGATAGAGAGATGCAGGTTAAAGAGGGCTGTGTCAGAGTGGGAGTCAGCCGCAGGCATAGGGGGAGACGAGAAAGTAGCAGCGGAAGCCTCCACTGACACACGCGTCATGGGCCGGATGGCCGAGAAGGTGGGTGCCAGTGCAAGGGTCTGCTTCATCTGGGGGACAGAGAGCGTCAGGTGGGAGGAGAGAACAATGTGGCCAGTCCAAGCGAGGGAAGTGGTGGTAGGGTTTGAGAGGGGGATGCCAGAAGAGATGAGACCATTCAGGGTGTGTCCAGCAGAGTGTTTTGGGCCAGAGGGTAGAGTAGAAACAGCGAGTCACAGAGATTGCAAAAGAGCCCTGAGGAGGGGTTAGAAGCATCCAGATGGATGTTAAGGTCTCCAAGGAGGAGAAGTTCAGAGGTAGAAGCAAGGAGAGAGGAAGCATGGTCGGCCCACTCAGAGAGGAAAAGGGTGACCTGGCACGGTGGCATGTAAATGGTGGCCACAGTAAGAGAGAGGCCAGGTGAGATAGAGAGCCTGCAGACCAGACATTCAAAGGAGGAATAGGCCTGCACAGGAATGACAGAAGCAGGAATCCACTCCGGAAAGATCAGAGCTACTCCACCTCCTAGACGATTGGCTCTGGGTTCAGAGAGGATCTTGAAGCCATCGGGGAGGAGAGTGCCAAAGCTTGTGACAGAGCTGGCGGTGAACCATGTCTCGGTGACACCGGGGACATGCAGATCAAGTTCCTCGAGGATATCTGGCATCAATACTGTGAAGAGGAGTGAAGGAATAATACGGATTACTCATCTGTCTGGAATGGGCAATTCTGTGAAGGAGTGATACCTATCACTTGTCAATCATGACTTAGATGGATTGAAAAAGGTCCTCAGGAGCCACGGATGGTAAAGACACTCGTACCCTCAAAGGAAGGTACTCTGTTCCACTATAGAATAACATAAACGGGGGACCCTACCAAGGAGACAGGAGTGCTACTTGATTCCCGCCCCCTCTTCCTTATGACAATCAAACAAGGGTACAGGAGCTGTAATAAGGGGACAAAAGGTAGATCTTTAAGGCAGTAACAAGATAATCTTAAGAGATCTTCACCTGAGATATCCGGAGCAGAGGCTTACCTGCAGGTATACTGTACCCAGCCTTGAACCTAGACTGGAGTGTAGAACTCGTGGCTTCAGTGGATAGAAGCAAGGAAAAGAGAAACACTAAATATCTAAAACTAACTACCTAGAAAAATTAATCATGAAATGCAAAAAAGGTTTTGACACCTGGATTCCAGTAACGGATCTTCAAGCATAAAGGACCGTTGAGAGAACAGCGCCAGTATGCGCTGTCTGTCTCTTTATACTGAGGACCTGGCCCATGGTGATGCCGTGGAACTCGCACAATGCGCACCTGCCGCTTTAGAGGAAAGGACCTCACAGCGTCTGCAAGCACGGAACTGTTTCCCTCACGGGAAGGGAAAGAGCCACACTCCGCTGGGGTCAGGTCACTGTGCCCCCAACCTCCAAGGCAACAGGTGAGTACCGTGAGCGGAAAGCCTGCTCGCTGCCGCCGTATCCTACCATCACTCCTCTGTCTAGGTTTGGCAATACTATGAGGAAGAAGAATATATGAGTGATAGAGAGCACCCGACAAAAAGGAAAAGAGGACTATAATCCTCCCATGGGGAGGGCCCAGCAAAGTGTAATAAAAAGAAAAGGACAGAGAGCGAGAAGCCTGGATGATTCAAACCAGCATTGTGGTGAGACCTGAGCAAAACCAGGAAATCCTGCATTCTGGGGAGACAACCAGCAGGTGTGCGAGGGAAGCACATACAGAGCTGTCAGCAGGAGATACAAGGGAGAGAGAAACCCTTAGGAGTGAAGTAGTCGTGAGGGGTGGACTGACCCTGGAGTGTGACGTCACTTCTCCCAATGGGAAAACTCTTCCCTGTGAGGCCAAGGAGGTGAGGCCGATACCCGATATTCCACCTAGGACTGGCAAAAAGCGGAAGGACATCACAGGGAGGGATTTCCCTCATGGCGATCTGGACTTCAGTTCCATGATGGAATTCCCTTACCCGTTTGCCCTCGAGTCCTTAAGATCTCCATAAATCCCAGACAACCAACCTGGGAGTACTACTGTCATGTTTTGTCATTATCCCTCCTGTACTCAGAGACTGACCAAAATAGGACAAAGAAAAGACAAGGACATTTGCATACCTTTTCCTCAAGTACTGAGAAGATCATCGAAGGAGTGATGCCGATTACTCCTTTGTCAAAGCTAGACAGCACTGAGAAGAGCAGGCCTAGAGGAGACGTTAAGATCACCCTATGGAAACCAGAGAAAAACTGACAGTCCACCGGGGTGGTATCAACTTCAGAATATAAAGTGACAGTAAGGACTACGGAAGGAGGAGAGAAACATGTGTGGACACTAGAAACTCTGGGAAGTTCAAACCTCGGAGTGGAGAGACAAGCTGCAGAGGTCAGTCCTTGATGAAGAGGGCACCAAGTCCAGGGTGGAGGGGCGCTGCAGAGAAGGCAGGAGTGTAGAGGCAACCAGCAGCTGAAGAAGGCCGTCGGTGACGTGACCTCACTGAGGTGGACCACTCGGTCGGACAACTGCATGGGAACCGAAAGAACAAGTAACCCGCACGATCAGTACAGAGCGGCGGGAAGCAGAGAACAGAGAAGAAGGAAAGGTCAAGCAGAGCGTCCAAATCCAAGACCCCAGGAAGAACAGGCGACAAGGTTTGCTCCATGAAGAAGGTAACAGGGACCACAGTAGACCCGGTAGGGGCTTGGGGAGGATTAAAGTGTGCATCAGGACGTATCTCCCTCGTCATAGTAGCCACCTGTAAGGGTGCAGAAGTAAAGCTTGGACACAACAGTGGCATTCTTTTGGATGTAGACTTTTATTAACAATAAGTGAGTTGGAAAATGCCTCTCTATCCTTAAAGCTGGTTTTCCCTACCTCAAGGGAAACTAATGAGATAGTCAGGAAGTCAAACTAAGAGGTCTGTCACTGGCTTGTCTCAAAAACCTACTTCTGTCCCCAACACTAACAATCTAGTATAAGTGTGCAAGGATGATCTCTTCTCAAAAGAAAAAGGCCTTGTTTGTGTTTTCAAAACAGAAAAGTTCCCAGTTTTGCTGGTGGTAAAAAGTGCTGCAAAATAATGTTCCAAAATTCAAGGTTCCAAAGTTAGGCTTGTACTCCTTTCCACAAGCTTCCTTCTTATGTTAAGTCTTTGAATAACTTGTGAGGAGCTGTTGTTTAGCTCACAGTTCCTGTATCCTACCAGTGTAGGATTCCTTTGTTTCCAGTCCTAGGGTTCTTGACCCTTTTATCTTTCTCCTCTGCTGGGTGCCAGATCCTCTTGGCTTTGAGTTTAGGCTTCACTTGTGGGTGCGAGTCCCAGACTCACAACGTTGTCTTACACCCACTTGGTTCACTCTCCTGCCAAGTATGCAACTCTCATTTGTTTCAGGGTCCCAGACCCTCTTGGCTTTTCGGTATGGGTCCCAGACTCGTGTTTTATCCGTTTGGTGATTCTCCTGCCATACATACAACTGTCCTTTATTCACTTCAGGGCCCCAGACCCTCTCCATTATTAGGGTCCCAGATCCTCGCTTCCTTGGGTGCCGGTCCCAGACTTGTACCGTTCTGTTGTATCTGCTTGGTTCACTCTCCTGCCACGCATACATCTGTGGGTGTATGCCTATGCTGTTTCTGATATGTTGCTCAATGTATTTTAATTTATGGCATATGACCTGGTGCATTTTAATGTATTGTATGATTTTTCATTTCTTTCCACTCTAATTTTCATCTTGTAACTTTACCCACCACGGGCACAGCTACTAGCTGCCAGTTTTACAGCCAGTGAATCACCTCTTCCTCAGAAACTCTTCCCATCTGGAGTCCTCCCCAGTACCTTCATGTGTACCCAGCTGCGCCCATCCTGTGGCCTCCCCTAGGTTTTTCTCGCCCTGATGGACAGCTGTGCTCATCAGGCCACCTACTACAGCACTCCTGGGAACAGGTCTCCTCCTCCCCCAAGGGGCATGCTACACCCTTTGATTCCCGCCCCTTCCTCCTGGGACTCATGAGAACAGCTGTGGTCACCACAGGGGTGGCTGAGGGGAGCCCTCCCATCTCCTTCCTTTGATGTTATCCCTTGATGTTTTCCCACCTATTATGTCCCTGCCCCTTCCTCCTCTGTCCCTTCATTCCCTTCCTGGGACAGCAGTGGAGGAGGGGGCTGTGCCTACATGTGTCAACCTACCCCATGTGAATCTCCACCCTTTTCCCATGGGAAATATTTGTACTCCTGAGAAACTCTACTACTCCCACCCCTAGAGGTGGGGAAGCGAGAGCTGTGGAGGGGGGACCTGTGCCTGCATGTGTCATCCCACACCCTGTCGTAATCCCTGCCCCCTTCCTCCTTAAACCCTGTGGGGGGCTCTGCAGGGTTAGAGCAGCAACCTTACAAGTGGACAGAGAACCAGGGGTGGGTCTTTTTCTTGGCTGCAGTGATGGACGTGTCGGTGGGGGCAGGGGGAACTACATAGACCCTCATAATACAAGCTTAATACGAACACGTTTGGTGCTTTCGCTGCACTTGAACCTACATTCCAAAATGGCTTCCAATAACTAAGATGGCGTTTACACTCACTTCTACTATGTAGCTCCTAATGCATGCACTACGCAATTGTGCACTCTCCTGTGTGTACGCCCCCCTGCTCTTTCGAAGTGCTGATTATTGTTTGTTTCTCATTTGGAATCACCCAAGGGTGTGGGAAGACTCTCTCTGCTTCCCAACATAGGGCTAGAGTGGAGGAGAATTTGGGACAGAGGGCAGTTATTTATTGTTGGACAATCACGCTGACGACAAGCACGCGAGTGTCCTTAGTTCGGTAGGTAACCCTCTTTTAGAATAGGGAGGGTTAGGTTTCCTTTCCTTATTATTTAATAAACATTTGTAGTCAAAATACCACCTTTTTTAAACGACTCCTTCCTCCAGCTTGCCACTGCATGGTGTCAACTGTGCGCCTTGATCAATGCCCGCTCCATCAACGCTCATGCATTAGACATACATGACCTCATCACCACACATGACCTAGATCTCCTTATGGTTACTGAAACTTGGTTACATGAAGCCTCGAGCCCTGCCCTATCCCTTGCACTCCCACCAGGCTATTCAGTCACTAGACAAGATCGCCCATCCAAAGGTGGAGGCGTTGCACTAATAGCCAAAGATTCCCTCTCCATCAGAAAGATGGAAAAAACTATGAACAACAAAAATTACTATCTCCAGCTGAAACTTAGCATCTCCCACCACTGTAGCACTACCATACACCTCGTCTACCGCCCTCCCGGCCCTATAGGCGACTTTCAGGCCTCCCTCACTCACCTCCTGGCAGACAATTTAAAAAAAATCAACCAAAGCCATCCTACTCGCTGACATTAACCTAGGCCTGAATGACACCAAAGACTCATCCGCTAAATCGCTCAAAACAGCCCTTGAAACCTTAGGATTCAGAAACTCCATCACAGACCCCACCCATACTCTAGGCAGAACACTGGATTGGGTCGCCCAACACAACTGCCCTCTCTCAATCAAAAGCAATACCCCTACCCCATGGTCTGACCACCACGTCATCATCTTTGGCATCCCCACTGCCAGAACCTCCCCTCCACCCTCTACCACCCACCCTCACAAGAAGTGGCCGCCAACTCACCAAAGAGAGACTCCAACCACTCCTCCAGGGACCAGCCTTTACACCCCCCTTCTCCAATGACCCAGAAGCCCTCGCTCAAGAGTATGACATTGCTATCACAGCAGCGATCCACTCCATCGCCCAACTCAAACCTCGTAAAACCAAACCCACTAGCCACACCAATGCATGATTCACCCAAGACCTTCTCAAACTGCGTAATGACAAAAGTGCCACACTAACACATTGGCAAACCACCCACGACAACAAAGACAAACTGGCAAAAAAGGAATACAAGAAAGCCATCATCTACGCCAAAGCCAAATCCTTTGAAACCAGAATCTCTGATGCCAAGTCCAACACAAAAGACATTTTCTCCATATTCAGAGAACTAGAGAACCCCACACCCACACCCCAAAACTTCACCAAAGATAAGGCATGGTGTGACGACATCCAAACAGCCATGCGCAGCAAACTTAATTCACTACAAACTAAAATTATGAACACCAAACGCGCTCACCAGCATCCCCACTCCCGTCCCCTCCTCCCCGCCTGACCCCTCTTTCTCATTCAAGGCCATCCAGGAGCACGACATGCTCAACCTCATGAAAACTATTAAGCCTTCTAACTGTAAGGGTGACTCCTGGCCTGCCGCAATTATTATCAAGGACTGTGCAGACACCCTCGCACCATGCCTAACAGCCTTTGTCAATGCCTCTTTTGTTACAGGGAAAGTCCCCTCTTGCCTCAAGGAAGCCTGGGTGCGACCCCTCCTGAAAAAACTATACTTGACTCCACCTCACCCAATAACTATAGGCCCATTACCACCGTCCCCTTATTACTTAAGATATTGTACAAAGCAGCATACTTACAAGTAAAACACTTCATAGAAGAGAACAAACTCCTAGGATTACGACAATCCTGCTTTCTCCCCAGGCACGGGACAGAGACCGCTCTACTTGACCTCAAAAACCATGCATGATGCCAGAGACCAAGGTAAACCGGTCCTACTCCTACTTCTCGACCTCTCTGCGACATTTGACCTTGTAGACCATAACGTCGTATGCCACCACCTCACATCCACAGTCAAATTCTCCCCTGAAGCCACTGCATGGATCACATCCTTCCTGCAAGGTATAACCATGCAAGTTTTCTCTGACCTGGCCTCCGCCTCACCCACCATCATGCTCTGTGGAGTACCCCAAGGCCCCTGCCTTTCCCCTACTCTCTACAATATCTTTACACGCCCCTTCTTTCTCATCCTTGACGCCATGGGCATCTCCTACACCAACTACGTGAACGATACCCAGATCCTTCTCACAGGCAACTATAACACAGACTCCACGACTCTTAACAACATCTACAACACCATCCAAACATGGATGGCTGTCAACGGACTCTGCCTCAACTCTGACAAGACAGAACGTCTACTGGTAGGATCCCCGGACACTCTCAAAAATCTTGACACTCAGTTCAGCCACTTCATCATTGACTCCATCAGAATCCCAGTATCCGACACAGTGAAAACCCTTGGAAGTCTATCTGGATTCCAACCTATCCATGTCGAGGCAAGTCAATGCAATTGCCTCATCTGCAGCTTACCATGCAAAACTCCTTAACGCGGCCAGGCCCTTTCTCTCCAAAGAGAACTGTGCCAACATAGCCAGAGCTATCACAGGCTCTAGGTTGGACTACTGTAATGTACTCTTCCTAAGGACTTCCTCTAAAAATCTTGAAAAATTGCAAGTAATTCAGAACAGTGCTTTGCGTGCAGCCCAAGGTATCTCTAAGAGAGAACATATCACTGCCACTAGAAAATCAGCCCACTGGCTCCCAATAAAGCAGAGGGTTATATTCAAAGCCCTGACTCTCACCCATTAATGCATCCACCTCTCTGCACCGGCCTACCTGTCACAAGGAATCCACCCCGGCACATCTATAAGGCCTACCAGAACACCTTACGCTAACATGCTCACTGCGCCCAGGGTAAAAAGAGCCAGAGCGGGGGGCGCCAGCTTCCCCTACCTTGCCTCCCTACACTGGAGCGCCCTTCCAATGACTATGCGGGCCGAATCCTCACTCACTGACTTCTGCAAAGCTATGAAAACCACTTTGTTTGCTTGATCAACACTACAGTCCCGTGGGACTACTCGTCTCACCCTTGAGAACCTGTAAATGTACTGCTACTGCAACTAGCTTACTGTACTAATGTTTTTCAATACTCAATATGTATAATGTAAAATGTGTAAATGTACCTCCCTGCAACTAAGTTTTCTGCAAGTAAAAGCGCCAGGATGCCCTTGGGCTGTTTGTGCGCTATACAAATGTAAAATAAATAAAAATAAATAAATAGGCCAAGATGGCGCCCGCACTAAGATAAATACTACTATAGTATATGAGCACATCCCACATCCTCACTTACCGATAACTATCGGATTCAATGAATACATAATGGCAACCGTGGCTCTGTTTCAGTTTTTCCGTGGCACCTTTGTGTGGAGTTTACCCTATTAGTGTAAGGTATGACTAAAATTGAAGTAGCGACATTGGGTAAAAAGTAATGGCCAAAATCAATAGCATGAAAGCATTTCCCTTTGAGACTCTGCTCGATGACTGGAGAAGTAAAGGTCATGAGTAGGAGCAGTCAAAGCAGAACGTCATGAAATGGAGGCAATAAAACCAGGCTATGCCACTCATTATTGCCTTGTTGTTTTGCATCCCTTCACCACAGCAAACAGTAAGAGAAATTGATGGGTTGAAGTTGGGTAAGTGAGAGTACCTCTCTTCAGTTTATATCATGAATACATTTGATATAATGTTTATTGAATAACACAAACAGAGAGAGACTGAGTAATGATAGGTTTCCATCCGATTCTTGTTTTCAGATTAGGTCTGAAAGATGGTGAACATTAACAAGAACACATATGCAAAAAAAGACATTTGTACACCTAAATTAATAGATAATCAACTGAGAAGGCACTCTGCATTTCACCCACATGTTTTTGGTCCTGAAGAATGCGATTCAACTAACACATATGGCTGATACCGGTCAAGACTTTCTAGAAGGACCATCTCTTTAGGATTAGAGATTCCCAAATTCAACAATTCATAGGAATAGGACAAAAAGAATTGAACAGTTGGTTTTTATCATCCCTGAGTTACGGATGTTAAAGGAAGGAAGAATATACATTACTATTTTAGTCCCTTCCAAGTTCCATAGGAATAAGATTGGCAGCGCATTACCTCACTACAAGGGATTTCTACTCATTTATAGGGCTATCTTAGCCTTTCCAGAGGAATCGATCTTTTAGGGATAAGTGAATTAAAAGAAATTCTTTCATTTATGTGATTACTGTTTTAGTATACCCCCAAATTGTTCAGAATGACACAGTCCAAGCCTACCAGCAGTGCAGTCCATACTGTGAGAAACCAAAGGTTGTCTCATCCGCTAGTCCACAGGGACTTGTCATGCAGGTGGCCAGGACACAACCATCGCTTTTGAATCCTGATCCTGAGGGTGGACCAGTGTGGGAGGATCACGTGGTGAGGGGTGTTTGGGGAGTGGGGGTGAGGCAGCGGGTGGCAATACGCAGTATTCCTCACTTTCCCGTACCCAGGATCCCTCCTATTTCATAGGTTCCTATGATGTTCCACCCCCCCCATCCACACAAACACTGGGCTGAGGAAGAGGGTGATAGAGTAATAATGCTAACTCTTATACATTGCATTGGACATGTCCCGCTAATTGGGTCAGGCAAAGTCAGGCACTTGACTGTAAGTGCATACATCTGATGCCACTTAGCTCTCCTCACACGGATAAAAGGCGGAAAGTAGAGACACACTCTGAGCAAAGTGGTGCACGAGTAAGAGCAGAACTTCCAGGGCGAAGGCAAACTACTGGAACAGAGCAACGGACCGAGGGACGAGAGCCACGGGTGGTGAACCCCAGGAGTTCCCTGCGGGAGGTTGTTGCCTCCAAAAGGCTGTGAAAGACATATGGAGAAGGGCGAATCCCAAACAAGAAAGCTGCATTGTGTTTCAAGGATGCCGGCAACCCTTCCGGGGGAATGGTAGAGTTGCGGATGCAAGCCCAAGCCTGTGGTACTAATCTGGACTCGTAAACTAGAAGACAGTAAAGACAAGAAAGAAACGCACACAGCCGGTGAGTTGGCCAGCGACCTGAAAGACCGTTGGGTGCTAAAGAAAGATTGAAGCGCAACATTATAACGCATGACTGAAGGCTGCACACGTGTGGACGAGACGCAAAGAAAGGCAGACCTGCGAATGAACCTTGAAATAACGATAGCTGTAAAGTCAGCGATACTGAGTAACGAAATGGTCTGCCAAGAGGAAGTAGCCCACTCGAAAGTCTCTGTGAAAGGTGAAAAGTTTGTGGCAATAAAGTGAATGAACTGTAAAAGCGAGGTGATTGAAATTGACCCAGAGAAAAGGGGAGAGTAAAAAGGTGAACGTTGAACTTTGGTGCATAATACACTGAACTACCTAGACCAGGAAGCCCTGGGGCAGATAATGTAAGAGTGCAAATTGAAAGCAGGGAAGTAAAAGTGGTTGTGCGGAGGTATGTTGAAAAAAGCCACGCGTATTTGAAAGTCTTTGACATCAAGAAACGGTCCAAGTTCGACTGAGGGAGACCAAAGTTGTAATAAACTACGGGAAGGGGACTAACTAAAGAAGGTGTAATAAGCTTGGGCAAGGGAACCCCTCTAAGTGTTTTATTTTGCTGTGAAAGGTCTGAGCCTGACCGAAGGAGACCGACGTGAACTTTTGCTTTAAGAGGTCTGAGCCCGACAGAGGGGGGGTCGACGTGAACTGAGTTTCGAAAATTGGAAAGTAAGACTTTACCGTGGAAGGCCATGTGGGCCTCGATCCACATCTTGAACTGCCTTTGTGTCAAGAACCTGAGCCAGAGTGTGTCATCTTGCCTACAGGGACCGCATTACTCTGTGCTGCCCAACGTGGGGAGGAGAGCCAACTCAGCCACGGGTATTCTTTACATTTGAACACTGACTTTCCTCTGCACACATTCTCCTTTTCACACTTTTTATACAAGATATAGGGCAGGCATTAGGTTTTTGTTAGTATAGGAACACACTTCAACCCAACCTAAACTAACATAGACGCACACTAGCCCAATCCTTAAGTATCAACTGCGCGCTAATCAATGCAAGATCAGTCCCGGCCCATGCAACTGAAATACTTGACCTTATTACCTCCAACATCCTTGACCTACTTGCCCTTACAGAAACCTGGCTCCACCCACTGCAGGCCCAGCCCTTTCCATCGCCATCCCTCCGGGCTATGCCATCCTAAAATGTGACAGATCCTCTAAAACAGGAGGTGGTGTTGCCCTCATCTTCAAAAACACCCTTACTATCAGAGCCATGCACACCAACGTCCGACCCAACTGGGAATCCCTACTCGCCAAGCTCTCCATGTAACCTACCGACTCCATCTGTAACGCTCACCTGATTCCCGCAGAGGCGCCGGTCTTGACTGGGTGAATGCCGTATCTTCAAAGGTGATGTGTAACACACGGTTGGCTCTTTGGGCTGGACCTCTGTGCACTGTATGTCTGACTCGAAGAGTAAGATGTCTTAGGTAAGTGAACGCCGAGCTCTCCATCTGCCTCGGGGCAGGGTGCCGTAACCAGTTTCTTCACTGGATAAGGGTGCAGGCCTCTTGACCTCAGAGGACTGCTGTCTGTCGTTAACTGCACGAACGGTAAGTTCTGGGCACTTCAAATGTCTTAAAAGTCTTTTGTAATGATATCTCTTGTTTTGCAGGGTTCCAGCGATGGCGGATGGCGGGCTCATGAGAGTTGAGGATCGAATTCGCGTGAGGAATAGAAGCGCCTGGAAGCACGTAAGTAAGCGCTTGTAGCCTGCTTCACGATGCGCACTAACTGTCCCTTTTATCTTGCAGGTACAAGTTCGGAGCTTTAGAGAAGCTGAAGGGTGCTGGAATACCCACTGGATTCGGCGTGGGAAGGAGTAATGGCACGTGAGTAATAAAGTTGCCCAATGTCTTTAAACGCACCTTCTTTTGTCTTTCAGATGCGGGATGCAGCGCCGAAGGCCTCCGGAGCGTGCGAAGAGCTGGTAAGCTTTTGTCTTTCAGATGCCGGAATGCAGTGCGAAGACCTCCGGAGCATGCGAAGAGTAGGTAAGCCTTTGTCTTTCAGATGCCGGAATGCAGCGCGAGGCGTTGGTGACAGCCGATGGACCAGGTAAGAAATGCGCTGCCACTGAAGACCGTAGTGCTAACCTGTTCTTTCTTTGTCTTTACAGGTGCTGCTGAAGACTGGATTCCAGGATGGTAAGCCTTTGTTCCCTTAGGCCCAGGATCAGAAGCAGAAGACACGATGAGCGTTCTGCTGTAGAGAATGCAGAATAACGCAAAGCAAGATTCATCCATCGGGTGTGATTTAAATAGCCTCCTGTAGTGCTTAGATGTCTCCTTCCACAGCCACGCCTAGGTAAGAAAAGAGTTCCTGCTTTCCAGAAGAGTTCCAGTGTTCTGAACCTAGGGAGTGGCTCCTGCCCCACCCAACAGGAAAAGTAGTCCCAAACAGAAGAGGATCAGGGGTTCAACTGGCAGGTAAGTAAGCAGCATGGTCTGCTGCAGTTAAGTCCACCCAAGCATTATGAGCCCGGCGCTTCCAGCGCTGGGACTGGGCATCTTTATGAGCCTGGTGCCACTGGCGCCAGGACAGGGTCCAAAAGGTCCCAATTGGGACTGGCTGGCACTCGGAACCGGGGTTATGGGTCTGCTTCCAAGGGAGTCGGGCAAGTCCTGATCTTTTGGAAGCAGAGATCATGACACCATCAATATCCTCCTTATCTACTGCCCTCGAGCACCCAGTCCTGCCTTCGATGAAAATTTACTGCAAAGCATCTTCTCCTTCATCCAGCCCAACTCAAAATGTGTAATCCTTGGGGACCTCAACCTAGGCCTCAGCGATCTGGCAGACTCACTCGCCACCAGCATAGCTACTGCACTAAACCGAGCTGGATTCCCTTGAGCCCACCCACAACCTAGGCTGCACCCTTGACTGGATTAACAACCTCAATTGCAACATCCCCGTCACCGCCCCCTGCCCATTGTCTGACCACCACACCATTGCCTTCGAGATCCCCCCTTCAGAACGCCCCAGACAAGCTCATCCTGCTAAACCTGAAGGTGTGGCAGGGTGTACAAAACTCAACACCACTAACCTCGCCCCGCTACTCGCCACCCTTGCTCACCCCCATCCTCAATGACAGATGAAGCAGCACTCGTTGACCGCTGCAAGCAAACCACTGCTCAGGTAGTCGACACGCTCACCCCACTAAAAATCCGGAAAGCCAAACACTCACTTAAAAAAACGCCTGGTTTACACCTGAGCTTCTTGAAGCCTGTGCCAAAAAGCAAGCTTCTGAGCTAGCTTGGAAAAAATAAACCTCCCCTACATCCAAAGCCATCTTATCCTCCCCCCGCCAAAGACTACAGATGGAAAATCCACACTGCCAAAGCCAGCAGCTAAAATTCCAGGACAAGTAATGTCAAATCCAACTCTCTGGAACTTTTCTCAATCCTCCGGGAACTAGAGACCACCCCGCCCCCCGCAACCAGACCCGATAGTTGACTGTGCTTGGTGCAACAAAATCCAAGATGACCTCCCTGGAAAGTCAACTCCCTCAAAGATAAAATCCTCTCCAAACAACTTTCACCCACAGCATCCCAGCCCTTTACCAACCAACACCTGCACCCTGTTCAACTTCTACCCTGTCTCAGCGCCGGATGTCACCAAGATCATTGAGAGTCTCAAGCCTTTGTGTTGTAAAGGTGACACTTGCCCAGCTCCAATCATTAAAGACTGCGCCGAGACACTTACTCCCATCATCACAGCCATCATCAATGCGTCCTTCTCCACCAGTTCGGTACCAACCTCCCTAAAGGAAGCCTGGGTCCTACCGCTACTCAAGAAACCCTCCCTCAACCCCTCCATACCCACAAACTATCGCCTCATTACTACAGTACCTTACCTCCTGAAGACCCTGGATCATGCAGCTTACAACTCTTTGCTGAATCGTTGCGGGTGAGAGCAGCTCGCCAGCAGCCCAGCTGCAGGCTTAGACCCCTGCCGGTCCATCGGGGCCTCGTGCGAGTTACTTTGTTTTTATTTTGTATTGCGCTTGGAGCGCGTTGTGTTTTCTCCCTCCCCCCTCCCCTTGCAGCCGCTTCCTGGTCCCCTCCTCCCTCCCGCCTCCCTGCCCGTCCACCACCCCCCCCTTTCCCCTCCCCCTTGGGTGCATTTCGTGCCTTATACTGACCCTCCTGGGCAGCCCGCTGCCCGACTGCCCCCACGGCCAAGGGCCCCTTAGGCAAAGGGCGGCTCCCTCGGCTGCGGCTCCTGTTTGTGTCTGCAGCTGTCCGCAGGGGACGCCTGTTGCCTGCCAGTTTCCATTGATATATCCCACTCGCCTTCCTGCCTACCCCTCCTCAGACTCATTAACATAGCTGTGCCATTCCCTTTTTGTTAATACACATTGTACCAATATTTAAATTTGCACTGTGAAACTAGGCCTTTTCTCCCCTTTTTAGAATTCGCACACTTAGGTGGTCTCTACAAAGTTGTTTAATACGCACTGTACCAGTATTTAAATTTGCACTGTGAAACTAGGCCTTTTCTCCCCTTTTAGAATTCTTACACTTAGGTGGTCTCTACAAAGTTGTTTAATACGCACTGTACCAGTATTTAAATTTGCATTGTGAAACTAGGCCTTTTCTCCCTTTTTAGAATTCTCACACTTAGGTGGTCTCTACAAAGTTGTTTAATACTCACTGTGCCAGTATTTAAATTTGCATTGTGAAACTAGGCCTTTTCTCCCCTTTTTAGAATTCTCACACTTAGGTGGTCTCTACAAAGTTGTTTAATACGCACTGTACCAGTATTTAAATTTGCACTGCGAAACTAGGCCTTTTCTCCCCTTTTTAGAATTCTCACACTTAGGTGGTCTCTACAAAGTTGTTTAATACGCACTGTACCAGTATCTAAATTTGCACTGTGAAACTAGGCCTTTCTCCCCTTTTTAGAATTCTCACACTTAGGTGGTCTCTATAAAGTTGTTTAATACGCACTGTACCAGTATTTAAATTTGCAATGTGAAACTAGGCCTTTACTCCCCTTTTTAGGATTCTCACACTTAGGTGGCTTCCCCCTGGTTTATTTTGAGCATTGGGGCTCCTTGATCCTGAGAGTCTGTTTTTCCTGCGCTACTCGATTGCCACCCACTATCTTGTCCGCCTGCTCTCTCCTGTGTCTTCCCCTCTCTCTCCCCCCCTGCCTCTCCTATCCCTACTCTATGGTGCTCTTTATCTCTCCTATCTTCTCTAATTGCTTCTCTATTGACTATCCTGCTCTCCTCACTAAATCTGGTAGGAAAAAGTTTAAAACGGACATCCTGGTCTCCAATCCAGGCCTCCCTATCGCTGACACCTACACCAGTGCCTCCTCCAAGGAAACTCTCACCGACATCCTCTTTGTCATGCCTTCACCTGACCTATGACCCTTCATATGGTCTCTGTGCTCGCTCCTTTCTCCTGTTCTCCCATTAATGGTGGCACCCGTTGGGATGTCCCTTGGCCTCCTTCCCCTCCTCCAAGGTCATCATTAATGTTAACTCTAATGGGACCGTCTTGGTCCAAGGCCCTCAGGCCAACCTTCACTTCTTTGATAGACACTTCCCACGCCTCATCAACTTCCTTTCTTCTCCTGCTGTCCCCCCTCCCCTTTCCTCAGCTACCTTGCCTTCTCCCTCCCTCTCTGCCCCCTCTCGGGCTCCTTCTACACCTACGCAGGGCGTACCCCTGATCTGTACCCCTCCCCGGAAGTCCTTCAAGGATGGCTGCCTTCTCCACATTGCCACTCTCAACTCTCGTTCTGCTGTCAAACATTCCTCTGATATCTGCCGCCTTCTCGAAGAACTTGACCTCAATGTCCTTGGTCTCACTGAGACCTGGTTCACGACCAGTTCTGTCACCAGCTTTGACATGCTTCTACCGGACGGCTACAAGATCCTCTCTGTGCTCAGGCCCAACCGCTCTGGTGGGGGTGCTGCCCTTATCTTCCCTGAGTGGATTCCTGCCTCTGTCACGCCTACGCAGACCTACTACTCTTTTGAATGACTTGTCTGCCGGCTCTCTCTCCTAGCCATTCCCTTACCGTGGCTACTATCCATCGACCACCTGGTCAGATTTCCTCCTTCCTCTCCGAGTGGGCGGACCTCTCCTCCTCTCTCTTGGCCTAAACCATTCAACTCCTTCTTGGAGACTTCAACATCCACTTGGATGCCTCCTGTCCCCCTCCTCTGGACACTTTTGTGACCTCTGCGACTCTCTTTCACCAACCATTCTCCCCTCCAGCCCAACCCCTTCTGCAGGGCACTCTCTCGATGCTATGATCTCCACCGACCTTCCCCTCTTTGTCCCCCTCGCCACTCCTCTCTCCTGGAGTGATCACTTTCTCCTATCCTCCCACCTCATCCTCCCTACCCCTCAGGCCAAGCCACCTTCATCACTGCCACCCACCCTCGCGGTCATCCGACCCATGAAGCGCGTGTCAGTTGAGGCTTTCGCCGCCACCTTCTCACCCTCTCCTCCCCCTTTGGCTGACTCCCACCCTGACACAGCCCTCTCCATGCTCCACTCTGCTATATCTGAAACTCTTGATATCCTTGCCCCTGTCATGAGAATCCGCCTGAAGCCCAAAGCCAAGTGTAACTCCTGGTATGACTCCGATCTCGTCACCCTTAAACGCAAGTGCAGGGTGGCCGAGAGGAAATGGCGTGCTTCATGTTCATCCTCTGACAAACTGGCCTGCCGCCTGCTGCAACGGCAATACCGGCTCTCCGCTCTCACCAAGAAGAGAGCCCATATTCAAGCCCGGATCTCGGCCGCATCTAACAACTTGGCTGAACTCTTTAAAATCTGCAAGGAACTGGCCAATCCTGCTGCAGTTTCTACCTCTCCTGTCCCCTCCCAGGCCCTCTGCACGGCACTGGCTTCTCACTTCATTTCCAAAACTCAGGACATCCTGTCCTCACCCTCCACCTATCAACTCCCCCCTCTATCCCCTGCTCTCCCTCTATCCACTGCTCTTCCTTCCCTTCGGCTGCCAGCACCCCTCCCTCCCTCCCTCTCTTCCTTTCCCCTTTTTTCTGCAGACGAGGTTTCGACAAGTCCGATCTATGAAAGTCTCTTCAAAACAGGTTCACCCCTGTTCTTCTAAAACTATCAAGGACCACATCGACTCCCTGGCTCCTGCCCTGGCTGATTTCTCGGTCACTCCTTTGCCACTGGAGTCTTCCCATCCCCCCTGAAGCGCTCCCTTGTGCACCCTCTTCTTAAGAAACCCTCTGCTGACCCCTCCTGCCCAGCTAACTATCGCCCAATCTCCATCACTCCATTCCTGGGCAAGCTCCTGGAGAAACTGGCCATCTCCCATCTTAATTTCCACACCGAATCTGTTGGCTGTCGCCATGACCATCAGTCTGGCTTCAGGGCTGCCAGAAGCACGGAAACTGCTCTCCTGAACATCCGTGAAGACCTTCTCTCCAATCTTGACTCCAACACCCTGTGTGTCCTTATCTTGCTTGATCTCTCTTCTGCCTTTGACACGGTCAACCACGCCATCCTGCTCAACCGTCTCCGTGATAACCTGGGTATCACTGGACAGGCTCTGGCGTGGCTGACTTCTTTCCTCTCCGACCGACCCTCCCAGGTCCAACTTGGGTCCTTCCTCTCCGATATCTTTTTCTCTACCTGTGGCGTCCCCCAGGGATCTAACCTCTCTCCTTGGCTGTACAACCAATACCTGGCACTCCTTGCCCACCACATTGCCGCCCTCTCCCCCAACTTTCAGTGCTATGCGGATGATACCCAGCTCATTTTCAGGCTACCCTCGGCCTCCTCCTCTCCTTCCCTCATCTCTGACTGTCTGTCTGCTATCCAGGAGTGGTGGGCCGCCAACGACCTCTGCCTTAATGCCAGTAAGACCGAGATTCTACTCATCGGCACACCCTCTCCCTCCTTCCCTTCAGCTCTCTGGCCGGCCTCTCTTGGACCTCTTCCTGCTCCCACCTGCAAGGCTAAAAACCTGGCTGCACCTCTTCAGAGGTATTCTTCCTCTCCTTCCCCTAGAAGCTCACCGTCTCCAGAGCCCTGGTTCTCTCTAAGCTGGAATATTGCAACAGCCACTATCTAAATCTGCCTGCCCCTACTCTCCGCCCTCTGCAACTTATCCAAAACAGGACTGCGAGACTTGTCCTTGGCCTCAAGCCTAGGGATCGTATCTCTCCAGGACTGAAATCTCTGCACTGGCTCCCAGTGGCTGAGGATTAAGTTCAAAAGCCTCTGCATTATCCACAAGGCCTTCTGGGGCCTGGGACCGCATTACCTTCAACTCTCTCTTCCTAAATACCTTCCTTCTCGGGCTCTTCGCTTATCTGCCTCCAACTCACTCGGGGTTAGCCGCCACTTCTCCAAGCAACGAGTTGGTGGTCGATCTCTCTCCTCGGCTGGGACCTCCCTCTGGAACAGCCTTCCTGCCTCCCTGAAACTCGATGAGAACCATCTCCGGTTCCGGAAACACCTCAAAACCTTTGTCTTTGCTTCTGCTTTCTCTGCCTCCCTCCCCTGCTGAAATTCCCTGCCGATTCTGCACCGGTTACCTGGCCACCCTTTCTCTGATCTTGGGGCCAGGTCCCGCCATTTGCTCACCTGCCCTGCCTCCCTGGCAACCCCCTGCACTTGGGGACTGGTTCTGAAATCCCTTCAGTCCCCTTACCAGCACTTATGTCTGCTCTTACCATGCACTTGCCACCATCAGGCTGTTTTATTTATCGTATTTATTCTTCTTCCCATGTACTACACTGCACGTTCCCCTTTCCTTTCCCCTTGCACCCTTCCCTTTCCCCCTACCCTCGCACGATCTGAATGACACCTGGCCTAGTAAGATCGTTGTCTGTCTTCCACGGTTTTCCCCTCCCTTGCCTCGTCGCGCCTTGAAACACTTGTGTATAGGTGCGTTATAAATGCCATATCATATCATATCCAGGTTCAACAGTATCTCGAGGAGAACAATATCTTGGTCACTCGCCAATCAGTTTTCCACCCAAGCACGGAACCGAAACTGCCTTACTTGACCTGAAAATTCTATTTGATGCCATCAAGGACACTGGCAAAACTGCCCTCCTGATGATGCTGGACGTCTCTGCAGTATTCGATCAGGTAGACCACCAAACTCTCTACTCACAACTTGCGGCGACAGCCAACTTCTCTCCATTGGGATCTAATTGGATTAGATAATTCCTAGCTGACAGATCTTCGTGAGTCTTCATCGATGACTTTTCTGCTGCACCTACTGTCACCTGCACAGTTCCCCAAGGCTCCTACTTCTCCCCCACACTCTACAACATTTACACGAAACCCCTCTTCGACCACCTTGACCTACTCAGCATATACTACATGCACTATGCTGAAGACATGCAGCTCCTTATCCCCCTTTCCGACTCACGCTCAGGACTAAGCCACCATTAATTTAGTGTATGAAGTCATACAAAACTGGATGGCTTCTAACCTACTCCGCCTCAATGACGATAAAACTGAAATCCTCATCGTCTGATCTCACTCTACACTACACAACATTGACCCAGCCTGCAAGGAGTTCACCATTGACAGAAACTGAATCCCCACCTCCACCAAAACACTTGGCGTTTACCTGGACTCTAATGTTGACCTTTTGTGACAAGTGAACTCTATAGCCTCGTGAGCGGCCTACACAGCTTAATTGCTACATGCCAGCAGTCCCTTCCTCTCCACTCCCAACCAACTTTCCTTTGCAAGAGCATCATAGGAGCCAAGCTCGACCTTATTTACTGGCACTTCCGAGCGCAACCTGAACAACTATGGACTGATTCAGAACAATGCTCTCTGAGCGATCATTGGACTCTCCAAATCTGACCACATTAAGAAAGCTAGTAGAGTTGCACACTGGCTGCTCATCTGAGAAAGGATTTCATTCATCGATGTCTCTCCAATTCGGCCCTACTTACCTCTCACAATGCACAGAGAAATACTCCCCAGCCCGACCTCTTAGATCTGCAAACTCTCACTTCCTGGAGATCCACAACTTCAATCGCCTCTCGGTCGGGTAAGAGCTTCCCAGTCATGGCTGCCAAACTCTGAAACAATCTCCCTCCTGCACTCAGAAAAGAAACGGCCTACTGGACCTTCCATAGAAACTTAATAGACTTGATTGTTCAACTAACTTTGTTCCTCCTAAGACTCATCACTCTTCCCAATGCATTGCACCTCCCTCAATGTAACTAGCGCCTAGATACCCGAGGATTTTGTGCACTGTAATAAATGCAAAAATAAATAAATAGGCCATTTTGATTTGTCGGACTCCAATAAGACTGTTTTGTTTACTATTTAATGGTCGAGACTACTCCCTCTTAGCTATATGGCAAAGTAGGAGTTTCTCCAACCCCATTGAAACTTCAATAAAGGTTTCAGAAATTGTACTTTTGTATCAGTGTCATACTTGTGATACCATGCCTCCCTTACAATACCCACAGCCATTTCCCTGCAACTGCCTAGGCAGATTTTGATACTATCAATAGGTTCATGTATACATACTAATTGACTTCTGCCCTGCAGGAGTACAAGGGTGAGTGGAGGCTAAAAAGCTCACTCAGCCCTCATACTTCTACAAAAGAGCAAAAACAATCAAAGTTTTAACAGGCATAGTCAAGAGATATACCTCCTATGCCTTTTGTGGTAATTTGGGCAGAGAGAAGTGTAAGGAAGGAATGGTATCAAGACAGACACAAGTGACCACAGTTCAAGGGTGATTATCAAACTTCAATGGGGTTTGAAAAATGCCTATCTAATCCTAAATCTAAAGATGGGAGCAAGCTACGACCATCAAATTATAATACGCACTCCTAGTCACGTCTGTCAAAATAAAAGGGTGTATACTAACAAACATATTGCCAATGCTTACTTCCAAATACAAATAGTGTGGGAAACCATGTTATGCAAAAAGAAAAGTGTTCACAAAATGATTTTCAAGCCATTGGCCTCCCTTGTCCACGATTTCAGCACGGGACAAGGCGGCACACTCGGGCTTAGCAGCGTCTCTGGCTTCTCTAGCACAGGATGCAGTTCAGATCTCAGTATCGAGGCATTGTATGTGAAAGTCTCTTTGCCATTCAAAGTCTCTTACTTCAGAGGGCCTGATGTGACAAACACACATTCAAAAGTTCCTTTCTCCTCAGGATTCTCATGTACAACTTCTTGGGCGATTGTCGACTCACACCAGGCCCCCCTCTGTCGGGCTCAGACCCGCTTTAACACAAAGCTGTCACTTGATCTCCCTCTGTCGGGCTTGGATCAAATCCATGTACTTTTCCAAACGTTTATCTACTTCATCAAAATCGAAGACTTTTGACTGTACACAGGATTTGATTTGACCCGTCGTAGGACCACTTCGATTCACTTGCAACACAAACAAGTCCCAGTTTCACTGCGGCAAGTATAGCAAAATAAAAATCGGGAGTCTAGTGATTTGTAATTTAAGCTGAAGGGACAATGCCCAAAAAGTACTCTGAAGGCTTCGCAATTGCGGTTAAAGCTGGTCGGCTGTTTAGACAGACTGAAGAAATCAATGCGCATTGTCCCTTCAGCTTAAATTTCAGGCTCTATCCCTATTAAGCCTCAGATGAAGAGCCGTGGAAGGCTCGAAACACGTGTTAGGCTGTTGCTTGTACTAAACCTTGGACTTTAAAGACTGTTCTTTCATACAAATCACTTGGACTCCCGATTTCTATTTTGCTATACTTGGCGCAATGAAACTGGGACTTGTTTGTGTTGCAGTTGTACTTACCTCAGTGGAATTATACTGGCAGTATATCCACACTACCCAGATACCTGCAGCCTTGACCCTCTTTGTCTAATTTATACTTACAAGCGCTGTGGATCATGACTTTTTCTGCCAATTTGTTCTTTCCCCCACTTCGATTCACATTTATTCATTCTGTCTCAATTGATCTCCCTCCGCCGGGTTCGAACCAATTTTATTTACTTTTCTCACTTCTTAGCTGGGTACCTTACAGAGACATTCAATTGAGCAATGTAAGGAACTCATGGTGGCAACAGTAAAACAACAGACACAAGTGATCACAGTTCAAGGGTGTTTATTAAAACAATATGCATGTTGGAAAAACGCCCAAGCTAAACCTAAAGCTAAGATGGGAGCAAGCGTCGACCATCAAATGAAAAATAAGGCAGTCCTTGTGGCGTCTTGTCAAAATAAAAAGACCTATACTAAGAAAAGCCTTTTGCCAGTTCCTTACAACTAAATACAGAAAGAGCGAGGGATAAGGTTTTCAATAAAGAAAGAAGTGTTCTGAAATAATATGTCAGGATGGGCTTTAGCCAGGGGCCTCCCTTCCCCACGTTTTGAGCACGGGCTAAGGTAGTATTCCTGTGCACAGCACACGCTTGAGCTTTCCCAGCATGAGCTGACAGTTCTTGGGCAAGTATCAGGTTCTTCCTTGGGTACGTCCCTTTTAACAAGTCTCCTGCCTCCAGGGATCTGATGGGTTTAAAAAATAACAAAACAAAAGTTCCTCTCAAATGTTCGGTGGGTGATGCTTTCAATCCTGCATCCCCCTCTTCCGGGCGCAACCCCACAATGAGTTTCAATCGGTATTAGGACCTTCGAGGACCTGGTGTATTCCACAAACAGTTTGGTTCCACATATACGTTGGGTGATGGCTTCAACTTTAAGTTCTCCTCTTCTGGGGGTAAACCCTTTATGAATCAAATTCAACAAAAACAAGTACAAAGTTCCCTTCAAATGAACTTCTGGTGATGACTTTTCACCCCTGGATCAACCTTGGCCGCGCTCCGATCCTCATTGACAAGGGGGGACACTTCCTTTCCCTTTGTCTTGCAGTCCTTCATGTTTCACAAATCTTAATATCCTTTTAAACAGTATCACAGACTTCAGCCCAGTATGTCGGCCTCCCTCTGCTGGGTTCACTCTGGCCACCTTTTCAAAACACTTCACTGCGAACACCCCTCAGTAGGGTTCCCTTCTTCCTACACACGGTTCATAGAGCCCTCAGGCTTCGCCCCTTTCCGTCTGTGTGCTGGGTTCTGTCCTTTCATCCTTTATGAAACAGTCCAATATGGGGTTTTAGACTCTGCCCCTTCTCGTTAGCATCTCTCCACTGGGTTCACTGTTGCCAACTTTATCAATCGTGCCTTTCTCAATCACCTGTCTGTCAAAGACTTTCGACGGTATAGGAGTTTGCAAGACCCCTGTATGACCACTTTGACCGTTCCTTCGCGGCCTTCCCCAAGGCCTTCTGGTGTTAGTAGTTTTCAACAAACACGGGTTTGACCAGAGTCTCTGAAGTAAGCACCCACGTGGGGCCGGATCCCTCTGCAGCTGGTCTCTCCTTTAGCTCTTGCACTGCCTTCTGGTCCTTGTAGTTTCTATGAAAAAAAAGAGGGACCATGCAGAGTCTTTCACACGAGCACCCACGCGGCGCCGGAGCACTCTGCAGCAGGTCTTGAAGTTTTTTATTGTGTTTTATAGTTTCACCGCTGGGCTTCCCTCTGTCGGACTCAGAACCTTCCTGTAGTTCTTCAAGGTTCTCCCTCTGCTGGGCCCAGACCCCTTTTCAAAAATTCAAAATTTTTAACACAAGCAAGGTTTTGGGACTTCTAGTCCCAGTATGCATTTGGGTCGATTTTGCTCCCATTTCATTGCTCCCGGAAATAGCCAAAAGGGGATATCTGTAGGAGGTCAGGGTGTCGCCCTCTGCCCCATCAGACAAAGACCTGGGTTCGCCTGCCTGGCCCAGGGAAGGAGTTTAACTGTCAGTTCTGCTCGGCAACCCCAGCTGACCCTGGTCTTGCCTTCTAGAGGGACAGTTTCCTCTTCCACACTACAATCTCCTCTCTGGTATCAGGGGCAGTTTTCATCTCCTCCTGCAGGCCTCCCAGGGTCTCTCCAGCTCACTTGGGCTCTCTCCAGTACCTTCCAGCATCCCTGACCCACTGACAATGCTGTTCCTGGCTGCTGCTTTTATACACCCAGCTAGAGTTAATTGGAATCAGGTGTGAATAGTTGTGCCTGCCTGCCTGACTCTGCCTTAACTAGTTATCGGGACAACATGGAGACTGCCCATAGGAACCAATTGCCAATTGATTCCTATAGGTAATCCTCATGACTACCATTTGCCTCTTCCTCGTCCCAGTCCTTCTGGATTTCAACGGGGGAATGGGATTACAGGAGTTGTAGTTTTGTGGAGAAGTAAAATTCGTTTTGGGTTTTAGATATACTTTGGAGTTCCCCTGTTGTTTTCTCTGTCTTTTCTGTAAGCGAAATTGCTGGGATGGGATTTTGGTGACAACATCTCAAAGATTGCTGGGATATCGGGTAGGAGAGCATTGAAAGAAATTGTATACCGCAACTTTCCTCTCGCAGTCTCCAAGGACCCCCTGCCCAGGTGATCCTCCCTCGCTCATCCGTCCCCAGGGTTGGGATCCAAAAGCGATGGCCCACCCCTGAACACCTTAAAGGATTCCCGGGAATAACCTGGGAGAAACGTCTCAGGTTTCTCACAGAACCCACGCGGTGCCGGACCACTCTGTCAAAGGTATTTTAGTTTGCTTTAAAGTTCAATCACTCATCAGTAGTTTAACTTAATTCGTGTCTCTCATCACATGCGTTTTAACAATGTTGGTTACAGCACTTGCCATACAATGTTGCGGCTTAAAACCTTGGCTTTAATACAACTCGGTCTTATATCGGTCTCCTCAACTCACCGGCTGTATTGCTTTCACTGAAGCGGTTTTGTTCTTGGAGCCAAGGACAGTACCACGGTGGCTGGAGATTCTCCACACCTTGATTACTGACGCGGGAGGGCCCCGGGTACCTCCGACACACAAAGCAGGATTCTTCAGCCTGGGTTCCTTGACTTACTCTTTCTCTCGAGGTCTCGTAAAAGTAACGGTTCCTCGTCGAGTAGGTCTGCAACGCCCTTCTGTTTCGCTGTCTTTCTCCTCTCGTTAAACTGGCATTTTGGAACTGCTGTTTCCTTGTGTGCTTTGCCTCGCTCAGAGTGTGCTCTTGTGCTCCTCCTTTTATCCGAGTTGTGAAGTGTAATGGAAGTCAGGTGTGTGAGTGATGATCAGTAATTGCCTGACCTCGCCTGACCATTGTATTGGGACACGTCAGGTACACGGCTCAGGTGTTAGTCTGCTTTCCCTTAGAGCGGGCTGTCAGTGAGAACGTTTTTGGGCCTCATTACAAGAGTGGCAGAATGGGTTAATGGGTGCCGCAAAAGGATGCAGACCCGTTAACACCATTCCGCCACATTACGAGGTCCCCTCGCTGGACCCGCTCTGCACGTCTGGTTTCACGACAAATCCCGACAGATCACATTTATAATTGTTTCACCAGACGTGCAGAGCGGGTCTCGCGAGGCGAAGAAAGAGCTAACAAGGGGCCGGTCATAATCGGCCCGTTGTTAGCTCCCTCCCCCATTCCCATTCAGCCCTCTGAGGGCTGAATGGGAATGGGGAAGGTCCAGGCCCGGGTTCCTGGAGGGAGGAATTACCGGGCCCTCCGAGCTCGGAATGACCCGGTAATTCCCCATTCTGGGAACCCGGACCAGATTCTGGCGCCAATAGCGGCATGGCTACCACCAAAATCGTAATGAGGCCCTTTGTGTTGTAAATGGGGCAGCAGAGTTCCTAAATATCCTACAGGGTAGGATGGGGTAAGGGTGTTATAAGGAAGGGGATACCGCGTCCCACCATCCGGTGTCCCACTACCACTCCCTGAGGACCCCTCACCCAGGTGATCCTCCAGCACTGGTCCACCCCCAGGAACGGGATCCGAAATCGATGGCCATATCCTGGCCAATTGGATGACAGATCTTCAGAGGCTAGTGGGTGAGACATCTTCTGGGTTCTCACAGAAGGGTATACTCTTAAGAGGGGTGTGACTGTGGTTCAGTAGCAACCAAAACAGTGAAGTATAGCAGTCCAAAATAAAGGAATGTCCACAAGGTTCTGTAAAAATATATATTTAA
Organism: Ambystoma mexicanum; assembly: GCF_040938575.1. Taxonomy (NCBI): domain Eukaryota; kingdom Metazoa; phylum Chordata; class Amphibia; order Caudata; family Ambystomatidae; genus Ambystoma; species Ambystoma mexicanum. Next base: position 677,799,643 of record NC_090934.1, read on the forward strand.
ATCAAACACAGCAGTCCCATAATAACTAACTGGAAAATACTGTAAAAACCCACCCGTGTAGAAACAACACAGAATATGCAAAGATGAAATAAATGCATGACTCTGGGTTAATCAGACAAAAGAGAGAAAATGCAATTTAAAGACACCAATGTTCAAAAGGATATTCCTTGAGGTTTCAAAAGATATTAAAATGACCGAGCTAGTCTTTAGAGAAAAAAGACAGACCAGGGGGAAAGATATCAGTCAAAAATACCTCTGCAAATGTCTTGGGGGTTCGATGGTGTCGAACCAGGCTTCTTAGCATTGACCAAGTTGTCGGCTATGGTCGCAGGAACAGCAGTCACAATAGTTCAGCATCAAGCTGACATCGAGTTAGGGTCAAACAGAAGGGGAGCTGCAGTCTCAAAGTGTCTACTCGAGCTGTGCGGATCGGGTGGTTACCAGGTCTGGTTCTGCAGTCGAGGATCGACGGCGGTCGAGCTGGTATCAAGATGCACAGGCGAGCCGGTTTGATGCAGAGACTCGAAGGTCGTGGTTCAGGGAGCACCATGGTCGGGTTGATCGACTCACAGGAGCAGCGACGAAGAAGCTGGCATTTCAGACGGCAACTCGAGTAAGGCAAGGCAAAGGTCCTTTGTTGTCCGAAACAATGACGTGCTCCAGCTGGCACGGTGTGGCAGTGTCGAACAGTGGACATGTTTTGGAGAGCAGCAGGTGCCAAAGGGGGTAGCGTCAAAAGATCCTGCTGGATTGCTCAGTGTCGAAACAGGGTCTCACGGGCCAATGTCAGACAGTTTCTCAGGCTCCCAAACATGAGGGAGGCTGGCACACACATACAGGGGACCAGCGTAAGTTTCCCCACACAAATGAAATTCCCCCATAACATAACACTGTTCTGAGGTTTTTCTGCAGTTCAATCCTACTACCCTCACCACCATGTAATGTAATATAATGTAATTTGTATAGCAACTTTATCCCATTGGTATGGCCTCAAAGCGCTGTAGGTGTATGCCCTCGGGGGACCGTAGTCCAAGGTTTGGGAAAATTAAGCAGAGAAGTTTAGAATGCGTGTGTGCATATTAGCCAAAGAGAAGTTGGGTAGGGGTGGCCAGGTCCCTACTAGCTACCCATATCGAGCTGGCAAGTGGATGTGTGCTTTAAAGTTAACAAGAGAGTATGCAAGCGAAGTACACTCATTATGTGTCCAGCTAGACCAGATTTTTGTTGTGGGGGATAGCTGCATTCTAATGGCAGAGGTGTTATGAAATGTGTCGTTCAGAGTGGTGTATGGCTGCAGATGTGTGCGGGTGGGTGGCCGTGCCTTCAGCTGTTTTCCGTAAAACATGAAGTGCGATACATACCTCTGTGCTCTGGCTGGCATCTTGGTTTCGTAGAGGTGGCATGAATCGCTCCTGTGTTCTGCTGGAGATTATAAAATCATTCTTACTGTTGTTCGTGGATTACATGGAAGTTCTTTGCTATCCCGGTCTGCCTGAAGTGGTTGACTAGCTCCACGTAGACCTCTATAAAACAGCGTAATCCTTTTGTCCTCAGGCCATCGAGTTTCCACTATCAGTCTGTTGAAAGACGCAATATAAGCCAAAAGGTCTTGATTACCCTGTCGCAATGAAAGGAGCTCATTGTCCAAGGCCTGCCCCTGTGAATGTCTTGCAAACAGTTTTTCCATACTGAGCTGAAAAGCTTGAAAATCATGGAGAACCGGATCATCTTGATTAACTAGAGGGATCGACCAGTCTGCCGCATTGCCACTAAGGTACGAAAGCTACCTTAGCTTGATCAGTTGGAAAGGCTGCTGGCCGGCATAAGAAGTGCAACCGGCACTGATTAATAAATACTGCAAACCTCTTTGGGTCACCAGAAAATCGTTCGGGCGGAGCCAGAGGTACATTCCCAGGTAGGTTGATCTGCACTGGGTTCGTAGAGGATGTTGAAGGAAGATTTGCCCCTGATGCGGGTAACGGAGTTTGTCCGGCTTGTGACTGTAGCAATTGTCTAGCGAGATCGTCTGTTCGCTCCTTGGAAATAATCAGTTCCCTTCTTAGAGCATTCGTTTCCTGACGGGCTGCATGCACTTCTGCTCTTAGTTCCCCAAGTAACTGGGCTAGCTGGTCGGTATCTGAGGTTTCCATAGCACCTGGGTGGGAGTTTTGCGGTAGGCTTTGCGTTCTGTAATGCTCACCTGATTCCCGCAGAGGCGCCGGTCTTGACTGGGTGAATGCGGTATCTTCAAAGGTGATGTGTAACACACGGTTGGCTCTTTGGGCTGGACCTCTGTGCACTGTATGTCTGACTCGAAGAGTAAGATGTCTTAGGTAAGTGAACGCCGAGCTCTCCATCTGCCTCGGGGCAGGGTGCCGTAACCAGTTTCTTCACTGGATAAGGGTGCAGGCCTCTTGACCTCAGAGGACTGCTGTCCGTCGTTAACTGCACGAACGGTAAGTTCTGGGCACTTCAAATGTCTTAAAAGTCTTTTGTAATGATATCTCTTGTTTTGCAGGGTTCCGGCGATGGCGGATGGCGGGCTGATGAGAGTTGAGGATCGAACCCGCGTGAGGAATAGAAGCGCCTGGAAGCACGTAAGTAAGCGCTTGTAGCCTGCTTCACGATGCGCACTAACTGTCCCTTTTATCTTGCAGGTACAAGTTCGGAGCTTTAGAGAAGCTGAAGGGTGCTGGAATACCCACTGGATTCGGCGTGGGAAGGAGTAATGGCACGTGAGTAATAAAGTTGCCCAATGTCTTTAAACGCACCTTCTTTTGTCTTTCAGATGCCGGAATGCAGTGCGAAGACCTCCGGCGCATGCGAAGAGTAGGTAAGCCTTTGTCTTTCAGATGCCGGAATGCAGCGCGAGGCGTTGGTGACAGCCGATGGACCAGGTAAGAAATGCGCTGCCACTGAAGACCGTAGTGCTAACCTGTTCTTTCTTTGTCTTTACAGGTGCTGCTGAAGACTGGATTCCAGGATGGTAAGCCTTTGTTCCCTTAGGCCCAGGATCAGAAGCAGAAGACACGATGAGCGTTCTGCTGCAGAGAATGCAGAATAACGCAAAGCAAGATTCATCCATCGGGTGTGATTTAAATAGCCTCCTGTAGTGCTTAGGTGTCTCCTTCCACAGCCACGCCTAGGTAAGAAAAGAGTTCCTGCTTTCCAGAAGAGTTCCAGTGTTCTGAACCTAGGGAGTGGCTCCTGCCCCACCCAACAGGAAAAGTAGTCCCAAACAGAAGAGGATAAGGGGTTCAACTGGCAGGTAAGTAAGCAGCATGGTCTGCTGCAGGTAAGTCCACCCAAGCATTATGAGCCCGGCGCTTCCAGCGCTGGGACTGGGCATCTTTATGAGCCTGGTGCCACTGGCGCCAGGACAGGGTCCAAAAGGTCCCAATTGGGACTGGCTGGCACTCGGAACCGGGGTTATGGGTCTGCTTCCAAGGGAGTCGGGCAAGTCCTGATCTTTTGGAAGCAGAGATCATGACACCATCAATATCCTCCTTATCTACTGCCCTCGAGCACCCAGTCCTGCCTTCGATGAAAATTTACTGCAAAGCATCTTCTCCTTCATCCAGCCCAACTCAAAATGTGTAATCCTTGGGGACCTCAACCTAGGCCTCAGCGATCCGGCAGACTCACTCGCCACCAGCATAGCTACTGCACTAAACCGAGCTGGATTCCCTTGAGCCCACCCACAACCTAGGCTGCACCCTTGACTGGATTAACAACCTCAATTGCAACATCCCCGTCACCGCCCCCTGCCCATTGTCTGACCACCACACCATTGCCTTCGAGATCCCCCCTTCAGAACGCCCCAGACAAGCTCATCCTGCTAAACCTGAAGGTGTGGCAGGGTGTACAAAACTCAACACCACTAACCTCGCCCCGCTACTCGCCACCCTTGCTCACCCCCATCCTCAATGACAGATGAAGCAGCACTCGTTGACCGCTGCAAGCAAACCACTGCTCAGGTAGTCGACACGCTCACCCCACTAAAAATCCGGAAAGCCAAACACTCACTTAAAAAAACGCCTGGTTTACACCTGAGCTTCTTGAAGCCTGTGCCAAAAAGCAAGCTTCTGAGCTAGCTTGGAAAAAATAAACCTCCCCTACATCCAAAGCCATCTTATCCTCCCCCCGCCAAAGACTACAGATGGAAAATCCACACTGCCAAAGCCAGCAGCTAAAATTCCAGGACAAGTAATGTCAAATCCAACTCTCGGGAACTTTTCTCAATCCTCCGGGAACTAGAGACCACCCCGCCCCCCGCAACCAGACCCGATAGTTGACTGTGCTTGGTGCAACAAAATCCAAGATGACCTCCCTGGAAAGTCAACTCCCTCAAAGATAAAATCCTCTCCAAACAACTTTCACCCACAGCATCCCAGCCCTTTACCAACCAACACCTGCACCCTGTTCAACTTCTACCCTGTCTCAGCGCCGGATGTCACCAAGATCATTGAGAGTCTCAAGCCTTTGTGTTGTAAAGGTGACACTTGCCCAGCTCCAATCATTAAAGACTGCGCCGAGACACTTACTCCCATCATCACAGCCATCATCAATGCGTCCTTCTCCACCAATTCGGTACCAACCTCCCTAAAGGAAGCCTGGGTCCTACCGCTACTCAAGAAACCCTCCCTCAACCCCTCCATACCCACAAACTATCGCCTCATTACTACAGTACCTTACCTCCTGAAGACCCTGGATCATGCAGCTTACAACTCTTTGCTGAATCGTTGCGGGTGAGAGCAGCTCGCCAGCAGCCCAGCTGCAGGCTTAGACCCCTGCCGGTCCATCGGGGCCTCGTGCGAGTTACTTTGTTTTCATTTTGTATTGCGCTTAGAGCGCGTTGTGTTTTCTCCCTCCCCCCTCCCCTTGCAGCCGCTTCCTGGTCCCCTCCTCCCTCCCGCCTCCCTGCCCGTCCACCACCCCCCCCTTTCCCCTCCCCCTTGGGTGCATTTCGTGCCTTATACTGACCCTCCTGGGCAGCCCGCTGCCCGACTGCCCCCACGGCCAAGGGCCCCTTAGGCAAAGGGCGGCTCCCTCGGCTGCGGCTCCTGTTTGTGTCTGCAGCTGTCCGCAGGGGACGCCTGTTGCCTGCCAGTTTCCATTGATATATCCCACTCGCCTTCCTGCCTACCCCTCCTCAGACTCATTAACATAGCTGTGCCATTCCCTTTTTGTTAATACACATTGTACCAATATTTAAATTTGCACTGTGAAACTAGGCCTTTTCTCCCCTTTTTAGAATTCGCACACTTAGTTGGTCTCTACAAAGTTGTTTAATACGCACTGTACCAGTATTTAAATTTGCACTGTGAAACTAGGCCTTTTCTCCCCTTTTAGAATTCTTACACTTAGGTGGTCTCTACAAAGTTGTTTAATACGCACTGTACCAGTATTTAAATTTGCATTGTGAAACTAGGCCTTTTCTCCCTTTTTAGAATTCTCACACTTAGGTGGTCTCTACAAAGTTGTTTAATACGCACTGTGCCAGTATTTAAATTTGCATTGTGAAACTAGGCCTTTTCTCCCCTTTTTAGAATTCTCACACTTAGGTGGTCTCTATAAAGTTGTTTAATACGCACTGTACCAGTATTTAAATTTGCAATGTGAAACTAGGCCTTTACTCCCCTTTTTAGGATTCTCACACTTAGGTGGCTTCCCCCTGGTTTATTTTGAGCATTGGGGCTCCTTAATCCTGAGAGTCTGTTTTTCCTGCGCTACTCGATTGCCACCCACTATCTTGTCCGCCTGCTCTCTCCTGTGTCTTCCCCTCTCTCTCCCCCCCTGCCTCTCCTATCCCTACTCTATGGTGCTCTTTATCTCTCCTATCTTCTCTAATTGCTTCTCTATTGACTATCCTGCTCTCCTCACTAAATCTGGTAGGAAAAAGTTTAAAACGGACATCCTGGTCTCCAATCCAGGCTTCCCTATCGCTGACACCTACACCAGTGCCTCCTCCAAGGAAACTCTCACCGACATCCTCTTTGTCATGCCTTCACCTGACCTATGACCCTTCATATGGTCTCTGTGCTCGCTCCTTTCTCCTGTTCTCCCATTAATGGTGGCACCCGTTGGGATGTCCCTTGGCCTCCTTCCACTCCTCCAAGGTCATCATTAATGTTAACTCTAATGGGACCGTCTTGGTCCAAGGCCCTCAGGCCAACCTTCACTTCTTTGATAGACACTTCCCACGCCTCATCAACTTCCTTTCTTCTCCTGCTGTCCCCCCTCCCCTTTCCTCAGCTACCTTGCCTTCTCCCTCCCTCTCTGCCCCCTCTCGGGCTCCTTCTACACCTACGCAGGGCGTACCCCTGATCTGTACCCCTCCCCGGAAGTCCTTCAAGGATGGCTGCCTTCTCCACATTGCCACTCTCAACTCTCGTTCTGCTGTCAAACATTCCTCTGATATCTGCCGCCTTCTCGAAGAACTTGACCTCAATGTCCTTGGTCTCACTGAGACCTGGTTCACGACCAGTTCTGTCACCAGCTTTGACATGCTTCTACCGGACGGCTACAAGATCCTCTCTGTGCTCAGGCCCAACCGCTCTGGTGGGGGTGCTGCCCTTATCTTCCCTGAGTGGATTCCTGCCTCTGTCACGCCTACGCAGACCTACTACTCTTTTGAATGACTTGTCTGCCGGCTCTCTCTCTCTCCTAGCCATTCCCTTACCGTGGCTACTATCCATCGACCACCTGGTCAGATTTCCTCCTTCCTCTCCGAGTGGGCGGACCTCTCCTCCTCTCTCTTGGCCTAAACCATTCAACTCCTTCTTGGAGACTTCAACATCCACTTGGATGCCTCCTGTCCCCCTCCTCTGGACACTTTTGTGACCTCTGCGACTCTCTTTCACCAACCATTCTCCCCTCCAGCCCAACCCCTTCTGCAGGGCACTCTCTCGATGCTATGATCTCCACCGACCTTACCCTCTTTGTCCCCCTCGCCACTCCTCTCTCCTGGAGTGATCACTTTCTCCTATCCTCCCACCTCATCCTCCCTACCCCTCAGGCCAAGCCACCTTCATCACTGCCACCCACCCTCGCGGTCATCCGACCCATGAAGCGCGTGTCAGTTGAGGCTTTCGCCGCCACCTTCTCACCCCCTCCTCCCCCTTTGGCTGACTCCCACCCTGACACAGCCCTCTCCATGCTCCACTCTGCTATATCTGAAACTCTTGATATCCTTGCCCCTGTCATGAGAATCCGCCTGAAGCCCAAAGCCAAGTGTAACTCCTGGTATGACTCCGATCTCGTCACCCTTAAACGCAAGTGCAGGGTGGCCGAGAGGAAATGGCGTGCTTCATGTTCATCCTCTGACAAACTGGCCTGCCGCCTGCTGCAACGGCAATACCGGCTCTCCGCTCTCACCAAGAAGAGAGCCCATATCCAAGCCCGGATCTCGGCCGCATCTAACAACTTGGCTGAACTCTTTAAAATCTGCAAGGAACTGGCCAATCCTGCTGCAGTTTCTACCTCTCCTGTCCCCTCCCAGGCCCTCTGCACGGCACTGGCTTCTCACTTCATTTCCAAAACTCAGGACATCCTGTCCTCACCCTCCACCTATCAACTCCCCCCTCTATCCCCTGCTCTCCCTCTATTATAGCCGGTCAAGTGGCACAGTGAGTAGAGCGCTCGCTTTGACATCCGTGCAGAGCCTGCTAACGCAGGTTCGAATCCCGGCGGGGCCAAACTCAGCCTTTCATCCTTCCGAGGTCGATAATTGAGCACCACACACCGTGGGTAATAATAAGCAGCGCTCAGATACCTGAGGGTTCGTAGCGCTATATAAATGTCAAATTATTTTATTTTATCCACTGCTCTTCCTTCCCTTCGGCTGCCACCACCCCTCCCTCCCTCCCTCTCTTCCTTTCCCCTTTTTTCTGCAGACGAGGTTTCGACAAGTCCGATCTATGAAAGTCTCTTCAAAACAGGTTCACCCCTGTTCTTCTAAAACTATCAAGGACCACATCGACTCCCTGGCTCCTGCCCTGGCTGATATCTGCAATCACTCCTTTGCCACTGGAGTCTTCCCATCCCCCCTGAAGCGCTCCCTTGTGCACCCTCTTCTTAAGAAACCCTCTGCTGACCCCTCCTGCCCGGCTAACTATCGCCCAATCTCCATCACTCCATTCCTGGGCAAGCTCCTGGAGAAACTGGCCATCTCCCATCTTAATTTCCACACCGAATCTGTTGGCTGTCTCCATGACCATCAGTCTGGCTTCAGGGCTGCCAGAAGCACGGAAACTGCTCTCCTGAACATCCGTGAAGACCTTCTCTCCAATCTTGACTCCAACACCCTGTGTGTCCTTATCTTGCTTGATCTCTCTTCTGCCTTTGACACGGTCAACCACGCCATCCTGCTCAACCGTCTCCGTGATAACCTGGGTATCACTGGACAGGCTCTGGCGTGGCTGACTTCTTTCCTCTCCGACCGACCCTCCCAGGTCCAACTTGGGTCCTTCCTCTCCGATATCTTTTTCTCTACCTGTGGCGTCCCCCAGGGATCTAACCTCTCTCCTTGGCTGTTCAACCAATACCTGGCACTCCTTGCCCACCACATCGCCGCCCTCTTCCCCAACTTTCAGTGCTATGCGGATGATACCCAGCTCATTTTCAGGCTACCCTCGGCCTCCTCCTCTCCTTCCCTCATCTCTGACTGTCTGTCTGCTATCCAGGAGTGGTGGGCCGCCAACGACCTCTGCCTTAATGCCAGTAAGACCGAGATTCTACTCATCGGCACACCCTCTCCCTCCTTCCCTTCAGCTCTCTGGCCGGCCTCTCTTGGACCTCTTCCTGCTCCCACCTGCAAGGCTAAAAACCTGGCTGCACCTCTTCAGAGGTATTCTTCCTCTCCTTCCCCTAAAAGCTCACCGTCTCCAGAGCCCTGGTTCTCTCTAAGCTGGAATATTGCAACAGCCACTATCTAAATCTGCCTGCCCCTACTCTCCGCCCTCTGCAACTTATCCAAAACAGGACTGCGAGACTTGTCCTTGGCCTCAAGCCTAGGGATCATATCGCTCCAGGACTGAAATCTCTGCACTGGCTCCCAGTGGCTGAGGATTAAGTTCAAAAGCCTCTGCATTATCCACAAGGCCTTCTGGGGCCTGGGACCGCATTACCTTCAACTCTCTCTTCCTAAATACCTTCCTTCTCGGGCTCTTCGCTTATCTGCCTCCAACTCACTCGGGGTTAGCCGCCACTTCTCCAAGCAACGAGTTGGTGGTCGATCTCTCTCCTCGGCTGGGACCTCCCTCTGGAACAGCATTCCTGCCTCCCTGAAACTCGATGAGAACCATCTCCGGTTCCGGAAACACCTCAAAACCTTTGTCTTTGCTTCTGCTTTCTCTGCCTCCCTCCCCTGCTGAAATTCCCTGCCGATTCTGCACCGGTTACCTGGCCACCCTTTCTCTGATCTTGGGGCCAGGTCCCGCCATTTGCTCACCTGCCCTGCCTCCCTGGCAACCCCCTGCACTTGGGGACTGGTTCTGAAATCCCTTCAGTCCCCTTACCAGCACTTATGTCTGCTCTTACCATGCACTTGCCACCATCAGGCTGTTTTATTTATCGTATTTATTCTTCTTCCCATGTACTACACTGCACGTTCCCCTTTCCTTTCCCCTTGCACCCTTCCCTTTCCCCCTACCCTCGCACGATCTGAATGACACCTGGCCTAGTAAGATCGTTGTCTGTCTTCCACGGTTTTCCCCTCCCTTGCCTCGTCGCGCCTTGAAACACTTGTGTATAGGTGCATTATAAATGCCATATCATATCCAGGTTCAACAGTATCTCGAGGAGAACAATATCTTGGCCACTCGCCAATCAGTTTTCCACCCAAGCACGGAACCGAAACTGCCTTACTTGACCTGAAAATTCTATTTGATGCCATCAAGGACACTGGCAAAACTGCCCTCCTGATGATGCTGGACGTCTCTGCAGTATTCGATCAGGTAGACCACCAAACTCTCTACTCACAACTTGCGGCGACAGCCAACTTCTCTCCATTGGGATCTAATTGGATTAGATAATTCCTAGCTGACAGATCTTCGTGAGTCTTCATCGATGACTTTTCTGCTGCACCTACTGTCACCTGCACAGTTCCCCAAGGCTCCTACTTCTCCCCCACACTCTACAACATTTACACGAAACCCCTCTTCGACCACCTTGACCTACTCAGCATATACTACATGCACTATGCTGAAGACATGCAGCTCCTTATCCCCCTTTCCGACTCACGCTCAGGACTAAGCCACCATTAATTTAGTGTATGAAGTCATACAAAACTGGATGGCTTCTAACCTACTCCGCCTCAATGACGATAAAACTGAAATCCTCATCGTCTGATCTCACTCTACACTACACAACATTGACCCAGCCTGCAAGGAGTTCACCATTGACAGAAACTTGGCGTTTACCTGGACTCTAATGTTGACCTTTTGTGACAAGTGAACTCTATAGCCTCGTGAGCGGCCTACACAGCTTAATTGCTACATGCCAGCAGTCCCTTCCTCTCCACTCCCAACCAACTTTCCTTTGCAAGAGCATCATAGGAGCCAAGCTCGACCTTATTTACTGGCACTTCGGAGCGCAACCTGAACAACTATGGACTGATTCAGAACAATGCTCTCTGAGCGATCATTGGACTCTCCAAATCTGACCACATTAAGAAAGCTAGTAGAGTTGCACACTGGCTGCTCATCTGAGAAAGGATTTAATTCATCGATGTCTCTCCAATTCGGCCCTACTTACCTCTCAAAATGCACAGAGAAATACTCCCCAGCCCGACCTCTTAGATCTGCAAACTCTCACTTCCTGGAGATCCACAACTTCAATCGCCTCTCGGTCGGGTAAGAGCTTCCCAGTCATGGCTGCCAAACTCTGAAACAATCTCCCTCCTGCACTCAGAAAAGAAACGGCCTACTGGACCTTCCATAGAAACTTAATAGACTTGATTGTTCAACTAACTTTGTTCCTCCTAAGACTCATCACTCTTCCCAATGCATTGCACCTCCCTCAATGTAACTAGCGCCTAGATACCCGAGGATTTTGTGCACTGTAATAAATGCAAAAATAAATAAATAGGCCATTTTGATTTGTCGGACTCCAATAAGACTGTTTTGTTTACTATTTAATGGTCGAGACTACTCCCTCTTAGCTATATGGCAAAGTAGGAGTTTCTCCAACCCCATTGAAACTTCAATAAAGGTTTCAGAAATTGTACCTTTTGTATCAGTGTCATACTTGTGATACCATGCCTCCCTTACAATACCCACAGCCATTTCCCTGCAACTGCCTAGGCAGATTTTGATACTATCAATAGGTTCATGTATACATACTAATTGACTTCTGCCCTGCAGGAGTACAAGGGTGAGTGGAGGCTAAAAAGCTCACTCAGCCCTCATACTTCTACAAAAGAGCAAAAACAATCAAAGTTTTAACAGGCATAGTCAAGAGATATACCTCCTATGCCTTTTGTGGTAATTTGGGCAGAGAGAAGTGTAAGGAAGGAATGGTATCAAGACAGACACAAGTGACCACAGTTCAAGGGTGATTATCAAACTTCAATGGGGTTTGAAAAATGCCTATCTAATCCTAAATCTAAAGATGGGAGCAAGCTACGACCATCAAATTATAATACGCACTCCTAGTCACGTCTGTCAAAATAAAAGGGTGTATACTAACAAACATATTGCCAATGCTTACTTCCAAATACAAATAGTGTGGGAAACCATGTTATGCAAAAAGAAAAGTGTTCACGAAATGATTTTCAAGCCATTGGCCTCCCTTGTCCACGATTTCAGCACGGGACAAGGCGGCACACTCGAGCTTAGCAGCGTCTCTGGCTTCTCTAGCACAGGATGCAGTTCAGATCTCAGTATCGAGGCATTGTATGTGAAAGTCTCTTTGCCATTCAAAGTCTCTTACTTCAGAGGGCCTGATGTGACAAACACACATTCAAAAGTTCCTTTCTCCTCAGGATTCTCATGTACAACTTCTTGGGCGATTGTCGACTCACACCAGGCCCCCCTCTGTCGGGCTCAGACCCGCTTTAACACAAAGCTGTCACTTGATCTCCCTCTGTCGGGCTTGGATCAAATCCATGTACTTTTCCAAACGTTTATCTACTTCATCAAAATCGAAGACTTTTGACTGTACACAGGATTTGATTTGACCCGTCGTAGGACCACTTCGATTCACTTGCAACACAAACAAGTCCCAGTTTCACTGCGGCAAGTATAGCAAAATAAAAATCGGGAGTCTAGTGATTTGTAATTTAAGCTGAAGGGACAATGCCCAAAAAGTACTCTGAAGGCTTCGCAATTGCGGTTAAAGCTGGTCGGCTGTTTAGACAGACTGAAGAAATCAATGCGCATTGTCCCTTCAGCTTAAATTTCAGGCTCTATCCCTATTAAGCCTCAGATGAAGAGCCGTGGAAGGCTCGAAACACGTGTTAGGCTGTTGCTTGTACTAAACCTTGTACTTTAAAGACTGTTCTTTCATACAAATCACTTGGACTCCCGATTTCTATTTTGCTATACTTGGCGCAATGAAACTGGGACTTGTTTGTGTTGCAGTTGTACTTACCTCAGTGGAATTATACTGGCAGTATATCCACACTACCCAGATACCTGCAGCCTTGACCCTCTTTGTCTAATTTATACTTACAAGCGCTGTGGATCATGACTTTTTCTGCCAATTTGTTCTTTCCCCCACTTCGATTCACATTTATTCATTCTGTCTCAATTGATCTCCCTCCGCCGGGTTCGAACCAATTTTATTTACTTTTCTCACTTCTTAGCTGGGTACCTTACAGAGACATTCAATTGAGCAATGTAAGGAACTCATGGTGGCAACAGTAAAACAACAGACACAAGTGATCACAGTTCAAGGGTGTTTATTAAAACAATATGCATGTTGGAAAAACGCCCAAGCTAAACCTAAAGCTAAGATGGGAGCAAGCGTCGACCATCAAATGAAAAATAAGGCAGTCCTTGTGGCGTCTTGTCAAAATAAAAAGACCTATACTAAGAAAAGCCTTTTGCCAGTACCTTACAACTAAATACAGAAAGAGCGAGGGATAAGGTTTTCAATAAAGAAAGAAGTGTTCTGAAATAATATGTCAGGATGGGCTTTAGCCAGGGGCCTCCCTTCCCCACGTTTTGAGCACGGGCTAAGGTAGTATTCCTGTGCACAGCACACGCTTGAGCTTTCCCAGCATGAGCTGACAGTTCTTGGGCAAGTATCAGGTTCTTCCTTGGGTACGTCCCTTTTAACAAGTCTCCTGCCTCCAGGGATCTGATGGGTTTAAAAAATAACAAAACAAAAGTTCCTCTCAAATGTTCGGTGGGTGATGCTTTCAATCCTGCATCCCCCTCTTCCGGGCGCAACCCCACAATGAGTTTCAATCTGTATTAGGACCTTCGAGGACCTGGTGTATTCCACAAACAGTTTGGTTCCACATATACGTTGGGTGATGGCTTCAACTTTAAGTTCTCCTCTTCTGGGGGTAAACCCTTTACGAATCAAATTCAACAAAAACAAGTACAAAGTTCCCTTCAAATGAACTTCTGGTGATGACTTTTCACCCCTGGATCAACCTTGGCCGCGCTCCGATCCTCATTGACAAGGGGGGACACTTCCTTTCCCTTTGTCTTGCAGTCCTTCATGTTTCACAAATCTTAATATCCTTTTAAACAGTATCACAGACTTCAGCCCAGTATGTCGGCCTCCCTCTGCTGGGTTCACTCTGGCCACCTTTTCAAAACACTTCACTGCGAACACCCCTCAGTAGGGTTCCCTTCTTCCTACACACGGTTCATAGAGCCCTCAGGCTTCGCCCCTTTCCGTCTGTGTGCTGGGTTCTGTCCTTTCATCCTTTATGAAACAGTCCAATATGGGGTTTTAGACTCTGCCCCTTCTCGTTAGCATCTCTCCACTGGGTTCACTGTTGCCAACTTTATCAATTGTGCCTTTCTCAATCACCTGTCTGTCAAAGACTTTTGACGGTACAGGAGTTTGCAAGACCCCTGTATGACCACTTTGACCGTTCCTTCGCGGCCTTCCCCAAGGCCTTCTGGTGTTAGTAGTTTTCAACAAACACGGGTTTGACCAGAGTCTCTGAAGTAAGCACCCACGTGGGGCCGGATCCCTCTGCAGCTGGTCTCTCCTTTAGCTCTTGCACTGCCTTCTGGTCCTTGTAGTTTCTATGAAAAAAAAGAGGGACCATGCAGAGTCTTTCACACGAGCACCCACGCCGCGCCGGAGCACTCTGCAGCAGGTCTTGAAGTTTTTGATTGTGTTTTATAGTTTCACCGCTGGGCTTCCCTCTGTCGGACTCAGAACCTTCCTGTAGTTCTTCAAGGTTCTCCCTCTGCTGGGCCCAGACCCCTTTTCAAAAATTCAAAATTTTTAACACAAGCAAGGTTTTGGGACTTCTAGTCCCAGTATGCATTTGGGTCGATTTTGCTCCCATTTCATTGCTCCCGGAAATAGCCAAAAGGGGATATCTGTAGGAGGTCAGGGTGTCGCCCTCTGCCCCATCAGACAAAGACCTGGGTTCGCCTGCCTGGCCCAAGGAAGGAGTTTAACTGTCAGTTCTGCTCGGCAACCCCAGCTGACCCTGGTCTTGCCTTCTAGAGGGACAGTTTCCTCTTCCACACTACAATCTCCTCTCTGGTATCAGGGGCAGTTTTCATCTCCTCCTGCAGGCCTCCCAGGGTCTCTCCAGCTCACTTGGGCTCTCTCCAGTACCTTCCAGCATCCCTGACCCACTGACAATGCTGTTCCTGGCTGCTGCTTTTATACACCCAGCTAGAGTTAATTGGAATCAGGTGTGAATAGTTGTGCCTGCCTGCCGGACTCTGCCTTAACTAGTTATCGGGACAACATGGAGACTGCCCATAGGAACCAATTGCCAATTGATTCCTATAGGTAATCCTCATGACTACCATTTGCCTCTTCCTCGTCCCAGTCCTTCTGGATTTCAACGGGGGAATGGGATTACAGGAGTTGTAGTTTTGTGGAGAAGTAAAATTTGTTTTGGGTTTTAGATATACTTTGGAGTTCCCCTGCTGTTTTCTCTGTCTTTTCTGTAAGCGAAATTGCTGGGATGGGATTTTGGTGACAACATCTCAAAGATTGCTGGGATATCGGGTAGGGGAGCATTGAAAGAAATTGTATACCGCAACTTTCCTCTCGCAGTCTCCAAGGACCCCCTGCCCAGGTGATCCTCCCTCGCTCATCCGTCCCCAGGGTTGGGATCCAAAAGCGATGGCCCACCCCTGGACACCTTAAAGGATTCCCGGGAATAACCTGGGAGAAACGTCTCAGGTTTCTCACAGAACCCACGCGGTGCCGGACCACTCTGTCAAAGGTATTTTAGTTTGCTTTAAAGTTCAATCACTCATCAGTAGTTTAACTTAATTCGTGTCTCTCATCACATGCGTTTTAACAATGTTGGTTACAGCACTTGCCATACAATGTTGCGGCTTAAAACCTTGGCTTTAATACAACTCGGTCTTATATCGGTCTCCTCAACTCACCGGCTGTATTGCTTTCACTGAAGCGGCTTTGTTCTTGGAGCCAAGGACAGTACCACGGTGGCTGGAGATTCTCCACACCTTGATTACTGACGCGGGAGGGCCCCGGGTACCTCCGACACACAAAGCAGGATTCTTCAGCCTGGGTTCCTTGACTTACTCTTTCTCTCGAGGTCTCGTAAAAGTAACGGTTCCTCGTCGAGTAGGTCTGCAACGCCCTTCTGTTTCGCCGTCTTTCTCCTCTCGTTAAACTGGCATTTTGGAACTGCCGTTTCCTTGTGTGCTTTGCCTCGCTCAGAGTGTGCTCTTGTGCTCCTCCTTTTATCCGAGTTGTGAAGTGTAATGGAAGTCAGGTGTGTGAGTGATGATCAGTAATTGCCTGACCTCGCCTGACCATTGTATTGGGACACGTCAGGTACACGGCTCAGGTGTTAGTCTGCTTTCCCTTAGAGCAGGCTGTCAGTGAGAACGTTTTTGGGCCTCATTACAAGAGTGGCAGAATGGGTTAATGGGTGCCGCAAAAGGATGCAGACCAGTTAACACCATTCCGCCACATTACGAGGTCCCCTCGCTGGACCCGCTCTGCACGTCTGGTTTCACGACAAATCCCGACAGATCACATTTATAATTGTTTCACCAGACGTGCAGAGCGGGTCTCGCGAGGCGAAGAAAGAGCTAACAATGGGCCGGTCATAATCGGCCCGTTGTTAGCTCCCTCCCCCATTCCCATTCAGCCCTCTGAGGGCTGAATGGGAATGGGGAAGGTCCAGGCCCGGGTTCCTGGAGGGAGGAATTACCGGGCCCTCCGAGCTCGGAATGACCCGGTAATTCCCCATTCTGGGACCCGGACCAGATTCTGGCGCCAATAGCGGCATGGCTACCACCAAAATCGTAATGAGGCCCTTTGTGTTGTAAATGGGGCAGCAGAGTTCCTAAATATCCTACAGGGTAGGATGGGGTAAAGGTGTTATAAGGAAGGGGATACCGCGTCCCACCATCCGGTGTCCCACTACCACTCCCTGAGGACCCCTCACCCAGGTGATCCTCCAGCACTGGTCCACCCCCAGGAACGGGATCCGAAATCGATGGCCATATCCTGGCCAATTGGATGACAGATCTTCAGAGGCTAGTGGGTGAGACATCTTCTGGGTTCTCACAGAAGGGTATACTCTTAAGAGGGGTGTGACTGTGGTTCAGTAGCAACCAAAACAGTGAAGTATAGCAGTTCAAAATAAAGGAATGTCCACAAGGTTCTGTAAAAATATATATTTAAATCAAACACAGCAGTCCCATAATAACTAACTGGAAAATACTGTAAAAACCCACCCGTGTAGAAACAACACAGAATATGCAAAGATGAAATAAATGCATGACTCTGGGTTAATCAGACAGGAGAGAGAAAATGCAATTTAAAGACACCAATGTTCAAAAGGATATTCCTTGAGGTTTCAAAAGATATTAAAATGACCTAGCTAGTCTTTAGAGAAAAAAGACAGACCAGGGGGAAAGATATCAGTCAAAAATACCTCTGCAAATGTCTTGGGGGTTCGATGGTGTCGAACCAGGCTTCTTAGCATTGACCAAGTTGTCGGCTAGGGTCGCAGGTACAGCAGTCACAATAGTTCAGCATCAAGCTGACATCGAGTTAGGGTCAAACAGAAGGGGAGCTGCAGTCTCAAAGTGTCTACTCGAGCTGTGCGGATCGGGTGGTTACCAGGTCTGGTTCTGCAGTCGAGGATCGACGGCGGTCGAGCTGGTATCAAGATGCACAGGCGAGCCGGTTTGATGCAGAGACTCGAAGGTCGTGGTTCAGGGAGCACCAGGGTCGGGTTGATCGACTCACAGGAGCAGCGACGAAGAAGCTGGCATTTCAGACGGCAACTCGAGTAAGGCAAGGCAAAGGTCCTTTGTTGTCCGAAACAATGACGTGCTCCAGCTGGCACGGTGTGGCAGTGTCGAACAGTGGACATGTTTTGGAGAGCAGCAGGTGCCAAAGGGGGTAGCGTCAAAAGATCCTGCTGGATTGCTCAGTGTCGAAACAGGGTCTCACGGGCCAATGTCAGACAGTTTCTCAGGCTCCCAAACATGAGGGAGGCTGGCACACACATACAGGGGACCAGCGTAAGTTTCCCCACACAAATGAAATTCCCCCATAACATAACACTGTTCTGAGGTTTTTCTGCAGTTCAATCCTACTACCCTCACCACCATGTAATGTAATATAATGTAATTTGTATAGCAACTTTATCCCATTGGTATGGCCTCAAAGCGCTGTAGGTGTATGCCCTCGGGGGACCGTAGTCCAAGGTTTGGGAAAATTAAGCAGAGAAGTTTAGAATGCGTGTGTGCATATTAGCCAAAGAGAAGTTTGGTAGGGGTGGCCAGGTCCCTACTAGCTACCCATATCGAGCTGGCAAGTGGATGTGTGCTTTAAAGTTAACAAGAGAGTATGCAAGCGTAGTACACTCATTATGTGTCCAGCTAGACCGGATTTTTGTTGTGGGGGATAGCTGCATTCTAATGGCAGAGGTGTTATGAAATGTGTCGTTCAGAGTGGTGTATGGCTGCAGATGTGTGCGGGTGGGTGGCCGTGCCTTCAGCTGTTTTCCGTAAAACATGAAGTGCGATACATACCTCTGTGCTCTGGCTGGCATCTTGGTTTCGTAGAGGTGGCATGAATCGCTCCTGTGTTCTGCTGGAGATTATTAAATAATTCTTGTTCGTGGATTACATGGAAGTTCTTTGCTATCCCGGTCTGCCTGAAGTGGTTGACTAGCTCAAGCGGGCAGGGTTTGTCAGGAGGCTAGAGGGAATATCCATGTCTTGAGGGCCCTCTGGAAGGCCAAGTGATCCTCTATGTGTCAGGTGTTAAGTGCCATTGAATTCCAGATAGTGGGGTTTGGATGGAGAAGGAGAAGCCGCCTATTCTGGCCGATTTGAAGGTGGGGCTCACAAGGAGGAGTGCAGTGCTTGAACGCAGATTTCTGGTAGCAGGTGATTTTCTGTTGAAGGTATTCTGGGCCTGTCTTGTGGCGGGCACTGTCAGAGATGGCTTTGAAAGTGGCCCGTCATCTGACCGGGAGCCAGTGGAAGACACGGAGGGTAGGGATGATGTTCTCTGGGGCCAAAGGCAAGGAGGAGCCTAGCTGCCGAGGTCTGGACTGTTTGGAGCTTTATTAGTTGATGAGCAGGGGTTCCCAGGTAGAGGAAGTTGGCATATTCTAGGCGGGAGAGGACAATGGACAAGATTGCAGTGACTCTTTGGGGGTAGGAGAGGTAAGGGAAGATGCATCTGTGAATGCCGAGGTGTTGGTAGCAATATTTCGACACAGTGTTAATGTGGTGTGCGAGTGTCAGGTCGGTGTCCATGGTGTAACCCAGGTTTTTTACTGTTGTGGATGCAGTGGGTGGGGAGGGGGTAATGAAGAAGGCCAGACGGTGGGTTAGGGGAAGAGAGCCGTCTTCCCGCTGAGCACAATTTCTGTTTCTCCAGGATTGAGGAGGAGGTGGTTGGCTGTCATCCAATGATCGATGTCTGTGAGGTAGGATGCAAGGTCAGGTTGAGGGGTGGAGACGGACTTGGGGATCTTAAAGATGATTTGGCCGTTATCTGCGTAGTTGTAGCAGGTGAGGTTGTGTGAGCGGATAAGTGAGGGGAGAGGGCTCATGTAGAGGTTGAAGAGAAAATGTGATAGGTCCTTGTGGGACTCTGTTGTTGATGGGGAGGGCAGTTGAGGTTAAGGGAGGGAGGAGGGAGATCTGGTATCTGTTGGTAAGGAATGAAGACATCCAGTTTAGTGCTGGGTCCCTTATGCCAAGGGAGTGGGGTCTGTAAATGAGGATGCTGTGATCAATGGTGTCGTGGACGCTGAGAGGTCAAGGAGTACGAGTGCAGCGAAGCCCTCTGTGTCTGCAGTTTTTTTTTTAGGTCATCCCATATGGAGATAAGGGATGAGTCAGTTCAATGGAGGGGTATGAAGCTGGACTGGGCAGGGCCAAGAAGTTGGTTGGATTCAGTGAAAGTGCAGGGCTGGGAGTAGGCCATTTGGTCAGTGAGTTTGGCTAAGAAACGTGTGTTAGAAATGGGTCTGTATTTGGCTGGAAGGAGGGGGACAAGTGAGGATTTTTTGAGGAGGGGGTTGAAGTGTGATGTTTTCAATGCTGCTGGGAAAATGCTTGTGGGAGACCCATTCTCTCACAGAGTAGATGCAGGTAACCTGTTTCCAGGTTGTGCACTACACCAATAGGGAGCCACATTGTAGCAATTAAAAATGCCTTCCAGTGACACTAACCTTTAATGTACACTCTTATTTTGGCTAGCTAGGCTGCAAGCACAGTGGGTTCCAAATCCCAACCACTGCCCACCAATGTGACAAATTGACTTCTGCCCTGCAGAGCACAAGGGTGTGAAGAGGCTAAGATGCTCACTCAGCCCTCACACACCTACAAACCGAGAGCCAACACAATCATAAGGGTAAACCAGGCACAATCAAGAGATATACCTCATTTCCGTTTTGTAGTTATGTGGGATGAGGGAAGGCTATACTCTTACAAGGGGTGTGAATGTGGTTCAGCAGCAACCCAAATAGCAAAGTATAAGAGTCCAAAATAAAGGAACGTCCAATCAAATTTCTATAAAAATAAATATATACTTTAATTACACACACCATGTACAATAAAACTTACTAGAAAATATTGTGAAAACCCACCTGTAGAAAGAACACAGAATATGCAAAGACAGAATAGATGCAGCACGCTGGGTAATGAGATAGGGGAGAAAAAATGCAATATAAAGACCTCAATGTTCAAAATGGATACTTCTTGAGGTTGCAAATGGGATTTAAATGACTTAGCCAGTATCTAGAGCCCAAAGATGGATCAGAGGGGCGGATATCAGTCAATCATAACTCTACAAATGTCTTGGGAGTTGGGTTCTGCTGTCAGGTCGGGTCATAGGTACGGCAGCCACAATGGTCCATTGGCAAGCTAGCGTTGAGTCAGCGGAAGCGGAGCTGCGGCCTTGAAGCGTCTACCCGAGCTGTGCAGATTGGACTGTTACCAGGTCTTGGTTGGTGGTTGAGTTGGTGCCAAGATGCGTGAGTGAATTGGTTCGATGCAGAAGTTCGAAGGTTGCGGTTCAGATAACACCAGGGTGGGGTCGATTGACTCACAGGAGTGATGACAAAGAAGCTGGTGTTTCGGATGGAATCTCAAGCAAGCCAAGGCAGCACTACTTTGTAGTTCAAACAGAGGAAACGATGCACTTCAGCTGGAATGAGCCGCGAATGAGGTCGAACAGTGGATGGCGGTTCAGAGAACAACGATGACAAACGGCAGAGTGGAACAGTCCTGCTGGATTGCTTCATGTCGAGACACGATCGAATCAGGGCTTGGAGCGGGTCATCGACAACAGGGATCTTGGCTGTTGGATTCCAGGTGCTGTGAGCCCCACTCCAGGGTCTGAAGCGCCAACGTCAGTCTGTTACTTGGGCCCCCTAACACGGCGGAGGCTGGCACAAACCTTCAGGGGACCAGCAGCACAGCGAGGTCCTAGGCAACATGGTGGTTGGCAGAAAGGCAGGCTTACGGTCCAGCGTCAGTGTTCACCCTCAATGGTCCCTGGGGATGAGTAGGGGACCAATCTTGCCTCTGGAACATCTGTCTTTAACTCACCACTTTAGGACTTTAGAAAGGACTGCTCTCTCAGCTGGTTCCAACAAAATCTGCTCAAGTGATGATCCAAAGATGCTTCAAGATGATTCCAAGAAGTGGTGGGAGACCACTTCTTTAAGTTCAAACGTCCCCAGGTGATTGAACTAATGCGAACTGAAACAGTTGTGGCTTTGGAGGTACGGTCTGTCAAGGCGACAGGTATAGTTTGACAAAAAAATGTGTATTTGAACTTGAGCAAAAAGAGAAATGAGTGGGCACCACAAGGTAGAAAATCTTATAAAAATAATTAATGCGAAAGTGGTGACAATACGTCTTGTTCACAATTATGTTCAAAAGGAGCTGGCTGTAATAAGTCTGGAGACACCCTGACTCAAAACTACATCAAAAGCTGGAGACCAAGTAAAAATACTTGGTCACACAGCCGCTCTCCGTTGGACCCAACCTGGGCGAGGAATTATTTGAAGTTGAAGAAAGTTCAATCAAGTATCAAAAAGTAGTACATTTGTTCCAAATGAAAGAGTCCGTTGTTGCTTAGCAAAAGTAATGATTTATCAGTAGAAACTCAAAATTGGGCTATATCTAATACATTTTTAGTGAGGAAGCAGTTGCCACAACTCATAAGTAGGTCAGACTTAATATGCCTATGCATTTCAGAAAAAGATTTCCTTCTTCAGGGCAAGTCTGATACATTACAGGTAAGTAACATATGCAAATTAGTATCATAATATTTAACAAAAGGAAACCAGAACACACATCATTGTCATAAAAATAAAATATAAACACGTACCAATCAGTCGAGATTTCCAAGGGTGATATATCAAAAGGAAGAAATGAAAAAACGAAAAAACATAATGAGTGAACTATACATATACAAATCGTGTGACCAGACAGAAATATGTATAAACTCTGTTTACCTGTGTGAAGTGGCAAGTAATGGAAAGAGAAACGTTCGATGCTGGTGCCCGGAGTAGAATGGGCAAACGAAATGCCGTAAATACTGCGGCTGTAATGTAGAGCACGGATGTAATTAAAGAGGAATAATGTGTGCACAAATGAAACAAAATGGATCCAACAGGACCCAAAAACATACCGTGAATCATACGGATCGCAGGAGTTCTTCTGTGTGCAGCAGAGCAGTGTCTCCGACTGCTGTGTTTAGCCGTTGTCAGGACAACGGTTCTTTTAAAGAACACGTGACCGCCTCGCGTCAAGGAGAGGCTGGCGGCCATGATCAGAGGTGAAATGCAGGTAATTGTCTACACAGGCGAGTAGAACAAATCATTATCAGGCATTGCGTACTACTTTCAAGAATTGCAGTGACACTTAATTAAAAAAATGAAATAGAAAATAGAAATAATAAAAATAGAATAAATACTGTATGGCAGATGGTGTCACGATTAGAAGGTGGTTGGCGGATAATTGTATGCACAAATGTGTAAAACAAATAATTATCAGGCATTGCATGATGATGTCAAGAATTATAGTACAACTCATTAAAAAAAATGTTTTTTCAGATAATAAACATAAAAGAAATATTATTAGGATAATGCAATGGGAGAAAGAGTGCATGCTGCAGGTTACACATAGGGTGTTATAGGAAAACACTGGGTTGATCATAAATATCACGGGTCTTCTAGGGATCCATGTTAAGAGCATTACATTAGATAAGATGGCGCAACCTTGTCGTGGAAGGTGTCGCCAGCTGGCCGGGACCTTGGGTCCCAGACAAAAAGTCCAGGACTTGCGGCAAGGTTACTGCTTGGTTGCATGAAAGGAACAATAGGATAAACAAAACAATTTCCATCTAGAAAGCTGAAATAAAAAAACAAGTATGCCGCTGAGTTTGAAAACATGCGGCAAGGGAAGGGGCGCTGTTGCGCACGTAGAAGATGGCCGCCTAAACCCGTTGCTCCTCCATCACCTCAAGATCCTGCGCTTGAAGATCCGTTCATAGGCCGTCTAGAGGGCTGAAACTTGCTGTAGCGGTTGCCGGTGAACGTATCCACGACTTGTGAAAATCCGGGCCCGCTGCGGTTCTGGGCTCCTGAGTTCTGGCTGTCAACAAATCCACCGACGCGAGCATCGGTGTCGGGCCGACGCACGGCACCAGAGGAATTCAACCGGAGACCGTGGTTGGTGAGCGCTGCGGGCCGCGAGTGGGCGGAGTCTATGCTGGAGGCCCGCACCCGGCCCTGCTGTCTGGCCTGCTCTCTTCACGAGGTGGTGGTTGGAGGCGCCTGTCGACCCTGTGGAAGCCCCAGCTTTAATCTGCACCCTGTGCCGACCTGCTTGACACTCGCCTCCCCTTGATCCCGGAGTATCGTGGCCTCTGCCCACGGAAAGACCCGCAGGTGGCAGAGCTGGACAAACAAGTAAGCGGCCAGCGAGAGGTGGGAGGGTGGACGCGGTGTCCCTGTCCTTCCGTGTTTCATCACATTAAGCACATTTTTACGCTGGATGCCCCTGGCAAACATTTCATTAAGATCCACTAAGCTGTGGCTGTGGTCCTCCTTGTCCCTTCCCACCTCTTTTGGGCCCGTAAACACACGTGGGGCCGATTGGAACATACCGGGCAGCTCTATGTGCTCGGCTCAATTTGGATTGAGGTGGAGCCTCGCCGCCGCCATATTGCGGCTACACGGCCCTTCTTGATACGCCCTGCAGGCCTGGCCGAACCTCGTGGTTCTCCTTTACAGATCCTGACACTTGGAGGGGCGCTGACCCTAGCCCACGGTCCGAGGTTGGACTGTCCTGAGCTCTTTGGACATACTCCATATTCACACGCAACTCGCCGTGGACATGGGGGAACCACGTAAGTCGAAAAGGGCCAAGACCCCCGCTGGCAGGAAGAAGGGCCCTATTGACACGTTTACCAACACGGCCAGTCACGCTGTGGCGGTGGACACGCATCCGGACAAGGGTGCTCAGGGTGAGCAAGACGTGGCGGACAGAGAAGATAAATTGACCACACTAGTACAAAACGGATTCCTTGCAGTGAACACTAAGCTGGACGAAATAGTTGCCACTATCGGCTCCTTGAGAGCCAGAATAGACAAGGAAAGTGCGCGTGTCACGGAGACGGGGAGTAGGATAAGTGTGAATGAAGATACCATTGCCCACCACAGTCTAGATATATCCTACATCAGAGACACGATTAACAAACTACACAGCAAATGTGAAAACCTCGAATCCAGGTCGAGGAGGAAAAATGTCTGTGTGGTCGGAATGGCGGAATCCTTCGGCAGGGGCCAGATGGAGAAATATGTGGAGGAACTTTTCAAAACCCTGTTCGGGCCCGAATCGCTCTCTGAACATTTCCTGGTGGAGAGGGCGCATCGTACTCTAGCACCAATACCCAAACAAGGAGCCCCGCCACGTACAATCATTGCCCGCCTACTGAATTACAGAGACAGGGATACAATCCTTCGGTTGGCACGTGAGGCCGGTACATTTCAATATGAGGGGAACCGTATACATGTATACCCAGATTTCTCTCTCTGCCTCTGTACAGGCAAATAGGCGCTCTTATGAATCGGTTAAGAAACTCCTTAGAGCACGACAGATCCTGTACGCTTTGATGTTCCCAGCCAAAATGAGAATACAACATGCAGGAAGAGCACACTTTTTTGAAAACCCGTCTGAAGCCCCGTCTTACATTGAGTCCTCTATTCCCCTCCCTCCAAGTGGGGGAACGACCTGCGCCAAACAACGGACCCCGGCCGGCAGACTAAGTCTTGAACACTCCACAGATCCAGTTGCAACTGGTGGGGGCCCAACTTCAGGTCCCTGGGTAAATTGATACAAAAGATGGCCATCTTCTGTAATTGGTGATGGATGTGAGCCGGGGATGGCGGTCATGTGAGGCAACGTGACTACACCGGGAATTATCCACAAGTTAAGGGATAGACATTGTCAAGTTGGGGGAGACGATGAGGGTGGTGGGCGGGATGGGGAGTTTGGATCGAGTTTTTGTAAATGCGATATCAAATGGTTTAAATTGGGTAAGTCCCCCCACAGTATGGCACCTTGCCCTGTGAGGACTACCGGGGGATCTGGTTATAGTTTATTGGTTAAACAAGTGGTCTGTGATATTCTGGCACAGCTCATGCTAATTTGAAGGATACATCCAAGAGGTTGGAGATGCTATTCGAACATTTCTACGTAAGACTTGGACCATGCATTAAGGGTTAAACTGCTGTCATGGAATGTAAGGGGTCTGAACAATCGGTCGAAGACTAAAAAGGTTGGAAATTATATCGTCAGACATGGCACTCAAATTGTTATGTTGCAAGAAACACATACGGTTGATACTGGCAATACTTCCCAGCTGGGGCAAATCCAGGTTTTGTACAAATTACTCATCTCAGTCCAGGGGTGTCGCCACGCTCATACATCCAAATCTGGGATTTTGCCACGATGGCCATAAGTTAGATCCCCTTGGTAGATATGCTCTGGTGTGGGGCTCGATTGCGGGTCAGCGAGTGCTACTGGTAAATACATATGGCCCGAACATGGATGACCCCGCATTTTATACTAATATATGCCAACTGCTATCTGCCATTAATATTCCCATTATAGTCTGGGGTGGTGCTTCAACATCGCTATGGACCCCAAACTGGACAGATCCAGCACGATTGTTAGAGCACCAAGTAGGGCTGTTCTAACCTTGCAACATGTCCTTTCCCAGCTCTCCCTCGATGACGTCTGGCAAGTGATGCACCCGAAAGGGAAGGCCTACCCATACTACTCTACGGTCCACAATTCCGAGTCAAAAATTGATTATTGGTTTGTTTCCCCAACTATGCTTGCTGTAACAAAGTCGTGTGAGATTCTTCCTCGTACACTGTCTGACCACTCCCCGATAACACTTGAGGTTGCAATTCAAAACTGCCCTAGATCTCCCAGAAGATGGAGGATGCCTGGGGGGTTGCTGAGTGACCCTGGGATGGTGGAGGGATTACACACCGAAATTGCAGAGTTCCTCGAAATCAATGTGGGCTCGGTTGATAGATGTTCCACGGTATGGGAATCCTTTAAGGTCTGGGCTAGGGGGACACTTCTATCCAAATCTGTGGGTCTTCTGAAAGGGGTTAGGGCTGACCTTACCCAAACTGAGAACGAGTTGGGGAAACTTGAGGACGAGTACGCTCGTACACATGATAAGGCCATACTAGCTGGAATACAACAACACCTCCAGGAATTTGGCAGACTAGCTGCTAGGGAAGTACAATATATGGCGGCCCCGGTCCAAGCCCGTAAATATGGGGAAGGTAACAAAGCGGGTAGGACACTGTCTAAATTACTGAAACAGGACAGGCACCCTAATGGAATTACTAATATACAAAAGCCTGGCGGTGAGGTTGTGCTGAGTGAGAGTGGGTTAAATGCTGAGTTTGTAAAATTTTACAAACAACTGTATATTAACAGAGACGCTAAGACGATCACGGAAATCAGGGCATACGTGGAGACGCTGACAATACCGAGACCCGCCTGGCAATGGACCAACCTCTCACTACTGACGAGCTCATTGAGGCGATTAAGAACTTGGCATCCAATAAAGCCCCAGGGCTAGACGGCCTGGGAGCCGAGTTTTACAAGGAGTTTAGTGCGGAACTTGTTCCATTGTCATTGCGGGTTTGGGAGGAATCCCTCCAATGCAAAATACTGCCCCCGTCCATGAGAGAGGCCCTTATAACTGTTCTCCCCAAACCGCGCTGCCCGCCCCAGGACATGTCGTCATATAGGCCACTATCTCTGATCAACACAGATGCTAAGATATTCGCCAAACTACTGGCCAGCAGGCTTCTGCCGGCAGTTCCTACACTTGTACACCACGACCAGAATGGGTTTATCCCCACTAGATCTACGGCTCTTAACCCCTGTAGGCTCTTTGGTATTATGGCCCAAATAGACCCGGGCAGAAACGCTGTGGCCGTATCATTAGACGCGGAAAAGGCCTTCGATTCTGTGTCATGGGCCTACTTGCTGGCAGTGCTGGAGGCATTTGGTGTTGGCCCGAACTTCATTAGTTATGTGAAATTACTCTACATGGAACCTGGGGCGCGGGTATTGACCAACCAGTCAATTTCGGATTTGTTCTTATTGGGAAGGGGCACCAGGCAAGGCTGCCCGTTCTCGCCCATACTATTTGCCTTGACAATAGAGCCAATGGCTATAGCGATCCGACTGCGACATTCTAACAGGGGCATCAACCTTAAGGGGGCTACCCAGCTTATCTCGCTATATGCGGACGATACGCTTTTATATATTCGTGAACCGGAAAACAACTTGGCACCCATTATGGCTGAGATTCAAGAGTTCACCGCACATTCGGGATACTCTATAAACAGAGACAAGTCGGAGGTTTTCCCCCTCACACCGTCAACCAGCCGTCCGGACTCCTTGTGTGGTTTGAAGTGGTCTGGGGTGTCCCTACGATATCTGGGGATACTCGTCTCACGTGGGAAACACACGTACATGGGCAACTACGATGCCACACTGCAGGCCTTGAAGACCAAGTTGCTGTTATGGGACCGCTTGCCAATGTCTCTGCATGGTAGGGTAGCAGTCCTAAAAATTATAGTCCTGCCTAATTGCTATACTTATTCGTGAACATCCTGATATGGCCGGGGAGACTCTTCTTTAATAACCCCAAATCCATGGCGATGACCTTTCTTTGGAATGGGAAGGCTCCAAGAATAGGGTGGAAAAAACTGACTGAACCGTACTCCACAGGCGGCTTAGCAGCACCCAACTTTGAACTTTACTATTATGTGTCCCAGGCCCAGTTTTTGAAATATTGGTATTCCAAGGATGAGGGTCCCCCGCATGTGGAGGTAGAGGAGCTCACCACTTCCCCCACAAACATACAGTCTGTAATCTTTGATGCAAACTACAGGGACTCATGCGACTTCAATCCGGTGAGCTGTACAATTGGCGCATGGAAGGCTATATTTAAACGACTGGGAGTACTGGCCCCATACAACCCAGAGGTTTCCCTCTGGAACTACCCTGACATGACACCAACACATGACACCAGCCTACGAGAGGCCTGGGATCCCATGGGAGAAATGAGACTGGGAGATATGTTTATAGATGGGAAATTTGCGACCCTTCAGCTGATCATGGGGGCTCTTGGTGGGGGCCCTCTTAGGACACTACAGTACTATCGTATGAGATCAGCCTTCCAGAAATGCTGGGCATCCTTCCCTGATTAACCCCCTACTCACCCATGCGTACAGATGATAACAGCGGGTGACCAACTGGGGGTGTCCAGTCTATACAATGCAATACAGGCACACACACCCTCGACCAACCTGATCAAAGGTAAATGGGAGAGTGACCTCCAAATCCCCATAGACGATAAGCCCTGGGAAAGGTACTGTTCCCTTACCAAGAGGGTTTCCCTGAACGCTGGGTTACGCCTTATACAATTCAAAATTATAAACAGATTGCATTACACTCCGGCCAAGATAGCAAAGTTTGTTCTGGACAGTCCAGGCAAATGTCCCAAATGTAATGCCGATCAAGCTGGTTCATTCCACATGTACTGGGGCTGCCCGGTGGTGACTGGCTTCTGGAGGGAGGTGGCAGAGTTCCTTGAGGAGGTTACACAAATCCCCCCGGCATTGACCCCACAGAAATATTTATTCAGAGATATAGGCAAGTGCTCTGAAAAAAACAGAAGATCATTTAATGTCTCGTGCGCAGTTGCCAAAAAATGTATACTACAACAATGGAAAAGTGCTACGCCACCCACTGTAAAGCAGTTACTCTGGGAATTGACATACGTGAATGAGGCTGAAGCACAATTTGTCCTCACCCGCCCATCGGCTAGTAGACCTAAAGATATTTGGGGACCCTTCAGAATGTTTCTATGTGATATGATCTCCGATGAAGATGAAGCTATGTAAGCGATCCACCTTGATGAGATGTATGATATCTGTACCGATTTTCTTTTTGTCCTGTTTATTTCTAGCTTTAAGACAAAGCTGTAACTGTGTTATGTATTTTCTGGACCACTAATAAAAAAGAGTGTTAAAAAAAAAAAGAAAACATGTGGCAAGGTTACTACTTAGTTGCATAAGAGGAGGAATAAGATCAGCAAACACTTTACATCTAGAATGCTGGAATATGAACACATGCATGGTGTAGAGATGAGATAGGAAACATAGGTTCACAGGCTTAGCAGTCGGTTTCAAATATAGCAGTCATAATTAATTTCCTCGTTAAGACCATTCGGGAACAGACTGCAAATTTTATCAATCCAAAATGTCTCCCTGCGATTAAGACGCAGGCCCAAGTCTTCATGAGAGTTGTTCCTGGTCAAAACCTCGAGAATCAAAAACCTTATTTGTGTAAGGTTATGATTATTTTCGACCCAATGGCGGGCCACAGCTGAATTTGGGTTAGAATTGCGGATGCAGGACCGATGTTCGTTCCACCGTATTTTGGCTGCTCTGGTTGACTGACCCCACGTAATATTTCCCACATGGGCATTTGATGCCATATATGGTGTGTATACTCACACAAGTTCCAAATGTTTTGAGGAGAATCTTTTTACCTGTGCGTGGGTGGAAAATGACATTGCCTTTGATCACAGAGTTGCAATTAATGCAGTGTAGGGATAGGCACTCCAGCAGTGTAGGGTTGGGATAGGGATAGGCACTCCATCTTAGGACAGGGTGCCCTTCCTTAGTTTCAGGCAGGCCGAGTTGGGTGATCATCCCCGGCCCAACCTTCCCCCTTTCCCCTCCACTCTGCCCGAGTGGTCTAGAACCCTGTTGTTTCATCTACATAACATTTGAATCACTTTTTTTCCTACAAAACTGTTGTTTTTGTGATATCACGTTCATCCTGTTAGCGGTTAAAAAGATTTCAACGGCTTGCCCGTGCTTTTTGTTTTTGTATCCACACTAGCTTACCCTGTTTGTTGTTACATCACTACAATTCTTGACATTAGTACACAATGCCTGATAATGATTTGTTCTACACGCCCGTGTAGACAATCACCTGCATTTCACCTCTGATCATGGCCGCCAGCCTCTCCTTGACGCGAGGCGGTCACGTGTTCTTTAAAAGAACCATTGTCCTGACAACAGCTAAACACAGGAGTCGGAGACACTGCTCTGCTGCACACAGAAGAACTCCTGCGATCCGTGTGATTCACGGTATGCTTTTGGGTCCCGTTGGATCTATTTTGTTTCATTTGTGCACACATTATTCCTCTTTAATTACATCCGTGCTCTACATTACAGCCGGACTATTTACGGCATTTCGTTCACCCATTCTACTCCGGGCACCAGCAACAAACGTTTCTCTTTCCATTACTTGCCACTTCACACAGGTAAACAGAGTTTATACATATTTCTGTCTGGTCATATGATTTGTAAATGTATAGTTCACTCAAAAACAAAATACGAGCCACCAAACAAGCCCTACCGAATAAACACATCCCTGTCCCACCACCTGCCCGGACCCCCTCCCCCCCCCAACCTTTCTCCTTCAAACCCATTCAGGAAAAAAGACATCAACATAATGAGGAACATCAAACCCTCAAACTGTAAAGGGGATGCATGCCCAGTCCCCATTATCAAAGACTGCACTGAAGCGCTAGCTCCCTTCCTGATAGCCTTCGTTAATGCCTCCTTCACCACAGGAAAAGTTCCCACCTCCCTCAAGGAAGCTTGGGTCTGCATCCAATTCCACTGAGGGAAGGCCAATACTCAGTGGAATTGGATGGTTAACGGAGAGAATCTCTGAGTATATTGATAACATACTAAGGCCACGTGTACCAAAACTAAAGGCGTTTATTAAAGATACCACCGATACTATCAAGGCAATCAGTAAAATAACCTGGAAACCATCATACCGACTTGCAACCTGGGATGTCCGCGCACTATATACTATTATTGAACATCAAGCGGCTATACAAACTATTAACTTTGAATTTAGACAGGACTCGGCATCACACTACCAATACATACAAATGCTGAAGGAGATGTTGGCAGTAACATTAGAAAATAATGTTTTCTTGTTTGATAACAAATACTATCAGCAGAAGAAAGGGATTGCTATGGGCACTAAGTATGCACCGGCATTGGCAAACCTCTTTATGGGAATGTTTGAGGAGAAAACAGTATACAAGGATGAGGCATTTAAACAACACATGATTCTATGGGTCCGGTTTATTGATGATGTCTTTATAATTTGGGATGGAACAAGTTTGGATTTGAATGAATTTAAAATCAGACTAAATGATAATGATCTGGGCATTGAATTTGTAGGCCATGATGACGAGATGTCCATACATTTTCTGGATCTGACCATTTTTGTACAGAACAATAGATTGGCAACAAGAACTTTTCGCAAAGAAACGGAGGTGAACTCAACCCTTCATGCCAGTAGCTGCCATCACAAACCGGTAAAATGGAATGTCCCGAAAGGGGAATTTATCAGAGCGCGTAGAAACTGTACAAATACTAATGATTTTAAGACAGAATGTGAATTACTGCTGGACCGCTTTGAACAGAGAGGTTATTCGAGGAAATGCATTGGAGCAGCAAAACAAAAGGTAGCCAAATTAACCTGGGAGCAGACTCTGATGCCCAAAGAAATAAGGAATGATACTGAGCATATGATGATTAATTTTATTACAACATACAGCTCTAATATTGCAGTACTGAAGAAAACTTTAAATAAAAACTGGCATCTTCTACAACTTGATCCTCACCTAACGGGTTGTATTGGAGAGAGACCAAGAATGATATATCGGAAGGCTAAAACTTTGAAAATGACCTTGAGCCCTTCTCTTCTACCAGATGTGAAACCTGAACCTAGTAGAACATGGTTGGATCGAAAGATGTTAGGGTTCCGAAAATGCGGCACATGTACCATGTGTGATTTTGCACATGATATGACGATGGAATTTGTGGACTCAAGAGGGACGAAAATGAAAATAAAAGAAAATATAAATTGTCGCTCAAAATACACAATATATGCGATAATATGTCCATGCAAGATGATCTATATTGGGAGTACGATTAGGGAAACTAGGTTTCGTATAAGAGAACATTTTTCAACTATTGGAAGCCAAGATGCAACATTACCGTTGGCACAACATTGGCAGCTCAAACATCAAATGGAAGACAAAAAAATCTCTGAGGTTTATTGGACTGCAGAAGATACAAATGGGGAAAAGAGGTGGAAACCTAGAGTAGAGACTAAGACAGATGGAAGCCAGATTGATATGCAAATTTAGATCGATTGAGTTTGGTCTCAACCATGACAATGAAATGGGACATTTTTTCTGACTTTGAATGTTCATACATATCATGAAATCAAAGGATATCATTTGGGTATGATACCCTTAATCTGGTAGAAGGTAACAATGGGTATTGAAATGGATGGACTCTTATTTTTTGAAAAGCTGATCTTATATGTAACATGTATATAATGATACATAATAATGTATCTAAGGGTATTTTGTAATACCGAGTCTTTTCAATAACAATTATTTGAATTAAGATTGACATGAATACGTAATAAATACAATTAATTAGATCATCGGGGAGGTCCCGACAGAGATGAGAAATAGTGTTATGTAAGGGTGGATAGTGGTCAATAACATTCGACACAAACACAGTTGGAATACCAATGGGATTAATATACCAAAAAAAACTTTCTAATTTGTGGCGATAAATAATAAATTTTATTTCATATAATTCTTTTTATATTGCCCTATAATCGAGGGTAGATGTCCAATTAGAAATACAATTATACTTATGTAACATGCAAATGGGTGATCGGGGAATACGACGCATCATTATGACACAAATAATGATAAAGTGAATGGATAATGTGCGTGTCTTTAAGCCTTTCCAATATGGCCGCTGTGTGAAACGATGTTAGAAAGAGAAGGGGGTGGATTCGTGTAACCATGGTGATGCTATACATTGCATGGTGGATCCCCGCGACGGCTCATTACTGTTTGAGGCCGACGCGAGGAGACGGATTGTTACTAAGCAGAAGGTAAGCTAACAGCGGTGGGTCTCCGAACGAGGGGAAAGAGATGTTTTTGCATGCCCGCAGTCGGGCATCCTAAGTAACCATATGGGAGTCCATTTAGATCGGGGACGGTTTGCTAACGGGGAGAATGTTTAACCAATTAAGGATATACCGAAATTGATTATAATTCAAGGTGCGTTGAGTAACTAAATAGGACCACATAATGATAAACCGAAACTGATTAAAATTGAAGGTGTGCTAAGTGACAAAGTAGGTGTACAGGACTGTAAAGTGGAGGGATATATTTATGGTCATACGAGAGGCTGAGTTTAAACAAAACCTTTTGAGAATTAATAGATTAGATTTGTGTGTGCTAATAACAATTTAGATTGGAAATATTTTTCTTCTGCATTATTATTTTTACTATAGGGAATTACCCGGGACTTATGGAATAAGACGGGTAAGAAATTTTAATTTATCCATTTATTGCACTCACATGTGCATTTATTACTGTGTGTCGAATGGAGATTTACTACAATCCACTAGAGGGAATAATACTGTAGATTAAAAGATATGAAAGAGCCAATATACAAGGATTACAAATGAGAACTTATATTTAATATTGAAACCAAAAATATATAAACTTGGACTTATTCATGATTAATTATTCTAAAACAATATTTCTTTGTTTCTCTGTTTGTTATTTTATCTTTATTATTTTGTTTTTCTACTTTTTCATTGATCTTTTATAATTTTTGTTGTTTTGCATTTATTGTGACTTGGATGTACATATTGATTTAACTATATGTATTGCGATGTAATGCAATTGTAAATTATTTATTATTTATTGTATATTTTTCAAAATACATGTGTATTCATATTACATAACCCTCTTTTTTGCCTGAACCTTTTTGGGTACAAATTTATGAACAATTTATGTAAAAACAATTATGCGAATAGAATTTGATGTGTACCCTATCAAGCCCTGTTTTGTTTTGAGAAAGGCTCTTGAGTAGCCGAAACACGTGTTAACAAGAATTAAAGGGCAAATAAGGAATAAAGGAAACAAGAATTAAAGGGCAAATAAGGAATAAAGGATGGTTTTTGGAAATTTTTGAATTAACAATTGTGGCGCAGTTCTTGAGTGGCAGACTTATCTATTCATATAAATAAAACTAACTTTTGTTTTTTGAACTAATGCTAGCCTGCTTCGGGGATTCAATCCCTGCTCTTGAAATTTGTGGACTTTGCCCTTCTATCCTGGTGGCACACCCAACATGCTTTGCTCCAGAGGAAGTGGAGGGAACAGGAAAGAGGCAGAGAAAATCAAGATCACAGTACACTCTCAAAACTGTACAGATCCCTCTCTGGCTACTCTATCCCTGCCTCCTTTCCTTCTAAATAGGATTAAGGCCTTTAGAAAAGCAGGCCCCTGGCGTGAAGCCTGGCTCTTTGTGAATGGGTGTGCCCCTTGGTTTCTGTTCCCAGGCTAGCGTTGTGTGCAGTGGTTCTCCTGGGGGAAAGGGTGTTACCTGCCCTTACAAAGCAACAAATAAGCAATCCCCCCCCCCAATGCTACAGTCCCGTCAGGACATAGGTGGTCCTTGTCTGGGAGGAATACACATAATCCTTCCACAGCCGAACTGGGCCCACATGCTTGACACATCTATGAAATCAATTTAATGTGGATGGGGTAACTCTGAAAGATGCTTGCCACCATACCCTAACTCCAGTATGGCTTATATTCACAGATTAGTGTGCTACCAGAAGATGATCTCCAGAGTTATGCAGTTTTTGGAACACAGGTGCATATTTTAAATGCAGCCCCTCCACAAGAAGTGGTGTGCTGAGGGTGGGTTATCTGACTTAATTCAACAGGAAATTGTTGCTGTTTGCTGTGCAATGACTGACACAATCCCATGTTTTAGTGTGGGTATTAGGACTTCGGTTACCTTGGGACCCAGGAGCCACTACCCGCTGCAGAATGTAGGGCCTAGAGTAGGTGGACAGAGGATTCCCCAGCCTCTCCAGTGCATCACAACCTTTCAGAAAGTCACCCAGACATTGAACATTAGCAGACCCCGGGACAGGGTACAAAAGAACCGTACAAAGGGTGGGGCATGAGACTATGGGACACCTGCAGAATCAGCAAAAGGTCAAAGGTTTGGCAGAGAGGAACCATCTGATGAAGACAGAAGGGTTGCCAAACATACCAAGAAGAGCTCTGGGGGAAATAAATCCTTCCTGTTACCCTTTGAGAAAACACACCATCAACTTCAAGATGGGTATGTTAAACCCTAAACCATCTAACTTCAGTCAAGAGAATCTGTAAGAGCAACCGCTACCCCAAGCAATCAATTACTTAGGTAATCTAGCCATTTACATTGTGTTGCATGGTGAGGGTAATCATGCCTGTAACACCCATTGTGCTTGCAGCTCTCCTTTGCGTTTATTTTTCTTCCCAGCCTTTCCCCGTCCTGCCTCCCTCCAATCCCACCCCCCACACAGAGCAGTGCTGATTGGGCTGCATTTTGACAACGTGACCAGAACCCATACACCTTAGGTATTCCCCGAAGACAGCTGTGCTGGCTAAGGGCCAAAGGCAAAGAGCATCTCCCGAGGGTAGCTCCAATCCTGTTTGCCCCTGTTCGCACATGAGAGCCAAAGCCAGGCCTCACAAACCACCAGCTACGACAAAGTAGGCATCACTCGTCTACAGTCAGAGCTACTGTTTCATTTCATAGACCCACGCATACTCCGATGCCACATATCCAGTGACCATAGACATTGTAATACTGTGCTTTTGCTTCTCCATGCAGTCCTCTCCTCGTCCACAGCCTACACAGCAAAACTTATTGCACTCAGTCGCCAATTTCTCACCCCTGTAAATTGCATCACCCTGGCTAGAGCCCTAATCCTAACAAAACTAGATTACTGTAACGTCCTCTTCCTAGGAACTTCCAAAACCAATTTAAACAAAATCCAATTACTACAGAATAAAGCCCTCAGACCGGCTTTAGGGATAAAGAAATCTGAACATATATCCAGCACTAGAAGAGAAAATCACTGGCTGCCAATTGAAGCAAGGATCATATTCAAAACCCTTAGTATCGTCTACAAATGTACCACCAACAAAGCGCCCAGCTACCTCAACTCCATTAAAAAAAAATGTCATGTAGGTTGCTGAGATCTAATAATCTGGCCCTTTTAGAAGTTCCTCAATACAAATACAGCAGAGCAGGAGGAAGTAGTTTCAAAGTTCTAGCCCCTTCGCACTGGAACGCACTACCTCTGAGTATCAAAAACGAGGATTCCTTACGAAAATTCAAAAAAGCATTGAAAACCTGGTTATTCAATAAATATTAACCGCTCAAGCCCTACCCTCC
Source organism: Ambystoma mexicanum (assembly GCF_040938575.1). Lineage (NCBI taxonomy): Eukaryota > Metazoa > Chordata > Amphibia > Caudata > Ambystomatidae > Ambystoma > Ambystoma mexicanum. The sequence continues at coordinate 677,836,253 of NC_090934.1, forward strand.
CATGACCAACTACACTGCTTAGGGTAGCCGCTGTACTGCAAATAAGGCTGAAACAAAATGGGAAGGGCTAACTGACCAATTGGAATCTGGTATATGACTACATGATATCTTGTAACCTATGTATAAAGAAAAATGTATTATTTGTATTGTAACTGCAACATTGTATAATAATGAGTTTAACTCTCCTGTATCTTTCGCCGTGATACCCTAGGGTCTGGGCGAGTAACAAATGTAATAAATAAATAAATAAATATTTCACAGCTGTAACTCTTAAAGTTCGCCTTGCATTGCATTTAGCTGTGATTCTGAATGTAGCTTTGTACTGCATCTAGCTGTAAATCTGGAGTACAGCCCTATATTGTTTACTAATTGAACATTTGCATATACTATGCCAACTAACTCACAGTCCAGAGGGAGTCCCTGGCGCACCAAAGGACCGGCCAACCCTTGCCACCTGCCCTCTACACAGGCCCCACCCTCTAGAGAAACACAACTCTCCACTCCATTCCCTCCTAAATTCCCAGCCACCTATATCATGCCAACTAACTCACAGACCAAAGGGTTTCTCTGGCGCACCAAAGGGCCAGCCAATCCACCTGTAGGGCCCCCACTCGTTCACCACACAGATCCTGCCCCCAAGAGAAACACAATCATCCTCCTCACTCACACCCAACCACACATCCCCTCTCAAAACCCAAGCATGACTTTCAGGGAAATCAACACTGTCCCCATTCACTCTTCTGCTTGCCAGACCCCCTCCGCCTTCCCATCCCTAAGTGTTGCCCGATTAGCCCTTGCCAACACCCTCTCCCGGTTGACCCACCAACTCTCTTGCACACACCACAGGAACTGAAGCATATCTCCAAACATGGAACCTGCGACTGCCACACCATCCCATCCCTGCACGCATCGCCCAAATAACACCCTTCACCCGCACAAACACATGTTACCTACATGATTATTTCGCCCACCCTCACCCCAAATCCAGTAAAATCCCTATTTGGAAGTTGCTCAAACACTTCATTCCCCCCAGCAAAACCAACTTTCCCAGATAATAGAACAACCCAACACCTCCCCAAATCTCACATCACCCCCCCTTTCCAACTGCACCCTATACCTACAATCAACAACACCCTTCTCTGCCTTGCTCACCCGCAGAACACACAACTGTGACCCTCTCAGGCACTTTACCTCTTCATCCCCACCACCCCGACTTTCACCCAAAACCCTGAACATCACAAACTCTCTTTCTACAAACCCCTCTTCCACCTAAACCCCCCTTAAACCTCCACAAATCCACCACTGTGAGATCCCCTCTACCACTGCCTCAACCCCAACCCCCAGTCCCCCCACACCAGCATCCCAAAGAACCAACTATCCCCTCCATCTCTCGAACTTGTGTGCTCTCATCAATGTCAGATGAAACAGACACAGCATATTTGACTTCACATCACCTGTGAAAACAAAGACCTCGTGTTCATTACAGAAACCTGGGTCTCCAATGGTTTTCGACCCATCGCACACAAGACTTTCTGCCCTGAATACACACTTATCACCCACAAAAGAGCTAGTAGAGCAGGCAGAATCACCTTCCTATGCAAACGTCACCTAGCTATCTCACACAAGTGCAGACTGTGAATCACTCCCAAGTTAAATTCTCCATCCACCCCTCTCTCACCCACAGCTTCCTGCTCATCTACAGGCCACCCAGCTATAACGGACACTTCGCTAACACCAAAAGCGACTCCCTAGCAGCCATACTGGTCTCCCAACCCTCCCCCTCATCTGAATAGGAGACCTCAACATATAGTTTGATGCCCCTGACAACCCCATGGCACAACCACTCTTAGACAACCTGGAAGCCCTCAACCTGACCCAGCAGGTAACAGGTGCCACCCACACAGCAGGACATACTCTTGACGCTATCTTTAGCTCCACTGACCTCATCTCCACTATCCCCCCTTAACAACTCGTACGGACAGACCACGCAGCCATCTTCTTCTTTTCTGTCGCCATCTCTTCCTCTACAAAGGACAAACACCAGACCACCATCCCCCGTCCCGCTTGAATAAGGTCACAATAAATCTGGACTGCTCTCCACTCTCCCCTCCGTCCCAACAGAAGGAGGACCACCGTCCATTGGCCTCTTGTTAGATAGAATACACTGATATCATGTCAGTGGAACTTAGAGTTCATAGAACGTTCTCTTAGGGAGCGTTGAAAGTCATTCCTGTCCCGGCGGCTTAGCTCTTTGGGGGCCCACAATAAAGCTTTTGCTTGAAGCTTATACTGGTACGCCCATTTATTACAAATAGCAACGAGGATGGGATGGGTGGTGAGCTGTCATGGCAAATCTGTGATGTTGGATGATGGGAAGAGATGGTCTGGTGATGATCTGGTGAAAATAGAGAAAGATTTCAACAGAGCAAGCACAAGTAAAGACAGACTGTTGGAAGACAATGGTCAGACAAAAGAAGTACCCCACCAAGGGTACGAAGAGGATGACAAGTTCCTTGATGCGAGTGATAAAGGCTCAGTTGGTGGACTGTCCAAGTAAAATCGGAGGGCCATCCGAAACTTCAACAGCGACTATGTCTATTATTAGAAGTGCATGCCACCATATTCTTTGCTTTAGAATCTCTTGCTAATGTTATTTCTGTCACAGTTATTTCCATCCACTCTTTGATTTCAATTCTTTCATCTTTCTTTTCTTTCTTTCTTTCACTTTCTCTTTCTTTTCCTCCAGTTCACATTTCCCATCCCCTGCTTTGTATAAGAAGGGAGATGTTAGATAGAATACACCATGTCAGTGGAACTTAAGTTCGTAGAACGTTCTCTTAGGGAGCGTTGAAAGTCATTCCTGTCCCTGCGGCTTAGCTCTCCGGGGGCCTACAATAAAGCTTATGCTTGAAGCTTATACTGGTACGCCCATTTATTACACCTCTTCAACACATGGCTCTCCAATGCCCTTCTTCCACTCACCGCCTCAAAACCTACCCTCTCACGACAAGGTTTCTCACCAAGATGGTTCACCCCGTCCTCAAATCTCTCAAAACACAAAATCACTCCTTAGAACGTAGAACGTAGATGGTAAACAACCCAACCCCCAAAATAAATCAGCCTAAGCCCATCAACACCAAATGTACAAAGCTGAAATCTTTTGATAAGAATAGAATTTCCAACTCCCGTAACAATAGCAAGGAAGTTCACAAGATCATCATTGAATTCATGCCCCCCTGCACGTCTCCCCTCATACACATCTTCCAATCCCTCTGCGACGCCCTCTCCAACCATTTTCACAACACATAGCTAGAAAGAACATGCACCATCAACACAAAACTGGCAGCACTCCCACCCCATATTCCCGCTCTGCCACAAACCTACCAACCGGCCATCCCCCTCTTCTGTCTACTCCTCTTTCTCTCCCATCTCCAGATCTGAATTCCTCAAACTACTGACTGAAAGCTGTCCATCAGGATCCTCGAGCAACCCATGCCCCCCTCTCTCCTCAAATAAATCTTCACAATGACCTTTACACAGCATCGCTAGAGCCATACCCAATGCCTCCCTCACCTCAGGCATATTCCCAGAGGTTTTCATAACATCCCAGGTCAAACCCCTCCCAAAAAACATCTCTTGGCCCTCTCCAACCAGCAAACTACAGACCGATTTCTAACTCACGTTTCCTAGCCAAACTCACTGACCGCACTACCTACTCCCTGCTCAGTATTTTCACTGAAACTAACCACCTCCTGCAATCCACCCAATCTGGTTTCAGACCCCTTTGTGGAACTGAATCATCCCTAGTCTCAATATGGTACGACCTCAGAAACGCTGCAGACACAGAGGGCTGTGGCACTCATACTACTTGACCTCCTCGCAGCGGCCTTTGTTACCATTAACCACAGCATCCTCAGTGACAGGCTTCACTCCCTTGGTATTAGGGACATAGCACTAAAGTGGATCTCCTCATTCCTTGCAAACAGACACCAAAAAAACAGCCTCATCCTTTCAATTCAACCGCTCGACCCGCCAATAACAGAGTGACCCAAGGCTCCTGCATATCCCCTCTCCTTTTCAACCTCTACATGAGCCCTCTCCCCGCACACAACCTCAACTGCTACAACTACGTGGATGATGGACAAATCATTTTCAAAATCCCTAATCATATCTCCACCCCTCACCCAGACCTTGCATCCTGCCTCACAGGCATTGATCGCTGGATGATGGTCAACCATCTCCTGCTCAATCCCGGGAAAACAGAGATCATGATCTGTGGAAAGACAACCCTGTTCCTGCAACCCACCCCTGGCCTCCCTTAATAGCACCCCCCACTACATCCAACACAGTCAAAAACCTAGGCTGCACAATGGACTCTGACTCCATCACAACACATTAACAGTGTGTCACAATCCAGCTACCTATACCTATGCATACTCAGATGCATTTTCCCTTGCCTCTCCTACCCCCAGAGAGTGACAGCAATCATGTCCATTGTCCTCTCCAAACTAGACTATGCCAACTCACTATCTGGGCACCCCTGCCTTCCAACTCAAAAAGCTCCAAAGAGTGTAGAACTCTGCAGCTAGGCTCCTCCTCGTCTTAGGCTGAAGAGAACACATTACCCCTGCTCTCCGTACCCTCCACTGGCTCCAAATGGGCAGCGGGTCGCTTTCAAAGCCATGTGTATCACTAACCGAGCATTACAAACGACAGGCACAAAATACCTGCAACAGAAAATCACCCACTATCAGCCCTTTAGAAACCTACAATCAGGCACTGCTCTCTTTCTGGTGATCCCCTTTCAAATGAACCAGAATTGGAGGAACCACTTTCTTGGCCCCAAACCCCACTATTTGGAACTCTTTGTTGAAGCATAGAGGATCACACGATCTTCCAGAGGGCTCTCAAGACATGGCTATTCCCCCCCCAGCACCATGACCAACCTTGCCCTCACCCTCTGAACTAGCTACGCCGACTGAACAAATCAACAAAGAATGGTGAGCCAATGTGTTATATTTGACTGAAGTGAGGGTAGCCAATGCATTTGCACTTGTAGGAACTGAGAGAGCGGTCAGTGTGGTACTTTGGGGTGAACTTTGGGGGTGGCCGGTGGATTGCTTTCAGATGAATTAAAGTGGTGGCGCATGTATTGCATCTAGTTGAATTGTGAGGGTACATAATAATGTCCTGCTCTTGCACACTCCCAGACCACCACTCGGCTCCCTTCCACTAAACGCACTACTCAAAGACACAGTACACAACACCTCTGCCATTAGAATGCAGCTGTTCCCCACAATAGAAATGTGGTCTAGCTACGCACATGATGGTTCTCCCGCTCTTACATACTCTCTAGACTACCTCTATGTACACATCCACTACATGCACCACTCAAAGACACAGTGCACAACACCTCAGCTATTAGAGTGCACAGCTTCACATAATTTGCACAACACCTTGACCATCAGAATGCAGATATCCTCCACGATAGAATTCTGTCTAGCTGTACACATAATGTCTCTCCTGCTTCACATACTCTTCACAGCACCTCTGCCATTAGAAAGCAGCTATCCCCCATGGTAAAATGTGTTCAAGCTGCACACGTTTCTTCTGCTTTACATACTCTGCACAGCACCTCTGCCATTAAAATACAGCTATCCCCCACAACACAATTCAGTCTAGCTGCACGTATATTATCTCTCTCATATACTCTCCAGACTACTTTTCTGCACCCATCCACATGCCTGCTCAACATTGGGTGTCTAGCATGGGACTTGGCCAACCCTACGTACCTTTGTATCGGCTATAATGCACACATGCATTCTATAACTCTGATGAATTTCCCATACTTTTGACTTCAGTCCCCCAAGGGTGTTCAACCAACAGCGTGTTGAGAGCATACCAATGGTGAAAGGCGCTATACAAATGTCCATTAAAATATGTTACATACATTACATGTCTGGATATGGAAATTAAATATTCTACCACTACCCGCATGTTTTCTAACTAGTGGGGCACAAAACGACATCAATGTTTCTGTTCAGGAGATTTTCAGCACAGAGTCTTACAATGGAAGATCATTGCAATGGGATCTGCATGGGAAGTGGCAAATGTGGTTTCTGTGGATATGAAACTGACGGAATTCAACATTGTTTAGATCTGAGAAAATGTGGTGGTCACCAAGCACACCATCTACACCTGGAGATTGTGTACCTATGGATAATAAAAAGGATCCAACATCCCACTGCAAATTGTACTGGCAAGATGACAATCATACTTATGATGGATCAGTCTGTGGCTTAGTGCATGTCTGTGCAATTCAAATAGGAATACCATAGGGAAAACATTTTAATTTTGAGAGCCAATCCTCACGCTCACCTCAGGGAGAGACACGGCTGAGCCTGGTTCATCATTTTCAGGACCTGCGATTGGCCCTGCATGGGTATAAAGAGTCCAAGTCACTGTGGGCATTAGCGGATGGAGTCGAGTGAGATGAGATGGTGATTTGGAGAGGCAAGCAGGTGTTAGAAGAGGGTGAGAAGGAGGACAGGAAGAGCAGAGTTGGTCGAACAGTACAAGTAGGGAAGAGGAGGAGTTGAGGGGGAGAGGTTGAAAAGTTCTAGGTAGAGTGGAGCAGAAGGAGGAGGAGAAGCGAAATGTGTGAGTGAGAGCAGAGGAGGAGGGAGAACAGTTACTAGAGAGAAGGATTAGGAGGGAGAGAAGAAAGAGTATAAGATTGGAAGCAATTTGAAGGGTTAGTTGAGTAGAAGGGAAGGGAACTAGAGAGACAAGAGAGAGTAAGAGTGGAGGTGGTTGGTGGGCAGTTTGTAGGATTTATTCCCAGCTAAAGGTGCAGTTTTGATACATGCCAAGACATTAACAGGATATTGTGACAGAAGCTTGTTCTTCATACAGCCAAACCAAAAAAAACAAAGGGTCAGGCTGCTTTGAATTTGAGAATGAAATACTCTCATTATTTGAAATACATCAGTTCAGAAAATGCTTGTTAAAGAGGCCGATAACATGTTTGTGTTGTGCAAGAAAAAACATTAAATCAAGGCGTTAGTGAGAATGTTGGAATATGTCATATTCACAGCACAAAATGCACACCAAGGAGGTGAGAAGTTATGTGTTTGCAAGTTAAATAAAATAGGCAAATCACTCAAAAAACGAGATCTAAGCTACATCCATTTTATATTAGAATTAGACCCAGCACAGGTCTTAATAGATGTGCTATGCCTAAAGTTAATGTAGGATTTAGTCACGTCAATAAAATGTGTCCTCTATAAAACATTTGTATTCCACAAGGAAGCAGATGCCACATTGAAGCATTGTTTTGACTAAGGAATGTTTGTGTTCTTCTTTGAAACTAAGAAGGATTTTACGAGTTGTGCCTGACAGGGAAAAGAATACCGTAGCCTTGGGAAACCTGTAATTAAGTGGATATTAATCAGCGTGTTGGAGAGCAGAGCACCATAATAGTTTATATCTCTACTGTTTAAATCACTAAATCATACAAAGAAATATAGATAATATAGCCACAAGAATGATTTTTAAAGTGATGTTTACTAAGCTGTCAATAAACATCTCAACATCAAGTGCCTTTTAAGAAGCATTGTCCATCACATAATGGGGCCTGAAAGGTCAGGGTATTTTTTACCAGATACAGAATATGCCACTACAAATAGGTCCTTGGGAAACTATGTGATGGAAATTGCCATACCACAAACTCATAAATTAAAGGGATGGAGGAGACTGTTGTTTTTTTTAAACAAACCCATGAAGAGTGCAGATGCCTGCTGGTATTGGCTTCATAAACTCAGGGGAATAGAAAATAGTGAAGCTAAATAGTTTTATTTTCTTAATGGTAAAAAATGCACTTTCATTCCAATGAGGTTGTTTGAGAATATTTGAAAAAACATGACCAATGAAACCCTACTGTAACTCCTGCGTTGAGACTCGCATAGGAAAGCCAAGGACATCAGCCTGTTCAGACTGAGTAGCATGAGTTAAATATATAATTTAAATTCAACCTCATCTCCAGTTATAAAATGATAAAAAAAAAAAAATGTCATTTGACATGCTAAAACGTCCAAACTAATTGCATTTAGTAACCCGGGTGATGAACATATGAATATATCATTGTAGATGCTTATGACAATGGCAACCTATATTTTTAGGGAACCCAATTATTTGATATCAATTTAAAGATGGGCGAGGGGGGTGGATGTATGGAGAAATGGCACTGAAACTCAGATTTGGTAACTGCCCCAGCCAGCCTTCTCAACCAAGAAAGACAACCGATGAGAAAAATGGGGAAGTGTCAATAGCTTTATCATCACTTGGATATAAAAAAACAGTAGCTTTCATAGTGGGAATTATATGTAAGCCTAAGCACCTTTAGGCGGAGTTGTATTTAAGATCAAACCCTTCGGGAAGAGGAGGAGAATCAACTGAATCTTGGGACCCAACTGGATCGATTGCAGACAGCATTGCTGTAGGAGAGAGCAGATTGGATTGAATCCAAGACCTTATCCAGGGGGACTGATTGCAGAAAGGATCCCAGAGCAGGACAGAGTCCCCAGACTGATAGGAAGTTGGGACCATATAATGGGACAGGTGCCCAAAGAGGGAACAGATTCCGTCATGCCAGCTGGTAGACCATGCCTGCCTGAATTTCAGAGAGACAGAACCAAAGTGAGTACAGATGCTCTAAGGAATTGTTCTTATGTTCTATAGGACTTAAATCAATCCCATATACCTTTCTTATTTATAGGTGTATTTGGGACACCCTGATATGTGACTGCCATAGTCAATAAGGTACATTAGTCCTATTTCCCAGACAAATAAATCAAACTGGGGATGCTGAAAGGGGCCGAGGCCACTAAAAAGAAATAGTGGGCAGGGTTCGCTACCCCCAGATATCATTGGAATATATTTTGTGAATATAGTTATTCTTTCGAACAGCCCAACATTTTAGAGAATACATAGAAACATCATTTGGTCAGTAAAAAGGAGTACATATTTGCCATGTAACACTATGTGCATAAACTGTTTTGTATACTGTTGGATCCTAGAAATAAAGGTGTGGATCTTAGGCTAGTCAAGATGGAATGGGAACCCCGCTTTGCTGGGGGTGGGAGGCCTAACAGGGAGAAATTCAGAGCAGTCCTACCCCTGTGGTGGACAGTGGCAGAATAGGGGGTGCCAATTCCTGTGTCACCCTCCTTTGTGCCAGCAAGCTTCTTAGCAGAGCACCACTGTCTAAAGTCATGACCCGATGCAAAATGCTTACCAGTGTATCTCTGATTCTGGTTTAAAATCAAGAATAAGAATCCAAGTCTGAATCCTAAGTACACCCTACATCTGTGAAGACAAAGCAGAAATGGGACCCAGCTACAGCATTGTTCCGCAATACAGAAACATTGACATCTACTCCGTCCTTCGCCACAGGCATAAGAAGTTACATCCAGACATTGCCAGCAGAAGGACTGTGCAGTGCTACCGTGGGATACTGATAAGCAAGCACAAAGACTTAGGAAATCCCTGGATCAGGGACAAAAGGGTGAGTCTTCCCCTGTTGTATCTCGGGTACTCTGGAATTGGCCCCCATAACATGAATACAAGTGATTGCATTCCTGTGCCACCATTGTTGTTCTTCAGCAGACCCAAATGGAAAAGGTGGTGGACGGGGCTTTGCCCGCAACTTGTGACTTTCTAGTTTTTCTAAAATGTGCCAGGTAGGGAAGACAGGGCCATGTTGGCTAGGAATAGACGGCTAGTGCCAGAAGAGGTGGGGGGATATAAGCAGACAGCAGGAAGTATTTTTATTTATTTATACATTTATATTGCGCCAAAAGCCCGAAGGCATCGGGGCGCACACATGTAGACGCAGGGCCGCATTACGAGCATGGAGGTAAGAAAAAAAGGAAGGCGGAATGGTAATACCGGCATCGAGTACTGGTCTGGGCCATTACGAACCGTAAACCCGGCATTACCGCCACTGCTTGTACCGTGCCCCTTCTTACCGGCATGCGCGCGTACACGTGCCCTTCGTGGCGGCAATACTGGGATGTCGCTAACAGGAGGACATCACAAGTCACACGGGCATGCACCTACTGGCACCCCGAAGGCAGTAAATAGGGCCTGGACGATGGCGGTATTACAGGCATCGTGGATCACCCGTAAATAGAAACCTGGTGTGTACCCAACTGCCACAGGTGCACACAATCACGACAGGTGGAGGCAATGGAGCATGTCCCAGCACAAAAGTAGCACACCCACACACCACACCCCTTCCTACACAAAAATGATCCCACTTGCTGTTGCAACCCTGAGGCTGGAGGACATGCCTGTACTGCTACACCAGCAACAGCAACAACAGGCAGCACAGAGGAGACGCAGGAGGTGAAGGAGGAAAGTCCCACCAGAGCAGTCAGTGGTACCACGTAGGTAGCCACCAATCCCTCACATCAGAGCCAGTCCATTCAACCTAACCCCTGTGCAGATCCACACCCTGTACCGGTTGGTCCGGGACACCATCACCACCATAGTGGACATGATACACGACGACATCGTCAGCCTGATTGAAATCCGCACTGCCATCCCAACTCTACTGAAGGTAGTGTCTGTGCTCCACTTCCTGGCCACAGGGACCTAAAAGCACACAGTGGGCCAGCTGCATGGCATATCACAACCTCTCTTTTCACGCATGCTGACCCAAGTGCTGGATGCCCTCCTGAAGCACACAAGCAACCACATATCCCTACCACGGGTTGCCCAGGAGCTGACACGAAAGTAGGCTTCCATGCAGTGGCAGGCATGCCCAATCGCATTGGTGCCCTCGACTGCACCCATGTTGAATTGGTGGTCACTCATGCTATGGAGGTGGTGTACCGAAATTGTAAACAATACCACTCCATCAATGTGCAGATGGTATGTGACTCCAGCAAGATCATCACACATTGTTGTGCCCGATTTCCCGGACCCACACATTATGCCATGGTGCTGCGGAACTCCTCGCTACATGGAGCGACATGCTGGACGACATGCCTGGCTGCTTGGTAAATTGCCTGACAGGCCCATGGCAGTGCAGTGGGGAGATTGGGGGGGATGCATACTCCACCTGGGTGGAATTGGGGGGATGCATACCCCACCTGGGTGAGATTGGGTGGGGGAGTGCATACTCCACCTGGGTGAGATTGGGGGGGATGCATACCCCACCTGGGTGAGATTGGGTGGGGGGGATGCATACTCCACCTGGGTGAGATAGGGGGGATGCATACTCCACCTGGGTGAGATTGGGGGGGATGCATACCCCACCTGGGTGAGATGGGGGGGGATGCATACTCCACCTGGGTGAGATTGGGGGGATGCATACTCCACCTGGGTGAGATTGGGTGGGGGATGCATACACCACCTGGGTTAGATTGGGGGGGATGCATACTCCGCCTGGGTGAGATTGGGTGGGGGGGTGCATACTCCACCTGGGTGAGATTGGGGGGATGCATACCCCACCTGGGTGAGATGGGGGGGAGGCATACTCCACCTGGGTGAGATTGGGGGGATGCATACTCCACCTGGGTGAGATTGGGTGGGGGATGCATACACCACCTGGGTTAGATTGGGGGGGATGCATACTCCGCCTGGGTGAGATTGGGTGGGGGGGATGCATAATTCAACTGGGTGAGATTGGGGGAGGGAAGCATACCCCACCTGGGTGAGATTGGGGGGGATGCATACCCCGCCTGGGTGAGATTGGGTGGTGAGTGGACAATGCACATACAGCAAAACACTGTGGCCCTAAACATCCCAACCTGAACATGACACGTCAATGCCATACATGAGACCAATACTGCACACCAATGACAATATGCCAGACGTACAAGCAGGCCACATCCCTCAACGCGTCGACTGCACATCAACTGAGCATACCCTCTGCGACACAATCCAGCAACATGCAGAGAGTATGCATGACGGACATGACTGCAGCAAAGCACAACACAGGACATGCGCCCATGAGTGGTAACAAAGAATTCCCATCGAGGGAATACACTAATAGTCACTGGGCCACCACCACAGTCGTACTGCATGCCACCATGGGAATGGCAACTGATGGATGACAAATCATGATTACACCTGTGCCAATGCTGCTAGTGGGAATACATACATAGTACTATACATCACCAATATGGGTGCAAAAACATTGTTCTGCATCCACAGTACATCTGCAAAATCATGCAAGTGAACACCCTGCATCATCTGGACAACGCAATCCACACATGCAGACCATAGTACAGCACACATTGCGACAAATGAACCTGTGTACATACATCCAGGGACATGTGCATGTCAACACCAAATAGCTGCAGCCATGACAGTGATTTCTACAGGTGTCATGTCCGATATTGACTCGCACATACCTCATTGTGCTCCCATGCAGGTGATGGTGGCTATCCCTTGAAGCCGTGGCTACTTACCCCAGTACGGAACCCACAGAACAGGCACGAAAAGGAGTACAATCAGGTTCATATCCGTACCAGTGTTGTGATCGAGCAGACCTTTGGCCTGTTGAAGGCACAGTTCTGCTGCCTCAGCAGGTCTGGTGGAGCACTCCTTTACGAGCCTGAGAAGGTGGGAAAGATCACCATGGTCTGTGCCATGCTGCACAACATGTGCATCCGGAGAAACATACCACTGCCACCTGACATTGACCTGCATGCACCGGGTGAGGATGAAGATGATGATGGAGGAGAAGCAGCACCCTTGCCAGTTCGCGATGCACAAGATGGCCGTGCTGTGCGCCAATCAGTGATTGACAATTTCTTCTGAACCACTGGGATGCTGATGGTTCAGTGCTAGTTCTACACTGGGCACTGGGATTGTGTGCATATGGACACAGGGTGTGTGGGGAGTTGGACACTGTGCGCTGTCATGAATTGAATAAACACACACGAAATGAACAATGTCTAGTCATGATATGAATTTGAACACAACGGGTGTATTGGAAATTTAACATTATTGTGGTTGAACCCTCCACCTCACACACAACCTCCCCAACACCCCCAAAACCCCATACCCCTTGCCCCCAACACCCCATAACCCCTCCCCCGTTGACATCCCACACATGATGTGCCAATCATGGTTTTCCTCAGGATGCAGTAGCACATGCAGGGTGGCCCTGCTAGTGGAGGCTTCTCTTTGGTTCTGGGGGCTGCATGTCTGAGTGGCGTGTGTTGCACCTGGTCTGGCACACAGGGCTTGCTGGAGCCGAGCTGGCAGGTGTGGTGGATGGGGTAGAGTGGCTGCCTGTGCAACCGTCGGTGCAGGTCGTTGCTGCTGCAGTTGTTCAACAATCCTGCCCAGGACCTGGGTTACTGCTGCTAGACTTTCGCGGATCACCATAGTGTTATTGTTCATGGCTAGGATGTTTGCTGCATTGGCATCACGTATTTCCTGGCAGGTCAGTTCCCCCGCCACGTACTGCCAGACCAGCTCTATCATCCGATCCTGGCGGGCCTCAATCCCAGTCATGCGGGCCTCCATGTTAGTGGTGGCTGTGGAGGTGGACGGGGCAGTGGCAGGGCGGGCCAATGCTGGACTGCCCTCTGATGGGGACGACAGATGTGGACGCCCCAGTACTACGGCCTGTTATTGCATGGGGCTGACGGGTGTTCCCTGTGTGGAGTGCAGTGGGGTGGGCTGGAGACTCTGGGTATGTGGACATTCCACATGGAGGTTGCTGTCCATGTCGGATAGTTCCTCAACGTGACCCTCGACATCGCTGAGGGGGGCTGAGGCAGCTACCTCCCCAATTGAACTGGTGGCAGCAGACTGTGTACCATCAACTTCAGCCTCTACAACAGTGGAAAACTCTGGTGTGGCTGTGTCGTCAGGTGGTGTCTCACTTGTTTTTTCCTTCTCCGGTAGCCCTTCCTGTACTGCTGGTGCTGGCCTGTGTGGCAGTCTGGGCGTTGGTGTTGCCCTGGAGGTAGATGGTCCTGTGCCTTCTTGGCTGGCCCTGGATCCCTTGGAGGATGTCGTGGCCTGTGTGGCAGGCTCCTGGCCTTCACTGTCAGCATCTGTGCCTGTGAGGGACCAAGAGATGCAGGACATCAGTGATGGTGGTACATGCAAGATGCATACATTGGTGTTGTTCAGTAGTTCACATTTCATGCATTGCTTACTTGTAGGTGTGACGCACAGGGTGCTTGCAATAGGGGGGCCATATTGGCATGCGTCGTGCACTCTCCTTTTTGAACTGATGTGTGCTATGTGGCATACTGTTGTATTGCGGTTTGCGTGATGTACGCCATGTGATGTTTTGCTCTGTGTTGTGTGTCTGTTGGTAATAGGATTGGCACCGCAGCATGCATATCAATGTTCCAGGGTTTGGGCTACCATCTGGGCATGAATCTGTTTATGTGTGTATGATGGGCCATGCATTGACTTGGTTCACTTTCACATCAGTTGTGCTACGTCATGTTTGGTTCTCTGTGGTTTGTGGGGGCACTCACCTTAATGTGCCGATGACGGCACACCCACTTCCATTTCTCCGAATCCCTCTATGGACTCCATGCTGATGGTGGTGCTACATGTCTCCTCCCACCATGTCAGTTTGGTGAGTCAGTGGTCCCCGCCGCCTGTTGCCATGGCCTCCCTGTGGTTGGCAGACAGGATGTTGTGAACGCGGGGACATAGATCGTTTTTTTTACATCCTTCACTGTGCGGGTGGTGGTGCCAATTGCAGTGACTTTCCTCGCCACCTCCTCCCATATTTCATTTTTCCGCAGTTGTGCTGGGCCCTTCAGATCTGTTGCAAAGACTTTGTCTGCATGTGCAACCAGCGTGTCAGCTAGCATATTTAGCTCTTCATCCGAGAACCTCTTCTTGAGCAGGCGGGGGGTGGATTTCCTAGTTGCCTTGGACATTCTCGGGTGATTTGGCCTACTCCCAACTCTGTTCCAGTGCTGTGTTCGGAGGATTGCGATGGATTGTGTTTTTTAAGATGGCCGCCGCCGCATTTCCCGTTCCGGCGCGATGACGTTACTTCCGGGTCCGGTATTACGAACCCACTATTTGCATGATGGTATTGCCGGTCCGTTATTAAGGGGTTGCTCCTAGGCGAGGAGGTATCAACGGGTTCTGTGATGCCGCTGTCAGGGGTTTGGGGGTCTTTAGCGGCATGGCAGTGCAGCCATTACTGGCATGGGGGTTCGTGCGTGCTCGCGCTCTCGTAATCGGCCGCTATTTGCAGCCTCGGGGGTACACTGATGTGCTACTACCACCATGCTGGTAATTACTGTGATTTTACCGCGATTCTCATAATGAAGCCCGCAGACTTTAACACATATGACAGTACCAGTTCCTACCTAAGGCTGGATTCTTATGCAGATATTATCTAAATAGGTTAGTTTTCATTGCCTTTCTAAACGCGCAGTAATTCTTTTCAAGCCTGAGCTTTGCTTGTAGACTGTTCCACCTCTGGGTTGCTTTCACTGGGATAGCGCAACCCAGTCCATTGGCCTTTTTAAATTTGGGGCAATTAATCAGACCCTGGACCTCTGATCGCAGATGCCTTCCCGGTACATAAGAGGATATCTTTTCCTGCAAATACGCCAGTTACTTTCCGGATACACATCTGTGTACCAAAGTCAAGGATTTTAACTGAAGCCTACCTTCCACTGTCAGCCAATGCAGATCAATCCTGTCTTCAGTTATGTGATCTCTTCTGGCCTTTTTCTTTACGATTCTCACGGTCTCTGTTTCGCAGGATTGGGCACCTGGCTATGCAGCCTTTGCTTGCACCAATCATAAGTGCGTTCCCATAGTCGAGCCTGGATAGTATTGTGGCTCTGGCTATGGTAGCACTGTTATCCTCATTCAAGAATGGCCTAATAGACTTCAGCAGTCAAAGGTAATATTGGCAATTTTTTGAGAGGTAAGTGACCTGAGCCTCAGCACTCATTGCGGTTTCCAGGAATAAGCCCAGCGTCTTCACCTTCTCAACCACAATAATCGGGGAGCCTTTGATGTTAATGGTCTTATACTCTTCACTGAGCTTTACCTAGGGTTACGGGGAACCAAAAATCATCAGCTCCGTTCTGTTCCCATTAAAGGAGAGTTCCGGGACTTTTTTTTTATTGTCCCTACGGTTCGGCCATGTGTTTTTAAGCATAACTCGGTAGATCGTGGAAAACTTTCCTATGGACCTTACCCGACTTTTCGTCCATTAACGCACTTGAAATCAGCCGCCATTTTATGATAATCCTATCACTTGCCGCATCGCCCTGGCTCACCTGCTTTTGCGGCACTAAATCAAATCCCCCGCCCCCGAGCCTGACATCAGCAGACGCGTACCGCCCATTTCCCAACGCCAAAGCACGTTTCGTGTCAACAATCGCTGCGCCTCAGCTAATGAAGTGTCGCCATGGAAACGGCAGGACGCCTCTTTCCTCAATAAGTATAAACACACCGTTTCACAACACACAGCAGCAGATTTTCGATTCCATTACTCTCGCTGTGTTACTTTGAGTATTCTGTGACTCGTTTCTGTGCTCTGGTCAAATACCTTCGTTGATTGTAGCCCGTGTGAACAGATACCAGTACCACCGCTATAAATTATTTTACTTTCTTTACCACACAATGGCTACAATAATGCCGTATATGTACGAGCCCGAGTACACCGAGGAAGAACTACTGGAAAGGCAAGCACGCGAAAACGATGGGGATTCGGACGGCAGTTGGGAGGACCAGTCAACGGATGAAGAGCCTGGACCATGTCGCATGGACGGCGTCTCCACCTGGTGCACGTGCAATCGTTGCGAGCTAATGCCAACTGAGGAGGAGAACTGCTGCTGCCGTGAAAATTCCGGGTGCTTGGCCTACATTTCGGAAGGCGAGCCAAGTCCGCAATGCATCACCGAGCTGCCAGAGTTCAGGGAAGCCTGCCTCTCACGGACAGTGTTGAGGATGATGATGGTGCTTATGCACGAACTTTGCGGCACTGTTCGTCCGCGTAATCCGAGTAACGAGTAAGTATACTCTGGTTGTGATGTCAGTGATGCCACTACTATTTCATGGTCGTCTCCCACATATAAAACTACATCTACATATCATTCGAATGCATGTAAATTGGTTCCATGTTGTGCATTTTCTAGATAGAATTTTTTTCAAAGCAGAATGACATTTTTGTACCTGAATCGACAGTGATAAGAAAGTTGTCATTTTAATACAGTTTGCATCTTTCATTTTCACAGGTGGTACAGGCTGGTGGCCTATCGTTGCTTCACTTGGTGGCTTCACGGGAGGCTCGGACACCGCGTTCGGAGTGTAATACCTGCCTGTGCGGTACTTGCCATTAGACAAAATTTCCCCAGCGACAGTGGACAATACCGCGGCTTTTCCCGGGATGTGCTGCAACCGCAACTTTACAATGTGTAATGTTTATTATTTATGTTCAATTGAAATTAAGATCTAAAATAAAACCCAACATATATTTTAACAATGGTTGTTTTGATTTTTTAAATGAATCTAGTGTGTCTCCATTGAATAGTCTTCCTGTGCCTTGTCTTGTCACACCACATGTCTCCGGCCAGCATCCTCCCTCACGTTGGCCGCCCACCTTCAATCCACATAACCGTTGAACCCATATGCAGCAGACATACATATGTTATTTTGCGGGTTGGCATCAAGCCTCCCGGCCTTGCCTCCTCCCCCAAAAATACTTACCACACCACTTTGTTCAGGGTCTCCAGGGTGAACTGCACCCATATATTCTCCTGGGAGGCTGAGGTATTTATAAACTCACCCCCCTGCCTTCCATGTACTAGATCCTGCAGCCTGCCTCTTACATGCAGTTAGATGGCCTCTCCTTGGTGAGGCCCTACGGCAAACGAGTCTTGTCTGCACGACCACCGCCCGCACCGGGGTACTTGCGCTGGCAAGTGGAGCTGTCAGGGAGCGATAAAGGCCAAGAGGTGCCAAAGACCATGTACACTTCAAAGTGGTCTATAGAGCATGGGTTGTTGTTCCCATGTCTACCGCCAGACCCCGTGTCTCCTGCCAAGCATCTCCCCTCACGCTGGACGGCCCCCTGCAATCCACATAAGTGTGTCTCCATTCACGAGTCTTCCTGTGTCTTGTCTGCACGACCACCGCCCCAATCCACCCCCCGCCCTATCAAAGGCAGTTCGCACCGGGGTACTTGTGCTGGCAAGTGGAGCTGTCAGGGAGCGATAAAGGCCAAGAGGTGCCAAAGACCATGTACACTTCAAAGTGGTCTATAGAGCATGGGTTGTTGTTCCCATGTCTACCGCCAGACCCCGTGTCTCCTGCCAAGCATCTCCCCTCACGCTGGACGGCCCCCTGCAATCCACATAAGTGTGTCTCCATTCACGAGTCTTCCTGTGTCTTGTCTGCACGACCACCGCCCCAATCCACCCCCCGCCCTATCAAAGGCAGTTCGCACCGGGGTACTTGTGCTGGCAAGTGGAGCTGTCAGGGAGCGATAAAGGCCAAGAGGTGCCAAAGACCATGTACACTTCAAAGTGGTCTATAGAGCATGGGTTGTTGTTCCCATGTCTACCGCCAGACCCCATGTCTCCTGCCAAGCATCTCCCCTCACGCTGGACGGCCCCCTGCAATCCACATAAGTGTGTCTCCATTCACGAGTCTTCCTGTGTCTTGTCTGCACGACCACCGCCCCAATCCACCCCCCGCCCTATCAAAGGCAGTTCGCACCGGGGTACTTGTGCTGGCAAGTGGAGCTGTCAGGGAGCGATAAAGGCCAAGAGGTGCCAAAGACCATGTACACTTCAAAGTGGTCTATAGAGCATGGGTTGTTGTTCCCATGTCTACCGCCAGACCCCGTGTCTCCTGCCAAGCATCTCCCCTCACGCTGGACGGCCACCTGCAATCCACATAAGTGTGTCTCCATTCACGAGTCTTCCTGTGTCTTGTCTGCACGACCACCGCCCCAATCCACCCCCCGCCCTATCAAAGGCAGTTCGCACCGGGGTACTTGTGCTGGCAAGTGGAGCTGTCAGGGAGCGATAAAGGCCAAGAGGTGCCAAAGACCATGTACACTTCAAAGTGGTCTATAGAGCATGGGTTGTTGTTCCCATGTCTACCGCCAGACCCCGTGTCTCCTGCCAAGCATCTCCCCTCACGCGGGACGCCCCCCTGCAAACCGCATAATGCCACGACATATACACGTCATTCATTCACAAACACACCCCTGTTTCGAATTCTTTATAACCCACTTCATATTTCTAATGAGAACTTCTTTGCGCTTTGCTAGTCAACCCGTGAAGGTGCTGGTTGTCTGCTCTTCGTCTCTGTGAACTTCCGTGACCACTTTGAGCAAACTCATCAGTTTGCAACCTGTGAACTGCTCCCTGTTCTACGACAAGAAACTACTCTGATCCCTGCATCTAACTGTTTGCTCGTCAAGGTAAGGCCATGTACCATACTCATTTTGCGTCCAATTTCTTTTCGTTCAAGACAGTACATGCAAGGAACTAGTCACATGTTCTGAGTTTAGTGAAATTATTTTTGTATTTTTTTAAAGTTATTCAAATACTTATCCGCATGTGAATAACTCAATGGTATTCATAGAGAATTATTGATCTTTACTTTTCAGAACTTTCCACAATGCCTGCCTGTTCCATTGGCGGTTGTCCTTCGAAGACCCATAATAAATCTGAAGGTACTATAATGCATGTTTTCCCTAAGACAATAGATCAGATAAGAGAATGGGTCCGATATTGCGGATATCCACCCTCTGAGCTTGAAAGTAGAGTCCTAGAAGTCTTTGCGGACAAGAGGGGTGATCGATACCGCATCTGCAGCAGGCACTTTACCTCTGACATGTACTCCACATCATTGCTAATAAAGAAGAACACACCGCGAGCGAGGCGAAAATTGCTCTCAACCGCTATTCCCACTCTATTCGTCCACATCCCTCCACTGGTGAGTCAAGTTTACGTATTTATCTCTCGGCCTTGCGGTAGTGTGTAGCATTAGCTAACAATAATTTCCCCATTTATGTATCCACTCAATATGAAGGCGGAAGATTCTCCATCCGTGTCGTTATTGCAGTCATCAGCCACTTCAAGCGCCTATCGGGTAATCTTACTTGGCTATTCTGCCACTGACTTGTTTTAGGCATGTAAATCAATAGTTTTAATTTATCGTGTAATTATTTTACCTAATGGTACACCCTTGTACTCGTCCTCTAGTCTTTGCTTTCAGTTATAATTATTGTTATCCAAAATAATTCAAGTACTGTCTTTCAGGGAGATGCTGAGGAGTCCAACGTATTGACGACTACCGTTGATGTCACTCAGATGCTCGAGGTACGTTTCAGGACAGTTCCATCGATGGAGATCATCAGATCTTGCATTCTTGTAGCGTGATTGTTACACACAATGTTTCTATCATTTTTAGCCATTGATATGTCCTTCTGTCGTCGCCCTCCTATGTGTCTTCTTTTTTCAATATTGTGTTCATTACTAATGAAAGTCCTATGTTTCAGGGAGTCGATGGAGCATTAGTCCAAGAAGAAGGGGGAGCGTGCAGTTACGGGTCGGCGCAACAGCTTGCAGAAGTGTGCACCGCAGTCACATCGTCCCTTGATGTTCTTATGCATTTCGAGGTATGGATACTGACAGCTCGATCAAGCGAGATCATATGACTTGATTACATCCGCTATACTTCCTTCTTTATTAACGCAAGTACTATGTTTCAGGGAGATGACGGAGCTTCTTCTACAAGAACATCACCCCTAGTAGTTGATGCAGATTTCTGGGTGGTGACACTTCCAACGATCGAGCAAATCGAATCATATTTAGATATCCATTATTTATTTTAGACAACTGATCATTTGTGCAGGTCTATTTAGATGAGCCGTTGACGCCTGCACAAACTTTATGTTCTTTTTATCAAAATAGAAAACCATACTAATGCAATTACTGTGTTTCAGGGAGTCACTGAAGCATCATCTGCAATAATATCATCAATGGAAGTCTATGAGGAGCCCGAGGTATGGATCTTGACAGTTCCATCTAACTAGATCAACAATGCGTGAATAATTGTCGTTTGAATGTTCTACACAAAGCGTTCATTCGTGTTTTGCTATTGAGATGTACGTGGGTATTGGTCCCCAAGTACATTTTGTGTTTTCGATATTATTATACATACTAATGAAAGTTCTATGTTTCAGGGAGTCGATGGAGCGTCAGTGCGTGATGGATGTGCTTATCATGAAAATATAGTCGTTGCAGCGCAAGAGGAAGTGAAGACATATACACACGAGTCGGAGCAACAGCATCCTGATGTTGAAGTTCGAGGCAAGAAAGTTTCAAAGAAAAGAAAGCAAAAGAAGGTTAGTGTCCTGGTCACTATATTATGTTGTTTTTCACTGTTAATAGTTCAATACTGTAAGTTGTGTTTAAACTGAACACCCCTTTTCCAATCTGTCCTCTAGTTGCGAGTGGGTGTACGAACTAGATCTACACAGACAGTGAAGCGAACGAGAGATGTTGCTTGTCAAACCTTTTGGCAGGGACTTGAGACTGGAGAAGCATCGTGCCAATGGGAAGAATATGAAGTGATTGACAACGGAGCTATACCACCACCAGCCATTGATAGTGAATGTCCTCCTGGTAGTTCGGATGCAGTCGGAGATCAATTCACAGAATCCACACCCGCAAAAACTAAGACCGCGAGAAAGTTGAAGAAATTGTTTTATTCACCCATCGCCGGAGAAGGAACAGATGTTGCAATGGAAGAGAATGAAGTAGACGACAATGAAACACCATCAATATCACTGAACATAGCGGAAGACGATATCAGAGATTCTACCTTTCATGTGAGTGACATGTCCTCAACGTTACAGGCCGAACCAGCTGGGATGCAGAGTGACAGTATAAGGAAAGAGGCCAAATTCATTGTATTCGATAGTTGTTTGATTGATATTATTATTCGGATGAAATGTGGGCATTTGGTTGGTGGGGAAGTATGTGGGGAGCCATTGATTAATGTGACTCGTGCAATTCGAGGCACTAACCTTAAAATACATGCCACCTGTACAAAATATCATCCTTTCACATGGTCTGCACAACCTATGCTGGGACAACTGCCAGCAGGCAATCTACTTTGTGCAGCAGCTGCACTTTTTAGTGGTTCAAGTTTTAAAAAATTAGAGTCGTTCTTTCAGTTTGTGGGAATCCATTTCATTGCGAAAACTCAGTTCTACAAATACCAAACCGATTATCTATTTCCAGCCATTAGCGAAGCTTGGAGAATGGAAAAAATGTCTATTGATAGTACATTCGCGGGCAAACGGTTCAGGCTAGCCGGTGATGGACAGTGCGACAGCCCAGGATTTTCAGCCAAGTACTGCACCTACCACTTTCAGGACATGGAAAGTAAGAAAATTGTGAGTTCGGTGGTCGTGCAGGTGTCACAAAGTACATCCTCAGTGGCCATGGAGAAAGTTGGCTTTGTAGCATCATTGCAAGAACTACAATCGCGGGGAATGGTGATCGACCTGATAGCCACGGACAGACACGTTTCAATTGCCAAGACAATGAGAGAACAGTACAAAAATATAAATCACCAATTCGACGTTTGGCATCTTGCAAAATCAATCAATAAAAAATTGTCGGCTGCAGGTAAAAAAAAAGAATTGCAAGGTATTTCACAGTGGTCCAAGTCAATCAGCAACCATCTTTGGTGGAGCTCAAAAACATGTGGAGGGTCGTTGGAAATTCTACTGGAAAAATGGCGGTCAGTAATGCCACACTGTACAAATGTTCACCGATGGAACACGAACCAACATTTCCACAATTGTGAACATGGCCATTTGTCCACAGAGGAGGCACGGAAGAAGAAGTGGTTGATTCCTTCATCACCCACTCACAAAGCCATTGAAAAGATTGTATTTGATAAAACTATAACAAAAGCTTTGAGTGGACTCACGGAATTCTGCCACACAGGAGATTTGGAGGGGTTCCACAATATGTGCCTAAAGTACAGGCCAAAACGATTGCATTTTGGCATGGAGGGCATGATAAATCGGACTCTTTTAGCGGTCTTGGCACATAACCATAATGTTGGCCGTCAACAAAGTAGGACGACCGGAACTTTAGGGACGCTTCGCTACAATAAGGCCTTCACTAAAAGAAGTAAACAATGGGTGATCAAACCAGTGTTTGAGGATATGCAATATGAGTTTATTGAGAAACTTATTGTTGACGTCCTAGATAGGCACATAAATGGAGCTGTGAACGAACCTGTGCAGGGGACAACTGCATTGCCACCCAACATTGCATCTGTTCCATGTCCACCTAAAGAAGAACTCATTGAGAAATACACATCACGGTTTAAATGATTGTAATTTGATTGTCTGTTCTCTCAAGTCTCCTCATGTCGCAGGCCCATTGAATATGTGTATCTATGTATTGTGTAAATAAAAGTGATTCTAATATAAATCATTTTTCAATAAATATAGAATCTCTCCGTATTTATGGTTCTGTGTGGCTGCAAAGCACGCAGACAAAATGCAAAGATGGAGTGTAAATTTCAAGTCCTGTGAGAATGCCTTACACTGAATGTAGCTAACTTGGAATGTGTGCTCGTTCGAAGTGAAGGTCAGCTGCTTTGATTTTTTCTCGGGTGCCAGAATGGCCCACGACTCAGAATAAGGTTCTATTGTATTTTGACCTTGACAGGCCTGGACCACGTAAGAAACGATAATGAATATAATTTCAGAAACGAAAGCCATTTCATGTTCGTTCATTAGAAGAAATAACGTCGGCATAGAAGGAGTGGTATTTCGGGGCTGCCCTACGCACAGACGCAATGTAAAATGCAAATATAATGTAAGTAACTCTTTAGATGAGTTTATACCGCAATTTAATTACTATACAGTTGCTTTAAAGACGGGTTAAGTTGTACTTGTTCGTTCTATGTGGCATGTTGTTTTGTACCGCGCACTATCTTGGGGAGAACCGTCTACTTGGCCCCCTTCCCGCCCCTACCTGCAAGGCTAAAAACCTCGGGGTCATCTTCGACTCCACACTCTCCTTCTCTCCTCATATATCTGACGTCTCTAAGAAGTCACACTACCAGCTGCACCTCCTCAGAGGTATTCTTCCTTTCCTCTCCTTCCCCCAGAAGCTCACTGTCTCCCGAGCCCTGGTTCTCTCTAGGCTGGACTACTGTAACAGCCTCTATCTTAATCTGCCTGCCTCCACTCTCCGCCCTCTGCAACTTATCCAGAACAGAACTGCGAGACTTGTCCTTGGCCTCAAGCGGGCCCTTTTTATTTATTATTTATTATTTTATTACGCTACTTACCTTGTACTGCACTTCCCCCCCACCTCCTCTCCTTGCACTTTCTCCTTTTCCCCTTACCTCTGCACTTGCGCGATCTGAATGACACCTGGCCTAGTAGGATCGTTTGTCTGTCTTCCCCTTGTTCCCCTCCCTCCCTGCCTCGTCGCGCCTTGAAACACTTGTGTATAGGCGCGTTACAAATACCATATCATATCATATCATACTTTTACGGAAGCACCTCAAAACCTTTGCTTCTGCTTTCTCTCTCCCTCTCCCCTGCTACAACTGGTCCACTGTCTGCGATCTCGGTCCTGGGCCCTTCCACTCTCCACCTGCACTCCCTGCACTGGGGGACTGTCTCAGTATCCTACAGCCCCCCTTGACGTATAAAACCCAGTTGCACTGTCCTAGCTATGAAATAATTTCCAGACCTAATATATAAAATGAATAATTTTAATAAAGATCTGATGGTGAGACTAATTTCCTTTTTTTATGTTTTTCAAATAGATACATCGTCCATTATTGTCTGTGTCACGAGTACCAGACACCGGCGGATGGGTTTTTTAACCGCCAGTTGCTTCTCCACGTGAACAACGTTAGCACCCTGACCATTTTGTGGGACGATCGCCAAGTACAAGTATGCCCTTACGCGGTACTAACGGCTAGATGCAACATACAGACCGTTGTGGTGCCCTAGTGCCTCGTTGTTGGAATAGCCATGCGATTATCAGTGCGACCGAAGAGCTTATTTTATCGTAAACCAACACCATGTCTACTGCACACGAACATCGCTTGCCTCAAGACGAAATATTTTGGATCGAGAGCAAATAAAAATTCATTTATCTAAGACCCTGTGTACAGCAAAGGAACATCGTGTGCCTCGAAACGAACTTTTCGGAACGTGAACAAATAAAAATGCAAATCGCTGAATATTCTCAAAACATTTGATGTCCAATAAATGTACTTTGCCAAATGTACAATCTTGCCGTTTGCTTTTAAACCACTGTTTCATATTCCGAATTGTGGCGCTGTATTGTGAGATGATCTAAGACCCTGTGTACAGCAAAGGAACATCGTGTGCCTCGAAACGAACTTTTCGGAACGTGAACAAATAAAAATGCAAATCGCTGAATATTCTCAAAACATTTGATGTCAAATAAATTTACTTTACCAAATTTACAATCTTGCGGTTTAATTTAAAAGTACAGTTTCATATTCCCAATTGTGGCACGCTGTGTTGTTTGAGCTCATCTGTGTTGATTTCCTGGTTCTGTGTGGAGTCGCGTATAAGACGCCTGGGCGCGTTTGCCTACGCAGCTCAGTCACGTCACGGATAGAGGCGGGGAATATGAATGTTTTGATCAAGTCTGTTTCAGGGGCGGGGGATTTGATTTAGTGCCGCAAAAGCAGGTGAGCCAGGGCGATGCGGCAAGTGATAGGATTATCATAAAATGGCGGCTGATTTCGAGTGCGTTAATGGACGAAAAGTCGGGTAAGGTCCATAGGAAAGTTTTCCACGATCTACCGAGTTATGCTTAAAAACACATGGCCGAACCGTAGGGACAATAAAAAAAAAGTCCCGGAACTCTCCTTTAAGGCACATCCAGCTTTTCTACATCCATGCTTCAATGAGGTTATAAAGAGATGTTACTTGGCACAATGTCTGAAGTAACACCCAATGAGTTATATCACCTGCTGGGTGTTGTCTGCATAGTTTGTAAAATAAACTCTGATCTTACCGAGCACTATGCAGAGAAACCTTAAATAAAGATTGAATAACAGCCCTGAGGGACCCCGCGCAGTATGGGCGTTTTGTTCGAGAAGGCCTCACGTCGATTTTCTTTCTAATAAGAATAAGACGACCCATCTGGTTGCTTCACATGAACAGTTGCCTACATTTTCCAGAGCCCACTGAAGCTGTTGATGGCCCAAGAGGTCAAAGGCCGCACTTAGATCCAACAGTACCAGTAGGCCAGTTTTGCTCCTGTCCACGATACTCAACATCTGAGTCTAGATCCAGCAATGCAGTCTTAGTGCTGTGTGCTACCCTCAAGCCAGATTGTTGTCTGTGTGAGATATCAATGGTTTCCACATTTATTTGGAATTGTGCTGTGGCAACTTTGTTCAGTACTTTTAACAAGAAGTTACAGTTTGTTATTTGTCAGAGGTTACTGTGATCTTTCTGATCGAGGCCGTCTTTTTTTTTTACCAATGGTGTGATGGTTACGATCCTAATAGTTTCGGGTACATTCCTGTCTCCAAAAGATGCGTTCACCATTCTAGTGAATAGGGGTGCAAATATCTTCTTATTGTCAAGGATCATTTTGGGTGGTAGGAGGTTTTCTGCACACAATGTTGGTCTCATACATGTTAGCACTCCTTCCATATCCTCCACCGTGATGGGGTTGAACTTAAAATGTTCGTGGTTGTTTTGTGGAAGGATGGGTCTGCTCTGGTCTATTTGATTTTGGCTATTGGCCTGGGATGTTCTTTTAGCATCTCTTGCTTTTTGTATTTTACTGGAAAAGGCTTCTTGCACCTTTACGCAGTCCTCCTCCGAGAGTTAGAAGGGGGTGGGGGATCAGGGTTTTAGGTTTATCTACTGATTTGAGAATATCAAACAACTTTCTTGTGGAGTTGGCCGCAACTGAGATTTGGTCGTTGTAGAAGTCTTTCTTTGCTTCTACAATGCTTTTTTTATAGCCTCTGTCTATAGCCTTCCATTTTTCTCAGTTGCATTTTGTGTGATTTTTTTTAACCAACTGCATGCCATTTTCCCTTCTTCTCTCTTCAGCTGCCTTCATTTGTTGTTAAACCCTTTTTGGTGGTCACTGTTGGCTCTAACTGCTCTTTGTTTGATGGGTGCTAGCGTATCAATTAGCTTCTCAGTTTGTGAGTTGGAGACGTTTACTATATTGTCACATGTACCTTCATCAGTAGTATCCGAAAGGATTTCCTTTATGCACTGTCCTAGGTGCACAGGGGTAATATTCTTAAATGCCTACTCAGCAACTTTTTTGTTTGTTATTTCTCTGTGGCTGTGATTCTGGCATTGCTAGAGTGAAATTTATTTTAGAGTGGTCAGACCATGTGCATGGTATGGTCGGGCCCATTTTGGTCTCGATATTATGAGTAACCGCCCAGTCTAACTGATTGCCTTGTGGTGTGGTAGACTCTGAGTTAATCCCCTTAAATTCAATGTTATTCAGTCCTTTTTCCAAGAGAATGGCTTCCTTGTCCTTGGGATTACCTCGCCACCTATTAAAATCCCCTAGTAATAGGGTGGCACTACTAGGACCTTTTAAGATGTTAAGCTGTTGGACGATTTCTTCACTGAAGTCCGATATCATCGATGGTGATCTGTAGACCACTATTAAATCACAAAACTGTTGGTGTGTGTTTTAAATGCAGAACTTCGCAGCCCTGGCATTCTATGGTGGAGGGGAACATATAAATGGAGTTTCTGACTAACTGCTACGCCTCCTCCTTGTCCTGGTTTCCTGTTTTTATAGAAAATAGAAAAGCCTTCCGGCACTGCTTTTTCTATTGTGGGTCCACTTGGCTCTTGAAGCCAACTTTCAGATAGGGATAACATGTACATTTTGACATCAACAATAAAGGTCATGGATGCTTTTGGCATGTTCATTCATTGAGCGGGTGTAAGCTAAGTAAGCTGATTTTTTACTCCTTTTTGTCGTTTGTGATCTTGTTTGTGTTCTCTATAGTGGTGGTGATGGATTTTCTAACTCTCTTGGTTTTCCTTTTTGCCCTCGCATCTACACTAGAAGCGTAGACTGGGTTCTGTCCTCCCATATGGTTGACCAAGATTGAAACAGCCCACGTCCGCTCCCTTTTTTCCTCCGTAGCTTTATAGACATACTGTTGGACTGTCGCTAATTGCTGTAGCTTCTGAAGGTCTAGCAGAAACGGTATGAATTTCACACGCCCGATCCTTACCTCCAAGTAAGCTGTGGCTTGGGCCAGCAGCCTGTGGTCTGGAACGTCAATGTCGACGAGGACCGGCGAAGGCCGGCTGGGCTCTGAAGGGCCGGCGCTGAAGCGCCTGACGTTTCCTAAAGAGCCCAGCTGGGAGTTCTGGGAACCATAGTTCCTGTGACGGTTTTCTGTCTGATGTACTTAGCTGTTCCTGTTAATAACAGAATCTAGCCAACTCAAATTGGTGCAGAATGCACTCGAATCAGGATCTGGTCAATGCTGCTAGGTATAGTCTGGGTACTTAATCCCCAAATGTACTTTTCGATGAAGCGGGTTGCGCTGCAACTACTAAGCAAAAAAACTCAAATACACACGTTAATAAACAATGCTGCTTTAAAGAATTCGCAGCGTGTGTGTGTATTTTAGGAAATCTGTGGTTTTAAGAAATGACAAAGGCAATAAGAAACAACAAATTCAATACATTCCTGGTGTTCTACAATGCTGGCTTGCTCTTGTGGAAATACAAACACCGCAGCTTGTAGGTGTCTTGTGCAGCGCAGTAGCCTAGCGTAACCTAGGTGATGAACAACAAAACCTTTAGGGGCGTAGAAGAGACTGAGATATATATAGAGAGCCGGCGGTCGGACAAAGACCGGCTGGGCTCTGAAGCCCTGGAGCTTAAGCATCTGATGTTTCCTAAAGAGCCCAGCTGGGACTTCTGGGAACCGTAGTTCCTGTGACGGCCTTCTGTCTGATGTACTTAGCTGTTCCTGCTAATAATACAATCTAGCCAACTCAAATTGGTGCAGAATGCACTCTAATCAGGATCTGATCAATGCTAGTAGGTATAGTCTGGGTACTTAATCCCCAAATGTACCTTTTGATGAAGCGGGTAGCGCTGCAACTACTAAGCGAAAAAACTCAAATACACGCGTTAATAAACACTGCCGCTTTAAAGAATTCACAGCGTGTGTGTGTATTTTAGGAAATCTCTGGTTTTAAGAAATGGCAATGGCAGTAAGAAATGACAAATTCACAGTTACAATTCCTGATTTTCTACAATACGGGCTTGCTCTTGTGGAAATACAAACACTGCAGCTCTTAGGCGTCTTGAGCGGCGCAGTAGCCTAGCGTAACCTAGGTGATGAACAACAAACCCTTGTAGGAAGTGTCGGGCGAGGTCAGTGGTAGAGGAGGTGGACAGCCATGCCCCCAGCAGGAGGGAGGAAGGAGCAGCAGCGTTTGAGGCAATTTCTGGAGATGGGGAGGTATTTGTTAAGGAGTGGAAAGGTATTGTAGTGTAAGAGTGCATGATAGTGTGGTGAATGTGAATAGGCGAGTTAAGTGTAGGGAGTGATTGTGAAGCACTGATTCTGAGTGAAAAGAGGGTGGCTGAGTAAAGTTATGGAGGGTGTAGTGTGGAGTAGGGAGTATTAGTGTGGAGGAGGGAGTAGTAGCAGTCTGGAGGAGGGAGTAGTAGTGTGGAATGTGAATGTTGATGGTCCCCGGGGGAGAGGGAACAAGATTTATGTTATGATGATGCCACAAAGGCATGCGATAACGAGCAACCATAAATGTGAGTAAACAATGATATGTGAGGGGGAGTTTGGGAATATATATATTATTAGAACACTGTAGTGTCTATCTTTTTATATGCCTGAGTGTTTAGTATTTTAATTTTATTCTAGCAGACATTGGATATGGAAATCATAATTTGTTGACTTGAGGTAATGCTTGACACAAGGGCTCTTTAAGGGACATGCGCTGTAGGACTGCTGAGACAGTGCTTTTAGGATCTCTCGGCGGACTGGATGAAGGCCACCGGGCCACCATTTTGAATTTCGCAGGCTCATACCAGTTCAGACAATGGAGCCCTATCCTTTGTCGGAAGCGCATCAGGGGGCGGTGGCCCTATGCCCTTCCCCGAAGGAGGTAGATGCTGGATATCAGACCAGAGGGAATGACCTGGAAGCAGAAGATCACCTGATGTGGATAGATGGGATGGAAATGGAAGACGGACTATGGAAATGTAGAAGGAGTACTATTGTTATGTTTTGGGGACGGGAGAGGTCAAACTGAAATGACATGCATTGTAAGGAGCCAGGCCATGGGGCGATATAAGGGGAACGTGAATTGGAGGCAGTTTGGATTAGCTTGGGTGGAGGGTTAGTGATGTGCTGTCTATTTATCGGTTTGCAAACCAGAAAATTAACAGATGTCTTGCCTTGTCCATTCTCGATAAGACTCCTTAATCTTTTGGTTTTATTTGCATTGATAGATGGTGACCCACGACTTGGACTTGTGGTGCAACGCTGCAGGCCGCCGAATCCCAAAGGCCTCCATCTGGACGCCCCCATGAACACACAACACGATAAGGTAGGAACCCTACTTTCAAATCTCCACAGGGGGAATCCGGAGGATATTGGGGCTAGTGAGAGCCATGCAGGGCCGCATAGAGGACCATGGGTTCCGTTCGGGACCAGGGAATGGGCATGGGATGTTTTCAGGGTATATGCTGAAATGGGATGAAGATTTTGGATACTGTGACAAATCGATTTGTCCCGTCTCCTGTGAGGCTATGGAGGTGAGCCCACTTCACAACACCCTCCCTATGGGTCAAGGCAAGTGTGACCTCACCAGGAGAGATTCACCTTTAGGGGAGAAGGACTCACATTCCTGTGAGGAACTCCCTAACCCACTCCACATGATGGCATAGATGAGACTATCTAATACACCGAATAACTGCAAGTTCCAAGACTTGGCCGAAGAGAAAGTCAACTTAGGCCATTACCAGGAAGAAAGAAAACATTTCTCTTTAAATAGAAATCACCAATTAACTGCAACGAGTAGGCTGAAGAGGGAGGACATGCCGAAAACACAGGAGTTAGAAAGAGAGAGCGAGAGGGAGAGAGGGCGAGAGGGAGAGAGGGAGAGAGGGAGAGAGAGGGAGAGAGAGAGAGAGAGAGAGAGAGAGAGAGAGAGAGAGAGAGAGAAGGTAGATGCAGGCATGTGAGGCCCTCTGGAAGCAGAACACCTGAAGGAGGCAGTGCTGAAGCGACCCGCGAAGCCGGCGAGGTTCAGAACTGCTCTGAACAGGCGAATGAAACACTGGAAACCCACCATATGCCAGAAGGAAGAAACCAAGATGGCTGGCAGGCAAAATTCAGTGGTGGCATAAACACAAAGCAATCGCAGGGAAGAAGCAACAAACGTTCTGTGTACCAATACCAGTATCGAGGCGCTGAGACAGAGACAGAGAGACAGAGAGAGAGTCACAAGAAGTGGACGCCACGGAAAGCAAGCTGACAGGGAAACAGAAGGAAGGAGATGGTCCCAAGCATCTATGGGCCCCAGAGATGGTCCCCTGCAATATTGAAGGTAACAGGGAGAACGCGAAGACCAGGAAGCCGAAAAGGACTTGTTATATAATCAAATCAGAGAGACAAGTACAAGAGATGAAAACTAAATTTGATGAACCCGAACTATACTATTGTGAGAAAAAGAATCATAGAAACTCTGCAGAGGGCGAGCTATAGAATTTGTGTATGACTACCCTGTGAAGAGGGGAAGTAACCCCTTATCCAAGAACCAAAGAGTGGAACCTAATAGAGAGAGAAAACTAGAAACTGGAGGCCAAGAGAAGCCCTTAGGATATGGCATGCCGTACCAGGAAAAGGTGAACTATAATTACCCAGAAAACAAACCCCAGATAGGAAAGTATGCTCTACAAAATTACTCCTGACCCTTTAACATAGATCGAAGGATTCAACAAAGGTCCAGGAAAGCCCACCCAAAAAAGGAGATAAAAGCTAACAGTCCCTGGAGGGAACTACATGAACTGATACAGGGAATAATGAGAGACTACCTAAGAATTGCATATTAGCAAGAAATCTAAAGAAAAGAAGACCATTGTAAAACCCAACCCTCCGGGGAAGGTAGTCATTCTCCTGACCACATTTGTTTCAAATAGTGGTAGGGTCAGTTACGATTTGTTTTGGACAGCAGACATATTCCTTTAGACATTCACTGACGATTGGCAAGCACCTTAGTAAAATAGGTAGGGAATCCCCATAGTGATAGGGAAAGTTAGGCCTTATTCTTATTCTTTAGTAAGCATGTCTTCGAAATGTCCTCAGAGTGCGTCCTTCTTCTGACCCTACACAGTACATAGTATTGGTAGTATAATTTGCTTGTCTCATTTCTGTGATTCTCTTAGTTATGTCTCTCTTTTATCCAGAGATTAACTTAGCAAAATACCAAGGGTATGGACTGAGCCTGGTAAAAAAGCAGTACTCAAGGGGTTATGAGACCTCCGCCAGCGTATAACCCCTGGGTACTAGTTAGAGTAACAGTTTGGGCAGAGGGAAAGGCCAAGAATCAAATAGGGACAGGTGGAAGATTGTATGGTGTGCATTCTTATCCCTGTCAGGACCACTCTGTGGTATCTCTGGTTATTAAATATAAGCCCTTTCCCTTTCAGGATTACGAATGAGTGGAGTCAAAGAACGCATGGAGCAGGGGCACTTTGGTAATTGGGCAAGTGACGAGTGAACAGAGATTTAAATAGGCAAAGGAAAATGTGCCCCGAGATAGTTCAGGAGAGGCGATGGATACAAAGCAGAGGAGAATCGAGAAGATCAGGCTAATGTGACACCAGAAGATATACTTGGATCTTTCATTAGTATGAGACCACTTACAGGGACAGCACCGGAGGAAGCATAGCAGGAAGCACCTGTAGTGGAAATGTCTCCTTTGGTGTCCTCTGCGTCCAGGTTGCCGTGATTGGTGCAGGCTGGGGCCTGCTGGGGCACAGGCGTCCATGGGAAAGGGATCTGTGGAAGTTATCCAAGTCACTGGTTATTTGGTAATCATTTATTTATGTTGTTTATGATTTATTTTAAATGTTCTGTTGTTTAGTGTGAGGGCCAGTTTTGTGTATGCTAGGAGATTTTCACCTAGACAAGTGTAGAGGAGGAGCCAAGTGCCTCTACCGAAAAGTCCCACCCCCATTTTGCCTATATGTTGGAAACCTTAAAATGCGACATGCGTAATGTCAGTGACGGCACCTACACCACAAAGAGTTCTTCTTAAGGAAGTTCAGGAAGAAGTGTGACAATGAATGAAAGAGGAGACTTGTGACGTCACATGAAGCAGAGATGATACACCCAGAAGAGATGCCAATGAAGGTAGCCAAGAAACTGGTCATCGATTCGAGGAGGTACAATGAACGTGAGAAGCAAGACGGGCTCCTTTTGAGGTGTAATGGAAAAACACTAGAAGTGCCAGGTTTTATTCATTCAATAGTATTAAATACAAAGAAGGAGCTCAAAACACGGTCTCCGGTCACGTGGTCAGATGAAAATAGACTTTGGGTGAGCTGCACAGAGACCAGAAGATAAGACCATGGTCTCACTCCCTTTTATTCTCAGGCACAGTGATCCTTTGCAAGGCCGAGTTCAAAGGACTAATTGAATGGCAGACAGGAATTGTAATTGTGAGCTCATGTGTGCTGTCATTGTAATTGGTTATTTATAACACGCTTAATACCCAGAGGTTTCCAAGCGCAGACCCTGGGATCGAACCTGTGTTGCTCTGCGTCATCTTGCTTCCAAGGCGAGCGTGTTGCCCCTGAGCTACCCTCCCGAGAGGAGTGATGGATGTTGGGCTAATTGGGTGGGAAGGTATGGTCAAGTCCAACCCTCCAGCACCTGGGGTACCAGCTTGCGTGCTGCTAGCCAGTGGAATATTACAGAACGGTACAAGCATGCCAACCAATTGTAGAGATCCACGTAGCAAAGAGCCCTATAGTCTAAAAGCCAATGAAACCTTGTGTAATTTTATGACACGGAAGATGACTTGCACTAGGGGTGGGCATAGCTGACCACCTGACTTTAGAAACACAATCACAATCCCATACCCCATAGAAAATATAGCTAGATGTTCCCCATACACCAACCACAATCCATCATACATTTCCTTATTTTGCCACATAGTATGACGTCACGTATGAAGAATTTTTGCTAAATAACTATTTTTTCATGTGAATCGTTGACTTATGCTGTGGGTTGTCCTTTGACGCCTGTTGTACTCCCTGCTTTAGACAATTGCAATTAAAACAGTTGTGTTTTGCCAACTTCCTGAGTCAGTCTGATTATTGGTGCGAGTAAGATCTGCATCCCCATCCATCCTATAGAGCAACACCTCTCTTAAAGAGCCTATGGGTTTACATGGTAGTTGAAGGAGCATAGTTTTGAGTCTGTCGATGAGTAGGTCTTCAGAAGTTTTCGAAAAATCGGACACCCTCCGCCTTCCAGCCAGAGGATCGCGAAGTTTACTGTGGAGAGTGGCCGATATAGAACTCTTGCAAGAAAATAGATACAGGTGTGACAAGTCCCTCTTTGATGAAATCCCTCATGGTTTCCACAGGCGCTGAGCAGACCGAAGGTGACAATGTCCGATTGGAGGAGGGGACGATCCCGAAGGTCTAGAGTTGGAAAACAAATGGTGAGTAGATTGAGGGGACTGGCAAAATAAAGGGGTTGGGAGTGTGGCAATAAAGAAAAGTAACGGGTTGTTTGGGGGGAAAACTAGAAGTGTTTGAACGAGGAGCGTTCTATAGAGCCCAGTGTCCTAGCTCATGGAGCTTTAGAAGGAGTCATTTCAAAACCCAAGTGGGTACTTAGGCGGCACATAAACAGGTTTATGATAGGGAATGACAAACTCCAATCAGGGTATTTTAGGGGCTAAGAGAAAATGAGTATTATGATGAGATATGTGTCTCACTAGTCCGATTGTTTACGTATTTTGTAATTAAAAAGAAGTCTTGAAGAGCGACAAGAGTAAATTGTTAGGCTAAAAAAGAAATTAAAAGTTATTTATTTTTTTCAGTCATTGTCGGCGCCGGCTGAAAGGATAGGTTGAGATAATTGAGAAGTAGAGGCTTTAAGCAGCGACTGTTGGAGTGCGCTCATATTTGATGTTTTTATGAAACGTATCTGTGTAAATCAATGGTAAGAATTGACAGTCAATTGAGACTTGTCACAATGGGGGATGTTACTCCACTGATGCACATGTGCACAACACTGCCAAACATGCACCCAAGCTCAAACAGTATAGTGTGGAGTGGGTAAAGGGCACAGCAGATAAAATGTTCATGCCATGGCCACAAGGGGGATTGTTTACAACACATGACCACGTAGTTGCACGCTGCGTACATAGGGAAGAAATTGGGAGAAATGCCAATAAAGAAATTTGAAAATAAATAGGGAAGAAATTGGAAAAAGGCTAGCTAGTTTAGGGATCTGGAAAATGTACCAGGAGAAACCGGAACACCCGCCTCCTGAGGATTGGATGCTTAATCAGTGTAGGGAGGAAGGTGCTGGGCCTTCTGCTCCCCATACCTCACCCAAAGTAAATGGCGATAGTATAGAAGATGTAGAATTGTATCTGTTAAGGGAACTGAAGGCAGCGACAGGATATAGTAATATAAGATATAGGATATAGTAATCCAATATATACACCGCAGTGACGATAATAAAAGAAAGAAGGAAACCTTTAACGTCTTACAAAACAAAGAGGAAAAAAGTAAACGACCAAATAGTTTCGCAGAGACAGAACAAGAGATTAAAAGATAGAAAGGAGAGAAGGATAATGCTGACGAGGTAACCTTCATGCAGAACAAATGGATGGGTGGACAGATATTGCTCAAGTTCGATGGGAAAAATATGGAGGAAGTTAGGCAAAGGAAAGATCAAGATGAACAGGATAGAAAAGACAAGGAATCAGAAAAGAGACGGAAGGAGGATGAATATAAAAGAAAGAATAGACAGAGGCGAGAATAGATGTATCAAGAGGAGCAGCAAAAGAAAGAAGAAAGGGCAGAAGAGCAAAGAAAATATGACAACAGACAGAGAGCAATCGAAGAACGAGAAAGGCAAGAGAAGAAGTGAGAAGGAGAAAGCACAGAAATTAAGGGTTAAAAGAATACAAAGGTGAAGGGAAGAAGAAGATCATAGAGAGAATGAAAGAAGGGAAGAGATTTGACAAGAAGAGGAAAGGGTTAAAGAAGCGAGAAAGCTAAGAGAATTAGATGATGAAAAGGAGCGAAAAGGAGACAAAGGGAACGGTATATTGATTACATTCATAAGGAATTAATGGACTTGAGTCCAGTAATATCATGGAGCCATATAGAGAAGTTCCTCCCGTTGCAGGAAGCAATGGCAAGATCACTTAGGATAAATCCAGAGGAGTTCCTCCCGTCGCAGGGAGCAACGTCTGGGCCAACTGAAGTTATATTAGATGAGAACTTCGAGATAGGGAGTATCAGGGATAGGATCGATAGAGCCTATCAAGATATGAGAGCAAGAGGTGAATCGGGAAACTGAGGAAAAGAAGATCGATCTATAGTCACCCAATCACGAAGTAAAGAAGGAAGCCTATTCAGTCTCGAGCACAGAGCCTTGTCCTTAGACAGGCTAACTTTAAATAAGGGTGATGGGGACGAAAGCCACACTAGCTGGGGATATGTCAGACGAAGAGAGAGAAACCTTCCGTGGGGAGGAGAGAGAAAGTGCATGCGGTCCTAAGGGATGTCTGCAGACAGACAATGAAGTAAGATGGTCTGATTTAGAGCAGCCTAAAGAAAAGACGCCAGATCCGATAGCATATCCAGAGCACCCTAAAGGACGATCACATAGTGAGAAGGGAGAGTCGCCACCATATGTGAGCAGGCTGAGGTCATTGCCAGGAAGAAGGCGATCAGGAACCATTGTCCCTACTATGGATAGGCAGACGATGGGAGACGATTGCGGATTTGGGTTCACGCAATGCCCTTTATTGGAGAAAGGAGGGGTCAGGCCACAGTATATTCCCTGGCCACAGATGGATAAGGATAATTTAAAATTTAGTTTAACGGCTGAGGCGGGGAAATGGATTTATGAGTTAGAACAGGGGACAGGAGGAAATACTCTGGCAATAGGGGACATTAAGGGTCTCCTAGCAGCCATTCTTGGGGAAAGGGCTGACATTTGGACGAGAGCCGGTTATTCTAGTGTCACAACACAGAACACAGCTCATGACAGAGCACCATTTAACAATTGTAGAGCAGACGTTTGGAGGGCACTCGGTGTACAGTATCCTGATACGTTAGGTATGGGTGTAATTATGGCATGTAAGATGAAAGATGAAGATCTGCTTGCTTACATTCAAAGTATTCAGGAACACTGAAAACAAGGGAGCCGTGGAGAAATCAGTGGCATAATTTTGCCACATTTTGTGTCATGGACTACCAGAGCAGGTATAGAGACGGCTCTAGAAACCAGTGGGAATGGAAGCAAAGCCATGGGCAGAGATACAGTTGACTATCGTGCATCACTGCCTGCTGTTACAAGAGAAGAATAAGAAGAGGGAAGATGCTAGAAAACCTGAGGAAGCCAAGTTAGTTCTGAAGAAATTGTCAAAATACGCCATAGAAGGGGCAGTACTGACAAGCGGAGAGGGATTGGGAATGTAGCAAGAAAATGGTACATCGCAGGTGCATAATCAACGCCAGATGGACCAAGGAGGGAATGGGTTTATGCCACAAGGCAGAGGAATGGGCTACAGAGGAAGGGATGGTTTTCAAAATAACCAAGGCGGGTTTCAGAATATACAGAATTATAATCAGAATGGGCAAGAGGGATTCAACCAAGGAGGGCTAGTTAGAAGTAGGGCTGTACCGAACTTCGGCTTCGAGTAAGTATTCGGCCGAATTTCGGCTGAAAATCAGCTATTCGGCTTCGGCCGAAGGTTCCTGGAATACTTACTCGAAGCCGAAGTTAAAAAAAAAAAAAGTCCTCTTTCTATGATTGCCAATCGTCTCTCAATGTGAGAGACGATAGCCAATCCTAGAAAGTAGGACAGTGGGAAAAGCAGCAGTAGCCAGTAAGCTGATAGCTTACTGGCTGCTGCAAGCAGCACAAGAAAAATACCCTGCACCGAGGCCGAGACTAGAAGAAGACGACCAGAAGAAAGACGGACATCGAGGCGGCATCAGGTAAGTCTTTTGTTCGTATATTTATAAAAATGTATACGTGTGTTGTGAGTCCAGCTCTTCTGATAAAGCGTGCTCTCCGTGTCTGTGTGCCATTCTATGTGCTGTGGTGCCCTGCAGGAGGGGGGGTATGGGGGAGGGGGGCAAGGGGGGGTACGGCATACTTTTTACTCATACCTTTACTCATACCTTGTGTCTGCAGGGGGAGAGGGGGGGTTGAAACTGTGTATTTTTTGTGTGGATGTGAGGACCTATTCAAGTCTTTGCAGAGGTGTGAGGCCTGCTTTATGGGTTGCAGCCGGCAAATGCCTGTGAGTTGAGTGGTATTTGTTTACCCCTTTCACCCCAATCCCAGGACCCAAATACCCTGCCACGTGCAGTGGCTCTTCTCCTAGAGTTCTCTCACACCACCCTAGCGCTTCAAACACTGGATCCATGCTTGCCTGCAAAGTTTCCTCCCCATGCCAACTAGCCGGCTAATGGGGAAATAATGCCTTCATTTACTGCATAGTACGCAAAGCATTTTATTTTAAAATATGTGTATTTAGGCTATCTCGCGATCCTTAAAGGTAATTCTGGATTACTTCTCAGAGTGGGCCTGTACATGCACCCCCCCTCCCACACCCCCCAATAACATGGTGAAAGAAGAATGCACTGGCACAGTTTGAACTGCGTTTACTTGTAATACAATGGCATGGCTTGCATTTGGGAAAACAGCTTTCGACCTGCATTAGCATTCTAGAATATGTAGTCACTGCCCACAAGAGTACATCGCAGAACTCTGCCCCGCCACGCTACCAATGTCACTGCCAAGTTGTAGTCCTATTTTAAAGTTTGAGGCTTATTCTGTTTCTTTGATTTAGCAAACAAATAGCAGCATAGAAGCTTGTCTAGCTCTGGGAAGTGATGTGTGTCAGGGATGCTTGGAGCCTTCAACTAAAGCTCCAAAGGTTGGCACGGTGCTAGGCAAAGGGCAGAGATGAGCTGGCATGCACACAAAGCAAAAGGCTGGCATTATAAAAGCAAAGGCTAAGCGTACCCTCACCCGGGGCACGTCTTCCTTTAAAACCATCACAGTAAAACCGTCCTAGTGGGCATGAGGCAATACGAGAAATACAGGCTGTGAAGGGCATCGCTTGCAAAGGGGGTACATGAGGGGCCGGGCAGAGCGAGTGGCAGAGGAAGAGGGGTAGAGATAGAGAGAGATGGGGAGGGGGGATGGAGTAAAGCACAGATAGGCAGAGAGTGAGAGACAGCGGGAGAGCGAGAGACAGAGAGAGAAGCAGAGGGAGGAGAGAGAGGGGAAGTGAGGTACAGATAGAGAGAAACAGAGAGAGAGCTACAGGGAGAGAAAGCGGGAGAGAGAAAGGGAGAGAGAGGGAAACAAAGGGAGGAGTGAGAGAAGAAGAAACAGACAGGGAAACAGTGTGAAAGATTAAAATAGTGCGAGAGAGAGAGGGAGACAGAGGTATGGATAGAGAGAGAGAGGCACCTAGAGGGCGAGAGAGACAGGCAGAGAGGAAGACAGAGTGTAAGGAAGAGAGAGAGAGAAAAAGAGGTTGAAGATAGAAGGATAAGCAGGAGAGAGATAGTGGGACAGAGCAAGCCACTTGGAGTCCGATCCTAGCAGGATCCTTGCAATGCTTTTATTTTTTATTTTTATGGTGCACCCCCCACCCCCTCCGTTGTCCCGCAATGTTCTCCCATGTCCCCCCCACCCCCTCCGTTGTCCCGTGGTGTCCTGCAATGTCCCCCCACCCCCTCCATTGTCCCGTGATGTTCTCCCATGTCTCCCCCACCCCCTCCGTTGCGGCGCATCACAGTATTGGCCACATTTTCCCATAGGAAAAGGGTTAGGCTTGCTGAAAATGTGTAATATGGGGCCAATTTAAAAATTATTTCTAGGGCCTCTTTTGGTTGTGC